>NC_057848.1:40334115-45134115 GCF_910594005.1 Cervus elaphus | reverse complement strand
TTACAAGGGAATAAAGTAGATTCTTTATATAAAGTGACCAGAAATAGGGAAATCCAGAGATAGAAAATAGATTAATTACTGCTAGGGTTTGAATGGAAAGGGGATATGGGGAGTTACTGTTAATGAGTACAAAGATTCTTTTTGGAGTGATGAAAATGTCCTAAACTTAGATAGTGATGGTTGCAGAACATATGAATGAAGAAAAAAAAAGCATTGAATTTACTATTTAAAAGGGTGAATTTTATGGTATGTGAATTTTCCTGTAGGATACTTTGTGATGAGTATTAGCAAAGTCAGTTGTCATAACATTGAACAAAACAACAAAAATACTTGTTAAGAGAGCCTAATATCTGACAGAACTCTTGACAAATCCCTCTTATTATTTCTTTATTCATGCACACACAAACCTTTTCTCCATGCCCAGAAATAACTAATTTCCAAAACAGTATCATCTGAGCCACAGAATGATGTAATAAATAATGGGTTTCTACCAAAAAGACCAGGATGATAGTCCCCAATTTTGTTATCTTATGAGTGTATGTAAGTAATAAACCTCTTTCATTCCAACATCCATCAAACTGGAGCTCGTGTATCAATACAATGTTTGGTGAGAATGTAGCAGCCACAGTGGAAAACAATCTGCCAGTTCCTCAAAAAGTTAAAAGTTAACATGGAAATACCCTATAATCCATCAAATTTACTCAAATTGAAAGCAGGTATTTAAATACAAATGTACAATACAGTTTATAATAGCTTATTCATAATAGCCAAAAACTGTAAACAACATGAATATCTATCAACAGATGAATGGGTAACCATTTGTAAGATATACACACAACACCCATAGACAAAAGGAATATTATTCATCCATAAAAATGGAATAAAGCACTGAGATATGGTATAATATAAATGAACCTTGAAAAAATTTTGCTAAGAAGCAAGACACAAAATGTAACATTTAATTCTAATTATATGAAATATCTAGCATTGGCAAATTTTATGGGAAAAAAAGTGGGAAAGGATTATTTTGTCTAAAAGATTATCTTCAAATATGTCTTCTATGAAGATTATCTCCAAACATGAATCCTTAGCCTCACATACACTAAGACTGAGGCTAGATATCAACTATTTGAAAAATTGGTATCTTAGATGAAATTCCAAAACTTGTGTGAAAGTTTCATCCAAAAAGGGAATGAATTCTTGATAAGAGTGTGTAAAATAGTCACTCTCTTTCTTGTAGCATCTAAATTAATCTAAAACACCCAGATGGTTGACTTATTTTTTCTTTTTCCATTCAGATATTTTTCCTTCTTTCCTCGAGCTCTAGTATGTTCTCTCTCCCTCTAATATTAAAAGCAAAATCAGGACAAACAAAATCTCCCAGAGCTTCCAGGAAATAGACAAGGTCAATGTAAACTGATCCTAAAAATATCCTCTAAACGAGTGTATATTTTCAGTTTTTAAAGCAATGTAAACCCCAGTGTAATGTAAACCCCATTACTATGCCAACAAAGGTTTGTCTAGTCAAGGCTATGGTTTTTCCAGTGGTCATGTATGGATTTGAGAGCTGGACTGTGAAGAAAGCTGAGTGCCGAAAAATTGATGCTTTTGAACTGTGGTGTTGGAGAAGACTCTTGAGAGTCCCTTGGACTGCAAGGAGATCCAACCAGTCCATCCTGAAGGAATCAGTCCTGGGTGTTCATTGAAAGGACTGATGCTGAAGCTGAAACTCCAATACTTTGGCCACCTCATGCGAAGAGTTGACTCATTGGAAAAGACCCTGATGCTAGGAGAGATTGGGGGCAGGAGGAGAAGGGGACGACAGAGGATGAGATGGCTGGATGACATCAATGACTCGATGGACATGAGTTTGAGTAAACTCCAGTAGTTGGTGATGGACAGGGAGGCCTGGTGTGCTGCGATTCATGGGGTCACAAAGAGTCAGACATGACTGAGCGACTGAACTGAACTGAAATAAAACCCCAGTGTTACCATTAAACTGGAATGGTAAACATACTGTCCTGGAGAAGGGAATGGCAACACACTCCAGTATTCTTGCCTGAAGAATCCCATGGACAGAGGAGCCTGGCGGGCTACAGTCCATGGCTTTGCAAAGAGTCAGATACGACTGAGCAGGCAAACACACTGTACCACTCACATGCCCATTTTCACACTGGTATATGTAAATAATTTATTGATTCATATAAAGAATCTAAGCATTCAAATAAAGAAATTTTATAATTTATTGCAAATACTTTATATAATGATAATTAAAACAAATGATTGTCAGTTTTACACACATTGCCTTTTATACTCACCTTCTCTGTAAAACTCTCCCAGTAGTTGTCATGAGAATTGCTCAGAAGCAATAGGAAGCCCCAACTGCATTATAACATTGCTGCTGCTGCTAAGCCACTTCAGTCGTGTCCGACTCTGTGTGACCCATAGGCGGCAGCCCACCAGGCTCTGCCGTCCCTGGGATTCTCCAGGCAAGAACACTGGAGTGGGTTGCCATTTCCTTCTCCAGTGCATGAAAGTGAAACATGAAAGTAAAGTCACTCAGTCATGTCCCGCCTCTTAGCAACCCCATGGACCGCAGCCTACCAGGCTCCTCTGTCCATGGGATTTTCCAGGCAAGAGTACTGGAGTGGGGTGCCATTGCCTTCTCCACATTATAACGTTACTGATATTAAAAAACAGCATTGGGTCATATGGCAGTTCTATTTCCAGTTTTTTAAGGAATCTCCACACTGTTTTCCATAGTGGCTGTACTAGTTTGCATTCCCACCAACAGTGTAAGAGGGTTCCCTTTTCTCCACACCCTCTCCAGCATTTATTGCTTGTAGTCTTTTGGATAGCAGCCATCCTGACTGGCGTGTAATGGTACCTCATTGTGGTTTTGATTTGCATTTCTCTAATAATGAGTGATGTTGAGCACCTTTTCATGTGTTTGTTAGCCATCTGTATGTCTTCTTTGGAGCATGTATACTATCTATGGTGAAACAGATCACCAGCCCAGGTGGGATGCATGAGACAAGTGCTCGGGCCTGGTGCACTGGGAAGACCCAGAGGAGTCGGGTGAAGAGGGAGGTGGGAGGGGGGATCGGGATGGGGAATAAGTGTAAATCTATGGCTGATTCATATCAATGTATGACAAAACCCAAAAAAAAAAAAAATAAAATAAAATAAAATAAAACTAAATTAAAAAAAAAAAAAAAACAGCATTGGACTCAGTCTCCTAAATTTGAACCCATCTCTACTCTGAAAAGGCTGTTAACACCTTAGATCCAGTGAGTCTGAGAACCATTAAATCTGTACTAGCCAGAATGTATAAATATGTATGCACATTTTCATTTGTATATGTAAATATCTACACAGTCCCTGCCCCACACCTTTCCAGCTACCTCTTCAAGAGCATCTAGTACTGTGAATGAAAGCGGACTAGAATAGTTCTCAGCTCTGAGATGTGCTCTCCAGAAAAAACTAAATAAAATCTGCAGAACTGTAAGTTATAGGCCTAGACGTAAGCCCAGCTACATAGCTCTCCACAAATTACAGACTTAAAGAATTGTTTCCTTCTTTAAAAAGTGTCTCAATGCTTAGATACCAAAGCGAAAGATTCCTCAGAAACACGGCAATAGGGAAATGATATCCATGCTGAATACGAATGTCCTAAGTGTGCAATTATTCTATTAGCCCACAGAAGAATACCTATTCTACACTGTCTTTTTTTGTGTGAAAATATAGAGCAGGTCTTATTATTTGGCATTACATTTTTCTTTCAGTTATCTTGGCACTACTCTCAATAAAGAGAGAAGATTTGGTTAAGTGTGAAATTACAGTTATCCAATTGAATAAATGCCTGCTGTTTGCACGTATTTCAAATTCCTGAAAAATCTGACAATAGCCCAAAGGACTCCCCACTAAAATTTAGATAAAAGAAAGTATAAACTTTCAACAACAATTAATCATGCATACATATATATGTAAATGTGTATGTACAGTTTGGGAGAGAAAAGGTCTTGCTAAAACAATCAAAGGTGAACAACTCAGGAGCCTACAATCCTCATTCCTCCTAGGGGTTTGAAGTGGAAAATAGGAACTGTAATGGCTACAACTTGAAGTTTAAAGATACTTTATCTAGTTCTGACTCTACCATCTTCCACTGATCACATGGCTACTGCTTTAGTGTGTCCAACCTGATTAATATTATTTTTTCAGAAAAAGTAGGAAAAGAAGGTAAGGGAAATTATGATCATAATACAAATCTCATACACATATTTTAATGATACATTTCTATCTTTCCTGGGTGAATTTGAAGAGAATTATGAAAAATGAAAAAGTCAATTCCCAAAAGGTTATGTACTGTATGATTTCAGTTATATATAACATTCTTTAAATAACAATATTATACAAAGAGTAACAGATTAATTGTTGCCAGAGAATAAGAAGAGGTCGAGGTGGGAAGGAATGATGAGAGTGGATGGGGCTATATAAGAGGGATCCTTGTAGTGATGGAAATGTTCTGTATCTTGATGGTATCAATATCAATATCCCAGTTATGATGTTGTATTACAATTTTGTAACATCTTACCACTGAGGCAAATTAGGTTAAGTACATGTGGAATTTTCCTGTATCATTTCTTACAATTCCATATAAATATGAAATTATCTAAAAACAAAATTTTAACTAAAAATCAATTACAAATTATCCTACAAATAATAGAAAACTCAATTTTAAAAACAATATTCATAAAGAGCATAAAATATGAAATATTTGGGGATAAATATGATGTGCAAGACCTATACACTGAACACAACAAAACATTGCTGAGATGCACTAAAGAAGAATTCGTTTAATGAAAAGTGATCTTGTGCATGGGTTAAATTCCATATTAAGATGTCAACCCTCCACAGATTCTAGTATACATTTAAAGTATTCCCAATCAATGCAAACTAGTACAGCCACTATGGAGAACAGTGTGGAGATTCCTTAAAAAACTGGAAATAGAACTGCCATATGACCCAGCAATCCCACTTCTGGGCATACACACTGAAGAAACCACATGTACCCCAATATTCATTATGGCACTGTTGACAATGGCCAGGACATGGAAGCAACCTAGATGTCCATCAGCATACGAATGGATAAGAAAACTGTGGTACATATACACAATGGAATATTACTCAGCTATTAAGAAGAATGCACTTGAATCGGTTCTATTGAGGTGGATGAAACTGGAGCCTATTATACAGAGTGAAGTAAGTCAGAAAGAAAAACACCAATACAGTATACTAATGCATATATATGGAATTTAGAAAGATGGTAACGATGACCCTATATGCGAGACAGCAAAAGAGACACAGATGTAAAGAACAGACTTTTGGACTCTGTGAGAGAAGGCAAGGGTGGGATGATTTGAGAGAATAGCATTGAAACATATATATTATCATATGTGAAATAGGTCGCCAGTCCAGGTTCGATGCATGAGACAGGGTGCTCAGGGCTGGTGCACTGGGATGACCCTAAGGGATGGGATGAGGAGGGTGGTGGGAGGGGGTTTCAAGATGGGGAACACATGTAAATCCATGGCTGATTCATGTCAATGTATGGCAAAAACCACTACAACATTGTAAAGTAATTAGCCTCCAATTAAAACAAATAAATTAATTAAAAAATAAAGTATTCCCAATCAAAATCTCTCTAGATTTTTATGTGAAAATTGACAAGTTGGATATAAAATTCATATGAAAATGCAAAGGCCCTAGAACAGTCAAAATTTCAGTATTATGAAGCTTTATGACAATGTGGTATTGGCCTAAAGATGAGACAGATTAAAAGAATGTAAAGTACAGAAACAGATCCACACATAAATGGGCAAATGATTTTAAACAAAGGCAGTTCAGTAAAGAAAGAACAACCTTTTCAAGAAATAGTCCTGGAATAACTGGATATTTATGTGCAAAAATAATAAACAAAAACCTCACATCATGTATAAAAAGTGTCTTAAGATGAATCATAGATCTGAACACAAACATAAAGCTATGAATCTTCTAGAGGAAAATGTAGGAGATAAACTGACAGATTTAGGCACGTATTTCTCAGATACAACAATGTGTGCATGCGTGCTAAGTCTCTTCAGTCATGACCGACCCTGGACCCTATAGATTGTATCCAGCCAGGCTCCTCTGTCCGTGGGATTCTCCAGGCAAGAATCCTGGAATGAGTTGCCATGCCCTCCTCCAGGGGATCTTCCTGACCTAGGGATTGAACTCACATCTCTTACATCTCCTGCATTGGCAGGTGGGTTCTTTACCACTAACACCATCTGCGAAGCCCAGATAAAATAATGCAGTATGCAAAATTCTAGGATACATCCCCAGCACCACTACCACTAAGATCTCTGGCCCCTGTTACACACACCTTCCCCCAGTTTTTCAAACTCTTCTTCAAATCGCATTTACTTTGTAATCTATTCCAATGTTGTTTCTATACTCATCACTCTACTGAAACCACTCTTGCTAAAATCACAGCTACCCTCGTTGTTGAATCTAATGACTCCTTTTGTAATACTCATCCTAAAACCAATTGCCTCCTTTTCAAGATCTTCTTCTCCCTTGCTTTATATAAAAGCACATTCTCCAGATTTTTCTCCTTTCCAATCTCTTTTGATGGCTAGTTTTACTTTTCTCATTCCTTAAATATGAGTGGGGTTCTATTCTAATTTCTTTTCTTTCTACTCTATACACTCTCCCTGGTGTTCTGGTGTTCAATCACTATCCATATGTTGATGAATAACATTTATATCTTCATTGCAAATTCTCCACAAAATGACAACCCACTCCAGTATTCTTGCCTGGAGAATCCCATGGACAGAGGAACCTGGCAAGATACAGTCCATGGGGTCGCAAGAGTTGGACATGACTTAGCGACTAAACCACCACCACCCAAATTCTCCTCTACATTCCACTCACATATCCAACAGCTTCGGAAATAATTTCAAAGTGACATCTCATTGGAAAACCTCAGTTATCACTCCAATTCCATAATTCTTTTCCTACAGTGTTACCTCGCTTAGAAAATGGTGGTCGAAGCCTTGGCTGATGCAGTTCACCCTTGTGAACTATAGTACCAAAATCTGCTCAATCTATCGTCACTGCCACCAACACTAGTCCATGCTTCCATTTTGTTTCATGCTGATTGTTGTAGTGTTAGTCACTCAGTCTTGTCTGACTCTTTGAGACCCCATGGACTGTTGCCCAGCAGGCTCCTCTGTCCATGGAATTGTAAAGCAAGAATACTGGAGTGAGTTGCCATTCCCTTCTCCAGGGGATCTTCCCAACCCAGGAACCAAATCCATGTCTCCTGCATTGCAGGCAGACTCTTTACGGTCTGAGCCACTGGGGAAGCTCTTGTAACACCTTCCTAAATGATAATACACCTCTCCTTCTGTCCTTCCACTCCACTCTGCCCTACTAGTTGCACAGAGCCATAAGAGTGAATTTTGAAAACATATACTTGTTTGTGCCATTCCCTACTTAAAATCATTCAATGGTTTCTCATTATAATCAGTATTGAATCTAATACATGGCTTTACAGTCCTTATTGTTTAGCTTCCCTCCCAAGTTTTACCCACTGTTACTACTCCCACCTTCAGGCTCTCTGCTCCAGGAATGAATTTTCAGTTCCTGAAGATCCTGAGCTTGCTCTCACCTCAAAACCTTGCCACATTCTGTTTCTTCCACAAAAGCACATTCATTCTTCCTTTCTTCTCTTGGCTAACTACTACTTATCCTTGTGTCTCTCTATATGTTAAGACTTCCCTGAAATCCAGACTGATTGAGATGCTTTTCCTCTCTGTTTACAGACTACACTGAACTTCTATCTTAGTACTGATCACACTGCATTTGAATTCATTTACTTGTTGCTCTTGTTTACCATTAAACCACTAGAACTTGGCAAAACTATCTGACATATAGTAGAGGGTCAATAAAAATTTTCTGGTGAAAGGGAAGGGGAGACAAAAGGAGAGGGAAAGGAAGGAAAACTCTGAAGAGTCAGTTTGGAAGAGTCACTCTCTTGCTGACCTTTCATTAGGTTCAATTATCTCAGAAAACAATCTGATATTTGCTTAAAGTAAAAAATATTGCTTTTAAAACTCTCCTACTGAAGGAATAAATAAAAGCTTCCCACACCCAAATTCTTACCTCTACAATCCCTAATTCGTGATCACAATATAAATTCAGACATCAGCCTTGCATTTCCCAAGTCTGCCCACAATAATGTATTAAAGAACCATCAATATCAATTAAAAGTTGTGATTTTCTTGGAAGAAAGTCAGGACTTTACTAATAGCAATGTAGTTTATCCAATATTGCATGGAGGCATGGGGAATATCACTAATTTCTCAGATATCATATATTACTTCAGACAATTTTTTTTTCATTTATTTTTATTAGTTGGAGGCTACTTACTTTACAATATTGTAATGGTTTTTGCCATACACTGACATGAATCAGCCATGGACTTACGACAATTTTTTTTTTCTAAAAAAAGCACAATTCCAATTTCCCCCAATCAATTTACTGCACTTTTCAGGTTTTTAAGAAATCCTTATTTGCCTCATACAAACTGTATTTATGAGTCTCACAGGTTAATTTTATGTTACTTAAAAACATTTTCTTTAAACCACTTTTTAAATTTAACACCATTTAACACCATTAATTCCATTACAAGGATTCTCATTAAAGGCACTAAGTGGAAAACATGTTTATCCAAATTCATAAACAAATAATCGATTTTTCACTCTTCTCTCAAATCATTTTCCAGTGTGTATTGCTAAGCTTTTTCATTATAATTGATTCTATACAGCCTTTCTTCAGATATTTAATCCAGATTCTTTGTGACCTTGGGCTCTATTCTCAGTAATGCATTTCATTCCAGAGGTTTCCATCTTCTTGGGAACATGTTGAGATTACTTTTCAGAGTTCAAGCTGAATCATACACCTGAGTAACTCCAGGCAGACAAGGTAACACTCTTAAGTATCAGCATATCTCCCCAATTAACTTCACAAAACATAAATATTGTTGCTCCTTACTATGATTATCTCAAAATCCT
This sequence comes from Cervus elaphus, assembly GCF_910594005.1. Taxonomy (NCBI): domain Eukaryota; kingdom Metazoa; phylum Chordata; class Mammalia; order Artiodactyla; family Cervidae; genus Cervus; species Cervus elaphus. The sequence goes on along the minus strand of NC_057848.1, from coordinate 45,124,996 downwards.
ACACTTCACTCAGTATGACAATCTCTAGGTCCTTCCATGTTGCTGTAAATGGCATTATTTCTTTCTTTTTAATGGCTGAGTAGTAAGAGTAAAAAAGTAAGTCAGACAGAGAAGAAATATTGTTTGACATTCCTTATATGTGGAATCTAAAAAGAAATGATACCAATGAACTTACAAAACAAAGAGAGACTCACAGGCTTAGAGAATAAACTTACGGTTGCCAGGAGGAAGGATGAGGGGAAGAGAGAGGGAGTTTGAGATGGACAGGCACACACTGCTATATTTAAAAGGGATAACCAAAAAGGATCTACTGTCTAGCACAGGGAACTCTGCTCAATATTATGTGGTAGTTTTGTTTGGTGAGGAGGAGAATGCATTCTCATATATGTATGGCTGAGTCCCTTTGTTGTTCACCTGAAACTATCACAACATTGGCTATACCCCAACACAAAATAAAAAGTTAAGAAAAATCTTATGCAGTCTGTACAAAAGACCAGAGGGAAGAATGACAAAAGCAGTATTTGTTACTTCAGGTTCTTAGGAATAAGTGATGTCTATAGGAAGCCAACTCCAAGTGCCTGAAAAGGGGGGAAATCCTGTTAAATCACTTCTTTGATTTATTAGTTTGTCTACAGGACACAAATAATCCAGTTCCACTGAGCTCTGTAACTGAATTGACCATTTCTTTTTTTAAAACAGAAAGTGAGAGCAGTAAGACCACAAGGTTTTCTTCAACTACTGCAATGAATTATTTCTGAGTAATGAAGCAATCTCCAGATAGTTCACCTGATTGAGTAGTACAGACAATTCAACCATATCCACTGTGAACACACTCTTTTAGCAGAATTGGGCATAGGGGATCTATATATCATCTTGTATCCAACTAGATAATACACATAGACACTGGTTGCTTCTAGAAGGCTTTCCACTCTTCAAGAAATGGTCATTGCTGAATGTGCACCTTCTCACCCCAATCCACCACAGTCACTGCTTTATTAACTGATCTAGCTTCTTGTTTTCATTTACAGTTTTAAGTACCCCCCCCAAAGAATAATATATTGACTTGGGTACATCAACGTATTTCATTAAGAGTCTCCAAGTATTTCTGCGAAATAGTCATTCCAATTGACCTGTGAAATTATAAGAATTTATACATAAGTAGATGGTAGCACAGAATGAACACAAGTATTGAGAGTTATACCTAAACTCAAACCTAGATCAGCCACTTAACAACTGTAACATTTTGGGCAAGTTACTTACATTTCCCAAAATCCATAGTCCTCATCTTTAAAATGAGAATAATAATGATTTCATGGAGTTACTATGAGAATTAAGCACAAGCATATGGCATATGGAAAGTGATCAGAAACTCATGGTTCCTTCCCTTCCAGCTTTGTAAACTTTATTTAGATTTGGAATTTTACAAGCACTTTACAAAGTAGCATAAATCTTTTGCTTTTCTCTAGACAGTATAAATAGTGTTTTCTCACTGTATGTAACCAACACAGTAGCCGCATTTGATTCTGAGTCCTAACACGTTGAAGGACACATCCAATGCAGTTATACTATTTGTTGAGACTCCACTAGCTAAGCATTTCTCTTGCTCCTTGTAGCTGCTGTCATTTCTTTCACATTAAATGGTTCTGGTAGCAGTGATGTTCCGCATTTGCAATCTCCATGAAGGAGCAATTTAGAAAGTCTAATAAATAAATAACCATTCAGCTACGCTCCTTTAATTTTCATTCCTCTAAATCCAGACAGTGGCAATAATTGAAAACTCCTAAGTGCTAGAGCAAGGAAAGATATGAGAATATTTTTGTGGTAGCATACTCAGTTCTACAATTCTACAATGAGCAAAAATCTCTAGACCTCATAGCAAACTGGTCTCTATATAAAGGCTTTGACAATTCAATGTTGTCAAAGTGCCCACAAAATTATAACTCTTGTGTAAGTACAGGAATATAGGACATGCATGGGTTTTGATATTCAAGGGGAGATATTATTGTTGGTAGACAATTATCAAAGGGTTTCTTACCTGTATGCACATCTTCTCATCAGAAGCACTGGGAGGTTTTGTTCTGGACTATTTTCTCAAGGATGTTTATATAGCAAACAACTTTGGAAGATGGAGAAAGTATCTTCCTCCAATGCAAAGGACAGAGTTGTTTGCTGTTTGGGATAATAAAGATAATATCTTCCTCCAGTACCAATGGTGGGGAGTTTAAAATATTGGGGTTTCCTAAGCTCGGGTCCTCTCAGCTGCAAAGAAAAGAAGACAATTCATCAATCACTATGGATGGATCCTTTACTACTGGAATTTTTATTACTCTCTTACCTTAATTATTCCAATTCTCCAAAATAGCTTCCCCACCTCCATTTTGGAGCCTTCAAATTCATTCTCCACAGTAGTCAGATGAGCTTTACAAAACATGAACTTAATCATGTTTCTTTCTTAAACTTTCAATAGTTTCCCATTACCCTAAGGATGAGGCTCAAACTCACCAACTAGGTTACAAGATCTTTTTTAGAAATTATTCATTTATTCATTTTTGGCTGTGCAGGGTCTTCATTGCCGTGCAGGTTTTTCTCTAGTTGCAGCGGGCGGAGGCTACTCTCTAGTTGTAGCGTGTGTGTTTCTCATCGCGGAGGCTTCTTTTGTTGCACACCATAGGTTCTACGTTACACAGGGTCCAGCAGTCGTGGCATGAGACTCAGGAGTTGTGGCTCCCAGACTCTAGAGCACAGGCTGAGTACTTGTGGTACATGGTCTTAGTCGCTCCCTGGCATGCGGGATCTTCCCGGTTGAGGGATCAAAACCATGTCTCCTGCATTGGCAGGGGGATTCTTTACCACTGAGCCACCAGAGAAGCCCTTGACTTACAAGACCCTTTGTGATCTGGTCTCTGCTGCACTCCAGAGGTTCACATCTCCTATTCATGCCAGTGCATTATGCATATTGTATTGAATTCCCATTGTACTGAGTGCCTTTCAGTTCCTTAAAAGCCTCATGATCTTCTTCATCTCTGGGACTTTGCATATACTGTTCCATCTGCCCTGAACTATTTCCCATCTTCCCAACCTCTTTCCATTCATCTAACTCTATTTCTTTAGGCTTTAACCTAGAAGGAGAAAAGTGTTGGACAGTGCGTACCCTTAAATACATAACATGCACACACACACACACACACACACACACACACACACATAGACTGTTGTTCTGGGTACATACTATTTGCTCCTTCCTCTCTGATAATGGGGCCTTCAGTCCTTGCCAACAAATGTTTATTGTCTGAGCTCACATACACAGAACAGATTGGTGACTGCCCAAGGCAGGGAGTAGAAGGAGGGCAAAATGAGTGAAAGGGTCAAAAGGAACAAACTTCCAGTTAAAAGATAAATAAGTCATGGAAATGTAGTGGACAGCACAGGGACTATAGTTAAGAATACTGTAGTGCATATGAGACAGCTGCTGAGAAAGTAGATCTTAAAAGTTCCCATCACAAGAAAAAATAATCTGGTAACTATGCAACAGGATGGATGTTAACTAGACTTATCGTGGTGATCATTTCACAACATAAAAATGAATCATTATGTTGTACACCTGAAATTAATATAATGTTATATGTCAAGTATATCTCTGTAAAACAGTTTGACTTTTTCATAGCTGCATCATTGCTATTTACTAATTTTATGGTGACTGCAACTAACCAAAACTGCTATCAAGAAAATGTCTAATCTGAAATCATGAATGACACCTTCATTTAGGAGTGTTTAATGCTCATTGGGAATCAAAGCAAGAAATGACTATTTTCTTCTTTAAAACTATTGTTTTTGAAAAGGCAACACAATAAACCTATTAGAATGAGTTCCACAAGATTTGTTCATTGCTGACACTTTCCTAGTGTCTTGATCTTGTCCTAAAGTGTGTCACCCATGACCTCAGCATTGTCGGGAAACTTTAATAAACAAGATTATCTCTCTAGGAATCTTGCCTAAGACTATTCTTACATAACTCTGGTCCGAACTCATAGGCTTTATTTTCTTTCCTCTGAGCTTTGTACTGAGACTTCAGTTGTTGAGAAAAGACAGAAACACTACTCAAAATCTTTTATGTTTCTGCCAACTCCCCTCCAGCTAAATTCTCATTAAGAGAGGCCCTATCAGTGGGTTCCATCACATAAAATGACCAACATTTCTTCAGCCTGGATTGTGAGCTGAGGTTACAAATTGTTTAATGAACCTGAGAACTCAGCACACAGCAAGGAGAAACACTTGGCTGGCAGACACTAACATTTCCTACAGAGAAAAAAACAAATAAAGCTTTTTTTTTTCCTCCAGAGAAGCATATTCTAAAATCCTAGAATCATGTTTGACTACAGATGTACAGAGAATAAAGATCTTATATAAGTTCCAGGAAGGACCAGATCCACTTTGAAAGCTGTTAAGATTCAAAATAATAACAAAGTGAAGGAAGAGGAAGAACAGAATTGCAGATCATTCAAAGTATTGACTATTTTCACTAATGATGAGAAGTACTGGTATGGAAAGAAAAAAACCTACCTACAGATAATGCAATAAATATCCTAGCTATTTCAAGCCTTTGCCAAGTTAGGGGAAAATACTAGGTTAATATAAAATAACCACTCAGACATTTATTTATAATTATGTAGGCTTTAGTTTCTCTTACCAATTCAATAGGTGAACTGAATAAATTATGAGGCAGAAAAACAGTACCAAATTAATGATGGAAGAAAACAAAAACCCTGGAAAATCAGAATGTGATGGATTTCATCTGTTCACCAGCTAATGTAACAAATGCAACCCAGACCACAGAGGGTTGACCTTGTTTTCAGTTCGAAGTTTTTGAACTTCAGACTAAGCATCATGGATTAAGTTTGATATGCTATCATTAAGCTTACAGCCTTCTATTTGGAATGTTTAGAATCCTTCCTGTGTCTCAAAATGAAAGGAAGTTCATGCCAATGTGCTTCTGATTCATTTACACTGACTCATTAAAATGTATTTCCTTCCTCTTGTGATACGTTATATACAAAGAGTCATTTGACTATTTTGATGAGCCAAATTAACATGTTCACCCTTGTAGAAATAGGAAATAACAGAAATACCATTTTTTTGTGTGTGAATACACAAGTCATAGTTGATATTATTGACAGATCTCAGGTTTAAGTGTTATAGATCATTTAAAAAACAGTGTGATTTGAGGAACATGCTACAACTCTGCCTACCCCAATCTATTCCATTCCCACCAGTGTCCAGGCTCACTCCTGCTGAGCCAGATATTCTTACTATCAATCAGTAGACTGCTTCACAAGATATATCACAATTGTTCTTATATTCCAAAGGCCATTGTTTAAATGGACAACAAAGATCACTATATCAAATTAGTATGTTTTTCCTCTTTAAAGGTAGAGTGCTGCCTTTCAGCAAAGGCAACAGAAAAGTATTTTGTTTTTTGGTGTGTTTTTTTTTTGACAAGTAAAGTGTTAAAGTGGCCATGAGTCTACCAGTAAAAAAAAAAAAAAAAAAGCAAGTAAGATGACAACTATGAGAAAATGGCCAAAATACTGTGAAGATCAAGCCTTCACACAGTACAATAGATGGCTATGGTTCCAATTTTCCAGTTTTCTCTTATTATATATAGCTGCCTTAAGAGATTTCAAAGAAATTTTATATGTGTGCAACCATCAGGGACTTAACTCTTATTCAGAGCATTCAGAGATTTAATTTGGGAATTGTTGTAGCCTTTAAAATCTCCATTTTCATACATTTGAATATGTGTGCATGTCATTCCTTTACTATAAAATACAGAGTTGAATGGAAACTAACTTCATCTCTCAAAGAAATTTTAGCAAAACTGTCATAATTTACATGATAGTGAACTACTGATGAGTTCACTGATTAATTATTTTTACTCAGGACAGAAGCATCCTGACAACTATCTTCTAAAAATTGATTTTTTTTCTGATCAAAAAAGTAAAATAAGCACTTGGTGAAATACTCAAATAACAAAAATACAAATGACTAGAAACTTAAATTTCCTTGCAATTCCACCCTTTGATATGATAGGATTCAATTTGAACACTCGTGACCATTTACAAACTGGCTGATTTCTATGGGTGAACTATGTCATACATATAATTCCCCTAAGAGCTTTCAAGCATGCACTGTGTACTAGTGAGGTATAATAAATGAAGTGAATACAGAGCATTTTACCACTGCTTGAGTATATTATAAGTCTATATATACAGATCATGTAAGCATATAAACAAAAAATGTTTATATGTGTAAACATGAACACATATATACACACATGCACCTGTTTGCTATAAATAAGCATTTTTTAATGAATCCAGACCCTCCGTCAATAAGACATTCTCCCAAACTGCTTCCCTCAGGAGTATCATGCCTCTGTACTACATAAACATTCCAACCAGAAGAAAGGTATGACTAGTCTTAATGTTATTTGTTTAAGGTATTTAAACATATTGAGTCAAACTTCAACAATTCAAAATTAAATGAGCATCTCCTTATTTTCTGGGATCTAGAGCACTCTTGGACAGGAATAGCACATATATATATGTCTATGTGCATATATGTGTATACCTGTTTATAAGGTTAACTGGTGCAATACAGAGTGAAACACAATACACTACTTCTTCCAAAAATAGCTCTGTTAGCAGATATATCATGATATATGTGAAATATAAATACATAACCATTGGTACTATTCAACAAATGACACAAAAAAATTTTCCCCCAGTCCATACTGCATTATGCATATATATATATATATATATATATATATATATATGTCTTTCATATATACATACATATATATATATATATATATATATATATATATGTCTTTCATATATACTTATTTCTAGTCTCAGGCCCTAGAAATTCTGGACATCCCTTGTCAGTCTCTACCAATTAGGCAAATGGATCTAATCAAATTGTCAACCATGGGACTTCCCTGGTGGTTCAGTGACTAAGACTCCGCACTCCCAATGCAGGGGGCCCAGATTTTACTCCTGGTCAGGGAACAAGATCCCACATGCTGAAACTGAATGTTCACATTCCACAACACGGGATCTTTATCCCGTGTGCTGCATCTAAGACATGGTGCAGCCAAATAAATAAATAAACATATTTTTTTAACATTGACAACCACTCTTTTGCTATTTAAATACTGTGCATATAGAAATAAATAAGGTAAAATCCTTGCCCTTAAGGAGCATATGGCCAGTTGGGAAGATAGATAGGTACATTGATAATACAGCTTAATAAGTACCAAGAGAGAGCAAAAAGCAGGCGGCATGGGATTACAAGGGCTTCCCAGGTGGCTCAGAGGTAAAGAATTTGACTGCCATTGCAGGAGATGCAGGTTTGAGCTCAGGGTTGGGAAGATCCCCTGGAGAAGGAAATGACAACCCACTTCAGTATTCTTGTCTGGAAAATACCATGGACACAGGAGCCTGGTGGGCTACAGTCCACGAAGGCACAAAGAGTTGGACATGACCAAGTGACTGAACACACACACAGGATTACAAAGATGTCATATTGACTCAGACTAGAAATGAAGGGGCTCAATGAAAACTTGGGCTTCCTGGATGGCTCAGTGGTAAAGAATCCACCTGTAATGCAGGAGACATGGGTTCAATCCCTGGGTCGGAAAGATCCCCTGGAGAAGGAAATGGCAACCCACTCAATGGACTTGAATTTGAGCAAACTCCAGGAGCCAGTGAAGGACAGGGAAGCCTGGTGTGCTGCAGTCCATGGGGTTGCAACAAGTTGGACATGACTTAGTGACTGAACAACAATAGCAATGAAGACTTACAAAAGGAGATGTGATCATAGAAGTAATTCCTGAATTCCAGCAGAGATTTACAGACAAAAGAATATGTGCAAAGTTATAGACACAAAGAAAATACAACACACTAAAAGTGTACCTTGTTATGGCTGAGGTCAGATCACGTCAGGTCTTATATATCATTTGAAAGTGACTGAATTTCATCCTGAAGAGAGCTAAGCTTGGCTCTTCTCCATATGATCTCAACATCCAACAAGCTAGTCAGGGCTTTCATTGTTATTCCTGAAGCCATTCCTCACTACAATTCTAGAGATTTTTCCAAGGAAACTACAGTCTGGTTAACAGAGATCAAATTCTGCAATGCAGAGAAGTCATGGAAATTTTAAGGTAACTCTGAGTAAAAAACGTATCCCACATTACTACGATTGAGCACAACTCCTTACACAGAACACATTTCAGCCCTATCCTGTGTATACTGAAAATAGATATTAGAGCAGATTTTTAAGAACTTATAATTGATCAGGAATATATTCCTAACATGTATTAGTCACTTGGTGACATGGAAAATAGAACTCAGATACAGTCACTTATAAAACAGAAAAATATTCCTTTGTAACATTCTATGGGTTTCTATTATAGAACTACAGAATTCAAGGAGATAGTGAGAAAACAGGGATCAGAGATTCATTTTGGATTATATGAAAGCCTGGAAAGCCTGAAGAAAAACTATTAAGCAAGAATCTGAGAAGGCAAGGAAGAGAAATCTTGGGGAAATATATGTTTTACTTTCAAAGTAAGGCAGAAGAGATAAGTGAGAAAGGAAAGATAGTGTTCTGAGCCCACAATACAACATCAAGGACAAGCTCTGATTCAGAACCTCAAGATCTGAGACTGCATCTCAGATAGTACTTAGACTGTATGTGAATCAACAACGGGGGAAAAATGCAAAGCCAGAGTGGGTATGAGATCAGTATTTGGATTAGAACAGTTGGAATGGTCATCAAGAAGAAATTGGAATTCTAAGATAGGAAGATTTTTTAAGAGGACACATATAGTCATAAATGAAGTTAAACTATCAGACCCAAATAAATTATACTCCAGAGAAATAATAGTAATGCTAAACATGACAAAAATAGAATTTCTGGAAAAAATCTGTCTCAGTAGCCTTAATGTAAAAAAGTCGGCAAAATACAGACTGAGTGCTGGTAGAATTAGATTTATTTGTATTTGAAAGATCTCACAAAAATTTGGTTAAGTAAAACAGTGTCAGCTTGGAACTTCAGTCACATTAGGTAGTCATTCTCATGTAAAATTTTTATTATTTGGAAGAAAATTTTGAAGTTTGGCTCATTAGTTCTGTTGACAGAATCAAATGAGAATAAACACAACAAATGACAAAAACCAAAAATATTAGCAAGATGAATTATTCCTAGGATTACCACAGAATCTTGCCCTTGGGTCTAAATAATAGTAAAGTGTTCAAGTAAAGACTGAAGAACTTCATGGAAACAAAGCCCTTAATATGAGTCAGCATGGAATATAGCTGTTTAAAAATAGACGATGTGGTCCTGGGATGAAATCTAATAAATATGTTTAGTAAAACAAAAAAGATGATAGGCCTGTTCTATTCTGGGATAGCCAGACAAACCATTGGACTATCTGGGTTAGATCCTTTCTGGACTCCGCAGTGGCAAACCACATATTCAAAGGAACCTGAGCAAGATGGTGGAGGAGGGGTGTCAAAAACCATATCATGTGAAGAACAGTTGAAGGAAATGGGGAGACTGAGCCCAGAAAAGGATTATCAGTGATTTCAAATCTCTGTTGGACTATTGTATAGAAGAGGAAATTACAGTTGTTTCAGTTCCCCTTCATGATTAACATACAGTTATGAGAATGTCAATTTTGGTCCTATATATTGATATGATTTTCTAATGAATAGACATGTTCATAAACAAAATCGAGAAGTTGCATAGATAATGTGCTTCTTGCCACCACAGGCAATAAAGTGAAAACTGATTAACTTAGAATGTTAGAGTCTAAGAGTCTTGAGAGTTAGAAAGAACTTTAGAGATGATCTTCTAGTCTCATACTTTCATCTTACATGTATAAAAACTAACCTAGAAAAAATAAGTGACCTGTCCATGGTGTATAGGCAATACTTAAATCCAGGTTTTTTGACTCTAAGTCAAGTGCTCTTTTTACTACATGAGGATATCATTATCTGATGAGGTCTTAGTCAGAAACCCTACTAGAAAGAAAGGTTCCCAAATAAGAGCGACTCCAAGAGAAACTTGATTTTGCTGCCTGTTACACTAAAAAAGTATTCTTCCTCCTTCCCTCAAATGTGGTTCACTATGTTGCATAAATTCTTTGGCAAATGGTAATAGAAGTTATTTATTTGCCTGTATCACTGTCTGTCACATTCATTTACATCACTTATATAGTCCAAATCATCTGCTTTGTATGGACTAAGAACTTCTTGTCCAAGCTATGCCATGAAATTCCCTGGGAGACTTTGATAACATCTTTTTCCTTTCTGGACTTCAGTTACCTCCTCTATTAAGTGAGAAGATTGGACTAAGTAATTTCTAATGGCTCCTTCAGCTCTGACCTTTGATAATTCTACAGTAAATAGCATTTCATTCTATTGAAAAAATTAAGTCACATAACAATTAACAGCAATTCAAAATCATCTAATTTTAACATATAATTTATTTTAAACAAAATATGTGTATTTATTTTAAAGTAACTTACTATTTCACTGACATATTTATTCTGAGTTACAGTTACCTTCCATGCAGTGTCACCTATTCTAATGAGTGATTCCATATAATGTTTGATAAGTACCTTTTATAAAAATGATAAAACAGGACTAATATTTACACCAACCATGTTATAACTTTCTGCTAATGGACAGAGTAGTTACAATTCCTGTGACATGATCTGATCCAAAATATATCTGGGTCTATGTAATAGTAAGCAATGTTACCCTAAGGCTCTATTGTCCTTGACTAAAGATTGATTTTGAAACAGTCAATCTTTAAAAGTCAGCATCCATATAAAAATTAGTCCTGACATTCCTCCCTGAGAGTTACATTTGCTGAGCTTGTGTTCAACTTTCAGTTTTAATTCTGCCACTTAAAAGTGAAAATTGCCAAAGCAAACATTTGGTTTCAAAGAAAGTTATCTCTTTACCAAGTGAGCCAGACACCAAAGACATTGCCCTGTGTTAGTGAAATACTTCTTTTTATATCATGAAATGAATCCAGTTCTCCAAAACTTACTTTTACCATACTCTAGTTTCTCAGCACCAGAATCTTTGTTACCAAGAGTCATTTCTCTTGTTCATTCATCTGTGTTTCCTAGTAGACCATGAAAGCCAGAGGTTTAGCATCTTCTGTTAACAATTAATCTCCATGAACATCACCTGAGCTAGCCATCATCTCTGGAAAAAAAAATAGGACAGTTAGACAGGAATGATGGCACACAATGATAGATTAAAAAGTAAAAGTGATAATATGATAAAGGCTTGGGTACATTCTCAAAAATTATGCTGTGTTTGACAGCAGTGTAATATAGTACAGGGGCCAGTCAATTTTTTTGCAAAGGGCCAGCTAGTTAATATTAGGCTTTGTGGGCCATATGATCTCTATCACAACTACTCAACTTGCCACTGTAGCATGAAATCAGTCATAGGCAGTTAGGCAATATATAACAAAATGTGCATGGCTATGTTTCAACAAAATAGGTGATAGATCAGATTTGACCCATGGACTGTAGTTTGTCAACTCCTGATCTGATGAAATGACTCTGAGAGATGGGGGCTCAAATAATAGTCAGAGCATTTATTAACCCAGTAACCCTAGGCCATTTACTTATTAACATCTTTCTGACTGCACTTTTTTGTTAAATAAGGAATATAGTATCTTGTAGGGCTGTCATGAGCATAAACTATGATTGCTACAAACTGAACTGTGTCCCACAAAAATTCGTAAGTTGAAGCTCTAATTCCCAATGTGAATAAATTTGGAGACAGAGCCTTTAGCAAGTAATTAAGGTAAAATGAGGTGATAAAGGTAGCGCCCTAATCCAACATGGTGCATGAGCAGCTAGAAAATGAAAAATTGACAACAATATACATATCTCAAAAAGGAAACAAAAATCATCCAAAGATATTCAAGTTCTCCTTTCAACCAAATAAATTAAGGGTTTGGATTTCTAAACCTTGGCAAATATGAATAAGGTTGCAAAAAACATTCATGCATAGGTTTATGTGCAGACATAGGTTTTCAACTTCTTTCAGTAAATGCCAAAGTTCATGATTGCAGGATTATATGATAAGAATTGCTTAGCTTTGTAAGTAACTGCCAACATATCTTCTAAAGTGATTGTACCATTTTGTACAAAAAATGAGAATTCTTATTGCCTTGCATTCTTTACAGCAGTTGGTATTGTTAGTTCTGTTTAAAGCCATCCTAACAGGCAAACAGTGGTAATTACTGTTTGACTAAAGGTGAACACTCTTAAAATAAAGAAAATAGAAGTTCCAAGCAAAAAAAATATATATATATATTATAATAAAGATCTAAATGGAAATTATAAAAATGAAAAATATAGTATCCAAAATAAAGACTTCACTGGGGTGGGCTCAGTAGTAGAATGGACACGACATAGGAAATCATAAATGAACTTGAAAACAGCATTGATTAAGGACAATTATATAATCAGAATAACAGAGAGAAACAGATTTTAACAAAATGAACAGAGGCTAGTAACCTAAAAGGCCTAATATTTGTGTCAATGGAGTCCCTAAATGGGAGCAGAAAAAAGACTGGTAGATAAAATATATTTGAATAATAGTTGAAAAATCTTGAATTTAATGAAAGGCATAAATTTATAGATTCAAGAAGTACAGCATACTACAAAAAGGATAAACTACAAGAAAACCATGTCCAGACACATAATCAAACAGCTGAAAATCAAAATAAAGAAAAAAAAATCTTGAAAGCATCCAGAGAAAAATTCTCTTACATACAAGAGAATTTGCATAATTGGTGAATGAGAAACCACATAAGCCAAAATATAATAAAACATTTTTGAAGACCTAAACAAGAACTGTCAACCTGGAATTCTTCGTCCAGGAAAGTTAAAGATATTTTCAGGTGAAATAAAACTAAGAGAATTTGTCACAATCAGATATAATTGCTAAAAAAATTCTTCAGGCTAGAAAAAAATGATACCAGAAGGAAACTTGCTCCAGGAGTAAAAGAAGATTGACAGAAAAGGCAATTATTTGGGCAAAATATAAGAGTATTTCTTTCCACTTAAATTCTGTAAAATATGTATGGTTCTTGAAAACAATTAAAACATTTGTCTGAGGATGGGTTTTAATATATGTAAATGAAATACATATGGCAACTGTAATTTAAAGGAGGAGGAACCCTACATTTTACTTGAAGTGGCACAATATTAACTCTAAATAGAATGTGAAAAGACAATATGTATATTGTTGTAATTTGAGCAATAACTAATTTATAAGTGTATATATAGGCAAAAAGATTCATTAAAATGGAATACTAAAAGCTATTCAAATAATCAAAAAGAAGACAGGAAATAAAAAATAGAAAAAAATGGGGACAAACAGAAAACAATGAATACAAGTATATGTAGACCTAATCCAAGAAAAATAATGAAATATATAAATAGTGTAAGATCACAAATGAGAATATAGATTGTTAGATTGAATTTTTAAAATAAGAACTATATCCTCTCATTAAGACCAAACTATATGACTTCCATAAGAAACCCATTTCAAAGAAGAAGATATAGACAGGTTAAAAATAGAAGACTGGAAAAGGCAATACCAGGCAAACACTTATCAAGAGGGAACTGGTTAACTATACTGATATGAGACAAAGCACATTTATATATGAGGGAAATCAACAGGGATAAAGAGGGATATTACATAATGATAACAGGGTGATTTCATCAAGAAGAAAAAATCCTAAATGTACATGCAACTAACAATAGGGCTTTTCAACTCTTAATTCTAGAGCAACTAAACATTCATATATAAAAAATAAACCTCAATCTATAGATTATTTAAAAATTATTTCAAAATGAATCATAGACTTAAATGCAAAATGAAAAAGTATAAAGCCTAGAGAAGAGAACATAGATGAAAAATCATTACATGCTTGTCTGGAAGAGTTCTTAGATATAATACCAAAGCATAATTAAAGAGAAAAAAATGACCATTTAGAATTTATCAAAATTTAAAACTTTTGCTCTTAAGAGGATGAAAAAAATAAGCTTCAATCTGAGAAAAAATAATTACAAATCATATATCTGACAAAGGATTATATCCAGAAGATATAAAGAGTTCTCAGAGATCCAAAATAAGGAAACAAAAAAACCTAATTTTTAAAATAGGTAAAACACATGAAGAAACATTCCATCAAATAAGTTATATGGATGGCAAGTAAGTACATGAATAGGTATTCAGTCTAGCTAACTACCAGAGTAAAAAAAATACAAATAAAGATCTTGATGAGATACTGTTACCCAGTCCAAGCTCACTCTGCTAGCCACACAGGAGGCCAATGAGAGATGAGGTGTTGAGGCAAGGAAGAGACCAGCTGACTTAGAAGATGGCAGGCTAGCACCTCAAAAATAACCATCTTGTCGGGGCCTGCATATCACATTCTTTTATGGATTAGTGATGGGGGGAGGTGAGGAGATGAAGTAAAAAAATAATTTACTTCCTGCAAATATCTCCTAGCCTCAGGTAGAGAGATGTGTTAGTTTCACTTCCTTACCATCATTTCATGGGTGGTGTGAGCAACTGGAGCTCTCAAACATTGCAGATGGGAATGGAAACCGGTACAGCCACTTTAGAAAACAGTTTCTGGTAATGTTTGATATATACTTCCCATGTGGCCCAGCAATCCAGCTCCTAGGTATTTATGACAAGAGAAATGAAACTTTCTGTTCACACAAAAATCAATTGAGAATGTTTATAGTAGCTTCATTCATAATCACCAAAAAATGGAAACAACCCAAGTGTCCATCAACAGATGACTTTATAAACAAACAGTGGTAAAGTCATACAATGGGATACTAATCAGCAATAAAAAGGAATGGGTTACTGACAAATGCATCATGAATGAATTTCAAATACAATATATGCTAAGCGAAAGCAGTCAGACTGAAAAGGCAATGTACTCTAGGTATGACTTGATTCAGAAGACATTCTGGAAAAGGCAAAACTATCGGAACTGAGAATGGATTGATAGGAGTTAAGAATGGGAGGAAAGGTTTGACTACAAAGGTATAGCATGAAGGAGTTTTCTTGGGATGGAGAAACTATTTCCTATCTTGATCTTGACAATGGTTTCACAATGCTACCAATTGTCAAAACTGCCAAAACCAATTGACATAACTGTATGCTATAAAGATTACATGTAAGTTTAACATATGCAAATTTTATTAAAAATTAGGGTGGAAAAAAGTGGGGATCATAGTCCTATCTACATTTACATTCCAGATGAACAACATCTCTGGACAACTTTGAGTCAGATATAATCGTATGTTTTGTTTATATGGCTTTTATTTTCATTCTGGATATACTTCTATAATTTCTATGCTGCAAAATCTTAGTGGTGTTGATCATTAACTGGGCCAGCATAAATTAAATCTCTGGCCTTTATTTCTGTCCTATTGCCCTGAGTAGATAACGCACTTCTGTGTCTGATAAGGTACTTTGGCCTTTACTTCAACCTAGTAGACAAAATGCCTTCTACAAAGAGGGGCACAGCACAGCTTTCAATGTTTTCAGCTCTTTGTGAACAGGTATTTATGCAGAGTCAGTATGCAGTGTATTTATCAAGAAAAAAACAAGCAGTCTTAAAACTTGACGACTGGCAATTCTATCTCCTGCATAATCAAATGAGAATATCTGTCATTTCCAGTTTTATTATAAACTCTGAAAATACTTTCAACTACTGCAATAACTTTCAGATGAGACTCTTAAGGAACTTGCTGCTGCTGCTAAGTCGTTTCAGTCATGTCCAACCCTGTGCGACCCCATAGACAGCAGCCCACCAGGCTCCCTCGTCCCTGGGATTCTCTAGGCAAGAACACTGGAGTGGGTTGCCATTTCCTTCTCCAATAAGGAACTTGCTGCTTAAGTACTAAACCAGATTTTTTTCAAAACCTGAGATCCTCTCAAGTAAAATTTCTTACATTTGTATATTGCTGAACAAGTTTTAAAATGCTCTCATGTTTAATACCATTAGGTTCTCCTAACACAACCCCAAATGCAGCTCCAGAAACTTAAGTGATATGCACAAAATTACACAGTTCAGAAGTAATGCAGGTGGGCCCAACATTCAGCTCCTGGGACTCTAATGGAGTTCTCAGAATATTTCAATGTAAAGCAGAAAGTAATTTTAGATTCACTTCTTCTTGAAGCTTTGTTTCTCTTAATTTGGGAAGACAAATATGCTGAAAAGAATTGTAATCATTCTTGGATGATTAAAGAATGGTGCTTCAGGGTCTTCAGGGTCAGCGTCCTCAATTTCCTGACCATCACCTTTCATGATACCCATGATTATTTATTATCAGGGAGAAGAGAAGAGTGGGCAGCTTGGAAGTTAAAGTAGGGGTCCTGGAGACTCATCCCCCGACTGGAAGACCTTCAGCTTGTCTCTCATCTCAAGTGACTGGAGGTTCTTTGACCTCTGCTACAATCTCCCAGTTTAGAGGACTTTTGCTTAATTCTAGGCATGTCTAATTCCCCAGACACTACTTTAAGTGCCAGTTTTCCAGATTTTGCATAATATCCTTCCCAAAGAGGAACTGCAGTCCCTGCATTGACTATTTATTAAGGGGCCAGAACTCCAACCTGTGCATTCTCAGTTTAAGTCCTAGCCTATTTCCTAAAAAAGTCATCGTTACACAAGTGTTTTGTTTTGTTTTGTTTCTTTGAGGCATAATTGACTTATGGAACCATTTTGAAGCCCATTTTATTTCAAGTGACTACTAGAGTGCCAAGTATATTACAGAAGTTCAATACAGATTTGTTGCATAAATAAGTGAATGAATCAATGAAGTATAAAACATTCTTTATTTTGAGGTCAGAAAGTTCATACTTAAAGGCATTTTGATAATTACTTGCTGCTAGGAGAAGGAAGTGGTGATCACAATCTCAAGGACAGTGAGAAATATCTGTAGGTGGTCAGGTAATTAAAAACAAACAAAAGCAACTGTAGCTATAATTGTGTTCTGATCCATACTAGAAGGGAAGTCAGCAATCTAGGATCATGGTTCAGTAAATATATTTTAATGAACATAAGCACTGAATAACTTTCATTTTCCCTATTTTTAAAAAATGACACTCACATTCTAATTTTCTCTTTAAAATCCTCTTGGAAACTTAAACTCACAAATGTTGTCAGTCTAAACAAACATCCCTGATTGAAATTTTCCTTCCTGAACACTCATTGAGGATTATGTGTTTAAGGGCTTTTTATAACTTAATCTGCATAACCTTGAAGAGTCTCTTCATCCTTTAGCTGATTAAAAATATTTTTCACAGCCCGTAAAGCAAGATATGACTCCATGCTATGTGTATTTAATAGAGGAAATATGCTTTATGTGCTCCATTAAGTCATTTGTGAAATTGCATTAGTGCCATGCCATTAGCACACCTCTTTCAGGCACATCTGTGGCCATCTTTTGACAGGTAAATTAACAGTTTCATCAATCTACTCAGAGATTTGTAATGACCTTCCAATCCAAAAAAAAAAAAACCTTATCAGGAGTTACAAAGGGTATCAGACATAATCTTCAATAGAGCGTTGGAGAAATGAATGGAACAAGATGATATCATATTTCTTGATGGATGATAGTGGCATATTTTAGAGACATTATTAAATTATATTCACTGAAGAGGTTAAAAATATAAAAATATAATATGGGGGTGGATACAGATGACTGCAAGAATGATGGTTAAAATATGGTGACTTTTCTAAGATGCCAAAAAATTATAATAAAAATCTTGTTTCTGTAACAAGAAAATTGTTAAGTCATAAGCATATTGTTAAACGCTGACAGTATCTACACAGCTCGAGTTCATTTCTAAACAGTATGTGTGCTAAGTCACTTCAGTCATGTCTGACTCTTTGTGACCCTATGGACTGTAGCCCACCTAATTCTAATCTTTTGCTATTTATGAGTGGATAGTATTGCAGCAAAATGCTATCATCTTTAAGTCTCCTGCTCAAAGCTTTTATTATGATTAATTTTTCAGAGATCAGTTTCAGATGCCACTGCCCTCTTTCCTTCAGTTTTTGTTTTTTTTTCTTTTAACATTTACTGTAAGTGCATATTGTTTCAATAACAATAAATTATGGCAGAAACAACATTTTCCAGTGTGCCACTGTCCTAAATCATCTAGCGTATCTCCAGTATTTTTGCCATTCTCATCCCACTCCCACATTATAACTTGTGCTTTACAAATTTTGGACTGACAGGTATAAAAATTAACATCAACATCACCTCCTCTGTGTCTACCTCAGCTCAAAGTGCCCCCTCCTTCCTCTGAATTTTCACAGCACTTAATGTCTGTTCATCTCATAAATGGCATCGGATACTAGCAGTAATAATTTCCATTATTTTCCCAGCTAGAGTGTAACTTATTTGGGGGCAATATGTAAGATGGTTAAAGCCTGGACTCTAGCATCAGACAGGCTTGGGGTCAAATCCTGGGTCTGCCATTCAACTAGCTATGTGACCTTGGACAAGCTGCTTTATCTTTCCAAATTTAAGTTTTCTCACTTGTAGAAAAGGATGACATTTCTGCCTACGTTAATATAACATCATGCCATTCCCACAACCACAGTTTTATCACTGTTTTCTAGGTAAATGAAACACTACAGAAATATGTGGATGACCAGGAACAAATTGTCTTACTTCAGTGTACCTTTCAAAATATGTCGATAAAAATTCAGATGGGAGAAATATGTTAGCTTCATTTTTTAATTCTAGAAAATTGAGTTTCAGTCTCAGCTGCCTAAGACCACTCATGAATCAGAGCCCGTCAGGAAAGTTATCATACGAGAATAGGTTCTAGAGTCAGACAACCTGTGCTTACATCTCACCTCTGCCACTCATTATCTGTGAGACACAGGATAATTTGCCTATATTCCTTAAGCTTCAGTTTTCTCATCTTTAAAATGGGGGTTATAACAACATTAGATACATCATACCATTACTGTAAGGATTAAATGAGTTAATAAATGTGATTCATTTGGAATAGTACCTGCACGAAGAAATTATTGTCAGCAATTTTTGTTGTACTTGTACTCATCTTTCAAATATGCTGAATTCTCAGTTTTGGATCCTTATGAGAGGAACAAATGGTGTGTATACAGAAAAAAAAAAGTACTGTGGGAAATCTCATAGAAGGAGGAATAATCAGGGTACTATCGTCATTCATAGTTCCAAGAAACTCACTGAGTGCCCAAAGCTTTAAAAATCTAATCCTAAATTCTTTCATTTTAGTTCTTTACATTCAGTAGTCCATGCATTTTTCAGAGTGACGCAATGAGCAATATTTTTTATCAGTTTCAAATTATGTTTATAGTTGATTCATTCTCTAAGAACCAGATCAAGATAGAGCCCCAACTTTTACAAGAACCTCACCATGCCAGCTAGTCTTCTTTTTGAAATCCTACAGTACTTTATCATCTAAAGCAGGGGCTGGCAAAATATGGTCTCTGGTTAAATCCAGCTGCAAATATATTCTTGTACAGACTGTGAGTTAAGAATAGCTTTTACATTTTTTAAGAATTATAATAAAAAATAATGACCATGTGTGACAGAGGATCATAGGTACTCTGCAAATTCTAATGTATTTACTATGTGTTCCTTTACAAAATGAAAATTCCTGACCTCTCCTTTTCTGTACTCATTTGGCACTTCATCATATACGGTCTAGAGAAATATCTTGTGTTCACTGGTACTGGTAGATAATAACCATAATATTCATATCATCATTAGGTGTTTACAGTGTTTTAGGCACTATGCTAAGTATTTAACTATATTATTTTAGTTTTAACTACAGCTCTATGAGTAGATAATAATTTTTTAGGTATATAATATTTTAATTTCCTCATTTTGTAGATGAGAAAACTGAGATTTAGAGTAGAATACATCATGCCATGGTTACATGGCTAGCCAATATTTGAACTTAAATCTTACTCAAAAACTCACATCCTTTTTCATTCTGTGGCCCACTGCTGTTGTTTTTGTCCTCTTAAGTCATTTAAATTAAGTGCATGTGTTTAAACCTAGATTATAAACTCCTTAAAGGCAAAAGCCATGTGTCTCCCACGACAGAGAATGCTACATACACAATGGCTATCGAATAAATAATTACTAAATGCAAAAATAAATGAATGTAACTCAGTGTTTAATCCCTCAGGCCTACTGATGGATATGCTACTAAAGAACATAACCATGCATTCCTAAATTAGGGATATACCTAATACTCCATTGCTCTTGTTAGTGCTCAGTGGCTCAGTAGTAGTACACTTTTCTGTGACCCCATGGACTGTAGCCCACCAGGCTCCTCTGTTCACGGAATTCTCTAGGCAAGAATACTGGAGTGGGTTGCCATTTCCTTCTCCAGGGGATCTTCCCAACCTAACTTTCTCCAAATCTTTAAATAGATCTTTCTACTTGGACCTTTATTTTCCTATGCTAAAATGAAGCACTGCCTGGAGTTATGTTATACATAAGTTTTCTTCCTTCCTCCCTTTCTTCATTCTTCCCTCCCACCCTTCCTACCTTCTTCTTCCTCCCTCCCTTCTTCCTTTTTGTCTTCCTTTAAAAAATATTCAGCATGCTGCTTAATATGTATAAGTTAATGAGGTGGACAAAATAAGCATGGCACATGATCTTGTCTAAACTGCAATCTAGGTTCTTTGGTTCTTATTTATATATATATCCTAGTTGGATCATTTTCAGATTTTGGAGCATCTAGATGTCAACTGCAATTACCTTCTACTTGAAATCCAGGTAAATTTGGCTTGAAAGGCCAGTTGCCATATGAGTCTAATGTACTCCTCTATTATTTCTGCATATCCTGGGAATTTAAGTTTTTGATAATCCTCTCTGGCACTGATTTATGGCTTTTGCTGTATTTTTTTTCTACTATGCATACTGCTGCTCTTCCTGTATCACTGCTCAGTCTCCAACCAATCACCAGAGATCATTTCTCCTTCATTCTAATCCAACTTCCCCTTTCTTCACCTCACACAGTGGCATTTGTGTGAGGCAAGTGAGTAGAAAGACTTTAACTAAATTCTAGAGGCAGCGAAAGTTGAACTTCTAATAAGCAAAGAAACAAAACATAACTCATACTCTTATGGAACCCACAGTCACTTTAGGGAACACATATATTGAAGTATCATCTGTAAAATAACAAAATGGTGAAAACAAATTCCTAACATTAAAGATTAGTTTTAAAACTTATGTTATAGCCATTTAATGAAATATTAAAGCTATCATTTAAAAAATTATGTGTGTTAGTTAGTAGGGTGAGCCGATATGTGTATATCATGAAAAGATAGCTCATGAGAGGTCAGTGAGTGACTTCTGTATACTTTGAACATTCTAAAAATTATACACCAGTTGGGCAGAAGAATAAAGGGAAATAAGAGCTTCTCCTGCTTTTTTTTTTTTTTTAAATTTTTTTATTAGTTGGAGGCTAATTACTTCACAACATTTCAGTGGGTTTTGTCATACATTGATATGAATCAGCCATAGATTTACACGTATTCCCCATCCCGATCCCCCCTCCCATCTCCCTCTCCACCCGATTCCTCTGGGTCTTCCCAGTGCACCAGGCCCAAGCACTTGTCTCATGCATCCCACCTGGGCTGGTGATCTGTTTCACCATAGATAGTATACATGCTGTTCTTTTGAAACATCCCACCCTCACCTTCTCCCACAGAGTTCAAAAGTCTGTTCTGTACTTCTGTGTCTCTTTTTCTGTTTTGCATATAGGGTTATCATTACCATCTTTCTAAATTCCATATATATGTGTTAGTATGCTGTAATGTTCTTTATCTTTCTGGCTTACTTCACTCTGTATAAGGGGCTCCAGTTTCATCCATCTCATTAGGACTGGTTCAAATGAATTCTTTTTGACGTCTGAGTAAAATTCCATGGTGTATATGTACCACAGCTTCCTTATCCATTCATCTGCTGATGGGCATCTAGGTTGCTTCCATGTCCTGGCTATTATAAACAGTGCTGCGATGAACATTGGGGTGCACGTGTCTCTTTCAGATCTGGTTTCCTCAGTGTGTATGCCCAGAAGTGGGATTGCTGGGTCATATGGCAGTTCTATTTCCAGTTTTTTAAGGAATCTCCACACTGTTCTCCATAGTGGCTGTACTAGTTTGCATTCCCACCAACAGTGTAAGAGGGTTCCGTTTTCTCCACATCCTCTCCAGCATTTATTGCTTGTAGACTTTTGGATAGCAGCCACCCTGACTGGTGTGTAATGGTACCTCATTGTGGTTTTGATTTGCATTTCTCTAATAATGAGTGATGTTGAGCACCTTTTCATGTGTTTGTTAGCCATCTGTATGTCTTCTTTGGAGAAATGTCTGTTTAGTTCTCTGGCCCATTTTTTGATTGGGTCATTTATTTTTCTGGAATTGAGCTTCAGGAGTTGCTTGTATATTTTTGAGATTAATCCTTTGTCTGTTTCTTCATTTGCTATTATTTTCTCCCAATCTGACGGCTGTCTTTTCACCTTACTTATAGTTTCTTTTGTAGTGCAAAAGCTTTTAAGTTTCATTAGATCCCATTTGTTTAGTTTTGCTTTTATTTCCAATATTCTGGGAGGTGGGTCATAGAGGATCTTGCTGTGATTTATGTCGGAGAGTGTTTTGCCTATGTTCTCCTTTAGGAGTTTTATAGTTTCTGGTCTTACATTTAGATCTTTAATCCATTTTGAGTTTATTTTTGTGTATGGTGTTAGAAAGTGTTCTAGTTTCATTCTTTTGCAAGTGGTTGACCAGTTTTCCCTGCACCACTTGTTAAAGAGGTTGTCTTTTTTCCATTGTATATCCTTGCCTCCTTTGTCAAAGATAAGGTGTCCATAGGTCCGTGGATTTATCTCTGGGCTTTCTATTCTGTTCCATTGGTCTATATTTCTGTCTTTGTGCCAGTACCACACTGTCTTGATGACTGTGGCTTTGTAGTAGAGTCTGAAGTCAGGCAGGTTGATTCCTCCAGTTCCATTCTTCTTTTTCAAGATTACTTTGGCTATTCGAGGTTTTTTGTATTTCCATACAAATTGTGAAATTCTTTGGTCTAGTTCTGTGAAAAATACCGATGGAGAAACATACCGTGTTCATGGATTGGAAGAATCAATATTGTCAAAATGGCTATTCTACCCAAAGCAATCTATAGATTCAATGCAATCCCTATCAAGCTTCTCCTGCTTTTAAAGATTTTTTTGATGTGGACCATTTTTAAAGTTTTTATTGAATTTGTTGCAACATGGCTTCTGTTTGATGCTTTGGGTTTTTGCATGTAGGATTTGAGCTCCCCAACCAGGGATCAAATCTGCACCCCTGGCTTTGGAATGCAAAGTCCTAACCACCAGACCTTCAGGGAAGTCCCAAGCATTTCACTTTTAATATCTACACACTGCCGTATTTACATGTTTATAAGGATCACTATTCTATAGTTAAAACCTAAATAAAACTGCGCCAAAGGGCTGATATAAACTGATTGTAAAAGTACGTTTTCATTTAGTGGCTCTTCATGTAGTGGTTATATTTGTGCACAAGGCACTTTCACAGTTTGGGGATGGCTTTACTATTTTACATAAATGTCCAACTCATCCACCACATTTCACAATATCTGCTAAAAATCACAAATTTTGGAACTTTTGTTAGATATGATATTTGAAGATGGAAAATTGATCTAGAAGTTGAATACTTAAGTTTCAGGATAAATGTGGTCTTAAAAATGTTCTTCAAAATCCTCTATGTAAGAGACAAAATATTGTGTAAAAGAATAGCACTGGAATAAAAAAGAAGTCTCAATTGTTCTGTCAAGAAAGGATAAGGGACTAAAAGCAATCTACCTGTTCTGAAATTACAATACTAGTATGTAGCTTGGCTAATGTTCAGATCAAGTAGAACAAAAGGTTACAAATAGTTTAGGCCAATAAGTCTTCATGTCAGTAAAAATATTTTTGAGTTACAAAAGGTAATGCTGTTTTGTAACAGAACCCCCTGCTGCTCAAGAGAAGTTATTAAAATGAGTAACTGTAGAAATCAATGGCATAGGACAGTTTGGGACCATAGTGTGAATTCTAAAAACCCATATTATAAATAAGCATGGAAAACACTTCATGTACTATTTTCAGTTCCCTTGGAGGAAATGGTTAAAAAGTAAAAGAAACCTCCGAGATCTAGACAGATTCAAGACCAAAATAACATTAGGATAGTAGAGTCACTGGGGGCAGCTGTCTTGTTTTATTTTCCATTCTTACCGTCTATAAGAACAAACAGCAATAAATTTTAACAAAACTCAGAAAATTAACACATATTCACAGAAACACACACACACCTGCTGAGAGGTTACATCGCACAACTAAGCAGGGGCACCAAATAAACAGAAAACCCATCAAAAATATTTGAATAGAATCACCTTCATATCTTATTAGAACTTTTTCTAGGCACGTCTGAAAATGCCTCAAAGTTAGAAATTTCTCCAAGAATTTCTTTGCCTGATGACACCATTCTTCATTTGAAAGTAGTCCCTGAATATATATCTCAGGACCTAAGGAACACATTTTTATCATCACTCTATTTTCTAACCACAGGGAAAGTGTAAGCAATAATCTTAGTTTTGATAAGAGGGAAAGAAGAGATAGCACAGCTTTCGAAATATGAGATGACAATAAGACAGTATTATGAGTTTATCTGTATGTGGCAAATATAGCCAGAGTGGGATATATTTTAACACTCTGAACTATTTTCTGTCAATCCCTTCAGTCAGCACTCCTCAACTAGGCAAATTTACCTTCTTCCACTAAGAGATATTTGTCAATGCCTGGAGACAATTTTGGCTTCCCAGGTGGCTCAGTGGTAAAGAATTGTCCTGCCGTTACAGGAGATGTGGGTTCAATCCCTGGATCAGGAAGATCCCTTGGAGTAGGAAATGGTAACCCACTCCAGTATTCTTGCCTGGAAAATCCCATGGACAGAGGAGCCTGGCAGGCTACAGTCCATGGGGTCGCAAAGAGTTGGACATGACTGAGCACACACAGGGAGACATTTTCGGTTCATAGGAACTCACAATGAACTGGGGTGGTGCACTGGCATCTTGTAATAGTAGGTAGGGGCTTCCCTGGTGGTTCAGCTAGTAAAGAATCCACCCGCAATGCCTGAGACCTCGGTTTGATCCCTGGGTTGGGAAGATCCCTTGGAGAAGGGAAAGGCTACCCACTCCAGTATTCTGGCCTGGAGAATTACATGGACTATATAGTCCATGGGGTCGCAAAGAGTCAGACATGACTGAGCGACTTTCACTTTCTTTCATTTTCGATAGTAGGTAAAGGCTGGGAATTCTGCTAGACGTCCTACAGTGCAGAGGGCAGCCCCCTCCCCGCCCCTCCACCCCCCTCCCCGCCCCGAAGAATTATCTGGTCCAAAGTGACAGTAGTGCTGAGGTTGAGAAACATTGCTTTAAATCATCCTCAACAGGACTTGCTTGCCCGGGAAATCCCATGGACAGAGGAGCCTGGTGGGCTACAGTCCATGGGTTGCAAGAATTGGACACAACTTAGCAACTAAACCACCACCACCAACACAACAATATCAGAAGTCTCTAGAACAAAACAATTTACATATCTCTCTAGGCTTCAAGTTACACACGCTTCAAAGTTCATCTTCCTTTCACTGCTTTGCACCTCCTCACTTTTTCTGCTCTAGTTCAATCTTGTTTTGCTTGACTTTCCATCTAGGCTTTCAATTTCTATAACTTTATTCTTACTATAAATCTAACTTCAAACTGCTTCCTTTGGGAGGAAAAATAGAAGTTATTTCTGATACTTATCCTTGTGTTCTATATTTTAATCTCAAGCAAAATATATTCTGCTTCCATTATTTTAGACCTCTAGACAAGTCTATCCCTACCAGAGTTGCAATCAACAGTAAAATCTAGAATATTGTCTGCAGTTAGAGAGACATTATCAACAACCAACATTTCATAGTAACTGAAGAGGCCACATTTCATTGCAGGGGAAAGAGACAGAGCAAGAATTAAGGCAGATACCTTTAACCATATCAATTAAACTAATACAGCAGAACTCCTTTATGATTCTGATGTTAGGATGTAGGACTAAGATCTCCTGCCAGGTTAATCATATTATATCAGGCTTCTATTATATCAGTCATCTTCTTTGAGGACTAGGTCTTGACCATGATATATCTAATAGTGTGATGACAAGCTGTTAAAATACTTTTATTATATTACTAGAGGACAGTGCACTACCACTGAAGCCCAAATAAAGACAGTCATGATTCACATAGGTACCAGCAAAATACCACACCAGCAAAGAAACAAGCTGAGTCGTTTGGAAAGAGGAAGAAAAAGATAGTATCTAAGTTACTCTTTATTGATGAATCTTGCTATCTTTTCAGAAATGTTTTTAAATTCTGTAGGAAGATTATTGACAAAGTTGTTCTAAGAAAGATAATAGACATTTTAGTGGAAAAATATGTCTCCTACAGCCATGAATTTCCTAACTCCTAGTTTGGAATCAAAGTTTAATTGAGGGTTGCTATGGGGACTCTTTATACATAAATGTCAATTCACATTAGACCCAACAAAGATATTGATCATGCCTCTATTATAGAACTTATCACGCTGTATTATGCAACCTTGATGTCAAACTCCCCAACACCTTCCAGCCTTCCAATATTACTCCGCTAGTGTATTTCTAATAAAAAGGAGGAGTTTGTCCAATGGCTAGTCTTAAATCTAAACAGGTTAAAACTACTTTTTGTCTGCATTACTTAGACTCTTTGACCTCTCTTCCCTTTTTTATGGTCACTTCTTAGAACTCTTAGACCACTTCTCTCCTGATTGAATGCTCCAATCTCCACAAAGCATCACAAAGTTGTTATAGGGCAAAACATTTCCCATTAGACCTGTACAATTCATTCCTTGTAAATGGAACTATAAGATTATACAGGTATAATAGACTTTACTGGAGTTTTGAGAATGGGAAAAGATTTTAGATTGTAGCTATTTAAAAAAAAATGAATCACTGAGTATTACTGACTTTTGTTTTTAAATGTCCTTTATCTACCACTGATATTAATGTTACTGGACATATCCTACATGCTCTGGCCTTCATCCATGTTCCCTAACTTCTTCCTCTCTCCTATCCTGGTATTTCTGTACCCCACCTCTACCTCCAACTCTATATTCCAATTTCTTATACAAAGGAGTGTAGCAATCTTTTCATGCCAAGTTTGCTCCTACCTCACATTCTCAGACATTCAACCCTCCACTCTCAAGATTCTCATCAAAGAAATTTCCCACAAGATATATTTTTCTGTAAGTAGAATCTGGAGTTCATTAATCCCCCCCCCCAAAAAAAAGTCCAATAAAAAAATTGGCAGAAGACCTAATTAGACATTTCTCCAAAGAAGACATACAAATGGTCAACAGGCACATGAAAAGATGCTCAACATTGCTAATAGACAAATGCAAATCAAAACTACAAAGAGGTACTACCTTACACTCGTCAGAATGGCTATCATGAAAAAGTCTACAAAGAACAAACGCTGGAGAGAGTGTAGAGAAAAGGGAACCCTCCTACATTGTTGGTTGAATGTAAATTGGTGCAGCCACGATGCAAGTTCCTTAAAACACTAAAACAGAGCTACCCTACAATCCTACAATCCCACTCCTGGGCATGTAAACAGAGAAAACTATAATATGAAAAGATACAAGCACCCCAATGTTTACAGTAGCACTATTTACAATAGCAAAAACATGGAAGCAACCTAAATGTCCAGATGAATGGAGAAAGATGTGGGATGTGTGTGTATATGTATATATGTGTGTGTGTGTGTGTATCCAATATAAACATATATACATTCAATATTTACATATATATACACATATATATATAATTGTATACACACACACACACACACACATATAAAATAGAGTCCTACACAAAGAACTGATGCTTTTGAACTGTGGTGTTGGAGAAGATTCTTGAGAGTCTCTTGGACTGCAAAGAGATCCAACCAGTCCATCCTAAAGATCAGTCCTGAGTGTTCATTGGAAGGACTGGTGTTGGAACTGATAGTCCAATACTTTGGCTACCTGATGCAAAGAACTGACTCATTTTAAAAGACCCTGATGCTGGGAAAGATTGAAGGCGGGAGGAGAAGGGAACAACAGAGGATGAGATGGTTGGGTGGCATCACTGACTCAATGGACACAAGTTTGGGTAAACTCCAGGAGTTGGTGATGGACAGGGAGGCCTGGCTTGCTGCAGTCCATGGGGTCACAAGGAGTCAGACACAACTGAGCGACTGAACTGAACTGAACTGAACTCAGCCATAAAAAAAGAATGAAATGATGCCACTTGCAGCAACATGGATGAACCTAGAGATTATCTTACCAAGTGAAGTAAGTCAGAAAGAGAAAGAAAAATACCATATGATATCACTTAAATGTGGAGTCTAAAATATGACACAAATGAATTAATTTACAAAACAGAAACAAACTCAACAGACACCAAAAACAAACATATGGTTATCAAAGCAGAAAGAGGGTGGGGAAGGATAAACTAGGAGCTTGGGATTAGTGGATATATACTGCTGCTGCTGCTGCTGCTAAGTCACTTCAGTCATGTCCAACTCTGTGCGACCCCATAGATGGCAGCCCACCAGGCTCCCCCGTCCCCAGGATTCTCCAGGCAAGAACACTGGAGCGGGCCACCATTTCTTTCTCCAATGCATGAAAGTGAAAAGTGAAAGCGAAGTCTCTCAGTCGTGTCTGACTCTTAGCAACCCCATGGACTGCAGCCTACCAGGCTCCTCTGTCCATGGGATTTTCCAGGTAAGAGTACTGGAGTGGGGTGCCGTTGCCTTCTCCGGGATATATACTACTATATATAAAGTAGATAAACAAGGTCCCACTGTAAAGCACAGGTAACTATATTTAATATCCTCTAATACAACATAATGGAAAAGAATATACACTTATAACTGAATCACTTTGCTGTCACCAGAAACTAACACAATGTTGCAAATAAACTATGCTTCAATGAGCCCATCAGCAGATGAATGGATAAGGAAGCTGTGGTACATATACACCATGGAATATTACTCAGCCGTCAAAAAGAATTCATTTGAATCAGTCCTAATGAGATGGATGAAACTGGAGCCCATTATACAGAGTGAAGTAAGCCAGAAAGATAAAGAACATTACAGCATACTAACACATATATATGGAATTTAGAAAGATGGTAACGATAACCCTATATGCAAAACAGAAAAAGAGACACAGAAATACAGAACAGACTTTTGAACTCTGTGGGAGAAGGTGAGGGTGGGATGTTTCAAGAGAACAGCATGTATATTATCTATGGTGAAACAGATCACCAGCCCAGGTCGGATGCGTGAGACAAGTGCTCGGGCCTGGTGCACTGGGAAGACCCAGAGGAATCGGGTGGAGAGGGAGGTGGGAGGGGGGATCGGGATGGGGAATACGTGTAACTCTATGGCTGATTCATATCAATGTATGACAAAACCCACTGCAATGTTGTGAAGTAATTAGCCTCCAATTAATAAAAAAAATAAAATAAAATAAAATAAATAAACTATGCTTCAATTTTAAAAAGCACTATGCCTTGCCCATATCAGTCACATGATAGAGAAACTTTTATAAAATATAATACTATTAATATATAACCAATACATTTAACATACATAGAAGAATGATTATTAATAAGAATAGATATTCACAATATATTATTGAGGGAAAAAACAGGCTGCAAAATTAAAGATTATAGAATTACGCCACTACAACTTCACCTCAAAATTAAATATATCCTAAAGTCGAGTAGTAATTTCTGGGTATGCACTATTATGGTAATCCTCATGTTCTTTCCTCCATATTCTGTATCTTTAAAATTTATCACATTTTTCCTGTAAAACATTTGTTATAAATAGAAATATTTTTGATAAAATGAAAAGAAGGTACTCTTTAGAGGGGGTTTTCCCAAAAATGAGGTATAGAGGTAGATGAAAGGAAACCTGATTCAAAAGAAATTAGAGGGAGTAGTTAAGCTAATGGCTCAGACTTGCAAATCTTTATGCAATTGAATGCACAAAGTAATACAAAAAGTTAACTTACTGTAAGAAAGAATTACTACCTTATATACAATGAGGGCTAATGAAGCCCCAGGCTTTACTAATTGCATCTCCTCTCCTAGGGTTAGAACAGGAGCAAGAAGTAACCAGTATCCAAGAAGGTGGAGTTGATCACCAAGGATCTAACAAAAGCATCTTTTTCTAAAGAAAACAGCACTAAATGGTGCATGACCAGGTTTACCCTAGGCTTCATGGTTTTAAACAAGTGAACTTACCTCTATGAGTTCCAGTTTTCTCATTGTGTAATTTCCCCCCAAACACAATTATTGTCTTATGTATCTTTGCATCTTTTGTGGACCAAGTACCTGGTACAGAGTAGTTACATTATAACTGTTGATTTCATGAAAGATAAAATGAAGAGGTTGAACTATGTGATTTCTAGGGAACTTCCAGTGCCTAATTTCTGTTATTAAATGAAATATTTGTTGAAGATTTACTATTTATAATGTACTGTGTTTCATATCATAAAAGTACTAGCCATGGACATTATTTTCTAGAACCTGAAAATTTACTTGGAGAGAGGAGATACCTTGGTGGTTCTCTAGCATTTATTGATAGTGCATCTGTCTGTCTGTGATAAAATTACATCTAGAAAGAGCAACCGAAAAGGCACTCCAGCCGAACGAGTCCCTTGGGATTGACAGAGCTTCTGTCCTGCTTTCTATCTCCTCTTACTACTTTCACAACCTAAGTTTATCATTTAGAGGGAAACAGGAAAATTCCCAGCTTTCCACATCTCACTCTGAAGCATGAGATGGACTCAGAAACAAAAGCTCAGCATCTAAGCTACTTCCGAAGCAAAATCACCTCAGTCCTAAACTGTTCATCTCCAAATCTGACAGCCCAAACTGCTGCTCTTAGGAAAAGAAGAAAAAGAAGAGAGATGAAGGGAGTTTTTAGTAACCATGTATTAGTCAGTATGTCACCAAAAGGTTCTACTATATATTGTGTTGTCCTAACTTTCTGTGGGTATAAGAGCAGAGGGGCTATGTATGCCATTTCCTCTGTCCTCCAGGCCAGGGCACATTTTTTTACCT
Source organism: Cervus elaphus (assembly GCF_910594005.1). NCBI lineage: Eukaryota > Metazoa > Chordata > Mammalia > Artiodactyla > Cervidae > Cervus > Cervus elaphus. Next base: position 45,093,623 of record NC_057848.1, on the reverse strand, counting down.
CCTTCTAGTTATAGATTACCTATAGCGCCCTGTTATTTTCCCTTTTGAAGTGCTTTCTCAACTTCTAAAATGAATGCTTCCTTTTGCTAACCATAAAAATCTCATGAACTCTCTGCACTTTGTATAATAAAACAAGTATGCTTTAAGTTCTTTAAACATACATTTAGTGATATATTTTCTTCAAAGCAGGCATGTTTTTCTCCAAGTCCCAACTCTCCCAAATCACTGACAATGAGAGATATGCAGAGAATAACAGATCTTCACATGATAAAATTACTGTCAAATCAGGCAGTAACTAAATGATCAGAACATTGTACAGGATGCTCAGTAAGTGTTCTAAGAGTTTAAAGGAGAAACTTTAAAGGATTCAGAAAGAGGGAGGAATAAGAATTGGGCTTCTAAAGACGGATGGGATAGCAAATGATAGAAGACAGTGGCATGAGCAAGGATGCAGATGAAAAGAAGTCCAAAATATATGTGGAGAACAGCAAGCAGAATGGTTTGCCCTGAATGCAAGTTTTGTCTTAAAGCACAGTTGAGATGAGGCTGACCAGGGAAGTAGGACTCAGAAGAAGCTAGAGAAGTTGTGTTCAAACTTTTTGTTTGCCTTGGTGCAAAATTCCTGAAGGAGATGATAGATATTCATCAGTAATAGAAACATACAACAGTAATTCTGACTTGGGAGTGTATGCATGGTGGGCATGTATGTATATCAACCTAGGGCACATTAAGAGTATCTATTGTGAAAAAAAATTTCCCTCTCACTCATGATAAAGCATACCCGCCCCTTCACTTACAGTGTAATTTTCTGAGTCTAAAGTATCTTGAGGGCTTCCCTGGTGGCTCAGTGGTAAAGAATCTGTAGTCCCTGGTCCGGGAAGATCCCACATACCGTGGAGCAACTACACCCGTGTGCCCCAAGTACTGAGCCTGTGCTCTAGAGTTCGGAAGCCGCTACCACAGGAGCCCGAATGCCCCAGAGCCTGTGCCCCAACAACAAGAGAAGCCATCAAAATAAGAAGCAACTAGACAGTAGCACCCACTTGTTGCAACTAGAGAAAAGCTTGTATAGCAACAAAGACCCAGCACAGCCAAAATAAATAAATAAAAAAATAAGAAAAAAAAGTAGCTTGAATACTTGTTTCAAAAGTTTACATATGATCCTTAAAATAGGTTTGTAGGTGATAGTCATTCATTCACTCATTCATGCATTCATTCAAGATCCTTAAAATAGGTTTGTAGGTGATAGTCATTCATTTACTCATTCATGCATTCATTCAACAAATGTTATGGAGAAACTGCTATGACAGACATTTTGCTAGATAACTGAAGACACAGAAGTAAAGAGATAGACTGGATTCTGACCTCTTGGAGCTTAGGTATTGTAAGGGAGATAAAAATCAATTCACTCCACAAATAAATATTTCAGTCTAGACCATAAGAAACTGCCAATACTTGACCATTTTTGACTAAAGTAAACAGCAACTACATATGGGTCAACTTAACATAATGGCATAAAGTGATAACCACTGTGAAGGAAAAGTAGAGGCAACAATTAGAGCTTATACTAAGGAAACTCCATCTATTTTGTCAGAAAAAAGTTTCCTTGAGAAAATGATGCTTAATCTGAGATTTGAATAATGAGTGACCCCTGACTAACTGAAGTGGTTATGAAAGTTCCAAACCAAGTGAAGAAGTCAGCATGGTAGGAAGAGAATTCCCTCCGCAGTCTTCCTTTGGGCAATGTTGGTAAGTCAACAGTCCTCCAGGTAGAGCCAAAAAGCAAGCCAGGGAATTTCCCTGGTGATCTAGTGTTAGTTAAGAATCCACCTTTCGATTCAGGGGACATGGCTTTAACTCCTGGTCAGGGAACTACAATCCCACATGCCGCAGGGCAACTAAGCCTGTGTGCCACAAACAGAGAGCCGGTATGCAGCAACAAAGACCCAGCACAGACAAGGAAAAAAAGAAAAAAACAGCAAATTAGGTTGATAGGCTCAAAGACTCTGGGAACAAAGAGATGATGGCAAAAAGATAGTTATAAATGGCCCTGAAGATCAACAGCAACGAGAACCTTGATTCACAACAAGGCATACTTTCTATATACTGTTTTAAGCAGCAACAATTATTGGAACAATCAGATCTTAGGAAAAGATATGCTCCAGAATTGAGACTTAGATCAGTCCACTGTCTTTGAGAGTGGAACTTCTCCTCTCAGTGACTATAAGGAAATCTGATTGATTTCCAGCAAATCTCATATACAACATGCTGTTCACATAAGAGGATGAGATGGTTGGATGGCATCTGACTTGATAAACATGAGTTTGAGCAAGCTCCAGGAGTTGGTAATGGACAGGAAAGCCTGGCATGCTGCAGTCCGTGGGGTTGCAAAGAGTCATGCGCAACTGAGCGACTGAACTGAACTATTCACATACAAGAGTCTGAAGCTAACTTTTTTTTTTTATCATCTCACACTAGAGTCATTTGTCATTTTGACAGCCTAGTTTGTATTGAAGATCTACCACTAAAAAAGAGGGGGCCAACATTTAATTGTTAAGCATTTTCTGGCAAATGTTTGTTTGGGAAAGTCTGGAGAGACTGTATTTTCATAAGAAAAAAAAAACTATTATTTTGGTGTGATTTTCTTTTTTCTTCTTACATTTCCTTTTCAAGCTGTGGTATTTCTTTTTCCTTTTGTCTGCTAAAAAGAACCACTTTACTTGTAACAAAGAAGAATTCAGCATTACATAGGGCCAAATTAGGTATCACAGAAAAGATTTAGAAGTTGAAATACCAAAAGGACCTTGCTACACAGCAGTCTCCAATACAGTGTAGTTTCACAAAAGAGCTGCAATGTGGTGCCAGTGCAAGTGGTGATTCCACTCAGACCAGCCAAGAGAGCATTTCTTAACATGTCCATGTTGACTTAACTCCCGAATAGCTATTAAGAGTAGTCATATCTAAGCTCTTGACAGTTTATAATTTATAGTGGCACATATACTCAGATGTAGCTTGTATATTACTTTCCACTATATTTCAACATATTTTCTTCAACAAAGGATTTTTTAAACATACTTGCACTTACAAACAACTACAGAAACACTTCATATGTGTATTATATGCCAGGGATTTGGGGTTTGTGTTTCATTTCATCCTCAAAATAACTCAGAGCTAGGTGCTTTTATCCCCATTTTCTATATGGTAACAGTGAGGTACAGAGAACTTAAGACACTTACCCAAGATCACGGAGCCAGTAAGTATCTGAGCCAGGATATGAATCCAGGTCTGGCTTTTTCTACTATGCTAGATTGCTTAAACCACACCAGTCTGATATAGAGATGTATATCTTAAGTCCACACAGCTTCTGTAAAGTTTCAGAGCACAGAGATTTAAGCAGTCAAAAGTCACCATAGAATAAACTAACCTGGTAGCACATTCCTCCAAAACTAAAATGCTATCTCCTGCTGTGTGATCAGAAACCTGAAAGGCATCACAAACAATGCAATTACTATATATATGTGTGTGTGTGTGTGTGTGTGTGTGTGTGTGTGTATGTATGTATATGTATATGCTGGAGCTAAATCCTCTGCCTGTTGAGGAGAATCCTATCATTCTTAGTATCAGAATTCATTTTTCAACAATAGACCTGCTTATTGGATGGTGGATGGGAGGATGGGGAGTGGGGTAGAAATGGATGGACCAGAAAAACAACACAAGGTGAAAGGCAAATTCCCACAAAGGTCATGCTTGAATGTTTGCTGAGCCAATTTCTAGGAAGGTCAGATTAGGTAATCTATAAGGCCTTCATTTTGCTAACTGGGAAAACACTTTTGGAAAGAACTGAATTACTCAAGCAACAGTGAAAACTGAACCATCTATATGAGGAAGAGGACAAAAAAGGGAGGTGAGGCAGGGGATTGTCAGGCAGAACGTTTAAAAAGAGAATGGAAAGATCACACTGGTCATTTTGAATTAAATTTGCTATGTGATATGAAATAGAATTTTCCTCTTCATCAACTCATGGAACAACAGCAGTAATATTGAATAATGACAACAAAAGCTGCTAACGTTGACTGATTGTTTACACTGTGCCCAGCTCTTAACATGCATCAGGTCGTTTGATCTTTATTACAGTCCTACAAGATAAGCACTTTCATTATCCCCACTTGACTTTGAGGAAACTGAGGCTTAAAGAGGTTAAGCAGCTTTGCCCCAAATCACAGCTAGGAAGTAGCTGAGTCAGGATGCATACTCTCATCTGTTTTCTTCCAAAGCCCAGGCTACTAATGAGAAGAAGCCAAGCAATGCAAAGCAGGAATGGCAGGAGGGGAGTAATCCCTTTCTGCCTTCTCTTTCCTGCAGTCTCTATTTCTGTTCCAGAAAACCCTGTATCGCATTGTACTAGAGATCAATTTATTTTCCATTCAACAAAAAGCAACCAATTTCATTTCTAAAAAGTTTGTTTAGGAGCCCCTTCTCAATCTTAACATCTTATGAAAATGCTCCATGAAAGAAGCAAGTTCCTTAAAGTTAAAAAAACTGAACTGAAATTCAAAACACTCATACTTCCACATGCAGTTTATTAGCATATTTTTTTCTCTGCATAAAAACAACTAGCCTTTGAGGTCCTAGTGTTTCTGCAACTGTGATTGGGAAAATATTGAAAAGGAAAAGAAACAAATCCCAGCCCTTCAGAAACAATTAGTGTTTAATTGTTAATACGTCAAAGCTGCAAGACTTTCAATTTAGCTAACACAAACAGATCACTATATAAGTCACCAGAATGAATGAACACAGTTTGGCTGAAAATGGTATTCAAAAGGATCATGGAAATTTATTTATTATTAAAAAAACATTCAATCTTTGTGGATTCTGAACTTTAAATTCTAATCTTTGATTTTTAGGGGTTGTTGACTCTTTGTAAATAACAAGTTTTTTTTTTTAAGGCTTTTAAAGTGGGTGAGATCAGACATAGCTCTGATTTAAGGCCATTTAAATAATTAATGTACAAAAGAAAAATATACAATGACATTCTGTATTAGTCTCAAAGTACAAAAAGGAAAAACTAAAGACATTTTCCTTCTCCAAGGACATAGTTAAAACATATTCAGGAACAACTATTAGGGATACATATACAGGATCCAGAAAGTTACACAATGGAAGAGTTAACAACCAAAGAATCGGGATTATAAATTTTGTAAGTGCTGGACGGTACATAGGGATATTCTACTCTAATCTCACTGTGTTGCAGTTGAGGAAACAGTGGATCAGAGAGTAAAATGATTTTCCAAAGATCATAAAGCTAGATACTGTGGGTGATGTGTGAGAGATAAGCGGGAAAGTGGCAAGAGGTGTATATGAAAAAATTAGCCAAGTGTGGGAGGGGAAAGAGTTTCTGAAAAATCAAAAAAGGCTAGCTCCTGCAGGGCTTTGTAGGCTGTGTTAAAGAGTTTAGATTTTTAACTTAAAAACTTTAAGAAACTAATGCTTATAATCACAGAAACAAAATATTAGTTTTATATTTCAGAAAAACCACCCTAGAGAAGGTTGGAAAACACATCTCAAAGGACTAAACTCAGGGAAAGAGATTCGTTTAAATATTATAATAATTTGGCATGTGAAAAAATAAACAAAAAATAAGAAAGGAACAACTTACAAAGAAGGAACGCAGGATGGAGGAAAGGAATGACAGTGGATGGAGAGATGGAGAAGAGGAAATATAGTTGTAATTTAATGAGGTAGAAGTTACACTCAACAGAAGTTTGTGAAAAATTAGATGGATCAGGAAGAAGGTGTCAAAGAATAAGCATGGCATGAGATGGTTAAGCACATGGACATTAGGTCTAGACAGCCTGGGTTCAAATTGCAGGATGTTCTACTCACTGACCATATGGCTATGGGCAAGTTACTCAACCTCTCTATGATTCAGCTTCCTCATCTGCAAAATATATATGACTATAGTATCTACCTCATAGGATGTTGTGAGGATTAACGAATTAAAATTTTTAAAATAGCAAGAACAGTGCCTGGTACATAGTAAGCTATATAAGGATTCAACAATATTTGGAAAAGATTTATTTCTTTCATGAGTACTATTATCCACTGTGTTTAAAAAATATCTTAATAAAGGCAGAAATATGGGGAAAATAATATGTAAAACATAAAGTCATATGTATATGAAATATGTTAATTTTACCTGTCAGCATTTGTTCCTTGGAGGAGCTACTTCACCCACAATATAAACGGTTCTACACAGGACTGGAAAAGGTCAGTTTTCATTCCAATCCCAAATAAAGGCAATGCCAAAGAATGCTCAAACTACCACACAATTGCACTCATCTCACACACTAGTAAAGTAATGCTCAAAATTCTCCAAGCCAGGCTTCAGCAATACGTGAACCGTGAACTTCCAGATGTTCAAGCTGGTTTTAGAAAAGGCAGAGGAACCAGAGATCAAATTGCCAACATCCGCTGGATCCTCAAAAAAGCAAGAGTTCCAGAAAAACATCTATGTTTATTTACTACACCAAAGCCTTTGACTCTGAAAATAAACTCTGGAAAATTCTTAAAGAGATGGGAATACCAGACCACCTGACCTGACTCTTGAGAAATCTGTATGCAGGTCAGGAAGCAATAGTTAGAACTGGACATGGAACAACAGACTGGTTCCAAATAGGAAAAGGAGTACGTCAAGGCTGTATATTATCACCCTGCTTATTTAACTTCTATGCAGAGTACATCATGAGAAACGCTGGGCTGGAAGAAGCACAAGTTGGAATCAAGCTTGCTGGGAGAAATATCAATAACCTCTGATATGCAGATGAAACCACCCTTATGGCAGAAAATGAAGAAGAACTAAAGAGCCTCTTGATGAAAGTGAAAGAGGAGAGTGAAAAAGTTGGCTTAATCTCAACATTCAGAAAACTAAGATCATGGCATCCGTTCCCATCACTTCATGGCAAATAGATGGGGAAACAGTGGAAACAGAGTCAGACTTTATTTTTCTGGGCTCCCAAATCACTGCAGATGGTTACTGCAGCCATGGAATTAAAAGACGCTTCCTCCTTTTGGAATGAAATTTATGACCAACCGAGACAGCATATTAAAAAGCAGAGACATTACTTTGCCAACAAAGTTCCATCTAGTCAAGGTTATGGTTTTTCCAGTAGTCATGTATGGATGTGAGAGCTGGACTATAAAGAAAGCTGAGAGCTGAAGAATTGATGCTTTTGAACTGTGGTGTTGGAGAAGACTCTTGAGAGTCCCTTGGACTGCAAGGATATCCAACCAGTCCATCCTAAAGGAGATCAGTCCTGAGTGTTCGTTGGAAGGACTGATGTTGAAGCTGAAACTCTAATACTTTGGCTACCTGATGGGAAGAGCTGACTCATTTTAAAAGACTCTGATGCTGGGAAAGATTGAGGGCAGGAGGAGAAGGGGAAGACAGAGCCTAAGATGATTGAATGGCATCACCAACTCAATGGAGATGAGTTTGAGTAAACTCTGGGAGTTGGTGATGGACAGTGAGGCCTAGCATGCTGCGGTCCATGGGGTCGCAAAGAGTCGGACACAAATGAGTGACCGAAATGAACTGAACTGAACTGAGTGGAACTATTAACCAAGTGCCTGACCCTTTAACTATATTGATGGGCATGTAACGCTGATCATATCAATCATGACATTTTTCCTTTTTAAATGGATGAATTACCCATGACTCAAGCATAAGTAAAAAAAAAAAAAAAGTAAAGAAAAAAAGAAGCATAAGTAATTGGAATTCTTATAGAAAATTTTCCATATGCACATTGGGACTGAGAAAAACTCTTTATGAGTTACAAGTTGTAAATGTATAGGCTTAGGGGTGACTACAGTCATTTTCCTTGCCGCATGGAGAGAGTTTCTTCAAAAAAAAATATTGATGAACAGAGAGTAATGGAGTCCCAGATACAGCAGTACCTGAGATTTACCTTTAGGCCTCCCAATTATGTCACCCAATTCCTTTATTGCTTAAACTAGTTTGAATGGAGTTATTGTTGTTGTTTTTTTTTTTTCATTTCTTTAACCACAGAATAATAAGTACAATATGTTTAAGTTAAATGTTTGGGGGAATTTCTAAAAGATTCCTGACTTTATTAAAAAGCATAATTTTCATATGACACAGACATTCATGGAATAAGAGAAGAGTGGAAAACATCAAAATAGGATGATCATCAAAAATGTGGTGGTGGCAGAAAAATTAGACAAATTTCATAATATACAGAAAATATCTAAATTTAGGTGTAATGGAAACAAACAACAGAAGACTAAATGGAAAGAAATGGAGAAAAGAAAAAAAGTTAATGAAAGATGGAATTTAGTAACAGTTTCTGGCCACAATGTTGTCTCAGGGATTGTTTGAAAAGAATGGAGTAAGGAAGAGATTTAGCTATGACTACACCATCTGAAGCTTCCCAGGTGGTCCTAGCATTAAAGAATGCAGGGGACACAAGAGACACTTGTTTGATCCCTGGGTCAGGAAGATTCAGTGGAGGAGGGCATGGCAATTCACACCAGTATTCTTGTCTGGAGAATCCCATGGGCAGAGGAGCCCAGAGGGCTACAGTCCATGGGGTCACAAAGAGTTGGCTCAGATGGTTAAGCATCTGCCTGCAATGTGGGAGACCCGGGTTCGATCCCTGGGTCAGGAAGATCCCTTGGAGAAGGAAATGGCAACCCACTACAGTACTCTTGCCTGGAAAATTCCATGGATGAAGGAGCCTGGTAGGCTACAGTCCATGGGGTCGCAAAGAGTTGGACATGACTGAACGACTTCACTACAGTGACTTAGCATGTAGCACACGCACGCACACACACACAATCTTAAGGATCCAGAGTTATTCAAGGCTTGACAGTCCACTTAATGACTCATCAGCACTAAAATGAAAATGAAGTTGATAATAGTTGGGGTATCACTACAGTATATTCCTCAGCTAGACTCTATAGAAAAGAGCTAAACAATATCTAAGGTAGGTGCATAGATGTAGTTTTGAGAACATCAGAAATGCCTTTTAGGATTAGACAAAATGATTATCCAACTGGGACCAAAGAAAAGAGCTATGCAGAAACAAGCTTATAACAATATCTAAGGTAGGTGCATAGATGTACTTTTGAGAACATCAGAAATGCCTTTTAGGATTAGACAAAATGATTATCCAACTGGCACCAAGGAAAAGAGCTATGCAGAAACAAGTTTATAACATGTCACCTGCAAATTGTTACAGAGCTGCCAATGCATTTAATGTCCTTTTGCAGGCCTGCTATAGAGCTAGGATTTGAAAATGGCCTGTGAAGAACCTGTTCACTTGAGGAAAACAAAAAAGCTTCAGAAAAGGTTTCAAGTGGTATCTGGCCAGCTGCTCCTAAAGCAAGCTCTCACAGCTTAGAAAAAAAGGCGGGGGGGAATGACAATGCCATGTAATGTTAAGACCAAAATACAACTGTTACTAGATTTGGGGAGGTATTGCTCTTCAACTATAGATTTAAGAAGACATGGATGGCGACTGATGACATTAGGCTATGTGAAATTATTCAGAAAGAAAAAGATAAATACTGTATTGTCACTTATATGGAACCCAAAAAAGCCAAATTTGTAAAAATAGAGAGTAGAATGGTGGTTTCCAGGGGCAATGAGTGGGGGTGGGCATTCGAGAGAGGGGAAAGAAGAGTAGAGATATTATTTAAGGGTGGAAACTTGCAACTAGTAGACAAATCCTGGAGATCTAATGTACAGTAGAGTGAATAGACAACAATATTGCATTATAACTGTCAAACTTGCTAAGAGATTGACCTCTTTTATACATTATTAAAATTTATACTCTAGTTACAGTTATTACCAAATATTGGCTATATTACCTGTGTTGTACAATATGTCCTTCAGCATATCTTACATCCAATAATTTGTACCTCCCACATTCCCACCCATATAATGCCCCTCCACCACCCACTGGTAGCCACAAGACTGTTCTCTATATCTATGAGACTATTTCTTTGTTATATTTTGCTGGTTTATATTTTTGGATTCTACATATATGTGATATCACATACCATTTGTCTTTCTCTGTCTGACTTATTTCACTTAGTATAATGCCATCCAAGTCCATCTATGTTGCTGCAAATGGCAAAATTTTATTCTTTTCATGGCTGAGTAGTATTCCATTGTGTGTGTGTGAGTGTGTGTGTGTGTGTATCTATCTATATACATACCACATCTTCTTTGTGTATAAGGATTCCCTTTTCTCCACACAACCACTCCATAGCTAAGAGACTAGATCTTAGTTATTCTAGCCACACAAACACACACGATTATGTGACATGATAGAGGTGATAACTATTGTTAAAATAGAAATCACAACATATAAATGTATTAAATCAACATGTTGTTTACCTTAATTTTACAAAGTGTTATATGTTAAACCTCATTCAAGGGATAATCAGTAGAAAAAGTTTAGGGCAAAAGACAGAATTGTCCTGGGCTGTGTTTGCTCTTGTTCTTTCACACTCTCTCTCACTACTGATCCCACTACAGTATCATTTGTTCTCAGTAGGCTAAACTGCCTCCCACTTCACAGAAAATAGAAACCAGTAGGTATAGAATGGGGACATTCTTTATTTTCCAATGACTATTTTTGCAATTTTTCTTGCATTCACACTCATCCTTTTCTGGTATCTTCATACTACAAAAAAAGAGGTGCCTTTTCTGCCTGAGACTAATATGTTCTGTTATTCTTTGTATACCAATCCTTTCAGAAAACATATTGAGTTGACGGTCTTCTTTCTTTCATCTTCAACCTCTATCTACCAGATCTTTTTCATCAGCATTCAAGCAAGCTCAATTTCTCCTATCTTAAAAGCATAACTCCCTAAGCCCCTCCTGCTGCTTTATTATTTCTCTCCTTGAGGTCACAAACAGACTTCTTGGAAGAACTATTTGCAACTGCTATCTACATTCCTAATCTATACTCAAGACCTATCTCAATATAATTTGGTTTCTGCCTCCAGTAATTCACCAAAATATCTCTCATCAGGAACACCTAGGAGTTCCTTAGTTTAAATTCAATGGATATTTCTCAGTCATTATCTACTTGTCCCATCAAAAGCACTCAATATTGGTTAAAAAAAATCCTTGTTTCTAGAAATACTCTCTTCCTTTGGTTTACCTGCTACTCTTTTCATTAAGATTCTCTTGTTCTTTCATCTCTTGGTATTCCTGAGGATTCTGTGCTGGGTTGTCTCTTTTCCTAATACATTTTCAGCAGGTGGGACATCTTGTCCACTCCCATGGTTTCAATTGTCACAATAAGCTGAAGACTCAAAAATCTATATCTCTATCCAAGTTCATTCTCCTTAGTCTCAAACCTGTATATTCAAATTTTACTAGGCATCACTATCTAGATATACAGTAGGCCTCTCATCCACCACATATCCAGAAATACATGGCCTATTTTTATCTCCTGCCAAAAAATCTCATCACTGAACTCATATTGCTAGTTGTTTACTTAGAACTTCCACAGGTTAGAGTATTCAACAGGTATCTCAAACTCAACATACCCCAAACCGAACTTTTAATTCTCTCTCCTATGCATGATGCTCTATAAGTTTTATATTCATAAATTGTTTCATCTACTCGGTAGCCCAAACCAAAATCACAGATTTTATTCTTAAAGTGTTGTTTTCCCACGTTCCCTCACGGAGGTCAATTTAACCTTACAATTATTCTCTTGGCAAGTATTTTGTTTAAAATCACACTTCTATATATTTACATTAAAACATCTATCCTAAACTTGCTAATCAAAATGCTTGCCAGGTCTGGCTAATCAGAAACAATTTCTGACCAGTTAGTCAAAACAGTACCCCCATCTCTATTTAATCAAAGAAATGGTCTTTGCAGCAAAATATCCATAATATTCCGTGAATTCATGGGATATGTGACAATGAGAAAACTAAAGTTGTTTGAATGAAGAGCACTGCACAGATAAGACAAAAGACCTAGCATCAGGTTCAACCCAATCCTCTTTCCTTGATTTTGCACATAGATTCATTATTAGCTAATCTCATCACCTTTACTTCCAACCTTTTCCCAAATTTTCCTCTCCTCTCCACCCTCACAAGCCATCAACCTAACCCAAACCATATTTTCTTTTGCTTGGACCACTCTATAAGTCTCTCAATAATCTGACTCCTGTCTTTAATTTTACCTCTTAAAGTTCACTCTCTACAAAATAGCCAGAGTTAACCTTTCCAAAGAACAAGTCAGATCACACTGCTTCAAACCTTTCAATCACTTGCCTATTCATTTGGAAAAATATCTGAAGTTCTTGCCACAGCCTACATAACCTCTACCTACCAATCAACTTCATCTCTTGCCATTGGTCTCCAGCACCTACATATGAACTGTGAAGGAAATTAGGATATATATATTTTTAAAAAGATATATTTAGATAACCAGCACATTCTCTATGATAAGGATACCAATTGTCCTGATATCAGTCACAAAACTTTGGTACAGCAATAATACCTAATAAACATACATTACTTTAGGGGTTATAAAGTATTTTTGCATATATTAACTTATTTAGACCTCAGTGTATGAAATAGATGGAACAAGTTTCATAATCTCCATTTTATAAGGCTGAGACCATAGAGACAAGACTAGAACTAGTTTTTCTGACTCCCAGCCAAGTCCTAAACTGCACTGCAATACAGGCCAGTGGAAATGTGAAAATAACTCTTATTTACATCACATATCACTCTTATTTAGAAGTGTCTCTGTTAACAAATAATATATTCTGTCTTCTTGAGACTTTCATTGCTATGGAGACTTATAAGAAAATAGAAGCATTATTGCTTAAAAAAAATGCAATTCCTCTAAGGACAAAGGGAGACATGAACACATATTTAGCTAGAAATGTATACCAGCAAAGGGATCGCTACTCATATATCCCCTGTCAAAAGTTTTCTGTGGGGAGGAGCCAAGATGGCAGAGGAATAGGACGGGGAGACCACTTTCTCTCCTACAAATTCATCAAAAGAATAACTGAACGCAGAGCAAACTTCACAAAACAACTTCTGATCGCTAGCTGAGGTCATCAGGCGCCCAGAAAAGCAACCCATTGTCTTCAAAAGGAGGTAGGACAAAATATAAAAGATAAAAAGTGAGACAAAAGAGCTAAGGATGGAGATCCGTCCTGGGAAAGGAGTCTTAATAGAGGAAGTTTCCAAACACCAGGAAACCCTCGCACTGGCGGGTCTGGGGGAAGTTTTTGAATCTCGGAGGGCAACATGACTGGGAGGAGAACAATAAATAAAACCCACGGATCACGAGCCTAAAAGCAACTCCCAGCAGAAAAGTACCCCAGACACCGGCATCTGCCACCAGCAAGTGGGGGTGGCATGGAGAGGAGCGGGTGGCATTGCTTATGGTAAGGACTGGGCCTGAGTGCCCTGAGGACAATCAGAGGGAGCTTTTGTGAGTTACCAACTTAAACTGTGGGATAGCGAGAGAGAGATAATTAACCGGCCCAAACACACTGCCAGCCGTTCGCAGAATGAAGGGACCTAGCAAGCCCAGAGAAGAGCTCGCAGGCTGCGGACTGGCCCAGCCCTGCCGGAGGCAGGAGGCAGGGGGGAGGGAAAAGGGGCAGGCTCGGCCCCAAGGACCGCATCCCCTACCACACTGCAAACAGGCCTCCAGTTTCTAATCAAAGACGTCCTGAGATTCTGGATGGTCGACATCCGCCAGGAGGGTTGCGGCGAGACACAGGGCGCAGGCATCCGACCGGCACGGGCGGGGACTGGGGCTGGGGACTCGGAGGGCAGAAGGCGCACGCACCCGACTGGCGCCCGCAGAAACTGAGACTGGGACCGCGGAAGGGAGTGGGCGCGCCGCACCCGGGGAGAGAGTGCCTGTCAAGCTCCTGGCTGCCTGAGCCAATCGGACAGGGAAGGCACAAAAAGCAGGTGCAGCTTTTTGTTCCCCGCTTTTGTGGAACACCCTAGGGTTGGGAACCGCACGCAGCGCAGGGCGCGCTCCATATAGAGCAGCCGGGAGCCTGAGCAGTGCGACGGAACTAGCTACCTGAATAAGAGTCCACCTCCGCCCGCCTGTGTCAGGGCAGAAATGAGGCTCTGAAGAGACCGGCAAACAGAAGCCAAATAAACAAAGGGAACCTCTTCAGAAGGGACCGGTGCAACAGATTAAAATCCCTGTAGATAACACTGACTACACCAGAAGGGGCCTGTAGATATCAAGAAGTGTAAGCTGGAAGGAGGAGCTATCTGAAACTGAACCGAACCCACACTGACCGCAACACCTCCAGAGAAATTTCTAGATATATTTTTACTTTTTTTTTTTGAGTAAAAAAAAAAAAATTTTTTTTCTTTTTTCTCCTTTATTTTCTATTAAAATTCCCTATTACTCCCCAATTACTCCTTAACTTTCATTTTCATAGATTTTTACAATTTTTTTAATTAGGAAACATTTTTTTCTTCTTTTTTTTTTCCTTTTTCTCTTCTATTTTCTATTTTTCTTTTTCTCTTATTTCCTTTTAAAGTCGGCTATTACTCCTCTACTACTCCTTAATTTTCATTTTCATTACACTATAACTTTACAAAAAAAGAAAAAAAAGAGAAGCCCTATTTTTAAACTGAACTTCATATATATTTCTAAAATTTTTTTTGTGTTTTGGCTTTTGTTTTTAATATAGTATTTTTAAGAGTCTAACCTATACTCTAGATTTTTAATCTTTGTTTTTCAGTATATGATATAACTTTTGGACATTTAAGAATCCAATATTCAGTTCCCATTTTTATTCAGGAGTGTGTTGATTATTCTCTCCCAATCTTGACTCTCTGTTTTCTACCTCAGAACACCTCTATTTTCTCCTTTCCCCTTCTCTTCCCAATCCAATTCTGTGAATCTTTGTGGGTGTCTGGGCTACGGAGAACACTCTGGGAACAGACAGCTGCGTAGATCTGTCTCTCTCCTCTTGAGTCCCCCTTTTTCTCCTCCTGCTCATCTCTATCTACCTCCTCCCTCCGCTCTTCTTCATGTAACTCTGTGAAACTCTCTGGGTGTCCCTAACGGGGGAGAATCTTTTCATCATTAACATAGAAGTTTTATTATCAGTACTGTATAGTTGGAGAAGTCTTGAGACTACTGGAAGAATAAAACTGAAATCCAGAGGCAGGAGACTTAAACTCAAAACCTCAGAACACCAGAAAACTCCTGACTACATGGAACTTTAAGCAATAAGTGACCGTCCAAAAGCCTCCATACCTACACTGAAACCAACCACCACCCAAGAGCCAATAACATTTAGAGCAAGACATACCATGCAAATTCTCCAGCAACGCAGGAACATAGCCCTGAACATCAACATACAGGCTGCCCAAGGTCACACCTAACACATAGACCCATCTCAAAACTCATTAGTGGGCACTCCATTGCACTCCAGAGAGAAGAAATCAAGTTCCATGCACCAGAACACTGACGCAAGCTTCCCTAACCAGGAAACGTTGACAAGCCAATCGTCCAACCGCACCCACTGGGAGAAACCTCCACAATAAAAAGGAACCACAGACCTCCAGAATACAGAAAGCCCATTCCAGACACAGCAATCTAAACAAGATGAAAAGGCAGAGAAATACCAAACAGGTAAAGGAACATGAAAAATGCCCACCAAGTCAAACCAAAGAGGAGGAGACAGGGAATCTACCTGAAAAAGAACTTAGAATAACGATTAAAAAAAATGATCCAAAATCTTGAAAACAAAATCGAGTTACAGATAAATAGCCTGGAGACAAAGATTGAAAAGATGCAAGATATGTTTAATAAAGACCTAGAAGAAATAAAAAAGTCAATTAAAAATGAATAAAGCAATAAATGAGATCAAAAACACTCTGGAGGGAACCAAGAGTAGAATAACGGAGACAGAAGATAGGATAAGTGAGGTAGAAGATAAAATGGTAGAAATAAATGAAGCAGAGAGGAAAAAAGAAAAAAGGATCAAAAGAAACGAGGACAACCGCAGGGACCTCTGGGACAATGTGAAACACCCCAACATTCGAATCATAGGAGTCCCAGAAGAAGAAGACAAAAAGAAAGGCCATGAGAAAATACTCGAGGAGATAATAGCTGAAAACTTCCCTAAAATGGGGAAGGAAATAGCCACCCAAGTCCAAGAAACCCAGAGAGTTCCAAACAGGATAAACCCAAGGCGAAACACCCCAAGACACATATTAATCAAACTAACAAAGATCAAACACAAAGAACAAATATTAAAAGCAGCAAGGGAGAAACAACAAATAACACACAAAGGGATTCCCAAAAGGATAACAGCTGATCTATCAATAGAAACCCTCCAGGCCAGAAGGGAAAGGCAGGACATACTGAAAGTAATGAAACAGAAAAACCTACAACCTAGATGACTGTACCCAGCAAGGATCTCATTCAGATATGAAGGAGAATTCAAAAGCTTTACAGACAAGCAAAAGCTGAGAGAATTCAGCATCATCAAACCAGCTCTTCAACAAATGCTAAAGGATCTTCTCTAGACAGGAAATGCAGAAAGGTTGTATAAACGTGAACACAAAACAACAAGGTAAATGGCAACAGGACCACACCTATCAATAATTACCTTAAATGTAAATGGGTTAAATGCGCCAACCAACAGACAAAGATTGGCTGAATGGATACTAAAACAAGACCCCTATATATGCTGTCTCCAAGAGATCCACCTCAAAACATGAGACACATACAGACTGAAAGTGAAGGGCTGGAAAAAAATATTTCACGCAAACGGAGACCAAAAGAAAGCAGGAGTCGCAATACTCATATCAGATAAAATAGACTTTCAAATAGGGGGTGTGAAAAGAGACAAAGAAGGACACTACATAATGATCAAAGGATCAATCAAAGAAGAAGATATAACAATTATAAATATATATGCACCCAACATAGGAGCACCGCAATATGTATGGCAAATGCTAATGAGTATGAAAGAAGAAATTAAGAGTAACACAATAATAGTGGGAAACTTTAATACCCCACTCACAACTATGGATAGATCAACTAAACAGAAAATTAACAAGGAAACACAAACCTTAAATGACACAATGGACCAGCTAGACCTAATTGATATCTATAGGACATTTCACCCCAAAACAATCAACTTCACCTTTTTCTCAAGTGCACACGGAACCTTCTCCAGAATAGATCACATCCTGGGCCATAAATCTAGTCTTGGAAAATTCAAAAAAATTGAAATCATTCCAGTCATCTTTTCTGACCACAGTGCAGTAAGATTAAATCTCAATTACAGGAAAAAAAATTGTTAAAACTTCAAACATATGGAGGCTAAATAACACGCTTCTGAATAACCAACAAATCATAGAAGAAATCAAAAAAGAAATCAAAATATGTATAGAAATGAATGAAAATGAAAACACAACAACCCAAAACCTATGGGACACTGTAAAAGCAGTGCTAAGGGGAAGGTTCATAGCGTTACAGGCTTACATCAAGAAACAAGAAAAAAGCCAAATAAATAACCTAACTCTACACCTAAAGCAATTAGAGAAGGAAGAAATGAAGAACCCCAGAGTTAGCAGAAGGAAAGAAATCTTAAAAATTAGGGCAGAAATAAATGCAAAAGAAACTGAAGAGACCATAGCAAAAATCAACAAAGCTAAAAGCTGGTTTTTTGAAAAAATAAACAAAATTGACAAACCATTAGCAAGACTCATTAAGAAACAAAGAGAGAAGAACCAAATTAACAAAATTAGAAATGAAAATGGAGAGGTCACAACAGACAACATTGAAATACAAAGGATCATAAGAGACTACTACCAGCAGCTCTATGCCAATAAAATGGACAACTTGGAAGAAATGGACAAATTCTTAGAAAAGTATAACTTTCCAAAACTGAACCAGGGAGAAATAGAAGATCTTAACAGACCCATCACAAGCAAGGAAATCGAAACTCTAATCAGAAATGTTCCAGCAAACAAAAGCCCAGGACCAGATGGCTTCACAGCTGAATTCTACCAAAAATTTAGAGAAAAGCTAACACCTATCTTACTCAAACTCTTCCAGAAAATTGCAGAAGAAGGTAAACTTCCAAACTCATTCTATGAGGCCACCATCACCCTAATTCCAAAACCAGACAAAGATGCCACAAAAAAAGAAAACTACAGGCCAATATCACTGATGAACATAGATGCAAAAATCCTTAACAAAATTCTAGCAAACAGAATCCAACAACATATTAAAAAAATCATACATCATGACCAAGTGGGCTTTATCCCAGGAATGCAAGGATTCTTTAATATCGGCAAATCAATCAATGTAATACACCACATTAACAAATTGAAAGATAAAAACCATATGATTATCTCAATAGATGCAGAGAAAGCCTTTGACAAAATTCAACACTCATTTATGATTAAAACTCTCCAAAAAGCAGGAATAGAAGGAACATACCTCAACATAATAAAAGCTATATATGACAAACCCACAGCAAGCATCACCCTCAATGGTGAAAAATTGAAAGCATTTCCCCTGAATTCAGGAACAAGACAAGGGTGCCCACTCTCACCACTACTATTCAACATAGTGTTGGAAGTTTTGGCCACAGCAATCAGAGCAGAAAAAGAAGTAAAGGGAATCCAGATAGGAAAAGAAGAAGTAAAACTCTCACTGTTTGCAGATGACATGATCCTCTACATAGAAAACCCTAAAGACTCTTCCAGAAAATTACTAGAGCTAATCAATGAATATAGTAAAGTTGCAGGATGTAAAATTAACACACAGAAATCCCTTGCATTCCTATACACTAACAATGAGAAAACAGAAATAAAAATTAAGGAAACAATACCATTCACCATTGCAACAAAAAGAATAAAATACTTAGGAGTATATCTACCTAAAGAAACAAAAGACCTATACATAGAAAACTATAAAACACTGATGAAAGAAATCAAAGAGGACACAAACAGATGGAGAAACATACCGTGTTCATGGATTGGAAGAATCAATATTGTCAAAATGGCTATTCTACCCAAAGCAATCTATAGATTCAGTGCAATCCCTATCAAGCTACCAACGGGATTTTTCACAGAACTAGACCAAAGAATTTCACAATTTGTATGGAAATACAAAAAACCTCGAATAGCCAAAGTAATCTTGAGAAAGAAGAATGGAACTGGAGGAATCAACCTGCCTGACTTCAGACTCTACTACAAAGCCACAGTCATCAAGACAGTATGGTACTGGCACAAAGACAGAAATATAGATCAATGGAACAGAATAGAAAGCTCAGAGATAAATCCATGAACCTATGGACACCTTATCTTTAACAAAGGAGGCAAGGATATACAATGGAAAAAAGACAACCTCTTTAACAAGTGGTGCTGGGAAAACTGGTCAACCACTTGTAAAAGAATGAAACTAGAACACCTTCTAACACCATACACAAAAATAAACTCAAAATGGATTAAAGATCTAAATGTCAGACCAGAAACTATAAAACTCCTAGAGGAGAACATAGGCAAAACACTCTCCAACATAAATCACAGCAGGATCCTCTATGATCCACCTCCCAGAATATTGGAAATAAAAGCAAAACTAAACAAATGGGACCTAATGAAACTTAAAAGCTTTTGCACTACAAAGGAAACTATAAGTAAGGTGAAAAGACAGCCCTCAGATTGGGAGAAAATAATAGCAAATGAAGAAACAGACAAAGGATTAATCTCAAAAATATACAAGCAACTCCTGAAGCTCAATTCCAGAAAAATAAATGACCCAATCAAAAAATGGGCCAAAGAACTAAACAGACATTTCTCCAAAGAAGACATGCAGATGGCTAACAAACACAAGAAAAGATGCTCAACATCACTCATTTTCAGAGAAATGCAAATCAAAACCACAATGAAGTACCATTACATGCCAGTCAGGGTGGCTGCTATCCAAAAGTCTACAAGCAATAAATGCTGGAGAGGGTGTGGAGAAACGGGAACCCTCTTAGACTGTTGGTGGGAATGCAAACTAATACAGCCGCTATGGAAAACAGTGTGGAGATTTCTTAAAAAACTGGAAATAGAACTGCCATATGACCCAGCAATCCCACTCATGGGCATACACACTGAGGAAACCAGATCTGAAAGAGACACATGCACCCCAATGTTCATTGCAGCACTGTTTATAATAGCCAGGACATGGAAGCAACCTAGATGCCCATCAGCAGATGAATGGATAAGGAAGCTCTGGTACATATACACCATGGAATTTTACTCAGCTGTCAAAAAGAATTCATTTGAATCAGTCCTAATGAGATGGATGAAACTGGAGCCCCTTATACAGAGTGAAGTAAGCCAGAAAGATAAAGAACATTACAGCATACTAACACATATATATGGAATTTAGAAAGATGGTAATGATAGCCCTATATGCAAAACAGAAAAAGAGACACAGATGTACAGAACAGAATTTTGGACTCTGTGGGAGAAGGCAAGGGTGGGATGTTTTGAAAGAACAGCATGTATATTGTCTATAGTGAAACAGATCACCAGCCCAGGTGGGATGCATGAGACAAGTGCTCGTGCCTGGTGCACTGGGAAGACCCAGAGGAATCGGGTGGAGAGGGAGGTGGGAGGGGGGATCGGGATGGGGAATACATGTAACTCCATGGCTGATTCATGTCAATGTATGACAAAACCTACTGCAATGTTGTGAAGTAATTAGCCTCCAACTAATAAAAATAAATGAAAAAAAATTTTTTTTAAGTTTTCTGCGTTTTTTTTTTTTTTTTTTACTATTTTACTTTCAGAAAAAAGAAAAAGAGTCCATGTCTAATATTCTGGAATGATTCAACACCATATATTCTCACTGTATTATAACCATCGCCTTGGCAATAGCCATGTGTTACTCACCATGGCATCTTCAATACACTGCCTGACACAAAGAAAGTTCCCAGTATATTAGTGTTGAATAAATATAAACATGTATCAGCAGTTCATCCAGGTTAAGTGTCTACAAATATAAAAGAGAAATCATGGTGTCTTGCCTATTCAATAAATACATTTACCCATATATCTATCACTGTGCTCATCAGATGGACCAAATGGTTTCTTTTTTTCTATAGACATTTATTGAATTTTAGCTGAACTACTTACCTAGAACTTTTCTCTCCTACATTCTAACATGTTGTACCATGACCAGAAACATTTCTGAGGTATAACAGAGACAGCAAACTGTCCCCTAGTATTCATTCTGTCCTTCTTCTCAAGTTTCT
This sequence comes from Cervus elaphus, assembly GCF_910594005.1. Classification (NCBI taxonomy): domain Eukaryota; kingdom Metazoa; phylum Chordata; class Mammalia; order Artiodactyla; family Cervidae; genus Cervus; species Cervus elaphus. The sequence goes on along the minus strand of NC_057848.1, from coordinate 45,072,297 downwards.
GCTGGGAACCTACCTACTCAGCTAAAAACTATATTCCCTAGTCTCCCTGTAGTTAGGCATGCTCACATTACTATGTTCTACACAATGGGATATAGGCAGAAGTGCAGTGTGTAGCTCCTGGGTCATCTTTTTAAGGACAAAGCTACTTGCTGAGGACAGTCTTGAACTGTTCTACATGAGAGAAAATTACTTCTCTTATATCTGAACATCTGTTTTGGACTCTTTATTACAACAGCTTAGGCCATTCTTTAACTAATATACTAAATCACTTTAGATGATGATAAGTATCACAAAACCAAAATGTAATATACCAAATCACTTTAGATGATGATCAGTATTACAAAACCAAAATGTGTCACCTTGTATGAGAACTAATTTCAACTTGAAACCATCTGTTTTGAGTGGACTTTGAGACACTTAAAAATTGACAGCAGAAATATTTAGTTGTTTTTTAGAATATGGATATTTAGAGCCTATGCAATGGTATTGAAAAGAAGTACACTTTACTAAGTTGTTGACTGCTTGGCTTTTATGATTGTTTTTAGTAGGTTTCTCTAAGTATGGTATTTACCAAACTGCTTCCCACAAATCATTAAAAGCCCACAAGAAGTAAGTAAGCATTGTGTGTTTGCCAAACACTCATGCGTAGATGCACAGGCATATGGCGGGGGGTGGGAATAATGATATAAAGAAAAGAGGATCCTGTTGTCACATTTGAGAAACTCTTGGTTAGGCAGGTTTATTGACTATAGTACTTCTCAGACCCTTTAATATCCCATGAACATGGCTCTTTATTATTAATACCATACTGTAATGAGCTGCCATATGAGGACACATATGATGTAAAGCCATTAAACAGTGTCACAAGCTCATTTAAGTTTATTTAAAAGTGGAATACACTCTCAGGTTCACTAGAGACCCTACCATTACTTAAAATCCCACATCTAGACTCCACAAAATTTTGAACTCCTCAGTTCCTAAAGGCATTTGTAATCTATGGTTTAAACAAACAATTCCAGATTTAAATTTACACTCCTTTAGGTGAGCCCCAGGCCAATTCACCACCTAGGAAAACACCCATTAAAATTTAGGAAATCAACAGGGGTACTCTTCTTTGAATGTCACTTGATAAAATGTAGTGAATTCTAGCTTTGGGCACTGAATATTCCTTTGCTCAGTTATTTCAGTAAAACTAAAAAGATGTATTCTGAATAAAGTTTCTTAGTATGGTAAAGTAATAACTCTACTTTGTTTTGTTACCAAGAAATAAAGGGAAGAGCTTCTTGCTATAGTTTTCCATACCACCAAATTTGCTTCAGACTGCTACTGCTTCAGAATCATAAACTCAAATGGAGCAAGCTAGCTAGAATTTGCTAGTACAGTAAAGTTGCCTTTGGGAAATAACACAAAGAGGCTGAAAAGAAAAAATTGCTCAGCCTAGTTATTGAAGCAGCAAGGATCTTAGATATCTGTGATTTCCATCCCACTTAATAAACTTTAAACAAAGATATGATGGTATTGGTTATCATTTATATTAAGCAGGCTAGAGAATTACATGTTCCAATTATATGCTTCAGAGCAAAGTGATTGCTATGAATCTATGCTCTTAGCCAATACTTACCAGCAATGCTTTGCAAAAACACAAGACAATCCAAAACGCTCCATCAATGAGGCAGTTTACATGAGGCAAGAAAATGATACCACTTGTGTCACTATCTTTATAGTCAATGAGGATGTTCCTACTTCTCCCCTGCCTTTCATCTTCACATTTTATAAAAATAAAAATGGAAAGCATTTTCAAACTACTTGAGAGAAAAAAGCCTCTGGGGTAGAGTCCTTACATTTATTTTGGAGATCATTATGGTAGGTAACGAAAAGGCCCTGTAATAAATCTATGATCCACTGCTCTGAACTTCCTAGCATTCAGAGAGCCATAGGCTGATTGCTAACCAAACCTACTGTTCTGTGCTTTTTACCTAATCTCCACAATTTGGAAACTTCATTTAGTGGACAAATGGTTAGCAACTCAATTTCAGGAAGTGTCTGGATTTCTCCCAAAACAAAAAATTAGAAAAGTACAGTATTTGACCTATTGTTGTTTAGTTGCTAAATTTTGTCCAACTCTTTTGAGACCCCCATGGACTGTAGACTGTCAAGCTCCTCTGTCCACGGGATTTTCCAGGCAAAAATACTGGGGTGGGTTGCCATTTCCTACCCCAGGGCATAGGGATAGAAGCCCAAATCCTGCTTTGGCAGAAAGAGTCTTTACCAATGAGCCACCAGGGAAGCCCTATATGATGTATAAATAATCTGCTTTTTCATAGCAATCCTGACTGTATTTATTATTAAGTTCTTTTTAGCACAACTTTCAAAATGACCATATAAACACAGCTTGAACAAAGTTTTCAGTGTCCACACAGAATACATATTATCCACTGTGACACATCTCTGTCGGTCAAAAATTTTGTTAAGTGAAATTATAGAGAGAATCTAGTTTCTTTTTGGATTCTATGTATATGAATTATCATATACACATAGTCAATGTATATGAATTATCATATACAAACAGTACCAAGGCTTCAGCTGGTAAAGAATCTGCCTGTAATGTGGGAGACCTGGGTTCGATCCCTGGGTTGGGACGATCCCCTAGAGAAGGGAAAGGCTAATCACTCCAGTATTCTTGCCTGGAGAATTTCATGGACTGTATAGTTCATGGGGTCACAAAGAGTCAGACCTGACTGAGCAACTTATATTTTTACTTCATATGAATTATCAAAGACAAAATTACTCTAGATTTGTTTCACTTGTCTGAGGTTATAAATGCAATAATATTGTAAAGGAATTAGCCTCCAACTAATAAAAATAAATGGAAAAAAAAAAGAACCAGCAAAAAAAAAAAAAGAGAGAACTCTTACTGAAATTTAATGCAAAGAGAAAAATAAATATTGTAAGCTCTGGGAGTTGGTGATGGACAGGGAAGCCTGGCATGCTGTGGTCCATGAGGTCGCAAAGAGTCGGACATGACTGAATGACTGAACTGGACTGATCTGAGCCACCCAGGCTATGTATGTGTATATATGCTCTCAAACGAACAGAGTGAAAATCAGAACCTTATCAACCAGCTATTTCATGTACCCCTGAGTTCTGTGATTTTGTCATTCTAACAACTTGACTTTTCCTGTGCAATTTTGATGTTTAAAAAGATGGCATTTGTAATAATTGGCAGTAGTATTTAAACAGCAGGCATTAATAGGTGGTCCAAGAAGGCAGAAAATTGAAATCAGGGAGTCTGGTAATAAAGACCAGGCAAATTTCCATGACACAGGTGAAACAAGGTATTACAAAAGGCAGAAAGGGAGGGTACTCTGTCAGCATGTAATAGGTAGAGATCTAGTTAGGGCTGCCTCATTGCACAACTCCAGGGGCACCACTGACATTACAGTCTGCCCCATGGTGTCCCCTGGAATTGTGCAGTGTACAGCTTGCAAGGCCATATGTGACAGCCCTGGGCCTAGGTAGATAGGCAGTGTCGGGAAATCAGGCAGCATTTGAAAAGGGTCAAAACATGGCAAATGAAAGTCTGGGTATGGATTCTAATCTTTGGGAATATATCGTGATAAAGATAAGAATTTCAAAGGAATCAGAATAATTGGCAAAGATCAAGCACAGGAGAAAATCAAGGCCTAGTTATGGGTATTGAAGAAGGAGGCAGACTTCCCTGGTCATAGGAAACAAGGCCAGAAAGGCCTCAGTTATTGCACAAAGTCAAAATAATATCCTCAGCAAAAGTACTTGGTGTTGAGTATTGGCCAATGGCTACTTAAATTCCCTTTACTAAAGAACAGGACTACTGCCAGAATTTGTGGTAATTTAAAACTATTAATAGCAAGTAAATGACCTCTTTTTTGGCGTTCAGATGTATTCAAGGGCAGAATTCCATCAAACTTTCAACATACGAGTGTCCCTATTTGATGCTTTGTTCTGTAAAAGATACTAAAATATAAAGATTACCTAAACCTAAGACCAAACTATCTGCACAAAAATTAAAAAGTCATCCAAGTACAGAATTGGTTGATCTGACCTGGCTAAAAACCTCTGTGTTTCCCAATATGAAAGAAAAAAACACCCAAAAGACATTAGATGTCATACAAATTACTTTAAGTTTCTTAGCTATAAAAACTCACCATCCCCACTTGTAACCTGTTATCTAGTTAACCTCAGAGATATTTTAAGTTAAATCACAATTAAGTTATATAACATTTTACCTGGAAAAAGATGTTTGGAGTCTATTTCCTCATAGTTACTAGAGTTTTTACATGTCTTACAAAGCACTAGGGAATCACGAAAAGAAAGCATAGGAAGGGATCCCCTGGTGGTCCAGTGGTTAAGGGATACAGGTTCAATCCCTAGTCTGGGAAGATCCCACATGTAATGGGCCAACTAAGCCCATGGACCACAACTACTGAGCATGCGCTCTAGAGCCCAGAAGCCACAACTACTGAGCCCACACACTACAAATACTGAAGTCCACATGCCACGGAGCCTGTGCTCTGCAACACAAGAAGCCGCTGTAATGAAAAGTACACATACCACAGCTAGAGAGCAGCCCTCACTCCCCACAACTAGAGATAATAAAAAATGTTAAAAGGAATCATAGGCAAAGGAATGTTTGCCAAATATCACACACTCTGGCTATGTAATTAAAATTCAAGCTTATTGGCAGGAAAGCATTAAAATGAATCTGTAATATTTAAAAGCTACATATTCATGTTCATTGACCTATGTGTATGATGGGACATGCACATTCAGCATTAAAAGTTATATAGTTTTTGATGAACAAAGATTCTCATGCATTGATACGTCAGAACCCTGAAAACTTATTTTGTGTTATTTATCCTTAAAGATAATGGAAAGTGGTTACTTCACTAAAATGGGGAAAGTGAAGAAATCTATTTAGGGTTAGGGATTTAGGAGTTTAATTTTAGATGTGCTGAATTTGGAGTGGCATAGCATACAGAAAAATAGCTTATAACAAGTGGTCAAGCACCAAGTTGAAATCCTAGCTCCACAACTTACTAGTTTATGTGAATTTGGGGAAGTTATGAATCTACTGTCAACTTGTCATTTAATCTCTATAATAAGGATAATGAAAGCACCTACCTCATAGAGTCACTGAGAGAATCCAATGAGTCAGCACTTGGAGAATAGTCGGAACAGTGCAAGGCAGTGCTCAGTAAATAATCTTACTGTTACTGGTGTTGCCTTTGCTGTTTTTACCTCTGCTGTTTCAGTTGTTGTTGTTATATTTAGGGGGATACTCCAGCAGATATTTATAAAAGCAGAAACAGATTGGGAAAGAGATTTGGACCTGGAAATAAAGGTTTGTCATGGCTCTGATGAGCTTTCGGAGTTTTGATTTAGTAGAATGGTGGGAAGAAGCTTCAGATGAAATATTCCTAAGTCAGGGGTTAAGGAGAGACTGGGTGGTAAGGGTAGAAAGTTAACTTGTAAAGAGAAGTTAGTTGTAAAAGGAAGGAAAGAAATAAGGAGGAATCTACAAAGGGCAGTAGAGTCAAGTAAAGATGATTTTCATGAAAAGGGAAATCTGTGGGAGAAGCCACGACCTGTGAGTCACTATTTCAGGAAATTCCAACTGCTCTTTTAGCTCAGGTAACAGATTTTCTCTCTCCTTCCCTTTCTTTAGCTTATACAATCAGTCCTAATGACTCAGCAGTTTTCCAACTCCATGATTTTCCTAATTCTTCCTCTCAATTTTGTGCTGCAATATCTCCCTTACATGTTTTGTTAATGGGTTTCTCTAGTCCTCAAACAGTATGAGGAGGGGCTATGTAATTTTCACAGAGGGCACAATTGTCCTCAAAGAGAGAACAAACAAAGGTTCTCATTTCCTCTGCATCTGGACTCAGCATGCTCTTTTTGATGACCTACTCTCAGAAGTAAATTTTCCACTGTGGCCTCTAATTTTGTGCATAAGATTCTTCTCAAGGTTACAATCTGGTTGCAGGTGCAAAGAAAAAAATTGCACATGAGGGAAAATATTCTAAATGGAATCTATGGCTCATCAAGCTGTCTCTGACCTTTCTTATTTACTTAAACATCGATTTTCTTCACAACATAAATACATAATACGACAGCATGGTAGCTATAGTCATGACAAGGGCAAGACTGCCTGATGGTTTCAGGGTGGCTTTCATGAGATTGACATATTAATACTTTAGTGGAATCTTTCTTGGTCCATCCTCAACTCTAGGTTATAAAACTATGATTCACCAAAATCTAAATAACAGGAGAATAAATTATGAATGAAAATTTGTATACTATCATAACAGGATATACATTTATTACCAGTGACATTCATATCTCGACATCCAGGTACCTTGTATATTAAATTTGTAAGTCCTAGTGAATACAGATCAAGAAAAATTAAGTTTTTTCATTTGGAGGGTGACAGAGGCTAATCAATTTCTCTTCTCTAAAACAGAATCATTTGTTCTTATTGTTCAGTTGCTCAGTTGTATCCAGCACTTTGTGACCGCAAGGACTGTAGTCCACCAGTTTCCTCTGTCCACAGGATTTCCCAAGCAAGAATGCTGGAGTGGGTTGCCATTTCCTTTTCCAGGGGATCTTCCCTACCCAGGGATCAAACCCACATCTCCAGCATCGGCAGGTGGGTTCTTTACCACTAAGCCACCAGGGAAGCCATGCTTGTACTAAATTGGAGTACCTGCATAGACTGACTTGTTTACACTGCACAAGTCTAAGGGATGCCATTTACACTGTAATCTACGTGAATCATACCCTACGGAGTTTTGCAGGATCCAATTGAGAGGATCCAACAGTAAATCTGAAAACCCTATGTCTCTCCTTTCTATGTGTGGGGTTGGCTAACTCCTGGTAATATGTGTCTTTATATTCCAAATAATTACAACAAGCATTCCACATTAAAATAGTGTTCCTAATTTACATATTCCGTTCATTACAATTAAGTGCAATGTCCTGATAATATAAAACAGTGGTTCCCAAAAGATATTATATAAGAGGAAAGAAAACTAGTCCTTGTTTAATGCAGATCTCATGTACCCATACCCAGGGACTCTGTTTCAGTAGGTCTGGGGTGGAACCTAGGAATCTGTATTTTAAAAAGCATTCCTGATGGTCCTAAAGCAAGTTCTCCTTGAGAAACAACTCCTAAAATGCAGATTAACCTCATCAGTTATCCTTTTCCAAAGAACCCTCTAAGATGTGGTACCACTGGGCAGGTTTTCTTTACATAACTAATTTCAACCATGGTGTAGAGATTTTTGTCCACTTTCCTAGACATGAAACTGCCTGATCATGAGGTCTATCTCCAGAGTCTGTGACCCTTTGTCCACGAACCACACCAATACTTACGACAATACTTCAAAGTAAAATGTATTTTTTTTTTTTAATTTTTTTATTAGTTGGAGGCTAATTACTTCACAACATTTCAGTGGGTTTTGTCATACATTGATATGAATCAGCCATAGATTTACACTTATTCCCCATCCCGATCCCCCCTCCCACCTCCCTCTCCACCCGATTCCTCTGGGTCTTCCCAGTGCACCAGGCCCGAGCACTTGTCTCATGCATCCCACCTGGGCTGGTGATCTGTTTCACCATAGATAGTATACATGCTGTTCTTTTGAAACATCCCACCCTCACATTCTCCCACAGAGTTCAAAAGTCTGTTCTGTATTTCTGTGTCTCTTTTTCTGTTTTGCATATAGGGTTATCATTACCATCTTTCTAAATTCCATATATATGTGTTAGTATGCTGTAATGTTCTTTATCTTTCTGGCTTACTTCACTCTGTATAAGGGGCTCCAGTTTCATCCATCTCATTAGGACTGATTCAAATGAATTCTTTTTGACGGCTGAGTAATATTCCATGGTGTATATGTACCACAGCTTCCTTATCCATTCATCTGCTGATGGGCATCTAGGTTGCTTCCATGTCCTGGCTATTATAAACAGTGCTGCAATGAACATTGGGGTGCACGTGTCTCTTTCAGATCTGGTTTCCTCAGTGTGTATGCCCAAAAGTGGGATTGCTGGGTCATATGGCAGTTCTATTTCCAGTTTTTTAAGGAATCTCCACACTGTTTTCCATAGTGGCTGTACTAGTTTGCATTCCCACCAACAGTGTAAGAGGGTTCCCTTTTCTCCACACCCTCTCCAGCATTTATTGCTTGTAGTCTTTTGGATAGCAGCCATCCTGACTGGCGTGTAATGGTACCTCATTGTGGTTTTGATTTGCATTTCTCTAATAATGAGTGATGTTGAGCACCTTTTCATGTGTTTGTTAGCCATCTGTATGTCTTCTTTGGAGAAATGTCTGTTTAGTTCTTTGGCCCATTTTTTGATTGGGTCATTTATTTTTCTGGAATTGAGCTTCAGGAGTTGCTTGTATATTTTTGAGATTAATCCTTTGTCTGTTTCTTCATTTGCTATTATTTTCTCCCAATCTGACGGCTGTCTTTTCACCTTACTTATAGTTTCCTTTGTAGTGCAAAAGCTTTTAAGTTTCATTAGATCCCATTTGTTTAGTTTTGCTTTTATTTCCAATATTCTGGGAGGTGGGTCATAGAGGATCTTGCTGTGATTTATGTCAGAGAGTGTTTTGCCTATGTTCTCCTCTAGGAGTTTTATAGTTTCTGGTCTTACATTTAGATCTTTAATCCATTTTGAGTTTATTTTTGTGTATGGTGTTAGAAAGTGTTCTAGTTTCATTCTTTTACAAGTGGTTGACCAGTTTTCCCAGCACCACTTGTTAAAGAGGTTGTCTTTTTTCCATTGTATATCCTTGCCTCCTTTGTCAAAGATAAGGTGTCCATAGGTTCGTGGATTTATCTCTGGGAACACATGGAGGCTAAATAACACACTTCTGAATAACCAACAAATCATAGAAGAAATCAAAAAAGAAATCAAAATATGTATAGAAATGAATGAAAATGAAAACACAACAACCCAAAACCTATGGGACACTGTAAAAGCAGTGCTAAGGGGAAAGTTCATAGCATTACAGGCTTACATCAAGAAACAAGAAAAAAGCCAAATAAATAACCTAACTCTACACCTAAAGCAATTAGAGAAGGAAGAAATGAAGAACCCCAGGGTTAGCAGAAGGAAAGAAATCTTAAAAATCAGGGCAGAAATAAATGCAAAAGAAACTAAAGAGACCATAGCAAAAATCAACAAAGCTAAAAGCTGGTTTTTTGAAAAAATAAACAAAATTGACAAACCATTAGCAAGACTCATTAAGAAGCAAAGAGAGAAGAACCAAATTAACAAAATTAGAAATGAAAATGGAGAGATCACAACAGACAACACTGAAATACAAAGGATCATAAGAGACTACTACCAGCAGCTCTATGCCAATAAAATGGACAACTTGGATGAAATGGACAAATTCTTAGAAAAGTAAAATGTATTTTAAAGAGAGAAGTTAGAAATTCAGTGTGAATCTTTTCACTCCTTGCTTGAGTATTTTATTTAGGCTAATTCTATTCTGGTGACTGCCAAATGCTCACAGCATGGCTGATTTCCAGTCGGTACTCTCCTTAGACTAAAATATCTTATTTTTGATAATCTTCCCTGCATGATTGCTTCTACTGGATAGGTTAAATCTGGTTTCCTTGTCTGCTTACATCCTTAACCTCTCCCGGAGAGGTTATTGTTTGGATTCTCAATAATGGTCATAACACTTTCTCCTTTATTATCACTTCAAATTTAATTAACATGCCATTTAAATTCTTTTCAAAGCCATTAATGAAGACATTCACCAAACACATACATAACACCATCCCTCTGAAATTGGAATTATTGTCACCTACCAAACAAGGCCCATGTTTCAATTGTTTTAGCTCCATTTCAAGGCTTCTATAAATGCAGGGCCATTCACTGTCAACAGATATTTATAGCAAAGAGATTTATTCAAGCCAAAACTCCATAAAGGTGGGGAACACCCAACCAATAATCAAAAATGCAAAACTTTAATAAAAAACCTAGCACAACAGCAAATAATTGAATTTAGCCATGGTTTTGGAGGGATGTGGTATAGTGATCCATCTTGCTCTCTTTCACTGGGACCTATAATTCCCATAATCAGTAATATTTGAATATAGAGGTTAAATCTTCTCCAGACGTGGAAAAAGCTTTTGCTCTATTCCTTATGAATTTGACCCCTAGTCAGTGAATTCAATATCTGATCATTTTTGTTAGAATCTCAGATCTCATGCTCCAATTTAACTAGTCATCTTTTCCCCCAGGAATTAAGATTTATAATAACTTGAGTCTGTGTTATTTCTACATCTCACCATCTTCACCAAGACTGGGACTCCGACTTCTTTAATAGACCTCTAGGAGCAACAGTTCAACACTTGAAATCAAACCCAAATGCAGAGGCACCAGTGACTGTCAGCTGATCGCCAGGCTATTTACCATCTTCCAGTGTCTCAGATCACAGACTTCTGTTGTGCAGAAGTTCACAGTACTTACAAGGAGAGTTAATTTCAGAAGAACACAATGGAATATATAACAGAAGTAACTTAGGCTGGTAGAGTCAGGGAAGGTTTGACAGAGAGAATGACATTTAACCTAACCTCTGAATTAATTTGGGGGAAAATGGTGAGAGAGAGAGAGAAATACAGGATAATTAAAATCTACCTAATTTCTACCTTGCATGTCTAATAGGCATATCATAGTTTAAATTATCCAAAAACAATACTTTTTATTCTTCACCTCCTCCCACTACCACTACTATCAAAACTGTACATCCACCAAGTCTACAATCTTTAATATCCCCTGGTTCAGGAGTTCATCTTTTCAATATTTCTTTTAAAGTTTTTTAAAAACTTAATATTGGGAAAACCTTATATTGTCATACATGTTGCATATCTTTTCCCCACTTTTGTGTCTTTCAGGCAACTTTAATTATGGTAATTTTTACTACACCAAGCTTTTAACATTATATATGTCATATGTACCATTTTTGCTTTATGATCTCTATTTTCCCCATCATACTTGGAAATGTCTTCCACAAAACATGATCATATATTTATTCCTGTTTACTTTTTACACATATAAATCCATTTGAAATTTATTTTTATGTAAGAAGTGAGACAGAGATACAGAAACTACCATTTATTGAGGGCTTACTGTGTGCCAGGCACATTCATTATTTCATTATGATGTAAGTATTACTCTCCCATTAAAGAGATGATAAAACTAATGTTCAGAGAGGTTAAGTAACTTGTAGAAAGTCACACAGCTGGATAACAGCAGAGCAGGGGTTTGAACTCAGCATTGTTGTCCAGTCACTAAGTCGTGTGCTACTCTTTGTGACCCCATTAATTGCAGCAAGCCAGGCTTTTCTGTCCTTCACGATCCCCTGCATTTGCTCAAATTCATGTCCATTGAGTTGGTGATACTATTTAACCATCTTATCCTCTGCCTCCCCATTCTCATTTTGCCTTCAAACTTTCCCAGCAATAGGATCTTTTCCAATGAGTTGGCTCTTCACATCAGGTGGCCAAAGGATTGGAGCTTCAGCTTCAGCATCAGTCCTTCCAATAAATATTCAGGGATGATTTCCTTTAGGATTGACTGGTTTGATCTCCTTGTTGTCGAAAGGACTGTCAAGAGTGTTCTCCAGAACCACAATTTGAAAGCATCAGTTCTTCAGCATTCAATGTTCTTATGGTCCAAGTCTCACATCCATACATGACTACTGGAAAAACCATAGCTTTCACTACAGAGACATTTATCGGTAAAAGGATGCCTCTGTTTTTAAATATGCTGTTTAGGTTTGTCATAGCATTCCTTCCAAGGAGCAAGTGTCTTAATTTCATAGCTGCAGTCACTGTCCACAGTAATTTTGGAGCCCAAGAAAATAAAATCAGTCACTGCTTCCACTTTCCCCCCTTCTATTTGCCATGAATTGATGGGACTGGATACCATGATCTTCATTTTTTAAATGTTGAGCGTTAAGCCAGCTTTTTCACCCATCTCTTTCACCTTCACCAAGAGGCTCTTTAGTTCCTCTTCACTTTCTGCCATTAGAGTAGTATCATCTGCATATCTGAGGTTGTTGATATTTCTCCCAGCAATCTTGATTCTGGCTTGTGATTCATCCAATCTGGCATTTCACATGAGGTACTCTGCAGATAAGTTAAATAAGCAGGATGACAACATATAGCCTTGTTGTATTCCTTTCCCAATTTTGAACCAGTCTGTTGTTTCATGTCCAGTTCTGTTACTTCTTGACCTGCATACAGACTTCTCAGGAAACAGGTAAGGTAGTTTGGTATTCCCTTTAAGAATTTTTCACAGTTTGTTGTGATCCATACCAAAAGCCTCATCATTCTTACAAACTGTAGAGCTGTGATGGCAAATTTCAATGAATATTGAATTTATTTCTGTCTGAAATCTCTGACCTCTTCCATTTCTAGGCCAGCAGCACACTGTATTCATTTCTATTTAGCTTTATAAAAGGTTTTAAAATCTGATGAGGCAATGTTCTTAATTGCTTCCTCTTTTCAGAAGTCAGCTGGCTATTGTAAAATATTTACTCTTCCAAGTAAACATTAAATCATTTCCCAAGGTCCAAATAACCTAGACTGGAAGGTTTATAGAGACTGCATTTAGTTGTTCATTATTTAAGGGGGAATTAATGTAACTCAGATGGCAAAGAATCTGCCTATAATGCAGAAGACATGGGTTTGATTCCTGGGTTGGGAAGATCCCCTGGAGAAGGGAATGGCAACCCACACCAGTTTTCTTGCCTTTAGAATCCCATGGACAGATGAGCCTGCCCAGGTACAGTCCATAGGGTCACACAGAGTTGGACATGACTGATTGACTAACACTTTCACTTTCGATATATTTACAATCTGATAAAAAAGACACATGTCTCCACTTATTCAAGTCTTTTATATGTCCCTTGGCTAAATTTTTAAGTTTATTCTTAGTGGTCTTATTAATATGTTCCATGTTTTGTTAATGTTTTTGATGCTACTGTGAATGGGATCTGATGATGCATGTGTACATATAGAACTCTTTCACCTTTTAGATTTTACTTGCATATAATCTTTATATATAATTAAAATTATAGTAATTTATAATCTGATTTTATTCAATAGTTTCACAAGTATTTGTCTAATCTACCTTGTTTAATTTTAAAAGTATTTAATAAAGTATTTCAGAGATACAAAATCATATATTAAAACATATAAATATATATGTATATTTATTACATATAAAGGATGTGGGCAAATATAAAATGCAAGCAAATACTTACAATACCAAAATCTTAGCGATTTTGTTTAGTCACTTTGGGTTGCCATAACAAGTATTATAGGTTGGGTAGCTTAAATAACAGATGTTTAGTTTTCAAAATTCTGGATACGGGAAAGTCCAAGATCAAAGTGCTAATGAGGTAGATTTCATTCTAAGACCTCTTCTCTTGGCCACCATCTCACCGTGTTCACATGACCACATGTGCCCAAAGAAAGGGAGACCAAGAGAGCATGAGAGCTCTGTGTTGTCTCTTCTTGATAAGGAAAATAATCCTGTCATATTAGAGTCTCAACCTTATGACCTCAACTAAACTCAATGACATCTTTAAAGCCCTAAATCCAAATAAAGTCACATTAGGGGTTAAGTTTTCAATATATGGGTTTTCAAAGGACTCAGTTCACTCCAAAGTCAACTATTATACTGAATACCCATATTACTCTGAATAAACTTTAACTAGATCCTCCTGGTTTTTCCAGATATATAATAATGAGAAAGTAATGGTAAATTTGTCATTTTATATTATATAGTTATAATTTAGTGGTTGAGACAACACTGGTGGTTTCTGGGATCACTGTCTTAAACCTGATCATAAAAGTAATGGCCATAGTGTTTGACCATAAAACATGATTCTGACTGGTATTTTAGTGAGGCATCTTTTTATTTGTATTTTATTTATTACATTTTTTTTTACCAGTAATAGATGTTGAATTTTGTCATTTTTGACATCTGTCAACATTACCATATGCTTTATTTTACTATTTTGAAACTATTATTATTACTGTAAATATTATCAAATTTGAACTATCTCACATCCCTGAAATAAAATTTACTTTTTAATGTTCTCTTATTCTTTCATTATACTCTGTGAATCTATTAATATTGTACTTCAGATGTTCACATCTGCATTCAAAAGTGAAAATTGTCACTGTTTCTATTTTTGAACTCTGTCAGTTTTTGTTATTAAGCTAATCATGCCTCCATAAAATAAACTTCCCTTCTTTCTCTACTGTCTGATACAATATAAATAATATCAGAATTAATTTCTAATTGAATGTCTTCAACAATTTTCCAGTGAAACTCTCTGATCTCAATATTTTTAATGACTTTCTCATTTCCTTTCATGGAAAAGGTTTTCCTTAGGTTTGTTTTTCTTACTGAGTCAACTTTAGAAATTAATATTAGCATATAAAACCATTCATTTCACACATATCTTAAAATTTATTAGCAAAATTACACACAATATACAATTTTTAGCTTTTTTCTATGTTTATTTCCTCTTTTTATTCTTAATGTTATATATTTATTTTAACCTTACTTGTTTATTGTCAAAACCATTGCTTTGTGGTTCATCTCCAAGCAAGAGCATTCCAGGTCTGCCCATTCCATGCAAAAGGTTAGCAGTAGATCTGGAGTAGAAAGGTCACAGGAGGGCCCTGCCACAGAGGCAGCCCAGATCTCAGGCAGCAAGCAGGGCAACCACCTCAATTCCTGTAGCCACAATGCTTGGACTCCTAGCCCCAACTTAACTCACACCAGAGCCTTGCACTAAATCTGAAACAAACACAACAGAGAAAGGGATGCAATATCAGTCTGCCTCTGAGAGAAACTACAGACACCTACATAGGTTTTCCATGATCATCACATGGGTGGGCCTCAACTTACTTCAGCAATCACCTCCTTTGAGGAAAGGTATACACGCTCCAGGGCAATGGAGTCTCATCACACTTGATCCCCAGGGCTTCTACTACGAAACTGGGGAGCAGACTCAGTCCCTGACAGGGTGCCATGGAGCAGAGAGAAAGCCCTGCCTGACATCCATCACAGGCTCTATATACTACAAAACACTCTCCATCAACAGCCAGCATATCCTGAGGAAAGCAAAAAAATGAAAGAATTCAGCAACACTAAACCTACTTTAAAATAAATATTCAAGGGTCTCCTTTAAAGAGGAAAAAATCCATAGGAAATGGAAAATCACAATAGGAAAGGCAAATACAAAAAAAGTATTGAAGATCACATAAATAAGCCAATACATAGATTAAAAATCAAAAAGTTCTGTAAAAGTGATCATAGCTACAATTAACAGTAAAGAATAAGCATGAAGATATAAAATAAAACACAAAAATCACAAAATGTAGGTGATGGGATATAAAGATGTCAGTCTTTTAGAATGTGTTTGAATTTGATTGACTATCAGTTAAAAGCAAGGAGATATAGATCAACTTACTAGAACTCCATGGTAATGAAAAAATATATACAATACATACACAAAAAAACAAAAAGAAAGGAATTCAAGCAGACTACAAAAGAAAATCATCAAATCACAAAAAAAATGAAAAAAAGAACTTAAAACATCAGGAAAACAAGGATTAAAAGGTGATAAGTGCATACGTATCAATAATTAGTTTAAATGGCAATGGACTAAATACTCTGATCAAAAGACAGATAGGCAGATAGGATTTAGAAAAAAAATTTACAATTTCTGACTGCAAGAGACTCACTTTAGGATGAAACACACAGAGAATGAAAGTAAGAGGATAGGAAAAGACTTTTTATGCAGATAACAAGAAAACAGTGGTAGCAAGATGCATATCAGACAAAACAGGTTGTTCAGAAGGCCATATAGGAAAATAAACAAAGGGAATATATAATGACAAAGAGAGCACTACAAGAAGGGGATTTTATACTCATTAACATATAAGTAGCCAATATAGGAGCACCAAAATATATAAAACAAACACTGACAGGAAGGGTGAAGTTGACAGGACTTTAGTAACAGTGAAACTTTAACACCCCACTGACATCAATGGACAGATCATCCAGAGAGAATGATAAAATATACCAGTCAGACTTAATTGATGTCTATAGGACAGTACATCCAAAAAAATAAAAAAGAATACACATTCTTTTCAAGCACACACAGACCATTTTCTAGAACAAGTCACATTCTAGGTAACAAAATAAGCTTCAACAAAATTAAGGGGATAGAAATCATTGGTAGCATCTTTACTGATCACAACAATATGAAACTAGAAATCAAGCACAGAAATAAAAACAGGAAAAGAACATGTGAGGATGAAACAACATACTACTAAAAAACCATTAAGTCAATGATAAAATCAAAGAAGAAATCCAAAAATATCTTGAGACAAACGAAAATGATAGTGCAAATTTACAAATCTATGAAATGCAGCAAAAGCAGTTTTAAGAAGAAACATCATAGTGATACAATCCTTCCTCAAGAAATAAGGAAAATCTCAAACAATTTATCATCTAAAAGAATGAGGAGGAAAAAAAAACAAAGTCAGAAAAACAAAGGAAATAATCAAAACTAGAATGGGAATAGAGGGCTTCCCTTAGCTCAGTTGGTAAAGAATCTACCTGCAATGCAGGAGACCTGGGTTCGATTCCTGGGTTGAGAAGATCTCCTGGAGAAGAAAATGGCAACCCATCCCAGTATTCTTGCCTGGAGAATCTCATGGACAGAGGAGTCTGGCAGGCTCCATGGGGTTGCAAGAGTCAGACACAACTTAGTGACTAAACCACCACCAGAGTGGGAATAGAAATCAAAACACAATAGAAAAGGCCAATATAAAGAAGAGCAGTCTTTCCTTAAAAGTTAAAATCAACAAACCTCTAACAAGGCTCACCAAAAAGAAAACAGAGATGACCCAAATCAACAAAATAAATGAAAGAGGAGAAACAACAATCGATATGACAGAAATACAAAAAAAAAAAAAAAAAGAAGAAGAAGAAACAGAAAATTTCAACAGACCAATTAGCAGAAGTGAAATAGAATCTATAATTGAAAATGTCTCTATAAACAAAATCCCACGACTGGATGGCATCACTGGGGAATTCTACCAAATATAAAAAGAACTTATCCTTCTCAAACTATTACAAAAGACTGAAGAGGAGGGAACACACCCACATTAATTCTATGAATCTACCATCACCCTGATCCAAACCAGATAGTTACTACAAAAGAAAAGGAAAATTAGAGGCCAATAACTTTGATGAATATAGATGCAAAAGTCTCAACAAAATATTAACAAACTGAATCCAACACCACATAAAAATACACTACAGGATCAAGTTGGATTCATCACAGGGTCAAAGCGTGGTTCAGCATATGCAAATCAATGTGATACATCATATTAACAAAATGAAAGGCAAAACATGATCATCTCAATAGACACAGAAAAACATTTGACAAAATTCAAGATACATTCATGAAAAAAATTCTCACTAAATTGGGTATAGAGGGAACATATCTCAACATAATAAAAGGAATCCACCACAAACCCAGTCAACATGATAGTCAATGGTGAAAAGCTGAAAGCCTTCATGCTAAGTACAATAGCAGACAAGGATTCACGCTCTCACCACTTCTATTCAACACAGTATTGGAAATCCTAGCCATAGCAATCAGACAAGGAAAATAAATGAAAAGTAACCAAATTGGAAGGGGAAAGGTAAAACTATCACTATTTGCAGATGACATATTACTCTAGATAGAGAACAAAAAGACCTCCCTGGTGGCTCAGTGGTAAAGGATCCACCTGCAATAAAGGAGACATGGTTTGATTCTTGGGTCAGGAAGATCCCCTGAAGAAGGAAATGGAAATCCACTCCAGTATTCTTAGCAGGGAAATCCCATGGACAGAGGAGCCTGGTGGGCTAGAGTCCATGGGGTCACAAGAATCAGACATGACTTAGTAACTAAACCACAACTATCACAAGAGAACACAAAGTGCTTAGTCATCCAGTTGTGTCCAACTCTTTGTGACCCCATGGACTGTAGCCCGACAGGCTCCTCTGTCCATTGGGATTTGCCAGGCAAGAACACTGGAGTGGGTTGCCATGCCCTCCTCCAGGGGTCTTCCCAACCCAGGGATCAAGCCCAGGTCTCCTGCAATGCAGGCAGATTCTTCACCATCTGAGCTACCAAGAAAACCCAAGAATACTGGAATGGGTGGCCTATCCATTCTCCAGGGGAACTTCCCAACCCAGGAATCAAACCCGGGGTCACCTGCATTGCAATGGATTCTTTACCTCTGAGCTAGCAGGGAAAGTCTCCACAAAAGAACTACTAGAACTAATGAATGAATTCAGCAGAATAGCAGGATACTAGATTAATATACAGAAATTGGCTGCATTTCTCAACAATGCATTTCTAAAAATGACATATCAGAAAGACAAAATTTTAAAAATCACATTTAAAATCCCACCCTAAAAAATAAAATACCTAGGAATAAACTTGAGGAGGTTAAAGATCTACACACTGATAAAGTATAAAACACTGATAAAGGAAGCTGAAGATAATTCAAAGAAACAAAAAGACATCTAAGACATCCCACGGTCTAGGATTAGAAGAATTAATCCTGTCAAAAGAATAACAAAAGCAATCTGTAGATATCATGTGATTCCTATTAAAAAAAAACAAGATATTTTTCAATAAACTAGAACAAATAATCATAAAATTTATATGGAATCACAAAAGCTCCAGAATTGCCAAAGCAATCTTGAGGATCAAAAACAAAGCTGGAGGCACAACCCTCCCAGACTTCAGACAATACTACAAAACTTCAGCAATCAAAACAGTATGGAACTGGTAAAACAAAACAAGACAAAAAACAGACATATAAATAAATGGAACAGAATAGAGAGCCCAGAAATAAAGCTACGCAACTATAGTCAATTAGTCTTTGACAAAGGCAGCAAGAATATACAATGGGGAAAAGACAGTCTCTACAGTAAGTGGTGCTGGTAAAGCTGGACAGCCAAATGTAAATCAGTGAAGTCAGAAAACTCCTTCACACCATACACAAAACCAAACTCAAAATTGTTTAAAGTACAATTATAAAATATAAAATCATGAAATACCAAGAGGATTACATAAGCAAAACATTCTCTGACATAAATCAGAGCAATATTTTCTTAGGTCAATCACCAAAGGCAAAATAAATAAAAGCAAAAATAAACAAATGGCACCTAATCAAACTGAAAAGCTTTTGTACACCAAAGGAAACCATCATCAAAAAGATAACCTAAAGAACTGAAGAAAATACTTCTAAAAGATGTAACCTACAAAGGTTTAATTTCCATAACATATAAACAGCTCATACAATACAATATTGGGAGGGAAAAAAGACTTAAAACATGGGGAGAAGACCTAACAAGACATTTCTTCAAAGACAATATGCAGATGACCAATAGGCACATGAAATGATGCTCAACGTTGCTAATAATCAGATAAAAACAAATAAAAACTATAATAGAATGAGGTATCACTTCACACTTGTCAGAATCAGTCAGCTCAGTCATGTCCAACTCTTTGTGACTCCATGGACTTCAGCACACCAGGCTTCCCTGTCCATCATCAACTCGAGAAGCCTACTCAAACTCTCATGTCCATCGCATTGGTGATGCCATCCAACCATCTCATCCTCTGTCGTCCCCTTCTCCTCCTGCCTTCAATCTTTCCTAGCAACAGGGTCTTGTCCAATGAGTTGATTCTTTGCATCAGATGGCCAAAAGTATAGGAGCTTCAGCTTCAGCATCAGTCCTTCAAATGAATATTCAGGACTGATTTCCTTTAGGATTGACAGGTTGGATCTCCTTGCAGTCCAAGGGACTCTCAAGAGCCTTCTCCAACACCACAGTTCAAAAGCATCAGTTCTTCAGTGCTCAGCTTTCTTTACAGTCCAACTCTCACATCCATACATGACTATTGGAAAAACCATAGCTTTGAGTAGATGGACCTTTGTTGGTAAAGTAATGTCTCTGCTTTTCAATATTCTGTCTAGGTTGGTCATAGCTTTCCTTCCAAGGAGTAAGTGTCTTTTAATTTCATGGCTGCAGTCACCATCTGCAGTGATTTTGGAGCACCAAAAAATAAAGTCTGCCACTGCTTCCATTGTTTCCCAATCTATTTGCCATGAAGTGATGGGACCGAATGCCATGATCATAGTTTCCTGAATGTTGAGCTTTAAGCCAACTTTTTCACTCTCCTCTTTCACTTTCATCAAGAGGCTCTTCAGTTCTTCTTTGCTTTCTGCCATAAGGATGGTGTCATCTGCATATCTGAGGTTATTAATATTTCTCCCAGTAATCTTGATTCCAGCTTGTGCTTCATCTAGCCTGGCATTTCTCATGATATACTCTGCATATAAGTTAAATAATCAGGGTGACAATATACAGCCTTGTCATACTCCTTTCCCAATTTGGAACCAGTCTTTGCTCCATGCCCAGTTAAAATTGTTGCTTCTTGACCAGCATACAAATTTCTCAGGAGGCAGGTAACATGGTCTGGTATTCCCATCTCTTGAAGAATTTTTCATAGTTTATTGTGATCCATACAGTCAAAGGCTTTGGCATAGTAAATAAAGCAGAAATAGATGTTTTTCTAGAGTTCTCTTGTTTCCTTGATGATCCAGAGGATGTTGGCAATTTGATCTCTGGTTCCTCTGCCTTTTCTAAAACCAGCCTGAACATCTGGAAGTTCATGGTTCATGTACTGTTGAAGCCTGGCTTGGAGAATTGTGAGCATTTCTTTACTAGCCTGTGAGATGAGTGCAATTGTGTGGTAGTTTGAGCATTCTTTGGCATTGCCTTTCTTTGGGGTTGGGATGAAAACTGACCTTTTCAAGTCCTGTGCCCACTGCTCAGTTTTCCATATTTGCTGACATATTGAGTGCAGCACTTTCAAGCATCATCTTTGAGGACTTGAAATAGCTCAACTGGAATTCCATCGCCTCCACTAGCTTTGTTCATGTGATGCTTCCTAAGGCCCACCTGACGTCACAGTCTAGGATGTCTGATTCTAGGTGAGTGATCACACCATCGTGATTATCTCGGTCATGAAGATCTTTTTTATATAGTTCTTCTGTGTATTCTTGCCACCTATTCTTAATATCTTCTGCTTCTGTTAGTTCCATACCATTTCTGTCCTTTATTGTGCCCATCTTTGCATGAAATTTTCCCTTGGTATCTCTAATTTTCTTGAAGAGATCTCTAGTCTTTCCCATTCTATTGTTTACCTATATTTCTTTGCATTGATTGCCGAGGAAGGCTTTCTTATCTCTGCTTGCTATTCTTTGGAACTCTGCATTCAAATGGGTATACTTTCCTTTTCTCCTTTGCCTTTAGCTTCTCTTCTTTTCTCAGCTATTTATAAGGCCTCCTCAGACCACCATTTTGCATTTTTGCATTTCTTTTACTTGGGGATGGTCTTGATTACTGCCTCCTGTACAATGTCATGAACCTCCGTCCATAGTCCTTCAGGCACTCTATCAGATCTAATCCCTTGAATTTATTTGTCACTTCCTCTGTATAATCATAAGGGATTTGATTTAGGTCATACCTGAATGGTCTAGTGGTTTTCCCTACTTTCTTCAATTTAAGTCTGAATTTGGCAATAATGAATGACCATCAGCAAAAGCCCACAACAGTTAAATGCTGAAAAGGGTGTGGAGAAAAGGGAACTCTCCTACATTGCTGGTGGGAATGCACATTGGTGCAGCCACTGTGAGAAAGGGTTTCTCAAGTGGCTCAATGGTAAAGAATCTACCTGCAGTGCAGGAGATGTGGGTTCTATCCTTGGGTCAGGAAGAACCCATTACAGTATTCTTGCTTGGGAAATGCCAGGGACAGAGGAGCCTGGTAGGCTACAGTCCATGCAGGTGCAAAGAGTCGGAGAAGGCCTAGCAGCTAAACAGCAATAATGGAAAACACTACAGAGGTTCCTTTAAAATATAAAAATAAAGCTACCACATGAGTCAATAATCCCACTCTTGGGTATATATATCTAGAAAACACAAGAACTCTAATTTGAAAAGATACATACACCATAGGGTTCATAGTAGCAATATTTACAATAGCCAAGACATGGATACAAGTCAAGTACCCAACAACAGACTGTTGACTTAAGAAGACATGATATGCTTATACAATGGAAAATTACTCAGCCATAAAAAGAATGAAATACTGCCCTTCACAGCAACTTGGGTAGACCTAGAGAATATTGTACTTAATAAGTCAGATAGAGAAACAAATACTATATGATATCACTTATAAGTTGACTTTGAAAATAATACAAATATTATATATATATATATATAAATACATACACACACATATATATATATATACATGAAACAGACTAACAGATACAGAAATCAAATGTGTGCTTACCAAAGTGGAGAGGGGGGGAAAGACAAACTAGGAGTACAGAATTAAGAAACAAACTATGATACACAAAAAAACATGAGAAACAAGAGAAAAACATGAGAAACTGTATAGCAGTGGAAATAATATTACTATCTTATAATAACCAATAATGGAATATAATTTGAAAAAACACTTTGCTGTACATATGAAACTAAAATTATAAATTAAATATACTTGAATTTATACAAAGAGAAATACTATTGCTTTGTCTTTTATATTGTTATCAAATTATTTTAAAATTTCATATCTACTGTTTATCTTTCTGCTTTCAAATTCACTTATTCACTTTTATTTTTCTTAACATCTTCCTTCTTTGTGGCTTATATTTACTTTTTTATTGTCCTTCAACTTTTTAGAGTTACAATATTAATTCATTTTTAAGCCCCTGACATGTTTAGATATTTTAACTTGCTTTTCACTACAGTTTTTGCTTATCCCAAATGTTTTAGCATGTAACATTTTCATTCCCCATGAACCTCCATCCACCAGTATTCTTAAGTATTTTTACTTTATAACTTTTCTCTTTGAACAACTTTAAGGAAATAATTTTGTATATGATTATCAACATTTTCAAGCAATTGGGAGTTCTGCACCTTCATTTAAATTTATTTCTAGTTTTATTGCTTTGTGGTGCAGAACCTGATTTATGATGTTTGTACTCTGGAGAATTCACTGAGGTTTGCTTTTTGATCTATTCCATTTTTATTTAAATAATGTGGTGCCATATCAGTTTTCTATTGCTGTGTAACAAATTATCACAAATTCTATAGCTTCAAACACCCATTTATTATCCCATAGTTTCTGTACATCAGAAACTAAGCACAGTGTGGCTCAGTTGGTTCTCTGTTTAGGGTCTCACATGGCCAAAATCAAGAAGTTAGTCACACCGGGCTCTTACTAGGAGACTCCTGGAAGAATCTGCTTCTAGGCTTATTTAGATCTTTGGCAGAGTTTCAGTTCCTGTTTCCTTAGAAACTAGACTATCAGTCTGGTTACATGGCCCTCTCCGTCTCTAAACCAGTGAATGATGCTCTCAAGTCCTTCTCCTACTTCAAGTCTTTCTAGCTTCTGTTGCATATTCCTAGCTCGTCTACAACATCTCTGTGACTCCAGCCAGAGAATGCTCTCTGCTTTTAAGAGTTCATGTGAATAGGTTAGGCCCACATGGCTAATTCAGGACAATCATCCTATCTTAAGATCTGTCTCTTAAGTTTCTTCTGCAGTCTTTTTCACTAAGTAATATATAACACAATAGTCACGGGTTCCAAGAATTAGAGTATAGTTATCTTTGGGGATCATTCTGCCCACCTCAGGTAATTACATTAAAAAAAAAAAAGAAATTCCAGGTTTGTAGAATATACAAATGAAAAATGAATAAATTATATCAAACTTATTGTCAGGACATATATATTCTTATTTATTATTTACTTCCTCTCTCATGGGTTGAGATTTATTGACAGAAGTGTTTCTCTTTCTACTTTGCTTCATAATTCCAGCAGTTTATAATAGTAGTCATTTCTGAGTCTTTACAATATTTCAGACACCACTCTAAGTGTTTTATATGTAACAAGCCATCACATCTTTACAATGCCTGTTTTACAGATGAGCATGTGTTGAACAGAGGTTGAACAATTTGTCTAAGATCAGACAGCTAATTGATAGTAGAACCAGGATTTAAATCCAGGATGTCTAGTTTCAGAGACCATGCTCTTAACTACTATATGAATCTGCCTTTTTTACATATTTCAAATTATAGTACCTTTTGATTAAAGCTGCATGAAGATGTTAACCATCATTGTGGAATACACCCTTCTCCATTTCAAAGTGACTATTTTTCCCAAGCATAATGTTTGAAATTTGGCTTGAAGAAAAAGTACCATTGCTTTTGCATTTTGGATTACAACTTAATCCATTCATACAATTATAATTAATTTAGTTACGACTATGAGCTCTCTGTTTGGAGGATTAAATAAACTGAAATAGATCTTGACCTTGAAAACTGACAAGATGATGAGTAAAATCACACAGATACTTACGTTATTATAAG
The DNA here is from genome assembly GCF_910594005.1 of Cervus elaphus. NCBI lineage: Eukaryota > Metazoa > Chordata > Mammalia > Artiodactyla > Cervidae > Cervus > Cervus elaphus. Next base: position 45,047,681 of record NC_057848.1, on the reverse strand, counting down.
GTAGAACATAATATGCTAACTGAAGAAATGTCAAGGTGATTAGAGAAAGGAAAGAACACTTCTAGCTTTGAAAACCAAGGATGACTCCATGGAGGGGGCAGCATTTTAAGCAGACCTTGATAAATAGGATTTTGATATACTATGAGAGGAAATAAGGGCATTCCAAGTGAATATAGGCAGAGAAGTACAGAGAATTTATTTTAAAAATGTGATTAGCTCAGTTTTGCTAAGGCATAGATTTTGTGAAGAAGCCAAAAAGAAACCTAGATTCAAACCTCATTGAGGTGAGCCATAGATACACGTGAAGCTTCCTAGGTGGCATGGTGGTAAAGAATTCACCTGCCAATGCAGGAGATGTAAGAGACACACGTTTAACCTCTGGGTCGGAAAGATCCCCTGGAGTAGGAAACAGCAACCCAGTCCAGTATTCTTGACTGGAAAACTCCATGGACAAAGGAGCCTGGTGGACAATAGTTCATGGAGTTGCAGAGAGTTGGACTCAACTGAGTGACTGAACATGCACAAAAACACACAGGGATACAAGTATCAGGAGTATTGATAGGCTTCACACTACAGGCCACTAAGAGAGACTGTCGATATCTGTGCAGTGACATAGCATGATCAGATGATTAAGACTGGCAGCAGACTATAAGTAATAGAATACGGAAATAAGGAGAAATAAGATGACCTTTATTTTGGAGTATATTGACAAGGGAATGAGGGTCAGAACTGGTGTAGTAGTAGTACAGTAGAAGAAAACAATAAGTAAGAGATATTCCGGAGATGCACCATAGGATTTGGCAACTGATGACATGTTAGAAAACAAATGAAAGAAAGAATTATTATGATTGAGCTTATAATCCTGACTCACTGGGAAGATACTGGTACCATTAAACAAGAAGACATTCAAAAGAAAAGAGGGGATAACATGGGCTTCATTGTTATCTGATCTTATTCCCTTTTTTGCTGTTGTTTAAGCAATATTCATATTAATTGATTAATTGCTAGTATATATGGAGTGCCTATCATTGCCAAACTAAGCAATTTACAAACAGGATGCACTATCTCATTTGATCCTCATAACAACTCTGTGAAGAAGGAAAGTTTGTCACCAGGGTGTGGTTCCTGAAGCAAGCCGCCTTTCACCAAGAACTAAGAAATGGGGACAGTAAAATTGCCCTGAGAATTAAACAAAGAAATAAACACCTAATGGATCAGAGAGAATTTACAGTCTTCTAAGGGGCAGGAAACTCTTAAGACATCAAGTGTTTATAAATTGTTGAGATATGTTAACCTATCTAATGGATGACATTTGATTAAAAGAGTTCAGCAGGTGGAAACATTGTAGATAACATTTAGTGGTAGAGAAAAATACTAACTTTCTAGAGAAGAAGGAAGTTCAGTCACTGAACTCTGAAAACTCTCATCCAATTGGCAATGGTATTCCTATAATAAAATGAATATTTTAACCTATTCCATCTTGATACAGTGAACATTCCAATTTCAGTTCAATTAAATTTCCTTGTCACCATTCCATGCTGACCAAGCAAACTTAAGAATATGACTTGAAAAACAAACAAAAAAAAAGAATATGACTTGATTGTAATTACTAACAGTTGCTTTCTCTGTCCAGCATCTCTAGCTTTTGATGAAGCACTTTCTCACCCCACATCACCCTGCCTCACCATTCTCAGTTCATATGGTTTGGAGGAACTGATTCTAGCCCCTTCTTCCATGAATGGACACCTGACCCATGCCTGGCTAATGAATTCATTTTCTTACCCATGAGGCAGTGAGTGACTGGTTCAGGTATGAGCACATAATACAAGTTTGACCCACAAAAGTCATGTTGAGGACTTTGGCTAGATGCGGGAAAGAGATTTTTTTTTTCTGTAATCACTGACTGCATGGAGACTGTGGCCACTTTTGTTTGCAAGCCAGATGGAGAAAGAAAGAATGAATGCTGAGGATAATATCTGAGGCCCTGGATCCACCTCTAGACTTTTAATTCACATTAAGTCATACATTCTCCATTTTAGGCAAAAATATCACCACATCTAGATCTATATTCATATCTGTTAGCCCCTAGATAATTTTTCCTAATTTGCAGATGAGAAAACGATGATGAACTAGTGTGTGCTAAGTCATTTCAGTTGTGTCTGACTCTTTGAGACTGTATGCCAGGCTCCTCTGTCCATGGGATTCTTCAGGCAAGAATACTGGAGTGGGTTGCCATTTCCTTCTCCAGGGGATCTTCCCGATCCAGGGATCGAACCCTGATCTCCAGTACTGCAGGTAGATTCTTTACCACCTGAACCACCAGCGAAGCTCCATGATAAATAACGTATCTACATATTTTACAAAACTTCTTTAAGATTGTTCATTGTGCAATATTACCAACAGTCCCTTATATAAGGATCCAGACAGTTAATGCCTTGTACAATTTTAATTTTAGGATTAAAAAAAATTTCCTTCTTAAGACAAAGTTTTGTACTTCATTTCACACAAAAATCTTTTTGTAATAATGAAATGTAACCCAATTTATTTCAACTTCTCCCTTGTCTCCCAGGATGCTCAGAACCAAATTTCATATTCACATTGTGGGAGTAACACATGCAAGAGCTCTAAAACATATTTCTCTCTCTTCTGATGGTTTGTGTTTTCCTTTTTAGAATTTCAGTTGTCCTATTTTAAAGATATCTATGCAAGCCTCTTTGAATATTTTTTAAAGTCAATGAAATGATGTATTTATCAAAAGTGAACTCCAGGGTTCTTTTTAATCTCTGGGATTCTCAATAACACATTGCAAATGTATGCACAATCTCATTTTGACCCATAATTCCTTTGACTAAGAAAGAACCACAGAATGTTATATGTAAAAGGGACTTTAGAGGTCATCAGTTCTAGATAAATCCATTTTATTTGCCTTTGAAGATGAAAATATTTGCTCAAGGCTATATAGCTAGTTACCAGTAGATCAGGGATTATCTGAATCCCAATTTCCAATCCACTATTCTTTTTATCTGCTCTATCATATCAAAAAGTCAAAAGAAGTTTAATAACCAATCCCAATCAGAAAACCTATTTCCTCTCTTGGGTTCTTATCAATAAATAGTGTTCTCCCTAGCAATGAGGCTCTATTTACTTTCCAAATTGCCTATGACTTGCTTCATGTCTTATATCAGAATATTTTAAACAAAAATTCAATAGTTCAGGCCATCATATTGTACCAGTCTCCTCTTTAAATAATGGGGTTCCTTCTTTTTATTTACATCCCTTTACCCCATTGTGAAAATTAATTCATGTTTTTTTAGCTGTCCTTATCTTTCTATTTTAGCAAGCCCCCCATTGAATCAGAGAGTCTTGTCAGGCATATTAGTATGCCTCCACCTCTGAGAACTCTGACTACCGCTCAGCCTAATGAGGAATGGGATGTCTGGTTCTGGAGAGTTAACTGGAGTTGGCTGACCTAAATTTCAAAGCTTTATTTCCGGACCTTTTCTCAAAATGAACACACATCTCAAGCCTACAGAGGAAAGGCGGCAAATGGGGGAAGGCAATCCAAGAACCTGCTGCGGAGCTGCTGGCTCTTCGCCCACTGTAATTCCACCTGTCTGTAACTGCTACAGGACTTCCAAGGCTTGGCTGGTTGTCTTATCCTTGCTACATTCTACAAACTTAAGTCAAATAGTTGAAGTAATACCATCCACATTTTGATGACAAAGAAAATGAGGCACAGAGCTCAGTTTGAAAAAGACAATCAGCAGAAAAAGGCAAAAAGCTTTTGAGTCCACATCCTCTGTAAACAAGTCTTCCTCTAGCTATACTGGCCATTACTGAGAGCTGGAAGTCAGGATTAGCCCTCAGTAATACAATAATCACTTCTTTCTGGGCTCTTTACTCCCCCCTTTCAGCAGCCTTCACACTGCTCTCAGCCTTCCTTTCATAGAAAGCAAGAAAGAAAATATGAGCAGTGTTTACTGGACACTTACCAGAGAGGCATTTTATCATATACATCATTTCATTAATTTGCTCATGAACTTTACCTACCGGGCATGATCTGTCTTTCTTCTTAAAGATACAAAAGGACCCTTCTCAGAAAGAATAAGTAAAATGACTGAGAATTACATAGTAAATGGCAGTTTTGGTGTACAAAACCCATGGAATTGGAACTTGAGTCTCTTACTGTTTTCATTTTATCACATTACCTTTGTAAATTGCTTTGATGAATTAAAGTTAAGGATTTTAGTGTCCCTATCCCAAAGAAAAATGGTGACAAAAGAAAGAATCGCTAAAGCTGAATTTCACTCTAGTGAAACAAATTACGTACTTTGGAAGAGGAGTTATTCTTTCCCTCTTCAAATGACACACCAATGACTCCGTTTATAGGGAACTCTACTGAATATCCTGTAATAACCTGTATGGGAAAAGAATCTGAAAAAGAATGGAGATATGTATGTGTATAACTGAATTACTTTGCTGTAACCAGAAAGTAACATAACATTGTAAATCAACTATACTCTAATACAAAATAAAAAAAGGTTAAAGCTTACTCTGTTGATGCATGAGAAAGGAGCATCTTGGTAAGGATTTCAAATATCAAAACATAGCCAAGAATATATTGCTGAGATTTCTGCCCTTATTGGGCCTTGAATAATAAAATATACTGTGAATGACAGTTTGAGTATTTCAAGCATATCTGTTTCAGGTCTGCCTTTCAATCTTCTGAAATGTAGACATATGTGCATGCATGCATGTCTGCAAGTGTGAGCACACACACACATCCCATGATTGTATATACTTTGCAGGTCTGTTAATTATCAGGAAATCAGACACTGGGGCTTAATGCTATGATGCAGGCTATTCAGATTCTTGGCTCTCAATGCTGTGTCAACATCAGTTCAAGGTTGTGGAAGATAAAAGCAAATGTATGCTGTTTCAGCTGCTAGGAAAATACCAACTCTCAACATGCTGATAGGAGGTTCTGCCTACACTGAACACTCCAGCTCCATGTTCAACTGCCTTCTTACTGAATTCTTAATATCTTAACATTCATCCCAATACATTCTAATTCTGAACCTGATCAGTTTCACATATGCAATTTGAAAAGGAAACATTACATATTTGAATATATCATACACACAAGGTTTGAGTAGTAACTATTTTTGTTCCATTGTCCCGTAATGGTGCTTATTTTACATTAAGTAATGAACATTTTTTTTGTCAGATAATCACAGAAGTGAACATTTCCTTGAGAGCAAGGCTTTCACTTTTTTATCTCTAGGTCTTCGGAATACTGCCAGGTTATCTGGAACATGGGCTTCCCAGGCGGAGCTAGTGGTAAAGAATCAACTGTCAATGCAGGACATGCAAGAGACATGGGTTTGATCCCTGGGTTGGGAAGATCCCCTGGAGGAGGGCATGGCAACTCACTCCAATATGCTTGCCTGGAGAACCCCATGGACAGAGGAGCCTGGCGGGCTACAGTCCATAGGGTCGCACAGAGTCAGACACAACTGAAATGACTCAGCACACACTCACACATCTGGAATGTAATAGGAGCTCAACTAATATTTGTAGGAAGACAATTAATATGGTGGGATAATATCACAAAACCTGTAGAGTGAAACCTTATCTGTGGAAGAGTTTGTCTGTATATATAGAATGCTGGTTTAGAACATAAGATTTATAATTCTGGAATGGATGCCTCTGGTGCCCCGTGTCATAGCCTCTTGGCATAGCTGTGATTTCAACTGCTATTGTGGTAGACAGGTCCAGGGGAGTTCAGACAACTTCCTGTTGGCAGCTGTTCTACCTCAAGCCTATAAAGCTTGAGCTCTTTCTGCCTTTTACCCCCAAGGCCTTCTCTCATGCTTCTTAGTCTTCCAATAAATGCAATCTAGAAGTACAATTGAATTAATACTCTCAGTAACAACCTTCAGCCACTGGAGGATGAGAGTCAGTGAATAAATCTTTCAGTATGTTCTCAGGTGAATTATTTTATATACTTCCAGGAAGACCCAGTAATATTGAGCCCCTGTTACCCAAGTTCTTGTTCAGTTGCTAAGTCGTGTTTAACTCTTTGTGACCCCATGGACTGAAGCACACCAGGGTCTTCTGTCCTCCACCATCTTTTGGACTTTGCTCAAATTCATGTCCATTGAGTTAGTGATGCTATCTAGCCCATCTTATCCTTTGTTGCCCTCTTCTCCTTTTACCTTCAATCTTTCCCAGCATCATGATCTTTGCCAATGAGTTGGCTCTCCACATCAGGTGGCCAAAGTATTGGAGCTTCAGTATCAGTCCTTCCAATGAATATTCAGGGTTGATTTCCTTTAGGATTGACTGGTTTGATCTCCTTGTGGTCCAAAGGACTCTCAAGAGTTTTTTCCAGCACAATTCAAAAGCATCAGTTCTTTGGTGCTAAGCCTTCTTTATGGTCCTACTGTTACCCAAGTGGTGGTGGTGGTTTAGTTGCTAAGTGGTGTCCAACTTTTGTGCCCTCATGGATTGTAGCCTGCCAGGCTCCTCTGTCCATGGGTATTGACTTAAAAATGCACTCCTGTATCAGCTTTTCCTTATTTCCTGACTTAGTCTCCCTACCCTCCCATTTTGCTTTCAGGGAGCATGTTCCAATAAACTACCTTGATCCAAGTCTTTGTCACGGACTCTGCTTTCAGGGGGACCTAAATTAAGACAAGTTCATGCAGATCACAGCTAAAATTATGGTTCTACCACTTGTTAGCTATGTGACCTTGGACAATTTACTGAAATTCTCTGAGTATCAGTTTCTTTAACTGTTAATCGACATAACAATAGAGCCTAATTCACATGGCTGTTGAAAATATTAGATACAATAATGTATGTAAAATGTTAGCATGCTGCCTAGCCTATCATAAGGTATCAAAAAGAATGATGATTATAAATACAGCTATGCATCTAAGTTGTCAATCAGTGATAGTCACATAGGACTCACATAACAAGCTTCTACCTAGCCTAGGCTGCATGATATGCCCATTCCTCCACATTCCTCCAACCCTACCACCCTAAAAGTACCTGGCACAAAAGATAATTTGGCACGTATTTAAGTGTTTCTTCTAAACCTGACAAGGATGCCTATTGAACACATAGTCAAGAGCAGAGCATGACATACGGAAATCAGACTGGAAGTCAGCTGCCACACTGATTATGATAGCATCCATGCAGGGAATCAGGTTGGGTGGTAACAATTTCCTACATCACACTAATCAGGAAGGCTCCTCAAGTGTTAAGATTGGTATTTCTAGCCTGTGAGTAGTGAACCATAATGTGCAACTCTTTCATTCAGACATGTGGTCACTGAACAACACACACGTGGCAGGCATCAAAATCTCAAGAGTGAGCCCTGAGGAATTCCCTAGTGGAGCAGTGATTAAGACTCTGAGCTCTCACTGCTGAAGACCCAGATTCAATCCCTGGTTGGAGAAATAAGATCCTACAGGTTACACAGCCAAAAAAATAGAGAGAGAGAGAGAGAGAGAAAAGCCAGAAAGACTGAACTCACCATACTCTTTTCTCATAGGAGATATTGTTGTGATTCTGCAATGTGAGTTAAAAAAAAACAAAACAACTTATTGACTCATGGAACAAACTGAGATAAGAACACTAAAGTTTAGAATCAGAAAAAAATTAGCAAAGTTGATGAGACAGCACTTGAACAATCTACAGAAAACCACGGGTGTTCACAAAGGCAACAGCAGCTTTTCAGTCTAGGGTACATGAAAACACAAGTGGGACCAGACGCAGATTAAGGCAGCACATCCCAACAATCTTCACGTGATGGCACACATAAGAATACTAACATCTCTATGGCACACTGGGGGTAATGAATGAGATTGATCCTTCCTTCCTCTTACCCAGGAAAGAAAATGAAAAGTGTTAGTTGCTCAGTCTTTTCTGACACTTTGTGACTCCACGGACTGTGTAGCTCCAGGCTCCTCTGTCCATGGGATTCTCCAGGCAAGAAAACGGAAGTGGGCTGCCATTTCCTTCTCTAGGGGATCTTCCCACCCCAGGGATTGAATCTGAGTCTCCTGCACTGTAGTCAGCTTCCTTACTGTTTGAGCCACCAAGGGAAGCCCCTTACCAGGAAGTCCCCCGTTGAAAAAATATAACCAAAGCAAAACAATGAAATGAAAACTCACTAAATCCTTAAACACTTTCCTCTCTTCTACATATACTTCCTTAAATTTGACAAAAGCAATCCTTCTATTTCCTTATTTATGCATGACCAGAACACAAGCATACTTACAAACACATTCATAGGAATCCTTTTCATTGGAGATGTTTTACCACATTTTTGAAGAGGCACATACAGGGTTGAAAAAGGGGTTTACCTCCAATCTCAGAAAGAGGTCAGCTCCAATGTATGTGGTAGGCAGAATAATGGCCTCCCAAAGATGGCCAGGATCTAATGCCCAGAATCAGTGACTGCCAATTACATGGCAGAGGAGAATTAAGGTATCAGATGGAATTAGGGTCACTAATCACCTGCTAATCTTTTTTTTTTTTCTTTTTCTTTTTCTTTTTTTTTAAATTTTTTATTAGTTGGAGGCTAATTACTTCACAACATTTCAGTGGGTTTTGTCATACATTGATATGAATCAGCCATAGATTTACACGTATTCCCCATCCCGATTCCCCCTCCCACCTCCCTCTCCACCCGATTCCTCTGTGTCTTCCCAGTGCACCAGGCCCAAGCACTTGTCTCATGCATCCCACCTGGGCTGGGGATCTGTTTCACCATAGATAGTATACATGCTGTTCTTTTGAAATATCCCACCCTATCTTGAAAAACAGATTATTCTGGATTATCTGAGTGGGCCCAACATAATTATAGGGGATCTTCCCAACCCAGGAATTGAACCCAGGTCTCCTGCATTGCAGGCAGACTCCTTACCATCTGATACACCAGAGAATCCTGCAACAACATAATTATAAGGATCTTTAAATGTGAAAGAGGAGGCTATCCTGGAGGTCCAGTGGTTAAGAATCCACCTGCCAATGCAGGAGACACAGGTTTGATCCTTGGTGTGGGAAGATTCCACATGCCATGAAGCAACTAAGCCCATGTGCCACAACTACTGACTTCAAGTTCTAGAGCCTGGGAACCACAACTACAGAAGTCACATGCCCTAGAGCCTGTGCTCCATGACAAGAAGCCACTGCAATGAGAAGCCTGCACACCGCAACTAGAGAAAGCCCACATGCAGAAATGAAGATCCAGCACAGTAAAATAATAATAATAATGATAATAAATTAATTAAAAGATTATTTCATTTTTAAAAGTTTGAAAGAGAAAGGCAGAAGAGTCAGTGGCAGAGTCACACAATGTGAGAAAGACATGACTAGTCATTGTTGACTTTGAGAAAGAAAGGAGCCTTGGAGCTAAGAAATGCAGGAGCTTTCAGAAACTGGAAAAGACAAGAACAGATGCTTCCCTCAGTCAGTTCAGTTCAGTCGCTCAGTTGTGTCCAACTCTTTGCAAACCCATGGACTGCAGCATGCCAGGCTTCCCTGTCCATCACCAACTCCTGGAGCTTGCTCAAACTCATGTCCATCAAGTCGGCTCCCTAGGGCCTCCAAAAAGAAGACCGGCTCACACCTTGATTTTAGCCCAGTGACAGCCACTTCAAACTTCTGACCATCCAATCTTTAATACAACTTTTGAGCTGTGTTAAGCCACTAAGTATGCGGTAATTTGTTACAGCAGCAATAAAAAACTAATAAAATACATTTCACCAAAAAAAGGCACAGGCATAAAATATTTCACTCTTTAATAGTAAGTGAAGGATACATATTTTGTGATGACTTTCTAGTTATTGCCAGTTAACAGACTAACATGTTTCCAAGCAGAGGTCCTCGCAGGGCTTTACAATAACATTTAGATCATGCTATCAGAGAGGTATCAAAGACCTTGCACAAAAACATTTTTAACAGCCTGTCACATTGCTTAATATTACCTATGTAAAGTTTTTCGAGAAGAAGGTAGCCTGTACTCAAACACACAAACAGGTCATCTGAAGAAATACAAATTAACTCCATACTTTTCAAATTCTAGGTGTTAGGAAAACCACACACAAGAAAAAAAGTGTTTAGTCACTCAGTCATGTCTGACTCTTTGTGACCCCATGGACTGTAGCCTGCCAAGCTCCTCTGTCCATGGGATTCTCCAGGCAAGAATACTGCCATTTCCTTCTCCAGGGGATCTTCCCAACCTAGGGACTGAACCCAGGTCTACCGCATTGTGGGCAGACTCTTTACCAACTGAGCCACTAGGGAAGACCAGAATACAAACATACTACATCTTTCTGGAGTGTCCAGTTTACCTTAAGATTGGGGAAGAGACAAGAGTATAATTCTTCTACTAAAACACACTTAAGTAGACTTAGAAATAAATTAGATTTTTGCATGAGTTTTAGACAAAACAAGCAATATTTCACATATGAAACTGTTATTTTTAAGAAAAGTTCCAACTGACTCCCTGGTGTGTGAGTTCACTTTTCCTGCAGACAACTTTGAGCAGTACTGCATTTAATCATTATCTATTTTCAGTTTTTCTCAGGTGTGTATATTTGATGATGCCAGTTAGACTGCAAGTTTCTCAAGAGCAGGGACTGTGTCTTCCATTTCTTTTGTATTTCCACTATAGTTCCTTATGTGAAAGCTCCAGGTCAAAGCAGCTTTTTAAACTATCAATTTGTCTCAATAAGTCCAGCTTTTTCAGGTAAGATCTCCTCCTGAACAACAATACACAAGCAGACTTAACCATGTTTATTTCATTATAAATAATGAAACGCACATACTGCAAGATGCATGGATATTTACGCACTGTCACTGCATTATGCAAAATCGGCTTCTAGCAGATCTTAGCTAACCCACTGCCCTGACACAAAGTGGGACAGGAAAGCACACGTCATGACAGGATGTTCCACAAGACCCTATGACAGTTTCCCAAAGAACAGGAAATTTGTTCTTTGCTTCTCCTTCTGCTTCCTGTCTCTCCTTATTTCAGAATGGTCTCAGAATTCAAAGGGAAATGCAAGAATAATCGGGAAGTATTTGAAACAGTGTTGGATCCCTCTAATTTGTTAACAGTGGAAGGTTTTCCATTTGTTAGCAGGCTGCAATTTTCATATCCTGTACCTTACCCTGCATTTTTACTGAATGCTGCTGACACAGCCTCTCAGAAGAATGAAATTTAATTATTTCCCCTGCTACCTTGGCAGAAAGGCTTACCTTTTCTGAGGTTTACAACAGGAAGTCAAAACAAACACCTGGTGGAAAAGTAGCACATCAGTCAATCAACTGGTTGTTCAGCCAATAGGATGCACAAACACATATGTATGTGTATACATTTGTATCTGTCTATGGAGAAGGAAATGGCAACCCACTCCAATACTCTTGCCTGGAAAATCCCATGGAGGGAGGAGCCTGGTAGGCTACAGTCCATGGGGTTGCAAAGAGTCGGACACGACTGAGCGACTTCACTTTCACTATGGATTAGATACATATACATGTATATATAAACTATATAACTATATATACTAAATATTTGATGGAATTGGCATCATGGAAGCATAGCCTTAAACCATACTTTGGTAGGCCAGGGTGGTTAGTACTCAAAAAAGTTGGGAAATATTCAACTTGTCCTCCTGCTTCCCATCTATCTTTTAGTGCTTCACTGACTAGTTGTGCCTTTGTATCCAGCTCCTTATTAATCCTAGTCTTCTCATCCCCTATGTCTTCTCATGCCTCCTCATCTCCTAGCCTATACTTTCAGTTGCAAATAGGGTTCTCTGACAAGCAAACCCTGAGATTAGGATGCAGGAAGTATACAGAAGAACACTCTTTGAATGAATACCTATGGAAGGAAGGAAATAAAAGGAAGCAGGATTAGACAGAGAAAAGTTGGGCTGCCATACAAGTGGCACTTGTGGGAAAAAAAAAAAAAAAAACCACCTGCCAATGCAGGAGACATAATGAGACTCAGGTTCGATCCCTGGGTGGGGAAGTTCCCCTGGAGGAGAAAATGGCAACCCACTCCAGTATTCTTGCCTTGGAAATCCCATGGACAGAGGAGCCTGAAGGGCTACAGTCCATAGGGTTGCAAAGAATTGGACACAACTGAAGTGACTTAGCATGCATAGTGCCAACAAAAATCTCAAAGAAGTCCACCAAGATGGGCTTTCAGAATCAGCCCAGAGTGGTGGGGCACAAGCCTTGATAACTGGTCAATCTTTAGTAGGAGCTGCCCCTGGGATGAGGCATTTTTCTTCCCTCCTCCTTCATCCCTGAGGAGGTTCTGAAGGGTACAGCACAGTGTGGACCACATTCTCCAACAGGCACCACGTTATTGAACAATTTAATTAAAACAGATTCCATGATAAATATTACCATCGCCACATTAAAGTTAAAAACACAAATTTCCTTGGGATGACCCTTAAGCAACACTGGGACATTTTTGGTCCAATGACCAACCATCAGACAAGATGAGTTTTCAGGTCCTTTCAAATTGTTCCATGAAAGCAAATGATCACTTTCTTGAGAGGCCAAGCACTAAAAGTGAGTGAGTTGCTCTGTGGTAGCAGCATGAGCTTTGGAAATCAGAAGAATTTGGATGAGAAATTTTACTCTGATTTCCTTAACTGACTTAAGCAAGTTAATTTCTCTGAGCTTCAGTTTTAAAATTTGGCTAACAGTAAACACCTACTTCAAAATGGTTTATGATCACTAAATGAGATGATTCAGGTAAATGCTTAGTATAGCACTTGGCTGATAAGAAGTATAGCAATGTAGTGAAGAGGTGAACAAATCCAGCTTCGGAGTAAAAAAAAGTAGAGGGTTACCTTCTAGCTTTGCTTCATACTATCTGTGTAAACTTGGGCATGGGTTAAGTTACTTAACCTATGTAAGCTTCAGCTTAGCTCTATTTATTATAGTAGGTACTACTATTATTTCCATTTTACCTCAACAAAGCTGGGGGGAACAGTTCAGAAAAGAAAAAAAATTCCCAAAGTTAATTTATTGTTAATATCTCTTTGTACCTCACCTTCTTACCCTAGTTCTAGCTCTTGAAATTAGTCAGGAGCAATTTAATCCCTCTAGTCTATAACAGCCCTCTTATTATTTTGGCAGCCACATCACACTACTCTCTTATTGAACTTAGTCAATTAAAACCCTTTAACCATTCATTTACTCAGCTATTCATCCATCCATATTTCCCTTCCTTGCTTCCCTCTTTCCATTAATTGATTAATTCATTTATTCACCAAACTGCTTACCAGCCATGAACTAGGTGTTCATGATAATGCAGGGAGAAAAAGAGCAACTTCTGTGATCATGCACTTAATATTCCCATCAGGGGAAAATAATAAACAAATGGTCAATAAACTTTGTAAAAACGGTTATAAAACAGAAAAGCTAGCTATGACAGAGAATAAGGGAAGGGGCTGATTAGATAAAGTTTTCAGGGAAGAACTTTCCAAAGAGAACATTTAGCTGAATTTTTTTTCCCTCTATGCTCAAATTAAAAATAAATTATTTGAAAGCCCAGATCATAAATTCACATTTTTTTCATGAAAACTGCAGTGTAAATAGAAGAAAAGAATTTGATTTATAAAAAAAAAAGATTCACAGAAGGAAGATATTATTCAAAAAATACTTCCCATTGGAAAGTCAAGTATTTCTCCTGCTGTTGTAAGGAAATTAGAATCACTAAGAATAATTAAGCTCTTGAGGAGAAGAGTAAGCTAGAAGGGCAATCAAGTTCTGGAGACAGTGGAACAAAGAAACAGATTAATATTGAACAATGATGGAATTTACATTTGATTTATATTAACTACAAATGCTCTATATGACCCTATCACAATAAGATAATAACCATAAGTGGTTTTGTGAAGTTCATCAGACTGTCACATTTCCTGGGTGTCTAGCATATCATTCAACCAAAAGAGGTTTTATTTCTCCTAAATCAGTGATAATAGGGAATTTTTTTCACTTCAGCAAAAGTAGAACTGACCTTGTGGGACATTTACTGATTAAAAGATTCTTATCCTAAGACCAAATATGTCTCAATATGTTATACATTATCCTCAATAGACATTAACTAATAAAAAAAGGTCTGAAACAGGGAGAGCTAGTCAAAAGTCATGGATTTGAATAAAAGAGTCTTAATAATAAAATCTGTTCGAGGCTTTCTATCAGTAAAGCTGAAACTCTTTCTCATTTCACTAAAATCAGAAACCCAGTCATTCTGACTGACATGTGGTGAATATGATCTGTCTTTGCAGAAAGATGTGTACCTGTCTGAATACGGATAAAATTTTGTAATGATACCTCTTAGAAAATTAACATTCTATCTTCATTTGGATTTTAACCTAATTCTTCTCCACTAAGCCCCCACATTAATAAAATAATATTCTATTTTGCCTGAACCAATATATAAATTAATTGACTGCTAAGGCCCACATAAGGATTCAGTAGATATTCACAGGGCACAGAACAAAGTCCCAGCAATCCCACTTCTGCGCATACACACTGAGGAAACCAGATCTGAAAGAGACACGTGCACCCCAATGTTCATTGCAGCACTGTTTATAATAGCCAGGACATGGAAGCAACCTAGATGCCCATCAGCAGATGAATGGATAAGGAAGCTGTGGTACATATACACCATGGAATATTCCTCAGCCGTTAAAAAGAATTCATTTGAATCAGTCCTAATGAGATGGATGAAACTGGAGCCCGTTATACAGAGTGAAGTAAGCCAGAAAGATAAAGAACATTACAGCATACTAACACATATATATGGAATTTAGAAAGATGGTAACGATAACCCTATATGCAAAACGGAAAAAGAGACACAGAAATACAGAACAGACTTTTGAACTCTGTGGGAGAATGTGAGGGTGGGATATTTCAAAAGAACAGCATGTATACTATGTATGGTGAAACAGATCACCAGCCCAGGCTGGATGCATGAGACAAGTGCTCGGGCCTGGTGCACTGGGAAGACCCAGAGGAATCGGGTGGAGAGGGAGGTGGGAGGGGGGATCAGGATGGGGAATACGTGTAAATCTATGGCTGATTCATATCAATGTATGACAAAATAAATAAATAAATAAATAATAAATAAATAAATAAATAAAATACAGTATATGTTCAGTAAACTTTATTAATGATGTTGGCGTAAGAGTCACCTCATGAAAGATCAGAAAAAGTGGAAAAGAGGGGAGATGACATACATAATTGCCAAAACTTGATAATGAAAACATATTTTTGTACTTCATTTTACAATGAATATAATTAAGCTAAATCAAATTAAAATTTCATAGCATTCTGTAGTTCAAGAAATAATTTAATATATAATATTTCATTTATTCTAACAATGTTGCTAAAATTACTGAAGGGAAGTTTTATTATCTCCATTTCACAGAGAAGGAAACAAATTCAGAAAGATTAGAATTCCATTAAACCCATAGGTATGTAGATGGATAGGTGGATGCATGGGGAAAAGGAATGAAGGAAAGGACAGAGGAAGATAGATTCACTCCTCAGGCCACAGAAAGTGGAAGAGCTGGGACTCAGCCTTAACATTATAAATGCCAAACTCAGATCACTTTCTAGTAGAGAAAAGTTTAATGCTATTGTGCTCAGTCCGACTCTTTGTAACCCCACGGACTATAGCCTGCCAGCCTCCTCTGTCCATGGAATTCTCCAGGCAAGAATATTGCAGTGGTTGCCATTCCCTTTTCAGGGGATCTTCCTGGCCCAGAGATCGAACCTGAGTCTTGTGCATTGCAGGCAGACTCTTTACCATTGAGTCACCTGCTATTATATTATTGTTAACATTATTACTACTAAATACAGCAAGTTGCCTAACACTAGTAGAGTGCTTGTATTTTTCACATTGTAAATATATCTTATTATATGTGTCTCAAAGAAAATTTATAAGCAGTTTAGGTAGTTTTAAGCCCAATTCACTAATGAACAGAAGAAGTGGCTCATCTAAGGATCCTGAATGTTCAGTTTAACAACTTTCCTATTTGATGTTGATTATTTAAATTAAAACTAAAGTTCAATTCATTCATTCAACAAATTTGCTAGACTGTGTAGTATCCATAATGAACCTGTGACAATATAAATAGTAAGTTAAGCTGAACAAGATACTGCAGAGATATAAAAGCCCTAATAAGAAGTTTACATTTTATCCTAAGAGGAATGGTTTTAAAGAAAAGCATGCTATGATTTGGCTTACATTGAAGAAAGAGCTTTCTGGACTATAAGCGGAGGTGGAATTGCTTAGGAAAACTATTTATAATGTTATTGTAAGACTCTGATGGGCTTCCCAGGTGGCACTAGTGGTAAAGAACTCGCCTGTCAATACAGGAGACATCAGAAACACAGGTTGGATCCCTGAGTCAGGAAGATCCCCTAGAGGAGGGCATGGCCACCCATTCCAGTATTCTTGCCTGGAGAATCCTATGGACAAAGGAGTCTGGCAGGCTATAGTCTATGGGAGCACAAAGTGTTGGACATGACTGAGCACACACACATAGTGGATCCTATGCTGCAATAATCATATCCTCGGACCATCCCCACCAAAATGAAAATATTTATTATTGGTTGCTGAAAGTTGTCTCACTTGTTCTTTCTCCAGGACTGTCCTTGACTAAAAAGAGCCATCTTACCAAGGCTGCATCCCTTTCCCAGGGAAGCTTATGTGTGTGCTCAGTTGTTCAGTCATGTCCAACTCTTTGTAGCTCCATGGACTGAGGCCCACCAGGCTCCTACGTCCATGGGATTCTCTAGGCAAGAATACTGGAGTGGGTTGCCATGCCCTCCTCCAGGCCCAGGGATTGAACCTGCATCTCTTGCATCTCCTGCACTGGCAGGCAGATTCTTTACCACTAGTGCCACCTGGGAAGCCCTAAGGTAGCTCGCATCTAGTGAATAAACACTGTGGGGTATAAAAATCAGGCCTTTCCCCCCAGTGGGAAACAACTGAGAAGGGCATTTCAACCTCCAGAGATCCCCATAAAATTACCTGAAACCTTCATTGCAAAATGGATGCATTTATCCGAGATTCTAGATTATAGGTGCTGATTTAAAGAACTGTACTCTTGTGTTCTTGGTTGATTGACTGAGTTTTGGCCTACATGAAAAAAAGATGCCAGAAATTCCTAGCTACAATAAAGAAATACATAAAAATTCTTATGGAAATAGGAGCATTGGAATGAAATTGTCATGTGTAACATATTAAACCACACATTAATTCTATCCTACAAGAAGGTCCAAAAGACAATTTCTTCATCATGATGTTGAGAAATCCACTAATGAAGGAAGAATCAGCATCTTTGAAAAGTGCAATGACAGGTGTCCTCCCTACGTTTAGGATGAAGAGAACAGATTCTGCCACAAAGCATGATCCTAATTTCAATGGGAATGGTGGCATCTCAAGATGGCAGATGCCAAACAGCACCTTAACAGTTAGAGGCAATATAGACAGAGTTAATGCAATGGACAAGGCCATCTTTCAATCATACTGAAATGAGCCTGACAGATCTCTGATAGAAGAAAATTGATTATTGAGTGCCCAGGACTGAAACAAGTGGCAGGCCCATTAGTGTCTTATTTGACTCAAAAATCTGAAAATAATTCTAAATCTTTAAAAGATCTTAACTTAAACTATAAAAATAATGAATCACTGTCTCCTCTCAGATCATAAACCTCAAGCTAGTTAACAAATTCACTACCTTTGAATGAAAGGGAGGATGGGAATCCTTGAGGAAAGATTCTGTAATAAAATCACAAGGACTTAAGCCATTACCAAAAAGCCTGTGGCTTGGAGAAAAGAGGTTACTCATATCTTTCAGGTATTAGTGAACACTAGACCTAATATAAAGTTAATATCTCAGTACATCACTATAGTCCTCTGGCCAAAGCAGGATTTATAAGTTCAGCTGGCAGATGGAGTTTTGGATCTCAGTAGATCTCCAAATTGTCTTGCGGTTACTATTCCAGTTACTGATAGGTATTTGGAACAGCCAGTGAGCAGAATGCACACACTGCCTCCCTGACTCATGGGGAGATGTGTCATGGGAGAACTCGTGGATTCATCAAATGTTCCAAAATTTAAAAAAAAAAAACAGTAAAATAGGGGAATGAAAGTGACTGATGGCACCATCAAATGTCTGAAATATGTAAATCCTTTCCTATTGTTATTTAAATCATCTGTTTGGCCTGTGCACAAGAAAAAGTCATCTTGGAGCAGAGCAATGAATTATTTTAACCCTAATCAGGTGGTGACTCCAACTGCAGCTGCTGTTTAGACAAGTCAATTTTCTGGAACAAATCAATATAATCTCCAGCACCTGGTATACCACTATGGCTCTAGTAAACACTTTTTCTCCCATCCCAATAAACAGAGAACAACAACAACAACAACAAATAAGTTAGCTTTTGCCTGGTAGGTATAGCACTAAACATTCACTGTCGTACCTCGGGGGTACATTAACCTCCCAGATTTGTGTTAGAATTTAGTCCCAGGGACATGGATCATTTCACCATGCCACAGGACATCATGCTTATGATACTAATGATGACAGTATGATAAGAGAACTGTAAGCAGGAAGTAGCAGCAGTTATCTTAGATACCTTAGTGACACAGATGCTTATCAAAATATAGGATAAATCCCAAGAAAATCTAGGAACCTGAACACTGATAAAGTTTACTAGGGGTCCAGTGGCCTGAGGAATGATATGATATTCTTTCCAAAGTGAAACACAAGTCCCTCCAACTTACTCCTCTAAACTTTAAGAAAGAGGCAATACTTGATGAGACTTCTTATATAAATCACATTTATGGGGCTTCCCTAGTGGTAGAGTGGTTAAGATTTTGCCTTCCAATACATGGAGTGTGGGTTGAGTCCCTGATTGCTGCTGCAGCTGCTGCTAAGTCACTTCAGTCGTGTCCGACTCTGTGTGATCCCATAGACGGCAGCCCACCAGGCTCCCCCGTCCCTGGGATTCTCCAGGCAAGAACACTGGAGTGTGTTGCCATTTCCTTCTCCAATGTGTGATAGTGAAAAGTGAAAGTGAAGTCGCTCAGTCGTGTTGGACTCTTAGCGACCCCATGGACCGCAGCCTACCAGGCTCCTCCATCCATGGGATTTTCCAGGCAAGAGTACTGGAGTGGGATGCCATTGCCTTCTCCGTCTGTCCCTGATTAGGGAGCTAAAATCCCACATGCTTTGCAGCCAAAAAACCAAAACATAAAACAGAAGCAATACTGCAACAGTTTCAATAAGGAGGTGGGAGGGAGGTTCAGGATGGGGAACACATGTACACCCATGGTGGATTCAAGTCAATGTATGGCAAAACCAATACAATGTTGTAAAGTAAAATAAATAATTAATTTTAAAAAACCACATGGTATCCTGCTCCAACTCATATATCAAGTAGCCAAAAAACTTTAATTAGAGACCAAAAAGTATCGAAGGATCTCCAGAGGTCCTAGACTACAATATTATGCAAGCAACTTCACCACTTGGCTACTATATCCCAGCCCATCCATGTTTTGAAGTGTACTGGACTGTATGAAATGCTATACAAAATCAACACCAGTCCCTGCTTAGAGGTCACAGCAGACACTCCTAGAGTTTGGAAGCAAAACTACTGCCTCCGCTAGTAAATACCTACTCATCCCGTTATGAAAACCATTTTCAACTTACTGATGGGCCCTCCTAGACACTGAACGCCTGATGACAAAAAAACCTTCTAGACATTGCCGTGATCACAAATTACGTATGCCAAGGAAAATTCCATCATCAAAGGGGAAGTGGAGGGACTATGCTTGGAGGCACATGTTAGTTGCAAGAGCAGCAGTGGGATTCTTAAAATACCAGTATGCCTACTTGTATCACACCACCATCACTTCTACCTATACCTGTAGACTCAATGGGGAATTCCTTAGGGAGAGGAAAAAATCAAGTCTCACTTAAAGGTGACTCTGCACAATATGCTACCACCTTCTAAAGTGCCAACAATTCAGTCCTGCTCAATGGTGGCACTGTTCTGAAGAACAGTGAAGTAACTCCTCCCATAGTGAGAACTTTAGCAGTAATATGGTTTTCCACTCTGCTTGTAAGGAGAGATAATCTGAGAGATGGATCTACACTAATTAATGGGCAGTAGCTAATGGTTTCATCACATTGTGTGGGATTTAGTCACAGTGTCAGGGACTGACGGATTAGTGACAAAGAAATCTGAGAAGAAGTATGTAAACTGGCATTTTATATTAGGCTAAGCCTGTGACTGTATCTGTGTCCTTTTTGAATTGTCACTAAAATACATATCTTTACAGGAAAAGTGTTCAATCCACTGAACAAGATGACAAGTCATGCAGATGACAGTCTCTTTCCCTAGTCTCCACAATGTTTTCTCAATAAGCTCACCAATAAAGTGTTCAGCTGAAGCTGAAGCTCCAATACTTCGGTCACCTGATGTGAAGAGCTGACTCATCGGAAAAGACCCTGAAGCTGGGAAAGATTGAGGGCAAAAGAAAAAGGGGGCAACAGAGGATGAGATGGTTGGATGGCATCATTGATTCAATGGACATGAGTTTGGGCAAACTCCAGGAGATTCTGGACAGGGAAGCCTAGCATGCTGCAGTCCATGGGGTTGCAAAGAGTCAGGCACAACTTAGTGACCGAACAACAACAAAAGTGTTCATAGTAGTAAGGATGATGATTCTTTATAGTCTCACCCTGCCAAGCCAAGTTCATGACTACCCTTGTTCAGTTACTATTCAAGTTATTTGTTGCTGCAAAATGATCCATATCAAAACCAAGTGACTCAAAATACAAATAATTTAGTTAGTTCACAAATTTGCAATTTCGGCATGGATTTAGGTAGAAGCATCCTCTGTTTCAGTTCAGTTACTTCTGACTCTTTGCAACCCCATGAACCGCAGCACGCCAGGCCTCCCTCTCCATCACCAACTCCCGGAGTCCACCCAAACCCATGTCCATCGAATTGGTGATGCCATCCAACTATCTCATCCTCTGTCACCCCCTTCTTCTCCTGCCCTCAATCTTTCCCAGCATCAGGATCTTTTCAAATGAGTCCTCTGTTTCAAGTAGTATCAATTGGGGCAGGTCAAAATGGCACTGGGATATCAAATACCAATATGCCTCATTCATGGCTGGCAATCACAGCTAGCTGGGAGCTGAGCTGTGGCTGAAGCTTGGGGGGTTCAGTTTCTATCCATGTGGGCCTTTCCATAGTCTGCTTGGCTTCCCCATAGCATGTTTACTGGATTCCAAAAGAAAAAAACCCTCTTTGTGACTTAGCCTTGGGAATGCACACAGTGTCATCTCTGCCCTACTCTATTGATAGTCAGTCAAAAAGGTTCTCCCAGGATCAGAGGGACGGTACACAGACTTCATTTCTTGATGAAGTAGTAGTAAGTCATTTTTTTTAAGTACATACAGTATTTAAACATTACATTATTAAAAATTACAACCTAGTGATTCACAATTTTTTAAAGTTATACTTCATTTATGGTTATTATAAAATGTTGGCTATATTTTCCATGTTGTATAATATACCTTTGTAGTTTATTTTCTACTTAATTTTTTACCTCTTTAACCAGCCAGCCCTATATTGATCCTCTCATTTTTCCTCTCCCAACTTGTAGTCACTAGTTTGTTCACTATATCTGTGAGTCTGATTTTTGTTATATTCATTAGTTTGATGTATTTTTTAGCATCCACATATAAGTGGTATCATACAGTATTTGTCTTTCTCTGCCTATGACTTATTTTACTTAGCCTAACACCTTTCAAGTTCATCCATGTTGCTGCAAATGGAAAAATTTCATCCTTTTTATGGTATGGCTGAGTAGTATTCCATTTCACTGTGTGCGTGTGTGTGTGTGTGTGTGTGTGTGTGTGTGTGTGTATGTACCACATCTTCTTTATCCTTTCATCTGTTGATGGACACTTAGTGTGCTTTCATATATTGACAAATTGTAAATATGCTGCTATGAACACTGAGGTACACGTATCTTTTTGAATTAGCATTTCTGCTTTTTTTCAGCTATAGACTCAGAAGTAGAATTGCTGAGTCATATGGTAGCTCTATTTTTAGTTTTCTGAGGACTCCCCATACTTTTTCCACAGTGGCTGCACCAGTTTACATTCACGCCAACAGCATGCACAGTTTCCCTTTCCTCTACATCATGGCCAACATTTGTTGCTTGTTTTGATTACAACCATTCTAACAAGTGTGAGGTGATCTCATCAGGGTTTGATTTGCATTCCCCTGATGATTAGTGTGTTGAGTATCTTTTCATGAGTCTTCTGCCTATTTTCTAATCAAGTTCTTTGCTTTTTGATGTGGAGTTGCATGAACTATTCTCTTACATGTAGCCATCCTGTGTTCCCAGTACCACTTGTTGAAGATACCGTCTTTTCTCCTTTGTATATTCTTGCCACCTTGGTTGTAGGTTAATTTTTTTTCCATTTATTTTTATTAGTTGGAGGCTAATTCCTTTACAATATTGTAGTGGTTTTTGCCATACATTGACATGAATCAGCCATGGATTTACATGTATTCCCCACCCCGATCCCCCTTATTCCTGGGCTCTCTATCCCATTCCATTGACCTATGTGTCTGTTTTTGTGCCAGTATCATACTGTTTTGATGACGACCGTAGTTTTGTAACATAACTTGAAATCAGGAAGTATGTTGCCTCCAGCATTGTTCTTTCTCAGGATTGCCTTGGCAATTAGAATTTTGTTAGGCAGTCCACTGAATCTATAGATGGTTTTGAATAGCAGGAATGAATGTGAACCTGTGCTATTCTTAGCTGCCTAATATCCTATAACATAGTTTTCCACATCACAAATCCTATATTCCCAAGGTGGCATACTGTAAAATCTCTTCCTCAGGCTTCTGTGCAGTGAGTATACAGGTGTACGACTAAGTACTACCAGATACACTAATGCAAGATTCATAGTGAACAATGTGTGGAAGCTTCCTCTGGTTGAGCATCCATTTTTCTGCCTTGGATGGTAGCACAGATGGTCACAGCACCAATTCTTTTTTTTTTTTTTTAATCACTCCAGCATTGTGATGTGATTCTTGCCATTTTTTTCTATTTATAAAAATCTTTGCTTTACATTGTTGATGCTGTTGTTTTATCACACCATCCTTTTGCTTGGTTTTCCCCACCTAGTGTGAAGAGGTTAATGGTTTTCTATTTCAATTCTTTTTGCTATTGTCATTCTCTTAATGTTATCCAGCTTTAAACAGACATAACTATCACTTTCTAGAGCAAGCATTGGTAAACTATGGCCTATGGGTCAAATTAAAACCAGGTCACCATTTTTTTAATGCCCATGCATATTTTAAAATGGCATTATGTAAGTATTTTATATAGATGCTTACATAATATTCTTGATTAACTCTTGGCCTCCAAAACCCAAAATATTTATTATCTATTAAAAAAAAATGTGCCTACCTTTGGCCAGAATTAATCACTATCTATATCCTCCCACTAAATAAAAATATTTGGCTTACTTTTTCTTTCTTTCTTCTAATTCAACCAACAAATTATATGGAGTGCCAACTATGTGTCATGAAACATTCTGGATGTTGGGCACAGTTCATTTTAAAATCTGAGATTTTAATACCAAATGGCCATTAATTTTATTTTATACTATTATTTAACCCACATTTAAATTGCATCTGAGTGTAAGTCACTTCAGTCATGTCCAACTCTTTGTGACCCTATATACTGTTTATGTCATCTTTTATGGATTTATTTTTCATTTTGCTGGCATTCTTTCTTGGGAAGTTTTTCAGAGAGAGTACATACATGGAAATTTTTTAATTGCTTACGTATATCAAATATATTTGTGTCCTCAAAATGGTTGTGCCGAGTATGTTTCTCTTTCTTTTGTAGATAGTTACAACGTTCTTTCTTGGAAGACTTTAGGATATTCATTTTGGGGGTGCCAAAAATTTATCAACATGTGTTTAAATGAGTATATATCTAAAGAATCTTTCCCTTGAAATAATCTTTTTCAATCTGAATATTTGTGTCTTTTTTATGGTAACAAAAATTTTATTCTATTATCAGTTGGATTATTTCTTTTATTTCATTTTCTCTGTTCTCATTTCCTGAAACTACTAAATAGACATTTGGACTTCTGGATGAACTTCTATATGCCTCTAAATTTTTTTTTTCTTTTCTATTTCTTTGCCATGGAATAAAATCAAACAGGAGACATACATGATTCCTGTCCTCCTGGAGCTTATATCTACTTGCTATAAAGAAAAAACAAATACAACACAGTAATGTTTCCCTGATAACTTATCTCCTCCTGTAGTTTGTGACACCATAATTCCAATCTCTTCCTCTGTCTTCACATGGCTTTTTCCTGTGTCTCTGTGTATTCTTTTCAGTATCATGTATAGGTGATTGTCATTGGAGTTAGGGCTCACCCTCATCCAAGATGATCTCATGTCTAGTTCCTTACCTTAAATATATCTGCAAATACTCTTATTCCACACAAGGTCACTTTCTGAGGTTTCAGGTAGAAAGATCATTTGGAAAAGAGGGGCACTATTCTACCCACTATAAATAGTGATTCTTTAAAACATGTGTTTCCATACTATAATACTTTAACATTTGTAAAAAAAAATGCTTCATAGATTAAAAAATTATTTTTGATTTAGCTGTGAGTTGGAAAACCAATCCCGCATCACTTTCAAACTGATCCTCCACCTACTCAGCTTTGGAGAGGCTGGAAAGGTATATGGTCCAGTTGACTCTCTCCAAGGTCATAAGTGAAACAAGATTTATTCTCTAAAGGCAAATCTATTAGCTTTATTAGCCCAAGATGCTTCCATCTACATGGCTCTATAAAAGATGACAAAGCAGCTTTGTCCTTGTATTCTGTCAGAAATATTGTTCTGCATGAACACTGAGCTTTGATACCTGCTAAATCTTATAGTTACACCTATTGGTGGATAAGACAGACTACAATCACATTTTATATTTTGCATTTATCATAAAGACCTATTATCCTTAGGTTTTCCCTTCCCCAAGCTTCTTGACATTGGTGGTACTAAAAGGACACTCTAAAGTACAGCAAATTCCTCTGTTTTTTATTCCCACATTTAATCTCACTCAGGCGGTAGTAGCAGGTGAAGTTTTTAAAAAACAAAAAAAAACCAGAAACAGTCAACTTATCACATGAGACTCCTAGTTCTAACACTGATATTTTCTAAAGAGTCTAAAACATTTATAAGTGGCTTTTGTTTGCTTATAACTCCCCTCCTCTGCTTTAATTACCAAACACTGAAAACAACATTTCTGTTGCATATTGTCTCAAATTCAATAGATGCACAAACAGTGAAGTCTGAAATCAAGAGTCACAGATGAGGAATTTTGATATAATTGAATGTGAAGCATCTCATCACAGGAAAATGGCTTTACTTTAACATACACAAATTTAAGAGCACTGGATATTTTGAATTGCAAAAGCAATCACAGCAAGCATATGCAAAATTAGTTACATTTTGTCAACATACAGTAACTTTTTCTACTCAAGAGAGATTTTTAAAAATTTGTCTATGATATAATTTATATTCAAGAAAGCTTATTTCAAGGCATAAGCTTGACCTTGGCTATGTAACACCCGCCATCTACCAAATAGAAGTGGAGTGTTCAGAAAAGTGGCAAAAGGGAGTGGCTATAAGAGAAAGAGCAAACCCAATAAAGAAATATAAAATTGTTCACAGGATAGGCAAAACACACACACACACACACACACACACACACACAGACCTAAAAAAAAAAAAAAAAACTCAAAAGAGTTTTAGCCAATGGCAGGCTTCTTCCCTAAAGAAGGCTGACACAGTATCTAGGAATCTGGGACAAAACATATATGAGTTTCTACACACAGGTTGAGGCTCACTTACTTTACCATATTTTGGAATCTTTGATTAGATCCTCTGCTAAGTGTCTAATTTAGTTCAAGGTAAGGAGCACTCTGATAATGAACATGCTGGGATGGGGCACCCTTGGATTTGAGGCATTCAATTCTAATTTCCCCTATAGGAGCCCTGGAGAAGGAAATGGAAACCCACTCCAGTATTCTTGCCTGGAGAATTTCATGGACAGAAGTGCCTGGTAGGCTACAGTCCATGGGATTGCAAAGAGTCAGATGCAACTAAGCAACTAACACACACACACACACACACACACACACACACAAGTCCAATTATAGCAGGACTTTTAGTCTATATAACTTAAAATGTTAGAGATCAGACTTAAATACCAACGATAACACTTTCAAAAATAAGTACTTTTACACTATTATACAATACTAATCATAAGCCATACAAAATAATTCCAAATAAAAACCCAAACATATTCATGACTTATATTTCTCCTTCCCTCCAAGGCCAATTCCAAAAGAGAATTCTTGTTTGATGACCAAGAATTATTGTCAAATTTAACATTCCTAGATGTTTATAAAATAAATCATTTTTTTTAATATTCTAAATTACTCCCATCTCAACATAAGGTAAAGAAAACTGGATTCTAAAATCACACTGCTCTGATTACCATATGTTGCCCTTAGTTCTAACTCCATTTCAAGTTGAACTTACGAGGTGTTACACCTCAAACCACACATGTCAAATACCACTCTGGCATCTGCTCACATCAACTTATAGAAATGAATATAGATAAATGTACATGGTGACTACCACAAAAAAGGGAACAGCACATGAGTTTTTTGTTGTTGGTGTTGTTTAGTTTGATTTGTGTCATCCCCTTGACTAAACAAGTAAATAATAATGAAAAGAAAATAGCCAACTGTGTTCAGGGAAGGCAGAAACTCCAAAAATAGGCCATCACAGAAATAAATGTTACAAAACTTTTATTTTGTCCAAATGCCTGTTAGTCATTTTGGTATAATCTCAAAGGATTATAAATTTGCACAGGCAAAATTTTCAAAGTGCAATTACCTACATTGTATCAATATAATGGAGCATTTGAACAAATCTTGTAATAGTTAGGAGATACCAGAAATATCTGAGTTGTCTCCTGTTAAGTTTTTGTAAACAAGGCCATATTCCACTGTTCTGATTAAAATTCAGCCACATCCATTTCTGTCATGTTTACAAAGACTTAACTGTAGGTTGTTCTTAAACTATCTTGATGGAAGGTGTGGCTATCTGGCTTACCCACAATATATACATGACAGAGAGTCAGGCCATAAATATAAATATCTGAATTCCCCTGGACTATTTGTTATGATCAGAGCAGGTAAAATAATGTTGAAACATTTTTACCCTTTCAGGTTTTTTATTATGGAGTCCAATACAGATTACAAGGAGAAGATACTGATTAGGCTCCTGGGAGAATTACAGAATGTACACACTCTAGGGTAACGAATGAGAGAATTCATTTTACCTCATCCCAAACTCCAAAGACAATTTCATCATTATTGTCCAAATAATTTATGTTTCTCTGTCAAGGTGGTCCCAGGGAACATTTGGTCAGTTACAACTGATTTTTATAGCACAGTCAGGCTATGAAACTTCTAAAAAATGGTCAGAAATAAAGCTTGCATTCAAATGCTGAGAAGCACTGACACTTTACCGAGAAATGGCACTGGCAAACACAACATTCTCTTCCTTGTCTCTGGAACATGGGTTTCAACTCTGATGCCACTTTGCTCCCTGGGGAGCCTTTTCAGACCTTCTCACCCCTCTCTCTGTGATAGGGACCTCTCCATTGACCTCTTTGGTCACCCTATATTTTTCTCTGCAGTAGCAATTATTTGCAATTATTCATAGAAATAGCTCCTAAAATATTCCAAGTTCTGCATAAATTTAGCTATGTCTGTCTTATTCACCATTGTATCAGTCTTCATCAAAGGAATGGACAAATAAATGACTGAATGACTGTGTCTGCTGTCCAATACTTTAAGACAGTAGCTTCATAACTTTTCCATCTGGGAGGCTTGATGAGACCTATATTGTGTGCTAGACATGAAGCATTACTCAGGGGTTACTAA
This sequence comes from Cervus elaphus, assembly GCF_910594005.1. NCBI lineage: Eukaryota > Metazoa > Chordata > Mammalia > Artiodactyla > Cervidae > Cervus > Cervus elaphus. Next base: position 45,019,539 of record NC_057848.1, on the reverse strand, counting down.
AGAATGGAACTGGCATGTACTGAGTAGCACCTATGTGCTAGGCACTAAGTCCCTTTTCTGGTGAAATTTAATTTATCCTAATTCTTACACCACCTCTACTAGGTACTTAATATCATTACTTTACAGATGGATAATAAACTAGGAAATATAAGAAATTTTATATACCTTATCTGATTCTGTATTCCCTATATTTCTACTTTGCAATGAGAATCGAAATACCTGGGTTTAGTTGTCTTCAAAAAATGAGGATGAGCATATTAGAAAAAGAATACACCAATAAAATAATGGTGCCAAGCATTCATATAGGCCTCAAAGGGGCCATGAGACACCCCTTTATTCCTCTCAAAAGAAAACCTATATCAATTAGCAATTCCAAGCACCTTTTAATCTTGTTTTGTGACAAGTCATTGGGCCATAATTGGCTCTGAAGACAAATGGCTTTGTAATTTTTATGGTGGACACTGAGAAGAATAATACTGTAGTAAATATTTTCTATACCCTTCTACTCTACTGTCACCTGCCCTGGGTATGCCTTGTAGGTCTCTTATTACTCTCCCAGAGAAAGAATAATTATGGGACAATAAAACCATATTCCAACACATACTTAAACAATTTCTATAATAACACATACTGCTGGGCCAACAATTCTGATCTAGTATAGTATCTTGGAGGAAGAGTAAGAAAGACTTTTATCTCTTCTCAAATCATGGCATGTGTTTGTTCAGTACACAAGGATATAACCAGCTCTCTTACTTTACTGACAGACAGTAGAATACCAGACAGGAAAGTTTTGATGATGAAAGTTTGGGGTAGGGACAGGAGGGCTAGACTAAAGAATCAATCCAAAACACAGAGTACTGCATAAAAAATAAGGCCTTTGAGGGAAGTGAGGAGCAAGTCATAGGCACTAGGCCTATGAAAAAGTGAAAAGAGGTAAGGAAGTAGTGAGAGAAGCTTTGATGACTTAACAATTGTCCTAGAGCTGGCACCAGAAAGAACTACCAATTATGAAAATGAGCTTCACTTTACTGATAAATGTGATCCACAAACTACATTTTAAGAAACACTGATCTTGAGGGTCTCATCTAAGTTAAGTCATGTTCTTATTTTTCTTCCTGCCTCCACTTAATTGGATAAACAAGATTGATGCTGTGTTTCAGTTAAATAAGTACTACTTATTGCTTATCACACACTTGTAAAGTACAAAAGCATACAAACAGTAGAATGGAATCTGTTAGAGAATTGCTTATTCATCAAATGGTGTCTGTTTTCTCGGTGTTATCCTGCCAGCCCTGCTTAGTTATAACAAGTCCTTGGGACAGTGTTGATAAGTTTGCTTCAATATTTTCACTGTAACATTATGTGTGTCCCCAACCTCTTAAAGTACAGAGAATCTTCAAAAGAAAAATGGGTCTACGGTTATGAAATTCTGGCAATAGCCCATTAAAAGAAAACAGAGTAACAAGTTTTTCATTAACTAAAATCAATAACATATGCCACTGCAATTTGCCATCGTTGCAAAAACATTGCATTCCAATCAGAGAGAGTACAAAAGGTTGTAAGTTCTACAGAGTCACAGAGGTAACCAAAATTAGGACAGTAAACTAGTCAGTGGTATGAAATCAATAGATTCATTGAGCTCCAAATCCTATGTAGAAGTCTTTAAAGCAAAAGTATGATATCCAAGGAGAAGGTGTAACACAAATCAATAAGGACCACTCTTAACCTGACAATAGAGTTGTGAAATGTATTCTGTTTGCTGTTTGATACCCATCAAAATTAATGAATCATTTTTATTTCAGAGAAAACAATTACAAGAGATTCTGCTTTTCTAGCACAGAAGTCTCTTGGTAATAGACCATCCTGAGAGATGATACAGATACAGTTCTCCCTGAAACCTGTTTTTGCTGTACAATCCCCTCTCCAAAGAGTCTTCTCCTCCCCCTAAAAAGTAAGTGCTGAAAGTCATCCTGAAGAAAAAAAAAAAAAAACAATTCAATTAGAAAGGGGCTTTTGAAAATGATGTAGAAGTAAACTTGTATACATGTTTAAAAAGTACCCACCACTATAGAGCTTTCTTGGTGGCTCAGTGGTAAAGAATCTGCCTGCCAATGCAGGAGATACGGGTTCAATTCCTGGTCTGGAAAGATCCCACGCACCATGGAGACACTAAACCTGTGCACCACAACTACTGAGCCTGTGATCTACAGCCTGGGAGCCACAACCACTGAGCCCATGTGCTGCAACTACTGAAACGTGTGCTACCCTAGAACCTGTGCTCTGCAACAAGAGAAACTACCACAATGAGAAGCCAGAGCACCACACCTAGAGAGTAACCCCCACTTGCCACTACTAGAGAAAAGCCCACACAGCAACAAAGACCCAGTACAGTCAAAAATAAATAATTTTTTAATAAAAAAAAAAAAAAAAACTACTGACCATTCTTCATTGTCCTATTCCCCTGCAGTGCTTCCTTAAAGTAAAATATCTGGTTTTGGGGATCTTATCTCTTAGTGACATCTGCTATTATGACACCTCACAAATGATTATCACCATTTATTACACTAGTTATATTTTTTTTTTAGAAGTTACCATGTATGAGACACCACGCTGGTTGCTTTAGATTTGTTATTTCATTAACCCCTCAAAACTCCTATTTTGTAGACATTAGTCACTTTTCAGATGAGGAAACCAAGATCTACAGAGGCCAAATAAAGTCATCAAGATTACACAGTAACAGAGCTATATATATATATATGTACAACATATACATTCAACACTACAAAGTCAAAGGACAGTTCTCAACACTCACCTCTTGGATACTGGGATGCACAATGACTGAGTGTTATAGTAGAGGAATCTACTGATTTCAAGCAAAGCCATCCATACAGCTGCATGCTTATGACTGTATGGAACAGACAATCAAAAAGAAATAAGGATCTCAATCCAAAATGTGAGAATGATTTCGTTTCCTTTTGGTATAAATAATATTTTTATTCTCTGCTATTCCTTAATTCCAATACTTTTCAAAAGAGTGTATGTCTGGATACAGTCAGAGTTGGTTCAACTAGATTTTGTTTATGATTTGCTTTGCTTCTTAGAATGCTTTAAATTTTTATATAACTCAATTGATACAAGATTTCAAAATGCTTTAATGGCCCATAAATGAACCAGGTTCCTAGTTTAGTTTGCTTTCAATCCAAATGCATAGTACCAGTTTTATAGATCTATGGCTATTGGGCAGGGCCAACATTAGGTCAGAGTGAGTGAGCCTTCCAGATGTTTGAGCTGGATTTAGAAAAGGCAGAGGAACCAGAAATCAAATTGCTAACATCCGTTGGATCATCAAAAAAGCAAGAGAGTTCCAGAAAAACAGCTACTTCTGCTTTATTGACTATGCCAAAGCCTTTGACTGTGTGGACCAAAATAACCTCTTGAGAAATCTGTATACAGGTCAGGAAGCAATAGTTAGAACTGTACATGGAACAACAGACTGGTTCCAAATCAGGAAACCAGTACATCAAGGCTGTATATTGTCACCCTGCTTATTTAACTTATATGCATAGTACATCATGAGAAATGATGGGCTGAATGAAGCACAAGCTGGAATCAAGATCGCCGGCACAAATATCAATAACCTCAGATATGCAGATAACACCACCCTTATGGCAGAAAGTGAAGAAGAACTAAAGAACCTCTTGATGAAAGTGAAAGAGGAGAGTGAAAAAGGTGGCTTAAAACTCAGCATTCAGAAAACTAAGATCATGGCATCTGGACCCATCACTTCATGGCAAATAGATGGGGAAACAATGGAAACAGTGAGAGACTTTATTTTGGGGGGCTCCAAAATCACTGCAGATGGTGATTGCAGACATGAAATTAAAAGACACTTGCTCCTTGGAAGAAAAGTTATGACCAAATTAGACAGCATATTGAAAAGCAGAGATATTACTTTGCCAACAAAGGTTCATCTAGTCAAAGCTATGGTTTTTCCAGTAGTCATGTATGGATGTGAGAGTTGGACTATAAAGCAAGCTGAGCGCTGAAGAATTGATGATTTTGATCTGTGGTGTTGGAGAAGACTCTCGAGAGTCCCTTGGGCTACAAGGAGATCTAACCAGTCCATTCTACAGGATATCAGTCCTGAATATTCATTGGAAGGACTGATATTGAAGCTGAAACTCCAATACTTTGGCCACCTGATGCGAAGAACTGACTTATTTCAAAATACCCTAATTCTGGGAAAGACTGAAGGTGGGAGTAGAAGGGGACAACAGAGGCTGAGATGGTTGGATGGCATCACCGACTCAATGGAGTTGAGTTTGAGTAAACTCCAGAAGTTGGCGATGGACAGGGAGGCCTGGCATGCTGCAGTCCATGGGGTCACAGAGTCGGACACGATTAAGCAACTGAACTGAACTGGGTGAGGGGCCTAGGGTACAAAACTGACAGAAACACACACTGAAGAAGGCCCCGCGCTGAGAAAGAGTGTCCTCTTAAACTCTGTGCCAGAGGCATCTCACTTACCTCATTCTAGTCCAGGTCCTGCAAGTAGGAATTCCAGTTTATAATTCCTGGTGACTCTTGGTGACTAACAAAGGGATGTGACCCCAATTGCCAATTTTTTTTTTGACAATCCAAAAAGGTTCATACCTGTAGATACTTCCACTAACTCACCAAAGGTAAAAATGGGCTTTGAATATTGAAATGGCAAAGATAAGATTTCAGGATATCATTCATATTCTGTTCACTTAGTCTCAAAATCTAAATGATGGCTGGTGCAGGAACTCCAATAAATATTCAGCTGTCTTTGAAACAGAGATGCTTTCCCTTACATGACAACCAATATATGTTTGTTGCAAAAAAGCTACAATATTAACTTCATGAACAATTAATACCATGTTCCCACCTACTGAGGTAAGTAACTAGCTCAAACTGGTTTTAGGTCTGTCCCAGGAGACAAAGAGTCCCCAACACAATAACATCAGCAGAATCTGATAGTGTTTAGCAATTTCTGCTTATCAGAGCAGAATTAAATCACAAGGTAAGTGAATTACAGAGTTCCTTACTCTATCAAAAAAGGTTTCCACATGATCATAGTCAAGGTCGGCAGTAGTGTGCTAAAGGTGCCTACAATTCATTAGCTGGTGAATTAGTTTCCAATTCAATTTCTTAGTTTCATGAATACAGGAATCACAACTACTTGTAAAACTCTATTTCAGAACATGAAATTACAAGATAGCATTATAAAGCATTCTTGACTTTTCTAAGATACCCATTTGTGAATTTATCTGTAAAAGATTGAGCATAGGCAGCTAAAGATTCCTTGAAATGTACATGTATAACAGCTCAAAGAAATAATGCTAACAGAGACAAAATACATCATTAAAATAAGTAAGCTTAAATATGCAACTCTTTGCACTTGGGCACGTACCAGCACAAGACACAGAAATTATATATCTGAGAATTTCTAATGTGTGTTGACTTCAAATTGGAATTAAAGGACTCAAATTCATGTCAAGAAGAGCTCCATAGGGGTCACTGAAGCCATCCAAACAGAGGGATACATTTTATGATAAAAACTATCCAGGCAACTTTAGATTGTAGGGAATATCATTTTAAATATAAAACCCGTACCTTTAACTTTAGATTGTAGGGACTATATTGTTTTAAATATAAAACTCATTCTTTTAAATTTAATACTAAAACCTGTTTAATATGCCCTTCTATCTTATCAAGTGGAATCAAGCGAGCATGATTAAATGCTTTAAATTTCAAAGATTTTTCTGAATTTCATGATCACCTGAAAGTCATTTTTTCACATTACTCAGATTATAGGTAGAAACGCAGGTAACATGATGTATTGAAGTGAATAAGTACCTGGCTGGATCATACAACATATTTGTTTATTTTGAGTGTGGCTCTCCTGTTTTCCCTGTTATTTTATTTCTTCTAAAACTAAAGGTAATGTCAAACTAAAAGGAGATTTGGTGCCCTAGTTAGTTAGGTTCCCACTAGAGTTTTTATGTAAACTACTTAATTCAGTGTATACATGCTAAAATGGAATCACTAAATAACCTTAATCACAACTATGTAATTGTCCCTTTTAAGTTTCCTATGTGCTTCTGTAGGATATAAGAGTTACTTTCCTTTATAGACAATAAAGTACTGAGTTATTGACATAACTATCAATTTTAGATCACTAGAATATCAGAGTCAGAAAAGCTCCTAAAAACTGTATAGCCCTACTTCCTCATTTTACAGTGGAAAATTAGGCCCATAAAGAAAAACAAAAATTATAGAAATAACTGTAAGTAAAACTGACCATGTGTCATGTCACTATATGATCATGTACTATGACAACTCACACTCAGAAAAAAACATTTAGAACTCTGAAATAATAAAAAAAAAATTTAAAAAAAAAGAACACTGAAATTGTCAAAAAAAAAAAAAAGACGTTTCATCTAGATCTAGTCTCCAAGATATATGAAACCTTGAACATTTCCTCTAAGTTACTGATTCTCTCACTAAAACAACTTTTTACATTAAAAAAATTTTTTTTACTATACCATAAAGCATGTGGGATCTTAGTTTCCCCACCAGGGATTGAACCCACAACCCCTGCAATATAAGCTCTGAGTCTTAACCACTGGACCAACAGGGAAGTCCCACAAAACAACTTTTTCTTCCCATTTCAACACTGACACTTAAAGTTTTGTCTTGCTTCTGTGGTTAACAGAGTCATGTGAGTGAGAAAGCTTCTGTTTCTCTGTCACATAGAGAAAAACTGTAAGTATTTTCCCTTTAAATACCTCTTTGAAAGTGAAAAGTGAAAGTGAAGTCACTCAGTCATGTCCAACTCTTTGTGACCCCATGGACTGTAGCCTACCAGGCTCCTCCATCCATGGGATTTTCCAGGCAAGAATACTGGACTGGGTTGCCATTTCCTTCTCCAGGAGATCTTCCTGACCCAGGGATTGAACCTGGTTCTCCTGCATTGTAGGCAGATGTTTTACCATCTGAGCCACCAGGGAAGTTTAGGATTTTGCAATTTATTTTTTACAAATTAAATGAGCATATAGTGCAGAATTCCCATACACCACCCTTCACAATATGCCCCATTATTAACATCTTGCATTAGTGTGATACACTTGTTATAATTAATGAACCAATACCATTAGATTATTACCAACTAAAGATTTAGTTTAAATTTATACTAAGTTTGATTCTGTGTTGTACAATTTTATGGGTTTTGACAAATGCATAAATAGAGTCCACCATTACAATATCACACAGAAAAGTTTCGCCTCTGTAAAAACTCTTCTGTGTGCTTCATCTAGTCAAAACTTTCCTGTTCCCTTGATCTCTGGAAACCACCCACCTTCTTGCAGTCTCTCTAGTTTTGTCTTTTCCAGAAAGTCATATAGCTGGGATCATACAATATGTCACCTTTTCAGAATCACTTTTTTCACAATATGTATTTAAGATATACCTCTGTCTTCCTGTGGCTCAACAGCTCATTTCTTTTTTTCCCCACTGAATAATATTCTATATAGATATATATGACTGTTTGTTCACCCATTCACCTGCTGAAGGACATCTCAGTTGCTTGAATTTTTGCCAATATTGAAAAAAGCTGCTACAAACATACATGCACAGGTTTTTGTATAAACGTGAGTTTTCAACTCAATAGGGTAAAAACCTAGGAGAGCAATCACTGAATTGTATAAAGACTATTTTTAGATTTGCAAGAAACTGTCAAACTCTCTTATAAAGTGGCTGTATTATTTTGTATTCCCACCAGCAGTGAATGGGAGGTGAGGAAGGTGCAGAAGAAAAGTTTGAAGATAGCAGAGACTGGTTCATGAAGTTTAAGAAAAGATGCTGTCTCCATAACATAAAAAGTACAATGTGAAATAGCAAGTGCTAATGTAAAAGCTACAGAAAGTTATATATAGCTAGGACAATTAATGAAGGTGGATACACTAAACAAACATTATCAATGTAGACAAAGGCCTTATACTGAAAGAAGATGTCATCTTGGACTTTCATAGCAAGGAGTCAATGCCTGGTTACAAAGCTTAAAGGACAGGATGATACTCTTGCTAGGGGTGATCCAACTGGTGACTTGAAGTTGAAACTGATACCCGTTAACCATTCTGAAAATCCTAGGGCCCTTCAGAATTATGCTAATTTGATTGTGCCTGTGCTCTATAAATAGAACAACAAAGCCTGTATGATAGCACATCTGTTTACAATATTGTTGACTGTTTTAAGTCCACCATTGAGACCTACAGCTCAGGAAAAAAGAGATTCCTTTCAAAATATTTCTGCTCATGGACAATGACCCTAGTCACCAAAGAGCTCTGATGGAGATGGGCAATAAGATTAAAGTTGTCTTCAAGCCTGCTAACACAATATCTGTTCAGTAGCCCACAGACCAAGGCATCATTTTTAATTTTAAGACTTACAATTTAAGAAATATATTTCATAAGACTGTGAGGAGAAGGGGGCAACAAAGGATGAGACTGTTGGATGCCATCATCAACTCAGTGGATATGAGTTTGAGCAAACAGTGAGATAGTGAAGGACAGGGAAGCCTGGCGTGCCACAGCCCATTGGGTCGCAAAGAGTTGGACATGACTGAGTGACTGAACAACAACATAGCTGCCGTAGATAATGATTCCTCTGATGGATCTGGGCAAATTCAAGTGAAAACCTTCTGGAAAGGAGTTACCATTCTAGAAGACCTTAAGAACATGCATAATTCAAGGGAAGGGGTCAAAATAGAAACATTCCCAGAAGTTGGGAAGAAGTTGATTCCAACCCTCATGGATGACTTTGAGGGGTTCAAGACTTCAATGGAGAAAGTCACTGCAGATGTAGCGGAAATAGCAAGAGAACTAGAATTAGAAGTGAAGCCTGAAGCCTTGACTGAATTGCTACAATCTCAAGATAATACTTTAACAGATGAGGAGGTTCCTCTTATGGATGAGCAAGGAAAGTGGTTTCTTGAGATTAAATCTACTTTTAGTGAAGACACTGTAAAGACTGTTGAAATGGCAACAAAGGATTTAGAATATTACAGAATCTTAGTTGATAAAAGAGCAATATGGTTTAAGAGGAATGACTCCAATTTTGAAAGAAGTTCTACTCTGGGTAAAATATTATCAGACAGCATTGCACACTATAGAGAAATCATTCATAAAAGCAAGAGTCAACTGGCACAGCAAACCTCATTATTGCCTTATTTTAACATATTACTACAGATACTTTAGGCTTCAGCAACCACTATCCTGATTAGCAAGCAGGCATCAGCATCGAGGCAAGACTCTCCACCAGCAATGAGATTACCACTTGCTGAAGGCTCAGCTTCATTTTTTAACAATAAGGTATTTTTAAACAGGTATTTACATTTTTATCAAAGAGGACACAAATAGATGGAGAAAAATACCATGTTCATGGATTTGAAGAATCAATATTGTCAAAATGACTATACTACCCAAAGCAATCTATAGATTCAATGCAATCCCTATCAAGCTACCAACAGTATTCTTCACAGAACTAGAACAAATAATTTCACAGTTTGTATGGAAATACAAAAAACCTCAAATAGCCAAAGTAATCTTGACAAAGAAGAATGGAACTGGAGGAATCAACCTGCCTGACTTCAGACTCTACTACAAAGCTACAGTCATCAAGACAGCATGGTACTGGCACAAAGACAGAAATATAGATCAACGGAACAGAATAGAAAGCCCAGAGATAAATCCACGAACCTATGGACACCTTATCTTTGACAAAGGAGGCAAGGATATACAATGGAAAAAAGACAACCTCTTTAACAAGTGGTGCTGGGAAAACTGGTCAACCACTTGTAAAAGAATGAAACTAGAACACCTTCTAACACCATACACAAAAATAAACTCAAAATGGATTAAAGATCTAAATGTAAGACCAGAAACTATAAAACTCCTAGAGGAGAACATAGGCAAAACACTCTCCGACATAAATCACAGCAGGATCCTCTATGACCCACCTCCCAGAACATTGTAAATAAAAGCAAAAATAAACAAATGGGACCTAATGAAACTTAAAAGCTTTTGCACAACAAAGGAAACTATAAGCAAGGTGAAAAGACAGCCCTCAGATTGGGAGAAAATAATAGCACACGAAGCAACAGACAAAGGATTCATCTAAAAATTATACAAGCAACTCCTGAAGCTCAATTCCAGAAAATTAATGACCCAATCAAAAAATGGGCCAAAGAACTAAACAGACATTTCTCCAAAGAAGACATGCAGATGGCTAACAAACACAAGAAAAGATGCTCAACATCACTCATTATCAGAGAAATGCAAATCAAAACCACAATGAGGTACCATTACATGCCAGTCAGGATGGCTGCTATCCAAAAGTCTACACACAATAAATGCTGGAGAGGGTGTGGAGAAAAGGGAACCCTCTTACACTGCTGGTGGGAATGCAAACTAGTACAGCCTCTATGGAGAACAGTGTGGAGACTTCTTAAAAAACTGGAAATAGAACTGCCATATGACCCAGCAATCCCACTCCTGGGCATACACACCGAGGAAACCAGATCTGAAAGAGACACGTGCACCCCAATGTTCATCGCAGCACTGTTTATAATAGCCAGGACATGGAAGCAACCTAGATGCCCACCAGCAGACGAATGGATAAGAAACTGTGGCACATATACACAATGGAATATTACTCAGCCATTAAAAAGAATTCATTTGAATCAGTCCTAATGAGATGAATGAAACTGGAGCCCATTATACAGAGTGAAGTAAGCCAGAAAGATAAACACCAATACAGTATACTAACGCATATATATGGAATTTAAAAAGATGGTAACGATAACCCTATATGCAAAACAGAAAAAGAGACACAGATGTACAGAACAGACTTTTGGACTATGTGGGAGAAGGCGAGTGTGGGATGTTCTGAGAGAATAGCATTGAAACAAGTATACTATCAAGGGTGAAACTGATCACCAAGCCCAGGCTGGATGCATGAGACAAGTGCTCGGGGCTGGTGCACTGGAAAGACTCAGAGGGATGGGATGGGGAGGGAGGCGGGAGCGGGGATCGGGATGGGGAACACATGTAACTCCATGGCTGATTCATGTCAATGTATGGCAAAAACCACTACAATATTGTAAAGTAATTAGCCTCCAACTAATAAAAATAAATGAAAATAAATAAATAGGTATGTACATTTTTAGACACAATGTGATTGAACACTCAATAGACTAAAATATAGTGTCAGTGTAACTTTTCTATGCACTTGGAAACCAAAAACTTCATGTTACCTGCTTTATTGCAATATTCATTTCATTGTGGTGGTCTGGAAGTGAAACCACAAAGTCTCTGTGATAAGCCTGTGTATCTGCAATACATTTAGATTATTTTGTCATGGTCTCCATTCCAATATGGAATCAATTGACTTGCTAAATGAATTTTTTAACTTGCACACATTAAGGTTCAATTTTTGTGCTACAAAGTTCTAAGTTTTGAAAAATGCATATTGTCTTGTAGCCACCCACTTAATATAATACAAAACAGTTTAATTGCCCTAAAAGTTTCTGTATGCTTCAACTATTCAAATTTCTTCTACCTTGAACTCAGGGCAACTACTAATCTATTTATCACCTCTAAAATCTGCCTTTTTCAAAATATCATATAAATGGAATCATGTCATATACAGCCTTTTCAGGCTGATTTCTTTCATTTAGCAATATTCATTTAAGATTTATCCATGTCTTTGCATGGCTTGAAAGCTCATTCCTTTTTACTGCTGATATTATTCCATTGTATGGCTGCACCACAGTTTATTTATGCATTTACCTACTGAAGGACATCTTGGCTGCTTCCAGTGTTTCATGTTTGTGAGTTTTGCTACAAACATTCATATGCAAGTTTCATATGGCCCTAAGTTTTCATATCAGTTGAGTAAATACCTAGGAATGTGACTGATAAATCACATGGTAAGCCTATGTTTACCTTTGTGAGAAACTGTCAAACTGTTTTCCAACATCACTTGACCATTTTCCATTTCTGTCAGCAATGAATGAGAGTTCCTTTTGCTTCGCATCCTCACAAGGCATTTAGATAGTCAGGTTTTTTGTATGTTAGCCATTCTCATAGGGGTACAGCTGGAACATATTGCTATTTTAATTTGCATTTCCCTAATGATAGACAATGTTGAACATCTTTTCATATGGTTATTTGCCATCTGTATATCTACTTTGATGAGGAATCTGTTAAGGTCTTTGCCCTATTTTTAAAAACAAGTGGTTGTTTCCGTATTGTTTCATTATTTTGCAATGTATATAAATGCCAAATTGTCATGTTTTACATCCGAAACTAATATAATGCTATATGTCAATAATACCTCAATTTAAAAATAAACACAATGCTATATTTAAAATAGATAAGCAACAAGGACCTAATATATAGCATAGGGAACTCTGCTCATTATTCTGTAACAGTCTAAATGGGAAAAGAATTTGAAAAAGAATAGATACAAGTATATGTATAATTGAATCACTTTGCTGTACACCTGAAACTAATACAATATTATTAGTCAACTGTACTTCAATATAAGGTAAAATTAAACACACATAAACCAAAAGAGTTCTTTGTATATTTTTGATGTAAGGTTTTCCCTGGTGGCTCAGTTGGTAAAGAGTCTGCCTGCAATGTGGGAGACCCAGGTTCAATCCCTGGGTCGGGAAGATCCCCTGAGAAGGAAATAGCAATCCACTCCAGTATTTTTGCCTGGAGAATCCCATGGACAGAAGAGCCTGGTGGGCTACAGTCCATGGGGTCACAGAGAATCAGACAGGACTGAATGACTAACTCTTTACTAGATGATATGTGATTCACAAATGTTTCCTCCTGGTTTATGGCTTGTCTTTTCCAACTCTTATTTTATTTTGCAGAGCAGATTTCTTTTTTTATTTTAGTGAAGTCCAATAGATTCAGTTTTTTTCTTTTGTGGATGATACAGTTAGTATTGTTATTAAAATCTTATCACCAAACTCAAGATCACATAGGTTTTCTCATGTTATCTTCTAGAAACTTTATAATTTTACATCTTATATTTAAGTATATGATACATTTGAAGTTAATGTTTGTGAAAAGTGTAAGGTCTGTGTTTAGGTTTTTTTTTTTTTTTTTTGCTTTATTGTTGTCAAACTGTTCCAGCAGTATTTTAGAAAAATCTACTCTTTCTCCATTAAATAACCTTTGTGTCTTTGTCAAATACCGGTTGGCTGTATTTGTTCAAGTCTATTGCTGGACTCTCATTTCTATTATATTGATCTAAGTGGTTTTTTTTTTTTCCACCAATACAACACTGTCTTGGTTACTTTATCTTTTAAAAAGTTTTCAAATCAGGTTGTGTTAACATTCCAACTTTGATCCTCTTCAGTATTTTTCAGGTTATTCTTTTTCTTTCTATATAACTTTGAGTGTCAGTTTTTCAATACCTAAGAACTAGCTTGCAGGGATTTTCTTTGGGATTATATTAAATCTACACAGTTGGGAAGAATTGACATTAACAATAGCGAGTTTTCCAATTCATGAACAGGGACTTATTTAAATTTGCTTTGATTTCTTTCACCAGTGTTTTATAGTTTTCTATAAATAGATTCTGCTTTGTTTTTTATACCCAAGTATTTCATTATTTTTATTCCATTGTAAATGTTACTATTTTATTAAAATTCTAATTCCAAATCTTAATTGCCAGTATATAAATAAATGATTGGCTATTAAAGAAATGAAAACCAAAACTACAATGAAGTACCACCTCACACTGGTCAGAATGGCCATCATTGAAAAGTCCACAAATCATAAATGCTGCAGATGGTGTGGAGAAAAGGGAACCCTCCTACACTGTTGGTGGCAATGTAAATTGGTGCAGCCACTGTGGAAAACAGTATGGAGGTACCTTTAAAAAAGTAAAAATAGAGCTATCATGTGATCTTGCAATCCCACTTCTGGCCATATACTCAGAGAGAAATAAATTAGTGTTTTTGTTTTCTTTCAATATATACCCAGGAATGTTTAATGTTTGATCTTTCTACAGGTCCCAGAGGCTTCAAGTTTCTTTAACCTTCTGTTTCCTACCTTGACTTTGTGCTTCCTTAAGATTTCCAGTCAGAAAGAATCTGTTTCTTGTAGCACTTTCAGGTAAAACCCCCTTTTATGATACTGATGCTCTGTTGGTATGACTATGAAGTATGGAGCTGGGGAGATTTCTGTAATCTTATGATTAAATAATCATCTATTAGTGGCCCTGTATCTCAGAACTATGACATTCAAAAATATTTCTCTATTTGTATTGCTTTTTGCCTTAGCACTTTACGGATGGCCTAGAACCAGCATTTCCAATCCTTGAACCCTGTAGACTATGTTTTAACACCTTAGGTAAGACACGAAGGCTAGATGGAGCTGAAATCAAAGGAATTCCCTTCCTCTGACTGGGAAAAAGCCCTAATATAGTTTTCAATCCTGTATAGTAGGATTTTGTTATGGAGAAGTATCTTGGTATGTTTCACAATTATCATTCTTCCCTCACTTTTCCAGAGCCACAAAGGGATCTTTCCTAGATATTCCATGATGAGAACCCAGTGGAATTTCTTAAGGTAAAGACCATGAAAATATGAAGGATTCTCCTAAGACTGGAGCCCTTAGGGATTTGTTATTCTCTTGAAAGTTAACACACAATTTCTAGCAAAAGTCATCAAAATGATCACTTTACTAGTCCTACTAAATTTTTTATGTTTGCCATATAATTCAGTCTGTTTTTTTTCTTTTACTTTTTATTTTATATTGGAATATGGCTGATTAAAACATTGTGATAGTTTCAAGTAGACAGCAAATGGACTCAGTCATGGATATACATGTATCCATTCTTCCCCAAACTCCCTTTCCATCCCAGCTGCCAAATAATCCAACTAATTTATGGTTCAGGGACTTATGCTCCAAATAAAACAGCCTTGAATGTGACTCTCCTGATACATTTGTCTCTCTAGATTTGGGAGTGTTTGCTCTGCAACCTCAGTTCAACAATTAGTCCGAGGAAAGACATAGATTTTCAGTTTGTATAACTTTTTCTTATAGTTAATTTTGGAATGTTGGTTTTTAAACTGTAAATATTAGAGCTGAAACTGGAAGTCAAAATTGACTTTAAAACAAAAGTCCTAAGCAGAGATACAGCAGATAAATAATAAGGTGATAGGAAGATATGAAAATGACTTGGGAAAACTAAAGTTAAAAATGATACAGAAGAGTTAAAACTTGACAGAATATCACATTGAAGCAGAAAAAAAGAAGGAAACATGCAACTAAAAAGACATCTGAGGATATAGAGGAGAGATTGATTAAAGTAAGCAAAGTCAAATGAAAAATGATAAATGGTATCCAATATGAAAAAAGTGAGTGCTCCTGAAGAAGAGAATCAAAGTAAAAGAAGAGAAAAACGCAAAGATTTAATTCAGGAAACCATACAGAATATAAGATTTAGCCTTAAGACAAAGTTTTCTTTCATTTGGTCACAGTGTAAATTGGTACAAAAAGCAACACTGATAGTTTAACTAAACTAGATTTCAGAGATAAAGAACACTGCTCTTTAGTCGCTAAGTTGTGTCTGACTCTCTGCGACCCCATGCACTGTAGCCCACCAGGCTCCTCTGTCCATGAGATTTCTCAGGCAAGAATACTAGAGTGAGTCGTCATTTCCTCCTACAGGGGATCTTCCTGACCCAGGAATCAACCCTGCATCTCCTGCATTGAAGGCAGATTCTTTACCACTGAGCCACCAGAGAAGCCCAAACACTGTACAATGTAGCAAAACTCATCTTTAGGCTTATAAAGGGGTAATATCAGTCCAGTCTCAGAAGTCTTCATCACAACAGTCACTGTCAGAATATAGTGGATCAATGCTTAAAAGCATAAATGACCTAAGCATTTTATACTGAGCCACAGTGCCATTTAAGTATAAAAGAAGAGACAAAAATTTCAAATATACAAGAAATCAGCACATATAGTTCTAATGAGTCCTTACTGCACAATGGAGAAACTGCTGCATAAAATCTGTTAATGAATACTTTAAAGACAGTAGGAGTATGAAAATTATTGTTACAAAGAAGAATCTAAATGCTTTTAAATGTAACTACAGAGAAATAATACAACAAAAATCACACAATAATGATGAAAAGCTAACAGGCAGTATAAGAAAATTTTCTAAATTTCTTAGCCATGGATCTAAAGATAACTTTAAGGTTGCCAAGTCAAGTAACTGAGTGATAATAAATAAATATAAATTTATAATAGTGAGCACCAATCATTCTAAAAATAGTGGCATAATTCACTAAAACTGGATAGTGAGGGAGGGAGATGGAGAGATGGATCAAAGTACATGTGAAGTAATTTCATAACTTCTCATAGTGGGATAACAATAGATAAAATTTCCCACTGCCTTCAGATGGTAAAGAATCTGCCTGCAATGCAGGAAATCCAGGTTGGATACCTGGGCCAGGAAGATCCCCTAGACAAAGGAATGACAACCCACTCCAATGTTCTTGCCTGGAGAATTTTGTGGACAGAGAAGCCTGGTTACAGCCCATGGGGTCTCAAAGAGTCGGACACGACTGAACAACCAACAATCCCCCTGGTAGACAGTAGCTCCACTATAAATTTCTCAGCAAGAAACTGGCCTCATCAGTGTTGGAAACTGGCCTCATCAGTGTTGAATATGTTATCTCCAAACACCATTATTTTATTCCATGAAGGTACTGTTTGGGACTTTTAGTTGGGTGTTTCCATTTTTCATAGGGATTATAGATGCTTGCAGCAAAGTATAGCACAACTAACACCACTATGAGGGAGAAATGATTCATTTATTTTCCTTATTTTGAGGCATCACTGCCACTCTACACTAAAAACACCATCTTCCCATCTGGGTCTGGCAATCTAAACCCTGATATCAAGTTCCCTTTTCTTCTTCCCACTCCATACAAGTGTGCCTTTTGACTCCTGGCATGTGGGTTAAAGTTTTATGGAGGGAAATTTGTCTCTACTGCTCTATACTTATCTATTCTTTATCCCAAATGTACTTCCTATGGACATGCCAATCTAGCCCCTAATCCTGCAAGGCCTTATATCTCTTCCCTTCCATGTACCTGACTCTTCCGTTCACACTGTTCCTTCTGTCATCAGACAGCTTAGAGATACAGACATATCTACTGGGAGGAAGGGTTCTCTCACCTTACTGACTTTAATTGTCACCAGCTGTGGTCCATTTTGCTGTTATCTTGGAATGGTGCAGTTCTATGACTGCCCTTGAAGCCAGTCGAGATGCATTTGATGTGGGCTACTATTCACTCTGTGTAATGACCAAAATGTGCTGCCCTTTTTTCTCCATTTGGCTTTCTTAAAGTAACTGCAATTCTGTGAGTAGATGTATTACTAGAACTCAGGTAAAGAAGTCTGTTTGTTCTCCTCCATGTCTTCTGAAATTGAAAGGACAAAAGGTTGAGCTCAGAACAGTACTGGGCAGCAAAAGCAGAATGAAGGAGAAATGGGAAGGGGCTCTTAATGAGAATGGGTGCAGATTGAACATAAGGCTCATGCCGGCAAGGACACGTAAGCCTCTTTGAGGGGAGATTGTCAGTAAAGAAGAGAAGCTTGGGCAGGATCATCTGACCTTGCTATTACCTCTGGACTTGAGTTTAAAAAAGATCTTCTTCCCTCTGGTGCTTATGGTTCATTGTCTCCTAAGTACACCCAGCTCCTTTATTTCTTGGTCATCTTAGCCTTGTTCAAACTTCCTGGCTTCTACCTTAAGGGTCCTACCCTTTTTGTAGAAATCCCTCCCCAGGACACTGAGGACCACACCCTTTCAGCGTTGTTTGGTCATCAAGGCACTGCCTTCAGTCAATGGTAGCTAGAAAAGTCTTATACCTCACAAATCACTATTCAGACACCTCCCTGGAGGGTGGGAATGCCAGGGGGCAATGTTCTGTGGTTTGAAATTGGGGATATTTCCTTAACACCTCTAAAGAGCCTTCCCAAATGACCTTCTACTTCTCATCTTTCCATGTTCAATTCTTGTGGTACATATGGCAGAGAGATGGTATTTCCTCTAAGCCATCCCTCATGGCCACCTCCTATATCCTTAATTCATTCTGTCTCCTGTTTGTCACCACCAACTGCTAGTTTGGATGCCTTACCTGCCATCTCTTCAACTTAACGCAGCTGTATTTCAGCCTGAGTGGAGGTATAAATCATCTCTCTTTTCTCCAACAACTTCCCCTTATATATTTTGAAGAGCACTCACTTATTGGTTACTATCAGACAACTTTTCCATCCTACCTGCTTTCCCCCATAACCTCATAAATCATATTAGTTTTCTGTTTTCCAGTCTGAACTCACTTCCTGAGGCTATCAAGGATTCAATAGAAAATCCTGCTGTACTGGTTATCTTGGTGTCATTTCAAATCTGAGGGTTCATTTTAATTTCACTAAGGTATAGCACTCAGACTTGGTTTTTACCAGTATAGGAATAAGGGCAAATATTTATCTGCTGGAAGTTGTCCTGGGTGTTTGTATGCAAGAAACTACAACTTAGGATTGATAAATGCTCTCAGGGCTTAGTTTAACTAGAGATGTGTCTTACATGAAATATATTTGCCAAGATATTTTGGCACTCAACAGACACTTTTATAAACTTAGTTTACCACTGGTGCTGTTAAGCTTCCTATCTCCTTTCCTTTCCTGAGGGATTCTGGAGAAAGGGAGATGATGTTACAGGAGGGACACTGGTGAAATTAATTTTCCTGAACAGTGGTAACAAACATGCAGCTTCTGGGAAGAGACAAATCCTCCAAGAGCAAGTTCTCTCCATTTAGCTCCCTAGGTAGAGGGTCTCTCATTCAGGTTGTAGTCACTGGAGGAAAAACATAACGAGGTTAGTGGAGTTTATAATCCTAAACTGACCAATAGGTTAATCTAGCCTGTGGTCCTTACAACCGTTTGGCCTAGCAAGTGACTTCTAGATTTTCCATTGAGCATCTACTTCCTGAGGGCCTCCAAATATGTTCATGGCCTAATTCTTGGAATCTGTGAATATGTTAGGTTACATGGTAATGGGGAATTAAGACTACAAATGACATTAGGGCTGCTAATCAGCTGACTTTAAAATAAGGGGATTTCTTGAATTATCACAATGGGTCCAAAAAAGTGGCAGAGGGCTCCAGAAGAAAGGAGTCAGGGAGATGTGACAATGGCAGTGATGCAATGAGACAGGTTATGTTTCCTAGCTTTGAAAATGAAAGGAATGACTATGTCCTTTAGAAGCTACGAAAGGGCAAGAAAATGGCTTATCACTATAGTCTTCAGAAAGGAATACAGCTCTGTTGGCACCTTGCCTTTATCCCAGTGAGACCCTGTTGGACTTCTATTCCAAAACACTGTAAGCTAACAAATTCATGTTTTTTTAAGCTTCTAAACTTATGGTAACTATTAAAGCATCAGTAGAAAAGTAATATACAGCACAAAGTATTAATACATCAATTCATAAACAATTTATTGAGACCTTGCTTTGAGTGAGTTGTTAGAGACCTGGGATTACATGCTATTGGGAAAAATAGCATATGATCCCTGATGCCACAGAGTTTCTAGCCCAACACAGGAACTAAGTCTTGAGGGCATATCTCAGGATCACAAGTCAGTGTTAGGGATCCTGTCCTCCAGACTTCTGCTCCTGTTACTGTTTCCTGGACCTATTTTCAGGCCTTCTTCCCGTTTACTCCTCAGAATGTTCTCAGAGCACCCTCCTTTCTACTGAGAGCTACATATCCTTCTGCCAACTGCTCCTCTTCTTACTTTCCTTTAGGCTCTCCTAAGTTGATACAAATCTTCATCAATACAAATCTAAGATACCAATGTCCTGGTTTCTGAGACTTTCTCTAACCTGAGAGTAACCTATTTATTTATAATATCATTTAGTTTTCTCCATATTCTTTTACATGAAAGAATATCAACTCAGTATAAGTGCTAAAAGCATTTTTTTTTCAATTAGTACATTTGACCACGTATCATCAGCACAGAGACAGAATGTAGGTTCTAAGGAGACCATCATCACATTGGTTTTGGATTCAGAGAAACCAGAGTACAAGATAAGAAACTTGAGCCAAAGCCTGATGATGACTTAAAAATTATAGAGTTTGAGACTTGGTACAATTCTTGATGGAGACAGGAAGGCTGACAGACCTTACAGACTGTGTTTCCAAAAGGTCAGTGGTAGGATTCATAACAAAACAGATTTAACTGGAGTTCCCAGGTGGTGCAGAGGTAAAGAATCCACCTACGATTACACGGGACATAAGAGACGAAAGTTTGATCCCTGGGTCTGGAAGATCCCCTGAAGGAGGAAATAGCAACCCACTCCAGTAGTCTTGCCTGGAAAATTCCATGGACAAAGTAGCCTGGAGGGTTATAGTCCATGGGGTCACAAGAGTTGAGCGTGATTGAGTACACATGAACATGGATCATCAGCCAGTTCTGTGTACCTAGGTCATAGATTAGTAACTGAGGAGTGTTCAAATGTATTAAACAATCACTCTGGTAGCTTCTCTGAAATCTGGTGAATCATATCTAATTCCTTCCCTCAGCAAAAGTTCAAAGGTTACAACATATGTCCAAATAATTGTGACAAATGATGTGGGTCACAAAAGAAGAATAAACCAGGAGCCTCTGAAGTCAAGAGGTGAGTGGTTTTCTGCAATACAGCTTCTAGTATTTAATGCCATCCACTCTGCAGAGAACAGTTTTATAAAAATATAAATTTTATTATCTCTTCTAGTAAAGTTTATATACTCACTTTTGAGTATGTATCCCAGAAAAATCCTCAGGTAAAATCCAAGAGCAAATGAACACAGCCGGTCTTCATAGCAATTGTGTGGAAGTGGATAGTTTGAGACTAGGTGTTCATCTCTGTGGACAAATAAATAAAGGTGTTTACTCACTCTAAAATACTAGTCAGTGGTTCAAAACAATAGCTTAAACTTCTGCACATATACACAGCAGCATTGACACAATTTATCACACTGTAAATTTATACAGGTAAACACACTGACTGAAATTTTTACAGTTGAAATGGCATGGTGGCTGGACTTGCTTTACAAATAGCCTAACAAAAATATAGAAATAATCAGGGAACTGGATATAATATGGATAGTAAAATGTTGATAACTGTTGAAGCTGGGTGATGCACACACCACTAGTGAATATTCTTTAAAAAAACATGTCTTCAAGTTATTTGCCCATTTTTTTAATTGTGCTAAAATACATGTAATGTAAAATTCATCACTTAAGCCATTTTAGAGTTAACAAGTCAGTGACAAGTCAGAATAAGTATTAATCTTCACTATATATTTCTAGAATGTTTTCATCACACAACTAGGGAGGCCATACCCACTAAGTAGCATGAATATAAACCAGAAAATTATGGAGACATAGCTTTAAAACACTTAAAGAGGAAAAAGAAATGGCAACCAAGAATTATATAGCCATTGACATCGTATTTGCAAAATAAAGATAAAATAAAAAGTTAAAGTTTTAAAAGTAAAAGAATTCATCAGCAACAGACCTGCATTATCAAGCAGATTAAAATAATTCATTCAGATAGAAGAAACAGACTCCCATGAGAATATGGATTTACTCAATACAGTGGTGAACACTGAAAAACTGTAAATATTTGCATAAATATAAAATAGGGTTTTCTCTTATTTTTAAAATCGCTTTGAAAAATAGTATTTTCAAGCAAAAGTCATAACAAGGTTTATAGGATAATAAACATATGTAAAGGTAAATAGATGCCAACAATGACACAAAGGTCAGTAGGGAGTAAGTAAACATATACTGCTAAAAGGATACTATTCATAAAGTAATATCACATGAAGGCGGAATTTGAGAAGTTTTAGCTGTATACTATCAACCCTGAAGGAATCACTAAATTATTAAACTAAACAATGATAGCTAATAGAACAAAAAAGATAAAGTAGAATAATGAAAAATAATTAACTCCAAAGGATTTAGGGGGGGAAAGGAAAAAGGAAAGAAAATATAGAGGAAATAGAAAAAAATACAAAATGTTAATGTTATTCATGATTGGAGACATAAATACAATTCTCTAAATACCGTGTTGAATACACAGACAGAAAATCAGTAATGATATCAGTTCAGTCTCTCAGTCGTGTCAAACTCTTTATGACCCCATGGACTGCAGCAGGCCAGATTTCCGTGTCCAACACCAACTTCTGGAGCTTACTCAAACTCATGTCCATCGAGTCAGTGATACTATCCAATCATCTCATCCTCTGTTGTCCCCTTGTCCTCTTGCCTTCAATCTTTCCTAGCATCAGGGTCCTTTCTAATGAGTCAGTTCTCATTAGGTGGCCAAAGTACTGGAGCTTCACCATGAGTCCTACCAATGAAAATTCAGGACTGATTTGCTTTAGGACTGACTGATTCAATCCCCTTGCAGTCCAAGGGACTCTCAAGAGTTTTCTCCAAAACCACAGTTCAAAAACATCAATTCTTCGGTGCTTAGCTTTCTGTATAGTCCAACTCTCACATCCATACATGGCGACAGGAAAAATAACAGCTTTGACTAGACAGACCTTTGTCAGCAAAGTAATGTCTCTGCTTTTTAATATGCTGTCTAGAATAGTCATAGCTTTGCTTCCAAGGAGCAAGCATCTTTCAATTTCATGCTGCAGTCACCATCTGCAGTAATTTTGGAGCCCAATATAGATATAGAAGACTTGAAAAACTGTATGAATCAAATTGGCCTAACTGACAGTACTAGAACACTCCACCCAGCAATATCAGAATAGTCTTTACAAGTACATAGAGAACATTTACCAAGTAGACCATATTCTGGGCCAAGGAAACAAGTACCAATATATTTTAAAAGATAAATCATGTAATTTACTTTGTATTTCTGTATGAGTATTAAATTAGAAATCAATGACAAAGATATATTGTTTTATAAGTTATCTTTCCATTAAGCTTAAAATATTAAATCCACCCTTATTTAGATTATGTGACTGTCTGTATAGAAATTCACAGAATCTAAAAATGCTCCTAGAAGTAATAAAGGTAATAAGAATCTACAGTTTGTGTGGAAACACAAAATACCCCTAATAGCCAAAGTAATCATGGAAAACAAGAATGGAGCTGGAGGAATCAACCTTCCTAACTTAAGACTATACTACAAAGCTATAGTCATCAAGCCAGTATGGTACTGGCACAAAAACAGAAACATAAACCAATGGAACAAGATATAAAGCCCAGAGATAAACCCACACACATCTGGGCACATTATCTTTGACAAAGCAGGCAAGAACCTACAATGGAGAAAAGACAGCCTCTCCAATAGGTGGTTCTAGGGAAAATGGACAGCTACACGTAAAATAACAAAACTAGAACACTTTCTTAGAGAAGGAAATGGCAACCCACTCCAGTATTCTTGCCTGGAAATTCCTGCAGGCAGAGGAGCCTGGCAGGCTGCTGTTCATGGGGTCGCACAGAGTTGGACACAACTGAAGCAATTTAGCATGCATGTATGCATTGGAGAAGGAAATGGCAACCCACTCCAGTGTTCTTGCCTGAAGAATCCCAGGGACAGAGAAGCCTGATAGGCTGCCGTCTATGGGGTCGCACAGAGTTGGACACAACTGCAGCGACTTAGCAGCAGCAGCAGCAGCAGCAGAACACTTTCTAATATCATGCCCCCAAATAAATGGATTAAAGATTTAAATGTAAGGGCTTCTCTGGTGGCCCAGATGGTAAAGAATCTGCCTGCAATGCAGAAAACCCAGGTTTGATCCCTGAGTTGGGAAGACCCTCTGGAGAAGGGAATGGCAACCCACTCCAGTAGTCTTGCCTGGTAAATTCCATGACAGAGGAGCCTGGCAGGCTACAGTCCCAGAGGTTGCAAAGAGTTGGACACGACTGAGTGACTAATACTTTCACTTTCACTTCTAGAAACTAGAAAACTCTTAGAGGAAAACATAGGCAGTACACTGTTTGACATACATCACAGCAATATCCTCTTTGACCCAACCTAGAATAATGGAAATACAAACAAAAGTAAACAAATGGGACTTTAACTGAAAAGCTTTTGCACATCAAAGGAAACAAACAAAGTTAAAAGACAACTCTCAGAATAGGAGAATTGAAAATTAAACACCTGACAAAGGATTAATCTTCAAAATATACAAACATCTCATGCAGCTTGATGCCAGAAAAAAACCAGCACAATCAAATAAGACATTTCTCCAAAGAAAACATACAGATGGCCAACAAAAACATGAAAAGATGCTCAAAATTGCTCATGATTAGAGAAAATTATAACAAGGTATCATCTCACAAATGATCATCATTAAGAAATCTACAAACAATATATGCTGGAGAGCATGTGGAGAAAAGGGAACCCTCTTACACTGTTGGTGGGAATGTAAATTGGCACAGTCAATTTAAGGAAAACGGGGCTTCCCAGGTACTGCCAGTGGTGAAGGACTCACCTGACAATGCAGGAAACCTAACAGACGCAGGTTCAATCCCTGGGTCAGGAAGATCCTCTGGAGGAGGAAATGGAAACCCACTCCAGTATTCTTCAATGGAGAATCCCATAGACAGAGGAGCATGGTGGGTTGCAGTCCATAGGGTCACAAAGAGTCAGACATGACTGAAGAGACTTAGGACACACAGAGACTATGGAGGATGGTATGAGATGCCTTAAAAAACTAGGAAAAGAACTACCATATGACAAAACAATCCCACTAATGGACATATATCCTGAGAAAACCATAATTTAAAGAGACACATATACCTCAATGTTTGTTGTAGAACTTTTTACAATAGCTTGGATATGGAAGAAATCTAGATGTCCATCCACAGATGAATGGATACAGAAATTGTGGTACATATGTACAATGGAGTATTACTCAGCTATAAAAAAGAACACATTCAAGTCAGTCCTAATGAGGCGGATGAATCTAAAGTCTATTATGCACCGAAGTGAAGTAAGTCAGAAAGACAAATACTGTATATTAATGAATGCATATGGAATCTAGAAAGATGGTACTGATGAACCTATTTGCAGTGCAGCAACAGAGACACAGACATAGAGAACAGCCTTGTGGACACAGTGGGGGAAGCAGAGGGTGGGGTGAACTGAGAGAATAGCATGGAAACATAGACATTACCATATATAAAATAGATAGCAAATGGGAATTTGCTGTGTGACATAGGGAGCTCAACCCAGTGCCCTGTGACAACCTAGAAGGGTGAGATGGAATAGGAGATGGGAGGGAGATTCAGGAGGGAGGGGACATATGTATACCTGTGGCTCATTCTTGTTTTTGTATGGCAGAGGGCAACACAATATTATAAAGCAATTATCCCCCAATGAAAAAAATGAATAAAAAAGAGTAATAAGAATCTAAAGATGCTCCAAGAAGTAATGATTTACTGCTACATCATAAAAAACAAGGTCAATGTACAAAAAATTAATTTTATTTCTATATACTATCAATGAACACTTGGAAACCAAAATTTCCATAAATACAGTTTATGATAGCCTCAAAAAGTGAAATATCAGGAATAAATCTAAGAAAATATGTGCTAGAACAGTATGCAGATAACTACAAAGGACTGCTGAAAGAAATCAAACAAAACCTAAACAGACAGATATATTATATTCCTATCATATGAAAACTCACATATAAGGGCTCTACAAATACATTTTCTCTAAATTGATAGAATAAATGCAATTCTTATAGGACTACTTTGTAGCTGAAAACACGTTTATAAAATTTACATCAAATGACAAAGTAAGTAGATCAACCAAAAATAATTTTTAAAAGTACAAAGGTAGAGGGCCTCAATTACCCTATTTTAAGATTTCAAGCTACAGTACTCAAGACAGCTTGGTATAGACAAAATAGCTGAAATACAGATTAATGAAACAGAAGAGACAGTCCAGAATGACAGAAAACACATATGTTTAATGAATATTTGACAAATGTATAAAGGCAATTAAATGAAGAAAAGATAGTAGCTTTAAAAAATGATGCTGAAACAACCCTACAGCAAATCACTAAACAGCTCTATGTCACTGTTGATTGTTCTTAGGCATCATACATAAAGCATGATCCATAAAAGAATCGATAGGGGGCTGTCCTAAGATGGCAGAGGAATAGGATGGGGAAAACACTTTCTCCCCCAAAAAGTCATCAAAAGAACATTTGAACGCTGAGCAAATTCCACAAAACAACTTCTGAACATTGGCAGAGGACATTAGGCACCCAGAAACGCAGCCCACTGTCTTTGAAAGGAGGTAGGATATAATATAAAAGATAAAGCAAGAGACAAAAGAGTTAGGGATGGAGACCTCTCCCGGGAAGGGAGTCTTAAAAGAGGAGAAGATTCCAAACACCAGGAAACCCTCTCACCAACGGGTCTGTGGGGAGTTTTGGAATCTCAGAGTGCAACATAACCGAGAAGAAAAATAAACAAAACCCACAGATTACGAGCCTAACAGCAACTCCCAGCAGAGAAGTAGCCCAGATGCTCACATTTGCCACCAACAAGTGGGGGCTGAACAGGGAGGCATAGGCTGCAATGCTTAGGGTAAGGACCGGGCCTGAATGCCCTGAGGGCAACCTGAGGGAGCTAACGTGAGACAGCAACCCAAACTGTGGGATACCCAGAGAGAGAGAGGGAAAGAGAGAGAGAGAGAGAGAGAGAGAGAACTATCCCGCAAAAAGAACCAAACTTAAGGCACTGCCGGCCTGCTCACAGAGCAAGGGACTGAGCGAGAGCTAGCAGACTGGTCCATCACCCACTGGAGGCAGGGAGGCAATGAGTCAACAGCCAGATCCAGAAAGGGGCAACCTCAGCCCCAGAGATGGCATCCTCTACCAAACGGGGAGCAGGCTCCCAGTTGCTAACCAAGACTTCCTGGGATTCTGGATGGTTGACATCCACTGGGACGGTCACAGTCAGAGATCAGCTCCCCAGAGGAGACACACAGCACACCTGAGATGGCGCACCCACTACACAACAAGGAAACCGAGTGGCTGGGATCAGGGAGGTGATAAGACGTACAAGCCACCTGGGGAGAGTGTGCCTGCCAAGCACCTAGTCGCCTGAGCTGCTCAGATCTGGGAAGGGCACAAAACACAGGCCCAACCGAGTCTGTGCCTTTGTGGAGTACCCGAGAACCTGAACCTGAGCGGCTTAGACCTGGGAAATGCACACAACCCAGGGCCCAATTTAGACAGTTCTCCTGCAGAACAACCTGGAGCCTGAGCAGTGTAGACTGGGAAAGCACACACCCGTGAGTGGGGGCAAACCCAGTGTGGCTAAGACACTGCAAGCACTCCCCACACACACCAGTGACATATTTTTTTGCAGTGTTCCTCCCTCCCAACAGCACAGCTGAACAAGTGAGCCTAAATAAGTGACCACCTTTGCCCCCTTGTGTCAGGGCAGAAATTAGACACTGAAGAAACCTGCAAACAGAAGAAGCCAAAATAAACACAGGGAATCACTTTGGAAGTGACAGGTGCAACAGATTAAAACCCTGTAGTTAGCATGGACTACACTGGAAGGGACCTATAGACCTTGAGAAGAAGTATAAGCTGGAACAAGGAACTATCTGAAACTGAACTGACCCCACACTGCCCTCAACAGCTCCAGAGAAATTCCTAGATATATTTTACTATTATCATTTTAAAAACTTTTTTTAGTTTTATTTTTAAGTTCTCTATCACTCCTTAAATTCTTTTTATAACCTATGATTACCTTACCAAAAAAAGACCCTATGATTAAAGCAAATTTAATATATATTTTTAATAATTTTTGTGATTTTGTTTTGTTTTTTTAATATTGTGTTTTTGAGATTCTAACCCCTACTCTAGATGTTTAATCTATGCTTTTTGGTATTTGTTATCAATTTTGTACCTTTAAGAATCCAATCTTCAGTACCCCTTTTTACTTAGCAGTGTGATTACTGGCTTGATTGCTCTCTCCCCTTTTGACTCTCCTTTTTCTCCCCCGGTCACCTCTATCTCCTCCCTCCCCCTTCTCTTCTCTACTTAACTCTGCGAATCTCTTTGGGTGTTCCAGGCTGTGGAGAACACTTAGGGAACTGACCATTGGCTAGATTGGTCTCTCACCTTTGGCTCCCCCTCCTCTCCCCCGGTCACCTCTATCTCCTTCCTCCCTCTTCTCTTCTCTATGGAACTCCGTGAACCTCTCTGGGTGTTCCAGACTGTGGAGAGCAAATAGGGAATTGATTACTGGCTAGATTGCTCTCTACCCTTTTGATTCCCCCTCTTCTCCTACTGGTCACTCTATCTCCCTCCTCCCTCTTCTCCTCTCCATGTAACTCTGTGAACCTCTCTGGGTGTCTCTCACTGTGGACAATCCTTTCACCATTAACCTAGATGTTTTATCATTGGTGCTGTATGGATGGAGAAGTCTGGAGGGTACTGGAATAATAAGACTGAAAGCCAGAGGCAGGAAGCTTAAGCCCAAAACCTGAGAACACCAGAGAACTCCTAACTCCAGGGAACATTAATTGATAAGAGCTCATCCAAAAGCCTCCATACCTACACTGAAACCATGCACCACCCAACAGCCAACAAGTTCCAGAGCAAGACATAACACACAAATTCTCCAGCAATGCAGGAACATAGCCCTGAGCTATACAGGCTGCCCAAAGTCACACCAAACCCACAGACATCTCAAAACTCACTGCTGGACACTTCATTGCACTCCAGAGGGAAGAAATCCAGCTCCACTCACCAGAACACTGACACAAGCTTCCCTAACCAGGAAAACTTGACAAGCCACTCATCCAACCCCACCCACAGTGAGGAACCTCCACAATAAAGAGAAACCACAAGCTTCCAGAACACAGAATGCCACCCCAAACACAGCAATCTAAACAAGATGGAAAGGCAGAGAAATACTCAGCAGGTAAAGGAACATGATAAATGCCCACCAAACCAAATAAAAGAGGAGGAGATAGGGAGTCTACCTGAAAAAGAATTAAGAATAATGACAGTAAAAATGATCCAAAATCTTGAAAACAAAATGGAGTTTCGGTTAAATGGCCTGGAGACAAGGATGGGGAAGATGCAAGAAATGTTTAACAAGGACCTAGAAGAAATAAAAAAGAGTCAATCAATAATGACTAATGCTATAAATGAGATCAAAAACACTCTGGAGGGAAGGAACAGTAGAATAACGGAGTCAGAAGATAGGATAAGTGAGGTAGAAGATAGAATGGTAGAAATATATGAAGCAGAGAGGAAAAAAGAAAAAAGAATTAAAAGAAATGAGGGACAAGGTGAAATGCCCCAACATCTGAATCATAGGAGTCCCAGAAGAAGAAGACAAAAAGAAAGGCCATGAGAAAATATTTGGGGAGATAACAGTTGAAAGCTTCCCTAAAATGGGGAAGGAAATAGTCACCCAAGTCCAAGAAAGCCAGAGAATCCCAAATAGGAAAAACCCAAAGCAAAACACCCCAACACACATATTAATCAAATTAACAAAGATCAAACACAAAGAACAAATATTAAAAGAAGCAAGGGAAAAACAACAAATAACACACAAGGGGATTCCCATAAGGATAGCAGCTGATGTTTCAATAGAAACTCTTCAGGCCACAAGGGAATGGCAGGAAACACTTAAAGTGATGAAAGAGAAAAACCTACAACCCACAACCCAGATTACTGTACCCAGCAAGGATCTCATTCAAATATGAAGGAGAAATCAAAAGCTTTACAGACAAGCAAAAGTTGAGAGAATTCAGCACCATCAAACCAGCTCTTCAACAAATGCTAAAGGATCTTCTCTAGATAGGAAACACAGAAAGGGTGTTTAAACTTGAACCCAAAACAACAAAGTAAATGGTAATGGGACCATGCTTATCAATGACTACCTTTAATGTAAATGGGTTGAATGGCCCAAACAAAAGACAAAGACTGGCTGAATGGATACAAAAACAAGACCCCTATATGTGCTGTCTACAAGAGACCCACCTCAAAACAAGGGACACATACAGACTGAAAGTGAGGGGCTAGAAAATGATATTTCACACAAATGGAGACCAAAAGAGAGCAGGAGTAGCAATACTCAAATCAGGTAAAATACACTTTAAAATAAAGGCTGTGAAAAGAAACAAAGAAAGACACTACATAATGATCAAAGGATCAATCCAAGAAGAAGATATAACAATTATAAATATATATGAACCCAACATAGGAGCACGGCAATATGTAAGGTAAATGCTAACAAGTATGAAAGGGGAAATTAACAAAAACACAATAATAGTGGGAGACTTTAATACCCCACTCACACCTATGGATAGATCAACTAAACAGAAAATTAACAAGGAAACACAATCTTTAAATGATACAATGGACCAGTGAGACCTAATTGATATTTGTAGGACATTTCACTCCAAAACAATGAATTTCACCTTTTTCTCAAGTGCACACGGAAACTTCTCCAGTATAGATCACATCCTGGGCCATAAATTTAGCCTTGGTAAATTCAAAAAACTGAAATCATTCCAAGCATCTTTTCTGACCACAATGCAGTAAGATTAGATGTCAATTACAGGGAAAAAAAAACTATTAAAAATTCCAACATATGGAGGCTAAACATCACGCTTCTTAAAAACCAACAAATTACAGATGAAATAAAAAAAGAAATCAAAATATGCATAGAAATGAATGAAAATGAACAGACAACAACCAAAAACCTATGGGACACTGTAAAAGCACTGCTAAGGGGAAGATTCATAGCAATACAGGTTTACCTCAAGGAACAAGAAAAAAGTCAAATAAATAACCTAACTGCACACCTAAAGCAACTAAAAAAGGAAGAAATTAAAAACCCCAGGGTTAGTAGAAGGAAAGAAATCTTAAAAATTAGGGCAGAAATAAATGCAAAAGAAACAAAAGAAACCACAGCAAAAATCAACAAAGCTAAAAGCCGGTTCTTTGAGAAGATAAATAAAATTAACAAACCATTAGCCAGACTCATCAAGAAACAAAGGGAGAAGAATCAAATCAACAAAATTAGAAATGAAAATGGAGAAATCACAACAGACAACACAGAAATACAAAAGATCATAAGAGATTACTATCAGGAACTATATGCCAATAAAATGGACAACTTGGAAGAAATGGACAAATTCTTAGAAAAGTATAACTTTCCAAAATTGAATCAGGAAGAAATAGATCTTAACAGACCCATCACAAGCATGGAAGTCGGAACTGTAATCAGAAATCTTCCAACAAACAAAAGTCCAGGACCAGATGGCTTCACAGCTGAATTCTACCAAAAAATTTAGAGAAGAGCTTATACCTATTTACTCAAACTCTTCCAGGAAATTGAAGAGAAATGTAAACTTCCAAACACACTCTATGGGGCCACCATCACGCTAATACCAAAATCAGACAAAGATGCCACAAAAAAAGAAAACTACAGGCCAATATCACTGATGAATATAGATGCAAAATCCCTAACAAAATTCTAGCAAACAGAATCCAACAACATATTAAAAAGATCATACATCATGACCAATTGGGCTTTATCCCAAGGATGCAAGGATTCTTTAATATCTGCAAATCAAACAATGTAATACATCACATTAACAAATCGAAAGATAAAAATGATATGATTATCTCAATAGATGCAGAAAAAGCCTTTGACAAAATTCAACATCCATTTATGATAAACACCCCCCAGAAAGTAGGAATAGAAGGAACATACCTCAACATAATTAAACCTATATATGACAAACCCACAGCAAACATTATCCTCAATGGTGAAAAACTGAAAGCATTTCCCCTAAAGTCAGGAACAAGACAAGGGTGCCCACTCTCATCACTACTATTCAACATAGTTTTGGAAGTTTTGGCCAC
This sequence comes from Cervus elaphus, assembly GCF_910594005.1. Lineage (NCBI taxonomy): Eukaryota > Metazoa > Chordata > Mammalia > Artiodactyla > Cervidae > Cervus > Cervus elaphus. The sequence goes on along the minus strand of NC_057848.1, from coordinate 44,987,489 downwards.
AGCAATCAGAGCAGAAAAAGAAAAAAAAAAGGAATCCAGATTGAAAAAGAAGTAAAACTCTCACTGTTTGCAGATGACGTGATTCTCTACATCAGTTCAGTTCAGTCGCTCAGTCGGGTCCAACTCTTTGCAACCCCATTAATCGCAGCACGCCAGGCCTCCCTGTCCATTGCAAACTCCCGGAGTTTACTCAAACTCATGCCCATCGAGTCAGTGATGCCATCCAGCCATCTCATCCTCTCTTGTCCCCTTCTCCTCCTGCCCCCAATCCCTCCCAGCATCAGGGTCTTTTCCAATGAGTCGACTCTTCGCATGAGGTGGCCAAAGTAGAAGAGGGAGGAGGGAGATAGAGTGACCAGTAGGAGAAGAGGGGGAATCAAAAGGGTAGAGAGCAATCTAGCCAGTAATCAATTCCCTATTTGCTCTCCACAGTCTGGAACACCCAGAGAGGTTCACAGAGTTCGATAGAGAAGAGAAGAGGGAGGAAGGAGATAGAGGTGACCGGGGGAGAGGAGGGGGAGCCAAAGGTGAGAGACCAATCTAGCCAATGGTCAGTTCCCTAAGTGTTCTCCACAGCCTGGAACACCCAAAGAGATTCGCAGAGTTAAGTAGAGAAGAGAAGGGGGAGGGAGGAGATAGAGGTGACCGGGGGAGAAAAAGGAGAGTCAAAAGGGGAGAGAGCAATCAAGCCAGTAATCACACTGCTAAGTAAAAAGGGGTACTGAAGATTGGATTCTTAAAGGTACGAAATTGATAACAAATACCAAAAAGCATAGATTAAAAATCTAGAGGTTAGAATCTCAAAAATATTAAAAAATCAAGACAAAATCACAAAAGTTATATATATATATGAAATTTGCTTTGAAAGTAGGGGGTTTTTTTGTTTACAAGGTAAGAGTAGTTTTTAAAAATGAAAATTAAAGAAGTAATAGAGAACTTAAAAATTAAAAAAAAATTTTAAATGATAATAGTAAAATATATCTAGGAATTTCTCTGGAGCTGTTGAGGGCAGTGTGGGGTCAGTTCAGTTTCAGATAGTTCCTTGTTCCAGCTTATACTTCTTCTCAAGGTCTATAGGTCCCTTCCAGTGTAGTCCATGCTAACTACAGGGTTTTAATCTGTTGCACCTTTCACTTCCAAATTGGTTACGTCTTCTTTGTTTATTTTGGCTTCTTCTGTTTGCAAGTCTCTTCACTAACTTCCACCGTAACAGAAGGTGGCAAAGGTGGTCATTTATTTAGGCTCACTTGTTCAGTCGTGCTGTGGGGAGGGAGGAACACTGCAAACAAATATCACTGGTGTCTGTGGGGAGTGCTCGCAGTGTCTCGGCCACACTGGGTTTGCCCCCGCTCACAGTGTGTGTGCTTTCCCAGTCTACACTGCTCAGGCTCCAGGTTGCTCTGCAGGAGAACTGTCTAAAGTGGGCCCTGGGTTGCGTGCACTTCCCAGGTCTAAGCTGCTCAGGTTCAGGTTCTTGGGCACTCCGCAAAGGCACAGACTCAGATGGGCTTGTGTTTTGTGCCCTTCCCAGGTCCAAGCAGTTCAGGCAACCAGGTACTTAGCAATCACATTCTCCCCAGGCGGTGCGGTGTGTCTATCACCTCACTGGTCCCGGCCGCTTGGTTTTCCAGGTGGCAGCGGGAGCGCTGTTTCAGGTGTGCTGTGTGTCTCCCCTGGGGAGCTGATCTTTGCTGCCTTCCTAGCGGATGTCAACCATCCAGAATCCCAGGAAGTCTTGGTTAGCAACTGGGAGCCTGTTCCCAGTTTGGTAGAGGATGCCACCTCTGAGGCCGAGGTTTCCTCTAGCCTTCCGGCTCTGGCTGTCGCCCGCCTGCTTCCCTACCTCCAGCGGGCAATGGGTCAGTCCACTGCCAGCTAGCTCTCCTCTGGTATTTGCTCAGACCTTTGTTCTGTGAGCAGGCCTGGCAGTGCCTTAGGGTCGAGCTTTTCACGGGAAAGTTCTCGCTCTTCCTCTTTTTTTTTTTTTCTCTTTCTCTCTCTAGCCATCCCACAGTTTGGGTTGCTAGCTCATGTTAGCTCCCTCAGATTGTCCTCAGGGCATTCTGGCCCAGTCCTTACCCTACACAATGCTGCCCCTACCTCTTTGTTTAGCCCCCACTTGTTGGTGGCAGATGCGAGGGTCTGGAGTTGCAGTCAGACACGTAATCTGTGGGTTTTATTCATTTATTTTTTCCTCCCAGTTATGTTGCCCTCTGAGATTCCAAAACTCCCCACAGACCCGCCAGTGAGAGGGTTTCCTGGTGTTTGGAAACTTCTCTTTTACGACTTCCTCCCCAGCATGGTTCTCCAACCCTAACTCTTTTGTCTCTCTTTTTATCTTTTATATTTTGTCCTACCTCCTTTCAAAGACAATGGGCTGCCTTTCTTGGTGCCTGGTGTCTTCTGCCAGCGTTCAAAAGTTATTTTGTGGTATTTGCTCAGCATTCAAATGATCTTTTGATGAATTTGTGGGGGAGAAAATGGTCTCCCCGTCCTATTCCTCTGCCATCCTAGGACCGCCCCCCCGCCCCCAGACTCAAAATTTAAGGACAATTCTCTTCATTGTAATTGGAAGTAAAATCATGGCTGTGATTTTTTGTTTGTTTTGCATTTTGGAAACAGATAAAATGATTCTAAAATTTATGTAGAATTTCAAGGTCAAGAAGAATCAAGATAATCTTGCACAAAAAAGGATGATATATACTCTCAGAAGTCAGAGTTTTCTATAAAGGCATAACAATTAAAGCATTACAGTACTGTTACTGTGGTAAAAATAACAAAATAAACTATGGAGCAAAAAAAGAGAAAACAAGAAGCAAAGTTTTCTATTGCTACCTAACAAATCATATCAAACTAAGCATCATAAAACATACCCATTTAGTATCTCATGGCTCTGGAGGTCAGAAGTCCAGATGGGCTCAACTCATTTCTCAGCTCATTCCTGCAAGGCTGAAATTAATACTGGGATTTCATCTGAAGGTATAGGGAATAATTTGTTTCCAAACTCATTCAGGTTGTTGGACAAATCCAGTTCCTTCAAGTGCAGATCTAAATTCCCTATTTCCTTACTAGCTGTCAGCTGCGAGCTGTCCCCTCCACCTCAAGGCTTGCTGCATACCACGTTGCATGGCCCCTTCTATCATTTAACCAGAACAGTGTGTTGAGCACTTTTGATATTTCAAATTTCTGGCTTTCTCTTTTGTCATAAATAGGAGAAAATGTGCTGCATTTAAGAGCTTGTGATTAAATCAGGCCCAGGTCCACCCAGATGATCTCCTTATCTGTACACTATTTGGCCCATTGTGCCATATAATACAACATGATTATGAGAGGGCTATATCATCATATTCACAAATTCCCATCATTAATGTGTAGCATCTGGGAGAGCCATTTTAGAATTTTGTCTGTCACACATATTCACATCAATGTGGTCTCATGATTTTCCACAAATGTGGCACTGCAAAGCAGTAAGAAACTCATTTTGTTTTCAATAAGTGACTTAACCAGTTGGATATCTATATAGGAAAAAATGAAACTTTCACATGTGAAAACAATTTCAGCTGGATTATAGATCTACATATGGAAATTAAAATAATTAAGGCTCTAAAAAATAACAGGAAATGTCCTCATTTCCTTTAGATAAGCAAAGATTTCTTAAATAGGATGTTAAAACACTAAACATAAAAAGGTTAATAAAGTACACTTCATTAAAATTTAAGAACTTCTGTTTATCCAAAGATGACATTAAAACAGTGAGAAAGTAAGCCATAGAGTTGGAGGAGATGTTGGCAATAAATGTATCAGATGAAGGGCTCCTATCCAGAATATGTTTTCATTAAACATTCTATATATCAGTGAGAAAAAGGTAGACAACTCAAGTTTTAAAATAGGCAAAGGATGTGGGAAAGCCCCTTACAAAAGAAAATAATGCACAAGTAGATAAAAATATTTTTTAAAAATTCTCAACTCCATTTGCTATCAGAGAAATACAAATTAAAAACACAGTAGGTTATCACAACATCCCAACCAAAATGATCAATATAGGGGAAAAAAGACTGCTGTGATAGATTGCATTAATAGTGTCAATTCTTCATCTCTCACTGTGACCATGATCTTGCCATGGGACTTTTTAATTCCTCATGTTAAATTTGTCTCTACTCTTATCTTTGGCTTTGACCTTATGACTTACCAATAGAATAAATCAGAAGTAAATGTGCAACGTTTTCAAACCTAAGTCTTAGGGCCTAAGTGTTTCTTTTAGCCTACATGCATTTTTGCCATCTCTATTAGCTCAGTTGGTAAAGAATCTGCCTGCAATGCAGGAGACCCCGGTTGGATTCCTGGGTTGGGAAGCCTCCTTGGAGAAGGGATAGGCTACCCACTCCAGTGTTCTTGGGCTTCCCTTGTGACTCAACTGGTAAAGAATCCTCCTGCAATGCAGGAGATCCCGGTTTGATTCCTGGGTTGGGAAGACTCCTTGGAGAAGGGAAAGGCTACCCACTCCAGTATTCTGGCCTGGAGAATTCCATGGACAGTCCATGGGGTCACAAAGAGTTGGACAGGACTGAGTGACTTTCACTTTCATTTTCTGAACAGTGTTTCCCCAGTATAATTGCTGCTCACCCACTCTCTGGTTTGTGTCCCTGAACAAACACACACAGAAGAGACCACCATACAGGATCAATTCCAGCCAGAACCACTGTTTAGAGGAGAGCCATCCAGGAGAACCTAACATCAGTTGAGCCTGGGACCACTTGCAGATGTATTGATATAAGCAACAATAAATTGTTCTTACCTTTAGCCACTAAGTTTGTAATAGTTTGCTTTGCAGCAATAGCAAATGTTAGTGAAAAGGTACAGTAACTAGAATTCTCATATGCTGATAGTGGGAGTAAAAACTGGTACATTCACTTAGGTGAACTGGCAAATATCTCACAAAGTTAACCACATGTTTGCCCTTCAACCCAGTGAATTCAGTCCAGAAATGCAAATATATACACACTTCAAGACATGCATTAGAGGCATCACAACAGTACTACTCAAACTGCAAAAAATACAAAACAGTATAATGCATGATATATACTGGTTTGCTCATATATTGAAATATTGTAAAGAAATGAAAATGGATAAAAACAGCAATATTCAATCATATGGATGAACCTTAAAATTATACTTTGAGCTAAAGAAAATGGTCACAAAAGCATACATACTGTATAATTCAACTCATATTAAAGTTCAAAATTTGGCAAAATTAACATAGGCTTATAGAAGCGTGGTTATCTTTTGGAAGGGTAATGGCAGGGTGGCAAGAGCTGAATAAAGAGGCTTCTATAGTGCTGGTTATGTTCTATAACTTGACCCGGCTGCTGGTTACATGGAAGTGTTTATTTCATACAAATCTATAAAGCACTACACTTAGGACTTGTGTACTTGTACGTATCTGTGTTTATGACCCTTCCCCAGTCTTCCTCATACCAAACTCACACTAGACTATAAAGATTTTTATACCAAGGTCTTTGCTTAAGGGTCCTGTGTATCTCAAAATAGTAGCAGTATGAGAACTACAGAAATTGTAAATTTATTAGATGTGATCATTTCATTCTATCACACAATGGAAGGGCTTACCAAACTTGTAAGATGTCCAGTGTGAACAATTTCCTTCTGTCTAGTTCCCTTTGCTATCCCTTTTCTTAATACCCATCCCCTTCTGCGCAACCCCTTTAAAGTTTCAGCGACAGTCCCTTGCTGCTCTTCCCTTGGGAAATTCCATCTGTCTTCACAAGAAGAGAGTTCTCCTCCCCTTAATCACTTCCTGCTTTTGTGTCAACTGGAGTGTCTAGGGCTTCAGGTAAATGCTAACAGAGACTCTCATGAGCAGAGACATCATTCCCTTTGGAAGGGACCTATGCAGACCCTAAGGACCTCAAAGAATGAAAGTGGGTAACCTCATCTCAGTTCAGTCTATCAGTGAAATCCACAGCAGATGCCTCACTAGCTTTCCTAACAGGGGTATAAACCTTCCCATGTGGACATTTATTTTTTCTTGGAGTTAAAATGACAATCCAATGTTAAATGAACAGAAATCTTTCCCTTGCTAACTTGAGCATTATTTCTAAGTCCTTTCAAACTATAAGCAAAATTAAAGCTAAGCCCATGCACTATTTTTCTGAGGACTCCCTGAGTGCTATATTTACAGGAACCACAACACCAAACTCTCTTTACATTGAAAAGACTTGGTGCAAGCTCAGTTTATATACTTTTTCTTTTCAATCTCCCTCTGGAGAAGGAAATGGCAACCTACTGCAGTATTCTTCCCTGGGAAATCCCATGGACAGAGAAGCCTGGCGGGCTAAGAGTTGGACACGACTTAACTACTAAACAACAACAATTTCCCTCACTCATAGAGACACAGGAATGTGAGGACAAGGATTCTGGATTATAGTTCAACATGTCTTTCCCTGTTTCTAAACAGAGAATTCATGTTTTTCTTCAATTTCACTGAAAACACAACAGATAGTCTATAAATTTTCCTTTGGTTTACTCTAGTAAATCTTTTTCCATCTCAATAGAAAGAACTGCCAGACTGACCTCAGTGCCTGTTTTCAATTTAGTCTCCCCTCGCTATTTCTTCATACACATTTCAGGTTTTACTCATATGAAGCTTTTCTTCATTTTCTTAGGTATGGTGTTATTGTTGGTGTTATATTCTCCTGTTCATTTCAATGGTTATATGAGAAATGCAAGTGTCAAGTAGGGACTGCATGCTAAGTCACTTTACTCGTGTCTCTTTGCGACCCCATGGACTGTAGCCTGCCAGGTTCCTCTGCCCATGGGATTCTCCAGGCAAGAATATTGGAGTGGTTTAAAGAAGTAGTTCTTAAACTTCAATGTACATATGATCACTGAGAACCTAGTTAAAATGCATATTGTGGGGTGGGGCCAAAGACTACACATTTCTAACAAACTTCAGGTGATGCCAGTAGTGATGGGCCTTGTACCACAAATTGAGTACCATATATTTGGAAACTGTGAAGACAAACCGCTTGGTTAAAATTTCATCTCCTCCATGTAATTTAGCTATGTTAAAAGAGAATTTTACATAGGCAATTTACTGATCTCATAGGATTTTATTCAGTGATTTATGAACCAGGCAGCATTTCAATCTAGCAGACAGAAAAAAGCTCTGGGGAGCTATACAAGGCTTTAGATTCTTATAGACCAGCATGACTAGGAACAGGGAACTTGAATAAGGAACTTAACCCTGGGCATTTGCTGATTGGTTAAAATAAGGTCACTTTCCTTACAGGAAGAAAATGGAAGTCTTAGAGCCAGGTTAGGTAACTTGTGTTAAATAGGGAAGCACTGACTGGTGAACCTAGTACTTCCTTTTCTGGAAGAGCCAAGCCAAAGAAACATGGTCAAGTCTTGGTTTGCTGACATGGTACATAGCATGAGAGTCTCTATCTTGAGCCTAACCCAATTTAATAGCTATATGACTTGGGCAAGCTATATCCTTATCTTTAAAATGAAGATTGTAATGCTGCCTATCATTGGGAACATAAATACTGAAGGAGATAATACATATAAAATACTTAGGAAAGTATCTAAATGTAGCAAGGGTACAATAAATTACATTCTCTGAGGTAATCTGACTTTCATATGTGCTGTGCTTAGTCGCTCAGTCATGTCCAACTCTTTGCAAGCCCATGGACTGTAGCCCATCAGGCTCCTCTATCCATGGGGATTCTCCAGGCAAGAATACTGGAGTGGGTTGCAATGCCCTCCTCCAGGGGATCTTCCCAACCCAGGGATCAAATCCAGGTCTCCAACGTTGCAGGTGGATTCTTTACCATCTGAGCCACCAGGGAAGCCCAAGAATACTGGAGTAAGTAGCCTATTCTTTATCCAGGGGATTTTCCCAACCTAGGAATCAAATCAGGGTCTCCTGCATTGCAAGCAAATTCTTTATCACCTGGGCTACCAGGGAAGACCTGACTTCCATATAAAAAGTAATAATTGTAGAAATCATCATAATAAAGTCTCAGATACCTTTTCTAGTAGTTGAATTATTCTGATCACTTACAAGAAATTGTTTCAATCAGAGAAAGAAAAAAAAATGATTTAAAAAAAATATGTCCCAGGCAAACGACAAGGATGAGTGACAACTAGCAGTGAAAGGCAAAGGAACATATAAGATGCTAGATGCATATGAATATACATATATTTAGCCTTCATTTAAACCTTATAATAACCCTGAAAGGCAGATTTTCATTATACTGCTATGCATTATACTTTCTAATATGTAGTTAAGGAAACTGAGGTTCAAAAAACTAAAGAAATTTCAAAGTCACATGATTAGCAAACAGCAAAACCAGGGTTTAAATATATTTGCAAATTTCTATTTCATTATCACTTTTGAAAAATTAACTGACTTTCTGAAAGAAGTTCCAAATAGAAACTGAATTCTCTGTCCATGAATCTCTAAATAATTAAGAGATTTGCAATCATGCCTTCAGCTTCAAATGTTTCACTAACCTTTTTGTGAACTACAATACTTCCACAGCTGCTAGCCTGGCTCCACTAAAGGCATACACGGTCAGCATTTTCATTTCGAATGCTGTAGGGGCACTTTGTAACTCAGCTATAATCAATCTATGTTGGGCTGAGGTTTGTCATTAAAGGTCATGACTCAAGAGCAACTTTAAAATAAAAAATCCTTTTAGCCAACTAAAGTAGAAGCAAGGCACATGAACAGAGGCTGATTCTGCACCTGATTGTAATTCACAGCCAGGTGTCAGATTTAAGTATTTGCTTTATGCTTTCCAGAAGACAGCTGCTGTGTATTTTCAACTGCAAAAAAAAAATTTAAAAAAAAGCAAACTACAGGAGAAAATAATTACAAGTCCAGAGAGCTCAGCCAATGCCCTTATCCAAAGATGCTCTGAACATTCACTTCCATTTTCAAAAGGTTCATCATGCTAAAATTTCATCACCACAAACACTGCAGATATCAATGAAAGAAAATGAATATCAGAACACAGGTCAAAAATAAGTGAAATAAATACTCTGATCCTAAAATTGAAGATAACAATTTGACTGTGATTTGAAGTATTTAATAACTCCAGAAGTGTCTAAGAATAGACAAATTATAAGTATGAATATCTTTGACGTGAAGCTCTGGAAAAAATTCTAAAATTGCAATGAAACCTAGAAGGGCAGTCCTACTGCCATCTAATAAAGCCAGTTGTATTGTCAGGTACAAGAGGCTCAAGCAAATCATCCATGATCAGTGGTATACTTGTAAAACAGCTCTCCAAAAAATAAACCCTTGATTTGTATCATTTGCCAATTTCTGGGGTGAAAAATACACCAACCCAAACTGATATTACTAGGAATGTGACACCACTAAATGCAAAGTTGGATATATTTGTACAACTGACTCTGTAAAGCTGATGTTAGTTAGCTACAGCACATTGAGGGCTCAAATCAATAATCTAATCTTCCACCAAAGGAAAGTAGAGTAATAAAAGCAAAGTTAACCTAAATAAAATCAGAAGGAAATAATAAAGATTAAAGAGGAAATAAATGAAAGAGAATAGTAAGATAACGGAGAAAAATCGATAAAACCAAAGACTGATTCCTTGAAAAGATCAACAAAATTGAAAATCCTTTGCCTAGACTAACCATGGAAAAAAGGGAGAAGATGTATTTTACAAAATTAAAAAAGATTATAATAAAATGGTATGCATGACTGTTTGACAAAAAATAAGTAACCCAGTAAATGGACAAATTCCTGAAAGATAGATACTTCTGAAACTGACTCAAAAAGGAATAGAAAATCTGATCAGATCTTAAAAAGCAGAGAGATTCAATCAGTAACTTTTTAAAAATCTCCATAATAGTGAAAAGTTCAGTAACCAGATGGCTTCATTGAAGAATTCCAAACATTTAAAGGAGAATAAACACCAATCCTTCACAAACTCATAAACAGACAAAAGGAAAAGACCTTTTCAAACTTATTATATGAAGCTTATGTCATCCTTATATTGAGACAAAAATAGTAGGAAAAAAACACTACACATAAAAATTCTCAATACAAGCAAAGCTAATCCAACAACACGTGAAAAAGATTCTAACTTATGAATAAGTGGGATTTATTAGAGGATTGACCAGTGGCTTCAACTTTAGTGTCAATATAATATAACATATTATAAGAATTAAGGGCAAAACTCACATCATCATCTCAATAGCTACATAAAAAGCATTTGACAAGATCCAGTACCTTTACATGAGAAGAATACCCAAAAATTAAGAACAGAAGTCAACTTCTTCAGTCTGAAAAAAGGAATCTATGAAAAGTCACAGGTCGCATCATAATTAATGGTATAAGACTGAAATGCTTCCCTAAAGTCAGGGACAATACAAAGATATCTGCTTATGCCACTTCTATTCAACATTGTACTCGAAACTTTATGTAGGGAAACTAGGTATGAAAAAGATTAAGGCATCAAGATTGAAAAGAAAGAACTAAAACTCTGTTTATGGATAACATGACCTTGTACATAGAAAATCCTAAGGAAACCATTAAAAAACACTATTAAAATAAACGAGCTAAGTAAGGCTGCAGGATACAAAATCAATTTAAAATAACTACATACTAGCTAAGAAAATAAGTATGAAATTATGCAAATTACATTTATGATAGCAAGAAAACCAAAATACATGGCTATATATTTACCCAAAGAAGTACCAAATGTATACACTGAAAACTTAAAAACATCTTGGATAGACATATAGATCAATGGAATGAAAATGACAGTATAGACATAAATCCACACATTTATGATTTATTGATTTTTTTACACGGGTGCTAAGACAATTCAATGAGAAAGAACAATCTTTTAAATAAGTGATAGCACGATAAATGGATAACTACAGGCAAAACCATGAAGTTGGACCTCCCTACATCACAACAAAAACAAAAAGTAATTCAAAATAGATCAAAGATTGAATGATAAGAGTTGAACCAAAACCACCAGGACACAATTTTTATAGTGTCTGTATATTTGTGGTGCAAGGTCTTGTAAAGGTTTTTACTGAAAACTATCATTAACCAGTCTTTCTTACTGACAATAAATTATTAATAAAATTTTAAAAAAAAAAGAGTTGAACTATAAAATTCTTGAAAGGAAACAAAGGACTAAATGGCCATGGTCTTGGATTGAGCAACAATTTTTTAGATATGCCACCAAAAGCACAAGTGACAAAAGGAAAAACAGAAAAATTGTACATGAAAGTTAAACACTTTTCTATTTCAAAAACTACCACCAAGAAAGTGAAAAGACCACCCAGAGAATGGAGAGAAATTTTCACAAATCATATGTCTGATAAGAGAGTTGTATTGAGAATATATAAAGAAAATTTTAAATAATAAAAAAGGTAAGTAACCTAATTAAATCAAAGGCAACAGATCTGAAGGAAAACTGTTTGTCCACTCACAACACTTAAGACATCAAATGTGTGGGTTTTTCCCCCACCTCAACCAGTTTTCCAACCCTCAGGATACCAACTGAGTGTTCTATAATGTAATTCAACACTACTCCAGATGTAGAGCAAGATTCCGCAGTCTTAACGGCTCAGTCTCACAAGAGTGTACTGCTTCAGATGCCAATCACAAGCTATGAGTCCTCAGTTCAGTTCAGTTCAGTTACTCAGTCGCGACTCTTTGCGAACCCATGAACCACAGCACACCAGGCCTCCCTGTCCATCACCAACTCCCGGAGTCTACCCAAACCCATGTCCATCGAGTTGGTGATACCATCCAACCATCTCATCCTCTGTCGAACCCTTCTCCTCCTGCCCTCAATCTTTCCCATGCAGCATCAGGGTCTTTTCAAATGAGTCAGCTTTTCGCATCAGGTGGCCAAAGTATTGGAGTTTCAGCTTCAACATCAGTCCTTCCAATGAACACCCAGGACTGATATGCTTTAGGATGGACTGATTGGATCTCCTTGCAGTCCAAGGGACTCTCAAGAGTCTTCTCCAACACCACAGTTCAAAAGTATCAATTCTTCGGCGCTCAGCTTTCTTCACAGTCCAACTCTCACATCCATACATGACTACTGGAAAAACCATAGCCTTGACTAGACAGACCTTTGATAGCAAAGTAATGTCTCTGCTTTTTAATATGCTGTCTAGGTTGGTCATAACTTTCCTTCCAAGGAGTAAGTGTCTTTTAATTTCATTGCTGCAATCACCATCTGCAGTGATTTTGGAGCCCAGAAAAATAAAGTTAGCCATTGTTTCCACTGTTTCCCCATCTATTTGCCATGAAGTGATGGGACCAGATACCATGATCTTAGTTCTCTGAATGTTGAGCTTTAAGCCAACCTTTTCACTTTCATCAAGAAGCTCTTCAGTTCTTCTTCACTTCCTGCCATAAGGGTGTCTAACCTGGCTGCAATGTCAGAGGTTCCCACAGCCTCCCACTGCTTAGGTTCAATAATTTGTTGAAATAGCTCACAAAACTCAGGGAAACATCTACTTATGCTTACCAGCTTATTACAAAGAATATTATAAAAGATACAGATGAAAACCAAGATGAAGTCCATACATAGGAAAAGGTCCAGAAAACTTCTGAGTACAAAAGCTTTTGTTCCCATGGAGCTGGGGTGTATCTCCCTCCAACATCTGGATATATTATTGATCAACCCAGACGTTCTCTGAACTCTGTATTTCAGGGACTGCATGGAGGCTTTCTGACATAGGCATGATCAATTATTAAATACAGCCCTCCTCTCTCCTCTCCCCATAGGATGCAGATGAGGTGGAAATTTCCAAATTTCTAATTTTGACTTGGTCTTTGTGATAGCCCCTATCCGGAAGCTAGCCAGGAGCCCACCAAAGAGGTGCCTGATTTGAACACAAGACATTCCCTACAACACCAAAATTTCCAAGGGATTTAAGAGATCTGTGTAAGATGTTCCATTCCACATCATTGCTGAAGAAATTCAAGGGTTTAAGGAGTTCTGTACCAGGAACAACTAAGAGTTCTTATTACATCACAAGATTTGATCTGACTTATCTCTGAAGAAGACACACAATTACCCATTAGGCACATAAAAATGCACAAAATAATTAGTCATTTGTGAAATGTAAAGCAAAATATGAGATACCACTTCATGCCCATTAGGATGGCTATTTAAAAAAAAAAAAAGCAAACAATGACAAATGTTAGCAAATATATTGCTGGTGGGAATGTATAATATTGAAGCAACTATGGATTTTAATTTGGTATTTCCTGAAAATGTTACACATTGAGTTACCATATGACTAAGTAGTAAGATACCTATTCCTAAGTATATACCAAAGGGAAATAAAAAAGTAGGTCCTCACAAATACTTTTACACAAATGTTCATAGCAGCATTATCCATGAGAGCAACAAAGTGGAAACCAGCATGTCTGTCAACTGATGAGTAGATAACAAACATGTGGTATATTGATACAATGACATATTCAACAGTAAAAAGAATTGCTAATACATGTTATAACATGGATGAACCTTGAAAATACTATTCTATGGTACATAATTCCATTTACATAAAATCCTAGAAAAGTCAAATCTATAGAGACAGAGAGAATAGTAGTGGTTTCCTAGGGCTGAGAGTGGAGGATATGGGGAATGACTACCAATGGCTACTGGCTTCTGCAAGAATAAAACTGTTGTTAAATTGGATTGTGGTGACAGTTGCATAACTCTGTAAATTTACCAACAAAACACTGAACTTTAAGCTCTAAATGGGTGAATTATAATATCTCAGTAAAGCTTTACAAACAAAAGTGAAAGCAGCTAGCTTTTACTGAATACTCATTAAATTCCCAGCACTGTGCTATTTCATTTATATTTAATATTTCATCTAATCTTCACAACACTGAGTTAGGTATGATCATTTACTCCTTTGATCCTTAAGGTAAGGATCAAAGAAGTTAAGGATTCCTAGGCCCTAGGTCCCATAGCTGCTGCTGCTGCTGCTAAGTCGCTTCAGTCCTATCTGACTCTGTGCGACCCCATAGACGGAAACCCACCAGGCTCCGCCGTCCCTGGGATTCTCCAGGCAAGAACACTGGAGTGGGTTGACATTTCCTTCTCCAAGGTCCCATAGCTAGTTAGTGGTAAAACTGAACTTGAACCTATGTTTGATTCCAAAGGCCACATCTACAATTGAAGTTACTACCCAACACTGCCTGGATATCAAGAAAAAAGCAATCACTGAAGAATAAATGTACATAATGAAAGTGTATAGAAAATAAGGGTCTGAAGATAGAACCTAGGGACACTGTAACTTGAGGGCAAAACAGAGGAATAACTCACAAAGAGAATGAAAAAGATTAATAGAAAACAGAAATAAGAGTAGCTCCTTAAAAAGATATTAAATATATATCAGGTGCTGAGAATACAACAGTAAACAAGATGTAATTGCTGTCCTAAATATATGCTAGACAAAATAGACAAATAACTTTTAAAAATCACAGCCAAAATTGAGATTTGACTTAGCATTTCTAGAGTACAGTTTAATGCTTATTCAAGGATGTATCCACATGGATTTCAGGAAAGACAGCCAGAGGCAAAGTTGCTCTGCAAAAGCTGTTTCCAGCATCCCATTATTAGTGTTTTTGTACTATTCCCTTTCCCAACATACATCTCTCCAAGCCCCTTTACGTTTCTGATGCTTAGTGATCTATTTTTCCTGCTTCCACTGTTATCTGAAAAGAACCAGATTCCAGTCATTTAAACCCCATTGTGAATGAGTTAGTATTATGTAAAACTGGTAGAAATAAGTATCAAGTCTTAGGAAGATTTTTCTGAAATGTCAAGTGCTCAGGATTACATGTTATTTAGTTTGTTCCATTTACTGTGCATATACATTATATATATATGTTTTCCAAACTCTTCTATAAATACTTTGAGAGCAGGGGCCATATTTACTATACCCTAGAGATATACTATTTCTGGGGAAGGAGGATTGACTCAGGGATAAATATATGCTTAGTACTTGGTTGACTGAATAGTTCAGTTCAGTTGCTCTGTCGTGTCTGACTCTTTGCTATCCCATGCACTACAGTATACCAGGCCTCCCTTTCCATCACCAACTCCCAGAGTTTACTCAAACTCATGTCCATTGAGTCAGTGATGCCATCCAACCATCTCATCCTCTGTCATCCCCTTCTCCTCCCGTCTTCAATCTTTCCCAGCATCAGGGTCTTTTCCAAGGAATCAGTTCTTCGCATCAGGTGGCCAAAGTATTGGAGTTTCAGCTTCATCATCAGTCCTTCCAACGAATAGTCAGGACTGATTTCCTTTAGGATGGACTAGTTGGATCTCCCTGCAGCCCAAGAGACTCTCAAGAGTATTCTCCGGCACCACAGTTCAAAACCATGAATTCTTCGGCGCTCAGCCTTCTTTATAGTCCAACTCTCGACTGAATAGTAACTATGTTAATTTTTTCTTAAGTCTAGCTCATCTTTGTTTTCATATAGTTGTATTTAGATATAATTGACATACAGTATTGCATAAGTTTAAGGTGTAAAATATTATGATTTGACTTACATACATCAAGAAATGATTATCACAGTAAGTTTCATGAACCTCATCTCATATAGATATAAAATTAAATAGGAAACATTTTTGTGATGAGAACTCAGGATTTACTGTTAATAACTATCATATGTAACATATATCAGTGTTACTTATATTTACCATGTTGACATTAGACCCCTAGTACTTATAAGTACTTATAACTTAGTTACTTATAACTACAAGTTTGTACTTTTTAACTACCTTGATCCAATTCCCCTCCCAGCACACCCACCTTTTATAACTACAAATCTAATCTCTTTTATTTGAGTTTGTTTTTGAAGTTCAAATGATTACAACACTAGGTTAGCTCCTCGTATACAACATAGTAATTCAGTACTTCTGTGTATTTCAAAATGAAAACCATGACAATTCTACTTATAATCTGACACCGTGCAGATATTACCTAATTACTAGCTATATTATTCACACTGTATATATCATAACTGATTTTTTTTTGGCTGCTCTGCATGGCTTGCAGGATCTTAGTTCCCTGACTAGAGATTGAACCTGGGCCCTTTGCAGTGAGAGTACAGGGTCCCAACCTCTGTACCTTTTTCAAGTAGAAGGTTGTACCTCTTAATCACTCTCACTTATCTGTCTCATCCACCCACCCAGTTCCCTCTGGCAACCACCTGTTTTTATCTATCATTCTGTTTCTCTTTTGTTAAGTTTGTTCATTTGTTTTTTAGATTCCACATATAAATGAAACCATACAATATGTATCACTCTGCACCTGACATACTTCATTTAGCATACTGCCCTCTAGGTTCCTCCATGCTGTCACAAAGATCAAGATTTCTTTCTTTGTATGGCTAATATTCCATTCTTTGTGTATGTGTGTATATATAAATATATCTCACACATTTTCTTTATCCATTCATCTCTTGGTGGGCACTTAAGTTGCTTCTATATTTTGGCCTCTGCAAATAATGCTTCAATGAATATAGGGTTGCATATACCTTTTTTGAACTACTGCTTTCATTTTTCTGGATAAATAAACAGGACAGAAATTGCTGGCATATATGGTAGTTTTATTTTTAATTTTTGAGGAATCTCCATATTATATTCCACAGTGATTTCACCAATTTATATTCCCACAAAAAGCTCAGGAGGGTTCCATTTCTCTACATCCTCACCGATACTTGTTATTTGTTTTCTTTTTTATAAGAGCCATTCTGAGAGTTGTGAGGTGATATTTCTGTTTTAATTTGCAGTTTCCTGATGATTAGCAATGTTGAGCATCTTTACATATGTCTATTGGCCATATGCGTGTCTTTGTTAGAAAAATGTCTATTCAGGACCTCTACCCATTTTTCAATTAGGTTGTTTTGTTTTTTATGTCAAATTGTATGAGTTCTTTGTATATTGTGGATATTGTGCTCCCTTAAAGAGTGGGGTCTCTATTTCCCACAGTCCTCTAGCTCTCCTAAAAATAAGCCCTGCTGGCTTTCAGAGACCCGTCTTCCCAATGCATGAGCCCTAGGTTGGGGAGCCCAATGTGGAACTCAGACCTCCCACTCCTTGGGGAGAATCTCTGCAACTGTAATTATCCTCCTATTTTTGAGTAACCAGCTAGGAGTATGTATCTACATTATATAGGATCTTTGCCCCTCCTACCCTTCTCATTATGGTTCCTTCTTCATATCTTGAATTATAGATCTTTTCTGCTAGTCTTCAAGTCATTCTCACCAATAGTTACTCTATAAATAGTTGTAATATTGGCATGCCCATGGGAGCAGGTAAGCTCAGGGTCTTCTTATTCTACCATCTTGGGCACTCCCTCCATATCTGTGTCAATTTTATAATTATATTTCATGATATTCCCCAGGAAGACAAAAGTAGGTTTATTTACTGCCCTTCCTTCACCAAAAACCAGAGAAAATTATAATTCCCTTCTCAACACAGTTATGATTTTTAAATTCAAAATTTAGCAATTATAGCTTCATTTTTATCATATCAATTCTATATCACTGGTAGGGTGAAAATTATGGGCTTACAAATATACTGTATCATTCCCTCTCTCAGAGAAGGGCTTCTTGTAATTTTTTAAAGTCTGTGCTAGTTGAACTAGACCAGATGAATGTTGTATCCCTTAGAGAATGCAGATCTCTGTAGGTATGTTTTCTGACACCATTTGAGGGGACAAAGTAGGAAGGAAACTATGATCACTGTATCTTCAATATTCTCTTGAATAAAGAATAACTATCTATACACAGTTGGCCGAGTCCTACAGTTCCTTTTTTAGGCAAAGTTCCCTTTGTACTCAGTAGGAGCTTTCTCTGCATGAGGATTCCTAGCTCAGTAGAGCCTGAACTTAAAACAAGTATCCTTCACCCCCCTATAGACAAATCCTCAGACTCAAGCAATAGGGTAAATTATAAACGAGTTTCTGGTGAAAAATACTTTCACACTCGTTGAACATGCTGAAACTTATAATGGAAATTACCACCTTAAAATTGTATACAAAGAAAAGTCCTCAACTCACAACTTTCCAGGAAAGCCGAACATAAGGGAACAGGGCTTATCTGCTGGAAAGACAAAGCAGAGGACCACCTGTATTGCTGAGAGGGTCACCAGTTGGCATGCTTACCCCTTTAACTATATTCTACTTGACCTCTTTGGGTCTAAAATGCTTACAATATTGGATTCCTAGGAAGGACTTAATATTAACTGCACATTTACCACATCCCCACATTCACGGCATAAACATTTCAGACCTCACAACAACCTAATGAGGTACGCATTACTTCCACTACTTTTAAAATGACTAGGTATAATAAGTTCAACAAGTCCAAGGCCACACAACTAACAAGTAGCAGAGACAACATTAAAATATCATGTTCTAGAGTCTATGTTGATAACATGGAGGCTCCCAGATACCTTCAGACTGCTGCTGAGACTAAGCCCAGAAGGGGAAACAGTGAATTTGCCTATAAGTTTCAAATAGCTTATCTGGCAGGTGAGAGTAGGAAAATGGAAAAAAAAACTTTATTTGTTTAAAGAAAGATCACTTTAAAATGCTGGAGACCTTAAATATTAAAGTAACCTGCTCTACAGAGGATTTCATGGAGGCCGAGAGCTTTTGTTCATGTAACACCATGAGAAGTTGTGCCTTCTGCCCATCCTATAGCTCCTGCTGACTTGCAATGGAAATATTTATCCCATTTCCAACCTCCAACAAATACTACTGTTCAAAGTTTCTGGAGTTTTCCTTAGAAATGATTCAGCAAAAAAGAGGCATATACAGGAGGTTACAGGTACATCTACACCTAGACCTTTAATGTTTTTTAATAAAAGGTTTTGCAAATTGGATTATTTCCTGCTTTTGACTTGTGTTATAGTCCACATTAGACATTTATCTTAATTTTTGACCACTGTTCTAAACTTCTGTACTTTTCCTTTCAAGCTTGGTATCTTTTTCAGCAGGCAATGATCTATAAATAAATATTTATATATACACAAAATGAGTCAGCACAGAATATTAGCTTTTCCTTGAAGTTCTATCAAATCATTGCCAAATGGACAATTTCAGGAAATTTGCATGTTCTTACTTGCAGGGCAGGTATTACCATACTTCCCCAAAAATACAGTATCAACTCAAGGCAGACAAACAACATTTTCCATCCATCAGTCAACTGCTTTCATTTTGCCATTTTATCTGCTACAGAAAATTGCAGAGGAAGGTAAACTTCCAAACTCACTCTATGAGGCCACCATCACCCTAATTCCAAAACCAGACAAGGATGCCACAAAAAAAGAAAACTACAGGCCAATATCACTGATGAACATAGATGCAAAAATCCTTAACAAACTTCTAGCAAACAGAATCCAACAACATATTAAAAAAAATCATACACCACGACCAAGTGGGCTTTATCCCAGGAATGCAAGGATTCTTTAATATCTGCAAATCAATCAATGTAATACACCACATTAACAAATTGAAAGATAAAAACCATATGATTATCTCAATAGATGCAGAGAAAGCCTTTGACAAAATTCAACACCCATTCATGATTAAAACTCTCCAGAAAGCAGGAATAGAAGGAACATACCTCAACATAATAAAAGCTATATATGACAAACCCACAGCAAGCATCACCCTCAATGGTGAAAAATTGAAAGCATTTCCCTGAAATCAGGAACAAGACAAGGGTGCCCACTCTCACCACTACTATTCAACATAGTGTTGGAAGTTTTGGCCACAGCAATCAGAGCAGAAAAAGAAATAAAAGGAATCCAGATAGGAAAAGAAGAAGTGAAACTCTCGCTGTTTGCAGATGACATGATCCTCTACATAGAAAACCCTAAAGACTCTTCCAGAAAATTACTAGAGCTAATCAATGAATATAGTAAAGTTGCAGGATATAAAATTAACACACAGAAATCCCTTGCATTCCTATATACTAACAATGAAAAAACAGAAAGAGAAATTAAGGAAACAATACCATTCACCATTGCAACAAAAAGAATAAAATACTTAGGAATATATCTACCTAAAGAAACAAAAGACATATACATAGAAAACTATAAAACACTGATGAAAGAAATCAAAGAGGACACAAACAGATGGAGAAACATACCATGCTCATGGATTGGAAGAATCAATATTGTCAAAATGGCTATTCTACCCAAAGCAGTCTATAGATTCAATGCAATCCCTATCAAGCTACCAATGGGATTTTTCACAGAACTAGACCAAAGAATTTCACAATTTGTATGGAAATACAAAAAACCTCGAATAGCCAAAGTAATCTTGACAAAGAAGAATGGAACTGGAGGAATCAACCTGCCTGACTTCAGACTCTACTACAAAGCCACAGTCATCAAGACAGTATGGTACTGGCACAAAGACAGAAATATAGATCAATGGAACAGAATAGAAAGCCCAGAGATAAATCCACGAACTTATGGACACCTTATCTTTGACAAAGGAGGCAAGGATATACAATGGAAAAAAGACAACCTCTTCAACAAGTGGTGCTGGGAAAACTGGTCAACCACTTGTAAAAGAATGAAACTAGAACACTTTCTAACACCATACACAAAAATAAACTCAAAATGGATTAAAGATCTAAATGTAAGACCAGAAACTATAAAACTCCTAGAGGAGAACATAGGCAAAACACTCTCCGACATAAATCACAGCAAGATCCTCTATGACCCACCTCCCAGAATATTGGAAATAAAAGCAAAAATAAACAAATGGGACCTAATGAAACTTAAAAGCTTTTGCACTACAAAGGAAACTATAAGTAAGGTGAAAAGACAGCCCTCAGATTGGGAGAAAATAATAGCAAATGAAGAAACAGACAAAGGATTAATCTCAAAAATATACAAGCAACTCCTGCAGCTCAATTCCAGAAAAATAAATGACCCAATCAAAAAATGGGCCAAAGAACTAAACAGACATTTCTCCAAAGAAGACATACAGATGGCTAACAAACACATGAAAAGATGCTCAACATCACTCATTTTCAGAGAAATGCAAATCAAAACCACAATGAGGTACCATTACACGCCAGTCAGGATGGCTGCTATCCAAAAGTCTACAAGCAATAAATGCTGGAGAGGATGTGGAGAAAACGGAACCCTCTTACACTGTTGGTGGGAATGCAAACTAGTACAGCCACTATGGAAAACAGTGTGGAGATTTCTTAAAAAACTGGAAATAGAACTGCCATATGACCCAGCAATCCCACTTCTGGGCATACACACTGAGGAAACCAGATCTGAAAGAGACACGTGCACCCCAATGTTCATCGCAGCACTGTTTATAATAGCCAGGACATGGAAGCAACCTAGATGCCCATCAGCAGATGAATGGATAAGGAAGCTGTGGTACATATACACCATGGAATATTACTCAGCCGTCAAAAAGAATTCATTTGAAGCAGTCCTAATGAGATGGATGAAACTGGAGCCCATTATACAGAGTGAAGTAAGCCAGAAAGATAAAGAACATTACAGCATACTAACACATATATATGGAATTTAGAAAGATGGTAACGACAACCCTATATGCAAAACAGAAAAAGAGACACAGAAGTACAGAACAGACTTTTGAACTCTGTGGGAGAAGATGAGGGTGGGATGTTGCGAAAGAACAGCATGTATATTATCTATGGTGAAACAGGTCACCAGCCCAGGTGGGATGCATGAGACAAGTGCTCGAGCCTGGTGCACTGGGAAGACCCAAAGGAGTCGGGTGGAGAGGGGGGTGGGAGGGGGAATCGGGATGGGGAATACGTGTAAATCTATTGCTGGTTCATGTCAATGTATGACAAAACCCACTGAAAAAATAAATTAATTAATTAATTAAAGACAAAAAAAAAAAAAGCTACTTGTTTACTGGGTACTCTTATCTTTTCACGGCATGAACTGTCCTTATGATAAAGAAAGCCCAGAATTTTTACAGTGCATGGAGATTTGGTTTTGATTTGAAACCAAGTCAAGATTTCACTTTGATTCTCTTCTCTTAGATGTTTATATTTCATACAAAACCACAATAACAACCCTGACCTGAACTGCAAGCATCTCTCTCTATTATGGGAAGAAGTAGAAATATCTCCTGAGTAGCTCACCAACAATAAATTAATCTCTGAGTTTGTCAAGGGATTTTCTCTGAGTAATAAATGATCTGATACGATTGGAATTGCTGACACCTAGTCAAAGCAATATAAAAAGGGAACAGTCTATTGACTCTTGAGCATTTCACTTTAGAAATAACACTCAATAGACGTCAAAGAGTAAAATGAAAGCCTCATCTTTTTCAATTGCCAAATGACAAAGATGCTCTATTTAGAAGGAACCGAAAGGCCCATCTTCCCACAAATCTCTCCCCTACCATCATATCAGGTTTACTGAACATTCTGTAATCACTAACCCCTCTCAGAACTGCTAAAAGGAGATACAGTCATTTTACTCATCTAAGCTAAAACCGTATTACCTAAGTTGGGTATTTGTCTTCTATGTCACCATTAAACACTATAACTCCCTCTCTCATGACATTTATCATGCTGTATTGTGACTGTTTATCTTTTCTGACTCACATGTAAACTCTTAGATCCTTGAGAAAGGGAGCCAAATTAGGCTGCATTTCCAGTGCCTAGAACAGTAACCAAGGTCTACTAAGTCATATATTTGCATAGTAAATATTTCAGAAATATGTAACTGAATGAAGAGAATAAGTAATGAAGATACAAATTACAAGGATAGGAATACATTCATAGTATTAAGCCATCATCATCCAAGAACACAAAGCAAGCCCCTAAAATGAAGGTGACAAACCAGTCAGTTTTCAAGTTACATGTAGCCCATGGATGAGCATTGAAAAAGTAGGAAATGTCACATTTTTTTTTCCAAAAAAATACTTCTATCTTTTTCATGAGAAGCTAGAAGGTAGATCAATCAATATAGGGTCAATAATCCTATATGGAAATATAATATAATATATTGTCAATAATCCTATCTGTTGTCCCCATCAGATGAGGAATGGGCTTGCCTTTTGTTTACAGTCCCAATGGGACCCATTTTATTGCTTTATGCTATTAATAGCTGCTTAGCCAATATAACTACTTAAGGTTGTGCCCTAAAGGAAGAAGATATGAGACAAATATGCTATCTGTGAACATTAGGAAGGAGAGAAGAGAATATGTCACCAAATTATAACTAACATGAGAACCACCACCACTTCATAAAGGCTCTGGGCATCTTGCACAAAGGAGCAGCAGTACTAAAGAAAACCTCTGTATTACTTCATAATTTTTAAGTCAGTCCTACAAAGAGGGATGACGATAGGACCAAGTGTTAAAATAGCCTCTTCCTTTATAGATTATGATGCAATATTTAGACTAACTTAGAACTTCATATGACAAACATTATTGTCACTGAAGAGAAGGTTTCAGTTAATGTCGAGGCTGAAAATAGGGAAAGTGGCTCAGATGGTGTTTGCCCAATTAAAGAGCCAATCAGTAATTTCTTTTCATGAACCTTGGAATATAATTTTGCTTTCCTCCATTCACATGCAAATGCATTATTTCAAGTGAACAAAAAATGCACAAAGAAAGAAATTCAAACATTATGTATCCTAATACTAGGGTTACAACATGCCAAGCAAATTTTTTTATAAAGCTTTTGTTTCAGCTTTTGTTGAATAAGACAGCTGTTTCTATTCATCCAAGGATTTTTTTTTCTTTCTTTCCTAAATTTTTTTTGAGGAAACTGGTGACTGTGATTACAGCAGAATGTCTTCCTAAATCATATTCAAAATAACAAAATTTTCTTTTAAACTATCATTGACAAATGTAAAGTGTTTCTACAACAAAGTTAAATTTCATAAACTCAAATGTTCCTTAGAAGCAACCAGCACTACAGAAATCATTTCTATGTATTTTTTCTTTTTTTCTTTCAGGTGGAAAGCTAAAAGACATTAGAAAAAAAAAAGTTAAGAATAAATGTTTGCTCCAAGAAGATTTGGGGATACTTCCATATATCATTAAAGCTAGTAATATTTCTATTTAAGGACTAAACATATTACTTCCAATGTGAAATAATTTAATTAGCTTCCTCATTACTATTAGAGGCTATATAAAACAGGAAATGTGAGGTAGATAAATAAAAATGCTTGAAATGAGAAAATATATATTCAACCTATCAGGAAAAATAAATTCAAACCATGGAAATATTCAGTTGTGCTTTAAACTTTCAACTTTTTTCTGTTCTTTCCAAAAAATTAATGTTTTAACATAAATAACTGAATAAAAAGCTGTTCTCCACAACTGTATTTTTAGGACTTGAATAAAAACAAACATACCTTTTTGACAATATTATTGTGATTTTTTAATTTATCAGGACTTATTGATTTCAGAGGACATTCTATTTGTCATGGTAGAAGTAAGAAATGTTCTTTCAAAATCCCAGATGTTTGTTGAATACCACCTGTGTTTTAATAACAAGAGAAATAATATATCATTTATTGAACATTTACTAGGTACCTTGCTAATTCTATTTCTAAACTTTTACATTAATTAATTGGTGTTATCACAGTTCTAGGTTCTTTATACTTATTTTCTCATGATAGATATAAATCATATCTATCTCATAATATATCTACATACATATATCTCAATATAGATGTATATCTCAACATATGTATAGTCACATTTTGTTGAGTGTAAAATGGGCATAATAACATCTACATCATAATGTGGCTATATTTACACACACACCAGAACAGAATATAAAATTATCTCCATTTTACACATAAGAAAACTGACACAGAGCACTAAAATAGCTAACAAAATATCACATCACTAATCAATGGTAAAAATAATATTTTGATCCATGCCTCTCAAACTCCAAAGTTCATTCTCATTCCATTTAGCTATACAAACTTACACTTTGATCAATGGCTTTCATCTTTTAAATATGGAAGTGCTGTTTTCCAAGTAATGAGGCTGAATTTTAAGAGAGTCATACTCTTTCAATTTATTACCTTTGTGACCACAAGAGTACCAGAATCTTTATGGAACAGATAATTCTGTTAAGATATACACCTGGGTTAAGTGAGATGATTTGGATGAGAGATGTGGTCCATGTCTTTAAAAAGGAAAGGAAAAAGAAAAGGATTTAAACTGGGGCCTTCTAGCAAACAGAAACTGCTTAAACTAGACAAGTTCAAGACAGCTACCTGGCCAAACCACCAAAAATTGAATCTTGGCTTCCAAAAAAATGTGTGACAAAGCCAAACTATTTTTTTTCTAAAGGCAATCAACCAAACTCTGCTTTATCATACCACAGTTGCCTTTTTCTCAGGCAGTTAGAGCGTGAGACCTCATCTCCTTTGTCTCACTCATAGAACCAAATAGATGATGACCATCAAGAAATACGAATCAAAATTACTTTAGTTAGATTCATTGACAAAGACAGATTTATAAATATGATGATGGGCTATCAAAACAAAGCTGTCCACATCTTCATTTTTCATTTTATTCTTGAGATCAATATGTTCCTTCAATCATCTAACCTAGGACAACTCCTAAATCTTCTACTGAACTGCATTCCTTCAGTATGAGAGCAACTTGTTAGTAGGAACACATCCTTTCCTTCCAAGTCTAACAAAAAGTTCAAATTCTATCTTTCATTTGAGACTCAGTATCACAGATAACAATTTCCTCACCTCTAAAGTTAACATAATATGAACCTCATGGGGAAGCTATAATCAGTACATGGGATAATGCAGTGATTCACAAGTATTTATTTTTTAATCTCAGAACTGTTCTTCAAATTAAAGCTTTATGGGGAAGCCCAGTTTATACAGCAGAAAAATGCAGAACAGTTCTTGAAACCATTTGGGTAGAGAAGGAATTCAAGAGGAAATTTCAAAATCATTGTGATTATGTATAAAAAATTTCTAGTATTTGACATACACAAGAGCAAAAAATAAATGGCAGCAATTATTATTGCTTGAACACTTTCTTTCAAATCAGCAGTTAAAAAGAAAACTTGAGCCATGGCTATAAGGTTGAAAGCAAAATATCTTTTGGCCCTTTTGCCTCGCAACTCTGATCTAGAAAATGTTGACCTCAAATCTATCTCTTCCAAATCAGACTACAACTTAAATGCACTATGGCAGTTTACTATTTAACATAATTGTATCAAAAATTTACCATTAGCACAAATTATCTTCAACATAGTTTTTTGTGTTGAAAAGTTTATGAAGTATGGTGAAAACTGCCCTGAATCTGACTTCTAATTGGAATTCTACTACTTATTATTGAATGAAAATCTTTATAACTTCTAAATTTATTGTTTTTCTTCTGTCACAGAGGTTATCATACTTTTTCCATAAAGGATCAGATACTAAATACTTTATGTTCTGAGGACCATAAAGTCTCTGTTGTAACTACTCAACTCAGCTGTTGTGGTACCAAAGCATGAATAAACAATGCATAAGCAAACAGGTATGGTTATGTTTCAATAAAAGTTTATTTACAAAAACAGGTGATAGGTTGGATTTGGCCTATCAGTCATAGTTTTCCAAACCCTGCATTAGAAATAATAGGGTTGGACCAGATTATTAACCTCAAACTTGGCTAGGCATCAAAATACTTTGGCAGAGTTTTTGTAAATCACAGATTTCTGCACAACATACCACCCCCATAAACCTTCTGAATCAAACTCGCTAGGGTTAAGACCCAAAAATTTCTAAGACTCAGACTCCTGGAATAATTAAAATACAGGTCTGTAGACAATCTTAAATTATCACTGGACTAGATGATTTCTAGCATTCCAATTCTAACATTCTTTGATAAAGAGTGATTCTCACCAGTGGTTTTGATCCAAGTTTGACATACTTAAAAATACAAAGTATACTGAAATAATATCACTGTTTTTGATGAGCAAAATTTTGAGAATTTATCACTTGGAAGGTATCAGTACATTAGTTTATGTCAGAAAACTGTGCAGAAAACATGAATATGTTATAAGCATTACTGCTCTTAAAAATAAAAAACAGTATTCCTTGGGTTTCTTTTTCTGAAGCATTTCTCTTACAGCAGTGGCTGTCAAGCTTTTTGATCTCAAGAAGCCTTAACATTCTTTAAAATTACTGAGTCTTAAAGACCTTTTCCTTATGTGGCCTTAGACAAAACTTGAACTTATCTATTTATATTTACTATATTCGAAGCTAAAACTGAAAAAAAAATATTATTTTAATAATAAACCGATTGTATGATCTTGTCCTTCATACAGAAGAAAAACGTATGTTTCCAAACACAGGGAACACATAAAATCCCATCACCTATATTACTATTCATGGAATGATATAAATATGGTTATACTTTGATCTATAAGTTAAAATTTTGGCTGCCATCTATGATTTCCATATCTGTGTGCCACTACATACCAATGATTACCCAGGTACCCTTTCTCTTCAGCAAAGAAATTATTACTCCATTCCTCAAATATAAGAATAATTTCTATTCCAGAATCTTATTTTGGGTATGTTTCCTCCTATTCTCTGATATTCTGCTAAATCCAACCAAAAGATGTAGGACAAAGGGAACCATTGTTGTACTCCATGCATGTCAGTTTCATGAAGCAAGAAGGAAATGCATTCAGATGGGATAAACTGAATATATTTGGCTAATCAGACTCTTTAGTATTTGTCCATCAGAGGGGTTTCACATGATATTGTTGCTTTAATTAATTACCATCTTGCTCAGTAACTCATACAAAAGATTTTCACATTTTTTATGGGCATTCAGGTTTCCTCATTTGATGTTTTCCCCATTTTCTTTCTTCACTTTTCCATTTTTTTTTCATAATAACACTCAACTTTCAACACTCAGATCATGCATAACTTTGTAAGTCTTCCTGATTTCTCACCTGCCCAGAAGGAACCCCTACCTCCTTTGAGTCTACATTTCAACACAAAGCAGTAACTGAGAACCTACAGCTCTTGACAGTATTTACTGGCTTAAATCTTTATCTTCCCAAATAGTGCTTACACAGTACCCAGAACCTAATCTATACTCAGCAAATGTTTACATAAATCGTCCACAAATAGTGTCAGGGTATTAGTTCTCTGGTTCCCCAGAATTCAGACTGAAATTGGTAGAGATAAAGGCATTGGAGTCCAACTGTTTTTAAGTCTTAATTGAATTTTTTTAAGATTGAATAAAGAACAAAGAGTCAAGATTAAAAATTAGGAAATATCTATACTCCCATGACAGTAAGAGGAGAAAGAAAAAGGAAAGAAAAGAATGGAGAGAGGAGAAGAAACAATAGCAGGAGAGTGTACTGTTACGGAAGCCAGACATCAGAGGAGTAGAAGAGGAAGAAAGAGAAGGAGGAGGTCAGAGAGAGGAAGAGGATGTATATGGGGAAGAAGGGGAAGACAAAGGAAAAGGAAGAGGTTAGTAACAAGAGATACTAAATAGAGTATACCCTTACATAAAACTTGCGGTAGGCCATTCCAGTCAAAAAGCAAGCCTTTTGAGGAAATCAAACTGCAGAGGAAACTTAATAGTGGTTACCTAAACAACTGAATCTAGATATGTATAAATATGAATGATCAAACACGTTCATTAGAACATGACAAAAGCCAACACCATGAGTTCAGTTCAGTTAAGTTGCTCAGTCGTGTCTGACTCTTTGCGACCCCATGAACCACAGCAAAACCAGGCCTCCCTGTCCATCACCAACTCTCGGAGTCCACCCAAATCCATGTCCATTGAGTCGGTGATGCCATGCAACCATCTCATCCTCTGTCGTCCCCTTCTCCTCCTGCCCTCAATCTTTCCCAGCATCAGGGTCTTTTCAGATGAGTCAGTTCTTCACATCAGGTGGCCAAAGTATTGGAGTTTCAGCTTCAACATCAGTCCTTCCAATGAACACCCAGGACTGATCTGCTTTAGGAAGGACTGGTTGGATCTCCTTGCAGTTCAAGGGACTCTCAAGAGTCTTCTCCAACATCACAGTTCAAAAGCATCAGTTCTTTGGCGCTCAGCTTTCTTTATAGTCCAACTCTCACATCCATACATGACTACTGGAAAAACCATAGCCTTGACTAGACGGACCTTTGTGGACAAAGTAATGTCTCTGCTTTTTAATATGCTGTCTAGGTTGGTCATAACTTTCCCTAACCAACACCATAAAAGAGGACAAAAATAAACAAAAAGAATAACTCAAAAGGAAATAGGCAGTTTAGAAAAGGGTTTTTTTTTCCTATTACAAGAAATTAACATAATTTACACAAAAGAGAAAAAATATGTACAGCTTAAAAGTCATTAAAAAGCAAATGCCTATGTTACCACCATCTGAATCAAGTAATCAAATATTGCTGGTACACTAGAAAGCTCCCTCCCAATATCCTCTTCCTGTCCCTCCTTGGAAAGGAAACCAATATCTTCATTCATATGATTATCATGCTTTACTTTCTGTACAATTTACCATATATCCATTCATTCCTAAAAACTACAGTTTAGTGTTTTTAGTTTCTGAAATTTATATAAATGGGATAATACTGTATACATTTTCAATGACTTGCTTGCCCAGTATTATACCAGGGAAATATATTCTCATTGCTGTAGGTAAGAGTAGTTATCCATTTTTTTCCTATAGAGTATTATGAGGAGGGCATGGCAACCCACTCCAGTACTCTTGCCTAGAGAATCCCATTGCCAGAGGAACCTGATGTGCTATAGTTCACTGGGCCACAAAGAGTCAGTTTTCCCCCTAATGTTTATTTTATAAATTTTATAAGTTTAAGTCTTATTTAGGTCTTTAATCCATTTTTCAATGCATGAAGAATCCAATTTCATTTTTTTTTATATGCATATCCAGTTTCCCTAATACAAATTTTTGGGCATAGGACACCGTCTTCATTGTGTGATTTTGGCACCCTCATACAAGACCATTTGACCACATACAGGAGGGCTTATTCTGGTCTCTCTGTTCTCTTCCATTGGTCTATAATTCTGTCTTTATGCAAGTACCATATTGATTTGATTACTATAACTTTGTAGCATGGTTTAAAACCAGGAATTGTGAAGTCTCCAACCTTGTTCTTTTTTCAAGATTGTTCTGACTATTCCAGGTCCCTTGAGATGCCATATGAATTTTAGGATGGAATTCTCTACTTATGCAAAAAAAAAATACTAGTGGTATTTTGATAGGGGTCACATTTAATTCAGAGATTGCATTGGGTAGTACAAACATTTTAAGAATATCAGGTCCTCCAGTCTATGAACACAGAATAACTCACCATTTGTTTCTATCTTCTTTAATTTATCTAAGCAATGTTTAATCATTTTTAGTTATACAAGTGTTTTACTTTCTTGGTTAAGTTTATTCCCAGATGTTTTATTCTTTTTTATTCTATTGGGAATGTGATCATTTTCTTAATTTCTTTCTTAGATGGTTATTAGAATATAGAAATGCAATTAATTTTTCAGTTGACATATTCTGCAGTTTAATTACTGTTTATTAGTACTAACAGGGGTATTTATGAAATATTCAGGTTTTTCTACATATAAAGCCATGTCACCTGCAAATAAAGATGAGTGTACTTCTTCACTCCCACTGTGGATGCTATTTTTGTTTTTCTTGCCTAAAAACTGGCTAGGACTTCCAATACTGTGTTAAATAGAAGTGGTGAGAGAAAGAGTTCTTTCCTTATTGAAAGAAAACACCTTTCGATTTTTAAGCACTGATTATGATGTTAGCCGTAGGCTTCTTTAATATGAAAATTATTATGTTGAGGTAGTTTGGCCTTGTACTCCTAGTTCATTGAGACTTTGAATAATGAAAATGTCTTAAATTTGTATAATGTTTTTCTGCATCAATTGAGACATTCATGTTGGTTTTGTCTTTCATTCTGCTAATGTGCTGTATTACATTGTAGGCCTTGTGATCTTATATTGATTCCAAATTTATAAGGTTGTAAATGCAGCATCTTTGATTATGTCCCAGGTTTTGTTCCAGATAATGGGTATTTTCCTTTAACTATTTTTTCCTCAATAAACAACATTTTGTCAATTTTATTAGTCATTCTGAAGACCAAATTCTGACATTGCTGATCTTCTCTATTGAATGGTTATTTTCCTTTTCATTAAATGGCTTCCCTGCTGTCTCAGACAGGAAAGAATCTGCCTGAAATGCAGGAGACCTGGGTTTGATCCCTGGGTTGGGAAGATCTCCTGGAGAAGAGAATGGCAATCCACTCTAGTATTCTTGCCTTGAGAATTCCATGGACAAAGGAGCCTGGAGGGCTACAGTACATGGAGTCTCAAAGAGTCGGTCACAACTGATACTTCTCTTAATTTTATTATTTGCTTCCATCTACTTTATTTGGTGTAATTCTAATGGTATTTATATATCCATACATTATAATTTTGCAATGAAATTGCTTCTATAATATATACACTTAAGGTGAAAATTTCCCTTCTAAATTCCAATTGAACTGATTGTCATGATCCTTAATATAGTTTGTTTTCATTCTGTGCAAACTACTCTCTCATCCACTGTGATTTCTTCTTTTAAATGTGGATTTAGAAAATATTTTTAAAAAATTTCCATACATAGGTTTTTCTAGCTATCTTTATGCAATTTATTTTTAGTTCAATTTCACTGAGGTCAGAGAACATGCATCTTTTAAAATTGAAACTTGCATTATAGCTCATTATATGGTCAATTTTGAATATTTTATGATTTAAAAGGTTGTACTATTTATTAGTTGGACATAGTGTTACATAGATGTCTACTAGATCAAGGTTATTAACTGCGCTATACAAAAATTTCTTTATTCTTTATGACTTAACTTTTTGACCTATCAATTTAGAGAAATACACTATAATATCCTACCATGACTGTGGATTTCATCTACACACTATTGTTCTGCAAATTTGTGCATTATATATTTTGAGGCTATGTAATCAAGTGTTACATAACATCATAGTGTTGGTTTCCTAGTGAAAGCAACACTTTCATTATAGTAATTCTTTCTTTCCTTTTATACTTTTGATAGCAGTATAACATTATATTTACTCTTTTGATTAGTATTCAATGATATAACCTATTTCACCCTTTTAATTTAACCTTTTTATATACTTATGTTTAAAACTATTCCTGGTATAAACTGAATATAGTTGAACTTTTCAATCCATTCTAAGAAATTTAGTCTTTTAACAGGAATGCTTAGCCTATTTACATTTAATATATATTTAATTTACATTTTAGCACATATTGGGCTCATATATAACATTTATTTTAACCTGCTCCAGCTTATTTTCTTTTTTCCTTTTTTATTTTCTTTGAAATTGCTTTTCTTTCTTGTTGCTACATTATTCTTCCCATTAGTTTAAATGATGCACACTCCATTTGCATTCTTTTAGTGGCTTCTCTAGAAATTATTGTGTGCATATTTAACTCATTCAGTTCTAAAGGGGATCAATATATCTTCCCTTCTTCTAGATGATATGAAAGATGCAGAACACATTAATTATTTTGTCATCCACTCAGTTTGTATTTCTCCTTCAGTTGTGAAAAATACATTCATTGAGCATATTCTTCTAGGCTGTGTATTAATTTATTTTGCCACATTGAAAATATCACTCCACTGGCTTTTGGCTTCCATTGCTGCTACTGAGAAGTCAACTGTTAATTCAAACATTGCCTTTTTTAATGAATATATTTTGCCTTTGAAAGTTTCCTATACTTTTTTATCTTTAGTGATCTATACTTTCATTATGCTGTACTGAGTGTTCAATTAATTTTTCTCTTTCTTGGGATTTCTAAGTTTTCTTAAGTCTTTTTTTAATTAGTATCTTTAATTAGTTTTGGAAAACTCAGCTATTATGTCCTTAAATTCTGCCTCTGGTTTTTTATCTTACTCCTCCATTAGCCTCATTAAATGATAACTCCCCTTTCAAAGATGTGATGAAGAACATTATTCATAACTCTGAGCTGGCCTTTAAATGCAACACAAACAGACCTACTGTGGAAGAGGACAAAACAGAAGCAAACTCTAAGAGTGACTCCTAACTGACCATCCTACATTTAATTTTGATTAAAGGATAAGGACATGGACTCAAAGGAAAAAAAATATGGCCACAGCTTCGCTTATCTCTCCAGACTATGAAGAAAAAGCCAGTGGTGGAGAAGGCCGTTGATAATTCTTTATAGCTGTTTGGGAGAAGAGGGTGCTTAGAAACTGAGTAATATGTTTTCTGATCAAAGGAGGAACAGCATAATAGTAGTTTCCGAAATGAAAAAAAGTAGAAGTGTGAACTGCTTTTTAGGGGGTTGCTGAATGTGGTCGTGGTGGTGGTGGTGAATTTGTGAAGTCATGTCCAACTCTTAACAGCCCCATGGACTGTATCCCACTAGGCTCCTCTATTCATGGGATTAGTTCCTGAGATGATTGAAAGCAGAAGTATGAATTGCTTTTTAGAGTGTTTCCAAGTGTGGTCCTAGCTATTGGCAACTGAGGCTAAGCTTCACTAGCAAAGATATTATTTTTTTGTATGATTCCAAATATTTAATGTTATTCTTTATATACATCCTTATTGTCAAATTCTCCACAATGAGCATGTATTAAGAATTTATATCAATCAAATAAACGTAGAGTATCAACCCACTTCAGTACATTCTGCATAATAAACCCTCTATTACTGCATGAGTGAAAAGGAAACAGAAAGAATTAAATGAGATTTTTAACATTCTTACATAAAAATCTATTACAATAGAATTCAAATTTTATGTTTTAATCAAAGAATTTCTATTTCCTATTAGAAAAGAAAGCTTTGATGAGTATGTTAGAATTACAACAGGTAACATTATTGGCAAGCTACCACTAGCCAGGTATGTGCTAAGCATATCACAGTCTTTACCCCATTTATTCCTCAAACTTATATTTTGAAACAAGATTATACCCAGTTACAGATTTGGCACACAGAAGGGAAAGAGGATTTGACTTCAGATAGCATGACTTTGGAGCCCGCCCTCTTAACAACTACCCTATACATATTATTTTTTGACACTGAAAAATAATAATTTACATTGCATTCTTCCAGAGATTGCTCAGTTCAGTTCAGTCGCTCAGTCATGTCCGACTCTTTAGCAAAGATATTAAAATATGTTCTAATAAAAACCAACTAATAAAAATAAATGAAAAATAAATAAATAAATAAAATTGAATTCAAACATACCAAAAAAAAACCAATCACATTCTCATATTTCAATAATCACCTTTGCAGTTATATCAAAATGGCTGTATTTTAATAATATTGCATCCACTTGTTTTACATTTAAGACCTACAAGCTTCAGATAATTTAGGAAATCATTTTATGTCAAAATGAGAAAGTCTCACTCTAAAGTGCCTGATGTAAGGGTAACATGGTTTTCAAAATGAAATTTTCTGTGTAAAGAAAAAATAATGTAGGGACATGAAGCTATCAAAGTGTAATATTGACACATACTTGCTATAATAATTTTTTTAGTATACTAGGGCAAAAGACAAACTGTTAAGAGGTAGAAGAAACAGTAGTGAGCAAATAAACATATAAAACTTACTGGTAAGATTCATTCATTAGAATGCTTACTGTAAACACAGTAACAATCATGAGCTAAACTGCTAATAATTACAAATGGAAAGTGGATGGTGTGTGTGGGGGAGAGTGTTTTATTGTCTGTATATATGTCTGTTTCTGTACCACTATGAATCGTGGTATGAGGTGAAGTAGTTCTGCAATCTATTAACTGATTCCTGAAGTTCATCCTGATGAATGTTGAATTTTATAAAATAAGTTGCATATCTATTGGTCATATGCTTTTTCTTCCTTAATCTAATGTAATGAATTACATTATTTTAAATTTTTTACTTAATCAATTTATTTCAATTGGAGGGTAATTACCTTAAAATATTGTGGTAGTTTTTTGCCTAAACATTGACATGAATCAGCCACAGGTTTACATGTGTCCCACCATCCCAAACACACATCCCATTTCCTTCCCCATCCCATTCCTCCGGGTTGTCCCAGGGCACGAACTTTGAGTGCCCTGTTTCTTGCATCAAATTTGGACTGGTCATCTACTTCACATATGGTAATATACATGTTTCAATGTTATTCTCTCAAATCATTCCACCCTTGCCTTCTCCCACAGAGTCCAAAAGTCTGTTCTTTACATCTGTATCTCTTTTGCTGTCTTGCACATAGGGTTGTCATTACCATCATTCTAGATTCCATATATATGTGTTAATATACTGTATTGGTGTTTTTCTTTCTGACTTACTTCACTCTATATAATAGGCTCCAGTTTCATCCACCTCATTAGCACTAACTCAAATGTGTTTTTTTAATAGCTGAGCAATATTTCATTATGTATATGTACCACAGCTTTCTTATCCATTCCTCTGCTGATAGACATCTAGGTTGCTTCCATGTCCTGGCTATTGTAAACAGCGGTGCAATGAACATTGGGGTACAGGTGTCTCCTTCAGTTCTGGCTTCCTCAGTGTGCATGCCCAGCAGTGGGATAGCCCAGGCATATGGCAGTTCTATTTACAGTTTTTTAAGGAATCTCCACACTGTTCTCCATAGTGGCTATACTAGTTTACATTCCCACCAACAGTGTGAGAGGGTTCACTTTTCTCCACAACCTCTCCAGCATGTAATGTTTGTAGCCATTTTGATAGCAGCCATTCTGACTGGCATGAAATGGTACCTCATTGTGGTTTTGATTTGCATTTCTCTGATAATGAGTGATGTTGAGCATCTTTTTATGTGTTTGTTAGCCTTCTGTATGTCTTCTTTGGAGAAATATGTTTAGTTCTTTGGCCCATTTTTTGATTGGGTCATTTATTTTTCTGAAATTTAGCTGCATGAGCTGCTTATACATTTTTAAGATTAATTCTTTGTCAGTTGTGTCGTTTACTATTATTTTCTCCCATTCTGAAGCCTGCCTTTTCACCTTGCTTATAGCTTCCTTCATTGTGCAAAAGTTTTTAAGTTTAATTAGCTCCCATTTGTTTATTTTTGGTTTTATGGCCATTACTCTGGGAGGTGGGTCATAGAGGATCTTGCTGTGACTTATGTCAGAGTGTCTTCTGCTTATGTTTTCCTCTAGGAGCTTTATAGTTTCTGGTCTTACATTTAGATTTTTAATCCAGTTTGAATTTACTTTTGTGTATGGTGTTTGAAAGTGTTCTAGTTTCATTCTTTTACAGGTGGCTGATCAGTTTTCCCAGCACCGCTTGTTAAAGAGATTGTCTTTTTTCATTGTATATTTTGCCTCCTTTCTCAAAGATAAGGTGTCCATAGGTGCATGGATTTATCTCTGGGCTTTCTATTTTGTTCCTTTGATTTATATTTCTGTTTTGTGCCAGTACCATACTGTCTTGAGGACTATAGCTTTGTAGTGTAGTCTGATGTCAGGCAGGTTGATTCTTCCAGTTCCCTTCTTTCTCAAGATTGCTTTGGCTAGTCAAGGTATTGTGTGTGTATATGTGTGTGTGTTTTGTGTTTCCATACAAATTGTGAAATTATTTGTTCTATTTCTGTGAAAAATACCATTGGTAGATTGACAGGGATTGCACTGAATCTATAGATTGCTTTGGGTAGTATATTCATTTTCACTACATTGATTCTTCCGATCCATGAACATGGTGTATTTTTCCATCTATTTGTGTCATACTTGATTTCTTTCATCAGTGTTTATAGTTTTCTATATATAGGTCTTTTGTTTATTTAGGTAGATTTGTTCCTAAGTATTTTATTCTTTTGTTGCAATGGTGAATGGAATCGTTTCCTTAATTTCTCTTTCTGTCTTCTCGTTAAGTGTATAGGAACACAAGCGATTTCTGTGTATTAATTTTATAATCCTGCAACTTTACTATATTCATTGATTAGCTCTGGTAATTTTCTGGTGGTGCCTTTAGGATTTTCTATGTAGAGGATCATATCATCTGCAAACAGTGAGAGTTTTACTTCTTTTCCAATCCAGATTCCTTTTATTCCTTTTTCTTCTCTGATTGCTGTGGCTAAAATTTCCAAAACTATGTTGAATAGTAGTGGTGAGAGTGGGAACCCTTGCCTTGTTACTAACTTTAGGGGAAATGCTTTCAATTTTTCACCATTGAGGATAATGTTTGCTGTGGGTTTATCATATATGGCTTTTATTATGTTGAAGTATGGTCTTTCTATGCCTGCTTTCTGGAGAGTTTTGATCACAAACGGGTGTTGAAATTTGTCAAAGGCTTTCTCTCATCTATTGAGATAATCATATGGTTTTTACTTTTCAGTTTGTTAATGTGGTGTTTCACATTTACTGATTTGCAAATATTGAAGAATTCTTACATCCCTGGGATAAAGCCCACTTGGTCATGATGTAGGATCTTTTTAATATGTTGTTGAATTCTGTTTACTAGAACTTTGTTGAGGATTTTTGCATCTATGTTCATCGGTGATATTGGCCTGTATTTTGCTTTTTTGTGTCATCTCTGTCAGATTTTGGTATTAGGGTGATGGTGGCCTCAAAGAATGAGTTTGGGAGCTTACCTTCCTCTGCAATTTTCTGGAAAAGTTTGAGTGGAATTGGTGTTAGCTCTTCTCTAAATTTTTGGTAGAATTTACCTGTGTAGCCATCTGGACATGGGCTTTTGATTGTTGGAAAGTTTTTGATTACAGTTTCAATTTTCATGCTTGAGATGGGTCTGTTTAGATTTTCTATTTCTTCCTGGTTCAGTTTTGGAAGGTTACACTTTTCTAAGAATTCCTCCATTTCTTCCAAGTTGTCGATTTTATTGGCATATAGTTGCTGATAGTAGTCTCTTATGATCCTTTGTATTTCTGTGTTGTCTGTTACGAATTCTCCATTTTCATTTCTAATTTTGTTGATTTGATTATTCTCCATTTTTTTCTTGATGATCCTGGCTAATGGTTTGTCTATTTCATTTATTTTCTCAAAGAACCAGCTTTTAGTTTTGTTGATTCTTGCTATAATTCTCCTTTGTTTCTTTATCATTTATTTCTATTCTGATTTTTATGATTTCTTTTCTTCTACTAACTTTGAGGTTCTTCAATTCTTTTTCTAGTTGCTTTAGGTGTAAAGTTAGGTATATTATTTGATTTTTCTCTTGTTTCTTGAGGTAAGTAGTATTGCTATGAACCTTCCTCTTAGCACTGCTTTTACTGAATTCCATATGTTTTGGGTTGTAGTGTTTGCATTGTCATTTATTTCCATGCATATTTTGATTTTCTTTTTGATTTCTTCGGTGATTTGTTGGTTATTCAGAAATGTGTTGTTTAACCTCCATATGTTTGTATTTTAATAGTTTTTTCCTTGTAGTTGACATCTAATCTTACCACATTGTGATCAGAAAAGATCCTCGAAGTGATTTCATTTTTTTTAATTTACCAAGACTGGATTTATGGCCCCGGATGTGATCTATCCTGGAGAAGGTTCTGTGTGCACTTGAGAAAAAGGTGAAATTCATTGTTTTGGGGTGAAATGTCCTATAGATATCAATTAGGTCTAACTGGTCCATTGCATCATTTAAAGTTTGTGTTTCCTTGCTAACTTTCAGTTTGGTTGATCTATCCATAGCTGTGAGTTGAGTATTAAAATCTCCCACTATTATTGTGTTAATGTTAATTTTGCCTTTCATACTTATTAACATTTGCCTTATGTATTGAGGTGCTCCTATGTTGGGTGCATATGTATTTATAATTGTTGTATCTTCTTCTTGGATTGATCCTTTGATCATTATGTAGTGTCCTTCTTTTGTCTCTTTTCACAGTCTTTATTTCAAAGTCTATTTTATCTGATATGTGTACTGCTATTCCTCCTGTGCTTTGGTCTCCATTTGCATGAAATATCTTTTTCCAGCCCTTCACCTTCAGTCAGTATGTGTCCCTAGGCTTGAGGCAGGTTTCTTGTTGACAGCATATATAGGGGTCTTGTTTTTGTATCCACTCTGCCAGTCTTTGTCTTTTGGTTGGGGCATTCAACCTATTTACATTTAAGGTAATTATTAAGTATGATCCCGTTACCATTTACTTTGTTGTTTTGGGTTCGATTTTAAAAATATTTTCTGTGTTTCCTGTCTAGAGAATATCCTTTAGCATTTGTTGAAGAGCTGGTTTGGTGGTGCTGAATTCTCTCAGCTTTTGCTTGTCTATAAAGCTTTTGATTTCTCCTTCATATGTGAATGAGATCCTTGCTGGGTACAGTAATCTTGGTTGTAGCTTTTTCTCTTTCATCACTTTAAGTGTGTCCTGTCATTCCCTTCTGGCCTGAAGAGTTTCTATTGAAAGATTAGCTGTTATCCTAATAGGGATCCCCTTGTGTGTTATTTGCTGCTTTTCCTTTGCTGCTTTTAATATTTGCTCTTTATGTTTGATCTTCATTTGTTTGATTAATATGTGTCTTGGAGTGTTTCACCTTGGGTTTTTCCTATTTGGACTCTCTGGGTTTCTTGTACTTGGATGGCTATTTCCTTCCCCATTTTAGGGAAGTTTTCAACTATTATCTCCTCAAGTATTTTATCATCCCCTTTCTGTCTTCTTCTTATGTGACACCTATGATTCAAATGTTGGGGTGTTTGACATTGTCCCAGAGGTCTCTGAGGTTGTCCTTATTTTTTTAATTCTTTTTTCTT
The DNA here is from genome assembly GCF_910594005.1 of Cervus elaphus. Lineage (NCBI taxonomy): Eukaryota > Metazoa > Chordata > Mammalia > Artiodactyla > Cervidae > Cervus > Cervus elaphus. The sequence continues at coordinate 44,947,687 of NC_057848.1, read as the reverse complement.
TTTCCTCTCTGCTTCATTTATTTCCACCATTCTATTTTCCACCTCACTTATCCTCTCTTCTGCCTCAGTTATTCTACTGTTATTACTGCATTATTCATTACTGATTGACTCTATTTCTTCTAGGTCCTTGTTAAGCATTTCTTGCAGCTTCTCAATATTTGTCTCTAATCTATTTATCTGTAACTGCATTTTGTTTTCAAGATTTTGGATCATTTATACTATCATCTTGAATTCTTCTTCAGGTAGACTCCCTATCTCCTCCTCTTTTGTTTAGCTTGGTGGTTATTTATCATGTTCCTTTACCTGCTGAATATTTCTCTGCTTTTTCATTTTGTTTAGATTGCTGTGTTTGGGGTGCCCTTTCTGTAGGCTGGAAGTTCATGGTTCCTCTTTATTGTGGAGCCTGCTCCCTCTGGGTGGGGTTGAACTAGTGGTTTGTCAAGGTTTCCTGGTTGTGGTAACTTGTGTCTGTGTTATGGTGGGTGGAGCTGGATCTCTTCTCTCTGGAGTGCAATGAGGTGTCCAGTAGTGCATTTCGGCGTGTCTATGGGTTTGGCATGGCTTTGTGCAGCCTGTTTTTTAGTGCTCAGGGCTGTGTTCCTGCTTGGCTGGAGAATTAGTGTGGTATGTCTTCTACTGGAACTTGTTGGCTCTTTAGGGGAGCTTGGTTTCAATGTAGGTATGGAGTCTTTTGAGTGAGCTCTTCTCTACTGATGTTCCCTTGAATCAGGTGTTCTCTGATGTTCACAAGGTTTGGAGTTAAGCCTCCTGCCTCTGGCTTTCAGTCCTTCTCTTACAGTAGCCTCAAGACTTCTCCATCCTTACAGCACAGATGATAAAACATTTAGGTTAATGGTGAAAAATTTCTCCACAACGAGGGGCACCCAGAGAGATTCACAGAGTTACACAGAGAAGAGGAAGGAGGGAGATAGAGGTGACCAGGAGGAGAAGAGGGGGAGTCAAAAGGGGAAAGAGCAATCTAGCCAGTAATCACTTCCCTAAATGTTCTCCACATCCCGGAACACCCAGAAAGATTCACAGAGTTAAGTAAAGAAGACAAGGGGGAGGGAGGAGATAGAAGTCACCTGGGGGAGAAAAGGGAGAGTCAAAAGGGGAGAGAGCAATCAAGTCAGTAATCCCATCCCTAAGTGAAAATGGATACTGAAGATTACATTCTTAAAGGTACAAAATTAATAACAAATGCCAAAAAGCAAATATTAAAAGTCTAGAATAGAGGTTAGACTCTCAAAACTACAATACAAAAAAGACAAAACAAAATCAACCACAAAAATTAATATATATATATGAAATTTGCTTTAAAAATAGGATTTTTTTTTCTGTTTTGCATATAGGGTTATCATTACCATCTTTCTAAATTCCATATATATGCGTTAGTATACTGTATTGGTCTTTATCTTTCTGGCTTACTTTACTCTGTATGATGGGCTCCAGTTTCATCCATCTCATTAGAACTGATTCAAATGAACGCTTTTGAATGGCTGAGTAATATTCCATGGTGTATATGCAAAACAGAAAAAGAGACACAGATGTACAGAACAGAATTTTGGACTCTGTGGGAGAAGGCAAGGGTGGGATGTTTCAAGAGAACAGCATCGAAACATGTATATTATCTAGGGTGAAATAGATCACCAGCCCAGGCTGGATGCATGAGACAAGTGCTCAGGCCTCGTGCACTGGGAAGACCCAGAGGAATCGGGTGGAGAAGGAGGTGGGAGGGGGGATCGGGATGGGAAATACATGTAAATCCATGGCTGATTCATGTCAATGTATGACAAAAACCACTACAATATTATAACTAATTAGCCTCCAACTAATAAAAATAAATAAAAAAATAGGATCTTTTTGGCAAGGTAACAGTAGATTACAAAAATGAAAATTAAAGGAGTAATAAAGAACTTAATTTTTTTAAATTAAAAACTGACAATAGTAAAATTATATCTAGAATTTCTCTGGAGCTGTTGTGGGCAGTATAGGGTCAGTTCAGTTTCACATAGTTCCTTGATCCAGCTTGTACTTGTTGCCAAGGTCTATAGGCCCCCTCTGATGCGTAGTCAATGTTAACTATGGGGTTTCAATCTGTTGCACCTGTCACTTCCAACTCGTTTCCCTCTTCTTTATTTTGGCTTCCTCTGTTTGCAAGTCTCTTCAATGTCTAATTTCCACCCTGACACAAGGGGCAAAGGTGGTCACTTATTTAGACTCACTTGATCAGTTGTGTTGTGGGGAGGGAGGGACACTACAAACAAATATCGCTGGCATGTGTGGGAAGTGCTCACAGTGTATGGACCATATTGGTTTGCCACAGCTCAAGGCTGCATGTTCTTCCCAGGTTTATAATGCTCAGGCTCCAGGGTGCTCTGCAAGGGCACTGTCTGAAGTGGCCCTGCATTCCGTGCACTTTCCAGGTCTAAGCCACTCAGGTTTTTGGGTATTCCATAAGGGCACAGACCTGGTTGGGCGTGCATTTTGTGCCCGTCCCAGGTCTGAGCAGCTCAGGCAACCAGGTGCTTGGTGAGCACACTGTCCCAGGTGGGCCATACATCTTCATCACCTCCCTGGTCCCTGCTGTTACATTTCCCAGGTGTGCCAGGAAAGCACTGTCTCAGGTGTGCTGTGTGTCTCCTCTGGGGAGCCTGATCTCAGGCTGCAACCCTCCTGGCAGATGTCAACCATCCAGGATCTAAGGAAGATGTGGTTAGCAGCTGGGAGTCTGCTCACAGTTTGGTGGAAGATGCGGTCTCTGGGGCCGAGACTGAAGGAGCCCCTTGCTTCTGGCTCTGGCTGTCACTTGCCTGCCTCTCTGCCTGGGGGGTGAGGAGGTGCTGTATGTAGTCTGCTAGCTCTCCTTTGGTATTTGTTCAATCCTTTGTTCTGTGAGCGACAGGCTGTGCGTTAGGTTAGAGCCCTTCACGGGAAAGTTCTCTTTTTTTTTTCCTCTCTGGCAATCCCACAATTTGGGTTGCTATCTCATGTTAGCTCCCTCAGATTGTACTCAGGGCATTCAGGCCCGGTTCTTACCCTAAGCACTGATGATGCAGCCCACACCTCTCTGCCCAGCCCCTGCTCGCTGGTGGGGGACACAAGCATCTGGGCTACTTCTCCACAGGCAGTTGTGGTTAGGGGTGTATTCTGTTGTTTTGTTTTTGTTTTTGTTTTCCTCCCAGGTATGTTACCCTCTGAGGTTCCAAAACTCCCCACAGACCTGCCTGTGAGAGAATTCTTACTGTGTGGAAACTTCTCCTCCTTCACAGTTCCCTCCATTAGGAGGATGGGTCTTCATCCCTAACTCTATGTCTCTCTTTTTGTCTTTTATGTTTTGTCCTACCTCCTTTTGAAGAGAATGGGCTGCCTTTCTGGGTGCCTGGAGTCCTCCTCTAGTGTTCAGAAGTTGTTTTGTAGAAGTTGATCAGCATTCAAATGATTTTTTTGATGAATTTGTTGGGGAGAAAGTGGTCTCCCGTCCTATTCCTCCAACATCTTAGGACCGCCCCCCTCCCCCGTTATTTTAAATTTTAAAACAACCTTACTTTTGAGGAATAATCTGTATGTTAAAGCCTTTCAGTAAAAAAACTTCAAGACACAGTGTTTCAACAAGGAAATTCCTCTAAATATACATGAGAGAAAAAATGAAAATCTTACCCCAAAAAATCTTTCACAGATTAGAAAATGTGAGTTATTCCCTAATTCACTCTATGAGACAAGCAAAACCTTGATTCTAAACCCAGCATTACATATAAGAAAAGAAAATTACATGGAGACAAAAGTCCTTAACTTACTCAAAGCAAAGAAAATCAAGAAATAACCCCAAAAGATATGTTACAACCAAGCATGGCTGTGCTTTAATGAGATTTACAGCATCAGTGAAAATTAGCATACAATTTTTCCTACTTGATCTATCAATTTTCTAAAGGGATCAATTTGTTAAATTCAATTTATCTAGGACTAGTATCCATTTTATCTAAATTTCCAAATTTATTACACAGAAGTCTATACAAAGTAGTCTGTTGTGACTTCTTTACAGTATTTGTTTTCAGTGCTTCCTTCCCCCATATCCTTTTCCCACATTTGTGATTTCTCTCTCAACCCCACATTTTTTCTTGGATTAGGTTACTTAGTAATTTGTCTATATTGATAATTATATTTTAAAAGCAATTTTTACTATTTGAATCTATTGTTTTTCTCTTCATTGTTTTATCTATTTCTGATATTTTTGGTATTACTCCATTACTTGTACTTTATTGTGATTTGTTTGTTGTTCTATTTCCAAACTTTGGGCTTCCCTGATAGCTCAATTGGTAAAGAATCCGCCTACAATGCAGGAGACCCTGGTTAGATTCCTGGGTTGGGAAGATCTCCTGGAGAAGGGAAAGGCTACCCATACCAGAAATGACTGAGCAGCTTTCACTTCCCAGACTTTTGATTTTAATTCATTTACTTTCATTTTTTTTATCTTTATTGTTAAGGTATTAAAGACCATGAAAATTCCTCTAAATATGTAAAGATTTAATATCTTCTAAATATGTAAATATGCCCCATCAAATTTACTAAGGAGTATTTTAAATGTTGTTATTTTTAAGAAATTTCAGAATTTTGATTTGTATTTCTCCTATCACACATGAATTGTTAAGAGTTAATTCCCTTCTTCATTCACCATGGAATTATCTATTAGTTATTTTATTAATTTATTAACTTATTGTATTGTGTTCAGAAAGCCTTCTCTTAGTAATTTTACTTCGTGGGACTTACTGATATTCACATTATAAGCTAATACTGAGAAATACTTCTAAATCTTCCATGTGTGCTGGAGAAGAAACTACTCTTGCCATTATCAGGGTAAAAAGTTTGATATATAACCGTAAGATCTACCATACTGTTTGTGTTGCTTGGATCTTTCATTACCCTCCTCTACTCCCAGGTTGTCTAGTCTATTTGTCATGTCTTGCCTACATCTTAACTGGGTTAAATTTCTAGTTATTACTGTATATCTACCTATGTGTCCATTCACCTCTTATAGTTGTATTTTGTAAAGGCGGTTCTGTCACTTGGTGCACAGATATGCATAATGGTAATAATTTTTTTTATTATAACCTAAGGGTTACAGCCTTTTTTTAACAGTGCCCTTTCTTAGAAAAATTGTCAAATATGTAGAAATTAAATAACATACTCCTAAGAAACCAATGGGTCAAAGATGAAGTCAAAAGAAAAAATAGAAAACATCTTATTAAAATGAAAACACAACTTTCTGCAACTTACGAGATACAGTAAAAGCAATACTAAGAAGGAATTTTATAGCAATAAACAAAACAAAAAATAATAAATATCTATATGCAAGACAGAAAAAGAGACACAGATGTATAGAACAGACTTCTGGACTCTATGGGAGAAGGCGAGGGTGGGATGATCTGAGAGAAGAGCATCGAAACATGTATATTATCAAGTGTGAAACAGATCGCCAGTCCAGGTTGGATGCATGAGACAAGTGCTCAGGGCTGGTGCACTGGGATGACCCAGAGGGATGGGATGGGGAGGGAGGTGGGAGGGGGGTTCAGGATGGGGAACACATGTAAATCCATGGCTGATTCATCTCAATGTATGGCAAAAACCACTACAATATTGTAAAGTAATTAGCCTCCAACTAATAAAAATAAATGAAAAAAAAAATAAAATCACAATTGGTAAAAAAAAAAAAAAAAGATATCTCAAACAACAAAACCTAACTTTAAATTCAAAAATTATAAAAGAAAAAACTAAGCCCAAACTTAGCAGAAAGAAACAAATAATAAAGATTGAAGATTCTCTATAAACAAAACAGAGACCAGAAAAGCAATTGAAAAGATCACTAAAACAAGAGCCGATTTTCTGAATATTAATCAAAGTAACAAAATTTTAACTAGACTAAAAAAATAATAATAATAAAAACTCAAATTAACAAAATCAGAATGAAAAAGACAACTGACTCCATTAAAAATAACAATCGTAAGAGACTACTATAAATAATTATACACAAATTGGATAATCTAGAAACAAATGGAAAATTCCTTATACATAGGACAGTGCTGCACTCAATATGCCAGCAAATTTGGAAAACTCAGCAGTGCCCACAGGAGTGGAAAAGGTCAGTTTTCATTCCAATCCCTAAGAAAGGCAATCCAAAAGAATGCTCAAACTACCACACAATTGCACTCATCTCACATGCTAGTAAAGTAATGCTCAAAATTCTCCAAGCCAGGCTTCAGCAATACGTGAACCGAGAACTTCCAGATGTTCAAGCTGGTTTTAGAAAAGGCAGAGGAACCAGAGATCAAATTGCCAATATCTGCTGGATCATCAAAAAAGCAAGAGAGTTCTAGAAAAACATCTATTTCTGCTTTATTGACTATGCCAAAGCCTTCGACTGTGTGGATCACAATAAACTATGGAAAATTTTGAAGGAGATGGGAATACCAGACCACCTGACCTGCCTCTTGAGAAACCTGTATGCAGGTCAAGAAGCAACAGTTAGAAATGGACATGGAACAAAAGACTGGTTCCAAATAGGAAAAGGAGTATGTCAAGGCTATATATTGTCACCCTGCTTATTTAACTTATATGCAGAGTGCATCATGAGAAACGCTGGGCTGGAAGAAGCACAAGCTGGAATCAAGATTGCCAGATGAAATATCAATAACCTTAGATATGCAGATGACACCACCCTTATGGCAGAAAGTGAAGAGGAACTAAAAAGGCTCTTGATGAAAGTGAAAGAGGAGAGAGAAAATGTTGGCTTAAAGCTCAACATTCAGGAGACTAAGATTATGGCATCTGGTCCAATCACCTCATGGCAAATAGATGGGGAAACAGTGGCTGACTTTATTTTTTTGGGCTCCAAAATCACTGCAGATGGTGACTGCAGCCATGAAATTAAATGACACTTACTCCTTGGAAGGAAAGTTATGACCAACCTAGATAGCCTATTAAAAAGCAGAGACATTACTTTGCCAACAAAGGTCTGTCTGGTCAAGGCTATGGTTTTTCCAGTGGTCATGTATGGATGTGAGAGTTGAACTGTGAAGAAAGCTGAGCGCTGAAAAATTGATGCTTTTGAACTGTGGTGTTGGAGAAGACTCTTGAGAGTCCCTTGGACTGCAAGGAGATCCAACCGGTCCATCCTAAAGGAGATCAGTCCTGAGTGTTCATTGGAAGGACTGATGCTGAAGCTGAAACTCCAATACTTTGGCTACCTCATGCGAAGAGTTGACTCATTGGAAAAGACCCTGATGCTGGGAGGGATTGGGGGCAGGAGGAGAAGGGGATGACAGAGGATAAGATGGCTGAATGGCATCATCGACTTAATGGGCATGAGTTTGAGTAAACTCCGGGAGTTTGTGATGGACAGGGAGACCTAGTGTGCTGTGATTCATGGGGTCGCAAAGAGCTGGACACAACTGAGTGACTGAACTGAACTGAACTGAACCGTGCCTGAATCAAGAAGTAGGAAATCTTAATACACCGATAACATGTAAGGCTATTGAAAATGAGTCAATAATCAAAAACATTCTTATAAAGACAATTCTAAGAACAGATGGTTATACCAGTTAATTATAGCAAGCATTTGAAGAAGAATTAACACTGCTCCTCAAACTTTTCCAAAAACTGAAAAGGAGGGACCAATGCCAAACTCATTTTATGAGACTGATACCAAAATCAAATAAGGACACTGAAAAACAAACAAAACACCCATAAAAACTATAGGCCAACCTTCCTTATGAATATAAATGAAAAATTCCTTAGCAAAATACTCGCAAACCAAATTCAAAAGTGTGTCAAAAGGATCATATGCCATGACCAAGTGGAAATTATCCCTGGAATTCAAGGATGCTTCAATATATGCAAATAAATAACTGTGACACACCACATTAACAGAATGAAGGATGAAAATCACATGATCATCCCAATACATGCAGATAAGGCATCTGAGAAAATTCAACACTCTTTCAAAATGCTCAACAAACTACATATAGAAGGAATGCAGCTAAATAAAATAAAGGCCTTATATGACAAACCCACAGCTAACATCTAATTAATGGTAAAAAATAAAATAAAAACCTTTCATCTAAGATCAGGAGCAAGGCAAAGATGCATGGGTGAATCCAGACACTATTATTACAGCTAAAGAATGTGCTCACCACACTGGTGTATAAAATAAACTATGTATTTCATGTATAAAAGAAAAAAAAACATGATATAAAAAATAACTCCAAATATATTAGAGATCACAACAGAAGACAATGGATTAAAGATGTCTATAAAAAGCACAGTTTATGAGATAGGATTAAAGAACCAAGAACACAATCCAGCTGCCCAATACATAATTATTTATAGTAGCAAGTTTTAAAACCTAGATGTACCTCCAGTAGTAGAAATGTAAATAAATGCATTATTGTATATACACTGAAGTAGTTGTAAAGAATAAACCAGATCTTATTAATAACATGGAGAGATCACCAGATAAATCAAGCCACAGAACAAAAAGTAAGTGTATGTGTCTGTATGTGCAAATAACTATATACAAAAAAAATCATGGAAAATAACTTGAGGGATACATTTCTATGGGCAAGAGAAGGGAACTGAGGGAACTTGAGAGGCGGGACTTTCCCTTTCTACTTTTTTATGTTTTTAATTTTTATGAGAAACATATATTCACATATTTAAAAGGATACACAGTTTCAAAGGTGTCTCAGTGGTAAAGAATCTGCCTGCCAATGCAGGAGATATAGGAGATTTAGGTTTGATCCCTGGGTCAGGAAGATCCCCTGGAGAAAGAATGGCAACCCCCTCCAGTATTCTTGCCTGAAGAATCCCATGGACAGAGGAGCCTCACAGGCAACAGTTTATGGGGTAGCAAAGAGTTGGACACAATTGAGTGACTGAACACACACCACACAAGCAATGTCACATTCCCTTTCTCCAGGATTTTACAAAATCATTTTTTTCTCTTCTCAGACTCAATTTTCCCAGACTAAATTACCCTCATCTTGAAAGTATGCTTTCACACCTCAGCATAATGACCATTTGGAATTTTTTCATTTCTGTGATAGACAACAACTCAAGTTGTATCTTAAAGTGAAATCTCACAAAAATATTTGTTTTATGGACACATTAAAATGCAGGGTGGTCCAGTACTTAAGATGCCATGTCCCAATTCAGAGGGCCAGGGTTCAATCCCTGGTCAGGGAACTAGATTCCACATGCCACAGCTAAAGATCCCACATGCTGCAACTGAGACCTGATGCAGCCAAATTTTTTAAAAATGCACAGGATACTTTGAGTAACATATGAGCTTAGCTAGAGTAGCTTTGTACATGAAAGCACCAACTTGGGGCTTTAGTGTAATTAGTTTATAGACAGAGAAGAAAATGTTCTTTACTTTTTCCATTACAAAACACTTGACTTCTGGTTGACAAGCTGGCTTTAGTATTGACAGAGTGATTGAGTTATGCCCTCTAAATGACACAGGCAAATCCATCTAGGAGCCATCCTTCACAAATAAGGGTACAAGTAAAACTGTGCTAGGAAGATATTGGCCAGGGTAAGTATATAAACACCAAAGAAGTCGTGAGGAACATAACTGAAACAGAGAGAGCATAGCAGAAGTGCAGTGGTTAAATTACCAAGAAAATGAAATTATGTTGTAACATTTCATATTCTTATTTTTAAAAATGTCAGAATATCACATTTAGTTTTATGATATGTTCTATTTTTATTGGAATGATTGAGGGTTCACAGAATTGGACATGTTTTATAGTAATTTCTATATCTTTAATAGTAATTAGCAGGGTAATATATAACCCCAAGGAAAGGTTGATCATTAAAATACTTGATAGCTCATTCTTAACACAAAGGTTACAAGCAGGAAAAAAAAAATGACATTTAATCTAGGTTTATTTTATCTCTTCAAGTAGCATATTTCTATTACAATGTTTTGGTATTAGTCTCAATCTTCAAATGTATAGGTGCATGTGACAGACTTTCTGTGTAAATATCTGCATATACTCACCTTATAATTTTTCTAAAATATATTGTTTGCACACTTACACAAACACAAATGGAATTTGATCAGTATATTAAATATACCGAAATAACAAACAGATTCCAAGGAGAAACAACTGAAAGAGATTTTATAATTTATTTGTTTTATAACTGCATCAGTGGCCATGAAGGATATTCTCTGAGATATCCTTAAAAGATAATCTAGGAAGCTTCTCACTTGACACAGTGGCCTGTCCTGCCTTTGAAGCAATTCTGATTTTTTAATTTCAGGACAAGAGCTTCTTCCCTGTAAATTCCATCTATGCATTTTGATTCTTCCTTTTATTAATATAACAGTACAATTGACCCTTGAACAACACAGGGGTTAGAGGCACTGACCTCCACACACAGTCAAAAATCTGCAAATAACTTATAGTCAGCCCTCCATATACATGGTCTGGTTCCTCTGTATCCACAATTCCACAACTGCTGATTCAATCAACCATGGATCATGTAGTATTGTAGTATTTACTATTTTTTTCATTTATTTTTACTAGTTGGAGGCTAATTACTTTACAATATTGTAGTGATTTTTGCCATACATTGACATGAATCAGCCATGGATTTACATGTGTTCCCCATCCCGATCCCCCCTCCCACCTCCCTCCCCATCCCATCCCTCTGTAGTTCAAACCTGTGTTGTTCAAGGAGAAACTGCAATTCTGAAAGCAGGGTGACCACATTCCAGTGCATGTACAAAATGATCAATTGGGATAAAGTAAGAAAATATTCTAATTCACACAAACACACACACATATATATACATATATAATTATTTTTGCATGACAGAGTAGGAATAGTAGAATAAGGGCCTCTAAAAACTTTCACCTAAATAAAATAAAAATAACCCTGGCAAAAGCTTTCAGAGTAAACTTGTTCAGAATTATGGAAATTGAACAAAGACCTGCAGTAATTGAGGAAAATTTGTTCAAGAAAACAAACTGAATCTCAGCGAAAACAGGAAATGGCCAGAATCCATGTGGCCATTGTGATGACTTCAGGATAGAGGATAAGGAAGCTTGTGGAAGTCAACTGGGAGTAGGACTTAAAGGGAAATGGTGACATTTCCAGTGGGCAATCAAAAAAGAGGTGGGGAGTGACAGAATGCCATCTCCTTGCCAGTGTATTCTTTTTGAACTTGGTGCTCAATGGGGAAGGTGGGTCTGTCTTCTATTTTTATTTTTCCATTTGTTGAATCCAGACACTAGGTGAGCAGACCTGTGGGCATGTGCCCCTGTGGAGTAGAGAGCCAAGTGGGAAAGAAGGATTTTAAACCAGAGGCCACAAACTAGGAGCCACTGATGTGTTTTGTGTGGCCTACCCTGCTCCTAAAAATGACTGTGCTCAGTCCCGAAGCCATGTCTGACTCTTTGAGACCCCATGGGCTATAGCCCACCAGGCTCCTCTGTCCCTGGGATTTCCCAGGCCAGAATACTGGAGTGGGTTGCCATTTCCTTCTCCAGGCATAGAGGATGTTTTAGGGCAGTGAAACTATTCTGTATGATGTTATGGTAAATACATGATGCTATATTTGTCAAAAGCCATAGAACATCACAGCACAAAAGTGAATCAATGTATGCATATTAAAAAAAAAACTTGTTGGCATCAAGAATGGAATGCAAATTTTGACTAAGCAATCTAATTATATTACAAATGTATGAAACCACCTCACTAAGATCCCCTGACTTAAGTAACTTTGGAAATGAACGGAATTTGCAAGACTAAAAGCAAAAGAAAAAGGCACTGTAATCTAGTTGATAGTGTTCTTTCTCGTAGGGGTATAGGTTAACAACCCTGATACTGTTATACATGTATACTTGAATTGAACAAGTAAATAGATGCACATGAGTATACATACATATATTTCCTTGTTCTGTTTACTGAAAGGGTCTAAAAGAAATGACACTTCTGAAATCTGAGAGAAAATCCATAAGTCTTTGATTAGAAGAGCTTGTTATGCATGTTCTAAACCAGGAAATGGAAATACTAGGTCCCCAGACTCACTCAGCCTCCAAGGATGGGGTTGCCTACCATTTCCCTGTCTAGCCTTGACCTCACCCCTCTGCATTTCTCCTTCCTCCCCCAAATCCCTCAATACACTAAGAATAACTGTAGAAAGCTCTGACTTGAGAGTAATGTGCCAAACATATTTTATCAATTTATGGGTTCATCAATACTATCAGTTGTTTGTTTTTAATCTTGTAGTCTGCTTTTAATTTTCTAATTTTAAATTTTGTAATTATTATTTTTCTACATCACACAGCATGCGGGATCTTAGTTCCCTGACCAGGGATCGAACTTATACACCCCCTGCAGTAGAAGCACAGAGTCTTAACCACTAGACCACCAGGGAAGTCCTACCATGGGGATTTTAATGTTTCACAAGTATGGGTCTACTTAAGGAAATGAGGGTGCATCCTAGCATTGATTACAAGTGATAGTAGAGGATGGTATTCTAGTTTACATCTCAGTTTTAGCTTTTTTCTCCTTTGAGAGACAGATGATCAGTGCCAATGACAGTCAAAGCTGCAGTTAATCTGCACGGCCTAATCTCTCCATTATGTTATTTTAGTCATCTTCATTCTAGAATATTGCAATATATTAGTGTTTTTCAAACTGAATGTGTAAATGAATCACTTGGGGGTGTTGTTAAAGTGCAGACTGCTAACTGAGTCGGTCTGAGTTAGAGTCTGAGAGTCTGCATTTCTTCTAATAAGTTCCCAGGAAATGGCCACTCTACAGTCTGTGTATCACAAAACAGAACCATTCTGAATGATAATTAGATATTAATCTAAAACTTGATTGTAATCTATAGGTCATCATGCTCTAAATTTTAAAGGAACGGTCTACAGCGAGGTTACCACATGTTCTACTAGAAGTTAACTGTCAATTAATCTGAAGGTTGCATGTACCTTTAAAAGGCTTCTTACTGATTTCAGAGGCTTGTGCTTTTCAGTTTCTGAACTAATTAAAAAAAAAATCACACCATCAGAAAATAGGAAATGTGGCCTGCCAACTAGGAAAGGAAACTCTCAAGTTTGTATTGTATAGTTTGTAACATCCGAATATCTCAAATATGATCTCTTGTCATTTCATTATTTTCAGCCTTTTAAGCACTGCAAGCTAGGCTTCAACAGTACGTATACTGAGAACTTCCAGATGTTCAAGCTGGATTTAGAAAAGGCAGAGGAACCAGAAATCAAATTGCCAATGTCTGTTTGATCATAGAAAAAAGCTTGAGAATTCCAGAAACACATCTACTTCTGCTTCACTGAGTATGCTAAAGCCTTTGACTGTGTGGATCACAACAAACTGTGTAAAATTCTTAAAATGACAGGAATACGAGACCACCTTACCTGTCTCCCAAGAAACCTGTATGCAGGACAAGAAGTAACAGTTAGAACCAGACATGGAACAATGGACTGGTTCAAAATTGGGAAACGAGTGTGACAAGGCTATATATTTTGTCACCTCCACTAGCTTTACTGGCAGTAATGCTTCCTAAGGCCCACTTAACTTCACACTTCAGGATATCCGGCTCTAGATGAGTGACCACATGATCATGGTTATCTGAGTCATTAAGATCTTTCTCAGATGGTCCTTCTGTGTTTCTTTTACTAAATCCAATTTACCTTGATTCATGGACCTAACGTTCAAGGTTCCTATGCAAAGTTGTTCTTTACAGCATTAGACTTTATTTTCACCACCAGACACATCCACCACTGAGCATCATTTCTGCTTTGGCCCAGCCACTTCCTTCTGTCTGGAGCTATTAGTAATTGCCCTTAACTCTTCCCCAGTAGCATACTGGATACCTTCTGACCAGGGGGCTTATCTTCCAGTGTCATATCTTTTTGCCTTTTCATACTGTTCATGGGGTTCTCCAAGCAAGAATACTGGAGTGAGTTGCCATTTCCTCCTCCAGTGGACCATGTTTTCTCAGAACTCTTCACTATGACCCTTCGGCCCTGAATGGCATGGCTCATAGCTTCACTGAGTTATGCAAACCCCTTTGCCATGACAAGGCTGTGGTCCATGAAAGGGGGTGGGGATTCCTATTGCTAACAACTAAGTCAGCATGGGGCGTGTTACCTCGAGCCTGAATCAATTTATTAATACTGAAGAGAAAAAACATGCAAGCAACTATGATCTGCATTTATACTATAACATTATTTAAACAAATGAGAACCTTGATTACCAAAGCATTTGAAAATGACAACCTATCATACCAATATCATCCTATATCATAATTCAAGTTCATTGAAAAATGTATCTGTATTCATAAAATGGAAGAAATAAACTCAAGCCATACTTTTGAGAAGGAAAGTTTAGACAGATGAGAACATATCATCACCTATTTACCCTTTTACTTGCTGCCTTGCTTTAATTATAAAAACAATAGTAACCGTAAGTGAAAGACAGGAGTGAGAGCAAGGTGTCATGAAAACAAAATTAAATCTGCTTTCTGGGAAGGGAAGTCAGAACCATTTACAAGAAATGAATGAAATTAGCCATCTGTATTTACTGTTCTTAAATGGTGTTTTAAATGGAAACTTCATATAGCTACTTCTGCCTAATTCCTATCTTTGAGGTTTTGTGACATTCCCCAACTTTTGGAGATTGATGAGGAAAACAGTAAGGGAAAATAATTTCAAAGCCTTGCCAGTTCTGAGGCAGATAAGATCCCTAGTGAATGTCCCTTTTAGCATAACACATGAATGAGTCTTTGAATTCAAAAAGATATCCACTAATCAATAAACTATACACTGTTCTGCATAATAAGGTAAAGGGAATTGGGTTAGTTTTGTTTTCTTAGATGGAGGACCATGGGGATGTGAAAAGAGTGAGGGAGTTGTCAAGAAGACAGAAGGACTGAGCCTGAGGACAAAATGTACAAGGTGAGATATACAACTGGCTGACTGGCAAGAGGACTCATATTCAAATCTAAGTTATTAGCACTGCTACAAAGAAAACTTCCTTTTCATTAAGTGAGCCCAAACAGAATATCAATCACAGGGGAGATACGAGGAAGACAAAATTCAGAGCAAGCAGGAAATTCATGGCAGGAGTGACCATGAGAACATATGACTGAGAAATTCTCAGGAATTTTGCAAAGGATACTTTTCTTCTCAGGATATGAAAGTTTATTCATTAGTCAAGGAGCAATATTTCTCCAAGTCACAAAATGACAATGGTAGCTAATAATATCCCAAATTCAGTTTTGGTATTTTGATTTAGTTACAAGAGAATAGAACTAGTTTAACACATCTAAAGCTGTAGCCTGAAAGTTTGAACCCTATAAACCCACAGATAAATATGTGTATATAGATACATGTAAACAAAATTTCGCTGATAAGATTTATTTTTAATTTTCTTTGTTCACTCAATAATATGTCAGGAGCATTTTATCATTCCAAACATAGCTCTAAATTATCATTATTAATAGCTGCATATGTCCTGTTATCAAGTTATAGAAAGTATTATAGCAATCTACATTCATTATTCTTTTAATTCAGTCATTCAAAAACATTTGTCCAATGCCTGTATTGTACCAGACAATGTTACATCTTTGGGAGACATTATCTCAGGAAGTTTACAAACCAGAGCAATAATTTTCAAGGGTAGGATCATAAGTAAATCAATTCCTACTCTCATTCCTTTCAGAGCCACTGTCTTTATTTTATGCTTGTTTTATCTTTGACTAACCTCAATGTTACCATAAAAGTTAAAGAAAATTCATTAACTTTTAAAATTCAAACCTATATATTGAGAAACACTCAGCTAATGGAAAAGAGAAAATGGTTATCAGAAAGTGCTTATACAGACACTTACACTTCAAGAAAGTCTTAATGACTTCAAAGTTTGCTCATCTCCCTGTCTGGCTATAACTCCATGGGATGTCTCAGTTTTTACACAAGGAAGAAGATACAATGTGGGAAAATGTTTCCTTGCTAATAAATAGAAATGATCATATTTAGGGGCAACAACGGCAGGAAATGGCTTCAAAGTGATTAGATCTTACATTAAAATAGAAGTCTTTATAATAAACATTGAAAGCTTAATAGCACCCACAAACTAATGGATCTTCAGCTACAATGACCAAAATCTGCAGCACACTTAGGCCTATGTTTGGTAATTACACAGCTGCTAAATGACTGTAAGCAAGGGTACTGTTGATGCCTCTTACCGTAAACAATAGGATAGTCCCTATAAAATTGGTAATAAAATAAACAATTTATGTAAAACCTTACAGATAATACAAAATGAAGGGAGGTGTTTATCTGATTCTCAACCAAGTTATTTATAGATTAGGATTAGTATTTCTAAGGGCCTCCCTCAAATGTTTCTGACATTCAAAGTCATTCTATAGTACACTTGAGGAGGACTTTCAAACTTCAAATATTTACAAAGTATTTAGCACACAAAATAAAACTTAATCCCTGCCTTCAAACTAATCAAGGAAACCAGGCAAAGTTAGGATAGAACTTCAAACAATACAGTATAATACATAAGTAAATTCAAAATTATATACCACAGGTTATAAATAGCTGCTCAGAGATACTGGAAAAAAGCTCAGAAGTCAGGAATGATTTAAGGAATGGGCAATGGTTCCTGAAGCATGAGTAGCATTCAGATAGGCAGAAAGTTGGCTCAAATCACCAAGACCACTGAAAAAAAACAAAAGGGATCTAAAATTACTATTGATTTTCCTGTGAAAATAGGAGATGTTTAACCATGATTGTGATCCAGAAAATGCCTCTGGTCGATTGCATTCTATTGTTCATTTGCTTCTTTTGTTGTCCCCGTATTCTGCAAACCTGCTGTCTCCTGCAACTGCCTTCACCTTCTTTCACTATGCTTATATTTTAGCTCAGTTCTCATTTTATAGAAAGAATAGCATCAAGTACATATTCAGATTAATACAATACTTATTGAGCTCCTATTGCATGCCGAGAATCATATCAGGTGGGAAGATATAAACATGCAATCTATGCCATCAAGGACTTTACAATTTTATTGATGGAAAAAAGACTAATGGAGATGAAACAATGGTATATCACATTTGAAACCAAAGATCATAAAACATGGCACATACACCTATCAAGGTACAAGGAAAACTTTCCTATGAGTTTGTGGAAAAATGGAGAGTTTTAAGATAATCAACTTCAGACTTTCAACTTCCATATGAATACTTTGCTAATAGCTATCTGCCTGAGATGGCACCTGCAATCTGCAGATTCTTTTTTCAGCTCTCCACTTACAAAACCCTTCTCTCATTCAGAAAAAATAAAGGATAGCTCTCAGTCATCACTGATTTTACTATAGTATATTGCCACAGGATGAAAAAGCTGTGGTGTGCCAAACAAAGGGACAGGGTGAAATTATGTTAATGAAGATGATAAAATGAATGACTAATGGCTGAGTAATATCCCAAGTTAGGTAATTTGTAATTCCTTGTTTTTAACAAAATTGAAGGAGAATCTAATTGAGCTGTCAGCTGCTGGATCATTCAAAATAAGTTCTGATGATAAGTTAGTATGTGATTTTTGACATATAATTAAAAAGGAATTCAAAGGATTAAGAGACACTTCTATAACAAAATTCTTTCCATTCACATTTAATTGTGTATGAGAACAAATTCCTCTATGTTTACATACTCCAAAATATTTTTAAACTTAGGAAAAAGTAATAAAACTCATTTACAAATTGAAAAAAGCTAGTTGAAAAGCAGCTATCATTTCATTAAGAAATGCATTTCAAATAGCACTTTATTTTTTAATTATTTGTCAAAACATTGATATACCTAAGTTGTTTTGATCAACTGTGCTCTAAAAATTTGTAAAGATTGCTCATTCCAGCACAAAAACATCAAAAGAACTTTATAGACGAAAAAATTAAATTCATATACATATTTTACCACAGTATTATAATAGATGATCAGCAACCTAATAAAAAAAATGGGCAGAAGACCTAAATAGACATTTCTCCAAAAAAGACATACAGATGGTCAACAGGAACATGAAAAGATGTTCAATATCACTAATTATTAGAGAATTGCAAATCAATACTACAGTGAGATATCACCTCACAATGGTCAGAAAGGCAATCATCAAAAAATCTACAAACAATAAATGCTGGAGAGGATGTGGAGAAAAGGGAACCCTCCTACACTGTTGGTAGGAATGAAAATTGGCACAGCTATGATGGAAAACAGTATGGAGGTTTCTCAAAAAACCTAGAAACAGAGCTACCATATGATCCAGCAATCCCACGACTGGGCATATATCCAAAGAAAATCTAATTCAAAAAGATACATGTACCCAATGTTCACTGAAGTACTATTTATAATAGCCAGGTCATGGAAGCAACCTAAATAACAATTGACAAATGAATGGATAAACAAGGTGTGGCACATATATACAATGGAATATTACTCAGCCATAAAAAGAATGAAATAATGCTATTTGCATTGACATGGATGGACCCAAAATTTTCATACTGAATGTAGTGTGTCAAACAGAGGAAGACAAATATAGTATAGCTTATATGTGGAATCTTAAAAAAATAATGTTACAAATGAACCTATTTAAAAAACAGAAATAGAGTCACAGACATAGACAAACTTATGGCTAGCAAGGGGGAAATCAGGAACAGGAAGGACAAAATAGAAATATAGAATTAACTGATGCAAACTACTATACATAAAATAGATAAGCAGTAAGTATGCAGTCAGCAAAAACAAGACTTGAAGCTGACTATGGCTCAGACCATCAGTTTCTCATAGCAAAATTCAGGCTTAAACTAATGAAAGTGGGAAAACCACTAGGCAAGCCAGGTACAACTTAAATCAAATCCCCTATGAATATGCAGTGGAGGTAACAAATAGATTCAAGGGATTAGAACTTGTAAACAATGTGCCTGAAGAACTGTGGACAGAGGTCCATAATATTGTACAGGAGACAGTGAACAAAACCACCCCAAAGAAAAAGAAAAGCAAGAAGGCAAAGTGCTTATCTAAGGAGGCCTTACAAATAGTTAAAGAAAGAAGAGAAATGAAAAGCAAGGGAGAAAGGGAAAGGTATATCCAACTAAACACAGATTTCCAAAGAACAGCCTGGAGAGACAAGAAGGCCTTCTTCAATTAACAATGTATAAAAAAAAAGATCCAGATGAACCAGACCACGGTGGTGTGGTCAGCCACCCAGAGCCAGATTTTCAGGAGAATGAACTCAAGTGGGCCTTAGGAAACACTTGTTAATAAAGCTAGTGGATGTGATGGAATTCCAATGGAACTATTCAAAACCCAAAAGGATGATGCCTTCAAGATGTTGAGTTCATTATGTCAGCAAATCTGGAAGACCCAGCAGTGACCACAGGACTGGAAAAAGGTCAATCCTCATCCCAATTCCCAAGAAAGGTAGTACCAAAGAATGTTCTAACCATTGGACAATTGCACTCATCTCACATGCTAGTAAGGTCATGCTTAAAATCTTGCATGCTGGGCTTCAACATTATGTGAACCAAAAACTTCCAGATGTCCAAGCTGGATTTAGAAAAGAAAGAGGAACCAGAGATCAAATTACCAACTTTCACTGGATCACAGAGAAACCTAGGAAACAAAAAAAGCATCTACCTTTGTTTCATGGACTATGCCAAAGCCTTTGACTCTGTGGATCATAATAAACTGAGGAAAGCACTTAAAGAGATGGGAAAACCAAACCACCTTACCTGTCTCCTGAGAAATCTGTATGTGGGTCAAGAAGCAACAGTAAGAATCCTGTTGGAAAAACTGATTCAAGATTGAGATAGGATTTATGTCGGAGAGTGTTTTGCCTATGTTCTCCTCTAGGAGTTTTATAGTTTCTGGTCTTACATTTAGATCTTTAATCCATTTTGAGTTTATTTTTGTGTATGGTGTTAGAAAGTGTTCTAGTTTCATTCTTTTGCAAGTGGTTGACCAGTTTTCCCAGCACCACTTGTTAAAGAGGTTGTCTTTTTTCCATTGTATATCCTTGCCTCCTTTGTCAAAGATAAGGTGTCCATAGGTTCGTGGATTTATCTCTGGGCTTTCTATTCTGTTCCATTGATCTATATTTCTGTCTTTGTGCCAGTACCACACTGTCTTGATGACTGTGGCTTTGTAGTAGAGTCTGAAGTCAGGCAGGTTGATTCCTCCAGTTCCATTCTTCTTTCTCAAGATTACTTTGGCTATTCGAGGTTTTTTGTATTTCCATACAAATTGTGAAATTCTTTGGTCTAGTTCTGTGAAAAATCCCGTTGGTAGCTTGATAGGGATTGCATTGAATCTATAGATTGCTTTGGGTAGAATAGCCATTTTGACAATATTGATTCTTCCAATCCATGAACACGGTATGTTTCTCCATCTGTTTGTGTCCTCTTTGATTTCTTTCATCAGTGTTTTATAGTTTTCTATGTATAGGTCTTTTGTTTCTTTAGGTAGATATACTCCTAAGTATTTTATTCTTTTTGTTGCAATGGTGAATGGTATTGTTTCCTTAATTTCTCTTTCTGTTTTTTCATTGTTAGTATATAGGAATAGAAAGCCCAGAGATAAATCCACGAACCTATGGACACCTTATCTTTGACAAAGGAGGCAAGGATATACAATGGAAAAAAGACAACCTCTTTAACAAGTGGTGCTGGGAAAACTGGTCAACCACTTGCAAAAGAATGAAACTAGAACACTTTCTAACACCATACACAAAAATAAACTCAAAATGGATTAAAGATCTAAATGTAAGACCAGAAACTATAAAACTCCTAGAGGAGAACATAGGCAAAACACTCTCCGACATGATTCACAGCAGGATCCTCTATGACCCACCTCCCAGAATATTGGAAATAAAAGCAAAAATAAGCAAATGGGACCTAATGAAACTTAAAAGCTTTTGCACTACAAAGGAAACTATAAGTAAGGTGAAAAGACAGCCCTCAGATTGGGAGAAAATAATAGCAAATGAAGAAACAGACAAAGGATTAATCTCAAAAATATACAAGCAACTCCGGCAGCTCAATTCCAGAAAAATAAATGACCCAATCAAAAAATGGGCCAAAGAACTAAACAGACATTTCTCCAAAGAAGACATACAGATGGCTAACAAACACATGAAAAGATGCTCAACATCACTCATTATCAGAGAAATGCAAATCAAAACCACAATGAGGTACCATTACATGCCAGTCAGGATGGCTGCTATCCAAATGTCTACAAGCAATAAATGCTGGAGAGGGTGTGGAGAAAAGGGAACCCTCTTACACTGTTGGTGGGAATGCAAACTAGTACAGCCACTATGGAGAACAGTGTGGAGATTCCTTAAAAAACTGGAAATAGAACTGCCATATGACCCAGCAATCCCACTTCTGGGCATACACACTGAGGAAACCAGATCTGAAAGAGACACGTGCACCCCAATGTTCATCGCAGCACTGTTTATAATAGCCAGGACATGGAAGCAACCTAGATGCCCATCAGCAGATGAATGGATAAGGAAGCTGTGGTACATATACACCATGGAATTTTACTCAGCCGTCAAAAAGAATTCATTTGAACCAGTCCTAATGAGATGGATGAAACTGGAGCCCCTTATACAGAGTGAAGTAAGCCAGAAAGATAAAGAACATTACAGCATACTAACACATATATATGGAATTTAGAAAGATGGTAACGATAACCCTATATGCAAAACAGAAAAAGAGACACAGAAATACAGAACAGACTTTTGAACTCTGTGGGAGAAGGTGAGGGTGGGATGTTTCAAAAGAACAGCATGTATACTATCTATGGTGAAACAGATCACCAGCCCAGGTGGGATGCATGAGACAAGTGCTTGGGCCTGGTGCACTGGGAAGACCCAGAGGAATCGGGTGGAGAGGGAGATGGGAGGGGGGATCGGGATGGGGAATAAGTGTAAATCTATGGCTGATTCATATCAATGTATGACAAAACCCACTGAAATGTTGTGAAGTAATTAGCCTCCAACTAATAAAAAAATTAAAAAAAAAAAAAGATTGAGATAGGAGTACAACACGACTATCTGCTGTCACCCTGTTTGTTTAATCTATATGCTGAGCACACCATGAGAAATGCTGGGTTGGATGAGTTACAAGCTGGAATCAAGATAGGTGGGAGAAACATCAACAACCTCAGATATGTGGATGATACCACTCTAGTGGCAGAAATCAAAGAGGAACTAAAGAGCCTTTGAGGAGAGTGAAGGAGGAGAGTGAAAGAGCTGGCTTAAAACTAAATATTAAAAAACGAAGATCATGGCATTCAGCCCCATTACTTCATGGCAAATAGAAGGGGAAAAGGTGGAAGTAGTGACAGATTTCCTCCTCTTGGGCTCTAAAATCACTGCGGACGGTGACTGCAGCCATGAAATCAAAAGACATTTGCTTGTCAGCAGGAAAGCTCTGAAAAACCTCAACAGTGTGTTGAAAAGCAGAGACATTACTCTGCCAACAAAAGTCCATACAGTCAAGGCTATGGTCTTCCCAGTAGTCATGTACGGTTGTGAGAGCTGGACCATAAAGAAGGTGGAGTGCTTCTTGAAGAATTGATACCTTAAAACTATGGTGCTGCAGAAGACTCCTGAGAGTCCCTTGGACAGAAAGGAGATTGAACCAGTCAATCTTAAGGGAAATCAACTCTGAATATTCATTGGAAGGACTGATACTGAGGCTGAAACTCCAGTATTTTGCTCATCTGGTGTGAACAGCTGATTCCTGGAAAAGTCCCCGATGCTGGGAAAGATTGAGGTCAGAA
Source organism: Cervus elaphus (assembly GCF_910594005.1). Classification (NCBI taxonomy): domain Eukaryota; kingdom Metazoa; phylum Chordata; class Mammalia; order Artiodactyla; family Cervidae; genus Cervus; species Cervus elaphus. The sequence continues at coordinate 44,924,811 of NC_057848.1, read as the reverse complement.
GGAGAAGAGGGCATCAGAGGATGAGACGGCTGGATGGCATCACTGATGCAATGGACATGAACTTGGGCAAACTTCGGGAGATGGTGAGGGACAGAGAAGCCTGGCATGCTACAGTCCATGGGGTCACAAAGAGTTGGAAACAACTGCATGACCGAACAATGAACAACAACAAGGATTTACTGTATAGCACAGGAAACTGCATTCAATATCTTAAAATATACACACATGCACTCAGTCACACACACACATGCATATATAATCACTTTCATGTACACCCAAAACACAATACTGTAATCAACTATACTTCAATTTTTAAGAAAAAAATTTAAAAAGAAATTAAGGTAGTACCTCCAAATAGGGCAATATTATGAATTCATGAATCAGGCCACAAACAACATATACAGCATGACACTACTTTTGTAAAATGTGCTCAGGTATATATATGCACAGGCATATGCATAAAAAATAACTTGGAAAGATAATCACCAAAACATTAATCTTGGTTAGTTCTGTGTTAATTTGTATTTTGACTCCATTTTTAAACTGCATTGTTTACATTTATTCTCCAATAAGCATGAATAATTTGTATATTTTAACAATTATTTTATAAGTATATACTTTAAACATCCATCAAAATAAGTTCATATATACAAAGACAGTATCCCAAGAAATGTTACCAAATGTAAACAGTATTTATCTCTAGATTGTGAGATTATGGATCACTTTTTACATTCTTCTTGCCATTAATGTGTATTTTCTAAAATTACTATGTGTTATTCAGGTATTTAAAATAATAAAAATTATAAAAATGTTAATTTACTTTGGGAACTCTGACAATAATATTTCAGACACTTAATTCTATCAAAACAGATTTAGAAGCTCCCTCTCTGATATTTGGGGCTTCCCTAGTACCTCAGTTGGTAAAGAATCTGCCTGCAATGCAGGAGACCCCGGTTCAATTCCTGGGTCAGGAATATCTGCTAGAAAAGGGATAGAGTACCCACTCCTAATTCTTGGGCTTCTCTGGTAGCTCGGCTGGTACAGAATACACCTGCAATGCATGAGACCTGGGTTTGATCCCTAGGTTGGGAAGATCCCCTGGAGAAGAAAACGGCTACCCACGCCAGTATTCTGGCCTGGAGAATTTCACGGACTGTATAGTCCATGGGGTCACAAAAGAGTCGGGCACAACTGGGTGACTTTCACTCTCCAATAATTTGTTGTGGTGGAGATGGTGGTGGTTTAGGGTTTATTTATATAAAAAAAGAGAAAGGTGTATCTTGCATCAGATTATTAAAATATTTAAGTAAGATATTTTTCACAACCAGCTCAGGTATAAGGCTACCTTGCTGTCCTAATTGTGCAGTACACAAATTCAATTCCCTACTCCTAGAGATGAAATGCTGGTGCAGACAAGAACAAAAGCCTATAAATACCAACGTAAAGGAAAGAATTGCTTCCTTCTTTGGGAAAGGTATGAAGAGGTGGGGCAATGTATTTACAAACACTCTTTTCATTTAAAGCCTGGGACAAGACTTGAGTTAGAAGGAAAAGGATCATATAAGCTATTCTCATCAGAGTTTTGTCATGTGGAGGAAAGGATGAACAAATATAATCAGACACTTTGGAAAACAAATGAGAGGTCAACGCATAGTAAAGTCGTTTAACATGACTTTCTGGGTCTAAGGGACTTCCCTGGTAGCCCAGGTGGCTAAGACTGCGCTCCCAATGCAGGGGGTCCAGGTTCAATCTCTGGTCAGGGAAAAATCCCTTCCAGAACATGCTATATGGAAGAACAGGCAAGCCTGGAGTGCTGCAGTCCATGCGGTTGCAAAGAGTTGGACACAACTGGGTGACTGAAAAACAACTGGGTCTAAATGCAGCTATTATATCTTATTAGGTCTATAACCTTGGTAAGTTATTTTACTTTCTGTGCCTCAGACAAATGGAGATAATAGTAGTAGCTACTTCTGAAGAGAATTAGACTCAATAACCTCTCAATAACTATAAGCTAACAATAATGAGCTTTGTAAAGAGAAGAAATATAGTATCATATGCTGCTAAGTCACTTCAGTCGTGTCCAACTCTGTGTGACCCCATAGACGGCAGCCCACCAGGCTCCCCCGTCCCTGGGATTCTCCAGGCAAAAAAACACTGGAGTGGGTTGCCATCTCCTTCTCCAGCGCATAAAAGATAAAAGTGAAAAGTGAAAGTGAAGTCGCTCAGCCATGTCTGACTCTTAGCGACCCCAGGGACTGCAGCCTACCAGGCTCCTCTGTCCATGGGATTTTCCAGGCAAGAGTACTGGAGTGGGATGCCATTGCCTTCTCCGATATTATCATATATATGAGCCCAAATTTGAGTTTAATTATCTGTGTGACCCAGGTTAAATTAATTAGACTCATTATGCTCCAACTTCTCATCAGTAAAATGGGACAATAAAATATTCCCTCATGGAGTTATTATAAAAATTAAATGAAATAATCTAAAGAACAAATCTGTCACATTATAGACATAAATAAAACTGCAGGCCCAGATTCACTCTCTAGTCATTATCTGGCTTCATGCTTCAGAGTCTGATCCCCTGAAATCACCTGCCCTCTGGCTTTCAGTGAGGGTCAGACAATGGGGAGTATCAGCAAAAGACCAGCAGGAAAGAGGAGAGTGATGTCAGGGCACCCATTCCCTTGGTTTTCTTCTTATGAGGTTTTACTCTGGATAGCTGCATCTCTCTCAAAAGAAAGTCACTGGCCTTAAAGCCATTTTCCCATGAACCTTCTCCATCTGGGTTCTGGTAACCACTCTCTCTCTCCTGTCTCTCAGGACTAGGGGTGGTGACAGTGTCAACTTCCCTTGGTTTGTGCACAATCTATTCTGGTTCCATATACCCTGTCCACACCTTTGTGAACAGTTCAGTTAAGTCACTCAGTCATGTTCAGCTCTTTACGAACCCATGGACTGCAACATGGCAGGCTTCCCTGTCCATAACCAACTCCCAGAGCTTGCTCAAACCATGTCCATCGAGTCAGTGATGCCATCCAACAATCTCATCCTTTGTCGTCCTTTTTCCTACTGCCTTCAAGTTTTCCCAGCATCAGGGTCTTTTCAAATGAGTCAGGTCGTCACATCAGGTGGCCAAAGTATTGGAGTTTCAGCTTATGCATCAGTCCTTCCAATGAACACTCAGGACTGATTTCCTTTCGGATTGACTGATTTGGTCTCCTTGCAGTCCAAGGAACTCTCAGAAGTCTTCTCCAGCACCACAGTTCAAAAGCATCAATGCTTTTGCACTCAGTTTTCCTTATGGTACAACACTCACATCTATACATGACTACTGGAAAAACCATTGCTTTTACCAGATTGACCTTTGTTGGCAAAGTAATGTCTCTGCTTTTTAATATGCTGTCAAGGTTGATCATAGCTTTTCTTTCAAGGAGCAAGCGTCTTTTAATTTCATGGCTGTAGTTACCATCTGCAGTGATCTTGGAGCCCCAAAAAATGAAGTCTCTCACTATTTCCATTGTTTCCCTATCTATTTGCCATGAAGTGATGGAACTGGTTGCCATAATCTTTTTTGAATGTTGAGTTTTAAGCCAGTATTTTCACTCTCTTCTTTCACATTCATCAAGAGGCTCTTCAGTCCTTCTTCACTTTCTGAATAAGGGTAGTGTCATCTGCATATCTGAAGTTATTGATATTTTTCCTGGCAATCTTGACTCCAGCCTGTGCTTCATCCAGCCAGGCATTTCACATGATATACTTTGCATATAAGTTAAATAAGCAGGGTGACAATATACAGCCTTGACGTACTCCTTTCCCAATTTGGAACCAATCAGTTGTTCCATGTCCGGTTCTAACTGTTGCTTCTTGACCTGCATACAGATTTCTCAAGAGGCAGGTCAGGTGGTCTGGTATTCCCATCTCTTTAAGAATTTTCCACAGTTTGTTATGATCCACACAGTCAAAGGCTTTGGTGTAGTCAATAAAGCAGAAGTAGATGTTTTTTTGGAACTCCTGCTTTTTCTATGATCCAATGGATGTTGGCAATTTGTAAACAGCCCCGAGGTAAATAAACCCACCTCAAATTATTATAATATGAATATTCCATTTATTTCCTGTTGATATCCTGACAGATTCAGAGAGTATGCTGTGACAGAGAAGAAATCCTTATCATTGTATTATCCAAAAAATATGAAGATTTTGTGTTAATAATGAGATATAGGCTTTTAAATGCTGGACTGGATGAAGCACAAGCTGGAATCAAGATTGCTGGGAGGAATATCAATAACCTCAGATATGCAGATGACACCACCCTTATGGCAGAAAGCAAAGAAAAGCTGAAGAGCCTCTTCATGAAAGTGAAAGAGGAGAGTGAAAAAGTTGGCTTAAAACTCAACATTCAGAAAACTAATATCATGGCATCTATCAAGTCCAATCACTTCCTGGCAAATAGATGGGAAAACAGTGGAAACAGTGACAGATTTTATTTTGGGGGGCTTCAAAATGACTGCAGATGGTAACTGTAGCTATGAAATTAAAAGATGCTTGCTCCTTGGAAGAAAAGTTATGACCAACCTAGATAGCATATTAAAAAGCAGAGACATTACTTTGCCAACAAATATCCATCTAGTCAAAGCTATGGTTTTTCCAGTAGTCATGTATGGATGTGAGAGTTGGACTATAAAGAAAGCTGAGCACTGAAGAATTGATGCTTTTGAACTGTGGTGTTGGAGAAGACTCTTGAGAGTCCCTTGGACTGCAAGGAGATCCAACCAGTCCATCCTAAGGGAGATCAGTCCTGGGTGTTCATTGGAAGGACTGATGGGGAAGCTGAAACTGCAATACTTTGGCCACCTGATGTGAAGAACTGACTCATCTGAAAAGACCCTGATGCTAGGAAAGATTGAAGGTGGGAGGAGAAGGGGATGACAGAGGATGAGATGGTTGGATGGCATCACCGACTCAATGGACATGAGTTTGAGTAAACTCCAGGAGTTGGTGATGGACAGGGAGACCTCACATGCTGCAGTCCCTGGGATCACGAAGAGTCAAACACAACTGAGTGACTGAACTGAACTAACTGGCTTTAAGAAGGCTTGAAAATCACTTTGTCAGTGCTCTTCCTTTGTAAGGGGCTTCCCTGGTGGCTCAAATGGTAAAGAATCTGCTTGTAATGCAAGAGACCTGAGTTCAATTCCTGGGTTGGGAAGATCCCCTGGAGAAGAAATGGCAACCAAACCCACTCTAGTATTCTTGCCTGGAGAATTCCATGGACAGAGGAGCCTGGCAGGCTACAGTCCATGGGGTTGCAAAGAGTCAGACACAACTGAGTGACTGCTTTTATAAGAAAAACAAGCAAGAGATGTCCATGGATACCAAAACAGAATCAGTTTAAGGGACAAAGATGGAGGGTAGGGATAACCTGAAGCCTCTAGGTCATTTATTCCATGGGCTGGAGGATTTCATGGGACCTCTTGCTGAAAATACCTACCACAGTAAAACATATTCACTACATGGAAGATTACTTCTAATACTCGGACCATATCTCATCGGAAATATCTGAGGACTCCAACCTTATTAGTAAGCAGAGACATTTTAAGTTGCTTCATTGTATAAAAATAAAGAAGGGCAATCGATTTTTTATGTCGTGGTTTCCTGCAATTCTATCCCTATTCCCAGGGAACTCTTGTTATTTTCACCCTTGTTGAAACAACACTAGAGAACAATGTTAAAGTGGCTTCTGTCGCAAGGGACCCAAAATGTTAGATACGCTCAGTGATGCTTTCAAGAAAAGCCTCTCAACGTTTGTCCTTGCCGTGGTACCCAGAGAAGAGAGTGTGCTTCAGACCTTTGTTTTTAGTATGCTACTGAAATAGTCAGTGCCTTAATAATTAGTAAACTCTAGTGTGCCAAATTATCTTTATATAAATAGGTTGTGTGGATTACACTTGCCTTGTGGATGTGGAACATGAGCTCCTCAAAGACATATACATTTGTCTCTTATTCCAAGTAGCACTGCTAGGATTTAATAATTGTAATATTATGTGCAGGCAAGTAACCTTAATGCTGCATAAAAAGCCTCAAATCCTCTAAGGTTCCCAACCGAGTTAACTGTAACTGGCAACTCGCTTTTCTGCATAGGGAACAATTTGGTGATTTTCACTGATTGATGCATTTCCAGACTTCACTAAAAGCCAGGAACTTGTGTAAGGAGATGTCTGAATGAGGAAAATCTGACAGAAGAGTGTGCATGCCAGGAAAAATGAATGACTACAAAGTATGCATGGGGAGCATCTGAAAGGCAATATTAAATGGAAGTAAAAGATGACGTCCTTTGACTTTTGTGCACATTAAATGAATATTAATTTGGTATACTTTTGGCAAATTGCCTCTTATAATAACTGCCATCTGGAATCATAAATGCAATCCTAAGCCTAAACAAAGAATAACAAAGAATAGTACACTGCATGATTCAAAGCATAGAACCTACAGCTAATAGCATTCCCTTTTATGTATGACTTATAAGCAAGTACCATAATAAAAATCATAAAATTAAGGTACAGTTAAATGTACTTTTATAGAAAATGTAATTTCTGGATACCTTTTTTTTTGTTCCAAGATAACTACAAACCTCCAGAGTCAATAAGACAAATCCAAAATCTATCACTTCAACTTTCAATTCTGAGATATTTAAATGCCACTTTTACCTTCTATTTTCTGACAAATTTTTAATGGATTTTCGGGGGGGGGGGTGACTCCAGATGTTTTTACAAATATTTGTTGGATTTTTGTAATCCAAATGCTTCACTGTGTCCCAAATCATACTATACCTGGAAATTGAACTATTCATGCTGCAAATTGAATTCCTCAAAGTGAATCCTTTATAAATAATGCACATTAACATAAAAAACTATCTAAATTAAATGAGGTCATTTCTATTTCTCAAAGGAAACTTGATTTGCAACTCCATCAACTCCAATAAGACAGATCAGAATAAGCAAATGGCAAGATGAACCTCAATCCTATGAAAATTAAAATCTAGTTCTTTCTTAAAGGGGAACAGTACTGCACAACAACAGTTTACTAAATTTAAGAGGTTTAATGGGCTTTAGAAATCATACATATGAGTACTTTCCCATGTTACACATCAAAGGACTGAGGAAAAAATACATGAATGGAAGTGCATATGTATAATACTTATCCAACCCTCACCAATAAAAGAAAGAAAGGAAGGAAAAAAAAACCACAGAGAGTAACAATACTAATGTAAAAAATAATCCAGGAAAGTAAATTACCTCATGTGAGAAATGGAATGAGAAGCAATGAGATATAGAAACTACCAGATATAGAATCTAGTAGTTGCAAACCACATTTGCAACAAAGAAATTCCATGTTCATGATCACATCCATGCATACACAGCAACATTGATACCCAACCCGGTGGTGTTGGCCCTTGAGTGCATGAACTGCAGTGAAATAAATGTACAATGAGATGGTTATGGTAATATGGATAACTGAGTGAACATGGACACCCCAAGTCAGCTAAAAATACATGGAACTGTTGGGTAAAATATATATTTTAAAAAATTAAATGCTCAAGTATGAGAAAAGAAAGTAAAAATCCTAGTTGTAAAAAAAAAAAAAAAGTATGCATAACTTTAAAAAAACAAGAGCAACTAATCCTTGAGCAGAAGTTTAGGAAGCCCAGGGGTTTAGTTGACTAATTATAGGTTTTAGGGTTTAGGGCTGTAACGTCTATTGAGGGAAATGAAGACAAAAACACTGTAGCACTGTCCTTTGAGTCAAAGACAGACTAGAAAGCCTCCACCCACCAGCAATGGGGAGAAAAATTCAAATTTTGATTAACCATGGTTCAGAGTGGGGCAAAGGTCTCTCATAAGAAATCAAAGTTGCCACACATGTGCCATGCAAGTGTCAGATCTGAATTTAAAATACACACACATTAGGGGAAACCGTGAAGAATGAAATTAACATGATGAAGTTTTTAAAACAGAGAAACTCCTGGGCTCTATACAGAAGCACATATAAAATTACTTTTGATATGACACCTCTACAATCAGGGACACATGGAAACTCAATGCTTCCCATCTCCTACTCCTCCAAGTAAACCAAAGACCAGCTTCTAATAAAAGAATTAAAACCACATGAAGAAACAATCTATTAGGAGAAGGATATCAGTCAAAACACACAGAAAGATTAGTATCCCTAAGAACTTGAAACAGAGCAATCTGAGATAAACCATAAAATAAGTATATTTAAAATGATTGAAGAAAGAAATGAGGGAATAAAAACCACAAGGAACCAATAAGACATCAGCAAAAGAACTCGTCATTTTAAAAAATAACCAAATAGAACTCTTTACATAAAAAAAGAAACAAAAAGAGTTGCCACTAAAAACCCCAGGAGCAAGTCAAACACCAAATGAAAAAGACAAAAGTGAAGAAAAATTTGTACTATGAAAGCTAGGTCTGAAAAAATTATCCAAAATACAACACACAAAAATGGAAAGGCTGAAATTTTGAAAGGGAGTTTGAGAGATGAGAAGGACAAATTAAGAAGGTGTAATATGAGTCATGTTGAAGCTGAAACTCCAATATTTTGGCCACCTGATGGAAGAGCTGACTTATTTGAAAAGACCCTGACGCTGGGAAAGATTGAAGGTGAGAGGAGAAGGGGACGACAGAGGATGCGATGGTTGAATGGCATCAGCGACTCAATGGACATGAGTTTCAGTAAACTCCAGGAGTTGGTGATGGACAGGGAGACCTAGCAAGCTGCAGTCCATGGGGTCGCAAAGAATCAGACACAAGTGAGCAACTGAACTGAATATGAATCATAGAAACAGATATTAGAAACACTGTCACATAGGCAATATTTGAACAGATACTGGTGGCAAATTTTCCAAAATTGAATTGAAGGGTACAAAGAGAATGAGAAAAAAAATACACACCTAGACATTAAAAGTATTTACAGACAAGGAAATATTAATTTTGTTACCCATAGACACTCCCTGGACAATACTAAATAACACAATTCAGTAAGAAAGGAAATGTGGCCCAAAGGGAAGGATTAAAATACAAAAAAAAACAATAATAAAGAAAGAGGTGAAAAATAAGATTAAATGTAAATAAAATTAGCTACAAGCAACATACATAATAAGAATCAACTATAGTTTAAAACAAAGTGAAATTAATATATTTAATAGCTATTACATATGCAGTGTGAGGGGCTTCCCTAGTAGCTCAGCTGTTAAAGAATTCACCTACAATGCAGGAGACACTGGTTCAATTCCTGGATAGGGAAGATCCCATGGAGAAGGGATAGGCTACCGACTCCCGTATTCTTAGGCTTCCCTGGTGGCTCAGATAGTAAAGAATCAGCCTGCAATGCGGGAGACCTGGGTTGGGAAGATCCCCTGGAGGAGGGCACCGCAACCTACTCCAGTATTCTTGCCTAGAGAATCCCATGGACAGAGGAGCCTGTCGGGCTACAGTCCATGGGGTCACAAAGAGTCAGACACGACTGAGCGACTAAGCACCACATAGCCCATACAGTGTGAGGAGCTGATTGGAGTTAAACTGCTATAACTCCTTGAAATGTTGGGGAGGAAAGTAAATATGTTTCTAGAATACTTAATATACTGAAAGTTATATTATATCATAGATGGGAATATTCAACACCATGAAGTTATATCACCTTTCCAAATCAATCTATAAAATTAATGCTATCTCAATTTAAAATCATAGAATTTCTTCTGGAATTGAGAAGCTGACTGCACAATTTGTAAGAGATAGCTAAGAAACAATTTTGAGGAAGAACAAGAAGTAAATACAAAGCTATTGTAATACATCATGATTTACTATAATGCTTCATAAGTCAATGTGACACTGACCCCGGGAAAACAAATAAACTAATGGGACTAAAAAAAGAGAATAGTAGACTCAAGCACACATGTAAGTATGGTTTATGATAAAGAAGGCATCGCAAATCAGTGGAAAGATGATGAGCTACTTACTAAAGTAAGACTAGTGGTTACACATATAAACGATATAAAACCTGAGCCCTAGCGTACATTATGAATACAATTATAGCAGAATAATTGTAACATTGTGGCAAATAAAAATTTCTTAAGTAAGCCAAACAAAAGTTCATATTGATAATATACAAAAAGATAATACAAGCATTTGATAGAGAGAAAGGTAAATTCTTACAGACCTCAGGTAGAGGTAAACTGATATTGATATATATAGACAGATAGATATACAGAACAATATCTATTAAAATTGAAGACATGTATACACAATGACCCAGCTATTCCATTTCTAGGAAAATACTCTAGAGAAACTATTTCTAAGCATGCATAGAAATGCTCATTGTAGAAATTTTGGGAAAAATAAAGGTTTGGAAACAATCAAAATGTCCACTAGTAAGGATCTACTTGTATCAGTACACTTCCAAGTCACTGGAATTACCAATAAAGCACAACTAAAAACATTTGATTGGAACAAGACATAAAATGTGGCAGGTTACAGGTATTTTAAACTCACTTAGGCACAAAATAATACAACAGTGCATTCAAATATAGCACTGGTAATAGAGGAGGAAATGCCAATTGAAGAGTTGTTTATGTAGGTCTTGTTTAGGACACAATGTCCACTATATGCATACACATATTCATATACCTATCAATGTGTTGGGATTGAGAAGAATAATTATGCAACACCATCAAGAACCAAGACTGCCACCATACCATTTTCCTATGTCAGATCTAAGAATAGAGATTCAGCAAATGATATTATAAAAATCTTAAGCCAAAACATTCAACTACTAAGCTTCCAAATCCTATAGCTATGTAGATGAATTCTCGGCAGGATCCCAAATATTCAGGTTGACATGTATAGGCCTTGAATTAGCCAGATGGCTAAATTTGTACTACTCTGTTTTATAATTGTTTTTAAGCCTTATTATGTGTTTGTTTTCCCAATCAAAGGGAGAAAGTCTCAATGTGTAGTTCTTTACTGGTAAATAAAGAACCCACTATATATTAACAGGTACTACGAGGAACTCGGTAAGTGTTTGATTTAAGCACATTACATCATTCATTTATTCAATGAGAACTTACTGAATGCTAGGTGGAGTGGTGGTAAAGAAAAAAAAAAAAATCTGCCTACCAATGCAGAAGACGCAGGAGACAAGGGTGCGAATCCTGGGTCGTGGAAGATCCCCTGGAGAAGGAAATGGCAACGCACTCCAATAATCTTGCCTTAAAAATTCCATGGACAGAGGGGCCTGCCAGGCTAAAGTCCATGGGGCAGCAAAGAGTTGGACACAACTGAGCACAATGCATGCATGCTCGTGATCAACTACTATACTAAGCACAGCTTCCTTTCTGATGTATTGTTTCAGGAAACATTCACGCCTGTCACTGGGTCTAATTTCATGACATTACTCTCATAATCTATCAGAGGAAGAAGAAACTGTCCACATTTTATAGATCCTCTAATTCCAGGGTACTAAGTACCAAATGACACGGCATGAGATCTTGGATAATTCTCACCATAGTAGGAGAAATTGACCAAAATTATTGACAGTCACAAAATAAATATCAACTTACCCATATATATAAACACCCACACCCACACCCACCTACACACACACACACAAATTGTCTAAATTCTGACAACATAGGAACTTTTCCCAACACCTGCACTATTGCCCTAATCAGGATTAGAAATGCTCTATTTGTAAAATAATCTTACACTGTAAAATAAAATATACTCAGAGAATAAGTGGTACCTAGGATGGAGCCAGTTAGTAAAAAAATGGAATCCAGTTCTTAAAAAATAGGGAAATAAACATAAAATCACATTCTTCCTAGGGAAAGCAGAAGCTTTACCCCTATCGCTTCCAGGGAGGTTAAGTGTTTTGATTCAAGTAAAAAGACTGTGGACTTCCTGAGGTGATTACCTAGCACAGCAAGCAAAGCAATCCTCTAACATTTCAAAGCAAGTATACCTTCAATTTATGTATCTCAGTAAACAGAAACATGGCAATAATCCAAGTGTCAACATTCACTTCAGTCACTGATTCATGTTCGATTCTTTGCAGCCCCATGGACGGCAGCATGCCAGGCTTCCCTGTCCATTACCAACTCCCAGAAGCTAATCAAACTCTTCTCCATTGAGTCAGTAATGCTATCCAATCATCTCATCCTCTGTCATTGGAGTTTCAGCTTCAGCATCAGTCCTTCCAATGAATGTTCAGGACTGATCTCCTTTAGGATGGACTGGTTGTATCTCTTTGCAGCCCAAGGGACTCTCAAGGGTCTTCTCCAACACCACAGTTCAAAAGCATCAATTCTTCAGCACTCAGCTTTCTTTATAGTCCAACTCTCACATCCATACATGACTACTGGGAAAACCATATCTTTGACTAGACGGACATTTGTTGGCAAAGTAATTTCTCTGCCTTTTAATATGCTGTCAAGGTTGATCATAGCTTTTCTTCCAAGGAGCAAGCATCTTTTAATTTCATGGCTGCAGTTACCATCTGCAGTGATTTTGGAGCCCAGAAAAATAAAGTCTCTCACTATTTCCATTGTTTCCCCATCTACTTGCCATGAAGTGATGGGACCAGATGCCATGCTCTTAGTTTTCTGAATGTTGAGTTTTAAGCCAACTTTTTCACTCTCCTCTTTCACTTTCATCAACAGGCTCTTTAGTTCTCTTCACTTTCTGCCATAAGGGTGGTGTCATCTGCATATCTGCAGTTATTGATACTTCTCCCAGCAATCTTTGTTTCAGCTTGTGCTTCATCCACCCTGGCATTTCACATGATGTACTCTGCATATAAGTTAAATAAGCAAGGTGACAATATATAGCCTTGACGTACTCCTTTTCCTATTTGGAACCAGTCTGTTGTTCCATGTCCAGTTCTAACTGTTGCTTCGTGACCTGCATACAGGTTTCTCAGGAGGCAGGTAAGGTGGTCTGGTATTCCCATCTCTTGAAGAATTTTCCACAGTTTGTGGTGATTCACACAGTCAAAGGCTTTGGCATAGTCATTAAAGCAGAAGTAGAAGTTTTTCTGGAACTCTCTTGCTTTTTTGATGATCCAATGGATGTTGGAAATTTGATCTCTGATTCCTCTGGCTTTTCGAAATCCAGCTTGAACAATCTGCAAGTTCACAGTTCACATACTGTTGAAGCCTAGCTTGAAGAATTTTGAGCATTACTTTGCTAGTGAGTTAGATGAGTATAATTGTGTGGTAGTTTGAACATTCTGTAGCATTGCCTTTCTTTGGGATTGGAATTAAAACTGATCTTTTACAGTCCTGTAGCCACTGTTGAGTTTTCCAAATTTGCTGGCATATTGAGTGCAGCACTTTCACAGCATTATCTTTTACGATTTGAAATAGCTCAACAGAAATTCCATCACCTCCATTAACTTTGTTCATAATGATGCTTCCTAAGGCCCACTGACTTTGCATTCCAGAATGTCTGCCTCTAGATGAGTGATCACACCATTGTGGTTATCTGGGTCATGAAGATCTATTTTGTACCATTCTTCTGTGTATTTTTGACACCTCTTCTTAGTATCTACTGCTTTTATTAGGCCCATACCATTTCTGTCCTTTATCGAGCCCATCTTTGCATGAAATGTTCCCTTGGTATCTCTAATTTTCTTGAAGACATCTCTAGTCTTTCCCATTCTGATTTCCTCTATTTCTTTGCAATGATCATTGAGAAAGGCTTTCTTATCTCTCCATGCTATTCTTTGGAACTCTGCATTCAAATGGGTATATCTTTCCTTTTCTCCTTTGCCTTAAGCTTCTCTTCTTTTCTCAGCTTTTGTAAGGCCTCCTCAGACAACCATTTTGCCTTTTTCTATTTCTCTTTCTTGGGGATGGTATTGATCACTGCCTCCTGTTCAATGTTACAAACCTCTGTCCATAGTTCTTCAGGCACTCTGTCTATCAAATCTAATCCCTTGAATCTATTTCTCACTTCCACTGTATAATTATTAGGGATTTGATTTAGGTCATACCTGAATGGTCTAGTGGTTTTCCCTACTTTCTTCAATTTAAATTTGTATTTTGCAATAAGGAGTTCATGTTCTGAGCCACAGTCTGCTCCCAATCTTGTCTTTGCTAACTTTATAGAGCTTCTCCATCTCTGGCTGCAAAGAATATAATCAATCTGATTTTGGTATTGACCATCTGGTGATGTCCATGTGTAGAGTCTTCTCTTGTGTTGTTGGAAGAGGGTGTTTGCTATGACCAGTGCATTCTCTTGGGAAAACTCTGTTAGCCTTTGGCCTGCTTTGTTTGTACTCCAAGGCCAAATGTCAATATATCTAGTGTTAATATTTCCTGTCATTACACAACTGTTATAGCACTATTTTCTGATACAGGAATATAGCAGTTACTGGTCTGATGTCCATTTCTCAGGCTTCTAGAGCTCTATCCTACTAGGTTTGATGATCAATGTTTGCAACTTTAGAACACAATAGGAACTTCATCCTAGTGCATTGTGCATCATTATCTGGAAAACTACCTGGAGGTAGTTCTCTTTCCTGCCCACACACAAGGAGAATCTGATGTCAGGTTTACTAATACTCCCATTACCCTATACATGGGATGGACATGAGTAAATTACTGCTAAAACTTTGGACCTGCTTGATTTGCATTTCCACAACATGTTAAGGAATTAAAACAAAATATATAATTTAACATTACTTTTAAAATTCCCCTGTGAGGTAAACTCGATAATCTCTGCTATCCTGCACGATTCAGAGACTAAGCACTCCCATAAGACTGTGATATTTTTAGGGCCAACCTTGGCGTTTTGACAGTGCTGAGAATTTCATTTGGCTCAGAACCACAGAGACCCTCCAGAAACAAAAATAAAAAAAAATCCTCCTACATTATATCAAGAGGAAGAATATTATTTTAGAACAGTCATTTTAGCATGGGAGGTTCTTTCATCAAGAATAATCCAGGGCAAATTTATGTCCTATTATTTATCAGACAGCTTTTCATATCCTCGTTATTCATAGACAGAAAATAGAAATATAATGAAGTTGTGGTTTCACTTTCCTATCCCTGATACTAACAAAGGAGCTAAGAGGCCTCTAAGATGAAAATGAGGGAATGAAAAGCAGACCTTCACTTGCTCCAGTTCTATTTAGAGTTCATAGCTCTGTCAGCAAGAGGCACAAAACAGAACTACCTCCAAAACTTGTGTCTCCAGGATTAACCATGCCCAGGAGAAATACAGAGAACCTGAAGCAATAATTGAAAGGAAAAGATCATAGAAAAACACCAGTCAAACAAGATGTGAAAAAAATCAGAATAAGAAGTCTCAGGTTTTTGTAAACTCCTCTAGGAAGTATCACCTTACCACATGAATCCTATATTAACACCATTTACCCTCAACACATTGTTATCAGTGGATACAATATGGACCAACACTTATTTACACAGACGCTGACTAATACATTTAAAAGAAAATTAACTACTATTCATCTAGTATTTATTGAGTCCCTACTGTGTTCCAGGTACTGTTCTAGGTGATGGGAATACGGCATGGAATAAAACAAACAAAAATCATGCCATGTAGAACTGACATTCTAGGTGAGAGAAACAATCAAAATCAAACATAATACAGGATTTAGAGATTAAAGTATATTAAACTTTGAGGACTTCACAGCAAAGAAGAACAGAAAAATCAGGAGGAAGGTGGTAGAACATAGGCGACTAGATTTAAGAGACTGGTTTATTTTAAGATGGGAGAAAGGGCACATTGGTGTGCTAAAGGGAATAACCACAGAGAAAGAAAAATTGATCATGTAGGAGAACAGCTAACGTAATGTTCTTGACAAGGTGAAAAGGGTTACGATCTAGTGCAAAATTAGAAAGATTGGTTTTCTTAGGAACACAGGGAATTCATCTATTCTAACTAGCAGGAAGGCAAAGAAAATGAATACAGATGCTGGTAAGTGAATAGATATATGGTGATAGGAGACAACAGAATCTACTCTGGGGCCAAGACCATGCTTTATGTTCTTTCCCTAAGCGTTTATATCCATGTTCCACTATTAGGTCAAAGGGCACTAGCATGAAACCAGATATTTAGATAAATGCAATGAAATAGAAAGTCCAGAAATAAATCCATATATATATGGTCAATTAATTTTCAACAAAACTACACAGGATAAAATAGTCTCTTCAATAAATAGTACTGGCGAAAATGGATATTCACTTGCAAATGAATGAAACTGGATGGTATCATATACCATACACAAAACCAACTCAAAATGATTGAAGATGTGAAGGTAAGACCCGAAATCATAAAACTCCTAGAAGAAAACACAAGGGATAAGTTCCTTGACACTGGTCTTAGCAATGATTTTGTATATTTGATATCAAAAGCAAACCAAAAAAGACAAAAAATAAACAAGTGGAAATATATCAAATCTAAAATGTTTTTGCTCAAAGGGAATCATCAACAGAATAAAAAGGGAACCTACAGAATGTAAAAGATATTTGCAAGCCACATATCTGATAAGGAGTTAATATCCAAAATATATTAAGTGTTAATATCCAAAATATATTAGGAACTCATACAACTCATTAACAACACCAGTTACCAAATAAAAAAAGGGCAAATGATCTGAATAGACATATCTCCAAGGAAGACATATAAATGGTCAATAAGTATATGAAAAGATGCTCAACATCACTAATCACCAGGGAAATGAAAATCCAAACCACAATGAAATATCACCTCACATCTGTAAAGATACCTATTATCAAAAAGATAAGAGATAACAAGTGTTGGAGAGAATATGGAGAAAAGGGAACATTGTGCACTGCTGGTAGGCATGTAAATCCGTTTAGCCATGATGAAAACCTCTATTGAGGTTTCTTAAGAAATTTTAATTTAAAATACCATATGATCCAGGAATCCCACTTATGAGTATATATCTGAAGGAAATGAAACCACTAGATCATAGAGATATCTGCAACTCCATGTTTTTTTTGTGGTAAATCCACAATAACCAAACTATGGAAACAAACTCTTTACCTATGCATAAAAGGATAAAAATATGTATTTTTTGTATATAACACAATGGAATATTCAGTTCAGTTCAGTTACTCAGTCATGTCCGACTCTTTGCCACCCCATGAATCGCAGCACGCCAGGCCTCCCTGTCCATCACAAACTCTCAGAGTTTACACAAACTCATGCCCATCGAGTTGGTGATGCCATCCAACCATCTCATCCTCTGTCATCCCCTTCTCCTCCTGCCCTCAATCCCTCCCAGCATCAGGGTCTTTTCCAATGAGTCAACTCTTCACATGAGATAGCCAAAGTACTGGAGTTTCAGCTTCAGCCATCAGTCGTTCCAATGAACACCCAGGACTGATCTCCTTTAGGATGGACTGGTTGGATCTCCTTGCAGTCCAAGGGACTCTCAAGAGTCTTCTCCAACACCACAGTTCAAAAGCATCAATTCTTCGGTGCTCAGCTTTTTTCACAGTCCAACTCTCACATCCATACATGACCACTGGAAAAACCATAGCCTTGACTAGACGTACCTTTGTTGGCAATGTAATGTCTCTGCTTTTTAATAGGCTGTCTAGGTTGGTCATAACTTTCCTTCCAAGGAGTAAGTGTCTTTTAATTTCATGGCTGCAGTCACCATCTGCAGTGATTTTGGAGCCCAAAAAAATAAAGTCTGTCACTGTTTCCACTGTTTCCCCATCTATTTGCCATGCAGTGATGGGACTGGATGCCATGGTCTTAGTTATCTGAATGTTGAGCTTTAAGCCAACTTTTTCACTCTCCTCTTTCACTTTCATCAAGAGGCTTTTTAGTTCCTCTTCACTTTCTGCCATAAGGGTGGTGTCATCTGCATATCCGAGGTTATTGATATTTCTCCCGGCAATCTTGATTCCAGCTTGTGCTTCTTCCAGCCCAGTGTTTCTCATGATGTACTCTGCATATAAGTTAAATAAGCAGGGTGGCAATATACAGTCTTGATGTACTCCTTTTCCTTTTTGGAACCAGTCTGTTGTTCCATGTCCAGGCCTAACTGTTGCTTCTTGACCTGCATACAGGTTTCTCAGGAGGCAGGTAAGGTGGTCTGGTATTCCCATCTCTTTCAGTATTTTCCACAGTTTATTGTGATCCACACAGTCAAAGGCTTTGGCATCGTCATTAGAGCAAAAACAAATATTTTTCTGGAACTCTCTTGCTTTTTCAATGATCCAATGGAATATTACTCACCTTTAAAAATATTCTTGTCATTTGCGAAATTCTGTACAAACCTGGAGGGTTTACATAAGCCAGACAGAAAAAGACATACTACATTATTCCAATCTATATATAGAATCAAAAAAGAAAACAGCTAAACTCATAGAAACAGAGAGAATGGTGGTTGTCAGGAACTGACAGGCAGGGGAAATGTGGAGAGGATAGTAAAAGGATACAAACTCTTAGTTGTAAGATGAATAACTTTTGAAGATCTATTGTATAGCATGTTAATTACAGTTGATAATACTGGATCATAAACTGAAATTTATTAAGGGTATATCTTTCACCATTCTCACACAAAAAAGGATGTGTTAATTAACTTTGAAAGGTGGGAATCCTTTCAAAATATATACAGATATCAAATCATTACACTATACACACACACAAACATATATGTAACAATTTTGTTAACAATAAACTTATAAAAATACTTATTGTCAAAAATGTATATATGCTGACCCACAAGTAGCCATCACTGGTGAAATGGAAAGATAATAAGACTTGGAATTAATAACAATGTATTTGAGTCCCAGCTCCACAATTTACTAGTTTGTGATCCTAGGCAAATTACCTCAATTCTTGCATCTTCTGCTTTCTCAACTATAAAACAGGATAGCTAAGACAATTACTGGGAAATTATGTGAAAGTACATCATGACTGAAGGTAAATGATTTTGCAAATAACTTCAGCAGGAGACATTCTGGTCAACTGAAATGCCATGCAAAAGCCCAATAAGTAAGAGGATTAAAGTGGAGGTAATTTGGTTAATATGGAAGTAGGTGGCCTGAAATGTTGCCTACTCACCCCTGCTGTACTCTGATAGCCTTTGAGAGGGGTTTTCAAAACCCTCTATAGCTCTGAAGATCAGAGTCTGAAAACCACTGAAACCTACATCTAGAACATATAATTGTTGACCCCCTTTTCATTTGTTATACATACATGCTTTTCCTGCACAGTATGACTTGACTATCCTACTCATAAAGGCATCTCTGAAGTTAATTTCCAAGCATAGAGTTAAGCAATGTCTAAAGAGAAGTGCTTAATCCAAACTCAGTCTCCCCACTGTTGAATTTGTTTTCTCTCCTTGATTATTAGTCTGGTCTATCATAAGAGCCAGCTGCTGTCCAAGCTTATGGGGGAATAGGTAGGAAAAAGAACTTATCAATATATATTTCCCTGTCTACTAGAATCCAGTAACTGGCTATCTATTTCCTATCTAAACTTTTGTTGGATTCTATTGAAAATGGCCACAGAATTAGATTTCAACTGCTACTATTGTAAATGTTCTGTCAAACTAGCACGCTTTTCTCTATAGTGCATAACTACTCTTCACCTCACATATCTTAATGAATTTTTTCTTCCTTCTCTGGTTAAAGAGGCTGTGACCCTTTCTGCAGAAATAAATTAGCTAATTTTGGATCAGTCAAACCACGAGGTCATTTCCATAGCTATTTCCTTTGCCATTATTAACATGTTTGTAGGTCCGCAATATAAGAGTAGCAATCCAGCGCCTGGGTACCAGAGCTACAGTTCTAGGATTCAAACTAGTTCTGCCACTTGATCTGTGTAACTTTGGAGGAATTAGTTAACCAATCTGCATCTCAGTTTCTTCATGGAGTCTGGCGATGATTATGATAATTATGATAACTGTAATTGGACCTTGTCATATGCCAGGTATTTTTTTAATCATTTTAATTGAAAACGGTACTTATCCCAAAAAGCTGTGGCTAGGATTAAATAAAACAATACTATTAGAGCTCATAGACTAATACTTGCATGTAAGTGCTTAATAAATATCATATATGATTATTTTTATTGTTATTAATTCAGGCAATGTTTACTGTGTATTTCTTGAGAAAACATGCCCTAAAATCAAGAGTTCACACTCTTAATAAATTTGTTTAGGAGACCAACATGTAAACAAAAGTCACATCTTTTTATCCCAGCTTTATTGAAACATAAGTTAAAATAAAGCTATGTAATTATAAGGTATGCAACATGATGATGCAATACACATAAATATTGTGTATGGTCACCACAATAAGGTTAATTAATACGTCCATCACTTTATATACTTACCATTTAGGTTTTTCACTGGTGAGAATGTTTAAGATCTACTCTCTGAATAACTCTCCAGTATATAATACAGTACTGTTAACTATAATCTATCACCACCATGCTGTGCATTAGAGTCCCCAGAAGTTATTCATGTCATAAATGAAGTTTGTACCTTTTAACCAACATCTCCCCATCTCCCAGACCCAGTGACGAATGTCATTCTACTCTCTGTTTCTTTAGCTTTGGCCTTTTTAGCATAATGTCCTCAAGGTCCATACATGTAGCTGCAAATAGGAGGATTTCTTGCTTTCATGGCTGAATGATATTCCACTCTGTGTGACACACAGGCATACCAAGTTTTATCTATTCATCTGTCAGTGGATACACGTGTTTTTCCATGTCCTGCTACAATAATGCTACAATGAACCTAAGAGTGTAGCAATCTCCTAAAAATAGTAATTTCATCTTCTTCAGATGCACAGTTTTTCTTTGGTATCCATAGGGTATTGATCCCAGGATCTCCTGTGGATACCAAAATCTGAAGTGCTCAAATCTCTTAAATAAAATGATGCAGTTGCACATAACCTACACACATCTGCTCATATACTTTAAATCATCCCTAGATAACTTATAATACCTAAGACAATATGAATGCTGTGTAAGTAGTTGTAAATACAATATAAAGGTAATGTAAATAGTTGCCAGCACATGGCAAATGCAAGTTTGGCCTTCTAGAATATATTGAAAATGTTTTAAAACTATTTTCCACCCATGGCTGTGGAACCATAGACAGGCGACTGCATTCAAAAAGTAGGATTCTGAGATTGCTTGATAGTTTTATTTTGAATTTTTTAGGACTCTCCATGTTGGTTTCCATAGTAGCTGTACCAATTTATACTTTTACAAGTAGTACACTAAGATTACATTTTCTCCACATCAGTATTTTATCATCTTGTCTCTGTTAATAGCCATTCTAAGAGGTGTGAGGTGGTTTTGACTTCAATTTGCTGATGATTAGTGATGTTGACCAGGCTCCTGGGTGGCTCAGCTGATAAAGAATCTGCCTGCAAGGCAGGAGACCCTGGTTCAATTCCTGGGTGGGGAAGATCCCCTGGAGAAGGGATAGGCTACCCACTCCAGTATTCTTGGACTTCCCTGGTGGCTCAGATGGTAAAGAATCCACCCACAATGTGAGAGACCTGGGTTTGATTCCTGGGTTGGGAAGATCCCCTGGAGGAGGGCATGGCAACCCACTCCAGTCTTCTTGCCTGAAGAATCCTCATGGACAGAGAAGCCTGGTGGGCTACAGTTCATGGGGTGGCAAAGAGTCAGATACAACTGAGTGACTAAGCACAGCACAGTGATGTTGACCAATATTTTACATACCTGATGGCTGTTTGTATGCCATCTTTGGAAAAAATATCTATTCAATTCCATTGTC
Organism: Cervus elaphus; assembly: GCF_910594005.1. Lineage (NCBI taxonomy): Eukaryota > Metazoa > Chordata > Mammalia > Artiodactyla > Cervidae > Cervus > Cervus elaphus. Next base: position 44,902,971 of record NC_057848.1, on the reverse strand, counting down.
CATTATTTAAGAGGATTATTTGGTATTTTGCTATTGAATTATATGTCCCTTAAATATTTTGTATGACCACTTATTAGATACATGATTTGCAAATATTTTCTCCTATTCCATAGGTTGCCTTTTCATTTTCTCAATTTTTTATTTGCCTTCCAAAACCTTTTGAGCATGATCTAGTCCCACTTATTTTTGCTTTCATAGATTATGTTCTTGGTTTAATATCTAAAAAACCACTGCCAAGACCAAAGTCAAGGAGCTTTATCCCTATGTTTTCTAGGATTTTTATGATTTTAAGTCTTAACCTAAGCCCATTTTGAGTTTACTTTTATAAGTGGTGTGAGATAGGGATCTAATTCAATTCTTCTGTAAGTGAATACCAATTTTCCCACAACCATTAAATGAAGAGAGTTTATCCACTGAATATTCTTGGCTTGTCAATTATTGGTGGTGGTTTAGCTGCTAAGTCGTGTCTGACTCTTGTGACGCCACAGACTATAGCCTGCCAGGATCCTCTGTCCATGGGATTTCCCAGGCTAGAACACTGGAGTGGGCTACCATTTCCTTCTCGAGGGGATCTTTTTGACCCAGGGATCAAACCAAGGTCTCCTGCTTTGCGGACAGTCTCCTGCATTGCAGGCAAATTCTTTACCAACTGAGCCACCAGGGAAGCTCTTTGCTAATTATTAACTGACTGTATATACATGTGTTTATTTTGAGGGCTCTCAGTTCTGTTCCATTGGTCTATGCGTGTGTGCAAAGTCATATCTGACTCTTTGTGACGCCATAGACTATAGCCAGGCAACTCTGTCCAAAGAATTTTACAGGCAATAATACTAGAGTGGGTTGCTATTTACTATTCCAGGGATCTTCTTGATCCCAGGAATCAAACCTGTATCTCTTGTATCTCCTGCATTGGCAGGCAGATTCTTCACCATTGAACCACCTGGGAAGCTCCTCCATTTGTTTTATGCATGCACGGTAAGTTGCTTCAGTCATGTCCGACTCTTTAGGACCCACCAGGCTCCTCTGTCCATGGGATTCTCCAGGCAAGAATAGTAGAGTGCGTTGCCAGGTTCTTCTCCAGGGTATCTACCCAACCCAGGGATCAAAACCATGTCTCATTGTGTCTCCTGCATCACAGGTGGGTTCTTTACCACTAGTGCCACCCTTATAGGTCTCCCTTTATGCCAGTGCCATGCTGTTTTGATCAAAATAGTTTTGCAATGTACTTGAAAATCAGGACATATGTTGCCTCAAGCTTTGTTGTTCTTTCTCAGAATTGCTTTGTGTATTCCAGGTCTTTTGTGGTTCCACAAAAATTTTAGAATTGTTTCCTATTCCTATGAAAAATGCACTGAAAATTTTCATAGGAATTGCACTGACTCTATAGATGGCTTTGGGTAGTATAAATATTTTAACAATATTAATTTTTCTGACCGATAACCTCAGGTATCTTTCCATTTATTTGTATCTTCTTCAATTATTTGCATGAATGTTTCAGAGATTCAGTGTATGGTCTTTAACTACCTTCATTAAATTCACTCAAGTATTTTATTGTTTTTGATGCTATTCTAAATGGAATTGTTTTCTTCAGATAGTTATTAGTGTATAGAAATAATTGATTTTTGTCTGTTGATTTTGTGTCTTGCAACTTTACTATACTCATGTATTATAATAGTTGTTGATAGAGTATTTATGATTATCTATACACAAGTTCAGCGTGCCTGATGAACTATGGATGGAGGTTCATGACATTGTACAGGAGACAGGAATTAAGACCGTCCCTAAGAAAAAGAAATGCAAAAAGCAAAATGGCTGTTTGAGGAGGCCTTACAAATAACTGTGAAAAGAAGAGAAGTAAAAAGCAAAGGAGAAAAGGAAAGATATACCCATTTGAATGCAGAGTTCCAAATAATAGCAAGGAGAGATAAGAAAACCTTCCTCAGTGATCAATGCAAAGAAACAGAGGAAAATAACGGAATGGGAAAGACTAGAGATCTCTTCAAGAAAATTAGAGATACTGAGGGAACATTTCATGAAAAGATGGGCTCAATAAAGGACAGAAATAGTCTGTACCTAACAGAAGCAGAAGATATTAAGAAAATGTGGCAAGAATACACAGAAGAACTGTGCAAAAAAGATCTTCATGACCCAGATAATCACAAAGGTGTGATCACTCACACTCACCTAGAGCCGGACATCCTGGAATGTGAAGTCAGGTGGGCCTTAGGAAGCATCACTATGAACAAAGCTAGTGAAGGTGATGGAATTCCAGTTGAGCTATTTCAAATCCTAAAAGATGATGCTATGAAAGTGCTGCACTCAATATGTCAGCAAATTTGGAAAACTCAGCAGTGGCCACAGGACTGGAAAAGGTCAGTTTTCATTCCAATCCCAAAGAAAGGCAATGCCAAAGAATGCTCAAACTACCACACACTTGCACTCATCTCACACACTAGTAAAGTAACGCTCAAAATTCTCCAAGCCAGGCTTCAGCAGTACATAAACCATGAACTTCCAGATGTTCAAGCTAGTTTTAGAAAAGGGAGAGGAACCAGAGATCAAATTGCCAATATCCGCTGGATCATTGAAAAAGCAAGAGTTTCAGAAAAACATATATTTCTGCTTTATTGACTACACCAATGCCTTTGACTCTATGGATCACAATAAACTGTGGAAAATACTGAAAGAGATGGGAATACTAGACTACCTGACCTGCCTCTTGAGAAACCTGTATGCTGGTCAGGAAGCAACAGTTAGAACTGGACATGGAACAACAGACTGGTTTCAAATAGGAAAAGGAGTATGTCAAGACTGTATATTGTCACCCTGCTTATTTAACTTATATGCAGAGTACTTCATGAGAAATGCTGGGCTGTAAGAAGCACAAGCTGGAATCAAGATTGCCGGATGAAATATCAATAACCTCAGATATGCAGTTGACACCGCCTTTATGGCAGAAAGTGAAGAAGAACTAAAGAGCCTCTTGATGAAAGTGAAAGAAGAGAGTGAAAAGTTGACTTAAAGCTCAACATTCAGAAAACTAAGATCATGGCATCCGGTCCCATCACTTCATGGCAAATAGATAGGGAAACAATGGAAACAGTGGCTGACTTTATTTTTTTGGGCTCCAAAATCACTGCAGATGGTGCCTGCAACCATGAAATTAAAAGATGCTTACTGCTTGGAAGGAAAGTTATGACCAACCTAGACAGCATATTAAAAAGCAGAGACATTACTTTGCCAACAAAGGTCCATCTAGTCAAGGCTATGGTTTTTCCAGTAGTCATGTATGGATGTGAGTATTGGACCATAAAGAAAGCTGAGTGCCAAAGAATTCATGCTTTTGAACTGTGGTGTTGGAAAAGACCCTTGAGGGTCCCTTGGACAGCAAGGAGATCCAACCAGTCCATCCTAAAGGAGATGAGTCCTGGGTGTTTATTGGAAGGACTGATGTCAAAGCTGAAACTCCAATACTTTGGCCACCTGATGTGAAGAGCTGACTCATTTGAAAAGACACTGATGCTGGGAGGGATTGAGGGGAGGAGGAGTAGGGGACGACAGAGGAGGAGATGGTTGGATGGCATCACCGACTCAATGGACATGGGTTTGAATGGACTCCAGGAGTTGGTGATGGACAGGGAGGCGTGGTGTGCTGTGGTTCATGGGGTCACAAACTGTCGGACATGACTGGGTGACTGAACTGAACTGAACTGAATGCAGGCCTTATAAAACGAGTTTCAGGGTATTTTGTCCTCTTCAATATTTTGGGAAGCATGTGAGAAGGTTTGGTGCTAATTTTTCTTTAAATGTTTGTTGAAATTCACCAATGAAACCATGTGGTCTTGGGCTTTTCTCTGTTGGGTGTTATTTGATTACTGATTCCATCTCCTTACTCATTATCAGTCTGCTCAGATTTTATATTTCTTCATGATACAGTCTTAACAGGTTGTCTATTTTAGGAATACATTCATCTCTTCTAGGTTATCCAATTTGTTGGCATATAATTATTTATAGTAGTTTATTATGATTCTTTGTATTTCTGTGACATCAATTGTAATGTTTCCACTTTCATTTCTGATTGAGTCTTCTTTTTTTCCATTGGCTACCTAAAGGTTTGACAGTGTGCCTTAAGTCAGCCCTGTTAGGAATTCTGGGGCTTTCTCAGACTTTTTCTATAGATACTCGTGCTCCATATGTCTTATTCCTTCTTGAAGGAATTCTAAAGATTGTATGCCTTCTGTCAATTCTGCAAAGTCAGACCAGAAGCTGACAGCTTCCTATTTGCTTTCCTTAGGACAGTGCTGGATGCTCAAGTTTCTATACTTTCTCCCATTCCACATAGTTGTGCTAGCTTTCTGATGCATTCACCAGCCATCAGTAAACGCTCAGTCTTGCCACTTTAAGGGAATTGCACATGGAGCCAGCCACAAGGCAAAGGAGATGTGTGGGTAAGTTACATAAAGCACTGGGGGTGCTCATGGGTTAGTTGGGGATATACATAGGCAAGGTGTAACCCATGGAAAATAGACAGACTGATGGAATCTACGAAGAGGTTAGTGGGATCTACATCCCGTTGATGCCCTCCCAGATCTTGGGCTATTCTCCCAGTTGTTCCCCATCCCTCAGTCATGAAGCACATACACTTTAATCTGGATAGTGTGAGGACAAGGAGGTCTCTTTGGCAGCATCCTACACAGTTGGACAAGCTGGATGTTCATTCATATGCTTTCACTTTCCCCTATGGGAGAATTCTTGGATCAAGAAATTCTCTCTTGGCACTGGGCTGTGCTGCTTCTGGGGAGAGATGATGCAGGTAAAGTAAAATTGTTCCTCTTACCCTCTTCAATGTGTCCAATCTCAGACTGATTTTCTTCCAGGGGTGTGCTAGAACTTCGCCCCTCAAGTCTCAGACTTCCACAAGGTCACTCTCATGAATAAGGTGACTGTCAAAATTGATGTTCTTTGGGGAAAATAGTAGAAAATTCCTATTCTGTCATTTTGATCAAAAATTATTTTCTTTTTTTTTCAATTATTTTTATTAGTTGGAGGCTAATTCAAAAATCATTTTCAAAGCATCACACGTGCTATCACTGACAACTGCAAATGGTGCTATATTACCGAATAGTATACCTATGTCTATCAAGGTAATTCTTACAGAGCTTCATAGGAGAGCAAAGGGTTGCACTATAATTTTTATAATTTTAAGAATCATTAGAAGTTCTTCAAGTAAAGGGAAAGAAGGACATTCTAAGCAGAAGAAAAGCCATGTACACATGACTGGTAACTTAATACAAATTAAGATAAGCTTAGATAATTTCTAATACTTCAGTAAAACTGGAAAGTAGAGCATAAGGAGGGCAGGGATAGAGAGGAATGGAGAAGTAGAGATATTACAATTTATATGTCAACAGTTCTCAAATGTTCTAGTTAAGAGGCCCCTTATACTCTTAGAATTACTGAAGACTCCAAACAGCTTTTGCTGACATGACCTATATCTATCAATACTTATGGTATTAAAATTACAACAAATTTTACAAACAATAGAATACTTGAACACATAAGCACACTTCCTATTAGCTTACAGAATGATGATGCCATCACATTATCACATGATCTGGAAACTTCACTATGTACTTTTGAGAGGATGAGCACTGAAAAGACATTTCCCAAAGCACGAAAATCATGACATTTCAAGAGATGGGGGTCAGTGGTAACAGCTTTATCCCATCAATATTAGTCAAGCTCTATGTTAGGTTTATAGAAATATACTTTCAATCTTGTATCTTCATCTACAATTCCTTTGAACTATTCATTCTTTCATCTGTTTAGCATGAGTATTACCTGTTACAGAAACAGCCTTACATCATATATTTTAGTGGGCCTAACAAAACAGTGCTATAGTTGTTGATCTGAGTATGTATTTTCCTATCCCTTAAGGATTTTTTATACTTAATGCAGAGAAAACGTGCAGAAAGCTAAAACATTTCAAAACCACACAGGTAACAAAATGGAACAAGGTAAGAACACAAGGGCAAAAATTACAGAACGATAGATTGGTACAAATATTGAGCATGGATCTCCTTATGAACAGAATCATATGGAAAAAGGGCAGCCAGTTAACACTCTGAAATTCAAACCCAAGATTGCACTTTATATGGAAGCTCACTTCCATCTGCCATCCAATGTGAAATTAACACCATAGCACACTTTCTGACTCATTCAAGTGATGATATTTTCTATAAAATCTTCCCTGAAATCAATGTGCTTCTGTTCTTGCTCTGCCATATGGCCGACCTGTCAGCCATTTTCTTATATACAAAATTATTCTGAAGAATAAATTATAATTGTGCCCAGCTCTTATTAGCCTCTTTTTATAGCCTGTTATACATCCTCCATTTATCAGTTTTTATTAAAAGAAATAATTTCCATCACTTGTAAGTTTATATAGCCATAAGCTGCTCTTGATTACTCAGCATTTTTATAGAAACCATTTCCTGGTAATTACATGGTACTCAAAATGAAGTCAGTAAAACTATCACCATTATACTAAATTCGATTTAAACCAGTTATTTTCCTATGTATTTTCTTAAACTTCAGATTATCATGCAGGTATGGTTAGGAAGAGTTGACTGATTTTCATCTCTAGTCACTAGTTTCAAAACTAAGCTGACTAGGAAGAAAAGCTGTCAAGATGGTTTCAAAAGGGAAAAGGGTTATGCCTTTGTGAATAACTAAACTGACTATAATAATTGTTAAAAACAGAGTGGACTTTTACACTTGTTTTCTCTGCCTAAAATACTCTTCCCCCAAACAGTCATATATGCCTTCTTTCCTAAACTCACTCAAGTTTGTGCTCAGATGTCAATATCTGATAGGGATCTTCTTTGACCATCCTAAATAAAACACGTATGGTATTCATCTTTTTTTATCTTCTAACTTTCTTTATTTTTCTTCTTAGTCCTAATCAAGAGATCTTATATTACTTATTTATTTTTTTGGCGGGGGCAGACATTTTGTCTTCCAAATACCTGGGAAAGTGTCAAGCAAATAGAAAGTACTCAGTAAATATATATTGAATAAATACATTAATTCAGGAAATTAATTTATAGATTACTCACTTCCATAGCTAATTCTAATCTTTGAGTCTTCATGATTATTGTGTTGTTGCTATTTAGCTGCTAAGTTTGTCTGACTCTTTGCAACCCCATGAACTATAGCATGCCAGGCTACTCTGTCCATGGGATTTCCCAGGCAAGAATATTGGAGTGGGTTGCCATTTCCCTCTCCAGAGGATCTTCCCAACCCAGGGATTGAACCTGCATTTCCTGCTTGACAGGAGGATTCTTTACCACTGAGACACTGAGGAAGCAATCCCTGATTATTAGCATCTCCATTTGAGACTAAAGAAAATAAAATACTCTCTTCACCAGGACTGAAACAGGTTTTAAAATTACAAAAAATCAATGAAGCTTTTCAAATAACCCATTAGAAGTCATATGAAGAACAAATTTAAGAATAAATTACAATCTTTTACTTCTAAAATGACTCAAGTATTTCTTATATTATTAAAACTGCCAGTATTCTCGAATATATGAGAAAATGGGCAGTCCTAAACATTGGTGGAGAGTGTATAAACAGCACAATCTTTCCTGAAGGTAATTTGGCAATAGTTATCAAAACCTTAAGTGCATATTGTTTGATATACTAATCATAGTTTACAGAGATTCTCCTAAGGAAATTATTTTGATATGTTCAAAGGTCAAGCTATATGGAGATTCCCTGGAGTATTCTCCATAAGTCAAAAATCAGAAAAGACTTAACAAGCAGAAACCAAAGACTAGTATAAACTATGGCACATCTGTGAAAAATTATTTTATACAAACAACAAAAATATTAGTGAAAAATATTAAATTTAATGGAAAGTATTCACCATATATTAAGTATAAAATAAGTTATTAAACAATTTTTACAGTATTTTACTTTTAAATATTTTTAATTCTGTAATATGATTTTATTACACATATGTTAATGTAATCTAATACAGTTCTAAACATGATCTAAAAATCATACACTATAATGGAAATGATGCAACATTTGACTATATAAAGACTATAAATCTTAATAACAAATAATGATAAAACAGAGCAAGATTAAAATACATGTACAAAACTGGAAATAATTTGTCATATAAAAAACATGAAATATGAGTGTTATGATATCAATTTTTAAAAATGAACTAGAAGGATATTAACCAAAATGCTGTAATTGATTATCACATGTATGTAATTACATGACAGAATTATTTCCTCTTTTTGCATATCTGCATTTTCTAAAAACTAATATAGTTAACTGTAACCACTAACTTTGAAACGATATTTGTAAATAAATGCTAACTGGATTTCTTTAAAGTTAGTCAGCTTGGCCACTGTGGGAAATTCAAGTATACATATACTAAGAAGTTTTCTTAAAATATCTGGATGGTTTTTAAAATATCTATGGTGAGATTTTTTTATTAAGGATAAGCAATTTGGCTTTTTTGATAATATATACAGTTTTCTCTACTAATAGAGGCAGCTGTATAAAACAGTAATGATTTTTTTAATTATTTTTATACAAGACTCCAGATCTAATCAGATGGACATATATATACAGAGAAACAATCTAATTTCTTGACAGTACTTCATATATTAAAAAAAGATGATGCATTTCTATAATAATGACATAAAATTCTTCTAAGTATGCTGTCTCAAAGTAAATAAAAATTAATACAACTCTATGTTCTCTCTAGCCTCTGAGTAAAACACTAAGATGTTATTTCCTGGTGTCTCATATGGCATATTTGACACATTTATCTTTATTTATATTTTTATAAGATGGAAGCTCCTGCTTTTCTGCCTATCCAAATTCTCTAAAATCTAGTTCTTCCAAGAAGTTATTTTTCAACTCACAATGAACTTCCTCTTGGCATTTAGTGCCAAACTCAGTATTCTATCATATGACTTATGAATATTTGCTATTTCTAATTCCTTCCCACTTAAATTGGAAAACTTCATATAGAAAGGAGATTTAGTTTCATTTTTCATTCCTCACAGAGTACATACTTGTACATTTGAAAATATTGGCTTGCATGTTCATTTATCAAATTAATACCATGAATCCTAAAAAGCCTTCTTGCTGTTAAACAACTAAAATTGCTGGTAAAATTATACATGATACATGTTATTTGAAAAGAAAGTAAAACAATCTTCACAGTCCTTACAAAAGTGGTAAATAAGAAAACACTGAAGTCCCCAATGCTGTCAAAACATATGCTGATTGCTGTTGATCCTATTTTAATGGCTATAATTTTCATGGCTGCACATGGCAAAGAACTTGGAAGACAATGTGCATGCACAAAGGCAGATTCTGACTAGGACTCCTGAACAAAGTTGTGCTGTACTTAATCACTCTGTCATGTCCAACTCTTCCTGAGCCCATGGACTGCAGCCCATCGGGATTTTCCAGGCAAGAATGTTGGAGTGGGTTGCCATGCCCTCCTCCAGGGGATCTTCCCAACCCAGAGATCGAACCCAGGTCTCCTGCATTGCAGGTGGATTCTTTAACATCTGAGTCATCAGGGAAGCCCATGAATACTGGTGTGGGTAGCCTATCCCTTCTCCAGGAAAACGTCCTGACCCAGGAATCGAACCAGGGTCTCCAGCTTTGCAGCTCTTTACCAGCTGAGCTACCAGGGAAGCCCAAACAAAAGTAGGACTGCAAAAGATTACCTCCTCTGCAAACAAGATGAACTAGAGAAAAGCCCATCCCACAGAAGCAGACACGCTGGATACCTTCCACTCGCAATCCTAACGCAGGGCAGAGGAACAAACATATCTTCCCTGAGAATCTAACAACAAAGACCTTAAATGGAAGTGCAGTCAGAATTTCTACTATCTTTTATATGAAAAACCTCAACGTGAAAGTTGATTTAAAACCTTTACAGGGTTAATAGAAAACCCAAGTATTTGATAAAAGTTAACCAAAGCCCTCTTTAGATAAAAGCACTTTCATCACAGATGTCAGGAAATTCTCCCAAATACATTTCCATTTAGCATGGACTCCCAATTAACAATTATAGAAACACAAGAAAACAAGAAACTAGAATCAAAAGGCAGTACAAGTGCACATGCACATATGCACAAACATTGCAAATCCATCCTCAAAAAATTTTCAGAAATGTGCTTATTTGATAAACAATACAAAATGAATTTAATTTTTAATACTATCTCAAATGTATCAGTAAGGAACAAGAGATTTTTTAATGACCAGAAAAAAACAAAAAAATCTAGAAACAATATATCATTAAAATTTTTAAAATAATTATCAACCAACAGTATAAAAAGATAGTGGAGGTTATACAGAGTGAAGTAAGCCAGAAAGATAAAGAACATTACAGCATACTAACACATATATATGGAATTTAGAAAGATGGTAACAATAACCCTATATGCAAAACAGAAAAAGAGACACAGAAGTACAGAACAGACTTTTGAACTCTGTGGGAGAAGGTGAGGGTGGGATGTTTCAAAAGAACAGCATGTATATTATCTATGGTGAAACAGATCACCAGCCCAGGTGGGATGCATGAGACAAGTGCTTGGGCCTGGTGCACTGGGAAGACCCAGAGGAATCCGGTGGAGAGGGAGGTGGGAAGGGGGATCGGGATGGGGAATACGTGTAAATCTATGGCTGATTCATATCAATGTATGACAAAACCCACTGCAATGTTGTGAAGTAATTAGCCTCCAACTAATTTAAAAAATAAATAAATAAATAAATAAAATTAAAAGATAGTGGAGGTGAAAAAAAAAAAGATAGTGGAGGTGATGAAGTGATGGAATTCCAGTTGAGCTATTTCAAATCCTATAAGATGATGCTGTGAAAGTGCTGCACTCAATATGCCCACACATTTGGAAAACTCAGCAGTGGCCACAGGAGTGGAAAAGGTCACTTTTCATTCCAATCCCTAAGAAAGGCAATCCCAAAGAATGCTCAAACTACCACACACTTGCACTCATCTCACAAGCTAGTAAAGTAACGCTCAAAATTCTCCAAGCCAGGCTTCAGCAATATGTGAACTGTGAACTTCCAGATGTTCAAGCTGGTTTTAGAAAAGGCAGAGGAACCAGAGATCAAATTGCTAACATCCACTGAATCATTGAAAAATCTAGAGAGTTCCAGAAGAACATCTATTTCTGCTTTATTGACTATTCCAAAGCCTTTCACTGTGTGGATCACAATAAACTGTGGAAAATACTGAAAGAGATGGGAATACCAGACCACCTGACCTGCCTCTTGAGAAACCTGTATGCTGGTCAGGAAGCAACAGTTAGAACTGGACATGGAACAACAGACTGGTTTCAAATAGGAAAAGGAGTACGTCAAGGCTGTATATTGTCACCCTGCTTATTTAACTTATATGCAGAGTACTTCATGAGAAATGCTGGGCTGGAAGAAGCACAAGCTGGAATCAAGATTGCCGGATGAAATAGCAATAACCTCAGATATGCAGATGACACCACCCTTATGGCAGAAAGTGAAGAGGAATTAAAATGCCGCTTGATGAAAGTGAAAGAGGAGAGTGAAAAGTTGGCTTAAAGCTCAACATTCAGAAAACTAAGATCATGGCATCAGGTCCCATCACTTCATGGCAAATAGATGGGGAAACAGTGGAAACAGTGGCTGACTTTATTTTTTTGGGCTCCAAGATCACTGCAGATGGTGACTGCAACCATGAAATTAAAAGATGCTTACTGCTTGGAAGGAAAGTTATGACCAACCTAGACAGCATATTAAAAAGCAGAGACATTACTTTGTCAACAAAGGTCCATCTAGTCAAGGCTATGGTTTTTCCAGTGGTCATGTATAGATGTGAGAGTTGGACTATAAAGAAATCTGAGCACTGAAGAATTGATGCTTTTGAACTGTGGTGTTGGAAAAGACTCTTTTTTTTTTTTTATTTAATTTTTTTATTAGTTGGAGGCTAATTGCTTCACAACATTTCAGTGGGTTTTGTCATATATTGATATGAATCAGCCATAGATTTACACTTATTCCCCATCCCGATCCCCCCTCCCACCTCCCTCTCCACCCGATTCCTCTGGGTCTTCCCAGTGCACCAGGCCCAAGCACTTGTCTCGTGCATCCCACCTGGGCTGGTGATCTGTTTCACCATAGATAGTATACATGCTGTTCTTTTGAAACATCCCACCCTCACCTTCTCCCACAGAGTTCAAAAGTCTGTTCTGTATTTCTGTGTCTCTTTTTCTGTTTTGCATATAGGGTTATCGTTACCATCTTTCTAAATTCCATATATATGTGTTAGTATGCTGTAATGTTCTTTATCTTTCTGGCTTACTTCACTCTGTATAAGGGGCTCCAGTTTCATCCATCTCATTAGGACTGGTTCAAATGAATTCTTTTTGACAGCTGAGTAAAATTCCATGGTGTATATGTACCACAGCTTCCTTATCCATTCATCTGCTGATGGGCATCTAGGTTGCTTCCATGTCCTGGCTATTATAAACAGTGCTGCGATGAACATTGGAAAAGACTCTTAAGAGTCCCTTAGACTGCAAGAAGATCCAACCGGTCCATCCTAATGGAGATCAGTCCTGGGTGTTTATTGGAAGGACTGATGTTGTAGCTGAAACTCCAATACCTTGGCCACCTGATGTGAAGAGCTGACTCATTTGAAAAGACCCTGATGCTGAGAAAAATTGAGGGCAGGAGGAGAAGGAGACAACAGAGGATGAGATGGCTGGATGGCATCACTGACTCAATGGACATGGATTTGGGTAGACTCCGGGAGTTGGTGATGGACTAGGAGCCCTGGTGTGCTGCAGTTCATGGGGTCGCAAAGAGTTGGACACGACTGAGCGACTGAACTGAACAGTGTAAAAACAGAACAGGTATAGCTGAAGATAAAATTAGTAAACTAGAAAATAGCTGAAATAGTAGCATAGCATATAGCAGAAACAAAAGATGGGAAATATGAAAGGTTAAGATACATGGAAAAAGGACTTCCCTGGTGATCAAGTGGCTAAGACTCTCGGCTCTCAATGCAGGGGGCCTGGTTTGATTCCTGGTCAGGGAACTAGATCCCACATGCCACAAGTAAGAGTTTACATGCTACAGCTAGGGATCCTGCATGTCGCAACTAAGACCCAGTGAAACTGAAAGTTTCTCAGTTGAGTCTGACTCTTTGTGACACTATGGACTATACAGTCCATGGACTTCTCTAGGCCAGAATATTGGAGTGTGTAGCCTTTCCCTTCTCCAGGGGATCTTTCCAACCCAGGGATCAAACCCAGGTCTTCCACGTTGCAGGCAGATTCTTTACCAGCTGAGCCACAAGGGAAGCCCAAGAATACTGGAGTGGGTAGCCTATCCCTTCTCCACAGATCTTCCTGACTCAGAAATTGAACCAGGGTCTCCTGCATTGCAGGTGGATTCTTTACCAACTGAATTATCAGGGAAAGACCCAGTACAGCCAAATAAATAAATATATTTTTTTTAAAAAAAGAAACAAGGAAGATAGACATGTCTTATATACATCTACTATATTACAGAAAGAAAAAAGAATGAGGAAGAGGCAATATTCAAAGAGATAATAGCTGTGAATATTTCAAAACTGTTATATAAATGAATCCTCAGATACAGAAACCACAATAAATTTCAAGTAAGATAAAATCTAACAACAATTCATCACAGTGATACTGTACAATAGCAGAGACAAAGAAAATAATTAAGCTGCCGGGGGAAAAGACAGAATGCACACACAAAAATAATTAAAAAGTAAATGGACAGTGACCTATACAAGAGTAACAGTAATAACTAGAAAATAATGTGGTAATATCTTAAAAGCGCTGAGGTCAAATAACTGTTAGCCTAGAGTTATGTATCCAGAAAATGATCTTCAGGCAAATTATAAATTTTCAGACAAAGGAAGCTGAAAGTTTGGTGACCAACAGACATGTACTAATGAGAATTTCACAGAATATAATCCAGGAAAAAAGAAAATGTTCCTAGAATCGAAGCAAAAAATAGTAATGATTATACTGAGTACATGAATTCCAGAAGAAGGCAAACCATGGATTTATACCAAAGATAAGTACTTTTGTAAAGAAAATAATGAACACTATAGATAGCTAGAATTTAAATCAAACTAAAGGAGAAAATGAAGTAAAAAATGGGGAGAACATCAGTCTGAAAACAAGGCTGTGACATTATACAATAAATGTGGTGGTTAATTCATTCCAACTTATTAAGAATTGTTCATCCCATACAGAGCACTTTTCAGAATAGTTTGTCCTTGTATAGACAATAATGACATCTTGCCCTACCGATACTAGAACATGCCCTGTCAGTTATTTCACAGGGAAGGATGGATTTGCATAGAGATCGCCATACTCTTTTATTCAATACTCTCTGGTGACAAGTGACCCCCGTTTACAAGGAATATGACTAGTGCTAATGAGGGCTGCAGCTAATGTCTGGCTGAGCAACAAAGCAAAACTAACCAAACATTCTCTGAGAAAAAATTGGCTCAATTAGGTGAAATTCCAACAGCTCCACTATAGTTTCAGATTGCTTTTATCAGAGAGACTGCATTCCACTTCAGCCTGCTAACTGAGAGGACCTGAAGCACACTGAAGACTATTCCACCAGACTAAAACTGTGAGAGAGAATAAGCAAGCACACACAGGAAATCTTTCTTCCTCGTCCTGACTTGATGAGTTGGCTCAATTAATGCAATCAACTTGCAAATGCCAAGCAGCCCAGTATTGAGAGTGAACAGATCACTAATTGTCAATAAGTGTGGACAACTTATGACCCAATTAGCTGCATACAAGGAGAATGAGAAGCTTGGGACCTATTAAAAACTGAGAGCTTAAAGATAGCCACTCCTGAGGAAATCTCAAAGGGAGGAGGAATGTTGTTAGATTATGAAGCATCCCAGCACTCTCATCCCATGTCATTTACTATCTCCAATTGGCTAAGTTAAATCCACAAGGAAAGTGAAAGTGAAGTCGCTTAGTCATGTCTGACTCTTTGCAACCCCATGGACTGTAGCCTACCAGGCTCCTCTATCCATGGAATTTTCCAGGCAAGAATACTGGAGTGGGTTGCCATTTCCTTTTCCAGGAGATCTTCCTGACCCAGGGATTGAACCCAGGTCTCCCACATTGTAGGCAGACGTTTTACTGTCTGAGCCACTAGGGAAGTCAAGAAGATTTCTTAGCTGATCTTCCAAGAGTGGGAGTGAGGATTGGGGTAGGGGAGAGGGGAGCTTGAGAAAAAGTTAAGAAGGATATTATTAAGCCTTTCCATTTCTTTAAATACCTATTCTTCCTCTGTGCCTTAACACTACAAATACATACATGATAATATGATAATGCCTTACTTTGCAAATTCTATTCCATTTATCATCTCATTTTATTCCAACATGTATCCACTGGAGTAAGGAAGTTTTTATTCTCCATATTTTAAAGATACAGAAACTAAGGAACAAAAAGATAAGTGACTAGACCAGGATTACATGGTTTGTCAGCAGTGGAGTCCTTAATTCCCATTCCACTGCTCTATTGAGTATGATTGTTAAGAACTTAGATTCTAAATTCATACTACCTGGGTTTGAATCTCTGCTCTGTCACTTGTTACCCTTGTAAGATGGGACATATCATTAAATTCTCTGAGTACGTTTTGGTTTTTTTTGGAATGTATATGTGTGAAAACTAGGTTGCCCATGAAGATTAAATGTGATAAAACATATAAACTACATATAGTAAATCCTCTGTGTGTAATTGATTTATGAAGCATTTTGAACTGAGTCATTCTAATTTTCTCCAATCACTGCTTTCCTTAACCCTATAGAAATAGCTTTTCTGGTATCTTACTGCCTCCAGGGCATGTTTCAAAAATACTCAGTCATTTTCAGCTATTACATGTCAATCCAGTTTAAAACTTTAATATCATATTCAATTTAATTTAATCCCTTCCTTGCCCCTACCACTAACCTCTACCCCCCAGGCTGGCCAGCTTATGGCCCCAGGACTCACTGTGAGAAGTAGGAATAAGGAATGGGCTTCACTTACACTCCCCCTTCCTTTCCAGCATCATGGGGTAAGGGAATTAAAAGTCTGGTTCTGGGATTCCTCCTCCCTCTTTCTATTCAATGCCTCACTTCTCTGGTGTTGGAATACTCAAAGGCAAATATTGGAGGAAATACAAATGTCTTTTCTTAACTGCCCACAACTATAGTCCCCACATTGCAAGTTGTCACCATTTTTCTGGCTAATGCTTACTTACCGTGGATTCTCTTACCAGGCATCAAAAGTGAGGCATGAGATTTTGGGGAAACAGTACAAAAGACTACTGCACAGTTCCCTAATGTGAATCATCTGCCTCCTATTCACTATCTTCCACCATTCCCACCCACTGTAGAGTAACCTGTGTAAGCTTAGACATTCAGTTGTATCTGACTCCTGTGACCCTATGGACTGTAGCCTGCTAGGCTCCTCTGTCCATGGGATTTTCCAGGCAAGAATACTGGAGTGGGTAGCCATTCCCTATCCCAGGGGATCTTCCCAATCCAGGAATCAAACCCGCATTTCTCACATCTCCTGAATCTGCAGGCGGACTCTACCAGTATGCCACCTGGGAAGCTTAAGAGTAACCTACAGCCCTGTTATTGAGTAGCCCTGTCAGATGGTATATCAGCAAGACAGCTCAGGTCTAGCTACCTTCTGCAGTGACCAACTGACCCATGGGAAATTCATGCATCCCTGCCACAACGACCCATGAGAGAGTAAACTGACATACTAGAGCACATCTTTCACCCTTTTGCCTCTCTACAGGTTCTTTTTTCCCAGTTTAGCAAGGTCATCTTAGTAAGATTTATGCCATATTAGGAAATGAGATGCTTGTCTCATTTCATGTGTGTGCTCAGTCACTTCAGTCATGTCCAACTCTTTGCGACCCTATGGACGATAGCCCACCAGAGTCCTCTGTCCATGGAATTCTCCAGACAAGGATACTGGAGTTGGTTGTCATTTCCTTCTCCAAGGGATCTTCCCAACCCAGGGATCGAACCCATGTCTTCTGTAACTCCTGAATTGACAGGTGGGCTCTTTACCACTAGCGCCACCTGGGAAGCCCGACTGAAGGCAAGCCACCATTATTTTTCACCTAGATTATTGTAATAGCTTCCTAACAGGTCTCACTGCTTCCAGTCTTTGCCAATTTTTAGCCTATTCTTATTACAACGGCCAGAATACTTGTGAAAACTCAAGTCAGATCAGTTCATGTCTTTGCTCAATAATCTCCAGAGCTCCTCATCTCATTCAAAGAATCAAAATCCTTAAAAGGGCCTACAAAACACTACTTGTTCAGTTTACAGTAACTTCTCTGACTTCAAGTCCTAAGCTTTTTCTCTTGCTTATTCTATTCCAGTCACACTGTTTCCTTGCTGAATGTTGTAACCTCTGCCTGGAACACTCCTCCCCCCCAGATAGCTACAGAACTTTGCTCAAATCCATTTTCTTGGCAAAGGCTTACCCAATCATTTTATTTAAAATGCAAACCATATCCTCTGGCACCCCCTACTCCATTTCTCTGCTTTATTTCTCTATAACCCACTTACCACCATCTACAATATTACATATTTGTTTATTTTCTGTCTTTTCCTCTAAAATTTAAGTATCAGGAGGGCAGTGATTGTTTTGATCACTGGATATAAGAAAGAAAACAATCAACAAAGTAGGATGCCTAAAACTAGGATTACTCATGGGCTGCAACAATTATTAATGACAAGGCAAGGAACATGACAATGGAAGTGAATGTCTAAAGGTAGGATGGAGGACAGATATTATTTATAGGAGTGGAGGGGAAGGACTTAAAAGTCACTGGTATTGGAAAGATCATCTTTACTCATAAAACTTTCAGAAAATAAGATGAGAGTAGCATTGGAGAGAATGATAGTGAACCAGAAGCTAAAATTTTCAAGAAATGGGAGAAAGTGACCTATAGATTAACTGATGAAAGTATTAAGGAGATAAAGTCTAATGACATAAGATCCACGCTGGGAAGTTTTGAGTTGGTTAAAAAAAGAAGCCTGAAAAGAGCAATGGGGATAAAGGATGTCATCTACCCCATTTCCAGGCCTATTTATATGAATAATGTTGGAAAGCAACTAACCATCACACAGAAGGACTACAGGAAAAGCTGTGTCATCAGGAAAAGACCCAGCTTTCAATTCAAGCAAAAAGGGGAAAGAGCTTTCAGAAAAGCAGTTGAAGATATAGGAGATCTTCTGATGACTAACCATGAATTCCAGAGGGCTCAGTGAAAGGTAGTTGGGGAGGCATAGACTACAAGCTCAGAAAAGGGGTTTGTGAAAGAATGTGTAGATTAGAAGTGGGTAAACAAAGGCCCACCTGGTCATCTTGTAATAATTAAGAGAGAGAACATAATTAAATCAGTGCCAGTGTTCTCAATGCAGATGGGGCTTCAGGAGGGGGTGGTTGGTATTGGCGGTGGTAAGCTGTTAGTTTATATGAGGAAATAAAGGAAAAACAGGCTTCTTACCAGAAACACGCAGGGTTTAGGGGTACACATTTGAGTCCTGTTCACAAATGTATCAAGTTCCACAGAGGAACAGTTTTACTCAGAGTAGTCAGAAGGCATCTAGGCTCCCTAGTGACTGCAGCCAACAAGGGACCAAGGGGTGGCCTTACTCAAGCATAGAGGGTTCCTTTCCCATTTTAGCCAATGTAGATCAAGAGACTGCCTAACTCCAAAAACACAGAGCTCATCTTGACCCCTCCCAAAATGCCAACAGAGAAGTGAGTGTACTTTGAGCCTGTAAGTACCCACTGAACTCCAAGCCATTATTTAATCATCATGACAAGTCACACACATTTTTGAAATTCTAAAAGTCAAAGACAACTGCTGCTCAATTAAAGATATAAAACTGCTTCCCTACTGGGACTTCCAATTTAAGCAATCCAGTCATTATCCAGTACTTTGTCTACAAAAGCACAAAAGAATGATCCTTTTTTACCACCCAATATACCTCATTTGGGGCTTCTCTTGTGGCTCAGCTGGCAAAGAATCTGCCTGTAATGCAGGAGACCTGGGTTCAACCCCTGGGTTGGGAAGATCCCCTGGAGAAGGGAAAGGCTACCCACCCCAGTATTCTGGCCTGAAGAATACCATGGACTGTATAGTCCATGGGATTGCAAAGAGTTGGACACAACTGAGTGATTTTCACTTTCACCTTTATACCTCATTTTAATGCAAAGCTACCTTTTTGAATTCTTAAGCCTAGTTCACATTAGATATGAGGGTACTAATTTTCACTTTGAAAACACTAGATAATTCTGATAATTTTCCAACTGTTACAAATCCTATAAACATAATCATATCATTGAACAGACAGAAAGAGCAAATATTTACCCCAGGGTCAGGACTGTAGTGGAAAGAAGAAATTGTTCCCATTGGCTTAACGTGAAACTTTGGTAAGAATATACATTTCTACCTATGATAAAATGTGGTAAGAATATATATTTCTACCTAGGATAAAGGGTTTTATTGGATTATTGCAATAATCTACAGTTCAAATTAGGTTCAAAATATGTCCAGAGATGGACATAAATATACTTTAGAAATTTGTTTCTTTAGGATGACATATTTTTCTTATAGTTAATGAAAACACTTATTTTATTACTTAAAAAAACAAAAGCATTATGAATTCACAATAAGCTAAGGGGCATGTTGGACATGATCTAAGAAATTGAAAAGTAATTCTGGTTTTTGTACAATTCCCTATTTAATCTGTCTGCTAAATTGTGTATTTTAAAATTTTTAAAAATATAATAGCTTGAAAGGCTTCTGAGAACTGAGAATGTATAACTGCTTAGCCAATTTTTATTGAGACAATATGCCTAACTGAATTCTGTGTGTATGTGTGTGTGTTCAGTCGTGTCGGACTATTTGCAATCCTTTGGACTGTAGCCCACCAGGCTTCTCTGGTCACAGGTTTTTTCAAGCAAGAATACTAGAATGAGTTGCCATGCCCTCCTCCAGGGGAATTTCCCAACCCAGATATCGAACACACATCTCCTGTGTCTCCTGTATTGCAGGCAGATTATTTACCGGCTGAGCCACTGGGGAAGCCAAATTGAGTTCTCTAAGACTGTTTAAAGTAAGAGATGGGGACTTCCCTTGTGGTCTGGTGGTTAAGACTTTGCCTTCCAATGCAGGGAGTACAGGTATGCTCCCTGGTCAGGGCGCTAAGATCCTACAGGCCTCACATTCAAAAAACCAAAAACATAAAACAGAAGCAATATTGTAACAAACTCAGTAAAAACTTTCAAAATGGTGCACGTCAAAAAAAAATCTTCAAAAAAATAAAAAATAAAATTATGATGACAATCAACCAACAAATCTTTACTGATCAGGTACTACAAACAAGATATCTTCTGAGAGAGATGGAATCAAAGAGATTCAGGATGGCACCTACTTCAAGTACATCATGTGGCTAGGGCACTGAGAGGTGATTAAGACAAACACACCAAATCAAAGACCAAGACAAGTCAGCATATGCTAAGTTTCAGATGACAGGCCCAGAGAGGAATTGCTTTACTTGATGAATGGAAGCAAGATTACTAAGGGCTGGGGTGGTCAGAGAAGACTTCCTAGACCAGATGAAACCAGTGGAATCTTTTTTATTTTTCCATTTATTTTTATTAGTTGGAGGCTAATTACTTTACAATATCGTAGTGGTTTTTGCCATACATTGACATGAATCAGCCATGGAGTTACATATATTCCCCATCCCGATCCCCCCTCCCACCTCCCTCTCTACCCGATCCCTCTGGGTCTTCCCAGTGCACCGGGCCCGAGCACTTGTCTCATGCATCCAGCCTGGGCTGGTGATCTGTTTCACCATAGATAATATACATGTTTCAATGCTGTTCTCTCGAAACATCCCACCCTCGCCTTCTCCTACAGAGTCCAAAATTCTGTTCTGTACATCTGTGTCTCTTTTTCTGTTTTGCATATAGGGTTATCGTTACCATCTTTCTAAATTCCATATATATGCGTTAGTATGCTGTATTGGTCTTTATCTTTCTGGCTTACTTCACTCTGTATAATGGGCTCCAGTTTCATCCATCTCCTTAGAACTGATTCAAATGAATTCTTTTTAATGGCTGAGCAGTGGAATCTTTAAGAACAGTTAAGATTCAGAGAAACAAAGGGGAGGGTAATAGTAGTCATGAGGGGAAGAGGCATGAGAAAAATCACAGGGCTGTCAATATGTTTGGCATTCATGAGGCACAGTGAAAATATGACTATGGCCAATTCTAGTAATTCAGATATTAAAAATCTTAACTAAGCACAACTTTGCAAATGATGCTTTCCTATGTAAATGTTCAAGGTGACATTTACAAAAAACAATTCAAGTCTAAAGTAAGTAGCTTTCATAAACCAAAATCAATAAATTTAGAATACCTTCAATATGCTTTGAACTGTGTCCTGTAATTTGTGAATGTTAACAGGATCTTTTGTTTCTGGGAGTTTATTACTTGATGTAGAATTAGTCTGAAATTAAAATTTTCATTACTTCATTCTGCTTATTAGCACCCATTTATATTAATCTGTAACATGTGCTATATTTAAAAGTTAACTATATTTCTAAATTCCAATTTAAGCCACATTGGCCTTTCCCCCGGATTCTGAAGGAGGAATATTTGTCTCTAACTCTCCATCTGTAAAACAAAGGAATTCAAATAGATCTGTGGTTTTTAAACCATTTTTTAAAATCAGTAGAATAAAAAATAGTAACTTATTCATATGTTATTATTAGGACATGTGTATACCTGTGGCTAATTCATGTTGATGTATGGCAGATGCCAACACAATATTGTAAAGTAATTATCCTCCAATAAAAAAAGAAAAAAAAATAGCTTATTCAAAGACATAATAGAGAAGACAGACTAAAGTCTATCTGTTCTACCTGAACCATGGGCAGGGGATCTAGAGCTGTCTCTGTTACTCTTTTTCTTTGCCCCTACAGTGGCCCTAAGACATTTTCTCAGAACCACAGGGTTCCAGGGAACACAATTTGAAAACCACAGAGTCCTAGATGCTCTCTAAGGGCCCCTGTGGTTCTAAATTTCTCCCATTCTAAGGAAATACCTTCAAAAGATTGTCAATACATATTAATATGTGGTTTACATTTTAATAACAATCTTTGGACTAAATGCTAACTCCCAAATATACAAGCATTTTGGCAAAATTCATTACGTGTATGGATTGTCATATTTCCTCAGAAATTGCATAAAGGAAGGACTGCACAGGACAGAAAGTCAGTATTTGACACTGCTTGGGCTTCCCTGGTGGCTCAGAGGTTAAAGCGTCTGCCAGTGTCTGCCCGCAATGCGGGAGACCTGGGTTCAATCCCTGGGTCGGGAAAATCCCCTGGAGAAGGAAACAGCAACCCACTCCAGTATTCTTGCCTGGAGAATTCCATGGATGGAGGAGCCTGGTGGGCTACAGTCCATGGGGTCCCAAAGAGTCGGACACGACTGAGTGATTTCACTTCACTTTCACCTTCCCTTTTGGCATCTTCGGACCTGACAGCCCAAAGCACACTGCCTCTCACCCCTCATCTCATCCCAACCCAACAGAGGTGGTTCGCCAGAGCCTATCTACCCTAGACAACAATCCATTCCCCATAACTCTCTTTTATCCCCAAATATCCTTGTCCTAGATCATAGTTCCTCTAGGAACTACTATCTGACTGACGATAATTAACTTTGCTTGAACACTGCCTGCTAACATGACAGAGGATGCTGTTTATTAATGAATGTCTTGCTCCATCCGACTACTATGTTTACAGACTAAATATAATATTGCCATTGTGAGGATTTGGGGAACTACTGTTAGCAGAGGAGATGATTTTAGAGAGGTAGGTCATCAACAACCCTCAAATCACAATGGGGTTCTTGAGCCCCGATGCTGGCAAAGATTGAGGGCAGGAAGATAAGGAGGCAGCAGAGACTGAGATGATTGGATGGTATCACCAACTCAATGGACATGAGTTTATGCAAACTCTGGTAGATAATGAAGGACGGGGAAGCCAGGTGTGCTGCAGTTCATGGGGTCATAAAGAGTTGGACATGACTGAGCAATGGAACAAATCACAATATGTTGGTGATGATCTGCTTTTCTTATGCATAGAGGATCCTGTTTACTAATTAAAATGATTGGACCTTCTAGCAAAAATTATGATGTCTTATTTTTCTATCAGTTGATTTTATTGTTCATATATGTTTATGAACACCATTATCCATAATAGCTTTCACTTATTTTTTATCAAGAACTTGATACTACCTCCCTCTGTTACGAGTTCAAATATCTAATTTTTCTTCAGAAAATCCATCTAATGAGGAAATAAGGGCCTGGGGTATAGAAAAGAGCACAGAATTTCCCAATCAGGTACTGGATGCCAAAATGAGGAATCTGAAACACTGTTTCAGATCACAAAGTCTTCTGAAACATACATAAGCTTTTCTTTTCATCTGGTATGGACTAATGTAAAGAATCATGTCATTCCCTCTACACAGAATCTAAATGAGATTGAATGAAGGTGGTCCAGAGGAATCCTGCCTATCAAAGGAACTCATTTTGAAGCTTCATTTTGGGTGGGACCAACGTACACCTAGATGTTGGTACACCTAAGATAATTTTAACCACAGGAATTCCCATTTCCTCCTAGTCCACACTCTTTTTTGGAGATAGCTTTAATGCTTAAACATTTTTTCATCAAACCTTGTACATTTACACATGCAAAGTACACATTTTCCCTACCAAAATTATTCTTTTGGGAGCTAACCACTATATTACTCTATTATTTAATACACAAATGTTCTAGGTTATTGGTTATCTTAGAATAGTTTCCTTCAAAACTTGACAAAGAGGTCATCTTTATAAAGAAATTCACTTATCAAACTATCACACTGAGAAGTATTGTGTGATTTCACAAAAACCATAATACAGCAAAAACAATTTAACAGCTGCCCTGACATGAAGGGCAGACTCTGAAAGAGAACCAGACACAAGGCTCAGTGGCGACCTGAGAAACTATTTCAAAACCAAGCCTAAGGAAGCATGGCTTTGTGTTGATGAGTATCACAAGCACTTCAGGTACCCCTAATTTTGAAATTACTGCTACCTCCCATTCAAGTGCTTTCGTGGAAATAATGAGGTATTGATATGTTTTTTAATCATGCTGCATTTGAAAACTCCACCAAAATACCCTTCCTCGCAAATAATAATGACAGAAAAATCTCAAGAAAAACACATGCTCAGAAGTTCTGTTGTGTGTTCAATTTCATACCAAATGAATTTATGCAGACAGAAATGAAGTATAAGAGATGTGTCAGAAGTAGAAGATTCAAATGTTACTGCTTAAATGGAAGATGGATGGAAAGAGAGAGAGAGACATGTGGACAAGGGCTAGACCACTCTCACAGTTTAGGATTTTAAATATGAAACATAAATCTTGTCAACGACTTGCTGGCATTCCTCCAGAATGGCCTTGTGGATCAACCTCATTGCTAGTGATCTGGGCAAATTGCTATATGTACTCCGCCACTGTTGCATAGCATATGTACATGAATGAAGAAAAGCTTTCTAAAATAGCAAACTTCTAAGTAAGTCCCCTTACTTACTAATAATAATAACTAAGAATGCTGTCACATGAGAAATCTGACAGGTTCATCAAAGCAAAGATGGTTTTCCAAGAACACACACACAGGCATTTAAAGAATCTCAGGTACTAAATAATCAGCCTGACATTCTATCATCTATGGGGCTAGAAACAGAAAAGAGAACTGAGATGATCCAACTAATAGAAAAGAGATGCAGATAAACAGAAACCAATCCTCAGAAGTAGCTAATAATTTTGCAAACATTCCTCACGTTGTGTTTTTTGTATGAGGATATGATAGATTCTTACTATTTAATAGGAGAAACTACGTCAACAGAAGAGAATAAAGATACCAAGGAGAGGAAAGTTGCTATTGAACAAACAAATGTGACAGTGTTCATTTAAAGAAAGGAAAACGAAAGGATGGCTCTCTGGTGCCTCTGATCATATCTGGTTCCCCTACTTATGATCCCCTCTACTTTGATCTCAGCTTATCTAAATCTTTCTTATCCACAGGGACTTCCTCAAGGTCTACCTCCTCCACAATTCATTCACTCTAACTCACAGTGGTAAAAGTTTTCTACAAACTGCTACTGAAGTAGAGAAATAACATGCAAAATTTTATTGGGTTGGTCTGTGTCCAGTGTGATTTTTGCCTCTCTGTTCAAATATACTGCATAGTCCTTGAGGAGAAGAACAATTTCTTATATATTAATATGTCTTGCAGTACAGTTTGGTAAAACCCAATAAATAGTTCTTAACTGATTTACAAAGGGTAACTCACTAGTCCACCTTAAGATGGAGGCTCAATTTCTACAAGTTGGAAAGCATTAAAAGCCAAAATAAGAATAATGCTTAAGTTAGCTTGTAATTAGAATATGGGGTCTTACTGCCAGGAGTAATAGCAAGAGGTTATTTGGTCCAGCCTTCTGTCTTCAGACAGATGGATATTTAGCCAAATTTGTTCTCTTATTAAAGAACCCAGAGACAGAAGCATCCAATTCTTACTTGAAATGTCTATTCCAATATTTCCCCCCATGTTAAAAATTCCTAATTTTTCGAAATGAAATAGCTTCCATTAATACATACTAACTCAAACACACAGTGACTATTTCTTCCTTCATTTAAATTGACTGATTCAGTTTGGTATCAAGTAACCTTGCTGAGAACTGGGTTATGCTGATCACCAATTCAGAAGAGAACAATCTTAAACTTTCTCTTTATGCTCAGCCTCCAGTCCTCAGCAGTTTTGGTCAAGCACCAAACACATCCACAAAGAAACTGAAATTCACAATAAATCCTCTCCATCTCGGTACACATTGACCTGTCAAAGTTCAACAGTGTGTTAACATGAAATCTCAATACTTACAATTCAGGTCATAAGAATGCTTTTTAATCCCTTTTAAACTTGAGCCCTGCTAAAATCAGGCCAGAGTGGTACAGTCCACCTTGGCTCCTCAGGATGGACTCTAAGGCTAGGGGAATTTTAGCATAATATCTCAATAGAAGTTAAATCATAAGTGGAAGGCCTTTAACCTCCATGGTCCCAACAGACGTAGTTTATAAAAGCACTTTGTGAAGCAAAGCACTTTGTGAAGCAAAAACGTCTACATGTCTCCTGGTTTGGAGAATTCCTTTCAGCATGGCTCCTCACCTACATACACAAAGAGGGATAAAACACTGTCTTTGGTCTCCCCTTTGAAAGTATTACAAGATACTCAGAATTTCTCTTTGCAAAGAAGCACTTTCCAACCCCAATGCTTGACATAAGATGAATGAATAATACATATGCAAATAAGTTACCTTTCCTTTTCAGTTAATTTCACTGAATACATATTTACCAAGATTCTACTTATATACCCAACACTTCTGTTAGGCACATGGGGAATCAAAAGAGGATAATGCCTTTAACAATAAGATGCTGCCTATATGGTAAGGGAGATGAGACTTGTGCAAAATAATTATAGAATGAATATATTCCTAAAATCTAGGTATAAGTTGAGAATCTCCTATTTCTTAACTAAACACATAGGCATTATTTTCAAATGTGTTACCATGCCATCTTTGAGAAAACTATAAACATTTCATATTTAATTGTATTCATGAACTCAATTGTATCCTGAATTTGAAGGATAAGAAAATACAGCCAAAAGAACACAATACCTATAGGAATTTACACCTTTTTAAGATGTATTCCACAACTGCAGTCACTTCAGATATAACAGCATCCCTGTATCATGCACAAAGTCATGTTTTTAAAACCTTCCTTGTGTGTTAATTTTATATCCTGCAACTTTACTATATTCATTGATTAGCTCTAGTAATTTTCTGGTAGAGTCTTTAGGGTTTTCTATATAGAGGATCATGTCATCTGCAAACAGGACAAAAAGAATAAAATACTTAGGAGTATATCTACCTAAAGAAACAAAGGACCTATACATAGAAAACTATAAAACACTGATGAAAGAAATCAAAGAGGACACAAACAGATGGAGAAACATACCGTGTTCATGGATTGGAAGAATCAATATTGTCAAAATGGCTATTCTACCCAAAGCCGTCTATAGATTCAATGCAATCCCTATCAAGCTACCAACGGTATTTTTCACAGAACTAGACCAAAGAATTTCACAATTTGTATGGAAATACAAAAAACCTCGAATAGCCAAAATAATCTTGAGAAAGAAGAATGGAACTGGAGGAATCAACCTGCCTGACTTCAGACTCTACTACAAAGCCACAGTCATCAAGACAGTATGGTACTGGCACAAAGACAGAAATATAGATCAATGGAACAGAATAGAAAGCCCAGAGATAAATCCACGAACCTATGGACACCTTATCTTTGACAAAGGAGGCAAGGATATACAATGGAAAAAAGACAACCTCTTTAACAAGTGGTGCTGGGAAAACTGGTCAACCACTTGTAAAAGAATGAAACTAGAACACTTTCTAACACCATACACAAAAATAAACTCAAAATGGATTAAAGATCTAAATGTAAGACCAGAAACTATAAAACTCCTAGAGGAGAACATAGGCAAAACACTCTCCGACATAAATCACAGCAAGATCCTCTATGACCCACCTCCCAGAATATTGGAAATAAAACCAAAACTAAACAAATGGCACCTAATGAAACTTAAAAGCTTTTGCACTACAAAGGAAACTATAAGTAAGGTGAAAAGACAGCCCTCAGATTGGGAGAAAATAATAGCAAATGAAGAAACAGACAAAGGATTAATCTCAAAAATATACAAGCAACTCCTGAAGCTCAATTCCAGAAAAATAAATGACCCAATCAAAAAATGGGCCAAAGAACTAAACAGACATTTCTCCAAAGAAGACATACAGATGGCTAACAAACACATGAAAAGATGCTCAACATCACTCATTATCAGAGAAATGCAAATCAAAACCACAATGAAGTACCATTACACGCCAGTCAGGGTGGCTGCTATCCAAAAGTCTACACACAATAAATGCTGGAGAGGGTGTGGCGAAAAGGGAACCCTCTTACACTGTTGGTGGGAATGCAAACTAGTACAGCCACTATGGAAAACAGTGTGGAGATTCCTTAAAAAACTGGAAATAGAACTGCCATATGACCCAGCAATCCCACTTCTGGGCATACACACTGAGGAAACCAGATCTGAAAGAGACACGTGCACCCCAATGTTCATCGCAGCACTGTTTATAATAGCCAGGACATGGAAGCAACCTAGATGCCCATCAGCAGATGAATGGATAAGGAAGCTGTGGTACATATACACCATGGAATATTACTCAGCCATTAAAAAGAATTCATTTGAACCAGTCCTAATGAGATGGATGAAGCTGGAGCCCATTATACAGAGTGAAGTAAGCCAGAAAGATAAAGAACATTACAGCATACTAACACATATATATGGAATTAAAAAGGTGATAACGATAACCCTATATGCAAAACAGAAAAAGAGACACAGAAATACAGAACAGACTTTTGAACTTTGTGGGAGAATGTGAGGGTGGGATATTTCAAAAGAACAGCATGTACACTATCTATGGTGAAACAGATCACCAGCCCAGGTGGGATGCATGAGACAAGTGCTTGGGCCTGGTGCACTGGGAAGACCCAGAGGAATCGGGTGGAGAGGGAGGTGGGAGGGGGGATCGGGATGGGGAATACATGTAAATCCATGGCTGATTCATATCAATGTATGACAAAACCCACTGGGAAAAAAAATAATAATAATAAAAAAAAAAGAAAAAAAAAAAAGAAAAATAAAACCTTCCTTAAAGCTATCAATATGAACCAGGTCATATAACTATATCAAAATGGTCATCCTCTTAACAATAAGAGAAATATCAATTAAAAATGCAGATGCTGCTTTTGCTCATGAAATTGTCAAAAATATTTTAAAATTATATTACTGATTAGAAGAGGGAAAGTGTAGGGAAATTTCCTTAATCACTAACAGTTTGAGCATAAGATGTTATAATCCTCTTGGAGAGTAATTTTTAAATAAGCAACACAAACATTTACTAAATGTACATATTCTACTAGCCATTTCACAGCATTTAATTCAGCAATGCTATTGTGGGAGACAATATTTGGTTTTCCACTACCTTCATGCAAATGGGAACACCGACTTTCCCCACTTCTTTGAGGTTAAATGTGTCCACATGACTAGTTCTGGCCAGTGAGTCATGAGTACCTATGTTTCACTTCTATGCAAAAGCACTTAAGAACCAGTAAGCAATTTGCAATATTCTCATTCCCTACCAAGGTATTCATGAGAGCACATGGTGAGAGGGTGTCAAAAAATGAAGGAATATCAGTAAATTGGGGTCTCTATTTAATAATCAGAACTCTCCTGTTAACCTTTAATGTAGATGTAATCTGAGCAAGAAATAAGCCATTGTTGTTTTAAGCTAGAAATATTTTCAGGTGTTTGTTATCACAACATAACCAAGCCTATCTTAACTGATAGAGTAGTTTGTCCTAAAAAATAAGTATAAAGGTGCATAAACAATTTTTTTAAAATAATGCTAGAAATCTGGAAGCAATTGAAAAGCCCCATAAAATAGAATCTTTAAATTACATATAATTAATACTATGTAACCATTTAAAATGAGATTGCATACATATATCAGGTTGGCCAAAAAGTTCATCTGTGTTTTTCTATAACATCCAACAAAAAACCTGAATGACCCAATATTTATTGACAAGGAAAGATATTTTTGATGTAACACTGAGTGAAAAAAGTAGGTTATAAAGACATGCACAGTTTGATCCAATTTTGTTGCTACACATATACACACTCTATGTACACATATCAAAATGTTAATATTCTCTGATGAGCTTACAGTGATTTTTTTTCCTATTTCTGCTTGTCTGAGCTCTTTAACTGTACATGCATTACTTATGTAATAAGAAAAACAGTAATTTTTAAAGTGAACCAGGATGTAAGTCTCAGTTATACAAGATGATAAACCTGGAAACTTACTATACAACATATTAACTATAGTTAACAACATTGTCTTATATACCGAAAAATTTGCTAAGAGGGTAGATTTTAGGTGTACTTATCACAAAAAACCTTATTAATAGAAGGCAAGAGGACACTTTCGAAGGGGATGGAGAGGCTCATGGATAGATTACAGTGATGGTTTCATGAGTGTATACTTATCTCCAAATTCATCAAGTCATATACACTAATTATGTATAGCTATGGACATGTATGTAAAATTACATACAGCTTTTGTATGCCAAAAATGAAAAGAATAAACAATCCCCTGAAAAAAATTAGCCAGGTCACTGATTATTTAAAGTCCTCATTGAGGTAGATTCATTTCAGGAAACTAAGGTTTTCTTCACCTCTATAACTAGGAAATAAACAAGATTTCCATTTTGTTTAAACAAAGGTAAAAAGAAAATTTTTAAAACCACCTCAGATAACATGAATCTTCAGCACAAAATGGATGTCTGATTTATTTCCTTTCATTTTCCTAGCAGATGGGCAGCTGTTCTTGTTCTCACAAACCTACTGTTACAAGCAGGATATTCAAGCCAAGACCCTGAGGGGTGATTTTTAATCATTCATGTTGAGCTCTAGGGAAGAAAGGAGACTATTGTTATGCAACTCACGGAAGCACTCAACCTTCTCTTTTCAACTTCATTTTGGTTCTCCTACTTCAAGTTTCACATACTAGCTACATTTTGAAAGGTGATTCTAATATATGCCTTCTAAAAAGTATAAACATTCCTTTTACTTAAGAGAGTTATAACACTAAATGCTCATATCTGGATGACAATTACACTTTACACTTCCATCAGGAAGCTTCCACAAGCCTCTTATCCTCATCCATCAGAGGGAAGACAGAATGAAAAAAAAAAAAAAAAACAATCACAGAAAACTAGCCAAACTGATCACATGGATAACAGCCTTGTCTAACTCAATGAAACTATAAGCCATGCTGTGTAGGGCCACCCAAGATGAACAGGTCACTGTGGAGAGTTCTGACAAAATGTGGTCTACTGGAGAAAGGAATGGCCAGCCACTTTAGCATGCTTGACTTGAGAACCCCATGAACAGTGATTATTGTTCTTCAGTTACTCAGTCATGTCCAACTCTTTCCAACCCGATGGACTGCAGCATGCCAGGCTTCCCTGTCCTTCACCATCTCCTGGAGCTTGCTCAAACTCGTGTCCATTGAGTTGGTGATGCCATCCAACCATCGTGTCCTCTGTTGCCCCCTTTTCCTCCTACCTTCAATCTTTCCCAGCATCAGGGTCTCTTCTAATGAGTCAGAGTGTCACATCAGGTGACCAAAGTACTGGAGCTTCAGCCTCAGTATCCATCCTTTCAATGAATATTCAGGGTTGATTTCCTTTAGGATTGACTAGTTTGATCTCCTTGCAGTCCAAGGACTCTGAAGAGTCTTCTCAAACACCACAGTAAAAAGCATCAATTCTTCAGTGCTCAGCCTTCTTTATGGTCCAACTCTCACATCCATACAATAACTACTGGAAAAAGCATTGCTTTGACTATACAGACCTTTGTTGTCAAAGTAATGTTTCTGCTTTTCAGTGCACTTTCTTGGTTTGTCATAGTTTGTCTTGGTTTCTTGGTTTCTTCCAAGGAACAAGCATCTTTTAATTTTATGGCTGTAGCCACCAGTTGCAGTGATTTTAGAGCCCAAGAAAGTAAAATCTTTCATTGTTTCCATTGTTTCTGCATCTATTTGCCATGAACTGATGGGACTGGATGCCATGATCTTAGTTTTATGAATGCTGAGTTTTAAGTCAGCTTTTTTCACTCTGCTCTTTAACTTTCATCAAGAGGCTCTTTAGTTCCTCTTCACTTTCTGTGATAAGGGTAGTGTCATCCGCATATCTGAGGTTATTGATATTTCTCCCTCCACCTGATTCCAGCTTGTGCTTCATCCAGTACATTTCATATGATGTAAGCAGCTGAATAAGCAGGGTGACAATGTACAGGCTTGATGTACATTTTGATGTACATCCTTGATGTACTCCTTTCCCAATTTTGAACCAGTCCATTGTTCCATGTCCAGTTCTAACTGTTGAGTCATGACCTGCATACAGGTTTCTCAGGAGGCAGGTAAAGTGGTCTGGCATTCCCATCTCTTGAAGAGTTTTCCACAGTTTGTTGTGATCTACACAGTCACAGGCTTTAGTGTAGTCACTGAAGCAGAAGTAGATGTTTTTCTGGAATTCTCTTGCTTTTTCTATGATCCAACAGATGTTGGTAATTTAATCTCTGGTTCTTCTGCTTTTTCTAAAAAATTTATGAAAAGGCAAAAAGATATGACACTGAAAGATGAATTACTCAGGTCAGTAGGTGCCCAGTATGCTACTGGAGAAGAATGGAGAAAGAGCTCCAGAAGGAATGAAGAAGCTGAGCTGAAGTGGAAACAATGCCCAGTTTGTGGATACATCTGGTGGTGAAAGTAAAGTCTGATGCTGTAAAGAACAATACTGCTTAGGAACCTGGAATGTTAGGTCCATGAATCAAGGTAAATTGAATGTGGTGAAATAGGAGATGGCAAAAGTAAACACTGACATTTTAGGAATGAGTGAACTAAAATGGATGGGTTGGGTGATTTAACTCAGATGGCCATTACATCTACTACTGTGGGCAAGAATCCCTTAAAAGAAATGGAGTAACCCTTATAGTCAACAAAAGAGTCCAAAATGCAGTACTTGGGTGTAATCTCAAAAATGACAGAATGATCTCAGTTCATTTCCAAGGCAAACCATTCAATAGCACAGTAATCCAAGTCTAAGCCCCAACCACTAATGCCAAAGAAGCTAAAGTTGAATGGTTCTATGAAGACCTACAAGATCTTCTAGAACTAACACCCAAAAAAGATGTCCTTTTCATCGTACAGGACTAGAATGCAAAAGTAGGAAGTCAAGAGACAGACAGACAAGTTTGGCCTTGAAGTACAAAATGAAGCAGGGCAAAGGCTAACAGAGTTTTGCCAAGAGAATGCACTGGTCATAGCAAACACCCTCTTCCAACAACACAAGAGAAGACTCTACACATGGACATCCCAGATGGTCAATACTAAAATCAGACTGATTATATTCTTTGCAGCCAAAGATGGAGAAGCTCTATGCAGTCAGCAAAAACAAGACGAGGAGCTGATTTTGGCTCAGATCATGAACTCCTTATGGCAAAATTCAGACTCAAATTGAAGAAAGTAGGGAAAATCACCAGGACATTCAGGTACGACCTAAATCAAATCATTTACAATCATACAGTGGAAGTGACAAATAGATTGAAGGGATTAGATCTGATAGACAGAGTGCCTGGAAAACCATGGACGGAGGTTCGAAACATTGTACAGGAGGCAGTGATCAAAACCATCCCCAAGAAAAAGAAATGCAAAAAGGCAAAGTGGTAGTCTGAGGAGGTCTTACAGAGAGTTGAGAAAAGACAGGAAGCGAAAGGCAAAGGAGAAAAGGAAAGATACACCCCCATCCGAATGCACAGTTCCAAAGAATAGCAAGGAGAGATATGAAAGCCTTCCTAAGGGAATAAAGCAAAAAAAGAGACAAAAACAATAGAATAGGAAAGACTGTAAAAATCTCTTCAAAAAATAGTGACAGACTTTATTTTCTTGGGCTCCAAAAATCACTGCAGATGGTGACTGCAGCCATGAAATTAAAAGATGCTTGCTCCTTGGAAGAAAAGCTATGACAAACCTAGACAGCATACTAAAAAGGAGAGACATTACGCTGCTGACAAAGGTCCATCTAGTCAAAGCTATGGTTTATCCAATAGTCATGGATGTAAGAGTTGGACCATAAAGAAGTCTAAGCACCAAAGAATTGATGCTTTTGAATTGTGGTGTTGGAGAAGACTCTTGAGAGTACCTTGGACTGCAACCAATCAATCCGAAAGGAAATCAGTCCTGAATATTCACTGGAAGAACTGAATCTGAAGCTCCAATACTTTGGCCTCCTGATGTGAAGAGCTGACTCATTAGAAAAGATCCTGATGCTGGGAAAGATTGAGGCAGGAAAAGAAAGAGATGACAGAGGACTAGATGGTTGGATGGCATCACCGAGTCAATGGGCATGAATCTGAGCAAGCTCCAGGAGATGGTGAAGGACAGGGATGCCTGGTATGCTGTAGTCCATGAGGTAGGAAAGAGTCGGACACAACTGAGCAACTGAACAACAACAACACAGTCATAAATGCTTCACTACTGATTCTCATGGGGACAAGATGGGGAAGGAGCCTTACATGTCAAAAAAAGGATATGTTATGAGTTGATGTGTACTCCCAGGGCAATGAGATTGATGCTTTTATTTACCACCACTCCCCAAAAGAAAACTAGAAATGCCAAGAAATTGATACACTATAAAGAAGTTTCAGGACTCAATGTCTAAAGGCAATAAGGGTCATATTTGAGAATATTCAGTTTTAACCAGAAAATCACATAAACTTCCCACATCTAATCATTTGTGCTATTGCTCAGATAACTGAGGTTAAAAGGGGAAACCATTACAGTCATTTATTCAACAAGCATTTATTGAGTATCCACTATGTGGCTGGATTGCCATGACATAATGGTCAACTGAAGTAGACAGGATCCTGCCCTCCTGAGACTTAAAGGGGGTAATACAAGGTGATAATAGCTAGGATTCAAAATACCAACAAAGTGGAATGGGTCTTTAGTTTTGAATAAAGGATGAAGGAGAGAGAATAAACAAAGATAGGTATGGCATCTATCTTATGGAGCTTATGGTTTATGGAGCCAATCTTAAAGGCAGATATAATCAAGTTTTTTTATTATAATCAAGTATTTTTAATGGAGACACACAGGATGTTATGCAGATTGTATAAAAATGGGACAAGCAAAATTTGAAGGGACTCAAGGATGGCTTCCAGGAGAAGGAAAGTAGTAGAGTTTCACTTCCATCCTGAATAATTAACAAGAATGAGTTATGTAAGGAAGATAAGAAATGAGTTTTACAACACAGATTACCACATGGAAAGGTCCTGAGATAAGAGAGAACATTTTATGTTTGGGAAACAGAGATGACGATTGTGACTGGAATATAGCAAGTGAGAGAGAAAGTATCAGGAGGTGAGATTAGAGGGTAGGCAAGGACTAAAACTTTTTTAATTGAGATATAATTAAAATAATATAAACTTTAATGTATACCATTCACTGTGTTTTTTTAAATATTCACAAAGTTATAAACCAGCAAACTATCTAATCTTAGAACATTTTCATCACCCCTAAAAAAGTTAATTCGTATATCAGGACCTGAAATGGGAGGGAAGAGGGCAGGGCGCAACATTCAAAAGAATGGCATGCCCATAGGACATGACAAAAACTGGTTAAAACCAACTAGATCCAAGATTGCAGAAGATCTAATTCCAGTGGACACTAAGTAGGCCTCCACTTTACGCTCATTTTAACACATCAGCATGTGAAGTGACATACACGTACCATGACAGTTCTGAGGCTAACCATAAAAGGCCAAAAAGTGAGGGTGGACCAATTCCTGGGAATCCCTGTCCCTTCCCCAAAACAGTTGGAATACTGTTCTCACTCATTAGCCTACGAAATTACTCAGGCAATAAAAACTAACTATCCCATATTTGGAGTCTCTCAACTTCTGATATGGACCCTATTCTGTCTGTAGAGTGTCAAGGCCATTCTTGCCTTTTAAGAGGGATTGCATTCTCTCTATAGAATGTGTATCTCTCTAAACCATTTCTTACCTGTCAATTTGTCTCTCATTGAACTGCTGTGATGAGACAAAGAAACCAAACTTTATTAAGTCCTGAGACCAGGTGTATGATTTCAATAAAAAGACTGTGGGTTCAAGTCTCAATCTGAGTTGTGTGGTTTCAGACCCACAAAATGGAGGCCTCAGTCAATGGCTTGGCTCATATCACAAATTTGAACCTAAGTAAGCCTACACTTACAGTGAATACTTGTCAGGGAAATCTAACATACACCAATTACAATACTCCAAATTAGAGCTGGACCATAAAGAAAGCTGACTGTGGAAGAATTGGCTTTCAAACTGTGGTACTGGAGAAGACTCTTGAGAGACCCTTGGAGTGCAGAGATCAAACCAGTCAGTCCTAAAGGAAATTATTTCTGAATATTCATTGGAAGGACTGATGCTGAAGCTGAAGCTCCAATACTTCGGCCACCTGACGCAAAGAACTGACTCATTGGAAAAGACCCTGATGCTAGGAAAGACTGAAGGCAAAAGAAGGGGGTGGCAAAGGATGAGATGGTTGGATGGCATCATCAACTCAATGGACATAAGTGAGCAAACTCCAGGAGATAGTGAAGGACAAAGAAGCCTGGCGTGCTGCAGTCCACGGGGTTGGAAAGAGTCGGACATGGCTTAGCAACTGAACAACAACAAACACTCAGCTTTAGTGAGTTAAAGCTTACCCTAGAAAACAGGGCAAGTTAGTCTCATAAGGAAATCTCCAGCCTCCTAGCAAATCATGCCCTTTTCCATGTTGCCTCTTTTAACTTTCCATAAAATTCACTCTTGCCCAAAATTCCTTGGGAAGAGTGCTCCACTGCTTGTTAGGTACTATACTCCCCTGTGAATGAAAAATATGGCCTGCCATACCAGTAAACAAAGGATGTTGCCACCATCAAGCCATCACATTACAGCCTGCCCCACAGCAAGCCCTGAGGGAACTTAGGATGAAACAGGATGCCCAATACCTAGCAGTCAAGTGCTGTGGCCACCCCCGACAATGATGCACTGAGGGGAGACTCACATAGGATACTAGCCCCACACAGCTGAGCTGCCCATCACAGAAATGATTTCAAGTAGCCCAGACTTTACAACTTCCCATGCATAAAAGCATTCAAATTGTTAACTTGAGATACCTAGTTTTCTTTAATTAAGAATAATCTTTTGATGTTACGACTACCCAGTCTTTGTTGCAAAAACTCATATATTCTGCCCCTTCTCTTGCCTCTTTGGAGTAGTCCCTCAGAGTGATCTGAGACTTCTGTGTCCCTGACTTGAAGTCCTCAGAACATTTGCCAAATAAAACCTAAGTCTTAACTTTCAGGTTGTGCACTTTTTCCAGTCAACACCCCCAATCCATAGATTGTTTTCCCTTGAATATATGACATCAAACTCATTACTAAACTGTTTTGCTTTTGTCATTCGACACCTCCCAAAAGAAGCTCAATACCCATTAGCATTTATGTTCCCCTCGTCCCAACCCCTACCAAGTACAAATCTACTTCCTATCTCTATACTTTTGCCTATTCTGGACATTTCATATAAATGGAATAATACAATATGTTTCTGGCTTCTTTCACTTAGCACAAGATTTTCAAGGTACCTCCATATTGTGGCATGTATCAGTACTTCATCGCTGCTTACAATGGAATAATATTCCTGTGTGTGGTTAATATAACTTTTATCTTTTCATCAATTGATGGATATTTGGCCTGATTCTACTTTTTAGCTATTATGAATAATGCTAGAACATTTGTACACAAGTTTGTATCTGAGTGTTTTCAATCTCTTTGATATATACTGAGGAGTAGAACCATTGGGTCAAATGGTCACTAACTTTTTAAGAAACTAAAAGGTCAGCTATCACAGTTTCATGTAGATCATTGAATACTTTTGCATTTTACTCTACAGGACAATAGGAAGCTAGTGGTCACAACGAATTGGACATGACTTAGCAATAGAACAACAACAACAAAGGGTTGTTAAAGTATGGTATTGTTTGATTTACATTTTTAAGATCTTCCTTGGCTACTATATAGAGAATGGGTCAAAAGAGGCAAAAATGGAAAAAAGAAAACTAATTAGAGGTCTACTGCAAGACTCTGGAAACAGATGGTGGCTAGGAATAGAGAAAGTAGTAGCAGTGGCTCTGGGAGGACAAAGATGGATCTGAGATATACTTGCCAGTACAATTAACCTGATGTCTTCTTTGATTAAATACTGTGAGCAAGAGAGGGGGACATGTTAAAGGTGGTTCACAGGTTTTCAGTTACTAATAACCTCTGCAAGAGCAACTTCAGTAGATTGGTAGGCAAGATTACAATGAGTTCATTCAGCAAATGTTTATTGAATACCCACTATGTGCTAAGCACAGAGGATATACAGCAATGAAGAGAACAGAAAAAAATCCCTGTCCTCATAGAGCTTATAATTTAGCAGGAAGAAGAGAGAAGGGGGAGGGAGAAAAGGTCAAAGCAATCCATCATATAATATGTTGGAAAGTGATAAGTACTATAGACAAAAATTAGAGTAGTAAAGCTTATCTCCAAAGGAATTATAATAACAAACATCTAAATAGCACTGAGAGCCACATACTGTTCCATGTGCTTTACATATATTTAGTCATTTAATCCTTACAACACTATAAGTTAGGTACAATTATTATCCCATTGTACAAATGAGGAAACTGAGGCACAGAGAGGTTTCTGTTATTTTCTAAAGTAAGTTGCTCAAGTTCACATAGTTTGTGACTGGAATGGCTGAAATTCAAACTAGGATATCTGGCTGCAAAATGTGAGCTTATAACCAATATGCTATACTGAAAGAGAGAGAATATGGTCTATCTGAAAACAGACTACCAAGGGAAGATTTTATTTTTAACCAAAGCTATTTAAGTATGGTTACGGGATAAGGCAAAGAAAGCAATGGAGATTGAAATTATTTATAGAGGGAATACCTTATAGAATGAAATCTCAGGAAATTAAGAGGCTTCAGAGAAGATGGTGTTTGGGAAACTTCCTAAGTATATAACTATCTTAGGATATCTTGTTTGTTTCTAATATTTGAGTAGGCAGGACTTAAAGGAGAGCATTGTTTTGGTACTTTAGGTATTTTTGGTCAACTTTTCAAGATTATTCTGCCTCAATTCTTTGACTTGTCCAAAAATCCAAATGGAAAAAAGAAATATATATAAGAATAAGTGAAAGAAGAGAGAAATACAGTTCTGAAGTTGACTGACCCTCAAACAGAATAGGTGAAGTTAAAATGCAGTGAGTTGAAGAGTGAAGTTTTAGAAGAAATCTAACTGGAAATTCAGACTGGTATCAAAAGTTGTAAATCCATATCTCAGAGTGCTATTTGATCTTTAAAATCTTTTAGAAGAATGCCAATAACACAGGGAAATGTTCACTATATATTACATGAAAGAAATAAAACAATGTGATCCTTGTGAAGTTAGCTTTAATCAGTTTTAGATTAGAAAACTAAATAAATAAAATTTTTCAGAACTAAAAAAAAAAAAAAAATGCAGTGAGTTGCCACAACGGGAAGGAAAACGTTGGATGCAGGACTCCACTCTCCTTCATAATTTCTTCTGGGAAAGCCTTGTATAAGATCCAGAGGTGTCAGGATTAATCACAGACCATCTTTCTACACTTCAAATCCTGTCTACCATTTCTAAGCTTACTATTTACCAAGATGACTCCCAACTACCTAGAACTCAGTCCAGTTGCTTTATTTGGTCTGGGAATATTGTGACCTTCTCCTCCTTTACATACTGATCTGTATATGCAGAAGGAATGAAGATGAATACTTTGCAATCAGATGAGAGGCCAACCTCGTTGACTTGCAGCTTCTGCAGCCTTACTTAAATCTGGGCTTCCCTGGTGGCTCAGTGGTTAAGAACCTGCCTGCCAATGCTGGAGATGTGGGTTCGATCCCTGGGGTGGGAAGATCCCCTGGAGGAGAAAATGGCAACCTACTCCAGTATTCTTGCCTGGAGAATTCCATGGACAGAGGAGCCTGGCAGGCTATAGTCCATGGGGTCACAAAGAGTCAGATACATCTGAGCATGCATGCATGCCTGAGAGGCCAACAACATAAAAACTCAAGAATGGAAAATTGTAAAAAAGAAAAAAAAAGTATTGAACTACACTAAGAATTAAGATCTAACTGCAATCAGCAAAGGTTTACTGGGTGCCAATGTACAAATGGGCATCTGTACTAGAGAAAGATGCTGAGGCGTGACTGTGCCCTTTTAGGTCTCTCCAAGCTCAACCCACCATCTGCCTATTCAATGCATGAACATTTCCGGGAACAGCCAAGAGAGAGCAAAGCTCTTGATTTAAAAGGAACAGAGGAAAAAAAAAAGGAACAGAGGGAAGAAAAGGATGACAGGCATGGAGACACATTCTATAAAAATTCTGTGGATATTAGTTTTTTATTTTTTTTTTCTTAAACTGCCATTTTTTATTTTTATTCTTAAACTGCCATGACTCAGCCTCCCTCCACCAGAAGAACATGCTGCAAAGCTGTCTGCCTATTTAATCACATCAAGACTGGAAACTCTGAAATGAGTTTGCAAAGGGTTGATGTTTACGGAGGATGTATAAGAATTGGTATATGCTAATTCTCTTCCTCATATGACTGTCTGCCATATCTGATATCAACTACAGGCTCTGAGGTAATCTCTATGACTGACTAATCTGTCTCAGTAAGCCCAGGCCACTCCAGGAGGGAAATAAGAGCAGTCCATAGAATGGCCTACAGCAGGCAGATTGACTTTATCCCAAGATAAATGATTCATGGCAAA
This sequence comes from Cervus elaphus, assembly GCF_910594005.1. NCBI lineage: Eukaryota > Metazoa > Chordata > Mammalia > Artiodactyla > Cervidae > Cervus > Cervus elaphus. The sequence goes on along the minus strand of NC_057848.1, from coordinate 44,862,144 downwards.
TGGTGGAATTTGACTTGGGAAAAAAACACATGATGTGTGGAATAGGAAAAGAACAAACACTGTTGCAAAAATTAAATGCTTGCAGCACAGAAATATAATTTAAATACAGATATTGCTGAAAGATTAAGGGCTGAAAGGATTCATACTTTGAGAAGCCATTTTACTCTCTAACAAGAGAGTAAAGACTATTAAGAATCCTAACATTTATAAGTACTAGTGGACATTTCCATAAAATGACTCTCTTCTCTCTTCTCTCTTCCACTCATCTTCTAGCTAAAATCTAAAACAAAAAGGTATAGATTTTAATGTTCTATTTTCCAGGGATATAAAGAGGGAATACTATTATTTCAGTACACATATATATTTTGGACATGAATATATGTAATTTCCCAATTGTCATAAATATGAAGAAAACACATAGTCCCAGCATTTCTACCAGCTAGCTGCTAGACTCAACAGCTTGGCAGTTGGACCTGCTGGCCTGTGAAGCCAAACAGGTAAGTAAAGACTAAATGAACATCCTCAAGGTCTTTAATTCAAAGAAAAAAACACTCACTGTTTGAACCTAGGAACTGTAGGCAAAAACAAACCTTCTGGAACACTGAGGTTCAAGTTAATAGGGTGGCAAGCCTAAACAAAGGTTTGGTTTGTGACATAGGAGATAGTTTTGACTCTATTCCTGTCTGAGGAGGCACTTCTTAAAACATGCCTAGCAGCAGCAGTAGAACTAGTGCCATCAAGAAGCCAGTTAAACAGGCAAAGAGAAGACATTTTGAAGGTCTAAGAACCTTCATCTTTATGGACTACTCACCCCAATGCAAAACGCATTTCCCACAATACACACAGCCTCCCATACACACACACATGAAGGAAGTAAAGAAAACACATTTTCAACTATGACTAAGGATCAATCTGATCAGCTAAAAATTCTTTATCATTATATTGTATTTTCCCACGTTTCTTCACATTCTGAGCACATTTGCTCTTAAAGTCCATTCAAGGACACACATACCTGAATAAAGAAGCATTTAAATTTCATTCAGATGACAGTGAAAGTAAAAATTCAGTAAAACAGAAAAATACTTCTAACAAGCATACAGTTTTACCATTTGATTGTTAAATTACTTGTTCCTGAAAGGAGTTTAATAAAGCTACGTGGAGTCCTTTTCACATGCAAAAATAAACACTCACACAAGCTAACCACTTGGCTGTCGTGGAAATATAAAGAAATCACTGGATGATGAAGAAGAATTCAAGTACAGCTGTCTCACAAAATATGAAAAATCACAGCAGGTCTAAACTCACACTTCCCCCAAATCTAGCATCATTATTATTAAATTATACACCAAAAACCAGCTGCAGTGAGTGAGTGTGACTACTCTTTTAACAATGATACTCAAAGTCAAAGCTTATGTCATCACAGACAAACATGAGACATTTGTCCAATGCTCTTAGCTAGAATTCCTTTTTTTCCAATTCACTTTGGACATCTTTCCAGAATTAAAAGCTGGAGGGAACACACTCAGCTAACTATACACCTGAAATTTAAAAATAAAAAACAAAGAGTCTCAGGACTCTTGGACAAGGAGTGGGCAGTAAAGAACAGTGTCCTTTTTACTCTCAGATAATGGACCATCAATATGCCAAATCATTAGTACCCAAAAAGCCACCAGATATGTAGGCATCTCTCACTTTATGTCTTCTCACAGAAGAATAAAAATACTCCTCTACAGAGATATAAAGAATTATGCTGAAGCAACAATTACTGCAAATACAGTTTGAAACCATATTGGAGGAAATGATGGAAGAGCCTAAAAGTTTCTGGGTTTTCTTTCTTTTCTTTTTTTTGCATTCAGACCTCAGATGCATATGGTCTAGGTTGCGGTCATACACTGTCATATTTTACACTGCAAGATACGTTTCCCTAACAGTTGAATGTAAATGGAATTTTGTTACTCAGATCACAAAAAGTGAAATATCTGGGAATCCAGAATTCATTAATCTTTTATCAGATTTGAGGCAGATCACGTATCTTCCCCAGATTCCAAATGTCTTACTCTCAAATTTTTGAAAATGACACATTCTTCAGCTAATTAACTCCTTTTATTATGAGTGCTAAGCAAAAGCAATAACTGTAACTGGAAGCAGTAAGTAAAACTTGTAAGAGAACTGATATAAAGAATGGATCTGGTCATTTAAAATAATAATATGGTATTACTTTAAAAAGTGAGGGGGGAACTTGCCCCTTATGGTAGTGAGTTCCCTGTTACCAGAAACATCCAAAGATAGGCAGAGTAACACCTATCATGAATTTAGTAACACAATTCAGTCATTGGATGTATAGCAGTGATACTGAGCAGGGCTCTATCAGGCTTCTGGGCACAAAAGCCTTTGTCTTTCTGTGTCCTCCACTTCTTGATTACAGGAAATAGGCTTCATCCAGCCTCCATGACCTTGCCTGAGTTCCAAGGGACAGGTTCAAACAGATACTATTTAGGGAAGATAGGGGATGTGGAGACAAGGGAGGAGCAGTCCAGAAATCATAATGCAGCCTTAGGGCAGAATCTTAGCTCCCCCACAAGGAATATACATATAACAATATCTTAGAATGCTTTTGCAGATACTAAAACCCCAACTAGGTGGGAAAAGTTAACTGTATGCTGCCCACAAAGACAGAGACTCCTAACTGGTTAGAACAAAAAGGTTGATGATGCTGACTGCCACTTATCTCACCACCAACCAATCAGAAGAATGTCATTGAACTGATCATCTCCTCTTTGAACCACTATCATAAACCTTCTCACTACCCTCTCAAAGTTGGGACATAACAGTTTTGAGGGCATTAGCCTTCTATGGGCTCCTTTGCCTAGCAAAAGAATAAAGCTGTTGTCTTATACATCACCCAAACTCTCTCTTAGATTTAATTCAGTGTCAGAGTACAGAGAATGGATTCAGCTTCAGTAGTACTTTTAAGGTTTTTTCAAACTTTATGATTCTTTGACCCTGTGAATGTTGCTGTGAACTATTTTCTAAAGTGATCATTTTTTTTACACAGCAAATACTTCATTATATTTTTATAAACATGCCTTTTCATATGTTGAGTCTATTTAAAGATGGCAAACACCTACAATTGTATCTGATGTCTTTATTATCTTTCATAAGATAGATGTAAACATTTACACTTGATAAAAACACAGGCTTATCTTTAAAAATGCATTCTTTTCATAAGCAAAATTGAGATTAAAATAATCAGAAGGCAAGTGGAGAAGGTAAGGTTTAGAAGACTAGCTGGTAAGAAGTTTGGGAACAACTAAACTGAAGATTTGAATATATGTATACATGACCTCCAGAATTAAAAAGAAAGGAAGACAGAAAAGGAAGGGAGAAAGGAGGAAAGAAAATGAAAGAAATCAACCAGCCCTGGTTGGTGGCACCTGTACAAAGTTGTTAAATAAGAGTACCAATGAAATTGTTCATCAAAGCCACACAAGGTCTCTTTCAAATTGAAATAACAGAATTGACTGGAAAAAAATCCCGGTTACTTGCCTACCTCTTAGGCAAAAGCAATGTTCAAAAAGTTCTGAAACACTTACTGTGCCAGGATACGCAAACTGTAGCTGCCAACTTAAAAGTATTTACCTCTGAGCCATAAGATATCATCCCATTGGTCAAAATGTATTCACAACAAAGCATCACTAATTATCTTTTCAAGAAATAACTAAGCACAGAAAACTAACATCTGACTCCTTTCTTATGTTTCAAGTATTATCGATTAGAAATGGTAAAGAAGCAAAATCTCATTAATAAACACTTTATGACTAATCACTAACTCCAATAAAATTATTTTGCATACAAAAATAGCCATGTTCCAACCCCTGTAAGCAAAAAGGAAAAAAAAAAAGTCTTGAAAGAACCCACTTTTGAGTCCCTCCTACTCCCCACCACCAAACAATTTGATTTGCAATCACTTCCATTACCCAGGGCATAATTTTTCTTTCCTTGTTCCTTAGTCTCAAAGACACAAAAGGAAAATAAAATGGTGTATCTAGTTTTAAAGTAATCAAAAGGCTAATCAGACATAAATCCAATCTCTATCCCAGAGAAAATCAGTATCTGTCTGAGTTCCAAATCCTCTTTAAACTGTGGAAAGCCACACTTCTGCTAGGATTGGAGCAGCATTGAAGAACAGATTCTAAGTGCTATTTTCTAAGACTACCACTCAATTTTTAAAAATTGGAATATGCAGTATTTTCCCCTAAAAATAAATAGTTCTTTAGGTTACAAAATCTCAAAAAAAAAAAAAATGCTCCAAATTACTTACTAGCAGTTCACCCAAGACACCCATGCTAGTTTGATCCCCCATCTTTATCTATGACCTCCTTTATCTCAGCAATAAGTCCATATGCTTGCCTGTATCACTCTCTCTTATTGAAAAACCCCATCTCTTTTTCCGCCCCCAGACCATCTTGCTTACAGTATCCCATATTCTCACGTGTAATTCCTTCCCCTCCATTCTGACAATTTTTTTGCCAAGGTTTCCCCTCCTTTTAAAGCACCTCTTCACTTCTGCTAACATTTTCACTTTTGGGCTTCCCTGGTGGCTCAATGCTGAAGAACCCACCTGCAATGCAGGAGACATGAGAGACACAGGTTTGATCCCTGGGTCAGAAAGATCCCTTGGAGAAGGAAATGGCAACCCACTCCAGTATTCTTGCCTGGAGAATCCCATGGACAGAAGAGCCTGGCAGCTTACAGTCCATGGGGTCACAAAGAGTCGGACACGACTGAGCAATTAACACTCACTTCCGCTACCTGTTTTTGCTTGTTAACTTCAAACCACACCAATTCCATTTTCTTCAGAACCCTTCAGGTATCCAAACTCCAAACCCTTGGTGTGAATAAGAGCTAATTAAAACCACACACTAAAAAGGATAAACTAGCAACAATTGCTTCATTCTGAGCTGATCTTCATATATATATATATAGACTTCCCAAGTGGCACTAGAGGTAAAGAATCTGCCTACAATGCAGGAGACGTAAGAAATGCGGGTTCCATCCCTTGCTCAGGAAGAGCCCCTGGAGGAGGGCATGGCAATTCACTCCAGTATTCTTGCCTGGAGAATTCCATGGACAGAGGAGCCTGGTGAGCTGTGTCCATGGGGTTGCAAAGAGTCGGACACAACTGAATCAACTTAGCACACAGCAAGCTTCATATATATAGTCCTTCTGATCCACCAGCAGCAGGACATGTGCAGTGCTTTTCCGGTTGTACTGTGGCTGCGTATTAGGTCATTTCATTTCCCTCTGGCTAGACCGCTCTCTACAGAAAGGCTTATGTATTATTGAGACACCTTCTTTGGATTTTGAAATGAAGAAATGTAGTCCATAAATGCTGGATTTGACTCCCCCGAGTGCCCTGCTCTAACAACTGAAATACCATTGAGGTAGGTGGGCAATATAATCAGTTCAACCTACTTCAAGTTCTTCCCTCACTCATCCAGCAACTATTTGCTAGGCAATGATCCGGGTGCTATGGATATAAAAACTCTAAGATATGATCTCATATTAGTAAGGTTTCTGATGTAACAATGCATGTGCTTGCATGCTGAGTCCCTTCAGTTATGTCCGACTCTTTGCCACCCTATGGACTATAGCCCACTAGGCTCCTCTGTCCATGGGATTATCCTGGCAAGAATACTGGAGTGGGTTGCCATTTCCTCCTCCAGGGAACTTCCCGACCCAGGGATCAAACGCACCTCCTTTATATCTCCTGTATTGGCAGGGTGACTCTTTACCAGTAGTACCACCTGGGAAGCTCAATCCAGTAATGCTGTATGGCAAATAATTTCAAAATTTCAGTGGACTATCATGTTTATTTTGCACATTCATGGGTCTATGGGATGGCTACGGTTTAGCTGGCTCAGCTGGGCTCATCTAAGCTAGACTGGACTCTAGATGTCAGGTTAGGCTCAGGTCTGCTCTGGTCTTCATCCCTGGACCTAGGGTGTAGGAGGAACAGATACTTGAGTCATGTTCTTCTCATGGCATAAGTCAGAAGCTCAAGAGGGGTATGTGGAAACAGGTGGTGCCTCTTTAAGTCCTTGGTCTAGAATTGACAGACTGATATATCCACTCATTTGTACTGGCCAAAATCATATGGCCAAGCCCCCAATCAATAGGAAATGAATATATATTGTGCCCACATGCCATGCTGTGCCAAGTCACCTCAGTCATGTCTGACTCTGTGTGACCCCATGGACTGTAGCCCACCAGGCTCCTCTGTCCATGGGATTCTCCAGGCAAGAATACTGGAGTGGGTTGCCATTTCCTCCTCCAGAGGATCTTCTTGATCCAGGGATCAAATGAGTCTCTTATGTCTCCTGCATTAGCAGGCAGGTTCTTTACCACTAGCGCCACCTGGGAAGATATTGTGCCCACAGTGAGCCACAACCAGGATAAAGATGAAAGGAAGCGCTGTGAGCAAAAAATACAATCTACCAACATGGTCCAGATCATAATTTCCAGGCTAGTAAGGGAGATATAATGAGGGAGAATGCTCAGTCACTCAGTCACTGTCACGTCCAACTCTTTGCAGTCCCATGGACTGTAGCCCTCAAGGCTCCTCTGTCCATGGAATTTTCCAGGCAAGAATACTGGAGTGGGTTGCTCTTTCCCACTCGAATGAGGATGAGTAGGGTCAGCAAAACTCACCTTTACCATCGCATACTTTTTTTTAAACTCTATCTCAACTACTGTGCAGAATTCCAGACTGATCCCCGCTTTCCTAAAAATTCCCCTCAAAGGGTTCTGAACCTTAGTGGGTATCTTCAATGACTCTGAGATCTGGTTTTCTCAACCACCATGCAGTATCTAACTATTTTCTCCTGTCCTTCTCAGGGAGCAAAAGCAATGCATGATTGCTGCCAAAGGCAAAAGAGGTAGTCACATGATCAATGCCCACCAAACATACCACAGTCAGTTGCACTGAACTCTGTGCCAAGTGTGTGACACCAATATCTATACCATGAACACGTATGTGCCATGCTGAAGATACATTAAAGGCACTATTGCCACCAATACTGTTGATATTTTAAACTCTCAGTAGCTTATATGTTTACCCAAAAAAAAGGAAAAGAGAAACAGCTCTTCAAAATGCCAGTCACACATATTTCAGGCATGCAATAAAAAGAAGGTCTGAGTAATAACCAACTATCCCCAGAATCACCCCTTCAGTTCCTCGGGTTGAGGAATTCACTTTATTAACTTCATTCTTTTAACCTCTATAATAAGCTCTCCCCCAGAAATTCTTAATCCTACATACAAATAGATCTCTGGTGGGCCAAACTCTAATAAATGCTTTGGTAAACACAACTCAAGGCAGGGATCTGAACTGAATAAACCTAATACAACATGATGAATTCTATAAAAGATTCATGTTTTTAAAATACTAAGAAATAAAAGAGGAGACAGTGATTTATTTCGCTGAAAGGGTAAGGGAAAGTTTTACACATGAGATGACCCCGAGTGTTGGTTCACTAGGTAAACAGGCAGAAAAGGCAGTATAGTCAAGGGGAATGGTGCAGTTAGTCTGTTCAGTTCGTTCAGTCACTCAGTCGTGTCCAACTCTTTGCAATCCCAAGAACGGCAGCACGCCAGGTCTTCCTGTCCATCACCAACTCATGGAGTCCACCCAAACCCATGTCCATTGTGTTGGTGATGCCATCCACCCATCTCATCCTCTGTTCTCCCCTTCTCCTCCTGCCCTCAATCCCTCCCAGCATCAGGGTCTTTTCAAATGAGTCAACTCTTCACATCAGGTGGCCAAAGTATTGGAGTTTCAGCTTCAGCATCAGTCCTTCCAATGAACACCCAGGACTGATCTCCCTTAAGATGGACTGGTTGGATCTCCTTGCAGTCCAAGGGACTCTCAAGAGTCTTCTCCAACACCACAGTTCAAAAGCATCAATTCTTTGGCGCTCAGCTTTCTTTATAGTCCAACTCTCACATCCATACATGACCACTGGAAAAACCATAGCCTGATTTGTTGGCAATGTAATGTTGCTGGTTTTTAATATGCTGTCTAGATTGGTCACAACTTTCCTTCCAAGGAGTAAGTGTCGTTTAATTTCATGGCTGCAGTAACCACCTGCAGTGATTTTGGAGCCCAAAAAAATAGTCAGCCACTGTTTCCCCATCTATTTGCCAAGAAGTGATGGGACCGGATGCCATGATCTTAGTTTTCTGAATGTTGAGGTTTTTTTTTTTTTTGAATACTGAGTTTTAAGGCAACTTTTTCACTCTCCTCTTTCACTTTCATCAAGAGGCTCTTTAATTCTTCTTTACTTTCTGCCATAAGGGTGGTGTCATCTGCATATCTCAGGTTATTGATATTTCTCCTGGCAATCTTGATTCCAGCTTGTGCTTTATCCAGCCCAGCATTTCTCATGATGTACTCTGCATATAAGTTAAATAAGCAGGGTGACAATATACAGCCTTGACGTACTCCTTTTCCTATTTGGAACCAGTCTGTTGTTCCATGTCCAGTTCTAACTGTTGCTTCCTGACCAGCATACAGGTTTCTCAAGAGGCAGGTAAGGTAGTCTGGTATTACCATCTCTTTCAGAATTTTCCATAGTTTACTGTGATCCACAGAGTCAAAGGCTTTGGTATAGTCAATAAAGCAGAAACAGATGTTTTTCTGGAACTCTCTTGCTTTTTTGATGATCCAGCAGATGTCGACAATTTGATCTCTGGTTCCTCTGCCTTTTCTAAAACCAGCTTGAACATCTGGAAGTTCACAGTTCTTGTATTGCTGAAGCCTGGCTTGGAGAATTTTGAGCATTACTTTACTAGTGTGTGACATGAGTGCAAGTGTGCGGTAGTTTGAGCATTCTTTGGCATTGCCTTTCTTAGGGATTGGAATGAAAAGTGACCTTTTTCAGTCCTGTGGCCACTGCTGAGTTTTCCAAATTTGCTGACATGTTGAGTGCAGCACTTTCACAGCATCATCTTTTAGGATTTGGAATAGCTCAACTGGAATTCCATCACCTCCACTAGCTTTGTTCGTAGTGATGCTTCCTAAGGCCCGCCTGACTTCACATTCCAGGATGTCCGGCTCTAGGTGAGTGTGAGTGATCACACCTTCATGATTATCTTGGTCGTGAAGATCTTTTTTGTACAGTTAGTCTGTGGAAAATACTAATCTTCTCTTCAGCTGCATAAAGATCAAATGGCAGGTGAGATAACCAAATTATGCTTTCCCCTGCTAACTGGTCTATCTCCTGGGTAAATTTATGGTGGCAGAAGGAAGCCAGGCTCTAGCACTGTTACTGCACATTACCAAGGAAAAGCAATCTAAAAAGTTGAGTGCTATTACTTAGTTACGGTGGAAATTTCCTAGTTCTAGCTACACACATCATGTTTCACCATCCTTCACCATCATTCTAATACTTAGTAGTAAAAATTCTAGGAAAAAGAGGTGCTTCTGGAAAGTACAACAGAATTTAAGAAAAAATTAATATTCTAAGAAAATGCCAAATATCAAGAACTGAATGTTGTTGAATGTCTCCATGTTCTCTAATAGTCCCTGGTAATACCGCTGAGTAAACAGAAATATCTTATCCCCCTCTTCCATTTATCTGCCAATACCTACCCTGCTACAGTGGAGTGGGCAGAAAGAGTGTATACTCAGTAGCTGTTAGGTATGGTTGATCTTCTACAGTGTGCGCACAACACACTGCCATCTTTTCTCTGAACCACTAGTTCCATCTTCAAATCATAATGCTGACCTTATCCCTGCACCTTCTGTGAAGTGGAAGTACTACTTGAATATGACTTATACAATAAAATATACATAATATTTAGATAAATAAAAATACCATAATGAAAGACAGATAAAGATGGGGACAGAGAGACAGACATTAAGGAAGAATGAAAGGAAAGAGCTGCATATTTTCGTGTTTTTTTTTCCTTAAAATTTTTTTTTATATGGATCATTTTTAAAGCCTTTATTGGATTTGTTACAAAATTTTGTTTTAAGTTTTGCTTCTGTTTTGTTTTTTGGACAAGAGGCATGCGGGATCTTAGCTTTCCAACAAGTGTTTGAACCTGTACCACCTACCTCCTCCTGCCATGGAAGGTAACTGCTCAAATACTGGACCACCAGGGAAGTCCCTATTTTAGAGCTCTTTAATGGTGCTTAACTCTTGCATTTTGAACAAGAGGCTTCATATTGTAATTTCATCCTGGACCCCTCAAATTAAGAAGCCTGTTTTCATCTATAATGCAGTCCCTGAAAATGAACAACAGAAATAGTGCTAGTTATCAGAAAACTCTCTCCTTTCTTTTCTTTATCTGAAGCATTTCCTTCCGTATGCCATTGTTCACATGCGAGTCTTTTGGATTGTGAATGTCACAGCTTATTCTCCCCTTTGATAAGATTCCCATACAGCTAAATACTTTGCTAAATGAGCAGACCTGGTTAATAATAATTTCCTCCAAGGGAAAATACAGGAAACTGAAATAATATAGTGCTTTGAATTTCTTTACTGTGCTGGTAGGTACAAATCACCACACCAGAAATAAAACATCTAGCTTCCCCCCTATAACTGGCAAAATTCATGAATTACCACAAAAAAAAAAGATAACCTAAAATAATTTTTATTAGACTTAAGGTGCTAAAGGGTTGGTTAGACACAGGAAGCTGCCACACTGAGACTAACTGACTCTTCTACCTTATTTGTCTGCTAGCTTGTCTTACCACCCACCACAGCAAGCCTCAGGTAAGAGCCATAATAAAGAAATCTGGTTTGAACTTCCTCCACATATTGCTCATTAGACAAACTGTAGATAGTTAAAGGTAGAAAGCAATCACACAAGCATATAACCCATGCTTTTCATTTTAAATGGGATAACTAAGGTCCACAGGAGTGATTTTAAAATGTAATCTCAAGATTGAAAAGATCCTTAAGGATCCTGTTACCTAATTCTCCATCAGATGTTAGAATGCCTTCTAAGTGCTGGAAAAATCCAAGTTCTGGGAAGCTCATTAAGGGAGATATTTATTTCATTTTTTTAATGCTTCCTTCTCATATTAAGTTAAAAATCTATATTTACTACAGCTTCTATCCATTGGTATTTGCTCTTATATCTGAGGCCACTTAGTAGAATTTAAATGTTGGAGGATAATGATCACGTCCAAACTAAATCTTCTTCTGCAACCCAACATTCCTTGATTCTTCCTCAATGTCCAACCTAAGATCATATAACTAGTCAGTGGCAAATAAAGAATGAGATTTCAATCCTCTTAATGTCTTTTATTGTTCTCTTTTCCCTTTACCCCATGACTATAAAACATGACTGGTATGTTTATGACATAAGACATCAATGGTAAAACATGTGGGATCAACTAGGAATGCCTAACAGAGCAAACTCAATTTTTTACCAAAGCAGGGGCTACCTCAGTTCAGTTCAGTTGATCAGTCGTGTCCAACTCTTTGTGACCCCATGGACTGCAGCACACCAGGCCTCCCTGTCCATCACCAACTCCTGGAGTTTACTCAAACTCATGTTCATTGAGTTGGTGATGCCATCCAACCATCTCATCCTCTGTCATCCCCTTCTCCTCATGCCCTCAATCTTTCCCAGCATCAGGGTCTTTTCAAATGAGTCAGCTCTTCGCATCAGGTGGCCAAATTTTTGGAGTCTCAGCTTCAACATCAGTCCTTCCAATGAACACCCAGGACTGATCACCTTTAGGATGGACTGGTTGGATCTCCTTGCAATCCAAGGGACTCTCAATAGTCTTTTCTGACACCACAGTTCAAAAGCATCAATTCTTCAGTGCTCAGCTTTCTTTATCATCCACCTCACACATCCATACATGACTACTGGAAAAACCATAGCCTTGACTAGATGGACCTTTGTTGGCAAAGTAATGTCTCTGCTTTTTAATATGCTATCTAGGTTGGTCATAACTTTCCTCCCAAGGAGTAAGTATCTTTTAATTTCATGGCTGCAGTCACCACCTGCAGTGATTTTGGAGCCCAAAAAAATAAAGTCAGCCACTGTTTCCCCATCGGTTTGCCATGAAGGGATGGGACCAGATGCCATGATCTTAGTTTTCTGAATGTTGAGCTTTTTTTTTTTTTTGAATATTGAGTTTTAAGCCAACTTTTTCACTCTCCTCTTTCACTTTCATCAAGAGGCTCTTTAGTTCTTCTTTACTTCCTGCCATAAGGGTGGTGTCATCTGCATATCTGAGGTTATTGATATTTCTCCCAGCAATCTTGATTCCAGCTTGTGCTTCTTCCAGCCCAGCGTTTCTCATGATGTACTCTGCATATAAGGGACTACATAAAGGCCTCTAAAACACCTGAATCAGACAAGCTACCTTCATTCCCACTTTCCTCTCCTGCATCTCACTAAAATCTTGCAAGGACCACATATTCCCAGAGTTCCAGGCCACTAAGCTTCTGTTGGGATGCTATTTAATTTACTTGAACAATTCAGCACTTGCACTATTTTGCATTAGTATAGGCTACAGCAGGATAAAGAAACCAAAGCTAAGCCCAGAAACGTCATCACTAAGAGAGAGAGACCTAATGCCTAAAAAGGGCTTGCCTGGTGGCTCAGTGGTATAGAATCTGCCTGTAACACATGAGACACAGGAGAAGCGAGTTTGATGCCTGGGTCAAGAAGATTTCCTGGAGAATGGAATGACAACACACTCCAGTATTCTGGCCTGGGACATCCCATGGACAGAGAATCCTGGTGGGTTATAGTCCATGGGATCACAAAAGAATTGGGCACAATTGAGTGACTAAATAGCAACAACAAGGCCTAGCAAATCTTGAAATTGGGGTAAGGAGGAGAAAGAAGCAGAAAAGAGGCTGACTGTAGTGATTAGCTTGTTTAGTACCCAGTACTGTTGGAATACATCAAGCCTTAAAATCATTATTATTTTCTGAGTGAGTGACAGTCACTCAGTTGTGTCCGATTCTTTGTGACTCCATGGAGTGTAGCCTGCCAGGCTCCTCTGTCCATGGAATTCTCCAGGCAAGAATACTGGAGTGAGTTTCCATTTCCTTCTCCAATTATTTTCTGGGGTCCTTGCAATAATTTAATAACAAGAGATAGCATTGCTGAGCACTATATATTAGGCATCCTACTTGCAAAGTAATATTATTAACTTCCTGCCAGATGTTAATCTCATTTTACTGGTGAGAAATCTAATGTTCAGATTCACTTGCCCAAGGTCATACACCCAGTAAAGTGACACAGCAAAGACTTAACTGCTTACAGAACCCAGGATTTTTACCATCCTCCACTCTCTTACATATAGGCTTCTAAGAGAGTCTGACTGTGTGAACTGCAGGGAGGGAGATGAAAGGAAATAACGTATAATCTTTAGGATAAATGACAGAGTCAGGTCTGGAATCCACTCTGACTCCACTAAACCTCAGAATCAGGCAGGTTTTTAGGAACCAAGTGGAAAAAAAATTCCAGAACCCAGCACGTCAGGGATACTGAAGCTGAAGTAACATTATTAAGAAGACCAAGGTATGTTTGATCTTGGGTGAGGCTAGCTGGAGCAGGGATTAAGGACTCTATGATGACATGCATAGGTTTATCCTCAATTGTCTAGAATGGTATATGGTACACAGGAGGCACTATGAAGGCATACAGTCGGCATACTTGTGAAATTACAGAATTATCATCATGTTCTTATAACTTGCACTATTTCAAAGCAATATAAGTGCTGGAACAATTCAGAGCTAGGGAATGATCCTGTGGGCCAAGCTTATTCCAGGAACATATCTAGGAGAAGAATAATGAGAATGCTAGGGACAACTTACATGATGTTGTCATATACTGGCCCTTTTTAACAAGTAAAGACTCCAAACTGTCCCTGTATGAAGGATTTATTTTTCCCTGTCCTTTTTAAGAATAAATTTCTTTACAATTGCTAAATATGAGTATCTACAAATCTAGTGGTCTCGTGTCACTTCACCAGAAACTATCAAGCTAGAGAGCTAAAGGAATCACTGATTTCTTACAACTCAGCACAGGGTACTTTCTGATGTCCGAACACTGTAGAGAAAGTGCTACTCCTAGAAATAAATTACACTCTATCTGGGTAAGTAGGAACTCTGATTTACCACCATGCTTGTTTATAGTCTCACTAATTCATAAGAGTTAATGACTGGCAATGGACTTCCTTGTCAATTATTTTAACTCACTACTCAATGATGTTTTCAGCAGATATTAAATAAGATAGTGCCAGGATAACTGTTACATTCTCATAAACAAATACCATAAAATCTCAATTAATTGGAATCCAACTAACAGTCCTTTCAATTAAACTGTTTTTCCCCACTGTGCTCACATTTTAGTAGGATTATTATCACAAGATAAGCTTGTATCAGAGATTTATTAAAAACATCAGCAGTAACAAGCCAAATTCAAGGAAAAGCCCTGAGGTTGGTATAGATTCAGCCTAGCCTCTTGCTTGTTAATTCTACTCCTGGACCATGATCACTGATTTCCACCATGAAACCCTTAAAGTCATGAACCAGGGTTCAGTTCGGGACGTTATCAGAGGAGACTCTGAGAAAGCCTGGGGCCTACAATTCAGGGCCCTGAAAAAAAAGCAGGCACCTGAACCAGGAAGCACTACCAGTTACACTGCTCTTGACAGACAGGAATGGGGAGGTCCAAAGCCAGATATGAGAAGGACAGGTAGGCCACTGGAAAGTAATCCCATGATTCCGGATATCTGATTAATCGTTAGGCCAAACAAGCAGGCAGTTGCAACAGCACAGAGCCTAAACCAAAAACGCTGAGTCCCAGAGAAACTAGAGTTCATAAAGTAAAAAAATTCAGTTATTTAGGTAGTTGATTTTACTGATTCATCCAGTAAAATTAATTAATTAAATTTATAAATTTATTGCAAAAACTCTGATACAGGAAAATAAGACAGGCTCTCAGTGCTTACAAATGGGGGTTTTTATAGCCAATCATGAAAGGGTTCACATTCCATTTCTTTCACTTAACCACTTATAATGCTGAATTTTGTGTCAAACTGGTTCGACTATAGAGCTCACCCATTCTGCTAATCTAGATGTTATTTGTGAAAGTATTCTGCAGATGTTATTAATATATACAGTCAGTTGACTTTAAGTAAAGGAGACTGTGATAACGAAGTCTGTTGAATGCCTTAACAGAAAAGAAGAAATTCTGCCTCAGGCCTGAAACATTAACTCCTGC
This sequence comes from Cervus elaphus, assembly GCF_910594005.1. Taxonomy (NCBI): domain Eukaryota; kingdom Metazoa; phylum Chordata; class Mammalia; order Artiodactyla; family Cervidae; genus Cervus; species Cervus elaphus. Next base: position 44,846,877 of record NC_057848.1, on the reverse strand, counting down.
CTGAGTTTCTGACATGCCAACCTGCACTACAAATTTTAGACTGGCCTCCCCCCATAATCTCATAAGCCAAATCCTTAATAATAAATAAGTGGGTGGTTGTGGTTTAGTCACTCAGTCGTCTCTGACTCTTTGAGACACCATGGAATATAGCCTGCCAGGCTCTTCTGACCATGGGATTCTCCAGGCAGGAACACTGGAATGGGTTGCCATTTCCCTCTCCAGGTAATAAATAAGTAAATATCTCCATATTGCCTACTGGTTCTGTTTCTCTGGAAAATTCTGACTGATATACTATTCATGTAACCTTAAGCAAGTTACTCAAAACTTTGAGCCCCAGTTTCCTCATGTAAAAAGTAGGGGTAATAACTACTTTATAGAGATGCTGAAATTATTAAAACTATGATTGAATACCTTATACACTGTCTTACATGTATTAAGGGCTAATAAATGCTATTTTCTGTCTTCTTAAGATAGATCTAACATCATAGCTTTGACCTTCTGCTTGTTTTGACTTTGGATAACTTTCTAATCTTTCTAGGTCTTTGAGAGAAAAAACTATTCTACATCTGTGGAACCCCCTAGAATAAGCTGACCAAACAGAAATGGTGACTGAAAACTGGTGTGTGTAGTATATGAGTCAGAATAAAGTGTAAAAACCAAGTATAAAGATGGAGGAACCAGGTATAAGGAGAGAGAAGGACACTGGGCAAGAGGAAGGGGTAGTGGGGAAGGAACATCTTGAGTATTCTGGAATCTAACATACCAAATATTTAAGAAAAAAATTAACCTCACTTGCCTCAGATAGACACGTGTTGCATACACATACACATAAACACATACATATTTCAAATATATTAAACCATTAAAAATAAATCAATAATGAAAAATCTATTAATCCTAGAAGAAAATATTTTAGGAGCTTGAGATAAAAGTTTAAGATCTCCTTTTATTTATTTTTTTTGTTGTTTTTTTTTGTTTTGTTTTGTTTTTTAATTTTTTTTATTAGTTGGAGGCTAATTACTTCACAACATTTCAGTGGGTTTTGTCATACATTGATATGAATCAACCATGGATTTACATGTATTCCCCATCCCGATCCCCCCTCCCACCTCCCTCTCCACCCGATTCCTCTGGGTCTTCCCAGTGCACCAGGCCCAAGCACTTGTCTCATGCATCCCACCTGGGCTGGTGATCTGTTTCACCATAGATAGTATACATGCTGTTCTTTTGAAACATCCCACCCTCGCCTTCTCCCACAGAGTTCAAAAGTCTGTTCTGTATTTCTGTGTCTCTTTTTCTGTTTTGCATATAGGGTTATCGTTACCATCTTTCTAAATTCCATATACATGTGTTAGTATGCTGTAATGTTCTTTATCTTTCTGGCTTACTTCACTCTGTATAATGGGCTCCAGTTTCATCCATCTCATTAGGACTGATTCAAATAAATTCTTTTTGACGGCTGAGTAATATTCCATGGTGTATATGTACCACAGCTTCCTTATCCATTCATCTGCTGATGGGCATCTAGGTTGCTTCCATGTCCTGGCTATTATAAACAGTGCTGCGATGAACATTGGGGTGCACGTGTCTCTTTCAGATCTGGTTTCCTCAGTGTGTATGCCCAGAAGTGGGATTGCTGGGTCATATGGCAGTTCTATTTCCAGTTTTTTAAGGAATCTCCACACTGTTCTCCATAGTGGCTGTACTAGTTTGCATTCCCACCAACAGTGTAAGAGGGTTCCCTTTTCTCCACACCCTCTCCAGCATTTATTGCTTGTAGACTTTTGGATAGCAGCCATCCTGACTGGCGTGTAATGGTACCTCATTGTGGTTTTGATTTGCATTTCTCTAATAATGAGTGATGTTGAGCATCTTTTCATGTGTTTGTTAGCCATCTGTATGTCTTCTTTGGAGAAATGTCTGTTTAGTTCTTTGGCCCATTTTTTGATTGGGTCATTTATTTTTCTGGAATTGAGCTTCAGGAGTTGCTTGTATATTTTTGAGATGAATCCTTTGTCTGTTTCTTCATTTGCTATTATTTTCTCCCAATCTGACGGCTGTCTTTTCACCTTACTTGTAGTTTCCTTTGTAGTGCAAAAGCTTTTAAGTTTCATTAGGTCCCATTTGTTTATTTTTGCTTTTATTTCCAATATTCTGGGAGGTGGGTCATAGAGGATCTTGCTGTGATTTATGTCGGAGAGTGTTTTGCCTATGTTCTCCTCTAGGAGTTTTATAGTTTCTGGTCTGACATTTAGATCTTTAATCCATTTTGAGTTTATTTTTGTGTATGGTGTTAGAAAGTGTTCTAGTTTCATTCTTTTGCAAGTGGTTGACCAGTTTTCCCAGCACCACTTGTTAAAGAGGTTGTCTTTTTTCCATTGTATATCCTTGCCTCCTTTGTCAAAGATAAGGTGTCCATAGGTTCGTGGATTTATCTCTGGGCTTTCTATTCTGTTCCATTGATCTATATTTCTGTCTTTGTGCCAGTACCACACTGTCTTGATGACTGTGGCTTTGTAGTAGAGTCTGAAGTCAGGCAGGTTGATTCCTCCAGTTCCATTCTTCTTTGTCAAGATTACTTTGGCTATTCGAGGTTTTTTGTATTTCCATACAAATTGTGAAATTCTTTGGTCTAGTTCTGTGAAAAATCCCGTTGGTAGCTTGATAGGGATTGCATTGAATCTATAGACTGCTTTGGGTAGAATAGCCATTTTGACAATATTGATTCTTCCAATCCATGAACACGGTATGTTTCTCCATCTGTTTGTGTCCTCTTTGATTTCTTTCATCAGTGTTTTATAGTTTTCTATGTATAGGTCTTTTGTTTCTTTAGGTAGATATACTCCTAAGTATTTTATTCTTTTTGTTGCAATGGTGAATGGTATTGTTTCCTTAATTTCTCTTTCTGTTTTTTCATTGTTAGTATATAGGAATGCAAGGGATTTCTGTGTGTTAATTATATATCCTGCAACTTTACTATATTCATTGATTAGCTCTAGTAATTTTCTGGTAGAGTCTTTAGGGTTTTCTATGTAGAGGATCATGTCATCTGCAAACAGTGAGAGTTTCACTTCTTCTTTTCCTATCTGGATTCCTTTTACTTCTTTTTCTGCTCTGATTGCTGTGGCCAAAACTTCCAACACTATGTTGAATAGTAGTGGTGAGAGTGGGCACCCTTGTCTTGTTCCTGATTTCAGGGGAAATGCCTTCAATTTTTCACCATTGAGGGTGATGCTTGCTGTGGGTTTGTCATATATAGCTTTTATTATGTTGAGGTATGTTCCTTCTATTCCTGCTTTTTGGAGAGTTTTAATCATAAATGAGTGTTGAATTTTGTCAAAGGCTTTCTCTGCATCTATTGAGATAATCATATGGTTTTTATCTTTCAATTTGTTAATGTGGTGTATTACATTGATTGATTTGCGGATATTGAAGAATCCTTGCATTCCTGGGATAAAGCCCACTTGGTCATGGTGTATGATTTTTTTAATATGTTGTTGGATTCTGTTTGCTAGAATTTTGTTAAGGATTTTTGCATCTATATTCATCAGTGATATTGGCCTGTAGTTTTCTTTTTTTGTGGCATCTTTGTCTGGTTTTGGAATTAGGGTGATGGTGGCCTCATAGAATGAGTTTGGAAGTTTACCTTCTTCTGCAATTTTCTGGAAGAGTTTGAGTAAGGTAGGTGTTAGCTCTTCTCTAAATTTTTGGTAGAATTCAGCTGTGAAGCCATCTGGTCCTGGGCTTTTGTTTGCTGGAAGATTTTTGATTACACTTTCGATTTCCTTGCCTGTGATGGGTCTGTTAAGATCTTCTATTTCTTCCTGGTTCAGTTTTGGAAAGTTGTACTTTTCTAAGAATTTGTCCATTTCATCCAAGTTGCCCATTTTATTGGCATAGAGCTGCTGGTAGTAGTCTCTTATGATCCTTTGTATTTCAGTGTTGTCTGTTGTGATCTCTCCATTTTCATTTCTAATTTTGTTAATTTGGTTCTTCTCTCTTTGCTTCTTATTGAGTCTTGCTAATGGTTTGTCAATTTTGTTTATTTTTTCAAAAAACCAGCTTTTAGCTTTGTTGATTTTTGCTATGGTCTCTTTAGTTTCTATTGCATTTATTTCTGCCTTAATTTTTAAGATTTCTTTCCTTCTGCTAACTCTGGGGTTCTTCATTTCTTCCTTCTCTAATTGCTTTAGGTGTAGAGTTAGGTTATTTATTTGGTTTTTTTCTTGTTTCTTGATGTAAGCCTGTAACGCTATGAACCTTCCCCTTAGCACTGCTTTTACAGTGTCCCATAGGTTTTGGGTTGTTGTGTTTTCATTTTCATTCATTTCTATACATATTTTGATTTCTTTTTTGATTTCTTCTATGGTTTGTTGGTTATTCAGAAGCGTGTTATTTAGCCTCCATGTGTTTGAATTTTTAACAATTTTTTTCCTGTAATTGAGATCTAATCTTACTGCACTGTGGTCAGAAAAGATGACTGGAATGATTTCAATTTTTTTGAATTTTCCAAGACTAGATTTATGGCCCAGGATGTGATCTATTCTGGAGAAGGTTCCGTGTGCACTTGAGAAAAAGGTGAAGTTGATTGTTTTGGGGTGAAATGTCCTATAGATATCAATTAGGTCTAGCTGGTCCATTGTGTCATTTAAAGTTTGTGTTTCCTTGTTAATTTTCTGTTTAGTTGATCTATCCATAGGTGTGAGTGGGGTATTAAAGTCTCCCACTAATATTGTGTTACTATTAATTTCCTCTTTCATACTTGTTAGTGTTTGCCGTACATATTGCGGTGCTCCTATGTTGGGTGCATATATATTTATAATTGTTATATCTTCTTCTTGGATTGATCCTTTGATCATTATGTAGTGTCCTTCTTTGTCTCTTTTCACAGCTTTTATTTGAAAGTCTATTTTATCTGATATGAGTATTGTGACTCCTGCTTTCTTTTGGTCTCCGTTTGCATGAAATATTTTTTTCCAGCCCTTCACTTTCAGTCTGTATGTGTCTCTTGTTTTGAGGTGGGTCTCTTGTAGACAGCATATATAGGGGTCTTGTTTTTGTATCCATTCAGCCAATCTTTGTCTTTTGGTTGGGGCATTCAACCCATTTACATTTAAGGTAATTATTGATAGGTGTGGTCCCGTTGCCATTTACTTTGTTGTTTTGGGTTCACGTTTATACAACCTTTCTGCATTTCCTGTCTAGAGAAGATCCTTTAGCATTTGTTGAAGAGCTGGTTTGGTGGTGCTGAATTCTCTCAGCTTTTGCTTATCTGTAAAGCTTTTGAGTTCTCCTTCATATCTGAATGAGATCCTTGCTGGATACAGTAATCTAGGTTGTAGGTTATTCTCTTTCATTACTTTCAGGACGTCCTGCCATTCCCTTCTGGCCTGGAGGGTTTCTATTGATAGGTCAGCTGTTATCCTTATGGGAATCCCTTTGTGTGTTATTTGTTGTTTTTCCCTTGCTGCTTTTAATATTTGTTCTTTGTGTTTGATCTTTGTTAGTTTGATTAATATGTGTCTTGGGGTGTTTCGCCTTGGGTTTATCCTGTTTGGGACTCTCTGGGTTTCTTGGACTTGGGTGGCTATTTCCTTCCCCATTTTAGGGAAGTTTTCAGCTATTATCTCCTCGAGTATTTTCTCATGGCCTTTCTTTTTGTCTTCTTCTTCTGGGACTCCTATGATTCGAATGTTGGGGCGTTTCACATTGTCCCAGAGGTCCCTGAGGTTGTCCTCGTTTCTTTTGATCCTTTTTTCTTTTTTCCTCTCTGCTTCATTTATTTCCACCATTTTATCTTCTACCTCACTTATCCTATCTTCTGCCTCCGTTATTCTACTCTTGGTTCCCTCCAAAGTGTTTTTTATCTCATTCATTGCATTGTTCATTTTTAATTGACTTTTTTTTTTCTTCTAGGTCTTTATTAAACAATTCTTGTATCTTTTCAATCTGTTTCCAGGCTATTTATCTGTAACTCCATTTTGTTTTCAAGATTGTGGATCATTTTTATTATCATTATTCTAAATTCTTTTTCAGGTAGATTCCCTATCTCCTCCTCTTTGGTTTGACTTGGTGGGCATTTTTCATGTTCCTTTACCTGTTGGGTATTTCTTTGCCTTTTCATCTTGTTTAGATTGCTGTGTCTGGAGTGGACTTTCTGTATTCTGGAGGTCTGTGGTTCCTTTTTATTGTGGAGGATTTACCCAGTGGGTGGGGTTGGACGTTTGGCTTGTCAAGGTTTCCTGGTTAGGGAAGCTTGCGTCAGTGTACTGGTGCATGGAACTTGATTTCTTCTCTTTGGAGAGCAATGGAGTGCCCAGTAATGAGTTTTGAGATGGGTCTATGTGTTAGGTGTGACCTTGGGCAGCCTGTATGTTGACATTCAGGGCTATGTTCCTGTGTTGCTGGAGAATTTGCGTGGTATGTCTTGCTCTAAAACTTACTGGCTCTTGGGTGGTGGTTGGTTTCAGTGTAGGTATGGAGGCTTTTGGACGGTCACTTATTACTTAAAGTTCCATGTAGTCAGGAGTTTTCTGGTGTTCTCAGGTTTTGGGCTTAAGTTTCCTGCCTCTGGTTTTCAGTTTTATTCTTCCTGTAGTCTCAGGACTTCTCCAACTATACAGCACTGATAATTAAACTTCTAGGTTAATGGCGAAAAGATTCTCCCCCGTTAGGGACACCCAGAGAGGTTCACAGAGTTACATGAACAGGAGAAAAGGGAGGAGGGAGATAGAGATGAGTAGGAGGAGAAAAGGGGGAACTCAAGAGGAGAGAGACAGATCTACGCAGCTGTCTGTTCCCAGAGTGTTCTCGTATCTCAGACACCTACAAGGATTCACAGAATTGGATTGGGAAGAGAAGGGGAAAGGAGGAAATAGAGGTGTTCTGAGGTAGAAAACAGAGAGTCAAGATTGGGAGAGAATAATCTTCGGTTTAAAGATAGGGCTTCTCTTTTTTTTTTTTTTTTGTAAGTTTATAGTGTAGTGAAGATGAAAATGAAGAGTAGTAGAGGAGTACTAGAGGACTTTAAAAGAAATAAGAGAAAAAGAAAAATAGAAGAGAAAAAGGAAAGGAAAAAAAAGAAGAAAAAAGAGAAAAAAAAAGAAAAAAAAAAAAAGAAAAAAAAAATTTTTTTTTCCCCCTAATTAAAAAAATCGTAAGAATCTATGAAAATGAAAGTTAAGGAGTAATGGGGGAGTAATAGGGAATTTTAAAGGAAAATAAAAGAGAAAAAATAAAAAAGAAAAAATAAAAAAAGGAAAAAAATTTTTTTTTTCCTTACTTAGAAAAAATAAAAAAATTTAAAAAAAAATTTAAAAATATGTCTAGGAATTTCTCTGGAGCTGTTGCGGTCAGTGTGGGTTCGGCTCAGTTTCAGATAGCTCCTCGTTCCAGCTTACACTTCTCGATATCTACAGGGCCCTTCCGGTGAAGTCGGTGTTTTCTACAGGGATTTTAATCTTTTGCACCAGTCCCTTCTGAAGCGGTTCCCTTTGTTTATTTGGCTGCTGTTTGCCGGTCTCTTCAGAGCCTCATTTCCACCCTGACACAGGCGGGCGGAGGTGGACTCTTATTCAGGTAGCTAGTTCCACTGCGCTGCTGGGAGGGGCTGACACTGCGGGGAGGGGCTGGCGCTGCAGGGAGGGGCTGGCGCTGTGGGGAGGGGCTGGTGCTGTGGGGACGGGCTGGCGCTGCCGGGAGGGGCTGACGCTGCTTTCTCCGTCTGCGCTGCTCAGGCTCCTGGCTGTTCTATATGGAGCGCGCCCCGCGCTGCGCGAGGCTACAGCCCTCGGGTGTTCCACAAAAGCGCGGAAGGAAAAGCTGCGCCTGCTCTCTGTGCCTTCCCCGTCAGAGCGGTCCAGGCAGCCAGGGACTTGATGGGCGCGCTATCCCCAGGTGTGGCGCACCCACTCCCTTCCACGGACCCAGTCTCAGTTTCCGCTGGCGCCAGTCGGGTGCGCGCGCCTTCCGCCCTCTGCATCCCCAGCCCCAGTCCCCGCCCGCGCCGGTCGGGTGCCTGCGCCCTGTGTCTCACCGCGACCTTCCCCTCCCCTCTGCCTCCTGCCTCCGGCGGGGCTGGGCCGGTCCGCAGCCTGCGAGCTCTTCTCGGGACTTTCTCCGTCCCTTTGTTCTGCGAACGGCCGGCAGTGTGTTCCGGCCGGTTAATTTTCTCTCTCTCTTTTGGTCTCCCACAGTTCAAGTTGGCAACTCACAGAAGCTCCCTCCGATTGTCCTCGGGGCACTCAGGCCCGGACCCTAGCCCAAGCAAGGCCGCCTAAGACTCCATTCCCGGGACGGGTCTCCGTCCTTAGCTCTTTTGTCTCACTTTTTATCTTTTATATTTTGTCCTACCTCCTTTCGTAGACAATGGACTGCTTTTCTGGGCGCCTGATGACCTCAGCTAGCGATCAGAAGTTGTTTTGTGAAGTTTGCTCTGCATTCAGTTATTCTTTTGATGAATTTGTAGGAGAGAAAGTGGTCTTCCCGTCCTACTCCTCCGCCATCTTGGCTCCTCCTCCTAAGATCTCCTTTTAAAATGATTCCCACAAGCAAAATCCGTAACAGAAGAAAATAATAAATTTTACTATACTAAAATGGAAAAATTATGCAAAAAAATATTAAACCAAAGTTGAAAGCAAGTAACAGACAGGGAGAAGATATTTGGAATGCATTTAACCAATCAGGAATAATCAAAAGACTCCCGCAAATCCATAAAATAAATGACAACTCAGTAGGTAAAAAAGGCAAATGATTTGCACAGGCAATTTACAGAAACAAAAACACAAATGGCCAATAAACATGCAAAGAAATAATTAACTCATTAGTTCTCAGGAAATGCAAGTCAAAAATTTATGCTATTAATTTTCACATGTTATTTACAAAAAAAAATTAATGTCTGATTTTGTTAATCAAGTGGGACCTACGAAACTTAAAAGCTTTAGCAAAGCAAAGAAGCCACTGACACAGCAAAAAGACAACCTATAGAAAGGGAGAAAACATTCACAAATGATGTAACTGACAAGGGATTAACACTCAAAGCATACAAATAGCTCATACAACTCAATATCAAAAGAAGAAACAACCCAATCAAAAATTAGACAGAGGACCTCAATAGACTTTGGAACAAAGGAGACTTACAGATGGCTAACAGGCACATGAAAAGATGCTCAACACTGCTAACTGAAAAATGTAAATCAAAACCACAGTGAGTTTTCACCTCACATCTATCAGAATGGCTGTCATCAAAAAAATCTACAAATAATAAATGTTGGTGAGTGTGTGGAGAAAAGGGAACTCTTGTACAGGGTTAGTGGGAATGTAAGTTGGCTCACCCACTATAAAAAACAATACAGAGATCTTTAAAAAAACAAAAACAGAACTACCATATGATCTAGTAATTCCACTCCCAGATATACCTCTGAAAAAAAAGAAAACACTAATTTGAAAAGATACACACATCCCAATGTTCACAGCAGCACTATTTACAATAGCCGAGACATGGAAGTAACCCAAGTGCCCATCAACAGAGGAATGGATAAAGAAGATGTGATTATATGTATATATACACACACACACACACATACACACACACTATATATATATATACACACACACACATATATATACACTATATATATATACATATATATATGATGGAATATTACTCAGCAATAAAAAATGAAATACTGCCATTTGAAGCAATATGGATGGAACAAGAGAATACTATGCTTAGGCAAGTAACTTGGAGAAATATAAATATAAGATGATATCACTTATATGTGGAATCTGAATGATAAAACATAAATGTATATGCAAAACAGACTCAGAAACATTTAAAATAATTTTGTGGTTATCAAGGGGGAGAGGGTGGGGGATGAAATTGTTGGAATGCATCACTGACAAAATGGACATGAATTTGAGTAAACTCCGGGAAATGGTGAAGGACAGAGAAGCCTGGCATGCTGCAGTCCATGGGCTCACAAAGAGTCAGACATGACTGAATGACTGAACAACAACCAAGGGTGGGGGAAGAGACAAATTACAGGTATAGGATTAACAGATACAAACTACTATATATAGCATAGATAGATAGACATAGAGAATGGACTTGTGGACACAGTGGGGTAAGAAGAAGGTAGGACGAAATGTGAGAATAGCATTAAAATATATACATTACCTTATGTAAAACAGTGAGTTGGAAGTTGATATATATGACAGGGAGCCAAGCCTGACACTCTGTGATGACCTAGAAGGGTGGGATAGAAGGGGGATGGGAGGCTCAAGAGGGAGGGGATACATATATAATTATGACTGATTTGCGCTGTTGTACAGCAGAAACCAACACAACACTATAAAGCAATTACCCTCCAATTGAAAAACTGAAAAAAAGATAAACAACAAGAATTTACTGTATAGCACAGGGAATTATAGCCATTATCTTATAACAACCCATCATGCATTATAACCCGCAAAAATACTGAACCAATATGCTGTATACCTGAAACGAACACAATATTGTAAATCAACTATACTCCAATTTTTTAAAGTCTGATTTTGTTAATAATATTTGCATAAGATGCAAAGAAAACGCCATGAAGAACTCTGGAGGGCAATTTGATAATGCATAGTTATTAACATTGCTTGTACCCACAGATAAAACAACTTTAATCAGCTCCATTACCCTTTCAGAAAATACTTGCATCTGAACACACAAAGTCATATACAAAATTGTTGATTGAAGCCCTGTTTCTACTAGTGACAATTTGGAAACAACCTAAGAATGCCGGAATAAGAGAACAGCTAAGTCAACTATAGAACATTCATATTATAGAATGATACAAAGCTAGTAAAATGAATGAGCTAGATACACATACACCAACAAATACTCTTCCTAAACACTTTGCTGAGTGAGGAAAAAACAAGTTTCAAGACACTTTGTACAGAAAAATGCCAATTATGTGATCATGCACACAGGCATGCAGAAGCACCTACACACACACACACACACACAATGCTGCTGTTGCTGATGCTAAGTCGCTTCAGTCGTGTCCAACTCTGTGTGACCCCATAGACAGCAGCCTGCCAGGCTCCTCCATCCACAGGATTCTCTAGGCAAGAATAAATGCTAATGAGGTGGATGAAACTGGAGCCTATTATACAGAGTGAAGTAAGCCAGAAAGAAAAACATCAATACAGTCTACTAACGCATATATATGGAATTTAGAAAGATGGTAACAATAACCCTGTATGTGAGACAGCAAGAGAGACACAGATGTATTGAACAGTCTTTTGGACTCTGTGGGAGAGGGCGAGGGTGGGATGATATGGGAGAATGACACTGAAACATGTAAATTAGCATATGTGAAATGAATCGCCAGTCCAGGTTCGATGCATGATACAGGATGCTCGGGGCTGGTGCAGTGGGATGACCCAGAGGGATGGGATGGGGAGGGAGTTGGGAGGGGTGTTCAGGATGGGGAAAACATGTACACCCATGGTGGATTCAAGTCAATGTATGGCAAAACGAATACAATGTTGTAAAGTAAAATAAATAAATAATCTAAATAATAATTAAAGAATACTGGAGCAGGTTGCCATTTCCTTCTTCACACACACACAATAGGAACATATATATATATAAGTATGAAAAAGCCTGGCAAATTTTTGTAATGATAAGAATCAAACTCATATTTCTTAAAAAACTGGAAATAGAACTGCCATATGACCCAGCAATCCCACTTCTGGGCATACACACTGAGGAAACCAGATCTGAAAGAGACACGTGCACCCCAATGTTCATCGCAGCACTGTTTATAATAGCCAGGACATGGAAGCAACCTAGATGTCCATCAGCAGACGAATGGATAAGGAAGCTGTGGTACATATACACCATGGAATATTACTCAGCCATTAAAAAGAATTCATTTGAACCAGTTCTAATGAGATGGATGAAGCTGGAGCCCATTATACAGAGTGAAGTAAGCCAGAAAGATAAAGAACATTACAGCATACTAACACATATATATGGAATTTAGAAAGATGGTATCGATAACCCTATATGCAAAACAGAAAAAGAGACACAGATGTACAGAACAGACTTTTGGGCTCTGTGGGAGAAGGCGAGGGTGGGATGTTTCGAGAGAACAGCATCGAAACGTGTATATTATCTAGGGTGAAACAGATCACCAGCCCAGGTTGGATGCATGAGACAAGTGCTCGAGCCTGGTGCACTGGGAAGACCCAGAGGAATCGGGTGGAGAGGGAGGTGGGAGGGGGGATCGGGATGGGGAATACATGTAACTCCATGGCTGATTCATGTCAATGTATGACAAAACCCACTACAATATTGTAAAGTAATTAGCCTCCAACTAATAAAAATAAATGAAAAAAAAAGAATCAAACTCATGGAAGTACTTAATTCTGAGAAAAAAAAGTAGACTGGAGCTGAGACTATTGTCTCATATATAATAGTTCATTGTTAAAAAATAAGAATGTAATTGATATTAATTAAAAAGAAAAGAAACCCTGAAGCCCTGCAGTAAGAAGACAAACTGCTGAAGAAGTCTCCCTGGCATGAAATAATTCTCCTTGTTCACAGCTACAAACTACTTGACCCTGCACATCTCTTTTGGCCAAGGCTCCACAACTCTACATTTCCTCAACACCAGGCCACAAATCTGCCCAAGTCAACGACGTCTTCCCTGGACTCAGGCACAAAATCATATACAGATAGGAAAATGGTACTGAATCCAAGAGATTTCAAATGAAAGTTCATCCCAACTCACCAAAATGTCCAAAGTCCTCCACCTTCTAATAGGTTGCAGGGCTGAAAGCCAAAACAAAGGAAAAAAAGGTCAACACATTCATATTTTGAGAGTTCACACTTCTCTGCTTGTGATACTCTGCATTTTGGTCCTTCTTCAGCTGTTTCAATAGGTATTTTTCCATTTTTAAAACTTGCAACCTTGTAAGCTGCCTCTGTATCAGTGAGCTAGCTAGAATCTGTCTCTCAATTGCCAAGCACCAACTATTTAAACACTTTTTTTTTAAGAAAATAAGTGGTCTTTGGAGTTTTGCTCCTTGCACTAGTATATATCCCAGGTGTCTAAAATAAGAATACTCTTAACAATAGCAAAATGACTAGAACTTGTTTCATCAAACAATTACCTTTGATGCAGATTGTGTTTCACAACTAGAGAACTATATCATGCTTATACAAAGCAATTAAGCTACAACATGGTATACATTTTGCTACTAGATTATAAATTGTAAATATTATAGAAATAATTTTTAAAGGTACCAATTTTGAACACTTACTATGAGTCGGTCATTCCACCACCATTTAAAATGTATTAGTGCATTTAAAGTTTAATCCTATAGCAAATTATAAAGAAATTCTTTTCAGCCCACTTATTAGATATATCTTTGAATCTAGTTTTTTTGCATTCCAAAGACAGCAACAACTGCATACATAATACAACCTTTTACATATCAAATGGAAAAGCTGACTGGGCAACTGACTCCATGGGAGCTTGCTTGGTAGCAGGGACTCTCACACATCTCTGTACCATCCACAACACACAGCCCAGTTACTTGCACATAATACTCAACAAATGTTTGTTCAGTAAGTAAATAAATGTAAAGTTACATAAAAATAAAATTAAAAGGCTTTCAATATGCTATTCGAGTCTTAAATACCCCATTTTTAATTCATTCTCAGTATAACATTACTTGCTAAAGACAGTACTCCATTCAAAGTAGTTATCTTAGACCTCGTCACTTATTAGAAATTAGATGAGCCAAAAAGAAAATTGCAAAATTAAAACAAAATCAATGAATGGATTTGACATTTTATGAAATACTACCTGTGACATGCTTTTGTTTTTGCTGTGAAAATTATAACAAATTTTAAACATTACACACCGTATCTTCTCTTTGCTTTGAAAACCTTATAACTACCATTGGCCAAAAGCAATAAAAACATGAGTAGCACCTGAAAAAGAGATATATAATGAACTAAATCTCTTCCCAGGTGGGAAGGTAAAATGGCTCAACCACTTTGCAAAAGAGTTAGACAGTTTCTGGTAAAAAAAAAAAAAAAAAAAAAAAAAAAAAAAAAAAAACCTACATTTACCATATAAGCCAGTGATTATGCTCCTAGGTGTTTAACTACGTGAAATGAAACTTATGCTCACAGAAAAACATGCATGTGAGTATACAGGATTTATTCTTAATCAACAAAATCTGGAAAAAAGTCCTATCAACTAGGGCACAAATAAATTGTGGTGTATCACATGGTATAATTGAGTATCAAAGCTTTAGCAATTAAAAGGAACGAACCATAGATATGTAACTACATGGATGAGTGTCAAATCCATTGTAACAAGTGAAAGAAACCATCCCAAAAGACTACAGGCTGTAAGATTCCATTTATATGACATTTTGGAAAAGGGAAAACAATAGGGCTGGAAAAGAGATGCGGGGGGGCCACCAGAACTGATTCACATCTTAATTTTGTTGGTTTGCATTTGTCAAAACTTACAGAACTATATGCTAAATAGGGTGGATTCTACTGTATGTAAATTATACCTCAGTTTTGTTTAACTTTTAAAAAAACCCTCACTTAAAGTACTTATAAAGAAACTATTCACGTTTTTGCATTCTATCTTGCTTCAGAAAAGGAGAGGATATGGCTACAAACAGATCTAATGCAAAAGGTAATAAATTTTGTAATCATCTTAAAAATAAGTGCTATCATTTGAAATAACAACATAATAAATTGTGATGATCAAAGTTCCTTCCCCCAAAAAACTAAGCAAGGAAATCATTACAAAGAAAAACCTACACAGTATAATTTGAATTAAACTAGCACTGAGGTTAGGGTAAAAGTGCATGCTATAATGCCTTTCCACTTTCCAAAGGAGGGTCACAAGCCAAGTTCAGGGTATACCAGCTACTGATACTAATAGGGAGGGAAGTTCAGTGGGATACAGGAGTCCTACTGTTGTTCAGTAAAGGAAAAAAAAAAAATCCAATTTCTTAGGAACAGAAAGAGAATCAAGTATTATAAGCCAAAAAGAAAAAAGTAAAGGGAAACAAGAACACTAAGATGAAACAGACATAAAATACATAAAGAAAAAATGGCAGTTAATAAAGCCTATGATCAGTTATACGGGAAAGACGCTACAACTGGCAAAGAAAAGATTATACCAATAAATTGAAAGGGGAAAATGCAAACTGCAGGCATATAAGGCTCTCTCCCATCTCAAGGTTTTTGCTCTTATTGTCCACCCTGCTTAGGATACTCCTCCCCCAGCCCTTTCCTTGGCTGACTCAGCATAAAAATCACCTCTTCAGAAAGGCCTTCCCTGATAAGGCAATCAAAAGTAGAACACTCCACTCACATGATAAGGTCTGTCTACTAGACTACAAGCTCTATAAATGAGGACAGAAACTTATCTATTTTTTTAACTGCCTCCTCCTTAGTGACTAAATGAGAGCTTGACACATAGTAAGTGCTCAAAAAATATATGCAACCACATGTTTTAAACAGAATATGAGGAAAACATAAATCCTCTTGGGTACTATCAAATTTGGTAATCATAAAAAAGAATTTATACTAAAAAATTTTAAAAAATCAATACTATAAGAAATAAAGAATGCATATGCTTCAAAACAAAAAAAAGCATTTTTTAAGACAAATGCTTAAGTCAATTGGAACTGACAGATTCAGTAGAACTTCTTTTAAACTTTCTTAGACTACACATTCTTTTGCTTCAAACTATTTTTTAAATACAGAAAAAGAAAGTATGTTACCCATGTTACTGCATAAGGCAAATATGGTTTTATTCTAAATTGAGAAGAAAAATATCAAATAAGGAATTCTAGGTTGATCTTCCTTTTCATCAAATAATGTATGTTTGTATATACACATATATATTATTCAAGCTACTTATGTGTGTATAATCTGAATAAAATCTTAAGAAATAGAACACTAGAATATAATTTTTTTTAAGTATCAACTATTGTTGTTCAGTCACTAAGTCATGTCTGACTCTTTACACCCCCATGGACTGCAGCATGCCAGGCTTCCCTGTCCCTCACCATCTATAACTATTACTATTTATTCTACAAATACAGGCTAGAGTAACATGTTAATGGGAAAATAAATTATTTTCTCACTTAGCTGTCAAGAAACACTGGTGACATTCAACATATTTTCTTAATTAACAAAATTAAATATTTTCACTCCTGACATGAAAAGGGCACATTTAAACAACAGAACCAATAATATATTTAATAGAGAAGTATGACTGGAATTCTTTTAAAATCAAGAATAGGCAAAAATAGAACTCCACAAATGTTGCCCCCCCCCTCCTGGTTGCCACTCTCTTTTAATGGAATATTGACTAAGATTATTAGAGAAAAAGAGAGAAAAAAGGAATTGAAGGTACATTTAGGAATGGAAGATACTAAAAATCATTTTTTTGCTTATGACATGAATATAGAGTACTCAGAAAATCCAAAGAAGTCAACCAAAAAATTACCAAAGGTAATAAAATGAGTTCATCAGAATTGTGGAGTGAAGTAAATCCACAAAAATAAATTAAATGCAGCCCTATATACTAATAATACAGAAAACACAATGAATAACTCAAAAAAGAAATGAGATTACATCCTCAGTAACTATTAGAAACACTAATGCTTGTGCATTAAGTTTATGACACAAACAAAATTAAGACCCTAATGAATGAAAAATGGAAGATTTAAATAAATGAAGAAATATACCTATCTCATTGTTAGATTCAAGATAAGAGTACTCAAACTCACATATATATACTACAACAGTTGTTAGAATTGTGTGATATTTTAACTAAACAAGGGAGATTAATCAATGGTACAGAGCAGTTAGAAATAGACTCAAATTATTATTATAATAACTAAAGCTATTGTAAGAAATATAAGTAACAGAAATGGATAATAGAATCCTTTATAAATGTTTTGCCAGGGTAAAATGGTTATAAATAAAAATAAATAAATAACTTGGACCCATGCCTTACACTGTACATTTGCAACAAACGCCATATAACAATTAAAGCTCTCATGACAAAGTATTTTGCTAAATTATAAAGTAAAAGTGTGTTTAAAGAATTGAAATTCAGTGTCAGAAGTTAGACAAACAAAGCTAGTATCTGAGAATAAAAATATATTCACGACATTAGGCTAAGACAGATTCAGCTAAAGGCGATGGGGAAGAAGTCCAGCCAGGCAGGCCAATGCCTGGAGAATCTGGGGACAAGAGATGGCAAGTCCAGGTAAGCAGTCAGCATTAGGGAAAGCCAGGAGAGGGGGCAGGTGCTGACGACCTGGTAGACAGGTAAAGCGCAACAATGTGAGTAGCAATAGAGAGGGGTATTATTTGGCTACGCAGATGATGTTCAGAGTTGAGGTTCAAGTTCTGCAGTCACAGTTGCTAGTCTGGGATTTTGAATCAAAACACAGGTTTCTGAAAGAACAGGGGAGGAAAAAGCAAAGTCCTAGTCTTATAAGAATGAAAATACTGTGTAGATTATCAAAGCAGAGGCCCTTTCATAGAACTGTTGTGCAAGGTATAAGCACAATGACAAGAATAAGGCAGAAACCAAGTTAGTAAAAAGCTGATCCAGTCTAGGCTTGGTATACAAGCAGAGGTTAAGTGGTTCCAACTATGAGGATTTAAAGAGCTTTGGGTTAGTGAATCAGATCACTTACTATGAAATGGCATTTTATTCCAGCTATGGAAGGGAGATATATTTCTGACTTTTAAAGAAATAGAGTATGTCATCTCATACAAGACAAATGTATTCAAATGTCTTAAAAATAAAAAGGCTGTTAAGCTATGAAATGTAATAAAATGAGTATCAAAAGAAAGTATCATAATGGGAAAAATTCATGAGAAAAAAATGTAACTGATAAAGGCTCACTATCCAACTTGAATAAAAAATTAATGCACATATATCAGGCTAATACTCAGATTCTATTTGATA
The DNA here is from genome assembly GCF_910594005.1 of Cervus elaphus. Lineage (NCBI taxonomy): Eukaryota > Metazoa > Chordata > Mammalia > Artiodactyla > Cervidae > Cervus > Cervus elaphus. Next base: position 44,828,851 of record NC_057848.1, on the reverse strand, counting down.
AGTTAACAAAGATGAACAGGCAGTTTATATAAAAAGAAGTGAAATAGGACATCATCATGTGGAAAAAGAGAAAGGCTCAATAGTAATTAAATGAATATAAATTAAATAAAATTTCATGGCTTATCTATTAAATTAACATAAACAGTTTATAGACTCAATGGCAAGCAAGAATTTGGGGAAATGGGTATGTTAACACATTGCTGTTAGCTCTGTAAATTGACTCAGTTTTGCTGGATGGTAATTAGGCTATATCAAAAAAGAATTAAAAAAATCATTCATAATTTTTTTTCTAGCAATTCCATTGTAGGGAATACACCCCTTGGGAAATAAATCATGTTTTATTTTTTCCAAAAGGAAAACATGATTAGTACTATGATTCTCAAGGCAGTTCTCTGTACAACTTTTATAAAGAATAGGTAGAGTCCAAATGCTTTCTATTACTGAAATGGTAACAAAGAGATCTTTTGTAGGCATTAGAAGTGACAAATGAGAGGAATTTGTTATATATAATATGAAAAACTGTTATGTGAAAAAAATCATAGTACAAAATATTAAGTACATTACAACACAACCATGTCAAAAGGTTCAAGACTGTTTATAAATTTCTATTTCTTCTGCCCGTTTTAGTAAGATATGTTTTCCTGGGAGTTTGTCCATACCATCTACATTTTCATATTTACCAGCATAAAGCTATTCATATCATTTTTTCACATTTAAAAATCTACTGGGATCCTTACTTGGATAATGTTCTTAAAAATTTATATATTTTATTAATCTTTTCAAACAACCAACTTTTAATGCTGCTGAATTTCTCTACTGTAGGTTTGTTTTCTATTTCATATCTGTTCTTGTCTTTATTTTCTTTCTTCTAGATATTGCTGGTTATCAGAAGATAATTAACTTTATTTTTTTAATTTTTATCTTATATTGGGGGATAGTAGATTAATAATGTTACTTTCAGCTGTATAGCAAAGTAATTCAGTTACATGCATCTATTCTTTTCCAAATTATTTTCTCATTTAATTTATCACAGAACATTGAGCAGAGTTACATGTCCTATACAGCAGGTCCTTGTTGGTTATCTATTTTAAATATAGTAGTGTGTACATGTCAACCCCAAATTCCTTATCTATATAGATTTCTTGAATTTAATTTGCTGCTCCTCTTCTAACTTCATGTAATGGATATTTATATCATTCCTTTTCAGTCTATCATCTTACTAATATATTTAAGAATACAAACATTCCTCTAATAACAGCTATATCCCATAGTGTTGATATATATTTTCTCATTAAATTCAAGATATTTTCTAATGCCCATTATAATTTTTATTTGACTTATTGATTATATAGAAATATAGAGAAGACTCTACACATGGACATCACCAGACGGTCGACACTGAAATCAGATTGATTATATTCTTTGCAGTCAAAGATGGAGAAGCTCTATACAATCACCAAAAACAAGGCCAGGAGCTGACTGTGGCTCAGATCATGAACTCCTTATTGCCAAATTCATACTGAAATTGAAGAAAGTGGAGAAAACGACTAGACCATTCAGGTATGACCTAAATCATATCCCTTATGACTATACAGGGGACATGAGAAATAGATTTAAGGGACTAGATCTGATAGACAGAGTGCCTGATGAACTATGGATGGAGGTTCTTGACATTGTACAAGAGACAGGAATTAAGACCGTCCCCAAGAAAAAGAAATGCAGAAAGCAAAATGGCTGTCTGAGGAGGCCTTACAAATAGCTGTGAAAAGAAGAGAAGCGAAAAGCAAGGGAGAAAAGGAAAGATATACCCATTTGAATGCAGAGTTCCAAAGAATAGCAAGGAGAGATAAGAAAGACTTCCTCAGTGATCAATGTGAAGAAATAGAGGAAAACAACAGAATGGGAAAGACTAGAGATCTCTTCAAGAAAATTAGAGATACCAAGGGTACATTTCATGCAAAGATGGGCTCAATAAAAGACAGAAACGGTATGGACCTAACAGAAGCAGAAGATATTAAGAAGAGGTGGCAAGAATACACAGAACTGTACAAAAAAGATCTTTATGACTCAGATAATCACAATGGTGTGATCACTCACCTAGAGCCAAACATCCTGGAATGTGAAGTCAGGCGGGCCTTAGGAAGCATCACTACGAACAAAGCTAGTGGAGGTGATGGAATTCCACTTGAGCTATTTCAAATCCTAAAAGATGATGTTGTGAAAGTGCTGCACTCAATATGTCAGCAAATTTGGAAAACTCAGCAGTGGCCACAGGACTGGAAAAGGTCACTTTTCATTCCAATCCCTAAGAAAGGCAATGTCAAAGAATGCTCAAACTACTGCACAATTGCACTCATCTCACATGCTAGTAAAGTAATGCTCAAAATTCTCCAAGCCAGGCTTCAGCAATACGTGAACCATGAACTTCCAGATGTTCAAGCTGGTTTTAGAAAAGGCAGAGGAACCAGAGATCCAATTGCCAACATCCGCTGGATCATCAAAAAAGCAAGAGAGTTCCAGAAAAAAATCAATTTCTGCTTTATTGACTATGCCAAAGACTGACTGTGTGGATCACAATAAACTGTGGAAAATTCTGAAAGAGATGGTAATACCAGACCACCTGATCTCCCTCTTGAGAAACCTGTATGCCAGTCAGGAAGCAACAGTTAGAACTGGACATGGAACAACAGACTGGTTCCAAATAGGAAGAGGAGTACATCAAGGCTGTATATTGTCACCCTGCTTATTTAACTTATATGCAGAGTACATCATGAGAAATGCTGGGCTGGATAAAGCACAAGCTGGAATCAAGATTGCCAGGAGAAATATCAATAACCTCAGATAAGCAGATGACACCACCCTTATGGCAGACAGTGAAGATAAAGAGCCTCTTGATGAAGGTGAAAGAGAAGAGTGAAAAAGTTGGCTTAAAGCTCAACATTCAGAAAACTAAGATCATGGCATCCAGTCCCATCACTTCATGGCAAACAGATGGGGAAACAGTGGAAACAGTGCCTGACTATTTTTCTGGGCTCCAAAATCACTGCAGATGGTGACTGCAGCCATGAAATTAAAAGACGCTAACCTAGACAGCATATTAAAAATCAGAGACATTACTTTGTCAACAAAGGTCCGTCTAGTCAAGGCTATGGTTTTTTCAGTGGTCATGTATGGATGTGAGAGTTGGACTATAAAGAAAGCTGAGCACCAAAGAATTGATACTTTTGAACTGTGGTGTTGGAGAAGACTCTTGAGAGTCCCTTGGACAGTAAGGATATCCAACCAGTCCTTCCTAAATGAGATCAGTCCTGGGTGTTCATTGGTAGGACTGAGGTTGAAGCTGAAACTCCAATACACTGGCCACCTGATGCGAAGAGCTGACTCTCTGGAAAAGACCCTGATGTTGGGAAAAATTTGAGGGCAGGAGGAAAGGGGGACAACAGAGGATGAGATGGTTGCATCACCGACTCAATGGACATGGGTTTGGGTGGACTTTGGGAGTTGGTGATGGACAAGGAGTCCTAGTGTGCTATGGTTCATGGGGTTACAAAGAGTTGTACATGACTGAGTAAGTGAACTGAACTGATACTGCTAATTCTGCAAATATCTCCTAACTCGTCATTTTGCTATTTCTAGCTTGATTCCATTATGCTCAAATGATGCAGTCTGTGTAATTTAAATCCATCAAAATTTATTGAAATGTGTTGTATGGCCCAGCATAGGGTCTATTTGGGAAACATTTCTGTATGTAATTGAAAAAAATGTATAATCTGGAAGTATTAGATGCAGTGCTCCCCTTGTGGCTCAGACAGTAAAGAATCTGCCTGACAATGCAATAGACCAGGTTCAATCTGTGGATAGGGAAGATCCCCTGGAGAAGGAAATGGCAACCCACTCCAGTATACTTGCCTGGAAAATTCCATGGGCAGAGGACCCTGGTGGGCTACAGTCCATGGGGTTGCACAAGTCAGACATGACTGAGCATGCACAGATGATGACATCAATGAACCTTTTCATGCAGTAGAGTGTTGGTAAATGTTTAACAATTCAGATGCCCAGATACGCACTGTTGGACAATCTCCATGGAGTGAATACTCTCACTATGGCCAACGACAAGTAATCAACATGAGATCACTGATGCACACATGTGACTCTCATAAGTCACTATGGGCTCATTCTATTTTATAATCATTTACATGTCTTATTAGATCAAGCTATCAATTGAAGAGTTCAATATTCAATATCCTGACTCATTTATTGCTATGGACTGAATATTCGTGTCCCCAAATTCACATGTTGAAATCTAGAAGGTTGGCGTTTTGGGAGGCGCTTAGGTCATGAAGGTAGAGCCTTCGTGAATCATAATTGTGGTCGTAGAGCTCACCAAGCCCCCTAGTCCTCTTCTGCCATGTGAGGTTACAGCTAGAAAATTGCCATATATAAGGAAGTGGGCCCTCATCCAACACCAAATCTACCAATCCTAGATTTCTCAGCTTCCAGAGGTGTAAGAAGTAAATTGCTTTTTATAAGTCACCTAGTTTATGGAATTTTACTATAGCACCCTGAATTAAGATATTTATTTTCTATTACTTACCAAGAGAGGTTTGTAAAATCTCTTTGTGAATATACCAAATTTCCCTGATATTTTGGTCAATTTTTGTTTAATGTATCTAGAAGCTATCTTATTAGGTACATACAAAATTTATAATTATTTCACCTTCCTGAGTGGCTAAAACACTTTATTGCATATAATCTGGTTTATATTCTGATAATTCTTTTTGTCTTAAAGTCTACTTTATTGGGATAGGAGGAGATACTGTCCAGGAGAGAGCTAGGATTGCTAGATTTCCTAAACCCGGTCATACAGCCGAGACCTGATGTGGCCATGTTTCTCCTACTCTTTGAATGTCTCATCAGATATTTATTCAGATGAAAGGCATGTTTATTATTATCTGAACCAAGATCTCAAATTCATTTTGTATAAAATGCTTTTGCATGGTTTTAATATACACTGAATTTTCCAGGAAAGCAACTACTCATATAAACAGAAGATTGTACTTTGTTTTGTTCATAACTTAAGCAAGAATTGTTTACCATTTAAGATAATTATATGACCAAAGGCAGCAAATATCACTGTATTTAAGTCCTCAACACAACACCCTACATTTATAGAAGCTGTATTCATAGTGGTTCAATATGTGGATGGAAAATGTTTATTATACAGTAGTACCTGAACATATACATATACAAATACATATTCTATTAAAATTATTTCTCCTCATTTACCATTTATAGTACATTTATGAATTTATACACATTCCTTTATAAAGATTATATTATCTATGAGCTTCATTACAGCTTTAAAGAGATAATTACGGGGTGGGGGGGTGGCGGGGAGGAGCCAAGATGGCGGAGGAGTAGGACGGGGAGGTCACTTTCTCTCCTACAAATTCATCAAAAGAATAACTGAACACAGAGCAAACTTCACGAAACAACTTCTGATCGCTAGCTGAGGTCATCAGGCGCCCAGAAAAGCAGCCCATTGTCTTCGAAAGGAGGTAGGACAAAATATAAAAGATAAAAAGTGAGACAAAAGAGCTAAGGACGGAGATCCGTCCCGGGAACTCTTAGGCGGCATTGCTTGGGGTAGGGTCCGGGCCTGAGTGCCCTGAGGACAATCGGAGGGAGCTTCTGTGAGTTGCCAACTTGAACTGTGGGAGACCAAAAGAGAGAGAGTAAATTAACCGGCCCGAACACACTGCCGGCCGTTCGCAGAACAAAGAGACCGAGAGGGTCCAGAGAGGAGCTCGCAGGCTGCGGACCGGCCCAGCCCCACCGGAGGCAGGAGGCAGGGGGGAGGGGAAGGTCGCGGCGAGACACAGGGCGCAGGCACCCGACCGGCGCGGGCGGGGACTGGGGCTGGGGACGCGGAGGGCAGAAGGCGCAGGCACCCGACTGGCGCCAGCGGAAACTGAGACTGGGTCCGTGGAAGGGAGTGGGCGCGCCACACCTGGGGAGAGTGCGCCCACCAAGCCCCTGGCTGCCTGGACCGCTCTGACGGGGAAGGCACAGAGAGCAGGCGCAGCTTTTCGCTCCGCGCTTTTGTGGAACACCTGAGGGCTGTAGCCTCGCGCAGCGCGGGGCGCACTCCATATAGAGCAGCCGGGAGCCTGAGCAGCGCAGACGGAGAAAGCGGCGTCAGCCCCTCCCGGCAGTGCTAGCCCGTCCCCGCGGCGCAAGCCCGTCCCCATAGCGCCAGCCCCTCCCGGCAGCGCGACGGAACTAGCTACCTGAATAAGAGTCCACCTCCGCCCGCCTGTGTCAGGGCGGAAATGAGGCTCTGAAGAGACCGGCAAACAGAAGCCAAATAAACAAAGGGAACCGCTTCAGAAGGGACTGGTGCAACAGATTAAAATCCCTCTAGGAAACATTGACTACACCGGAAGGGGCCTGTAGATATCGAGAAGCGTAAGCTGGAACGAGGAGCTATCTGAAACTGAGCCGAACCCACACTGACCACAACAGCTCCAGAGAAACTCCTAGATATAATTTTATTTTTTCTTTTTTTTTTTTTTTATTTTTTCTCTTTTATTTTCCTTTAAAATCCCCTATTACTCCCCCATTACTCCTTAACTTTCATTTCCATAGACTTCTACGATTTTTTAATTAGGGGGAAAAAAAAATTTTTTTTCCTTTCTTTCTTTTTTTTTTTTCTTTTTCTTTCTTTTTTTTCTTTTCTCTTCTTTTTTTTCTTTCCTTTTTCTCTTCTATTTTCTATTTTTCTTTTTCTCTTATTTCTTTTAAAGTCCTCTAGTACTCCTCTACTACTCCTTAATTTTCATTTTCAATACACTATAACCTTACAAAAAAAAAAAAAAAGAAGAGAAGCCCTATTTTTAAAACGAAGATTATTCTCTCCCAATCTTGACTCTCTGTTTTCTACCTCAGAACACCTCTATTTCCTCCTTTCCCCTTCTCTTCCCAATCCAATTCTGTGAATCTTTGTAGGTGACTGGGCTACGGAGAACACTCTGGGAACAGACAGCTGCGTAGATCTGTCTCTCTCCTCTTGAGTCCCCCTTTTTCTCCTCCTGCTCATCTCTATCTCCCTCCTCCCTCTCCTCTTCTTCATGTAACTCTGTGAACGTCTCTGGGTGTCCCTAACGGGGGAGAATCTTTTAGCCATTAACCTAGAAGTTTTCTTTTCAGGGCTGTTATAGTTGGAGAAGTCCTGAGACTACAGGAAGAATAAAACTGAAATCCAGAGGCAGAAGACTTAAGCCCAAAACCTGAGAACACCAGAAAACTCCTGACTACATGGAACTTTAAGTAATAAGTGACTGTCCAAAAGCCTTCATACCTACACTGAAACCAACCACCACCCAAGAGCCAGTAAGTTTTAGAGCAAGACATACCACGCAAATTCTCCAGCAACGCAGGAACATAGCCCTGAACGTCAACATACAGGCTGCCCAAGGTCACACCTAACACATAGACCCATCTCAAAACTCATTACTGGGCACTCCATTGCTCTCCAAAGAGAAGAAATCAAGTTCCACGCACCAGAACACTCACGCACGCTTCCCTAACCAGGAAATCTTGACAAGCCAAACGTCTAACCCCACCCACTGGGTTAATCCTCCACAACAAAAGGGAACCACAGACCTCCAGAATACAGAAAGCCCACTCCAGATTCAGCAATCTAAACAAGATGAAAAGGCAAAGAAATACCCAACAGGTAAAGGAACATGAAAAATGCCCACCAAGTCAAACAAAAGAGGAGGAGATAGGGAATCTACCTGAAAAAGAATTTAGAATAATGATAATAAAAATGATCCACAATCTTGAAAACAAAATGGAGTTACAGATAAATAGCCTGGAAACAAAGATTGAAAAGATTCAAGAACTGTTTAATAAAGACCTAGAAGAAATAAAAAAGAGTCAATTAAAAATGAATAATGCAATGAATGAGATCAAAAACACTTTGGAGGGAACCAAGAGTAGAATAATGGAGGCAGAAGATAGGATAAGTGAGGTAGAAGATAAAATGGTGGAAATAAATGAAGCAGAGAGGAAAAAAGAAAAAAGGATCAAAAGAAATGAGGACAACCTCAGGGACCTCTGGGACACTGTGAAACGCCCCAACATTCGAATCATAGGAGTTCCAGAAGAAGAAGACAAAAAGAAAGGCCATGAGAAAATACTCGAGGAGATAATAGCTGAAAACTTCCCTAAAATGGGGAAGGAAATAGCCACCCAAGTCCAAGAAACCCAGAGAGTCCCAAACAGGATAAACCCAAGGCGAAACACCCCAAGACACATATTAATCAAATTAACAAAGATCAAACACAAAGAACAAATATTAAAAGCAGCAAGGGAAAAACAACAAATAACACACAAAGGGATTCCCATAAGGATGACAGCTGATCTATCAATAGAAACCCTCCAGGCCAGAAGGGAATGGCAGGACGTACTGAAAGTAATGAAAGAGAATAACCTACAACCTAGATTACTGTATCCAGCAAGGATCTCATTCAGATATGAAGGAGAATTCAAAAGCTTTACAGATAAGCAAAAGCTGAGAGAATTCAGCACCACCAAACCAGCTCTTCAACAAATGCTAAAGGATCTTCTCTAGACAGGAAATGCAGAAAGGTTGTATAAACGTGAACCCAAAACAACAAAGTAAATGGCAACGGGACCACACCTATCAATAATTACCCTAAATGTAAATGGGTTGAATGCCCCAACCAAAAGACAAAGATTGGCTGAATGGATACAAAAACAAGACGCCTATATATGCTGTCTACAAGAGACCCACCTCAAAACAAGAGACACATACAGACTGAAAGTGAAGGGCTGGAAAAAAATATTTCATGCAAACGGAGACCAAAAGAAAGCAGGAGTCGCAATACTCATATCAGATAAAATAGACTTTCAAATAAAGGATGTGAAAAGAGACAAAGAAGGACACTACATAATGATCAAAGGATCAATCAAAGAAGAAGATATAACAATTATAAATATATATGCACCCAACATAGGAGCACCGCAATATGTACGGCAAACACTAACGAGTATGAAAGAGGAAATTAATAGTAACACAATAATAGTGGGAGACTTTAATACCCCACTCACAACTATGGATAGATCAACTAAACAGAAAATTAACAAGGAAACACAAACCTTAAATGACACAATCGACCAGCTAGACCTAATTGATATCTATAGGACATTTCACCCCAAAACAATCAACTTCACCTTTTTCTCAAGTGCACACGGAACCTTCTCCAGAATAGATCACATCCTGGGCCATAAATCTAGTCTTGGAAAATTCAAAAAAATTGAAATCATTCCAGTCATCTTTTCTGACCACAGTGCAGTAAGATTAGATCTCAATTACAGGAAAAAAATTGTTAAAACTTCAAACATATGGAGGCTAAATAACACACTTCTGAATAACCAACAAATCATAGAAGAAATCAAAAAAGAAATCAAAATATGTATAGAAATGAATGAAAATGAAAACACAACAACCCAAAACCTATGGGACACTGTAAAAGCAGTGCTAAGGGGAAGGTTCATAGCATTACAGGCTTACATCAAGAAACAAGAAAAAAACCAAATAAATAACCTAACTCTACACCTAAAGCAATTAGAGAAGGAAGAAATGAAGAACCCCAGAGTTAGCAGAAGGAAAGAAATCTTAAAAATCAGGGCAGGAATAAATGCAAAAGAAACTAAAGAGACCATAGCAAAAATCAACAAAGCTAAAAGCTGGTTTTTTGAAAAAATAAACAAAATTGACAAGCCATTAGCAAGACTCATTAAGAAACAAAGGGAGAAGAACCAAATCAACAAAATTAGAAATGAAAATGGAGAGATCACAACAGACAACACTGAAATACAAAGGATCATAAGAGACTACTACCAGCAGCTCTATGCCAATAAAATGGACAACTTGGATGAAATGGACAAATTCTTAGAAAAGTATAACTTTCCAAAACTGAACCAGGAAGAAATAGAAGATCTTAACAGACCCATCACAAGCAAGGAAATCGAAAGTGTAATCAAAAATCTTCCAGCAAACAAAAGCCCAGGACCAGATGGCTTCACAGCTGAATTCTACCAAAAATTTAGAGAAGAGCTAACACCTATCTTACTCAAACTCTTCCAGAAAATTGCAGATGAAGGTAAGCTTCCAAACTCATTCTATGAGGCCACCATCACCCTAATTCCAAAACCAGACAAAGATGCCACAAAAAAAGAAAACTACAGGCCAATATCACTGATGAATATAGATGCAAAAATCCTTAACAAAATTCTAGCAAACAGAATCCAACAACATATTAAAAAAATCATACACCACGACCAAGTGGGCTTTATCCCAGGAATGCAAGGATTCTTCAATATCCGCAAATCAATCAATGTAATACACCACATTAACAAATTGAAAGATAAAAACCATATGATTATCTCAATAGATGCAGAGAAAGCCTTTGACAAAATTCAACACTCATTTATGATTAAAACTCTCCAAAAAGCAGGAATAGAAGGAACATACCTCAACATAATAAAAGCTATATATGACAAACCCACAGCAAGCATCACCCTCAATGGTGAAAAATTGAAGGCATTTCCCCTGAAATCAGGAACAAGACAAGGGTGCCCACTCTCACCACTACTATTCAACATAGTGTTGGAAGTTCTGGCCAAAGCAATCAGAGCATAAAAAGAAGTAAAAGGAATCCAGATAGGAAAAGAAGAAGTAAAACTCTCACTGTTTGCAGATGACATGATCCTCTATATAGAAAACCCTAAAGACTCTTCCAGAAAATTACTAGAGCTAATCAATGAATATAGTAAAGTTGCAGGATGTAAAATTAACACACAGAAATCCCTTGCATTCCTATATACTAACAATGAAAAAACAGAAAGAGAAATTAAGGAAACAATACCATTCACCATTGCAACAAAAAGAATAAAATACTTAGGAGTATATCTACCTAAAGAAACAAAAGACCTATACATAGAAAACTATAAAACACTGATGAAAGAAATCAAAGAGGACACAAACAGATGGAGAAACATACCGTGTTCATGGATTGGAAGAATCAATATTGTCAAAATGGCTATTCTACCCAAAGCAGTCTATAGATTCAATGCAATCCCTATCAAGCTACCAACGGGATTTTTCACAGAACTAGACCAAAGAATTTCACAATTTGTATGGAAATACAAAAAACCTCGAATAGCCAAAATAATCTTGAGAAAGAAGAATGGAACTGGAGGAATCAACCTGCCTGACTTCAGACTCTACTACAAAGCCACAGTCATCAAGACAGTGTGGTACTGGCACAAAGACAGAAATATAGATCAATGGAACAGAATAGAAAGCCCAGAGATAAATCCACGAACCTATGGACACCTTATCTTTGACAAAGGAGGCAAGGATATACAATGGAAAAAAGACAACCTCTTTAACAAGTGGTGCTGGGAAAACTGGTCAACCACTTGTAAAAGAATGAAACTAGAACACTTTCTAACACCATACACAAAAATAAACTCAAAATGGATTAAAGATCTAAATGTAAGACCAGAAACTATAAAACTCCTAGAGGAGAACATAGGCAAAACACTCTCCGACATAAATCACAGCAAGATCCTCTATGACCCACCTCCCAGAATATTGGAAATAAAAGCAAAAATAAACAAATGGCACCTAATGAAACTTAAAAGCTTTTGCACTATAAAGGAAACTATAAGTAAGGTGAAAAGACAGCCCTCAGATTGGGAGAAAATAATAGCAAATGAAGAAACAGACAAAGGATTAATCTCAAAAATATACAAGCAACTCTGGCAGCTCAATTCCAGAAAAACAAATGACCCAATCAAAAAATGGGCCAAAGAACTAAACAGACATTTCTCCAAAGAAGACATACAGATGGCTAACAAACACATGAAAAGGTGCTCAACATCACTCATTATTAGAGAAATGCAAATCAAAACCACAATGAGGTACCATTACACGCCAGTCAGGATGGCTGCTATCCAAAAGTCTACAAGCAATAAATGCTGGAGAGGGTGTGGAGAAAAGGGAACCCTCTTACACTGTTGGTGGGAATGCAAACTAGTACAGCCACTATGGAAAACAGTGTGGAGATTCCTTAAAAAACTGGAAATAGAACTGCCATATGACCCAGCAATCCCACTTCTGGGCATACACACTGAGGAAACCAGATCTGAAAGAGACACGTGCACCCCAATGTTCATCGCAGCACTGTTTATAATAGCCAGGACATGGAAGCAACCTAGATGCCCATCAGCAGATGAATGGATAAGGAAGCTGTGGTACATATACACCATGGACTATTACTCAGCCATTAAAAAGAATTCATTTTAATCAGTCCTAATGAGATGGATGAAGCTGGAGCCCATTATACAGAGTGAAGTAAGCCAGAAAGATAAAGAACATTACAGCATACTAACACATATATATGGAATTTAGAAAGGTGATAACGATAACCCTATATGCAAAACAGAAAAAGAGACACAGAAGTACAGAACAGACTTTTGAACTCTGTGGGAGAAGGTGAGGATGGGATATTTCAAAAGAACAGCATGTATACTATCTATGGTGAAACAGATCACCAGCCCAGGTGGGATGCATGAGACAAGTGCTTGGGCCTGGTGCACTGGGAAGACCCAGAGGAATCGGGTGGAGAGGGAGATGGGAGGGGGGATCGGGATTGGGAATACATGTAAATCCATGGCTGATTCATATCAATGTATGACAAACCCACTGGAAAAAAAAATAATAATAATAATAAAAAACTATAAAAAAAAAGAAAGAAAAAAAAATACAAAAAAAAATAAAGAGATAATTACAAAATATTTGCTATAGTTTAAAGTATTTTGCTGAATATTTTAGGAGAATAGGTCATTTTGAATATGGTCACATTTTTATAGAAATTGCAAATAACTCTGAAGACATATGGTTTCAAAATTTCTGGAGACTAAAATCTGAATCCAGATAATTATATTCACAAAAGAGGTAACAAAACATCAGCATGAATTATGTCTTTAAGTTGTCAACAACAAGGCATTTCTAATTCCTGTGATATTCAAACAAACCAGGTAACCCACTACCAGTAAGCCAATCCCAAGAATACAATGGCCATTTGAAATAATTCACCCAGTGGAAGAGACCTCAGATGACCCATCCAGTGCCAATAGCTTTGGCTTTTGCTAACCATCAATCCAAAATCTTTATATTAATTTGGTTGTGACAAAACCAATTTTGGCCAATTAGAGTTAAATAAAAATAGATGTCCATGTCTCGCAATGTGCACCTCTCTCATGCAGATTCTGATTATTCCAGTTCTTGAGAAGATTTTCTTCTCTAATGATTACAGACTTTACAATGTGTACATAACAATCTTATCCTTCAGCTCTCAGGGCAACATTATACCATGACTAAGAGAGCAGTTTCTTAAAATACCTAGGCAAAACTTCAAGTTATTCTACTCATTAGATGTGTGACCTTGGACAAGTCATTTAACCTCACTGTGCCCCAATTTCCATCTGGAAAATGGAGATAATATTATCGAGTTCACAGAGATTGTTGTGAAACATAACTTAATATGCATAAAATGCTGAGAATAGTGCCAGTTCTCATTACATAGTTTTATTTGTTCTTTTAACCTATTCTTAGTACAGAACACAGGATATAGTGTCTGCTTACAAAGTACCAGTTAAGATGACTTTGCAGTATAAATTGGACTATGGAATTAAACAAACAAACAAAAAAATGGTCTACCCAGAAACCAAACCTTGAACACATTAGCATGAGCACTAACTCAAAGCTTTCCAAAATGTGTTCAAAAGACAGTTTATCATACATATACTGAGGATCTATCATGCATCAAGCACTGTGCTAAACCTTGGAGACACAGTAATGAATATCACAAATGTGATCTCTTCCATCCTTACATTGGAAGAGAGAAACAAGTAAGCAAACCATTTGAATTTAACCTTAGAAGCTGTATGATGATGGCATAAAAAGATTAAGAAAAAACATTTCCTTAGTTTCTAGAGATATAGGGGAAAGCAGATAGACCTTAAGAGACTACTCCTCATGAAAGAAACATTCCAGATAGCAAGTAGGTTGGAGGAAGAATGATTTGATTATCCGACATTTTCCAGAGAGCTAAATGATGCCAGTAAGATCACATGTTTGGAGGGCAGGGTTTGGAATGCGGGTGAGCATGAGGAGCAGGGCTAGCAAAATGGAATAATGCTGTCCAAGAGAATAACTATGCCTAACACTGCTGATTGATATATAGGAAAGTTGTTAAGAGAGTAAACCCTGAAAGTTCTCATCAGAAGGAGAATTTTCCCCTTTTTTTCTGTTTATTGTATCTAAGTGAGAAGATGGATGTTAGCTGAACCTACTGTGGCAATCATTTTGCAATATTATATATATGTATTTCAAATTATCATGCTATACATTTTAAACTTATCTGATGATATATGTCAATTATTTCTCAATAAAACTGAAGGGGAAAGAATGAAGGGAGACATGTGCTGACTTCCACATTATGGAGTTTTAAACCATCGTTAGAACCCATGCTCATTGGCTCTTCAGTGTCTCATAAACTTGATCAGAATTCTGCTCTGTTGGACAATTACGAGTCAAAATTGCTGGTTAGCCTAGCTCAGGTTATCAGTTTATTTTAAATGTTATTTTAAGCATCACAATCTTTGAACATCTTACATCCTTTCAGTCTTACATGTTCTTCCCTGGCAAGACCACCACATTTACTGCAAAATTAGAGTCCAGCGCTCCCTCTGTGAACTTTACTTTGACTTAATGTACCACACCGTTTCTGAAAGTCTCTCATGGCACTCTAGGATAAATTTTTTCTTCAGATCCCTATGACAATGTGAGAACTCCCAGAGGCATGGACTTTTTAGATCTTTAGAATTTACTTCTGAGGCTAGAGCTTCAGGAGCTGACAACTGCTCTCTCTCAAATTCAGTCCGAAATGAGTTAAAGATCATTTTAACAAATCCTATGGAAACAAACTCCTATGTGCCAGCTCCCACATTTAACAAGCATCATTATCTTTAAACCTTGTATTATAGATATTGCTGTAGGTATCTGTCCTTTCACAAGATTTTTGACAGCAAAGGACAATATCTTTGTCACCTTTGGAATACATAGCATCTATAGGTAATATTCAATGTTTATTGCTTGACTGACAGATTAAATAAATGGTAAAGCTGCTTATCTCTATTATAAAACCTCATACATTCCATTTAAATATGGTTCTTAAAATGCTTTGTTTTGAAAGAGCTGTTAGCCCATTGAGAAAGCAATTTTGCTCGTAACAGAAAATTGGGTAACTACAAGGTTCTTCAAAAGATGAACTGATTCTGAAAGCAGATGTATTTGATTTTGTGTGATGGTTGCTACGGGAACACCTAAATGCAAATTTCATTTTACATAAGACTCAGTTAAAATATTGATCAGAAAAGAGAGAAGAAGCTTCAAGCCAAGTCATAAAGTGACTTGAGAAACTGCTTTCTGATTGGAAGGGGAAAAAGGATTCTGTTTTATGTAATCAGTCTATTTCAGCATAGATGTAGAGTAGAGAGTTAGCAGCAAGGAAGCACAGAGGAGACACTGCCAGTTTCCATCTCGTGCTAAGATTCAGAAAAGCAAAAGAGGCAAAATAGCTAACTGCTAGCAGTTTAATTCCTTCAGCACTTAGTGATCTGGATTTCAACTTAAAGCTCACATCTTATGGTAAAATTCCCCTGCCCTTGGGAGGGTGAGGTGCCTTAACCCGTGTTCTTACAGTACCAGGAAGCTCTTCTCTTTAATATAAATTCTGGGAGATCAGAGGGCATGTCTTATTCATGCCTATATCCCAAGCACCTGGCCCAGTGGCTCACTCCCCTTTTCAGCCTCTTGTCTCACTCCCTGCTTCTCAGGCCACACTCCAGATGGGACAGGGAAAAAATGGAGTTTCTGCAACAAGCTGCTCCCTCGGCTCACCTTTGGCTTTTATACAGACTGTTCTCCATACCCTGAGCCCCAAGCCCTACCATTCCCTGACAAAACCTTTCCTATCCTTCAGTTCTCTGTTTATAAACTTCTTCCTTCAAGACCTCCCTAACTTTCCAAGTCTGTATGAGGGGGACCTCTGAGTGTTCCAGGTCTACCCTAACATGGCACTTATCTCATGGTAGTTTATTTCATGGTGGAAAAAAAATACTTCATCTCATCCTCAGCACCTAGCATAGTACCTGCCACATCACATGAACTTAAAAAGTACTTGATGACTGCATTAAAAAAAAAAAAAAAGACTGCCTACAGAAGATAAAGCAATCTGACAGGTGTGGGGTGATACAAGGATGCATATGACAAAAATTCTTGCTCACAACATCAGGAAGGATCCAAACAAATACGTAATTAACGCCAACACAAGGCAGACTGTAATGAATGCTACAATTAAGGCAAACATGTACTGTGAATTTTCTGGAACCATCTTGATTTCAAATAATCTATCACATTGTTCCTATAAGTATACTTATCGTTGTCAAAGCATGTGTCCTGATTTAGAGTTCAGCAAATGCAGTCGCTGTAGCTATCACCAAAGTATAAGCAAATTGCTGCAGGGTATAGAAGACGGAAAGACTTATTAGAGGGAGTGCAATTTGAATTGGGCTTTGAATGGAGAGGGTGACAGGCAGAAAGAAATGAGTAAAGAGGAGAGAAATTTCAGGCAAAGGAAATCAGCCTAAGCAAGAGCTCTTAGGCAGGAAGGTGAAGGATGGAGCGAAGGAATGATGAATAAACCAGTATGACAGGAGTAGGAAATAAGAAGTCATCTTAAAGCTCGAGGAACATTAGAAATGACAAAGAAATTCCTGACTTTGGTTAGTTGTAAGCAGATCTTTCTCATAAGGGAGCGAAGTTGACTGTTCACATAGGAAGACAGGCTACAAAGGCTGTGACACTTAGGGAGAGGCCAGAGCCATGAAAGTTTCTTAGGGATAGGGAGAAACTGTAACTCTCAGAAGTTAGAAAGAAGCCTTGCTGGAGGGGGCGGGGAGGTGGGAGGATGGAAAGAACAAGAATGCTATATACTTTTTAAACTTACTTTAACTGTGTATCGTTAATGGTGATGTGCAAATATTAAAAAGATTTCTATTCAAGGGTGGAATACAATTGAGTAGAACATGCTAATCTATTTTTCAGTTATGCATGCCTACAGAAAGCATCATTTAACTGAAAGAAAGCAAAGTATCAAAGAGGGGATAGTCTGAGTCCTAATAGAGTGATAGTGATATCCCAGTACCTAAAGCTAATGTTCTATCCCTGGGTTGGGAAGATCCTCTGGAGGAGGGCATGGCAACCCACGCCAGTATTCTTGCTTGGAGAATCCCATGGACAGAGGGCCCTGGTGGGCTACAGTCCATGGGGTTGCACGGAGTTGGACATGAGTAAAGCAACTTAGCACACACAAGGATGTATGATCTACCCACTATTATCAACCAACTTGTGCTTTTAATTTACTGACAGGTAGCACATAAAAGTTTCACTTAATTAACTGCTTCATTAAAATGGGTTTTGTAGACAACACCTAATATACTTGAATGTCTGCTTAAGAATCTATGAAGCTCTTTACACTTAATTCTCATGCAGTACGTGTCATCCCAAAGAAAGCCTTGCCAATTCACTCACTTACCCACATATCAATCCTGCAGATATCTAAGAAAGGGACATTTGGTGTCTGCCATTCAATGTGCCAGCTGCCGATATGAGCTGTCTCTTTATAGAATAGAGAACCTGATAGGAAAACTAGGCAGCTCCCCTAATCCTCCAGTTCCAGGTCTTCCTAGTGCTGTGGCCTTCTCTGGTTTACTCTAGGAATTCATTTCATCAGATACTGACAAATTCAAATGTATGTACAAACCTCTCCAAAGCAAATTATTGTTGTTTTTTAAATTATCCACACATTCATACTAGACTCTCAGCTAGAAGAGGCCCAGTGACCATTAGTTCAAACCTTACGTTTTAGGGACAAGTAAACACAGACAGCTAAGACCACCCACAGAACTGTACAGGTTATTCACTGCATGTAACCAGTATGAGTAGAACAACCCTTGAGCTGTGCAGTGCATAACCTGAACAACCATATGCATTTCCTGTATGCCCTTGGTCACAGACCTAACTAACTGTAGAACCAAGAAGGTTCATGGTTAAGTATGGAGGCTGTGGAGTCCATCAGCCCGAATTTAAATCTCACTTCTGCTAATAATTGCTAGCTCTGTTACCTTATAAAAGTTAGCTAAATCTTTTGAATCCTCAGTTCCCCCATATTTAAAATGGGGATAATGACATTATATACTTAGGGTTATTGTATTAAACATTAAACATTATTTTTTCAAACTAAAAAACAGCTAACCTAATTTCCACTCATTATTCCTCTCACCTCCTTCCTTTATATAGGTAGGCAGAGATTTGTCATTTAACAAGATACTGGCTAGTTATTGCAATGATTTCTGGTACTGTTTCACTTAGTATCCATATGATCAACAAAAATAACGAACACACATTGAGTATGACCTAAATCAAATCCCTTATGATTATACAGTGGAAGTGACAAATAGATTCAAGGGATTAGATCTGATAGAGTCCCAGAAGAACTATGGCAGAGGTTCATAACATTGTATAGGATGCACTGATCAAAACCATCCCCGAAGAAAAAGAAATGCAAAAAGGCAAAATAGTTGTCTTAGGAGGCCTTACAAATAGCTGATAAAAGAAGAGAAGCAAAAGGCAAAAGAGAAAAGGAAAAACATACCCATCTGAATGCAGAATTCCAAAGAGTAGCAAGGAGAGATAAGAAAGCCTTCCTAAGTGCTCTGTGCAAAGAAATAGAGGAAAACAATGGAATGGGAAAGACTAGAGATCTGTTCAAGAAAATTAGAGATACCAAGGGAATATTTCATGCAAAGAGGGGAACAATAAAAGACAGAAATGGTATGGATAAATCTAACAGAAGCAGAAGATATTAAGAAGAGGTGGTAAGAACACACAGAAGAACTATCCAAAAAATATCTTAATGACCCAGATAACCATGATGGTGTGATCATTCACCTAGAGCCAGACATCCTGGAGTGGGATGTCAAATGGGCCTTAGGAAGCATCACTACAAACAAAGCTAGGAGATGTGATGGAATTCCAGCTGAGCTGTTTCAAATCCTAAAAGATGAGGCTGTGAAAGTGCTGCACTCAATATACCAGCAAATTTGGAAAACTCAGGGGCCACAGGACTAGTAAAGGGCAGTTTTCATTCCAGTCCCAAAGAAGGGCAATGCCAAAGAATGTTCAAACTACCGCACAATTGCACTAATTTCAAATGCGAGCAAAGTAATGCTCAAAATTATCCAAGCTAAACTTCAACAATACATGAACCAAGAACTTCCAGATTATTCAAGCTGGATTTAGAAAAGGTAGAGGAACCAGAGATCAAATTGCCAACATCCACTGGATCATAGAAAAAGCAAGAAAATTCCAGAAGAACATCTACTTCTGCTTCATTGAGTACACTAAAGCCTTTGACTGTGTGGATCACAACAAACTGGAAAATTCTTAAAGAGATGGGAATACCAGACCACTTTACCTGCCTCCTGAGAAACCTGTATGCAGGTCAAGAGGCAACAGTTAGAACCAGACATGGAACAACAGATTGGTTCCAAATTGGGAAAGGAGTACATCAAGGGTGTATATTGTCACCCTGTTTATTTAACCTATATGCAGAGTAAATAGGTCATGCAAAATGCTGGGCTGGGTGAAGCTCATGCTGGAATCAAGATTGTTGGGAGAAATATCAATAACCTCAGATATGAAGATGACACCACCCTAATGGCAGAAAGCAAAGAAGAACTAAAGAGCCTCTTGATGAAGGTGAAAGAGGAGAGTAAAAAGTTGGCTTAAAACTCAACATTCAGAAAACTAAGATCATGGCATCGGGTCCCATCACTTCATGGCAAATATAAGGGGGAAAAATGGAAACAGTGACAGATTTTATTTTCTAAGTCTCCAGAATCACTGTAGATGGTGACTACAGCCATGTAATTAAAATTGTTACTCCTCAGAAGAAAAGCTATGACAAACCTAGATAGCATATTAAAAAGCAGAGACATCACTTTGCCAACAAAGTTCCGTATAGTCAAAGGTATGGTTTTTCCAGTAGTCATGTATGGATGTGAGAGTTGGACCGTAAAGAACGCTGAGCACAGAAGAATTGATACTTTTGAACTGTGGTGTTGGAGAAGACTCTTGAGAGTCCCTTGGACTGCAAGGAGATCAAACCAGTCAATCCTAAAGGAAATCAACCCTGAATATTCATTGGAAGGACTGATGTTGAAGTTGGAAACTCCAATACTTTGGCCACCTGATTCGAAGAACTGACTCATTGGAAAAGACCCTGATGCTGGGAAAGATTGAAGGCAGGAGGAGAAGGAGATGACAGAAGATATGATAGTTTGATGGCATCATCAATTCAATGGACATGTGTTTGAGCAAACTCTGGGTGATAGCAAAGGACAGCAAAGTCTGGCGTGCTGCAGTTCATGGGGTTGCAAATAGTTGGACAAGACTGAACAACTGAACAACAACATTGAGTAATTTTGCCAGGCCCTGTGCTAAGCACGTTTATATATATCTCATTCAATCCTCACAACCCCAAAAGGAAGTAGTTTTAGTTTTACAAAGGACGAAATTGAAGTTCATTAAATTAAATAACCTAAGACCCTTTAGCCAGTAAATGGCAACACTAGAAGGTTTCAAAGCCAAGTCCATTTGATCCCAGAGTCCATGCTCCCAATCCCTGTGCTTTGTAGGGGAGGAAAAATTTTCTTCTACCTTTCTAGGTTCTTGTAGCTTATCTAATAATTAAATTTGCATAAGACAGGTTAACAGAAGGAAAACAAATTTAACTTTATACGTCCAAGAGTCTCTCATAGACAGGAGAGGCTCAAAGATCATCAGGCAATTAAGGTTTATACACATCCTGAGCTAAGGAGAAGGGGATCGTGTCTAGAACTTCAAAGTGGGAGAGAGACAATTCACAGGAAGATGGGAAGAGGAAATTTGGGGTAAATCAATGTTTTACATGCCATACAGAGGCAATGGGGCACAGAGGGAAATTTGAACAAAGAAGTCCTGCTAACCCCCCCCCCGAGCTTATCACACACCTTTACTCTTTGTAGTCATCTCTGTGTTAATTCTCTTCCTGGACCAGGTCCCCTATCTTAATTCTTTTAGACAGTTAAGGGGTCAGTAAAAAGCTCCTCTTGAGTCATCTGGGCCTTGATTATTTTCAGCTCACAATAATCCACATGCCAAAGTGCACATCCTGGAGCTGCCTGCCCTGAACCCCATCAACTTCCTCAGCATGATGAGAATATGTGAGTCTGCTCCATATTTCATTACCGTGGCCTCTGACCTGGCCTACTCAGTCCCTAGATATCTGCTCATTTGCTCACCCACCCCGCATCCAAGCCAGTTCTGAAAAAGATATACAGGAACCTGTTTCCTTTGCTTTATTATTCAATTACAAATGGTAGAAACTCAATCTGTAATGTTATACAAGGGCTATTGTGAAGGGTAAATATTTCTTAGGTGCTAATTTCCTATTCCCCTCATCTTTTTTCTGTTGCTCCTTTGCTGTTTAACATTTTGAAAAATTAATTGTTTAATTTCAAGCATTCATTTATTAAACCAACGCTGACAGGGATATCTTAACTGAATATTTTTGAGCTCATCATTTCTGTATAGCAGGTAATGGTGCTGCTGCAGGTGGAGGGGGAAAGCCATGGAGAAGAGAGCAAGGGAGAAAATCTTCCCTTTTTTGCTTTGGAAGAAAAAGTAGAGCTCCACTTTTGAGTCAGAAGTATTACTAAGAAACTCAGAAATAGCTAACAAAAAGTAAATCATGTCTTTACTTTTCATTTTGATTAAGTGGCTTCTCCAGGGTTAACATCAGTCAAATGAAGCCAGAATGCAAACTCTAATGAACAGAGACATACATAATATTTACACTGTCTATATGTATTATACATATTATGTAGGTATATGTCAGCTAAAATATGAATCTTAAGGTAAATGTTTGTAGTGTCTAGTTATCAGTGATCAATGGCATTGATAAGAGCCATAATAAAAGTTTTAAAAAATATCTAGGAAGCCTATGATTAGACATATAATGTAGGGTTTTTCTTAACTTTTATAAATTCCACATGACTTGCAATTACTGGATCAACTTAATGTTTGCCGTTATTGTTGTTTCTTGCAAAACAAAGCACTGATGGCTCACTTTTCCCATAATTACTGAAACAGCATGGAAAAGGGCAGGGCACAACTTTTAAAAGAATGATATGGCCATAAAATATGACAAAA
The DNA here is from genome assembly GCF_910594005.1 of Cervus elaphus. Lineage (NCBI taxonomy): Eukaryota > Metazoa > Chordata > Mammalia > Artiodactyla > Cervidae > Cervus > Cervus elaphus. The sequence continues at coordinate 44,806,374 of NC_057848.1, read as the reverse complement.
ACTGGCTAGAACCAACTAGGTCCAAGATGATGGAAGATGTGACTTCCAGCAGACCTTCAGTCTCATTATATGCCCATTGTAATACATTAGCTAAATGACACGCCCACCATCACAAAAACAGTTCTGAGACCAATCATAAAAGACCAAAATTGGGCAGTGGACCAATTCCTGGGAATCCCCATCTCTTCTGCAAAATAATTGGAATAATCCTCCCACTCACTAGCCTATGAAATTAACCAGCCTATTAAAACTAACCACAGCATATTTTGAAGCCCTGTTGTTCTCTCTCTTAGCTTCTGAGATGACCACCACTGTGGAGTGTGTTTCTCTCTAAATAAATCCACTTCTTAACTATTGCTTCATCTCCAAATTATTTCATGAGAAAGCAAGAACCTTAAATTCACCAGCAACATTATGAGCTTTCCAATGTACATGTTCTATAAATAGGATCACCCCCTTCATCTAGGCCAAGAGTCAGTATACTTCTTTCATAAAGTATCAAATAGTAAATGTTTAGGCTTTGTGAGCCATACACTCTCTGTAGTATCTACTCAGCTCTGCCACTGTAGCAGCAAATCAGCCACGGATCATATATATATAAAGGAATATGGATGGTTGTATTCAAATAAGAATTTATTTATGGGTGCTGAAATTGAAATTTTATATAATTTTCACATCACAAAATATCCTTCATTCCATTTTTTTCAGCCATTTAAAAAATGTAAAAATTATTCTTAGCTCACAGGCCATACAGAAACAGGCAACAGGCTGGATTTGGTCTTGATACCATAGTGGTCGATGCCTAACCTAGGTAGGGATAAAGCAGATCCTAAAAGGAGGTGATATATTTTGACTTTGATATTGATCCTGTAGACTCAGAAATGGGTAATGGCAGAACTTAACGAAGTGAAGTGAAGTGAAGTGAAGTCGCTCAGTCGTGTCCGACTCTTTGCGACCCCGTGGACTGTAGCCTACCAAGCTCCTCCGTCCATGAGATTCTCCAGGCAAGAATACTGGAGTGGGTTGCCATATCAGGATCACTTAAAGTGTCATATCTCATAATATTGTTAAGGTTCAGATATGAGGGGTCACAAACAACCACAATAGCAGCTTTAAATATGAGATCCTAATTTTGACAGTTTCTGACAGCAGGAAAAAAAAAACAAACTTGTAACTGGCAGGAGATCCATATTAATAGGTATTCTTTGGTTCCAAAGAAACACCATGAGTAAATGCTGTCCAATCATTTCCTTTTGTTTGATATATAGTAGGAAACTGATAGAGAACTATCACCTGCACTTTCCTATTTCATCAGCAGCTGCTCATTCTGGCATGATTTAGCTTCCTAAAACAAGGGCCTCATCCTTCTAAGGCTAGTCAATAGCTAGCCTAGTCATTTTCTGTAATTGCTTAGGCGTGACATCAATAAACAGCAGCACACCTCTCTCTCTGGCATTCATGCAACTGCATTGATTTCAAAACCAAAGAATCTAGTTCCATACGAGTCATTCTAACATGAATTATAGTTCCATGAGGGTAGGGATCATGTGTACTTTGCTCACTGCTCTATTCCAGAGGCCTAGTGCAGCACCTGGAATATAACAAGTTCTCAATATCAGGCTTCCCTGGTGGCTCAGGGGTGAAGAATCTGCCTACCAGTGCAGGAGACATAGGTCAATCTCTGATCCAGGTCAATCCCACATGCCACGGAGCAGCTAAGCCCATGCACCACAAGTATTGAGCCTGTGCTCTAGGGCCTGGGAACTGCAACTACAGGCTATGCACCTGGAGCCTGGGCTCCACAACAGGCCTCTGCGGTGGCCACCACAGTGAGAAGCCCACAGGCCGCAACTAAAGAGTAGCCCCTGCTCACCGCAACTAGAGAAAGCCCGTGTGAAGCAATAAAGACCCAGCATAGCCATAAAAAAAATACATAAATAAAAATCTTTAAAAAAAAGACAATATCATACAGTGGTTAAGAGTATACACCTTGAAGTTACACAGGGATTTGAATCCTGGCTCCACATGACCTTGCAAGGAACAGGATCATTGAGCCTCAGTTTTCTCACCCATAAAATGAGCATAATAGTGGACTGAATTAGGTAGTATCTATAAAATAACAACATGGAAACTGGAATGTAGAAAGCATTTGATAAATACTAACTGCGACTCTTTCTCATTATTAATACTGTTTCTCCTCCAGTTGGTGTATTTCAGCTTATTTATTGAGTCTCAAGAACTTTCACTATAGTCTAGGGGATCTATCCATATGGAGACACTACCCTTCAGCCTGCCTGTCAAGGTTTTCCACAGGGGACTTAACCCATGGTTTCCTGCATAATATTTTCTGATTGCTCCAGTTAAAGTGTCCATTCTGGTTTGCCCAGAACTGAGGGTATACCCAGGAGTTTCAGTGTTAAAAATGGATGGACAAACTAGGATGGATCTGTCATCCTGCCCTTATATCTATCCTTGTCATCCTAGCTTTCAGATGCCACTCATTAAAAAAAAAAAAAAAATCCATGTGCATTTGGGGGTGGGTGGATGAATAAGAGAGGAGTGAGGATAAGACTCAAAGCTTCCAGTGGGAACCAGAACAGAATGCCAAACAAGAGTGCCTGCTTCTCCTCCTCTCCCAACCACAAGCTTTCAGCACTTCAAACAATGGTTAATCAACTGGCTCCAGCCTAAGCAGAATTGGTATTTACATTCAGTCCCCTCTAAAATGCTAATTGAAATTATTTGCAGCTAAAGGCAGTTTGAAAACTCCTTTCATTACATAGACAAAGACTGGGAAGGTGGCATTTCTCTCTCTTATTTTTCTTTGTTTTGAGCTCTTGTTCCACAGATCAAAGAGCAACCAAGCCTTTTGCAGCTGGCCCCTTCTAACTTCTGAAGTTTTATTCACATGAAAATCCAAATATAAACTTCATGCTTGGCTGCTGAGAAGCAAGAATCCCTTCTTTGGAAAGGTTTCCTCCAAACAGCTGGAGGAACTGCTTGGACTGCTTTTCTGCTAAATACAGTTCCTCATGACTTGGTTTGGGATGGGGATGGCCTTGAAGAAAGACGGCTCTCATTGAAAGAGAACTTATCTCTTTGTCTTTTCCCCAGCAGTTTTACAAAACCTGCAGAAACCCTGCAGAATGAACTAGAGACTGCAAGCTCCTTTCAAAGGGAGTGTGAAAATCTGTTGCCTATAAGGTAACCTGGTGCCTACAAGGGCTTCCCTGGTGGCTCAGCTGGTAAAGAATCCACCTGCAATGTAGGAGACCTGGGTTCAATTCCTGGGTTGGGAAGATCCTCTGGAGAAGGGAACAGCTACCCACTCCAGTATTCTTGCCTGGAGAATTCCATGGACTGGGTAGTCCATGGTGTCACAAGAGTCGGACATGACTGAGCAACTTTCATTTCACAAGGTAACCAGGCATCTCAGGAACTAGTTTTACAATAACAACATATAAGATATCATTATTATATGATAAAGTATTCTAACGTTGACTTAACAGTCACAGACTAAAGTTGGAATTTTTAAGACTTAAGCCCAGGAGGCAGCATCTCAAGCAACCCTGAGAGAGCTGCTCCAAGGAGGTGACAGGAGGAGCCAGCTTATATAAAAGCTTTGTAACAAAAGGGTATGTAGTCAAATCATCCAAAGATGCTTTTAAATTAAAGAAAACCAGTTATCCCAATTTAAGGAACTTATTTTCTCTGAAGAAAATGGAATTGGAAGGAGATATGGTTGCAAGATGACAGAGGGTGGGAAACGATATAATCACAAAGAGCCTTAAGAATGTGTTTTTTCATGCACAAAACGTCAAGAATGATATCTGGGCTATGTGTTGCCTATATAAAAATTGATAAACAGAAGTCTTAATTAAATAGACTTGGGAGACCAGAATGGGGAGTTTCCTTGCCCTATGACAACATCAAAGACCTCCTCCTATTTCCTGACATAGGGAGCAAAATTTTCTGTCCCAAAATGCTTCTCTTCAGCATGGGGATGAATTTAGGCTGATTATTTTTGAAAAACAGAAGACTCAGGAAATCTTTCTTTTTCACCTCCCACTTAGCTGCATAAAGAATTTAGACAGAGGATCTACTCCTGGAATAAAGCTATCATTAGAGCTATCTGCAAAGAACACAGGCTAGGTGTTGTGGGGGGAACTCTAGGTAGGGCCTAGAAATCAGAATCCACCATGTTCCATTGTCTCTAAGTGGCTCATGAACATTTATTTGCCAAACATCTGTTTTTCCATTTCCATTGTCTCTAAGTGGCTCACGAACATTTATTTACCAAACATCTGTTTTTCCACCTCCATGTGAATTGCCTTCTTCCCCTTTGAAGTCCCAAACCACAACCCCCAACATCCTCTTTTGTCTTCAGCTGAAGATAGTATTTAAAGTGAGAGTTTCAGTTATTTTTGTGAGTTTTTCATTTCTCCTGGCTCTTTCCCAAGTGTACATGCTGTTAAACTTTTGTGTGATTTTCTCCTGTTAAACTCTTTCATACCAAGTTACTAGAACTAATCAATGAGCAGAGTAAAGTCGCAGGAAATAAAATTAATACACAGAAATCCCTTGCATTCCTACACACTAACAATGAAAAATCAGAAAGAGAAATTAAGGAAACAATCCCATTCACCACTGCAACAAAAAGAATAAAATAACTAGGAATAAACCTATCTAAAGAGACAAAAGAGCTGCATGCAGAAAACTATGACACTGATGAAAAGACTCAAAGATGAAACAAACATGGAGAGATATATCAAGTTCTTGGATTGGAAGAATCAATATTATGAAAATGACTATTCTACCCAAAGCAATCTACAGATACAATGCAATCACTATCAAATTACTGATGGTATTTTTCACAGAACTTGAACAAAAAAATTCACACTTTGTAAGGAAACACAAAAGACCCTGAATATCCAAAGCAGTCTTGAGAAAAAAGAATGGAGCTGGAGGAATCAACCCTCCTGATTTCAGATTATATTACAATGCTACAGCCATCAAGACAGTATGGTACTCACACAAAAACAGAAATAAAGACCCATGGAACAAGATAAAAATCCAGACATAAACCTGTGCACCTATGGGCACCTTATTTTGACAAGGAAACAAGAATATACAGTGGAGAAAATACCACCTCTTCAATAAGTGGTACTGGGAAAACTGGACAGCTACATGCAAAAGAATGAAACTAGAACATTTCCTAATACCATATTCAAAAATAAACTCAAAATGAATTAAAGACTTAAATTTAAGGCCAGAAGCTACAAAGCACTTCATAGGAAAACATAGGCAATACACTGACATAAATGGCAGCAAGATCCTCTTTGACCCACTTCCTAGAGTAATGGAAATAAAAACAAAAATAAATGGGACCTAATGAAACAAAAGCTTTTACACAGCAAAGGAACCAGTAAACAAGATTAAAAGAAAACCCTCAGAATTGGAGAAAATAATTGCAAATGAAATAACTGATAAAGGATTAATCTCCAAAACATACAAGCTGCTCATATAGCTCAATATCAGAAAAACAGCTCAATCAAAAAAATGGGCAGAAGACCTTCATGAACAGACATTTCTACAAAGAAGACATACAGATGGCCAATAAACACTCAAAAAGATGCTCAACATTACTAATTATTAGAGAAATACAAATCAAAACTACAGTGAAGTGTCAACTCACACCACTCAGAATGGCCATCATTAAAAATATCTACTAACAATAAATGCTGGAAATGATGTGGAGAAAAGGAAACTCTCTTGCATTGTTGGTGGGAATGTAAACTGATACATCCATTATGAAGAACAGTATGGAAGTCCCTTAAAAAACTAGGAGTAAATCTACTGTATGACCCAGCAACCCCACTACTGGGCATATACCCTGAGAAAACTACAATTTTAAAAGTCACATGTACACCAGTGTTCATTGCAGCACTATTTACAATAGCCAAGACATGGAAGCAACCTCAATGTCCATTGACAGATGAATGGATAAAGAAGACGTGGTGCATATATACAATGGAATATTATTCAGCCATAAAAAGAACGAATTGGAGTCAGTTCTAATTAGGTGAATGAACCTAGAGCCTGCTATACAGAGTAAAGTAAGTCAGAAAGAGAAAAACAAATATATATTAACACATACACGGAATCCAGAAAAATGGCACTGATGAACCTATTTGCAGGGCAGCAGTGGAGATGCAGACCTAAAGAACAGATTTGTGGACACAGTGGAGGAGGGAAAGAGTAGGATGAATGGAGAAAAGTAGCATCAACATATATACACTATCATGTGTAAAATGAATAGCTGGTGAGAAGTTGCTGAATAACACAGGGAGCCTAGCCTGGCGCTCTGTGATAACCTAAAGGGGTGGGGTGGGGTGGGGTGGGGGAAGGGGAGGGAGGCTCAAGAGAAAGCGGATATGTGTCTAATTATGGCTGATTAGTGATGTGGCATGGCAAAACCCAACACAACATTGTAAAGCAATTTTCCTCCTTAAAAAACAAAAAAAAAATTTTTTAAATTGAAAAAAAATCTGTTTCATATCAATTTAATTCTTAGACAAGATAGAAGAACCTAGAACAGTAGAGAAAATTTTCTTCCTCCTTGACACTGGCAACACCTCAGCCAATGAAAAGTCCTGGACTCTGATTATTATAGCCATCCCAACTTCCTTTTCCCCTCTCTAAGAGGTTTCTCCATTTTTACTGGGGACTTGCACATGGCTTGCCATGGTTGCAAACCCAGAATTGCAATTCTCTACTAATCCTGAACAAACCCATTTTTGCTGGGGAAATAACTGGCAGTCTATTTGTTTTTGGTCAACATCTATTACACACAATCAAGGCAGAGGTTTACCTAGCAAGCTTATACTTTCAATTGTAATGCACATGACTTTGCTGAAGAATCATCAGTATGTCAGAATGGATTTTGAAGGTCTTCTAATCCAACCTCCCAATCTATGCTTCAATCTCTCTGTATGACATGATTTGCTATTTAATCTAAATTTAACCACCTCTAGGATAGGAAACTCACTACCATATAAGTTCATTTATTTTATGTCTATGAATTAAGTTATCTTTATACTGAATGAAAATCTGTCATCTTAAGAGTTTTCACCCGCTGGACTTGATTCAACTGCTTCAAGACCCACTCAAATTTCTCAACGGTGCCCCTCTTCAATTATGTAACTTATATAACATTTACTGGGCTTTCCTGGTGACTCGGAAGGTAAAGAATCTGCCTGCAATGCAGGAGACCTGGGTTTGATCCTTGGGTTGGGAAGATCCCCCAGAGGAGGGCATGGCAACCCACTCCAGTACTCCTGCCTAGAGAATCCCATGGACAGAGGAGCCTGGCGGGCTACAGCCCATGGGATAACAAAGAGTCAAATACAACTGAGTGACTAACACTTTTCACTTTTTTTCAAGAGTGAATTAGTTTGCTGAGAACCTGTACAGAGGACTGATCAAAGCCTCACCTAGGATGTTGAACCATATACCTTTAAGGTTTTCTTTAATCCTGAAATGCAATAAGGCTATGGCTTAGAATTTGCCCTTTTGTCCTTAAACATTTAACAGAGAACTCATTAATTCCCTCTAAGTCCAGTGTGCACTAAAATGAAAATGAGTAAGCAAAAATCCATAATACAAAATACAGCTGAACCCTGTTATTACATGATTTTGGATATGCATAGGTCAAATGAAGCCCTTTGAGACTTAAAGATCCTACACAATAAAGTCTAATACAGTTCCTCTAAGAGAATTTACTTTATCTCAACAATAATATTATAAAAGGATTTCACTAAACACAGAAAAAAAAACAAATAAATCAACCTCTAAAAAGACAAATGGGGAAAAATTGAATCTGAAAACTATTTCTGGGCACTCTGTATTTGTAGTTACAGGTTCAGAAACACTAGAATCTAATGATCTGTTAGCAAAGTGAAGTGTGGAGCTGGTATTGATTTAGCTTTAGTTACTTAGAAACAATATTGATCCTTAAGAGATACATTTCAACATTTTGCATTCAGGGCATAAAGTACTTCCATCCAATTGATTAATAGACACTGTATATCATTTTTGTTTTTAATGAGATCTTTTTCTTCTGACTGAGATACTAGTACTCCAGTGAAAGATTAAAAGTGGATTTTATAGCTGAAAAGTTAACACAAATGAGTTCCCATTCCATCTTGTGAAAAAAAAAAGTCATGGCAGATTCATTTTTAGAAAATGAGTGACTGGTGAAAAATGGATAAGACAGCTTAGTGCCTATCGGGAAATAGCTACCTCTCTGTTCCCCTGATAATCATACCAATTTCAATGCACATTTTGAAATTCACAGATGAAGTAAGAGATCCTAAGTGTGCTTCCCCAAAACCTCAAGTGTACACTACAGAACAGTGAAAAACATCATGACAATTTCCAAGCTTCTACATCAGAAAAGTCTCAAATGAAGTTTAAGTTCCTCTTGTTTCTAAAGAACTGTGATCCTTTCTTACATTGCTAACTAACAAAGATACTCAGGGTTACTTCTCCAACAGCTGAGATAGAGAGAATGAACATATTCTTCCAAGTATTTAGGGAAATCATAGAGCCAGATAAAAGGGACTAAGGGGTACCAAAAGTGGAAAAGCAGTGACATGTGACAGAAATGGCTGGCTTTGAATCACAGCTCATCATTGAGTGGTACTGCGAACTTGTACCGGTTTACCCAAGCTCTCAGCATTTCATCTATAAAAATAAAAGTTCCATTTCACTTGAATTTCTGAAAAGTCAATGAGATAAAGTATGTGAAAGAGTCTAATCACCTCATAGAATTTTTCTCCAATAAATGAAAGTTTCATTTCATTTAAAAAAAAATGATTTGTTTTTGAGTCATACAATCTAGTTAGAGCAATAAACCACATGTCCTGGAAATAAATGAAGAACACTTCAAGGCAATATAGACTCAGGTGTCACAAGGAATAATCTTGGGTTTCAAAAATCAGTATTTTGATGAGAAATAACCATTTTGTGGCTTAGTCAGGGGAGTGTTTAATTCCTAAGCTATCAGTTCTCCATATCCCATATACTTGTGCTCAAAGAGAGACAACTGGTATTCCTACAGGTTTCAATGAAATGCAGAAGTAAATCTGTCATATGATGTACCTCTAACGCAAGTATCAAGGATGCCTAGATGATCCACTGCTCTTGTATTAACTGTGCCAGTGTCATCCTCTAGTGGGTAGAGGTAAAAATAAATTTGCTGTTTTATCTCTGCACTTGGCCCAGCAGCCTCAGCCTGCTTGCTAATGAGGAACTTTGGGGGACTCTCCAGTGTGTTTAGGTATTTGTCAGCATCCTTTCAATGTATCAAGTGATGTATACTATTCAAAGTGTTTTGGCACACACCTGAATTTCCTACTGATCATTGCAAGTGGGACTTACAGATTTGGCTGTGGTTATTTAAATGTACCAAGAAACACTTGCACAAGCCGCCCCCTCTCTCCCCACAACCCGTGCACAAACACAAACTATAGCAACTGAGTACATTCCAAGTATAGACTTGATTCTAGCACACACTCACTTCTTCCATCATTTACAGCAGAGAGCAGTCGTTAAGCACAAGCATGAACAGTCTAACTTAAGAAGAGTCATGTAGCAGGAATCAAAGGAACATGTAAAATTGCAGCAAGCCACAGAAGCATCTCCTGTTCCCACAGGCACCTGAAACTACTAAAAGTGATACCAACAGCAAGCAGAAAGTCAGGAAGAAGCATGCAGTGAGCATATACGTACAAACAAGCAAGCTAATGAAGAATTAGGCTGTCAGGATACTCAGGAGAAGGGCTAACTGGTGGGGCAGTGGGGGGTGTGGTGCGGGAAGTATGCAGCGTCCCTCCCTTACCTCACTACTTACACTAAAGCACTGAATTCATCTCAATCTTTCTCCTATCTTTGCTGTTGAGAGAAAATATTCATATTCCAACTTTTCTTTGGCCTTCATTTCCTTTAAAATGTCCACATTCTATGCACATAGCTGTCAAATTTCCAGGGATCGAAGAGGGAACCACGTTCCCTTTGGATACAGATTCAGTTCTCAACAGGATCTGGACAAAAGCAAAGTGTAATTCTACTCTCTCTAGCAGCAACAGTCCTAGGAGTCCACTGCTTTTCTGCTGCCCCAGTCACCCTGATCTGCTATTAGAGCTACCAGAGCGTGGAAAACCCTTCCCTTTCCTTCCAAAACATCACTCAGTCTCCTATTCATCACTTTCCAAGGTGATAACTGAAAATTCATTTCTCCTCAGGTGTCAAAGAAGGGTCAAGGTGATACAATAACCTGTGGTTATTGATATTTTTCCCAAGAGTTTGTTTTCAGGAGGCACTATACTTTGAGGACAACAAAAGATCTCTAACAATAGGGACTTCAGCTGTTGGTGGCAGGTCAGTGGGAGAAAGATTTTTGGATCACATCTTCACCCAACTCTGAACTCATTGCTACCTGTTCCTTGTGACTTGGCCCTAACTGTTAAGCAAGCCCTAACTTTCCCCTGTGGGCTCTGGTTTGGCCCATTCCTCTGATACCTACGGTTTCCTAGTGCCTACTTCAGCACTGGAATTCACATTCCAACCCCAGCACCTGGTCAGGTCTGCCTAACTCATCCCAAGGCAGGAATCAGACACAAACACAAAAAGGTAAGTAAGATAGAGGAAACAGCCCCCTTTCTAAGAAGAGTGTAGTAGGAAGAAAGAGCTACACTCAATTCTAATCTTAATGTGATACATTCCTTTGCATCTAGCAATTTATAAAGGCTCTATGTAGAAAGGGAGATTTAATAGATCTTTAATGTCAAAGAGGAGAATGCCAGTCAGGATAGAGAAGGACACACTCAATAGTTGGGATTAAATATGAAAAAGCCTGGTGTGTTCAGGAAAAAGCAAGAAATTTCAAAACAGGGAGATGTTTGATGCTTAGAAGGTGCTCAATAAATTCTTTTATTATTATGGCAAAATATACATAACATAAAATGTATCATTTTAACCATGTTTAGGTTGAAACTGACGATAAGTACATTCACATTGCTGTACAACCATCATTATCAATATATGTTTTTAAAGAATGAATGAATATAATGAAAGCATAAAGGACTTTATACTCCATGCTAAGGAATATGGCCAATATTCTGCAGGCAATGAGAAAACATTTTAAAGTAATTACCATAAAAAAAGGAAAAAGAAACCCAAAGGTATTTGAGATATAAAAATTTACAATGATTATCAACCCTGATTACACATTAGAGGTCTTTTAAAAATCACATCCATGCCTGGGTCTCCTTCCACTCCAAATAATCAGAACCATTGGGGAATAGGACTTGCATCAATACATACTAAAAACCTCCCAGGTGATCCCAATGTGAAGCTAAGGCTAAGAACAGCCACTACACTAGAACAAAGAGTCTCCTCAAAATCAAAGTGAGGCTTTTACTGATCAGTATCACCTAGAAGCTGGTCAAAAATTGAAATTCTCAGGCCCAACCTCAGACCTACTGAATCAGGAACTCTGGAAGCAGGGTCCAGAAGTCTGTGCTTTTGGGAGACCTCCAGGTGACTCTGGTGCATACTAAAGTTTGAGAACCACTGATCTACAGGAATTGTAGAAATCATGGATTTATTGGAGGAAACAGAAAGTGATGGACAGAGAGATGGCCAAGATAATGTTCAGGTGTGACAGCTTTTAGTATGACCATCTGAGGGATAGGAGGATTACTATCCAGGGTAAGAAACAAGGGAAAATGGGTCCCATGAAAAATCAGAATTAAGACACCCTTGGGAAGAAATGTAGAATTTATCCAGAACCAATTAACTTGGATGAATCACAAGATGGAATCAAGATTTCTGGGAGAAATATCAACTACCTCAGATATGCAGATAATACCACCCTTATGGCAGAAAGCAAAGAGGAACTAAAGAGCATCTTGATAAGCATGAAAGAGGAGAGTGAAAAAGCTGACTTAAAACTCAATATTAATAAAACTAAGATCATGGCATCTGGTCCCATTACTTCATGGCAAACAGATGGGGGAAAACTGGAAACAGTAACAGATTTTATTTTTCTTGGGCTCCAAAATCACTGCAGACAGTGACTGCAGTCATTAAATTAAAAGACACTTGCTCCTTGGAAGGAAAGCTATGACAAACCTAGACAGTGTATTAAAAGCAGAGACATCACTTTGCTGACAAAGATCCATTTCGTCAAAACTATGGTTTTCCCACTAGTCACGGGAAAGACTGAGGACAGGAGGAGAAGGTGGCAACAGAGGATGAGATGGTTGGATAGCATCACTAACTCAATGGACATGAGTTTGAGCAAACTCCAGGAGACAGGGAAGGACAGGGAAGCCTGGTGTGCTGCAGTCCATGGGGTCGCAAAGAGTTGGACACAACTTAGTGACTGAACAACAACAAATTAACTTGAAACCTCTTTACCTGCTTATAAAGTGAATGGGTGCTCTTCCTCCTCTCAGTATGGACAAAGCTGGAAAACAGGACTGTCAAATACTATAACTTAGCCATCCCTCTTAAAGGAGTCCTGCACACACCCTGGGGCTTAACCCTTCCTCCCCACATTCTCCCACTACCACATGTCTAAATAGCCTCTGTTCTTGTATGGCTCCACTAGCATCCTTTTTTCCAAAAGGCAAGCTGGGAAAATGGGAAAAGGCAATCTTTCTGAATGTATTACCTTTGTTATTATCGTTAAGTGCCAAGATTGAATGTTCACTTGATTTCGCCAATATTAAGCAGTGATGATATATTTAATAGAACTTGTTGCCTTCAAACAGCAGTTCAGAATTCTCTGGAGGTTAAATCTTAATTTACTTTAGAAGAGATTTAACAGCAAGGCTTCAGACAAACTGGCTGCTTGAAGTGTACTTCACTGTGTGTATGCTGTAATCAATCAAATTGACTGACAAAGATATTTGCAATCAGTTTACCAGAAAAAAACTTCAATAGTCCTTTGGTCTTGGAAGATCCTGTTGGACTTATGATTTGTTTAAAAAAAATGAGAATATTCATTAATAAAGGCACTTCCTCTTTCCAAGCACAAAACTGACAGCTTTGATATTTCCAAAGGAGAGTTAGAGTCTCCTCTTGATAAATGTAAGCTCCATGGAAATTGATCAATGTGATATCAACAACCAATGTGACTTCAACATTTCTGAAGTAAGTAGATATTGACATCATGGGTTCAGCTTTATGCCAGCTTACAAGGCACTGATTCTCAAATGTGGCTGCACATCATAATTATCTGTGAAGTTTTATGCATCACTGAGGCCTAAGCCCCATCCACTAGAGATTCTGATATAATCAGTCAGGGTTCGGGCCTGGGCACAGGAATTTTTAGATGCTCCCAGGTCATACTAACATACAGCCAAGGTGAAAACCACTTGATAAGAGATTTTTTTTTTAATGAATAGAACCTATTTGGGCTATCTAGGTGGCACTAGTGGTAAAGAATCCACCTGCAAATGCAGGAGACATAAGAGACTTGGGTTCTATCCCTGGGTTGGGAAGATCCCCTGGAGGAGGGCATGGCAACCCATTCCAATATGCGTGCCTGGAGAATCCCATGGACAGAGGAGCCTAGGGTGGGTACAGTTCATAGGGTCACAAAGAGTCCGACACGACTGAAGCAACTTAGCAGGTACGCATGTATTTGATAAAATGGCAGATATATTGGTAACAGTGGATAGCAGTAAAAGAAATTTATCCAAAAAAATCTGTTTGAAGATGAAAAGATATCAAAATGTAGGATCATAAAGAGCACTGTTTAGGTTCTGAAGTAGGGCAGACAAATGATGGAAAGAGTTTCAAGAAAATTAGTCTAGCAGTGCTATTCAGGATGCGCTGAAAAGGAGTATAAATGAAAGCACAGAGACAAGTGGGAATGCTATTAAAGAAAAAAAGAAGCTAAATAATTATCCCATTGTCTATACAATGAAGCTTAATCTTCTTAACACAGTATTCAGGACCTTCTATAATATTTTGTCAATCTATATTCTAGTCTTCTCTCTTATTTCTAACTTATCTGAGAGAGAAGTTAGACTAAGCCACAGACTAACCCTAATAGATGGTATGTGAAGAAAAAAGTCCCGAGGTTAAACACTGGTTGAAAAAAAGTTAAAACAGGCTTCCTTACTCAAGGATTTTTCAGAGTCTATAATAACCTCCTCTTTGACAACCACTGCTTTATAATCCAGATTTTCTCATTGGATCATGCTTCTAAGATGGTTCTTTCCTTAGCATCCCTCTTCAATTCTACTTTGTTTATAAATAAAAGGCACAGAATAAACTCATGTTCCATGCTCTGATTAGTTTTCTTTTATTTAAATGGGCAACATAAACCTTCAGAGACCATGTGCAATATTGAGTGAAACTCGTATGCTCTTAAGAGAGGATAGATTTTCTGGTCTATTAAACACCTATTAATGTATCATAAAATAGCACTGAAAACCATCCCCCACAACACCTCCTGACACACACATTTTATTATTTGTTTTTCAAAAGACAAATTAAATCAGCCAGTACTTGGAAAATAAAATAGAATAGTGCCACCGAAACACACTGAAACGAGACCCTATCAGGCCTTCCTTTAAAAAAAAAATGTATTTATTTTTTAGTTGAAGTATAATTGCTTTACAGAATCTTGTTGGTTTCTGCTAAGCATCAACATGAATCAGCTATAGGTATACGTATGTCCCTTATCAGGCCTTCCTTGAAGAGGTTGCAATGCTTAGCAGTTAAAGGGATACATTACCTATTTGCAACTCAAAATATTCCATTAGAAGCTGGGTCCTGTCAGGACTCTGGTTCTAAATGACGATCTTCAAGAGGTTCCTAATTTGCCTGGGAAAGTTGTTTCTAGTTGAGTTGGCATTCTAAGTTTCTCCCCAGGGACAATTTTATTTTTTTTAAATGTTGAGGTAGATATAAACAGAGCCACATAATTGGCACCTCTGCTGGCATCAGCTGCAGAGAGGTGAGGTAGGGTAGCATTCTCAGAAGCAAGAGCCGATCTGCACTCTATTGAAGACACACAAGGGGGAAAATATGCTGGTTTTTGTTAAGTGAAAAGGTTCAAACAGGAAAATTCACTGGAGACTGCAGAGGCTTTCTTCATTGGGTTCCTTCAGAATATTAATCATGTCGATTAAAAGATCAGCTACCTTTTCAATGTTTCTGACTGGAATCACCCACTCCCCCTTTGGATATATCTGTCAACCTAGAAGCAATCCTCCAGTGCCCAGTAACTGGCAAGCACTAGGCCTACGGACCAGAAGACATGGATTTTAGACCTTACTCTGTCTCTACATAGCTATGTGACTTAAGACAAGCCCCATTCCACCTGAGGGCTCAGTGTCTTTAGCTTTCAAAGCAATTATTATTCCTACTCTTTCTGACCTGGGATTGTTAGAGGAAACGAGGGAGGTAATAGATATGAAAAGTCTTTGGAAATACACTATCACCTTTTGTGTACCAAGTTCAAAATATTCCTTCTCATGGATTATAGATGGCGAGGAGCAGAGATATGCTGTGAGTATATCTATTTTAGAAAAGGAGATTTATTTTACGAATCCAGAACACTCCCATAAAATCCTATTGGAAGAAGTACTGGACCGTACAGGAACTAGAAAGTCAAGGGCAACTGCTCTGTCCCCCTGTGCTTCCCTCACCAAGGCCAAGTGGTCACTTATCTCCATTTCTCTTTATCTGCCTTATTATTTCCCTGCTAACCAACTTGTGCCTGTTCTTAACAGTCTAAATGACTCATCTTTGTAGCCCCAAGTCCACAGCTCTTAGAGAATCTGATATCCATCTAAATATCAGCTATAGAGGGGTGGGATGGGAAGGGGAAGGGAGGCTCAAGAGAGAGCAGATATATATATGTATATATGTAATTATGACTGATTTGTGTTGTTTTACGGCAGAAACCCACACAACATTGTAAAGCAGTTATCCTCCAATTTAAAAAAAAAAGATTAATTCTTCAAAATAAATAAATATCAGCCATAGCCAAGGGGGCAGAACATGTGAGAGCAGGGCAGCACACTCCTCCTTAGATGTGAATGAACTGAGTTCACTAAGATAATGATGGTAAAGAAAATGGTTGGCACTTTCATGTAGAAGTGTGATGACTCTAAAATTACATAAATAATCTGTCACCTCATTAGAGTCTCATTAAAAACAGAATTACTCTTCCCCAAAAGCTCAAATGGGGTTGTGTGCTTGTAACAGAGAGAGAGCTGCTTCTGCATCACAGGGAGAGGACAGGCACGGCTCCTCACTTATAACTAGTAGTAAGAGGAAAACCTGAACATGATCAATGCCTTTCTATTTCTCAGGCTTCCATGGTTCTAAAAAAAGAGCAAAAGCCTTTAAATCCATTTACCTGACCTGTCCCCGTTTACCACTGAGAAACCAATAAAGTTATGAAAGACGATGCTTTCAGATATTTGTAGAAATTAACTTAATTGAAAACTTATGCTTTTTCAACTCAATGAGTTAAGTGAATACAACATTTTTTTAATGTGACACTTTTAAGCCTTAAATGAAGATTTTCTATAAGTTAGTGAATCTGCCAAAGGACAGATCTGTTTGAAAATGGGTCAGTGTCTCCAGCTGAGCTTTGGTAAGTGCATATTACCATTCCTTTCTTCTATCCACCAGTTTCACCCCCTTGGTCAAAATCAGCATTGTGGTGTGAGCGAATCTAAGACCCAAATAAATCTTCCCAGTAGAGAGTTTGGAAAGCCCTGCTAAAAACATGGAACTTGAATATTTCTTGCAAATTCAAAATCAGTCATCTTATTTTGACGAGAGGTGGGTGGAAGGTCAAAAAACATGCCCCTCCCCCTTTCTTGCAAATGATGTGCAATGAACCAAGTGTGTAACTTCAGTGTCACTGATCACGTGTCACAAGCAGTCACGTGGCCACAGAGTAGCTCTGCAGTTTAACATCAAGAGCAGAGACACCTTAGTTAGCTAAGCCTGGCATCTATACAATCAGAGACTCTATTCACTGTATGAACATGAAAGTCAATAGATAAGTTATGGCACCAATTCTGAGAACAGGCAGGAAACAGCCCCTCTGGCTGAAAGGTGGCATTTGAGTCATATGTTTATTTACCATGCATCTCTTCAGTGAATGCAGATACCTGAGTTTTAAAACATCTGCCTTGTGAAGAGATTACACTGGAGCCCAAGGGAGAAACAGTTTTATAATCTATTCTTTTTTTCTTCTTTTTTCCCCATCTCACTTTCTAGGACACCTATGAAGCATGAATCCTTCCAGAGAGGAAAAGACTACAAGATGGGAAATAAATACAGTCATCTTTTGAAGACTTCCCATTTACCTACCAACCTCCCTCTTTCATTCATGTCATAACTGCTTTTAAATCATAGAGGAATGAGCTAGGTGCCCTTGTTCTGGTGAAATAGAGTGCTTTCTACCATGTGGTACACACAGTTGTACATTCAATAGATATTTATCAAATATATCATGCAGTGTAGCTCATCATGGAAATTAGAATTTTTTTCCAGTAAAAAAGTCATTACAGAGCCCAGAGGTTATGCATATACCTTCAGCATATAGAGAAGAAGCCCAAGACCCTTGGAAAGACAAATCCAGACTCAGAGAAAGATTCTGATCCATTGTATGTATTTGGGAGGGGGTGGGGGAGCCACAATGACCAATGAAATATAATTTTAAAAGCAAGATATCATCAACTAGCCCAACAATGACCATTGCTACTTACCAGGCTTCCCTGGTGGCTCAATGGTAAAGAATCCACCTCCCAATGCAGGAGACATGGGTTTGATCCCTGGGTCGGGAAGGCCCCATGGAGGAGGGCATGGCAACCCACTCCACTATTCTTGCCCGGAGAATCCCCATAGACAGAGGAGCCTGGAGGGCTACAGTCCATGGGGTCACAAAGGGTCGGACATGACTCAAGCAACTGAGTGTACATGCACATCCCAGCGTATTTACACACTTGCAGCAAATGCTTTAATTCTAAGCAAAAGAAAGAGTAGTAATCCTCAACTATTGGTATATTTCAGAATCACCTAAGAATCTTATCAAAATGTAGACACTCAGGTCCTAACTCCCTTAGTTTCTAATTGAGAAAATCTGTGCTAGGTCCTCGTAATGCACATATTGTTATCAAAAACTCTGAATGGTTCCAATGCCTTCAGTTAAGCTATTGCTTCCAGTAGCCCATTATAAAAAGCACATAATATGAACATATTGACCCATGAGATCCTAATAGCTCTCTAATGAAACTGGACTTACTAGAATAACTTGATTCTTGTGTAGGATTTTCCTTGAAATAGAAGGAAGAGGAAGACTGGAACTTGAGGTACTGCTGGGGTGACAGAACAGCAACAGGGACCTTAGTCAGTCCAGAGGCAGCCTGAGGCTGTGTATGGGCATAAGATGAATAGTAATGATGAAGTCAGATTGAAAGAGAAGTGGGAGCAAGTGGTAAAGAACTGAAATCCTTGACTTTCTTTGCAGTAAGCATGCCCCACACAAGAAAAAGTAAGTGTCCAGGAAGTATGGCGATCCAATCAATAAATCCCCCTTGCCATCATCTCTTCTGCCATCTCTCTTGGTTGCCCACTTATACTAGGGGTGGCAGCACCATGAGGCAAAAGATATAGAAGACCACCATGGCATCATCAGAAATAGTCCCACAAATGTTCCAGGCAGCATGATGCCACAGAAAGAGCCATGGACTGGGTCAGGAGATCTGACTTCCTGACCAGGCTCACCCCTCATTTCACTTCACCTCTCTGAGGCTTTTTTGTCACTGCTTTGGCTAGACTCCATAAATCAGTTCTAGTAGGCAGAGCAGCTAAGGAAGCCAAGGGCTGAAACAAGGAAAAGTAGGGCTGAGGAGATGTGAGTCAAATCATGTTCACTCAAGCATTGCTCAAGAATACAAGAATCCTCTTTGCCACTCAGCCAGCTGACCAACTTCACTCTCAAACTTCAAAGGGAAAGGGAAAAGACACACAAGCAGATTATTTAATGCTGTATGTATCATAGGAAGTACAGCCAAATTCATCAAAGTCCAGTCTTTAGAGAAGGATGCAAAAACCACATCACCAATAAAGCATTGTACAGAAGCCTGCAAGAGCAAAAATGCAAACTAGAGAAAAACTGGTGGCAGAGCTGCACCTGAAGGAGGGAGGTTTCCAGGCTGAGGTGTGTATCCAAATGGGATGAGAGGGTGCAGATTCTGGCCACATGTACAGTCATGCTCTGGGCAAAAGCCTGAAATTACTAATTAAATAAATGTGGCTGTTCATCAATCCCGCTGCTTCTCTGACTGCAGCCCTGTCACCATTTTGGGCTCCCACTCCCCACCCCAAGTATTCAGGGCCCTCCTGCTGCCTGTCCCCTGACTTTTCAGGAAGCCCTCTGGCTTCAACACCTACTCTCTACTTGATGATTACAGGTCAGAATCGGAGTAACAGACACCTCTAACCAGGGAAAAGGCACAGAAGAAAACACCTCCAAAAAGTAATTCTAAAAGATAGAAATTTCAGCCTCTGTAGACATTGGGAATAGGACAGAAGTGATCCACGGCCTGATGACCAAAGAGAGTAATGGTCTATGGTCTCTCCTTCCTGTACTTTGTTTTTCTTCCCTGCTTGCCTTCCTCATAAAATCAGTCTTGTCCCTAAACAGGTAATCAGTGTCTTCATCCTCTCGCCCCTCCTTTCATCAAATTCTGCTCCCCTAAAGCTGCAATGTCATTAAGACCCTTCCAGTAGCCCATTATAAAAGGATAGGACACCACGCTCTTTTCCCACTGGTGGGTACATTTCAAGGCTTCTCTCGCTGTCAAATGATAGGCTCTGTCATTTTCTGTTGAAAAGATTTCTGGTTTTAGGGAGCAATTTGGGGTGGAGGTGAATTACAACCCTTCTCCCGTGCCCTAAACTCACAGAATCTGTCCAAAATTAGGACTGATTCCAAGCACAGGCCTGGCATCTTGATACTACTCATGAATTTTAGAAGCAATGATATCACTAAACCCAAAATCACCTATCAAATTTCTTATTTCCATGTAATTTCTAATTGCTAATAGACCTGGTCTGTAAAATAATGACCCTTATAGATGATAGTTAAAAGCAAAATTCTTTGAAGTAGTAGATCAAAGGAAATCTGTTGCCAGAGTGATACGTGATCATTTCAAGGCATTTTCAGAAAGGAATTTCATAATACCTTGAAACTGTATACCATGATACAGGCAAAATAAAGACATGCAAAATGTCTAGGTTACAATACAGTGAGGTGCAACCATAACTGACGCTGCCTAGAAGTTCAATGTTGACCTGGGAAGAGATCTACTATAACACAAAGGGCTCCTGTCCTTCACCTAACCCGATACAACTGGATAATAACTTAAATGAAGATAGAGAAAGCCTGTTGGTCAAAATTCCAAGTGACAAATGGCTTGAAAGAAGAGCAAATACACTGGGTGACAAAATCAAAACATAAGGAGTCAAAACAGAATAGGAATAAAGTACCACATTCATGTCCCAAAATTAAATGTATGGGTACCAGACAGGGAGAAGTGACATAGGAAAAGGTGTTAGAAGCTTCTGTTAACAACAAATTCTGCTGAGTGCCTTGGCTCCTTAAAACTGTCAATGTAACTGCATTCAGGGAAATGTACTATCAGTCGTGGCAACCCGCTCCAGTATTCTTGCCTGGAAAATTCCACAGACAGAGGAGCCTGGAGGGCTGCAGTCCCTGGGGTCGCAAAAGAGACACAACTGAGCATAACAATACATCAGTCATTACAAAACCAATAAATAGGCTGCGTTAGGCACTTGATCCAAAAAACAAAGTGGTTCTTCTTCATAGGAGTCTGTGTTTGGTTATGATTATTCTCATCCAGAGGTAGCAGTGCCCCCAGTGGGCATATGGAAATGTGTTGGGAGTATCTGGGTTGTCACAATGATTCAGGAGACCTACTCACATCCACTGGGTAGGACCAGAGATGCGAAAAATCTTACAAGTGTGTAAGATAATCCTACATGTGTATAGAACTTTCTTGTCTAAAATGTAAATAACATCCATCTCCAACAAGACACAAACTAACAACAGAAACCAGGATTGAGAAGAGTCTAGGAACCAAGTCCTAAGAGGCAGAGTTGAAAAGACTGAACATGTCTAGCCTGGAGAGAAAAATGGGGGCTCAAAAAGAATAACTCTTTCCAAATATATGAAGTGCTGTGTTAATTACTTCAGGTTTCACAGTTAACTAGTAGAGAGGTAGGCCAGGAATTCAATCTCTGGAGGCAGATTATTTGGGTAAGAGGTAAGCTGGTCTTTGGAACCTGCCAGACATGGTTGGTAGGCTTTACTATCTGCTTCAATTGTGTGCCAGTATAGGAGAACTGGGGCTTCCCAGGGGGTGCTAGTGGTAAAGAACCCAACTGCCAAAGCAGAAGATGCAAGAGGGGCAGTTTTGATCCCTGGGTCAGGAAGATCCCCTAGAGGAGGACATAGCAACATACTTCAGTATGCTTTCCTGGAGAACACCATGGACAGAGGAGCCTGGCAGGCTACAGTTCATGGGGTCGCAGAGTTGGACACGACTGAGCAACTAAGCACAGCGCAGCACATCTACTGTTTGTGAGTTTTGTAACCTTGAAAAGTTTACTAACACAGCTTCAAGTTCCTTATATGCTGAATGGGGATAATATTTTTGTGAAGACTAAGGAAAATACAACACACAAAGCTCGTAGTACAGCACCCGCTAGGCATATCATTCTTGTTGTTGTTCAGTCACTCAGTCATGTCCGACTCTTTGTGACCCCATGGACTGCAGTGTGCCAGGACTCCTGTGTCCTTCACCATCTCCCATAGCTTGCTCAAACTCATGTCCATTGATTTGGTGATGCCATCCAACCATCTCTTCCTCTGTATATCATCAGTACATGAAATATTAACTATCACTATTATCAGTGGTGAGAGGCATCAAGAGCACAAGCAAATCAACCCCTCCATCATTCTAACAGAGAGTTTACATGTGATATAACTTCTCCTGGACATTATTTGTTAACAGCAATTTCTGGAGATGTGCATCAGACCTCATCATTTTTTTTCAAAACTTTCCAAGTTGATTGGAATATGCAGCCAAGGTTGATGACCCTTGCACTGGACCCTATTTCCCTGACTCCACCCAATCTTATAGAGGTGAGGCAACAGAGACAACCAGCTCAGCTTGTTCCAGGAGGAGCAGAAGCCTGGGGCACATAGAAAAAAACGTACACCCTAACAACAAGCCTTTTCAAAATAAATCTTTTTTTTTTTTCTGAGCTCTGAAAATCACTGCAGTAGAGTCAACAGAACTTGGGAAGGCAGTACAGTCAGAGCAGTGACCTCAAACATACATCTTTAGAATTTTGTGTTTTTATTTATTTTTAATCTGTGTGAAATTTGCCATCTATTACACAGTGGAGCTGCATTTGGACACAAAGATGCATTTGACACATAAGTAAGTAGAGTCGCCTCTCCAAGAAGATGCATCAAGTTTATCCTGTGAAGCGTCATACACGCTGGCATAATGCCATGTACTATTGGTAGGCAGATTTCAAAGATAAACCCCCACCCCAGTGACCCCTGGCCTATTATTATCACATACATTCCTACATTTTGCTGTTCAAGAAACTAAGGCATTGAAACTGAGAAGTGAATGATTGGCACAAGAAGAAACTGTTAGCAAGTAGCAGAGGCAGGATTCTGACTCAAACAGTCTAGATTCAAAGCTCACATGTGCATTCAGATAGACTGAGGTTTGTGGCCTAGTCTCAGTTCTGCTGTTCACTCTTTCTCTGAACTTGGATAAGCTGTATGTCTCGATTCACTGAACCTCAGTCTCCTTATCCATTAATTGGGAATATTTACAGTGCCAAACTCAGAGTTGCTATGAAGATTAAATAACATTTTGGATCTGAAGCATATGGCACAGAACTTGATTGGGTAATCTGTTGCCATTATTAAAGGCCCTCCACTAGTGTTTATGGAGGCTGAGACAAGAGCACAAATGGAGGCCCACATACCAGATGTCTTCATGTTTTAAAAATACAAATCAGAATTTAAAAATAGTAAAATAAAATATGTTCTCTCCTCCTACCTTGAAAAATATAATTCATAACTTTGAAGGTCAGGTTAAAAGTTTGCATTCTCAGATTTCTCAGAGTTCTGCACCAGAATATGCCAGTGTAGAGAGAGGTGGCCCCAGGGTCATTGGCCTGCTCCCTTCTTTTCCCACTCCAGGCTCCATTCTACAGAGGAAAGGGCCTTGTATACATGCCTGTAGATATTCCAGCCCCCCATATCTGAGTTCTGACTATATTAGAGTTGTCTGCTGCCACTGCTAAGTCACTTCAGTCGTGTCCAATTCTGTGTGACCCCATAGACAGCAGCCCACCAGGCTCCTCCATCCCTGGGATTCTCCAGGCAAGAATACTGGAGTGGGTTGCCGTGTCCTTCCCCTATTAGGGATGTCAAGATCCAGCAAATAGAAATATAGGGTGTTGTACATTTTATCTGGCAACCCTAAGACTGTACTTCCTTCCACACAGTTTCTTTTAGGCCTAAGGGTGCACACACTGGCAACACTAAGTCCTCTCCCTGTGTGGAGGGGTGGCCAAACAAGGGCCCAAAGGGACTTCCCTGGTGGTTCACAGGCTAAGATTCTGTATTCCCAATGCAAGGGGCCGGGTTCGATCCTGGTCCCTGATCAGGAAACTAGATCCCACATACCGCAACTAGGAGTTCACATGCTTCAATTAACAACAACAACAAAAAAAAAAGACTCCACGTGCCACAACTAAGGCCTGGCACAGCCAAATAAATAAATAAAAATAAATATTTAAAAAGCAAGGCCAGAATACATCCCTTTAAGAGCATGGAGCCCAGGACAGTAGCACACTTTGCCCAGGTCTAAGATTGGACAGGCCTTAAGTAATTAAACAAGCATTCTTTCTGGATCACCTTTCTAACCTCCACTGCTTCATCTTCTGTACTGCTCTCACACTAGTTTCCGCAAATGGCTTCTAACTCTCCAGTTCCCTGGTTCCTCTGCTCCTGATTTATGTCTGGCTCAGAAACCCTGACAAAAAGCCTTGTCCATAGGGTTATAGTCATTTGTGTAATCTACAGCTCAAATCCTCTCTTCACCCCTATTCCCACTCCTGATCCCTTACTCTCTGAATTATTGCCAAAGATTTCTGGAGAATAGTGAGGAGAGGGAAAAAATTACACATATGTTTTTGTGTGCATCCAAGAAATAAAGTCATAAATAGCAGTCCAGGTAAAGTCCAGAAACAAAATAATGGAGCAGGCAAAGGCAGCCAAGCCATCATGAAGTGCATCACATTAAGAAATAGGATTAATTTTGTTCAACAATCATCATGTAAAGGCATATTCATCAAACACTGACTAAATGTAATAAAGCAAGGCACAAATAGAATGGGCAACATTTCTCCCCAGTTTCTTAAAGTGTTATATTTATAATCTATCCATCTCTATAGAAAAGACTAACGCTGAAGGAGGCCACAAGCCACATTTCCATATTCACAGCAAACCCAGAGATAAAGAAAAGTCAAGTCAAGGACGTGGATCCTGGCACTGAAATTACATCCATCTCTCAGGAAGACGACACATAAGCCAGTCAAACAGACAGAGTTGGTCAAAATGTGTCTCAACAAGGTTGATAGAGGATTGACATCTGAGCACGGCTCTCAAAGACAGAAATAATTTCCCAGGAAGACAGAAAATGACTTAGGGGTTTAGGATGATAGCAACCTCAGGAGGCAGGCACAGTGAAATATATATGCTGAACATGTGAATGCCAGCTAAGGCTGTTTAAGAAATATGAATAAAATAGTGTTTTATGCTTTATTAGGCACCTACATGCTAGGTACTATGCTAAGTGTTTTCATGTCTATTACCTTGTTTAATCCTCATAATAGTCCAGCAATTCTTCTTCTTCTTCCCATTTTATAGAAGAAATGGGGGTCCAGAGAGGTTAAATACCTTACTGAATATAACACAGTAAGACATAGAGCTGCTATTTTAACCCAGATACACCAATCATTTGTCAGATCACTCCTAATTTGAGACCCACACTCCTACAGAGAAACTGATAACATGTCCAGAGGAAGATGACCAAGGCTTGGAGGGGACTCTGAACCAGGCCATGTGTGGAAAAGTTCCAGAAACTAAAGGTATTCATCAGAGAATAAAATTTAGGTGGCCATAAGATTCATGAATTATGTCTTTTAATCACCCATATATCCCCAATTTCTACCACAACACCTATTAATATATTAGACTTTCAATAAATATTTGTTGAATAAATAGATGAATGAATTAATGGAGGAAATGATGAATAAATGACTTCAGTGCTACCTTAAGATGTTTATAAAGGCTAATCATGTGGAAGAGACATGATTCGAATAATCTATTTGACTATAGGGTCAGAAGCTGTAGGTATCAGATAGTAATTAAAAATAATAAAGATTTTTCTAAGGATTGATATAGTCCAGCAGGAGAATGGGGTTATCTTGAGAAGTTACAAATGTCTTGCCAGAGGAACTATCTTCTTTTCTTGATAATCAACAGATAAGACAGTTTTGCTTTTTGTTTTCCTTGTACAAAGAGTAGAAGAACAGAAAGGAGTGCTGACTTACTAGAGGTCATCAGGTTGATCATTTAGAGTTAGGGCATCATCCTTACCTTTTGAATTTAAATTACAACTTTGACCTTAAATGCTGAAACCCAAGTGTGTGTGTGTGTGTGTGTGTGTGTGTGTGTGTCTGTGTGTCTGTGTGTCTGTGTATGTAAACTGGTAGTTTGCCTGAGTTTCATAATGTGATTTGAATTTTTCTACTCCAACTCTATCTTTAAGCCTATCTAACTTAGTCCATAGAATTGCTAACCAATACATAATGAGAGACCAACAAATCAATTTTATTGGACAAAGTTTGTTCACTCTAGTCAGTTGCTTAGAAGCCAGTCTTCATGATCTATTGACCACCACCTCATTCACATCAGCCTGGTTTACCACAGTGGAGAAATGTGGATTGGACAAGAATTCTAACAGTTAAAACATAGAAAATGCTGTGGGCCTATTATTGGACAGATACATTTGATCCTCAATATTCATGAATTCCATATTTGCAAAATTGCCTCTCCTTAAAATTTATTTGTTACTCCTAGATCAACATTTATGGTGTTTTCACAGTAACTCATAGGCATGCACATGTGCGGAGTAGAGAAAATTTTTCATTTTCCCAATGTGCACATTCCCAGTTGAGACAGAACAAGGGAATACTCTCTCTTCTTCTTTTTTTTTTTTTTTTTAGCTCTCATACTAGAAACAAGTGTCCTTTTCACAGTTTATTTACAGACACATTTTTGTATTTTTTCTTGGTGATTTCACTATTTAAAATGGCTCCCAAGGCAAGTGCTATAGAGCTGTCTGGTGTTTAAGTGCAAGAGGCTGTGATGAGCCTTATGGAGAAAATGTGTGTGTTAGATACGCTTCACTCAGGCGTGAAGTGGATGTAATGAATCAACAATATGTATTACATAAGGTGTCATTAAACAGAAACACATATAAAACAGGGTTATGTATTGATCAACTGACAAATCAGTTCACAGGAAGCTAACCTAACCTAATTCAGTGTTTGTGGCAATTTTATAGAGCATTATGACCATGAATAACAGGAATCAACTGTATATTCTTTGAGACTCTACTAATCCTATCTGAGCTAAAAGGGGTCTAGGTTCAACATCTCCTATGCCAGGTACACATCTACACGCACATGGGCTACAGCATGGCAGACAAGGAACAGAGGCCCCTAAACAGAGACTCCAAGGTCTGAAACTCAGCCTCCTCAAGATACAGTATCTACAACTGTGCAACAGGGGGACCAGCAAATTCAAGCCCTTGCTTGGGCTTTTCAGTCCCAACCAAATTGCCACCAATCTTCCCAAGGATGACACTGCCTGTGGCCTAGTTTGACATAATTTCTTCTTCCTGCTCAGGTCTTCTACTGGAGAGTCAGCTTCTTAGTTAAAACCAAACCTTCTCAAAGATTTCTCCTTTTGTTGAGAAATAAGGCATTCTGAGAAAGGGTTCTGCAGTGGGAGGCAAGGTACAAAAGCAGAGTAGAGGATTTGTCCCAGTGCTCAACTGGACAGAGGACATCGTGCTACTGCAGGCCAGCTCATCTGTGCCAAGCGTGCTATTCCCCAAAAGCTGAATGGGCTCTGAGAGAGGTCACACACTGGGTCTGAGGCACCTCCCTCCCCAACAGAGAAACTGGTCAGACCTCGGGGCTGTAGAAGTGCTCCCCACTGCTAATGTCAGTGAAATACCCTCGCGTCCATGGGGAAAGAATTCCCACCTCCACAGCTGGGAAACACAAGTCCAGCCTACCAAGCTAGATGTCCAACTAAGAGCAATTAGTCACCGAGCTGCAGAAAGCTTCAGATCACGGTACTTGCCACAAACACATGCCGCCCACTCCCAAGAGAAGTTTCTAAAGAAGCGGGGTTTTTTTTTCTTTTCTTTTCTTTATGAGCAAAGAGCACTTGACAAAAAGTACTAAAATACTCAGAATAAAATCTCAAGCTGAGCTGTCAAAAGCATCAGGATAAAGCAGTGCAAATACATGCAAGCATTTGTGGTGCTTCTTCAAGCCAGACCACACTGCCACCTACTGAACGAGAACGCCCTTTCCCTTGGCCGTGTCTATCCTGAATGCTTCCTGAGAATTCATTCTGGGGAAATGTGGCCATTTGTTTCCCCCTTCTCAGGGCAGTTTGGCGACAGGACAGGCAGCCCCCTCTATGAGCCAGCAGCATCTCCTCTGGCGCCTACCCACCAGAGGAAACTTCAAGTAATTGACTGGCAAGCTGGCACTGGTAGGCACTGACTCATTTGTTCCATGACAGAAGCTGGGGGAGGCAGAGTCCACATGAATGTGAAGAGAGGCATACCACACTGAAAACAACTGAATCACAAGGCAACCACAGGGAAGAAACTGCTGACAAGTGCTTGAAACAAGGCACCAATAAACGTGAATCACACAACATAACAGCTGGGTACCAAATGATTTGTAAATCTAGAAGATTCAGAAATAACTTTGCAGTGACAACCCACATGAGATCCAATTCCAAGCCCAGATCGCCTGGACTGAGGCCACTGAGAATAGCAATGGGCTTGGGATTAATTGCTTCCCAAACTGTTACTTGCCATCTCTGCATTCAGTTAGTGCCCTAGTTTCAAACCTGAAATCCCAAATCACAGGGGGAAAGAGTTCAGGGGGAAACTAGATATCCAGGATGAAAGATTGATGGTGCCACTTGCCAGGTAAGTCTGTTCAGTTCAGTTTAGTTCAGTCACTCAGTCATGTCCAACTCTTTGCAACCCCATGGACTGCAGCACGCCAGGCCTCCCTGTCCATCACCAACTCCCGGAGTCCACCCAAACCCATGTCTATTGAGTCGGTGGTGCCATCCAACCATCTCCTCCTCTGTCGTCCCCTTCTCCTCCTGCCCCCAATCCCTCCCAGCATCAGGGTCTTTTCCAATGAGTCAGCTCTTCACATCAGGTGGCCAAAGTATTGCAGTTTCAGCTTCAGCATCAGTCCTTCCAATGAACACCCAGGACTGATCTCCCTTAGGATGGACTGGTTGGATCTCCTTGCAGTCCAAGGGACTCTCAAGAGTCTTCTCCAACACCACAGTTCAAAAGCATCAATTCTTCAGTGCTCAGCTTTCTTTATAGTCCAACTCTCACATCCATACATGACTACTAGAAAAACCATAGCCTTGACTAGACGGACCTTTGTTGGCAAAGTAATGTCTTTGCTTTTTAATATCCTGTCTAGGTTGGTCATAACTTTCCTTCCAAGGAGTAAGTGTCTTTCAATTTCATGGCTGCAGTCACTATCTGCAGTGATTTTGGAGCCAAAAAAAATAAAGTCAGCCACTGCTTCCACTGTTTCCCCATCTATTTGCCATGAAGTGATGGGACTGGATGCCATGATCTTAGTTTTCTGAATGTTGAGCTTTAAGCCAACTTTTTCACTCTCCTCTTTCATTTTTATCAAGAGGCTCTTTAGTTCCTCTTCACTTTCTGCCATAAGGGTGGTGTCATCTGCATATCTGAGGTTATTGCTATTTCTCCCAGCAATCTTGATTCCAGCTTGTGCTTCATCCAGCCCAGCGTTTCTCATGATGCACTTTGCATATAAGTTAAATAAGCAGGGTGACAATATACAGCCTTGACGTACTCCTTTTCCTATTTGGAACCAGTCTGTGGTTCCACGTCCAGTTCTAACTGTTGCTTCCTGACCCGCATAAAGTCTGTTATAAGTAGGTTAAGGTGATTTCTCTTCTCAAGACAGACATAAGAGGCAAAGGGAATATAAAAGGAAAGGAGAAAAAAAGAAGTGAACAACAGTGACAACACCTTTCTACTGAATGCATGTTATATATCTGATACTTCTCTAGGCATTTTAATATGCCACTATGTCTAATCCTTTCAACAATATTAGACTAGTTTTATGGAAGAGGAAATATATTGCAAACAGTAAAACTACTTGCCGAGGATTATATGGATAATGAGATACAGAATCTGGATTGAAACTAGTTATTAGAAAATGAGGAAGAAGAGGAAAGATGAGCAAAAAGTTATTTTCCATACCACAATTAGTCCAAGAGGGGCGACCACTTGATATATTGTCGTGGCTAGGCAAGCTAAAACCACTCCTGTGAGAAGCCACTTTCTTCTACTCCTCCTCTAACTGAATTGTTCCCATGATCAGAGAGATAGTAATAGTTTGAACTCTTGAGACTCTGTGCTTAAGGAGAGAGGTTGAGACTTTATTCCACAGAGAAGGATAATTCACAAGCTGCCAACAGCCAGCAAATTAACCTGTGGCTTACCTTTAACTGGTCACCCCCAAACATTAGAGCTCTGTAGTGAAAACTCAGAAAACTTCTAAAAGCTTTAATCAACGTTCTGTCAACACTTTGTGTAATGCATAAATGAAGTTGAAATGGATACCAAGCAGCATACACTAGGAAGAGGCAGCTTCTCTCAAACCCTCCCTAACGTAAAGAAGCGGTTAAGCATTTGGATTATATCCAAATATATACCAACGTAGGATGTGCTACAGCTAGAGAGAAACTCAGATATCCTCTAGTCGAAAACTCTCAAAGGCCCCGATGCTGGGAAAGATTGAACACAAAAAGAGAAGAGGGCAGCACAGGATGAGAGAGTTAGATAGCATCACCAACTCAATGGACATGAATTTGAGCAAATTTAGGGAGACAGGGAAAGGGCAGGGAAATCTGGCATGCTGCAGTTCATGGGGCTGCAAAAGAGTCAGACACGACTTAGAGACTGAACAACAACAAAAACTCTTATTTGACAAACAGAGGGACTAACTAGGACATAAAAATAGAAATTCCTCATCCAGCTTCTATCATTCATTCAAGAGACTCAAAGCCCAGTTGTATATTGTAGCATGTTCTGGAAAATGTAAACAAAGTAGAAGATATAGTCTTTGCCCTCCAAGATTTTCTGATTGAGCTCTAGCTATAGATCTTTTTAAAAGGATCCTTGAAAAACATCACAATATTTTGTGGATCTGATCATGATATCAATTATCCTTTAGTGTTCATTGATTATGAAAATTAATAATGACCAAAAGCTGCTATGAATTGTGTTCTTAAATTAATTTATATTTAAATAAAGCCTGCACATGCTTCTGAAAAATTATACGTATGCATTTGAGAAATCATTTATTTAAACTTCAGCATAGTTTTTGGTAAGCACACTTCTATAATACCTCATAGCTGGAGGCCACAGACAGGAACTACTGCTGTAGAGGAAAACCTGAAGACACTGCAGCCAAATCCAAATTTATACTCTGGCAGAATTGGAGGTGACCTACAATGCGGGAGACCTGGGTTCAATCCCTGGGTTGGGAAGATCCCCTGGAGAAGGGAAATGCTACCCACTCCAGTATTCTGGCCTGGAGACTTCTGTGGATGGTATAGTCCATGGGGTGGCAAAGAGTCAGACATGACTGAGTGACTTTCACTTTTACTACAATGTTTTACTGGATTCCAGGAATATTTACCTGCCACCAAATATTCCCTTCCCCACTCCTTGAGATCTTTTATTTCCCTCTGCCATACTCTACACTCTCAACTTTCTGAAATTCAAACAACCAAAGCAGACACAGTTTCACAAGCAATCACAACTCAAACGCAACACTTTCAGAAAGATGGACAATCACATAAAACTTTTACATAGGTTCCTTATACCTATCTAGCTGAGTTTGAATAAAAGACATCATGGGAGGTCGATGACTGACAAGTTACTTCTATCTAGGAAGACCTAAAAGGCGTCTGGGCAGAGTATATCAGCAGTTGGGTAGGGGTAAGGACTTAGACCTTCAGAGAAGAATATGGAGATACTAGACGCAGGAGAATGGTGGGAGGTAAGAGGAAAAGAGTATCAAAGGCAAATTTTACTAAACTTGAAATGTTCCCTTGAATCATCTCATACTACAGATATTACATGAGTACATCATGGAGTCCTAAGTGTTATGGTACACGCAATAACTGGCAGAACAGTTAAGAAAAGAAACAAGATCTCTTTGTATGTTGGACTATTTTGAGAAGTCTTCATGGAAAAGTATGGTATGACCTGGATCTTAAAGTAGAGGCAGGATATGAAAATGTAAGGAAAGGGTATCCCAGGTCTAGAAGGAAATCAGAAATTAAGCAGAAGTAAGCACTAGGGAAAAACTGGGAAACAAGGATGAAGTCAGCCTGGATGGAGCAACAGGTAGATATTGAGAGTCATAAGAAATAAGATTGGAGGAAAATGGTGGTATAAGATCATGGAAGGCCTTAGAATCAGATAAAGAAATTTACTCTTACTGTAAACAGTGGGAATCTCCACGAATTTGTGACTAGATGAGTGGCATAGTGAAAAGGGTACAATAGTCCAGCAGAGATATTTATGATATTACTGATGCATGGCCTTCAAAGTTAAAACCTTAGTGTTTTTTCAACTCATTACCTGTGAGGCCAGACACAAGTTATGTAAGCCCTCTGAGCCATAGATATTTTAATCTCTAAAATGTGAATAGTATTACACACTTCATCTGGTTTTTGTGAGAATCAAATGAGAATCTTCATAAAGTACATTATTACAATACCTAGCATATACTAGATAACTAATAAATAGTAGATATTTATACTAATAAATCATTTTTATCATTATTACCAATAATACTAGGGCAAGTAATTAGGAGGCTGTGGCAGTAATCTAGAAGTAATCTATGTTTAGGCCTAGAGAGAGGCCAGAGAGAGGAGGGATTGACTCTCAAAGACATTCCAAGAAGAGATTCAACAGGATTTGGGAATAGACTGCACATGAAGGCTGGAGAAGAATGGTGTGAGAAAGAAGATCCTAAGACCTAGGAAACTTGAATGATGGAAAAAGACACAAACAGCGAAAATGGAGAAGGAAATTAGAAAGTGTAGGGAGACTGGGTGGTAGAAAAGATAAGACATTTCTTTTACAAAATATTGATTTTTTAGGTAGAAAAGATAATACATTTCTCTTATAAAATATTTTTCCATTTTGTATAAAAATATAAAATTTTTTTCTATTTTATATAAAGAAGATTTTTAGGCAAGTAAAATATGCCCAAGTGACAGTCCACCCATTTTGACAACACTGTACTAACGTCCACAGTACAGGACTGGAAAGGTAGATCTGGGAAGTAACTACAAGGAAATCACAGTTGAAGCCAGGCATAAATAAATTTGTCAAGAGCATGAATATATCAGGAGAACAGAGGATGAATAACAGAGCCAGGAGGAACAACCATAATGATGGAATAAGATAAGGAAAGCATTGGAAGTGTTTAAGAAGTGAGGAGAGATAATAAGCAGGACCTCTCTTTAAGAACAGTTACACAAGAGTGCAACAAAAAGGATTCAAATTAATCACAAAAGAGCATGCCCAAGCTAAGACTGGAAGGGTCTTAAAAAAAGATATGCTTATCCGCCTGGAATAATTTATGGTTCGCTGGTAATTTAAAATTGAATTTTCACTTAATACATTTATTTATTCAAAAAGCATCTACAGGGGTTCTACAAAGGATGACAATAAGTGTTTTAGGAGCAACAATAAAATATACAAAGTCTGTCCTCAAGGAGGAGGGTAAAAGATATATTAACACATGTATTTACAAACATTTAAATCATAATATCAGAGTAAATTAGCAATTTGAGACAATTCATGTGCAGAGTAATATGTAATTGTCAGATAACTGCTAAGAGTTCAGAAAAGAAAAAATTTAATTTGGTCTAGAGTGATCAAGGAAGGCTTCCCAGAGGATATAAACCATAACTTTTAACCATGGGTTTTTTTTTAACCATGGGTTAGTAAGTAACAAAGTAACTGGAACAAGTTCTGATACTTTAAACTATTAATCTTTACCATGAAGACTATTTAGCTAAAGGGGTTTGTCCTGGATATTGATCACCATAGAGTCTATAAAATGAAAAGCCTCTCCAAGCTGATATTCCTAGAACTCTCTCAGTATGGTCAGTATCAAATTTGTTTTCCCTTCTCAACTTCACCTCATAGGGATCTTCCTGGGCATTTTAGTAATTTCAATTAGAATCTTACAATATTTTACGACTGCAACTCCCAAAGAGCTAGAAAATATACTAGGAAGAAAAACCTTATAAACAGAAGAAGGGCCTGGCCTTGATAGATATATTTTCTGAGTTTCATGATTTTATACACAAGGCAAAGATAGAAATCCTTAAATGCCAAAGATGATCAGGGAACTAGAGGAGCCTTGCATTCAGGGAATGGAAACACACATTGCAAAAAATTGAACAGTAATATGATCCTTTTTAATCTTGATCCTCCAGGAGAATTGAGAGAGGAGAAGAGGAGCAAAAATAAACAGTCTGGGTTCATTTAGCCTCAAGGAATACTGGCTGTGAAGGGCACAGGGATGGAGAAAGGGGAGAAACAGGACTTTGCTTTCCTGGTAAAGTCTGATATTAAGATGCAGGAAATGGTTTTTAAATTATACATGTGTCTCATTCTACAGCACACAGCGCTGCTGAGTATCTGAAGTACAAAAGAAAAGTGGCCATGTCCCGAAGAAAGCATTACCCTTTGAGAAGAATATTAGGTTGTTATCCTTTTGCATTTCCCAAAGACAACCCACTGAAATTTCCCAGAGCAATAATAAAAGGACTGCTTTGCAGAAAAAGGAACAGCAGGAAAGCGCAGACTGACAGGAAGGTCTCTCTTTAAGGAAACCTAGTATGTGATTTATTTCGCCCTTTACAAAAGAGATTATCTGAGTCAATTATCAGATTTACAAAATCATTCTTTGCTGCAAATAAAATAATAATATGGATATTAAGAAATTTCTAAAAAGCAGTAAACCAAATGTTCCATGGCAATTACCCCCTGGAATCCACTTGGGCAATTATACAAAGTAAAATCTGGAGGTGAAGACAAGAAAGGGCAATGATACAAAGTAAAATCTGGAGGTGAAGACAAGAAGTGCTGATGATAGGTTTTGATTTTTGGTAAAAATCAGTGAAACTTAAGGTAAGTGAGGAAGGTCATTCCTTAGGCAAACCAGCAGGGCTCCAGTTTGGAAGGAAGCCACATTAGCGGTAAAGTCACAAGGAAAGGTGATGCCAAAAACAAAATGAAGGAAAAGATGGAGTCAGGGCCAGACTGGTGACGGGCATCAGCAGAGTCAATGTGACACACAGTTTCCTAAGTATTCTCATGAAGCCCTCATTCCCACTGTCCCTTCTTGTCACATATTGCGACTTCCAAAAACCCAAAAATATGGTAAGGGATATGGTAAGGAAATCTCTCTTATTTTTAATGCTGGTCTTGAAGAGCCAATGTCCTATTCTTTACCTGTAAAATTAGATCAGTGATGGGATTTTCAAGACAGGTAATAAGGACCTAGAGCATTAAGGCTAAATCAGAACAATACAAAGTTCTCACAACATGGCCAGGGACTGGCTGTTTCCAGGGAGCAGTGGGAGGCTCTGCAGTCCCAGATTATATGTCTGTCTCTAAATCAGCCAATTAGTGAATTGGAGTTTCTTTCCCCCAAAGTCTCTTTCTATATCCAGACTATTATAGTCTTTTAGAATCCCTTGTGAAAGGTTACAAAGGCTTTAATATTTGAGACTTTGCTTCTGCTGCAGTTAAAACATTTTACAGCTACCTGCCTGTCAATACCCGAGCCTCCAAACAAGAGTTTTAGGGTAGGTCAATTCCTTTATCCACAGAACAAGCAAGTTTAGAAGAAGCATCTACTACGTTCACAGTACTGTGAAGGGATACAAAGGAAACTAAAAACAGAAAAAGAATGGGAACAAGAATCATAATGTATAGTGTTTTAATTCAGTTAAAAATCTCTTCTCATCTGAATCTGACCACCAAAGTCTTTTCATCCTGCAAGGTCACTGAGCTCATACACATGGCCTGAAAGGTCCCCAATATCCATTCTAACAATGGATATAAGTGCAAATGATACAATTAGACTACAGATTCTCAACCTGGGGTGGAGGTGGAGATGAAAGAGCGCTACAAAGACAGGGAGCAGTGAGGAAGCTCACCATGCAACATACAATCTTTTGGGGAAAGAGTTATGTGGATAATTTTGAAAAAGAAATTCTAAAATGGTCATTTCTTAGATGTGTTTTTAGTCATGCCATTTTGATATTTAAAATATTAATGGTGTGACACTTTTACATTTATCAAGAGGGGCATGAATTAGAAAATAGAAATTTCCTTAGAAAAGAGACCATGCTTAATTCTACCTTTTATCTGCAGCACCTACAACAGAGCCTGGCATAGAGGAGGTGTTCAGCAAGGCTGTCAGTTGAGTGCACGGATCGATATGAATGAATGATAGGAAACTTGAAGTATTAACAAAAAGAGTCACATGAACAAACTAGAATCCTGTTTTCTTACCAATACTAAGACATGGCATTTTTCACTAATCCCACTAAGAAGAAACATAGAAGGACTAGAGATTACCAAATCCTGCCATGAAAATAACAAGTGGCATCACTGAAACCAGAGAAAGACTTCAGACAGAATGTGTGTGTTGACTTTATCAGGGAATTTAACTCTATAAATCAAATCTCAAAGGGAAAGTAATGACTCAGATACCAGAAAGACTGCCCACAGCAAAACTGACAAATGACTCCAATCTCCTCTCTTGCAGATCAGAGGCCTCAAAACAGGGTGAGCACTTTTGTTAAACTTGTCAAAATGTTTAGATTTTCCATCTTTGGGGCATGTAGTAGGATTGCACTTCCTGGCCTCCATGTGCTATTCAGTGGTTCTACATGACTAGTTCTGGTCAATGGGTTGTTACTGAAAGTGATATATGCTGATTATGAAGCAGAAAATTCTGCTTGTAAGGATATTCAAAGGCCTCTTTTTCCCCTCTGCTACATACTAGCAATGTTCCCTATAGTTGTTTCTCCATCAGCCTGAGTCAGAGTGATGACAATGGAAATACAGAGCAGAGTCCATCCCCCAAAGACCTGAGATGGATGCACAGCTCGAACAGATAGGAAATTAACCTTTTATGTTTGAAGCCACTGAGATTTCATTGGTTTTTTGTTCCTACAGCATAATCTATCCTATCCAAATACAACTTGGTTTACTATAATCAACACAGTTTATATCCCTTAAATTGCTCTGA
Source organism: Cervus elaphus (assembly GCF_910594005.1). Lineage (NCBI taxonomy): Eukaryota > Metazoa > Chordata > Mammalia > Artiodactyla > Cervidae > Cervus > Cervus elaphus. The sequence continues at coordinate 44,769,468 of NC_057848.1, read as the reverse complement.
CCCATTCTTCAAAGCTTAGAATCTAATTGCTGCTAGCAATTAACATTCCACCAAGAATGAAATAATACAGAGAAAAGCAATCTTGTATTTAATCACTGAACTATGAACAGAGAAAAAGAACATGCAAAAAGGGAAATATATGCCAGCAAATACAGTAATTCTAACATAAAAAAATTAACAGATACATTTTCAGGCAATTTCAGGTGGCATGAACAGACTCTTGCCATCCTTCCCTGTAATGGAAATTCATTAAATACAAAAGGAAATGTCTTGAGAAACTAAAATAGCAGACCACACTCAAGATGGCCCACTGAAAATAGACTGTTCTTGAGACAGTGATGGGAATTCCTTAGAGGGAAAGCGAGAGAGAAAGGGAATTCAATAAAGACACTGTGCATACATGAGTCCTTCTAAAGCTAACATAATAATCTTCATCTGTATAGCATTTTATATTATGTGAAGCTCTTTCATGTATATCTCCTCATTTGAGCTTCACAGCTACCTTATGAAACAGACAAGGCAGAGAACAGTACCTACAATAAAATGAAAAATAATAAACCCAGATAAGTTGTGAATTGTCTAAGATCAATAGAGCTAACACACGACAAAGGTGGGATAAGAACCTATACTTCCTAACCCCTACTCCGTGCTTTTCAGATGATTATCACATGTACTTCTAACAAAACACATGAGCACACTCACTTAATAGAGCTAAAATCATATTAGCTTCCTGAAATCACTTGTGATCTAAGTATAAGCTTTATTTGCTTACCAACCATCTGAGCAATAGGTGTGATAGACAACTTTACATTCTGTTTGAAGATGAGATGCTTGCAACTAAGACACTGTATGCTATGCATTAAACATGCCATCCTGTTAATTCATTTTTCAGCTGATGATGGTTCTGGATGTAAATTAGCACTGTGTTTTTTCAGACCCAACAGATGTTTCTGGGTGTTTATTTCTACGATTTTTTTTCTCCTTGAGATATTACATGCAGTCATCAGGCATTGCATGTACTAACAGACGACTCTCCTTATAGCAGGAGACCAGAACCTAGAGTCTACCAAGCAGGGCTAAGATTCAGGGATGTAACTTGTAATTTTCCTTTTTAAATCTATTCTTACATCTGTTCTACATCTTATACATATTCTAAGTGAAATGTCTTATCCCACTACAGCAATCTCTAAACTAGAAATATGAAATACATATAGATGGGTTTTCCTTCCTCTACCAGAGGTCAGGTAATACACCTGGGAAGTTCTCTATTCTTAAGAATCAATAAAAGCCTTTAATTAAATTTATGTAATCAGTTTCTGTAGCAATCACTATGGTAGTCCCTAAGACAGTCCTGACATGGAAGAAGCATTGCTGACTTTGTCAGTCATTAGGTACTCAAAAATCAATCATATAGCAGGAAAAGAATCCACACGTACAGCACTCAGATGCATAAAGAAAGTGTAGCTTGTTCATTGATTCTATAACTGATCTGATAAACCCTCACCCACTTGAGAGAAGATAAAAAAGACAGAAGAGAAAAATTTCTCTAGCTCAATTTGTTCATTTAAGCCTAATCTAATAATTTAAACTCTTTAAGTTACCATCTCTACATAAATTCAGTTTCTAAAATGTGCCTTCAGAGAAATACAAATCAAAACCACAATGAGGTACCATTACACGCCAGTCAGGATGGCTGCTATCCAAAAGTCTACACACAATAAATGCTGGAGAGGGTGTGGAGAAAAGGGAACCATCTTACACTGTTGGTGGGAATGCAAACTAGTACAGCCGCTATGGAGAACAATGTGGAGATTCCTTAAAAAACTGGAAATAGAACTGCCATATGACCCAGCAATCCCACTTCTGGGCATACACACCAAGGAAACCAGATCTGAAAGAGACACGTGCACCCCAATGTTCATCACAGCACTGTTTATAATAGCCAGGACATGGAAGCAACCTAGATGCCCATCAGCAGACAAATGGATAAGGAAGCTGTGGTACATATACACCATGGAATATTACTCAGCCATTAAAAAGAATTCATTTGAATCAGTTCTAATGAGATAGATGAAACTGGAGCCCATTATACAAAGTGAAGTAAGCCAGAAAGATAAAGACCAATACAGTATACTAACACATATATATGGAATTTAGAAAGATGGTAATGATAACCCTATATGCAAAACAGAAAAAGAGACACAGATGTACAGAACAGACTTTTGGGCTCTGTAGGAGAAGGCGAGGGTGGGATGTTTCGAGAGAACAGCATCAAAACATGTATATTATCTAGGGTGAAACAGATCACCAGCCCAGGCTGGATGCATGAGACAAGTGCTCGGGCCTGATGCACTGGGAAGACCCAGAGGAATCGGGTGGAGAGGGAGGTGGGAGGGGGGATCGGGATGGGGAATACATGTAAATCCATGGCTGATTCATGTCAATGTATGACAAAACCCACTACAATATTGTAAAGTAATTAGCCTCCAACTAATAAAAATAAATGGAAAAAAATTTTAAAAAATGTGCCTTCCATCTCCCAGCACATCCCCAAGATGACACTTGAGCATTGTGAAAGGGCTTTCATGAATATAAGAAGATATTAAAATGGAGCCCCCTCAATCTATTTAATCTGACACCTCAAAAGATTAAGAATAAAAAAAAATTACAAGTATACTTCCACTCCGAAGTCAGGCTCTTGAACTACTAATGCAAGAATTTTGAAGGTAAAGTCCAACAACCCTTAAAGGAGGTTTCACGACCCTTTGTGCAATATCCACCTCTGGCAGAAGTGACCTGAGGTTGAGGAGGGATTGGAAAATGAAAAGAGCTCCTTTCAGAAGTAGATGAAGCTCATACAATTCAAAATAAAAAATTTTTTGATTAAAAAAAGGGCAGAAGAACTGAATATAGACATTTTTCCAAAGACAAAAGACAGGTGGCCTACAGATACATGAAAATATGCTCACCATCAGTAATTATCAGAGAAATGCAAATCAAAGCCACAATGAGATATCACCTCACACCTGCCAGAATAGCTATCACTGAAAAGATCACAAAGAACAAATGTTGGCAGAGATGTGACAAAAAGAGAATCCTTGAACACTGTTGGTAGGAAGGCAAATAGGTGCAGCCAGGGTGGAGAATAGCGTGAAGTTTTCTCAAAAAAACTAAAAATAAAATTAAGATATGATCAAGCAATTTCACTCCTGCATATATATCCAAAAACCCCCCCCAAAAAATCATGAATTTGAAATGATACATGCACCCCTATATTTGTAGCAGCGTTATTTACAATAGCCAAGATATGGAAGCAACCGAAGTGTTCATCAACAGATGAATGGATAAATAAGATGTGGGGTGTGTGTGTGCACACACACACACAATGGAATACTACTCAGCCACAGAAAAGAATGAAATTTTCCCATTTGAAGCAATGTGGATGGACTTGGACGTACAATGTTAGAGAAAGACAAATACTACATGACATCAGTTGTGTGTGTCTGTGCGTGTGTGCATATGTGCACATGTGCTAAGACACTTCAGTTGTGTCTGACTCTCTGTTACCCCCATGGAGTGTAGCCCACTAGGCTCCTCTGTCCATGGGATTCTCCAGGCAAAAATAGTGAAGTGGGCTTCCATTTCCATCTCCAGGGGATCTTCCCGACCCAGGGATCGAACCAGTGTCTCTTACATCTCCTGCATCGGAAGGCTGGCTCTTTACCACTAGTGATACCTGGGGAGCCTCATATCATTTATATGTAGAATCTAAAATATACAACAAACTAGTGAATATAACAATAAAAGAAGCAGACTCACAGATACAGAGAATGAACAAGAGATTACCAGTGGGGACAAATGAGAGGGGCAATATAGGGATAGGAGACTAAAAGGTACAAACTACTTGTATAAAACAAAGTAAAAGGATATATTGTACAACGTGGAGAATATAGTCAATATTTTACAATAACCATTAATGAAGTATAACCTTTCAGTTCAGCTCAGTTGTGTCTGACTCTTTGCAACCTAATGGACTGCAGCACGCCAGGCTTCCTTGTCCATCACCACCTCCCAAAGCCTGCTCAAACTCATGTCCGTTGAGTCAGTGAATCACTATATAATACACCTGTAACTTACATAATATTGCACAGCAACTATACTTAAACAAAAAAGAAATAATTGTTGATTTTTAGTAATATTCTTTCTTCTCTCCAAAAGAAAAGGAAGTTGGTGTTTTCCCATTACCTTAATTCAACTGAGAAGGCCCTCAACATTCAGAGGGCTTATTTTTTGTCCCCTGCCATTTAGGGGCCATAGGATACTTGTGTCTATTTGGAAATCTAAAGGGCAGGAGGTTGTGGCTGCCTAGCTGTTCTGAGAGCAAACAGAGGATAGTACAGTGACAGTGGTCTACACTCCCAGAATCTATCTACATAAATGACACAGTGGTATCTCTTTTTCACCATGTATTTTTTCCTATTGCTCCTGTAACAAATTACCACAAAGTAAGTGGCTTAAAACACTACGAAGTGCAAGTGAAAGTCACTCAGTCGTGTCTGACTCTTTATGACCCCATGGACTATACAGTCCAAGGAATTCTCCAGGCCAGAATACTGGAGTGGATAGCTGTTCCCTTCTCCAGGGGATCATTCCAACCCAGAGATCAAATGCAGGTCTCCCACACTGCAGGCAGATTCTTTACCAGCTGAGCCACCAAGGAAGCCCAAGAACACTGGAGTGGGTAGCCTATCCCTTCTCCAGCGGATCTTCCCAACCCAAGAATCGAACTGGGTTCTCCTGCAATTGCAGGCGAATTCTTTACTAGCTGAGCCACCAGAGAAGCCCTAAAACACAAGTTTCTTACAGTTCTGGTGGTTACAAGTCCAAAATGACTCTTACTGGTGTTAGAAGGACTGGTTCCTTCTGAGGGCTGCAAGGGAAGTTCAAGTCCTTATCCTTTTCTGCTTGTAGAGACTGCTGGCATCCCTTGGCTTGTGGCCACAGCACTCAAATTTCTACTTCCACTCTTACATTGCCTTCTCTCCCCTCTGATCTGCTTCCCTCTTACAAATACCCTTGTGATTATATCAGACCTTACTATAATATTACTAGAAATAATCCAGGATAATCTCATCTCAAAATCCTTAATCACACCCACAATGCCCCTACTATCATGTGAGATAACATATTCACAATCTCCAGAGATTCAGACATTGATATCTTTAAAAGACCATTATTTACTCTACCATAGACCAGAGCTTTCTTCAATCTTCCATCTTAAGATTGCTTTAACCCTAGAACAATAGGACCTCAGCAGAAAGAGACTGGAGATATATCATCAAAATTAGGAGTGGGTAGGAGTGTTCTTTAACAGCCATCCAGAAGAGAGACTAACTTTGTTAAAGAATGTGGAGGTAAGAGATCACCAAATAACTAAAGACAACTCAAGAGTAAGGTTTAATACCTGCCAAACAGACACATCAAAGTCAAACCACAATAAGGCCTTTCAGGTTAAGACTTTTATTTCTTATTTCTTACTCTTCTACCCACTGTGACCTAAATAGTTCATAAAATGTGGCTATCACAGTGGGGAAGGGCTAAAAGGAGATGCACAATGAAAAGGAGAAAAGAAGGTATGCCCCCTTTTAGTCTACAGTTAAGTCTGAAACAAACCATTCTCAGGGAAGGAAGAAGCTTTAACTTCAAATGAAGTTCAGAATATTAACCATTACATAGGATTTGACATTTTCATTATTGAAGAGAGACAATTCTTGGGGCAAATGTGACCAGGGAACTTTTAATCATCCAGAAGTTTTAGGACCTGCCAAGATTTTATCCAGTGGCAACGAAAGAACCAAATCACCAAGCAGATTTGAGCAGGCACTGAGGGAGATGGGAAGAAGGCAGGCAATTTATAAATTCACTTCATTAAGTTCTACTGTCCTGTTACATAAACTTGTAACAGAAGGAAATGGAAGGCAAGCTCACAATCAGTATCAGATTCATGTAACTGTCCTCCGACTCTGATTCCTTAGGGCTCTGTGGCAACGTGCCCTGTCTGCCTGGCCACTGTTCATCTGTTGGCATTTGCTGCTGAGGCCAGGAGCCGGTGAATTCTAAGTTTTCTTTTAGCATGGTCAGGACCTAATGATCCTTGCTGCTGCTGAGGCTCCACCAAGGCACTCATTAGCACAATGGATACCCAGATGTTTGGCTCAGACTTAACATTAGTTCCTTAGCCAAGGCTAACCATCCCACACCACTCATCTGGAGAACTACTTAACTCCTGTAATTGAACCCCCTCTGGGAAAATCCCCCAGCAGAATCTCAGCTAACTGATTTCCATATACTCCTAACAGTGGAGTCAACAAAAAACTTCTTTCTAGTTCCACCTCCACAAAAGAATAGAAAGCAGCCCAGGGCCAGGATCACCTACATGATTTAGGAGATGGGAATACCAGACCACCTTACCTGCCTCCTGAGAAACCTGTATGCAGGTCAAGAAGCAACAGGTAGAACTAGACATGGAACAATCGACTGGTTCAAAATTGGGAAAGGAGTACGTCAAGGCTGTAGATTGTCACCCTGTTTATTTAAATTTATGCAGAGTACATCATGTGAAATGCCGGGCTGGATGAAACACAAGCTGGAATCAAGACTGCCAGGAGAAATATCAATAACCTCAGATATGCAGATAACATCACCCTTATGGCAGAAAACGAAGAGGAACTAAAGAGCCTCTTGATGAAGGTGAAAGGAGAGTGAAAAAGCTGGCTTAAAACTCAACATTCAAAAACTAAGACCCTGGCATCTGGTCCCATCACTTCATGGTAAATAGATGGGGAAAAAGTGGAAACAAGTGACAGATTTTATTTTCTTGGGCTCCAAAATCACTGTGGACAGTGACTGCAGCCGTGAAATTAAAAGACACTTGCTCCTTGGAAGAAAAGTTATGACAAACCTAGACAGAATATTAAAAAGCAGAGATTCACTTTGCCAACAAAAGGTCATCTAGTCAAAGCTATGGTTTTTCCAGTAGTCATGTACAGATGTGAGAGTAAGACCATAAAGAAGGCTGAGTGCCGAAGAATTGATGCTTTTGAACTGTGGTGTTGGAGAAGACTTGAGAGCCCCTTGGACTGCAAGGAGATCAAACCAGTCAATCCTAAAGGAAATCAACCCTGAATATTCATTGGAAGGACTGATACTGAAGCTGAAGGTCTAGTATTTTGGTCATCGAATGAGAACAGCTGACTCGTTGGAAAAGACCTTGATGATGGGAAAGATTGAGGGCAGGAGGAGAAGGGGGTGACAGAGGATAACATGGTTAGACGGCATCACCAACTTAATGGACATGAGTTTGATCAAGCTCTGGGAGACAGTGAAAGATAGGAAAGCCTGTTGTGCTGCAGTCCATGGGGTTGCAAAGAGTCAGGCAAGACTGAGCCATTGAACAAGTGCAAAATGAAAATTTGTGACACCTTTTTAAAGAATTTCAAGGTGAAGAGAACAGACCATTAAGCCAAGTACAGGGCCCTTCTGAGCACAGGGCCCTCTGTGACTTCCCAAGAGCACTAAATTATTTTGGCTAACCAGGCTATGCCACCAGTTTTACACTGGTGTGGCCTTTACCAACCAAGGAAGCAAAAGGCAATGCAACTGCAGGGAAAAGCAAGGAGAAGGCGAGGTTGAAGAAATCAGCTGAATATTATTAAACTGTTATCCTTATTTACAAACATCTCAGTTTTAAAGTGTACTTACAGCTTTGGAGTTTGCAAAAGGCTTTTATATCTATTCTCTCCTTTGTTCTTCATGGCATCCTTGAACAGCAGGTAGGCAGGAGTTTCATTTTACATTTGAGGAATCCAGGGCTAGAGAGGGAAAAGAATTCATCCAAGAATATACAGTTAAGAAGTTAAGTGAGAATGATATATACAATCCCAGTCTGGCATCTCTCCAAATGTTTTCTAAATGACACACCTTTATCTTTGTTAATCACCAGAGTCACAACCAGGAATTATGCTTGGTTTTCCATCTTTCCATGAAATACAGCCCCATTCAACTCACAGAGGATGCACAAGCATGACAGAGTTGCTTTCCTTCTTAGCACTGCTCTTCCTCTTTATGTCTCCATTCCCCACCACCTCCACCACCAACCCCCTGCCCTGCAACATCCCCCACACACACACACACACAGAGTCAGAGATCAAATCAGAGACTTGGTCAGGTACAGTTCAACTGCCACTCAGCATGGATACTATGAGTCAGAATCGGATATATGAAAAAACATTAGGGAAACCCTAACTAGATATTTTGATGGTTGGAAGTGGAGTACAGAAATGTACTACTGAAGGACTGAGGCCTGAAAATCTCCTATGAGAGGTTTTCTTTTGAGTTTTGCAAGTGTCACAGAGTAGTGACATGTTAAACCATTAAGTCTTTCAGACTTTACTGTGAATATGTTTCCAATTCCTTCCTCAGACCAAGTTTTGTCAGGGTATAGAAAGCAGGTGGGGTCTCCAAAAACAGGCTAAGGAGAGGGACCATCCAGATGGGACAGAAAAAAAATAATCAGAGAAACCAGGTGAACTACTTTATACATTCAATACTCTCCAGTGTTGCCTGCTGCCTTTCCTTCTCTCATATAGATAGATCTCAAGTGAGAGGAAGACAGATATTTAAGAAACTAACCTCTCTTCTGCTGGGAGAATGTGATTTAACATGCTTCTTCCTCAAAATTAATTTCCTTCAGCCTAAATTAAAAAGAATGCCTGTAACCTTGATACCCCTAAGTCATTAGAGCAATTTTAAGGGCTCTCTGTAGAAGTCTCACTTAGATTTACTCACATTTGTTAAAAAGGATAAAACTCTGAAAAGGAGCCCCACTTCTATGGAGACAGAAAAAAATATTAATAGAGGCTGACAAAATACAAAGTCAAAATTGCACATAAAAGGCTCTCCTCAGGACTAAGTTTCTTAGGAGAAACATATACTTGACAAGAAGAACATTCAGATACTTATCAAGTAATAGTTGCAGTTTGCTCAGATGGTTAGAAAATTAAAACAGTATGGGCCAAGAACGTAAACCTTTCGGTTTACAACACAGCATCACTGAATTAACAAAAACCTGACATCATTAGTATTCCAGAAGCTTCAGCAAAAACGTGATATACAGCTAAAACAGGTGAGGGATTTTTTTTTTAAGGCTGAAACATTTTGTACATATTTCCCTAGAATAACTGTCAGAGTACAAAGCACGTCAGTGTAGAGTTCTTTGAAAATGATGCCAAAAGGCTCTGTCATTGCTATGTGGCAGCCATGTTTGACTAAATACCACTCTAGCACTCTAGCCCCCAGTTTTTTAAAGCAACTACCACCTACACAATTCCTTTCCCCAGAAACAGTTACCCTTTCTCCTCTCCTGGCACTAATCTCGAGTGTCTGCAGTATATAGTTCAGGGATAAAAGCAATATAGCTCTGCAGGTGAAGTCAGTAGCTCACCAGAGAGAGGCAACTAGGGACAAGCAGATAAGAGAAGTCAGTGTCCTTATCTGCAGCAGGAAGTCTTGTAAAGGAACAGATTTCAGAAAAGTGCCTGAGCCACACAGTTCTGGCCTTTGAGGCCACACAGCCCAAGAGCACCTACTACAAAAATAGGCACACTCATACATTCCCATAGTTACAGGCCAAACATCCCCAAAGGAAAACTGACTCATAATTACCAATGAAACTGAAAAAGGCAACTTGAGAACTAAGAGTTAAGATGTTCCCCTCAGAAGCTGAGGTCAGCAGCAATAAGGGCCTCTTTTGCCCCTACATCTTCGTCCTCCTCTAGAACGGAATCTGAGGACACAGACTACTAGATGTTATGCATTGCATAGGACCTGAGACCAAATAGGTAATCAACTGATGACTCCAAAGCCCCTTTGCTTCTCATAGTTGCCAGGTTCCCACAAATCCCTTTCACCCAGTGAAAGAGAGAGATATCTACTAGCAGCATAGTTTGGAGGTAACTTCAGAGTACTTGCCATTATATTTTCATCTTTGCCTCTGTGAAAAGAAGAAAAGATGCTAAAAGGCTATGGAGGGGACTGTGCTTGGATCCTCTTCCTCTGAGAGCTCCCTGTAATGGTGGCAGGATCTTGGAGGAACACACATGGTGGTGTTTGAAGAGGCTACATCAATGGCCCAAGGACACGAAGACTCGGCAAAAATCCATGGAAGCCACAGCAGAACTTCCTTCAAGGGACTTGGCAGGCTTGGATGAGGAGTCCATCAGTGGTGATCAGTATGAACCAAAGATCAAAGAGCCCTCCCTGCATGTTTCGCTCTGTGCTAGACTCCCAAGACCACTGCACAATGGAGGAGGCACAGGGCTAAGATAAAGGACCAATGATAACTGAGACTGAATTTCCAACTAGCCTGATGAATCGGGGGCTCAGAGTAGATGAAACCTGATTTAGAGAAAACATATAAAATACTTCTTGTACACCTGAGTTTATGAAATTAAATTCATGCTCACAATACTACCTTGTCAGCTCTCTTGACCTCTGCCAGAGATTCAGACCAACTGAATACCTAAAAGATAGAGGCTCTGTGCCCTCACAAGTTATATAAGATGTTTCATGCATCTTCAGCAGATTCACAGAAAAAAATACTGAGCTCTAAAACACTGTCACTTCAGCCAGGTGAAATCGGAAGCCTGAGCAGGGAGGTGCAACGTGGTTCTTAATCTTTACTTTTATACTTTAGGCTTATAGTCACAAATGTCTCACTCAGGTACCAAGGCAGGGGAGCGAGTACAGGGGACTCCCTAAACGGAGCATTAGAAGAAAACAGCTGGATTAACTGAGATTCTCCTGGGGTGGAGCTGATTGTAAAACACCCAGCTAGGGAACAATGCAGAGTTTATACAATTACCTGCATGTTTGCTGCACTCCTGGGTCTGCTACAGAAATCACAGGCAATCAAATTAACACATGTATCACAGTGTGCACCAGTGAATTCCCAAGTTTTCAGCAGAGCCTGATCAGTATTAACAACATACCAAGGGAAAGAAGGATTAAGGGATAAACTATTCAGTCAATATGCTATGAATTAAATCAGTTCAATGGTGACTAAGCCTTAGTTTAGGTTGTTCCCTGTCCAAAATACCCTACCCCAACTATGGTAATCTCTCTCCTTCAAACCCTAGCTCTAGATCTATCTTCTATGTGAATTCTGAACTACTATTGGAGCTCATGCTATCCAATCAAAGCTTTGTAATAAATACAATATTCTACAAGTCACTAATTACCTCTTCAATGCTAACTATGATTTTATAGGCTCCTTAATCACAAGATTGGGAACATTTATTTCTTTTGTATCCCCTTAATCAGTAGCTCCTAAACCTAGAGATTTCATGGGGAAGCAAAATCTCCACAAAAAGACTCTAGGGATCTGATACAAGGTTGCAGAAATTTTATTTGGCCAAATAAGGACATTTTAAAACCAACAAGCAGATTTGTACTATGTATAAAGGAACTAGGTAATAAGAAGCAATAAAGACCAACATCCCCCCAAAACAACCAGAAAACCTGCCATAAATATTTTTTAAAGTCTATTGTCTGAAAAAGACAGAAAAAAAAAACCTATTTACAAATGACAAAATTTAAGTCTCTAGGAAGGCATTGGAGAACTAAAACGGTGGCAAAAACTTATAAAGATATAAAAGGAGAAGGAAACCAAGAAAGGTAATCTGGATCTTTCATTCTGGAATAAGCAGCTTAGAGACTAAGAAACTGAACAATAAATTTGAAAATCTGATGAGATTAGAGGAGAACAAGTGAAATCCAGAGTCTACTGGGGAGGCAAGGTAAATGCTTTAGATTGGGGCCACAGGAGTTTCTGTCCTAGGCATAGGATGGACTGGAAAAGACCAGCTCACTCAGAGACTATGCCTACTAGTTACTGAAACTGCATTAAAATGATCCAGGACTATGAGTTCTCATAACCATTTGTCAGTTAAAAAAAAAGTAGGAGTCTTTATTTAGGAAGATACTGTCATACTTGGACTCAAATTCTTTCTGTAATATTTTTATGTACAATAAATAAAACAGTGAATTTTATCTCAATAGAAAAAGCTAAAACAAACAAAAAGAAAAGAGAGAATAAAGATAGATTATGTTCAATATATTAATTAAACTTGCTTCTTACCTCAACAGAGACAATACAATCCAGGGGGAAAAAAAACTGAATGATAATATCAAAGTGCTGAAGGAAAATAACTATTAAACAAAACAAAAATAAAATTTTCACTACCTAGATTCAAATTGAGAGAAATAGTAAAAGGGTATTCTTCAGGAGAAAGAATATTCTTCCTCTTGTAGGGTTTAAAATATAGAAAGATACACAATTAGAACAGCAAATAATTTGAGAAAACATTAAAATAGAGTTACTAGCTGGGCTTCCCTGGTGGCTCAGATGGTAAAGAATCTGCCTGTAATTCAGGAGACCTGGTTCCAAGCCCTGAGTTGGGAAGATCCCCTGGAGAAGGGAATGGCTACTCACACTCCAGTATTCTTGCCTGGAGAATTCTATGGACAGAGGAAGGTTATAGTCTATGGGGTTGTAAAGAGTTGGACACAACTGAGTGACTAACATTTTCACTTTTTTCACTGTGTTTGAAGCTTGGAAGAAGCCGGGAATGTGTGCTATAATATCTAGGGTATCCACTAAAATAATAATAAAATGGTATATAGTTACCATGCTAATAGAAGAGGAAAAGATAACTAGTTAATCCAAAAGAAGGCAAAATATGAAGGGACAAAAGGAACTTAGAATGAATGGAAAACATATGAAGAATTTGGCAATATGGATTTAAATGCAAATATAGGTACTAATTATAGTGCATGTAAATGAACAAGATACTCCAATTAAACAACTGTTGGACTAAATACAAATACATATGTTTCATATAAGAAATACATCTTAAACATAAGAGTATGGAAAACTGCAAGTATAAAGATAGGAAGGATATGTCATGCACACTCCAAACAGAAGAAAGCTGATGAAGCTAGACTAATAGACAATCTAAACATTAAGGCAGGAAGCATTACTAGAGACACAGTGGGATGTTTTCTAATGATAAAGGGATCAATCCATTAAGAAAATAATTCTAAATTTATATGAACCTAATAACACATCTTTGAAATATATAAGGAAAAATTATGTAGGATTGAACATGGAAATAAGCTGGTAAAAAGGTTCAAACTTCTAGTTACAAGATCAGTAAGCACTAGGGATGTAATGAGCAACATGATGGCTATAGTTAACACTGTTGTATGGTATATTTGAAAGTTGTTAAGAGGACAAACCCTATGAGTTCTGTTATCAGAAGGAAAATATATTTTTCTTTTTCCTTTTTCTTTGTATCATTTGAGATAGGATGGCTGTTAACTAAACTTATTGTGGTAATTGTTTCACAATATATGTAAGGCAAGTCATTATGCTGTACACCTTAAACTTACACAGGCATACCTCAGAGATATTTCAGATTTGTTTTCAGACTACTGTAATAAAGCAAATGTTGCAATAAAGCAACTCACACAAATTTTTTGGTTTGCCAGTGCATATAAAAGTTATGTTTACACTATATTGTAACCTATTAAGTGTGCCATAGCATTGTCTAAAAAATAATGGATATACTTAACTTAAAATACTTTATTGTTACAAAATGCAAGCCATCATCTGATATCACAGGATTGCCACAAACCCTCATTGTGTACATCTGCAAAGCACAAAAGAGCAAAGTGCAGTAAAATGAGCTACACCTGTACACTGCTGCGTGTCAGTTATATCTCAATAAAACTTGAAAAAAACTGAAACCACACACACACACACAAAAGAAAATATAAACAGACAAATCCACAACCATAGGGAGATTTTAACACAATTACCTAACTGACAGAATAAAGAAGCTATGAATAAAATAGCTTACAAATTAGACATAACTGACACACAGAGAACAGTGCACCAAAGTGAAGAAAGAATCCTTTGCAAGTATACAAAAAAAATTATACTAAAATTGACCATAGAGTTTTAAATTATACAGAGCGTGTTCTCTGCCCACAGTGGAATTAATATAGAATAACAAAATATCCCTTTAAAAATCCTTACATGTTTTGAAACTAAGAAATACAGTTCAAAACAACCATGGGTCAAAAAAGAAATCATAATGGAGTTTATAAAATATTTGGAACTAAGTAATCAAGAAAATGTGATATATAAAGATTTGAGGCTTAGAGGAAAATTTATAATCTTAAATGAATAACTGAGAAAAGAAAGCAAGCTGAAAATCACTGTTATAACAATTTGCTAACTATGGCCCACAGGCCAGTCATCTGCTTTTGTAAACAGTCTTTAGGAAAATATAACCACACCCATTGGTTTAAGTGTTGCCTATGGCTGCTTTTGTGCTACAACAGAAGAGGTAATTGAGACAATGACTACATGGTTCACAAGCCTAAAATGGAGCTTTTTTAAAAAGTTCATGGATGTCTTAACTAGGCACTCCTCTCAAGAAGTTAGCAGAAAACCAAAATGAACAATGAAAATCAAAGACAAATAAAAGTTTAGTTGAAATAGACAAATTCATAAAAAAATACAACTTGCCAAAACTCACAAAAAATCTAAATAATGTTACAACTATTAAAGGATTTAAATTTGTAATTAACTTCCCACAAAGAAAACTCCAGGCTCAGAGGCCTTTTCTTATTTTTTTAATTAGAGGATAATTACAATATTGTGATGGTTTTGCCATACATCAATAAGAATTGGCCATAAGTATTTGTGTGCCCCCTCCATCCTGAGCCCCACCTCCCATCTTCCTCCCCACCCTACCCCTCCAGGTTGTTACAGAGCACTGGCTTTGGGTGCCCTGCGTCATACATCAAACTTGCACTGGTTATCTATTTTACACATGGTAATGTATATGTTTCAATGCTATTCTCTCAAATCATCCCACCCTTTCCTTCTCCCACTGATTATAAAAGTCTGGTCTTTATGTGTGTCTGTTTTGCTGCCCTGCACATAGGATCATCTAAGATTCTATATATATGTGTAAATTTATGGTATTTGTCTTTCTCTTTCTGACTTACTTCAGTCTGTATTATAGGCTCCAGGTTCATCCACCTCATTAGGACTGACTCAGATGCATTCCTTTTTAAAGCTGAGTAATAATTCCACTGTGTATATGTACCACAACTTCCTTATCCATTCTTCTGCCAATGGACATCTAGGACATTGGCAGACATATCTAGGACATATAGGACATCTATATGTCCTAGCTATTGTAAACAGTGCTGCAATGAACACTGGGGTACGTGTGTCTTTTTCAATTCTGGTTTCCTCAGGGTATATGCCCAGTAGTGGAGTTCCTGGGTCATATGGTAGTTTTATTCCAAGATTTTTAAGGAAGCTTCATACTGTTCTCCATATTTTATTGAACATTAAAGGATTCATGAACATAATAAATCACCAAATTTAAACTTTAAGTTTTTAAAAAAAGGGAACACTTCCTCAATTATTTAATGAAGTCAGCATAATTTTAACTCCAATACCTGACAAAAAATTATGAAAGAGAACATTTATGTGACAATATCATTCAAGAACACAGGTGCAAATACCTAAAGAGAAGACTGCAAACTGAATCCCATATCATATAAAAATGACCACAGTGAGTTTATTCCAAGAATAAAAGGTTTTTTACAAAAAAACAAAACATTGATTTTCTAACCCAGCAGGATCCTATGGTCTTCCCTGAACAGGCCTTCTTCCCCTATGCCCTCTGCTTTAGCTCCTCTCTGAAGTACCTAGATGATAGTATTTAATGCAAATTTCTTGATTTGTTTTGCAGATATGAAAACTCCCCACCAAATGGAAGATGTTACCTATTTGATGACCATGAGCACATAACCCCAGACCTCCTGGAACCTAAGGACTGAAAATGTTAACCCTTGTGACATCACCTTGTTCCCTTACTATCAACTAAATCAGAGAACTGTGTATGAGCTGATCATGGACCCTGTGACCCACCCTCCCAAACCTGGCTGTTAAAAATGTTTTGCCAAAACCCTTTAGGGAGCTCAAGGCTATTTAAGGCAAGAGCCATCTTGTCTCCTGGCATGGCCCTGCAATAAACTTTTCTCTGCTCCAAACTCTGACTTATCAGTTTATTTGGCCTCACTGTGCTCTGGGCACAGGAACTTGAATTAACAATTTTATAGTGTTATTTACCACATTAACAGAATAAAGGCCAAAACTCAAACAACCAATTTAGTTGATGTGGAGAAAGTATTTGATAATACCCAACGTTTCCTTTTGCTAAAAACTATTAGCAAAGTGGGAACGGAAGTAAAATTTACTTGATAAATGGCATGCACAAAGAAAAACACACAGTTAAAAATCATATGCATATGATAAAGGATAAAGAAGCTGTGGTACATATATACAATGGAATACTACTCAGTCATAAAAAGGAATGCATTTGAGTCAGTTCTAATGAGGTGTATGAACCTAGAACCTATATACAGAGTGAGTAAGTCAGAAAGAGAAATATAAATATCATATACTGACACATATATATGGAATCTAAAAAAATGGCACTGATGAATTTATTTTCAGGGTAGCAATGGAGAAAAAGACATAGAGAACAGACCTATGGACCTGGGGTGGGGCGGGGGGGGGGGGTTGCCGAGAGGGAGAAGGTAAGATGTATGGAGAGAGTAACATGGATATTTACAACACCATATGTAAGACAGATAGCCAGTGGGAATTTGCTGTGTGACTCATGGAATGCAAACAGGGGTTCTGTGACAATCTAGAAAGATAGGATGGGGAGGGAGATGGGAGGGAGGTTCGGGAGGGAGGGGACATGGGTGTACCTATGGCTGATTCTTGTTGATATATGACAGAAAAATCACAAAATTCTATAAAGCAATTATCCTTCAATTAAAAAAAATTTAAAAAACCATATGTAATGGTGAAACAGTGACTATTTGGCCCTTAACTTAAAATCAGATAACCATTTCCCTATCAACACTTCAATACAGACCTAAAAGTCCTAATTAGTGAAATGAGGCAGGAAAAAGTGGAAACAGTGACAGATTTTATTTTCTTGACCTCCAAAATCACTGTGGACATTGACTGTAACCATGAAATTAAAAGATGCTTGCTCCTTGGAAGAAAAGCTATGACAAAACTTTAAGACAGCATATTAAAAAGCAGAGTTATCACTATGTTGACAAAGGTCTGTATAGTTAAAGCTATGATTTTTCCAGTAGTCATGTGTGGATGTGAGAGTTGGACCATTAAGAAGGCTGAGAGCTGAAGAATTGATGCTTTTGAACTGTGGTATTGGAGAAGACTCTTGAGAGTCCCTTGGACTGCAACGAGATCAAACCAGTCCATCCTAAAGGAAATCAACCCTGAATATTCACTGGAAGGACTAATGCTGAAGCTGAACCTCCAATACTTTGGCCACCTGATGCGAGGAACTGACTCATTGGAAAAGACCCTGATGCTGGGAAAGACTGAGGGCAGGAGGAAAAAGGGGTGACAGAGGATGAGATAGTTGGATGGCATCATCAACTCAATGGACATGAATTTGAGCAAACTCTTGGAGATAGTGAAGGACAGGAAAGCCTGTTGTGCTGCAGTCCATGGGGTTGCAAAGAATTGGACATGACTTAGTGACTGAACAGAGGTCCTAATAAGTGAAATGAGACAGGAAAATGTAACTTAGGTGTAATTATTAGAAAGAAAAAGTAATACAAGCTTTTTCATAGATAACGTAACTGTATACATAAAAAATTCTAAGGAACCCACAAAACCCTTTGAAAATATTTTAAATTATTAATTTAAAAAGTCAATAAGCAGGACTTCCCTCATGGTAGAGTGGTTAAAAATATGCCTGCCAATGCAGACAACATGGGTGCAATCCCTGATCCAGGAAAATCCCACATGCTGAGGGGCAACTAAGCCCATGTACCACAACTACTGAGCCAGAGTGCCACAGCTACTGAAGTCTGCATGCTCCAGAGCCTGAACCTTGCAACAAGAGAAGCCACTGCAATGAGAAGTCGATGCACCAGAATGAAGACTAGCCCCCGCTCACTGCAACTACAGAAAGCCCACGTGCAGCAATGAAGACCCAGCACAACCAAAAATAAACAATTTTTTAAAAGTCAATGAACAATTTTTTAGCCTAGGAACAAGCATATTAGAAAATGAATTCTACATTATTATTCACAGGAATATCAAAATAATAATTTTAGAAAATAAACTTAATAAAAGATGTGTATAAAGTACCTACTGAAAACTATAAAATATTGATAAGAGAAATTAAAGGATATATAAAAAGAGTATGGTATTTATCATGCTCATGGATTACAAGACTTCAAAATATCTATTTTCTCCAATTAGAGCCACAGCTTCAAAGTCAGAAGACTTGCTCTATTTAAAAATATAATTACAAAGACATGGACCACAACAACTGAGCCCATGCTCTAGGGCCTGCAAGTCACAACTACTGAACAACTCTAGCATAGCTAGAGCCTGTGCACTGCACTAAGAAAAGCCATAGACAGGAGAAGCCTGTACACCACAATTAAGAGTAGCTCCTAACCAGCAACTAGAGAAGGCCCGTGTGCAGCAACAAAGACTCAGAGAAACCAAAAATAATTAAATCAAGAAAAAGAAAGCAAACAACATGGAGGAAACTTAAATACATATTTAAGTGAAATAAGTCAATCTGAAAAGGCTACATCCAGTATGATTCCAACTATACGACATTCTGGAAAAGGCAAAACTACAGAAACAGTTAAAAGATCAGTGGTTGCCAGACATTAGGGAGAAGGGAGAAATGAACTGGCAGAGCACAAAGGATTTTTGCTATGTTTAGTCACTCAGTCGTGTCCGACTGATTATGACCCCATGAACTGTATCCCACCAGGCTCCTCTGTACAAGGGGAATCTCCACACTAGAATACTGAAGTGGGTTGCCACGCCCTCCTCCAGAGGATCTTCCCAACCCAGGGATTGAACCCTGGTCTCCCACATTGCAGGCAGATTCTTTACTCTCTGAGCCACCAGGGAAGCCTATGCTGGCTTTTTAGCATGACACCATTCTGTATGATATTACAATGGAGGACATGGGTCATAAATCTGTCAAAACCCATAGACCGTATAACACCAAGAGGGAACCCTAATGTAAACTATGGATTTGGTGTGATGAAGTTATAGGTTATAACAAATTTATTACTTTGGCATAGAATGTGGATAGTGGGGGAGGCAGTGCATGTGTTGGCAGCAGGGGGTACTTTACACTCAATTTTGTTGTAAATCTAAAACTGCTCTAATATGCTCTAATATTAAAATGGGGGTGGGGGGCAGAATTAACCTTGACTTCTACCTACCTCACATGCCACACAAAATTGGGGATTTATGATAGTGGGAGAGGTGGTGATGAGGGGAGTAGTTTCTGTTCCATTTTGTGATCAAAAACTGCTCTAAAATATTAAGTCTATTAAAATTGAAAGAAAATGAATATTGACCTCTACATCACAGTATACACAAAATTTAACTGCTTATACATAATAGAGCCAAGCATGAAAACTAACACTGGAAAGATTCTAGAAGTAAACATAGGTGAATAACTTTATCAATTTGGGTAGGCAGATTTTTCTTACAACACAAAAATATTAAACATAAAAGAAATATTGATGAATTCTTCCCCATTAACTTCTTTATCAAAATATACCATTAAATGAGTAATAAGAAAAGGTACAGATGGGGAGAATATGTTTTTGATATATATATCTAAAAAAGGACTTGTATTCAGAACTTAGAATTACTACAATAGAGACAAACAATCTAACAAAAATGAGCCACATAAAATAAGGTATATGAATGTCCAATGAGTACATGAAAAGGTACTCAACACCATTAACCATCAGAGAAGTCTAAATTAAAACCAAAATGAGATAATACTTCACAGCCACAAGAATGGCTGAAACGAGAATGACTGACAACATTAAATATAAGTGAGGCTGTGGAATTCTTAAGAGAAAGCTCTGATTACTCATCTCTTTGTCCCTTACAACCAGTACTGTACTTGTAAATAGGGGAATGTTAAGTAAATATTCAAGGGATAACTGCACTGATGAATAGGAGAGAGAAAAGGTTGCAGAGGAGAGCAAAAATGAGAGCAACAGCAAAGAAAGAAGGGAAAAATGAAGGGTAGAAAAATAAGGAATATGGGAAAAAATTAGAAAAACATTATACCATGTTTAAATTGCACTGCTTAAACAGGAAAATACATTTGGAAAACAAAACAAATATCAAATCAATCTCTCTTTAACCAAATACAAAACATTTTCAAAATTTAATTACCAAGAAATGCAGGAAATCCTTTTATGCAAACAACTTGGCAGAACGTGAAATGCAAGAAATTCGATGTTCTATAAGGCACAAAGACCAACATAAAACTGAATTACTGGGAGGAGCCAAGATGGCGGAGGAGTAGGACGGGGAGACCACTTTCTCTCCTACAAATTCATCAAAAGAATAACTGAACGCAGAGCAAACTTCACAAAACAACTTCTGATCGCTAGCTGAGGTCATCAGGCGCCCAGAAAAGCAGTCCATTGTCTTCAAAAGGAGGTAGGGCAAAATATAAAGGATAAAAAATGAGACAAAAGAGCTAAGGACGGAGATCCCTCCCGGGAAGGGAGTCTTAGGCGGCCTTGCTTGGGCTAGGGTCTGGGCCTGAGTGCCCTGATGACAATCAGAGGGAGCTTCTGTTAGTTGCCAACTTGAACTGTGGGAGAGCAAAAGAGAGAGAGAAAATTAACCAGCCCGAACACACTGCCGGCCGTTCGCGGAACAAAGGGACCAAGAAAGTCCCGAGAAGAGCTCGCAGGCTGCGGACCGGCCCAGCCACACTGGAGGCAGGGGGGAGGGGAAGGTCGCGGCGAGACACAGGGCCCAGGCACTCGACCGGCACGGGCGGGACTGGGGCTGGGGACCCGGAGGGCAGAACGCGCACGCACCTGACTGGCGCCAGCGGAAACTGAGACTGGGTCCGCGGAAGGGAGTGGGCGCGCCACACCTGGGGAGAGTGCGCCCATCAAGCCCCTGGCTGCCTGGACCACTCTGACGGGGAAGGCACAGAGAGCAGGCGCAGCTTTTTGTTCCGTGCTTTTGTGGAACACCCGAGGGCTGGAACCTCGCGCAGCGCGAGGCGCGCTCCATATGGAACAGCCAGGAGCCTGATCAGTGCGACAGAACTAGCTACCTGAATAAGAGTCCACCTCCGCCCGCCTGTGTCAGGGCAGAAATGAGGCTCTGAAGAGACCGGCAAACAGAAGCCAAATAAAGGGAACCACTTCAGAAGGGACTGGTGCAACAGATTAAAATCCCTGTAGAAAACACCGACTACACAGGAAGTGGCCTGTAGATATTGAGAAGTGTAAGCTGGAACGAGGAGCTATCTGAAACTGAGCCGAACCCACATTGACCGCAACAGCTCCAGAGAAATTCCTAGATATATTTTTAATTTTTTTTTTAAAGTAAGAAAAAAAAATTTTTTTTTAATTTTTTTGTGGGATATTTCAAAAGAACAGCATGTATACTATCTATGGTGAAACAGATCACCAGCCCAGGTGGGATGCATGAGACAAGTGCTCCGGCCTGGTGCACTGGGAAGACCCAGAGGAATCGGGTGGAGAGGGAGGTGGGAGGGGGGATCGGGATTGGGAATACATGTAAATCCATGGCTGATTCATATCAATGTATGACAAAACCCACTGGAAAAAAAAATAATAAAAAGAAAAAAGAAAAAAGAAAAAAATAATAATTTTTTTTTAATTTTTTTTTAATTTTTTCTTTTTTATTTTTTCTCTTTTATTTTCCTTTAAAAGTCCGTATTACTCCCCCATTACTCCGTAACTTTCATTTTCATAGATTTTTATGATTTTTTTAATTAGGGGAAAATTTTTTTTTCTTTTTTTTTCTTTTTCTTTTTTCTTTCCTTTCTTTTTTTTTCTTTCCTTTTTCTCTTCTATTTTCTATTTTTCTTTTTCTCTTATTTCCTTTTAAAGTCCTCTAGTACTCCTCTACTACTCCTTAATTTTCATTTTCATTACACTATAACCTTACAAAAAAAAAAAAGAGAAGCCCTATTTTTAAGCCAAACTTCATATATATTTATAAAATTTTTTTGTGTGTTTTGGTTTTTGTTTTTACTATAGTATTTTTAAGAGTCTAACCTCTACTCTAGATTTTTAATTTTTGTTTTTCAGTGTATGATATGAATTGTGAACATTTCAGAATCCAATATTCAGTTCCCATTTTTATTCAGGAGTGTGTTGATTATTCTCTCCCAATCTTGACTCTATGTTTTCTACCTCAGAACACCTCTATTTCCTCCTTTCCCCTTCTCTTCCCAATCCAATTCTGTGAATCTTTGTAGGTGTCTGGGCTATGGAGAACACTTTGGGAACAGACAGCTGCGTAGATCTGTCTCTCTCCTCTTGAGTCCCCCTTTTTCTCCTCCTGCTCATCTCTATCTCCCTCCTCCCTCTCCTCTTCTTCTTGTAACTCTGTGAACCTCTCCGGGTGTCCCTAACAGGGGAGAATCTTTTCGCCATTAACCTAGAAGTTTTATTATCAGTGCTGTATAGTTGGAGAAGTCCTGAGACTACAGGAAGAATAAAACTGAAATCCAGAGGTAGGAGACTTAAGCCCCAAACCTGAGAACACCAGAAAACTCCTGACTACCTGGAACTTTAAGTAATAAGTGACTGTCCAAAAGCCTTCATACCTACACTGAAACCAACCACCACCCAAGGGCCAATAAGTTTTAAAGCAAGACATACCACGCAAATTCTCCAGCAACACAGGAACATAGCCCTGAACGTCAACATACAGGCTGCTCAAGGTCACACCTAACACATAGACCCATCTCAAAACTCATTACTGGGCACTCCATTGCACTCCAGAGAGAAGAAATCAAGTTCCCTGCACCAGAACACTCACGCAAGCTTCCCTAACCAGGAAACCTTGACAAGCCAAACGTCTAACCCCACCCACTGGGTAAATCCTCCACAATAAAAAGGAACCACAGACCTCCAGAATACAGAAAGCCCACTCCAGACACAGCAATCTAAACAAGATGAAAAGGCAGAGAAATACCCAACAGGTAAAGGAACATGAAAATGCCCACCAAGTCAAACAAAAGAGGAGGAGATAGGGAATCTACCTGAAAAAGAATTTAGAATAATGATAATAAAAATGATCCACAATCTTGAAAACAAAATGGAGTTACAGATAAATAGCCTGGAGACAAAGATTGAAAAGATGCAAGAAATGTTTAATAAAGACCTAGACGAAATAAAAAAGAGTCAATTAAAAATGAATAATGCAATGAATGAGATCAAAAACACTCTGGAGGGAACCAAGAGTAGAATAACGGAGACAGAAGATAGGATAAGTGAGGTAGAAGATAAAATGGTGGAAATAAATGAAGCAGAGAGGAAAAAAGAAAAAAGGATCAAAAGAAATGAGGACAACCTCAAGGACCTCTGGGACAATGTGAAATGCCCCAACATTCGAATCATAGGAGTCCCAGAAGAAGAAGACAAAAAGAAAGGCCATGAGAAAATACTCAAGGAGATAACAGCTGAAAACTTCCCTAAAATGGGGAAGGAAATAGCCACCCAAGTCCAAGAAACCCAGAGAGTCCCAAACAGGATAAACCCAAGGCGAAACACCCCAAGACACATATTAATCAAATTAACAAAGATCAAACACAAAGAACAAATACTAAAAGCAGCAAGGGAAAAACAACAAATAACACACAAAGGGATTCCCATAAGGATGACAGCTGATCTATCAATAGAAACCCTCCAGGCCAGAAGGGAATGGCAGGACGTCCTGAAAGTAATGAAAGAGAATAACCTACAACCTAGATTACTGTATCCAGCAAGGATCTCATTCAGATATGAAGGAGAATTCAAAAGCTTTACAGACAAGCAAAACCTGAGAGAATTCAGCACCACCAAACCAGCTCTTCAACAAATGCTAAAGGATCT
This sequence comes from Cervus elaphus, assembly GCF_910594005.1. NCBI lineage: Eukaryota > Metazoa > Chordata > Mammalia > Artiodactyla > Cervidae > Cervus > Cervus elaphus. The sequence continues at coordinate 44,745,336 of NC_057848.1, read as the reverse complement.
TCTCTAGACAGGAAATGCAGAAAGGTTGTATAAACGTGAACCCAAAACAACAAAGTAAATGGCAACGGGACCACACCTATCAATAATTACCTTAAATGTAAATGGGTTGAATGCCCCAACCAAAAGACAAAGATTGGCTGAATGGATACAAAAACAAGACGCCTATATATGCTGTCTACAAGAGACCCACCTCAAAACAAGAGACACATACAGACTGAAAGTGAAGGGCTGGAAAAAAATATTTCATGCAAATGGAGACCAAAAGAAAGCAGGAGTCACAATACTCATATCAGATAAAATAGACTTTCAAATAAAGGATGTGAAAAGAGACAAAGAAGGACACTACATAATGATCAAAGGATCAATCCAAGAAGAAGATATAACAATTATAAATATATATGCACCCAACATAGGAGCACCACAATATGTACGGCAAACGCTAACGAGTATGAAAGAGGAAATTAATAGTAACAAAATAATAGTGGGAGACTTTAATACCCCACTCACAACAATGGATAGATCAACTAAACAGAAAATTAACAAGGAAACACAAACCTTAAATGACACAATGGACCAGCTAGACCTAATTGATATCTATAGGACATTTCACCCCAAAACAATCAACTTCACCTTTTTCTCAAGTGCACACGGAACCTTCTCCAGAATAGATCACATCCTGGGCCATAAATCTGGTCTTGGAAAATTCAAAAAAATTGAAATCATTCCAGTCATCTTTTCTGACCACAGTGCAGTAAGATTAGATCTCAATTACAGGAAAAAAAATTGTTAAAAATTCAAACATATGGAGGCTAAATAACACGCTTCTGAATAACCAACAAATCATAGAAGAAATCAAAAAAGAAATCAAAATATGTATAGAAATGAATGAAAATGAAAACACAACACCCCAAAACCTATGGGACACTGTAAAAGCAGTGCTAAGGGGAAGGTTCATAGCATTACAGGCTTACATCAAGAAACAAGAAAAAAACCAAATAAATAACCTAACTCTACACCTAAAGCAATTAGAGAAGGAAGAAATGAAGAACCCCAGGGTTAGCAGAAGGAAAGAAATCTTAAAAATCAGGGCAGAAATAAATGCCAAAGAAACTAAAGAGACCATAGCAAAAATCAACAAAGCTAAAAGCTGGTTTTTTGAAAAAATAAACAAAATTGACAAACCATTAGCAAGAATCATTAAGAAACAAAGAGAGAAGAACCAAATTAACAAAATTAGAAATGAAAATGGAGAGATCACAACAGACAACACTGGAATACAAAGGATCATAAGAGACTACTACCAGCAGCTCTATGCCAATATAAAATGGACAACTTGGAAGAAATGGACAAATTCTTAGAAAAGTATAACTTTCCAAAACTGAACCAGGAAGAAAGAGAAGATCTTAACAGACCCATCACAGGCAAGGAAATCGAAACTGTAATCAAAAATCTTCCAGCAAACAAAAGCCCAGGACCAGATGGCTTCACAGCTGAATTCTACCAAAAATTTAGAGAAGAGCTAACACCTATCTTACTCAAACTCTTCCAGAAAATTGCAGATGAAGGTAAGCTTCCAAACTCATTCTATGAGGCCACCATCACCCTAATACCAAAATCAGACAAAGATGCCACAAAAAAAGAAAACTACAGGCCAATATCACTGATGAACATAGATGCAAAAATCCTTAACAAAATTCTAACAAACAGAATCCAACAACATATTAAAAAAATCATACACCATGACCAAGTGGGCTTTATCCCAGGAATGCAAGGATTCTTTAATATCCGCAAATCAATCAATGTAATACACCACATTAACAAATTGAAAGATAAAAACCATATGATTATCTCAATAGATGCAGAGAAAGCCTTTGACAAAATTCAACACTCATTTATGATTAAAACTCTCCAAAAAGCAGGAATAGAAGGAACATACCTCAACATAATAAAAGCTATATATGACAAACCCACAGCAAGCATCACCCTCAATGGTGAAAAATTGAAAGCATTTCCCCTGAAATCAGGAACAAGACAAGGGTGCCCACTCTCACCACTACTATTCAACATAGTGTTGGAAGTTTTGGCCACAGCAATCAGAGCAGAAAACGAAGTAAAAGGAATCCAGATAGGAAAAGAAGAAGTGAAACTCTCACTGTTTGCAGATGACATGATCCTCTACATAGAAAACCCTAAAGACTCTTCCAGAAAATTACTAGAACTAATCAATGAATATAGTAAAGTTGCAGGATATAAAATTAACACACAGAAATCCGCTGCATTCCTATATACTAACAATGAAAAAACAGAAAGAGAAATTAAGGAAACAATACCATTCACCATTGCAACAAAAAGAATAAAATACTTAGGAGTATATCTACCTAAAGAAACAAAAGACCTATACATAGAAAACTATAAAACACTGATGAATTAAATCAAAGAGGACACAAACAGATGGAGAAACATACCATGCTCATGTATTGGAAGAATCAATATTGTCAAAATGGCTATTCTACCCAAAGCAATCTATAGATTCAATGCAATCCCTATCAAGCTACCAACGGGATTTTTCACAGAACTAGACCAAATAATTTCACAATTTGTATGGAAATACAAAAAACCTCGAATAGCCAAAATAATCTTGAGAAAGAAGAATGGAACTGGAGGAATCAACTTGCCTGACTTCAGACTCTACTACAAAGCCACAGTCATCAAGACAGTATGGTACTGGCACAAAGACAGAAATATAGATCAATGGAACAGAATAGAAAGCCCAGAGATAAATCCACGAACCTATGGACACCTTATCTTTGACAAAGGAGGCAAGGATATACAATGGAAAAAAGACAACCTCTTTAACAAGTGGTGCTGGGAAAACTGGTCAACCACTTGTAAAAGAATGAAACTAGAACACTTTCTAACACCATACACAAAAATAAACTCAGAATGGATTAAAGATCTAAATGTAAGACCAGAAACTATAAAACTCCTAGAGGAGAACATAGGCAAAACACTCTCCGACATGATTCACAGCAGGATCCTCTATGACCCACCTCCCAGAATATTGGAAATAAAAGCAAAAATAAGCAAATGGGACCTAATGAAACTTAAAAGCTTTTGCACTACAAAGGAAACTATAAGTAAGGTGAAAAGACAGCCCTCAGATTGGGAGAAAATAATAGCAAATGAAGAAACAGACAAAGGATTAATCTCAAAAATATACAAGCAACTCCGGCAGCTCAATTCCAGAAAAATAAATGACCCAATCAAAAAATGGGCCAAAGAACTAAACAGACATTTCTCCAAAGAAGACATACAGATGGCTAACAAACACATGAAAAGATGTTCAACATCACTCATTATCAGAGAAATGCAAATCAAAACCACAATGAGGTACCATTACATGCCAGTCAGGATGGCTGCTATCCAAATGTCTACACACAATAAATGCTGGATAGGGTGTGGAGAAAAGGGAACCCTCTTACACTGTTGGTGGGAATGCAAACTAGTACAGCCACTATGGAGAACAGTGTGGAGATTCCTTAAAAAACTGGAAATAGAACTGCCATATGACCCAGCAATCCCACTTCTGGGCATACACACTGAGGAAACCAGATCTGAAAGAGACACGTGCACCCCAATGTTCATCGCAGCACTGTTTATAATAGCCAGGACATGGAAGCAACCTAGATGCCCATCAGCAAACAAATGGATAAGGAAGCTGTGGTACATATACACCATGGACTATTACTCAGCCATTAAAAAGAATTCATTTTAATCAGTCCTAATGAGATGGATGAAACTGGAGCCCATTATACAGAGTGAAGTAAGCCAGAAAGATAAAGAACATTACAGCATACTAACACATGTATATGGAATTTAGAAAGATGGTAACGATAACCCTATATGCAAAACAGAAAAAGAGACACAGAAATACAGAACAGACTTTTGAACTCTGTGGGAGAAGGTGAGGGTGGGATGTTTCTAAAGAACACCATGTATATTTCTACGGTGAAACAGATCACCAGCCCAGGTGGGATGCATGAGACAAGTGCTCCGACCTGGTGCACTGGGAAGACCCAGAGGAATCGGGTGGAGAGGGAGGTGGGAGGGGGGATCGGGATGGGGAATACGTGTAAATCTATGGCTGATTCATATCAATGTATGACAAAACCCACTGAAATGTTGTGAAGTAATTAGCCTCCAACTAATAAAAAAATAAATTTTAAAAAATTAAAAAAAAAAAAAAAACTGAACTACCAGTTAAGGCCCTTCCAAAATGCTCTTAGTATTGTTTTGATAAGTTATCCTTATGAAGTTTTCTGTGTAATAAACATGTTCAGGCATCATGATTAATGCTTGAGGTCCAAGTTTATTCAGATCTTTTTTTTTTTTACCAAATGCCCCCAATTATAATAGGGCACATTATACCAAATGTACCCTTATTATATGTGTAGGATCCAAATCACAGGGGACTCCATTTGATTCTAAAATATCATATGATTAGTAATTTTTTTTCTAGGTAACTGAAATTATCTAGATTTAAAATGATACATTCATAATATCAAAGTACACTGATCTTTCACTAAACTGTATCTATGCTGAATGAGATCAGGTATGTTGCACTATACTCCAGTTCACCTTCAGCAAACTGCCATGGTTTCCCTTTAAACTCCCACCACTGTTTTCATCCTTGTTCATACCAGAGGTGGGCTCTAGAAGTGATCTTGCTACCATGGGTAAGAGGCTGTTGATATAAGCCATGGATACTTGTCTACCCTATATTTCCATTATATTTTTCTAAATGTTTGAAATCAAGTGAGATCAACAGGTAAACATAAAGCATCAGAACACATCATATCCCCAGGGCCTGCCTTCATTAAAAAAATTGGGAAGTTGGAGAAATATACCTTCATATTGAATTCATACTGAAAATTCCCCAGGTACCCTGTCATTAGAATGTTCCCTTGATTCTCAGGAATCCCCATGGATGGTCACAAGCATGCCATTTTGAGCACTCTGTGCCCAGATCTTTGCTCCTGTTTTTCAAATAATAAATGTTTCTATCCACTATTCCCTTATGGTTTCTCTTCTGCTAGATTACATGTTGTTACAAGGATAAAGAACTTTATGCAAAGGCAAAAATAATTAACCAAGTGGTATTTCCCAAGTGGTATTTCCCCTTCCAGGAAATATTTTTAAAAGGTTACAAGGGGGCTCCAGAAACAAGCATAACATACATAAGACTACTGGTACTGACTATTCCACAAGTCTCTGTTATGGGCTTCCCCAGTGCTAGTTAATCGCCTCTTAGAACATGTACACTACAAAAGAAGCCCCTTTGACAGAAGGCAATATTGTCTACTTCCTTCAACATTTTGAGGGCAAAGGAATCATGCTGCCTTCACACTTTTCCCAAAGAAGTAATTCAGCATTCAGAACTGTGCAAAACACCTCTGCATTTGGCACCACCATGTTCAGTAAAGGGTTAACTCTGCAGGCCTGGCTTACTCAAATCCTCCTGCAAATTTCAAAGGTCTTCAGGACTGACCCTTAATAGACTACAGGGAAATATCCTATAAACCCTTGGAATATCCTGCCTGATCAGAATGTCTTTGTATATCTGGGGCCTTGGACTGAACTTGAACACTGCTTTTTGTGACCCTGGGCCACACTGGATTTTGATCATGGAGAGGGGGAAGGTGCGGGGGAAGGCTGTGCTGGAGACTGAGTAGCTAAGATCAGTCATGTGGAGCTCCATGCCTATGACTGACCCCTAATAAAACCCTGGCCACCAAGGCGCCAATGAGTTTACTGTTTGGCAATACTTTTCACATGCCATCACACTTTGTTAATGGGAGAATTAAATGCCACCTGGGCAATTCCACTGGGAGAGGACAAGTGGATGCCTGTGCCCAGTTATTCCTGGACTCTGCCCTAGATGCCTCTTCCCTTTGCTGATTTTAATTTGTATTCTCACCATAATGAAGATTTCAGCTTTTCTAAGTTCTATGAGTCCTTCTAGCAAACCATTCAACCAGAGAATCGTCTTGGTGACCCCTGATTCAACTATGTTCTCATACAACTGATAAAATACTCTTTTGTCAATAAGTGGTATGCTAGCTTGCTCTTGCACCCTTGAGCTGTCTCTCTCTGTCTACTGTCTGTCTGTCTGTCTGTCTCTCTGTAGATAGATAGATGTTCATTAGATAGGAAATTAATTTACTGCTATAAGCAACCATTTTGACAAACTGCAAGAAAAGACAACTGTGAAAATGAGAGTTATTTATATTCAGACAAATGGCAGACAAGTCTACACAACAGCCCAAAGGCAAAATATCGGTGCCTCTGGGAGGGAGACAAATTAGCCTGGCATTTTTAATTAAAACTGGGCTGCTTCCTGGAATGCAAAGATTTTTTTTCCACTCCTCTCTCACCAAAGACAAGAGCCACATATTTTAAGTATGTTTCTAAAATTAAAAATGCAAGCATGAAATTTGAGGATATATTAAAGTGCATTAGTTTACCTTTATTGGGTTTTCCCTGACAGTCTTACTATAATTTGAATTTTCATGACTAAAATATCCACTCATACAAAGAAAATCTGAAAGCAGAGAGGTAAATTTTGAACTGATTTTGATTTTCTGGCATTTTTTATAACACTTACAGCCTATTTTAATCACCCAAAGCTATTACACAATGTTCTAGCCAATGTGGAGGGACAGAGAGAAAAGATAGTATAAAATCCAAGGAGTGAAAAGAGAAAGCAAGAGCAAACACCGTGTAATATCTGGAAACTCCTAACTCTCCTAGGGCCTGAGAATACTCTGCCAGCCACCGTAAAATGACACTGATGCAGTCTTACCCTTTCAGGCCTTTCCACCTCCTTCCCCCACAAGCTATCCTAACATCTTTCCTATTCGGACAGAGTCCTACACAGAATGCTTTTCTGATGCCTAGCCAAGATGGTACCATAGGCACCTAAATTTCCTTCTTCCTTACCAAACTTTGCTCGACTTACTTCTTGTCTTTTCATATGTCTTCCATATGTCTCTGGGTGGTAATAGGCTCATCAGATAGGATACATAGATTCTGGCTCCTAAGCCAGGCAGTATAAAATTACTATCAAGTTCAGCATTTACACTCTATTTGCTCCTGTTAGCTCAGCTGGTAAAGAATCTGCCTGCAATGCAGAAGACCCCAGTTCAATGCCTGGGTCAAAAGATCCCCTAGAGAAGGGACAGGCTACCCAGTCGAGTATTCTTGGGCTTCCCCTGTGGTTCAGACAGTAAAGAATCTGCCTGCAAGGCAGGAGACCTGGGTCGATCCCTGGGTTGGGAAGATCCTCTGGAGGAGGGCATGTCAACCCACTTCAGTATTCTTGCCTGGAGAATCCCCATGGACAGAGGAGCCTGGCGGGCTACAGTCCATGGGTTCACAAAGAGTTGGACATGACTGAGCGACCAAGCACAGCACACAGCACAGCACTTTTCCTATAAATAGAGCCTGCTGGAAGGAGATGAGCAAACTGTTGATCCAAATCTCCAGTCATAGATGAAGTCAACTACAGAAGAGGTTTGTTTCAAATTCAAATAACAATTGTCTCATACTGTAGGTGAGAACTGCCTCACTGAAACCTGACAAAAACTTCAGCTCAATCTAGAAAACTGGGTATCCGTCCTTCCTGTTTAAGATACCGAGGTCTTGTTTGGTCCTAGGAGAAATATTCACCTAAAATTGGATTAGGGAATTCAATCTCTTATCTGCATGTCTTTTTAGAGTAGCAAAAGGTACAACATATTTTTTCCCTCATCTACTTTATTTAGGATGTTGACCATTCCACAAGTGGTGAACACTGAATATTTCATAAACTGAGACCAGCAGAGGAAACATTATTTGTATTTAATGTTCTTCTGTCCTACTTTCTGGGCTGTTTCTGACCAAGCTTATATCAAAGCCTTTGTACTCTTTCATTCACCATTCAAGTAACAAATTTAGTAGTCAGACAACTACCATATGCCAGGTATTGTGCAATTTACTGAGTTCCATTACTCCTGCAAACTCTGGTGTTTTTATATGATAGTAGTTTATGATACTTTCCCTCCAAGATAACACATTTGCACTTACACAGTGACCTTGAATGCCCTATATCTAGGAAATAACTGTAATGGTGAATTTATATGTGATGAAGGATATCTCTCATATATTATCCAATACTCTTCAAATCATAATATATAAGCCATCAACTAGATTCCATACTAGTAACAAAAGGTACACTTGTAGCCAACATTTCTTCCAAATCACTTCATCAAATAACTATGCTTATACCCACCCTTGAAACTGAAGCTTTCTCCCAAGAGACCCTATCAAGCATGAAGTGTGAAGACCATTTATGCAGGTGACAGTCCATAGGTGATTCAGAACAATCTCTGACCATGTGTACCTTTGCTCTACTGTGGTACTGATTTCACTGAGTCCTGAAGCTCTCTTTAAATTAAAAGCAACCACTCAGTTTTCTCTCCTAGACCTCCAGAATGAAGACTCCATACAGCAATCTTAGAGGAAAACAAGAGAACAACAACTGCTGCTTATAACCCTAACTTTGAGTAATCATGATGAGAGTAAATAATAATTAGCATACTACACTCAAGAAAAGGGAAAGCTAGGAAGAGAGTAGGTTGTTTTAGAAATAACATCTCTATAAAATGAAGTATATGCATAGAAACAGGCCTGAAAAGACGTTCACCTAGCTGATGTGATAGTTATTTCTGGATAATAGGATTATTAGTGATTTTTAGAAAATTTTTGCTTGATTATATTTTCTAATCTTTCTAAAAAACGGTTTGTAATTGAGCTACTTTCAATAAAAATAATTAGAATCTGTATATGAGTACTGTGGCATCACCAACTGGATGGGCATGAGTTTGAGCAGCTCCAGGAGCTGGGGATCGACAGGGAAGCCTGGTGTGCTGCAGTTCATGGGGTCACAAAGAGTCAGACACAACTGAACGACTGAACTGAACTAAGGAATACTTAAGGAAGTGGTTTTAGGATCATAGACATCTAGAAGTAGTAGTTTATTAAGATATTATAAGCATCTAATACAGTGCCTGACACACAGAAAGTGAAAAATTGTTCATAGAATCAGAGCAAAATGTGTCTTTCTTCATATACAAAGAATGATTTTCACATTTCAGCTGCAATGTTTTCCCTGTGGAAATCTCTATATTTTAAATTAGTAATCTTTGAATTTGACTTGTAATTAGCATATTACCTGATAAACTCTCCTACTTCCAAATTTATCCTATGTGTAAACTTTGGGAAATGGACTGGGCTGTGATGGGAAAATCTTGTATTTCACCACATTAGCTTCAGTTTAGCAATACTGCTAGAGGCTCCATTCAAGAGCATTAGTCTAAATCACCTAAATCTGACCCTAAACTCTCAAACCTTCCCATGAAAAAGATGTTAAGGCTTGGAATATTACTGAAAGAACCTCTGTGAAACCACTAGAAATTATCTAATGCAAACTCTTTAAATTTGATCATTACTAACACTCAATCACTTAGAAACTAAAAGATTTTGATCTCAGCAACAGAGTGAGTTTTCTTTGCAGCCATGCATTTTGAAAATATATCCAGATGGACGTGTGACTTTGCAAACCTGCTTAATTGTGATAAAGAGCCATTTCTTTTGGTCACATTCTTGCACTAAGATGCTGACAGAATTCATGAAGGAAATAATAATGATGTATGGCATAAATCCAAAAAGAGTTTCCTTTAAATTTTAATTTATTTTTGGCTGTGCTGGGTCTTCATTTCTGTGCAGGCTCTTCTCTATTGCAGTGAGCAGGGTCTACTCTCCAGTTGTGCTGTGCGGGCTTCTCATTGTGGTGGCTTCTCTTGTTGCAGTTCCCAGCCTCTGAAGCACAGGCTCAGTAGTTGTGGTGCCTGGGCTTAGTTGCTCCACGGCATGTACTATTTGAGGGTAGTAGTTGGGGCTTTGGGTACTGATGGCTACTCTTTTTATTAAACAATCTTTTTTTAAAAAAAATCTTGACATGTAAAAATGCATTTTGTAAACAGTTTCGACTTCTCAGGTGGTCCAGCAGTTAAGATTCCATGTTTCCATTGCTAGGGGCAGAGGTTCAATCCCTGGTTGGGAAACTAAGATCCCACATGCCATAGAATGGCCAAAAATAAATAAAAAGAGAATCAATTAAAAAAATAAAAATACAGTTTGGGTCTTCCTTGGTGGCTCATTGGTAAAGAGCCAATGCAGGAGACACAGGTTCAATCCCTGGTCCAGGAAGATCCTACATGCCGTGGAACAACTAAGCCTATGCATCACAACTACTGAGCCTGTGCTCTAGAGGCTGGAAACTGCAACAAAAGAAGCCATCACAATAAGAAGCCCACACACCACAACTGGAGAGTAGACCCTGCTCACTGCAATAGAGAAAAGCCTGCAGAGAAATGAAGACCCAGCACAGTCAAAAATACATTAAAATTTTAAAAAATAGAGTGATAGCTCCTTTTGCTTAATCCATCAGGTTAAACCACTGTTTTTTTTTTTTTTAAAGAAAAAGTCAAATTCTATTTAGAACTATACCATTGCTGATTACTACACCTTGAAGAGGGTACTCTGGGCACCACCAAGTCAAATGGCTTCTTTTCCAACAAAATGAGCCAAACTTGAGCTTAAACTATTGCCATTGCTGTGGTTAAGAAAGTCTTGAACAAATCTAGTAGGCTGGGCTTAGGAAAGAAAGAAGCTTCTGGAAGGAAATTCATCCTACAGGAAGAGACAGACGGGAAAAGACAGAAAACTTGACCTTGCAACAAAGTCTTAGTGATCAGAAGGGAGAAGTGACGCCACATTTAGAAAATGACTTACCACTCAACTGTGTCCTTGGCCCACCCATATGGATACATCTGAGTTCTAAGAAGAGAGAATACTGTGTGTATATATTGCAAAATGCTGTTTCAACAAAAAGCTCTAATACTTTGGGAAAGAAGCAGATTATTCTGGAACTCCTCTAATCACGTAGGATAAAATGAGAGAGAAGTCTCTTTGTCACAGAGAGCTGCTTATCTGTTCCACCATCAGTGCTTCTAATTACCAGAGTGGTTGCATTGAGAGGAGCAGCAATACTGTCCAAGGGAAGAATGGCAACACCCAGCAGGAGACTGTAACTTCCCCTGAGGGGGTCATAGAGCAATGACACAACTCCTATATGTTAGGAGAGTACAAGAACAGTGGCAAGTACCACCCCACACAAAGAGGACACTACAGCACCTAACAGAGTGACAGCAGTTGCCAGTAGGAAATTAGTGCCAGGTAAACCATAGCCCAGAAGGAGAAGTGCCCAGCAGAAGCACACAGCACAAGCTGTGTGGGTTCACAGGGTTTATCTGGACACCCTGAGAAATAACAGGCAGAGGACAAGGAACAGCAAGATGGGAAGAGCTTGTGTGTATGTGTGGTCAGTCGTACCCGACCCTTTGCAACTCCATGGGCTCTGTATCCTGCCAGGCTCCTCTGTCCATGGGATTTCCCAGGCAAGAATATTGGAGTGGGTTGCCATTTCCTCCTCCAGGGTATCTTTTCTGGCCCAGGGATAAAACCTGCATCTTCTGCATTGGCAGGCAGACTCTTTACCAGCTGAGCTACTGGGAAAGCCCTAAGATGGGGAGAAAGGCTTGGCAAAGAGTTAGTAGTCTTGTGTAAGTAGGGAGAAGAAAGAGTCCATGAAATTTAGCACTGTTAATGTCCCTCAGTTTCCTCACCTACAAAATGAAGGTAATCATATTCCTATGTCTAACGAATGTTGTAAGAGTTAAATGGAATTATATAAAAAGCATTTAGAATAGTATCCTGCACACGAAGCAGTATGTTGAAATTATAACTGTTATTATAAACTCATTCTACAGTATATTCTGGTTATTTATTCATTCATTCATTCAACCAATGGCTGAACTTTAATTTTAAAACATCCACAAGTTGTTCTCTTAAGTACTACCCAATGTAGATTTCTATGAACTTAGATATAATGAGCAACTCCAGCTCATCTTCAAAAACCCCAGGTATAATATGAATCATTTATATTTTTAAACTTTCACTAACAGATAACTCACTTGCGTTTTAGAATTATTATCCTTTATAATCAAGTAAATATCACTATAGGTGCCATGACTTTCTCTAACATTCAATGTGTATGAGTTGCAAGGTTCATCAGCTATTCCTTTATTATTTAGCACTATACTTACAATCAGGCTAACTAGATTGGTGTCTGCTTTATACTGACTTGATAAATTAGCTAATCTCATCTTAGGTGTGGGAAACTAATTCAGATGTCATTTAGTACATACATACTCTAACATTCTTTTTTCCTTCAAAAGTATAACTTCACTAAAGTAACAAGACTTGCCAAAAAATTTCTCTCTTAGAGTAAGAAATAAAGAAATAAAAGCATTAGGTTCATGAACTCTCAATTGTTTTATATCATTTCTGACTCCCTATGATAGAGAAGTGAAAAATGATCCTTCAGATACCCTGAATCTCCTTCATAGGATCAAAAGTTTTCTGGAGCTCCTGAGTGTATGTGAGGTTTGGAGTGGTAGGACAACTCTCATTAAAAAACTTCTTTACTCTAGAATTTTCTCACATGAAAGACTGACTATGAGCTGCCCATTACAGTATCTTAAAAGAGAGACCACAGCTGTTTTCACCCATACTCTAAGCTCCCAGTCTGTGTTTCCTCTCCTCCATGGCAAACAGAGGAGAGAAACAGAGACAGAAGGGCATGTCAGGTTCCAGTTATGACTACCACTAGGTTCCCAGTTGGTACAAGTGACTGGGTGAAGTTGCCATCTACTGAAATGGGTAACACTGGGAGACCATTAGGCATTCAGACAAACATGTAAGTTTGCCTTTTGTGTTTCAGAACCGAGTACACAGGAAACACATGCAGCCATTTGCTTACCCAGGCCAAGACCCTTCTCCTACACTACCATTCTAGACTATTCCTGGCCCCTTTTTTCTTCTCACCACACTGACAACTGTTGTTGTTATTTAGCTGCTCAGTCATGTCCAATTCTTTGTGACTCCATGGACTGTAGTCTGCCAGGCTTCCTCCGTTCATGGGATTCTCCAGGCAAGAATACTGGAGTGTGTTGCCATGCCCTCTTCCAGGGAATCTTCCCAACCCAGGGATCAAACCCGTGTCTCCTGCACTGCAGGCAGATTCTTTACTGCTGAGCCACCACGGGAAGTAGAATATTCCAATTCTGTGTCCTATTTCATAAGGAATTTTCTCTTTCTGGTTTATTCCAGAAACAAATTCTAAGGCATTCAGTTCAGTTCAGTTGCTCAGTCGTGTCCAACTCTTTGCGACCCCATGAATCGCAGCACGCCAGGCCTCCCTGTCCATCACCAACTCCCAGAGCCTGCTCAAACTCATGTCCATCGAGTCGGTGATGCCATCCAGCCATCTCAGCCTCTGTCGTCCCCTTCTCCTCCTGCCCCCAATCCCTCCCAGAATCAGGGTCTTTTCCAATGAGTCAACTCTTCGCATGAGGTGGCCAAAGTACTGGAGTTTCAGCTTCAACATCAGTCCTTCCAATGAACACCCAGGACTGATCTCCTTTAGGATGGACTGGTTGGATCTCCTTGCAATCCAAGGGACTCTCAAGAGTCTTCTCCAACACCACAGTTCAAAAGCATCAATTTTTCGGCACTCAGCTTTTTTCACAGTCCAACTCTCACATCCATACATGACCACTGGAAAAACCATAGCCTTGACCAGATAGACCTTTGTTGGCAAAGTAATGTCTCTGCTTTTTAATATGCTATCTAGGTTGGTCATAACTTTCCTTCCAAGGAGTAAGCATGGCCGCAGTCACCATCTGCAGTGATTTTGGAGCCCAAAAAAGTAAAGTCTGACACTGTTTCCACTGTCTCCCCATCTATTTCCCATGAAGTGATAGGACCAGATGCCATGATCTTAGTTAATGGAGGCCAAATGGGTCCTTCCATCCATCTTACCACAATTGGGCTATAATATAAACTTACAAAGAATCAACAAACAATGGGAGTTTGGGGTCCTACAGCAAGGGCAGGGAGGAATACATTTTTGTAAAAGTGCACATTTCAGTGCCCATCAAATTATAATATGCAAGATTCTGGTCTGATTTTAATAAAACATCAAAGGAAACATAAGTAAATTCACATATCCTTCTGCATGGAACTTTGTCCAGTTGTCATCAGGCAGAAATGACAACTCCCTGCCTTGAACTCACATAGGACTTTCTTTTACACTTTTTATAGGGACCTGACCATTTTAATATTTTTATCCCATTTACCTGTGCACTTGTATTTCCCATACTGCAAAGTGACTCAATTCCCTCTTGTTCCTTCTCTTCTTTTCCCACTTTTCACATACATGCATGTGCACACACACACACACACACACCACACTCTTCACTACTACTGCACTGTGCTTTGCAAATAATGCATGTGCAGTCAACAGCTATGGAATAATAAATGTTAGAAGATAGATTTTAAAGCTTTATTTGTACATGGAGAAAGTCTTTCTATTCTGGCCTATGATTAAAAGGCACCACAAGCAATCAAGTTTTGTCTCTCCAGATCACAATCATAATATGCCTCTTCCAAAGCCTTGTCTAAACCACATTTGCTGTTATTTTTTATTTGTTTAGCAGATTGAAGAAACTACCTTATGTGCTTTAAAGCTATTGACATTTCATCTCATGCCAAGGCCAAGAGTTAAGACATCTCAAGATACTATGAGACAAAAGACAAATATAGATTTACAGATTGGTTTGTAAAAGAACCTTATTAATTCAGACCACAACAATGTGAAATTTGTTATCATTTGAAAAAACAGTTTGGTATCCAAAATAATAACATGGGCAAAATTTCAAGAAACATATTTATACTTTTAACCAACGATTTCAAGTATTTTGTAAGAAGTGCATTGTTTGCCATTAATAGATATGCAAATAACAGATATGAAAATTATAGATAATTAGCTACTCACTAAGAAAGCTTCTGTAAGGAATCCTATTAAGCTATATTGTTTAATATTTCTAATTCTTATTGTTTTAATTTTGTCTTTCTCCTGCTACTAGAAATCAAGCTTGATGATAATAGGGTTTTGTCTATTTTGTCCACGGCTATATTCTCTGCACTGAGAACAGTGCCTGGCATGCAGAGATATTTAATAAACAAGTTGCTAAATAAGTAAAAGAATGGATGATATTACTAAGTGTATTTGAAACTGACAGAATATTTTAAAAACATTGAAATTTTACCATTTGAATTCAAATTGTGAACTAATGCAAGAGTCCCCATGGTGTTCCAATCAGTGCCCCTTATTAACTTTAACTCCAAAGCTTTGCCATTTTGGGAATCATCACTACAAATTAGTAGAGAAATTTTCAGTCTTCTACAAAGCCACAAGGGTAGAATCACTTTTAGAATTGCAATATAAATTCAGAGACATATAAAGAATTTAATTTCCTTGGTTTGACTGCTCTGTTTTTAGCAATTCCAAGCAGCTCATTGACCAAAATACTATACAGCTGATCTATAAACTAGATAAACCGAAGCATGCCATGTATTAGGAAGACATTCTGTGCAAATTTCTTTTAAGACTGAATTGGTCATAAAGCCTTAAACATCTTTTTTCCCCCTCTGCCATCTTCCCTCCTACACCACCTATAACCTACTCCAAGCATTTCTGAGAATTAGTGTTCAATTTCCATGTACTTCACTCAAGCAAACAGGCTAAGAAACTTGGTGCTTAAGGAGCATCATTTTTAAAGAACAAAACAATTATACCTAATCTCGTCTGCAAACAGAAAGAGGCTTCAATGTTGAAAGCATGTGTTTAATCTCTACCAGCTCAGAAACTGCAATGTGCTTATTGGCATTTGTTTACTGTATTCTTTGATCATTTCTGACACCACTATTACCAACTTTGTCTATACTAATATCATTCTATGACTTGTAAGTAATACAGCAGAAACAGAGGTAAACAGCCAGCAAGTGGAATGGCTTGTGTTTCACAATTGCACCAGATCTTGCTACTGGTTTTTGCCTAATCTGTCTTCTCCATCCCACCCTAGATCAGAATACTTTCACATGCCTTGCAACAAAATAATCTGAAAATGTTTAAAACATTTCTCTGTGGGCCCTCAAAAGAACCAGACCCTTATTATTCCCAAATGCGCCTGGAAATCCACATTCTATGTCTCAGTGTCTTGACAAGAAGAGCAGATCAAACATAAAACATGTTGAGAGTGTTTGAGGGTCCAATGGTGGTGGTTATGGTTTACACACCCAAAACATAATCACATAAGCTCCCTTACACAACCGGCAGGCCAGTGACATTCAAACTCATTTTTTTTTCTTTAGTAGCAAAATACACACTTTCCCCTCACCCTAACCAGGAAAAAAAAAATCTTACATGGCAATTTGGTCCAGAAAACATATAGAGTAGCTCTCCTTGAATCAAGCACAGAAGACCAGGACACCACCAGCTTGAGAGTCTGTGAGGTCAAGCCTCAACCAGCAGGAAACCTGGCCTAGAGGCAGAGCAAAGCAATAAAGGCCAAGAGATCAGGCAAGAGATTGAGAAATAAGGGCTAATACTTAGGCTATAAGGGCCTAAATCAGCTGTAAAACAAGGGCTAAGACTTTGTTCCAGTCAGAGGGATGTTGAACGAGTAACAAGAGAGAAGGTACAGATCTAGAGCCAGATGGTGAATCTCGAGTTGCCACCTGCCTTCCCATAACTGCTACCTCCCAGACCACATGTTCAGACCTAGCTTGTTGAGCATAATGCTCACTATTTTGTTGTAAGTGTAGTGACTGACTCAGGAATGTGTATCAGCTATAAGGAGTGGGGTTAAAAATACCCAGCAGTGTCAGATGCGTAGGTTAACATGTTCCCCAAGGAGACTGACAATCTAGCCTCACCTCTACAACTGGCACTAAAGGGATATGGGCAAGCTGATGTGAGCACCAAGCTGTCCTTTCAGGCACAGGAATAGATTTCCATACAGGCACACTGAGGGGACACTGCAATTGGGCTCCAGTTCACCACAATGAAGTGATTATCTCTATCTGTAAGGTGAGTCCCATGAATTTTTTGGCTTTCCAGTGCATACCAAAGTTATGTTTATGCTATCCTATTAAATGGTCAATAGCATTATGGCTAAACAAAAAATGCACATGCCTTAATTAAAAAATATTTTATTGCTAAAAAATTCCAACCATCATCTGAGACTTCAGTGAGTCATAATCATTTTGGGGTAGCAAAATCAAAGATCGAAGATGAAAGGTCATTGTAACGATTATACTAATAAGAGAAAAGTTTGAAATATTCTGAGAATTACCAACATGTGACACAGAGACACAGAGGAAGCAAGTGCTGTTGGGAAAATGGTGCCAATAGACTTGCTTATGTCAAGGTGGTTGCAAATCTTCGATGTGTTAAAAAATGCAATATCTGCAAAGCACAAGAAAGTGAGGTACAGTCGCAAATTGGGAAAGGAATATGTCAAAGCTGTATATTGTCACCGTGCTTATTTATCTTATATGCAGAGTACATCATGCGAAATGCCAGGCTGGATGAAACACAAGCTGGAATCAAGATTGCCAGGAGAAATATCAATAACCTCAGATATGCAGATGACACCACCCTTATGGCAGAAAGCAAAAAGGAACTGAAGAGCCTCTTGATGAAAGTGAAAGAGGGGAGTGAAAAAGCTGGCTTAAAGCTCAACATTCAGAAAACTAAGATCATGGCATCTGGTCCCATCACTTCATGGCAAATAGATGGGGAAACAGTGGGGGCAGTGACAGACTTTATTTTGGGGGGGGCTCCAAAATCACTGCAGATGGTGACTGCAGCCATGAAATTGAAAGACGCTTGCTCCTTGGAAGAAAAGCTATGACCAACGGAGATAGCATATTAAAAGGCAGAGACATTACTTTGCCAACAAAGGTCCATCTAGTCAAAGCTATGGTTTTTCCAGTGGTCATGTATGGATGTGAGAGTTGGACTATAATGAAAGCTGAGTGCTGAAGAATTGATGCTTTTGAACTGTGGTGTTGGAGAAGACTCTTGAGAGTCCCTTGGACTGTAAGGAGATCCAGCCAGTCCATCCTAAAGGAAATCAGTCCTGAATATTCATTGAAAGGACTGATGCTGAAGCTGAAACTCCAATACTTTGGCCACCTGATGCGAAGAACTGACTCAACTGGAAAAGAGTCTGATGCTAGGAAACACTGACAGCAGGAGGAGAAGGGGTCGAGAGAGGATGAGATGGTTGGATGACATCACCAACTCGATGGGTATGAGTTTGAGCAAGTCCTGGGAGTTGGTGATGGATGGGGAAGCCTAGCGTGCTACAGTCTATGGGGTCACAGACAGTTGGACACGACAGAGAGACTGAACTGACAGACAGTATGTATGTATGTATGTGTATTTACTCTAATTGAGTCCAACAAAAACTTTTTTGCAAAAGGATGCCCAAGCTTAGGATATCGTGTCAGATCCTGGAACAGACAAACTACTTGGTCCCTGATGAGTGTTAAAATGCAATTATGGCCCTCATAGGATTTCTACATGTAGTTTAAAAAGGTGCGTTCCAATCAACTGAGGTAACTAGCTCCAAATTATTCTATGACTAGGACTGCAATTCCTTACATATGGCAGCCTGAGTCACACTAAAGAGAATGCCAAAAATCAGCCAATAAAACAAGTTAAGTAGGTTGTTATATCCTTGGAGAATGATTTTTTAAAAATCAGTTAATAGACAAGAGAAAGGAAATGAGTGTATATGACTGTGCAAGTGTGAGTGAATGTGAGAAAGATAGAGGTGTTGAACAAATTGTGATCTGCCTCTTGAAACATAAGAAAAGATATTTCTGCCCCTGCCAGGATGGGGAAATTTGAACAAGTCTTTTCTTCCTTTGGGGCCTCATCTAACTCAAAGGGAAAATGATGGCTTCAATGTGAATGGTCTGTGAGGTCTCTTGCAGTTCTCGTAGTCTTGGTTCTCTAACTGCTTTTGAAAATCTAGCAATAGATTTCAGCTATGGGTGCAAAGACCACAGAGGGACTAAGTCTTGCTTTCCTTGTATCTTTACTTCTTCTTCTAATTATATCTTCATTTTCCATTTGTCATAACAGTAATTTATGTAACCTCCCACCAGGCAATCTCTGCCTCATTTCCTGGCAATAAAGAATAATTTCTTTTATTCTACACTAAGGGCTACAGAAAGCTCTGAATCCATCCCCAAACCTTTCTTGTGAGGCTCTTTCTAAGGAGAGGGGGCAGGGAGTGCAGATTGCTGGCCAGTGTTGTAAAGGACACCATCCAGTTATCACATGCCAGTTACCCTCAGAGGATCCCTCAGGACCCTTGGATAAGGGGGAAGATGACTGGCTATTCAGATATAAAAGAGAACTTGGGGACAAGAATAAATGGTTGAATATGTGCAGAGGAAAGGAGACAGTACTGTACCCAAATCACTCCATATCTCTGGATCCTAGGACTTCACAGTTAGTCCCAATGAGCTGTATACCAAATGTGGGGGTTGCAGCAAGAGAGATCTGCCCAGTTGGAAAGAATATCTTATCACTGATGTTGTTTAGCATTTTTGCTGTATGGTGATAAAAGGCAGATCAACTTTAGTTTCATTATTGTTTCTAAATCCTCTACAGACAGTGCCAATGGGAAGTTGATCTGAGAAAGTGGAATGTAAAGGAAACATCCCTGTATTGAGAAGAGCTGAGTGCTAATAATGATAAGGGTCACTAAGCATCTGGTAGGCTGAATAATTGTCTTCCAAAGATATCCAGGTCCTCATGCATGGAACCTGCTAATATTACCTTATATGATAAAAGGGACTTTGTGGGTATGATTAAGTTATGGGTCTTATGATAAGATTATCCTAGATTATCCTGAGATGAAATGAGATGTGCAATTTGCACTGCTTCCCTGGTAGCTCAGACAGTAAAGTGTCTGCCTACAATACGGGAGACCCAGGTTCGATCCCTGGGTCGGGAATATCCCCTGGAGAAGGAAATGGCAACCCACTCCAGTATTCTTGCCTGGAAAATCCTATGGACTGAGGATCCTGGTAGGCTACAAGCCATGGGGTCGCAAAGAGTCGGACACAACTGAATGACTTCACTTTCACTTTCACTTTCCTATGCTAGCAAAGTAAAATTCAAAATTCTCCAAGCCAGGCTTCAACAGTACTTGAACCGACAGCTTCCAGATGTTCAAGCTGGATTTAGAAAAGGCAGAGGAACTAGAGATCAAATTGCTGACACCCATTGGATCATAGAAAAAGTAAGAGAATTCCAGAAAAATGTCTACTTCTGCTTCCTTGAATATGTTAGAGCCGTTGACTGTGTGGCTCACAACAAACTGAAAAATTCTTCAAGAGATGGGAATACCAGACCACCTTCCCTGCCTCCTGAGAAACCTGTATGCAGGTTAAGAAGCAACAGCTAGAACTGGATATGGAACAACAGACTGGTTCCACATTGGGAAAGGAGTATGTCAAGGCTGTATATTGTCACCCAGCTTATTCAACTTATATGCAGATTACATCATGTGAAAACCTGGGCTGGATAAATACAAGCTGGAATCGAGATTGCCAGGAAAATTATCAATAATCTCAGATATGCAGATGATAACACCCTTATGGCAGAAAGTGAGGAAGAACTAAAGAGCCTCTTGAAAGTGAAAGAATAGAGTGAAAAAGCTGGCTTAAAACTCAACATACAAAAAACAAAGATCATGGCATCCCACCCCATCACTTCATGGCAAATAGAATTGAAACAATGGAAACAGTGAGAGACTTTTATCTTCTTGGGCTCCAAAATCACTGCAGATGGTGACTGCAGCCATAAAATTAAAAGACGCTTGCTCCTTGGAAGAAAAGCTATGACAAACCTTGACAGCATATTAAGAAGCAGAGACATTACTTTGCTGACAAATGTCCATATAGTCAAAGCTATGGTTTTTCAGGTGGTCATGTATGGATGAGAGAGTTGGACCATAAAGAAAGCTGAGCACTGAAGAATTGATACTTTTGAACTGTGGTGTTGGAGAAGACTGTTGAGAATCCCTTGGACTGCAAGGAGATCAAACCAGTCAATCCTAAAGGAAATCAATCCTGAATATTTATTGGAAGGACTGATGCTGAAACTCTAATACTTTGACCACCTGATATGAAGAACTGACTCACTGGAAAAGACCCTGATGCTGGGAAAGATTGATGGCAGGAGGAGAAGGGGACGAGAGAGGATGAGATGATTGGATGGCATCACTGACTCATGGACATGAGTTTGAGCAAGCTCCAGTGGTTGGTAATGGACAGGGAAGCCTGGCGTGCTGCAGCATATGGGGTCGCAAAGAGTCAGACACGACTGAGTGACTGAACTGACTGACTGGCCTTGAGAAGGGCCCTAAATACCATCACAAATATCCTTAGAAGAGCAATGCAGAGGGAAATACTACCACAGAGAAAAGAAGGCAATGGGACAACTAAAGCAGAGGTTAAAATAATGTGGCCACAAGCCAATCAACAACTACCAGAAGCAAAGGAAAAAAAAAAAAAAACCACCACCAGAAGCTGGAAGTAACAAGGCATGAACTCTTACCTGAAGTTTCTGTGAGGAACCAGCCATGGTGACACTTTGATTTTAGCTCTGTAAGACTCATTTCTGATTTCTATAACTGTAAAATAAATGTGTGTTGCTTAAGCCACTAACATTGTGGTGACTTGTTACAACAGCCACCAGAAACTAACACAGTATCCGCTGTATGCCACACATTTCATTAGATACTTACCGTGGATCATCTCCACATCAGCCCTGTGAAATATTATCATACTCATTTCACAGACAAGGAAAGTGAAGCTCTCAGAGATCACTCAACCAGTTACTGGCAGAGTCTGAATTGAAACTCAGGTATGTCTAACTTCAGAATCTACTTTTTTCCCATTACAACATGTAGTAAAAAAAAAAAAAAACAACATAATTATGAACATTTACACTCATCTGAAGCCTTTGTGAAGAACCTCACGTGTATGATGTCTACTAATCCTCCCCAAAATCTCAAAAGACTGAGATTTAGGTTAAAAAAACATTTATTTCATAGTTGAGTGACAATGGGAAAATGACTTATTCTCTGTGAAATGAAACTGAAAATAACATTACCTGCCTCATAGGTGTGTTGTGAACACCTCACAGGTATTAACATTTGTAAAGAGCTTATAAGGGTACTGGCAACATAGTTAAGTACCAAGCGTTAAACATAACCATGATGACACATTCTCTCAGGAATGTGGCCCTGCCTCATGTGCTAACTAACTGTGTATGAGCTGGTCCTTTGACTAGATTAGAACGCCTTCAAACATTGATATTTCACAATTCGAGGCCTCTCCAGTCCTGTGTCCCCAAGTATGAAACGAAGGCTTTGGAAATAATGAGCTCTGTTATTGTATGATTGCATGAGCCCTCTGGGAATGGTTTAAGACCCTCAGGGGTGGTATAAACCCTGTTGCACTTCCACCAAACTAAAGCTACCTATCATGTCCACACACAGTGAGTTTGAGTAACACAGATTAATGAGGGCTCAAGGCAACAAGATCATTCCATGTCACAAAGCAGTTTATCTGTAGATGAAAGTTTATTCTTGCCAAGTCCTTTTAGTTCGACTAGATGCTTTTCTTCCTAAAATGAGGGAGATCATGAAACTGGCTTTTGAATAATGAAAGGCTCTATAATTTCAAAACAATGAGCACTATGACACCCAACATCATTTTTACCAACATGTGACCTTTTGTCATTTCTGTCTCCTTACATCTGCTGGGAGATGGGCCTAACGTTCATGGATGTCAGGTACCTCATTGAGCATGACAGAAAATTGGTAGGAAAGGAGTAAAAAGCTCATGGTAAAAAGGCTTATGCACAAACCAGTTTTTCTGGTAGTCATGTCTCATGGCAGTAAGAGACCACAGTCCACCACCTATAGAAGCACTTCTGGGTGCCAGAGGAATGAGTTGTGAGGGCAGGCAGGCATGGACAGAAGACCAGAGTGGTGGCCCTGGCGGGGAAAACAAGTTGCTTCTACTCTCACCATGGCCAAGCCCGGTGCTGCTGGTATTTACCTCTTACCAGAAGAGCTAATCAACCAGCAATGACTGGCTTCCACCTTTCTTTTCAACAGACTTTCTCAAATTGTTTGTACGCTGAGGTATCTTATAACTAGGTGTTATGGACTAAATATTTGTGTTCCCCCCGAATTCTAGGTTGAAATCCTAACACCCACTGTGATAGTATTAGGAAATGGGGCTCTAGGGAAGTGATTAGTTCATGAGGATGGAGCTCTCGTGAATAAGATTAGTACCCTTATAAAAGGCCCACAGAGCTCTCAGCACCCCTTCTACCACTTTGAAGGCACAGTAATAACAACCAGGGAGCAGCCCTCACCAAGAACCCCAACTATGCTGACCCCTTGATATCAGCCTTTCAGCTTCCAGAACCATGAGAAATACATCTGTTGTTTTAAGCATCCATATCATAGTATTGTTTTATAGCAGCCCAAACTGACTCAGACATTAGGTTAATAGTTTCCAGTTGTGTTCAGAAAATCTGAGAACCCCCCTTTACCATCAAACATTTTCTCAGACCTCCACATGACAACAGCTATACTTCACTACTGACGGTCAAGACATAGTGACAATAGTAATTGAATCCCAGGATACATACATTCAAAATGTTACATATATGTGCAAGTAATATATTTATCCAGTTTTTCACAAGATTTTTCTGAAGTTCTTAAAATAAGTGTATCCCTCCCCACTCTTGAGGCCGTTGTCAAGTGGGCATTTTGTCTCTTTTTACCTCCTACTTCCTTGTCCTGATATGGCCAGCAAGCCTCCTCCTCAAACATGGTTGCTATGTGACCAGAATTCAATGCTCTGACAAATCAGATCTGTTGTTACTTTGCTGTTGGTTTATCCAGTTTTTCTCCTTTACAGTATTCTCACATGTGAAACCTAGAGCAAAATCTCCCTGTAAAATTCAGAGTCCATCCTCCAGCTCTGCTCCAGTTATCCCATTTCACTTCTCTCAACTCTTCCTTGAAACCCAGTTCTGATGCCCCATGCCCCCCAACTCCATGGCCAACCTATATGATGGAAATGAGGGAAGGGTATCAAGATGGCCTCGCTGAGGAGACTTCTCTTTGAACTGCATCTTGAGAAATGAGCAGGAGTTTCACTGGCAAGGTTAAGGGAAAAAGCATTTCAAATGAGGCAAAACTATAGAAAGTGTTGAGCAGTAGTTCTAAATGAAGCATGCATTAAACACGCAGATTTCCGGACCCTACCTCCAGAGATTCTGACTCATAAGTCTAGAGTGAGTAAGGCCCAGAAGTCTACATGTTCAACATATGCCCCATTTAGTTCTGATAGTGGTGGTTTATACATCGTACTTTCAGAAACACTGACCTAGAAACAGGCTTAGTAAGTCAAATATAATTTGTTCATCTGTAGAACTGTGCAGGGGAATTCTGCTGAGGGTCAAGGGTAATAACTGTGGCTCACCTGAAGAAACTGCCTCATGTACACATTGAGATATTAATACATTCCTGATCCCTTGGTATTGCTGACTAATGGCACGCTGAACAAATCTTGCCTAAGAGAGAGCTAGTTCTTCCTTTACCTATCTTTCTAACTTCATTAAAGCCAAAATTTTCAAGTATAAAATAAGCATTGTTGATTTTTGTCCTGCAAATCACAAGACAGAAGATGCTTCTTTTGTATACCTAACCACCGTTGTGTCAAAATTTCATGACACCTCATATTTTAAGATGGCACTTCATGGTTTTTGGTCTCCGAGTTCTTGGCACCTGCATAAAGGCAGTTTCTGCACATACTCAAAATGCACTTGTAAACTAGAGATGGAGTAATGGGGTGAGGGTAATGCTATTTGCATATATGAGCAAATGTGTAAGCCTGATGGTTAACTTTCTATGTTAAGGTATGAAGTTCATGAGACCAAGGTTATGAGTTTAATCTACATATGAATCAGATAACCGTCCTCCATCACTTAACAGACCCTACCCTTTCCCCAGGTCACCAATGAACAAATATAACTGGGCTAGGCATAAGCGCATGGCTAGCTCTGTGTAAGACATTCCACCTATGTGAAAATAGCAAAGATGCAGAGCACATGTTTAATAAGAAGAATGGGTTAGGATTACTTCCTTTTTTTTCAAATAAAGTAGAACCAGACCTTTATCTTAGAGAATTCAAACATGGTTTTATGTGCCACCTTTTGTAGTAACATATTTAGATAAGTATGCTAAAGCATCCTTCTAACTGAGAGTCAAGTAGGGAGAAAAAATGTGGTTAGTGGTACTTTGTAGATGGATGTAAAATGGAGGAGAGCATGCTATCAAGGTAGCTTCATGATGCAAGAAGTGGATATACAATTTGATTTGTCCATCATACCTCAATAAAAGCAAAATGCAATAGTTGGTTTTACTGTCTAAAGGGAAATATATTTTTCACATGATCCTTTGGGCTTCTGAATTCTTCACTGATTTCCACTAAAGAGCATACTTGTATGCTATTATATTATATGCATATATATTATATGCTTGTATGTATGTATTATAAATCCCATCAAGAAAAAGGTCTAAGTAACTGTCTTCTGTTTGAATGGTCACTGGCATAACTCAAGCAGGCTTAGGGCCAAGGCATGCTGGGGCCTTGCCAAGGAGGCATCTATGTGAATTGGGAAGATGGTAAGATTAGTCTGTAATGAGACTGGGAAACTGGCCCCAAAGGCCAGTTTAGGAGGGAGCAAGTCAGTCTCCCACAGGGTATGATGGTTTCCATCCTAAACCTGAAAACATTCAGTATTGGTCTAATAACCAATAAGGTCAATGACTGAGTCAGTAAAAAATCCAAGAAGTAATCACTCAGTCAGTAGTCAGGTTCTAACTGATTCATATAGAACAAGCACCCAAACCAGCAGCTAACCAAAAGAGCACAGTTTCTAAGCACCCAAGAAGGTACCAGCAGGATGCTTTAGAGTAACAGGACACTAGTTAACTGAGTCAGGGTTACTGATAGGATCCTATTCTAGATACTCCTGGGAGATGATAATGACAAGATGGAGACCTAGGCTAGACCTCTGAAATTACTGCCTCCAGAGAAGTTAATACAAATAAAGAACATTGTGCAATGCTTGGCACAGAATAAGTCCACAATAAGTGCTAGTTATTATAATAATTACTTAGAAAACTGTGACAGAACTGCTTGGTTACCCTTGCCTTCCACTAGGCCAGTTCTGAAAGCCATTTATTTTCCTCAGCCCTCTCTTGCTGTGACTTAAAGATCATGTAGTTCAGAGTTCACAAGTCTACCATGTCTGGAGATAAAGAATTACACAATTTCAAATGGTCAGACTGAGGCTGACAAATGCCATATTGCATGACAGTTAAGATAATGAGCTCTGAGATCAAGCCATCTGGATTTAAATTCTAACTTGTCCAAACTATGTAGCCTCAGGCAATTTGCTTACTTTACTATGCCTCTATTTGGCCCTCCATAAAATAAGCATGACAAAAATCTCATTGAGTTGTTCTAAAAATTAAACTGACATAATACATGTAAAGTGCTTAACATGGTACCCAGCACACAGTAAGTACTCAATAACTGTTAACAATTATGATTTGTGATTATTCTTTTTTCATTCAGGACTGGCTCAGGAGGCATGACCAAATCTGTACTTTTAGATATATGTGGGCTTACCTGGGAAAAGCTGAGGAAGAGGGACAATAAAGGAAATAGGGCAAGAGTTGCTAATGAGATGCTAACAGCCAATAGCGACTTGAGTGGCCCAAGAGGATACATTTAAAGTTCAATAAGGCCTTAGGTCCCTTAACCAGAAGCAATGAAGGTTCAAAATACCATGGCACATATAAGGGGTGGGGAGACTTGATGGTAATCCAGGACTTCTAAGCCTCCCTCACTTCACAGCAGGAAGGCAGCTACTTGCCCCACACAGGCATGGGACCAGTGGAAAGTCAGACCAGAGAGACTGCTTATGGATCTCCTCACATAGCAAGAGTGTTTCAAGCTGGTTTGGGTAGGGAAGATCTTTTTCATTTATGCTAGCAATTTTTTCATTGCACTGCTTTATTCAACCCTTACCCCAAAACCAGCTAAAATGACAGTTATTACATTGGGCTTAATGAATAGGAAACTAATGAATATAACTAAGGTGATCAGCCAGAATGAATCATTTTCAGGCGTGGGCCCCAAACTGCAGCTTCCAGCACCAATAGAGTTTATGGGGGAGGTGAAATCACCCCAGTGGTGAAGTAGGCACCCTTTGCTATCCTATGCTCTCTCAAGCCCTGCCCTTTTCACTCTCAGGGTGACTTCCACAAAGAGTAGAATATTTACATTAGGGAAGGCAAGACAGCACCAAAGAGCCTGCACTCTGGAGTCCCCTAAACTGGGTATGAATCCTAGATCATCTATGACTAGCTATGCGGGCTTCAGCGAGGTACACAACGTTGATGGGCTTCAGAGTCCTCACCTAAACTAGGGGTCAACTTGGTAACTATCCCATAGGTTGACTATAAGGATTTGATGAGATTATTTCATTCAACCAATGTTTAGGGAATGTCTACTTTACAGCTGGCTGAGACTGTGCTAGGTGCTACAGACACATCAGAGGAAAAACTAGACATGGTTTCTACCTCATGGAACTTCCAATCACAAAGGGGAGACCACAGTGCCCCTTCTATGCTCTCACCGGACTTCCTGTTTACCGCAAGGCAGTAGCAGCTGATGGTTGGATGTTTTACAACTAGAAACTAGGCCTCTTTGCCCACCTTTAACCCAAACAATACTATCTCCCTGAGGCTGTATTTCTGAAAACATGCCCTCTTTCCAGGTTGCTTCATTGTTGTGTGCTGCCTATTAGGACACCCTTGCTGGTTTTATTCACTCATTGAGCACTATACTTTGGTGGAAATAGAAAAAGGTAATTGTGTCTTGAACAGTGAGGGAGATGCTAGAGTGGAGGGAGAACAAAGTAGACAGCTCTGTTAAGAGCAATGTTGGACCCTTTAGGAGACATGAAAGACTATACATTTTGTATCAAGTACAACTGAAAACCATTGAAGAGTTTTAGGTACTACAACAAGATGCTTTTATGTTTGCAAAAGATCCTCCTTTTTCAGCATTTTATAATGAAAATTTTCAAAATGACCCCCAAAATTCAAACTTTTACAGTAAGCACCCCCATACTACCCACTAGGAGTCTATAATACATTTATTAGACTTGCTTTATCACCTGTGTATCCACCTAGTCATCCTTCAATGAATCCAGTACACCTTATTTTCACATGCATTACAAAGTAAGTTATAATCATCAATACTTTGAAAACTTCATCCTAAATACTTCACCATGCATATCATTAATTGGAGTTCAATATTTATTTCTTTCCCCCAAATGATTGCTTTCAGAAATCTGACTGCAGAATAGCAGTTAACTCAAAAGGAAGCTCAAAGCAGCTTTCTGAGGTGCTGGAAACAGTGTACATTTTGATCTAAGGAATAGTTACAAGAGTATACACATATTTAAAATTCATTGAGTTATACACTTGAGACTAATGCACTTTGTACATATTACTATGTCATGTCTCATTTAAAAAAGTAAAAATAAAAAGATCTGTTCAAGGTATAGATACAGATTAAAAGGGAACAAGTATGTGAGAGATGAGACCAGTTAGAAAGTTATTATACTCTCCAGAGAAAATGACAATAGCTTCTACTATGATGGTGATATTGAACAAGGAAATAGACAGATGTATTATATATTTTGGAGAAAAACATCAGAATTTGCTGAGGTTCTGAATGCAGTATGCACTTGAATACTTGGTGGTGCCATGTAGTAACAAGATACACAGAGAGGAAAGCAGAATGGGACTGAGGTGACAGAACCTGTAGGAGGTACAGTCCAGTTTTGAAATCGTTTGGTTTCAGTTGCCTCTGGAATATCCAAATGCCCATTTCAAACTCTCATTTTAGATATGCAGACAGAAAGGCAATCCCAAAGAATGCTCAAACTACTGCACAATTGCACTCATCTCACAGGCTAGTAATGTTCAAAATTCTCCAAGCCAGTTTTCAGCAACACGTGAACCATGAACTTCCAGATGTTCAAGCTGGTTTTAGAAAAGGCAGAGGAACCAGAGATCAAATTGCCAACATCCACTGGATTATCGAAAAAGCAAGTGAGTTCCAGAAAAATATCTATTTCTGCTATATTGACTATGCCAAAGCCTTTGACTGTGTGGATCACAATAAACTGTGGAAAATTCTGAAAGAAATGGGAATATCAGACCACTTGACCTGCCTCTTGAGAAACCTATATGCAAGTAAGGAAGCAACAGTTAGAACTGGACATGGAGCAACAGACCCGTTCCAAATAGGAAAAGGAGTACGTCAAGGCTGTATATTGTCACCCTGCTTGTTTAACTTATATGCAGAGTATATCATGAGTACATTACTTCATGGGAAATAGATGGGGAAACAGTGGCTGACTTTACTTTTTTGGGCTCCAAAATCACTGCAGATGGTGATTGCAGCCATGAAATTAAAAGACGCTTACTCCTTGGAAGGAAAGTTATGACCAACCTAGATAGCATATTAAAAAGCAGAGACATTACATTGCCAACAAAGGTCCGTCTGGTCAAGGCTATGGTTTTTCCAGTGGTCATGTACGGATGTGAGAGTTGGACTGTGAAGAAAGCTGAGTGCCGAAAATTGATGCTTTTGAACTGTGGTGTTGGAGAAGACTCTTGAGAGTCCCTTGGACTGCAAGGAGATCCAACCAGTCCATCCTAAGGGAGATCAGTCCTGGGTGTTCATTGGAAGGACTGATGCTGAAGCTGAAACTCCAATACTTTGGCCACCTCATGTGAAGAGTTGACTCATTGGAAAAGACCCTGATTCTGGGAGGGATTGGGGGCAGGAGGAGAAGGGGACGACAGAGGATGAGATGGCTGGATGGCATCACTGACTCAATGGACATGAGTTTGAGTAAACTCTGGGAGTTGGTGATGGACAGGGAGGCCTGGCGTGCTGTGATTCATGGGGTCGCAAAGAGTCAGACGCGACTGAGCAACTGAACTGAACTGAGTACTCAGAAGAGGTCTGGAGGAAAGAGGAATTTGGGAGTCGTTAGCACATAGGTGATATAGATGGTATTTGAAGACAAGATAATGGATGAGATTACCTAGAGAGAGAATGCAGCATGTGGGGGAAATGAGACTACAGACAATTTATTTAAAGCACTTATCAAATATGCTGCACATAGTATGAAATCAATGATCAGTAGCTGCTCTTATTATTACTCCTCATCGTCATCATGATTAGACCTAACACAAGAGAAAACGATAGAGCTTAAAAGGCAGGAAACATACTGAACTTGGAGTTAAGTTTAAGATGTCAAATATTCTGTTATCTCTCTCTGTTCACTCTGTCCCAAAATAACACAAAAGATAGATGCCTAAAAAAGAAGAATATTTCACTCTTAGACCATTTAGAAAACATATAATGAGTACCAAATCTGGGCCTAGGCACTATGGATACTAAAATTTATAATAATAGCATTTCCATTTAGGAGGCACCTACTATGTCTGGTACACTATAAGCATTACCTCATTTAATCCCCAGAAAGATTATCTGCAGTAGGTTGGTATAATTATCCTCATTATACACTGAGGAAACCAAGATTCACAAAGGTTACGTAACTTGTTCAAGATCAGAGATAGAGCAAGTAAGCAGCAGAGCTAGGACTCAAACTCAGGCAGTCTGGATCCAGACTCCATACTTTTCCCACTCTATTACATTATCCCAAGATCACTTACCAGATAAGAAAATGGCAACCGACTCCAGTAATCTTGCCTAAAAACTTACATGGACAGAGAAGTCTGGTGGGCCACAGTCCATGGGGTCACAAAGAGTCAGACATGACTGAGCCACCAAACAACATCACTTAGGTAGACCAAGTAGAGCCATAAAATCATAACAAAAAAATTAAGTGTATGTTATAAGCCACATTACAATAATACCAATAATTTCTACTGATTGCTGAGCAAGTGCTATTCTTTTTGCCCGGTAGTATTCACAATGCTTTACCTGTATCAACTCATTTAATCTTCACAACAGCCAACTTGCTCAAGTAAGTATTATTATCATTCTCATTTTATAGGTGAGAAAACCGAGGCACAGAAAGCTTCAGTAACTTGTCCAAGGTCACACTTAGACAAAGCCTGGATGTGAATCCAGACAGTCAGGCTCAGAAACCAAAAGAACACTGAGGAAATCACAGAAGACATCATGGAGATGCTAGGATTTGTTCTAGATCCTAAAAATAGTAGAATTTAGAGAAGCTAGGAGGAAGGCATTCCACTGAAACAGCATGCACGAGCAGCAGCAGCAGCTACCAGACTCTCCAGGGTAGACCTAGAGAGGATCGAGAAGTCTGAATGCTTCTCCATCACTGTCCCCCACACAAAGCCACTCTCAACAAGCTGCCTGATTTTCACAGAAGCACAAACATAGAAGAGACCAAAGGTAATATTTAAGGAGCTGCAGATTAGGTTTATAGGACTTGAATGTCAATCTAAGAACTGTTATTTGTTTGGCTTCAGCTCACGTGTGTCTGGGGCTAGTAAGCACAGCCTGACACTCCAAAGGTTAGGTCTTTCAGTCCCTGTCCACTTTATTTTGTCATTGTTTGTTTCCCTGCTTCCTGCTGGACAGCTTGAAAACGAAGTGATGAAGGAAGCAACAGAGTAACTGGAAGAGGCCAATGGGTGATGATACAAGAAGGGTATGAAAAGGGAAAAAGAACCCTAACATGTTAAAACTATTTACTTAAATGTTCAAGGACTGCTACATGAAGCCAAGGTATAACCTGCAAGCATCATGTCTAATTACACTACTCATTCTTTCACTCAAGAAGTGCTTACTGAGCACCTCCTAGAATTAGCAGAGCAGGATTTCTCACCCCTCAACCCTATCTACCTTCTTTCTTATTACCATCTTTAGTCCCGAGTGACAATTTTAGCAAAATTATAAGCTACCAATATTCAGTTCAGTTCAGTCGCTCAGTCACATCTAACTCTTTGTAACCCCATGGACTGCAGCATATTGCAACCAAATATAAGAAACCAATAAACTGCAACCAGTATTAGTAAGAAAAATATTTGTAACATAGTTGTACTGCTCAGAAGAAACTAAAAGATTAAAACTTTAATCAGCTCTTCTACAAAAATCACCCTCAATATTCCCTGAAAATTCCATATATATTAGTATACTGTATTAGTGTTTTTCTTTCTGACTTATTTCACCCTGTATAATAGGCTCCAGTTTCATCCACCTCATTAGAACTGATTAAAATGCATTCTTTTTAATGGCTGAAGTAAGTCAGAAAGAAAAACACCGATATAGTATACTAATGCATATATATGGAATTTAGAAAGATGGTAATGATGACCCTATATGCAAGACAGCAAAAGAGACACAGATGTAAAGAACAGTCTTTTGGACTCTGTGGCAGAAGGCAAGGGTGGGATGATTTGAGAGGGTAGCACTGAAACGTGTATATTATCATATGTGAAGCGGATCGCTGGTCCAGGTTCCATGCATAGGACAGGGTGCTCAGGGCTGGTGCACTGGGATGACCCTGAGGGATGGGATGGAGAGGGAGGTGGGAGGGGGGCTCAGGATGGGGAACACATGTACACCCATGGCTGATTCATGTCGATGTTTAGCAAAAACCACTATAATATTGTAAAGTAATTATCCTCCAATTAAAATAAATAAAATTTTTAAAAATTCCCTAAAAAAATTTTCAAATGAAACTCCATAGCTATGATTACTAGAGAAAGAGCTAGAACACTAGGGAAAGGCAAAAGATAGCAAACGGAAGCTGGAAGGTCATTAGGAAAGCAATGGACACCTAGAATGCTCACGTAACTCAGAACTGTACACTGAACAATGGGAAGAAGTACAGAATTCTTTTTTGCATCACACTAAAAATTCAGCACATGTTCATAATTAGCAACTCACAAGATTGTATTCTTTCTGGTGATGAGCCTCATCTTGAAGCCCTTCCAGACAATTCAGGGCATAAATGGCAGGGTTATTACAGGCCAGATGCTGGGGATGCATCACTGAACAAGAACAATAAACATGGTCCCTGACTTCCCAAAGCTTAGACTCTAGTTTCCAAATAACAAATTTTCAAAACTGTGTGATGTGCTATAATCAGGAAAGCACTGAGGGCTGAAATTGAGGGGGTCAGAGAAAGTTTCCCAGAGGAAATGATATCTAATCACAACTTTAAAAATGAGTAGAGGTGACAAAGAAATATTTATTCAATAAAAATTGATAAACTAGAAATTATTTTATAATTCATGTATAAAAATAAAACTTTCTACTGATAATATAGGAAAAGATAATGAAGAATAAAATAAAACCACACTGTAAATAACACAAAAGGGAATAAATACTGATGAACAGCTGGTAAGAAATATATGGTATACAGGATTAAAAAAGGTTAAAAACATGGAAATGAACAGAGTTTAACAGGATTCAAAATAAAAGACAAAGGAAATTCAAAACAAAATAACTGAGGAACATTAAGAAAATGGACTAGAAAATATATAAATCTTCCCAGAAACAAGAAACTCAAATATAAAGGTTGAAAAAACGTACCACAATCCTAGAAAACTTGATACAGAACAATTAGCACTAAAATATATCTTAGTAAAATAATAAGATTTCAAGAACAAAGAATCCTTTGCATATCTAGACAGAAAATGAGAAAGACATTGATAAGGAATTTTATCAGGTTGGCCTCAGATGTGTCCAGGGCAACATTCACAACCAGAAGAAAGAAAGTGAAGCAATGTCTGTCCACAAAATCTTCAGAAAAAAACAAATATTAGCCATATCCTGATACATGCTGCTGCTGCTGCTGAGTTGCTCCAGTCGTGCCTGACTCTGTGTGACCCCTTAGATGGCAGCCCATCAGGCTCCCTCGTCCCTGGGATTCTCCAGGCAAGAACACTGGAGTGTGTTGCCATTTCCTTCTCCAATGCATGAAAGTGAAAAGTGAAAGTGAACTCATCTTTTTTTTAGTTATATGTAAACTAGTTAACCATAATAGGATTTTAGAAAAGTTTCAGTGGTTAAGTGTACTTCTTTCAAGAGGAGAAAAAAGCAGTATAGCTAGATGTGATACTAGTGATGCTAATAGGAAAAATTGTAAGAGTTAACAGCTTGGGATCTAGTTCTATTCTGGTTGTAACCAAAAACTGGTGAAAATGTGTCTCTGTCCTGTCTTTTAGAGATATAATTGACACATGGCTAGCTGTAGTGTGGACCCTAAATCAGGTACACATTATCTTCACACTTGTAAAAGAATGAAACTAGAACACTTTCTAACACCATACACAAAATAAACCCAAAATGGATTAAAGATCTAAATGTAAGACCAGAAACTATAAAACTCCTAGAGGAGAACATAGGCAAAACACTCTCTGACATAAACCACAGCAGGATCCTCTATGACCCACCTCCCAGAATATTGGAAATAAAACCAAAAATAAACAAATGGGACCTAATGAAACTTAAAAGCTTTTGCACAACAAAGGAAACTATAAGCAAGGTGAAAAGACAGCCCTCAGATTGGAGAAAATAATAGCAAGCGAAGCAACAGACAAAGGATTAATCTCAAAATATACAAGCAACTCTGGCAGCTCAATTCCAAAAAAATAAATGACCCAATCAAAAAATGGGCCAAAGAACTAAACAGACATTTCTCCAAAGAAGACACACAGATGGCTAACAAACACACGAAAAGATGTTCAACATCACTCATTATCAGAGAAATGCAAATCAAAACCACAATGAGGTACCATTTCACGCCAGTCAGAATGGCTGCTATCCAAAGGTCTACAAGCAATAAATGCTGGAGAGGGTGTGGAGAAAAGGGAACCCTCTTACGCTGTTGGTGGGAATGCAAACTAGTACAGCCAATATGGAGAACAGTATGGAGATTCCTTAAAAACTGTAAATAGAACTGCCATATGACCCAGCAATCCCACTGCTGGGCACACACACCGAGGAAACCAGAATTGAAAGAGACACGTGTACCCCAATGTTCATTGCAGCACTGTTTACAATAGCCAGGACATGGAAGCAACCTAGATGTCCATCAGCAGAGGAATGGATAAGAAAGCTGTTGTACATATACACAATGGAATATTACTCAGACATTAAAAAGAACACAGTTGAGTCAGTTCTAATAAGGTGGATGAAACTGGAGCCTATTATACAGAGTAAACTAAATCAGAAAGAAAAACATCAATACAGTATACTAACACATATATATGGAATTTAGAAAGATGGTAACGATAACCCTGTATGTGAGAAAGCAAAAGAGACACAGATGTATAGAACAGTCTTCTGGACTCTGTGGGAAAGGGTGAGTGTGGGATGATATGGGAGAATGGCATTGAAACATGTAAATTATCATATGTGAAATGCATCGCCAGTCCAGGTTCGATGCATGATACAGGATGCTTGGGGCTGGTGCACTGGGATGACCCAGAGGGATGGGATGGGGAGGGAGGTGGGAGGGGGGTTCAGGATGGGGAACACATGTACACACATGGCAGATTCAAGTCAATGTATGGCAAAACCAATACAATACTGTAAAGAAAATAAATAAATAAAACAGAAAAAAAAAGAAAGAAAGAAAGTGAAGTCGCTCAGTCGTGTCCGACTCTTAGCGACCCCATAGACTGCAGCCTACCAGGCTCTTCCGGCCATGGGATTCTCCAGACAAGAGTACTGGAGTGGGGTGCCATTGCCTTCTCCGTATCCTGCTACATAGTCTTACATGAACAAAAGTAACAAATGTTTTGGATTATACAAGAATTTACAGAAAGAATATCATTCCAGTAGGCACACGTTGAAAAAAACACTGCTGGAGGACAAACGTCAGCCTACTCAAAAGATAGATGGAGACTCTAGCACAAGGATTAACGTTGAAGACAGAAACCACTTAACTATAGGACTAAGATTAAAATAACCCTGGAAATTACAGTTAAAGAGTAAAACAGAAATCTTATAAGTAAAAACACAAAGGCTACATAACTAAAAAATACAGATAGGCAAGGAGAGAGAAGGTAGGACTTAATATAGATGTATCAATGTCTTCGTATTTTAAAGTGAGTCAGTCAGTTCAGTCACTCAGTCGTGTCCAAATCTTTGCAACCCCATGGACTGCAGCACACCAGACCTCCCTGTCCATTACCAACTCTTGGAGTTTACTCAAACTCGTGACCATTGAGTCGGTGATGCCATCCAACTATCTCATCCTCTGTCGTCCCCTTCTCCTCTCACCTTCAATCTTTCGCAGCATCAGGGTCTTTTCAAATGAGTCAGTTCTTTGCATCAGGTGGCCAAAGTATTGGAGGTTCAGCTTCAGCATCAGTCCTTCCAACGAATATTCAAGACTGATTTCCTTTAGGATAGACTGGTTTGATCTCCTTTCAGTCCAAGGGATTCTCAAGAGTCTTCTCCAACACCACAGTTCAAAAGCATCAATTCTTCAGTGCTCAGCTTTCTTTATAGTCCATCTCTCACATCCATACATGACTACTGGAGAAACCATAGCTTTGACTAAAGTGGGTAACCAAAGGATATCATTTAAGGCTGATAACTCAGATGTATAGACATATTTAAAAGTATAAAGCTAAACAAGCAAGAAAACAATATAACTAACTATAACTGGGAGAAGGAAGAACAGGCTGGAGAAAAAGGACAAAGGAGTAAAACGAAGAAGATTCATTTTTTTCTTTGCTCATGCAGAATCAACAGACACTAATTTTAAAAAATAAAGGATTGAGAGGTTGTCTGTAGCCATGATGATGACCCTGACTCAAACTCTGAGAACTAAACTACAGAAATGTTCACAGTTACATATTATCATGTTATTCTACAGTCCCAAGTGGATCAAGATGAACCAGGCTGTCAGCATATTTAAAGTGTGAAGATAATGTGTACCTGATTTAGGGTCCACACTACAGCTAGCCATGTGTCAATTATATCTCTAAAAGACAGGACAGAGACACATTTTCACCAGTTTTTGGTTACAACCAGAATAGAACTAGATCCCAAACTGTTAACTCTTACAATTTTTCCTATTAGCATCACTAGTATCACATCTAGCTATACTGCTTTTTTCTCCTCTTGAAAGAAGTACACTTAACCACTGAAACTTTTCTAAAATCCTATTATGGTTAACTAGTTTACATATAACTAAAAAAAAGATGAGTTCTGTTTTTTCCAGTTTTAGTGAGATATATAACACTGCATACGTTTTAGAAGTACAATCTGACTTATGTGTGTATTACAAAATGATTACCACAATAAGTTAACACCTATCACTTCACAACTTCACATCATTATAAATTTGCTTTCTTTTTTTTTTTTTAATTTATTTTTTTTTTATTAGTTGGAGGCCAATCACTTCACAACATTTCAGTGGGTTTTGTCATACATTGATATGAATCAACCATGGATTTACACGTATTCCCCATCCCAATCCCCGCTCCCACCTCCCTCTCCACCCGATTCCTCTGGGTCTTCCCAGTGCACCAGGCCGGAGCACTTGTCTCATGCATCCCACCTGGGCTGGTGATCTGTTTCACCATAGATAGTATACATGCTGTTCTTTTGAAATATTACAGCATACTAACACATATATATATGGAATTTAGAAAGATGGTAACGATAACCCTATATGCAAAACAGAAAAAGAGACACAGAAATACAGAACAGACTTTTGAACTCTGTGGGAGAATGTGAGGGTGGGATATTTTAAATTTGCTTTCTTATGATGAGAACTTTTAAGATCTACTGCCTTAGCAGCTTTCAAATACACAATATAGTATTGTTAACTATAATCATCATGTTCCACACTACATCGTAAGGATTTATTAATCTTACAGCTGGAAGTTTGTAACCTTTTACCATCTTCACCCAATTTCCCCTACCTGCTACAACTCTGGCAACTACCAATATGCTCTGTTTCTATGAGTTTGTTTTTTTTTAATTCCACATTTTTTAAGTGAGATCATAGAGTATTTGTCTTTGTCAGACTTAGTTCACTTAGCATAATGCCCTCAGGGCTTCCCAGGCAGAGCTAGTGGTAAAGAACCTGCCTGCCAATACAGGAGACATAAGAGACGTGGGTTCAATCCCTGTGTCAGGAAGATGTACTGGAAGAGGGCATGGCAACCCACTCCAGTATTCTTGCCTGGAGAATCCAATGGACAGAGGAACCTGATGGGCTATAGTCCATAGGGTTGCAAAGATACACACAAACACACAATGTCCTCAAGGTCCATCCAGGTTGTCACAAATGGCAGTATCTCCTTCCTTCTTATGGCTGAATAATATTTGTGTGTGTTTGAGTGTGTTACTCATATTGTCTTTATCCACTGATCCATTGATGGACACTTAGGTTGTTTGTGTGTCTTGGCTAATGTAAATAATGCTTCAATGAACACAGGTATGCAGATATCTCTTTAGGATAATAATTTCTTTTCCTTCAGGTTTCATATTTAACCAAAAGTGGAGTTTCTGGATTATATGGCAGTTCTGTTTTCCTAATAAAATTTAATTCAAAAGAGTACTATTCCTTGTTCATGGAGAAAAGCTCCAATAGGCCTATGACTTTTCAGCTCAATAATAGTAGAAAAATCCTAACTTTACCTAAATGAAATCTTCCTACCTCAAGATGTGAGGTTGCAATGTAGAAGCTCCTTCTGCTAGCCTGTTTTCTCCTGAATCATGCTCTATCCTACATCCTTACTGTAGAAGCTCCATCCAGGTCAAAGAGGTGGGGACAGCTAACAAACAGATAGGGATAGTTCTTCCTTGACTTAACACAGCACTCTTCTGAGTCTGGACATAGAACCTGGCAGATAATTAAAGTGGACCATATCTCCTGGTTGCTTCAACACACCATCTCTTCTGTTGTTCCTATGACCCAGCAGGTGAAGCTCTGGTCTGTCTAGGACCAGGAGTTTAGGCTGCTAATTAGACTCTTCAACCTTTGGGCATCTGGCACTAGGCCTCCTGCTTATTTCTGCTTAGATTTCCACATCTCTCTACACAGTTCCATTGTACAAGACCCAAGTCTCCCTCATAATGCCCCACACCCATCTGCAGAAACACTCATGCAATGCTTGCTCT
The DNA here is from genome assembly GCF_910594005.1 of Cervus elaphus. Taxonomy (NCBI): domain Eukaryota; kingdom Metazoa; phylum Chordata; class Mammalia; order Artiodactyla; family Cervidae; genus Cervus; species Cervus elaphus. The sequence goes on along the minus strand of NC_057848.1, from coordinate 44,705,910 downwards.
GACCATCTCTGGAAATGTAGACCAATCTGGGAGCCAGGAGACAGGTGAAGGGGGAGAATTTATTTGTACTATATGTACACCGTGTCCTTTGGGTTTTCTTGTACTGAGTATACGTATTATCAAAATTCATGAATAACGTATTTTAAAAAACAAACTACATACTGGTAGAAAATATTTGCAATTCATGTATCAGCCAAATGACTTTTATCCAGAATATATAAAGAACTCTTATAAGTAGAATGACAAACAATAGAAAAATGAGCAGTATATATGAAGAGATACTTCATAAAGAAGATATATAAATGTCCAATAAACACAAACGAATGCTCAACCTCATTAATCATTATGGAAATATAAACTAAAACCATGATGAGATAACACTAAATACTCTCTCCCTCAAAAAAACTTCCGTCCAAAACTTGTGCATAAATGATCATGGTAGCTTTATTCATTATTCATAAAAACTAGAAATATCCCAGAGGTATATGAATGGGTGAATTGATAAATAAAATGCAATACTACTATGCAATACACCAGAATGAGTACCGATACCAACAGGGATAAACCTCAAGATCATTAATTACACTGAGTAAAATGAGACTGACAAAAAAAGAACAGATCGTAAGATTAATTTAGAACTTCAAAAAGGCAAACTAATCTATAATGAGAAAAAGGAGATCAATACTGAGGGCAAGGGTAAAGAGAAAGATGAATTGTAAAGACATACAAAGGAACTCTTTAAGGTAATAGAAACATTCAGTGTCCTTATTTCATAGGTATATAAATATGCCAAAACTCATCACATTGTACCCTTTAAATAAATACAGTTCACTTTATGTAAATTACTGCTCAATACCTTTTTTATTGAAAAAAGAAACACAAAATCTTCTTTCAGTAAATAAAAGCTAGTGGCTAATCTGAGTTGTAAAAGAAATTTGCTATGTATTAAATATATTTTCTAATAAATTATCACAAATTCCCCCTCACAAAGCTGAAAAAAATGGGTAGGTTTTGCCCCAACTTTTTTTTAAATGTGAGGAAATTAAGCTTTGAGGAAGAAAGTTATCTCAATGTACACAAAGTAAGTAGGCTGAGATGTGGTTTGAATTCACTTCACAATGATCCCTAATTTAAATAGGCCTTTATGGAAATCAATCCTGAATATTCATTGGAAGGACTGATGCTGAAGCTGAAGCTCCAAAGTTTTGACCACCTGATGTGAACAGCCAACTCATTAGAAAAGACCCTGATGCTGGGAAAGATTGAAAGCAGGAGAAGGGGACGACAGAGGATGAGATGGTTGGATGGCATCACCGACTCAATGAACATGAGTTTGAACAAGCTCTGGGAGGTGGTGAAGGACAGGGCAGTCTGGTATGCTGCAGTTTTTTGTTTGTTTTTTTTTTGACTCTTTGGGGTCACAAAAAGTTAGACACAACTGAGCAACTGAACACCACCACCAAACCAATGGATAGAAAGAGTATTTCCCATCATAATTCTAATTTTTACCTATGCAAATTCCACCCTCATCACAATCTGAACAAATCCATTAGAAGAATACCAGGTCCTCAGATCTATTCTGCTTGGTTAAAATACGCTTTTCATCATCTCCAGTGTTTTCAAATGTCTAAATTGACAGATTTGATAGATACATTCTGGAAGTCTTTAGTGACTGATAATATATACACTGTCCTGGTGGAGAAAAGTTCTTTTCCTATATATTGCATATCAAAGAGCAAAATGCAATATACTATGCATTATAAAACACTATTTTTGTAAATGAAATATATGTAAAAGTTTATAAAGCAACCCAGATGTTCATCAATGGACAAATGGATTTTTTTTAATGTGGTACATATATTCAGTGGAATATTATTCAAACTTATAGAAAATCCTGTTACAACATGAACTTTGAAAAGTCATTCTAAGTGAAATACACCAGTCACAAAGAGACAAATACAGTATGATTCCACATATATGAGGTATCTTAAGGAGTCTACTTAGAAATAGAAAGCAGAATGGTGGTTACCAAGGGCTAGGACAAGGGGGCAGTGGCAGCGGGTAATTATTGTTTAATGGGTATAAAGTTGCAGTTTTGCAAAATGAAAATGTTCTAGAGATTTGGTGGCACAACAATGTTAACAGAACTGAACTATATAAACTTAGAAATGATTAGATTACAAAATTTTATGTTGTGTTTTTTAGCTAAATAAAAAGTAGTGTTTAAAAATTAATGTTTAAATTAAAAATTAAGAATTAGGAACATACTTCATCGAGAAAGTTATACCCATAGGTAGTACCTCTTGCTTACACCAACCATAAGGCCTTCTACTTACTGAATAATTTTAATACTCTATATTTTGAAAGAAGTATGTCATTGAGATCTTCAAATTCAAAGAATGTAGTTGTACATGACTTTCACATAATTCTGAAACTCTCCTCCATATTTTTAGTTATACTCCCATTTTCATTTCTAATTTTATGGGATTCTCCCCTTTCAGATTTATTAGCCTAGGATTTTGTCCCTCATATTTTTTTTTCAAGAAAAAGTATTTGCATTCACATGTAGTTTCAATGGATTTTTCTTTTCTAGTTCATTAATATCTCCTTATAGTCCTATTAAGTCCTTCCTCGGGTTTTCCCTTATGTTTATGATGTTCTAGCTTTGGAAGTAGAATGCTTAATAAAAGAAATTTTGTAGAACTATGAATTATTAATTTCCTTCTAATTAAAGCTTGTCAATATCTCTTAGATTTGGACACATAATTCTCATTATTGTGATTTCTCTGACGCTGTGGCTTTTGTTTTCTTTCTCAAACCAAGAAGTTTTTTGAAAGAGTGTTCTGAATTGTCTAAGTATGCAAAAGGTTTCCACTTGTCCATTTATCATTAATTGCAAATATTACTGAATGCTGTACTATCTTTGATTTTTGGAATTGGGGTTTACATTGTAGTTAGCATGTGATTACATTTTTAATGTCCCACGGGTAAAGAACTTTTTCATAAATTGATTACTTCAACTTTATTAATTAATCAGACCCTCTATATTGTTATTTACATTTTGCCTTTTTATCCTTCATAGAAAAAATGATATATATTCTGTCCCCCTTTACAACTGGCATTCTGTAAGTTTTTCCTTGTATCTGGCAGTATTGAATTATTACATTTGAATGGATTTTATTTTGTGCATTAGGGTTCATAAATGTTACACTCTTACTATACATTGTACTCCTTACCAGTACTGTCAAACTGAACCGAGATGATGAAATCTTCTGTCATTACTATCCAGTGTTTTGACTATTGAGCACTTGGACACATGTGGCTGCTGAGCATTTGAAATGTGCCTAGTAGCTCAGTTGGTAAAGAATCCGCCTGTAATGCAGGAGATCCCAGTCCGGTTTGTGGGTCCACAAGATGCCCACTCCAGTATTCTTGGGCTTCCCTTGTGGCTCAGCTGGTAAAGAATCCACCTGCAATGCAGGAGACCTGGGTTCGATCCCTGGGTTGGGAAGATCCCCTGGAGAAGGGAAAGATTACCCGCTCCAGTAATCTGGCCTGGAGAATTCCATGAACTGTATAGTCCATGGGGTCACAAAGAGTCGGACACAACTGAGTGACTTTCACTAGTACTATTGAGGAACTGAACTTTTCCAATTTAATTTTAATTATATTAAATGTAAAGTCACACAGCCACATTGTAGCTACCTTACTAGAGAAATGTTAAATTCATAATAAATTACCAGCATCATCTTATGAATTTGGTTGCTTTAGGTTCCACCTTATTAATTATATGTCTTCTATCTGGATTTGCTGAGATATAGATAGATATTTCTTCTTTATTGTGTCTTTTATAAAATACAGAAGCTATAGTTGAACACTGTTTCTGAACTCCATCTGAGAATCTTTGTCCTATAATAGAAATGTTTCATTCATATTTAATAGCATCACTTGTTTTTACTTCTGCTGTTGTATTTGAATTATGCTTTCTTCCTATCTCCTTTTTTAAATATGGATTTTGTTTTTTTTCTGCTTTAGCAATTTGAAAGTATACTTTCTGCTTTTAACTCTGTAAGAGGTTATCCTTAAAACTAAAATAATTTGAATCTATAACTCTCCTTGAAATAGTATCTACTAATTCCTTCTGTGCTTTCCTACCGCATGCCCATTTCTTCCAGTTAACAGTGGCATAGTGTGAGATTTTAGACTGAGTTTTGTATTTTCAATGTTTAAAATATTATCTGTTCTTTTGAGAATTATTAATGATTTGTGCATTCTATTTTTTATAATCTTACCTACAAAATTTTTAGAATAATTCTATGTCTAAATGGAGTCATTGTATTCATCAACATTTTTATAAACATAATCCACACTCTTAAAGTCTTTATTTTTCAGTTTTCAGTTGCTTTGAATTCTATTTTTAGTTGCCCACCTCCTTTTCCAAAGATTCTGCAGAAAGTATATTTTCCAAGCTCTTACATTTCTGAAGGTATCTTTATGTTACACTGTCAGGGTAGAGAACTTTTTGGATAAAATATTTTTATATCAAAAATGTAAGTATCACTCCATTGTCTTATCACATTTAATATTATGTGAAAATCTAATCATCCCATTTTTTTTTACTTAGAGGTGAGTTGGGGTTTTTTGTTGTTTCTTTTTTCTTTTTGTTTTTGTTTTTTTTTTTTGAGTGGGTGCCTATAGATTTTTTTTCTTTCATCTTGAAATTCAGGACATAGGACATTCACCAGGATCATTTAGATGTCAGTCACATCTTATTAGTTTGACTGGTACTTGGTGATACCTTTTGATCTGCAGATTCAGCCATTTCTTTATTTGAGATGTTTTCTCCTATTATTGTTTCTATTGCATTTATCCTTATCTTCAGATATATAGATTAGCCATGTGTTGTTTCTCCATTCTCTAGTCCATTATTCATATTTTTATCCCTTGTTCTTTTTCTCAGCATTAATTGCTGATTTTATTTCCCACATCTACAAACCTGATCCCTATTGTTTCTGGTTTAGTTTTTTTATTGATGGTTGACTATTTTTGGTACACAAAAATAGCGATTTCATATGGTTTGAACTAATACAAGAACAGTTACTGCAGAGCCAATGGTTATGGCAACTAAAAATACACTTAATTAATGTGGAAATGATCAAACAGATTGTGGTACAATACATTCATATCATGAACTACTGTCATTAAGAGAATTGGGTAAAATTCAGCAAATCCATTAGTACTGGTTAATAAACAAAAGATACAGAAAATGTATAACATACTAATCAATATTATAAAATAATGACCAAACTTCTGTGTGTGTGTCTCTGTATGTTTGAATTATGTGAAATTAATCTACAGAAATGCATCAGGCTGTTAACTTTGGTCATCTTGGGCAAGATAACAAGAAGAGGAGGTAAGGACAAGCTCTTCAAAAGACATCCTTAAACAACAAAGAAAGCATTAGATTATGACGCCATTTACGAAGAGTAACATATGTACATATACACATATATAACATGTGTATATATACACATGATGAGCCACACAAAAGGATGATCATTCTAAGACGGTTATCTTAGGGGAGTAGGATTTTAGATGCTTCTTTCTTCTGTTTTTCTCCATCCCAACACACACACACACACACACACACACACACACACACACAATTTAGAAAACAAATATAACGCTCACACTTCAAAATGCCCACAGCATAACAATACTGGCAAAGAAACCTTTACTTCACTTCCTCTATTTAGTGAAACTTCTCCACCCATGGCCAGACTCAGACCAGCGTCCTTCACAATATGACAGTCTCTACATCAGAGTCCTGCTACCTTCCCTTTTAGTTCTGGCTCTTCCAAATTACAGAGAGATTGTGAAGTCCAGGAATTTTTCAATTTATTGAGAAGCTGGGATTCTCTTGCTGAGTGGGGAGTTAGAGGACATTTTCCAATGTTTTTCTTTCTTTGTTGTTTACCAATTTGGTCCACACCTGCACTCCGTCTTGACTATTCCCTCCTTTTTTACACTTCAGGATAAGACAGGTTTCCTGTGCTTTTAAAATTTCCTCAGTCCTTCCAGAATATCCTTATTTCTTAAACTCCCTATTTATTTCTAAGCTTCATATATTTTAAGTCCACCTTACCTTTCTAGAATCTCAGCCTCCATTTTACCTTTCTAGGCAGTAATTCTAGCGATTCTTGCTACAAGGAAGTTTAATACTCCATTTCACAGGGCCTGAGGTAACCAACCAATCTCAACCCCTTGAGACTGCCATGGCCCTTGGACCACATTTTAACTAGTACCAAAGCTTTAAAAGCCTTTACTCATCTTTAATACAGGCCCCCTGTGCCCTCAGCATTATATCTTCCCACCCCATCAATATTTTATGGAATCTAAATTAAAGGCTGTTTTCAAACTCTTAATTGTAAAGCATTACTTTCAATTTTCATAATGACTAAGACCAAATTTAGCTTCTGGCATTGCTTAGGCTCTCCCTAGTTAGAGAGAGGCAAGGGCTGTTTAAACCTATAATCTTAGTTTCAATCCACACTCTATAATTTTCTGGAATGATGGCTCTGACAAGAAAATGCCTGGAAAGACACCAACCTCTGGGTCTCACAACTCTGCAAAGGACACTGACAGACTTCAACAAAAGGTCTGCAATGAGTAAACACTGAGGCAGGTTTCCGAATGAATCAGACACCTTCCTGTTTGGCCTACGGTTTTTCAAATGAGGGCTGAGAGCTTCTGTATACTATGTAACCTTCACCTTTCACCTCATTGGCATTGGTCCCCCAATCACAGAGCATCAAGCAGGCAATTAAACACTGCCCCGATTCAACTGCACCTGCGCAGTAGAGACCTGCTGCCTACTGGGCTCCAGCACAGGAGAGCTATAGTGAGAAGCCTTCTGGAAGTGAACCAAATAGACTATAACTAGCTGAGCTCCATTTGAACCATTTCAAACCAAATCACAAAGCACTGGCAGTCCTGACTATTTGTGGCTCAGCATAGGTAGCAGCTACACAGGATGAACAGAGTTAATGTGAGCAATATTACAAAGAAAGAGAATGAACAGGGAAGCCCTAAAAATCTCTTCTTCTCCCACCACCAAACAAAAATCTGTTCCTCACATTTTTGCAAAGAGTCTTTAGGTTGCCATCATAGGAATTACTCTGTTAGGTTGAAAGCATTGAATGTCTTTGTTAAAATTTAACAGAGAAACCAAGAAAAGGTACCTCAAACCATTATAAAATAAGTCATAGGGCCCTTAATTTGTTAGACGTATTAAGCAGTTTCCTAGAAAAACCTAATAATATCTCATATCTATAAAAGGCCTTAAAAACTACTCATTGTAACTTTCTGTGCTCATATCACTCAGATGACACAAGGCGGGGCGGGGGGGGGTAGGATCTATTACTATCTTTGTTATTTGGTAAGGAAATTGAGACCTAAAGAGGTAAGGTGACTCCATCCAGCTAGCAACTGACACCTGAAATAAGAGTAGGTCAAAGGACAATGAAAATTTCAGAGAAGGAATTCGGGAAGATCCTGAACACTAGGGGGCAGGCTAGGGTAGGGCCCCCTGGTAACATTGAGTAACCTCAGAACACTGAAGACCAAAGCTTTGGCTGACAGAGAAGGGGAAGTGACCGGGTAGCATGGTTCTGTCCATGGCATTACAGTATGCACACCATCATTCAAGGATCTTTCAAAAAACACAGCATATCGTTAGATCTGCCAATATCCACAAATAAAGTAACACAGATTTACTCTACTGAGAATGAAACAACCTGGATTCTGGTGCCAGGTTCTACTAATTACTAGCTACATGACTATTTGTGCATTTTCCTATCTATCTCTTTGAACACTGGCAAAAGAAGAGGAGCCATAAATAATTTAAAAGACCACAGGATCTGGGACAAGAAGACAGGCTCCTTTCAACACTTAACAAAAACATTCAGTATATGCCATGCACTAATCTAATCTCTAGGGAATACAGAGGAGAACATGACAGACAAAAGCCCTGTTCATATCAAACGTACGTTCAAATGGCAGAGAAGACAGACAATAACCAAACAAATAAGCAATCTGAAAGACATCTGCAAATGATATGGGCTATGGAGAAAATGGATTTTAAGGCGACTGCAAAAACCTGGGGCAAGTGACTTCTCTGCACCTTCACCCCACCTCATTTTTAAAAGAATGTTAATGACTCATGCCTCGCCTACTCCAAGGACTTGCTGTAAGGATGAAATGAAAGTAGGGATTGGAGAGCTCACTGTACAATGCAAATTGTTTACATAACCTTTACCAGGGAGGAAGAAAAATCCTGACCACTTTACTGCTGAAAGCAAGCAAAGAAACTGAGCGGGCCAGAGATTCAGTTGTTTCTAAAGACAAGGCATAAAGGGGCATGTTCATTAACAAGATATAAAAGGAGACCAGTACCTAAGGCTAATTCATGTTGATGTTTGACAGAAAACAACAAAATTCTGTAAAGCAATTTTCCTTCAATTAAAAAATAGATTAAAAAAAAAGGGAGACCAGTCAACATAGACCACAATGTTCTACTAGGTGGGTAAATAGAACTGAGAGTTGGAAGAAAATGAATTGAGACCCAAGCTAAATCAGACAAAGTTCTCCTTTCATATATTTGGTTTTTATTGCTGGAATTGATAGGATATGCAAAAGTGAAAATCGATCCAGTTATCAGTGAATGGCCTCAAAGTCTCCAACTACAATAAAGGCCAAAGTCTTCTTGATTCTTTCAAGCAAATTCTTATCATGCAGACACTCACACTGAGTGTTTTCTACCACAGCTGGAGGCAGAGATCTGAGCCTGGATAAGAGGAGGCACAGACTAGAGTGTCTAGATGGAGGGGCACATCATAAGCACATGTTTTGTTAACGCACAGTTGAAGCATGCTAGGTGCCAAACAGAGAGACAGAACACCAAAAACAAACTTCCAGGCCTACTCAACTAAGACAGTGCTGGCCAGCAGCTTAGCAACATGCTAGAAGACCAGTTATTTAAGTCTTGCTTCTCTCACATCTGTAAGTAGCCCTGCTAGAGCAGTGGTTCTTCACCTTGGCTGGACTTTAAAATCTTTAAAAGAAGCCAATACCTACACCTGCTCTCAAAAGCTTGGATTTAATTAGTCTACGCTGTGACCTAGGCACTGTTACTCTTTTCAGCTGCCCAGGGGCTTCCGATGTACAGCCAGGTTGGAAGAAGTATGTCTGCAACTGGTTTGAATGGTCCCCTCAAAGTTTGATTTGAACAACATCTCCCACTACTTATGTTCTTTCAGCACTTCCACTTGCTAGTGGTACCCAAAAGACCACAAATGAAAGGAGAGGAAAAAAGAGGGCATTCACATATACCCATCCAAAGTCCCATGACCTCTCTCATCTCCCTGTGACATGGTCCCTACCCCACCATATGCCTCTCTTATTAGAATATGCATCCCACGCGTCATGGGTCACTAGCAGCTGAACACGGCATTTCTCCACCCAAAGCCAAAGAGTGTTGTTTAGCTGTCCCTATCTCTCAACCTGTGCCGACAGGGATCCTGCCTGTACTTTCCAATTTAGTGTCCACTGAATCGTTCCCATCCCCACTGAACGCAGTTGTTACCTTGGAGATGAGACAAGAGGGCAAAGGGAGAAGGTGGGAAAAGAAGGAAAGAATATGACCAAAGAAAGAGGAAGAGAGAGAGGAAAATGAAGGTAGAAAAATGAGTCGTTCCCATCCCAGAACACAAGGAAAGCCATCAGAAATAAAGAACTTTTAGATCTGTAAAAGACCTTAGAAATCACCTAATCTGGTTTCTCAAAGAGTGGACCTTAAACCATACAGATTCCCTTTGAGTTATTTCTTAACCTGATGATTCCTGGCCCTAATCTAAACTTACTGACTCAAAGGATAAAAACTAGACGATGACCCCAAATCTGAATTTTTAAACACTCCTTTGCATAGTTCTTATGCACCTTAAAGTGTGAGAACTCCTAATCTACATTCCCTTTTTAATAAAGGAGACTAAGGTTCAGAGAAAAGAAGGGATCTGCTTAAGATACACACAAATCTAATTAGTTGCTGAGATGGGATTTGAACCTAGGTTTCCAACTCATAGTCTAGTGCTACTTCTACTATCCTCTGTAGGTGTTACCACTGCTGCCAGTGCCAAAACATATGAACACCAAGATGCATTCTGCTTGGTCCAGAAAAAATCTCTATCCAGTATTAAACTTCCTTAGATATCCTATAAGTCTTTGCTAAAACACATACATGATTAAAAACAGCAGCAGAAACAATGACCCCTATCCCCCTCCAAAAAAAGCCCTTTGTACAAGGCAGAAATGAGTGGTAATGTTGCAAAGCATTTCCCTTCTCAGGGCTATTTACATAATCAACTAAATTCCCCAAAGCTGCAATACCCCAACCACCCAAGTCATGACTCAAAAATGACAGAAATGCCGGCATCACATGAACCACAGGTGAGAAGTTTGAGGGGCAGAAAGTCATTTCTTCATTTCTCTCAATTCCTATTATGCATAAAGCCTGTCCTGACTAGCAACAATTTTAGAGAAAGCTAGTTTTAAATACAGCAATATTTTTGTTATTATCTCCTGGGGACTCTATGGGTCAAATATCTAACATCTTCACCAGAAGTACTCTGAATTGCTCACTGGTCACTCAGAAGGAGCTTTTTCATCACCTTTCCTGAAGTGGCCACCTGATACTGAGAAGGTATTTCTATCTAGATTTATGGCTCTTGAACTCAGATGATCCATCCAGCTGATTATAATTTTATATTATACAAGACTGGATTCCTTAGGGCCCTGTTGGCCCAGACTTTCTAATTGGCATCTGCTGAGACTGACATTCCATCACCTGCTGGAGCACATGTATCTGAATAACCTTCACGCACTGACATAAACTAGGAATCAAAGACTGGCTGAGGCATTTGGATACATTAAAAACATGCAGGGCTTGGGATTCAGTTCAGAGACCATAGCAAAGACTCAGAAGATTCAGAAGCACATGACTCCACCCGTACCCAATATCTGAACAATGCAGTGAAACATTCCAACAACCTAGGGAAACACACAATTTTGTAGCCATCCGAAAGATTAAAAACATTAAACAAATCAGTCATGTAACTGTGAATCAAATTGTAGCTCTAAGTGCTCCATAACTATATAAACATTAGAAAATTTTGTTATGATTGAAATTTGAAACAAAAATAAACTATGAGTATCACATCATGGAAAAGTCTTTCACCATGACAGAATGTACACTCCAAATGTGTTTAGGGGCAGTAAACCTCTGTTCAAAGGTGAAATGTCCTCTAGCTAGCAAAGAGGCATTTATTGGGAGATTACTATATGAAGAAATAAAAAGTCTGGGCCACTAGCCTAGAGCTATTTATAAAATACTTTAGAAGATATAATATACAAAATGAAATTACAGGAGAGAAAGCAAACAGCCTAATAGATAGCCTGCCCTATAGGCAATAAACAACTGTCTGTGACAAGATTACCAGATTATGTGCCTTGTCTGAGCATGGACAAGTGAGTTATTCTCTCTTCGGTTGTCTGTCCCCTTACCATCTTCTCTCCTTCCTCTTCTCCCCTCACCACTTCCCCCTACTCCCCTGCCCTCCCCACTCCACCCCCGCTTCCCCTCCCTGGACACACACAAACACACACACACACACATACACCCCAAGAATGCAATCCAACAGAGCAAAGACTGAAACCTGTTATTTTGACAAATTATGTTTTGATACCATACTCATTTTCTAAACATTTCCATGTTGTTTCTAAGAGACTATATGATCAAGTTTGTGAAATCCTGGGACCATTCCCACATTGACTGAAATTTCTGACATTAGTAAAACTTTAAGGCAATGAGTTACCTCTTATTTGAGGTCAAAGGACATAATTAAATTTGTATAAGGAGAGGGTATGATATTATAATCTATTGAAAAAAATTTATCTGGTAGTAATGAAGAACATGAGCTCTAGAATATGACTGCCTGAGTTGACAAGTCCAATGAGTTCTTATCACTTCTTGTCTGTGAAGATTTCTTTAAATTCACTGCAGGCAAGCTTTTTTCCCATCACTACTTCACAAAACTGCTCTTGCTAAGGTCAAGTATGATCTTATGTTACTAAATCCAATGGCAAATTGTCAGTCCTCACCTTATTTGAATTTTAGTAGTAATTACCATCATCTCTCTCCAACTTGAAGTAGTCTTTGTCTGAACTTCAGGTCAGCACACTCTCCTGGTCTTCCTCTTACCTTCTTAGTTTCCCACTTTAGCTCTCGTTCTCGTCCCAATCTCTGTATGCTTGAATGTCCAAGGGCTTAGCCTAGAAATTTCTTTTCTCCTTTTGTACTCACTTTTGCTGATCTCCTTCAGTCTCACTGCATCTAATCATTGAGCTCTCTCAACATTGTAATTCCAGCTAGTGTACCTAGAGAGAGAGAGAGAGAGAGAGAGACATTTCCATAATACCTCACACCTGGCTGTCTGAGAGGCCTCTAAAACCTAACACATCCAAAACCTAACTCCAGTTCTTCCCTCTTAAGCTTGCTCCTCCCACCATATCTTCCATCTGAGCTGTTGGTAACTCCTTTCCAATCACTCAGGCCCAAAACTCCTTGTCATTTTTAATTCCTATTTTTCTCACAGCCCAATCCATTTGGTTACCAAATCCCACTGGCCTACCTTAATAATATTTCCAAAATTCAACCACTTCTCAAGTCCTCTACCATATCACCGTGGTCTAAGTCACTATCCTCTCTTACATGAATTCTTTATAATAGCCTCCTAGCATCTCGCTGCATTTGTTTCTCACTGTTCCCTACAGTTTGTTTTGAACATAGCAGCTGGGGATCCTATTAAAATGTAAGTCAGATCATATGCCTCCTCAGCTCAAAACCCTCCAATGACTTTCTCACTCAAGAGTAAAAGCTAAATCTTTACAAGGCCTACCAAGAGCCTTTCTCCCCTCACTGTTTTCTTTCTGACCTTATATCCTACTATGCTGCACCTAACTCACTCTTCCCTAAGTATGCTGGCCTCCTTGCTCTTCCATGAATGAACTAAGCAAGACTCCACCTCAGTTATGTGCTTTATGTTCACTCTACCTGGAAAACTCTGACCCCACGTATCCACGTGGATCCCTCCCTCAACTATTTCAAGGTTTTGCACAAATCTAATTATCAGTGAGGCGTATCCTAGCCCTATTTAATACTGTAACTGCACACTCCATCCTAGCCTGATATACCTTCCCTCAATTATTTCCCTCCAACATATTATAAACTTGATTTTTCTGTTTATTGTCTATCTCCAGAAATACACACCGGAATATAAGCTAAATTAGAGTATGAACTACCATCTGCTTTGTTCACGGTCATATCTCCAGCACCAAGAATTATTCCTGGAATTTGAAAAGTGATGAACAAATAAATGATCTCAGGTAAGTTAAACTAAACTGTCTGTGTCAAATTTGACTCATTTGCCAAGTGCAGAGACCACTGCTACCTATCTCATAAAGTTGCACTGAAGATTAAGTGAGTAAATACATGTAAGGTCTTTGGCAAACTACCTCAACAAGCATTCAATATTTGCAGCTATTTATTACTATGGGGCTTCTCTGGTGGCTCAGTGGTAAAGAACCTGCCTGCAAATGCAGGAGTCGTGGGTTCAATCTCTGGGTCATGAAGATCCCCCTGGAGAAGGAACGCAAACCACTTCAGTATTCTTGCCTGGGAAACCCCATGGACACAGAAGCCTGGGGGCTACAGTCCATGGGGTTGCAAAGAGTCGGACATGATTTAGCGACTGAGTATGCATGCACATTGTTACAGTGATTCACGAAGAGGATACAAATATGTACAGGAAAGGAAGGAGAAAGGACATAGGTCAGGAACTTTGAAATCCAGGCCCCTAATGTCTAATGAGGGGATGTGGGGTAGGATGGAGGACATAAAACACCTCAGTCTTCACTGGAGACTTTAGGGAATGTATGAGATTTGCATAAAAGAAAGTACATGTGATATATGTGATAAATGATATGATACTGCCTTAAGGTGACCGAGAGCCTGTCTATGGGCCCACTTTTCCATTCAGGTTGTAGCAGCAAAGTTGTTGATTAAGTATCCTGGCTGTTCCTATGACTGAGCTAACACCCAGGAAATAGTCAAAGGGCTTTCTTTAGCTCTTTATAAGTTGCCAAAGAAATATCACGTTTTATTTTCCAAATAGAAATGGAGGAAATTCCATAAGGAAAAGAAGCATAAATTTCAACTAAGAAGAAGTTATTAGAGGGCAGAAGTAGTAAAATTTTAAGAATTTAGAAACATGTAGTGATAGCTTTTATGAGGCATTCTGCCTTCCTTAAGTTCAGGGTTTATATACAGCCTTAAATTAAGCTTTGCAGATTTTGACAGTGCTAGTTCAGAGTTTGGATATTTTCTTACTGCCTTATTATGCTGGGAAAGGGGCCATGGGCAGTTTTCTTTCAGCACCTGAAAACATTTCTATAAAAAATTCATCAACCATTAATTTGTTTCAATGACACATTTAGCTTTTCAATTCCAAGGCTGCAGCTGCTGCCATATTGTGAAGAAAACATTTTGAAGTGATTTTCCTCTGCCTGCTAAAGAGCAAGCATGGTCTGACCTAACCCCTGAGACACTTCCACACAATTTTTTTTCATTTATTTTTATTAGTTGGAGGCTAATTACTTACTTCCACACAATTTTAAAAGGAGCAGAATACTCAGAAAGAATACACAATGGAAAAGACATAGAGACACTGCCAAAGTCCCCTTTCAAGGGAGAGGGTCTGATCACCAAGTAAGTAACCAGGACAAGTAGGGGTGTGAAATGAGGTTGAGGGGAAACTAGAATTGACAGTGGAGGAGGTAGATATTGAGAATCAGAGGCAGCCTTGAGATCATCCACCTTTGGGGGAGCTGGAATTTTCTCCACTAACCTTCCTCTTCTAAGTTCTCTCCAGAAAGAGAGGTCTATAGAATCCTGGGAAATCCACACCTGAAACACATTAGAAGAATTGAATCTAAGCCAACAGGGGGCAAACACTACAATACACTGCTCCTGTGGAATACCTATTGTTCCAGTAGCTGGAGCTACCTTGGCAGACATCCTTCAGCTTTTAGGCCCTTCAGAGATTACCTCAACCAGAGAAAATCGTCTTGCCCAAAGTCATGATCCTTCTTGGGGCAGCCATATCCAATGACTGATTAATGAGCTTCCCTCTAGCTCAGTCAGTAAAGAATCTGCCTGCAGTGCAGGAGGCCCACATTCGATTCCTGGGTCGGGAAGGCCTCCTGGAGAAGGAAATGGCAATCCACTCCAGTACTCTTGCCTGGAGAATCCCATGGACAAAGGAGCCTGGCAGTCTACAGTCCATGGGGTCACATGAGTTGGACACAACATAGCGACTAAACCACCATAATGGCCAAGCCTTTCTGAACCAAGTAAGGAAAACGCTGAAGGACATTTTTTAGCTCCAGATTTCCCTAGCTAAAGATTCACTAAGGCTGCTGAGCCTGTAGCTCAGATTCTCTGGCTATCCATTCCTGCTTCTTTCCTTTCCCTTTCAGACACGTTGATACCAAGACAACTCCTCAATAAATATCCTATAACCTATATGCCATCTCAGAGTTGCCTCCTAGGGAACCTAACCGATGAAAACACAGGCAATGATGTCAGAAATGTTCAGTATATTCTAGTTCATTAAACATGGATTCAATATTCATTGAAGACTTTTTCTAGGTATGGGGGATAGATCACTGAACAAGTTTCTGCTGTCATGGAGCCTGTATTTTAGTGAGGGGTAGCAAACAATGGACAAATTAGCAAATGAATAATATATCAAATAATGATAAACATTATGAGAAAAAAATGATAAAGGAGCATGTGAGAAACTAAAGGTATGGTTAATATAGATTGTGTGGTCACAAATGTCCTCAATGAGAAAGTGACATACAAGACAGACTATCATATAAACATATTACAGAAAGAGCATTCCAAGCAGTTGGAACCATAAATGCACAGGTCTTACGGTGCAAAGGAACTAGGCATGTTCTTGAAATTGAAAGAAGGTCCATGTGACTGGAGTAAGAGGAAAGTAGTAAGAGATGAAGGTGAAGAGGTAGCCAGGGGTCAGATTATGGTAAGTATTCTAGGTTTCATTCTATGTGTATTTGGAAGTTATCAGAATATATAAAGCAAGACATGAGATAATCTGGTTTATATTTTTATGATATGACTCTAGCTACTGTGAAGAAAAAAAATTAAAAGGAAAATAAAAATGAGAAAATCAATTAGAAGGCTACAGTGGAAGTCCAGGGTTAGAGAGAATGGTGGCTTGAATTGGGTAGCAAGAATGGATATGAAAAAAGGTGTGGAGATCGTAGATATATTTTAGAACTATTGTATGCAAGCTTGCTGATGAATTAGATATATATAAAGGATAAGGGAGAGAGCCCTTAGAGAAGATTCTGATTTGGAATTGAAACATCAAATTATAGTTCATTGGGCTTCCTCCCCCGCACTCCACTCAAGTCCTATGCTGAGTGCTCAAGAGGTCAAATTGATGAATCATGTGAGGGCCCCAAATTCAAAGAGCTGAGAGACAGGGTATAGGAGATTATACACACCACACACACATACACATAAAAACAGACACCTATATACACACATACACATATATATGACTGTAAAGTGAGTTAGGAAGTAGGACATGCCAAAGAAATACACATTTTTTATTGTCCTCTACTTGCTTCATGCATATTAACCTTGTTCCTCTGTCTGACACATATGTGTTCTTGCTATGAACCTATGCAATTATTTGGTATTAAAGAGATACATGGCTTCCCTGGTAGTTCAGATGGTGAAGAATCTGCCTGCAGTGCAGGAGACCAAGGTTCGATCCCTGGGTCGGGAACATTCCCTGGAAAAGGGAATGGCAACCCACTCCAGTATTCTTGCCTGCAGAATTCCATGGACAGAGGAGCCTGACGGGCTATAGTTTATGGGGTCGCAAAGAGTCAGACACAACTGAGCAACTAACACATACAAAGAGATACATATTAGTTGCTGGATTAACCAGCAGCTCTCTCCAGGATATTTGTGAATGCCTTATTCTTTAAAAAAAAATCGAAGCAAATAACTATTTTACATTTGCCATGAAATGGTTTAAGAATCTCGGTGATAAATTTGTGTTCTGTCTAAAAGTGGGGTAAATGAATTATTTTGTCTCAATTAACCAATGAGCCTCTATTCAGAAAAAGAAGGCAGCACTAGTTCAGTTTATTATGGACCATAGCAAAGCCTAGCTCTTCCCCAATATCCTTTCCCTACTTCCTTCTTAGAAATATAACTTCTAGGTTTTAGCTGGAGACATGGCCATCACAACGAAAGACTGTATTTTCCAAATCCCTTGAACGGCCATATGACAAAGTTCTGTCCAAAGGATGAGAATAAAAATGCCCTCCCAACACCTTCTCCTTCCAAATGACCACAAAGTGTCCATCCTATCTACAGTTAGAACATCACTTTTGAACTAAGGCAGAAGTAAAGTCCTGGATCTGATGGATTCATAGGTGAATTCTATCCAACATTTATAACAGATTTATCACCAATGTTTCTCAAACTTTCAAAAATGAACTCAAGAGAAAGGAATACTTCATAACACATTCTATGATGCCAGTTCAGTTCATTCATTCAGTTGTGTCTGACTCTTTGAAACCCCATAGACTGTAGCACACCAGGCTTCCTTGTCCATCACCAACTCCCAGAGCTTGCTCAAGCTCATGTCCACTGAGTCAATATAAAGACAGATAAAAACATCACCAGAAAAAAAAACAGACTCATATACCAAATATAAATTCAAAACTCCTCAACAAAAAATTAGTAAATTGAACCAAACAGCATATTAGAAGGATTACTCACCATAACCAAGTGAAATTTATACCAGGAATGCAAGAGTGTTTCAACAAAAGAAAACCAGTGTAATACCTCACGTTAATAGAATAAAGAGGAAAAAACCACAGATCATCTAAATTAAAGCAGAAAAGGCATCTGACAGAATACAGCACCCTTTCATGATACCAACTCTCAGAAAACAAGAATATTTTACTGCAACAAAAAAGTTCAGGTTTAAATACTGGTTCTGCCACTAAATGTATGCAGTTGAGCAAGTCCTTCAATCTTTTAGCACCTCTTATAAAAGTGTTGAGGTAGTTAAGTTCTCAAAACTTCATGTGGTGCATGTAAGGAACTTTGCAAAATATCTGGAACAGAGCAAGTCCTCAATAAAAGTTAAATATTGTTATTGGTGCTTCCCTGATGGCTCAGACGGTAAAGAATATGCCTGTAATGTAGGACACCTGGGCTCAATCCCTGGGTCAGGAAATTTCCTAGAGAAGGGCATGGCTACCCACTGCAGTATTCTTGCCTGAAGAATTCCATGGACAGAGAAGCCCAGTGGGCTACAGTCCATGGGATCACAAAAAGTCAGACACAACTGAGGGACTAACACACACATTGCTTCCCTGCTGGCTCAGTGGTAAACAATCTGCCTGGAATGCAGGAGACATAAGAGACATGGGTTCAATCCCTGGGTCGGAAGATCCCCTGAAGAAGAATGTGGCAACCCACTTCAGTATTCTTCCCTGGGAAATCCCAAAGACAGAGGAGCCAGATGGGCTACTGTCCATGGGGTCTCAAAAGACTCAAAGATGATTTAGCAACTAAACAATAACAACAAGCTTGGCTTGAAGAAGCCAAGAAAGATCGAAGGCAAAAGGAGATAGGGGAAGCAGAGGATGAGAAGGTTAGATAGCACCACCCACCAAATGAACATGAATTTGAGCAAAGTATGGGAGATAATGGAGGACAGAGGAGCCTGGCATGCTGTAGTCTATGCGGTCACAAATTGTAGAGCATGACTTAGTGACTAAACAACAACAACATACTATGACTGTCAATCAGTTCAGTTCAGTTCAGTCGCTCAGTCGTATCCGACTCTTTGCGACCCCATGAATCGCAGCACGCCAGGCCTCCCTGTCCATCACCAACTCCCAGAGTTTACTCAAACTCATGTCCATCGAGTCAGTGATGCCATCCAGCCATCTCATCCTCTGTCGTCCCCTTCTCCTCCTGCCCCCAATCCCTCCCAGCATCAGGGTCTTTTCCAATGAGTCAACTCTTCACATGAGGTGGCCAAAGTATTGGAGTTTCAGCTTCAGCATCAGTCCTCCCAATGAACACCCAGGACTGATCTCCTTTAGGATGGACTGGTTGGATCTCCTTGCAGTCCAAGGGACTCTCAAGAGTCTTCTCCAACACCACAGTTCAAAAGCATCAATTTTCGGCACTCAGCTTTCTTCACAGTCCAACTCTCACATCCATACATGACCACTGGAAAAACCATAGCCTTGACCAGATGGACCTTTGTTGGCAAAGTATTGTCTCTGCTTTTTAATATGCTATCTAGGTTGGTCATAACTTTCCCTCCAAGGAGTAAGCGTCTTTTAATTTCATGGCTGCAGTCACCATCCGCAGTGATTTTGGAGCCCAAAAAAATAAAGTCTGACACTGTTTCCACTGTTTCCCCATCTATTTCCCATGAGGTGATGGGACTGGATGCCATGATCTTAGTTTTCTGAATGTTAAGCTTTAAGCCAACTTTTTCACTCTCCTCTTTCACTTTCATCAAGAGGCTTTTCAGTTCCTCTTCACTCTCTGCCATAATGGTGGTGTCATCTGCACATCTGAGGTTATTGATATTTCTCCTGGCAATCTTGATTCCAGCTGTGCTTCATCCAGCCCAGCGTTTCTCATGATGTATTCTGCATATAATTTAAATAAGCAGGGTGACAATATACAGCCTTGACGTACTCCTTTTCCTATTTGGAACCAGTCTGTTGTTCCATGTCCAGTTCTAACTGTTGCTTCTTGACCTGCATACAGGTTTCTCAAGAGACAGGTCAGGTGGTCTGGTATTACCATCTCTTCCAGAATTTTCCACAGTTTATTGTGATCCAAGTAATCAAAGGCTTTGGCGTACTCAATAAAGCAGAAATAGATGTTTTTCTGGAACTCTCTTGCTTTTTCGATGATCCAGCGGATATTGGCAATTTGATCTCTGGTCCCTCTGCCTTTTCTCATACCAGCTTGAACATCTGGAAGTTCTCAGTTCATGTATTGCTGAAGCCTGGCTTGGAGAATTTTGAGCATTACTTTACTAGCGTGTGAGATGAGCGCAATTGTGTGGTACTTTGAGCATTCTTTGGGATTGCCTTTCTTAGGGATTGGAATGAAAACTGACCTTTTCCAGTCCTGTGGCCACTGCTGAGTTTTCCAAATCTGCTGGCATATTGAGTACAGCACTTTCACAGCATCATCTTTCAGGATTTGAAATAGCTCAACTGGAATTCCATCACCTCCACTAGCTTTGTTCGTAGTGATGCTTTCTAAGGCCCACTTAACTTCACATTCCAGAATGTCTGGCTCTAGGTGAGTGATCATACCACTGTGATTATCTGGCTCGGGAAGATCTTTTTTGTACAGTTCTTCTGTGTATTCTTGCCACCTCTTCTTAATATCTTCTGCTTCTGTTAGGTCCATACCATTTCTGTCCTTTATCAAACCCATCTTTGCATGAAATGTTCCCTTGATATCTCTAATTTTCTTAAAGAGATCTCTAGTCTTTCCCATTCTGTTGTTTTCCTCTATTTCTTTGCATTGATCGCTGAGGAAGGCTTTCTTATCTCTCCTGGCTATTCTTTGGAACTCTGCATTCAAATGGGAATATTGTTCCTTTTCTCCTTTGCTTTTCGCTTCTCTTCTTTTCACAGCTATTTGTAAGGCCTCCTCAGACAGCCATTTTGCCTTTTTGCATTTCTTTTCCACGGGGATGGTCTTGATCCTTGTCTCCTGTACAATGTCACAAACCTCCATCCATAGTTCATCAGGCTCTCTGTCTATCAGATCTAGTCCCTTAAATCTATTTCTCACTTCCACTGTATAGTCATAAGGGATTTGATTTAGGTCATACCTGAATGGTCTAGTGGTTTTCCCTGCTTTCTTCAGTTTAAGTCTGAATTTGGCAATAAGGAGTTCATGATCTTAGCCACAGTCAGCTCCTGGTCTTGTTTTTGCTGACTGTATCGAGCTTCTCCATCTTTGGCTGCAAAGAATATAATCAGTCTGATTTTGGTGTTGACCATCTGGTGATGTCCATGTGTAGAGTCTTCTCTTGTGTTGTTGGAAGAGGGTGTGTGCTATGACCAGTGCGTTCTCTTGGCAAAACTCTATTAGCCTTTGCCCTGCTTCATTCCATACTCCAAGGCCAAATTAGCCTGTTAGACCAGGTGTTTCTTGACTTCCTACTTTGGCATTCCAGTCCCCTATAATGAAAAGGACATAATTTTTTGGGTGTTAGTTCTAAAAGGTCTTGTAGGTCTTCATAGAACCGTTCAACTTCAGCTTCTTCAGCATTACTGGTTGGGGCATAGACTTGGATTACCGTGATATTGAATGGTTTGCCTTGGAAACGAACTGAGATCATTCTGTCGTTTTTGAGATTGCATCCAAGTACTGCATTTCGGACTCTTTTGTTGACCATGATGGCTACTCTATTTCTTCTAAGGGATTCTTGCCCACGGTAGTAGATATAATGGTCATCTGGGTTAAATTCACTGATTCCAGTCCATTTTAGTTCGCTGATTCCTAGAATGTCGACGTTCACTCTTGCTGTCTCCTGTTTGACCACTTCCAATTTGCCTTGATTCATGGACCTAACATTCCAGGTTCCTATGCAATATTGCTCTTTACAGCATTGGACCTTGCTTCTATCACCAGTCCCATCCACAACTGGGTATTGTTTTTGCTTTGGCTCCATCCCTTCATTCTTTCTGGAGTTATTTCTCCATTGATCTCCAGTAGCATATTGGGCACCTACAGACCCGGGGAGTTCCTCTTTCAGTATCCTATCATTTTGCCTTCTCATACCGTTCATGGGGTTCTCAAGGCAAGAATACTGAAGTGGTTTGCCATTCCCTTCTCCAGTGGACCACATTCTGTCAGACCTCTCCACCATGACCTGACCGTCTTGGGTGGCCCCACACGGCATGGCTTAGTTTCGTTGAGTTAGACACGATTGTGGTCCTGTGATCAGATTGGCTAGTTTTCTGTGATTATGGTTTTAGTGTGTCTGCCCTCTGATGCCCTCTCGCAACACCTACCATCTTACTTGGGTTTCTCTTACCTTGGACGTGGGGTATCTCTTCACAGCTGCTCCAGCAAAGTGCAGCCACTGCTCCTTACCTTGGAGGAGGGGGATCTTCTCACGGCCTCCCCTCCTGACCTTGAACGTGGAGTAGCTCCTCTCAGCCCTCCTGCGCCCGGCAAGGAATATAATTTCTTATGCTAAGAAATAATGCATTCCTAATTACAAAGTTCAGGAAATGAATGCTGTCTAAGCACAGATCCTTCTACAAAATACTATACAGCAGGGATTAGTAAAGTTTTCCTATAAAAAGCCATAGAGTTACCACATATACTAAGCTGTGCAGGCCATATAGTCTCTGTTTCAACTACTTGACTCTGCTGTTATAGCACAAAAATTGCCATAGAGAACACCTAACCAGATAAGTATGACTGTATACAATGAAATTTTATTCACAAAAACAGGTAATGGCCAGACTTGGCCCACAGACTGTAGTCTGCGGACTCAGTCAGTGCTAGACACTTAACTTAAATAAACTATAAACTACTAGCACATATGGATAAATTCAGGCGTACTTTTGTTTCCTTCTGAATAGACTGTTTTGAAGAACACTGAATCTCTGCTTCCCTTAAAATAAACAGTCAACTCTGACTACAGAATTTACTGATTGCAGGTGGTCCTAAGATGGTGGAGGAGTAGGATGGGGAGACCACTCTCTCCCCACAAATTCATCAAAGGATCATTTGAACACTGAGCAAATTCCACAAAACAACTTCTTAACACTGGCGGAGGGCACCAGGCACCCAGAAAGGCAGCCCACTGTCTTCAAAAGGAGATGTTTTATCATCGGTGCAGTATGGATGGAGAAGTCTTGAGGCTACTGTAAGAATAAGACTGAAAACCAGAGGCAGGAGACTTAAATCCAAAACTTGAGAATACCAGAAAACTCCTGACTCCAGGGAACATTAATCAACAAGAGCTCATCCAAAAGCCTCCACACCTACACTGAAACCAAGCTCCACCCAAGAGCCAACAAGTTCCAGAGCAAGACATACCATGCTAATTCTCCAACAATGCAGGAACATAGCCCTGAGCATTAATATACAGGTTGCCCAAAGTCACACCAAACCCATAGATACCCCAAAACTCACTACTGGACACTACATTGCACTCCAGAGAGAAGACACCCAGCTCCACCCCCCCAGAACACCGATGCAAGCTTCCCTAACCAGGAAACCTTGACAAGCCTCACCTTGGAGGTATGATCAAACTCATCCAATCCCACCCACAGGGAGGAACCTCCACAATAAAGAGGAACCACAAACTTCCAGAATACAGAAAGGCCACCCCAAACACAGCAATCTAAATAAGATGAAAAGGCAGAGAAATATTCAGCAGGAAAAGGAACATGATAAATATCCCCCAAACCAAACAAAAGAGGACGAAATAGGGAGTCTGCCTGAAAAAGAATTCAGAATACTGATAGTAAAAATGATCCAAAATCTTGAAAACAAAATGGAGTTACAGATAAATAGTCTGGAGACAAGGATTGAGAAGATGCAAGAAATGTTTAACAAGAATCTAGTAGAAATAAAAAAGAGTCAATCAATAATGAATAATGCAATAACTGAGATCAAAAACACTCTGGAGGGAACCAACAGTAGAATAACTGAGGCAGAAGATAGGATAAGTGAGGTGGAAGATAGAATGGTGGAAATAAATGAAACAGAGAGGAAAAAAGAATTAAAAGAAATGAGGACAACTTCAGAGACCTCTGGGACAATGTCAAAAACCCCAACATTCAAATCTTAGGAGTCCCAGAAGAAGACAAAAAGAAATGCCACGAGAAAATACTTGAGGAGGTAATAGTTGAAAACTTTCCTAAAATGGGGAAGGAAATAGTCACTCAATTCCAAGAAACCCAGAGAGTATAAAACAGGATAAAACCAAGGCAAAACACCCCAAGACACATATTAATCAAATTAACAAAGATCAAACACAAAGAACAAGTATTAAAAGCAGCAAGGGAAAAACAACAAAAAACACACAAGAGGTTTCCCATAAGGATAACAGCTGATCTTACTATAGAAACTCTTCAGGCCAGAAGGGAATGGCAGGACATACTTAAAGTGATGAAAGAG
This sequence comes from Cervus elaphus, assembly GCF_910594005.1. Taxonomy (NCBI): domain Eukaryota; kingdom Metazoa; phylum Chordata; class Mammalia; order Artiodactyla; family Cervidae; genus Cervus; species Cervus elaphus. The sequence goes on along the minus strand of NC_057848.1, from coordinate 44,681,486 downwards.
AAAACCTATAACCCAGATTACTGTATCCACCAAGGATCTCATTCAAATATGAAGGAGAAATCAAAAGCTCTACAGACAAGCAAAAGCTGAGAGAATTCAGCACCACCAAACCAGCTCTTCAACAAATGTTAAAGGATCTTTTCTAGACAGGAAACACTGAAAAGGTTTATAAACTTGAACCCAAAACAACAAAGTAAATGGCAATGGGATCATACTTATCAATAGTTACCTTAAATGTAAATGGGTTGAATGCCCCAACCAAAAGACAAAGACTGGCTGAATGGATAAAAAAAAAAAAAAAAAAGACCCCTATATATGCTGTCTACAAGAGACTACCTCAAAACAAGGGACACATACAGACTGAAAGTGAAGGGATGGAAAAAGATATTTCATGCAAATGGAGACCAAAAGAAAGCAGGAGTAGCAATATTCATATCAGATAAAATAGACTTTGAAATAAAGGCCATGAAAAGAGACAAAGAAGGACACTACATAATGATCAAAGGGTCAATCCAAGAAGATATAACAACTATAAATATATATGCACCCAACATAGGAGCATCACAATATGTAAGGCAAATGCTAACAAGTATGAAAGGGGAAATTAACAGTAACACAATAATAGTGGGAGACTTTAATACCCCACTCACACCTATGGATAGATCAACTAAACAGAAAATTATCAAGGAAACACAAACTTTAAATGATGCAATGGACCAGTTAGACCTAATTGATATCTATAGGACATTTCACCCCAAAACAATGAATTTCACCTTTTTCTCAAGTGCACACGGAACCTTCTCCAGGACAGATCATAGCCGGGGCCATAAATCTAGGCTTGGTAAATTCAAAAAACTGAAATCATTCCAAACATCTTTTCTGATCACAACGTGGTAAGATTAGATGTCAACTACAGGAATAAAACTATTAAAAATACAAACATATGGAGGCTAAACAACACGCTTCTGAATAATCAGCAAATCACAGAAGAAATCAAAAAAGAAATCACAATATGTATACAAACGAATGAAAATGAAAACACAACAACCCAAAACCTATGGGTCTCAGTAAAAGCAGTGGTAAGGGGAAGGTTCATAGCAATACAAGCTTACTTCAAGAAACAAGAGAAAAGTCAAATATCATGGACACCATATCTTTGACAAAGGAGGCAAAAATACACAATGGAGAAAAGACAATCTCTTTAACAAGTGGTGCTGGGAAAACTGGCCAACCACTTGTAAAAGAATGAAACTAGAACACTTTCTAACACCATACACAAAAATAAACTCAAAATGGATTAAAGATCTAAATGTAAGACCAGAAACTATAAAACTCCTAGAGGAGAACATAGGCAAAACACTCTCTGACATAAATCACAGCAGGATCCTCTATGACCCACCTCCCAGAGTAATAGAAATAAAAGCAAAAATAAACAAATGGGACCTAATTAAACTTAGCTTTTGCACAACAAAGGAAACTATAATAAGCAAGGTGAAAAGACAGCCTTCAGAATGGGAGAAAATAATAGCAAATGAAGCCACTGACAAATAATTAATCTCAAAAATATACAAGCAGCTCATGCAGCTCAATTCCAGAAAAATAAATCAAAAAATGGGCCAAAGAACTAAACAGACATTTCTCCAAAGAAGACATACATATGGCTAACAAACACATGAAAAGATGTTCAACATCACTCATTATCAGAGAAATGCAAATCAAAACCACAATGAGGTACCATCTCACGCCAGTCAGAATGGCTGCTATCAAAAAGTCTACAAACAATAAATGCTGGGAAGGGTGAAGAGAAAAGAGGGTTTCCTCTTACACTGTTGGTGGTAATGCAAACTAGTACAGCCACTATGGAGAACAGTGTGGAGATTCCTTAAAAAATTGGAAATAGAACTGCCATACAACCCAGAAATCCCACTGCTGGGCATGCACACCAAGGAAACCAGAATTGAAAGAGATATGTGTACCCCAATTTTCATCACAGCACTGTTTCCAGGATATGGAAGCAACCTAGATGTCCATCAGCAGACGAATGGATAAGAAAGCTGTTGTACATATAAACAATGGAATATTACTCAGCCATTAAAAAGAATGCTTTTGAATCAGTTCTAATGAGGTGGATGAAACTGGAACCTATTATACAGAGTGAAGTAAGTCAGAAAGAAAAACACCAAAACAGTATACTAATGCATATATATGGAATTTAGAAAGATGGTAACGATGACCCTATATGTGAGACAGCAAAAGAGACACAGATGTAAAGAACAGTCTTTTGGACTCTGTGGCAGAAGGCAAGGGTGGGATGATTTGAGAGGGTAGCATTGAAACGTGTATATTATCATATGTGAAGCAGATCACTGGTCCAGGTTCCATGCATGAGACAGGGTGCTCAGGGCTGGTGTACTGGGATGACCCTGGGGGATGGGATGGGGAGGGAGGTGGGAGGGGGGTTCTGGATGGGGAACACATGTGCGCCCATGGCTGATTCATGTCGATGTATGGCAAAAACCACTACAATATTGCAAAGTAATTAGCCTCCAATTAAATAAATAATTTTAAAAAAGAATATACTGATTGCTTTTTTCTTTGCTAAACAAGTTAACTGATGCTAATGCTTTACCAGATGTGCCCAAAGGGCCAAAAGAGAATTTTGAAACCTAAATGTAGATACCCTTTGTGACATTTTAGTTGGTTCTTCCTATCAATTACAATAATACTTTCTTCATTCACTATATTGCTATGAAAATTATCATCTACAAAATGCTTCAAGTTATAAGGGTTAAGTATCATTATATAGTTATACATCCAGAATTCCTTTATTAACTATGCAATTTTTCTCATTACACAGGTGAAATACAATAAATTTAATCTTAGTTATCTTTCATTCCATCAGTGAGTTCATATTTAATACAGTTTTGAGAACCAAAATGAAAACCTGAATTCCCCTACAATTTACAGGTTCTCAATTAAAGACTTGGCCTGCCATTACCAAACATAGCCACCAAAATACATGGCTCCAGCAAAGAAGGGGGCAACTGCCCACAGTTTCATTACAGGATTCCCCTTGGAATTTCCCTCTAAACCAGGTCTTAAACACTCTCCTTCACCCAACACACTCTACTCAGGTACTCTGTACTATATTTTTAATCACAAAATGTTTCACTGGCCTGATCTAATTGAATTACAATCAGAATCCCCACAGTATTCCTCAGAAATCCAGCACACCAAAAGTTACTTCACTTGCCATTTCTTATCAAGAAAACAGACAAGCCATATTGGTCACATTGCTGAGGCAAGACAGCCTCTCCTAGAATCTTGCTCTTCTTTCCTCCACATGTCCCTTAGCATTTATGACTGTAGTTTCAAATAAAAGTTCAAACCCCACTGCAGTCATTGAGGGACTGTCCAGAGTTTGTGTGTGTTGATCTGCTCCACCTTAAGCTGTTCAAGAGACAAAGACAAACTTATAAAAACACTTCAGTTGGGGGTTTGTTTGCTTTATTATAAAATGGATTAATCACAGGATTTTTATAATAGCTTCATAAGCACAAGTTAACAATAGTTCAATGAACAAAAATTGATATTCACTAGTTAACTTCTTGGGAACATTTCTACTGCATTGATCACACTGTATCTGGAATGCAGATACTTCATACATTGTACAAAAAAAAATAGACTGGTTAGGACTGGGAAGTCTCTGAGTAGTCTCATGGTGTTTCCTACAGCAGGCCTTGACTTCTTAGTGAAATCATTTTAATTTTTGTTTAAAGTATGAAAGGGTATTTAAGTGGTCGTTGAACTTTTGTAAAGTAGACTTTGCAACCCTAGAGAGAAATACTGTCATACAAGTGTGGGGATTTTCTCTTGTCTATTGACAAAGGACAATGATTTTCTTTAACACTAAAGTGTGCATGTGTATCCTGTTCCTATTATACAATAATGTCTACAACAACAACAATCTCCCTTTTAGGAAGCCTCTATGAACAGTCTGTATTCAATGACCTGAATGTGCAAGATAGTCAGTCAAATAAAGGACAGTAACTTCAACACTCAAGTTGTTCCTGACACCAAAATGGAGTCTTAAGCCTTAATATGATCATCAAGCAGAAAAGAAAACAGCATGAGCAACACCTTTTGGTTTCAGACCACTGTTGTTCTATTTCCTTACTATATGACCTTAGAAAATGTACTTAAGCTCTTAAGTACAGATTCTTTTCTCTTAATTCTAGATTCCTCATCTGTATAATCAGGATAAGATACATCACCCATAGTAATCATTCAAACATTTTGGAAATAATTTTAACCAAAAGAGGGGGAAAAAAACAAATTTACAAGTAATCCCGAAAAAAAAACCCACTAATGAGAACCTTCCACGCTTTCCTCCTTCCCACACCCCAACATTCGGGTTAATAGAGGTTCCCTTATCACAGGTGCAGGAAAGAGTAAAGAAGCTCAGAAGCAGCTGGCTTCTCTCAACTGACTCATAAAAAATGAAATACCACTCCCAGCAGCTATTATAACACCACCTCCCCTATTTTCCAAACCCCACTTTGCAACCAGTGATAAAAAAAAAAAAAAAAAAGCGCACAATCATCTCTCCCCTTAAAGCAACTCTGTGAATTCTTCAGTTATCTCTCATGTATTCAGGAGAGGCTGGACCAATCAGATATTAGTTGGGCTCCAGGCGGCTTCTTCCCTGATCTGCCCTTGGCTTCCTTAGCTCCCAGACTAGATGGCAAGCAGGAAAACAAAAGGTGGGAACTCCAAGTAGAAAAACATGGACTATTGCTTAACAGATCCAATTAAAGGTTTATAGTTTGGATGAACCCTCAGTAAAATGGGGTTTACTTTGAAAGATTAATTTCTCTTTATTATCCATGACTCATTAGTGTGGTTAGTAAAAAAAAAATAATAATAATGACGCATCTAGTCCTCTTTTCTGATGTGAGTCTGGAGGGACATAATATTTAGCCATACATATTAGATAATAATAAAATATCCAACAGAAAACTGAGGGTTCAGAGGGAGGAGCTGGTTTGACTTCATATAAAACAGAATCTGCAATACAGTGAAGGTGCCTCGACCAACAAACTACTGTATAATTCTAAGAGTGATTTCTTAAATTATTTACAGTCTCAGTAGCTTCCAGTTTGATACACAGGATACCATCTCTTACTAAGCATTTCATCGAAGTGTTTGTTTATCTGTCATGAGATGCTAAAATTTGACAACTGATAAGTTGAGGGAATCTTTGATACTACACCAGAAGAGACAGCAGATGATACAGCATCTCTACCCTCAACTGTCTCAGCATTATCTTTACTTGTTTATTTACTTACTTTTGGCTCTGCTGGATCTCTGTTGCTGTGTGTGGGCTTTTCTTTAGTTATGGCAAGCAGGGGCCACTCTCTCTCTAGTTGTGGTGTTCGAGCACATGGAATCTTCCCAGACCAGGGATCAAACCCATGTCCCCTGCACTAGCAGGAGGACTCTCGGTCACTGTACCCATCAGGGACGTCCTCAGCATTATCTTGAAGAACATATTTTAAGAGCTTTTACTGAAGTTTGCTTTCCTTTCAGAAAAAGAGAGTTCTTCATTTAACAAAACTATGCTTTTCAAGATAGTGATGAGTCACTGCCCAAGTCTAAAGAAGCAAAAAAGGAAAATATCTAGAAGTGATTATGGGCTACACACATCGAGGTCCACCCTGTGATTCTTAAAACTTCAAATTCTGTTCCATTTTCTGTTCCTTTACAATCTGTCACTTTATAATCCTATCTCCCTCCATTTTAAATAGTTGCTCAGGGAAAATACTGGGACAACAAAAGCTCAGTTAACCAGCCAAGAGAGTAAGATAGATGCTCTCCCTTCTCCAGGTATGAGGGGGGATGTGGGGTTTTAGTGCTCTAACAGGTCTAAAGATTAAGTCTCTTGGGTTTTCCAGGGTAAGACAGAAGACAAAGGGTAGAACGCACAAGAGAGACCACGTGAAAGGACAGCATTAGCCACTGACCACAGAAAAGAGCTTTTTATTCAGTAGTGAGCTAAAGCTCAAATTAAGACAGATCTAAGAATTAAAAATAACTCAATAAATGGTGTAAGGGTGTACAGAGGGACAATTTTCTCCTAGAACTAAATGTTAAAGACTTGAAGGAGTACAGTTAATAATGAATAAGGAAAGTTAACTATGAAGGTTTCCCAGATAACTCTTTCTCAGAAAGTCTGATTTCCCCAAGAATATCGTTATCATTGTAAAACACTCATAAGGAAATTTGCTTCATTAATTAAGAACAAACAAGTTTATAAGGGAAGATTTTCATGATAAGCCAAAATCCGCTTTCCCTGTAACTCCTATATATTAGTTCTAGCTCAGCCCTTCAGTTCAAAAAAGAGCAACCTAGCCCCACTTCCTGCTGATAATCATCTGATGATCAAATATTTGAAGAGAGTTATCTCCATAAGTCTTCTCTCTGTAGGTGAGACAACCTTTATTCTGTCAACTTTTTTGTTATGACGTAGTATGCAGAGATCATATGTTAGACATTTTGATTATGCTCCATAGTTCAGTTCAGTCGCTCAGTCATGTCGGACTCTTTGCAACCCCATGGACTGCAGTATGCCAAGCTTCCTTGTCCATCACCAACTCCCAGAGCTTACTCAAACTCACGTCCTTTGAGTCGGTGATGCCATCCAACCATCTTGTCCTCTGTTGTCCGCTTCTCCTCCCACCTTCAATCTTTCCCAGCATCAGGGTCTTTTTGAATGAGTCAGTTCTTTGCATTAGGTGGCCAAAGTATTGAAGTTTCAGCTTCAGCATCAGTCCTTCCAATGAATATTCAGGACTGATCTCCTTTAGGATGGACTGGTGGGATCTCCTTGCAGTCCAAGGGACTCTCAAGAGTCTTCTCCAGCACCACAGTTCAAAAGCATCAGTTCTTCAGCGCTCAGCTTTCTTTATTGTCCAACTCTCACATAAGGACTTCTTAAAAAATTAAGGTTTATGTCATTTAAGAGTTTCTTATATTAAATTAACATTAATATATTAATATTAACTTTAATATAGTAATATTGAGTTTATTGTGTTAATTTCAATAAACTCATATTAAGAGTTTCTTATATAAATATAACTCATATATTAATATAAGTTTCTTATATAACTCTTATTATGTAAGAGTATCTTATATAGTTTCTTATATCAATAATAGGTTCTTATATTAAGATCAATTTTATATTAATAATAATATTGTATTAATATAAGTATTATATTAAGACTTATATTAAAGTATTTTAGCTTTAAAAATGCAAGTAGACATTTTGATTTCTGCCTCAAGACTTATGAATCATATGACCTGTAACTCTCTTTCACTACCTGGTGGCAGAGACTGCTTGAGAATTACATTATTGGTTATGAAAGAATAAATGAAATGTTAAAACAATATAAACTACAGTCTCAGGGTGATAGCTTTCTGACATCACCCAACTTTCTCATCATAAATCAATGGCCTAAATTTCCATTACTAACGACCTGCTAGTTTTCAAACTTATTTTACAAGCCAAGACAACCTTTTCTTCAAATAGAGGAAATATAATGTAGTAGTTAAGTACAGCCTGGCCTCAAACCCCAGTCCTACCACACACTAGGTGTTTAGCCTTGAGCAAATTACATTAATTTGTCTGTGCTTTTAGCTTCTGTAAAATGAGGGTAATGTCAACTTCTGAGGCTGTTTTGAGTTTTAAATAATATGTAGTGTTGAGAACAATGTATGGCAAAAGTGTCTTTTTTCCATCTTCTAATTTAGTGTTTCTAATACTCCATTGGTGGGCTTTTCAGGTGGCTCACTGTTAAAGAATCCACCTGCCAAACAGGAGATGCAGGTTTAATCCCTGGGTCAGGAAGATCCCATAGAGAAGGAAATGGCAACCCACTCCAGTATTCTTGCCTGGAAAATACCATGGATGGAGGAAACTGGCAGGCTACAGTTCATGGGGTTGCAAAAGAGTTGGACATGACTTAGTAACTAAACAACAACAACAGGTACTATGTAAGTGTTTGCTATTGTAATCCTAAGAAAATTTTACCAGGAAGCTAAATGGAATGCAAAATGATATAAAAGTGCAAAAAAGATATAAGGCCCTGCTTAATTTGAATACAACATGCTACAGCCCTATGGAAACAGTGAGAGACTTTATTTTCTTGGGCTCAAAAATCACTGCAGATGGTGACTGCAGCCATGAAATTAAAAGATGCTTGCTCCTTGGAAGAAAAGCTGTGACAAACCTATACAGCATATTAAAAAGCAGAGATATCACTTTACTGACAAAGGTCCATATAGTCAAAGCTATGAGAGTGCTGACTCATTAGAAAAGACCTTGATGCTGGGAAAGATTGAAGGTAGAAGGAGAAGGGGATGACAGAGAATGAGATGGTTGGACAGCATCAGTGACTCAGTGGACATGAGTTTGAGCAAGCTTCAAAGATGGTGAAGGACAGGGAAGCCTGGTATGCTGCAGTCCACGGGGTCACAAAGAGTCGGACATGACTGAGGGACTGAACAACAAATAGTCCTAATTATACCACAACCCACTCCACCCCTTATTCCAGTCAGGTTCATAGCATCAAAACTTGAAATCGACACTAAATTATTTTAGTTCTTGGAGTTAAAGAACAGAGTCATCAGAAAGTCTAAGTTAAAAGTAAATTATCTACTACTAATACTCCAGAATGAGTTATCTTGGAAGTTATTAGTCACCTTGGAATGTAGTAAAGCCCTCTGAAAACAAAGCACAGAATAAGTTTTTTTGTTTTTTAGTAAGTGAGAAAGGAACAATATATTTGAATCATGGTCAATCAGCCAAACAGAGGAGATATGGAGAGAAAGTACTGCGACGAAATAATGTTATGGCTGACAATGGAGATAGCTAACTATCACTGAGGGTTTACAACGTGAGAGTTGGACCATAAAGGGGGTTCAGCACTAAAAAATTGATGTGCTGCTGGGGAAGACTCTTGAGAGTCCCTTGGACTGCAAGGAGATCAAACCATTCAATTCGAGAGGAAATCAACCCTGAATGTTCATTGGAAGGACTGATGCTGAAGCTCCAACACTTTGTCCACCTGATGTGAAGAGTTGACTCATTGGAAAAGACCCTGATGCTGGGAAAGATTGAAGGCAAAAGGAGAAAGGTGGGCAGCAGAGGATGAGATGGTTAGATAGCATCACCAGTCAGACAAAACTTAGTGACTGAACAGCAGCAGCAATAACAATGTGTTAAGTCAAAGTACTTTATAGGTTAATTTTTCAAGCCTCAGAACAAATTTATGGGAGAGAGGCTGTTAACAGCCCTTATCAGCCCAGTTTTACACATGCAGATAACTGTCACAGAGAGGTTAAATAACTGGCCCAAAGTTGTACAGCTAGTAAATGGCTGAGTTGAAATTCAAACCCTAGACATTCCTAGACACACATCAGCCCAGTATCAGTGAATGTCCTAAAGGAATGCAAGGCAAGAGGAGACACAAATCACTGAGAACACTCAGTCACTCTCTGTATCACCTTGATTCTTGTACAGCAAAATCATCATAAGACTGTGAACTCTGGAGCCAGACAGATCTATGTTAAAATTCTTGTTTTCATCCCTTACAAGCTGTGTGCTTGTGAGCAAGATACTGAGTATCTTAAAGCCCCAACATTATTCAATGTTGTCTTGAGGAGTAAAAATCATGTGTGCATATCACCTAGCACTCTTGCACAAAGCAGGCTTTCAGCAAATGACATCACTTTTGTCAATGCTCTTTGTGTTTTCAAAACACAGTATTTGTAACTTTTGCCCCTCAACTCAGTGCCAAAATTGACATCATTCCTATAGCACAGAAAGGACACAGAGAAAGTAATTTACACAGAACTGGGCCTTTCCAGGTGGCTCAGTGGTAAAGAATCTGCCTGCAATGCAGAAGACCCAGGTTTAATCTCTGGGTCGGGAAGATCCCCTGGAGAAGGGAATGGCTACCCAATCCAGTATTCTTGCCTGGAGAATCCCACGGACAAAGGAGCCTGGTGGGCTATACAGTCTATGGGGTCACAAAGAGTCAGACACAGCTGAGCATGCACACACAACAGTTAAGTCAACAACCCATGGCAGGAACTCAAATCGAAAATTTCCTAGTGTCCAGCCCAGTCATTTGCAACTTTCAGCTTCTTCTGGCAACTTCGTAAGTTTTTCTTCTTCCCAAATCTGTGTTTCTCATCCAAAGAAGAAAGTGAGCACTTGTAATCAAAGTCAGATGAAAATTAGACAGATTTCCTGAGTGACAGGATGATCCTCTTGCCTTTTCTGGGGAATATTGGTTCCTGCCAACCAACTGGCAGAGAAAAAGGTGACAGCAAGCCACATAAGTGCAAGTATCAGTGGGTGGAGAAATGTCAGAAACAAAGAAAGCTCTTTACAATATTAAATGCAAACTCATTTACTGGTGGCTGCAGATAAGATGGAAGAGTTTACCATCGACAGGGACTGTGACAGTGATGAATGAAACCATTCTGGAACTGTGAAGGAAAGTGGCCTCCGAGAAGGGGGACAGGCATTTAAGGAGGAGCATGAGGATGCTGTGGGCGGGGGGAACAGGAAGAGAATGAGAACTAGTTATGTGTGGGCCGAGGCATTTTCAGTGGCAGAACAAAAAATATAGAAATAATGCTGCTGGTACTTAAAAAGCCCAGGCAGGCATCAATTGCCACCCACTCGTAGTCCCCCACACTCTGAAATCAGGGAAGGTATAGCTTCAAAGGAAGAATGAGGGGGAAGGGAAAATGGGTAAGATACATTTTGACAAGTGAAATTATATGGGGTCAGTTATCAAATCCACAAAGAAAGAAAAGGATCCCATGGTAAGGGCCAGTATAACGGCAGATGTAATCCGTGAATACACAAACAGCTATCCCTCAGCACTTAAGAGGGACTGTTATCGAAGGACTAGGGAAGTTTGAAAGTCCTTGTTCCAAGTTCTTTTCACTCCCTGTTTAAAAGATGACATGCTGCCAGAAATAAAGCAAGCCTGAGTCATAGTTTGGAATTGAAAGAAAGTGTTGAAAATGGAAGTTGAGTTATGGAAATGGGTTTGTTTCTCATAAATGAGAATAAAAAATTTTGGCTCACTGTAATTCTCTAAAAGCTACTGGGAAGACACAGAACTCTGCACACTTCATTTTTATTTTATTTATTAATTTTTTTTAATTTATTTTTTTAAATTTTTTATTAGTTGGAGGCTAATTACTTTACAATATTGTAGTGGTTTTTGCCATACATTGACATGATTTACATGTGTTCCCCATCCTGATCCCCCCTCCCACCTCCCAAGTACTTGACTATTTTGGTGACTATAAGCATGTGTTTTAGGTTCATTCTCCCCTTTATCCCTTGATGAAGCTTTGGTATTTGTGTTTCTCAAGCAAAGCTCCATCATGTTGTCTGAAATCCTTCCATTCACTCTGCAAGTACTGAGTGTGCTCCTACCGAGTGGCACACATGGTGTCAGATGCTACCAGATTGGAGAGTACAAAAAGAAATGTCAGACACAATTTAGAGATGAACTGCAAAAACATCAACAGGTATGAGGCAAGTAAATCCCAATTCATGGACAAGTTGACAACACACAACAGATCCCAAGGCTGGGCAGTAAATGAAAAGGGGCAACCAGGAAGTGAAGGGAACTCTGAAAACCAGGAAAATCTTCATGATCTTGAGTGGTCCTGAACATACCCTAGAGGAGAGGAGCCTTAAGTAATGGGTCAGATCTGAACCAGGAGGGAGGAAGAAGAAAGACCATTCCAAAATGGGAAGGTCCTTCTATAACAAGTTTCTGTTCTTTGAGCCAAAGACCCATAGCCTGATGAATTAAAAAAAAAATCCAAAGGCCAAGTTTTCTATATTTTTCAAACCTTTTAATAGCCTTAGAATTGACTTTTTTTCTTGCCTTTTACATTCAAAACTCCATTTCTTGGTTTATAATCTTTTCCTACTTGCAAGTGTGCATGCTAAGTCACTTCAGTCCAACTCTTCAGTAGTGTCCAACTCTTTGCAACCCCATGGACTGTAGCCCATGAGGCTCCTCTGTCCCTGGGGATTCCCCGGGCAAGAATACTGGATTGGGTTGTCATGCCCTCCTCCAGGGGATCTTCCCAACCCAGGGATCAAACCTGCTTCTCTTATGTCTCCTGCATTGGCAGGTAGGTTCTTTACCACGAGCACCACCTGAGAAGCCCTACTTGAGTAGTCCTTACATCTGAGCATGAACCTGAGTTCATGCACTTGTGGAGTTTGTTAAACAGGCTGGTCTCTGATTCAGCCCATTGAGGCCAGGGCCCCAAATGTGCATTTTTAACCAGATTCCTCTCCCAACTGAATTTTTTTATAAGTGGTCAAAGACAGCCAGGCTTTGAGGAAACACTGGTGCTACTCCAACCAAAAATGGATCCCATAAGCCTCCTGATAGAACTCAGCCAGAAAGAACTTGGAGAATAAATGTACAGAGATTTCAGATCTGACCCTGGACCTTCCTTACCACCACCCTCAACCTCCACTGCTTTATTCCATGGAATACAGGAAAAGTCCCAACTGTCAGAAGGAATAAACATCGAAAGAGTACACACATACACATGCACTCAAAAAACAAGGAACACCAAATTAATATTGAAAACCTGGCCCCAGTTTAACTCAAAACCTACAAAGTTCACATAGGTTCAAAGTCCAACCAAAAAAATAAAATGTACCGGCCCATCCAAGCTGGGCTGCCTTGGCCTGAACAGTGACCTCAGAGCCATCAATCGAATAGCAACTAATAAAAGAAAAATCTATACTAGTTCTAAGTTTCCAAAACCCAATGCATCACATCTTCAATAGTAGAAGCTACAAAGCCATTCCTATTGCCCCTGAGGTTAGAGAAAATAGTTCAGTACTTAACCCACACTTCCTAGGCTGCCCAAAAACCCTCCTAAAGTACAGCTCTGAGCAAGATATTGACTGTTCCAAAACCTTCCAACAACAACCCATTGTCTACTCTATAGAATAAAACACCTCTTAATCCCACAGACAAATGCTTCAACCTTGATCTGACCCCCACCTATAAAACCTTGTCTACTACTATTTCTACACTCCATACTTCTATGACATGAGACTATTCCCCTTGTACAGACCTATCCTGGACTTTTCCACCTCTATCGGCATTTAACATGCTAGTCCCTCTAACCAAAATGTCCATAAATTGTGCCCTCTCCCCTTGCCTTCACATGCCTCCATGGAGAATCCCCTGCCCCCAGCAAAAAGTAATTTCCCTCTCGTTGGTGCTTCCCCCATATTTGATGGCTCCCTTACGACACTTAGTATATTCAGCCTACTTTGTGTGTCATCATGTATATCTCTTGTCTCTCCTATTAAATTTTTAAACCCCCTGGGGTGACATGTCTTATTTCTCACAGCTCCCAATGCAGTCATTTACAAGATTTATGAATGTTTTCATGCTGGTACAGAAGGGGTTAAACACAGACTGTATAATAACTGACAGATGGTCTGAGAAGTTCTCTTCTATCAGTAGAACTGGCATCTCTCCAATATGGACAGACTGGATCTTGCTCCTTAAAGCACATTTTTTCCTACAGATACTATAAGATGTGATTCCTTCATTTTTTTTTTAATTTTCAACAAGAATCATTTGAAATTTCTGAGATATGATAGTGAGACGAGAGCAGCCAAGTTTGAAAGTCCAAGCTGTTTTCCATCCATCCATGCTTCACTTCCCTTGCATTAGTTTCATTTAAGTCTTGGACGTAGTGATGATAGCGCTCTAGGATTTGAAGCATAGGACACTCAGTCTTGATTGAACTGTATCACAGCGCTGCCCTCCACTCTGGTTTAGACATAATGCAAAAAAAAAAGAGAGAGAGAGAGAGAAAGCCCACATAAATCAGCAAGATTAGCCAGAATCCCCTCAGAGCCTCTCACATGTTCTAGAGACCTCTGGGAAACCACAGACAAGTTGGAGACAGACAGTCCCTTTCCGCAAAGAGCTTGCACTCTAGCTAGAGGCCCAGATTCCATAGGCCCCCATTCTTTAAGGAAACTAATTAACCGAGTGTTAACAGATCACTATGGTAATCGATTAGTGGGCACAGGGTTCAGGGCTGACCCTAAACACAGGCTTAATGGCCTATACCGTGTGGTATGAGGGCCAAGGAAAATACGTCTCTAATCAGCCTGCTTTAGTACACAAAATTCCACTGTTTCCTAAAGGTAAGGCATTAAGGATACCCATCTAAAATGCAAACATTTCCTAGAGCTAGGAGTATCTTGAATAATTGCATGGAAACTTTTCAGAAATCTGTAAGCCAGTGAGAAAGCAAGCATCTTCTAATCAGGAAGGGAGTCCAAACCATGGCAGCTTCTGATAGACATTTAAGATCACTGCCTTGGTCCTCTCTATACCACGCTCCACCCTCTGAAATATTTTGAGTGCCTTTAGGCCCATCTTTAAGAAGGTTGTACTCTAATGGGGAAGAGAGATATGTAAATAGTTCCCATTTCATGGTGTACATAACGAGACAGAGGTATACACTGTGATGCCATGGAACTCAAAGGAGAAATACAGCCCCATCTGAAGGGGCTGGAGAATGCCTCTCAGAGGAGCTGATATCTGAGCTGTGTCTTGAAGTAGGAACAGGAACTAGTAAAAAATGTAGAAATGGTGTCATGGGCAAGAACAGAAAACAGCCTTTTGTCCATAAAGTGTGTAACCGGGGAGCTGAGGCAGAAAGATCTGTAAGCCACTCCATGTTATTCAGGAATGTCACTCTTTGCAACCCCTTATACTATACAGTGGAGAAGGAAATGGCAACCCGCTCCAGTGTTCTTGCCTGGAGAATCCCAGAGACAGGGGAGCCTGCTGGGCTGCCGTCTTTGGGGTCGCACAGAGTTGGACACGACTGAAGTGACTTAGCAGCAGCAGCAGTATTACACAGTCCATGGAATTCTCCAGGCCAGAATACTGGAGTGGGTAGCCGTTCCCTTCCCCAGGGGATCTTCCCAACTCAGGTCTCCCACATTGCAGGCAGATTTTTTTTTGCCAGCTGAGCCACCCATTACAGGGAAGCCCCACAGTAATGTCATAGGAAGCATCAAATGTAGGGCAGAAAGGAGGAAGAGGGGCAACGGATCACAACAGGAGACAGATTGTGAAGAGCCTTGCACATTATCTCAGGAAGTGTGGACTTGATGTTCAGCTTAATAGGAAACAATGAAGGGTTTTTAGCAAGGGGAACGAGACAATCAGATTTATGTTTAGGAAAATCAAGGTACGAGTGGAGAATGGATTGAAGAGAGGCAGGACTAGAGGTAGAGAACACAATGAATAGGTTGGCTCAATAAGCTGAATCCCGTCCCCTTTGGCTTTCTCCTCTACCCCATCTTCACACCAGTCAGTGCCTGAGGCTACCCCTTGATTACTGGTGGCACTGCAGGTGGCTCTTGGACTGGAGGGAGAACTGACCAATGCTTGGTCTCTGTCTTCACAGAAAATATTCAACCAACTTGGCACCTAAATGCCCTCCACAGCGGTAGTAACAGGGAGGGCTCCAGAGGGAACAGCTCAATCACCCACTCACTAGGGTGTGGCTCTTACCCTGAAAACCTCCTCCAGACCCTCCTGGATGTCTCCTATAGTCAGTCTGGCCAAAACAATCTGAGCTCAAATAATTCTGTTATTTGACTAGAGCAACAGAGGCGTTTAAAACAGAGGCAAATCCATTGTCTCTGTTAATTTATCACAGAAGCCCTATTTTCATTTCCCCCTCTATTTTGCAAAGCCCTGGTAAACGTCTGATTTTTCCTGAATAATTCCTTACTGTCTCCCTCTCTGTTCCAGCAGGCTGCCTGCAAGCAGCTCTCCACTTAACTTGGGCACTTTCCCATAATCGATTTTTCACCTTAGATACCATCTTTAACTGCAAAATATCTGAGAAAAATAGCCCAGGTTGAAGATTAACATCTTCAGTTTGACTGATACTGCTGATCTGTGGTGATTGATAGGAGAATCTTAAAGTGAAGCTAACCTTGTTCTCAGCTCAGCTTGGTGTGGATGGAGGCATTGCTAGTTCACACCCAATAAGAGGTCCCCAGCAGCTGTCCTTGAGGCTGACCAAACTGAGTACAGTGTTTCCTTCAAGTAAAATGAGCCACAGGCAGAGGGGCCTACCAGGCACAGAAGTCTTAGGTCGTATGGTAGCACACTTGTATCTTCATCGGTCTTCACAGATGAAATCTATCCCATTGGGCAGGTTGGATATGTCTTACCAGATTGTTTTAGTGGGGCAGCCAAAGCTAAGAAAGAGAGTGATATCTGGACTCCCATAGAGACAAAAAGTCAACTCCAGACATTCTCTGGGTATGATCGTGAGGCCCAGAGCCCAGTCTTTACTTATTTGACTACTAACATTTTCTGGGTGCTCAGCTCTCAAGTGATCACACAGCAGGTGACCTGAGAGACAATGCCCATATATAACAAAAGAACTAGAACTCCATTGCCAATCAATTCAAAAGTGTCAAGTTATGTGGTAAAGAACCCACCTCCTAATGCAGGAGATGCAAGAAAGACAAGAGACATAGGTTTGACACCTGGATTGGGAAGATCCCCTGGAGAAGAGCATGGCAACCCACTCCAGTATTCATGCCTGGAGAATTCCATGGACAGAGGAGCCTGGCAGGCTATAGTTCAAAGGGTCACAAAGAGTTGGATATGACTGAAGTGACTTAGCACACATGGGGCTTCCCAGGTGGCACTAGAGGTAAAGGACCAGCCTGCCAATGCAGGAGCTGCAGGAGACAAGGGTTCAATCCCTGGATTGGGAATATCCCCTGGAGGAGGAAATGGCAACCTGCTCCAGTATTCATGCCTGGAAAATTCTATAGACAGAGAAGTCTGGCGGGCTACGGTCCATGGGGTCACAGAGTCAGACTCGAACAAAGCAACTGAACACATGTGACATCAAAGCAGACAATATAAGATGGGGTTAAGAAAAAGCCTTCAAAGGCGTGACAAATTAGGAGAGATAGGAGAGGTTTCAGGGGGAGTACAAGTAACTTTTTAAAAACTTAAAATTGACTGAATATCTACCATGGTTAAGGCACTATTCTTTTACATTATTCCTTTTAAGCTAATATCAGTTTTATGCCCCATTTTACAAATGAGGATTTGAGGATGGGCATGTTTAAATTACTTGCCCAAACTTAAATAAGGTGACATGTAGCATGGCCAGAAGTCAAACCCAAACCAGCCTGACTTTAGAGCCCATGCTGTTAGAACTACACTCGACTCTTCTTCCAGAATGATCCTGTGCTCTGGAGCAAGATGGTTGAGCTGACTGGGAAGATGGAGTTGGAAAAGATACCGGAAGGGGTTTTATACACCCATGTATTTCTCTCCTCAACAGTATCAAGAATTCATGCAAATCTGACTCTAAAAAGTCCTGAGTGCCCTCTTTCTGCTCTGAGCACAAAGGCTTCACTAACTGCCAATAGAATGGAAAGCCATGAATCTCCTTTTCAGTTTTGATAAAGTTAGAGCAAGTTTCAAACAACACACAAAGGAAAACAAATCTAAGAATTTTTAGTTCAAGCAACAATTCTGTTTCCATGGAAACACATAAGGGCAAACTAGGAAAGACAGCATAGGCAAGCTTCACCTCCACCCTATGAGCTGCAAAGCTATTTTTCCCTTCAAAATAAAGAAACCCTGTGTAAACAAGCTGGTGTTAAGGCTGGGTGGCTGGTGGGTTATCAGGAAAGAAGGGCTTTAACAATAATGGGATTATAAGAACAATTTGAATTCAACAGAGTTCCTGGCCCTTTGAATTATTTTAGCTAATTCAGTTAATTCTCCTTTGATAGATCAAGTTTATTTGCTGTATAAATATTATCTTCCTAAATTTCCAGCAATAAACTACCATGAGATCTGGTTATTCTGGGGACAGTAAGGGGCTAATTTGTGCCTGAGCTAAATCATGTGCAACCTCCAATGAAAGAGCCAAGCCCCAATTAACCAGAATCCAATTAAATGGAGCCTTAAACAAAATATATCCCCTTTCTGCAGAGGGTGCCCAGTGATAAGAAAAAAACACATCACAGAAATTCAGTATAGTATGAGTGTATGGCAAGGGAGGAGGGAATATAGCTGTGTGACTGTGGGCAACTTCTTTATACTCTCTGTCCCTCCATTTCCTTATCTATATAGCAGTTGTTAGCATTAATATAGGGTGCTTCACACAGCACCTGGAACTTAGTAAGAACCCAATAAATCTTAGCATATATTTATACTCTTTTAGTCTATAAAGCCATTCAAAACCATCTTCCAGGGGATGATTTGCTGTGAGTACCCACCCAGCCTTCACCTTCTCCATCCCCATTTCCAAAAGTAAACAGTGATCCATCACTCTGAACAATGTTACTGATGTCCAGCAAGGACTTTCTCACAGAAGAATCTGTAACATTACTTTCTAAAGCAGGAAAGAGAGCTCAAACATAAATATCTGAGATGGTATAATGCCCAAACAATATTCAGGTTCCATTACCCTTTATATTTCTTAATCTCACTGACCCCTAGTTCCCCCAAATGAACTGATCTTTAACTTTGTGTGATGCAGACCACACATTTCACACTGGCTGACTTAACACTTCCATCCAACAGCCCAGTCTCTGAGACAGTGTGTTAGGCTCACAGCAGAAATGAATAGGCCTGTGAAGTTCTCTAAGTACAGCATTATGCCCAATTAGGCACTTAATTGGGCACCACATCCTGTTGATGATAATTATCTTTATTATCCCCACCATCAGCCTGAGGCAAAACTGTTCAAAAGACAAGTTGTTTTCTAGCCTCAAACAACCAATAGACACTTTTCTTTCCCAGTGTTGTCCCTCAGGTGGCCAGTGCCCCAAACTCTCTGACACCCATTCACACTGAGGTATAGAGGATCAATGACAGTTAAAAGGGGCTACCCTGGTGGTCCCTCAGTATGCTAAGTTGCTTCTGTCACGTTGGACTCTTTGCAACCCCCCAGACTGCAGCCTGCCAGGCTTCCCTGTCCATGGGATTCTCCAGGCAAGAATACTGGAGTGGGTTGCCATTTCCTTCTCCAGGGGATCTTCCCGACCCAGGGATCGAACCTGCATCTCTTTTGTCTCCTACATTGGCAGGCGGGTTCTTTACCACTAGCGCCACCTGGAAAGCCCTGCTGGTCCAATGGTTAAGAATCCACCTTGCAATGCAGGAAACATGGGTTCAATCCCTGGTCTGGGAAGATCCCACATGCTGCAGAGCAACTAAGCCCAAGAGCCACAACTACTGAGCCTGTGCTCTAGAGCCCAGGAACTGCAACTACTGAGCCCACATGCAGCAATTACTGGAGCCGTCACTCCCTACAGCTCATGCTCCCCAACAGGAGAAGCCACCACAATGAGAAGCCCATGCACCACAGCTGGAGAGCAGCCCCAGCTCTCTATAACTGGAGAAAGCCCCCTTATAGCAATGAAGACTCAGCACAGCCAAAAATAAATAAAAATTTTAAGTGGATTTAAAGATATATATAGAATGTGTATGCTCAGTCACTCAGCAGTGTCTGACTCTTTGTGGCCCCATGGACTGTAGCCCATCAGACTCCTCTGACTACAGAATTTTCCAGGCAAGAATACTGGAGTTGAGTGCCATTTCCTCCTTCAGGAGATCTTCCTGACCCAGGGATCAAACTGGCATCTCTTGCACTGGCAGGCGGATTCTTTACTACTAGCCCCACCTGGGAAGTCCATATATAGGATAAAGGGTCCTCAAGGTCAGTTTTCATAATAATCCCAAAGAAAGGCAATGCCAAAGAATGTTCAAACTGCCGCACAATTGCACTCATTTCACATGCTAGCAAGGTTATTCTCAAAATCCTTCAAGCTAGGCTTTGGCAGTATATGAACCTAGAACTTCCAGATGTACAAGGTGGATTTGGAAAAGGCAGAGGAACCAGAGATAAAATTGCCAGAATCTGTTGGATCATAGAAAAAGCAAGGGAATTCCAGAAAAAAAAATTTACTTCTGCTTCATTGACTATGCCAAAGCCTTTGACTGTGTTGATAACAACAAATTGTGGAATATTCTTAAAGAGATGGGAATATTAGACCACCTTACCTGCCTCCTGAGAAACCTGTATGCAGGTCAAGAAGCAACAGTTAAAACCAGACATGGAACAATGGACTTGTTCAAAACTGGGAAAGGAGTACTTCAAGGCTGTATATTGTCACCCTGCTAATTTAACTTATATGCAGGGTACATTATGTGAAATGCCAGGCTAGATGAAGCTCAAGCTGGAATCAAGATTTCCAGGAGAAATATCAACAACCTCAGATGTGCAGATGACAGCACTCTATTGGCAGAAAGCAAAGAGAAACTAAAGAGCCTCTTGATAAAGGTGAAAGAGGAGAGTGAAAAAGCTGGCTTAAAACTCAACATTCAAAAAACTAAGATCATGGCATCTGGTCCCATCACTTCATGACAAATAGAAGGGGGAAAAGTGGAAACAGTGACAGATTTTATTTTCTTGGGCTCCAAAATCACTGTGGATGATGACTATAGTCCTGAAGTTAAAAGACACTTGCTTCTTGGAAGGAAAGCTATGACAAATCTAGACAGCATATTAAAAAACAGAGATGTCACTTTACCAACAAAGGTCTGTATAGTCAAAGCTATGGTTTTTCCAGTAGTCATGTATGGATGTGAGAGTTGGACCTTAAAGAAGGCTGAGCACTGAAGAATGGATGCTTTTGAACTGTAGTGCTGGAGAAGATGCTTGAGAGTCTCCTGGGCAACAAGGAAATCAAATCAGTCAATCCGCAAGGAAATCAACCCAAAATATTCATTGGAAGGACTGGTGCTGAAGCTTCAATACTGTGGCCACCTGATGCAAAGAGCCAACTCATTGGAAAAGACCCTAATGCTGGGAAAGATGAGGGCGGGAGGAGAAGAGGGTGACAGATGATAAAATGATTAGATAGCATCACCGACTCAATGGAAATGAATCTGAGTAAACTCTGGGAGACAGTAAAGTACAGGGAAGACTTGCATGCTGCAGTTCATGGGGTCACAAAGAGTCAGAGATGACTTAGCAACTGAACAACAAAAGTGTTTTAGAGGATGGAAAAAGACCTCCAGGAACCCCTGACATCACGCCACCTAGGCATGTGCTACTCCAAAGTAAGAAGAATCAGCCACACAAACAAGCACAGAGCTACACAGGATACTCAGTATTTCTCAATGAGTCACTACTGCCCAAGAAAACCTGAGACAAAACTAAAAACACAATGTAGACGATGATACCTATTTACCTGATATCATATGAAGAACACCAAAGTGTCTATCCCAATGGTCATCAAGAGCAATTTTGAATGATAAGATATATAAGTGGTATGGTAAGTCATTCAGAGGCACGAAAACCAGCTAGATTTCCTGTAAGTTCCCAAGCAAATAAAGTGCCTTGGCAAAATGACACAACAGTTAGCAACACTTGGATTTGAAAACTAGAAGAGAAGGGAAATCAGGAACCCTGTTCAGTTGACACCACACCTCTTGGAGGAGGTCCTAGACTTGTCTACCTTCCTTTTTCCTTCCTTCAATCCTTCTGGTAGTGGGGAAAACAGGGCAAGAAAACAACGAAAGAGAGAACTACTTACAGTTTGCTTCAGACCAGTCCTACCCTGGACTCAGGTCTCCATTCTCATATTAACGGTCTGCCCACACGCTTTTATTCTTTACAAATTCCCCAAATCCACTTAACAGAGTTAAAAATCTCTAGCTGAGTTTCCATCAGCACTCTCTGTGGAAAGAAGATACCTAGTGAAAGTGAAACTGTGCATGTCTGGCCCCACGAAGGGTGAAATATTTGGATAACGTGTTGGACATTTCAAATACCTTCCATTTTCTGCTGAGGTAGCCTGACTTGCTGAGAATATGTTCTCTGGGAAGAAAAAAGTTAAGTGGTCTATTCCAGATCCTCAGTGGGGCAGTGAGCTTGACAGAACGTCAACGAGAGGAAGCCAATTAGCGTAGTTTTTACCATGACAACCAGTGCACCTTCCTAAGAAATCAGTGAGATTCACACACTGACAGAGGAGAAGGGAGAGGAATGTCAGAGAATGTGCTGACTTTGAAAGACCCCTTTTTGAAATGAGTCAATATTATGCATTTTCTCAAAATGTCTAGAAATGGAGAATTATTGTTGTCAATGACATGACATTCATTTAGCTCAGGCATGCATAGCTTCTGGATGGTGGAAAGCATCAGCAAGAGAGGGAGACTGAGAAAGTAGCCCAATTATATGCATGGTTTACAGTTCAGCTGGAGTGCAGGGCCTTAGGACAGGGCAGATCCAAACACATCTTGGCAAACATCACTCAGTTTAAGAGATACAGACATCACTGAAATTTTAAGGCATGAATTAGAAGACATTATCTTCATTCATTCATTCATGAATTACCATCTCTGCTAAATAAATTTCCCCATCTCAAAAGCTCTCCTTTCCCAACCCAATCTAAAATGCAAGTTCTTATGCCTCTATGAAGCCTCCATTCTAAAGTTACCCCTGGTTCCAATGATCAATATTTTTCAGACCTTCTCTTAGAGTCCACACCACACAGCTCAGTACTGAATTCTACATTATTTTATAAAACTATTTAGTATATTTATGTCATATTTCCCATTGTGACAGTAATTTCTTCAAGGGCATTCTTCTTCTGTATCTCTGAGTACTACATAATGTTGGGTTAAATGCCTAATAAAAATGTACATGGTGCTTGATTGCTTACAGAGTTCATGGACCTGTGTCTAATTTAAGTGTGACTATATGACCTTGAAACTAGTGCCTCTATTACTGCAGCAGAAAATAAGAATGCCTTACTATGTTCTCCATGGAAAGTAAAGGAGGAGGCACAGCAGTAGGCAGGATTTTGCTACCATTGTGGATTTCCTCTTTGTAAATTGCTAGGATGATGAAGAAAAGGATGAGTCATCATTTGCAGTCCAGTCCCAGTAGGTATTTATAGCCAACTCTAGAAATAGTGTTCTCACAACTGTGTGCCTTAATTCTATTCTTCCTTCAAGGCTCAGCTTAGCTGTCACTTCCTCTATGATTCCTTCCTTGTTTCTTCATCCAGAAGGACTCCCAGGCTTTTTTCAACTACTGGAGCATTTTATCATGCCTCCTCTCATGACATATCACTTTTTGCTTTGTGCTGTAGTTATCTGTCCTTGTTTTCTCTCCCCTACTAGACACATATAGTGACATATACTAAGTACACAATACTAGGAATACCTAACACATATTGACATTTATATATATTATTTGACTTAACCCTTAAAGCAATTAAGTTGAAGTAAAGACTATTCACATGTCAATTTTACAAATGAGAAACTGAGACTCTGAAAGATTAAGTCATTTGCTCAGGATCATACAACTAAATAGTGTCAGAGGTAGAATTTGATTTGAGAGTCAGTAGTCTTAATAACTATACCATAACGACTCAATCAATGGTGAGTGAAGGAAAGAAGAAATGTAATGAATTAAAATACAGTACTGTCTTACCTGATATATGCTTTCCAGCCATTTGCACTTCTTTAGGCTGTGACTGATCAAGTGTCTGATGCTCCCTACTTGTAAAAGAGTAATCAGACCCAATGTCAAAAGCAAGAGATCAAGTTATAGGCTTTCAATATCGCCTGTTATTCAGCCAAGAAAAGAGTCCTGGTTTATATTTTCAGTCTCTCCCTGATCTGCAAACTACACAAGGTTCTTATGTGCAATTTTTGCATACTGTTCACAAAAAATACACTAGAATTTTGGAACTACTCTCACTCTTCAGACTGAGGGATCATGATCTAGGCAATATGAGCCTACCAAACTCAGCTAAACTTATATTATTTTTTTTCTGAAACTACTGAAATTAGAATGCACTACCAGTGTTCAACCCTAGATTCAGCGTTAAGATGGTTCCTGACTGCACATACGCCAGATTCAGTCTGTGAAATGGCAGTATTCATTGATTAAATCAAAAGTGGTTAGGGACCAAGAAGACATCTATAAATGTTCATATTTTTTAAAGTTAGTTAAAAACAGCTTATTCTTAAACTATAAAACTTTAGCCTTTATCTCAAGTCCTCTACAGTGGCAGGCCCACCGCTGGCCATGCACAACATTCCTCTGGATGGTCAATGTGGATACCTAGAAAAGAATGCAAATATGATCTCTACTAAAAATTGTTGTTATCTCACCATTCCATTGCACAGGTATAACTGTGGTTGTAGTATAGTGTTGCAGACAATGAGTTCTGATGTCAGCCAGCCTGGATTCAAATCCTGGCACGACAACTATCTTGAACAAATTACTTAACCACTCTGTGCCTCCATTTCCTTATATCTAAAATCAGATAATAAGAGTCCTATTTTCGGGATTTCCTGGGTGGCACTGTGGGTAAGAATCTGCCTGCCGAGGCAGAGGACATGGGTTTGATCCCTGGTCCAGGAAGATCCCACATGCCTCGGAGCAACTAAGCCTGTGTGCTACAATTACTAAAGCCCGCATTCTAGAGCCCATGAGCCACAACTACTGAGCCCTCATGCTGCAACTACAGAAGCCTGCATGCCTAGAGCTGGTGTTCCACACAAGAGAAGCCACCTCAATGAGAAGCCCATGCACCACAATGAAGAGTAACCCTCACTTGTGGCAACGAGAGAAAGCCTGAGCAAAACAATGAAGACCCAGCATAGCCAAAAATAAATAAAATTAATTTTAAAATGAAATCGTTTTTAAAAAAAGAGTCTTACTTTCAGAATTGTTAGGAGTACATGAGTTATATGTGCATAACATTTATTCCTGGCCACAAACCAGTGTTATATAAGTATTGTTATTATTATTTTAATATGTAAGTAGTTTTAATACTCAAGATCTGCATAGTGCAGTAGTTCTCAACCTGGAATAATTTTTACCTCTCAGGGGACATTTAGCAAAGTCTTGGGACATTTTTGGTTGTCATCAATAAAGAGTGGAGGAGACGCTATTGACATCTAGGAGGTAGAATCCAGGGAAAATGCTAAACATCTTACAATAAACTAAATAGACCCCTACAACAAAGGATTACCTGGCCCCCAAAATTAATAGTGCTGAGGCTGGGAAAACCTGGCAGAGGCAATCTCTTCTTTATGAGAACTCAGTGGACCAAAATTCCAAGTGACAAATGCCAATAAATAACAGGTTATAATTTCTCTTCAAAAAGCTTTCACCAAAGGGTCCTTTCAATATCAGAACTTAATAGATTTATGGCTTACAAATTAATTATAGCTTCATTCACATATTTATAAATATTTTATACACATATAACAATGGGAACTTTATAAATTCAATACTAGCTAATATACTTAAGGCAAAATATGAGTAGAAATTTTGTCAGTGATATCATAATGCAAATATGTAAACCTCCCCATTTCAGCCTTTTTAAAGAAGTTACAGGGAAGTGAGCAAGATAAAAACTTAAAGGTAACATCTTATACATCAGTGCCAGCTGAAGACAAAGCACATCTAAATCAATATCTCACATTAAAGAGAAAAAGAGAGGGTTTGCATCAACATCTACTTCTCAGGAATTGATCAACTTGTTGAATGTGGCCCATCTATAAAGACAACTTGAATTATCTAGGTATTGTCTTATCTACTCTCTGATTGGTTATTAACTGAATGATTCAGCCAACCTAGTCAATGTGCCTTATGTGTTTGAGACCTGTCACTACAACAGCAACTGGTCAATGAAGAGAAAAATCAACGAATTACCCTTGCACTGTCTAGATCTAGTTCCCTCACCTCACCTCAACTTTTTTCAGACAAATCCATACACACAGTTATTTGGATTGTTTCTAGGTTCTATCCAGTTGTTCCGGGAATCTTTACTTTTAGAACCACAGCTTGGCTTCTCTTCAAGTTGAATTGTATGTCTTATGTACCTATTGTATGCTTGGCACTGCATATTTTTAAAAAGCTTAAGTCTAGAGGTAAAAGTCAAGCTTATTCACATGAAACAATTAAAGGATAAGTTGTGAGAGTGTACAGTCAACCCTTGAGCAATGCAGGGGTTAGGCATACAGATCCTATCACAGTTGAAAATCCACATGTAACTGCAGTCAGCTCCTGTATCTGCAGTTCCACATCCACAGATTCAACCAACCATGGATCATGTAGTGCTATTTCTGTAGTATATATTTATTGAAAAATCATCTGTGTATAAGTGAATCTGCACAGTTCAAACCTATGTTGTTCAAGGTTCAAAATTTTGTTTGAGTTTTCGATTCAGCAGTTCAGGCCAAGTTTATATAGTACAGATGATTAGCCAACTTACTGAACAAGAGTTCTAAAGGTGAATTTAATGAGATAGAGCTACAGGGTAGTATGTAAAAGTAGTCTTTGGAATAATACTGACATGAATTCAAATCCAAGCTCCACTATTTCTTAGCTACTTAACTTTGAGCAAGTTACTTTAACCTTTCTGAACCTCAATATCCCCATTTGTTTTAAAATGAAGATAAAAATAGGATTTTCCCCATTGGGTGGTTGGAGGATCGATCAAGATAATGAAGAAAACAGCACAGTTTAATGTATTCTATATAGGGTGGCCACAAGTTCCTATGCATATCAGTTAGACATTATCTGCATATTCCCCTCCATTACACAAATTTAATTCTTCTTCATTCTTCTGGAATATCCCTTCTTCTTAATGGTTAGAAATCATTTAAGCAGTTGCTGCTGCTGCTGCTAAGTCACTTCAGTCGTGTCCGACTCTGTGTGACCCCATAGATGGGAGCCCACCAGGCTCCTCTGTCCCTGAGATTCTCCAGGCAAGAATACTGGAGTGGGTTGCCATTTCCTGCCTGAGAGTTATTTTGGGTCTTAAACTATTGTTATTCAGACTTTTGTTGCATGAGATTATAAAAGAAAACTTTTTTTCAAAAGAGAAATCATTCAGGGAACTTCCATTTAACATGTATAGGGGTTTTGTTATAATTCTTTAAGTAATCATTAATTGCAAGCCCTTGTTTTTATTATCATTGGCATTTTGTGGTTATTCAGAGGAGAAGGAGAGGTAGGAGGAAAAAGAAAAAGAGGAGGTGGAAGAGGGGAAAAAAAGAGGAAAAGGTGGAAATGAAGAAAGGTGAAGCCTTACTTATAAAGGAAAAGGAAAGGTCATCCAAGCAAAGAGTACAACATAAACAAAGACACAAAAGCAAGAATGAGCAGGTGGAGCATAAACTGGCCAGTGTGATTGGATCACAAGGAACATGTTGGGTGTAATGAGGTATCTTTTGATGCACAAGGAGAATAGCAATAGTGACTTGTTACCAAGTAACTACTTCCCTGTTAAGGAGACAAACTTTGAAATATCACATGCCTACCCCTCTGTATTTTCAACTGTTTTCCTTCCTGGTGACTTTGAAAAAGGCAAATGCCCACTGATTTTAGAAAACACATTCAAGACATGACAAGCTCACCACCAGTCCTGGTCAGTGAATTGACTGCCCCAGGCACTTCTCCTTGGACTAGAGGGCTTTGGTTTCCCACTACTCTAAACCTGCTATTTCCAGTCACAGTAGGTTGGCTCAATCTCACTTGAAATGAATTTCAGACAGATGAAGTCCTCAGCATCCTGGGTAAAAAGCAAGAGGCTAGAATGTTTATAAACTGCCAGCTAACCCATGATGTCTGCCACCTCTAAATCAGCCAAAGTTGGCACAGGTGTGTGAGTGATCTCCCCATAACTCAGCATTTCTTTTGCGTTTCAGGGATTTTTTTTTAAACAGTCTAACACAATTACCTTTGTATTTTGGTTCACGGTCCATTCAAATTCTGCCAAATAGAACAAGTTACCCCAAAAGGTTTTCAACAGACTTGCTGCTGAGGGAGAGAGAGGGAGGGGGGA
Organism: Cervus elaphus; assembly: GCF_910594005.1. Lineage (NCBI taxonomy): Eukaryota > Metazoa > Chordata > Mammalia > Artiodactyla > Cervidae > Cervus > Cervus elaphus. Next base: position 44,653,447 of record NC_057848.1, on the reverse strand, counting down.
GAAAGGAAAGGGGGAGGAGAGAGAGAGAGAGCAGGAGAGAAGAACAAATTTCATATATGAATCAATCTGAGGTTTTATCTTAGGGAACTAAACAGATAAGCCAAAAGTCATGAAACTATTTCCCTCAGTTTCAAATCCTATGTAAGCCCTAACTCTAGCACCATGAGCCGTCTGCACAGAGCAGTAGTGAACAATGGAGAGCCACCTCCCAGCACAGACAAGTGATAGTTTCCCACCTTCAGCGCCCTGTCTGCTCTCAGCGCCTACTGAGTCACAGACTTCTCAGGGATGGACAGCCTGACTCTTCTGGCTACAGCACAACTTTGGATTCAAAGGCAACAGAGCTGGTACTTGGCAAACATGTCAGCCAATGGAGCCTGTCTTTAATACCTGTACCACCTCCCTAACCCTTCTGTGCCCCCCCCCGCCAAATTGCCACATCTCTGTTACCTATGCAGTACTCTCTCCTATGATGAAATGGAAAGGATGGGGAATCTGGAATCAATAATAAGGATTTATCACCACTTACTATATGACCTTAGTCATGTTGCTAACCTCTGAGCCTCAGCTGCATAATCTGTAAAAAGGAGGTAATACTACCTGCATCAAAACATTCAGTTTAGTCTCTCGTCGTGTCCGACTCTGCGACCCCATGAATCGCAGCACGCCAGGCCTCCCTGTCCATCACCAACTCCCAGAGTTTACTCAAACTCATGCCCAATGAGTCGGTGATGCCATCCAGCCATCTCATCCTCTGTATAGCATTATGTCAATTAGAAAAAAAAAAAAACATTCTTAACATGCTTAGGAAAAGGCCTGACACTGAATACTCAAAACAATAAACGGCAATTATCGTGGTTTATTACTATTAGTGTCCAGGACAATCTCCCTCCCAACATCAGGTATGCCTTCTCTGGAAAGGGCTCCATCATTTGTTCACTCATTGGGAATGTACTGAAAACCTACTCTGTGCCCAGAAATATCCTATATACCAAAAGTATAACAATGAACAAAACAAGGAGGCTGACAGTTAAGAAGCTCACACACTAAACTGAGAATTATAATGCAATCTTGTGATTGAGAGCCACAGTCAGAATCCTGAGCATGTAAGAAGCATGACCCAGTCCCAAGAAGGTGGAGAGGGGAATTGGCAAGAATCAGTCAGGGCTATCTGAGTTCAGAACAGAACAGGTTAGCAGGAAGGCTATGGCTTCTTAAATAATCAGGGGTCTGCTGGATCATTGAAACAGCAAGAGTCCCAGAAAAACATCTATTTCTGCTTTATTGACTATGCCAAAGCCTTTGACTGTGTGGATCACAATAAACTGTGGAAAATTCTGAAAGAGATGGGAATACCAGACCACCTGACCTGCCTCTTGAGAAACCTGTATGCAGGTCAGGAAGCAAGAGTTAGAACTGGACATGGAACAACAGACTGGTTCCAAATAAGAAAAGGATTACATCAAGGCTGTATATTGTCACCCTGCTTATTTAACTTTTATGCAGAGAACATCATGAGAAATCCTGGGCTGGAGGAAGCACAAGCTGGAATCAAGATTGCCGGGAGAAATATCAATAATCTCAGATATGCAGACGACACCACCCTTATGGCAGAGAGTGAAGAGGAACTAAAAAGCCTCTTGATGAAAGCGAAAGAGGAGAGTGAAAAAGTTGGCTTAAAGCTCAACATTCAGAAAACTAAGATCATGGCATCTGGTCCCATCACTTCATGGGAAATAGATGGGGAAACAGCAGAAACAGTGTCAGACTTTATTTTGGGGGGCTCCAAAATCACTGCAGATGGTGACTGCAGCCATGAAATTAAAAGACGCTTACTCCTTGGAAGGAAAGTTATGACCAACCTAGATAGCATATTAAAAAGCAGAGACATTACTTTGTCAACAAAGGTCCATCTAGCCAAGGCTATGGTTTTTCCAGTGGTCATGTACAGATGTGAGAGTTGGACTGTGAAGAAAGCTGAGCACCAAAAAATTGATGCTTTTGAACTGTGGTGTTGGAGAAGACTCTTGAGAGTCCCTTGGACTGCAAGGAGATCCAACCAGTCCATCCTAAAGGAGATCAGTCCTGGGTGTTCATTGGAAGGACTGATGTTGAAGCTGAAACTTCAATACTTTGGCCACCTCATGCGAAGAGTTGACTCATTGGAAAAAGCCCTGATGCTGGGAGGGATTGGGGGCAGGAGGAGAAGGGGACGACAGAGGATGAGATGGTTGGATGGCATCACTGACTCGATGGACATGAGTTTGGGTAACTCTGGGAGTTGGTGATGGACAGGGAGGCCTGGCGTGCTGCGATTCATGGGGTCGCAAAGAGTCGGATACGACTGAGCGACTGAACTGAACTGAACTGAACTGAAGGCATGGCATGCACACACGCACACACACACAACCAGGTCCAAGTGTGGGGATGCAAAAAAATTAGGCTCCAGTTGGTGACATAGATCCTGCAATGGTGGGTTTTGATGCTGGGATGGGCAGGTTTAACTCACAAATTTAATGTACCCCAGTTCTAAAGAGGCTGCATAAAAGCCAGGTCTAACAATATGTAAATAAACAAGATTAGATGATACAAGGCCTATAAATATGTACAAAGTGGTACATGAGCCAGAATCGTTAGTAAATATTACTGAACACCTACTAGAAGTCAGGCACTACACTTGGCGCTTTTGGTTTACAAAGACACCTTATCTTTGCCTTCACAGAGCTTACAGTACTGGCAGGGAGACAGACATCAATCACATGTAGAAATAATAACAGACAAGGAAAATTCCATCCAGTGGACCTCCCAAAGTGCCACCCAAATTCACCCATTCCACATATGATATCTGATTCCCAGAGAAATCTAAGTGGGTAGAAGAAATAGTGATCATTTAGAGGGCGACCCCCCTCAGATAACATGTGTCAGTTTTTAGGAGTGGCCATCTGGAGACAGCATTCACCTCAAAGGGATGGCTGTGATGGCGGCATTCCAAGCCATGTGGCACACTAGTGCAAGTTGTATTGTTGACGCCCTCTTTTTGCAAACCTCATAGCATGGTGAGACCATCTGCTCCTGCCCTCATGTTTCCTAAAGGACTAACTGTGGAGAGATCTCAGTCATGCATGTCAAGCGAAAACCATGAACATATTTTCCTGCCCTACTCCCTTCACAAAAGATAGCAGTTCTCTGGCAAAGAGAGAATCATTTGATTTTGCTGTTCATTCACTTATTTACACATTCACATATTCAACAAATAATTAATGAGTGCTTTCAATGCACTGAGCACTGCCAAGCACCAAGGGAAAATACAGATATGGTCCCTGCCCTCAGGCAGCTCACAGTCTATCAGGAAAATGAACAAATAGCTACAAGAAAGTATGATGAATCTTGGAATGGAATAATTACAAAGTGCTGAAGACACAAAAGGATAAAACATTGAAGTCTGGGGGAAGGAGGAGCCTGACAAGGCTTCCCAGAGCAGGAAGAATTTCAACGATTAGTAATAGTGCACTTAGACAAAGAAGAGAAATGGCATTTCAGGCAGAGGGCACAGCACGGGCAAAAGTATGGATATGAGAAACAACACATCATGTATGTATAGAGAGGAAGACCAAACCTCCTGGTACCTGACACTCCCAATTACTCTTGTTATCTAGGCATAGTTATAAATGGCAGTCCCTCCCATTCTCAGAATTGTCCATCTAGATAATACATTTATGCAATAACCCTGCATATATGAGGAACTTCAAGGAGTTTGAGAGGCAGCATAATAAAGAAGTTGCATAGACTCTGGAGTGAGAATGGTGCCCATAAGTCTGAACCAAGACAAGAGAAGGTAGTTATTAGACTATTTTGAAATGTACTTTGCCATTTTTAAAATTCTAATCACAAAGTCAAATTTCCCAGCCATACCCATGCATACTATAATTCTACTCAAAACTGGACCATTAGGTTCTATTTATACATTCCTAGGACCAGCTCTGCCATTTCCTAACTGTATGACCCAGGGCAAGTTGATTAAACACTCTAGTCCCAGCTTCCTATCTGTAACATGAGAATTCATTCAAACATTCAGCAAATACTTATCTATTGACTATAATGTTCTATACTAAGAATATCCCTAGTCATGATTCCTGCCTTTATGCAACTTATAATCTAATGAGGGAGATAGATATAAAATAAGCAATGAAAGAATATTAAATAAATTTACCATTTTATGAGAACAGCATAGTTCTGATGTCAAAGCTGATAAAGACAGCACATGTATGCATGCACACATGTAAACACATACAAAAGATATTGATCCATCTTAGTTACAAATATAGATTTTTTAAAGCTTAATAAAATACTAATCAATCAAACATAGTATATGATGATACCCAGTAGGATTAATTCCTCAAATTCCTTTAATATTAGAAATCTACAACCATAGTACATCTTGTATCAACAGAGCAATGAAAAATTATCTATATGATGATCATAATGTATGTTAAAGGTAATTTATTGAATTCTATGTTGCATTACTAATAAAAACTCTTAGTAAACTTTAAATAGAAGGATAATGACATGACAAAGAATATTTTTATCTCAAACCAATAGCTAACATCCTAATTAACAGTGAAGCTAGATCAGTGGTTCTATAATACCTAAACAGAAAAATTGTTTTGAGATTTAAAGATTTTTATAGAGCTGGTATAATGAAGATGGCTAATATTAATAACTGGTAACAGCTAGTAATATTTGGGATGATTATAGTTATTATAATCATAATTATTATTTAAGCTATAGTACAAGGAGATTGAATATTGAGGCATGGCTGAAAATTATAGGGATAAAGTAACATCATGGAGTGTTTTATATGTTATACTAAAAAGATGGCCTTCTATGCTGTATGTAAAAGTGGAGTTAAAAGCAGAGCAGTTATAGGAGCATAAACAGATGACTCTGTTGTGTGGAGATAGATTGATATGAGAAGAAGGAAATCAGGAAAAGCAGTTAGTCACCTAAAAAATGACCATGAACTAAAGAAAAAATGATAACTTGAAATAGGGGGATGATACTAGAGATGGAAACCTATAGATACATTCAGAATGTATTTAGAAAGCAAAATATCCATGACCGTCAGTGGACAGACAGGACATGGGGGGGGGGGGAAGCCTTCTTATATAGAGGTAGGCAGACTATTCAGGGCTTGCAGGCTATGGTGAGATAATTCATATTTAATCTAATAGCAATAGAAAGTGAAGTCGCTCAGTTGTGTCCAACTCTTTGCAACCCCATGAACTGTAGCCTACCATGCTCCTCCGTCCAGGGAATTTTCCAGACAAGAGTACTGGCGTGGGTTGCCATTTCCTTCTCCAGAGGATCTTCCCAAACCAGGGACTGAACCCAGGTATCCCACATTACAGGCAGACGCTTTACCATCTGAGCTACAGGGAAACCCTATATAGCAATAAGAGGTCATTAAATAGATTTAAGCAGGAATTTGCTATGATAAGAATTGTATTTTAGAAAGCTTTTTCAGCTACTGGGTAGAAAATTATCAGTAGATGAACGGAAGAGGAAGGAAGAAGAAGAGTTAGGAAGCTATTTCAGCAGTTGAGGAACTGACTGAGATTGATTATTATACTTCTGGAGGCAGGGGGTCATTTACCAAAAGAACAAATTCTGTAAGAAAAGGAGTTTCAGAGGGAGGACTATGACTTCCATTTCAAAGACATTGTTTTGGGGATATCCAAAAGAAGATAAAGGTATAGGTATATCAGTGTGTGCATGCATGTGTGCTATGTTGTGTCCAATTCTTTGGGACTCTATGGACTGTAGCATGCCAGGCTCCTCTGTCCATGGAATTCTCCAGGCAAGAATACTGGATACAAGAATACCTAACCATTTCCTCCTCCAGAGGACCTTCTTGACCCAGGGATCAAATCCGCATCTCTTGCACTGCAGGCAGATTCTTTACCACTGAGCCACCTGGGAAATCCTAGGTATGTCAGCAGCTGAGCCCCAAAACCGAGGCTGGAGACAGAGATAAGTGAGTCAAATCATAATGGCTGCAATGAAGAGGATGACTTCGAGAGTGCAAGGACTGGGGCCAAAGAGATCAGTTTGCTTTTTAGTGGCAGAAAAAAAAAATGAACATGCTATATTCTAAATATACATTAAAATGTTTTACTTATTTTTAGTTTAGTTGATTCCTCTTTAAAAAAAAAGAGAGAGAATATACAAGAAAGCCCAAAAGATTATCAGCCACACAAGTAAATTATGGAGGAAATTTTAAAAGGAAGGCACTCAACATACGCAATCTGTTTCCCAAGGCTTCCAGGTTATATGACAGTAGTCTTTGTACTCTCCTCAGCAGGAACAAGAAGAAGGCAATGGCACCCCACTCCAGTACTCTTGCCTGGAAAATCCCGTGGATGGAGAAGCCTGGTAGGCTGCAGTCCATGGGGTTGCTAAGAGTCGGACACGACTGAGCGACTTCACGTTCACTTTTCACTTTCATGCATTGGAGAAGGAAATGGCAACCCACTCCAGTACTCTTGCCTGAAGAATCCCAGGGATGGGGCAGCCTGGTGGGCTGCCGTCTATGGGGTCGCACAGAGTCCGACACGACTGAAGTGTCTTAGCAGCAGTAGGAACAAAAGGTGAAATTGGGTTTCTGCTGCTCTTAGAAATTTGTGAAGGTGAGAAGTGGGGCTGCAGCTTGGTGGATTACAGAGCTGTTGTTGCTATTTGAGAATATGATCATTGCAAACTCCCATCCCATCCAGAGTAGCAGCCACAGGGCATTTCTAATTGATTAGATTGAAAGAACCGAGGCTCTGGTAGAAGCCATTCTTTTCTTCCCCCAAGATTCCCATTAGAATTCACAGTTCAGTGTCCATCCAAGTCCTAGAAAAACAGCTAGCAGGAAAAAAGTAAGCACTGTGTGGCACTCATGAAAATCATGTAAGAAGTTTCTACTGACAATGAAAAACCAAAAGAATAAAGGGAAGACAGGTCAAATGTTCATGAGAACAGTCATTGTCTATTAAAATATGTTATGGGATTTCAATAATTAAAATTGCTGATAATAAAGAATAGATACATAGATCACTGAACAAGATTAGACAGAATAGAAAGAGACCTAACCAAATATAGAAATAGTTTGAGATCAAAGTGGCATTTCAAGTTGGTAAGAAGAAGAGACATTATTCAATAAATAAGTTGGTGTCAGCTGGTTAACAATTTGAAATATCAGAAAGGCTGCAGCCCTACCCCATTCCTTAAATCAAAATAAAATCAGTTGGGGGTTTCCCAGCTGGCACAGTGGTAAAGAATCCACCTGCCAATGCAGGCAACACAGGAGACATGGGTTCAATCCCTGGGTCAGGAAGATTCCCTGGAGGAGGGAATGGCAACCCATTCCAGTGTTCAGGCCTGGGAAATCCCATGGACAGAGGAGCCTGGCAGGCTACAGTCCATGGAGTCCCAAAGAGTCAGATACAACTGAGCTCACACACATTTCCAACTTCAATAAAGATGAACAAAATAAAATCAGTTGGATTGAAATATTTAAATATAAAAAATAAAGATATCAGGCATTGTGTAAAGAAGATGATTTTAGCTTTGAAGTACCTGTGAGACATCAAAGTTGACCTACTAGGGAGGCACCTAGGATGGGTATGACCCTCAGGGAAGAGATGGGAGCTGAAAATCAAGATTTCAAAATCATCCACATGTATTTTGTAACTTAAGCCATCAAGATGGCTACAATTGAGAAATTAGGTGGAGTGAGAAGGGGGCCTGGAAGAAAATCCTGAAAACATCTACATTTCAGAGATGAATAGAAGAGGCTGCAACAAGAGGAAAGAGTTTCTAGAAGTGGGAAGTAAGCAAGGAGAGATTTCTTTCAGTCACAGGAATAGAGATTTAAGCAGGGAGTGGCCAACAATGTCAGATGTTTCTAGGAGGGCAAGTAAGATAAAAACAGAAGTTTCTACTGGAAATTGTACAAGGAGTCTAGTAAAAGTAGCTTTACAGGAGTGTTGATAATAAGCACTTATTTAAGTAGAATGAGAAGCAAAAGTATAGGCAGTGAGTGCAGATAATTCATTCAACATGTGTAGAAATAAGACATGGAGAATGATACAGGGCAATTGTTAGAAGGTGTTACAGGTTGACTTGTGTCCTCCCAAAAGATAAATCTAATCCCCAGCACCTCAGAATGTGACCATATTTAGAAATAAGTCAATGCAGGTGTAATTACAGTTGAACCTTGAACAGCACAAAGATTAGGGGCACTAACCCTCCATGCAGTTGAAGATCTATATACCACTTATAGTCAGCCTTTCATATTCACGGTTCCTCTGCATCCACAGTGTCGCATCTAAGAATTCAACCAACTGCAGATTGTGTAGTACTGTAGTATTTAGTTTTGAAAAAAAAATCATATATAAATGGACCCCAATGCCTTAAACCCATGTTGTTCAAGTGTCAACTATACTTAAGATGAAGTCATACTAGAGTGAGGTAGGCCCTTAATTCAATAATAGATATCCTTAAAGAGGAATAAAAAACCATGTGAAGATAAAGGCAAACAGGGAGAACGCCATGAGAAAACACAGAGAGAGATCCAGTGATACAGCTGCAAATCAAAGAACACCAACGATCAACAGCCACCATCAGAAATTAGAAAGACACAAGGAAGGGTTCTTTGCAGAGTCTCAGGTGATGGCTCTGATGAGATTAAGATTTTGGACTCCTAGGCTCCAGAACTCTAACAGAAATTTCTATTGTTTTAAGCTACCCAGTACATGGTACTTTGTTACCACAACCCTAGGAAACTAATACAAAAGAGGATGGAAAGAAAGTTTTGTTATTGTGCTGTTTGCTTTTTAACACTGGTAGAAATTTAATCACATGGTAAAAATCTGATAGAATGAGGTGGCCAAGATGGTTGAGCAAGAAGACCTTAGGCCTCCCACATACACACAAAAATTACAATGATATCCAAAGCAACCATTGATGAGAAAGACCACAAGACGAGTAGAAAATGTCTTCTACAACTAAAGATATAAAGAAGGAACCACACTGAGACAAGCAGGAGGAGAAAAGATGTGATATATTCACGAACTATACCCCTGAGTAGGTGACCCACAGGTTGTAACTTACAACCCAAGGAGTGAGGGGCCTGAGCCCAACACTGGGCTCTCCAGCCCAGGGGTCCTACACCACAAAGACAAACCCCCAGAAGGCTCTGAAACCCAGTGGTGCTTACTTTCATAAGAGCCAGAGGACTTTGGTAAATAGAGACTCCACCTTTGAAGGGTGTACACAAATATCACATGCTCTGGGACCCGTGGCAGAAGCAGTAATTTGAAAGGAAAACAGACTCACATGCTGCTCTTTGAGGACCTCCTATAGAAACAAATGGCAACTGGGACACATCCTGGGGACATAAACACTGGCAGCAATGATTTTGGGGACCTTGTCCTACCACAAGGACACTGGTGCTGGCAAGGGCCATTTTGAAATATTCCCTCTAGCTTATCAGTGCTGGGACTCAGCCCTGCACACCAGCCAGTCGGCATCAGCCTTAGAACACCCCAGGCCAAGCAGCTAGTGAGGCTGGGGCACAGTCCCACCCACCAGCAGGCTAGCTGCCATAGAAACCCCTGGGCTCCAGCCTCATCCACCTGCAGGCTGACACCAACTTTAGGTCTCCCAGGGACCTGCAGAAGGTGATCCCAGGACTGGGCTCCACCTATTAGTAGGCTGGCATTAGCCTCAGGACCCAGATTCATCCACTAGTGGGCAGGTACTGGCTCCAGGACCACCATGACCCTATAGCCAGTCATGTCAAGATCCAACAAGCAGGCCACCACCAACCCAGGACGCCCTAGGCCCCAAGTCCCACCCATTAGCATGCCAAAATCAGCTGCAGGACCCGCCCTACACCAAAGCCCCACCTATCAACAGGCTGACACTAGTTCCAGGACCCCTAGACCCACAGTCAGCCACCCTAGCATCCGGCTCTGCACCAGCCAGCAGTAGCCTTAGGACCCAACCAGGATTCTGTCTCATGGCCCAGCACACCAGTGGGCCGGCACCAGGACTGAGATTCTCCTGGCTATGGGGCTCATCATGCCAGGACCTGACCTGGCCCACCAATGGTCAGCAACCTCCACACAAAGCAGAGCCTAGCAACCAGCCACACTGGGATCCAACTGTATCTACCAGTACACCAACAGTAGTCAGCCCACCATAACAGAAAGACCCATGCAGCCCACAAAAAGGGCATCCCAAGAGCATATGGCTCTAGTGACGAGAAGGGAGTATTCACCTGAGACCCATAAGGTGTTTCCTACAAAATGCCACTTCCCCAAAACTGGGAAATATAACGAAGCTACCAAATACATAGAAATAAAAACACAGAGGTAGGCAAAATGAGACAATAGAGGAATTTGTTCCAAACAGTGAAATAAAATGAAACCCCAGAAGAACAACTAAGTGGAAATAAGCAATGTAACTGATAACTAGTTTAAAGTAATAATCATAAAGATGCTGAAAGAACTTGGGAGAATGTATAGACAGAGTGAGAAGTTAGAAGTTTTTAAAAGAGTTAGAAAATATAAAGAAAAGCAGAACAGATATGAAGAACAAAATAACTGAAATAAAATATAGATAGAAAGAATCAACAGTAGATTAGATGATACACAGGAATGGATCAGTGAACAGGAAGACAGAACAGTGGCAATCACTCAAACTGACCAGAAAAAAAGAAAAATAAGAGGACAGTTTAAGAGACCTCTGAGACAACATCAAGTATATTACCATTTACATTATAGGGGTCTCAGGAGGAGAAGAGAGAAAGGAGCAGAGAATGTATTTGAAGACATAATAGCTGAAAAACTTCCCTAACCTGGGAAATGAAACAGACATCCAGATCCAAAAAAACAAAAGATCAATCCAAAGAGGACCACACCAACACCAACTGTAATGATACAGCAAAAATGAAAGATAAAAAGAGTATTAAAAGCAGCAAAGGAAAAAGAACAAGTTGTGTACAAGAGAACTACCATAAGGCTATCAGTTCACTTTTTAGCAAAAACTGCAGGCCAGAAGGAAGTGGCACAATATATTTAAAGTCATAAAGGAGAAAAAAAGCCTACTACCAAGAATACTCTACCCAGCAAGGTTTTCATTCATTTTGGAAGGAAAGATCAAAAGTTTTACAGACAAGCCAAAGTTAAGAGTTCAACATCAGAAAACCAGCTTTATGAGAAATGTTAAAGGAACTTCTCCAAGTTGAAAAGAAAAGGCCACAACTAGAAATATGAAAATCACATAAGGAAAAATCTCAGTGGTAAAGACAAATATACAGTAAGTACAGTAAATCAACCATTTATAAAGCAATAAGAAGGTTAAAAGACAAAAGTAGTAAAGTCATATATATGCTCAATGAGTACTTAAGGGATATGCAATACAAAAGGATGTAAAATATGTCAAAAACATTAAATGGGGTAGAAGTAAAAATGAATGGTTGTTAAATAAAATGCATTTCAACTTAAACTAACAACTTAAAATAATCATGTATATATAGAGATTAACAGATTATATAAAGATTGTTATATATAAACCTCATAGTAACAAACGAAAAATCTTTAACAGATACACACAAAAAAGGGAAAGGAATCCAAAGATAACACTAAAGACTGTCATTAAGTCACAAAGAAAAATAGCAAAAGAAGGAACAAAAACAAGCTATAAAACAACCCAAAATGATTTTAAAATGGCAGTAAGTATTAATAAGTATCAAAAAAGGCTGTAACCTATCAATAACTACTTTAAAAGTAGATGGACCAAATGACAATCAACAGACACAGAGTGGTTGAATGGACACAAAAGCAAAACCCATCTGTGTCTGTTTATAAGTCACTCACCGCAGATCTAAAGACACACACAAACTTCAAGGAAGAGGATACAAAAAAGTATTCCATACAAATGACAATAAAAAGAAAGCTGGGGTGCCAATGCTTATAGCAGACAACACAGAACTTAAAACACAGATTGTAAAAAGACCATAAAGATAAGCGTAAAAATAAATGAAATAAATGAGGCAAAAAAACAACAATAGAAAAGATCAATGAAACTAAGAGCTGGTTCTTTGAAAAGAAAAACACAGTTGACAAACATTTAGCTAAATTCATCAAGAAAAAAATGAGAGAGCTCAAATCAACAAAATCAAAAGTGAAAACGTAGAAGTTACAACCATCATCACAGAAATACAAAGACTCACAAGAGAGTACTATAAACAATTATGTGCCAATAAAATGGACAACCAAGCGGAAACAGAAAACTTCTGAGAAATGAAAATCTCCCAAGACCAAATCAAGAAAAATAGAAAATATGAACTAATTACTAATAATGAAACTGAATCACTAATTTTTTAAAAATACCCACAGTCACAAGTCCAGGACCAGACAGCTTAACATGTGAATTTTACCAAACATTTAAGGAAGAGCCAACACCAGTCTTTACCAAACTATTCAAAAAACTGGAGAGGAAAGAATGCTTCTGAATTCATTCTATGAGGCCAGCATCACCTCAATATCAAAATCAGACAAAGATACGAAAAAAAGAAAATTACATGCCAGTATCAGTGATGAACATAGATGCAAAAAAAGCTATTGAAAAAAATCAATACATATTTATAAAAAAAAACTCTTAACAAAGTGGGTATACAAGGAGCATACATGAACATAATAAAGGCCATATATGATAAATCCACAGCTAGCATCATAGTCAATAGTTAAAAGCTAAAATCATTTCCTCTAAGATAAGGAACAAGACATCCTTGTGGACATCTGCCCACCCTCATCATTTTAATTCTACAAAGTATTAGAAGTCCTAGCCACAGCAGTGAGAGAAGAAATAAAAGGAATTCAAAGTGGAAAGGAAGTAAAACTGTCACTGCTTGCCAATGACATGATGCTATCCATAGAAAATCCCAAAGACTCACCCAAAAAGTACTAGAAATGGTCAATGAATTCAATAAAGCTGCAGGATACAAAATAAATATACAGAAATATGTTGTGCTTCTATTCACTAATAAGGAACTACCAGAAAGTGAAATTAACAAAACAACTGCATTTAAAACCTCATCAAAAATAAAATACCTGGGAGTAAATCTAAGAAAATAAAAGACCTGTACTAGGAAAACTATAAAACAATGAAAAAAGAAATTAACGGTGACAAAAATGAAAAAAATATACCATGTTCTTGAGTCAGAAGAATTAATATTGTTAAAATGACCATACTATCCTATGCAACTACAGATTCAATGCAAGCCCTATCAAAACACCCATGACATTTTTCACAGAGCTAAAAGAAAGAATTCAGAAATTTGGATGGAAACACAAAAGACCTTGAATAGCCAAACAACCTTAAAAAAGGAGAACAAAACTGGAGTCATCATGCTCCCTGGAGATTCCAAACTATATTACAAAGCTATAGTAATGAAAACAGTTTGAGACTGGCACAAAAACGAATGCATAGAACAATGGAACAGGAAACAGAGCCCAGAAATGAATCCACACTTACGTGGGTTATTAATCTATGCCAAAGATAGAAAGAATACACATGGGGAAAACACAGCTTCTTCAATAAATGGTGTTTGGAAAACGGGACAGGCATATGCAAAACAATCAGACTGGACTACTCTCTCACAACATTCACAAAAATAAATTAAAAATGGATTAAAGACTTAAATATAAGATCTGACACCATAAAACTTTTAGATAAAACATAGACAGTATATTCTTTGACAATAATCTTAGTAAAAATTTTTGAACATGTCTCCTCAGGCAAAGGAAACAAAAAACAAACAAATAAATGAGTCTGCATCAAGCTTAAAAGGTTTTACACAGTGAAGGAAACTATCAGCAAAATGAAAATACATTATTGACTGGGAGATTTTTGCAGAAACTAATGCCTGTGGCTGACAATTTGTTTTGAAAATGAATATTGAAATGTCTCCAGTCAATAATGTTCAGATAACAAAAGACATATTAATACATCTCTGCTCAGTATGTAGCAAACAGAAGATATTTGCAAATGATACATCCAACAAGAGGTTAATATCCAAAATACTAAAGGATTCATACAACTCAACAGAAAAAAAAATCTGATTTTAAAATGGGCACAGGATCTTAATAGATATTTTTCCAAAGGAGACATACAGATGGCCAATAGGAACAGGAAAAGAGGCTCAACTTCACTAATCATCAGGGAAATGCAAATCAAAACCAAAATGAGAAATGACCTCACCATCTGTCAGAATGGGCTATTAAAAAGACATCACACGGAACTCTGTTCAGTGTTATGTGGCAGCCTGGATGGGAGGGGGGTTTGAAGGAGAATGGATACATGTATGTGTATGGCTGAGTCCCTTCACTGTTCACCTGTGAAACTATCACAACATTGTTAATTGGCTATACCCCAATACAAAATAGAAAGCTTAAATAACAAAAAATAAATAAAAACAACTCTTAGTCATCTTCTTAAAAAAAAGACAACAAATAAATAAATGTTGACAAGGATGTGGAGAAAAGGGAATCCTAGTGTACGGTTGGTGGGAATAGAAATTGCCACAGCCACTATGGAAAGCAATATAGAGAGTTCTCAAAAGATTAAAAAGAGCTCTACTATATGATCCAGCGATTCCACTTCTGGTTATTTATCCAAAGAAAATGAAAACACTAATTAAAAAAGATATATATGCACCCCTATGTTCACAACAGTCCCTTGGACTGCAAGGAGATTCAACCAGTCCATCCTAAAGGAGAGCAGTCCTGGGTGTTCACTGGAAGGACTGATGCTGAAGCTGAAACTCCAGTACTTTGGCCACCTGATGCAAAGAGCTGACTCATTGGAAAAGACCCTGATGCTGGGAGGGACTGGGGGCAGGAGGAGAAGGGGATGACAGAGGATGAGATGTTTGGATGGCACCACCAACTCAATGAAAATGGGTTTAGGTAAACTCCGGGAGTTGGTGATGGACAGGGAGGCCTGGCATGCTGCGATTAATGGGGTCGCAAAGAGTCAGACATGACTGAGCGACTGAACTGATGTTCACAGCAGCATTATTTCCGAGAGCCAAGATATGAAAGCAACCTAAGTGCCCATCAATGTGTGAGTGGACAAAGACATAGTGTGCATACACACACACACACACTCACACACACACACACATACACATAGTGGAATGTGACAGCCACATTTCTTAAAGGATGAAATCTTGTTATTTGTAACAACATGGAGGTATATAACAGGTATTATACTAAGTGAGATAAGTCAGACAGAAGAAGACAAATACCGTATGATTTCACATTTAGGTGGAATCTTAAAAATCAAAACAAAGCAAATTAATACATACAACAAAACAGAAACAGAGTTATAGATACAGAGAACAAACAAGTGATTGCCAGAGCAGTGAGCTGTCAGGAAGAAAGAAATAGGTAAGGGAGATTAAGAGGTACAAATTTACAGTTACAAATGAATGAGTCATGGGTATGAAATGTACAGTGTGAGAAATACTGTAACTATGTAATATCTTTGTATGCTGACATAATGTAACTAGACTTATACTGGTGATCATTTTAAAATGTATAGAAATATCAAATTATATGTTGTATAACAGGAACTAACAATGTTGTAGGTGTTATACTTCAAAAATAAACAAACGTGGAAAATTGTTACTAGGGGCTGGGGAGGTAGGGGGAATGAAGGTAGCCAAAAGATACAAACTTCCAGTTATAAGAAAAATAAGTACTAGAGATATAATGTATAACACGACAAATATAATTAACACTGCTGTATGTTATATATGAAAGTTAATAGAGTAAATCCTAAGAGTTCTCATCACAAGGAAGATTTTTTTCTTTAATTTTGTATCTAAATGAAATGATGGATGTTCACTAAATATAATAATCATTTTATGATGTAAGTCAAACCATTATGCTGTGCACCTTAAAACTTATACAGTGCTATATGTTAATCACATCTCAAAATTGAAAGGAAAAAAATGAAAGGCCAAAAAATAATAAC
This sequence comes from Cervus elaphus, assembly GCF_910594005.1. Taxonomy (NCBI): domain Eukaryota; kingdom Metazoa; phylum Chordata; class Mammalia; order Artiodactyla; family Cervidae; genus Cervus; species Cervus elaphus. Next base: position 44,637,355 of record NC_057848.1, on the reverse strand, counting down.
AATACATGTAATTTCTTTGTTTAAAACAAAATTTGAAAAATGACTTTTCGGGACTTAATTCAACCTCAGCTACTTAAAGCTATACACAATTGCCAACCCATGAAGAGCCCCCAGCCCTTGGTGTAAATCCTTCTTTTCTTTTGGGGGGATATTTGCATTTCAAATATTTGCTGTTTTACCAGATGAATAGTCAGTTATGAAGTAAACAGTCATTTATAAGCTACATTTTAACAATCTGAAAATTGGAACTTATAAAATAAATTACAGTGGAGATATTAAGAAGCTGGGGAAAACCTAACACTCTCTAAGAGCTTAAAAAAAGTCTTTGTCCCTTCTTGAATGATCTTCTAAATAAATAGTTGCTACTGTTTAACATCAGGAGACACATTACAGTTAAAGAAGCCAATACCTGCATTGAACTGATAACACACATCTCTATAACTTAGAGGGAAAAGTAATAAGTATGGCTGCGGAGCCTTATTTCCGCCGTCTCTTCTGGGGCAGATAACTTTTTACGCAAACTCATTTTTCATTTCCACCACATTGTCTTCCTTTTCCAAACAGGATATAAAATGATTTCACAGGCACCTCTGGAAATGAGCACTGAGAAAAGCTTCCCCTCACACAAAGCCTAACCACCTCTTGAAAGATTCTAAAATTAGAAAAGCATTCTCTTTCACAAAAATGGAAGCGATGCAGCTAACCTACTTTGCACAATTCTTCAAGGCAGGCATAACTACATTTCCTCAGCTTCCTTGAGCTATGACATTCTGAAAAATACTTCAGGCCACCAAGCATCTAATTGGGCCCTTGGAAAGACCATTTTCTCACTATGAATGTTAGGCTTTTGAATGATTCTCTCCTTTCAGGAGTTCCTTATCAGAAGGTAGTGGATTCTGTTCCCTCAACATGTTTGCATGCACACTGCCAGCTATGTCTTTGGAAATTGAGAATTATCTTTGCCTCTTTCAAATGGGTCATTTTCAATTTCTCTAGGCTGCATTTAAGTTGCATCCAAGAATTTGGCTGGGGAGGCAGCACTCTGATTTAGAAGTTACAGACAGGAGTTCTAGTCCCAAGTCCTCTGTTTATAACCATATAGTCATGAAGAGTAGTTTAATACTTTTGAGTTTCCTCAGCTTAAAAGATAAAGACAATGGAAACAACAGTAACAAACAGCACAAGGTAATTTTAAGGATCAAATGAGATCATGTGATAATGTTACTTTTGCCAAAAGTAACCACAGTTTACAGAAAGTTCTTTCACATGTATTAGTTCATTTAATTTTGCAGGAGCACTTTGAAAATTATAAATGGTTATGTTAGGCATTGTGACAATCACATGCATCAAATTTCTCTCAAATTAACCAGGCCCAAAAGGCACAGTAAACTTCTTTAAATGTTCATGGCATTCATGCCAATTAATATATAACCCACTTATTGTGCTTTCATTCCTTCCACTGTTATTTTTTTCTTCTAATATATTTTGGGAAGGTAAAAATCATACCATTCTGTAAGAAGAAAGCTACATAAAAATAACCCCAGCCTAAACAGCTCAGATTCTAACTTATTCATTCATTTATTATTTTTAATTATAGTATATAAGCAGGCTTTATACTGCCACTTATTGAAGAGTTTGTTTCAAACAATGTAAACATAAACCCACCTCATTGCTTCTTAGGTAAGAACAGTATTCAAAGTCATAATACTAATAGTTTTATATCAATAAATACATTTGAAAAATGGGGTGGCATTACTGTTGCTCACCAAATGTTTATATTTCTCTTCTTTTCCACCTTTCCAGCACATAACCGGATTGCTTTCCTTACACACACAGCCATCTAACTAGTTTTGGTCAACAACGCACAAGTAAAAATGGTATGTGTCACTTCTGGGTGCACGCTTTAAGAGCCAGTGCATATTGCATTATACACTCTTTCCCTCTGTTGAGATGATCAACAATCCTAGAGATAACAGATAGATTCTGTCAACCTGGGTCCTGCAATGATGACGATGACATGCAACCAAAACTATGTAGCAAAAACAAGGAAAGAACTTCTGTGATTTTAAGCCATAAGATTCAGAGTTTCCTCCTGCAATACGATGATCCATACTAAATCGTATAGACTAAATGATTACAAATTTAGGCTCTGAAGTCAAAAAGATCAAGTTTCACTTCAGATGTATAATCTTAAATTATGGAACCTCACTTAGCTTAATTTCATCATTTGTAAACTGGGTAAAAACAATATTTACCTCATTGGGTTCTTTCCAGAATTAAATGAAGTAATACGCATATGTCTATGAAAAGTGTCTAGCACAAAGTATGTCCTCGGTCGCTGTTCATCATGTGATTATCATCTAATCCTATAAGGTGAAAGGGACTTGCTGTGCCCATTTTGAAGATGAGAGAATAGAGGCCAACAAAAAATATGTTTGTCTTGAACAATGTCATAGAATTCATCACTGGCACAATTATACCTAAAATAGAAATCTCCTAATGCCTAGCCCAACTGTTCGATTTTAAAATGTAGCATATCTCCTGAATTTAGAATATCTGTTTTAAGGCAGTAGTTCATATCTGAGGACTCCTAATACCCAGGAATCTGCACAGTAGTAACAAAAATCTGTGATTTCTTTTACTACTTCCAACAGCCTAATATGTAATTTCTCCCACAAAAGACTAACAAAACAAAATTAACAAAAGCATCAAGTTTCTCATCTTTAACAGCAATTATATCAGCTCAGCTCGGAAACAAAGTAAAATGAAGGCGGTGGTAACAGAAAACCTTTACAAACACCAAAATGTATAACAGAAGGTTTTATAATTGTCAAAAGTAGGGCACAAATGTGGATTTCATATGTTAATGGGGGATACATGTTGTTATAAACATATTATCCATAAGACAACTGCATATCAGTTACCCAGAAGACATAAAGGCTTTCCCTGCTACTAAAGACAGGAAAAAAAACAGCATATTTTACTAAAGAGACACTAGATAGTGTAGTAAATCTTCCCAAACCACTATTCCATGGACTTGTTACATCAAAATCACCATGAGTAACTGTTAACAATACATATTCCCAGGCAGTACTTAAGATCAGTAGTTTACAAACGTCTCAGATGATTCTTTTGTGCAATCAGGCCTTGGAATCACTTCTGTAGTGTATAATATTCTCAGTAGTATCCAGCAGTAAATGCAATGAATTTCAACAGCTGCTTTTCACAGTGGTCTTCAGTGCAAATAAATGAGAGAGAAAACTAAAGCATGCTGTGTGAAACAATTAGCCAAAGCTTGGGAACTGAGTGCACAGCTTTCCAACGATCTGGCCTGATCCAGGAGTAAAACATACAGCAAAGCCCAGAAAAATATTTATTCAGAGAAACTCAAAATTTGGCATAAAATTTCAGTGAGTAAACAGACTTCCTGAAGACCAGCTCCTGTTGAGCTTCAGATAAGGCTATCTGCTCTAAACTACTGCTTTTCAAACTTTAATGTGCATGTAAAGCACCCAGGAATTCCTGTTAAAATGCAGATTCTGATACTGTAGGTCTGGAATGGGTCCTGAGAGTCTCCATTTTTTTCCCTAAGTTTTCAGCTGATGCTGATGGGCCTCCGGATATTCTAGGACTGATCCTGAAGAACTGTGTATCTTTCAAACAATCCTCCATGAATATATGGTCGTACCATTTGGCTTTCATAAACATGTTGAAGTTACATTCTCAAGCAAAAAGCTGGAACTCAGCTGTGTTTCCATCCCAAATGAAATATTTGGGTTAACTTTTTAGTGCCTGCCTACATAGCAGAAAAAGACTTTTCAGAGAAACAAGAGAATTTTTAAAATATATACTGAATAAGTTGGAATTCCACGGTTTCTCCTTCCCTGAGCCAGAGTAGCTACGGGCACTTAAGTACTTAATACACCATCCCATTTACACAGCCAGCCATTCCTTTACAAAGGGTGGTCCTGTAGGGTTCTCAAAGCATTTACACCGCCTACCCGTTATCACGTCTATTTTAGCCACTATCCAATCAGATAGCAGTGTACACTTTAACTTCATTTCTCTGTAGTTACTACTTTTTTTCGTGGCTTCTTCTTTTTTTAGTAGTTACTATTTTTTAGTATCCTTCCATGGATTTTTTTCAAAGCTCAAGTAAAATATGTGGAAAATAGTTAATTCTACATTTTTTTTCCACCAGCCAACAACCTAGTGGAAATATTCTACAAAAATGTACTTACTGCTTAATCCCATTAGTTTGGGGTTCATTTGTTTGGATTATATCAGATGCACAAAAACGGGTCATCAATCACAACACACTCTCATGTTTGGTCCATGCATGGTACTCTTTTATTTACTTATTAATTATTTTAATAATATTATAAGCTGATGATCCCATTAAACCAATTTAGGAACCAGAACATTACTAACAGCCTACACTAACCTGCTCTTCCCCATCCCATTCTCCTATCTCACCCTCAGAGATAACCACCAACCTAAATTTTATGATTATGTTTACCAAGTTTTGTTTTTTCTTTAATTTTATCTCATGTATGTTTGTGTTTAATTCACGTAAGCTATATGATATTTGATTTTGCTTGGATGTGTACGTTATACAAAGGGGAATGATACTGTATAGAGTACCTTGGGAACTTGCATCTTCTACTCCAACTTATGCTATTAAGATTTATCCAGGCTATTGCACACTGTAGCTCATTGACTTTCAAAGCTTTATAATATTCCATCATGTCAATATATCACAATTTACCCATTCTCCTGTTGATGAGAATTTGGGTAACCTCCAGTTTATTACTACTATATTAAATGTTGCTATGAGTATTTGTGGACATTACTGCTGGTTTCCAGTAGCTAATGTTTCTCTTGGGTAGAGGTGATGCAGACAGGGAGGTGGGAAGGGGAAAACCTGGTAAGAGGAGGGAGATGGTCTGGGCATGAGGTAGGAATAGGACCAGGTAGGTCTAAGTAACTGGTGACTAAGGCAGGCACAGGATGAAGTGACAGGGAAGTCATAGGGACAAGAGGCAGAAGAGAAGGAAGGGAGGGAACCGAAAGCTGAGCAAAGGCAGAGGGAGAAGTATGATAAAGAGGAGGTTGAGCAGGAAAGAGACAGGGCAGCTTTTCCTGAAAAGCTCTCAGATGAAATGCTGGGTTCAGTGTTCTGCATTCTTTCTTTGCTGGATTCGATTATGACTTAGATTCCATTAAAAGAGAGTCTAAGATTCTATGACATTTTGTCTTGGAAGATAACTTTGACATTTGAATATAGCTTTCTTATAAATTAAGAAACAAAGGTCCAAAAGGACTAGCCAAAGGCACCTAACAATCAAGGGCACAGTTTGGAGACAATACAATTCAGAGCTCATAAAAGTAATCCCAGGATGACCAGGCAATGGATCAAAGTGCAGCTCTCCCCAGGGTGCAGGGGGGCTCCTCTTGAAATTAGGACCACCCTAGATACAGGCAATAAAGAATGACCACTCTTTGTCCATGAAAGGCACTTTCTATTCCTGTCTTTCAAAAACTGAGACTTCAAAATCATAAATATATTATGCCTTCCTATATATATATATATATATCCTTTCCAAAATTTACAGTTTCTCTCTAGCATATTTGATCATCTTTCATTGGATTAATTCCTAGGTCATGTTTTTTGTTGATACTGTAAAGATCAGGAAAACTGATAAACTTCCAGCAAGACTAACAGTATAAAAGAAAAAAAAGAACATAAATACTCATATCAAAAGTAAAAGAGGGGCTAATACTATAGGTCTCACAAATATTAATTGGCTTCCCTGGTGGCTGAGACAGTAAAGAATCTGCCTGCAATGCAGGAGACCTGGGATCAATCCCTGGATCAGGAAGATCCTCTGGAGAAGGGAATGGCAACCACTCCAGTTTTCTTTACTGGAGAATTCCATGGACAGGGGAGCCTGATGGGCTACAGTCCATGGGGTCACAAATACTCAGACACAACTGACCAATTAACACTTTCACAAACGTTGAAAGTATAACAAAGCTATACTACAAACAACTCTATGTACCTAAATTTGTCATCTTGGATAAAATAAACAAATTCCTCAAAAATCACAAACTGTCAAAACTCACTCAAGAAGAAGAGAGAAATCCAAACAGTCATATAATTAAATAAAATGATTATATAGTTTTAAAAGTTGTCCAAAAATGGTTTCTCTAGGCCCAGAAGATTTCACTGGCAAATTCTAACAAACAGTTAAAGAAATAATGCCAATCTACATAACCTTTCTACAGAAAACAGAGGAGGAAGTAATGCTTCCCAACTCATTTTATGAGGCAACATTAACCTGATAGCAAAACCAGATAATAATACAAGAAAGTAAGACTACAGCCAATACCCCTCATGATTCATGTAAAAATCCACAAAGTATCAGCAAATTAAATCAGGCAATAGTTAAAAATAATACCAAATAACCAAATGGGGTTTATACCAGGAATGCAACTCTGTTTCAATATTCTCAAATTAATCAATGCAATCCAACATATTAAATGAGTTTAAAAAAAGAAAAATCACATTATTATATCAATGGGTACAGAAAAAACACTTGACAAAATTCAATATTAATACATGATTTAAAAACTCAGCAATTTCTTCAACTTGATAAAGGGCATCCACAAAATCTATAGCTAACATTGTACCTAATGGAGAGAGACTAAATGCATTTCCTCTAGTATCACTATTCTTAGTGCAATAAGGAAAATAAATAAAATGCATATCAATTAGAAAAGAAGAAATTAAATGATCCTTATTTGCTAACATGCTGCCTAAGTAGAAAATGACAAATAATCTAAAAACAAATAACCATAAAAAAAACTTCCTACTACTAATCTGTAAGTTTAATATTGTAAAATAAAAAGACAATACACAAAAATCAACATTTATATATATTAGCAATGTAAAATTGGAAACTGAAATTCCACCCTCCCCCAAAAAATTAACATCAATTAAAACACCTCCAGAACATGAGACACTTTAAATACAAATCCAATAAAATATGTACAGGATATTTATGCTGAAAATGACAAAACTTTGATGAAAAAAAATCAGCAAAGACCTAAATAAATGGAGAGACATAGTGCTCTCATGGATCCAAAGACTCAGTACAATTTAGATGTTAATCTCCTCTACAAAATAAATTTAATGGAATATCTTTAGAAATTTAGTAGGTATTGACAAATTGATTCTAAAATTTATGTGGAAAGGAAAAAAAAAGGAGCAAAAATATTTTGAAAAAAGAACAAAGTTGGAAGACTCACACAACCCAATGAGGTACCATTACACGCCAGTCAGAATGGCTGCTATCCAAAAGTCTACAAGCAATAAATGCTGGAGAGGGTGTGGAGAAAAGGGAACCCTCTTACACTGTTGGTGAGAATGCAGACTAGTACAGCCACTATGGAGAACAGTGTGGAGATTCCTTAAAAAACTGGAAATAGAACCCCCATATGACCCAGCAATCCCACTGCTGGGCATATACACGGAGGAAACCAGAATTGAAAGAGACACGTGCACCCCAATGTTCATCACAGCACTGTTTATAATAGCCGGGACATGGAAGCAGCCTAGATATGCATCAGCAGACAAATGGATAAGAAAGCTGTGGTACATATACACTATGGAATATTACTCAGCCATTAAAAAGAATACATTTGAATCAGTTCTAATGAGGTGGATGAAACTGAAGCCTACTATACAGAATGAAGTAAGCCAGAAAGAAAAACACCAATACAGTATATTAACACATATATATGAAATTTAGAAAGATGGTAATGATGACCCTATATGCAAGACAGCAAAAGAGACACAGATGTAAAGAACAGACTTTTGGACTCTGTGGGAGAAGGCGAGGGTGGAATGATTTGAGAGAATAGCATTGAAACATGTATATTACCATATGTAAAATAGGTCGCCAGTCCAGGTTCGATGCATGAGACAGGGCGCTCAGGGCCGGTGCACTGGGATGACCCTGAGGGATGGGATGGGGAGGGAGGTGGGAGGGGGTTCAGGATGGGGGACACACGTACACCCATGGCTGATTCATGTCAATGTATGGCAAAAACCACTACAATACTGTAAAGCAAGTAGCCTCCAATTAAAATTAATTTAAAAAAAAAGAAAAACAAAAGCTACAAACATGAAGATGTATGCAAATCACACAGCCAACAAGACATGTTCATAATGTATAAAGAACTCTCAAAGTTCAACAGTAAGAAAACAAATAATCCAATTTTAAAACATACAAAGAACCTGACCATATACAAATGGAAAAAAATAGACAGATGGTAAACATCATTAGCCATTAGGGAGATGCAAATTGAAACAATGACAAGATACCACCACATACCTATTATAACACATAAATAAAAAAACAACAATACCAAGAGTTGATAAGAATGCAAGAAACTACAACTCTCATATACTGCTCATGGGGATGCAAAAATCACACATACTGGCAAATGATTTGGCCATTTGTTACAAAATTAACCACAAAGTTTATCATAATGATAAGGTAATCCCACCCCTGGGTATTTACTCTAGAGAAAATTGGTATTCACACTAAACTCTCCACAGAATATTTCTTGAGATTCTGTTCATAACTGCCCAAAACTGGAAGCAATCCAAATGACCATTAACAAGTCAATGGATAAACAAACTGGTAAATCCATATAATGGACTACTACTTGGCAATAATAAAGAATGAACATATCACAACATGGATAAATCTCCAGAGAACTGCTAAGTGAAAGAAGCTAGTCTTAAAAAGGTTACATACTGTATGTATGTTCCAAACTGTGGAAAATTCTTAAAGAGATGAGAATTAGACCACCTTAACCCCTCCTGAGAAACCTGTATGCAGTTCAAGAAGCAACAGTTAGAACCATACATGGAGAAATGGACTGGTTCCAAAGTGAGAAAGGAGTACATCAAGGATGTATATTGTCGTCCTGCTTATTTAATTTCTATGCAGAGTACATCTTGCCAAATGTTGGGCTGCATAAAGCACAAGCTGGAATCAAGATTGCTGGGAGAAATATCAATAACCTCAGATATGCAGATGACACCACCCTTATGGCAGAAAGCAAAGAAGACTAAAGAGCCTCTTGATGAAAATGAAAGAGGAGAGTGAAAAAGTTGGCTGAAAGCTCAACATTCAGAAAACTAAGATCATGGCATCTGGCCCCATCACTTCATGGCAAATAGATGGGGAAATAATGCAAACAGTGAGAGACTTCATTTTCTTGTGCTCCAAAACTACTGCAGATAGTGACTGCAACCATGAAATTAAAAGACACTTTCTCCTTGGAAGAAAATCTATGACAAACCTAGACAGCACATAAAGGAGCAGAGACATTACTTTGCTGACAAAGGTTTAAATAGTCAATGCTATGGTTTTTCCAGTAATCATGTATGGATGTGAGAGCTGAACCATAAAGAAGGCTGAGTGCCAAAGAATTGATGGTTTTGAACAGTCATGTGGAGAAGACTCTTCAGAGTCCCTTGGACTGCAAGGAGATCAAACCAGTCAACCCTAAAGGAAATCAACCCTGAATATTCACTGGAAGGGCTGATGCTAAAGCTGAAGTTCCAATACTTTGGCCAACTGATGTGAATAGCCAAATCATTAGAAAAGCCCCTATTGCTGGGGAAGATTGAAGGCGGGAGAAGAAGGGGACAACAGAGGATGAGATGGTTGGATGGCATCACCAACTCAATGGAAATGAGTATGAGCAAGCTCCGGGAGATAGTAAAGGATAGGGAAGCCTGGCGTGCTGCAGTCTGTGGGGTCACAGAGAGTCTGAGATGACTGAGTGACTGAACAACAACAACAACTGTATGATTCCATGAATATGACATTCTTGAAAAAAACTACAGTGATAGAAAACTGATCAGTTATTTACACAGCAAATAGAGGTTAGAAGTGAGTAGAGGGTTTAACTCAAATGGAACAGCACAAGGGAGCTTTCAGGGGAGAGGGAACTATTCTGTATCTTCATTGTGGTGGTAGTTTTGTGACTCTGTGTGTGTGTAACAACTCATAAAAATGCACACCAAAAAAGACAACTTCACTGAATGATAATTTTTATTTTTTTTTAATTTTTTATTTCAGTAAGTATTCACTGAGTGCCTATTACACGCAAGATTTTGTTTCATATAGTTGGGACACATCAAAGGATAAAACAATAGTCCCTGCCCTCACGGAGCTTACAGTCTAGCATTTACAACCATTTCACCTGGATGCAGTCACCCTGGGCAAGTCACTGGGCCTCTGTCCTCAGCCACCTGATGCAGGAGTAAGGAGGCCCAGCTCAGACATGGGTAACAGACCGGCTGTGCTGGAGATGCCAAAAGGGCGCCTACCCCCAGCCCACCATCCAGACAGTTGATAGGACTGGAAGCTGGCTTTTAATGATAAAGTATAGGAGGAGGGGGCACAGGGACTGGAGCCAGCAGTCTGCTAGGCTGCTGCCTCAGGGCCTGGGCTGGCTACATGATCTGCTGCTGCTGCTGCTTCTTGTTGGCCGCCTTGCCGGCAAGGTCCTTGGCCTTCTCTGTAGCTGCCACTGCCATCTCCTCGGCCTTCTCCTTGGCTTCCTTGGCTGTTTCAACAAGGGTTTTGGGAGGGGCCTCACCTTGCAGCTTGGCCAAGATGTATTCAAAACCCTTCATAGTCATGGTCATGTTACTTTTGAACCATGCAAGACCAAATTCCTAGACGGCTCTGGAGATGCCAAATAAGCTAGAGGAGACCCAGGTTTCCTGGCAGATTTCAGCCCAGCTGCTGTTATCAGAGTTCACACAGTAAACACATCATTCCTCCACCACCATCAGCTGGGTGTGGTTGATGTTCCAGGTGAAGGTGGCCATGGTCTGGTTTCCTGGGTCCACAATAGAATCTTCCAGGAAGTACACTGAATGAGCAACACTGGCAGGAAACAGTCGCTCAGCCCAGCAGGGCATCCTGTTCGTCTTGGTCAGGAGCTTCTGGTCAGAGGTCACCTCTCGGTGCACTATGTCTTCCATCAAGGCATGTTTGCTACAGGGATTTGGGTACCGCTGCCAGAAGGCAGCAAACACTTGGTCCCAGGAACTCCAGAGCATGCTCTGGCCCAGGAAATACTCCACCATTGTCCCGGCCAGGGCGGGCTCAGTGCCGGGGCAGCATCAGGGGTGTGGAGCCCCAGGGGCATGCAGAGGCCAGGCTGGAGCTCAACACTCGGCCGCCAGGCTAGCGGCAACTCAGTTGCTATAGCGCTGAACCCAACCAGCCACCACCACCGCTGCCATGAGGGCTAACTTTTAAAATAGAATGAAGAACTAATCCCGATTTAAGGAGGTTAAATGATAAATTTTATGTTATACATTTTATCTCAATTTAAAAAATCAATGCATCAATCAATCTTAGTTCAGTCACTGACCCCAGGCAACTTGACTTCATTTTATCTGTATATAAAATGTGAATAATAAAACTGCCTACCTCATAAGCTTATCATGAGAATTATATATAAACTTTGTATAACATGTTTGCCATATGACAAGGGTTCAATAAATGTTATTTACTAATTTTACCCTGTAGATAATTTCTCCCTTTTGAATCCATCCTAAACACATCCTTGAGAATATTTTTATTAATATATATGCGCCTTCATTTTTTCCTATCCCTCCACAATGTGCTGTCTAGTCAGCAAACAGGTGGACCCCCAGGAGAGACCCAAATTCCTATTAACGAGTCCTTCAATCAATTTCCAGCCATGGCCCATAACGAACAAGGATCTGCCCCATCCCCAGGGCATCATGCTTACACTAAGTCTCCTTTTCTGGAGACACAGTCTTTTACACCAGGCAGTCCTGCCATCACCCCTGTATCCCAGGTATATTCCCCTCTCTAAGAAAGTTACTTTACCACTGATGTTTCACTATAACCTTAACAGAGGGGGATTCTAGATTCACCAGTGGAGAATAATAAGAGCGAAACAGTGAAACGAATAGAAAGGTAGGATATTAGACATATTTTCCCAACTTCACAGTTGGTCAAGGGCCAACTATTTTCTTTAACAATCCTCTCCCCCAAATTGAGACATGAAATTTATCCCAGTCCACCTTATCATCTAGGAAAATCTTTGGAAAAAAGTGAAAACACTGGGTCTAGCTACTGGCTTTGATTTTGGATGCAACATTTGTGCAGGCCACAGCTCCGACAAATCTGTTCTATGCAACAATTATTGTTTCCTCTGTTCATCATTATCCTGCACTCTGCCTCACTTGCAAAAACATGTTTCAGGTGCTATTTGCTCCATAATGTTCCACTGAGAAACAAAGCATGCATCATGCCCCCAACAGTAGCTCCCAGAGCATACAGTTGCCAGCATCAGAACCCATCATAAAGAAGAGCAAGAAATTTCCATCTCCCGCCCCCTCATGATCAAACTGGGGCTTCAGCCCACACAGATCTGTCACTCTGAGAAGGCTCCCCAGTCACAGCATCATCTTTGCCAAGGAAGAACAGAGAAAATTGCATCTCAGAGCTACACAAAGTTAACTTTTCTATTCTAGCCTGTATTTTAGCAGCACTGTCTTCTTAGAACAATTATCTCAAAAGTAAAAACTCAGTTTTCACCTAAAGTGGAAAACTGACTTGGGAGAGGAGTGTCCTGGACTAAGTTCATACCAGATCCTAAAATCATATTGCAAAAGAACCAAACCGTAGAATAGTGGAACACAGAATGTAAGATTTGGCATAATCAAAAAAAGGTGGGGGGAAGGAGGGGGGAAAGAAACAAAACCTCCTTTGACAGGCCCCCTCCTAACTTGTCACCTGAAATGAAGAGAAATATTCCTTGAAAAAGAATTAATTACGGGGTTTCTATCATGCCATTCTGCTATCCCAAAATAGTAGCACTAACACTGATTCACAAACACACGCTGCCATCTAAACCTCAACCCATGCTCTCAGCATCGGTTCAAAGGTCCTCCCTTTCAGGAAGCTTCTTTAAGTAGACTGACCCGTATCTCATTCTCTGTCCCAATCTCCCTAGCATAAGTTTGTAAGTGCGTTGTGTGCTGCTCAGTACTGGTGGGAAAAAAATGTAAGGTTTCCCTTCCCAATTAGATGGTAGGCTCAAGAGCAAGGAGTTTGTTTATAACATCCCTGTTGGTAGGTGTTTCTCAAATACTTGCTGCTCAACTATAAAACACTGAAGTGCTAAGGAAGCTTAAGCAAGCCTGGCTCCCACTGGGTCCACAGGACTCACACACAGAGGGCCATTCATGATACCATTTCAGTGTTGAAAAGAAGGTACCTACCGACAATCCATACAATCCAGAAAGCTGTTTGTTGCTACTATATTAATGAAAAATTGTCCCAAATGCTTAATACCAAACATTTAAGTATGGAGATTCATGTACTCACAGGGAGATAGAGGCTCAGGCAATGCAGCCCATTGAAACCCTTAAAGGAGATCTGTGTTGGAGGAGGCAGGATGTGGGTTGGAAATCTTGCCTCACTTATTATGCCTTCTTTCACTGCTCATATCCACAAATGTAACATTTTGCAAGTAACAGAGTTCAAAGGCCAATATTTCCTCAGGTCCAACAGACTGAAAGTGGGTGTTGCTCTATGTTCTTGGGAAGAAAAAGTTCCAGAGCCACAAATTCATCTGCAAGTCTTGTGTCAATGCCAAGACTGTAGTACAAGGATGACAGGAACAGGGGAAGGCGCCTGGACAGGGAAAGCCAAAACAAGAGATGTATATATACACGGCAAAGTATAGGTATGAGCAAGGCAGGTAAACCAAAAGCAGGAGGTCACAGTGGACGAGGGTAGAAGTCGGACAGGTCATGAGGAGTCTGGAAACACATGGGTACCAGAGAACAAAGCAAGAATTGACTTGACCAATTAAAGTAAATACAATGGATGTGGAGGCAGAGTCCCAGTTATGCCACTTACTAGATCTGTGATGCTTGACAGGTTGCATCTCCAACGGCCTAAACTCCTTTATCTATGAAACAGGGACAGTTAAACCTACTCAACTGCCTACCTCATATGCAGTAACAGGGAACAAAGGAGATAAAGCACATCTGAACATGCCTGCTAAATTCCAAATCACTGTTCAAATGTAAGTGACTGCTGTGATGAGATCATTTTGTGGACAAGGAGAAGTATGTGGCACTACTGGACTGGTAAGCCCAGTAGTGAGTCCAGAACTTGCATCATAGACCACAGAAATGCAAAAACAGATCATAGCAGCAGAGAGAAGATTCCTAGAGTAGCAACAACAAAGAGGCCATGTAACTGACATCCTTCCACTGCAGGAAGTATCTTACATAAGCTAAGGCAGGACACAAAGAAAAGGCAAGACTTTCTCTTCCCTCTTAACAGAGTAAAATTAATATCATGCATTTGTGAGCACCTACTGTGGGCCCATATGGGATTGCAGGAGGAAGGGGAGGAGACCCATGAGGGAATGGGCTGACTCCTGCTCCTTGCCTCAGTGAGTGGCACTAACACCCACCCAGTGGTCCAAACCGGAAACCTGAGAGTCAACTCTAGACTTCTCCTCCCTGCCTCTGGCCCTTCTCATCTGATCAGTCACTAAGTCCTATCGATTTTGCTCCCAAACACCTCTAAAATCTGTGCTTTCTCTCAATTTCTATTGCCATGGTACTCACTCCCTCAGTCCTCCAGTATCTTAACCTCCTAATCAGCCTCCATGTCATCAGTCATCTTTTAAAATCACTAATCAGATCAACTATTTCACACAAAATTCTACAATGGCTAACCACCACTGCATGTAACCTGAAGTTCAATGGATAATACAAGACAATATAATAAGCACATGCTAAATGGTATGTTGCAGACAACAGGCACCGAAGGAGATGAAAAAAAAAAGCAACACAGGTTCCCTTACTGGGGAAGAATACAAGGAGAGGAGGAGACTTACACTGAGTCTCAAAGAACTGACAGAATTGGAAAAGTTGGAAGTATGTAAGTATGTCTACATCTGAGGATATGTGTGGGGGTGGGGGGTGGGAGAATCACAGAGATTTTTAAGAAGGAGAATTAAACCTCAGGAACACAATGAGCTTCCTAAGATTCAGGGGGATAATGTCAGCCCCCATGCAGCACCAAATAAGCACATTTCCAGTTAATAAGGTGGCTTGCTCTTTGCTTTCTGAAAATGGAGAAATTAAATTATCTGCTTTGAAAAGGCTGCCTCAGAAGCACTTGGCAAACAGATTGAATATGGAGCCACCATCCTGGCAGAAGATAAATCAGACACAGAATGGCTCTGACAAAGCTCAGAACATGCGATGAAAACTGAGAGAGACAGGACCTGGATTCCAGCCATATCCAGTGTGTCAAGGTCTCTGAGGGGCAGCTGCAAGAAGGAAGCTAAATCAAAGATGAAGAAGCAGTATTTTAAAGAGACTATCATCTACAGAAACAGCGCCACTTCCAAAAAAATAGTAGCAATGGGATGCATTTTAAAAAAGCACTTTAATATGGAAGTGAGACAAACAGCAGGCAGACGCACAGAGGCTGACACAGTTGTTGCTCTGTTTTAAAAACTGGGAAGCTTTTGGAGAACCCAGCCATTCCAATTCTCGGTACTGCGACTCCCACATGATACTAATATGTTTAGCTGAGAGTTGAGAAGTTCATAAAATCAACCTCATTTTTTGCCAATTTCTATGATATCAAATACTCAGCTTTTATTAGCGGTCGGTTTGTTGTTTTTTTGGCTGAGCGACACAGCCATCATACAGGATCTTAGTTTCCCCTCCAGGGATAGAACTTGCGCCCCCTGCAGCGGAAGCACAGAATCTCAACCACTAGACCAGCCAGGACGTCCCTTTATTGGTGGTTTTTATTGACATAACTAATTGTGGTCATATCATGTTATCTGTCAAGTCAAATTCACCTTTTGGAGACTGTTTTCTGTCTCTGTATAGTAAACACAAAATATTCCTAGTTCATGATGTTGACATGGGAGAGAACAGCCTTGGTGCCCTGGTCAGAGAAAGAATCTGGGCCTGAGTGGAATACACCAAAAGGAGGGATTTAGGACTTGTATAGCATTGAAGATTCTGCCTAGGACTTCTGGAGAATAGATATATAACGGATCATAATGAGAGGTGATAGGGATAGATGAAAAGACCTAAATGATGAGATATAGACGATGACGGAGACAAACCGCAATTGCATTCCACTCTAATTAAAGATAGAGCAAACAGCACACAGTTGCATCTTAGCTAGATTGTGAACCTGAACTGAACTTCCTGCCTGCAGATGTGTGGGTGTTCAAGCTAGAGAGGCTCATAGAACATGTAGCTCTCGACACAGCACAGATGTATCTAAGCACAAACACCTTCTCCCCCGCTCAGGATATACTCTGAACCATATCATTATTCTATCAAACTTAATACTGACAGCCAGATTTGGATCTCCCAGTATCTCAAAAAGAGTTGCAGTTTTTTTTTCTTAAATAAAGCACCAAAAATAAATGCAGGACCTGACTTGCAATAATTCATGGCCCCAGGCTCTACCATCCTGATCTGAACGAGCACAGGTGTGAGACAGTTCTGTACTTCCTCTATTCTGTTCTCCTGTTTGGCTAAGTTTGGGTCCACTGAAGGGAGAAAGTAGGTGCCTTTACACCCTGGACAAGTTGATCAAATCCACTGCTGTCATTTCCAGAGTTAATCTACCTCATAGCAGGAAGTATCTAGGGCTTCCTAGGTGACTCAGAGGTAAAGAATCTGCCTGCAATGCAGGAGGCATAATGAGATACGGGTTTGATCCCTGTGTTGGAAAGGTCCCCTGGAGGAGGGCATGGCAACCCACTCCAGTATTCTTGTCTGAAGGATCCCATGGACATAGGAGCCCAGCAGGCTACAGTCCATGGGGTCACAAAGAGCCAGACAAGACTGAGCACACACACGGGGAGTATCTGCAGAAGCTTCCTCACTTGGCAATATTGGGTTAGTTATTTCAGACTGAAAGCTCAGCCCAAATGTCACTTTCCCCAGGAAAGCCTCCCAGACTAGATAACCCATTAAATATGAATTCTTTAACACCCTGTCACTCTTCTTTCTCACTCAACTCAATTGCTATTAATTATCTAAAGTGAAAAAAGTGATAGTCACTCAGTCGTGTCTGACTCTGCTACCCCATAAACTGTAGTAGCTTGCCAGGCTCTTCTGTCCATGGAATTCTCCAGGCAAGAATACTAGAGTATGTTGCCATTCCCTTCTCCAGGGGATCTTCCTGACTCAGGGATGGAACCCAGCTCTCCTACATTGCAGGCAGATTCTTTAGCATCTGAGCCACCATATTAATTATCTAAGTGTTGTCCAATAGAACTTCTGATGAGAATGGAAATAAATGTTCCATATCTGTGCTGCCCAGTACAGTGGTCATTAGCATGTGGCTATTGAGTCCTTGAACTGTTAATGTAACTGAGAGACTGAGTTAACTCTTTGACTTTAAATAATTTAAACTTAAATTGCTATACATAGCTTGGCTATCATTGCAGACAGCACCAGCAATTGCATTCTGTGTTTTAAGAGGGCAAGAGTTATTCTGGTGTTTTTGTAACACTGTATCCCCAGGACGCACACAGTAAGCATTCGATGAATACATAATTGCTCGATCAGTTAATCAGTCTACTATTATTTATTTATTTAGCCCACCAATATTAACTCTCTTGGAAACTATTTCACAAATGATTCCACAAGGTGATCATTTGATATTCAGGCTGAGGTAGGAGAGTGTAAGCAATGAAGGTCATGGGGAAGGGAGCAGGAAGGAGGAGAAGGCAGCTACCTGAGTCCACATTCTGGTTCAGATACTCAGTAGCTATATGACCTTGGGAAAGTCATTTAACCTCATTGAGCCTCAGCTTCCTCCTCTGTATAATCTGGACAATAATATCTATCTATCTAGGGTTGTTGTGATGGTGAAATAAAATAATGCATACAAAGCACTATAAATGTAAGTGGTATCTATTATAACTATTTCTATTTATTGAAAGAATAGGATTAGCCAGACAAGGACAGCATAACCCAAGAGACCAAATTTTATACAAAAAGCACAGTCTCTAGTATCTCTCCTGAGAAATTCCTTTGTTTTCTCTATTTTCAACCAAATTCAAACAGGATCCTATATGCCACCCTCCTACTTCCTCTTCTTCATGGGGATAACGACTTAGCCAATTCCTAGCCACTAAATTCATGATTCAATAGCATCTTATACAGTGACATTTTTTCACTAATACAGGCTTCCTAAAACCACACAATCTCCTCTATATCAGCCACTGTGGTATTACAGCCTGCTCTGAGTATTTATCATGATAATGGGTGCTTCTGTCTTTGGTCCTGCCATCCCTACCAATACAGACACTGGAAGAGATGGCAGCATTTCAACCCATGATGCTCAGTGTGAGAAACAGCCTTCACAGTTTGGAATTGATAGCTATGGCTCAGGACAGGCGACTTCTGTCTGAACATCCCATATACAGCTTCTCATAAACAAGGGCAAAAGTTGCCATACAATTCATTAACATTGCAAGGACCATCGAGTCTTCCTGTTTCAGGACAAAGTTGAAAATATTTTTAAAAATTGGAAAATGGAATTTGAAGCAAATCAATCCTACTTTTAAAACATTTGGAACCTCATGTATCTAAAATTCAGTCACTCTCCAGTACACAAATAAATAAAATACACATAACTTATCAACTTCAGGGGCAGGACAATAAAAAAGAAAAACAGGATCTATATGTTAATGAGGTCCTGTCTTAATTAAGCAAAGCATACTATAGCTTCCAGTTTTACTTTTCAAGTGGAATAAGGAGAGGTCACAGAACATGTTTGTCTATGCTTAAAAAGCCTTTGGAAGCAATTCGATCTGAGCTTCTTTTTTTTTTTTTTTTTTTTTCATGATCAAAACCTTTTATTTAGGGGGAGGGGGATAAGATTTAAAAGTGCTTTCAATCAGAAAATACGGATTAGCTAGCTTGCATATTCTACTGAAGGGTGTCAAAAAAGACAAATGCATTTAAAATAATTTTTAAGTCTAATAAATATGAGGTTTATGGGCTCTTAACTAACATATGAAGTAGATACAAAGTTTCTTCATCTTCATTACAAACTTTTAAGCTATTTTAATAAAATGGCTGTAGACCTCACTGTACTTCTGTTTATCTGTGCATTAATAAAAACCTGTTAAAACTGCTTGTTTAATACTTCTGAAAAAGTCTAGTCAAATAAGATCGCTAAAACTACCAGAGAAGCCTTGAAATACTGACTGAAAATTCATTTTAAAGTTGATTTAGCCTCTTTCGGAATCTGGCATTTAAATCAATATCTTCACCAACTTTAACTCTGAAAATATAAAAATTTTAGCCAATAATGGTTATAGTTAAACAGTATTGATATTATGTGAAAAAATAAAAATAGAAAATAGATCATCAATCATGCATTTCACAATTTCATGAAGTAAGGTAAGTATAACTCATAAATATTGTTATGTCTTTGCAGGTTTTCTCAGCTTACATCAGGCCTCAGCTGAAAGCTTATCTACCAAACACATCGGCACTCATGTAAACTAAGGACAGGAGTGGGTGACTTTGCACGTTGCCGCCCAGTGTTTGGCTTCAGGTGCCTCTCTCTTATGAAACTGTTCTAGGTATAACTCCTTGAACAGCATGAGAAAAGAGTGGATAGAACAGAACACCTGTTGGGCTAACAAGAATATGTTAGTGTATAAAAAGTTTTTCAGCTGAATAATTGTTCTCACTGTGGTTCTGCTATGTGCAACATATAAACTGTACAACCATTTTTCCTGTTTGTCTATTTGTGGAAAGAATTAGGCTCAATAAAATGTAAAATATACATTAGTTTGCTTTAAATGCAAAGATTAAAGTTTTTCTTACTTCGTTTTTGGCTCAACTGTAACATAACCCCAGAAGTCTCTGCTTTAATAATACAATATGAAAAGTTCACATATGTACATGGGTACATTCTTTCATTAAAATTTTTCATTAAATCTATCTCAATGTATCTTTACAACTGATCTTTACAACAAAAGTCAAAATCGACAAAGTAGAAATGATTCCATTTTACAGCACTTTAGGTTATCTGAAGTTTTCCTTCACGGCTTAAAGGGCATCATTGAAACGTTGCTTTCCATAGTCTGCAGGATCCATCTGAAGTTCTCGTTCTTCATCATTTTGCTTCAATTTATGGAAATCACCAGCTCGATCCTTGGTAGCCTGCTTTAGAACTTCTGCTTGAATTCTGGGTTCACTCTCCAAGTTAGGGCCTGGAATTAAACGCTGAAGAGGATTGGAAGGGTTCTGTTTCGAAGTTCTAGAGTTTCCATTGTGGTTTATATGAGAATCTGGAACCATATTTGGGGAGAGAGGTTTTCCAGTTGGAAGATGGGAGATTACTTGATGACTTTCATATTGAGAAAAGGAAACAGGGGGTTTCTTTAAAGCAACAGGAACATCTTCAGCTTTTGCAAGGTCATTCTCTTCTATTCCAGGCATGCCTGCATCACCATCTCGTTTGATTTGTTCTTTTCCGCGTGGGATATGATGGCTTGAGGGCTCTTCACTCTTGCCTGCACCATTCTCAGCAACTTCTGGAATGTTTTTAGGCACTGCATGATTGTCCGTATCCAATTCGTTTCCACCTTTTGATTCAGACTTGTGGGCCTCTTGCTTTTGTTCCTGTAAAAATTGGTCTGCTAACTTTTTAATATTTTCTTCATGCTGAGCTCTTAACTCCTTGATCTGTTGTCCACACTGAAAACTCTCCTGCTGCAGCCTCCTCACAAGGCGCGTGCTGTTCTTCCTGTGGTCCTGCAGCTGGTCCTCCTGTCGGAGAAACTCCTGACGGAGCTCAGCAAGTTGCTCCTTTAAATGATGTATGTCTGCCATCTGATATGATATGTTGTTCTGCAGTTTAACCTTGTCATCTTCGCATCTCTTCCCCAGGCCCTCCCGGGCCTGCAGCCGGCTGCTAAGGCAGCCGTAATCGGCCTCCTTCTGGTCAATCTGTTTCTTGTGCGAGTCCACCAAGAGCAGGAGGTCCGAATTGCGCTTCTCCAGGCGCCCGCGGGCCACCTCGGTGCGCTGGACCTGGCCCTGCAGCTCCGCCACCTCCTCCTGCAGCAGGACGTGGCGTGAGGAGATGCTCCAGTAATTGAAGGCGAGCACCGCGATCACCACCAGCAGGACCGCCAGAACCAGGGAGGGCAGGCGGCCGGCCCGCCGGTTCGCCCCGAAGCCCACCATGGGGCCGAAGCAGGCCGCGCCCCGAGCCTCGGAGCCGACACCTGCGGGCAGACGCTCAGGCCGCGGCTGAGGAGTTGCCCGGGGGACGCGGCCCCAGGGCCGGCCGACGCGGGAAGCCCTGAGCTTCTTTTTTATAGATAAGGAACTGAAATGCAGAGAGGGAACATGACTTTTCCAAGGGCACATAAAACTGTTAAGACTCAGACCTGAATTTACATACTGGATTTTCCTTTTACTAGGTGAAGTTATTTGACCTCTCCAATCCTTATTTTTCTAAGAATATGGGATGAATAATGATCCTCCACCTTACATGTTTACCATGAGGACTACATAAGAAAACATATAAAACACCTACTTTGTGCTGGACATATAAGACAAGTTGAGTAAACTTAGTTTTCTTCTCTTGACCATGTGTTATAGTGTTCTTTTTATTTAGCTATATCTTCATTTGCTTCATGGCAATAACAGCAACAATTGTATCTTTGCGAAAAGAGATGGGGACAAAGTTGGTCACCAGAATTTCTTTCAAGAATAACACTGTCTTGGATTGGAAGACTGCCTTAGTAGGTGTTTAAGGCAAAAAGATAGAAAGTGACCCTCCCCACCACTCCCCCAACCTCTTCCTCCTTCAAAAAAACAACTAGGATAAGCAGGCGGCACCAAGTCAGGATGGGCACATTGTTGCTATGAATGGAATGGGGAAGGAATTTTGTTGTTATCTTAGAATATGAGAGAACATGAAAGAAATTGGTCAGCTAGAAAGAGACTTGGGTTCAGAGAACATGTTAGTGAAACTCCACAGGGTTGTGGTAGCTAATACTGTCTGTGGTACATGTTAAAGTCATTTGCATTGCTGTAACGTAAATTATTCTCCATAGCCTCTATAAAATTTCAGTAAATTCTACACTGGTAATACTTTATATATGTGGATTATTTGGAGGAAACTTGAATTTTTAGGGATGCAGGGAAAGGTTTTGGACTTCCATAGTCCATGAAATCGGCAAGGATTCATGCTAATTACAACTAGGACTGACTCTGAGGTTGTACCTAACTTTTGAGGCATGAACATCTCAAGCATCATAGGACATTTATCAAATCCATGCCTCCTAGGTGTCCTGTTCCTAATCTAGCTTCCATCGAGATGGGATTCAAGCTCTGAGGACTAAGGGCAACTATATTAGAGGTAGGTAGTCAAAAGGCATAGAACTGAAAGCCAAAGTTTCTTAAGTGCCCCTAAGGAAATGCGCAAAGTGTTATTTCCAAGTATCAGGCACTATCCCCAGAGGAGGAAGAAGGGGAGCAGTGGCCAAACGTCAAATCCAGCTTCAATGACCTTTTTAAAGAACCAATTCCAGGAGGAGCCAAGATGGCGGAGGAGTAGGACGGGGAGACCACTTTCTCTCCTACAAATTCATCAAAAGAATAACTGAACACAGAGCAAACTTCACGAAACAACTTCTGATCGCTAGCTGAGGTCATCAGGCGCCCAGAAAAGCAGCCCATTGTCTTCGAAAGGAGGTAGGACAAAATATAAAAGATAAAAAGTGAGACAAAAGAGCTAAGGACGGAGATCCGTCCCGGGAACTCTTAGGCGGCATTGCTTGGGGTAGGGTCCGGGCCTGAGTGCCCTGAGGACAATCGGAGGGAGCTTCTGTGAGTTGCCAACTTGAACTGTGGGAGACCAAAAGAGAGAGAGTAAATTAACCGGCCCGAACACACTGCCGGCTGCTCGCAGAACAAAGAGACCGAGAGGGTCCAGAGAGGAGCTCGCAGGCTGCGGACCGGCCCAGCCCCGCCGGAGGCAGGAGGCAGGGGGGAGGGGAAGGTCGCGGAGAGACACAGGGCACAGGCACCCGACCGGCGCGGGCGGGGACTGGGGCTGGGGACGCGGAGGGCAGAAGGCGCAGGCACCCGACTGGCGCCAGCGGAAACTGAGACTGGGTCCGTGGAAGGGAGCGGGCGCGCCACACCTGGGGAGAGTGCGCCCACCAAGCCCCTGGCTGCCTGGACCGCTCTGACGGGGAAGGCACAGAGAGAAGGCACAGCTTTTCGCTCCGCGCTTTTGTGGAATACCCGAGGGCTGGAACCTCACGCCTCGCGGGGCGCGCTCCATATAGAATAGCCGGGAGCCTGAGCAGCGCAGATGGAGAAAGCGGCGTCAGCCCCTCTCGGCAGCGCCAGTCCGTCCCCGCGGTGCAAGCCCGCCCTCACAGCGCCAGCCCCTCCCCGCAGCGCCAGCCCATCCCCGGCAGCGCCAGCCCCTCCCAGCAGCGCGACGGAACTAGCTACCTGAGTAAGAGTCCACCTCCGCCCGCCTGTGTCAGGGGGAAATGAGGCTCTGAAGAGACCGGCAAACAGAAGCCAAATAAACAAAGGGAACCGCTTCAGAAGGGACTGGTGCAACAGATTAAAATCCCTCTAGGAAACATTGACTACACCGGAAGGGGCCTGTAGATAGCGAGAAGCGTAAGCTGGAACGAGGAGCTATCTGAAACTGAGCCGAACCCACACTGACCGCAACAGCTCCAGAGAAACTCCTAGATATAATTTTACTTTTTTCTCTTTTTTCTTTTTTTTCTTTTTTTTTATTTTTTATTTTTTATTTTTTCTCTTTTATTTTCCTTTAAAATCCCCTATTACGCCCCCATTACTCCTTAACTTTCATTTCCATAGACTTTTACGATTTTTTAATTAGGGGGGAAAAAAAATTTTTTTTTTCTTTCTTTTTTTTTTTCTTTTTCTTTTTTTTTTTCTTTTTTCTTCTTTTTTTTCTTTCCTTTTTCTCTTCTATTTTCTATTTTTCTTT
Source organism: Cervus elaphus (assembly GCF_910594005.1). Taxonomy (NCBI): domain Eukaryota; kingdom Metazoa; phylum Chordata; class Mammalia; order Artiodactyla; family Cervidae; genus Cervus; species Cervus elaphus. The sequence goes on along the minus strand of NC_057848.1, from coordinate 44,613,194 downwards.
TTCTCTTATTTCTTTTAAAGTCCTCTAGTACTCCTCTACTACTCCTTAATTTTCATTTTCAATACACTATAACCTTACAAAAAAAAAAGAAGAGAAGCCCTATTTTTAAACCGAAGATTATTCTCTCCCAATCTTGACTCTCTGTTTTCTACCTCAGAACACCTCTATTTCCTCCTTTCCCCTTCTCTTCCCAATCCAATTCTGTGAATCCTTGTAGGTGACTGGGCTACGGAGAACACTCTGGGAACAGACAGCTGCGTAGATCTGTCTCTCTCCTCTTGAGTCCCCCTTTTTCTCCTCCTGTTCATCTCTATCTCCCTCCTCCCTCTCCTCTTCTTCATGTAACCCTGTGAACCTCTCTGGGTGTCCCTAACGGGGGAGAATCTTTTCGCCATTAACCTAAAAGTTTTCTTATCAGGGCTGTATAGTTGGAGAAGTCCTGAGACTACAGGAAGAATAAAACTGAAATCCAGAGGCAGGAGACTTAAGCCCAAAACCTGAGAACACCAGAAAACTCCTGACTACATGGAACTTTAAGTAATAAGTGACTGTCCAAAAGCCTTCATACCTACACTGAAACCAACCACCACCCAAGAGCCAATAAGTTTTAGAGCAAGACATACCACGCAAATTCTCCAGCAACGCAGGAACATAGCCCTGAACGTCAACATACAGGCTGCCCAAGGTCACACCTAACACATAGACCCATCTCAAAACTCATTACTGGGCACTCCATTGCTCTCCAAAGAGAAGAAATCAAGTTCCACGCACCAGAACACTGACACACGCTTCCCTAACCGGGAAACCTTGACAAGCCAATCGTCTAACCCCACCCACTGGGTTAATCCTCCACAACAAAAGGGAACCACAGACCTCCAGAATACAGAAAGCCCACTCCAGATTCAGCAATCTAAACAAGATGAAAAGGCAAAGAAATACCCAACAGGTAAAGGAACATGAAAAATGCCCACCAAGTCAAACAAAAGAGGAGGAGATAGGGAATCTACCTGAAAAAGAATTTAGAATAATGATAATAAAAATGATCCACAATCTTGAAAACAAAATGGAGTTACAGATAAATAGCCTGGAAACAAAGATTGAAAAGATTCAAGAACTGTTTAATAAAGACCTAGAAGAAATAAAAAAGCGTCAATTAAAAATGAATAATGCAATGAGTGAGATCAAAAACACTTTGGAGGGAACCAAGAGTAGAATAACGGAGGCAGAAGATAGGATAAGTGAGGTAGAAGATAAAATGGTGGAAATAAATGAAGCAGAGAGGAAAAAAGAAAAAAGGATCAAAAGAAATGAGGACAACCTCAGGGACCTCTGGGACACTGTGAAACGCCCCAACATCCGAATCATAGGAGTTCCAGAAGAAGAAGACAAAAAGAAAGGCCATGAGAAAATACTCGAGGAGATAATAGCTGAAAACTTCCCTAAAATGGGGAAGGAAATAGCCACCCAAGTCCAAGAAACCCAGAGAGTCCCAAACAGGATAAACCCAAGGCGAAACACCCCAAGACACATATTAATCAAATTAACAAAGATCAAACACAAAGAACAAATATTAAAAGCAGCAAGGGAGAAACAACAAATAACACACAAAGGGATTCCCATAAGGATAACAGCTGATCTATCAATAGAAACCCTCCAGGCCAGAAGGGAATGGCAGGACGTCCTGAAAGTAATGAAAGAGAATAACCTACAACCTAGATTACTGTATCCAGCAAGGATCTCATTCAGATATGAAGGAGAATTCAAAAGCTTTACAGATAAGCAAAAGCTGAGAGAATTCAGCACCACCAAACCAGCTCTTCAACAAATGCTAAAGGATCTTCTCTAGACAGGAAATGCAGAAAGGCTGTATAAACGTGAACCCAAAACAACAAAGTAAATGGCAACGGGACCACACCTATCAATAATTACCCTAAATGTAAATGGGTTGAATGCCCCAACCAAAAGACAAAGATTGGCTGAATGGATACAAAAACAAGACCCCTATATATGCTGTCTACAAGAGACCCACCTCGAAACAAGAGACACATACAGACTGAAAGTGAAGGGCTGGAAAAAAATATTTCATGCAAATGGAGACCAAAAGAAAGCAGGAGTCGCAATACTCATATCAGATAAAATAGACTTTCAAATAAAGGATGTGAAAAGAGACAAAGAAGGACACTACATAATGATCAAAGGATCAATCAAAGAAGAAGATATAACAATTATAAATATATATGCACCCAACATAGGAGCACCGCAATATGTGCGGCAAACACTAACGAGTATGAAAGAGGAAATTAATAGTAACACAATAATAGTGGGAGACTTTAATACCCCACTCACAACTATGGATAGATCAACTAAACAGAAAATTAACAAGGAAACACAAACTTTAAATGACACAATGGACCAGCTAGACCTAATTGATATCTATAGGACATTTCACCCCAAAACAATCAACTTCACCTTTTTCTCAAGTGCACACGGAACATTCTCCAGAATAGATCACATCCTGGGCCATAAATCTGGTCTTGGAAAATTCAAAAAAATTGAAATCATTCCAGTCATCTTTTCTGACCATAGTGCAGTAAGATTAGATCTCAATTACAGGAAAAAAATTGTTAAAACTTCAAACATATGGAGGCTAAATAACACGCTTCTGAATAACCAACAAATCATAGAAGAAATCAAAAAAGAAATCAAAATATGTACAGAAATGAATGAAAATGAAAACACAACAAGCCAAAACCTATGGGACACTGTAAAAGCAGTGCTAAGGGGAAGGTTCATAGTATTACAGGCTTACATCAAGAAACAAGAAAAAAACCAAATAAAGAACCTAACTCTACACCTAAAGCAACTAGAGAAGGAAGAAATGAAGAACCCCAGGGTTAGCAGAAGGAAAGAAATCTTAAAAATCAGGGCAGAAATAAATGCAATAGAAACTAAAGAGACCATAGCAAAAATCAACAAAGCTAAAAGCTGGTTTTTTGAAAAAATAAACAAAATTGACAAGCCATTAGCAAGACTCATTAAGAAACAAAGAGAGAAGAACCAAATTAACAAAATTAGAAATGAAAATGGAGAGATCACAACAGACAACACTGAAATACAAAGGATCATAAGAGACTACTACCAGCAGCTCTATGCCAATAAAATGGACAACTTGGATGAAATGGACAAATTCTTAGAAAAGTATAACTTTCCAAAACTGAACCAGGAAGAAATAGAAGATCTTAACAGACCCATCACAAGCAAGGAAATCGAAATTGTAATCAAAAATCTTCCAGCAAACAAAAGCCCAGGGCCAGATGGCTTCACAGCTGAATTCTACCAAAAATTTAGAGAAGAGCTAACACCTATCTTACTCAAACTCTTCCAGAAAATTGCAGATGAAGGTAAGCTTCCAAACTCATTCTATGAGGCCACCATCACCCTAATTCCAAAACCTGACAAAGATGCCACAAAAAAAGAAAACTACAGGCCAATATCACTGATGAACATAGATGCAAAAATCCTTAACAAAATTCTAGCAAACAGAATCCAACAACATATTAAAAAAATCATACACCATGACCAAGTGGGCTTTATCCCAGGAATGCAAGGATTCTTCAATATCCGCAAATCAATCAATGTAATACACCACATTAACAAATTGAAAGATAAAAACCATATGATTATCTCAATAGATGCAGAGAAAGCCTTTGACAAAATTCAACACTCATTTATGATTAAAACTCTCCAAAAAGCAGGAATAGAAGGAACATACCTCAACATAATAAAAGCTATATATGACAAACCCACAGCAAGCATCACCCTCAATGGTGAAAAATTGAAGGCATTTCCCCTGAAATCAGGAACAAGACAAGGGTGCCCACTCTCACCACTACTATTCAACATAGTGTTGGAAGTTCTGGCCACAGCAATCAGAGTAGAAAAAGAAGTAAAAGGAATCCAGATAGGAAAAGAACAAGTAAAACTCTCACTGTTTGCAGATGACATGATCCTCTACATAGAAAACCCTAAAGACTCTACCAGAAAATTACTAGAGCTAATCAATGAATATAGTAAAGTTGCAGGATATAAAATTAACACACAGAAATCCCTTGCATTCCTATATACTAACAATGAAAAAACAGAAAGAGAAATTAAGGAAACAATACCATTCACCATTGCAACAAAAAGAATAAAATACTTAGGAGTATATCTACCCAAAGAAACAAAAGACCTATACATAGAAAACTATAAAACACTGATGAAAGAAATCAAAGAGGACACAAACAGATGGAGAAACATACCGTGTTCATGGATTGGAAGAATCAATATTGTCAAAATGGCTATTCTACCCAAAGCAGTCTATAGATTCAATGCAATCCCTATCAAGCTACCAACGGGATTTTTCACAGAACTAGACCAAAGAATTTCACAATTTGTATGGAAATACAAAAAACCTCGAATAGCCAAAGTAATCTTGAGAAAGAAGAATGGAACTGGAGGAATCAACCTGCCTGACTTCAGACTCTACTACAAAGCCACAGTCATCAAGACAGTATGGTACTGGCACAAAGACAGAAATATAGATCAATGGAACAGAATAGAAAGCCCAGAGATAAATCCACGAACCTATGGACACCTTATCTTTGACAAAGGAGGCAAGGATATACAATGGAAAAAAGACAACCTCTTTAACAAGTGGTGCTGGGATAACTGGTCAACCACTTGTACAATAATGAAACTAGAACACTTTCTAACACCATACACAAAAATAAACTCAAAATGGATTAAAGATCTAAATGTAAGACCAGAAACTATAAAACTCCTAGAGGAGAACATAGGCAAAACACTCTCCGACATAAATCACAGCAAGATCCTCTATGACCCACCTCCCAGAATATTGGAAATAAAAGCAAAAATAAACAAATGGGACCTAATGAAACTTAAAAGCTTTTGCACTACAAAGGAAACTATAAGTAAGGTGAAAAGACAGCCCTCAGATTGGGAGAAAATAATAGCAAATGAAGAAACAGACAAAGGATTCATCTCAAAAATATACAAGCAACTCCTGAAGCTCAATTCCAGAAAAATAAATGACCCAATCAAAAAATGGGCCAAAGAACTAAACAGACATTTCTCCAAAGAAGACATACAGATGGCTAACAAACACATGAAAAGATGCTCAACATCACTCATTATTAGAGAAATGCAAATCAAAACCACAATTAGGTACCATTACACGCCAGTCAGGATGGCTGCTATCCAAAAGTCTACAAGCAATAAATGCTGGAGAGGGTGTGGAGAAAAGGGAACCCTCTTACACTGTTGGTGGGAATGCAAACTAGTACAGCCGCTATGGAAAACAGTGTGGAGATTTCTTAAAAAACTGGAAATAGAACTGCCATATGACCCAGCAATCCCACTTCTGGGCATACACACTGAGGAAATCAGATCTGAAAGAGACACGTGCACCCCAATGTTCATCGCAGCACTGTTTATAATAGCCAGGACATGGAAGCAACCTAGATGCCCATCAGCAGATGAATGGATAAGGAAGCTGTGGTACATATACACCATGGAATATTATTCAGCCATTAAAAAGAATTCATTTTAATCAGTCCTAATGAGATGGATGAAGCTGGAGCCCATTATACAGAGTGAAGTAAGCCAGAAAGATAAAGAACATTACAGCATACTAACACATATACATGGAATTTAGAAAGGTGATAAGGATAACCCTATATGCAAAACAGAAAAAGAGACACAGAAATACAGAACAGACTTTTGAACTCTGTGGGAGAAGGTGAGGGTGGGATATTTCAAAAGAACAGCATGTATACTATCTATGGTGAAACAGATCACCAGCCCAGGTGGGATGCATGAGACAAGTGCTCCGGCCTGGTGCACTGGGAAGACCCAGAGGGATCGGGTGGAGAGGGAGGTGGGAGGGGGGATCGGGATTGGGAATACATGTAAATCCATGGCTGATTCATATCAATGTATGACAAACCCACTGGAAAAAATAATAATAATAATAATAAAAATTAAAAAATAAAAAAAAAAGAACCAATTCTAGGTTAGTCTTGATACCAACTTCTCCCTAAAATAATATATTCCTCTCTTCCTTGATTTATCTTGAATGTATAGTCCCCATAGCCTCCAGGCTTTCTGGAATTTTCACTGACAATTCCAGATATGCCAAAGATAACTGGGATATTCAATCCTTATTTTCTGCTAACACCTAGGTAGAAAGTCCCTGAAGAGAGAACAAAAACTTGACATGACAAAAATATATGAAAAAACCCCTCCCCCCTTTTAGTGCCCTGAGGTCCATATTTCAGCAATTCTCAAATTTAATGTGTATAAGAATCACCTGAGCTTTCTTGAGCCCCACAACAGAAATTTTGATTCAGTCTGAGTAGTCAGGAAACTACATTTTTAACAATCTCTCTAACTGCTTCTTATACAGAAAGTATATTAGTCTGCTAGGGCTGACATAACAAATAACCACAGACTATGTAGCTTAAACAGCAGAAATTCATTCCTCACAGTTCTGACTGAGGGGAGTCTAACAGAACATGCTGGCTGACGCCTCTCTTTCTTTGGACTGCAGATGGTGGTGTCATTTGTGTCCTAACCGTGGCCTTTTCTCTGTGCATGGGCATCCCTTGTCTCTCTGCCTCTTCGTGTAATAATACCAGTTCTATTGGATTAGAGCCCCATCCTCATGACTTCACTTAATGTTAATTGTCTCCTTAAAGGCCCTCTCTCCAAATACAGTCAAATGAAGGTTAGGACTTTGACATATGAATGAGGTTGGGGGGGACCAACTCAGTTCATGACAGATAGTTTATAAACATGGAGAAATAATGATGGCTGAACTGCGAAATAAAGAATATAGTTAGTTAGAAACAGCTACCCAGAACCCATGGTATACAGATTCTAGGGTACTTACAGGAGAAACTACAAAATAAAAATGCTCCTACCTTCATGAAATTTTAAGGTAAAAGGAGAATTTTATAAATACACTCAAGACATTTACAAGTGCCAAATATTGTATTGCCTAAAAAGTTCATTTGAGTTTTTTCAGATGATGTTACAGAAAAACCCAAACAAAATTTTGGCCAATTCAATAAATACAGTGACCATATAATTTATCATCTAAATAAGGACACTTGAGAGTAAAACAAGACAAAAGGTATAAACTGGAATATCCAGGGTAAACCATACCCTCTGGTCATCCAATAGATACTTTCTCCTTAAATGTTCAGGGACAAAGCCAGCTTTAAAAGGTAGACAGCAGCCCAGTCCATTCACATTTGCTGCACACTTAATAAAATGACTTCCTTCCAGGTGAATTCATCTTATAAAATATAAATAGTAATTGAGAGGGTATGGGGGTTAGAAGGAAGGGCATAGTGATGCATGAAACCATTATCACTTATTAATGCCTTAGCTTGAATTAGTATTTTCCATATTATCTTGAGGTCTCAGTTGAGCCCTATTAAAAAGGATGCAGAACAGATATACTTTGATAAAGAGAGGAGGAAAAGGCCATGGATAAGGAAGTGGAGGCTCCAGGAAGTTAAGTGGTTTGCCCAAAGTTACATAGCTCATAAGTGAAGAGGCTGTTTTCTAACCCTGGCCTTCTGTCTCCTATTCTGGTGTTCCTATCTGTCCATTATACTCCAAGATCTTTTGGAAACAATAGCCTTACATGAGTGTGAAGGATTCCGGGTACCCAATGAATAGAATTAAGTCTGGAGCACTTGACATATGTGGTAGAAGAACAACACACACCCTCACCCTGGCAAAGATGTCCACTTCTCAACCCCCAGAATCTGAGAACATGCTAGGTGATAATGGAAAAAGGGAACTAAGGCTGAAGATGGAATTAATGTTAATAATCAGCTGACTTTAAAATAGAGATTATCCTCAATTACCTAGATGGGTCCAATCTAATTAAAAGATCCTTAACACTGGGAAAGGGAGACAGAAAGGTAGGTCAGAGCCATCCCCCATGAGAAAGAGTTCACTGGTCATTGCTGGTTTGAAGATGGAGGATGGAGCCACAAGTCAAGCAATGTAGCCTCTAGAAGCTGGAAAAGGAAAGGAAAGAGATTCCGCCTGAGAGCCTCCAGCAAGGAATTCAGGCCTGCCGACATCTTGGTTTTTAGCCCAGTGAGATCCATTTTGGACTTCCAGACTTCAACCTCCAGAATTGTAAGATAATAAATGTATATTATCTGAGCCACTAAGTCTGTGCTAATGTGTTATAGCAGCAATGGAAAACTAATACAACACAGCAGGAAGAGTGATAAGGAAGGACAGTGGTGGGGGCGGTGCACGTGTGTGTGCGCATTTGTGTGTGTGTGTCTATGATAGAAAGAGACAATACAGAGACCCAACAGATTTGAGGTAATTTATCTGCCACAGCAAACTTTATCTACTTTGCTCTTCTATTTGTGATTTGCCCAACAGATAAAATGAGTAGATACTTTAGATAATAGTTTTTAATATATGTAGTCTTGGAGTCTTCTAGTATTCAAAATCTGCATGAATAAATCACTCATTTGATAATGCTGCATTAGGACAGATGCAGAGTCCATTCCCTTCCCAATACATCTCTCTGGAAAGAATTAGCATTTTAAAACTAGAACTTGAAAGGGTAAATTAAGAGAAGGAAGACTGAAATAAAATGTTTCCCTTCCAAACTTTCCTCTGAAAAGAACATGTCTGCCTGCATGACCCAAGGATGATTTTGCCAGTGACTTGCACAAGCATGAAATTCTATTTACTCTGCATTTATTTTTCTATTACTTGATTCCATGGAGAAAGAAGAGTGTTAACCAATTACAGAGGAAGCTGACTCTCGATGTGCTTTTCCCAAATGACAACCAGATTTTCAGGGCCAGGGTTTGATCTGTGAATATACTGCACTGTCTCAGAAAAGGGCCCTGAGCTGGACTCTTACACAGAACCATTTGTGACAATATCAGAATTCTAATAGTTCTACAATTTTTACTACCTTGAGCACTGTATCAAGAGCAATACTCTATCAACCTTCAAACCAACAGTCTAAAAAAAGATCTCTCTTCAACTAAATGTTAAACAATTGAATGACTGGCTCATGGGGCTCAAAATTTTCAATAGTCTCTCACCCAAAAGAATTCAGTTCTTTCCAAGAGCTCAGCAGTTAATATCCACAGTAGGGAAGGCAATTAGCCAATTCATAAAGTTGGGTTCAGCTGACACATCCATTGGAAAGGGAAATTATTTTTTAGCTTATGTAAGAATCTGTAACTCAATTTCAGGCAAGACTAATATTACAAAGAGTGTTCACCCATGGCTAGATCATCCTTTTGTCTTAGGCCATTGTGACTCTGAATATTTCAACCAGGGCCATGAGCACCATCACAACAGGATTAACTTTACAAAAGTCCACTTCTGTAGTGGATTGTAATATCATCTGCCCAGCATAATATTCCTTTCCCTTTTCTTCTTGTAACCAAATCTCCCTTCCTATAGGAAACTTATTCCATAAAATTTAAGTGAGGCCATCATCTCATAATCATCTGCCCCCACCATATCACCTGAGTTGGTATGTAAACTGGAATCACCATGCTTTCCTTGAAACTAACACAAAAGTGTAAATCAACTATATGTCAATTTTAAAAATATTTATTAAATGAGGGGACTCCCCCCCAAAAAAGGTCCTGGGATGGATGCTATCAATGAATGTGAAGAAAAATAAGGCAGTAAGTACCTCCACTCCACAGACTGACAGTCTACTGAGGGAGAGAGGTATTTACTCAAATAAACCAAAGCAGAGTATGATAAGTACTCCAACGTAAGTGCAACCAATGGGCTATGGGAAAATAAGGGACAAGGGAATTTATCCCAATTGGAGGCCTCTTGGGAGGCCTTCTGGAGTACTTATTATTTGAGAAATGTCTTTGAAGGCAGGTAAAATGGAAAATTCCTGGAAAAGAAGCTAGCAGAAGCAAGTGTGCAAGATGAGACAGAGCTGAACCTGTAAGAGAAAGGCAGAGTTGTCTCATTCAGTTTAAGATCACCTGACAGTACTGCCATTTACGGATTGCAATGTTGTGGATGGTGGAAATTGTGTCATATAAAATGAACGGAGAAACATAAGCTTAGATGAGATTGTAGGCACAAAAGGAGACCAAATATTATTCTGTATTTAAGGGGGAACCATCTTGAGAGGTAAAATGATACAGTCAGATCTATTTTGGGGCTTTTTCACCCAGAAAGTTAGTCTGGCCCTAATGTAAAGGACAGAAAAAAGAAAGAACAGTTAGGAGTGGGGTATGCAGAAAATAAGAGCCTCAGCCTGAGTCACGGCACCAAGAGTGAGAAGATAATACACCAAAAAGGGAAAAGTCATATGTCTTCTAAATTAACAGCAGTGTTGGGCAAGAGTGGATGATGGTTAAAAATATAACCCTAATTTTCTTCCTCAGAACTTTTAACCTTCCATAGGTTATACTGCCTAGTAAATTAGTAGAGGGTAGAGTGGAGGAAATCCACAAAAATTTCTCTTCATAAAAATAATTCTAAACCACAGAAATGTTAAAACCACAGGAGGAAAAAAGGTTGGTTACTTTTAGTACCACATCTTTTTTGAAAAGGGGGTTGTGAGGAGTTAGCGAGTTTGATGGCTGACCTTAGAGATAAGTTACTCACCACTCTCTTTGGGCTGTTTTTAAATATCAAGGCCACATTCAAAAGACAAAGATTCCACTTCCAATTGCAGCCAAGGTGGAGTAACAGGGCTTGGATTATCTTCTCACCTGAAACGACCCAAAAAACAGAGACAATAATAAACCAGAGTTTTCAAGATATAGTACACCAAGCAATGAACAATAGTAAACAAATGATTGTGCCAGTTTACTGCCTGAAAAGAGTTTCCAGGACACACTCAAGGCACAGGGAGAGAGAATGGAGGAAAAGTCTAATGGGTTTTCTGAGCTAGAGAGAAAGAATCTGTGAGTACAAGAAGAACAAGGAGTTCGTAGCACAGATAACCAGACAGGAGGGAGTAGCAGACAGAACCCTGGAAGTCAACAGAGTATTGATCAGAACATACATGCGAAGAAACTAACCAAGGGAGGGGAAAGAACCACCTGAAAGGACTGCAGGGAACAGTAGCCAGCACTCACCCAGGGCTAGGAATAAAGCCTGTTCCTATAAGCTAAACTGAAAAACCTAGGGTAGAGTACTTGTCAAAAACTGTAAAGTGTCTGGGTTTCCCCCTACTTGTAAACCAAAAAGATAAAACATACTTTTTCATGGGTACTGAAAGAAGATGAAAGACTCTTGGGTCAGAGATAGAGTTCTTATTGCTCACAGCACAGCAAGGAGCATGATCATGTGATATATTTATTTGTGTTGGTTCTCTGTTAAGTCATAACTGAATGCTTATGTCCTCTCAAAATTCCTATGCAGAACCACTAACCTCCTATATAACAATATGAGAAGGTGGAGCCTTTGGGTGGTAACTAGGTTTAGATGAGGTAATAAGGGTAGGCCCCTATAATGGGATTAGTGTTCTTAAATGAAGAGACACTAGAAAGCTGGCTTCATTTTCTTCCCTCTGCCATGCAAGGATACAGTGAGAAGGCGGCTGTGTGCCAGTTAGGAAGAGGATTCTCAGCAGAATTTGACCATGCCTGCACCTTGATCTTGGACTTCTCAGATTCCAGAATTGTGAGGAAATATATGTCTGTTGTATAAGCCACACAGTCTATGGTGTTTAGATACAGCAGCCTGAGCAGATTAAGACAGTTCCCCTTGTCAATGAGTCCCATGGAGGTGATTTGATAAAGGCCCAGGTAAATGTGAACTTCCATCACAGCTGAGGAACACCAGGCTTGGATAACTCTGTTTTCATAAGCAGCAGTAAGCCTGTGGGTCCCTAAGAGAATGCTAACAATTCAGAAAGGCAACATAGGAAATCATTAGCACCCATTAAGCATGCAGGAACAAGATGGTGAAATCACCTGGAACATAGGCCTGGGAAGATAATAAGCATAGGAAAAAAAGGGCCATAGCATGGTTCAAAGATACCTAGTTCACGGACAAATAAAAGCAAGGAGAAGTGGCATGGTATAATGGAAAATCATCTCACCTGTAAAATGAGGGTACTAATATTTACTTTGCAAGAAAATATTAATGCCTGGTATATAGCATATATTCATATAGCAAATGATAGCTCCTTGAAGACAAGGACCAGGAAAAAAAAGCATATATATAGTACCAATGGGCTTCCCAGGTGGCCCACTGGTAAGAAATCCAACTGCCAATGCAGGAGGTGCAGATTTGATCCCTGGGTTGGGAATACCCCCTAGAAGAGGAAGTGGAAACCCACTGCACTATTCTTACCTGAGAAATCCCCTGGACAGAGGAGCCTGGCAGGCTACCGTCCATGAGGGGCAAAAGAGTTGGACATGACTTAGAAACTAAACAACATACTACCAATAGCAAACAACAGTGCTTGAAAAGCATGAGGCACAGTGGAAAGAGAGAGAATGCTTTGCATTCAGGGAGACCTCGGCTTGAACCACTTGCTGTGTAACTCGAAGCATGTTATCTCCCCTCTCTGCTCCTCAGTTTCCTCATGTACAAAGTAGAGATGCAAATATCAATGTTGCAATATTTAGAAATAATGTGTAAAATGTAATTGTCATCTGATATGTCTTGATAACTAATATCTATTATTTTTATTAATATAATTATTAAATTTGCCTCAAAACTAGCCTCAGGCAAAGTGTCACAGTGTGGAAGACTACTCTATAAACTCTTCAGCCCTATTTTCTGAAAGCACAGAAAACAGCACAATGCTGATACCCATTTGTCTTTCATAGATAGCAGGAGTAACAAAAGACCAGGAAGCTCCATCCAGAGTTACAAGGCATTCAAATGAATTACAAGAAAGAAGTGTCACCAGACACATTAACAACAAAATAGAACAGTGTGCTGTAAGGTTTTTCCAAAGCCTTCCTGGCAAATATTAGCAGAATGTCAATGCTCAAACATACTCCAAGTTCCTATTAATGGCTACCTGAGTCGCCTTCACTTCCTTTTTTAGCTTTTGTTTTTTCAAGAAAAAGACTCAAATCTGTTCCTCATTTAAGGCACTAAGAAAATGAAATCTCTCTCACACACACATACACAAGACATAATTTATCTTCTTTCCATCAAGGCAAAGTCAAATGCTCTTAGCTAAATTTCCCAGTAAATCAAAGAAATCAATAACAAGGAGAAGCACACTGAATATTAGCTCTCAAAGGTTCATGAGAAAAAGAAACTGACAAAGAAAGTCCCATGTAACTCACTCACCAAGGTGATCCATAGGTATCAAATTTTTCTGAACCAAAAGTCAGGACACATAGGATGAAAATTATGAGCACACTTATGAGGGAAATGTTAATATCTAAAATCACTGCTATCCATTCACTTTTCTACCCAAACCTTAGACAAGTCAAAAGTCCTAGACTTAGAACATTTTAATTGATTATCTCTGGCTACTGATTCTGTACACTACATAATCACTTGGGCTAAGGGGAACTAAACAAAATGTAATTTCTACCAACAGAAAAGAAAATGAGCCAACAGAGATTCTAGAAGAGAGAACTCTAGTTGGAAAAAACCCATCAGGAGAGGACAGAAAACAGTGCTCAAGACCAAAAAGAATGCCTGGGCATTCTCATTAGTAATAGGAAAAGGTAGTAGGTAAAGAAAATTTTACTAAGATGAAACCAAATAGACTGAGGTCACAACAAGTATGAAAGGTGGCCTCACAGTCTGGTAACACTTGTTTTTAGAATGAGGATAAGTGACCATACAACTTTTGACTACTCAGGGATAGCCCTCTGGAAACTAAGCCATCATGAAAGAAATTTACTTACCAATAATCTGAAATTAAAATACAGATGACTTCTTCAAAATTGACCTGTACTCAGAACCTTTTTAGCTAGCCATGAGGATAATTTGGTCTGGTGGAAAGAGCCTTCCACTAGCAGTTAGGTGACTTGATTTTTGATACTTCCTATATCTTGACTATTACTCTGTGGCTTTGTGAAATGTGGTCCATGCCCAGATAGAATTCAGCCACTCTGAGACTGCTTGTGACCTATTTTTGCTCATTCTAACTAATAAGATATTGATTATAATAACACATAGCAGGTATGGCATCAGTGAAAATTATGGAGTAAAGAATCCCTAGGGCCAATCCCTCCACAAAAACACCAAAGAGAAAAAAAACTGACAAAAACTATCAGAATCAAATTTATCAGAACTCCACAAAACAGACAAAGCAAATATTTCAGTAAGAAAAAGGTGACTAAAACCCAGTCAACAGAGCTTTGTGGCATTTTAGCTTATTCCTTCTGCATCCACACCTTTTATGTTTGGTGTGGGTTTGTGAAACACCAATTCACATGCCCAGAATTGGTTCCTGGTATCAGACAGAGCAAATTGGAACTTGTTCTCAAAAATTATGACAGTTGGCTTTGATCTGGATGGCAATTCCCTGAAGGACTAACACAAAAAGATTGCCTTTATTTTGCCAAAACTGAAACTCTCTCGGGGTATATGAGTGAGTACACAGAAGGGAGCATTTGTCAAAAACATTTTAAAGGCAAATGAACTAGCATCTTCCACCTGAAACAATGGATATCAGTTGAGGTAAACCAAAGACACAATAGAAAGCCAAAGGAAAGGCTAAGGAAGATGCTTTGGGGAATAAAAGTTTCTACATACTCCTGGAAACTTAAAAGGCTATGTATATGCCCAAAATGAGAAGCATGATAAAAAAAATTAAGCAATCCCTAAGCCCTCTCCTTTAGCTGTCACTCAAGCTCTGCACAAGAAGGAAGTGAGGACAGAGTTATAAAATGCCTGAGTGTGGAAGCCCAACTCAACACATATGCAAAGACCAGCTACAAAGACTGAGAGAGCTTTTTCTTGATCTAAGAGTTTAAGGAGCTATCTGTCCAATCATTAGCTAAAGGAACAGACTTCAGTGACCATTTATGACAAATACACCATCTTTACAAAATACACCAGAGAAGTCACTAAACAGACAAAATACTACAACCCATGACAAACAAACAAACCCCATGAGGAAGGGGGAAATCTGATGTTCAGTGTTATCACATTTTTAATGTTCAAAATGTCCAGTTTTCAACAATAGGAAATTATGAGGCATGCAAAAAGACATAAGAATATATGGCCCATTTACAAGAGAAAAAATAAATTAAAAGAAACCATTATTAAGGAAGCCCAAACACTGTACTTACAAGAGGAGAACTTTACATAAACTATATTAAATATGCTGAAAGAGCTTAAGGAAGCAATGGACAAAAACCTAAAGAAACTCAGAAGAACACTGTCTTGCCAAATAGAATAAACAAAGATCTATTATTTTATAAATACATAAATTTTTATAAATATTTATTATTTATATAATATTTTTAAATGTTTCTTGCCATCAATAAAGAAAAAGAAATTTTAAAATGGAAAAAAAACAAATTTTGAAGCTAAAAATACCATAGTTGAATTGAAATATTCACTAGAGAGGTTGAAGAGTTAAACCCTAGAGAACCCTAATAGCCAAAACAATCTTGAAAGAGGAGAACAAATCCAGATTTATCATGTTTCCTGATTTCAAACTATACCACAAAGCTATAGTAATCAAAACAGAATGAGACTGGCACAAAAACAGAGACATAGAGCAATGGAACTGAGAGAGCCTGGAAATCAGCACAATTATGTGGTCAATTAACCTCCAACAAAGGAGACAAGAATACAAGATGGGGAAAACCATCTTCAATAAATAATTCTAGAAAAACTGGGCAGCAACATGCAAAAGAAACTGGACTACTTTCTCATGCCACATACAAAAATAAACTAAAAATGGCTTAAAGACTTAAATGTAAAATCTGAAACCATAAACTTCTAAATGAAAACTAGATTGACTAAACTAAACTTCTATATTGACATCAATCTTAGCAATACTTCTTTGAACATGTTTCCTCAGGCAAAGCAAGCAAGAGCAGAAATAAACAAATTAGACTACATCAAACTAAAAAGCCTTTGCACAGCAAGGAAAATTATCAACAAAATAGAAAGGGTGCTTACTAAATGGGAGAAGATATTTGCAAACATTATATCTAATAAGGGATTAATATCAAATATATACAAAGAACTCATACAACTCAACATGAAAAATAACCCAATTTAAAAAAGCAGAGGACCTAAATAGACATTTTTTCATAGAAGACATACAGACGGCCAACAGGAACATGAAAAGATGCTGAACATCACTAATTAGCAGGGAAATACAAATCAAAACAAAAATGAGATATTAACTCATACCTGTCAAAATGCCATTTATCAGACAGACAATAAATAACATAAGTTGGCAAGGGTATGGATAAAAGGGGAATTGTGGGTGGGGATGTAAACTGATGCAGCCACTAAGATGAAGAGTATCAAGTTACTCAAAAAATTAAAAATAGAACTACAATATGATCCAGAAATTCTGCTCCTTGATATTTACCTGAAGAAAACAAAACTCTAATTAGAAAATACATATACACCCCTATATTTGCTGTAGCATAATAGCCAAGATATGGAAGCAACCTAAGTGCCTATCAATAAATGAATGAATAAAGAAGATATATGTGTGTGTGTGTTCTGTCCATGTGTGTGTCTATAATGGGGTATCAGTCATAAAAAATAATGACATCTTGCCATTTGACACAACATGGATGGACCTACAGAGTAGTATCCTGAGTGAAATAAGTCAGACACAGAAAGACAAGTATTATGATTTCACTTATATGTGGAATCTAAAAACAAATAAACAAACATAAAGCAGAAACAGAGTTGAAGATACAGAGAACAAACATGTTTGCCAGAGGGGAGGAGATGGGAAGAGAAAAGAAATAGTTGAGGGAGATTAAGAGGTACAAAGTTTCAGTTACCAAAAAAAAAAAATGAATCATGAGTATGAAGTGTACAGTGTGAGAAATATAGTCAATAATTATGCAATATCTTTGTATGGTGACAGATGTTAACTAGATTTACCATGATGATCAGTTTCAAATGTATAGAAATACTGAATCACTATGTTGTACACCAGAACCTAACAGTGTTGAAGGTCAATTATATTTTTAAAAAAGACTCACAGAAAAAGAAATCAGATTTGTGGTTATGAGAGGTGTGGTGTGGTGGAGGGGAACTGGATGAAGATAGTCAAAAGGTGCAAACTTCCAGGTATAAATAAGTACTAGGGATGTAGTGTATAACATGATAAATATAATGAGCTCTGCTTTATGTTATATGTGAAATTTAAGAGAGTAAATCCTAAGAGTTCTTATCACAGGGAAAAACCTTTCTTCTATTTCTTTAGTTGTAGAGCTACATGAAATGATGGATGTTCACTAAACTTATTGTGATAATCACCTCATGAGGTGTTAATATGTAAGTCAAATCATTATGCTATATATCTTATGTAGTGCTGTATGTCAATTATATCTCAATAAAACTGGGGTGAAAAAAGGACCAAGAATATGAAAGTCAATGAAAAACTAAAGAACTATTCTAGACTCAAAGGTCATCATCATTAAATGCAGCACATGATTATGTACTGGACCCTTTGGACATTTGGATTGGGACAATCTATGAAACTTGAACAGAATCTATGAATTGAATGGCAGTATTATATTAATGTTATTTTCATGAACTGGATTTTTTTAGGTATGTAGGGAAATCTCTTTGCTTACTGGAAATAATGTATAAGACTAAAAGAAGATGAAATTGTGACTGACATAGAGGAAGAGGAATGGAGCTTATCGGAGCATATTTTGTATACTATAAAAGCTAAGCTGATGTTAATTTAAACTAGATTGTTATAAATTTAAGATGTTCTTTAAAATTCCAAGGATATACACCAAGAAGATAACTTTTACATAGAAAGGAAAATAAGAAGGGAATATAAGTGGTACATTAAAAAAACATCAATTAAACACAAAAGATAGCAATAATGAAGTAAAAAAGGAACAAAATTGATGCACAAGATAGAAAATAAATAGCAAAATGGCAGAAGTCCTTGGATATCAGTAATACTTTAAAAATAAATAGATTAAATTACCTTAAATTAAAAGTAGAGTGGCAAAATGAATATAAAAACATGATCTAATTATATGCTGTATACACGAGACTCACATTAGATCCAAAGACACAAATAAGTTAACAAGGAAAGGATGGTAAAAGATAGCAAATACTAACCAAAGACAACTGGAGTTCTGTACTAACATCAGATAAAATAGACTTTTAAGTCAAAACTGTTACAAGAGAAAAGGATACATAATAATTAAAGGGTCTATCCATCCAGAAGATATAACAATTATAAACATATCTGTACCTAAAAAGAGAGCCCTAGAAATATGAAGCAAACACTGAGAGAAAGGAAGGCAGAAATAGGCAGTTCTACAACAGTAGTTGGGCTTCTCTGGTGGCTAAGTGGTGAAGAAGATCTGGGACAAGAAGATCCACTGGAAAAGGAAATGGCCACCCACTCCAGTATTCTTACATGGGAAACCATGGACAGAGGAGCCTGAGGGCTACAGTCCATAGGATCAGAAAGACACACAACTGAGTTACTGAGCAAACACATGTCCATTAAGAATACTGGGGCTTCCAAAGTGACTCAGTGGTAAAGAATCCACCTGCCAATGCAGGAGTCATGGATTCAATCCCTGAGTTTAGAAGATCCCCTGTAGAAGGAAATGGGCTGAAGAATTCCATGAACAGAGGAGCCTAGTGGGCTACAGTCCATGGGGTTGCCGAGAATTGGACATGACTTGGCAACTAAACAACAGCAACAGTAGTTGGAGACTTCAATATACTGCTTTCAATAATGTATGAAATCATTAGAAGAGCAATAAAAAATATATGGCTGATTTGAGAACATAATAAACAACTAGACCTAATTGACAGATACAAAGACAAGATACATATTCTTTACATGGCACATGGAATATTTTCCAGTACAGATAACATGTTAGGCCACAAAACAATTTTCAATAATTTTTAAAATACTGAAATTGTAAAACATATCTTCTCTGATAACAGTAGAATGAAGCTAGTTCTCAAAAAAAGGAAAACAAAATTTTTTTAAAACATGTAGAAATTAAACAATATACTCTTAACCAATGGGTCAAAATGAGAAGTCACAAGTGAAATTAGAAAATATTTTAAGATGAATGAAAAAATACATCATAACCAAACTGATGGGATGGTATTAAAAGTAATACTAAGATGGAAATTTATAGTTGTAAATGCCTACATTTAAAAACGGGGAAAGATATCAAGTCAATAATCTAAAGTTTACCTTCAGAAACAATAAAAAGAAGGGAAAACTAAATTCAAAATCTGGATTGGGAAGGAAATAGTAAAATTTAAAGCAGGCATACAAGATACCAAAAAAAGAAAAACAATTAGAATCAATAAAACAAAAAGTTGATTCTCTGGGGAAAAAAAACATTTAGATAAACTTATCAAGAATTTTTTAAAAAGTTAAGGCAAAATCATAAATACAATTGGGGATATTTCTACCAACTTTACTAAAACAAAAAATATAAGACATTACTGTGAGCAACTGTACATCAATCAATTTGATAACCTAAATGAATGGAAAAATTTCCAGAGACATGCAAACTACCAAATCGACACAAGAATAAACAGAAAATCTAAATATGTCTATTATAATTAAGAAAATTAAATCAATAATCAAAAATCTCCCCCAAAAGAAAAGCCCAGAACAAGTTGGATTCATTGGTAAATTCTAACAAACATTTAAAATTAGAGCATTCCTCAAACTCCTCTTACTATTTGAAATGGTAGGAACACATCCTAACTGATTCTATGAGGCTTAAACTGAGGGTAAGTCATCAGTTAGATCCATTAAACCATAACTTGCTTAGCAAACAATGAACTGTAACTTGCTTTCACTGACCAAGATTGTTTTTCTTTTTAACAAAGCCTTGCATGTCCTCCAAGTGTCATGTACCCTAAACAATAGGATGTTTGCCCAAGTTGTTTTTCAGGATCTTGGAGTCAGCTGTGTCCAGTTAGAGCTTGAGCATGCTAAGAGTGCTTGGGACCACCGACTGTCCAGCTTGTACATCCAGACACGAACAAAAGTCTGACATCAGAGGGCTAAAATCCCCACCCTCAGAATGTGCTAACACTGCCATTTTTGTCCCAAGAGGAAGCTTACAGCTTAACTGTGCTTGTTGTGCCTATGCAGAATGATGATTACCTCACCTTTTACTTATGTCCAGTCACTTCTCATGCTCCCATGCTTCAGCTTCATCCCATAAATATCCACATCCCCTTGCCTTGGGGGCTTGGATATTTGAAAGTTCTTCTCCCATATTATTATTTGGTTTCCTTGTGAATAAACTTTTCCTCTGCAACAAATCTCAGAGTCTCAGTGTTTGCTTGCTCTGCATCAAATCAATCTGGTTCAGTAACAAGGCCAACACTTATCTAACATTGAAGTCAGACAAGGATGATACAAAAATCAACAGAACAGCATCTTTTATGAATATAGACACAAAATCCTCAATAAACTATAGTAAATTGAATCCAGCAGCATATAAAAAGGATTATACACCATGACCAGGTGCGATTCATGCTAGGAATATAAGAGGTTCAACACACACACAAAATAATCAATACAATACACCACATTAACAGAATTTAGGGCAGGAAAAGCACATGATCATCTCAGTTGATGCCAAAGAAGAATTTGACAAAATCATATACCTTTGTATTATATGAATACTCAGCAAACCAGGAAAAGAAGGGAACTTTCTCAACATGACAAAAGTCATAAATGAAAAACTCACAGCTTACATCATACTTAATGGTGAAAGACTAAAAGCTTTCCCACTAAGATCAGGAACAAGACAAGGATGCTCACTTTTGCCAGTTCTACTCTAACCAGAGCAACTAGGAAATAAAGAGAAACAACAGACATCAAAATTGGAGGGGAAGAAGTCAAAATATCTGTTTGCAGATGGTGTGATCTAATGTGTAGAAAACCCTAAATATTTCAATGTTAAGCTAATAAACTCAATGCATCGAAAAGAATAAAATATTTACAAATAAATTTAACCAAGGAGGCAAAACATTTGTACACAGAACACTATAAAACATTGCTAAAGACATTACCTTCAATGGAAAGTATTCTGCATCCATGGATTATAAAAATATTAACATGAAAATTCTGCCTAAAAGTGATCACAATTTCAATGCAATTTCTATGAATAAACCAATGACTTTTTTCCCTACAGAAATGGAAAAACTCACCCTAAAATTCATATGGAATTTCAAAGGACCCAGAATAACCAAAAAATATCTTGAAAAAGAAGAATACAGAGAAGTCAAATTTCCCAATTTTAAAACTTTTTGCAAACCTACAATAATCAAAACAGTGTGGTACTAGCATAAGGAAAGACATACAGACCAACGAAATTGAAAGTTTTGAACTAAATCCTCACATCTACAGTCAACTTATTTTCAACAAGAATGCTTAAACCATATAATAAGGAAATAACAGTGTTTTCAACAAATATTACTGAGAAAGCTAGATAACCACATGCAAAAGAATAAAGCTGGACCTTTACATCATATATAAAAATTAACACACATGAATCAAAGACCTAAATTTAAGAGCTAAAACCACAGAACTCTTAGAAGAAAACATAACCAAGATTGTATGACCTTGGATTTTAAAGTGGTTTATCAAATATGACACCAAAAGAACAGGGGACAAAAGAAAAAATAGACATAATTAAAATTAAAAATTGTGTGCAAAGGACACTATCAAGAGAGTAAAAAAGAAATCCACAGATTGGGAGAATATATTTGCAAATCATAGATGATAAGGGTTTAATGCCCAGAATATAAGAAGAACCCGTGAAACTCAACAATAAGACAAAAAAAATTTAATGGGGAAAGGACATTAGGAGACATTTCTTCAAAGAACATATACACATGTGCTATAAGCATATGAAAAGATGCTTAGTACCATTAGTCATTAGTGAAGTCACTCAGTCATGTCCAACTCTTCGCAATCCCATGGACTGCAGCCTACCAGGCTCCTCTGTCCATGGGATTTTCCAGGCAAGAGTACTGGAGTGGGTCGCCATTGAATGTAAATAAAACCATCTCACTGGAGATCACATTTACTGAGATGGCTCTAATTTTTTAAATAGGGAAAATAAATAAGTGTTGGTGAAGGTATCAGCTATTGGAGCCCTCATACATTGCTGGTGAGAATGTAAAATTGGGGAGGAATTCCCTGGCAGTCCAGTGGTTAGGACTTGTTCCTTTCAATGTAGAGAACACAGGTCAGGAAACTAAGATCCTGCAGACCATGTGCGCCCCCCCCAAAAAAAAAAGAATGTAAAATTGTACAATCACCATGGAAAACAGTTTAATAGTTCCTCAAAAAGCTAAACATAGAATTTTCATATGACCCAGCAACTTTAGTCCTATATAGATATTAGGTTGGTGCAAGTTATTACAGTTCTGCATTGTTGAAATTTGATTTTGATATTGGAATATTTTCTTAAATAAGTGTGATTGTTGTACATCATTTTAATAGGCATTTCTCATTTTTTTTTTGCTAATGACATTACTTGCTGTTTATTTTGTATTTATTTTAGACTATAGAAATGATTTTAGACAAAAAGCTTTTTGAGTGATTTTTTTATTTGAGTTCAAAATGGGTCATAAAGTAGTGGACACAACTCGCAACAGCAACAACACATTTGGCCCAGGAACTGCTAACAAACATAAAGTGAAGTGGTGATTCAAGAAGTTTTGCAAAGGAGACAAGAGTCTTGAAGATGGGGAGCACAGTGGTCAGCCATCGGAAGTTGACAACAACCTATTGAGAGGATCATCGAAGTTGATCCACTTAGAACTACACGAGAAGATGCCGAAGAATTCAACATCAACAATTCTAAGGTCACTCTTCATGTGAAGCAAACTGGAAAGGTGAAAAAGATCCATAAGGTGGGAGCCTCATGTTGTTGTTGCTTAGTCCACTCAGTCATGTCCAACTCTTTGTGACCCCATGGACTGCAGTACGCCAGGCATCCCTGTCCTTCACCATCTCCCGGAGTTTTCTCAAACTCATGTCTGTTGAGTTGATGATGCCATCCAACCATCTCATCCTCTGTCACCCACTTCTCCTCCTGCCCTCAATTTTTCCCAGCATCAGGGTCTTTTCAAATGAGTCAGCTCTTTGTATCAGGTGGCCAAAGTATTGGAGCTTCAGCATCAGTCCCTCCAATGAATATTCAGGATTGATTTTCCTTCAGGATTGACTGGTTTGATCTCCTTGCAGTTCAAGGGACTCTCAAGAGTCTTCTCCAACATCAATTCAAAAGCATCAATTCTTCAGCACTCAGTCTTCTTTATAGTCCAACTCTCACATCCGTACAGGACTACTGGAAAAACCATGCCTTTGACTACATGGACCTTTGCCAGCAAAGTGATGTCTCTGTTGTTTAATACACTGTCTAGGTTTCTCATAGCTTTTCTTCCAAGGGGCAAACATCTTTTAATTTCATGGCTGCAGTCACCATCTGCAGTGATTTTCTGAGCCCAAGAAAATAAAGTCTGTCACTGTTTCCATTGTTTTCCCATCTATTTGCCATGAAGTGATGGGACCAGATGCCATGATCTTTGTTTTTTGAATGCTGAGTTTTAATCCAGCTTTTTCACTCTCCTCTGTCACCTTCTTCATTACCTTCCTCTTTGCTTTCTGCCATTAGGGTTGTGTCATCTGCCTATCTGAGGTTATTGATATTTCTCCTGGTAATCTTGATTCCAGCTTGAACTTCACCCAGCCCAGCATTTTGCATGATGTATTCTGCATATAAGTTAAATAGGCAGGATGGCAATATACAGCCTTGACATACTCCTTTCCCAATTTTGAACCAGTCTATTGTTCCATGTCCGGTTCTAACTGTTGCTTCTTGACCTGCATACAGGTTTCTCAGGAGGCAGGTAAGGAGATCTGTCTTTAGCATAGTCAGTAACCATGAGCTGACCACAAATCAAAAAACAAAAATCATTTTGAAGTGTCATCTTCTTTTATTCTTTGTAACAACAATGAACAATTTCTCCATTGGACTGTGATGTGTGATGAAAAGTGGATTTTAAATGACAACCAACAATGAACAGCTCAGCAGCTGAATCAGAAGAAGCTCCAAAGCACTTCTCAAAGCCAAACTTGCACCAAAAAAGGTCATGGTCACTGTTTGGTGGTCTGCAGCCCATCTGATACACTACAGCTTTCTGAATCCTGGCAAAACCATTACATCTGAGAAGTATGCTCAGCAAACTGATGAGATGCACTGAAAACTGCAATTCCTGCAGCCAGCATAAGTCAACAGAAAGGGCCCATTTCTTCTACATGACAATGCTCAACCACACATTGCACAATCAACGCTTCAACAGTTGAAAACTTCTACAAAGTTTTGCCTCATCTACCATATTCACCTGACCTCTCAACCAATTACCACTTCAAGCATCTAGACAACTTTTTGCAGAGAAAACACTTCCACAATGAGCAGGAGGCAAAAAATGCTTTCCAAGAGTTCTTTGAATCCCAAAGCACAGATTTTTTTTTAATAAATTCATTTTAATTGGATGCTAATTACTTTACAATATTGTAGTGGTTTTGCCATACATTGACATGAATCAGCCACAGATACACATGTGTTCCCCATCTGAACCCCCCTCCCACCTTCCTCTCCATCCCATCCCTCTGGGTCATCCCAGTGCACCAGCCCCAAGCACCCTGTCCAATGCATCGAACCTGGACTGGCGATCCATTTCACATATGATAATATACATGTTTCAATGCTATTCTCCCAAATCATCACACCCTCGCCCTCTCCCACAGAGTCCAAAAGACTGTTCTATACATCTGTGTCTCTTCTGCTGTCTTGCATATAGGGTTATTGTTACTATCTTTCTAAATTCCATATATATGCATTAGTATACTGTATTGGTGTTTTTCTTTCTGGCTTACTTCACTCTGTATAATAGGCTCCAGTTTCATCCACCTCATTAGAACTGATTCAAATGTATTCTTTTTAATGGCTGAGTAATATTTCATTATGTATATGTACCTCAGCTATCTTTTTTTTAATTTTTCATTTATTTTTATTAGTTGGATGCTAATTACTTTACAATATTGTAGTGGTTTTTGCCATACATTGACATGAATCAGCCATGGATTTACATGTGTTCCCCATCTGAACCCCCCTCCCACCTCCCTCCCCATCCCATCCCTCTGGGTCATCCCAGTGCACCAGCCCTGAGCACTTGTCTCATGCATCCAACCTGGACTGGCAATCTGCTTCACATATGATAATATACAAGTTTTGATGCTGTTCTCTCAGATCATCCCACCCTTGCCTTCTCCCACAGAGTCCAAAAGTCTGTTGTATACATCTGTGTCTCATTTTCTGTCTGCATATAAGGTTATCATTACCATCTTTCTATTCCATATATATCCGTTAGTATACTGTATTGGTGTTTATCATTCTGGCTTACTTCATTCTGTATAATGGGCTCCAGTTTCATCCACCTCATTAGAACTGATTCAAATGAATTCTTTTTAATAGCTGAGTAATATTGCATTGTGTATATGTACCACAGCTTTCTTTCCATTCGTCTGCTGATGGACGTCTAGGTTGCTTCCATGTCCTGGCTATTGTAAACAGTGCTGTGATGAACACTGGGGTACATGTGTCTCTTTCAGATCTGGTTTCCTCGGTGTGTGTGCCCAGCAGTGGGGTTGCTGGGTCATATGGCAGTTCTATTTCCAGTTTCTTAAGGAATCTCCACAGTGTTCACCATAGTGGCTGTACTAGTTTGCATTCCCACCAACAGTGTAAGAGGGTTCCCTTTTCTCCACACCCTCTCCAGAATTTATTGTTTATAGACTTTTGGATAGCAGCCATTCTGACTGGCGTGAAATGGTACCTCATTGTGTTTTTGATTTGCATTTCTCTGATAATGAGTGATGTTGAACATCTTTTCATGTGTTTGTTAGCCATCTGTATGTCTTCTTTGGAGAAATGTCTGTTTAGTTCTTTAGCCCATTTTTTGTCTTTTTTTTTTTCATTTATTTTTATTTGTTGGAGGCTAATCACTTTACAATATTATAATGGTTTTTGTCATACATTGACATGAATTAGCCATGGATTTACATGTATTCCCCATCCCAATACCCCCTCCCACTTCCCACTCTACCCGGTCCCTCTGGGTCTTCCCAGTGCACCAGCCCCGAGCAATTGTCGCATGCATCCAACCTGGGCTGGTGATCTGTTTCACCATAGATAATGTACATGTTTCGATGCTGTTCTCTTGAAACATCCCACCCTCGCCTTTTCCCACAGAGTCCAAAAGTCTGTTCTGTACTTCTGTGTCTCTTTTTCTGTTTTGCATATAGGGTTATCATTACCATCTTTCTAAATTCCATATATATGTGTTAGTATACTGTATTGGTCTTTATCTTTCTGGCTTACTTCACTCTGTATAATGGGCTCCAGCTTCATCCATCTCATTAGAACTGATTCAAATGAATTCTTTTTAATGGCTGAGGAATATTCCATGGTGTATATGTACCACAGCTTCCTTATCCATTCGTCTGCTGATGGACATCTAGATTGCTTCCATATCCTGGCTATTATAAACAGTGCTGCGATGAACATTGGGGTGCATGTGTCTCTTTCACATCTGGTTTCCTCGGTGTGTATGCCCAGAAGTGGGATTGCTGGGTCATATGGCAGTTCTATTTCCAGTTTTTTAAGAAATCTCCACACTGTTTTCCATAGCTAGCCCATTTTTGGATTGGGTCGTTTATTTTTCTGGAATTGAGTTGCAGGAGTTGCTTGTATATTTTTGAGATTAATTCTTTGCCCATTGCTTCGTTTGCTATTATTTTCTCCCATCCTGAAGGCTGTCTTGTCACCTTGCTTATAGTTTCCTTCACTGTGCAAAAGCTTTTAAGTTTAATTAGGTCCCATTTGTTATTTTTGCTTTTATTTCCATTACTCTGGGAGGTGGGTCATAGAGGATCCTGCTGTGATTTATGTTGGAGAGTGTTTTGCCTATGTTTTCCTCTAGGAGTTTTAGAGTTTCTGGTCTTACATCTAGATCTTTAATCCATTTTGAGTTTATTTTTGTGTATGGTGTTAGAAAGTGTTCTAGTTTCATTCTTTTACAAGTGGTTGACCAGTTTTCCCAGCACCACTTGTTGAAGAGATTGTCTTTTTTCCATTGTATATTCTTGCCTCCTTTGTCGAAGATAAGGTGTCCATAGGTGCGTGGATTTTTCTCTGGGCTTTCTGTATTGTTCCATTGATCTATATTTCTGTCTTTGTGCCAGTACCATACTGTCTTGATGACTGTAGCTTTGTAGTAGAGCCTGAAGTCAGGCAGGTTGATTTCTCCAGTTCCATTCTTCTTTCTCAAGATTACTTTGGCTATTCGAGGATTTTTGTGTTTTCATACAAATTGTGAAATTATTTGTTCTAGTTCTCTGAAAAATACCGTTGGTAGCTTGATAGGAATTGCATTGAATCTATAGATTGCTTTGGGTATTATACTCATTTTCACTATACTGATTCTTCCAATCCATGAACATGGAATATTTCTCCATCAATTTGTGTCCTCTGATTTCTTTCATCAGTGTTTTATAGTTTTCTATATATAGGTCTTTTGTTTCTTTAGGTAGATATACTCCTAAGTATTTTATTCTTTTAGTTGCAATGGTGAATGGGCTTGTTTCCTTAATTTATCTTTCCGTTCTCTCATTCTTAGTGTATAGGAATGCAAGGGATTTCTGCATATTAATTTTATATCCTGCAACTTTACTATATTCATTGTTAGCTCTAGTAATTTTCTGGTGGAGTCTTTAGGGTTTTCTATGTAGAGGATCATATCATCTGCAAACAGTAAGAGTTTTACTGCTTCTTTTTCTATCTGGATTCCTTTTATTTCTTTTTCTGCTCTGATTGCTGTGGCCAACACTTCCAAAACTATGTTGAATAGCAGTGGTGAGAGTAGGCACCCTTGTCTTTTTCCTGACTTTAGGGGAAATGCTTTCAATTTTTCACCATTGAGGATAATGTTTGCTGTGGGTTTGTCACATATAGGTTTAATTATATGTTGAGGTATGTTCCTTCTATTCCTGCTTTCTGGAGGGTCTTTATCATAAATGGGTGTTGAATTTTGTCAAAGGCTTTCTCTGCATCTATTGAGATAATCATATGGTTTTTATCTTTCAATTTGTTAATGTGGTGTATTACTTTGATTGATTTGTGGATATTGAAGAATCCTTGCATCCCTGGGATAAAGAGCACTTGGTCATGATGTATGATCTTTTTAATATGTTGCTGGATTCTGTTTGCTACAACTTTGTTCAGGATTTTTGCATCTATGTTCATCAGTGATATTGGCCTGTAATTTTCTTTTTTTGTGACATCTTTGTCTGGTTTTGGTATTAGGGTGATGATGGCCTCATAGAATGAGTTTTGAAGTTTACCTTCCTCTGCAATTTTCTGGAAGAGTTTGAGTAAGATAGCTCAAACTTAGCTCTTCTCTAAATTTTTGGTAGAATTCACCTGTGAAGCCATCTGGTCCTGGGCTTTTGTTTGCTGGAAGATTTCTGATTACAGTTTCAATTTCCGTGCTTGTGATGGGTCTGTTAAGATTTTCTATTTCTTCCTGGTTCAGTTTTGGAAAGGTGCACTTTTCTAAGAATTTCTCCATTTCTTCCAAGTCGTCCATTTTATTGGCATATAGTTGCTGATAGTATTCTCTTATGAGCCTTTGTATTTCTGTGTTGTCTGTTGTGATTTCTCTATTTTCATTTCTAATTTTGTTGATTTGATTCTTCTCCCTTTGTTTCTTGATGAGTCTGGCTAATGGTTTGTCTATTTTATCTATCTTCTCAAAGAACTAGCTTTTAGCTTTGTTGATTTTTGCTATGGTCTCTTTTGTTTCTTTTGCATTTTTTTCTGCCCAAATTTTTAAGATTTCTTTCCTTATACTAACCCTGGGGTTCTTCATTTCTTCCTTTTCGAGTTGCTTTAGGTGTAGAGTTAGATTATTTGCTTTTTTCTTATTTCTTGAGGTAAGCCTTTATTGCTATGAACTTGCCCCTTAGCAGTGCTTTTACAGTGTCCCATAGGTTTTGGGTTGTTGTGTTTTCATTTTCATTCGTTATTATGCATATTTTTATTTCTTTATTTATTCTGTGATTTATGTTGCTTATTCAGCAGTGTGTTGTTCAGCCTCCATATGTTGGAATTTTTAATAGCTTTTCTCCTGTAATTGACATCTAATCTTACTGCATTGTGGTCAGAAAAGATGCAAAGCACAGATTTTTATGCTACAGGAATAAACAAACTTATTTCTCACTGGCAAAAATATGTTGATTGTAATGATTCCTATTTTGACTAAAAAACATGTGTTTGAGCCTAGTTATAATGACTTAAAAATCATGGTCTGAAATTGCAATTATTTTTGCACTGACCTAATATGTACCAAAAAGTAGCAAAAACAGATTCAAACAGATACTTATACACCAATATTCATAACAGTATTTTTTAAGTTAATTTATTTTTTAGGTGTAGGATACTTTACAGAATTGTGTTGGTTTCTGCTGAACATGAACATAAATCGGCCATAAGTATACACATGTCCCCTCCCTTTTGAACCTCCCTTCCACCTTCCTCCCCATCCCACCTCTCTAGGTTGTTACAGAGTCCTAGCTTGGGTTCCCTGAGTCACACAGCAAATTCCCATTGGCTACCCATTTTACATAGGATAATTTAAGTTTCCTTGTTACTCTCTTCACACATCCCACCCTCTCCTTCCTCCTCCCACCTCATTTCCATAAGTCTGTTCTCTATGTCAGTACCTCCATAGATTCCATATATATGTGTTAGTATACAATATTTGTTTTCCTCTTTCTGACTTACCTCAATCTGTATAATTGGCTCTAGGTTCATCCACCTCATTAGAACTGACTCAAATGCATTCCTTTTTATGGTTGAGTAATATTCCATTATATATATGTACCACAGCTTCTTCACCCATTCATCTGTTAAGGGACATCTAGGTTGCATAGAATCATTATTCAGAATAGCCAAAAGGTAAAAACAATCCATGTGCCCATCAAAAGATGAATGGGGAAGCAAAATGTCATATAATCTAGTTTTTGTATTCATAAATATATGATTGCTGTGAACACTGAATTGGCAAATCCAGAACCATTATTCCTAGAGGAAATTCAGGTTAGGTTGCTACAAGCCTCTGGTCACAATATTTTCATCATCCAATCAATACATAACCATGTCTTGGGTGTGTTTTTTATTTAATGTATACTGTTGACTTATAAACACTGGATTCACAGCCAACAGCACTATAACTCATACCAGAACAAAGCTAATCTAATACATATATTTTCTCCAAAAGGCACATCACAGCTTTCTTGTGCTTAGAAACACTAGACAGCATTTCAACACTATGCTCAGGGGCAATTTTAAGCAGAAAATCACCCCAAAAAGCAAAACAAGGACAACCTAAAACCATGGCACTAACTAGACTTCAAAGAAGACACTTATTTGTGAAAGCTAAAACAAGAAGGCAGAGCATCACTTCATTCAACCTTAACTTAGAATATGTACATCAGGAGGTTCAAATTTTTTGCCACTCTGCAAAAAAACCTTCTCTGCAAATGACTACAAAAATGACAGTATTATTAACTTAGTGATTACAAATAAATCTTAATGAGTTGGTGAAATCTCAAATTCAGAATCTATGAATAATCAAAATCAACTGCATATACATAAAATGAAATATTAATCAGTCATTAAAGGAAATAAAATTCTGATACTTGCTAAAATATGGGGGAAACTTGAAAACATGACACTAAGTGAAATGAGCCAGACATAAAATGACAAATATTTTAAGAGTCCACCTATATGAAACACCAAAATAGGAAATTCATAGAAACAAAAAGTGGATTAGAGGTTATCAAGGGTTGGGTAAAGGGTAGTATGAGGAATTACTGTTTCTCTTTGGGGTGATATAAATATTTGGTAATGAGACAGTGGTGATGGTTGTACAACATTGTGAATATAACTAATACTATCAAATTGTACACTTAAAATTAGTTACATTGGTAAATTTTATGTTATATATATTTTACAACAATGAATACTAAACAAAAATTACACATGGTATCTACCCAAGTGAAATTTTGTTTTTATGTTATAGGACAAAAAATACAAATGTTTGAGTATTCACAGTCATATCCTACCTCACCCCCACCTCAAAGGATGCAACAATGTTTAACAGCTTACCTCATGAACTTCTGATTTGGTGATGACATTAAACTAGAGAAGTCGAAGGACATATTTATTGATTTTGGGAGTAGACAGTCACTCATTAGAGGTAAAACTAGAT
Source organism: Cervus elaphus (assembly GCF_910594005.1). Taxonomy (NCBI): domain Eukaryota; kingdom Metazoa; phylum Chordata; class Mammalia; order Artiodactyla; family Cervidae; genus Cervus; species Cervus elaphus. The sequence goes on along the minus strand of NC_057848.1, from coordinate 44,581,592 downwards.
CTGGAAAGGCATAGATAAGGAGAAAAAGGTATGGAAGAGCCAGCACAAACAGTCAGATCTTAGGGAATTTCAGGGAGAATAGAGAAGAGATGGAGGGCAACTGCCATACAGTGTGAGTTACTGAAGGAGAGATAGGAAATGAGGATTCTAAGAAGTTTGACTTTGGGCTATAATTTTCATCCCTTTTTTGCACCTCTTCAAAAAGCATTACTAAAAACAATAATTTCAAAACTTTCCTTAGGGTGTAGATTTGTGTTTTCTTTTGGGCATAACATTTTATTGAAACAGACCCGCTTTATTCAGATTATATTAAACAAAGGCTAGAGGGGTTATTTAATTCAGAACTTTATGAAAATGAACAAAAGAATGCGTTAAGAATGACTACTGAAAATCCATAATGAGAACAGTATACACTTAACTCCCATGCCTAGATACACTGAACTACAAAGAATACAAATTAAAAAAATGAATACAAATAATTCTGATTTCAATGGCTAGCCCTTTCTAAAAAGGAACTGGTATCCTTATTTGTCCTTTGCTTTGCAAAAAAACTACCCCCAAAACTTTGTGATTTAAAACAATAAACATTTAGCTATATCTCATAATTTTATAGGTTATGAATTCCAGCAGAGCTTGACTGGGTGGTTCTGTTCCACATGACATCAACTGGGATCACTTAGTGGTCTTCAACTGGTGGCTTCATTCATATTCATGGTGCCCTGCCCAGGATGGCTGGAAGATTCATCTCAACAGGACATCTTTCTCTCTCTATGGAGTCTCAAGGCTTCTCTGCATGACCTCTCAGCAGGGTATTGAGACCTTTTACAGGGTATCTCAGTGCTCCAGGAAATCAAGGTGGAAGCTGCCAATACTCTCATTGGTGAGGCCCAGAACTGACTTAGCATCATTTCCACCATATTTCATTAGCAAGAAGAGGGACTAGCCAGCCCAGATTCAAGTATAGAGGAGATATGTACCAACACTTGATAGGAGAAATGCCAAAGAACTTGAAGCCATCTTTAATTTCCCACAAACACTTAATCAAAATGGCTAGAGGTCATCTATTCCAATACAGGTCATCTCCTATTCCACACTGCTTATTCCACACCATCAATTTTGTCTCTGGGGTGGTTGTTTTATACTTTATGGTGCTTATTAATAATGGAAATGAAGTGTATGGCATGAAACTTGGGCTTTAAGATCTTTTTTTAAATCTTTGCTGAATAAAAGAGGTGGAAAAAAGTTTCAGTTACTTCAACGATTTCAAGGAATTCTGTCTCTCTAGTGTTCTTGCCTGGAGAATCCCAGGGACGGGGGAGCCTGGTGGGCTGCTGTCTATGGGGTCGCACAGAGTCGGACATGACTGAAGCGACTTAGCGGCAGCAGCAGCAGCAGAGATAAAGACTGTAGTTCAGCCTTCACTTTATTCTTTGGGGAAATTGTGTGGTTACTATCCAGGTGCATGCAGAGACTACAGATGGAAATTTCAACTCTACCACTTAATAAATTGGGCATATCTTTAGCTGAACTATGAAGAGTTAAGAATATTTTAATACAAATTTATATTGGATTATCTCTGAAAATTATCTTTTGTTCATAGAAATTCTAAGTAGGTCTTTTTGTTCAAATATTTGCTCCCAGAAAATTGGGAGAACAAAACCATGCCAAGAAGAGTATGCAGATCTGATCGTTTCTTCATCTCATAATGGAATAAAGGCTGTGAAAAGAAAATTAACTGAATGTACATTAAGTGTTCTGGTTTTCAAGTATAAACTGTTGTTCATGGTCAAGCAAGGACTCTACTTCTGAAGCTTTATGCAATCTGTTGCTAGACTATGTATGAACTGAAATAGTATTATACCTGAATCATTACTTGTGACTAAAGAAATAAGCATGGACTTTGTTTTTTGTTTAGTTTTTATCTTAAGAGATATTGAGACTTCATGTGCAGCAATGTAGCTTTGGTTCCTAGGGGAGAGAGTTTCCAGATATAGCTAGAGACATTCTCCCTACTTCCACAAAGAGTTCAGCATTCCTCTGACCCTCAAAAAGATGTACCTCTGAAAGATGGCACCTTAGGCACTGATGCTGACAATCACCTGAAAGGTATCCCTAATACAAGCTATAGTGAGAAATACTAAGTTGCTTTAAGGGAAGAGGCTATCAGCTAGAGGGGAAGGTGGAACACAAGCAAAATATTGTGGCAGTTGTTATGTGGTAGAGAGCATACAGATTTTTGAAAACATTTACTGGATATTTTTAAGAACTCCCAGATATGTAGAGAGAAGAATGGGTGCTAAGGCCAAGATATCAGGCCAAAAAGAGTATAAATGATGATCATTTGATCATTAAATGTTATTGTGTCAGGAAAGGATTTCTTAAACAAGACTCAAGAAAGACTGATAAATATGAGCACATTAAATCAAGAAATTCTGATGATCAAAAGTAACCATGAAGAAAGTAAAACAGGCCATAACCTGGAAAAAGTTGAGAAAGATGTCTATAACACATATAACCCAAGTTTTATTACCAAGATTACATTAATTCCTAGAAATAAATTTTAAAACAATATCCAATACAAAAATGGGTGGAAGACACAAGCATATCACAGAAGATGAAACTTGAATGCCCAATAAACAGATGAAAAGGTGCCCAAACTCATTAGTAACCAAAGAAAACTAAAATCACAAAGAGTTAATACAAGACACTCACTAAAGAAAAACTAAGTTTTATAAAACCAATTGTTGGCCAAGAACTTGGTACAGTCAAAATTCTCATACATTGAAAAAAATTCTCATACACTGCTTGAAATACAAATATGTTCAAAGATCTTGGAATTAGAAAAAGTTTTTCATTTATCTGCAAAAGTAGAAGACATGCATATCCTACTATACAGCAAGTAGCCTATTCCTAAGTATTTGTCCTCAAGAACTTCTCACACTTCTAACTATTCATATAAAGGACTCAAATTTAGCAACATTTTATTAATTTTTTTTAAGAGAAGTAGGCCTTTATTTTCTCATTTCACAAATAATGCTGGCCCGGTTGGCTGCTTTCTGGTGATCAGTCAAAGAGACCGAATCCCATATCCTTGTCCAACTCCTCCTCAAATTTAGCAACATTTTAAATGTTCATCGGCACAATGGACAAATTGTCATATAGTTATAGCTATGTGATGGAATATTATACATCAGTGAAAATGAATCAACTATAGATACATGCTGATATATTTGACCTTGATGCTAAGAAAGACTGAGGGAAAGAGGAGAAGGGGGTGGCTGAGGATGAGATGGTTAGAGAGCATCACTGACTCACTGGACACTGAGTTTGAGCAAACTCCAAAAGATAGAGAATGACAGGGAAGCCTGGCATGCTACAGTTCATGGGGTCGCAAAGAGTCAGACATGACTTAGCAAATGAACAACAATAAATACATACAACAACATAGAACAAACTTAGAATATGAAGTAAAAAAAATCAGGTCTCAAAAATAGAAACAGTATAACAATATTTATGACACTAAAAATTTAGCAAAAAAATAAATTGTTTAAGAATATCTACATACATGGGAAAGCTCTAAAAATTTAAAGGAATACTAAATTCAGGACAGTAGTCACCTTTCAGACACAGCAGTGATATGTTGTCAAGGAAGAACACACAGGAATTTCAACAGCATTTGTAATGTTCTGTGGCAAAGTAGGGGTTTAGAGTAATTTGTTTTATTATGATGATCACTAACTTTCATATATGTTACATGTATTCTTCTGTGTAGATCAAATATTTCGTAAAAAAATATGGTAACTTTCTCCATTTGAAAAAAGTTAATGTGATCACATTTTACCACAGGCTTGTGATGAAGCGTAAACATATCTTAGGCAGACAAAGCTTGAGTAAGAGACTGTTAGAAGCCTATCATTTTATAAAATAAAAGCATGCTCATTTTCAGCTACATAGCATGCCATTATGGAACAATGCCTACAGGCTGGCTCCTAGGAGGTCCCACAGGAAGGTGCTCATTACCTTGGTGAATTAACCATAGTCCTGAGTCTGGCCCTCTACCTTGCAACGTCTGAAGTCAGATATTGTTAGCTCACTGAGAGCATATCCACCTCTCAGCAATGCATGCACACTAATTACGCTCCTTAGACTAAGACAGACACCTAAATGCCAATTCATTTACTGACAAAGTAAAACATAATTCTCACATGGACTGGAATAATCAAGGCAGGAAGATGAGAGAATTCTCTCCTAATAATCACACCACATGGACAGCAAAATCACAATAAAAGGTAATTTTTCTAATTTACATTGAGAATTAACTGTCACAGTCACCAGATTATTCATAGCTTATTTGAATAATGTATTTTTCTCCCTGTAGCTATGGTGCATGGAAACCACATCATACTCAGAGTTATCTGATGAGCTAGAAATTGTAACACAGAGAATAAAGTTCACCAAATGCTTAAAATCATCAGGGTAGCTTGAAGTACCCATCTCATTGGGATTCTCCAGCACATTAAGTCAACGTGCTGGAAGCAATCTGGCTCAGGCTCTCTCTTGCATTGAGCATACTTGGCTGGACACAGCTACCAGGTGGCTTCTTGAGTCTTCTTTTTCTATGCTTATTGAGTTGACCATACCCTCTCATTGATTTGGTCATTACTTAGATATATTATTACAATATAACAATAACTCTGGTCTTAGACATCTTCTTTCAGGTGACAGTATAGATCTACCCTGATCTATGTGTTGATTTCAGAGGGCAATTTATCCCTTTCATTTTCCCATGTTCTTGGGGATACCTCATTAAAGCTCCCCCACTCTAAGTACTTATACTTCCTATTTCCTACTGAATTTAAAGTCCTATCAGTAAAATATAAATATCCACAAAATAGTTCAATAAAGATCAGACACTAGATATCATTAATAAGAAAGGGAATTATAGTTGTACCAAAAACAAAAGATGAGATCATGACTGTTACTGAGTTTTTCAATACAGCAATGCATACCCTGACAGCCAAGTCAGAAAGGAAAGGCAAAAACAAGTTGCACTTCCCAAAAGAGGACACAAATATTCTTTTGGAAGACCTCGTGAGGAGTCTGTCTGGTATATTATTTAAGTTGCCCCTTTGTCAACTTTGTAGAAAATATAAATGCTTTTCCTAGACAGAAGGGTCACAACTGACCCAAAATCAGTAGATTGAAGTAGTTTGTAGATTGATTGGAGCCAGCCATCTTTCCCCGACTGACCCTCAGAAATAACCATTTGTGACCAAGGTTGCAATTACCCTCTGAAGCTTTTGCAGACAAGTTACCAAACTGTCCCCTCACAAAAATAAAACTTCTGCGTTGGCTTCCTTAGCCCCAAACTGAGCAAACCACTAAGTTGACTGGCCACTAATTCCCCTAAGCCCTACAGTATGAATCTTGGGTATATATAGTACCCAAGCAGACTTTACCATTCTTAGGAGCCCACAGACAATGAAAAGCAAAAAAAGCCCAGAGTTAAATTTAAGAGTCAACAGATACATACCAATGTCATAGCCTTATTCACATAACAAATGTGCTTGAGGAAACAACTTACCCATACTTCTTCTAGGAAATATTTCCCAAAGATGCAAACATTCCCACAATGAGGTACATTTTTTTCATACTGATTTAATCAGGGCCCCCTCTTAGGAAAAAGATGACACTCTCAAAAGGGCAATTTAATAAAGGGACTATTTATAATGTTGTAAAAAAATTAAGAGAAATCAAAAAGGGAAGCTGAAGCTTTTCAGGGTAGCAACAGAGACAAGGAGCCTTTACCATCACCTTTATCAAAGAGGGCAGTAGAGGAAGGAGTGAGGCTTCCCAGGTGGGACAGTGATAAAGAATCTGCCTGACAATGCAGGAGACCCCGGTTCAATCCCTGGATCAGGAAGATCCCCTGGAAAAGGGAATGCCTACCCACTCCGGTATTTTTGCCTGGAGAATCCCATGGACAGAGGAGCCTGGCAGGCTATAGTCCATGGGGTTGCAAAGAGTCGGACATGACTGAACAACTGAGCACGCACACACACACAGAAAAAGAGTAACTAGAACCTGTAAAGAACTTCAGGGTAGACCTATCAGAGAGGAGCTCAGGTATTCAGTAGAGGAACAAAGTTAAATCCAAACCACATCAGTGAGGGAGTCTTGAATAGCCATCTCAGTCTCTCTTTTCTCCTCTCTCCAACTGCCTGTTGGTACCTCCCCTTGAGTAAACTCAAAAGGCAGAGGAAAAGGGCATCCATTAAGGCAATCCATTAGGATTGGCCTTCCAGGGCACAAAGCAGGCACAGGGGAGGAAAAATCATTTTCCCGCTACACTTTTTAGGGTCTTGGCTGGAACCCCCTGTGATAAAAGACATTAACAGAAGAAATACAAACAGAAATTTAATAACATGTGTATCTGGCATACACTAATATATACAAGATACCCAGGAAAACTAAGTAGCTCTCCAAAACAGCCCATGCCTCCACTTTCTGTACCATATCTATCTAAAAGGCAAAAGAAGACTGGGGGTTCCAGTGAAGTTGTAGGAGGCTCTCAAGCAAAGCAGAGGAAATCAGGGTATGGTTGTTATGCAGACTTAAGTCCTGGCCTTCTCCACTGATAAGAGTTTCAAGAGACTTGTCTTCCTCATATGGAAAGGGGACACCCTTACAAATGGAGATTTCCCTTATAAAAAGGTAACTTCTATTCAGTTTTCAGAGCTTTTCCTACATCGGCTGTTTGTTCAAAATAACCAGCTTAAGGCCATGTTTATGCCACAAAGGTACATTTCACAGTGACTTATTCTGCCCTCCTTCACAGATAAGAAAATTCTGCCTAGAGAGATGAACTGCCTAAGATCACAAAGGTACTAAATGGCAGAGACTAAACTTGAATGAAAGACCTCTAATCTTACTTTTGGGAGAAGAATTAGAATAAACTCCTGACAGCCTTGACCATTTCCCCCACTTTCATTGCTTTGAGCAGAGAGGAAATGAGAAGAACATAAAGAGTAGGAGAAAACAAGCAAAGAGAACTAGTAGGACAAGAGGGGAAGGTGTTGAGGTTATCAAGAATCAATAAGTGTGCAGTCCAGCACTCAGACCAACTGATAACACAAAACATACTGACAAAGCACCATAGCCAAAGGTTTACACACATGAATATGTAACATATTGGGGCATTTTCTCAAATACACTAAGATTTAAGAAGCCTGGCAATAATCCTTTTTCTTTATAACAGCTGCTAGAACCCTCTGTGACTTCTAACAGCCCCAATTTCTAAAAGTTGAATCAGTGTAAATATAGAAGATACTCTATTCCAAGAAATAAATTTCAGAAATGGAGTTATTCTTGAGTTAAGTCTGTCCAAACCAGAAAGTTGCCCTGTTTCTCTTCCGGATTCCCTCTAGAAACAGAGAATCACCAGTCCATTCTAGGTTTTAGCCTCAGCTCTGAAATAACTTGCTGTCTGAACCTGGGCAAGCCACTTCCCCTTTTTAACTCCTGAATTCCTTGTATGTAAAGTGGGTATACAGGACTGGATGATTTCTAAAATTCAACCTTAATGTTGTCATTATTTTTTCTACAATTCTAATGTTTAATACTTACCTATGGCTATGAATTTACACAATTCTGTAAAATAAATCAAAAGAAGTCAGAAACCCAACTTTATTTCCCAATGAACCCTAAAGTTGGAAAGGCTTTAACTTCAAAGACATTTTACGAGAAGCAAACAATATCTTATCCCCTTTCCATGCTGGTCACAGTCTGACTGAAATAACTGGAGGGAATATTTTTTAAAGAATAAAACAGTTACCAAGACTAAACCAAGAAAGGGTACCACTGACAATCTTTAAGTAATCCTTCGAATGTAAAAGTCAAATGGTACTGGATTGGTACCAATGAGCAGAGAAGATGAAACCTCATCCCAAGACAGTAAAGCAAAGTATAGTTTTTCTAAAAAGAGGCACAAGTGAAAATTTAATCAGGAGAAAACAACACCAAGGCAGCAACTGGGCCCAGGAGCATTTATCAGCTTATTTCATTTAATAAACTGCATTCAAAACACCTGAACCAAGGGGATTCCACTCCCTCTCAGAAATAAAAAGAGCAACTGGCAACAGCAGCTTTGCTTCCTACACAGCTGTTCTCAAATTGAGTGTGTATCAGAATAAGCTGGAGAACTTGTTAAAACGTGTGTTTCTGGACTTTATCCTCCCCCTGACACCCCACCAAATTTCTTATTCTGTATTCTGGGGTGGGATCTGAGGATTTGCTTTTCTGTTAAGATTTCAAGCGATGCTTGAATACTGTTGTCCGGACCTCACTTTAAGAACCACTGCCCTAGAAAAAAGCTCCAAATCTTATCTTTTGAAAAGTACTCACTTAGGGCCTTCCCTGGTGCCTCAGTGGTAAAGAATTCTCCTGCCAGTGCAGGAGACACAGGTTCCATCCCTGGTCCAGGAAGACCCCACCTACTGCAGAGCAACTAAGCATGTGCACCACAACTGCTGACCCTGTGCTGTAGAGCCCTAGAGCTGCAACTACCGAGCCCACGCGCCACAGCTTCTGAAGCCTGCATGCCCTAGAGTCTGCACTCCACAAGAGAAACCGTCCCAATGAGAAGCCTGAGCACCACAACGAAAGAGCAGCCCCTGCTTGCCACAACTAGAGAAAACCTCCCGCAGCCACGAAGAACCATCACAGCCAAAAATAATAATAATTTAAAGTATTCAATCAATATAGGATTCATTTTTGGGAAGGGGTACATTTCTAATGTTAGTGTTAAAACATACTACCAAAATAGCTCAGAGACTGTACTAACACAATTAATAAAGGAAGGGAGAATAAAGGCAAACTATTTCTATTCAGGAAAAATAATCATTAAAACCACACTCCCAGTAAATCTCACCTTACTTTGGAGATTGTGGGTAGTCATTGTAAATCTACCTGCCTGATCTTTCAAGAAAATTAGAGATGCCAAGGTAATAGTTCAAGGAAAAATGGGCACAATAAAGGACAGAAATGGTATGGACCTAAAAGCAGCAGAAGATGTTAAGAAGAAGTGGCAAGAATACACAGAAGAACTATACAAAAAAGATCTTCATGACCCAGATAATCACGATGGTGTGATCACTCACCTAGAGCCAGACATCCTAGAGTACAAAGTCAAGTGGGCCTTAGGAAGCATCACTACAAACTAAGGTAATGGAGGTGATGGAATTGCAGTTGAGCTATTTCAAATCCTAAAAGGCTACTGTTAAAGTGCTGCATTCAATATGCCAGCAAATCTGGAAAACTCAGCAGTGGCCACAGGACTGGAAAAGGTCAGTTTTCATTCCAATCCCAAAGAAAGGCAATGCCAAAGAATGTTCAAATTACTGCACAATTGCACTCATCTCACACACTAGCAAAGTAATGCTCAAAATTCTCTAAGCAAGGCTTCAACAGTATGTGAACCGAGAACTTCCAGATGTTCAAGCTGGATTTAGAAAGGCAGAAGAACCAGAGATCAAATTGCCAACATCTGTTGGATCATAGAAAAAGCAAGAGAGTTTGAGAAAAGCATCTATTTCTGCTTTATTGACTATGCCAAAGCCTTTGACTACCTGGATCACAACAAACTGTAAAATTCTTAAAAAGACTGGAATACCAGACCACCTGACCTGCCTCCTGAGAAATCTATATGCAGGTCAAGAAGCAACAATTAGAACCGGACGTGGAATAATGGACTGGTTCAAAATTGGGAAAGGAGTATGTCAAGGCTATATATTGTCACCCTGCTTATTTAACTTATATGCAGAGTACATCATGCGAAATGCTGGGCTGGAAGAAGCACAAGCTGGAATCAAGATTACTGGGAGAAATATCAATAACCTCAGATATGCAGATGACACCATCCTTATGGTAGAAAGTGAAGAGGAACTGAGGAGCCTTTTGATGAAAGTGAAAGAGGAGAGTGAAAAAACTGGCTTAAAACTCAACACTCAAAAAACTAAGATCATGGCATCTGGTCCCATCACTTCATGGCAAATAGATGGAAAAACAATGGAAACAGTGACAGACTTTATTTTCTTGGCCTCTAAAATACCTGCAGATGGTGACTGCAGCCATGAAATAAAAAGATGCTTACTCCTTGGAAGAAAAGCTATGACCAACCTAGACAGCATAGTAAAAAGCAGAGACATTACTTTGCCAACAAAGGTCCATCTAGTCAAAGCTATGGTTTTTCCAATAGTCACGTATGGATGCGAGTTGGATTATAAAGAAAGCTGAGTGCCGAAGAATTGATGCTTTTGAACTGTGGTGTTGGAGAAGACTCTTGAGAGTCCCTTGGACTGCAAGGAAATAAAACCGGTAAATCCTAAAGGAAATCAGTCCTGAGTGTTCACTGAAAGGACTGATACTGAAACTGAAACTCCAATACTTTGGCCACCTGATGGGAAGAGCTGACTCACTAGAAAAGACCCTGATGCTGGGAAAGAGTGAAGGCAAGAGGAGAAGGGGATGACAGAGGATGAGATGGTTGGGTGGCATCACCGACTGGATAGACATGAGTTTGGGTAAACTCCAGGAGTTGGTGATAGACGGGGAAGCCTGGCGCATTGTAGTCCATGGGGTTGCAAAGACTCAGACACGACTGAGCAACTGAACTGAACTGAACTGATCCTTGAACCCATATGCTATAAGAGCTGCCCATCAATTCTCTAAACACACTTGTACAGAATCAAGTCAGTCATTCCTTTCAAAGTTTATTGATAGATTTATCTCAAGCCTTTTACTTGTAGATCTGAATGGACAACTAATGATAGCCAGACATCTGGGGGGCAGGGAGCCGGGGGAAGCACCAAAGAAAAGGATCAAGATCAACAAAAAGGAACACCATAATCAAAGAAAGGAGAAAAAGGAAAACTGAGATAAACAAATAATTCAGAGAAGAAAGACAACTTTAAAAATTCTTATCACTGTCCTCATAGATATTTTAAAAGATATGGCATTCATAAAAGAGCAAACTCTGATATGTCAAAATAAAAACAAAATGTAAGAGTTTGTATACATTAAAACCATTATTACCCCAGAAAAAAATTGTATTTAATTAATTTATTTCAATTGGAGGCTAATTACTTCACAGTTTTGTTGTGATTTTTGCCATATATTGACATGAATCAGCCATGGGTGTGCATGTGTCCCCCCTGTCCCAAATCCCCCTCCCATGTCCCTCCCTATCCCATCCCTCTGGGTTGTCCCAGTCCACCAGCTTTAATGTCCTTTTTCATGCATTGAACTTGGACTGGCCATCTATTTCACATATAAAATTTTTTTTTAATCAATGGGTAGTATGAAACCACTCAATCCATCTAAAAAATGAAGTCAAGGAAATCTTCATTGACATATAGAAGACAAAAAGATGGAAGTTATTAATATGAGAAAAGAGTTAAGATAATGAAGGCTAGATTAAGGATGTCTAACAAGTATTTAAAATGAGTTACAGAATTCAAGAATAGACACAATGAAAGAAAAATATACAAGAAAACTCCTCTAAACTAAAAACAAACTCCTTTGGTGAAAGGAGTCACCAAATGCCAACTAATGGGTAAAAATACATAAGTATACATAGCTTCTTTACATTTCAGAAAGCCTAAACGAAAGAGGAGGGGGGAAGGAAAAATGTTACTGACAGAAGAAAAGATTCAGAGCACCAGGTGCAAAAAAGGTTTTGTGTCCTTTTACATCCTAAGCAGAAGTATAATTTTTTCACCTATATATGTTTTAAAGACCAAAACCCAAACTCAATATCATGAATAGATCAATTTTCTTCAAAGTATTCAACAGATTAAATGCAATACCAATAAAAAACACAAATGGTTGCATAAGCCTATATCCGAGTTTTGCCAGAGCTGCTCCAAGTCTTAGCTCAAAAACTGCTAACCTCACCTTTAACAGGAGTCAAGCTAAATTTTTTAAGTTAAAGGTTCCAAAAATAAGAAAAGAAGCTGAAAATAAACAAGAAATGCTGGAACAAGCTGGGACCAAGATGGAGATGAATCTGACCTCCAACAGACCCTGAGTCTCATTATATGTTGATCTAATATTAGCATATTAAATTATACACCTGCCAGCAGCCATGACCAGACATTAAGGACCAAAAAAGGATAAAAAGGGCATGGCATCCCACTTCCCTGGAAAAGCAAGCCCCTTCCCCAGTAGATTAATGCATTCACTGCCCCATCATTAGCCTCACTCCTCCTCCCTTGGTCTTTACCCTTTAAAATTAAATCTCCCCCCGGGTAGGAGAGAAGTTGATCTGTGAATTTAGTTCCCATTTCTCCATTCTTTGGCCACTGAGTAAAACTTGTGCTGTGTTGATTGCAGCTTTGGCTATGTTAATGGCTGCTTGAAACTGAACAGAGAAAGAACTCACCCCTTACCCCCAAACCAAGACAGAGGGCCTCATCAAGGGCTATGGCCTGAGTAGGGTCTACATGACTTAATTTGGTAACAGTATGTGTATATCTGTGGAATTTTAAATTCTGATAATAAAATGCATTAATATAACAATATTATTATGTTAATATATTGGGAATTTCCCAGCAGCCCAGTGGTTAAGACTCTGTGCTTCCACTGCTGGGGCTAGATTTCGATTCCCAATTTGGGAACTAAGATCCTGTAAGATGGTGTGCCCAAAGTACATATTATATATATATATATTACTGTATGTATATCAATATGTACAGTAAATAATACTAAATAATTATAGGGGATCAGATATGCCACCCCAAAATATGTGTATTTGGCATAAGGATTAATTTAGGCTCATCATTTTTAAGAAACTGTAGATACAGCAGAAGCTCTGAAAATTGAGTAGACGCTACTGATTTTAAAGAAACAGTTAAACTTACAAGGCGCTACTGTTTTTAAAGAAACAGTTAAACTTACAAGGGCAGCCTCTACTTGTAAGGATGTCTCCCTCACTGTACCAGGAAGAAGAAGGCATCTAAATCTCTAGAAACTATTATCAATTCAGAAACCAATCACCTAAATCTGCATAACAACCATATTCATCTACTGTGATTTTCTTGTTCAGTTCAGTTGCTCAGTCGCTTCTGACTCTTTGCGACCCCATGGACTGCAGCACGCCAGGCCTCCCTGTCCATCACCAACTCCTGGAGTTTACCCAAACTCATGTCCATTGAGTCGGTGATGCCATCCAACAATCTCATCCTCTGTCATCCCCTTCTCCTCCTGCCTTCAATCTTTCCCAGCATCAGGGTCTTTTCAAATGAGTCAGTTCTTCACATCAGGTGGTCAAAGTATTTTCTTGTTACCCTCCCTTAACTGACTCCCCACTCCCAACACCTTCTTTTGTCTTTGACTAAAACTGGTATTTAAGATGATGACATGGGCCATTTGGGAGAGTTACTCAGTTTTCCTGGGTCACTCCCATGTATACCTATGTCATTAAACTTGTTTTTCGCTTGTTAATTTGTCTTATAGTAACTTAATTATTATAGACTAGCCAAAGAACCCAGAAATGTAAAGAAAAAAATTTTTCCCCCCCAACAATTGATGTAGTTAGCAAGATAAACTTCCCTGGCTGGACTCAGCTGCCTCTAAGGCTAATGTAGCTAAGAAATCCTGGGACCTCTGACAAAAAGCCCTTTACCTGCAGGGTCTGAAGGAAAGTAAGAACAGTGACAGCCTTTTTCTGATTCTAAATTTAGATTAGCTGGAGGAAATATTTGTGGAACTAATTTCTCAGATATAGCAACTTCGGTAAAAATGTGTTATGAGCACTCTTGTTTTCTATTGATTCCTTTCCTCCCATAGATGGTCATTCATGGTTTTGTCTCAGTTGTCCATGTTCTGAGAGTTTGGCTTTAGAACCAGTGAGAATAGTCTCTCCAGCAACTGGCAGATGTATGTACTGACATGAATCTGGAAACAAAAATGAGTAGGCTGTGGGACCAATAAACTGGTTGGTTAGAAGCACAGGTAACAACCTGGGCTTATGACTGGTATCTTGGAATTCTGTTTGTGCTACAGTCAAACGAAGGCTGACTACAAATGAAGGCTCTCAGGAGACTTCATCAAAGGGGGCCCCAGTCCTTTAGAGGACTTTTTTGTGTCAATGTTCATAGTCTCTTCAGTGCTGAAAAAGTTTCATTCCAGTAGGGCTTGCCCAGTGTCACACTGGTGGGTCTATACCTGGAGGTGTCTCCCATTCTCACAGGAAACTGGAGAGACTGCTTGCTCTATACCATTCATATGGCCTGTGACAACAGTTCTTGCTTTCTTAGGCTAACTCTGATAAAATTTCTGGATCTTTTGAGGGCTGCATATTTTGCATTCCCCTTTGAGGATGCTCCTTGCCTCCACGATTAAGCCATGAAAAAAGTTATTGGTTTGAGTCACTATCAAGGTTAATATCAAGGAATATTAAGTTAATATCAAGGTCACTATCAAGGAAAAACAGTGGGAACAGTGGCAGACTTTATTTTCGGGGGCTCCAAAATCACTGCAGATGGTAACTGAAGCCATGAAATAAAAAGATGCTTACTCCTTGGAAGAAAAGTTGTGACCAACCAAGACAGCATAGTAAAAAGCAGAGACATTACTTTGCCAACAAAGGTCCATCTAGTCAAGACTATGGCTTTTCCAGTAGTCATGTATGGATGTGAGAGTTGGACTATAAAGAAAGCTGAGCACAGAAGAACTGGAGAAGACTCTTGAGAGTCCCTTGGACTGCAAGGAGATCCAACCAGTCTATCCTAAAGGAGATGAGTCCTGAGTGTTCATTGGAAGGACTGATATTGAAGCTGAAACTCCAATACTTTGGCCAACTGATGCGAAGAACTGACTCATTTGAAAAGACGCTGATGCTGGGAAAGATTGAGGACAGGAGGAGAACAGGACGACAGAGATGAGATGGTTGGATGGCATCATAGACTCAGTGGACATGAATTTGAGTGGACTCTGGGAGTTGGCGATGGACAGGGAGGCCTGGCATGCTGCAGTTCATGGGGTCGCAAAGAGTCGGACATGACTGAGCAACTGAACTGAACAAGGTTAATATAAAATCCTTCTTAATCACCAAATGATGAATCCTTTAAATTGGCTATATTTAGATTCCTCACCTTGGACCTGAACAGCACGTGTGTGCGTGCTCAGTCCTGTCCTACTCTGCAACGCTATGGACTGTAGCCTATCAGGCTCCTCCATCCATGGAATTTTCCAGGCAAGAATACTGGAGTGGGTTGCCATTTCCTCCTCCAGGGTACTTCCTGGCACAGGGATTGAACCTGTGTCTCCTGCACTACAGACAGATTCTTTACCACTGAGCCATCAGGGAAGCCCTACATTGGCTGTATTTAAAAGAAAAAAAATTTTTTCTTAGGAGAGCTCTCATCCTAAACAATTGTCACATTAATACCTATGGAAAGACCAACTTAAGGACACGAAGATGCATAAAAGTCTTAGGGATCCCCTTAATAAGATTTTTTTAAAAATTAGATTTAGAACAGAAAATAATGTCTACATCCAACATAAATTTCCCCTCAAAATCCAGTCCCATCAGCTC
Source organism: Cervus elaphus (assembly GCF_910594005.1). Lineage (NCBI taxonomy): Eukaryota > Metazoa > Chordata > Mammalia > Artiodactyla > Cervidae > Cervus > Cervus elaphus. The sequence continues at coordinate 44,565,997 of NC_057848.1, read as the reverse complement.
AGCAAATTTCTTAAAATATTCAAACTCCTCTAACTTCCCCAGAAAAATCTCTTAAACATTCAACTGCCTGTTTTGACTTCCCTCTCTTTACAAGACTTACAGAGAGCATTCCACCCTAACTTTAAGGCCCAGAGTATACCAGGTTACTCATGTAAATACAGAAAGCCAGGAAATGAATTTAGTAGAAACGCTCAAGATACGTAATAGGGATGCTTTGCTGTCCCTTACAATTCTTCCTCCTTTCCAGGGCTCCCTAATCTAATTACCTAATTACAAAATATAGGTTTATCCATGCGCTGGCTTCCTCTTACAGAAAAACTAAAGATATCTGAGTGTATTAGTTAACTCATTTGGTGCCATGCTGAGAAATTTTCTATGAAAAATCATATTTCTAGAAATTTCAAAAAGTATTTATAAATTTTCTGACATACAAAACACTAATGTAAAAGACAGTTCACAACTACTTACTTTTTCAGTTTTCACTAGAAATTAATGGTTTTAAGGGTTACAGGTTAAAGGATGAAATGGTTAGACAGTATTCACTAACACAATGGCCATGAATTTGACCAAACTCCAGGAGATAGTGGAGGACAGGGGAGCCTGGCATGCTGCAGTCCATGGGGTTGCAAAGAATCAGACACAATTGAGCAACTGAAGAACACGAAAGGGCTAAAAAAAAAATCTAATATATGTGATTAAAGCTACTAGAAATAATAAAGGGAACATTTCCATATGACAGGAAAATAGGATGTACGCTTTGGGTAAAAGAAGATTTATGAGAAAATCTTTGGAAAGCAATTTTATGTGTGGTCAAAACTAAGTTTGTAATGAATTTAATTAAGCAAATGAGATTTAATATTAAAATTAAGCTGGTACAAAATGTAAATTTGGTTTTCTGTTAAAAGGATAAAGTTTTCTTTCACTATTTGTCTGCTCTTGATAAGAGATTGCAAAAGGCTTCACTTTACCTTTTAAAATAATCTGCCTAAAAAAAGCAAGGGTTCTCTGTTTTCTCAAAATAATTTCCTGTGTTCAGAAAACCGAACCTTCTCTGTATTAAAAGAGATAAGGTGTTTTGTTTTGGTTTTTTTTTGCAACTATTTAGCTGTATTTTTTTAAACTATTTAGCCTTTAATACCTTCTGTTGTCAATTTGATTAAAAGGATAACTAAGCATTATTTCACAGTGAACTATGATCCTATTTGACCAAGTGTTTTAAAATCTTTTTCTTATTTTGACGAACTTCCCAAAGTCAAATTCTAAATGAAGTGTGGTTTGTTTTTGTTTTTTACCTCAAACTAATTTTGAAATTCTCCAGAGGGCCCTGGAATATTTTAAAAGATTTGTTCTCTCTCCTTATAAAAAGGAAAATGTGACAGGAGTTAGGCTTATTTGATATGTTAAATTACATGGGTTTGTTTTAGTCGTTAAGTCATGTCCGACTCTTTTACAACCCCATGGACTCTAGCCTGCCAGGCTCCTCTGTCCATGGGATTTTCCAGGCAAGAACACTGGAGTGGGTTGCCACTTCCTTCTCCAGGGGATCTTCCTGACCCAGGGATTGAACCCTTGGCTCCTGTGTGTCTCCTGCATTGCAGGCAGATTCTTTACCACTGAGCCACGAGGAAGAGTTGTCAAATAAGCAACAATACTATCTTCTTTATGTTGTGTATATACTATAAGTATTCCAGAAATTGAAATCCCTAGAAATCTGATATGTCCCATATAATGTTATCAGTCATAACTCAAGTTATCTTAAAATGTTACATATTATAGAAATAACTCACTCCTTGTCATTTCCATCATAATAAATTCTCATCAGATATTTAACAATGAGCATTTTTTAGTCTTTTTTCATTTACAGAGAATTATTGTTTTACTCTGATGCTTTTACAAGAGCATACTGCAAAAGTGCTTCACCCTCAAAGAGATTCAAGGAAAACACTTTTGACAAGTATAGCTTTCTGGTAAGTTTAACATCAAACAACTGAACTGGGTAAGAATTTCCAGAACTACTGGGAGAATGATACAAGCAGAATAAATATTAATAAAATAGGGCTAAATGAGCTGAGAATTATGATTATAAACTTTCATGACTTCTTACCTGAAATATTGCTGATTTTTTTTAATGTTTTGTTTTTTCAGATTTAAGGAAACCTTTTTCTCTTAAGCCACCTCTGACCTACAGCAATTTGGTAAAATATATCTTTGTGAAAAAAAGATGAAACATTTCTCCCTACCTGATTGCCCCTCTGAACTCAGAGTCTAAGTGAGTATTCTTATTTTCATGGCAATATAGTTATTTGCCTAAGTTCACTAGCAATTTGTTTTCCTTGTAACAGGACACAATTGGAAACACTGCATACATTAATTACCAAGGCTTTGAGTGGAATATCATATTTGAAAGAGGCATGCATAGACTCACATATGACGAGACGGCTTTAAGTAGCCAAGGTTGACTTTATACAGTCAATAAAGCCCCTTGGAAAAGGAGCCTGGTACCTTGCTAACAGGGTCTCCAGCAGCCTTACTAGATGAATAAGAAAGGTCAATTCCTGGCAAGTGCAGGAACCACCAGATATCTGGGGGACTTAGAGAAGGGAGGAATTAACTCAAATCTATAGATGCTGCTGCCAAGTCTGATGATAATTCTTTGTTTTGTCTTCCTAGCTTTGAGACTTTTAAAAGTCCAATCTGAAATTCCTTATGAAAAGTTACAGCAAAATAGACTTTTTAAAAGCCTACATGGTCCATGACTGGTCTTGCTGTACTTAAACAAATGATCCAGCAAAGTTTGCTGAGACTAGACTTATTTTGCAAACAAATTAGTCTCAATTTCATTATCTTAGGTGAGAACAATGGCGACTTTAGAGAAAAAAAAATATGCTCCAGTAACACATATTTGTGAATATTAGATTCTAGTTGTTTGTCTTTGAAGGTTTGTGTTTTCTGCCTATAAATTGGACTGATGCTAAAGTATAGTTTCCTCCAATGTCTAGTCACAACTCTCTAAATTAACATTTCCAATTTTCCCCATCTTTTTGACTTAGAATCATTGAGAACTAAATCTACCCTTTTTCTTTAAACCCTGCAAACTGAGTGAAGTAAGTCAGAGAAAGACAGATATCACATGATATTCGTTACATGTAGAATCTAAAAGATGACACAAAAGAACATATCTATGAAACAGAAAGATTCACAGATATAGAGAACAAACTTATGGCTACCAAAGGGCAAAGGAGGTGAGAGAGGGATAAAATCAAAGTTTGGGATTAGCAGACACAAACTACATATAAAATAGATAAACAACAAGGTACTACTATATACTACAGGAAACTATTGACAAAATGCTATAAAAAGCCCATAATGTAAAAGTATATACAAACACACATATATATATGTATATATATCTGAATCACTGTGCTATACACCAGACACTGACACAACATTGGAAATCAACTATACTTCAATAAAAAAAAAAAAGAGACACAAGGAAAGTGGGACAATGGAAGAATATATGTGCATCTTATATAAAGAATTAATACAGAACACATGTGCATCTTATATAAAGAAAATATACAGCACTCCTACAAATCAATACAAAAGCTCATGAACAGGCATTTCACAGAAAAGGACACAAATTTTGAATCAACATAGGAAAAGATTCTTAACTCCAGTAGGGATCAGGGAAATGTGAATTAAAATCATGATGAGATACTATTTTAAACCTTCAAAATAAGCAAAACTTTAGAACTCTGATAATTCCACATGGTGGCAATCATGCAGAAGAACAGGAACTTTCACTTACTGCAATGGAAATGTAAATTTAAAGAACCACTTTAGAAAACAATTTACTATTATCTTTTAAAATTGGAAACTTGCTCACCCTTGACCTAACAATTTTATGTATATACTCTAGAGAAACTTTGCAGAGGCATACAGAGAGATAAGTTGAAATATCTTCATGGTAATATTGTAATAGCAGAAAAACAGAAACAACCACAATGTCTAGTGGTTAAAGAATAGATATGCAATATTCTTGTAAATATAATTTATCAGTAAAATTGAGTTTGCTACAAATCACAAATGAAAGTATCTTAGAAGCTTTGACTGAAACTGTTAGAAAATTTGCAAATGAAACAATGAATTTGTAGAAAACAGCATATAACATGGCACATTTAAAAAATGACAGGATCCCCTAAGATCAGGAACCAGAGAAATATGCCCATTTTTGCATTTTTACTCAATATATTATTGGAAATTCTAAATAGAACAATTTGGCAAGGAAGATAAATAAAAGGCACCCAAATTAGAAAGAAGAGGTCAAATCATCTCTGTTCACAGACAACATGATCTAATGTGTAAAAACTCTAAATATTTCACACAAAAAAGTTACAGCTAACAAACTCAAAGTTTCTGAACACAGAGTCAACATGAAAAAAATTGTTATATTTCTATATCCAAAAAAAGAAATTAAGGAATTACTTCCATTTACAGTAGCATCAAAAAGAATAAAATATTTGGAAATAAATTTAACCAAGGAGGTAAAAGATTTATAAAATGAAAACTACAAAACACTGCTGAAACAAATGAAAGAAGGCATAAGTAAAAAAAAAAAAAACTGCCCACATTTATTTAATATTGCTAAAATGACAATTCTATCCAAAAGTGATCTAAAGATTCAATACAATCTCTATGAATATCATAATGATGCTTTTCATAGAAATAGAGAAGGCTATCCTAAAATTCATGGAATTTCATGGGACCCAGAAAAAACAAAACCATCTTGAAAAAGAATAAAACACTGGAGGACTCACACTTCCTGATTTCAAAACTTATTATACAAAGGTATAGTAATTAAACCAATACAGTACAGGCCCAAGGGCAAATGTATAAACAAATGGATTAGAATAGAAAGCCTAGAAATAAACCCCCACATATCGGATCAATTGATTTTTTAAACAAAGATACCAAGATCATTTGATGGGGAAAAGAGTCATTCAACAAATAAAGCTGGGGAAACTAAATATCCACTTGCAAAAGTATAAATTTGGATCCTTACCTTGCACTACATACAAAAATTAACTCAAAATGAACCAAAGACCTAAATTTAAGAGCTAAAATAGTAAAATCCATGAAAAAAGATAGGAGAAGTTCTTCAGAGCATTGAATTTTGGAGTTATTTCTAGGACATAATAGTCAACAAAAGAAAAAAACAGGTAAGTTAGATTTCATCAAAATTTAAATCCTTTATACATCAAAAAATACTACCAAGACAGGCGAAAATATGGACAGATCTTATACCTGATAAGAGATTAATATCCAGAAAACAAAGAACTATAAAAAAAATAACAAGATAATTCAAAAATGTGCAAAGGACTTTAATAGACATTACTCAGAGATAATACAAATGGTCAACAACAAACAAGCACATGAAAATATAGTCCACATCACTAATCATTAGGGAATTGCAGATGACATAATACTATTCATAGAAAATCCTAAAAACACTACCAGAAATCTACTAGAGTTCATTAAGTAAAAGTGTCAGTCACTCAGCTGTGACTCTTTACAACCCCACAGACTTAGCCTGCCAGGCTCCTCTGTCCATGGAGTTCTCCAGGCAAGAATACTGGAGTGGGTAGCCATTTCCTTCTCCAGGGTTTCTTCCTGACCCAGGAATTGAACCCAGGTCTTCCGCATTGCGGGCAGATTCTTTACTGTCTGAGCCACCAGGGAAGCTCAGAGTTCATTAATGAGTTCAGTTAAAGTTGCAGGATACAAAATTATTTTTTTTCTTTCTTTTTTTTCATTTATTTTTATTAGTTGGAGGCTAATTACTTTACAATATTGTAGTGGGTTTTGTCATACACTGACATGAATCAGCCAATATAAAGAAATATCTTACATTTCTATACACTAACAACAAAAGATCATTAACAGAAATTAAGAAATAATCCCATTTACTTTTGCATCAAAAAGAATAAAATATCTAGAAATAAACCTACTTAAGGAGTCAAAAGAATTGTATTCCAAAAATTATAACACACTGATGAAAGAAACTGAAGATGACACAAACAGATGGAAAGATATACCGTGTTCTTGGATTAGAAGAATCAATACTGTCAAAGTTTCTATACTACCCAAAGCAATCTATAGATGCAATGAAATCCCAACCTAATTACCAATGGCATTTATCACAAAACCAAAACAAAAATGTTTAAATTTGTATGGAAACACAAAAGAGCCCAAGTAGCCAAAGCAATCTTGAAAAAGGAAAACAGAGCTGGGGGAATCAGGCTGCTTGACTTCAGACTACATTACAAAGCTACAGTGCTACAATCAAAACAGTATGGTACTGACACAAAGCAGAAATATCGCTCAATGGGACAGGATTGAAAGCCCTGAAATAAATTCATGTGCCTATGGTCAATTAATCTATGACAAAGAAGGCAAAAATATAAATGAGGAAAAGACAGTCTCTTCAATAAGTGGTGCTGGGAAAACTGGACAGCTACATGTAAAAGAAGGAAAAGAGCACGTTCTATAACACCACACACAAAAATAAACTCAAAATGGATTAACAACATAAATGTAAGAGCTATAATATCTTAGAGGAAAACACAGGTAGAACACTCTTTGGCACAAATGGCAGCAATATTTTTTTGTATCTACCTCCTAGAATAAGGAAAGAAATATTTTTGAAGTGACCTATTTAAACTTAAGCAAAACTTAAAGCAAAAACAATACCCAATTGTGGATGGGACTGGTGATAGAAGCAAGGTCCAATGCTGTAAAGAGCAATATTGCATAGGAACCTGGAATGTTAGGTCCATGAATCAAGGCAAATTGGAACTTGTCAAACAGGAGATGGCAAGAGTGAATGTCGACATTCTAGGAAGCAGCGAACTAAAATGGACTGGAATGGGTGGATTTAACTCAGATGACCATTATATCTACTACTGTGGGCAGGAATCCCTTCGAAGAAAGGGAGTAGCCATCATGGTCAACAAAAGGGTCTGAAATGCAGTACTTGGATGCAATCTCAAAAATGACAGAATGATCTCTGTTAGTTTCCAAGGCAAACCATTCAATATCACAGTAATCCAAGCCTATGCCCCAACCAGTAACACTAAAGAAGTTGAACTTGAACAGTTCTATGAAGACCTACAAGACCTTTTAGAACTAACACCCCAAAAATGTCCTTTTCATTATAGGGGACTGGAATGCAAAAGTAGGAAGTCAAGAAACACCTGGAGTAACAGGCAAATTTGGCCTTGGAGTACAGAATGAAGCAGGGCAAAGGCTAATAGAGTTTTGCCAAGAGAACACACTGGTCATAGCAAACACCCTCTTCCAAAAACACAAGAGAAGACATGGACATAACCAGATGGTCAGCACCAAAATCAGATTGATTATATTCTTTGCAGCCAAAGATGGAGAAGCTCTATACAGTCAGCAAAAACAAGACCAGGGGCTGACTGTGGCTCAGATCATGAACTCCTTATTGCCAAATTCAGACTTAAATTTAAGAAAGTAGGGAAAACCACTAGACCATTCAGGTATGACCTAAATCAAATCCCTTATGACTATACAGTGGAAGTGAGAAATCAGATTTAAGGGACTAGATCTGATAGAGTGCCTGATGAACTATGGATGGAGGTTCATGACATTGTACAGGAGACAGGGATCAAGACCATCCCCATGGAAAAGAAATGCAAAAAGGCAAAATGGCTGTCTGAGGAGGCCTTACAAATAGCTGTGAAAAGAAGGGAAGTGAAAAGCAAAGGAGAAAAGGAAAGATATACTCATTTGAATGCAGAGTTCCAAAGAATAGCCAGGAGAGATAAGAAAGCCTTCCTCAGCGATCAATGCAAAGAAATAGAGGAAAACAACAGAATGGGAAAGACTAGAGATCTCTTCAAGAAAATTAGAGATACCAAGGGAACATTTCATGCAAAGATGGGTTCGGTAAAGGACACAAATGGTATGGACCTAACAGAAGCAGAAGATATTAAGAAGAGGTGGCAAGAATACACAGAAGAACTGTACAAAAAAGATCTTCATGATCCAGATAATCACGATGGTGTGATCACTCACCTAGAGCCAGACATCCTAGAGTGCAAAGTCAAGTGGGCCTTAGAAAGCATCACTACGAATAAAGCTAGTGGAGGTGATGGGATTCCAGTTGAGCTATTTCAAATCCTGAAAGATGATGCTGTGAAAGTGCTGCACTCAATATGCCAGCAAATATGGAAAATGCAACAGTAGCCACAGGACTGGAAAAGGTCTGTTTTCATTTCAATCCCTAAGAAAGGCAATCCCAAAGAATGCTCAAACTACTGCAAAATTGCACTCATCTCACACGCTAGTAAAGTAATGCTCAAAATTCTCCAAGCCAGGCTTCAGCAATTCGTAAACCATGAACTTCCAGATATTCAAGCTGGTTTTAGAAAAGACAGAGGAACCAGAGATCAAATTGCCAACATCCGATGGATCATCGAAAAAGCAAGAGAGTTCCAGAAAAACATCTATTTCTGCTTTATTGACTATGCCAAAGCCTTTGATTACTTGGATCACAATAAACTGTGGAAAATTCTGAAAGAAATGGGAATACCAGATCACCTGACCTGCCTCTTGAGAAACCTATATGCAAGTCAGGAAGCAACAGTTAGAACTGGACATGGAACAACAGACTGGTTCCAAATAGGAAAAGGAGTACGTCAAGGCTGTATATTGTCATCTTGCTTATTTAACTTATATGCAGAGTACATCATGAGAAATGCTGGGCTGGAAGAAGCACAAGCTGGAATCAAGACTGCCAGGAGAAATATCAATAACCTCAGATATGCAGATGACACCACCCTTATGGCAGACAGTGAAGAGGAACTAAAGAGCCTCTTGATGAAAGTGAAAGAGGAGAGTGAAAAAGTTGGCTTAAAGCTCAACATTCAGAAAACTAATATCATGGCATCTGGTCCCATCACCTCATGGGAAATAGATGGGGAAACAGTGGCTGACTTTATTTTTTTGGGCTCCAAAATCATTGCAGATGGTGATTGCAGCCATGAAATTAAAAGACACTTACTCCTTGGAAGGAAAGTTATGACCAACCTAGGCAGCATATTAAAAAGTAGAGACATTACTTTGCCAACAAAGGTGCATCTAGTAAAGGCTATGGTTTTTCCAGTGGTCATGTATGGATGTGAGAGTTGGACTGTGAAGAAAGTTAAGCGCCGAAGAATTGATGCATTTGAACTGTGGTGTTGGAGAAGACTCTCGAGAGTCCCTTGGACTGCAAGGAGATCCAACCAGTCCATCCTAAAGGAGATCAGTCCTGGGTGTTCATTGGAAGGACTGATGCTGAAGCTGAAACTCCAATACTTTGGCCACCTCATGTGAAGAGTTGACTCATTGGAAAAGACCCTGATTCTGGGAGGGATTGGGGGCAGGAGAAGGGGATGACAGAGGATGAGACGGCTGGATGGCAACACCGACTTGATGGACATGAGTTTGAGTAAACTCCGGGAGTTGGTGATGGACAGGGAGGCCTGTCGAGCTGTGATTCATGTGGTCGCAAAGAGTCGGACACGACTGAGTGACTGAACTGAACTGAATTAAACTTAAAAGCTTTTGCACAGCAAAGGAAATCATAAAATGAAAAGATGACCCACAGAATGGGAAAAAGTATCTACAAATGATATAAAGAGCAACAGATTAATTTCCAAAATATAAACAGCTCATGCAGTTCACTACCCCCCCAAAAAAAAAAACCTCAAGAAATGGGCAGAAAATCTATTAATAGACTGTTATCCAAAGGAGACACACAGATGGCCAAAAAGCATACAAAATGGTGCTCAACACTGCTAATTAGGAAAATTCAAATCAAAACTACACGAGTTATCACCTCATACGTCAGAATGGCCATTATCAAAATGTGTACAAAGAACAAATGCTGGAGAGAGTATGGAGAAAAGGAAATCCTCCTACACTGTTGGTGGAATGTAAATGTACAGCTAGTACAGAGAACAGTACAGAACTTCCTTAAAAGACTAAAAATAGAGTTATCATATGATTCTGCAAATCCCACTCCTGGGCATATATCCAAAGAAAACCATAATTCAAAAAGATATAGCACCCCAGTGTTCAGTGAAGCACTATTTACAATAGCCAGGATGTGTAAGCCACCTAAATGTCCATCAACAGATGAATGGATAAAGAAGATATGTTATAGAGATTATTAAATTAAGTGAAGTAAGCCAGACAAAGACAAATATATCACTTATACATGGAACCTAAAAGGGAAATGAGGCAAATGAATTTATATAGCACAAATAGACCAACAGACACAGAATATAAACCTGTGTTTACCAAAGGGGAAATGCGGGAATGGATACACACTGCTATATATAAAATAGATAATCAACAAGGACCTACTATATAGCACAGAGAACTATACTCAATACTTTATAAAAATATATAAGGGAGAATAATCTGCAAAAGAGTATGTGTGTGTGTGTGTGTGTGTGTGTGTAACTGAACTACTTTGCTCTATACCTGAAAATAACACAAGACTGTAAAATCAACTATACTTCAATAAAAATGAAATTAGAAAAACTCACTTTGAAAACTGTTTTTAAAAAATAAATGCATAACTACAGAAGAAATGTTTGCATTAAAAAGCTTTTGATCAAAAAAAAACCTACAATGTGATACTGTATTCTGAGTAGAATAGCCATAATAAAAAAGAGAAAATACCAATTGTTGACAAGGATATGGAGAATGCTGTATGTTGTATGTTGTTGCATGTTCCTGGTGCTAATGTAAAATACTGTAGCCACTGTAGATAACAGTTTGGCAGTTTCTCAAATGGTTAAACATAATTACCATATGACCCAGCAATTCTGCTCTCACATACACGCCCTAAAGAATTAAAAACAAGAACTCAAAGACATAACCCATATACATCTATGTTCACAGCAACAGAATTCACAATATCTAAAAGGTGAAAATCACCCAAGTGCCCATCAACAGATGAATGGATAAATGAAATGTAGTATATATATACAATGAAATATTATTCGGCAATAAAAAAGGAATGAATTCTGACACAAGCTACATCACAGATGAACCCTAAAGACATTATGGTAAGTTAAATAAAAAAGCCAGACACAAATGGACAAATATTCAATGATTCCATATGCATTAGGTAGCTAGAATAGGAAAACCCATAGAGACAGAAAGTAGAAGAGAAGTTACTGGGAATGGGTAGAGGTCAATGGGTAAAGAGGACTTTGTTTTAGAATGATTTTTTTAAAAAAGCTCTGGAGATGGATAGTGATGGCTGCACAACAGTATGACTGGACCTAATGCCACTGAATTGGACACCAGAAAATTATTAAAATAGTTAATTTTATGTTATATATATTTTACCACAATAAAACAAACTACAACTAGGAAAAAAAGACAAGAAAAAGTATGTAATATATTGTATAGGGCTTCATACATATTCAATAGACATTACTAACAAGAACAGTAAACACAAAATTCAAAACAATCATACTGGAGTAAAATAAGGGTGGAAAGTGGAAGGAACACACAGATAGATGGCAGGAGTATGGTAGTGTTCTAGTTGGGTGGTGGCTTTATAGATGTTCATTTTATCAAAATTCACCAGCTATATGTGTTATATTCTTAAAATGTATCAAATATCACAATAAAACACTGAAAATAATCTCCCTCCCAAAAAATAAACAGACTAGCATAAGACTTTATCAACATCACAAAGTGGTAAAAGACAACAGAAGTGAATCTCCAAAGTTTAAAGGAAAATGGCCTTGTGTCTAGCACTGTAAAACTTACCAAGTATTGATCGAGGATGAGATAAAACAAAAATTTGGGGACATGCAAGGACTCAAAGTTTAATATCTATTCATAATATATAAAAAATTTAATTGAGATGATCAATCAATAAGATTAAAATCTAACCCAAGGAGGAGGTAACCATGGGATACAAGAAAGAGTGGCAGATGAGAATAACCCAGAGGAAGTCAAGAAACGTAAAAAGCTTTAAGAGTAAACACACCTGAAACATCCAATTTTCCTGCTAGAGGCAAGGATTTAACAACTTATTTCCTGCTCTTTGACTAAAATCCCTGTGATTCCACAGTGAATAATATTTCCATATTTCTGTAATTATAAATGTGGTCTTATTAGTTTAACATGGTTTTAGAATTAACATACATAAACAGAAAAATTTATAGTTAGGTACATAAGAGATTGTAACATTTAAAAATTCTGAACAATGTAAAAATAATAATGGTATTAAAACTTTGGAAATAGAAGGGATAGAAGTAGACAAGGGTGCATCATAGCTAGAGTCAATATATTGTTTAACATTAAATCAAAAGATGGATGCAAACATGTTTAGAATTATGGTAATTAACAAAAAAGCATAAAAGGAAATGATTTAAACTAGCTACTATGGGACTAAGACCAGGAGTAATGAATGGATGGAAAAGGAGAGAACCTGGTTTTTATTTAATATCATAAGGCAAAGAATACAAGATCTAAAAATAAAAACATGGGAGGGAAGGGTGTTCGACTATGTGTTAAATTTACACTTCATTGTGGGGAGTTAATAATTACTATTTAAAGAAAACAAATCAAGAAACGGGGCTGTAAGTATGGTGCTTAGAGTCATAATTGGTTGTGTATTGGTCAATGTTTCTAGCCAGCTGCCTGGAGGGGAGTTCTAATTTATAGATTTTGCTGGTTTCCATGGCCTAATATTCCCACTATAGCCAATTGCAAGCACCAGTGTGACACCAATGGACTTGTAAAATTCCTGAAAAATTGGTGATGGGTTCTCATAATGACCCTGTTCCCAGGTGCCACTGGAAATGGAAGAATTGAAAACAGAAAGTTTCTTAGTACTTGCTGCCTCTAGTGAGTAGGGCTTGTGGGAAATTTTGCCTAACATTTTACAAACCCATTGATTCTTTTACCCTGTTCATGTAATACTTTTACAAATAAAAAACTGCTCAAAAAAACAAAAAGGCATTTCATCTTGCATGCAGAAAGCTAGAAAGAGCATTATTATCAACTTAACAAGAAAAATCCAGATAAACAACAAAATCCTACTTTTATCTGCTGCCACCAAAGAGCTGACATCGCAGGGAAAAGAGCTAATCTGAAACCCAAGGAAAGACAGGCACCTCCCATGACAGAGCGAGGTCACAAACACTGGCTTACCGATGGTAGGGCACAGGAGGAAGACACACTGAATACCATACAACTGAGTAAGAAGAATTTAGCTGAAACTGCAATGTACTGTTAAAAACCAGGAATTGGCTAATAGAACTCCTGGGCACCTCAGACACAAGGGGAATTTACCCCTATTCACAGACTCCTCTCCAGAGACTTCGGTCAGGTGTTCCCTGGAAAGACTGTGCAGGAGGGAGAATGCAAAGAGCCTCTCAGTGGTGTAGACTTGGTGAGGTTGCCACTGCAGGCAAGGTGCAAACTCCTCCCGGACTCTTATCACCAGAGAGTAAGAGTCTTTAAGCCACTAGCAGAGGAGCAACAAACCCTGTCTCTCCCAGGGCCCAGGTGAAGATCCACTAGGGCAGAGGGAAGTGTAAAAGAAAACTATTGGGAGGGGGGATCGGGATGGGGAATACGTGTAAATCTATGGCTGATTCATATCAATGTATGACAAAACCCACTGAAAAAATAAAGAAAGAAAGAAAAAAAAAGAAAACTATTCCACCACTGGGAAAGAAGCAGGAAATAGTCCAGAGCTCTGAAGCCTGTGCTAGAACCATCAGTAATCTCCTGCCACCGGGGGATGGCAGGAAACTCTCCTGTCCAAGATCCAATGATACAAGGCAGAGTTTGGCTAGAAAGGGCAGAATAACTGAGAAAGCTCCAACCCATGAGACGCAGACACACAGGCCTAAAAATGAAACCAGAGAATCTCCTCTGGCCCCAGCACCACACTACCAAGCATTAAATAACCAGCAACAGCAGTCTACTGTTGGCATGGGAGGCAAGAACATGGGAGGAAACCCATGCCCACACACCCCTCCAAGGTATAGGTGCATGGGTAAGCCTGAAAGTCAAGGGTGGTACAGGAAAACATTAAAAAAAACCTTCCATAAACCCAACCCTTATCTGATAGAATTGCAAAGAGAACTGGACAGATCCAAAATTATAGTTGAATATTTCAATATCCTTTCAATCATTGATCAAACAAGTAGATAGATAATCTCTAAGGATATACAAAAAACCTGAACAACACTGGCAGCTAACTTGATTTCACTAAAATTTATAGACCACTTCACTCAAATACAAAAGTGCACATGGAAAATTCATCAAAATAGGCTATATCTGGATCAAAAAATAATTCTCAATTTTTTAAATAAAATTGAATCCATTTAGAGTATATTTTCTGGCTGAAAAGGTACTGAAGTAGAATAACAAAAAAAATCAGGAAAATTTCCAAATATTTGGAAATTGGCAAACTCCTGAGTAACAATAAAAACACATGTACTAAAACTTGTCTGGATGCAGCTAAAGTAGTGTTTAGGATGAAATTTACATAGCATTTAACAGCTATAATTAGAGAAGACTTCATTCAATGGTGTCAATTTCATCTTAAGACTAGAAAAAGAAATCAAAGCCAAAGCAATCAGAATAATGAAACCACACAAGTCAATGAAAACAAAAAAAAATGATAGAAAAGAATCATGAAATCAAATGCTAGTTCTCTGAAAAGATTAATAAATCTGACTTTTAACAATATATAAATGAAAGGAAACAAAACTTTAGCTTTAAAAAAATTCAGTAGTATATACTCTATCATATTGGGGGGAAAAAATCATCTTCCCAGTCATAGAGACAGTTCCATCCTGTGGTCACCACTTCTACCCAGTAAGTAAGCAATAGAAACAACCTAATCATATACTCAGGCTAGCCTTCACATCTAGTATAGCCTTCACATCTACTAGTTACTATTTGTTTAATAGTCAAATCTCTAGAAATGTTTGACTTTCACACCATCACTCCCTCAGACTTCCCCTCAGCACATGATTCTGAATTTGTGATAAGAATGGCAAGTAGAATTTCTAGATAAGACCTATATGAAGTGATGACTATGATGTGTATTAAATATTAATTTATGACAAAAGCAAAAGTATAGGGGTAAGACTATTATGAACATTCATGTTATACAGGAACAACCCACAGACCACCACCAAGAGGATTAATGCCAGGCAAAATGATTAAATCATTGAAATCCTTCATTGGTGCCACTATTCACAATGCTTTCATCCATTTCTCATCTCTGCCCATTAAAACTTGCTCTTATTAGGAAGAATCAAGGATACAAAGAACTGAAAATGGCTTCAAATGCTACCTCACTCAAGGAACGAGAAATGAGGGAAAGAAACACTTGCTGGGTCAGACATTTTATATATATCATCCCATTTCATCCTCACAAAAGCCATGTGATTTAGAAACTATCATGCCCATTTCACAAAGGAGAAAACTGAAGCCCAAGGACATGAAATCCAAATCTTATCAGGTTTCAAAGCCCACATTCCTTCTGTCATAACACACTACCTCTCTCCAAGGAGAAGACTGTATTACAATAAGGACAAGAGCCTTAAACTAAAAAAAAAAAAAAAACAAATCTAGAGATAAAATTATATAGAGCCCTACACACAGAGACATAGGTGCTAGTGGTAAAGAACCTTCCTGCCAATGCAGGAGATAGGAGACCGGGTTTGATTCCTGGATCAGGAAGATCCCCTGGAGAAGGGAGTGGCAACCCACTCCAGTATTCTTGCCTGAAGAATCCTATGAACAGAGGAGCCTGGCGAGCTATGGTCCATAGGGTCACACAGAGTTGGATATGACTGAAGCAACTTTGACTGTGTCCATACTACACACAGAGGGACTTAAATAAGTATATGTAGAAACTAATAAAACTGAAATCAGTCTTGTAGTACAGTTAACAGTACTATACCAATGTCAGATTCCTGGTTTTGAAATTATTCAACACTTTTATATAAGATTAACATTAGAGGAAGCTAAGCAAAGAGTACACGAAACTCTCTGTACAATTTTTATAACTTCCCATGGTCTTTAATTATTTCAAAATAAAAGGTTATACTTATCTCTCAGTAGAGATGAATAAAGAATACATCTCTACTAGTGTTGATGGGAAGGTAGCCTCCCCAGTCCCTTTAATTCATACCACAGAGGTAGTCATCAACTCTGCTTCCATGTAAGGTCAGCCTTGGCTGCTGGAAATCCACTGTGGTTGTACAAAACAGATCGTTAGATGGAAAACAGGGGCCTTTTTCCCCTTAGCATTGATGTGTAGTGGAGCTCCAGTTCTGATCAAATTCTTTCCTGGTGAATACAATATGTATTACTTAGGGATGCCCTCCCACAAGCATCCTCATTTCTGTATCTTCCTGGATGTATATGTCACCATCCATGAAGCCTAATATGTATGAAAGTGCAAAAGAGATGGGCTGGTTTCACTGGATTCTCATCAGAGACAGTGTGATGTTATAGGAAGAGAATCAGCCATGGAATCAGAAAGCCCAGTTCTACAACTTTGTGATCTTGAGCAGTGTATTTAACATTTCTTAACCTCAATTTTCTCTCTGTAAAATTGGGGTGCAAATTTACATAATCATATGAGACAATGACTGTCAATCACAAATTTTATATGACTAGTTTTCTTATAATTAAACACTGAGGATTGCTTTGAACAGAAGGTGTACTGTCCTGGATACTTCACACTGTATGTGGAACTAGCAAGTGACAACTCAAAGGCCCCTTATGAGGTTATTTCACCAGTGCACATTCACAAATCTCCATGCAGAAATGTGTTCAGCTATTCTCCATGGTCTGAATTTGCATGCAGATGTATTTCAGCTTCCGGCCCAAACTCTGTATGATAAAATTAATCCTTGGAGCTGCTGAATTATAAGGCTGGAGGCTTCCACTGGAGGTCCCAGTGTTAGTCATAGCTCTGGATTTATGAACTCATAAAACATTAACTGCATTTCTCAGTGATTTGTGTCTGATTCTGTTTTTCACACATGATTCATAAGTGAAGTATGCTATCCCCAGATGACATCAGTGCCCTGATAAACCTATAAAATTGCTCTTGTGTTTAACTGTCTTCACTCCCTAGAAATATAAAAACTGAATGATAATGAAGATGAATACAGAATCTACACATTTCATACAGCTATTGGTTTCACTGTCCTATGCTGGAAGAGTGTGAGTGGGCCAAATCCTGACATTAGGTTAATGGGCTCTATTAGCAGAAGTCCAGGTAGGATGACTAGGCTTTCCTGGTTATCTCCAAGGAACTTTTATTTTCTTACATTTCCTTTAAGGATAGCGGTACACATTGTTTTGGGGAAAATTGCTATCAGTATTTGCTATAGTGAAGGTTAACCATCTCTCAGACCAGGACCATGGTTAACAGGTAGGCAGTACCTAATTTCACAAAGCCTTGACTCTGACATATAGATGACAAATAAATACATGAAAAGATGTTCAACATTGCTCATTATTAGAGAAATGCAGATCAAAACTATAATGAGGTATCACCACACACCAGTCAGAATGGCCATCATCAAAAAATCTACAAACAATAAATGCTGGAGAGGGTGTGGAGAAAAAGGAATCCTCCTGCATTGTTGGTGGGAATATAAACTGATGCAGCCATTAAGGGACACAGTATGTAGATTCCTTAAAAAATGGGATAAATTTACCATATGCCCCAGCAATCCCACTACTGGGCATATACACTGAGAAAACCACAACTCTAAAAGACACATGTACCCCAATGTACACTGCAGCACAATTTACAATATCCAGGACATGGAAGCAACCTAAATGTCTATAGATAGATGAATGGATAAAGAAGTTGTGGTACATTTATACAATGGAATATTACTCAGCCATAAAAAGGAAGAAATCTGAGTCAGCTGTAGTGAGGTGGATGAAACTAGAGCCTCTTTTACAGAGTGAAGTCAGTCACAAAGGGAAAAATAAGTATCATATATTAACACGTATATATGGAATCTAGTACTGGAAAACATTACTGATGAACCTGATAGAGAATGGACTTGTGGACACGATGAGAGAATGTGATGGTGGGAGGAATTGAAAAAGTAGCACTGATATATAGACACTGTCATGTATAAAAGAGTTAGTGAAAAGTTGCTAAATAACACACAGAGCCCAGCCTGGCTCTCTGTGATGATCTAGAGTGGTGGGATGGGGGGAGGAGAGGGAGGTTTGGAAGGGAAGGAATGGAGATATAGATATAGATATAGATAAATTATGACTGATTCTTGTTGTACATATGCAGAAACCAACACAAAATTGTAAAGCAATTTTCCACCAATTAAAAAAATAAATAACACTCGTGATGCTATTCTGAATACAGGTGGGCACTGGTCAAAGGTCCCCAACTCAGTCTCCAGCAGCCAGCCAGCCTCTGCTTATCCTGAAAATAACTCCTCTGGCATCAGGGCCATAGACACCTCGGCTGCTAACAAGCCTCTGGAAAGCGGGGGCCAGGACTCTACTGGTGATCCCCTGCCAGGAACAAGCCCTGTGCTCTGTGGGCCTCACCATCTCCTTATCCATCACCAGATACTCTGAGCATGAAGGTGTGTGGTACAGAAGACATTGTACTATTAGAGGACTATTCTCTGAGCCCTTTCTTGCCCATAAATAGCTAAATTGATGTGGAGACTTAGAGTGTTTTATTTATTTTTTTTTTACTTTTTTTTAATTTTTTTTTTTATTTTCTTTTTTTTTTATTAGTTGGAGGCTAATTACTTCACAACATTTCAGTGGGTTTTGTCATACATTGACATGAATCAGCCTTTAAAAATAAAATTTTAAAAAAGGGCAAAAATAAATAAATAAATAAATCACTTTTTAAAAAAGATATGTAAATGATGTGCAAGGTTGACTTCTACCAATAGAACAAAAAGACAATTCTTGTTTGTGTATTTGGTCATCAAACTCAAAAATGGCAAAAGGACAAAAATGAATCAAGTATTAGGGCCATTGCAGCCTGATACAAAGCCAGGGTCAAGCTACACAATCCCCATAAAAGTCATAAAAGTCACAAGCATAAAGAATTTCCCAAGAGCCTGGGATGGGGAAAAGAAATGAAGATAAGGAAGCAGACAAGAGATGGGAAAAAGGAGAGGGTGAGATGTATGGAAAGAGTAACAAGGAAGCAGACAGAAGAGGAACCTAACAGAAGGGGAGTAGAGCACTTCAGATGCCTCAGGCAAAGTGAAGTTATTGTCAACTTAAGGGCCAGACAGCAAAGCAGCATAGGAATTCAAAAGGACTGATCAACCTCCCTCAAGCACCTTGCCATATAATCTGCCATCTAAAACAGAAGTTGAGGGATGAAAAGAGGATCCCCTTAATAATTATGCCATAACTACAGGCACATATTGGGTTTACCTGGGGCAGACTGGGATGCATGGTCAGTCTTCTTGTAAGCTCCTCTCTGATCAGGCTCCTACCTGCCTGCCTCCTTATCCTACTCTGTGAAGCAGAAGCCAGCTCTCCTAAGAGCAACAGCCAACTTCTTTCCCACAGAGGAGCTCCTGCCCATGTTGCACTCACGATCCCTAACTGATTATTTCAACATCCCAGGCCCACAGCTAAAGTGAGAACACCAGATCTTACCACCACCACCACCTTTTCATCCAGTTTTGCTTGATCAAATTTTATTTATAACAAGATCTCTGAATTACTATCTATACATTGAAGAGGAAATGCAAAACTACTGTTCCATCTAGTGGGTAAATCCCATAGTCCAGGAACAGATAATAGACACAACCTCTCTCCTGATGCTTAGAAGGTCTGTGGAACCCAGTCTCTAGTGACCATCATTTCCTTTCTTGTCATAGCTCTTTGCTTAGCCCTCCCAAAGTGATTTTCATCTCCTACATTTATTTCACTAAAACTACAATATAGGCTGTTCTGGCCTGTTGCTTAGACTAAAGTGCACCAACTATCTTTCTGCTTAGTCTTGATTATCAAGACTCTGCTATTTCCCTTTTTCTGGCTTCTGAGCACTACTTCTGTGGCAAGTTCATGTGACTGAAGCTTTTTTTCCTTAGGAGTTCTTTTCTAAGAGACTCTGAGGTCCTTTATAAGAACTGACTCCTGGCAAATGTGCCTCACAGTCCTTCCAGATGTGCCCAGAGATGCCCAATTAGTAGACTAATACCAGCTTAGACTTCAACTGGGACTATTCAGTACACTTACAAAATTCTATGTCTGACAAAGATCAAGGGTTATCTCTTTTTACAGTTGAGTTAACTGAGACTGAGAGGGTAAGACTTACCCAAAGGCACACTGTTGAGACAGTAGAGAGGCAGAACTGCAGTCTAAGGGTAATTTGTACTCACCAACAGGAAAATCAACCCAAAAAACCCCCAGTAAATTTTGTAAAAGAAACAAAATAACAAAATCACTAAACCAGTTGTATGCAGATAATTTAGATATTTAACATCTTTGTATCTTCACTTTGACCCCAGGGTCTAATCATTAGTAGATGTTTACTACATACCTGTCAATTGTCTCATGGGTATGCTGACTGCAGCAGGGCCTTATCTCATGTTAAACATTTCACAACAGACACTGTGGGGGTTGTCAAACTAAATATCTTCCTTTAGCTTCAAACAACTCACACTGAGTGCTAGAGATGCATTTCATAATTGAAAATGAACCCAGAAGTGGAGCATTTAAAAGGGTCCATTAGAAACATACCAGGGCTTGAAACCTTCCAAGTACAGAAGGGAAGCCATGCACATATTCATCCCTCAATAGCCTCACAGCCCAGAGCTAGCAAAAACTGGTTAGATACTCTAGGATAACGTGCAGCAATTACACTATCAGTCTTTAGTTAAGACTATTAAAGCACCACCTTTTCAAAAAAAAAAAAGCGTTGGAAATCCAAGTCTCTGCCAGCTTTTGCCCATGGAAACCATTCTGCCTGCAGAAATTGTCCCACCAGGGAACAAGATAGCATAGCTCCAAGGTGCTTCTCCAAGCAAAGTGTGAGGTCGAAATGACTTATCTAGCCCTACAATTCACTAGTGGCCCATAATTTGACCATTTTCTTCCCACAATCACTCCCTTATCCCGTAAGAAAGGAAAAAAAATTAAACTTTAGACCCCCAAAGCAAGGGAAATGATGGGTTGGTCTATCTGAACAAAAAATAAGTGATTCACTGGCTGACTCATCCTGCCATAGTGGCAGAGGGGAAGGATTTATTGCTCGTCTCAGGCATCCTTCAATCTGACCTGCAAAGCGAGCAGATGTAAAGTAACCTTAGCTTGGCACTGATGGTTTTTTGGCTCAACTCCAAAGCCACTTCCATTATTTGCATTTTACAAACAGGACACACACCTGTCTTGCCATACCAAGGTCACCCAATATCGAGACCATTAAATCCTCTCTAAAATAAAGTCCCATTAACAAGACTAATTAAACAATGACTAAATACACTACACAGTGCTTTTGCTTTAGAAATGCCTCTTCACTGTTCTGGCACTCCATAGCAGAAAGCTAGTTGTCAATAAGGAAGAGTGTTTGCATCATTAGGTTAAAACTCTTCCTTCTCCTCCTTCAACGTCCCCTGTCACTTACACACACACACACACACACACACACACACACACACACACACACACACACACACACACACACACACACACACACACACACACACACACACACACACACACACACACACACACACACACACACACACACACACACACACACACACACACCCCCACCCACCCACCCACCCCCACCATAAACTTAGGTCTAGACAAGTCTGGGAAAGAGACGTTAAGATCTAGAGTTTGGTTTACTGCAGCAGTTAGCATTTTTAACCTATAAAATGCTTCTCTCTCATTTTCTAGCACTCCCTCTGAGCCGAAGTGAGCTCCAATTCCATAATTCCACAGGCTGCATCATTATGCATGGCTCACAGTACTTTAGGAAAAAGGTGAAATGTGAATAGTTCCATCCGAGCACACATTATCAAACAGAGCCTACAGTATGGGCAGGTGGTGGACAACCTTGGACAGGACATGAGTGTTTAAGGTGGAAACTTCTCCCACAAAATGTGGCAAGGAAGGAGGAAGAAGACAAAGAATTATACCCAAAATCTCATAAAGCCAGGGCAGGTTAAATTCTTACTGCTGGTGTCACCCTGTTTCTGTCAGATTTTGACAGGATAAAAGTAATTCCCTTCAAACAAAAATTTGAAGTACAGGAAGGAGGCTTCTCTATCTACCTGACACCAATACAAGTAGGACTAGACCATCCTCGTGTTGTGACATGATGCTCTTAATTTTCTATGGCTATAGTCCAGTCAGGTTGATCTCAAAATATATTGCCTGCAATGGAGAGTAGCAGCATTTCATTCTATTGCTCAGGAACTTTTAATGAGTTCAGAAAAAATGAGAGTAACAGGACAAAAAATAAAAACAATGTCTGCCACCAACTCTCTACTACCCTACTTCCCAGGAAATTTTAATCCTTCACTATTTTATTAAAGTCACAATTAGCCAGATAATGCTCAATAAATAACATTCATTCCTACCTCTGTGCCTTTATCCATTCTGGTTCACACATCTTCTTTTCAAAAGTCTATCTTGCTGCTATATTTAGTCAGTCTCACCCTCTCCATGAAGTCTTCCTTTCCTGAACTTCTGGGGTAGTGGTTTTCAAACCTTAGCATACCTCAGAATCCCCTGTAGGGCTTGTTAAAACTAAGATTCCTGAGCCCCACCTGCAGAGTTTGAGTCAGAAAGTTTGAGGCCTGAAAATTTGCATTTCTATCAAGTTCTCTGGAATGATGCTGATGCTGCTAGTGGTTTAGTATATCTAGCACTGGACTGCATATTTTATATATTGTCATTTATTGTTCTTCAATTGATTTATGAACATATAAGATTTTATGCTGGAATAAACAGAAAACCCAATGCAAACTGGCTTAAACAAAAAGTGGATTTATTTTCTTACTTAACTGGATCATCCAGATATAGGTTGACCTAATACTTCAATGATGTTTCAAGGACTCAATTTCCTTACATCTTTCTGCTCTGACATCCTCAGTGTCAGCTTTATCCTAAAACTGGTTCTTAAAAAAAAAAAAAAATAAAAAATAAAACTGGTTCTTCTCTTGGCAATTATACAGTTGCCAGCCACGATTAAGACTACATATTTCTTATTAATCTCCAGAGGGACACACAGACATCCTAGCAGCATTCCAAACAAGAGAAGTAAAACTCACCCTGATTAGGTAACCTGAAACACATAGCCTATGAAGGACAGGGGTGGATATAAGAAGGAAAATTTGAGTATTGTTAGGAAGAAAATGTATCCTGTAAAGGCACCCAGCAAACGTCTACTGCACAACTCAGCCAGAGTATAAAATCAACTAAGGCAGTGATGACATCATCTATAGCTCTTGTACCACACAGGGAACACTCAATAAAGGGATGACTTGCTGCTTTTCAAAAAAAAAAAAAATTCTACCAATTGATCGGTAGAATCAATTGCCTTATAATATAGGCAATCACTTAACTGAGTTCTATTCCAGACCAACCAATTGTTTGTACTATACACAAAAAATGTTGGTAAGAGCATTCTGTATTTTTCTTATATACATCTATGTAAGCAAGCAACAGTTCAGACTTTTATGTTAAAATGGAAAAAAAAATTTTGTTTACCACGAAAATACCTAATTCTATTTTTTAAAATTTTATGGAAGTACAGCTGTATAGGAAAATGACTCAGTTATACAAAAATATTCTTTTTCATATTCTTTTCCAATATAGTTTATCACAGGATATTGAACATAGTTCCCTGTGCTATACAGTAGGACCTTATTGTTTTCCATCCTATGTGATAGTTTGCATCTGCTAATCCCAAACTCCCAATCCTTCCCTCCCCATCTAAGTCCATTTAAAGTTAATTTTTTATCCTAAACATTCATGAAAAACTAGTTCCACGACCTCAGCCAAAAGTTTGGGGTCTGACGATGAGGGTAGCTCTTATGGCCATGTACTATTGTATTTGTTAGAAAACTCTATTTTATATATTGAACTAAAAATCAGTTTCCTTAGAACTTTAACTTATTGATCTTCATTCTACTATTAGGGGCTATGCCAAACAAATCTTTCTTAGGGTACTGCATGTACCTTAGGACATATGTCCGAATGTAGGTGTCTTATACAGTGGAAATTAACAAGATCATTTTTCATATGCTACTTCAAAGAAAATCAAATTTGAGAAAAGTGGTTATATTAGTTTCCTGGGCTACCATAACAAAATTTCACAAACTAGGTGAAAACAAAAGAACTGTATACTCTCACAGTTCTAGAGGCTAGATGTACAAAATCAAGGTGTTAGCAGGACCATGCTCTTTCTGAAAGCTCTAAAGAACCTTTCCTTTCCTCTTCCTAGTGTCTAGTGGCAGCCTGCAATTCTTGGCTTTTCTTGGCAGCATCACTCCACTCTCTGCCTTGATCATTACATGGTCTTTCTCCTGTGCTTCTCTTTTGTATCTCTGTGATGGAAAAAGAGGCAAGAAAGATTTGAAAGGTAAGGACTCACATCCACCACTGTTGGCTCTGAAGATGCAGGAAGCAGACCACAAGCCAAGGAATGCAGGTGACCTCCACAAGCTGGGACTGTCTGTCAGCTGACAGCCAACAAGTAACTGCAAGGAGCTGAATTCTGCCAATAATCTGAGTAAGCAGGAAATGGAATCTCCCCAAAGTTTCCAGAAAGGAATCCTTCAGAAAACTTCAGTCCAGGAAGAGCCTTGTCAGACTTCTGACCTACAGAAATAAGATATTAAATTTGTGTTGTTTTGAGGCACTAAGTTTTTGGTAATTTGTTATAGCAACAATATAAAAATAACACAGTAGGTTAATGATATTTTATTATTATCATCATCATAATCTCTACCACCACCACCCACAGACCAAAAAGACAATAAGTCTCAGGATGATTAAGTATTATTCCTAAGGTAACATAGGTAGTAAGTAGCAGAGCAGGAATTTAAACATAAGTATGCCTGACAGCAGAGGCCATGTTTATCACAATGCATCCCAAGAAACAGTGAAATCCCAAAGAAATAAATCTTAGAAGAAATAAAAATGACATTATCCCTGTGCATCTCACAGAGTATTTATAGTGATGTGAATAAATGTAGGCAGGCAGATTTTCTGATCTTTGAAAATATCTGACTTCAAAAGCAGAGTTGACTTTTAGAATAACTTTAGAATAACTGTAACATGAGCAAATGTTTATTTGTAAACCTCTCCCTTTCTTTTCCTTAATAACTCCTTCATCCCTCTCTCCAATATCCAACCAATCTAAAATATCTTCACAGAGCAAATGGCCAAGAATAGACAAAATGATCCTGAAAAGCTGAGGAGATTTTCTCCCCTTTCCAAAATCTTAAAAGTTTATAAAGTGATAGTAATTAGGATGAGATAAAAAAATAGACCAATGGAATGGAGAATCCAGAAACATAAGACTTTGCATATGTGAAAACGAGACATATGACTGAGTTAGCCACTAAAGATCAGAAGGGAAAGTAATGGGCTATTTCATAAATGGTTCTGGGCTAACTATTTATATGGATGAAAAAATAAAATTGAAACCCTACATTACACCATACAAAATCAGTTGCAGATCTATTAAAGAAGACTTCATTTGAAAGGTGAAACTTAAAAAAAAAAAGTTAAGGGAAAATATCTTTTAGGATCTCAGGTTAGAGAAAACATTCTAAGTATATCAGTAAAATGCCTATCATAAAGAAGAGACTGATAAGTCTGAAGCATCGAAATTGAGAACTTGTGTATCACAAAACACCACAAAGTAATTAAAAGGCAACTTAGGGTGGGATTGTTTCGAAAGAACAGCATGTATGTTATCTATGGTGAAACAGATCACCAGCCCAGGTGGGATGCATGAGACAAGTGCTCGGGCCTGGTGCACTGGGAAGACCCAGAGGAATCGGCTGGAGAGGGAGGTGGGAGGGGGGATCGGGATGGGGAATACGTGTAACTCTATGGCTGATTCATATCAATGTATGACAAAACCCACTGAAATGTTGTGAAATAATTAGCCTCCAACTAATTAAAAAAATAATTTTTATATATATAAAAAAATACATAAAAGCAAAAAAAAAAAAGAAAAAAAAATGTAGTAATGCTGAAAGTACAAATTTTATAACATTCTTCCAGGACTTCTTGGAATTAAAATAACCTTTTTTTTTACCTAAAAAAAAATAAATTAATAAAAGGCAACTTAGAGGAGACAAAATTATTAAGTCATGTAACTGGCAAAGAATTAGTATCAGAAAGACATAAACAATCCCTATAAATAAGGAAAAACACAAATTGTGCAATAGAAAAATGGTCCAATGATACGAACAGGTTTTTGACCAAAGAATTCTAAGTGGCCTATAAAACATGGGCTTCCCTTATGGCTCAGCTGGTAAAGAATCTGCCTGCAATACAGGAGACTTGGGTTTGATCCCTGGGTTGGGAAGATCCCCTGGAGAAGGGAAAGGCTACTCACTCCAGTATTCTGGCCTGGAGAGTTCCATGGACTGTATAGTCCATGGAGTTGCAAACAGTCAGACACAACTGAGCGGCTTTCACTTTCTTTCACTTATAAAACATGAAAAGTGGGTGGTGGGTAGGTGGCCTGGATGCAGCCCTAGAGAAAACCTCTCTCCCTTTCTTCCCCCACCTTTTCCAGATCCTTAGTTTTGGGACAGTCCTTCCATCCAGTCATGCCAAAGAGGAAAGTTACCTTCCAAGGTGTTTGAGATGAGGATGAGGAGGATGAAATCAGTGTCCCCAAGAAAAAATTAGTGGACCCTGTGACTGGGGTAGGGGGCCCTAGGAGCCGCTTCAAAGGCAAACACTCTTTGGACAGTGATGAGGAAGAGGAGGATGAAGGGTCCAGCAAATATGACATATTGGCCTCAGAGGATGTGGAAGGTCAGGAAGCAGCCACACTCTCCAGTGATGGAGGTGTGAGGATCATGCTCTTCAAGCTGCACGAGGAGATAGAGGAAGGTCACTTTGAGGCCAATGACAGCTATTTCCTGAACTGGGATGCTCAGATCTGAGACAGTTGGCCGGACAACATTGATTGGGTGAAGATCAGAGAGCGGCCACCCGATCAGCAGCCTCTGTCAGACTCAGAGGACAACAACAGCTTGGCCAGATGCCAATGAGCACCCAAGCCCTCCTGGAGGGCAGTCTGGAGCTGATGTTGCCAAGAGAGACAGTGGTTGGGCACTGAGGCATCTGGGAACTTGAGGGGTAGGCAAAGGGGGCAACAAGGGGGCTAGGTAGCCCAGTTCCCCTCATAAAGGCTACTTTCGGGATGGGGTTTATTGCTGGAAGCTGGATCCTCCTGGTCGCCAGTTCTAGAAACCCAAACAGACTGACTCTGACCTCTACATCTGAGCCTACTGAGGGTGGTCCCTTCTTTCCTGGACTTGTAGAGGCGGCTCTGGCAGCGTCAGGCAGTGAGGATGTTGGAACCCACTTTTAAGTCAACTTCCTTTTCCCAATAAAAGTCTTTAGTTGTGAGGGGGGAAGAAAACAAGAAAAGCTGCAAACCAATTTTAATCAGAGAAACACAAAATAAAAACATAATGATATGAATTTTACAACAAATTTATAATAAATTAAAAGTCTGTTAATAAATGTTGGTGAAGATGAGGAGTAACAAAACTTTTACACTCTGCTGATACACTGATATGAACTCTTTGGAAAAGCTGAATATGCTTATTCTCTATCATCAAGAAACTTCCTCTCCTATACACATACCCTAGAAAACTTCTTGAACATGTACAAGAAACATCTACAAGAATGTTTCAGGGAGGGAGACTCAAGAGAAAGGAGATATAGGTATACCTACGGCTGCCTCATGTTGATATATGTCAGAAACCAACACAATATTGCAAAGAAATTATCCTCTAATTAAAAATAAATGTAAATAAAGAAGAAAAATGTTTCACAGCAGCATTTATAATGCCAAAACCTGAGAACAAACCACTTATTCATCAATAGAAAAAATTTAAGTTATAAAATATGCACACAATGGAATACTGAAAATGAATACATGCAATGTCATAAAAGTATCTCAGAAATATACTGTTAATGGAATAAAGAAAGTCACAGTATTATTCCATCCCTATGAAGTGAAAAACATGCAAATATAAACAATATTTTTATAAATATATGTATATACACATACATATGTACGTGATTTTTAAAACTGAAAAGAGCAAGAGGATGGTGAACACAAATTCAGTATGGTTCCTTCCTATCATGAGGGTGCAGCAGTTTTCAAGTGCACTCATAATGCTCTATTTCTTAAGCTAGCTGGTAGATAAATGGTGCTCATCTATTATTCTCTTGGATATATGACATGGTTATAAACATTTTATACATCAGTTGAGAAAATATGTATTTGAGAAGTGGTAGTCAAACTGTGCTTCATTGAACTGCCTAAAAGATGACTATAGGAGGGGGCAAAAGGATGCGAGAGGTGCGGGAGTGTTAAGGAGGAAAGACTCAGGACTCCCCAACTCTGACTTCACTCAGAGCAGCTGCAGCCTTCTGAATATAGAAAAAGCTTTGAAAACCACTTCAGGTAATTTGCAAAAAGAAGGGTGTGCATTGAGTGACAAGGTCCCCTTATACACATATATTTGCTTGTATGGCATTAGCTATTTGGCAGAAGGCCAAAGAAATCAAAAGCCTAAGTAACAATTTGGCATCTTTGGCTTTGGTAGTTCATCACTCCCTTTGCAAAGTTGTTTTGTAAATAAGAATGATAACACTTATTCTGTACATGAAATGAAGCTCTCACAGGAAGGGTGAGTCTCGCTTTACAGCAGACTAGGTTCCCAAAAGGAGGGTACAAATGACATTTCTGTATAACCAGCTGTATCTTTCCACAAACAAATATGACCATATCTAACATGTTTCATATCCATCTTTGAGTAGTCATCACTACTGATTATTTATCTCTTAAATTTTTATTTTACTAAGGTCTCTACTCCAAGCTGTTAGTACTCTATAAACATACAAATATACCAAGAGAATATAATATTTAAAGAAACAAAATGAGAAATTGAGGGATATGGGAAGGCATTTTATAATGTTACAAATCATGTCCCTAATTCATTGGGGATTTTAACTTTGAACTTTCATGTATAAAAAAAATGCTCTTATATACAAATACCATTATAAAGGATTCTGTATAAAAAGGATTTCCAAGTCCTACTGGATGACCTTGTATTCAGTAAAGGAGTCACTCTATATTGTGCATCACAAACTAGTGTACCAATAGTGTGGGAGGATTCAGCAGTGTGTGACAAGATTTGGTGCATATCCTGGAACAAATTCCTGGGACTTCACTATTACTCAAAGACTTTAGGGGCAGGGAAAGATTCAAGTGACTTAATTAAGTAATCAAAAGCAGTATTTTTTATTAAAACAAACATTCTTAAAAAGAAATCTATATTCATATAATATTCTTATAATTTTAAAGTACAACTATTTAAAGAAATATCTTACTTTCAAAAGTACTTAGAACTCTGCCCCTCTTACCCTCACACTTAAAAGTTTATTCTTCTCTCCCATTATGGGTACACTGTCAGAAAAGTTTGAGAAGCTAAATCTACAGCATCTAGGCTTCTGCCTTCAGGTACTACTGCACTTGCGCATGCCGTCGTGTACATGCACGCTTTCCTTTTTCCCCATTTCAGATTAGTCTCTTTTTCCAATTAAAGGCTGGTTTCCCCGCACCCGCCACCCGCCCCCCCCCCCCGCCCCGAAGCATAACAAGAGAAGCCTAAGCAACCTCAGAACCGAAACACTTCATATATTCACGCTCTCCTTCTGCTTGACTTTCTCACAGGAATGGGAGTAGATAATAAAGGGTCAAAAATATGGTGACCTGGATGTACTTTTACT
This sequence comes from Cervus elaphus, assembly GCF_910594005.1. Lineage (NCBI taxonomy): Eukaryota > Metazoa > Chordata > Mammalia > Artiodactyla > Cervidae > Cervus > Cervus elaphus. Next base: position 44,535,880 of record NC_057848.1, on the reverse strand, counting down.
TCCTGCGGTCAGGAGAGTACAGCGCATGCGCTCCCTGGGGATATAAGGTTGACTTCCCCTCCCCTTGTGCTCTGTGAGGAGCGTCATGGAGAACGCACAAAGACGCGATCCTTCCTGTGAGGAGAACTGGTATGATTCCACTGGGGGTGAATCTTTACTAGATGAGCGAGAATCTGTTGAAAATGTTTTTTGGGACTTTAAGATAAACATTTTAGGTAAAAAGGATGAAACCATAATACATTTCTGTGACAAATGCGAATTACCGATTAGAATCTATGGGCGGATGCTTCCATGCAAGCACGCTTTTTGCTACACTTGTGCTATTTTACATGGAAAAGAAGGGGATAAGATATGCCCAAGCTGTAGTAATTTTGTGCAGCAAATTGAGCAGCATAGTCAAGGTTCTGTCTTTGTGTGTAGCACTGTTCAAGGATGCAAGAGATCCTATTTGTCTCAGAGAGACTTACAGGCTCATATCAACTTCCGCCACGTGAGAGCTGGAAACTCTATTCCCCATAATTAACTTGAAAATATTCATTCAGCATTTTGTCCCACCACCAGCTAAAATCTATGATTATCTTAAAAAGCTGCCAGACAAGCATCATATGAACCATATTATACCAAAGCAATACCTTATGATACCACCACCTTCTTTGCAAAGGAGTTGCTCAAGCCGCATAATCAGTCACAAGATATTCATGCTCCTACAGCAGAATTAATTGTCTGTGGCTTCATCTCTACATCCTTCAGTGAGTCAAGAAACTGAGTCAGAAAGTCTTTTTGTCTCAACAAGAAAACATAGCGATTTAATAACTGTTCCTATTCAGATTGACTCAAATTCAGGTACTTGAGAACCACTACCTCCTGTCTCTGCAACTGCTCACCAACATCCTAAATATCAGAGTTGACCAGTGGTACTGAATTCTCATCACACTGTGCCATCACAGTGATATTCTATGCCACACTACCTCCTCTGCCATCAATACGTCATCTAAGGCCACATCCTTCCCAGGCCACAGGTACTTTTCACCTGATTGATAGCCAAGTTTCAGATACATCGGTGACTTCTATTCCACTACCTTCTCCATAGACGTCTTATTGCTCAGATGCCACCTTGTATGAAATATCTTCCACCAGGACCTATCTCACCTCAACAGGGTAAGCCACCTGTAAATATAAACCCTTCTCACCATTATTATGCTTACTCTCTACCCCAGTTTACTGAATATCAAGGAACTCTGAGCACTTCATTCATATTACCAGGGGAAGTAAGTCATAGTATGTGCCCTGTACCCTTTCCACCATGAAAGCAGTGTCTGCCTTTTTCAAACCTCATTTCTTGGACCGTTTCCTAGATCACACAAGATATAAACCATGTTACCAGTAGTAACCAGTATAAACCATGGTTTAATAATAATAGTAGTAGTATTAGTACTATTAGTATTATTAGTATTATTGTACTTATTATATATTATAATATATAATATATATTTTTATATTGTACTTTTATATTGCACTTTTATATTGTACAATATTTTATATTGCAATTATATAACATATATTTATATATATAATTTATAATTTATATATTTATAATTCATAATTTATATTTTATATATAAATTATATAAATTATATATATTACATAATATATATATCTATAATTATATTTTTATATAAATTATATACATATAAATCATATAAATATAATTTATTTATATATAAATATATATTATAAATTATGTTATATATATTTATATATAATATATATTAATATATATTATATAAACTATTATATAAATATAAATTTATTTATATATAAATATATATATAAATATAAATTATAACATAATTATAAGTTATAAATATATATTTATATATTAATAAATATTATATAAATCATATAAACTATTATTATATAAATACATTATAAATTATAATATAATTATGTTATAAATATATATTTTTTATATATTAATATATATTAATATAAATATTAATATAATATATAATATATAATTAATAATATATATTATTATATAATAATTATTAACATATATTAATTATATATTATATATAATTTATATAATTATAAATATTAATATATGTATTATATAATTAATAATATATATTATTATATAATAATTATATAATTATTAAATAATTAATATATATAATATTATATATGTAATGTTAAAATATATTAATATAAATATAAATTATATATAATTTATATATAATATATATAAATATAATAATATATTATATATAATTTATTTATAAATATATATACATAAAGATATATAAAGATATATAAATTATAAATTATAATACACTTATAAAATTATATATATTATATAGTTATTATTTTATATATATATTTTTATATAGAATATATATAAATATAATAATATATATAATTTATAAATATATATAAAGATATATAAAGATATATAAATTATAAATTATAATACACTTATAAAATTATATATATTATATATATAGTTATGTATTATTTTATATATATATATTTTATATAGAATATATATAAAATATATATATAATTTATTTATATATAAATATATATATAAATTGTTATATATAAAAATATATATACAAAATATATATAGATATAATTTATTTATATATAAAATATATATATTAAATATAAATTATATAAATATAATTATAAATATAAATATAATTATAAATATATATTAATAAATATTAATATATATTTATATATGTATATATGTATAAATATAAATAAATATAAATATATATATTATATATATTATATATAATAATTAGTATTATTATTATAGTAAAATATTATTATTTTGAACAGAAGATTTGATGGGGGGGAAGTATTGTCAACTATCTAATTAAGCTTTGAACATTTGGGGAAAGAAAAGCACCTCTTACAGAAGTGGCTATAAAAAAAAAGGCTATAAAACATTTAAAATCACTTAAAATGGTTTTAAGGCTTGATCTTGGGAGTGATTTTAAGTACTTTACTATAGTGCAGATAAGTGGCTCAGTTGAGAATAACTATGCTTTAACAACTTTGTTCCTGTAGTATAGTAAACTGACTCAGAAGTGACCATTTGCAATATTATTTCCAAAGGCACTGGGGGGGGCGGTGCTGTCTTTTTCTTTCATAAGTGTTGTTTTTGTTAAATTCAATATTTACTTTTTCATGTGATGTATTTTCCTAACCTGGGTAAAAAGAACAAATTTCAATATGCTCGTAAAAAAACAATAAGGCCTTTGTACATATATCTGTCTCTTTGTAACTTCTACCATTCTTGTTCCCAGGCCCAAACTGCTTTTTCTTTACTCTAACTTAAGCTGTTTGACCCAAACCATCTTTCAGGCTGAGCCTTGCCCTGGATTCTTGACATCACACAAACCAGCAGTATTTAAGCAGCTCTGGCCCAGATGTGTCAAATCCAGCATCAAATCCCTCTTACTACTCCAACCCTGATCTTTTTTTTAAAGATATGAATGACTTTTATTTTTTATTAATTTACTTTAATTGGAGGATAATTTCTTTACAATATTGTGGTGGTTTTTACCATATTAACATGAATCACCCATGGGTGCATGTGTCCCCCCATCCTGAACACTCCCTCCCACCTCCCTCCCCACCCCACCCATCTGGACTGTCCCAGAGCACCGGCTTTGAGTGCTATTCTTCATGTATTGATTTCACACTGGTTATTTATTTTATATATGGTAATACACATGTTTCAATGCTATTCTCTCAAATCATCCCACCCTTGCCTTCTCCCACATAGTCCAAAAGTCTGTTCTTTACATCTTTGTCTTTTTTGCTGCCTTGCACATAGGATCATCATTACCATCTTTCTAAATTCCATATATATGTGTTAATATACTGTAATTTCTCTTTTTTATTTACTTCACTCTGTATAATAGGCTCCAGTATCATCCACCTCTTTAGAACTGACTCAAATGTGCTCCTTTTTATAGCTGCGTCCCATCACTTCATGGGAAATAGATGGGGAAACGGTGGAAACAATGTCAGACTTTATTTTGGGGGGGCTCTAAAATCACTGCAGATGGTGATTGCAGCCATGAAATTAAAAGACGCTTACTCCTTGGAAGGAAAGTTATAACCAACCTAGATAGCATATTAAAAAGCAGAGACATTACTTTGCCAACAAAGGTCCATCTAGTCAAAGCTATGTTTTTTCCAGTGGTCATGTATGAATGTGAGAGTTGGACTGTGAAGAAAGCTGAGTGCCAAAAAATCGATGCTTTTGAACTGTGGTGTTGGAGAAGACTCTTGAGAGTCCCTTGGACTGCAAGGAGATCCAACCAGTCCATCCTGAAGGAGATCAGTCCTGGGTGTTCATTGGAGGACTCATGCTGAAGCTGAAACTCCAATACTTTGGCCACCTCATGTGAAGAGTTGACTCATTGGAAAAGACCCTGATTCTGGGAGGGATTGGGGGCAGGAGGAGAAGGGGATGACAGAGGATGAGATGGCTGGATGGCATCACCAACTCGATGGACATGAGTTTGAGTAAACTCCGGGAGTTGGTGATGGACAGGGAGGCCTGGCGTGCTGCGATTAATGGGGTCGCAAAGAGTCGGACTCAAATGAGCGACTGAACTGAATATCCCGTTGTGTATATGTACTATAACTTCCCTATCCATTCAAATGCCAATGGACACCTACATTGCTTCCCTATCCTAGCTGTTGCAAACAGTGCTAAATGAGCATTCGGGTACATGTGCCTCTTTCAATTCTGGTTTCCTCAGTGTGTATTCCCAGCAGTGGGATTGCTGGGTCATATGGCAGTTCTATTTCGTTTTTTAAGGAATCTCCACACTGTTCCCCATAGTGGCTGTACCAGATTGCATTCTCACTAACAGTGTAAGAGGGTTTCCTTTTCTCCACACCCTCTCTAGCAATTGTTTGTCGACTTTTTGATGGCAGCCATTCTGAACGGTGTGAGATGATACCTTGTTGTGGTTTTGATTTGCATTTTGCTAATAATCAGTGACGCTGAGCATCTTTTCATGTATTCATGTGTTTATTAGCCATCTGTATGTCGTCTTTGGGGAAATGTCTCTTCTTTGGCCCACTTTTTGATTGAGTTCATTTTTCTGGATTTGAGAGGCATGAGCTGCTTGTATATTTTGGAGATTGTCAGTTGCTTCATTTGCTATTATTTTCTCCCATTCTGAAGTCTGCCTTTTCACATTGATTACAGTTTCCTTCGTTGTATAAAAGCTCTTAAGTTTAACTAGGTCCCTAATTTTTGTTTTTATTTCCATTACTCTGGGAGGTAGGTTATAGAGAATCTTGCTGTGATTTATGTCAGATTGTTCTGCCTATGTTTTCCTTTAAGAGTTTCATAGTTTCTGGTCTCACATTTAGATCTTTAATCCATTTTGAGTTTACTTTTGTGTATGGTGTTAGAAAGTATTCTAGTTTCCTTCTTTTACAGGTGATTGGCTAGTTTTCCCAGCACCACTTGTTAAAGAGATTGTCTTTTTTCCACTGTATATCCTTGCCTCCTTTATCAAAAATGTGTCCATAGGTGCATGGATTTATCTCTGGGCTTTCTATTTTGTTCCATTGATCCATATTCTTTTGTGCCAGTACCACACTGTCTTGATGACTATAGCTTTGTAGTATACTCTGAAGTCAGGAAGGTTGATTCCACCAATTCCATTCTTCTTTCTCAAGATTGCTTTGGCTGTTTGAGATTTTTTTGCATTTCTGTACAAATTGTGAGGTTATTTGTTCTAGTTCTGTGAAAAATACCATTGGTATCCTCATAGGGATTGCATTGAACCTATAGATTGCTCCAGGTAATACACTCATTTTCACTATACTGATTCTTCCAACCCATGAACATGGTATATTTCTCCATCTATTTGTGTCATCTTTGCTTTCTTTCATCAGTGCTTTATAATTTTCTATATATATATATGTCTTTTGTTTCTTAGGTAAATTTATTCCTAAGTATTTTATTCTTTTCGTTGCAATAGTGAATGGGATTATTTCCTTAATTTCTCTGTTTTTTCACTGATTGTGTATAGTAATACAAGGGACTTCTGTGTATTAATTTTATGTCCTGCAACTTTACTATATTCATTGATTAGCTCTAGTAGTTCTCTGGTGGTATCTTTAGGGTTTTCTATGTAGAGGATTATGTCATCTGCAAACAGAGTTTCTTTTTTTCCAATCTGGATTCCTCTTCTTTCTTTCTCTTCTCTGATTGCTTTGGCTAGGACCTCCAAAACTATGTTGAATAGTAGTGGTGAGAGTGGGCACCCTTGTCTTGTTCCTGATTTTAGAGGAAATGCTTTCAATTTTTTGCCATTGAGGGTAATGGTTACTGTGGGTTTGTCATATATTGCTTTTGCCATGTTGAGGTATGTTGCTTCTATGCCTGCTTTCTGGAGAGTTCTCATCATAAATGGGTGTTAAATTTTGTCAAGGGCTTTCTCTGCATCTATTGAGATTATCATATGGTTTTTATCTTTCAATTTGTTAATGTGGTGTATCACATTGATTTGCAGATATTGGAGAATCCTTGAATCCCTGGAATAAAGTCCACTTGGTCATGATTTATGATCTTTTTAATATGTTGTTAGATTCTATTTGCTAAAATTTTGTTAAGGATTTTTGTATCTGTGTTCATCAGTGATATTGGCCTATAGTTTTCTTTTTTTGTGGCATCTTTGTCTGGTTTTTGGATTAGGGTGATGGTGGTCATGGGATGAGTTTGAGAGTTTACCTTCCTCTGCAATTTTCTGGAAGAGTATGAGTAGGATAGGCGTTAGCTCTTCTCTAAATTTTTGGTAGAATTCACCCATGAAGCCATCTGGTCCTGGGCTTTTGTTTGCTGGAAGATTTTTTATTACAGTTTCAATTTCTGCACCTGTGATGAATCTGTAAAGATTTTCCATTTCTTCCTGATTCAATTTTGGGAGGTTATACTTTTCTAAGAATTTTTCCATTTCTTCCTAGTTGTCACATTTTATTGGCATGTAATTGCTCATAGTCATCTCTTATGATCTTCTGTATATGTGTTGTCTGTTGTGATTTCTCCATCTTCATTTCTAATTTTGTTGATTTGATTCTTCTCCCTTTCTTTTCTTGATGATTCTGGCTAACAGTTTGTCTATTTTATTTATCTTCTCAAAGAACCAGTTTTTAGTTTTGTTGATCTTTGCCATAGTCTCCTTCATTTCATTTCTGCTTTGATTTTTATGATTTGCTTCTACTAACTTTAGGGTTCTTTCATTCTTCTTTCTAGTTGCTTTAGGTATAAAGTTAGATTGTTTATTTTTGTTTCTTGAAATAGGCTTGTATTGCTATGAACTGCCCTCTTAGCACTGCTTTTACTGAATCCCATAGGTTTGGAATTGTCATGTTTTCATTTTCATTTCTTTCTATGCATTTTGATTTTCTTTTTGCTTTCTTCTATGATCTGTTATTCAGAAACTTGTTGTTTAGCCTGTTTGTTTTTTATAGTTTTTTTTCTGTAGTTGACATCTAATCTTATTGCATTGTGATCAGAAAAGATTGAAATGATTTCTCTTTATTACCAATGCTAGATTTATGACCTATGATCTATCCTGGAGAATGTTCCATATGCACTTGAGAAAAAGGTGAAACCCATTGTTTTTGGGTGGAATGCCCTATACATATCAATTAGGTCTAACTGGTCCATTGTATCATTTAAAGCTTGTGTCTCCTTGCTAATTTTCTGTTTGGTTAATCTATCCATAGGTGTGAGTGGCATATTAAAGTCCCCCATTCTTATTGTATTACTGTTAATTTCCCCTTTCATACTTATTAGCATTTGCCTTAAGTATTGAGGTGCCCCTATGTTGGGTGCATTTGTATATCTTTTTCTTGAATTGATCCTTTGATCGTTATGTAGTGTCCTTCTTTGTCTCTTATCACGGTCTTTATTTCAAACTCCATTTTATCTGATATGAGTATTGCTACTCCGGCTTTCTTTTGGCCTCCACTTACATGAAATATCTTTTTCCAGCCTTTCACTTTCAGTCTATCTGTGTCCCTAGGCTTGAGGTGGGTCTCTTGCAGACAGCATACATAGGGGTCTTGTTTTTTTAATCTGTTTGGCCAGTCTTTGTCTTTTGGCTTGAGCACTTAACCCATTTACATTTAAGATTATTATTGATAAGTATGATCCTGTTACCATATACTTTGTTGTTTTGGATTTGTTTTTTATAAATCTTTTCTCTGTTTCCTGTTAGAGAAGAGCCTTTAGCATTTGTTGAAGAGCTGATTTGGTGGTGCTGAATTCTCTCAGCTCTTGCTTGTCTGTAAAGTTTTTTATTTCTCCTTCATATCTGAATGAGATCCTTGCTGGGTACAGTAATATTGATTGTAGGTTTTTCTTTCATCACTTTAAGTATGTCCTGTCATTCTCTTCTGGCCTGAAGAGTTTCTATTGAAAGATCAGCTGTTATCCTTATGGAGATCCCCTAGTGTGTTATTTGTTGCTTTTCCCTTGCTGCTTTTAATATAAGCTCTTTGTGTTTAACTTTTGTTAGTTTGATTGATATGCATCTTGGGGTATTTCACCTTGCATTATCCTGTTTGGGATTCTCTGGGTTTCTTGGACTTGGGTGACTATTTCCTTCCCCATTTGGGGGAAGTTTTTAACTATTATCTCAAGTATTTTCTCATGCCCTTTCTTTTTGTCTTCTTCTTCTAGGACACCTATGATTCAAATGTTCAACCCTGATCTTATGCCCCAGTTTTAACGGGGCACTGCTCCTTTCCTATGTTAAAAGATGAACTGAGGCATATTAAAATTTTAGAGTTTATCTAAGTAAAAATGTGTTCAAATCAGGCAGTCTTCAATTTAACAAGGAGATCTGAGGAGCTGTATAAAAAGAACAACTTTTATAGGCAGAAAGAAACAGGAACAAGGATGTTATCCTAGGCAAAAAAGCAGATTGGTTATTGCAAGTTTACTTTCCCTTAAGCATGGACAGGGATTAGTTAGATTACCAAACTGGTGTTGGTAAGGTGATTAGATTAAGATTCCATTCATTGGAAAGCCAAAGCTATAATTTGGCTCCCCTTGTAGCTCAGATGGCAAAGAATATGGCTGCAATTCAGGAGACCCGGGTTCAGTCCCTGGGTCAGGAAGATCCCCTGAAGAAGGGAATGGCAACCCACTCCAGTATTCTTGCCTGGAAAGAATCCCATGGACAGAGGAGCTTGGCAGGTTACAGTCCATAGGGTCGAAAAGAGTTGCACATGACTAAAGTGACTGAGCATGCAAGGAGCCATTTGTTTGAACAGTAAACAAGCAAGAGTGGTACCCTTTCTCCCTGTCTGTGGGGATTTAGTTCTAAGACTTAACTTCTTGCTTGAAAAAGAATGAGAAATTTTATTTTTCCTCTGATAGATACAACTGATGTATCTGTAATGGATTAACAGTTATATATACATGTTAATGGGTCAACAAGTATATAAAAGGGTAAAGCAAGTACGTAAATATTAGTCGCTCAGTCGTGCCTGACTCTTTGTGACCCCATGGACTTCAGCCCACCAGGCTCCACTATCCATGAGATTTTCCAGGCAAGGATACTGGAGTGGGTTTGCCATTTCCTTCTCCAGGGGATCTTCCCAACCCAGGGTTTGAACCCAGGTCTTCTGCACTGCAGGCAGATTCTTTACTGACTGAGCTACAAGGGAATCCCATATAAAAGGGTAAGAGCTCATTTTTTTGTCTCTGCAGTCTATTGTAGAGGAAGAAATTTTTCTCTACCCTTCTAGATTTTTTGACTGATCTAAGAATTAAATGACACAGGTTAACAGGGGGGAAAATCGCACAAAAGTTTAAGAAACCCATATATACATGGGAGAGACCCAGGAAAACTAAGTAATTGACCAAAATGGTCAAAGCTATTACCTGAAATACCATCTTCAGCTAAAGACAGAAGAGGATGCTGTGGGTATTGGTTTGAGACTTCAAAGGGGAGGAAAGCAAGTCACATGGAAATGGAAAAACAAATATTTTGTAAACAAATACTCTTGGGCTGCACAGAACAAGTGGGACACAGAGTAGAAACTGATTTTTAGGCCCTGCCTAGAGTTTCCCCTAAGAAAATCAGTTTCTACTCTGTGTTCCATTGTTTCTGTGGCCCTGCCTAGGGTTCCCCCTAGGTCTTTCCTGGTGGCTCAGTCAGTAAAGAGTCTGCCTGCAATGCGGGGGAATCAGATTCAATCCCTGGATAGGGAACATCCCCTGGAGAAAGAAATGGCAACCCACTCAGTATTCTTGCCTGAAGAATTCCATGTTCAGAGGAGCCTGGTGGGCTTCAGTCCATGGGATCACAAAGAGTCAGATATGACCGAGCGACTAATGCTTTCACTTTCAGAGTTTCCCCTACCACAGTTCAGTTCAGTCGCTCAGTCATGTCCGACTCTTTGCAAACCCATGAATCACAGCACGCCAGGTCTCCCTGTCCATCACCAACTCCCGGAGTTTACTCAAACTCATGTCCATTGAGTCGGTGATGCCATCCAGCTGTCTCATCCTCTGTCTTTTCCAATGAGTCAACTCTTCACATGAGGTGGCCAAAGTATTGGAGTTTCAGCTTCAGCATCAGTCCTGCCAATGAACACCCAGGACTGATCTCCTTCAGGATGGACTGGTTGGATCTCCTTGCAGTCCAAGGGACTCTCAAGAGTCTTCAACACCACAGTTCAAAAGCATCAATTTTTTGGCGCTCAGCTTTCTTCACAGTTCAATTCTCACATCCATACATGACCACTGGAAAAACCATAGCCTTGACTAGACGGACCTTTGTTGGCAAAGTAATGTCTCTACTTTTTAATATGCTGTCTAGGTTGGTCATAACTTTCCTTCCAAGGAGTAAGTGTCTTTTAATTTCATGGCTGCAATCACCATCTGCAGTGATTTTGGAGCCCAGAAAAATAAAGTCTGACATTGTTTCCACTGTTTCCCCATCTATTTGCCATGAGGTGATGGGACCAGATGCCATGATCTTAGTTTTCTGAATGTTGAGCTTTAAGCCAACTTTTTCACTCTCCTCTTTCACTTTCATCAAGAGGCTTTTTAGTTCCTCTTTACTTTCTGCCAGAAGGGTGGTGTCATCTGCATATCTGAGGTCATTGATATTTCTCCCGGCAATCTTGATTCCAGCTTGTGCTTCCTCCAGCCCAGTGTTTCTCATGATTTACTCTGCATATAAGTTAAATAAGCAGGGTGACAATATACAGCCTTGACGTACTCCTTTCCCTATTTGGAACCAGTCTGTTGTTCCATGTCCAGTTCTAACTGTTGCTTCCTGACCTGCATACAGGTTTGTCAAGAGGCAGGTCAGGTGATCTGGTATTCCCATCTCTTTCAGAATTTTCCACAGTTTGTTGTGATGCACACAGTCAAAGGCTTTGGCATAGTCAATAAAGCAGAAATAGGTGTTTTTCTGGAACTCTCATGCTTTATTTTTTTCTGCTATTGTTTTACCAGATCCTAATCAAATAGATGATCATGATTTATCTTCCCTAGAAACCCTGAGACAAAATCAGAAGACCCTAAAGGGACCTACTGGAAGAAGTCTGGCACTCCTATTCAACTGAACAATTTAGTTTCTATAGAAGTGCCCTGGAGAAAAGATGCACTGTCACCATGCAGAGGGGCCACTTCAGATGCTACTGATCACCCAAATGGCCAAAGTGAAAGAAAACCCAGATAGGTTCATGCTTCCCACATGAAGCCAGCTCTTCAAGAGGACCCAACTGTGGTTTGCAAAACTGACTTGAAACTTAAATTTTCTGGAATAAATGGTGTTGGTACTGAACTCAACTGGAGGTATTATAAAGAACTTATTACTATTCTCAGACTGGACTGCCTTCTTATCTTATTCAAAATATTAAGAAATAGAAGTATAATAGTGAATTATTTATTGTTTCATTACTCTAAGAATCACATTTTACTAGCAAACAAACAGGTTATTTGTTATACCACTCTCTGTACTCCCATAATGGTTCCTGAGTCACACATTTCTCATTGGCTGTAAATTGTACTCCCAGGATGGACAGGGCCTGGGCTTATAAATCCAACAATTTGATTATTGGCAGGAAAAAAAGAACTGTATTCATTACAAACTTTTTATAATATTAAGGTGAGAATAACTAATATGCATCCAGATATTCAAGCCCCAAATTTGACACAAATAATGTTTTGTTAACTAGACGATTGTAAGAGTGGTATACATGATTAGTAATATGATTATATGATTACTAATAGAAATGATTACTATATATGTATATATTAGTAATAGAAATGATTAGTATATATGATTAGTGATAGAAAAACAGGAATCTGGCATTTATGGATAGAGACTACAGAATACAGGTGTAATGTCACTGTTAGTCACTTTGGGATACAAGTTTTTCCAGTTCTAGTGCAGACAAACATGTCTATTATATTGGGTTGACCAAAATTTTTTTGAGATTTTCTTGCAAGATATTACGGAAAAATCTAAAACTTTTTGGCCCACCTGATACTATTTATAATAGTTAAATATCCATGGGTAACTACTGAGTTAGAGGTGAAAAATGGCCCAGAGGTTGGGTTTGTCCTCAAGACATAAATGATTGGTGCCATGTATCTTGAACACTGGAAGTTGAAGGGGAGAATTTGCCACTCCCCAAAATGCCTCTCTGCCATAAGGATTATCTTAAGTTGCGTATTTTTAAGAAATAGCAGATACAGGAAAAGCTATTAGTAGAGTGGAAGTTACCCTTTTATAAGAGATATTTACATCTATAAGAGAAATCTTCATTCCTAAGGGTGTCTCCCTCTCTGTGCCAGGAAAAGGAAGATGATTTAACCTCCAGAAATGTATCAGTGGAGAAGGCAGCACCTCAAATCTGCATAACAACTATATCCTAGTTTTTTGTGTGTTGCCTAGTCACCTCCCATAACTGCCAGCCCACCTCCAACATCTTCAGTTGTCTTAGCTAGAAACGGTATGTAAGTTGAAGGCTTGGGCCATTTTGGAGAGTTACTCAGTTTTCCTGGGTCTCTCCCATGTATATGGGAGGTATAGTGAATAAAAGTTCCTCAGTCATGTCCAACTCTGTGACCTCATGGACTGCAGCCCACCAGGATCCTCTGTCCACGGGATTTCTCAGGCAAGAATACTGGAGTGGGTTGCCATTTCCTTCTCCAGGGGATCTTCCCAAGCCAGGGATCAAACATGGTTCTCCCACACTGCAGGCGGACTCTTTACCCACTGAGCCACCAGGGAAGTCCTTCCAGGGAAGTATATATGTATATATGTTATTAAATTTCTGTTTGTTTTTCTGTTAATCTTTTATTACAAAGGGGTTTCAGCCAAGAACCTAGAAGGGGAGAGGGAAAGTTTAATCTATACCCTTCAGTGGGTGTCTCATAGTAGGACTTTGATACTAGATAATGGCCATGTGTTTGTGTTTTATATCTGGGAGAAGTATTTAGGAAGATTGAATAATTACAGAAGGGTCTAGTTTATTCTGTAATTATAATGTTACTTCTGTGAGGGGAAATGTATTGGGGCTTAAGAAAAACTCAGTTAAAAATTTACATTATCAGGCTCCAGAGTTAATCAATGAATCTAGTCCAGATTTAGATTGGATGGAATATTATAAAAAACTACAAAGCAATACTTAAGTATTTTAAAACTCAAAGATATAACAACTTATAAAAGTAACTTATGACAAAAGAGAATTTTTGTACATTGTTAATCAAGAATCTGCTTTAACCATTCACCATTATAATGATATACTTCATTTTCCTCAAGACAAATATTATACTAATTTTAAAATCCATCCGACTGTAATTCTGATAAAATGCGTTGTTCTGTTTCACTATGGCCTTAGACTTAGACTGTTATATACTTAGACTGTTGTTAAAGATAAATGTAATTGTAGATAATTAGAAATTGTAATTTTATTAGAAAATAGCAACAGAAAGGGGACATTATAAGTTAAAATCTAAAAAAATTTAAATTTCCCTTAGTGCAAAACAGGAAAGAACTTTTCCCTCTCCCTTTCCTTTTAGCATTTCCTTCAGAAAACTTGAGATTATAAATGTTCTCTCTGCCTCTTTAGACACATATAAGTATTTTTAAATGGTAAAGTTTCTTACCAGTTTTATATCCCAGCAATGTCATTATTGAGGGCCAAGGGACCATGTCTTTGAAAAACATCAAACAGGGTGGTGCCCTATTTTCACATCTGTGGCAGTTTAGCTCCATGTATATAATGGATTGTATCTGCTTGGTTATAAAAGAGTAAGATTTCTTTTTTGTTTTTACAATCTCTCTAGGGGATTGCCTGTGATATGCATCACAGTTTGGTTTAATGCTTATTCAATACTACTACTGTTTTATTATTTTCTGCATTTGTGGAGAGGTTTTATTGGCTTGGCAGGGGATATTATGTTCATAGTTCCCATCACCAGCCACCTATCTCAGGACAAAAGTCCTTCCCTGGCTCTCCAGCCCAGTGGAAAAAACCTCACAACACTGATCTCAAGCTGGAGTCACCTGCTGCAGGCTGCCCCATGGTTGCCTCAATTTGTTAGTTCTCTTAACTAGACTCTTCTTAACTGATTGGTGAGGTTTAGTGAAGTGCTCAGTCTCCTCTGTAAAACATACAGATGCCTTCAGAATGCTAAATGCTCATAGCATATAGACTATGCTATAGAATCCATTCACACTTTTAGTTTCCATCAGTTGAATTATACGCTTAAGAGTCAAATATTTTAGCTTCCAAATCTACTGTAAATCACCTGAACTTACCTTATAAAATAGAATTGACAAAACAATGATACATGACTACACACACAGATGTTTCCATAAAAAGCTATATTGTTTTGGAAAAACCTACTAACATTTGGCAGTCTCCTAGTGGAAAAAAAACAAAACAAATGGTCACCCTACAGTGAGGCCCACAAAAAGGTAAACCCCGGTAAACCATAAATTTAAAAAAAAGCAAAACTGATTGGAAGTTAAGTCAAGTTTTCTGTAGTAAAGCCCTCAGTAAAATGCACCCACTTAAATGTACAGTTATGAGTCTTGACAAATATGTACCCTAGCATATACCACAATCAAGAGAGAGAACATTTCCATACAACGAAAAGGTCCTTCCAGTCCTTCTGCAGTCAATCTGCACCCCACCACTAGCCTCAGACAACCACCAATCTATTTTGTTACTGTGGATAAGTTTTGCATATTGCAGTATCTCATCTAAACGGAATTATATGGATTTTTCTGATTTTTTGTTCCAACTAATTTCTTGAAACTGATTCATGCTGTTGAATATATCAGATTGTAATTTTGTGAGTTAGTATTAATATGTTAATTGTATTAATCCGTTGTATTAATACACCACTTTTTTCCCTTTTAAATGTTGATATTTTGGTTGATTTCTAGTTTGAGATTAAAATAAATAAAACTGCTATGAACACATTTCACGTGTAAGTTATTTTGTAAACAGGTTTCATTTTATTTGGAATGTACAACTATGTACATGCTTGTACATTCTAAATGCTAGGTTGTTTTGAAAGTCCAAAATGCTAGGTTATACCATAAGAGTATTTTGACTGTTTTGTTTTGGGGGCAAATTAAGCTCAGAGGCTAAGTTTGTCTTTGCCAGCAATTAATTTAACACAGATTCACTGTGGGAATTATGATAATTTCACTAGCCAAGAGAATATAGGATGTCTCTGAATAAACCAATTAAGAAATAACATACTCAAAACAAACAATAGATTAATTACACTGTTGTACCAGACAAGGTTAGATAAAAGGAATAAAGTCCAAATTTAGTTAAGGTGTATCTTTACTAAGAGTTTTGGTTTCTCCTGAGAGAAGGCTTTGCCAACCAAGATCTGACTTCCAGCTGCTAGCATAAAAATAAAAGACCCTAGTTGCTAGAGCGTGTTGCTAGGGAACAGTGGTGCCTGTGCCCATGGGTATGCTGAACTCCTCTGGCTACAGTTCAGACCACTGCCAATAAAGGCATTGCCTTTTACCTAGGCAGAACTAATGCCCCAAGGTCTTCAAAGAGTTATTAGCAAAGGGTAGCTTTTACACAGACTGAAACTCAGATATTTCTCACAAATTCTCAGTATCTACAGTCTAAATATCTCCTTGCCATAGTTGTTTCTCCTTCTGTTCTTACCAATAAGCCCCTAGGAGGGCCCTTCAGCTGCTGGGCTACCAAGTGCTTATCAATTACAACAGATGATAACTTACTTCATTCTTATATCAAAACAACTTTACTTCTATAAACAACTGTTTTGTGTTTATCATAAACAAGTAAATTAAAACGATTTCACTTTAGTCATAAACAAGTGGATTTGAAATAGCAAACTAATATTCAACATTGACCTTTATTTTAAAAAAAACTGCCCAACTAGTTTCCCAAATAGCTGTGCCATTTTACACAACCCCCAGCAACATATATGAGTCCCAAAGGTTCCACATTTGTCCCAAAACTTGGAACTTAACAGTCATTTTAATTTTAGCCATTGTGGTATGTAGTATCTCATAGTGTTTTTTATTTGCATCTTTCTGTTGACTAATGTTAAACATCTTTTAATATACTTACTATTCATATCTTTTGTGAAGTGTCTGTTTAAATCTTTTTTCTCATTTATGTTGTACTGCTTGTCTTATTGAGATGTAAGAGTCCTTTGTATATTATGGATGAAAGTCCTTTATCAGAGGCATGTATTACAAATATTTTCACCCTGCTCATGACTTGCCTTTCAAATTTCTTCTCAAAGAACAAAAGGGTTTTTTCCTTCTATGTTTTAGTGCAAGGCTGCAAAGATTTCCTCCCATGATTCTTTTAGAAATGTTATATCATTTTTTTTATGTTTAGTTCTATAAGGAATTTAAAGTAGGTTTTGTGTTGATATGAGGTAATGGCCAACATTCATTTTTTTCCAGTTGTTCTCATACCATTTGCTTCAATGGCTATCTTTCTCCAGTCAATTACCTCGGCGATTTCATCAAAAATTGAATGAACATATATGTGTAGGTCTATTTCTGGATGCTCTGTTCCATCTCGTTTCTCTAAGTCACAGTATACTTAAGGACAAAGAATGTTACCAGCAACATGCTGGTAAATGTTTACCAACAGGCACTTTGGGAACATGGGTACAAACGACCAAACAAAAAATGCTGATTTGTAGCATTTGCTGACTGCCAAGGTATAAATTCTCCAAACATGGTCGATTTCAAGATATGCTGCACTACAAACTCCAGCCGCCTCAGACTCCCCAAACTATAGTCTCTAGCTCCTCAATTCAGTGAGACTTCCATTTCTTTGCTTGGGTACCTTCTTCCTATCCTGAGGTATGAAAAGTGCCTCTATGCAGAAAGTGGATATGATCACAGAGCTCACCTTGTTTCCCCTCCCTCAGAAATCATAGTCCAAAGTCTGAAAAACAGTTGTGTTGCATATTTTGTACAATTTTCTAGTTTTTTTGGCAGGAGGGCAAGTCTGTATCAGTTATTTCATCATGGTCAGAAATGCTTCTCGATTAGCTTTAAATGCCTCACACTTAAATATGTCACAAACCACTATGTATTTGAGGAGAGCCTCTAACATAAAACACAGGAAGCAAACAAAAGAATTTGGTAGGAAACAGATAATATAGAAAGCAGAAGAAAACTTTTTTTAGAACTATGATATCTTTAGAGAGTTACGATATTTAATCCATGAAACAAGGAAAACATGCTGTAAGAAAAGGAAAAATCAGAAGCAAGATGTCTTAGAAATGAAATATACACATATAGAAATATACATGTGTATATATATTCACTCATATCTATATATGAGATATAATAAGTTACAGATTGGAAAAAAATTCAAAAATTTTTCCTAAAACTTTAGAAGGAAAGATATAGTAAACAACCAAAAAAGGAATAATAAATAAATATAGCATCAACCCAGGTCATTCAATACTGCTTTCAGAGAAGGAAAAAAGATTATAAAATTAAAAGAAATAATCAGAGAAAATTTCTACATTTAAGACTCATGTTTTCAGTTTTAAAAGAAAAAGGTCCAGCACAATGATTAACCCACAACAAAGCACATCATCATAAAACTTTGGGACACCCAGAAGAGAGAGAAGATTTTAAAAGCTTTCAGAGAGAAAGAATGTTAAACATACAATGAAATACAGAAGAGAATGACATTAAGTTTCTCAACAGCAACATTAGTAGGTAAAAGAGGATAAATGCCTTCAAAATTCTGAGGGAAAATTTTTTGGACCATGAATGTCATACTTTATATCAATCAAATACGAAGACAGACTAAAGACACTGGAGACATATACTGAACTGAAACTGAAGTCGCTCAGTCATGTCCAACTCTTTGAGATCCTGTGGACTGTAGCCCGCCAGGCTCCTCTGTCCATGGGATTCTCCAGGCAAGATTGCTGCAGTGGGTTGCCATTTCCTTCTCCAGGAGACATATAAGGTCTCAAAAAATAAAAGATCAGAAAGAAGTGAGTAAATGAAGAAAAGATGGCACCAGGAGATCTGGAAAACAGAACCACTAGAGAAGTACAGAAGAGAAAGGGTATTTTGTATCTTCTGTTTGTTTTATAATGATGAAAGGCAGCTCCAGGATAACAGTTATACAGCAGAACTAAAGAGCAGCCAGTCCAGGCTGAAATGACATGATGGGGAACTTCAGGAGGCATGTCTCCAAGAAAAAAAAGTAGAACAAACTGATTCCTGTGCCTTCCAGTATTAAGAAAAGCTTACAACTCTGAAGGGATTATGAAAGTTTACATAGAAAACTACACCAAATATGAACACATTTTTAATCCCAAAGTAAAACAGAATTTATAACAAAGTGTCTTGATCCAATCAGACTATATAACAAAACACTGCTAACCGGGTAGCCTATAAACCACAGGTATTTATTTCTCACAGTTCTAGAGACTAAAGTCCAAGATCAGAGTGCCAGCATGGTCAGGTCAGAGTTCTCTTCTGCACGGCAGATTTCTTCTTGTATCCTCCTGTGACAGAAGGCGCTAGTAAGCCCTGTGGGATCTCACTAATCCCACTGAGGGCTCCTTCCTCACCATGTTGTTATCATCTCCCAAAGACCCATAGCGGCTATCACCTTTGGGGGTTAGGATTTCGACATAGGAATCTTAGGGAGACACAAACATTCAGACCATGGCAAAAAGAAAATAATAATACAATACGTAGCTCAGCTGGCTGTGCACGATATTTATATAGCTGTAAATAATACTGATTTATCTGTATGTTGGGACAATAGGAAAGGAAGTGTGAGTGAGGGAAGAAAGATTTTGATAACTAAATCTCCATATTAAATAGTATGAAATCAATAGATAATGCTAAAGTTAAAAATCAAGAAAAAACAACAAAGCATTTTAAAATATGAAGGTAATAACAGAAGAAATAACCCTGGGGGACAGGACTCAGGAGTGATGAGGACAGGTAGGGGACTACTGCTTTTACACATGTGCCTTGCAGTACTAGCAGTTTAACTTTTAAACTAAGAGCACATATCACTTTGATAAAATTTTCTAATTAAATTAAAAAAATAATTTCTTCCTGGCACTATTTCTAATTTTTCCTTGGATGATATACCTCAAAATGGAAAGGTCAAGACATGATTAGGAGGAGGAAAGGGATGACATCTAATACACCTGGCTTGAATTACTGCCCAGGGGTCTACCCTCAGCATTCACATTTGTTCAATTCCTTCTAAGGCTAGATCTTGAATTTAGACTCATGGCTCTGGAGTCAGACGTGAGCTCAAAATTACCTATGATGCAAAATCCAAACGCTCTTTTCCCCAGAACAGAGGAAACTAATAAATTAGGACTATTGTTTTCACGAAGGTAGGCCAAAGTCTTTGAGCTCTGTTCCTAAAGTTGCTTATCTTCATTAAGGGAAAATGAGTAACATCTAGTGGCTTCCTGATTGAATCCCCTTAATTTGCAAACACTGCTTGTTCACTTGCTTACTTGTTTGCTTACTCTTTTATGTGTGTGTCTCCATAGATAAATTAGGGAGAAATCTACCCCGTTGTATTCCAAAAATGGCAAAGGAAGTCATAATTAGATTTCATTGATTTAGTTTTGTCCCTAGGGGGAAGAAGTAAAAAGAGGGTAGAACACTTCCCATAGCTAGAATTTTCATCTTAAGCTCCCCACAGAAGTTTGGCTCTGGACTGGGGTGGGGGAAGGGAGGGCCTTTTCATCTAAAGGTTAATTCCAGCTGTGGAGTTCAGGACCATCAAGACAATTTGAAGATTCCCAACTTCAGACAGAAAACTAGAGGAAGTGTGGCTAATACCAGGATATTTGGGGATATGTCATTTGATAGAGAATACTACTAAAGCTCTTAAAAATAACGTTTAAGTTAGAATGAAATATTTAAATATATATCTTTAAGATTTCTTGATGGACCTAGAGTCTCATACAGAGTGAAGTTAAATCAGAAAGACAAAAACAAATATCATATATTAATGCATATATATGGAATCCAGAAAAATGGTACTGATGAACCTATTTGCAGGGCAGGAATAGAGACACAGACATAGAGAACAGACGTGTGGTCACAGCAGGGGAAGGGGAGGGTGAGATGAACTGAGAGAGTAGTATTGACATATATATACTACGATGTGTAAAATATATAGCTGGTGGGAATCTGCTCTATAACACAGGAAGCTCAGCTCCGTGCTCTGTGATGACCTAGAGGGGTGGGATTGTAGGGTGGGAGGGAGGTGCAAGAGGAAGGAGATATATGTATACATATAGATGATTCACTTCATTGTACAGCAGAAAGTAACAACACTGTAAAGCAATTATACTCCAATAATAAAAAAAAAAGACTTCCTGGTGTGATTTTTTTTTTTTTTTTTTAGCTAACTCTAATCCTGATCAGGTAAGAGGGCCTTTGTTATATTGTTGACCTTTCATTTCCCATTGCAATGCCTCATCCCATCTCAAAGACACACACATACACACAGAGTAAGTTACTGGCCTGGGCTCTCAATATTCTGTATGTTTCCCATATTTTGAGGTATCCAGTTCTGCCTATTGAACTGTGAATGTCCGCCTACACCCTGCAGCTGAGTCGATGCCTCAATCCCATTATGCCAGTCTAGTTG
The DNA here is from genome assembly GCF_910594005.1 of Cervus elaphus. Classification (NCBI taxonomy): domain Eukaryota; kingdom Metazoa; phylum Chordata; class Mammalia; order Artiodactyla; family Cervidae; genus Cervus; species Cervus elaphus. The sequence goes on along the minus strand of NC_057848.1, from coordinate 44,514,664 downwards.
CAGGTCTCAGTCTTTCCAAGTCTGCCCCAGCTTGTTTTAAGACACGACCCGAGTTCTGACCTCTGAGGTATTGCAGAATAGAGCTACCAGCCCTTCAAGCTCTTAAAGGCAGTCAACTCCTGAATCCACAGGGGTTTTTTTCCACCTCTTTTTCATGTGTGAATTCACTACAGAAAAGCTGCATTTAACCTGGCTTTCTGTCAAGGTCCTTGCATTGTAGTTGCTGGATTCACTTTAGCTTAATGCCATTGTAACAAAAATACTCTAACTTGGATTACCATGAAGTTTATACTTCCACTGCAGCGGTTTTCATATTTTGGTGTGCATTAAAATCTCTGTAGGGGTGGCTACAATGCATATTCCTGGGCTGCATTCCCCCCACCCCCAACAAGAGATTGAGTCAGCACGTATAAGGTAGAGTCCAGAAATCTGCAGTTTATCTAACCACTCAGGTGATCTGATGTCATGGGATGCTGTGGTCCACAATTTCAATTTACTAGCTTGTCAATGAATCCCAATGGTCCATTCAAGTAATTTAGTAAGAAACAGAAATTCCTTTTTTTTTTTTTGGAACACAAATTCTCCTTTCAAGGGCTTTGAAGAATTGCATCTAGAAATCTGCTTTTCCTCTCTGATGGCGTTAAATACAAAGAGAAGGAAACCAAGCGCTATACTGCTGGCTCTGCCCCTTTAAAGAACGTCGCTATTCTGAAAATAGAATGCTTGCTTGCTTCCTTCACAAAGTTCTGCTTGCCGTGGGAGTAAAAGGTGTTATGATTGCAAAATTTGTGTTCACCAGACAAATTCTAGTTCTTTCATATGGCTTTAGACAATGCTGTCTCTTAACTGTTTGTACAGCACTTCAAAATCCTGAGGAGGTGGTTTCAGTGTGGGCTAATGCCAGGGTTATTTAGAGAACATGCAAACAGAATCAAGACAGAGCTGTTCAAGAGGACAGAACAGTGGCCTCCCCAGCAATAGGGACTTGTACTTGCTAGAGCCACTGAATCATTGTGGAGCACAGACTGCCCACCTCTCCTAAAGGAGTGGGAAGTAAATCGCTTCTCAGGCTCAAAGACGAGAATCTGGCTTAAATACTCCATGCAATGCTCTCCTACTCCAAATTCTAGGCTCTCATGAGATCCCAGGCAATGAGAGAAATAAGAGAAATCATCACAGCTCTGACTCTGCTGATTCTAAGGCCTTGAGCAAATCTTTGTCCTGAATTCATAGAATTAGGATGGTAGTATTTACCTCACAATATGGTTGCAAAAAAAAATGTTATGAAAAGATGTAGCAGAGTTCAGTTCAGTTGCTTAGTTGTGTCCGACTCTTTGCAACCCCATGAATTGCAGCACTCCAGGCTTCCCTGTCCATCACCAACTCCCGGAGTTTACTCAAACTCATGCCCATCGAGTCGGTGATGCCATCCAGCCATCTCATCCTCTGTTGTTCCCTTCTCTTCCTACCCCCAATCCCTGCCAGCATCAGGGTCTTTTCCAATGAGTCAACTCCTCACATGAGGTGGCCAAAGTATTGGAATTTCAGCTTCAGCATCAGTCCTTCCAATGAACACCCAGGACTGATCTCTTTAGGATGGACTGGTTGGATTTCCTTGCAGTCCAAGAGTACCTGACAGTAAACCACCACAACATTTATTTTTTCATTGTACCTCATAATTTGGTCTGGGGTCAATGCCACACCAATCCCTCAATGGCAGTGAGTATCCGCAGCCACCATTTAGCTCATGGCAATACCCTTTTCCAGGGGACACCACATGCCATTTAATGTGGTTAATTTTTGGGTGTGGTTGTCAGTTACTAGTGTAACAGAGTCGCAAGCAGGTAACGGGTTTTAATGTGAATTGAGGATTCTCCTCATTTCCTTAAAAATTCCATTTTGATTCACTTATTTTCACAGTATACTAATGAAGGTTAAAAATTATATATAGCAAATTCTGGATTTATCTAGCAATTAAGGCACGGGCTCTCAATAGCTCTCAAAACCACCCTTATGGATGGTTTTCCAATTTTCTGAAAACTTGATGAATGCTACAAATCTCCACTCTTTCCTCTGGAGAAAAAAAAAATACATGCACATCAAATTTCACAGTTTATGGAGGTTCACACACTCCCTACAGACCAGGCTAAGAAGTCCTGATATAAGTATCATCACGCACCACTCTGTCTCTAGTAAGGGTAAGGAGGGCTTAGGCTCCTATTTGAGAACAACATGAGAACTTCTCTAGAAAGGCTGTTAAAACCCCACAGAAGACTTGTGTGGGCTCCTTTAACAGACACTTGGGTTCTCAAAAGAACTACATATGGCATATGTCTAGGCAATGATGGGGTTGCCATGGTGAGGAGATTAAGAATTCAATTTTATAGTTTAGCAAAAATGTCTTCTAGCTTCTGTAAATCAGGCAAAAATGGAAGGCTGGGTGGGAAGAATAGTCCAAGAAAACAAAGTTTTCTCAAAGGGCCTCATCCAAATTTCAAGGGTCATGTTATCCACATTGCTCAAGTGATATTGCAATTATGCTGGAAAAATGCTTCTGCTCCACAACCAGGCACTGCTCACCACCTTCCCGAGCCTGCTTTTTCTAATGGGTATTTCAGAATATCAACTCGCCAGTGCTCTGATTCTCAGATACCAAGAGTCAAACAGCAAGAAATCTATTTTTCAGGTGACAAGCAGCTGAGAGAGACAAGGATGAAACAGGCTGCGTACAGCAAATAACAGAAATTAGACATCAGGCAAGAGACAAATGGTAAACTCTGTTCAATTAACCTCTATTATTACATATTTTTTTAAACTTTCAGTCTAGGCAAGGCATGGTCATTAGTAACCCATCTGCCTCCTACAGAGAGCTATGTTGGGGTCAACAAGTGTCATTCAGATATAAAGGTAACAATTCTGGCTTTCCCCCACCAAAATGTGTATGCAGAGTTGCTCCTCCATAACAATCATCTCTGTTCCTTCAACCCTTAAGATTAAAGATATGCTTTTAAGAGAATGCTGGTCAAGTCAGGAATGCAATTTGTGGCCAAAGAACAAGACATATATGGCTTGTACATGCTATGTATGTGGTTTATATGCATGTCCTTGACCTCATTAGCACAAGTCTCTCCTCATCAATCAGCCTCATCTGAGGAATCAAATGCAAACATAGAATTTGTTACTTTCTCTAGAAAGGAATGATATCCAGGGAGAAAATTAAAGAGATCAATGGCAGCTCTGGGAAGAAAAAGTTGGCTTCTAAATTAATTGATAAATAATGAGTTGAAATAGTCAAGAAAAAGAAAAAGTTGAAAGACAACCTTAGAACTGAAAAAAATGGGACTCATCTTTTCTAATACTCAGCTAGCATCTCTCACCTTAGTATCTTTAGCAATGAGATTCAATGAAGATATCCAAGTGATGGTTATGTTACCTGTTTATAAGACTTAAAGTGAAAGTGCTAGTCATTCGGTCATGTCCGACTCTCTGTGACCTCTGTCCAATCTTCCCAACCCAGGGACTGAACCTGGGTTTCCCCCATTGCAGGCAGATTCTTTACTGACTGAGCCACCAGGGAAGACCTCATAAGATGTAAAGGATAGAAACTTCTCCACCAATAAGCAAGTGAGGTTTTCAAGTTCTATGAGATTGTGCCTGCAGTTTTCTGCTCTTCTCTGGCTATATTCTCTTCCTAAAAGACCTCGTCTAGTCCCACAGCTTTAAATGCCATCAACACACCAATTATTCTCAGATTATTTCTCCAGCCTTGACTTCTCCCAGTTCTGTATGTTCAACTGCATACTTAATTGCAATTCCCAGGGTAACTAATAAAATACCTAAAATACATACAAAAAAGGAAATGAGGAAGGAATCAAAATGGTACAATAGGAAAGAAATACAGAAAGCAGTACTGAAGTAATTAAGGAACAAAAATAATAGAAGCATTATAGAAAACAAATAGCAAAATGGCAAAAGTTTTCCTCAATTATTAGTTTAAGTGTAAATGCATTAAACTCACCTGTTAAAAGACAGTGTGGATTTTAAAAATGACTCACCTATATGATGTCTACAACAGACTCACTTTAGATACAAGGACACAAATAGGTTGCAAGTAAAAGGATGGGGGAAAAAAAAACATTCCATGGATACAGTAAACAAAAGAGAGCTTGAGTAGCTACAGAGTGACTGATGCATGAGTAGCTATACTAAGAGCGAACAAATAGACTAAGTCAAAAATTGTTACAAAAGACAAAAAAGACATACACTGATAAAAAGTTCAATTCATCAAGGAGATATAACAATTATAGACATATGCACAAACAAAAGAGCCCCAAAATATATGAAAAAATCATTGACAGAACTGAAGAAATAGTTTTACTATAATAGTTGGAGACTTCAATACTCTACTTTCAATAATGGATAGAACATCTAGACAGAAGATCAATAAGGAAATAGAGGACTTGAACAATAGTATAAACCAAATACACCTAACAGACAGGCAGAACACTCCATCCAATATCAGCAGAATATACATCCTTCTCAAGTGCACATGGAATATTCTTCAGGACAGCCCATATGTTAGGCTACAAAACTTGTCTCAGAATATTTTAAAGGTAGAAAGTATTTTCTCTGACCACAACAGAATTATTTCAGAAATCAATAACAGAAGGAAAACTGAAAAATTCACAAATATGTGGAAATTAACACACTCTAAACCAATGGGTCAAAGAAAAAAATCACAGGAAAATCAGAAGATACTTGATACCAATTAAAATGAAAACACAGCATACCAAAATTTATAAGAGGTAGTGAAAGCAGTGCTCAGAGGGAAATGTATAGCTCTAAATGCATGCATTAGATATATATCTAATAATCTCCTGCATGCAAGAGATATATCTCAAACAAATAACCTTACTTTGCTAGCAAAAGAGAAGAATAATAAAGGTTAGAGCACAGATCATGAAATACAAAACAGAAGAAGGGATCACTTAAACCAAAAGTTAATTTATTGAAAAGATCAACAAAACTGACTAACCTTTACCTAGATTAAGAGAAAAGGAGAGAAAAATCCAAATAAGGAAAACTGAAAATATAAGAGGTGATATTGCTCCAAAATTTATAGAAACAAAAAGGATTATAAATGAATAGTAGGAACAATTTTATGCCAATAAATTACCATGCTACTAAAGTAAATGAAATAGAAAATATTAGTAGGCCTTAACAAGTAAGAATGAACCAATAATCAAAACCTCTCAAAGTCCAGGACCAGATGGCTACACTAGTAAATTCTACCAAACATTCAAAGAAGAATTAACATGTAACAGTATCCTCTTCTCTCAAGAATTATTAATCTTTCAGTCACAATAACATACAAAGTTCCCTCCTGTCATGCATTCCAATTCCTAGAATTTCTTCTCCCACATCTTTAATAATCTTTCTTTACCACTGAGCCACCCAGGATGCCCTTAAATAACCAGCTCATCCTCAAATCTCAGCTCAATGTCTCTCCTTCATAGAGGCCTTCCCAAATCATGCTAATAGTCCCCTCTACTTACTCTTTATCACAGTATGCTGCTTATTTCAGAACCCTCATTCTGAATTTAACCTTCCTTATCCGTTTACCTTTTGATCTTTCATCTCCACACTAAATTGAAGTGCCGTGAGTTCAGATGCCTTATTCATCTTATTTTCAGTTGTATAGCCAGAGCCCAACAAAGTACCTAACAAACAGCAGGCAACTGGCAAATTTTGGTGAATTAATAAATAAAACACTTTAACATCTAAGACTTGTATAACCAATGACTGAAATTTTGACACAAGAAATAACTGCATTTCAAGTTAATATTTCAAACCAAAATATATTCATTTCTAATGTGTTCCATCTTTCTTCAAACATTTAAACATATATTTTTCTAAAAATTTAAGATGAAGAATGATTATTTCCTAGCTGTAGCTAAATATTATCCTTTGGCATAACTCCTTAGATAAGCAAATATCATATTCCCTTTAAGGAGGCCAAAAAGACTAAACTACTAATGCTTTACTTGGACATAAACTTATAATAAATAAGTCATTCTAGATGTTATTAACAACTAACAGTACACATGTATCAGTATTCCCTGAAGGGAGATTAAGGTACTGCCTGAACGTTAGACATAGGCACATCAGTTCAAGACATAGGTGTATTCACGGTCTACATTCTCACAGGAGACCCAGACCACATTGAAATGAGACAGGTAACAGCTTTATCAAGCAGGTTTGCCTGATTTTTTAAACATCAATTTAGATCTCTAAAAATTGTTACCCATAATCATCTAATGGCCAGATTTTCTGGACAAATGTCTTAGATTTCCACAGCATCTCATATAATAGAAAGACCCCAAAACTGAATTGAGGTACTGGTAATACTATGAAGTGGCCAAAAGCTAAAACATGATCCAACTCTACACTTTAGAGGTCAGAAAAGGAGAAAACAAGAGCCATTAAATATTGTCAACAGTTAGGACCCATTCACATAGCTAACATGTATTGAATGCTTACAATGGGCCAGGGTTTTTTAGGCATTTGTAATTTTTATTGCATCTAAATCTCACAATAACTCTAAGAGGTAGGTGCTACCATGATGCTTACTTTACCACTAAAGAAATCAAGAATTTGGAAGCTTAGATAACTTGCCAAAGGCTAACAAGTACTTAATGGAAAAGCCAGAAGTTGAAGCCATGTAGTCAGACTCCAAGGTTAGAGCTATTAAGAGGTAGGCCATAATGCTCAAAGGAAAAAAAAAATCTAGAGAAAAACTATTGAGAATGCAATCTCAAAAATCATATAATTTCTGAATAAGTTTATTGAACGAACATCCTAACTGTCCTTATTCAATGCCATTTAAATCTGAAATTTTTCTTCATGATCTTTAATAGTATTATTTAAAGAGGATATGGATTCCATATCTTAATATGTCAATGTTCACGCAGGTTTCATGCACAGACACTAGGTAGTCAAACCCCTACTTTTCGGTCCCTTTCCAACTGACAGTCCCCAAGAATAGGAGTTAAGATGCTGGTGGAAAAAACCATCATTTCAAGTTGAAAGAGATGAGGAGAAAATTCTATAAACAGTAACATAGTGATTGCATTTCCAGGAAAGTAGCAAGCCATTTACCCTTTGGTTATGGTCATACCCTTGTTCTGGTCATAAAGTCTGGCAGCTAAGGCACTATTTCAGTAGCTTTTGTAGCCTTAGAATACAGTTTACTATTACTGACCTCGAAGCTGATCACAGTATGCATCTCCACTTTAATAACCACTTCAGAGTAAGTACTTGAGTTAAGTCTTCATTTCCTGCAAGGATAACTCAGATGCTACAGACTTCAACTTCTGTTTCTATTTCCACCTTGGTTAAAAGCTATATCTTTTCTCCTGAGGTAATCATATAAGCCATCAATGGGCACCACCTCAGGAGAAGCCAAAGGTTGAAATTTAACACAAGGCCTCTTAAGCAATCTCCCACCAGCATTACAGAACCCATTAATCTCAGGCAGTTCTGCTTTCCTTTAGAGAGATAAAGGAGTTGCCACTTCCAAGGAGGTCAGAGGTGTTATGAAGCAAGAGGCAGGAATGATTCTAATCTAGTAACAAGAGTGTTTATTTCCTAGTAATAAAAATATTATTGCTTATCATAATTGTTCTAACACTATATCTGCATCAAAATGTATCCAGTACCTAAAATATCTATATCTAATTGTTCCCTGGATTTCTGGTTCTGTGATAAGATGGAGAAGTAGATGCCCTAAGTACACTGGACATTATATATAAAAAACACAGGCTGACTTTGGAGGTGGAGAGGAGAAAGAACATAGGGACTCTAAGACTCAAGGAATGGCATGGTGTTAAATTCTTTGAATTTTCTTTCTGCCTAACATACCCTGGATTGGGTGCAGTACAAGCCTATAACCAGGACACATCAATATGTACAGGAAAAAAACACTCCTACTCTCTCTAGCCAAAGGACCAGGAAAAAGGCAGCCTAGTAAGACAGAGTACTTTTAGACAATAATCATGCTACATCAGCCAAACACCATGGGGCAAACATTGTGCTCTTACCTCAATCCATGACAGCAGAGGCCAAGTAGGAAACCTAGACATCCACCTTTACAAAGCTGTAACTAGGCACCTTTTCCCCTCTGTCAGGATAGTGACACAGAAGGCTGAGTAGATAACCAGGACTTTCATTCTTTCTCAGTGGTAAGGAGGCCCCCCCTTCCATGATGACAATGGAGGCCATGTTAAGTGCAGTATCAAGGCATCCCTTCCCCTTCCAGTATGGGTGGTATCAGCAGAAGCCTAATGGGGACTTGAAATTCTATCCCTGCCCAGAAATAACAAGAAACTCCTCCCTTTGGGACACTAAAGGTGGCCAAGTGAAAAACACGAACTTCTATCCCTAACTGGCAGAATTCTGCATCTGGTAAAAATAGTCTTCATAAAAAGGGAGAAGTCAAGTCTATTTTTAAGGAAAATTAGGAGAATTTACCATCAGCAGACCTACCCTAAAACAATGGCTAAAGAAAATACATGAGGCAGAAAGGAAATGATGAAACTTTGGAACACCAAGAAGGAAAAAAGTATAATTAGAAGAGTAAAATTTTGGGTAAATGCAACAGGCCCTCCTTTTCCTCTTGAGTTTCTATACGCTAACAATGAACTATCTGAAAAGGAAAGACAACAATCCCACATACAATGTCAAAGCAGTAAAGTACAGAGGGATAAATTTAAATTAAGGAAGGGAAAGATCTGTACACTAAGAAGTATAAAACACTGATTTAAGAAATTGAAAAAAATGAAAATAGGTGGGAAGGTATCCCATGTTCATGAATCAGAATACTGCTAGAATATACATACTACCTAAAGCCATCTGTAGATTCAATGCAATCTCGAAATTTCACTGCTATTTTTCACAAAAATAGAATAAACAAACCTAAAATTTGTATGAAACCACAGAAGACCCCAAATAGTCAAAGCAATCTTCTTGAGAAAGAAGAATATGCTGGAGGCACATTTCCCGATTTAAAACTATTTTACAAAGCTGTGGTAATCAAAGCAAGAAGATCAAACAAGTCAATCCTAAAGGAAATCAGCCCTGAATATTCATTGGAAGGACTGATGCTGAAGCTCCAATACTTTGGTCACCTGATGCAAAGAACCAACTCATTGGAAAAGACCATGATGATGGGAAAGATTGAGGGCAGGAGAAGAAGGGAGAGACAGAGAATGAGATGGTAGAATGGTTGGATGGCATCATAAGTTTGAGCAAACTCCAGGAGATAGTGAAGGACAGGGAAGCCTGATATACTGTACTCCATTGGGTCTCAAAGAGTTGGACACAACTAAGTGACTGAATAACAACAAAGTAATCAAAATAGTATGGTACAGGCATAAAAACTAGACACATAGACCAATGGAACAGACCTGAGAGCTGAGAAATAAACACATACGTATATAATTAACTAATATGTGACAAGAGAGCCAAGAATATACAATGGGAAAAGCACAGTCTCTTCAATAAATGGTACCTGAAACATACTAAATGCAAAAGAATAAAAAGAGACCCCTGTCTTATACCACTCAAAAATTAACTCAAAATATATTTAAGTAGTTAAATGTAAAATCTGAAACGATAACACTCCTACAAGAAAACACAGAAAAGACTCTTTGAAATGGGCCTTCACAATCAGTTTTTTAGATATGATGCCAAAAACACAGGCAACAAAAGCAAAAAAATCAAATGGGATTTTACCAAACTAAAGTTTCTGCACTGAAAAAATCAAAAACTTTATCAACAAGTTGAAAGGACAACATACAGATTGAGAGAAAATATTTGCAAATTATCTCATAACATGGTAATATCCAAATTGTGTAACGAACTCACAACCCCATAGCAAAAAAATTTTTAAAATACATTTTTTTTAAAAAAGGCTGGACCAAAAAAGACATACAAATGGACAGCAGGCACACAAAGAGAAGCTCTATATCACTAATTAGAGAAATGTAGATGAAAACCACAATGTGATGTTATCTCACATCTGTTAGAATGGCTATCATCAAAAGCACAAAAGATAACAAGTGCTGACGAGGATATGGAGAAAAGGGAACCCCTGTGCACTGTTGGGGGAATGAAAACTGGTGTAGCCACTACAGGAAACAGTATGGAAGTTCCTCAAACAAGTTAATAATAGAACTACCATACAATCCAGCAATTTCACTTCTGGGAATATATTCAAAGGAAATGAAATCAGGATCTCAAAGAGATATCTGGACTCACATGTTCATTGCAGCATTATTCACAATAACAAAGATATGGAGCCTCTTGATGAAGGTGAAACAGGAGAATGAAAAAGGTGGCTTAAAACTCAACATTCAGAAAACTAAGATCATGGCATACAGTCCCATCACTTCGTGGCAAATGGAGAAACAATGGAAACAATGACAGACTTCATTTTCTTGGACTCCAAAATCATAGCAGATGGTGACTACAGCCATGAAATTAAAAGATGCTTGCTCCTTGGAAGAAAAGCTATGACAAACCTAGACAGCATGTTAAAAAGCAGAGATGTTTCTTTGCTGACAAAGGTCTGAATAGTCAAAGCTATCGTGTTTCCAGTAGTCATGTGTGGATGTGAGAGCTGGACCATAGAGAAGGCTGAGTACTGAAGAATTGATGCTTTTGAATTTTGGTGTTGGAGAAGACTCTTGAGAGTCCCTTGGACTGCAAGGAGATCCAACCAGTCAATCGTAAAGGAAATCAGTCCTGAATATTCATTGGAAGGACTGATGCTGAAGCTAAAACTCCAATACTTTGGCCATCTGATGCGAAGAACTGACTCATTGGAAAAGACCCTGATGCTGGGAAAGATTGAAGGCAGAAGAAGGGGATGACAGAGGGCAAGATGGTTGAATGGTATCACTGACTCCATGGACATGAATTTGAGCTAGCTCTGGGACATGGTGATGGACAGAGAAGCCTGGTGTGCTGCACTCCATGGGGTCGCAAAGAGTTGGACATAAACAAGCAACTCAACAACAACAAAATATGGATATAACCTAAATGTCTATGAATGAATAGAATAAGAAGGTATGATATTTTATACACATACACAAAGAAACAGTATTTGGTCATGAGAAAGAAGGAAATCCTCCCATTTACAACACCATCAATGGACCTTGAGAACAAACATTATGCTAATTAATGACAGTGAAAAGACAGATATATGACCTCACTTATATGTGAAATCTAAAATGGCCAATCCCATAGAACAGAGAGTAGAATAGTTCATGCCAGGTCTGAAGAGTGGGGGAAATGGGGAGATATCGGTCAAGAGGTACAAACTTAGAGTTTTAAGATATGTAAGTTCTGGGAATCTGATGTGCAACATGGTGACTATAGTTAATAATACTGTATTTTATAGCTGAAAACTGCTAAGGGAGTAAATGTTCTCATCACAAAAAAAATGGTAATTATGTGAGGTGATGGAAGTGTTAAGTAGCCCTACTGTGGTAATCATTTCATTATATATATATATATGTATGTATCAGATCATGTTATGCAATTTAAATTTACACTATATGTCAATTATATCTCACTAAGGCGGAGGGGAAAATTACAAGGAGGAAGGGAAGGAAGGAGGGAGGAAAGAGAAAACATCTGAAGAGATGAGTCTGTAGGAAACAGTTTTTTAAAAATCTGAACAAAGGATCAGATTTTAACTGGATCAGTCTGTGGAGTAATTTATGCTTTAGAGAAAAGAGAGTACTGCCAAAACGACTATTATGCCAGGGTGACTGTACCTGTGCCAAAGTCTGTCCTTTAAGGAGTATCAGAGACTTCATACTATGAGGAGGAAATACATTTCATTCAAATGATCCCGTTAGCAATAAACAAACTACAAATAAATATAATAAGTTGCCACCTTCAAGGGTGGGGAGGAATGTGGTTCAGTGACCAGAGTTGCTATGATATATTACCTAAAATGTATTTGTTTCCCTTTGGGAATGAGACAAGACATGCAAAAAAAACAGTAAAGTCTGACCCATGTGTGGAGAAACAAACAGGCAAGAGAAAATGCTTATGAGAGTGAACCAATGTCAAATTTGATGGACAAAGACTTCAAAGATTTCAAAGTACCTACTAGAAACATACTCAAAGCACTAAATGGTACCATGCTTAAATATACAAAGGTGTGATGACAATGTCTCAAATACAGCTGGAAATAAGATAGAAACTATAAGGGAAAATGTAATGAAGTTATGAAGCTGAAAGTATGATAATTAAAAAGGAAAATTTTACTAGATGGGCTCAACAGTTGATTTGAACTGACAGTAAAAAGAATCACTAAGTTTGAATATGTGCTGTGCTGTGCTTAGTCACTCAGTCTTGTCTGACTCTTTGCAAGCCCATGGACTGTAGCCCACCAGGCTCCTCTGTCCATGGGGATTCTCCAGGCAAGAATACTGGAGTGGGTTAACATGCCCTCCTCCAGGGGATCTTCCCAACGCAGGTCTCGCACATTGCAGGATTCTTTACTGTCTGAGCCACCAAGGAAGCCTAAGTTTGAATAGAGACCATTGTTATTTGCAATTCAAAAAATAGAGGGGGTGAAAAAAGAAAATGAAAAGGGTTTCAGAGAAATACGGGACCCCATCAAGTACACAAACTTTCAAGCAACGGAAGTCCCAGAAGAGAGAAGAGAAAGAATGGGACAGAAAAAAAAATATTCAAAGAGATAAAGGCTGAATATTTTCAAATTTGATGAAAAAACTAATACATACATTCAAGAAGTGCAATGAATATCAAGTATGATAAAAGCAACCAGATCCACAAAAAAACACATCATAGTAAAAATGCTGAAAGCCAAAACACGTAGAGAAAATCATGAAAGCAGCAAGAGAAAACAAAGTGTCTCTTATAAGGAAACCCCAATAAGATTAATAGCTGACTTGTCATCAGAAACAATAGAGGCCAGAAGACAAGGGGAAAACATATTCAAAGTGCTCAAGATAACACCAAAAAAAACTGTCAGCCTAGACTCTTATATCCCTCAAAGCTATCTGAAATAAAGGTATTCTTTGATCAACACAATCTGAGAATCTGTCACTAGTAGACCCACCATACAAGAGATACTAGGCTGGAAGCAAGTGGCCCCAGACAATATTTCCAATTTCACAAAGAAAGGAAAAAGCACTTGTAAAGGACATTATGTTATTATAAAAGGCAGAATAAGTGCATATTTCTTTCCTTTCTTCTCTTAACCAATTTTAAAAAGGCAGTTTTAAAATATATCATTGTACTATTGGAACTATAACATATAGAAATATAATATATCTTCCAATAAAAACATAAGGGAGGTGGTGGGGAGCAAAGGTGTATTGGATTAAGGAAATTATTCTTAATGTCAACATGAATCAACAAGAATGAAGAAACCACAAATAGGAAATCAGGTTAATGTAAGAAAAGCTACCAATATATATGGTTTCCCTTGCTCTTTAAAATACTTTAAAAGATTTAAACTTATATAAAGTAATAATTACAGCACTGTGTTGTGTTTTTAACATATAAAAGCATAGCAATAATAATCACAAAAAGAGGAAAAAGAAGACTGAACTACACCAGAGTAACATTTCTTTATCTCATTGGAATTAAGTTAGTATAAATCTGTAGCAGATTCTGATAAATTAAGATTTATATAGTAAGCCTAAGAAACCACAAAGGAACTGTGAAGGAACTAACATGAAACTATAAAAAATTTATTAAAGTGAAATTTTTACATTAGAAAATACCCAGTTAATGCAAAAGAAAGCAGCAATATGAGGAACAGAGTGACAAAATGGGGAAGAGTAACAAAAAAGCACAGAACATATAGAAAACAAAAAAATTAAAATTTACATAAAGCAAACTATATCAATAACATAATCAAAAGGCAGATTTTGTCAGAATGGACAAAAGAAGAAGATCTAAGTATATGCTATCTATAGGAGACACAACTTAAGATTCAAAGATAGATTGAAAATAAAAGAATGGAAAAAGATATGCAAAGAGCAACAGTAAGAAAACTAGAATGGTTATACTAATAGCAGACAAAACAGACTTTAAAACAAACAGTGGTTTAGAGGTAAAGGTTTATAATGATAAAAGAGATATTCTATGATGAATATATGATAATTATAAACATATGCACCTAATTGTTGTTGCTGTTTGTGTTTAGTCACTCCAACTCTTTGCGACCCCATGGACTGTAGCCCTCCAGGCTCCTCTGTCCATGGGATTCTCCAGGCAAGAATATTGGAGTGGGTTGCCATTTCCTTCTCCAGGGCGATATTCTTGACCTAGGAATCAAATCCAAGTCTCCGGCATTACAGGTAGATTCTTTCCCACTGAGCCATCAGGGACCACCAGGGAAGGCCATGTACCTAATTACAGAGGACCAAATTTTGTGAAACAAAATCTGACAGAAAATAAGAGAGAAATACACAATTCTACAATAATACTTGGAGACATCAATAATCCACATTTAATAATGGATAGAACAAAAGGACATTAACAAGAAGACAGAACTGGACAACATATAAAATAGTTATGTCTAAAGGACATATATAGAACACATCTTCCAACAACAGCAGAGTATAATATATACATTCTTCTCAAGTGCACATAGAATACTCTGTATAATAGACCATATGGTGGACTATTAAGCAAGTATGAATACCTTTAAAAGGATGGAAACCATATATTTTTCTACCACAAGAGAACAAAATCATACATCACTAACAGAAGGAAATTTGGTATATTCACAGATATGTGAAATTAAACATTCCTAAATAACAAGTGGGTCAAATAAGAAATCACAAGGGAAATTTGAGGTGAATGTAAAACTTATGAGATCCAGTGAAAGCAGCGCTGAGAGGCTAACCTTCCACCTTAAGTCACTGGAAAAAGAAGAGCAAACCAAACTAAAACAGAGGCAAAAAAAAAAAATCTTTAGAACAAAAGTAAAGAAAATAGAAGACAGGTAAAGAGGGAAAAATTAATGAAACCAAG
Source organism: Cervus elaphus (assembly GCF_910594005.1). Classification (NCBI taxonomy): domain Eukaryota; kingdom Metazoa; phylum Chordata; class Mammalia; order Artiodactyla; family Cervidae; genus Cervus; species Cervus elaphus. The sequence goes on along the minus strand of NC_057848.1, from coordinate 44,499,577 downwards.
AATTAGTTTCTCTAAAAAGATAAGATTGACAAACATTTAGCCAGGCTGATCAAAAGGGTGAAAAAAAGGAGATAATAAGATGGCGGAGGAGTAGGTGGATGGGGAGTACATCTCTCTCCACGGATACACCAGGAATACACCTTCAGACACAGAAGTGGATGCAGAACACCAGCTAAGAGTGGACAGGAGTACCTGGCCAGTGGAAAAGAATATACAGAACCATGTAAAACTTAGTAGGAAGAAGAAACTAGGAGGAAAAACAGGAGTTTTACTAGGACTGGACCTGCCCTCAGCGGGTGGGGCAACTGAAGCAGGGGTCTGATCCCCACATCGGGGCAGTTGTCTGAGTCAGAGGAGAAACACTTAAGGCTGAGAGTGAAACAGCTGATCTGTGGCAGCCTAAATGGAATGAGAATCAGACAGCCCTTGCCACAGCCATACATACCCCAGACAGGGACACAGGTCCCCTGGAAGGTGCAGGGGCTGGGAGGTGGAGTTTAGGGATTGTGGAGCAATCCCAGGGTGAGGGCTGCTGTTGAATGTGGAGAGACAAATTGAGGGGATGTGAGGGAGGAGACTGTGGTGGGAAATGCCTGTGGAGGAAGGCCAGGCAGCCATGGCAGCAAGGCAATAGTGCTGAGTCACACGCAGGGGGTGGAGCCACCACCATAGACTCTCTCTTCATACAGCCAGCATCAGCTGCTGAACGACAGAGAGGCTGGCCCATCAAATGCCTGATGCACTGAACTACAGAGTAGGACCCCACCCAGGGTGCCCCTCTAAGGGCCTGATGCAGAGATCTACAGAATAGGACCACAGTCGGGGGCCGCAGTGGGGGGTTGCCCTCTATATGCCTGATGTTCCAAATAACAGAGAAAGACCCCAGGGGCAGGGCTATGGAGAAAGACTAACCAAAGAGGCCTTCTGATCACCAGCTACAAGAGGCTCAAAAAAAGTCTCTGATAGGGCCACAACTCCTGCGGTGGAGGCAGTCCCGTGTCCTGCACACTTGGTGCTGCCAGAGTCCCCTCAAGTAAAGCAGCTGCGTCACCTTCATGCTCAACCCTCATTTGGGCAGAGCTGCCATAAGCAAAAAAGTCTTGCATCTATGCATGCAGGGTCACTTCAGTCATGCCCTACCTCTTTGCGACCCTATAAGACTGTGGCCTGCCAGGCTTCTCTGTCAGGTTGGGGCGGGGGGTGCTGCAGGCAAGAATACCGGAGCATATTGGCCAATAATGGCTGCCATACCCTTCTAGAGCACTATATTTCCTGCTGCCCTAGCCACCAACTCCCCTGAGTACCTGGTGCTGCCAGAACCCCTGCAACCCAAGCAGCTGCACCACCTCCACACCTCAGAGGGGCAAACCCAAGCCCTCCAGGGCAGCCTCAGGAGCAAACCCCAGTGGACGACCCAAATGCAGAGGTGGAAATAAAGCCACAATTGAAATCCAGGGACAGCGTGGCTAAGGAAGAAGACCCAAAACCTTCCCACCAGCTGGACAAGCTGCAGATTAAATCCACACAATCAACTAGGCAGACTCTGTGTATATGGAATATATAAAAGGACACTGAGAGCCCCCACAAAAGAAAACGCACTAATTCTGATAGCTGTGGACATCGGAGGCAAGAATACACAGGAGTAGGACCAAATTAGAATCTGAGCAGCCCCCACAGCAAGTCCAGAGATCAGTACAGTGCTGAAGGGCATCCTAGGGAGGTGAGGTGGACTGTGACTCCCAGCGACGGAAAGGACTCTGACAGCAGTCACTCAAGAAAAACATTTATTATTATGTTTTGACTTGTTCTATAGATTCTTTTGGATTTTTTTTAATTCCTTCCCCCGCCTCCATTGTAGTTGTCAATTTTATTGGCACTATGAAATATAATTAAGCTTTTGAGCTTCTTATTTTTTCTCAGCCTCATTTTTTATTATTGTTATAAACCTCTGCCTCTATGTTGGGCTTTTGAAGTTCTGTGAAGTTCTTTTTTTCTTTTCTTTTAATTTTTTAAACCTATTTAATTTTTTCTGCATTTATTCCTTTTCTTGCTTTTCATACTGTCCTTTCCCCCTTGCAGTTAATCTTTAACGTATATAAATCTTCTTTAACTACCTTTATTTAACTTTGCATATCTATTCTTTCTTTCTTTTCTTCCTTTCCTTTCCTCTCAACATATTTGTTAGTTTTGTTTTCACTGCTTTATTCCCCACTTGGCACTTTAGTTAACTTTGTTCTTAACTAGTAAATATAATTTTTTATTTCATTTGCTGGGTCAATCTACTACACTTTTAGTTGGACTGCTTTGAGTTTGCTTATGGGTGTATATGTATATATTCCATTATTTTAATTATTATTTGCCTGACTTTGTAACTGCCATTTGTCTGGGGTTCATCTTTGGTTTCTCATTTTTGGCTATCTGTTTTAATCTCACTTAATGCCATAACAAACAACTTGTGGAATCTTCATTCCTGACCAGAGATCAAGCTCTGAGCCTTTGGAGTGGGAGCACTGACTCCAAGACCCTAGACTACCAGAGAACTAACCCTGCTGCTGCTGCTGCTAAGTTGCTTCAGTCGTGTCCGACTCTGTGCGACCCCATAGATGGCAGTCCACCAGGCTCTGCCGTCCCTGGGATCCTCCAGGCAAGAACACTGGAGTGGGTTGCCGGGAGTATCAAATAGTGAGAACTCACACAAAGGAAACCACTTGAATACAAGACACTGCATCACCCAAACACCAGTAGCACCCTGTGCATCTAAACAACAAACAAAACAAAAATACAAATCCAACCATCAGCAGACAGGATTACCACCTCACTCAGCCTTGCCTATCAGATGAAAAACAAATAAACAAAAAAAACTCTGCACAGATCTCACCCTATATAAAGCTTACACAAACCAATGGACCAAACCAAAATGGAGCAGAAACCAAAAGGAAGAAAGAATTCAACCTTGAAGCCTGGAAAAAGGAAACCTCAAGCACAATAAGTTAAAAAATAATAATAATGAAAAGATGGAGAAATACTATACAAATGAAGGAACAAATTAGAAACACAGAACTCCAAACAAATGAAGAGGAAATAGGCAAACTACCTGAAAACCAATTCAGAATGATAGTAAAGATGATCAAAAATCTTGAAAACAAAATGGAGAAAATCCAAGAATCAATTAACAAAGACCTAGAAGAATTAAAGAATAAACATACAGAGACAAACAACACAATTACTGAAACTAAAAATACTCTAGAAGGCATCAATAGCAGAATATCTGAAGCAGAAGAACGAATCAGTGAGCTCAAAGATAAAATGGTGGAAATAACTTCTGAAGAGCAAAATAAAGTAAAAATAATGAAGAGAACTGAGGATAGTCTCAGACACCTCTGGGACCATATCAAAGGCACCAACATTCAAATTATAGGGATTCCAGAAGAAGAGAAAAAGAAAGGGTATGAGAAAATTTTTGAAGAGATGACAGTTGAAAAATTTCCCCAACATGCAAAAGGAAACAGTCAATCAAGTCCAAGAGGCACAAAGAGTTCCATAGAGGATAAACCCAAGGAGAAACACACCAAGAAACATATTAATCAAACTAACAGAGACTAAACACAAAGAATGAATATCAAAAGCAGCAAAGGAAAAACAACAAGTAACATACAAGGGAAACCCCATATGTTTAATATCTGATCTTTCAGCAGAAACTCTGCAGGCCAGAAGGGAATGGCAGGATATATTTAAAGTACCAAAAGGGGAAAAAATCTAAAACCAAGATTACTGTACTCAGTAAGGATCTCATTCAAAATTGCTGGAAAAATAAAAAGCTTTTCAGACAAACAAAAGTTAAGAGAATTCAGCATCACCAAACCAGCTCTACAACAAATGTTAAAGGGACTTATATAGTTAGGAAATAAAGAGAAGAAAAAAGATCTACAAATCAACCCCAAACAATTTAGAAAATGGCAGTAGGAACATAAATATCAATAATTATTTTAAATGTAAATATTAAATGCTCCAACCAAAAGACACAGACTGGTTGAATGGATACAAAAACAAGACCCGTATACATGCAGTCTACAAGAAACCCACTTCAGACGTAAAGACATATATATAGACTGAAAGTGAGAGGATGGAAAAATATACTCCTTGCAAACGGGAAGCAAAAGAATGCTGGAGTAGCAATCTCCATATCAGACAAAATATACCTTAAAATAAAGAAGATTACAAGAGATAAGGAAGGACACTACATAATGATTAAGGGATCAATCCAAGAGGAAGACATAACAATTGTAAATATCTATGCACCCAACATAGGAGCATCTCAATACATAAGACAAACACTAACAGACATAAAAGAAGAAATTGACAGTAACACATTAATAGTAGGAGACTTTAACACCCCACTCACACCAATGAACAGATCATCAAAACAGAAAATAAGGAAATACAAGTCTTAAATGATACATTAGATGAAATGGATCTCATTGATATCTTCAGGACATTCCATCCAAATGCAGAATACACCTTCTTCTCAAGTACACATGGAACATTCTCCAGGATAGACATCTTGCGTCACAAATCAAACCTCAGTAAATTTAAGAAAATTGAAATCATATCAAGCACCTTCTCTGACCACAATGCTATGAGACTAGATATCAATTACAAGAAAAAAACTGTAAGAAACAAACACATGGAGATTAAACAATACATTTCTAAATAACCAACAGGTTACTGAAGAAATCAAAAGGGAAATCAAAAAATTTCTAGAAAAAAATGACAATGAAAACATGACAACTCAAAACCTATGGGATGCACCAAAAGCTGTTCTAAGAGCGAAGTTTGTAGCAATACAATCCTACCTCAAGAAACAAGAAAAACATTGAATAGAAAACCTAACTTTACACCTAAAACAACTGGAAAAAAGAACAACAAAAAAAAAAAACAAAATTAGTAGAAGGAAAGAAATCATAAAGAGCCAAGCAGAAATAAATAAAAAAGAAATGAAAGAAACAATAGTAAAGATTAATAAAACTAAAAGCTAGTTCTTTGAGAAGATAAAAAAAATTGACAAACCTTTAGCCTGATTCATCAAGAAGAAAGGAGAGAAGAATCAAATCAACAAAATTAGAAATGAAAAAGGAGAGGTTACAATAGATAATGCAGAAATACAAAGGTTTATAAGAGACTATTATGAACAACCATATGTCAATAAAATGGATAATCTGGAAGAAATTGACAGATTCTTAGCAAAGTTCAATCTTCCAAGACTGAACCAGGAAGAAATAGAAATTATGAACAACCCAAATACAAGCACTGAAATTAAGGCTGTGATCAAAACTCTCCCAAAAAACAAAAGCCCAAGACCAGATGGCTTCACAGGAGAATTCTATCAAATATTTAGAGAAGAGAAAGTGCCTATCCCTCTAAAACTCTTTCAAAAAATTGCAGAGGTAGGAACACTTCCAAACTCATTCTATGAGGCCACCATCACCTGGATACCAAAACCAGACAAAGGCAACACAAAAAAGAAAACTACAGGCCAATATCATTGATGAACATAGATGTAAAAATCCCCAACAAAGTTTTAGCAGACAGAATTCAGCAACACATCAAAAAACTCATACACCATGATCAAGTTGGGTTTATTCCAGGGATGCAAGGATTATTCAATATACTCAAATCAATCAAAGTGATACACCATATTAACAAATTGAAAGATAAAAACCATATGATAATCTCAAGAGATGCAGAAAAAGCCTTTGACAAAATTCAGCAGCCATCTATGATTAAAACTCTTCAAAAATGGGCATAGACGGAACCTGCCTCAACACAGTAAAGGCCATATATGATAAGCCTACAGCAAACATTATTCTCAATGGTGAAAAACTGAAAGCATTCCCCCTAAGATCAGGAACAAGACGAGGATGTCCATTTTCACCACTATTATTCAGCATAGTTCTGGAAGTCCTAGCTACAACAATCAGAGAAGAAAAAGAAATAGAAGAAATCCAGATCAGAAAAGAAGGAGTAAAGCTCTTGCTGTTTGCAGGTGACATGATACTATACATAAAAATCCCTAAAGATGGTATCAGAAAATTACTAGAGCTAATCAGTGAATTTAGCAAAGTGGCAGGATACCACAGAAATCACTTACATTTCTATATACTAACAATAAAAAAATCAGAAAGAGAAATTAAGGAATCAATTCCATTCACCACTGCAACAAAAAGAATTAAATATCTAGGAATAAACTTGCCTAAGGAGACAAAAGAACTGTACACAGAAAATTATAAGACACTAATGAAAGAAATCAAAGACAACATAAACAAATGGAGAGATATTCAATGTTCCTGGGTAGGAAGAATCAACATTGTGAAAATGAACTGTACTACCAAACACAATCTACAGATTCAATGTGATCCCTATAAAATTACCAGTGACAATTTTCACAGAACTAGAATGAAAAATTTCACAGTTCATATGGAAACACAAAAGACCCCAAATAGCCAAGGCAGTCCTGAGAAAGAAAAATGGAACTGGAGGAATCAACCTTACTGACTTCAGATTATACTACAAAGCTACAGTCATCAAGACAGTATGGTACTGGCATAAAAAGAGAAACATAGACCAATGGAACAAGCTAGAAAGCCCAGAAATAAACCCATGCACCTATGGGTACATTAATCTTGACAAATGAGGCAAGAATATACAGTGGGGTAAAGACTGACTCTTCAATAAAGGGCGCTGGGAAAACTGGACATCTACATGTAAAAGAATGAAAATAGAACACGTCGTAACACCATACAAAAAGATAAACTCAAAATGGATTAAAGAGCTAAATGTAAGACCAGAAACTAAAAAACTCTTAGAGGAAAACATAGGCAGAACACTCAATGAGAGAAATCAAATCAAGATCCTACAGCAATGCAAACAAAAATGAAAGTAAACAAGTGGACCTGATTAAACTTAAAAGCTTTTGCACAGCAAAGGACTATAAGCAAGGTGAAAAGACAACCCTCAGAATGGGAGAAAACATTGCAAATGAAACAACTGGCAAAGGATTAATTTCCAAAATATACAAGCAGCTCATACAACTCAATACCAGAAAAACAAACAACCCAATCAAAAAGTGGAGAAAAGACCTAAATAGGCATTTCTCCAAAGAAGACATACAGATATCTACAAACACATGAAAAGATGCTCAACATCACTCATTATTGAGTGAGTGAGTGAGTGAAGTTGCTCAGTCGTGTCCAACTCTTTGTGATCCCATGGACTGTAGCCTACCAGGTTCCTCCGTCCATGGGATTCTCCAGGCAAGAATACTGGAGTGGGTTGCCATTTCTTTCTCCAGGGGATCTTCCCGACCCAGGGATTGAACCCGGGTCTCCTGCATTGGAGGCAGATGCTTTAACCTCTGAGCCACCAGGGAAGCCCAAAAATGCAAATCAAAACTACAATGAGATATCACCTCACACTGGTCAGAATGGCCATCATCAAAAAGTCTACAAACAATAAATGCTGGAGAGGGTGTGGAGTGGAGAAAAGGGAATGCTCTTGCACTGTTGGTGGGAATGGAAACTGATACAGCCACTATGGAAGATGGTATGGAGATTCCTTAAAAAATTAGGAATAAAACCACCATATGACCCAGAAATCCCACTCTTAGGCATATACCCTCAGGAAGCCAGAATTGAAAAAGACACATGATCATTGCAGCACAATTTACAATAGCTAGAACATGGAAGCGACCTAGATGTCCATCAACAGATGAATGGATAAAGAAGTTGTGATACATATACACAATGGAATATTACTCAGCCATAAAAAGAAACACCTTTGAGTCAGTTCTGATGAGGTGGATGAACCTAGAACCTATTATACAGAGTGAAATGAGTCAGAAAGAGAAAGAGAAATATTGCATTCTAATGCACATATATGGAATCTAGAAAAATGGTACTGAATAATTTACTTACAGGGAAGCAATGGAGAAACAGACAGAGAATAGACTTATGGACATGGGGAGAGGGGAGGAGAGGGTGAGATGTATGGAAAGAGTAACATGGAAACTTACATTACCATATGTAAAATAGATAGCCAACGGGAATTTGCTGTATGGCTCAGGAAACTCAAACAGGCGCTCTGTATCAACTTAGAGGGATGGGATGCAGAGGGATATGGGAGAGAGGTTCAAAAGGGAGGGGGTATGTGTATACCTATGGCTGATTCATGTTGAGATTTGACAGAAAATGACAAAATTCTATAAAGCATTTATTCTTCAATAAAATAGATTTTTTAAAAAAGGGGGGGAGGTGAAAAGACTCATTACTAGAATCAGAAATAAAATATGTAGCTTCTATAGACTCAATGTTTGTGTCCCTTGCCCCAGATGTCTATGTTGAAACCTGATCTCCAGTGCATTGATATTTGGCTGTAGGGCCTTTGGGAAATTATGATGTTGTAAGTGTAGAGCCCTCATGAATGGGATAGGTGACCCAAGGGAGCTCCCTTGCCCCCTTATGCTATGTGAGGATGCAGTCCAGAAGAGGGCCTTGCCAGAACTTGACCATGTTGTTACCCTGATCTCAGCTTCCAGCCAAGAGAACTCTGAGAAATAAATGTCTACGGCTTATAAGCCAGCCAGGTGCTTTGTTATAGCAGCCCAAGCTAAGACAGTGATATTGTAGAAATAAACAGGATTATGAACCACTGCATGCCAATAAATTAGATAACAGATGAAATGGATATATTCCTAGGAAACACAAATGACGAAAACTGACTCAAGAAAAAAATAGAAAATATGAAGACTTTTAACAAAAGATTGACTCAGTAATCAAATCCCTCCCAATAAAGAAAAGCCCAGGACCAGGTGACTTTATACATGAATTCTATCATATACTTAAAGAAGAACTCATATCAATTCTTGAAAAACCCCAAAATAGAAGAGGGAACATTCCCCAACTCATTCTATGAGACTGTTGTTATATTGATACCAAAAATCAGATAAAACCATCATGTGGGGGAAAAAAAAACTGCAGACCAGCATCTTTCATGAATATAGACTCAAAAGCCCTCAACAAAACTAGTTGCAAACCAAATCCATCAACATATAGAAAGAATTATATACAATGACTAGCTTGGATTTATCCTAGGAATACAAGGATATATTAAGTTCAAAAAAATGTCTATACCATATTGAACAGAATTTTTTTAAAGGATCATCTCAATAGACACAGGGAGAGGGAAGTGACAAATTTCAACATATTTTCATCAGAAACACTCAAATAGGAATAGAGTGAAACTTCCTCAGTCTGATAAAAAGCATCAACAAAGACCCTATAGCTAGCTAGCATCCTACTTAATCAGAGAGAGAGGGGACATAATAAAATGCAAAACATCAAACTCCAAGTTGACATAACGCAAGGCCAATGTTTATGCCCCAAACAGAGCTGCAAAATATCTGAAGCAAATACTGCCAGAAATGAAAGAAGAAATAGACAAACATTAATAATGGAATATTTCAACACACCTGTCTCAAAGCCTGAAAATACTAGACAGAAAATCAGCAAGGATATAGAAGAATCCAACAGTGTCTAACTGACATTTGTAGAACACTCTAGTCAACAGTGGGCTTCCCAGGTGGAGCTAGTGGTAAAGAACCCGCTTGCCAATGCAGGAGACATAAGAGATGTGGGTTCGATCCTTGGGTTGGGAAGATCCCCTTGAGGAGGGCATGACAATCCACTCCAGTATTCTTGCCTGGAGAATCCTATGGACAGAGGAGCCTGGCAGGCTACAGTCCATGGGGTCACAAAGAGTCAGACACAATTCAAGGGACTTAGCAAGCACACACTAGTCAACAGTAGAATATACATTCTTGTCACATGCACACAGAACATATATCAAGATAGACCATTTCCTGTGCCAAAACAAATGTAAACTAAAATTTTTTAATTGAAACCATAAAGAGTATGCAGCCCAACCACCCTAGAATCAAAAGAGAAATCAGTAACAGGAAGATAAGAAAATCTCCAGGAAGCAACCTAGATGTCCATTGGCAGATGAATGGATAGCAAAGCTATGGTACATATACACAATGGAATATTATTCAGCTATTAAAAAGAATGCATTTGAATCAGTTCTAATGAGGTGGATGAAACTGGAGCCTATTATACAGAGCGAAGTAAGTCAGAAAGAAAAACACCAATACAGTATACTAACGCATATATATGGAATTTAGAAAGATGTAACGATGACCCTATATGCGAGACAGCAAAAGAGACACAGATGTAAAGAACAGATTTTTGGACTCTGTGGGAGAAGGCGAGGGTGGGATGATTTGAGAGAACAGCATTGAAACATATATATTATTATATGTGAAATAGATCACCAGTCCAGGTCCAATGCACGAGACAGGGTGCTCAGGGCTGGTGCACTGGGATGACCCTAAGGGATGGGATGGGAGGGAGGTGGGAGGGGGGTCAGGATGGGGAACACACATATACCCATGGCTGATTCATGTGAACATATGGCAAAAACCAGCACAATATTGTAATAATTAGCCTCCAATTAAAATAAATTTAAAAAAAAGAAAATCTCCAAACACTAAGAAACAAATCAACACACTTCTAAGTAATCCTTAACTCAAAGAATAAGTCTCAAAGGAATTAAAATACATTGAATTGAATAAAAATGAAAATAAACAAATCAAACTTTGAGAGATACAGAGGAAATTTAAAGCACCGAATGCTTCGATGGTGGTCCCCTCTTATGTGCGGCGGACGTGTTCCAAGACTCCCAATGGATGCCTGAAACCATGGATAGGACCAAACTCTATATATATTAAGGCTATATTTTTTCCAATACAAACATACCTATGATAAAATTTAATTTATAGATTGGGCATGGTAAGAGAATATTAAAATAGGAATATAATATACTGTAATAAAAGTTATGTGATCTTTTTCTCAAAGTGTCTTATTTTATAGATTTAAAGACTTTTACGTTCTAACTAAGCACTTATCATGCACAGTGTCCGTAACTTTTATAGTTTGAGTTGCAAACCAGCAAAACCAGCACAAATTTTTCTTTCTTCACAATTTAACAGATAGAAGATTCTTTCTTACCATAGATGTGTGCAACCTCAGCATGACTATCTCCTTTTCTTATCAATTCAAAGACTCTTACCTTTTCATTTTTCTTTTGAAGTGCTTTCACAAAAAACTCTTTACGGCTTCTCTTTGGTATATCCAAATTGCCAGAGTCACTACTCTTGCACTTTGGGGGCCACTATTAAGTAAAATAAGCGTTACTTGAACATGAATACTGTGCTACCATGACAGTCAGCCCAATAACTGAGATGCCTACCAAGTGACTAAGTGGCAAGATGTGTTGGACAGAGGGATGATTCAGATCTCAGGTGGGTGGAAAGGTGTGAGATTTCATCACACTACTCAGAACAGCTCCCAGTTTAAAACTTATGAATTATTTCTGGAATTTTTTATTTAACATTTTGAACTTTGTTTGACCATGTGTAACTGAAACTACAGAAAGTGAAACTATAGGTAAGGAGGAACTACTGTATTAGAAAAGAGAAAAAGTCTCAAATCAATGCCCCAAAGCACTAACTTAAACTAGAAACAAATCCAAAGCAAGCAGAGGGAAGGAAATAGAGTGAAGTCAAGGAAATAAAGAAAACAGAAAAATGTAGAAAACAAATTAACCAAATCTGGTTATTTAAGATCAACTAAACTCCAGCAAAACTGACAAGGAAAAAAAAGAAGATACTTCATCAAAGAGAATAATATGGATAAACACATGAAAAGACATTCAGCACATCACCGACTCAGTGACGTGGATTTGAGCAAACTCTGGGAGATAGTGAAGGACAGGGAAGCCTGGTGTGCTACAGTCCACGGGGTCACCAAGAGTCAGATACAACTTAGTGACCAAACAACAGCAATTAGTGAAATGCAAATTAAGACCACAATGATATATCACTACACACCTATGAGTGTACTAAAAACATTTAGTTGTACCCTTTAAATCAGTAAGTTTTATCATATGCGAATTATCTCAATAAAGCCTTGAAAAAAAATCAAGCAATGCCCTCTTCAAAATCATGATAGTTCCAAATGCTGGTAGGAATAAATTGAAACTGGTCTCTCATCTTTTGCTGTTGGAAATGTAAAAAATGGTACAGTTACTCTTCAAAACAGTTGGCAGTTTCTTTGGGGAGAAAAAAAAAAAAAACCTAAGTACATGTTTACCATAACACCAAGCAATCACGTTATCACGTTCCTCAGCACTAATCTTAGAGAAGTGAAAACTTTGGTCCACACAAAAACCTATACACATACTTACACACAAACCTACCTATACACAAACTTGTTTAGTCACTAAGCCATGTCCAACTCTTTTGTGACCGTAGCACACCAGGCTCCTCTGTCCATGGGATTCTCCAGGCAAGAATACTGGAGTGAGTTGCCATGTCCTCCTCCAGGGGATCTTCCCAACCCAGGGATCAAGCCTGCATCTCCTGCATTGACAGGCAGGTTCTTCACCACTAGTGCCACCAAACACTGATAAATGTGATGTTATTCTTTGGCAGACTTCAGTGCAATCTTTAGGTATACTTTGGTGGTGGTGTTTCTTTTCCAAATAGCCTAGGACTAGACTATTTCAGCATGCAGATCAATTCCTTTATGAACAGCAAAACATGAAATACAACCTTGGATGAAAAGATAAAAATAACAGCACTGAATAAATTGATTTCTGAAATATTTACTAAAATAGCAGCCAGTATCCAGTAGTATATCATCCAATATCTTCCTGTAATGAGAGAATCTGAGCCAAAGAAGTTTTCACCTTCAATGTATTTTTGGAATGTATATTTATGAACCAAATCTGTGTTGTTCATCGAAAAGTAGTTGTTTGGGAATTTGTTATGCTCTACTAAATGAGAGTATAAAGGCAAAAAATATAGTCCATTATGAATATACTCCTTCTTGCCTCCTTCTTTTGTTTCTCTGCTTACTCAGTACTGGGTAATGCCCTTGGGAGATACAAAAAGGTAAAGGAATGGACCCTACCATGAGGGAGTTTGTAGTCGGGTGGAGGTAACACATCTCTGAGAAGTAAAACAATGCAATAAATATGACAAGGTTGCTGATGAGTACTCTGGGAGCTTGGAGGTTGGGATTCTTGGGTCACCAAGAAAGACTAGATTTGAATCAGGACTTAAGGAATGGCTAACATTTGGAGGCAGCAGGGAGATGAAGGCTATTCCAGCCAGATGGAACAAAGTGACCAATGGCTCTATAGATTCAAGAATATGTAAAGCGCATCTGGGGACAATAGCTAGAATTGGGGAGGGGTCTAAGTTGAAGAATAGGAAAGAATGCAGCTGGGTCAAGATTAAGGATGCTATTCCATATTAAGGAGTTTTGGCCTTAGCCCATTAACTACTAAAGTAGCCATCTGCATCAGAATCACCTGGGGAAGACAGTTTAAAATGAATTATAGCCCCAACCTCAGTAACTCTCATTCAGAAGGTTTAGGGCTGGGGCCAGGAAATCTGCATTTTCAACAAGTACCACCCCACCACTTCCCCAAACTCATTCTGAAAGAATGTAAGAAGTCCTTTGGGCAATAGAAAACCTCAGTGGAAAGCCAATTAAAGGTTTTTTTCAAGGGAGAGGTCTATAATGATAGAGCAGTGATTCAGGAAAATAAATCTTCTAGGTATAAGCTCAGTAGATTGAAGAAGAAGAAGATAAGGAAAGCCAGACAGATGGCTTTACAACAGTCCAGGTGTTAAGTCTAACCACTGATTTATCCATGTTCCCAGGGCCTGACATAAGAGTCTGGTACATAGCAATCCACTCAGAGGCAGAGAAGCTAATGAAGCTTAGGCCTTCAGAGTCCCTTTATCTACTCAGATCCTTCCCCAGTCCCTCTCCCTTTTTAATTCAAAAGGCTCATGTTCACACCTATTTTTTAATTCCTTCACTTAAAGAAGGCTCCCAAAATTGTATAAAGCCTCACATGCCACAAAACGCTGGATCCAATCCTACACTCAGTGTTTATTGAACTCAAAGATTAGACAAATCACTTAGTGATTTTTCCTTCTTACTAGAACCCCTTTCCTCAGTTTATTCTCAATGTAACAGATATGGCTTTTGTTTCAACAGAATCAGCCTATCATTCACATACCACTCCTCTGCCCAAACTCTCCAGTCTCAGAGTAAAAGCCAAATATTTACAATGGCTCTAAGGAAGGACTGATGCTGAAGCTGAAACTCCAGTACTTTGGCCACCTGATGCGAAGAACTGACTCATTGGAAAAGACCCTGATGCTGGGAAAGATGGAAGGCAGGAGGAGAAGGGGACTACAGAGGATGAGGTGGTTGGATGGCATCACCAATTCGATGGACATGAGTTTGAGCAAACTCCAGGAGTTGGTGATGGACAGGGAAGCCTGGTGCGCTGCAGTCGATGGGGTCACAAAGAGTCAGGCACAACTGAGTGAACTGAACTGAAGGACCTATACAGCCCCGTTACCTCTCTGATCTCATCTCCTACTCTGTTCTGCTCATTGTGCTCCAGTTACTATATGTTGGTCTTCCTGTTGTTCCTTGACCATGCCAAGAATATTCCCGTACCAAGGCCTTTGAGATTTCTGTTCCCTTTGCCTAGAATGCTCTTCCCTACAAATACTCTCAGGGCTCACTCACTCCTCCAAAGCTCTACTCAAATGCCACCTTCTCAATGACATCTTTTCTGACCATCTTCTCTAAACTGCAATCTTACACACATATTCCTTGTACCACTTTCTCAGCTTTTATATTTCTCCTTAACACTTATTACTATACAGCTGAACCTTGCCACATAGCAGGTGGGGCACTGACCCTCTGCATGATCAAAAATTCACATATAACTTTAAAATTGGACATCCACATCTGTGGTTCCACATCCATGGATCCAACCAACCATGGATCGTGTAGTACTATACTACATATTTATTGAAAACAAGTCCCCATATAAGTGGACCCATGCAGCGCAAGCCTGTGTTGTTCAGGGGTCAACTGTGTAAGATTCCAATTTTTATTTACCTTTTACCATTCAAAATATAAGCTCCATGAGGACAGAGAGATTTGTCTTTTGTTTGCAGTTATCTCTCTACCACTTGGAACAATACCACATACATAAAAGATGCTCAAGATGTTCAAAAAAGTCATCAGTGAATGAAGGCCACTTTTAGCTGTGTGACCTTGGATAAATCACCTGACATAAGCCTCAGTTCTCCCATCTATAAAAGTAGATAGCAGAACCTACTTGATTTAGTAATAAAAACCACATCTCTGTAGAGAGTGGTCCTTTTAAGCAAGCAATTTGTTCTCAGGGAGAGGTTTTGAAGCTTTTCCAACTCCTGAATAAAGATGGAAACAAAACATTTTTAAAAAGCAAAACAAAAATAACATCACCTACTTCATATTAATCTTCTCAGGTTTAACATTAGATAACTTGTTTACATTTGGTTCAGAATGTTACACTGATGAAATAGTCAATAAACATTAATAGGAGTCCTTAATAACTTAATGAAAAAACATCATCTACTCAACCTCCATGGAAGACCAGCCTAATCTAGGCATAATGCACTTAAGTCATCTACAGAGTTGCGACTGCAGAAGTTACTTTCATTTCTGTTCTTCCTTCCACTGATGAATGTTGCTGACAAGTACAGAGGCAGACAGATACATACAGATAGACAGATGTGACACACCAGAAGCTCAGCCATGACATGGTCCCAGGCAAGAAGATTGCGAATCTGTCTTGTTTCAGAGACACATGAAAAGGCATCCAAGCGACACGTACATTTTATTTGTGAAGAGTCAATCACAGCAGGAACCCAGCTAAAAGAAACTCACCACCCCAACACATATACACATCCTGGTATGCATATCAAAAAAAGCCCTCTCTGTATTCCCAAGGAATCATGGAAGTCTGAATCAGGAACAAACTTACTCCTGCAGAGAGGAGTCATAACTATTGGCATCATATGATCATTACCCAATCACTATCACCCTATAAATGACAGCCAGCCTCTTTCACACACCGAGCTCAGTCAGAACCTAACAGGACTAGCGCTGTTTCCAACGTCTGCTCTTGGACTCCATCCTGGCTCTTCATTGTCCAATTATAGGCTATAGATGTGGGTCTGCCTGGAAGGAAAGGAGCTAAGGGAGAGTCATTCACACTGTCGTGTTACAATCTGCTCCTGACAAATGTGTGGGTCCGGCCTTGAGATCAGAAGCTTCCTTATTTTCTCTGCATCTACTTAAAGAGTAGGTTTCTGTTCACACTGAACAACAACAATTACTAGCTACCATTTGCTTAGCAATTACCATGTTTGAAAGGACTTCCCAGGTGGCGCTAGTAGTAAAGAACCTGCCTGCCAATACAGGAGACACAGATTCCATCCCTGGCTCGTAAAGATCCCCTAGAGAAAGAAATGGTAACCCATTCCAGTATTCTTGCCTGGAGAATCCCATGGACAGAGGAGCCTGGTGGGCTATTGTCCACGGGGTCGCAAAAAGTCTGACACAATTGAGCATCTGAGCACAGCACATGTATGAAATACTATATTATGGCTTTTATACTCATTGTTCTTAATCCTTCAATAACATTTTTGGTAGGTAGCACTGTCCCTATTTCAAACAAAGAGGGAAACTGAACTGACTTATAAAGACTAATTGATTTACATAAGGTCACATAGTTGGTTAAGTGATAAAGCCAGGACTCAAATAGATCTGCTTGGCACCCAGCCTATATTTGCCACTATATAACATTCCCATTCCAGAAAAAAAAAAAAAAAGCATTTAATCACATGCTTGAAACTAACTTTCAGATCTAAAGTCTGTATCAGTTAGGCAATATGAAAGGTACCAAGGAAAGACTGAGAGCAGTTTCATCTAACTCAGAAAATAAGAGTAACTGCATTTGGTTCTGGATTATAAGCCCACTCCTGATTTAGCCCTTCTGTAGCTGTGAGAAAGGTCAATGTTCATGTTCCCATATTAATTTGCTCCCTCTTGGTTACCTAAAAGAATCTGTCTTTAAAAAAAAAAAAAAACGAATTCCCTGGCAGTCCAGTGGTTAAGACTTCACCTTCCAATGGAGGGGTTATGGGTTCAATCCCTGGTCGGGGAGCTAAGACTCCATATGCCTCAGGGCCAGAAAACCAAAGCATAAAACAGAAGCAATATTATTAATAAATTCAATAAAAGCTTTAAAAATGGTCCATATCAAAAAATCTTTAAAAAAAAAAAAACAAACAACAACAAAAGAATCTGTCTGCTGATCCTCAGACATCCTAAGCAGCCATGTTCAGTATGTTGGTGTATCAGCCTGGCTCCACCCAGGAGAAACAAATGACAGGAATTTTAACACAGGAAGTTTAACACAAAGAATTATTCATTACAACAGGAGATTGCAGTAACTAGGGACTGGTTAGGATGAAGTGAAGACAATTCTAAAGACAGAAATAGTGCATATAAAGAGCAATTGCTATCCCTAAGAGTAAGATAGAATGCCCAAGCAGGAGTTTCTCCTTATCCCTTAAACAACCACCACCCACCCACCACAGGTCTGAGATCCAGACATGGATGGAGAGGAGCTATCCATGACTAAACAGATGGCAGAGACGTTGCTGTAGTGCCCCATCTGTAAAACTTACTAGAAATTTGCTCTTTGGAACTTTCAAAAACTCACTCAATGTGGTTTCATGGGAAGTATCTCTCATCATAGACACTTAACTACAAAACCACCTAAGACGGGGTTACCAGAGCAAGTTCAGCAGCTGCGAACTGCTGGATCCCACACACTGCAGAAGCCACCCACACTGTAGGAGCCAGACACCGGGGAAGCCTCCAGCCCTGTAGGAGTCTATTGTGTGAGTTACATATGAAACAGAAAGTAAAAAAAAAAAATTTCTTCTAATATCTTTAGTACTTGCTGAAAAAAAAAAAAAACTTGATATCATGATAACTAGAAAAAGAAAACCATTTTAAAAGGCCAATATTCATTCTCACATATCAGACAATAAGGATATACAGGAGAGCTGAAAATCAAAAAACTCATACTGTCAGATCTGTTAAACCTGGGAGGTTCCTGAGCAGCCTGTTTTTCCTGGCTCTAGCTTCTACCCAATGCTATGTCTTCTCTCCTTTTCTCCTCTGCCTCCTGCCCAGGAAAAAAAAAAAAACTTGAGAAATGTATCTTTGTAATTTTAATTTGGTCTGATTCTAGTTAGTAATAAATATGCATTATAGAAAAAATTGGAAAAGTCAGCACTTTTATAGAAGAAAACTCAGAACATTCCCCAGTTCAATCCAAGAAATAAGCACAATTAACATTTTAATGTCTGTCCTTCAACACATACAGAAAATAGATATGTATGTGTGTGTATATATATCCCAAACACATGCACACATAAGCACACAAACCCTTGCATGCATCCCACATCTCTGTATATACATTTATATAGACAGATGTATAAGTAGATATAAATATGGAAATATTTTTATAAGTGAAAGGATACAAATACTAAGCATCCTTTTGGTTTTTTATTCTATAAGACTAAGAGCATGCCATATCTCTCACAAAAGAACAAGGAAAACACCTTGGTTATTCACGAATTATTAACCCTTAACAATGTGACAGTATTTCACAGTGGGTAAGGGCAGAGTTCAACAAGCAATATGATAAACAACAGCCCCCCCCCCCCCGTTTTTATAAATAAAGTTTTATTGGAGGACAGTCATACCCATTAATTTATACATTGTTTACAGATGCTTTTATGCTACAACAGCACTGTTGAGTAATTGCAACAGAGATCATATGGTCTGCAAAACCTAAAACATTTACCATTTGACCTTTTACAGAAAAACTTGAAAATCCTCAATTAAGAGTATGGAATCTATAGTTAGCCTTCCTGTGCTAAAATTCCAGCTCCAACCCTGACTGACTGTGTGCCTGGGGCGAATCACTTCAACTCTCTGAGGCTAAGTTTCCTATCTTTATAAAATGGAACTAAAAGCACTTACTTCACAGGGCTATTGGAAAGATTAAATGAAACATAAACTGCTTACAGGCTTCCCTGGTGGCTCAGTGGTATAGAATCCACCTGCCATGCAGGAGACACAGGTTCAATCCCTGGGTCAGGAAGATCTCCTGGAGAAAGAAAAGGCAACACACTCCAGTATTCTTGCCATAGGAATTCCATGGACAGAGGAGCCTGTTGGGCTACAGACCATGGGATCAGAGTCTGACATGACTTAGCAACTAAACAACAACAACAACGGTGCTTACAACTGTTACAAAATTAAAATCTCATGAAAGCTTGTTATTGTTTGTTTATAAGCACACCAAATATCAATAAAAGCAATCACACAGTGTATCACTGGTCCTCTACCATACTCTGGAGGAATGGACCTCATCAGCTGTATCCTTCTTTGGTTTTTCTTTTAAAGTTTCCATTTTGTGTTCTGAGTAAGAGAAAATCAGCCTTTTTATATAAAAATGAAAGCATGCCATCTCTTTCCCTTAGGATAAGCCCTAGAACAGGAGACTGAATCCCTCATCCATTTAGTAGGCAGAGCCAAGGAGAGAGCAGCAAAAGAGCCTTGAAACAAACCTAGATCTGGACATGAATATATAATGTGCTTCAGTATATACAAGCTGCAAGAATTCCTCCTAATCTCACATAACAGCACCATTTCAGCATCAGTGAGGAGGCTCTGTTTGAATCAAGATGACACCTTCCCAGCAATATCATTACACAGGTGATCCACTCTCTTCACCTACCAACTAATTTAAAAGCAATAAAACAAAAATGGTGCGGCATCCCTAATGGCTCGGTGGCTAAAACTTCACATTCTCAATGCAGGGGGCTGAGTTCAATCCCCAATGAGGGAACTAGCTCTCACATGCCTCAACTAAGAGTTCACATGCCGCAACTAAGACCCAGCACAGCAGAATAAAATTGTAATTAAAACAAAACAAAAATAAAAATGGTAATAATGATAAATAAGTAGTTTGATTAGGGTTACAACTAGGTATTTTTGTATCATAATTTATTTTCTCAAGCCTATTTCTCATAAGCTTTAAATAACAAGTATTTTCTTTCTTAAAATTTAGTATCTTTTTCTGATGGTATTAGCAACTACCAAAGTAGTATAATGAAGGTTTATCTGGATAAATTGCTTTGGATAAACAAAATAGATCCAGGAAACCTAGATACTAAATTATTTGCATCTTCTGAAGTTTTGTCTTGTTTTTGAGCAGCTAAGGAGAAATGAACAGGAGTTTTGTTCTTTTCACTTTAGTAGAGTTTTCATTCTCCTCTCCCTTGACTGTTCTTACCAACAGATACAGATGGGCAGGTGGCTGGAGGTGGCATGGAAAAGAAAGGGACACAATATGGTACTATAGTGATTACCCTCTACACAAATTGATGATCATAATTTTTATTGGGTTTTGGTTTCTAGTTCAGATAAAAATGGGTACAGTGTTTTACACTGTAAAAACAGGACAATGATTTGTGTTTCACTATCTATGCATCTGAATTCATGTTCTCTTATGATTACTGTTCCTAGAACTATTCCTCTCTAGAATATGGGGCTATTCCTTTGGGCCACAGCAGGCAGATGAAAATGTGCAAGTATATGATATGATAGGCTCATATCCTCAAACACTGCACTTAGATAACAAGTGTGGTCTGTTTCACCAGCGTGTGATACAAATGTGGCTGCAATTCTCACAGAATATTTCCATTTATACATCAGGGAACTTTGTGGGCATCTAGATGAAACCCTCAAACATGACTACACCACTAGAGGGGCACACCATACCTCTTCCAATGTTCACTACTTTTGCTCTGGGTTATGGCTCTTTCTCCACTTCAATGCAAAAAGGCCTTCAGTGCAAAAAGAAATGCAAAAAGGCAGAATGGTTGTCTGAGGAGGCCTTACAAATAGCTGAGAAAGGTAGAGAAGCTAAAGGCAAAGGAGAAAATGTGCCCATATGAATGCAGAGTTCCAAAGAACAGCAAGAAGAGATAAGAAAGCCTTCCTCAGTGATCAATGCAAAGAAATAGAGGAAAACAATAGAATGGGAAAGACTAGAGATCACTTCAAGAAAATTAGAGATACCAAGGGAACAAGATGGGCTCAATAAAGGACAGAAATGGTAGGGACCTAACAGAAGCAGAAGATATTAAGAAGAGGTGGCAACAATACACAGTACAAAAAAGATCTTCACAACCCAGATAATCATGAATGTGTGATCACTCACCTAGAGCCAGACATCCTGGAATGTGAAGTCAAGTGGGCCTTAGGAAGTATCAATAAGAACAAAGCTAGTGGAGGTGATGGAGTTCCAGTTGAGCTATTTCAAATCCTAAAAGATGATGCTGTGAAAGTGCTGCACTCGATATGCCAACAAATTTGGAAAACTCAGCAGGGGCTACAAAACTGGAAGGCTCAGTTGTTTTCATTCCAATCCAAAGGAAATGCCAAAGATTGTTCAAACTACCACACAACTGCACTCGTCTCACACACTACCAAAGTAATGCTCAAAATTCTCCAAGTGAGGCTTCAACAGTACATGAACCGAGAACTTCCAGACGTTCAAGCTGGATTAAGGAAAGGCAGAGGAACCAGAGATCAAATTGCAAACAACATTGGATCATAAAAAAAGCAAGAGAGTCCCAAGTAAACATCTGCTTTACTGACTACGCCAAAGGCTTTGACTGTGTGGATCACAACAAACTGTGGAAAAGTCTGAAATAGATGGGAATACCAGACCACCTGACCTGCCTTTTGAGATATCTGTATGCAGATCAAGAAGCAACAGTTATAACCAGACATGGAACAGACTGGTCCAAAATTGGTAAAGGAGTATGTCAAGGCTGTATATTGGTCACTGTGCTTATTCAACTTATTTGCAGAGTACATCAGGTGAAATGCTGGGCTGGATGAGGCACAAGCTGGAAACAAGATTGCCAGGAGAAATGTCAATAACCTCAGATACACAGATGACACCACCCTTATGGCAGAAAGTGAATAACTAAAGAGCCTCTTGATGAACGTGAAGGAGGAGAGTGAAAAAGTTGGCTTAAAATTCAACATTCAAAAAACGAAGATCATAGCATCTGGTCCCATCACTTCATGGCAAATAGACAGGGAAACAATGGAAACAGTGACAGACTTTATTTTCTTGGGCTCCAAAATCACTGCAGATGGTGATTGCAGCCATGAAATTGAAAGACACTTGCTCCTTGGAAGAAAACCTATGACCAACCTAGACAGCATATTAAAAAGCAGAGACGTTACCGACAAAGGTCCGTCTAGTCAAAGCTATGGTTTTTCCAGTAGTCATGTATGGATGTGAGAGTTGGGCTATAAAGAAAGTTGAGTGCCGAAGAATTGATGCTTTTGAACTGTGGTGTTGGAGAAGACTCTTGAGAGTCCCTTGGACTGCAAGGAGATCAAACCAGTCAATCCTAAAGGAAATCAGTCCTGAATATTCATTGGAAGGACTAATGCTGAAACTGAAACGCCAATACTCTGGCCACCTGATGCGAATAACTGACTCATTAGAAAATACCCTGATGCTGGTAAAGATTGAAGGCAGGGGCAGAAGGGGACGACAGAGGATGAGATGGTTGGATGGCATCACCAACTCGATGCACATGAGTTTGAGCAAGCTCCGAAAGTTGGTGATGGACAGGGAGGCCTGGTGTGCGGCAGTCCATGGGGTCATAAAGAGTCGGACATGATTGAGCAACTGAACTGAACTGATTGCTCTTTCTGCAATTTGCTGTCCACCCATTTCTCCCTATGGAAACCTTGGCCATCTTTCAGTTCCCAGGTCAAGTGAAAACTATCTTCATGAAGCCTCCTTGGATTCAAGAACATACCTCTAAAAGATATGACTACTATTGTTGCGATGAGATAGAGAATATGAGAAGCCAATAGAACTAGAATTAATGTGAATGTGAGGAACACTGAGATGGAGTTTCTGGGATAGAGATGGAAAGAAAGCTTCGAATTTTACATAGAGTTTTCTCCCCTGAGTTTGCATATTTCAGTTGAAGTTTTTATAAAAGCTGTAAACTGGTAAACTAACAGGATCTGCTTAAGACTTGACTGGATCAGAACAACAGAAAACTACCCCCAAACACAATTGGTAGAGCACAAGTAATAAGCAACAGTAGTTTACCACTGTGAGACAGGAAAGCGCATGGAGAGAGACACCCTCTCCCCTTTGCTACAGGCATCAAGAGATGACTGAAACACTGAGGAAAAAACCATCGGGTAATCCAACCACTACTTGAAGCACAAGATAATAATAGCACACTGCTAGAAGAATTTGAAGACCGTGATGCCCTGAAGGTAAATCTAAATCCACCTTAACTCTTTACTACTTAACTCTACTTTTTTACTTTTTTTTTTTTTACTTTTTTACTACTTAACTCTTTACTACTTTACTCTTTATTTAACTCTTTGCTTCCCTCATGGCTCAGATGGTAAAGAATCCAAAGAATCTGCCTGCAATGTGGGAGACATGGGTTCGATCCCTAGGTTGGGAAGATCCCCTAGAGGAGGGCATGGCAACCCACTCCAGTATTCTTGCTATAGAATCCCATGGACAGAGGAGCCTGGTGGGCTACAGTCCAAAGGGTCACAAAGAGTTGGACACGACTGAATGACTAAGCACAGCACACATTGACTCCAGAATACATTAATGACTTAAAAGGAAGCCTATTTCCAGATATAAGTAATATTAACCTCATTTTCTACTTTTTCTAGATATTATGTTCATCATTCAATCAAAAATTAGGAAACAGAGGTAAAAACAAGCCATTGTCAGAAGTTTAAGCAATCAACAAAGATGGCTCAGGTGTTGAAACTATCAGAGGTACTTATAATAACTATGATTATTTTATATTATGTTAATGAATTCATTATGTTAAAATCAATTGTGTGAAAGGAGCGAGTGAAAAAGACAAGCCTGAAAAGCTGAAGAATTTCAATAGAGATACAGATACAAAGGAGTCAACTGAAGTTCCATGAACTTGTTTTGCAAAAAGCCAACACAAGGACAGACACATTGGAATAGGCCCCATCAGACACACTGGAATAATGTCCCATTTACTTGATTAGCTCTCTAAAGATTCTATTTCAGACTTCCAGTTTCACATGTAATGAGCATGGAAGTTGCCACTTCCTCCTAACAAGTAGAAACTGAACAGACTAAAAGAATAGTAACTCTTCTTAGACCCATGAGAGACAGGAGGACACAGGGAAAACTCCATGCCCCAAGTTTGGAGAAATATATAGGCAAATACAGGGAGCTGTGGCTTACTACAGCAGAGGCTCATGAGCAGAAACCACCGTGAGAACCAATACCAGGGTAGGAAAACCCGAACTACAACTGATGAACTGCTGAAGTCTCAGCATGGGAAATTGAGTTAAAAATTCCAAAAGACCCCAGTCATATTGTGGGGTCTGTCTCCAGCAGCTCAACCAGGTTCCCACAGTAAATACAGGGGGGCGGGGATTCACTCAGGCTTCTGGGAGGGTGGGGAAAAAGGAACCATCCTGAAATGCCCAGAGAACTCTGTTATTGAAAAGACCTGCCCTCTGGGGAAACTAGTAAGAGTCTAACTTACTGGGCTATTATCAGAGCCTAACTGACCTAAAGAAGGAAGATACCCAACTCTAGTCCACTCTAGTCATCTTTTCTCACCTAAGAGGGCCGTGGAAGGGGAAACTCTTTGAAAGGTTCATAGTCCAGAGGCATGGGCTCACTGAAAGGCTGAGGCCTAGTCATAGGATTATAGAATGCATCCTCTCCCCCAACATTTCACCACCACATTACCAAAGGCCTCCTTTTACCTAGTACATCATGTCTGGTTATCATGGGGAAATTACAGTGCATAACAAAAAGCAAAAAATCATAACATGAAGAGACACCACAAGTGTCAGAACCAGATATGGCATAGATATTGGAACTATCAGACTGAGAATTTAAAACAACTATGATTACTATTTAAACATAACTTGAAGAGACACCACTCTAAGGGCTCTCATGAATAGAGTAGACCAAAAGTAAGAACATATGGGCAATGTAAGCAGAGAGATGGAAATCCTAATAACCAAAAGGAAATCCTAGAGATCAAAAACACTAACAGAAATGAAGAAAGCCTTGATAGGCGTAGAAGACTGAACACAGGAAAGAAAAGAATCTGAGCTAGAGAAGGCAACAATAGAATCCTCAAAAACTGAAAGGCAAAGTGAACAAATACTGAAAAAAGCCAGAATAACTAAAGGACTGTGGGACAATTACAGATGATAACATATCCATAATGGGAATACTAAAATGAGAAGATAGAAAATAGAAATATTTGAAACAATAAGGACCAAGAAGCCCCCAAAATGTATGTCAGACACCAAACCATAGATTCAGGAAATGCAGGGATCATCAGGCAGGATAAATTAAAAAAAAAAAACACCCTGCACCTAGGCTTTCTATAATTTGAAGATGATACACCTAAGACAAAAAATCGTGAAAGAAGCCAGAGGAAAAAACACATTACCTACAGAGGGGGAAGAAAAAGATTTACATCTTATTCCTCCTCAGAAACATGCAAAAAAAAAGAGAATGGAGAAAACATTTAATAAAGACTTTCTCATATGAACAAAAAATGGGGGAATTTGTTGCCAGTAGACTTGCCTTGGAAGAAATGTTAAGAGGTTCTTTAGAGAGATGGAAAATAATAGAGGTCAAAAACTTGGATCTACATAAAGAAAGGAAGAGCATCAGAAAAGGAATAAGTGAAGGCAAAATAAAGACTTCCTTACTCTTAACATAACAGTTTGCTCAAAATAATAATACCAACAATGCATTTATAGAAATAGGCATACTTCTGAGAAATTGCAACACATCACACAAATTGTTTTGGTTTCCCAGGGTATGTGAAAGCTATGTTCATACTATACTGTGATGCATTGTGTCCAACAATATTAAGTACCCAACTTAATTTTAAAATACTCTATTACTAAAAAATGCTAACCATCATCTGACCCTTCAGTAAGTGGTAGCCTTTTTGCTGGATGGTCTTGCCTCATAGCTCATGGCTGTTAACTGATCAGTGTGCTGGCTGCTGAAGGTTGGGGTGGCTATGAAAATTTCTTAAAATAAGACAACAATGAAGTTTGTTGTATTGATTGACTCGTCTTTTCATGAAGGATTTCTCTGTAGCATGCAGTGCTGTTTGATAGTATTAAAACCGGAGATCAAATTGCCAATATCCGTTGGATCGTAGAGAAAGCAAGGGAATTCCAGAAAAACATCGAATTCTTCTTCATTGATAACTGTAAAGCCTTTGACTGTGTGGATCACAACAAGCTGTGGAAAATTCTTCAAGAGATGGGAACACTAGACACCTTACCTACCTCCTGCAAAACCTATATGCAGGTCAAGAAGCAACAGTTAGAACCAGACATGGAACAACCAACTGGTATTTAACTTATATGCAGAGTACACCATGTGAAATGCCAGGGTGGATGAAGCACAACCTGGAATCAAGATTGGCAGGAGAAATATCAACAACCTCAGATATGCAGATGATACCACCCTAATGGCAGAAAGCAAGGAGAAACTAAACAGCCTCCTAATGTAGGTGAAAAGAGGAGAGTGAAAAAGCTGGCTTAAAATTCAACATTCAAAAAACTAAGATCATGGCACCTATTCCCATCACTTCATGGCAAATAGAAGGGGGAAAAGTGGAAACAGTGGCAGATTTTATTTTCCTCGGCTTCAAAAGCACTGTAGATGGTGACTGCAGCCACTAAGTTAAAAGATGCTTGCTCCTTGGAAGAGTGACAGTGAAAGTCACTCAGGTGTGTCCAATTCTTTGCAACCCCATGGACTATATAACCTGCCAGGCTATTCTGTCAATGGAATTCTCCAGGCCAGAATACTGGGAGGGTAGACATTCCCTTCTCCAGGGGATCTTCCCAGCCCAGGGATCGAACCCAGGTCTCCTGAATTGCAGGTGGATTCTTTACTGTCTAAGCCACCAGGGAAGCCCATTCTTGGGAGAAAAACTATAACAAACCTAGACAGTGTGTTAAAAAGCAGAGGCATCACTTTGCCAAAAAGGTCCACATAGTCAAAGCTATGATTTTTCCAGTCGTCATGTACAGATGTGAGACATGGACCTTAATAAAGAAGGCTGAGTGCCAAAGAATTGATGCTTTTGAATTGTGATGCTGGAGAAGACTCTTGAGAGTGCCTTGGACAGCAAGGAGATCAAACCAGTCAAACCTAAAGGAAATCAATCTTGAATATTCATTGGAAGCACTGATGCTGAAGCTCCAATACTTTGGCCACCTGTTGCGAAGAACTAACCCATTGGAAAAGACCCAGATGCTGGGAAAGATTGAGGGCAGGAGGAGGAGAAGGTAACAGAGAATGAGATGGTTGGATGGTATCACCAAATCAATGAACGCAACTTTGAGCAAATTCTGGGAGATAGTGATGGACAGGGAAGGCTGGTGTGCTGCAGTCCACAGGGTCACAAAGAGTCAGATACAACTTAGCGACTGAACAACAATAACCCACAGTAGAATGTCTCAAAACTTGAGTCAGTCCTCTCAAACCCTGCCACTGCTTTATCAACTAATTTTGTATAACATTCTAAATTCTTTGTTCTTGCTTCAGTAATCAATTATAAAAGTAACCAGAAAACATTTTTTAAATAGCAAAAATTATGTACTTATCAATAATAACTTTAAAAAAAAATAAAAAAAAAATAATAATAACTTTAAATGTAAAAGTCCTAAGTGATCCAATTAAAAGATTTTGAGTGCATAAATGTATGAAAAAACAAGACCAGTCTATACAATGCCTAGAAGAGACTCATTTCAAATCCAAAGACAGGCACAGAGTGATGGGATGAAAAAAAAAATTCAATGCAAACAGAAATAAAAAGAAAGCTGAGGTAGCAATACTTATATCAGGCACAATAGATTTTACAAAGACTGCAACAAGAGGCAAAGGACATTACATAATGATAAGCACAATAATATAACAAGAAGATGTAACAATTGTAAATATATATGCACCCAAAATAGGAGCACCTAAATACAAAACAAGAACACCTAAATATATAAAGTATTAACAGACACAAAGAAACTGACAGGAACACAGTGATAGTAGGGGACTTTACTTACATCAATGAACAGGTCATCCAGATAGAAAATAAGTAAACACTGGTTTTAAACAGCACATTAAACCAAATGGACTATAGAGAACTTTCCACCCTAAAGAAGCCAAATACACATTTTTTCAAGTATACAAGGAACATTCTCCAGAGTAAATTCATATGATAGACCACAAAACAGTCTCAGTAAATTGAAGAAGACAGAAATCATCACACAAATCTTTTCCAAACACAACACTATAAATCAACAAGTAAAATCCTACAAAAACCACAAAACATGCGGTGGCTAAACAATATGCCACTAAACAACCAATGGGTCACTTAAGAATTCAAGTGAAAGTGAAAGTCACTCAGCAGTGTCCAACTCTTTGTGACCCCAAGGACTATACAGTCCATGGAATTCTCCAGGCCAGAATACTGGAGTGGGTAGCCTATCCCTTCTTCAGTGGATCTTTCCAACCCAGGAATCGAACCAGGGTCTCCTGCATTGCAGGTGGATTCTTTACCAGCTGAGCTATCAGGGAAGCCCTAAGAATTCAAAGAGGAAGTTAAAAATTACCTAGAGAAAAATGAAAACAATGATCCAAAAATCTATTGGATGCAGCAAAAGCAGTTCTAAGAGGGAAGTTTGTAGCAATACAAGCCTACCTCAGGAAATAAGAAAAATCTCAAACAACCTAACCTCACATCCAAAGGAACTAAAAAAAGGACCATGTCCAAGATTAGTAGAAGGAAAGAAATCATAAAGATCAGAGCAGAAATAGGTATTATTACAAAATAGAAAAGATCGATGAAACAACTAGTGGTTTAAAAAAATAAGTTAGATAAAACTTTAGACAGACTCGTCAAGAAAAAAAGAGGGTCCAAATCAATAAAATCAGAAATGAGGTTAAAACTGAGACCACAGAAATACAAAGGAAAAGAAATTATTATGAATAATTATATGCCAATAAAATGGACAATCTAGAAGAAATGGAAAAATTTCTAGGAATGTACAGTCTCCCAAGTTAGCACCTATCCTTCTCAAACTATTTCAAAATATTGAAGAGGAAGGAATGCTTACTAATTCTGAGGCCAGCATCACCTTAATACCAAAACCAAAACATGCCAAAAAGAAAACTACAAGCAATATCACTTATGAACATAGATGTAAAAATGGTGACAAAATATTAGCAAATAAAATTCAGTACAGTAAAAGGATTATACACTATGATCAGGTAGGATTTATCCCAGGGAT
This sequence comes from Cervus elaphus, assembly GCF_910594005.1. Classification (NCBI taxonomy): domain Eukaryota; kingdom Metazoa; phylum Chordata; class Mammalia; order Artiodactyla; family Cervidae; genus Cervus; species Cervus elaphus. The sequence continues at coordinate 44,470,052 of NC_057848.1, read as the reverse complement.
GCAAGGATGATTCAGTATCCACACACACACACAAAAAATCAATGTGATATACCACAGTAACAAATTGAAGAATAAAAATCATATGCTCTTGGTAAAATTCAACAGCTATTTATGGTAAAAACTCTGCACCAAGTATATAAAGAGGCAACACACCTCAACATAATAAATAAAGACCATATGACAAACCCACAGCCAACATCATGCTCAACAGTGAAAAGCTGAAAGCATTTCCTCTAAGATCAGGAACAAGACAAGTAAGACCACCCTCACCACTTTCATTAATCACAGTGTTGGAAGTCCTAGTCCTAGCCACAACAACCAGACCAAAAAAAAAAAAAGAAAAGAAATAAGATGAATCTAAATTGAAAAGGAAAAAGTAATACTGGCATTGTCTGCAGATGAAAGTGAAGTGAAAGTCACTCAGTTGTGTCCAACTCTCTGCAACCCCATGGACTATACAGTCCACGGACTTCTCCAGGCCAGAATACTGGAGTGGGTAGCCTTTCCCTTCTCCAGGGAATCTTCCCAACCCAGGGATCGAACCCAGGTCTCCCACATTGGAGGCGGATTCTTTACTAGCTGAGCCACAGGGAAGCCCAAGAATACTGGAGTAGGTAGCCTATCCCCTCTCCAACAGATCTTCCTGATCCAGGAATCAAACCAGGGTCTCCTTCATTGCAGGCAGATTCTTTACCAACTGAAATATCAGGGAATAAAATCCTAAAGATACTACAAAAAAAAATCTGTTAGTGTAAATGAATTCAGTAAAGTTGCAGGATACAAAATATACAGAAATCTGTCACATTTCTATACACTAATGACAAGCTATCACATAGAGAAATTAGCAATCCTATTTACAAAATTGCATCCCATAAAATACCTAGGAGCAAATTGAACCAAAGAGGTAAAAGACTCATGCTAAAACTGTAAGCCACTGACGAAAGAAACTGAAGATGACATAAACAAATGGAAAGACACACTGTGCTCATGGTTGGAAGAATGAATATTGTTAACATGACCATTAATATTGTTAACATGACTACTGAAAGCAATCTACATGTTTACTGCATTCCTAACAAAACACTGAAGGCATTTTTCATAGAACTACAACAAAAAATTCTAAAACTTGTATGGAAACACAAAAGACTCCCAATAATCCAAGCAATCTTGAGGAAGAACAAAGCTGGAGGCATCATACTTCCTGATTTCAAACTATATTACAAAGCTATAGTCATCAAAACAATATGGTACTGGCACCAGCATGTATACTATCTATGGTGAAACAGATCACCAGCCCAGGTTGGATGCATGAGACAAGTGCTCGGGCCTGGTGCACTGGGAAGACCCAGAGGAATCGGGTGGAGAGGGAGGTGGGAGGGGGGATCGGGATGGGGAATACATGTAACTCCATGGCTGATTCATGTCAATGTATGACAAAACCCATTGCAATGCTGTGAAGTAATTAGCCTCCAACTAATAAAAATAAATGAAAAAATAAAAATAAAAAAAATTTTAAAAAACCAATATGGTACTGGCACCAAAAAAGACATACAGATCAGCAGAAAATAGAACACCAAACATAAACCTACACTTATATGGCCAATTAATCTACAACAAAGAAGGGAAAGAAATTTAATGGGGAAAATACAACCTCTTCAATAAATGGTATTGGGAAAACTGGATAGCTACATGCAAAATAATTGAACTGGACTACTTTCCCAGAATATAGACATAAATAAACTCAAAATGGATTAAAGACCATAAATAAGACTCAAAAACCATAGAACTCCTAGAAGAAAATGTAGGAAGTGCTCTCTTTGACATTAGTCTTAGCAATATTTGCGAGGATCTGTCACCTTGGGCAAGGGAAACAAAAGCAAAATGAACAAATGGAACTACATCAAACTGATAAACTTTTCACAACAAAGGATATTATCACCGAAATGAAAAGGCAGCCTACTGAATGGTAGAAAACATTTGTGAACAATATTTCCGATAAAGTATTAATATCCAAACTATAAAAAGAACTCATATAACAAAAACAACCCCATTAAAAAATGGGCAGAAAACCTGAATAGCCATTACTCCATGGATGACATACAGATGACCAACAGGCATGAGAAAAGATGCTGAACATAACTAATCATTATGGAAACGAACTAACCATCAGGGAAATACAAATCAAAACTAAAATGAGATCATCTCACACCTGTCAGAATGGCTATTGTAAAAATGACAACAAATAATAAGTGTTGGTGAGGATGTGGAGAAAAGGGAATCCTGTGGGTGGGATCATATATTTGTACATTCACTACAGTAAACAGCATGAAAGTTTCTCAAAAAATTGAAACTAGAACCGCCGTATGACCCACCAATTTCTTTTCTGAGTATTAACCCAAACATGAGAAAAACAGTATTTTGAAAAGATATCAATTGCAGTGTCATTTACAATAGCCAAAATAATGAAGCAACCTAAGTGTCCATCAATAGTTGAATGGATAAAGAAGATGTGGGGGTGTGTGTGTGTATTACATATGGGCTTCCCAGGTGGCACTAGTGGTAAAGAATCTGCCTGACAACACAGGAGACATAAAAGACATGGGTTTGATCCCTGAGTCGGGAAGATCCCCTGGAGGAGGGCATGACAGCTCACTCCAGTATTCTTGCCTGGAGAATCCCATGGACAGAGGAGCCTAGCGGGCTACAGTCCATAGGGTTGCAAACAGTTGGACATGACTGAAGCAATTTAGCACACACACACATATATATATATACACACACACACAATGGAATTTTACTCAGCCATAAAAAAATGAAATCTTGCCATTTGCAACATGAATAAAGGATATTTTGCTAACTGAAATAAGTCAGAGAAAGACAGGTAACATGTGATCTATGTATATATGTTGAATCTAAAAAAACAAAAACAGACTCATGAATATAGAGAACAAAGAGGTGGTTGCCAGTTAGGAGGGGTTGCGAGGCAAAGCAGATGAAGGGGATTAAGAGGTATAAACATCCAGTTATGAAATAAATAAGCCACAGTGATGTAATATACAGCATAAGGAATACAATCAATAATACTGTAATAACTTTGTATGGAAAGATAATTACTAGATCATTTCATAATGTGTACAAATGTATACAAATGTAAAATCACTATGTAATACACCTGAAATGAACATAATATTCTACTTTAATGGTATTTTTTAAAATTTTTGTAAAAAATTCAGTATCTGTGAAGCATAATAAAACAAGATACGCCTATACACTTTCTTTCCCTTTCTTGAAATCAGGAACATGATCTTGAAGGTGAACCACCTTCAACCACGTAGACAAGGACTATACCCTAGAAGATGGTGGGGCAATATGATGGAAGGAATCTAATTCCTTGAAAGACTGTGTGAAGAAAAGCCACTCTGGCAGTCCTGATCCAGTAATCTTTGGACACATTAATGAAAATGAACTTATTTAAGTTGATGGAAATGTTTTTCTTTGCTATAACTTGGTCTAATAAAAAGACTTTTCTATACACTAGAAAGAAGAAACTAGACACCTATCTAACTAAGCATATGTAATTGAGAGGTGATTATGACACAGGATAGTATGGGACTGGAAGGGTATGATAACAGAAGGAAGATTGGATTCTAAGTATAGTTAGTATATGTCAAAACTTGAATATGGACTGAAGTTCACCTGACTTATAAACATCGTAACCTTAAATTCTAAACAATGGTTCTCAAACTATACATCAAAATGACCTGTACCACTTTATAAAGTGCAGATGCTCAGCATTTATCTCCAACAATTCTGATACTAGAAATCTATTTTTAACAAGTACCTTGGTTGATTCTTATCCACAACTGATTTAGAAAAGCAGCCTATGGCAATGTTTCTCTTTCTAGATCATCCAAGCTCTTAGGAAACTACAATTGTTGGATGGTTACTGGTCACCCCAGGGAAGAAAAAAAAGAAAACGCAGCAAGAATTTCATCTCTCCCACTGGCAACATTTGCTTTGCTCTTTTCCTCACAGGCCTGAAATTTGCCTAACAGTATAGGGCACCAAAAAGAATACCTTTCAGTATACAACAGCAGGAAACTCATCCACATTCTAACTATGCGGACCAAAACTCTTGGTGTTGCAGGTTTCTCCTGAGCAATTTACATTCTCTTCCCTAAAGACCACTCTGTCTTTCAAGATAAATAGGTAAAGGCAAGACCTGGTTAAAAAAATTTAAAGGGCAATATTACTTCATTATTTTGCCAAAGCTTGTAAAAGTCCGGAAATCTAACTTTCAAATACTGCCAGCCCTATGTAACTTATTTTTACAAATTATATGGTGTTCACATTTTCAGAAAAAATACATCAGCCATGGGACCAAGTTTGACCTTTTGAAGAATCCATGAGATCACATTTTGCAATTAATCCATATTTCTTCCTAGTTTATCTGGATTATTGTTAGTGATTTAATTAACGCCCTTTCAGAATTAAAGAGACAGATATGTGTTTATATATTTATTAACTAATGTGACCTAAACAACATCTATATTAACTTCAAACACTGTAGAATTCTGAACTCTAATGCAAATTTTGACACAACTTAGGCAAAATCAGGTCTTACAGAGCTCAATGCAAAGCAGCCTTTATTACTAGGTACTGTCGCCCAACACCAATCTTAAAAGGAGAGAGTTTGTGAAACTATAGGTAAATTTTTATGCACTAACTATGCAAAAGGAATGGATTGTGATGACTACTGATTAATGAAAGTAATCTACCATAAGTGTAGGACATTTGGGGAACTTTTTGTATTGTTTCACACTGCCCCTTTTTTGAAAATTTTTTTGGGGGGGAGGGGACATGGCAGGGCATATGGGATCTTAGCTCCCCGACCAGGGATTGAACCCGAGCCCCCTGCATTGGAAACATGGACTCTTAACAATTGAACTACCAGGAAAGCCCCCCCACCACTTTTCTGAATAGTGGGATCTCACTTTTGCAGCTACAGTAAGCCAAAGTGTCTCTATCCCAAAAGTCTCAAGGTTCTACCAAGCAATGAAGTATAATGAAAAGAACTCTCAAAAAGTTAGGCATTCCAAGTTCTGAGGAAGAAAATGTCTAGTTTGTATGGGCACAGACAGTGTAGCTGGAACAGGATAATGAGAAGTAATGAGGGTCCAGATCATGGAGGGCTCTATATGGCTATTGGAATTACTTGGGTTTTACTTCACATGATATGGAGGGTAGTGCAAAAAGGGTTTGGACATGATCTATGAATTAACAGGATCTCTCTTGACTGCTGTATTGAAATCAGACTGAAAGATATTAATAGTAATGCTGGAAGCAGGGAGATTAGTTATGAGGATATTGCAATAATCATGGTGAGCGATCCCTAAAGCCTGAACTGAGGAGGAAGCAAGAGAGTTGAAGAGAAATAGATTAGGTTTTCATATTCATCTTATCACCAAATTCTGTACCATTTGTGCTATACTTTGTCACTCAGTCATGTCTGACTCGTGGCAACCTCATGGACTGTAGCCCGCTAGGCTTCTCTGTCCATGGGGATTCTCCAGGCAAGAATACAGGAGTGGGTTGCCATGCCCTCCTCCGGGGGATCTTCCCAACCCAGGAATCAAACCCAGGTTTCCTGCATTGCAGACGGATTCTTTACCATCTGAGCCATTTATGAAAGGCCAAATGGCATAACCAAGGACAACACTTTCACAATAACCTTCATCTTCCAATACAAAAAGCCATACCACCCCTTAAATGTTTGATGTTTTTATTCTCCGTATTGTAAAATCTTAGTTCTCCCTCAAACATCCATTAGGCATTTCCTAATTAAATAGTACATCAATGAACCACTGTCTAAATATGAATAGCACATTTGTTAGCTAACAGAAATTCAGGCAAGAAGTCAGAGGATTCAAGATTTTTGTTAAACTGCTATGGGATGGATACTGAAAGCACAGCCAGGGCTATCTCTGGGTTAAGGAAAAGGTGAATGAAAGGAAGAGTCACTAGTATGCAATTACTGTTGGTTTTCTTTAAAAATCCAGCACACTTGTATCTTCATTATCTCACTAAGTCAGTTATGGGCCATGGATTTTCATCACTACAGCAACTATAGTGAATAGTAACCTGCCATATATCAGTCTAATCCTACACTACAAGTCAATATCAGCAAACTATGAGAAATGGTGGGCTTCCCATATGGCGCAGTGGTAAATAATCCACCTTCCAATGGAGGAGACAGAAGAGACCTGAGTTGGATCCCTGGGTTGGGAAGATCCCCTAGAGTAGGAAATGGCAACCCATTCCAGTATTCTGGAAAACCCCATGGACAGAGGAGCCTGGTGGGCTACAATCCAGGAGATCACAAAGAGTCAGACATGACTGAGGGACTAAGATCACACAGACACACACATCAGAAATTATATTAATGTGATAAGCTAATTCAGATAATCTAATTCAGCTGATCTCTTCCAGGAACACTAACACAAGCTGCTCTGCTAGATAGTCTGGAGGAGAAGAAAGAGAAAGAAAAGGAATGAGGAAATGCTTCTCTTCTGATATTAGCTAAATGATGGAAAAGAAATCAAACTACAAATCACATACCAGTACTAAAAATACTTTTTTAAAAAAGACCAAAAGTTAACCACCAATGGTTCCATGTGGCCTGAAAGCATACTATTGTTTGGCCGAAATAGAAACTTAAAATTCAGGAGGTGTCACATTAAAAATAAGGTCTTTGGGGGACTTCCCTAGTGCTCCAGTGGCTAAGACTCCATGCTGCTAATGCAGGGGGCCTGGGCTCCATCCCTAGTCAGGGAACTAAATCCCATGTACCACAACTAAGACCCGATACAGCCAAATAAATAAATAATTAAAATAATAAGGTCATTAACATCTTCTGTACTACTAGAAGACTGAACTGTATAGGCTATATTCCCACAGGACCAAAAAATGAAGAGACATTAGTCAATCCCCAGCCCTCAAGTTGTATAGAAAAGCAGCAGACCTATCTCAAATTCACAAGAGAAGTCATGGATCTTGCTTTCAGTCATGGCTTCCCAATTAAATAGCACCACCTGTGGAAAACCAGTTACCAGCTCTGGGTCTCGGCTTCGCCAAATTTAAAAAAAAGGATGGGGGGAGGGGCTTGGACCAAAAATAACAACAACAACATCATGTCACTGCCACCTATTCTATATTACCAGAAATGTTAGAGACTGCACAGAAAAACAACCAGGGAGAGGAAAGGGAATACTCAACAAACAGAACTGGGTGTTTGGGGATAAAGAAAAATGCCTACCAAAATCCAAACTTCATAACTTCAGAGGGATAAGGGTATACATGGTAAAATCACCGGGAAAATAGGAAGGAAATATCTGGAGAAGGAAATGGCAACCCACTCTGGTATTCTTGCCTGGAAAATCCCATGGATGGAGGAGCCTGGTAGGCTGCAGTCCATGGCGTTGCAGAGTCAGACACGACTAAGCGACTTGATTTTTGTTGTTCTATAGCTCTGAATAGCTTATCAGATGATAAAGAATTTTTAAATTCAAAGGATATGAAAGAAACAGAAAAGGAAAACATTGGGAAACTTTCTACATGAAAAAAGAAAACCAATACACTTAGAAATGTAAGCAAACATAAGAGGCAAATGCAAAATGAGAAAACCACAACAAAAGAACAAAGCTTTATGTCTTACCCTCAACTTGATAGCATCTTCCTCTCTCAGTCCTCCACACAGGAAAGCCAGGGCTTAAACCTGACCCAGGAACCAGAGGGAAGCTGTGTAAGCTCCTGGATCTAACAACCACGTGACAGCGCTGCACCAAACCAGGGGGCTGCTACGAAAAGCCTGAATAACTACCCAATAGCAGTCACCTGCAAACTGAACCTGGGGTAGGCATGACCGAGGTTCTTACCTAATTTTGTAGATGAGAAAATGCAGGCCCAGAACAGATAAATGAGATTGCAAAGTCATGACACCTGGTAAGCGTTAACGCCAATTCTGGAACCCAGCTGGGGTTCTGCCTCAGCTGATCCATCTATGAAATGAAGACGTTAGATTAGACCCGTGGTTCTCCAAGTGCAGTACCCAGACCAGCAGCGTGAACCTCCTACGAGAAGTCCTTGGCAATGCAAACTCTCAGGTCTCCCCAGATCCAGAATCCTGATCTCTGGGATGGGGCCCAGCAATCTGTGGTCCCACAAGCCCTCTAGGTGCTTCCTATGTGCACCAAAGTTTGGAAAACCACGGGATTCCAAGATGTCTAAGGTCCCTTCAAGACATTTTCCTGAATGTGTGAGCATTGACCTCCAGGCCATTTAGCACAAAACCACATTATTCTTAACCTAGGACCAAAGAGTGGTATACAAAGGAAAAGTCTGATTGCAGTTTGTAATAGTGGGAATAAATGCCCCTCCCCCTGGTGGAATTTACACCTAGTGTATGTTAAAAGCTACCTGTCTGAATTCATTTGCATATGGCATGCTGGTACTCCTAAACCAGGCCTTCTTCCTGGGGTTTGCTTAGAGGACCAATGAGCTTCTCTTCAAAAAAAGCCAAGTGGAGAGGGGGCAGTGGGAGGGACAAGGAAGAGATGGTCTTTCAATCACCTTTTTGCGGCAAATTCTCTCAGGCTTAGAGGCCCCCAGGACCAGTTGGAGAAACGTGCTGGAGGGAACAGCAGGGGCCAACCTTCCCTGAGCCTGGCTGCTCCCCTTCAATTTGCCCTGACCTTGGTCAGATTTCAGCCAGTTCAAGCCCAGCTGACATGGAGGGAATCTCCTAGCCTGACAGTGAGGTCCTGCCCTGTGTTGAGGCCACCAGACTTTCCATCCCGGGAAGGGGCTCTGCTCCTTGGCCATCCTTGCCTAATCCTAGTCACCCAGCAGGGGCGGCTGTCGCCTAGGCCAAAGCCCAGCACCCTCCCTGGCAGCCCCCTCACCCCAGCAGCCCCCTGGCCCCACACGCCCCTGGCCCCAGCAGCACCACTGAGGCCACCTTCGCTGTTTGCTCTCACCTCTGCCCCCACTTCCCAGCCAGAGCTATTGAGGACCTTTTATGTTTGATGAAAGTGACATAAAACCAGCTCCACTGGCCCAACCAGAGCCTGTGCTGTGAAGGATGGAAGGGGAAAAGGGGAAGGTGGCAGTCGTGTCCAAGGGAGGGTTGAAGACTTTAAACATTTACCTTGATTTGGGGGAGGCAGCTCCTGAAGGTCAGAGGAGGGATCCCACCTCAAAGGGCCAGAAAGACGATGGTGCCTCGGGCTGCCCACCATCTTTCCCCACTCACACCCTCCTGGCCTGCCTGTCGTAATGAGATGATGGAGGACACTTGAGCAACTTGGCCTCGTAGTTCACCAGAGGAAGATAAAAGCCCTGAGGTGGGAAAGCAAAAGACCCTCAAGCTGTGCCCAGGAGACTCTGTTTTCTGTCACAGAGCCTGTGGCATGGAGACTGGAGTGTGCCACAATTGAGGGGGCCGCCATGCTGTTGAGAACAGGAAGAAAGAAAAAACTGTTGAGGGGAGGCAAATTCCTCAGGTTTCCCAAGAAAGATGTGGTGCTTCAGTTGTAGCATGTGTAAACTGTTTTCAGGACTTGATTAATATCATTAAGCAACTTAATGCCTTCAGAAAATTCCAGTTAGAACAGGCAAAAACAAAATCTAAACATCATAAAGTAATTCATGATACTGAGAGAAAGTATGCCTCTATCAACCTGTATGATAAGAGATACAAAATCATCTTATGAGCTTAAAGATGGTGAAAATAAATGGAAACCAGGTATTGCGGAGGCAGTTGTTGAGGAAATTAAAAAGACAAAAATTGAGGAAAAGTCTGAAGGTAAAAGCCACCCTGAAAGAATTCTTTATCTTGGCATGAAAATTTTGAAGAATGCAGAATTGCTCAGAAATGTGATTCAGAAAGTCGATGAGCCTATTTTAGAGCACCTGAAATACTTGTTCACAAGTTCTCAGATGCTGGAGAACCTACAAATTTCACAGTTGAATTTCTCTGCATCCAGTGACTATTTAGCAAATGAGGTGTTTACTAAAACATATCTAATAAAGTCACACCTGGATGGTTTTGATCCTTCTTTTCTCATGGACCACAAGGTATATGCTGCATTGGGTGCTAAATACATTGGAAATAGAATGTCACTCAGAATGCATTAAGGAACAGGACAGCAAAGGAAATGGACCTTCTAGAATAGAGTACAAAAAAACTTTCAAGGACTCATACTTCTGCTACTTTTGTACTCTGGAAATTCCTAAATTTAGAATACTAAGTGGGGTTGGTACAGGTAAAATTCCTGAAGATCAACTGCAGTTCCTTCATGAGTGTACAAGATCAGTATTATACTCAAAAGGACAAGACACACAGAATGATGACTATGACACAGGTGAAGAATCAAGAGAGAAGAAGCAAAGCAAGAGGAAGAAAATAATTAACCAGAAGTGGAAGAAGAACCCTAAAATAAACACGACTTTGTTGAGTGCAAGCTGCAGTGAGCCAAGGGCATTATATATCATTAGAGAATAGCTTAAACATACTCTGCACTGCTTATACCTTCTATTTTAAAAAAAATTTCTAGGTAGCTAAATAAGCAGCTTTTAAAAGGTTTTAAAACCAGTGCTTTCTTCTTAGAATTTTAATGGTCTCCACTTTTCTGCCAGATACATAGTTTACTGCATCCTTGAACATCCATAGTTTGGTTCTTGTCAAGTACTTTTGTCATAGGTATACGCCTACAGCTGTAAAATATCAGAATCCTTAATGGAAACTAAGAGTGGTTTAGAAAGCCTTCCTGAGAAACCAATTGAAGTAGTTTTCAAATTAGCTTACATGACTGATGCCTTCATCATTGTGCAGTAGAAATGTAGTCTCTTGTACTCACTAGTACACAATGCACTTTTAACCTAACCATGTGCATGGTTAAGGGTTCCAGTAAAGCCACCTTCAATAACTGTCAGCTTATTTGAGGATCTTTGCATTGATGGTTAAATTAAAAGAAATTTAGAGACAAGTGATTCATCACTGGGGTGTTAATAAAGTCTTGTCTTCATTTTATACTTAGCAGAGCAGTTTTGTAGCACTCTACCTGCGAGGAATGCTACCTTTTCACCTTTTGGTAAACTTGGATCAGATTATTTTGTTGAAAGAAGGCTAAAATATCAAGGGGCAAAAGATGCTCTAGAGCTGTGGTCCCCCACATTTTTGGCACCAGGGACAAGTTTCAAGGAAGACAATTTTTCCACGGACCAGGGAGGAGGGGGATGGTTTCAGGATGATTCAAGTGCATTACATTTATTGTGCACTCTATTTCTATTATTATTACATCAGCTCCACCTCAGATCATGAGGCACTAGATCCTGGAGGTTGGGGATGCCTGCTCTAGAGTCAGTCAGTCAGTTCAGTCGCTCAGTCGTGTCTGATTCTTTGCGACCCCATGGACTGCAGCACGCCAGGCCTCCCTGTCCATCACCAACTCCCGGAGCCTACCCAAACTCATGTCCATCGAGTCAGTGATGCCATCCAACCGTCTCATCCTCTGTCTCATGCTCTAGAGCAGTGGTTTTCAAAGTGTGGCTCCCAGTGTAATGGTCTAGGAGGTCACATAGTGCAAGTGAGCCCAGACCTGCAGTTTGGCTAAGACAACAGAGGAACAGGTCCACCTCCATCCAAGGTAAGACCAACCCTAATTCATTGGCTCAAAAGTGTTGTGGGTAAAGTGACCAGGACAGCAAGGGCTCATCTGGAGAGGAGACTAGAACTCCTTGGAGCTTGAGTCACATACCCCTCTGAGGATAATGATTTCATGGAGGTCGTAGAGAAAAGTGTAAGGCAAAAACTAATGACAGAAGAATACAGATACTGTGATGCCATTTATATAAAGTTTTAAAACATACCAAAAATGCTATGTACTTTGGGATATAAGTGTATATTTAACAACCTCTTTCATTTCCCATAAATGTAGGCAAAGTACACGGGAATGAAACCAAACATCAGTTACTATTCGAGGAAAGGATGTGCAGACCTCCAACTCCATTTCTATCGTTTCATTTCTTAAACTCAGCAGAGATTACCTGGGCCCCAAGGAGGTTTCTATTAATGCTCATTCTAATGTTGCTATAGTCTTATGTGTGACTTTAAGTAGTAAATGGGTCTAATCTCTAGAATTAGGGTAAGAAAGTGGGTGAAAGGTAGTTAATCAGAGAAAGGGAGTTTGGGGGGAAGGCCTTGTTCTACAATTAGTTAAGGTTACTTAGATACCCATTCAGGATGGCATTAACAGACTTTTTCTCTGGTATGCTACAATAGCATACTTCACAAGCAGCCTCCCTACATCCCATCTCAAGATCCTCACTGTATGGAACCTTTCTGTCTTAAAGTACCAAATACCTCCGGAGACAAGCTGACCTGAGGCAAAGCTATGAAAGTGGAACAAGACTTGCATCCCTGGATCCTTTACCTCTTTTTTCAGGGACATCCTGTTAACTCTCAAGCAGTAGGCCCTGCTGTCCTCAGTTCCACCATTATCTCCAAGTACCTGGAATCAGGGTCACTGTCACTCCCCATATAGGCTTCCTTTCCCTGGGAGCACCCCATGCCCCCAGATCTTTTCTTTATTCGTCTACTCATCTGCTCTCAAAACTCCTGTCCCAATTCCTCAAGACCCTGCCTTAATGTAATACCTGGCTAATGATATAAAAGTAATAGTATTTTCAGGTAGGATATGATACCATGTTAACTTATAATGTACTTACTCTGAAAGGTCCTATGAAATGATGCTAAGATAGGCAATTTCAGACCCCGTGGCAAAGTAGGGGAAGAAAATTTTAGAGGACTTTTAACTTACATTATGTAAAGAGACAGCAATTCAATGTGTAACCTCTCTGACCTCCAAAAGTTGAAATTTAGAATAAGCTAACGACAAAGCAAACAAACATTAACACTGATGCAATTCTCTGCCATCTTCTATGTACTTCTCATGGCCAAATTAAAAGACATTTTTTTTCTATGAACTTGTCCCCCTCAATCTAAAGATACTTATGTGTGTGTGTTAATCACTCAGTCATGTCCAACTCTTTGCAACATCATGGACTGTAGCCCAGCAGGCTCCTCGGTCCATGGGATTCTCCCTGCAAGAATACTGGAGTGGGTTGCCATTTCCTCCTCCAGAGGATCTTCCCAAGCCAGCGATTGAACTTGAGTCTCCGGCATTGCAGGCAGATTTTTTTACCATCCCTTTGGCAATATGAGATGTACTGGTATATAGAGAAATTACCCAAACTTTTTTACTGACATTCAAGGCTCAACTTTAATCTTACCCAAATTCATAAATGTGATCCTACACACAGTAGCATTTGACTTTGTAACTTGTACAATTAACCAATATAGAGGAAGCAAGTTGTTTATAGTCATTTAACAAATGTTTAAGGGGCCTCCTTGGTGGCTCAGGGGTAAAGAATCTGCTTGCCAATGCAGGGGATGTGGGTTCAATTACTGGTCCAGGAAACCTGTGTTCTAGAGTCCAAGAGCCACTACTGAGCTCACGTGCCTAGAGCCATGCTCCACAATAAGAGAAGCCACCACAATGAGAAGCCTGCACCCTGCAACTAGAGAGTAGACCCTGCTTGCTGCAACTATAGAAAAACCCATGCAGCAATGAAGACCCAGTGCAGGCATAAATAAATAAATCTTTAAAATAAATAAATAAATATCTGAGTATTTACCCTGTTCCAGATATCATTCTAGGTGTTTGGGGGACATAGTGAAGAAAACAGACAATAAGCCCTGCTTTTGTGGCACTTAACTCTTGGTGATGGTCGGGGAGGCTGGGGAGTGAGAATAGGAGTAATAAAAACAAAGATAAAATTTATTAAATGGGAAAAGTTCAAAGCTATGAAGGAAATAGAAAGGGTGGTAATATAAGAGTGTTTGGGGTGGCAGTGGATGACAAGTTGTAGTCAGGGATGATCCCCTGTGAGTGTTCTTTGCCTAAAACCTGAATTCCAAGGAGGAGGCAGCCATAGGACAATTTGGGAGGAAGATTCCCATGAAAATTACTAAGAACATAAAAGTGGGGGAGGGGGCATTTCTTCTGTACAGAAGGCAAGCATTTACTGATTGAGGGTAGACAAGAGGACCAAATTAAAATTCTGCTTCCTCTGAATAAAAGGGTATGCTTAGAAGATGAGGAGACCGGGACAAACCTCACTGCTGCTGCTAAGTCACTTCAGTCGTGTCTGACTCTGCGACCCCATAGACGACAGCCAATCAGCCTCCCCCTATCCCTGGGATTCTCCAGGCAAGAAGACTGGAGTGGGTGGCCATTTCCTTCTCCAATTCATGAAAGTGAAAAGTGAAAGTGAAGTCGCTCATTTGTGTCCGACTCTTAGCAACACCATGAACCGCAGCCTACCAGGCTCCTCCGTCCGTGGGATTTTCCAGGCAAGAGTACTGGAGTGGGGTGCCATTGCCTTCTCCGTAATTCTGATAATGTTCATTGTATATTATCATGTTAAATATTCACAAAAACCCTGTGGGGTGGTAATTATTCTCTTTGTTAAGATGAAACCAAGGACCATATGGAAAGTTTACCCTAAGCCACACAGCTTTTAACAACAAAGGGACAGAAAACTTAATATGGTCAAGAATATCTGTTTGCAATCAACAGCCAACTTCCTATTATATAAGGGTTGGAGACTTGGATTCTCTAATCAAAGAGAATTAACAATCATAGTTTCTTGCCAACTCGGAAAAATAAAACTGAACTATTTACTAAATAGCAGAGTGATCATTTTCTAGATAGTGAAATTAAGGGTGATTTTTATTTTCTTAATCCAGGCTCTGTTCCATACTGGCTGTGTATCCTTGAGAATGTTGCTAAACATCTCTGTGTTTTGGTTTCCTTATTTGCAAAAGATGGATAATAACAATACTCACATCATAAGGCTGTTGCAAGGAGTAAATAAAATAATCTATGTGTTTAAAATAGTGCCCAACCTATAAGTACTTAATAAATGCTAATGATTATCATTACCTCAATATAATTTTAATTTGAATTGTTTGAGCATATGTCCATATGTTCAAAAGCCATTTGTCCATATGTTTAAAAACCATTTGTACTTATCTATGATTTATCTATACATGTCTTTTGCTTATATTTCTATTATTATCTTGTTCATTTGTATGGGCAAGATATGTGTGGTTTTTTAATTCCCTCTCTAGTCTTATGTGTTTTATTAATCTGTTGTACAAAGAATATGTATTATTTTTATAAAGAAGAAAATTGTGGGATACTAAAACTTGCCCAAAAGACCTTGGAGGGTCTTAGCAGAACTTTTCTTGACTCAACTCATTCCTAAATGCACCAAAACTCTTCTGCTAACTAGACCGCCATCTCAATGGTTTTTTGCTTTGGAGGCCAACCTCCTTTTCAGGGCAAAGGGCAAACTCTTTACTGGAGCTTTCATGGCCCTATCTACTTTAAAGGCCCATCTGCCACTCTGCTCTACACTCCTGCCATTTTACTCTGTGGCTAGGTACACACCAACACACCTTTGCCACTGTTCATGCTGCTTCCTTTACCTATAGTAACCTCCCTGCCCCCTGCCTTTTTACTGCCACTTGAACTCCTAGCTTCAGGAGCCCCTGAAATGCCCCCTCTTGAGCACTTTCCCAGGCACCAGCCCACCCCCTTCATCTACCGGCCATAGCTAATCATCCACTCTCCCATGCTTCTTTAGCACTTTGTGCTCATCCTTGTCACAGCATTTGAAGGAGTGTGTCATCATTGCCCAAGTGTCTGTCCAACCCTCCAGATTATAAACCAGAACAAGCCATGGGTCTTAGATACCTGAGTCCCCAATTCCTAACATAATTCCAGGTATATAGTAGGTGCTTACATATGCTCAGTGAATGCTTAAATGACTAGGGTCTGGAGTGTTTGTCCTATAGCTTCAAGTGGACAGATGAGTTTTTCATGACCTGGAAAGACACTTGTATGATTTATCTTGTTTGCTTTGTTTGGTAACATGCTATCTCCTCTAAAGTGAATAGTGATGGTCTTGTTGAAAGTTCTGAAAAAAGAATGTACAGAGATAGGAGGAAATAAAGAAAGCATTAATACTCTGGTTTCATGGGTGGGGAGACTTCCCTGGTGGCTCAGATGGTAAAAAATAGGAGACCCAGATTTGATCCCTGGATCAGGAAGATCCCCTGGAGAAGGGAATGGCAACCCACTCCAGTAGTCTTGCCTCGAAAAATCCCATAGACAGAAGAGCCTGGTGGGCTACAGTCCATGGGGTCACAATTTCTATGGTGGGGGGGAGACCTGTCTACCTGGGAGTATGTGCTTCTCTGCTAAAGAAGAGTGGAGGCAGTCCTGTCACAGCATGGGATAGGAAATGGGAGTGCCCTAATTAAGCACCTTCCTCACCCCAGGACTTCCATCACATCACCCAGATCTGCCCTCTGGCCAGAAACATTTGCTTCCTTTTCCCACCCTTCAGTTCAGTTCAGTCACTCACTTGTGTCCAACTTTTTGTGACCCCATAGACCACAGCACACCAGGCTTCCCTGTCCATCACCAACTCCTGGAGTTTACTCAAACTCATGTCCATTGAGTCGGTGATGCCATCCAACCATCTCATCCTCTGTTGTCCCCGTCTCCTCCTGCCTTCACTTTCCCAGCATCAGGGTCTTTTCAAATGAATCAGTTCTTCACATCAAGTGGCCAAAGTATTGGAGTTTCAGCTTCAACATCAGTCCTTCCGATGAATATTCAGGACTGATTTCCTTTAGGATTGACTGGTTTGATCTCCTTGCAGTCCAAGCAACTCTCAAGAGTCTTCTCCAATACCAAGGTTCAAAAGCATCAATTCTTTGGTGCTCAGCTTTCCTTATGGTCCAACTCTCACATCCATACATGACTACTGGAAAAACCATAGCTTTGACTAGATGGACCTTCCTATTCCTAAAGTGAAAGTGAAAGTGAAGTCATGTCCAACTGTTTGCAACCCCATGGGCTGTAGCCTACTAGGCTCCTCTGTCCATGGGATCTTCTAGGCAAGAGTACTGGAGTGGGTTGCCATTCCCTTCTCCAGAGGATCTTCCCAACCCAGGGATCGAACCCTGGTCTCCCGCACTGCAGACAGATGCTTTACTGTCTGAGCCATCAGGGAAGGCCGCAGGCTTTTTTACAGCCAGGGACCCACTGGGGTTTACAAGCGCATTTTAACAAGGGCCACACAGAGACAACATCCTATCTTTATTGTCCTTAGTTCAGGCCTGTTGCCCATGTTTTGGGTCCAACACCTCCCTCCTCTGAGAAGCCTTTTCTGAGAAAAAACTTTGAGTGCCTTTTGACTCACTTGTTTGAGTTCATGCATTACAGTGTAAAGATGGAAATGTTTTACACCATCAGTGTCCTCCAGCCAAAGATCACAAAAACATGCCTGTAGTTGAGTGAGCTCAGTTTGCTATTCATTGCAGTAAGGGAAAACACACATCATGGGGGAACCACATGATGTCTTAACAAGCATCAGAAAGAACCTGTTACAGAGGCTGGGGTTTGGTTGAATAATTTGGGGAAGTTTTGCCTTCAAGGAAAGAGGGGTTTGCCCTAGATTAGATGTCTTTAGGTAGCTGAGGCAATTCTCTGATTGGCATTTGAGTAAATCTTACCTGTAGGAAGAGGAAACTAGAACCAGGATAAAGATGTAATTGGTAAAGAAGTTGTAGACATTCATTTTAGTCAAGATGGGGGAATGTTTAGTACTGTATTACCTTGTTTTTGGTCCTGTTTTGTCTCCTTTCAATATGGTCTCAGAGTGACCATGTCTGATGTTGATGTTCTATGACACTGTTCTATGACAAGTTCAATAGGAAATAAGATGGCCAAAGCTGATGTGTGAGGTATGTTTCAATTCCAGATTAAAGGTCAGGAGATTGGTCCTAGTCCTGGCTCTTTGACTAACTGGCATGACTTTGGGGGAGCCAGTTAGCAGCTCTAAACCTTAGTTTCCCCATTTAAAAAAGAATGGTCTTAGATTCTATATCTGAAGGCCTTTCCTGCCCTGAAACTCTAGGAGAATGTGTGTTTCTCTTGCATCTCTTCCGTCTTTATAGAAAATGCTAAAGGCGACTTGGCCACACATCCTTATGTGTGTGCATGCTAAGTTGCTTTAGTTGTGTCTGACTCTGTGTGACCCTATGGACTATAGCCCCCCAGGCTCCTCTGTCCATAGAATTCTCCAGGCAAGAATACTGGAATGGATTGCCATGCCCTCCTCCACGGAATCTTCCCAACCCAGGGATCAAATCCGCGTCTCTTACATCTCCTGCATTGGCAGGCAGGTTCTTTACCACTAGCACCACCCCAGAAATCCACACATCCTTATAGAGGGGAATTAATACTTAACAAATGTTATTATAGGTGATCTGTTTAAAAATCAACTGAGATTTTAATCTTAACACTGTGAGTCATTATTGATTCCAAATTAAGGAGTTAAATGTAAACATTCAGAAGATATCCAAAAAGAAGAAAGTATAAAATTCATTTCTGGATGAGAAAAGATTTGCAAATTTATGATGTTAAAACCAAGAAAAAATATCATTAGATTTTACAACATAAAAATGAAAAACTACATACTTAGAAACATTAACCAACTTAGAAGGCAAAATCAAACTGAAAAAACATTTTCAACAAATGCTCAGTATCCTAAATATAATTCTATCTTGTTCCATCTACCTAACTCATATTTTGATTGAACTCCACCTATACAGATGATAAAACTGAGACCTAGAAATGATAAGTAACTGTTCCAAGATCACTTAGGACAGCAAATGTTAAACCAACTCAGACCTCAGAGTGGGATTCAGCCTTTTTTTTGCTGTCTTTATAATGAGAATTTTGGATTAGAGATTATTGACATTGCCTTCCAAATTTAAACCAATGATTTACAGCAACACCATGCTCCATTCCTGAGGTGAGACAGAGGAAAAATAAAAACACTGAAATTTGTTTGGATTAATGAAAGGAAAAAAATCCCTCTTTACAATTATGAGACTTATTAGTATTTTCCCTAAATGTAACATCCAGATGTAATTTGCTGTCTTTTTCAAAAAATATTTTTAGTGCTACAAAACTTTTTTTTACAGAATGACTGTAAAAGCAGTTAATTTCTGTGTAATTTTCAAAATTACACTTGAGGTCTGGACTAAGTGGATCTTGAGATCATTAAAAAGTCTGGGACTGTTACCTCTGAAACATCCTAGGAAGATGGCCCTTTTAATGTCTGTCATGCTTAGCTCTTAGGAGATGACCTGATCTTTTAAAGAAACCTCTTTTTTATTCAGTCTTCAAAGCTTTAAGTGAATTTGTCTGGGTTCGTTATACACCTTCTAGCTCCTAACTTCTTCAACACTTCGACGTTCAGTTCTGACTGCATTCATTTCAATTTGTCTACTCTTTTCCAACTATTTTTAACCAAGTTAAATAGTCCAAATTCTCTTTCTCTTCTTGAGAAGTTTTTAGTACTGCTAACATAGGAGATATACAACATTTTTATGACCCTGTCTCTATTCACATGAGCCATTACCAGGTGGAAATTCCCAGGTGGGAAATTTCTCACAGTTCACATGGCCCAGGATGCCTTCATAAATAATTTCCTGCACAATCACATAAAGGACAGGAGCCTAAAAGACCTCAACACACGTCAGAACCCTAAGGCGTCAAAGAACAAGTAGGCAATTGTGAGCAATTTGACACCCAAGGGCCTTGGCCGTTCATTGGACACAGAGCACGTCAATCTTTGTTTGTCAGCAAATGAGTCCAAAGCTCGTGACAAGGGGGCGCGTGATACTGTCTACTCTTCTGGCGCCGCCCCTCGACTGTGGCCTGGCTCCACTGCCTGAGGCCCGGCTTCCAGGGGTCGCTTCCGCTGTTGGCCGCCTACCTTCCCGGTCGTGGGGCCTCCTCTGTGGTCCCTTCAGTGACTGCCTCGTTCCTTCTCACTGCCCTCAGCCTCCGCTCAGGGCAGCCATTTTGGGTGCCAGCACCTGCGCCACTGCTGTCGTCGCCAGCCCAGCTGAGGTAACTGCCCGCTGCCATGTCCACCACGGGGGATGGAGATCCGGCCCCTGGCAGGCAGGAAGGCACAGCAGGTGCGGCGGGGGCACAGGCCGGAGCCCGCGAAGGTGTGGACCGCAACTCTGTGCCTCGCAGGGGTGACGCCATGCCTGAGGCCGAGGCGGGTGGAGTCGCGGGGCCCTCAGGAGGCCTGAGGGAGGCGGCCATGGAGGGCTGGAGTGCTGAGGAGGACTCAGACATCGGGCCGGCAGAGGAGGAGGAGGAGGAAGAGGAGGAGGAGGGTGGCGTGGGCCGCATGGTGGACGCGCGCCACTTCCCCATGTCCGGCTTCCGCTTAACGTTCGTGGATCTGGTGCACTCAGTGCTCAACCGTTTCTACTACAACAACCACGTCCTCGTCCGGCCCCCTGACGGCCAAGTGCCGGTCCGGCGCCGGACCCGGCCGCGCTTGTCTCATCACAGCTCGGCCGCCATGGCCGGGTTCCCCGAGGTCCAGGTGCCGTCGGTTGGACCGGGGGCGGGGCCGGCGGAGGAAGCCCAGGAGGCCGAGGAAGCCGAGGAGGCCTCTTTATGGGAGACGGCCGCCGAGGAGTCTGAGGAATCCAGCTTGTGGGAAATGGCGCAGGAGCCAGCCGCGCCTGCGGGTGAGCCTTCGAGGGGTGAGGGGGGGGGGGGGGATTGGGGGGTGGGGTGGATGGAAACACTGGCAGCTGCAGGCCAGGTCTGGGGACCAGGGATCCCAAGGAGGGGGCAGGCTCAGAGCGGGGGACCTGGGGTGGGGGGCGGGAGTCAGGGCCTCCTTGAATCGAAGGCCAGAGGAAGCCCAACTCCATAACAACTTCTTTGGTCTGGGGGGAAAATAAGCTGCCCTCTACCAACCCTGGTAAGAGGTCTGAGATGATTGGTGCCAGTTATGAGTCCATAGGTGAAGGTCAGTGGAGGCAGGTGTTCGAGAGAGAGCTTGGGAGGACATGGAAGAGAACAAGCAAATGATGTACCTCGTATTTGGTTCATGGCTTTTTAAAATGGCAAGATTCTTGGAAAGTTGATCCCAAAACATTATGAACTCATACAAGAACACTTGGTCAAAATGAAATATTCAGGGGATTGAGGAACTAATGAGCTTCCCCATAGAATTTGTTATTGAGGCAAAACATATTTTGGCAAGAAAGTTCTGACCAAAACATCCAGAATGCATCAGAGGATTCTGATCCTTCACCAGAAGTAATCAGTAGCACAGGGTGACAGATCTACTAGAAAAGAATAAATAATGTGATTGTGAAAATGATCAAGCAGCAGCAAAGTGAGGGCCATGGAAATGTTGTATCCACCAGAAGGAAGGCCCCCAGTTACTCTTTTCTTAGTTGCTTCTGTCCTCCTGCTTCTCCTAAGGGTAGAGTACTGGATATCTTGCTATTCCTTATGAGTTGGGATTTTTTTTTCTGTGAATGTCTGGTCCCAAAGTCTATTATTATTCTCTCAAGAAACAACTGAATGCCAGGATGAGAACTCCAAAGCAGCAGCTCAGGGCACCAAAAGTGAGGGGAAAGAAAAGGAGTATAACAAAAAACAAGAAGAACCAGAAAAGGATCTGGACCCAGCAAAGGACAGGCCCAGAAAGTCCAGGTATTGGTGTATAGCTTTGAAAATAACCCAGCTGTTCCCAGGCATTTACCAGTTTTGTTTTTGCTTTTTAATTCTCAGAGTAAATTAAGAAAACGTTTGTTTAAAATTAGTTCAACAACTCAAATTTACCTAATGTTTATAGAACATTCCTGCACCCAGTAATATAAAGAGCATGAAGTGAAATATACTTCATGGCTTCTCATTTGTTCTTATGAGGTCTTTTGTCCTCTATCTGTAAGACTACCAACAAGTTGTAAATGTGTCAGTACCTAAGACCAGTATTTCTTTAGAAAACAGTGACTAAAAGCAGCAGCAGCTGGGCTGTGCACTAGTTTGGCCTTCATTTCTTGACCACAGAAGTGCAGTCTCCTGCACTAAGAGAAGACGTCTTTTAGAATGTAACTACTTACAAATAGCAAAATGTTCAGAATTTCAAGTAGGACCACATTTAGTGATTAATACTTAAACATTTGTTCAGTTGTAGATTTTTATATTTTATGTGACAGACAAAAGAAACAGGCATAGTATGACTTGTTTATCACTGAGTTGGTAGTGAAGGTGTATATCTTGTCTTTAATGATTAACATTTTTTCCTTCATTTTCATAGTGCTGTGTTTCATAATAACAGCCTCTTTCTCATATGGTAGATATGGAAACAGAGGCTCTAGGAGGGTAAGGGAGTATCATCTGTGGAGTGAGTACAGGCTTTTAAGGTAGAAAGAGTGATTTAAGTCCCAGACTAGCCTCTCAAAGGAAGGGGGAAAAAAAGCATTTATGGTGTTGGGCAAGAGGGAGACAAGGTTGGTAGGATCACATGATTGAAGCCATCAGGTTGTACATGCACCCAGTATCCAGGGTGCAGGTTACAAAAGGAAAATGTGTTTTTCTTCTCTCTTTGTTGAGATACAACCCTCAGATAGCAGATATACATAAGGCTGACTGTTTTCTTAGATTTAGAAAGTCTCTGGTGCTGGCTTATGCTGTCTAATTGTTCATTTTCTCTCATTTCTTCCTGCAGTTTGGAAGACTAGAAAGAAGACAGAGAAAGAAGAAAGGATCCATTTTTCACTATTTTTAGATTTTTCAGAAGCCCATGGGAATGTTATTAATGTTGATTTCATTCCAAAATTCATCACCCAAAAAGCAACTAATGATAATATCTAATAAAAAATCCAATATCTAATTGGCTTTTATCTTTTTTTTTTTTTGGCTTTTATCTTTTACAGATAGTTTTAACTAGAACAAATGCTGTCAAATATAAGTTTTAAAGTAATAAACTGAAATATAGATTTATGTATATAAATAATCCTGATTTAAATCTCTTTAAAAATGAGAAGCCATTTTACATCATTGGAAAGCATCACACTCCACCATTTGATAAGCCTGTTTTAAATTCTTTTATTGCAGCCCAAAATAAAATTTGTATTTTTTTTCCATTTATTTTTATTAGTTGGAGGCTAATTACTTTACAATATTGTAGTGGTTTTTGCCATACATTGACATGAATCAGCCATGGATTTACATGTGTTCCCCATCCTGATCCTCCCTCCCACCTCCCTCTCCATCCCATTCCTCTGGGTCTTCTCAGTGCACCAGCCCTGAGCACTTGTTTTAAAACAATTTTGTAAAGACTGAAATTGAAGTCATGGCTTTAGATCTGAACTTGTTTACTAGTCACTAGCCATGTGTGGCTGCTGAACATTGAAAATGTGGCTAATCTGAGTTGAGATGTGCTACAAATGTAAAAAGTAATGTAAAGTCTCATTAATAACTAATTACATGTTGAAATGATAATCTAGTATAAATATAGCATTAAAATTACTGTCTCCAGTTTCTTTTTACTTTTTTAAAAATTTATTTTTACTTTTGGCAGCACTGGTCTTCATTGCCACACATGGGCTTTCTCTAGTTACAGTGCACAGGCTTCTCATTGAGGTGGCTTCTTTTGTGGAGCATGAGCTGTAGGGCAAATGGGCTTCAGGAGTTGCAGCACATGGGCTTAGTTGCCCCTCAGCATGTGGGATCTTCCTGTACAAGGGATTGAACCTGTGTCCCCTGAACTGCAAGGCGGATTCTTAACCACTTTACCACCAGGGGTGCCCTCTTTACTTTTTTAAATGTGGCTACAGTCCATAGGGTCGCAAAGAGTCAGACACGACTGAGCAACTTCACACACACACACACACACACACTAGAACATTTAAAATTACACATGACTTGTGTTATATGTGTATTTCATAGTACTGCTGGGTGCTTTTGAAGGAAACCTGATGGATGGTCCAGTTTGCCTGGAGGCCAGATGGTGCTGCTGAGCCTGAGCCCAGACGCTGATTTGGAGCACTGGTTCTCAAAGTTTGGTCCTTAAAATAGCATTATTAGCATCACCCATGAATTCTTAGGCTCCACCCAAGACCTGTGAATCAGAAACTGGGAGTGGAGCCCAGCGGTCTGTTTTAACAAGCCCTCCAGGGGATTCTGATGCAGCCAAGGTTTGAGAGGCGCTGGTTGAGAGCCACAGGGGGCAAAGTTGAGACCCACCTATGGTGGGACCAGCCTTTGTTCACTGCCTTGGGGCTGTTGGAGGTAAATTGAATAGGACAGTAGGGGCTGGATTGGGGAGGAAATTAGGATTCACAGGGGCTGAGACACAGAGAGGCTGTGGATAGGGGATGGCACCAGAGAAATACCCAAAAAGGGACAGAGCTAGTTCCAGAAAGTCACAGACATGATACCAGGTATATGAAGTCCTAAGAGAACCTTCACTCAGCAGGAATGGATGGTAGATACATAGAGTTGCCTGTGAGGATGTATGCATATGCAAGCATACAGAAAGGCATGTGATGGAAAGACAAACCACATTTAGGATGGTGGTTACCTCTCGGGGGAAGAAAAGGACAGTGATCCTATTGGGGAGGGATATGTAGTGGGCTTCAACTGTATCTGTAATTTACATTTCTTAAACTGGGTGGTGGGTAAGTAGTGTTTATAGTAGTATTTATAATTTTGTGCAGATCTGAAGTATGTCATAATAAGTAAAAATAAAAAGAGAAAAGGGATAAAATGGACTTAATCTTTGAACTCTGTTTAAGGTAATAAAAAGATAAAGTTGTAGATGACCAGAGTGGAGGATCAGAGAAGGGGAAGGGCCTGGGGATTTGAGACTAGACAGGCTCATTTCTGCATTTACTTAAGTCTTCCTAGGTATCTGAAACATGGTCTAGCTGGAGCATACTTTGTTCCCACGGGCTTGGCTCCTGACCTTGTAGATAACTGTTAACCTACTGTCATGTTCTGTGGTGGCATGTCTTATATTCTATGTGCACATGCAAATACACACACTACATCCACCTATTCCATCAAAACCAACCCCTGGACTGAACCTTTAAATGGCTGGGACCTTTAAGGGTTTTATTTATCTTTCTTTCCCAAAGCCCCAGTCAATGAGTTTTCCTCTTAGTAAGTATTTAATGTCGATTAAAGTGAAGTAAACTTAAGATCCCCACAACTCTTTTTTTTTTTTTTTTTTTTGGTCACCAGTGTTGACATTTTAAAATGTGTTATATTATTCCTTATGGCTAGAACCACATGGTGAGACAGAAGGCAAAGCACTCCCTGTCACCATTATTTCAACTGAAAGGGCAGGTCAACTAGTGGGATTTGAGGACCTTCAAACTGGTTCTGATTTGTTAGTATTTCTGCGGTGCTAGTTGTTAAAACAGTATTGCTTCCAGGCCCAGGCAAGAGGTATCTCTGTCTTGAGCTCTGTGCTTTAGAGGGCCACTTTGGTCCTCTTCCAGCCACACCCCTCCCGCCAGGGCCAAGCCCGTGGGAACAAGGGGTGTGTCCTTGCTAGCCCATGCTCCAGGTACCTGGCAGCCCTGAACAGTCCCTAGCCTGCTTCCAGGGCCTATGTGCTCCTCTTAGACCTGTCCTGGGGAGGGCTGACTGCACTCACTGCTGGGGTGGGTGCTCCCAGGCCCAAGGAGGGGTTGTAGGCCCAGAAGGGGATGTGGCCTGGCCTAGGAGCCAGGGCATGGGCAGGGGGAGGGGAGGGAGGGCAGCTCTTCCCACATCATCAGGGCAGAACATAGAGGAGTCTGAGAATTCTAAATCCCAACCTGGCCTTTCAGGTCATTAGGAAGTTACATTTGTCGTGGAAGAAGATACAACATATTTAATGGTTTATCATTTGATTTGAACATTTCAAATATTTTTAGACATGTGGATCCCTAACTGAACGCTTTTTCTGAACCTTGCAAATAGGACAAATGTTTCAGGCAGGCCAGATTAAATATCTGCTCTATCACCCCTTTCCCTTTTCACTCCATGTTACACCTATTCCTGAGCATAGTGGGCCTCATGCTTCTGAAAATGTTTTTTACTTATTTTTAATTGAAGTATAATTGCTTTACAGAATTTTGTTGTTTTCTGCCAGACATCAACATGAACCAGCCATAGGTATACATTTGTCCCCTCCCTCTTGAACATCCCTCCCATCTCCCTCCCCATCCCACGCCTCTAGGTTGATACAGAGCACTTGTTTGAGTTCCCCAAGCTATATAGCAAATTGCCATTGGCTATCTATTTTACATATGGTAATGTAAGTTTCCATGTTACTCTCTCGATACATCTCACCCTCTCCTCCCACCCCGCCATGTCCATAAGTCTGTTCTCTATGTCTGTCTCTCCATTGCTGCCCTGCAAATAAATTCATTGGTACCATCTTTCTAGATTCCATATATATGTGTTAGTATACAATATTTCTCTTTCTGACTTACTATGCTCGGTATAATAGGCTCTAGGTTCATCTACCTCATTAGAATAGACTTAAATGCATTCCTTTTTATGGCTGAGTAATATTACATTGTATATATGTACCACAGCTTCTTTATTTATTTATCTTTTGATGGACATCTAGGTTGCTTCCATGTTCTAGCTATTGTAAAGAGTACTACAATGAACATTGGGGTACATGTGTCTTTTTCAATTTTGATTTCCTCAGGGTATATGCCTAGGAGTGGGATTGCTGGGTCATATGGTGGTTTTATTGCTAGTTTTTTAAGGAATCTCCATACTGTCTTCCACAGTGGCTGTATCAATTTACATTCCCGCCAACAGTGCAAGAGGGTTCCCTTTTCTCCACACCCTCTCCAGCATTTATTTTTGTAAACTTTTTAATGATGGGCATTCTGACTGGTGTGAGGCAAGATCTCATTATAGTTTTGATTTTCATTTCTCTAATAAAGAGCCTCTTGATGAAAATGAAACAGGAGAGTAAAAAGAGCTGGCTTAAAACTCAACATTGAAAAAACTAAGATCATGGCCTCAAGTCCCATCACTTCATGGCAAATAGATGGGGTGACAATGGAAACAGTGAGAGACTTTATGTGGGGGGGCTCCAAAATCACTGCAGATGGTGACTGCAGCCATGATATTAAAAGACGCTTGCTCCTTGGAAGAAAAGCTATGACAAACCTAGAGAGCATATTAAAAAGCAGAGACATTACTTTGCCGACAAAGGTCCCAATAGTCAAATCTATGGTTTTTCCAGTAGTCATGTATGGATGTGAGAGTTGGACCATAAAGAAGCTGAGCACTGAAGAATTGATGCTTTTGAACTGCGGTGTTGGAGAACTCTAATTGAGAGCCCTTGGACTGCAAGGAGTTCCAACCAGTCAATCCTAAAGGAAGTAAGTCCTGAATATTCATTGGACGGGCTGAGGCTGAAGCTGAAGCTCCAATACTTTGGCCACCTGATGCAAAGAACTGACTCCTTCTCCTCAGGGTCTTTTCTAAGGGGACAACAGAGGATGAGATGGTTGGATGGCATCACCAATTCGATGGGTGTGAGTTTGAGCAAGTTCTGGGAGTTGGTGCTGGACAGGGAAGCCTGGCATGCTGCAGTCCATGGGGTCGCAAAGAGTCAGACATGACTGAGTGAGTGAGCTGAATAATGAGTGATGCTGAGCATCTTTTCATGTGTTTGTTAGCCATCTATATGTCTTCTTTGGAGAAATGCCTGTTTAGGTCTTTTTCCCACTTTTTGATTGGATTATTTGTTTTTCTGGTATTGAATTATATGAGTTGTTTGTATATTTGGAAATTAATCCTTTGTCAGTTGTTTCATTTGCTATTATTGTCTCTGATTCTGAGGGTTGTCTTTTCACCTTGTTTATAGTTTCCTTTGCTGTGCAAAAACTTTTAAGTTTAATCAGGTCCCAGCTGTTTACCTTTGTTTTTATTTCCATTACTGTAGGATCTTGCTTTGATTTCTGTCATTGAGTGTTCTGCCTATGTTTTCCTCTAAGAGTTTTATAGTTGCTGGTCTTACATTTAGGTCTTTAATCCATTTTGAGTTTCTCTTTGTGTATGGTGTTAGGAAATGCTCTAATTTCATTCTTTTACATGTAACTATCCAGTTTTCCCAGCACCACTTATTGAAGAGGTTATCTTTGCTTCACTGTATATTCTTGCCTCCTTTGTCAAAAATAAGGTAACCTTAAGTGCGTGGGTTATTTCTGGGCTCCTTTTGTTATATTTGTCTGTATCTATGTTTTTGTGCCAGTATCATACTGTTTTGATGACTGTAGCTTTGTTGTATAATCTGAAGTCAGGAAGGCTGATTCCTCCAGCTCCATGCTTCTTTTTCAAGACTGCTTTGGCTATTCAGGGTCTTTTGTGTCTCCATATGAATTGTGAAATTTGTTCTAGTTCTGTGGGGAAAAAGCCATTGGTATTTTGATAGGGACTGCACTGAATCTGTAGATTGCATTTGGTAGCATAGTCATTTTCACAGTATTAATTCTTCCAATCCAGGAACATGGAATATCTCTCCATCTGTTCATGTCATCATTGCTTTCTTTCATCAGTGTCTTATAATTTTCTGTATACATTTTTTTGTCTCCTTATGTAAGTTTATTCCTAGATATTTTATTCTTTTTGTTGCAGTGGTGAATGAGATTGATTCCTTAATTTCTCTTTCTCATTTTTCATTGTTAGTATATAGGAATGAAGTGATTTCTGTGTATTGATTTTGTATGCAGTGACTTTGCTAAATTCACTGATTAGCTCTAGTAATTTTCTGATACTATCTTTAGGGTATACAATCAGCAAAAACAAGACCAGGAGCTGACTGTGGCTAAGATCATGAACTCCTTATTGCCAAATTCATACTTAAACCGAAGAAAGTAGGGATAACTGATAGACCATTCAGGTATGACCTAAATCAAATCCCTTATGACTATACAGTGGAAGTGAGAAATAGATTTAAGGGACTAGATCTGATAGACAGAGAACCTGATGAACTATGAACGGAGGTTCATGACATTGTACAGGAGACAGGGATCAAGACCATCCCCATGGAAAAGAAATGCAAAAAGGCAAAATGATTGTCTGAGGAGGCCTTACAAATAGCTGTGAAAAGAAGGGAAGTGAAAAGCAAAGGAGAAAAGGACAGATATTCCCATTTGAATGCAGAGTTCCAAAGAATAGCCAGGAAAGATAAGAAAGCCTTCCTCAGTGATCAATGCAAAGAAATAGAGGAAAACAATAGAATGGGAAAGACTAGAGTTGTCTTCAAGAAAATTAGAGATACCAAGGGAAAATTTCATGCAAAAATGGGCTCAATAGAAATGCAAATCAAAACCACAATGAGGTACCATTACATGCCAGTCAGGATGGCTGCTATCCAAAAGTCTACAAGCAATAAATGCTGGAGAGGGTGTGGAGAAAAGGGAACCCTCTTACACTGTTGGTGGGAATGCAAACTAGTACAGCTGCTGTGGAAAAGAGTGTGGAGATTTCTTAAAAAACTGGAAATAGAACTGCCATATGACCCAGCAATCCCACTTCTGGGCATACACACTGAGGAAACCAGATCTGAAAGAGACACGTGCACCCCAATGTTCATCGCAGCACTATTTATAATAGCCAGGACATGGAAGCAACCTAGATGCCCATCAGCAGACGAATGGATAAGGAAGCTGTGGTACATATACACCATGGAATATTACTCAGCCATTAAAAAGAATTCATTTGAACCAGTTCTAATGAGATGGATGAAACTGGAGCCCATTATACAGAGTGAAGTAAGCCAGAAAGATAAAGAACATTACAGCATACTAACACATATATATATGGAATTTAGAAAGATGGTAACGACAACCCTATATGCAAAACAGAAAAAGAGACACAGAAGTACAGAACAGACTTTTGAACTCTGTGGGAGAAGGTGAGGGTGGGATGTTTCGAAAGAATAGTATGTATATTATCTATGGTAAAACAGATCACCAGCCCAGGTTGGATGCATGAGACAAGTGCTTGGGCCTGGTGCACTGGGAAGACCCAGAGGAATCGGGTGGAGAGGGAGGTGGGAGGGGGGATCGGGATGGGGAATACGTGTAAATCTATGGCTGATTTGTATCAATGTATGACAAAACCCACTGAAAAAATAAATAAATAAATAAAGGAAAAAGAAAATGGTATGGACCTAATAGAAGCAGAAGATATTAAGAAGAGGTGGCAAGAATACACAGAAGAACTGTACAAAAAAGATCTTCATGACCCAGATAATCACAATGGTGTGATCACTCACCTAGAGCCAGACATCCTGGAATGTGAAGTCAAGTAGGCCTTAGGAAGCATCACTATGAACAAAGCTAGTGGAGGTGATGGAATTCCAGTTGAGCTATTTCAAATCCTGAAAGATGATGCTGTGAAAGTGTCGCACTCAATATGCCAGCAAATTTGGAAAACTCAGCAGTGGCCACAGGACTGGAAAAGGTCAGTTTTCATTCCAATCCCTAAGAAAGGCAATGCCAAAGAATGCTCAAACTACTGCACAATTGCACTTATCTCACATGCTAGTAAAGTAATGCTCAAAATTCTCCAAGCCAGGCTTCAGCAATACGTGAACCAAGAACTTCCAGATGTTCAAGCCGGTTTTAGAAAAGGCAGAGGAACCAGAGATCAAATTGTCAATATCTGCTGGATCATCGAAAAAGCAACAGAGTTCCAGAAAAACATCTATTTCTGCTTTATTGACTATGCCAAAGCCTTTGACTGTGTGGATCACAATAAACTGTGGAAAATTCTGAAAGAGATGGGAATATAAGACCACCTGACCTGCCTCTTGAGAAACCTGCATGCAGGTCAGGAAGCAACAGTTAGAACTGGACATGGACCAACAGACTGGTTCCAAATAGGAAAAGGAGTACGTCAAGGCTGTATATTGTCACCCTGCTTATTTAACTTATATGCAGAGTACATCATGAGCAACGCTGGGCTGGAAGAAGCACAAGCTGGAATCAAGATTGCCGGGAGAAATATCAATAACCTCAGATATGCAGTTGACACCACCCTTATGGCAGAAAGTGAAGAGGAACTAAAAAGCCTCTTGATGAAAGTGAAAGAGGAGAGTGAAAAAGTTGGCTTAAAGCTTAACATTCAGCAAACTAAGATCATGGCATCTCGTCCCATCACCTCATGGAAAATAGATGGGGAGACAGTGGAAACAGTGTCATACTTCATTTTGGGGGGCTCCAAAATCACTGCAGATAGTGACTGCAGCCATGAAATTAAAAGACGCTTACTCCTTGGAAGGAAAGTTATGACCAACCTAGATAGCATATTAAAAAGCAGAGACATTACTTTGCCAACAAAGGTCAGTCTGGTCAAGGCTATGGTTTTTCCAGTGGTCATGTATGGATGTGAGAGTTGGAATGTGAAGAAAGCTGAGCACCGAAAAATTGATGCTTTTGAACTATGGTGTTGGAGAAGACTCTTGAGAGTCCCTTGGACTGCAAGGAGATCCAACCAGTCCATCATAAAGGAGATCAGTGCTGGGTGTTTGTTGGAAGGACTGATGCTGAAGCTGAAACTCCAGTACTTTGGCCACCTCATGTGAAGAGTTGACTCATTGGAAAAGACCCTGATGCTGGGAGGGATTGGGGGCAGGAGGAGAAGGGGACGACAGAAGATGAGATGGCTGGATGGCATCACCGACTCGATGGGCATGAGTTTGAGTAGACTCTGGGAGTTTGTGATGGACAAGGAGACCTGGCGTGCTGTGATTCATGGGGTCGCAAAGAGTCAGACACGACTGAGCGACTGAACTGAACTGAACTGATTATAGTATCATGTCATCTGCAATCAGTGAGGCTTTACTTCTTTTCCCATCTGGATTCCTTTTATTTCTTTTTCTTCTCTGATTGGCATAACTAGGACTTCAAAACCATGTTGAGTAATAGTAGTGAGAGTGGGCACCCTTGCCTTGTTCCTGATCTTGGAATGCTTTCAGTTTTTCCCCATTGAGAACGTTTGCTGTGGGCTTATCATATATGGACTTTTCTATGTTAAGGTAGGTTCCTTCTATGCCCATTTTTTTGGAGTTTTAATCACAAATGGGTGCTGAATTTTGTCAAATGCTTTCTCTGCATCTATTATATGGTTTTTATCTTTCAATTTATTAATATGGTGTATCACATTGGTTTGCATATATTGAAGAATTCTTGCATCCCTGGAATAAACTCAACTTGATCATGGTGTATGACCTTTTTAATGTGTTATTGAATTCTGTTTGGTAGAATTTTGTTGAGAATTTTTGCATCTATGTTCATCAGTGATACTGGCCTGTAATTCCAAAAAATGCCTCATTCTAATAGCCCATCTTGCTATGATACTTGGATCTAGTCCCTAGTTACCAGACTGGAGTAGAAATATGAACCATCTTGCCCCCTCTACTGCACTACCCTCCCACTGGTCACTTTCTTTGCTTCCTAGGTGTTTATATACAAACCTTCAATAACACCTCTTCCCCATACAAATACCCACCTGGAAGCCATCAGTTTGGTCAGGCACACCTAAGTGGAGGCCCTTTATGCCCTGCACTACCCCTTAAGAACATTTCATTTCTCTGACAACCTTCAGGTCTGATTTGTCAATATCCTATTTGATTGCCTTCCCCATGACAGACTACAGAACAGGTTCTGTTGTATTTGTTTTCATATGCAAAGATCAAAGAGGTTACAAAGAAGCTGGATGCTTTTAAGAATGTGTCTCTGGGCATGAAAAAATAACCTGTGTTTAAAAACAGAATTGTTAACTGTGGGAAAAATTAATAATGGTGAGTTCTCAGAATAAGAATGACCTAATAGAAGTTCACACTGAGATGAGAGAAGGTATAACAGCTAATCTGCCAGAATTACCTGGGTAAAGGGCATCCACCTAAATGAAACTTCATGAAGAAATTACAAAGGAAATAAAATGCAATTAATCAAGAACCTAACATTATCAAAAAGGTAAAGATACATGTGTTTTATAGAGAAAGCACAAAAATCCAGCATGTGATTGCGTGGTATCACATTATACCATCATCAGGAAAACCAAGGACCCACTGGTTTTCCTCAACCATTACACTCAGAACTCAAAAAGCACAGTTATGTCTAATCCTGCATTTCTGTTTAAGCAAAGTAGCCCCAAGGTATCAGAGGCAGACACAGTGAAAGGTATACTAAAACACTTTTGGGTTTCCCAAGAAAATGAGGTAGGCACTGCACAGGAATCCAAAGGGAGCTCACAGTGTTTGATGTGTTTGGGGGATAGAATTAAAGAGGAAGGACTTGGAGAGGAAATTTTAACCAACTTCCAGTGAACCTAGGTGAAAATCTAGGGTGGTTGGTGCCTTGGAGAGCCAGCCTATTAACCAACTGACTCCATGATGGCAAATGATTCTACATCTTTACTCCTTTGCCTGAAGTTCTTAATGGAGGCAATGCTACAAAAGACTGTGGGGCAAGATAGCAAGGAGTCAAAACTTGCTGGGCTACTTGTCCCCATCCCTCGTAGCTAACCATCCCTCTCATCCTGACTCCTCTCCTTTCCCACTCCCCATTTTGAACTTCCCTGTTCTCTGTAGTTGGGGGTGACTGGTTCACTGGGGATGTGGGGGCTGTCCAGCCTAGTAACTTTTGAGGTATGTATGTCTCTAGGAATGGGGGCAGGAAAGTGTGTCTGTGTGCTCAGTCATGTCAGACTCTTTGCAACCCCATGGGCTGTAACCCGCCAGCCTCCTCTGTCCATGGGCATTCCAAGGCAAGAATACTGGAGTGGGTTGCCATTTCCTTCTCCA
This sequence comes from Cervus elaphus, assembly GCF_910594005.1. NCBI lineage: Eukaryota > Metazoa > Chordata > Mammalia > Artiodactyla > Cervidae > Cervus > Cervus elaphus. The sequence continues at coordinate 44,436,182 of NC_057848.1, read as the reverse complement.
GAGGACCTTCTGGACCCAGGAATTGAACCTGCATCTCTTGCAAATCCTGCTCTGGCAGGCAGAGTCTTTACCACTGTGCCACAGGGTGGGGGCAAGGGCATATAGCCTTGCTTTGGGCTAAAACCTTTGAAGCAGAAGCTCCTGAATGGAAGGCACTAAAAGTTTGGTTACATGGAGTTCTCCACTTCAATACTGGAGTGAGGGAGTAAGACAACTCTCCACTGGCCCCAGACTTTCTTCACTTGTTGTCTGCCTGATCAGAAGTATGGCCTTTGGCATCTGTAGAATTTTGAATTTCAGCAAGGTCTTAAGAGCTTCAACAATAGGATATGTAGGACATGCAATACATTTCTGGGCAATCGAAGACAGGGTCACAGTGAAATTGGGGCAAGATGCCAAACACTAATGGACTAACCAGAGGAGTACAATAATCCCCAAGAAATGTTCTGTCTCATAGGGAAGTGCTTACTGTTGCTAGACCTGGAACAGATTGACATGGGGCATGTGTAAAGAGTGTTCCATATAAGTGTTCTATAACTTATAATTAGTACAATAAGTGTACTATTACCCAATTCACAGGTATTATGGTCCCCCAGGGACACAGGGAAGGTGATTTAAGGGGTAGTGGACTGATTGGGAAACTAGTCTTTACAAAGCATGGAGTAGCAACGAAAAAGTGAGACATTTAACTAAGCACATAGTCCACAATCTTTGGACTAAATCATCGGGACTTTTACATTAGAGACACATTTTTTTCCTTTGTCAAGGAAAAATGACCTCTTAATAACTCCAAGAAAACATTTTTGCATCCTCTCTTCTAAAGCACATTGTCCCAAGATAACTGCTTTATAAGTAAATCTGAAACAATGTATCCAGCATCACAGCCCTTTCCTGAAAGCAGAAATCTCATAGGCAATGGTGAGTATTCAAAACAGGATGTGAAAGCCATAAGTAGACAGTCAAGACCTAGACAAGTTAAAACAACAACTGTTAATGGTAATAGTTATCCCAAATAGACAAAACAAGTCTCATCAAATTTAAGAAAATTGAAATTTTATCAAGTATCTTTTTGGATTGAAATGTTATAAAACTAGGAATCAAAAACAGGAAGAAGACTGGAAAATTCACAAATACATGGAAATTAAACAGTGCACTCCTGAACACTTAATGGGTCAAAGAAATCAAAGGGAAATAAAAGTAATGTATTGAAACAAATAAAAATAGAAATAGCATATCATAACTTATGCAGCAAAAGCAGTTTTAAGAAGAAAGTTTACAGTAATAAGTGCCTACATTAATTTTTAAAAAAGATCTCAAACAACCACACATTATACCTCAAGGAACTAGGAAAAATATAAGCCCAAAGTTAGCAGAAAGATGGAAATAAAGATTTGCAAATAAATGAAATAGAGAACATGAAAACAGAAAAAAGATTAATGAAACTAAAAGTTGGTTTTTTGACAAGATAATCAAAATTGAAAAACTTATAGCTAGAACTAGTCATGAAAAGTAAGAGAAGATACAAAATTATAAATGAAAAGGAACCATTATAAATGATACCACACAAATACAAAGGATTTTAAGAGATAACTATGAACAATTACACACCAACAAATTGGATAACCTAGAAGAAATGGATAAATTACTGGAATCATACAACCTACCAAGACTGAATCATGAAGATATTGAAAATCTGAACAGAACAGTAACAAATAAGGAGACTGAATCGGTAATCAAAAAATTCCCAACACATAAAATTCCAAGACCATATGGCTTCCCTGGTGACTTTTACCAAACATTTAAAGAATTAATGCCAATCCTTCTCAATTACCAAAAATTCAAAGAGATGGGAACCCTCCCAAACTTATTTTATGAGACCAGCATTACTCTGATACCAAAACCAGATAAGTACATTATAAGAAATTATGAACCAATATTCCTAATGAAGGTAGATGCAAAATTTCTCAACAAAACACTATCAAATTGAATTCCATAGCACATGATCAAGAGAGATTTATCCCTGGGATGCAAGGAAGGTTCAAAATATACAAATCAGTAAATGTCACATTAATAGAATAAAAGATAAAATCATATGATCGTCTCAACAGATGGGAAAAAAAGAATTTGACAAAATTCAACATCCTTTCATGATAAAAAAAAAAATCTCCGCAAATTAGGTTGGAAGGCACATACTTCAACATAATAAAGGCCACCTGGAACAAGTCCACAGCTAACACCCTACTCAATGGAGAAAAATTGAAAGCTTTTCCTCTAAGAACAGAAACAAGATAAGGGTGCCCACTTTCACCACTCCTATTCAGGATTGTACTCAAGTCTCAGAGAAAGTAGGCAAGAAAAATAAAAGACAACAAAATCAGAAAGGAAGAAGTTAAGTTGTCTGTTTGCAAATGACATGATCTTATATACAGAAAACCCTCAAGACCTCATTAAAATATTTTAGAACTAATCAGTGAATTTGGTAAATTTTCAAGATATATGATCAACATACAAAGATCAGTTGCATTTCTATACACTAAGGACAAAGTATCTGAAAAAGAAATAATGAAAATAATCTCATTTACAATACATCAAACACAATAAAATACTTAGAAATACATTTAACCAAGGAGGTAAAAAGATCTATACACCAAAACTATAAGACACTGAGGACAGAAATTGAAGAAGACATAAAGGGGAAAATATCCCCATTTCCTGTATAGAAAGAATATTGTTAAAACGTCCATACCACCCAAAGCCAACTACACATTCAATGTAATTCCTATCAAAATTCCAATGACATGTTTTCACAGAATAGAAAATGCAATCTAAAATTTGTGTGGAACCACAAAAGACTCCAAATACCCAAACAATCCTGAGAATGAACAACAAAGCTGGAGAGATCACACTTCCTGATCTTAAACTATATTACAAAGTATAGTATTTGAAACAGCATGGAACAATGGAACAGAATCAAGAGCTCAGAAATAAGCCCATGCATAATCAGTCAACTAATATTTCACAAGGGAGCTAAGAATATTTAGTGAGAAAAGACTCTTCAATAAATGGTATTGGGTAAAACTAGTTATCCACATGAGAAGAATAAAATTGGACTCCCATCTTACAGCACTCACAAAAATTCACTTGAAATGGATTAAAGACTTAAATTTAAGACCGAAACCATAAAACTCCTGGAAGAAAACACAGCTTTCCTATGACAAGCTCCTTGACCTAGGTTTTGGCAAAAAATTTTTGGGTATGACAGTAAAAGTACAGGCAGCAAATGCAAAAATAGACAAGTGAGACTCCATCAAATAAAAAAATCCATGGCTGATTCATGTCAATGTATGACAAAAACCACTACAATATTGTAAAGTAACTAGCCTCCAACTAATAAAAAAATAAATGGAAAAAAAAAAAGCTCATGCACAGCCAAGGAAACAACAAAATTAAAAGGCAATCTATGGAGTGGGAGAAAGTATTTTCAAATCATCTATCTGATAAATGGTTAATATAGGAACTCATACAATACTGTTCAAATGACTATTATCAAAAAGACAAAACAAGTGTTGGCAAGGATATTAAAGAAAAGAGAACCCTTGTACACTGTTGGTGGGAATGTAACTTGGTACAGGCACTATGTAAAATTGCACAACGTTTCCTCCAAAAAATTAAAAATAAAACTACCATATGATCCAGAAATCCCACTTCTGGATATATAACCAAAGAAAATTAAATAACTACCTCAAAGAAATATCTGCAGCCCCTTGTTCATTGCAACATTATTCACATTAGCCAAGACATGGAAACAGTCAAAGTGCCTGTGCATGAATGAATAAAGAAAATGTGTGTGTAAATGTATACATATATACACAATGAAACATTATTCAGTCATAAAAAAGAGGAAACCCTGAATGTTATGACAACATGGATAAACCATGAAGGCATTATGCTAAGTGAAATAAGTCAGACAGAGAAAGACAGATACTGTATGATCTCACTTACATGTGGGATCTAAAAAAGAGCCAAACTCACAGAAACAGAGAGTAGAATGGTGGTTGCCAGGGGTGGCAGGGAGGGGAAACAGGGAGATGCTGTTCAAAGGATACAAACTTCCAATTATAAGACGAACAGGTTCAGGGGATCTAATATTCAGTATGGTGATTATAGTTAACAATACTATGTTGTATCCTTCAAAGTTGCTAAGAGAGTGGATCTTAAATATTCTCACAACCACCACCAACACAGAAAAGGTAACTTATGTAAGGTAATGGATGTGTTAACTAACTTTAACGTGGTAATCACTTTACAATATATATGACCATCAAAACGTCACACTGTGCACCTTAAATTTACACAATGTTGTATACCAAATATATCTCTAATAAAGATGGGGGTGGTGGGAAGCTGTTATATGAAGCCATGAAAAGACATGCAAGAACCTTAAGTCGTATTTCTAAGTGAAAGAAGTCAATTTCAAAAGACTATTTATTGTAGGATTCCAACTATATGACATTCTTAAAAAGGCAAAAGTATGGAGACTAAACAGACCAGTGGTTGGAAGGGGTTGGGGGAAGGAATGGATGTATATGCAGAGCACAGGGTATTTTGGGGCAGTGAAACTTCTCTATATGATAATGTAATGGTGGATACACATCACTATATATTTCTCAAAACCTAAACAGTGTACATCAAGAGTAAACCCTAATGTAAACTATGGACTTCGAGTGATAATGACTTGTCAATGTAGGTTAATTAATTGTAACAAATATACCACTCTAGTGTAAAATGTTGATAGTCTGGAAGGCTGTGCATGTGTAGGAGCAGGAGGTATATGAGAAATCTGTATACCGTCTACTTATCTCTGATGTGAACCTAAAACTGCTCTAAAAAATAAAGTCTATTAAAAAAAATCCTTGGACTCACATATGCCTATGTAATAATCCATAAGCTTATTCTATTTTCACTTCCCTCTCTTCCTCTTCCGTATTTTTAGTTTTGCTATTTATACCTTATTGATATGTATTTCAGTTATGAATTGTTTATCACCTTTATCCCAAACTTTCGGTCTTCAGACTATAATTAGATTAAATGCAAAAAAAATTAACAATGACATGAAGCAGATAAAGAAATAAGGAGTGCACTTTTGTATTAAAAAAAAAACTTCTATCTAGTATTTGTTTCTGCTAAGGAAAAGTACAGAGTAGAGACAGCCCTGTCATAGCATGTGGTAGGAAATGAGGGGTTCCTACTAGAAACCTTCCTCACCACAGGACCGCCATCACATCATTCAGGTCTGTCCTCTGGCCAGAGACAATGTGCCATTCCTTCCCCCACCCCTTGGGTCAGTCTTTACTTATAGCTTAGGACCCTCTCAGGCCTTGTGTGAATTTTAACACAGGCCCTGAAGAGACAATTGTTGCCTTTACTGCACTACCCAGGTAGGGGATACTGCCATCTTTTGAGTTCAAGTCCTCTCTCCTCTGTGAAACCTTTCCTGATAAAAGTCCACACACTGTGGGACTTCCTGACACTCTGTTGCAGAGTTGAGTGAGTCAATACATAAGAGTGTAAAGACGGAAATATTTCACAGGCAATCTTTCTCCCAACTAGACTTGAGCCCTTGTCACCAGAGATAGTGACACCTGCTTCTCTCATACAATATCTCAGACAAGTCACTGACTGTGTGTGTGCCCAGTCGTGTCCAACTCTTTGTGACCTCATGGACTGTAGCCCACCAGGTCCCTCTGTCTGTGGGATTCTCCAGGCAAGAAGGCTGGAGTGGGTTGCCATTTTCACTTCCAGGGGATTTTCCCAACCCAGGAACTGAACCTGAATCTCCCACACATCTCCCGCATCTCCTGCACTGCAGGCAGATTTTTACCACTGAACCACCAGGGGAGTTTGAACATAGGTATGCAGTAAATATTTACTGGTTTCTCTGGGATGGCTGAGGAAGGCTGGTCTCTACCTTTCAGAGACCCTAGGTGCTCATTTACTTTGTGGCCGGTCACTTAACCTTCTCCTGTCAAATGTCCCTGGAGTTAGATAGACAAGCAGACCTATACATCTCAAACTCAGATTAGAAGTCACAGAGATCTGGACTTTCCTGGTGGCTCAGTGGTTAAGAATCCTCCTGCCAGTGCAGGGTCCATGGGTTCCATTCTGAAAGGTCACGCTGACCGCAGGCAGGAAAGCGCCAGCCGGACTGACGGAGAAGCCCCCGGCCGGAAAGTCCCAGGGACAGACATCCACCAATCAACAGCCCATTGCCAGGCAGACTGACAAGGACAGACATCCACCAATCAACAGCCCGCTGCCAGGCAGACTGATGGACGCGAAGGCGCCAAGACTCCGGCCAATAAAAAAACTGACACGGGACCTAAAACTCCAATCAGCACCCTGGTCCCACCACGTCCGTATCCGCAGGGGTATATAGGTGTCGCTCCGCCTCCCCGCAGATTGCAGACCCCCGCTTTCCGCCTGCTCGCGCCTAGGGGCTCTGCCCGGGAGCGATTGCCCAATTAAAAGCCTTTTTGATACTCGGGCGCTCTCTTTGTCTTGCCCCGGCGTTCTTACACATTCCTACTCTGAAAAGATTTCACATGCCAAAGAGCAATGAAGCTCATGGGCAACAACTACTGAACCTGCACTCTAGAGCCCATGCTCTGCAACAAGAAAAGCTACTACTCATCCCAACTAGAGAAAGCCCGAGCATAGCAATGAAGACTCAGCATGACCAAAAATAAACAAATGAAAAAACAAACAAAAGAAGTCAGAGCTTTTCCGTTAACTAATATGACCTTAGTTAAACCAGTTAGCTGCTCTGGGCCTCAACTTCCCCATCTGAAAAAAAAAAATGGGCTTGGACAAAAATCTCACTCCCACCTATTCTACATTCCTAGAGTGCTAAGAATGCACAGCCAGACATCAAAAGAGAGGAAAGGGACTACTCAACAAATGATGCCAGAGTTTAGCCATTTACAAAAAAAAAGGAAAGTCAACCAAGATCTGAACTTTATAACACATGTCAAAATAACTCCAGAGGGATAAGGGCATGCAAGATAAAAAATCACAAGGAAAATAAGAAAATATATCCTTGAATAGCCTTATGATCAGATGGTAAAAGAATTTTTAAATTCAAAGAATACGAAAGAAACAGAAAAGGAAAACATTGGGAAACTTTCTACATGAAAAAGAAAACCAATATTCTTAGAAATGTAAGCAAACATAAGAGGCAAATGCAAAATGAGAAAACTATAACAAAAAGAACGAAGTTTTATGTCCTACCGCCAACCTGATGGCATCTTCCTCTCTCAGTCCTCCACACAGGAAAGCCAGGGCTTAAACCTGACCCAGGAACCAGAGGGAAGCTGTGTAAGCTCCCGGATCTAACAACCACGTGACAGCAGCGCTGCACCAAACCAGAGGGCTGCTACGAAAAGCCTGAGTAACTACCCAATAGCAGTCACCTGCAAACTGAACCTGGGGTAGGCATGACCGAGGTTCTTACCTAATTTTGTAGATGAGAAAATGCAGGCCCAGAACAGATAAATGAGATTGCAAAGTCGTGACACCTGGTAAGCATTAACGCCAATTCTGGAACCCAGCTGGGGTCCTGACTCAGCTGATCCATCTATGAAATGAAGACGATAGATTAGACCCGTGGTTCTCCAAGTGCAGTGCCCAGACCAGCAGCATGAACCTCCCACGAGAAGTCCTTGGCAATGCAAACTCCCAGGTCTCCCCAGATCCAGAATCCTGATCTCTGGGATGGGGCCCAGCAATCTGTGGTCCCACAAGCCCTCTAGGTGCTTCCTATGTGCACCAAAGTTTGGAAAACCACGGGATTCCAAGATGTCTAAGGTCCCTTCAAGACATTTTTCTGAATGTCTGAGCACTGACCTCCAGGCCATTTGGCACAAAATCACACTATTCTTTTTTTTTTTAATTTTTTTTTCAATTATTTTTATTAGTTGGAGGCTAATTACTTCACAACATTGCAGTGGGTTTTGTCATACATTGACATGAATCAGCCATGGAGTTACATGTATTCCCCATCCCGATCCTCCCCCCCCCCCACCCGATTCCCCTGGGTCCTCCCAGTGCACCTGGCCCGAGCACCTGTCTCATGCATCCCACCTGGGCCGGTGATCTGTTTCACCATAGATAATATACATGCTGTTCTCTCGAAACATCCCACCCTCGCCTTCTCTCACAGAGTCCAAAAGTCTGCTCTGTACATCTGTGTCTCTTTTTCTGTTTACACTATTCTTAACCTAGGACCAAAGAGTGGTTTACAAAGGAAAAGTCTGATTGCAGTTTGTAATAGTGGGAATAAATGCCCCTCCCCCTGGTGGAATTTACACCTAGTGTATGTTAAAAGCTACCTGTCTGGATTCATTTGCATATGGCATGCTGGTACTCCTAAACCAGGCCTTCTTCCTGGGGTCTGCGAAGAGAGAGGACCAATGAGCCCCTCTTCAAAAAAACCAAATGAAGGGGGGGCAGTGGAAGGGACAAGGAAGAGATGGCCTGTCAATCACCTTTTTGCAGCAAATTCTCTAGGGGCTTCCCTCATAGCTCAGTTGGTAAAGAATCTGCTTGCAATGCAGGAGACCGCAGTTTGATCCCTGGGTTGGGAAGATCCCCTAGAGAAGGGAAAGGCTACCCACTCCAGTATTCTGGCCTGAAGAATTCCAATACTCCATGGAGTCGCAAAGAGTTGGACATGACTGAGCAACTTTCACTCTCACTAGAGGCCACTAGGACCTGCTGAAGAAACATGCTGGAGGGAACAGCAGGGGCCAACCTTCCCTGAGCCTGGCTGCTCCCCTTTGACTTGCCCTGACCTTGGTCAGATTTCAGTGCCAGCGCAAGGCCAGCTAACATGGAGGGAATCTCCTAGCCTGACAGTGAGGTCCTGCCCTGTGTTGAGGCCACCAGACTTTCCATCCCGGGAAGGGGCTCTGCTCCTTGGCCATCCTTGCCTAATCCTAGTCACCCAGCAGGGGCGGCTGTCGCCTAGGCCAAAGCCCAGCACCCTCCCTGGCAGCCCCCTCACCCCAGCAGCCCCCTGGCCCCACACGCCCCTGGCCCCAGCAGCACCACTGAGGCCACCTTCGCTGTTTGCTCTCACCTCTGCCCCCACTTCCCAGCCAGAGCTATTGAGGACCTTTTATGTTTGATGAAAGTGACATAAAACCAGCTCCACTGGCCCAATCAGAGCCTGTGCTGTGAAGGATGGAAGGGGAAAAGGGGAAGGTGACAGTCGTGTCCAAGGGAGGGTTGAAGACTTTAAATATTTACCTTGATTTGGGGGATGCAGCTCTTGAAGGCCAGAGAAGGGATCCCACCTTTAGGGGCCAGAAAGATAGACTATGGTGCTACAGGGCTGCTCACCATCTTTCCCCACCCACACCCTCCTGGGCTCCTGTCTTAATGAGGCGATGGGGGACTTGAGAAACTTGGCCTCACAGCTTACCAGGAGGAAGATAAAGGCCCTGAGGTAGGAAAAGACCCTCAAGTTGTGCTCAGGAGGCTCTGTTTTCTGTCACAGAGGCTGTGGCATGGAGACTGGAATGTGCCATGATTGAGGGGGCCACTATGCTGTTGAGAACAGGAAGGAAGAAACGACTGTTGAGAGGAGGCAAATTTCTCAAGTTTTCCAAGAAAGATGTGGTGAAAGAATACCCACAGACCACCCAGAATACAGCCAGGATGCCCAGCAGTTATCTGTTGTTGTTTAGTAGCTCAGTCTTGTCTGACTCTTTGTGACCCCATGGACTGTAGTCCACTGGGCTCCTCTGTCCATGGAATTCTCCAGGCAAGAATACTGGACTGGTATTCTTCTCCAGGGTATCTTCCGGACCCAGGGATCAAACAAAGCGTCCTGTATTGGCTGGTGGATTCTTTAACACTGAGCCACCAGGGAAGCCCTAACATACCCTGAGGACATGACATAAACTGATTAGAACTAACAAGGTCCAAGATGGCAGGAGATTCAACTTCCAATGACTTTTAAGCCTCATCATATGCTCATATTTATATCCATGTTATTGTTTAGTCGATAAGTCGTGTCCAACTCTTTTGCAATGCTGTGGACTGTAGCTGCCAGGCTCCTCTGTCCGTGGGATCTGCAGGCAAAAGAACTGGAGTAGATTGCCATATTCTTCTCCAGGTGATCTTCCCGACCCAGGGATAGAACCCCAGTCTCCTGCATTGGCAGGCAGGATTTTTTACTACTGAACCATCAGGGAAGCCTGGTAATTATCTAAGGCCCTCAAAAACTTTCAGTTTACAATTGCTCAAACAAAAGCTAACTTTCATAGAGAAGTTCATAATATTTTTTAAAATGCTTCTATCAACCTCTATTTGATAAAAGATTCAAAATCATCAATACAATTTACAAGCTTAGAGAAAATAAGTACAAATGCAAACAGATGTTAAGGAGACACTTATCAAAGAAATGGAGAAGAGACAGCTCCAGGAGGTGACAAAGTCTGAAGTAAAAGCTACCCTAAAGGAATTCCTCATTTTTGGTGAATGTTTAAGAATATACAGCTGTTCAGAGACATAGTTCAGAAATGCAATTAGCCATTCTAGAGCATCTGAAACACATTAGACTCAAGTTTTCAGAGACTGATGAGACTGAGTTTCACAGAATATTTCTTTGAATTCAATCAGTATTTCTATTCATTGGATCCTGATATTGCATTCAATGAGTTCTTTCTTTGGGTCAAGCCTTTGTGTGTTGATGTAACAAGTGATTCAAAACAGCATCTCCAGAAGTTAAAACCTATGCAAATATTAGTGATTGTTTATTAGTTGTCTTTAGTGGGGTTGGAAACTAATGAATGGAGAAAGGAAAAAAAGCTGATGCCACACAATTACAATTGCAGATTTTGCTGAGAACCTTATCTTCCTCATGATTTTGTTGAAAATCACCTTAGCAAAAGAAAGTATAAATTCCTCTTCACCTCCATGGTAGTAACAATTGATGGCTTTATCATCCACAATCTCCATCAGCCATCCTAAACAAATCAAAAGATATTGGGTGTTTCTTACAAACTCTGTCACAACAAGTTAAAACCAAATCATGCTCCCCAAGCTCCTTCTTTAAAAAAAAATTGGGACCATTTCTTTTCCTTCTTTCCTACAACTTTCATCTCTTCTTAAATATTTGAGGCTAACTCTAATGAGGAGACTTCCCAGGTGGTCCAGTAGTTAAGAATCCACCTGCCAATGCAGGGAACACAGGTTCAGTCCCTGGCATGGTAACTAAGATCTCATATGCTGTGGGGAAAAAAAGCCCCTACCTGTGCTACAACCTCTGAACCCATATGCCCTAGAGCCCATGCTCTGCAACAGGAGAAGCCATCGCAATGAGAAGCCCACACACTGCAATGAAGAGTAGCCCCTCGCTTGCAGCAACCAGAGGAAGCCTATGAGAAGCGATGAAGACCCAGCACAGCTGAAATAGATAAATAGGTAGATAAATTTTAAAAATAATTAAATCTAATGAAGAGATGCCTTCCAAGAACAAAGTCCATGATCTCAAGAAATATCCACCCTTTTCTGATACTTTGGAATCCTACCTTGGAGATTAATTTACTAAATAATGTCAGATCATCAAAGGCCTTCAAAAGAAGATGATAACTTCTGTATGGACAAGCTAAAACACTGGTTCCAAAATTTTGTTCCACATTCCACTCACCTAGGGATCTTTAAAAAAAAAAAAAAAAACAAGCCTGGCTCCCACCCCACCCCCGACATTCTAATTGGTTTGAGGTGCAACCTCAGTATCAGCAGTTTTTAAATCTCCCCAAGTGAGAATTCCCAAAGTTTTGGAGTCACTGGGATAAATCCTCAAGATTATCAGAGTTTTTTCTGTGTATTTTCTAGAATTGTCTTGCTATGCTTTTAGTAGTCATATGTAGTTAGGGTGTGCATATGTGTGATTTCATATTTTTGATAGGAATGTGGTTTTTTTCATTCTTTGCAATATGATGAGCCTTATTCTTTAGCATTTATTTTTATTATCCATGTCAATAATATCATACACAGACACCAAAATACTAGATACACCTGAGAACAAATTATCTATCCAAAACCAGACATCTGCAAGCCACAATAACTCTCACATAACCTGGGAAGACTAACCTGAATTTACTTTTCAGTGTCCTTGCTCCTTCTTAAGGATATAAACATCAGGGAAAACCTCTGGGATAGCATGGGCTGTAACGAAGCCCTCTTTTAAGCCAGTAATCCTAAAGATCCACTCTGGTCAGAGCTTTTGGCTGCCAGGAATATTCAATTATTCTCAGATAAAAGAAAGTCAGGCAGTTACTTATGCTTTTATCTCCTCATTAGTGTTAGCCCTAATACTAGTTTGGAGAAAGACCGCTATGGGGAGTGGAGTGGTTTTAGTTGTTAGCCCCAATACAGAGAAGGACCGCTATAGGGAGAGGGGTGGTGAATGAATATATCTATTATGTAATACAATGACCCTGTACTAATTCAGTGTATAGAAGTCTAGAATCGAGAAGGGAAAGCTGAGCTCTAAAATTCCAGCTCCTCCCTCTCAGCTCTGATACTTCCAGTTGTGTGATCTTGGACAAATCACCTAACTTCTCTGTACCTCCATTTCTTCATTTATAAAATAGAGATTATAGTACCTCCTTCACAGGATGGTTTGTGAACATGTTTACATAAGGTAATATTTATATAGCATTCAGAACAGTTCCTAATGCACAAATTGGTTAGCTATCCTTATTACATCACACCCTGTAGTAAAAGCTTTATAAGCATTTATTTATTATAAGGACACTGCAAAGAAGTTATTGTACCATTTCATGGATGAGGAAACAACTGAAGCTCAAAGTTAAAAACATACAAGGTCATCCAGCCAGTAATGTGTGGAGTTGTGAGAGGAAGCCAAGTCTGTATGTCTGATTCCACAGCTCACATAATGTTTGAGAGCAGCACAGTCTCAGTCTCTAGTATACATGTCTTTGTGTGCTGTACTAAGTCACTTCAGTCATGTCCGACTCTTTGCAACCCCATGGACTGCAGCCTGTCAGACTCCTCTGTCCATGGGATTCTTCAGGCAAGAATACTGGAGTGGGTTGTCATTCCCTTCTCCAGGGAATCTCCCCGACCCAGGGATCAAACCCATGTCTCTTATGTCTCTTGCATTGGCAGGTGAGTTCTTTACCACTAGCGCCACCTGGGAAGCCCCATGCATGTGCATATGTCCCAAGGAAGAGGAAAGAGTTTTCACTGAACTGAAACATCAGTGGCCCCAGAAACACTCTTTAGGGTTCCTCTACAGAGGACAACATAATACAGAAAGATCCCCCCACCACAAACACATATCCTTAACTTTATCATAGGCAACTCTGGTAATGTAAGGGGACCTATCAGAGCAATGGCATCCATCAACAGGGTACTTCTCTACACAGTAAAGCAGCAGCAAGACCCACTATTCCCATCAATGCACAAAAGAGGCTACAGAGCCTGATGGAACAGAGCTCTGCTAACAAGCTGACATTACCATACCATCAGAGTGGTAATGGTATCCAGTGAGCCGATAGATCTGTGAAAACTACAGTACTCAGAGAGAACTGCCCTATCTAATTAATCAATAGAGGGCATCAGGTACAGAATAAAAGGTATATGACACATTACTTGGGTATCTCAAACACATAGCAGGTAAAAGATTCTTTTCAAGCCCCCACACCCACCTCAATATAAGATACATAAGTTAGACCTTAGGGAAATGTATTTTATTCATTCATTCATTCATTCAATAAATGCTGATTTTGTGTTTTCTGTGAAGATACCAAGTACTCTGGCTGCCAAGGGTACAATGGTGACAACGCTTCCAATTTTGCATGGCAAAATTATGTTATTCAAATAATTATACAAATACAGAATTGCACTGATGACAAATGCTATGACTGAGATGGAGATAGTGCTATAAACATCCATAATGGGAGAATGTTTACCCAGGCAGTGAAAGTGAACAATAAAATGAGATCCAAGGGATGAATAGGCATTAATGAAACAAAAAGGGTGGGGATACTTCCAGGTATAGGAGACAGCATATTCAAAGGCCCTGTGGCAAGATAAAGATTAATAAATACAAAGACTTGAAGACATAATACAGTATGAGGCTGAAGACTCAGATGGAGCACAACCATACAGGCATTGTAGGTAATTAATTATCTATAGTAAATAACTTGATCTTTATCCCAAAATCCATGGGAAGCTTTTGCAAGCTTTTAAAAAAGTAGGAGAATGTCATATGATTAATATTATGAAAAAAAATCACTCAGTCATGCCACTCCTCTGTTTTAAATCTTCCTAAGGCTTTCAATTGCTTCCCAGGTGGCACTAATGGTACAGAGCCTGACTGTCAATGCTGGTTAGATGTAAGAGATGCAGGTTTGATCCCTGAGTCAGAAAGACTCCCTGGAGGAGTGCATGGAAACCCATTCCAGTATTCTTGCCTGGAGAATCCCATGGACAGAGGAGCCTGTTGGGCAACAGTTCATAGGGTTGCAAAGAGTCAGACATGACTGAAGCGGCAACACACACACATGCACACACATACACACACACACACACACACACACACGGTTTTCAATTACACTAAGAAGAGAAACCCATGTCCTTGTATCATGATCTTCAGAGCTCTGGCCCCTGGCTTCTTCCCCTACTCTCCCTTCATTACCTTTAGTCCAGTCACACTGGCTTCCTTGCTATTCCTAGAAAATGTCAACCTTGTTCCCACCCACAAGGCATTGAACTTGCTGTTAATTCTACCTAGAATGTTCTTTCCCCAGACATTTGCATGGATCACCCCCTCTCTTAGTTCAGGTCTCTGCTCCAATGCCAACTACTTGGAGAAGTCTTCTCTGCCAAGTCCATCTAAAATTGCACCCCTGACACTACTTCCTTATCTGTTTAATTTTTCTTCATGGCATTATCACGACCTAACATTTTATTAAATATTTGCTTATTGCCCACCTCTCCCAATAATATGTAATTGTATGAGTTCAGGGGCTTTGTTTTGTTCACTGCTATATTACCAACATATAGAATGGTGCCTAGCACATGGTGAGTACTTGATAAGTATATTTTGATTAAATGAATGAATAAATTAGTGACTGCAATGAAAAGAATGCATTGAAAGGGGGCCAGAGTAAAAGTAAGAAGTCTAGTTAGGAGACAATTATAGTATTCCAGATGGCAGTTGAAGAGAGCTTGGACTGGGATGGTAATGGAGAAAGCAATGAGAATGAATAAGCTCTTAGATATTGGGGGAGGGGTAAAATTGATAAGACAATGACTGATTAGATATAGCAAGTGATAAAGGGGGGAGAATGATAAGGATGACTCCCAGGTTACATGCTAGAATCTTCTTGTACATTACTTCCCAACAAACTTCTGGCAAGCATACTATTGAGTTGGCCAAAAAGTTCACTTGGGTTTTTCCATAAGATGTTATGGGAAAACCCAAACAAATGTTTTAGCCCACCCAATATTTCAAGTGAGCTTTGTTAAGACCTAAAATGGCATTTCCATTTAATAGAATCATGCCTACAGAGGCTACTACAGAGCCACCATAGAAAAACTAGATTTGATCCTGTTCTAATGGGGAAGACTGATCTAAAATGACTGTGTCACCAAGCTGGGGGCCCACATTTCCCTCCACCTTCCAACACCATCCACCATAGCTAACCATACACATTCGAAGTAAAGTACAACTGGCCCCTGGAACAAAAGCATATCAACTAGGCCACAGGAGAATGTCATGTTCACCTCACATTCAAGCAACACAGAATCATCTCCGAAAACCACATCAGCCATTAAAAAGAAAAACAACAAATTGAGGGAGAATTTACAGAATTTCGGACTTCACTCCTTAAAACTGTCAAGTTGAAGGGGAGCAGAATTTGCCACTCCAAAATGCCTCTTTGGCATAAGGATTACTTGGAGCTTCATATTTTTAAGAAACAGCAGACATAGAAGAAGCTCTGAAAACCCGAGTAGAAGGTACTCTTTGGTAAGAGACATTTACAACTATAAGGGAAACCTCTGTTTGCAAGAGTGTCTCCCTCTCTGTACCAGGGAGAAGAGGATGAGGAGGATGACCAAGTCTCTAGAAACTCTCACCGATGGAGAAGTTAGGAACTTAGATCTGCATAACAACCATGCCCTTGCTTACTGTGCTTTGCATGAAAACCTCCCATAACCAGCCTTGTCCACCTCCTCCCACCAAATCTTCTGTCTTTATCTAGAGGCATTTAAGGTGGTGGTTTGGGCCATTTCAGGGAGTTACTCAGTTTTGCTGGGTCTCTCCTACGTATAAAGGAGGAATTGTTGTTTAATCACTAAGTCATGTCCAACTCTTTGCAACCCTATGGACTGTAGCCCACCAGGCTCCTCTGTCCATGGGATTTCCCAGGCAAGAATATTGGAGTGGGTTGTCGTGCCCTCCTCCAGGGGATCTTCCCCACCCAGGGATTGAATCTGCATCTCCTGCATTGGCAGGTGGATTCTTTACCACTGAGCATGTGGTCCCAAATGCTCATGATGCAGACAGAAAATTAAGATCCAGAAAGATTAACTGATTCACCTAGGATCACAAACCATAAACACTTTTTCAACAACATCAGGCAGGTCACTCCCTTCAGACTCTTTAGTTTTGCTACACACAGAGCCAATAAATTATTTACAAACTCAATAAAAAACCTCATAGAGGTAATTTGACTTGTGTTTATGAAACAAAATAGAAACAATACTGTATATATTTAGAGTTCCAAAGAATAGCAATGAGAGATAAGGAAGCCTTCCTCAGTGATCAATGCAAAGAAATAGAGGAAAATAATAGAATGGGAAAGACTAGAGATCTCTTCAAGAAAATTAGAGATATGAAGGGAACATTTCATGCAAAGATGAGCACAATAAAGGACAGAAATGGTACAGACCTAACAGAAGCAGAAGATATTAAGAAGAGGTGGCAAGAAGATACAGAAGAACTACACAAAAAAGATCTTAATGACCCAGATAAGCACAATAGTGTGATCACTCACCTAGAGTCAGGCATCTTGGAGTTTGAAGTCAAGAGGGCCTTAGGAAGCACCACTATGAACAAAGCTAGTGGAGATGATGGAATTCCAGCTGAGCTATTTCAAGTTCTAAAAGATGATGCTGTTAAAGTGCTGCACTCAATATGCCAGCAAATTAGGAAAACTCAGCAGTGGCCACAGGACAGGAAAAGGTCAGTTTTCATTCCAATCCCAAAGAAAGGCAATGCCAAAGAATGTTCAAATTGCTGCACAATTGCACTCATCTCATACACTAGCAAAGTAATGCTCAAAATTCTCCAAGCAAGGCTTCAACAGTACATGACCTGAGAACTTCCAGCTGTTCATGATGGATTTAGCAAGATAGTTCCAGAAAAACATCTACTTATGCTTTATTGACTACACCAAAGTCATTGACTCTGTAGATCACAACAAACTGTGGAAAATTCTTCAAGAGATGGGAATACCAGACCACCTGACCTGCCTCCACAGTAATCTATATGCAGGTCAAGAAGCAACAGCTAGAACCAGACATGGAACAACAGACTGGTTCCAAATTGGGAAAGGGGTACGTCGAGGCTATATATTGTCTCCCTGCTTATTTAACTTATATGCAGAGTACATCATTGAAAATGCTGGGCTGGATGAAGCACAAGTTGGAGTCAAGATTGCTGGGAGAAATACCAATAACCTCAGTTATGCAGATGACACCAACCTTATGGCATAAAACGAAGAGGAACTGAAGAGCCTCTTGATGAAAGTGAAAGAGGAGAGTGAAAAAGCTAGCTTAAAATTCAATATTCAAAAAACTAAGATCATGGCATCCAGCCCCATTGCTTCATGGCAAATACATGGGTAAACAATGGAAACAGTGACAGACTTTATTTTCTTTGGCTCCAAAATCACCACAGATGGTAACTGTAGCCATGAAATGAAAAGAAGCATGCTCCTTGGAAGAAAAGCTATGACAAACCTAGACAGTATATTAAAAAGCAGAGACATTACTTTGCCGACAAAGGTCCATCTAGTCAAAGCTGTGGTTTTCCCAGTAGTCATATATGGATGTGAGAGTTGGACTACAAAGAAAGCTGAGCATCAATGGATTGATGCTTCTGTTTTTTGGGGATTTTTTTTTCATTTATTTTTATTAGTTGGAGGCTAATTACTTTACAATATTGTAGTGGTTTTTGCTATACACTGACATGAATCAGCTATGGATTGATGCTTTTGAACCGTGGTGTTGAAGACTCTTGAGAGTCCCTTGGACTGCAAGGAGATCAAACCATTTAATTCTAAAGGAAATCAGTCCTGAATATTCACAGAAGGACTGATGCTGAAGCTATGATACTTTGGCCACCTGATGTGAAGAACTGACTCATTTGAAAAGACCCTGATGCTGCGAAAGATTGAAGGCAGGAGGAGAAGAGGATGACAGAGGATGAGATGGTTGGATGGCATCACTGATTCAATGGACATGAGTTTGAGTAAGCTCTGGGAGTTGGTGATGGACAGGGAAGCCTGGCATGATGCAGTCCATGGTGTCGCAAAGAGTCGGACACGACTAAGTGACTGAACTGACTATGAAACAAATTAGAAATAACAGTGTATATAGTAGAATGGTCCATAAAAGTACCTTTTTTCCCTGGTTATGACCAGCTGTGGTATTGGGTTCTTTTAATAAAACCTGACTTAACTGTAAGAATCAGAAACAGATGTATGAGGAAATACTAGAGTCAAGTTTTAACTCAAACTTTGCATTTTATTCTCTGGCTTGGATCTCAATACAACTGAGACAACTAAGCTTCAATTTCCTCTTTAAACAGGAACAAAAATTTCCTATCTTACCCAGGGACCATGAGAATTATTAGAGCTTGACACCCTCTGTCATCTTTCCCATCTGAAGAGTGATGGGATTTTCCTTAGTGTTACAAAGTCCTAAGTGTGCTAATCTGACCATCCCAGGCCACTATCTGCTCTTGTGACTGACCACCCATCATTCCAGGAGTCACACATTCTTATGGCACTTGGTTTCACCTTAGCATCTTTAGAAAATGTAGCAGAAAAAGCTGCCAGTGGTAGTGGTAAAGAAGCCATCTGCCAATGCTGGAGATGTAAGATGTAATGCGGGGTTCAATCCCTGGGTCCGGAAGATCCTTTGGAGAAGGGCATGGCAACCCACTCCAGTATTCTTGCCTGGAAAATCCCATGAACAGAGGAGACTGGCAGGCTATAGTCCATAGGGTCGCAAAGAGTCAGATACAACTGAAGTGACTTAGCATACATGCCTAGCAGAAAGAGCAAAGGGCAGACAGGAAGCCAGGAGAAATTGTTCCATGCTCAGAGCCACCAATGCCTTTCATATGAGCTTCAACTAGTCACTTCTTCCTTTTGTATAATGAAGGGATGGGACCTCAACCTATGTTCTCTGTGGCTCTGAGGATCCCTATGAGCCCGTCAGCTTGGACAAATGACTCTAGAACTTTATATGCAGGCAACATCAGGCAGGCTGAAAATGAAGATGACATCTGGCCTTTTGCGTCCATATCAAGTTTTCAAATCAGCTACAAAGTTCATCTCAGCATGGGGGCTTCTAGTGTCTTTTGCCACTCCATGACCCACACAGGGGTTGCTGAGATGACTCAAGGGGAGGAAGGTGGCAGGTCCCCTCGTCAGAGACAATTAATTAACCTTTAAAGTCATTATTTCTACTCCATAGTCTGTATTCCCCTGACTAGAAGAGTAGGAAAACCAATAATGACAGTGTTTCTGGAATGGAGGTTGATAATTACAAAGTAGAATTTCTCAGGTAGGTGAGAAGGGACATTGACCCTATTCATATTTATAAGCCTGGTATGTCTGAATCTCATTATGTCTATTTTACAGCTAAGGAGGAAATGCACTTCCCCATTTTTCTTAGCTCAGCTCCTTTTCCTACCCAATACACACTCTGTGGAGAGAATATGGAATCCCTTTCATTCTAACCTTAATACAGGTTTAGAAAGCTGCTTTCAACAAATATCCCAACTAGAGGTTCTCAGCTCACTTTCCTGAGCAAAAATGGTCAGGTCATGTGACCCAGAAGAGTAGAAGCATTTCAAAATCAGCTTTCAGGGGACCAGAAAAGAATGTCAAGCTTCCCAGGTGGCGCTAGTGGTAAAGAACCTGCCTGCCAATGCAGGAGACATAAGAGACACAGGTTCAGTCCCTGAGTTGGGAAGATCCCCTGGAGGAGGGCATGACAACCCACTCCAGTATTCTTGTCTGGAGAATCCCATGGACAGAGGAGCCTGGTGGGCTACAGTCCATGAGGTCGCAGAGAGTGAAACATGACTGAAGCAACTTAGCGCAGAACAAAGAATGTGGAAACCAGATTATTAAGAGTCTCAAAGACAGTGAACAGGTTCTAGGTCTGGGTAAGATGAAGTACACACACTCCAGCCTGCTTTTTCCACTAAATGAAGCTATCAAACCTGAACAGAAAGCATGGAACAACGATTTTGAGAAAAAGTAAAAAGTAGCAGACAGTTGGAGAAGACAACCAGTATCAAAAGTACCACTGACCCAGTGCTGAGTTTCCCATTCTTCCTTTAGTGCCCTCTGGTCTAAAACCCAAAATCCAGAATTGAACACCAGGTCAGGACAGAGAGATCTCTGAGAAGCCCTCTAATTAGGGTTCAAAGAATGGAAAACAAGTCTCCTGACACCAAAATACGATGGAAGATATCCCCTTTTTCTATTGTTTTCTTTTTTCTTTTGTCTCTCCGCTTCTCTCTTCTGTATTCTCTCATGACCAAGCCCCCCAGGAAATTCCCTAAAGAAGGCATCAGTGGCAGAAACAGTGGGACCACAAGAACGGCTAAACATAAAGCGAAGGTCAGAGAAGCAGTGATCCCCAGAAAGTGGGGGAAAGAGAAAGAAAAAGTCGTTCAGTTGTGTCCGACGATACAATCCGTGGAATTCTCCATGCCAGAATACCATAGTAGGCAAAACTCCACTTTTGTTTCTCCCTGTCTTCCCATCACTTGGCCCGAGATGTGAGCACAGTTGTGAAAGTACACAGCAGAATGAGATAAGGAAGGCCAATTTTCTGGCCAGAGGACCAAAAGGGAAGTCTCAAAGAACCAGAAAGTTCAGGGGATATGGCTGAAGAGGAGCTTGGCAGAATGACCTGGCCCTGGAAACCTGTTGTTTATTAACCTCTGGGCTCACTACTAAGCCATGCATATGTCAATCTGACCCAAAAGTGCAAAGAGTTTGAGAACTGAATTCCAAGAGAGACCCATACTGGCAACTGGGCAGGATAGATACAAACAGCATTGCAAAGGCTTTGAAAATAGATGTAACACTGAAGCAAAGTCCACAAAAATCTGGTCAGAACTTGCAGCCCAAACCCAACTGGTTGCCTGCCTAAACAAAAGCATCTGTTTCGTCATGGATTTAAACAACACAGAGAGGCTCATAATGTTCAAAGTGTGTGAGATAGAATTCAAAAGTACTTAGCCTGTGAAGAATTAGGAAAATTCTCAACTTGCATGAGAAACCTTGAAATGAATGGAATTATAGAGCATCTTGGAGGAAATGGAAAGAGAAAAGAGAAATTTTAGAGCTGAAAAATACAAAAGTTAAAAAGTTCTTGAAACTCACTAGATGGACTCAATAGTACAGTGTGGTGCAGAACATACATCTAAAGAAACAATGACTGAAAACTTCCAAAATTTAGCAAAGGATATAAACCTACATATTCAAGAAGCTCAGCAAGTCATATACAAGACAAATCCAAAGAAATCTATGCTTAGGCACATCAACATCAAACTGCTGAGACTGTTCGTAGTAAATCTTAAGACTGAATAGTGTGATTTATCCAACTTTGTTCTTTATTTTTTAAATTGTTTGGCTATTCTGTTTTCTTTGCTTTCTATATAATTTTAGAAACAGCTTGTGTGTTCCCTGGTGGCTCAAACTGTAAAGAATCTGCCTGGGATGCAGGAGACGTGGGTTCAATCCCTGGGTCAGGAAGATTCCCTGGAGAAGGGAATGGCAACCCACTCCAGTATTCTTGCCTGGGAAATTTCATGGACTGAGAAGCCTGGTGGGCTACAGTCCATGGGGTCTCAAAGACTCTGACATGACTGATTGACTAACACTTCAACTTCCACAGTATATTTGGTGTGTATATATATATATATATATATATATATATTTATACACACACACACACACACAAATACTGCTGGGTTTGGGTAGAATTGACAATTAACTATATTTAATCTTCTGATACAGGAGAACAGTTAATCTCTCCATTTATTTAGGTCTTCTTTGATTTCTTTCATCAGCAGTTTGTAGATTGTAGCATATAGACCCAATACATGTTTTATTAGATTTATATAACATTATTGCATTTTGGACCTATTGTAAATGATATTTTTTTTAAGTTTTGGTTTCTAATTATTCAATGCTGATATACACAAATACAATTGATTTTTGTGTATCAACATTGTATCCTGTGACCTTGCTAAATTCTGTTATTAGTCAAGAAACTTTGTTGTCAATTTGTTAAGATTTTTCTACATAGAAAATCATGTTTGCAAATAGGGAAAATTTTATTCCTTCCTTTTTAATCTGAATGCCTTCTACATCTTTTTCTTTCTTTACTGTACTGGCTAGAACTTCCAGTACATATAGTGATGAATAGGAATTGTGAGATGAGAAATCCATGCTTTGTCCCCACTCTTATGAGGAAAGCATTCGATCCTTTACTATTAAGTATGATATTAGCTGTAGGGATTTTGTAGATAACTTTTACCAACTTGAGGAAGTCCTTGTATTTCTAAGCCACTGAGAGTTTTTATCATAATGGATGATGGATTATTTTTTTAAAGGATCAATTGATAAGCTTACACAGATTCTCTTCTTTATACTGTAGATTCTCTAGATATGGTGGATTATATTGATCATTTTTTAAAATATTGAACCAGTCTTGCATTTCTTGAATAACTCCACTTAGTCATGCTCAATTATTCTTTTTATGTTGCTAAATCCAACCTGCTAATATTTTGTTGAGGATTTTTACATCTATGTTCATGGGGAATACTAGTTAGTAGTTTTCTTTTCTTATAACATCTATATCTAGTTTAGATATCAGGATAATACTAGCCCCATAAAATGTGTTGAGAGATATTTCCTCATCTATTTTCTGGAGGAGATTGTGTAAGATTGGTGTCATTTAATTGTTAAATGGTTGGTAGAATCCTCCAGTGAAACTATCCAAATCTTAAGTTTTCTTTTTCAAAACTCTTTTAATTACAGATTCAATTTGTTTAATAGTTATAGATCTATTCAAGTTACCTGTTTCTTCTTGAGTGAATTTGGCGATTTGTGGTTTTTAAAAAATTGGTCCACATCATCTAAATTGTTGAATTTACACACATAGAGTTATTCATGCATGCTCAGTTGCTTCAGTTGTGTCTGACTTTTTGAGACCCCATTGACTGTAGCCTGCCAGGCTCCTCTGTCCATGAGGATTCTCCAGGCAAGAATACTGGAGTGGGTTGTCATGCCCTCCTCCAAGGGAGCCTCCTGACCCAGGGATTGAACCTCTGTCTCCCACATTGCAGGCGGATTCTTTACCACTGAGCCACTGGGGAAGCCCTAGAGTTATACATGCTCAAGCTCAGTTGCTCAGTTGTGTCCAGCTCTTTGTGACCCCATGAACTGTAACCCCCAGGCTTCTCTGTCCATGGGATTTCCTAAGCAAGAGTACCAGAGCAGGTTGTCATTTCCTTCTCCAGGGGATCTTCCCAACCCAGGAATCGAACTCGCATCTCTTACATCTCCTGAAATGGCAGGCAGATTCTGCCACTGAGCATTTTGTCCTTTTATTGTCTGTAGCAAACCCCCTCTTTCATTCCTAATGTTAGTCATCTGTGCTTCTCTCCTTTTCTTTGTCAGTCATGCCAGAGGTTAATCAATTTTATGATGCTTAAAAGAAACAGCTTTTGGTTTCATTGATTTTTCCCTACTGATTTTCTGTTTTCAATTTTATCAGTTTCTGCACCCCAGTCTTTCCTTGGGTTTAATTTGCTCTTCTTTTTCAAGTTTCTTAAGGTAGAAGCTGAGATCACTGATTTATTTTTGTTTTTCTATTTCCAGCATTTAGTGCTGAGTTTCCTTTGAAACACTGCCTTCGATGCATGCCATAAAATTTAATATGTTGTATTTTCATTTTCATTCAGTTGAAAATAATTTCTAAATTTCCATGATATTTCTGCTTTGACTTACAGGTTATTTAGGAATATGTTACTTAACTTCTGAATGATTGGCGATTTCCTTGCCATATTTCTGTTATTGATCTCATTTAATTTCATTATAGTCAGATAGTATATTTCATGTAATTTAAATTAATTTGCCAAGATGTGTTTTTATGGCCCAGCATATGGCTTATCTTTGTGACTGTTGATCTTAAAGTGCTTTTCAGTTTATGGATTCCAGAGTCTTGCAGAGACTGCAAAGTAGTGGCTCTACTAAGATAGGGTCAGGAGAAGGGAAATTTGAGAATCTGGACAAAATGTAAGCAAGGAGAGAAACTCTGCCTTAACACAAAAGTAAAGTCATTGGAGCCATATCTGTGAAAACTTATCAGACACACCTCAAAAATCCCTTTAGAAACAACTGAAAACTTTCTATGAATATTATATAACCTATGTTACCATACCTAAGCAATGTTGTACTCTTGTTTCATATATATGGTTACAAACTGCATAGAGTTTTGTGGAACTTTGAGTCAAAAGTCCTAGTTACCAAGGTCCAAAGAAAATTGATTACAAAGAGACCCCAAAAGAAAATCTAACAATTTATGCCAACCTCATAGAAACCTTCTAGGTGACCTTTGGCCCATGGTGGTAAATAGAAAGATATGTTTAATTCTGTCTCCTGTGTGTGTGTCTCTACCTCTGGAATTAAACAGTTATACCTTCTATCCAAAGCTTTCTAGGGAGACAGAGGAGCATAGTGACTAAAAGCAAAGACTCAAGCAGAAGATCTAAGTTCAAATTCTGGCTTTAGCCCTTACTGACTCAGTGAAATTGAGCAAGTTCCTCAGCCATTCCAAGTCTCCACTTCTCCTTCTATTAAATAGGATAATAGCTGTACCTATATCATAAAATTTTTGTGAGGAGTAAATGAGATCAAACATAAAGGTCCTGTCAACTACATGTGAAAGGATAAAACTGGATCACTTTCTTACACCATATAAAAAAGAAAACTCAAAATGGAATAACAGCTTAAATATAAGACCCAAAACCACAAAAATTCCTAGAAGAAAAATTTGGGGAGAATCGCCTCAGACAAGGGCTACAAATGCAAAATAAACAAATGGGACTATATCAAACTAAAAAGCTTTTGCACAGTGAAGGAAACCATCAACAAAATGAAAGGGCAACCTACTGAGTGGAGAATATATTTGCAAATGATATATCTGATAAGGGAATGATAGCCAAAATACATAAAGAACACATACAGCTCAACATCAAAAAACAAACAACCCAATATAAAATGGGCAGAGGATCTGAATAGACATTTTTCCATGGAATACATATGGATGACCAACAGGCACATGGAAATATGCTCAATATCACTGATCATCAGAGAACTGCAAATCAAAACCACAGTAAGATATCACCTCATGTCTGTGAGAATGGCTGTCATCCAAAAGAAACAAGAGTAGGCAAGGAAGTAGAGAAAAGGGAACCCTCATGCACTGTTGGTGGGAATGTAAATTGGTACAGCCACTATAAAAAAAACAATATGCCATTACACTCCAGTCAGGATGGCTGCTATCCAAAAGTCTACAAGCAATAAATGCTGGAGAGGGTGTGGAGAAAAGGGAACCCTCTTACACTGTTGGTGGGAATGCAAACTAGTACAGCCGCTATGGAGAACAGTGTGGAGATTTCTTAAAAAACTGGAATTAGAACTGCCATATGACCCAGCAATCCCACTTCTGGGCATACACACTGAGGAAACCAGATCTGAAAGAGACACATGCACCCCAATGTTCATCGCAGCACTATTTATAATAGCCAGGACATGGAAGCAACCTAGATGCCCATCAGCAGATGAATGGATAAGGAAGCTGTGGTACATATACACCATGGAATATTACTCAGCCGTTAAAAAAAATTCATTTGAATCAGTCCTAATGAGATGGATGAAACTGGAACCCCTTATACCGAGTGAAGTAAGCCAGAAAGATAAAGAACATTACAGCATACTAACACATATATATGGAATTTAGAAAGATGGTAACAATAACCCTATATGCAAAACAGAAAAAGAGACACAGAAGTACAGAACAGACTTTTGAACTCTGTGGGAGAAGGTGAGGGTGGGATGTTTTGAAAGAACAGCATGTATATTATCTATGGTGAAACAGATCACCAGCCCAGGTGGGATGCATGAGACAAGTGCTCGGGCCTGGTGCACTGGGAAGACCCAGAGGGATTGGGTAGAGAGGGAGGTGGGAGGGGGGATCGGGATGGGGAATACGTGTAACTCTATGGCTGATTTGTATCAATGTATGACAAAACCCACTGGAAAAAAATAAATAAATAAATAAAGGAGGAAAAAAAAAAAAAGAAGAAGAAGAAATGGAGTAGCCATCATGGTCAACAAAAGAGTCCGAAATGCAGTACTTGGATGCAATCTCAAAAACGACAGAATGATCCTTGTTCATTTCCAAGGCAAACCATTCAATATCACCGTAATCCAAGCCTATGCCCCAACCAGTAATGCTGAAGAAGCTGAAGTTGAACAGTTCTATGAAGACCTACAAGAACTTCTGGAACTAACACCCAAAAAAGATGTCCTTTTCATTATAGGGGACTGGAATGCAAAAGTAGGAAGTCAAGACACACCTGGAGTAACAGGAAAATTTGAATTTGGAGTATGGAATGAAGCAGGGCAAAGGCTAATAGAGTTTTGCCAAGAGAACACACTGGTCATAGCAAACACCCTCTTCCAACAACACAAGAGAAGACTCTACATATGGACATCACCAGATGGTCAACACCAAAATCAGATTGATTATATTCTTTGCAGCCAAAGATGGAGAAGCTCTGTACAGTCAGCAAAAACAAGACCAGGAGCTGACTGTGGCTCAGATCATGAACTCCTTATTGCCAAATTCAGACTTCAATTGAAAAAACTAGGGAAAACCACCAGACCATTCAGGTATGACCTAAATCAAATCCCTTATGATTATACAGTGGAAGTGAGAAATAGATTTAAGGGACAGATCTGATAGAGTGCCTAATGATCTATGGACAGAGGTTCGTGACATTGTACAGGAGGCAAGGATCAAGACCATCCCCATGGAAAAGAAATGCAAAAAAGCAAACTGGCTGTTTGAGGAGGCCTTATAAATAGCTGTGAAAAGAAGAGAAGTGAAAAGCAAAGGAGAAAAGGAAAGATATACTCATTTGAATGCAGAGTTCTAAAGAATAGCAAGGAGAGATCAGAAAGCCTTCCTCAGCGATCAATGCAAAGAAATAGAGGAAAACAACAGAATGGGAAAGACTAGAGATCTCTTCAAGAAAATTAGAGATACCAAGCAAACATTTCATTCAAAGATGGGTTCGATAAAGGACAGAAATGGTATGGACCTAACAGAAGCAGAAGATATCAAGAAGAGGTGGCAAGAATACACAGAAGAACTGTACAAAAAAGATCTTCATGACCCAGATAATCACGATGGTGTGATCACTCACCTAGAGCCAGACATCCTGGAATGTGAAGTCAAGTGGGCCTTAGAAAGCATCACTATGAATAAAGCTAGTGGAGGTGATGGAATTCCAGTTGAGCTATTTCAAATCCTGAAAGATGATGCTGTGAAAGTGTCGCACTCAATATGCCAGCAAATATGGAAAACTCAGCAGTGGCCACAGGACTGGAAAAGGTCAGTTTTCATTCTAATCCCAAAGAAAGGCAATGCCAAAGAATGCTCAAACTACTGCACAATTGCACTCATCTCACATGCTAGTAAAGTAATATTCAAAATTCTCCAAGCCAGGCTTCAGCAATACGTGAACCATGAACTTCCAGATGTTCAAGCTGGTTTTAGAAAAGGCAGAGGAACCAGAGATCAAATTGCCAACATCCGCTGGATCATCAAAAAAGCAACAGAGTTCCAGAAAAACATCTATTTCTGCTTTATTGTCTATGCTAAAGCCTTTGACTGTGTGGATCACAATAAACTGTGGAAAATTCTGAAAGAAATGGGAATACCGGACCACCTGACCTGCCTCTTGAGAAACCTATATGCAAGTAAGGAAGCAACAGTTAGAACTGGACATGGAACAACAGACTGGTTCCAAATAGGAAAAGGAGTACGTCAAGGCTGTATATTGTCACCCTGCTTATTTAACTTATATGCAGAGTACATCATGAGAAACACTGGGCTGGAGGAAGCACAAGCTGGAATCAAGATTGCCGGGAGAAATATCAATAACCTCAGATATGCAGATGACACCACCCTTATGGCAGAAAGTGAAGAGGAACTAAAAAGCCTCTTGATGAAAGTGAAAGAGGAGAGTGAAAAAGTTGGCTTAAGCTCAACATTCAGAAAACTAAGGTCATGGCATCTGGTCCCATCACTTCATGGCAAATAGATGGGGAAACAGTGGAAACAGAGTCAGATTTCATTTTGGGGGGCTCCAAAATCACTGCAGATGGTGATTGCAGCCATGAAATCAAAAGACGCTTACTCCTTGGAAGGAAAGTTATGACCAACCTCGATAGCGTATTAAAAAGCAGAGACATTACTTTGCCAACAAAGGTCTGTCTAGTCAAGGCTATGGTTTTTCCAGTGGTCATGTATGGATGTGAGAGTTGGACTGTGAAGAAAGCTGAGCACCGAAGAACTGATGCTTTTGAACTGTGGTGTTGGAGAAGACTCTTGAGAGTCCCTTGGACTGCAAGGAGATCCAACCAATCCATTCTAAAGGAGATCAGTCCTGGGTGTTTATTGGAAGGACTGATGCTGAAACTGAAACTCCAATACTTTGGCCACCTCATGCGAAGAGTCAACTCACTGGAAAAGACCCTGATCCTGGGAGGGATTGGGGGCAAGAGGAGAAGGGAATGACAGAGGATGAGATGGCTGGATGGCATCACCAACTCGATGGACATGAGTTTGAGTAAACTCCGGGAGCTGGTGATGGACGGGGAGGCCTGGCATGCTGCAATTCATGGGGTCGCAGAGACTGAGCGACTGAACTGAACTGAAGTGAACAGATGGATCTGTATCCATACAAAATATATAGTATTGGCTTGCACATCATATTTCAAATTTCATGTGACTGTGTACATCATTCTATCATTTCCTTCTTTCATTCCAAAATGGTTTTGAAATATATTCATGTTGATTCATATATCTGGTTAATTCCTTTTAATTTCTGTATAATAACCCACTATATAGATGTACCTCATTTTATTTAACCATTCCCCTGTTGATGAACATTTAGATTGTTTCCAAGATTTTACTAGTACAAAATGTCACAACAAATATGCTTTATTACATATCCCTTGGTGTATGTTTGTTACTTTAAAAAGAGACCTAGGGGATTTCCTTGGTGGTCCAGTGGGTAAGACTCCATGCTCCCAGTGCAAGGGACCTGGATTCGATCCCTCATCAAGGACTAGATCCCGCATGAATGCCACAACAAAGATCCTGTGAGCCACAAGTAAGACCCAGCACAGCCAAGATGAATAGACATTAAAAAAAAAAAAAACAGAGAGAAAGACCTAGGGATTTCCCTGTTGTCTAGTAGTTAAGACTTTGCCTTCCAATGCAGGAGGTGCAGGTTTGATTCCTGGCCAGGAAGCTAAGATCCCATGTGCCTCATGGCCAAAAAAAAAAAATTTTTTTTTTAAAGCCAGAAACAACAAAATAAAGACTTTAAAAACAGCCCACATAAAAAAATTCTAAAAAGAGAGAGAGAGACCTAGTAGAACTGCTGGATTATAGGGTGTGGAAATTTTTAGCTGTACCAATGTTTATGCCCAAAAGTTCTGTTCAAGAGTTGTCACTTCCCTACATCCTTGCCAACACTTGCTGTGGTCAACCTTTTACATTTTGCCAATATTATCAAAGAAAAAGGATATCTCATTGCTGTTTCAGACCATCTTATTTATCTCTATATCCCTGGCTACTGGCAAGTCCTTGGCACATGTTAATGGCTTGGTAAATATTTCTGATAATGTCACTTATAGGTCCTGGCTGTGGTTGCTAATACTTCAGAACACAACTAGGTGACTCCTTTCAGCAAGAACCTGAGAGAGATCCGTTTCCTCACCTCTAGGCAAACTAGTGAGGAAAATGTAAAGGGAAAACTGGAGGTGGCATAATTTCCTTTAGAGATTTATCATTCCCTAAGATGGCATGCGGTGAATGATTCTTGACTTCTGGGTCAATAATCTTTTATAATCAGTCAGGTTGGGGTCTAGCTCCTTCCACCTGAGAACTAAGGGCACATCTCAGAAGATGACAGAAGTGGGAAACAACATATCTGCTCCTCAGTGGCTCTGTTCCACCAGTGAGGAAGTCAGGTACGGAAGGAATGGTTTAGCTTTCCAGTGGCCTCCCTGGAGGTATGTGTGGTAAATATTATGTGCTCATGAAAATACATTTCCTTTTATTCCTGGGCATACATCTAGACTATGTTTACCATAAGGACTATACAGTCCATGGAATTCTCCAGGCCAGAATACTGGAGTGGGTAGCCTTTCCCTTCTCTAGGGGATCCTCCCAAACCAGGGATTGAACCCAGGTCTCCCTCATTGCAGGCAGATTCTTTACCAGCTGAGCCACAAAGGAAGCCCATATCTTCTATAGGTAGTTGTATTCTTATGATTGACTTTTGCTCAATGGAATGTGAATCAAAGTGATATATAATATATCCATTCCTGACCCATTAAGGAACCTCTTATCCATGAAAAACCTCATGGATAAGAAACCTCATATCCTCCATGTTGTTTTCTCCTTACAGCTCTCTGGAATGAAGGGTACCCTTCATTCCCTAGGGTACCCTTGGGAATGTCATACTGAAGATGGCAACTCCATCTTATGAAAGGAGTCTGGGTCCCTGGATTCATTACTCAGAAAAGTGATACGATGAGTAAGAATGAAAATTTATGTTTTTAAGTCACTGAGATTTCGGGGTTTATCTGTTACAGCAGCTAACATTCACTCTAATCAATATAATACTATACCTAAAATATTTGGTAAACCTTTTCAAAGACAAAAATAATCTAGCATTTACCATGTCTAAGTGGGGATAGTTCAATTCTTTGTAACAAGAAGTAGAACTGGAATGTTATCTGTTAGGATAATTGTCAGCTAGTCTTCCCTGATAGCTCAGCTGGTAAAGAATTCACCTGCAATGCAGGAGACCATGGTTTGATTCCTAGGTTGGGAAGATCTGCTGGAGAAGGGGTAGGCTACCCACTCCAGTATTCTTAGGCTTCCCTCATGGCTCATCTGGTAAAGAATCCACCTGCAATGTGGGAGACCTGGGTTTGATCCGTGGGTTGGGAAGATCCCCTGGAAAAGGGAAAGGCTACCCACTCCAGTATTCTGGCCTGGAGAATTCCATGGACTGTATAGTTCATGGAGTCACAAAGAGTCAGACACAACTGAGCAACTTTCATTTCACTTCACAGTCTCACAAAATGGAAAAAAGAACAGCAAAGCATAAACGACATATCTACTAAAGCAAATGCTGTGTAACGACCATTGAAAGCAATTTCCCAAAAGGTCCCAGGCCTGAAGTAAACATTGTTGTTGTAAGAAAAAAAAAAAAAAACTTACTAATCAGTTCTAGTGCCTAATCAAGTTATAAAATGAAAAAGGAAGACATTACTAGTAAGTCTCCATAACAACTGTTAGGCAAGAATTTAGTTTGATGATGTCTTAAATGAACAGTGCTCAAAGAGTGCTGACACTGCAGTTCTCAGCAGAAGGGCTGCAGGCTGCTAAAGTACCTAGAGGCTGCAACACTGCGGCTTCCAGTCTGAAGGTTGAAAACACACAGGACATAGGCAGATGCAGAAAAACAGCAAGGAATGGGAGGCAGGGAGGAAAGAATGAAGACGTGGGAAATCTTGTGTGTACAGTTCTAGACTGTCTGATTTAGGATTAAAACTCCCATATTTGCATTAACATTTTGCTCAGTTTCTAGTGATATGGTTTTAATTCTGGTGGTTCCTTATCTATAAAAGCTTTCTTGACAAGGCAGTATCTGTCTGATTCATCTCTGCACAGGGATGCTCTGAGTGCATTATAGACACAAAATAGGCTCTCAAATAATGGGGATTAAATGAATGACAAGGACGAAATACTCAGCAAAATTCTGAGAAAGGTACTTTTCTAGGAGCCCCACAAGGTAGAAGGGAGGGGTTTCTGTTTTTTTTTAAGACTAAAGTTTTATCTGTAATAACTCAATAGAACCTACATTTTCTTTTCTTCCTTCCTTCCTTCCTTCCTTTCTTCCTTTCTTTATTTGTGCCATGCAGCATGTGGGATTTTAGTTCACTGACCAAGGATCAAACCCTCCACCCCTGTCATTGGAAGTGTGAATTCTAAACCACTGGACTGCCAGGGAAGGCCCAAAAGAGGAGTGTCTACATACCATATGAGTCTTTGTAACAATAAAGTCTTCGATACAAGTAAACATTTATTTTGTAGCCCCTCTGTGCCAGTCACTGCCATAGCAAAGGAATACACAGTCCTAGCCTCAAGGCAGTGAAGCAGCGATGCAAGTCAGTTGGCTCCTAGAATACCGTGTGATCAGTACTTCCACAGCTGCAAGTCAGGGCAGGGAGCTGTGGGTACTGTGGAATGCCAGCTTGCCAAATCAGAGAGGGTGTTTTAGAAGAGACTCACTGAACACCCATCGTGTGCCAGGTCCTATGCTGGATACTGGAGATGGAGAAGGACAGGGAAGGCTAGCGTGCTGCAGTCCATGGGGTCGCAAAGAGTCAGACACGAGTAAGTCACTAAACAACAACAAATTATATCTTACAGGGCTTCCTAGGTGGCACTAGTGGTAAAGGAGTCGCTTGCCAATGCAGGAGACATAAGAAACATGGGTTCGATCCCTGGGTCAGGAAGATCCCCTGGAGGAGGGCATGGCAACCCACTCTAGCATTCTTGCCTGGAGAAATCTCATAGTCAGAGGAGCCTGGCAGGCTACTGTCCATAGGGTCGCACAGAGTCAGACACGACTGAAGTAACTTAGCACGCATGCACACTGTATCTTACAGCCCCCAAATAGAGAAAACAAGCTCAAAAGGCCTCACTGTTTGAGTGAATGTTATAAAATACCTGTTTGATCAGTCTCTGGGGACTCAATGATGCCCTCCATGGGACATAATCAGAAGACTCAGGGATTTAGAACCAGAAAGTTAGAGACCCAGAATGCTTGGAGGAAACTCAGAAATCTGTAATCTATGTCAACCCCTTAATTTTACAGATTGCTCATCTGAAGAAAAAGAGACTGCCCAAAGCCTAATGGGTAGTTAATGAGAGTGCTGAAACTACAATCCAGGCTCCTCAACCACTTTTGAGAACCCAAGATGCAGGTCAATGTAGGAGCAAGAGAGATCCTAAGAGAGTAAGAAATCTTGTAAGAGAAAGAAAATTGAGGACACTAAGACCCAGCTGGCCCACCCCACATCTAAATCCTCCCTCCAAAACTAACCCTGGAAAATAAGTGGGTGGGATTTCATTAAAGGAACTTCCAGATTTCCTTACATTCTCCCCTCATCCCACACCCCCCCAACACAAACAAATATCAATACTTACCTCCAGCCAGGAAGAAAAACAAGACAACTGTGTTGGATTGCTCTCTTTGGGGGCAACCTTATTTACTTTTACAAAAGCACATGTGTAAGCAATGATAGGGACCCTGATGGTGAAATAAACATCCCTTCCTTTATGGGTACTCCTCCACCACCACCAATAGTTTATACATCCACTAATGTACACTGATGCACCGAGGCCCCTCTAGAACATGAACTTACAAGTACAACTCCCAAGAGTCTCTCTCACTTCAGAGGGGCTGGATCACGCAATGGGATGGATGGGGAAATGCTGATTCGTCCTGTACCGCACTGGGGGAGAAGTAGAAGGCGCCCTGTGGGCCACAGGCAGCACTTGACTTGGGCAAAGAAGTAGAGGAATGAGGCTTGACCCGATCTTCCTCCCGTGGGTCCCAGCCGCTCTTTGGAGATTGTCAGAAATGGAGAGAAAGAACTAGAAGAGAATCTCAGACCTGAAAAATAAAAGCACACGACCATCACATTCCCAATATGTTTTTCCTCTCCCTTTCAGTTCCTGAAATAAGTAGTGACTGGGCCTGGGTACCTAAAAATATCTTTTGAAGATGGAGAACAATTGCCACATCAAAATGATCAAATCCATTAAGAAACCTGAACGTACAGCAGTTCCACATCAAGATGATAGCTATGCAAGGATTTCAGTCCATACCAACTCAAACAAGGAGCTTTCCTGCACTTGGAGTCAGGTATCCAGAGATTCTTACTCACTGACAGGCAGGGTTGATGCCCCTACTCAGCCTTGAATCAATTGCAGAAGACAGACCACTGCCACTCTGTTTCCCATAAGAATATGGGAGTAAAATCTCTAAGGGGGGAATGAAACAGGAGGAGCGGGGGCAAGGCACAACCTTTAAAAGAATGACATGGCCATAGGACATGACAGAGACTGGTTAGAAACAACTGGGTCCAAGGATGGCAGAAGATTCAACTTTCAGTGGACCTTAAGCCTCATGATACACTCATTGTACTATATCAGCATGCTAAATGATATACTCACCAGTGTCTGAGGCCAACCATAAAAGGTCAAAAAGTGGGCTCTGGCCCAATCCCTAGAAAGCCCCACCCCTTCCCCAAAATAATTGGAATAATCCTCCCATTCATTAGCCTATGAAATTACCCAACCTATAAAAACTAACCAGGCCACATTTCAGGGCCTCTTGCCTTCTGAGATGGCCCACACTCTTGAAAGTGGAATGTGTTTCTTTCTAAATAAATCTGCTGCTGCTGCTTAGCTGCTTCAGTCATGTCTGACTCTGTGCAACCCCATGAACTGTAGCCTGCCAGGCTCCTCTGTCCATGAGATTCTCCAGGCAAGAATACTGGAGTGGGTTTCCATGCCCTCCTCCAGGGAATCTTCTTGATCCAGAGATCGAACCCAGGTCTCCCACATTGCAGGCAGATTCTTTACCGTCTGAGTCACCAGGGAAGCCCAAACAAATCTCCTTCTTACCAATCAAAAAAGAAATCCGAACAGAGAGATGCTATAAAACATTACTTTGAGTCCAACAGCCTTTACTAGTCAAACTTGTTCAAAAAAAGAAAGAAACCTGCAAGCATTCCAGTTGAGTGTAGCTCTTATCTCAAGACTTACACATTCAAACAGAAAGGAATAACATGCCTCTTATTGATACCCTTGTCCTATTTCCATATTCAGCCAGTATAAAACAAGGGAAAAGAGGAAAGGGAGCAATGAGAGAATAATTTGTCCCCACAAAATAATGGTCATAAAAAAAATATAATGGTCATAGAGGACCCTCCAAGATGCAATTTGCATAGATGCTTTTTTTTCCTTCAAACTCACATCACACCTGGGATTCTTTTTCACCTGCATGAGAAAAAATGGTTTTGAAAGTGTTGAGCTTAATTGATTTGCAGCCACACTAATTCAGACCCCAGAGACACCAATTATATATCCCATAATAGCTAGGGCCCGTGGGAAGACTTTCCCCCCAAGATTTGTAGATGGGTTTCACAGTCAAGTATTATGATTAACCCAAAGTTCCTCCTTCCAGAAGGATGGAGGACCACCACAGTTCTCTCATCCTTTATGCAGGCAACTGATACTATTACACATGAGATAAAGCAGTCTGGGATAGTCAGGAAGAGAGGAGCTCTGGACTAGTCAAATGAATTGATCAAATACTTTGTTTGCCTAGTTTATTTCTGCTGCTCTGCTAAAAAAGCAAAAGATGGAAGGTGACATTTTCTCTTCTGCAGGCAAAGAGTTAATAGCTCTGAAGCACCCAGAGATGGGCCTCAGATAGACCAAGCACTTATATCAGGTTGTGTATACATTTTTAGCAGCTTGGCAAGCTTCAAGCACTTTCAAGTGCTTTCAAGCATATTAGCCTTGCTTCACACAAAGCATAATAAGCCTGGTTGATGGCAGAGAAATAATAATGTTGTTAATCTATGCAGCTTGGAAGTGAATCATCCACTCCAACAACCCAGATTGATTTTATGCCCTTTGGACAGTCTGACTCAGTCCTTTCCTGGAGGCTAATGGACAATCACTATCTCATTTAGGCCCCATTCACACTCCTTTTTGTTTATTCATGGACAAACAAGCCAATGGCCTCCTGTGATCCAGCCTGAAATGCTGGCCTTAAGTGATTTTGTGCCTCCACAAGAAGAGCTCAGCTATTACACAAACTCGGGGCTGCAAATACCTTCTTCCTTAAATCAGCCCTCTTTGGTAATGGCTATTATCTAGGGAAGATGGTAAGAATAAGGCCAGTGTGAACCAGGGCAAAATCCAAATGGGAAAAAAGAAACAGTTTTATTACTGTCAAAAAAAAACCTCAACCTGGGCTCAAAATGCTTTAAGGAAGCATAGCAGAATGACTCTGAGAGACCTATCTGAACGATTGGGAATTACTTGTAACTGATAGATCAGTTACTGCTATGTAAAGGAGGACCTTCTGAACTAAAGTATTTACTGTTTCTTAAGATAGTTTCAGGGCTTCCCAGGTGGCTCAGGGGTAAAGAATCTGCCTGCCAGTGCAAAAGATATGACTTCAATCCCTGGGTGGGGGGGGGGATAGTGTGGAGGAGGAAATGGGAACTCACTCCAGTATTCTTGCCTGGAAAATCCCTATGGACAGAGGAGCCTGGTGGGCTACAGTCCGTGGGGTCGCAAAGACGTGGACGACTTACCAACTGAGCATGAGCACAAAGATAGTTTAAAGTCTTAAGAGCATTAAACAGTCCTAAATGAAATCAAGATGAAACTCTGCATGAAGAACTGTTTCGTTAATATTGGAAAAATGGTAATAAATGTTGAAGTTGGGCGATGGGTACATGGAGGTTCATTATACTATTCTCACGATTTTTGCACATCTTTAACAGTTTCTGTAACAAAGTTCTTTTTGAATACATTGCTGAGCAAAGGTAACTTTCAGGCCAGCCCTCTGAGTTATTACAAATTTGAAATTACTGGCATTAATATTAGAGCTTTGACTCTGCTTAAAAAAATTTTTTATCAAAGCTCCCAGACCCTTGAACTTCACTTTCCCAAACTCAGCCAGCCTGTATTCAAGTTCAAGGGAAGGGTAATTGGGATCTTACAGAGCCATACTTGTTCTTCTTCTAGTGGAAATATCAAGGGAAGCCCAGGAGAAGGCAAAGAGAAGGTATTGGGCCAGGAGATGAAGGGCTGGATTTGAAAGCCAAAGCCTGTTTTGATGGCATCACCTGCTGTCAGCTTCCCACTTTCAGAGGGATTTGTCATAGAGAGAAATTGTCCTACATTCTCTCTCTTGCTTTGCTTATGCCAAGCACCATCATAAGTAGGCCACTTTCTCGTGGCCAGAATAAGCTCAGCTCAATGGAGAACCCATGGGGGACTGTGGCTTCGGTCCATTGCTTTACTCTAATGAGGGAAAGGTTTTCCAGGCTCCACAGTAGCTTGCATGCTGGGGCACTTCTTAGTCAAGCACATTTCTCATTTGCCTTTGTTCTACTGAACATCTTCATGGAGGAGCTTGGAGGGGCAGTGAGGCTTGGAAATCCTCCTATATGCAAACAGTTTCATTTTACCAAAAGAGTATTTCCAGGCAAGAAGCAATAATTCCTATAAACAAATCACACTCTCCCTAAGGCAAAATAAACTAAATTCAGGAAGGAAGATATTTTACAAAGTGAATTCCATACAAGTCATGCAGTACAGCAGGCTTTTTCAAGACTTCTGAACTGCAAAAAAGAGACAGAGAGAGAAAAGGTTGGCTAAACTTTCTGCTGTGGTTAGTCACTTGGAATAACTAGCACACTCACAAAGCTACCCTTGTCTCCATGGAGACAGAAGGGCCTAACAACTACCTAAATATTATACTGCAAGGTATTACAGAGAAGCATCAGGGGCCACAGGGAAATACTATAAAGCAAAAAGAAAAACGTCCTGCCTTCTAAAACTATAGTCCCACCATAACACCATGGTATTATACAGTCTGGTCTTACTGTGTTTTTATTATTATTCCCACTGAATAAATCTCCTTTCCTTTAAGCAAGGAGGAATCTAAAACTGAAAGATCCAAAGTGATTGAATTGACCTTAATGTTCTTGAAGAAATTGCCTTAATGACAGCCTTAGGTATACACTGAATTGAATTACTTTTAATAAGGTTGGCAAACTTTTGTGAGACTTATCATATGCTACTCATTCGAAAACCTACCATGTGGCAGATACTGTGCTAGGTACTGGGAAAATGACACTTGCAACTTTTCAAAGGTTCTTTCACAACTTTAACTACATTTGACCCCTTTGATAACATATGAATTGTCATTAACGGTATTTTACAGGTAAGGAAATTAAGACTCTGAGAAAAGACTTGCCCAATGTCACAAAGCAACGCTGCAGTGGATCCAGAATCTGCACCCTGGTTTTCGGGCACCAAATCCCACTTTAACTTCAACTGTATAACACCCCGACACTCAAAGGGCCTGCCATAGCACTCCACAATGAAGAGTGTGTATGTGTGTGTGTGTGTGTGTGTGTGTGTGTGTGTGCGCACGCGCGCGCGCACGCACATGCTCAGTGTTATCCAATTCTTTGCAACTCCATGGACTGTAACCCCCCAGGCTCCCCTGTTCATGGGATTCTCCAGGCAACAATACTGGAGTGGGTTGCCATGCTGTTCTTGAGGGGATCTTCCCAGCCCAGGGATTGAACCCATGCCTCCTGCATGACAGGCAGATTCTTTACCACCATACCACCTGGGAAGCCCCCACAATGAGGAATACTAGGATGAATTTAGTCATTTGACTCAGTATGGCCCCCGAAGAGCATTCTATGAATACAAAACAATAACTCTTACTGCTCGTTTTCAGTTCGTGAAATTTTATCAGGCCGTGTACCTATAACAAGTACACTCCACTGCTCCTCTGTATGTATATTATACTTCAGTAAAAGTATTTTAAAAAAACACCCTTCTCTCTCACTGTCCTGAAAATGTGCTTTCCTGTGTAGACTGGTCCTCAGGCCTCATCGGCCTCATGCATTTAGCCTTTATGCCCTAGATCAAACAGGTATGGCTTTTCACTTGCAAACTCTTTTGGAGTTCTCCTTCCTAAACCACCATCTACCGCCTTAAATTTGTCTCTCTGTCTCTCTCATGGGGATACCGTAGGGACAGCAAATTCCTAACACCATTGCTGCCCTTACTCTGAGCCAAAGGGGAAGAGGTGGTCTGACTGGTTCCCTGTAGACTGGACCCCATGCCCAACACTCCCCCCAAAAACTGTAGTTCCTTTTTCTAACAACCCTGTTGAGAGTCTTTCCAACTGACCAGAGGAAGCTATGCAGTCAAAACTAGCTTCTTCACACAGAGCCCAACTCTGAGGGCAAAATGCTATGTGGTGATTTAACTGAACTGCAATTTATGAGGGAGAGGATAAAGGGGACCAGGCTAAGCACCTTTGTCTTTGGGCCCCCAGACCCCCTGAAGCTTTCTCACTTTCAATAACTTACCTATACAACTGGCACAAGAGCTGTGCTCAGTCACTTCCCACCCTATCCCCTCTGCGATTACTCTTTCCAACTGAGCCCAGACAACCAGGGCACACAGGATTGAAATCCATTTACCATTCCTGTTTTCAGCTCTCATTTCTTCATATGATCTCATTCAACATCATAACTTGTCAGTGTAACAAAGAGCAGACATATCACTATCTTTCTTACATAGATAGAGAAACCAAGACCCAAAGAAGGAAGCAACAATCTCAAAAGCGCCTGGGTGATTAGGGTTTGGCACCATTTTTGTCCCTGATATAACAGGAATAAAGTTGTCTAGAACCAGGGAAATGGCACCAAGTCTTTGTCTACAAGTAGCCAGTGGGTAGCTCATACTATTTTAGCTTTCTTTACCCTTCTGCTGGCTGGAGCAGCTGACTGGAGGGAGCACAGGGATCTAGGCCAATCTTCTTAACAACCTCCCAGTGTTCAATCATTAGTCAATAACAAAAAGGCAGCAGGTTGAATCTGGAGCTAGAAATTGGGATTAAAAATTGAAAACTGGGGGACTTCCCTGGTGGTCCACTTAAGAATCCACCTTCCAATGTAGGGAACATGGGTTCAATCCCTCACAGAGAACTAAGATCTCACATGCCATAGGGCAACTAAGACCATGTACCACAACTACTGAGCCCACACACCTCAACTAAAGAAGCCTGCATGCCACAATGAAAGATCCAGAGTGCTGAAACTAAGACCTGATGCAGCCAAATAAATAAACAAATAATTTTGTAAAAAGAATTGAAAGCTGGGAAAGGGCTTCTATATCAGAGTAATGTAATATCTCAACTCTGAACTGCCACCAACCAAATCACTGGATATTTGGGGTCATTTCAGTAAAACAACAGGGCTGTTTTCTTGGATGGATGATTTGGTGGGTGAATATTTTTCTAGCAAGTTATTTAGCATTACATAACACAGATCACAGAATGAATCATAGAGACAAAAATAAACCAAATATTAAGGCTTGCTTATTACATTAGAGATGAGACTACTGAGGCCCAGATGGGTTAAGTGACCTCCTAAACTGAAGCACCTACTTAGTGAAAGAACTAGGATTAGACTGTACAGTATCTGACTCCCAACTACTGCTCTTTCCACTTCACTGGCTGAATCCATCTCGATCAAATTGCATGTGTGGTCATCACGCAGATGTGGCTAAAATAGAAAATGTGAAAAAATGGCCCTATTCCTGAAAGAAAAGAATAACAGAAAAGACCAAATAACAGAAGCATTTCCCGTTTCATACCTATAAATTTAGATTTAGGTCTATAACCTTAAGAAAAAGAAGTTTTCCTCATAAACCTAGAAAGGCAGCTTAAGGAAAGAAGTCAGCCTATTAAAGGACCTAATATCCTAACAGTTATTAATCCTGACTTGACTTTGGCAAATTATACAATCCCTATGCATCAGTTTCTCCATTTGCCAATTCATAACTACATACCATAGTACCATAGCTCTCAAGCATCTCTGAAAGTAAGGGAACCACCATAAGGACATCTTGACTCTTAATTCCCACTACCCTCGCCCCCACATTTACTTAACCACTAGTTCTG
The DNA here is from genome assembly GCF_910594005.1 of Cervus elaphus. NCBI lineage: Eukaryota > Metazoa > Chordata > Mammalia > Artiodactyla > Cervidae > Cervus > Cervus elaphus. The sequence goes on along the minus strand of NC_057848.1, from coordinate 44,394,634 downwards.
TTAACTGATGTCAAATATCCCTTAAATTCAAACCACTTTTCCCTCTTTAATGTTTCTGTCTTAGTTCAGACCCTACTTATCACTTGTTTGGGTTACTCCGTCAAGCTCCTGACCACTCTTTGCCCTCAATCTCTCCCTGCTCTGGTCCATCCTCCACATGGCCACCAAGGTAATGTCTACCACACCCAATCTGGCTATGTCATGCTTCCATTAACTATTTCCTGAAAAAGTCCAAAACCTCTTAGTATGACAAATAAGACTCCAGTTTGTCTCGCCCTCATCTACTTCTTTAACTTTTTATTTAATTTTTATTTTACATTAGAATATAGTTGATTTACACTGTTGTGCTAGTTTCAGGCATACAGCAAAGTGGTTCAATTACACACACACACACACACACACACACACACATATTCTTTTCCCAATTGTTTTCCCATATAGGTTTTTACAGAGTATTGAGTAGAGTTCCCTGTGCTATACAGTAGGTCCTTGCGGATTACTTTATGTATGTGTGCATATGTTCTCAGCTGCTTCAGGTGTGACTGACTTTTTGCGACCCTATGAACTATAGCCCACCAGGCTCCTCTGTCCATGGGATTTCCCAGGCAAGAATACTGGAGTGGGTTGCCATTTCCTTCTTCAGGGAGGGGATCCCTCCAGATCCCTCCAACTCAAGGATTGAACCAGCATCTCCTGAGTTGGCAGATGGATTCTTTACCACCGAAGCCACCAGGGAAGCCCTGACCTATGATAAGAACTGCTATTTATGGTCAACATGCAGCCTATATGGCCGATAAATAAGGCACGATTGGGCTTCCTTGATGCCCCAACTCTTTATTTGAAGCTTTTATCTAAGGATTTAGGGAATTTAGAATTGCCAGCTGGAAGAAAGAAAACTTTGTTCTGTCAAAGGACAGTTCTCCTTTGAGAACTGTCAATCATTTTGTGGCTATGAGGGAACGGGACTGACCATCAGTCTGTATTTCAGTCTTTCAGCAGCAACAAACCTCTCATTGTACCACTCCACCTCTAACTTTGATTTCAACTCCCTGCCATCATATCACATCTCCTAAAAGTTAGAATTTACTTTCCTTTTTCCTCTTTAATACCCCCCAACTTTATCCTCCGCCTCTACACACACACCAAGAGCTGATTTTCATTGCATGTATTTAAGTAAACTGTCAACCCATTATGCAATTTACATGAGAAGACTGGAAATAAAGTAGGACCTTCTCCAAGGTCATTTGTATACTCTCTGATATCTGGGAAAGTGCTGAGAGAAAAACAGGTAGATAACTCAATCTGTCATGTGGATCTAAGGAGACTATACAAATACCTCATTTCCATAACAACATTGTAGTTGGTGTCCCGACATAATGAATGAATATGCTGTGACTGAAGACTAAACAGAGGCTAACGGTAAATGCATTAATTAGCGACCTGTTTACACTTCTCCTGGGAAGGATGGCCATTTGTTACAGCTGCTGTCATGCAAGAATACTGACTGGGTTTGGGTCTCCACTCTGGGAATGCAGATAAATTTGTGAGATTCTCCCACATTATCATTTGCTGACAGGCATTAATGACACTAATGAAGGCAGAAGACCTTGATTCAAACACACAAATGATTAGAGTTGATAATAGATTTGTGAACAGGGCCCTCATTAATGAATTTATTAATGATGCAGAGATGGAAGTTAAAAAGGGGTGTCTAGACATGTATTTATAGCACCTCCACCTCCTTCAATCAAAAGTAATTCTTCTATCTCTTTGATTTATCTCTTTTTGAGCTATATACCTAAGAAAGCAGAATAATCATGCTCTGGTGAGAGAAATCAGAGAAAAGAGGATAGATCCAGCTCTATTCAGTTAATGACAATTATGAATGAGAAAATTTCATGAAATCAAAAGATCACCAGCTCTCATCTTAGGAAATATGTGGTGATGGATGCAAATTGGAAGGTTTATTCAGAGCAAAAGGAGCATTTACTAATCATGCCCAAACCTAGTTGAAGTCTTGTTGTTCGATAAAAGATGAGTATATTATTACCAATTTGTCTCCCACATCATTGATTTCTTAGGTAACTACACCCTTGACTAACAGTCACATTTGAGTGTGGGAAATAGTATGTGTTGACATTTCTGTTAGCAATTTACACTTTCATTATCTTTTATCATGATTAAATGGCCAAATCCTTCTATTTCTGAGCAAGAGAGAACAACAGAATGTCAATGTTTGCATAGGGCCATGCCTGTTGTCATTCAGCAGTTTGCACTGGTTTGCACTGGTTTATAGACAGATTTTATTAAAGCCATTATTCAATACAGAATGCTAAAACAACTGGTTGAGACAAACAACTCGAAAAAAACAGCTGGTTTGTCCAGTGTAGGAAGAAATTAACAAAGCCAGTTGCATTATTGAATTAGCCTTTTACTAATTACTTCACTGAAGAGACCTATCACTTCAAGCAAAGTATTCAGACCAGGGGTCCTGAGTAGGTATCATCAAATTAAACACTGAATAGCACTTCAGTTCTAGCAAGTTGCATTATCAGCCTAAGAATTCCAATGATTAGATTGTAGATATGGCTCAGTATTCTGCAGCATGAGACAGACAAGGCAGTCTCTGCCATCTTTGAAGTGAAAACTCATTCTCTTAAAACTTTAAAAATTGTTTAATGCCACATAAGGGCCCCAGAGTGAAGGCAGAGAGATTGCATTTTTCAGAGAGTGATTACCCACTTAGGCTGTTAGGCTTTTTTAGGAGTCTGTTTTAATAGGAATCTGGTTGGAATTAAGAGTAAAATGGAGCTGTAACACACAAGAGGCCTAATACTAGCCCTGAGTTTCGTCTCATAACTGAGAGACAGATGGCTTCTTATTGCTTCTCAGACGCTTTTATGTTATAAGCATGTTGATTATTTTATTCTGCTAAGAATCCATATGTTCTGTGATCACATGATCAGGCAGTTCCCCAGAGAACATGCAGGCTATGGAGAGTTTCCAGCTGCTTCTTGTTGTCTTTGTGTTACAGATCCATATCTGTATCGATAATCACATGGATTTTTAAAATCATAATTGGGATTCTCTCCACCCAGGCTCCTGCTGACTCTGGGCTCCAAACAGTCACATAGGTTAGCAGGTGGCATCTAGGGTTCAGCTACAATTTGGAGCTGGAACTCAGAACCATTTTAACAAATCACCAAAGTCACAGGGCAAAGCTAGTATTGTGAGAGAGGATATTAAGGCACGACTCTAATTGCCAAGATGCCTGGCATCACTTCAAACAAACTGGCCCTATGTATAACGAATTTCACCATTACTAGGTAGCCAGTTGGTAATGGGACAATTTGGTCCATACAGCCACACCAGATAGTCACTGCAAATCAATGTTTATTCACTTATTTACTCCTTTATTAATGCAATGAATATTTATTGAGTGTATATTATGTGCCAGTCATTATACTGGGTGCTAGGGATTCAGCAGTGAACAAGTGAAAGATAGTTCCTGACTTATATTTAGTTTACTTTGTTGAGCTACACTATGTATAGCTTTAGGACTCTGCAGCCAGACAGTGTAGCATGTAAATCCTGGCTCATCCACTTACTAATTTTGTGACCTTGGCAAATCACTTCCCCCGTGAGTCTTAGTTTCTTCATCCCCAAAACTGTGATAAAACTGGTACCTGATTTATTGAGCTGGTATGAGAAATATAAGGGTTAACATATGCTAAAAACTTAAAACAGCATCTGTCACATGATAAGCACCATGTAACTGTCAGACATTTTAGATATCTAGAAAATAGATAAATTTTTATTCATTCTACCTAAGATTCATGCCTCCTGAATCTAAAGACTCACGTCATTCAACAAATCTGGAAAATTCTCATTCTCTTAAAAATTGCCTCTCCTTCCATTCTCTCTAGTTTTTCCTTTTGGAATTGATTTTAGATGTCATTTGGACCTTTAATTTTTATTTATTTAAATTAGTTAATTAAAACTTTATTGAAGTATAGTTGATTTACAATATTGTGTTAGTTTTAGATGTACAGCAAAGTAATTCAGCATATATATATATATATATACATATATATATATACATATATATATATATATATTCAGATTCTTCTCCCTTATAGGTTATTACAAAATACTTAGTATAGTTTCCTGTACTATATAGTAGGTACCTGTTGGTTGTCTGTTTTATATATAGCAGTGTGTAAATGTTAATCCACTGGAGAAGGAAATGGCAACCCACTCCAGTATTCTTGCCTGGGAAATCCCATGGACAGAGGAGCCTGGCGGGCTATAGTCTGTGGGATCACAACTGAGCAAGTAACACACAACATATGTTAATCCCACCCACCTAATTTATCCCTCCTGCCTCATTTCCTAACTGAAGCAGCTGAGATTAAGACAAGGTGACAATAATACACGGAAGAACTATACAAGAAAGGTCTTAATGACCTGGATAACCACAATGGTGTGGTCACTCACCTAGAACCAGACATCCTAGAGTATGAAGTTAAGTGGGCCTTAGGAAGCATTGTGTGCATGTGCGCTCAGTCACCTAGTCATGTCCAGCTCTCTGTGACTCCATGGACTGTAGCCCACCAGGCTCTTCTGTCCATGGGGTTTTCCCAGCAAGAATACCAGAGTGGATTGCCATTTCCTCCTCCAAGGGATCTTCCCAACCCAGGGATTGAACCCACATCTCTTGCATTGGCAGGCAGATTCTTTGCCACTGAGACACCATGGAAGCCCAGAAAGCATTACCACGAACAAAGGTAGTGGAAGTGATGGAATTCCAGCCAAGCTATTTAAACATCCTAAAAGATGATGCTGTTAAAGTGCTGCACTCAGTATACCAGCAAATTTGAAAAACTCAGCAGTGGCCACAGGACTGGAAAAGGTCAGTTTTCATTCCAATCCCAAAGAAGGGCAATTCAAAAGAATGTTCAAACTACCATACAATTGCACTCATTTCACATGCTATCAAAGTTACGCTCAAAACCCTTCAAGCTAGGCTTCAGCAATATGTGAACCAAGAATTTCCAGATGTACAAGCTGGGTTTCAAAGAGGCAGAGGAACCAGAGATCAAATTAACAACATTTGTTGGATCATGGAGAAAGCAAGGGAGTTCCAGAAAAAACATCTACTCCTGCTTCATTGACTATGCTAAAGCCTTTGTGTAGATCACAAAAAAACTTTGGAAAATTCTAAAAGATGAGAATACCAGACCACCTTACCTGTCTCTTGAGAAACCTGCATATGGGTCAAGAAGCAACAGTTAGAACCAAACATGGAACAACAGACTGGTTCAAAATTGGGAAAGAAATGTCAAGGCTGTATATTGTCACCCTGCTTATTTAACATCTATGCAGAGTACATCATGCAAAATGCTGGGCTGGATGAATCACAAGCTAGAATCAAGACTGTTGGGAGAAATATCAACAGCCTCAGATACGCAGATGATACCACTTTAATGGCAGAAAATAAAGAGGAACTAAAGAGCCTCTTGATGAAGGTGAAAGAGGAGAGTGAAAAAGCTGGCTTGGAACTCAACATTATAAAAACTAAGATCATGGCATCTGGTCCCATCACTTCATGGCAAAATAAAAGAGGAAAAAGTGGAAGTAGTGACAGATTTTATTTTCTTGGGCTCCAAAGTCACTTTGGACATGTCTGCAACCATGAAATTTAAAAGACTCTTGCTCGTGGAAGGAAAGCTATGATGAACTTAGACAGCGAATTAAAAATCAGAGACATCACTTTGCCGACAAAGGTCTGGATAGTCAAAGCTATGGTTTTTCCAGTAGTCATGTGTGGATGTGAGAGTTGGACCATAAAGAAGGCTGAGCACTGAAGAACTGATGCTTCAAATTGCAGTGCTAGAGAAGACTCTTGAGAGTCCCCTGGTCAGCAAGGAGATCAAACCAGTCATTCCTAAAGGTAATCAACCCTGAATTGGAAGGACTGGTGCTGAAGCTGAAGCTCCAATAATTTGGTCATCTGATACAAAGAGCAGACTCATTGGAAATGACTCTGATGCTGGGAAAGATTGAAGGCAAAATAAGGGAGCAGCAGAGGATGAGATGGTTAAATAGCACCAATGAATCAGTCATAATGAGTTTGAGCAAACTCCAGAAGATAGGAGAGGACAGAGGAGCCTGGCATGCTACAGTCCATGGAGTCACAAAGAGTCAGACAAAACTTCGAAACTGAACAATGAAATCCCCTTTCCCCTTTGGTAACCATAAGTTTGTTCTCTAAGTCTGTGAGTCTGTTTCTGTTTTGTAAATATGTTCATTTGTATCATTTTTTTTTAGATTTCACTTATTAATGATATCATATATTCCTTTTTCTCTGACTTATTTAGTATGATCATCTCTAGGGTCATCCATGTTGCTGCAAATGGCATCATTTCATTTTTTTATGGCTGAGTAATAATCCAATATATATGTACACATCTTCTTTGTCCATTCATTTGTCAATGGACATTTAGGTTGCTTCCATGTCTTAGATATTATTAGTAGTGTTGCAATGAACACTGGGGTTCATGTATCATTACAAATTAAGGTTTTCTCCTGGTATATGCCCAGGAGTGGGATTGCAGGATGATATGATAGCTCTATTTTTAGTTTTTTAAGGAACCTCCATACTATTCTCCATAGTGTCTGTACGAATTTACATTCCCATCAGTACAGAAGGGTTCCCTTTTCTCCACACCCTTTCCAGAATTGGCTATTTGTAGACATTCTGATGATGACCATTCTGACCAGTGTGAGGTGGTACCTCCGTGTGGTTTTGATTTGCATTTCTCTAACAAATACCAGACCATGTTACCTGCCTCCTGAGAAACCTGTATGTAGGTCAAGAAGCAACAGCTAGAACCAGACATGGAACAACAGACTGGTTCCAAATTGGGAAAGGAGTATGTCAAGGCTGTATATTGTCACCTTGCTTATTTAACTTATATGCAGAGTACATCATGCGAAATGCCAGGCTGGATGAAGCACAAGCTGGAATCAAGATTGCTATGAGAAATATCAATAACCTCAGATATGCAGATGACACCACCCTTATGGCAGAAAGTGAAGAGGAACTAAAGAGCCTCTTAATGAAGATAAAAGAGGAGAGTGAAAAAACTGTCTTAAAACTCAACATTCAAAAAACTAAGATCATGGCATCCGGTCCCATCACTTCATGGCAAATGGGGAAATAAGGGAAACAATGACAGACTTTATTTTCTTGGGCTCCAAATCACTGCAGATGGTGACTGCAGACATAAAATGAAAAGACACTTGCTCCTTGAAAGAAAAGCTATAAGCAATCTAGACAGCATATTAAAAAGCAGAGACATTACTTTTCTAACAAAGGCCCATATAGTCAAAGCTATGGTTTTTCCAGTAGTCATGTATGGATGTGAGAGTTGGACCATATAGAAGGCTGAGCGCCTTTTGAACTGTGCTTTTGAACTGTGGTGTGGGATAAGACTCTTGAGAGTCCCTTGGACTGCAAGGAGATCAAACCAATCAATCCTAAAGGAAATCAATCCTGAATATTCATTGGAAGAACTGATGCTGATGCTGAAGCTGAAGCTCCAGTACTTTGGCCACCTGATGCGAAGAGCTGACTCATTAGAAAAGGCCCTGATGCTGGGAAAGATTGAAGGCAGGAGGAGAAAAGGATGAAATTGTTGGATGGCATCACCAACTCTATGGACATGAGTTTGAGCAAGCTCCAGGAGTTGGTGATGGACAGGGAAGCCTTGCATGCTGCAGTCATTGGGGTCACAAAGAGTCAGACATGAGTGAACGACTGAACAACAATGAACAATAATTAGTAATGTTGAGCATCTTTTTATGTGCCTTTTAGCCATTTGTATGTCTTCTTTGGAGAAATGTCTATTTAGGTCTTCTGCTCATTTTTTGGATTGAGTTGCTTGGTTTTTTTTTTACTTTCAGCTGTATGAACTATTTGTATATTTTAGAGATTAATCCCTTGGTCACAACATTTTCAAATGTTTTCTCCCATTTTGTAGACTGTCTCTTCATATTGTTTCTGGTTTCCTTAAATCTATCCTCCATGTCTCTTTTTCTCTCTTTAAAGGTTTCATATTATGGTTTTAAACACAAGATGCTAAAATATCAAGACATGGGGACTTTCCTGGTGGCCCAGTGGCTACGACTCCACACTCCTAATGCAGGGGGCCCAGATTTGATCCCTAGTCAGGGAACTAGATCCCACATGCCACAACTAAGACCTGGCATAGCCGAATAAATGAATAAAAATAAATATTAAAAAATAAAGACATATCCCCTCAGTAATTTTGATTAAAAACTCTGTCAAATAAGTGAAAAAGACAATTCATTCAAATAGACTGGCTAATTTTTTTTAAGTTAACGAATCATCTGAGTGAACTAATTTTTTAATGCCCTAAAGATGTCCATAAAGAAAATGGACATCCAAGGATTTCCAAAGTTATTCTCAAATAAAAAAACTAATTCTCATTTTGGGAGAGGACATGAAAATTGTAAGCTAAACTGAGATGCTTTTGACAATGATTATTCATCTCCCATGTTATAAGTTAGAAAAAAATTGCTAAAGCACTTATAAATATGCTTATACTATTTTCACACACTATAAAGGGGACCAAAACAGCAATTTCCAGTTAATTATTTGCTTCTAAAATGTAGAAAAACCTCTTAAAATATTTTATAGGTGTCAAATTTTAATAGAAGAGACTTCTTTTTAAAACATATTATAACCAGGACATGGAAGCAACCAAGATGCCCATCAGCAGACGAATGGATAAGGAAGCTGTGGTACATATACACCATGGAATATTACTCAGCCATTAAAAAGAATTCATTTGAATCAGTTCTAATGAGATGGATGAAACTGGAGCCCATTATACAGAATGAAGTAAGCCAGAAAGATAAAGAACAATACAGTATACTAACACATATATATGGAATTTAGAAAGATGGTAACAATAACCCTATATGCAAAACAGAAAAAGAGACACAGATGTACAGAACAGACTTTTGGACTCTGTGGGAGAAGGCAAGGGTGGGATGTTTCGAGAGAACAGCATCGAAACATGTATATTATCTATGGTGAAACAGATCACCAGCCCAGGTTGGATGCATGAGACAAGTGCTCGGACCTGGTGCACTGGGAAGACCCAGAGGGATCGGGAGGTGAGGGAGGTGGGAGGGGGGATCGGGATGGGGATTACATGTAAATCTATGGCTGATTCCTGTCAATGTATGGAAAAAACCACTACAATATTGTAAGTAATTAGCCTCCAACTAATAAAAATAAATGGAAAAAAAATAAATAAAACATATTATAAGACAAGGATGCCTGTTCTCACCAACTTTACTCAATATATTATTAGAAGTCCTAGTCACAGCAATTAGTCAAGAAAAACAAATATAAGTCATCCAAATTGGAAACAAAGAAGTAACATGTCACTATTTTCAGATGACATGATAAAGTATACAGAAAACCCTAAAGACCACCAAAAAAAAATTGGAACTAATAAATGAATTCAGTAAAGTGGCAGGATACAAGATTAATATACAGAAATTGGTTGCATTTCCATACAGTAATAACTATCAGAAAGACAAAAGAAAAAAAAATGAAATCTTGCCATTTGTGGTAATACGGATGGACCTGGAAGGTATTGTATGAAGTGAAATAAGTCAGACAGAAGGAAAACAAATACTATGTGATTTCATTTATATGTAAAATCTAAAAAACAAAACAAATGAATGAACAAAACAAAATAGAAACAGACTCAAATATAGAGAACAAACTGGTGTTTGTCAGAGGGGAGGAGAGAACAAAATAGGCGAAGAGGATTAAGAGGACAAACTTCCAGCTATAAAATAAATAAGTCACAGGGATGTAATGTACACATAGGGAATGTAGTCAATAATACTGTAACAGCTTTGTATGCTGACAGATGGTAACTGGTCTTATCGTGGTAATCATTTCACAGTTGTAAAAATAGAGAATCACTATGTTGTATACCTGAAACTAACACAATATTGTATGTAAATTATAACTCAATTTTAAAGGTATTATATAAATATAAAAAGTGCTAATACAAAAAGTATTAGTTGACTTCCTATAGTGTGCCCAGCACTGTATATGATAGTGAGTCTACAGACACAAAAGACATGGCCCCTGTCGTGAAGGTATATATAGGATCATTGGCAAAACACAAGGTAACCACATGAAAGAGGAAAGAACAGATGGAGAAAACTTTCATCTAGTATCTGCTATGTGCTGGGCACATTTACATCTTATCCTCACCACACTGCTGCAAGATATGTTGTTTATTCATTCATTCATTCACCCATTCACTTAAATGATACAAGTGTGCACAAGGTCAAATCACTAGCAGGAGAACAAGTTCAGATTCAAACTCAGGTCTGATGCCAGAGCCATTATTTCCATTATATCATACTTCCAAACAATTCATTAAATCATACAGATTAAGTAAGGAGTACTGACAAAAGGAGTACTTCCCAGGTGGCTCAGTGGTAAAGAATCTGCCTACACTGCAGGAGATGTGGGTTTAATCCCTGGGTTAGGAAGATCCCCTGGAGAAGGGAATAGGTACCCACTCCAGTATTCTTGTCTGGAGAATCCCATGGACAGAGGAGGCTGGTGGGCTACAATCCATGGGGTCACAAAGAGTCAGACATAGCTGAGCCACTGAACACACACATGCTGACTGACAAGAGAAACAGTACAGCATATGGTTGAAACCATGGAATTTGGAGTCAGACCACCCTGAATTCAAACACTAGCTGTGTGGCTCTGGACAAGCTACTTAACCTTCCTGAGCTTTCCTCATCAGCAAAGTAGATACATTAATAATATCTACCTGTGGTGTTGAGATGATGAAACAAATTAATATACATAAAAGATTTCACATATTGTTTTCCATAGTAACGAATGAATAGCAAGTGTTCTTAGTATAACACTGATTTTAGTTATCTTTTTAAATCCAAAATTAATCTTTCTCTTTCTGCATTCTAAAGGAGGAGGCATATTTCATACTAGTAACAGTATGTTCCCTTCTACTCACAGAGACTGGTGAAAATGAAGAAAAATATATTTCATAGCCTCTGCCAGTTCTTTCGAGCTGCTAAAGTAAGGGACTCCAGGAAAGATGGACTACTAAACACTAAAGATATTTTGGATCTGTGAAAGGACACTCTAGGCAATAAGAAGTGGAAAGCCAAATTGTTCTCAGTTAACATGGCAATATAATACTTCATTAACACAAATCTAGAGCTGACATCTGGATAATATACATATGAAGTGTATAACTCCCCAGGTCAGTAGGTGCCTAATATGCTACTGGAGATCAGCAGAGAAATAACTCCAGAAAGAATGAAGAGATGGGGCCAAAGTAAAATGGATTCAAATAAAATGGGATAAAAGGGTTAGATAAAATGGAAGGAGGTCTGTGCTACATTGCTCCACTTATCAGCATATTTCATTCAGTTCATTTGACTGCATTAAGAGAGACCCCCTTCTTTCTTCATTGCTTCTTGGACATTGCTTCCAAACCTTCCCAGGTAATTAAGACTCATGTTTCCTTCCACCAGGGAGCAGCAAGAATGGGGGTCTTCCTGCCAGAACCACAGAATAAGCTATTTAAAGAGCTAGAATAATCAGAGGGGGTTGTCTGAAGGACACGGATTTGGGGGTTAGACCTGACAGGGTCAATTGGAGTCACTGTGTAGTAGGAAATTAGAAAGAAAGATTCCAGGAAGAAAGAGGGAAAGAAAAATGATGCCTTGATACATCTAGAAAATAACTATCTTGAAAAATAAAGGGCACTAACCACCTCTTAAATACAGTTATCAATGTGGTTCCAGTCTTCTTGTGACTTCTACACAGAAGGAAAAGGCAGCTAATGACCCAGCAGCTCTGCTTGGAACAGAGGAAAAAAGGTGAGGACAGGACTGGGATAAAAATGGATATCTCTTCCCAAAGGCAAGCCTAGCAAATTTCCCTCAAACCAGGTCACAAGCTGGACTATATAAGGGTTATTTAACCACTGCTTTCCCCTCAGTCCAACATTCTGACTCTCACTGGTGAACTTTACTGGGTTACAGCTGAGATATAATTTCTCAACAGTAAAAAAGAGGTTAGTACCTCCTGTCATACTTACAGAATCAGTATTAAGTTTTGCTGCTTATAACAACAAAAAATAACAATAACATTATCCTAAATAAGTAGAAGCTTTACTGTCACGAAGAGAAGTATGGAGCAAGGCAGTGCAGGACTGTTGTAGAACCTCCACAGCCATCGGGGCCCCAGGCTTGATCTAGCTAGTCTATGACCCTTAGCTTCATGTTTCCTGTTCCATGATGGCTGATCAAGCTCCAACCACAGTCCAACTTCAAGGGAGCAGGAAGGAGCACCACTTCCTGGATGTCTCACACAACACTTCCACTTATATCTTGTTGGCCAAAGTAACAAAGTAAATAATAGCTAGCATTTCTAGAGTGTTTACAATTTTGCTAGGCACTGTTCTAAAGGCTTTACAAATATAAAATCATTTATTCATCATAGAAACCCAATACAGTAGGTACTATGATCATATCATTTTACAGATGCAGAAACTGAAGCACAGGGGAGTAAATTAGCAGTTAGTAAGAGACGAGGCATGCAGTCATGATGGATATGAGAATTGGACCATAAAGAAAGCTGAGCGCTGAAAAATTGATGCTTGCGAACTGTGGCATTGGAAGAGACTTGAGAGTCCCTTGGAATGCAAGGAGATCAAACTAGTCAATCCTAAAGAAAATCAGTCATGACTATTCATTGGAAGGACTGATGATGAAGCTGAAACTCCAATACTTTGGCCACCTGATACAAAGAACTGACTCACTGGAAAAGACCCTCATGCTGGGAAAGATTGAAGGCAGTAGGAGAAGGGGATGACAGAGGATGAGATGATTGGATGGCATCATGGACTCAATGGACATGAGTTTGAGCAAGCTCCGGGAGTTGGTGATGGACAGGGAAACCTTGTGTGCTGCAATCCTTGGGGTCACAAAGAGTCAGACACGACTGAGTGATTGAACTGACTGGCTGAAGAGATGATGTGGAGATCTAAAACCTACATAGCCTGATACCAGAATCTGTGCCTAACCACAGTGCTCCATACACTTCTAAAACAAGCTAGGCCTCACCTATCTTGAAGGAGGACTAGTAGTCTTTTAACAGGGTAGCCTCCTTTTGAAGGGGTTACCATTATCTGCATTACCTACACCACAGTTTGGCCTCAGGTCAAATAACAGGGAGGGAGCACAGCTTTGCCCATCAGCAGAAAATTGGATTAAAGATTTACTGAGCATGGCCCCACCTATCAGAACAAGACCCAGTTTCCCCCTCAGTCAGTTTCTCCCACCAGGAAGCTTCCATAAGCCTCCTATCCTTCTCCATCAGAGGGCAGACAGGCTGAAAAGCTCAATCACAGAAAACTAACCAATCTGATCACACGGACTACAGCCTTGTCTAATTCAATGAAACTATAAGCCATGCCATGTAGGGCCACCCAAGACAGACGGGTCATGGTAGAGAGTTCTGACAAAACGTGGCCCACTGGAGAAGGGAATGGCAAACCACTTCAGTATTCTTGCCTTGAGAACCCCACAAACAGTATGAAAAGGCAAAAAGATAGGATACTGAAAGATGAACTCCTCAGGTCGGTAGGTGCCTAATATGTTACTGGAGATTAGCAGAGAAATAACTACAGAAAGAATGAAGAGATGGAGCCAAAGTAAAAACAACACCCAGTTGTGGATGTGACTTGTAATGGAAGTAAAGTCCGATGCTCTAAGGAGCAATACTGCATAGGAACCTGGAATGTTAGGTCCATGAATCAAGGCAAATTGGAAGTGGTTAAACAGGAGATGGCAAGAGTGAACATCGACATTTTAGAATTAGCAAACTAAAATGGACTGGAATGGGTGAATTTAACTCAGATGACCACTACATCTACTACCGTGGGCAAGAATCCCTTAGAAGAAATGGAGTAGCCCTCATAGTCAACAAAAGACTCCTAAATGCAGTACTTGGATGCAATCTCAAAAGTGACAGAATGATGATCTCTGTTCATTTCCAAGGCAAACCATTCAATATCACAGTAATCCAAGTCTATGCCCCGACCAATAATGCTGAAGAAGCTGAAGTTGAATGGTTCTATGAAGATCTACAAGACCTTTTAGAACTCACACCCAAAAAAGATGCCCTTTCCATTATAGGGGACTGGAATGCAAAAATAGGAAGTCAAGAGATACCTGGAATAACAGGCAAATTTGGCCTTGGAGTACAAAATGAAGCAGGTCAAAGGCTAACAGAGTTTGCCAAGAGAACACACTGGTCATGGCAAACACCCTCTTCCAACAACACAAGAGAAGACTCTACACATGGACATCACCAGATGGTCAACACCAAAATCAGATTGATTCTATTCTTTGCAGCCAAGGATGGAGAAGCTCTATACAGTCAGCAAAAACAAGACCAAGAGATGACTGTGGCTCAGGTCATGAACTCCTTATTGCCAAATTCAGACTTAAATTGAAGAAAGCAGGGAAAAACCACTAGACCATTCTCAGGTATGACCTAAATCAAATCCCTTACGATTATACAGTGGAAGTGACAAATAGATTCAAGGGATTAGATCTGATAGACAGAGTGCCTGATGAACTATGGATGGAGGTTCATGACATTGTACAGGAGGCAGGGATCAAGACCATCCCCAAGAAAAAGAAATGCAAAAAGGCAAAATGGTTGTCTGAGAAGGTCTTACAAACAGCTATGAAAAGAAAAGCAAAAAACAAAGGAGAAAAGGAAAGATATACCCATTTGAATGCAGAGTTCCAAAGAATAGCAAGGAGAGATAAGAAAGCCTTCCTCAGTGATCAATGCTCAGTGATCAAAGAAATAGAGGAAAACAACAGAATGGGAAAGACTAGAGATCTCTTCAAGAAAATTAGAGATACCAAGGGAACATTTCATGCAAAGATGGGCACAATAATGGACAGAAATGGTATGGACCTAACAGAAGCAGAAGATATTAAGAAGAGGTGGCAACAATACACAGAAGAACTAATCAAAAAAAGATCTTCATGATGCAGATAATCACAATGGTGTGATCAGTTACCTAGAACCTGACATCCTAGAATGCGACATCAAGTGGGCTTTAGGAAGCATCCCTACGAACAAAGCTAGTGGAGATGATGGAATTCCAGTTGAGCTATTTCAAATCCTAAAAGATGATGTTGTGAAAGTGCTGCCCTCAATAGGCCAGCAAATATGGAAAACTCAGCAGTGGCCACAGGACTGGAAAAGTTCAGTTTTCATTCTAATCCCAAAGAAAGGCAAAGCCAAAGAATGTTCAAACTACCACACAATTGCACTCATCTCACACGCTAGCAAAGTAATGCTCAAAATTCTCCAAGCCAGGCTTCAACAGTACGTGAACCATGAACTTTCAGATGTTCAAGCTGGATTCAGAAAAGGCAGAGGAACCAGAGATCAAATTGCCAACATCCACTGGATCATCAAAAAAGCAAGAGAGTTCCAGAAAAACATCTGCTTCTCCTTTATTGACTAAGCCAAAGCTTTTGACTGTGTAGATCACAACAAACTGTGGAAAATTCTTCAAGAGATGGGAATACCAGGCCAGCTGACCTGCCTCCTGAGAAATCTGTATGCAGGTCAAGAAACAACAGTTAGAACTGCACATCGAACAGCAGACTGGTTCCAAATTGGAATAGGAGTACATCAAGGCTGATATTGTCACCCTGCCCAACATTCAGAAAACTAAGATCATGGCATCTGGTTCCATCACTTCATGGCAAATAGATGGGGAAACAATGGAAACAGTGAGAGACTTTATTTTGGGGGGCTCCAAAATCACTGCAGATGATGACTGCAGCCATGAAATTAAAAGACGCTTGCTCCTTGGAAGAAAAGCTATGACCAACCTAGACAGCATATTAAAAAGCAGAGACATTATTCTGCCAATAAAGGTCCATCTAGTCAAAGCTATGGTTTTCCTATTAGTCATGTATGTATGTAACAGATGGACTATAAAGAAAGCTGAGCACTGAAGAATTGATGCTTTTTAACTGTGGTATTGGAGAAGACTCTTGAGAGTCCCTTGGACTGCAAGGAGATCCAACAAGTCCATCCTAAAGGAAATTAGTCCTGAATATTCACTGGAAGGACTGATGCTGAAGCTGAAACTCCAGTACTTTGGCCACCTGATGCAAAGAACTGACTCATTTGAAAAGACCTAGATGCCGGGAAAGATTGAAGGCAGGAGGAGAAGGGAACGACAGAGGATGAGATGGTTGGATGGCATCACCGACGCTATGGACATGAATTTGAGTAAGCTCCAGGAGTTGGTGATGAACAGGGAAGCCTGGCGTGCTGTAGTTCATGGGGTCACTAAGAGACAGACATGACTGAGCACCTGAACTGAACTGAACAGGGTAGCAACTGGCTCAACATAATATTGAGGGCTTTTATTAGGGAAGAAAGGGGAAAGTGATATTTGAACACAAATAGCAGCCTCTGCCACACCTATGTCAAAGATTCAAGATAATGTCTGTGAAAGCAGTTTGAAATACAGTAAAAAGCAGTGTACATATAATGCAGGTAAAACAAGTTGTCTTGTCAGTCTCCACAGAAATATTAGATAACCTCTGGGAATTCTAGGACATTGTCTTCTGATTTGGGGTAGGAAAACTCTATCTGATAAACCATTGTTTTTTCTTTCCCAAATAAGAATGTGTAAGTGAAGTGTTCTTTGGTATGGGTCCCTGGGAAAATTAAGGGGAATGTAGGCCTTTCCAAACAAAACTCATGTCATAAGGAAACTTTAATCACCAGACTCTTCCTTAGAGTAGTGAAAGCCTATAGACCTCAGACATAAAGCTGCTGATACAAACTGACTTCATGACAGCTGCTCGAATTTAGATACTGTATCAATAAGTGTTCTCCAAATAAACAGAACCGACAGGAGATATATATTTATATACACATACGTGTGTGTGTGTGTGTGTGTGTGTGTGTTTATTTATTTATTTATTTATCTATCTATTTATTTATTTATTTATTTATTTTAAGGAATTGGCTCATGTGTGGAGGCTGGCAAGTCCAAAATTGATAGGATGAAAAACCTCAGGCAGAATTTCTATCTTATATTCTCAAGACAGAATTTCCTCCTCTCTAAGAAACCTTGGTTTTTGCTCTTAAAGCTTCACCTGGTTGTTTGAGGCTCACCCACATTATGGAGGGAAATCCCATCCCTTATATCTATCATCCTTGCACAGATACTTAAGCTCTTTAGGGCTCTAAAATGGAATGATAATATCTTCCTCAAATAAATGTTATAGGATTTTTAAAATATTTATTCGGCTACACCAGGTCTTAGTTGCAGTATGCAGGATCTTTAGTTGTGGCATGTGAACTCCAAGTTGTGGCATGCAGGATCTAGTTCCCCAACCAGGGATTGAACTTGGGCCCCCTAGGCTGGGAGCACAGAGTCTTAGCCAATGGACCACCAGGGAAGTCCCATTATTACATAATAGGATAATATGTAATAACAATTTTTTTTAGGTACTACCAAAGTTAGGTATTATTTAGTACATGGTTGCTTTCACAATCAAGGCTGTAGCTGAGTGTAATGTGATATTATTCAAGCAGGTCCCAGTGGCTAAGGAAGATTCTGTAGTTATAGTGTCCAGGCTCATAAACCTTGTACAAGGGGGAGCTGCCCAGGTCAGCCACTGCCTCCTGATCTGTATGGCTGGTGTGAAACACTGAGCTCAATAAACCTTTCTGGGTTGGTTGATCCTCTGACACATTTTGTTTCCATTTGAAAAAGCTGGTCAACTGAAGCAGACTGAATAAATTTCAGGAAAAAGACTACACAAAGTTAAACAGGTGACTTTATGACAGGACTTAATCAGTTTTAACATGAATCACGAATCTCTAAAAGGGCTTTCTAGTGTGCAGCATCAGGAACTTCAACACTTCTTGGTGGCAGAACCTCTGTTTCTATTTTGTTGAGCACCTTACATCAGGGGTCCCCAACCTTAAATCAGGGGTCCCCAGCTTAGGAATTGGGCCACACAGCAGGAGGTGAGCAGCAGGCAAGTTAGCGAAACTTCATGGGTATTTACAGTCGCTCCCCATCACCTGAATTACCACTTGAGCTCCACCTCCTTTCAGATCAGCGGAGGCATTAGATTCTCATAGGAGTGAGAACCCTAACCCTAAAGTCAAGGCAGAATATCCTGAGATTGCCACAAAATAGAAATAAAGTGCACAATAAATGTAATGCAGATGAATCATCCCCAAACAATGTCCACCCCATCCCATGCACCCCCCACCACTGCCCAAGTCTGGAGAAAAACTGTCTTCCATGAAACTGGTCCTTGGTGCCAAAAAGGGTGTGGACCACTGCCTTACATATCATCGTTAGAGAAACTGTGCTTCACAGAGATCCACAGTACCAGGCTACTTTTTAAATCACTGTTTATTAGAATGTCCAACCATTTCTACTGAATGCTTGTCCTTAAACCTGAGAGATGGTAGGAGATACACAGAATGCCTCATTAGAGGGCTTCACAAAGTGCTACATGATCTTTCTCTAACTCAATTTAAAATGCCAGCTACAACTGTACTAGACTCGACATTAAAGCTGAAATGTTTCAGTTAAAAATTTAACACACAAATGGAAATTCAAGAATCAGGAAGGAACTAAAAGGCTTCTTGGCAAAAGGCACCTTCTAGAATGAATGACCTGATGTTTCCCCTCAGTGTGGAATGGGCCGAGTCATGGAACTTTTCTGGAAACAAGCCCTGAATCTACACACACTGTGTAACTTTCTACAGTCTGCTTAATGGCAGCCAAATAATCAGAGGAGGAGGGTGTTCCCCTGGCCATTTAGAGGAGATGCAGAATTAACCTTTTCTTTTCGAATTCTTTTGCACATTTACAGACTAATCTTGATTCCTGGATTGGGAAGATTCCCTGGAGGAGGGCATGGCAACTCACTCCTGTATTCTTGCCTGGAGAATCCGCATGGACAGAGGAGCCTGGTGGGCTACAGTCCATGGGGTCGCAAAGAGTCAGACACGACTGAGAGACTACGCACACTTGAATAGGTAATCTCATTTCTACCCAGCACTCTAGTGCCATATCGTTCTCATGTATTGGGTTGGCCAAAAAGTTCATTCAGGTTTTTCTATAACATCTTACAGAAAAGCCTGAATGAACTTTTTGGCCAACCCAATAGACCTAAGCAAACCCCAGGAGGGGGTGACCGAGACCACTGAGATAGCCAAGCCTGTAGGCACACTGGCACTGGCAGCACCCTGCAAGCAAACATTTGTCAGTCCACCAACATTCATAGCAGGCTCTGATCATCCCAACAGATCCATGGAAACTACAACAATCAGAGTTCTCTTATCTGATCATTCTCCTCTTCATTTGGTCAAAGGGCATAATGGTTGCCCTCACTCCTTCTAGTCCAGTGGCTCAAATTTGAGCCTGCCTCAGACTCCTCTGAAGGACTTGATGCATGCAGATCTCTGGGTCCCATCTCCAAAGCCTCAGAGTCAGTGTCCCCATGGCATTCACATCAGCACAGCAATTGGCTTCTCCCCACCCACATGTAGATGGTCTGTGGCCCCCACCTCAAGATATTGTCGTCTTGGACACCTCAGTCAACCACCACCAAATAAAAACTGGTGCCTATCCAACTTAGACCCAACATGTGAGCTTTCTTCAGGTGTGGAAATCTAAAAGGAGGTTTGTAACACAATTCACCCGCAGGTTCACTTTCTAATAGAGATACAATGGTTCTATTGGGAAAATGCATTATTAACTCATTAATTTAGCAAGAAAATAAAAATATTTAGTTTAAACCTTACTTTTAATTATAAGCAAATCATTACTTAGCAAAAGCAAAAAGTAAAAGAATTAGAAAGGCTTCCCTGGTGGCTCAGACAGTAAACAATCTGCCTGCAATGCAGGAGACCTGCGTTCAATCCATGGGTCGTAAAGCTCCCCTGGAGGAGAGAACGGCAGTATTCTTGCCTGGAGAATTCCATGGACAGAGGTGGGCAACAGTGCAGTGGGTTGCAAAGAGTCAGACACAGTACTGTTTAGCCACTAAGTCATGTCAGACTCTGCGACTCCGTGGACTATATGTAGCCTACCAGGCTCCTCTGTTCATGGGATTCTCCAGGCAAGGATATGGAGTGGGTTGCCATGCCCTTCTCCAGAGGATCTTCCTAACCCAGGGATCGAACCTCCATCTCCTGCATTGCAGGCAGATTCTTTACCACTGAGCCACCAGAGAAGCCCACCAAGCAAGTGCCTTTGCCTTTATTGAAATGCTGTAATAAACTTTATTTACCTAAAGACTTTCTTTTTTCCTTCTTTTCTCTTCTTTATTTCAGAAGAGACATCTTCAGAAAGGTCATTCTCTTTCTTAGTTGCTTCTGGACTGCTCTGGAATCTTTCCAGGGTACTCAGCCCTGCCACTTGAGCCTGAAAACTGGAGGCATTCATTCCTTATTTTATTCAGTAAATGTTCATGAGCACCAACAGCACATCTGATGCATCTCTAGGCAGTAGAGGTAGTGATTGAGAAAGATGACTCCTCACCCACATGGAGCTTTCCATTCTAGTGGGAGAGACAGAAAAGTAACAGAGCAATGACAAAATACAGAAAGAGTGCAGGGTGCAACAGGGTCACATCCAAGGAGCACCTAACCCAGACTTGAAGGTGGGGATAGATAGTCAGGTGGCACTAGTAGTAAAGAACCTGACTGCCAGTGCTGGAGACATAGGAAACACAGGTTCAGTCCCTGGGTCGGGAAGATCCCCTGAAGTAGGGCATGGCAACCCACTCCAATATTCTTGCCTGAAGAATCCCATGGACAGAGGAGCCTGGCAGGCTACAGTCCACAGGGTCACAAAGAGTCCAACCCAAGTGAAGCAATTTAGCATGCATGCATAGATAGTCAAGCTTTCCCAAAGAAAATGTCACCCAAAATGAATCCCAAAAGATGAAATAAAGCTGACAGAATGGCAGAAAGGACATAGTGGTTTTAAGGAATTGAAATAATTTCAGTATACCTGGAGCATAGCATGGGCTTGGTGGGGTGGGACTGCCAATGGGAAGGGAAGGCAAAAGACAATACAAAAAAGACAGACAGTACTTCCTTAATACCTTCTGCTTCTGTGTGAGCTATCTTACATTGCTTTGTTCCATCATCAGCTTAGTAAATGGAAAAATATAAACTGAAATAGAAAAAGACAATTTGGGGTGATGACTGGGTTCACAAAGATGCCCCAGGGGCCCTGTTTGTGCTGCCTCTCTCCTCCCTTCCTTTGGTGAACCACTCCTCCTCCCATTTAGCTCTAGGCACGTGACCCAAATTGTAGCTGCCATTCTTTTCACATGGTTCAGTATCCTCGGCCATAGTAATTGACTGAGAATTGAACTTGGCTTGCTCCAAAACTGGCCATGGATAAGCTGCATACTCCTGGCCACAGGAATTAGTCTGGGATTAGGCACAAACTCTGGAGAAGGCAATGGCACCCCAGTCTGGTACTCCTGCCTGGAAAATCCCATGGACGGAGGAGCCTGGTAGGCTGCAGTCCATGGGGTCGCTAAGAGTCGGACACGACTGAGCGACTTCCCTTTCACTTTTCACTTTTATGCATTGGAGAAGGGAATAGCAACCCATTCCAGTGTTCTTGCCTGGAGAATCCCAGGGATGGGGGAGCCTGGTGGGGTTCTGTCTATGGGGTCGCACAGAGTCGGACACGACTAAAGTGACTTAGCAGCAGCAGCAGCAGCAGGCATGAACTCAAGACAAATCCATCAGAGCTCCTCCCCAAGTCTTGCTGGACTGGAGCTAGCAAGGCAGCGTCAGTTCGTCTCTGGTCCATGAGCTGTGAGCATGTGAGCTGAGAGCTAACACTGCCATGTCCTCTGCCACAGAGGGAATCCTGCTTTCAGGATGGAGACAACTTAAGAATGGAGCTAACACAGAGAGAGGGGAGAGATAAGAAGGCACAAGAATCCTGACAGCTTTTCAGCTTCTAGTTTCCTTCCCTAAAGGCCAACACCAAGGCTGCCCTAGTTCCTGTCCTTCCCAAGACCTGACTATTCAGCATTTTCTCCCAACCTCTGAGCCACCAGATACCCCTCGTAACTAACTTCAGCCCGTTCCACCTGGGTCTCCATCACATGCTTGCTCATCTACTTGCCATGTTCCTCTGAACTGCTTTTCTCGAAGTGGGTATGGAACAGCCATGAATATGTAGCTGATTTCCAACTTGCTCAAGGCTTTCTTCATTTCTTCACCTCATTTCTTTACTTCTTTACTCACTTTCTCTCTTCGGAAGGCTTAGAAACCAGCAACCAAAAGAGAATCAGGTTTCACACAGGATTGAAAAGACCTCCTCACGTCTGCCCTCCTGGGAAAAACCATTGCTCCATGGGGCCAATTAGCTACTTAAGGGTGAAGGAGAAAATGAGTCAAGTAGACCTTTTCAGAAAAACTCTCCACACACCCTCTAGCCCGTGGCTTAAGTCACCTGAGTCACTCAGAACTCTGCCGTAACTGGGTGTCCAAGTTAGGAAGGAAAGCAGGTCACCGAGCACAGGACACAACAGAGTTGGCCAACAGAGTCCACTGTTGACTCATACTCAACATTGCAAAAATAGAACTCTCTGTCCTCCCCTAAACTAACTCCTTGACACAGCTCCCTTATTCCTTGCTTTATCATTCTCCTAGTCACCCTGATCTGATCACTAATTTCTGTCTCTCTACCTACCCTGTAGTCAGTGAGATACTGATTCCTACCATTTTTTTCTTTGAAATATCATTTATAGTCATTCTTTCCTCACCATTCTCACTGCCTGAACCAGGATCCATCACCTTCTGCTTGTGCCATGTGCTCAGTCGTGTCTGACTCTTTGTGACCCCATGGACCGTAGCCCACCAGGCTCCTTTGTCCATGGAATTTTCCAGGCAAGAATACTGGAGTGGGTTGCCATGTCCTCTGCTCAACCAATCTTTTATATGGTTTCTCTGACTTCACCTTCTCTCCCTGAGTCTGAGCCGAAAGGACCAAGAACTGGTCCCTGGTCCAAGGGTTGCCAATCCATACTCTGGCCAGTGACCTGAGACAGAGTCTGGTACAAACAGATGAACTAGAATGATCAGATTCTCTAAGAAATTTGGCCTAACAAGAATTTTTGCAGTAGCATGTGATCCTAACAATGTTGACCTCTAACTTTCCTCCATGGGCCATGCCATCTCTTCAGTTGTGTCAGACTCTTTGCAACCCTATGAACTGTAGGGTCCTCAGTCCATGGGATTCTCCACGCAAGATGACTGGAGTAGGTTGCCATACCCTCCTCCAGGATATCTTCCCAGCCTAGGGATCAAACCTGTGTCTTTTATGTCTCCTGCATTGGCAGGCAGATTGTTTACCACTAGTGCCACCTGGGAAGACCCAACTTTTCTCCACATTCCTTTTCAAAGGATTATACAATTTTATGAGAATAAAATCTTTGGATACTTTTGATATTTTTTTAAAAATAAAAATTATTTGGCCTAAAAATACTAGAGGGGGAAGGAGAGAGGGAGGGGTGGGGAAGAGAAAGAAAAAGGAGAGACAGAAAGGAGGGAGGGGGCAGGGAAGGAGAAGAGAAAAGGGGGAGGGAGAGGGGAGAGAAACAGAAGCTGAGGCTGAAAGGATATGTGGAAAGAAGGCATGAGAACAAACTTTAGGACTCAGTGGGAAAAGGAGAGGGTGGGATGATTTGAGAGAATAGCATTGAAACATGTATATTACCATATGCAAAATAGATGACCAGTGTGAGTTCAATGCAAGAAGCAGGGCACCCAAAGCCAGTGCTCTGTGACAACCTAGAAGGACAGGGGGCGGAGTGGGGGGAGGGAGGTAGGAGGGTGTGTTCAGGACTGGGGGGGGACATGTATACCTATGGCCAATCCATGTTGATGTATAGCAAAAACCCATCACAATATTGTATATTAATTATTCTCCAATTAAAATAAATAGATAAATAAAGAAGGCATGAGGACAAGTCAGAACTTTAAGGGGAGAAGTAGAAAGCTGGAGCCTTGGTGGGCTAGCTACACAAATGAAAACTGTAAAGAAGCTGAGGTGAGGAGTATGATAGAACTGGGAGCTTTAGAAAGGATGAACTGAGCAGATGGGGGAAAGAAGGCAGTTGGGAGTGAGGCGGGATTAGGGCTGAGTGATGTTCCTAGTACAACACTCAAGTGAAAAGTCCCAGATACTGCTGCTGAGGTCACTGAAGCTGCTTGAATCCAAGTACAGTTCCCACGAGGTCCCACTGCACTCTGCTTCCTGATCTTTTAGTCCCCTAAAAGACTCTCTCTCCTTTGTAATTCTTTAACAATGTCCCTACGTCTTAATTCAGGTCATTTGAGAGTCTCTATCCCTTGCAAACAAAAGAAGCTAATGAGCAGAGTTCAGATGAAATCCTGTCTGGCTTCTGAGAAGCTCATTATCTGACCCCACACATGCATATCCAGCCGTCCAGTCCCACAACTCCTCAAGCAGGACTCTCCACTTCAGAAATATCAAGTCTGCTGGTCCCTGTGCCTTTATTGGCCCTTCTGCCTCACATGCACTCACTTCTCTTCACCTGACCAGTTTCTATTCCTGCTTTAAGGCTCACATCCTCTGGGAAGAACTTCCTAGCCCCTCCAGCCCACATTACTTCTCGTTCCTCTTCCCTACTAAGCCCTATAGTCTGATTCATGAGATCTAGCCCCCCATTGTACACTGACCTGTATTTTTCTCTATTTATTCCCTACAGGTTTTTGTGTTTTTGTTTTTGTTTTCAGTTGGCTCTGCGTGGCATACACAATCTTTGTTCCCTGATCAGGGATCAACCCATGTGCCCTGCAGTAGAGGCCCAGAGTCTTAATCTCTGGACCACCAGGGAAGTCCCTATTTCATGTTGTTTAATCTCCCCAACATGTTCTTGAACTCATGAGGAGGAAGAAGAGATTTTGTATTGTTTTGAAGTGGCCCACTGGGTCACGAACATGGCAGATATTCACAAGTATCTCTTGTTAGAAAGGCATCTAAACAGAGCACTAATATTTCAAGAGGCACATCACAGAACATCATTACTACACTAAGGGGCCCTGTGCTGAGAGTGTGGCCATTGAGATAACATCCAAAGACAGGGGCTCAGCTCAAGGTGAGGTTGTCCTCAGACCCATGGGCCTAGTGAGAGGACCACATTTTTCATTTCCTCCAAGAAGAGAGAGAGAACAGCAAAGGCCTGAGCCCTGGAAATGTCAACTAACAGCTTGATGTCATGAGATCTCCCCATTTATTCTAGGGAAAGCATAAAATCCTAACCCTATGTTTCTTTGGGAACCTCAAAACACAGGCCAGGGAAGTGCCAATCTTTTCCTCCTTTCATCCTTGAGCTTTCTCCACCCCCCACACCAGAGAAATGCTCTGCTCCCTTCCCCAAGGGACAGTGGCCTTTCCAGGCTAAACCCAAGTCACCTTTGAAAAAGGTCACCATTCCACGTGGGACTTGGAAATACCAAGAAACGTTGAACAGTCTTCTTAGAACTTGTCTCCATCACAGCATTTCAATACCAGAGGAGAGTGTGGTTCCACCCAGTGCCATTTCCAAAATTGACAAAGGACCCGTACATCAACAGTGGCTATTTTGGCACTCCATCATGAGTCATAAAATCTCTATTCAACACCCACTCTCAGAACTGAAGGTATTATTTATTCCAAGGGTTCCATAAGAGGTCTCCACTAAGCACAGGATAATCTGCTTCTGAAAACCATAGTTAAGAAAAGGGCAGGTTTCTTGTCATCCTCAGAAACTGAAATACAAAAAATAAATCTGACTAAGAACATGTGGGTGGGAAGGTACATGAGAAGAGGATTTAAGAAAAACTTCTCCCATGTTACCCACTCAGGAGCTATTGCTGAGCCGTGCCTCTATTTCTTGGTTTCCTGTTTTTGCTTATAGCAGATAAAAACTTGATGGCAGTGATCTTAATTTTCTCTGTCAGCTTTCCAAGCTCATGAGGGTGAGGAGAGGGTAGAAATTGTTCCTGTCCTCAGGCAAGAAGGGCTTCCCAGGTGGCTCAGCTGGTAAAGAATGTGCCTGCAATGTGGGAGGCCTGGGTTTGATCCCTGGGTTGGGAAGATCCCCTTGAAAAAGGAACAGCTACCCACTCCAGTATTCTGGCCTGGAGAATTCCATGGACTGTATAGTCCATGGGGTCGCAAAGAGTCAGACATGACTGAGTGACTTTCACTTTCAGGCAGGAAACCAAGGTTCAAGAAAAGGGGCTCCAGCAGAAGATGGAAAATGTGGGTGACCAAGGCTGCTATGGACACATCTGGAACCACCTCCTGATCTGAGACAGGGACAGCATGTTAGCAAGGAGTCTAGATGGACGTAGAGATGTGGACATCATCAATCTGGAAAATGCACATGAGAGATGTTAACAGATCTAAGGGGGACTTCTCCTTTACCTAGCCAGACCGGGGTTTGAAATTCCAACATCAGAAGCTCAGTTGGTGCATTCATTCATTCCTGTATTTGTTGCCTTTTCCCCAGGAGTCATCTTTAAAAGGGTAAATATCCACAGGAGGAATCATATACAACCATTAACATTGTAGTATGAATTAATCTGTCAAATTCTTTCACTAGATGTATATATAGAGAAGAAGGAATAGGGAAGGGAGGGGTGAGAAAGAGAGAGAGAGAAAGAGAGAGAGACGGAGGGAAGGAAAAAAAAACGTCATCCTTTCTTGTCTCCTAAAAGTGTATTCACAATCATCATTGCCAACTGCCGAACATCAGAATGGATGTCAGAGACTGAAAGCCTCATTTCAGTTTCCTCTGTGTCTGGGCAAGGGGCCTGCCAGTTATGTGAGTCTTTATTTGTTTGGAGGGATGTTGATGAAAGGAAGTCCATTTGAGACATCCTCACAGTGTTACCTCCTCCCCTTTCAAAATCCACCACCACAGTCCTTTGTGAAGACTGAGACACTATGGCTTTATTTATATTCTGCCTAGAACACTGAGTCCCAGCTCATTGTCTCAATACTAGCTCTTCCCTCTGCCTAAAATGCTATTCTTCCTGAAATTTACATAAATCCTATTTCCCCTTCTCAGACAGGCTTTTTCTATCTAACATGTGTCTACTCTAGCACATTGCCAATTTATTTTCTTTGTAACACTTCTCAGTACCTGATTTCATCTGATTTATTTTTGTTGACTTGTTTAATGTTTTCTTCCCTCCATACCACCAATTAGAATTTCTTGAGAATTTCCAATAGCATCTGTTTCATTCACATATGGGCCTAGAACAGTACCTGGTCCATAGAAAACATTCAGTAAATATTTGTTGAATAGAAAAATTGATGGATAGATGAATAATGAGTCACTACTCTCAATCCCCACCATAAATGGATATCCCCAAGGTTGGTTTGAAAGAATTTTCTCAGTGTATGAAAAGATGTTCCACATCATATGTCATTGGAGAGATGCAAATGAAAATAACAAGATACCATGGCCTAAATCTGAAACACTGTTTACAGTAGCTTTATTCTTAATAGCCTAAACTTGAAGTCCTTCAGTAGGTGAATGGATAAATAAACTGTGGTACATCCAGACAAAAGGAACGCTATTCAGGGCCAAAAATAAATGAGCTACCAGGCCAGGAAAAGACATGGAGGAAACTTAAATGCATATTACTAAGTGAAAGAAGCCAATCTGAAAAGACTGCACACTATATGACTTCAACTACGTGACATTCTGGAAAAGACAAAACTATGGAGACAGTAAAATGATCAGTGGTTTCCAGGGGTGAGGGGGAGACAAGGAGGGAGGGATGAATAGGTAGAGCACAGAGGAGTTTTAGGGCAGTGCTCAGCTAGTAAAGAATCCACCTGCAATGCGGGAAACCTGGGTTTGATCCCTTGGTTGGGAAGATCTAGGGAAGGGAATGGCTACCCACTACAGTATTCTTGACTGGAGAATTTCATGGACAGAGGAGCCTGTTGGGCTATAGTTCATGGTGTTGCAAAGCTTGGGCTCCAAGGCTGGGCAAAACAGTCTGGAACCACAAGAACATGTGTGACAAAGGGTAGGGAAAGGCCTCTGGTCCAAAGCCATATATGGGGCTTCCCTGGTGGTCTAGTGGTTAAGAGTCCACCTGGCAATTCAGGGGACACCAGTTCGATCCCTGGTTTGAGAAGATCCATGTGCTGCGGAGCAAGTAAGCCCCTGCGCCACAGCTACTGAGTCTGTGCTCTAGAGCCTGGGAGTTGCAACTACTGCTCCACAATAAGAGGAACCACTGCAAGGAGAAGCCCCCACACCACAACAGAGAGTAGTCCCTACTCGCTGCAACTAGAGAAAGCCTGTGTGCAGCAACAAAGGTCCAGCACGGTCAAAAACAAGAACTAAATTGATAAATAAAAATTTAAAAAGCCATATATATGCTCAGAATCCTGAAGACCTACAGAAAGCAACTGTTCAGGACAAAGCAAGCAAGAGAGAAAACTGGAGGGGCCAGGCTTGAGGAGACCTGGATTCAGAGGCCAATTCCTGTCCTGTTTAGGAAGTTTCTTAGATGTTTCTTATGATGAAAGAACCTTGGCTGAGGAAGCAAGGAAGTGAATCAGCCTAACTTGAGTAGGGAACATAATGATCAGGATGAAAAATAAGAACAAGTGATAGTTTTGTTGGCAATTACCTAAACTCTGAATTGAGAGAAAGAGGGGTGTGTGTGTGTGTGTGTGTGTGTGTGTGTGTGTGTGCGCGCGCTGTGGTGGGGATGGAACTTCAGAAGTTTTCCATACCCAGAAACCAAAGCGACTATCAACAAACATGTGACTGGGCTCCAGAGGAGGCACCCCTGAGCCATGCTGGGGAGTGGCTCTGCCATGGCCCCCTGGTGGCCTTGCGTATATATCCACCCACACAGGTCACACAGGCAAAGTGTGGAAGTGCAGCCTGAGTCTTGTCCGATGATTTGTGATTCTCCTAGTACATAAGACAATGGGAGGAGGCCATGTAAGGAGTTGCTACGAGTCCATCTCTCAGTGATCTACCTTCCCCCTCACCCTCCACCCCCCAACCCCACCCCTCCTGCCCTGGAGGTTCTCATGAGACAGTTTCTCTTTGCTTCTTGAGTCCTAATGAAGTATGCAGCTTTCTGCCTTGTCTTCTCAGAATATCTAACTGCTTTAATATATAACATATAAACACAAATTTATAAAATATAAATGTTATAAAAATATAAAATATAATTTCTAATATAAATTTATATAAATATTTATTGTGCAGAATATAGAACTACTTTGTGGCGGCCTACATTGGGCTTCTCAGCAATGAAGTGCCCCACCACTCGTGTTGCAGTCATCTGGCCCATGTCATTCCTTTTAGTGTGGGGGACAACAACTACAAAAAGGCGGCTCTTTCAGCTCCTTCTTGTTTTTACTGTCTATGTAAGTACTCAACTTGCTAAATCTAGAAGTGCCTCACTGTATCCTTACCAGTCAAATCAGTCAGGCTGTGGCCTTGGCCTTTGCCTTGTATTGCATGTGTGAGATTGACAGACCTCAGACAGGAAAAAAAAGGCAAGCTTCTTATTTATACTATGATGTTTGTGGGGAAAGATTTCCCTGCTGGATAGTTTGAGTGAAAACATTCAAATACATGTCAACCCCCTCTGAAGAAACCCTGATATAGTCCAAACTCACTATTGAGACCTTACTCAGCCAGGTCCCTGTTGACATACATGTACTTTGAAGTTACTGGCCATTTGCTACAGGGGGACAGGGCATCCCTGCAATGCAGACTCACGGCATCCACAGCCACTAAGAG
This sequence comes from Cervus elaphus, assembly GCF_910594005.1. Lineage (NCBI taxonomy): Eukaryota > Metazoa > Chordata > Mammalia > Artiodactyla > Cervidae > Cervus > Cervus elaphus. The sequence continues at coordinate 44,364,607 of NC_057848.1, read as the reverse complement.
AATCACAACAGTTCATTTTGCAGCAATCCTCCACTCATCTCAGTCCAATGAGGACACAGCCATTTGTAAAGACTTCTAGGAAAGGTCTATTGCCTCCTCTATCAACCAGTGCAATTCTTAATCTACCAGGACACTCTTACTTAAGTCTTACATGATTCTCATCCTGCGGTGGTGACCTCTGTCCCCATAAAGGCAGAGAGGCTAGTGTGTATAGCACAGTCCCTGACCTCCAGGAACTTATACTCCAAGAAGAAAGTCAAATTGAGCCACAAAAATAAGCACTTGGGTATAATATACAGTGCTATATAATAAAAAGTTTCAAGCCAAGGGTTATAAAGGTGGAGGAGGGAAGGCAAACTCGCTTCAAATTTGGAGATTAAGTATGGCATTCTGGAGGATGTGGCATTTCAGTGGGGCCTAGGAAATAAAACAGATAAAATTTTAATAAGCACAGAAGGGATAATAATTGGGCAAATAGGAAAAACTAAAGACCCTAGAATATAGATAATTCTGGAAAGAAAAGAGAATTTTTTAATTTAATTCTTTTCTTTAGAGTGACTGGAGATAACCTTTGCATCTAGAAAAAATGAACAGGATACTACAAGCCAGAAACCAAGAACAAGGAAAAGCATAGGAATTTAAAATATAATTGCCAAAACAAGAAGCAATGGACAGTGAGTAGATGGAAAAGAGCAAAAGTAAGGATAACCCAGTCATTAGACATACTGGGCAGCTGAAGGGCGAAGAGAGAATGGAGAGCAGGCAGACAATTAGGAGAATAGTCAGAAACAACAAAATGAACAGCAGTAGCTATGCCTCCCCTAACTCCAACCAAGTGCTAGCTGCTTTCCTTACAGACTTTACCTCATTTAATCCTCACAAAACACAGTAAGTTCTGTTATTAAGAAACCGAAGCTCAGAGAAATAAAGGAACTGCCCTCGTGTCAGACAAGTACCGAGTAGCTGAGCTATGTCTGACCCCAAAACTGTTGCTCTCAGCTCCCTCATTGGCAGGAAGGCACCAGGGAAGCAGCAGGGAGGGGACAAGGTTGAAGGTGCCAGACCGGAAGTGGAGGTGTTTGGGAAAAGATTCTTCAGAAGCTGGGGGGCGGGGGGGCAAGGTCTCAGGCATAAGTGGGGAAGTGGCAAAGTGATGGAATAGGGCAGAGGGTGAAGGGGCTTTTCTTCCTCCAAGATTCTGAACACCGCTGAGGAGACCCAGGGAGGCTGAGACGCAGTGAAGTGGAAGCTGAGAGGCAGCATCCAAGAGGACCTTGAAACCAACGCCGGGCCTGCCTCCAAGAACAAGCTGCTTGTGCCTGATGACTCATGCCCCAGGACACGGCCAGCTTCTGGCCAGCAGCCACGCAGGGTGCTGCAGCAGGGCACTGTTCCACACCATGAGGCGCTGTCACATCCAGCCCCCTCCACTGGTCTCCAGGAAGTGTGGCCACACACGAAAGCCACGTTTGACTTTGTGTCACTAAACCATTTCTTCCTGTTGGCCAACTGGAGAGCAAAAGGGATCAAGGTAAACCAATGAAGGGATGTGGCAATTCCAAATTACTCCACAAAACGTTTTCTAAATGTGTCTGAGCTGGCCTTCTATAAAGGGCAAGAGTGGCACAAGAAACTGAAACTCTACCCTTGAAAATTGTTCAAGAGGGGTAGCCCTGAAAATCTGAATTCCAAAACCCCAGAGCAGGTGGCCTTTTCAAAGAGCTGAGTTGATTTTATCACTAGCTTTAGTCTGAATTCGCCACAGATTTCCTCCGTAATCCAGGATGTGATAAGAAACCAAACATAACAGGAATTCATCTTCCCCCAAGGAAAGGTGAGCATCTCTGAGCTCAACAGAGACAACTGGAACCTAATTACATTGCCTCTTTTCAAGCCTTCCAGTAAAAGTGTAAAATGAAAGAGGACTGAAAGAGGCTGTTTAGTACAGCTATAACGTGACCACGTTTTCTTTTAAAAATGACACACCAAGTAGCTGCCATTTTTAGAAAATGATCTGAAATCAGAGCAAGTGTCACTGTAGCAAAAAATAAATAAAGACCCTCATTCAAGGGCTTTTGGAACCTGGGTCCCCAAGAGCAGTGTTTCCTTGTTAGATTTGATTAATTTTACACAAAGGTAGGCCAGGAAGGCTGATCTGGAAAAAGAAAAGCAAACCTTTGTGAAGAAAAACAAGTATGTGGCCTTCGGGGAGATAAGCACATGTTTAATTTTGTGTTTTAAACTTCTCAGCAGACTGCAGATCTATAAAGGGAATCACTGAAAGTGAAGATAACAGATAACGGGCGACTTACCCAGAGCATCAGGCTGTTTTCCGCAAGACGGGGCGAGAAGTGAGAAAGCAAAATCTTTGCTTCAGTTACACAAACTCCCTCTCCTTTGCAGAGAAACTTGATAGCTGAAATGGAGCCAGACGCTAATGCGGGAGGCGCTGCCAATATCTCTGTGCTTGTCCAACACTGACATCTAGTGGTCAATCTTGAATTTTTTTTTCCAGAAAATGATCTGTTGGAAGCACCAAGTAGGTAAATCTCCTTTATGCTTTTTATTGTGAAAGATGCTTCTTTTTCTTTTTGGAAAATATCAAATTATAATTTAATTATTCTTTTGTAAAAGATAGTTATTCAATTTATATTTTTAGTTTAAAAAAGTTATGAGTTGTTATTTTCATTAAATAAGACCTGGCAAGTATGTGAAAAAAGCACAGGATCTCTAATCTGAATTTGCTGGGTATCATAATTCTCTCTCACATCCATAAAGCACTAATCAGTTTCCAAGGCATTACCGGTTATATTATCTTGCTAGCTATTCAACAACTCTGAGACGAGTGAGTCAGGATCATCTGATTTTGCAGAAAAGGACACAAAGGCCCAGAAAATCTAATACATCCAAGGTAATAGAGCAAGTCAGAGGGGATTCTAGTTCTAGAATCAAAGTTTTCCAATTTCTAGGCCAGGACTCATCATTAAGGCATCGTTTCCTTTATAGAAAGAAAGAAATTACGCTCAGCTGATGAGCAAAAAGGCAAATGGGGACACACAAACATATACACCCTTCCTTTTGCTCTGCACCATTAAAGCCCTGACATTAACTAATGAGCAGAGAGGAAAGCCACTGTGGATGATAGCCGCACTGCATTTTAGTCCACCAAGAAAGACTTGGCTAAAGCTAATGGACCCACTGGGCATTATTAACCTTCCCCCCCAGCCTACCGGAATCAGCCACCACAATGAAGTGCAGGGGCTGGTGCTTACAAACACCCTGGACTGTCACCCAAAGAGCTTGAGAGTTGGTTACGTTATGGCCAGATTTAGGCACCTTCCCCCAAGCAGCTGCATTCTGATGATGCTAGCAAGCTTCCTAATTATCATCTGAACTAGAGGTATATAGGGAACCTCAGGACAAGCTAGGCACACTTGAGGGTAGGGTGAATGGATTAGAAATGTATACATTTCTTTCCTCTATAAGCAACTTACCAAAGGCTTCAGAATTTTAAACAGAAACTTCTGTTTTTAAACAGGATCGCCCGATTCATGTCAATGTATGGCAAAAACCACTACGATATTGTAAAGTAATTAGCCTCCAACTAATAAAAATAATTGGGAAAAAAATAAAAAATAAATAGGATCATTAGCTGGAACTCTAAGAAAGAGAGATCAAACCATGAAGGTTTGAACACCAGTGAGCACTTCATAAATGTTGTCTGTAATAAAGATATTCCATGAGATTCCCAAAGAGGTATGGAGCATTTGCCTTTGAGGCCTGTGGCCAAACTCGCACTGTTACCGCTTTGCTAGGAAGTGAAGCCTGTGGTGGGGATGAGACCAGAAGTAAGAGAGACCAGTCAACCAGACAAAGGGGAAGAGATCAACCCTCAGGGTTCAGATCTCTCTGCCCCAAAGCAGCTCCATCTCTAGAAAACCAAGGTGTCAAATCCTACCATTAATATTCCTTTAAAATGGCAAATCAAAAGGCAGTGATACAGCTTGCTATATCAATGCTCCTTTTCCATTCTATGGATCCTGTCCCAGCTTGGTGGTCTAACCTCTTAATAACAATAGTAACAACTAACACTAATACAGTAAGCACTATTCTAAGGGTTTTTTGTATATTAACTCATTAATCCTCACAACAACCCCATGAGGTAGTTGCTATGATCCCCACTCTACAGAAGGGTAAGCTGAGGCACACAAGTAACTTAATTGAGATTCCATATCTTTTAAATGGTGGGACTAGAAATTAAACCTAGGCCTGTCCAACTGCAGTGTCCATTCCCTTAACCTCTTTATCAGTAGTTTCCAAAGTGTGGTCCTCAGCCTTGTCTCTCCACACCTGCCCCCAACCAGACCTAGTGAAACAAAACTGGGGTGGGGGACCCAGTCCCCTGGACTTTAACAAGCCACACAAGTGATTCTGATACACATGATAGCTTGAGAAATACTGCTCTATATGATACCACCTGTCGCTAAAAGTTGGTTGCAGGTGTAGATCATCAGCTCACAAAGAACACTCTGCCCAGTCAGGATGCAGCTTGATTTCCTGCCATTTGATGTTTTCTGATGAAACTGGAGTATGAGAACATGATTCAGTTTGATTGTGGGCTTGGATTAATCTTAAATGCTTTGGTATCACTCCTTACTCTAGCAAAATTCCGAGACACAATTCAGTAACAGCAGATCCATTTTTTAGATGCAGAAATCAAAGGCATTCAAGTCATTGGATAACTGACAAAACCACTCAATAAGTCCATCCTCCTTCCTCCAAAAATGTACACACAACCAACTTGAGGCCAGCAAGTGAGTATTTTTTTATTTTTAGAATTTTCAAAGGGTGAGTATCTCTTTAAAAGGAAAAAAGGGACTTCCCTAATGGCCCAGTGGTTAAGACTTTACCTTCCAATGCAGGGGTTGCAGGTTTGGTCCCTGGGTGGGGAGCTAAGATCCCACAGGTCTCGTGGCCAAAAAACAACAAAAAAAGGAACAGAAGCAATATTGCAACAAAATTCAATAAATACTTTAAGAAAGAATTGTTGTTGTTGTTCAGTTACTAAGTTATGTCTGATTCTTTGTGACCCCATGGACTGCAGCACACCAGGCTTCCCTGTCCTTCACCATCTCCCAGAGTTTGCTCAAACTCATGTCCATTGAGTCGGTTATACCATGCAACCATCTCATTCTCTGTCACCCCCTTCTCCTCCTGCCCTCAGTATTTCTCAGCATCAGGGTGTTTTCCAGTGGGTCAACTCTTCACATCAGGTGACCAAAGTATTGGAGCTTCAGCTTCAGCATCAGTCCTTCTAATGAACATTCAGGATTGATTTCCTTTACGATTGACTGATTTGATCTCCTTGCAGTCTAAGGGACTCTCAAGAGACTTCTCCAGCACCACAGTTCAGAAGCATCAATTCTTCTGTGCTCAGCCTCCTTTATGGTCCAACTCTCACATCCATACATGACTACTGGAAAAACCATAGCTTTAACTATACGGACCTGTCAGCAAAGTGATGTCTCTACTTTTTAATATGCTATCAAGTTTGTCATAGCTTTAGTGAAATAAACTTTTCCAAGGTCTGCTAAGTAGAAAGTGACAGATACTAGCTGGGTTCTAAACCCAGAAAGTCTGCTGCCAGAGCCACCCATGCATAACACCATGCTTGCTGCCTCTCTTTGGGAAATTCCTCCTATTTCACTTTTATTTTCCCCTCCTCATCTTTACACACATTAGCCCCCCAGGAAGTCCTACATTAGAGTAATTGTATAACCCAACTGTATTGTCAATTCCATTGTATAATGCAATGTCTCCCAAACTTACTTGATCAGGGAACCCTTTTTTGTCTACCACCTACTAAATTTTCCTGGCACAACTAGTCTTAGAACTACATTTTGGGAAAACCTAGTTTGGTCAGGAAGATAACTCTCTAACTCAATCTTTAAGCCATTGTGAGAAAGTAGATGGACCAATGGGAGGAAAATGTGTGTGTGTGTCTGTGTGTGTACGTGTGTGCATGTGTACTGTAGAACATATATAAGCATTTACTCTTGTTGCTGGTGGTGGTGTCATTCTTGACACGTACCTAACGCCTTTACCACATCTTTGGTTAAGCTTGAAGGGCAAGACAGACAGATGATCTTGAGGGAAAGAAGCTTGTTTTACTTAGAGTACCAGATACAACTTGTATCACTGACAGCAAAAGCATGATGCCACCCTCTCAGCCCTTTGCACAGCCAGCACTTTGTAAGAGGGAAGCAGAGCTAGGCCACCCACCCCAGGACACATGCTTTGCCATCTCCATGCGCACTGGTAATGTGAGGCTTCCCCCTCACTGCCCCTGCCTCCCCCAGCCCCTCACTTAGAAGCTCCAGAGTGCTTACCACCTTCATCCAAATAGCCAGATGGAGATGTAGAGTCACGTTCAGTAACCTCTCTTTCAAATGTCTGTGCTCCCAGGAATTCTGCTTGATGTCATGGAGTAATGAGTTTTTTGGGGCATGGGAGCAGGAGGAGGGAGGATTCTACCTTTGACAATTTGCACCTCACACAGGGGAACAGAAGTAGGAAGGGCTCCAGATTACAGGGTAAACTGTTATCAGATTTTTGGTGTCAGGTTGCTAATCTGAAATTCCCCAAATCATATCAAGCTACAGGTTAAAAAACACACAAACAATTGTCATAAACAGCATTTCTCTGATTTTCACACAAACCCATTGTTATGGTACCGCCACTATCTCTCAGCAGTTGTCTCAGGTCTATTCATAAAGAAGCCTTCTCAGCCTTATGGGCTTCTTAGACCTTCACCACCTACAGAAGCCACAGCCCAGGCACCTCATCACTGCTAGCAATGCTCACCATGAATGATAAGGGCATTAATGCTTGTACCAAGGATACCACTTACCCCTGTTCCCAAAGCCTCCAGAGCTACATTAAGCCACTGATGCTGCCTTGCACTACTTTTTTTTTTTTTTGCTGCACTACATCACATGTGGAATCTTATTAATAGTTCCCTGACCAGGTATTGAACCCAGGACCCCTGTATTGGAAGCACAGAGTCTTAACCACTGGACCACCAGGGAAGTCCCTACCCTGCACTACTCTTAAAACAAAATGGCCCTCTGTGCTGCCCTTGGTATCACTGATGTACCACAACCCTCTACATGCCAAAGCTGAGTTCTGTTCCCTGGAAACCCCATGTGCCAGAGCTAGCTATGTTCTGAGCCAATGCTCAATTAGGTCACCATAAAAGCTGTGCTGCCTTAGCTCCCTTCCAATGTCTCACAGAGTTCTTTAGAGAAACTGCTCTATTTTTTCCTGATTTTATCTTCTTTGGGGACTTCCCAGATGGCTCAGTGGTAAAGAATGCACCTGCAATGCAGGAGACAGAGGTTTGATCCTTGGATTGGGAAGACTCCCCTGGAGAAGGAAATGGCAACCCATTCCAGTATTCTTTCCTGGGAAATTCCATGTACAGAAGAATCTGGCAAGCTACAGTCCATGGGGTCACAAAAGAGCTGGACACCACTTAGCAACTAAACAACAATCTTGTTTTTATTTTCACAATCCCTTAACCCTCTGTGTCTATTTAGATATAAATCCTTAGGGAACTAGAGCAATGGGTAAATCTGAGTGGCAGGCAATAGATTATACTCAGATTTTCCCAAACCCTCTAACAACTAAGGCACTATTATTGTACCTAGCTTGTGAACATGACTCTCAGAAGTCTCCTTGGTAACCCATGGAGGCATGGGTTGGAGGCTCTTTTACAGCATGTCCAAAGAGACCTGAATCCTGGTGGAGAAATCCAGCCTAGGCTCTCTGTAGTTTTGCTTCTACAAGAGATTTTATTCCCAGTACATCTTTCTTTCAAACCAACCCAAAAGACCACAGGATTGGACTAGACAGAAGATGACCAGAATTCAAATTCCAGTTCTATCAGTTATCAGTCATGTGAGTCCTGGGCAGGCCACTTAACCTCCACCTGCTAGGATAATAGTAACTTTCCTGACTATCCCCAGGCTTGCCCATTCAAGAAATACATATTGAGCTTCTTTCTAAAAGATAGAAGACACAGTACAGTGCCAGGCCTGTTGCAGGTGTAAAGAACAGTCACAGATTTTGCTAGGTATCAGCATGCAAACTAACAATATTTTTGAGAAAATATTAGTTGGGCTCTTATTATTTGTCCTGCACTTTACATGTGATCTCATTCCCCACAATAGCCCTATAAGATGAGTATGATTAAGCCCATTTTATAAATGAGTATAACAGAAGCTCAGGGAAGATCATAAATTTATTCAAGCCGCACACATCTAGTACATGGTGGAACTGGGATTCTTCCACCAGACCATCCTGCCTCATGTATATAGGCAGCTATAATACAAGGTAGAAAGCGATTCATCTCATAAGGCATAGATGAAGTGCCACAGAATCAAATGAGATGCATATGAAAGTGTTTTATAAACAGTCAAGCTGACACAATTGTAAGGTGTTTCTGTTATTATCAATAGGGTAAGTGCTCTATAAAATATGCTAGCTGTAAAGTTCCATCTGTAAATAGGAGTTAACCAAGCCTTACAGAGGTGTAAAAGAAAGGAGTATTTAATTTCAGCTGCAACAGATCATTGGAAGGCAACTGGTGCCTCAAATTCAATCACTATTCTAAATAACCTCGCATCTGTATATGGCCATGGGTAATCCGTGTGAACAGATCAAGAGCCTCCAGAGCTCAATGGTAGCACCCAAGCAGAATGAAAATGAGTCCAGCACCTTGCCACATGCTGGATGGAACTCTCAAGAGGACATATTGGGATGGGTTATTAAGATCACTTGGTGAAGCGGGACCTTGTTCAGGATATGCAGACCACTGTGGCCACTATGGGCAAGACCGTGTACCCCAGCAGGATGTAAGGAGCTTGTTTTTGAATGGGGACTGACGCAGAGGCTCTTTGGTGTGAGTTCAAGGTGTAATAATCATAGCTCATATATATTGAGCACATCCTATGTGCCAAGAATTGAGCTAAGGACAGAGTACATCTTGAGTTATCATATTGTGATGAAGCCAACTCTATTTTGCCTCTTTCCACTGTTCATGGGGTTCTCAAAGCAAGAATACTGAAGTGGTTTGCCATTCCCCCCTCCAGGAGGAGAGGGGAAGAGAAGAAGGGGACAACAGAGGATGTGATGGTTGGATGGCATCACTGACTCAATGGACATGAGTTTGAGCAGACTCCGGGAGATAGTGAAGGACAGGGAAGCTTGGTGTGCTGCAGTGCATGGGGTCACAAAGAGTTGGACACAACTTAGCAACTGAACAACAACCACCCTATTTATCTGATTAAGAACACGTGTTTTGAAGTTATACAAGCCACTGTTTATTTTACATTGGATAAGTTATTCAGCTCTCTGAGACCCAGTTTCCTAATCTGTAAAATAGAGATCATAATGCCTACCTCAGAGAGTTGTCATGAGAATTAAGTCAATGAATTTAGTAATAAAGCAGTTAATACTATACCCATAGCTTCACTGGTGGTCCAGTGGTTGAAAATCCACCTTGCAATGCAGGGGACACTGGTTCGATCCCTGGACAGGGAGGATCCAACATGCCACGGAGCAACTAAGCCCATGGGGACAACTACTGAGCCTGCGAGTACCTAGAGCCCATGCTCTGCAACAAGAAAAGCCACTGCAATGAGAAGCCCACACATCACAACTAGAGAGTAGCCCCCGGACTACGGCCATACCACCCTGAATGCACCCGATCTCGTCTGATCACGGAAGCTAAGCAGGGTCGGTCCTGGTTAGTACTTGGATGGGAGAGTAGCCCCTACTCACCACAAATAGAGAAAGTCTGCACACAGCAATAAAGACCCAGTACAGCCAAAACTCATTTAAAATAAATAGAATTTTTAAAGTAAACAAAAAATACTATACCCAGCACATGGGAAATGTTCAATAACTGATAATATTGTTGTCATATTTTTCTACTGAAAGTTCAGCATGGATCATTCTTTTGATTTCTAGGAAATAGTACTAGAAAGTTCATTCTAGGCATAATAAGTTACCCTAAAATTTAGCAGCTTAGAACAACACATTTATTAAAGAAGTGAAGCGAAGTGAAGTCGCTCAGTCGTGTCCGACTCTTTGTGACCCCATGGACTGTAGCCTACCACGCTCCTCCATCCATAGGATTTTCCAGCCAAGAGTATTAGAGTGGGTTGCCATTTCCTTCTCCAGAGGATCCTCCCGACCCAGGGATCAAACCTGGGTCTCCCGCACTGTAAGCAGAAGCTTTACTGTCTGAGCTACCAGGAAGTCCAATACATTTATTATCTCACTGTTTTTGTGGCTCAAGAATCCAAGCATGGCTAAACAGGGTCTTCTGCTCTAGTGTTTCTCACAGGCTATAATCAAGATATCAGCCGGGGCTGGGGTAGCATCTCAAGGCTTGACTGAGGGAGGATCCACTTCCAAGCTCATTCATGTGCTTGTTGGCAGGACTCAGGTCTTCACAGGCTGTCAGCAGGAGTTTCCTCACTTGCTATTGGCTGGAAGCCATGCTTGGTTCCTTGCCAAACAGACCTCTCCAACATGGCATCTTGTTTTGGCAAAGCCAGCAAGAGAGAGACAGCTAGCAAGATGGAAGTCACAGTCTTCTAACCTAGTCACAGAAGTGATACCCCACCATTTTGGCTGTATTCTATTCCTTAGAAGTCAGTCACTGGATCCAGCTCAAAGAGGATTACACAAGGGTGTGAACACCAGGAGCTGGGGGTCACTGAGAGCCACCTTAGATGTTGCCTTCCTCACTGAGAAGGTAATAAACACAAGAGTCAAAGAGAAACTCTTAAAATGCTTTGGTATATAAAATTAAGATTCAGAGTGAACTGTGAAAATAACTATAGGCTATTAAGGGAACAATTAATAAGGAAAGATATTACTAGGTTCTTGGGAGGTTTTGTTTCCCTCAATGATAATAAAAGGATTGGGGGGGGGGAGTTGTTTGTTTTTTGATGAATGTGTAGCTTGCTTGAGTTCATTTTGTAACAAGATTTTCACAGGGAACTGTATACAAAACCCTGTAATAACCTATAATGGAAAAGAATCTGAAAACAAGTGTGTGTGTGTGTGTGTGTGTGTGTGTGTGGAGAGAGAGAGAGCTTCCCTGGTGGCTCAGATGGTAAAGAATCTGCCTGCAATGCAGGAGACCAAGTTTGATTCCTGGGTCAGGAAGATCCCCTGGAGAAGGAAATGGCAACCCACTCCAGTATTCTTGTTTGAAGAATTCCATGAACAGAGGAGCGTGGCGGGCTACAAAACATTAGGTTGCAAAGAGTCAGACACGACTGAGTAACTAACACACACACACACACACACACACACACACACACATATGCATAACTGAATCACTTTGCTGTATACCTGAAACTAACACAACATTGTAAATCAACTGTACTTCAATTTTTAAATATATTAAAAAATAAAGAAAGAAGATTCTAATCATGATCATACCCATTTTACAGATGAGGAAACTGTGGCTCAGAGAGAGCTTACACTGGGTCCTTAAAGAGTAAAGCTGTATTGGAATCCAAGTCTGTTCAACTCCAAAATCTCTTTTTCTGCAGCAGCAGCAGCTATATCTAGTTGCCCCCCCATGTTTAGCAAATTAGTGTGATTTGTTCCAGTTTCATGTTCATGTTTTAGTTTTGTTCAACACCTTACTTTTGACTATATACTCTGGGCTTCCCTGGTGGCTCAGTTGGTAAAGAATCCGCCTGCAATGCAGGAGACCCAGGTTCAATCCCTGGATAGGGAAGATCCCTTAGACAGGGAAATGGCAACTCACTCCAGAATTCTTGCCTGGAAAATCCCATGGACAGAGGAGCCTGGAGGGCTATAATCCATGAGGTCGCAAAGAGTCAGACGCAAATTAGCAACTAAACCACTACCACCATATATATATATATATACCCTACCTTTACCTCCCACACCCATAATCCTTGTCATAAACTTTTCCCCCTCCCAAACTGATAGTTTTTGTTTAAAAATTTAACACCAATTCTTTATAGGTTAGAGCAAAACATATTTTTTAAATAAATAGATGATATTTTGTTTGTGTTCCTGTGGTCCTCAGGTGTTAGGTGATATTTTGTTAGTTCTTTTCTGAAAGTAAAAATACTAGTCAGGTTTTCTATTTTGTACCATTCTGGACCATACCAGCAATCTTTGCCAGTTTGTAGGAAACTAGATTTTCAGCATAATTCAAAAATCTATAGTGAAACAGATCACCAGCCCAGGTTGGAAGCATGAGACAAGTGCTCAGGCCTGGTGCATTGGGGAGACCCAGAGGGATTGGGTAGAGAGGGAGGTGGGAGGGGGGATCAGGATGGGGAATACATGTAAATCCATGGCTGATTCATGTCAATGTATGACAAAACCCACTACAATACTCTAAAGTAATTAGCCTCCAACTAATAAAAATAAATGAAAAAAATAAAAAATAATAAAAATAAAAATTTGTACACACTAAGAGTACAGAGCACCTTGGTACTGAAAAGCAAAGATGGAGAACAAAGGGATTTATCATGGGAGTAACCCACACTCCATTACAAGGATTTTTTTTAAGCAAACAAAGCAAATTTTGCAACCATACCTACAGCCATCATTGACTGAAAAGCCAGTGTATATACACAAAGGAACGAAGCTCATTAGATACCGAGCAGGATACAACCCTCTATAAGATATAGGAGATTCCTATGTCTCAGACAGCAGAGCCGTTCAGCCTGTACCCAAGTGAGCATTAGTTCCTCCAAGAAGACATTTCCAGATGGAGTCACTTCCTATCCAGATTAACTGCTTGAAACTACAGGATGAATTCTTTACATCACCAGGTTTTTCATGGGTATATAAAACATCATATCCATCCCGTCCTCACCTGTGTTTGGATCTTGGCGATGGTGTTATTTGCCAAGGCAGGATTTCTCAGTTAGACTGGAGGCATCAGTATGTATCACATGCTTCCACTTATCTTTGAAGGGTATATATGGAGCATTATAGCTCAGATTATTTCTGGAAGGGAATGCAAAAAAATAACATTTGCCTCTAGACAGGGGAGGATTGAGAACTGTGGAATTAGGGTAGGTAGGAGAGGAAGATTCACTTTTCACTGTATGATCTTTTGTATAATTTGAACTTGTTACTATATTTATGTATTACTTTTTTGCCTAAAATACTTCAAATAATTTTTAAAGATTCAAGAAACAAATCAGGAGTTCTTAACTAGGCATGAAATCAGAAGTTCTTGTAGAGCTTTTGGCAAAAAAAAAAAATGTACACGCAGTTTAACCTTAATAGTTGGGACTGGGACTCTGGAGTCAGATTACATGGGTTTGAATATCTCCACCACTGGGCAAAACATGGGGAAAATAATTTGACCTCTCTAAGCCTCAGTTTCCTCCTCTGTAATGGTGACTCTGTGGTAAAACCTGCTTTTCTGAGAACTAGGATGAAAGGAGGAGACTTTGGCAAGAGGTGGTCCTTCCTGGGACATGACTCAATGGGTAAAGCAAGGGAAAAGGTGGTTCTGATCCATCATCCCACATGTCCATGTTGGGTCTATGGATCTGAAATTATCAAATGATAATAACGAGACCTGTTTCACTGAAACCTCACTTTGCTTTCTACAGTAGTCTCTATTGCCTTTACTTTGCTTCAAATTGGACCACTGTCTTTCTAGTCTTACAAGCACATTGGTAGTGATGAAAAATTGTAGAACACTATTTGCCATTAATTCCTTGAGTATTAGAAGGCATGCTTGGTCATCTGGTGTTACAGCAGAAGAAAGGAGTGGAATGAACTGAGAATTGGGCAAACCTCCACACAGCTGGCCAGAGAAGTCCTAAGTACCAGGCTGCTCCTCCTACCCTTCTCCTGCATCCATGCTCCAAATCCAGGATGCCAAAGCTAATCCATCTGCATTGGATTCTCAATGAGCTTCCACTCCCTGCAGCAATTTCACAGCATCATCTTTTTTTTTTTTCTTGAATCCAGATCTGCATTGCAGGTGGATTCTTTTTTTTTTTTTTTTTCATTTATATTTATTAGTTGGAGGCTAATCACTTTACAATACCGCAGTGGGTCTTGTCATACATTGACATGAATCAGCCATGGATTTACATGTATTCCCAATCCCGATCCCCCCTCCCACCTCCCTCTCTACCCAATCCCTCTGGGTCTTCCCAGTGCACCAGCCCCGAGCACTTGTCTCATGCATCCAACCTGGGCTGGTGATCTGTTTCACTATAGATAATATACATGTTTTGATGCTGTTCTCTCGAAACATCCCACCCTTGCCTTCTCCCACAGAGTCCAAAAGTCTGTTCTGTACTTCTGTGTCTTTTTTTCTGTTTTGCATATAGGGTTATCATTACCATCTTTCTAAATTCCATATATATGTGTTAGTATGCTGTAATGTTCTTTATCTTTCTGGCTTACTTCACTCTGTATAATGGGCTCCAGTTTCATCGATCTCATTAGAACTGATTCAAATGAATTCTTTTTAATGGCTGAGTAATATTCCATGGTGTATATGTACCACAGCTTCCTTATCCATTCGTCTGCTGATGGGCATCTAGGTTGCTTCCATGTCCTGGCTATTATAAACAGTGCTGCGATGAACATTGGGGTGCATGTGTCTCTTTCAGATCTGGTTTCCTTGGTGTCTATGCCCAGAAGTGGGATTGCTGGGTCATATGGCAGTTCTATTTCCAGTTTTTTAAGAAATCTCCACACTGTTCTCCATAGTGGCTACACTAGTTTGCATTCCCACCAACAGTGTAAGAGGGTTCCCTTTTCTCCACAGCCTCTCCAGCATTTATTGCTTGTAGACTTTTGGATAGCAGCCATCCTGACTGGCATGTAATGGTACCTCATTGTGGTTTTGATTTGCATTTCTCTGATGATAAGTGATGTTGAGCATCTTTTCATGTGTTTGTTAGCCATCTGTATGTCTTCTTTGGAGAAATGTCTGTTTAGTTCTTTGGCCCATTTTTTGATTGGGTCATTTCTTTTTCTGGAATTGAGCTGCAGGAGTTGCTTGTATATTTTTGAGATTAGTCCTTTGTTGCTTCATTTGCTATTATTTTCTCCCAATCTGAGGGCTGTCTTTTCACCTTGCTTATAGTTTCCTTTGTTGTGCAAAAGCTTTTAAGTTTAATTAGGTCCCATTTGTTTATTTTTGCTTTTATTTCCAATATTCTGGGAGGTGGGTCATAGAGGATCCTGCTGTGATTTATGTCGGAGAGTGTTTTGCCTATGTTCTCCTCTAGGAGTTTTATAGTTTCTGGTCTTACATTTAGATCTATAATCCACAAGGATATACAATGGAAAAAAGACAACCTCTTTAACAAGTGGTGCTGGGAAAACTGGTCAACCACTTGTAAAAGAATGAAACTAGAACACTTTCTAACATCATACACAAAAATAAAGCATCATCTTTTAGAACTTAAAATAGCTCAGTTGCAATTCTATCAACTCCACTAGCTTTGTTCATAGTGATGCTTCCTAAGGCCCACTTGACTTCACATTCCAGGATGTCAGGTTCTAGGTGAGAGATCACACCATCGTGGTTACCTGGGTCATGATCTTTTTTGTATAGTACTTCTGTGTATTCTTACCACCTCTTCTTAATATCGTCTGCTTCTATTAGGTTCATACCATTTCTGTCCTTTAATTGTGTCCATCTTTGCTTATAATGTTCCCTTGTTATCTCTAATTTTTCTTGAAGAGATCTCTAGTCTTTCCCGTTCTACTGTTTTCCTCTATTTCTTTGCATTGATCACCAAGGAAGGCTTTCTTATCTCTCCTAGCTATTCTTTGGAACTCTGCATTCAGATGGGTATACCTTTCCTTTTCTCCTTTGCCTTTCATTTCTCTTCTTTTCTCAGCTGTTTGTAAGGCCTCCTCAGACAACCATTTTGCCTTTTTGCATTTCTTTTTCTTGGGAATGGTCTTGATCACCACATCCTGTACAATATCACAAACCTCCATCCATAGTTCTTCAGGCACTCTGTCTATCAAATCTAATCCCTTGAATCTATTTGTCATTTCCACTGTATAATCGTAAGAAATTTCATTTAGGTCATACCTGAATGGTCTAGTGGTTTTCCCTTTCTTCAATTTAAGTCTGAATTTGGCAATCAGAAGTTCATGATCTGAGCCACAGTCAGCTCCTAGTCTTGTTTTTGCTGACTGTATAGAGCTTCTCCATCTTTGGCTGCAAAGAATATAATCAATCTGGTTTCGGTATTGACCATTTGGTGATGTCCACATGTAGAGTCATCTCTTGTGCTGTTGGAAGAAGGTTTTTGCTATGACCAGTACATTCTCTTGGCAAAATTCTGTTAGCCTTTGCCCTGCTTCATTTCATATTCCAAGGCCAAACTTGCCTGTTACTCCAGGTATCTCTTGACTTCCTACTTTTGCATTCCAGTCCCCTATAATGAAAAGGACATCTTTTTTGGGTGTTAGTTCTAGAAAGTCTTGTAGGTCTTCATAGAACTGTTCGACTTCAGCTTCTTCAGAATTACTGGTGGGAGCATAGACTTGGATTGCTGTGATATTGAATAGTTTGCCTTGGAAACAGAGATCATTCTATCATTTTTTAAATTGTACCCAAGTACTGCATTTCAGACTCTTCTGTTGACTATAAGGGCTACTCCATTTATTCTAAGGGATTCTTCTCCACAGTAGCAGGTATAATGGTCATCTGAGTTAAATTCACCCATTTTAGTTGGCTGATTCCTAAAATATTGATATTCACTCTTGCCATCTCCTGTTTGACCACTTCCAATTGACCTTGATTCATGAACCTAACATTCCAGGTTCCTATGCAGTATCGTTCTTTACAGCAGCAGACTTCACTTCCATCACCAGTCACATCCACAACTGGGTGTTGTTTCCTCTTTGGCTCCATCTCTTCATTCTTTCTAGAGTTATTTCTCCATTCTTCTCCAGTAGCATATTAGGCACCTACAGACCTGGGGAGTTCATCTTTCAGTGTCATATCTTTTTGCCTTTTCATGCTGTTCATAGGGTTCTCATACCCCTAGATCCCTCCTTCAAATCCGGGTCAGAATCTCCAAGGAGTAGAAAGAGAGCTTGTAATTATTATAGCTAATAGCTATTGAGCATTTGCTTCTGTGCCAGACACTATACTAAGCATTTTACATGTATTATCTCATTTAATCCTCACAACAACTTTCATAAGAGTTCAATACTACTATTATAACCATTTACAAAGGTCCAGGACTACACCAGGGGCTTCCCAGGTGGTGCTAGTAGTAAAGAACCCACCTATCAGTGCAGGAGACATAAGAGATGCGGGTTCGATCCTTGGATCAAGAAGATCCCCTGGAGTAGGAAATGGCAACCCACTCCAGTATTCTTACCTGGAGAATCCCATGGAAAAAAGAGCCTGGTGGGCTACAATCCATAGCATCACAAAGAGTTGGACACAACTGAAGCAACTTAGTGCACACACACACACACAACAATTTTCACCATGTTCCTTGTTAAGCATCTATCTTCAATATCCTCCCTTAATCCAGTTGAAAACAAATGCTCTTTTGTATGGCCCAAACTGCTGGGATTTTTTTCCCCTAATCATATCCATTTTGTGATACTGCTTCCTTGGTGGAAATAACAGCCTTTTCTCAGTCCAAGATGCAAGATCCGAGCACACAGACCCGCGTACCCTACACTGTTTCCCTATCTTGCTCAATGTCCTGTAGAACTCACAGTGAGACTGCTTGGAACATTAGACCTGAAAAGAAATTCTCCCTTTTCACTGGCAAAGCATTTAATAAGGGAAAGGCAGAGGCTGTGAGACTCTTGAAGACAAAGGGGTCTTCTTGGTTTTACAGTAGCTATACACATCACATTCCTTAACTGGTTATTTATAATAATAAGAACAGGTAACATTTATTGAACACTTTATTATGTTCAGGGGGCTTCCCAGCTGGCTCAGTGATAAAGAATCTGCCTGCCAATGCAGGATATGCAGATTCAATCCCTGGGTTGGGAAGATCCCCTGGAGAAGGGAATGGCAACCCACTCCAGTATTCCTGCCTGGGAAATCACATGGATAGAGGAGCCTGGCAGGTTACAGTCCATGGGGGTCGCAAAGAGTTGGACACGACTGAGCATGAGGCTTCCCTTCCCTATAATCTTGTAAGACAAGTATTATTATTATCCCCCCATTTCATGGTTGAAAAGACTGAGGCCAGAAAGGCAAAATGATTTGCCAGTGATGACTTAGCTATTCATTTACAGAAGAGGAATAAAATTCAGTTCTATCCAACTCCAAAATTGACATATTTAACCACTCAGTCTCTAATGCCAAGACCAAAAGAAGAGATATGATTGGACTTGTCTAAAACTGTGTTTGTGTATGTGAGGGTTTGGGGGATTTTCTGTGTATTTGTATATAAAAAGGAAGACGATTTTATTTTCCAGTCTATTTGGTCTCAGGAAGCAAATGCTGTGAATTAGTAGCATGGTGGATTTCTGGCCTGGCCAACTGGTATGTGTCAAAATAAAAAATCAGTGTGTTAGAACTGCTGTCTTTTTATCAAATAATATAAAGAAGTAATTTCTCCCTCTAAAGTTAACATCTGAAGAGATTACCCAGCACCCAATTCCTTCTCAGGGGTGGAACCCCACTCTTGGTATCATCTCCAAAGCCCATTTCTGCCTTGGTAGGGTAGATAATCAGATCTTTTAGCCCCGATAATGAAATAGACATCAGTAATTCTGACATTCTCTGCTCTGCTCAGAGATCCTTCAGTCCTTTCTCCTCCTTTTCACTAGATTCCTTGAAAATGTTCCCCCAAATACATTCCAGTTCCCCCAAACACAAAGCCTTCTTCCAAACCACCCATGATCAAATTGCTATTAGTGACCAAAAAAAAAAAAAAAAAAACCTCATAGATAGATGATTTTATTTGCAAAACAGAAATGCAGACACAGACATGGAGAAAAAATGTATGGACACCAAGGAGGAGAAGGAGAATGGGATGATCTGGGAGGTTGGGATTGACATGTATATACTATTATGTGTAAAATAGATAACTAATGAGAACCTCCTTATAGCTTAGGGAACTCTACTCAATACTCTGTGGTGACCTAAATGGGAAAGAAATCCAAAAAATGAGGGGATACACACACACACACACAGCTGATTCACTTTGCTGTATAGTAGAAATGAGCACAACACTGTAAAGCAACTATACTCCAATAAAAATTAATTTAAAAAAAAAAACCTTGATCAGTACATGTTACTACTTTTTGAGGGAAATACAGGTAACTAAAATCTGTTCCCTTACAGCCAACAACTCTGTTCATAGTGGGGAACCAGATATGGCCTCTCTCAGAGAGAGGAAAGAGGTAAACAGAATTCTCAGCAGCATAGAAATACTTCCTTCTCAAGCTACTCTCCCTCACATAACTGAGCTGTCAGGCCTAGAAGCAGAGGTGGATGGTGGGCTAGGTATGAAAAAACCAGCTTTCCTATCAGAGTTAAGCAAAGGGGAATCCGTGCCCAGTGCAACCAGATACTCAAGTGCTATCTCTATTTTGCTCTCTCACTCTGCCATTTTTATTCTCACTATTTTTAGTCATTCTCTATGTGGCTTTAACACACACAGGCTCACACACACATCCTGCTCCATAGCTTCTCTGTCCCTGGTTCCACTCTATCAATATGACTTCCAGTTTGCCAGTGCAACTACAAAGAAATACCATAGATATGGCCTACATTTGCATAAAGATCAGAAACTGTTCCATTTTTTGTACATATAATCACAGACAGACACACACACACATACCCCAAAACCTACATCTCCTATAGGGACATCTCCCTTTTCACAAAAGGATGCTCCTGAAAATTCAGCAAATACGAAAATTTTTATAGGTGAAAGTCTATTTTAACTCTAATTTTAATGACTTTCTTAAATCATTTTCATGCTTACAAGCTTTTATTACAGTAAATAAAATTTTCATTGATAGTGGGCACAAAAAAAACAAATAAAATATGGATGAAATACTTTGCAAACTGTAAAACATTACCAAATACTAGTTATCATCATTATTCACTAAGCAGGTAGGAGTGATAATGGGTACAATTTTAAGGGTTCTGCCATAAGCCAGTATTACAATATGATTAATCCTTCCTTAATGTAAACATTTATACAAATGGATTAGAATACATTGAATACAATGTAAGTCTCATTACATTGGAGCAAATCTACTTACATTAGACTGTGATTGCTCTTCATTTCTATTATATCCAAATTGGATTATAAATTTTTTAAAACAAAGATGGGTATGGCATTAAAAGACAAAGCGTTGAATGAAAAGGGGTTTTAATTCCTTCTCTATTATCAACTGACTGTTTTCCATTGCTCCAAGTTCCTCATATGTATTTTTTAAGTGGTCATAATACCATCCTTTAATAATATATGTGAAGACAAGACTTCCCATATAAAGCATAAGGCAGTATACCAGGCAGAATTCTGAGATGACGCCCTGGTGTGCATATATCTTCTCTCAGTTACTCACACACAAACCTAGGTGCTGCTTAAAGATATTTTACAGATATAATTATAGTTCCAAATCAGTTGATCCTAAAATGGGGAGATTATCTGAGTGTACCTGACCTATGACATGAGCCTTTAAATCTGAGATTTGATTTCTTTCATCAGTGTCTTATAATTTTCTGTATATAGCCCCTTTGTCTCCTTAGATAGGTTTATTCCTAGATACTTTACTCTTTCTGTTGCAATGGTAAATGGGATTGATTCCTTAAATTCTCTTTCTGATTTTTCATCGTTAGTGCATAGGAATGCAAGTGATTTCTGTATATTGATTTTGTATCTTGTGGCTTTACTAAATTCACTGATTAGCTCTAGTAATTTTGTGATAGCATCTTTAGGGTTTTCTATGTATAGTAGCATGTCATCTACAAACAGAGTTTTACATCTTCTTTTCCAATCTGGATTCATTTTATTTCTTTTTCTTCTCTGATTGCTGTTGCTAGGACTTTCATAACTATGTTGAATAACAGCAGTAGGAGTGGGCACTCTTGTCTTGTTCCTGATCTTAGAGGGAAGCAATCAAAGATGACATAAACAGATGGAGATATATTACATGCTCCTGGGTTGAAAGAATCAATATTGTGAAAATGATTATCCTACCAAATGCAATCTACAGATTAAGTGCAATCCCTATCAAATTACCAATGGCCTTTTTCACAGATCTAGAACAAAAAATTTCACAGTTCGTATGGAAATGATACAAACAGCCAAAGCAATTTTGAGAAAGAAGAATGGAGCTGGAGGAATCAACCTTCCTGACTTCAGACTATACTACAAAGTTAAAGTCATCAAGACAGTATGGTACTGGCACAAAAACAGATATATAGACCAATGGAACAAGATAGAAAGCCCAGAGATAAACTCACGCACCTACGGGCACCTTATCTTTGACAAAGAAGGCAAGAATATACAATGGGGAAAAGACTGTCTCTTCAATAATTGGTGCTGGGAGAACTGGACAGCTACATGTAAAAGAATGAAATTAGAACACTTCATAACACCATACACAAAGATAAACTCAAAATTGATTAAAGACCTAAATATAAGACCAGAAACTATAAAACTCTTAGAGGGAAACAGAGGCAGAACACTATGACATAAATCACAGCAAGTTCCTCTATTATCCACCTCCAGAGGAATGAAAATAAAAATAAAAATAAACAAGTGGGACCTAATTAAACTTAAAAGCTTTTGCACAGCAAAGGAAAATATAAACAAGGAAACTATAAGCAAGACAACCCTCAGAATGGTAGATAATAATGGCAAATGAAACAACTGACAAAGGATTAATTTCCAAAATATACAAGCAGCTCATACAACTCGATACCAGAAAAACAAACAACCCAATCAAAAAGTGGGCAAAAGACCTAAACAGACATTTCTCCAAAGAAGATTTACAAATGGCTAATAAACACATGAAAAGATGCTCAACATTGCTCATTATTAGAGAAATGCAAATCAAAGTTACAATGAGATATCACCTCACCCTGATCAGAACGGCCATCATCAAAAAAAAATCCACAAACAATAAATGCTGGAGAAAGTGTAGAGAAAAGGAAACCTTCTTGTACTGTTGGTGAGAATGTAAACTGATACAGCCACTATGGAAGACAGTATGGAGATTCCTTTAAAAACTAGGAATAAAATTACCATATGACCCAGAAATCCCACTACTAAGGATATACCTTGAAGAAAGCAAAATCGAAAAAGATACATGTAACCCAATGTTCATCGCAGCACTATTTACAAAAGCTAGGACATGGAAGCAATCTAGATGTCCATCAACAGATGAATGGGTAAAGAAGCCGTGGTACATATATGCAATAAAATACTACTCAGCCATAAAAAGGAATGCATTTGGGTCAGTTCTAATGAGGTGGATCAACCTAGAGCCTATTATACAGAGTGAAGTAAGTCAGAAAGAAAAAAAACAAGTATCAGCTTCCCTGGTGGCTCAGACAGTAAAGCGTCTGCCTACAATGCAGGAGACCCAGGTTCGATCCCTGGGTAGGGAAGATCCTCTGGAGAAGGAAATGGGAACCCACTCCAGTACTCTTGCCTGGAAAATCCCATGGATGAAGGAGCATGGTAGTTTATGGTCCATGGGGTCGCAAAGAGTCAGACACGACTGAGCGACTTCACTTCACTTCACTTCGTGGAATCTAGAAAGATGGTACTAACGAACCTGTTTGCAGAGCAATGGAGATGCAGACATAGAGAACAGACTTATGGACATGGGCTGGCGGGGGAGGAAGTAGAGGCTGGGATGAATGGATAAAGTAGAAGGGAAGCATATACACTACCATATGTAAAATAGATAGCCAATGGGAATTTGCCGTATGACTCAAGGAACTCAAACCGTGGCTCTGTAACCCCTAGAGGGTGGGAAGGGGTGGGAGGTGGGAGGGAGGTTCATGAAGGAGGACATACCTATACCTATGGCTAATTCATGTTGATGTATGGCAGAAACCAACACAATATTGTAAAGCAATTATTCTTCAATTAAAAATAAATAAAATTTTTAAAACTTTTTTTTTAATATCTGAGATTTTAAATACAAGAAGGACTTGATGTGCGATTGCCGGCCATTCTACCACTCACCCAACTCAGTTCTCCTCTTCTGGTCTGATTCTTTTTGTCATGCGACCAAATGGCAGATTCTTTCTTTGTGAAAGCAGGATGATATTGACATATTAACCACAGTGGTTCCCATCCCAATTTCCTGTTATTCTTTTGCTTTTCTCATCCCTCCCACCCATACTAGAGAGCTCCCTGGGCCACTGAGATGATGAATCAGATGAGAAGCACAAGAATTATATGCTAATAGGAATACCTGTGCCCTACCAGCCTGAGCCAATTTCTTGGGGATAATCATAGAACCCAACAGATAGATTTGGGGGCTCAAAAGTAAACAGGATCCTTTGTGCCACAGCTAAGACCCTAAGACCTGGCACAGCCAAATAAATAAATATTAAAAAAAAAAAAAAGTAAACAGGGCCTGTGCCTAACTTCCTGGGTGGATCCCAGAGAAGAGGCAAGCCCTGCAGAGTTAATCATCACAAACATGTAAAAGGGGCAGTGGTGATGGTTGTGTGACAAATCTACACAAACATGCTTGAGACAGCCTCGTGGGACTTCTCGAGTGGTGTGAAGTGCAAGCAGATGTTTCCTATGTATCCAGAAGTAGCTGACAGAGAGAGCTGAAGTTGGAGGGACTTAGCCATCAGGACAAGAATTCAACAGTGGATGGATACCACAATGGAAAGAAGAAATACCTCAAACACAGATGTCATCTACAGCTAGAGGCAGAGAGGGAGTTGGTACTCTAAATTCACTAAGGAAGCCCTGAACTGACTGAGATTGCTTAAAGATAAAAAGACTGAAATTAAGTTTCTGCCCACTGGCTCAATAGAAGCGGAAAACAAATAGAGAAAAAAAAAATGTTCTATTTCCAGCACATGTAAGTAATATGGACTTGTAACCGAGCAGGACCCTATGGGGCCTTCCCAGGACAGACCCCTCCCCATGTCCTCTGCTTTAGCTCCTCTCTGAAGTACCTAGACAATAATTTTTGATGCACATTTCCTGAGTTGTTGTACAGATGCTAAAACCTCCACCAAAGGGAAGAAATTAACTACCTGATGATCACAAGTACATACACCCCAGGCCTACCAGACAGAGCCTGAGATTTGATGGTGTTACCCTGTGACAGAGCCCTGTTACCGCACCATCAGCCAATTAGAGAATTGTGCACAAGCTGATCACAAACCCTGCAACTCTCCTTCCTTACCTAGCCTTTTAAAATGCTCCCCTGAAACCCGTGGGGGCAATCTGGTGTTTTGAGAAGTCATTGCCCTGAACTCCCTGAAATAAATCCTGCACTTTCCTTCTCCACAACCTGGTGTCAGTAGATTGGCTTTACTGCACATGGGTGAGCAGTCCCAAGTTCAGTAACTGACTGAGATTCATATCTACTATATTTGCTTCTGATCGAGACTCTTCATAAAGGAAGGAATTTGATGGTCCCAGTTTACATGCAAGGCTGTTGGGTCACAAAGCAGTGAGGATATTGCTGTGCCTGAAAAGTCAGGTACTCATCACAGGTCCAATAAGGAAAAACAAGTCTGAAGTTTATTAGTAAAGGTAGGATGACTATAAAAGAACTCTCCTACAGATAAATAGGAGGGATCTGATTGGTAGGGGCTTCCCTGATGGCTCAGTGGTAAAAAATCTGCCTGCAACACAGGAGACCCAGGTTGGGGTCTCTTGGGTGGGGAAGATCCCTGGGTGGGGAAGATCCCCTGGAGAAGAGAATGGCAACCCACTCCAGTATTCTTGCCTAGGAAATGCCATGTACAGAGCAGCCTGGAGGGCTACAGTCCATGGGGTCACAAAGAGTCAGACACGACTAAGAGACTAAACCACCACCATCTGAGTGGTAAAATACGGCATAAAACTTCTAGAGCTACCTGAAGCAGAAAGAGCAGTCAATTTTTAAGTAAAATTGAAAATAAAATAAAATTTAAAAAAAGAAATCTCTGTGGCTTAACATAAAATGGTTTAATGATTTGTTTCAATGCTGAGAAATAAACATGAGTGACATGGATTGCAGGGTCTCTTATAGACTGTGGGGTAGGGTGAGAGGAGGGCTCTGCTCCAGGCAGTTATTCAGATATGTGGGCTCTTTCCACTATGTGGCATCTTTTAGGGCCACTGAGTCTTCCACCAGCTCCTATTCATCCAGCAGGCAGATTTTGAAGAGACAGTGAATGGATGAATACAAGGGATGTTTCAGTGGGCCAGGCTAGAAGTGGCACTCATCATTTCAGGACACATTTCAGTGGTGACAACTGTAACACAGTCCAATCTAGAGCAGGAGGGCAGGGAAGGGCATGTAGTACTAGGCTTAGAAAGAAGAGGAGATACAGACATCAGTGAGCCCTGGGCACTAACCAGGCCATGAGGATGGATAAAGGGCCAAACCAAGGGGTGGTAGTAATTGTCCTTTCTCTCATTCCAAAAGGCTGTATACAATGCTTTTCACTAAGTAGGTGCTTAAAGAGAAAAACCTATGATAATAAGAAGTTCCCTGAAATAGTATCTATTTTTAGAGTAGACGTTGCCAAAATAGATAACTAACGCTCTGGAGAAGACAGGAACAAATGAAGTGCCTCATGCTAAAAGCTGCCTGACTGAAGGTTTCAGACAAAAGCAAAAAGTGTGAGCAAGTCACTTGGAAAGCTGTAATTACAGACCCTGATTACAGCCATAAGCCACAAAGCTTGGAATTTTATCCTGTGTCAAAGCCTCCAGGTATGGAGCATTCTTGAATCTCATTTTTATCCTAAACAAAATGTGAGGAGACAACCACCAACAAGCCAACCAAAAAGTCAGAGTCCCCTTGACGAATTTTCGCATTTTGCTTTTAAGGGAACACAGACCAGAAGCACTCAGAAAGAACCATGGACGTGCAAACCCCAACCTTCCAGAGTGCAAAATATCGACAAACCATATCTACAGTATGAATTGTGGTGTTTTCTTTTGTAAATTAAATCCCACTTTAAGAAAAACAATTTTCAAAAAACTATGAAAGTGTTACCGAAGCCAAGCTCACTCTGCTCACCACATGACAGGCCAGTAAGTTGGGAAAAGAGGTGTTGAAGCAAGGAATAGGGAGTGTATTTGGAAAGCCAGCAGATCAAAAAGATGGCAGATTAGTGTCTCAAAATAACCATCTTATGGGCTTCTGGATGCCAGTTTCTTTTATAGAACACAGAGAAGGAGGAGGTGAGGAAGTAAAGTTAAAAAGAAAATAAAGTAAAAAAGTAAAGTAACCTTGCAAATAACTCCTGGAATAGCCAGTCTGGGGTGGTGTAGGGATACTATGTTAATTTCTTCTTTTTTTGCAGCCATTTCACAGATGGACAAGGTCAAAATATTACCCTGAACAAAGGCACTTCTGTTTAACATTCAGACAGAGGGGCAGGGGTCCCTGACGTAGACCGTTATGTATGGACAGTATCCTTTAAGTGAACAAAAGCAACCAGAAGCAAAGGTTAAGGTAAAAGAAACAAATCCAACACCATAGTCAGATTTTGTTCTTCTCTGTAACAAAAATATTTAAGGCGTGTATGTATTCGAGTTGCAAGTCAGGAAATTTGTGCAATTGTTACAAAAAAGTATTCCTATTTGCCATGGGTTTTTAAAAGCTTAAGGTTTCTCTAGGAATGGAGAAAAATATGAAGAATACTAATTTTTAGCTTAAAAAGATTATTTTTTAAATGTACAGAGATCTTCTTCCTTAAGGCTTTTAAGATTCTAATCTGAAAATCAGCCATAACAGTTACATTTTCATGGTTACAGGTATATATGGTCAGCCTGCAGTTAGCCAGAAAACTCCATTCTGTGAGCATTTTGTTTAAAAGAGGCTTTCCTATGAATAATTATTAAATGAATAAATAATGAAATTGAACCAACTTGACTGCACATGTCCCTGGCTGATCTATAGATCTAAATGTCTTCTGAAGCACAAATTGCCTGACATTTTATCTTTGGATGAATATTACTGCCAATCAGTCACTTACCCTTTCAAATGTTGCATTTGTTTCCCCACAGGAAACTCTCTGAACCCCAAAATGCTAAAAAGAAAACTGGAAGGATCTGTATTCACAGGCTTTTAGGGGCTGTCTGAGGGTTCCCATGGAGGTTTTATTCATGTTGAATGACTTCAGACAAATCCTGCTGGTCACCCAGACCAAGTTCGTCTAAGACAAGAGGCTAGTCTCCTGAAGAGGAAAAGCATTCTCTTTCCCAGGGAGTGACCTTGTCAAATGTGAAGGTCACAGCTTATCTCCTTCCTCTCTGTTAGAGTACTTGCTCAACAACTGAGATAAGTTATCTTTATTAGCCTAAGAGCAGACATTCTTTAGAGCTCAGAGAACAAGTACTCCACAATAAAGTCCCTACTGAGCATTCTGAAAATTCTCTCTCTTCTTCCATATAAACCTTTTACGCATTCAACATCTATATTGATTTGACCCAAACTGTAATGGAGTACACATTGTTGCTCTTTTGGAAGAAGGATTTATTGAGCAAATTAACAGTAGGTTTATTACATAAGTAAGTTGGATGTGGGTCTTCATGAGCTCCAGTTTAGAAAGCACTCTCAACATACATTTCATTTTACCCTTATAATCATCCTTTGAAACAGGTTTTATTATCCCTATTTTATGGACAAGGATACTGGGGCTCAGAAAGGGAAGGTGACTTGCTCCAGGTTTCACAGATTGGGTTGTAAATAAGGACACAGACATCATCATCATCAACATCAACAACATTATTATTATAAATAATAGCATTTAGTATATACTGACCAGTGATTAAATAACAGGTATTTTATTAACTGTTTCACATGCATTACTGAATTTAATTTATATAGTCAGTCTGTAGATTAGGTATTATTATCTTTCCCATTCTACAGATGAAAACTAAGGTCTCAGAGAAATAGAGCAACTTGTCTGAGACCATACAGCTACTAAGTCTTAGGATATGTTTAACCTGTCTAAGAAAATGAACTGTATTTTAGAAATTTGACAAAATCAGTTTTGAAACATAATTATCAATTAAATATAATTCTTATCTACTCATTTTAAAAAATTGGGGAGGTCCTCTAGATGAAATAATAACAGTAGTCTGAGTTATCATAAGGTAGAAAAAATGAATTTCTATATTAATCTATTTAGATTTTTCACTCCTCCACAACCCCCACATTTTGAGTGAATTAGTGATAATTTATTATAGTTCTGGCATTTTGGAGGGATGAGAAACATCAAAATTACAATTTGAAAAAGCATATTCTTATTGTAATTGCTTTGATTTGCTTTAAGTCATGATAGTAATATATTATGAAATTTCAAACTACATGGAAAAGGTGTGAGGTTTCATACATATCAAAAGGCTGTCAAAAGTTATCATTGCTATAGTTGATTCTCCTCTCCAATGCATACACACATATACACACACTCTCTCTTTCATTTCTGGTCTTCCCACCAGGGCTTGCAGGAAAGTGTGCAAACACACAGACAGACACACAAACACTAACTCATAGCCAACTAAGCCCCTACTATGTATCCACCAGCTCAGAACATTAGAACACGTAATATTCCTCCTGGAGCAAACAATCTGACTGGAGGAATAAAACCCACACAAGAAGAACTGAGGGAATACTTAAAGCAACAAGTGCCACCCAATGGTCAATTCTTTTGGCTGTTCATCAGGATCATCTTGGGGACTTGTTCAAATGCAGGTACCCCAGCCACATCTTCAGAGATCTGTCTGCTCCAGGGAGTCTGGCTAGTGGAGAAATGGAATATTTCCTGCCCTATGAGTAAACTAAGGATGTCATAGTCATCATAGATTGCAGCCACCACAGATGGTGAGCTGGTGAGCCCTGAGGGAACCCAGGAAGGAAAGAACCCCTGCCATCTAGCAGCCAACAGACTGCAGCCACTCCCTATGGTGAGCCCCAAAGAAATTCAGGATGTGAAAACACAGGATACTGGCTCCAGATAGCAGAGATGCATATCAAAGGAATGACGTAAGTGAGCCCAGACTCTTGCATCTTCCCATACAAGAAAAAGTGCTAAATTCCTTAACTTGGGGTATCTAATTTTCTTTAATTAACAATCATCTTTTGATGTTCAGACTATCTGCTCCTTGTTGTAAAGCTCCTATATATTCTGGCTCCCCACCTTGCCTCCTCAGAACAGTTCTCTCTAAGAAGAGAGTTCTCTCCGAGGGTTACTTGAGATGCTACCTCCCAGATATAAAGTCCTAAAGATTCCAGCAGAATAAAATGTAACCCTCAACTTTTAGATTGTGAATAATTTTTAGTCAACACCAAGTATTGCTCAAATTCAGTTTGAGGAAGGCTTATTAATGCTGTAGACAGAACCTGAGAATATGGTTTTGTTAGGTAGTTGGAATAGGGAAACAAGAGTCCAAAATGATGGTCAGAGGAAACAGCAACTAGGAAATAAAAGAGGATGCCACAGACCAGAGTAAGACCCTCAGGTGGGAAAACACACCCTGTTCCCTGATTGGTGCTGGGCATAACCAATCAGACGAATGCTGGTACAATCCCCTATTTTGCATAGGGACCTGCTCAAGGGAAGAAACAAAGGGATATAAAAGAGGAAAGCCAAACTGGGACAGGGCCACTCCTTCAGGGGGGTTGTTTGTCCACTCTCATGCCAGAGAGTGTACTGCTTGCTGTTTGTGCAATAAATCTTGCCTGTTTGAGCTGAACACTGGTCTGTCATTTCAGTTCTTTGCTGCAATGAGACAAGAACCAAGGAAGAAGAACCAACCTGACAGTTTCTTAATGTCTTGTTTTCAAAACAGGGCCAAATGGCAAACAAGGTCACAAGCCAATACAGAGGGCATAGTCACCCAATTGGCAGAGGAAACAAATCTGGGAGGACTAGTGACAGAAACTAACCCTAATAACCTGTCTGGGATCCTATGAACAATTGGTCAAGTAGAATGCCTTGAGTGCCACCGCATGCCTCATGCTCATGCAGTAGAAAATAATATCCATGCCTACTCACACACGTGCACAAAAGGACAGTCATCCTCACACCACACACAGATAGGTACCCTGCTGCCAAGGCAAGTCCCTAGTATCTGTGACACAACAGAGAACTGTTTGCCACTCTGCCTAGCCACCCTTATGTTACATGGCAGCAAGCCCCTTCTTCTCGCAAATCTCCAAAATCCTAGCTGGACCTCACATGTAAAATCCCTGAGACTGCCAGGCCTCCAGAGGATCCTGCTATGCACATGGGAGGAGACAGGAGACCAGATGTGCTGGTCACAGAGACAGAGGACCCACCTTCTGCCTCAAAGAAGGACTTACTGCCTAGCTCCCAGGAATGAAGTTAACAGACAACCTCCTCAACTGCAGACAGTGGCCTCACCTGAGATCACATCCATCCAGGGATAACCTGCATCCAATGACTGTGTAAGGCAGTGGTGTAAAACTGCCAAACTATTGCAGACCTACACAGGACAGCTCTGATGGACAGTCCTTGCTCCAGAGCTTCCCCATCAGATTGACCAGCACTTTGACTGACTTATCTCACAATTCAACTTCTGCCTCAGCCCAATTCTGCTTCTCTCCTTTCACTTCATGGGTATTAGGTCCCTAATAAATATCTTGTACCTCAAACTCTGTTTCAGCATCTGCTTCCAGAGAATCCACCCTGTGACACCAGGTCAGACCAGTTCAGTGTCAATGCCAAGTGTACTTGGAAGATAAAAAGGCAAGGGACTTCTGGCGCCCTTGGTCAGGGCTGCCAACACCTTGGTTGTCTCCAAGAGGCAGAAGTTTGCTTCTCTATGGCACTAAGAACTATGTACCTAGGTTTGCCCAGGCCCCTGGTACTGATGATAAATCTGATGACAGAAAAGCAGGGGGAGGAGGCCTTGTCCCTGGGGAGAAATAGCCATCAATATAAAGGACTAGTTAACTGCATTAGTTAACTAGTTAACTAATAGTTAACACCATTACCCAGGTGGTGCTAGTGGTAAAGAACCTGCCTGCCAATGCAGTAGACATAAGAGACACAGGTTCGATCTCTGGGTTGAGAAGATCCCCTGGAAGAGGGCATGGCTACCCACAATATTCTTGCCTAGAGAATCCCATGAACAGATTGGCCTGGCAGGCGGTCCATAGGGTCTCAAAGAGTTGGACATGACTAAAGCAACTATGCATGCACACATAAAATATCTACTTTGTGGATTCTCCATAAAAAGTTATGACATAGAGGACTGGCTAAATGCATTAGAATCATCCACAGCCCTTAAAAGAGGTAAAAGCATATTTTCTGACATAAGAGTGTCCAAAATACATTGTTATCTGAATTTTGAAAACAACATTTTAGAACAGCTTTTGTAACATGTCATTTTAAAGTCAACACAGTCCCATATTAAATAAATTTAGCTTATAAAAAATTGAAATATTTTGATATAGAAATATTTCAGTCCCAGTTTATGTACAACATTTGAAATAATGCAAATCTCCCCAAATTAATGTATCATCAGCAATCGCAGAATTTCAAAACTGGAAGGCCAGGTGAATTGTAAGCCATATTTACACTGATGCCACATGGTGGCGCCACTTCAGCTGATATTTCTGGCCTGCCTTTGTCAAGACTTGTCTCAAAATATTCTAATTTCTGATTTATGCTGGGCCCTGGGGAACACACTCCTTGCATAAAACACAGATGCCCTGAATACTGGTAGGTAGAACATTCTGGGTACTATATACCAATCTTAACTGGGGTTATCTCTGGAAAGTGGAAATGGGAAGGATGGGTATTATCTGTCTGTGTTATATACTTTTAATTTTATTGTTTTTATATACAGTAAGAAAGGATGTATAAAAAGAAACAATTTCTGATGAAAATAAATACTTTCTTTGGATTCTTAAGTAAAACCCCAAGTGTATTTCAAATGCCAGGCAGATGACACACAGGAGGCAGAGCAGGAGGCCTGTCATCCTCTGGCCAGGCATCTGGTGCTCCATATGAAGAGTCAAAGCCAGAGGAATGTGAATACCTCAGTCCCACTGGCCCTAGCGATATCTCTGCCTTGCCCCTGCTTTCCTCCCAGGCTCCCTCAGCACAACAGCCTCTAGCCCAGAGCCTCTGCACAACATGACCTCGCCCTTGTCCCAGTTCTGAGCCTGGAACTTCCATCAGCCTCAGAGGGAACACCTGGAGAGGAAAACTCCTGCCAGAATTGGCCAAAAACCCCAGCGGAGCTCTAAGTCACCGTGCCGCTCTGACCCTCAGAGGATGGTTCAGGGGTTAGGCTGCCTGAAATAATAGGAGCACTCTCATTTGAGAGCTTACTTTGTACAGGTATCACATACTAAGTATTGTATATACATGATCTCATTTAATCCTCAGTTAAGTTCAGTCGCTCAGTCGTGTCCAACTCTTTGTGACCCCATGGATTTAATCCTCATAGCTACCCTAAGGTGGGTATAATTATTACCCCATTTTACAGATGTATGAACTGAGGCAGACCAGAAAAGCTAAAGACACCTACTAAAGGGTGTACAATAAATGACAGATTTGAATCCAGGTCTATCTGACTGAGGTGCCAGTGCTCAAGGTTTGCAGCTATTGTTTCTCTGTCCACTTGAGCCCTGAAGCAAAGCAGAACTGAATGCTCAATAGCTTGCCTAAATTTCAATGGATGAATATTATTCTATGGCTTAGAACTTTTGAACCCAAATCACAATAAATTTCTGAGCTAGAGATAGACCAGTTACCTGGAAATACTGCCACTCCATCTGTTGATTCATTCATGCATTTATTCAAATCTCTACCTCTCTATGGGCCATTTTGTTTTCTGGTCACATTTTAGGTCAAGGATGAGTCCAAAGCCAGAGCTCCAGGCCCTCCTTTAGGAGATCTTTAGCAACATTTACACCTCAGAGAGTGAAAAGCATGTCATAAGAGATCATCTGTAGTTAGGAGGTAGAGCTGAAAGACCAGAAATAGGAGTCAAAGAAGGAACCCTGACACTGGCAGTGCTAGGAAACTGAGTATGCAATTACCCTTGAACTCTGAACCAAAGGCCTGCTATGTATAAAGCACATGACATAACAGAACACAGTGCTGTGGGATTATAGAGCCACGGCCATCTTTTTTTTGTTATTTTTTAAACTTTTTCTTGGAGAATAGTTGACTTACAATATTGTGTTAGTTTCTGCTGTACAGCAAAGTGTACCAGTTATACACATCAGTTCAGTTCAGTCGCTCAGTCGTGTCTGACTCTTTGCGACCCCATGAATCGCAGCACGCCAGGCCTCCCTGTCCATCACAAAGTCCCGGAGTTTACTCAAACTCATGCCCATCGAGTTGGTGATGCCATCCAGCCATCTCATCCTCTGTCGCCCCCTTCTCCTCCTGCCCCCAATCCATCCCAGCATCAGGGTCTTTTCTAATGAGTCAACTCTTCGCATCAGGTGGCCAAAGTATTGGAGTTTCAGCTTCAGCATGAGTCCTTCCAATGAACACCCAGGACTGATCTCCTTTAGGATGGACTGGTTGGATCTCCTTGCAGTCCAAGGGACTCTCAAGAGTCTTCTCCAACACCATAGTTCAAAAGCATCAATTTTTCGTCACTGAGCTTTCTTCACAGTCCAACTCTCACATCCATACATGACCACTGGAAAAACCATAGCCTTGACCAGACGGACCTTTGTTGGCAAAGTAATGTCTCTGCTTTTTAATATGCTATCTAGGTTGGTCATAACTTTCCTTACAAGGAGTAAACCTCTTTTAATTTCATGGCTGCAGTCACCATCTGCAGTGATTTTGGAGCCCAAAAAAACAAAGTCTGACACTGTTTCCACTGTCTCCCCATCTATTTCCCATGAGGTGATGGGACCAGATGCCATGATCTTAGTTTTCTGAATGTTAAGCTTTAAGCCAACTTTTTCACTCTCCTCTTTCACTTTCATCAAGAGGCTTTTTAGTTCCTCTTCACTTTCTGCCATAAGGGTGGTGTCATCTGCATATCTGAGGTTATTGATATTTCTCCCGGGTTAGATGGTAGTTAAATCAGCTTAGTTTCTCCTACTTAACTCTCAATGTACCAGGAAAAAGTTACAATCACTTACCATCTAGATCCAACAGGCTTTTTTATAGTTTTATATTTTAAGTCATTTTACAAATAATTAACAGAAGTAAGGATAAGGGGTAATGAAAAACTATATTATCAAGCTTAATAGGAATTTAAGCAAAATAAATCAAATTTTTGTTTCATATTTTCCAGATTTTAAAGGTATATCTACCCCAAATGGGCAACCTACTTTTAATGTTGCTCAACAACTGTCATGTACAAACCTGGAACATATCACCTTGTAAATACTGACTCCAGATTGCAAACATATCTCTAAGAACTTCTGCTTTGTCATTGCTTCTGATTCTTCTTCATACATGTAAAATGTCAAAATGTTATACTTTTGAAAACTTGATGGCTCATAATTTTGCTGAAGAGAGGATGGCCACCTTTACTCCACAACAGCAAAACATTTTCATTTTTAGAATCATAAATACTGATTAGAATGACTGACTCAATGATGTTTTATTTTTCATTTTCACATCATCTTTTTCCATCCATTCACCTTTGAATATACATCTGCTTTCAGCATGTCTCCACTTATGAATTATATCAAGTAACTTTCCATGCAGAAATATTATAAAAGATTAGTGTCATGTGTCCTTTTAGCAAAACATGGTAGTCCATATTCATGTAACAAAATATTGCCTGATGAAGTCCTTCCTATTGAATGAGTAGCTAGATAGGAATATCATGTTTCCTTTTTGTTCTTGGAAATACAGTGCTACCTCAAAGATGTTTGAGTTTGAAAAACTGTATCTAAGATATCCAGGATATCGACATCTGTAGACTCACAGTCTGAGATTTCACTGATATGATCAATTCCGCCATCACCATTAGTCTAGAGTGCTGCTGTCTCTTTGGATTCATCTTCTGATTTATCTAATAATTGGGAAACCATCCTCTGTCAATTTTCTTCTCTTAGAAGAAAATTAAAACTTCTGAATTTTCAACTGTGTTTCATGAAAGCCTTTAAAAACCCACAAAGATGTGTTTTCAGACTTCTTGATACGTTTTTGAAGAAGATGCATGATTTCAGGCAACACAGTAAAAGACTGAAAGTGGTATAAAGGTGACGATTTATTCTAGAATTGCATTATCCCTCTGGGATATCTCAGATTTCTACTATTTTCTTATTATTTTATAGTTTTTCACCATAGTTGAGAATAATTGATGAGCGGATGGTGATTGCAGCCATGAAATTAAAAGACGCTTCCTCCTTGTAAGGAAAGTTATGACCAACCTAGACAGAATATTAAAAAGCAGAGACAGAGACAAGTGCTCGGGCCTGGTGCACTGGGAAGACCCAGAGGAATCGGGTAGAGAGGGAGGTGGGAGGGGGGATCGGGATGGGGAATATGTGTAAATCTATGGCTGATTCATATCAATGTATGACAAAACCCACTGAAATGTTGTGAAGTAATTAGCCTCCAACTAACAAAAAAAAATAAAATAAAAAATAAATAAATAAATAAAAAGCAGAGACATTATTTTGCCAACAAAGGTCCATCTAGTCAAGGCTATGGTTTTTCCAGTAGTCATGTATGGATGTGAGAGTTGGACTATAAGGAAAGCTGAGTGCCAAAAAATTGATGCTTTGAACTGTGGTGTTGGAGAAAACTCCAACACTCCAACTCTCTAGAAGACTAGAGAGTCCCTTGGGCTGCAAGGAGATCCAACCAGTCCATCCTAAAGGAGATCAGTCCTGGGTGTCCATTGGAGGGACTGATGTTGAAGCTGAAACTCCAATACTTTGGCCACCTGATGTGGAGAGCTGACTCATTTGAAAAGACCCTGGTGCTGGGAAAGATTGAAGACAGGAGGAGAAGGGGATGACAGAGGATAAGATGGTTGGATGGCATCACCGACTCAATGGACATGGGTTTGGGTGGACTCCGGGTGTTGGTGATGGACAGGGAGGCCTGGCGTGCTGCGGCTCATGGGGTCGCAAAGAGTCAGACACAACTGAGCAATTGAACTGAACTGAATAATAAAATAATTCCTGAGACATTGAAATAGCAAAGTGTTTCAAGTTGTGGTTCTTCCTCAATTTATGACGGGTGCTGCTGCCATTTAGTCATCTCTAAGTCATGTCCGACTCTTTGTGACCCCATGGAGTGTAGCCCACCAGGCTCCTCTGTCCATGGGATTTCCCAGGCAAGAATACTGGAGTGGGTTGCCATGCCCTCCTCCAGGTGATGTTCCTGACCCAGTGATCAAATCTGCATCTCCTGCATTGCAGGCATCTTCTCACTACTATACCACTGAGCCACCTGAGAAGCCCTATGATGGAGTTACATTCTGATAAACACATCATAAGTAGAAAATATAAAGTAAAAAATGCACTAACACACCTACCCTACAAAAAACCATAGCTTAGCATAGCCTACCTTAAAAGTGCTCAGAACACTTATGTTGGCCAACAGTTGAGCAAAATCATCTAACACAAATCCTATTTTATAATAAAGTATGGAATAGCTCATGTAATTTATTGAATATGGTACTGAAAGTGAAAAGCAGACTGTCTGTGTTGGCACAGAGGGGTTGTAAGTGTCTTGTTTGTCGACCCTCATGATAGAGTGGCTGACTGGGAGCCGTGGCCTGCTGTGCTACCCAGCATCACGAGAATATCTACAGCATATCGTTAACCCAGGAAAAGATCAAAATTTGAAGTAGGGTTTATACTGAATGCATATTGCTTTCACACCATCATCATAAAGTCTAACCATTGTAAGTCACAGATTGTCTATATAAGAAAAATAAGATCAGTAAGATACCATAATGTATTTTAACTTTATAAAAAGGTTCAAAGGACTCATGGTAATTGCAAGACAGAATAAGTTGTATTCTGTACTTAAAAAACAATAATCCTTACAACTAGTTAGAAGTGTTCAAAATAGACACTTAAAAAAATAAAATTGGGTCCAATAAACTTTGATGATATACCAAGGGTTAAATCTTCCAAAGGTTCCCAGCTGCCTTCAGGGTAAAGTACTTGACAAAAAGGACCCTTCTAATCTGACTCTTGCTTACCATTCTAGCTGCATCACTGGACTCTCTCCACTCCACTGCAAAACCTTGCATTCCATGCTCCAGTTCTGTCAAACCAGGAGTTGTTTCACACTTCTGTGTCTCTGCTCATACTATTTCCTCTGCTTATAATG
Source organism: Cervus elaphus (assembly GCF_910594005.1). Lineage (NCBI taxonomy): Eukaryota > Metazoa > Chordata > Mammalia > Artiodactyla > Cervidae > Cervus > Cervus elaphus. The sequence continues at coordinate 44,327,085 of NC_057848.1, read as the reverse complement.
CCTCCCCTCCCCCATCTGCTTGGCGAAATTTCATTCTTAATTCAGCTAACACCTCCTCCAAGAAGCCTTCCTGGATCCCTTCCTCAGCTCAGCTTCCCCGAACTAGCTGCACTCGGCAGTACCTTCAGCTTACCCTGCTCATCGTGTGCTAACACACCCTCTTGTCTGTCTTCCTTCCAGCCAGTATATTTCTGTAAGTCAAGAATTGTTGCTAATTCATACCCATAAATTCAGCATCTGGGCACTCAGTAAATGTTTATTGAATGAACAAGTAAATGAGTGAATACTCTAGCAGGTATGGGACAGAAGGTTTCTATTGGAGTACCCTGGGAAATGAGACTTGAAAGGGAGGGTAGGGCCAAACTATGGAAGACTTTGAGTAAGGATCCTTACCTTTATTAGAGTATCCTATAGTTTAATAGAACTTCAAACACCGATCTCATTTAATCTTCCAACAATCCTATAAAGTTGGCAGAGCAGACAAATGAGGAAGTGGATTCTCTGATTCATCAAGTATTATCAATTAGCTTAAGGACATACTGCTAATTAGAAACTGAGATGTTCTGGCCGTTGGTTCAATGCTCTAGTACACCAGAGTAACTCCAGGCTGAGGCATTTAGGCTTTAGACTGTGGTGTGGACACAGAGAGCCACGGGGATCAGTGAATAGGGGAGCTGCTAGATAAACTTAATGTTTTCAGATTCTGTAACTAGGAGACAGATATGATTATTCTATACTAAGAATAAAATCTAAAGGACAAGTGCCAAGTCTGCAAATTAATCTGATCAATTTACCCTCTAAAACTTACCTTCCAGAGTAGAAAGGAGGTTCAAGGCAGCTTAAAGTACATCTTCATGTGATATCTTGGATCTGCTTCAAAATAATCTGGGGCTGGATGATGTATAAATGAAGTAAGATTGGCCCTGAGTTCGCCATTGTTGAGCTGAGTGATCAGTACATGGGGATTTATTATACAGTTTAATCTATTTTTGCATATTTCTTAGTTTAGGTCCCCTAAAAGCAGGGCCTGAGACAAAGACATGGGTACTAGTAACTTATTTGGGGAGTCACTTCCAGGGATCAGGATGAAGGCAATTGGAAGACTAACATAGAGAAGGTAGAAAATCCAATAAAAGAATGTTATTGAGATCACCACTGTGAGTGGTAGGGGCTCAAATTTTCCAAGACAAGCTGAGATACATACAAAATGCCTCCCAAAATTGACTGCCTAAAGTATGGAGGAGAAACACATTCATTCATCCATCCTCACTGGTTGTGGGTTATCCAGAGTATGGGAAAATATCCTGAGGCAGAAAGTAGAAAGACAAGTTGTTGTTGTTTAGTCTATAAGTCATGTCCAACTCTTATGTGACTCCATGGACTGTAGCCCGCCAGGCTCCTCTGTCCATGGGACTATCCTAGCAAGAATACTGGAGTGGGTTGCCATTTCCTTCTCCAGGGGATCTTCCCAACCCAGGGATTGAAACCACATCTCCTGCATTGGCAGGTGGATTCTTTACCACTGCGCCACCTGGGAAGCCCAAGAGGAACATGTTAAAGACAGGATACTGTTACTGTGAGTTGAGTTGATGGACATGAAACTGTCCATCAGAGCTATGGCTAAAATCTGGGATGAACCAAAGATATGCTATGGGAGTATCATCTGCTACAGTACATGTTTGATATTTTTCATAACAAATTAAACAAAAAATAAAGTATAAGCAGTACACTCTGCCGTCCCACAGATCTGTCTCTTGCTTCAACAACATTTGGTTGGAACAGACCCAGGGATGCCCCTTGCTCCAGCCTCCCACTACCCTCCAACCTTCCCAGTTGCAACCTTCAAAATCAGCCACTCAGCTATCCTCGATCACTGGGACCAGCCAACACCATTTTTTGAGCTTAACTCCTTATCATCAAATCAATCATGAGCTCCCACATTCCTTAGCATTATTCCACCAAGGCGAAGGCTGCCATCAACGGACTGATCAACATGCATCTAGGGGCCTCTGACACCTACCTCTCTCTGGGTTTCTATTTCCACCGTGAGGATGTGGTTCTGGGGGTTGTGGGCTATTTCTGTGAATTTGCCAAGAAGAATACAAAACCAGCACAGCGGCCATGCCCTCCTCCAGAACGTTCAGAAGCCATCTCAAGATGAGTAGGATAAAACCGAAGATGCTAAGGAAGCCTCCATTCTCATGGAGAAGAACCTGAGCCAGGCCCTTTTGGGCCTTTGGGCCTGCGTGCCCTGGGTTCTGCCCATACAGACTTCCACCTCTGTGACTTCCTGGAGGAGCAGCTGAAACTCATCAAGAAGATGGCAACCACCTGACCAACCTTCACAGGTTGACTGGTTCCCCGATTGGGCTGGGCAAATATCTCTTTAAAAGGCTCACCCTCAAGCATGACTAGGAGCCCAGCGGCCCTTGAGGAGCCCCCCTGATGTCAGGGCTTCTGCTTGAAGTTTGTCTTTGCAGTTGCTAGGCAGCTTTTTACCCACCCTGGAGCCCTATCCCAAGCCTTGGACCAAATGGAAACAATAAAGCTTTTTGCAGCTAAATATATAAATTAAGTATATTTTCTTCCATCTTTATCCCATTCCAGAATGGTAGTCAGGGGGAAGAAGGCCTTCCTCAGGTTGGCCTTAGCTTTGACTACAAGAGCATGAGGGTCTCTGGGGCTTTGGAAATGCCAAGTTCAGTTCTTTAGGACTGAGCTATAAAAAGATACAAATGCATTGTGATTGTGCTGAGAAGTGAGATTACTGCATCTGAGTAAGACTGAGAGAGCAGTTGAATGGATGGAGTCTTTTTTCCCCCTTTGAACTCACCCAGGGATCTGTAGCTGATGTAATTTACAAAGAATGCTTCCACTGACATCTCTTTTGTCTGCATCCTTGGCAAGGTTTCCTGAGCACTGCACACCCTTAATAGCTCCAGCTGCTTCACACAGCTTGAGACTGAGGGACCTGCCAGTCTAGTCCAGCAGCTTTTGAGTCTCAGGACTCTTCCTAAAGGATGGACACAGTAGATGTCCACCCTTATGGTACAATTGAACTTACCATGCAGTGACTCCTAAGGGCTCATTCAGCCAAGTGGGCACTGGGTACCTAAGACTCACACGAGCCCTGGACTGTGGAGCTGATGCTTTCATCAACCCAGGATGACTCTTTAAGTGTCTCATTCCCCCAGCCTTAAAAAGAATCTCAGGAATATCCAACCTAGCCTTCACCAGGAATGGCTAGGTGGTAAGGAAACCGCCTGCAATGCAGAAGATACAGGAGATGCAGGTTCGATCCCTGGGTCAAGAAGATCCCCTGGAGGAGGGGATGGCAACCCACTCTAGTATTCTTGCCTGGAGAATTCCATGGACAGAGGAGCCTGGTGGGCTACAGTCCATGAGGTCGCAAAGGGTCGGATGAGATTGAGCAACTAAGCACAGAGAAGGGGATGGAGTCAAGTGTCCCAAACAGGACTCTGGAATAGGATTCTGGCAACAGAAAGGAGCCAAAATTGGTTTGGGCTGGTTATTGCCCAGTAGAGTAGAAAGAGCACTGGCTTGGAACTAAAAGGTCCAAGTTCTTATTCTTTTTGTTCTATTTAAGGATGGGATAATACAGGTACAGTCTTACTGGCCTCAGTTTTCCATTCTGTCAAATGGGGCTAAATTATCTCTGCCTTGCCCAACACACAGGATTTTGTGAATACTTAATTAGTCACATTATAAACAAAAAAGTATTTGTATTCCATAAATTTTTTGCCTTTTCATACTGTTCATGGGGTTCTCAAGGCAAGAATACTGAAGTGGTTTGCCATTCCCTTCTCCAGTGTTTTGTCAGAACTTTCCACCATGTCCCGTCTGTCTTGGGTGGCCCTACATGGCATGTCTCATAGTTTCATTGAGTTAGACAAGGCTGTGGTCCATGTGATCAGATTGGTTAGTTTTCTGTGATTGAGCTTTTCAGCCTGTCTGCCCTCTGATGGAGAAGGATAAGAGGCTTATGGAAGCTTCCTGATGGGAGAGACTGACTGAGGGGAAGACTGGGTCTTGTTCTGATGGGCAGGGCCATGCTCAGTAAATCTTTAATCCAATTTTCTGTTAAAGGGCAGGGCTGTGTTCCCTCTCTGTTATTTGACTTGAGGCCAAACTATGGTGGAGGTAATGAAGATAATGGCAACCTCCTTCAAAATGCCCCATGCATGCACTGCTACTCTCAGTGCCCCCAACCCTGCAGCAGGCCACTGCTGACCCACGCCTCCGCCAAAGACTCCTGGACACTCACGGGCAAGTCTGGGTCAGTCTCTTGTGGGGTCACTGCTCCTTTCTCCTGGGTCCTGGTACACACATGGTTCTGTTTGTGCCCTCCAAGAGTCTGTCTCCCCAGTCCTGTGTAAGTTCTGGCCACTCTATGGTGGGTTAATGGTGACCCCCTCCAAGAAGGCTTATGCCATACCCAGGTCTGGTGCACCCAGAGCCCCTGCCGCCGCAGCAGTCCACTGCTGACCCATACCTACACAGGAGACACTCAAACACAGTTCTGTCTCAGTCTCTGTGGGGTCTCTGGGTCCTGGTGTGCACAAGGTATGTTTGAGCCCTGTGAGCATCTCTGGCGGGTATGGGGTTTGATTCTAAATACAATTTCGCCCCTCCTACCATCTTGCTGGGGCTTCTCCTCTGCCCTTGGACATGGGGTATCTCCTCACAGTTGCTCCAGTGCCACACATCTCAAGGCACTTCAATATTCTTGGCTTGAGACCCCCATGAACAGTACAAAAATGCAAAAACATAGGACACTGAAAGATGAACTCCCCAGGTCAGTAGGTGCCCAGGATGCTACTGGAGATTAGTGGAGAACTAACTCCACAAAGAATGAAGAGACAGAGCTAAAGCAAAAACAACACCCAGTTGTGGATGTGACTGGTGATGGAAGTAAAGTCGTTGCTGTAAAGAGCAATGTTGCATAGGAACCTGGAACGTTAGCTCCATGAATCAAAGCAAATTGGAAGTGGTCAAACAGGAGATGGCAAGAGTTTTTAGGAATCAGTGAACTAAAATGGACTGGAATGGGTGGATTTAACTCAGATGACCATTACATCTACTACTGTGGGCAAGAATCCCTTAGAAGAAATGGAGTAGCCATCATAGTCAACAAAAGAGTCTGAAATGCAGTACTTGGATGCAGTCTCAAAAATGACAGAATGATCTCTGTTCATTTCCAAGGCAAACCATTCAATATCACAGTAATCCAAGTCTATGCCCTGACCAGTAATGTTGAAGAAGCTGAAGTTGAACAGCTCTATGAAGCCCTACAAGACCTTCTAGAACTAACACCTAAAAAAAAAAAAAATGTCCTTTTCATTATAGGGGACTGGAATGCAAAAGTAGGAAGTCAAGAAATACCTGGAGTAACAGGCAAATTTGGCCTTGCAGTACAGAATGAAGCAGCACAAAGGATAACAGAGCTTTGCCAAGAGAATGCACTGGTCATAGCAAACACCCTCTTCCAAGAACACAAGAGAAGACTCTGCACATGGACATCACCAGATGGCCAATACCGAAATCAGATTGATTACATTCTTTGCAGCCAAAGATGGAGAAACTCTATATAATCAGCAAAACCAAGACCGGGAGCTGACTGTGGCTCAGATCATGAACTCCTTATTGCCAAATTCAGACTTCAATTGAAGAAAGTAGGGAAAACCACTAAACCATTCAGGTATGACCTAAATCAAATCACTTACAACTATACAGTGGAAGTGAGAAATAGATTTAAGGGACTAGATCTGATAGAGTGCCGGAAGAATTATGGACGGAGGTTTGTGACATTGTACAGGAGGCAGGGATCAAGACCATCCCCAAGAAAAAGAAATGCAAAAAGGCAAAATGGTTGTCTGAGGAGGCCTTACAAACAGCTATGAAAAGAAGAGAAGTGAAAGACAAAGGAAAAAAGGAAAGATATACCCATTTGAATGCAGAGTTCCAAAGAATAGCAAGGAGAGATAAGAAAGCCTTCCTCAGTGATCAATGCAAAGAAATAGAGGAAAAGAATAGAATGGGAAAAACTAGAGATCTCTTCAATAAAATTAGAGATACCAAGGGAATATTTCAAGGAAAGACGGGCACAATAAAGGACAGAAATGGTATGGACCTAACAGAAACAGAAGATATTAAGAAGAGGTGGCAACGATACACAGAACTAATCAAAAAAGATCTTCATGACACAGATAATCAAATGGTGTGATCACTCACCTAGAACCTGACATCCTGGAATGTGAAGTCAAGTGGGCCTTAGGAACCATCCCTACGAACAAAGCTAGTGGAGGTGATGGAATTCCAGTTGAGCTATTCCAAATCCTAAAAGATGATGCTGTGAAAGTGCTGCACTCAATATGCCAGCAAATTAGGAAAATTCAGCAGTGGCCACAGGACTGGAAAAGGTGAGTTTTCATTCCAATCCCAAAGAAAGACAATGCTAAAGAATCTCAAACTAACACACAATTGAACTCATCTCACATGCTAGCAAAGTATGGCTCAAAATTCTCCAAGCCAGGCTTCAACAGTACGTGAACCATGAACTTCCAGATGTTCAAACTGGATTTATAAAAGGCAGAGGAACCAGAAATCAAATTGCCAACGTCCATTGGATTGTCGGAAAAGCAAAAGAGTTCCAGAAAAACATCTACTTCTGCTTTATTGACTAAGCCAAAGCCTTTGACTTTGTGGATCACAACAAACTGTGGAAAATTCTTCAGGAGATGGGAATCCCAGATCATCTGACCTGCCTCCTGAGAATTCTGTATGCAGGTCAGGAAGCAACAGTTAGAACTGAACATGGAACAACAGACAGGTTCCAAATCAGGAAAGGAGTACATAAAGGCTGTATATTGTCACCCTGCTTATTTAACTTATATGCAGAGTGCTTCATGAGAAATGCAGGACTGGCTGAAGCACAAGCTAGAATCAAGATTGCAGGGAGAAATATCAATAACCTCAGATACGCAGATGACACCACCATTATGGCAGAAAGTGAAGAAGAACTAAAGAGCCTCTTGATGAAAGTGAAAAGGAGAGTGAAAAAGTTGGCTTAAAACTCAACATTCAGAAAACTAAGATCATGGCATCTGGTCCCATCACCTCATGGCAAATAGATGGGGAAATAGTGGAAACAGTGACAGACTTTATTTTGGGGGGCTCCAAAATCAATGCAGATCGTGACTTCAGCCATGAAATTAAAAGACGCTTGCTCCTTGGAAGAAAAGATACGACCAACCTAGACATTTATTAAAAAGCAGAGATGTTACTTTGCCAACAAAGGCCCATCTAGTCAAAGCTATGCTTTTTCCAGTAGTCATGTATGGATGTGAGAGTTGGACCATAAAGAAAGCTGAGTGCCGAAGAATTGATGCTTTTGAACTGTGGTGTTGGAGAAGACTCTTGAGAGTCCCTTGGACTGCAAAGAGATCCAACCAGTCTATCCTAAAGGAAATCAGTACTGAATATTCATTGGAAGGACTGATGTTGAAGCTGAAATTCCAATACTTTGACCACCTGATGTGAAGAACTGACTCATTTGAAAAGACCCTGATGCTGGGAAAGATTGAAGGTGGGAGGAGAGGGGGATGACAGAAGATGAGATGGTTGGATGGCATCACTGACTCAATGGAGATGAGTTTGAGTAAACTCCAGGAGTTGGTGATGGACAGGGAGGCCTGGTGTGCTGCAGTCCATGGGGTCTCAAAGAGTCGGACACGACTGAGTGACTGAAGTGAACTGATTCCATAAATTGGGGCTTCCAAGGTGGCTAAGTTGTAAAGAATCCACCTGCTAATGCAGGAGCCACAGATTCAATCCCTGGGTTGGGAAGATCCCCTGGAGAAGGAAATGGCAACCCACTCCAGTATTCTTGCCTGGGAAATCCCATGGACAGAGGAGCCTGGCAGGCTACAGTCCATGGGGTCACAAAGAGTCAGAAACAACCAAGTGACTAAACAACAACATTTCATAAATTACTCTACACACAAAGAATAATTATTAAAATGATAATGTTAGCAAATATGTACTCCATACAAGGTCTGATTTCTTTGTTTTATTGTGTTTGTGTCTTAAAACTGTCTAAACTTAGCTCAAATGCATGAAAAGGAAGAGTGATTTTCATTGCTCTCATTCAAGACTCAGGACTCTGAATTCAGTATAATGGAAGAAAACGAGAGGCAAGTAATGGCTGGGGATTCCTTTCATCTGAATCATTCCCTCAAAGATGAGCACCAGATGAATGGATAAGGAAGCTCTGGTACATATACACCATGGAATATTACTCAGCCATTAAAAAGAATTCATTTGAATCAGTTCTAATGAGATGGATGAAACTGGAGCCCATTATACAGAGTGAAGTAAGCCAGAAAGATAAAGAACATTACAGCATACTAACACATATACATGGAATTTAGAAAGATGGTAACGATAACCCTATATGCAAAACAGAAAAAGAGACACAGAAGTACAGAACAGACTTTTGAACTCTGTGGGAGAAGGTGAGGGTGGGATGTTTAGAAAGAACAGCATGTATATTATCTATGGTGAAACAGATCACCAGCCCAGGTGGGATGCATGAGACAAGTGCTCGGGCCTGGTGCACTGGGAAGACCCAGAGGAATAGGGTGGAGAGGGAGGTGGGAGGGGGGATCGGGATGGGGAATACGTGTAACTCTATGGCTGATTCATATCAAAGTATGACAAAACCCACTGAAATGTTGTGAAGTGATTAGCCTCCAACTAATAAAAACAAAAAAAAAACAAAACAAACAAAAAAAAAAAAGATGAGCACCAATAATGATAATGTTAATAGCTAATACTTAACAAGCAATAATTATATCAGGCTCTGTTCTATGTGTGTTATGTATATTAACCCATTTAATCCTCACAAAAAATCTGTAAGGCAGGTACTATTATTAGCTCCATTTTACAGATGAAGAAACATAGGAACAAATTGCTTAAGTTTTTCACCCAAGATCACACAGCTAGTAAGCAGCAGAGGTGGGATTTCAACATGTTTAATTCTGGGGCCTATAATCTTAATCTCTACCCTTTACTAAATGTGAATACATGTGTGCTAAGTTGCTTCAGTCATGTCTGACTCTTTGCGACCCTTTGCACTGTAGCCCACCAGGCTCCTCTATCCATGGGATTTTCCAGGCAAGAATACTGGAGCAAGTTGCCATGCCCTCCTCCAGGTCATCTTCCCGACCCCAGGATCAAACCTGCGTCTCTTATGTCTCCTGCGTTGACAGGCGGGTTCTTTACCACTAGCACCACCTGGGAAGCCCACCCTCTACTATACCTACTGAAAACTCCTCATCTCCTCCTTACCCCCTATTCCACCCTCAGTTCAGTTCAGTCACTCTGTCAAGTCCAACTCTTCGCAACCCCATGGACCACAGCATGCCAGGCCTCCCTGTCCATCACCAACTCCTGGAGTTTACTCAAACTCACCCATGGCTGATTCATGTGAATGTATGGCAAAACCACCACAATATTGTAAAGTAATTAGCCTCCAATTAAAATAATTAAAAAAATAAACAGAAACACAGGTACAACACAATAAATAAATAATGTCTCTGCTTTTTAATATGCTGTCTATGTTGGTCATAACTTTCCTTCCAAGGAGTAAGCATCTTTTAATTTCATGGCTGCCGTCACAATCTGCAGTGAGTCGGTGATGCCATCCAACCATTTCATCCTCTGTCGTCCCCTTCTCCTCCTGCCCTCAATCTTTCCCAGCATCAGGGTCTTTTCAAATGAGTCAGCTATCTGCATCAGGTGGCCAAAGTATTGGAGTTTCAGCTTCAACATCAGTCCCTCCAATGAACACTCAGGACTGATTTCCTTTAGGATGGACTGGTTGGATCTCTTTGCAGTCCAAGGGACCCTCAAGAGTCTTCTTCAACACCACAGTTCAAAAGCATCAATTCTTCAGTGCTCAGCTTTCTTTATAAGTCCAACTTTCACATCCATACATGACTACTGGAAAAACCATAGCCTTGATGAGACAGAACTTTGTTGGTAAAGTAATGTATCTGCTTTTTAGAAACAGCAAAAGAGACACAGATGTAACAGACTGTTGGACTCTGTGGGAGAAGGCGAGGGTGGGATGATTTGAAAGAATAGTATTGAAACATGTTTATTAGCATATGTGAAATAGATCACCAGTCCAGGTTCAATGCATGAGGCAGGGTGCTCAGGGCTGGTGCACTGGGATGACCCTGAGAGATGGGATGGGGAGGGAGGTGGGAGGGAGAGTCAGGATGGGGAACACATGTACACCCATGGCTGATTCATGTGAATGTATGGCAAAACCACCACAAAATTGTAAAGTAATTAGCCTCCAATTAAAATAATTTAAAAAATAAACAGAAACACAGGTACACAATAAATAAATAATGTCTCTGCTTTTTAATATGCTGTCTATGTTGGTCATAACTTTCATTCCAAGGAGTAAGCATCTTTTAATTTCATGGCTGCCATCACAATCTGCAGTGATTTTGGAGCCCAAAAAAAAGTCGGCCACTGTTTCCCCATCTATTTGCCATGAGGTGATGGGACCAGATGCCATGATCTTAGTTTTCTGAATGTTGCGCTTTAAGCCAACTTTTTCACTCGCCTATTTCACTTTCATCAAGAGGCTCTTTAGTTCTTCTTCACTTTCTGCCCTCACTAGTTCCACCCTCACTAGTTATTAATTGATCCTGGAATCAGTATCATTGAATCACCTTTTTTTTTTTTTTTTTTTAGCCACATGGGGTCTTAGTTGCCACACATAGGATCTTTGTTGCAGTGCATAAGCACAGGTTCCTCTCTAGTTGTGGCCCATGGGCTCCAGAGCACTAGTGCTATAGTTGTAGCACTAAGGCTTAACCCCATGACATGTGGGATCTTACTTCCTTGACAAGGGATCAAACTCACATAATCTGCACTGGAAGGTAGATTCTTAACCGCTGGACCACCAGGGAAGTCCTTAAATCACTTACGTTTGGCGAACAACAGCAAGACATTGCCTCCGAGGACCTGCTTCTATGGTTAGGTGTCATCTGGTACCTCAGTTCAGTTGCTCAATCATGTCTGACTCTTTGCGACCCCATGGACTGCAGCATGCCAGGCTTCCCTGTCCATCAACAACTCCCAGAGTTTACTCTAACTCATGTCCATTGAGTCGGTGATGCCATCCAACCATCTCATCCTCTGTCGTCCCCTTCTCCTCCCACCTTCAATCTTTCCCAGCATCAGGGTCTTTTCTGATGAGTCAGTTCTTCACATCAGGTAGCCAAAGTGTTGGAGCTTCAGCTTCAGCATCAATCCTTCCGATGAATATTCAGGACTGATTTCCTTTAGGATTGACTGGTTTGATCTCCTTGCTGTCCAAGGGACTCTCAAGAGTCCTCCAACACCACAATTCAAAAGCATCAATTCTTTAGTGCTCAGCTTTCTTTATGGTCCAACTCTCACATCCATACATGACTACTGGAAAAAGCATAGCTTTGACTAGATGGACCTTTGTTGGCAAAGTAATGTCTCTGCTTTTTAATATGCTATCTACATTGGTCATAGCTTTTCTTCCAAGGAGAAAGCGTCTTTTAATTTCATGACTGCAGTCACCATCGGCAATGATTTTGGAACCCAAGAAAATAAAGTCTCTCACTGTTTCCATTGTTTCCCCATCTATTTGCCATAAAGTAATGGGACCAGATGCCATGATCTTCATTTTTTGATTGTTGAGTTTTAAGCGAGCTTTTTCACTCTCCTCTCTCACTTTCATCAAGAGGCTCTTTAGTTCTTCACTTTCTGCCATAAGAGTGATATCATCTGCATACCTGAAGTTATTGATGTTTCTCCTGGCAATCTTGATTCCAGCTTGTGCTTCATCCAGCCTGGCATTTCGCATGAAGTACTCTGCACAGAAGTTAAATAAGCAGGGTGACAATATACAGCCTTGACACACTCCTTTCCCAATTTGGAACCATTCATTGTTCCATGTCCGGTTCTAACTGTTGCTTCTTGACCTGCGTACAGATTTCTCAGGAGACACATAAGGTGGCCTGGTATTCCCATATCTTTGAGAATTTTCCACAGTTTTTTATGATCCACACAGTCAAAGGCTTTGACATAGTCAATAAAAAAGTAGATGTTTTTCTAGAATTATCTGGTATATAAGGAGAACTTATTACATGTTTGGCAATTGAGGGACAGAGTGGAAAGTGGGAATGGCATGAGAGAGAAGGTGCCTGGACTTGTACCAAGAGGATGGATTTGTTTGTTAAGTGTATTGTGTTCTCACCATGGAAAAGAGAGTCAGCTGCTAGGGCTTGAGCCCTGCCTGGTTCTGGGTCCCTGCAGCTCCCCTCTCCTCCCAGATAGATCATTTGTCCCCATCAGTAGTCTAAGCCCTACTTAGGTTCTAACTCTTATCCAGACCAGTGGCAGGAAGTCCAAAGGGGCTTCTCACAGTGCTCAGGGCTTCACCACCAAATCCCATTGGTCCACTCAGGATCTTAGGTCCCAGTACTTCTTTAGGCTTCTGCCTTGCCCCTTAATTTAAGTTCCCACTTGCTGCCCACTTCTGGGAATGTGTTGCTTCACTGAAACCCAGGCCCTCCAAACATGTGAGGGCCTTTTCAGTAATAAAATTTTAAATAATAAAAGTAACAAAAAAACAAATAATGACAGGGAGCTCCTTCTCAACCTTCAGTCACTTCCCATTCAGGTCAGTATTAAGCCAGATTCTTTGCCATGGCCTCTAAAGCCCTCATGGTCTGCCCCCCTACCTCTTTGATGTCTCCTCCTAGGCTCATCCTCCTCCACTCCTCTGCAGCCACACTGCATTCATGTTGGTTTGCCAACACTCCAGGCATATTCTTGATCTGGAGCTTTGTACTTGCTAGGCCCTGCACATGGAACATGATTCCCATGGATTCCTTATGATTTACAAGGGAAACCACACTAAGCATACAGTAGAGAAGGGCTTTCCCAGGTGGCTCAGTGGGTAAAGAACCTGCCTGCAATTCAGGAGACGTCAGAGATATGGGTTTGATTCCTGGGTCAGGAAGATCCCCTGGAGGAGGGCACAGCAACCCACTCCAGTATGCTTGCCTGGAGAATCCCATGGATAGAGGAGCCTGGCAGGCTACAGTCCATGGAGTCACAAAGAGTCGGACATGACTGAAGTGAGTGAACACAGCATAGCATAGCACATTCAGTAGAGAAATGGATAACACCTGGTCAAAGTGATCAGGATTAGCACTACCAATGAAGGACAGATGGCTACATGTACTTCATAATGCCTCAGAAAGGACCCAGCATCTCTCATTAGTCTTCTAGCTAAGGACACAGCACCCGAGTATAAACATGAGGAAACATCACACAAACCCCAAATGATGAATGTTCTACTTTTCAAAAAGGACTTTATTCTCCAAAAATGTCAGTGTCATAAAAGACAAAGGTTTGGGAAATATTTCAGATTAAAAGAAGCTAAAGGGACATGACAACAAAAAACAGTACCTGACTCTAGATTCGATCCTGTACTGAAGGGGCAAACAATGCTATGAAAACACTATTTAATCAACTAAAAAAATTGGCGTACAATCAGTGGGTTAAATAAAATGTTATATCTGTGTTAAATTTTCTGAACTTGTTAATTATACTGTGGTTTTGAAAGAAAATATTCTTAAGAAGTATCTGCTAAAGTATTTAGAGGCCATGATCATGACAGTATATATAACTTACTCTCATAGGGTTCAGGGCCCCATTAGGAAAATGAGAAGTTAAGACACAGAATGAGATAAAATATTTGCAATATATAAACCTGACTGAGGACATTTATGCAAAGTATAAAAAGAATAAGAAAAAATTCAGTTAAGACATGGACAAAATATTTGAACAGACACTTCACAAAACAAGAAACATGAATGGCCAACAAGTGCATGAAAAGATTCTCAACAAAGAAAGGCGATTAAAAACATAATGAGATATCACTCCATATCCACTAGAACAGCTAAAATTCAAAAGGTTGACAATACTGAGTGTTAGCAAGTGATGCTCTCATATGTTGCTAGTGGGAATGTGAAAAGATATAACCTCTTTAGAAAATTGGAAGTTTCTTACAAAGTTAAATATGCCATTATCCTATGAACCCAGAATTTCATCCATAGGTAATGCATTAATATTTCTGTGGGGCATAATAATTTACTACAAACAGTGACTGAAAACAACACAAATTTATAATCTCACATTTCTCATGATTCAGGAGTCCAAATATGGCTTAACTAGTTCCTCTAATCAGGGTCTCACAGAGTTGCAATCAAAGTGTCAACCAGGGTGGCAGTCTCATCTGAGGTTTGGAGTCCTCTCCCAAGATTATATGGCTGTCTACAGAATTCATGTCTTTCGCAGTTGCATAGACTGCCTCTAGCCACTCTCTTTTAAGGGCTCACCTGATTAGGTCAGGCCCACCCAGGATAATATCCATTTGGTTAACTGAAAGCTAACCAAAGACCTTAATTACATCTGAAAAAAATCCCTTCACCTTTGCCATATAATGTTATCTAATCATAGGAGTGATCTCCCCTCATATTCACAGGTCTCACCCACACTCAGTCTCATGTCTACAGGACATGTAGACCATGGAGCAGGAATCTTGAGGGCCATCTTAGAATTCTGCCTACCATAGGTTCTTACCTAAGAGAAATGTTACACTATCTGATATTGTACCACAGTTCCTGAATGTTCTCTTCTAGTATTACTAGTACTAATACCAGTAGTAGTTGTAATTATTCTCTCTTTGCATTTCAGTTTGTTAAGTTTCTATTGACCTGTCTTCACAGTCACTGATTCTTTCCTCAGCTATGTCAACTTTGCCAACAAACCCATTGAAAGCATTCTTCATTTGTTACTATTTTTAACTTCTAACATTTTCTTTTGACTCCTATAAATCTTTACCTCTCTGTTCCTGCATGCTATCTACTTTTTCCACTAGAGCCCTTCATATATCAATCATAGTTATTTTAAATTCTCTGCCTGATGATTCTAATACCTGTGTCATGTCTGATTCTAATGGTTGCTTTGTCTCTTCAGACTTTTTTTCTTGCCTTTTGGCATACTTTGTAATCTTTTTGCTGGCCACTAGACATGTTGTGTCAATAGAAACTAAAGTAAATAGATTATTAGTGTATTGATGGACTTCAAATTTCTCTGGCATCCTTACTTTTGTTGCCTCTTGACCTTAGTCTTCCCCAAGTACAACTCCTTCCAGAATGTCTGTGTCTCACAACTCTTTTAGCTGTTACCAACAGTTAGTATACTGGAGACTACTTGGTGTGGTAATAGTTTGTGGGAGAAGAGAACATTCTATAATCTCCTGGTTAAGTTTCAGTCTTTAATGAGCCTGCATCTCTAGGATGTGGCCTTTACAAGTATTTCTGTCCCTCCTCCAGAGGCATAGCTATCCTTCCATCTTGTCCCCAACTCTCTTCACTAGCTGTAGCATTCCCAGTCTATTTCATTGAAACCCTGTCCCTTCTTGACTATTTTGTTCTTTATGGTTTTGTCTTTTTTAATGTAGAACTTTTTACTAATCTATTAATTTGAAAGTCTTTATTGAATTAGTTACAACATTGCCTCTGTTTTATGTTTTGATATTTTGGCCCTGAAGCATATGGGGTCTAAGCTCCCCTGACCAGGGATCAAATCCACACCCCCTGTATTGGAAGGCAAAGTCTTAACCACTAGACTGCCAGGGAAGTCCCACTGTTTTTTTATAGGATTGCTGGAGGTAGCTGGAATAGGGGTAGCAAGCAATCTCCTTCTCCCAGGTAGGATAGAATTTCAGTATCACTCAATGGTAGATGTTTTTCCCTAAAGAGGAAGCCTTTGTCATGGAGCAGGCTTCAGGTATGTGTTCCAATGGCTCCTGCTCCTCTTCCCCAGTCAGGGCCAAGAGGGCATCTTTCTCAGATCCTCACTCTGAGAGCCTGGTGGAGTTCCTAGAGGAAAATGCTGTAGGCGTGTGGGGGTCCCACTTTGACTGTGGCCCCCAGGAGCTTCTCACTCTAGTGCTACCCCACATACAACCTCTAATGTGTGAGTGCATGTGCTAAGTTGCTTCAGTCATGTCTGACTCTTTGTGATCCTATGGACTGTAGCCCGCCAGGCTCCTCTGTCCATGGGATTCTCCGGGCAAGAATACTGGAGTGGGTTGTCATTTTCCTCCTTCAGAGGATCTTCCCAACCCAGGGAATCTGCATCTGCTATGTCTCCTGGACTGGCAGGCAGGTTCTTTACCACTATCACCACCTGGGAAGCCCTACAACCTCTAATAATTTGTCCAAATTACTAGCCAAGTAAATGATCCTATGGAGTCCAGTGACTTCTGCTCCATGTCAGCAAATCTTGAATGTTGTAACTCTCTATATGTACCTATCTCTGCAGATTTGGGGACGGCAGTTTGCCTTCTGACCTGGTCCAAGAAAAGTCACTAATTTTCAGTTTGTCTAGTTTTGCCTTGTTGTAGTCATGGGAGTGATCACTTCCAATCTCTTTACATGTCAGAGCTGAAACTGAAAGTCACTTCCCTAAGAGAATGAAAACACATGTCTGCACAAACAGTTGGACACAAATAGTCACAGATCTTTATTCATGACAACCAAAAACTAAAAAAAAAAAAAAAAAAAAACTCCATCAACAAATGAATGAATTAAAAATGTGATATATCCCTACAAAGAAACACTACTTAACAATAAAAAGAATGAACTACTGATCCATGCAACAGTATGGATGAATCTCAAACTGCTGAGTGAAGGAAGACATACAAAATATTACTACATAATACACAATTCCTTTTATATAAAAGCCTAGGGGGAGACTTCCCTGGTGGTCCAATGGTTAAGAATCTGCCTGCTGATACAGGGGACACGGGCTCAATCCCTGGTCTGGGAAGATCCCACATGCCACAGGGCAACTAAGCCTGTGCACCACAACCACTGAAGCCCTGCGTTCTAGAGCCCACATGCCCACATCTACTGAAGCCTGAGGGTCTAAGAGCCTGTGCTCTGCAACAGGAGAAGCCAGCACAATGAGAAGCCCATGCACCACAACTAGAGAGTAGCCCTTGCTCACCACAACTAGAGAAAACGCCCAGGCAGCAACGAAGATCCAGCACAGTCAAAAATAAGTGAATATTATTTTTAAAAAGTCTAGGAGATGGAAACTAATCTGGAGCAACAGAAAACAGATCAGTGGTTGCCTGAGGCTGGGCAGGGGACAAAGATTGATAGCAAAAGGGAAGGAGGAAGCTTTTGGATGTGATGGGTATGTTCTATATCATGGTCATGGTGTTGGTTTCATAAGTATATTCATATGTCAAAACTTATTGAACTGTACTCTTTCAATGGGTGTGGTTTATTGTATGTAAATTGTTACTAAATAAAGTTGATTTTCTAAGTGCTATCTTTGGTATTAGGTAGGCAGGGGTTTTCATGTCAGCTGTACTACTTATCAGCTGGGTGACCATGAGCAAGCCACTGGACCTCTCTGAATCTCAGTTTCCTCATTAGTAAAAGTCAATCACACTTCATATATTTTTCTTGAATAGTAGATGTAATGACTCATATGAAGCATTTAGTGTAATATCTGTCACATAGTGAGTTTTAATAAGTACAAGAGGATGAAGGCAGCTTTGATGACAAAGTTTAACTTTGAAACAGTTCTTAGATAGTCCCTGTGTCACATTACCAGGCAGCACAGCAAAGTCCCTGCCCTCTGCAGCTCCTATGGTCACTCCCTGTGGCCTCTGTGTTTTCCTCTCTCCTAGAACTTCACATACTGTATAGCAAGTGTTAGTTTCCTTTGCCAATATCTATCAGCATTTATATTTGCCTAATATATACTGCTTCAAAGCTTGTCTGGTTCTACTATCACAAAAACAGAAATCGAAACTGTAATCAGAAATATTTCAACAAACAAAAGCCCAAGGCCAGATGGCTTCACAGTTGAATTCTACCAAAAGTTTAGAGAAGAGCTAACACCTATCCTACTCAAACTCTTCCAGAAAATTGCAGAGGAAGGTAAACTTCCAAACTCATTCTATGAGGCTACCATCACCCTAATACCAAAACCAGACAAAGATGCCACAAAAAAAGAAAACTACAGGCCAATATCACTGATGAACATAGATGCAAAAATCCTTAACAAAATTCTAGCAAACAGAATTCAACAACATATTAAAATGATCATACATCATGAACAAGTGGGCTTTATCCCAGGGATGCAAGGATTCTTCAATATCTGCAAATCAATCAATGTGATACACCACATTAACAAATTGAAAGATAAAAACCATATGATTATCTCAATAGATGCAGAGAAAGCCTTTGACAAAATTCAACATCCATTTATGATAAAAAAAAAACCCTCCACAAAGCAGGCATAGAAGGAACATACATCAACATAATAAAAGCCATATATGATAAACCCACAGCAAACATTATCCTCAATGATGAAAAACTGAAAGCATTTCCCCTAACGTCAGGAACAAGACAAGGATGCCCATTCTCACCACTACTACTCAACACAGTTTTGGAAGTTTTAGCCACAGCAATCAGCAGAAAAAGAAATAAAAGGAATCCAGATTGGAAAAGAAGAAGTAAAACTCTCACTGTTTGCAGATGACATGATCCTCTACATAGAAAACCCTAAAGACTCCACCAGAAAATTACTAGAGCTAATCAATGAATATAGCAAACTTTCAGGATATAAAATTAACACACAGAAATCCCTTGCATTCCTATACACTAACAATGAGAAAACAGAGAAATTAAGGAAACAATTCTATGCACCATTGCAATGAAAAAAAAAATAATACTTAGGAATAAATCTACCTAAAGAAACAAAAGACCTATATATTAGAAAACTATAAGACACTAATGAAAGAAATCAAAGAGGACACAAATAGATGGAGATATACACCATGTTCATGGATTGGCAGAATCAATAGAGTGAAAATGAGTATACTACCCAAAGCAACCTACAGATTCAATGCAATCCCTATCAAGCTACCAACGGTATTTTTCACAGAACTAGATCAAATAATTTCACAATTTGTATGGAGATACAAAAAACCTCGAATAGCCAAAGCAATCTTGAGAAAGAAGAATGGAACTGGAGGAATCAACCTGCCTGACTTCAGGCTATACTACAAAGCAACAGTCATCAAGACAGTATGGTGCTGGCACAAAGACAGAAACATAGATCAATGGAACAAAATAGAAAGTCCAGAGATAAATCCATGCACCTATGGACACCTTATCTTTGACAAAGGAAGCAAGAATATACAATGGAGAAAAGACATTCTCTTTAACAAGTGGTGCTGGGAAAACTGGTCAGCTACTTGTAAAAGAATGAAACTAGAACACTTTCTAACACCACACACAAAAATAAACTCAAAACGGATTAAGGATCTAAATGTAAGACCAGAAAAACTCCTAGAGGAAAACATAGGAAAAACACTCTCTGACATAAATCATAGCAGGATCCTCTATGACCCACCTCCCACAGTAATGGAAATAAAATAAAAAATAAACAAATGGGACCTAATTAAACTTAAAAGCTTTTGCACAACGAAGGAAACTATAAGCAAGGTGAAAAGACAGCCTTCAAAATGGGAGAAAATAATAGCAAATGAAGAAGTGAAGTTGCTCAGTCGTGTCTGACTCTTTGCCACCCCATGGACTGTAGCCTACAAGGCTCCTCTGTCCATGGAATTTTCCAGGCAAGAGTACTGGAATGGGTTGCCATTTCTTTCTCCAGGGTATCTTCCTGATCCAGGGATCGAACCCCAGTCTCCCACATTTCAGGCAGATGCTTTACCGTCTGAGCCACCAGGGAAGCCCCTAATAGCAAATGAAGCAACTGACAAAGAATTAATCTGAAAAATATGCAAGGAACTCCTGCAACTCAATTCCAGAAAAATAAATGACCCAATCAAAAAATGAGCCAAAGAACTAAACAGACATTTCTCCAAAGAAGACATGCAGATGGCTAACAAACACATGAAAAGATGCTCAACATCACTCATTATCAGAGAAATGCAAATCAAAACTGCAATGAGGTACCATCTCATGCTGGTCAGAAAGGCTGCTATCAAAAAAGTCTACAAACGATAAATGCTGGAGAGGGTGCAGAGAAAAAGGAATCCTCTTACACTGTTGGTGGGAATGCAAACTAGTACAGCCACTATGGAGAACAGTGTGGAAATTCCTTAAAAAACTGGAAATAGAACTGCCATATGACCCAGCAATCCCACTGCTGGGCATACACACTGAAGAAATCAGAATTGAAAGAGACACGTGTACCTCAATGTTCATTGCAGCACTGTTTACAATAGCCAGGACATGGAAGTAACCTAGATGTCCATTGGCAGACGAATGGATAAGAAAGCTGTGGTACATATACACAATGGAATATTGAATCTGTTAAAAAGAATGCATTTGAATCAGTTCTAATGAGGTGGATGAAACTGGCGCCTACTATACAGAGTGAAGTAAGTCAGAAAGAAAAACACCAATACAGTAAATTAATGCATATATATGGAATTTAGAAAGATGGTAACAATGACCCTATATGCAAGACAGCAACAGAGACACAGATGTAAAAACAGACTTTTGGACTCTGTGGGAGAAGGCAAGGGCAGGATGATTTGAGAGAATAGCATTGAAACATGTATATTGTTATATATGAAATAGATTGCCAGTCCAGGTTCGATGCATGAGACAGTGTGCTCAGGGCTGGTACACTGGGATGACCCTGAGGGATGGGATGGGGAGGGAGGTGGGAGGGAGGGTCAGGATGGGGAACACATGTACACCCATGGCTGATTCACGTGAATGTATGGCAAAAACCACCATAATATTGTAAAGTAATTAGCCTTAAATTAAAATAAATTTTATAAAAAGCTTATCTAGTTTTAAAAGGCTGGGTTTTATCACTATTCAATGTCACTATTGAATAGTGACATTATTACACTATTGAATAGTGACTAATGAAATATTATGACATCAGGACACTATTAGAGTCCCTTGGATAGCAAGGAGACCAAACCAGTCAATCCTAAAGGAAATCAACCCTGAATATTCATTGGTAGGACTGACGCTGAAGCTCCAATGCTTTGGCCACCTGATGGGAAGAGCCAACTCACTGGAAAAGATGCTGATGCTGGGAAAGATTGAAGGCAGGAGGAGAAGGGGACAACAGAGGATGAGATGGTTGGATGGTATCACCGACTCAATGGACATGAGTTTGAGCAAACTCCAGGAGATAGTGAAGGACAGGGAAGCCTGGCATGCTGCAGACAGTGGGGTCACAAAGAGTCAGACACGACTGAGCAACTAAACAATGTCAATATTCAATATCTTACATACCCACTGTCCTCGTTCTAGTCAGATACCTTCTCTAAGAAGCAAGCCTTGCTCTAACCCTTGTCTTACCTACAAAATCTGTCTGTCCTATATCCCAGGCCTCCAGGATCTGATAAATGATGGGAGTGGATTCAGGAAACTAATGACTGATATTATATGCCTTCTCTTCCGAGGGAGTATATTTATATTCCAACAAGGACCTTAAGCCAAACAAGAGACTTGCAGTCAAGATATTAGGCACGTGGTACACTAGGAAAGGGATTCATGTACTATGCCCCTTGGGATGCTGCCTCTAACTCTGGCTAAAATACTGGCCAAGAGCTGGCCCTCCATTTCCTCTGACTACTCCCCACCATGCTCCATGCTCTACACAGTCACACAACTGCAACATTTCAGAAAGAGACCATCTTGGGGAGGTCACCCAGTCCAGTGATTCTCAAAGTGTTGTCCCCAGACCAGCCACATTAGCATCACCTGGGAATTTATGGGAATGCAAATTCTCACGCTCCATCTTCTGGATCAGAAACTCTGAGACTTATGGTTATCAAAGGGAAGATGGGGAGGGATAAATTATGAGTTCAGGATTATCAGATACACACTACTATGTATAAAACAGATAAGCATCTATGTATAAAACAGATAAGGTCCTACTGTATAGCACAGAGAACGATATTCAATATCTTATAATAAACTACAATGGAAAAAACAGAAATTCTGGGGACTTCCCTGGCAGTCCAGTGGCTAAGACTCCCCACTCCCAATTCAGGGGGCCTGGGTTCGATTCCTGGGTCAAGGAACTAGACCCAACACAGCCAGATAAATAGATAAAAATATTTTTAAAAAAGAAAGAAAGAAACTCTGAGGAATGGATCCAACAATGTGTGATTTAACAAGCTCTCCAGGTGATTCCAATTCATGTGAGAGTTTGAGAAACACTGCACTAAGCCAATATTGCCATTTTACAGATGAGAGCATTGAGACCCAGGTGTCCAAGTTCAACAAGTTGACAGCTGAGAACCAGTGCTCTGACCCTCAATCCAGTGCTCCTTCCAATATACCATATAGTGCCAGGGACATGCTCATTGACTACCAATGGAAAGGGCAGTAATCTCTTCTTTCTACTATGAAAGACCTTAAAATGTTGTTAGGTGTTCCAGGAAACTCAGGATGGTTACTGAACATGTGGGATGAATCAAATACAGTCACATGCATTCCCAAGGCCAATGAGAGACTCTTCCTGCTTTTAGGATTAATTTTGCCTCCCTTGACATCAGAGATTCTAAGTAACAACCACCTCAGACAAATATTTGTGGTGTTTGGCTTTCTCAGACTGCTGCAAGCAATCAGCCAGAAGCAACACATAAAGCACAGAGCATCCAATCCTTTCTGAAACAGCCAACAGAACCCCTGAAGCCTGGATCCCCAGGGTGCTTCAAAAAGCAGCTAACATATCTGGCAAGAGAAGCCAGCCACACCTCCCCACCTTGGAGAACAGGGTAAGTGAGTAGCCAGATCTTTTTAAAGGCTCCTGATTAGCAGAGCAGCTGAGGACCCACATACAGATGCGGGGCCAGGCGGGCTGGGTAGCCCACTGACTTCGATCACATTGAAACAGATTAATGTTTATAAAAGGATGAGGCTTCAGAAACCATTCACTTGATGCCTTCAGCATTCCAGTACCATCATCACTATAGCCATGATCCAGAAAAAGCTAGATGCTGCATATGGGATGGGATCTGAGAAATGGTTATGGTTTTTAGAACAATTACAACAAAGTATGCCATCTACCTTTAGAACAATTACAACCAGAGTATGCCATCTACCTATACCATCTACCTTGACATTACTTCGCCAACAAAGGTCCATCTAATCAAAGCTATGGTTTCTCCAGTAGTCATGTACGGATGTGAGAGTTGATCCATAAAGAAGGCTGAACACCGAAGAATTTATGTTTTTAAACTGTGGTGCTGGAGAAGACTCTTGAGAATCTGTCCCTTGGACAGCAAAGAGATTAAACCAGTCAATCTTAAAGGAAATCAACCCTGAATATTCATTGGAAGAACTGATGCTGAAGTGGTAACTCTAATACTTTGGCCACTTGATGCGAAGAGCTGACTCATTTGAAAAGACTCTGATGCTGGAAAAATTGAAGGCAAGAGGAGAAGAGGATTACTGGACGACATCACCGACTCAGTGGACATGAGTTTGAGCAAGCTCTGGGAGTTGGTGATGGACAAAGAAGACTGGCATGCTGCAGTCCATAGGGTCGCAAAGAGTTGGACACAACTGACTGACTGAACAACAACATGCCATCTACTATCTGTGAGGAAAGAGAAATGACTCAGGGTCAAATTAGCAGAGAATCCATAAAAACATTCTGCTCATAAATCATCAGCAGAGAATCAGACTATAGTTCAGAACGTGATAATTTCTGAAGTTCCAAGGCTCAAAGTAGGAGAGATGAGGAAGGAGGGACTCTTGGTTCTTTCCTCCTCTTATCATATGTGATCCTTCCTTTTCTCCAATTTCCTACATCTATATGACTCTACAACTTCTGCTTACACCTGGTCCCCTCCACCCCATCCCAGCCTTTCTTCTCCATACTCCACCCACTCTTGTTTCTTAGACTCACTCTCCTCCAAGCACAGTCCTCATCCCGTCCCAGACCCAGGTAGGAGCCTGAGACTTGGGTGAAGTCTGCAGACAGATGAGGGGGAAGCAGGGCCAGTGCTGTGGAGGCATGGGCCCACACAGCTGCCAAAACGTTGGGCATCTTTCACATCCCTTCCACAGGAAGGCCCCCTAAATAGCTCAGACAGCTGTGCCCCTAGCCTCTCCATGTCTACCCAGGCCCTCGGGGCACTGGCAGCGTCTGTCCCCACTAGGCTCCAACCCACATGATGCTAACCTTGGGGCAACACTGGGTCCTGTGCTGATGAACCCCTAGGCAGATGGGTATAGAAAGGTCTTTGTCACCACCTCTGCCATGCACCCCAGAACTGCACTCCTGTCATACTTCCCATAAGTACAGACCCGCATAGCCTCTGTGAGATGAATGCTGCTCCCGTCCTGTTGGGACTCGGCATTTGAGCTGTCAGATCCCCCCACGCCCCCCACTCCCTCACCCCCCACACACACACACACACCCCTCCTGGATTTGACGCCATTTTCTCCTCCTCCTAATCTAGGTTTTATTCCTCCACTCCCCAAGCTTGCTCCCAGCACCCCCTAGTGGTTCTGTCAGCTCCTGCTGGGACTGAATCATAACCCACCCCTCCCACTTCCCATTTCTTTTTTCATTCCTCACTTTTTTCCATCCCCTCCCTCTTTGGCTTTCATCCTTCTCTCTAAACTCTTTCCCCTCCCTCCCTTTCATACCTTCCCTTTCCTTTTCTGAACCCCTTCCCCCCACCCCCACCATCCTGATGGCACATTTAGTGTCTACATGAAGGAGACAGAACAATCACTCTGAGCAGGATATGGGCACTGAAGTGTCTTCTTATGACCTTGATCATTTTACACAACCAACTTTCAAAGCAGATGGATTAATCAAGGTTGATTTGAACCTCCTGCCCCCTGTCAGAGTCTCTGAAGCTAATCTTCCCATTGCAACAGTATTCCATTTTAACAGAGTCTGTCAGGGATAAAGATGTTAAGACAGTCAAGTGCTCTTTGCTTCTCTCCAGCCACCAAAAAGCAATTTTCACTAATGCTGGTGAGAATTACATTAAAATTGTGTAAAGAAAGGCATGACCTCATTTTTTTTTTTTTTTTTGTCTGCTGGTTCTCAGCAGGGCTGTGATGGTGCTCTCTCCCACCAGCTCTAGGTGCCTGGACCAACCTGAAATGTGAAAAGCTCAGGGGTTGGGTGGAAAGGAGGACATTCACTCTGGATCACCATAATCCATTACCAGTGGTTGAGCCTAAATCCTCACTAACCCAATCTCTCCCAAAGGGATTGTTCATGCTTCTTGGAATTCAGGCTAACCTCCCATTTTAGATCTTTTGAAGGGGAAAGGATGCTTCAAACTGATACAAAGTTTAAATTTGTGATTTCCCAACTGATTCTGATCGTCCTGGGATAGGAGTAGTAGTAGTAGTAAAGCCACTAAGTTGTGTCCGACTCTTGCGACCCCATAGACTGTAGCCTGCCAGGTTCTTATGTCCGTGGGATTCTCCAGGCAAGAATACTGGAGTGGGTTGCCATTTCCTTCTCCAGAGGATCTTCCCGACCCGGGAATCGAACCCGGGTCTCCTGCATTGCAGGCAGATTCTTTACCGACTGAGCTATGAGGGAAGCCCCCTGGTATAGGGAGGTATCTGTAAATTTGAAAAGGTTCCCGGAAGCATGATCTGGTATATCCCAAACACCCAGCTTTCCAGCACTGTAACTTGCCTTCTTTTGGGGAGTGGGGGGATTTCTTTTTAACTGTTTATTTGTTCTCTTTTTCTTTCTTTTTTTTTTTTTTGGTCCCACACAGCATGTGGGATGTTAGTTCCCCCACCAGGGATCAAACCCACTCTCTCTGCAGTGGAAGCACAGAACTTGAACTACCAGGCCACCAGGGAAGTTCTGGAACTTGCCTTCTTAATTGAAAGCACAGATATGACTTTAATTGCCATCCTCCCCACCAATCATTGCCAGGTAGAAGTCCTCAGGAGGCCTGTCTAGGGAGAAATGATAAGGCAAAGATCCTCTAAATGCATACAGATTCAGTTTTAAAACTCAAAACATTCCACTTGCACATTGTACTCTTAAGAAAAACTGTTAGTTCTGCCAGTGGAAGTGTCAACACAACTATAATGCACTGATTTGCCACTAAATCTTTTATCGACCTTGTGTTCTTCAACAAGAATGCCTGAAAAAGGCATTCCCCATGTTTATAATTAAAGAAATCTTGCAGACATATTTTGATTTCAGTAAATTAAAATCTCCCTACATTTTCAAACAGCTACTTAAGCCCCAAGAACACCTCCATCAAATCAGATCCCCATTTGCACAAAATCTTCTCCATCTAAAATTAGTAGTGGGCATGCTATATTTAAAATAGATCTACTGTTTAGGATCTGCCTTCCAATGCAGAGGACACAGGTTCAATCCCCAGTCAGGGAAATAAGATCCCACATGTCTCAGGGCAATGAAGCCTAAGCACCACAACTACTGAGCTCTGAAGCTCTGGAGCCCACATACTGCAACGAAGATCCTGTGTGCCACAGCAGAGACCCAACACAGCCAAAAACAAATTAATAAATATTAAAATCGATCTACTGTATAACACAGAAAACTCTGCTTAATATTATGTAGCAAGCTAAATGGGAAAAGAATTTGAAAAAGAATAGATCCGTATAAATGTATAACTGAATCACTTTGCTGTACACCTGAAAACTATCACAACATTGCTAATCGACCATACTCCAACATAAGATAAAAAGTTAAAAAAAAAAAAAAAAACAACCTAGCAGTGGCAACCCAACCGTGGGTTCTGGTCTTTGGCTCTGGTAGGTTAAATTTGCCCAAAGGATTGCATGCAGTGCATGGCTGGGGCTTAAATCATGGCTCCCATTTCCAAACATAGACCTCCCTGCTTGGGATAGGATTCTCCCTAAGGTAACCCCCTGACTTCTTTGTGCATTAAGTCAGCATGTTCTTTCATCATCTTGTACTCAATCACTCAGATATTTATAGCACGCCTACTTTTTGGCAGTCTATTGGCTGGGTGCTCACGAGAGGACAGCAGTGAGCAAGGCAGTCACACTGTGTTCCCTCAAGGAGCTCACGAACCCCAGTGTTTTGCTGGGTCATACTGTCATTCTTGACTCAAACTCCTTTCCTAAGTCCCTTATTTGAACCAGATGTTCCTACCCTGCTTCTTGGACCAAGTGTGGGCATTGAATGCAATCCACAGGGTCTTCTGTCTTAACCTGAGACCCAAGGCCTAGCTGGAAGGATCTTGGCAGGGAAGAAAAGAGGTCAGACCGGTCACCATTACCTTTGATCTGGTCCTATCTTGTGCCCAATTGTGATCTATCCATATCCAGATTCCTGAAACCCATATCACAGGAATCTGATGGCCAGCAATCTGTGATTGCTGCTTTGTCCCTGTGCTCTCTGACACTACCCAGTCTTTGGACTTGTATGGGGCTTTGTACATTCAAATTAGTAATGTGGTCATATCACTCTGAAACTGATGTCTTGGACCTGTATGTGGAATAAAGATACAGACATCACTCGAAACCTATGTCAGTCGGGGTCTCAGCAGGAAGTAGATGACACACTCAAAATGGATATGTCAGAGAGTGAAGGTTAATAAATGGACAATATATAAATGGAGGGCTTTCCTGGTAGCTCAGTAGATAAAGAATCAGCCTGCAATGTATAAAGGTGGGGACAGGGTGCCCAGGGCTAGTAATAGGAATTGGAGATGCCCTTACCATCTAAGCCTAAATATGGATGGTCAGGCCTTTGATGTCATCCCTATAGGTCAGGCTCCTCTCCCAAGGCATAAAGCAGGATGGAGAAGGATGGAGAGGGAGTTTGAAGGGGCAGATTGATGTTATCCAGCACAGAATGTCTCATTCAAATTTTGCAGGAATTGAGACCAGAGCTGAGATCAGTGTATTGTGCTTTGATCTGTGAAAATTGGCTTTGTTAAGCAAATGAGCAGGATAAACCAAATGGCAAGAAGAGCTTTTACTCTTTTCAAAAAAAGTAAATATTTTCAGATATTTTTAAATGAGGGAAGAATTCATGTGCATAGAACAATAAGTGATTTTTAAGTGATTTTTTTTCTTATCTATTTATCAAAATAGGGTCTCACTTTGTCACTTTGGTAACGTTAGCTCCAGTTACCAACTGTGACCAAAAGGAATGAAACTGTATGTATTGAGAAGAGCCTGGGTTTCAGATTTATAGCTAATTCAGGTTGCTTTCCTTGCACCACTGCCCACCACCCCACCAACCCCTTCTGCAAAAAATAAAAATTAGGTATACCAAATTAAGGAGCTTTACCACTTACAATAAGGGCTTCCCAGGTGGCTCAGTGGTAAAAAATCCACCTGCCAATGCAGAAGACACAGGAGATGCAGGCTTGATCCTTGGGTCAGGAACCTACTCCAATATTCTTGCCTAGAGAATCTCATGGACAGAGGAGCCTGGCAGGCTACAGTCCATGGGGTCATAAAAAGCCGGACATGACTAAAGGGACTAAGCATGCACACACCACTTATAGAAACATTTTAATGCTGTTATCAATGAACTAAATGTTGCTTTTCCACAATCCACTAGAAGAACCTAGTAACAAGAAAACAAGCTGATGTTGGGGCTTTTTGGGAGAAGGTGAGGGTGGGATGTTTAGAAAGAACAGCATGTATATTATCTATGGTGAAACAGATCACCAGCCCAGGTGGGATGCATGAGACAAGTGCTCGGGCCTGGTGCACTGGGAAGACCCAGAGGAATAGGGTGGAGAGGGAGGTGGGAGGGGGGATCGGGATGGGGAATACGTGTAACTCTATGGCTGGTTCATATCAATGTATGACAAAACCCACTGAAATGTTGTGAAGTAATTAGCCTCCAACTAATAAAAAAATAAAATAAAATAAAATAATAATAATAAATAGGCTTCATTCCCAAGCCTTCTGCTGCACAGCCCGGGCTCCTGATCTCCCCCCATTCCTGCAGCCCTGACCCTAAGTACCTCCCAGGTGACCAGTGCAGTAGCACTGAGACCCTGTCTGAGTCCAGGAATCATGTACAGCAGAGTCCATAAGGGAGAAACACGGATAGGCTGACCCTCAGTATCACACAGATGCGCTCAGCCATTAACCAACTGTGCCACCTTGGGTGAGTTATTCAATTTCTCCCAGCCTCACTTTCCTCAGCTTTAAAATGGAATAATGTAAGG
This sequence comes from Cervus elaphus, assembly GCF_910594005.1. Taxonomy (NCBI): domain Eukaryota; kingdom Metazoa; phylum Chordata; class Mammalia; order Artiodactyla; family Cervidae; genus Cervus; species Cervus elaphus. The sequence continues at coordinate 44,297,723 of NC_057848.1, read as the reverse complement.
TCTACATCATCAGTTGTTACAGGGATTAAATAAGACAATGTCTGTAAAACACCTAGCACAGTGCCTGGCACACGATAAGTGCACAATAAAACCCATTATTTTTAGACTTAGAAATAAGAACTAATGCACAGGGGGGAAAAAAAGGAGAAAAAAAGCAGGGGTGAGGAGTGGGTTATGTTTCAATCAACTAGAATGTTACCTTGCCCAGCTTCCCTTCCCTAAGGGGTCCCATTAAGTCCACATTTATGGTATTGATTTTTCCCAATGCAGGGAACATTTTACACGCTAAACATCTCTACTGCCCATTGCTGTTTCACAAGTGGTGCTATATATATAATAAAATCTCCACTAATATCAGTGCAGAAGTCTTTCTCTGTCAAAAGCAGGAGGTAAAGCAGAATAAAAGTCCTAGGTCACTATAGGGGGGAAAATGTGTCAAGGAATAGGTTGGAGGGGGATGTGCGATGGAATAAGAGATAAAAGAGGACAAGAAGTTGCCATGATGTGTTTGTTTGGCTCTTCATTCAGAGAAACCACATCTACAAATGTTAGGCACGCTTTCTTGTCTGATTTATTTCACCCTTTAACTTTGTGGCACGAAGTCCAGGGTCACAAACTCCCCCAGTGACCACCATTCCCACAAGGGGAGACAACAAGAGGAGACAAGAATACCCAGACAAATCTGAATACTCCCCCAGATACCCTCCCTCTTCCCATCCTCACCCCTCGCCCCACAACAGCCAGCATGCCCTTCATAAGTTAGATCATTCCATCCTCTGCTCAAAACCATCTAATGTCTTTTGATCTCAAAGTTAAAATCTAGTCCTAAAAGGGCCTACAAGGCCTTGAGCAGCTTGCCCACCTGTTACCACTGCCACCATGAACTCTTTATCTACCACTCTTCTCATCTATTCCCTCTGGTCACACCAGGCTCCTTGTTTTTCCTAAAAAACCAAGCACACTCCTGACTTGAGCTCTTTGCACTGGTTATTCCCTCTGCCAAGAAGGCTCTTCCCCAGAAATATGCATGGCTCATCTCAGAAACTTCTTTCAGTTCTTCCTTACTTGTCCCTTTTTCTGTGAAGTTTTCCTTGACCACTGTTGTGGACTAAGTGTTTGTATGCCCCCAAAATTCATAGGCTGAAATCCTAATGTCCCAATGTGATGATATTGAGGTGGGGCCTTTGGAAAGTGATTAGGGCCTGAGGGTGGAGCCCTCATGAATGGGATTAGTGCCCTTATAAGAAAGAGGAAGAATCAGAGCTCATCTTTTAATACCAGTCATGGCTGATTTTATCAGTTCAAGGGTAAAGTCAACCTTCACAATGTAAAAGTGATGAGGCAGATACTGCAAATGAGGTAGCTGTCCAAGAATGCTTCAATAAATTATTGATGAAGGCATGTATTTACATGAGCAGGTTTTTAATGTGAATGAGACAGGACTATACTGGAAGAGGATGCCAAACCGAAGTTACATCAATAAAAAGTCACTCATCCAACCTATGGACCAGGGAGTTATAGTGACTTTAAGAAAGTATTACTTATATCGCTGGCGCCGAGCCTGAGCCCGCCGGACGGGAGGCGGCCCAGCCGCGGGCTCGGCCTGGGCCCCAGCCCCGTCAGCATGGCCGGCCGGACCGTGCGGGCCGAGACCCGGAGCCGGGCCAAGGATGACATCAAGAAGGTGATGGCGACCATCGAGAAGGTCCGGAGATGGGAGAAGCGCTGGGTGACTGTGGGTGACACTTCCCTTCGTATCTTCAAGTGGGTGCCAGTGGTGGACCCCCAGGAGGAGGAGCGCCGGAGGGCAGGTGGAGGGGCAGAGAGATCCCGAGGCCGGGAGCGGAGGGGCAGGGGCGCCAGTCCCCGAGGGGGCGGCCCTCTCATCCTGCTGGATCTCAATGATGAGAACAGTAACCAGAGTTTCCATTCGGAAGGCTCCCTGCAGAAGGGCACTGAGCCCAGCCCTGGGGGCACCCCCCAGCCCAGCCGCCCTGTGTCACCTGCTGGACCACCGGAAGGGGTCCCAGAGGATGCTCAGCCCCCACAGCTGGGCCAGGAGAGAGATCCTGGGGGCGTACCTGCGGGCAGCACGGATGAACCCCCCATGTTGACCAAGGAGGAGCCTGTTCCAGAATTGTTGGAGGCTGAGGATTCGGGAGTGAGGGTGACCAGGAGAGCCCTTCACGAGAAAGGCCTGAAAACAGAGCCTCTCAGGCGGCTTCTTCCCAGAAGAGGCCTCCGGACAAACGCCCGGCCCAGTTCCGCGGGGCCGCCGCCGCCGGAGCCCAGAGCTCCCGGGGGAGGAAGCAAGGCCCCGAGGGCACCCCGGACGATCCCCCAAGGGAAGGGGAGGTGAGCCGGCTCCCCAGGCAAGGCGAGGCCCTGAGGCTTCCCTTGGCTGCCCCAAGATCCAGCCACCCACCCGCTCCCCCCGAGGGCGCAGAGAGCTTCCCAGCTCCACGGCCACCGTGGGATCATCAGGGGCGCGCGGCCCCAGCCTGCCCCGAACCTAAGGTCACAGCACTCGTCTGGCTCACCACCGACACCCGCACAGAGCAGGATCGACAGCCCCCCAAGTGAGGGAAAGGCTCCAGGCACAATCTGACCCCGTTGAGCGCCGGAGGACGCATCGCAGCCGGAGTGAGGGCGGGGCGCCGGGCCTCCACCCCGGGAAGGGCAGCCCGGGACGCGCCCCCTCTGCTCCTGGAGACCACATGCCCTCCCCACTCCCTCCCTCCGGCCTCCCCGGAGGCCAGGCTAGCGGGTGGGTTCATCCAGCGCCCGAAGACCTGCAGCAAGACCTCCCCACGGGGCCAGCCTCCCCGCAGGAAACCGACCTGGGCGGGCGGGGAGCGCCCAAAGCTTCTGGCACAGCCCCAGCGGACCGGAAAATCCCCACCTGGAGAAGGCCCGGGGCGAGGGAGCCTGGCTGCACTGCTGGCCCTGTCCTAGGAAATGTCGACATCTCCAGTTGATTGAGGGCTTACCCCGTGCCAGGCCTTGTGATTTATGGGAATGATCTCATTCAATCCTCACCACATCCCTGGGCCATTGGTGTTCTCATTATCAGCATTTTACAGAAGAAGAAACTAAGTCTCAGAGAGGTTAAGGCACCAGCTCAAAGTCACACAGCCAGAATGTGGCCGAACCAGCATTCAGACCCAGGTCTGCCTGCCTGACCCCACAGCCCGCCCAAGGGCACCGCTTCTCCTGTTGGCACATGAGTGAGGGGCACTGGTCTGACAGGACATCTGCTTGTGAAGCATCCATTTTTCTCCTGGTGATTATATAAAACACTTTTTATACTAAAGTGAGCAGATACTCACTGGAATGCAAGTGAACATTTGCACCAGCAATTGAGATGCAACTTGTGACATCATAGGAATTTTATGCCAAGTCCAACGCTTCAAGCTCAGCCCCTGGCTACCTGAGGTGCCCTCTTCTCAGACCTCTGCCTTTGGAGGGATGGTGACCAGGGAAGCTCTGCCCTGGACCAGCTCCTGGATGGAACCCTCCTGGAGGCCAAGGAAGATGGCCTTTCCCCAGTTTTCCATCCCATTGAGTTGCTTAAGGATGTTCATTCAGTTTCTCTGGCCTAATTTCCAAATTCCTGACAGATATCAATCTAGGATTGGGGATTGGAAACCTGGAAATCTTAGGAACTCCTGAAATCATATTATTCTGTATATTTCCTAACTTTCTATATCTTTTTATAATAAATAAGAAATACACTTTTAAAAAAAACAAAAAAAAAAAAGAAAGTATTACTTATATCAAACTTTATATCAGGCAGTAAAGGCAAGTGATGAATCTATAATAACCTTGTGGCTATACTATACTGTATGCCAGCTGTTCTACTGTACCACCTGACTCTACTTTAGGATCACCTAGCTGAGCTGATTTTAAAACCGGCTGAAAAAATAAATAAATAAAAAAATAAAACCGGCTGATGCCAGTTAAACCAGAATCTCTGGAGTAGGGCCCAGGAATCTGTTTTAAAACTAACCAGGTGATCCTAATGGATTGCCACCATTAACCCCTGCTTCCAAAAGCTAAATAGCTCTCCATATCTTATAAGTAACAGCAACCTCTGGGAACCACTTGCACTCCTCTTAGCTCAATAAAAAATGAATCTGGATGAAATCACGTTCAAATGACCATCATAGGGGGAAAAACCCAAAAGAGGCAGCCAGTGGAGTATGTGGAAGGCAGAGCTATAGGGACTGGTTAGGGTGCTATGGTTAAGAGGTGAGACAGAGGCCATGCCTTTGAGGACCTGTGCCTCCATGGGGGTCAACTTGGGTCTGGGAGCCAGCTTTCAGTTTCAGAAATTAACAAACTGTATTTTGTCAGCCCTCTCCAGGGAATATTCTTGAGGAATTAACTCCCATTCACCAAACTCACAAGAGATTGATCACATAGGTTGTATCATTATGTAATCATAAGACTAACTCATAGTCCATAGCCCTGACAGAGGCAGACCACACAAAGATGCAAGGCTGGATGCATAAGTTCTAACTGAGGGGGAGGGCTGTGGGGAGGGGTGAGAAGATAGTTTGAAAGCAGGCACTGCTGGGTAGGCACTTCTCAGAAAAGTGTGCCGTGTTAAATAACTGTAGCCGCTATACACAGAGCCTCTGCTTTGCCCAGGTTTTTAACATTGTTTTTTATTTATTTATTTAGGGTTGTCATTGCTGCACTCAGGCTTTCTCTAGTTTCAGACAACAAGGGCTACTCTCTAGTTCTGGTGTGTGGGCTTCTCATTGCAGTGGCCTCCCCTGTGGCAGAGCATGGACTCTTGGGCCCATGGGTTTCAATAGTTGTGGTTCATGGGCTCCAGAGTACCCAGTAGTTGTAACACACAGCTTAGTTGCTCCAAGGCATATGGGATCTTCCTGGACCAGGGATTGAACTGGTATGTCCCATACATTGCAAGGTGGATTCTTAACCAAGGGACCACCAGGAAAGCCCCTTAACACTGTTTTTAACAAGTACTTAGAGGGGTCAAACACCTGCCTGTGAGAGGTCAGGGGATGCATCAAATAAAGAAAAATAAGTTTGCATTTCCCACTGAATAGGGGAAGCTGAAAAAAATGCATGGGGGCATAACTTCTTGTTATTAAACAAGAAGTTTAATAACAACTACCAGGTTGAATGACACATAGTATGTCATTTAATTCTCCCAATAGTGCTGTGAAGGAGGTATTATTCTTATTCCATGCTATAAGGAAGAAACTAAGACTCAGAAAGTGAAATAGCTTGCCTAAGATCACAGAGCTGTTGTGTAGTGGAGCCCTATAGAACCCATGTCTTAACACAGGGTACCTGAGACTCACCTGGAGAACTTGTTCAAAATGCTAACTTGGGACCCAGCCCCAAAGATTCTGATGTGGAGGGTCTGAGAGGGGGCCCACTAATCTGCAGGTTGTAAACCCACTCCTCCGTGCCAGGAAATGATGGTGCAAGTGGTCCTTTCTGAGGCCTCACTGCTCTTCTCTTTGTATGGTGTCCTTGGTCATGGGAACTACCTCTACCCTCTTCACAGCACATCCAACCTAGACTTTAAAAGAGGCTTAACCATGATTCTCTTGTGTTCTTTGATCCTCTTCCACTTCCTGGAGTTGCCTGACGAGTTCAAAGACCCATCACAGCGAGCGCCAATCTGGGACAAAATGCACACGTGTCTTGGAGTGAAGCATCTATCCCAGCTGGCTAACAGCCCAGGAAAAGAGGATGAGCACTCCCCAGCAGGAGGCCCCCAGATGAGGGAGGAGTGACAACCAGCTCTGTTGTGGATGAGGTCACCCTGAACACCTTCAAGAAGAGAGCATCTACTTGGCTTTGAATTGGTTTTATTTGGTCTCTGGTGGTTTCAGGCTCTGCAGGCCTCTCTGCATAAATCCCAGGAGAAAGGGAAGCAAACATAAGGTCCGGAGACCCATTCCACTGCAGTGAGTGGAGGAGCCTGGGCCCTACAGCCTCTCGGGGGAGGGTTTTCCATTCTCCAACCAGGAAGCTGTTACTTTCCCAGCCTCGGTGAAATCACCTGCATTTGGATTGAATTCTGCTTTGGCCCTCCTTCAACACGATGTTCTGACCCTCAGCTCCTCAGAAAGCTAGCCCCCATCCCAGCTCTCCCCTTCAGCTTTTTTATCTCCCCACTCCCCCAGGCCAGGCTTCTGGGGAAAGTCGAAGTAAGATCCTTGGTGGCTCAGTGGCTGTGAGGGTCCCTAAGCATTTCATTTAAAAGTGGTGTTGCTGTTCCACTCCTTCAAAAAGGATGAAACCATTCAGAAATAGCTCAGAACTCCACTCTGCCACTTTGTGTAAAAGTTACTTTAATCTTTCTGAACTTGTTTCCTTTTTTTTGTGTGTGTGTGTGTAGAAGCAAAGTTTTTTGTACTTTTAAATTTACATGTTTTTTTTTTATTAGTTGGAGGCTAATTACTTCACAACATTTCAGTGGGTTTTGTCATACATTGACATGAATCAGCCATGGAGTTACATGTATTCCCCATCCCGATCCCCCCTCCCACCTCCCTCTCCACCCTATTCCTCTGGGTCTTCCCAGTGCACCAGGCCCGAGCACTTGTCTCATGCATCCCACCTGGGCTGGTGATCTGTTTCCCTATAGATAATATACATGCTGTTCTCTCGAAACATCCCACCCTCACCTTCTCCCACAGAGTTCAAAAGTCTGTTCTGTACTTCTGTGTCTCTTTTTCTGTTTTGCATATAGGGTTATCATTACCATCTTTCTAAATTCCATATATATGTATTAGTATGCTGTAATATTCTTTATCTTTCTGGCTTACTTCACTCTGTATAATGGGCTCCAGCTTCATCCATCTCATTAGAACTGATTCAAATGAATTCTTTTTAATGGCTGAGTAATATTCCATGGTGTATATGTACCACAGCTTCCTTATCCATTCATCTGCTGATGGGCATCTAGGTTGCTTCCATGTCCTGGCTATTATAAACAGTGCTGTGATGAACATTGGGGTGCACGTGTCTCTTTCAGATCTGGTTTCCTCAGTGTGTATGCCCAGAAGTGGGATTGCTGGGTCATATGGCAGTTCTATTTCCAGTTTTTTAAGAAATCTCCACACTGTTTTCCATAGTGGCTGTACTAGTTTGCATTCCCACCAACAGTGTAAGAGGGTTCCCTTTTCTCCACACCCTCTCCAGCATTTATTGCTTGTAGACTTTTGGATAGCAGCCATCCTGACTGGCGTGTAATGGTACCTCATTGTGGTTTTGATTTGCATTTCTCTGATAATGAGTGATGTTGAGCATCTTTTCATGTGTTTGTTAGCCATCTGTATGTCTTCTTTGGAGAAATGTCTGTTTATGAACTTGTTTCCTTGTGTACAAAAAAAAAAAAGGATAACAATATCTATTATGCTCAAGAAAGACGATTATATATGTATGTGTGTATATACATATATATCTTCTTTTTTTTTTTTTTAGCTTGAGGCATGCGGGATCTTAGTTCCCTGACCTAGGATCAAACCTGTGCCCCCTGCATTGGAAGCGCAGAGTCCTAACCACTGACCCCCAGAGAATTCCAGAGGATTATGTTTTTCAAACCAATTATTAAAATGCCTAGCACATCAGGGCTTACTAATAATAATTACAACAATAAAGAGCTAAGATTTAATATTTATTACACTCCAGGCACTTTCTATTTGCCACATTTGCATTAATTTATTTAAATTACAAGAACCCTCTGAAAGAAATACCTTGTCTTGTGGCCATTTTACAGACAAGTGAACAGGTTCAGAGGGGTGAAGCACATTTTCTGAGGTCACAGCATGAGTTGGAATCAGAGCGGACATTCACACTCAAGTCTGTGACCCCAAAGCCTGTTGCTGCTGCCATCGTCGTTCTTTGTTGTTTACTAAGGAACCACGATGTATGACACACCTGGATAGTAATGAAGACCACAGATTATGTAGGGGGATTGTCCCCAGTAAATTCACAGTCTAGATCAGATATGGAGACAAGGCCTATGCATTAAAGAGAGACTAATACAAGGTAGCCCTGCCAAGTGCCCATGTGTGGCTCAGAAGTGCACAGAGGGGAGGATATTGGGAGATATTCTTCCATGGTTCTCTTGTGCTCCTATATTTGTTGCTAGTGAGAAATGGAATATTTCCTGCCGTGTCAGTAAACAAAGGATGTCAAAGTCAATAGCAGTTGCAGACACCAAGGATGGTGAGCTGGTGAACCCTGAGGGAACCCAGGAAGGAAAGAATACCTGCTGTCTAGCAGCCATCAGACTGCAGCCAGTCCTTACGGGGAGCCCTGAGGAAACTCAGGACACTGGTTCCAGATAGCAGAGGTGTATATCAAAGGAATGATATCAGTGAACCAAGACTCTTGTGTCTTCCCATACATCAAAAAGCACTAAATTCCTTAACTTGGGATATCTGGTTTTCTTTAATCAGCAATCATCTTTTGACGTTCACACTACCTGCCCTTTGTTACAAAACTTCTATATAACCTGACTCTTTCTCCCCACCCCCCCGCCACCCCTCCCCCCACCTCCTCAAAGCACTTCTCTCAGAGTTACTTGAGATGCTGTCTCTTGGGCTTGAAGTCCTAAAAATTCCCATTGAATAAAATGTAATGCTCAACTTTTAGGTTGCAGACAATTTTTAAGTCAACATTGGCCATGCTAAGAATGCAAGGTCCTGAGTGCTCCTTATCTGGGACATTTCTCAGGGTTATGTTTGCAGTGAGTAATCTTGAGGGATGAATTAATGCCACCTTCTGGGACAAAGAGTAGGCATGCCTACTGCCCACTACAAAATGCTGAGTTCCCCAAGCTCGGGGGCCATCAGCCATCCCTCTGTGTCGCCCTGTGGGGTGGGGATATGGGGAACTGACGCAAACATGGTGATGTTCATGCTACTTGCTGTGCTGTGAGTCATGCAGTCTGTTCTCTCTGATCTGGGAATCTCACGTTTCCTTCCAGCACCCATGAAACGGTAACAGGCTAAATGATGAGCTTGTAAGTAGGGTAAAATCAAATCCCAGATGTGACGAAAGATACAAGCTATTAAGAAGCTGTGATGTGCCACACACACGTGTAGGCACTGGACATTACACAGTGAACAAAACAGGCAAAAATCCTCTCTCATAGAGTATACATTTTATGTGGGTAGACAGACAAAGGTACAAATCAACAAGCTGATTAGAGATGGTGATCAGTGTTGTGAAGGAAATAAGCAGGGGTAAATGAGCCTCAGTGTCCTCATTTGTAAAATGGGACCAGTATTAATACCTACTTCTCTGGATCATTGTAAATGCTTGATTCATGGAAAGTCTTCAACAAATATAGACTTACATGATTATTTCTCCTTCCTTCTTCCATGGAAATAAAGCAGGAAAGTGGCTTCCTAGGGACTTCCCTGGTAGTCCAGTGGCTAAGACTCTGCACTCCCAATGCAGAGGGCCCAGGTTTGACCCCTGGTCAGGGAACTAGATCTCACAAGCCACAACTAAAAGATCCTGAATGCCACAATGAAGCTTGAAGACCCTGAATGCTACAACTAAGACCCAGGACAGCCAAGTAAATAAATCAATCAAAGAAAGTGGCTTCCTTGTGTGCTTTGTAAGAGTGGAGGAAAGAGAAAACTACAGGAGGAAAGAGGCCTCTTTCCTAAGCAGATATGAGGTAAGCAGGTCCATGCCACCTGATTATTTTGCTGATCAGTACTTGGGAGCCAGGAATTTGAAATATTACAAACAAAAAAGAACTTGTCATTACACCATTTCAGCACATCCCTCACACATGAAGATATCCACTGAAAAGCCAGCCTCAGTTGAATGGTTCTGGCCTTAGGATGTCCCTTCCTCTCTCCCTCCTAGTCATTGCCCAGGGTGACCTGATCCAGGGATGGAGCTGGTCTGGATGCATGGAACCCAGCAAACCTCTGCTACCCTTCCTCCCACCTCCCCCACCCAAATGCAGCCACTTATCCAGCAGTCACTCCCCACCCCAGTGCTGATCCCAACAGCAGGGTCTCCAGCCTGTTTCCTCTTCTCCAATGTCTTCCTGGCACCTGAGTCAACATGAAACTCATGGACAGAGCACACTCCCATCTAGATGCAGCAGACATTAGCAAATGGGGCTGGAGTTCCATTTTTCTTTCTAAGCCATCATACAAGAAACTATTTCAAGGACCCATTCTGTGCTAGGAGTGCCTCCCACCCCCTTCAATAACTCACTCAGACATCACCCTAATAGCTCTGTCTCTCTAGTGGACAAATAGCTGGCCTCCAATTACCCAGACCCATTTGCTGCAGCAATGCGTGGATGTTCAAGTGATGGTCGGTGATCAAATGGCTAATTCACAATAATGATGGGGCAGGGCATCTCCTCTTTTTTTTTCAGGCTTTGCTTCCCATGTACTATATTTTAAAGCCCTTTCTGAGAGCTTTTAAAAAAGACCTTCTTTAGAAGGGCATGTACCCGTTGTTCTGTGATGGCTGGAACTGTCTTTGTCTGCCTTGGCATAGGGTTTTCCTCTGAGCTGCTTGTGACCTGAGCTCCCCCAGGCCTTGCCAGCCTGCATATATTCAAGGCCATATTATGAGTCATCTCCCAAGTTTTACCAGCTCTTGCGTTTATCTCTCACACAAAAATTAGCCTCTAACAAAAGACCCCTGAATAATATTCGAGTGCATAAGGAGTAGGTGCTTCCTGCTGCAAGCTGCTGCCACAGTTCCCCCTCCCCCCGGCAGTTTATTCCTTAGTACCTGTGCTAAGGAACTCTGTCTGCTGGGCAGCAAACACTGAAGAACTGAGGCCCTTGGGACGCCAAAGCCACCATGTTATGGGTGGAGGACAAGCCCTCCTCACTTTGTGATACCCTTTCTTAGAGGAACAACCAATAAGGTTTATGGATAGATGTCTTATCAAGGCTTTTTTTTTTAATTTAGAGGTCCCCCTCCCTTCTCTTCCACCTTCTTTTTCTGAAAAGATTCTGAGATAATTTGAAAGGCAACTGGACCTGGAGATGCACACGTCTGCATTCAGAATTTTCTGCTTTGCTCCCAAGACTAAGGATTCCTCACTAGACCCAGCTCACTGTGTTTGGTTTTTGCTTCCCTCAGAGTAATATACATAAATCAAACTTCAATCCTGTGTATTCTCTCCAACACACCAGTATCATCTATGTGCTCCTTGATCCTCCTCCCTACAAGGGCTAAAAGAGAAGAGAGAAAGAGGGTGAGTGCAGAGGTGGGGATGCCCAAGTGGCCTTATGTCAGATTGGCACTAGGGGTAAAAGTCCTTCAAATGCCATATACTTATGTCAACATCAAAGGGCAAAGAGGAACATGCAATGGCAGTTTCTGATCAGAAGCAAACGGTTTTCCATATCCTTATAAGAGAAGTTCAAGGAAATTCCCTGGCAGTCCAGCAATTGGGACTATGCATTTCCTCAGCAGGGGGCATGGGTTCTATCCCCAGATCGGAAACTAGGATCCCACAAGCTGCACGGTGCAGCCAAAAAAAAGGGCGGGGGGGGGGGGGCGCAGAAGTTAAAGTAGAAGCAGGATGATATCAAATGAAGGACTGTGTAGACTGTCTCAGGAGGGGATGGGGGTGAGACAGTTATTAGATGGCCTTCAAGGCCTGTTATAATCCTGAGGATGAAGAAATTGCTTAGAACACTGTGAAAGTGTTAGTCTCTCAGTTGTGTCTAACTCTTTGCGACCCCATAGACTGTAGCCCGCCAGGCTCCTCTGTCCATAGGATTCTCTAGAGAAGGATACTGGAGTGGGTTGCCATGTCCTTCTCCAGGGGATCTTCCCCACCCAGGGATCAAACCTGATCTCTTACGTCTCCTATATTGGCAGGCAGTTTCTTTACCACTAGGTGGGTTCTTAACACCTATAAGAATCATTCTATAAGAACACTGTAGTCTTCCCCAAAATGTGTGAGGCAAACCACCAGTGAGATATGAGGTGATTGTTAATCATGCCCAGATGAACATTTATAATTAACAGTTACTGGTTAGTTATTACACTTTCATTTTATTTAGGGTATTGATACTGGATTTCAATTTATGATAGTGTTACAAAGTTTCCTTTTAATGAAAATTAGTTTAAATATAAAAAACAAGTTGATTCAAAAATATGAAGGAAATAATAGTATAGACAGTACAGTCTCAAAAAGGCCAAGCTGCCCTTCTGTGCTGTGAACAGACTAGGGTGGGTCACTGAGCAATAAATCCTCCCAGGGCCACCCCCCAAAACACATGGAGACAGCTCTTTCCTTAGAAGAGTCTGCAAGACATCTGCAGGGAAACAAACTCCTTACAGCTCACTGTCCAAAAGCCACTTGGCCAAACACCAATGCCACTTCTAGTTCAATTTGTCTTTCACTTGAATCTGCATCATTTTTCACACTTAAATGGCTGGGGAAGGCCCTGGTGCTCCTGTCAGATTCCCAAATTTGGATTCTTTGCTCCCATGTGAATATGCATGGGGCTTCTAAGCAAGTCTGCTTTGGGGTTTTTCTCCTATTAAATATTCCACAAGCAGTGGCTTTCTATGGAATCCTGTAGTTTCTGTTTATGAGAGTAAGTTGATTTTAGGCTAAAAATGTCAAGAGCCTTAACTAATTTGGGTTTCCTGTCAGGAAAAGAGGTTTAGAGTAGACTGAAGTGTAGTCATCAGTCCTCCCTCAGTATCCGTGGAGGGTTAGTCTTAAAACCCTCCAGGTACCAAAATCCATGGATGCTCAAATCCCTTATGTAAAATGGTATAGTATTTGCCTATAACCTACACACATCTTTCTGCATACTTTTTTTTTTTTTTTTTGGCTGTACCACCTGGCTTGCAGGACTTAGTTCCCCAACCAGGGATCGAACCCACAATCCCTGCAGTGGAAGTGCAGAGTCACAACCAGAGGATGGCCAGGGAAGTTCCTCCTGCATACTTGAAATCAGCTCTAGATTACTAATAATACCTAATACAATGTATAGTTGTAAATACAATGTAAATAGTTACTAGCCCCAACGAATTGAAATTCTACTTTTTGGAACTTTCTAGACTTTTTTTTTAGCAAATAGTTTCCATCCACCATTTGTTGAATCCAGAGATGTGGAACATGCCAATTCAGAGGGCCAACTCTAGGAGGGATTTTCAAGACATATACCAAGGAGAAAATTTAGCAGATTCGGCAAAACCATACCCTGGAACTCCACAGGCAGCAATGTGACTCTAAATTGCCCTTTGAAAATGGGGCAAGAAATCAGGGTCTCCAAAGCTTAAATGTACTTTTCCAAATTATCTAAAGAGGGCCAAACTCTCCAGTCCTAACCCCAGCACCCCAAACCTGCCATCAGTACACAAGGCTAGTTTGCCTGTGTTAAGAGCAGCTCACTCCCTCTCTGGCTCCAATCCGCACTTGCTCCATATTACCTGTCTACTCTTCTCACACAACATGAACTCTCTCCAGGAGAAACAGCAGGGCTTACGACTCTGGCTCTGCATTGTTCAGCTACCAGTAGATTAAGCTTTAAGAGAGAGATCCTATCTGTTTATGACTTCCCAAAGGATCTAAGCCTGGAGTCTCTCACCATTTATTCATTTAATGAACAAACATATAATGAATTTCTATCATGTGTCAGCACTGCTGAGACAGCAATGGAAAACAACAATGTAATCTAAAAACTCACGGAGCTGAGGGTCTGATGGAAGATATAGACAAGGAAATGAGGGATTACAATGCATGACGTGAAAGAGCAAGTGCTGTGAGAGCATAAAGGAGGGCATCTCACCCATTCCAAGAGGGTCTGAGAAAGGACCATGTGAAATAATAGAAATACATACATTGGTCTCTGTGTGCCATGCCCCCTCCCCCAGGTTGTTGGCACAGAGCTCCTAAAACCATGCAATTCCTAAGCCATAAGAGCACTAGGAGTTTGTTAGCCATCTGTATGTCTTCTCTGGAGAAATGTCTGTTTAGTTCTTTGGCCCATTTTTTGATTGGGTCATTTATTTTTCTGGAATTGAGCTGCAGGAGTTGCTTGTATATTTTTGAGATTAATCCTTTGTCTGTTGCTTCGTTTGCTATTATTTTCTCCCAATCTGAGGGCTGTCTTTTCACCTTGCTTATAGTTTCCTTTGTTGTGCAAAAGCTTTTAAGTTTAATTAGGTCCCACTTGTTTATTTTTGCTTTTATTTCCAATATTCTGGGAGGTGGGTCATAGAGGATCCTGCTGTGGTTTATGTCAGAGAGTGTTTTGCCTATGTTCTCCTCTAGGAGTTTTATCGTTTCTGGTCTCACATTTAGATCTTTAATCCATTTTGAGTTTATTTTTGTGTATGGTGTTAGAAAGTAATCTAGTTTCATTCTTTTACAAGTGGTTGACCAGTTTTCCCAGCACCACTTGGATGCTCAACATCACTCATTATCAGAGAAATGCAAATCAAAACCACAATGAGGTACCATTACACACCAGTCAGGATGGCTGCTATCCAAAAGTCTACAAGCAATAAATGCTGGAGAGGCTGTGGAGAAAAGGGAACCCTCTTACACTGTTGGTGGGAATGCAAACTAGTACAGCCGCTATGGAGAACAGTGTGGAGATTTCTTAAAAAACTGGAAATAGAACTGCCATATGACCCAGCAATCCCACTTCTGGGCATACACACCAAGGAAACCAGATCTGAAAGAGACACATGCACCCCAATGTTCATCGCAGCACTGTTTATAATAGCCAGGACATGGAAGCAACCTAGATGTCCATCAGCAGATGAATGGATAAGGAAGCTGTGGTACATATACACCATGGAATATTACTCAGCCATTAAAAAGAATTCATTTGAATCAGTTCTAATGAGATGGATGAAACTGGAGCCCATTATACAGAGTGAAGTAAGCCAGAAAGATAAAGACCAATACAGTATACTAATGCATATATATGGAATTTAGGAAGATGGTAATGATAACCCTATATGCAAAACAGAAAAAGAGACACAGATGTACAGAACAGACTTTTGGACTCTGTGGGAGAAGGCAAGGGTGGGATGTTTCGAGAGAATAGCATTGAAACATGTATATTATCAAGGGTGAAACAGATCACCAGCCCAGGTTGGATGCATGAGACAAGTGTTCGGGGCTGGTGCACTGGGAAGACCCAGAGGGATCGGGTAGAGAGGGAGGTGGGAGAGGGGATCAGGATGGGGAATACATGTATTTCCATGGCTGATTCCTGTCAATGTATGGCAAAAACCACTACAGTATTGTAAAGTAATTAGCCTCCAACTAATAAAAATAAATGGAAAAAAAATAAAGTGTTCTTTAAAAGTTAAAAAAAAATGAGCACTAGGATTGCCTCTTGTTCTAACATTAGATCTTTGACCCTGGTTCCTGACACAGAGCTTCTAAACTCCTTAGAATTTCCTGGGTGATAGCAGTGTGTCTTGTTCTAATGAGGTGACTCTGGGTGAGCTCCTTGATAGTCTCCAGATGAGGGCTGGTCACTAGAAAAAACAAGCCATGATTAGAAGCTCAGAACTTTCAGCCCTGAGCCCCATCCTCTAAAAAGGTGAGAGGGGCTCAAGGTTGAGTTCATGGTCAATCATGCCTATGTGATGAAGCCACCATAGAAACCCAAAAGTATAGGGTTCAGAGAACTGCCAGGTTGCTGAACACATCTGCGTGACAGGAGGGTGGCACACTCCAACCCCATGGGGACAGAACCTTCTTCTCTGCTCAGGACCCTCCCATATCTTGCCCCATGTACTTCTTCATCTGGCTGTTCAACTGTATCTTTCATCGTATACTTTATTTTATAATAAACCAATAAACATCTTTCCCTGAATTCTGTGAGCTATCCCAGTAAACGATTAAATCAGAAGAGTGGGTCATGGGAACCTGCAATTTGCAGACAGTCAGTGAGAAGCACAGGTGACAACTTGGGCTTTGAACTGGCATCTCAGGGGGTGGCAGTTTTGTGAGATTGAGCCCTAACCTGTGAGGTCTGTGATAACTCTGGTTAGTGTTGGAAAAAAACGACTTGTAGGACACTTAGCTGATGTCAGAGAATTGCTAGGTGTGGAAAACCCATATATCTGATATCAAAAGTATTGTGAGTGTGAGAGCAAAAGAAAACACTTCTGAACTGAGGTCTGAACGATGAAAAGGCATTAACTGAAAAACAGTGTTCCAAGCAGAGGGAACATATACCTATGACCACACATGAGTTTGAGGAGCAGCAGAATGGAAGCATGGAGTTTGAGCGTGTGAGAGGGTTCCAACTTAAAATGGAACTGGAGGATTGGAAATAGAAAATCTCAGGCATGTGTCCTCAGAAGAACAGAACTTAACTGAGAGACCGATTTCCCATAAATGTCTGACCTACAGAGGACAGAGACCTATCTCCTGACCAATGAACATCTCCCCCCATCCTCAAGCCAGTGAACTTGCTGCTTGGGCTCTGGCTGGACGTCTCTGTCTTTGCACTCCTTGCCCAGAAATACAACCTGCCCCCAACCTTCAAGGGACTCACCTGTACCTCACTATTGTATTGAGTTGGCCCAAAAATTCATTCAAGTTTTTCTGTAGCATCTTATGGAAAACCCAAATGAACTTTTTGGCCAACCTAATAATTTCCCCTGCTATTCCTGAATAAATAAACCCAAATTTTGGTTAATTTGAGCTTGCCTCAGTTTACTTCCATACTTAGGTGGACAAAGGTTAATCATAATAACATGCAGCATTTATCTAGGATGTCTGAGTGACAGTGTCTGCTAAGTGTCTGCTATGCCTTCTCAGTTGATGCTCACAGCATCATCCCTCAGGTGAGACACAGGGAGATTAAGTGCCTTATCCAAAGCCACACCCGTGGTGAGTGGTGAAGCTGGGAATTAAACTCCAGCTGTTTGGAGCCAGAACCCACATTTTTAACCCCCACTCTCTAATGCCTAAGTCTCTAATGCAAATGAATAAAACAAATCATGGGACGTTAGCACAGGACTTGACCCTTTGCTCCAAAGGCCACCAACCCCATTTAGAGATCCATATCTCTCCCAGCTTCTGGCCCTTTGTGACCACAGAACCTCTGTTCAGTCCCCGGTTTCTTGCCAGTAACTGGTACCCAGTCATAACCCTCTCTGTTCCCTGGATCCTTGGTCAGCATGTCAGGTTCCCAGATCAGGGGCCAACTCCCTAATTCTTCTGAAAACCAGAGGCTTTCTTGCCTCTGAATGCTAAACTCCTCCTATCAGACCCACAGGCACTATACTATGCCAACTTCTCTGCGCTTCTTCCTATTCTGGTTTCCTGGGCCTCCCCGAGTTGCTTCAGTGTCTCTGTGTCTCTGACTGGCCTCCGGGGCACAGCCCCCATCCCCAGCCTAGCATCACCCACAGCCCAACAAAGACCAGACTGGGAGGTGTGGGGAGGGGTGGGAAAAGTGAGAGACTTATGAAGGCAAGAAGGGCAACTGTGTGAGAGGCTGGCCAAGTGAGAATTATAGAATATGGGTAGAACTGGGGCCCAGAGCCTAGAAAGAGAGATGTCCTTATCCTAAGGAGGCATGTATGATCCAACCCACCCCTGGTGCCCTAGTCCAATAGCTAGCTGAGCACTGAAACCTCTTTTTAAAAGGCAGTTCATGAAGAAGAAACTGAGTAAGAAAGTAGCAAGCCCAAGGGAAAAGAAACGTGTATTTAATTTCACACTAGAGGACATGCATTCCTTCCCAGATGCTCATTTTGGTTGGGGAGGGCACCCCACACGTGAAAGAAAAAAGGAAGAGGGCCTTGGAAGTAAGGAAATGGAGCCAAAAGGGGCCAAGAGTTCTAAAGGGCATGGATGCCATAACCAGGCAGAAATGACAACCTGACCCAGGTGCAGACTTGCCTAGATGCGGCGCTCCCATCATACAGTGGATGTGGTTCCTGATTTCATTTTAGCTGATGGCCCAGAAAGAAAACTCAACGTTACCTGCTATTTAGGCAGCACCGCCCTACAAAACCACTGAATTTGCTGCAGTCCCTATGATGCACGGGCCAACCAGAGTTCTCATTTTAGGCAACCCTCCTCCCATTTCCCCACTCCAGAGTTTAGGGACAGCTGTGGAGCAGATGGAAGGAGATTAACAGCTAGCCCAGGGCTTCTCAAGTTTTAAGGTACCATTGATCACCTGCAGACCTTGTTAGAATGCAAATTTGGATTCAATCAGTTTCTGGTGGGGCCCAGAGTTTGCATTTCTAACTAGTTCCCAGGCTTCCCTGGTGGCTCAGTGGTAAAGAATCTGCCTGCAATGCAGGAGATGCAGGTTCGATCCCTGGATCAGAAAGATCCCCTGGTAGAAGGAAATGGTAACCCACTCCAGTATTCTTGCCTGGAGAATTCCATGGACAGAGAAGCCTGGAGGGCTACAGTGCATGGGGGCACAAAAGAGTCGGCATGACTTAGCAACTAAACTGCCACCCAGGTAATCCTGGAGCAGCCACTGTATGCTTTTTTTTTTTTTTTTTTGAACAAGTGATTTAATCCTTTATTTGATGGCATTGATGGGTTTCTCCATGTGGGCCATCCCACACCTTTGCATTATTGCCTCACACTTGGCTCTCTGAGAGGTTTTTGGAGCCCAGAGACTGACCACAGCCAATGACAAAGCCCATCCCAGGGAGCAGGAACATCACTAACCTCCACACTGATTCCCCAGCTTTCTATTTTTTTTTTTTTTAATTTTTTTATTAGTTGGAGGCTAATTACTTCACAACATTTCAGTGGGTTTTGTCATACATTGATATGAATCAGCCATAGATTTACACTTATTCCCCATCCCGATCCCCCCTCCCACCTCCCTCTCCACCCGATTCCTCTGGGTCTTCCCAGTGCACCAGGCTGGAGCACTTGTCTCGTGCATCCCACCTGGGCTGGTGATCTGTTTCACCATAGATAGTATACATGCTGTTCTTTTGAAACATCCCACCCTCACCTTCTCCCACAGAGTTCAAAAGTCTGTTCTGTATTTCTGTGTCTCTTTTTCTGTTTTGCATATAGGGTTATCGTTACCATCTTTCTAAATTCCATATATATGTGTTAGTATGCTGTAATGTTCTTTATCTTTCTGGCTTACTTCACTCTGTATAAGGGGCTCCAGTTTCATCCATCTCATTAGGACTGGTTCAAATGAATTCTTTTTGACGGCTGAGTAAAATTCCATGGTGTATATGTACCACAGCTTCCTTATCCATTCATCTGCTGATGGGCATCTAGGTTGCTTCCATGTCCTGGCTATTATAAACAGTGCTGCGATGAACATTGGGGTGCATGTGTCTCTTTCAGATCTGGTTTCCTCAGTGTGTATGCCCAGAAGTGGTATTCCTGGGTCATATGGCAGTTCTATTTCCAGTTTTTTAAGGAATCTCCACACTGTTTTCCATAGTGGCTGTACTAGTTTGCATTCCCACCAACAGTGTAAGAGGGTTCCCTTTTCTCCACAGCCTCTCCAGCATTTATTGCTTGTAGACTTTTGGATAGCAGCCATCCTGACTGGTGTGTAATGGTACCTCATTGTGGTTTTGATTTGCATTTCTCTAATAATGAGTGATGTTGAGCACCTTTTCATGTGTTTGTTAGCCATCTGTATGTCTTCTTTGGAGAAATGTCTGTTTAGTTCTCTGGCCCATTTTTTGATTGGGTCATTTATTTTTCTGGAATTGAGCTGCAGGAGTTGCTTGTATATTTTTGAGATTAATCCTTTGTCTGTTTCTTCATTTGCTATTATTTTCTCCCAATCTGACGGCTGTCTTTTCACCTTACTTATAGTTTCTTTTGTAGTGCAAAAGCTTTTAAGTTTCATTAGATCCCATTTGTTTAGTTTTTCTTTTATTTCCAATATTCTGGGAGGTGGGTCATAGAGGATCTTGCTGTGATTTATGTCGGAGAGTGTTTTGCCTATGTTCTCCTCTAGGCACTGTATGCTTTATTTATTTATTTTTTTCATAGGCTTTAGATAGCAAGGCCTTCCTGCTGCTATAGTGCATTCCACTCCATTGCCCTGGCTCTTCATAATCTGTGAAGTATTAAACAAATACGGAGGAATCTGAGTGTTCTTTTATTTGATAAATCTAGCAACCCTAAATAGAATGGATGCATGAACAAATAAGCTTCTATAGAAGAAAGATGTGCTGGCAGCCCGTTAACGATAACAAGGAAAGTAAAATTACACAGGCCAAGAGGGAGAGTTCTATTTTCCTTGAGTTTCCTATAGTTGTTTGTTGGTCATCAGACACATAAAACATTCTGTGGACCTTTCACCACCAAAGAAAAGTCTCTTCACACTGAGCTAGAAGTTTGGTATTAATATAGATATTAATACATCAGAGTTTGGCTCAATTGCCACATTGTTTCTTGTGTTGCTTTACAACATGGTAGACCATTAAAACTACATTTCTTCATTTTACAGGGTAGGGAACTAAGGCTGGCCAGAGAGGTGATTCACCTTGCTCAAAGTCACGTGACTAGTTAATAGCTAAACTGAACTAGAACTAGGCAATGAGCCTAGTGCTCTTTTCAGTACAAGAATTTGTTAAAATAGCATCTGAACAGGGGAAAGACTTTAAGTTGATTGGTCCCATGTGGTCCCCAAACCCTACTGTGGGGACCTTGTTGGAGGCTTCTACTTGGAAATTAACATTGTTTGTGACAGGAGAAGTTTTCTAGTCTCTCAGTCACTCAAATAGACACCTTTTTGAGCATGGATTACCCATCTGATTATGCAGCAGGAGGGAGGGAGGGATCCTACAAAGGTCGTGGAAGGCTCTTTTGAGTTAAGTCTAGAACTGAGCCTTCAAGCATGTATAAGAATTATATAACCAGAGAGGATGCTTCAGATGGGAAACAGTATGAGCAAAGGTACTGATAAAAAAAAATACATTGTATATTTGGCTATAGCCTTTTGCATATCAAGTTTAAAATTTGTTAAATCACCCTTCACCTTTTGCTTCTATAACCAAGCAGGACACTATGGGGCCTTGAGGGGGAGCAGGCCCTTTCCCCATGTCCTCTGCTTTAGCTCCTCTCTGAAGTACCTAGATAATAGTATCTGGTGCACATTTCCTAAGTTGTTTTATAGAAATAAAAACCCTACCAAATGGAAGATGCTGACTACCTGATGACACTGACCCCAAGTCTACTGGAGTCTGAGGATTGATCATGTTAATCCCTGTGACACGACCCTGTTACCTCACCATCAGTCAATCAGAGAATTGTGCACAAGCTGATTGTATACCCTGTGACAACCCCTCACCTGGCCATTAAAAATGCTTTGCTGAAAGGCCTCCAGGGAGTTTGGGGTTTGGGGGAGGGGCACAAGCCACCCATCTCCTTGTTTGGATGTGCAATAAATCTTTCTCCAATCTCTGACACTTTGGTATTATTTAGCCTCACTATGCGCTGGGCACACAAACTTGTGTTTGGTAACACTGCTCCAAAATAGTTACCTTTTGCTTTTCCAAGTCAGTGGGTCACATTTGAATTGGTCCTTCATCCCCCAGTTTCACTCTTCCCTCTCACTGTACTTCTGATCGTCTGCAAGGATGTCATGTACAGTTGTATGTGTTGTTCACTGCACAAAGATGCCCAGTCATGGAGACAAATGGGGGCTGATATCCAAAACGCACTGCACACACCAAGCCATGCTTTCTTAATTTGGTACATTGTGTATTTGCCAGACCATGTGCCCAGAAAAGAGCACACTTTTTCTAGTTTACACAAAAGCACCCTAGCCATGGCCAAGGAACGATATCAGCTGCAGGTCAAATCGTGAAGTAAATGAGATTTTTCTCTGATTTCTCCTAGCCCCAAATCTTTAGAGCTGAAGCCACTAATGAAGCCACATCTGTAGACTAAGTTCTGCAGCAGTTCTTATAGGGTACTAACCATGACTGAAATAAATCAAGATTCCCAGTCACCTTTTGGGAATTTTAGAGCTGCCACCCTCCTGGATCTAGCATTACATGTCCCAGGGATGACCTAGGTCTAATGCAGCTCACTTGGTTTCATTTCCTTCTAATCCCAAACAGGGTAGCTCTGAGCCCCACAAGTTCCCCTGAGTCAGTTCATCTTTACTATAGGAACACTATTACATTTCTTCATGACTCATGACCAAGCCTATTCCTTCCTTCTCATCTCCCATACCTGGCAATACCATCAGAATCAGCATTAGAAATCAGAGGGGCACTCACCTGCCAATACCCATCTACCATAGTGTCTAGTCTTGTGCCAAGTCCTGGCTCCTTTGTTCTCCTACTTGCTCTGTGCCATGAAGAACCCCTCTTCCCCACAACATACCAACCAGGGCTTTCAGACCTCCAGGGATTCCCCTTCTTTATCAGGGTTAAGTCTTCCCTGGTGGCAGTGGTAAAGAAACCATCAATCAATGCAGGAAACGCAGGTTCGATCCCTGAGTCGGGAAGATCCCCTAGAGAAGAAAATGGCAATCCATTCAGGTATTCTTGCATGGGAAATCCCATGGACAGAGGAGCCTGGTGTGCTACAGCCCATGGGGTTGCAAGGAGTTGGACACAACTTAGTGACTAAACAACAACAGCAATCAAGATTTAAGAGCTAAGCTGCTCTAACATAAAGACCCAACAATGCAGTAAACAAAGAACAATAAAGTTTCTCTCCACATGACAGTCCAGGGCACATAAGTGGGCTACTTGGCTCCATTCAGTCATTCATGGACTAAGGTTCATTCCATCCCATCAGATTTTTCCACCCTCCTATAGGGCAACATTGTTGTCTACCCAACTGAAGCTGTGTTCTAGGAACAATCATCTTTCTGCTCACGGAAAGAAGAAAGCAATGAGGAGCACGTGTATAAAGGGCTGGGCCAAGAGTAAGCACATATCTCTTCTGTTCACATTCCATTGCTCACAAAGCCACAAAAGGGAAGCTGGGAAATGTAGTTCCCAGCTGGACAGCCTCATTCTGTTATTACAAAAGATGCCATAACTTCTTTCCTATCAGGAAAAATCATCTTTTTGTCACAATTTCCTACCCAGAGTAGACATTTGATTAAGTTCAATCAAGTTCAAACAACTTAAACAGAGTCAAAACTTAAAACAATAAATGTGTTTAATGTGTAACATATACCTTTCCCTTAGGCATAGTTTCTCAAAGTATGGCGTATGGACTCTCGGTGGCCCAGGACCACTAATTTCCTCAGAAATCTAGCAAGTGGTGGAGGAAAAAGTGATGAGATTATTTCTTCACATACTTTCCACTATTTGATATGTAAGGTTAATTATGATTATTCACAGCTGTCACATTACATTCATAACAATCCTTATGTTCTTCAGGATTGGGCATGAACAAGAACTGTATGTGTCTCTGTCAACACTCATTTGTCAGAATACAATTCAGCTCTGTTAACATACATTTGTGCCTTTTGCATGTTATTGCTTACGCTTGTTAAATTTACATTTTGTGTTATGACTCTTGTGTACCATTATATCCCCAACCTAATCAACCACTCAAAAGTGGTTCACTGAATATTAAAGTAGCAATAAAAATAGTAAATTCAATGCTACAACTCAGTAAACATCATGAGCATAAATAGTGAACAGGACTCCAGTATGAATACAGAAAATGAATCTGTATGTGATGGGACAAATAAACCTGTGCAGGTGAAAATAGCACATAAGCAGCCAAAAATGCAAATGTGAAGTAAGAAGATAAATATCTGAAAATCTGATTTTGTTAGACCTACCATCCCTTTGCCCCTAGATTCCAGCAGGCTGTTTATAATAAAACCTATCAAATTGTAGCATGAAGTCATCAAAGCTTTTACATAATTATTAAACAAAGTACAGTGAACCCTGCGGTAAACCAATGGAATTTTTAGAGAACAAGCATGAAGTAATTCCTTCATGAAAGTGATGAATATTGTGACTAAGGCAGAGAAGACACTAAAGCGATAGGAGTATCCTTCAAAGTTGTTAGGCCTCTTGGCAACACAAGTACAAGTCACTTTATTGCCAAGAAGCTTGTAAAACTAGGCACAATTTTAATGACAAATGACTTAGAGAAAGCAAAATGAGCTATTGGCAAAATTCCTGTAACAAACAACATAGCGGACATCCACAATATCTATGGCACACAGTGTAGAAGGGCAATTACTAACACATGTGAGGGCCAGCAAATATTTTATTGTGGAGTCAGACAAAACCACTGATACTCAGACTCTTGGCATATGAGGGGAGAGGCTACATGATTTTTTTACATTTTTGACCCTGAAATCCCATTCTATCAGAGGAAAGAGGTTTTTTTAAATTAAATTTATTATTCTGAGATAAGTGTTGATTTACATGCAGTATAAGAATAACGGGCTTTCCAGGTGGCGCTAGTGGTAAAGACTCCGTTTGCCAATACAGGAGACTTAAACGCAGGTTTGATCCCTAGGTCAGGAAGATCCCCTGGAGGACAACCCACTCCAGTATTCTTCCCTGGAGAATCCTCATGAACAAAGGAGCCTGGCAGGCTACAGTCCATGGGGTCGCAATGAGTCAGACATGACTGAAGAGACTTAGCCCACATGAACTTCACTTAACCCAAATGAACTTTTTGGCCAACCCAGTACCACAGTTTGTTGAAGCACTCACCTTGTTGAAGGACATCTGGGTTGTTTCCATTTGGGGGCTATCATAAATACTGCTGCTGTGAACACTTGTGTAGAGGTATTTGTGTGAACATAAGTTTTCACTTCTCTTGGATAAATGTTTATAATTGCTGACTTGTAAAGTAGCTGCATATTTAGTTTTATAAAAAAAAAAAAACTGTCCAGAATTCCCTGGTGACTCAGTGGAAAAAAAAAATCCACTTCCCAATGCAGGAGACACAGGTTTCATCCCTGATCTGGGAAGATCCCACATGCTTCAAAGCAACTAAGCCCATGCACCACAACTACTGAGCTTGTGCTCTGGGAGCCGCAACTAATGAGCCCACATGCTGCAACTACTGAAGCCTGTGTGCCTAGAGCCGGTGCTCTGCAACAAGAGCCATGGCAATGAGAAGCCCAAGCACTGCAGTTAGACAGTAGCCCACACACAGCAATGAAAACACAGCGCAGCCAAAATAAACAAATTAATTAATTTTTTAAAAACTGTCCAACTCTTTTCCAGAGTGTCTGTACCATTTTACATTTCTCCCAGCAATTACAGAGTGCTCCAGTTTCTCCCCATAAGAAGAAAGGGTTTTCAAAACAAAATAAAACCATACTCATAAATATAGAGAGCAGATTGCTGGTTGCCAGAGGGGAAGGAGTTTAGGGGGCTGGTGAAGTGGGTGAAGGGGGTCAAGAGGTACAAGCTTCTGGTTATCAAATAAATAAGTCGTGGGGATGTAATGTACAGCAAGATGACTATAGTCAATAATATTGTAATGCATATTTGAAAATTGAGGATAAATCTTAAAAAGTTCTCATCACAAGAAAAAATGTAATTTTGTATGATGGCAGATGTTAACTCAATGGTGATCATTTTGCAATGTAAACAAATATTAAAGCATTATGCTGTACAGCTGAAACTAGTATAGTGTCAAATGTCAATTATACAATAATTTTTTTAAAGTGGAAAGATTTTTAATTCAGTTATCAAGTGTTTTTTGTGAGTCACAAAGTACACTGGAATAGGGGCAATGAGATCAATTCTGAAGAGCATTCACCATAAGCACAGGCCAGAAATATGTTGCTAAGCAAATATTAGAGGCTGCATCCAAATGCCAATCCACTCCCTCCTCAATTCGCTGATAACAGCAATCAGCAACAGGTCCCCTGATCGCGATTCAGTATTGACGAAAACCATAAAAATTGTGAATATAATCAAATCATGGCCCCTAAGGGTATGTCTTCCCAGCACACTGTACAAAGAAATGTAGCAAATACCAAAGTCTACTTTTCCACTCTAAGCATGCCAGCTGTTGAGAGAAATCACTTTCCCGCAAGTTATTGAAACAAGGGCTGTGGGGGAAGACTCTATGACTCTGATAATGACACTAAGGATAATTTCTCAGATGTTAAATGCCTTGTTCAAGAGATATATATATATATATAGTCATATATACAGAAACTCGAAGAAGCTGCAAGTAATTACTTCAGTGATCAGATGCAGCTATGTTTAATGTTAAAGATGAAATAAGCAGGATTTCTTTAAAGAGACCAAACTATGGGGCAGTTTTATCACTGAGATTTTGAGACTGCCTCAACATGTAGAGATTTCTTCCCTTCTCACAGAAAGAAATAAATTACATATCGTTGGGGACGTTTAAATATCACATCCAATTCTTTCAGTAGAATTTGGCACCACGCTTTCTAGAATTGAATCAATCAAACAGGTGAATCCACACCCATCTACTTCCTGGTTTAACTATTCAAACTTCCAGCCTTTGAACGTGATTTGTTCAAGGACTTTAGCATCTGATGGAGTGTTTCAAAGTGTCAACAGGGAACTATTATTGTCATTTCTGGGCCCATGTTTGCTCCAAAAACCCAAAACTCTGCAATAAAGCCACTAAATAGTTGCAGCAATCCCAAGTGGCCTGTGATTCTGAGTTTGGATTTTTAACTTTTTATTATGAAAAGCTTTTTCAAACATACAAAAAATAGGGTGGCTAGGACTATGAACTTCCATGTACCCACTACTCAGATTCAGTAGTAGTGCAAATACCTCTGGGGCCCCTCATCACAGTCCCTCCACCCACCTCTGATTTCAGCCAGAGCTGTTCTGCACAAGTTCAGACTCACACCACCCTGACAGCATTCCACCTCCAGATCAAGCTTCTGTGTTTCCGCTTCTGCCCCAGTGCCTTCTCCAAAGTCAGTCCACGTAAAAGCACAGACTGGAAGTGTGGGACTGTTAATCCCTTTGGGGATAACCTTGAACTGAAGTGGGGTCAGGAACCAGTGGATGAGAGCTACAGCCTCTTATCTATCAAGGGGACAGTTCTGGGAGAGGTTCTGTATCCTTCTCAGGATGTCCATCCAGAATCAAGTCCTTGTGGCCCAATGCAGCAATATCACAAGGCACCCTCTCATTGACTTTTCCTCCTTCTCTAATTCTCCCAAACCCCTGACTCCTGTCTCCTGGGACAATACCCCAAATATACCCAACTACTCCCCAGTCCTTGCCTCAGACTATGTTTTGGGGAAACCCAACTAAGACAAATAAGTTATCAAATTTTACCATTCTTATTTCATCTATCCTGGGATATTTTAAAGCATTTAAAGTATTTTTAGAAAAATAAAGTATCTTAAAGTTTGGATTTTTAAAAATTTATTAGAAATAGGAAGGAAAGAAACCAGCTCAATATGGAAGCCGATCTGGGGTCAAGCTGTGCGTCACCAAGGTAGACCTATATACCTTGGTGAAATATTGCTCCTAAATCTCATCACTCTCCCTTATATTAAGTTATTATTAACTATATTCTTCTAAATACTACTTTAACGTAATGGTGATAAAAATGTGATAGAGCTTCTTTTCAATTTACCTCAGCACGGGTCTATGAATAGGCTAGCTGCCCACTGCATGGCTCTTGAAAATCAGCTATGAGAAACACTGGCCATCCAAAGATCACCCCCAGAGCAGTTCATGGGAGTCTGTGAACACATAAAAATGTACGCTGACATGTGCACACACACGCACATTTCTATGAGGAAAGGTCTTTCACCAGATCCTGAAACAAGCCCTTGACCGAAGAAGGGCTGAGAGTCACGGATGAAGGGCTATCAGGTACTCTGAACCTGACTAGGGGATGATTTTATTGTACAGACAGACGGAGCCCTTCTGGAACTCTTTAAATCATTCTGCATGGCTGATCATCATCTTCACCAAATGGCATGGCTAACCTCATTATGTGAATCCAACTAGAATTGATATGATTACAATGAAAGGATTTTCCCCTCCTCAAGGTCTAGTTTATAAAGAAGAGATTTTTTTTTCCCCTCAAGACTTAGTTTATAATAAAAGGTTTTTTTTTTTTTCCCCTCCTCAAGGCCTGGTTTTCCACATCTGGATTAGATGATCTGGTCCCAATTTTCTTCTCAAAGCTATCTCTCCTAGCCTCAAAGAACTTTTGGGATCCTGCCAATCAACAGGAAAAGGATTTCGATTACAGTACGTGCTCTTTGCAGACTAGCCCTGGTTCTCCCAGATAGCTCTGTACCCTGAACTGGTGCACACTTCCAGGCATGTGAGAGATTCAGGGCCAGCTGTCCATGAAGCAATTCCTCCCACCTGCATCTTGGCCAGCCCTGAAATTACTAACTCAGACAGGAAGTTGGAAAGTGAAAGAGGCACACTTTTTCTCTAAAGAGGCTTAATTAGGTTTAGAATTTGGGTTTGAGGTTTTTTTTTTCTTTCCCTGTTAACAAAGAAGTATTTGTACAACATGAACGCAAGTAGAGGAAGAAAATGACATCTTAAAATCATTTCCACTTAAAAACCAAGACAAAAATGGTACAGGTGGCCTTTTAAAAGGGGACTCCTCTACACAAGCCCTTTTCTTGAATAGGCCTCTAACTAGCCCTCATGCAGCTGCAAGGACGAGTTAACGTTCCTGTGATTTATTACTTTAAAGAGGATATTCTCAGGCATCGTCTGCAAAAGAGGGCCTAGCAGGATGTAGAATGGGAGACTAAGAACACATTGGAAGGAGCTGAATTTTCCATGTGGTTTTCATTCTCTTTCTGACTGTACATGAAAAATCTTTTTTTTAAGATTTTTTTTTAGCCACCACAAATATCACAAAAGCACCCTGCTCCTAGGGTGACTTGCAGCAGGCCTGAGGAAGGCACTGAGCCCACTGCACCCAAAGCGAGCTTTATAATTATAATGAAAGGCAAAACTTCCTAAAGCCACTTCTTGGCACAAAATGTCCTCCCTGACTCAAAGACTTTTAACTTCCATGGTGTGTCTCCTGACCAAGCCACCCTTGCTAGGTAATAAAAAGCAGCTGACACTGACTGAGCACTAACTATATGACAGGGAATGTTTAGGGCCATTGGCTTGGGTTATTTCATATTCCACGATAACCTCAGTTTATCATACCTGGTTTACAGGTGAGGAAACGCCAGCTGAGAGAAATTAAGTCACTTTACCCATGTTGTTGTTTAGTCCCTCAGTCATGTCTGGCTCTTTTGCGACCCTATGAACTATAGCCTGTCAGGCTCCTCTGTCCATGGGATTCTCCAGTCAAGAATACTAAAATGGGTTGCCTTGCCCTCCTCCAGGGGATCTTCCCAACCCAGGGATCAAATCCACGTCTCTTATGTCTCCTGCATTAGCAGTCAGGTTCTTTGCCCTAGTGGAAACGACTGCCAAGACTTGTTGTTTAGTTGTTAACTTGTGTCCGACTCTTTGCAAGTCGATGGACTGTAGCCCACCAGGCTCCTCTGTCCATGGAATTCTCTAGGCAAGAATACTGGAGTGGGTTGCCATTTCCTTCTCCAGGGGATCTTCCCAACCCAGAGATTGAACCTGGGTTTCTTTATGTCTCTTGCAATGGCAGGCAGATTCTTTACCACTGAACCACCTGGGAAGACCCACCCAAGGTCACAGAGCCTATGAAAACAGAGCTCAGATTTTTCCCTGGTTTGAATGACTTCAACAGTAGTGCTTTTAATGACTACATAGTTTTCATCCCTTCCTTTACTTCTAGGGTCACTCCCTGACCTCAAATGCTAGGATTTATACTAGCCCCTGGTTACCTAGGTGTTCTAGCCACAGTAGCTATCTGGCCTGCCCTCGGGAATAATGCCTCATGTATAAAATTTCCCATTTTATCCAAAAACATCTAATACCATTGAACTCTCGGTTTCCCATCAAATCTTTGAGAAAAATTATGGCACTTTTTTACATAATTAAAATCACTTCAGATTCTCTTGATATTATCTTTAAAATTGCTCTTGGGTGTACCTACACATACACATATCCTCTCACAATACTAGTTTACATGTATTGAGCATTCACTCTGTGCCAGACATCATGTTAATTATTTAACATGCATTTTTTCATTCAATTCCCCACAGTAACCTCATGAGGTTGCTACTATTATTACTCTTGCTTTACATATGAGAAAACTAAGGTTTAGAAAAGTTCTACCACTCCAGAAATTAGAGCACCCAGGATTTGAATACAGTTGTGTTTGACTTGAGAGTCAAACCCTTTAAAGCACTGCTTCCTACTTACACTCTTCTTACCACTAATAAATCATGCTGATAGTATATACCTCTAATATAATATAGTGAGACTTGCACTTTACTTCTGTATTATTTCTCCCAAACCCCATTGCCTCAGCATAATAATGGACAAAAACATCAGACAGAGGTCAATGGAGGGGTGTTCGAAAAAATACCTGACCAGTATTCCTCAAAACTGTCAAGGCCATCAAAAACAAGGCAGAATCCGGGTGACATTTGTGAAAATGATAGATTAGGGAACTCCAAAAGTCTATCCCTCCTCAAAAGCTATGAATAAACTGCCAAAAACCATTGGAATTAACTTTTTCAGAACTCTGGATACTAATCAAAAGCTTGCAGGAACAGGGGGTATGCTCAATCAAGAGAAAGCAGCTGGATCTTGCTAAGAGAGCTTTGTGGCATTTTAACTGATCTTGGACCCATTCCTTGCTCCCCAGCTCAGCAGTGACCTTGGAGACAACAGCAGCCCACATTCCTGGTAAAGTACCCAGTACAGCAGAACAGACTTCATCCTCTAAGAATTGCATCTGTTTATTTTAACTCGCCTAGTGACTTCCTGAAAGACCAACTCAAAGGGCTCACCTTTATTTAGACTCACTCAGAACTCTCCCCGGGCTGAGGTGACTATCCAGGGGGAAATTGTCAAAATCATTTGAAGGCAGCCATTAGTAGCTGCCACCTAGGTAAGGCATAACAGTTGGGGAAACAACAGACTAAGCAAAACTCTCAAGAGAAAAGGTTGGGCAACGACATGCCTTGGGGAATAACGGCTTTGAAAAGCTTCCACAGGGACTTCCCTGGCAGTCTAGTGGTTAAGACTCTGTGTTCCCAATGCAGCGGGAACAGGTTTGATCTCTGGTCGGGGAACTAAGATCCCATATGCCACACAGTGTGGCCAAAAGAAAAGAAAAGCTTCCACATACTCCTTGAAATCTAGAAGGCCACACGCATGCCCAGGATTGAGCACATACTCAGAAGAGATCTGAGAAGGCCCTAAGTGCTATATCTGACTGACAATGCATACTTTTTTTCATATAATGTAAAGAAAATTAAACAACATGAATTGTTTGTGAGATAAGACAACATAGAAGTGTAATTTTATATTGCATTTAGTATACATTTTGGCCCCTAACCTCCCCTATTTTCAGTATGCTACTCAGGCTCACAACCATGCAATCTTACCTTCCATCATGATATATACAACTGGAAGACAAAAACCAAAATTGTCTTCTAGAATGAGTTCCAAAGTCACCACGAAACCAAGCAGGGCCCTATGGGGCCTTCCAGAGACAGGACCCCCACCCCCGCCACCAACTGTGTCCTCTGCCTTCCTCTTGTTTGTACAAAAGCTCTAGTCTCCCAGGCTTCTCCTGAGTCACAAAAGCCTGGATCAAGAATTAATGATTGAAAGCATGTAGTAACAAAAGTAGTAGTTGGGCCAGGAGAACTGGTAAGAGTTTAAACAGTAAATCAGCCATATGGCAGTGACAGAATCTTTAGCTCCATCCTGAGGTATCTGATGAAGACTTTCTGAGTTGTTTTGCCAGTGCTAAAAACTCCACCAAATGAAGAAGTTAACCACATGATGATCATGAGCACATAGTTCCCAGACCTACTAGTGCTTAAGGATTGATAATGTTAACCCCTGTGACACTGCCATGTTACCTCACCACCAACCAATCAGAGAATTGTCCATGAACTCATCACATACCCTGCAACCCCCTTCCCTCACCTGGCCTTTAAAAATGCTTCCCTGAAACCCATTGGGGAGCTTGAGTGTTTTGCACATGAGCCATTCATTTTCCTTGCTTTGCCCTGCAATAAACCTTCCTCTGCTCCAAACTGTTATGTTCTGGTTTGTTTGGCCTCAGTGTGTTTTCAGCACATGAAAACTGTTCCCTAAACAGACTTTTAAATTATCTCCAAGTTTTTATCACTGTCAAAGTCTTATGGTTCCTCCAACTCCCAAGCCTATCTGGAATTATGAAGGGAGAATCAGCTTGCTTTTCACTGTTCTTCCTTTGTGAGCACTTGGGATGAGATCTTCCTCATTTACCAGTTCATTTGCCAGTCTGGTTCATTTACCAGTCTTTCATCTGCTTTTCCTCCCCGTATGCTAAGGTTAGGAGTTACTGATGAAGCTTGGTTTCATCAAACATGGAGAAGAAAGAGATAAATATAAAATCAATGCAACAGTCAAGGATATCCAATATGTGACTAATAGGTATATTAGAAAGAGACAACAGTACAAAGGAGAGAAGGAAAACATTAATAGAAAAAATACAAGATTATTCCCCACAACTAAAGGACATGAGTTTCCAGATAGAAAAACCCACTGAGTGCTCAGTACGATGAAAGAATAGCCCAAGTAAGCCTTATCATCATTAAATTTTGGAAAAATCAGAGCTTGTTGCTGTTGTTGTTTAGTCACTATGTCGTGTCAGACTCTTCTGCGAGTCCATGGACTGTAACCCACCAGGCTCCTCTGTTCATGGAATTTCCCCCAGGCAAGAATACTAGAGTGGCTTGCCATGCCATCCTCCAGGGAATCTTCCCAAGCCTGGGACTAAACCCATGTCTCCTGCTTGGCAGGCAGATTCTTTACCACTGAGCCACCAAGGAAGCCCAAGTATCCTAAGCTTCTGGAATAACCACAACAGGACACATGTGAAGATCAAGAATACTGATTGGGAATCAGAACCACATTCAATTCCTCAAAAATAATACTGCAAGTTAAACACTGGGGATTTTTTTCCAATTTAGAAATACACACCCAGCCAAATAACAAAAAGTTCTAGAAAAGCATAAAGACATTTTCAGATATTCAAATTCTCAAAGATTTTACTTCCAATGCATTTTTCTTAGGAAACTTCTTGAGAACATATGAAATCCAGGAATTGGTGCATGGAATGAAGAAGAGATACAGGGAGAGGTCCCAGAATGACAATTGTGCATGAGGCCAGAGCAGGACTACTCAAAAAGTGAAAATAAAACCAATAAATAAAATCAAAAATATTATTTGCAGAAAATTGTTGCAGATAGCTCGCTGAAAGATCCTTTCCCATTGAACACCCGAAACAAAATGCAGAAATGAAAATGAAAAAAACAGTGGTTATTTTAAGGGAATTTCTGAAGAAATATATTAAAAGAAATTTTAGAAAAATAGTTAAATATAGTTAACTGTATATAGTTTAAAAACAGTTCACATGATTATAACAGCACATTCCTAGGGTCACTCTCAGAGCTTCAGAAGGGGCTGGTAGAAACACAGGACCCTGGAGCTCAAATTTCACTGGTGTCAAGGCAAATCTATCTTTGGCACAGGCATTGGCACATTTCTGAGGATACCATCAAGGAAGCTCCTTTAAGGAGCTTCTGGGACACTTCCACCTCATTGCTTTTAGAGTCATACCATGTCTGTCTTTTATTGTTTTTTTTTTCATTTATTTTTATTAGTTGGAGGCTAATTACTTTACAATACTGTAGTGGTTTTTGCCATACATTGACATGAATCAGCCATGGATTTACATGTGTTCCCCATCCCGATCCCCCCTCCCACCTCCCTCCCCATCCCATCCCTCTGGGTCTTCCCAGTGCACCAGCCCTGAGCACCCGTCTCCTGCATCCAACCTGGGCTGGTGATCTGTTTCACCCTTGACAGTATCCTTGTTTCAATGCTATTCTCTCTGAACATCCCACCCTCACCTTCTCCCACAGAGTCCAAAAGTCTGTTCTGTACATCTGTGTCTCTTTTTCTGTTTTGCATATAGGGTTATCATTACCATCTTTTTAAATTCCATATATATGCGTTAGTATACTGTATTGGTCTTTATCTTTCTGGCTTACTTCACTCTGTATAATGGGCTCCAGTTTCATCCATCTCATTAGAACTGTTCAAATGAATTCTTTTTAATGGCTGAGTAATATTCCATATCTGTCTTAAAATGAGAAGTGTGTTCTTTGCACACATAATTTTATTGAACGTTTGATCTTTGCCAGGCACCATTCTAGGCATTTTACAAATTCTACTTCAAGCATGAATTAATGCTCACAATAATTCTGTCAGATACTATTAATATCTCTTTTACAGATGGAAGTGAGGTTCAGAAGATAACACTATTTGCTAAAGTCATGCAGATAAGCTGTAGAGGCGGGATTTAAAGTTGGGTCTCTATGAGCCCAGAACTCTAACTTGTTTCACTGAAGCCAAAACCCCCAAATTCTTTCTGTTTGCTTGATTCTTCCACTCTCCTTATCTGTCATTGAGTTTCTCCAGCTGCTTCTGACCATGGCATTCTTTGTATGAGCCCTTGGTTGTCTCTGACAGTAGCTATGGCTGCCATCAGCATGAACAGCACTATCAGTACGGTTATCCAAGCAAGGTGGGAAGGAGACTCCCACCTCCTGCAGTATTTACAGGATTTTCCAATCATCCTGACTCAGATTCCTAGGTCTGTGTGTTCTAACTAGAAGAGATATTGTACTCTATATCAATCAGAGGATCAAGGTGTATATCACATTCTAGCATATCCCAAGTGGCGCTAGTGCTAAAGAACTTGCCTGCCAATGTAGGAGATGCAAGAGATTTGGGCTTGACCCCTGGGTCGGGAAGATCCCCTGGAGGAGGGCATGGCAACCCACTCTAGGATTCTTGCCTGGAAAATCCCATGGACAGAGGAGCCTGGCGGGCTACAGTCCATGGGGTCGCAAAGAGTCCAACATGACTGAGCAAATTAGCACACACACATGCAGCACATGATATACAGCACCCAACCCTCTTTCTGGAACCTTAGCTGAGCCTTCAGCAGTTGTTTCTATTGTTCTATCAGACATTCTGTAAGCCGGCAGACAGTGGTGCCAGTGTGGGCAAGGTGGGCAGAGAAAGCAAGTCCGTATCTAGAGTAGAAAACCATTCAGCTGAGGGAGAATCACTGCCTATTTCAGGACAGAAGGGATCCAAATAATTGACCTGACACCAGGCAACTGGCTGGTCTCCCTGAAGAATGGTATTGTACGAGGGCTGTTGGCAGACTGGGCACCTCACTGCAGCAGATGCTAGATCAGTTTTAGTGAAAGGAAGTCGACTCACTGAGATTTCCTTCTCCACTGTCCTTCAGAGCCCCTGACAGCTATATATACTCCCATAACCACAATTCAAAATTACATATATAGCATTTCCATCACCCCAGAAAGTTCCCTCCTGCCCTTTCCAGTTAATCCTGATGCCCACACAAAGGTAACCATTTTTCAATTTTCTTTCTCCATAGGTTTCTATGTCTGTTCTTGGAAGTCACTTAAATGGAATCATGCAGTATGTATTTTAGAGTGTATCTGGCTTCTTGAGTGCAAATAATGGCTTTGAAATTGTGAACTGCTTTCAATTCTCCCCATTGATGAGCATAAAAAATTTCTGGGGCTGGGTGTGTACTTTTCTATCAAAGCTGTTTGAGATGTGGTTCTGGTTATCGACTGGAGGTAATGAGGATGGTAGAGTGCATCTTGAGAAGAAAAGGTCATCTCACAAGGCAGCTGTTTCAGGTGAAATTATTACATAGTCTCCATGAAAAGGAAAATTATCCTCCTCTGGCAAGATTTTGAAGGGGGGCTGTTTCTTCCAGCAAGAAAAGTTCAGAGAAATTGGAGGGTTCCTAATACTTGCATTCATCTATCAAACTAACCATCCCAGATCTCTATGTTCCACTTGTTCCCTATCTGATCTTGAAAAAATGGCCTGACAAGGTTGTACATTTAGTCCTTTTTGCATCTCTGCCATCCTTATCAGATCCTGAGCCTGATTTTTAGTAGTCTGTCTTGCAGCTACAGAAGATAAGGATCTCCTTTAAATCTGCCATGGAGGCAGAGTTCCTCCTGCAGTCAAGAGCAGCCGTCCCACTCCAAGCTCCTTATAAATAGCATTGTCTATTTATCGATTAAGTGCTACAGCCACTTGACCTCCCTATATCTTGCCTTGTACCTCCGTATCATACCAATAAAATACCACATTGCACAGGTGAAAGCTCAAGTGATTGCAATGCCATTTCATGGCAGGGATTATCTTCATACACTTAACACCAGCCAGCGTCCCTACTGCTTTTATTTTTTTTTTATTTGTCCTTTGTTCATATTTTTTGATAATTTATCCTTTGCTTTATTTTATTGATTTTTATTTTATATTGGAGCACAATTGATTAACAATGTTGTGTTAGTTTCAGATGTATAGCAAAGTAATTCAGTTATACACATAGATGGATCTGTTCATTTTCTAATTCTTTTTTTCATTTAGGTTACTACAGAATATTGAGCAGTGTTCCCTGTACTGTACAGTAGGTCCTGGTTATCTATTTTAAGTATAGCAGTGTGTACATGTCCATCCCAAACCTCCCAATCTGTGCCCCTCCCCGTATCCCCTGATAACTGCTAATTTCATTCTCTAAATCTGTGAGTCTGTTTCTGTTTTGCAAGTAAGTTCATCTGTACCATTTTTACAGCTCAGGTGACTCTATCAGAAAAAAAAAAAACAACCCAATCAAAAAATGGGCAGAAGACCTAGATAGTTCTCCAAAGAAGACATACAGATGGTCAAGAGGCACATGAAAAAATGCTCACATTGCCAATTATTAGAGAAACGCAAATGGAAATTTCAATAAGGTACCACCTCACACTGGTCAGAATGGCCATCATTTAAAAGTCTATGAATAACAAATGCTGGAGAGGGTATGGAGAAAAGGGAAACCTCCTACACTGTTGGCGGCAGTGTAAATTGGTGCAGCCGCTATGGAAAACAGTATGGAGGTGCCTTAAAAAAATAAAAGCAATACTACCACATGACCCAGCAATACAACTCCTGGTATATATCTGGAGAAAAACATGGTTCAAAAGGATACATGCACCCCAGTGTTCATTGCTGTGCTATTTACAATAGCAAAGACATGGAAGCAACCTAAATGTCCATCAACAAATGAATGGACAAAGAAGATGCAGTACATATACATGATGGAATGTTACTCAGCTATAAAAAAGAGTGAAATAATGCCATTTGCCAACGTGGATGGACCTGGAGATTATCATAATAAGTGAAGTAAGTTATAGAAAGACCAATATGATATTGCTTATAAGCAATATAAGCATATAAGCATATGCTTATATGCAGAATCTAAAAAAAAATGAAATTATATTTACTGCTTTTGACAGGCGAACAATACAACTCCAAACCCTCATCCTGATAGTCTGTTTTTCTAGAACCATTTTTAAAATCAAGTGTCTTAGCCAGGGTCTTATAAAACATAGCCAAATTCTGAAAAGCAAGTACTGACCATATGGGAGTTGTATAAGCCTAAGGCAACAGGATGACGGAAAAAGACAAGTGAATCAAGGAAAGATGTATCAATGTGACGCAATGCATTACCTCACTGGCCATTATGTCACAAAACTGCAGGTTACTTGCCAATGTGTTTGCTCACAAAGGTTGAAAGGAAAACACACATATACATTTCAGAGTGGAGAAAGTAGGAGAAATGTATCTGCCTAGTTCCCTCACACCCCCTCATTTCCACTAGTCAAATCTCATACCCCAGGGTACTAATTCCCCATCACTTCCAGTTGCATCCTCTGGTCCCTTGGCAGCTTCTCACAAAGCCAGATCCCATTCCCTCGGAATGGTATTTTACCCAGGTGTGGAAGTGGAGTGATAAGTTGGCACTCACAGGTAAATGGGTAGGACATGAGGGTCTTTCAGGTGCAGGGCTTCAACTTATACTACCTGTAGCTCCAAAAACTCAGGAGGGATCGCCCAAAAATGGAATGTTGGCAGCACGATTTGAAAAGTGAGCAATATCTCAGAAGTGAGCCCAAGAAGGTGCATGAGTTTGTGTCCAATACAGGTTAGCCCAAGTAAGACAAAAGGATAGTTTGGACTAGAGCAGTGACCATGGGGATGGAGAAAAGAGGCCAAAATCACTGTGGATGACTGCAGCCACAAAATTAAAAGATGCTTGTTCCATGGACGAAAAGTTATGACAAACCTAGACAGCATGTTAAAAAGCAAAGACATCGTTTTGCTGACAAAGTCCATATAGTCAAAGCTATGGTTTTTCCAGTAGTCATGTACAGATGTGAGAGTTGGATCATAAAGAAAGCTGAGCACCAGAAGAATCTATGCTTTTGAACTGTGGTGCTGGACTCTTGAGAGTCCCTTGGACAGTAAGGAGATCAAACCAGTCAATTCTAAAGGAAATCAACCCTGAATATTCATTGGAAGGACTGATGCTTAAGCTGAAGCTCCAATACTTTGGCCACCTGATGCAAAGAGCCGTCTCACTGGAAAAGACCTTATGCTGGGAAAGATTGAGGGCAGCAGGAGAAGGGGCTGACAGAGGATAAGATGGTTGGATGGCATCACCAATTCAATGAGTTTGAACAAACTCTGGGAGATGGTGATGGAAAGGGAAGCCTGGCATGCTGCAGTTCATGAGTTTGAACAAACTCTGGGAGATGGTGATGGAAAGGGAAGCCTGGCATGCTGCAGTTCATGGCGTCACAGAGTCGGACACAACTGAGAGACTGAACAAAAACAACAAAGTGACCGTGGGGATGGAGAAACAAGGGACAGATTTAGGGTACATTTTGAAGGTAGAGTCAGCAGTACTTTCTAATGAACTGGATACAAGGGGTCAGGGAAAGGAAGGAGGAAGGATTCATGGATGACCCATATGTGTTTTACTTGAACAACTGGTTGGTACATGATATCATTTCTGAGATATGGGATATATAAGGGATTGATATTTAGTGTAATACTGTCCATATTTTGGTCAAAACCATTTTGTGTTTCTGGTTTATTTTTTAAGACTGAAGCATTAGAAATAACAACCACATCTCAGGACAATTCCATTCCCTAATTCAGTCAAAGGCCAGCCCTACACGTGAATAGGACCACTTACAACTGGCATGATGCAGTTGGCAATACATGAACCTATTCACCCCAGAAGATTTCCTCCATCTATTTGCCAACTACCCACAATTTATATTCTGATTATCTGTCGTGTGTGTGTGTGTGTGTGCTCAGTAGTGTCTGACTCTTTGCAACCCTATGGACCATAGCCCGCCAGGTTCCTCCATCTATAGGATTTTCCAGGCAAGAATACCGGAGTGGGTGACTATTTCCTCCTCCAAGGGAACTTCCAGACCCAGGGATCGAAACCACGTCTCTTGCATCTTCTGCATTGGCAGGCAGTTTCTTTACCACTAGTGCCAGCAGTGAAGCCCAATTATCCATTACCGTCATCTCAAACTTTGTGGCTTAAAACAGCAACATTAATACTGGTCACAACAATGGGTAAGGTTTGGCAAAGTGGGCTTATCTTTGCTTCATGTGACATCAGTTGGGGTGGCTCAACGTGGAGTGAGAGGACCTACATCCCAGACAGCTCCTCACATTGATGGCAACTGAGAGCTCAGCCAGGACTGAGGGCCAGAGCTTCATTTCCTCTCCACAAGTGCCTTTCTGTGGGCTGGCTGGCTTTTGTCACAGCATCTGGCTCAGTTCCAAGAATGAACACCCCCAGAGATAAGAAGTAGAAGCTGCCGGTTTCTTGAGGCATAGGCCCAGAAACTGGCACAGTGCCCCTTCCGCCATATTCTATTGGTCAAGCATTCACAGAACCCAGATTCAAGGGGAGGGGACTAGATATCACTTCTCAATGGGAAAAGTGTCAAACATTTGGTTGCCATGTTTTAAAATGGCACAAGTCAGAACCCTGAGCTTCCCTGGTGGCTTAGATGGTAAAGAATCTGCCTGCAATGCAGGAGACCTGGGTTTAGTCCCTGGGTCAGAAAGATCCCCTGGAGAAAGAAATGGCTACCCATCCCAGTATTCTAGCCTGGAGAATTCCATGGACAGAGGAGCCTGGAGGGCCACAGTCCATGGGATGGTAAAAAGTCGGACACGACTTAGCCACTGAGCACAGGTTAGAGCCCATAAGTTGCCACTAGGTAATGGTGTCCTTGGTTTCATTGTGATGGAGTAGGGGACCCTTAACCCATTAAGTGTCCTCTAATGTGATTTTGTCAGATGAACTCTTGATACCTCTCAGGTCCCTGAGTGAATGGTAGCCAGGATGGAGAGAACAATACAGATAGTAATATAGCTAAAACTTTTTGAGCACTTACCATGTGTCGGACATTGTTCTGAGCACTTTACATGCATCAGCTCATTGAATCCTCCCAGCAATCCAATGAGGTAACAACACTGTTATCACTATTTTATAGACAAGGAAAGCGTGGCACAGAAGGGTTAAATGATTTGTCCAAAGCTGTACAGCCAGGGAGTAGTTGACCTGCGACTTCCCGCCCAGATCTGTCTACACTCTAGAGCCCACACTCAAAACAATGCATGAGACAAGTGCTCCGGCCTGGTGCACTGGGAAGACCCAGAGGAATCGGGTGGAGAGGGAGGTGGGAGGGGGGATAGGGATTGGGAATACATGTAAATCCATGGCTGATTCATATCAATGTATGACAAAACCCACTGGAAAAAAAATAAAAAAAAATTAAAAAAAATAACAACAACAAAAAAAAAACAATTACACTGCATTGGAAAGGGTAGAGATGGGCTTCTCAAAGACAGAGGGGCTGCCAGGCCACAGCCCTGAGCAGGACCCAAGGGTTTATCAAGCCTTTATTGGCAGCAGCTTTATAGGAAGAGGTATGTGTGAAATATCAGAGCTCTTGGGATTTTCCACCACAGAAGATTTATGGTCTGAAAAAGCATGGAAGGAACCAAATACTTCTTGTGGAGTACCTTTTTGCCAGGCATTACACTAAGTGCTTTATGTGCATTAATTTCATATAATTCTCTGAATAATCATGTGGTAAATATTATTATTATTGCCATTTTACAGCTGGGGAAATTGAAAGAGATTAAGTAACTCAGTCAAGGTCACATAGATGATGAATGGCCATGATGGGATTCTAGATCAGATCCAACTCCAAACCTGAACTCTTAATCGTTATGTGTGAAACTTGGGGTTCAGTCTATAGCAGCATAGCCTCAGGGTTGGGACTGCTATGTAGCGTCTTGGGGGAAAGATTGCTGAAAAAGTTGGGAAAAGGAGCAGAACACTCTGAGTCCATCTAGTCCATCACCTGCTGTTAGCCAAGCATCACCTCTAGCTGGTTGCATCCCTTTGTGCCTACTTCCTTTTATCTAAGATCTCATTAACAGTCAAGAATACTGACTCTATAAGGTACAAGGTAGTCTGAGCAAATCCATCTCCAATTATTCTCCTCTTTATTCCCAGTTAATTAATAGCTAACTATTGAAGAAAGATTAAAATAATTGACTTCTTGATGACATTGAACAATTAAGTTCTCAACTCTCTTCACAAGTCTAATCACTATCTAAATGGAGATTAATAGAGAGGAATCCTCTTTCCATCTAATTCCCTTTTGCAACCAACTACTCATTGCAGGCTTCTGACCCTTCCAAGATACTTTCCAGGAAGCAAGTTTAAATCTTGACTCACTCAAGTAAACATTCCAACCAATCAGCCCATTGTTAATTGCAAAATAACTAGTTGTCCAGAAAAGGCAGGAAGTGGTAACAAAAGAGGGCCTAGATTTCAAGATACCAGTTGGGCTGCTTAAATGCTTCCTGAAGGTATGCCCAAAGAGATGAGGTTCAAGCCTACCTTGCTTCCTCCCCTGCAGATTTCTATATCCTGGTAGCCTGGTGCTTTGACCTTCAGCTCTAACCCCTCTCTAGTTTTGGGCAACACAAACTCTCTAGTCTAGAGAGCTATAAAGACCTAAGACTAGAAGCCCACCACTCTGAGGCCGGTGATGGAGTCCTAACCTAGGTTTGTAGACTGATATCCCAGGGTTAACTTGAGATCTCCATCTCATTAACACTTTCAGCATCTCTCATCCTAACCTGACCTGGAGTTCAATATGCTTCTACTCAGATGCTTCTTTTCAAAATGGTTCTCCTAGCCAACTTTCACTGGCCAGACCTAGACATCAGTATATGAGCCACTTGTCCTAGAGACACCTCCTGAAAGAGTTCACAGCAATTGTGTCATTTTTAATTCCACTTATCATAGGAGCTGAGGGAGGAAGCTACCACTTCCAGCTGATGGCAGCAGCCTGTTAAGTAGCTGTCAAATAGTGACCCTATAGACACAAAGCCCCGCCCCCTGCCCCCACCACCCCCAGCAAGAG
The DNA here is from genome assembly GCF_910594005.1 of Cervus elaphus. Lineage (NCBI taxonomy): Eukaryota > Metazoa > Chordata > Mammalia > Artiodactyla > Cervidae > Cervus > Cervus elaphus. Next base: position 44,255,262 of record NC_057848.1, on the reverse strand, counting down.
CCCCAGAGGCATCGCTCTGTGGTAGCATCTCATCACTCTCTGCAGGGACTTGGATAAGTTAAACCTTGCCTCTGAAAGTCTAAAGCACCCAGGTAGGGGAACAGGCAGGACTACTATTCTTTATTTCCTGTTTTGGCAGCTGCTAAAGCCCTGGTGGGGCTTCCCAGGTGGCCCAGCAGTGAAGAATTCACCTGCCAATGCAGGAGACACGGGGTTTGATCCCTGGTCCAGGAATATCCCCTGGAGAAGGGAATGGCAACTCACTCCTGTATTCTTGCCTGGAGAATCCCATGGACAGAGAAGCTTTGTGGGCTAGAGTCCATGGGGTCACAGAGATTCGGACGTGACTTAGCAACTAACCACCAGCAAGAACAATAAAACTCTGATAGGTGCAGACCTGGAGCTCTGAAGAGCAGTAAGTTTCATCTTGACCTACTTCTGATCATGTGCCCTGTGACATATAACAGCCGCTCAGCCCACCCTATCTAGACTCATTATGTCTGATGGTTCCATGTCCTCTCCATTGGGCAGACTCTAAACACTGGGAGTTCAAACATCGTTTTCTCAAGGAACTAAAATTGCACCATTGGCCTGCACTTCCTCAAAGCAAGTATATTGTATCTCAGAGACAGAAAAGAAAACAGATTCCAGTTTTATGTCAGCTTTACCGATAAAAGAGAAGGTTCACCTACACTCTAGCCATGGAGAAGGCATGAGGGACCCTAAAGGGTTCGTTGCAAAACCTGGAGAGTAAGATGAAGGCAGTGGTCATTTTTCCTGAGCCCTAAGTAAGTTTCCTCAAATATGGGCAGTTGTATAGAGGTAAATAGAAGTAGGGGAATTTGGTGAGACCTCATCACTAATATTGATCATCATTAAAATCCTACAAGCCTTGGTACTAATTAAACCTGGGAACAAATAAAAGGGTGGAGGACCTCAAGATCTGAAAGTTTGGGGGCCTTAATTCAGTAACAACAACTTCTGATTATTATTGAGTGCTTTCTGTGTATAAGGCATGTTATATATAGTATCTCATTCAGGTTTGACAGCTATGATAGAGATTCATACTAGAACTGGATTGTGTAAGAGTGGGGGGTGGTCTAAGGGTAGGAAGAAAGGCAAAAGCACTCTGATGGTTGAAAAGAGAAGGGCTAGATCCCCAGAGCCCGAGCGCACAAAGATGCAGGACCCAGGTTCTGAGAGTGTCTGAGATCTGCACCCCAGATAGAAATTCAGCTCGGGGAGTCTTTCCCTCCAGGCTTAGTTATCCTCTCTATTAAACTTCTTGGTGACTTTAGCTTCTTATATCAGGGCTAATCCTTTCTAGATTCCATCTCTTTTTGCCTTCACAGGAACTTTAGCCCCTCAGTTATCTCCTCTGGGCAACATTTTATCCTCATTTTTTGTCTTTTTGTCACTTCCTTCATCTGATGGAACTTAAAAATATGTATTTATGAACAAAACTATGGAAGCAGTGAAAAGATCAATGCCTGCCAGGAATTCAGGGAGAGAAAGGGATACATAGTCTAAGCAACAGAGCATTTTTAAGGCAGTGAAAACATTCTGCATGATACTATAATGGTGAACACATGAAATGTTGCAGTTGTCAAAATCCATAGACTATACAACACAAAAAGTGAGCCCAAATTTAAACTATGAACTTTAGTTAGTAATATATATCAATATTGGTTCATTAATTGTAACATCAACTGGAGTAATGCAAGATGGTAATAAAAGGGGAAATTGTGGAAGAGGGAGAGAGGACGTGTGGGAACTCTCTGTAGTTTGGGCTCAATTTTTCTGTAAACTCCAAAATGCTCTAAAAAAATTAAGTCTGTTTAAAAAAAAACAAAATTATTTATGCTGATTGCATTTCTCATTAAAAGGATCCATGGCTCCCTGGAAAAATGGCTGTTTCCAGATCTAAGGTAGAAAATGTTTAAGATGAGACTGGGGCATCTTGTCATACCAGTAAGCAAGGATGCTATTAAAGCCTACTGAGGATATGTCAAAAGGACTCAGGAGCCAATCTGCAGGGGTTTCTACCGACCAAAGACTGTAAAATTAACTGAGCATTAAAAAAAGAGTGTGGTTGATTCAAGCACATCAAGAATATAAAATTCTACAACTTCATGATGATACTCAAGAAAAAAAAAAACTCATTGATTATCACTGGCCATTTCTAGAGCAACAACTGATTAAGCTAAAAATTAATAAAGGTAAAGAGTTAAGCATTGATTCTGCATTTCCTGGCCAAACAGTATTTCAAGGTCACTAAAAGAGTTGAGAAGGAAAGTTCTTCATCATGGAGAATTCCACTAATCAATGCAAAAAGAATGATAGGATGACAAAATCACCATTTCACAACTCCAAATTAAATAATGGATTTAGAAAAGATCATCAATGAACTCTAAACCTATTAGGTGAAAATTTAACAAGGAATAGGACAAACACACCTACTAAAAAATCAATTTCATCCCTAAAACGGGGGCAGACACAATGTGCTTTCTGACTGATGCAATTAAATGTACATAAAACCACCTACAAAGTATTTTGCCAAAAGAAATAAACCTGAAACAAATCAATCCTCTAGTCTAGATCTAAATACCAGTGTATGGGAAGTAAAAGAGAGGAACAAGTTAATTGGTACCAGAAGAAGGTAATCAGCCAAACGCAGAAAGTGGAGCATTTTAAGGAACAAATAACCCAATTTCTCCAACAGTATAGTGTCTTAGCCAGGTTCAGGCTGCTATGACAGAACATATAATAGATTGGATGGCTTTATAAACAACAGAAATTTGTTTCCTATATTTCTGGGGCCTGGACACCCAAGATAAGGGTGACAGACAGCACGGTTGGGTTCTTGGTGAGGGCTTACTCTTTGATTCCAGACAGCTGTGTCCTGGCTGTGCCCTCACATGATGGAAGGGTGATGGAGCACTAAATAAAAGCACTAATCCCATTCATGAGGGCTCCGGCCTCATGACCTAATCACCTCCCAAAGGTCCTTCCTCCTAATACCATCATATTGGAGGGTTAGGATTTCAGCATATGAATTGGAGGAGGGTATGGACACAAATAGTCAGCCTATTACACATGGGAAGAAAAGGAGGAAGGGAAACTGAAATAAAACAGAAATTCTATTCTGTTTATCAAGTAAAAGAGACTTAAGAAACACAGTCACAAAATGTAATGTGTGGTCCTTGTTTGGATCCTGACTCAAACTATTTTTTAGGATAAACAGGGAAATTCAAATATGAACTGGGTATTAACGAAGTATTATTAACTTTGTTAGAAGTAACAATATTATTGTGGTTATATACTAGGTAAGTCATTAGCATTTTAAAAGTTATGTAAACTATATGAATACCTGTGGGTGTATATATAACCTTTTAAGAAGACATTGACTCTAGGAGTAGAAAGGTTAGATACTGGTTGAAAGAGCCACTTTTTCTTTTCTTCATTTGGCTGCTAGAGCACATTAGGGTCAGAACAGCAGAGACAGACACAGAGGCAACTGAAGACTTCAATATTGGGTTAAAGGAAATGGGTGACGCAAAGCACTCTGCTTGCAAAGCCACCGGTGGGAGGCCCCCATGACATAAGCTGGCTACTAAGGCTGCCAGCGACTTCAAAGGTCGTCTTATAGGCTGGAAATCAATAGAGCTTCTGATCCAAAAGCTTTCTTTCCAGAAGTTGGTAAGGGAAATTGTCCAGGACTTCAAAATAGATTTGCGTTTCCAAAATACGGCCGGAGGGTACTTCGGAAATCCAGTGAAGCATACAGGGTGGTTTTTATCTGAAGATTTTATTTAAACTGTGAGTCATCTGAGATAAGAGAATCTCTATCATGCCCTAGGATGCCCTGGTAGCCTGCTCAACTGAGTGAGAAAGAGCTTAAGTTAAGGCAGTTTTTATGTGTTGTATAGTCAATTATGAAAGATACTTTAAGTTATTACTTTTTTCAAAGAAATGTTTAACATGTTGCCTTTGAGCTTACATCATCCCATCATTAACTTTAGATGAGTATGAAGAGTGAATACCCAGATTAACAAAGGGAGCGGGGTGACTCGAGAGAAGCGAACTGCTAATCTGCAGAAAGGGTGCATGATATATCCTGCTCCTCATGATATATATTAGTGAGTTGTAATAGAATACAACAACTATTCTAATTGTAGTACCAACTAGAATACTACAACATGTACTGGACCCTTTTGCAAAAACATTGCTTATGATTTGATCCAGTCAGTTAATAATGGAAACTGTTTTTTAAAAATTGAATCTAAGTAATTATCTAGACCCAACTACTGGTTTAGAAGAAATACAGAAGACAGAGGAACATGTTAAACACCATGGAATAGCTTTCAGCAAAATCCAGGCAGTGGAAAACTCTGCTGGACAAACAACTCAGTTTCTTCAATAAAGAAATTTCAAAGAATAAAAAGATATGTGAGGAACCTATAAATAAAAGAAATGTAAGAGACATATCCATCGATTACAGTGTGTGGACCTTATTTGCATCCTGATTCAAATAAACAGGAAAAAATTACATTTATGAGACAACTGAAATTTTATCATGAATGAATATTTGATTATAATTAAAGATATTAATTTAGAAGTATTATGAACATTTTGTGGATTTTTAACCTTTTTCTTTTACAGATATGCATTGTTATAGTTACAGATGAAATTATGCAATATCTTTTATTTGACTCAAAATAATACAGGAATGGATCTGTTCTCACCACTCCTATTCAACATTGTGTTGATGGTGCTAAATTAAAGAAAATCTATACAAATGGAGAGCAATGCCATGTTAATGTGGTGAAAAACTTCATTTGTTAATATGCCAATTCTCTCCAAATAAATCTATACATTAAACAGAATTCCAATCAAAATTCCAGCAGGATACTTTGTAGAGATCAACAAGCTAATTAAAAAACACATGAAAAAGCACAAGAAATAGAAAACCAAAACAATTTGGAGAAAAAAATAAAGTCATAGGACTCACGATATATGCTCTCAGGGCTTTCTATAAAGCAACAGTAATCAAGAGAAGTGTCAGGATAAACATACAGATGAATGGGACAGAATATAGTCTATAAGTAGATCTACACATATGTACTAAATTGATTTTTGACAAAGGTGCAGAGGCGATTCAATGGAGAAAAGTATAGCTGTCTCAACAAATGCTGTTGGATCAAATAAACGTCTATATGCAAAAAATAAAACTAAAGAAAATGTTGACCTAGACTATATAATATTAACTCAAAAAAATCATACAAAACATAGAAGAAAATATTCCTGATCTGATGTTCAGTAAAGAATTCTTAGACATAACATCAAAGACATGATTCATCAAAGAAAAAAATGGTTATTTAGAACATCAGAATTTTAAATTCTCCTCTTAGAAGGACACTATATTGAAATGAAAACACAATCTATAGACTAGGAGAAAATATTTGCAAGCCATATATCTGATAAAGAATTTATATGCTATCTTTCTATATCTCAAAATTCAACAGTAAGAAAACAAACATTCCAATGAAAAAAAAGTGGTGGGAACATAGGGGTTCTTTATACTGTTCTGTCTACTTCTGCATCAAAATCTAAAATATACTTACCCCTAAAAATGGAGTCTGAGAAATATGGCCATACATATTTGTGATAAAATATAGGCTTTTCTACAGGTGAGATTTATCATTTCCTTATTTGTGATAGAATATGGGCTTTTCTAGGTGAAATTTAGTTTCCTTAGATAGGTGATGATGAAGATGACAATAATGATGATGATAGATAGTGTTAGTTGCTCAGTCATGTCCAGCTCTTTGAGACCCCATGGACTGTAGCCAGGCAGTCTCCTCTGTCCATAGTATTCTCCAGGCAAGAATACTGGAATGGGTTGCCATTTCCTTCTCCAGTGTCCTGCATTGTAGGCAGATTCTTTACTGTCTGAGCCACCAAGGAAGCCTTATACATGTTTATATAGGAGTTATTTTTAATATATTGTAGAGCATTTTTAAATTAAATGCTTTGCAATTTGTAAAATATAAGTATGCTCTGTCCACACCTCAGAACAATTAAGTCAGAATCCCTGGAGTTTGGGGCCTAGACGTGGGCATATTTTCAAAGTTTCTCAGGTGATTCTAGTATACTGCCAGGGTTGACAACCATTGCTTTGGGAGAATTGTGATAAGAAAGTGAAGGCTCATCCTTTAGTGTGAACAGAACTCAAAGCCCACTTTTTCCTGAAGCAAGCACCACCACTGTAATCAATGACCCAGCACAAGAGCTTCACTCACACCCTGCCCTGTCCTCACACACCGAACCCTTCTCTTAAAACCTCTAGGGATCTTGATTTATAGCCCTTTTGTCCTCTTTCATGTGTCTCCTTCTCACCAGAATACTAAATGGACATGGAGGTATCTAAGCAACTCTTTCTGAGCTTGTGTGTATGTGTGTTTGACAGATCGAAAGGTCACAGAGTATAGATTTCCCAGGGACAAAGAAAAGTGTAACAGAGAACAGGTCACTGAATCAATTTCAGAGGTGGTATCCGTAAGTCAATAAGCAGAAGCGAGGCACAATTTGGTTCTTGTCATGCTGCTAACTTTTGTAATTGGGGAAATAAAGGAGAAAAACACACCTAAGAGATCAGCCTGGCTAGCATCTCTGTGGTTTGGAAAGTTCTCTTTCTATCTCTATTTTGCCCCTTAAGCATTAGATAAGATGTCTTCAGTGAACTTAGGCCCATGGAGTTCGGAGTCTATGAAACCCTTAAAATCCTATGCAAAATTCTTTGTGTGTGTGCATTTTTCTAAGAAGTCTCATAACTTCCATCAGATTCTCAAAGAATATTAACAATCTGGGACTTCCCTGGTGGTCCAGTGGTTAAGACTGTGCTCCCAATACAGGGGGCCCAGGTTCAATCCTTGGTCAGAGAACTGGATGCTGTATGCTACAACTAAAAAGCCTGCATGCCAAAAGAAAGATCTTGTGTGCCTCAGCTAAGACCTGATGTAGCCAAATAAATTTTTAAAAAAGAATATCAACAATCATTACCTTAAAGGTGTACATGCGTGCACATGCACACACATGTACACTCACACACACATCCTGTCTTTAGGGATGTTTTAGTTTGGGGTCACACCCCAGAGGACCCCAAAGTTATTTCTGCAGGTGAAAAATAGCTGATCTGATCTCACCACTGCTTCTTTTCTTTTTCCTCTTGCACTTACTTTTAGCATCTGCCCTGTCCTGATGTTCATTTATTTGGCTATCAGGTCTCACACTGTGTGCACTGGGTTACACATCAGGTTGTAAGCCATTTTCAGCCATTGGTAGTTCCACACCTACTCATCCTGAACTCTACCTCAACTTTATCCTGCTTGTGTGGCCTCTGCTTCCAGGTTCCTGCTGCTGGGCCTTCCCATGTAACTGACTCGCAAATGACTACTACCTGCTCCTACCAGATCTCAGTCCCCACCCATTCTTGTCCTGCCTCCTCCCTTGGCCCTTAATAGCTGAGGAGCACAGAATGATAAACAGAACTATCTAGTTAGGGGCAAATGGTCCACATAGGCAAGCAGTGGGAAATGAAATCCAGCTTGATTAAGTTAGGATCGGGTTACAAAGGTCTTTGAAATAAGGCTGACACGGTGGACATCCCCCCTCCCCCGCCCACCAACAAGAAAATGAGGAACCACTGGAGATTTTTTAACTGGGAAAGTAGCATGATCAAAGCAATGCTTTAGGGCAGCATTTCTGAAAAAGTGATGGATGTAATATTAATTGATGTTACATGAAAAATAAGTTTTGTGGTCAATTAAGCATGGGAAATGCTGGGTTAAAGAAAGTTAAAGATGTTTCTTTAATCACAGAATTTCTCAGACCCTTTAACATGCTAATCTTGTACATCATGAATTTTCAGGAGGGATTTGAACATGCCCTGGTTCCTAAACTTGTGTTAGCACAAAATCCTCTTTTTTAATGGGGGTTAACAGCAGCAACGAAACACTCCTAAACCACAATTTGGGAAACACAACTTTAGAAAGATTAATCTGGCCATGGTATAGAGGTGAGGCGGAAGTGAGATGAAAGCAGGCCTGGAGACTGTGGGCAGCAAAGCAGGCCTGGTGGACCAGCAGCCCATGCTACCACCTTGACAGACAGAATTAAGTGGGACTGGTGAGCCAAGAAACTATGTGAAGAACAACAGTGGGGATTGGGGTTAAGCTTCTGAAGGAAGGCAGAAACTGTCTTATTCCTCTTTTATCACTTACACTGTAGTATCTAGCAAAAATTTTGCATATAAGAGAAATATACATACACACTGACCATTATAGTATTCCCAGTACCAGAGATTTAATAAAATTACTTCTTTCTGTTCCACTCTAAAAGTAGTTTACCTGGTGTTTTTAGATATAATTAGCACAGTTTGCAAAACTAGTTTACTATTCACATCGCAACAGTAAACTTCTAATAGTTGGGACTGGGGTTATCTAAACTGAGAGAGTTTCTTTTTATCCACTTGCAAGGCAGATTGTAAATTTTGGTGGGAGTGTTGGAGTGAGAGCTTTTGTATGAAAGAGAGGAGGGAAAGAGGGAGGATGAAGATAAAGAAAGAATGTTCTATCCCAGGGACATTTTGATTTGTTACTTAGCCTGCCTCCCAAAGCTTTCATGGTATCCTTTGGCCAATAGCTATATAGGTTACAGTGTCATGGTTACGTGAAAAACACTCAACAATAAAAGTTAACGAGTTCACTAGCCAGAGAAATCTGACTGAGGTAAGAAATTCCAGAGCAAAATTAGAAGAAATTTGGCTTGGTGTATCAGGGTTTGCAGAATTAGTCCCCATGATTTTAAAATCCTCATGTCATGGCTCTCTCAATTGATGCCAAGTCAGTTATAACAAGTTGTGGAGTTTAGGTTGTTCTCCCAAGGCTTGACTTTAACTTTACTTTCTGGTCACATTTTTAAATTAACTAACATGTTTCTGAATTTTCATAGCCTCTCTTAGTAGAAGCAGTCCCTGGTGAAGGCATAAGACACATGGTTTCCCAAGAGAGTTCCAACAGCCTTCAGTACATCATCCATGTTAACAGGATCAAGATGGTAGCTGAAGATTCTTAGGCAATAAATACAGCCCCAATTCACGTGGAGCTGAGCTGTACTGTCACTCCCCACAAGGGTGCTGAGCTGTCTACATAAACCCATACACAGCAAAACTAGCATATCAGTCTGTGTGTCTATTTCTTCGTCTGTAAAATATGTATAATAACAGCACCTACTTCATGTGATTGACAGAAAGATTTAATGAGTTCATACATGTAAAATGCTTAGTATAATGCCAACAATAGGTGCTCACTGTTAACTACTTTTACCATTATTGTTGTTGCTGCTGCTGTTGTTAATAGAACACATTATCAAAACTGAACAATCTAACAAGATACAACTATATAGTGGTTGGCAGAGGGAAGGTTTTCCTATAGGAACATGCCCTATTTACTTCATTCTAGACCTTTCTTTACCTTTCTCACTTGCATCCTCAGCATATTTCCTCTATGGAAAACTGAGTGTAAAATCCTGAGTTTCTTTGCCATGTAGACCCCTTCAAATGTCCCCAGATACCAGTACAGACCGAAGCACTCAAGTTTCCATAAAGTAATAAGGCAAGGCAGCAATGAAACAAGACTGTGTTGAGAATGTCATGAGCCATGACATCTTATCCCGAGAATAAGAACCAAATCTTCTTCATTTTTGAATTCTCAGTCTAGTGCAGGGCCTGGCCCAGAGTAGATGCTCAGTGAAATTTCACTGAATTGCAGGAGAGGAGAAGGAAGTAGTAGTTCTCAGCCTTCCCTAGCAGGGGTCACAGTGTTAGGCAGTAGAAGAACTGAGAGGGGGTACTATTACCCACAGCATGACTGGGGACATGGCAAGGCTTTCATTTCAGAGTCACTTTCTCTTACATTAGATACAAATTCATTATTCCTTCAAGATGGCCTCAGCATCCTGTGTTGTCATCATCAACCACCAGCAAGCACTATGGTGTTAGGAGCAGAAGGTACAGATCTGAAAGCGCGTCCTGCCCAGAGTGATCATACATGCTGGCCCGTAATGCTACCTTATCTTCTCAGTACAGTCTTCACTCTTTAAAAAGTTAAGATATATACTTTATGCTATCTTTTATTGGTGGCTCAGTGGTAAAGAGTCCATCTGTCAATGCAGGAGATACAAGAGATACAGGTTCCAGTCACTGGGTCAGAAGATCCCCTGGAGAAGGGAATGGCAACCCACTCTAGTATTCTTGCCTGGAGAATCCCATGGACAGAGGAGCCTGGTGGGCTACATTCCATAGGATCGCAAAGAGTAGGACACAACTTAGCGACTAAACAACAACTACAACAATAGGATATATACTTTATACTATCAAGGATTAACACGCAGCAGAGATTAGGTGATCTGACTAACATGGAGAGAGCCAGATCTCAGCTCTCCTGTGGGAAATCTATAATTTTTTCAACACTTCTGTATTATAATATCTTTTGATACTTTCAATAAATGATATTATTATACAATTATATGTCTTATACTCTTTATAGTTCTATTCTTTTACATTTGATTAGGCATGTGGTAAGTACATGGTTCTCCTGAATAATAATGTAAAAAAGCATCCTTCTTATAGACTTGGTGGCCAGTCTTCTGGTACTCTATGTTTATATCTGATATCTTTCTCTGACACACTGGCATAGGACACATAGGTTAAGTGACTCTTACTTGCAGAGACTTGATGGGGCCAAGGTCCTGGCTGCATAACCAATCCAAGGGTATAGTTTTTTTTAATGGTAGGAACAATGGTATGAAGTCAAATTTGGACAAAGAACCAAGAGAATTTATGAATCAAGACAGTCCAAAGCAATAAAACTTAATATATAGTATGTTAAAAAATTAACTCAAAATGGACCAAAGCCCTAAATTCATAGAAGAAAACATAAGGGCAAATCTTCATTACCGTGGTTTGAAGCACGGTTTCTTAAATATCACATCAAAAGAACAGGTAACAAAAGAAAAAATATTATTTAAATGCACTTCATTAAATCACAACATTGTTAATCAACTATACCTCAATATAAAATGAGAGGTTTTTTAAAATGCATTTCGCTGAAAGTGAAAGCTGGGGCTTCCCTGATGGCTCAATGTAAAGAATCCATCTGCCAGTGTAGGGGACACGGGTTGGATCCCTGGTCTGGGAAGATCCCACATGCTGCAGAACAGTTAAGTTCATGCACCACAGCTACAGAGCCTATGCTTTAGAGAACCACAACTAATAAGCCCATGCACAACTACTGAATCCCATACACCTCAGAGCCTGTGCTCAGCAACAAGAGAAGCCACTGCAATGAGAAGCCCATGCATCACAACTAGAAAGTAGCCCCCACTCACAACTAGAGAAAGCCCGAGCAGCAGCCCAGCACAACCAAAAATAAATAAATAAAAATTTTAAAGTGAAAACCTTTACACATCAAAGGACATCAAGAGAGTGAAAAGACAACCCACAGAATGGGAGAAAACTACTTGCAAATCACATGTCTGATAAGGATTTAATATCCAAAATATATAAAGAATTCCTATAACTCAACAACAGAAAGACAAATAATCCAATTTTTAAATGGGCAAAGGATTTGAAAAAACTTTTGCCAAAGACGATGCACAAATGGCCAAGAAGCACAAGACAAAATGCTCCAATCATTAGTTTTCAGGGAAATGTAAAGCAAAACCAAAAGAAGAGACTACTTCTGCTAGAACAGCTACCATCTTTTAAAAATCAGGAAATAACAAGTGTTGATGAGAAGTTGGAGAAATTGCAGCCTTCATGCATTTGCTGATGAGAATGTAAAATGGTGAGGTCACTGTGGAAAATACCATGGCAGTTCTTCAAAAAGTTAAACGTAGAATTACCATGAAAGTGAAAGTGTTGGTCACTCAGTCGTGTCCAACTCTTTGTGACCCCATGGACTGTAGCCCACCAGGCTCCTCTGTCCATGGAATTCTCCAGGCAAGAATACTGCAGTGGGTTGCCATTTCCTTCTCCAGGGGATCTTCCCAACCCAGGGATGGAACCCAGGTCTCCTGCATTGCAGGCAGACACTTTACACCAGAGAAGTCCACGTAATTGAGCAATTCCACTTCTGAATTGAAAGTAGGACCCAAAAAACAGATATCTGTACACCAATGTTCATAGCAATCTTATCACAATAGCCAACAGGTGGAAACAACCCAAGTGTCCATCAACGGATAAATGGACAAATAAAATGTGATATAATCATACAATGGAATATTATTCAGCCACAAAAAAGGAATTAAAGATTGATATATGCTACAATATTGATGAACCTAGAAAATATTATTCTGAGCAAAATAAGCCAGGCACAAAGAACAAATATTACATAATTCTAATTATATGAAATATCTTGAATACTCAAATTCATAGGGACAGAAAATAGATTAGAGGTTTTCAGGGGCCGGGAATGGGAGGGATGGAAGAGGGGGGGTTATTGATTGATGGGTACAGAATTTCTTTTTGAGATGACAAAAATATAATAAATAGTGGTGATGGTTATATAACATTGTGAATATAATTAATGCCACTGAACTGTATACCTAAACCAGTTTAAATGGCAAAGTTTATATTATATATATTTTACCACAAAAAATAAAGGAATTGTTTTATCTGTGTCAATGTTTATATTTGAAATAAGAAGCCATAACAGAAACAGAAGCAGCTCAAGGGCATTTTGATAGGGGACTCGAGAGAAACATGCCAACAACTTCAACCTTGCTTTTGCACAAGGATGGTGGTGGTTCAGTGTACTGGTTCAATTTGCTTCTCATTCTCATCAGCTGCTGCTTACTGAGCTACAGGGTAGGAAGCCTGATTCATGACTCTATACAAGAGATCTCTGGAAGCCCTGAAAAATGAATGATCTCAACACTTGTGTTGCGGGGGTGGTGAGGAGGTCCAAGAACTGTGGGTAGAACCAACATGTTTGCTGCCCAGGAACATGAAGCATGGAACCAAGGAGCAGATTCCAAATGTAGAGTCCTGAGGATGCCAAGATGCAAGCTGATAGAGAGCCCAAAACATAGATCACCCAATCCAAAGGCTTAGCAGAAATGTAGAACCAATATATGAAAGCAAAAACTGGAGAGAGGCTGGGAAACAAGCACATGAAGTGAGCTGGGGGGGTGGGAGGGGGCTAAATTAATCCTGAGCTGTCTGCCTCATATCTTTATAGGATTCTCATGCCTAATTTTACATTTAAAGGCCTAAAAAGAACAAAAAGTTGAAGGTATTTTGACATTATAAACCACAATTATTAGATTCTTTTAAGAACATTTCCTTTTAAGGAGAGAAGTTACCTGGGAAATTGACAGGAGCTATTATTAGCCTGAGAAGGGAAGAATCTTAGCATGTAAATCTTTTCTCTTCGGCAAATGATCTATAGAAATAGCAGCATCCCTCAGACAGAGTAAAAGAATGTAGAGGACATTTCATTGTAGTCACAGGGACTTTAGAAATGGATGACAGACTTCCCTGGTGGTCCAGTGTTTAAGACCTGCAGGGGTGCAGGTTTGATCCCTGGTCAGGGAGCTAAGATCCCACATGCATCCCATCATGTGAGAGAAAATGGGAGTAAAGTACAGTTTTGTTTTTACCAACCTCTAACTGATATTTAATCTTTTCTTCTATCATGAATGTAAGCAAAGAACCATAGTAGTAGTCACAGTACCTGAAACTTTGAAACCAGTAGGAATCCTTTTATATCATATTACAGAAGTTGTAGAGATTTCCAGTTATCTTTTATGCTCATCACTGCTTTGGAAATTATGGTAGTGATTACTCTCACCACTAGATCTTGTTATTTAATGTGTTGACTTTATAAACCACAATTTACCAAAACACAAAAAACCAAAACATAAAACAAAAGCAAGAAACATAAAAGTAATGAACAATAAATAAAGCAGAAGCAATATTATAACAAATTCAATAAAGCCTTTAAAAATGGTCCACATCAAAAAAGGAAACATATTCTTTTTAAAAAAAAGAAGGAAAGAAATGGATAAGAGAACAATTGTCTATTGCGTGATAATTGAATATTGGATATTAGAAAGATTAAACAGATGTTCTGGGGATGTTAGTATCTGCAATGGAAGCCCTACCCCAGAGTGACCAAACCCAAATGCTAGTTGTCCAAGCCTTTAGTGTCCTAAAGGCTAAGAATGGTAAGGTAGAGAAAATGAGGACAGCTGAGTGGAGCTGAGGTGAAGAATGAGACAAAACCTCCAACAGAGGAGTTTTATTACCCACTGGGAAGGCTGCCCCTTTCAACCTCAGCCATGCTCCTACGGCCCATGCTTATCAGTTCAGTGCAGGGACCATCAAACCATGAGGACTACTAGATTTTTCTACTGCCACCTAACAGAGATCTGGACCCAGAAGGAATGAAAATGTCTTTTTTTTTTAACATAAAGGTAGAGGAGGCAGAGAGGGTATAGAAAAGTGAGAGGAAGCTTTGATAAAGTGTGTAGGGGGCATAGAAGTCAACCTGCTTCTTCTGTTATAATTTCAAGGGCTGGGGGATGGGGGACTGAGGGGAGGCGGTGCCTTGCCAAAATCCCAGAAGAGTCAGGGATTAAATCAGTCAGGGACTAAAATGGATTATAATGTGAAGCTAGCTGAATTATGAGGATTACTTGGGGAGTAGAAAACTGAAATATATTAAAGTCATCCATCAGACCCTCCTATTGCTAGTAAATGATAATTGGCTGAATCCATTTTCTGGGGTTGCCAGTCAAGGTTGCTCAGGCTCCTCTTCTGGCCAAAAGTAAAAAGAGAAGACCCTCAGCAGTTAGCCCTGAGGGCTGGATTTGGAAAAGACGTGCTTCTTTTCTGTATATTAGGCAGAAAACAAGCAATAAACAGTATGGTAGCAAGGGGCGGGGTAGGGAGGAAGACAGCAAGTCAAAGTTAGAATAGGGAGTTCAAAAATGCTGTCAGTGAAATGTTAAACCTCTTAAGCTTTTCCTGAGTCATAGATTCCTGTGACAGTTTGGTGAAACCTATGGATTTTTTTCAGAATATTTTTAAATGCAAGTAATAAAACATAATGGATCACAAAGGAAACTAAATATGCCACTCTACAATTATAGAATATACACAATATAGTAATATATGTGTTTCCTTATTAACACATTAAATAACAATATCTACCATAATTTCCAAAGCAGTGATGAGCATAAAAGATAACTGGAAATCATTACAACTTCTGTAAGATGATATAAAAGGATTCCTACTGGTTTCAAAGTTGCAGGTACTGTGACTACTACTATGGTTCATTGCTTAAATTCATGATAGAAGAAAAGGTTAAATATCAGAGGTTGGTAAAAACAAAACTGCATTTTTTCCCCATACAAATTTTTTTTCCCCATACAAATTTAATGACCCCTTGATTTTCATGCATGGACTCCCTGCGAACTTGTGCACCCACGTTAAGAACCCCTAGGAGAAGTGAGACCAAACAGGAGACCAAACAAGAAACGATGAAAAGTTAAGAACAGTCATAAAAGGGGCCAGGAGTTCTAAATGAATTCAGATGATGAAGCTCAGATACCTACAATGACTTTTTAAGTGTTCCCATCATGCACTTGCTTGACTGAACTGCATTCAGTTAAAGAGCCTGGCAAAAGGTAGGTGGGGTGAAAATGAAAGAAGAGAGGTCATGTGTTGAAAACTACAGAAGCTGGGTAGTGAGTACATCAGAGTAATTTACACTACACCCTCCATTTTTCTGAATAGTTGAAATTTTTCATACTAATGGAATTTCAAAGTAATAAATAAAAAATGATCTCACATACTGTTTGGGTATCACAATTCCTCAAATTCATTCATTTACCTATTCATTCAATAAATATTTATTGCTACCTCTGGCACAGTGTAGGGTATAGAGAGGCTGAAACCAGAGTCACATAGGGGTCAGACCAGGAAAAACAGTAAGGAAGAATAAGTTCCAGTCCAGAGTAAAAGCAAGAGGTAGGATGCAAATGGTAGGATGAAGCCAGGGGATGGAGTAGGAGGTCCTGAGGGAGGACATTTGGATGAGATTGAAGTTCTTAAAAAGGAGAGGGAGAAGAGGGTGGGCATACTGCCATGGAGGTGGGGCAGAGTGTGCAGTATCTGGGCACAAACTAGCTGAGGCAGGAATGGGGGAGTGGAGAAAAATGGCTGAAGAAGTGGAGAAGCACCAACAGCAACTTTTGCATCCTCCTTCACAACTCTACCAAGCCCTGAATGCAGCGATCTCCATAGTTGCTATTTTCTGCCCCAAAAGACAGAGTTAAGAATACACCATTTGGGTTAATCCAAAAAAGCAGGTCACATCATAGCTCTCTCCTAGAAACATGAGTTTTAAAGTTTATTATCAGTCTCAAAAGAAAAATATATACACATTAACTTCGTTAAACTGAGCTTTAAAAGGAACACAGTATAACTTGGAACTAATGCAAATCAAATGTCAGAGAGAAGAAATTAATTTCTGTTTATATTTCATTTCCTCTAACATTTGCCTAACTGGAAAAACAGCAACTGGGTTTTAATAACATTGGAGGAGCAAAAAATGCCCAGGATACAACCCTTTAAACAAATGTTCTTCCAAAGCCCATTCCAATAAGAGCTTAGTAATTATTACACTCACAGGAGAGCTCTGACTGATACCTTCCAATAGGGGCCTGCAGGACTCCGCTGGTAGACAGATGCCGGCATTCTAACCTCCTGACTCATTCAAGAAAAGAAAGTGCAGACAAGTTTCATCAGGAAACCCTTTGGTAAGAAACTTACCCAATGAGAGGAACTCTGCTTCAACAGGCGTGTCTCCTCCACTCGCTTCTAACTGGGCTACCTGTAGCACTTCCTAGGTTGAGCATGACACAGTGACTTGAACTTGGCTAATTGGCAACTAGGGCAACCTTTCAGATGCCCTAGTTATGTCTGCCATGACTTCTGAACAGTAGGTGGCCCAGTCCCAGTACACAAAGGTACACAATTTGCAGGGGACAATAATACCTCTTAGAAATCTTTTGGCACCCACAGTCAGCAGCAAAAAATGTGATATTTGCCAGTATCAGCATTCAAATAGTTTTACTGCTTTAAAATCAAGTTAACCTAACCTATCCTGGTCAAGAACACAGGCTCTAGAGACAAACATGGGTTTTAATTTAAGACACCCCTTCTTAATCAATAGCTGTGTGACCTTAGACAAGTTACTTAACTCCTCTGAGACTGTTTTAGGATCCTTAAATAAGGGATGACCATAGCTATCTATGGGCTCCCCTGGTAGCTCAGACGGTAAAGCGTCTGCCTACAATGCGGGAGACCAGGGTTCGATCCCTGGGTTGGGAAGATCCCCTGGAGAAGGAAATGACAACCCACTCCAGTATTCTACTGAGGTAGGCTACAGTCCATGTAGTCCTGGTAGGCTACAGAGGTAGGCTACAGTCCATGTAGTCCTGGTAGGCTACAGTCCATGGGGTCGCAAAGAGTCAGACACGACTGAGCGACTTCACTCACTTCACTGATAGCTAGCCATCTCCTAGAGTTGTTGTAGGATTATGGAGCTCCTCCTCCACTGGCATGCTACTCCCTCAGGAATGCAGGCCCACTACTCCACTAACAATGAACTCCCTCCAGGGCCTGGGTCTGGGGAAGATCTGGGCATCCCCCAGTTCCCCCTAGTATGAACACCCAGAGCTCTTAGGTGCCCTAGAGTAATGTGAACACTTACTCCACCCCCACCCCACTACCAAGGCCAAAGGACAGGAGAATGGCCACCTGAAAAGAAATAAATATTAACATCAATAGGCAAAGGGGAGTCTTCTCACTCTGAATAGAACAGACGTTGCAGCCCAGGCCACCAGAGTGCCAATGAGTCAGCACCTCCCAATCTCAAGTCCAAGAGAGCACCCCCAAGAGACTCAGAAGAAGAAAGGTGGAGGGGGCAGGATAAAGAAAGAGAGATGGAAAGGAGGAGGAGGAAAAGGAGGAGAAATTATTTTCCTGACTGATAGGAGCCCTTCAAACAGAGGCCTGTCCTTCAAGAGAAACCAGAAAGGGGTTGAAGATGTTACATCTCCTACCTTGCTCACCAAGAGGAGTAGGAGAAGGAGGAGGTTCAGCTGGCAGTTTTGAGCAGTCTGCCACGAAGAAAAGGCCACCACCACCACCCCTCTTCCCAAGAGCCAAGAGTCCCAGGCAGAGGCTAGACCTGCCAGTAACGCAAGAGGCACAGAAAAAGAGACAGGGTTCCAGCCAAAAGCTGTCCAGGCTGGAGACCAACACCTGCACCAAGAGCCAGAGACCTGCGTGGGGGCACGCAGGTGATTTCCAAGCTGCGAACATCTGTCCTGTCATTGTACAGTCACTGGTCAGACCTGGTGCTCAGGCTTTCTCCTTGTGCTTAAAAAGGAATGAACTGCTGACCCCTCCCAGCCACGTTTTCCCCCTTTTCCTTCCTAAGGCATCTCCCATTATCCATCTGGCTTTCCTTCCTCAAGGACAGTTGAAAATGGTCTCTCTCAATTTCCCAAGTGAGTTTTTGGGTGTAATATGCTCCTGTCCTTGTCCCCACCTCCTTCTCTGGCTCTATACCTGCAGAGGTCAATTTTTGATTCACCTTCCTACTTCTATTCTGTGCTGTACTTAGTCACTCAGTCATGTCTGACTCTTTGTGACCCCATGGACTGTAGCCCACCAGGCTCCTCTGTCCATGGAATTCTCCAGGCAAGAATACTGGAGTGGGTTGCCATTTCCTTCTCCACAGAATGTTCCTGACCCAGGAATTGAACCTGCACCTCCTGTGTCTCTGCATTGCAGGTGGATTCTTTACCTATTGAGCCATCATAAGTTTTGTTGCCTACTAAGCCCCTGAGCCAGAAGTAGAGTGCCCAGACTCTGAGCACCCACCCTCGTCACCCCATGTTGAGTTTTTAGCCTCTTGTGCTATTCCCAAGGTCTCTGAATTAAAGTATTGGCCCTCATTAAGTTTAGCCTCCAGGCTGTGAAAATCAACTGTGTTTTCCTTTTAGGCATGCTAGGGAAATGGTTATGCTTTGGGGAGGGGGCAAGAAAGTATCTAATGTAAAACAACTTCTTGGTATCTTTTTCTCCCTTATTGTAATTAACATATAATGGCAAACTCTGGATAGATACAGAAATAGATGGTACCAATATAGACATAAAGATATATATGTAGATGCAGGGATAGAAATACAGATATTTAATTGCTAAAACCATTCTATTCCACTTGAATTTATTGTAACATTTTAAAAAGAAAGAAACGCTGAATCCCTCTAAAAAAGATAGAAAAATTCAATAAGATGGTCCTTAGCAATAACCTGGCACAAAGTAAGTGTTTAATAAATGTTGAAAGTGAAAGTGTTAGTCTCTCAGTCATGTCCAACTCTTTGCGACTCCATGCACTATAACCCGCCAGGCTCCTCTGTCCATGGGAATTTCTGGGCAAGAATACTAGAGTGGGTTGCCATTCCCTTCTCCAGGGGATCTTCCTGACCCAGGGCTCGAACCCATGTCTCCTACTTTGCAGGATGATTCTTTACCATCTGAGCCACCAGGGAAGCCCCAATAAATGTTAGCTTTTGTTATTATTCATTTTAAAGATTTCAGAGTGCTTTTTTACAATTTTTATTGGAGTGTAGTTCCTTTACAATGTTGTGTTAATTTCTGCTGTATAGCAAAGTGAACCAGATGTACACATACACATATCCCCTCTCTTTTGGATTTCCTTCCCATTTCGTTCTCCACAGAGCACTGAGTTCCCTCTGCTATACAGTACACTCTCATTAGTGTTCTTTCATTTCTCCACTAATTTGCAAATTCAAAAAAATTATTGTTTGGGGCTTACTTTACCATGAGCATAACAAAATACCAGACACTGCGGGCAATGGGGTTGGAGCACAAAGAAAGATAAGAACACCTCTAAACAGTTTCTACTCTCCATGAGTTTACACTGTAATTGTGGAGACAAGATGTATGCATGAGCTATAGCGTCAGGAACCCTGGCAAGGCATTAAGTCCCTAAATGAATGATACAAATTGAAAAGGTGCACATTTGATGGAGTTGAGGGCAAAGACAGCTGCTTGCCACTTGTGTTGACCTTTGAAGGATGGCCAAGAGTTGTGGCAGCAAAAAGATATTGCAGAAAGTAGCAACAGCATGGCCATAGACTTAAAATTCCAAATGAGTAATGCATATTCGAAAGTCAGTGAGGAAACCAGCCATAAAGAAACCAGGACAGAGGCCAGTAGAAAGTACAGCTTAAGTTGCATCAAGATTCATGCCTAACAGGAGTTGTGGATATATAGCTGAGCTTTTGACATGTTGGGGGCAGGAAAAAGATGGCATCTGTGGGGAAGGGACACTGATAGGAGGAAGAACAGTAGAGGATAAGAAGTAACTATATGTGGAGATGATAAACTGGATAATAAATGTCAAGTACAGGAAAACCTTATATTAATTGGAAAGTTTGGAGCAATTCTTTTGGGCAATAGGATATTCTAGCAACTAATTGTTACGCAGAAACTCCTTTGGATTATTCCCCACAACCAAACACACCCCCCTTAGAAAACCTTTTAATAAAATTTGAGCTCATCCTTTCTCAGTAAAAAGACTCTGGGTGGGTCATGGTATTTGTGTACTGGCCAAGAGCCTAAGAGTCTTAGGCCATAATTTCATTGCTATCAATAATGAAAAAGTAGACATCTAGGGAATATAGTTCTTAGATCAGCTGAGTAGGGACTGAGCCTGGGACATGCTCTACAAGTTAATTTTTAAACTAAGTTCCTGATACAGTCTGTTTTGTATTCTTTACTTTATTTTCCTAAAAGCTAAACATGTGTTATTTTGCTGTGTTAGTCTCTCAGTCATATCCAACTCTTTGTGATCCCATGGACTGTAGCCCACCAGGCTCCTCTGTTCATGGAATTCTCCAGGCTAGAATACTGGAGTGGGTTGCCATTCCCTTCTCCAGGGGATCTTCCCAACCCAGGGATCAAACCCAGATGTCCTACATTGCAGACAGATTCTTTACTGTCTGAGCCACCAGGGAAGCCCAAACTAAACATAGCAAGATAAGAAAAATAAAAGTTAAAATTCAGTTAATTGAATTCTGCTTCCAGCCAAGATGGAGCAACAGGGACTAGATATCCTTCCACCTTAAAAACTATGAAATTGTATAAATAAATGAAAGAACGTTTTTAGGACACTGGGCAACAAGCAGTGAAAGACTGCAAGCCCCAAGTGTATGGGAACAAAGCGAGTCCTACAACTGCACCAGGTTACTGCATTGAGGCAGTTTCCAAGATGCAGTAGAAGAAGAAGGATCCCAAACAAAGTCCAGCAGTCTCACTGACTTGCGTAGACAGAGACTGGTGTTCACAAGAGCCAAGGCAGCTATAATTTGTAGGTCACACTACCAGAGAGGAAGGAGCTACACAGAGAAAGAGCTCTAGAGATATGCAGAAGGGGCCCCTTAAGTCTTTGGCTGAGTATGCATCTGCACAGATATGAGAGGAAAATACCCAGGGCTAGGGAAAGAAACACATCGAAAAGAGTAACTAGGATAATTCCCAGAGCTCACATAAGGCTGGTAATACTTCCTGTCCTAACCAGCCAGAATAGAAAGATCTCCTAATACAAAGATCATCCAGTGGAATCCTCAGAAGGATGGTACCTCAGTAGGGGGACAAAATTAACCTTATTCTGAAGCCTGTTCTGGACCTGTCCTGACAAAGTTTAAAAGCAAGACTTGAAAGGATCAAACTAATTCTAAGTAGCTTGACTCTGTATCAGAAAATTAAATCCAACACTATTTAAAGGAATACAACAAAATTCACCAACCAACAACGAAAGTCTAACAATGTCTGCATTCAGTTTAAAGTTACCAAGGGGACTTCCCTGGTAGTCCAGTGGTTAAGAATCCACCTTCCACCGCAGGGAACGTGGATTTGATCCCTGGTCAGGGTAATAAGATCCCACATGCCACAGGGCAACTCAGCCCCCATGCCACAACTACTGAACCTACATGCTCTAGAGCCCACATACCACAACTAGAGAAAACTGTGAGCCACAACAAAGAGCCCAGGCACCACAATGAAAGATCGCAAACCTGCGAGGAAGAGCCCATGTGCCTCAACTAAGACCCAACACAGCCAAACAAATAAATATTTTAAAATAAATAAAGTTACTAGGTATACAAAGAAGCAAGAATATATGACCCTGAATCAGGATGAAAGTCAATAGAAAGAGATCAAGATATGACCAAGATGATGGAAATAGCAGACAAGGACATTAAAACAGCATTATAAATATACCCCTGTATGTTTAGGAAGGTAGAGAAAAACACAAGCACAATCAGAAGAGGAATGGAAGATATAAGAAAAGATTCAAAAGGAGACGCAAAAAGACTCTCTATAAAGAGATGAACAATTACAGCATCTGAAATGAAAAGTACACTTGATGGATTAAAAGCAAATAAGACATTACAGAAGAAAAGATAAGTAAATTTGAATAAATAGCAACCGTTTTTTTCTTCAAAATTGTATACTGAGAGAAAACAGATAGAAATATAACTAGATTATTAAATAATGAAACAATGAAAATGAAAGTAAAACATCAAAATGGTGGGAAGCCACTAAAGCAACCTTAGAGGGAAATTTATAGCATTGAATACTTAAATTAGAAAAAAGGAAGGGCTTCTGTGGTGATCCAGTGGTTAAGAATCCACCTAGCAACACAGGGGATACCCATTCCATCCCTGGTCCAGGAAGATCCCACAGGCCACAAGGCAACTAAGCCCACGCGCCACAGCTTCTGAAGCCTGCATGCCCTAGAGTCTGTGCTCCACGAGAGAAACCATCTCAATGAGAAGCCTGAGCACCACAACGAAAGAGCAGCCCCTGCTTGCCACAACTAGAGAAAACCTCCCGCAGCCACGAAGAACCATCACAGCCAAAAATAAATAAATAAATAAATTTTTTAAAGATGAAAAGTCTCAAATAAACAATATAAACTCTCACCTTAAGAAACTAGAAAAAGAAGAATGAAATAAATCCAAAGTAAACTGAAGAAAGAATACAAAGAGGAAAAACTAAAGAAACTGAAAATAGAAAATAAAACAGAAGACAAATGAAAATCAAAGCTAATTAATTTAAAAAATCAATAAGAGTAATAAGCATGACACAGGCTGATAAAGGAAGGAAGATAAGGGACTTCCCTCATGGTTCAGTGGTTAAGACTCCTTACTCCCAATGCAGGGGGCCTGGGTTCAATCCCTGGTCAGGGAACTGGATCCCGCATGCCACAACTATAGACCCGGTACAAACAAATAAGTAAATTTTTAAAAAAATTTTTAAAAAAGGAAGGAAGATAAGACATAAATTACCAATACCAGAAATGAAAGACTATCAGTAGAAATGCTTCGCTCATTAAAAGGAAAATAAAGTACTACAAAGAGTTCTATAAACATAAATTTGACAACTTAAGTAAGAAAATTCTGCAAAAAAAACAAATTTGGAAATTCATCCAAGATGAAATAACATGAATATTTCTATAATTATTAAAGATGTTGAAGTCATATTTTTTAAAACTTTCCAAAAAAAAGAAATCTTTATTCCCAGATGGTTTTACTGCTAAACATTTAAAGAAAAAAATAACATCAATGCTACACAATCTCTGTCAGAAAAATAGTAGCAGAACAAACAATTCCCAGTGCATTTTATGAGGTCAGCATTATCCCGATACGAAAACCAGAACAAAAACAGAAAACTACAGACCAATATTTCTCATGGACTTAGAGGCAAAAATCCCCATCAGGGACTTCAGAGGTATAGAGGCCTGGGCTTCCAGGTGGCTCAGTGGTGAACAATCCCCCTGTAAAGCAGGAGACATAAAAGACAGGTTCAATCCCTGGCTCAGGAAGATCCCTTGGAGAAGGAAATAGGAACCCACTCCAGTATTCTTGCCTGGAAAATTACATGGACAGAGGAGTCTGGTGGGCTACAGTCCTTGGGGTTGCAAAGAGTCGGACTTGAGCATACACGTAGGTCTGGGTTAGAGTCCAGAGTCTGCCATTTACTAGCTATGCCACCTTCACGAACTCACTTAACCTCTCTGATCTTATTGTTTTGTTTGTAAAATGGAGATGACTGTAACTAATTACATAGCTTTATTGTAAATATTGGGCTTCCCTGGTGGCTCAGTCAGTAAAGAATTTGCCTGCAATGCAGGAGACCCAGGTTCGATCCCTGGGTCAGGAAGATCCCCTGGAGAAGGAAATAACAAACTACTCCAGTATTCTTGCCTGGGAAATCCCATGGACAGAGGAGCCTGGAGGGCTATAGTCCATGGGGTCGCAAAGAGGCAGACACAACTGAGTGACTATTGTAAGTATTAACTGAGATAATATAAAATTATAACATAATTCCTGAAACATAGTAGCATTTAATAAATGTTGGACAGTTTTCCTATTATTATTGATGTTCCCACATGTGTAAAAATGTGAGTTCCGTTTAAAGCAAGTGAACCAGAGTGGACAGTAGTACATACCTCTGACCTTGTGGAAATTGGATGGGCTGATACATTCAGTGTTATAAAGTAGAGGTAGTGTGGGTACCAGGGTTGATGTTTAGTCACTAAGATCTTCCTGACCCAGGGATTGAACTCGTGCCTCCTGCTTGGCAGGCGGATTCCTTAACACTGAGCCACCTGGTAAGCCCTGTGCATACCAGGGGCCAAGTGGCTAATAGAAGTGGAAGGAGAGTGGAATTCCTCCTTCCAAGGACTGATAAGAACAAAGCGAGGAAGCATGACTTCCCCACAGACACAAGTACTTTGATGAGGAGAGAATGTGAAGTCCTGCCAAACTGAGGGCTTCTAGAATCGAACAATCCATGTGACCTCAGACTCATGATAAGTAGATTCTGAATCAGTGGATCTGGGATGAAGCATAGGATCCTCAGCATTCTCAACAAGCACTACAGATGTTTCTAGTGCACATGGCTCTAGTGCACATTGCTATGAGCTGAACTGTGCTCCCCCCACAAAATTCATAGACTTCCCAGGTGGCTCAGAGGTAAAGAATTCACCTGCAATGCAGGAGACACAGGAGACTCAGGTTTGATCCATGGGTCGGGATGATCCCCTGGAGGAAGAAATGGCAACCCTCTCCAGTATTCTTGCCTAGAGAATCCCAAGGATAGTGGAGCTTGATGGGCTACAGTCCATAAGGTCGCAAAGAGTCGGACACCACTGAGCACGCACACACACCAAAATTCATATGTTGAAGCTCTAACCCCCTAGTACCTCAGAATGTAACTGTTACTTAGAAGTAGGACTTTTAAAGATGTGATTAAGATAAAATGAGGCTGTTAGAGTAGGCCGTAATCCACCTTGACAAGTGTCCATTTAAGAAGAGGAAATCTGGACACACAAAAAAGACATCAGAAATATGCACACACAGAGAAAAGGTCACATGAGGACACAGCAAGAAGATGGCCATTTGCAAGTAAAAGAGACAGGCCTCAGCAGAAACCAACCTGCTGACACCTTGATCTTAGACTTCTAGCCTCCAGAACTATGAGAAAACAAATTTCTATTGTTTAAGCCATTCAATCTGTGGTCTTTTGTTATAGCAGCCCTAGCAACTAATGTAGTCATGAACCATACTTCTTTTATATGTATATATACTTCTTAATCGGAGAAGGCAATGGCACCCCACTCCAGTACTCTTGCCTGGAAAATCTCATGGATGCAGGAGCCTGGTAGGCTGCAGTCCATTGGGTCGCTATGAGTTGGACACGACTGAACGACTTCACTTTCACTTCTCACTTTCAGGCATTGGAGAAGGAAATGGCAACCCACTCCAGTGTTCTTGCCTGGAGAATCCCAGGGACAGGGGAGCCTGGTGAGCTGATGTCTATGGGGTTGCACAGAGTCACACATGACTGAAGTGACTTAGCAGCAGCAGCATACTTCTTTTTTTTTTTTTTTAGCAGCATACTTCTTAATGGAGAAGGGAATGGCAATCCACTCCAGTATTCTTGCCTGGAGAATCCCTTGGACATAGAAACCTGGCAGGCTACAGTCCATGGGGTCACAAAGAGTGGGACACAACTGAGCAACTAACACACACACACACTTCTTAAAAAAAAACACATATTTTTTCATTTTAAAAATCCTAAAAGTCACAGGTTTCAAAATTCAGGAAGTATAAAGGATTATATAAAGAAAATCTTCTTCCCACCAGGCCCCAAGACACTCATTCCCTTCCCTGAAGGCAATTAATGTTTTCAGTTCTTTCTATATCCTTCCAGAGATGTTTTGTGTATATGAAAGCAAATACATATATTTGAGCAGAGTCATGGACCACACTTTAGAAATCCTGCTGTAGACAGTGGGAGAGCTGTCAGGGTTTTCCAAGCTGCAGAGTAATGTGATGATGAGATAGGCAGGCCTTCCAGAAGGGGGAAAATGACTGCTGGGTCCCAGCTTAAGCATGTAATAGTTGGAAGATGGGTAGGGTGCATAGTGAGGGGACCATGATTCACATGTGGGTAATAAGGACCTGAAAAAGCGCTGTAGTTGGGAGGTTAGGATGGCAGAGACATGTAGGAAAAATACATCCAAGGGCAAATGAGCAGGACTTCATTAATAAAATGATTTTGTTTGTACTCCTCTAAATTTTAAAAGTAATTGGCAAGATTGAAAAATACACCTCTCCTCACTCCCATTGGTTTCAATATGGCCAGTTAGCCAGACAAGAGTGGAGTTTTTCCCTGGACTTAGATCTCCCGAAAGGCATATTGTCCACAGTGGTGAGAAATCTGTGCTGTGATTAATATTTCTGAGTGAAAAAAAAATGTTTAAACCCTCTATGGGAAAAACATTTAGCTGCTTTAACCACAAAACACGGGGCAAATGATAAGCCTTCTGTGGACAGGGACTCACTGCCAGGTGGCTGAAGTGTTAAAACAAAATTTGTATTATGGTGCACTTTGCTTTCAACCTCTTAGTGACCTCCGCTGCTCTGAAGAC
Source organism: Cervus elaphus (assembly GCF_910594005.1). Classification (NCBI taxonomy): domain Eukaryota; kingdom Metazoa; phylum Chordata; class Mammalia; order Artiodactyla; family Cervidae; genus Cervus; species Cervus elaphus. Next base: position 44,228,095 of record NC_057848.1, on the reverse strand, counting down.
CTAGACTCTTTTCCACCACCTCCAAAGCTGTGCAGTGGCCTTGTGATGTTTCCAGCCTCCTTGCCAGCCACTCTCCTCTCTGAAACAAGACCTTCTCTCAGGTCTTTGGTGGTGCCTCACTCCTGCCTGTTTTGTGGTATTAGCACATGCTGTTCCCTCTGTTTGTAAAGCTTTATTCCCTCCTCTTTGCCCTACTAACTCCTATCTACTTCAGGCCCCAGTCCAAGTGTCTTTCCACAAGGAAACGTTCCCCTAGATTAGAACATTTTTCCTTTTTTAAATTGAAATGTATTTGACCTACAACACTGTATAATTTTAAGGTGTACAACATGTTAATTTAATACATTTATATGATCATAGCAAAAATTAGCACCTCTATCATGTTACATAATTATCATTCTTTTAGTGGTTGTAATAATTAAGTTTGAGTCTCTTAGCAAGTGTAGTGATTGTAATTCAGTCTTGTCTATATTCACTGTAGTGTACATTAGATCTCCAGGACTTATTTACTACTAATTGCAAGCTTGTATCCTTAAACAATATCTTTCTACTCCTCCCACCCTCCAGCCCCTGGTAACCACCATTTTACTCTCTACTTTTAAGGGTTTTGTTTGTTTAAGAAGACAAAAACACTAATTTAAAATGATTCATGCAACCCAGTGTTCATAGCAGCATTATTTACAATTGCCAAGTTATGTAAGCAACCTGAGTGTCCATTAACAGATGAATGGAATATTACTCAGCCATGAAATATGTGAAATATTGCCACTTGCAGCAATATGGATAGACCTAGAGATTATCATACTAAGTAAAGTAAGTCAGACAGAAAAAGACAAATACCTTATGATATCACTTAAATGTGGAATCTAAAAAACACAACAAACTAGTAAATATAACAAAAAAAACAGACTCACAAATATTGAGAACAAACTAGTGGCTACCAGTGGGGAGAAGTAAAAGGAAAGGGGCAATATAGGAGTGGGGAGTAAGAGGTACAAACAATTAGGTATAAAATAAGCTACAAGGATATATTATACAACATGGGAATACAGCCAACATTATATAATAACTATAAATGGAGTAGAATATTTAAAAATTGTGAACCACTATATTGTACACCTATAACTTACATAATATTGCAGAGCAACTATACTTCAACTAAAAAAGAACAGCCACACCCTTGTGGTCAGCCCAACAATTGATTAATTCAATCAAAAAAGAAAGAGGACTTCTCTGGCAGTCCAGTGGTTAAGACTCTGCATTCCCAATGCAGTGAACACGAGTCTGATCCCTGGTCAGGGAACTAAGATCCCACATGATGCAGAGTGGTCAAAAAATAAAAAAGAGTTTGACTTTTTTAGATCCCACATATAAGTGAGATCACACAGTATTTGTCTTTCTCTGTTTGATTTCTCTCACTTAGCATAATATCCTCAAGGATAAAGAAGATGTAGAATGAATATATATGTATATATATATAATACACATACAATGGAGTGTATACACACACACACACAATGGAGTATTTTTCATCCATGAAAAAGGACACTTGTGACAACTTGGATGGACCTTGAGGAAAAGTTTCTTTAGTGCTGATTTTCTTAGCACCTTCTAACTTTCCCTCATAGTATTGTATTTATTAATGTCTGGCTCACCCAGTCAACAGTGAACTCCAGGAGAGCAGGGGCTATGTCTCCTTTATTCAGGACTGTATCCCCCAGTGTCTGGTACAGTGTAGGCACTCAATGAAAATTTCAGTTAAAGGCAGAGAAATAGCACCATATGCCCTAGGAGTGGTTTCCTCCTAAGAAGCCTCGTAAGAGAAACGACCAAATTACCTCCTCACTTTCTCCCTCTGCCATCTCAGCAGTTTTGTCCAAGCTCTCCATTCCTAACCTAACCTAGTCTTCAGCCCACTCCTGTCCTTTAATTCTTGAATCACCACAGTCCTCCCCCCTCTCAGTCTAGCTATTGTTTTCCCAGTTTTTATAGAATACTTCACATTCTTAATGTTGCTAGAAGAGCAACAATGTCAGTTCTGTTCCATAAAAAACAGTAACAGACTTTCAGATTCAATGTCAAGTTGATAATAAGGGTAGCCACTGCTCAGTTCCAGTCAGTCGTTGTCATGAAGAAATGGGGGCTCTAGGTGCCAGGTTCTGTTTTTGCAGAATTCAGAAATCCAGATTTTTGCTTGAACCCTCCCATTTTTGAAATATTGGCAACTGTCTTTTCAAATGTGAACACACAATAGCTTAATGCAGCACATCTGCGGGCCAAAGGTATCCCGTGTGCCACAACTTTGTAACCTCAGAATAATAATTAACTTAATGATAATGCAAATCAGAATGAAAACAGTGATATTATGGGAGTAAAAGCAACATGTCAGGAATTTCCCTGGTGAACCAGTGGCTAAGACTCCATGCTCCCAGTGCAAGGGGCCCTGGGTTCAATCCCTGGTCAGGGAACTAGAGCTCACATGCCACAAACAACAGTTCTCATGTCTCAAATAAAAGATTCCGCATACTGCCACTAAGACCCAGCACAGCAAAATAAATATATAAAAAAGCAGAATATCATAGGAACACCATGAAATGGAACAATCACAAAATGGACATGGCCATATTAATGGATACTTTAAAAAAAAAAAATAGGCCCAGGTGACTCATTTGGGTTACAGCATAGCCAAGGCAGGATTTCTGTGCCTCAGCCTTTGTTTGGACTCCCAAGTCATACGGCTTGTCCTCTTATGGTCTGTGACATGCTCTCTTGCCTATCTGTCTTTGCCTCCTGGATCTTGGCAATGAAGGCAGGAAGTGAGGAAAGAGTGATGATCAGAAGAAAATAAGCTTAGCAAGGAGCATGGTGTTCTTTCAGAAAAGCACTACAGGAAATAAGTTCAAGAAAAAATTACCCTTAGGCACTTGTATTCATTAATAGTTCATTCCTAGGTGCACCTGCTGAGTTTAGTCATTTTGGTTGTAATTTCCAATACTACACTTTAAGATCCTCATTTTTGTCCCTTGCCTCATCTCTTCCTTCTCTTAATCAACCAGAACATTCAAGCCTGTGTTTCCCATTTAATCCTACCTAACCCCAATATTCTTATTTTCCTCTAGTAAGAATACACCTGAATACTACTTAAATCTAACCACTTCCTCAAGGTCTTTCTGGGCTATTCTCACTAACTCAACTTATTCCTCCAACCATCCTTCTTCCTTTTCATTTCCCTGATCTGCAACGCTTTGTGAATACCTTTGTGTAACTCTGTAATTCATGGACTCCTTTATGATTTACTTTAGGTAATTTGTTTCATGAACTATAACCACAGTCCACAAAACTAATATTCATAGCCCTCTTGGGACTACCTGAAATCCTAGTGGAGCATTTCTGAAGACAGTTCACATGAGAGGTTTGAGAACATATGGGATGTGTAGAGTCAGATGCAAGGATGTTCAGTGAAGCGTTTGTAAGAGAAAAAGACTAGATAAGTTCATCACTTGGAGAACGGTGAAATGTACCAGGGCACTAACATCCTATGGATTACTATGAATCTTCCAAGTATGAACAGACACAGTTTGTCTTAGGTTGGACTTTCTAGAAGCAGGGCCTGAGACAAGGATTCTTGTGCATGTGATTCATCTGGATAGCAGGGAGAAGGGAGTAAGATAGGCACTCTATCAAACCAGGAGGGAAAGCTAGGCAAGAATTCGGACTTAGCTGTAGACTAGCTTCAATCTGATCCCACAGAGATTGTCTGGAGTATAAATTGCACTACAGAGTCCCCCTCCCCCAACTGGTGGAAAAGGTCTTTTGTACCTGCATGCCCATCAACCCAATAGTTCTCAAAACTTTGAGTTACCCAATAAACAGACATGGGTCCCTTTGGGAAAGGACTGAAGGAATCATTACTACATATAGTTGCAGTATATGTATTGTGGTGAGATATACCTTGGACTGTTCTGCAGGGTCCTTCCTACCTGAAGACTTGGACTCCCATTTAGTCCCTGAGTTTCAGGTCTGAAAACTGGCTCAAGTCCAGAAACTCAGCAAACAGTCATGGCTTTGTATTGGAGCAACTGCTCCCAGGGCCCTGTTCATTCAAGCTTGATTGCTTTTGATTTTGCAGATTGAGCGGTGTCCTGTTGCCAGTCCATCTATTTTGCTCCCAGGGATATCATACAATATGAACCACCTCCACAGTTCCCACTGGATCAGGTCCCCTTGGCTGCTACTCTGACCTAGTTTGTTATTATGACTGTTGTATCCACCTAGCTCCTGGCAGTTGAGCAAAACCACCTGGCCTCTATTACTTCAGTTTCCCCATCACCCCTTTGCTACTTATGAGCCTAATTCTGTGATTGCCTCTCCTACTATCCACCTGGGCCTGCACATGAACTTCTTAGCCATGCCGGGGCCCTCTCACCAACACATTTCTTGTGGCCTTGGTGAACAATGTGTCCCCTGAGTCCTCTGGTACAACATTCTCCAGTGGATCTTCTGGCCCCATATCCTAGGCTCCATTCTGAGCCTTCTCAGCCACTGTTTGTCATGGAAGTTCAGGCATTTCTACTCGAAGTTATCAACCAACCTGTTTTCCATGCTTCTAGGATCCAACCTTCTAGGTGTGTTTATATCATCTTTCAGGGTCCTTGCCAGGGAGGTAAATCCTATATCCCAGGAAAATTCTCCTATATGTATAAACTATCTTTTATCTAAATTTGTGTTCTACCCCTTCCGCCTTAGTTCAGCAAAAATCCTTGCTCATACCTCCTGTCCCAGTTCCTGCTGGTACATGTTGTGACAGAGGCAGCAGTCTTATCAGGGTATTGTCCCTTTTGTATCTCATCAGCATAGCTCATTCCCAATTGGGTTCCATGGTGATTTAACCCTAGTTATTGGTCTGCTGTCAAGGAGGTGCAAGGTCGGGGGTGGGGGGACAAACCCTGAGAGGGGGCAGGCACATGTTGTCTTGTAAGGGAGAGGCCTTTGTATTGTGTTCAAGCAAATGAGGCATGCTAGCTCTTAATAGGGAGGACTGGGCCACTGACAGGCTCAGAGGGTCAAGGAAATCTGGAAATCCAAGGTTTTCAAGCCCCAGAAGTCCCTCTGTCAGATGTCAGGATCTCATTCTTTCCCAAGCGCAGCCCTGACTCGGCATAGCAGATCTGCCTTAGTTGGGACTCGAAGCACATTTGGAGACTGACTACTCTTATGATTAAGCCCTGGACCTGGTCCTTCTGCTGCTTGAGTGAGAGCCTCTTTATACCCTACCAAGGAGTTTCTACGACTTTCACACTTAACTTTAAATTGCCAACTAATTGCTATCAGCTTCTTGTCATCCTTTTCCAGCGTGTCAATCAAACTTAGAATAACCACAAAATTCTATTCTTTTATAGAGTACTAGTCTCCCCATATTTCTCAAATGTCTGACAAGCCAATAGCTAATATATTCCCTTCCACTAACGAAAGTTTTAACCTCACTGCTACCTTGTGTCAGGGAATAGCCATGCTCGATCCACCACCAGTATGAAGTCTTCCATGCCACCCCGGCAGTGATCCAGGTCCAAAATCCCGTAACACTTGCTTCTGCAGGCCACTTCTGGCACCAAACTATCACAGAGCCTGGGTTCCCCAGGAAACAGACTCTGAGATAGGGACTAGTGCATGAGATGTTAATTAGGGTATACCCTTAGGCTCAACCACAGCTATGGAAAGGCAATAGACGAAACAGCATTGGTCAGTGAAGTTATAATGCAGTCCCAATGAAGGCCTCAGTCTATTCCATGGTCGGTTCTAGAAATAGAATGACTGGTTGTCCCAAACTGGATTAAGAAGGCTGGGTCTCCTTCAAAATGGGAGAAAATAATAGCAAATGAAGCAACTGACAAAGAATTAATCTCAAAAATATACAAGCAACTCCTGCAGCTCAATTCCAGAAAAATAAATGACCTAATCAAAAATGGGCCAAAGAACTAAACAGACACTTCTCCAAAGAAGACATACAGATGGCTAACAAACACATGGAAAGATGCTTAACATCACTCATTATCAGAGAAATGCAAATCAAAACCACAATGAGGTACCATCTCACGCCAGTCAGAATGGCTGCTATCAAAAAGTCTACAGACAATAAATGCTGGAGAGGGTACGGAGAAAAATGAACCTTCTTACACTGTTGGTGGGAATGCAGATTAGTACAGCCACTATGGAGAACAGTGTGGAGATTCCTTAAAAACCTGGAACTAGAACTGCCATATGACCCAGCAATCCCACTTCTGGGCATACACACTGAGGAAACCAGAACTGAAAGAGACACGTGTACCCCAATGTTCATTGCAGCACTGTTTACAATAGCCAGGACATGGAAGCAACCTAGATGCCCATTGGCAGATCAATGGATAAGAAAGTTGTGGTACATATACACAATGGAATATTACTCAGCCATTAAAAAGAATTCATTTGAATCAGTTCTAATGAGGTGGATGAAACTGAAGCCTACTATACAGAGTTAGCCAGAAAGAAAAACACCAATACAGTAAATTAATGCATATATATGAAATTTAGAAAGATGGTAACAATGACCCTATATGTGAGACAGCAACAGAGACACAGATGTAAAGAACATTCTTTTGGACTCTGTGGGAGAAGGCAAGGGTAGGATGATTTGAGAGAATAGCACTGAAACAAGTACATAATCATATGTGAAATAGACCGCCAGTCCAGGTTTGATGCATGAGACAGGGTGCTCAGGGCTGGTGCACTGGGATGACCCTGAGGGATGGGATGGGGAGGGAGGTGGGAGGGGGGTTCAGGATGGGGAACACATGTACACCCATGGCTGATTCATGTCAATGTATGGCAAAAACCACCACAATATTGTAAAGTAATTAGCCTCCAATTAAAATAAATTTAAAAATAAAAAAAAAAAAAGGCTGGGCCTCTACACCCCTGCATTGACTACTCATCAGATGTAGGCTTCCCTTGGAAGGAGGCATGATCTTGACTGAAGGAGTTTTCTTTAGCTGAGGTAATCCATCTCTAAGGAAAGGGGACACCTGAAGGCCATCTTCCAGGTGCACTCCCAGCAGCTGAGGGGAATAACATCTTCATTGCTGAAAGGAGATCTAGGCAGCACATATTAGCATTCAGCATATGGACTGAATACACAGGTATGACACATATAGCCATACCATGTCAGCAGAAACTTTCTGATCTGCCTTCTAATGGGTATGGAAAATAATAGTCACTAGCTTAGTAGCCACAGGTGTTCATCTGCTCTAGTGATGATACCATGTTTGACATAGCAGTTGGTATTACTACCTAGTAAAATTTCTGGTGCTTCCTTTTGTCACCGGCCATGATCCACCTGTTTTTATTTTTCAGGGACAACACAGGAATCTGATGGCAACTGCACTGTGTAAGTCGCTGAGAGCACTAAATTCTGCAATTCTCCCTCGGATGCAAACATTTTTAAATTTTATTTACTTATCTATTATCTTGATATGTGGAAGTGAAGAGTTTCTGAGGTTTCTGTTTGACCTTTCCTACCACGACGGTTCCTACCCTACTAGTCAAGGAACCAATATGAGGGTTCTGCCAACTGCTGAGTTTTTCCAATCTAATTATACAGCCTAGAACTAGGGAGGTGACCATCAGGTTGATCCACACAAGAAGACCCAGGATGAACTATTCCTGGGCCAGGACTCCATTCATTATCTAACCCCCAAATGTTCCCTCTCGAATGAAAAGAGGGGACTGGGTTTCTTCACTGTACAGTTACTATTTTTCTTTGTGATGCATTTAGATGACACCAATATCCCATTTCTTCTCAAGTTTTTGCCACTAATATTAGCATCCATTTTATCCACAATTAAGATTTTTATATTTATCTGATGATGATTTTGTATTTATCTCATTTTTTCCAACATTTGTTAATTGGAATTCATGTGTAAGGCTTGTTTGTTCTCTCCAATGTTTAGGTGATTTTTAAGTTCACATAGAGCTGACATTTTATGAGTCATTGTATTCATCACAATTTGTAATAATTTTGTCTTATGGTCTAATTGGTATGGGTTTGTCCCTACTATCAAGCAGACCCTAAGCAGCAGTCTATTGGCAGCTGCTAAGTTGACTGACTACACTTCCATGGATTCAGTCAATTGGAAGACAATGAGCCCAGATGGATACAGACAGTTTATTACTTACACAGGCAGCAAAAGCCAGAGCCTCATGGTATCAGAACCCCATGTCCCTAGTCCCACAGGATGACATTGAATTAGAAGGGCCAGATAACAGATGACATGCAGTGGGTCACTCGGCTGCAGAGGAGCCAACCCTAAACTATAGCCAAACAGCTTATACTGCCGCTATACTGAAGGGAGCCGTGTCCATGATGGTGGAAAGCTCTATGCCTCACCGGAACCAGTAAGGCCGATGAGAAACTGTTTCATCGCAGCCTCCCACGAGATAGGGAGATAGATGTGAAATGGTCTTGTAATAGCTCTTCACAATATTGCTTATGTTGCCATGTTCCCGAGAGGACTACAGAGCAGTCCTCTAAGACTTGATAGAGACCACCTGAGCCTCGACTATGTGGCCTGTGTGGAGACATTCAAGGTCACCAGGACACCGTGGCAGAACTATTCCCCTGCACCCACAGCTAGGATGAAAGTCACATGATTCTAAACTCTGGATCTGGCTTGTTCGCGGCTATATCCCCAGTACCCAGAATAGTGCCTGACACATGGGAGGGGCTCAGTAAACACTTGATTTATGAATGAAGGAATGAATAGGGACTTAAAATATCTGCTCTTCTGAGGTGAGGAGATGTCTGCCACCCTCTCTCTACCCCAAAGTGAAATCCATGTCCTCTATTTCCTGGTTCTTCTTTAGCTCTAATCGTTTGCCTGTGTCACTGCTGTTCAGTTCTCTTCCACAACTTACATCAGATTCAACAAATGACATTTCTAAGATGTTTCTTTACTCCCCTTCCCTCTTCTACATTGAAGGCTCTTGATGTTTGCCACGATCAGTCTCTGAGAAAGTTGAACTGAGTCTTAGAATGTTGAGTCTGCCTTTCTGCTAGAGCAATGTGGTTCTCAACCGAGGCTGCACCTTAGAATTAGCTTTAAAAGAGAAAAGAAAAAAAAAAAGAGAAGGAAAAAGGCTTCCCTGGGGGCTCAGTGGTAAAGAATCCTCCTGCCAATGCAGGAGATGCAGGTTCAATCCCTGATCCAGGAAGATCCCACATGTTGCAGGGCAACTTAGCCCATGCACCACAACTACTGAACCTGCTCTCTAGAACCCAGGAGCTGCAACTACTGAACCTGTGCTTTGCAACAAGAGAAGCCACTGCGATGAGAAGCCCATGAACCACAACTAAAGAATAACCCTGCTCCCCCCAGCTAGAGAAAAGACCTCGCAGCAATGAAGACTCAGCACAACCAAAAATAAATAAACTTTTTAAGAAAAGAGAAAGAAGAGAAAGACACTTTTTCCCAGGCTTTGCCCTCAGACTCTAATGTAACTACTCTGTTGTGGGGCCAGGACACCGGTAATTGTTTTAACCCTCCAGGAGATGTTAATTTACAACATTTTACAAATTACAAAATTTACAACATTTACAACCAGGGCTGAGCATCACTGCCTTAACTAAAGAACAGTAACCCACACCAAGTGCTTTTGGGTGCACCTGCTTTAGAGAACTTAAATATTTTTAACAGGAAGCAAAGTGTTTCATTCTACAAAAGAGGGAGAGTTAAATGCAAATGTCCCCAGAAAGGAATTAGACGGGACCGAAGGACAACAGGAGATCTTGGGCAACTCACTGAATTTCTCTAACTGAAATTAGAAATCACCAATCACCATACCTGGCATGTAACAGGTCCTCAATGTGTGTTCGGTTACTCTGAACTTCATCTTAAATTGAGAGCAATAAAGCCTGCCTGCCTACTACCTTAGACTGAAAATAAATAATGGCTGTAAAGGTACTTTACAATCATTTAGGTGCTATATAAATGTACAGTATAAACATTATTTCTCTTTTTATGGAAATGTTAAAGATATATATCACTTTGTTTAAACTCCTAAGAATTTTCCTGCCTGTAATCTCACAGAGCCTCACAACAGCCCTGGGACGAAATTGCGCAGTAAATTAACTGATAAGAAGACAGACAAGAGAGGTTGTTGCTCAGCAGAACTCAGACTGCATCCAAGAATGGTTAACTCCAAGGCAGAAATTTTCTTCACCAGTTGACTGTTATGGAAGGTCTCTTCACAGACCCCCTAAATAAGCAGGTGGGTCATCGGATCAGCCCTCTGGACTGTTGAACGTGTTGGGATAGACTCTGTTACTTGTCCCTTTCTAAGCATGGAGGAAATCCAATCACTATTCCCTAGGTCTATGCTCCGTCCTTAAGTACACAGTTAGTTTGGCTTTTGGTTTGGTTTTTTCTCTTATAAAACATTTCAGTGACCATTCTGCTGATACACTGAGGGAAAAAAAAAGAAAGAAACCTCCCCACTTCGCCACCATCACCTTTCTTCCTTACCATGTGCCACTTTTCTAATTTCAACGTGGAAAAACGTTGTGAAAATGGCAGCACTAAAGACCAATAGCCACAAGATGGCAGAGTTTACCATTTCATTTTTTCTTGTTTACATCATTTATTCATTCATTCATTCAAGAATTATTCTTTGAATGTCCACTATATGCCCAATGCTTTTCTAGAAATCAAAAGGATTAGAAAAGAAGCACACTATGTGATATGGTTTCCTGCCTTTAATGAGCTTGGGGAAGGGCAGTCTGAGGAGAAGAAAAAAACACCTGAGAATATTTAAATAAAAATACATGTTAATGTGTGATTATAGACCAAATGAGCGATACAGACTGCTGTATGGAGTGATACAGACTGCTGTATGACATGACAATGAGCCGGGATGGGCAGGGGAGTCTGCATGAAGGGGGTGAAAACTGAGCTGAGGCTTGAAGGATTAATAAAATTCAATGGTATTAATACATAGGTTAGAAAGAAGGAATAAATCCTAGGCAAAGGGACCAGTGTGTGGGTCATGCTACTGAGGCAGAAATGAGCAAAAACATGTGTCCACATCAATGATGAGACTAACCTGGTTACACCAAATGGATATTGGGTAAACAAGATTGAAATAAATTAGATCTCCATTGATTTTGCTAGAATGATGCCCACCATAAAAGCTAAAGTTGTCTGTTAAGTCTGCCAATAACTGTAGCCTTTGGGCAGGCAATTTAGTCTAGCTTCAGCTCTGTCATTTGTGAAATGTGCAGGTTGGACAAGATGACCTCTAACAGCCCTTCCAAATCTTATAAAAGAAAGAGAAAGACAGGGAGGGAGGCAGGGAAGAAAGAAGGGAGGGATGAAGGAAAGAAGGAAGAGAGGGGGGAAAGAGGGTGAGGAGGAAAAAGAACCAATTTAAGTTCTCTAGCAATTTCTGCATGGCCTTTGATATGCTTCTATTGCAAACTTGAACAGTGACGGTCTGCATGGTGGTGAGAGCTTGGGCTCTACTTCAAGTCTTAGATCTGTCACTGTTTAACAGTAGGCCAGCTAACAAACTCCACATGCTTCACTCATTCAACAAATATGTATTAATATGTAACACCTTGTGCTTGCCATTGGCAGTAGGGGGATAAACAAGACAGACAAGATCCAGTCTATGGGGACTTCCCTGGCAGACCAGTGATTAAGACTCCACGCTTCCACTGCAGAGGGCACAGGTTCAGTCCCTGGTCAGGGAACTAAGATCCTGGCATGTCATGTGGTACAGCTCCTCCTGCAAAAAAGATCCCTTCTAGGGAGCTTACAGTTTTGTAGGGGAGACAGTGCAAAAATAATCCCACAAGAAACTAGATACAATTGTAATGGGTAAAAACTAGAGTGCTATGAGAGCAGATAACCTGAAGGCCTAATCCAGTCTGATAGGTCAGGCCATTCCCCAAGTAAGGATGAGGCAGACAAAGAAGAGGAGAAATGCATTTCAGGTCAATAGGAGAGGGTTCTAGAGGAAGCTGGTATAGAAAGAAACTGAAAGGCCACTGTAGCTGGTACACAGAGGACTGCTGCTGCTGCTGCAGCTGCTAAGTCGCTTCAGTCGTGTCCGACTCTGTGAGACCCCATAGACGGCAGCCCACCAGGCTCCCCCGTCCCTGGGATTCTCCAGGCAAGAACACTGGAGTGGGTTGCCATTTCCTTCTCCAATGCATGAAAGTGAAAAGTGAAAGTGAAGTTGCTGAGTTGTGCTCTTAGCGACCCCATGGACTGCAGCCCACCAGGCTCCTCCGTCCATGGGATTTTCCAGACGAGAGTACTGGAGTGGGGTGCCATTGCCTTCTCCTACACAGAGGACTAGGAGCCTCTAATTCTCCACATAATGGCAGCTGGGAGACCACAACATGTAAGACAGCAAAGTCTAGGTTATACAGTGTCTTGAGGGCCCTGTGAAGCCTGTAGTTGTATGCGTGCTAAGTTGCTTCAGTTGTGACCAATTCTTTGCAACCCTATGGATTGTAGCCCGCCAGGCTCCTCTGTCTATGGGATTCTCCAGGCAAGAAAACTGGAGTGGGTCGCCGTGCCCTCGTCCAGAGGATCTTCCCACCCAGGGATCCAATCCACATCTCCTGTGGCTTCTGCATTGCAAGCGGGTTTGTTACAGAGTCCAAGCTCACATTGCTCATGGCAAGATAAGTCAATGAATCCAAGACGAGGTGTTAAGACCAGGAAGGGACTTTATTCGGGAGCTGGCTGACCAAGAAGATGGCAGGCTAGCACCTCAAAATAACCATCTGTCAGGGCTGGATGTCAGATTCTTTTATGGATCAGAGATAGGGGCGTGGTGAGGAAACAAAATAAACAGACCATTTAATTCCTGCAAATATCTCCTAGAATGGCAAGCCTCGGGTGGGGTGGATATGTTAGTTGCACTTCCTTATGGTCATTTCATGGGCTTCCCTGGTGGCTCAGACGGTAAAGCATCTGCCTGCAATGTGGGAGACCCAGATTCAATCCCTGGGTCAGGAAGATCCCCTGGAGAAGGAAATGGCAACCCACTCCAGTACTCTTGCCTGGAAAATCTCACGGACAGAGGGGCCTGATGGGCTACAGCCCATGGGGTCGCAGAGAGTCAGACACAACTGAGCGACTTCACTTCACTTCACTTCATAGTCATTTCATGGGTGGTGTGAAATGGAGTATCTCCTGTCATGTCAACAAAGATGTCACATCTACCTATGATTTGGGCCTCCCCAGATGTGAATTTCTGGGCCAGGCAGGAAAGCTATGGCAAACCTAGACAGTGTGTTGAAAACCAGAGACATTACCCTGCCGACAAAAATCCACACAGTCAAGCCTATGGTCTTCCCAGTGGTCACATACGGTTGTGAGAGCTGGACTGTAAAGAAGGCGGAGCGCCAAAGAATTGATGCCTTCGAACTGTGGTGCTGGAGAAGACTCCTAAGAGTCCCTTGGACTGCAAGGAGATCAAACCGGTCAATCTTAAGGGAAATCAACCCTGAATATTTGTTGGAAGGACTGATGCTGAAGCTGAAACTCCAGTATTTTAGTCATCTGATGCAAAGAACTGACTCTTTGGAAAAGCCTCTGATGCTGGGAAAAATTCACGGCAGAAGAGGGTGTCATAGGATGAGATGTCTGGATGGCATCACCCATGCAATGAACATGAACTTGTGCAAATTCCGGGAGATGGTGAGGGACGGAGGCCTAGCGTGCTGCAGTCCATGGGGTCACAAAGGGTTGGACGCAACTGGGCGACTGAACAACAACAACAAAGCAGCAGATGAGGGGTACCAGGCACTGTGCCACTTGCCACACAAAGAATTTAAAAGTGTCACAGGTAGGTGGGGTCAGGTTATCTCCCTGTTGTTGTTTAGTCACTCAGTCATTTCTGACTCTTTTCGACCTTATGGACTGCAGCAGGCCAGGTCTCCCTGTCCATCACCAACTCCCGGAGCTTGATCAAACTCATGTCCATTGAGACACTGATGCAATCCAACCATCTCATCCTATGTCCTTCCCTTCTCCTCCTGCCTTTAATCTTTCCCAGCGTCGGGGTCTTTTTTGATGACTCAGCTCTTCACATCAGGTGGCCAAAGTATTGGAGCTTCAGCTTCAACATCAGTCCTTCCAATAAATATTCAGGACTGATTTCCTTTAGGATGTACTGGTTCCTTTAGGATGTACCGGTTACTGGACCTGCAGTCCAAGGGACTCTCAAGAGTCTTCTCCAATACCACAGTTCAAAAGCAACAATTCTTTGATGCTCGTCCTTCTTTATGGTCCAACTCTCACATTCACATATGACTACAGGAAAAACCAAAGATTTGACTAGATGGACCTTTGTCAGCAATGTAATGTCTCTGCTTTTTAATATGCTGTCTGGGTTGGTCATAGCTTTTCTTCCAAGGAGCAAGTGTCTTTTCATTTCGTGGCTGCAGTCATCATCTACAGTGATTTTGGAGCCCAAAAAAATAAAGTCTGCTACTGTTTCCACTGTTTCCCCATCTATTTGCCATAAAGTGATGGGCCCAGATGCCATGATCTTCATTTTTTGAATGCTGAGTTTTAAGCCAGGTTTTTCACTCTCCTCTTTCACTTTCATTAAGAGGCTCTTCTTCACTTTCTGCCATAAGGGTGGCGTCATCTACATATCTGAGGTTATTGATATTTCTCCCGGCAATCTTGATTCCAGCTTGTGCTTCATCCAGCCCAGCATTTCTCATGATATACTGTGTATATAAGTTAAATAAGCAGGGTGACAGTATACAGCCTTGACATATGCCTTTCCCAATTTGGAACCAGCCCATTGTTCCATGTCAGGTTCTAACTGTCACTTCTTGACTTGCATACAGATTTCTCAGGAGGCAGGTCAGGTGGTCTGGTAATTCCTGTTGTAGCCACACGTTCCAGGAAACAAACTCACTCAGAAGGACAATGCAGATAGTGGAGTGCAGTTTATTACACTGGCGGGCCCAAGGTAGAGTCTCCTCTATAGCCAAGGACCCCGACCAGTTTTTGTGAAAACCTTATATACCCTAAGTGTACGTGCACAAACCCACCTCCCCAAATTCCCTGACAATCAAAGTTAACCCATGATTCATATGCCTTAAGCCTAGGTAGTTAACAGTGGACAATTATCAATAGGCCTGTGGTCATACCCCAATAAGCATAATAGAATGTATGATTCTATTTGGTTACACAGATAATTAGGGTATTCTTTTAGCAAAGGGAGAGCCCTGGGGCTCTTCATTCCGGGAGGCCTGGTTTTCCAGTTGGTAAGTTTCCATAGATACTGGCATATAGCTCAAAGTCCACAGTCCACCCCAAGATGGAGTCCTGCTTTCAAGATAGAGCCTGTTCTGTTTCCTCCTTCATTCCCATCTCTTGAAGAATTTTCCAGTTTGTTGTGATCCATACAGTCAAAGGCTTTAGCATAGTCAAAGAAGCAGAAGTAGATGTAAAAGCAGGCCATTATGTATGCTTATAATAACAAAAAAGGGTTAAAGTCACAGAAGCAGATCCAGTGTAATTTCAAAATTAACCCTTCCCTGTTACAGGTTCTTTACTACTGAATCACTGGAGAAGCCCATGAAGACTGTAGACCTAATGCTGAAGCAGTGAGAAGTCTGTTACCTTATTTGCAAAAGCGGGAAAATAGTACACCTCCATCATGGGGTAGCTGTGAAGATTAAAGGGCACCACACCACTGCCCTCTCCCATCCTGTACCTCCCTATTGAATCTGTCACCAAGTTTGATCAGCACTATCTCCTAGAAATTTGTCACCTCTGTCAACTGAAAAAAAAATGCACAACCTAGAAGTTGAGGATTATATTTTATTTGAAGGAATTTCTGAGGACTTAAGTCCAGAAGAGAGCCTCTCAGATAGCTCTGAGGGACAGCTTCAAAGAGGTAAGGGAGGAGCCAGGATAAAGAAAGAGTTTTGCAATGAAAAACAGGTAGTTAGAACATCAAAAGATTACTGTTAAAGAAAAATAGACATCTCAAATTAATGAATTTTTTTTTCAAGTTAATGAATTTAGTGCTTTTCTTGCTCTTCTTGTATGGGAAGATGCAAGCTCTTTGAATCTTGGGCCCATTGAAATCATTTCTTTGATACGTACCTCAGTTATCTGGGGCTACTATTCTGTTCTTTCCCATGCTCAGTCCCCTCACGGTCTACCATTGTGGGGTGGCTGCAGTGGCTGAGGGCTGGGCAGCCTGTTTTGTCTCCATCCTGAGTTCCCTCAGGGCTCACCATGGGGCAGGCTAGTGGCTGTTGGCTTGATGGCCATATCATCCTTACTTCGCTGATATGGCAGGCCAGTTTTTCATTCACATCTCCAAAATTCATTTCTACCTCCACTGCCACCACCCTGGTCTAAGTCACCACATCTAGCCTGGGCTATTGCTAACTGGTCCCCTAACTTCTACCTTTGCTCCCCTTCACTCCATTATCCCTGCAGCAGCTTGGGTAATCTTACTAAAATGTGAATCTGATCATGACACATTCACTTAAAACCTGCCAATGACTTCTCACTGCTCTTAAGAGACCAAATCCATAAGATATATGCAAATGCCATTCCTCTCCCTGAGATGTGCATTTCAACTCAAGTCCCATCCCCTGCTCACCTAGTTTATTCCAGTTAATCCATCCTTCTCTTCAGGGAAGCCTTTCTTGATCCCATTCACCATCTATTTCAGATTCTTTTGTTATTTGCCGACTGAGAACCATATTTTTTCCCTTCTGATATCTTATCTCTATAATTACATAGTCAACATGACTGTTTCATGTCTGTTTCTGCCACTAAACTATAAGCACCAAGAAAGCAAGGAATGTGTATTTTTTGCTTCCTTTTACATCCACGGAACTTCACCCAATGCTTGATATATAGGAAGCACTCAATGAATATTTGTTGAATGATGGTGATGTTAACTACTGCTACAAATAAAAATAACAGTAGTAATAATTTATTTATGTATATTAAATATTGTTACTATTATGAATGTGCTATTTCACTGATAGTTATTCCTCCAGGAGCCAACTTTTAAAAAACAAAATTCAACTGAATAAATTTAAAGATTAAACTGGCTCAGTCAATGATTCGTGAATCAGACAGCATCCCATCTAGCAAACAGGAGCTCCAAAAAGCTGTGGAAGAAGGAAGGTTTTTAAAGGCAGGAAGAGGTGGGGAAGGAAGGAAGTTACTAGAAGAGAGTGGATCATGTCAGGCAAGATCACATGCCTAGGGGGGTGGTGGGGGTCTATTGGGAAGATAGCCTCACTAGTGCTGACCAGGTAATTCCAGATTGACTGGTTACAGATTACATTCTGGGGAGATGCTAAAACTGTAGTTAGGTTAGGTATTGAGTCTTGGTTTGCTGGTGTGGGGTTTAGCATAAATGACTCCATTTGGGGCCTAAGCAAAATCAACATTGTTGATCAGTAAATATCCTACCACCTTTTTTCAGAGCCCCTATATATTATTATATGTATCACTTATTATAACTAGTTACCACAGGCAGAGTTATGAGACTCTGAACTCAGACTAGAACTAAGTCCTCATTCTGCTACTCTTTGCTACTTTGAACAAATTGGCCTTTTCTGGGACAGAGTTTGTTCTCAGACTCATGAGACTTTAATGAGATCACACATGGAAAGTGCTTAGTACAGTGTCTGGAATATAACATGCACTCACCAATATTACTGTTACATCTTACAGATCATTGATTAGTCTGAACAAGTACCTATTAAAATGTACAGCAAAACCAGAATATCAAAGGGCCTCTGACAACATGGTATCTCAGACTGCTGGGGAGAAAACACCCTCATGATATCTAAACATGATTGAATCTTCCTGTAATCTTGAGAAATAAAGGGAACTTTGTTGGGTTTTTTTTTTTTTCCATTTATTTTTATTAGTTGGAGGCTAATTACTTTACAATATTGTAGGGGTTTTTGCCATACATTGACATGAATCAGCCATGGATTTACATGTGTTCCCCATCCTGAAGCCCCCTCCCACCTCCCTCCCCATCCCATCCCTCTGGGTCTTCCCAGTGCACCAGCCCTGAGCACTTGTCTCATGCATCCAGCCTGGGCTGGTGGTCTGTTTCATACTTGAGAGTATACATGTTTCGATGCTGTTCTCTCAGATCATCCCACCCTCGCCTTCTCCCATAGAGTCCAAAAGTCTGTTCTATACATCAGTGTCTCTTTTTCTGTCTTGCATATAGGGTTATCGTTACCATCTTTCTAAATTCCATATATATGCGTTAGTATACTGTATTGGTGTTTATCTTTCTGGCTTACTTCACTCTGTATAATGGGCTCCAGTTTTATCCATCTCATTAGAATTGATTCAAATGTATTCTTTTTAATGGCAGAGTAATATTCCATCATGTATATGTACCACAGCTTTCTTATCCATTCGTCTGCTGATGGGCATCTAGGTTGCTTCCATGTCCTCACTATTATAAACAGTGCTGTGATGAACACTGGGGTACATGTGTCTCTTTCAGATCTGGTTTCCTCGGTGTGTATGCCCAGGAGTGGGATTGCTGGGTCATATGGCAGTTCTATTTCCAGGTTTTAATGAATCTCTACACTGTTCTCCATAGTGGCTGTACTAGTTTGCATTCCCACCAACAGTGTAAGAGGGTTGAGAAATAAAGGGAACTTTGAAGAAGGCAAGAAAAGCTACAGAACATTGAATGGGGCTTCTGAAGGTTAAAATGTAGTGTTTACTTAACATGCTAATAGCATCATCTGGCATGCAGAAACAATGGAGTCGGTCCCAAAGGGCTAGCTTTCTAAATGATAGTAAACCTCTGAGTGTACCAATATAATACACTTGATCTAATCTATCCTTCTTTGGACTTCTGTGTCCCTGACTCTCCATAACTCCCTGATTACGTTGAGGAAACAGAATTAATTTCCCATGTCCTTTGTTTGGGAGAATTAGCTAACAGCCCATTTTCCTCCACTCTAATGTTATCTGATGTGCTTAAGCCACTGCTACTCCTTTGAGTAGATACCTTTTTAAAAAGGATCTTGGGGTAGGAAAAGCCTTCATGAAGCAAGGGATTGAATCTCCAATGGTGGAATCTAAGTAAGACATGCAAAGCAGTAAACAGACTCAGGAAGAACACATTACTCTATGCGCTTCAATCAGGCAGTGGCTAGGAGCAGGTGTTTAGAATCAAATAGATGGGATTTCAAATTCAATTTCAAATCCTAGATCTACAACATACTATCTGGGTGATCCAAGTAAATTAATTAAGTCCACTTCCTCAACTGTTAAATGAGGATAATAAGGATCTACCTTACCAGGTTATTAGATTAAATAAGATGACATAAAGTCATCCAAGAAGAATCCGTTATAATTTTTTGAGTGCTTACATATTTTTATTATTTAATCATATCTGCTGATTAAATAGAACTGACCATGTCCTAGTCTTTTCTGAAACCGCGGTGGGTTCTTCCCAGAGAGCCCTGAGGCCCGGGAGGTGGTCCACCCTGTTTGTATTTCAGGCAGAGGGTGGAAGAAGCAGCAATGATGGGAAGTCCAGGCCTCTGGCCACTGGTCGTACTTCATGGGTAAGAGTCACATGGAAGACACAAACAGGGAAACTTAGATGAAACCTGTGTCCTCCCCACTACACGTGAACAATAAACGCACAATTCAGAATAATTATCACCAGACTTCTGCTGGGAGAAGTTTGCACACTGCTTTACATAAAGGCCACCAGGTCTATTGACACCCTGAGGACTTAAAGGAGTGAAGTTGTGGGATGCACATAACAGGCACCCCCTCTCCCAAAAACTACCCTTTTTAGCAAACCCCAAAACTCTGTTGTTCAGACCCCTTCAGTCTGCTCCCAGAAAGCTCAGATGGTTTCTGCTTTCAACTTTGGAACCTCCAGGCTTTCCCCAAGTCTTTCCCCTCTATCAAAATGTACCTATTTGGTCCCTCAAGTTCCTATTCTTTACTAGATGTCAGTGATATAATTTGGAGTTAAAACACTAATATTTTTATGATTTTGTTTCCCATCAACCACAAATAAGAGTTTCAAAGAGTGCATTATGGAGGATATTAGATCAACAAATATTTTTGAGGGTTTAGTGTGCACCCAGCATTGTGCTACATCCTATAACACTGTACAAGGAAAAGAAGAATTGCCACAGTGGGTCAATCCAGCCTACTACCCAGTTGCTAACATTAGCAATGAAGAATATGCTCAGGAAAAAGCAGAGGCAAAACATTCATACAAACCTTCTGGCTGGCAATTGAGCCAAACAGAGCAAAAGCTTTAAAACTGTATATAATCCTTGACCCAGTAATTGTGCTCCTAAGAATTTTTTCTAAAGAAATAATCAGAGATATACACAAAGATGCAAGCACAATGATGTGTGTTGCAGGATTATTTATAATACCAAAAACTTGAAAGCAATCTATCCAAAATAGAGGACTGGGCAAATAATTCATTCTGCATCCACATGATAGAAAATTGCATATACATTAAAGTTATATTAATACAAGACTCTTTAAAGACAGGAAAAATCTACTCACTGCTGATTGTGAAATTTTTTTTAAATTTTATGCATAGCAAAAAGATTAAAAAGATATATACCCTAAATGTTGAAAAAAATGATTATGTCAGAATGACAGGATTACTAATGACCTTTTTTGAGCTAAATTTTCCTGAAGAAGCATTTTTTAATTATAAAAAACAATAAAACTTATGCTTTTTAAATCTCACAGTCCCTAAGAAGGACTGTTTGTCTTCCTTATAACATCAAAGAGTAAAGTCCCAGCTTCTCCTATTGTAGCCATTTAATGGTTTTGCATTTATAAATGTGGCTAACATTTTTAATCCTTTTGATTTCTGGTTAGTAATTTCTTGTATTATTTTTTTAATCATTGTACATTCAAAGAAGGTTGCAAGAAATGTATAGGGAAGTCCCATGCACTGTTTCTTCAGTATCCTCAATGTTAGCATCTTATATAACTATAATGCAACATCAAAACTGGAAATTGACATTGATATAATTTGCAGTGCTTATTCAGATTTCACCAATTATACATGTATTCATGTCTGAGTGTGTGTACGGATGAGTGTTTAGCTCTATACAATTTTATCACATGTATAGCCTTGCATAACCACCACCACAATGAAGATACAGAATATTTTCATTACTGCAAGGATACTTCATGCCTCCCTCTCCAATTCTCTAACCTCTAGCAACCACTAAACATTTGTCCATCTCTATAATTTTGTCCCTTCAAAAATGTTATATAAATGGAATCACACAGGATGTAACCTTTTGGGATCAGACATTCTTACTCACTGTAATTTGGTGATTCATCCAGGTTGTCATATGTATTCATAGTTCATTACTTTTTCTTGCTAAGTAGTATTCCAAAGTATGGATGTGACAGTATGTGCAACCATTCAGCCACCGAAGGACAGTTGCACTGCTTTCAGTTTTTGGCTATTACAAATAAAATTTCTATGGGCATTTGTGTACATTTTAGTATTTTTTTAAATTCTCAATTTATGTCACCCAAGAACTCAAGAAAGCCTTCTCCTCCTGTATACTAGGACTTGTTTTTTAAAAAATCCATGTTTACCTTAGGTGTACCGGCACAGTTCTATGAGAAACAAGATAAAGAAAAGAACATGGAGTTACACTGTGTTTTCTCGCTGAATTGTATTTTTTAATTTATCTGTCTCTGTCCCTCGACTGCGCGCTACATGGAGGCATGGATCATGACTGAATTGCCTCTACTTCTATGGCAGGGCACAGGACCTAGTAGAGAGTAGGTGTTTAGAAAATGTTACCATCTTTAGGGGTGGGTGGGGTCCAGGGATAGATGTTCTGTAAGAAACTCCATGGATTATAATAGGCAATCAAGGTTGAGAACTACTATTTAGCTGAATAATGATTATTTAAAGGAGAAGAACAAAAGCTCATGATAGGAGACGGCAGACTCAGGACATAGATGGGGATGAGATGCTTTATTAGCCTTCTCTGCCTGAAAGAGTGAGTTCTGTATCCAGATTAACCTCTAGACTGCATGGTAGAGGACCAGTCATTTCTAGTGCTGTGTTTGAAAAGTGCTGTAGTTAAAAAAAAAAAAGAAAAGTGCTGTTGTTGAATTCCTATGTCTGACTGGGGCAAAGTAAAGCCAGCTTCATCCGTCCCACGGAGTTTTACCTATGTGAAAGGCTGCCCCAAGCATCTCTGGAGCCCCAGACACCTTGAGGAATTTGATGGAAAAAGCAACTGGTGAAATAAATTGCCTGGAGGTGCTTATCTGTTTAGATGGCATAATTACATTTGGCAGAGCTCTGGAGGGAAGGAACAATGGCTCCTTATATTATTATTACTGGATCACCTGGGAGACAGCCTAAAACTGTCCCTTGACAAATGCCAGTCCTGCCAGACCTCAATAAAATGCTTTGGAGATGTAAAATCACATCAGAGGCTGAACACAGACTGTGGAAAAATGACGGGAATGGCCAGGGCCCAACATTTTTAAACACTGAGGGGATTCTGTAGACACTACAGCAGCTGGTTGAAGGACTATTCGAAGATTGCAAAACACCTCGGTGAGTTGGTGCCTGAGATCAGAAGCAGAGCACAGAGTTAAAGAAGGAGGGGAAGGCTTGTACAAAATACCAGGGTCTGTCAGTCAGGAAGACTTGTGCTTGGGGTTCAACTATGCTGTATCTCAAAATAAAGCTGTCCTTGTGGGAGGACCCCTCAAAGAGCAAACAAACCAAGTTTAGTTTTTGCCTGGGCCAACTTTTCTCATGTGCCCTTCCTCTTGAACTTTTGGAGATTGGCATGCTGCCTTGCTTACGGTTCTAGCATGTGCTGTCCCCCGCTACCAAGGCCTGGTTTGAGGACTTGGGATCTGTGCTATGTCATAAAGACACAGGGGCAAAGATCATCACAGCTTTTTGCCAAGTGGAGTCTGTAAGCTGGTGAGATTTAAGATCCAATTCAAAATTTGAGTCTGTAGCACAAAGTCGAAAATACAGACAATGTCCTCAAGTATTTCGTGCCCTGGAGGCAAGGACCACAGACCTGGGCTGATTGAGGAAAGGACATCTCCTTTGCACTAGAAAGGTGAACTATGAGCTAGTTAGGGATAGTGGGGAGGAAGGAGTCAAGGAAGTATAGGCTCAGTCTGTGGAATTGAGAAGACACCTGCAAAATGCTTTCCCTCAGCTTGAGTGAGTCAAATAAGCTCTTTTTGGAGAAGGCGCACCCTGCCTCACACTTTTTCACAGGCCCTCAAAGGGCTTGTTTCAGCTTCAGCCTGCCCTACTGAGAGGGGCAGATTGAAATCTCATATTGGAATGTGGAAAGACTGTGACCCAGAGGTCCCTGCTCGCCTCCAAGCTGAGAAGTGAGGTGAGAAGTGACATGATCCAGGTGTATACCTAGGGTCAAAGAAAAAGGGACCATGGAAGCCCAGGTGTTGGCAACCATTTTTGACATCAACTAAATAGTCAAAAAAGATGGAAGGCAGGGCAGGGTTGCTACAGTAAATGCACTGGGCCCTCAGCAGTAACTGTGATAAGGCTCTGAAGAAGAGGTCAGAAAGCTCCTTGATGGGTCATGTTCATGTCTCTGCTCTGTCGGGAACACCACAACTGAGAAGCTGAGATCAGAGAGGATGAGACAGAGCAAACGCAATGAGTGACAGAACACTGTCTGGGATTTGCAGAAGGAGGCATGTAGGGTATCCTGATGTTGTACCAAAATCTATGGGGGAAGGAATTGACCCTCTACTCATCTGGATTGGAGAAGGCATTACCTATCCTCTGCTATACCCATCTGGAGGTTGATGGAAAGAACTGACAAGTGGGTCTTCCTTGGTAGTGACTCCTGAGTTTTCTCCCCTAGCAGTTTATAACATAGTCGAGATTTTAGACTTCTTTAGACATGAATTTAAATCTTGTCTTTACCACTTATTAGCTGTACACTTATTAGTGTGAGCAATTTAAATCACTTCACTGAATCGCAGTATTCTCTCGTGTAAAATGAGGATGATAATATTTACATAATAGGATTACTGTACAGTTTAAATGAAATAGCTATCAATGTCTGACACTAAGACCTCAGTATATTATTATTTAGCTTGATAATTATACATTTTCATCTGAAAGAAGACAGTTTTAGATAGTGGAAAAAAACAAGCTTTGAAGTCAGACTCAGGGTTGGATCCTGGCTCTAAAACTACCTGTGCTAGTTTGAGCAAGCCAGTATCATCTGTAACAAGGGATACTCCAAATGACCATCAATATTTACCTCACAAGCATGGCAGGTCCAGATTTTGTGGGGCCTAAAGCTTATACCATTTGGGTTAAATTGGCTTCCTTTAAGTACAAAATTAGGTACAATCCTAAACATTTATTTAGAATCAGACAATAAATCATAAGAAACACACATTTTAGAAACTGACAAACATCACAAACATCATAAAATTTTGAAAGTATTTATTTTTTCATTTAATTAACTCTAATTAAATTAACACATCTCCATGCTACCCTTTTACCTATATTTTCTGGCTGCATAACTTTTGATCACCTCTTCATCCAATACACCTTTTGTAGTACAATTTCTAGAGAGAGAGTAGAAGAACAATTCTGTTTTTTCTGAGAGTTTGCATGCATGCTCAGTCGCGTCTGACTCTTTGCGACCCCATCGACTATAGCCCACCAGGCTCCTCTGTCCATGGGATTTTCCAAGCAAGAATACTGGAGTGGGTTGCCATTTCCTCCTCCAGGGGATCTTCCTGACCCAGGGATCGAACCTGTGTCTCCTGCACTCCTGCATCAGCAGGTAGTTTCTTTATCACTGAGCCATTGGTTTCTGAGAGTTTGGAGAAGTCTTTTTCAGCTTCACAACTCACCACCTCTGGTTAATATCATGTCAATTTTCTGGATTGTTGTAAAATTGAGGAAAACCTCTATCATTTCTTTTATATGTGAGCTGTAAGATTTTACATGTCGAGTTTTTAAAGTAATAACTAATCTTAAATAAGCTTTAGATTTACCACTTCAGAAATGCTTCTGCAAGTCATTCCTACACTAATACAGCCAGCAATAACTTAACTATATGCAGAAGTCATAGCAAACCACATAACTATATCCCATTAAGCCCAAATAAATGTATATGCAACTCCATTTCTCTTTGGCTTGATCCCCAAAAGAGTAGCTCTGATAAAGACAACCTCTCTTTAGAAAGCAAAGCAAGACAGGGAATTCCCTGGTGGTCCAGTGTTATGGTCTTTTATAGACTGGGACCTGGGGACTGGAGTCGACGAAAAGAAAGAGAGAGAAAGAGCAATATCACTCGGGTTACGTGGAAAACCAATAAAGCCCATACAAAGGACTTGTACCACTCATGAAGGCACAGGGCATCCTCTCAAGGAGGTCTTGAAAGCCCGGGCAAGAAAGTGAGCTCGGTAGGCTTCCACGCTCCGAAGAACTAGCCAGAGACAGAAAGAAGGATGCGGGGGACCCAAGTATCTGGTGGAACAAGGGTATTTTATTAGCAGAAATGCCTGCTTATGTATCTTCAGTAAAATGATTACTCAGCCATTAAAAAGAATGAAATTCCACCAGTTGCAACAAAATGGATAGTCTATTAAGTACAAGGTTGCTGAGGAGAGTCACTGAAGGGAGTCACTGAAGGGAATCCAAGCAGGTGCTCTTTCCCATGATCTCAGTCCTGAGAACCGCGTGCAGCTCTTCTCCTTCCTGTATTCCAGGAACTGATAATGAACAGAGAGTCCTTGAGAACTGGCACACAAAGAAAGAAAATGCAACATATTGGATCCCTTAAAGTTGAACGTCCCCTGACAGTCCAGTGATTAGGACTCCACATATTCATGCTGAGGGCTCAGGTTCAATCCTTGGTTGGAAAACTAAGATCCCACAAGCTGTGTGGTATGGCCAAAAAAAGAGAGAGAAGAAAGAAAAAAGGAAGAAAATATGAAAAGGCAAAAGTAGTTTATGGATGTGTGGAAGGTAGAAGACACTCATTCTTAATACATCTTCACATGTAGATTCAAAGTTAATAAAACTATTCCCCAGTCCCATGTATGTTTCAAGCATTCTAGCATTGTGAATTCCACTGTAGAATTTGGAACACCAAACCCCAAAAGAACGAAGCCTCAGAGGAAATCTGGTAGACCTAACCTAAGGTAGGAAAGACTTTCTAAAGGAATACAGCAAGGAACTTCCCTGGTGGTCCAGGGCTTTGGACCCTGCACTTCCACTGCGGGGGGCATGGGTTCAATCCCTGGTCAGAGAACTGAGACCCCACAAGCTGTGCAGCATGGCCAAAAAAGACAGTGAAGACCAAAATCCTAAAGGAAAATACAGACTTAACTGTATTAAACTTTAAAACACTCTGTGGTTAGAGCAAACAAAACCAAACATCAAACGAAGAAACTAGAAGAAAAGGTACCTTTTTATTCATATTACAAGGATTAATAGCTCCAGTACAGAAACCCATTAAAAATTTTAAAGCATGAGGAATCCAACATTAGAACCATCAAAGAGCATGAAAAGGCCATTCACAGAGAAACAAATACAAAAGGCAAAAATGGAAAGAATTGGCAAGAATTTAGAGAAACTAAGCCCTCTCACCCTGCTATCAGAAATGTAAATTAGCTCACCTTTTCTTTTTTTCATTTACTTTTATTCATTGGAGGCTAATTACTTTACAATATTGTAGTGGTTTTTGCCATACATTGACATGAATCAGCCATGGATTTACATGTGTTCCCCATCCCGATCAGCTCACCTTTATACAGAGCAATTTGACAATATAAAAGTAACATTAAATAGAGTTTACTATTTGCCAAGTGCCCTGTGAAGTGCTTCACACTGATTTATTCAATTGCCACTCAATTGTATTGATATTCAATGTGCATCACATGTAATAATGAAAAACGAGATTCCTTAGACACCCAACAACAGGATTTGGTTAAATAGAACATGGAACCTCTATACAGTAGGATTGAACTAATTTATATTTACCAACATGGAAAACCTCTAAAATGTAGTAAGGTTTTTTTTAAGGCAACAAAAAAAGAATGTACAATATACCTGTTAAACAACAAAATTCAACTAAGTTTGAAAGATCTTAATGATTTTATTTAACAATTCATAAATTGGGCAGCATCCCATCTAGCATATAGAAAGGAGCTCTGAAGAGTTGTACAAAATGTAAGCCTTTTAATAAGCAGAAGGCAGAGGGACAAAGAAATTACTAGTGATGAGTGAATTGTTTCAGGCAAGGTCACCTTCCTTTGGAGGACTGCAGGGGTCTATGAGGTGGGTTACTTCACTACTGCTGACCCGACAATTGCAGACAGATTGGAAATTACATTTCTAGGAGATGCTGAAACTGCAATTAGGTTAGGTATTAAGTCTCAGTTTGGTGATGTGGGCTTAGTATGAGTGACTCCAGTTGGAGCCTCTTGTGTTTTTTAACAATTCCCCCCTTCTGATCAGACTCTTAGCTTAACTAGGAGATGTGATCAAAATTTAAGGCATTAGTATCACTTCCAGCTATCACTCTGAAGTTCCCAGTTTTTTGCTGACCCTCTGTGTGGTATTCACAGGTCATGACTTTCTTTGCTGCATTTCTGTGGCATTCACAGGTC
Source organism: Cervus elaphus (assembly GCF_910594005.1). Classification (NCBI taxonomy): domain Eukaryota; kingdom Metazoa; phylum Chordata; class Mammalia; order Artiodactyla; family Cervidae; genus Cervus; species Cervus elaphus. The sequence goes on along the minus strand of NC_057848.1, from coordinate 44,200,346 downwards.
ATGACTTCTGCTTCACAATTTTTAGCTGGTCATTCCCTTCATTTTTTCTGACATTCTAGTCTTAGAACATTTGCTTAGTGGTGAGCAGCCACCACCATGCATTTTACGATTCTGAGAGAACACAGCGCACTGGGGGGACTACTGTGACTATGATAAGCAGGATGAGTCCCAAAGTTTGGAGTACACTTTGGAGTCATGGTTTCTAAGACCCAAACCAATCAAAATCAAACACATCAAAGAAAGAACCTGTTGAAGAAGTTACTTTCTCAAACCAGTGGCTTATTCAGTGATCTTATGCATCTGAGTTTCAACTTTAGAAGTGTTAATCCAGGTGCAGCAAGTGGTTCTGGTCACAGCACAAACAACTCCTTGATCAGCCAAAAGATAATCAAGGGTTATTTTTTTATCAAGAGCAACCTTGACGAGAGAGTCTAAGGATTTCTAATTGGATGGTTATGGCTTTTGCAGTAGATTCTGTAGTATTTTCAGGAGTTTGAGATTCCTGATCATAGCCTCACTTGTCTTCGACTCCTAACCAGGGAAGTAGGGACCTGCCAGGGTAAGTGAGTCCTGAATCAAGAACACCTTAATGAGGTGTTTCAGTTTGACTGTGGACAGTTAGGAGCACAGTTAGCTAACGTAAGAGGCATTGATTGCACAGTTATGCACCAGCCATCTGGGCATGCATAGGCCCAAGGAGAATGACAAACATCACAGACAAAGATAAATCCTGTCAGGACACAAAGCCATTCCCAAGGTGGCACTGTTAATGGATTGTTGCATGCATCTACTCAAGCCAGGGGTTGGTTAGGTTTTCAGCACAATTGGAAACTAAACCTCCTAACCCAAAATAAAAAGTTGCTCTAAATTCCTTGCAAAGATCGGTGCTGCTGGTGAGACCTTTTCATGACTGAGGGAGATCTGATAATAGATAATCATAAGTGTGGGGGTGCAAATGTACTACGATTTACATAGATATTTGTATATACTTGGGCAAATACATTATAACTGAAGAAAAGTAAAACAAGGCACAGGATGTTCTGGGCATAAGTCTAACTCTAAGTGATTCCTAAGACAGGGAATCAGTCGAAAATAGAAATTGGTCACAGGGAGGACCAAGGGGCCTCTAGCATCATGTTGTGGCTGTTGTTCAGTCCTTCAGTCGTGTCTGACTCTTTGCGATCTTGTGGACTGCAGACCGCCAGGCTTGTCTGTCCTTCACCATCTCCCAGAGCTTGCTCAAACTCACGTCAATTGAGTCGGTGACGGCATCCAACGATCTCAATCTTCTGTCGCCCCCTCCTCCTCCTGCCTTCAATCTTTCTCAGCATCAGGGTCTTTTCTAATGAGTCAGCTCTTTGCGTAAGGTGGCCAAAGTATCGGAGCTTCAGCATCAATCCTTCCAATGAATATTCAGGACTGATTTCCTTTAAGATGGACTGGTTGGCTCTCCTTGCAGGGACTCTCAAGAGTCTTCTCCAACACCACAGTTCAAAAGCATCAATTCTTTGATGCTCAGCCTTCTTTATGGGCCAACTCTCATATCCATACATGATTACTGGAAAAACCATAGCTTTGACTATACAGACTTTTGCTGGCAAAGTAATGTCTCTAGCATCATAGACCGGCATTTATGATGACAAATTCAGCAATCTGAAATGTAAACTCTATTAGCAATGGCCTAGAAGATAAGGATGATGGCATTAACTTTCCAGGCCAATGACAGACTAAAGGAAAGAAAGAGAAGGCTTCATGTTTAGCTAAAGTATGAAATTTTGATCTGGCATCTTAGTGGTCTACATCAACATTAGCTACTTCTCTTCCTCTGATTTGGAGGTCTCCAGTGTCTGTGCTATGCTGTGCTTAGTCGTGTCTGACTCTTTGCGACTCCATGAACTGTAGCCTGTCAGGCTCCTCTGTCCGTGGGGATTCTCCAAGCAAGAATACTGGAGTGGGGCTGCCATGCCCTCCTCCAGAGGATCTTCCCAACCCAGGGATCAAACCCAGGTCTCTTATGTCTCCTGCATTAGCAGGTGGGTTCTTTACCATCTGAGCAACCAGGGAAGCCCTCCAGTGTCTACATAGGACCAGCTGTCAGGCGGAGCCTTCTTTAGCTGTGAGATATGCACTCAAGGTTTAAGTTCCTGAAGTTTGGTTGCCATCTGGATAAATGAGGAAGACCTCGTATAGTCTCTTGCAAGAAAACTTAAGAGCAGCTTTATTCTTGTGGATTCCAAATCAGAAGGGTGGGAGAAAACTGGAAACATTAGTTCAGAGAGTTATAGCCAGATATTTGAGGAAACTAAAAGAACTGAGGATCCAGTCCAGTTTACAGGTATATAACAAAACTTCAAAGATCAAAGACAGTTAACAGGACTAAAATCCAGTATCTACAAAGGTGCAAACATAATTTTTCTCTCTACAATCACCCCTATTTTTTAACCAATATAATCACAGTAAAACTAATTTGTTTGTATTAAAATTGGGCTAGCTATTTATATAAGTGCAGCAAGAACAGTGACTGTTCTTTTTAAGTTCAGTCTTAAACAGAACTTAAGTTTAAGTTCTTTTTAAGAGACATTTGCTGGAACTTTGCATAAGAAATCTCAACTTAAACTCTTAAAAGCCTCTGAGAACAGGTAGTCTAGCCAACATTTTGCCTAGAGCTTGTGTGAATTCCTCTCTTCTTGAGATCCTCAAAACATCCTAGCTTTCTGAGCCTGCCAGAAAGTGACCTTCCTTACTCACCTGGTAAGGTTGCCAGGAATCCAGTAAGCAAGGTGCTAGGTCAATTTTTCCAAGAGGCTTTATTGGCTCCATGAAGTCAACCTTAATACCTTAAAGCTCGCAGCACTGTTTATAATAGCCAGGACATGGAAGCAACCTAGATGCCCATCAGCAGATGAATGGATAAGGAAGCTGTGGTACATATACACCATGGAATATTACTCAGCCATTAAAAAGAATTCATTTGAATCAGTTCTAATGAGATGGATGAAACTGGAGCCCATTATACAGAGTGAAGTAAGCCAGAAAGATAAAGATCATTACAGCATATTAACACATATATATGGAATTTAGAAAGATGGAAATGATAACCCTATATGCAAAACAGAAAAAGAGACACAGATGTACAGAACAGACTTTTGGACTCTGTGGGAGAAGGCAAGGGTGGGATGTTTCGAGAGAACAGCATGTATATTATCTATAGGGAAACAGATCACCAGCCCAGGTGGGATGCATGAGACAAGTGCTCGGGCCTGGTGCACTGGGAAGACCCAGAGGAATCGGGTGGAGAGGGAGTTGGGAGGGGGGATCGGGATGGGGAACGCATGTAACTCCATGGCTGATTCATGTCAATGTATGACAAAACCCACTGCAGTGTTGTGAAGTAATTAGCCTCCAACTAATAAAAATAAATTTAAAAAAAATACCTTAAAGCTATCTGGTCATATCTGAGTCTATGCATCTCTCTCTCAAATACAACGTTCCTATCAAAGCCTTGGTAATACAGCCAATGTTTCTGTGTTCTGTTACAAGGAGAACAAACAGATCCTTACTGAACTTAGGCAAATAACTAACGATATTGCCATGAAAAGAATACCTAAGAGCTTCTCAATTATGGAGGGATCAGGTAGGGAGAAAAAGTACATGCTGCCTCTTTGCTTACAAAGGGATAGTTAACCAAATTGCTCCATGTCACAGCTAGCTTAACAGAAAAGCTTTTCTGATATCTGGAAAAACAAAACATTAAGGAACCAGCAATGTTTCGATCAAAGTCATTAAAAATTATAATCATCCTCCTCAATTCATTCAGACCCACGCAATTAACACTTGTTCTACTTGAATCCAGTTTTTCCACTAGTTCTGGAAATTCTTACCCAGTTCAGTTTTATGATCTTAAAGTTATCAGAAACCTGTACTTGTCAAAGTTCTTTCCATGAATCTCTTGAAGATAAAAGTACTTTGCAGGAACAATTTTGCAAAAGTATCAGGGTAAAACAATGTACATGCGTGCTCCGTCATGTCCAACTCTGAGACCCCATGGATTGTAGCCCACCAGGCTCTTCTGCCCATGGGATTTTCCAGGCAAGAATACTGGAGCAGGTTGCCATTTCCTCCTCCAGGGGATCTTCCTGACCCAGGGATATCTGCATCTGCTGTGTCTCCTGCATTAGCAGGCAGATTTTTTTTTTACCACCAAGCCACGTGGGAAGCCCAGTAACCGTATACACTTAAAAATGCTTGTTGTTAAAGATCTGATGAGAGTTAATTACAATAGAATTGATGAGAAAATTCAGTTATTTTGGTAATAACTGGAATTACTACTGAAAACACACCAGGACACTTCAAATTCCCAGGAATTTCATCCAATTTCTGAAACATCTATATATTTATACAAATACAACATAAAGAAGGTTTAGTACAACTTATTTGACAATGCTTCCCATGTAATCTAGCATATCAAATATACCTAATAAGTTAAACATCTCTCTTTTTCTAAGGAGAGTCATTTTTCTGTGACTTTCCAGAGACCTTCTGGAAAAATCTCAAAGTTACTTCCAGGTCAAAAAGACTTCATGTTGATTCGATTTTTTGGCAGGGGGATAGGGAGAGAGTTATCAAAAATATCAAAAGGCTTCAAAAACATTTGGTCAAATAGGATCATAGGTCACTGAAACAACAATTATCTGTTTAGCCATAGTGACAAAGACTTCACAGGCAAATACAGAAAGTTAAATAATTGTAAAAAATTTGGAAAAAAACAGAATAGCTTAGCTCTTTTAATAGAGAAGACTCAATTTTCTTAAGTAACCAAAGACTTAATAAAGACAGTGTGAAACACAGAAAATTATTTTGATAAGACACAAAATCTTTGTCTTCTAAGCAAATTACTTAAAAGATAAAAACCGCTTATAACCTCTTACAAGAGCAGACCAATAGTGGACAAAAACTTAGCACTTCTAACAGAGAGAAAATCAAACTCTAATATTGTACCAGCTACTTTTGATATTAAAATCCATTTTTCACCCAAATAAATTCATTTTAATCTTAGCCAGCTTAACCATGCATAAAATTATTTTCACAAGATTCCTTTCCCATAAACATTTTACAACTTTTTTACATTCAGATTTTGTCATATGTTTTTCCTCTTTCCCATTCTGAAATAACCAACCTCAGGACAAAGCTATTAATACTTTTCCTTCCCCTCAACAAAAATGCATTTCTATTCCTCATACCTTCTTTTACTGAAAACATACACCCTACCTTCCTTGCATGTGGAAACATTTCCCTTATTATTTCTAGTAGTTTTTTTTAATTTCTAGTAGTTTTAATTACATATATAATTGTTAACCCTTAAAAACCTTAATAACTAGTGAAAATAAATAAACAATTGTGAACTATTTTGTACATTAGCATTTTGTGACAAATGTATAAACACTTTATATTTTCTAGAAACATGTGCTTTTTCATAGTGATTTTTTTCAGTATGGCACAAAATGTCTTTACTAATAAACCCAAATATTTTTTGTTCCTCTATAAAATGAAACCAAAAGTAAATAAACTTACATTTAGTAATTAGTGTTTTCATATTTCATCTTATTTGGAAATTATCTAGATATTTAATGACTATCCATCACTTAATTTAACTAAGCAAAACTTTAAGATCTCAGGTTACCAAAAAGATTGTGGAAACTGCTTAAGTAGACATATTGTGAAACATAATTATTGCTAAAAAGTTCACCTAAAAGCTCTAACCTCACGTCTATTTAAATCACTTGTTTTCAACAATTGTGCTTAGCTTACTTCATCATACCAGGTTATATTTCTTGCTGACAAGTTTTATAACAGAGATAACATGCACTTATTTGACTAATAAACCTAGATAGAATAAAAGTTGTAGGTCTGCATTATACTCAATGTTGATAACACAAAGACATGTCTGTTTTAATTAAACTAACAGATTTGAATTAGCTTTAATACCAAATATTTTCCTAGATCACATGAACCTGAAACGCATTTGGGTTAGTTTCTGTTATATTTTTTAAGAATTTTATAAATACTAAATTCACATAGGCATTCTTTTTCTTTAAGCCAATTATACAGAACTCTATTCTGTTTTTACAAATTAATTTTGACAAAACCATCTGAAGGTAAAAAAAAAAATACAACACATCTACAACATATACAGACACACACCAAAAAAATGCTTACCCAAACTTTATAGTTGAGATTTTATAGTTCTTGTTCTAAAATTTTAACCATGAGGCAGGTATGACAATGTAAAACTCACTAGCTTAAAAAAGAACAGTTGAAATAAGTATACCTGCTCCAATGTCTATGGCTAAAGCCTTTTCTACTAATATTTGTGGAGAAAACACTTTAGATTTGTATTTGTCCTTAACAAGTAACCTTTTTTTTAACTTTCCCAGTTCTTTTTTTATTGGAGTATAATTGATATACAATGCTGTGTTAGTTTCTGTTGTACAACAAAGTGAATCAGCTATATGTACACATACATCCCCTCCCTTCTGGGCCTTCCTCCCACCCCTCATCCCACCCTTCCAGGTCATCACAGGGCACCTAGTTGAGTTCCATGTGCTACACAGCAGCTTCCCACTAGCTATCTATCTTACACATGGAAGTGTATATATATCAATCCTAACCTCCCAAATCATACCACTCTTCTCTTCCCCCACTGTGTCCACATGTCCATTCTCTACATCTGCATCTCTATTCCTGCCCTGAAAAGAGGTTCATCTGTACCATTTTTCTAGATTCCATATGTATGTGTCAATATACGATATTTGTGTTTTTTTTGACTTACTTCACTCTGTATGACAGACTCTAGGTCCATCCACATCTCTACAAATGACTCAGTTTTGTTCCTTTTCATGGCTGAGTAATTAATATTCCATTATATATAAGTACCACATCTCCCTTATCCATTCATCTGTTAATGGACATTTAGATTGCATCCAATTCCTGGCTGTTGTAAATAGTGCTGCATTGAACATTGGGTCACATATGTCTTTTTGAATTATGGTTTTCTTAGGGTATATGCCCAGTAGTATAATTGCTAGGTCATTTGGTAGTTCTATTTTTAATTTTTTAAGGAACATCCATACTGTTCTCTACAGTGACTGTATCCATTTACATTCCCACCAACAGTGTGGGAGGGTTCCCTTTCCTCCACACCCTCTCCAGCATTTATTTACAGATTTTTTGATGATGGCCATTCTGATCATTGTGAGGTGATACCTCATAGTTTTGACTTGCATTTCTCTAATAATTAGTGATATTGAGCATCTTTTCATGTACCTCTTGGTCATCTGTATGTCTTCTTTGGAAAAAGGTCTATTTAGGTCTTCCACCCATTTTTGATTGAGTTGCTCTTTTGATATTGAGCTGCATGAGTTGTTTGTATATTTTGGAGATTAATCCCTTGTCAGTTGCTTCATTTGCAAATATTTTCTCCCACTCTGACGGTTGTCTTTTCATCCTGTTTATGGCTTCTTTTGCTCTGCAGAAGTCTTTAAGTTTAATTAAGTCCCATTTGTTTATTTGTTTGTTTGTATTTTCATTACTCTTGAAGGTGAGTCAAAAAAGATCTTGCTGTGACTAATGTCAAAGAATGTTTTTCTTATGTTTGCCTCTAAGAGTTTTATAGTGTCCAATCTTACATTTAGGTCTTTAATCCATTGGGCAAGAGAGCTTTTATAGCAGTGTGTATTTTTAAAAGACTTCCCCCCATTTCGGGGAGAATGGATACATCTGTATGTATGGTTGAATCCCTTTGCTGTGCATCTGAAACTATCAGAACATTGTTAATTGGCTATAGGCCGATACAATATGAAAAATTTTTAAAAAGCCTTCGCCCTACTTTTTCACTTCAATCTTAGGAATTGAGGATGGTCTACATAAGAGTTGCCAGAGAAAGACTAGGTAAAACAATTACATATCAAAGACAGGGAATAATGCAAGTTCCTCCAAGAAGGACTTTTGTTCTTTAAAGACCAGAATTTTTACAATATTTACAAGCTTCCTGAGATAAATAGAGGAGGTTTTGGAATAACACGGTAAAAAGGATAGATAAGCTCTGCATTTTTTCTGCAGTCACATTTCTGGTTTTGCAAAGACTTGTAAGATAGGGATAAGAAAGAAAGAAAGTGAAGTCGCTCAGTCGTGTCCGACTCTTTGCGACCCCGTGGATTAATGTAGCCCACCAGGCTCCTCCATCCATGGGATTATCCAGGCAAGAATACTGGAGTGGGTTGCCAGATAGTTGCTTTTAATTTCTCAAGAAATTAAGTGACTACTTAAATGACATCAACCAAGAGAATGCACTGGTCATAGCAAACACCCTCTTCCAACAACACAGGAGAAGACTCTACACATGGACACCACCAGATAGTCAACACTGATATCAGATTGATTATATCCTCTGCAAACAAAGATGGAGAAGCTCTATGCAGTCAGCAAAAACAAGACCAGGAGCAGACTGTGGCTCAGATCATGAACTCCTTCTTGCCAAATTCAGACTTAAATTGAAGAAAGTAGGGAAAACCACTAGACCATTCAGGTATGACCTAAATCAAATCTCTTATGATTATATAGTGGAAGTGAGAAATAGATTTAAGGGACTAGATCTGAAAGACAGAGTGCCTGATGAATGATGGGTGGAGGTTCGTAACACTGTACAGGAGACAGGGAGCAAGACCATCCCCAAGAAAAAGAAATGCAAAAAAGCAAAATGGCTGTCTGAGGAGGCCTTGCAAATAGCTGTGAAAAGAAGAGAAGTGAAAAGCAAAGGAGAAAAGGAAAGGTATACCCATTTGAATGCAGAGTTCCAAAGAACAGCAAGGAGAGATAAGAAAGCCTTTCTCAGTGATCAATGCAAAGAAATGGAGGAAAACAATAGAATGGGAAAGACTAGAGATCGCTTCAAGAAAATTAGAGATACCAAGTGAACATTTCATGCAAAGATGGGCTCAAAAGGACAGAAATGGTATGGACCTAACAGAAGCAGAAGATATTAAGAAGAGGTGGCAACAATACACAGAAGAACTGTACAGAAAAATCTTCACGACCCAGATAATCACAATGGTGTGATCACTCACCTAGAGCCGGACATTCTGGAATGTGAAGTCAGGTGAGCCTCAGGAAGCATCACTACGAACAAAGCTAGTGGAGGCAATGGAATTCCAGTTGAGCTATGTCAAATTCTAAAAGATGATGCTGCAAAATGCTGCACTCAATATGTCAGCAAATTTGGAAAACTCAGCAGTGGCCACAGGACTGGAAAAGGTCAGTTTTCATTCCAATCCCAAAGAAAGGAAATGCCAAAGGATGCTCAAACTACCACACAATTGCACTCATCTCACACGCTAGTAAAGTAATGCTCAAAATTCTCCAAGCCAGGCTTCAGCAATATGTGAACTGTGAACTTCCAGATGTTCAAGCTGGTTTTAGAAAAGGCAGAGGAACCATAGATCAAATTGCCCACATCCGCTGGATCATCGAAAAAGCAAGAGAGTTCCAGAAAAACATCTATTTCTGCTTCATTGACTATGCCAAAGCCTTTGACTGTGAGGATCACTATAAACTGTGGAAAATTCTGAAAGAGATGGGAATACCAGACCACCTGACCTGCCTCTTGAGAAACCTGAATACAGGTAAGGAAGCAACAGTTAGAACTGGACATAGAACAACAGACTGGTTCCAAATAGGAAAAGGAGTACGTGAAGGCTGTATATTGTCACCCTGCTTATTTAAATTATATGCAGAGTACATCATGAGAAATACTGGGCTGGAGGAAGCACAAGCTGGAATCAAGATTGCCAGGAGAAATATCAATCACCTCAAATACGCAGATGACACCACCCTTATGGCAGAAAGTGAAGAGGAACTAAAAAGCCTCTTAATGAAAGTGAACGAAGAGAGTGAAAAAGCTGGCTTAGAACTCAACATTCAGAAAACTAAGATCATGGCATCCAGTCCCATCACTTCATGGCAAATAGATGGGGAAACAGTGGAAACAGTGACTGACTTTATTTTGGGGGGCTCCAAAATCACTGCAGATGGTGATTGCAGCTATGAAATTAAAAGAAGCTTACTCCTTGGAAGGAAAGTTATGACCAACTTAGACAGCATATTAAAAAGCAGAGACATTACTTTGCCAACAAAGGTCCATCTGGTCAAGGCTATGGTTTTTCCAGTAGTCATGTATGGATGTGAGAGTTGGACTATAAAGAAAGCTGAGCGGCAAAGAATTGATACTTTTGAACTGTGGTGTTGGAGAAGACTTTTGAGAGTCCCTTGGACTGCAAGGAGATCCAACCAGTTTATCCTAAAGGAGATCAGTCCTGGGTGTTCATTGGAGGGACTAATGTTGAAGCTGAAACTCCAATACTTTGGCCACCTGATGTGGAGAGCTGACTCATTTGAAAAGACCCTGATGCTGGGAAAGATTGAGGGCAGGAGGAGAAGGGGATGACAGAGGATGAGATGGATGGATGGCATCACCGACACGATGGACATGGGTTTGGGTGGACTCCAGGGGTCGGTGATGGACAGAGAGGCCTGGCATACTGCGGTTCATGGGGTCGCAAACAGTCGGACACAACTGAGCAACTGAACTGAACTGAACTAAATGGCATCATAGGCTGTTCCACCCATTTAACCACATTATCTTCAGTTTGCTTTTTCATATCAGGGAGAAGATTCCCAACTAAGATGAAAACCAAAATCCAAAATATTTCTGTGTTCTAGATTTAGAACTATTTGTCTTTGGAATGTTTGAGTAAATCCTTCCAGAAAGGCTTCAGAAGGTTTCTTTCTTTCCCTCTGGGTGTACAGTTTTCATTTTAAATTGGGAGAGGAGGCCTTTAAAGAAGTTCCCAATAGGCTTTGGATATCAGCTTCCAATTCGGCCAACTTCTAACCACAGAGTTGCTTCAAAAAAATATCCTCTAAAATATCTTGTTAGGTTTCATCCAGGAAGAACAGTATCTCTGACAGTAATGAACAACTACTTGGAGGTGCCCCCAAACAGGGTACAAAGGGCATTTTATTTTCCTTTCCCTACAGGATACAACAGAGATCCTGGAGAGCCAACTCTAGCAAGAATTCTCACCCTTAACCAGCTTCTCCCAGTTTTCCCCGGAACCCATCTTGCAGCCTCTGAGTGGGGTATAAAGTAGAGATTGTAGCTCTAGTATCTACCAGAATTTGGTAAGGTTTTTGATTGACTTTAACTTCAGTTTCCCCTTGGCTACTTACGGAAATAAAGTAGCAGTTTACTAGAAAAATCCCTCAGAGTCTCAATTCTGGAGGAGTCTCTCCTTCTAAGGTAGAGAAGGGAGCATTCAAGCAGCTGTTGAAGAATTTGCATAGGACCTTTGAGGTCTATCTCTTTTCTAAGTACCCCAGTTGATTACAATAGATATCAACCTCTGGGCCAGTGTTTTTGACAACGGACCCCTCAGTTCAGTTCAGTTCAGTTCAGTCGCTCAGTCGTGTCCGACTCTTTGCGACCCCATGAACCACAGCATGCCAGGCCTCCCTGTCCATCACCAACTCCCAGAGTTGACTCAAACTCATGTCCATCAAGTCAGTGGTGCCATCCAATCATCTCGTCCTCTGTCGTCCCCTTCTCCTCCCGCCTTCAATCTTCCCAGCATCAGGGTCTTTTCCAATGAGTCAACTCTTTGAATGAAGTGGCCAAAGTATTGGAGTTTCAGCTTCAGCATCAATCCCTCCAATGAACACCCAGGACTGATCTCCTTTAGGATGGACTGGTTGGATCTCCTTGTAGTCCAAGGGACTCTCAAGAGTCTTCTCCAACACCACAGTTCAAAAACATCAATTCTTTGGTGCTCAGCTTTCTTTATAGTCCAACTCTCACATCCATACATGACTACTGGAAAAACCATAGCCTTGACTAGATGGACCTTTGTTGACAAAGTAATGTCTCTACTTTTTAATATACTGTCTAGGTCGGTCATAACTTTCCTTCCAAGGAGTAAGCGTCTTTTAATTTCATGGCTGCAATCACCATCTGCAGTGATTTTGGAGCCCAAAACAAGAAAGTCTAGGGTATAATTCGGGAGGCCTGAGTGTTGTTTTAGATACTTTTTGTCTTTGATTTTCCATTAGCCTTTTGTAACAAAATTTTCACTGAAGCTATTTTAGACTCTAGAATGCTTTTGGAAGCTTCTACATACCAATTAAAATAGGTATCCCATGTTTGTTTGATTTAGGAATCCTTGCTTATCAGTGAATCTCTTAACTGAATGATCATGGGTAGCTGGAACATTCCTCATAATGGCCACTGTAAGTCTAGGGTTTTTTTTTAGTAAGATCTTGCCATTTTTATAGATACTTATAGCTTCCAGGACCATCATTCTTAAACATAAAATAAGCAGGTGTGCCAGAAGGTGGTGCATTCAACTATTTGGAATTTAAGCATCCCATTTTTTCTAGCCAAGCCTTTTTGGTCTCTCAGACCCAAACTACAGTAGTCCCTCCTTAATCACAGGGGATACATTCCACGAAAGACCTCTAGTGGTGCCCGAAACCCAAGGACAGCACCAAACCCTACTACCACATACTATTTTTCCCTACATGTACATATGTACCTATTACAATATCAATATCACAGTAATACAAGCCTGTGCCCCGACCAGTAATGCTGAAGAAGCTGAACAGTTCTATGAAGACCTACAAGATCTTCTAGAATATCCAAAAAAGGTGTCCTTTTCATTAAAGAGGACTGGAATGCAAAAGCAGGAAGTCAAGAAACACCTGGAGTAACAAGTAAACTTGGCCTTGGAGCACAGAATGAAGCAGGGCAAAGGCTAACACAGTTTTGTCAAGAGAATGCACTGGTCATAGCAAACACCCTCTTCCAACAACACAAGAGAAGACTCTACACATGGACATCACCAGATGGTCAACACTGATATCAGATTGATTATATCCTCTGCAAACAAAGATGGAGAAGCTCTATGCAGTCAGCAAAAACAAGACCAGGAGCGGACTGTGGCTCAGATCATGAATTCCTTATCGCCAAATTCAGACTTAAATTGAAGAAAGTAGGGAAAACCACCAGACCATTCAGGTATGACCTAAATCAAATCCTTTACGATTATACAGTGGAAGTGACAAATAGATTCAAGGGATTAGATCTGATAGACAGAGTGCCTGATGAACCATGGACAGAGGTTCATGACATTGTACAGGAGACAGGGAACAAGACCATCCCCAAGAAAAAGAAATGAAAAAAGCAAAATGGCTGTCTGAGGAGGCCTTACAAATAGCTGAGAAAAGAAGAGAAGCGAAAAGCAAAGAAGAAAAGGAAAGATATTCCAACTTGAATGCAGAGTTCCAAAGAATAGCCAGGAGAGATAAGAAGGCCTTCCTCAGCATTCAGTGCAAAGAAATAGAGGAAAACAATAGAATGGGAAAGACTAGAGAGCTCTTCAAGAAAATTAGAGATACCAAGGGAATACAAAGATAGGCACAATAAAGGACAGAAATGGTATGGGTGTAACAGAAGCAGAAGATATTAGGAAGAGGTGGCAAGAATACACAGAACTACACAAAAAAGATCTTCATGACCCAGATAACCACGATGGTATAATCGTTCACCTAGAACCAGACATCCTGGAATGTGAAGTCAAGTGGGCCTTAGGAAGCATCACTACGAACAAATCTAGTGGAGGTGATGGAATTCCAGTTCAACTATTCCAAATCCTAAAAGATGATGCTGTGAAAGTGCTGCCCTCAATATGCCAGCAACTTTGGAAAACTCAGCAGTGGCCACAGGACTGGGAAAGGTCAGTTTTCACTCCAATCCCAAAGAAAGGAAATGCCAAAGGATGCTCAAACTACTGCACAATTGCACTCATCTCACATGCTAGTAAAGTAATGCTCAACAGTATGTGAACAGTGAACTTCCAGATGTTCAACAGTTCAACAGTATGTGAACCGTGAACTTCCAGATGTTCAAGCTGGTTTTAGAAAAGGCAGAGGAACCATAGATCAAATTGCCAACATCCTCTGGATCATCGAAAAAGCAAACGAGTTCCAGAAAAATATCTAATTCTGCTTTATTGACTATGCCAAAGCCTTTGACTGTGAGGATCACCACAAACTGTGGAAAATTCTTAAAGAGATGGGAATACCAGACCATCTGACCTGCCTCTTGAGAAATCTGTATGCAGGTCAGGAAGCAACAGTTACAACTGGACATGGAACAACAGACTGGTTCCAAATAGGAAAAGGAGTACGTCAAGGCTGTATATTGTCACCGTGCTTATTTAACTTATATGCAGAGTACATCATGAGAAATACTGGGCTGGAGGAAGCACAAGCTGGAATCAAGATTGCCGAGAGAAATACCAATAACCTCAGATATGAAGATGACACCACCCTTATGGCAGAAAGTGTAGAAGAACTAAAGAGCCTCTTGATGAAATTGAAAGAGGAGAGTGAAAAAGTTGGCTTAAAGCTCAACATTCAGAAAACTAAGATCATGGCATCCAGTCCCATCACTTCATGGAAAATAGATGGGGAAACAGTGGAAACAGTGGCTGACTTTATTTTTGGGGGCTCCAAAATCATTGCAGATGGTGACTGCAGCCATGAAATTAAAAGACGCTTACTCCTTGGAAGGAAAGTTATGACCAACCTAGACAGTGTATTAAAAAGCAGAGACATTACTTTGCCAACAAAGGTCCATCTAGTCAAGGCTATGGTTTTTCCAGTGGTCATGTCCATACATGTGAGAGTTGGACTACAAAGAAAGCTGAGAGCCAAAGAATTGATATTTTTGAACTGTGGTATTGGAGAAGACTCTTGAGAGTCCCTTGGACTTCCAAGGAGATCCAACCAGTCCATCCTAAAGGAAATCAGTCCTGAATATTCATTGAAAGGACTGATGCTGAAGCTGAAACTCCAGTACTTTGGCCACCTGATGCAAAGAACTGACTCATAGGAAAAGACCCTGATGCTGGGAAAGATTGAAGGCGGGAGGAGAAGGGGACAACAGAGGATGAGATGGATGGATGGCATCACCGACTCAATGGACGTGAGTTTGAGTAAACTCCAGGAGTTGATGATGGACAGGGAAGCCTGGGGTGCTGCAGTCCATGGGGTCACAAAGAGTCAGACACAACTGAGCAACTGGACTGAACATATTATAAAGATTAATTTATAAATTAGGCACAGTAATAGATTTATAATAATCACTAATAATAAAATAGAAAAACTATAACAATATAGTTTAATGAAAATTATGTGAATGTAGTCTCTGTCACAATATATTCTATGGTATTATACTCACCCTTCTTGAGACAATATGAGATGATAAAATGCCTATGTGATGAGATGAAGTGAGGTGAATGATGCAGGCACTGTGACATAGCAGTAGGCTACTACTGCCTTTCTGATGATATGTCAGGAGGACCATCTACTTTGGGTGATCCTGGATCATAGAGCCATGATGATGCTGATGGATGGATGTCAGGAGCAGACAAAGTCACTGGTTGGGAATCCCAGGCTGGATGTAGCCAGAGGGCTTGAGGTTTCATCACACTATTCAGAATGGTTTGCAATTTAAACCTTAGGAATTGTTTAATTCTAGAATTTTCCGTTTAATATTTTCAGACCACAGTTAACTAGGGGTAACAGAAACTATGGAATGTGAAACTGCAGATATGAGGGACTACTGTAATACTTAAAAGGGTTGTGCTGCTGTGTTGCAAATTATGTGGTGCTTTACAGCACACCTCAATGCATGGAATTTTTTTTTTTTTTTAATTTTGAGGATAGTGATCAACTTATCCTAACTGACTTATCCATGACCAACTAATCCTAACACAAGAGTCTCAAGAGTTAGGTGGCAAGTGCTCCATCAGATTTTTTTTTCCATCAGATTTTAAGAGCCCACCAATTTTTCAACTTTGGGCTTCCAAGATTCTCATTAGCAATAGCCCTTATCTACACAAAACAAGACAAATATGTGCACCTTAACACACCAGCAGTAACCAAGAGATGTTACTGTGGCCTGCCAGGAGAAGGCCTGGTACACACTACCACCAGTTTCCAATGTGGAACCTGGGACTGGAGAAAGGACTGAACCAGTAGACCCAACAAGTGGAGACTGAAGACCGAAATTCTAAACAAATGGGGAACTACTGACTGAATCGCCAGCAGTTCCTAAAGTGGAATCTGGAGACTGAACTAAGGGTTAAGGTTTTCCAATCAAATAGGAAACTGTGGTCTAACTACGAGAAGGTCCTAACGTGGAGTTGCAGAAAGCCAATTAGATTGGGAGCTCAAGGCAAAGAGAGTGGAACTCTGAACCAAGAGGTACTTACCCACAGCCCTAGGAAATGGTGAAAAAGACAAAGAATTCAAAGGGTTTCCAGGGTATCACACCTGTGTTTCTCCTTGACCCCAAAGTCTCCTTCAGTCTCACTTTTGCCACCAAATACATTAAATAATAAAATTCAGCTGAGTAAAATTTAAACCTCTTATTGGCTTTATTCAACAATTCATGAGTCAGGCAACATCCCATATATCAAACAGGAAAGAGCTCTGAGGAGCTGTACAAAATGGAAGACTTTTACAGGTAGAATGAGGCAGAACAAGAAAGTTATTCTAGCAGAGTCGATTGATTCAGGCAAGGTCACCTTCCTCTGGGGAACAACAGGGGCCTATCAAGCAAATTACCTCTTTAGTGCTGACCAGGGATTTCCAGACTGACTGGTTAAGATTACATTCCTGGGAGAGGCTGGAACTGTAATTAAGCTTCATATTAAGTCTCCGTTTGTGACATGGGCTTAGCACAAGTGACTCCATTTGGGGCCGTATCTCTTTTTTAACATACAATTTCCCTAAAAAATTGTTGCACTGTTTACAATAACCAAGACATGGAAGCAACCTAAATGTCTATCGACAGAGGAATGGATAAAGACGTGGTACATATATACGATGGAACACTACTCAGCCATTAAAAAGAATGAGATAATGCCATTTGCAGCAACATGGATGGACCTAGGGATCGTCATACTGAGTGAAGTAACTCAGACAGAGAAGGAGAAATATCGTATAACATCCCTTATATGTGGAACCTAAAAAAAAGATACAAATGAAATTACTTATAAAACAGAGACTCACAAACTTGGGGGACAAACTTATGGTTACCAGGGCAGCCGGGCAGGGGGAGGTTGGGAGAAAGGGATAGTTAGAGAGTTTGGGATGGACATGTACACACTGCTATATTTAAAATGGATAACCAACAAAGACCTACTGTATAGCACAGGGAACTCTGGTCAATGTCATGTGGCAGCCTGGATGGGAGAGGAGTTTTGTGGAGAATGGATACATGTATATATATGGCTGAGTACCATTGCTGTTCACCTGAAGCTATTAGAACATTGTTAATTGGTCATAACCCAATACAAAATAAAGTTTTAAAAAACTGTATGCAAAAGCTTTTAAGTTTAATTAGGTTCCATTTGTTTATTTTTGCTATTATTTCCAATACTCTGGGAGGTGGGTGATAGAGGATCCTGCTGCAATTTATGTCAGAGAGTGTTTTGCCTATGTTTTCCTCTACAAATCGCCAGTCCAGGTTCAATGCATGAGACAGGGTGCTCGGGGCTGGTGCACTGGGATGACCCAGAGGGATGGGATGGGGAGGGAGGTGGGGGGGGTTCAGGATGGGGAACACATGTACACCCGTGGTGGATTCATGTCAGTGTATGGCAAAACCACTACAATATTGTAATTAGCCTCCAATTAAAATAAATAAATTTATATTTTAAAAAACTGTATGAATATATATCTATATATGTATACAGAAACATCTTTGGGATATATAGACCAAAATAATAAGGGTTCTTTCTAGGTGGTGGGAATTTTAGATGATTTTGCTTTTCTGCTTTGAAGTGAAGTGAAGTCGCTCAGTCGTGTCCGACTCTTTGTGACCCCATGGACTGTAGCCTGCCAGGCTCCTCTGTCCATGGGATTCTCCAGGCAAGAATACTGGAATGGGTTGCCATTTCCTTCTCCAGGGGATCTTCCCAACCCAGGGATCGAACCTGGGTCTACCCACACTGCAGGCAGATGCTCTACCCTCTGAGCCACCAGGGGAAGCCCTTTTCTGCTTTGCTGCTGCTAAGTCACTTCAGTCGTGTCCGACTCTGTGCGACCCCACAAACGGCAGCCCACCTGGCTCCCCGTCCCTGGGATTGTCCAGGCAAAACACTGAAGTGGGTTGCCATTTCCTTCTTCAATGCATGAAAGTGAAAAATGAAAGTGAAGTTGCTCAGTCGTGTCCAACTCCCAGCGACCCCATGGACTGAAGCCTGCCAGGCTCCTCCGTCCATGGGATTTTCCAGGCAAAAGAGTGCTTTAGACCTTTCTATTTTATCTTCTGAATTTTTGTTATGACTATTCCTGCTGCCCAGGAGTAAAGTCATCTTGCTGGGCATATAATCTATGCTACCACACAGGGTCCCATGCTTAGAAGAGTCCATGTTTGGCTTCATATTCTGTTGTCACTAATTTGAAATTCTGAATAATTCAGGAACAAGGGATCCCACGTTTTCATTTTGCACTGAGTCCTACAAATTACATAGGTGGTCCAGTGAGGAGTATAGCTTGCCTCTTCAGTTCTCATCCAGAAATGTGTTGCTCTACAACTATCACCATGGAGAACTTGCTACTCTCATTTTTGTTTCAAGTAGAAGGGTAAAAAAACCTCTTAATAAGGAGGCTTTTGACCTATTTTTTTTCACTGTCAGCAAGGCTGTCAATTCTCTCCCTGAAGGGAAGGGAAAGGCTCTGAGGGCAGAAAATTTTTTCTTCTCTACTAGATTTTAGTTTAGCATGCTCTCCTAGCCCCTGAGACGATGGATTGTAGGTGTCCATAATAGAGTACTGACTTCCAAAATGCTAATCCTAACGGGAGAAAAAAATCTATTCTCCTGTGATCTACAATCAATCCCAGCCAATACTCTAGCATCATATGCATATATGTACATTTACATACATGAATTATTAAGTCATTCTATAATGAGCGTTCATGCCTACAGCCTTGCCAAGCAAGACTTTCATAATATCCCTAAGTAGTTTAGCAACAATTCAGAGCAACAAATAAAGCCATCTTCTTAGCTACCAGTGAATATACTCATGCCCATATTGGTGATTTTCTATAGTTCATTTACATCAACTAAGTTTTTTATTGTCAGAAAGTTTCATGTAATTCTCCACTTGGAGATTTCACTGTTTCTTTTGTCAAGATTATTTTTTTAACCAGGCACCCCTAATTCCAAAGAAATCATATTTTCTAAATGTCAAAATAATGTCCTTAACCTCCTTTATCTCTATGGTTTGTTTCCTATTTCTACGGTAATATCTACTCAGATGAAAGAGCGTCACAGTCCTAATGTGACCCAATCCCCTTAAAACCAGTGGTCTCAGGAATTCCTTGGTTGTCCAGCAGTTAAGACTCAGCACTTTCACTACCATGGCCAAGGGTTCATCCCTGGTCAGGGAACCAAGATCCTGCAAGCTTTGTGGCATGGCCAAAAACAAAACAAACACACAAGAAAAAACTAAAATATAAACAAAAAACCCAAAACAGTGGTTTTACATCTTGTCACAAATTTGGGGGGATTAATTTATATTATATCCATTAAATGTCTTATCAGCATGCTGTTTAATCCTTCAAATAAATCCACTTACCTAAATGAGAATTATAAAAATCACCACATTTCTTCTAAGGAGTTCTTTTGGTTCAAATATCCTCTACTAGCTTTACTGACATGGCATCAAACTCCCCAGTGTTTCAGTGACCTCCACTGTCTCATAATTGTCACATAAACAAAAAACTTCTGGGACTTCCCTGGTGGCCCAGTGACTAAGACTCCATAGTCCCAATGCAGGGGGCCTGGGTTCAATCAGGGAACTAGACCCCACATGCCACAACCAAAGAGTTCACATGCTGCAACTAAGACACAGCACACTCAAATAAATATTTTTAAAAATTTAAAATAAAAAACAAAAAACTTCTAATTATGGATACTTTCAAACACACACAAGTATAGAGAATAGTGCAATGAAGTTCCAGGTATCTACTACAGTTTCAGCAATTACATTCTGCCTATTTTAATCATCACTTCTTAATTTTGTTTCTCAATTTGGAGCAAACTTTGAGTATTAGATTCTAACTAGGAATACAGCCAAATTCATATTATCACTTGAAACAAAGCTGTCACCTAAGTAGCAGTTATCTAGTTAAAATCTAAAACCATCCCCACTCCCAGATTTTCCATCTCTACCCAACCTGCTTTCTAACTCCCTCTCCTCCCACCCCTGAGCTTCAACTAGTACTTGTCCCAGCTAACTGGTCTAATCCTTTCAACTACTTAAATGTGGGACAGGAGGACTTTGAGAATAGATTTGCTTAGCATACTGCAGAAGAGGCAAAACTGCCCTCTGACCATTGCATCCCAGGGCAATTTCATTTCAATTCTTTAACTTCTGTAGCAGTGAACAAATAACAGCATTCGAATAAAACTTATTTTTCAGAACTTTTGTTCAAAGATCTGTGTAAATGCATGCCCATGTCTATCCATGTGAAAGTGGATATTAGGCAAAGAAGGCAAGAGCAAGGCTCAGAGGGAATAAGATGGAGGATTAAGTTATGGATCAAGGGAAAGGAAGCAATGATTCTAGGCTCCCTCTTGGAGCCTTTATCTCTTTTAATCTTCCCAGCAACTTCAGGTATCATCTAATTCCCACTTTACATATGAGGAAATTGAGGAAATTTAAACTTCAGAAGTTATATGGCTCAAGACACCCAGTTTGAGAATGCTGCAGGAGAACTGAGTCTGATCTGACTCCAGAGCCATGCCTTTCTTACCTAAATAATAAGGTCAGGAGCACTGGAAATTGATTGGGATCCCCCAGGACAATTCCTTCTGAGGCCCGAGCCTCCAAACAAATGCTACTGTGTAATGAGACTTTCTCTCTTCCTCACCAGATGGTCCCCTAAATTAGTTGAAGCCTGTGGGCCTTGAATACAAAACAGGCAGATGCATCTCTATTATAATACAGCAGTTTGGCTTCAGTTGCAAGTGTCAAGTGGCTTTAAATATAAGAATGTGATTGATTTACAGTATTTTTTAATGATAGGGAGTAGCCCAGCCCCCGAATGCCTGGCTGCTCTTCCTAACAGATAGAACTATACCTAAGCAGGCCACCAAAAGTGAGAGTTCTATTTCTCTGGGACAGGCCTAAGAGCACCTTTGCCCAACCCATACTGCTGATGCTGCATCTAAGAGACCCACCAGAGGCAGTTCTTGCTCTTCCTCCCTTAGCCAGACTAGGCAAGAGTTATTTCCTCAATAAGTCCCCAGCTTGCTGGAATAATAACCACCTTGCTCCTTTCTTTGCCACCAGCATTTACCCTAGCCTGCCTGAATCTAGAAGCTGATTCCTCTAGACTAGAGATCTTGCCTCTTCTTCACTGAGTTGAGGGGACAAAAGGCAGCTTTAAAACTTGCTTCTCTTTCACTCACATTTAGGATGCCTCCTTTTTCTGTATGTAAAGGCTCCGCTCATCTACAGATAACAAAATTCTGCTCTAACTTTGAAACTGAGAAATCAGTCTTTATTCAGACACACGCTTAGGCAGCAGTGCGGAGGCAGGATCCAGGAGGGAGAGGGAAGAAAGCAATTCTGAAAGGGAGTGAGGAAGTCTCAGGGTGAGGGAAGGGAGGTGTCATCAGAGGGTGAAGCAGGCAGCAGAAAGGAAGATGAATTCACTACTGAGGGGAAATGGAGAAGGGACTAAGTGCCAAGCACTATGCTAGATGCTTTACATATACCAAGTGAGAAGGGGCTGGAAATGGGGAGAAATTTATGAATGCCATTACAGTAGTGCAGGCAAGAAGTAATTAGGAACTTAATAGAGTACTGACTGTTTGAATGGGAAAGAAGGACAGAAGCAAGATTCACTGTGAAGGGAGTCTCACAGTGTAGACCAACTGATTGGGTGTAGAGGTCAGGGAGAAGGAAGAAACCAAGAGCTTTGGGTTTTCATAATAAGTGACTGTGAATGTAAGGGGAAATGACTGTCAGGAGATGCATGTACACAAGGTTAGTTCAGTTTGGGGCCTATTTGAGCTTTAAAATTTTTTTATTATGCAAATTTCCAAACAGAGAGAAAAGAGAATAGGATACTGAAGTCCTACATACCCATTACCTAGCTCAATAACTGTCAACACACAACCAATCTTGTTTCTCATCAATACCTTAACCTATTCTTTCTCTCCCCAGCTGAATTATTTTGAAGTAAATCCCAAACATCATATGATATCATCCATAAACATTTCAATATGTATTTCTGAAAAATATTCCTAACATAGCCACATATAATCATCTCAACTAAAAAGATAACATTAAGTCTTTAATGTCATCAAATACTTAATGATATCAGTAAGTATTCAAACTTCCTCAATCAGCTCCTTGTTTGATTTATATAGCTAATTGGTTAAAATCAGGATCCAGGACTTCCTTGGTGGCTCAGTGGTAAAGAATCCGTCTGCCAATGCAGGAGACATGGGTTCAATCTCTGATCCAGGAAGATCCTACATGCCACAGAGTAACTGAGCCCATGTACCACAACTATTGAGCCTGTGTGCCACAACTACTGAGCCTACACACCCAAGAGTCCATGCTCCACAGCAGAAGAAACCACAGTAAGAAGCCTGCACACCACAACTAGAGAGTGGCCCCCGACTCTCCACAACTAGAGAAAAGCCCACACAGCGATGAAGACCCAACACAACCAAAATAATAAATAAATTTCTAAAAAAAATCAGGATCCAGATAAGCAGACCCATTGAACATAAGATTCATAAGATTGTCTCAAACAGACATTTGGAGATATCAAGCAGGCAACTGAAATTTTGGGTCCAAAATATAGAGGCCAGAAATATAGATGTGAAAATCAGTTTTCCAGAAGGAGCAGTTGAAGCTATCTGACTAGATGAAACTATTGAGTAGATATTAAAGGGGAAGAATATAACAATAAAAATGCCCCAAGGATAGAACCCTGGTGAAAGTGAAAGTCACTCAGCTGTTTCAAATGATTTGTGATCCCATGGACTATACAGTCCACGGAATTTTCCAGGCCATAATACTGGAATGGGTGCCTTTCCCTTCTCCAGGGGATCTGCCCAACCCAGGGATCAAACCCAGGTCTCCTGCATTGCAGGCAGAATCTTTACCAGCTGAGCCACAAGGGAAGCCCAAGAATACTGGAGTGGGTAGCCTATCCCTTCTCCAGGGGATATTCCTGATCCAGGGATTGAACCAAGGTCTCCTGCATTGCAGGTAGATTCTTTACCAATTGAGCTATGAGGGAAGCCTAAATATTAGAAGAAATAGTGGTTGTATAATCCATGGAATTCTCCAGGCCAGAATACTGGAGTGGGTAGCCTATCCCTTCTCCAGCAGATCTTCCTGATCCAGGAATCAAACCAGGGTCTCCTGCATTGCAGGCAGATTCTTTAACAACTTAGCTATGAGGGAAGCTATGAAGAACCCTGGCGAGCAACTAAACTCAGAAGAAGAGAGACTGAGGATGGGAACCGGGAGATGTTGTAGAAACCAGTACTCGAGAAACCAAGCACCACACTCAGAGAGTTGGAGAACTCAGGTTTATTATGCCAGCGGGCCCAGAGGAGTTAACACTCCAAGCTCTGAGCCCCGAACAAAGGGATTACAGAGTTTTTATAGACAGACTGTAGTGGGCAACACTAGCTGTTAATAGGCTGGTTTAAACTAAGGGGTTTTGTGAGCGCGCGCGGGAACAGTGGTCAAGATGGGGAGGGGGATGCCTGACCTGGACAGGCATGATTAAGCAGGTTTGCAGGGGCTGGGTGACTGCAAAGAGCAGGACAAGGGTGAGTGAGATAAACTCCAGTTCCTAGTATTGCAAGTCCCCACTTTCTGAGACTACGTGACCTACGTGACCTACGTGACCTATGTGATCCAGACTTTGCAAGGGGCAAGGTGAGTTACAGAGGCAGGAGGTAACATTTTAACTATTCCTTTTCAGAGAGAGTACTTTGGGAAAGAAACAAGAAGCTGAAAAGTTGAAAAAGCAAACAAGATACTGTTGTCACCAGAACCAAGAAATGAAAGTGTTGCACAGAGAAAGGACCACACAATTCTCCTCACTCAATGTTTTCCCTCAAAAGAGCCTTGTAGTAGGACTCAGTCCTTACTTTGTTGTGTGACTTTCTAGTTGTGTTACAACCCTAAGTCCAAGATTCTTCACACTTAAAGGGGACTTCCCTGGTGGTCCAGTGGCTAAGACTCCATGTTCCCAATGCAGGGGGCCCAGGTTCCATCCCTGGTCATGGAAGTAGATCTCACATGCCACAACTAAGAGTTCACATGCTGCAACTAAAGATCCCTTAGTGCCACAACCAAGACCTGCCAAATTACCAAATAAAAATGAATATTTAAAAAAATAATAGGACCAGTCCTTCTTGTTAACAGACTGTTATGAGGATCAAATGAGAATGGAATCATGTGAAGAAGGCCTTTGTTGACTGCAAAGCACTGGACAAACAGGAGAGGCTGAGAGTTTAATACATCTTTATTGTTATTTGTATTACGTTAAAATGTAATTGCTGAATGGAGGACTGAAAGTTTTACTATTGGGAATCCTGAATTCAAAAGGCCATAGTTCTTTAAAAGTCTCATTAGATATAACAGCCAGCTCTTAGAACACTGTGCTGGACACTGTTCTAAATCCTCCATGTACCTTAACTCACTTGATCCTAAAACAAACAAACAAACTTATGAGACATGTACTATTATTAATCTTGTCTTACAGATTAAGAAGCTAAGGCTAAGAAAAGTGAACAAACTTGCCCTAGGTCACATAGCTAGGAAAGTGGCTGAGCCAGAGCTCAAGCCAAGTCTTTCCTATGCCAGGGCCTGACTTCTTGATCACTACACCAAACTTCCTCTAAAAAAATACGCCTTGGAAAATTGGAAGATCACCATATTGCAATCCTAATGAATTATGGATCTAGGCGTCAATGGCAGCTATCATCACAAAGGCAACCAGACACAATGCTCCTGAAGGAAGCACATACCACAACCGATGAAGAAATCTTTGACTTCAACCCTCTTCCCCTCAAAATTAAATCTGAATCAAACAAACCTTTTAGATTAGGGTTACAGTTACCAGATAAATTTCAGGATGCCCAGTTAAAACTGAATTTCAGATAAACAACAAATGATATTTTTAGTGTAAGCATGTACCATGCAATATTTTGTATGTCCCTCATTTGGGACACAGTTATACTAAAAAAGGTATTGTTTATCTGAAATTCAATTTTAACTAGGAACCCTGTATTTTTAATTGCTAAATCTGGCAACCCTACTTTAGATCCATTTATAAAGAACACAAAGGGTAGAGAAACATTAAAGGAACCAGAATGTGGCTATCTGCATCAGACTATGGGTAAATGTATAAGACAAACAATGAGACTTCTTCAAAAAAGAAATGTTAAGGGGGAGAGAGAAAAGAAGAAACCTATAGACTAAAGAAACTTGAGAGACACAAAACTCAATCACAATGTGTAGACTGTTTGGATTCTGATTTAGATTACTGAAATCATCACAATCATGATATTGTTAGTAACAAGAACACTGTTAAGTAATTCCTTAAGTATATTAAGGAATTCATTTTCTAGTGATATTGTGGGGTTTTTTTAAGAAGCCCTTATCTCTTATATTTAATAGACACATTTTGAAATGTTTATAGATGAAGTGGCATGTCCGAAAAGTGCTTCACAATAATCTGGATGGGAGGGAAGTGGAAGGGTTTGAATTGAGGATGTTGAAACTTCCTTAAAATGGAAGCAATTTACATCGTTTACAGCCTTTTTTACATGCGATTTCATTATATTTTTCTATTTCTGTTTATGTTTGAAATTCCCCATAATTAAAAAAAAAGGTTTTTGAAAAAACAATACCTAACACAGTGCCTGACCTATTGTAAACACTTAATACGTATTTGTTGGCAAGCAAATGAGTTTGTTAATTAAAAAAAAAAAAATAAAGCTTCCAGATGGTCATCAAATGGAGAAACATTTTGAAATGAGACTGTAAACAGACTCTGTATGATTTCAATACCTTTAGACTATGAAATTTCTGCACCTTGTTTTATGTCCCTGGATATGATCCAGTGTCTCCTGGTTTATGGTCTATGGGAACGTGAATAGAATTTGTATCCTGCTGCTGTGTGAAAATTGTATAAATCTTAATTATGTTGAATTGGTTTTAAAAAATAAGTAAAACTCTGGTGACTACATCAAAAAGCTCATACACCATAATCAAGTTGGGTTTATTCCAGGGATGCAAGGATTCTTCAATATATGAAAACCAATCAATGTGATACACGATATTAACAAATTGAAAGATTAAAAACAATATGATAATCTCAAAAGATGCAGAAAAAGACTTTGACAAAATTCAGCAGTCATTTATGATTAAAACTCTTCGAAAAATGGGCATAGAAGAAACCTACCTGAACATAGTAAAGGCCATACATGATAAGCCCACAGCAAACATTATTCTCAATGGTGAAAAACTGAAAGCATTCCCCCTAAGATCAGGAGCAAGACAAGGGTGTCCACTTTCACCACTATTATTCAACATAGCTCTGGAAGTCCTAGCTACTGCAATCAGAGAAGAAAAAGAAGTAAATGGAATCCAGACTGGAAAAGAAGAAGTAAAGTTCTCACTATTTGCAGATGACATGATACAGTACATAGAAAACCCTAAAGATAGTATCAGAAAATTACTAGAGCCAACCAGAGAATTTAGCAAAGTTGCAGGATACAAAATCAATACACAGAAAGCACTTACATTTCTATATACTAACAATGAAAAATCAGAAAAAGAAATTAAGGAATCAATCCCATTCACCATTGCAACAAAAAGAATTAAATATCTAGGAATAAACTTACCTAAGGAGACAAAAGAACTGTACACAGAAAATTATATGACACTAATGAAAGAAATAAAAGACAACATAAACAAATAGAGAGATGTTCCGTGTTCCTGGTTAGGAAAAATCAATATTGTGAAAATGACTATACCACCAAATGCAATCTACAGATTCAATGCAACCCCTATCAAATTACCAATGGCATTTTTCACAGAACAAGAACAAAAAAATTCACAATTCATATGGAAACACAAAAGACCCTGAAGAGCCACAGTAGTCTTGAGGAAGAAGAATGGAGCTGGAGGAACCAACCTTCCTGACTTCAGATCATACTACAAAACTACAGTCATCAAGACAGTATGGTACTGGCACAAAAACAGAAACATAGACCAATGGAACAAGACAGAAAGCCCAGAAATAAACCCATGCATCTATGGGTAACTTATTTTTGACAAAGGAGGCAAAAATATACAATGGGGCAAAGACAGCCTCCTCAATAAATGGTGCTGGGGAAACTGGACAGCTACATGTAAAAGGATGAAATCAGAACACTTCTTAACACCATACACAAAGATAAACTCAAAATGGACTAAAGACTTAAATGTAAGACCAGAAGCTATAAAACTCTTAGAGGAAAACATAGGCAGAACACTCGATGACATAAATCAAAGATCCTCTATGACCCACCTGCTAGAGTAACGGAAATAAAAACAAAAGTAAACAAGTGGGACCTGATTAAACTTAAAAGCTTTTGCACAGCAAAGGAAAATATAAACAAGGTGGAAAGACAACCCTCAGAATGGGAGAAAATAATAGCAAACGAAACAACTGACAAGAGATTGATTTCCAAAATATACAAGCAGCTCATACAATTCAAAACCAGAAAAACAAACAACCCAATCAAAAAGTGGGAAAAAGACTTAAACAGACATTTCTCTAAAGAAGACATATAGATGGCTAACAAACACATGAAAAGATGCTCAACATCGCTCATTATTAGAGAAATGCAAATCAAAACTACAATGAGATATCACTTCACACCAGTCAGAATGGCCATCATCAAAAAGTCTACAAACAATAAATGCTGGAGAGGGTGTGGGGAAAAGGGAACACTCTTGCACTGTTGGTGGGAATGTAAATTGATAGAGCCACTATGGAAGATGGTATGGAGATTCCTTAAAAAACTAGGAATAAAACTACCATATGACCCAACAATCCCACTCCTAGGCATATACCCTGAGGAAACCAAAATTGAAAAAGATACATGTATCCCATTGTTCATTGCAGCACTATTCACAACAGCTAGAACATGGAAGCAGCCTAGATGTCCTTCAACAGACAAATGGATAAGAAAGCTGTGGTACATATACATGATGGAATATTACTCAGCTATTACAAAGAATGTATTTGAATCAGTTCTAATGAGGTGGATGAAACTGGAGCCTATTATACAGAGTGAAGTAAGTCAGAAAGAAAAACACCAATACAGTATATTAACACATATATATGGAATTTAGAAAGATGGTAATGATGACCCTATATGCAAGACAGCGAAAGAGACACAGATGTAAAGAACAGACTGTTGGACTCTGTGGGAGAAGGCAAGGGTGGAATGATTTGAGAGAATAGCATTGAAACATGTATATTAACGTATGTGAAATAGATCGCCAGTCCAGGTTCAATGCATGAGACAGGGTGCTCAGGGTTGGTGCACTGGGATGACCCTGAGAGATGGGATAGGGAGGGAGGTGGGAGGGAGGGTCAGGATGGGGAACACATGTACACCCATGGCTGATTCATGTGAATGTATGGCAAAACCACCACAATATTGTAAAGTAATTAGCCTCCAATTAAAATAAAAATTAAAAAAATAAAAAAAGGAAGTTGTGGTACATAGACACAATGAAGTATTACTTAGCCATAAAAAGGAATGCATTTGAGTCAGTTCTAATGAGGTGGATGAACCTAGAACCTATTAAACAGAGTGAAGTAAGTCAGAAAGAGAAAGATAAATATCATTTTCTGACACATATATACAGAATCTATAAAAATGGTACTGAAGCATTTATTTACAGGGCAGCAATGGAGAAACAGACATACAGAATAGACTTATGGACATGGGGAGACGCGAGGAGAGGGTGAGATGTATGGAAAGAGTAACATGGAAACTTATATTACCATATGTAAAATTGATAGCCAACAGGAATTTGCTGTATGGCTCAGGAAACTCAAAACAGGTACTCTGGATCAACCTAGAGGGGTGGGATGAGGAGGAAGATGGGAGGGAGGTTCAGAACAGAGGGGATATGTGTATACCTATGGCTGATTCATGCTGAGGTTTGACAGAAAAACAACAAAATTCTGTAAAGCAATTATCCTTCAATAAAAAAATAAATAAACTTAAAAAAAAAACCTCTGGTTACTTAGCTCCAAAAAAGAATTAAAAATTAAATGAGATTGCAAGCATGAATATGCCTGAAAACACAAATCAGATTCATTTATGGACCAAGCTATACTCAAATGAAAACAATAATGAATTTGCTCAGACAGGGAATTTGTTTATTAAAGATGAACATCTGTGAAATTCTAGGCAGCAGAGGTTACATATATTACAGGTATTAATTTTGGTAAACACAGAAGACACCTTTAACCCTCCAAAAAGATGTTATGCAGAAAACAATCTACCTTAGATTTTCTTCAACATTTACTATTTCAGTGAACTGTTGTGGAAAATCATGTTAATTTCCCAAAGGCCTTTGGACAGATTTCAAAAATTGGAATGTTCAAATGCAAGTGATGGCCAATTACTAAAAATTAATGACTCCTCATGCTGAATAATGCATGCACTTGGCAGGAGGACTTTGACAATAACGCAGTGTTGTCAGTTTTGAATGCAGTCTGGCCTTACCTGCTAGGTACATGCAGGCAACCAAATTTAAAAGCAACCCTCTCCACCCTGACAAGGTGCAGGTTAGTATGTTTAGTGAAGTCTTTAGTGCAGGAGAGATAAGATGTTTATTTTATGCTTAATATTACACTATATGGATGCACTTTAATTAATTCAACCATTGATGGATATTTCCCACTACTAAAAACAACAATGCTTTTGACCATATACATTTAGCCTTACATTCTGGTGCTTTAATTTCTAGGGGAGCGATTACAAGAAGTGGGTTAGCTGAGCCAAAGAATATTTATAAATATTCTTAATTTTAGCAGAAACGTGCATGTATTTTTTAAATTAGGACTACAATGAGGAATGACGTTTTAAAAATGCAATCACCTAACTACAAGTCAACCATCTCACTAGTCTCACTTCAAATGCTAAGTATGCTTAAAAACTGCTTTAAATAGAGAATTGGGTTCTTAACCTCTCATCTGCAGCGCTTCTGATGTTGAAAATTCCGTGGTTTATTGTTTCAGAGCATCTTGTATCAGTATTTTCAGTTTGGTATTCCCTCCAGTACTAGAAAGAAGCAGTGGTTTAAATTGACTCTGTGCCACTGTCTCTGAATTCTGAGTGCCACTTTTATCTGTCTTTCCTTGGTCCCTTTTTGCAAGGAGAGCTTGGTTGTCTGCACTCTTTGAAAGTATTTTTATTGGTATCTTTCCCTCATTCTTTTTCTCCTTCTAATCTTAAAGATCCCTTTATTTGCTGTTCTTCAAATTAAAAAATAGCAAATGCTTGTTATGACCAGTGAAACAATGCAAACAATGCAATTGAAGAATGTATAAAGACAAGGCTAATCATTCACACCTCGACCTCCTGATGTGATCAGTATTAACAGGCTGCTGAGCCTTCCACAACTCCCTTTGCTCATTACCAACAGATCAAACATATGTGCACATATATAAAATTGTTTTCTGCAAAGCATAATCACACCATACACATTATTCTGCAACTTGTTTCACTTAACTAAATGTGCGTGTGTGTGTGTGTATAGATATAGGTCATCGCTGGTGGCTCAGTGGGTAAAGAGTCTGCCTGCAATGCAGGAGACCCAGGTTCAATCCCTGAGTTGGGAAGATCCCCTGAAGAAAGAAATGGCAACCCACTCCAATAGTCTTGCCTGAGAATTCCATGGACAGAGGAGCCTGGTGGGCTACAGTCCATGGGGTTGCAGAGTCTGACATATACACACATAGTCGGACATGCACACATATACACACCTCACACACATACAGGTAAGGTGGTTGCGGTTTAGTCAGTACACATGTATTAATATATATGTGACAACAGACAATGTATGTCATTTAACAAAATATAGTGGAGATACTCTGCAGTCTTAAGCTCTTTTCCAGTTCTAAAATTTATTTTTGTATTCCTTTGGAGAACGTAGCACCATGTATTTGTAATGGATTATTTAATGTCTTTCTTTCCAGCTATACTGAGAGTTCCTTAAAGGCAGGGGGCTAATTTTGTTCACCACTGTATCTCCAGATTTTAGGGTAGTGCTGCCAGGATAGTACATGCCTAAAATCTATTTGTTCATTATTTCAGTGCTTTCTGAAACTTTTAGTCCACTTAAACTGGGTCACTGCCAATACTCAAATATACGTGTCTTTAGGAACTCAGGGCTGGGTAAATCACCAAAGTTATTTGGATGGAACCTGGTGACAATACATTTAAAAAATGTGTAATATTTTATGCTTTTTAGCAAAAACCGCTTTATGTCACAAAAATGAATTTTAAGACAGCGCACATGTTTTGCAGAAAGCGAGCTCTACACTTGTAATTAGACCTGAGTTCTAGTTCCTCTTCTGCCGTTAATTACTCTGTGATCTTTAGAAAGTTCCTTACCCTTCCTTTCCGGTCCTGGTTCATCTGTTGTTCTAACATTCATTAATTCCACAAATATATACTGTCCACGGCGTGCTGGTACTAAGGCTAGTGATACAGGGGTGAGTAGCCTAACAGCTAACAGCTAATGAATGCTTATTCTAGGCTTGGTCTTTTGCTAATAAAGAGTCAATGGCACTATCTCATTTAATCTTCTACGAGATAGCACTACCGTGATACTTTCTGTACTTCACAGAGGGGGAAACTGAGGCATAGCGAGGTGAAGTAACCTCCCCAGCATACCAAATGACGCGGTGAAGACAGCACTGGATTCCGGACCGTGGGGCTTCAGATACCATTCCAATAACCTTAGTGACTCCCTGCCCTCATAATTTGGTGACTGCTTCAGTGGTCTGCATTTAAACTCAGCCCAGGGGTACTGGATGGAGCACCCTCTTGGTGCAACGTCTCAAGAGTTCGTCAGAGAAACCAATGAGAGACCTGACACGAGCTCGGTCAGACGGAACGCTCTACCTCGCTCTCGCAGTTTCCACGCCCGGAAGGTGCGGTGGTGGGAAGTGTCGGCGGGTCGTACGCGCGCACGCACGCCTCTCTGGGCGTCCCGTTTGGTCTGGGCCGGCGTGCGGGTCACGCCAACCCGACGCGCTTCTTGGAACTCGGCAGGGGGCGGGGAGAAAAGGCGAGCTGCGTGCGCGCCGGCCCTTCTGTCGTCGGTGCGACGGGAGGCTCCGCCCGGCCGAGGGCTTCTTTGCCCCGCCCCCTTCCCGCGCCGTCGTGGAGGCCACTTCCTGGCCCTCCCCACCTTTTGCGAAACCAACGAGAGGACACCGCCTGCATCTAGAGCAGCCCGACCAGGAACGTAACCGAGTGGCGCGCGAACGTGAGAGGAAACCTGTGCGCGGCTGCGCTTTCCCGCCCCTGAGCCGTTCTAGACGCGGGTGAGTGCTGCGGTTCCGGCCCGCACCTGGAGCTGCTCGCGGAGCAGCCCCCTGAACGACCCCGCCCCTCTCCGGGGTAGGCCTGGGCCCTGGCTCACTCCCAGCATGCTCCGCGCGAGGTGCCCAGGCAGGTCCAGTGGGAGGGAGAGATTGAGCGCCAGCTTCCTAGAGGCGCTCCCTCTGCCCCTCCTTGGGGTCTTGGGTTGACCATGTTCTCCCCCTCACTTCTGTTCTTCATTTCATCCTCCTCCCTTTTCCATATTCCACCGCAACCACCTTCATCTAAAAAGACAGAGTGGAAAACCACTCTGGTAGTTTCTGCCTTGTTTGTGCCCATGTGCAGTTTTAAGTTTCCCTCCCCTCTGCATCAAATATCCTATCATGTGCATCACATATCATGTGCTACTCCTTAGGAAAATTTGTGCAAATGACTTATAAGTAGTATCCCTATCAAGAAGAATCCTGAAATCCATATGCCATCATCAAGCTAAGAAACACTAGTGAATTATCATATATTGACCAGAAATAATATGAAATGCTGAAGACCTATATAAAAGAATTCATTTTGCAGTGCATCTGACAATTCTGCTTGTTTCCTGTCAATTCTCTTTTCCTTATTAGAGCTGTGTTTGTTGACCGAGTTCTGTGAGTGACACAGAAAAACTGTCCTGTCTCTTTCCCCACTCCCCCACCCCTGCTTAAGAATTACGTCTGTCAAGGTATTCCACGCCCGGTCCTTCAAAGGTAATGGAAGTCAAAGTCCATTTCCTCTAAAACCAAGGGTTGGTGTCCTTGAGGCAGTATGGTGATGTTAGGTGCAAGATCTGTTAAATTATGGTTAACAGATCTTACATGTTCATTTATAGGAAAACAGGGTTATTCAGTTACTTGTTTATTATCAATAATATGGATAGAAGCACTGTTGAGGTCATTGTTCTGTACTAGAAAAAGCATTAAACTGATGTCAGGATAGCTGATTTCTAGTTCATTTCTACTACTAACTGTGACTTTGGGTCAGTTACCTAACCTCTGTGGACCTTCTGTTTCCCTATCTGTAAAATGAGAAAAGTGACATTAAGTATCTTTTAAGCCCACTTTCAACTTTAAGAGACAAAGGGAAAAATCTAAGTAGCTCAGAACATTCCTTGTGGAGATGGAGAGGAGATTGGGAAATTTTCAACCAGTTGTATTTAATGTTGACTTTTCTTTTAATTTCTAATTGGAATCAAAGTGTAGACTTTTTACTTCCCCAAAGAATAAACAGATGCCTTTGGAGGAAATAAAAATGTTCATTAATGGTCCCCAGATATGCCTTATATTGACTCATTTCTCACCCAAATAACTTAACTCTTTTCATTATGGGCTTTTATTACATCAGTTAGTTGAGATACTGCGTTGGAAATCATTTAGTCTTAGGCACAAGAGGGTAAATATTAACAAATATGGTATCAATTCCAAGAAACTTGCTTTAGATGTACTCAAAACACCTGATAGTAGCCACCGGTTAAATAAAGCATTAGATTGAGAACAAAAGCCAGCACAGATACCAGTGGTGATATAGCAATTGTTAGTGGTTTTATTTGTTCAGTTTAACATTTTCTTGTAAAAGTCCATTTTTAGCTACAGAGGTACTTAAATAATATAATGCAAGCTTGTGAAACAAAATTCCTTTCAAGAGAATGGTGGACAGACGACCTCTGTAACATTGGTGTCTGGGGTCAGTGCTTTAATTCAGTACTTGGTTAATTAAATCCCCATAGATGAAGTGCAGAAATAGCCTCCCAGAAAATTCTATGGCTGTGAGGTATTTCTGCAAAGTTCCAGGTTATACCTAGCAGTAATCAGATACCATTGGAAGCAAAAAACTCTTAAGATTCTCTTGTACTATTTGTAACTGATTCCATGTCAAACCTGGGAGCCTTTTTTTTTTTTTCTTAACATTAAGAGCCAAATATAAGTATAAGGGAACTATCAAATCATTAGACTAATCCTTTTCTATTAAGTATCCTAAAGTTCTTTTTCTTCTTTATAGGAAAAATGCTTTCTGAAAGCAGTTCATTTTTGAAGGGTGTAATGCTTGGAAGCATTTTCTGTGCCTTGATCACTATGCTAGGACACGTTAGGATTGGTCATGGAAATAGAATGCACCATCATGAGCATCATCATCTCCAAGCGCCTAATAAAGAAGACATCTTGAAAATTTCAGAGGATGAACGCATGGAACTCAGTAAGAGCTTTCGGGTATACTGTATCCTCCTTGTCAAACCCAAAGATGTGAGCCTCTGGGCTGCAGTGAAAGAAACTTGGACCAATCACTGTGACAAAGTAGACTTCTTCAGTTCTGAAAATGTTAAAGTGTTTGAGTCAGTTAACATGGAAACAAATGACATGTGGTTAATGATGAGAAAAGCTTACAAATACGCCTTTGATAAATATAGAGACCAATACAACTGGTTCTTCCTTGCACGCCCCACGACGTTTGCTATTATTGAAAACTTAAAGTACTTTTTGTTAAAAAAGGATCCATCACAACCTTTCTATCTAGGTCACACTGTAAAATCTGGAGACCTGGAGTATGTGAGCATGGAAGGAGGAATTGTCTTAAGTATAGAATCAATGAAGAGACTTCACAGCCTTCTCAGTATTCCTGAGAAGTGTCCTGAACAGGGAGGGATGATTTGGAAGATATCTGAAGATAAGCAGCTTGCCGTCTGCCTGAAATATGCCGGAGTGTTTGCAGAAAATGCAGAAGATTCTGAAGGAAAAGATATATTTAACACCAAATCTGTTGGGCTTTTTATTAAAGAGGCAATGACTAATCACCCAAACCAGGTAGTAGAAGGATGTTGTTCAGATATGGCTGTTACTTTTAATGGACTGACACCTAATCAGATGCATGTAATGATGTATGGGGTATACCGTCTTAGGGCATTTGGGCATGTTTTCAATGATGCATTAGTTTTCCTACCTCCAAATGGTTCTGACAATGACTGAGAAGTGAAACGAGAGTATGTATATGATTGCCGTACAAGACGTGTGTTGTTATTTGTAGTAACAACTGCATATATATCCAACACAGCAGTATGTTTCTTTTTTTGTTTTCTTTTTCAATTTGGTGGCACTGATTTATTCCCACATTGAAGTTTAATGGTACATTTTAAAATAGGGTGGAACTTTTTTCTTAAAAAATGTGATAATTTCAACTGTGTTGGAAAGAAATGTCTTAAGAATAATAATTTTACAAATAAAGGATATATTTATAAGTAATATATGTGATAAATCCTAAATTATGAACATTAAAATCTGTGTGGCACATATTTTTGCTGATTGGTTACAAATTTAACGTGTCTTTTTAGCTTGCTAAGATATGCAAATGAAATCTCTAGTTTCGAATCTGTGATTAAAGTAAAACTTTTAGCTATGTGTTTCTGTTACTTCTAATGTTGGTTTATGTTCTAAGCCCTCATAAGTGCCAATGGATTTGCTTTCTCAAAATACACAACCAAGGAACCAAGAGAATGTTCCCAACCCCTGATACAGTGAAAGTTGAATGTCCCTGAAAGTGAAGATTACTTACAAAGGTTAATAATTTTCCTGGGAGCTAGTTTAGTGGCATTCCTCGGCATATACAATTTCTCTATGCATATACTGAAATTGGAATGGTGATCATAAGGAATGTAATGTCATTTAACTGCACTGTTTCCCAGTTAATCAAGCTCTTAGCTATGGCTTGAATAAAAATATACCAGTTGAGATTGATTTACTCCTGCAGAGCAAGTGAGTTCTGTGGAAATCTCCTTTGTTGTTGTTTAATCGCTAAGTTGTGACCAATTGTTCTGAGACCTCATGGACTGTAGCCTACTAAGCTCCTCTGTCCGTGGGAGTTCCCAGGCAAGAATACTGGAATGGGTTGCCATTTTCTTCTCCAGGGGATCTTCCAACCCAGGGATCAAACCCAAGTTTCCTGCATTACAGGCAGATTCTTTACTGCTGAACCACCAGGGAAGCCCCTTTGTGCTTAGTCTCACGGTCTTGCCCAACTCTTTGCGACCCCATGAACTGTAGCCCGCCAGGCTCCTCTGTCCATGGAATTCTCCAGGCAAGAATACTGGAGTGGGTTGCCACGCCCTTCTCCAGGGAAGCCCCTTTAAATCTCCTTTAAAGAACTCCTTTTGGTAGTCTTGCAGTTTCATTTACCTGGGTTGAATCTGCCGTGGTTTTTGTTTACCTGTTCAAATTTTGAGATTTTTTTTTGCATGTTCTTGATTGTACCATATGTTGATTGCACCTATTTGGTGTGGAGGCCTTAACCTCACCATTCACCTCGGATTACTATGCCATTTGCCTGATTTCAGTGGCTATCTGGAAGCTTTAAGGATGGTGGATACAATAACTTCTGTCTTCATAAATTTGTGAAATACTTGGAGCTGACGTGCCCTCTAATTGGGCCTGCACATGCCATATTAAGTCAGAGCCATAAGCCCCCACAGAGTGAAAGACCATGACATTTTAGAGATCAAGTTTTCTTGTAACTGGCCTCATGATGTTAATAGTCTCCCACAGCTTTTGTAAGCCAGAAAGAGAATTTCCTTAAGAGGGCCTTGGGCTACAAATTATCAATCATCAGAGTAGTGTGTAAAACCCTTTGTTTTAATTTCTATGATTTTCCTCATTGGGGCTCTTGGTTAAGATGAAAGGTTATTTTGAAAAATAATAAAAACCCTTTTATCAAGCACCCTAATATGTGGTCTTAGATGTAAATACTACAAACCAAATCATATTCAGTGAGTATAATAATGCACAGTATTTCACTGAGTGTGACACTCAGTTTACAAGTATCACCTTGCCC
The DNA here is from genome assembly GCF_910594005.1 of Cervus elaphus. Lineage (NCBI taxonomy): Eukaryota > Metazoa > Chordata > Mammalia > Artiodactyla > Cervidae > Cervus > Cervus elaphus. The sequence continues at coordinate 44,162,700 of NC_057848.1, read as the reverse complement.
CCAACACCAATATATTAAAATTTTTTCTAGTGTATTATCACCTTCAATTACATTAGGGTATCAAAATATAGTTGAAATAAATATATTAGAGAATGTATTCTATTGTTTGATTTCCTAGTGGGTACTAAGGTAACAATTGCTTTTTAAACCAAATTGATGCTCTTGATTGTATTTTTATACGAGTATTCCTTTATAAAAGGGACTTCCCTGGTAGCTCAGCTGGTAGAGAATCCACCTGCAATGCAGGAGACCCCGGTTCAATTCCTAGGTTGGGAAGATCTGCTGAAGAAGGGATAGGCTACCCACTCCAGGATGCTTGGGCTTCCCTAGTGGCTCAGCTGATAAAGAATCCACCTGCAAAAAAAAAAAAAGAATCCACCTGCAATGCAGGAGACCCAGGTTCGATCCTTGGGTTGGGAAGATCCCCTGGAGAAGGGAACAGCTACCCACTCCAGTATTCTGGCCTGGAGAATTCCTTATAAAATATTAGTTGTCTTAAATAATACACTGTCTCTTTGAACATATTTGTACCTAGTCTTATAGATAAAACTGGAATCAGTAACACAGAAAATTGTGCTACAGAGGTCATGGTTACAGATTTGATCATCATGCATTCAGTAGTCAAAAACTGTAACCCTAACTACAATCTTATTGGGAAGAGAGTTGGGAAGAATGGAGGTCTAATGAGAATTGATCATGATTGTGAATATATTTTATATATGGCTGGCTAATGCCTACTTAATTGGACAACACAGGTCTAAACCAGTTCCCCAAGTGTGAGACCCACTGGCTGAATGTAAATGAGAGAAAACTAAGTTTCTTCTAAAAGTTATATTTATCTTTCTGGTTTTCTTGAATGCAGTGGAAACTGCACCTTGACTTTCACTAGGCCCCAGGCCATCTCCTTGCACAAGTTCAGTCACTAGACCTTCTTTTTCAAAACACTGGATTTGGAGCAAAATATAGATTAGATCTCTTGGCTTTTTTCTTCATGTAGCTAGAAGAGTGCTTGTGTATCAAATCTGATTTATAATGTCCAGATTTTTCTGTAATGCATTTAAACAAACCCATCTATTGGGCTTTCTTAAAGCAGGGAACACCTGTATTAGAAAAGTTAGTGAAAGCACAGTTTAGTAGTGATGTACCACTAATTTTCCACTCATTTAAAATATTCTGTTCCTTTTAGTGCCAGCTCACTTGGATTGATGCATTCACTGCATGTCTGAGTGGTTATGTGAAGAGCCTGTTTGTAAAAATTTAGCTTTTTTTTTGGCATAGAAAAAAAATCAGAAATTTTTGACAACCTTCCCACAAAGGAGTCCCCAAAGTCTAATGAAAGAAAAATAACTCAATTCCAATATAATCAAAGGTAAAATACTGTATTCAAAGGACAATGGAGGAAACTACTTATTTAGAAAGTATGAAATTATGGTGTGTATCTGGGGTCTCTAGCATAATAGAAAAGTCTACTTTTATTAGTGTGGAATCTATACACTATACTATTCCTTGCATATATTGAGTATCCATTAGCTCAACACTAGACCTGGTTATTTTGTGAAAAGCAAAAAGGCCCAAACACATGATTCATACAGGCAGTCAAACAATCATATTGTATAAGCTTTGCATGAGCAATAAAACAAGCCATTGTTTACTATTAGAATATGGTGGTTCTTTTTTCCTTAAAAATCATTTTGATAAGTTCTATTTCTCTTAACCCATGTAATTCCCATTTCTTTGATAGCTTTCACTGATTCTGTGCAAGAATGGCCACACTGGTTTTGCCATTGCTTTGGCAATTTAGTGAAAGACCTGGCAGGAAGAGCAGGGCCTAAAAATAAAACTAAGATTTTCTATGAATGGTTGGATGGATGGGAGTAAGAAGCTGCATGTGCTCACTTGTGTCTGACTCTCTGTGACCTCATGGACTATAGCCCGCCAGGCTCCTCTGTCCATGGGATTCTCCAGGCAAAAATACTGGAGTGGGTTGCCATACCCTTCAGGGATCTTTCCAACCTAGGGATTGAACCCAGGTTTCCTCTGGTGGCTCGGCTGGTGAAGAATCCACCTGCAATGCAGGAGACCTGGGTTCGATCCCTGAGTTGGGAAGATCCCCTGGAGAAGGGAAAAGCTACCCACTCCAGTATTCTGGCCCAGAGAATTCCATGGACTGTATAGTCCATGGGGTCACAAAGTCAGACACCACTGAGCAACTTTTACTTCACTTCACTTCTTCATTGCAGGCAAATTCTTTACCACTGAGCTACCAGGGAAGTCCAGGAATGAGGAAGGATGCCCTTAATTATGTGACAGGCTTACATTTGGGAAAAAAAAAAGTAAGCAGTGCTTCTAATGAATAAGTGATAAGAGACATCTACAAAGGTATTCAAAGTGTAGAATTGGGATGTTCTAATAGTCAAAACACCAGGCCCATACCATCAGGAGGAAAAAGTGGTCCTAACTTGGGGCTTCCCTGGTGGCTAAGACAGTAAAGAATCGCCTGTAATGCAGGAGACCCGGGTTTGATCCCTGGGTCAGGAAGATCCCCTGGAGAAAGAAATGGCAACCCACTCCAGTATTCTTGCCTGGAGAATTCCATGGACAAAGGAACCTGGCCAGCTACAGTCCAGTCCTAACTTGATGGAAGACTATTTTTTTAATAAATTTTTATTGGAGTGGAGTTGATTTACTATGTTGTGTTAGTTTCGATGTATAGCACAGTGAGTCAGTTATACATAAATCCATTCCTTTAGATTATTTTCCCACAGAGGTTATTACAGAGTATTGAGTAGAGTTTCCTGTGCTATACAGTAGGTCCTTATTAGTGTACATAGTATATGTATATGTACATAGTGTATATGTCAATCATAGTCCCCCAATTTATCCATCCCACTGACGGAAGACTTTAAATACTGGCACTGAGAATCTTCTTTTCCCTATTTACCACTCTAAGGTATTCACCTCTAGAAGAAAACTTCAAGGAACACTGCCCATTCTCCATCCCAGTACCATCCAATTGAAATGAAAGCCACATGTGTAGTTTAAAAATTTCCACTAATATTAGCCACATTTAAAAACACAGGTGAAATTACTTTTAATATTATATTTTATTCTACCAAAATATATCCAAAATATTGTCATTTCAATGTATAAGTGACAGAAAAGTGGCATAGTTTACATTATTTTATTAAGTCTTTTGAAACCCAGTGTGTATTTTACAGTTACAACACGGATCTAACCAATTCTAGAAGTGTCAGACAACATCCCACCCTGGGGCTGACATGTGAATGGAGAAAACTTGAAGTTTCTTCTTAAAGAGCTGTTTATTTTTTTTGTCTTGAATGCTATGGAAATTGCAACCTGACTTTTAGCAGGCCCCAGGCCATCTCCTTGTACCATTTCCATTACTGGATCTTCCTTCTCACAACAAAGTATCATTGGATACTCCTTCTCAAAATTAACTCAGTAGATCTGGAGTGAAATATAAATTAGACCCCTCAGCCTTTTCCCTTATATTGTTGCTGTTATTTAGCAGTTTTAGTCGTGTCCAACTCTTTTGCGACCCCGTGGACTGTAGCCCATTAGGCTCCTTGTCCATGGGATTCTCCAGGCAAGAATACTGGAGTGGGTTGCCATGCCCTCCTCCAGGGGAAATTCTTGACCCAGGACTGGAGCCCATGGACTGTAGCCATGTCTCCTGCGTTCAGGGAGATTCCCTTTTTTTAAATTTATTTATTTATGGCTCTGCTCTGCTAGGTCTTTGTTGCTGCATATGGGCTTACTCTAGTAGTTGTGAGAGAGGGCTACTCTCTAGTTGTGGTACATGGGCTTCTCATTTCGGTGGCTTCTCTTGTGGCAGAGCATGGCTCTAGGGCACCCAGGCTTAGTTGCCCTTCGGCCTGTGAGATCTTCTCAGCTCAGGAATCAACCCATGTCCCTGCACTGTAAGGTGGATTCTTAACCACTGGACCACCAGGGAAGCCCCTGCAGGCAGATTCTTTACTATCTTAGCCACCCAGGCTAGGCAGCCACCCACTCTTACCTCATTCTAATCCTACTCACATTTTCCCACTGTGGTATACAGGCTCGGCCAACTTAAACTTATCTCCAGTAGCCCATAAACAAAGATGGTGATGCAACTGAGGGCCGAGACTAACATTTTATGAAATATGAGGGGAGATTTTCTGCAAAACAGGCTGAGCAATCAAGTTGAAATGAGGTTCAAATCCCAACTCTGCCATTTATTAGCAATGTATATTCAGGAAAGTTAACCCTTGTTTCCTCGTTTGCAAAATGAGAATTAAAATCTACCTCATGGAGGGACTTCCCTGGTAGGTCCAGTCGCTAAGACTCTGTGCTCCCAATGCAGGGGACCCGGGTTCAATCCCTGGTCGGGGAACTAGATCCCACAGGCCACAGCTAAAGATCCTGTGTGGCACAACTAAAACCTGGCGCAGTCAAATAAATCTATAAAAATAAATAAAATCTACTTCATGGAGCAGTCGTAAAGATCAAGCAAGATATATAAATAGAGCTTATATATACAGTAGGTACTCAAGGAATGTTATTTCCCTTTCCCTCTGGCCCATTTGAACAAGTTTAACTAGCACTTTACACAGTTAAATATGTATCAATCCTTTTTATTAAGTATCTTGCTGGTAAAATATTAAAATATTGATGTGAATAACAGCTGGTACTGAATATTCAAAGTCACAAGGGAACTCCTTCATTAATAGTTCTAAGACAACATCTCTACACTGAATCTGTGCCATGCAATAAAACAGCTCTTCCTTGAGCAACTTTTTAATAAAGTAAATATTTTTTAAGGAGAAAACTGGAAGTTCCTTTGAAGAACATTAGCCTAATACATGTTCCCCTTTCACAGCAAATTAGACATTATTGGAGCCGAAATTGCCCAAATTAATATGATTTCTATCTCCTCACACTTTAATCAAGATACTTCTCTCTCTCAGTCTCTTTTGTTTGGTTTTGGTTTTTTGGCCATGAGGCACGTAGGATCTTAGCTCCCCGAGGGGATGAAACCAGCACCCCCGCACATTGGAAGGCAGAGTCCTAACCACTGGATCACCAGGGAAGATGCTTTTCTATATTAAAAAAAAAAAAAAAAAGAACTACTGCTTTAGTTAAGACTCTTCCATCCACAGTAAAAGTATCTGGGCAGTTGGTACTTGAGAGAGAACTGGATTTGACAATACCAAGAAGCTCACGAGGCCATGTGCCTTCTCTCAGACCTCTGCATTTGGGAGCAAGAAAGCAGAATTACTTTGTGGACTCCTTTAAAAACATTTTACAAAACATAAGAATTTTTACCCTGTAAAATAAGTACAGTGTAAGCTTACAAGTTTTTATGACAGTTTAGCCCCTACTATTTTTTAAGCAGAATAAAGCATTGCCAGTGATAAATTACCTTCCAGTCATGTGCTTTTTTGAAAGTTATTTAGGAGATAGAGGTTAATTTGATGGGTTAGAGACTGCTGTTATCCCATTAAATGAAGCTGTTTGTACTATATATTCAAATACAGTTCAGGTTGAGCTTTTTACAGGATTTTAGTTTCCTGACCAGGGACTGAACTCGTGCCCTCTGCAATGGAAGCACGGAGTCCTAACCACCGGACCAACAGGGAATTCCAAGGTTGAACTCTTTTAAACCCAAAATGCTTACATAAGCAAACTTTAGAAAGACTTCAGTCATGCAAAAGCATACTTTTTCCTCATCCTGGATAAGCCAACTCTCTAAGAAAGCCTACAGGGCAAAAAGGACCCCTCGTAGCTCAGTGAGTAAACAATCTGCCTGCAATACAGGAGACCAGGGTTCGATTCCTGGGTCGGGAAGATCCCCTGGAGAAGGAAATGGCAACCCACTCCCGTATTCTTGCCTGGAGAATCCGATGGACAGAGGAGCATGGCAGGCTACAGTCCATGGGGTTGCAAGAGTCAGACTCAATTTAACGACTAAACCACCACCACCCATCCTCCACACCCTGCCCACTTTAATCCAGATGCTTAAGTGAACAGTGAATTTTGACTTTAAAAAATGAATTCTGGATGGGGCAGCATTAGAACTGATGAGAACAGTATCCAGATTAACAAGTACATACAAAATCTTTCAGCTCATGAAAAACTAAAAATCTGTTAAAACATCAATATGATGAAACAGACATTCCATGCCTCACAGATAGGAAAACAAAAGTAGAAGTTAAGCACATGCAGCTTTTAAAAGTTGTCTTGGGACTTCCCTGGTGGTCCAATGGTTAAGAAGCCACCTTCCAATGCAGGATGTGGGTTCAATCCCTGGTCAGGGAACTAAGATCCCACGTGCTGCAGAGCAACTACACCTGCACATTGCAGCTACTGAGTCCGTGTGCTCTGGGGCCCATGTGCCACAATTAGAGTTGATGTGTTAACACAAGGAAGATCTCACATGCCACAACTAAGACCTAACACAGCCAAATAAATAAAGAAATATAAAAAATTATTTCACTAATCCTTTTATTTCTCAAAGTGTTCAGGGACAAAATTTGGTGTACTTTAACTTTTCACTCCAAGAGGCAAATCTTTAACAGTACAATTAGTTTGGATGTTTTTATCTATTTTTCCTCCCCGTGACCTGTTCTAATGAACATATTATTAGTAGAAATTCCTGTGAATCATCTCCATGTCCTTTTCCATATATACATTATATTCTCCAGGAAGCCAGCTCCTATACCAACTGACCAACCAGCCTGATAGTCTCAACATAGATTTTAAAACTGGTTCTCAAAAAAAAAAAAAAAGGAAAAAAAAAAACTGGTTCTCAATCCTGTTCATTCAGTCCTGTTCTGGTGGAGTTGTAGTCCTTTACAAGTACTTAATTAGTTTTAATACAATATCAAATAAATTAGCATTATAGTTCATTACATCTACTCATGCTTTTACCTGCTATAAAACAAGGCATAATAAAGTACACACATGATGCATAAAAACATAGAATACAAATAAACATTTACATGCATCAATCTCCACGTTGACAGGCAAGCTTTCTTTAGGAGTATTGCTGAGAGACTAGGGTATTAAGTATATTTAGTGTAATTTTTACTGCCCTGATACAATTAATGACATACTAAACATAAGCGTTCTGAAGGGCTTTCAAAATACATTTTAATGGCCTAATTCTTACAGGTTATTGAATAACTCAGTAAATTTCTGATTGCTTGAGACCTCAGAAGTGATGGTTGTATTGACACAGGATGTATACATACATTTTCTGTTTTTTCTCTCATCATAAATGAGTTTCAGTAGATGCTCCTTTAGAAATTGGAACATTTTGAGTTTCCTGAAGAGCCTTGAGAAATGTATTCTCAAAATTAATGAACCTAGATAAACAAAGTTAAAATATTTACCACATTTTGTTTGGGCATACATTCATTTCATATTCCCATTAATATATAACTGCTACATAATTAATAGTCTCATGAACAACAAAAGGGTGAAATACTTATTATAATGAAATACCTCTGTAAATTTAGTTATTTACCATTCTTATATCTTCTGAAGTACTTTGCTTAGAGATACGGTATCCTTGGTAGCTGATTTGTTTGTGCAGGGGGAACTGGGCTGGATATAATCATTTGACAAACGCCATCTGACTTTATGTTTGGGGACTATCAAATCTCTCCAATTGGAAATGTTCATGGCTGTCCTTTAGCTAAATCCAGCTGCTTGTTTTGGGTCCAGAACATTAAGAAAAGGAAAAATGCAGCTGCCAACCAAGCACCACCAAACTACTATAATAGTCAGTCTGCTAGAAGAGGGCTGACCGGGTCTTTAAACTATGGCAAAACGGGACAACCATCTGAGTTGGAATGTTGCAACTTCAAGACACCTGGATTTTTTAACCTCACAGTGGATACAATCTAAGGAATATTTGGTTCATGTATAATTTGTAAGTTTTGATGACTGAAATTGGAAATGTATTAGTAACTTCCTACTAGCTTTATAAATTCGTACTGGGCTGTCACCATTACCCAGATTTTTAAAAATGTAACTTTACTCACTAGCCTGGAAGCTCCTTAAGGGCAAGGGCAACTTGTCTATTATTCATCTTTGTGCCACACACCTAGAACCTAATGGATATTCAATAAATGTCCAGTGAGCTGAACTGACCTTGGCTGAGGAAAAGTGCACAAAAATGACTAGACTGTAGGTTGCCTGACACAAAAGTAATTTTCAAACTAAAAGTGAACTGAAGACACATCACCTATGAGAAAACAGGCTCTCCCCACATTCCCACTCTCAGGAATGTGGGTAAACTAAAGTTTCTTTTATGCACAGTGCATCAAGAGGTTGATATACCTGCTAGTTCAACCTCTTTGAATTGGTTGACTGGGCTGCATGACTGGGCTCCCACCTGTGGAATCACACCCCCGATTAACTCCATGACCTGAGGCCTCAGACCTGGGGGAAGTAGGAAATGTACATATTTAGCCCACATCACCAAGGCAACAAAGTCAATGTACCTGAACATAGTAGAAAAACAAGCACAGATGATGTTGAATATTTTAAAAGTGTTCCCTATACCCACTGTAACTGTGGTCAGAAACATGGATCAATTATTTCTGAAACCTCACAATTAAAATTTCTCTAATATGTGTGTGTGCTTTGTTTTTCATCGCTAACACTCCACTGGCAATTTTGGTCCATTAACATTATCTTAGTACCAAGAATAAAGATTCAAAGTTTGGTTTTGACATAAATGTCTTATGCCACTGATCAGATTATTTACACTTTTATCCACCAGGAATAAATAATAAAATATTAAAAATATAGCAAGTTGTAGAATATAACTGTCATAACAAAGTAAAATGCATAGGACTTAAAAAGGATATAGGAAGAAAAATATCAGGGCATCTCTATGGGCTAAGAAAGAAAGATTTTGGCAGTCATAAGCATTCTAATTAATGATGAAGAAGGAAAAATTCTCCAAGCCCTACCCCAGATGAAAGACTCCCCCAAATTATCAACCTTCCTTTAATCCATCTTCACCAAGAAACCTCTTGTTTACTAAGTGTTTACCCTAAGCAGACTTACTACTATAAATTAATACACTTACATTCTAACATGGGAATCTCCAAGTCTTACAGGTTTTGTGGGAAATAGTTTCTCAATCTGAGTCAGACCCTGGGTCTATAACCTTCACCTATGTTGTGAAGGCCCAGCTGCAACAGCCAGCCCAATGGTATCTCTCTTCTTACTATCCACCCTCACCTTTCTCACCAACTTCTAACTGTAACACAGGTCACCACAATCTTGTAAATGTCTGTATCCATCTGAAAAATAAAATCACATGTAGTATATTTGTCAACAATCAAATGAAAATGGCTGAGACATAGCATAACAGCAATGCTATTAGGAAGAAAGACCTGTTATCACTATATAAATTCAAAACTGCTGTTTAATTCTCAAAACAGCTTACTGTTCTTACTGAAGTAGGTTGATAGTCTTCACATGCTACTTATGATAAGAGATACACATCCTTTGAGGAATACAGTAGGGACTCAAATCTGGAAGTTCTGGGCATCTGTGGAGTATGAGTTCCCCCAGCTTCAAGAGAGGGCATTAAATAAATTGAACCAGAATCTGATCAAGTCTATCTGTTTACAGGCTATACAAGGAGTATAAAAACAAGTTAAATTACTTTACAGTGATACAATCAACAAAATCCAGAATGTGACAGGAAACTATAAGACAAAACAACTAGATTTCTTAAATAATGAATTTAAAGGGAAAACGAAGGAGGGGGAACTTATGGATTAAAAGAGACAAATAAATAGCAACCAAATGCAATATAAGAACCTTGGCAGATACCAACTTCAAGCAAACCAATGATTAAAAAATTAAAAAGAAAAATAAATAAAATAAAAAGAGAAACAAGTCCATTTGTCACATATCTGAACACAGTTCAGATATTTGATAATATTAAGAAATAGCTAAATGTTTAGGTGTGATAATGATATTGTGGTTATTTTTTAAAAGAAAACATATCTTTTAAAAATACATATTAAAGACACTATGGATGAAATGGTATATCTGAGATTTGCTTCAAAATAATTGGGGAGTGCGGTGGGAAGGAGTGAGACAGAGATGAAACAAAATCGGCCATGAATTGAAGCTGGGTGATGGATTAGAAAATCCAATATACTATCTACCCATACTTTTCTATGCTCAGAATTTTCCATAATGAAAAGTTTAAAAATGGAAATAGCAACCAAACTAAAAACATACACAAAAGAGAAGGGGCACTTCTAGGTGCCCTTGGGTAACGGGATAAAAATCCAAGTCTAATATATACACTATAATGTGTAAAATAGATAGCTAGTGAGAAGACAATGTATAGCACAGAGAGCCCAGCCTGGTGCTCATGACAACCTAGAGGGGTGGGATGGGGGGAGTTGGGAGGGAGGCTCAAGCTGGAGGGGACATATGTATACTTATAGCTGATCCACACTGTTGTACAGCAGAAATAAACACAACACTGTAAAGCAGTCATCCTCCAATTAAAAATAAAAAATGTTTAAAAAAACCAGTCTCGCTTCCAGCCCCATTCATTGGTCAGATTTTCTGAGGCATCAGCCATATACTAGCAAGTTCATTTACCAAGTCTTGCCCTTCATCTTGCATCATTAGCCTAAGAAAGGACATTAAGTTATTTTAATTAGGTTTGGTTACTTACCAGCTACCTTTTAATGTCCAACTTTGTAACCCAAATTTAACTTGAGTTTAAGAAAAATTAAAATAATTTTTGGAGCTAACAGAATTTTAGCATCTGTTGAATTTATTCAGCATAACCACAGAGGTATTGTATTCATGCTGTCACACATAGACACAAACACAGAAACAGCACAATATCCATTTTTAGCCCAAGTGCATTTCTTCTGAGGCTCATTTATATGTCTTCATATGCCACAGCCCATCATTTAAATAATGGATATTTTCAATGCCAATTCCTTTGTTGACTTTCTCACTGCAGAAGGAATAAAGCACATAAACATGTTGTTAAGTACTTTTATAGGCTTACTCATAGTAAATGTAATTCAGGGTGCATTGCTATTTTGCAATTATTGAGCCATATATAGGGAATTTACTTATATTACACTAACATGATCATCTACATTAAACTACATTACTCTGCTGAAGTTCATGTCTTAAAGAAATTCTAGTGATCTAACTAGTAGGATCACAGAAACAGAGTAATGATGTTGCCAGACCAGGAGAACATCAAAGTGTTATAATTAACCCTGAAACAACAGTAGTAGGAATAATTTGGTCATCAAATGAGTCCAACATTTTTAAGCATATTGACTATATTTTGGTAAACTGAAAGTGAAAGTCACTCAGTCATGTCCAACTCTTTGCTACACCATGGACTATGCAGTCCATGGAATTCTCCAGGCTAGAATACTGGAAAATATACTGGAAAAATACTGGATTGGGAAAGGGTAGCCTTTCCCTTCTCGAGGGGATCTTCCAAACCCAGGGATCAAACTCAGGTCTCCTGCACTGCAAGCAGAGTCTTTACCAGCTGGGCCATCAGGGAAGCCAATGTTTTGGTAATATATCACTAATATTTCCTTAGTATTTTATGCCACCAGGTAAAAATACAAGATAAATACTGTGTGGCACTAAATTATGTCACTGTTTTTAAAAACCAGCAGCAAAATACCTTTCCCCACATGTAAGTGAAATCACACTAACTAAAAACATTCCTAAAATACCACACACATACATATAATATAGCTGTGTTGGCACACAGGTTCTTTTCAGAGTGCTAAAGAAAGAATGCAATCTCTTTGAGAGGAAATAACTTTCAATGGCTTCCTAAATCTTAGGAAAAATCAGAAATGAGGTTTCTGTGCGTAAACATTTGTAAGATGTGGTATGAACGAGAGCAAAGTTCACCTGTAATTCTGATTCCTCCTGCATGTGCACTAAGTCACTACAGTTGTATCCAACTCTCTGTGACCCTATGGACTATAGCCTGCCAGGCTCCTCTATCCATGGGATTCTCCAGGCAAGAACACTGGAGTGGGCTGCCATTTCCTTCTCTAGGGGATCTTCCCAACCCAGGGATCGAACCAGTGTCTCTTATGTCTAACCTGCATTGGTGGGCAGGTTCTTTACCACTAGTGCCACCTGGAAGCCCCTTACTGCATAGGTTACCTATATCTGAAAAATTAAGGGGGACTAACAGGAGACTTACATATCTTCTGCAGACATCTTCATGACTCCAACACACAGAGCATGCTGTTTTCCTTCTGCCATGATTGCCTGAAAACACACAGCTAAGAAAACCATTTATCTATCAAAATACCTTCGAGAGGGGGTGTCACTTTACTGCTTAAGCCACTGGGAACCCAACTTGCATTTTCACCTAGTCCATTAACTCCCTGAAGGCAAGGACCTAGCACCATTTATGGGCACACTGCAAATATTCACTAAATGCTAAATGAATGTAATCTAATAATCATTCTCGATTTCTGGGTCAAATGCTAATACTATAACCCAATGCCAACAAAAGAAGGAGGAGAAGAAGAAAAAGAAATCATGCAAAAAAGGAGATAAAATTTTTGCATATAAATATTAAAAAGAAATAAATATCAATTGTTCTAGTGCTTTAATCACTAAATGGTGGTTTTATATAAAGGATACATTAAAACAATAATTATATCCCCTATCTATCTTTAAGAGCCCAATGTAAGTTGCAATCTCTCCAGAACAAACAGAATGTTCTTGGTTCGTCTGAAGTATCTAAAATGATAAACATTACAGTCCATATTTTCAAAGTTTCAAGTGTACACAGCACCTCTCTGTACTAGTTTTGCAGCTTTCCAACAGTCTATAATTATTTCAAAATAAAAGTAATTTAAAAAGTAAAGGCCAGATACTAGGAAAATTTTCCATTTAGGGGAAACTCCAGAACTTTATAAACTTTAAAAACTTAGAGCAATCATAAACATAAAAGGGTAACCTGTCCTCAGAGAATACTTTTCTCCATTGGTTTTCAATTCATTCATTCATTCCTTCAATGTTCCACACATATTTGAACACCTATTATGTGACCAGTATCTATGTCAATACAAGCTGTTCCTAAGATATACAACTTATATTACCCCTTAGATATAACTTCCACAAGAGAGGACACCCTCCTCTGAGCACTCGTAAACCCATTCCAATGGCCTTACCATTCCAGTGATTTCCCACCAAATATGGTTCCTTTCCTCAACCTGAGGCAACTGGTCACTTTATCTATGACAAAAGAGAAGATGTCATCCTGTCCAGATTAGTTGACAAAAAACTAATCTAGAATATAGCTGAAACAACACCAGAGAAATGGAAGGAATGCAGAATTATTCAGCTATGTCATGAGTTGAATAACTTCTTAAGGGCTATCTCTGACGTCAACGTTTCTCTTTGAGAAAACATGTTCCAAGGCCCAAACAACCAAGTTAAAAATGAATTTTAAAATAAAAGTTCATTGGAACTTTAAAATAAAGCCATAGGGATTGCCAATGGTTCCTACTATTCACCAACATTCCACCTGGTGCCTAAATTCTTTTCCCTTTTGAATGTTTTTTTCCCAGGGTAATTCAAATGTAAAAGTAGCAAGATGATGTTCAAATAAGTGATTCAATCATATCATATAAAACCTCTATTAATAATCAGGAGTTTTATACTGTGTCCCAAGTCTCATAACACTGGGCCCTAGCAGAGCTGAAATGCAGCTGGGACTCTTTTTATTACTTGTTATCATTTAACTTCTAACACAAAATAATGTTGCTTCCCACATCTTCAAATGTAAGCAGAAAGATACAACAGTAACTTCCAAAAAATACATCGAATGTTCTCTTGGATATTAGTTCTTTCAGTGATAACAAGAACACAATGAACACATTTTTCAGCAGAGCCTGGGAAGGATACAACAATGGTATCTACCGCAGCAGGGTAAAGTTTAGCTCCAGGAGAAGTTAAGCCTGGACACATGATATTTGCTCCACTGAGGACAAATTTGATGGCTCCTTTGTCAACCTGCTGATGTGGCAGGATGAAAGGATCTAGAAGAAAAGAAATACATTATACCAATTAATGAAACTAAAGACTCAACAGAAAAAGGCAAATGACATGAACAAATATTTCCCGAAATTATAGTACTTTGACAGATGCGAAATAAAACTGAAACACATTCCTTCACTTATCAAATTGGTATATATTTTTGAGAAAAGTAATTCCCAGTGCTAGCAAGAATGTCAGAAAACTGGCATCCCCATTTACTGCTAGAAGGCTTATAAATAGGTATAGGCTTTCTTTAAGACTACTAGGCAATATGTACCAACAGCCTTGAAAAGGTTCAAACTTTTTGATTTAGTAATTCTACTTCTAGGACCTTATCCTAAGAAATAAATGAGGAATGCACAATATATTTGGGTAGATAGATACTCATTATAGCACTAATATTTATATTAGAAATAAACTGGAATCAACCTAAATGTCCAACAATTAAGAGATGAATGACTTGAAGTATAATATCTGTACAATAGAACCATGTTTTTGGAGAATATGTAATACCCTGGGAAATATTCATAATATATGATGAATGAAAAAAAAAAAAACGATAAAAATTGCCAAAAAGATCAGTGGTTGCTAAGGGTTGGAGGAGGGGAAGAGGTGGGAGGGGTGAGTAGGTAGAACACAAGGGATATTTAGGGCAGTGAAACTATTCTGTAAGATATTATAACAGTGGAAACAGTGCCTGCTCAGTCGCATCAGTCATGTCTGACTCTTTGCGACCCCATGGACTGTAGCCCACTAGGCTCCTCTGTCCATGGGATTCTCCAGGCAAGAATACTGGAAAGCGTTGCCATGCCCTCCTCCAGAGGATCTTCCTGACCCAGGGATCAAACCCACATCTCCTGCATTGCATGCAGATTCTTTACCACTGAGCCACCAGGGAAGCCCATGGATATATGACATTATGCAAATGACAAAACCACAGAATGTACAACACAAAGAATGAACCCTCATATAAACTATTGACTTGATTAATTATAATAATATACATAATAATATATCAATATTGGCTCATCAATTGTAACAAATGAAGCACACCAATGCAGGATATTAAGAAGAAGAGAGGGAAGGAAGTATATGGGAACTCTCTGTACTTTCTGTTAATTTTTTCTGTAAACCTAAAACTGCTCTAATGCTACCATATGACCCTACAATCCCACTCCTGGGCATATAACCAGAGAAAAACATGGTCTGAAAGAATACATGTACCCCAATGTTCACTGCAGCACTGTTCACAATAGCCAAGACATGGAAGCAACCTAAATGTCCAACAACAGATGAATGAATAAAGAAGATGTGGTGCATATATACAATGGAATATTACTCAGACATAAAAAAGAATGAAATAATGCTATTTGAAGCAACATGGCTGGACCTAGACATTGTCATGCTGAATGAAGTAAGTCAGACAAAGGAGAGATATCCTATGGCATCCCTTATATGTGGAATCTAAAAGGAAATCATACAAATGAACTTATTTACAAAACAGAAACAGACTCACAGACTTACAGAATGTGGTTGCAGGAGGAGGAAAAGGATGGGAGAGGTGATAGGGAATTTTGGATCAACATGTACACACTGCTATATTTAAAATGGATAACCATGTAGGTTCTACTGTAAAACACAGGGAACTCTGTTTAATGTTATGCGGCAGCCCGGATCCTGGATGGAAGGGGAACTTAGGGGAGAATGGATACATGTGTATGTATGTCTGAGTCCCTTTGCTGTCCACCTGAAGCTATCACAACATTGTTAATCAGCTATACTCCATAATAAAATAAAGTGTAAAAAACTGCTCTAAAAATAAAGCTTATTAATTTAAAAAAAGGAAAAAATATGCATTTACATATAACACACAGACACACACAATATTGGAAAAAATGCTATGGAAGTACACTGATATACTAACCATGGTAAGTTACCTCTACGTCATGGGAATACAAGTGATTTTACTTCTGTATTTTCCAGATCTCTAGACTGAATACATATTCCTTTTATAATCCTAAAAAAATGTATTTGTGTGTGTGTATATGTTTCTACTGGGCTTCCAAGGTGGCACTAGTGGTAAAGAACCCACCTGCCAATGCAGGAGATGTAAGAGATGCGGATTCAATCCCTGGGTTGGGAAGATCGCTAGGAGGAGGGCCCAGCAACCCACTTCAGTATTCTTGCCTGGAGAATCCCATGGACAGAGGAGCCTGGTGAGCTACAGTCTAGAGAGTTGCCAAGAGTCGACATCGCATGCACATACGTGTCGACTAATAATTCACAACCTAACAACTAAATCCCTGAAGGATTTAAAACAATAACTATGAGAAAAACTTTTTAGACCCTCAGGATTCTCTAGGAATAATAATAATTGGTAAAATGTAATCACTTTAATGTCTTACCAATAGCCTTCCCATTAGCCAGAGAACAAATAAGTCTTTTTCCTACCAAGACTAGAAATTAAACATGTTCCAAATTAATGAAAACATATTACTGATAAAAAGGAACCTGAATAAATGAATGTGTTTACTACTCAGAAGTCATAATTTCTTTTCTAGAT
This sequence comes from Cervus elaphus, assembly GCF_910594005.1. Classification (NCBI taxonomy): domain Eukaryota; kingdom Metazoa; phylum Chordata; class Mammalia; order Artiodactyla; family Cervidae; genus Cervus; species Cervus elaphus. The sequence continues at coordinate 44,146,034 of NC_057848.1, read as the reverse complement.
CTCCATCCTTATTAATATTTGCCCTTTAATAATAATGATGATGATGATCCAGATCATGGGGATGATGACAAGTAGCAGTAGTGGATGGACATTTACTGAACAATTACTGTATCATAATAGTGGGTATAATATATCGACCACTTACTATGTTCCAGATACTGTGTTAGGTGCATTACATCTATGTTACTATCTCATTTAATTCTCACAACCCTGGGAGATATACCATACAATTGTGTCCATTTTCAAAGATGAGGAAACAAAGCTTAAACAGGTTAAGTAGCTTGACAAAAGTGACATGCAGTGAGAATTAAGCCTAGATCTGCCTGACTCCAATTTCACAGTTTTAACTACCATATCATCCTGCTTCTTCCCAAGAGTAACTTTAAGATGTTCTAAAAGGTTGGTTCCTAGCAAAATACTATTAAATAGAAACATCTTTTTCTTCCAACTTATCATGAAAATGCTTAACATATAGAAAAACTGGAAGAACAGTTCAATGGACAGTCTTCCTCTACCATTTAACATTTCAGACACCATGCTTCACCATAAATAAGCATACATGCCAGACACATACTGGCTTGAAAAGGAGAAATTTTACTTACAGTTGGAAAACTCTTGTACACTGGGATAGCAGCTTCCTTTGGGTTTTATTTTGCAATGTAATCAATCTAACAACATGCAAATGCGGGTACATAACAAACATTATTTTGTTTCTTAATACCTGGCCTTGGCACTACTAAGAACTGGGACTCCATGCTTTCCCTTATATAGAATTATCTCTATGAAGCAAATCTGGATACAGATGTAAAAAAAAAAGTTTACCGCAATTACACAGTTTGTGAATATATATGTGTAATTATCTAATTGTTGTCTATTCACCTCACTAGACTGTTAGCTTCCTAGGGACAGGGACCATGTCTATCTTTGCTTCCTATCACATTCTCAATACCTAGCTCAGTGCCTGGCACAGAATAAGTTCAAAAACTATAAATATTTTTTAAATGAATGAGTGAATGAATGCTCTTTCTTGGGCTTTTGGAATGCATAATGAGAGAATATGCATTTTTCAGATTTACCACAAGATGCAGAAGGGGGAAATTGTTTTAGTTTTATATTCCATATAACCTAGTACTAGTAAGTTAACTGTGGGACTCTCTGGTGGCTCAGAGGGCAAAGAGCTTGCCTGCAATGCAGGAGACCTGAGTTCGATCCCTGGGTCAGGAAGAACTTCTGAAGAAGAAAATGGCAACCCACTCCAGTATGCTTGCCTGGGAAATCCCATGGACAGAGGAGCCTGACAGGCTACAGTCCATAGGGTCACAGAGTCAGACACGACTGAGTGACTTCACTTTCACTTTTCTTTCAAAAAGTTAACTACCAGAAGTCACTTTCAACTCCTTTTGTGTCTTTTCATATGCCCAAATACATATTTTCTAACAAGACTTACATTTGTGAAGTAATCTTAGGGTTGGATAAAAAGGCCCTTCTCTTTGTCTAAAAAATAGTAACTCTCCATTTACTGTAAGGATTTCTATATGTTCATGGCTGTAAAACAAACATCACAAAGTACCAAGTTAGATATTTTCTTTCAAAAATGAATATGCCAAACATCCTTTAAATAATGTATAATATGAAGTATGCATATATAGAAATACAGTAAGTTTTTTTCTAATTTCAGTAAAGATCCAGGCCCCCCCCCAAAAAACCCCACAAAACACTGCTTAAAGTAACACCAGTCCATTAGAGAAAAATATGATCTGCTACAATTTTATTTCACATTTTATTACATATTTTAATTTCCTTGGTAGATAATTAATAAAACAAATCTCTAAAGCACAAGCTGAAATAAATCTGACTCTGAATAAAAACATTTAATTAACTCTTTAATAAAACAATCAGTACACAAAGCCACATTTTTCACATAGAAAAACATGTGAAAATACAAATATTGATAAGTTTTAGGGTTACTCATTTAGAGTAGATAAACAGTTAATATAAAGATAATCACAGTTATCATGAGTGCAATCCAATCATATTACATTCAGCTTCTGTGAGTTATACATAGAAAAAAAAGCAAAGACTTACCATCTCACTATTTTGACAGGATCTTTCTTAGGCATGATTTGATTAAGCCATGGTTCAATACCTGGAAATTGTTCTATCAATTGATTCTTAATACCCTTTATAACTGAGGTTTTCAACTGGATGCAATTGGACACATTTTCTTTTTCATCAAATCTGCCAAATGATTTTTGCAAGGAAAAACAAAAAGCATTTCTAAGAAGACACAACAGAATAGCTAAAGGTATTTTTTTAATTATTCACCTATTCCCAAGCAAATATTTAGATGTCTAAAATAGTTATGGAAGAAATTGCTTTTTAAAATACAACTTCCCTTTTATTCTGTCCAGCACAAAACCAATGTCTTAATACAATATTAAACTGTCATATACACACAATTAGCTGTAGGGGGGCAGGGAAGGGGGAAGGATATGAGACATATATAACACAATAAACTGTAATCAGCTACACAAGTGCCTTTCCTGGAAAATCTTACTCAGTTCTACCCAGAAAGAAACAGATTCCCACCTATAACAAAATCTGTGTAAAGCAAAACAAAACGAAAATACCTCCAGCATTAGTATACAAATGACCAACCCAAACATTAACACAGAAAAGCAGCCCCTCCTATGCTATGTAATCTGTTGAGATTTTTTTGAAGTGATAATGACAGTATTTAACATCCCTAATTATTTTTGCTCAAAATGTCATGCACAAAACCCACCTTCCTTTGCCCATGTTCCCCCTTTGCTTTTTGCGTCTACCAAATCTGCAAGGCAAAGCCACTAGGTGCGTTCCAAAGAATTTTTGTCTTCCTCAACTGAATAGCCTATGGAGCAATCACGTTATTTTCAAGACAAGGTTCCTATGGAGCAATCACGTTATTTTCAAGACAAGGTTAATCTGGCAGCTAGGCAATAGGTATGACAGTTCGCTCGCTTCCTGTCACCCAGACTCCTTCACGCCCATGACCCAGGAAGTCAAGCCTTCCCTTGTTCAGTTCCTAACTAGTAACCACATGGCAGAGAGCGCAGGGCTGTCCTCTTGCTAAAGAGGGCATGTCCCTAAATCACGGTGCAAGGATGTGATTGGTAGAATCCTAGGAATGGAGCTAGGACTGGGAAAGGGGGCAAATGAGAAAGAGGGGTAACGAAATAGAAAATGAGAGTGGGAGGACCCAACCCGATTGAGGATTAGGGACGAAAAGCTTAAAGCAATGTTGCAAGCATAGTACTGAGACATACAGAGACATATAGTGTTGAGAGCATGGTACTACAGAAAAACCTTAAAGAGTAAGGGTGGCAGGGGCGTGGGAGAGAGAAAGAGAATCTTTGCTCTTGTCCTCTTCCCCACCACCCACCCCCACCACCTTCGTGAGCAGCCGAGGGAGGCCACGGCATGTCCTTACTTCTTGAACATGATCCAAGGTGAAGGGGGCGACGATAGGGAAGGGCCCGGAATGGGGAAGAAAAACTGAATTAGCAAGGGTCCGGCAGATCCCCTTACAGGAGGAAGGCCGGCACTGACAGTCGGAGCTGCTGTCTTTATCCGGAAAGGGAGACAGCCAGCTGCACTTGACGGTGTTCAGAGACATTTGACTACTTCCGCTCCTCTAAACACGTCGGCGCTTTTGCTGGCCCTTTCTGGGTTATCGATCCCCGTCCAGAGCCGGTAGCTGAAAGGGCGGGACTAGAGAAGGAAGACAGATAGAGCCATCATTCTAGCAGCAGAAAGAGAAGAACGGAGCACACCGGGCAATCAATCAAAGCCGTGGTTAAGGCCGGTGTGTCACTACGGGTTCCTCAAAGGGTCAAGATTCTTCCGAGTTTCATTGCTACCTGCTGTTTACTTTTTCGTGGGAATGGGTTTTGTTCCCTGAGACAACCGAATGGATTGGTGCTTACCGACCAGCTTGAACCTGGGCAAACCTCTTGACATTATGTTAACGTACTCGTGGCCTTGCCAAATTTAGCAAATAAAAATACAGAACGCCCTGTACAGGACATTTGGATTTCATATAAACGATGAATACTTTGTTTTTTTTTTTGTTTTTCTTTTTTTGTTTGTTTGTTTGTTTGTTTTTGGTTGTTTTTTTTTTTTTTTGAGGTATAACTATACCTCATCCATACTTAAGACTAAGAAAAAAAAAATACTTGCTATCTGAATTTAATTGGGCGTCCTGTATTTTAATCTGGCAACCGTGTTCACTGACCAGTGAGGTGCCCCCAAAGAATTATTCACGAGGTTGCTGTCCCCTGCCTCACCCTCATATGAGTTGAGCTATAAACCTAAAGAGGTACCTCCCTTGAATGGTAGAATGGCCTCTAGGCGATCAATACTAGGCTAATCTGATTGAAGAGATAACAGATAAACACGTTTTACCTGTAATTTTAAAAAGGAGAGCAAATCAAGGGTTTTGATCTGCAGAGAAAGCATGCCTACGTTAGTCGCTCAGCCGTGTCGACTCTGCGACCCCATGGACTGTAGCCCTCCAGGCTTCTCTTCCATGGAATTCTTCAAGCAAGAATACCGGAGTGGGTTGCCATTTTATTCTCCAAGAGAAAGCGTAGAAAAATAAAAAACCTGAATAAGCACTACCCAGGCGGTGGGGTAGGGTGCACTGATCTGTAAAACAAATAATAGCAGTCTCTTCCAAGAGCAAATACTCTGCTGGGGAGATGGACGCTTGGAACAATCACAGCAAACAGCATTATGTGTTTGAATTGTACAACTAACAACTCATCTTGCCTTGATTCTATGGTAGCAACAATCTTCTGATTATAATTTAGCTTCCCATGAAGCTCTGCCCAGAAGGAACTCTATTTTCAAGTCATATTTGCATGAACAACTGTAAATTAATGAATTGTCATTCAGTTTATACATCAGTTTGTTGTAAATGTCTTTAGCATTAATCTGCTTTCCCAGCATTAGTTGACTCCCTAACATTGAAAATATTGTTTAGGAACATGCAAAACTGAAGCCCAGACCCCCAGCTGCGGTTAGTGTTATCCTGCTAGGACTTCTCACAAAGCAGGAGAATATTACTGGCAACTCTCACATCATCCTAGAAGCCTGCCATGGAACAGCTAATACATTATAACAGCCATAAACAGTTACTATTAAGCAGTTTGAGGTGGGAGAAAACAGATATTTTGCATCCAATCTAAACATGTTAACACCATAGTAGTAACAATGTATTCCACTAGTAAATAAATTTTAACTTGATGAACTCCCAAACTAAAAACTTCCCAGGTGGTGTTAGTGGTAAAGAACCCGCCTGCTAATGCAGATTAGACATAAGAGACACCAATTCCAACCATGGCTAGGGAAGATCCCCTGGAGGAGGGCATGGCAAACCACTCCAGTGTACTTGCCTGGAGAATCCCATGGACAGAGAAGCCTGGCGGGCTACAGTCCATGGGGTCACACAGAGTCGGACAGGACTGAAACAACTCAGTACACAGCACAAACTAGTAACACCTTGATGAAATTCCTAATTTCTTGGACTTCTTAATTTCTTTTTTTAATTTTACTTTTTGGCTGAGGCACAGCTGTTCCTGAACCATTGGTGGAACCAGCGCCCCCTGCCTTGGAAGTTCGCAGTCTTAACCACTGGACAGACAGGAACTAATTTTAGACTTATTAAAAAGTATTATGCTGAATATTTGCAGTGCTAGAAATAATAGCCAACATTTAATTCTATAAAAATTATACATACTCTAGGGGACTTCCCCTGGTGGTCCAGCTGTTAAGATTCAGCGTTTCCACTGCAGGGGGTTGTGGGTCCAATTTCTGGTTAGGGAACTAAGATCCTGCTTGCCACCAGTCGCAGCCAGAAAGTACAAAAGAAAAAGAAATTATATATACTCTAAATTATAACAAATCCCACATACATGGAGTAGACATATAGCTATACGTGCATACATATTTTAATCCACTTTCATATACTCTGATAATCACAGAGACCGAATCTGAAGTATTAATATAACAAATGCCAAGTGAGGTCATTAGTATTAATGAGGGAGATATTTAGTTATGTATGCATGCATGAACACCTTTATTCATAACCCACCTACATGGATACATGAGCAGGGTCCACCTTTCACTGTAGTGTGTTTCTGGTTTTGCGTTATTCAGAGGATCATTGTAAAGTGGCTTCTGTTTTTCCAAGACTGCAATTGGGGGGTTATTCCTGACAGAACTCATCTCCAAATAAATCACTGCTACAACAAACAGCATGTCATAAAAGAAGAAATATCTCAAAATAAACCTCTTCAAAAACCGAAACAATGAACTTCATTTATTCACACACTAGTTGTAAAGGACCTTGATGTTTTAAACATATATGCTGTCTCTACTATATTTGATGCAGAAATGTTCTGCTCAGTTTATTTTACAAGAGACCTCAATGTATATGCAGCACAGGACACAGAAAACTCAACTCTAGCATACATTTTACTAAAACAAGTAACCTAGCTATAATAAGCTTTAAACATTGCGTGATTGTATTGCCATCTCAGAATTTTGAAAGAATTTTATAGGGTCATCTTGACATGAGGCTCAAAAATGCTGCCCAAGGAAGCTTACAGCAAGGCCTCCTTTTCTTCTTCATCAACTTCCTCAAGCAACAAGCAAGGCACCAAAACCCTTCAGTGAGTGCAAGTCACTCAGTCGTGTCCGACTCTTTGCAACCCCATGGTCTATACAGTCCATGGAATTCTCCAGGCCAGAATACTGGAGTGGGTAGCCTTTCCCCTCTCCAGATCTTCCTAACCCAGGGATCAAACCCAGGTCTCCCGCATTGCAGGTGGATTCTTTACCAGCTGAGCCACCAGGAAACCCTTCAGAGTGTCCAGTAAAAAATGGTTTCTTTAGGAGGTGGGCCATAGCTTTAAACACTGGGGGAGGTGCTTTCAATGCAAGAAAGAATTGGGCCACTGCCAGACCCCTGAGACCCCTCAGATCCCCTGAGATGGATCTCTCATCTCAGAATATGCAACCTGTGAAGCCTTTCCTTAAGGTCACTTTTCCCACAAACTGCCCCTCACCCTTATACTTTACAGACCCCTGCAGCCTGGCTTTATATCCCCCACAAGATCAAGACATACCTAAGAATCACACCACTAACCCCACCTATCAATCACTCTGCGGACCACAAGTGAGAAAATACACTGGCCCAGCCACTGCCTGGATCTTTCCATACAGAACAATATAAGGAACACCAACAAAACAGCCTCTCCTAACTCCAGTCCCAAATACAGTTAAATCTGGGGAGAGCAGAGACCCCTGTTTATCAGAACTGTTAGAACTAATCATCTTGCCAAATTTATGGTAAGCCAAACGCACTGTGCCTCACTCACATCCCTGTTCTCTTTTGTCATTGTCCAAGGGGCTTCCCTGATATCTCAGTTGGTAAAGAATCCGCCTGCACTGCAGGAGATTCCAGTTTGATTCCTGAGTCGGGAAGATCCGCTGGAGAAGGGAAAGGCTACCCACTCCAGTATTCTTGCCTGGAAAATTCCATAGACTGTATAGTCCATGGGTTTGCAAAGAGTCGGACACGACTGAGCAAGTTTCACTTTCACTAAATATGTAAGCATCCAGTAGAGTCTATTTGCTATGTGACCTTGGGCAAGTCACTGAAACTCTTGTGCCTCTCTTCTCAGCTGCAAAACAAAGGCTCTGCTTTCTGAGGCTGTTATGAGGATTAAACGAGAGAACCCATGCAAAGTGTTGTTAAATTATTTGTATTGCTGTTATTAAACTACTGTTGCTGTTATTCTGCTTCTCTAACTTCATTCCTACATTCCTCTGTGCTTCTCCTCCTGCCACCTGAGCTCTCATTTCTACCTTAACTTCCAGGTGCTTCTGACGCCTCCCTGGAACACCATCCCAAGATGAACAAACTCTCCTACCCATCCTCCAACTCATCCCTGAGTGTCCACTGATATTCCTGGCTCTCCCCTGAGGTTGGAAATTCCCTTTCAGCCCTTTCCACTCACATCAAGACACTACATGTATTGGGGAGTCAGGAGGTGACCTGGCATCCTCTTCCAGCCAAACTACAACTTCCAGATGATTCATCCTTCACTCTCAGGTAAAACACACAACACAACCCTGATCCTCCTTCCTCTAAGTTTCAGACCATCTGGTTACACCTTGACTTCCTCTGTGTTGTCCTCTACTCATGGTTCATTGAGGGCTTCTCCTGTGCCTCAGCCATAAAGAATCTGCCTGCAATGCAGGAGATGAAGGTTCGATCCCTGGGCCAGGAAGATCCCCTGGAGGAGGGCATGGCAGCCCACTCCAGTATTTTTGCCTGGAGAATCACCATGGACAGAGGAGCCTGACAGGCTAGAGTCCATAGGGTCGTAAAGAGTCAGACATGACTGAAGCGACTGAGGACACACACACTCACTCGTTCATTGAAGATCCTGGTTCATTTCATTTTCTGCTACTCTCCACCTCCTTCTCTTCAGTTCAGTTCAGTCGCTCAGTCGTGTCCGACTCTTTGTGACCCCATGAATCGCAGCACGCCAGGCCTCCCTGTCCATCACCAACTTCCGGAGTCCACCCAAACCCGTGCCCATCGAGTCAGTGATGCCATCCAACCATCTCATCCTCTGTCCTCTCCTTCTCCTCCTGCCCTCAATCTTTCCCAGCATCAGGGTCTTTTCAAATGTGTCAGTTCTTCACATCAGGTGGCCAAAAGATTGGAGTTTCAGCTTCAACATCAGTCCCTCCAATGAACACCCAGGACTGATCTCCTTTAGGATGGACTGGTTGGATCTCCTTGCAGTCCAAGGGACTCTCAAGAGTCTTCTCCAACACCACAGTTCAAAAGCATCAATTCTTCTGCACTCAGCTTTCTTTATAGTCCAACTCTCACACCCATACATGACTACTGGAAAAACCATAGCCTTTACTAGATGGACCTTTGTTGGCAAAGTAATGTCTCTGCTTTTTAATATGCTATCTAGGTTGGTCATAACTTCTCTTTCAAGGAGTAAGCGTGTTTTTATTTCCTGGCTGCAGTCACCATCTCCAGTGATTTTGGAGCCCAGAAAAATAAAGTCTGTCACTGTTTCCACCGTTTCTCCATCTATTTGCCATGAAATGATGGGACAGCATACCATGATCTTTGTTTTCTGAGTGTTGAGCTTTAAGACAACTTTTTCACTCTCTTCTTTCACTTTCATTGAGAGGCTCTTTAGTTCTTCTTCACTTCTGCCATAAGGGTTGTGTCATCTGCATATCTGAGGATATTGATATTTCTCCTGGCAATCTTGATTCCAGCTTGTGCTTCTTCCAGCCCAGCGTTTCTCATGATGTACTCTGCATATAAGTTAAATAAACATGGTGACAATATACAGCCTTGATGTACTCCTTTTCCTATTTGGAACCAATCTGTTGTTCCACGTCCAGTTCTAACTGTTGCTTCCTGACCTGCATACAGGTTTCTCAAGAGGCAGGTCAGGTGGTCTGGTATTCCCATCTCCTTCAGAATTTTCCACAGTTTATTGTGATCCACACAATCAAAGGCTTTGCCATAATCAATAAGGCAGAAGTAGATGGTTTTCTGGAACTCTCTTGCTTTTCTGATGATCCAGTGGATGCGGGTAATTTGTTTCCTCTGCCTTTTCTAAAACCAGCTTGAACATCTGGAAGTACGTGGTACAAGTATTGTTCAAGCCTGGCTTGGAGAATTTTGAGCATTACTTTACTAGTGTGTGAGATGAGTGCAGTTGTGCAGTAGTTTGAGCATTCTTTGGCATTGTCTTTTTTAGGGACTGGAATGAAAACTGACCTTTTCCAGTCCTGTGGCCACTGCTGAGGTTTCCAAATTTGCTGGCATACTGAGGGCAGCACTTTCACAGCATCATCTTCAGGATTTGAAATAGTTGAACTGGAATTCCATCACCTCCACTAGCTTTGTTCGTAGTGATGCTTTCTAAGACCCACTTGACTTAGCATTCCAGGATGTCTGACTCTAGGTGAGTGATCACATCGTAATTATCTGGGTAGTGAAGATCTTTCTTGTACAGTTCTTCTGTGTATTCTTGCCATCTCTTCTTAATATCATCTGCTTCTGTTAGGTCCATACCATTTCTGTCCTTTATTGAGCCCATCTTTGCATGAAATTTTCCCTTGGTGTCTCTAATTTTTTTGAAGAGATCTCTAGTCTTTCCCATTCTATTGTTTTCCTCTATTTCTTTGCATTGATCGCTGAGGAAGGCTTTCTTATCTCTCCTTGCTATTCTTTGGAACTCTGCATTCAAATGGGAATATCTTTCCTTTTCTTCTTTGCTTTTCACTTCTCTTCTTTTCTCAGCTATTTGTAAGGTCTCCTCAGACAGCCATTTTGCTTTTTGCATTTCTTTTTCTTTGGGATGGTCTTGCTCCCTGTCTCCTGTACAATGTCACGAACCTCTGTCCATAGTTCATCAGGCACTCTACCAGATCTAGTCACTTATATCTATTTCTCACTTCCACTGTATAATCATTTGGGATTTGATTTAGGTCATACCTGAATGGTCTAGTGGTTTTCCCTACTTTCTTCAATTTAAGTCTGAATTTGGCAATAAGGAGTTCATGATCTGAGCCACAGTCAGCTCCTGGTCTTGTTTCTGCTGACTGTATAGAGCTTCTCCATCTTTGGCTGCAAAGAATATAATCGATCTGATTTCGGTATTGACCATCTGGTGATGTGTCCATGTGTAGAGTCTTCTCCTGTGTTGTTGGAAGAGGGTGTTTGCTATGACCAGTGTGTTCTCTTGGCAAAACTATTAGCTTTTGCCCTGCTTCATTCTGTACTCCACAAGGCCAAATTTACCTGTTACTCCAGGTGTTTCCTGACTTCCTACTTTTGCATTCCAGTCCCCTATAATGAAAAGGACATCTTTTGGGGTGTTAAGTCTCCTCCTCTATTCAGCATCTGTGACTTTCTTGTGCATGTTTTTTCCCTTGGTTACACTAAAAGCCAGTTTCATAGCTTTAAATACCATCTATATACCATGGATGTCCAATTTTAAATCTCCAAACTGGAAATCACCTCTACACTTCAGACTATCCAAAGTTAATATCTCCACTTGAATAATAGACATTGGAAAACAATTCATATCCAAAATAGAATTCTTAATTTCAGCCCCTTCCCCAACATGCAGTCATCCTCATCTCAATAAATGGGAGTTCTATCCACATATTTTCTTGTGTCAAATATCCATGAAGCCCTCTCTTTCTCACACATCCTTCACTTAGTCCATCACAAAATACTGTCTCTATCAAATATTTTTACTTTCAAAATATATCCAAAATCTGATCGCTTCTCACATACCTCCAACAGTATGACTTGAGTCAAAATCACTATCATCTGTCAACTTGACTATCAAACTTGTCTCTTACTTGTTTTGCCTTTTCGCTTTCATTTCTTATGCCTGCCCCCTTACAATCTATTTTTTACACAGTAGGTAGGATGAACCTTTTAAAACATAAGTCAGATCCTCTGACTCCCTTGCTCAAAACCTCCAGTGGCTCCCATCTCAGTGATAATAAGATCCAAGGTCCTCTTCCTGCCCTGAAGGCCCGCCACAGTTCAGCCCCCTCCACCCCTCCATCTACTATTACTCTCCCTTTCCCTCCCTCTGCTCCAGCCACACTGGCTTTTTTGCTACTTCACAAGTATGCCAAGTATGGTCCCTTGTTTCTCAGAGTCTTATTTTTTTCCATTGGGCCTTGGATGTATAGAATTAAATTAATCATAATCTTTGATTGATGGCACATTCTCTTATTAATCCAAGCGTATTCACTTTTAGTTAGTTGTTTTTAATAATATAACAAGCATCCATGAACCTAATAACTAAATCTAACTATATGGCCCCCAATCTCATTTGTCGGCCTCCCCTCAGCCCCTGGCAAAGGATCATCATCCTGAATCTTGTGTTCATCATTTTGTGGTGCTCTATGTAATACAGTTTTACTTTATACATACATGTTGTTGTTGTTTAGTCGCTAAGTGTGTTCTTCTGTCTGACTCTTTGCAACCCCATGGACTGTAGCCTGCCAGGCTCCCCTGTCCATGGGATTTCCAGACAAGAATACTTGAGTGGGTTGCCATTCCCTTTCCAGGAGATCTTCCCTACTCAGGGATCAAACCTGCATCTTCTGCATTGCAGGTGTATTCTTTACCACTGAGCCAGGGAAGCCCACACATATATTCACACACATATATAGATATATATGTATATGACATATATATATATATATAACATACAAATATGTTATATATGTGTGTGTGTATGCATACATATGTGGATATGGGTCTTTCTTAAAGTATATATATATAAACTTTTTGGTGGCATGGTACAGCATGTGGAATCTTAGTTCCCCCACCAGGGATTGAACCCATTCCCTCTGTGTTGGAAGTGCACAAACTTAACCATTGGACCTCCAGAGAAGCCCCTCTTAAAGTATATTATTTATTATAATTTATTTTAACTTTATAGAAAGGTTATTAGGTTGTATGCTGTATGTACTCTTTCAGAACCTAGTTTTTCCTCCTTAATATTTACTTCTCTAAGACTCATCTGTGTATCTTTGCATATTACTATAGTTCATTCATCTTGATTGATGTAGAATATTTCATTGTGTGAATAACACTTCAGGGTCTTGCCACTTTTCCCCTCTGCCTAGAATGACTTCTCTTAGATGCCTACTTGTCTCTCTGTCTCCCTTCATTCATGCCATTATTCAAAGGCCACCTCATCCTAACATGATCTACAACAGTGCCCCATTTTACACTCTCTTTTACTCTTCTTTACCTTTCCCCATAGTATTATCACCCCTTCCCTGAATATTCTTGCTTTGCCTATCCAGATCCACTTTCCCCCTTTCCACCCTGCTCTGTGCCCTGCAGTAGATTTTAATGATTAAATCCTTATCAATCCTTCATTTTAAATGTACCTCTCTTTTCTGCCAGTACCCCGACTGAAAGGACTGCCTGATATTACTTATCTTTTTTTTGATTGTTTCCCCCACTAAATGGTAAATTCCAAGGATCCCTGCTGTATTACCAAGGCCTAGATTGGTGCTGAACTCATAATCAACATGCAATAAATATTTCAGTGAATTGCTCATACACAGAATACCACATTTTAAATGCTTACACACAAAAATTGCCTGCATATATCCCTTTCAAACAAATGCTAATATTTCTTTTTTTTTGCCAATATTTCTTTGAGCTATATACCTAGTAGAATAGTAAAGTTGAAGCCTAAGTGGATATTTAATTTAGTAGATAGCACCAAATTTTCTCTGTTCTCCAATAGAAGGAGCCAGGGCTCCATAGAGAAATGGCTGACTCTAGGACTGGGGCAGGGAAAATATAAAATGAGCCAGGAGCACCATAATTTTTTTGTAATTATATAAAACTGAAAAGCAGATAAACAAGAAACCCCTGCAATTATAGATATATGTTAAAGGGATACAGGAGCCAACTGAAAGAGCTTTCAGTGGCCAAATTTGAAACAATTTGAGTAACAAAATTAAATATCATTGGATTATAATTCAAAGTATAGAATAAATATTAACAAATCCATACTGATATTAACAAATGATTGAATAAATAAATAAAAGGAGAGTAGATAAATCTTCTGTACAGAAGAATTCCAAATAATTTATGTAGATGCTCTCTAAAGCCAGGGGAGCATAACTGCCCACTCCTTAAGTGTAGGATGTGCATAATAACTTCCTTATAAAGAGTGGAGTTTGGAAAAAGAGAAAAAGAGGAGTGTTGCAATAGAGAAAAAAGCCAAACACTGCCTCAGCCAGGCACTCAAGGTGTGCTCATCAATGATAAGTCATGTTGAGAACATGTACCCTTGCTGTGATGTAGAATTATGGAAAATGCATTAGACAAACACAAGCTGAAGGATATTCTACAAAATATCTGACCAGACTCCCTAGAATTGTCAAGGTCATCAAAAACAAGGAAGGTCTAAGAAATGGTCACAGCCAAGAACAGCCTTAAGTGATATGATCACTAAAGATAATGTGGATTTTGGATGGGGTCCTGAAAGAGAAAAGGGGGCATTTTGGTAAAAACTAAGGAAATCTGAAGAAAATATGGACATATAGTTAATAATAGTGTATCAATATTGGCTCATTATTAGATGGCATCACCAACTCAATGGACATGAGTTTGAGCAAACTCCAGGAGATGGTGAAGGAGAAGGAAGTCTGGTGTGCTGCAGTCCATGGAGTCGCAAAGTGTCAGCCACAACTGAGCAAGTGAACAACAACATGGGTTAATTAGTTGTGATAAATGTACCATAGTAATATTAACAATAGAGAAAACTGGATACAGGGTATATTTGAGCTCTCTGTAATATTCTTTCTTTTTTTTTCACTTCTACCACTTTATTGCTACCAACCCATCTCCCTCCACCCTTGTGCACACATGCTCAGTCATGTAACCCCATGGACTTCAGCCCGCCAGGCTCCTCTGTCCATGGACTTTTCCAGGCAAGAATACTGGAGTGGGTTGCCATTTCCTTCTCCACTGAGCTCTCTGTAATATTCTTATGTCTTTTCTGTCAATCTAAAACTATACTAAAAGAGTTTGTTAAATGTTTGGAAAATACCCTATCAGGATGGCTATAATTAAAAATACAAGAAATATCATGTGTTGCAAAGGATATGGAGACACTGGAACCCTCACACATCACTGTGGGAAGATAAAATAGTACAACTTTGGAAAACAATTTAGCTGTTCCATGTAATGTTAATTAGTTAAAGTGTTAGTCGCTCAGTCATGTCCAACTCTTTATGACCCCATGGGCCATAGCCTGCCAGGCTCCTCTGTCCATGGCATTCTCCAAGGAAGAACACTGGAGTGGGTTGCCATTCCCTTCTCCAGGGGATCTTCCCCACCCAGGGATCAAACCTGGGTCTCCTGCACTGAAGGCAGATTCTTTAGCATCTGAGCCACCATGGAAGCCCAATGTTAACTATGGAGTTACCAAATGGTCCAGCAATTCCACTCCTAGGCATCTACACAAGAAATGAAAACATAGCCCCACACAAAAGCTTGTACATGAATGTTCATAGCAACATTATTCATAATAGTTAAAAAGTAGAAACAACCCAAATATCCTTCAGCTGGTGAAATAAACAAATCTGACTTACCCATTCAATGGAATATGATTCAGCCATAAAAAGGAAGAATTCTGAGACATGTTACTACATGGATGAGCTTTGAAAATATTAGGCTAAGAGAAGCCAATCACAAAAGCCACATATTATATAGCTCCATTATATGAAATGTCCAGAATAAGCAAGTACATAGAGACAGAAAGTAGATCAGTGGTTGCCAGGGTATGGGGAAAGGTGGGAATAGGATGTGTCAGCTAATGCATACAGGAGTCTTTTTTTTTTTTCCTGCAGCAAAGAGCTCGGTTTTTTATTAAACATGTTACCAAAAAGGTTTAGTCAAAAAAAGCCAAAGTCCATGTCATCAACAGACTCTTCAGATTCTTCTTTCTTTGCTTTACTTTTTTCTCCTCAGCTGGGGCAACAGTGGGGAAGGGGCAAAGACCTCCTGCCACAGCAGGTCCACCAGCCCCCACATTGCAGATGAGGCTTCAGATGTTGACATTGGCCAAAGTCCTTGCAAACAAGCCTGGGCAGAAAGGCTCAACATTTACACCAGCTGCTTTACCGAGGGCATTGATCTTATCCTCCGGGACTGTCGCTTCACTTCACTGTTGTGCAGGATGAAGACCAGCAGATGCAGGTGAGCTCGGAGATGGAGGCTGTGCTGCAGGTGAATGCTAAGCAGGGGCTGCCTGAAATGATCCTAGTGGCTGGATGAAGTGAGGGCCTCACCTCAACACGGCCTCAACTTCCTCAGAAGGACCGATCACTTTAGAGGCAGCTGAGGAAGGGGACAGGATGTCTTTATGGAGTGGTGACCATGTTCTAAAACTAGAATGTGACAATGGTTGCACAACTCTGTAAATGTACTAAAACCATTGAATTGTCTGCTTTAAAAGGGTGAATTTTATGGCCTATAAATTCTATCTGGAGAAAGCTGTTATCTAAGGGACTTGAATCAGAAAAGAATTCTAAAGTGTGTTAATTCGGGGGACGCTTTTTCTGTTTTTAATTTCTAATGTTATTGTATTGTGATCAGAGAATGTTATTCCTGTGATTTCTGAATTTTTGCAGACTAAAAAATGAGTTATTTCTGAAAATGTTCTTATGGGTATTTGCAAAAATAAATGCATTCTATATTTGTACAAGGTAATCTCATATATTGTGGAAAATTCTGAAAGAGATGGGAATACCAGACCACCTGACCTGCCTCTTGAGAAACCTGTATGCAGGTCAGGAAGCAACAGTTAGAACTGGACATGGAACAACAGACTGGTTCCAAATAGGAAAAGGAGTACATCAAGGCTGTATATTGTCACCGTGCTTATTTAACTTATATGCAGAGTACATCATGAGAAATGCTGGGCTGGATGAAGCACAGGTTGGAATCCAGATTGCTGGGAGAAATATCAATAACCTCAGATATGCAGATGATCCCCCTTATGGCAGAAAGTGAAGAAGAACTAAAGAGCCTCTTGATGAAAGTGAAAGAGGAGAGTGAAAAAGTTGGCTTAAAGCTCAATATTCAGAAAACTAAGATCATGGCATCTGGTCCCATAACTTCATGGCAAATAGATGGAGAAACAGTGGAAACAGTGGCTGACTTTATTTTTCTAGGCTCCAAAATCACTGCAGATGGTGACTGCAGCCATGAAATTAAAAGACGCTTGCTCCTTGGAGGGAAAGTTATGACCAACCTAGATAGCATATTGAAAAGCAGAGACATTAGTTTGCCAACAAAGGTCTGTCTAGTCAAGGCTATGGATTTTCCAGTAGTCATGTATGGATGTGAGAGTTGGACTATAAAGAAAGCTGAGTGCAGAAGAATTGATGCTTTTGAACTGTGGTGTTGGAGAAGACTCTTGAGAGTCCCTTGGACTGCAAGGAGATCCAACTAGTCCATCCTAAAGGAAATCAGTCCTGAATGTTCATTGAAAGGACTGATGCTAAAGCTGAAACTCCAATACTTTGGCCATCTGATGTGAAGAGCTGACTCATTTGAAAAGATGCTGATTCTGGGAAAGATTGAGGGCAGGAGAAGGGGACGACAGAGGATGAGATGGTTGGATGGCATCACTGACTCAATGGACATGGGTTTGGGTGAATTCTGGGAGTTGGTGATGGACAGGGAGGCCTGGTGTACTGCAGTCCATGGGGTCACAAAGAGTCGGACACGACTGAGCGACTGAACTCAGTATATATATATACTGAACCCTGTTAAGTAGTGGTATGAGCTTCTCTATATCCTTACTTATTCACATGATCTGATGATTTCTTAGAGAAATACCTCACTTCAAATATGTCTGAAAGTCTGCCCAGCAGCCCCAGTACTTATGTCTTGTTAGGTTATTCTGAACTATTTCAAACCTTCTCCATGTTTCTCAAATTTTTGCTACCCTTCTCCTAATCATCACATCCTACTTTATATATAAGATATAAAGGGTCAAACTGGATCACCTTCATCTGCCTGGTATCAAACATACAACTTACAACCGTCTACCCTCATCCCGTTCCATTTAACTTTTTTTTAACTGTTTCTTTGCTCACCGCTATTTCTTTTTTTTTTTTTTTCACCGCTATTTCTATTTCACATCATTCTCTTTTTCAGATTCATTTATTTCATTTTGCTGTAATTGGGCTTCCGTGTTGTCTCAGACAGTAAAGAATCTGCCTTCAGTGCAGGAGACCCAAGTTCAATCCCTGGGTGGGGAAGAGTCCCTGGAGAAGGGAATGGCAACCCACTCCAGTATTCTTGCCTGGAGAATCCCATGGACAGAGGAGCCTGGTGGGCTACAGTCCATGGGGTCGCAAAGTTTCAGACATGACTCAGTGACTAACACTTTCACTTGCTGTAATACTTACCTGAGTAATTCATAAAGGTTCTGAATATGCCTACAATGTGTTCTGAATATATCAGAAAATTAGAATCTGCAAATTGGAGCTTTGTTCCTTGTATTACTTCACTCCTCATCCTTCCCCACTCAGGGCCAGTCATTCTATTTACAGTCATCCCTCCGGATCCACAGAGGATTGGTTCCAGGACCCCAGTGGATGCCAAAATCCTCAGATGCTCAACTCTCATATAAAATGACATGGTATTTGCATATAACCTATGCACATCCTGCCCTGTACTTTATTATTATATTTTGGAGTGTATTTATTTTTATTGAAGTAATGTTGATTTATAATATTAAATAAGCTTCATATGTATATTTCTACTTTCGTATACCTTACAATATGCTCACCACCAAAAATTTAGTTTCCATCCATAACCTTACAGTTGATCCCCATTTCATCCTCCCCACCTTCCTCTGGTAACCACTAGTCTATTCTCTGTGTCTATGTCTTTGTTTTGGTTTGATTTGTTCATTTATATTGTTGCAATGGAATATACTAAGCCAAAGAAAAGAAATCTTGCCATTTTGCAACAACATGGATGGACCTTGAGGTTTTTATGTTAAGTGAAACAAGTTAAATGGGAGAAAAACAAATACTGTATGATTTTACTCATGTGCAGAATATACGAAACAAACAAAATCAAAACAAACTTTTAAAAACTGAAGTATGGTTGATTTACAGTATTATACGTTACAGGTGTACAATACAGTGATTAACATTTTTAAAGGTTATATACCACTTAGAGTTATTATTAAAACTCCCATGATACTTTAAATCATCTCTGGGTTACTGATAATACCTAATACATGTCAATGCTATGTAAATAGATGTAAATACAATGTAAATGCTATGTATATAGTGGCCAGCTCTGCAAATTCATGTTTTGCTTTTCAGAACTTTCTGGATTATTTTCTATCGAAAGCCTTGGTTCTTCTTTTTATGTTGTAGGCTTTCTCCAACTATTTCTGGTAATCCTTTGTTGTCTGTGCATATTGGTGAATAAGGGACAACTTGATTAGCAAAGATAGGTTGCCTGGGTTCCCTCTGCAGTTGTGTGTCTCTGTCCCCTCTCCTTAGCAGAAGGACTTTGTATAAGTGGGTTGTGTGTGTTGAACTGTCAGGCTCCCCTTTAAGGTAAGTGCCTCTGCCAGAGTCAGAAAGGGCCATTCATTCTCCTTACTCCCTGCAAACTGCCGAAACAGTTTTACTCTGGCAGTGGAGAACTTTAGTGTATTTCTCTCCTGTTCAAATTTGCTTCTCTCTTTTTGTTTTTCCATATATTTTGTGGAAGTCCAGATTACACCAAGGTCTGTTCTGTTGTTTTCTTCCCCTAGGATCCTGTATTCACACTAGCAAATTTTTGGAAGCAAATAGCTCACTTTCTTTAGTGTGAAATTTTAGGCTTTAACCTTGGAATGGGTTGGGGAAGGGGGTGTAGGACTGATCACAAGGGGGCCCAACTGATCCTTCTTTCCTGAATGCAATTCTTTAATTGACAAGACAGCTTCCCCTCCTCTTTGCATTTATTTATTCTGAAATTTTATTTTCTCTGGATTTAATCCAGTAATTTTCCCTTGCAGGTTTTGAACTGGACTCCTCTTTTATCACTGTGATCATATTCAATTTCTATCCTCAAGGGATCTTCACAATTTCTGAACTGCTGAAGGTACAGTTTGCTTTAATTATACCAGTCTCAGTCCTTTTGCTATTCTGATGTTTTAAGAGATTTGGAGAAGAGAGGATGGAGACAAAGTTACAAGCACTTAGGCTGCCATCTTGATCTAATCTTAACAAAATCATTTTCTTCTGTCAATTTGACTGAGGCAATGATAGTGGCTCACTCTGAGAGACCAGAGGAAAAGGCCTCTTCCAGTTCTGGCTTCTGATTAGTCAAGACTTCTAATAAGGGTGCATTAAGATTAATCTAGTTTTCTGCAGGCCAGTGCTTCTGAGAGCACCAAGGTGACAAATAGCAGGCATGATCTCAGAAAAACTGTACACAAAAAAATGTGCCCCCTCTCGGTGAGCTGATTAGAAAAAGGCACTCCTTTGGGTTGTTCTAGTTTAGTTGATAAGTCATGTCTGACTCTTTGCAACCCCATGGACTATAGACTGCCAGGCTCCTCCTGGGATTTTCCAGGTAAGGATACTAGATTCGGTTGCCATTTCCTTCTTCAGGGAATCTTCCCAACCACAGGATGCAGAGGTAGAGGGGACAAAACCTTAAGGGTATGAGGTGTCTTTCACGGGTTTCAGAAATGTTCTGAAACTGACTAGTGATGGTTACATGTACCTGGAATTCGCTAAAAATCATTCAATTTTACAGCTTGAATGTGTAAATTGTATGGTATGTGCATGGGTGCTTAACTGCATCTGACTCTTTTGTGACCCCATAGGCTGTAGCCCACCAAGCTCCTCTGTCCATGAAATTCTCCAGGCAAGAATACTGGAGTGGGTTGCCAGTTCCTCCTTCCTCCAGGGGATCTTCCCACCCCAGGGATAGAAACCAGGTCTTTTCTGTCTCCTGCATCAGCAGGCGGTTCTTTATCATTAGCATCACCTGGGAAGCCCTTTAAACACAAAGGAAAGTTTAAAGAATTTCACAACGAACACCAATATACCCCCCAGGTAGATTGTACAATTAACATCCTATCATTATATCCCAATAGCTTTATTGTATTCTAGCAGTACTAGAAATAGAAACAGGAAAAAGAAGTATCCCATTTACAAAAGTGGAAAAGTTATGTGTGAAACATCAACTGGCAAGACAAATGAGGACTCCCCAAATTCAGCTGTCCCTAGACAAAGGATCAGAAAGGAGCAACCTAGCAAGACAGAACATTTTAGAAAACTGATGTATTCTAGCCAAATGCCACGGAAAAACTGCGCCCCACCCCTCAGCCATGCCACCCTGGGCAGACTGCCTCGAGGCTGCCATCTTATTTCTCCCACGCCGTTGCTCAGCAGAGACCACGTGAGGAGCCTGCCGCCCCTCCCTCTTCACTGGGATGGTGGGCAAGGAGACCCTGAGCAGAGTCAGAACTTTCCCACTCATTAGTGTTAGTTCAGGAAGTGCACCGGTCTTGAAACTGAACAACTTTGGTTGACCTGCCGATGTCCCATAGGTATTATTATAAAAGAGTGAATAAACTCAGACTTTGGGAAACAAACATGTCCATCGACAGTAGATCTTTTGAGGTGTTCTTTTTTTGGCGCTCACTAGGCTGCAAGAGGGGTTTCCCCTGAAGGGATTGGTCAGATTTGTTGTCAATTATCCTTGAAACCCAATAAGTCCACTGGAAATCCAACCTTGGTAGGCAGGACTTAACTCGACGGTTGGGCACTTGCCGCTTAGCGCGACCTCGTGAGCCCTGAGGTTTTGAGATCGAAGTAGATAGAACGACAAACAACCACCAACCCTATCATGCCTGTAGGACGGTGAGTGAAGTGGCTCCTTTGAGATTGGGTAACGCGGGGAGGGTTTCATGTCTGAACTTACTGACATGGACCTACTTTTTTGGCCAAGAGACCCTAAGTGGTGCCACATCTTTACTGAGGTTTTCAGTTATTCTATATGTTGTAGTTTCGTTCGTTATTCTCTAACATCTAGAAGAGGGAGATTAGAGTTACAGCTTTTATTAATGTGCGGGATGGAGAATTAAAGGCAAAGTATGTGGGAGAGTATCTGTCCGAAAACCGCCGTTGGGAAAGTGATGACGAGAGGAGGACCCTCAACCGCCATTGGTCGGTAGCACTGATGAGGTCACAATAGATGACCATTGGAGACCTGGCTCAAGTCACAAGTGAGCTCATATTTGGGAGAGCCCTCGAGATAGTCGCTGGACAGTTGGAGGGGAGCCTAGTTCTATGCATTCAAGCCAGCGGGGGCTCAAGCCATAGGAAAAAAAAATTTTTTTTTACCTTCCCGCTCTCTCTAAGCCATCATAATTTGAGGTAGGATTTGAAAGGCTACGTCAGACTTCCAGTTGAAGATGTTTGTCTGAACAAATGTGTTTTTTCTCCCCCGAACTAGCTTTCAATGAAAGAAGAGAAATAAGAACAGATCCATAGCCAAAGGGAATCACAAGGGAAAGGTATGATTAGCGGGCCGAAATTGTGAGGATTTTCTTGAAGATAGGAAACAAATATGGTAAAATTAGTTGGGAAACCAGAGTCATTGAATCCATAAGGCCATAGAGAAATGGGAGAGGGCAGCTGTAAAACCAAACTCTCTGTTCTTTAACCTAGATCCCAAATACAGACGATGTCACAATCACCTGGATCATTGGATGGAAGTGATGATGAAGCCATCCCAGAAGGCAGTAAAAGTGAGGCATTTACTGGTGAGTAAACTTGTAACACTTTAAGTCCAAATAATTGTTAAGAATATGTCTAGGGAGCTTGAGTCAATTACCAAGTTATTCCTGAGAAGATCAAGTATAATGAAACCTTTAATAAAAAAACTAATAGCAAGGTGGAAATCAGTTTACCCGAGAGGGATCAGGGGATAGTGATCAAGTGGGCATTTCTGCTTTTACTTTGTTGTGGTGGTTTTAGTGAGAATGAACTCATGTAATATTTTGACAAAAACTTTATAATAAAGGTTGATCATATTTAGTGTTGCTAATGGTGTACACAATCGGTGGTCATTCTGATGGTGGGTGTGTATCTGCAGCATTCCTTAACATTAATATATCTGTCTATCAAAATTTAAATATACCTTCTGCTTGACCCAATTCTATTTCTAATATATCCTCAGAAATACTTCTACAAAGGCACAAAGGTCTGTGTTACAAGATATTCATTGTTTGTAGTAGCAACAATTGGAAGTAGCCAAATGTTCCAAAATAGGGGAATGGTTACATAAAATGTGGCATGTTTTTATTATGAAAGAGTACGCAGCCCTTAAAAAGAATTAGACAGACCTTCATGTACTGTTATATTAGGCTTAAAAAGCAAATTGTAGAGCTATACATATAGTAATGACACCATTTAAAAAAAACACTAAAGCATTCTATTTGAATACATACATATATACACATAAATACTGAGGAAAGCTATACACGAAACTTAGTGAACAGACACTTCCACTTTTTATCCTATGTTCTTCTATACTTTTCATTTACAAAATGTTTGTGTGTCATTTGTATAAACAAACAAAACTGAAAGATAAGCATCAATAGAATAGAAATAGTTTATAGAACTTCCCAACCACTAATAGCTAAAAAAACAAAAAAGGAAATTCAGTCAGTCCAGCAAAAGTAAGGAAAAGGGGAAAAGAAACAATGAAGTGTGATAATTAGAATTTTTTTTCTTAAATGACAGGAATATGTACACCCATAAACAGTTGTGCCTTGGTGTCCACTGGGGATTGGTTCCACAATCCTGTCTCCACACCTGCCTCCCTCCCCACCCCTATTCCCCCATATGCCCCCACCTCCCCCCACCCACTACCTCTGGAATCCCCAGATGTTCAAGTCTCTTATTAAAATTGTGTAAGTCTCATGTAAAATGGTGTAGTACAGTCTGAACTCCACATATGCTAATGTGAACTGGCAGATACAGAGGGCTGAATGTACTACGCTGCCCGTAAAAATGGTAAGGTGAATTCTATGAGTACTGACACAGAAAAATGTCCATGTTATAATATTATGTGAAATAAACAGTCACAGAACAATTCACACAGTGCGATCTATTTTTTTTAAAGCAAAACTCTGTAAATAGCTAAATATATAGAGAAAGATATTTAATTAGAAAACCGTTAACTAAAGTTACCTTTGGGCATTGGAAGAAGCTGTCACCTTTTTTTGTAGTCAAAGATTGTTGAGACTTGGACATCTCTAATTTAGTACAACTGATCATAGTACTCTCTTCCCTGCTTGAAGCCCTTCAGTGGGCTACCCATGACCTAAATGGATTGAATCCAAACCCTGGAGCATGACGTTCAAAGTTCACCATGATCTGAACCCTACCTGATTGTCTTCATCTCCTACCATCTCATTGCATGCCAGTAGCACAGCATGTCATGCTTGCATTTGCTTAAATGTGCCATTCTTTTCCTCATACTTCCATGTCTTTGTACACATTGTTGCCTTTTTCAGTTAACCTGTACGTTTCTAGATGGCACCATCGTGATATGACAAATTAAGTGCAGATTTGTATAATAACAATTCCAAGTCCCCATTTTGTGGACTATGGAAAGTCTATTCTTCCACGAGGTTGGAGGGCAATTCCTCAAGCTCTGGAATAGTTTTGGGGAATCCTCAAGTAATGCATAAATATTCAAAAAATCAGTCCTAGTTGTCACTTGTCATCTCTGCCAGGTATTCATTCTCTAAACTGCTATGCTAGCGTTCAACTGATCACCGCTTGCTGTCTTTATACTTTTTAAAACTTTTTATTATATAATTTTAATATATACAAAATAATATATGTGACAAGTAATTTATGGAGTATAATAAAACAAACATCCAAGAACCCATCATCAGCTTAAGAACTAGAAGACTACCACTGCTTTTTTTTTTTTTAAACAGGACTTTTTTTAAAAATAAATATTTATTTTTGGCTGTGCTGGGTCTTTGTTGCTGAGTCTGGGTTTTCTCTAGTTGCGGAGAACTGGGGCTACTGTAGTTGAGGGGCATGGGCTCCTCACCACAGTGGCTTCTCTTGTTGCAGGGCACAGGCTCTAGGGCCCTCGGGTTTCAGTAGTTGTGGCTTGGGGACTCCAGACCAGGCTCAGTAATTGTGGAAATCTTAACCACTAGACAGCCTGGGAAGTTCCTACTAGAACATAACCAATGCTTTTGAATCTACCTAGATTCTCTGCCCCCTTGCTTCCCCTAAAGCAATCCCCTATCATGGATTTTGTGTTTATTATTTTCTTTCCATATTTTATTTTTATCACATTATATATCCATGAGTTTTCTTATTTTTGAGCTTTAGAAGAAGTATCATTGTATGTATTCATCTGTGATTTGCTTCTTTTCTTGTAACATTCCTGTGATTTATGGATGTAGCTACAATTTATTTTTTAACACTGTAGTATTTTCTTGTGTGAATATACCACGTTTAGTCATTCTGTTGAAGAATATTCTCTTGCCATTCTTTGAAATCTGTGTCACAGGTGATAGAGACTAGGAACAGAAAATCCTTAGCATGTTTTAAATCCTTTTGTCCTTTGTGCCACCACTAAACATTCTCCATATGCGTCTTTTTTTAGCACTTAGCATATTTAAGAGCAAGGATCAGCAATTTTTTTTTTCTGTAAAGGACTAGGTAGGAAATATTTTAGGCTCTGCGGGCCATATGGTCTGCTGCAGCTACTGAACTCTGTTGTTTTAGCATAAAAGCAGCCACAGAAAATATGTAGATGAATGAGTATGGCAGTGTTCCAATAAAACGTTCTTGATAGACAGGCAGCTGGCTGAGTTTGGTCCACTGGCCATCATTTCCCAAACCCTGCTCAAGTTCAGCTGAATTCCTGTAGCATTGTCCACTATCACGGTTATAACATGCATCTGTATCATCTCATTTCTTTTTCATTATCTTATTTCCCGTGCCTCATCACACCCTCATCCTGCCCTTTGTGATTCTGAGCTCCTGTAGCTAATGATGAGGCCAACTTTTAAGTCCAATTCCTAAATGAGTGTGACTCAAAGCAAGAATTATCATCAGTAGCCACAGCTGCAACAGCAAGTAGGGTACAGAAGTAAGGCCCAGTACTAAGAGGCCTAGGAATTGCTATACCAGATTTGAGGCTGGGATGCTGCCTTGATTTCTCTCCTGAGCATTCTGGGGTTTCCAGTTAGGACTAAAGCTGTTCCCTGAAAACTAGTTGCCTTGCAATTTCCTGAATATGCCTTATTCTCTCTCACCTTCAGGATTTAAAGTGAAAGTGAAAGTTGCTCAGTTGTGTTTGACTCTTTGCCATCCCATGGACTATATATGGAATTCTTCAGGCCAGAATACGGAAGTGGGTAGCCTTTCCCTTCTCCAGGGGATCTTCCCAACCCAGGGATCAAACCCAGGTCTCCCGCATTGCAGGCAGATTTTTTACTAGCTGAGCCATGAGGGAAGCCCAATGTGCTCCCTATTTTCCTTCTTTGTGCCCTCTGCTCATTCACACTCCCTTTGCCTGGCTAATTCCCACTTCCCTCTGAGATTTACTTTCTCTGAAAGCTACTCTTAACTCCCCAGCCCAACCCTTTCTCCACCCCACCACACCCTACCTTCCTAAGATGTGCAGAGGTCTCTCCTCTGTGTTCCTTTTCCAGTTCAGTCCCTCAGTCGTGTCCCAACTCTTTGCAACCGCATGGACTGCAGCACACCAGGCTTCTGTGTCCATCACCAACTCCCAGAGTTTACTCAAACTCATGTCCATCGAGTCGGTGATGCCATCCAACCATCTCATCCTCTGTCGTCCCCCTCTCCTCCTGCCTTCAATCTTTCCCAGCATCAGGGTCTCTTCCAGTGAGTCAATTCTTCACATCAGGTGGCCAAAGTATTGGAGCTTCAGCTTCTGCAGCAGCCCTTCCAATGAATAATCAGGATTGATTTCCTTTAGAGTGACTGCTTTGATCCCCTTGCTGTCCAAGGGACTCTGAAGAGTCTTCTCCAACACCACACTTCAAAAGCATCAATTCTTCTGTGCTCAGCTTCCTTTATTGTCCAACTCTCACTTCCACATGTGACTACTGGAAAAACCATAGCCTTGACTAGATGGACCTTTCTCAGCAAAGTAGTATCTCTGCTCTTTAATATGCTATCTAGGTTGGTCATAGCTTTTCTTCCAAGGAGCAAGTGTCTTTTCATTTTATGGCTGCAGTCACCATCTGCAGTGATTTTGGAGCCCAAGAAAATGAAGTATATCACTGTTTCCATTGTTGCCCCATTTATCTACCATGAAGTGATGGGACCAAATGCCATGATCTTTGTTTTTTGAATGTTGAATTTTAAGCCAGCTGTTTCACTGTCCTCTTTCACCTTCATCAAGAGGCCCTTTAGTCCCTCTTTGCTTTCTGCCATAGGGTGGTATCATCTGCATATCTGAGGTTATTGATATTTCTCGTGGCAGTCTTGATTCCAGTTTGTGCTTCATCCAGCCTGGCATTTTGCATGATGTACTCTGCATACAAGTTAAATAAGAAAGGTGATAATATACATCCTTGGTGTACTCCTTTCCTAATTTGGAACCAGTTCATTGTTCCATGTCCAATTCTAACTGTTGCTTCCTGACCTGCATACAGATTTCTCAAGAGGCAGGTAAGGTGGTCTGGTATTCCCCATCTCTTTAAGAATGTCCCACAGTTTGTTGTGATCCACGCAACCAAAGGCTTTAACATAGTCAATAAAGCAAAAGTAAATGTTTTTTCTGGAATTCTCTTGCTTTTTCTCTGATCCGGTGGATGTTGGCAATTTGATCTCTGGTTCCTCTGCCTTTTCTAAAACCAGCTTGAATTATCTGGAAGTTCTTGGTTCATGTATTGTTGAAGCCTAGCTTGGAGAATTCTGAGCAATACTCTGCTAGCGTGTTCGATGATGGCAGTTGTGCGGTAGTTTGAACATTCTTTGGCATTTCCTTTCTTTGGGATTGAAATGAAAACTGACCTTTTCCAGTCCTGTGGCCATTGCTGAGGTTTCCAAATTTGCTGGCATATTGAGTGCAGCACTTTAACAGCATCATCTTTTGCTCATCAATAGCTCAGCTGGAATTCCATCACCTCTACTAGCTTTGTTTGCAGTGATGCTTCCTAAGGACCACTTGACTTCACATTCCAGGATATCTGACTCTAGGTGAGTGATCACACCATCGTGGTTATCTGGGTCATGAAGATCTTTTTTGTACAGTTCTGTGTATTCTTGCCACCTCTTCTTAATATCTTCTGCTTCTGTTAGGTCCATACCATTTCTGTTCTTTATTGTGCCCATCTTTGTGTGAAATGTTCCCTTGGTATCTCTAATTTTCTTGAAGAGATCTCTAGTCTTTCCCATTCTATTGTTTTCCTCTATTTCTTTGCATTGATCACTTAGGAAGGCTTTCTTATCTCTCCTTGCTATTCTTTGGAACTCTGCATTCAGATGGATATATCTTTCCTTTTCTCCTTTGCCTTTTGCTTCTCTTTTTTTCTCAGCTATTTGTAAGGCCTCCTCAGACAACCATTTTGCCTTTCTTTTTCTTGGGGATGGTTTTGATCACCGCCTCCTGTACAGTGTCACAAACCTCTGTCCATATTTCTTCAAGCACTGTATCAGATCTAATCCCTTGAATCTATTTGTCACTTCCACTGTATAATTGTAAGGGACTGTGTTCCTATTACCAGCCTTTATCCACTCTGTCCTATAATTGTCTGCCTCACCCACTAGGCCAGTTGAGAACTGTTTGAGGGCAAGGGTTGTCTTTGTATACTCAGTGACTGGATCATAACTGGTCCTGAGACAAGGTTTGTTCAGTATTTGCCTGGATTTGACTAGGAGAAGGAGCTGGATTCAGTCTCCAGTGAAGATCACCGCTGGCTGAGGGTCCAGCCAGGGGATGGACCGACTTTCTAGAGCCAGATTGCCACTCTCTCCTTGAATGTGCATTGCTTGCTGCTGTGTTCTGTGTACTTGATGATAGCCTGCACTAAATCCAAGAAGCTTGCTCTCCTTTTGGGCACTGTGATTTGGCTCATCTCAATAAAAGAGTTGTTTCATTATTCCTCTTTTTTTTTTTTGTCCTGGTGAGTGGGGCTCTGGACATTTTTTCCTAACTTGTCTATACTTGAAACAATTTTATGGCATATCTCCTTACTAAATTATAAACTATGGGAAGTACTGTATTTGGAGTTAGAGAAAAGCTGGATTTGGTTAAGTCTGCTTTTTTGGGCTTCCCTGGTGGCTCAGATGGTAAAGAATCCACCTGCAGTACGGGAGACCCGGGTTGGATCCCTGGGTTGGGAAGATCTGCTGGAGAAGAGAATGGCTACCACTCCAGTATTCTTGCCTGCAGAATTCCATGGACAGGGGAACCTGGCAGGCTATAGTCTATGGGATCACAAAGAGTCCCACATGACTGAGAGACTTAAATGTCAGTATTCAAATGTTTGTGACTTTGGCAAGTCATTTTAACCTCCTTCCACAAGCCTGTTTCTCATCTGTAAAATTCGGATGGCACTTGACCTATCTCACAGTGTGGTTATGAGGATAAAATAAGATTGTGTGTGAAAGTGCTTTGGAAAACTGTAAAATCAACTGCAAATGGAATTTTGTATTAGTTCTGTATTCCCTTCTGAGATCTAGCACCATGCCTTGCCCAGAGTAGTTTGCTCAATACATTTTTGTTGAATGACCAAATGAATTGGCAAGAGAGATAATGCTATCTGTGGGAATAAAGGACATTTAATAGAATCAGGAAAAACAGATCATTTGGCAATAGAAACATCCATATGGTGAGTGATAATTCAGAAGTTGGGCATTTATGGATAGCTCCAAACCCACATTCCCAATGTCTGCGCTTTGTTTTGCTTATTTTAAAAAGATGAATTTTCTTTTAACATGATTTTGGCAGCTGAGATAAGCTGTTAATTTTGACTTGAAGCTAAATATGCAGTCCTTTCAAAGCAGGGTTGGCCCCAGGCAATACTGTGAGGTCAGCAAAATGTACTCTCAGAAATCTTTCCTCCCTTGATGGTAACTTTTCCTCCTACCAACACTGCAGGGCCTACACAGAGTTCTGTTTCCCTCCAAGCACTGAAGACTTTTGTATTATCCTTTGTTTCTAAGAAGCATTCACCTAAAAGGGTCAGGAACTAAGTCTCTCTGGTTAATTTGCATTTGAAAGAAGGATTCCTAGAGAAGGCGACTATTTTTATCAGAAGGAATGAATAAATAGTTGTGAAATTTCAGGCATTAAAAGAAATACTAAGGGTTATCAGCCTTATTCAGATCACCATGGTACTTCACCTACTGCTGTGGTCTCAATCCTGGAGTTATTTAGAATCACCCAGAGAACCTCTTTAAAATACTGATAATTGAGATTTAATTCCATTGGACTAGGTTCAGGCAGTCCAGTTGCTCAGTTGTGTCCGACTCTTTGCGACCTCATGGACTGCAGCACACCAGGCCTCCCTGTCCATCACCAACTCCTGGAACTTGCTCAAACTCATGTCCATCAAGTCAGCAATGCCAGCCAACCATCTCATTGTCTGTGGTCCCCTTCTCCTGCCTTCAATCTTTCCCAGCTTCAGGGTCTTTTCCAGTGAGTCAGTTCTTCGCATCAGGTGGGCAAAGTATTGGAGCTTCAGCTTCTGCAGCAGTCCTTCCAATGAATATTCAGGATTGATTTCCTTTAGGATTGACTGGTTTGATCTCCTTGCAGTCCAAGGGACTCTCAAGAGTCTTTTCCAACACCACAGTTCAAAAGCATCAATTCTTCTGCACTCAGCTTTCTTTATAGTCCAACTCACATCCAAACATGAAAAGTGAAAGTGAAAGTCACTCAGTCGTGTCCGACTCTTTGCAACCCCATGGACTACACAGTCCATGGAATTCTCCAGGTCAGAATACTGGACTGGGTAGCCTTTCCTTTCTCCAGGGGATCTTCCCAACTCAGGTCTCCCGCATTGCAGGCAGGTTCTTTACCAGCTGAGCCACCACATGACTACTGGAAAAATCTTAGCTTTGACTAGACGGACCTTTGTCGGCAAAGGATTGTCTCTGCTTTTTTTTTTTTTTTTCTCTGCTTTTTAATATGCTATCTAGGTTGGTCATAGCTTTTCTTTCAAGGAGCAAGCGTCTTTTCATTTCATGGCTGCAGTCACCATCTGCAGTGATTTTGGAGCCCAAGAAAATAAAGTATGTCACTATTTCCATTTTTATCCCATCTATTTGCCATGAAGTGATGGGATCGGATGCCATGATCTTCATTTTTTGAATGTTGAATTTTAAGCCAGCTGTTTCACTCTCCTCTTTCACTTTCATCAAGAGGCCCTTTAGTCCTTCTTCACTTTCTGCCATAAGGGTGCTGTCATCTACATATCTGAGGTTGTTGATGTTTCTCCTGGTAGTCTTGATTCCAGCTTGTGCTTCATCCAGCCTGGCATTTCACATGATGTACACTGCATATAATTTAAATAAGCAAGGTGACAATATACAGCCTCAGTGTACTCCTTTCCCAATTTGGAACCAGTCTGTTGTTCCATGTCCAGTTCTAACTGTTGCTTCTTGACCTCATACAGATTTCTCAGGTGGCAGGTCAGGTGGTCTGGTATGCCCATCTCTTTAAGAATTTTCCACAGTTTAAAAAAAAAAAAGAAGAATTTTCCACAGTTTATTGTGATCCACACAGTCAAAGGCTTTAACATAGTCAATAAAACAGAAGTACATGTTTTTCTGGAATTCTCTTGCTTTTTCAATGATCCAGTAGATGTTGGCAATTTGATCTCTGGTTCCTCTGCCATTTCTAAATCCAGCTTGAACATCTGAAAGTTCTTGGTTCACATATTGTTAAAGCCTAGCTTGGAGAATTTTGAGCATTACTTTGCCAGCATGTGAGATAAGTGTAATTGCACAGTAGTTTGAATATTCTTTGGCATTGCCTTTCTTTGGGATTTGAATGAAAACTGACCTTTTCCAGTCCTGTGGCCACTGCTGAGGTTTCCAAATTTGCTGGCATATTGAGTACAGCACTATAACAGCATCATCTTTTAGGATTTTCAATAGCTCAGCTGGAGTTGCATCAACTCCACTAACTTTGTTCATAGTGATGCTTCCTAAGGACTACGTTCAGACCTGGGCATGGGTGTTTTTTGGGAACCTGATTTAAACCTAAATTGGCCCTGCTCTTGAGAGAAGGAAAAGCTGAATGCCATTGTAAGATTAAACCTTAAAGTAGGATGGAGGTAGAAAGACTCAACTCCATAATAAGCAAGTGCTTGGCAGCACCAAAGGAAGAAGTAGTCTGAGACTGATTTGTCCCCCACTCCCAAACCCCCAGAGGAAAACTGCCTGGCCCTATTAGTCCTTAAATCTACTTTCCAGATGGTTCACAGGTAGGACAGTACATAAAATTTCTGAAACAAGGGGATAAATTTACTCCAAGTCAGTAAATCTTCAGTTGATGAGATAACTTTAGAAATGATATAACACAGAAATGATCTTGTTTATTTTCATTTATTTATTTTTTGATCTTGTTTTAAAACATGAGATCTGTGTCATTTATTTACATTTTACTGAACATCATAGATTCAGCATTTGTAATTAAGTTCCTTGCTTTATAAAGCAGTTCCAGGATGGGCAAAGGGTGAATACACAATGTATAGTTGGAGCATCATTGCTTAAGCTTTGGCCTCCTCAGTCATCCCCCAGCAGTCCCTTGCTGCTGATAGCATAAGAAAGCCCTTATTATGATAAAATTTTTACTATGTCACCACTGCTTGGTTTGACGCATCTGTATTTCTCTCCTTCAAAGACGGTCCTTCAGAAAAATGGATAGAGAACATGCACCACCTTTTCCCCAGAAGTTGTCTTTTCTGGACAGATTCTTAAAAAAGGCTTGCTGCAGAAACATATTTCTGGGCAAGCACTGTCTGCTGTTTTTAAGGAAAATCCCACCCATGAATAACAAGGCTTCAAAGAGTAACTATTCACTGACAAGCCCCTCCTCAGAGATGTCTAGAGAAGAACCCAAACCAAGCACCCCGGGGAATCCCCGTGATCAAAAAAGGAAAACTGCTTACACTCTGCCTATTTAGAGAGATGCCTACAGAGAAAGAGGGATGGACAGTAGATAGTCCTGTCTTTATTTGTATCTCTTCCTTTATGCATATATTTACCTTTATAAATAGCTACAGATTTATTTATTTACTTGATTAAAAGAAGGCCAGTAATACTTCATCTGGGGGTATTAAGTTTAACTAATGTTTCTAAGGTATGAGTTGAACTTACAAGATGAAAGATTCTGTGTATGGAATATGTGTACAGTTCCCAATTGGGTTTAATCTGATAATGCCATAAATGTATGGTGTCTACATTGCACAGTTTTATTATTGTGGTTTCATTGAGTTAACCATGAAAAATGTATTTTACTGTTGAGAATGTCTTTAGTATTTGTTGACAAACATTTCAGTAGACACCCAGGTGGCCCTAGAGGTAAAGAATCCACCTGCCAGTGCAGGCGACACAGGAGACCTGGGTTTGAGTCCTGGGTTGGGAAGATCCCCTGGAGGAGGAAATGGCAACCCACTCCAGTATTCTTGCCTGGGAAGTCCCATGGACAGAGGAGCCTGGTGGGCTATAGTCCATTGGAGTCACAAAGAGTTGGACACGACTAAACATGCACACATGATTGTATGTTTTGGTTAGCCCCAATTAGTTGATTCTTGACGTCAAAGATGTTTTACAAAGCAACGTGGGTTTTTCTTCCTTTTAAATTGGTCCAAAGTTCCAAAAAGACACAAAGTTCTAGTCTTCATACATTACACAGTAATATCTAAGTTGGTTTGTGCCACAAAACGTAAATGTTAAATTTTTTTAATTACATAAATTACATATTCATACTAAGATGTGCTAAATATGTAAGAATCGACCTGGACAAAATAAGTTAAGGTTGTAAAATGTCAAAAGGAAGATTTTTATTAATCAAAAAGAAAAAATATTTTCCTCTAAATCTCACTTAAGGATATTTCGCGCAAAACTTAACCTAGTAGGTTAGCTACTGGGTCATTCAAAGTGAGCCTAGAGCTCAGGAGCCAAGGATCTGTGCTTTTAGAGCTAACATGTAACACGGAAGACTGAAGGGCTTAGATAACCACGTCAGATTGGGAGCTATTATTACAACCACATAGTTGAATATTAACAGGATTCGGCTATCCTGTATATTAGCACAAAAGTTTATCTTTGGCACTAAGATTTGTAATTTTTTAAATAGCTAGCACTTCCCTATATTCCTTCTAAGGTATATAATTACATGAATTAGAACATAGCCTACTTTTTTTTTTTTTGGTCTTAAAAGGTCCCTGGTTAAACTGCAAATCCTCCTAGAAAGGATACCACTTTGGGCTATTATCAGTTGGCCCATCCATATAACCTTCTAAGGAATATAACTACATAAATGAGAATGACCTTTACCATTAAGTCCTGAAAATTGGCCAGTTAATCTTCCCTTACGAAGACATGGTGTTATTTTATTCTCATTCAATGAAATATTCAACTCAGTAAGTATTTACTCTGCATTTACAGTTGTTCAGCACTGTGTGAAATGTGAGACACAATAAGGGAGGGTTTAATATTTTGGGACACCTTCCCTGGCCTTAAGAGCTTACATGTCTCATATTGGGCAGGAAGAACAACATGGCACATTCAAAACAAATAGGAGCCCATCTTTCCCCTTTGAGGCCTCTTATCTCTCTTCTCTGTGGCCCTGGGCCCTAAGTTCCATTAGAGCCTGGCTTTCAGCCTGTTGTCATCAAACCGCACAAAGCTGGATAGTGGCCCAAGGTGGTACCTCTTCTAGGAGGATTTGCTTTTTAATGAAGGACTTTTAAGGGAATAAAAAATAAAAAGTGGAACCGTGTAAACAAAATTAGAAAACTGATTTATTCTTAGGATTCTGATTTGTCTATCTCAAACTATACAATACAAACTGCTTTTATTCCCTCACAATCCCCTTACTACCCTGCTTTTAAAAGCCCAGTTTGGTCTCCATACTGTCTACTTTGGCCGACAGGGTAGACTCCAAAATTTTTTACTTCACCTGCCAGGCATCCTTGAGCCTCATCTTTCTTACTTCCAACCAGACATACTACTTTTCAGCCTCACTGCATTTTTCATATTTCCATAAACAGGCCTGGTCCTTTCCCAACTCCCTGCTTTGCCCCTGTTTCCACTGCTCAGGGTGCCTTTCAGTCCTCTCCCCTGTCTTTTTGGCAACTCCCTCTTGGAGACCCAGCATCAACCTCAATTCTTCCATGAAGCTCAAAAACTATTTCAGACTTCTCTCAAATGTCTTTCACCTGTTCCCACAGCACTTTGTACATTATAATACTGTTACAGAAACTAATTTTTAAACTCTTCTCCCACTGCTTCTCAATGACAGGACCTGGTATTGTGTCTGGCATACAGTGTTTCAGTGCATGCTCCTTGAATGTTTCTGCAGTTAGGAAGAGCAACAGGTTGTCAAATTTAGTTTTCTTTGCCAGATTCTCCTACCTCCCCTCCTCCAATACCCTCGGGTTAAATAAAAACTCCCAACAGGGGATTTACATGGCTTATTGTTGTTAATGTAACCAAATTTAAAGGTTTGTTTTTAGGATTAATGTTTTACAATTTGGGCTTGTGTACTATATTGGTAGAAAACATTGACTTTTACCGATATTGTTCTCTTAAAATGTCTGGAGAAATAACATGAACCAGGATTTCGTAAAAAGAAGTGGTTTTGTTTAGTCTGTAAATTACCGGGTTAACGGCTGATGGGAGCTGGAGCTGGGATTGGCCCTAGGAATTGTGCTAGAGGGACGTGTTAGTTACCTTCCCGTTCCTTGATCTTAGAATGTATTACCCTTTTAACTCTAGCCAGCCATCTTAGAGAATGCTCCCGGTAGGAAGGTAACAGGATTTGCATCTCTGTTACTGAGAAAAGTATCAAAACTCAGTATTGAGTCAGCGGCGTCCTTGACATGAAAGAGAAACAATGTATATAGCTCAACTGAATGAAAAACTCATTTATCTTCTTTGTATCTAAGCTCTTTTTCTTTTCCTTTCCTGTCTTATCATGACATCCTCCCTAGCATCAGGCATAATGGCATGACTGTTTCCCTTCATTTCAAGTTACTCCTCTCGCCTTGCAACCCCTCCTTATTCCTTTATCTCTTTCAAAGTTTCTATTCTCCGTTCCTTTCCTTTTACTCCCTCCCTCCCTCTTATTTTCCCAGCTAGCTCACCCCGCCCCTCACCGTCACCACCTTCCCTCCCCTGCAGACTCCTTCCCGCTCCTTCTCCCGCCACCACCCCTCCCTGCCCGCCTCGCCTTCAGGAAGCTCCAATCCGGAGCTCCGAAGGTGTCTCGAAGGCCCGCCCCCTCCTTCCTTTCCCCTTCTCGGCCCCCCCTTCTCCCTACCCCCCCCCAGTCCTGCAGACCTGGGGGCTTCGGGATCTGGGCGCTATGAAAAGTGTCTGCCCAGTCACTTCCGGTAAGGGCGTTGCGGCGCGAAGCTTCCCGCGGGACCTTTTAGGAGAGGGTGGGAGTTACCGGTGGGCCGGGGGAGGAGAGTGCCGCCTAGGAAGGGGAGCTGGAGAGGGAGGGGTAGGGAGAGCGAGCGCGAGGGCAGGAGCGCGAGCGTCTCCGGCGCCTCAGCGGCCCCTTTCCCACCGCCTCCCCCCGCGCCAGCTCCCCCGCCCCCCGGGCGCCTGCAGTGTTTCTCTCCACCCCCCTTTCGCAGACTGACGCCGCGCCTCCCTCGGTGCCGCGTGACCGGAAGTGGCGCCATCTTTAGCCTCCTGTGCTATTGACAATAACAAGCTCCGGTTCTCTCCCCCTCCCCCCTCCCCCCAAGCACTGCATCTCCCCTCCCAGAGAGAGGGAGAAAAGGAGGAGGAGCTGCAGCCTCACAGACTTACTGAGTCGCTCCTGCAGAAAGGGGGGAGAGAGACTGAAAAGCAGGGGAGGGGGACGGCACGGCCGTTTACCTGTCTGCCTCCTCATTCGCTCTCCCCCCTTGTTCTGCCTACTCCTGGTGTCAGCCTATCCTCCTTCCCAAACCCTCCCATTCCCCGGGTGGAGCCCCCCCTTCACTTTCCTTCTCGTCCTCTGTGTTTCTCCTCTCTTTATTCCCTTCCCCCTCTAGCATTGCCACCTTCTCTCCTACACGCACGCAGGCATATAAACGTAGGTTTTTGATGCTCGTCTGCCTGTTGACCCCGCTATTTTCATGTTTCCAACAGGTTTTTCTTCCCCCAATCCCTCAGCTGCTGCTGCTGCTCAGGAGGTCAGATCAGCCACTGATGGTAATACCAGCACCACTCCGCCCACCTCTGCCAAGAAGAGAAAGTTAAACAGCAGCAGCAGCAGTAGCGGCAGTAACAGTAGTAACGAGAGAGAAGACTTTGATTCCACCTCTTCCTCCTCTTCCACTCCTCCTTTACAACCCAGGGATTCGGCATCCCCTTCAACCTCGTCCTTCTCGTGCCTGGGGGTCCCAGTGACTGCTCCCAGCCACGTACCGATACAGAAGAAGCTACGTTTTGAAGATAACCTGGAGTTTGTAGGGTTTGATGCGAAGATGGCTGAGGAATCCTCCTCGTCCTCGTCCTCATCTTCACCAACTGCTGCAACATCTCAGCAGCAGCAACTTAAAAATAAGAGTATATTAATCTCTACTGTGGCTTCGGTGCATCACGCAAACGGCCTGGCCAAATCTTCCACCACCGTGTCTAGCTTTGCTAACAGCAAGCCTGGCTCTGCTAAGAAGTTAGTGATCAAGAACTTTAAAGGTAACCAGGGCCAAAATCCATGATCACGTACTCAGGATTTGACACTTGAGTGGTCACGTGCTCTATTTATGCTAATATGTTAAACAGTATAGAGGTGGCCTAATGTTTTATGCATAATCAATGAGGAGGAGGGAGGTCCTTTTTGGGTGGAGGGTTCATTTTCCGGGGGTGGTTAGTATCCTGCTGAAGCATACACCAGGTATTTCTGTGCAGTATTTTGAGGTCTGTCTCAGCCTATTGTATCTGATCTGTTATTCTTCATAACACTGGCAACCGATATGATTGATCCGGATTTTACAGGTGAGAAATTTGTACTCTAAAAATGTTTATTTATTTCAGGTGCATAGTGAACCTTGGCACTGCTGGGATTTTTATTTTTATGCTTCAGTAGGCCATATTATCTAGTCCCTAGAAATTCAGGTAGCAATAGTGATCTTCTCATGTTCCAAGAAGACTTTTGTGTAGATTTATAATGTTGAATACTACATTCTTGGAACTCATGGAAGCAGTAGTTGGAGAAAAGTATTTATGATCTCTGCATTTCTTTCCAAAGGTAGGGTTTGGAAGTGAAAAATACCGTGTATACACAGAAGTAGTAACTCTAGTAGTAGCTCATCTATTTTTTTTTATCATATCACTGAAATGGGTTTTAAAGTACTGACCTGCAGCTTTTAGGAGAATTTGTTCAAGTTTTTGAGGTATGTGATTGAGAGTATTATGAATGCATTGATGCAAATATAAAAGCAATTTTGCATAATGTAATTGAGCTACTTTTTAATCTATTGAGTGTGTTTAGGTTTCTCTGCCTGACTTTTTCAACACCCTAACTGGCAACTAATGCTAAAATGTTTATTAAGTGGAGAAGTGAAATGAATGAACTAAAGTAATATTGACCAGATCAGTGCCTTGTGGCTAAATATTAGGATTGAGAAAATTAGATTCCCCATGATTGTATTTTCACCATTAGTGTAGAAATCAGGAATATGCTCTATTTTGTCTCAAGCAGAGGGTTATAGTGTTGTTTGTTTTTAACCTTTTCTTTTTCCTGTCACTCCACTCCCACCTCCAGGCTCTGAAGTGTTGTAATCTTTCTGATTTAATAGTAGACCTGTCTGAGTAAATATGAATTGTAATTGACTAGTTTGTTCACTGTTTTACTTTAAATATATCAATTTAATAGCCAAGGATTTTTAAAGATATGAGCTATGACCCTAATTGCATTTGTATACTGGTTTCAGAGATTTTGTTTGGGTTTTTGTTTCTCCCCCTCCTAAAATAGAAACACATTATTAAGGTATCTGGATGTTCTAATAAAAAAGAATTGCTGGTCAAGGAAGTTTAAATTAAAGCCTGGATTAAGATGTTCCTGTTTATTCTGAAAGTGCTACATAGGTTCTGGAGTTATTAGAATGTTTTGATTTCTTTATATTTCATTCTGCTCATAAATGTAGTTTAAATTAAAACATGAATTAGGATGTTTCTCTCCATTTCTGTAGATGGTACATAAATATGGGAGTCAGACAGACCTGAATTAGAATCCCAGTTTTGCCATTGACCATCTGTGGTGACCTTGGGCAAACTTTAGTAAATGAGTCTTCCAGCCTCAGTTTCCTTAGTTGCAAAATAAGGATAATAATACCATCCTTAGGACATTATTAGGAAGATTAAGATGTTTATAAAGTACTTTGTACATAGCAGGCACATAGTATTTTAAATCTCAGATACAAAATTCATGTTGACTTAGGTTTTACACATGTTGGAATAGGCTCAGGATTAGTTTTTATCTGTCATTTTCAGATTTTTGTCTTTTGAAGCAATTCAAACAATAGAAAAAAACTCTCACCTTCCGTTTTAATAGGTGAGATAAAATGACTTGCACAGTGTTCTGGCATTTGAAATTTTATTACGAAGCCTAAATATAATGGTTAATAATTAGGTATGATAATTATAAACATCACAATTTACCCTTGAAGAGCAATAATACTAGTAGTTTATGGATCCTTTTGTTAGTATATCTTGCATGTTATTCTGATTATCAAACCTTTTATTATATCATCTAGATAAGCCTAAATTACCAGAAAACTACACAGATGAAACATGGCAGAAACTGAAAGAAGCAGTGGAAGCTATCCAGAATAGTACTTCAATTAAGTACAATTTAGAAGAACTCTATCAGGTATGTATAGGTGTGGATAACCAGATTTGGTAAGCATAAATTGAGATGCAGTGCATATGGAGTTTACTTTCTGAAATGGGTGCTTATGTAGATTTTTGGTTCCCTTCTAGTTCCAATTTCTTGATTAATGCATGCACTGTTTTATAAACAGACCATATATTCTGACATCAACTATGGCTACAGTCTTATTGGTATAAATTGGGCTTCTTGGACCCTTCTAATTAGGATTTACAGTTTGGAGTACCTTGGTATAGTAAGTTTTACCTGTAATAGAAACCTATAGCTTGGATCCCAAAGATAATTTCTGGTGACATTTTCTATTGTGATACTTCTTGCTAAGTGGTATTACCTATAGGAAAGGCCTCAAGAAATGCTGTATACTTTATTCTACCTCTTTCCTCTTGGCATGCTCTTGTCGTTTATTTCTCTTCTTCTTTATGTTTGTCGTATCTCTTGACCTACAAGACACACCTTAGCCCCCAAAACAAGCAGCAGGTTGTTCATCAACTTGGTCTGAGGTTCAGATTTGTTTCTTTTGCTTAACAAATTGATCTGTCCTTGAAATGTTTAACTTAAAAATACAGTTACAGATTTAGACTTCTTGTTACCAAGATACTTTGCCCTACTGTATTTTTGCCACAACCAATTCAAGAAGTTACTTTCCATTATAGTGTTAGCAGTTTCATATTTTAAAAAAGTGCTGCAATGGCTTGAGTTTTTGTATTAATGAGTACCTTGTAAGAAATTATGTTGGTTCAGTTTATCAAAATTTGTATTTTTCATCTATTCATTTTAGTTGTGGAAGTAGTATGGTGATGGACAAATAGTGGATCAGGAGTCAAGACAAAGGGATCTAGTTTTGGCTATATTAGCCTGTGATCTTGGGCAAGGTATTAAACCTCTCTCAGCTTCTGTTTCCTCCTCTGTAAACAGGGGGAAGAACTGCTGTATCTATTTCACCAAGTTGCCTATAAGACTCAAATAAGATGTTTGTGAAAAATACCGTGAAGCACTATGATAGAAATATAAGTTGATGTTATCACTAGTTCTTTCATAAGCCACAGTATGATTTTTTTACTTAAGAGTGTGTCAATTGAGATCACCAGTTTCTGTTTCTATTTAAATAAAATGTATCAGCACATGCCAAACTCTCAGAATGGTGCCCACTGCATAGTAATCATGCTGTGTGGTATACACACGTGTCAGGTAATAGTAGTAGTGCTAAGGTATTACTAAGGCGAAGCCCACCTCCTTTGGCTGTGTTGGTACGTTACACATGTGGGTCCTGAGTTGTACAATAATAAATGTAGAATTGCAGTTAGACTTGAAGTGGTTATGTGGTCCAGTGTTTTTTCTTCATGCAGTGTCTGTGATAGCCTACAAAGTAGGGTTATCTCATTTAAGCATTATAGAAATGCTTTGTGAACTAGATAAGGTAGTAGTAGTTATCCCCATTCTATGACGAAATGAAGTCTCAAAGGGACTCTGCACTGGAGAGCATATTGGCAGAGCAGGGGACTTAAACTGAGATACCCAAATTTTTAGTCCAGTGCACGCACTCCACGTGCCTCTGTAGTGCAGTGTTTGAAGCAAATAGTCTTACTTTAGGGGAAAGAAAGCCTGTCATCAGAGAAGGTAATTTTTGTTCATACATGCATGTATATGGTGTTTCTTTGGAGATGCTGGCATACAGCTTTAATTTCAGTAATGTGTTATGTATTTCATGTTTATAACATTTAGTTTCTAGTTTTTAATTTTATTTTTTAATTGGTGGAAAATTGCTTTACAGGGTCGTGTTGGTTTCTGCTGTACAACACAAATCAGTCATAATTATATATCCATATATATATATATATATTCCTCTCCCTCTCGAGTGTCCCTCCCCTCCCCTCATCCCACCCCTCTGGGTCATCACAAAAGGCCAGACAGGGCTCCCTGTGTTATATAGCAACTTCCCACTATCTTATCTATTTTACGCATGATACTGTAGTCAATGCTACTTTCTCAATTCATCTCACCCTCACCGTCCCCTACTGTGTCTATAAGTCCATTCTCTACTAGGCTCATCCACTACCGTTTTTCTAGGTTCTGTATAAGTGCCTTAATATACGATACTTGTTTTTATCTTTGTGATGATTATAGTTGTTAATGAACTCTATTTGCTGTACTTTGAATATTTTTCTGGGGCATGTGGGTTAAAAACTATCTTTCCTGATAAATTTTTTTTTTTTTTTTGGCCATGCAGTGTGGTTTTTGGGATCTTAGTTTCCTGACTAGGGATTGAACCCGCACCCCCTACAGTGGAAGCACGGAGTCTTAACCCCTGGACTGCCAAGGACGTCCCTTTTCCTGATACATTGTTTCTGTTAAATCTCTTTATGTTTCAGTAGCTCATAGCTCACATTTTTGTGTGTTTTTCCTTTCTTATGCTTCAGAATTTCTACCTGGTGTTGTTCAGTTGCATTTCTTTAGCCTAAAATCAGTTATAACTTTTTACTGTTAGCATTTTTATAATACTTTACTACTTCTGCTATAATAAATTTAAAAGCATTTGTTTCTAGCTCTTTTGTTGTTTTTTACCTTAATTTTGTAAATGCTCCTTTGGATTGTTCTCAGAAGGATTATATTGAGATGTTCAAGTTCAAAAAAGAGGATAAAAAAGTTAAATTGTTTCATACCATCTGGATTTCAGGTGCTTGTTGCATTTTTGAGTGGTTGTTTCATTTTTGAGTGGTTGAAATGTAATTTAAAAGTACTCTCCTAAAATTGAAACAATATAGAAATATGTAGCATACCAAACAAAAGTTCTCCAAACTCCTCATTCCCCACCTCTCTCTCTATCCTTGATGTAAATACTTATTTGGCATATGTCTATGCAGAACTTTTTTCTATGAATGAAAAACCATTTTGCTTTAAAGCTTCAGCATGGAAGTCTTCCCTAGTGTAGATTGCATATACTTCCTCTTAAGTTTTTAATTTCTAGAAAAGAACTTGCTGTTCTGAGTATATTTGCAATAAGTAAATGTCATCTTTTAAAAGTGATTCAAAGTGAGACTTATCTTTCCTCCACAACCTTGAAATCCTATAAGAGTGAGGCAGTGGTTCATGTTTTGGTTTGGATATTTTTGTTTGTCTGTTTGTTTTTTAATATTTATTTATTCTTCATTGTGGCATGTGAACTCTTAGTTGCAGCATATGAGATATAATTCCCTGACCAGGGATTAAATTTGGACCCTCTGCATTGGAAACACGGAGTCTTAGCCACTGGACCACCTGGGAAGTCTCTGCTAGTTTAATTTTGATTGACAACAGATAGGAGTATGGTTAAATGCACTGACTTTTGAGTTGATCAGCCTGCCTTAGATTAGAGATCTGCAACTCATGATAACTTTGGGTCTGTTACTTCTCTAAGCCTTGGTTTTCTCATTTGCAAAACAGGGAGACTAACACTACCTGTATGGCGTGGTTATAAATAAATACTGCGAAAAAGTACTTAACTACACAGCCTGCTATATGTCTGTCATCGATGATGATAATGATAATAAGTAGTATTTGAGTTTTTAAAAAAAGATATCTTTATTTTGAGATTACATTTTATTATACAGCTCTAAAGCCACACATATTTTTAAATTCTAAATCCACACTAGGCCAGAACAGCTGGCTCGTAAATAGATTACATTCCAAAGGTGCATCAGATCCATGGCTGATTCATGTCAATGTATGACAGAAACCACTACAATATTGTAAAGTAGTTAGCCTCCAACTAATAAAAAAAAAGAAAAGAAACCATCATTAGCCAAACTGAAAAATAATAGAAAAAGAGAACTATCTGGGAACAGTGTCCCTCTGCACTTCTCAAGAATGTGTCTTGTTTTTACATGTGGTATCTTAATAGTTGAAATCTTGGTTTTAGTGTGTGACTTTTACTAAGTAATATTTTAAGTAATGGGATTATTTTCCTCATGTTCTCAGCCTTGTGTGAGTAGCTGTGTAGTGTTGTTGGTGGTTTTTTTTATAATTTTATTTATTTATTTTTGGCTGTGCTGGGTCTTCATTGCAGTGCAGAAGTTTCTCTTGTGGCGAGCGGGGGCTTCTCTAGTTGGAATGCTCAGGCTTCTCACTAAGGTGGCTTCTCTTGTGGAGGACATGCTCAAAAGTTGTGGTGCATGGGCTTAGTTGCTCCATGGCATGTGGAATATTCCTGAATCAGGGATGGAAGCTGTGTCTCCTGCATTGGCAGGCAGATTCTTTACCACTGAGCCACCAGGGCAGCCCCTGTGTAGTGTTTTTAAATCAGCTGCCTCTTTTGGAGCTGGCTGGTTATTTCTGTATGAAAGTGTTACATTTATTCTTGATATAAATGTCTAGTTCTTTTTTTTTTTAATGTCTAGTTCTTATCTTTGACGATTAGTTCCTACTTCAGATCTGATGAAAATAATTCATTAATAATGGGAACTCTTGTTTGGTTTGCTGCTTGTGAAATAAATATTAAATAACGAGCCAATTAGTGATTGTAAATGAATCAATTAGTGATGTATTAATCTAGTGGATGGCCACAATACTAGA
Organism: Cervus elaphus; assembly: GCF_910594005.1. Lineage (NCBI taxonomy): Eukaryota > Metazoa > Chordata > Mammalia > Artiodactyla > Cervidae > Cervus > Cervus elaphus. The sequence continues at coordinate 44,101,720 of NC_057848.1, read as the reverse complement.
AAGAAATAGTACATCCATCCAAGTATAGTTTATTTCCCATTGTAAAATGGGGTTTCTTAAGTAGTCATTGGATATGGGAGACTAGGAAGATTCTTAGCAGAGGTAATTATTGTATTCTGTGTTGATAACTAGCTATTGTGTTCTGTAAGTTTAACTGTTGATATTTTTAAGCTTAGTCTGTCACATTACTATTACTCCTGTTTTTACTGCATTGTTAATACTATCCCTGCTATTTACCCAACCACAAATTCTTAGTCCTTGATAATTTGTCTTAGTTAAGCTGTTTTTACTGGATGTAAAAAGAAAAATAATTTAGGTTTCATTATTTGGCTTCCTTCCTGCAATTCTCAGTTTTTTATATATTCTGATCATTTTATTTTAGCCATTTTTACTAGACATAAAAAGACATAATTTGGGTTTTATTGCTATATCAGTTGAAAAGTTTTGTGATGTGGTTTTTCTTTCTCTATTTAAGCATATGGTTTGAAAAAGAAGCCCCAACTCATTAGATCAGCGACCAGAGTTCAGCACCCTGGAGGGAATTGAATCTTTAAGTGTCTCTTGTTGCTGAATCAGAAAATTTTCTAGATTTCCTCCCTTACCATTAATTTTTGCATTCTTTGTATTTTTTACCCTTATTTTAATCCTCATTTTTAAAATTCTAGTCTTAACCTCATTTCCACTCTTCGTCCTAAATGGAAGCTTATGTGCCTTTGCTGTTTCTTAAATCTTGTATTCCATAAAGCATCTAATTTCAGGAACTATAGTTTTGCATTTCATTTGCTACACATTTATATTTTCTTTGGAGTATTTTTTGTTTGTTTTTCTTCAGATAAACATGTTTCTGATGCAACTTGGAGGGAAGAGGCTGGGATTTGGAACAATAAAAGTTAAAACCTTATTAAAATATTCTTATTTTATAGCTGACACCTGCAAAAAGGATTTAAGGCAGCATATTTAACCAGTAGTGATTGGGAGCTTAAATAAAAAGATAGTTTTTATTTAAGAGTCTTATAGAATTATCTAGATTGTTTACTATAGTTACCTGTGAAATGAGGTTATATTAGTAATAATTATACCAGATCAAGCTTCCAAGGATTTCCAGAGTGTTTAATGAAGTGTAAAATAATACATTTCTAAAATTCCTTTTCAAAAGATCTGGAATAAAATAGAGTTTACCTCAAACTCCTAAGTGGTGATTTAACTCTTATTTGTATTTCTATCCCAGCATCTAACAGGATAGAGTTCTTAGTAAACACCCCATTCTTCTTGAGTCAGTGACTGTTTACTATGTGCAAAGCTAGACAAATGCCATGGACATATAGAGATCACTTAGTCCTTGCCCCTGAGGTCTTTATATTCTAGTAGGCTCATGAAGTTAGTAGTTCATGACCAGCATTTTTTTAAAGAAGTAAAATAGAAAATATCAGAGTAGGTCACATATGGTAATGGTAAGTGCAGGTTCATGAAGATACTGTTTTGTTTACATAAATTAATTTTATGTGCAATGGATTGTGACATAAAATGTATTTTACTGTGGCTTGTCAAAAACTTCTGGAAGCCACTGTTTTAGGCACACATGATTGTTCCAAACAAACCTTGCTTGAAAGTGAGGAAAGCAGAGTATTTAGATCACGGGGTGTATGGAAGATTATAAACAGACATGAGAGTAAATAATGGTAATATTGAACCTTGAATTCCATGCTGGAAAGTATGATGGTGGGAAAGATAGTGTTTTATTGGGGGAGGCAAGTACTTAAATTTTTTGAATATTTTATATATTCATCTGACTCAAAACCCAAAAAAGAGAGCATGTAGTGAAAAGTTTCACTTCCACTCCAACCTCCCTCCTCCAGCAAACAAATGTTATTAGGGGTATCATTCCAGAAATGTTTCATGTGTGCAAAAACAGCTATGTGGAGGTTTTCTCAATTTTCTTTTTTATATATATAAATGATAGTAGACCACCATTCAGCACCACACCATTCAGTCCTTTGTTTTTTTATACCTGTTAGGGAATTTCTCCATAACAGTACCTGAAGAGCGTGATGGAAAAGTTGTTAAAGATGGAAAATTACTGGATCTGGTCTATATGTTAAGCAGTCAAGGCTATATTAGAGACTAGCAAGGGGTTCTATTCCATCTTGACCTTCAAAAACTCACCTTAGATCCTCCTGCCTTTGCCTTTCCTTTTTTTTTTTGCCTTTCCTTCTTCTTTTGCTTCTAATAACTTAAGCCTGGTGACAGGATGAGATGGCTGAATGTCTTCAGCAATGCAATGGACGTCAACTTGGGCAAACTCCGGGAGATGGTGAGGGACAGGGAAGCCTGGTGTGCTGCAGTCTATGGAGTTGCAAAGAGTCGGACACGACTTGGTGACTGAACAACAACAAACAATCTTAAACCACTCTCCGACTAAGCACACGTGAAGCCATATGCATATAATGTGCGTGCACACGCACTTAGTCGCTCAGTTGTGTCCAATTGTTTGCAACTCCATGGACTGTAGCCTGCCAGGCTCCTCTGTCCATGGAGTTCTTCAGGCAGGAGTACTGGAGCGGGTTGCCATTTCCTACTCCAGGGCATCTTCCCAACTCAGGGATCAAACCTGCATCTCCTGCATCAGCAGGTGGATTTCCTACCATTGCTCCACCTGGGCCCAATTCTCTGTTTCTCACTATTCTCATAAGCTCTTTATCCACATCCCTCTGGGTCTTTGGAACTCCACCTCTTTACTTCTGCTCAGCAAACCTTTCCTGACTTTTCCCTGCCATAAAGATTGAGTTAGAGACCTCACCTCTATGTTTATCCCCATCATAGCACCTAATAGTGTGTTGTAAATACATATTTTCTGACCAGTTTTTGCTATATGCTGTAAGCCCCTTCTGTGTGTAGGACACATTGCTATTTGTAAGTACATTAGTTTTTTTAATATTTACTATATTCACCTGGTTTAGAGCCCCAGAAGTATTAAAGAACATACAGGTACATGAGCCCATGGTCTGGTCTCTCTCTGTCATTAAGGAGAGTTGGGGGCCAGGATATACACATTAAAAGATTCAGTGTTGATTCAGTGACAAGTCAGTGTGGTATGATTGTTGATAGCGCCATACGAGTCATTGGTAGCTGAGACAGTTAAGGAAAGCTTATTGGAAGAAGTGGAACCTCGCAGAGTAGTAAGGGAATGTGGTATCCTGTATGAGAAAAGATAAACAGGTGGGATGAGAACTAATGTATGGAAGAAAGTATCACAGCAGAAGGGAATGGTAGAAGTAGGACTTGGAAAAGTACTTGAAGTGGGAAATGTGAAGAAGATGCAGTACAAAGAGAATTTAAGCAGGGAAACAAGAAATGCTAAGAAAATTAGTCATTCAAAAGGAACACCAAGATACAGTGAGAAGGAGGAAGAGAGAGAGTCCATAGAGGGGGGACCATTGTGAACCAGTCAGGCACATGAAATAAACATAAACGCACTCTTAGACATTTGTGGCCTGACCCAAGGCCCCATCGTAAGTGGTGGCCAGCAGGAACTTAGCTTTCTTATTCCTCTTTAGCTGCTGGATCTAAGTGGTCTGCTATTTCCTGGTAAGGTGTAGCACCTTTCCTCCTTTGGTGTAAGTGGTTTCCTTTAAGTTTTCTTTTCATTTATGAGTTTATTTGCTGGACCTGCATGCTGGGAATATGACTTCCAACTACATATTTATAAAATTCCAATCCAACCAACAGGACTTGGATAGTCCCTTAGAGTCAATTTTAATGGAATTTTTGCCTTCTGTTGTGGTGAGAAAGAAATCCTGGTGTTATACTTAAGTCATTACTAGTTGGAATCGTAGATTATTTCAGAGTCCTACCATGCCTGTTGTATTAAATTTGAAAGTCTTTTGATACACCTAAGAAGAAACTCAGTGAAATCTCAGTTTTGTCCTTTTGGGATCTGACTATAAAAGACCAATACAACAATTAGAAGAAATAAAAATTTAGTATTTCTTTAGTAATTAATGTTTATTCCATTGTGCAAAATTTGAAACATCTTTATTTAAATATTCTTAAGCTGCAACATTGGAGACAAATCCTTGTATAATTATTTCATTCTCATAACACTGCTTGCAATAAATTCTGCATTTCTCTGTTCAGGAAACCAAAGAAAGTATAAATAAATTTAAACTCAGTGGTAGTTGGACTGCCCAGTGAAAGTCACTCAGTTGTGTCCGACTCTTTGCAACCCCATGGACTATACTGTCCATGGAATTCTCCAGGCCAGAATACTGGAGTGGGTAGCCTTTCCCTTCTCCCTAACCCATCTAATAAACAATTGGTGAAATTATTTTTCAAACTCAAAATGGAATTCTGCTTATGAAAACAATTAACATTTTTATGAAATAAGAGAATTTATATGTAGCAGTTGTTATAAATTGGATATTTTTAGAAGGGAAGAATTTGACTTGATTCCCCCCCATACTTAAACTGTACTGCCAGAATAAACAGATTAATTTGGGGAGGGGTGGTATAGTACACTGGTTACGAAAAAAGTTCACTACTTGCATTGATATTTGGTTGTTTTACCTTGTGTTTTAAATGGATGAATAATCCTTTTTAATAATTTGACATGGTAGAAATAACAAATAATAGGAATTAGATGTAAATTATCAAGAAATATATACACACAGACACACATTCACTCCTTAAGAAAGTATGTGTTTAATTTTGCAGGCTGTGGAAAATCTCTGTTCTTACAAGATTTCTGCAAACTTGTACAAACAGCTGAGACAGATTTGTGAAGATCACATCAAAGCACAGATTCATCAGTTCAGAGAATATCCTTTTAAAAACAAAAAACCTTGTATTTTCATCTTTTCCTTCCTCTCTGTCCCTCACTTTTTAAACCAGCTTAGAATGGAATGCCTGTGTTTTGTAGATTTGTTGTTTTTTGTTCATCTTGCCTCTAGGGAAAAAAGCAAAATTTCACTTTTTACCTTTAATTAGGGTCCAAATCTACATTGTACTACTAATGTAAATAAAATTTCTTTATGTCTTTACTCTTTTTGTCCTAACAAATTTCCATTTGAGGAAAGATAATCAGGAAATAATAAACTGAAAACACAATGCTGAATTATACCTAAGACTTGCTTTTTGTTGTTTTGTTTTGACCTTGTGGCATGTGGGTTCTTAGTTCCCAACCATAGATTGATCAAACCCATGGCCCCTGGAGTGAAAGCACAGTCTTAACCACTGGACCACCGGGGGAGTCCCTAAGACTTGTTTTTAAAGGTTTTTTTCTTTCTTAGTGGAATCTAACATGTTTTTACAGTTTAAGAAGTAGCATTTAAAAAAAAAAAGTAGCATTTTGTTCTATAAGTATTATTTAGTTTCATTTAGTATGTAGGGCTTTCCATATTTAAGACAAATGTGCTCTTAAACATTGCATGTATTAACTTGTCCTAAGCGTTTTTAAAATATCCTTAACGTGTATCGCACAGACTCTTTGGATAGTGTTCTTTTTCTCAAGAAGATTGATAGATGTTGGCAGAACCATTGTAGACAGATGGTAAGATGGAAAAAAGCATTACATTTCAGTTAAATATTGTAGTTAAAATAAGTTCCTTCAAATACAAGAATATTAGTTTTAAAAGTTTTGCAATAGGGGGACTAAAAACTAATTTTGGAAAAAAAAATAAAAACTAATTTTGGTTGAGTTTTCTACTTTAAAATTGCAAGTTATAGGTAGACCAGTATTTTAGAATGACTTATACCTTAGAATCATTTTTATTTTTGTAGCACTATAAGTATTACAAGTGTAAAATGCAAATAAGTGTTACATTTTGTCAGTCTTAATGGCTATCCCACCTGTTATTTGGTTACCTAGCAAAGTGCCTGCTGGTCCTGCACTTTAGCTTATTCACATCACAACCTTTCCTTTTTCCCTAATCTGGTATTATTTTAAACCTTATATTCTGCAAGTTAAAAATCTTAAAATCTGTCCCACACATCCAAAATCCCACATATACAATTTTAAGACAGTTTCCCCCTGAGAACCGTTGCTGACAAAAAATTATATGCCCCTTGATTCTGTTTTGATTTTTAGTTAATTTTCAAGTTGCAAAGAGGTCATAGACCCCTTTTTTCCTAGAAACTACAGCAAGAATTAAGATTTATTAATAGTTTAATAAAAAATGGTATGGGCATATTCTCAGATGTGTTAATCTGTATGTTTGATCCTAGTAGTCTAGTACATATACAAGTAAACCCTGCAGTCTTATTTTATAAAATATTTCAGCTTCACAACATATAAAAAATTGTTTGATTTCTTTTTTTCATTGACAGATCATGATCAGGAGCATTTTTTTGTTTCTGGATAGGACTTACGTTCTTCAGAATTCAATGCTACCATCCATTTGGTAAGGATGCAAGAAAAAAAATTATGAAAAGATTTGTTAACAAATCATAGTCAAATCTTAATTACACTAATAGAGTAATACAGGGAATATTCTCCTAAAAACTCACATTTAGCTTCTAGACTTGTATTTATAGCAGTTTTACTTTCTTATTTATGTCTTTTCTATGCTAATATTGGAGATAGCTAACATTCCCTGAGCATGTAAAAATTTATGAAGACATTTTTTTGTTAGCCAAAAGGATTGAAGTTTGCTCTGGACTGTCTGAATGTGCATCATTTTGTTGCTGATCAAGAGTTCACTCATTATCTTTTAACATTATTAGGGAAAATTCCATGTATACACAAAAATAGAAGAGTGTAAGGAGCCCTTCCCTCCACCATGTGCCTAGCCTCTACCTACAGCAATTATCAGAGTTCACTGATTTTTGAGTACTGAAGGCAGATGACAAATGAGCAATTAAGCCTTCATTATGAGTACAGTGAAGACCATTTTATAGCTTTGAACTAATTTTGTCTCTTGATTTGACCAAGGAAGAAATCCACCAAAGGAAATAAATCAATAAAACTTAGTTATGGAGGAAGATGGGAATTTAGCTTCAGTTCTCATTAAAGACAAAATGAGTTTCCTGTATGCTTTCATCTAATAATGTTATTTAAAATTAAATATGTGGATTTTATACTTTTACAGTAGTTGCTTCAAAGCCTGGAACCCTAATTAACATGTGGTGAGAAGTTAAGCAAGCCTCTCCAGAAGTGGTATCGTTTTAAATTAATTTAGATTATGTGTATATTTTTTTATTTTAGGGACATGGGACTGGAGTTATTTAGGGCTCATATTATAAGTGATCAGAAAGTCCAGAATAAGACAATTGATGGCATTCTCCTTTTGATTGAGAGGGAGAGGAATGGTGAAGCAATCGATAGAAGTTTACTCCGAAGCCTTCTAAGCATGCTCTCTGATTTGCAAGTAAGTTAACTACTTCACTTACTACAGAACTGATTGCTATACCTAGTCTGATGTTTAAAAAACAAACACAGAATTTCCTGGCGGTCCAGTGGTTAGAACTCCATGCTCTCACTGCTGAGGGGCCTGGGTTCAATCCCTGTTCAGGGAACCAAGATCCCACAAGATCTGTGGTGTGGCCAAAAAAACTTAAAAAAAAAAAGCCAGACTCATAATTCTGTTCACATATAGGGCATTCAGTAAACATTTATTGAATAATTGAACTTCTTTACTTTGTTACCCCCTCCCAGATTTATCAGGATTCTTTTGAACAACGATTCTTGGAAGAAACTAACCGACTGTACGCAGCTGAAGGCCAAAAATTAATGCAGGAAAGAGAGGTATTTAAAAATCATGATGAATAAATCCACTGTGTCTCATAATAGACCCTACTTTATAGAACGTAAGCTGCCCTTTCATTTATCTTCCAAATGTTAGGCTGCGATAATTTTACATGTGATTTTACTTATGATTCAACCCTGTCACATTTGACAGGACTACTCCCAGGATCTTTTGGACTTGACATTTACTAAATGATTTATGGAGAGGAAAACAATATATAAAAAACTTATCTTTGTAGGTTCCTGAATACCTTCATCATGTTAATAAACGTCTAGAAGAAGAAGCTGACAGACTTATTACTTACTTAGATCAGACCACCCAGTAAGTATTACACGCTCAGCCTAATAGCCTTAACCTGTGCTGCGGAATCACTTAAGGCACTTTGGGCATCCCCAAACATGTTAGTAAGTATTTTCAGGTAAAACTTGAGACTTTAACAGTTGTTTTCATAATGCAAACTTCAAGTTGTTCCTTCCCCTACTTAGTTTAGTCAAGGGTTTGATTATTGGTTGTCCATATGTGTTTAGGATATAATTAAAGAATAGTATTAAAAGCTGATGTGATCTTTGAAATCTTTAGGCTGATTAAAATTCAGCGAGCATTCATAGGAGAAAGTATTTCTCTGCTTTCCTTAATATTACCAACCAAAGAATTCCTATAAGCAGATAGGTAAATACTTCCTAGTAAAAGCAGAGAAGTTTAGGAAAAGCCAGCCATGGCAAGACCGTTGAAATATTTATTTCGTGATATACCAAAATTCTGAAATACACAATGTTTTCCTTCTAGGCATAAAGTAGAGTAACTCTGAGCACAATAAATTTATTCAGAAGAATAGGAATATTGAAATTAACAAAGCGAGCTAGTTAATTTTTTTATCCCCCAGGAGAGAGTAAATTTTCAGCAGAATCAATTGTCTAATTCTACACTTGATCTTTGCCTAAAGGCCAAGAAGCGATGTTTGTCTAATTCTAAACTTCTTTTTTCCTTATAGGAAGTCATTAATTGCTACTGTGGAAAAACAACTTCTAGGAGAACACTTAACAGCTATTCTTCAGAAAGGTAATTGGCAATTTACAAATAAGAGATTACTTTTAAAATAGTAGCAAACAAGTAAAAACATTTTTAAAGCTTGCCTTTTTAAAGGTTTGATAGCAGATCACTGCATTCCTGAGGTAGGACACAACGCTTTGCCCCTATTCATCACAGTAAACTTGTAGGAGGTGCCTCTTTCCTTAACTTTATAAAGATACAGGAAGTGAGATGAGAGGAGTCTTAACCAACTCCAGTAAAGAAACAGTAGGAATTTGGGGATTCTTAATTTAATTTTTAAGGATAATTAAATAAGGAATAATAATAAGGAAATGTTAAATATTATGTATTTAATATTAAATTAATATTAATTATATTAAATAATAAGCAATAATAAGGAAATGCATTCCTTTTTGCACTAAAGTGTTTTTGTTTCTAGCATATAAAACCAAGCATTTCTATTAATCCTAAGTGATATATGAGTATACCCTGAATTTTACTTTAACAGTGTTACAAATAGGCAAAAGTCTTACCTTTCTCTCCAGCCATCTTTTGTATAAAATATCTTAGAACTTTAATGCAGTTATATTTTTATTTCATTCTAAAAATCAAATACCTTAGGACTTCATTTAAACTTGGCCTATTGATGCATAATTTTTATATACCACAGGCCTTATCCAATACTCTGAAATATAACTGTGTACAGTAATGCAAATATAATATGGCTGTTGCACATATGAGGTATTTGTAACATGTATTTGAAAGTGAAGTGAAAGTCGCTCAGTCATGTCTGACTCTTTCTGACCACATGGACTGTACAGTCCATGGAATTCTCCAGGCCAGAATACTGGAGTGGGTAGCCTTTCCCTTCTCCAGGGGATCTTCCTAACCCAGGGATCAAACCTGGGTCTCCTGTATTGCAGGCGGATTCTTTACCATCTGAGCCACAAGGGAAGCCCAAGAATACTGTATTTACACAGACCAATTTTTATAAGTTGGTTTATACATGTGATCTACTATGTTAAATGGTACAGACCATTATATAATTTTTGTTTTTATGTAAGTTCCCTATATTTAGTTTTCACTTGGAAAGGTAATTATCTCTTTGAGTTTAATTCAAAGCACACTCTATATTAAAATTCACAGACTAGTCATAGTTCAAACCAGTATCAGAATAATTTTAACTTATTTTTTATTTAAATACCTGACATTTTTGTTCACTTTTTTTTAAAATACCAAATGTTTCAAAAATCAGGTTTAAATAACCTCCTTGATGAAAACCGAATTCAAGATTTATCTCTCCTGTATCAGCTCTTCAGTAGAGTTCGAGGTGGCGTTCAGGTTCTCTTACAACAATGGATTGAGTACATTAAGGTATTAACATTAACCATTTATTTCCTCTCATGGCTTATAATCTGTATACCTAGAGTACATATGAATAAGTGTTTTCTTATTTGTTAGATCCCTTTTTTTTCAAGTAATGGGAGTTTTGAGAGCAGTCAGTCTGAGAATAATAGCCATGTGGCAAATTAACAATAAAACAGTTATCTTCGTGATGTGTGATGTGATTTCTAGCTCCAATAATTGTAGTGAATGTGGAAAAAGGAATAGGACTTTTTTTGGATCCAAATTTCTTTCCTGTGGTCTTACACTGAAGGCAGGTTGCCATTTTTTAAAAATTCAAGCTGACTTTAAAAGTAGGGGAAAAAATCCTAGAAACTTCTACAATAAGATCCCATTATGATATTTTATACCCAGTGGCTGTTCCTTACCTTGTGATTATAGATGAGTGGTATCAGTCTGGATGTTTTATCACTTTATCTTTTCTTTTCTTGATTTCAGAACCTGCTTTATTTTATTTAATTTTTTGAAATTTTAAAGTATGTGGGTATGTGTATATACTTAAAATATGATTTGGGGGGTTGTCTTCATTGCAGATAATTAAATTCTAGTAAAAAGTCATTTTTGTTTTTTTAGGCATTTGGTAGCACTATTGTAATTAATCCTGAAAAGGATAAAACCATGGTTCAAGAATTGCTGGATTTTAAAGATAAGGTTGACCATATAATTGATATCTGTTTCCTGAAGAATGAAAAATTTATCAATGCTATGAAAGAAGCATTTGAAACATTCATTAACAAAAGACCAAACAAGCCTGCTGAACTTATAGGTATTTTTCCAGTCCCTTTTCCCATTTAATGTTCTTCTTTTATAAGGTTTTGTGTATTAACATCTTTGTGCCATGTCTTTCAATAACAGTCTAATTTATTTCTAGTTACTTAGTTGGTGGTTTCTAAGAAGCTGGATGCAAGGAGTAGTCCTTCATGCTAAAGAATATCTCAAAGCCCACGTTATCAAACATGGTCTTTCTTTGTAAGACAGTACATTGGACCCTGTTTACTTTTTATGTATAAAAAGCTTGATAGCTGTTTTACAAGCCTACAGCAATTTAGAGGTGGGACAGGGTACTTTTTCTTGAGGCCCACACACAGGAAAGGCTAGCACAAAATTACAGTTGCCAATGAGAAAGAATGTTCAGGATGAAAATAAACCTAAGAATCTGGGCCTATTTAGAGTAAAGAGTGTGGTGTACTGCAGTTCTTCTCAGTTTTCCCCAACTGGGTCAGAGGAGGAGGTGCCTGAGAAGACCCTTCACTTAAAGGATGAAATTTTGTTGGTTTACTATTTACCCTTAAAATTTTTGCAGTTTTTGCCTCCTACTCTGTAATGTATCTGATTTGTTTTAATAGAAAAGTAGTATTTCAGATTGCCTACCATCAGTGTAAAATGAACATTCCAGAAGATATGCCATGTCTTTCAGTGACTTTGACCTCCTGCACAAGGCTGTAAACACCTCCACCACCATCCCCCCACCAGAGTTTCTTTATCCCATTAGTATGGTAGAAAGTACATTAGGCCTGGAGCCAGAAGACTTGGGTTTGAGTTGAAGCTCTTGTATTTTTTAACTCTGTGACACTGAACAAGTCGCTTGATGATCTCCCTGACTTTGGAAACTTTTTTAAAATGCATGTGTACATGTAAAACATTGAAATACTCAGTATATCATACTCCTGTTTGATATTTATAGTGACCAGTATCTCATGGGTACTGATGATCACTGAACAACAAACTTTCCCCCCATTTTAGCGAAGTATGTGGATTCAAAGCTTCGTGCAGGCAACAAAGAAGCTACCGATGAAGAACTTGAAAAAATGTTGGATAAGATTATGATTATATTTAGATTTATATATGGTATGTATTTTTGTTTTAATATTGTTCTCTTAAAACAAAGCACTCAACAGAGAAACTGGCGAGTAAAATCAACCTGTAAGGTATATTTACTTGGGGGCTAAATATATAAAATTCTATTAAATTCCTTGCTTTTAAATTATTGGGGTACTTGAGGAACGTTGCTTAATTGCCTTGTGCTCTGACTTTTCCACTGTTAAGAGTCTTGAATTTTGCTGCTTATTTTAATCTCAGGAGTATTGATGCTAAAACTACTAGTCAACTAAAGTTTTTCTAAAGAAAAGTTAATTCAGTCTTAATTCTTTTCAGCAAAGAAGTCTTGAAATGTCTGGCACAAAAATCTACCTCTAATGTTTCTTGCATTTAGCAAACTTGTATAAAATGTGTACATTTAAATGACTTGGGTTAATGGTTTGATTTATTAAGCACTTTGAGTCAATTGTGTCAAAACCTTATATTGGAATGTAAGAGTTGTGTTTTATTATTTATATAGGTAAAGATGTTTTTGAGGCCTTCTATAAGAAAGATTTAGCCAAGCGCCTTTTAGTTGGGAAAAGTGCATCTGTCGATGCTGAAAAATCAATGCTGTCCAAACTTAAACATGGTATGTTTGTCATTCTTCTGATCCTTTTCTTCTTTAATTTCTGACAGAAAATATTAGCTTAATTTCTACTCTTTCAGTCAATTGCCTCTTTTGTCAGTCATTGTAAGTTCATATGATTAAAAATGTAAATTGAGTAAGCTCATGAGGTTTCCAACCTATTTACATGTGCAGAGCTGTCATAATTTTTTTAAAAAATAAAATATTGTTCTTGTTTTTATCATTTGTATAAAATTTCCCATTTATCTTGTGCCTTAAAAAGTAGATAAAGTTACTACAGGATTAAGATTTGACTCTGATTTAGTGGGGCATACACTTTGGGGTAAGGCTCTTTTTATTCTTATGAATAGTTACAGACCATATTTCATCCTAAAGTAAGTTTTACATTTCATGTTTTCAATTCTAAATTCTTTGTTTTTAACCACTTTAAAATATTGTAAATGTACGAACATCTTTACTAGAATGTGGAGCTGCTTTCACCAGCAAACTTGAAGGAATGTTTAAAGACATGGAACTTTCTAAAGACATCATGATTCAGTTCAAACAGGTAAAAGTGAGTTAAACTCTTAATTCCTCCAACTTAAATGTTATCTTCTTATTTTGGTTTGTACTGAAGAGGATAAGTAGAAACTTGTATCTGTTATAAATACTTCATAGCAACTTAGATGATAGTCACAGTAGAGGAAAATAATCACCAATGAAAAGTAAGTATATTTGACCTACTTCAAAATTTATTCTCAATATACTCCCAAAATAACACAAAAATAGAGATGAAATGTATTGAGCAGAAGAAGTCAGGACAGGAAAGGCTGTAGCTAGTGAAAACAGGGCTTCTAGCATCTAACCACTGGTGGTGAGTTGCATGTTCAGAGCTAGTGATAGAGATGGAAGAGGTGATAGAGTGGTTGTATAAGGCGTTTGGGGACCTTGGGAATGAAACGCTAGATCTATATATTTTGCAGATGTTGGTAGAAGCTAGTTTTGAAACATGTAAGATCATAGGTAATAGTGATAGCAAGATAGATTTTCCTCTCCTAGGGTTTTAACAGTGATTTCTTTATCACTATGTTGCTATGGTGGGAGATGAGAGTGGAAGACTCAAGAGAAAGATCAGGATTAGTAGGATCATGGGTCCTGTAGTAGTAGCTACAGAATAGGATTTACCTGCTTTGCCCTCTCCCCTTCTTCTTCCTTCCCCATTTCAGGTCACTCCCTGCAAACACACAGTGGAACAAGTGAAAAACCAGACACTTGGGCTTGCTGGTGGGGTGAGGAATGGGGGGTTGCTGCCGGGTTTTCCAAGCCATGTAGGGTTCTCCAAAAATGGATACTGCAGGTGGTATGGGGAAAAGAATGGAGAAGAAATCCTGTAACAGCCCAGTCATATGAGAAATTATTTAAGTTGTTAATGCCTCTGAAGGAGTCACCTGATCCGTGTGTACATTGTAGCAAAATGTTACCTGGTGTACTTTTCTGGAGCTTTTAATATAGGCTTCATTTATAGTTCTCTTAATAGTTTTGCCTTTTATTTTAAAGATGGTCAGTATTCACATGTAGTTTTGTAGTGAGGAGCTTCTTATAATGGGTCATTTTTATGGCATGAAACGTATGCATTTTAATTTTTTAAGATCTCAGTGTATGTGTTGATCTTATTGTAGTATATGCAGAACCAGAATGTACCTGGGAATATTGAATTAACTGTGAATATCCTGACAATGGGTTACTGGCCAACATATGTGCCTATGGAAGTTCATTTACCACCAGAGGTAAGAGTTACTGTTTTAAAAGTTCGTGTAAACACACCCATACCAAATGTCAACTGTTTTTAATGTTTTGTTCTTTTATTTATATTACTTCTATACTTGTATGATTAGAGCATAGCTTAAGATGCCAATTCCTGAGTTTGGGGCTAATTTCCTTGACTCTTCTTTCAGTTCCCCGGATTGTATTAGTACCCATCACTGCCCAGCTCTCAAAAATTCGTGATGGTATATTACCTGGGCCGGAGGGTGGGATTGCTGAGTGATGGATACTTGGGTAAATCCATCCTAACTCCTGGGGAAATGTCTTAACCCAAGACTGAAGCTTAGGAAAGGGGTTAAGGCTAGAGAGATAGATGCTGAGTCCTTCATGAAGATGATCATGAAAGCCCAGGGAACAGATCTCCCTCATTAAGAGAGAAAATGTGGAAACAAAAAGAACAGACCTAAGGCAGAACTTTGAAAAAGGCTCACAATTGGTAGGTGGTAGGAAGAGGTACCTATGAAGGAAACTAACGAAGAAGCACTAGTGAGATAAAGGAACCAGCATGATGCAGAGGCACAAAAAACACTGGAGATGAATGTTTCAGAAGAGGGGATGGGACTTCCCTAGTGGTCCAGTGTCTAAGACCACCAGCCCCCAATGGAGTGGGCCCGGGTTTGATCCCTGGTCAGGGACTATATCCCATATACTGCAACTAAGTTTATAAATAAATATTGTTTTAAAAAGAAAGGATGATAAAATGTTGCAGACAGATCAGAGAGGGTAAATCTGATTAATACTATTAAATTTGGTGGTTATTAACCTTACATCAGAGTGATCAGTGGCCCTATTGGGTATAGTCTTTAAAACTTCCACAGATTTTTACACATGTAAATATAAAAAAGTAGTGAATGTGATACTGGATACAGAGCTTAAATAAAGCATTATTTATTGTAGATGGTAAAACTTCAGGAGATTTTCAAGACATTTTACCTTGGCAAACATAGCGGCAGGAAACTTCAATGGCAATCAACTTTAGGACACTGCGTGCTAAAGGCAGAGTTTAAAGAGGTAAGTGGATATTCCCCCAACTTAGTTTTCATCTTCATCTTTTATACTGAGGTCATCCCTCTTAACTTGAAAGTTTTTAAGGTGTTTTTTTTTTAAGGTGTTTTATAACTTTGTCTTATATATGTGCATGACATAGTGATAGCTTGTCACAGCTCTGTGTATGTGAATGTGGTCTTTTCCACACTTGATTGGGCTCTACTACAAAACAAAACCAGTAACTCTTTTCTCCCACATCCTTTCCCCACCTGTGGATGCAAAATTCAAGCTGCCACTTTTGACAGGAAACTTCTTTTTTTGTTGCTGGGAGCTAGAGAAGAGAGTGGGTGTTAAGGGGAACAGTTCTCATATCTAATTTCAAAAAAATCCTACAGCTTTTCATGACTAATCTGAATCAGACATATTGAAAATGCATTGAAATAGTGGTTTCTTACTGCTCGTAATAAATATCTGTAATGACACATAAAGCTGAGTTATTAATTTTCATTACTTTGTTGTTCTGTTTTAATTATAAGACTTAAAAAAGACCTGTAGAAAGGTCACTCAATCCTTCCTCCTATTTTAGGTAGGATCACACCTAAACCCTCCATTTAACATACTGACTTTTCTGGATAATGTTAATCTGTGGTTTTAAATCCACTAATTGAAAAATGCTTTTCCAGTAAGAGATTAGTTACTTGATTAATTTTCATGTGCTTTTTTTAAAAAATGATGGCTAAACACTGTTGTTTCTCCAACAGGGTAAAAAAGAACTCCAAGTCTCTCTTTTTCAAACACTGGTGCTGCTAATGTTTAATGAGGGAGAGGAGTTCAGTTTAGAAGAGATCAAGCAGGCTACTGGAATAGGTTTGTGTTGAATCAGTTGATTAGCAAGCATTATTCAGTGTCCACTATGTGCACCTCACTTGGTTAAGTGGTCTGGGGGACTCTAAGAAAATAATCCCTCTCCTCAGGACTTAGACCCATGGGGAAAGGGGGAAATGACACTTAAAATAGTTTCACAACCAGTGAGTACCAGTCTGTGGTGCTGACGGAGTGTGTTAGTTCATTCAAGCAAGAGACCAGTGTGGACTGGCACAATGGGGAACGCCTTCATGAAGGAGGTAGGGTTTGAGCTGGGCCTTCAAATTTTAGTTACATTGCAAGAGGAAATACCATGAGAAAAGGTATGGAGAAAGGAATGAGCACACCTTGGGCAGGAGTCATTTGGGCAGCGCGCCTAGAATCAGTAGATAGTAGGGCAGCTTGGAAGTTGAAGAGATTCCAGGCCAGAAGCTCCTGGGGGTAATTCAGGCATAAAGTGATAAAGAGCTTAGACTACAATGAGACCAATGAGAAGAGAGACAAGGCATCTCTAAGGAAGCAACTACTAGATACATGGAGGATGAAGGAGAGGAAAGAGTTAAAAGATGATTCCAGGATTTCTCACCAGAGTAGGTTGGTAGCTTCATGACTAACAGTTGGAAAGAAGATACAGTTTTATGGGGAAGAGGATGACTAAAATATTGGACATACTGGAATTGATGAGCATAAAAGAGCCAGGTGGAGGTAGCCTTTAAATGTGGGGCTGGGGAAAAGTGGGATGTCATTTCTGAAGGTGTGATGGTTATCCACATGGAATGATAATTGAAGCCTTTAGAGGATGACCAGGAAAAAAGTGATTGGGTGGGACAAAGAGGATGTTGTTCATGAACCTTGAGGAAAAATGAAACAACTGTAATAGATGGGTAGGGTAGAAGCTAGACTGAGGTTGAATGTAGCTGTCCATGTTGATGTGCTAGTAACAGATAGCTAAACCACTCTTTCTTCTTCAGAGGATGGAGAGTTAAGGAGAACATTGCAGTCATTGGCCTGTGGCAAAGCCAGAGTTCTGGCGAAAAATCCAAAGGGTAAAGATATCGAAGATGGTGACAAGTTCATTTGTAATGATGATTTCAAGCACAAACTTTTCAGGATAAAGATCAATCAAATTCAGATGAAAGAAACGGTACTTTTTTTTTTTTTGCATTCTCCGCATCCTGATGTACTAGAATTATATGTGTTCATAGTAATAAAGATTTATAAAGAAGATTTTAGCCTAGAATACCACCACCAGCATTAATATTATCTGGGCCTGTATCTAGCTCAGTGTATTTCAGTATTTGATTTTGTAGGGCCTAATACTCAACATAGTTTTATATACTGCTTTTTTGTGTGTTTTAGGTCTTTATTTTTCCATGCTATTAAACATCTTTGTAAAATGGGAGATGGCCACACAATATTCTTTTACGCAGCTCTAATAATTTATTCAGCCAATGTCTATTGTTGGGCAGTTAAATTTATAACTTAGTATTATAAATAAAACAGCAAGGTGCATCTCTGTACCTAAATCTTAATCTTTCTGATCTTTCCTTATAAATTTATCATGGAAGTAGATCTTTTGGGTTAAAGAGTGTGAACGTTTTAAGAGTCTTAATACATTATGCTATTTTGTGTTCCAGAAAGACTGGACTAATTTACACTAATAGCATGAGTGCCTGTCTCACTGTGCCCTCGCCAGCACTAAAGATTATATTTTCTTTTTCTTTCTCTGCCAGCTTCTTTGGTGAAAAATTGGAATGATTTAGTTAGCACTTTTTTGATCAGCAGTGACTATTTTGTTTCTGTCATTTGAGTTTGTTAGAGACTTTTATTAAGGAAACCAGCAACTGCAGCATTTCCTGAAACCAGTTGGTTTCAATCTCAACAAGGTTTAATGTAGTACTTGAGAAAAAGTTTTAATATGGGGTAGAGGTCAATGTGGGCTTCCCTCATAGCTCAGTTGGTAAAGAGTCGGCCTGCAGTGCAGGATACCCTGGTTCAATTCCTGGGTCGGGAAGATCTGCTGGAGAAGGGAAAGGCTACCCACTCCAGTATTCTGGCCTGGAGAATTCCATGGACTGTATAGTCCATGGGATCACAAAGAGTCGGACACGACTGAGCGACCTTCACTTTCACTTTCAGAGGTCCATGTTAAGCTTCCCAGGTGGCGCTAGTGATAAAGAACCCACCTGCCAATGCAGGAGACATGAGAGACACAGGTTTAATCACTGGGTCAGGAAGATCCCCTGGAGGAGGGTGTGGCAACCCACTCCAGTGTTCTTGCCTGGAGAATCCCATGGCCAGAGGAGCCTAGCAGGCTATAGTCCATAGGGTTGCAAAGAGTCGGACACGACTGAAGTGATTTAGCATAGCACAGAGGTCAGTGTTGCAGACAAGTTCCTCTTTTGTTAACATTCACACCAAAGGTGTGATATTCCCTTAAATTACTGTGTCATTTTAAAACATGTATACTGTATCAGAAAGAAGCTGACTACAAAATCTCCAAACTAGGGACTTCCCTGACAGTCCAGTGGTTAAGACTCTGTGCTTCCACTTTAAGGAGCATGGATTCGATCCCTGGTCGGGGAATTTAGATCCTACAAACTGCACAGTGTGGCAAAAAATAAAAATAAAGAAGCCCAAGCTACTCCTCTAATTTAAGTACTAAAGAGGAACATGCTAGCTGTAACATTAAAATTGGTTAACTGGCTTTTTAAACTGTGTATTTCTGACTTGTGTATTACAAAATAAAAATAAATTTTAAAGTTTGACTCTCAAAAAAAAAGTTTGACTCTAATTAGCTTAGCTGGATGGTACCATATTTTGTTTGAGTCAGATGTCAGTGTCAGTCACTTTTACAGATAAGCTAATGTCACACAGAAATCTGGTCAGCAACTGCTTGTGACACATTAAGATTTTGAGAACAGAATAAAAGGAAATGATACATTCTTCATCAGCTGTCTCTCTAGAAAAACCAAGATGGCATTTTTCTGTTAACTAATATTGGTATTACTTCATTGATACAGGCCACTAGGACAATCAGGAATTAATGTTTGTAGGGGTTTTTTGTCATTGTATTTATGAGGTTTCTTTTGATTAATTCAGCATATTTAAAGCGTTAATTGTGTCATGGCCCTAAAACATACAGTTTGTATAAGTAATCAGGTTTCACTTCAGGTACAGTTCCTAAGTTTGAAACTTTTTTTATTAGGTTGAAGAACAAGCTAGTACCACAGAAAGAGTATTTCAAGATAGACAATATCAAATTGATGCTGCAATTGTTCGAATTATGAAGATGAGAAAGACACTTAGCCACAATCTCCTTGTTTCAGAAGTGTACAACCAGTTGAAATTTCCAGTCAAGGTAGGTACTTCTGTATTTTATTACTGAGCTGCTTATATATAAAAATTATATTGTTTTATATGTATATATAAATTAGATTTTTTAGACACAAATCTTACAAACATAGAATAAAACCTCAAGACCATTTAGAGGGACAAAAGTTTTCATTTCTCATGCTTATATATATGATTTTTAAAAAAAACCTTTATTGGCATATGTGGGCAGCTGTGACAAAGGGGGAAAACAATTTATAAAAGTTCTTATACTGAAAATTGAAATTTTCAAGTTTATTCACTTTAGTTTTTTTTTTAGCTTATTTGTTATTTTTTAAATTTTTTTTCTCCTAAGAATACCTTGCTATTTGACAGATTTGGTTATTTTAATTAAGTCTTCTGTTTAGTTAGCTTTTGTAAAGGTCCATTAAAAACCATACAGGCAATTATATTCCAATTTAATAAAACTATAAAGTCATCATTAGGCATCTTTTTGTAAAGTTTAGTGATAGTTCTGGCAAACTAAAATTAGTCATCACATGGATATGTTTCAATATAAATTCCCAGTAATGAAGCACCTTAGACAATGTGGTGGTGTACTGAACTGTATCTCATGTTATAGAAGATTCCTAAACTCTTGTGATGATAGATACTTTTTAGACTTTGGATAGACTCTTGACTGTTTCACCTTTTGAGCTTGTTTTCCTCTTTTGTAAAATGGAGATGATAATAGTACTTACCTCATAGGATTTTGGTGAAGCTTAAATGAGATGATATTTTTAAAAACTTAGCACTGGGCCTGACACATAAATGCTTGTTAGCTGTTGATACTGTCTCCTCATGACCACACTCTCACCCTCATCCTATGCCTTAACAATCATTTCACCTCCAGCCAGAGAGCTCACTGATACTGGATAGCTAAGGAAGTTATTAGGACCACTATAATAAATATGCTGATATTCTTGGTCTTTCACCATAATTAAGAGCAAGTCATTTTGATTTTCAAACCTTGGAATTCAAACTTCACTGAAATTTTGACTGCCCGATCAAACTACTTTCGCTCTTTAACTTTCTTGATCAAGTACGCATTTTACACAACCTGAAAAGCTATTAGCAAGCAAGATTATATTCTCTTTAAGGCTAGATACAAAAGACAGTAGACTTTTGTTGCCCAACAGCTAAGAATGCAATTGAGAACAAGCTATAAGCTTTCTTAATGATTTTTCAACAAGTAGAATTTAAAAATTCAAATCATTTTGGGCAAGTAACAGTTAAATCTCACATTAAACCTGGAATACAGAGATTTGAATTATGAGATGATACTTCACTTACCAAGCCAGTTGTTGTAGTAGTCGTGTAAATAGTGATTTCCATAGTATATCTGTAATTTATAAAAATGCAACCTGACTTTGAATTTGAGTAAACTCTGGGAGATAGTGGAGGACAGAGGAGCCTGGTGTGCTACAGTCCATGGGGCCTCAAAGAATTGAACACAACTTGGCTACTCAACAACAACAACAGCAACAAAACCTGACTTTGAGAACCAGCTTTTTTCCAAATTTAGGATCTAGTTATCTTCTCAAACTATCTTGGCAAAACTAAATAGTATTCTGTTTCCTTAAACTATAACATGTTCTTCGTGTGAAGTTATGATGGTCTTTTGTATTTGTGCAGAGAATAGCTGGTTCTTAGCAGACCTCTTTAAAATAGAGAATGTACTATATAACAATAGGACAAGATATGACAGTATGTGTATAGCAGAAAAACATTTTTAACCTGATTTATTTTCATCATGCTTTCCTCTTTAAGGAGATTTGAAAAAGAAAAAAAAAATAAGGAAATTAAATACATTCAGTGAGCCTAAGCTGTTTTTTTTAAATTGAATATTGATAAAGGGGTTTGAGCCAGTGGGTTATGAACTATGCACTGAAAATTTGCCTTCTCTTACAGCCTGCTGATCTTAAGAAGAGAATAGAATCCTTAATTGACCGGGACTACATGGAGAGAGACAAAGAAAATCCAAACCAGTACAATTACATTGCATAAAATGTTGTTGGCCTTGAAGCATTTGCTGTCATATACAATAGCCAGTGGATAAACTAACCTGTTGTTGTTTGAATTCTTTTATACTACCAATGACCAAATGAAGCAGTGTAATGGGAATAGTTGAGTGACTTTTCAGTGGTTAACATGCCCATTTAAAGAGTAATACTTACCTTTAAGAAGAATGTTGTCGAACTCTTTGCATGTTATTTAGTATGATGTGCAGAAAACTCTTTTAAGAAAGTACCCGGTTTTCATGATTCCTATTTGGAACTGGGGAAGAGGTCCTTATGGCTATTAAAGAAGGAGGAAGGGGTTCTTATACACCATTTAATTATGAAGCAAAAGGTTTATTTGCTTAAAATGTCATTTAAAGATACTTAAACTGCATGCAAACTTTATTTACTGTACAGAGTTCTGGATGTATTTATCAAATAGAAAAACCACCCTGGACTTGATTGTTCACCTGTTTTGTGATTGCCCTTGAAGAGAAAAATACGTTGTCATAGCTCTTGATATTTTACTAAGTAATGTTCTGTTACACTGAAAGGGATGTTTTTAAAATTTTTATTTGGAAACAAGTTTTCAAGTAGAGGGACAGTTGCTTACATATTGTCTTATATACACACATCCTAAAATGTTCCATTTATGAGATGTGTGTGTATGGTTCAGCCCTCAGTTTACTGTGCTGATTAACAGGTACTTATAAAAATAGCTGAAATAGAAAATTGCTGATCAGTTGTGCTAGAAGAACATGGTTGGAGAGAAAAACCCAATGATTTCTTCATATTAAAAATGAATATAATATGAGCATTGCAAAAGAGACCAAACCCACATTTGTAACTTTACAAAAGCAAAAATTCACAAACTAGTTTTCAACTTCCTTTAGACTTCAACATTGTTTGGACAGTTTTGTCTTTAACTTGGACCAATTGTAGATTGTTCCAGGCTTCCTGGGATTTAGCATTCCTATTTTCTCTACCAAAGTTTTTTTTGGAAGCACCTCAACTCCTTTTCGTTGGCATATTAGTCTTTTCCTGTCATCCTTATTTTAACTTCCTTAAAGCCCTAGATAGAACTAGATCCTTCCTCCTTTCCCCCACATACCCCCTAGTTGGGATTTCAAATTCTGTATTGTGCTGATCCTCTTCTCAAAGTTGCTTAAAGATAAAGAGTTCTCATAGCCACTGGACACCTGCTTTTCAGAGGAACGTCCTAGGATTGTTCATACATAGAAAACAGCAAAAGTATTGTCTTTTTCAAATTGATAATGTGAGTAAAAAGCTTCTCTTTACCATCAGTGGTTTTTTGTTTTTGTATTTGGGGTTTTGTTTTGCTTCCTTGTTTGTTTTTCCTTGAAGCTTTGAAGGGAATTAATCTTGGAAGAGAAGCAGAAATTTTGTTTTGGTTTAAAAAAATCAGAACTGCTATAATGCTTTTTGCAGTAGTTTATTTCCTTGACTATTTGAAACTATTAGGAAGAATAGCTAGGTCCTAACCCTGGGTCGGGAAGATCCCCTGGAGAAGAAAATGGCAACCCACTCCAGTATTCTTGCCTGGAGAATCCCATGGACGGAGGAGCCTGGTGGGCTACAGTCCACGGGGTTGCAAAGAGTCGGATATGACTGAGCTACTTCACTCTCACTTTCACTTTCAACCCTCAGCTGAGAAGACCTTCAGCTCTAGTGTTTGCTATTGATTGTTTTCTTGAGTTCTCAAAGACCTGTGACCATATTTTTTTAAGTTGCCTGTTTTCTAATTGCATCACTTTACACACTGTTGTCTAATAATATGTGGTATTTAGAATGCCTTCTTAATTACTTTGAGCAGCCATTGCCTGTATTTTCTTAGCACCGCCTTGGTTGTCTTATGTGAACTCATCTGACAGGGAAATGCAGCTTTTTTGTTTGCCCTCTCTGCATACTGGACCGTCTGAGTCAGTGTTCTAACTAATCCCTGATGGTCTCTGAGCTACTGTTCTACCAGACTCAGTAGTTATGTGCTTCAGGAATTTTTCGGTAGAATTGGTCCTATTAGGAGACTCTTGGTGTCACCTTTGTTATCTTAAAAGCTGGTCCCTTCGCTGAGGCTCTTAATTTTTTGAAAACTTGATTCTATTTCAGCTGAAAATTGGCAAGGCTATTTAAAAAATTGGTGGAAGCCATTTAAGAAATTGAAAAGTAATCGCAAACAACATTGGGTAGTTGTGACTTTCAGTTCTG
Source organism: Cervus elaphus (assembly GCF_910594005.1). Taxonomy (NCBI): domain Eukaryota; kingdom Metazoa; phylum Chordata; class Mammalia; order Artiodactyla; family Cervidae; genus Cervus; species Cervus elaphus. The sequence continues at coordinate 44,077,850 of NC_057848.1, read as the reverse complement.
TATCAGTTGAATTTTTGTGCTCTTTTCCCTGTGTACGTGGTGGTTCTATTTTTCTCCAATAAAACTTTTTATTTAAAAAAAATTTGTGGAGAAGATCTTTAAAATTCAGATATTCTAAGAATGTTATAAAACCACAGAACTTAAAATCTTCTTCCTAATGATTAATGAATTCATAGTTGTCAATTTTATTTTTAAAATTTCTCTTTATTTTTGTGGTGGTTTGATGATAATGCTATAGGAGTGTAGAGGGGAAGGGATGGTAACGGGTGATTTCCAGGAATCCTCAAGGTGAGTATTTATTCTTAACTGTCCTATTTTAGAAAAATCAAGCACAAGTATAAACATCATTTCATCCAAATCTTTAAAGTCAAATAGTTTATAAAGTCAGTATGAAACTAGTCTAGATTAAAGTTGAGAAGTTACTTGTTGTTTTTGTCCCTAAGTCGTGTTTGACTCTCTTACAACCCCATGGAGTGACTGTAGCCTACCATGCTTCTCTGTCCATGGGATTTTCCAGGCAGGAATATTGGAATGAGTTGCCACTTCCTTCTCCAGGGATCTTCCTGACCCAGGGATTGAACCCGACCACATCTCCTGCATTGTTAGGCAGGTTCTTTACCATTCAGCCACTGAGGAAGCCCCAAAGTTGAGAAAGAAAGAAAGTGAAGTTGCTCAGTCATGTCCGACTCTTGGTGACCCCATGGACTGTAGCCCTCCAGGCAAGAATACTGGAGTGGGTTGCCATTTCCTTCTCCAGGAGGTCTTCCCAACCCAGGGATTGAACCCAGGCCTCCCACATTGTAGGCAGACACTTTACCATCTGAGCCACCAGGGAAGTCCTCAAAGTTGAGGATTGGTGTTTTTAAATATTTACTAGAAATCACCAATGGAGCTATCTGGTCCTGGGCTTGCTTTTATGGGGAATTTTTTGATTATTGATTCAATGTCTCCACTTAACAGTTTTTTTTTTTTTTTTCAGATTTTCTATTCTTGAGTTGGTTTTAGTATTTTAAAATAACTACTATGACTTTTGTCTAGTATTTGCTTATTGCTTAACAGCCTTTGCTTATATTCTCATATTCTCTTCATGTTAGATGGGTTTTCCCATTTTTTCCCTTAATCTGACAATTTTTGTCTTTTTTGCATAATACACATTAAATTTTTTTTTTACTGGAGTATAGTTGACAATTTCTGTCATTTAACTGGAAAATTATATCTATTTGCATTTGTTTCTAATGTCTTACTGGTTGCTCTCTATCCTAATTTTCTTTGCTTTTTCTCCTTTCTCAGCTTTAAAAAATACATATATTGAGTTCTGTTTGTTTACTTTCTTATTCCATTTTCCCCACTATTTATTTGGAAAGTATATATTCTATTTCTTTTCTTTTACTGATTACCTTTGATATCTTAGTATGTATGCTTAAAATCTAAAATGAATGTCTAAATTTTCCTCCCAATTAATACAAAGATGTTAGAAAACTTTAATACTGATCACCTCTTCCCCAACTTACACAGTATTATTGTCCAGTGCTTTAGTTTTGTCCTCTTTTTAAAAAATGAATACCACAAATTAAAACATTAGTCTGCTCATATACCACCTTCTCAGGGAAGCTTACCATAGCCATTATATTTAAAATTTCAACTTGCCCACCAGCCCGACCACACACTACCAATTCCACACTCACCTTACTTTTTTGCCTTTCTCACATATCATTTGTCACCTTTTACATGCTATGCAGTTTACTTGTTAATGATACTCATGGCATATTGTCTGTTGAGAATAGAGTTTAAGTTCTGTTAGGGTAAAGACCTTTGTTTTGTTCAAACACGTAGGGAAGTTTCTAGCCATGGTAGGTTTCTGTGGCTGCTGTAACAAATTACCACAGATGTCATGGCTTAAAACAACAGAAATTAATTCTCTCACAGTTCTCGAGGCCAAAAGTTGGAAAGCAGCTTTACTGGGCTGAAATCAAGGTGTTGGCAGGGCCACACTCCCTCTGTAGCTACATTCCCTGACTCATGTCCCTTTCCTCCACTTTAAAAGCTGGTTCCATAGCATCTTTTCTTTGACTCTGCTTCTATCACATGACTGACTTCTGTGTGTAATTTCTCTTTGAAGTAGGTAAATTCGCTCAGTCGTGTCCAATTCTTTGCGACCCCGTGGACTGTAGCTTACCAGGCTCCTCCCATGGGATTTTCCAGGCAAGCGTACTGGAGTGGGTTGGCATCCTTCTCCAGAGGATCTTCCCCACCCAGGGATCCAACCAGGTCTCCTGCATTGTAGACAGATGCTTTACTGTCTGAGCCACCAGGGAAGGTTAATTTCTCTTTACCTCTCCTTAAAGGACAGGTGTGATGGCATTCTGGACCTACCAGATAATCCCAAAATAATCTCATCTCAAAATCCTTAAATCACATCTGTAAAAGCCCCTTTTCCAAATAAGGTGTGACATTTTACATGTTCCAGGGATTAAGACCTAATATCTTTAGGTGAACATTATTCAGCTTACTATAGTAGGTGATAAATAATACATGCTAAGTAAATGAATGATTTATTTTATACCAAATATAGATTATATACTTGTCAGATTTTTCCTTCACCATACCTCCTGGCATCTCAGATCTTCTTTCTCAGTTAATTTTCTTTCCTTCTTGAAGTACATCTTTTAGAAGTGTATTGGGTGTAGGTACATTGTGTAAATTTGTTTCTTCTTGACCAAGAACATTTTTGTTTCAAGTCTGTGTTTTGAAATGTTACTTTTCAAGCCACACAATTGTTGGTTGCCTGTTACTTTTTCTCAGCACTTGGAAGATACCATCATACTGCCTTCCAGGTTCCATTATTGTGATAAAGAATCTACCTGTTAGCCTCATTTTTTTTCCTTTACAGATGATCATGACTTATCAGTCTTGATTACAGTTTAGATTGCCTCTTTGCAGCAGATGTTCTGCAGTTTCAATATGGAGAACTGTGGATTTGCTTTTATTTATCCTTGGCATATAATTGTGCTTCATTTGCATGTGAATTCATGTCTTAAATTAGTTCTGAAAAATTCTCAACCATTATTTTGTTTTTCAACTATTGCCTCCTCCATTCTTTCTCCTTTCTCCCCCTGGAACTAAGTCAGACATACAAAGCTTCTTATTTTATTTACCATGTCTCTCTCACATTTTCCACCTGTAAGGCTGCATTCTTGGTAATTTCTTCAGAACTGTTTTCCAATAAACTAATTCTGTCTTCACTGCCCAATCTTCTGTTTAATTCATCTGCTGAACTTTTAAACAGTTTACATTTTTTTATTTCTAAAAATCCTGTTTGCTTCTTTTATAAATCTACCTGATCATTTCTATAGTCTGCTGTTGATGGCTCATTTTTGTGGTTCTTTTAATATTTTTTTACACTAGCAACTTTGTTTTCTGTATTGGGTAATTCCAATATCTAAAGCACTTGAGGGATATGTATTTGTTGTTTATTATTTCTGCTGATTCATTGAGGGTGGTTTGTTTCCTTGCATATTTGTTATCATCTGCATTGTGATTTTAATTTACATTTTCTTGATTACTAATAAGGTTAAGGTTAAGCATGTTTTTCATATATTAATTTAACCATATGGATTTCCTCTTTTGTAGTGTTCTGTTCAAATACTTTGCCATTTTTCTTATGGATAGTCTGTCTTAGCCTTTTTTTTTAATCTTTCTCTTTGTTTGGGGTTTGGTTTTTTGTTTTTTTTTTTTTTGCCACTTCACTTAACTTGTGAGATCTTAGTTCCCCAAGCTGGGATTGAACCCAGGCCATGGCACTAAAAGTGCTAAGTCCTAACCACTGGACTGTCAGGGAATTCCTTCTGATTTCCTCTTTGAATAACATATTTGGTATTCACTTGTTTGTACTTTTCCATTTTCTTCCTGTATTGGTTTCTAGTTTCATGCCATTATGATTGGGGAAAAAATGCTTGATACAGGGAGTTCCCTGGTGGCCTAATGGTTAGGAATATTAGCTTTCAGTCTTTGTGTGTCCTTATAGTCATGTCTGACTCTCTGCGATCCCATGGACTGTATAGCCCACTAGGCTCCTCTGTCCATGGATTTCTCCAGGCAAGAATACTGGAGTGGGTTGCCATGCCTTTCTCCAGGGTATCTTCCCAACCCAGGTCTCCTGCATTAGCAGGCAGATTCTTTACCATCTGAGCCACTGGGGAAGCCCTTAGTCCTGAAGTGAATCTCTTGTAGGCAGAATATTGAAATATATGTTTTTTTTTTTTTTAAATCGTATCACCCTATGTCTTGATTGGCAAGAACTCGATGTGGTTAAGAACTCTTTATTATCACTTAAAGTAATTATTGATCCAGGGAGTTGCAAAAAAGTTGGACACGACTTAGCAACTAAAACAACAACAATGTACTTATTGCCAGTTTATCACTTGTTTTCCAGTTGTTTTTGTAGCTCTCTGTTTATTTCTTCTGTTTCATCCCGTGTAGTTTGATGATTTTCTTTAGTAGTATACTCTAAGATCATGGCATCTGGTCCCACCACCTCATGGGAAATAGATGGGGAGACAGTGGAAACAGTGTCAGACTTTATTTTGGGGGGCTCCAAAATCACTGCAGATGGTGACTGCAGCCATGAAATTAAAAGACGCTTACTCCTTGGAAGGAAAGTCATGACCAACCTAGACAGCATATTAAAAAGCAGAGACATTACTTTGCCAACAAAGGTCCGTCTAGTCAAGGCTATGGTTTTTCCAGTGGTCATGTAGGATGTGAGAGTTGGACTGTGAAGAAAGCTGAGCGCCGAAAAATTGATGCTTTTGAACTGTGGTGTTGGAGAAGACTCTTGAGAGTCCCTTGAACTGCAAGGAGATCCAACCAGTCCATCCTAAAGGAAATCAGTCCTGGGTGTTCATTGGAAGGACTGATGCTGAAGCTGAAACTCCAGTACTTTGGCCACCTCACACGAAGAGTTGACTCATTGGAAAAGAGTCTGATGCTGGGAGGGATTGGGGGCAGGAGGAGAAGAGGACGACAGAGGATGAGATGGCTGGATGGCATCACCAACTCGATGGGTATGAGTTTGAGTAAACTCTGGGAGTTTGCGATGGACAGGGAGGCCTGGTGTGCTGCGATTCATGGGGTCACAAAGAGTCGGACACGACTGAGCGACTGAACTGAACTAAGTACCTATCTTTTTAGTTTTTGTGTATCTATTGTTTTTAATTTGTAGTTACCATAGGGTTCATGCATGTTTACCTACAATTATATCTACTTGGTTTAAACTGGTAGTCATTTAAATTCAAACACATTCTAAAAGATAACATGTTTCTATATCCCCGCCCCATTTTGTATTTTTGATGTCCTATTTTATATCTTCATGCTTATCCCTTAATTGTTTGTTATAGTTAGTTTTTATGAATTTTTGTCTTTTTATCTTCATACTGGCCTATTTAAGTGGTTGATTTTCAGTCCTACTGTATAATTGCCTTTCTGAGTGGGATTTTCCCTTTCCTGTAGATTCTTCTTATCCACTTAGAGAATTTTTTCAGGATAGGTTTAGTATTGATAAATCTTTTAGGTTTTGCTTGTCTTAGAAGGTTCCTTATCTCATTTTCTTTTCTAAATTGTAATCTTTTTCAACTTATTATTTTATATCAGAGTATAGCTGATTAACAATGTTGTGATAATTCCAGGTGGACAGTGAAGGGACTCAGCCATACGTATACATGTATCCATTCTCCTCCAAACTCCCCTCCTATCCAGACTGCCATGTAACATTGAGCAGGGTTCCCTGTGCTATACAGTAGGACCTTGTTGGTTATCCATATAAATGATAATCTTACTGGGTAGAGTATCCTAGATTGTAGGTTTTTCCCTTTCAGCACTTAAAATATATCATGTCATTCCTTACTGGCCTGCAAAGTGTCTGCAGAGAAATCCATTGATGGCCTTATGGGGATTCCCTTGTACATGACTCTTCGTTTTTCTCTTGCTGCCTTTAAAACTCATTCCATGTAACATGCAGAATTTTCCCCAAACAGGGATTGAACCCATGCTCCTTGCAGTGGAAGCAGAGTCTTAACCACTGGACTGCCAGGGAAGTCCCAAGAACTCTTTTATTTTTAACTTTTACCATTTTAATTATGATATGTCCTGGTGTGGGAATGATGATATGTCTTGTTTGGGAATGTCTGTGCTTCCTGTACAGATGTTTCCTTCTTCAGGTTTGGGAAATTTTCAGTCATAATTTCATTAATACATTTTCAATCTTCTCTCTCCTCCTGAGACCCATATGATGCAAATGTTGGTAAACTTAATGTTATCCCAGAGATGTCTTAAATTGGTTTCAATTTTAAAATTTTATCGTGATCTTATCACCAGCCCAGGTTGGATGCATGAGACAAGTGCTCGGGCCTGGTGCACTGGGAAGACCCAGAGGGATCGGGTAGTGAGGGAGGTGGGAGGGGGGATCGGGATGGGGAATACATGTAAATCCATGGCTGATTCATGTCAATGTATGACGAGACCCACTACAATGTTGTAAAGTAGTTAGCCTCCAACTAATAAAAATAAATGAAAAAAAAAAAAACATTTTATTGTGAACCTAAATGAAATATGTAAAACTATAAAACTTTTGGGGAAAAAAAACAGGGAAAAATCTATGGGGACTTATGCTAAAATGTTCTCAGATCAAATCAAAATATGATTTGATTCATAAATGGAAAAAGTGATAAATTTGACTTAATTAAACATTATTTTATCACTTTTACTGGTTTATTAACTATAACTTCTGAAGGTATTTTAGTGGTTACTTTATATATATTTTTTTTTTTAGTGGTTACTTTAGATTTTATAGTCATACATTTTTAACCTGTCATATTCTACTTTTGGGCGATACTGTACCACTTCATTTATACTACAAGAATCACACAATAGTATTCTTCCCTTCTATTTACATATTTTATAAACTACATGAAATGCTGTTACTGTTTTTGTTTTAATAAAGAGATTTAAATGATTTTTAAAACTCTTAGATATTGGGACTTCCCTGGTGATCCAGTGGCTAAGACTCTGCCCTCCCAATGCAGGGGGCCTGAGTTCAATCCCTGGTCAGGAAACTAGATCCCACATGCCACAACTAAGAGTTTGCATGCCGCAACTGAAAGATCCTGCAAGCCACAACAAAGATTGAGGAACCATGACAGCCAAATAAGTAAATAAAAATTTTTATTCTAATTTTACATATTTACCCATGAAGTTATCATTTGCAAAGCTGTTCATTCCCTGTGTAGATCCAGATTTCCACCTAGCATAATTTTTCTTCAGTCTGAAGGACGTCATTTAACATTTCTTTTAGTGGGGGATCTGTTGGTAATGAGTTCTTTCTGTATTTTTTTATGTCTGAACATGTTCCACCTTCATTTTTGGAAGATATTAGATATATAATTCTAGGTTTACAGTTTTTTCTTTTAGTACTTTAAATATTTTATTCCACTGCCTTCTTGTTTGCATGGTTTCCAGTGAGAAATCTGATGTCATTCTTTGTGTACAAAACTTCTTTTTTTCTCTGGTTGCTTTTAAGTTTTTCTGTTTGCCACCTGTTTTGAAATATTTCATTATGATGTTCCTTATGGTGGTGTTTCTTCCTGTTTCTTGTAATTTGGGGTTCACTGAGCTTTTTGGATCTGTGGGTTTATAGTAGTCATAAAGTTTGGAAACTCTTTTGCCTTTTTTTCAGACATTTTCTCTGCTCTCCCTCCTTTATGAACTTCAGTTAGGCCATTTAAGATTCTCTTACAGTTCATTTATGCTTTTTGGTCTGGTTTTTCTGTTTCCTTTTTTTTTTTGGCCATGAGGTATGCAGGATCTTAGTTTGCCAACCAGGGATCAAACCCTCACCCCCTGCATTGAAAACTCAGAGTCTTAACCACTGGACTGCCAGGGAAGTCCCTTTATATTTCCTTTTGGGTAGTTTTGTTTGTTGCTTGTTTTCAAAAGCAGGTTTTATCGTAACAGTTATCAGTTTATATCAAAAAATGGGTCAAAAATAAATGAGCTGTTAAAGACTTGGGTTAAGGATCACTGCTGTCATTTGCAAATGGATCTATCTTAAGATAAATGATTCAATGATCATATACGTCTGATATTTAACTGTTACAAACTTCATTGTTATATACAATGTATTCAAATTTTTCAATATGCAATGTATTCAAATTTGAAGTATTCAAGACCATGGCAAATATTTAATAGAATAAATATTTCTTCCTTTAAAACATTAATGCAGGTAGCATTTATCTAGGTTAAAAACCAAATAGGTGATAACAAGAAAATAATCTCCACAACTCAACTTTAAAAGAAGAGTCTCAGGACTTCCCTAGTAGTCCAGTGATTAAGAATCTTCCTTCAACATAGGGGACACATGTTTGACCCCTGACCGGAGAACTAAGGTCTCATGTGCTGCGGGGCAACTAAGCCTGTGTGCCAGCAACCAAGAGCTGGAAGAGCCCATGTGCTATGAATAAGACCCAATGTGGCTAGATAAATAGTAAAAATAAAAGTCTCTTAATGGCTTAATTTTTATGTAAAAACCCCTTGCCACTAAAAAGAATATTTCTGATCTGTGAACAATTCAAAAGTAACCCAATAAAATTAATTTTCTGTTTACAATTTTGTACTATTTTAAGACTTTCAGTTAATAGTTTGAATTCTCTAAGTAGTTTGTTAGCAAGAAATCAGGAGTTATAAATTAGGACCCATGAATAAATCACTGTATGATTTCTCAAGCTTTGGATCATAGAATGTTTGTTTTAATTTTTCTCTGCTTTTCTAGATCTGCCTGTTTTCTCTTTTTTATTATTATTATTTATTTATTTGACTGTGTCAGGTCTTAGTTTCAGCACACGGACTCTAGTTGTGGTTCATGGCCTCTAGAGCACAGAGGCCCAGTAGTTGCAGTACTCAGGCATAGTTGTTCCATGGATGTGGGATCTTTGTTCTCTGATCAGGAATCTAACCTGCATCCCCTGCATTGCAAGGTGGATTCTTTTTTTTTTTTTTTTACCTCATCTTTTTCATTTGCCACTGGTCACCCTGTGATAGTCATACTGAGACTCCTGACTTCCTTCCAACATACCAGCATGCTGTCATCTTCCCAACCTTGCCTTAGTCATTTCTTCCCCTAGAATTCTTTCTTATCAATAATTACATCACTGACATTCATGCAAGGTGGATTCTTAACCACTGGATCACCAAGGAAGTCCCTCCTGCCTGTTTTCTAGGATAAATACACGAACAATAAGAGGGAGGGTGTACTACATTATGTAATTTTTTATATAATTATTTATTTTTGGCTTTGCTGAGTCTTCATAGCTGCACAAGTTTTTATCTAGTTGGGGCGAGTGGGGGTTACTCTCTGGTTGCAGTCTACAGGCTTCTCACTGCCACGCTTCTCTTGTTGCAGAGCATGGGCTCTAGGGCGGGTGGGCTTCAGCAGCTGCAACTCCTAGGCTCTATAGCACAGGCTCAGTAGTTGTGGTGCACAAGTTTAGTTGCTCTACAGCATGTGGGATCCCCAGGCCAGGGATCAAACTTGTGTCTCCTGTATTGGCAGGCAGATTCTTTACAACTGAGTCACCAGGGAAGCCCTAAATAATCTTTGAGTAAAAGAAAAGGTAAGCCATCAGACTGATTATATTCTTTGTAGCCAAAGATGGAGAAGCTCTATACAGTCAGCAAAAACAAGACTAGGATCTGACTGTGGCTCAGATCATGAACTCCTTATTGCCAAATTCAGACTTAAATTGAAGAAAGTAGGGAAAACCACCAGACCATTCAGGTATGACCTAAAATCAAATCCCTTACGATTATACAGTGGAAGTGACAAATAGATTCAAGGGATTAGATCTGATAGAGTACCTGATGAACTATGGATGGAGGTTCGTGACATTGTACAGGAGACAGGGATGAAGACCATCCCCAAGAAAAAGAAATGCAAAAAGGCAAAATGGTTGTCTGAGGAGGCCTTACAAATAGCTGTGAAAAGAAGTGAAAAGCAAAGCAGAAAAGGAAAGATCTACCCATTTGAATGCAGAGTTCCAAAGAATAGCAAGGAGAGATAAAGCTTTCCTCGGTGATCAGTGCAAAGAAATAGAGGAAAACAATTGAATAGGAAAGACTAGAAATCTCTTCAAGAAAATTAGAGATACCAAGGGAACATTTCATGCAAAGATGGACTCAATCTTTATTGACAGAAATGGTATGGGCCTAACAGAAGCAGAATATATTAAGAAGAGGTGGCAAGAATACACAGAAGAACTGTACTAAAAAGTTCTTCACGACCCAGATAATCACAATGGTGTGATCACTCACCTAGAGCCAGACATCCTGAAATGTGAAGTCAAGTGGGCCTTAGGAAGCATCACTACGAACAAAGCTAGTGGGGGGTGAGGGAATTCCAGTTGAGCTATTTCAAATCCTAAAAGATGATGCTGTGAAAGTGCTGCCTTCAATATGCCAGCAAATTTGGAAAACTCAGCAATGGCCACAGGACTGGAAAATGTCAGTTGTCATTCCAATCCCAAAGAAAGGCAATGCCAAAGAATGTTCAAACTACCACGCAATTGTACTCATCTCACATGCTAGCAAAGTAATGCTCAAAATTCTCCAAGCCAGGCTTCAACAGTACGTGAACCATGAACTTCCAGATGTTCAAGCTGGATTTAGAAAAGGCTGAGGAATCAGAGATCAAATTGCCAACATCCGCTGGCTCATCAAAAAAGCGAGAGAGTTCCAGAAAAACATCTGCTTTATTGACTATGGCAAAGCCTTTGACTGTGGATCACAATAAACTGTGGAAAACTCTTCAAGAGATGGGAATACCAGACCACTTGACCTGCCTCCTGAGAAATCTGTATGCAGGTCAGGAAGCAACAGTTAGAATTGGACATGGAACAACAGACTGGTTCCAAATAGGAAAAGGAGTATGTCAAGGCTGTATATTTTCACCCTGCTTATTTAACTTCTATGCAGAGTACGTGATGAGAAACGCTAGGCTGGATGAAGCACAACATGGAATTGAGACTGCTGGGAGAAGTATCAATAACCTCAGATATGCAGATGACACCACCCTTATGGCAGAAAGTGAAGAGAACTAAGGAGCCTCTTGATGAAAGTGAAAGGAGAGTGAAAAATTTGGCTTAAAGCTCAACATTCAAAAAAAAAAAAACAAAAAAATAAAAAATAAAAAAATAAAGCTCAACATTCAGAAAACTAAGATCATGGCATCTGGTCCTGTCACTCCATGGCAGATAGATGGGGAAACAGTGGCTGACTTTCTTTTTGGGGGCTCCAAAATCACTGCAGATGGTGACTGCAGCCATGAAATTAAAAGACACTTACTCCTTGGAAGTAAAGTTATGACCAGCCTAGACTGGGGTCGCTAAGAGTTGAACACGACTGAGCGACTTCACTTTCACTTTTCACTTTCATTCATTGGAGAAGGAATGGCAACCCAGTCCAGTGTTCTTGCCTGGAGAATCCCAGGGACAGAAGAGCCTGGTGGGCTGCCGTCTATGGGGTCGCACAGAGTCAGACACGACTGAAGCAACTTAGCAATAGCAGCAGCAGCAGCAGACAGCATATTAAAAAGCAGAGACACTATCTTGCCACCAAAGGTCCATCTAGTCAAGGCTATGGTTTTTCCAGTAGTCATGTATGGATGTGAGAGTTGGACTATAAAGAAAGCTGAGCACTGAAGAACTGACGCTTTTTTTTTTTTTAATTGGGTGGAGAGGGAGGTGGGAGGGGGGATCGGGATGGGGAATACATGTAAATCCATGGCTGATTCATGTCAATGTATGACAAAAACCACTACAATATTGTAAAGTAATTAGCCTCCAACTAATAAAAATAAATGAAAAAAAAAAGAACTGATGCTTTTAAACTGTGGTGTTGGAGAAAACTCTTGAGAGTCCCTTGGACTGCAAAGAGATCCAACCAGTCCATCCTAAAGGAGATCAGTCCTGAGTGTTCCTTGGAAGGAGTGATGCTGAAGCTGAAACTCCAATACTTTGGCCACCTGATGTGAAGAACTGACTCGTTGGAAAAGACCCTGATGCTGGGAAAGACTGGAGGCAGGAGGAGAAGGCGACGACAGAGGATGAGATGGTTGGATGGCATCGCCAATTCAATGAACATGAGTTTGAGTAAACTCCAGGAGTTGGTGATGGACAGGGAGGCCTGGCGTGCTTTGGTCCATGGGGTTGCAAAGATTCAGACATGACTGAGTGACTGAACTGAACTGTATATATATCAAATTGCCACAATGTGCTTTAAATATCTTACAATTTTGTCAATTATACACCTTGATAGAACAATGTTTTTTCAAAAAGTTATTTTTCAGAGGATGTCATTTGGGAATAGTCTTTCATTTTGACTAAGGGCCGATCTGAATATGAAAGAGGTCAACATGTGTAGTAAACAAACATTTCAAAGCTGATTGTATAACTTTTTTTTTGATTGTACAACTTTTAAAATTTCTCATCCTATTTGTAATATAAAATATACAAAGAAAAAAAAAGGGTTAGAGATTTTCTGGAGATTTCTTTGGAAAATTTATGGCCATGTTATGCTTCATGAATGGAGAGGTTTGGGATAGGGAGGGGAGAGGCAGATGAGTTGTTAACTCCTTCAGCTCAAGCTTAACTTGGGCTACTTCCACTGAGATTACTTGAAAGCTTGAAGTATGTTTATAGCAATTCAGCACCCTGAGACCTGGTTCTGCCATATGCCTGAAAACTAAAGAGAACTAAGGCAACAAGATCGAGGGATTTGTCTGGGAAGCAAATACACTTTCTCTGATTGTAGGACTGACACATTTTTACTGACCTGAACTTGAAGTTCGGGACTATACCATCCATGGAATTCTCCAGGCCAGAATACTGGAGTGGGTAGCTGCTCCCTTCTCCCTGGGTTGGATCTTCCCAACCCAGGAGTCGAACCCAGGTCTCCTGCACTGCAGGCAGATTCTTTACCAGCTGAGCTACCAGGGAAGCCCCATATTAAATATGTTAAAGATGTATCATTTATCTAACATTTCTAAATATCATATTTGGTACAATGCTGAAAATCTAAGATTTATGTTACTTTATAGATATATTGCTTACTAATCTCTTGCTTAAACTACATCAGAGTGATTCATATTAATACGGCTTCAGTTCAGTTCAGTTACTCAGTCATGTCTGACTCTTTGCCACCCCATGGACAGCAGCATGCCAGGCCTCCCTGTCCATCACCAACTCCCGGAGTTTACTCAAACTCATATCCATTGAATCGGTGATGCCATCCAACCATCTCATCCTCTGGCATCCCCTTCTCCTCCTGCCTTCAATCTTTCCCAGCATCAGGGTCTTTTCACATGAGTCAGTTCTTCAAATCAGGTGGCCAAAGTATTGGACTTTCAGCTTCAGCATCACTCCTTCCAATGAATAATCAGGACTGATTTCCTTTAGGATGGACTGGTTGGATCTCCTTGTGGTCCAAGGGACTCTCAAGAGTCTCCTCCAACACCACTGTTCAAAAGCATCAATTCTTTGGCACTCAGCTTTCTTTATTGTCCAAATCTCACATGTATGGACATGACTACTGGAAAAACCTTAGTTTTGACTAGATGGACCTTTGTTTCAAAGTAATGTCTCTGCTTTTTAATATGCTGTCTAGGTTGGTCATAACTTTTCTTCCAAGGAGTAAGCATCTTTTAATTTCATGGCTGCAGTCACCATCCTGGAGAAGGCAATGGCACCCCACTCCAGTACTCTTGCCTGGAAAATCCCATGGATGCAGGAGCCTGGTAGGCTGCAGTCCATGGGGTCACTAAGAGTCGGACATGACTGAGCAACTTCACTTTCACTTTTCACTTTCATGCATTGGAGAAGGAAATGGCAACCCATTCCAGTGTTCTTGCCTGGAGAATCCCAGGGACAGGGGAGCCTGGTGGGCTGCCGTCTATGGGGTCACAAAGAGTCAGACACGACTGAAGTGACTTAGCAGCAGCAGCAGCAGTCACCATCTGCAGTGATTTTGGAGCCCCAAAAAATAGCCTATCACTGTTTCCCCATCTATTTGCCATGAAGTGATGGGACCAGGTGCCATGATATGAGTTTTCCGAATGGTGAGTTTTAAGCCAACTTATTGCTGAATCATGTGGAAAGACTAGTTTTAGGTTTTTGAGGAACTTCCATACTGTTTTCACCAGTGGGTGCACCAACTTACATTCCCACCAATAGTGTGTAAGTATTTCCTCTTCTCTACATCCTCTCCAGCATTTGTTATTTGTAGACATTTTGTTGATTTGTATTCCTTTTAACAGGCATGAGTTGACATCTCATTGTTTTGATTTGTGTTTCCTTGATGCTTAATGATGTTGAGTATCTTTTATTATACCTGTTGGCCATTTGCACGTCTTCTTTAGAAAAATATCTGTTCAGCTCCTCTGCCCATTTATTGATTGGATTTTTTGTTTTTGTTTTGTTTCTGTTGAATTCTATGAGTTCTTTAGTTTATCAATCTAGGTCTTACATTAAAGTCTTTAATCCATTTTGAGGTGATATTTGTGCATGGTATAAGATAGGGGTCCAATTTCTTTCTTTTTTGTCAGATATTTTCAATTGCTATACCTTTAAGATCACTAATATGTTCTTTCACAATGTCTAATTTGCAGTTAATTCCATCCAGTATATATTTCATATTAAACATTGTAGTTTTTATCTCTGTGAGTTCATTTGTGTCTTTTCTATATCTTCCATGTGACTACTTAATTTTTTGAACATATGAAATACACTTATAACTGGTTTAATATTTCCTGCTACTTCTAACATTTCTGCTTTGTTTTTGATCAATTGATTATTCTACTCATCATGGCTTGTGTTTCCTTGCTTCTTTGCATGTCTAGTAGTTTTAATTGGATGCCGGGCACTGTCAATTTTACCATTTGGGTCTTGTATATTTTTGTACTTCTATGAATCTTCTTGAGCTTTCTAGTGTTAATTATTCTCCACTACTCCAGCAAGACTTGTCTGTCTACTCAATGCCCTGAATGTCATGAGGTTTTCTATTCAGGCTGGTGGGAACAGGCACCATTCCTGGGCTTACAGGAGCACCACGCATTGTTTCTTCACATTCTTTCAGATGGTTCTTTTCTGTGTGAGTTATTTTCCTCACATGAATGCATTGCTTAGTTTTCTGCTGAACACTTGATGGGCACCACCTGCAGATCTTTGGAGATCTGCCTCTGTGCAGTTCTCTCCTCTCTGTTACTCTGTCTTAGGTGCTCCAATTACCTTGGAGTCTCCAGATGCTCATCTGTGTCTACTCAGTCTAGGAAGTCTGCCAGATGCCTTGGTTCATCTTTTTTGGTAAACAAGGCTGGCTCCATGGACCTGGGACAGTAGCGCAGGGCCCCAAGCTCCAAAAGAGCCCATGTTTGGCTTTAATACTCTGTGGCCACCATCTTGAACTTCATAATAATTTTATCTTTGTGTTTTGTAAGTGAAATCCCATGAGATGAGAGAATATACACTGGGGGCTTGGAGCCTGGGTTCACACGCCGGACTTTCTCTCTCTGTCTCACTACTTCTTTGGATAGTTTCTTGCTGACCACTCTCCACTCTCGACACCCCAACCTCCTCCCTCGTCCCTTCATCTAATAACTAATGCTGCTATCTGTCACCAGTGGGGCCTTGGGCATGGGCACAAGGAAAGTCAGGATCAAATGCTTGTCCCTGTGGCATCTCAGGGAGGGGCATGGTGGCAACCATCCCTGCCGCAAGCTGGCAGCCTCACAGGAGATTCAGCTAGGGTGAACCTCTTGCCTACTTTCTTAGTTATCTACCCATCTTGGCACAGAAGTTTCAATACTCTTGGGGGCTGCCCATCCACAGTGGTTTGGGGTGTCAGAGCCATGGGAAGTGGAGATTCCTGGCTCACCTTTCTGAGGGCACTGATTCAGTGGTTGGTATGTAAGACGGCAAAAATGGTTGTCTGAGGAGGCCTTACAAATAGCTGAGAAAAGAAGAGAAGCAAAAGGCAAGGGAGAAATGGAAAGATACCCAACTGAGTGCATAGTTCCAAAGAATAGCAAGGAGAGACAAGAAAGCCTTCTTAAGTGGAGAGGGAGGTGGGAGGGGGGATTGGGATGGGGAATACGTGTAAATCTATTGCTGATTCATGTCAATGTATGATAAAACCCACTGAAAAAAATAAAATAATTAATTAATTAAAAAAAAAAGAAAGCCTTCTTAAGTGAACAATGCAAAGAAATAGAGGAAAACAATAGAATGGGAAAGACTAGAGATCTCTTCAAGAAAATTAGAGATACCAAGGGGACATTTCATGCAAATATGGGCACAATAGAAGACAGAAGTGGTATTAACCTAACAGAAGCAGAAGAGACTAAGAAGAGGCAGCAAGAATACACAGAAGAACTATACAAAAAAGGTCTTAATGACCCAGATAACCATGATGGGTCAGTCATTCACCTAGAGCCAGACATCCTAGAATGTGAAGTCAAGTCAAGTGGAAGTATCACTACGAACAAAGTTAGTGGAGGTGATGGAATTCCAGTTGAGCTATTTCAAATCCTGAAAGACGATGCTGTGAAAGTCCTGCACTCAATATGCCAGCAAATTTGGAAAACTCAGCAGTGGCCACAGGACTGGAAAAGGTCAGTTTTCATTCCAATCCCAAAGAGAGGCAAATGCCAAAGAATGTTCAAACCACCACACGACTGCACTCATCTCACATGCTAGCAAGGTAATGCTCAAAATTCTTCAAGCTATGCTTCAGCAGTATGTGAACTGAGAAATTGCAGATGTACAAGCTGGATTTAGAAAAGGCAGAGGAACCAGAGATCAAATTGCCAATATCTGTTGGATCATTGAAAATGCAAGAGAGTTCCAGAAAAACATCTTACTTCTGCTTCATTGTCTATGTTAAAGCCTTTGACTGGGTGGATCACAACAAACTGTGGAAACTTCTTAAAGAAATGGGAATACCAGACCACCTTACCTGCCTCCTGAGAAACCAGTATGAAGGTCAAGAAGGGACAGTTAGAACCAGACATGGAACAATGGACTGGTTCTAAATTGGTAAAGGAATACATCAAGGCTATGTCACCCTGCTTATTTAACTTGTATGCCAAGTACATACAAAATACCAGGCTGGATGAATTACACCCTGGAATCAACATTGCTGAGAGAAACATCAATAACCTCAGATATGCAGATGACACCCCCTAATGTCAGAATGTGAAGAGGAACTAAAGAGCCTCTTGGTGAAAATGAAAGAGGAGAGTGCAAAAGCTGGCTTAAAACTCAACATTCTAAAAACTTAAGATCATGGGGACTTCCCTGGTGGTCCAGTGGCTAAGACCCTGTGCTCCCAATGCAGGGGGCCCAGGTTTGATACCTGATCAGGGAACTAGATCCCATGTGTGGCAACTAAGGCCTGGCACAATCAAATAAATCAGTAAAAACATTATTTTTTAAAAAACCCTAAGATCATGGCATCTGGTCCCATTACGCCATGGCAAATGTGTGTGTGTGTGTGTGTGTGTGTGTGTGTGTGTTGCTTGGTCATGCCTGACTCATTGCAACCCCATGGACTGTAGCCCACCAGGCTCCTTTGTCCATGGGATTCTGGCAAATAGATGGGGGGAGAAATGGAAATTGTGACAAGCTTTATTTTCTTGGGCTCTAAAATCATTGCGGACAGTGACTGCAGCCACGGAATTAAAAGATGCTTGCTCCTTGGAAGAAAAGCTATGACCAACCTAGACAGCATATTAAAAAGAAGAGACATTACTTTGCCAACAAAGGTCCGTCTAGTTAAAGCTATGGTTTTTCTAGTAGTCATGTATGGATGTTGAGAGTTGGACCATAAAGAAAGCTGAGCACCGAAGAATTGATGCTTTTGAATTGTGGTGTTGGAGAAGACTCTTGAGAATCCCTTGGACTGCAAGGAGATCCAACTAGTCCATCCTAAAGGAAATCAGTCCTGAATGTTCATTGAAAGGACTGATGCTGAAGCTGAAAGTCCAATACTTTGGCCACCTGATTTGAAGAACTGACTCATTGGAAAAGACCCTGATGCTGGGAAAGATTGAGGGAAGGAGGAGAAGGGAGCGACAGAGGATGAGATGATTGGATGGCATCACTGACTCAATGGACATGAGTTTGAGCAAACTCTGGAGAGATGGGGAAGGACAAGGAAGCCTAGAATACGGCAATCCATGGGGTCACAAGGAGTCAGACACTACTGAGCGAATGAACAATATGGGGCAGAAGCCAGCAGCTGGTTTGCTGCAAGCATGTGTGTGCATGCCTTGTCAGAGGGCACAGCCTCTGGGCACCTTTGTGAGGGTCTGCACTTGCCCTGCAAGAATCCCATGTCTGAGAGAGTGTAGCATTAAACAGCACATAAAAGCCACCATGGTGGGTTAAGAGAGAGACTATGAGGGGAAAAGGAAAACTTTTTTTGTGCCTTTTGCATAAAGGCGTTTACATTTTCATTTTGACTGGGCCCTGCAGCTTATGTAGCCGGCATCCATTAAAAGACTCATCTAATTTTTTAACCATCTTTCAGAGATCAGTTTTTATTTATTGCCTGATGTGTCTTTAAAAACCAATCATTGTTTCATGAATTTAGTATGTTTTTTTTTTAATCTTTTTTGGTTGTTTCAGGCAGAACGTAAATTCAGTCCTTGTTACTCCATCTTAGCTGAAGGCAGGAGTCCTCTACATTTCCATACATTTATCTTCAGTATTATGCATTAGTATTCTGCATAAGTATTACACAACTGCATAAAAGCTCAACATCAGATTAATGGCAAGCTAAACTAATAATAATATTTGAAATTCTTAAAGATAGATACGTCAGACATGGAAACAATATTGGGGACTTCCCTGGTGGTCCAGTGGTTAAGAATCTGCCTTCCACAGCAAAAGAGACAGATGTAAAGAACAGACTTTTGGACTCTGTGGGAGAAGGCGAGGGTGGGAGGATTTGAGAGAATAGCACTGAAACATGTATGTTGCCATATGTAAAATAGATGACCAGTTTAAGTTCAACACATGAAGCAGGGCACTCAAAGCTGGTGTCTGAGACAACCCAGAGGGATGGGTCGGGAGGGAGGTGGGAGGGGGGTTCAGAATGAGGGGACACGTGTACCTGTGGCCGATTCATGTCAATGTATGGCAAAAACCACCACAATACTGTAAAGTAATTATCCTCCAGTTAAAATAAATTAATTTTTTTAAATTGGAAAAAAATAAAACAGAATTCACCTTCTAATGCAGGGGATGTGAGTTCAATCCCTGGTCAGGGAACTAAGATCCCGCATGCTACACGGCAACTAAGCCTGTGCACCACAATTAGAGAGCCCCTGCACTCTAAAGCCCATGTTTTGCAATAAGACAGGCCTGTGCGCTGCAACTGGAGAAGCTCCCACACCACAGTGAAGACCCAGCACAGCCAAAAATAAAATCAATTTAACATTTTTTTAAAAAAGAAAGAAATGGATACAATCTCATTAAAATGAAAAACATATAGCTCTCAGGGAAATCATTTCAGGAAATTTGACCAGAATCTGTTCTCAGGGTTTAATATCTGCTCCGGGACCCTGGCACCCTCCCAGGCAGCCCTGAGTTCCAGGATAGCATAGTGAAAGTGTTAGTTGCTCAGTCAGGTCTGACTCTTTGCAACCCCATGGACTGTAGCTCACCAGGCTACTCTCTCCATGGGATTCTCCAGGCAAGAATACTGGAGTGGGTTGCCATTCCCTTCTCCAGGGGATCTTCCTTATCCAGAGATCGAACCCAGGTCTCCCACATTGCAGGCAGCTTCTTTACCGTCTGAGCCACAAAGGAAGACCTATAAAGCATTAATCCACAAATGGGTCATCCTGTGCAATTTCCCTAAAGACACAAGCTGGCAATTAATCATACAAGACCAGTGTGTCACCAAACCAATTTTCTAGAGGCCTCCTAATCCAGAACACAGTGTTTTGAAAGGACACACGAAATCTATCATACCCCGTATAGCCTGGCCAGGATTGCATTTGAAGAGTAAAGGTCAACAAGGGACACTTTCCATCGGACAGATTAGGAATGCCACTAAAAGCCCAGGGCAAGGGCAAGGGCAAGTACCTAGAAGCTAGGGGACAAGATCCAAGGGCCAGGGCCTCAGGTGCGGCTCCCTCCCTCATCCCACCAAAAGAGCACACTGCCCCTCCCTTACCTCTCCTCAGGCACACACTCCTCGGCAGAAGCAAAGGTATGGTCACCTGGAAAGAGCGCTGGACTTAGAGATAAAAGATTTGAGTTTAGGGCTTCCGTGGTTAGAATTCTGGGTTTTCCCTGCTGTGGCCCAGGTTCAATCCCTGGTTGAGGAACAAGATCCCGCAAGCGGAGAAAGAAAGAGAGAGATTTGACTCTACCTCTGTTTCCCACACTTCCTAGTGGTGGGACCTGGAGCATTTCTGGGCTTCCCTGCTTCATCTGAAGACAGAGAAATACTTTTCTTAACTTCATTTGTATGACTGTTGTGAGGATGAAATTAGATAAAAGGAAGGCTTGTTGGTGTAGTGAAAAGAGCATGTTGGGACTTCCCTGGTGGTCCAGCGGTTAAGAATCTGCCTGCCAATGCAGGGGACATGGGTTCGAGCCCTGGTCTGGGAAGATCCCACATGCCTCAGAGCAACTAAGCCCGTGTGCCACAACTACTGAGCCCGAGCTCTACAGCCAGTGCTCCACAACAAGAGAAACCACCGCAGTGGAAAACCCATGCACTGCAACTAGAGAGTAGCCCCCATTTGCAGAAACTAGAGAAAGAACCTGTGCAACAATGAAGACCCAGCAGAGCCAAAATTTTAAAACTTAGTTAATTATTTAAAAGAGTAAGACATGAGGCATGTAGGAAACAAAAGTAGAATACAGGATGTAAATCCAACCATATCAATAATAAACTTGAATATAACGGGATGAAAATTTAAAAAAAATAAGAGCATGTTGGATTCAACAAAATTATGCTTCCAATTCCAATATAAACACTTCATAGTTGTGGGACTTTAGGGAAGTGGCTCAGACAGTAAAGAATCTGCTTGCAGTGCAGGATATCTGGGTTCAATCCCTGGGTCGGGAAGATCCCCTCGAGAAAGGCATGGCAACCCACTCCAGCATTCTCACTTGGAGAATTCCATGGACAGAGGAGCCTCGTGGGCTCCATGGTGTCACAAAGAGTCAGACACAACTGAGTGACTAACTCTTTCATATGTTTCCAACTCCAGTATAAATACTCCATAGTTGTGTGACTTTCAGGAAGTTACTTAACCTTTCAGGGCCAGTTTCCTAATCTGTAGAATGGGATAACAGTATCTGTCTCACAGGGATATTGTGAGGATTAAGTGAGATAATGTTCGGAAGTGCCTGACCTCTAACAGGCACTTAAGAAGTAATAATCAATTATAAAACCTAGATGATAATATTTTATAAAATTCTATACAAATGGAACAAGGGTATATGCAATGGGGGCAACTTGCTTTTTTTTTTTTAAGGATGTAGCCCTTCTTCATAAAGATTGATTATCCTGGCTCTTGGCTATAACATCTTTAAATTCAAGATTTCACAATAATGGTTTTCAATGAAGCTCTGACAGTAGTGTCGTTAAAGGACTGAAAAATGACTTCCAGAAAGTTGGCAGAGACCTCTATCTCTCCCCATAATAAAGTGCTCTCGGAATTAGCTTAGGACATTAATTTCCTCAGGCCAAATACCTAGTTCTTCTTGATTGTTTGGCCTCCATAGGCTCCAGGTTGTTCGCATGTTGCATAATCTAGTGTTTGCCCATCAGAATATTTACTATTCTTCAATTATTCATGTATATTTTTGTACAACACTGGTAATTTTCATATCTATTCTAACCCTATGTCACTTATTACTAGGACTTTCAACACTCTTACTGCTTTTGTATGTATCATATATATTAACAATGTTCATTGAACTGGTCAAACCTAGGCAAAATCACAGCAAACACACCTGATGAATGCCAATGCCAGAGATCAAAATGACAGTCAGTAAGCTGCTGGAAGCAGAGAAAGTTGATGACATTTGCCCTCCATAAAGCTTTGTGGCTCTAAGAAAGGTCTCAAGTAGAGGAGTTTCTGTACATATAGGGAACTTACTTATGCCAGGCATTGTGCCAGGAGCTGGGAGTGCAATGGCCAGCAAGAGAGACCCAGTCTCTGCTCTCCCCAAATTCTCAGTCTATTCAGCCTCTCTTTATTTTCTAATTTGCCTTCCATGACTTTATATCTTAAATATTATCATGCCTCTAGTGACAATATCTTCTGTCTTCCTCAGTCAGTCTTTATTTGAAGCTTGCTGGTTCTGTGGCTTCCTCCTCTTCGCGTCTAAATTGATAACCTTGGGAACGGGCGCCCTCTGGCGTTCATCCTGTATCAGTTCAAGAGACAATGTCCCATTGTGATCTGTGGTCCCCTGCCTATTGCCTTTTGTGCAGAAACTCTCAGTCCCAGAGAATGTGAAGGTTGTTAAAGCTGCAGGTTTTGCAATACAAAACCTCTGGCTATCATAAAGTGTCCTTGGCCTTGAATTTTCAAAGGTATCAAACAGCTACTTATTACCCTCAGTTCACATTATTGTTGTTACCGTTGTTTAGTTGCTCAGTCATGTCTGACTCTGCGACCCCATGGACTGCAACACGCCAGGGTTCCCTGTCCTTCACTATCTCCTGGAGTTTGCTCAAACTCATGTCCATTGAATCAGTGATGCCATCCATCTATCTCATCCTCTGTCGCCCCTTTCTCCTTCTGCACACACTCTTTCCGAGCATCAAGGTCTTTTCCAGTGAGTTGACTCTTCGCATCAGGTGGCCAAAGTATTGGAGTTTCAGCTTCAGCATCAGTCCTTCCAATGAATATTCAGAGTTGATTTCTTTTAGGATTGACTGATTTAATCTCCTTGCTATCCAAGGGGCTCTCAAGAGTCTTCTCCAACACCACAGTTCAAAAGCAAAAATTCTTCGGCACTCAGCCTCCTTTGTGGTCCAACTCTCACAACCATACATGACTACTGGAAAAAACCATAGCTTTGACTTCACAGACCTCTGTCAGCAAAGGGATATCTCTGTTTTTTTAATACACTGTCTAGATTTGTCATAGCTTTCCTTCCAAGAAGCAAGCGTCTTTTAATTTTGTGGCTATAGTCACCGTCCACAGTGATTTTGGAGCCCAAGAAAATGAAGTCTGTCACTATTTCCATTGTTTCCCCATTTGTTTGCCATGAAGTGATGGGACCAGATGCCATGATCTTCATTTTCTGAATGTTGAGTTTTAAACCAGCTTTTTCACATTCCTCTTTCACCTTCCTCAGGAGGCTCTTTAGTTCTTCACTTTCTGCCATCAGGGGGTTATCATCTGCATATCATTACTCTTTGAGCCACCAGGGAAGCCCGAGTTGGACCATAAAGAAGACTGAGTGCCGAAAAATGGATGCTTTCAAACTGTGGTGTTGGAGAAGACTCTTCAGAGTCCCTTGAACTGCAAGGAGATCAAACCAGTCAATCCTAAAGGAAATCAACCCTGAGTATTCACTGGAAAGACTGATGCTGAAGCTCCAATACATTGGCCACCTGATTCGAAGAGCCAACTCATTGGAAAAGACCCTGATGCTGGGAAAGACTGGGGACAGGAAGAGAAAGGGGCGACAGAGGATGAGATGGACTCAATGGACATGAGTTTGAGCAAGCTTGGGGAGATGGTGGACAGGAAAACCTGGCGTACTACAGTCCATAGGGTCGCAGAGTCAGACATGACTGAGCAACAACAACATCTGCATATCTGAGGTTATTGATATTTCTCCTGGCAATCTTGATTCAACCTTGTGATTCATCCAGCAGCCTGGCATTTGGCATGATATGCTCTGCATAGAAGTTAAAAAAGCAGGGTGACAATATACAGCCTTGACATACTCCTTTCCCGATTTGGAACCAGTCCGTTGTTCCATGTCTGGTTCTAACTGTCACTTCCTGACCTTCATACAGGATTCTCAAGAGGCAAGTCAGGTGGTCTGGTATTCCCATCTCTTTCAGAATTTTCCACAGTTTGTGGTGATCCACCCAGTCAAAGGCTTTGGCGGAGTCAATGAAGCAGATGTTTTTCTGGAACTCTCTTGCCTTTTCTATGATCCAACAGATGTTGGCAATTTGATCTGTGGTTCCTCTGCCTTTTCTAAATCCACCTTGAACATCTGGAAGTTCATGGTTCATGTACTGTTGAAGCCTGGCTTGGAGAATTTTAAGCATTACTTTGCTAGCGTGTGAAATGAGTACAATTGTGTGATAGTTTGAACATTCTTTGGCTTTGCCTTTCTTTGGGATTGGAATGAAAACTGACCTTTTCCAGTCCTGTGGCCACTGCTGAGGTTTCCAAATTTGCTGGTATATTGAGGGCAGCACTTTCACAGCATCATCTTTTAGGATTTGAAATACCTCAACTGGAGTTCCAGCACCTCCACTAGCTTTGTTCATAGTGATGCTTCCTAAGGCCCACTTGACTTCTCATTCCAGGATGTCAGGTTGTAGGTGACTGATCACACCATCGTGATTATCTGGGTCGTGAAGATCTTTTTTGATTAGTTCTTCTCTGTATTGTTGCCACCTCTTCTTAGTCTCTTCTGCTTCTGTTAAGTTAATACCATTTCTGTCTTTTATTGTGCATCTTGGCATGAAATACTCCCTTGGTATCTCTGATTTTCTTGAAGAGATCTCTGTTCTTTTTCATTCTATTGGTTTCCTCTATTTCTTTGGATTGATCACCAAGGAAGGCTTTCTTGTCTCTCCTTGCTATTCTTTGGAACTCTGCATTCAGTTGGGTATATCTTTCCCTTTCTCCTTTGCCCTTGCCTTTCACTTCTCTTCTTTTCTCAGCTATTTATATAAGGCCTCCTCAGACAACCATTCTGCCTTCTTGCATTCCTTTTCCTTGGGGATAGTTTTGGTCACCACCTCCTGTGCAATGTTATAAACCTCTGTCCATAGTTCTTCAAGCACTCTATCAGATCTAATTCCTTGAATCTATGTCACTTCCACTGCATAATCATACGAGATTTGATTTAGGTCATACCTGAATGGTCTAGTGATTTTCCCTACTTTCTTCAATTTAAGTCTGGATTTTACAACAAGGAGTTCATGATCTGAGCCACAGTCAGCTCCCAGTCTTGTTTTTGCTGACTGTATAGAGCTTCTCCATCTTTGGCTGTGAAGAATATAATCGATCTGATTTTGGTATTGACCATCTGGTGATGTCCATGTGTAGAGTCTTCTCTTGTATTTTTGGAAGAGTGTGTTTGTTACAACCAGTCTGTTACTCGGCCAAACTCTGTTAGCATTTGCCCTGCTTCATTTTGTACTCCAAGGCCAAACTTGCCTGTTACTCCAGGTATCTCTTGACTTCCTACTTTTGCATTCCGGGGCCCTATTATGAAAAGGACATCTGTTTTTTGGTGTTAGTTCTAGAAGGTCTTGTAGATCATCATAGAACCATTCAACTTCAGCTTCTTTGGCATTAGTAGTTGGGGCACAGACTTGGGATTCTGTGATGTTGAATGGTTTGCCTTGGAAATGAACAGAGATCATTCTGTTGTTTTTGAGATTGCACCCAAGTACTGCATTTTGGACTCTTTTGTTTACTATGAGGGCTACTTTATTCCTTCTGAGGGTTTCTTGCCCACAGTAGTAGATATAATGATCATCTGAATTAAATTTGCCCATTCCTGTCCATTTTAGTTCACTGATTCCTAAAATGTTGATGTTCACTCTTGCCATCTCCTGCTTGACCACGTCCATTTTACCTTGATTCATGGACCTAACATTCCAGGTTCCTATGAAGTATTGTTCTTTTTTTTTTTACTTTTTTTTTTCATTTATTTTTATTAGTTGGAGGCTAATTAGTTTACAATATTGTAGTGGGCAGTATTGTTCTTTACAGCATCGGACTTTACTTCCATCACCAGTCACATCCACAACTAGGTGTCATTTCTGCTTTGGCTCAGCCTCTTCATTCTTTCTGGAGCTATTTCTCCACTCTTCTCCAGTAGCATATTGGAGACCTACTGACCTGGGGGGCTCATATTTCAGTGTCCTATCTTTTTGCCTTTTCATTCTGTTCATGGGGTTCTCAAGGCAAGAATGCTGAAGTGGTTTGCCATTCCATTCTCCAGTGGACCACAATTATTACATACAAAGAGACTTTCCTAGAAGAAAAGACATAAGGATTTGGAGACCTGGAGTCAAGACCTATGTATCTATTATTATTGTGTGACCTTGGGGAAAGTCCTTCTCCCAATTAGGTCTCTCATTTTTCAAGTGAAAAAGTTAGACAAGGACTTCTTGGTGATCCATGGTTAAGAATCCACCTTTCAGTGCAGGGGACATGGGTTCCATCCTTGGTCCAGGAAGATTCCACATGCCTCAGGGCAACTAAGCCTGTGCATCACAACTAGAGAGTAGCCCCTACTCCCTGAAACTAGAGAAAGCCCTCATGAAGCAATGAAGACCCAGCATGGCCAAAACTAACTAACTAAACAAATAAAATTTTTAAAAAGTTAGACAAAATCCATGTTTCATGGAATGTACTTTGTAGACTACTCTATTAATTTTGAGATACCACATACACATAATTGAGAGAGGAGAGGTTACCTTAGCAAATAAATCTGGAAAATGGAGATTAAACAAAATAAGTTTCTTGACTGCAGGAGCTCTCAGATTTTGCAGTGCTCATACAGTGCATGTTGTGAATTTGCAAGACGTGACTATAGCTTTCCAGTGTCTCTTGACTGCAGAACCCTTTGCTGGCAGAGCATCTTGCAATGTCAATATTGTAAGAAAAATATGCTTGAAAATGCTGGTCTGTGCTATAATTTAATTTGGCGAGTCTTCCTGATCACCCATGGCAAGGTTAAGTGAGCAATCTGCTAATGTCAGGACACCACATCAGTGATAAACTCTGACAATAATCAAGATCATAGCTTCTTAATAATCATAACAACAACCATGGTAATGATATTTATCAGTAATTCAATAATGGTTATTCAGGGCTGGGTAGGCCAAGGCATTGTGCCAAGTGCCTTACACGTGTTATCTCATTTCATCCTCACAACAGCCCATTGAAAGAATTTCTGTTATTTTCCCATCTTAAAGATGAGGAAATCGAGTTTGAGACAGATCAAAGAAGTTACTTAAGGTCAGTTCAGTTCAGATCAGTCACTCAGTGGTGTCTTACTCTTTGCAACCCCACGGACTGCAGCACGCCAGGCCTCCCCTGTCCATCACCAACTCCCGGAGCTTGCTCAAAATCAAGTCAGTGATGCCATCCAACCATCTCATCCTCTGTAGTCCCCTTCTCCTCCTGCCTTCAATCTTTCCCAGCATCAGGGTCTTTTCAAATGAGTCAGTTCTTCACATCAGGTGGCCAAAGTATTAGACTTTCAGCTTCAGCATCAGTCCTTCCAATGAATATTCAGGACTGACTCCCTTTAGGATGGACTGGTTGGATCTCCTTGCAGTCCAAGGGACTCTCAAGAGTCTTCTCCAACACCACAGATCAAAAGCATCAACTCTTTGGCACTCGGCTTTCTTTATAGTCCAACTTTCACATCCATACATGACTACTGGAAAAACCGTAGCCTTGGCTAGACAGACCTTTGTTGGCAAAGTAATATCTCTGCATTTTAATATATGCTGTCTAGGTTGGTCATAACTTTTCTTCCAAGGAGCAAGCGTCTTTTAATTTCATGGCTGCAGTCACTATCTGCAGTGATTTTTGCAGCCCCCCCAAAACTAAAGTCTGCCACTGTTTCCACTGTTTTCCCATCTATTTGCCTTGAAGTGATGGGACTGGATGCCATGATCTTAGTTTTCTGAATGTTGAGTTCTAAGCCAACTTTTTCACTCTCCTCTTTCACTTTCATCAAGAGGCTCTTTAGTTCTCTTCACTTTCTGCCATAAGGGTGGTGTCATCTGCATATCTGAAGTTATTGATATTTCTCCCGGCAATCTTGATTCCAGCCTGTGCTTCATCTAGCCCAGCGTTTCTCATGATGTACTCTGCATATAAGTTAAATAAGCAGGGTGACAATATACAGCCTTGACGTACTCCTTTCCCGATTTGGAATCAGTCTGTTGTTCCATGTCCAGTTCTAACTGTTGCTTCCTGACCCGCATACAGATTTCTCAGGAGGCAGGTCATGTGGTCTGGTATTCCCATCTCCTGAAGAATTTTCCACATTTTGTGGTGATCGACACAGTCAATGTCTTTAGCATAGTCAATAAGGCAGAAGTAGATGGTTTTCTGGAACTCTCTTGCTTTTTTGATGATCTAACGGATGTTGGCAATTTGATCTCTGTTTCCTCTGCCTTTTCTAAATCCAGCTTGAACATCTTGAAGTTCATGGTTCACGTACTGTTGAAGCCTGGCTGGGAGAATTTTGAGCATTACTTTACTAGTATCTGAGAGGAGTGCCATTGTGTGGTAGTTTGAGCATTCTTTGGCATTGCCTTTCTTTGTGATTGGAATGAAAACGGACCTTTTCCAGTCCTGTGGCCACTGCTGAGGTTTCCAAATTTGCTGGCATATTGAAGGCAGCACTTTCACAGCATCATCTTTTAGGATTTGAAATACCTCAACTGGAGTTCCATCACCTCCATTAGCTTAGTTCATAGTGATGCTTCCTAAGGCCCACTTGACTTCTCATTCCAGGATGTCAGGTTCTAGGTGACTGATCACACCATCGTGGTTATTTAAGTCATGAAGATCTTTTTTGTATAGTTCTTCTGTGTATTGTTGCCACCTCTTCTTAATATCTTCTGCTTCTGTTAGGTCCATACCATTTCTGTCCTTTATTTTACCCATCTTTGCATGAAATGTTCCTTGGTATCTCTAATTTTCTTGAAGAGATCTCTAGTCTTTCCCATTCTATTCTTTTCCTCTATTTCTTTGCATTGATCACCAAGGAAGGCTTTCTTGTCTCTCCTTGCTATTCTTTGGAACTCTGCGTTCAAATGGGTATATCTTTCCTTTTCTCCTTTGCCTTTCATGTCTTTTCTTTTCTCAGCTATTTGTAAGGCCTCCTCGGACAACCATTTTGTCTTTTGTCTTTCTTTTTCTTGGGGATGGTCTTGATCCCTGCCTCCTGTACGATGTCATGAACCTCCATCCATAGTTCTTCAGGCACTCTATCAGATCTAATCCCTTGAATCTATTTGTCACTTCCACTGTACAATTGTAAGGGATTTGATTTAGGTCATACCTGAATGGTCTAGTGGTTTTCCCTACTTTCTTCAATTGAAGCCTGAATTTGGCAATACGGAGTTCATGATCTGAGCCACAGTCAGCTCCTGGTCTTGTTTTTGCTGACTTGTTTTTGCTGACTCTCCATCTTTGGCTGCAAAGAATATGATCAATATGATTTTGGTATTGACCACCTGGTGATGTCCACGTGTAGAGTCTTCTCTTGTGTTGTTGGAAGAGTGTGTTTGTGACCACTTAAGGTCACAAAGCTACTAAATTGCAGAGCTGTGGCTGAAGCCTGGCCAGCTGCTGCCCAGGCACATATTTAAGTATGCTATATCTATGGTGATAAAACTTCTTGTCCAAACCGAGACATTTTTGAGAGTGAAGGAACTCTAAAAATAACTATATAATTTTTGAAATATTAAGTTTTTTTCACCAAATCTGATTTAATTATCTACTGTGCAAAACTTACAGCCAAAAGTAAAATCTTTTGTTAAAAAATGAAAATTAAATCTACTTGTATATATTAAAGCAAAATATAAGTTACTTATATTGATTGTCTGAACATCAAAAAGTAGCATAAGTAGAGTAATTTTTGTTGGTACATATTCACATAATCTGATCAGTTTCTTAGTCCTGCCTTTTACAGTGAATCATTAATACATCTTCATGGAAAATGTATTTTTTTCAATATGGCATTCTTATTTTTAAATTTCTAAAATAAAATTGTCTGCAATAATTTTCAACCTTGAATTTGATGGTTAAGAAATTTCAAATTGTTCATGTCTTCAATTGACACATTTCTGTAAATCACCCTATTTTTCTTTCTTTAACATACCATCTAATTTATCTATTCATTTTTGGCCACACCATATGGCTTGTGGGGGCTTAGTTCCCCAACTAGGGATGGAACCCATGCCCCCTGTAGTGAAAGAGCTGAGTCTTAACCACTGGACCACCAGGGAAATCTCTGCCTATTTTATTTTATTTTTTATTGAAGTATAGTTGATTTACAATATTATATTAGTTTCAAGTGTATAGCACACATAGTGATTCAGTATTTTTATAGGCTATACTCCATTAAAAGCTATTACAAAATAATGGCTATATTTCCCTGTGCTGTACAATATATCCTTGTTGCTTACTTACTTTATATACAATAGTTTGTATCTCTTAATCCCATACCTCTCTCTTGCCCCTCCCTGCTTCCGTCTCTCCACTGGTAACCACTTGTTGGTTTTCTATATCTGTGAGTCTGTTTCAGTTTTGATAGATATATATATTCATTTGTTTTATTTTTTACTTTCTGCATATAAGTGATATCATATAGTATTTATCTTTGTCTGAGTTATTTCACTAAGCATAATAATCTCTAGGTTCATCCATGTTGCTGCAAATGGCAGAATTTCATTCTTTTTATGGCTGAGTAATATTCCATTGTGAATATATATGCATGCTAAGTCGCTTCAGTTGTGTCTGACTCTTTACGACCCTATGGACTATAGCCTGTCAGGTTCTATGTCCACTGGAGTGGGTTGCCATTTTCTACTCCAGGGGCTCTTCCCAACCCAGGGATTGAACTCCACATCTCTTATGTCTTCTGCATTGGGAGCCGGGTTATTTACCACTAGTGCCAGCTGGGAAGCCTATATACATACATACATGTATATACAATATATATATATACACATACATATATATATGTATGTATGTAAGATATTACCACATCTTCTTAAGCCACTCTTCTGTTGATGGACATTGGATTGCTTCCAACTCTTGGCTACTATAAACAGTGCTGCTGTGAACACTGGGATGCATGTATCTTATCGAATTAGTGTTTTTGTTTTTTCTGGACATATACCCAGAAGTGTAATTACTGCATTGTATGACAGGTCTATTTTTAGCTTTTTTGAAGACCCTCTGTACTATTTCCAATAGTGGCTATACCAGTTTACATTCCCAACAACAATATAGGAGGGTTCCCTTTTCTCCATAACCTCGCCAGCATTTGTTATTTGTGAACTTTGGATAATTGTCATTTTTGACAGGTGTGAGGTGATATCTTGGGATTCCCAGGTGGAGCAGTGGTATTCCACCTGCCAATACAGAAGGTGAAGGAGACATAGGTTCGATCCCTGGGTCAGGAAAATAGCCTGGAGTAGGAAATGGCAACTCACTCCAGTGTTCTTGCCTGGAAAATTCCATGGACAGAGGAGCCTGGCAGGCTACAGTCATGGGGTCACAAAGAGTCCACCATGACAGAGTGACTGAGCATGCATGCATGAGGTGATATCTCATTGTAGTTTTGATTTGCATTTCCCTAATAATTATCAACGTTGATCATCTTCTCATGTTCCTGTTAGCCATCTGTGTATCTTGGGGAAAATGTCTCTTCAGGTCTTCTGTCCATTTTTTGATTGGGTTGGATTTTTTTTAAATATTGAGTTGTATGAGCTATTTATATATTTTTATATTAATCCCTTGTTGGTCATATTATTGGCAAGTATTTTCTACCATTCTGCAGGTTGTCTATTCAAAGTATCATGCATCAATGTACCCACTACTATATCCAAAATAGATAACCAACAAGGACCTACTGTGTAGCACAGGGAATGCTGCTCAATATTCTGTAATAACTGAAATGGGAAAAGAATTTGAAAAAGAATAGATCCATGTATGTGTATAACTGAATCACTTTGCTATATACTTGAAATTAACACAACATTGTTAATCAACTATGTTTCAATATAAGTTTAAAAAGAAAATACCACACATCAGGAAATACTTCCACAGAAGTTATTTAAAAGAATTTCACAATTAAATCCTAGTTACTGTTTACCATAATTTGCTCCAGTCCTTTATTAGGGATACATTTGAATGCCTTCCTGTTTTTTTCTAACTGCTATTTTGCTATGCCAAAGCCTTTGATTGTGTGGATCACAACAAACTGTGGAAAATTCTTCAAGAGATGGGAATACCAGACCACATGACCTGCATCTTGAGAAATCTGTATGCAGGTCAGGAAGCAACAGTTAGAACTGGACATGGAACAACAGACTGGTTCCAAATCGGGAAAGGAGTACGTCAAGGCTGTATATTGTCACCCTGCTTATTTAACTTATATGCAGAGTACATCATGAGAAACGCTGGGCTAGATGAAGCACAAGCTGGAATCAAGATTGCCGGGAGAAATATCAATAACTTCAGATATGCAGATGACACCACCCTTATGGCAGAAAGTGAAGAAGAACTAAAGAGCCTCTTGATGAAAGTGAAAGAGGAGAGTGAAAAAGTTGGCTTAGAACTCAACATTCAGAAAACTAAGATCATGGCATCCAGTCCCATCACTTCAAGGCAAATAGATGGGAAAACAGTGGAAACAGTGGCAGACTTTAGTTTTGGGGGGGCTGCAAAAATCACTGCAGATAGTGACTGCAGCCATGAAATTAAAAGACGCTTGCTCCTTGGAAGAAAAGTTATGACCAACCTAGACAGCATATATTAAAATGCAGAGATATTACTTTGCCAACAAAGGTCCGTCTAGCCAAGGCTATGGTATTTCCAGTAGTCATGTATGGATGTGAGAGTTGGACTATAAAGAAAGCTGAGTGCCAAAGAATTGATGCTTTTGATCTGTGGTGTTGGAGAAGACTCTTGAGAGTCCCTTGGACTGCAAGGAGATCCAACCAGTCCGTCCTAAAGGGAGTCAGTCCTGAATATTCGTTGGAAGGACTGATGCTGAAGCTGAAAGTCTAATACTTTGGCCACCTGATGTGAAGAACTGACTCATTTGAAAAGACCCTGATGCTGGGAAAGATTGAAGGCAGGAGGAGAAGGGGACTACAGAGGATGAGATGGTTGGATGGCATCACTGACACAATGCACATGGGTTTGGGTGGACTCCGGGAGTTGGTGATGGACAGGGAGGCCTGGCGTGCTGAGGTCCATGGGGTCACAAAGAGTCAGACATGACTGAGTGACAGAACTGAACTGAACTGATTTGCTGAGAGCTTCAAAAGCCAAAGGGATTTTTTTAAGGACTCTATTTATTGAATGTTTTTATTAAACAGTTCCAACTAATGTTGAGTAAAATAACCCCAAGTTCACAGAACTCATTATAAAAAGTTCAATACCACTGTAGTACACTTAGGTGGACTAACAAAGGGTTTCAAAAGCACAAACATTTCTAACATCTGACTGATGATGGAGGGCAAAGAGAGAAAGCACATGCTGAGTTTTTCTTTCTTATTTTGGATATTCAACATAAATTTTGTCACATACAAAAATAATAGTTCAGACCCTAATTGTTTTTATAGAAAAAACATATTTGTAAACTTGACACTTCATAATCTCTTTCAATAAGGATCCAAACAGCTACTTTGGAGGCAGTCATCAATTGTATGTGAACTACAACCATCCCAAGGATCTTCCTGCTCTACAGATTTCTTAATCAAGTCGGAACACTATTTTTTACCATGACAATTTCCTCTGTTAAAATTTATGCTCATCTTATCACAAAAAAAAAAAAAAACCAAATAATTTTATCTTCAATGTTAAACATTTTTTACTGAACTTACAATAGTATTTACAATGCTGGCAAATGTTTCACCTTCATCAAAATTTACTTCCAAAACTGTTATTTGGAAAATTCCCTTGGTGGTCCAGTGGTTAGGACTCAGCACTTTTCACTGCCAAGGCCCTGATTCAATCCCTGGCTGGGGAACTAAGATCCCATAAGCTGTGCAGCACAGCTAAAAAAAATTAAAAAGTCAAAATTGTTATTTGATTGCATGTGTTGGATGAAATAACTGAACCATTATTAATTTAGCTTCTGTTTTATTTGAAGCACCTGAAGGCACTAATATAAAGTTGGTGTCATGGAACCATTCATTTGGCTAATTCAGCCAACATTTTCATGGCTACTGTTTCACTTTTCATACGTGCACAAGGATATTTAGAGTAAAAAGTAAGCAAAATAATTTTAGGACAACCACTTGATATACTTGACTAGTCACGCTGCACAGAGTTACATGTAAACCTTCTATACCAGCACGTGGAAATCTTTGAACCCTTCTTCTGAAGTAGATGGTGATTCTTCTTCAGCAGATAGATGTCTTCTGGTTTCTGTGTGGTTATATCACTGTGGCCTCCATGAATAGTAAACATCAATAGACATTATGTGTGAGCTACATATATGTCATCAACTTCAGTGCCTGGATTTTTATAAACACATACTTTCATCTCACTTGTGCTCCTTACCTCTAAGAGGATTTATTGCAAAATAGAAAAGCATTATCAATCAATAAAATATACTTGTAGATTTCTACTATGGAGAAATTACACAACCACAGTTGCAAGAATCTTCAGACTGTTTGGAAGGACTGCTAGCTTCTGTTCCCGACACATCTTTCCTGTAGACCTAACCTTAATTTCCCACATCTCCCACTGACCCTTCCAGCTAGAGACCTGATAGCTTCTACAACTCATTATCTGGAACTCACAGGCAAGAAAACAACCGGCCAGTGTGCAGGGGGCGGGCAGTGGAACAGTGTCAAATACGTCTTCCAACACCACCTGAAACCTGACGATGATAGCTGTCCCTGGCTGCCGTGATCTGAGCACATTTCCTTTTATCCCTCGTGGGAAGGTTAACTATGTTTGTCTGAAAAGGGTCAGAAAAGGAGATGGATTATCACTGGTTGTTGTTCAGATGTGCAGGGTTCTCAAACTGAAACTTGCAGAAGAAGCAGTGTGGGCTGCTCTCGCCTTATGAGATGGTCCACACTCTCTGTGGAGTATGCTTCTCTCTAAATAAATCCATTTCTTACCTATCACGTTGTCTCTGGCTGAATTCTTTCTTTGATGAGACATCAAGAGCCTGAGAGTCCTGAGATAGGCGTGTGATCTCCGTTAAAAGACCGTGGTGCTCCAGTGGCTAAGACTCTGTGCTCCCAATGCAGGGGACCTGGGTTCGATCCCTGGTCAGGGAAATAGATCCCATATACCGCAACTAAGGACTGGCACAGCCTAATTAATTAATTAATTGATTTTTAAAAAAGAAGCAGCAGTGATGTGGATGCCTATTATACACGCTGATCCTGGGTCTAACCTGAGAGATTCTAATTGGCTAGAACAGTGTAGTGACCTGGGTCTGAGAATTTAAGAAGCATCCCAAACCATGAGAAACATTGTTATGAAGCCAGATTGATCTCTGGGGCAGCCCTGAGCTAAGAGTTACTCTGCCTCTAGCCCCTGGGCTTCCATGATAGCTCAGTTGGTAAAAAATCTGCCTGCAATGCAGGAGACCCCGGTTCAATTCCTGGGTCAGGAAGAGCCCCTGGAGAAAGGATAGGCTACCCACTCCAGTATTGTTGGGCTTCTCTTGTGGCTCAGCTGGTAAAGAATCCATCTGCATTATGGGAGACCTGGGTTCAATCCCTGGGTTGGGAAGATCCCCTGGAGAAGGGAAAGGCAACCCACTCCAGTATTCTGGCCTGGAGAATTTCCATGGACTGTATAGTTCATGGGGTCGCAAAGAGTCAGACACAACTGTGCAACTTACTTTCAGCCCCTGACCTCCCCTCATTCTAACTTCTTATTTCCATGCTATAGAAAAGCCTACCAATCACACAGGACCCACTTGGCAATAGCTTGCTCTCCTTTCCTCTTGGGGAGAGCAAACTCTGCTCTTACATGTACAAGTGTCTGGAGCACAGACATTTCAACTCACTTTTCCTATTATCCTCTATCAAAGGAGGACTGCCAATCTTCCTTAACATGTTGAGATATGCTTGGAATTCAGTGTTCCGAACAGTCAGCAATTTGGTGTGTGTTTCTGCACCATTGGTTTACACCCTAATCTGATTCCCGTTCAAGGAAAGACCTGATGCCCAGCTGCAGAGAATGTGCTCAGACCCCAGCATCAGCCCAGCCACTTTGGGGTCCGCTTCCATGTCAGATCTCAAGGTCATGGGGGTAGCCTGCTTCAGATGATTGAGAGAGAGAGGCAAATAAAGGCCTGGCCTTGTCAGCCCATTGGGGACAGTCTGCCGGGCAACACTCGCTCCAGACCTCCCTGTGGGGTTGTCCACGGTTTGTAAGCCTGGCATCACTGTTCCACATTCCCCTTTGTCCAATCCTGCCTCCCACGCTGCCCTTTCACAGATATTGATCTCTAAACATCTTGCACCCCCAATTCTACTTCAGCGTCTGCTTCTGGAAAACCCAAGCTGTGACACCCCACTTCTTGCCCTCACAGCAACTCCACTAAAGTACATAACGTCCAGGGCAGCACTTCAGTGCAAACTTAGATGATTCCCGGCAGTTCAGCACCAGATGACACACCCTGGGTCCCCGCTCGAGGCTTCCCTGTGTCCCGGGCCTTAGCCACGAGAAAGGCCGCAGACACTGCCTTGAGGGACGCGAAGCAGGGAAAGCCTCCTGGAGTGGGCTGAATCTCAGGTGAACATTTCAAAGCAGCGAGAGAAAAGAGGGAAGAGAACCAGCACCCACTGAGTATCTCTTTCATCTAGGGCTCTCTGCTAGCAACTTATTTTATTTCATTAATGCGGTACTCACAACACTATGGGGTAGGTAGTTCCCCCACTAGTAATAACAAAATAATAGGTATTTTGATCGAGGGAGTGCATTGCAGTCGGATTTTTTTTACCAACTGAACCGCAGAGCCAGAAGCCAAACCAAAACAACGAAAAAACTATACATATTTAAAATGTACCATTTGATGGGCTCTGACATAGGCACATTTACGAACCAGTTGTGGTGTCTAAGTCACGTATAGCCAACCCAGCAGAGGCGCCAGGCTTTGGTGCAGATTCTTGCAGCCATAAAGGATACCAGGTGACTAAGTGCGCCGGAGAAAGACGTCAAAGCACCTACTGTCAGCGAACTTCTGAAAGCACCAACTTTGGACATAAAGGACCGTACTTTACTGTTCTTTTCTCCGAGAGGTCGTGATTAACTGCTAAGAATTACAGGCTACTCGGCGCCGAAGCCAAGAATAAAGAGTATCACATTGCAAAAACAAACTGCGTTTAAAGGCTAGGCCTCCAGGGGTAGAATGGTCCTGGAGGAATGCCTGGAAAGCGACAAAGCCTCCGGAGTCACTAGCTCAAAGTACAATTGTCGCTTTGCTGAGCAAGGTCGCCTTGACCGCTGGCAGCGAGCACAGCCGCCCACAGCTGCAGCCGGCCCTCCGAAGGTACCAAACGCAGGAGACACAAAAAGCCAATGTTTCGCCCAGATCGATGTGTTCCACCCGAAACGCTGACCCACGTGTTCCGAGGCGCGCCTAGCTGGCCCAGACCCCCCTCCTTCTGCCACCCCTGCCGCTCCGGCCCTCGCCCGCCGAGGATCCAAAGCATAGAAACCCACACTCCCCGCTCGTGTAACACCACCAAGAGGGGGTGGAGAAGGGAGGGAGCCAACCACTTCTGGCTAAGTTTCGTTTTTATTAAAAACTTCACGTGACTGCCCGACTCTTGACTCAGCGATTTCTCCAAGCCGCCTCCTTTAATGTCTTGGTTTGTCGTCACCGCCTTCACCTTTTTTTGATATAGTCCTACCTGCCAGTTTTGAATTTCTACAGGGAATTCTCCCGTTCGGTACAAAGAACAAATAACTCACGGGTTAAATTCCTTTCACCAATTCATTTCAAGCCGGTAAAATGATGAGATAGGGGTTTTAAATAATCACTTAACATAGTTCCCTCCCTCATTTTCTCCGGAAGCAACTGCCACGCATTTTCTTGAAAAGATATTAAAAGGTGTTGGTTTTTTCCCCCGTTCCTCTCCCATAGTTACTGAATTATTATAGAATTATTCTTAAGCAAATGGGAAATTAGCTGAAGATGATAAACGGATGTGCTGAAATTCCGACCCCCCTCCACAGGCACACCCCACCAGTGACAATTCTGAAAAGTTTTGCAAATTGAATTTTTAGAACTCAAACCTTGATTTTTGCTTTTAAAGGCTTATTTTAATCTTTGTGACAAAAATACTACACTTATTATAGAAAATATGGACAATCAGACAACTCAAAAGACAAAAAGGAAGTTGTTTACAATCTCAACATTCAGAAACAATCCCTGTTAATAATTTGATGTCTCTCCTTCCAGGCTTTTTACTATGGATTTTAAAAAATCATTATAATGATAGAATTTTGTTTCCAATTTATGTTCCCTCATAACAAGGCTTGCATATCCCCATTGTATGAAAAACATAACTTTTAATGACCCTTGGATAGTCCATTGTATGAATGTGACTTGGTTCACTTAATCCTCCATTTTGAGACATTCAATTTCAACATTTTCAATTGAGCAAACCAACTGAAATAGCCCTGTGGTAAATTCGTCCTGTGAACTGAGGCATCCTTTGAAATGCAGATAGCCACTCCCAGGTCAAATCTACCTTTATATAAGTGTAAGGGCAGAAAATTTCTCTTCCCTTCTCGATTCTTTTGCTGAGTTGACATAAGACAAGTTAACAGGAGAAAAATAATTCAAATTACGTTTACTTACATATATACAGAAGCCCCACGGAGAAAATGAGGAGTCGGTAGCAGTCAGATACTTGAGGTTTCTGTACATTCCAGAGCTGAGGAGAAGGGGGTAGGGTTCTGGGGCTTCAAAGGAAAGGAAAACCATTCTCAGGGAGATGAGAAGAGGAAATGTTTGGTAAACAAATGTTTCCCAGGCCAGTCAAGGCAGTCTTTCTGATATAATAAAAGTTCTCTGTTAATTGCTCTCTTCCTGGTGCAGGCTGCCTACCTCAATTCTTCCAGGGAGTTAAGGGGGAGGGGAAGAGCTTTTCCTGAGTCTGTTGGGGTTTGCCACAGTGGCACATTTCAGGGTGGAGTGTTGTACTCCCCCCTCATGAAGTTTCTGAGTTCTCATTTATTTGGTTTGTTTGAGGTAATACGGGCTTCTCAGGTGGCGCAGTGGTAAAGAATCTGCCTGCAAGGCATGAGATGCGGGTTCGATCCCTGGGTCGGGAAGATCCCCAGGAGGAGGGCATGACAACCCATTCTGGTATTCTTGTCTGGAGAACCCCATGGACAGAAAAGCCTGGAAGGCTACAGTCCATAGGGGTGCAAAAGAGTCGGACACGATTTAGCGGCTAAACAACAAGCTAATATAGGGGCTGCAGTATGAGTTTTCTGTTCCTGCTTTAATGG
The DNA here is from genome assembly GCF_910594005.1 of Cervus elaphus. Taxonomy (NCBI): domain Eukaryota; kingdom Metazoa; phylum Chordata; class Mammalia; order Artiodactyla; family Cervidae; genus Cervus; species Cervus elaphus. The sequence continues at coordinate 44,038,309 of NC_057848.1, read as the reverse complement.
ATCACCACAGACTTGGTGACTTCAAAAAACACAAACTTATCTTACAGTTCTGGAGGTCAGAAATCCAAAAATCGAGATGTCAGCAGAGCTGGGTTCCTTCTGGAGACTCAAGGGGAGATTAGTTTCCTTGCCTTTTCTTTTTTTTTAAAAAAGTATTTTTAGTTTATTAATGTTTTTGCCTGCTCTGTGCAGCATTCGGGATCTTAGTTCCTTTACCAGGGATGGAACCTGTGCCCCCTGCAGTGGAAGCGCAGAGTCTTAACCCCTGGACCACCAGGGAGGTCTCTCCTTGCCTTTTTTAGTTTCTATAGGCTGCCAGCATTCCTTATCACAGAACATCACTGTCTTTTGTATTTTCATACATGTGTAAATTCCCTCCTCTAACAACTACTGAGGCACAAGGAATTTCAGGAAGCTTGTGGGATCCAAGATGATAGTGCCTAGAAGTCATTTTACCTAACTTTTCTTTTAATGCTGAAATGCATTGTCTGGATAAATGCTCCTTCAGCTTCTTTGTAAACACTTCCCGTGACTCTGAACAAGTCACTGTGAGTTATTACTTTTTAAGATCTTATTGTTAGAAAGTCTTCCTTCCTACCGACCTGAATTCTGGCTCCTTGTGACTTCAAGCTTCTCTTCCTATTTTCTCTCCAGAGTTCCGCAGGACACTGTCCGCCCTCTTCCTTGTGCTCGTCCTGTAGGACTTTATAGACAAGCTGCCCTCTTAGGACTTCGGTTCTCCAGCCTGAGCACGTCCCCATGGGGGGATTTCTCAGTGCCTCTCCATTCTGGGCTCCCTTTTCTGGAGGCTCTCTAGTTTAATGTCCTGAAACTGTAGTAACCAGAAGAGGAATCTTTTTTCTTTTTTTGGCTGTGCCAGGTCTTAGGTGGGGTATGCGGGATCTAGTTTCCTGACTAGCGATCGAACCTGTCCCCCTGCATGGAGAGCATGGAGTCTTTGCCACTGGCGTACCAGTGCACTGGAATATTACCGCCTTTGACTCAAGTTTTCTACTCAAGTGATCCAAGCTTGCACTTGACGCTTTTTCTTTTTTTTTGACTCACATTGAGTCCGTCAGTAATAAGAACCTGCAGATCTTTTTCATGTAAGTGTTCACCAAGTAGGATCTCTTCCATCCTGTACGTGTGAAACAGATTAAAAACAAACAAATGAAAAGTAAAACCAGACTTTATGTTGATCTCTGTTTAATTTTACCTCACTGGTTTGGAGCCATTATTTCAGCCTAGACCAAGTCCCTGGAGGAGCATGCCTTCTACTAGGGTGTTTATCCTCAGCGCTGCCCACAGTGCTTAAGAGGGTGCTGCAGTCATCTGCCTTCCTTGTCTGAATGCTGATGGTATCTGTAAACTATTGGAATGTTCAGTGCTGAATAAAAGGCACCTTGTTAGAAATATTGATTCATTTGAATCTCAGTCATCGGAATAGCTCAATCTCCTAGACTGGGATCATTTGCAAAGTTTATGACCATTTAATTTTAGGGAAAATGTTTATATCATTTAAAACACATTTTTTTTTCTTTTCCATACTTACAGTCAATTCTAATGCACTGGAAATTAACATTGTCCTTCAGTGTGAGTCATTAGGCTAACAATGAACAAATGTTTTTTTTTCCCCTTTTCTTTAGAGCAGAGAACCATAACTGCTTTTCCCATATCTGGCTTATAACAGCTACAGATGCATTTTCTGCGAAAAGTTATGTTTTTAAGCAAGTAAATGGACCACAGACTTTCCTAGATATATTTTCATTTAGAACAGAGTTCCTCAAAATGTATCCCACAGACCTAGTACACCTGAATAACCTGGCTATTTTCTAAAAAATGCAGATCCCTGGGCCCCAACCAGACTCTTAGATTCTCTGGTACTGAGGCTCAGAAATTATCATTTGACTGTAAGCACAGAATATTCTTATGGACATTAGAGTTTAAGAACCCTGCTTTAAAAAAAAAAAAAACACAAAAAACCCCTGCTTTAGGACTTCCATGCAGTGATCTATAGTAGTGGGTGTGAACCCTGACCACACAAGACAATCATGCAGAAAGTGAAACTTGCTCAGTGTCTGACTCTTTGTGACCCCATGGACTATATAAGTTCATGGACTTCTCCAGGCCAGAATACTGAAGTGGGTTGCCTTTCCCTTCTCCAGGGGATCTTCCCGACCCAGGAATTGAACCGGGGTCTCTCCTGCATTGCAGGCGAATTCTTTACCAGCTGAGCCACCAGAGAGCTCTTAAAACCTCTGCCACACAGATCACACCTGGTATGAAGTCCGAATCTCTCGGGAGGGACCCTGGCATTTGTATGTTTTTAAAAGTTCCTGGTTTTTCCGGTAGTTATGTATGGAAGTGAGAGTTGGACTATAAAGAAAGCTGAGTGCCAAAGAATTGATGCTTTTTGATCTGTGGTGTTGGAGAAGACCTTTGAGAGTCCCTTGGACTGCAAGGAGATCCAACCAGTCCATCCTAAAGGAAATCAGTCCTGAATATTCATTGGAAGGACTGATGCTGAAGCTGAAAGTCCAATACTTTGGCCACCTGCTGCAAAGAACTGACTCATTGGAAAAGACCCTGATGCTGGGAAATCTTGAAGGCAGGAGAAGAAGGGACGCCAGAGGATGAGATGGTTGGATGGCATCACTGACTCAATGGACATGAGTTTGAGCAAGCTCTGGGAATTGGATATGGACAGGAAAGCCTGGTGTGATGCAGTCCATGAGGTTGCAAAGAGTCGGACATGACTGAGCAACTGAACTGAGCTGAACTGAAAAGTTCCTCAAGTGATTCTAATGTGCAGTCATTGTTGAGAAACACTGATTTTTTTTTGAAGTACAGCTGACTGAGAAACACTGATTTATATGTTCCACAGTACAGTTTTTTTTCACATCTTTAGGTTAAAATCTATGTTTTATATAAAAAATTCTATACCTAAAGTTCTTTTTTCTTTTTTAAAAAGTTTTATTGAAGTATAGTTGATTCACAATATTGTGTTAATTTCTGCTGTCCAGCACAGTGTTTCAATTATACATATATATCCATTCTTTTTCATATTCTTGTCCATGATGATTTATCACAGGATACTGAATATACTTCTGTGCCATACGGTAGGACCTTGTTGTTTATCCATCCTATATATACTAGTTTGCATCTGCTAATCCCAAACCCCCCATCCATCCCTTCCCCGCCCCATCCCCCTCTCCCTTGGGAGCCACTAGCCTCTCTATGTCTGTGAATCTGTTTCATTCCACAAGATAGATTTCAGGGTTAAATAATATTTTAAAACTTGTGAAATCTCAAAACAAAAACCCTTTTAGCTCATAAAATGTCACCCACTTACTTTGGACTTTGAATTACCTTGTGCTGGAGTAAAAAAAGAACTTGTCTCTGTGAGGAGATATACAAGGTGCCTCTTATTCAACACTAAACATTCCAGTAGTTTACAGACACCATTATTATTCAGACAAGGAAGGTTGATGATTACAGCACCCTGTTAAGCACTGTGGGCAGTGCTGGGGATAAACACTCTAGTAGAAAGTATGCTCCTCAAGGGATTTAGTCTAGCTGGAGAATCAAAATGAACCTAGGAGGGACTTTCCTGGTGGTCCAGTGGTTAAGATTCTGCGCTTCCAATGCCAGGGGCATGAGTTTAATCCCTGGTAGGGGAAATAAGATCCCACAACCCGTGTGGTGCAGCCAAAAAAAAAAAAAAGAGCCTGGAAAAAGAGTGAAAAGCAGCTATACAAAACCTCATCACAATGAAGTACCAAACTGCAGAACACATGTTAAATGCTAGTTTAGAAGCTCAGCAGAGAAGGAGGATTTGAGCTGCATCCTGAAAACATTTCAGGATTAGAATTGTTGGTGGGACATATGGACAGCTTTCTGGATGCAGGGTATTATAAGTTCAGATGACTTCAAGTGCCAGGCAACAAAGTTTTCCAACTAACAGTGACTTAAGGTCATTTGGACTTCTATTATCCTACTTAACAAGAAGTTGGGGAGTGGGCAGTTTCAGGATTTGTATAGCAACTCAACCATATCAATATTTTGTTCTTTTTGCTCTGACATCCTCAGATGTCTCACCTCTTGGTTCCAACAATGATGTCTCCCCTCATGGTTCCAAGATAGCTGCCACAGCACCAGACATCATACCCTAAGTCTACTACTTAACTCAAGAGGTTGATGGAGTCCTTTTCCACATTTATCTCATTTTGGAAGAAAAAAAAGTCTCTCCCAGAAGTGCCCTCAGAATCCTCTTCATGTCTAATTAGCCAGAACTAGGTTATTTGATCATCCCTATATCCATCATTATCAAAGGCTTGTATCAATGATTTAGAGCAACTGTGTTTCACCTCTTGGAGATGTGCATATTGTCACCCGTAACATAATCAAGTTTCTGTTACTTAGGAACTAGAGGGAATGACTCTTTGGTAGGCAACAGGCCGTGCTTGTGACAGGTGTAATGTCAATGAAAACTTATGCAGCAATGAGGAGACCAACCAGCTAGAGCAGATAATGTATAATGTATAGATAAGATTGGCTTGGTAGAGAGGAACTAAATTTTGGATGCCTTAAAAGCCAAGCAGAAAAATCTAGAGTTACTATAGTTGGAAAGAGAGCTAGTAAAGGGTTTTGAGGAGGAGGAGTATGTGATAAGAACAGTCTTTGAGGGAGATCAACATGACATTGGTGTGCAGGAAGGGCTGGAGACAGGGAGACCAACTAGGCAATGAGGACCTGGTCTAGGGTGGGAATAAAAAGCTAAGGATGGATTCAAGAGAAATAGTGAAAGAAACATCAACAGAATTTGGTGAGTGGCTAGTTTGGGGTGTGGAGGAGCTGGATTAAAGATAATGTCAAGATATTAAAAACAATGTGTAGGGACTTCCTTTGTGGTCCAGTGGTTAAGACTCTACTCCATGCCTCCGCTGTTGGGGAGAGAGGACAGAAGTTCAACCCATTGTTGGGGAACTAAGATCCTATGCCTTGCAGCGCTGCCAAAAAATAAATAAATTTTAAAAATCGCATCAAAAAATAAAAACAGTGTCTAGAAATCTTTGTGAGGACAAAGGGAATGAGGAAGGACACTGGGCTTGGGGAACAAGAGAAATGATTAATTTGGTTTAGGAGAAATGAAGTTTGCGGTGACCATGAGCTGTGTAAATGGGTATGACTAATGGGCAGATGGATTTTCAGAGATCAGAAATAGGACCTAGTGTTAGAGACTTTTGCACAGCAGTGTAATTGATAGAAACAGCGACACTGGAGCGAGACTACTAGTGGTGGTGGTGGTTTAGTTGCTCAGTTGTGTCCAACTCTTTGTGACTCCATGGACTGAGGCCTGCCAGGCTCCTCTGTCCATGGGATGTTCCAGGCAAGAATACTGCTATTTTTTTTCTCCAGGGGATCTTCCCGACCCAGGAATTGAACCTGGGTCTCTTGCATTGCTGGCAGATTCTTTACCGACTGAGCCACCAGGGAAGACTGCTAGGGTTTGCACTTAATAGATACGTTGTCATGGGCAATGCTATGATTGAATGTCTGTGTCCCCCTAAATTCATATGTTGAAGCATTAATGCCCAATGTAATGATGTTCGGAGGTGGAGCCTATGGGAGGCAATTAGGTCATGAGGGTGGAGCTTTCATGAATGGGATTAGCACCTTATGAAGAGAAACATTAGAGAGATGACGTCTCTACCATGGGAGAGCACAGAAAGCAGGTAGCTGTCAGACAGCTCTAACTGTCACCAGACACTGAATCTGCCAGCACTTTGATCTTGGACTTCCCAGCCTCCAGAACTATGAGAAAGAAATATTTGTTGCTTACGCCACCCAGTCTATGGTGATTTGTTACGGGAGCCTGAGCTGACAAAGACAGGCAAGTTGTTTAGCCTTTTTGTGCTTCTGTTTCCTTATCTGTAAAACAGAGACAATACCTACTTCATAGAGTTGTTGTGAGAATTACATGTGAGAAAGGCTTACAACAGTCCCCGGCATATAGAATGGGCAGCTGTTACTATTTTTTTTTGGTGTCACCAGCTTAGAGGTGACCCTAGAAGCCTTCCATGGGTGTGCTCTTTAAGTCTTCTCGTTTCAGCTGTTCTTTTTAGAACAAAAGATACCAGAATCCTTCATTATCAGACAGGCTTATCTTGGAAACCCAGAAAACCTTGGGTTTTATTTATTTATTTGGCTGCACTGGGTCTCAGTTGCAGTAATATGACCTCTTAGTTGCAGCACGTGGGATCTATTAATAGTTCCCTGACCAGGGATCGAACCTGGGCTCCCTGCATTGGGAGTTTGGAGTCTTAGCCACTGGACCACCAGGGAGGTCCCAGAATCTAGGACTTTAGACTGTTACAGCTGAAAGTGATCATGGTGATTTTCCAGTCCAATGTTTCTTTTTTTTTTTTCCCAATGTTTCTTATAAATATTTTTAGCCAGAGAGCCCTTTGTTCAAAAGTTTCCCACAAATTCCACCATCTAAAAGAGAAAACTGGAGCCATTCCGGTTGGTGTGGGTAGGACATCCCACCTGCCTACTCTGAGATACATCCTCTGAGCCTGTGGACTCCCTGGAACGCACTTTGGGAAACTCTGCTGTTGTTCAAACCCTAAGCAGCAGAGGAAAGTGTGATTAAGTGTCCCAAAGAGAGAAGGTGCCTGAACAGGCCACAGAATGAGTAGTGGCCAAACTGGGCTCAGGAAGCAGTTTTCCTGGGTTTTACGTTGAGGAGCGTGAGCGAGTATAAGGTGCTAGCCCTGTGCTGGATGCTGCAGGACGGTCAGTATCTCCATTCTGGTTTGCAGGGCTTCAGGTGGACGTGCTACCCCTGGAAGCCATCCTGGCTGGCAGAAATCACTGAGTCTGGGGAGAAAGGGTGGGGAAATACGGATGGAAGGAAACGGATGGAATCAAGTGAAGTGAACTCATTTTTCTTGCCTCCTATTACATCCCTAATGAAGTTGGCCAGATGGACTGTTTCCCAAAGCCCATTGTAAAGGCAGCAAGGACTTCCATGAACAGTCAGCCAGAAAAAGGAATAAATAACATCTGGAAGAGTGAAGTTGCAGAGGGCTGGGTGATGGGATGAATGGGAGATTGGAACTGACATATATACACAACTATGTATAAAACATTGGCTTCCTTAGTAGCGCAGATGGTAAAGAATCTGCCTACAATGCAGGAGACCTGGGTTCGATCCCCGGGTCGGGAAGATCTCCTGGAGAAGGGAATGGCAATCCACTCCAGTATTCTTACCTAGAGAATTCCATGGACAGACCATAGGGTCACAAAGAGTCGGACATGACTGAGTGACTCACACACACATGTATGAAACAGACAACGAGAACCTTACTGTATAGCAAACTCTACTCAATGTCCTGTGGCGATCTAAATGGGAAGGAAATGTAAAAAAAGAGGGGATGTGTGTATACTTATAGCAGATTCACTTTGCTGTATAGAAACTAACACAGCATTGTAAGGCAACTATGTTCCAATAAAAATTAATAATAAAAAAAGAATGAAGTTGCTAGGAAACTTACATATTTCAATTCACAAGAGTGCTAAAGTCTCCATGTAATAAATTCCGGAACTGAACAGGGCCCTCAGCGTTTTCCTGGCCTTTCTCACTGACATGAAAATTTAACGAAGGGGGCCTTTTAGAGCACAGAGTTTGAGCCAACGGAGAATAGAGCACTACAGAGCTAAGACTTCTACTTCCAGCTCTGCTGCCTATTTGGCCAAGTAACTTGACCTCCCTGGGCAAAATCAAGGGGTTGAAGCAGACAAGAGCTCTTCTGATTTTAAATGACTGTCATTCCCCATCAGGAGCCTGCAGTTAGTGGCTGCCATCTTATGCCAAAGAGCTGGCAGCAGCCTTCTCCATTACACTTGAAGCCCAGGGTGACTGTCACCATCAACAGTGTCATAAAGGAGGGGGGTGGTAAGAATCTCTGATTCTGAACCCTCTCCTCCAAACCCTGACTGCAAAGGAAGGGAGTGAGATGACATGATTGCTTGAGCAGCACACCATCTCACAGTTCCATGGGTCCTGAAGTTCTGGGTTTCCTCTCCTTCATAATCTACTGAGTGCAAAGAGAATCTGGAGATTCCAGTGAAGAGCTAAGCGAGGAATGTGTGAGTGTGTGTGAGAAAGAGAGAGAGACTCAGATAAAAGACAGAGAGTGCGACATAGAGACAAAGAGAAAGTGAGAAAGTGGTAGAAGTGGAAGTAAGAAGTGAGTTCATGATCAGCTGGCTGGCCTAGTGGAAAGAAGGCATGTATGTGGTCCGTTTCCCTGATGTGATGCAGATGGAAAAACTTGGGAAATACCCTGCTGGGAAGACCATTCCGCCAGCTCACCACTTAGGTCGTATGATCTCCAAAAGTCAGAGCCTATTCTTAGATCTGCCATTTATTTGTGAATTCAACAAGTATTTACTGAGCACTTACTATGAACATAAGATTGGTGGAAAAATGGCCATGTCCTCTGCCCTAAAGAAGCCTGAAGGCTCGTGGGCTCTAGGCCAGTGAACAGTCAATTAGAACATGCTGGATGTCATGATGAGGGAAGTGCAGGGTTTTAGGGAAGTAGCCAGTGAAACCCCCTTAATTCAGCCTTGACTGGTTAATGATTTCTTGGGAGAGGCTCATGTCACCTGAAAGAGAAGCAGAAGCCAGCCTGGTGTTGCCGGAGGTAGGAGGAGAAGGAATGTTCTAGGCAGCAGTCAGACCACAGGTTATTTTCATTTTCTTCTTTGTATTTAGCAGCGTGTCACAAATGTTCTTCATTGGCTATGTGTTCATTTATATAGAAAGAATTCTAGGGACTTCCCTGGTGGTTCAGTGGCAAAGACTCCAGGATCCCCAGGCAGGGGGCCTGGGTTCCATCCATGGTCAGAGATCTAGATCCCACATGCCACAACTAAAGATCCTACATGCTGCAACTAAGACCTGGTGCAGCCAAATTAATAAACATTAAAAAATAATTTTAAAATATGAATATGAAGGAACGCAATGGTCCTCCCTCAAGCAGTGAGCACCAGTGCCGACTTCTTTAGGTCTGTGACACAGTGGCAGAGAGAAGGGAATGCGACAATTGCTACTACTAACAGGGACAGCAGTGTTTGTGGCGTGCACTACACGTCAGCGTTTTCGATGTACCTCATTCAATCCTTACCATAATCGTATGTGAAAGATACTACTATTATTACCTCCATTTTATGGATGTGAAAACTGAGGCCCAGAGGTCACACAATTAGTAAGCAGCAGAGGAAGGACTCAAATCGCTGCAGTCCAATGCTAGAGCCAGCACTCCTACACTATCCCAGCCCCCTTTAAATGATGAAGATCATTTAAATGATGAAGATCACAAGAAACTGATTAGTATTTAAAGTTGGCCCTCTTCTAAGAAGCAACTTCCTGCCACCAGCTGAGCATGTTCCTTCTCCTCCAAGTCAGGAGGGGGTGTGTGAAGGGGAAGACTAGATGCACACAGTGCATGGACTGACCTTCCCAAGTTTGCAGGATAATCTGACGGCTGAAAAGGGTGCCAAAAATCCACTTCAGCATCACAACGGCTGGACCCCACTCCGCTCTGGCCACACTAGCAGTGCTTATCTCATGACAAGCTTCCACTTTTGAAAACAGCATAAAACTTATGCTGTTTAAATAGCATAAAACTTAGGCTTATGAAAACACATAAGCCTAAATGATTTATTCAAATTCCTTTATTATTGTGGGGCTTCCCTGGTAGCTCAGATGGTAAAGAGTCTGCTTGCAGTGCAGGAGACCCAGGTTCAGTCCCTGGGTTGGGAGGATCCCCTGGAGAAGGGAACAGCTACCCACTCCAGTTTTCTGGCCTGGAGAATTCCATGGACTGTATAGTCCATGGGATCGCAAAGAATCGGACAGGATTGAGAGACTTTCACTTTCTTGTGATGCAATTCCTATGCTAACCACAGGGTGGTGCTGCAGACAGATCTAGGGATTTGTTTGGGGGAACGGGTTTAACAATATTTGGGTTTTTATAAATGGAGGTACAGCTACACAGTGAAAGCTAATTAAAAGAATGAGGTCAAAAAAAAAAGAATGAGGTCAAGATGTACGACTTTTAAGGACCGTCTTCAAAATATGCCACTAAGTGAGAAAAGCAAGTCACTAAACAATATGAAGAGCACGCTTGTAATTATGAAATTTTTAAAATGTAAATATATATGCAGGTACATGCATCATTTCTTCCTGATAGTTTAAAAAATAGATTCCTACCAGTTATTACTTTGAGGAGTGGGACTGGAGTCCAGGGGGAGGTGAAAGTGTGCTTCTTTTCGGTTCTATAAGTTAAAAAATTATTTGATTTTTTTAAATGATTTGCACTCCCTAATTTTAAAACCATCATTACAAAAACAATCTGATTGCCACAAAAATTGAAATACTGCAGGAGTTAACAGAAGTCCCTTCTCTTCCACCTTTTAACCCCATTCCCCAGAGGACAGGTGACCTCTGTTTGGTTTCTGGATCAGCAGCATCAGAACCACATGGGAAATTGCCAGAAATGCAGATTCTCAGGCCCCACTCCAGACTTGCTCGAACTCCACAGTGGGGCCCAGTAATCTGTGTTTTCGAAAGACATTTTGGTGACTGTGATACACTCTCCAAGTTGAGAGCCATTAGCAGGTTAGGCCAGCTCTTTGGCGGGCAGGTGAAGAAGAATACTGCTGCAGAAATGAATAACTCCAATGGCCTGCTTCCACTCACCCAGTGTACTCTAGGTTGAGGTTGGCAGCCCTTTCAGTCCACTGTGACCTCTCTGTTGGGGCTGAGTGACAACCATCTTGTCACAGTTTGGAGTGGAAAGGAAAAGAGGAGTGTAGTAGAAACTTAAAAAAAAAAGAGTAAGGAAATGGGAAAAAATGGCAGAGAAAGAATGCAAATAAAATAATTACATGATTTGGAGACAAAAAAAATGTTGCCAGCCATTTCAGTAAACAAAGAATGTTCCCCCCCCCCCAATCAAGCCATCAGCCACTGCAGGGCATCTGCCCAAAGGGATTCAGGATGGAGAAAAACAGGATACTGCTCCTAAATCCTTAAGATGCATATCTAAGGAATAATTTCAATGAGCCTAGATTCTTGCATCTTCCCATGCGGAGAAAAGCAGTAAAATCATTAACTTGAGATTTTTTTTTGTGATTAGCAGTAATTTTTTTTTGATGTTCAATTACTTGTTTTTTTCCCAGCAAAAATTCCTGGCTCCTTCCTTACCTCTTTTTTTTTGATAGGCAAGAAATAGATTTATTAATATTTGGAACAGTTCCTCAGCGCTATTTGAGAGGCTTTCTCATGGGCTATAGACCAGTAAGTTTCTCAAATAAAACCTAACTTTTAGATGGTGTTTTTCTTCAGCCAACAGATGGCAGGGAGATGAGACTAGAGCCTCAGGGCTGCTCATTCATTCATTTAATAAGCATTTATCATTTTTCCATTCTAAATCTGTATGTTGATGTTCATTTCCTCCCTCTGACCTACACGTTTCATTGTCATCATTTACCAAATCTGAGAGGGTCATTATCTCTTCCACCCTTCGCTGTGTTCACTTTTAGGGGAAGTGTTTACCAGCGATTCCTTGCTCTCCAAGCTGCTCATAAAGAGTCAGAATCTACCTGGGGTGGTGTGGGGCTGGGGGTGAGGGTGGGGGGGGGGGACTGAGGAGTTTTGCGCAGGCAGGTGGGCGCGGGGTCCCCTAAGAGAGGAAGTGCATGTGAAAGCGCTCCCTTTCCTGGCAACAACAATCAAGTCCACAGCTGGGAAGCTCAGATCCCAGGGGAATCTCACAGAGTTCTTCAAATCACCGACCCTAGTCCCACTTAGGAATCTGCCTCTCCTGCAGAAGAGTCAGGGGCAAGCTCCTTCAACTGGCGGGGTGATGGGAGACAGTGCAGAAAAAAGCGAGTAGTTCTCGCAGTGTCTCCGAGGGCGGAGACATTCAACAACTGCGTGAATGGACGCTCAGCCCAAACAAAGGTTTGAGAATTTTGAGCCTGTGTCTTCTGACAAAATAACCCAACCTTTACTCACCAATCCCCCACCCCCCATCCTCCAACAGCAACAACAAAAAACAAACACTGTTCTGTCTCCTGAAGGAGGCTGTCCCGGTCAAGAAACCAGCGTTTGTTTTGCGGGAATGGTGGTGATGGCGGCGGGGAGCGGGTGGGGGTGGATTTAGCTTGTAAGGCCGCTGATATTTCTCTCTCTGTTCCATTTTTTCATTTGATTGACATCTGCAAGAAGTTCAGTACAATTGATTAAGCGGAATACTTAACTCACTGGGACACTTTATTTTCTTATATTTTACACAAATGAGCATTTACTTTCATAGAATCCTAGACTTGTAAAGCTGGGACTACCTGATGGTCCATCTCTGGCCCATCAATACTGTCTTGGGGAGTTCTAAGAAAAATCCAGTGCCCAGGCCCCAGGCCTTATCTACTGAATCAGAGAATCTCAAGGGGTGGGACCAAGGGGCATCACTAGTTTTTAAGCCCTACAAGTGATCCCAGAGTGCAGCCAGCGCTGAGAAACAGCTCCAGTCACACGTTTCTATTTTATGGATGTAGAAGCTCAAAGAGATGAAATGAAGGTCATGGTGTCAGTCAGAGCTATCTCATGCCCAACTCTTCTGAAAGTCCGCCCAGTGTTCTTTCCACTATGCTCTTTCATCTCTTCTTAGCATTTCGCTGAACATGAAGTTTAGGCAGTTTATAGTTGAGGGAGAAGGGACAGAGTCCCTTCATTAAGGATTGAGCGGGGATGGGTGGGGGGCAGTATGCTTCCCTGGATGTCCAGGGGTTAAGATTCTGTGCTTCCAAAAAAAAAAAGATTCCATGGTTCCACTGCAGGGCTCGCTGGTCAGGAACTAAGATCCTGCATGCCATGCAGCACAGCCAAAATAAAATAATAAAAATAATTGGGGGGGGGGGGGGCTCACTTCTGAGCGCTCAACTCAGCTGCAGGTTCTCCAGGACAGAGCTACTTCCTAGCCTTATCAATGCGGCAGTCAGTTTCACTTATGACAGAACACATTCAGTGTTCTCACTTTCAGGAATTAATCACATTCAAGCGAAGGACAGTAGGGGAACAGATCTTAATATTGGAGCAGGGGTGGGTGTTAGGGTGAGAAGTCACAGGTCCTACTTAAGAAATAGTAAAAACTACCAACTTCCTCAGGAAAATACACATATGTAAATCTTGCCTGTAATTTTGGGGGATTCACAGACACCTATCCCCCACCCCTAGTTCATCCATTGGAACCAGATTAAGATCTCCTGGGACTAGATGATTTTGAAGCTCTATTTTCTGGTACTTGAAATGTAGTCTGGGAACCATAGGAATCAGAGTCACTTGGAGTTCTTGTTAAAACGAACTGATTCCTAGGAGTGCCACAGACCTACTGTTTCAGAATCTCTGGGGAATGAGGTGAGGATTCTGCATGTTATTAAAAATCCCCAGATGACACTTTTGGAAACTAACATTTGAGAATCAATGCTTTGTCCCAATTTGAGATCTTTATAGTTTTTGAATGCTTTCATTTGTTGAAGAGTTTAGGTGTCATCTGTTCAATTGTCAACTGTACCAAATAATGTGTTTAGCGTGAATTCTAATTAAAGAATATTTACATGTGTATAGGTAGAGGAAAAACAGCTTGTTGGATGGACAGGTAGATAATGGTGTCTCTTTCTGTGTACTAGGAATATGGATGATCCTTTCTTCCCTTGTCCTTCTATTTCTCTCTTCCTCATTTTCTTTCTTTCTATTTTTAAACAAGACTCTTCCTCTTTTTGAGTTCAGTTTCCTCATCTGAAAAACAGGGTGTTGTAACTAGGTGAACTTCAAGGCCTGCTCTGGCGTTCACTGACTCCATATCACCCTCTAGCTCCCTTGTCCTTTTAATGACATGAACTGCATGGGCGACAGTGTTTGGAGGATAATCATGTTTTATTTCTGTAGGTATGACGTTGCAATACCTAGCAACCATTTTTACTCCAGCAAAAGTATTCTCAAGGAGTCGGAACTGAAATAATCTATACTATCTACACCCCCCCACCCCCAAAAAGTTCGTCTCTCTTTAAAAACCTCAGAAAGGGCCGTCCGCGCGCATCTCTTAGGAGCATAAAAATGACTGTGAACCAAAAAGCCAGGGCGTGGTCACCCCGCCCACTGGGCCCAAGCATCACCACCCCTAGGGCCGCTTTCAAGCGCGCAGATTGGCTGAAGGCAAGAAAGAGTCCCGCCCCTGGTCTTATGACCCGCGCTGAAAGCGCCGAGTCCTGGCTTTTGCAGCGTTGTGGTCGGTGGTCAGCGGCGTTCCTGTCAGGGTTCCGCGAGCCTTTTCCCTGCTGTCGCTGCTCTTGTCGCCGCCGCCTGCTCTGTGGGATCATGGTGTGCTTCCGCCTCGCCCCGGTTCCGGGCTCTGGGTTCGTTCTCCTCTGCCTCGTCCTGGGTGAGTTGTCGGGCCCTTCTGCTTAGTCCCTGATCCTGGGCCCGGGGCTCCCAGTTCAGAGGCCGTAAACCTGAAAGACTGGGCCGGAGGGGAGGGGGTTGAGAGGCTGAACGACAGACACTGGGCGTTGGCGCTTGGCCCGAGGTGATGAGCAGTGACCTAGCGAAGAAGGCCCGACCGAGGGATGGCGAGGGAAAAGGGCCCGTGAGAATAAAAAAGGGCAAGGGGTGGGGGTGGACGCCGAGGGAGTAGGTAGGGAAGAGTGAGGAGTGGAGCACTGCGGGTGGAAAGAGTAACTTGGGGGAGATGCTGAGGAGAGGTGAGCGTGGGAGAGCGGTACGTGCGGGTTCTGGGGTGGCACGGACGATTAAGAGCCCTGGTCCTAGGATCAAGGAAGAGTTTTGAAGATGGTGGGGACCTGTGGGGCGGGAGAGAAAATCGAGAGCGGAAGGGGACTGCCTGCGTGGAGAAGCTTGGGTTAAGGGGGGTGGGGGACAGAGAGGGGGAGATTCTGAGGGGCAGTAAGAGGCTTGGTGGGGTAGGAGTTTAACGCTGTGGAGGAAGGGTGATTAAAGAGATGATAAATTGGGGTTTGGCACTTGGAGTGTCGATGGGGAAGCTAAGGTAGCTGGGGCAGTTTTCAGACGAGGAAACTTGTGCCCAGCCTCTGGAGACTAAAAGGGATGAAGACAAACTTCGATGGGGAGTGAATATCTGACTTGGAGGTGCTGAGGACATAATTGTTTATTTATTTTTTTTTAAACTAGTTTTGTTACTTCCTTCCAGTTAGACCGATTAAAAAAAGGTCCCCAGATATTGAGGTTTTGGGAGTGGTGTATCTGAATCTTGTATACTGCCACTTTGCGTTCAGAAGCTCCTTTTCTTCTCTCTCACACAACTGGCCTATTACCGCCTGGTTTTTGGAGGAGAAGGAGGGCAGGTGATTTTCTAAGGATCGGGTTTTTACTAGGTCCTAAGAATGACTGGCTGACTGCTGGCGCTGAGAGCGCCCCGCGCCCCACCCCCACCCCACCCCTCAACCCGCAAGCTTTAGGTCCCCGAGGCCTTTAAATGCCTGAAAGGTGAACTTTGACCAGAGTGTTTCTTCCTGACCTGATAAATTCAGAGCTTGTTGCTACCTGACTCTTGCCATTTGTGACCTAATAAAAGACCAGAAGGGGCAGACTCAGATGGGAGTCAGTTCAGTCGCTCAGTCATGTCCGACTCTTTGCGACCCCATGAATCGCAGCACGCCAGGCCTCCCTGTCCATCACCAACTCCCAGAGTTTACTCAAACTCAGGTCCATCGAGTCGGTGATGCCATCCAGTAGAGAAAAAACATACATTAGGGGCCCGGGAAGGGGAATGAGAGGCACACATTTTGTAATAAGCATTTCAGTAGAAGAATAAAGTCAACACGTGGAATGGTGGATTCTCAACCAGGGGGCATTTGGCAATGTCTGGAGACATTTGGGTTGTCATCACTGGGGATTGCTTTTGGCATCTAGTGGGAAGAGGCCAGTGGTGCGTCTAAACATCCCATAAGGCACAGGACAGCCCTCCCCCACCCCACCCATCTCAGAATGTCAGTAGTGCCAAAAGATGAGGAATCTGGCTCCAAAGCCATGGCGTTGGAAGGGGTCTGGATCATCTAGTGATTCTTAAGGATCTTTGGGGGGGAGAGTTCCTGTCAGATCAAAACTATTTCCAGACTAAAATTAAGACATTTGTCGTCTTCTCTCTCTCCTCTCCTCAGTACGGTGGAGTTTTCCAGAAGCTATAGAAAGTGTGATGACATCACCACTCTCACGGGTCTGACGTGTTTTAGTCCCTTTTTTTTTAGTTTTAATTTCTAGTACAGCAAGTAGCAATGGATGTAAGTCACATAAACAAAGCCCTTTGAGGTCCTCAGTGGATAAGAGAGTAAAAGGGCCCTGATGCCAGAAGGGAGTCCAGCTGTGCATTTAGTGCAGGAGAACCTTCTGTAACCCTTTTGAAAGGGGCCACAGAGCTTTGCTCAAATGTAATGTGCAGCCTTGACTCCCCTGTGAAGCACTTAGGGAGGCCAAGTGACCCTATGAGAGAATTGTTTACAGTGAGAAGCACCTTATCAGTGACTAGAACACATCTGACCAAGGCATCTGGTAATCAGTAGTTCTCTGCCAATTGGATCGGCACAAACAACACTATTATTGTTCAGAGAAAGGGAAAAAAAAATCATTGTCTTGTTGGCTTTCTTGTCATTATTTTTTTTTCCTTTTAATGAAAGCTTTTTTGTGTGTTCTTTTTACAAAAGCAGTGCTTGCTCATTGCAGAAAATAAACAGGCAAAAAGAAGCACATGAAAAAACCCATCAGCTCATCTGCTAGTTTGCCATTTATTGTTTGGGACTAAGCTAGATTCATCCTCTTGGAAGATTTCCAGGATGGAGTCCCCCCATAGGGAACCCAGTTCAGAACAGGGTTTGGAGAAAAGGTAACTGTTCCTAGGTCAGATTTTTCGAAGGTACCAGGATAAAATAGAAACTTTTCTTTGCAGCTGCTTTTGCTGCCCGCTGTGGGTGCAGTGGGGGAACTCAAGATTCCTTCTGTGTGTCTCTGTGTGTGTGTGAGAGAGGGAGCTCAAACTCCTATGTGTGTTTAAGAATTTAGCAATTCTTCAGTTGCTTGGTGGATTTTGCACCTTACCTTTAGGTATCAAAATGGATACCAGTAATAGTTTTTTTGGAAAGTCAATAAAGTATCTGCTGTGAAATTCACGCTGTTCCTGAGCACTGCAGAGGGTCCCAGGGAGGGGGATTTGTTCCTGGATTTATGACCTCATGAACCCTTAGTGCACCAGCTGCACCGGTTTCACTTGGTAACTATAACTCTTTCCCAGCTCTACCAGGTAGCGCTTTAAAAATAGCTGCTTTAAAAAAAAAATAGCTGCTTTAGAGTAAGTATAGAAGGGAATTCTTAGAGCCTGTGTATTGGCCTTTTTCACAAAGATTAAATTATGCTAGTATTTATTGGAATGGATTAGACCTGCCTAGAGAAAGTCTGAAGAAAAGCTACCTAGAGGCGTTAGAGAGTAGTGGACAGGATACCAACCCCCTGTGACATTATGGATTTCAGAGTTCTGTGGTTACTGATTCCCATAACTAGTCTGACTTCTGGTTTTTATAGGGTGGAGGCTTTTCTGGGTGGGGAAAAACCTGATAGAAATGTCCCAAGTGTGTACTTCACTGGTGGAGGAGTCCCTCTCTACCAGTTCCTGTTGATGGAAGCCACTGGGCGAAAGGGCTCGATGGAGCAATGGAGAAGCTGGTCAGGTTCCTGCTCTCAGGGAGCTTACCTCTTAGTGGGGGAAGACAGCCCCTCAGGTCAAGAATAGAATTGCAGAGTGCGATAAGCAGGTGAAGGCTATGAGGCAGGATAGGAGGAAGAAGAAAGAGCAGCCGGTAGGGAGGGAGTGGTGGGGTTGACACTCCTTGACATTTGTGGTCAGAAGGCCTTCATTGTTGTGTGACTTTTGAGCAGAGACTTGAAGGAGGCCAGCCCAAGTGACTTATTTGGAGGAATAGGAGTCAGTCTTGTCTTGCCCAAACGCCTAGGTTATTAGCCTGTTTTCCACCCTTTTATTCCCACCCCCCCTCCCCGTACTAGGCAAACCTCTGTGGATTTAGTCTCTGAGTGGAGACTGTCTGCTCTGCTGTTAACTCCCCATTGCCTCCCTGGCACAGGGCCTGGGGCGCGGGGTTAACTCAGGCTTTTGTTGAAGGTCTTCATTGGTGAGCGCTGGGGAGACATTGGTGAACTAGATTAAGTTGGTTATCTTTTTCTTCTGTGAACCTTACATTAGGCTTTGCAAGATGTTTTTCTGTGTGTTTTCAGATGGAGAACTTTCAGATCAGTGCTAAGCTGTACAGATGATTATAAACCAACTGATTAACGATAACCCTATATGCAAAACAGAAAAAGAGACACAGAAATACAGAACAGACTTTTGAACTCTGTGGGAGAAGGTGAGGGTGGGATGTTTCAAAAGAACAGCATGTATACTATCTATGGTGAAACAGATCACCAGCCCAGGTGGGATGCATGAGACAAGTGCTCGAACCTGGTGCACTGGGAAGACCCAGAGGAATCGGGTGGAGAGGGAGATGGGAGGGGGGATCGGGATGGGGAATAAGTGTAAATCCATGGCTGATTCATATCAATGTATGACAAAACCCACTGAAATGTTGTGAAGCAATTAGCCTCCAACTAATAAAAAAATTAAAAAAAAACAAAAAACAAAGTATAATCCCATAAAATAATGCTGGTATCTTACCTGTTGTGTCTGACTCTTTTTTCGACCCATGGATTGTAGCCTGCCAAGCTCCTCTGTCCAGGGGATTTCCAGATAAGGATGCTGGAGTGGGTTGCCATTTCTTTCTCCAGCTCCAGGGTATCTTTCCAACCTGGGGATTGAACCCGCATCTCCTGCATTGGCAGGATTCTTTACTGCTTGGCCACCAGGGAAGTCTCATCTTACCTCTGTCTCTTCACATAAACCTAAGCAGTAGCGAAGGTTCACCTGGGGAACCAGAACCTCCTAGGTGAGGAGAATAAGATTTTCACAAAGAACCAGTTTATCTCTCTTGGAGGTGATTGAAAAGTGAGAAAGTAAGCACTGAGATTTTTCTGTAGCCTTACCACTGATAATTTTGGTTTCACCGTTCTGAAATTATTCTAGTTTTAATAAAGATACTCAAAAGGATAGCCTTATTATTCGTCTGTTGGCCATTGGTTATCACATCTGATAGGATTTATAGATATTCAAATATTTCCCATGAGTTCAGCTTTCTTCTACTATATCCTTGAGTGGAATTTGTGATGAAGGATTATTTCACAGCATTATAGCTGAATTCAGTGATCCTTGGTGCAAGAAAACTGCTCTTCCTCCTGTAGTGACGAAAGCATTCCAATCATAATTTCAGATTAAAGTGATCAGAGATCCCGTCAGCTCCAGAAGTGTACTTTATGAGTACTTGTTGGTATCCTGCCGTGCATTGCAAAAGAATTCTGGAGGTCTGCCCAACACCACTCAGCAATAAGCACTTTCCATTAGTTGAATGGAAATCTTTTATTTCCTTACCCACTGTCTGACCTTACAAAAAATATTTCATAGCTTGAAACCTATTATTTCTTTTAATTTTTAAGAAATTTACCAGAAATCCAGAGTATCAGGAACTACCACGTGGTAATTGTACTTATATTACGAATTGAGGAACAGTTGATTTGACTTGGTTGACTCAACAAATCTATGAGTTGAAAACAAAGTGTAAATAGATACTGTATGCCTATGTATGTCCTGATTTTTTTTTTTCATGTTTTTGTTTTTAAGATCCTTTGCTCAACCTCATTCTGAATTGATGAGTTTGAGGACAAGAGTCCATCACTTAATGCAATGAAAGTAGACATACTGAAAATTTGGGAGGGATCCCTTTAGGTGCTGTTTCTTAGAAGGGAAAAAAACTTTTAAGTTGGAATCTCTTAACTTGCATGGCAAAGGCCTCTTAACTCTGAAGGGCTCTCGCACTTTCGAAAAATGTGTTAGAGAAATGCACTGTACAATTCTTAGCAAGGTTAACTTGCCCAGAATCTCACAACCTGTGTTTAAATTGGACTGCCTGATTTGAATTCTAGCTCTTCAGCTCCAGTGATGGGACTCATTAATTGTCTCATTATACTATTGCCTCTTAGATAATTGTTTTTTATTGGTTTTGTTTTACCATTATTATGATGTTCCCACCCCACCCCCATATTGTTTACAAATGTATATTTTTCAACCACACTTTGGATCGCAAAAAGACTTAGGAAAACCTAGCCACTTTTTGCTGTGTGTCACGCTTAGAGACACTGAACTTAGAGTTCTGAGTCCTAAAAGAACCTATAAATGATTTCTTTGGAAACGAGGATATTTGCATTTGGGAAAGTTGATTTTGCCCCCTCCTCCCCACTGCCCCTTTGGAGAGTAAACTCTCAGGTCTATAATTACACACTCTAGGATATATTCAGCTGTGTTTTTTAATGTCATAAAGCCTTTTAGACAAAAATGGTTGGCTAGTCTAAAATCAGACACTTTGATAGGATGCAAGTGGCTTGCTGAAGATTTTTTTTTAACCAAAATGTAAATGTTTCAACTATAAACTTCTGGGAAAAGCATTATTCCTAGCTGAAATCCATGTCAAAATGTATTGGGAAAAACCGACATGGGGGTTGAGGGGAGTATGCAGAAGACTGATGGGTTGGGTTCATGATTTGGAAGAGGTGAAGGCTTAGACTTCCTGTAATTAGATTAAGCTGTGTTCCAGGTCCTGATTGCATGGTGTTTTCACCTGGATATAATCAATCAGTATTTATTGACAATCTAATATATTCAGCACTACTAGGGATGGTGGGAGATAGAGGGAAGTAATAGATACAGTCTCCCCTTCCCTGACCCCTGTGATGGATGACATTCATAAAAAAGACACACTCCAAGGGGCTCTGTGTAGATAAGATCATCTGCCTAAGGGAGAATATTGGAATTCAAATGAGTAGCAGAGACCCTATCAAAAGGAAATCTTGAATCTATTCGTGTATATCATTCATTCACGGACTTTGGTACTTTTTTTTTTTATTAGCTAACAAATTATTTGCTGTATACTACAATTTACCCTGGCACATCAGTTTGTTGCGAGGTTACAGTTGAAAACTGTTGTTTTGGAGCTTACAGTAATAGAGGAGACAGGATTTACAGGCATAAAATAACTGAATAATTCAGGGTAGTATAAAATATATGGAAGTGTGGCAGTATGCACTGTGACTGCTCCTTGAGGGCTGTTGTTGTCAGGCAATCTTTAAGGAGAGAATGGTGGCTGAAAAATGGACAGCTTATCAGTCTGGGTTCTTAATTATAAACAACAGAAATTAAATCTCATCAATTTTTAAGCAGAAAAGGAATTTCTTAAAAAGATACTGGGACACGTGCATACCCTTAGACCCTTCAGTTTCATTCCTAAACGTATACCCAATAGACACACAACACACCTGTGTTCACTGATGCGTCCGTTTGTAATAGAACCAAACTGGAAACTATCCAAATGTCCATAAGCAGTAGCATAGACATGTAGTGGAGTATTGACCTAGTGCAAGAAGGCTGTACATTCAGAATGAGAAATGAGAAACCACAATTACTCTCAACACCGTGGGTGAATCTCAAAAGACATAATGTTGCGTGAAAGAAGCCAGGTACAAAAGAGAGCACAGTGAATTTCATTTACATCAGGTTGAACAACAGGCAAAAGTGAACTCTGCTGTTTGTTAGAAGTCAGGTTGTTGGCTGCCCTTGGAAGGGAATTGGTAACTGGAAAGGGGAAGTGAGGGAACTTTCAGGGGAGCACTCGGAATGTTCTGTGTCCTGACACAAGTGGGTTCAGTTTGTGAAAATGCTTCGAGCTGGATACTTGATGCACTTGAAATCCCTTCCATATGTATGCTGTATACTTTTCTGTATGTATGTTACACATCACACATAAAAAAAATTTTTTTCATGTTGTAAGAAAGGTTCAGTGGATTCCTCAGAATTACTGGAGTTCTTGACTATGTATCCCACAGCCGAGTTTAGTTTCCCAACTCATGCCACTGAGCTGCACTGCCGCCGGCCCTGCTGGCTGGCCCCTGCCACATTTTCAGCTGTTACAGTGAGGGGAGGTGGTATCCGCCAGAAATTGTTTTTAAAAAGGGCGGGGCTGTTGTAGATTTGGGGACAGCCAGAAATAGTGAAATCCCCTCCGAGGTAAACAAGTCTATTTCAAATGTTAGGAACGGTAGAAGCCTGGGACAGAGGTTGACTAGAGCGTGGCAAATGGGTCCAGTGGAACAAGTTCAGCCGGATTGAAGGGTGTGTTCTGGGAACATGGCCTTCAGAGAAGTTGAAGGAATAGGGTGGGACAAGATTAAAGATTACTTTGAAAGTCAGGCAGAGGAATTAAATTCTAGCATGGGTATTTTGGAGCCCATAAAAGGTTTTGAACAAGACAGTATCCTGAGAGGAAGAGGTGTTTAAGGACCATTAATCTGACAGCACCTCTAGGGGCTGCTTGGAGGCATCTGTAGTAAGGTAGGGGTGTGCTGGTGGGTTTGGAATAGAAATTAAAGGCAGAGATTGGATTTCAGAGGGATTTGGAAGGGAAAAAAAATCAATAGGACTCAAAGAAGACAATGAAGGAGAAGCCAATTCCCAAAACCTTTTGAGCCTGAGTGTCTCTACAGGGTGCTGCCTTTCCTTTCAAGCCAGTGAGGCTGAATAGAGGGGAACGAGTTTGGAGGAAGTTGAAGAATGGATGTTTTGGAATTGTTGAGTTCGAGGTGACAGGCATTGAGTAAAAGTGGCTCGTGGGCAGTTGGGCGTGGAAGAAGCCCTCTGAAAGCACAGTTCTCCCAGGGAGCTGGGTTGTGAAGTCAGAGGACAGAATGTGCTGGGCCCTTGGGCCAGTTCTCAGTTCTGGGATGGTGGGTAGGCTGTTTTGATGTCAGTTTTGATGTCAGTTGCTCAGTTGTGTCCAACTCTTTGTGACCCCATGGACTGCAGCACACCAGGCTTCCCTGTCCATCACCAACTCCTGGATCTTGCTCCGACTCGATGGACATACAGATGGACTGACATCCATCGAGTCGGTGATGCCATCCAGCCATCTCATCCTCTGTCATTTTGATGTTAATGTAGCAGCGAATACAGACACTGCCTTTGCCTTCTGTTCCAGAGAGCCGAGTCCTCCACCCTTGATACTGATCCTTTGATACAGATTGCTGTTTCACATGGTCTTGTTTGCTACTCTAATATCTTTGGAAAGAAAATGATTAACATATGGCAGGCTTTTTTGGTTGTTTCTGATGGTTTTGAATGTTTTGGTGGTTTTTTTTTAATGAGTCTATTCAGAATCAACAAAGAATTTTTTTTTTTGTTTTTAAGTTTATTTTTGGCTGTGCTGGGTCTTTTTTGCTTTGCATGGGCTTCACTAGTTGCAATGAGCAGGGCCTACTCTCTAGTCGCGGTGCACGGGCTTCTCATTGTGGTGGCTTCTCTGGTTGCAGAGCACCACTTCTAGAGCTCGAAGGCTTCAGTAATTGTGGCACACAGGCTTAGTGGTCCGCAGCATGAGGGATCTTTCCAGACCAGGGATCATCAAGCCCTTGTCCCCTGCATCGGCAGGCAGATTCTTACCCACTGCACCCCTAGGGAAGTCCTGAATACTTTGAATACAAGGAGAATATGTTAAAATGGGGGACTTGAAACAGACCAAGAGAATGTGTATGGAAAGTAGGCTTCCAGCTGATCAGAAGAATTCTGAGCCACCACTGCAGGGGGTAGCCTTGGATCAGTGATGGTAGCTCCATTCCAGATTGTTCTGAGAAAAGAATGGCTGTAAAACCTACTTAGGCCTCACAGGTCTTTTGGAGCCTGTAGCCAGTACATTTAGGCATTGTCAGTAACCACGAGCTTAGGCATATCAGATTCAGGCTTGGCGAGGCAGCTTGGTCTCCAGAGCATGACGCGGGCTTTGTGTACAGCTTGAAAGCGGTTGCTGAGGCACGCCTTCTTGGTTTTCCTCTCGGGACTTGATTCTCTGTAGTCTAGAGCATGTCCTCACTTGTAGGTGACGCTGGCGTGCTTAGGCATCATTCAAGGCTCTACAGCTATCTCAACAGGAAACAGTGCACCCCTTGGTGAGACAGTGAAGAAAATCCTTAGATGGTGGTCCATCATTTATGTCTGCTGGCATATCGTGTTTTGAGTCCTTGGGCTGTTCAATTTAATAGGTGATGTCCCCCATTTAACCTAGTGTAGAAGATCAGAGTCAAGTTAGCTGAAAATCCCCAAAGCTTTTCTGTCCCTGAAAGGTTTCTCTGCTAAAATAAAGAGGTAGCAGGTTGAGAATGGAGGGAAGGGACTTTGAGTCCATGTCAGAAGATGAATTAGGCTTTCTAATTGATTGAGTTTTAAAATGAAACTGAAATGATGAACGTCGCGTTTCTAAAAATTAACTTTTTGCTTGTGAATCTAACAACCTTTGTAATACTTTTCCTTTGGTCACATGATACACATGCTTAGACCTGGCCCACATCTTTACATCAGAATAAAAAAGTTTGCCAAGACTTCTCAGTATCATAGGTCATGTAGTTTGACAGGATTTAAAGCAAGATCGCAGAAATCAGAGCTATCATTTTTATAGAGAAGGTTCCACCAGCTGGTTTGAGAAAACACCCCTTCCACATTTCCCCATCACCTCATTTACCTAAAAAAAAAAAAGTCTTAATAAATAATAATTGCCTAAAACTAGCAAGACACAGAGTGTGGAAATGATTATTAGGTTGAATGAACTTCAGTGATGAATAGAGCTTGCTTTTATTTTATATATGTTTTTGTAGTCCAATTTAAAAATCTTATTGTTTTTAATCTAGGTGCTGTCTCATCTTATGCACTGGAACTTAATTTGACAGATTCATCAAAAGCCACTTGCCTTTATGCAAAATGGCAGATGAATTTCACAATACGCTATGAGACCACAGACAAGCATAATGTAAGTGTTTTTATTTTTCTTTGGGTTTTATAGTAGGAATTTAATTGTACTCTTTTAATTCTTTGGGTTCATTTATACAAATATAATTTCATGTTAACTTACACCATGTAAATTTTGTGGAGCTATTTTATTTAGCATGTATACTTGAAGGTATTCTATTTAGTTTTGAAGTGAATTTTTTTAATTTATTTAGGAATGAATATTTTAATTAATCAGTTCTTTGGAGGTTTTTTGGAGTTGGTTAAGGGAAAATGATCTGAAGACTATGGTGTTTCAGGTCTAACCACTTCTATAATTTTTTGACATGTACTAACATCAAAGCTTTTTTAAATAGCTTGCTATTAAAGTCTCCTTTGGGTGGAGGTGGGTTTAACCTCTCAATCCTTTTTGCCTTATTTCTTTTGGTTGAGATCCTGCTTGCTTACAGCCTGATATTTTTTTTTAAAGTCAATAGCTGAACTTCAGACTGGTTTTCCTTTTGTTTTTAGACATACGTCAATTTGTCCAGAGGGACTGGTGTGTAGTTAAAGAATCAGAAACCCGTCAGCATAGATGGGCCAGGCTGGCCAGTGGGGTGTGATATCAACTTCACAGTGGCACTCCTGGTGGAAATGCTTGTTCTCATTGCTGCCTGTTTGGAACTAAGCCCCAGATGTCTTTTTCTTTTAGAAAACTGTAACCATTTCAGACTTTGGTGCTGCAACCTACAATGGAAGCTTTTGTGGGGACGACCAGAATGGTCCCAAAATAGCAATGCAGTTTGGGTCCGGTTTTTCCTGGATTGTGAATTTTACAAAAGAGGCATCATCTACATCTACTTACTTAGTCGACTACATCTCATTTTCCTACAACACTAATGATAACACAACATTTCCTGATGCGAAGGAAAAAGGTAACCTTAAGAATTGGATTGTGTTTGTGTTCTCTTGCTCTTCATTAATAATGAACAATGTAAATAATTTAAAAGCCATGCTTATGCTTGTCTGTCTCCCTAATCGGAATGGAAATGTCATGTCTCTGGATTTTCTTGCACAGCATAGTGTTTGACACAGTGAGGATGTCTGATGTCGTTGCTTGATGCTTTACTGTGTGCCGTGTAGTACCCTAAGTATGTTGCCAGGAGCGTCTCACTGAAGCCTTAACAGCAACCCTGGGAAGTAGATGTTATCTCAGCTTTACAGGCCTGGTGAGATTAGATCTCTTTACCAAAGGTCGCACAGGCTAGTAAGCGGTATGCTGGTGTTTGAACCAAAGCCTGTTGAGCTTATAGAGTCCGAGGCACATAACTACTGTTATTTACTTCATTCAGTGGTGGGCAGTCAATAAGTGTTGAATGAATGAGAAAATCCTTTACTGATAACTATTTTAAATGGGTACAAGTTTAGTAGCCTGAGACCAGCAGAAAAACTTCATCTTCGAATCTTGTTACTGTTTATATAGGATTTTGACTGTAAAGTAAAAAAGGCAAGAGAAAAAAGTTGTTTAAAAAAAAAGGTAAGATGACTGAAGTTAATATTTGCTGCTATTTTGAGACAATTTTACATCAAAATGAACTTGGGAAGGCATTGGGAATTAGGCCATTCTGGTAACTCCAGAATACTGGAGTTGGGTAGCCTTTCCCTTCTCCAGGGAATCTTCCCAACCCAGGGATTGAACCCAGGTCTCCTGCATTGCAGGCATATTCTTGACCAGCTGAGCCACCAGGGAAGCCCAAGAATACTGGAGTGGGTAGCCTATCTCTACTCCATCGGATCTTCCTGACCCAGGAATTGAACTGTGGTCTCCTGCATTGCAGGTGGATTCTTTACCAACTGAGCTACCAGGAAAGCCGCTCTGGTAACTTACTAGAAGTGAAATGTGTATTAAAATATTTTGAAGGCATGGATAATGGAGATTTCAGTCTTGTTAGGGATATAATTCTCTTCTTTGCCTTCCACTGAGATTGGGATATTAACATGGTGTTCCTAGTAGCTTAGCATTTGTCATAGATAGTATTTCATCCTGACCTCAGAAACACAAGTAGATGGGATGGAGTATCAAAAGATTATATTTTTAAAGACCCAGAAGTGAGTGAGCTCATGTAAAACATGGGCAGTATCACTAACTGAGACTCAGAAATCAAATCCTAGTTTTCTTTTTACTGATCTGTTAGTTTGAGAGGATGACTGAAGCAAGTTTGTTCTTGGATAGCTTGTATATTTAGCTTTCTGCTGTATATTGTCTTTCAGAACTAGGATTAGGATTTGCCCCTAACTTTCAAGGAGCTTAAGAACTAGTTGGAGAGACAAAGTGAAGTTGTTTTCCCAAGTATACATGGAAAAATTGGAAAGCATTGAGATCTGTGTGCTTTTGTTATTGTTTGTGTTTTTGGGGTGGAGGGTTCATAAATCTTTTCTGACAATGTGAGGAAAGCTCTAGACTTTCTTTCTCAAGGCACAGAGTGAACTTTACCTATGGTACATAGTCCCTGAGCCCATCAGTGGATGCCTGTGGACAAGAGGGCCTGATGGATGACAAGCAGAGGAGGTGATGCATTGGAGGAGTGAGAAAGCTTGGTGTAGAGGAGGAGGACCTGAGCTGAAACTTCGCCTAATGGTAGATTTTGAGTAAGCGGAGAATTTTGAGCAGAGTATTTCCAGCAGGGGGAAGCACAGTATGTGCAGTAGTGATTGGAGAGCTGCCCAGTTAAAATAGAGGCTGTACATAGTAGAAGGAAAATCATGTTGGCCAGGTGCAGTGAGTCTAAATTAATAGGGGGCTTTGGAAGCCAAGGAACTGCTTTTAGCTTGATGGGGTAGGCACTGGGGAACCATTTTAGATTTTTAAGCAGAAGAATGATGTAACAAAAGTAAGAGACAGTAGTTTATAAAGAATGTTCTGCAGGATTAAATGGGAAGTGAGGAGACTACAGGCAGAGATACCAGCTTAAGAGACTGTTATAGAACTCAACGGATGATGTAATAAGTACCCGGACCAAGGGGAGGTGGCAGTAAAAGCAGATGGGGCTTAATCTAATAGATTTGATGGGAAGACTGTGGACTTTGAAACATTAACACCGATCTCTCCCCCCATTTATTTATTTATTTTTGGCCATGGGCTTCCCAGGTGGCTCAGATGGTAAAGAATCCTCCTGCCAAGTGGGAGACGTGGGTTCGACCCTTGGGTCGGGAAGGTCCCTTGGAGAAGAGAATGGCTACCCACTCCAGTATTCTTGCCTGGGAAATCCCATGGACAGAAGAGCCTGGTGGGATACAGTCCATGGGGTCGCAAAGAGTGGGACATGTCTGAGCTACTAAACAGCATCAACAACATTTTTTTGGCTGTACCACATGACTTGTGGGATCTTAGCTTCCTGACTAAGGGAAGATACAATTTTTATTGCTAGCTTCTGTAATATTTGAAACTATTTGAGATTTTAAATGACTCCCTTAAACAAACTGTTGATGATAGTTTTTTGAAATAATTTAGCATCGTATTTTTAGGCATATGGTAATTGAAGTGACTTTGAAGTTGTTTTTTGTTTTCGACTGTGCCACAGTTTCTGGGAGTTTAGTTCCCCAACCAGCAATTAAACCCGCATCCTTGGCAGTGAAAGACCAGCGTTCTAACCACAGGACTGCCAGGGAATTACCTCCTGCTGTTTCCTTTAAATTTTTCTTTTTCATGATTAAAATACAATGTACTCTGCTCAGTGTTATGTGCCACCTTGAATGGGAGGTGGGGGTTAGGGGGAGAATGTGCTGTGCTTCGCTGTGAGTGGTGTCTGACTCTCTGCGACCCCCATGGACCATAGCCTGCCAGGCTCCTGTGTCCATGGGGATTCTCCAGGCAAGAATACTGGAGTGGGTTGCCATGCCCTCCTCCAGGGGATCTTCCCAGCCCAGGCATCGAACCCAGGTCTCCCTCATTGCAGGTGGATTCTGTACCATCTGAGCCACCATGTATATGTATGGCTGAGTCCCTTCACTTAATTGGCTATACCCCAATACAAAATGTGTTTAGTGTTAAATAAATGAAAATTTTTAAAAAATTACACTGTAGAAATAACAGAACCACACATAAACCCATTACCCAGAACGAATGCTGTTTTTTCCATATTTGCCTCATTGTTTTATTTCAAGAAATAAAACCTTACCAGGTACTTTAGAGGTTTCCTTTGTACCCACTCCTCAGAGTCATTTTCCTCCCTGCCTCCCAAGAGGGGACCACTCTTGGGAGTTAGGAGTGTAACTTTCCTGTCTGTATGTTTGTATTTGACTAATATATATGTCAATATATGTTCAGACACAATACATCATTTTAAAAATGACAGTTTTATAATGTAACTCCGGTGTGTCTATGACTTGTTTTTGCACTCATTTGTTTTTTGAGGTCTGTCTATGTACAGCCAGTTCAGACATCTATTCACTTAGTTAACAGTGAAAAACGGTTTTGGAGGAAACTGTTCTGGTTCATTGGTTTAAATTGTTTTTTTCCCCTTTGGCATTTCACTATAGGCATCATAATAACAGCACAGAAAGGCGGTAACTTACTGCTTTCATATTCTGAGATTTTCCTAAATGGAATAGTCTCTAAATTCTATCCAGGAAGAGGTTTCAAAAACTCACTTTAGTTACTTTCACTTACTTTGGGATTGTAGCACAAAAATAATCCTTGATTATTCCATCTCTCTCGTTTGTTTTGTCACTAAGTCCTGTTGATTCTGCCTTAGATATGTGTTTTCGATTTGCCTTTCTGCTCTCTTCTTGGGCTTCCCTGGTGGCTCAGTGTGGTAATGAACCTGTCTGCCAGTGCAGGAGATGTGGTTTCAATCCCTGGGTTGGGAAGATCCCCTGGAGGAGGAAATGGCAACCCAGTCCAGAATTCTTGCCTGGGAAATCCCATGGACAGAAGGAACTGGCGGGCCACAGTCCATGGGGTCACAAAGAGTCAGCCATGACTGAGCACGCATGCATGCTCTCTTCTTGCTGCCCCTCACTGTCTTGGTTTAGGCAACTCCTCCTTATCTCCCCTGCTTTTTTATACTTTTATTTATTTTTGTGCTGGATCTTTGTTGCTTGCAGGCTTTTCTCTAGTTGCGGTGACCAGTTGCTTCTCTCTCGTTGTGGTGTGCGGGCTTCTCATTGAAATGGCTTCTTGTTGTGGAGCATGGACCATAGGACACATGGGCTTCAGTAGTTGTAGCACGTGGGCTCTGGAGCACAGGCTCAAAGACTGTGGGCTTAGTTGCTCTGCAGCATATGGGATCTTCCCAGATCTGGGATCGAGTCCATGTCTGCTGCACTGGCAGGCGGGTTCTTTACCACTGAGCCACCAGGGAAACCCTCATCTTTCCCCTTAACCAGGTCATTAGCCTACTAACTAGTTTACCTCTTAAATGACGTCGCTTAAAAAGTTTCTGCTCTGCCTGACCTCTACAGTTTTGCTGTCTTCCTTAAAATAAGTGACACGTTTGTTATTTCCAGCTTTAAAAACTGAAACTGACCCTCTATTGCTAACAAAACAGTGCCCGACCTGTCCTTAGGTCTTAGAATATGCTGCAAAGTGTGACCACCTGCAACTTATCTTTCCTTCCTAATCCCCATCACCCCTTTCCTCTTAACCCCTTGTGTTTCAGCCACAGTGAATTTGTCTGTCCCTGAACAGGCCTTGTCTGTTGTCACTTCAGGAGTGGGGTGGGGCAGGCACACAGAAAAGGTGAAAGTCTATATGATCACTTTCCTCCTACCTTCTTGGAAATAGCTGTTGTTAACTCTTGTCTTACAGGAGTTTTTACTGTTAATTACCATGTGGCACTCAAGATTCCATTGAATGACATCTTTAGATGCAATAGTTTGTCAACCTTAGAAAACAGTGATGTTGTCCAGCACTATTGGGATGTTCATGTACAAGCTTTTGTCCAGAATGGCACAGTGAGCACAACAGGTGAGCACTTTAAAAACAGAGACATTTCTATACTTGGGTCCTAACTTAAGATTAGAGTATACCAAGAAGCTTTAGTTGAAGTATTATCTGAAGCATTTGTGTGTTAAGACTTACAGCTCCATTGCACTGTAAAGTTTTTATAAATAACAGCAATTCTTATTCTGGTAGAACTTGGCTTTCAGGTTTCTGATGGACATGTGGAGGAATGATCTTCTGAAATACCCTACCTCTAGTGCTCTCCGTGGATAAAACCTAATCTTTGTTGGAACAAATCCTCAAATAGCATTTGATCCTTAGCTCTTAAGCTTTTGAAGATCCCAGACAAAAGCTGAGAAATTGGATTTCTGTGTTCTAATCTTGACTTTTATAAATTGGTTTTGTAACTTTTGTATGACTTTATGGGAAATACATTAATTTCTCAGGCACCAGTTCTGGAAAATGACCAACACTTCCTAAGAAGAGGTTGAAATGCCTATGATTTGCTGTAGGGGCAACACAGATAAAAAAGGTTCATTTGTATTTAAATCCTTCAGTGATTTTTAAACTTTTTTTCAGTTAAAAACACTATTTTTTTAAAAAAATGTAGGAGTGAACTGTTTTCAAACTTAAATCTCTGATTTTCATTTCAGAAGCAGGTGATAATTTGGGGGGAACAAAGGGTATAAAAATGAGTGTGGCCACATGTGAGTAGATAAAGCATTTGTATGTGTCTGGAGCCCATCTGCTGTGTCATAACTTTTTTTAAGATTGTCTGCATATGAAGCAGCAGTTTGAGGACCTCTGCCTCATTTAGTTTAAAATACTAATAATACTTTCAAGACATTCCCTATCCCGAATATAATCCTTTTGTACTTCTGTTTTGAGAAATATGTTGCTCTTCCCTGACCTTATGAATTAAACAATTTATTTTGTCCTTGTATGTTTTAGAGTTTTTGTGTGATAAAGATAAAACTGTAACCACTGCCGTGCCCATCATTCCCACCACGGTGCCATCTCCAACAAAACCAGTGGTCGGATCCTATTCAGTTGTAAATAGCAATGGTACCTGTCTTCTGGCTACCATGGGGCTGCAGCTGAACGTTACTCACGATAAGGTATAGTTGCCTGTTTTTATTGATATGTTCTTTTCTGTATCTCCTTTCCAATGTAGTGGGTCCAGCCTTCAGCCCAAGAGTGTGTAATGGACTGATGCAGTTTTAAATAGTGATCTGATGTTGTCTTGTAGAGTTGTAACTAATTTGAGTTAATACAACCATAAAGAGTTAATGTTGCTGTCAAGGGATTGTCTTGGCCAGCAGGAAACCTATTAGTTTAAGGGACTCTTTGGGGTATAGATTCTTTTGCCATCAGCAGGTCAGAATATGAGCAGTTTTTGTTTTTTTTTTAAGAGCAGTCTTTTTTAAAATTTTTATTTATTTATTTTTACTTCTTTTTCTCTGTGCTGAGTCTTTTAAAAATTTACTTATTTATTTATTTAAAAAATTTTTCTCTGTGCTGGGTCTTCATTGCTTTGGGTGGGCTTTCTAGTTGTGGTGAGTGGGGGCTACTCACCGTTACTGTGCACAGGCTTCTCATCGCGGTGGCTTCTCTGTCGTGGAGCATGGGCTCTAGGCACGCAGGCCTCAGTAGTTGCTACTCTAGAGCTGGGGCTCAGTGGTTGTGGCACACGGGCTTATTTGCTCTGTGGCATGTGGGATCTTCCTCGACCAGGGATGGAACCTGAGTCCCCTGCACTGGCCAGCCGATTCTTATTCACTGCACCACGAGGGAAGTCCAAGCAGTTGATCTTTGTTTCAGTTAGTTTAAAATACAACTCCTCCACACTTTTCTGTGAGGGCTTCCCTGGTGGCTCAGATGGTAAAAAATCTGCCTGCAGTACAGGAGACCCTGGCTCGATCCCTGGGTCAGGAAGATCCCCTGGAGAAGGGAATAGCTACCCACTCCAGTATTCTTGCCTAGAGAATTCCGTGGTCAGACCATGGGGTTGCAAAGAGTTGGACACAACTGAGCGACTGACACTGTAAACTCGGAACACAGCGCAGCTGTTTCTCCAGCTATTTGCTGGTTTGAATGGTATAGGTAGGTAAATACAGAAAGGAGTACCTGCTTGCAAAGCTCTATTGGGCCTACAGAGGGCGATCTGGCAAACCGATCCCATTTCCAGTGTCTTGGGACTTAAACAAACTAGACAGATGGCTCTTGTGCTCCGTAAGAAATGTCTTTTCATTTGGCTCATTGTTTGAGGAAGCTTCCCTCTTGTCTTCCTTTTTTTTTTTTTAAAGTCTGCTGAGTTACAGCTTAAGGGTCTTGTGCCAACTTTGAAAGTAAGACATCATACATTTAAGTATCCAGGAGACAAAAGGAGTTTTTGTTCTCCGTGAACTTGATCTTATTGGAATATAAGGTTTTGCTGTAGATTTTTATGGTTAATCTATGCCTTTCTCCCCTCCTCTTCCCCTGAAGGTTGCTTCAGTTTTTAATATCAATCCCAACACAACCAACGCTACTGGCAGCTGCCAACCTCAGACTGCTCTTCTCAGGCTGAGCAGCAGCAACATCAAGTATCTCGACTTTGTCTTTGCTGTGGTGAGTAACTGGTTCATCAAGATCATTCTCTCAGAAACACATCTGAAAGTCTCTGTGTGAATGGGTGTGTATGTTTATGTGTTGAGGGGGATAATTATCTCTATTTTCCATTTCAACACTACTTAATTATACAGTGTTGTCCATTGATTCCTGTTAATCCCGCAGGGTCACTTCCATGTTCTGTGGACTGAGCTCATTCTCCTCTTCTGCTGTTCTATAGATCTTAGGGTAGGAGTAAGAATTAACCCATATCAAAAAAAATCTAATCTGTCCAAATAGATATATGTAATAATAAAGTCTATTTATAAAAGACAAAGTACTTTCCATAGTTTTTTTCCATTATTGGTTAGAAAATTCTCCTGTTTATTATGATATTTAGGCTTTTTCAAGGTTATACTACTTGTCAGAGTATCAGTAATAATGATAGCTAACACTTAATGAGTACTCACTGTGTCCAAGGCTCTGCATGTACTATGTCAGGATAGTTTATAATGGCAGCATCCAGGTTTTCTTTGTTCATGGTCCCATCAAAGGCTGGACCCTAAACAGAAGTTTTTGTGCATGTTCTCCTTCTAGCTAGCATAAATTAATCATTGGGGACCTTTATTTCCACCTCAGAAGCAGTTGTTATCCCCATAATTTTTTGAAGGGTGTGTGTATGTGTGCGTGTGTGTGTGTGCATGTGTATGCACAGGTTACAGCAAATTGTAATGGGGAAGAGGGGCTAGCTACCCGTGAGGGAACCTGTTGACCGACCAACAGTTAATATATAAGTGACTAAAAACAGTTGTGCTTTTAAATCAGATTACTCATATCTAGGGATGGGGAAATAGCTTCAACATCTGATATATGAAAAGTTAGGCATGTCTTTGTTTCTTGTCTAAACTTGGTATTTTGAGTATAAAGCCTTTTTCCTCTATGGAATATATGCAGAGGAATTGATTATGTTTTAGAAAGATTTATAAAAATCTTCTTTTTCCAATATGTAAATAATTTCTCCATTACAGTACACATATGACCAGTGAACTGCTATTAAGAATGTATAGTTAAGCTTGTCATCTTCAATGTGGTAGAGCAAGCTTCCCAAGTTACCTCATAGAGATTATATTGTAGTCAATAAGAACAAAGAAAGCAAAAAAAAAAAAGAACAAAGAAAGCAATATTTTAGATTCATTCCCTTTTGAGTGATTGAGCTTGATCTTTCTAGCTGAGGTAGGATCCTAAAGGGAACATGGTTTTTTCTGACTCTCATGGGGAAATGTGTACTACTTAATTGCAGAAGACTATTCTAAAATGTACTTCAAAATAGTGACATTTTAACCCTGCTACAGGCGCTTTGAAAAGTCTAGAAATATCTGCAGTGTCACCAGAGTTAAGAGGGGCCCATCTCACCTTCAATCCTATCATGATAATTGCTTCTTAGGATAATTGAATTCAGTGTATATACAGGATGCTTTTTATACTGTTCATGAGGTTCTAATGGCAAGTATACTGGGGTGGTTTGCCATTCATTCCTCCGGTGGATCACATTTTGTCAGAACTCTCCTATGACCCGTCTGTCTTAGATGGCCCTGCACGGCAAGGCTCGTAGCTTAATTGAGTTACACAGGCCACTCACCATGACGAGGCATGTGGCTTTTTTTTCCAGTGGAAAAGACCTGATGCTGGGAAGGATTGAGGGCAAAAGGAAAAGAGGGTGTCAGAGGATGAGATGGCTGGATGGCATCACTGTTGCAATGGGCATGAACTTGGGCAAATTCTAGGAGGTGGTGAGGGACAGGGAGGCCTGACATGCTACAGTCCACAGGATCGCGAAGAGTTGGATGCGACTGGGCAACTGAACAACAACAACACAGGATGCTATGGTGGGATACAAAGAAGAAGGCCTGTGTTCTTAAGATGCCCATGATTTATTGGTCAAGGTGTGTGTATGCATGCACTCAGTTGTAGCCAACTGTTTGTGACCCCATGGACTGTAGCCCATCAGTCTCCTCTGTCCATGGGATTTTCCAGGCAAGAGTACTGGAGCAGGTTGCTGTTTCCTTCTCCAGGCGATCTTCCTGACCCAGGGATCGAGCCTGCATCTCTTGCATTGGCAGGCGGATTCTTTACCACTGAGCCTTTGGGGAAGCCCCCAAGTGGTAAAGATAACAGTGTACAAATAACCACCACTTTTATGGAAGGCCTTGAATGCCATGCTGGCTTTTGGATTTGGTTCTGTGGAAAAGTAGACTGTGCTGTAGGAGGTGCATTCAAAGTGGGGTGAGTGTTAGACCAGAGGGAAGTACAAAGTGCTTTGGGAGTAAAGGAGGGCTTCCCAGGTGATTCAGTGGTAAAGAATCTGCCTGCTATTGCAGGAGACACAAGAGTCCCAGGTTCGATCCCTGGAGAAGGGAATGGCTGCTTCCAATATTCTTGCCTGGAGAGTTCCATGGGCAGAGGAACCTGGCAAGCTACAGTCCATAGGGTCGCAAAGAGTCAGACACGACTGAGTGGCCCGACACAACAATAGGAGTATAGAGGAAGAAGCCATTAATTCTGGCTGGAGGGGAGAGTCAGGAGGGTTTTACAGAAGAAATGGCATTAAAGCTGGACATACAAGAATGGGTCAGATGTGTACACGTGGAGTATAAGGGGGGTAAGTGAAAAAGTACAAAATAATCCTTGGATAAAGGAACACAATTTAGACTAGGTGGAAAATGAGGCATGGAGCATGTTTAGTGAATGATAAGTTTGGAAGAGTGTTTGGGACAAATTTTGGAGAGCCTTGAATGGCGAACCAAGGAGAGATGGGGTGACGTTGTCAAGACTTCCTGTGTGCTTTCTCCTGAAGTTCTCTTAGTCTGCCCCCTTGTTTTCATTCCCTACCGATTCCAGCCTACATTACCGCTTACCTCCTAACTAGTTTCAGACCACCTCCTAACTAGTCCCCCCTTCTCCTCCCCTCCCCCTCCCCTCCCCTAATGTACTTCAGCATCAGCTGAATCTTCTTGAAGCTCAGCTCTTTCTCAGAAACCTGCAGTAGTTCTGTTTTGCCAACAAGGAAACATCTAAATTCCATGCCGGGATAGTTCAAGCCTCCCCTCCCCGCTGTGCAAAGTAACCTGCATATCCAGATTTATGATTCCGTCTTTCCCTTGTGAATCTCAAGCTTCTGTCACCCTGTTCCCTGTGCGCATCCAGTGTGGTAGGAGAGTGACCGAGGAACCAGCACTCAGGCTCTGCAGCTGGACTCCCTGGGGTCAAATCCCCAGGGCACATCCCTGGGGTCAAATCTGTAGCCTTGCGGAAGTTGCTCAACACCCTCCATGGATCAGTTATCCCATCTCAAAATGGGGTGTTGTAATTCTTCCATGAAGCCTCCTGGGTAAAGTTTTAGGAACAGCGCTTGGCACTTAAAGTTCTCAGATGCCAGTGTGCTTGCGATGATGCTCATTTCTGACTTCTTTACTCAGGCTCTTCCCTTCTTGAATACTCATTTCTGCTGTTTTCCTAATTGAATCCTATCCCATTCAAATGGCCCACCCCTAACCTTCTGTTGCCTTTGCTCCTTCCCTGGTTGGAATTCCTCTCCTTTTATTCATAATTTATCACTTTCTTTTTTGTAGTATGATTATTTATTTTTATTTGTCTTCTCTGGCAGATTGTAAACACGATGGGGGCAGGATCCAAATGTGTCCATTTTGCTGGCTCCCTGGAACACTTACATGTGTTACCTTGTACATACTAAGCGGTGAAATAATCAGGATTGTCTGATCAGATTAATGCCTCAGAAAGAAAATAGCATTGGAGGAAAAACAGAACTGGACAGGCAGAAAGGCAGGGAGCCCTGTGAAGAGGCTGTTGTAATCCAGGCTAGAGGTGGTAAGGGCTTGGAAAGTGACAGAAAGATCGGAATGGAGGGAGTGAATTGCTGAGTGTCTGGGAACCAGGTGAGCACATCATCTCTGGTCCCAAAGTTGGAAAGAAAAATGAAGAGGAAAAGGGTTTCAGTCACATTTTGAGTCTCTTGACTTAGTTGCAGTTTGTGCTACTGGGCCAGGTCTAATCCATGGTTGGATCTTCTGGGTGATAGTGTTAGATTGCTCTCCTTCCATAGATGTTAACTGTGTCTGTAAACAGCTGTGATGTGTTGACTAACTGGATGCTTTTTTTCACACAGAAAAATGAAAACCGATTCTATCTGAAGGAGGTGAATGTCAGCGTGATTTTGGTTAATGGCACTGGTAAGCAAAACATTGGCCTGGGGGTGGGGAAGAGTATGGGTTTCACTAAAAGAATGCAAACCGTAATTATCTTGTTACCAAATAACAAGATAATTTAATAACAAGTGCCTTATTTAATGGAACAGAAGATTCTATGTCAAAATTGGGCTTTGGCCATAAATTAAAATTGGTAGCTTAGAACTAGTGTTCTATCTTTTGCAATATCTTGTATTTTCAAAGCATATTAAGCAATAGTTAAGAATGTGACTGGGTTTTAGACTGTCGCAACATCCATAGAGAGAGAAGGAACCTAGTTAGTGATCTTAAGAATGGCTTTTTGTGGGCAGACCCTGTACCCTCTCCCGTATTTCACAGAAAAATCCTCAGGATTGTCTTCCCCCTCCCCCCTTTTTAAAAAATATTGGCAGGATAAGTTACTAACATTTTTTTTTCCTTTAAAGTTTACAGCATTTCAAATACCAATCTCAGCTACTGGGATGCTCCCCTGGGAAGTTCTTACATGTGCAACAAAGAGCAGACGGTTTCCGTGTCTGGAGCATTTCAGATAAATACCTTTGATCTAAGGGTTCAGCCTTTCAGTGTGACAGAAGGAAAGTATTCTACCGGTAAGAACCAAGCAAGTTTTATGAATAATTTATGCTCATAGGTTGACTGCTAGGTGGCTTTTCTTCTGAGTCGTGGAAATTGAAGCCCTGGAATAGAGACATAGGAGTTCACCTCTCGACTCTTAGAGCCCTGAGCAAGTGGTGTAACTATATTAGCTCACATTTTGCTCAAATTAGGTGTGTTTTGTAATCTCAAAACCATTTGCAGCAAAATCCTTAAAGCTACAAACTGATAGGTGCTTTACGTGAGCTTTACATAAGACGCAGACACTCCTCCATGGGTTGTCATTTGTAGGAAGGATGGCACTGGGGAGCAGCAGTTTTTGAGCATCTTGACTGCCTTCTTGGGGCCATCTTCTCACTGGAAACATTTTCATACTCGAATTAAGGCAGTTTGGTCTCATTTTATTAAGACAAAAGATTGCGGTAGGAAAGCCTCAGATGTGGCCTATGTTTTGGCCAACTAAAATGATCTGGAGAGTTTTAAAAGCATGTGCCAGTGTGAATGAGGCTCTTTGAAGGTCTACTCAGGGCTAATGGTGGTATTTAACAGATTTTTAGTGAAAGCTTTGTGAACAGCTCATTACACTGTGTTTATATGATTATGAAAGATGGATTTGGCATTGCAAGATTAAAATCTGCATGAAGAGGGAAAAGTACATAAAATTTCTTAATTGACTTCGTCTTTTAAACCCGATTACATAAAATGGACGATTTGTGGATCACAGCTCTGCTGAGCAGAGCCACACCAGTCATCCACATCCTTTTCAACGATGAATTCAGTGGTTTAGAAATGTGGAAGCTGCATCTGAAAGTGAATGTGCTGTGAGCTGCTCAGCGGTTTTGTAGTAGTGCTGAACACCTAGCCAGCCTTGGTTAGGCCAGAATAAATTCTAGGCTCTTGACGCTACCATTCTTGTGATTAGAGGGATTGATCACAATTAAAACATAGTCTCAAGAACTCATTTTCCCCTTTTTCAGTTTTTGCTTGTGTGCTCAGTCACTCAGTTGTGTCTGGCTCTCTGCGACCCCATGAACTGAAGCCTAACTGTAGCCTGCCAGGCTCCTCTCTCCATGGGATTTTCCCTGCTAGAATACTGAGAGTGGATTACCATTTCCTTCTCAATTATTTTGATCCTTTTTCATTGTTTTACTTTTGAGTCTTTTATCAAGCTCCTCCCCTACATTATTACCTTCAAATTTTAAGTCCAGATTTGTGTTTAGAACTTCAGATTATTTGCAGCCTGCAGTCAGCTCAAGTCTGTTAATCTAGTCAACTAAAATACAATGAGCTGTATTTTTTCTCTTATTTGCCACTTTGGTTTTCATATACATAGAATTAGAAATATCACCCAAAGGAGTATACAACATTTAGTACTGATAGTGAATGTGTAGTCTGTTCGTGGAGCTAGGTGCTTGACTGGCAATACTTGACTATATAGGAGGAGGAAATAGACTTTCAGTAAGGTAAGTATTGATTGGATTTTACTGAATCAGACTGCTCTCTAGAAATGGAAAAGATAGCCCCTGTGAGCCCTGACTGGATTGATAAATGTGGTAAACACACTCAAATTAGTCTGAGGTCTCAGTTTCTTGACTTAGCAGCCACTAGAAGCGTTTCCTCAAAGTTGAGAATCTGCAGGCTTTTTTTGTAAAGGCTCAGACAGTGTTTCAGCTTCGGAGGCCATGTGGTCTCTGTCACAACTATTGAGCTCTGCTGTTGAGGCATGAAAAGAGCCACATGCAGTAAACAAGTGAATGTGGCTGTTTTCCAGTATAACTTGCCTTGTGGATACCAGAAAGTTGAATTTCATGTAATTCACATGAATCACAAAATCATCTTCTTTTGTTTTTGTCCCTCCCCTCCCCCAGTCATTTAAAAATGTTCATAAGGCACTTTTTTAGCCTTTGGGCCAGATTTGGTTCACAGGCTATAGTGTGGCTCTTCTGATCCCGTGATGAAACCTTCCTGATCTGCTCCCAGTTTCCCTAAAGACATCACTCTACCATGAAGTCTAAATTGGCTATGTAGAAATCTGGCTAGATTGGCTCCCTTCATTTCTGATAAAGTAATACTCCTAATTTGGAAAGCACTTGGAATATATAAACAAAGAAATATAGATACATGTATGTGTTTTACATAAATGAGTATACATATATATCTAATATATACATACATACATGAATGAAAGGACAAATAAGTTTTAGGATTTTGATTCTAGAACAATCCATAATTTATGTAGCTTTGTCATAAAAATAGACCTGTCTTAATTACTTAAAGTTGATCTTTTAAGAGCATTTTCTGACTTTTTAATGAACATCTTTTATTTTTGGAACATCATTTTTTTTTTTTATTATACTCACTCTTTGTTACACACTTTTTCTCACCTACAGCCCAAGAGTGTTCGCTGGATGATGACACCATTCTAATACCAATTATAGTTGGTGCTGGTCTTTCAGGCTTGATTATCGTTATAGTGATTGCTTACCTAATTGGCAGAAGAAAAAGTTATGCTGGATATCAGACTCTGTAACACTAATCTACATGAGGCTCTATTACAGAATAATAAAAGCAAGTACAAGTTCCAACATGCAATACTGTTCAACTTAAGGTATATATAGTTTACAGTGCTGATCTTAAAACAGGTGGTATCAGGGATTTCAAACTCAAATAGATAAAAAGACCCCTAAAATGATAAACGATAAATGAATCACACAGTTTTGGCTTTTCCAACTAAGGAATTTAAAACATTTTTATAGTGTCTCCCCCCCAAATGTGCAAAATTGCATGGATTATAGATTCTGTTTTACATTGTCTTGAATTAGTATTTCATTGTTGTCACTTTAGACATTCTGACTAGAAATACACAGTTTAGGAAAAAGAGCTTAACCCCCTCCCCACCCTCGTATGTAGTCAAATTGAGACAACACATTCTACAGTGGATTTGTACTTGCTCCTTTTGCATTTCTTAGTGATTTTGTTTGCAGGTTAACTCAGCTGCTTTGGCATTGCTGCATATTTGACTATGAGAGATATGCCAATAGGTGTGAACAGGGTCTAATAGTATTATGTTCTTAGCAATGCATGCTTTTCTAATGCCTTTTGAGTACACTTGTACTTAATATGGCTGTAGCAACAAAAGATACAAAAGCTTTTAAAATTTTAGAATAGGTGTTAATCTTATCTTTGAATCCTTTCTTTAAAAAAAAACTGGGTAATTCAGCCTTTTAAATGGTAAGATACAAGACTATTCCAACTGGGCATTTCAATCCATTATCTAGATGCTTTAGAGGTAATTGCCAGGCAGTGCCAATTTGGGGTGTTAGTTCTTTGTACCCATAAATTGGCCCCTACACACAGTGCTAATATTAATGTCACTAGATTTATGTAGATTACTCTTTAGTCTTTGAGTCTCCATGTTGGTGGTAGTTTGTTTTATTCTTTCCTTTTCCTTAAAGAAGAAATGCCAGTATGTCCTAGAACCTAGATAAAGAACTTGGACCTAACCCAAAAGTCTTGGTCCCCTCTTTGTTGACGAAAAAGCTGTTCTTCCTTTCCAGCTTGCATTGATGGCTACATTTACTAACGTGGCTTTCATATTTAACTAGTTCCGTGCTAATCAAAGCTTATGTTGTTATTCATTACGGTAGCATCATCAATTCACGTACTTTGTGTTAAGTTTTGTGCTCTGGGGAGAGGCACCAATTGTCCATTTCACCTGCACCACCTGATGTTTATAGGAGAAGGCAAAGCATTTCAACTTGATAATAAGTATTTCTTGCTGCTTCTAATAGGTCTTCTTTTGGCTTTGAGATGGCTGAGCAATTAAAAAATTGTTAATATGCAGCAATATATGGCAGGTTCTGTGTTTTGGGGAGGTGGGAGATTATATACCCCTCCATTCACTAGAAAATGAGATAGCTAGGTTCCAAAATGTTATTTGTTTTGACTTATTTTGGTAGTCCAGCAATTGACACACAGAGGCCATAGCATGTTAGCCAGAGTATGTCTGTAACTACCTTTTGAGTTATATTGGCATGATATTTTCTCCTACTTAAATTTGCTCTCTGTTTAGAGTACCCTGAAAATCTTACTGGCTCAGAATTAGATTCCTAACTAGCCCCTCTCTAGAAAGCTACTTGGAGCTGCTTTGCCAGCTTAAGGCACTTTTTAAAGGCTAAATATAAATCTGATTTTTTAAAAAAAATTTTATTTAAATAATGTTTTAGTGTAAGATTGTTAACCCTTATAGGAATGGACGACGCTTCCAAGAGTATGAGCCTTACATATTTCTCAAGAGTCAAAGCAGCTTTTTTAAAAAATAAAAATTGGAAGCACAAGCGAGTGGCACT
This sequence comes from Cervus elaphus, assembly GCF_910594005.1. Classification (NCBI taxonomy): domain Eukaryota; kingdom Metazoa; phylum Chordata; class Mammalia; order Artiodactyla; family Cervidae; genus Cervus; species Cervus elaphus. Next base: position 43,995,507 of record NC_057848.1, on the reverse strand, counting down.
GGCTTAATGCTGTTAATGTTTCTAGAAGTTTCTACCTTTAGATTATATACCTGATTCATATTAAAATACCTCTAAGTAGCACTGTTTTATAGAGAACCTGACTTAATTGACTATTTTCGTACTTTACATGGGCCAGTTTATATGCTATTATTCACTATTATTTCATATAGCCACGTGTTCTTTGTACTTTTTGTAATTTTGTTTTACTGGGTTTACATCTTGAGGGTCTAACAGTCTATTTGGTTTCTGGGTGTTTCTCATGGGTTAGCATTTGTATAAAGAATCTGGTCCATGTAAATGCTTTTATGTTTTTTCCTCAAATGTTTAAACCACTAGTTGATGTATGGTATTTCTCTTCGGTTATTTGACTGTCCATTTGCTCAACATATTGCTTCTAAAACAAACAATAAAGATTCTTTTATTTCTTAAGGAAATTTGCTCACATTTCTTTCCTGTTGGCTAAAGTCTAGATTTTGTATACTATATAATGGCAATTTCTTCCAAAAGGAAAAACTTCAGAAATGCTTAGAACTAAATTATTTCCAGAATGTTCTGTATATTACTTTCTGGGAGAGTGGGGTGTGTGTGTGTGTGTGTGTGTGTGTGTGTGTATACATATATATGTATATAGGTCCTTACTGATGTTGGGGTGGCTAGAGTAAAAATCAGGCCAGGGATGAGATGTGTATGGGGTATATGTGTGTGTGTTGAATCTAATGTGTTAGGAAACCAATGATCTAGAATATTTTATAGTAAAAGCGACAGAGTATCTCTGTATACTTTTCTCAACACCTAAACTGAGGCTGCTATTTAATATCTGTACATTGCAGCCACACAAACCGAGCCAAAACAGGATTGTATGTAATCTTTCTCTCAGATCACCTTAAAATGCATGAAACTTCCAATTTCTAGATGACTTCCCAGTCTGCCTTAGTGTGTCACACACAGCCGTTTAGCAGCCTGGCTGGCTTTCCTCTGGATTACCCAGTTAAGCCTGTGACTGACAGTTAATCATCACAGCTCCCAACTCTACTAGCAACCATGTGCCTTTGGTCAAGCTACTCAACTGGGGTCTCTCAGTTTTTTCATCTGGGGGCTGAGGGTTTTCAAGTCTTATTACTCTTATTTCTTTTCTTTTTTTTTTTTTAACTCATTTCTTTGAGTGAAATTTTTCATTTCAGTGAAGAAAAATATACATCTGAATATTTTTAGAAGAAACCGGATAAGAAGCTACTTGTTAGGATAAAATACGTATTTTCATCAAGTGTAAAACATACCATCTGAAGTTTATTGCATTTTTTAGGAGGAATTCTTAAAGGAATCAAGATATTTTTAGGATTATAGCATTTTTATTTCTATTTATTTAAGTAGATAATATTACATTGTCTTAGGCTCATCTTTCTCCTACCTATCTCCTGATCTTTTATCCTAGTACCTAATTTTCTGCATCAATAATTGTCATATTATTGAAACTAGTATAGAGTAGCTTCAAATATCTTTTCAGATCCATGTAATGAACTTCAAACAGTTTGACTGTAGATCTAAAATGTATGTGATAAATGTCACGTAAGAACGTGCGTCTTAATGTTGATTTTCCAAAGAGAAACTCATTGGTTTTAAAGAGGTGTTTGTTTTCTATTTTATTACAAATGTACATCTTGACTTTTCAACCCTCACCCTGAAAATTGTATCTGACAGATTTCTGAACTAACAGAAAATTGAAGATTAACAGCATTTAAAAAATCTCCATGAACATTTTCCTTGAGATTTCAATGGCCATGAAATTTTACCTTTAAAAATCTTCACTGCTTCTGTGATTATTAAACTCTTCCACTTTTCCATTCCCCAGAAATATTTTCAGTATGGTCTCAAGTGTACATTAGGCAGATAGAACAGGTCAGAATGACTTACAGAAGGAGGTTTTTCTTCAAGATGTGATTTTGTTAAAATTTCTGTTTTACCAAAACATCTTTCCATTACCCGAAGAATTTTTACAGGTTGAATTCATAAAATCAATAGTTTTTATAAATTAGTTGGACACAACTGAGCGACTGAACTGAACTGATACTCATTGAGGAGAGCATTTTAGGTAAATGACAGCATCTAGAAAGATCTTTGTATTAGTGGAATTGCCTTTTTGATCTAAGAATATCTGTCTTACATGAAAGCCTTATTGGCAGTATTTATGAAAGTCGTTTTAGTACTGGGTCAAATACCCAATTTGGGAAAGAGAGGACTTTGAATTTGTTTCCAGAATAAGAAATTAATCTACTAATGAATTTTTTAAAAACCAGGTTATATAAAATCCAAGGCATAATACTTTATGGTACATGTCACCCAAGTGTTCATATGCTGGCTGGTAATTTGGGAAATTGAAGGGGAGGAGCTCACTGGGTGATCTTAACACCGTAAATCCACAAAAGTCACATCTGGCAATCTCAGCTATCCTGATTGTTAACAAAACCAAGAAGCAAGTGAAAAAGATCATTGAGCTGGCAACCAAAGTTGGTCACAAAGTCCATAATCTCTAGGATTGCATCTTGTTCCCAGTTATTGCTCCAGACACTAGTGAAAGGCTGGCACATTTCCTACATGAAAATACAGATTTGCCTTGCAACTATTCATTCTTCTTTTTGGCACAATTCTAATAAGGATAATTATCTGATTTATCAATCCCTGGTAAATTGCAAGCGAGGAGGAGAATTAGGGCAGTAAGAGGCAAAGAAATGGAAAATAGAAGTTGGGGCTCAACACACTAGCTGCTTTCTGTCTTTGCAAACATACCACCGTCTACACTGTTCTTTTCTTCTGGAGTCTCAGTAGGTTTTCTTCTGGTCAGTGCTTCTAGAATTGCATTTCTCCTGCCTCCCAGGAGGCATCTTCAACCTGTAAAAAACTCATGGCTTTTTCCTTGATCTTGTAACCACTTACATCTCTCCCACCCTGAAGATATCCTTTCTTGACCCTGTGTCCCCCTTCTGTCTACCTTTCTTTGGTCCCTGTAAACTTCTCATAACAAATACTGTGTTCCCCATCCCAAGTTCTTGATCTCCTAACCAGTCACTTCCCACTCACTCTTAAACCTGCAACAATATGACTCCTAGCCCCCACCCTCTGTATTGCTTCATCCAGTGGACATTTCTCAGGCATCTCTAATAATTGACACTCTTCTCCCATGATAATGGAAACTTTCTTTCCTTGGCTTCTGAGGTACCGTTTTCTATCTACCTTTCCTACTTTTCCCTACTCCTTTATTCTTCAAAGGGTTTTGTCCCTGACCCTCTTATTTTATCTACCCTTGCTGAGAAATACCTCTGTCCCTGGTTTGACCTATCACTTAGGTACATCAACCACTTGGTTAAGACGCAGGTATCTGAAACTTGAATGTCTCCTTCTTCCACAGATCCCTCTCTACCCTCTCCCAACACACAGATTTTAAAAAATTAAAAAACCCTCACAAAAATAATTACATATAAAGCTGAAATGCATATTATTCCTCTGTATTCCTTATCACCATGAATGGCACCAGCATCTACCTAATCACCAAAGCATGGGATTGGAGGCCATTCTATTATCTCCTACCACACTGCCTACATCCATTTGGTCAATTCTGCCTTCTCATTGGATCTCTAGTCCGTCTCTTCTACATCTGCACATTACTGAGTTCAGGATCGAATTATTGGTCATCTGGCTTCTAGCGGTAGAGTTGCTTCCTAACAATACCTCCAGCCTTCCATCTGCCGTAACTTCCGAAACAAATATCCTGCTTTAAATTCTGCAAAAAAAAATTTTTTTGCTGTCAGTATAAGGCTAGACTACCTAGAGCATACAATGTGTTTTTAGCTGGTCCTAACATCCTTTTTCCACCTCTTTTTCAAGAGTATTTCTTAATCCATTGTTTTAGCTATGCCAGCCTGCTTACATTTCACCCAAAGCCCTGTGTTTTGTTACCATCCATAGGTCAATGTTTTTGTCTATACTATTTATACCTGGAATGCCCTTCGCCCATTACATGCACAGCTAATTCCTACTCATTCTTAAAATTTCAGCTCTAGTGTCACCTTTTTCAACCTATGCCTTGGGTAACAAGGCTGAGATGAGTGCGCCTCTGAAAAAATTCGATGACACTTCGTGTGTTCCCTGCCCCTGTTATAGCACATTTTGAAATTGTAACTACTGGATTCTCTTGTCTGACTCCTATACCAGACTGAAATCTTGAGGCTAACAGTTATTTAATCCGGGCCGGTTGATATCTTTCCTTACTACTAAGTGATCGCATATTGCTCTGCATCGAGTCTTATCTGCTTTGTATAGTTGCTCATTTGGCTCATTTCATTATTGCTTCCCAATCTGTGGTGCACCTGGCACTGTGCTTCTTCAACTTCATAACAGTTTGCTTCTGAAAGCTCACAGCTTGATCATCAAGGAAAGGCTAAATATGTGTATCCATTATCTTCCATTTAAGAAATCTGGGAAGTAGGTGATCATTTTATGTCTTTCATCCAAAATGACTATATTTGGGCGGGGGGCAGTACTTAAAAGTATGTTTTGGTTATTTGGAAAATCACTTTGGTGGGACATCTCATCTGCTGGTAATGAGTGCCAGTGATTTGTTGCCTGGGTGTGAAAAACAAATGTGTGTGTTGGGAAGAACTGTCATTTTAAAGTGTATACATTAGAAATGTTGTCATTGTTTTTGTTTTCAATTGTCCTTTCTCCACATCTAGCTCAAGACTGCAGTGCAGATGACGACAACTTCCTTGTGCCCATAGCGGTGGGAGCGGCCTTGGCAGGAGTGCTTATTCTAGTGTTGCTGGCTTACTTTATTGGTCTCAAGCGCCATCATGCTGGATATGAGCAATTTTAGAAACCTGCATTCTGATTGATTATATAAAAATACATGCACATAAGATTTCCTTCCTTTTCAGTTCTGAAATATTTTGTGAAGATTGATATAGCAAAACTTTAAGTCTTAAATCAGTCCCAGCATTTTGAGATCATTCTTTATTAATGAAAACTGTAAATAGAACAGCTTAAAACTGAAAAAGCGTCATGTTAATTGGTCCTGAAGACAAATTTGTTGAAAAGAACATCGGTGTGCTGTGTTTCAAGGTCTTTCTTAAGAAGCCTTGGCCAAATTTGGATTCTAACCCAAGATGCCTGAAACTTATTAACATGGCCATTATGGAGGTTGAATGTGTAGTTGTCTCTTCATGGAATTAATAAATATTGTTTCACTACTGGTGTTCTGTTTTCAGTGTATAAGAACTATCCTGATTTAAACTCATCACAGTGCCTTTGCATATAGTTGATTAAATAAATGTTGATGTGGCATAAATGCCCCTCATATGCTTAAACTTGGTTTTCAGTTGAATGTCCTCGGGACTGTCAGCATTTTATGTGACTTTTGCTGACTTCTTTGAAGCTGAAGTCAGTATCTTAGGCTTGTGATTTTTCCCTAGGTATAAAACAGACCCAAGAGACCACAACAGTGCTTAATCTGGCTTTAGAATTAAGAGCTTTCTAAAAAATGTTTCTTTTTCAGCAGTATAGACTGAAAAGATTCAAACATATTTAACCACTTGCCTTTTTTTTTAATGTTTTTCTCTTCCTTGGATGCCCAATTAGCATTGAAAGATAGAAATATTCTATGAACTAATTAGGAGAGATTGTGTTGTGTTTCTCTACCTCATCTTGTTGATCTCTGGAGCATTAAAATCTATTTAGTGTTGTCATCAGACTGGTACTTATGAAATGTAAGCTAACAGCAATCTCAAAAGGCAGGCAGTGAGGCATAGCAACTAGGCTCTTAGTTTTTCCAAGACAGCCCCTGTGGGGCAGAGTATAGATGGGGGTGTAGAGAGAAGCTGTTGGTGTTAAAATGAGCTAGATAATCAGCCCCTATCGAAGCATGCTCCATGTTAGAAGTGCAGCACAGATACTGAATGTATAGACAAGTAAAAAGGAAGCTTGAGAATTTCACATTGAAGTGATTATTTTATTAATTCATTCTATGTATATATTGACTTGTTCAGAATTTTTATAACTCACTAATCAGTATTTTGGCACCCAGCTATCAGTCTCTGAAGGCTTTCAGTAAAATATAGTAAATCCTTTTAATAAAAGCTATTGTCATTGCTGAAATTCATATTATATATTCAGAATGGTAACTTTTTTTATGCATGACAAAATGCAAGAAGAGAAAAAGATTAATTTTAAAATTAGAGTAAAAAAGCAAGTTACTGTTCGATCATAAATCACACCAAGTACCACATTTGTTATGTGCATGAGATTTATAAAGGACCTTAAAGACTATTTACTCTAAACCCCGTAATTTTTACAGAAAGAAGTGACTTCACTGAGGTTATATATCTAATGGACAACAAAAGCATTATTACCATTTTGATTTAAGAGTCCCAGTGAAATCTAGTCACTCAATAGTAAAACTGGTTTAAACTTGAAACTATGAGATCAGCATTGGACACTTTGAGTTTCTGTACTAATTACTTCCAATAAATGATATATGACACCCAACTTTGCTTAAATATTTTTGAAGGTATTGTTGGCTTTTTGAATGGCTCCTATTTTGATCTGTTTGCTACTTCAAAGCCTAAAATCTCCTTGGATGGGATCACAAACATGGGAGGAAAAGAGAAGGGAATAAACACTTGTTGACCTTCTGATGTGTATCAGATACTTTAGACATATAATTGTTTTTAATCCTCAGATACCTTATAATGTAGGTATTATCCCCCTTTTAGAGATGAAGAAAGTGAAGCTCAATTTAAATTACTTGACCAAGGTCCTTTAGCTAATACTTGAAGGAGTCAATCCAGAGCTCAGAATCTACACTGCACGTGCACACAGCCTTCCTGGTGGTCCAGCGGTGTCCACTGGATTCTGCTTTTATTCCAGGTCACTGTTCGGCGAAAAATAATATAACCTGATAATTACCTAATGCTTGTATGAAAAACATTATACTGCATTTTCTTGATCGTAAATCCTTTTTAACTGGAATTTTATTACTCATTCAGAATTTTTATTTATATTTTCACGACAGTTGTGGCAAGGTAGGAGGGGAGTGGGGAAATACACAGGCGGTGGTTTTATGCTCTTTTCCCGTGGTACTATTAGACAATTCAGCATAAAGTCTTCCCATATTAGGCAAGCACAGTTCTTTGTTTCAGACCCTTTCCCCTTGTCCCCTTAACTTATGGTTTTTGTACTGAGGAATTAGGTGTGATTAAAGATGAAGTGACAGTGAGGTACAGGAGGATTGGTTAGTTGGAAATGTTAATATTTGGGTGGATATAGTAAAAATAGAAGATGGGGTAATGCTCTAAAAGACTAACCTACGTACACTTTCAAAATGCTTGTTTCTTGTTTGCTTGTTTCTGCTTAATTGCATTCCTTACTAATTTCCTTTCCTTGCTTTCTGTCTGTTCTTTTCTGACAGCTGAAGAATGTTCTGCAGACTCTGACCTCAACTTTCTTATTCCTGTTGCAGTGGGTGTGGCCTTGGGCTTCCTTATAATTGTTGTCTTTATCTCTTACATGATTGGAAGAAGGAAAAGTCGTACTGGTTATCAGTCTGTGTAATCAATTAAATCTAGTAGGGTTTTTTTATTTTTATTTTTTGGCTATCAGAAGTTATGTCTTCCATTGGCTAAAAGCCAGGAAATGCTGTGCAATTGTTTGGGATATGCAGACTAACCTCAGTGAGTTGCTAGCTAACTTGGGCACGAGTAGCACTCTTAGGAACAATTTCTGTTTTTTATTTTTCTATTTTTTGTTCCTTTGTAAAAGTGTAATTGAAAGAAAAATTGTGGCTTATAGTATCTTTTTAGTAAATAATGATTTTAAGCCTCTGACTCCAATTATGAAAGCATTTCTATTGAAGGGTAATTTTGTATGTTGCAGTTACTTGTATTTTGCCTCTTTGTTTGACATTATTTGCAAAATCAAAGCTGTTGGAGAATTTAACTTGCTTCAGAAAATAAATTCAAGAACATAATGGAATTCATTTTCATTGGTGGCAAACATAAAATTTGGTTTGTCATCAGACTTAGTTTTCCCAAGATTATTTAAATCTTGATTTTTCTGCTAGTTAGAAAGAAAGGAATGTTTTCCCAATATTGTATTTAATAGCAAAAATCTGGCTGTTTTCTTAATTACGATTAGTGGCTACTCTATTTTAACAAGGACGTCTTTTTTTTCCTACTAGAGTTTGGAATATATTGACTATCTCAGACTTGCCATTTATGCCGAAGGTTGAAGTAAGATCTACAATCCTTTTTTTTTTTTTTTTTTAAGGTGTTCATACCAAATTTTTTTACTGTACCACACAACATGTGGGATCTTAGTTCTTCCAACAGGCATTGAACCCTTGACCCCTGCAGTGGAAGTGCAGGGTCTTAACCACTGGACCGCCAGGGAATTCCCTGGGTTGTTTTTTTTTTTAGAGTTATGAATTAGAATTTTTTTCCCCATGGAGTCTTACCTTGTTCAGAAAGTTAATTCATCCTCCACTAAAAAAGAATAAGACAAAGCTTTATTTTGTGTGCCATCTGCACTCTCTCGTCCCCTGTATGAATAAGTTCTAATTGATAAATTTTTAATGTGTTGGTTTCTTTTTCTTACAACAGCAAGTGCTAACTCTAGAAACTAGTGGGCCCTGAAGTATCATCAGTCAGATGGCTGCCTGGCCAAAACTGGACCAGGAATATTCTGTAAATTTATTGATCTTGATAACAGACTTGTATCCCTGTAGGGACCTCTAATGGCTCTGGCTGCTGGAGTCAGATACTAGAGGCCTCTCCTCCGTGTCTGCTTGATTGGCCAGGCTATTGAATCACCCCGTGATTTGGAAGCACAGTGCTGTATCTCTCTAGTGTGCGGCTTTGCACACGTGTGATTCGTGTGAAGGCAGATGCTGATTTTATCAAGCTATTTTCTATGTAACTAAAAAACAAGTGTCTTCCAAAGATCTGCCTTCGCTTTAAAAACTTTCTTGAATTAAAAAATTAGGCTTAAACCTTAAATAAAGTTCGTTATTAAATCCAAGGATAAGATCCCCATCTACCTCTCAGCACAGTGCTCTCCACTGTATTGCTGCCATTAAGTGATGCCAGAACTCTGCCAATAATTGGGACTGGAAACTTTCATTAAAAAAAAAACTCATCAACATCTTTCTTTACTATCTTTATATGTGCACCTCAAAAGCATATATTCCAAACTGGAGTAGAAAGTCAGAATGCTCAACTACACTTCCCTTAGAACTTTCTAGTTCTGACTTGCAGACTTGAGCTCTCCTCGATTTGCTAAGTATATAAAGAATGTTTTCTTTTAAAATGTGTGTTTTTTTTAAAACAATTGCTTAGCTGTTATTTAGTCAAAGTGATGGCACCATAAAGAACAGTGGCTTTGTTTCAATAAATATTTTTGAGATGATTGTCTAAAAGCCAGGTTATTTAAATCAGCTTGTGACCTTGCCAGGTATATGGGTTGGAAAATTCAGATACATTTAGAAGTATGGGTTCATTTAAAAGTTTTCCACCTGTTGGGTAGGAGACTAACATCATTAATTCTTCAATGAGTATCATGGTTTTATCTTAGATAATTAGCAAACATGTTTAATTCTTCTTTGAGAATTAAGATTAATTAAAATATAAAATTATCAGACAGATAGAACAAAAACTGCTTCAATTCCAATAAAATACAGGAAGCCCAAAATCTGTGAACTGAGTGTTCAATAAACTTTGTTCACTGAGTTCATTTTTATGTCAGTACAAAAGTGGATCAGATAGTGGGGCTTTGAACTCATGAATATAAGGAATTATTTTCACCTGAGCTTCTTTGGAAGAACTGATGCTTGCTGCTACCTAAAGTTTTGGATATATCAATATAGTGAATTAATTAATACCTACAAAATAAAGCATACTGTGGCACTCCTGTTTCATCTGATATGTGTGAATTTTAGATTGGTGGATTAAAATATAATAATAAAGATTATTCAATCTATATTACTATGGATAACTTCATTTTTATTCCATGTTCTCAGTATTTAGAGGTTGGATTGGTTTGTATAACTGAGTTCCTCAAATTTTTGTCTCTTGAATTGTCAATAGGATTTACATGATCTCATAGTCTGCAAATTTACATAGGGCAGTCATTAAGGCATTTAACCTTTAATGTAGACATTTCAAATATAGGGGCCTATATGGTCATGAAAATTCCAAGAAGATATTGAAAATAAAATATAAAAATCAAATTTAAGAGCTTCATAATAATTGTACTTTTAATATATATATATATCTGTCTGCATTGATAAACTGTATTCACTGTTGAAATTGGTTCCATTCTGAGTAAGATAAACAACACCTGAGGGATATGACAGGCAGAAGAGGAGCTATCCCTTTACTGAAAATTCCTTTGAATTCCTGATAACCCAGTCTAATGCTCAAATGTTATATGACTGGATTAAATGGCACACATTCCTTTTTACTTAAGAGACATTTTTGGTGCGAGAAGGAACTGAACTTTGGATCTCTCCATAGTTCCTGAGTAATGGGGTTTCATTTTCTGATTGTTAAATGCTTAATGGGCTTTAATTCAGTCAAAAAATGGCCTTACCTTGCATTTGTGGGACTTCGGGGGGGTCTTTCGTTTCTCAGCTGAATATATTTCATAACTCTGCACCTCACAAAACCTCTGAAAGAAGCACTTTATAGATAGCAAGTAGAGTGGTTCCATATATGTTGCCATCTATCTAGAAAGTCAATGTGGGCGGCGCTCCGAGGGCCCCAAGCCCGATCGGCGTAGCCTGCGCTAGGCGGGATCCTTGCAGCCCCCCGCCCAGCCGTTTGGACGCCGGCCTCGACCGCGGGCTGGCAAGAAGTTTGATAGCTGCGGGGCTGGGTATTGCCGCTCTTGGCTTTGCAGGTCGCTACGCATTTCAGACCTGGAAACCTCTAGGACAAGTAATCACAGAAACTGCGAAGAAGATTTCAACTCCTAGCTTTTCACCCTACCATGGAGGAGGATTTGAACAGAAAATGAGTAGGTGAGAAGCAAGTCTCATTTTGGGTGTAAGCCCATCTGCCAGCAAGGCCAAGATTAGAGCAGCTCACAGGAGAATCATGATTTTGAATCACCCAGAGAAAGGTGGATCTCCTTACTTAGCAACCAAAATTAATGGAGCAAAAGACTTGCTAGAAGCAACCACCAAACACTGATGGATGCTCAGAGACCACTCTGAGGGAGAAAAGGGGGACCTTATAAATCTAGTCCTGCAAATTCATCTAAACCATGGCCTTCGTAATGTTCATACGTGTACTGACCACAGTCATTTCTTCCATGACCAAGCTATGTAATAATAAAAGATGAGCAGTCAAAAAAAAAAAAGTCAATGTGGAGGTCCATCTTTTTTTTTTTTTTTTTGCAGTCCATCCTTTTTAAGGATACTGTATACTGTAAGTGCTAGAACAGCCTTTAGAATTTAAGGAAACGTTTTGCTTTCTCTTTGTATTGTCTTTTTATTATATTTTGATGACAGTGTAAATTTGAGTCCCTCTATTTCAAGAGAGCGTGAACAGGAAAAATCTTGGCATCCAATTCATTTTTAGTAGGAAAATGCAACTATAGTTTTATTGAGCAATTACAGTGCTGTGCACTTTATTTCATTCACGTATTGAATGAAATTCATTCACTTCACTTCACTTCATTCACTGTGCACATTTCATTCACTTAATCCTCACAGCAACTCTCTCAAGTTGGGTGGTATCATTCCCAGTTTACAGAGGAGATAACTGAGGTTTGAGCTGTTATTTAACAAAAGTCCCACAAAGTAAGGGATGAAACTGACATTTGAGCCCAGTTCTGTCTGCCTTCAGAGACCGTGTTCTTCACCACCATGCATCTTGGCTTCTAAGAAAGAATAGATTTAAAAAAAAAAAACACACATACCTTACATTAAATGGTTACAGAAATCTGACTTCTGTACTCTTCTGTCCTGCGTGTAGTCACCCTATAAATGTTCTTCAGTATTCTTAAAATAACTTGAGTTTAGTTCAGCCCAGTTGAAGTGAGAACGAATGTGGTGGGAGCATGCGTTGTGAAAGATCAAACCAAGGCCAGTTTGTGCTGCACCTTGTTAAGCCCTGAATGTCACTGTTTTTCAGAGTAGCCTCATCTAGTTATTCTGATCACGTATCATTATCATTCTGTCCTCAAACTGTTCTGCACCATGAATCATTCTGACCGTGCATTAGTATGTTTAAGAGACTAAATGGATCTGTCTCCTCACTTTACCTAAATTAATGTCATCCCTACCCCCCAGCCATCCCCTGACTTTTAAGTGCAGTGTAGCCCTGACACTTGGCAGTCCTTGCTGGGTGGGTCTGAGCCCCAGTATGCAGTTCCTCCTACTATCTAGAGCCTTTCTGAGAGGGCATTGAAACATGTATGTTACCATAGGTAAAATAGATAACCAGTACCAGTTTGATACATGAAGCAGGGCACTCAAAGCTGGTGCTCTGGGACAACCCAGGAGGATGGGCTGGAGAGGGAGGTGGGAGGGGGGGTTCAGGATTGGGGAGCACATGTACACCCGTGGCTGATTCATGTCGATGTATGGCAAAAACCATCACAATATTGTAATTAGCCTCCAATTAAATAAACAATTGAAAAAAAAAGAAATCCTCCTTCACATTTGTTGTTAGTCGCTCAGTCATGTCCGACTCCTTGTGACGCTATGGACTGTATAGCCTGCCAGGTGCCTCTGTCCATGGGATTTTCCAGGTAAGAATACTGGAGTGGGTTGCCATTTCCTCCAGGGGATCTTCCTGATCAGGGATCGAACCCACGGCTCCTGCATTGCAGGCAGATTCTTTACTGCTGAGCCACCAGGGAAGCCCTTATTCGCCTACTTGTTTTCCAGACATAATGTGCAACTCTTCCGTACCCACCTTATCTACTCTCTTGTACTCCCTCCTCTCCAGCCATACTGGCCCTCTTGCTGCTCCTCAAAGACCCTAAGGGTGTCTTCCTTTCGAGGCCCTTGTGTTTGCTCTGCCTTCTACCTGGAAAGATCCCCTAGCTATCCTCATGGCTCATCCTCTAGTCCCATTTAGGTCTCTTCAAATGTCACCTAGTCAGGGAAGCTTTCCTTGACCACTCTATAACTCCAGTGTTCCCCCCACACCACTTCCCATCCTCTTTAGTCTGTTTCACTTATATTACTTACCACCCGTTACCATTTGACATGCTATTTGTTTTACTTGCTAATCCGTATTTCATGTATGCTTCCCACTAGAAGGTAAACTTCACGAAAGCAGGAATCTACAATGTTTACTAGGCTGTTCCAGTCTCTAGTACCTGACACACGGTTCACACTGAATAAATATTTGCTGATGGATAAGTGGTCATTTTTTGTAGTAATAGCTAAACACTTATTAACTCCTTAATACCTTGTTTTATCAAATCTAAGATGCTATCAGTTGTAAGATAAATAAACTGTGAGAGGCCTACTGTTTTCAAAAATGTAAAAAAAATGTACATCTTAGAGTTGATATGCATCAGGCACTGTGGAGAGTACTATTCCTGCATTATAACAGCTACCATTAATCCACTGAATGCATCTGGGATTCAGACCCAAGCAGTCAGAGCCAAGCCGTAAGCATTCTACCATTACAACCTCCCTTCAGTATGACATACTGCTGCTTGTGTCATCTTCAATTCCAAAAGCAAAAGTCTGGCGGCTATGATTTTCCATTTTAAAGCAGACAGTATTTAATATTCATGTTTCCTTCTTTTTAAATGCTACATAGCATAGCATGGCAGGTATATCAGAAAAGGATTTGCATCCTTGCTTTTGACACACAGCAGGGTGATAAGTAACTTGAACAAGTTATTCAACCTCTCTAAGCCTAGATTTCTCCATTTGTAAGATGGAGATGGTACTATCTTCTTACTATCTTGTAAGGTTCTAAAGGGAATTAAATAAGATAATGCCACCAAATTTACAAAGTAAGCTCACATAAACTTGAGCTTTTAAAAAATCATATAGGTTGGAATCTTATATAGAAAGAGGAAGTGAAGAGAGAATAGGGCTGAGATAAAGCCTTAAGGAGCAGAAATCCACTCAAACTAGGTTATAAAAAGAGCAATGAATTATGAAGTGATTGTATAAGTCTCACAGAATCCAGTCGAAGAGGTACATTTGAGACACAGAGGAATAGAGTTAAATTATAAAGCTTCAACTGAGAATAAACAGGTGATAACTACCAAGAAGATTTAGAAAAAAATGAGTGATAACTTTACTGCATTTAACACATTTATTAAGATGTATTATAAAGCTCAGATCAAATGTTAGATGGATATAATAATAGACCAACAATTTAATGGACAACATATGTACACACACTCTATTTGGTATTTGATAAAGATGGTCCTTTCAGATCAATGGGGAAAGACTGGAACATTGAAAAATGATGCTGAGATACTAGGGTGATTATTTTGGGGAAAAGTACATTGAGACCTACCTCATAAGTACCAAGATAAATTCAAGGATGATTAAGGATTTAATTTTGAAAAACTGTAAAAGATACAGAATCAGATATAGGTAGTTGTCTTTTATCTCAAAGGCCTTCCTAAGAATAAAAGAAAATGAATAAATGACAATGGAAAAGATTTCAGTATATAAAACTAAAATACTTCTATCAAAATGCCACCACACACAAATTTAAAGATAATCTACAAACAAGGGAAAATACTTGGCATCCTAATGACGAAGGGTTAGGTTAATATCCTTCCTTACTATCAAATAAAAGCAAGGTGAGTATTCCATGAGTACACTTAGGACATGAATAAATCATGACAGAAGAAGTACAAATGGATAAGTAATTTCAAAAAATACTCCATCTTTCTATATAAGCAAAGAAATACAAATCAAACTAAGATCTTTCAAACTGGTTAAGATTTTTTAAATGATTATATTTACTGTTAGATTTTCTTCTTGTAGCTCAGCTGGTAAAGAACACCTGCAATGCAGGAGACCCATTGGGAAGATGGAGAAGGGAGAGGCTACCCACTCCAGTATTCTTGGGCTTCCCTGCTGGCTCAGTTGGTAAAGAATCTACCTGCAATGTGGGAGACCTAGGTATGATCCCTGGGTCAGGAAGATCCCCTGGAGAAGGGAAAGGCTACCCACTCCAGTATTCTGATCTGGAGAATTCCAAGGACATGGGGTCTGTGGGGTCACAAGGAGTCAGACACGACAGAGCAACTTTCACATTCATATTTATTCTTGGGCATGGTGCAGAAGACTCTGCACACTAATATTGTTGAGAGTGAAATGAAAATTTGAAAATAATCTAAATGCCCAATGAGAACTCCTTAAGTACAATAAATTGAAACTCTGACATGACAGCATTTTACATGACCATTTAAAGTTACATTCTCAAAATAATTCAAATATGAGACAGTGTGCCTTACTGCTAAGTGAGACAGATATAGGAAAGGAATATGTACTGAATTAATCTGTTTTGGTAAATCTCTATGTATCTGTAACTGTTCTGCCACCCAAAAAGTGCTTCTCAATTCCTATACCTTCCCCCATGTGGGGTGCAGAGCCCACCATAGAAGGGATCCAAATTTGAGTCACTACTTTTACAGTTGAGGAGGCTACAAAAAAGTATGTACCATATTGTGTCTTGGTGTATATAAATATGTGGTTCTATATACACCTAAGTGTGTGTGTATGTAAAGTAAATATAAACAATAGTTACCTCCAGGTTTGGGGATTGTATATGGTTTTAATTGCTTTTCCTACTTCTGTTTTGGTGAATCCAGTTTACTTTGATAGTCAGAAAGGGCCTCAGAAAAATAATTTCCCAAGAGAGTGAGTTATGAATCTCCTTGGTTCTCTCTTGCATCTTGCTCATGAATAAGGGTTGACTCTGTGAGAGGACAAAGCCTTCACTCCTGCCAGGTAGCAGGGCTCTGCCCTCATTTGAAACTTGTTTTTATTACAGAAAACTTGAACATTGCTCATTAGTCTGGCTAACTGGCATTTGCAATGCATGGGCACAACTCTCACCTGCAGAGGGATGCAGCACACCTATCATGGAGCAGTCTTGTTGCCTCCTACCACAGCTGAGCGGGCTGCTCCCCATCCCTACACTTACCACTCGCTGCCTGCAGAGGCCCCCAGAGGAAGGGTCAGCTTGGAGCCACTGCTTCTGCAACTGTGTGAGACGAATGGGCGTGGAAGTGTTCATGGCAAGGGGCTCTATGGAGGCGGGGCGGGGAGCGTGGCAGCCACCCTACGCTGCTCCGCTTTCTGCATCACTCTCCCTGTAACTTTCAGCAAGCTGACACCCCTAGAAGCTATGTCCACACTCCTTCCAGCACCTTCTTTTGTAGCATCAACACTCCACAACAACCAACCCTGACTCTCTGACCCCCTCCACTCACTTCCCTCTCCACCAGACTGGCTCTGTGATTCAGAGTCCTTCCATTATAGCCAGATACATCCAGCAAGGTATTGACAGACCCAGTTCACTGCTAGTAACTGGTAAGGGTACAAGGTTGAGGTTCTGATATAGCAGAAAGGGCATGGAGTTTGGTGCCAGGCGACGGGTTAGAACCCATGCTTCACCAGCTCCCAACTAAATGACTTTGGGTAACTTACTGAGTTGCCACATTTGTTAAAATGGGAGTAAAATATCCTCCTTGAACAACTATTAACAGAGGCATCTGTTATACCTATACTTTACAGAGCTGTCACCAATGAGAGTAATAGCCATACAGTGTCACATGGTGGTCACTCTCTGGTATGAGAAGTCACACCAGGGGCACCCTTTATACCCATTACCCCGTCATCACAGAGATCCTAATGGTGGGGGAAGGGAGCCAACACTTTTTGGGGATCAGAGAAATTCAGTAGCTTGTTTTAGGTTACACAGCTAGTAATTGGTAGAGCAGGTGTATGAGCCCAGTCACCCAGGCTCTTAAACAACTTACTGCCTTTACCTGTGTGTGTCCAGCTTGGGCACAGCCAACCTTAATGATTCTGGCCAAAGCTTCATGCAGGTTGCTATGAAAAAAAGTCAGCCCTGAAACATTAGGTGATTATATTGAGCTACAGAAGAGTTGTACCTGGAGAATCTGGTTTCTTCCAGTTCTACAGACATTCCAATGGTCATCAGAGTGTGTTGTGGAGCCTTAAGTGAGCCAGCCATAATGAGATCCAGGGTGATTTGTTCCCATTACACTATGGATACAAACAAAGGTTCTCAAACTTTAGTAAGCGCCAGAAACACCTGTTAGACCCTACCCCCCACAACTTCTGGAGTCAGGAGGTCTGAGGTAGAGCTTGAGAATTTGCATTTGTGATGAAGTTCCCAGTTGATCCTGATGCTGCTGGTTCAAAAGCCATGCATTGAGAACCGCCAGATTAAAATGTACTATAATATTCCCATCTCATCTGTGTCCTGTCCTCCAGAGTTCCAGGGAGTTATCAGCATACACAAGTGTATCACAAAACCAGCTTCCAACCCAGAAAACAGCTTTGTGTTGATGCCCTTGACGGTCCCCTTCCTCCCCAGTACCCTCCTGAATAACCAAGGCCTCCCGGTTATCAGGACCCTGGGAGCGAGGACGCTGGTGGGGCAGCTTCATGTCTTTTCTCTGCCCCATGTGTCTCTACACCAAGCAGGGAGCCAGACTCTACCCCTTTTGCCTCCGGGAACATTCGCCATGTTAGCCGACTGGCTAAGCCTGGCTCTTCTCCAGAATCCTGAGCACCTTGATGGGATTGTGCATAGGAGGGAGGGGACAGTGCCTTGCAGGGCAGAAATTTCTGCTCAAGGCACTTCTGGGAGACAGGGCCTCAGAGAAATGGCTTCTTGGTGCAGGTAGGGAGGCTGGACACGAGGCACTAGGGCTCCCAGCCTAGGCAGAAGCCCCCTCCTCCCCTCACCTCACCTCTCCTCCCCTCTTGTGCCCCATGGGCCCAGGAGTAGCAGAGGAGCCCACCTTCAAGGACTTGGACAGTGAGGGGAGCAGGGACAATCACAATGGACTGAAGACCCGACAGAAGTCCCTCCCCCCAATTCTTGAGTAACTCGCAGGAAGAGGAGGGGCCCTTCAATAGTGAATGAGATTGAATTCTCCAGTCACCTCAGTGGGATGGAGGGAAGAGGTAGATTTAAACCGCTGCTTCTGAGCAAACCTGCCCCTCGGTACACACAACACAGAAGACACAGCTGGTAAGTGAACACTCTTTATTACTAGTTAGAAGCAGAAAACCTCTGACAAAGGCTGAGCCTCGTGAGCTGGAATCTCCTGGGGGAACTCGAGGACACCTCTTGTTCAGACTGGAGCCTGAATTGACTTCCAGTCTCTGGGCAGACCTTGGCTCCCTCTGGATTGCAGCAGCCGCCTCAGGGGAGCAGAGCACCTGAAGACACCAAGTGGAAGAGAAGGGCCCAGGGGCGTTCTCAAGAGTGCCTATCCCAGTTCAGTTCTATTTTTAATCTAGTTCAAGAAAGCACAATTCATAGCACAATGAATGTCCCAGAAAACACAGTTTATTCATCTACTCTTGACTGAAAAAGGGCTTGGGATGGGAGCAGCCTGAGGCTGAGGGCTTGAGTGTGTAGCAAGACAACCCAGTGGTCTTTCAGAAAACCAGGAAAATAGTTGTCCCTCTCAGGGGGGAATCAGCAGGAGTATGAGAAAAGTCCTGCTTGTACTTTTGTGAGGCTACAATATATGCCCCTGCTCATTTATTTCCACTGGGATTAATGTGATGAGCAGTTCAGTCATTCAAATTCTTCCACGAAAGTCTTTTTGATTTTGCCCCCAGAATTGTAGAAATGAATCTTGACTTTATTTCAATTGGGTTTACTTAAAAGCCACACTATATGTAAGGCAAAGAAGTCATACCTGATATAATTGGTATGCCAAATTAGGCTCTCTCCTGTCATGTAGCCTATTTCCTCCAATTGAGTTAAAATGTGTGCACCAGATAACAACATACAGTAGTAATTCTTAGTACATACTAGACAATAAATAACTGCTTGTTCAATGAGTTAATGAATGCAATTTGACAAACTTGCTAAATCCCTAAAACTTAATACTACCCTCCCACCCCTCTTTGAAACTCTGTCATTCCCTTTTCCTCAACAGACGCATTAAGCTTAACAAAATGTCTGCCCTCCCTTGTTACAAGATGTGTGTCAGAATGTCTTCTTTCCTCTGATTCTTCATTCTTTTTTTCTGCTCCAGTCAGCTGAGATCTAAGGCGAAGGTTGCTGCGAGCTGGAAGGGCATTTTGTGGCAATTCACACATGGGGAGCTGGACCTTCTTCAGCCTCACACGGAGGTCCTGGAGCTTACAGACACAAAGAACAGGCCCAAACCAATGAATGTTATAAAAACAAATCAAGGAACAAATATGAACATGGCTGCAGTATACAGCATAACGATAGCCTTCTCAAGGAAAAGCAGTGTTCCTAGAATAAAATGTATCTTATGTTCTAAAAGCATGGTTATTCTCAGCCAAAGACCTGGTATCATGGGAGAGAGAGGCTAAGAAGAATACAGGAAGGAGAAAAAGAGAATGTTTAATCACATCAGTCGGTATACCTTAAGGTGTCAATCAATTGGTAGTCTCCATCAACAGTCCACCACCTGTGAATTTAAATGCCATTGGAGAAATTTTCCTTTCAAAATTAACATATTCATTAGAATCTCATCTTTCTTTGAAACAATACACATATATACATGTATACACGTATAATGTGAAAGTGGGGGAAGAGATCCATAGGTAGAAACATATTGTGTTAAAATGGTTATGGCTTGTTGGTAGGATAATGAAAATTTTTGTTTGATGGGTTTTCAAATTTTCTATGATGTAAATAAAAGTTTTTGATCAGAAGGGGACCTCCACAAATTGATTACTCTCTAGAATATGCCTCCATTCTTTTTCTACATTCCTGAATTCAGTGAGGAGCTTCTTTGGGGCAAGACTTCCCACCTCAGTTAGCATCTAGATTTTCTTGCATTCATCCCAAGCCAAACATCAGGAAAAATTAATCCCATTCTGTACCTTAGGCAGTCCCAACCCCTCCTCCTAAGGATCCCTCTTCCTAGGGTTTAAAGGCTTTCTTACCATCTGGCGTCCTGGGCAGCTGATCCTGAGGTTGTTGATTCGTTGGGCCATCTTGGAAGTGCCCCACAGGGTTTCCAAAGTGGGGACCTTCTCCTTGGCCCTCGATCCTCTGGTCCCACGGCGGGGCGACCTCTTCCTGGGACACAACTACAGGCCACATAGCAGGTGCATACATCACCCCAGCAGGCATCTGGGGGGCCGGGTATGCTGTTGCGGGGGCAGCGGCTAGTTGGGCTTCTGGGAGTACCCTACGTGGGGGAGGTAGTGGGAATTGGAAGGGCATGGGGCACGGCATGTGCATGGGGCATGGCATGGGAGCTGGGGGTTGAACAACCTGGACCCAGGGATCCTGGGCTCCCTGCACACTGCCTGCCGAAGCATTCTGCGCCTCCTCCCTCTGGGCCTCCAGCTGCCTGCGCTGCGAGGTCGCGGCCAGCAACTTGTTGCGCTCCTCAGTGGTCAGGGGCCACGTGTCAGCCCGGAGCTGCGGGGATCGAGAGCTGACTACGGCCGCCTGGGACTGCCTCTCGGCCTGCAGCAGCTGCCCGCGCAGGGCCTCGCGCTCGCTCAGCGCCTGCTGCAGGTCTTGGCGCGTGCGGCGCAACTGCATGATCATCTGCTTCCGCTCTTCGCGCAGGCGCTGCAGCTGCGAGGCCAGGGCCCAGGCAGCCGTCTCGCGCTCCTCCACCTGCTCCTGCAGCCGCTGGATGCGGCGGGCCTGCTGCTCTCGCTGCCTCGTGGCCACCCGCACGCCCAAGGCCAGCGCGCTCCAGGCACAGGCCCTCTTGAGGTTGCGAGGCACATGCGTGTCGGCCAAGACGGACTGCAGCTCGTCCTCGATCTCATTCCAGGGCCGCGAGCGGTAGCTCACGTAGAAATCTGAGCCGCCGCCATTTCGGAGTACTTCTTGGTTGATGAACGTAACTACGTCGCTGTGGCGAAAACCGCTCCTGGGATCTCCGAGGTCCAAGGCCATGACCTCCGCGGCCTAGTCTGCAGAGACGCTGCAGCTGTGGTGAGCGATGGCCGCTAAACCGATCCGCCTCTCGGCTCCGCAGTCCTCCTTCAGCCCTAGCTCAGTCCTGGGGTTCGCCTCCTTGCCCTCACACCCACGAGTCCCTTAACGAAGACTGGGGTGACCCGCTCCTCACACCGCGTGGTGCATCAGAGCTCTGGGCTCTGAATGAGGCTGCAAGGCCTGGTGGGAGCCCCGTCCTCGGCCTGGCGCCCCCTGTATGGCGGCAAGTGGAGCGCCTGCCCCTGGATCCAGCGGGGACGCCCTTTCCTTGGCGCACCGCCTCCTACAGGGCGGGCTAGCTAGTGACCGCAGTGCGCCGCACGGAGAGTTCGCGTTCCCAAGAGATTCTGAAACACCTGGATACTAAAGAATTTCGAATCCGGGAGTCAGTTGAGTGGGCGGGGTGCGGGGGTGGGGGTGGGGTCTTTTGGTTCAGCGCCCTCTGGCTCTACCGTCAGCCGCTCTCTCACATTTTCTATGTGGTTTCAACTTGTCTGTACTCTTCCCTAATCCTAAAGCAGACAGCCTTGGAGTTCGGCTCGTCAAGAAAATCAAGTGGTTGAACCATGAAGCCCCTTGGTTTTCCTTGCTGAACCCTATCTTCAAGCTCTAGATCCCAGTTCCTCCTATTCCATTTTTTCAGGGACTTCACTACATCTTCCCACCCCCACCTCACCCCACCCCACCCCCACACCCCCACCGCCACCTTACTCCACCCCCCACCCCTACCTCACCTCACCCCATCCCCCCACCCCACCCCACCCCCACACCCCCACCCCCACCTTACTCCACCCCCACACCCCCACCCCCACCTTACTCCACCCCCCACCCCTACCTCACCTCACCCCATCCCCCCACCCCACCCCACCCCCACCTCACCCCCACCTCACCCCATCCCCCCACCCCACCCCACCCCCACACCCCCACCTCACTCCACCCCCCCACCCCCCCCCACCCCCCCCCCGTATTTCCTGCATCTCAGCCACGCTGCACCACCCCTGTGCTGCTGACTATTTTTCTCCCAGGCAGGAAGCCTGTTCAGGTTCCCTATGTGCTTGGAATAATTTCCTCCCTCTAACCTATGTCCTGGACTTTCTTCTCATTAGAATAGTCTATACTAGGTCCCCTTCACCGTGCTCCCTTTACCGTTCAACCTGCTGCACTTTGGTTTTCACCCTACAAAAACTCTAGTGAAAAAAATCTCTCATAAGGTCACCAGTAGTCACTACCTCACTACAAAAGCAAGTGGATACTTTGATAGGTTTTATGTGATTTTTTTCAGTAGGCTTTGATTCTTTTTTTTTCTTTTTTTCATTTATTTTTATTAGTTGGAGGCTAATTACTTCACAACATTGCAGTGGGTTTTGTCATACATTGACATGAATCAGCCATGGAGTTACATGTGTTCCCCAGGCTTTGATTCTTTTGACCATTCCCTCCTTGACACTCACTCTATCCTGTCTTGCTTTCTGTGACATCAAATTCTTCTGATGCTCCTCCTGTCCCTCTGGCTTATCTTTCTTTCAACTGTTCTTCTCTGCCCACGACTCCAAAGTTAGTATTTTCCCAGTTTTGTCTTCAGACCCCTCCTCTTTTCATTCTGTTTGTTCTCCTTGAATGAGTTTATTCACTCCTATGTATTATTTTATTTTCTCTGGACTTCAACCTCATCAGCTGTAAAATGGGAATATAGGTAGGCTCTACCTTATAAGGTTGTGAAGATTAACATGTTTAGAATATGTTAATTCTTATTACAATGATTACATAGTTGCTGCTAATAAAAGTCATAATAGTGGTAATGGTGGGGTGATGGTTTTAACAGTCTATGCCCAGTTACAGCCCCAGATCCTGTCTGGTTATATATATATGCACATATATGTAGAGAGAGAGATAGTTGATTTATAATATGATATTAGTTTCAGGTATATAGCATAGTGATTCAACATCTTTATAGATTTTATTCCATTTATGGTTATAAAATATTGGCTATGTTCCCTGTGCTGTACAATAAATATATCCTTGTAGCTTATTTATTTTATACATAATAGTTGGTACCTCTTATTCCCCTACTCCTATCTTGCCTTTCCCCCTTCCCTCTCACCACTGGTAATCACTAGTGTGTTGTCTATATCTGCGAGTCTATTTCTTTTTTGTTATATTCACTAGTTTGTCTTATTTTTCAGATTTTTTAGATATAAATGATAATATACAGTATTTTACTTTCTCTGACTTATTTTATTAAGCATACTGTCCTCCAGGTCCACCTACGTTGTTGCAGATGACAGAATTTCATTTTTTCTTATGGCTATGTAGTGTTCCATTGTGTGTGTATGTGTGTACCTCAGATCTTCTTTATCAATTTGTCTGTTGATGGACACTTAGGTTGCTTCCATATCTTGGCTGTTGTAAATAATTGTAGGTAATGCTGCTATGAGCATTGAAGTGTGTGTGTCTTTTTGAATTAGTGTTTTCATTTTCTTTGGATATATACCAAGGAATGGAATTGCTGGATCATTTGGTAGTTCTATTTTTAGTTTTTGGAGAAACCTCCATACTATTTGCTACAGTAGCTGCACCAATTTACATTCGCACTAACCATGTACTGCAGTTCCCTTTTCTCTACATTCTCACCGATACTTGTTATTTGTGGCCTTTTTGACAATGGCCATCCTGACAGGTGTGAGGTGGTAGCTCATTGTTTTGATTTACATTTCTCTGATGATGAGCACTATTGAGCATCCTTTCATGTGTCTGTTTGCCACGTATATATCTTCTCTGGAGAAACTATTTAGGTCTTCTGCCTATTTTTTGAATAGGTTGTTTATTTTTTGATGTTGAGTTGTATGAGCTATTTATATATTTTGGATATTAACCCCTTATTGATCATATCATTTGCAAATATGTTCTCCCATTCAGTAGCCTGTCTTTTCATTTTGTCAGTGATTTCCTTTGCTGTGCAAAAGTTTTTAAGTTTAATTAGGTCCCATTTGTTTACTAGCCAGAGCTAGTGCCAGCCTGCTGGTAGGTAAAGCCAGGTCCTGGGATCTGGCTACAGGGCCTGGGGGGGGGGGGGGTCCCACAATTGGTTCCTGACACAGCAAGGCCCAGAGTGTCTTGAAGCTTATATTGACCCGCTTGTGGGTGGGACCAGGGCCCAGTCGGTCCTAGTGCTGGTTCTGTCCTGCTGGTGATTGATCTGGGTCTGTAGGCTTCAGGACTGTGGTCTTCCTGGGGCTGGTGTTCACCTGCGGGGGGTGAGGCTTGTCTTGAGGCTAGAGGAGGCTTGCTTGTGGGCAGGGCCTGGGCCCATCTAGTACTGAGGCTGGAGCTGGCCTGCTGGTCAGTGACTTGGGTACATAGGTTTGGGGGGCTATGATTTTCATGGAGCTAGTGTCCTCTTGCTTGGGGGGGAAAGTCTAGAACAGGCTTGCTGCTGGGCAGGGCCTGGGATTCTGGGGCTGGTGTCTGCCCGCTGTTGGGTAGAGCTGGGTCCCAGGATCTCTGGCCACAGGAACCTGATGGTCCCTGGTCTTACATGTGCACTGGCGTGTGGGGCCTGCTTCTGGGCCCTCTCCTGGGCAGAGCCTAGTCTAGGGGTGGCTGTGGGCTCAGAGGATCTTAAGGCAACCTGTCTGCTAGTGCATAGGGCTGTGCCCCCTCACAGATAGTTGCTTGGCCAGAGGTATCCCAGTACTGGTGCCTACGGGCTGTTGGGCGTGAGTGGGGCTGGGTCCTGAAGCTAATAAGCTAGAGGGAGGATTCCAAAATGTGCTTGCCAGCACCAGCGTCCACATGGTAGAGAGAGCTCTCGGAAATGGCTGCCACCAGGGTCTGTGTCCCCAGGGTGAGATATAGTTGCCTCTTGCCTCTCCAGGAGATTCTCCAGATCAGCAGATAGGTCTGACCAAGGCTCCTTTCAAATTAGTGCTTCTGCCCTGGGTCCCGGAGCATGTAAGATTTGGGTGCCCACTTTAAGAGTGGAGTCTATTTCCTCCAGTCCTCTTCGTCTTCAGAAATTGAGCCCAGCTGGCCTTCAAAGCCAAACCTTCTAGGGGATCATCTTTCCCCGTGCAGGACCCCTGGACTGGGGAGTCCAGTGTTGGGCTCAGACCTCTCACTTCTTGGGGAGAACCTTTGCAGTTATAATTATTCTCCCTTTTGTAGGTCACCACTTGGGGGGATGAGACTTGACTATATTGGACTCCACCCTTCATACCCCTCTTGTTGTGATTTCTTATTTATATCTTTAGTTGTAGATTATCTTTTCTTGTAGGTTCTGAGCTTTTTCATTGATAGGTGTGCTGTAAATCATTGTAATTTTGATATGCCTGTGAGAGGGGATGAGCTCAGGGTCTTTCTACTCTGCCATCTTGGCCCAATCCCACAATTTTATTTTTTTTAAATTTATTTTATTTTATTATTATTTTTGGTCACACTGTGCAGCATATGGGATCTTATGTGGGATCTTAGTTCTCTGACCAGAGATCAAACCCGCACCACCTGCAGTGGAAGTGCAGAGTCTTAACCACAAGTCGAAGTATTCCCAACCTAGACATCTCTCTTAAACTTAAGATCCATACATTTTTGTTCCCTTAACATGTAGCTATTGAACACATATAGAGTCACTTTTTGAAAGTAAAATTGACAGATATTATAGATTGTTTGGATGGGGATTGTAAAGATTGAGAGGAAAGAAAGGAGACAAGGATGACCCCTAGTTTTAAAGTTTGAGCAGTTGTTTCAGAGATGTGGTTTGTGATGTCTTTTAGTGACCAGACTAGAGATATCAAGCAGGCCTTCTGGGATATACAGATTTGGAGCACAGGGAAGAAATCGATGGTACTTAACAACCAAGGACTTGAATGAGATCTCCTAGGGAGAGAGGAGAATAGAAAACAGAGGACTGAGTCTCAGGGCACTCCAATTTATAAATACACAGTTATAGTATAGTCAGTTATTAAAAGCACAAAAATGATTCTGTGCTAATTTCTATTTAACCTTTAAAACCAGGTAATTATGATGTATGCCATTTCAACCATAGAAAAATAGGAAAAACTCCCCCAGATCATTTCGTATAGCCATTATCATATAATATCTGATGACAAAAATATAGTACCAAAAAGAATACTATTGACCCATCTTATTTATAAATACAGCTGCAAAGAGATTGTACCATTTATATGTTACTTTTGGTTCATATCCAAGAACAATTCCTTGTCGTGAGATTCTTGCATTATATATGAAGGAGTATAATAACTCGTGTTCTTGCCTGGAGAATACCAGGGATGGGGGAGCCTGGTGGGCTGCCATCTCTGGGGTCGCACAGAGTCGGATATGACTGAAGCGACTTAGCAGCAGCAGCAAAGGTATATTAAAGATGCATATTGTAGGTTAAAGATACATATTCCACAGCATAGAAAAAGATGGGCAGCTCCCCAGTTCATTTTGTGAAGCTGATAAAGCTAATAGCCAATCAGAAAAATAGTGTGCAAGTTAATATTGTATAAATATACTGACCCATCTGCAAAATCCTACATATCTGAAAATGGACAGTATCAACATTCCTATGACAGCAAACCTTACTTTCTTCCTTGCTAATAGAACCTCTACATTGCTTAGTCAGTGGCATATGAACCCTGGGCAGGGTCTTGTGATTGACTTAGGGGTGGACATGTAACCCTGTGCTGGTCAGTGAGATATATCAGGAAATTTGCTGGGAGTTTCAGGGAAAGATTTTCCTTTGTGATTAGATAGAGGACCAATAAAGTGAAAACCTTTTACCAACGAGCCCTCATCCTTAGGATGCCAGTATGAGGTTGTGTTGTTTGCAGCTGCAGCAGTTACCTTGAGACCAGGAGGGGAGACATGGCAGACATATGTTGTGACCATCATGTAAGGTGAGCCTCCATCCCAGATTTGGTCCAGATGTCCAGACTGATGACATCACATGCACAGTAAGAGGGTTTGAAAAATGTTTATTCTATTAAGGAGCTTTCTGGGGGAGAACAGCCAGAGCTCCCGAGTTGGTCCAGAAATGGCTTGAGAGAGCAAAGAAAGACTGGCTGGGGATTTTAGTTGTAGTTAGAGTCGGGGCTGTGGTGACAGTTCCTGTGTGTAGGTGGGGGCTTGTGGTCTGAAACTCTTGCCATCACCAAGGGAGAAAGCAGTGAGGCTTTCTTCTTAGCTTTCCCAGATGAGGGGGTACAAGGGGAGAGTGAGGGTGGAGGCCTAAAAGCTGTCCGCAGTCAAACATCCAAAAGCGAAGTCAGACACTTCATGATAATTTACTCCAATGTTTGAGTGTGACAAAAGTGTAAGACACTTCATTTAATTGAAGTTTATTATGGCACTCTATGTGGCCTGAGGGCTTCCCAAGTGACTCAGCAGTAAAGAATCCATCTGCCAAGCCAGAGACTCGGGTTTGATCCCTGGCTAGGGAAGATCCCCTGGAAAAAGAAATGGCAAACCACTCCAGTATTCTTGTCTGGGAAATCCCAAGGACAGAGGAGCCTGGAGGCATGAGAGAAGGTTGCTAAAGCTTCTTTTGTGAAAGGAGTCTAGCCGAGGGGCGCTATTGAGAATGGCTGTTGTATTGTAATTTTGACAGAATCTAGAGCCTTTGTTGGAAGGGGCTCCATTCGAGGTGGGCTGATTTGCAAATAATTGCATAAATGGGCTAAAGGAAAAATTGTAAATAAGGAGTATGTAACCTCCAGAACCCAAAAGGCCTAAAAGATACTGGGCTTGTTTCAACACTTTGGAAGTTGAGAATTAATAACTATTTCTTGACAGTGTCAGGTATGGAGGGGTCCTCCATTTACCAAATCATTTTCAGGAATTTACGGAAGTAGTGGGGTCTTGCACTGTGTGTGAGGCAATGGCCTAGCCCCCTTTTTGAGCTCCCTTGTGATTATGTGTTCGTCCTGAATAAATGTGCCTAGTGAATAGCCTCAGAGTAGGATAAAGCCATATCTGTGCCCCTGGAGAAAGCTGGATGCAGTTAAGATCATTTTGCAAAGATTGTGTGCGATGGCAAGACTGTTGATGTGCTCCAGAGATAACCAGGTAAAGGTGTATCATGTATTAGGAGGTGAAGGGAGACTACAGGTGAGAGACTTTTGAAATAGCGACTGAACAGAATGTATTAGTCAAATCTGTTACAGAAAAATATCTATCATTTGCTTGGACAGAGTCAGTAGTTTCAATAATTTTGAGTATGGAAACCTTAATGGGTGGGACCACAGCACTGAGGCCACAACAATCTACAGTGGGGCATCATTCATTCTTCTTTCACTTGAAAGTCTTTAATAATTAATACTAAAAGTTATACATTTTTCTTTATTCACTTAAGACTTATATAACATATTTTTTTCCCTTGGTGGATAATTGCTTTACAACGTTGTGTTGGTCTATGCCGTACATCAACGTGAACCAGTCCTAATTATTGTTGTTGTTCAGTCACTAAGTCATGTCCGACTCTTTGGACTGCAGCACTCCAGGCATCCCTGTCCTTCACTATCACCTGGAGTTTGCTCAAACTCATGTCCATTGAGTTGGTGATACCATCCAACCATCTCATCCTCTGTCATCCCCTTTTCCTCCTGCCTTCAATCTTTCCCAGCATCAGGGTCTTTTCCAATGAGTCAGTTCTTCTCATTAGGTGGCTAAAGTATTGGAGTTTCAACTTCAGCATCAGTCCTTCCAATGAATATTCAGGGTTGATTTCCTTTAGGATTAACTGGTTTGATCTCTTTGCTGTCCAAGGAACTCTCAAGAGTCTTCTCCATTACCATAGTTCAAAAGCATCAGTTCTTCGGTGCTCAGCCTTCTTTATGATTCAGTTCTCACATCCATACTCAACTACTGGAAAACCATAGCCTTTTCACTATACAGACCTTTGTCAGCAAAGTGATGTTTCTGCTTTTAAATATGCTGTCTAGGTTTGTCATAGCTTCTCTTCCATGGAACAGGCATCTTTTAATTTCATGGCTGCAGTCACCATCTACAGTGATTCTGGAGCCCAAGAAAATAAAGTCTGTCACTGCTATCACTGTTTCGCCATCTATTTGCCACGAAGTGATGTGACTGGATGCCATGATCTTAGGTTTCTGAATGTTGAGTTTTAAGCCAGCTTTTTCACTCTCCTCTTTCACCCTCATCAACAGGCTCTTTAGTTCTTCTTTGCTTTCTGCCATTAGAGTGGTATCATCTGCATATCTGAGGTTATTGATATTTCTCCCACAATCTTGATTCCAGCTTGTGCTTCATCCAGCCCAGCATTTCGCATGATGTACTCTGCATATAGGTTAAATAAGCAGGGTGACAATATACAGCCTTGACGTACTCCTTTCCCAATTTGGAACCAGTCTCTTGTTCCATGTCCCGTTCTAACTGTTGCTTCTTGACCTGAATACAGGTGTCTCAGGAGGCAGGTAAGGTGATTTGGTATTCCCATCTCTTTAAGAATTTTCTACAGTTTGTTGGAATCCAGCAGTCAAAGGCTTTAGCATAGTAAATGAAGCAGATGTTTTTCTGGAACTCTCTTGCTTTTTCTATGATCCAATGAATGTTGTCGATGTGATCTCTGGTTCCTTGCCTTTTCTAAATCTACCTTATACATCTGGAAGTTCTTGGTTCATGTACTGTTGAAGCCTAGCTTGAAGGATTTTGAACATTACCTTGCTAGCATGTGAAATGAGAGCAATTGTACAGTAGTTTGAACATTCTTTGGCATTGCCTTTCTTTGGAATTGAAATGAATACTGACGTTTTCCAGTCCTGTGGTCACTGTTGAGTTTTCCAAATTTGCTGATATATTGAGTGAAGCACTTTAACAGCATCCTCTTTTAGGATTTGAAATAGCTCAGCTGGAAGGAATTCCATCACCTTCACTAGCTTTGTTCATAGTAATGCTTCCTAAGGCCCACTTGAATTCACAGTTCAGTATGGCTCTAGGTGAGTGACTGCACCATTGTGGATATCCAGGTCATTAAGATCTTTTTTGTATAGTTTTTCTTTGTATTCTTGCCACCTCTTTTTAATTTGTTCTGCTTCTGATAGGTCCTTGATGTTTCTGTCCTTTATTGTGCCCATCTTTGCATAAAATGTTCCCTTGGTATCTCCAGTTTTCCTGAAGAGATCTCTAGTCTTACCCATTCTATTGTTTTTCTCTGTTTCTTTGCATTGTTCACTTAAGAAGGCTTTCTTATTTCTCCTTGCTGTTCTTTGGAACTCTGCATTCAGTTGTATGTATCTTTCCCTTTTTCATTTGCCTTTTGCTTCTCTTCTTTTGTAATTATGACTGATTCACATTGATGTATGATTTTATATATATATATATAGCTTCTCTGGGTCGGGAAGAGCCCCTGGAGAAGGAAGTGACAACCTATTCTTGCCTGGGAAATCCCATGGACAGAGGAGCCTGGTGGGCTACAGTTCATGGGGTCGCAAAGAGTCGAACATGACTTAGCGACTCAACAACAGCATTAGTCACAGCTTAGGCTGGAATCAAGACAGATGATTCATTCTAAGACACACAGATAGGCCTGGGCCAAGACACACAACCCAGGGTCATTCACTTTAAGGAGGGCTCTGATCCCGTACTTCTAAATGCCAATTAATTATTGAAACTTCTGACTTAGTTAAATCTATAACAGAGCTCTGTAGGATTCAGCCAATGCAGCACAGTGCAGCACAACTCAAAGGGCAAGCTAGCCAGCAGGCATCAGAGTCAGTTAGCAAGCCAGAGCAAGAGAAGACACACCCCTGCTGGTGGTGATCATTGTCTCAGCATTCTGCTCACAGTGCTGACTGTGGACACCCTACAGAGACTGCATGGACCCCCACCCCAAATTTGGTTTTGATGTCAACCCTGAAATTGCTTACATAATGAGGCTTTCTGGGGCAACCAGGGCAGGCATCTCAAACTGATCTGAAATGATGTGAGAGAGGAAGGAAAGAAAGACTGGCTTGGGATTTTTTCTTTCTTTTTTCTTTTCTTAATATTGGAGTGAGTTGCCATTTCCTTCTCCAGGGGACCTTCATGACCCAGGGATCAAACCCGCATCTCCTTCATTGGCGGGCAGATTCTTTACCACTAGTGCCACCTGGGAAGCCCTGGCTGGGGATTTTTATGGTGGTCTGGGGAGTGGTGGGCTGGAGTGAAGGTTTCTGTCCATGGGTTGGGGCCCGGGGGTTTGAATCTGTGGCTGGTGCCAAAGAAAGGAGAACCCAGGCTTTCTTACCAACTTACCAAGATGTGAGGCACAAAGGGAAGAGGGAGGGTGAAGCTTAAAAGCTGTCAACAGTCAAACATTGAAAAAGGGATTCACCTCCAACTAATAAAAAAATAAAAAAAAAATAAATAAAATAAAATAAAATTATTTTGAAATAAAAAAATAAATAAAAAAAAAGAAAAAGGGATTCGACTTTATTAGAGCAGTATGGAAAAATGAGAGAGCTGGGTCCTTGATGAGTTTATTCAGCCTCTCAAAAGCCTTGGAAACACCTGCTCTACACTTCCACTGTTGCTGAATAATTCAGTGTCTTTATGGTTAACAGGCTATTTTTAATTAGGCTTTCTGTTAGTTGCAGTTAATTCTGAACTGATTTAGTGTTGAAAATATTATATAATCCATTATTATCATTTTAGATATATTCAAGGAATACAAAGGTGGTTCGGTATAAATAAACCTGTACTCGTAATTCATAACAAAATGAATTAAAGAAGAACATCATGGATCATATTAATAGTGTACTTTAATTGCTTTCATAAAATCCAGTAACTATCCCTGATAAAAACACAAGGTAAAATAAGAACAGAAAGACCTACCTAAAGGCTCCTTACTAAAAACAAACAACAAATATCATTCTGAAGAATGAAACACTAAAAACATTTCCAAGATAACCAAGAATTACACAGGAATGCTATTATAATTGTTCTTCCACATATTCTTATTCTAATCAATGCAATAAAGGAATAAAATGATTTAGTATAATAAGTATTGAAAAAAATCATAACTTTTTCTGGTGTGAGTGTATACCCAGAAAATCCAAGAGACAGTAATAAATACTAATATGATTGATGACATCATCAAGGTTGCTGGATACAAAGTAAATATTTATTCGGTCATTTGTTTATTTATTTTAAAATATATATTTATTTATTTGGCTGTGCCAGGTCTTATTTGCAGCATGCAGGATCTTTACTTGTGACATGCAAATTCTTTAGTTGCACCATGTGACCTCTTAGCTGTGGCATGTGGGATCTATTTCTCCAACCAGGGATTGAACCTGGGCCCCCTGCATTGGGAGCACAGAGTCCTAGCCACTGGACCACCAGAGAAGTCCCCAAAGTAAATATTTAAAAGTTAAATTTTCTTTGTATTAGGAACAAATGAGGATAACTAGAAATGAAGAAAATATTTCATTCACTGAAATGACTTAAATTATAGAATACTTCATAGTAGATTGGTAATGAGTTAGTTTGTTTAGGTCCAACTACATTTCCCAGAATTCCTTTCCCAGCTAGGGTGGGACACAGGAGAGATTATTGTAGGGGACTTGGAAGATTGAAGGGAAGCAGTAGCCATTTTGTAGCTTGAACACATTGTTTTTTTCTGCTGACTGACTTCAGTGGCACAAGACAGCAACTGGGTTTGAAACTGTCCCACCTTCCCGTCAATTCTCCTGTAACTTTTCCGAGTCCTGGGTCAGGTGTGTGAGTTTAGTTTTGTGACAGTGTCTTGGCCTCTACAGAGGAAACAAGAACTGACACAAGTTTCAGTTCATCCTTGGGAATGCTAGCGCATGCTTGTGAGGTCCAGTTTGTTTTTGTTCTCTCCCATATTTACGTCCATTTTGCCTTCCTGACTATCTGCACTGTGGACTTCACGTTCCAGCATCAGATGTGAAGATAGGAGACTTCTTAAGTTACAGAAGTTACAGAGACTTCTTAACTAGTTCTCACAATTGTGTAAGGTAAAATCTCTATAACAAATCCCTTAAAAACTACACACATACACTCACATGCACACCCACATGTATGCACATGTATACACACACGCAGAGTAGTCCTACTAGTTTAATTTAAGCCTGACTGAAATACTTTGAAATCAAATTTAACAAAAAAGGAGGTAGACTTTTGCTACCGGCCAAGACGGGATAGTAGAGACTGGATTTACTCTCTTATTACAAAAAAGATGACGGGATGGGGAACACATGTAAATCCATGGCTGATTCATGTCAATGTATGGCAAAAACCATTACAATACTGTAAAGTAAATAGCCTCCAACTAATAAAAATAAATGGAAAAAAAAGAAAAAAAAAACAAAAAGATGACTACATTTTTACAAATGGACACCAGATATGAAATAATGGTTTTCAAGTCACTGAACATTAAGTAATGAAGGACAGTGATCCCTGAGAAATCGGAAACAAATGAGGTGATCCCCATGTTTGCTCAGCATACTGTCTGGAGAGAGTTTCCAGGACATAGCATAAGGAGAGGGAATCAGGCAGAAACTGAAAAACTCCATGAGTTGAGGAGAGGGAGTGAAGAATCTGGGGGACACTAAGGCAGCCAGTATTTGCAAGACAGAGTAAGACTATATACATATATGTATATATATGTATATAACTTCAGAGACCTGCAGAGGGTCTTCTCAAGTATTGATGTGCTCACATGTGAAAAAACTACTCAAAGCTAAGGAATTAATCACAAAAAAGGATTAGAACACAAATAAACATGGAAATAGTGCCTGTTACCTTAGCCAGACTGGTAATAATCTCACAATTCATGGAACATTGGGTAGAATACTGAGGTTCTGGCCTAGGTGGTGGAGGATATTCAGACTCAAACTGAATACTGCTCTCAACCCACCTAAAATATCATAAAAGCAAGATCCTAAAGGATTGAACTGTTTCCCTGTAATAACTTAAGTGTCTCTGAGGAAAAAGCTTCAATAATTGTAGGATTACAGAAACAACTAGTACTCAACAAGTTAAAATTCTCATTGTTGGTTATCTAATCAAAAATGGCTAGGCATGCAAAGAAGCAGGAAAACGTAAGTCATAATGAGATGAAAAAAAAATCAACCCATCAAAAGCAGCCCCAAAACAACAGAGATGTTGAAATTAGCAGACAAGGGCATTAAAACAGTTGTTATAGCTACTAAAACAGTTATAACTATAACTCTGTATGTTCAAAAGTCGTAAAGACATGTATAATATAAAAAGACAAATAAAATCTATGAAATTGAGAACTATGCAATTTGAAATAAAAATATACTGAATGGGACTAACAGTAAATTAGACATTGAAGAAGAAAAAAATAGTAAACTTGAAAATATAGCAATGGAAACTATCCAAAATGACACACTCAGGAGAAAAAGCATCCAAAAAAATGAACAAAGCATCACTGAGCTATGGTAAAACTGTATTTGTGTAATTGGAGTTCTCAAAGGGAGTTCAGAAAATTGGTAAAAACTTTCAAAAGTTCATGAAAGCTATGAACTCACAGATCCAAGAAGCTCAAAGAACCTCAAGCACACAAAATATTAAAGAACACTACACCAAGGCATATATGATTAAATTGCTCATGAGTGAGAGAGAAAATCTTTTTTTTTTCACCCCACTGTGCAGCTCGCAGGAAGGCTCTTAGTTCCCTGACCATGGTTTCAACTGGAGTCACGACAGTGAAAGTACTGAATTGTAACCACTGGATCACTAGGGAATTTCCCGAAAAAATCTTAAAATCAACCAGATCAAGGCATGTTACATAAAAGGATGATAGTAAATTTCATAACAGAAATTATGTAAGATGACAGAGGAGCAAAACCTTTAAAGTCTTGAAATTAAAAAATGATTGTCAACCTAGAATTTTACCCAGTGAAAATATTGTTAAAAAACAATTTTTACTCAGTAAAAATTAAAGATCTTATTGGCTCTATTCAATGGTTCATGAATCGGACAGCATCCCATCTAGTAGAAAGGCATTTCCAGGAACTGTACAAAATGAAAGATTTTTATAGGCAGAAGGGAACAGGAGCAAGGAAATTATGCTAACAGATTCGTTGTGGCAAGGTCAGTTTCCTTTAGGGGATGGCAGGGGTCTATCAGGAAGATTGCCTTACTAGTACTGATCAGGTAATTCCTGACCGATTGGTTTAATATTCCATTTTTGGGAAAGCTGAAACTGTAGTTAAGTTTTGTTTGGTGATGTGAGGCTTAGCATAAGTGACTCCATTTGTGACCTGTTGTCATATTTTTAACAGTATCAAGAAAGAAGGTGAAGTACTTATTCAGATATACAAAAGCTGAAATAATGCATTATTAGCTGACCCATACTGTAAGTGTTAAAGGGATTTCTTCAGGCAGAAGGAAAATGATAGATGGAAATGTAGATTTCTACAAAGGAATAAAGAACACTAGAAATTGTTACAATAAGGAGATATACATACATATATGATTTTTTCTTATTATTTAAATCCCTAAGATAAAATTGACTTAATATTAACAATCTAGTGTAGATAAAGCAACCCTAAAATAACAATAGAGAGCTAATGCTAATAAAACCAACAAAGGCAAAAGTGAAATAAGAAACAATACGCAATTAATCAAAAATAAGGCAAAAAGAGAAAAAGGAATAAATGGGGCAAATACACCACTGAAGTTGTACCCCAATTAAGTCAGAGATTCTCAAGAGAGTGGATTTATTTATTTTTTTAAGAGACTGGATTTAAAACCAAGGCCCAATTGTAAGTCGCCTGCAAGAAACACACTTTAAATATAAAAATACAAATAATTTAAAAGGAATGGATTTAGCAATGATTTATTGGATTTGACACCAAAAAAATGCAGGCAT
Organism: Cervus elaphus; assembly: GCF_910594005.1. Lineage (NCBI taxonomy): Eukaryota > Metazoa > Chordata > Mammalia > Artiodactyla > Cervidae > Cervus > Cervus elaphus. Next base: position 43,959,450 of record NC_057848.1, on the reverse strand, counting down.
CAAATTTTAAAAAATATATAAATTGCACTATGTCAAAATTTAAAACATCTTTGCATTAAAGAAAACAATCTTTGCATTAAAGGACACATTAAAAACACAGATTGAAAAGGAATCCTCAAAAAAAAGAAAGAAAAGAAAAGGAATCCTCATGGAATGGGAGAAATATTTACAAATCTGATAAGGGGTTAATATGCAGAATATATAATGAACTTCTACAACTGAATGATTTAGAAAACCTGATTTAAAATACAGGCAAAGGTAACAAGATGGTGGACTAGGAAGTTACAGGCCCTCCTTTCCCCACAGAGACACTGAGTTACACTGAGTTAACAATAATACACAGACCAGAATACCTCTGTGAAAACTCTAGAGACCAGTTGAGAAGCTACAGCAACTAGGCCCTTATAAAACCAAGAGGGGAAAAAAAAATTAAAAAAAAATAAAAATAAAAAAATAAAACCAAGAGGGATTCCAGTGAAAGAGTAGGAAAATTCATGCATTTTGGTTACTCGTTCATGTCACTCCCTCTGTGTAGCAGAGTACAGAGTAACCAGGAGGAAAACCTCCATAGCAGAGCACCTCCCCCCAGAAGGAATAAAAAAGGAACATATGTCCAACATCCTGACTTGTCTGGGACTGCCAGAGGGACTACTTTCTGTCTTGTCTGATTCAAAACGCTGATGGGACCAGCACCACGGTTTGGAAGCCACTGAGAGCAGGTTTGGGCTTCTCAGGTGGAGCTAGTGGTAAAGAACCTGCCTGCAAATGCAGGAGACATAAAAGACATGGGTTCGATCCCTGGACTGGGAAGATCCCCTGGAGGAGGGTGTGGCAACCCATTTAAGTATTTTTGTGCAGAGAACCACATAGAGCCTGGAGACCAAAGTCCATAGAGTCGCAAAGAGTCGGACACGAACGCATGAAAATAGACTTGAAAGTCACTGAGAAGAAAGATGGGCTTCCCTGGTGGCTCAGAGGTTAAAGCGTCTGCCTGCAATGAGGGAGACCTGGGTTGGATCCCCTGCAGAAGGAAATGGCAACCATGTTAGGACTGTAGTTCTGCAAGCAGACACCAGGGGGAGCAAGAGATCGGAAAAGGTTTGAGAGGTTTCAGAACTTGGAGCAGCGATGCTTGAAGAACGTCTTCCCTTGCAAGAAGCTAGCGCTTAAAGATTGGGAGAAGTGGTGGTTTTTCAAATGCCCAAAGCCCGGCAAAAAATTAACAAGAAACAGAGAAACATGGCCCAATCAACGGAACAAAATAAAACTCTAGGCATCAACCCTAATGAAACACAGAGCTGCTTCACACTCATTAGCATGGCTACTATCACAAAACAGAAAATAACAAATGATGATAAGGACTTGGAAAAATTGGAAGCTTTGTGCACTATTGAAGGGGCTGTAAAATGGTGCAACTGCTATGGAAAATTATACGGACGTTCCTTTAAAAATTAAAAATAGAAGTACCATATGATCCAAGAGTCCCACTTCTGGGTGTGTACCCCAAAGAATTGAAAACAGAGTCTTGAAAGGCTATTTGTTCACCCATGTTCATAAGAGCATTATCCATAATGGCCAAAAGGTAGAAATAGCCCAAATATTCATCAACATATGAATGGGTTAACAAAATGTGGAATATGCATACAATGGAATATTATTCAGCCTTAAAAAGGGAGGAAATTCTGTCATATGTTACAACATGGATGAACCTTGAGGACATTATGCTAGGTGAACTAAGCCAGCCACATGAAGACAAATACTGTGTAATTCCACTTATATGAGGTATCTAAATTCATAGAAACATAAAGTAGGATGTTTGTTAACCAGAGGCTGGGAGGAAGGGGAAAAGAAGAGCTTCTGTTTAATGGGTACAAAGTTTAAGATTTGTAAGATGAAAAAGTTTTGGAGATCTGTTTCACAAAAATGTGAACTCACTGAACACTACTGGACTCTACACTTAAAAATAGTTAAGATGGCAAATTTTTTGTTGTGTATATATATTTTTTTGGCCACAAAAAATATCCTAGAGGAATAATCAGAAGTGTGCAAAGGGATTTTAGCACAAGAATGTTCATTGATATTTAATTTTTTATATCAAGAAAAAATAAGTAACAACCTTAATGCACAATTTGGAATTGATTAAATAAATTTTGATGCATCCATACTCTGGATAGTACATAATGCTATTTAGCTATTAAAAGTCATGTTAAGAACAAAGAAGTGATATATGTTAAAGTAAATGTAATATTAATAACAATGAAGTGTGGTGTTTATAACATACATAGAAGAAAAATGCATGATAAATAGCACTTAGATGAAATGGAAGTTAATTATTGTAAAGTTCCTATACTATACATGAATTGGTGTAATATTACTTGAAGGTAGAGAGTGATAAAGATTTCTACAATGAAACCCTAAAGCAAGGTCTAAAAACACACACACAAGAAACAAATGAAGCAATAATAGCTAATAAGTCAATAAAGTAGAATCATTTTAAAAACAATTAATTCCAATGGAAGACAGAAAAACAAGAAAGGGAGAACAAGAAACAGATGGGACCAACAGAAAACAAATAGCAAGATAGTAGATTTAAATACAACCAAATTAGTAATCACATAGTATATAAATGGTCTAAACAATTCAAATGGTAGAGATTTTCAGTATAAAATATATAACTACATAATTAAATATATAATAATTTTTTCTTATTACTGAAATCTCTTTAAAAATGGTTTACTGTTTAAATTAAAATAATAACAATGTGTTGAGCAGCTTATGATATATGAATCAGTAAAATGTATGATAACAACAGCAGAAAGATCCACAGGGGAGAAGTCGAACATATGGTTCTATGGTAAGGTTCATATACAATATGTAAGTGGTATGAAATAACTTAAAGATAGATTATGATGTTAACGATATATACTCTAAACCAGTGGTTCTAAATCAGGGGTGATTTTGACCCCTGGAAGACATTTTGGAATGTCTGGAGACATTTTTGGTTTCCACAACTGAAGGGGATACTACTGATGTATACTGGGTAGAGGCCAGGGATGCTGCCAAACATTCCAAAATGCACAGGATGGTCCCTGAAACAAAGAATTACCTGGACCAAAAAGTCAACAATTTTGAGATTGAGAAAACCTGCTATTAACTCTGAAGCAACCATTGAAATAGAATCTTTCTTGCAGAAATTGACAGGCAGGTCAAAAAATTTACATGGAAATTAAAGGTATGCAGAAAAGCTAAAAAAAACCTTTTCTTTCTTTTTTTTTTTTTTTAAAAGAAGAACAACGTTGGAAGACTCACACTTCCTGAGTTCACAACTTGCTCCAAAGATTTTGGCAAATCTTGTATTTGATAAAGGTCTAGTATCCAAAATATATAAATAACCCTAACAAATGAAGAGTAGAAAGACAAACTAAAAATGAGCACAGGATCTAAATAGACACCTCTCCAAAGAAAATATACAAATGGCCAATGAGCACAAGAAAAAGAAATGCTCTCTGTCCTTAGTCATCAGGGAAATGCAAAATGCAAATCAAAACCACGATAAGGGAACTTCTCTGGTGGTTCAGTGGCTAAGACTTCAAGCTCCCAATGCAGGGGGCCCCGGGTTTGATTCTTGGTAAGGGAACTAGATCCCACATTCTGCAACTAAGACCCAGAGCAGTCAAATAAATATATATTTTTAAAAAACATGATAAGATGCCACTACAATCCCAGTGGGATGGCTATAATAAGAAAAAAATAATAAAAGTGTTGGCAAGGATATAAAGAAGTTGGAACCCTCATACTTTGCTGGTGGGACTGTAAAATGGAGGTGCAACTGCTTTGGAAAACAGTCTGACAGTTCCTCAAAAAGTTAAACATAAAATTACCATATGACCCAGAAATTTCTCTTCCTCTATATAGAGATGGATAGATGGATAGATAGATAGATAAGTGATACGTAGATAGATATTCTCATCCTTATTAAAAGGCACTCTCCATTCCCCTTCCTTCCAGCTCTTGGCAACCACAGATGTATTGTGTCTTTATGGATTTGCCTATTTTGGATACATCATATAAATGAATGAATATAAATGAAATGAACATGTGACCTTTTGTGTTTGGCTTTTTTAGCGTAATGTTTTGAGATTCATCCATGCTGTGGCATGGATCAGTATTTCATTCCTTTTATGCCTGAATAATATTCCACTGTATGGATATGTTATATTTTGTTTATCCATTCATTAGTTGGTGGACATTGGGGTTATTTCCATTATACATTATTCCAACAATATTATGTAGTTTTCAGTGTGTAAGTCTTACACTTGTTTTGTTAACCTTTTCCTAAATATTTTAAATGGAATTGTTTTGTTAATTTCATTTTTGATTTGTTCACCACTAGTGCAGAGAAAGACAATCATTTTTTTTGTGCTGATATTTTATCTTGCAACCTTAGTGAACTTATTCTCTAGCTGTCATAGTCTTTTTTTTTTTTGTCATAGTCTTTTAATTCCTTGGATTTTCTATATACAAGATGATGTCATCAGTCAGAGGATTGGAGGGGAGGGAAAGGATGTTACCCTCATCCTGTGTCTTATTTGTGAACATATTTGTTCAGATGCAAGTCAAATACTTTTATGATTCAAGTTATTAATAACTTTTATGAAGATTGTATCATTCTATTCTGAGAAGAAAACATTTTATGGAAGCCAGACTTTGAATGCAGATTTAAATAATGGAATTCTCTTTGGTAAAGACAAAGTAGAATAAATCAAGATGGTTTCTTTCTCTCTCTTTCCACCTTGCTTTTTTTTTCCAAGCCAAAGGTGTTGACAAAATGCCAGAGTGAAAGGACTGTCAGGAACAACCATAAGTAGATGTAGGATTTGACAGGACACTGACAAAATGCAGTGGACAGCTATTCTAACTTCCACTCATGCATCTTTCTTTGGTAAAATCACTTTAGTTTTCCTCAGGAGGATCACCTCTCCCTGACTTTCACTCCAGGCAAGCTGAGTGGTATTGATATCACCCCAAGCTCCAGGGCTGGGCATGTGACTCAAGCCTGGCCAACTAGAGAAGTTTCTCTTTGTGGCCACAGAGGTTGGTTCAGGGATGGACACAGAATCCAATTCAAGCCAATGAGAGACTCAGAATTTTTACTTGAACTATCAGGGAAGAGAAAGCTACCTTTTCAAAGGGAAAGTGAAAGTGTTAAGTTGCTCAATTGTGCCAAACTCTTTGCGACCCCATGGACTGTATAGCCCACCAAGCTCCTCTCTCCATGGGATTCTCCAGGCAAGAATACTGGAGTGGGTTGCCATGCCCTTCTCCAGGGGATCTTCCCCACCCAGGGGAAGCCTGCTCCCAAATTGTGGGCAGATTCTTCACCGTTTGAGCCACCAGGGAAGCCTTTCAAAGGAAAATTAGCCTTTGAGGACATAGGCCTGATAGTGCTGGCAGCCATTGTACATATCTTGATTTGTGGAGCCTGGGAATGATGGAAAGCAGTATAGAGAGATGGAGAAAGACTGTTTCCTAATGAATAGAGTTCCAAGATTTGGTTATGCCTGAAACCAAAGTAACCAGGACCTGGACTTTTTAGTTATATGATTCAGTAAATTTCTTTTTATCCTTAAGTCTATTTGAGATAGTTTTTATTCATTTGTTTTGTGACTTACAAGCAAAAGAGTTTTAAATGACATACCAAAGGATACCAGATTAGGAAAGTATGAAGGAGGAAACTGGAAAAGGGAATGAATATTAAAGAACAGAGAAAAGAGTTTCTATCATAGGAAAACCTACTGCCTCTGACTCCAAGGCTGTGGAGCAGAGGATGCATGAAGACAAAATGCCCTAGTCACTGGAGTCGGTTCAGTAGATGGTTCTAGCACTCTGCCAGGCTCCCAGGAGTCTGTGCTCAGAATCTCAAAATCTTGGTGGCTGTGCTAGATGTTTTGTGTTTGACACTCCAAAGTAGTCCCCCCTCCCCTTTCCACCGTGCGTTCTTCCTTGGGAGACTGACCTGTATGGACCACACCAGAGGGCTTACTTGCCCTCTGACTTTTGGTTGGGTTTGGGCAATGGGAATTACCAGCAGGAGATCAGAAGGAGGGAGGAAGATTAAGTCAAGGTATGTATTCTCCTGTTTCCCTACCTACTAGGTCACCTTGAGATAGCTTAGTTCTCTAGCAAGGTCACCAGTTCTCTCGAGGTGGTCAGCTGTACCCTGCTCAGTCCTGGGTTTTGGGAACCACTTCCTAACCCCGTCCCTTAGGACCTAGGGAAGGTTAAGAGTTTAGCTTGTACTAGCCTGGGTTATTGTGCTATTCTTTATGGTTCCCTACATTGACACATTTATAATTAATCTCTTTGTAAATAAATCCTCTACCACTTATTCTATTTTGTCAACATGCTGTCTATTTCTTATTGGAATCCTAACTGATGCTATGCCTAATCAGGGGCCTGTGGAGAAGTATATCTTGAATACAGGGCTGTCAGATTGAGAGCCTACCACATCCTTCTTAAAACTTTTAGATCCCTCTATCAGCTTTTCTTCTTTCCTAGCCTACAACTAAAGAACTGTGTGAAGTAGGCAGGGCTGTTCTGCATTTCAACTCTTATTTTCCTTGCCCTTTGCCTCCATCTACTCCTCACTCCACTGAGGGTGTGAGACCCCTCAGTACATACACAGACACCCAAAATTATTTTCTGCCTGGATAAAATCACATGGTAAATCACACTTCTGCATGATTTGGTTAAATTGCTTTATCATGTTTGAAATTAGTAAGGAAAAAGGACTCTAACACAGAACCTAGATGGGGGAAATACATTGGAATCACAGACAACCCCCCCCCCCCTATTCAAACCATATCTGCTAGTAGACCTTAGCCCACGGCAGCTTGCAAAGAAAGAAGGGGTTCCTACTGCAGCCTAGCCTCCGAGTCAAATAAGGGAATGGAAATATTTCTGTCTTTAGCTGCAATTACCACTAGAGATTTGCTCTGGGAGACAGTCTGTGGTCAGATGTGCCCTGAAGTCACTTAACTTGCAGTTTCTCTTTGAATTTCTGTTCCTTTTCCCTGCCTCAAAGTTTCTTGTCGCGTTCTTCTCCTATGCAAACAAACAGAATAATTTATACCAGAAACTCAACCTTGATGAAGAAAGGCAGTTTACTCTGACAAAATAGCCTTCCAAGAAACTGGAGCATGAATGTTGCAAAAGGAAAAACGCTTAGAAATGGAACAACTTTTAGTTTCATCCTCCTGTGGCCGAATCCCAAGAGTCGGGGGAAAAAAAGGTGGGAGGGAGAAGAAAAAAAAGTCTTAAACTAATAGGCTGTCAGTTGTCAAGTTTTCCACCCACATGTCTGCCCGATATTCCTGTGGGGAAATCAGTGGTATAGTTTAGAAAGAGGAAATCATACACTCCTTTTTTATTTTAATTTATTGCTGTCAACATCTCCCCAAGACAATATTAATGTTTTCTACATGAAGATTCCCAGCAAACAGGTGCCTAAGAAAGGTAACGTTAGAATAATAATTTCAAGGGCTAAGAAGTAAAAAATCCTAAGTCTAGCATGGACAAAAATCATGAAGGCATTTGGAAGTAGTATTTCTCATTGACAATCAAGTAAAACCAGCGCAATGCAACAGATAGTATACAAATCAAATCCTGGTACAGCACCATTTAGTGGACTATTTAAATTAATCCACTGGAAATTTCTTCAATTGTTAGAATCCAGTTTTAATGAATATATTATAATATCCAGTTCTGTATAATAAAGCTATTTTTAAATGTCCTGGCTGACATTCCCAAGTATTCTACTTCTATTCAATATTGCTTTGAAACTGTGGAAATGATGGATTCCGTTGAATGAGAAATACTGTATGACAAAAGATTCATAATTCCTTGTCTGTTTAATAGTCAACGTATTTAACAGGATAATGTATTATGTATAATATATAGCACCAGTTGAATTCCTGTGAAATGTTAACTATTCTAACTCAAATTTGACATATGTTTTAAAATGTTTGGGGTATCATTCATTGATTTTTTAAAAGATGGTACTTCCTGGTAAGCAGCAGCTCAGAGTAGAAAGAGCACTGGACCTGGAGTCAGATGCAATGCGGGTTGTTTTCACTAAACGCTCTCTAAGTTCCTTTCCAGATCTACTGTTCTATTAATCTGTTACTACTCAATCTCGAGACGTTGATCATTTGAGGTGATTGTTAGGAGGTTTTCAAGTTGTTATCTTCAAGTTGGTTTCTTTTTAAAGGTTAGCTTTGAAAGTCGAATTTGGTAAGGAAAGGAGTTGAGGGGAGACAGTTGCGTTGTTTTTTGTATTTTCCACAGATCTGCTGTCGCATGTCTTTGAATCACTTGTTAATAGCAGTCAGCTCCCCTTGACTGTCACTAAGAGTTGGAAAGGTGTGTGGGAAGGAGATTCCAAAGAGCAGCAGCAGTCCTTTCTGCCATAAGCCAAGAGAGAAGCACTACCTGAGATACCAGATTGCTGTGATGTTTACACAAGTGGTTCAGAGTCCCATGATTAAATACCACGGACTTTCTTAGGAGAGTTCACTTAAGCAAATGTTGCTTTTGTTCTTAGATTTCCTTCTTCCCCAACCCACTTATATCTACAGCTCCACACCAGTGTCTGACAAGTAGAAATCACAAGCCTAAAATGTCCAGAATTGATCTCAACACCTTCCTCTCCAATCCTGCCTCACTCATGTATTCCGAGTCTTAATCGACAGTATCACCATCCCAGTGGTTCTTGCCAGGCTCAGAACCTTAGTGTCATTCTTGATTCCTTCTCCCTCACTGCCCATTCCCCAGTCTTGTCCCTCTGCAATGCACCCTTCACAATGTGGCTGCCAAAGTGCTCTTTCTGAAAAGTAAGTATCACAAAGATTCCCTGCATAAAATGCTTTTGTTTGTTGTCGTTTAGTCACTAACTCGTGTCCGGCTCTTTGTGACCCCATGGACTGTAGCCCGCCAGGCTCCTCTGTCCATGGAATTTTTCAGGCAAGAATACTGGAGTGAGTTGCCATTTCCTTCTCCAGGGGATCTTCCCCACCCAGGGATTGAACCTGTGTCTCCTACGTATCTTCTGCTTAGCAGGTGGATTCTTTACCACCGAGCCACCTGGGAAGCCCATAAAATGCTTTAATGACTCCTTTTCTCCTACTGGATAAAACTCAAAGGCCTCTTTCAGTACCTGTATGCCTTTCTAGCCCAGTCCACTGCCCCTCCCTGCCGTTGCTCTGAGCCCTTTACATTCGAGTTACATGAGCTGCTCACAGTTACCCAAACACACCATGGTCTTTCATGATTGTGACTTTGCATGTGAAATTTCCTCTGCTACTTTCTCAGCTTGAGTTATTTTTCCTCATGCTCACATAGCATTCCCACATACTAATATTAAAACTCTTGTCACACTATATTGTAGTTACTTCCTTACTTGTTTGTCCTTACAACCAAACTGTCAGTTCCCTGTTTTGGGAGAAGGTAAACATTGTAGAGGAGATTCTGACTCTGGATATTTCCAGGTGGCCTTTAAGCTTGCTTTGGACCCTGAGACACTATGCTTTTCTCTGACACTCTCTTTTTTTTTCTCCTGGTCCCAGCCCTTCCCCTAGTAGAGACAAGCAGCGGAATGGTCATAATGGCCAAAGATAAGACAAAGCAGCCTGGCTGATCCACAACCTGGATAAACATCTGCCTCGTACCATTTTTTTTTTTAAGAAAATGAAAAGCTGGCTAATGGGACTTGAATATAGGGTGGCCTGGCAGGAGATTTCTGTCTTACCATGTATCGGCTGGGAGACCCTGACTTCAATCCCCAAAGGCGTGGCAGAGGGTGTGAGGGTGGTCAACACATCCATCCCTGAGGTCTCAAAGAACATCACACTACTGTCAAACAAATAACCCGAGAAGAATTAGGTGGTGGAGATCATCCTTGTCTTTTCCTTTGCCTGAAACTGAGACCACCTTTCTGCGGGGACATTTGCCTTTGGATGACTACACCATAAAGCAAGGAATCTAATAACAGTCACATCCATGTGGTAGGTGTTCACCCTAGTTGCACTGGGCCTCACCTCCCCAAAGAAGTCGTAGGGAAGGTCTATGTTCTGGTCTATACCAGAACAACATCCAGTTATCAGTGACTTCTGTTCCAGTTGGAGATAATCTAGTTGGTGAAGCAGTATTTAGTTGCCCATGACCTATTTCACAAGCACCTTTGGACACAGAGTTCCCTGGGCATGGTGGCCCTAGGTGTATTCTGGATTGGTCTGCTTGGTGATTCTCAGGGCAGGACCTTGCCAGGCAGGTTAACACAAAGGGTTAGTTATGAGCCTGGTTGGGAGGAATCTCACCTCTAAAAACAACACATTTTTAGAAAACATGATGAATTTATAATCGTTACAGAAATTCTCCTTCATGGCTACTGTGAATTTTATCAAATACTATGTTTACACTACAATGAGACTTCTAGCAGCAAGTACGGGTTTTAGTTTTAAGTGGGGGAAAAGGAAACAAATATCATCTATTTGTCATCAGGAGAGACTACCTTTAAAAATCAAATAGTTCCCACAATGCCATTTTGTACATATGTCAAAGGCAAGGAAAAATGGTCTACTGTCTCAGGTGTCCATCTGGCTGTGTCCTGATTGAAGAAAAGAATTCAGGTGCTACCAGGGTAACGTGAAATAAAACAGAAACAGAACTGGTGGGAGTGGCCCCCCAAAGTTCTTAGGTTTCTATGTTTAGAGTAAAGATTACCCTACCCACAAAACGATCATTGATGACGTCATTTATGATGCCCTTGCCCTTCAGCTGGCACTGCACGGGCACCGCCTGGTTCTTCACTACATCTGTGAAGTGCATCGCCACCAGCGGGGAGGTGTAGTTAACCTGTAGGTGGAAGAACAATGAATTCTAAGTGGGAGGAGGGGAGGGGGCGTGGGGAAGGACAGTAGGATGGATGTGATTGGATGGTCAGTGCAGGATGGAATAGACTCCACAAAGGGAACTGTGTAAATCCCATGATGCCAAGTCACAGGTGGCTGAAGCAACTGAGATGCTCTCTCTGCCCTGGGACTGGGGGAAAATGACACGTTTCTCTCATAAGTCAGTGTCAGTTGTCTGACTGTCCGCTGGGGAGAACCAGTTCTAACTCAGCATGATATGGTTCTCTGGGTATCAGACCATGAATCAAACCAGAACTAGTATTTATTAAGTCTCCATGATGGCGTTGAAGCCTTCACTGCCCCAAGACTCCAAGCAGGAGAAAAAGGAACCCGATTATTTGGGCATCATTGAGTGCAATGGTAAGTGATTAGTCTGCTCCTGGCTCTGCCATTCATTAGCTGTGTGACCTTGGGCAAGTCACTTCCTCTCTCTGGACCCTCATTTTTCTATCTGTAAACTGAAGGAGTGAGGCCACACCATGTTTGAGATTCCTTCAGATTTGGCAAGGAGCAGTTGGGATAGAAATTGGTGGAGTGAACTCCTGGTCTGGGCCAGCAGCTGTTCACCCCATTGCTATTACTACCTGCTGCTCCCTAATTCTCATTGATCCCAGTCAGCCCTGTCTCTGAGCCCTTTCTGACAGCAATGACTAAAGGGGAGTACAGACTTACATGAGTCAGTTTGCCATAGTAAGGGTAGTAGCGGAGGTCAAAAGAAGCCGACTCTGGGTAGTAATTGATGGATCGGATGTCGTTTTCATCACCTCTCTGTAAGTAGAAGCAAGTATGTATCAGGTGCTGGGTCCCTGAGTTGGAGCCTGAGCTAAAGGGGCCTGAGGCCCAGGTGGAAACACTGTGTGTGTCCATCTCAGGAAGATCAGGAAAGCAGAGTGAGGCATAGCTCAGGCCAGACTTATTGCCAGAGGAATGTTTCCAGGGAGAGACTGGGTTTTGGCTTTGCAGTTCAAAGAATTCTGAATAGAAGGCCCAGACCATGGGAGGCTGAAGGTTCTCAGTGTAGCTCTGTGCTGGCTCCTAGGAGACTCAGGCGGAAGGGCTCCGAGGGGCTCCAAAGGGCTTGCAGTACCTGGTGTTGCTCTGGCAAGAGGGCCTACCATGCCAGCCCGTCTGCAAAGAATCATACTGGACCTGGCACCCAGCCTTGGACTCTGGAGCCGAGGCAGGTGTAAATTAGAACATGCTCTGTAAATCTCACTCTACAGCACCATGCACGTGTGTGCTCAATTCTGGGGGAGGTCAAACCAGGAGGGGCACAGGGGCACAGTCTGGACGTGGTTCACCTAAACGCGCGTCTCTGACCACATTCCCTGAGGGCCTTCATTACAGGGGGTGGGGTCAGGAGGATAAGCAAAGGGGGAATGATTAAATAAACAAGTCCACCCTCATTTAACTTCTATGTAGAGTACATCATGTGAAATGCCGGGCTGGATAAAGCACAAGCTGGAATCAAGATTGCCAGGAGAAATATCAATAACCTCAGATATGCAGACGACACCACCCTTATGGCAGAAAGTGAAGAAGAACTAAAGAGCCTCTTGATGAAAGTGAAAGAGGAGAGTGAAAAAGTTGGCTTAAAGCTCAACATTCAGAAAACTAAGATCATGGCATCCGGTCTCATCACGTCATGGCAAATAGATGGGGAAACAATGGAAATAGTGAGAGATTTTATTTTCTTGGGCTCCAAAATCACTGCAGATGGTGACTGCAGCCATGAAATTAAAAGACGCTTGCTCCTTGGAAGAAAAGCTATGACCAACTTAGACAGCATATTAAAAAGCAGAGACATTACTTTGCCAACAAAGGTCCACTAGTCAAAGCTATGGTTTTTCTAGTAGTCATGTACGGATGTTGAGAGTTGGACCATAAAGAAAGCTGAGCACCGAAGAATTGATGCTTTTGAACTGTGGTGTTAGAGGAGACTCTTGAGAGTCCCTTGGGGTGCAAGAAGATCAAACCAGTCCATCCTAAAGGAAATCAGTCCTGAATATTCATTGGAGGGACTGATGCTGAAGCTGAAACTCCAATACTTTAGTCACCTGATGGGAAGAACTGACTCACTGAAAATGACCCTAATGCTGGGAAAGATTGAGGGCAGGAGGAGAAGGGGACGACAGAAGATGGTCCACCAACCTGATGGACATGAGTTTGAGTAAGCTCTGGGAGTTGGTGATGGACAGGGAAGCCTGGCATGCTTCACATGGGGTCACAAAGAGTCGGACACAACTGAGCAACTGAACTGAACTGACCCTCATCATAGTATGTCAGGCAGGGCTTTCTGCCCATGCGTTAGGTTTGTCCTAGATAGTCAAGGTCTGGAGGTTAGTAAGAGACAAATAGTGAATCATTACTAGCAAATCACTCACTCAGGTCGTGTGATTACTTCTATCAATATACTATAATGGCTTAGTATAAACTGAACTCTCCTTAATTTATTCTAGTAATTACCTCATCCTGCTTGACTTCCACAAGTGGGTGTGGATTTGACCAGTGTTGATTATTATAGAATGTATAATGACTCAATTTTTTTTAAGACAGTTCTCAGCAAGGTTTGATGTAAGCTGAAAAATGAATGACTTCCACTAGGGAACTCTCAGTTCATTTCAGTCGCTCAGTCATGTCTGACTCTTTGTGACCCCATGGACTGCAGCACACCAGGCTTCCCTGTCCATCACCAACTCCTGGAGCTTGCTCAAACTCACAGCCATCGAGTTTGGTGATGCCATCCAACCATCTCATCCTCTGTCGTCCCCTTCTCCCACCGTCAATCTTTCCCAGCATCAGGGTCTTTTCCAATGAGTCTGTTCTTCCCATCAGGTGGCCAAAGTGTTGGAGTTTCAGCTTCAGTATCAGTCCTTCCAATGAATATTCAGGACTGATTTCCTTTAGGATTGACTGGTTTGATCTCCTTAGGGAACTCTAAGCAGGACTCAATCCAATTACTATGCTAGTTTAAGACTGAGTTCGTCTTCATGGTTTATTTATATATTCTAAAAAGTAATGAAATTTATTTTTGGTGAATGGTGTGTGGAATCAATTCCACCATTTGTAGTCATACCTCTCATGTGTGTATATTTATACATGCTCACGTATATGTGAACAAAATGAATGTCCTTCCTACCTTGGTCACTGGGCAAGCATGGCCTGACCTTTCAAAGCTCATCTTCAGTGTCATCACCTCCCATGTGGAACTAACCTTTCCTTCTTTTATGTCCCCACTGCATCTGTATTACTTGACTGCCTTGATTTCAGAGGCAGATTCATATTTATCTTGGCACTCCCAACACCAGGCAGAGTACCTGGTACTTAATAAGTGATTCATAAATTCTTGCTGAATGTGAACTACTGCTGAATAAATGCCACCTTTTGCTGCTTTCTGATCTGCCACCATCAAGACTGGAGTTTTGAGTGGCATTTCTGGTACTGAGAATGGGATTCCCTGGCTTCACTTATTTGTAAGACATCTGCCCAGGACTGGGGGTACAGTGGCTGTTAGCAAACAGGAGGCAGCTACTGCCAGTTTAAGAAGCAAACCCAAGATCTAGGGCTTTTTCCTACAAGGGAGCTAATTGGCACAGATGAGATAGGAGTTAATGGTCCCTTGAAGGACAGTTAATTAGCATATTAATGGAGTTCTGTTTATACTTCCTTTGTAGTCATTTGTTATTGCAACACCCAGTGCCACTGGTCATTGCTGCAAAAAGTGAAATTCAGTTTTAAAAGCAGGGACTAATGACTCTAATGATAGCCGCTTGTTTAGTTCAAAGAAACAAGTAATTAGAGCTAAAAGCAAAAGTGTAAACAGAATCCCAATTAATGACTTGGCACATTGTTGTTCCCTGCCGTGGCCCTTAGCTGAGGTTCAGTCCTTGGCTTTCACAGGTATAAATCAGCACACACACGCACACACACAAACACTACACACACAAATACACATGAATGGAATGCTTTCTGGAAACAGGGAGGACTGAAGGTATAAATGGAGGCCAGTTATGAAAAGATTAACCCTTTCCCTGACCCTTAGCCAACTGTCCATGGTAAAGCCCTTGGAAGAGATGACCCACCTTTTTGCACGAAACAGATGTGCTAACAGTACTTATTCAAAAGGGCACTTTACCTGAACTTTGCAGGAAACCTTCACAGGGTCTCCACGCTCAGGACGAAAGCCAACAATCTAGCAAAAGAAAAAAGATTAACAGATTTGACAGTCAAAAAGTGGGGCTTTTCTAAATTCCCCCTAGAGTCATCACTTCTTTAGGCACAAACTTGATCTATTTGTCCTCTCAGAAATGTTACAGAAAGCAGCAGATGCAAAATATCTTTAGAGCTACACAGCTCAGCTTACTCCTTGTTTTATTTGTGGCTGATATTCATACAATGTTAACTGCAGCAAGATTATCCTGAAGGTGTAAAGAACAGACTGGTGTCAAAAGGAGAGCATGCCTGATAAGGCTCTGCCACCCCAAGGCATGGCAGGAGAGGAGGAAAATGCATTTCTCGTGATAGAAGAATTGCCCCCCCACACCACCTTCATGTCAGTCCCCTGTGCCAAACAGCTCAAGATCTCATTCCTTATACAGGCATCCAAGGGCAGGTTCAGGGGTGCTGGAGAAGAATCCAAATAGAAAGTATTCAGGGAGAAAAGGAATTATTACTCGGTAGGTTTATCCAGTTGTTTGTATTACTGATGCTTTTGGTAAAAATGACCAAGCTTAACAGTGTGTGAAGACAGAACCCAAGAGACATGGAGTGGCCAGAGCCCTCCTACCCAACTCATCCACTTTTCATTGCCAGAGTATCATGGGCCAATATACCCGGTTCATCTTTAGAAGGATGCAAGGCTGTCCAGTAGAGTAGCCAAAAGTTGGGTCTTCCAGGCCAGAGCAGTTCTTCAGGAAGGAGCGCTTAAATTGGCAGGCCTTCTTGTCTTCATCCTCATCACCGTCTTGGATGAAGTACTGGCCGGGGGGACAGTCTACATTCATTTCCTCTTGAAGACTGTCATTGTAACCTAAAGCATGTGGGGGTGGCAAAGGGTCATGTTAGGTGCTGCAGAGAGGGCCAGGTTTTCAGTAGTTCTCCTCCCTGGTTTCCTTTCCCCAGCTTACTTGTGCTCCTCTGAAAGCCCACTCAGTCTGTCTTAGACCCTGTGACCTGGCATCAGGGGCTCCAGGCCCTTCATCAACAACATCTCTCCATGAAGCCTTCTGGGCTAGTCCCCCTAGTCCACTTGGATTGCCTGTCCCCTTGCTTCTCATTCTCTTGGAACTTTTTCCATATCCGTCTCTGGATTATATTATGTTTGTCGCTCTATAACTCTTCTCTATTTTCCATTATTTCTTTTCTGACATGGTAAATTGTAAACATGGAGGGCTGCCTCTTCTATTAATACTTCTGGGAGAGGAAGAGGCGCATAGTAGGCGGATTTTGGAAGAAGGATTGAGTCATATCGAGGCATGGGATATACATAGAGGCAAAGCACGGGGGTTATATCTCTTTAAGTTCAGTCTAGGAAACCTCTCTTTGAGGTTGATCAGAGGCACCCAATGCGAGAACGTGAAAACTGTGTGTTGTGAAACAGGAGGAAGCAGGAGGAAGAAGAGGAGGAAATAAACCAGCTCCTCATTCTTTATAGAGGGAAGTTAGCACTGAAAAATAGAAACTTAGGCTGAAAGACAGGAAACAATGACAAACGTAGGGTCTCCACTGAGAGGGTGAGGGGGTGAGGTCTTGTCTGCTGAGACCCAAGGGACTCAGAGTTAGTGTCCCTTTCCCTTGCGTGGAATTTAGCATGTGTCCAAGGTACACATGGCTTCCCTGATAGCTCAGTTGGTAAAGAATCTGCTTGCAATGCGGGAGACCTGGGTTCGATCCCTGGGTTGGGAAGATACCCTGGAGAAGAGAAAGGCTACCCACTCCAGTATTCTGGCCTGGAGAATTCCACGGACTGGGGTCGCAAAGAGTCAGACACGACTGAGCAACTTTCACTTTCACTTTCAAGGTATAGGTATCAGGCTGAAAAGGTCTGTGTGTGAGCTGACTGGGCTACTAGATACCATAGAACTGGGCTTTAGAAATAACGACATTATTCCCAGTTTGGTTCTCAATGATGAAATCCAGTTACTCCTATTAGATCCTACCTCCATGCATTTATGTTCCAAGTAGCTCAGTTTTTCAGAGGAGATTGTGCCACCAGAGGTAAAACTCCAAAAGTATTGCTGGACCCTTATCTAGACAGACTGTGACTTGGGCTTGATATTAGAAGCAACTGGGAATTTTAAATCTATTTCAGTTATGGCTAAGCTTTTATTTTTCCTTTGACAAGTCTACATTCAATTCAAGGTTTTGTTTTAATCTCTCTCTTTTTTTAATCTTTTTTTGAAGAACAAGAACTATGTTCAAATAACTTTCTAAATAGAAACTCTAATCACGTGTTCTTTGTTTCTCTTGAGGGTGTTCCTTTAAAAATAATGTGACATGAGCATGACCCTTATTGCAAAATCTCTGTCCTCACAGGAATGAAATTGATACTCTGGGATGTCTATTTCAGAGATGTGTTCCTTTTAAACAGGGCATATTATCTACACTTAGGAACTAAAGAACCCAATGCTTTTCCTAATGTTTCCCACCTCTGTCATCAGGTCAGAATTGATATTTCTGCATCTTCTGTCTTCTCAGAGGAATTTCCTTAGCAGAGATTCTGATAGTACATTTGCAATCGCTCACAAGCATTTTGAAAGAAGAGAAGATACTGTGCTGGCTATGATGCCCAAAACATTTTGGGGAGCCAAAAATGGGACTCCATGGATTCAAAAAGAACCATGCCTCTGTCATTTTACAGGTGAGGATTCTGAATCTCAGACTTAATCAAGATGACACTGATACAAAGCTGAGTTTCTAATTCCTGGTCATGTGGCAGCAGAAAAGAATTGTGAAAAGCAGCACTTCTCAAGCTTTAAAGGGTGTAAAGACCACCTGCAGATCCTTATTCAGCAGGTCTGTGTGGGGCCTGAGATTCTCCCTTTCTAGCAAACTCCCAAATGATACTGATGTTGCTGGTTCCTGGATCACATTTTGAGTAGCAAGGGTGTCAAGAACAGAAACAAGGGTTTAAATTGAAACACTGGTTCGGCTACTGGAAGACTTTGATCAGGTTTCTTCCCCTTTCTGAGCCTCAATTCCCCCATTTGTAAAATGGGGACAACAGACTCTGAGATGCAGGGTTAAAGTTCAGTGACAACATTTATGCATTTAAATAACACTTCCTATCACTTAAGACAATCCTCTTAGTTCAGTGCCTGTTCTGTAGGCCACCCCCATCACTGGGCTTCAGCCAGGCCAGGACAACCAAACCAGTCTAACTGGCTTTTCCCCCACTAAAAATAGGTGCAGTTAACCCATGGATTTACCTTGATAGCTGGAGAAATACAGAGATTGTGGGCTCTATGTTTAAACTTAACCAAGTTGCTACCTCAGTTTTCACCCTGTGTAAGGACTTCTTAGAAAGCCATTCATTTGCCCCTGAAAACATTATCTGATGATACTATAGAGGTAGGCATCTTGAAAACACTTGCTATCAAAATGTTGGAGTGACTGCCACCCAGAGGTTTGTCCTCCAACTCCCTTTTGGACTGCTATTTAAATAAAGAGCCTTAAATAAAGGCTCTTTAAGATGGATCATCCTTTAAGATGGATCCTCTCCAAGAAATGAATTCTCTCACCTTGAGAAAACACAAGAGGTAACACTCTCCTTCTCTCATCACCACCCGCCCCCTCCCCGGAATTATCTTTTATAATTGATCATTATTGAGCCATCTGGATATGTCCAGGACATAACTAGGTGCTCTAGGGTATTCCAGAAGAGAAAGCAAGTTCTCTGTCCTAATAAACTTATCACCTTACTGGCTTATATGCTTTCATATAAGCATATAACTTACCATCTTTGGCTTATATACTTTAAGGCAACATACAGTCACAAACTACAGTACTTTTTTTTTTTTAACTACAGTACTTTTGATTGTATCTACAGGTGCTGAGGGGGACGCAAGGTAAGGAAAAACCAGAATGGGCAGTGTTAGTTAAGACTGGGATTTCAGAGCCAAGTGATTTTTTAGTTCCCACCGATCACCTTTCCAAAGATATTCTCACCATTCAGAGGCACTTACCCTGGAGAAACCCATTTAGACTAATCACATAATGCTGCCAAGTGTCAGGTTCAGAAACGTTGAAGTTGAAGTTAAGGCTATGGGCGAAGGGTCTGATCATAACTCCTGGCAATGAAAACAAGTCTTGGATATATTAACCCATTCTTGAGATAATTTTTTGTATCGATTCCCATGAAACCATTCCCCCCAACCCCCTCCCAGGCAATCAAAATGAAAAGGACCATAATCTGCCAAGTACCATTTTACTTTTACTCCTAATAATTGAATCCCTAAGTCATTACCGGGAAGAGCCAAAGTTAATTGAGGCTGAACATGCCGTGCAAGCAGATTTCTGTCCAGGGTGTTCGGACAGCTCAGGGTATTTGGGCACTCACCAGGAGGCTTCACCCTCTCAGTGAAGGTCGGCATGTAAGGACTGATGGTCAGAAATAGCGTGTACATGCAGAGAGTGATCACAGCAGCCAGGGAGGCATAGAAGAAGAAGTAAATGACTAAGATCAGGCCTGCAGAAAAATCAGAGATGAGGGTGGTCAGTGCTGGCCAATAAGCCCTGCATCTGCATTTGAACTTATAAATCAGAACCAGCGCAAACACGTGACATGGCTTTTTTTGTAATTCCCCAGACTCAGTATGTCCTTGTTTATTCAGATGTCACCGATTTGAAATTGGTGAGAATTGTGTCAGAGGTCTGACTGCAGTTTTACCTTTACAGCACCTCCGATGGAAGGGCTTGCTGAGCAAATGATGACCATGAACGAGATTACAGGGGAACAGAGTTTAAAGTACTGCAGAGGGCAAATTGCTTGGGAGTCCTCTGGGCTATGGTCAATGTCCTACGTACAAATCATTCTCTGCTATTCATTAAAGCAGGTGTCCTAAAGAGTTCTAGCCACTTGGTTCCGGTGATTATATATATTTGCAAGTGATGAAAACAGCATTTCTTTTCACATAGTCCATAATTCAAACTTTTGACTCATTTCCACTGAACCTGACTCTATTGAAGGCAAAGCAAGATTTCACTTTATGTACTTCAAATCTTATTCATGTTTGGCAAAAGTTTAAGTGACTCTGATTTCAAAAAGAACACTAACACAGGATGGGGAAGGAAGGAGGGGGCAACTGTACTTACTGATGCCTGCCACCTGTGAGCTCTAACTGTGCACTTGGGCAAGATATAGAACCTTTGGGCACCCCCTGATTCCTTGCAGATAAAACGGTGATAAGTTTACACTTCCCTCATATTCTGATCTATGTCCCTAACAATATTTGAAATTCAGCCTCTCCTTCCATCCTGTGCTGATGCTACCACTTCCTAGCTGTTGAATGTTAGACATGCTATCTACCTCTCTGGGCCTCAATTTCCTCATCTGTAAAATGAGGATAATAATAGTACTGACTTCTTAACATTGAATAATGCATATAAATAGCATAGCACAGGGCCTGGCAGACACTCAGTGCTCTATATATGACACTCTTCATCACTGTCATTATTATTATTACCATAGTTTCCAGAGGCACAGTTGTATGAATTCTTCCTCTGTGGGCTGGATCAGGACCAGGTTTTCCCCGGGATTAGGCAGCACAGAATGAGTGAATAAGCATGCCCCTCTTTGGGGCTGTCTCAGAAAATAGCATCCAACTCTGCTCACAGCAGTGGCATGATGTCAGAATTATGGATTTGAACCATATCATGAGCTGGAAACCGGAACAAACTACCTAACTCTGCTGTACCCCAAACCAAATCCAAATGTCAATTTTTAAATTGAACCATGAACCAAATAAAATTAACAGCCCCCAAAAAGCGTCGGGAAAAGGAGGAAAAAAAATTCCTTAGGAATTTCACTGGAGGTGAACCTTTATGTTTTCTAAGATGCACTAAAGCGGAGCTGGAATACAAACACCTCACTTCAGTTGGAGTCCCCGGAGAAGACACAGCAGCACCTCGTGTGCCTGTGGCACCTGGCTGCTGCCCACTGGCTGGCCTGATGGGATGTGCCCTGTGCCCCCTCCTCTGTCCTCATCCTGGCAACCCATCCACAGCTGGAACCATCCTGGGGGACCAGAAGGCTCAGTTTCATGGATGAAAGGAAAGCAATAGAAGACAGCTACATTCCCCTGGAGACGTCTTCCTTCTTGCTCAGGATGTGTGGCCGGGAAGCTGTAGATGGGAGAATGGCACTAGCAATGCGTCCCCTCAGCTTTGCCCAGGAGTCTCTGCCCTGGAGCCTGTGATAGGCTGTCTCAGCTACACTGCACCACCCCCACCCCCGGCAAAACCAAGCACTGTACCCACCTGAACCCATTGATCCCTCCAACCTTTTCTGCTCCAAATATCCAAATTTTACTTGGGCTGCTCCTCTAGGTAATCCAGGGTTCGCCCCTGAATGCCCCACCCAAGCCTGGATAGACAATTATATCTTGAATAGACAAGATACCTGCAATCCCAACTCTTCAGTCCTTCCACTAAAACATCCCATCAGGTCCCGAGGCCCTACCCATCAGGGCCTTGCTCACTGCTAGAGTTCATGAAGTCAGTGTGGTGTTCTGGCAAGAGAAGGAACTCCAGTGTTCATCCAACCTGGGTTTGAATCCCAGTCCTGCCACTTATTAACTGTGTGACTTTAGGTAAGTTACTTACCCTCTCTAAGCCTCAGTTTCTGCATTTGTAAAATGGGGACAATAATATTACTACCTCATAGACTTCTGGTCAGTACCCAATAAAATAACATATAGCTCCTATGAATAGAAGTTGCCCAGCTATAAGAGGAAAAGCCCAGAATATAATAACAGTCTAGGTGAATATGTCTGTCATGTTGATGTCCAGGCTGGATAGGGTTAGTAAGTGCTTAATTGGCACCTAGTTCTCAAGCAAGAAGACAGCAAGGCATGTGGTGACCTGGGCATTAACATCACTATTTGCCGTTTGCCCAGGGTTAGCCTTCTGAGACCCGCTTCCCAGAGGCCTGGATATGCAGTGTCCCCACTGCCACATCTCCCCTGGACACTCGAACCTTCCTCTCTTGTCCCCTTGTATTGGCTTATGGGTTCTTCTCTGCAGGCACAGTTTGGGTCAGCTCATCTGGTTAAGTTCCAATGGCTGTTTAAGGGTTAACGCAGGGCTTCCTCTCCCAGAACCACACTTGCATTTCACAAGGCCTGTTTTTCCAGTCCTCTTTAGGCAAGCCAGAGACAGCTGTGCCCCCTTTAGAGCCCCAGCGAGTGGCCTGCATTTGTCTGCAGCTTCCAGAATGTCGGAATGTTCCTTGAAAGGTACATTTGTTCCAGTCGAGAGTTGAGAGTTCGAGGGATGGGCAGGGGTGGGGCTGGGAACTGAAGAGGGGTGAATGGAGGTGGGTGTTGTTTGGGGCCCCACCCCTGCTATTCCCAATTCCAGGAAGCGGGGCTGGCCGTTTCACCCTGACTGAGCTGAACTAGAAACATCAGCTACAAAGGAGAGAATTCTCAGTTAAAGGGGCCTTTAGAAGGCATGAATGTCGACTTCGGCAATGTAGATTCTTGGCACTGGGGGACTCTTATTTCATCCATAGACTTATCTGTTTTTCCTTCCATGGGTTAACTGAGTTCAGACCAGCAGCTGCTCTTTTCCTGGGATGTGCAGAGAGTGTGGCGAGTGTGAATTTTACCGCAAGCTAAATCTCCTGAGAAGGATCAGCATTAAGAGTTCAAGAGGTGAGTAGGAGGGACCCTGGGACAGGAGTGCTGGGGAAGCTGTGAAGTAACACGGTGGCTGCATGTGGACTGCAGTTCTGCCATGGATCAAGAGATACAGGAGCTTGGGCTTAAATCACTAGAAATGATCCCTTTAACCCATTTCTCTCCAAACACCCTGGAGCCGTAGAGTACCCACAACTCTACGGCAGCCCTGGCTATCCTTCTCTGACATTACGGGGTGAAATGATGAGACCGTACAAACCCTTGGTCAGGTTAGCAGGGACCTCAGTCTCGTATCCTAGGAATAGTCTTCTGCGTAATACTTTCGATTTTACCATGTTCATATCTTATCGGAGTCTCAGGCTGCTCCTGTGAGAGAGAAAGGGAGATACTGCTTCCCTCATTCAGCAGGTGAGGAAACTGAGGCTCAGAGAGGATAAACGATAAATGATAAATGACAGGGCTGGGGCTTCCGTAAAATCTGTGCTTTTTCAACTCATTCTTACTGTCTCTCTGCACTACAAAATGCTGTTGAGCCCAGTGGATTTCAGCTACACAATCATCTGTTCACCCACTTGGAGTTTGTCCTGATGAGATCTGCCCATTATTTCCCTAGGCGTTGATCCGGTTACGTGAAGAGCTAAGAGAAGTTTGCAGACAAGCCCATCCAACGTGTGGTAAAGGAGTTCTGGACGCCAAGCCGAAAGCAAAGGACACCCGACTGGGGCATTGGGACCACTGGGACTTACTCCAACTCTGACCTGTTCGGGCCAGAGACGTCCTTTTCTCCGGATCCCACAGGTATTCATTCACAATCTGCAGTTTCCGCCACCAGGCACTGTCGGTTTCCTGACTGTGACTCTCTTCCTCCTCCTTTTCATCCTCTTCTTTCTCCTCCTCTTCTTCCTCCTCCTCCTCCAAATCAGGTACCACCATCACCCTAGCCTCCTCTTCTGCTTCTTCCTCTTCATCTGCTAAGTAGTTCTGGTTCACTTCATCCTGATCATCCTGAAACAGTGACAACACACAACCCCTTTTTTTGGAAAAGAAAATTTCCCATGGCACATCCCACCAGCCGAAATAAATGAAAAACAACTCAATATTTGGAGATGCTTCAGATGTCCACTTACCCAGAAACATACCTGTTGTTACAAGAGGCAGATTTCTTTCTCTCTGTTCTCTTGCAGGAAATATCCTTTCTATGACCCATTTTGACCCAATATTCTTTCCATAGAGGTGCAAGTGTTATTCTCGGCTGCAGGCATTTGGGCTGTTCCCCTAGGACTGTTCATGTCATTACTCTGTCCTGGGGCCATGGCTTCCCGTTAACTTTGGCCTGTCAGGGCAGACTGAGCTCAACACTGGATGATGGGGGAGTTTTAGACACTTGTGTCTGTGATGGCACATTCTCAGTCCAAGGCAGCTTTGTCCTAACACCCTGGATGCTTTCAGCTGCTCACCCTCACCATCCTAAGTTGTGGCTAAAAATAGCTTGGAATAGACATCAGGAGGAAAAGCCAGCTGCTGTACCCCTCCTCAAAACTTAGACTGTCTTCCCCACAGAAACAAGAGATTGGGGGTGCAGTTCTTTGCTGCTTCTTTGACTATTGCCCACGCTGGAACCTCTGCCTGCCAGAAGCAGGTTGGACAGACCACCTGAGGGCTGGGACGGCAACTGATATTGCCTTCGTCTTCCCCACCCCCAAGCCCGTACCCTTGGCAGAAATCTGGGCACGTAGGAAATGCTCAGCACATATTTGTTGATTGACTGATTGCAGCCATTACTTGAGATCTGAAACTGTAATCTTCTCCAAGTGGTTCTAAGAAAATCAAACAAAAAAAGAGAAAAACCCAGACTTCACCAAATGGTATTTCAAATGCCTCCCAGCCACAGGCTGGCGAGTTGGATCTCTGCTGTTTGTGGGTCTGCCAAGGCTCACTGCAGCAGCAGAAAATGAGGCCACCCTCCCTTCTCTCTGCCGTCCAAGTCTGAAGAGCGGCAGGGCCTGTGCACCTGTTGGGGGGATGTGTCCAATGATAGAGGCCAGGGGCTCCATGCCGCCGTCTCCCTGCCTGATTCCTCAAAGGCCGTTTAGAGGACACTCAGCTGAAAGGGCTGACGTGGGGGGCGGGGCGGGGCAGGCCAGAGAGCTAGATTGTTCAGGATCCGTAAAAGTGAGACAGAATGACAAGGCTCTACTGTCGGCATTCAGTCTGCCCAGCGCTGTCTAGCTCTTGATTACAAGCACTCTTGAATTGCTCTCTAATTTGTTCAAAGGTACAGTCTTATGTCACGTGCGTATCAGACCTGACGGGGACCTTGAAGATTCACTTGTCCACGTGAGGCCCAGAGAGGCAACAGGATGTAGCCAGAATCATGCAGCTAGTTCACGACAGAGCAGACAGTCTCTGAACCCATGTCTCGCAATATCCCTGACAACGATGTTTCTCCCCTACCACTCTGAGCACAGGAGCTGAGAGGTGGTTGAGCAGATTGACAGAACACAGCAATGTGTTAGATTCTGTTCCCAAGGGGCTGAAGGTGCTTACAACTGGAGATTTCTAACTCTTGACAAGGACTCACGGGGTAAGGCTTAGGAAAATAAACCCCCATCACTCAATGTTGAACGGATTAATACGTGTTCTTAAATCTCTTTCACTTGTGTGTGAACATAGGTACCCATTTGACCTCCAGAATTACATTCTGAGCGCCTGGGGTGGGGGTAGGTGGGACGGGGCCATATTTTCTAACTCCTTGATGGCCCTCCACAGCATGGAGCCTGCGGCTAGGTAACCAGTGGGCACCGAACAAACATCAGTGATGACTGCCTGGCTGAAAACTCCTGAACCATGCCCTCGCCAAGGCGCTCATCCGGACTGTAGTGGGTAGTCAGTCATCCTGGCCTCCAGAGAATCTGATGTAACTGAAAATCTCGGAGAATTTGAAGTGTAACATTTCAAGATGAAGGAGTTTCTGTTCCCTTTATATTTTCGGGAAAATCTTTTCTCTCCTAGTCGCCTGTTTTGCTTGCCCTCCACCCCTGCTCCACAGAGGAGGCAGCTGGCTTTGGCCTCTGCCTGATCTTATTTGTAGATATGAGCTCTCACGATAATCCCATTAAAGATGGCTTGTCATTAAAGCTTTACCCTCCCGGGAAGAATTAACCTTCTCAAAGCTAATTTCCCCACAGCTCTCACACTGCCTGGGCTTCAGGAACCACAAATATCTTTCCCCCTTGCCCCAGCTTCCAGGTATAGGAGAACCTCACAATGTACAAGAGGGGCACTTTGGGGGCAGCTCAGTGTTTAATGGAACCCAGTAGGGAATCCTTTTGTAATGAGAGGGCCTGTTTTTGTCTGTTTCCTAAAGTGGCACTGACCTCCTGTGATAGTGTGTGTGAGTGTGCAGAGATGGAAGAGTGGGTGTGTGCTGGGGCCGTGGTGTTGCCCTAAAAGGAAAGAGTCTGAAGGGCAGAACATGGCTCCATTTTGAGCACTCTAAATATATAAACATATAAACAAATACATAAACAAACAGTATGACCCGGAAGATAAATTTGTGCCCTGCATTGAGTGACACCCTGTAAACATTCAAACGATTGATTAATTTTAAAAGAGACATTAGCACACAATTATTCACTGCATCAAATCCTCTCTTTGTAAACATGATCAAGTGTTCCCGATAAAGCAAGATCCCCTGATGCATTTAAAATCCAAAACGAGGGACAGATAATTAAACTTGTACACAACACTTTAGCAGCATTATAGAGAAAAGAATCCAAATAAGGAATGATTTTATATGCCCTATAGGCTGTGACTGCTCTGAGAACCGGAAGCGACTTTGGGGAACATCAAGAGAGATTCTACAAACCGTGGCTAGAAAGTTCCGAGAAGCCCTCCACAGGTTGGTATGGGGTTAGAATTTGTGTCTTCCTCTGCCGGCTGTTGAGAGTCTCCACTTAGCTCCCTGGCTGGGGAGTGGCCATTCCCCAAGAAAAATGGAGTAAGCTTTGTTTCTTCCTGAGGCTCAGATCACAGCCCTCTCTGGGGGAGATTTCAGAATATACTTCCCAGCAAAAAAAAAAACACTGCATGTGGCATATACTCATGATATCTAGCAAAGTAAATGCAAGGAAACTTTGGGTTCAAAGAAAATTTTAATGCGTCCTGGAGATAAGTGGTGACATTGAAGGCAGGGTGTGTGAGTGTTGGGCAGGGCGGGGTGGCAGGCAGGAGGCCATGGGTGCTGGAGGGTTAGGGGGTTGCATACTGCAAATATGAAAGAGCATAGGATGAGAAATGAGGAAACCTGCATTCTCACTTTGGCTTCTGCAGTAAATGGCCAGTACCTCCCATGCCCTGAGCCACAGCAGTCTCCTTTAAGTGATGAGGGTATTCTAGAGAAACGATGTCTAGGACTGCTCCCAGCTTCTGTCTAGTATTCCAGGATTTTAGCTATAGCTTGGAATTTCAGCTTTAGAAAAAGAGTAGCTGGGTTCCTCAGAAGCTCCCACCCAAAGGGACTGAGACAACTGGGTAGGCAAACAACTCTCATTTCCTCTTTCCCTTCCCTTCTCTCTTGGCTCCATTTCCTGCTATTGGAATGAAACCTCTACTCCCAGACTCCAAAAGGTCTGTTCAAATTCTTAGACTCCCACGAAAACATTGTAGAAGGCCCCCTCATTCTCTGGCCTCTCCCCTGTCCCTTATCTTTGTTACACAGGAGAGGAGCTTCCTCCTTCAGTCTAGCCATTCAGGGTGCAATGGGGTCCCGGGAGTCACTGCTCACGCTTGAAACCCTGGGCTTCCTTAAACTTCACTGTTCCTGCCCATCCTAAAGAGAAGCAGCCATAAGTCATGACCTACACAACCCCCACCCACCCCATTCTAAAGGGACAGCAAAAATATTCTGCTCCCCAGGACTCACAAGTCTGTAGCGATAACCGTAAGGCAAGGTCGGAGCCCTCCTGGACCGGAGCTGCCTTCTCATGGCTGTGCAGTGGGCAGAGGCGCGGCAGAGGCAGGCGAGTGGCTGAGAGCTCCGGAGCTGCTGCTGGTACAGGAGACACTGGTTGCTGGGGCTACTTGGCGTCTAGTAAAAGTGAACCCTCCTGGCATGAGCCCTTCCCCAAAATAATCTAGCATGCCCCTCTCTCATTGGTTGGCCCCTTCTCTGAATCAAAGGAAAGCCCTTATGGAAAAGCAAGCTCATCATTACAGGGAGGGGGAGATATTCTGGGTCACAAGGATGAGCAACTCACCCCCCCCTGCAGCTTCACGTCTTCCCACTCCCTGCCCTTCTCTAGCGCCTGAGCCACTATGGGCCCAATGGCAGTCTTCAGTTGTGTCCTTCTCCGTTGAGAGCTGGATATCAGTGCATGCAGGGGGTGGGGCCTGGGTGGGAGTTGGGGGTGAGGGGAGTTGGCCAAGAATAACTTTCTTTTTTCATAAGGCTGATCTCATGCAAAAGGATCTAAGGTGTCAGGAAAGATTCCCTTTGCTCTCCCCACCTCCCCTGCCCCACACTAAGCCACCTATAATATTCCTTATTTGTGTCAATCCACCAGCCCCTTAAATATGGATTATGCATTCTGATTTTAGAGGCCAGGCTCCTGCTTGGTCCTCCCCCCCCACCAAAGAGGGCCTTTGATATAAAGAAACCTTTTTTCTCTCCCACATGTCAGAATGGCCCCATCAGCACTGCCCCTCACACACACACCCCTTGGAATCCTGGCCAAATTTCTGTAGTGGTTGAGATCTATATTTATCCCTTAGCATCAGGGCAGGGAACAAGCCAGAACTTTGCAGTGTCGGTTTCCCAGACATATATAACTCCTGAAGCCAATGTGGGATCCACCAAAAGGAAAATTAGTAAAAACAGCCAAGAACATTGTATAGCAGTTTTGGTCTGTTTGGTTCACCCCACTGGAGCCTGGGTAGCTAAAAAGGCCTAGGAGGAATATGTGATCCTTCACAAATTCCCGCCCCCTCCCATCACACCCAGGTGACTGAGAATGTTGCAGGCATTGATATTCTGGGCATATTGATAACCAGAAAAATCAGCCCAACCACTTAGAAAGATCGATTTTTTCATAATGCCAACCTAGGCTGTTCTAATGAAGACAGCTTCAATAGTGGCTAATTTAAAATAAAGACTCCATTTACTAGAACGTTACTACTCAGGATTCTTCTTTAACAGAGTCTCCTCTGATACTCTCATTTCATGAGAAAGAGAACACTGACAAAGAAAAGAGAAGCTCATTCGTCTTTTGGGATTTCAATGAAAGCAAAATATATTCCAGGGGTTACCCTGGTCTCAGTAGACATTGAGCTTTACCTCTTATGCTTTCTCCACTTGAACTTTGTGTGTGATTCCTGATGTTCAGTATACATGAGAAACTTGAAGCTCTTGGAAGCCTCAAAAACCAAACAAAGGATAGATACATTGGTCTTCTCTTACTAAGGCAGAAAAAAAGTGTACAGTTATGTTAGCAAGATTTAAAAAGTCAGGAGTAGGGGGTAGCATTATTCATGGTAGCCAAGATATGGAAAGAGCCTGAGTGCCCTGTCAACAGATGAATGGACGAGGAAGGTGTGGTGTATATACATGCATATGATGGAATATTACTCAGCCATGAGAAAGAAGGAAATTCTGCCATTAATGACAACATGGATGGACCTGAGGGCATTGTGCCAAGTGAAATAAGTCAGACTGAGAAAGACAAATGATCTGTATGATCTCACTTTATGTGGAATCAAAAAAAGCCAAATTCATAGAAATAGACAGTAGAATGATAGTTACCCGAGGCTAGGGAGACATGGGGGAATTGGGGAGATGTTGGTCAAAGGGTATAAACTTCTAGTTTTGAAATGAATAAGCTCTGGAAATCTAATGTGTAGCATGGTAATTGTGGTTAACAGTACTGTGTTATAGACTTGAAAGCTGCTAAGAGAGTAGATCTTCCGTGTTCTCATCATAAAAAAGAAATAGTAATTATGTGATGTGCTAGAGGTATTAGCTCGCCCTATGGTGGTAATCATTTTGCAATATATATGTGTATCATGGAAAAAATCACATTGTACACCTTAAACTTACATGATGTTGTATGGCAATTATATCTGAATAAAGCTGAGAGGAAAAAAACCAACAGTAGGAGACAAAAGGGGGTTTGGATTAATGTGAACTCAGGTAACAAAATGTTCCATTCTCCAGAATCTCTCATTCCCTAGCATTCTGGGTGATTTGGGGTTTGCCATATACTTAAGATATTTGCAATGTACTTTGACTATAGCCCAGGCTGCCTTCTGGAATGCCAGCTGTTGGGTGGGGTACAATAACAAAATCCCATAGGATCTCAAAGACAGAAATCTGTCTGAGCTCACACTCAGAAGGCTAAAGGAGAAACCATTCCTGCCAATTTGAGGGAAAAAAAGCAATCTGCTTAACAGGACAGCAGACTGGAGCCAGAAGTGACCAATGGAGCTGCAAATGAAGCAGTGGCTGCAAAGGCGAGAGAGGAGGGAGGAAGGAGAGGCTTTGAATTTGCTACCGAGTTTAGAGGCAAATGATTCAAGTCAGTCCTTTTGCACAGATGTTAGCAGCTGCTTCTGTAAGCCCCTTTTCCTGCTTGCCTGCCTCAGTCAAACCACTTGGTTGCTGACGGGGAACAGAAACAATCTTATGGACCTGGTCGTCCTGTTCCCAGGAAGGAAGAGAAGGTAGCACTTCTGAGAGATTCTCTCCTGCCACGAGAGAGGCTAGTTTATGGCATCTGTTCTTGTGAGCTATTTACACAGTTGGGTGGGGGTGGGGGGTGGGGGGTGGGGTGTGTCCCTGCTTGGAGTTTGGCTAAGTCCTCGGGGAGCCTCTAGAAGGTCATATGCAGTGGCATTATGAGTACTGCCTAGAACCCCAGTCCCTCCCAGTGACCTTGAGGACTCTGAAGTCACGGGTGAGGGAACTCCAGGCTGGCCGAGGAGCTGAGGCTGCCATGAATGCTGCCCAGCATAGGGTGTCATCTTCAAAATTCATGGAGGAGGGGGAACTCATTCGAGACTGCAAAGATCAGGGAAGGCTTCCCAGAATAGGCGGGGTTTGGGCTGGACCTTGAAGGGCAGTCCTTCAAGCTGGAATGGCTACTGCTCGACTTTGATGATGCCAGTATGGTCCCGGGTGCCCAAAGTTCTCCCCCTCCCAAACAACTAGCCTCTAAGTAGTGGCCAGCAGGCGTGGCCAGCGGGCTCACTGGCTAAGGCCAAAGGGTTTCTTTGACCTGAATGGTCCAGATAATGGCCCCGGATCCTTATTTCGCTGGGTTCCAGGAAGAACCCTTAGCGCATCACATTCCTGAGCAGTTTCCATCTGTCGAGTACAGTTATACAGTGAGAGATGCTTTCATTTCGAGGGACTGAGGGCCCTAAGTTGGTGACTGTATCAGCCTAGACCCCTGGGGGGAAATGAAGGCTTGGGAAATAGTGAGGTCCTTGTGGAGTTTCAAGCCTATTTCCAGTGGCTAAAAGGCACTAATGAGTATAATGCAGGCAAGAGACGTTGGTTCAAACAAACAACTAATTGGAATTAAGAGAAGAAGTGTGCAGAGGCCCCTAATGAATGGATATGCTAATTGGTCTTCTTTGCTAGCCCCTTGGGCTTTGGCTGTGACATAGACTAGCCTATTAGACGCCTGCTCTGTAATAGCTGCTGAATGCTAGGGCCCTTTATTGCCATGGTAACATTGATGTCGAGAGTCTAGCTGAGCCCCGGATCTCTTAATTTACTACTCAGGCGGCTACAATTCTTTGGGTTTTATTATTCTTCGTGCCCCGGGTGCCAGAGTGGCAGTGAATCATGCTTATTCATCCTCTGCACCGCCCACGGTGTCTTTGAATAAGTCAGGGTGTCTCTTACTGTGGGTGATGAGCAGATTATTAAGTTCGAGCCTATTTCTGCCTTAGCTGCACTAGTGCCTCTCAGAAACCCAATGTACCTCTCTAACCACTTGCTTCCTTGCTGTGTCACGTGGCTTTTGGCAAGCTGAGTGATGGCACTGCAGTGGGCCCACGGTGGCCCGGCCTCCCAGGAGCTCTGTGCTTGCTTGCCGGGTGGGGTGGGGTGGGGGAAGCAGAGCAATACAGGTGGGACAGGAGCAGCTGGGAGAGTGACCCTTGCAGACCCATGCCATCCAAAGGGGGCAGTCAGAGGGGGAGGAGGGTCACTGCAGAGAAGGTCCTGTCTGGGCACTGTGGTGCTGGAGGTTTCAGTCTCTCTAGGGTCGGGGGACAAGCCTGCATAGAAAAGGAGATCCCTTATTCTGAGTGACTCCAGAGGAAGGGAGCAGCCCCCTAAAGCCAGGAGTTACTAGGAGGATGGATTTCGCTTTATTTTATAAGAGATCATTGTGAAAAAAAAAAAATGCTGGTCACAGGCACCAGCTGCCTCTGAAACTTTTGCATAACTTTATTTGCATTGTTGTTTAGTCCCTCAGTCGTGTCTGACTCTGTAGCACTCCAGGCTCCTCTGCCCATGGGATTCTCCAGGCAAGAATACTGGAGTGGCTTGCCTTTTCTTTCTCCAGGGGATCTTCCTGACCCAGGGATTGAACCCAGGTCTCCTGCTTTGCAGGCAGGGAGATTCTTTACCTCTCAGCCACCACAGAAGTCCCAACTTGTCACTGGAGCTGCCCAAACTTTGGTTTCTGAGTAAGAGCTGTTCTGAGCATGTGCGGCCAGGGGGTGAAGAGTAGGATGGAAGGTTTGCTCGATGACCTCTTAGGACTCCTCCAGCTATGGAATCTTTTGTGTCTATATATGACGTTGTTTAATTTGTCAGGACATATGCTAAACTTGGATGATACTTTATATGTATGTATGCTTGCTTTAACAGCACATATGCTAAAATTGGGATGATATTCTATATGTGTTTGTCTGTGTCTATCTCCAGCCAGAGATGAAACCTTGCAACAGGTGCAGAAATATTTTCCTGACACCCCTGTCACTAAGAAACAGGCAACCTGAAGCTAAAGATAAATCATTCAATAACCCCCCCTCCCCAATTACAAATGACTCTTTTTTTTTTTTTACAAATGACTCTTACTAGCAGGAGAGAATCTTGGTTCCTGTGGTTTTGTTTGTTTTCTTTTTTTCATTTCACTGCAGCATTTGACTGGGCATCCTCATGGGAGAATTGGCAGACTAGAGAAAACTGCGGGCTACACAAATTTGGAGCACCTTTACAAGGCGGTTTTTTTTTTTTTTTTTAATTGTTGTTCCTGTTTATTGGGAATGGAGGGTGTAGGGTGAGAGGGAGAGGTTTTCTTGACCTAACTAGAATCTAAGAGGTAGCATTTTCCCCTGTGACAGGCTGGACAGAGCACTGTAAACCTAAAGGCAGTCAATCAAGTGTGCAAAGCTCAGAAAGGGGTTGTTAAGCAACACCGGTCTTTTCCACCAAAGCCCGCAAGCCTGTTGATTATCAAGCAGCAGCCTTTCCCCACACAAAGGACAATGATATTAATCCAACCTGAACCCACTCTGGATTCAGCAAGCACCAGTCAGAAATCACAGTGGCTCTCAGCTGCCTCTTAAA
Organism: Cervus elaphus; assembly: GCF_910594005.1. NCBI lineage: Eukaryota > Metazoa > Chordata > Mammalia > Artiodactyla > Cervidae > Cervus > Cervus elaphus. The sequence continues at coordinate 43,926,043 of NC_057848.1, read as the reverse complement.
TCAAAATCAAATTCATAAGCAAGAGCTTAAGGTCCCTCCGTCAACATCCCCGTTCGGTTACTCACTTGCTGCAAGACCACAGGAATGCCAATTGATCTCGCTGTTCTCCATCTTGAAAGATAGTCAGTCCAGTGTCCCTGCTTCCTCATGCTTAGGGATGCTGTGGGCCTAGAGCTCTTCAGAGGAAAATGGAAAGAGAATTCTGAAGTCGGTGGGATTCATTAGGGAGTAGAACTGGGTGTTTAAAAGCATATGCTTTTTAATTGGTACTGGATTTGAATCCAGTTCCCACTTTTTTTTTCTACTATGTTTTAATTTATTAATTGAAGGATAATTGCTTTACAAAACAGTTCCCATTTTTAATAGCTGTGTAACCTTGGGGAAGTGGCTCACTTCTCTGAGCCTCACTTTTCTCATCTGTAAAGTCACCTGATTGGCATAGGATTGAATGATGTAATTTACATTCAGTGCTTGGCTTAGTCCATCCCACTATTATTATTATTGATAACGATACAAATCAAACAGACAAAAATACCTTGTCCATTTTCAAGGACTCTTCCTCACAAGGCCAGTGACCTGAGTAAGGGGAGCAAGCTCCCTTGGGTTGTAGGCAGTGCCCCCATCTGGTCTACTAATGTCTCTCAAGCTAGGGATTTGGAGCCAGGCAAGAGGGAGAGGGTCTTTGGAGGTGGAGTGAGAGGTGAAAGGTGAAGGCTGACATGCTAAGCCTGAGGTATTTTGGAGGCAGATCAGGCCTTGGAGGACCCTCATTCACATCACACCATGGAAAACAGTGGTTCAAACTTCAGTGCACTCAAGAATCACCATAAGAGCTCATTAAATATGCTTATTCCCGATTACTCCACAGAGTACTCCACAGATTGCTTATTAATTGCAAAGGAAACAGGTAACTTTTCAAAGGAGAATTCTAGAAGACACCACCTTAAATAAGGGATCAAGGGATCAAATTTAGCATCACCAATAACAGGGCAATGGCATGTGAACCTCCTGATGTGACACGCTGGGAAGTAAACAACATTACTCCTGTGGTATTCTTGCCAGAGATGTTTAATACGAATCTAATCATGAGGAAACAGTCAGACAAAGCCAGACAGTAAACAAGACAGCCAACTTGGACTCTTTAAAAATATCAGTATCATTAAGGAAAAAAGCCAAATGTACTGTTCTAGAATCTAGATTAGCAGAAACTGAAAAGACAGTAAAACGAAATCCATGATTCTTGATTGAATTACAAATAGCTAGGATGTTTGGGAGAAAATTTGAGAAATTTTGATATGAGTCAATATTGAACAATGCTGTTTTGTCAATGTTACGTTTCTTGGATGTGATAATGGTATTATTATTTTGCAAGGGAATGAGAGAATGCTCTTGTTCATAAGAGATACATGCTGAAATTAGATGCAATTTTAGATGCAAAACTTTAGATGTAAAGTGGCATGATACTTGCAATTAAATTTCAAATGTTGGAGCTGAATACATACAAATACATACATGTTTTTATGTGTGTATATAGAGAGAGCATATGTGCAAATCTAAAATGTTACTGTCCTGGTTAATTTCCAGGAAGGACGTGCTGTTATTCATCATAGTTTACTTTCAGATTTTTCCAAATAAAAAGTTGGGGACAAAACATAAACCCTTTCCTACAATCCCATCCTTCCCAGATATGCCTTCTCATAGCCCCAATGTTCCTTGAACCCCAGTTCTTAGATGCCTTATCCTCTACCACATAGCACCAAGAGATAGTTGCAGTTAAGGAGACATGAAATCAGGGAAAACATCATGAAGGCAGCTACATCTGAGCTTGGCCTCCAGGATTGGAGCAGGATTTTGCTAAACAGAGATAGCAGGAGAAGAACTTTGCATAAGGAGATGACTACTTGAATGAAGCTTGAAGAATATAGAACAGAGGTCCTCAACTTTAGTGGACGCAGAGTTATATGAGGAGCTTTTACCTATGCAGACTCTCTGATCCCAACTCCAAAATTCTCATTCTGTAAGACTGAAATAGAGCCCATAAATTTGAAGTTTTAAAACACTAAGATGGGTCTCCTGCAGGGGTCTGAGGAACATGATTTGGGAAAGACTGGCACGGGCAGCTGCCTATTCCACACGCACACACAGAACTGACCCTGTCTCTCTTGTGTTCAGCCAAATCTCTCATAGGTGGATTGTCACCAAGGCTGATGTAAACCTTCAGGGGAAGTCCTCTTTACTAGACCTGTCAGTCATGGTGCCTGCCGTGTCCACTACTGTGCTCACTGCCTCCCGGTCAGGAAAGCAAATCCAGCTAGTTGTGGCCTGGGGTGACCTTGACTGTAGCAGGAATGGGCCCCCACAATTTGGTGACAGGTAAGTGCGTGTGTGCATGCTAAGTGGCTTCGGTCGTGTCCAACTCTTTGCGACTCTGTGGACTGTAGCCCGTTGGGCTCTGTTCATGGAATTCTCCAGGCAAGAATACTGGAGTGGGTAGCCATGATCTCCTCCAGGGGATCTTCCCGACCCAGGGATCAAACTCACATCTCTTATGTCTCCTGCATTGGCAAGCAGGTTCTTTACTATTAGTGCCACCTGGGTAGCCAGGCACAGTTCTGTTCAATAGGATTGACAGTAACAAGCTAAGGGAGTCAGACCAGCAGCCTGTGGCACTGTCCCTATAAGACTACAGAGGGAGAATTTCCCAGTCCCTGGCAAGAGGACAATAGAACAGACTTCCAGAGGGAATCAGGGACATTGTATAATAGCACGATGCTGATGACTAAGCCACTTTGGAATCTAGTAGTTCTCTATGCTGTGTGTATCTTCACCGTAATCTTTTCTCGAGGTCTCCTAAGTAGACCTCTGTTATCTAAGATAAAAGAAGTAAATTAATGTGTCTTCTCTGAAGTTTCCAGTTCTTGGAGAATTGCTAATGCCCACACTAGCAAGAAGGAAACTGTCTCTACGGCACATTGCTGTTCACCTGAGGAGCCTGCAGGACTGAAATAAATTGTTTCCTTGTCTCTGGCCTCTTCCAACAGACCTACAACTCAAGAGGAGAAACCCTGAGCCCACGTGCTGGCGACTCTCCTTATCTTATAGATGCCTGCGTCCCAAATGCATCCCTCTCTTGTCCCCAGTTGTCCATGCTTGGTTCAGGATGGTGGCAACTCCAAGTTGTGTAGCCCTTTTCTGCAACTGTTTGCTTCCCACCAACCCTGGCTCCAACCCAAGCGCAGCCCAGCTTGGTAAATCCACGCCCAGAAGTCAAGGAAGTGAAACAGTTCTCCTCTGTTCAGGTAAGAGCAACAGCTGCTAGAGGGGTCAGGCAGGAGATAGCTGAAAGCTCTGGGGAGGTTTTGTCTACTACTCCGCCAGGGGGCCATTTGGCCAGGAGGACTGGTTATGTGGCTGGACTCTGAAGCCCAAAGACACCTATATGTAGATTTTGCATGCAGAGAATTCATGCAAAAGAAGAATTCATGGTCCAGTCAGACTTCAGGACTCCCAGTCCCCAGCTCTGTGCAGTACACCAATCCTTACATCACCCTTCTGCCCTGCCTCAGTGGAAGGAAGCATGACATGTCTAGGCATGGCCCTTTCTTTTGGTAGGATGACAGAAGCTGTCAAAAGGCAGAATCCTCATCCTACCCTTCATCCTACTCTTCTACCTCCTGGAAACTAGGGCACCAGCCTCTGAACTCACTAAATATGCAAGGTATAGAAAGGGATGCTAGCCCCAGATCTGCTATGAGTGCACAGCAGAATGTTGAACTGCTTAGTCACTTACTTTTTGGACCTATTTCCTTAAAGGACTCTTGTGAGGATGCTATATGATCACTCTGGTGCAAAAGGTAGACAAATCATCAGGTCTTCTGGTAGACCATTCCTCTGGGGACATGATCAGGGGGAATGACCTCACTGCTCCTCAGCCTCTGATTTCCCCTCTTCCCAACCCTGTGCTGGCAGCTGTAGCTCTAACTTTAGTGAATACAGAGAATGATGGCCTGACATGCCAACATTGTTGAAGATCAAAAGAGTTTGTAGATAATAAGAGCAAAAGACCTATATGAACAAAAGGGATATTTGGGACTCCTGAGATTAGAAATCTCTACTGAAGCCACTTTAATACAATTATTTCAGGGTTTCAAAGCATATGGAAAATGGGATCTTGGGATGCCACCATTGTATACCCTCTGAACTACTACCTAGATGGCCCAGCAAGGATATAGGAGCCCCAGAGCCTTGTGAGGTAAAGTTTGGCAAGTATCCTCCAAAGCACTAAACCTAGCTGGTTATTTATTTAATTTTATTAAAATGTGAATGTTAATTTACTTTCTTTTTTAAAAAGTTATTTCTTTATTTATTTTTTGGCCGTGCTGGGTCTTTGTTGCTGGGAGGGCTTTCTCTAGTTGCAGCGAGCTGGGGCTACTCTCTAGTTGCAATGCATGAGCTTCTCATCAATCATGGTGGCTTCTCTTGTTGCAGACCACAGGCCCTAGGGTTTGCGGGCTTTAGTAGTTACAGCAATCAGGCTCAATAGTTGTGGCTTGCAGGCTCAGTTGCTCTGATGCATGTGGGATCTTTCTGGACCAGGGATTGAACCTACGTCCCCTGCATTGCAAGGTTTTTTAACCACTGGGCCACGAGGGAAGCTCTAGTTGGTTATTTATGAAGTATCTAAGTTGCTCCAGTTGTTGCGTCCTCTGGGATTTTTTGTTCATTGAGATGAATATGCCTGACAAAAGCCTGACTATTATAAGAACCATAACCCTGAGCAAATAGTATGATTAAGAAGATGGGATGATAGATGAAGGACTCCCATTCACCTGGGAGACAGAGGGAAAGACAATTATAATCAGATACTTTAAACCTCTTTGCTTCACCGAATACCCCAATCATCCAATTTGAAAAGTAAAATCAGACTTAACGACACAAAGGTATGGGGCAGGGGGGAGGACAGGGAGAAATGACATCATATGATGTAGCAACTAGCCCTATGTGTAGCTCAGGAAGCAGCAGCATCCTGGGAAAAGAGTGTGGGTTCTGGAGTCAAACAGGTATGGGTACCATTCCCATTTTTGGCACTTCGCCTGTGTGACCATCAGGACCTGTGATGGCTCTGAGATTTTATCTTACTTGCAAGCTACCAACTTAGCCTGCCACATCTTTTCATGAATGCTGGCAGAAGATATGAGACTCCTGGGTCAGCCATAGTAGTGGCCAGAGTATAAGCATTTTCTTGTGTCAATTCCCTTTGCCCCCAAAATCTCAGAGGAGCTACTCAAAAAGGGCCAGGTGATGCTTGCACATGCTGTGGGTTGTGTTACAGGAGAGCAACACTGACCTTAGTAAGTCTGAATCTTTTAGGGTGAGCAGTAGGTTTGCCTTTCCACTGGCCCAGAGAGAGACACTGGATCTTCCAAAGCTGTTTACTGTACAAATATCTTGAAGAAAATAGTCCAGTACAGGGTCAGTCACTGTCTCTGTTCATAGGATGTGCAGAAACAGGAGAGATCCATGAGCAATTGTCTCACAATAATGATCATCAACAAATTATTGAACCTCTTTGAATCTCTTTTTTCATCTGTAAAATGTAAAATTGTCATATTGCCTATCTCGAAGAGTCATGAAGATTAAATGAGTTCATACATGTTAAAGCACCAGATACCTAGAAGATGCTCAACAAGATGCTTTTACTCATGCTCACTTTCTCACCACGGTCACTAGAAGGCCCTACTATTCCACACTTCCTGTTTCCTTTCTGCAGTCATTTCATGGCTCCCTACAAAGACTCCAGTTCATTTCTCCCCACCTTTTCTCACTCATTTGCTAGTTTCCATCTACATCCTGTCGGGATTTAAGTCCCACTTAACTGATAAATTATGTAACAGATATTTATAAGACACTGACTACGTGTCAGATGCTCTGTTGGATGCTGGTGGTAAAACAGAGAATGAGAAAGACATGGTCAGTAGCCTCATGGAGTATGCCCTTTTGTTGGGGAGATGGACATTAAATAAATAAATTAAGAAATGATTGGTCACCAGAAAAGCATGGCATATGGAAGAGAGGATTATCCCCATTTCTCTCATTTGACCTGCCCTGACTCACTGAGGCTATGGTTTTTCCAGTGGTCATGTATGGATGTGAGAGTTGGATTATAAAGAAAGCTGAGCGCAGAATTGATGCTTTTGAACTGTGATGTTGGAGAAGACTCTTGAGAGTCCCTTGGACTGCAAGGAGATCCAACCAGTCCATCCTAAAAGAGATCAGTCCTGGGTGTTCATTGGAAGGACTGATGTTGAGGCTGAAACTCCAATACTTTGGCCACCTGATGCGAAGAGCTGACTCATTTGAAAAGACCCTGATGCTGGGAAAGATTGAGGGCAGGAGGAGAAGGGGACGACAGAGGATGAGATGGTTGGATGGCATCACCGACTCGGTGGACATGGGTTTGGGTGTACTCCGGGAGTTGGTGATGGACAGGGAGGCTTGGCGTCCTGCGGTTCATGGGGTCGCAAAGAGTCAGACACGACTGAGCGACTGAAATGAACTGAACTGAACTGAACTGACTCACTGAGAGGGCCTGTCCACATAGGATCCTATCTCTTACCACTTTTCCTTGATGATTTCAACTTCACTCCTGGGCCCTAAGTAGGTGAAAGGTCAATCTAAACTTGTGGACCAGCTAGGATGTAGAACGCTGTCCAAGGAGTGGAGTCCTATTACTTTCTAAGACAGGCAGCAGCACCAGCGATAGAAAAGAGGGGCAGAGAAATAAGGCTTCTGTAATGTGCTGAGGACTTGAACACATCCCCGTTGACATTAGCAGACAGTCTTTTTATAAAATGTTTTCTTTTGTATTGGGGTATAGCCAATTAACAACATTGTGATAGTTTCAGGTACACAGCAGACCAACTCAGCCATAAATATATACATGTATCCATTCTGCCCCAAACTCCCCTCCCATCCAGGCTAGCAGACATTCTTTTTTTTTTTTTTCAGACACTCTTTAAGAGAAAATACAGCTGCCAAATCTGTTGCTTTGTTGTTGTTGTTGTTGGCTGCACTGCAAGGTGTGTGGGATCTTATTTCCCCAATTAGGGATACAGCCCGGGCCCAGCAGTGAAAGCCCGAGTCCTAACCACTGGACCACCAGGGAATTCCCCAAAGGTGTTTTTGAAAGCAAATCTGTTGGCCTTCACTTTTAGGGAATCTACATAGTGCCCTCATTTTCCACAATTAATTAGCAACACAGCCCTCCCTCCCCTTCTTCAAAGGTCAGCCTCACCTCTGGCATATAAAGATATGATCATGCACTCCAAACCAGTGAGATATTTTCTCTTCCTTCTCCTAGCTGAATATTCTTCTCTCCAATAGGATTGTAAGAACCTTGAAGGCAAGGCCTGTACCTTCTCTTGTAACGCATGTCCACTGCTTCCCTTCTCAGCAAAGCCTGCATCTGTTCAGTGACACAATCTGTTCTCAAAAAAAAAAAAAAATTGAGCTAAAAAAAGGAATGATGCTGTGGAATGGTATGGTGTTTACAAGCATATTCGAGGTTATTTTATTTATAAAAATTCCCAGACTTCTCTGGTTAGTCACTCTTATGGTATCAACAAAAACATTTTTCCCCCGAGTATTTTGTTAGCCCAAACAGATTGGTCTCCCTAGTTTCACAGATAGAAAGTCAGGTGTTAATTTGAACCAATCCCGTGCTAGTACAGTACTGCTAGGAATAGAAGCAAGGAAACATTATCCCTAACTCTCTCTTTAATCATTAGCTCGGCCTCTTTCTTAGTCTAATCCCCTTGATCAGGAGTCAAGGACCTTTCCAAGCAGTATGCCAAGACTTCTGTCACTGTTCCTCCCCAGGGCAAGGGGCAAGAAGTGATTAACCTCAGGGGAGGGCACGAGGGGGAAGATGGTTACCTCTCCAAGCTATTGTAACTTGGAGGTCAAGGGGAGAAGCCAGCTCTCTGGAGAGAATGAGATTGGAATTAACTTTCAAATGCTTATTCTGAGGAGACCCTCATAAGATGGGAAGAAGAAGCCATGACAATTGCAAAGATGAGCCCAGGCACTAAATGTGATTGTTTACTTATCAAGAGTGAACCCAGAGACCTTGGAAAGTCAAAAATTCCTTACTTGGTTTTAGAGAGAAAGATAGTGTAATAGGGGAAAGCATAGAATTTTTACTTTGATGGCCCACTATGCTTAATTAAGTCTAAAGTTAATATATTGACACACCTTCTAAAACATGAGAGAAGCTTAGAGCACTATAACTGTAATCACTTCTCCCCAGAAATGTCTTCCTTTCAAAAAGCTGTGAAATATAATATGCATACAGATTTTAAAATAGCCTTTGCTGTTTAGAGCATTTTTAGGTTGATAGCAAAAATGAACAGAGAGTTTCCATATACCCCTTGCCCCCAACAACCTCCCCCATTATCAACATCCCATACCAGAGTGATACATTTGTTACAATCAATGAGCCTTCACTAACACATCACCATTAGCCAAAGTCCTTCCTTCACATTGGGGTTCCCTCTTGGTGTTGTACATACTATGCATTTTGACAAGTGTATAATGGCATGTATCCACCACTATAGTATCATACTGCCTTAAAAGTCCTCTGTCCTCTATCTATTCATCCATCCCCCTCCACTAACCCTTAGCGACCACTGACCTGTTCACTGTTTCCATAGTTTTACCTTTTCCAGAATGTTATATAATTGGAATTGTACAGTAGGTAGCCTTTTTAGATTGGCTTCGCTCACTAAAGTATATACATTTAAGTTACGCCACATCTTTTCATGCCTTGATAGCTCATTTCTTGGTAGTACCAGTTACATACAAATTTGATGCATAAAATATTATTGTGCAGTGTAATGAAAAAATGTAAAAAGCTAATGCCATAGGAAAACCACTACCCAGGCCAAGAAATAAAAGATTGACAACACTCAAGAAATAACCGTCCTCCCATGTAGACTTCCAAAAGTCTGGACTCTTCAAAATATAAATAACATGAAAAGAAACATCGGCAGGTGTTAAGTGAATCTAGAGGGACAAAGCAACAAAATGCAACATGTAAACTTTGGTTGTTGGTTCCCCACCTCCACCACCCCAAAAAAGACCCATAAAAGACATTTTTGGAGGTATTTGAATATGGACTATTTATTAGATGATACGTAGAATTATGTTCATGTATTCAAGAATGTAATTGTATTGTGGTTATATAGGAAAATGTCCTTATTTAGTGGAGATGCATACTGAAGTAATTAGGGATTTTTCCTGATGTCTGAAACTTACTTGATATGGCTCAGCAAAAACTATACATGGATATATATGGAAGTTCCACTCTGGTAGGACAATGTGAAGAGCTCTGTGGACAGCTCTCCAGTAAAACTGGTGAAAATTATGAAAAAACTCTCTGGAAATGATCCTAAGGACATATAGAAAATGAAAAAAACATCTACTTAAGAAAGAGTCTACTGAAATTTGATGAGAACATGGGGAGTATGTGGTATTGGAAACAAGACCCATTCTATTCCTCCCCCTTTCCTAGCTCTGCAAGAAGGAAACTCCTCTCCTGATTGATGCAAGCAAGAACACAGGGCTCCAGCCTTCCCTAGCTCCCAGTTGGAAGGTTGCCTTCTTAGGCGGTGCAGGATGTGAGCTTTTCTCATCTTGCCCTCAGCTACTCGTTGCTGAGGCTAAGATCCAGTGAGCGTGGCCAGGAAGCACAGGCTTCCTTCTTTTACCCAGCACCCACTTGTGGGATGCAGGCTCTACCTTGGGCATGGCCCCACTGAGAATACTGGGGCCCCATTACTTTTGTTCTGCCTTGTAAGGTGGTGGTTTGTGCTGAGAGAAGTGAGCCTAGAAAACTCGGAGCTATAGCCCTCCATTCCACTGAATACCAAGCTCCTAGAAGCAGAAGAGAGGAAGGAACAGAAAAAATATTTGAACAAATAATGGCTAAAAACTTCACAAATTTATTGAAAAATATTTGTCTACACATCCAAGAGGGGCTTCCCAGATGGTGCTAGTGATAAAGAACCTTCCTGTCAATGCAAGAGATGTAAGAGACGCAGGTTCGATCCCTGGGTAGGGAAGATCCCCTGGAGGAGGGCATGGCAACCCACTCCAGTATTCTTGCCTGGAGAATCCCATGGACAGGGGAGCCTGGCGGGCTACAGTCCATAAGGTCACAAAGAGTTGGACACGACCAAAGCGACTTAGCACAGCACAGCACACATCCAAGAAGTTCCACAAATTCTAAGGATATACAAAACAAGACAAAAACAGGAAATGCAAGGAAATACAAAACAAGGAATTTATAAAGAACACTTAAAACTCATTATTTTTTTTCCATTTATTTTTATTAGTTGGAGGCTAATTACTTTACAATATTGTAGTGGTTTTTGCCATACATTGACATGAATCAGCCATGGATTTACATGTGTTCCCCATCCCGAACCTCCCTCCCCATCCCATCCCTCTGGGTCGTCCCAGTGCACCAGCCCTGAGCACTTGTCTCATGCATCCAACCTGGACTGGCGATCTGTTTCACACTTGATAATATACATGTTTCGATGCTGTTCTCTCAGATCATCCCACCTTTGCCTTCTCCCATAGAGTCCAAAAGTCTGTTCTGTACATCTGTGTCTTTTTTTCTGTCTTGCATGTAGGGTTATCGTTACCATCTTTCTAAATTCCATATATATGCGTTAGTATACTGTATTGGTGAGAAATATTATTATTTAACAAGAGAAATAACCCAATTGAAAATTGGGCAAAGGATTTGAATAAACATTTCTGCAAAGAAGAAATGTAAATAGTCCATAAGCACATAAAGAGGGTGCTTGACATCATGATTGATCAGAGAAATGCAAATTGAAAGAGCAATGAGATGCCATTCACACCCACTAAGATGACTATAATAAAAGGTCAGATAACATAAGTGTTGTCAAAGATTTGATAAAATTATAACCCTCATACAGTCCCGATGGGAATGTAAAATGGTGCAGCCACTTCAGAAAGCAGTCTGGCAGTTCGTCTAATTGTTAAACATAGAGTTGTCGCATGACTCAGCAATTCAACTCCTAGGTACAGACCCAAGAGAAATGAACATACATGTTCTCACAAAAACTTGTACACAATTGTTTATAATACAGCAGCATTATTCATAACAGGTAAAAGGTAGAAATGACCCAAATGCCATTCAACTGGTAAATGGATAAACAAAATGTGACATATCTATACAATGGAATATTATTTGGCCATAAATAGGAATGAACTGGGCTTTCCTGGTAGCTCAGACAGTAAAGAATCCACCTGCAATGCAGGAGACCTGGGTTCTATCCCTAGATTGGGAAGATCCCCTGGAGAAGAGATTGGCAACCTGCTCCAATATTCTTGCCTGGAAAATACCATGGACAGAGGAGCCTGGTGGGCTACAGTCCATGGGATTGCGAAGAGTCACACACCATTGAGCAACTAAGAACAGCATAGGACAGGAATGAATTGCTGTTATAGATTGAATTACTCACCCCCCCCCCAAATTTATATGTTGAAACCCTAACACCCAATGTGACCGAATTTGGACATAGAGCCTTTAAGGAGATGCTGAAGGTTAAATGAGGTGCTAAGGATGGGGTCTTCATCCCATAGCACTGGCATCCTTATAAGAAGAAGAAGAGACACCAGCGACCTCTCTTTGCAAGTCAGAGTGGAAAGAGTAGAAAGGCCACATGAGAACAGTCAGAATGTAGCCACCTGCAACCCAAGGAGGAGTCTCACCAGACACCAACCCTGATGGCACCTTGATCTTGGGCTTCCAGTCTCCAAAACTGTGAGAAAATAAATTTGTTGTTTAAACCTCCCAGGTTGTAGTATTCTGTTATGACATACCAAGCAGACTTAACACAAGTACTGACACATGCTACAACATGAATGAACTTTTATTTATTTTTTTATGAATGAACTTTTAAATGAAACTTTCTACATGAAAGTTTTTAAACTTTTTTAAACTTTCCACATGAAAGAAGCCAATCACAAAAAATCACATGATTCTATTTATATGAAAGGCCTGTGACAGGTAAATCTACAGAGACAGAAAGTATATGCTTGCTAGCTGAGAGGAAGGGGGATGGGGAATTGATAGCTAAAGTATGAAGTGTACATTTGAGGTGATGAAAATGTTCTAAAATTGAATATGCTGATGGTTGCATATATCTCTGATTATACTAAAGACCATTGAATTCTACACTTAAAATGGGTGAATTATATGAGATATGAATTACATTTCAATAAAGTTGTTAAAAATATAAGTATACATGGAGAGATATAAAGCAAAATGCTAAAATATTAGCAAATGTTACATCTAATTAGAGGGTAGGTGAGTATTAATTGTATTATTCTTTCAATTTTTCCTCTATCTGCAAAATTTTCCATAATAAAAAATTGGGAAAAAATAGAAGCAGCCCTCCCATTTTCCCCTTTCCTGATCACTCCCATTTTTCCGCTTCTAAGAAATAACCAATATCCTGACTTTTGTTAACCATGTCCTTGCTTTTCTTTATAGTTCTACTGCCTATGTATGAGTTCCTAAACGATGTAGATTAGGTTTTCCTGTTTTTCTACTTTGTATATATGGAGTCATACAGTATGCAATATTTGTTCTTGTTGAAGCTGAAACTCCAATACTTTGGCCACCTCATGCTAAGAGTTGACTCACTGGAAAAGACCCTAATGCTGGGAAGGATTGGGGGCAGGAGGAGAAGGGGACAAGAGAGGATGAGATGACTGGATGGCATCACCGACTCGATGGACATGAGTTTGGGTAGACTCCGGGAGTTGGTGATGTACAGGGAGGCCTGGCGTGCTGCGGTTCATGGGGTCGCAGAGTCGGACACGACTGAGCGACTGAACTGAACTGTTTCCATCAACAACATGTTTGTAAGGTACATTCATACTGTTGCATGTAGCTGTAGCTCATTAATTTTCACTGCTGAATAGTTTTCCATTGTTTGAAAATATCACAATATTTTATCTTTTCTACTGCTGGTCAACATCCTGGGTTATTCAAGTGTAAGGGCTGTTAAAACAGTGCTGCTAAGAACTTTCTTGTACATGTCTTTTGATGAACATATTTACAAATTTCTGTTGGGTGTATACATAGAAGTGGAATTGCTGGGCCACAGAAAATGCATTAGCTTTAAATCCACTAGGTAATGCCAAACTTTTTTGAAATGGTTAAAGCAAATTACATCTCCACTAGCAGTGTGTCAGAATTCCTGTTGTTCCATATCCCTACCAATGGTTGGTATTGTAAGGATTAAAAAAAAACATCAGCCATTTCTGGTAGATGTGGTGGTATCTCATAATGGTTTTATTTTGCATTTCTCTGATGAAGTTAAGGACATTTTCATGTATTTATTGGCCATTTGGTTTTCTACTTTTGTGAAGTAACTTTATTACTTTTTACCCATTTTTTCCATTTATTTTTATTAGTTGGAGGCTAATTACTTTACAATATTGTAGTGGGTTTTGCCATACATTGACATGAATCAGCCATGGATTTACATGTGTTCCCCATCCTGATCCCCCCTCCCACCTCCCTCCCCATCCCATCCCTCTGGGTCTTCCCAGTGTACCAGCCCCGAGCACTTGTCTCATGCATCCAACCTGGACTGGCGATCTGTTTCAAACTTGATAATATACATGTTTCGATGCTGTTCTCTCAGATCATCCCACCCTTGCCTTCTCCCATAGAGTCCAAAAGTCTGTTCTATACATCTGTGTCTCTTTTTCTGTCTTGCATACAGGGTTATTGTTACCATCTTTCTAAATTCCATATATATATGTGTTAGTATACTGTATTGGTGTTTATCTTTCTGGCTTACTTCACTCTGTATAATGGGCTCCAGTTTTATCCATCTCATTAAAACTGATTCGAATGTGTTCTTTTTAATGGCTGAGTAATATTCCATTGTGTATATGTACCATAGCCTCCTTATCCATTTGTCTGCTGATGGGCATCTAGGTTGCTTCCATGTCCTGGCTATTATAAACAGTGCTGCGATGAACATTGGGGTGCACGTGTCTCTTTCAGATCTGACTTTTTACCCATTTTTAAAATTTTCTTATCATATTCCAGCAGCTTGGTATATGTCCCAAGTCCTAGAACTTTATTTGCTACATGTATAATGCAAATATCTCTGCTATTGTATGGATTAAGTTTTAATTCTCTTAATGGCAACTTTTAATGAAATGTTTAATTTTAATGTAGTCAAAGTGTTAATTTTTTTCTTTTATGGTTAATAGTTTTGTGTGCTGTTTAAGATTCTTCACTATCCCAGAGTTGTGAACACAATCATTTACATCACAAAAGCATAATTTGCCCTTCAAATTTAGACGTAGAATCTACTTGTACTGATCTTGGGGTATTCATTGAAGTAAGGATCCGATTTCTTTCTTTCTTTTTCTATATGGGTACCCTATTGTCCCAGCACCATTTTTGAAAAGAACCACCTGTGTCTCTTGGCTGTTCTTTCAAGAAGAATTTGCCATCCAGCTGCAAGGAGTGCAGTTAGCTGTCAGCCTCCAGGTGAAGCACCTTTGAGAGAGCAGAAGCCAAGCTCTTCCCACGCAGTCCCTAGCTAGTGCCTGAGCATGGGAGGTGTACTAAGGCATGGTCCTTTGAGGGTTTTCTTTAATGAGCTCTTCACTTTCACAATCTGAGGTTCTCCTTTCCCAAACCTGCTTTCCTGTCCTTTCAGATGTTACCCTCCAATAAACCTCTCGTACTTCGTTCTCCAATTCAGTGTCTCCTTACCAGAGGACCTAAACTAACATATCTGCTACCAGGAGTGATCCAAGAAATCAGGCAGTAAAATGGAATTTGGGGAATGGGATCACTCATGACTAGGCTGTCAATGCAGACCCAGTACCCAGTAGTATGTGAAGGATGGATTGTCCCAGGCACCAGATGGTGGCGCTCTTGCTAAAACTTTCGCAGGTAGTGTCTTGGGGAAAAAGTCTATGAAAGGGAATAATGCCTTGTCAGTGCAATGATTCAGGCTTTTGGGAAATGGGTTGGGGAGAAGAGGGAATCATACAAAGACAATGAAATTTGCCAGCTCTCGTTTAGTTGCATTGATACCTACAAAAGGGTAATAAAAAGGCGAGGGTTGTTAGCACTGTGAAATCCAGAACATCTCTTTGGTGGCTTACACCAAAGCTCTTGTCTTCTGCAGTGGAAGAACAGAAAAAAAGTCTCAAGGCCACAAACTCAACGATTGTAAAGAGTTGAGGAGCTTCGAAGATGACTGAACATCTGACGGAGGCAAGTCTGTTGTGCTAAAGTGAGAGCCTTGGTTGGGAAAACTTGGGACACGGGCTGGTGAGTGAGCCTGAACATTTTGACATCTGTCTGAGTCTGTATGGGCTGCTCTAACAAAATACCACAGATTGGGTGACTTAGAAACAACAGAAATTTATTGTTCACAGCTCTGGAGGCTGGAAATCTGAGATCAGGGTGCCAGCATGGTCGGGTGAGGGCCCTCTTCCCGGGTTGCAGAGTTCTCTCTGTGTCCTCACATGTGGAAGGGGCTAGCGAGCTCCTTGGGGTCTGTTTTATAACAGCACTAAGCCCATTCATGAAGGCTCCGACCTCATGACCTAATCACCCCCCAAAGGCCCCACCTTCTAATACCATCACATTGGGTATTAGGATTTCAACATATGAATTTAGGGGGTGGGGACACAAATATTCAGATCAAAGCAGCTCTCTAGGCTCACATTGCCAGATTTAGCAAATAAAAATATAACAAAAATTCAAATATTGCCTGGGACACACTAATACCAAAACGTTATTCATGTATTTGAAATTCTCACTTAATTGGGTATCCAGTCAATTATCTGACACCCCTACCCCAGTCCCCTCTGCACCCTCAGAACCTGTACAATGGCCCATTCCTTATTAAGAAATAGCACTCCAGCCCACTCCATCCCCCATGTGAGAAGACACAGCAAAGGTGTCTGTCTCTGAAGGCAGCAGGAGACCCCCACCTCAGGATATGCCCCCACCTCTTCTCCTGCCAGCCCCAAGTAGCAGCATAGCCCATGTAAGAACAACATGGGCCCACTGCAGAGGACAGGCCCTAGAGCCCAAGGTTTGGTTTAGTCGCTAAGTTGTGTCCGACTCTTGCGACCCCATGGACTGTAGCCTGCCACACTCCTCTGCCCAGGGGATTCTCCAGGCAAGGATACTGGAGTGGGTTGCCATTTCCTTCTCCAAGAAGCCCAAGGGAGCCACACA
The DNA here is from genome assembly GCF_910594005.1 of Cervus elaphus. Taxonomy (NCBI): domain Eukaryota; kingdom Metazoa; phylum Chordata; class Mammalia; order Artiodactyla; family Cervidae; genus Cervus; species Cervus elaphus. The sequence continues at coordinate 43,909,713 of NC_057848.1, read as the reverse complement.
AATTAGCTAGAATGTGTCAGCAGGAGTCAGAAGGGTATTCATGGGACTTGATTGTGAGAGTGCTCAATCAAGGGGGCCATGTCTTAAGACTGGAAAAGGGAGAGTTTATAGATTTGGGGGTACTCTTAAAGAGTTGGACACAACTGACACTTTCACAATTTCTTGGGATACAAGATTTAATTGTCATAATAGTTCATTTTCTGTGTCCACTTCACTGGGCTAAGGGATGCTCAGAGAGCTGATAAAACATGATTTCTGTGTGTCCCATGGGAGTGTTTTTGGAACAGATGAGCATTTAATTCAGTAGACTGATAAAGAGATCCACCCTCACCAGCATGGACAAGTATCATCTAATCTGTTGAGGGCCCAAACACCAAAAAGGCAAAGGAAGGCGAATTTCCTTTCTCTCTTCTTGAGCTAGAATGTTCATTTTTCCTGGCCTCAGACACCAGAGTTCCTGGTTCTCAGGCTTTTGGACTCAGAAGAAATTATATCACCAACTTACCCAGTCTCTGGCTTATGACAGCAGATCATGGGACTTCTTGGCCTCCATTACCGTGTAAGCCAATTCCTATAAATCTCATCTTACATATATCTATATATATCCTATTGATTATATTTCTCTGGAGAGCTCTTAGTTTTTAAAATATTTATTTATTTGGCTGCACTGGGTCTTAGTTGCAGCAGGTACTGCATGCAAGATCTGTAGTTGCAGCATGTGGGATCTAGTTTCCTGATCAGGGATCAGACATGGGCCTCCTGTGTTGACAGCACAGAGTTAGCCACTGGACCACCAGGGAAGTCCCTGAAGAGCCCTTATTAACACAAATTTTGATACTTGGGGTGGAATGCTGCTGTAACAAATGTGAAAGCAGGTTTGGAACTGAGTAATGGTTAGAGGGGTCGTCCTTGGTGGCTCAGTTGGTAAAGAATTCACTTGCAATGCAGGAAACCCAGGTTCGACCCCTGGGTTGGGATGATCCCTTGGAGAAGGGAATGGCTATCCACCCCAGTATGCTTGACTGGGAAATCCCACAGACAGAGGCGCCTGGCAGGCTACAGTTCATGGGGTCACAAAGAGTCGGATACAACATAGTGACTAAATAATCACCTCCAATGGGTAGAGGCTGGAAGAATTTGGAGGTGCATGCCAGAAAAAGTCTACATTGCCATGAATGGGCCATTAAAGGTGGTTTGGGTAAGGGCTCAGAAGAAGGTAAGAGTATAGACAAGCTTCAGTCTTCTTACAGAATACCTAAGTGGTCCTAACTGTTTAGGTTACAGTATGTCACAGCATGGACACTAACGGTCATTCTGATGAAGTCTCAATGGAAACGAGGAACATCTCATTGGAAACTGGGGGAAAGGCCATTCTTTTTATAAAGTGGCAGAGAGCTTCGTCGACTTGTGTTCATGTCCTAGAGTTTTGTGGGAGACAGAATTTGTGAATGATAAAGTTGGATATTTGGTTGAAGCTATTTCGAAGCAAAGTGTTGAAGGAGCAGCTTGTCTTCTCTTGACTTCTCATAGTAAAATGAGAGAAGAGAGAAATGGCTTAAAATTGTTCATCAAAAGAAAAACAGAAATTAAAAGTTTGGAAAATTCTCAGCCTATCCACATGGCAAAAAATTGAGAAAGCATGTTGGAATGAGACCATGATAATGTGACCAAGCGATAAGGGGATTAGGAGGGGCGTCAGCCAGGAAGAGGGCCCTCACCAGGACACGACTATGCTGGCCCTTAAATCTTGAACTTCCCAGCCTCCAGAACTGTGAATGATACATTTCTATTGTTTATAAGCTACCCGGCTGTAGTATTTTATTACAGCCACCTGAACGGATTGAGGCAATACTCCAGCCAGGACTGTAGGGAATGACACACAGACGCTGCTAGGGTGACTCCTAGAAGCCTGGGGAATGTGAGCCTGGGGAACCTCACATTAAGTGACGTTGAAATGCCCAAGTTGCTATGGGAGACTGGAGGAAGGGATTAAAAGACCTAAGGCCGTGGGAACGTTGGAATGTATATATTATGTAAGCCCCAAAGACCCACTGGAGATTATGTTTCATGGAGGGGCTCAGGGAACACAGTATTCAGCAAGGTCATGAGGAAAGTTCTAGCAAGATGGGCAGCAGCATTACCAGGTAGCCAAGTACTCATTCATACATAGACCTGCAATGAATGAGCAGGAGTCTGAGAAAACCATGACCCCTTGCCAAGTTCCTGGACCTGATTCAGTTTTCAAGACCCAGAACCCATTGGCTGAAAAAGTGGCCAGGTCCCCAGAAAGAAAGACCCTAAATCACCACGGAAATTATAGACCATAATACTAGCCCCATGTTTTCCCCAAAGGGGCCTAATGCCATTTATTTGGGTGACTGTCCATTGGGGAAAGAGGAGACATTTAGAGGACTATGGGACATTGATACCCAGACACCCAAATTGTCATCATGACTCCCTTATTAGAGAGTGGGTTATAGGGAGACTGGATAATAAATAGAGTCCTTGCAAAAAGACATCTTACAAGAGGTTCACTAGGTGTTTAGACTTACCAGATGCTCATTTCCCTGGTCACTGAGTCTTTGCTGGGATTGGCATACTTGGCAGCTGGAATAACCTTCACACTGGGTGTCTTGTAGGGTAAGAGCTACAACAGTGGAAAGACTAGGTTGGTGGTTCTAAAACTTTAGGTGACAGTCAAGATAATAAATAAAAATCAATACTCCATTCCCTACCTCAAGATGGGACATGGCAGAGATAGGTGCTACCCTCAGGATCTCAGAGATGAAAGGATGGTGTTCCCCATTTCATACATAACCAGTACAGATCCTGAAGAAATGAATAGAACTTGAAAGATGAGTGGAGGTGACTGTAAGTTAAGCAAGTAGTAGCCAATCACAGCTTCTGTACTGGTCATGGCATCTTTACTAGAGCTGATTAATTTGGCTTTTAGGTATTACATGATGTATGGCCATTGATTTAGCAAATATCTTCTTTGCTAGTCCAAACAAGAAAGAGAATCAGAAAGAGTTCACAGTTCGTGGAACATATAATAATATTTATTTACTGTTTTGTCCAGAGATATGTTACTTCTTCTCCCTATGTCATAAAATAGTTCAACGAGATCTGGCCTCTCTTAACAGCCACAGAACATCATTTATCCATTACATTAATGATACCATTATGCTGATTGAGCAGGATGAGCAAGAAATGGCTACTACTCCACAAGCCTTGGTACTGGTACAGACACGTGCTCCAGACTGTAGGAGATAAAACCTGTAAAGATTTAATGAAGTTTTTTTTTTAAAGGATCTAGTGGTTAGGAGCATGCAGGAACATTCCTGCCAAAGTAAAAGACAAATTGTGGCACCTTGTAATCCCTCCTACAAAGAAGAAAAACCCAGTACCAGGAAGAACTATTTGGGTTTTACAGCAAATCATTCCATACCTAGGAACACTAGTCCCGTCATATACCTGGAATCAGGGAAGTCTACCACCTTTGAATAAGTCATGGAACAGGAAAGGACTCTTTTCAACAGATCCAGGAAGTGAAAGCAGTTCTGCTGCTTAAACCATATGATCCAGCAGACCCTATGGAGTGGGAAGAATAAGGGGTGAGAAAATATGTATTGTAGAGTTTGTGCCAAGTCCCCGTGGGCTGCTGTTACAAAACAGGGACAAGACGAGATATGAATGGAGCTTATGTAATCCATTAGGACAACTCCTGGTAGTCCTTTGCCTTAGTCCATTTTAATTGTGAATGGACAAGTGCAGCAACCCCAAACCGAGGTGTGTGTGGTTGCCAGGGACTCAGGTTTCACAGTAATGAGGGTTTCACTGACATCACCAAGGAAGCCAACAGGACTAGCAGAGGTGATATCTGAGGGTGAGAAGAACTTAGGATGGATAGTGAAGGAAGGGGACAACACACATAAAGCAGCTGCAGAATTTTTTGCCCACACCCCTGCAAAAAATATACCCACTACCTAGAGTACACAATTTGTTTACAGCTATTTTAAGTCTAGGTTAGTCAAAATATTGTGTTCAGAAATTTCTAGGGTTAGTTATTTCTCCACTCCCAACCCCTAAAGTGGCTGTGTTATTTATTTGAAATACTGTTAAGTTATTATTTCTGATTTTATTCCATTTAGGGCTTCTGTTCCACCCCATACTTGTGGAATTTTTTTATTTATGACCTTTGTATATTGATTTTGTATCCAGCAACCTTGCTAAACCTGTACTTACTCTCACGCAATTATTGCTTAGTATTTTCACTGTAATATTTTTTAAAATACTGCAAGTTATACATTATTGTTTTGCCTTGCTTTTTTTTTTTGGATTTACTCACATCATCACCAATTCTTTCTCAATATTTCTTTGTGTGATTTAGACCTTCTTTTCGATATCATTTTTTTCTTGAAGTACATCCTTTACTCAACTCTCTGTTTATATGAAAGTGCCTTTATCTCACCGTCATGCACAAAAGATAATTTTTCCTGGGTATTAATTCAGAATTGACAGATTTTAGCCCACCCTTTGAAGGTATCATTGCACTATCTTCTGATTTTCATTGCTGCTATTGAGAAGTCTTTTGACAGTCTGCCTTTCCTTTGTGAGGGAATCTGTATTTTCTCTCTGGCTACTTTTTTAAAAATAAAAATTGTGTCAATATAATTTTAGATTTACATACAGTTGTAAATAATAATACAAAGACACATCTTGTATACTTTGCCAAGTTTCTCAATATGCTGTGCTGTGCTAAGTCGCTCAGTCGTGTCTGACTCTGTGATCCTATGGACTGTAGCCCGCCAGGCTCCTCTGTCCATGAGTATTCTCCAGGCAAGAATACTGGAATGGGTTGCCATGCCCTCCTCCAGGGGATCTTCCCAACCCAGGAATCAAACCCAAGTCTCCCGCATTGCAGGCAGATTCTTTACTATCTGAGCCAGCACGGAAGCACCAGTTTCTCAATAGCAACATGAAAAAACAATAGTGTGATATCACAACCAGGATATTAATATCCACTGAACTTATTCAGATTGCCCCAGTTTTACTCACATTCAGTTGTGTGTATATGTCTGTATGTGAGTGTATTTTAAGTTCTATGCAATTTTATCACCTGTACAAGTTTGTATATCCACCACCAGAGTCAAGACAATAAACAGTCCCAACACCACAAGAATCCTTCATCTTGCCCTATTATAACTACACCCACCTCCCTCTGACCCCCTTCCCCTGTCTCTAATCTTTGGAAAACACCAATCTGTTCCTTGTTTCTATAATGCTGTCATTTCGGCAAAAAACAAGCTGGGAACTACACTGGATTTCAAACCATGAAGAACATGGCCAAGGACAAATACATTTGTAAACTCAGGTTTTTCTGGTTTCTCTTACCTCTCTTATTGTGCCTTCTCAAACTTCTGGGTCTCAAAATTACCCTTAAATATTGCTGTTATTCAGACTTGTGGACACAGTTGGGGAGAGGGTAGGGACGAACTGAGATAGTAGCTTTGAGACATATACATTACCATGTGTAAAATAAATAGCTAGTGAGGAGTGCTGTAGAACACAGGGAGCTGAGCTCAGTGCTCTGGGATGACCTAGAGGGGTGGGGTGGGGGGTGGGATGGAGGCCCTACATACTATCATATGTATAGTGATCGTTGATCCACATTGTTAACAGCAGAAACCAACACAACATTGTAAAGCAACTCTCCTCCAATTAAACATAAATTTTAAAAAATACTGCTGTTCTTCACAGTTCTTTCCTAAAAACGTCTGTTCTTCATATCATACAAATTCTTCCTGAGTGAGCTCACCCACTCCAGTATTTTAAACTATTCTGACACCTCCCACATTTTAATCTCTATATCAGATTGACCCAGCCTTCAAATTTATATATTCAGTTTCCTATTGGATATCTCTAACTAGATAACCTACAGATATCTCAAACTCCAAATGTTCAAAACTGAATTAGAATGATGTCAGCAATAATGATGTGGTAAGGACCACAGAAAATACTCTTTTCCACAGAAGCAGTGAGAACACTGGTGATAATGGTCACAGTCAACTTTTTTAGACCTCTGGGAATTAACAAATGCTTGCAGGAATCAGAGAGTGTTTACTGAAGAAAAACAGGTAAGTTGTGGTAAGAACAGCAAACTTAGTGGCATTGCTCTATGCCCATCCCCTTCTCTCCAGCTCTGTAGTAGCCTTTAACAATGACAACCCACAATCATGAGGAAAACCGAGAGCCTGGCAGCCACTGGGGGAGGCAAAATGAGGTTAGAGCTCTTTCAAAGCCCTATGCCCATATAACTGTCATCATTTGACCTGTCTGATATTTCTCTGGAAGACCTCACTCACAAGACTTGTCCTTATTTGACCTGACTCAGAGCTCACCCAGTGTGAACAGCCTTTTCCCTGAGGGTGTTTGTTGAAATAATAAGTGGTAGTTATTTAACATCATTGGTACTAGGTGCAATGGGTAATAGTTGGGACACAAGAGGCTAACCATAAAACTTAAAAGGAAAAGCAGGGAAATGAAAGATCCATAAGGGTTTTGACAAGCTCTGACAAATTCCTGGGGATCTAGAAGGCTACATACATGTGTTGGGCTATGTGCATGCTCAGGAAAAACCTGAGGAGGCCCAAAGCTCTCACCTCTGGATGATTTTGAGGTTCTACATAATCATGATATACAGCTAAGACAGAGTTTCAAATGATTTGGCTCAGTGTTGAAAGCGCCAAAGTAAACACAGAGCCCCTCAATAAATACTTGGAGACATTGATTCCAGGCATTTAAGGAAATCTCTACCTAGTCATTAGCTGATCAGTAAGCTAACCAAGCAAAAACTTCAGTGGTCACACATGACAAAGAATAAAAACTTTACAGAATTACTTCAGAAAAGTCATTAACCAAACAAATAGCGACAATGACAAAGACAAGCAGAAAAACAAAACAAAACATAAAACACCCTGAACATAAAAAAAAAAAATCTAATTTCAGGAGTTGCCACATTATATTTTTCAAAGAAAACAGTTTGAGACATTCAAAGAAACATGAAAGATTGGTTCATACACAGGGAAAAGAAGTCAATAAGCACTGTTCCCGAGAAAGCCCAGACACTGGAATTACTAGACAAAGACTTTAAATGAGATGTTTTAAATATGCTGATATAAAGGAATGCAAGTCTCCTGAACTAAAAGCAAAATATGAAAATGATGTCTCACCAAATAGCAATCATCAACAAAGAGACAGAAATTATAAAATTAATGGAATAGAAAGTATGGAATTGTAAAGTACAATGACTGAAATGAAAAACTCACTAGAGGAACTTGATAACAGAATTGAGCAGGCAGGAAAAAGGATTAATGAGTTGAGGAAAGGTCAATTAAGATTTTTGAATTTGAGGAGCAGAAAGAAGGAACAAAAAGAAAAATAAACAGAGCTTCAGAAACCTCTTGGACACAGTGAAACATAGGCACAATGGGTGACTCAGAGAAGAGAGAAAAAATGGGGCAAAAAGTATACTTGAAGAAATAAGGTTAGAAAGCTTCCCAAATTATATTAGAAAAAAATAAAACATGAATCTACGCATATGAGAAACTAAACAAATCCAAGTAGGATAAATGTAAAAAGATCCACACCTAGACACATTATAATCAAATTGTCAAAAGACAAAGACAAAGAGATCATCTTGAAAGCAGCAAGAGAGAAGTGATTCATTAAATACGAAAGTTACTCAATAGATTGGCAGCTAATTTCTCATTGGAAACAGTGGAGGTTAGAGGCAGTCAGATTACACTTTAAAAGTGCTGTAAGAAAAAGACTGTCAATTAAAGAATTCCACATCCAGCAAAACTTTTCTTCAGAAATGAAGGAGAAATTAAGACATCCTCGGATAAACAAAAACTAAGAGAGTTTATTGCTGGTAGATCTGCCCTACAAGAAATACTAAGGTGATATACTAGGTAACAACTTGAATGCACATGAAAAAAAGTCAACTGTTAAATTTAATTACATAGCTAAGTATGAGACAATATAAATGTATTTTTTTCTTTATAACTCCTTGTTTTGATCACCACCTCTCCATTGGTGAAGGATGGATTCCCCATTCTAGGTTTATAGGGATGGCTAGGACTGATGAGATGGATGCTGCTGCTGCTGCTAAGTCGCTTGAGTCGTGTCCGACTCTGTGCTACCCCAGAGACGGCAGCCCACCAGGCTCCCACATCCATGGGATTCTCCAGGCAAGGACTGGAGTGGGTTGCCATTTCCTTCTCCAATGCATGAAAGTGAAAAGTGAAAGTGAAGTCTCTCAGTCGTTGTCTGACTCTTAGCAACCCCATGGACTGCAGCCTACCAGGCTCCTCCATCCATGGGATTTTCCAGGCAAGAGTACTGGAGTGGGGTGCCATTGCCTTCTCTGATGAGATGGATAGCAGTTTATTAGTCACATATACTCACAGCCCAGGGGAGGAAAGACACCACATGCCATGCAGGGCCACGAGGGGGTTGTACTTGGAACAGGGTGAACAAACATGATCTGAAGGAGTCAGAGTTTATAGTATCAAGGATATGAGGTGACTCAGTTTCCACAGAAGGACATGATTGGCTTGTTTGAATAATTCCAAGGGCTGGCAGACAACTAAGGCATGCTACTCTGGGTTGAGTAAGAACTGTGCCTAATCCCCATGGTAAGGAGAATTTTTTGGCTAGGGGGCTTTATCATCCATATGAGCAGAGTGAGGAGGGGAACTTGGAGTTAGGCTATTTGAGGTCCTCCTGATTTTACCAGCTGACAAGGCAGCACTTATTAAGATTTACATCACACTTGACCTCTTGAAGGTCTTGATATCAATTTAAATCTTGGTCACAGACTAAGAATTTCAGGGAGTAGAAGTACTTCCCTAGGAAGTGAAGGAGCAGCTTGACCAGGAGAAAGAGGGCCACATGGTAAGGTGAACATTGAAAAATATTAACTTCAGAGGTGATCCATTTTTGGCCAGTAAAGTCACATGAGGGATCTGTGTGGCATTGGTGAAGAGAGTACATGTCCCCAGGGGGCATGAATTTAAACTAATCAGAGCCTGTGGCAATAGTGACACCCAGTGGGGCTCCATTTGCCACTCTGTACCTTAAATAAGAGTTCTCTGCGGAGCTCAGTTTGCTGTTCAATTAAACCAACTTCCTAGGGCCTACAGTAGAGGTGGAAGTTCCAGTGAATACCTTCTTTAAGAGCCAGTATTGTGTATTCTGAAAAATGAAATGAATCCCTTTGTCATGATCAGTAATGTCTACAACTCCAAAGGGAATAAGAAGTATCCTGGTAAGGCCTTGTATTGTGGCCTTAGTATATGTCAAAACGTGGGTGACCTTGATTTATATTTTGGGTATCTATGAGTCAAGAGATTTTCAGAGTTCTTTGCCCCAAAGGGGGCACTTCTTGGGCAATGACCCAAGAATTTATAAAAATATGTAAATGAGACTACTTTTTGGTCAGGGCATCCAACGTTAAAATGACTACGTGAAGTGTGGCCCATTGTGCTGACTGACTCTCATGTATTATCCTTTTCAGAGACATTCTGGTTAAGGGATGAAAAACAGCAACATTCTACTGAGCTCCATCAAGTATGATGGTGCAATACCACCCATAAAGTGTATGAACTCCCATTATTGGTCACTTAGTTGATCCTAAGGGAGTCCCATGGTAGCCAAGGGTCTGGGAGAGGCTTGACCTCCTTGCATCATGACATCTGGCAAATGACTGAGAAGGCATATGACTGGCTATGCCTCCTGTAGCGGGAATCTACTAGAGGGCCCAGGTTTGGTTTCATCCTGGGTCAAGGAGGCCTCATTAGCTGTGATGTGCTTGTGGGGTGCTGCTTTCAAGAACCAAGGCATAATGAGTAGCGAGGTAGAGAAGGTCATAGGCTCAGGGACTGTGAGAAACTCAAATTTCAGGGGATCTCAATATGTGGCCTTCAGTTGCTGTCCTGTTGGTATATAGTGCAGGCCTGTGAAAGGCAGCTTCTTACATCAGAAACCTAGGGACCACCTATGGTCATTTGTAGGTGGCCTAGAGATTCCAGGAGGCATGAAAGGAGTTTGCCTAAGCTACTGTGAAGGAGTCTGTGAGGGCACTAACAGAAGTGCTTGTTGATTTCGATTTGACAGATTCTAAAGCTTTTTGTTGGAGAAGGCCCCATTTAAAATGGGTCAGTTTGCAAGTAACAGCATTAATGAGGTAAAGTAAAATTTGTAAGTGAAGAATATGGTGCCTTCAGAACCAAAAAAAAGAAAAGAAAAGAAATACTCAAAGATGTGGGACTTCCCCTGTGGTCCAGTGGTTAACAATCTGCCTTCCAACGCAGGGGACTCGGGTTTGATCTCTGGTTGGGGAACTGAAATCCCACATGACCCAGGTCAATGAAGTCCACCAGCCACAGCGAAGCCCCAGTGCAGCCAAAATTGAAAAAAAAATGTTTTTAATATTGGACTTGTATTAACATTGTGGGCACTTAAACGGTCAATAGCTGTTTCCTGACAGTGTCAGAGATGAAGCAGCTGTCAGTCTACCAAAGAATTTTCAGGATTGTAACAGAGGTAGTGAGGCTTTGCACTGTGTGTGGAATGGTCTGTCCCCTTTTTGTGAGCTCCTTGTGAGTATTTGTATATACTTAACAAATGTGGTAAATGAACCTCATTGAAGTAGGATATCATTGAGGTAATGTCATACCTGTATTCCCAGAGAAAGGCTGATGCAGTTGGGGTCTTGGGTGTGATGGCAAGGCCACTGAGGTACCCCATGAGCAGCCTGGGAAAGGTGTTTTGTGACCTTTCAGAGGTGAAGCCAAACAGCAGTTGAGAAGGTATTGGGATAGATACTGGACAGAATATATTATCCAAATCTGTAATACTTATAGCAAAATAGTTGCTGAGTGGCTGGAGTCAGTAATTCCAATAATACTGAATATTGGATGTGGGAGCCATACGGATAGGACCACAGCACTGAGGCTGTAGTTACGTACTATGAGGCACCATTCGTTCTTTCCAGGTTGAGGAATAGGCCAAACTAGGATGTCAAATGAAGGAGCAGTGGAGATAATCTCTCCTTCACTAATTAGGTCTTATCTATAATAAGTTTTAATCCTTGAAGGCCCTATTTTAGGTTACATCAGGTCATATCAACTATTTTAACTGGGGAATCCATGGCACCTCACTTAGTCAAAGAAATTTGTAAGTGCCAAAACTTTATTTAATTTTGATTAATTACTCATTGGGTCAGAGTGTCCATGCCCACTACAGGATATTTTAGGATAATGGGTGCTTTGACCATGGGGAATTTAGGCAAAATAATAATTCTGATGGTTAAGGTGAGGCATACCTATTTGTCCCATATTTTACAGTCAGTAATTCCCCTAAGGTTATAGAGGGTACCTTGTTTAAATTTAATGGGTCCCCAGGTATAACGATAATTTGAGCTCCAGTATTGATTAAGTCCATGAAGATTTGCCAGTTGGCGCATTTCAACTGCAAATGTTGAAGTTAATTCAGAAAGTATGTTGTAGAGGTGTGAAAGTGCCCTTTCATCTTTCTGCTGTATAAATTATTTTAGTCAATGTTGTATTTCCTGTTGTATCAAATTGGGGACCTGTGTTTCAGTTTAATTTTTTTCCTGCAGCCCTGAGAATTGAGCTCCTTTTGCAATGGAGGCATAAGCAGAAGAGTGGTGTGGCAGCAGATCACTGGGGCCACAAGTCTGCTGCAGCCTTACTCTTTCCCCCACGGGGACTGCCCTTTTCCTCCTCTCTACTTTTTCTTAAAATTTCCTCATAACAACTTAGATTACTAGCCATGTAGAACTGCTGCTTTCAGTTTCTGTCTCTACCCAATCACCTGTGATGTGGACCTTCTTGATTGTTACGGGGAAAGGTTCAGGGCCCCTGGGGCCCACTTCATAGGCAGCTGCCTCCTCCTCCAGGGAATGCCAATCTTCCCTGAGTTGAGGTCCACATCTAGTAAGATCAATTCGTCTATGGCCTGAATGGGATTCATCAAGGCCCGTGATTGCAAGATTAGGACTCTTGGCGTGCTGGCAAGCAGCAGTGTTAGGCAAAGCCCAGGCACACTGGCTAGGGGCTATAGATTGGGATAGCAACTAAGTATGAAATATTCCTTGCCATTTTAAAAATCATGGGTGCCTGGGCCATGGGCCACCATGAACGTGCACCTCAATACCTTTGGGAGTCAGGAGAGCATACAGGACAGTAGCAAGGGAAGTAGCAGTACAAGAGCGAAGCAAGGATGCTATCCTTGCCTGAATAACAATGACTATTAGGCAACGAATAATCAAGTAATTCTCCTCAGGATGACGGTATCTTTCCTTTTCATGAACCTTACAAAGAAGTGTCCCCAGGCCCGTCCTGGCAGTGCACAATCATGAACAAAGTAGGTGATGGCTGTCCGAATGCCTAGTGACAGTCACTGACCAGAGAGCTATAGCCCCACCTTCGGTAACTGTGATCAAGTGCCAACTGGTCAAGATGCTATGTGTGCTGTCTTGACAGGCAGGTGCCTCAGAAACCACCTGCCAAATACGGGTGAAAACCAATAGCATACCATGATGGGATATACTCGAATAGCTACCATTCTTATCTTGAGGATTAGAGCATACAGAATGGGAAGAGACAAGCAAAGACAACACATTGCCTTGCAAGCCAAAGAACAAGTCCACTGGGCAGAACCGCCAAGTTTAGACAGCATTTGCCACATGATGGAACCATTTCATTAGCCATGAACAGTTAATTAAACCTGAGGGTGTCCTTGGTCATGGTTGGTCCATCTTGTTCATGACACTGATTGTGCTGACTACGTCCTCTTCAACCCCCAGTTGAGGGAGGGATGCTGCCCTAGGGTTATGGGGATGACCAAACATACAACACCCAACATTGGACAGATGAAACAGACAGCAGTTCATTAGTCACATATATTTACAGCCTGAGGGAGGAGGACACTTCCTGTAACACAGAACCACAAGCAGGTTGTGCTTGGGAACAGAGTGAACAACCAGGGGTGTGAGAGGAGACTTTGTAGTATCTAGAGGATGGGGACTTCCCTGGAAATCTAGTGGTTAGGACTCTGTGCTTCCACTGCAGGCGGCATGGGTTAAATCCCTGGTCTTGGAATTAAGATCCTGCAAGCTGCAAGACACAGCCCGCCCCCCCCCCCCCGCCAAAAAAAGAGGCTAGAGTGACCCCTGGTTCCCGTGGGAGGCTGGGATTGGTCTGTTTAGTTCTCTGGGCTGGCAGGAAACTTGAGCCCACTATTCAGGGAGAAGCAGGAACTGTGCATGGTCGCCATGACAGAGGGCCGTTTGCTGGAGGACCTCATCTGCGGAAGCAGAACGGGAAGGGGAATTTGTAGTGAGGTCACTCGAGGCGCTCTCCGTTTTACCACATCAAGGCAATGCGTGTGTGCTGCGTACTTAGTCACTCAGTCATGTCTAACTCTTTGCGACCCCCAGGACAGTAGCCCACCAGGCTCCTCTGTCCATGGGATTTCCCAGGCAAGAATACTGGAATGGGTTGCCATTCCCTTCTTCAGGGGATCTTCTCGACCCAGGGATCAAACCCCGGTTTCCTGCATTAGCAGGCAGATTCTTTACCACTGCACCACCGGGGAAGCCCATCAAAGCAATACATAATATTAATTTTAGGTCATATACCACATTCCTTTCCCCCTTCTTTCTGTTTTAAAAGACAACTGTGTAAAGCAATCATGATAAATCTGTGTTGATGACGTACAACGTATAAAGATGTATTAATGTGACAATAGCAGCATAAAGGAGCAGGGAGAGAATGGAACGTTCTTGGAGCAAAGTTCTTAAATAATGTTGAAATTAATTTGGTATTACTTTTGGTTGGTGTTTATAAATTAATATACTAATTGCAACCCCCAGGGAAGCCACTAAAAATAACTGAAAATATAGTAAAAGAAATAAGGTAATAAAAATGGTAGAGTAGAAAATAATTCACTTAACCCAAAAGAAGGGAGTAATGGAGAAATTGATGAATAAAAAAGATGTGAAATATAGAAAACAAATAGCAAAATAACAGACATAAATCCTACCTTTTGCTAATTACATTAAATTCAAATAGATTAAACACTACAATCAAAAGGCAGAAATTGGAAGAATGGATAAAAAAAGTATGATCTGATTATATGCAGTCTACAAGAGACATGCTTTGGATTCAAAGACACAATTAAGTTAGTTAAAATTAAAAGGATGAAAAAAGACATATCATGAAAACAGTAACCAAGAGAGAGTTGATATACTAATATAAAAAAATAAACTTTAAGACAAAAATTATTACAAGAGACAAGGAAGGACATTTTATAATGATAATAGGGTCACTAATTCAGGGAGATATAACAATTATAAATATATATATACCAAAAAGCAGACCCCCACCAAAATACATGAATCAAAACCTGAGAGAATTACAGGGAGAAATAGACAATGCAACAGTTATAGTTGAGGACATTACTACTGATCTTAGAAAATTTTTAAAGGCATATTATGAACAAATATATGCCAACAAATTAGATAACATAGACGAAATGGACAAATTTCTAGAAAGACACAAGTCAGCAAAATTGATTCAAGAAGAAACAGTCTGAATAGACCAGTATAAGTAAGATGATTGAATCAGCAATCAAAAATTCCCACATATACTCACAGACACAAAAAGCCCAGACCAGATAGCTTCCCGCTCAAATTCTACCAAGCGTTTAAGGAAGAATTAATACCAATCCTCTGCTCAAGCCAAAAACCTAGAAGTCTTCACTGACTCTTCAGTTTTCATCACCCCACCCCCACCAGGTATCCCAAGTGCTTAGCACATTTTTGTTGTTGTTGTTGCTCAGTCGCTGTGTCCAACTCTTAGCAGATAGTAGGCATGTATTTATTTATTCAATGAATATTGCATTCTTACCATAGTCCAGGTATCGTTCTAGGTGTTAGACCTACAACAGCAAACAAAACAAGTCCCTGACCTCATGGGATTTACATCCTAGAGAATGAATGAGTAAATCTTTTAATACTTAAATCAGGCACCGCCTCTCCCCTCCCTTCTTGGTCCTCTTTCAGAATCCAGCATAAATCTCCTTTATCATTCCTTTTAGTTTCCTGTGCTGAAATTATATATATATGTATGTATGTATATCATATATGATATATATATTGGGGGTTTCCCTTGTGGCTGCGCTGGTAAAGAATGAGCCTGCAATGCAGGAGACCTGGGTTCTATCCCTGGATTGGGACGATACCCTGGAGAAGGGAAGGCTACCCACTCCAGTATTCTGGCCTAGAGAATTCCATAGGCTGTATAGTCCATGGGGTCGCAAAGAGTCGGACACAACTGAGCAACTTTCACTTACTTACTTATATATGTATTTACAAACCTCTCTCTGCCCACTTAACTGTGAACTCATTGAAGGAATTCCCTGGCAGTTCAATGATTAGGACTCTTGCTTTCACTGCCAGGGCCTGGATTCAATCCTTGGTCCAGGAACTAAGATTTCTACAACCTGTGTGGGGAACAAACAAACAAAACAAAAAACCAATCAAACCAAACAGAACAAAACAAAAAACTGCAAACTCCTCGAAGGAAGGATCTTATTTATTTTTTGAATCTTAATTATTTCTAGGACCTGGTACATAGCAGGGGCTTCCCAGGTGGCTCAGATGGTAAAGAATCTGCCTCAATGCAAGTGCTCACAATAGTCGAGATGTTTTCTAATTGTGAATACAATGTCTACCTTCTCTGGTTCAGTTCTGCCTCTAGACCCTCTCACATGCATCCACAGCTTGATGGGGCCAGGAAGACTGCCCTCTGCTTTCCTGGTTTTCAGATTCATTTCATACACAGGACCCTGGGGTGGTACCTTGGGGAAGCCTGGGGGTCCTTGCAACTTCCGGTGGAGAAGAGTCTACTCAGTATTACTTTGAGTTAGAGAGGGTTGTTACAGCCCTCTCCACTTTGATTCCTTTTCATTCTAAAAGGCTACCATTTCCACTGTAAACCAGGGCCTTAATTCCAAGCACTTGCCCTGTGCTGGGTCAGGTCCCTGTGGTGATTCTGGGGTACACCCTGGAGGGGTTAAGTGGAAGCTTTTCAAACTGGGGGAACAAACAGCAGCAAGAAACTGTGACTAGCTCCTTCAACCTGACTCTACTACCAGGAAAACCTCTCAAACCACAGGTCCTGGTGAGGACGGCCCAGCACAGTCAGCTTGGGTGGAAGGCACACCATGGCATCTGAGTGGCAGCACATGGCAGTCAGGGGCTTCCCTGGTGGTTAGGTTGGTAAAGAACCCACTACCAATGCAGGAGATGGAAGAGACGAGGGTTCGATTCCCTGGGTCTGGAAGATCCCCTGGAGAAGGAAAGAGCAACCCGCTCCAGTATTCTTACCTGGAGAATTCCATGGACAGAGGAGCCTGGCAGGCTACAGTCCACGGGGTGGCAAACAGTCGGTACATGCACAAGGACAGACATACATCACCTAGGTATCTGCTGTATTCCCTACCTGTTAGGGAGTATAATACTGACTACAGGGACTTCCCTGACGTCCAGTGGTCAAGACTCTGGGCTTCCAATGCAAAGGGTGTGGGTTCAATCCCTGACTGGGGAACTAAGACCACAAACGCTGTATGGTGTAGCCAAAAACATGTTAGAAAAATCATTAAAAAAATCCTGACTACAGAATTTCTGCAAGTCTGTATCATGGCCTCTGTGCTTCTGATGAGAAAATAGGCCAAGAAGGGTTCATTAGACCAAGGAGAGACCATTTTCATTTCGCTAAAGCCTTGAGAACACCTGTGGGAGGAGCGGAGGGACGCATGCTTGCATGTCTGAGTGTGCTGGAGGAAGCTGTCAGGGAAGGCCTTGAAGCTGGTGGGGGGAGCGCTAAGAATGATGGATCTGAGGGGCCTTGGGGATGGAGAATAATGATAGGAGTGGGTTAAAGGAGCTGACAGGGAAGACCCCCGGGGCAGGCAGGAGGCTGACAGTAAAGGTCTTCTGAGTGGGGAGGAGCTGACAATCTGAAAACAGTGACCCTGTTTTCAGGGTCTAGAGCCATAGAAGGGCTGCTGCTATTTGCTGCATTTCCTTACTAGTTGAGCCAGTGTCCTAGCTGGGCCCCCCTGCGCTGGACTAATAATGTACGTGCCCCACTACAATGCCAACACATCAAACAAGCCACCATTAGAACAGGATCATTTTCCTCCAGGCAGCTGCTTGCTGCAATCATTCTGCTGATTAAATTTCATTCTGGAAAGTACTGCACAGACATTAATCAGGTGTCACAGCCACTCCATCCTATAGAGCCAAAGCCTCTCTGACCTTTAAAAATATACCAAACAGTTGCTAGAACACAGGCCCGCCCACAGAAATCTATGCTGTTCTCGCCCCCATTCCAACCCATCTTCCTCTCCCCTGGAGACAGAAAATGGAAACAGAGACCTTTCTGCCATTTTAGCCCGGGGGAGTCTGGTCAGCCTTCCATCTTTGGGGTGCCAGCAACCCCCTCCATATGTGGGTTTGAAGGTCTGGAAGGGATTCCCCATCTCAAAATAACTTCCCCACTGGCCCACTCCACAACCTGACATTTTTACCCTCATAAGCACTCCTCCCAGTTAAAACCCTGTAGTCTCCAGAAATCCCCCATCCAAACAAAATCAAATCAAATTGGTTTATCTGGAAGAGAGAATCCATAAATAATAACAGCACCTCACAATCACAGAGCACTCATCCTTGCTTTCAGTGACCTTTTCCCTACACTACCTCGTTTCATCTCTACATCAACCCTGAGAAGATGTTGGTACTAGCCCCATCTTGCAGATGTCAAAATGGAGGCTCAGAGAGATTAATTGATTTGATCAAAGGCCGAGGGCTAGGAAATGGTCTCTTGATGCCAACCATTAAGCGCTCTCTGTCATGCTAACACAAATGAACACTGGCAACTGAGAGTTCTGAAAAGAAATGTGTTCTGATGGGGGTGCAGGCAGTGGCTGAGGTCACCTTCAAGGAGGGTGACTCTTTCTAGGGCCTGCAAGCCACCAGAAGGTTAGTGGAAACAATGAGCACCTGGGCATAGTGGGGAGACAGGGGGAGGGGAGAAGGGTGGAAAGCAGTCTGGTCTCCCTCAATTCAGATGTTACTATTACTGTTCTCCTATTTCTTTTCCCCAGGCCAGTTGGTGGCAAAGAAAGTACCTTCTATCTCATTGGATCTTCCTGCCAGAAGTGGTAGAGAGATGCTGGATAGAAGTGGATGAGAGAAGGTCACATATTTGTGTTCCCCTGTGTTGGGTCGCTGTCCCCACTCTGGTCCAGGGCATTAGTATGAAGACAGAGCATTACGACACTCTCAGTAATGCAAGACAGTGCCCTGTCCTTAAAGCATAATGTCATTGAAAATGCAGTGTGTGGTAGACTGCAGCTTAATTGGAAAGGATGCCTTAGACCATTCGGGATGCTACAGAACATTTGGCATGGCCATTAAAAACTGTTCTCCAGAGCTCAGGAAACTAATTGCAAATGCTTAGGTAATGCACAGTTGATGGAAAGAAGATTCCCCCTAAAGTTGATTCCATGGTATATACACAGGGATGTTTATTGCACTATTGCTTGTAACTACAAAAAACTGGATCTAAATGAAATGTCCAACCAAGGGGACTTGGTTAAATAAGTCTGAAGCAGTCCCACGATGGAATGTTACACAGTTGCTAAAAAAATGAGGGAAACCTATATATACTGACGTGGAAACATGCCCCTGAAATAATATTGGGCTTTAAAAAAAAGTAAGTTGCAGAATAATATTTATAGTTTGGCTCCATTTTTGTTCACTATCTATATGTGTAATTCTCTGTGTGTGTGCCTATTCTTGTATATGCATAGGAAAAGTGGAAACATACACACCAGACTTTTAATAGAAGTTACCTCTGAAGAGTGAGATTGGGGAGGAAAAGAATTTCACTTTTTAACTTATACAAATTGCTGTATTGTTCAAAATTTAGGTTCATACTTCACTTTTGCAATTGTTGGCTGTTTGTAAAGGAAGTGAAGTGAAGTGAAGTCGCTCAGTTGTGTCCGACGCTTTGCGACCCCATGGATTGTAGCCTACCAGGCTCTTCAGTCCATGGGATTTTCCAGGCAAGAGTACTGGAGTGGGTTGCCATTTCCTTCTCCAGGGGATCTTCCTGACCCAGGGATTGAACCCAGGTCTCCCACACTGTAGGCAGACGCTTTACCGTCTGAGCTACCAGGGAAGCCCTAAAAAAATATGGAATGCTTCACGAATTTGCGTGTCATCTTGAACCCCCTCTTCGTTACAGTAGGATCTGAGGATCTGACAGAGCTGAGAGGCAGGCATGGAGTTAGGGGCAGTTTACCTTCAACAGAACTTGCTACAGGTCTAACTCAACTACAGAGCTGTATTTCTTTTAAACAGTAAGATCCTAAAATACAACTTTACTAAGGGCATCCTTTCTAACAAACAAAGCTGCTCATTTTACCCTCTCTCTAGGCTATCTTTCCCTCAAATTCCCACTGCCCCACCTTATCCCAGACAGCATTCCTCTTATTTTCCCAGACAGGTCAGTTTTTCAGAAAGCTGTTCCTTTCAGGCAATCCACAGAGTAGACAGCCCCCTACCGGTGTAATTTCCAGGGCATAGAAAGAGCTGGATCAGAAAAAGTACTTGCCACCTGCCAGCATTAACAAGCTTTAATCACAAAATGAAAAAGAAGTACAAATTCCCTTTAGAGAGGAGACACATTGCCTGAAACTTGCACTCAGGCAAGGAAGACTGAAAGCAGAGCAGTGTGTGTGTGTGTGTCTGTGTGTGTGGGTGTGTTATGTGTATGAGGGAGAAGAACCAAAGTGAGTCCTGAGTGGCCCCGACCACACAGTGCAGGGAGGACAGAGTGCAATTTATGAAACATTCACCTGTTCAATTTGTTTATAAAATAGAATCTGGAGGGTTCGGGAGGCTAATTTTAATAAGAATACATGCTCACTGAATATATTTGAAAGATGCAGAAAAGTATAAAGAAGCAGGTAGTCGCCTGAATCCCACCTCCCAGAGGTAACTACAGTGAATATTTATGACTTTCCTTCTAGTCATTTTGCTCTGCATATAGATGCAATTTTAAACAAAATCGGGATCAAACTATACATGCAGTTGTTAACCTATGTATTGACTCATTATTATAGATATTTCTATGTCCTTAATATTTGAAACAGTTTTGATACTGGGTTGGTTGGCCAAAAAGTTCACTCAGATTTTTCCATCAGATGGTACAGAAAACACAAATGACCTTTTTGGCCAAATATAACTATATAAAATGTGCTTTCTATGGCTGTGGTATCACCTGGTTAATCTTTCCCCTAAATTTGGGCATTTCAGGTTTTTTCCCCCCAGTTTTCCTCCTTATTATAAATAACATTGCCATGGACATCCTTGCACATAAATCTCAGTCCAGATTTCTCTTTCCTTAGTACAGATTCCCAGAAGTGGAATTACTGGGTCACAGAGTGTAAACATTTTCAAAGGCTCTGTGGAGCAGTTTGAACTGGGAGCAAATCTATTGCTTCCCAGAAAACACTGAACACAGAAATCCTCTCCAGTCCAAACCTGAACAAAGCAGTTGGACACACACGCCCCCGCCTGCGACAATGCCACATCTAATTAGGTGTTTAATGAATGTTTTTTGATGGGGATAAGGGAAAAGGATGTACTGAGCTCTGTAATTAATTAGAGGAAGGAAACAAGGCAGTTACAGCTTCACTAA
This sequence comes from Cervus elaphus, assembly GCF_910594005.1. Taxonomy (NCBI): domain Eukaryota; kingdom Metazoa; phylum Chordata; class Mammalia; order Artiodactyla; family Cervidae; genus Cervus; species Cervus elaphus. Next base: position 43,888,849 of record NC_057848.1, on the reverse strand, counting down.
ATCCTATTTGATGCTCCCCACCAACCTGCTCTCTGGCAGGTAAACCAGGGCATCCAAACCGTGAAACCCACCAAACGACCCCCAACCCATTTCTGTGGGCTTAAGGCCACTCAACTTCATCTCCTGCCCCTTCTTCCTGTTCAGAAAACAATATGTATGGTGAATTTTTCTGTATGGATTTTTCCTTCAGTAAACAGTTTACAGTATAAAATATGTTAATTATGTTTACTCACTGATCTCACTCTAACCTTAACATTCTTTGATTATTAACCTCTGTCACATTTATTCTAAAATTCAAAAAAGCATTATCTGGCCTTTTTGAATATCAAGATTTCCCCAGTGTATTCACTGCTGCATGCATTATTGTTCTCTGTTTTAGGCCTTTGAATTGGGAAAATGTGAAATTCTGTGGAAAAAACCACTAGGTTTTAAAAAGTAACTACCTTCTTTCTGTAGGAGGAAACAGGTTGTTTGTTCTTCAGAACATTCCTATCGAGGATTTACTAGAAGTACTTATACCTGTATCATTTTTTATGCTTTTGGTAATGTTTCCATACCACCTACTTTGAAATCAGAATCATTTCTTTATATTCATTTTCATATAATTCTCTTGATACTCCTCACCACACATTAGTGATCAGAAGTGAGATGTAATTTCCATTCCCTGCCCATAAGAGCTAAGTAGGTGTAGTAATATAAATTGAAGGGGATTTTATTGTGCAAGGATGGACTATTGTTAGGCCTGACTGATTGAAGATGAACTTTGATGTGGTGTATTGGAACGCTACTAAATGCAGCTTACAATGCCTAACAAAAGATATATTATCTTATTATTGAGAAAGTTTACTTTTTAAAACGAGTATTTAACTCTCAAAACAAACAAAAGTAAAAGTATGCATGGAGAAAAACTCAGGAAAGATGTGTTCCAACTTGTTATCTCTGGGGAGTAGAATTGTGGGGGAGGGGGTAATTTATCACATCATGCATCTCTGCAGTTTGGAGAATATTTAGTGTTAAGTTTAATTTCAGGAAGCAGAAAAAAGCTAGGGGATAACAAATGCCACAGGTAATCAGGATGTAAATTACCCCCTCTCCCACAAATTACTCCCCAGAGACACATGTATACATATGGCCGATTCATATTGATGTATGGTAAAAACCATCACAATATTATAAAGTAATTATCCTTCAATTAGAATCAATCAATCAATATAAAAAGTGCCATATATTCAACAAGTATCTAAGTTCCTACTTCATACCAGGCATAACTAAGAGATCATTATAGAAATTTTGAAAGCTGCAAAAAAAGACGTTGGGTATGTGTGAAGGAGAACAAAAGTGAAAACAAGGAAACGACTGAGCAGTTGTTTCTACGGTACTTGTGGACTGGGATACTTGCTGCCTTCTGGGCCTGCCCTCCACCTCTTGCTCCTACATCTGTGGTTCCCTGTGGACACCTGCTGCCCAGCTGAACCCCAGGTTGGCTTCTTGACTGGTCCTTCTGATCGCTAACTGTAACCAGGTGTGTCTTAAGTGCTAAAACATCTCCTTTGCAAGGTAAAACCACGAGGGTAAGGACCCAGGCACTTTCACATGCTGATGATGGGAATGTATTAACTACAAATATTTTGGAGGGAAATTTGGCAATATGTATTAAAAACCTTGAATATATTCAGCCTTGATGATCAAAATCAGAATAGTGGTTGCATCTAGAAAGGTTACTGGCTGGGAAGGGGGCTAAAGGGAGTCATCTGAGATGCTGGAAAGGTTCGACATCTTGATATGGGTGGTGGTGACAAGAGTATATTTATGTAAAAATTCATTAATAGGTACACTGTAGGCCTGTGCACTTTACTGTATGTTGATAAACATGTTTTAATTGGGAAAAAACATTTGAAACTTTGGAACCAACGATTCCACTGTAATGTTGTATCCCATGGTGATAAAGATGCCAATATTTAGTTCACTGTGTTATTTATAATGTTGAAAATTAGAAACCTCTAAAATATTGCCGGGAGAAATATCAATAATCTCAGATATGCAGATGACAACACCCTTATAGCAGAAAGCAAAGGGGAACTAAATAGCCTCTTGATGAAAGTGAAAGAGGAGAATGAAAAAGCTGTCTTAAAAGTCAACATTCAAAAAACTAAGATCATGGCATCCGGTTCCATCACTTCATGGCAAACAGATGGGGAAACAATGGAAACAGTGACAGACTTTATTTTGGGGGGCTCCAAAATCACTGCAGATGGTGACTGCAGCCATGAAACTAAAAGACGCTTGCTCCTTGAAAGAAAGGCTATGACCAACCTACACAGCATATTAAAAAAGCAGAGACATTACTTTGCCGACAAAGGTCCATCTAGTCAAAGCTATGGTATTCCCAGTAGTCATGTATGGATGTGAGAGTTGGACTATAAAGAAGGCTGAGTGCCAAAGAATTGATGTGTTTGAACTGTGGTGTTGGAGAAGACTCTTGAGAGTCCCTTGGGGTGCAAGAAGATCAAACCAGTCAATCCTAAAGGAAATCAATCCTGAATATTCATTGGAAGGACTGATGCTGAAGCTGAGGCTCCAATACTTTGGCCACTTGATGTGAAGAACTGACTCATTGGAAAAGACCCTGATGCTGGGAAAGACTGAAGGCAGGAGGAGAAGGGGACAACAGCAGATGAGATGGCTGGATGGCATCACCGACTTGATGGACATGAGTTTGAGTAAGCTCTGGGAATTGGTGATGGACAGGGAAGCCTGGCATGCTGCAGTCCACGGAGTCGCAAAAAGTTGGATACAACTGAGAGACTGAACTGAAAATATTCCATAGCGGGGAATGATAAATAAATGATGCTCCATCCATTTAAAATCATGTCATCAAACATTTCTTACTGGTACTGGAAAACACTAATGAGACAGTGTTTGGTAACTGATGCAGGTCACAGAATAGGAAGGAAACAATAACAAAGTAAAGACAAGTACCAGCTTTGTTTCCTGGTGCTGTGATGATTTTCCTGGTACCCAAAGAGAATTACCAGCTAATGATGGGAACCAGTCGTGCTTTGCTGGCAAAATAACACCATCAACCATGGTTCTCCTCTGATTTATCTGTTTTCAGTGCAGGCACTGGGTTCTAGACACTGACCTGTGGTAGTCTGGGTGGACACAACTCTGGTGTCAATTAGAGATGTTTGGATTCTTTCAGGTTCTCCTTTATTCTGAAGCTCCTTTCTTATCCTTGGTCAACTCATGTCTGGAGCTGAAAGGTAGATGGTGGTAACCACAACGGAGAGGGAATGGTTAGGATGTAAATATGTATGTGTGTGTATGCGTGTCTGTGCATTTGTGAATACTGGTGTTGCCAGTATTCCAAATATGCATGGATGCATATATGTGTATGTACACATGTAGACATGATCTCTCTAGTCTACATCCCCAAATTTGGAATCATGAAGGTACTATGGTAATTTAACCAGTCAAACTGATCATCAAAATAAGGAAGTGATGGAGTGCTATGGCTATTCCCAGAGTGAACGTGTTAGAGGCAGGGCGCCATCTGGCATTTTTCTAGTGGTCTGAAGGCTTTTGGGGAGCACGATCATCATTGGTTTGAAGGAGAAGAGAGAAGCAGGCTGAAGCCCCAGTGGCAAGTGTCTCCTCATGCTCCTCAGTTTGCAACCCAGGGCAACATTGTATGCTTGATTAAGCTTGCAATGAAAAGGATTTATTTTAAGCCATTTTAATAATTTCTTTTTTATCAGAAGCTAACCAAGCAGTTTTATAGTAGCCTTCATTAGCATGAAAGACCTATTCCTTCATCTAGGCGGCTTGCCTATTGGTAAATTTTACTATGAGCTGATGTATGGAGAAAACACACAAGTGTTGTGACAGGAAGAAAATCAGAATAGAGCCCATGAAAAATCGCCTCTTGCTTTTTAGTTGTCTGGCTCATTCTAAGTTAAAATAAACTTTCTTTTGGAGGAAAGGGGGTCTCTGTGCCAGGCTCAGCTGAAATGTGTTGTGGTTTTTTGGTTGTTTTTTTTTTTCCGATTTCCCATTCTAGTCCCTCCACTTTCTGCCAGGTCCTCTGAGCAAACAAGCCCAGCATCTCTGGGGAGAAGACTGCTACTGCTCTCTGAGCTGCCGCAGCTGCTGCTATTGTCACTGCTACTGGTCTCCAAGTCATTTTTAACTTGACTGAGAGCCTGCTGTGTTCCAAGTCCCATACGGTACCCCGAGAGACAGTGTGAAGGAAATACACAGCACGCTGTTCTTTGAAATAGCCCGTTTCTCTAGTATTTTGTAAAACAGTGTTCCATTTTCGCGCCAGATTCAGGAATACAGATGGTGCTTAAAGCAAGGCTCACTCCCCCATTAAGGGCACCTCCCGAGTTTCCCGCTTTGATTATAAAGGTCAAATTACATATGCCCTCTGTGTCAACTCACAGGTAATGTGCTTCTCTCACAAGTGAAAAAGACAGCATTCGATCCATTGTAACCAGCATAGTAACAAGTTTCTGTTTGGCTTCTTTAGGGCCCTCTAGCTGTATGATTGCTCTTGGGGAACCCAGATCCCGGAAGAAGGTGTAAAGCTGTCTTTTCCCGCCTGTATAAAAACCTCAAGGCTACCTTCACAGCAACAAAATCAGTTAATTATGAAGTGCTCCTGAGAAATCAGTGCTGGTTGCAGGAGTTCTTCCCGTTAAATCTGTGGATATTTAGAGTGGGGGAAGGAAGAGACGAATAAACAGAACTGGAGACAAACATGGCAGAATGTATATATGGGGTTTCTCTCTGCCTTTGTGGGGCTCTTGAAGACCCTGACACATACGCCAAACATGCTTAAGACACACACCTCTACAATCGTGGGCATCCTATCTCTATCTAGGACATGAATCACAGATTTTGAAATCGCATCTGTAGCGTACAGCTGCTAATAATACCTGACACGGCCTTCAGCCTGGCCCCTGGGGCGCCCAAGTTCTTGACAAAGGGCTCCCTTTTCAACCTTCGGGAAGCGTCTCTTCTTCCTTGGGAAGATGGGAAAGGACAAGGGCCTTTGGTTCCATTTCCTGGGTGAGGAAAGAAAGTAGATTAGCAAGCCAGAGTTGGAAAGAAACAGGTATTCTTCTTCATCCCATCAACTCTCAGGAGAGTTTTATACTTGATCTGGGTGTGTTTTGAGGGTACACATGGAGAGAGGGTTGTAGCAGTCATCAGGGGGAGGTGGTAGGAAGGAGGCCTGGCAAGCAGAGCCCGGGAGCTCTCACTGGGGCAGAATGAATGCCTTCAAACCGTTGATTCACCCACTGCTCTCCCCTCCGTCACCTTCCACCTCCCTTGGCCATCAGGCAGATGTCTCAAGGCACACCAAGGAGACCTCCTCTTGTTCTGCCATTTGGGAGACGTCAGAACCATCCTCTGGGCCAACAACAGAGTGATTCCAGCCCAAGAGCCTGGTGGGGTCCGGAAGGACAGGCTGGGGGAGGACCTGGTTGTTCTCCAAGAGCAGGGACCTTCCTACTGCATCCCCAGTTTTCCCTCGGCAATCCACAGGGGGTCTGTCAGCCATGACTTTCTCACTCTTGGCGAAGCTACTTGTGTTTTCATCCTGTTGCACCTTTCCAGGCTAATGAATTCTTCAGGTTTTCAACGTGCTATACACAATAGCATTTCTCTACTAGCTGTCTTAGCAGGAAGAGCACTGACCTGGGAGTCCAACCAACCTAGGTTCACATTCCACCTCTGTCACTGACTAGCTGAGTGAATACAGGAATTTTTCATCCCTTCTCTGAGACTCAGTTTCTCCATCTGTAAAATGGAGCTATTGATACCTCCTCTTCCTGCCTTGCATGGCTGCTGTGATGAGAAAATGAGATCGTTGGCCTAAAAGAACCTTAAACAGAAGCACAAATTCAGGTGCTGATGCAGAGTCACATTTGCTTTTGCTTAATCTACATCTAGCTTTTAGGGGGCTATTGGTTCTAGAATTCTCAGATTTGGTGAATAAGGCTGTGATCCCTTGCTCCATCTCTGCATAATTTTATACACTCTAGTCACATCCCTTCCCAGCCTTTATCTTTCTAGACTGAAGAGTCTGCATTTGTTTAATCTATCTTCATATGGCAACCCCCTCCACCCTCCCCCATCCCCTTGATTATAGAGTGGCCCTTCTCTGGATCATCTCCAGCTCCATTATGTCATTCTGGAAGCACTAAGACCAAACCTGCACAAATGTGCGTGCGTGTGTGTGTGTGTGTGTGTGTGTGTGTGTGTGTTCTCAGCTCTGAACCTCTTACTCTGCCCCCTCCCCAACTGTAAATCCTAGAACAGGATGCTAGCCCAAGGCCCTGTCTCCAAAGTACAGAGAAGGCCACTCGGCCCCAGGCTGTAGCCTCCTCCTCTTTCTCTACGCAGTCCCGGCCCCAAGGGGCTAAAACGGCTCCCTGTCTGGCTTGGGAGGCTGGGAGGTGGATAACTAGGATGGGGGGGGGGGGGGGGGGGGGAGGGAGGAGAGGGGTCTTGCGCAAGCGCACGTCGCTGCTCGGACCGCCAATGCTGCTGCCTCCCGGAGCAGAGGGAGGCAGGAGAGGAGGGAGGGAGAAGAGGGGAAGGGAGGGGGAGGAGGCTCTTGGGCTGCAGCTTGCAACCGAGGCAGTCTCTTCTCAGCTCTCCGGAGGGACGGGGAGCGGCAGCCGCGGAGTAGGATGCTCTGCGGGGCGCCCTGAGCCGGGGGCGCCTGAAGCAGCTTCGGGGGCCGGGGCCACAGGGCAGTTCTCACCATGCATCAGTCCCTGACTCAGCAGCGGTCCAGCGACATGTCCCTGCCGGATTCCATGGGTAAGTCTAGCCGCCCTGCCTCGGGGCGGCGGCGGCCAGGAGTGAGTACGCTGCCCCCTGGACCGCGAGCGCCCGGGCCGCCCCGGGGAGCCAGGGGGCGGGAAGCGGGGCGAGGGAGGGGGGTCCGCGCGCCCCAGCATCGGGGTCGCGGACCCGAGCCCCAGGGGAGCGGCGCGGCGGGGGCGGGGGCGAAGCGCGGAGCTGCGAGTGCCCAGCTTGCGTCGGAGTATCCCTTACCGGAGTGCGGGTGTGCGCGTGTTTGTGTGCGTGTGCTGACAGACTTGCAGCCGGCGGTAAATCTCAGCTGTCTGGGGGATCAAAACACTTCCCTGCAACCTGCGCCTTCGCTTTCCATTCGACGCTCCCTCTTTGCAAAGTCCCCGTCACTTCTAAGAGCTCACCACTAAAGATAATTAGAAGAAACAGGGTCCTCGCCCCCTCCCAACTCAGTCGAAGCTGCCCTGAAATTCAGAGCTGCAGTGGGGGGAAGCCTGACTTGCACCTCGCTGATGGGGGGGTTTGCGCAACCCTGGGGGATGGGCGGCAGGAGGGGGGTGAGAAGAAACGGGGCGGGGGGCTGGCAGGAGGGGAATTCCTTAGGAATCTCTCAAGACAGCACAGCTCGGCCGTCTGCAGCGTTAGGATCAACATTCCTTGAATTTGATTCCTATTTTGTTCCTAGTGCACGGAGTGTGCGTTGTTTGTAAAAAAAAAAAGGGGGGGGGGGGGAGAACGAGAGAAAGCGCAAGAAAGAGCGAGCGCGAGCCCGCGCATCTTCTGAAGTCGCGCTTTTCCTCTCCGGGTGGAAGGGAGGGGGAGGGGGGGATCCACTAGCCTGATTTTGTTCAACACCTTTCCTCATGAAAAGTGGGGGACAGCTGCCTCCAGGCATAAACTTGGCTGCTCCTCGAAGCGCTTTTAGGTAGTTACAAACAAACAAAAACCCCCGTCCCCCCTCAGCTGTTAGGCACCTACCCAAGACCTATGATTTCACTGGGCGGAGAAATTAATTTGGAGCCCAGGAGAGCGGGAGGGGATCGTCAAGCCACGATTCCACCTAATCTTCACATTCGCCTCGGATACATTTGAACCACATCGAATCCCCTCTTTCCAACATACTTTACATTCTGCAAAATCCCTGTCCCGAATTCTGGCCATCCAGCCTGCTCAGGTCTTCCCCAAAGAATTTGCGGGAACATCGAGGGGAGGGGGCAGGGAGAGGATTGAACTCCCTACGTAAGCTCCCTACTGCCTGCAAAAGACTCCGTCTCAACAGAATTCGTTCACCCGAGGGGCTCCAGATCTCTTGGATGGTGGAAAGATCCGTTTTTTTAATGGTTTTGCCTATTCAGTACAAGAATTTGCTTTTTAAAAAAATTATTTTTAAGGGTGTAGTTATTTGCAACGTGGTACAAATAAGGCCAAGGACTCGGATCCGAATCCAGAACACAGCAGTACCAGACTCTCCCCATTCCCCAGGTCTCTCTACCCCCACACCCCCACCCTCAACGCGCGCGCGTGCGCGCGCGCGTACACACACACACACACACACACAAGCGCACACGCACACAGAATGCACTCCTCACCTTGGCCAGCTGTGGCGCCAACGCAGCCCTGGCTCCTCGACGCCCGGCTGGTGCGCGGGCGAGGGCTGGATGGCAGAGTGCGAGGTTCCGGCTGCGCGCATTCCCGCAGCGGCCACAACCACCTGCAAAGCCCGCCGCCCGTGCCAGCCCCTCTGCCAGTGCGGGCAGTGGGCAGGTTAGGGACCTCAGGTTAGAGCGTTGCTCTTGGGCACCCTGTTAGGCAACCGGGATGAAGAGAGTTCTTTCTTGGGCTCCTCAGGGGCCCTCAGCCAATCAGGCGTTTCCCGAAAGATCTGCGCAACAAGAAGATGAGTGGGCTTCGCCCAGTCCAGACTCGACACTGCGGGAAAAAGAATCACAGATCCCATATGGACGTGCGAGCCAGCTCCACGCAGCCCACTTCGTAAAGTGCGCAGACCCAAGGCAGAGCAAATTCCTGAGTCGAGCGGTACCCTGGGTTTCCAGAGTTTGGACAGGGGAGTCTCCCCGGAGTTCCCTGGCGTAGGTCCCGCAGAGCCCAGGCCTGAATCAGCGTCTGGGCTACTTCAAGCTGCTCCCACTTTCCTCAGCCCTGGCAACGCCACCTTCCCTTGCATGGGGGAGGGGAAGTGGAGGTGGGTGGGTTAGTGTTTCAGCCTCCAAGGGCAGCATTTCTGAGGGAATTCCCTCTACACGCAGGACACAATCTCAGCCAAAACAATAAAATAGAAAACACACAGACACACACTGCACCAAGGTGCCTGCACTCTACGCTTGCCGGCTGCCTGGGAATGAGCGAGGAGCCCGCGACTGGGCGGAGCAGGCGCTCGGACGGTAATTTGACTCCGGCGCCCCTTCATCCCCCTCCCGGCAGCCCCCATCTCCCTTTTGGCAACACCGCCCCCAGGCGCTAAAGCACCTCTACTACAGCGGGGCTCTCCTTCCCTTGCAAATAACACATTTGTAATTCACCGGTGGACTTGGAGGTCTCTGGTCCAAGTATTGCCCGAAGCGGGGATTTCAGCACCTTTAACGAAACGTTTGGGAGATTGGCAGAGCCTTGAGGCTCTTGCGTGGGCAGCCACATGTTTCCACGGATGCTCAAGGCTGGACTTCCTGACACCCACCCTGTATGGTCCAGCTGACCCAGGTAAGCAAATCCTAGTGGGTTCAAAGGTCAGCGCGAAGGATTAGCCAGTCAGCAACAATTTAGTGCCCAGGACAGAATTATGGGCTTCAGTCCTTGCTGCACTCTGATAGAGACTGCATCCTCTGTCATCAAGATGGGAATTGAGAACATGTACAAGGTTAAAAAAAAAAAAAGTGAGCAGACACCATCCATCCTACCTTCTGACAACCCACACCTTGGTTCCTGTCAGATATATAATCCTGGGACTGGTGGATATCTTATGGGTTGTGGACCAGACACACAATTACAGCATAACTATAGCAGTTATAGTGAATAGACTTCCTGAGTGAGGTAGCTAGGAACTCAGGGACATGAAATAATGAGTGATTAGAGGAGAGCAAGCTTGATCAAGGAGAACTTCTTGGAGGAGGTGAATTTTGAGCAGGTCTAAGAGGAAGGGAGGGACCCGGATTCAATGACCGCAGTGCAGGTGGGGGCTCTGACCAGGGAGGGGCCTGGGAGGAGGGAGAAGCTGGCTGTATTTGGAAGGGTGGAGATGGCAAATAATTGGGCCCTTCTCAAGAGCAGAGCATCTTGGCCGTCATGAATCTGGGGTGGAGGTGGGGCACTGCAGAGAGGGAGGGCTGCAGTGGTTCTGCAGGGAGGCTGCTGGGGGCGGAGGGGGGGGTCAGGCAATGCCAATGACGGGACTCAGACTCTCCCACTGCTGGTGGATGCAGGGGTGGTTGTTGTCTAAACAAAAAGATACTGGGCACCACATAGACAGGCTACTGGGAGCCAATGGAATTGTCCCACTGGTTGGGCAGAAGGTTTTTTGTGCTGGGGAGCCCTCAGATGTACCATATTTAAAAAAAACAATTCTATGAGTGTCGCCCATGTTTATTCACACAACCCCCCCCCCCCCCCCAGCCTTCTTGATTAGAAAGGAAGCGATTCTGAGATGTGGCCTCTTGTTTATTCAACAAGTATTGACTGCTCACTAGGTATCAGACACTGGTGGGCGCTGTTTTCACATACCTGCGGCCGTACTGAAGTACCTCATGGTGTTTGAGGGTTTGTTTTTTTTTTTTTTTTTTTTGATACACTGACTTAAAATCAGAATAAGATGTCCCTGTGTATATGGGAACATCTAAGGCCGGCCCCACATTGTACCCTAAGAAGAACAGAACTCTGCTTCTCCGTTCTTCAATAAAACAACAGTCAGGAAAATGTCCTAAGGAGACACAAAGAGCTGCTTTTGGGAGCCTGGACCACACCATCAGAGAACAGGTGTGTCTTGCTCGAGATAGATGTGACTTTTCAGTCAAATTGCCTCTAAAGATAAATGGAAAGGTGCTTCTTCACTTTTCAAAAGGATTCACCCTGGGGTTCCTTAAAATGGTCAGCTCCCTAAGTTCGGCTAGAGATAATTTCATTCTATACAATTTTAATCCTTATAGTATAAAACAAGGGGTGACTTGGGGGCGGGTGTGAGGGGCCAGAGGATAGATATTCAACCTAGTGATGGGAGAGTTTTCTTAGGAATTTGATCCAAAGCTAATCCTATCTGGGGGTCAGGCCCCTGTGGAGCTCCAGGATCTCTGCCTGGGTTTCTCAACTGACTGGATTTTCAGTTCAGGTTCTAAAGCAGTAGAAAAAAAAAAAACAGATTTTCAAATGACACCATGTGGTTTGCTGAGTCACTTTTCTGACCTGGCTCCTGTGCTTTTAAGAGTTAGAGTGATATTTGCTAAGGAGACCCAAGAGCTGTGAATAAAATCAAAAGCCAGTTGGCCAGGAAGGAGCCAGGCGAGTGATATAGCTCCACATTTAGAAAGACCAAGACTGTATACACACACTCCCCCACCTCTAGACTCTAAGGTGAAGTGTTTTCCCTGTGAGGTGTTGAGACACTTTCGTGTGTCACAAAGATACCCTTGTTGTGTCCAGCTGTTTCCTCACTCTCTTTGGCTAGCCTGGGGTCTGGGAGGGTCAGCTGGTGTAGAAATGCAGACAGGGATGGCAGGTCATGTTGGTAAGTTTATTTTGTGTGCTTGCACACTCAGTCGTGTCTGACTCTTTGGGACCCCACCAGGCTCTTCTGTCCATGGAATTTACCAGGTAAGAATACTGGAGTGGGTTGCCATTTCCTTCTCCAGGGGATCTTCCCAACCCAGGGATGGAACCAGCGTCTCTTGTGTCCCCTGCACTGGCAGGCGAATTCTTTACCAGGAAAGTCTATGTTAGAGCCCCTCTGTGGAGCCAACTAGCAGATTCACTGAGAAGCTGTCATCAAATGGATGTGGAGACCCTGGTTTAGAGACTCATTAAAGGTCCCTGCAATCTAGAGGAAGGGTAACACCTTCAGATAAACAGGAGAAATCAACCCTTCGCAGTCCAAGCCTCCCTGCTCAGCTCCTCTGATTACCAGCAGTCAGTTCCCCATTTGCAGCCCAAAGAGCCCTCTCACACGAAGGGCCCTAACAACACACGTGTCTCCAGCTCTCCTGAGGTTTTCCCCTGGAGGCGGGACTCAGCGCACACCCCCCAGAGGAGCCCCCTTTTCCAACTCACTTTACCTCTCCTCCCAGGGTGCGACATGACGCTTTAGTCTGTGAGTTCCTCTAAACACTCAGGCCACTTCTACATTTCGATGTAAAATGGTCTTAGAATACGACCATATTAGAAATGACCCTGATGAGTCACGTCCCTCACTTTCGAGGCTGACGTCAAGGGAGAGACCGCCAGCCCCTCCCACCTCCCTTGGAGCCTGAGGCAAGGACCGCACTAGGGGAGACGAGATGGATGGTGGGGCCCACCCTGGGTGGCTCTTCTTCCCTCAGGGGAGGGGGCATCTGCTGGGGGCTGCAGGGCCAGCCACAGCCCCTCCCTCTCAGCACCGCCAGGCCTCCTGGGTCTCACTGGCTTACTCGTTCCCCACCCTCCCCCCCGCTTCCTTCATCCCCTCTCCCCTCCCTCCCTCCCAGTGGTGCAGTCTGAGCTTCAATGGCAGCCGCTTCCCGAGGCTGCAGCGAGGCCTCCCAGAGTGACGGGGTCCTAGGAACAGTCCCAAGTGGCCTCTTCAGGCCCATAAATGACAGCCAAGCCACCTGGGTGGGCGACCCCGTCATAACACTCCTCTCTAGAGAACTGGACTCTCAGAACTAGTCCCCCAGTTGATTATTTTTATGAGAACTCCTAGGTGGTACCTCATCCCTCCTATTTCCTGTTGAGAACCCCCTCCGAAGGAGGAGTGTTGAATAGTGCTCTATTCCTTTAAAAAAAATTAAATTGAAAAGCGAGTCTAAATACCATTTTTCTATCTGACTTCATAAGCCTGTTTTCGGAAAAAAAATACTGGTTTGCACTATCATGTCTGATAAGCACTGAGAAGGAGAACGGGTCTCTCATCATTCGTATTTATGTCACCCTCACATAAGCCTAAACAATGTAAGCTATAATCCTCCCCATCTACTTCCCCTGATACAGATTTTTGGGGACTAATGGCCTCCAAACATTTACTTTATTACACACATTTGTTTTGTGGCAAATCTTGCCAACACACCATTTTAAAGTTTATACATGAGGTGGCAAATAGCAGAAATAAATGAAAAAAAAAAAAAAATCCCAGTACCTGGCTTGGTTCTGGTATTTACACTGAAAATGAAATTTCATATCTCCAGCTTATGAGAAAACCCTTCTTAGTTGCATATTGGCTTTAAAATATTGTCATTTAATATCTTCACAGTACGCTTTTCATTTATCATACACCTTGTAATTTGGCTTAAAAATACACTCCACTAAGTGGGTATGACACATCTTTTATCAGATGCAAAAAGCACAAAAATGTGTTCAGTTTTGTTTTTATGTAACTGGTACAGTTCCTTCTAATGTTTATTTTCAAACCGGAAATGTATATATTTTACTGTAAATGTAACCCCTGACGACTGCACAAACCTAAAGCTCCATCTCTTCTCCGTCATCCCGTCATCCCACTCCCCAGAGATCACCCCAGTTACCAGTTGGAGTAGGGAAGGAACACCTTCCTAGCGATTTTTTTCTTTAAGTCCGTCCCTTCTGCGGCCGAAATGGGCAATTTCAGTTTCTCTGTGTGCTTTCAGGAGCCTTCAATCGGAGGAAACGAAACTCCATCTACGTCACCGTGACTTTGCTCATTGTGTCCGTGTTAATTCTCACGGTGGGCCTCGCTGCAACCACCAGGACCCAGAATGTGACTGTTGGAGGTTATTACCCAGGAGTTATTGTAAGTATCAGAGGCATAGGTAGGTCTCAGCAGCTTGCTAGCTAGAGACGTTTGGTTCTACCCTGATGGCTTTCAATTCTGTTTGAGTTTCTGTGTTTGCTCAGTTTTCCTCCTTTATAAATCTCTGTGTTCATATAGAGAGACAACTCGGGCCTATTTAGAAGGGCACTGGACTAAGAAGAACCCAGCTCCATGCCTAACTAGCAGTGTGATCCCAAGCAAGTCCCCTCACTCTTTGGACCTCAGTTTTCTCATCTAGGAGATGTTAGTAGTTAGCAATGTTAACCTTAGGCTGAGGTTCTTTCTGGGCGTCTGCTTTCCTATACATAACAGAGGTCACCCAACCTTACTTGAGCTCTGAGGACCCTTGCAGCTTGATAGTCTTATGACCCACAGCACACTGATCTCCAAAGTCATCCTGCCGTCCTCTCAGGAAAGATATGTGGAATATCCACTCCCAAAATATGTGTACGTATTCACTTACAAATTATATATATGTTCATAAACCTATTAAAATGGAAATTCAAAAATTAGATAGAAGTGAATGTAGTTTTAATTTTTAATATCTTCATACTGACACTAAAATTTCAAGGAATGGTACACACTTCGTATGAAGTCTCATTAAAGTTAGTGGCTATAAATCCTTATTTCAAGTAACCTACTAGATAATTTTGAACATGTGGGACTTTCTTCTCAGATATGATTGTCATTGGCATCCTTGTGTTTTGAATGTACTCTCACAGGGTGGCAAAGAGCTTACCCTGAGAGTTCCTGTCATTTTTCTCACTGTGTCACTTTATTAGGGTCATCTTCTTTGTAGTTTATCAACAGGAGTCTTTGCTCACCCCTTGTCCGTTTTGTTGCGACTAGTTAAGACTAGATAAGACTATCCGGGCACACATAATCTGCCCCACCCCCAGCCCCCGCTGCTTTCAAACCGCTCTCCTCCCAAAGGATAGCTGCCTTGTCACCTGACGTTCACACCGAGGGAGGGCGCCAGTGACAGTCTGTGTGTTGAATAATTGTAATGTGCAATTTCCTATTCTTTCAGATAAACAAAAAATAGGAAACAAAGAGTTCGAATAATTTCTTTCCCTACTTGAGTGGATTGTTTTACCCATCCCCAGGCTGCATGCAATCCATTCTGGAAAGCGCTGAACTCTGCATACAAAACCTCATTTGATACTAAATCATCACATCATATATGAAATGAAATATATACCATTGTGTCAATTATACCTCAGTTGAATTGAGGCAAAAGAAAAACAAACAAAAACCTCATTTGGATCTACACATGCTACTACTGACCCGCAAAACTTAATTGAATACCAATTAAATGACTTCCCAATTGTAACTGCTAGAGGGCGGGAAGGAAGTTAGTTAGGATGGGATTTTGTTGTTGTTGTTGTTGTTGTTTACATTTTAGGTTATCAGAGAGGACAGATGAATTTGTTGTTTTTTTGTCTGTCTTCTTTTTTACTCTTTTTTTTTTTTTTTGAGTGTGGGGGTTGGAGAGAGAAGCAAAGGAAAGGGAAGGGATTAAAGATGGATGCCTTTGACAAGCCAGCACTGTGAGTGACCAAGCCTGACGCCTGTTGCCTAGGTCACCGATTCCACAGTCAGCCTCCTCAATAGCCCTGGACTCTGGCACCCAGCTGCTGAAGGCCGCCCACCCCACTGGGGGAGTTCCTTCTTGGGCCCACAGGGCTCCCCTCAGCCAAGGGCAGGTGTCCCACAAACAGCATTTGGTGCCCTCTGCTAAGCATGTGACGTGAGAACTCACCCGGTCCACTTCCTGTGGTGAGACAAGAAACCCAGTCGTCAGCAGAATTGGGTTTTATTTTTAAACACATGAAGGAGGGGGGAATGGAGGGAGGGGGGGTAAGATTGCATTTTGGTGGCTTGGGAAAGCAATTTATAGGGTCTGTGTGACTTTGTGGGCTTCAGGTAACTGCATTTAGTAAGAGATTTCTGACTGCTGAGCACATGCTCAAGCCAAGATTCAGACTCCCCCTGGGTGAGGGGAAGGTATTTTCCATGTCATTTAAGAGTAGCAGCTGCTATTCATGAACGGTGGCTCTGAACCTTCTCTGTAGAATATCTGCCTGTGGGTGGCTGGGTTGGAATACATTAACAAAGGAAGGAGGGCTCGTGATTGTTGTTATTGGAGTACCTGATGTTCAGCTAGCACTGGAAGTTGAAGCAGTGGGAAAGTATCTGTGTGTGTGTCTCACTGAGAGCTGATGTGGAAATGTTAATCAGAGAGCTGGCCTTATGGTTTAACCTTAAAATTTTTGCTTTTATAGTTCCTGTAGATTGTTTCTTTAAAATAGGTTTTAATTATAGAAAGTGAAGGGGGGAAGATTGCAGGTTGAACAGCCGAAAAATCCATTTGAGGTGATAGGTCAGATCATGTTATAACAGATACAATAATGACTCATACCTCTGAAAAAATAAATGCCTGAGAATCTAGATTTATTTGGGACCTGGGTGCTTTCACTAATTGAATAGTTTGGCTATTAGAGAGTTATTGTATAGACTCTAAGCCAGTGGTTTCTCTACCTTGGTGTGTATTTTAATAAACACCCGAGGGAAGTCTTAATTCAGGTGGATCGGCAGCCACTTGGAGAACTAAAACACAATAAATAAACTATGCTTAGCAATAAAACCAGAATGAGCCAAATGTGGCATCTTTAGATTCCGCACTATCAAGTTGGCCAGTCTGAATATAAATAACTATTATATAGATTTTGGGAAAAAAGTGTCAGGTTATTCGGAACTCTGCTATTTTAGGACTCTGGTTAAATTCGTATGTGAGAATGTAAAATTTTAAAACAGACCAATTAGGGAGCAGTTACTAGATTAAATGATGACTTACCATACACTTCATTTAAAAATATTGAGATCGCAGGCATTGAAAAATCCAATCGTATTTATTAAACTCTAAGTCACGTGACACTTTTCTGTGGCATCTTTATTTTACCAAATGAGATGCCCTTCGACAATGAGGTGCATTCTGATAGGGTGTTAACTACTGTACCTGAACCAGAATGTGGTGTCATCTTAAGACAAGTGTGCAACAGACATCTTTAAATATGTGCTCATTTCTACAGGCTGAACTGTATCATTTAAAAAAAATTAAAACCAACCCAGAAAGACAAACTGGCTTAGGATTTTTACTGTCCTCAAATATTCAAGACATAGTCCATTCTAGAAGAGTTCCAGTGAACTTTCTGCCCAGGAGGACTAAAAAGAAAAATAATAATGAAATAAAACAAGAGCCTCAGTTGTATGAAGCTGGAAAAGACAAGGGAGAAAGCCCACTCCTTCTCTATAGCTCTAACCTTAGATCCAGGAGAACGAGGCCTCCAAATGTGTTTCCCATGCAACCCACAAGATGGAGTTGGCCACTTGATCAGTGCTAAAAGTCTTACATACCAACATCTTCTCCCCTACCTATTGTACTGCTAGGGCCCACATCCACCTGGGTTTTCTTTCAGGAAAGAAACCAGGAGTTTCTGTCCTCTTTCCCAGGCAGGGGAAGGGGAGGCTCAGTTAACTGAAAATTGTATCAGAGTTGCCATGGGGGAGTAGGAGGCAGAGACAACAGGGATCATTCAAAACCATCAATAGCCCAGAAACCTTCTCTAAGGCCAGTGTGGCTTCAGCTTCACATGTGAATACTCTTGAAATCCAACAAAATTTTGACTAACTGGAATGCTCAGGAAACACAAGGAGCTCTGAACAGTGGGATTTTGTGGTTTTGTAGTCACAAAATAGTTTGTAGTCACCATAATAAACAGTGGTTTATTGTGAATGAGGCAGAAATTTTTTCTACCTCTTGTTTGAAACGGTTTCTAAAATATAAGATTATTCTAAGATAAAGTTCCTTGCTTACTAAGTAAGTTTCAAAGATGAGTCTTGAGTCTTGATTTGCTTGATAAGACTAACCCTCCACTAGCTTCCTGTTGCCTCCTTAGCATTGTCATTCAAAGCTCTCTGAAGATGCCCTCAGCCTGGTCTCCCACACCTTTCTTTTGCCAAAATTGTCCATTCACAGTCCCCTGAACATTACCTGGGCTGGGACATCCTCCCAGTGCTCTCTCTCTCTCTCTGTTTATCCAAATGTTCTTTTCTATCCCATCTTAAAGACAGCTGGGACATTTCTCAGTTACTGGGATCCACAGTTGTGTCTACCATCTTTGAACTCCCTACCTTGGATTCTTTCTACTCATAATTGTTGGAAAATAGTCATATTCTGTTTTGTGGGATGTTGGGCTATATTCTCATTTAGCTTTGTTTATACACATCAGCAATCCCTTATCTAAACCCTTGGGCCAGCTGTGTTTGCAAATTTAGTCTTTTTTTTTATATTTTAGAAAGATAATACAGTGTATCTATCATATATTGGGTTGGCTGAAAAGTTCATTTGGGTTTTCCATGAGCTTCAGAAAAACCTGAATGAACTTTTTGGCCACCCCAATATTATCTAACATCCCAGTGGAGTCTTGAGATATACCCAGTAATCAAGCATCTTCATCTTTCTATAGTAAACTGTGAATTTTTACACTAAGTAGATAAACATTATAAAATAACCTCACAGCAGTTTGAGGCCAGGTTTTGCCACCAAGTTAGTTACAAAAAAGCCTTTTAGTTTTAAGAGCTTTGTTGATTTCAGGATTACAGAATAGGATTGTAGACCCATTACCTAATTATGGTTCCTTGAGGCTGTCTCATTGGTCTTGGTATGGTATCCCACCTCATTTCCTGGCCTCCAAATCACAGGTCTAGCCCTGAGCCTGCCAGAGTAGCTGTCCAGTGAAAACTTATCAAATGATTAATCCTTTTAAGCTTCATCCCCAGGGAATAGGCATGGGTGCAGTCTAAAAAGAGCCCTGGAATCTGATTTCTAATGATTTGTCTTTTTCCCCCTGCAGTTGGAGAGCAGCCAAAACAAAGAAAGCTGGTTATTTGTTCAGGTAATGGGGAGTTAGGATGGAGGTCCAAAGGTCTGAACATTCCGCAATTCAGTGCAGTTCTCTAGGGAGGACCAGAGAGCTTACCTCTCTGAGGCCTCTGGGGAGCAAACAGTTGATTAGAGGCCACTGTCTATTTGCAGGAAATTCTGTTGAATTTTTTCCTCCTTTGCTTTCACCGCCTCAGCTCTTCCTCAAATAGGATCTCTCACTCCCCCTTGCAGAGAGCCTCTTCCCTGAGGAGAGTGGGCAGTGGCAAAGGTTACTGTTCTGCTCACAGTGGCCACAAAGGCAGCAAAGTGTGGCTGGAAGAACACCAGCTGTTAGTCAGGGGATCTGAGGGCTCCTCCTGGTTCTGCCTGAACTTGCTGTGAGAGGGGACAAGCCCAGACAATTCTCTTAGGCCTCCATTTTGCTGTCTAGCAAATGGGACTCATAGGAGCTCCACCGAACTCCATAACATGACCCTGATCAACATGGAGGGCAAGTGCTTCTTTAAATTCAAATGCTTTTCATTTTTTTTCTTTTTTTTTTTAATTTTTATTTATTTATTTATTTGTCATACATTGATATGAATCAGCCATAGATTTACACATATTCCCCATCCCGATCCCCCCTCCCACCTCCCTCTCCACCCGATTCCTCTGGGTCTTCCCAGTGCACCAGGCCCGAGCACTTGTCTCATGCATCCCACCTGGGCTGGTGACCTGTTTCACCATAAATAGTATACATGCTGTTCTTTTGAAATATCCCACCCTCACATTCTCCCACAGAGTTCAAAAGTCTGTTCTGTATTTCTGTGTCTCTTTTTCCGTTTTTCATATAGGGTTATTGTTACCATCTTTCTAAATTCCATATATATGTGTTAGTATGCTGTAATGTTCTTTATCTTTCTGGCTTACTTCACTCTGTATAAGGGGCTCCATATGTAAAGTTGTTTCAGCGGCACTGGTTAGTGCCATCATCCAGATGAGTGAATTCTTCCAGCCAGAACTCAGGTGATCTTAGTGTCCTACCTGCTGAACTCTGCCTGTCTTTGACCCCATTTCTCTCCTTCTCTGTGAAATCTGGAAATGACCGTGTATTTAACAGCCTCCCTTATGCAGGTCACGCTACATACATGCCTTGTCTCATTTCATCCCCACAGCAGCGCTGTGTGGTCGAGATCATTGTGATTCCCATTTAATAGAGGAGGAAACTGAAGCACAGAGTGGTTAAAGAACTAGCCCAAGACCACACAGTTTCTAAGAATAGTAAAGTCAAGGATATAATACAAAATGAATTATTCTCAGCTTCTTGAGCACCTTGTTTCTACCTCACCTGTGGTCGTTTGGCCACAGACTGTCTCCCAGGGCAGGGGCCATGTCACCTTATTTATGTGACAAAAGTACTCAGTGAGGGTTAGAAAATGGAATGAGTTGGAGTGGAATAGAAATGGAATGGAAGGAAAGGGGAGGGAACTGGGTAAAGTAACTGGCTGCCCTGGGATTTCCAGACAATTCCATGAGGCTTCAGGCCGCCTCTTCTGGTCACTGCCATCAGAGAGTTATTTGAGAGTGTCAGCAGAAGCAAGTGACTTTGCTTTGCTTCCTGTCTTAAGGCAAAGGTTGCCGTTGGGGATCAGGAGACATTCAGTGAATATCTGTGGAAACTGATGAACCACTCAGTAAAAGGACTTATTTTCCTTGTAAGAAACTGCCTCTGACTTTCTTTCAAGCTCCACAAATGGCCCAGAGTGTCATAAGCACAGACTATTCATGGAATTCTTCCTGAAAAAATAGAAACTGTGAACTTATTGGAAGGGCAGATAAAATAGAATATGAAACTCTTCTGAAATAGAGCAAAGAATGATAGGATTTCCCAGCTCAAATCAGGTTAGAGCTGCTCAAAAGTTAAATGTCTTTTTAAAAAGTGATAGTAATCGCTAGAACAATAACTCCTATTTACTGAGTACTTGCTGTGTGCTAGGCCGTGTACAAAGTTCTTTGACTGTAGCATCCTGGCTAATCCTTACAAAAATCCTGCAAGATGGCCACTTCAATGGTCCCCATTTTCCAGCTAAGGAAACAGGTTTAGGGAGGTCATTCAGTTTGTTCAAGGTTGCAGACACAAG
This sequence comes from Cervus elaphus, assembly GCF_910594005.1. Classification (NCBI taxonomy): domain Eukaryota; kingdom Metazoa; phylum Chordata; class Mammalia; order Artiodactyla; family Cervidae; genus Cervus; species Cervus elaphus. The sequence continues at coordinate 43,867,965 of NC_057848.1, read as the reverse complement.
TGAAAGAGCTGGTTTTAGAAGCCAGGCTAGTCTGATGACCAGCTTTTAATCACTATACTTTAAAATTTTTATTTATTTGTTATTTGGCTGTGTCTGATCTTAGTTGTGGCATATGGGATATTTTGTTGTGGTACACAGGCTCTCTAGTCGTGGTGCCGAGGCTTACACAGTACGTGGGATCTTAGTCCCCTGACCAGGGATCAAACCTGTTTTCCCTGCACTGCAAGATGGATTCTTAACCACTGGACCACCAGGGATGTCCCTAATCACTATACTTTTATCACAATGCATTTTAATTACATTTCAAACAAGACCAGGTGGGAGACAGGCATAGAGTAACTGTTGAGAAGATGTTCTCTGTAGGGTCTTGGATGGCACAGAATACATCCTTATGCTCTTCAGCTTGTATTTCCCAAGAGGGGCTGCTGGCTGAGTGGCCCTACAGAGTGATCCTTGGAAATTTGTATTCATTCCTTCCCTTCAATCTCTTTCTTCCTTGGGTCTCTGAGGCAAGCGCCCAGTCCCCCTACACTGTCCCACCAGGCTCTTGCCCAGCCTTTGGGTCCTTTAGATTTCCAAGCCTGGTGTAAGGCTTGGGGGGCCTCAGGCTGAGAGAGATACCCCTGTGAGCCAAGGTAAGGCTGCAGATGGAAAGCCTGATCATTAGTGAGGCTCAAGAGAAATGTAACTACACCACTGAACTTGCATTAAGATTTATTGGTCCATTCCCACCACATTTTACTTCTTTCACTTTCATTCCTGATAACGGCCATCGGTTAGTGATTGTTCCCAGTTGAGACTGGCAGACTCAGTCCACTAATGGCAGAACTGAGAGCAAAGTGGGATTTGCTACTCTGAGCCATCATCCCAGACGCTAAGACAGGGAGATTGTTTCTCAGCGTTTTACACTGCCATTTCTGCTCACCCTTTAATGAATGCTTTCTGTCCATAAATGAAGCAGAGATGGAAGAGGAGGTGAATAAGTGCTCACATAAATTGCAGTGGGTCAACCACAAATACAGGCTTTCAAAAAAAATTGTTCTTTTTTTTTTTTTTAAAGTCTAGGTTAAGGTGCTTGCTGATTTCTAAAGTACTTCCTGGGTTTGATTAGTATGGCAGATGCATCAAAAATTGCTATTTCCAACCTTTATTTTGTGATTCGTGCATCAGGGTAGAAGGTCTCTTTTCAAAGAAAAGATAAAGATCAGAGTATAATGCGTGCTTTTCACCGTTATCCAACTCTTACTGACTCACTGGTCACGTGCTAGGTAATGGATATGGAAATTGAAATCAGCAGGCTCTGAAAAGCTATGGTTGACTTTTACTTTTAGCTTCTGGGCACTTAAGTTTCTTTTTAGGTGTGATTCATATCTACAGGGGCAAATTGGTAAATGGTGGGAAAAATGCTCATACTGTATTTGTGTGCATGACAACTGCACGTTAGCAGGTTATTTTCTGCGATCCTGAATCCTGTCCTGGGGCTGGGATGATTGCGTGGTCAGGCTGACCATCTATGCCCTGTTGCTTTACAGCTTGGCTTTGGATCGTTCCTTGGAATCATCGGATCAAACCTCGTGGAGAACAAACGGCAGATGGTAAGTTTTCATGACTACACAATCAGACCACCTCTTCATCTGAAAGAGCTCAACATTTCTGTGGATGGGTAGCACACTTACTAAGGTTGCCCACATTGGACCACGAAAGAAACAGCTACCTTCTCCTAAGCTTCCGGGAAACTTGTTTTAAAGTGACCCTGTGGTGTGGGACTGGTTCTCACCTTGCCTGATGCTCCCTCAGTTGCCCAGCTCATCTCCTTAAGTCACAAGGATAGAATAATCTGTATCTTCCCCTTTGCTTTTCTCCTCATCGGCAAATGAGTGCGCCAGCCTAGCCAGTCAGGCCACTGTCCTCGCTTGGGATGCCTTTGCTACTCTGATTCCCGCACTCAGTGGCCACCCTTACCCCTTGTTCTCTGATGTATAGCCTGAGATTTCCATCTAAGGGACTTTAATTAACAGAACAAATACATGTAGGGCACAAGAAAACAAAATAAAATTACAAAGCTGGTCTCCAATAGTCCCATGACCCCTTGGTTCAAAGCTACCTGTGTGATGAGGTGGAGAGGAAGGATGAGCATATACTGGGAGGTAAAACTCACCAAGTTCTCTGTCTGAATGGGGCCCCTCAAGGGCAAGCTGTTGTGTCTTCCTGCTTCAGCTTGAGAAGACTTTGTAGAGGGCAAGAGAAGAAAGTACAGACTGAACTGCAAGCTTATTGCAGTTTTATAGGCTTGTAAATCAAGAGGCCTGGTGAGTGGTCAGATGGTGGACTGATTAGGCTCCCCAGTACAAGTCTCCGTGGCATCTAGACTTTGATAATGGAGTCTATTTAACAGCAAGTTTAATCAGATAACATAATAGCTCCAGGGACAGAGAACTCTAACCATATGTTCTCCCCCAGCAATGTGGGGAATCGGCCTCGGGGGAGTTCTAATAGTCCTCTTCTTCCATTTCACCTGGGCTCTCCCGCAGCCAGTTGTGTTTGCACTTTGGGTTTAAATTATTCAAAATAACAGGGGAGTTCTAATTGTAGAGCTGATCATAGCATAGCTAATAATGCCAATTTCATGACATCGTTCATCCATTATTTACCAATCCTCTGTACTGCTGTGAAGTGAGATTTATGGGACAAGGTTTCTGAACAACTCCCAAAGGAGATCTGTATTTCCTCGTAGCCTGTTGAGATGGGAGAACCTTAGGGTGGTCTTGACTTTTATTTCCCCTCTTATCCCTGGAGAGCAGCCTAATGTCATCCTGTTTCTCCCCTTCCCCCCAAAAAAGCACCTCAAGGAGTGTTGTTTTGAGGGTCAACAAGGGCAGATGGGGGCTTCCCACATAGCTCAGATGGTAAAGAATCTGCCTGTGATGCAGGAGACCTGGGTTCGACCCCTGGGTCAGGAAGATCCTCTGGAGGAGGGCATGGCTACCCACTCAGTATTCTTGCCTGGAGAATCCCATGGAGGGAGGAGCCTGGCGGGTTCCAGTTCTTGGGATCACAAAGACTGGGACACGGCTGAGCAACTAACACTTTCACAAGGGTAGATGGTGGGCTCAGGCAGTACCTACTCCCGGCCCTGGAAACAGCTGGAAATGCCTGCCTCCTCATTGGGTTGTAGTATTATCCTTGTAATGGGAGACCCATTATTAGGAAAACTTCTGTTACCTAACACGGTCAGAGAATAGGGCAGTCTAGTTCCAGCAAACAATTTTTGTACTTGAATTTTTTCGTATAGACTGCACAGAATTGATGAATTTCAGAGACTTCAACCCTTGTAAAATGTCTTTGACATGTAAGCCATAAGTTGTGTGGTCTCCTTCCTCTGTGATGCAGAGCCATGTTGGGTTGTGTGGGGCTTCAGAGTCATCCCTTCTTCACCCTGCTCCCACACCATGAGGGGTTGGGAAGATCATTGCACTAGGAGTTGGCGGGCACAGGCTCTCCCATAGCCTGGTCAGTGACCTGGGACACACCATTTCCCCTCTCTGAGCCTCCAACTCCACAGTAAATAAAATAGGAGTTGGACTACATGATGTCGAAGGTCCAACACTTTTCTGAGTCTGAGAGTGGAAGAGCCATGCAGCCTGATTCCTCAGCCTCCTCTTGCTTGGGTCCTCACTGACTCACGGAGTGAGTTTCTTAGCTTGCCCTGAAAATGTAGGACATGCTCCAGTGGCCCCTTCTCTGCATCTCCCTCCCACTCAGGGCCTCTCCATGGGGTGGCGGGCCAGCGTTCAGCTTTGCCTGGCGGTCTCTTGGGGATCGCCTCATCCCCAGAAGCAGTAAGAGTGGAAGGCTAACAGACACTTTTGCTTTGTCCCCCCACAGCTGGTGGCTTCTATCGTCTTTATCAGCTTTGGTGTGATTGCGGCCTTTTGCTGTGCCATAGTTGATGGGGTCTTTGCTGCCAGACATATTGTGAGTATTTTTAGTCTGGGGTTAAAGTCAGTGTGCAATACAAGGAGGCTTCATCGAGCGGGTGTGTGCTGAGGGCTGTGAGGGGTACAGAAGAAGTAGAAGACAGGATCCCTGCCCCATGGAGGTGACGTCTACATGAGGACCTCCTGGAATGCACTACAGAACTGGGGCTGAGCTGGGGGGGTGAACTCTAGGTGCCAGAGTGGTTTACCTTGGGTCAGGCCAGGCTTCCCAGTGGGGAAGGGGCTGGAGGTTGTTGAGATTTGGAAAAGTCAAAGACAAGGGCATTGGGGCCAGGGAATTGGCATTGGGAGTGAGGAGGCAGGCAGAGAGCCCCGGTAGCTGAGCTCCCCTGGCCATCTCCAGCAGTGACAAGAATGGCCCATGAGGATAGATACGTTGTTTTCGACATGTGGAATCTAGTTCCCTGACGTGGGCTGGAATCCGTGTGCCCCTGCATTGGGAACACAGAGTCTTAAGCCCTAGACCTCCAGGGAAGTCCCCCAGACACCATTTCTAGGGTTGTTGAACTTTGCTGTCTTCATAATTGGAGAGGAGTGATGTGATTGGGGTCTGGAGAAAGCCCCCAGAACTAAAAAGTCTTCAGAACAATCCCAGTCCTGGTGTTCAGATGCCAAGTGCTTCCAATTCTGGAGAAGCTAGGCCTCAAGGAAGGCCTGAAACCCAAATCTGTGCTTCTTCTCAGAGAAACCTGGGATTCGGGTCCTTCCCGTGGGCCCCTCTAGAGGAACCCTCACCCCTCACTTTGTGCTTTCTTAATCTGGCCTAGGGCCATCTTCTCCATTGGGCTCGATAGACACAGTGCCCACAACCATGAACTTTTATAGGGTCCCAGAAAAATATAATTTATTTTCAAATCAGAGGAAAAATGATGACCTTTTAGGCCAAAAAAAAAAAAAAAAGGTTTTCACATGTAATAGAAATTTGTCTTTATACCAACGCAGTCATAACATATAATTAAAATAAATGAAACATCCTATTCAATATTTTGAGTGGAGGAAGGAGTCCGAAAAAGGCAAAAGTCCCAGGGAGGTCATAGCGTGGCCCTGATCTGGCCCACAAACCCCAAGCAAGAGTGAGCTAAGCTGCTTACTGAGCCCCCACAACCCACTCAGACACTTATTTTTATCCCCAACTGAACCAACAACGAAAATGAAAACATAAAGCAATTAAAAATCCATAAATAAAAAAGAAAATGAAAACATCCTATGAACTAGTTGGAATTGTATATTTTCTAAACCAAGTGAATTAGAGCAAAATTGAATCATAGAATATTCTGTGGATCAATGATATTTTATTCCATTTCAGTCTTTGGCTAACAGTGCTGGTTAGCCTGAGGGAGAGTCCTGGGTGTGGACTATCTGGGCAAGGGTGATTTGCAACATTGTTTCAATCCCAACTTGTTCTTGGACTCTCCTCCCATACTTAAGAGTCAGTCCCTCACATGCCTAGCTTAGTGGAATTCTCAGTCAGTGTTGGCCTGTAAGGAGATCATTTCTGGGAAGGGGGAAAAGTACGGGGTGGGAGAGAGAGGTTTTTTGCCCAGTTCTCTTTTTGGACCAAGAATACCTCGGTTCCTATATCAGATCCATCCCTTATTATTTTAGCTGAGAGCAGCCATCTTTTTCTTTTTGAAAAGGCAAATGACACAACAGGAACTTGTGACATCCACTCTCCTACCACTCTAAACACCTTAAAAGAGCGATTCTATAGCATAGGCGATTTTCACATATTACCCTCTGAGTATATATACCTATTTTTATAGCATGTTTGCAATCAGTCATAGTATTGTGTGCTATTTTGTTTCAACAGGCGCCATCTTAATGACAATAATTCTGTGTTTTTGTGTGGTGGATTTAGCATTTCAGTGTGCCTTGACATCTATTATCTCATTTGAGACCCACAACCATCCTGTGAGATATGTAGGGCAGACATTATTATCCCCATTTGACAGCACTCTTCACTCCGAGGCAGTCTCCATGGCAACACAGGCCTAGTGGCCAAGAAGCCTGCGGTAGATTTTCACGGCATCATGAGCTGAAATGGCTTCCTCCTTTTCCCTCCTATTCCCACTTCTAATTTTTTTTTTAAACAGCTTTATTGGGACATAGTTCACATCTCATTTAATTTACCCATCTGAAGCATATAATTCAGTAGCTTTTGGTACATCCATGGATATGTGCAACCTATCACCAAATCAACTTTAGAAGGTTTTCATCATCCCCCAAACAACCCCATACCCTTTAGTTATCACCTCTCTAATCTGCCTGCTCCCCCAAATCCTAGGCAACCACTAATCTACTCTCTTTTTCTATAGATTTCCCTTTATTAGTTAACAGTTCATAATAATGGCATTATAAATATGTGGTTTTCTGTGACATCTTTTACTTAGCATAATGTTTTCTACATTCATCCATATTGTACCATATGTCAGTGCTCCCTTTCTTTTTATGGCCTAATAATATTCCATTGTATGGATATACCACATTTTGGTTGTTCATTCACCAGTTGACAGGCATACAGGTTGTTTCTACGTTTTGGCTTTTATGAATAATGCTGTTATAAACATTTGTGTACCAGTTTCTATGTGGACCTATGTTTTCATTTTCTTTGTGTATATACCTATGATTTGAAGTTTTGGGTCATATGGTAGCTATATTTAACCTTTTGAAGAACTGCCAATTTTCCAAAGTGGCTGCATCATTTTATAGTTGCACTGGAAGTGTCCGAGTGTGCCAGTCTCCTATTGTTAGCTGACTTTTTAATTCTAACAATCCTAGCAGGTATGAAATGGTTTCTCATTGTGGTTTTGATTTGCATTTCCCTGACTCCTAAACTCCAAAAGGTTTTGATTGATGGCCTTAGCCAAAAGGCAATGGGAGAAAAATCCAAGTTATATTTACTGGAAGTTTCTTCCAGCCTCTGACTCTAGGTCATCTGTACCTCCTGCTGGTAGTGGCCTGCAGTAGAGCATTTGATTAAAGGTTTGGGGTAAAGCTAGATGAGTCTTTGAGAAAACCTTTTTGCCTACACTGTACCTGTCCTGAGACATCTACCAGTCCTCACTGACACCCAGTTCTGTTATGTTTTTTTTTTTAACTTCCATATGTGACATGACCCTGTGAAATTTTGAGGAAGGAGGATTTATTAATCAATGGTGATATCTGTTGGCCAGCTTAAATGAAAGGCACATTTGGACCCCAGCACTGTTTGGGTGGGTTAGAACCAGCCTTTCCTGTTGTGGAGCCCCTTTAGCCTCATGGTGCCCCATCCTTTTGTTTATTTTTTGGCTGCATCCCATGGCATGTGGGAATCCAGTTCTCTGACCAGGGATTGAACGTGTGGCCCCTGCAAGTCTTAACTACTGGGCCACCAGGGAAGTCCCACGGTGCCCTGTCCTTTGGCTCAGGGGCATATGAGCTTCACCTACCTTCTGACACTGCCCTCTGAATGTGTCTCATTCCTTCTCTCCCTTGTCTCCAATTTCCTTCTGTTCCCCTCCCTGAAGATAGCCATTAACTAGCCGGGAAAGTCACATCACCTTCTTGTGCCAGTTTCTTCTCTTCTACCTGGATGTAATAGGAACTTAGTTACCCCAGGGGTAACATGAGGACGGTATGAAATCATGGGCGTCAAGGCCTGAGAGGGCCTGGCCCTGAGCACTCAGACTCTCAGTGGAAGGCAGCTGGTGGCCAGTGCTCCGACCGGCCATTGCTCGCCCTTCAGACGTAAATAAAAGGCTGTCGGCGGGCTCAGTGGCCTTTTCTTACCTGCTAGTCACGTGGGCTTATTCCTCCCCTGGGGCCTCAGTGCAGAAGGGCAGCCACAGGCAGCACATGGGCCACCACCACACACACACACACACACAGACACACACACACACACACGTCGATCTTCGTTTAAGCAGTTGGCAGCTGAATGCTCTTTGTAGAACCAGGAGGTCAGGAGGTTACGACCAGCACATCGAGCCTCCCCCCCGCCACAACCGCGGAATGATAACAACTTCTACCATTGCCCAAATGGGGACAATAAACCCTGCCAGTCGTGACCATAGAACCCTCATGCCTTTCCAGCGCGACTCCAGGCTGAGCCCCAGGGCAGGACGCTTTGAGAACACAGAGCAGCTAGGTAGAAGCAACTGGACGGGGCAGCAGGCAGGGAGGCAGGGGGCACATGGGTGTCAGGTACAGGAGATGCTCAATCACACGTGTGGGGGAAAGCAGCCATCAGGATGATTGGCAGTGGTGAGAGAAGTGGGTTCAGTGGGGATGGGGCAATAGATAAACTCCCTCGGCCAGGGTGCTTTGGCCCACCTCCAAAGGTCAGTATGTATAAACTGCTGATCCTCTGCTAACCTGCTCTTGGCTGAAGGCCCCTCCCGCTCAGGGGATGTTTAATGTCCTGTGAAAGTTGGGCAGCATCCCCTGCCTGCCACCTTCTGGGCGGCACAGGGTGGCATCTGTCTGTCCCACCCCAATGCACACCACCCTCCTCCCCCCACCCCCGTGCCTGAGAGCTCCCTCACAGGAAGCTGGCCAAACCAGCAGGGCTAGTCAACTTTTCCTGGGCTTTAGCAGTATTTTGGAGTTCACTGTCTTTTTCTAATCTGTGTAGTTGAGTGAAAATGGCTCGTAGTTCAGTTGAGTTGAAACCTAGTGTGGGCTCCGTGGCTGCCCATCTCCCTGGGATTTGCTTCCTGAGCTCTTCTTTCTGAAAAAGCTATGGCAATGACAACAGGGAGGATGCGTCAGCCTGCCCTGGTCCTGTCCTCAGGTGATAATGAGACCTCATTGTTGGAGCTGGCCTCCCTCCATCGCGGAGTGTCGTGTTGCGATCACCTGGAATTTTGACTCCTGTTCCCTGGGGATTCTTTGGAAAGAGACAAAGACTAGAAATAAAAGAAAACCATGTAAATCCATGGCTGATTCATGTCAATGTATGACAAAAACCTCTACAATATTGTAAAGTCATTAGCCTCCAACTAATAAAAATAAATGAAAAAAAAAAAACCAGAACGGAAATTTTAAGAAACGCATTTCTCCATCAATTTCCTAATTTCTCATTAACTAAGTGGCCCAATAGAAAGTAGTTATTAGAACATTTTTATCTGATCCTCACAGAAATTAACCCAACACTACCTACTCTGGGATGTGTGTGTGTTAAACTCTTTTCTTACCCATCAGAGCACTTGCCGCTTTGTTTTGCAAAGCCCAAAGCCTTTTGGTTTGCTGTTTCCCTTTCCAGGATCTGAAGCCCCTCTATGCTAACCGGTGCCACTATGTCCCCAAGACATCTCAGAAGGAAGCTGAGGAGGTAAGCGCCAGAATGGGGTTACCGCCTTACCTTTGGGAAAAGTCTCCTGTTCTGCCTAGAACCCTTTTTCTTTGACTCTCTTCCCGAGGCCTGCAGCTTGCTGTGAGGTGTCTTTAGTTGGTTTGTTCAGTGGTTCAGTTCAAGGCAAGGTGCTAATGGGGCCACAGTCATAGGTTAGCGCTTCTGAGGCCTAATCAGATTCGCTTTGTTCTGTGGTCACAGGCTGCCCCTCTGACCCCAGCAGGCAGCCTCTGTTTGTGGCTTTGATCCTGAGAGGGACAGAGGAGAGTACAGAGGCCACAGGGCAGGTCCTTCCCCACGTCTGCATCTGCGGAGGATGGGTCAGCTGCCTGGACTTGATGTCTAGCTGGAAGTAAAGTGGGAGGCCCACCAAGTCAGCAGGCTGGACCCAGGAGACAGAGCCTGAGTCTCATATGCAGGAGGGGTCAGGAGCCAAATGAATGTTATTGAGAAGCCTGCTTCAGTTTGAGGCTCTGGGGCAGCTGTCGGCCTGGTCTCAGGCCGACTCCCCTGGTCTCATGACACCCCCAGGAGGCCAGTCTGATGATGCTTGAGTGGACACGTGAGGTGGTGTCTCTCCCACCCCACACAGCTCTCCTTGGGTCCCTGTCACCTCATGGAGAAGCTGAGGCAGTGGGCGGTGAGGTGAGGTGAGGCTTCAGGTCATTCTCGGAGAGCTTTCATTTCAGCTCACAACCACCCCTCCCCAACCCAGAGAGCCCTTTAACGTGAACTTCTACTGTATGCTTCTAGCAACATCGACCATTTGGTTCTCTGCTACTGCTGCTAGGTCACTTTAGTCGTGTCCGACTCTGTGCGACCCCATAGATGGCAGCCCACCAGGCTCCCCCGTCCCTGGGATTCTCCGGGCAAGAACACTGGAGTGGGTTGCCATTTCCTTCTCCAATGCATGAAAGTGAAAAGTGAAAGTGAAGTCGCTCAGTCGTGTCCGACTCTTCGCGACCCCATGGACTGCAGCCCACCAGGCTCCTCTGTCCATGGGATTTTCCAGGCAAGAGTACTGGAGTGGGGTGCCATTGCCTTCTCCGTTTGGTTCTCTATTAACCTCAAATGGAGAGTCAACCCCCACTCTGAGAATAGTTAGAAAAATGGTAAACTTGTGATCGTTGGAAAAGGGTGAGAAGTGGATGTAAAATGGTGACTGCATTCCATAAAATGGAACGGCATCAGGCGAAGCCATTTCTCCCTAAAAGCCAGTGTGAACGGTGCCTGGGGAGGCCGGCAAAGCTATGGCCCTGCTCCCAAGGCGTTAGGGCAAGTACTTACATGGTGACTTTGCCACCCACTTTCCCCACTTTCCTTCCCCGATCAGCAATTCACCAATTTTCCTGACCATTCTCGGGTTAGAAAGAAGTAGAAAGATATACGTGCTGACAGCATGTCAGAAAGGCTTGAGCTTTTGGATGAAGGACCCAATATAGAAAAAGTGCCTGTTTACCACCCATATTCTATGTCACACAGCAAAACACATTTACAAGCACTTCGTTGCACCTGTATTGGGGTGGGGGGAGCCTGGAAGATTTCTCACAAACAAGAGACGGTAAATGGAAGTTAATTTTTCCTTTTTTTTGTGGGAAAACTCAAGATGTATAAAATGTCATTGTTATTCTCTTGATTTCATCATGATCGCATTCTTGTGTTACCTTGGTGACTGTAAAAATATGAATGATGACTTCCATAGGTTTGCTTGTAACCCTGGTCCCCCTAACCCTATTTTTCCTGTATAAGGTCATAAGTTCCTCAACCAAAAATTCTCCTTCCGCGAGGGTTATGAGGAACCTTACGCAGGCAGCTCGAGAGGTACCAGTGCACTTCAGAGTGCATGTGACTGCCCTTCTGTCTTCCTTCCCCAATGTGGTCCTCTTTCCTCCTGTACCCTGATTCCCCGTCGTAGCCTCATTTCCTACCATCCATTTGTTCTTCTGTCCACCCTTCCATCCGTCCTTCCTCCTCTCCATCTCCACCCTCCAGGGATGGGGCGTTGAGGTCTGTGGCTGAGGCTGGATGTGAGCCCAGCTCCACAGTGACTTGCCTCATGCACGAGATGAGCCAGCCCAGCCCCATCCCGGCTGTGCTTCAGTGTATTCATTTCACAGCCATCCTTACCGTCTCCATCAGTTCACTAGCTCGCACTGCCAGTCCCAGAGGGTCCTGCTCCCATCCAGCGCCAGCTCACCTGCTCACTGCTGTGTGTCCGCAGGTGAACTGCCCTCACCTCAGCCGTGGATTCTGCACACCTCGCATCCGGGGCAACACCTGCTTCTGCTGTGACCTCTACAACTGCGGCAAGTGAGTGCCAAGCCCCTGATGGTGTGACCACCATGGGTATGAGATGGGGGAAGGGTGCACGGTAGGGATCAGAGAAGCAGAAGACATTGGTGTGTCCATGGATTTCAGCTGGCAGGCGTTACCTGCCATCTCTGTGCCAGGCAGCATGCTAAGTAAGTGCTTTCAGAGTGCTGATCTCATTTCATTCTTACCCATGATTTATGTACAATTATTCTTCACATTTTACAGATGGTAAGACTGAGGCTCAGAGGAAACCGACAACTAGTCCAAGGTCACACAGAATTTGAGGTAGAAGGTAGAGGGAGAGTTCACACCCAGTTCTAAGTCCAAGTTCAACAACATTCAACAAACAGTTATTGAGCATTTTCTCTGTGCCTGGCCTTGTTCCAGATGTTGGAGATTCAGCAGCAGCAGCAAAAAAAAAAAAAAAAATTCCTTGCCCTCATGGAACTTAGATTTTATTAGGGAAGATAGTCAATGAACACATGAATATATAACATGCCAGGTGTCAATCAGAGCCCTGAAAAAAAATGAAGCAGGAAAGGTAGGTAGATAGTTTCAAAGTGGGGAGTATGAGTGCCATGTTGGATAAAAGGAGCCAGGGAAGAGCTCTTTGAGGAGGTGAAATTTGTGAAGAGATCTGAATGATGCCAGAGGGCCAACCAAGTAGATACTTGAGGAAAAGAGTATCCCAAGCAAACAGAACAGCAAATGCAAAGGCCCTGAGACAGGATCAGGCTTGGTGGTGCTAGTTCTGCTACAGCCACTCTGGCGCTCTGCCGTTCAATGTTAAAACATCATTTATTCTCTTTCAAAACACATTTAGATGCCAGAAATACAGAGCCCTGCTGAGAAGCTTGTAGGTCAGCAGGGATGACAGACTTGTGAGCCATTGATTACAGTCTAGTGAGAAGTGTAGTGGGGATCTGGGGAGGTACTGGGGAACCTCTCAATGCAAGTGACTGGAAGCCAGAGTTGCTGGTGGGTGGGGGGAGGAGACGTGTCAAGGAGTAGGGGGTGTGGGATCTGAGGCTTAAAGGATAAGGTGGGAGTTAGGAGCAAACTTAAATTAGGGGTGGAGATGGGGAGGGTCTTCCCAGCATTTGTGGGGGTGGGGATGGTTTTACAAGGCAGTAGGAGGTGAGGAGTAGAGCTCTAGTCACACACCAGACCATAGGAATGCTTTTGGACTTGACCCTGTAAACAACTGGGAGCCACTGAAGGATACAGCATGGTAGATGGATTTGAGTGGCTAGAGACCAGAAGCAGTGAGGGAGCCACCGCCAGGGTCCAGGCCAAAGGGAATGGAGCCTAGATGAAGTTGTTGTGGGGATGGTGGAAAGCAGGGAGTACTTGTAAGAGGAATTTAGAAGGTGGAGTAGACAGGAGTGTGTGAATGCGTGATGCAGAACATAAGTAAATGGCCCTGCATGTCATGCACGTGTTTTCTTCCAGCTCTCAGTTCAAGGGGGCTGAGGAGGGGAAGGGAGGAAGGGAGGAGTTGGCAGAAGGGGCCTGGATGGAGCTAGATCCAGAGGGGTCAGATGGATGCACTCCTCCTCACTCACACTCCTTACTCTTGGTGTTGGGGGACCAGTTTATTCACTTTGAGGATTAAGACCTGACAGACCAGAGGCAGGGGAGGGGGAAGGGGGAGCAGGAGGAGAAGAGGGATTCACCCCAGCCAGTTTACTTTCTCTGCTATCACTGGTCTCATTTTGTTAAAAGATTTGGCAGTGGAGGAAGAGAAACTGAAAGACTCAAATGAGGTTTGGGGATTATCTGGGAGGTTCAATTATTCATGTTGTAATAATAACTAACACTTGAAAAGGACTTCCCTCCTTAGCGGTGATGGAGAGCTGGCTATAATTGTACTTCCTGAGCCCATCCTTCCAAAAATGATCAAAGACATGTAAAATAGGTCCTAGGGGATTTGGGGTTATTTTACTATCTTTCCTCTTGCCTCCCCTTATCTGCCTCCCCCCCCTGCTCAGTCCACCCCTCTCTTTTTTACCTCCTCCCTCCTTTGGACAACCTGTCCTCTGGCCAGGTCTCTTCTCCCCTCTCCTTTTCCCTTCCCAGGCCTCCTGAGATCCCAGGAGGTGAGAAGAGGCCTGCTGGGAGGGCTGACAAGTGATTCCTCGCAGGCACACCTTTCTCTCTGCAATTAGGTGTGTTTCTGAAAAAGGTCTGAATAAACTAAATCCTACTTTAATTTCCATTTAGCTGAGCCCTTAGGTGAACTTTTTTTAAAATGGAGACTCAAGCCCAATTTATCTTCCTGTCAATCTGAACTTCATAATAAGTGACTTTCTTAAAGCAAGTTATGCCAGGGTTGTCTTCAAGGCCCTAAAGAAATTTTATGAGGAGCTCTGCTAAAACTCTGGACTCCCTAAAGACAGCAAACATGACTTCATCTTATCTGTATCCTCAGGCTCCAGCACAGGACCGGGCTCGATTAAAAAACCTGATGACAAGGGAGTGACATGTATTGGAAAGGATCAAAAAGAGGAACACCCTTTTCTCCAGGAATATAAAGTATTGGACCAGGCGACTAACAGGGCTACGGGTGGAGAGTGGGGGTGTGGGGTGTGGGTACTGCTCCTAAAGACCTTTGAGCTGGAAACACTGCTCACCCACCTGATGTCTGGAGACCAGCTTCAGGCGGTCATTGAGTCCTTGCCCAGGTCTGTAACGTTGAGATTCCAAGGGCAAAGCCACCAGAAAAGCACTTCCTGAGCTTTTCATCAGGAAACCGTCCCATGCGATCAGAAACCAAGGCTGTGAGACTTCAGAGGCAATGATCCTACAATAGAAGGAAAAGATTTTCCTTGACCTGAGGCTTTTTCCAGCCAGCTCGAAGGAGACCTAACCTCCAGGCCTAAATATAGCTAGCTGCAAGCCTTCTAAGGCTCGGAGACTTTAATTTTGCAGAATGCATATTTGTTTTCCTCACACGAAGCCTATTTTTAATCAATTGCCAGCTCCTCCAGTCCATTTCCTGGAAAGGAGGCCAAGAAAAAAAAAGTGGGAACAAAAGCATCAGGCAGTCATTTGTAGGGCACTACGGAAACAGAGTTTCTACTGTCCCCTCGAAGCCACAGACCTTCTTTGACGTCAGGGGCAGTGAGGTTTTAACACCAAACCTAGATGATTCCGTTTCAGCCTGTGCAGGAAGGTGGTTTCTTTAGGATACAGCTCCTCAGCGGCTGCCTTCTAGCCTTCCCTTGGCTTTGGAGAGGTCAAGTCAATATCACTGGTTTTTGTTGTTCAACCTACAGGAAGCGAAAGGAAATGGGGGTGGTTTGTGAACTGCTGCCACTGGAAATAAAATGAAAGACGATAGCTCGCTTTCATCCGCTCCTCCCTTTGGCGAACTTTTTCTTGAGCTCCTACTATGTGCCAGGGACAGTTCTAGAAGAACACATACTGATAAGATAACATTTTGCCCTTAAGGAACTGAGTTTACCAGGGGGATCATGGGGAGGTGGAGAAGTGTGCCCAGAGGTGGTACAGAGCCTCTATCTGTCCACGGGGAGTTGGTGAATAGTTCTAGGCCCTTGTGGAAGAGCAGAAGGATGCCCTTCGGCTTTATCCAAGATCTGGTGCCTCCTAATTTGTTGAGTGGGGACTGAAACGAAGAGAGGTTATCTGTTTCTCCAGATATACCCAGCAAGTTAAGAGCAAGTGGGTGAAAGCCCAGATTGGGTAATCAGTCTTACGATCTGTCTTTGAACTCAATTACTCATTCCCCAAGTATCTGTTGATGACCCACAACAATTCTCTCACTGAGCTCGGAGGCAGTGAGGGAGATACAACAGAAGTGTAAGAGATAACCTTGCCCTCCAGAGGTTAGAATTTAGATGAAGCTATCATGTCCACCTTGGCCTTGGTTGCAGCTTCAGCTCTGATTAGGCTCCAGGTAAACATCAGATCAAATGAATAGCTGCATTACTGATATATGCAAAGTGCCGAACTAAGAAGAACAGACTGAGGTTGTGGGAGCCCAGGGAGAAAGGTGATGAATGGGCACTGGAGTCCTTGAAGAATGAGATGAGTGTGTGGAAGCTCTGCGCAGTGGGAGAGATCAGGAGAGGCTGAGAACAGAAGGCACTACCTCCCATGCAGGGGGAGAAATCTGAACAAAGGTCTGGAATAGTTTAGTTTGGTGCTTCTGAGGACCAGCCTGACTGAAGTGTGGATTCCATTTTGGAGTCAGATCATGGCAGACTGAGGAATTGGGGCACATTTTCCTGAAGGTAATGGAGAGCTGTGGAAGGGTTTTGATTAGCTGAATGACTTAGTTTTTTAAATGTGTTAGGAAGCTGAAGCAGGCTGTGGTGGGCTCTGGCAGGAGACTTGGCAGTCATGAAGGTCTGAGGGTAGGAGCTGTGAGAATACAAAAGATGGGATTTCAGAGAAAGTTCTGCCCGGAGACTGAACCAAATGGAATCATGAATCTCAAACAGAAACAAACCACATTAATTTGCTAAACCCTTAACCAGATCTAGTATTAATGTTCTTTTGCTTCATGGCTCTGTAAAAATAACATAGTAGCTGCTGAACCCGCTCAAACTGAAACCAAACATATATTCTCTACAATTATTGAATATTTTTCAACAAACTACTAACCAAGCGTCATGCTGTGGTCTGTGTCCTTAAAGCATCACTACCTTTAAGAACACAATTCAGGGGTTTGAATCATTTTGCCAGAGGCTGGCTCTTAGATGGGGCAAAAAAAAAAAACAGCTACGTGTTCAGGTGGTAGAGTACTTCTAGAGTACTTATATTGTGCTAGAATACTACTTTCGTGCATTGACTTGTGAAATCCCCCAGGCTCAGAGAGGTTAAGAAAGTTGCTCAAAAAAAAAAAAAAAAAAAAAAAGAAATTTGCTCAAGGTCAGAGAGCAAATAAATGACAGAGCCAGGGTTCAAGTGCAGTCTGATTCCAGAGTCTGCTCAGCTGTACTGCCCGTCTATATATCTACAGGTGTTACCAGCCTGCCCTTGGTGTATTAGGACATAAGCACTTCACTACTTTCAAAGATAACTTGGGAGAAGTCAGAAGCTGATTCTCAAACCTCCCCCACACCCCTACAACCCTACACTCACCATTACACACAGGGCTGCCCTTTACAGGGGAGCATCCCTGTAGAGCGGTGCCTTTTTGAGCAGTAAGTCATCTGTGTATCTTCCTTGTCCCATCCCCAGGCCTGAGTACTGTGCCCACTAATAGGAGGCTCTCAGTGTATGCTTCCAGGCGGTGCCCAGCTATGTTCCCCAAAATCCTGAAATCCAGTTCAAATTCTGATGAATTGAAACACTGTTAAAATTCCACTGAGGAAGCTTACTATTTAACACAGTGGGTCTCAAAGATCAATGAACTCAGTTAATACAAATCCCAGAACCTAAACCCCCATGGCCTCAGAGTCTGCATGTTTAACCATTTCTTTCTCAAAGATGTATGCGCACACACAGAGACGCACAGAGACACCCACGGATAACACTCCGACACACACAGGCTGGCACACAGACATACAAACACAGATGATTTTGACACAGACTGTCCCATAACCACACTGGTTTCAATTCTTTACAGATACACTGGTTTTAAAGAATTCTAAGATAATTCATCTGTGAAGTTTAAAAGTCTTGTGTGAATAATCTCTCCCTGATTCATTTTGGAGGTTAACCTTTAGTTTTTTGTTTTTTGTTTTTTTTTTCATTTTTGGTGTTCTTATAGCAGGAGAGTCGCATGTAACAACCATCCTGATGCCAGGGTGTTCGGTTGTAAGTTTAAAAATCACAGTGTTTGAGATTCATGATTGATTCCAGTGGCCAAGTTGTAAAATAATTTGCAACAGCCAGGAAGACAGGAACTTTTGTTTAATTAATTTAACAGGTAACACCTTTCCTCAGTGTGTTTAAATGTGTGGAGAGATTTCTCTTCCTCTTTTTGTAAAAGCCTCCAATCCCATCGGATTAGGGCCCCGCCCTTAGACTTTAAGGGCTTCCCAGGTGGCACTAAGTAGTAAAGAACCCACCTGCCAATGCAGGAAATGCAAGAGACTCAGATTTGATCCCTGGGTCAGGAAAATCTCCTAGAGAAGGGAATGGCAACCCACTCCAGTATTCTTGCCTGGAGAATTCCATGGACAGAGGAACCTGGTGGGCTGCAGTTCATGGGGTTGCAAAGAGTCAGACACAACTGAGCACGTAACAGTATCCTATACCTTAGACCTTATGATCTAATCTTAATTTATTATCTCCTAAAAAGCCCTTCTCCAAATACAGTCACTTTGGAAATTAGGGTTTCAATATATGAGTTTCAGAGGGGGACACAATTCAGTTCATAGCAAGTAGTGGGCTAGAGACTGACGGAACTGGATGGGGGATTATCTTTGGACAGAGTGGTCAGGGAAGGTCTCTGTGAGGAGGTGCTATTCAGATTTTGTGCAGGAACTCAGCTTTAGTACTTTATTGGGACATTGTTGGCATTTCGTTTTGTTTTGAGAAAGGAAATACCGAAATCACTGAAGCCTGAATTCAGATCCCAGCTCTACCACTTACAATTTGAGGAAGTTCTTAATATCTCTGTGCTTCAGTTTCTTCATCTGTAAAATGGGAATGGGGGCTAATACTTACGTCTTAAATATTATAAGCATTCACAGTGCTGCCTAATAGAACTTTCTGTGATGACAGAAATGCTCTGTCCAGTATAGTAACCAGCCACTAGCATGACCTTTAAAAGTGTGGCTGCTGAGCATTTAACGTGTGCCTAGTGAGACAGAAGAACTGAATTTTTAACTTAATTTTAATAGACACCTGTTGACTAGGAGCTGCCATAGAAGTGCAGATGTGATGTATCCACGTCTGTAAAATGCTTAGCCCCGTGCCTGCACACAGCAGGTATTAATAATTGCCATCTAGGATTAATATTAGCAATGTTAACAAGTATTTCTCTGGCAGATAGGAGGGGTTTGGGGGATGGGGATAAACAGCAGTGACACTTTGATTCATTATACTATCTTGATCCCCAAGTGCATTCTTGGCTTCCATGTCTGTTATGATAGTGTCGCACGTGACCCCCTGTCTTTTCACTGGGCTGCATGGTAGCCAAAGCCCTGGGGGACAGCCTGCTCCTTGGTGACTGACTGGGTGCCCTTCTCCCCTTCCAGCCGGG
Source organism: Cervus elaphus (assembly GCF_910594005.1). Taxonomy (NCBI): domain Eukaryota; kingdom Metazoa; phylum Chordata; class Mammalia; order Artiodactyla; family Cervidae; genus Cervus; species Cervus elaphus. The sequence continues at coordinate 43,849,142 of NC_057848.1, read as the reverse complement.
TAGAGATCACCGGTGGCTACTACGAGTACATCGACGTCAGCAGCTGCCAGGATATCATCCACCTCTACCACCTGCTCTGGTCTGCCACCATCCTCAACATCGTTGGCCTCTTCCTGGGCATCATCACTGCCGCTGTCCTGGGCGGCTTTAAGGACATGGTAAGGAAGGAAGGAAGTAACTTCAAATTTCTACAGAGGCCCCTCTTCCTGTAAAGGGTGGGGCAAGGCTCAGCGGGTGGGGGCCATGGGGACCCACGTTTTGAAGGGAGGAACAGAAACCATTGCTTCAAGAATGTAGCTGCCTTGCGGGGGCGGGGAGGGCGGGATTTCCTGGCGGTCCAGTGATTAGAACTCCACGCTTTCACTGCCCAGGGCACCGGTTCAGTCCCTGGTCCAGGAAGTGAGGTTCTACAAGCCACATGGCATGTGGCACAGCCAAAGGAAAAAAAATGTAGCTGCCTTCAAACATCTTAAGTCAAAGGAGCCAGGTCATGTCCTCAGCCTGCAAACATGTCTTGTTAACATGAGACATTGCCTGTGTTTTTGATGCATATTCTGGGGACGGGTGGGGTTCATGCTGGTTATGTAAACATAGCCTGTCATTACCCCCACTCAACCCACACACACTTTTAGTAGAAAATCTTTTGGGGGTAGTTTTCCCTGTTACAGACTTTGGGAGAGCTGGAAGGAAAGACGTTTTTAGCTACAGGTAAGAAGTATGGCTGTCTCCCCCTCCCCAGGAATTTCCTCCTGCAGTTTCTCCAGAAAGAGTGAAAGTGAAAGCCCAGCCTCAGGCTGAGCTGCTTGTCCATATTCATGTGGGTGTGAATATGCACCTCAGGGCTCAGCACCCAGTAGGTCCTCCATAGTCCTGGGGGCCTTCCCTCTTTTGCTTTTAAAGCTTTTGTTTGCTTATTTAATAAACCTTGATCTCTAATTATAGAGATAATAGCTTTAGAGCTCTGGTTCTCAACCTGGCCTCCTATTAGAATACAATCACCTGAGGTGCTTTAAAAAACCTGCCGGCCTGGGCCACTCCTCCAGAATGCCAATTTAATGGGTCTAAATTGAAGCTCAGGCAGCAGTACTTTTAAAAAAGCCCTCCCGGTGATTCCAGTCTGTGGCTACACTGCGTGCATGCTCTGTCACTCAGTTGTGTCTGACTCTTGGCGACCTCATGGACTGTAGCCCGCCAGGCTCCTCTGTCCATGGGGATTCTCCAGGCAAGAATACTGGAGTGGGTTGCCATGCCCTCTTCCAGAGGATCTTCCCAACCCAGTGATTGAAGCCACTTCTCCTGAGCATCTCTTGCATTGCAGACGGAGTCTTTACTGCTGAGTCACCAGGGAAGCCCCATGGTTGAGTAGGGTTGCTTTAAAGGAATGTCCCACCCATGTCTAGGAAATTATTTTGTGCCTAAAAAGGGCTTCCCTTGACCCCAGAAATGACACAGATAACCCCTAGGCCCTTGGCGGTTTCTGTCCCATTTGGGGCGTGGCTGAGGAACTGGCGGCTGAAAGTCAGTTTGTAGTTTGGGCCTGGATCGTCAAAAGGATGAGTAATGGAAACTGAAAGTGGAATAGGACCACAGAAGAGAAAAAAAACTGTAGTTTGTGGCAACAACTTCCCAGCAGAACCGGGCTGACTGGTAGTATTGAGTGTTCCTGCTGTTGACCCTATGGCCAGAGAAAGTCTTCCCTGCTCCTACCTAGCCTGTCTGTCTGTCTTATTTCCCTCCCTCTATTACACATGAGGCTTCCCAGGTGGTTCAGTGATAAAGAATCCACCTGCCAAGGCAGAAGATGCAAGAAATGCAGATTTGATCCCTGGGCCGGGAAGATCCCCTGGAGGAGGGCATGGCAACCCACTCCAGTATTCTTGCCTGGAGAACTCCATGGACAGAGGAGCCTGGTGGGCTACAGGTCATGGGGTCGCGAAGAGCAGTTGTGACTGAACACACATGCACACACGCATTCATTATTTCCACACCCCTTCTCCCACTCAGGAGAGCTCAAGCCCTAAGCCTGGTGGAGGCATGGGGCTAGGGTGGGGGGCAGCTTGGAGGGAGAAGGCTGTCCTCTCAGTTCGAGCCTGAGGGAGCTTCGGCATGAGAAAGCTTCTTCAGAAAAGCTGTTTCTGAATTGGGGCTTCTTTGGAGAAAACAGTGCACTTTGTCCTTTTCTTTAAAACTTGTGTTGGAGTATAGTTTCTTTACGAGGTTGTGTTACTTTCTACTGTACAGCAAAGTGAATCAGCTATACATATACATATATCCCCTCTTTTTTTGGATTTCCTTCCCATTTAGGTCACCACGAAGCACCAAGTAGAGTTTTCCCCAGGGGACAGATGAAAGCAGTGGTCTTGTGTCGACTCTGAGCCGCTCTGACTATAAGCGAAGCTTCTGGTTGGGGTTGGCGAGTTGAGATGGAACATCCGATGGGTGTTAAGGGTTCTCTGAATTTTCTCTGAGCTCTGAGACATGGACAGCCAAGCACCCTGAGGCACAGAGTGACTGGCGGCCACCTGCTAGGCTCTGTGGGGCTCCTGCAAGGACCCCTGTCACAACTCAGTTGACCGTTGATGTATAGATTTATTTCTGAACTCTTTTAAAAAAATTGTTGAGGTATAGTTGACTTTACTATAGCATATTAGTTTCAGGTTTACCATGTGGACTGTTCATTTCACTGTGACCTTTGATCTCTAGGGGAGTTAGGGGTTTGTTGACAGTCTGTCCTGAGAGGTGGCAGTAATGGCTCCTTTACTCTCTATAAAGGGCTGTTGCACAATTCCTTTCTCCGCTCCTCCCCCACTACTACCACCTCATGAAGTATTACTCCCACCATTAACGGTTGAGGAAACAGGCCCACAGGAAGTCAAGTGACCTGCCCTGGGCTAAATAGCAGAGCTGGGAGTGGAACCCAGGTGTGTCAAATGCCAGAGCCTTTGCTCCCACTGCTCCATCCCAGCTTCCCCTGAGGAGCATTTGGCCAGCCCTTTCTGGTTCCATACGTGTTTTAACAGACATCACCTCCTTTGTTTAGTTTCTTTAATTTTAAAAATTAAAGGCCAGTTGTTTCCAACTGTTGGGAGCTTCTCTGAGAAATGAGGAGAGTGAGGGAAGACCTGAGCCTCATCCAGTGCCAAGCCTGGGAACCCAATAGAGGGCCAGTGGGGAAAACAAAAGATGAAGGCAAAGAGCAGAGGCAGGAGATTTGATTCATGACAGGAGAGAGCAAGTATGAGCTATATACTACGACAGGGCACCAAAGAGGAACCATAGTTTTGATCGCTTTATGAAAATGAGACATGGTGTAGAAAATCCTGGAACATCAACCAGAAAATCCTTGGCCTACGTCCAAACGTGCTTAGTGCCTCATGATGATGTGTCTCCACCCTGAGTAGAATGCCTTGGGGGCCTCAGGGAGGCCCAGGGGTGCTGGCTGATGAAAGGCATTCCTGAGGAGTGAGGCCAGGAGCCAAAGGCTGTGAGCTGGCAGCCTTCAATGGGATCAGCTCGGAGCACTGTTTCCAGAGTTGTGGGAGCCTGAAAGGAAAAAGGACGTCTTCATTCCCTGACCAGAGGGGCTTGGTGCCAAGGATCTTGAAGAAATGTTGGATGACCACAGTGTTTGCGGCTCAAAGATATGAGAACTTGAGATGAATCATAAGAACTAATAATATCTTGCCAGTTTTTGCTAGTGTCTCTGGTATAAAGTAGGGAGAAATCAAAGTGGTCTTCTTTCCAAAGTCCACAATCATTGTCTTTGAAGGGACTCAGTTCTGTCTGGGCGAGATGGATTTGACTATTTCCTATGCCTGGAGGAGGAAATGGCTACCCACTCCAGTATTCTTGTCTGGAGAATCCCATGGACGGAGGAGCCTGGTGGGCTACAGTCCATGGGGTCGCAGAGAGTCAGCTACAACTGAGGCAGCTTAGCACAGCACAGCACATTGCCTGTGCTTGTGAATCACTGTTTCACTGGAGCTCAGAATGCTACTCATCAGAAGTGGAGATCCCATAACTTAAGCCCCAGAATTATTGGTACAGAAACACACATTACTATATACACACATGAATAGAAACAGAGCCCAGATTTATTGTAAAAGCAGAATTATGGATTTAAAACTGTAACCAGACCATGCTCTGGGGCAATCCCTTTTGCTCCTTCCCTGCCCCACTCCCAACTTCACCCCCCTTGACACTCTCAACCTCTCTTGGTACCTTGTCCATTTTCTCTACATCCTCCGCACCTTTCATCTGTGGCTCTCCTGTGCTTATTTCATTTTCCCCCATGTGTTTCTTTCTCTATAATATTCAACTTCCTTTCAAAGAGGATCCTGCACCCCCAGCCTTGCTACACACACAAAACCTTCTCTAGATAGTTTATATTCCCCGATTGCTTCTCTGTGGTTGTGTGTGTGTGTGCTCAGTCGTGTCCCACTCTTTGTGACCCTACGGACTGTTGCCTGCCAGGCTCCTCTGTCCATGGGATTCTCCAGGCAAGAACACTGGAGTGGGTTGTCATTTCCTCCTCTAGGAGATCTTCCCGACCCAGGGATTGAACCTGAGTCCCTTGCGTCTCCTGCACTGGCAGGCGGGTTCTTTACCACTGAGCCACCTGGGAAGCCCTCTCTTTGCATAGAAGAGCTGGTTTCGTTTTGCAAGAGTTGGAGGGTGTGGTTTTAACTGGCACAAGGCTGAGGGAACATGATTTCTGGGACTTCCTCAGGGGTGACATTTCTTCTTGGAATCCTGGTGGAGAGGTAAGGGCATTGCTGATCACTGCTTCTGTAGTGTGAGCCAGCCTTTGGAATGGTCAAGACCTCAGCCCTCTCCCACACATGAGAGAGGCTGAGAAACATTTCTGTGGTTGTCTGTGAGCAGCATCATAATGACTGAGGTTTGTAGCTCTTCAAACCTCCTAGAGATGTAAACAGTAACCCACTCCAAGGAAGAGAGCAACAGACTGTGTTGAAACTTGCTCTATGGGAGTTTCCTCTGCCAACACCCCAACATGGTTGCCTGTGCCATTGCCAAAGCCTGCCCACACATTTTCATCACTTGAGAGGAAGCGTCTGCTCGCTGTTAACGCAAAGTAGATACATAACAGAAACAAGACACGTGGACTTTGTGGACAGCTCTAGATTACACGCAGGAACAGAGGGGGTATCAATGACATGGACCATGGAAAGGACATTTCTCCCACACCTTGAGCCATGTGGCACTCATAAGGTACAAAGCCCAGTCCTGCTTGGGAACTCATGAGCAGTGGTGACTTCCTCTAGCAGTGTTTTGGCCTTATTGAAATCTGGACTCCCATCCTAGACAAGATTGGCTTTAACCCTTGAAGGGCTACACACACCACCATGTTATAAAAAGAGTATTCAATTCTTTCTGCATTGTTTTATTTTCCCAAAAATGTGTGTGTGTGGGGGGAGGGGGTATCAATATACTGTACTTGGTCTTTCTTGGTTTCAGTGCTAGGGTTTTGCCTCCAGCCCACAGGGCTGAGGCGAAGTGAATAGTTTCATGTGTGCCTGCGAGCTCCTTAGCGAGGTTGGAATCTGCAAGAATCCTTACAGTTTTTACAAACTCTTCATGATTGATCATATTTTTGTCACAGTGAGAGCAGTAGTCTTGTTGCTTTGACATTTTGTATTGGGGGGAGGTTCTCAATTTTTTTTTCATTTGTGTTTTTGAAAGTCAAAGATTTCAACTATTGGTTTGAATTTTTCAAAATAGTCAGTGTGGGGAAATGACACAAGTGATACATAGTAGTTGTGAAAACTTTGGCTTTATAATTAAGAGTAAAGAGTCCCCATTTACTTCCTAATACCACTGCCCTCCCCAGAGACAGCCGTAGCTAACAGTTTGTTGTGAATCTTTCCAGATTAATTTCATTGACAAGTGTATATTCATATATAATTGTTTGGGTCTTTACATAAACTGAGATTATGCTATAGTAATAGAACATGGTGACTTTTTAAAAGATTTTCTTTTTAGAGCAGTTTTAGATTCACAACAAAACTGAGATGAAGGTACAGAGATTTCCCATAAACTTTCTTCCCCGACACACAGCCTCCCCCGTTATCAACATCCCCCACAGAGTGGTACATTTGTTAGCAAGGATGAGTCTATATTGACGCATCATAATTACCCAAGGTCCATAGTTTACCTTAGGGCCCACTCTTGGTGTTGTAATTCTATGGGACATAGAATATTGGACAAATGTATTGGACAAATGAGTTCTATCGGACAGGTGTATAATGACATATATCCATCATTCTGGCAGCAAACAGTGTTTTCACTGCCCTAAGTAGCCTCTGCGTTCTTCCTGTTCATCCTTCTTCCCAATCCCAACCCCTGACAACCAGTGATCTTTTATTGTCTCCATAGTTTTGTCAGTGGCTTGCTTTCTTAAACATTGTTTTTAAATTTCATTTTTGACTGCATGCAGGCTTTATCTAGTTGCAGTGAGCAGGGGCTACTCTTCGTTGTGGTGTGTGGGCTTCTCATTGCCATGGCTTCTCTTGTTGCAGAGGCTGGGCTCTGGGCTCTCAGGCTCAGCAGTTGTGGCATCTGGGCTTAGTCATCTCGTGGCATGTGGGATCCTCTCGGACCAGGGAACAAACCTGCATCCCCTGCATTGGCAGGCAGATTCTTAACCACTGAAGTACCATGGAAGCCCTGTTTTTGTTTTTTATGTTTACAAATATATTCTGGACAACTTCCCTGTCACTAACTATAGGTGCACGTCATCGTTTATCAACAGCTCCATAGTATTCTGTGGTATGGATATCCCATGGTTTATTTAACCATTCTGTTAGTGATGAACATTTATATTGTTTTTGATTTTACAGAACCCAACTCTCCCAGCACTGAACTGTTCTGTTGAAAATGCCCATCCAACTGTTTCTTACTATGCTCGTCCTCAAGTGGCATCCTACAATACCTACTACCATAGCCCTCCTCACCTGCCGCCTTATTCTGCTTATGACTTTCAGGTATGTTTTGAGAGAAAAAAGAACTTTCTGTTACCCTTGCTCTCGCTCATCCTCTCTTATTCTCTCCATAATTATGGATCCTTCCTAATCTATATGAGGTAGCCAGGCTCTCCATCTCACAGCCTGTGGGTACCTGCGAAGCTTAAGGACTGAATAGGCAGGCAATGATGGGGAAAGACACAAGAGGAGATGCAGAAGAATGATGGACAAAACAGGGAGAGAAGGAGATAGGATTCAGATGTCCCAAGTGGCGTTGACCTCCCGTGAGGTACTCATGAGTACGTCACCACAGACTCCTGTCCAATGGTGGCTTTTTCCATTTCTCTGCCACAGGAAGGGGCTTGTCTAGTCCTGTTACATAGCACAAGGACATGCTGAGTCACACAAGGGTTTGATTCAAATCTGTACTGAGAAAGCAGTCCCTTCTTTTTTTCTAGACTTCCTAACTGGGCCTATACCGAGAAAATATTTTTTATAACACCCTTCTCCCTTCCTTTTTAATTTTTTTTGCCTTGTTATCATGTGGGTCAGAAATAGTGTTACCAAATTTGCACTTTCCCATTTTCCTTTTGAGCTAAGATGAAGCACAGAAAAACAGAACCCAAAAGGCACTTCATTAAAGGGAATTCATTGTACGTGGGCAGAGCGCTGAAATAGACACTTCAGGAAAACAAAAGAAATGGTCTTTTAGGCATTTACAGTGATTATAAACCCCAGACCACAGAAGAGTGGGATTCCACTCGAATCTGGTTAATTCAGGATTTGGGGACCAGGGAAATGCCTTTGAAAGGAGGCAAACCCATAATGAATTTCATTCTATTGACTAAGAGTCCTGAATGTTCCAAGGGGACATAAAAGCATGACTGTTTGGGGGTGCTTCCAATTAACCAGCCAGTTTAGAAAAACAGAGCCCTTGGAAAACCTAGTTTCTGCCTCAGATTAACAAAATAATTGAAACTGAAAACCCTCCCCATTTAGTTGAGTAAAGTGTACTTTGGTTTGATTTAGACACTGTATGGGCAGGTCTAGGACTCTATACCGCAGTAGGAATACATCTCTATAGTGTGAACGTGGACTTGTTCACTGTCATAAAATATAGCACCAGCACAAGGAGGCATCCATTAAAGCTTGGGGGAAAGTGTTAGAACTTGTTTTAAAGCCTACTGTATTCACAGGTAGACAACTCAGGGAACTTGTTCCCCAAACAAATAATATAGACTAAAAAACACAAATATGCTCTGAAAGGGCATAGATAATTACAGTAGTGACAGGGGCAAAAAGGAATCCTTTAAGAGAATTCAGGGACGTTGAACCTAGCATGAGAGGGTCACCATTCTTTGAGGCATCCATAGCCAAAAGTCATCGTGGGCTAGAGGGGCCACGCATGGCTCCCAAGAGGCTGCTTCCATTTTTTTTTTATATGGAAGTAAATTATATTGATTAGGTCGGTTTTTGGACTTTTCACTTTATAACAAACCTCTGGAGTAGGAGCAGTAACCTCCTTAGTAATGGGTGCTGCAAACTCTTAAGATAGGAAGTCCCTGTTTATGTAATGGAGCTATCTTTCTGCCCATCATTACTCATTCCAAACCATCCCAGGCATGAAAACAAGGTTGCCCAATGCCAATGGTGGCCCAGACTGTTGGTTTCAGTTCAGTCAGTGTTCCCATGTGCCAGACACTGTACTCGGAGCTATGGATGTAAAGTCTGAGTGAGACCTAGGCCCTGCATTAAGAGATCAGTCTAAGGACCTGAGTGGGGATACCCAGGGGCAGCAGTGAGGACAAGGATGTATATCCAGGTCTGTCTGAGGCCAGAGACTGGCTTGGGGGATTCTTGAGGGAAGCTGTAAATCTGAGCACAGTATCGATCTTTTCCCCAGTTAGTTTCAGAATATTTCCATGTTTTACTGCGTTAAATGATGGGCTTTCTAATCATTACTCAGAAAGGTTCTCTTGACTCGCTCTTAACCGTGTGATTACATGGCTCCCCACTCCAAGGACTGCTGGGCCACTTCTTATACCTCTCCTGGTTCTTTCCAGAGGTTCAAGCTGTCTTTTATATTTCCTTTTTGGAGACTTTCTAAAGTTGTGGGTTTTAAGGGATATGATTTATTTATTTGGCTTCACTGGGTCCCCAGTGCAGCACACAGGCTCTTGGTTGAGGTGCGTGGGCTTTCTCTAGTTACTGTGTGGGCTTCTCTAGATGTGTCACATGGGCTTAACTGCCCTGTGGCATGTTGGCATGTGGGAATTTAGTTCCCTGACCAGGGATCGAACCTGTGTCCCCTGCACTGGAAGGTGGTTTCTCAACCACTGGACCACCAGGGAGATCCCTAAGGGATATGTTTTTAAATGGTATTTGTTTCCCTCTAGAACTTAGATAGCATTTCATTTTAGTGTTTGAATGGAGCTTTCTTTTGTTCACCAAGTTCCAGTCCCTTATCGTTTCGTACAAGGAAATACCAGTCTTTACCCAAGAAAGCCAGGAAGATTAGGGCCATCTGCTGTGTTCCCAGATAAATGGAAAGCAGTCAGCAAAATGCATACCAGCTCTGACAATAAAAACAGCAGAAGCACAGACCTAACAACACCATCCAAAAGCCAGAGCTCCATTATTCTCTTAGATTGTATTGGGGGCCCAAATAATAGCAGGAAAATAGACCTTTCTGGGCTTTGTTCTGAATGATTTCCCCAATTTGATCATTTCCAAATAGAACTATTTATGTCACTTTGAAGACTTCTCTCTCCCTTTTTACCCCTGAGGCTGATGAGATTTATAGGGTGTTCTTTTAACCCTGCAAAGTCACACCCTTGTTGGGTAGCTGTCCAGCCAGGAAGCTTGGGAAGCATTTCTTGTGGTCAGATGGGAGCGAGGACGTGGATCTAGTCAGGTGGCCCTGAGGATGTCATGAGGGCTGAGCTTGGAGAAACAGGATTCTTGCAGACATTGGACCTGAAGCCAAGGCTGTCAGTGCCTCCTTGCTTACCTTCCTGCACTCACTTCTCTTGTACCTTGCACTCACTTCCAGGTAGCCAGGAAGTCCATATCCTGTAGGGTATGAAACATCAGTTTCTACTTCTGCTGGGAAATTCAACCCTGTGTAGCTTTGGGGTCCGCTTCCCTGGGGGCTCAGTGGTAAAGAATCCACCTGCCCAATGCAGGAGATGTGGGTTCAATCCCTGGGTCAGGAAGATCCCCTGGAGAAGGGAATGGCAACCCACTCCAGTATTCTTGCCTGGGAAATCCCATGGACAGAGGAGCCTGGAGTGCTACAGTCCATGGGGTTGAAAAAGACTCCGACTTAGTGGCTAAACAACAACAAACTTTGGGGTAAATCCCTTAACGATTCCAGTCTGACCTACTGGGCCAGAACCCCTACTTCACTCTAATCATGTCCCTGTCCTGTCCATTTGGTGAATCACCAAGTTTAGCTTGAAACAAGAGCCTTTGCAAAATGCCACTGCCTCTGTGGATGGTCTTTATTAAATCACAGAAAGGTACACTAGGTTTTGATGTAGCCACTGAAAAGGATCCATTATAAACTGGGCCTACTGAATGAGAGGGTGGAGGCCGTCTTGGGGGAGGTGGTAGGTGGAGCAGGTGACTGACAACCTTAGAAGGCTGCCACTGCCACTCAGCCTTCTATTTCCCCTCTCCTGCCAAGCTTCTCCTTGCCTCTCCTCTCTCTCGTTTCTGATCCCTCCCTTTGCTCCACTCTTCTCTCTGTCTCTCCTGGGTTTGCTTTCTGGGCTGGAAACAGAAAGTGAAAGTGAAAGTGAAGTCACTCAGTCGTGTCCGACCCTTTGCAACCCCATGGACTGTAGCCCACCAGGCTCCACGGTCCATGGGATTCTCCAGGCAAGAATACTGGAGTGGGTTGCCATTTCCTTCTCCAGGGGATCTTCCCGACCCAGGGATCGAACTCAGGTCTCCTGCATTGCAGGCAGACCCTTTAATCTCTGAGCCACCAGGGAAGTGGAAACAGAGGGGGAATGCGAAGAAGCAAGAGGCCCTGGATTTTACCCTTGGAACACAGCATCTTTTGCTGGTGTAACCTTCATCACCGGGCCAGTTATAGGGCTCTTTAGGGAGTCACTGCCTCCCAGTGCTTTCAAAGAGAGAGGCACACGTGACAGAAATGCACGTGGGTCTTGCAGAGTGTGGGTCCGCCTGGGGCAGGGAGGGGCAGATTGAGGCGGGAGAGGAGTGTCTGCGAGGGTGCTCCCACCTCCTCTGTCCCTGCGATAAGCCACCCCAGCCTCTCAGAAGCAGCTCAGGAAGCTCGGAACCCAGCAGTAGGCTATTTAGATGCTTTTCATGCTTTTCATGCTTTGTGGTGTGAAAGGATTCAAAGCTCTGTTCTTCGGAGTGGCCCGTCCTGTCCCGTTAGTCAAGTCTTAGGCAGGAACTAAAATGCACGGGGCCTGCTCCCCAGCTGCAACAAAGCCGAAGCTTTCCCAAGGTGCCTGCCTGTTGCTAGGAAACTGTATGCTGGTGCCCACCCCCTCCAACCCCGCCATCCCAAGGGCGGCGGGGGGGGGGGGGGTGTGTGTGGACTACCGCCTGTTAGCTCCCTCGCTCTGCCATTTATCCCTAAGACTCCAGCATCATCAGAGGGCAGTGAGAAGCATCCCACCCCCATCTCCCTAAATACCTTCTTATACGGGAAACTTCTCTGGTAGCTCAGTTGGTAAAGAATCTGCCTGCAATGCAGGAGACCCCGGTTTGATTCCTGGGTCGGGAAGATCCCCTGGAGAAGGGATAGGCTACCCACTCCAGTATTCTTGGGCTTCCCTTGTGGCTCAGCTGGTAAAGAATCTGCCCACAGTGTGGGAGACCTGGGTTTGGTCCCTAGGTTGGGAAGATCCCCTGGAGAAGGGAAAGGCTACACACTCCAGTATTCTGGCCCGGAGAATTCCACTGGACTATAGTCCATGTGGGTTGCAAAGAGTCAGACACGACTGAGCGACTTTCACTTCAAGGGAAACTGAGAGGTGAAAACCCAAGGTGGCTGTACCACCCCCTCTTAGGATCAAAGTCTACAACTGCCCCCAGCAGCCTGTTACTGCCTCTCAGGACAGAATGGCCTTTAGCTCCACCTTCGAAACTTGCCTTCCCTTCTGTGTCTGGGGGGCAGAGAACTGGCCTTCTGACTCTATCCTGGAGCGGGATTTATTTATTTATTTATTTATTTTTTGGAGCGGGATTTAGAAAGGCAGAATGTCACATCTCTGGACACAGAGATCTTGTCTCTGGTGGAATTTTGCTTTCCTCTCTGGTTTAAGAGGACAGTGAAAGCAACAGAGGCGGAGGGAGAGAGAGGAGAGATCATGAGACCAATGTCAAAGGAAGCATATCTCTTCCTGGAGGGAGAAGAAATTTGGAGATTTTTGGAAGCAATCTGGCTTGTCTCAAGTCAACTGCCTCAAGCTCTTTTATCTTTTTTTTTTCTGCTGCACCATGCAGCATGTGAGATCTTAGTTCCTCAACCAGGGCTTAAACCCGTGCCCTCTGCATTGGAAGCATTAACCACAGCATTGTAAGCCTTAACCACATAACCAGGGAAGTCCCTCAAGTTTTTTTTTTTTTTTTTTTGTCTTTAAAGGCTTTCTATGACCCTGTCATTCCTTCTCTTAGATCAAAAGGGTGGATGGGGTGGGGGAGGATCAGTCCTGACATTATGTGGTAGGAGACAGAGATTTCAATGTCTAAAGCAAGACCTAGAAACCAGGATACCCCTTTCTAAGGAGTGCAGAGGTCAGGACTAGGGATAAGGAGAATCAGCCAACTGGTCTCAGGCTCCAGATACCTCCTGGCAAGGCTGACTCTAGAATGTTCTAGGCCTGGAAATGACATGATCAGCTTAGATTCCAGGGCTTCCCAGGTAGCTCAGTGTAAAGAATCCACCTGCCAAGCAGGAGACATGAGTTTGACCTCTGATCCAGGAAGATCCCCTGGAGAAGGAAATGGCAACCCACTCTAGTATTCTTGCCTGGGAAATCACATGGACAGAGGAGCCTGGTGGGCTACAGTTCCTAGGGTATCAAGGAGTCAGACATGACTTAGCAACTAAACAGTCAACCACTTTGACTCTGGCCAGCAGAACAAAGTAAAGGTATTGACCTTCCCAAACAGCACTTGAACTCTTGAGAAATTTTGGTATAAGTGGGTCTTTTTTTTAAAATATAGCAGTTCCTCCTAGAGCTAAGGCACAACAGAAAATTGCCGTTCTATATACCCTATTCATTGGCTTACGTTTGCTCTTATTGGAGACCCCTCCAGCCTTCAGGCCTCAGCCATGCTCCACCACGCACAAGATGTGACTGTAGCCTTTGAAAATAGATTTTATTTCTAAAAACATGCCAAGTTCATCTTCTGTGCTCTATGAGTGACTGAAGTCTTAGTCACTCATCCAACATTGATTGAGCAACTTCTACTTGCCAATCACTGTTCTGAGCTCTGGGGGAGAGAGCAGTGAACAAAACAGGTCAACTCTCCTTGAGTAGGAAATTCAGGGTCAAGGGTGTACACTGGCTGGGAAAGAGAAGTGGCAGATTGACTCCTAACATGCTGATTCACTGGTATTTTATTTTTTTATCCCATATCTCTCTCCCTTCCCAAAGTGCCAGGCATGCTCCATTGCTCTGTCATATCCAACTCTTATGATCCCATGGACTGTAGCCCACCAGGCTCCTCTGTCCATGGGATTTCCCAGGCAAGAATACTGGAGTAGGTTGCCATCTCCTTTTCCAGGAGATCTTCCCAACCCAGGGATCAAACCCATGTCTCTTGTATTGGCAGGCAGGTTCTTTACCACTGAGCCACCTGGGAAGCCCTCCCAAAATAACACAGAAGTAGGAGCAACAGGATAACTGACTGAATGAGAGGTCCAAAAGGCTGGGAAAGAGGATTCCAAGGCATCTCTGCCTGAGCTTTGCAGCCTGAGTGAGAAAGTGGGACCAGTTCCATTTCATGGCCCTCATTAACCCTGCAAGGTTTAGGGGCTCTTGGTTGTTCCAAACTGGAACACACTGGGTCCATATTCATTTTTAAACAATGACTAATGTTGGGGAATTGCAACCTCATGGTGGAAACTGATGTTTTATTTTGATTGCACAGCATTCCAGCGTCTTTCCATCCTCCCCTCCCTCTGGACTTTCTGACGAGCCCCAGTCTGCTTCGCCTTCGCCCAGCTACATGTGGTCCTCGAGTGCTCCACCCCGTTACTCTCCACCCTACTATCCACCTTTTGAGAAGCCACCCCCTTACAGCCCCTAAAGAGGAATGCCCGCTGGCTGTTGAGATTATTGTGGCTTTTGTATTTCTGCTTTAGTGGAAGTGTGTAGGGTACAAAATTTAAAGTGTGACTCATAAAGTTTGACAGTGGCCTGCCAGGCTAGGGAAAGATAGGGAAGAAGTTTATTTGTTATTAGTGCAGAGGAGGGGTGGCCAGGCTGAGCCCAGCAGTTCTGAGCAGGACAGCGCGAGGCTGGGGAGCCATCTCAGCAAGAAGCGTGTCTGGTCTGGGCCTGCATTACTCTATGGCCCCACCTCTGTAGGCCGCAGAAGCGTGGTTGCCATCTGCTTCACTTGGTGTAAAAGGAGTGTTGTCCTCACCCTTGGCAGATTGCCACTCTAGCACCTCAGTTGAAGCGCCTGGCTTAGAGGCCCTCTCTTTCCCTCCCACTAAAGTCAGTCCCTAAGGAAAATTTCCCAGAAGACAGGGCTACACGGTAGTTCCAATGCAGAGAGTTCTGGCTAAGATTTTGTTTGCTTGTGTCTGATGCTGAAAAAAGCTGGCCATATCCCTTACTCCTTTCTTCTCTGTATTGTAAAAATGGCTGTTGTGATCATTCAGCTCAGCTTTTGTGATTGGTACCTCCCAAAGGGAAAAGTGCAATATTCCTTCGAGTAGTGGGGAACAGGATTGATTGTTCAAGAAGCACTGACATACACAGAGCAGCATGTGAGATGTTTAAAGTAGATCCCAGTTATACATCAGGTAACTTAGGAAAACAGCGGTTTACTACATGTTGCATTTGCTGTGGGAGATAGAAATCTTACAGTTAAAACTGAGTTTTAAAAATGCTAGATTAGGTTCTTGGGTCGTGTTATCAACTGTTACTAATCTTTGTGACTATTTAATCTTCAAATATTGTGCTTCAACCCCAGCAAACCGCACGTATCCTGCACCCTACCCCAAAAGAATCATCTGTATTTTAATGCCACTGCTCTAATTGGTCCTTTTTTCTGTTGAGACCAATCGTGACAGTGTTCAAGATTATGGAAGTGTTACAATGCCGCTTTAAGTCTGCAAAACCTCAAATGTAGTCAACTTGACAAACTCTTAAGTGTTATTGTAGATTTAAAATCCATCTGGCACATTGTGGTAGGTATTTGTACAGTTCTTTTAATTATACATAGCTTTAAACCTCAACCTGATGAATTTAACACTTTGGCACCCATGCCTTCACTTCAGAATGAACACTTTCATTGCGATCTTATGTTAATCTGAGAATTGATTTAAAGGAAGATCGATAATCCTACACTTGTAAAAAAAATACAGGGCTATTGTATTTTAGACAGAACATATACAGGAAAATTTTCCAGCCAATTTCGCTACCTCCCAACTTGATGGAATAGAGGTAGCAGGCAAATGCTGGTGCTCCCATCTACCTTGTAGACACCCAGCCATCAAGAATTCTCAAGGCACAACAAGTGCGCTCACTGTTCACAGTAAATGTTTGCAAAACATTCAGTTTAACTTTTGACATCACAAATGATGTCTCATCTGAATTTCAAATCTGAACAATTATCTTTTTGCGTTATATAACACTATTATTTTCTACTGTTCTGAGCATATTAAAATTCTATTGGATTTCAAAAAGGGACTAATAACCAATTGACTTACTATACAAATATCAACTTGTGATACTCAATGAAATTTCTTGCTGTTTACACTTTACATTTTGCTTTACTGAACGTGTATGAGTATTTAATTTTTTAAAAGGCACCATTACACAGTATATCCTACATTTATCACATTTCTTAAAGTGTTAAGATTCTAGGACTCATTTCTATGTATTTTTCTTACTTTACAAAATAACTTGAAACAGTATAGATTTTGTAACTTAATTTTAGCAGCTTCTTTTTTTATTACATTGAATTATAAGAACTGCATGTTACCTTAGAAAAGTTAATATTTGCTGCTTTACTCTTTTGCAAAAAACATTTGCTGTAATGAAGGAATTTGTATTTCCAAAATGTACCTTGACTGCATTTTGTAATATTTACCGCTTTATTCCTAATTCTGCTTTAAAGTATTGAACTGGGCATGAAAAATTAAAATATTAATCCAGAACCTGTGTAAACTGGATGTTGCTTAAAATCTGTATCACTGCCATGTTGGAAACCCAGACTGCTTTTGTGATGTTTCAAATTAATAAAACTATCCTCCTCCTTATCAGCTTACATGTGTCTTCATGGAATCAACAGAAGTATCACAAATGCTCTAAAGCAACTGACAGCAGTTGACTCACTTCTGACTATTATGGTTCAAGATATAATGGGCATGCGATTAACCAACATATAAAACCTAACAGGAAATTCTGTCATATTGTCATCAGAAATATAGTTTCAGTCTCCTGCTACAAAAATTGAAAAACAACAGAATGTAATAGTCTATATAATTAATGAAAGATCATCTTGTAAAAAAAAAAAGACACTCAAAAATCAGAATTAAAACATTTTATTTTTGCCATAAGAAGCTCTACGAACTAATATCAGGTAACGGTTAATGAAAAGTAGAACTTAAAGTCATGACAGGGAAGACTGTACAAGTATGAACACTACAGCACTGGGTGGAAATGAACAAAAGTTTCATATGATTGACAGAGGTGAGAAAGCCAGTGCTGTTGAATTAGTATTTAATTCTTTAGAGTATGCACACCTTGATGATCCAAAAAACTTTTACCATTTTTACCTTTATCTTTTTGGTACAATGGGAAAAATGCAGCATCAATTCCTCATAGTGGTTTTATGTGGGGGATCATTACCAGCAAAATGACAAAATATATTTTAAAGTGAATCTCTCAAGATTGCTATGGCATATAAAAATCTTTGCTTAGTTTGAGCACTTTCATTTTCTGTCATCTCTTTGAATAAGTTGCTATTTCAAACAGTTCCTATCCAGAATATTCATAGGTAATTTAGCATAGGAGCAAATCTGAAGCCAACTTGAATGAAAAAAATAGTTCAATTGCCAGAAAACTAAGTATAAAATAGGCAAACACCATGACAGGTTTTGAACAGTATCTTGCTACAGATTTCCAACCCCATAAACACTGGGAGTGAAGGGTTTTAATTCCCAGAGAGTATTCCACATGGATTCTGAACTTTGGATATAGAGACTTCTAAAAAAACTGAAGACCCTGACATATGTTCAAGTAAGAGTCTTCTGGCAAAAATACAATTTAAAGTGAATTTTCCAGTTTTCCTCCTCCCAAAAAAACTCTAGAAGATACCTTCAGTAGGCAAAGTTGAAATTTCAGACTCAGAACTTAGACAGAGCACAGCAGCAGCAAATAATTATATCAAGATAATTCAGAATGGATAGTTTTCCATTATAGAATTCCTAGTTTGTCATAATGGCCTTGCAGAACCAAGTTTTACTGAAAAAGTGAAAGTGTTTGTCGTTCAGTCGTAACTGACTCTATGCAACCCCATGGACTGTAGCCTGCCAGGCTCCTCTGTTCATGGACTTTCCCAGGCAAGATACTGAAGTGGGTAGCTATTCCCTTTCCAGAGGATCTTCCTGATTCAGGGATAGAACCCAAGTCTTCCGCACTGCAGACAGACTCTTTACCATCTGAGCCATCCAGGAAGTTAGCAGTTAAGTCTGAAAGGACTGGAAGTATCATTCACACTTGTTGAATTATGTCTAACTGGTGAAACAGCATAAATGAAACAGATTTCCACTGAAAACATTTCAGAGTGCACCCTATAGTCAAAGAGTAATGTTATCAATACATATACAGAAAGGAAACAGATATTGCAATTCCAGAGATCAGACTCTTAAGCTGTATGGTAATTTAAAAATTTTCGAAGGATTAGTTTACAAAATGGTCTTAAGGTCTCAACTCACAGAACGGAAAACATAAAAGATGCACATCATTCTAACCCTCGGTAAGCAAAGGATTGTATTATTTTTCTTTCTCCTTGTATTACTGCAAACACTGATGCCTGATACCCTCAGTTACCATCTTAAGAAATACTGAAATCATTATCTTTAAGTCTAGCTTACTGTCAGAAGGATGACGTATACATGAGAAACTGATTAAAGCTTTAAGTTCAAAGTCAAGAAATAGACTATTTTCAAAAATACATTGTTAAGGAGAAAGAAAATATCTATCTTGAATTAAGAAATACTTAAGCAAGGTTACAAAGGACTAATAACTATGCACAACAATCTTTTTCAGTATCTAATCATATCTTTTTTCCTTTGCAAAAATTTACAGAAGTTCAACAAGTCAATCCTGTTATAAACGCTAGGCTATATATTTGTTCCAACCTGCTTCCCTTTTAGTACTGGCACTTCAGTAAGTTTTGACTTTATTTTCTAAGTGTTTAAACATGTGTCATTTTAAAAGGGAGAAAGGTGGTATTTATTGTTCTCAAGATAAATGGGAATCAACAAGCCTATTTAACTTCCTTGTATAGCTTCTGACTGCTATAATACTGCAGCAATTTGCAGATGGGATGGAACTTATTTAAAGAGTAAAAACCTAAAAGGTCTTGCTGAAAGGAAAATACTAGATATCTGATTCAGCTATGTCAAATAAAAACTTCCTATTAGAGATTCTAAGTAATATGAACATTTAAAAATACATGCCAGTAGCCTCCCACCCAAAATATGTAGGAGTCTCATTTATGAAATTTGTCATTTATAAAGATGCATACATAAAGATTAGTTTGGTGTTCAGATTCAAAATTTGAAAATTTCATAGGAATATTCTTTAACCATAATGAGCAAAAAGGAAATCTCCATTCACTTCCATTCTCTGTCTCTATCATATAAGAGCACAGAATTTAAAGCAAATATGATAAAACTTTTAATCTCTTCCTGTCTGCATTACAGAGATTTCTTTTTTGCCCATAGAAACCACACTGCAAAGGTATATATACAGTAGTCCAGGCACCAAAGTCTTTTTGAGACTATGGTGATAAAAGTGAAGTTTAATTCTAATTAGCCAAAACTCGTTCATTCTTCAAATGAGAAACTTGTCTGCACAGCTATTTTCATAAGGGGTGGGAGGCAGGAGGCTGCTATCCATTTGGGTTAGCAAAATACACAACCAAGCAGACTTACTCTGAAAATTTCCAGGACAACTTTAGAAGTTCTCATTTACTCTTTATGCCATATAAAAGACACAACACACATTTATAGTCTCAATAATAAGAAAATTGAGAATTCAGCAGTAAAGTGCTAACACGGAAGGGGAAAGTTGCAAGATATACTAGGGTATGCTAATAACTCCAGTTATTTTCAAAGAACATTCAAACTGATTCAAATTCTATTCAGGAAACTATCTCTCCAAGCTTTTTTTTTCTTTTTGCCTCTTTTAAATGTGCTGAAAGCTAACTATATAAACAGATACTTGGGGGAGGGGGAAGTTCTCAACCTCTATTCAAACTTTCAGAATAATTTGCTTCTAAAAATTATGAACAAATAATCCAACTAGACTACCTTCAGATGACATGGCAGATCAAATGAACTTGTTTTCACCTTTGTTTTACAGGTCTTCTGAAAGCCCTGCCCCTTAAATCCAAACCAAAACTTTCTGATATTTCAAAGGAGTTCAATAAGATTCTGGTATTATAAATTCAAACTCAGTACTGCCATCTGTTACATTCTGTTTAAAAATGGAATCATTTTCCTGCTGAATAAAAATATCTTCCCAGGTCATGGGCTTGTTCTGAGGAGCAGATGTGGTCCCTACTGGAGGTTCTTTCCCAGCATCAACCTTATACCCAATACCGTCATCCTTCATTACAGGCATAGTGCCTGACCTATCAGAGAGGTATGCATATTGTCTGATCTGTAAAGACCTGCATGGATGTAAACGATAAAGCTTCGAGTCTCCAGAAGGATCTTGACTATGAACGGATTTTATGTGTGAAGACATAAACTGATAGTTGATGAAAGACTTGCCACAGGCCAAACACTGATACCTTCGCTCTCCTGTGTGATGAATTTCATGCTTCGTGCGATATTCTGCCAGAGGAAAGACCTTCTCACAGTAACGGCAAGGATATTTCTTCTCCCAAGAATGAATGTTAAAATGTCTCCGCAAGCTTGTCAGGCAGACATATGACCTTTTGCATACAATACAGATATAATAGACCCTTCCATCTACTATTAACTCATAGTGATCATCATGTTTAACTTTCATACGTTTATTTGCCGTCTCACTGCTAGGTGTTTTTGGTATCTCGTTCCCAAGTCTGGCCTCCCCTTCGTCAGGGTCATCTTTGACAGGGATAACTATATCATAAGTATCTTCACCAATATTTGCATAAACCTTGCAACCCGTTGACAAGCCTTCAATTTCAGTAGCTGTATCTAAAGTAATAATCTTCTGACCCTCCATTAGATGTTTGGATCCTAAACCTGGATCATTAGTGTTTCTCGTAATTATATCTGAAATTTTTAAAGAATTGGAAACTGGCTCTTGCAGAAGTGTAGGAATCTGCATCTTCTGTATCAACGATCCATCAAAAGTGGTATTTGGGGGGATCTCAGCCTGTGGGACCAAAGATGTATTACTGACAGCAGAATCTGGACTGGAGCTAATAGTGTCATCATCATCATCTATAATTTCCTCCTCCTCCTCTTCATTGGCCTTGTTTCCTGGTAAAACAGCACTGTTTGGTGGCTGTTGATTCTGTACAAGTAAATTGATTGAAGGAGACATATGATTTGGAAGTGAAGAACTGACATTTGGTGGTGTAGTAATTGGTGTCTGATTTAACAAAATGATGTTGGGAGTCAGATGTGTTGGGGCCGAAGACACCAACAATTTTTCACTTCCCTGTGTCTGGCTCAGAGTTGCCTGATTCACAGAAGTAGGAAGTTTCTGAGTAGGTGTGATGTTTGTTAAAGGGGGAGAGCTATTGCTCACACAAGGTGCATCATCTGAAATAGCAACAGAGCCTGGGTTAGGCTGGACCTCTGCCACTGTGTTGGTACTTGGCAAAGTCTCCTTTGCAGGCAGGATCTCAGAGCAGAAAATGACATCATCGTCGTCATCATCTGAATCAGTAACAATGATCTTTTTTGTCTCATAATCTTCAGCAGACAAGGAAAAAGATTCTGTTATAATTGGCATTATAGTGGCCCCATTTTCTTGGGATTCATCTTTTGATTTTTGTATTTCAGGAGGTGAAGTTTCTGCATTACCATCCTGAGCTGTACCTGAGATGCTTTTAACCTGTGACAGCGGGACACCAAGCTCTGCTATAAATTTAACTCCTAATAACTGCCCTGATTTAATTAACTCATCAAGTAAATCTGATCTAACACGAACAATTTTAGAACTATAGATATAATTGAGAATTTCTGCAAAGATCTCTGCTCTTATAAAGCTCAGTTCAACAACTTGCCCAGCAACTGAGAAGAGCTGATGGAAGTAAGTACTAGAAGCTGAAAGAATGTTCCTATGGGCTCGGAATTTTCGGTCTTCCACAATAACAGTAACATCACAGAAGAGTCCATGGCCACGTTGCTCATTCAAGGAGTTCAGCAGACTGCCAGAGTATTGAATGTCTGTAGCAGAAATCAGTTTCCTACTCTCCATGCCTGTAAGAGAAGGGAGAAGGGGAGATGAGTGATTAGGAAAGAAAAACACAAGTACTTCATTATTTAGAATTTTAGCTACAGCATCATTAAATAGTTTATTGGAGTTTTAACAGAAGTTTGGTGTAACTTTTTGGTTTTTATATAAACTGTTCTTACAGATTTTTGTATATAACTGTTCTTTGGACCACATGTCAAATCTCATGACTTCCCCCTGAGAAGAGACAAGCAAGTTTTAAACTGATCTACAGATTTGAACACTAATCTCTTCCTTTGAATCTTAGATACATGCATCACCACTAAGCAATTTTTAAAGACTAAAGTTAATTTTCTTGTTCCAATTTTGGATTTTCTCAAGAGTTTAATTTTTAACTGAACACTTTAAGAAAAATCTTCATTGTGAACACATAAAAAGTTATTTCACCTGTAAATGAATGATGTGTCAGAAAAGCTTGATGTGTGCAATACTAAGTCCAAAATAGGTAGGATTCCTAAACGTTAAACTTATCTTTAACAACATATTCAACAGCTACTCCCTGCAGCCACAGACTGAACCAGCATTCATAAACACTGGTGACTATTACCTCTAGTTTTTATGTTCTTATTTTAATGGGGGTGCTTCATCTGGATAAACTATGAAACACCTTTCTTACCCTCTCCTCTTTTCTTCTTCCCCTCACCTGTCTACCCACCACAATCTCCAGAGATGGAATGTTAGAGCACCAAATGAAGTCAACAAATGCTATTGCGAAAAACAAAACAAGGGAAAAGTTTACCATTTCTTAAAGCTCAATTGCGTGAAAACACAAAACATTTCATTTTGTTGGGAAAGAATTATGAGCACTGATATGAGAATTTTCTTCACACAGAATGAATTAGTGAAAATGAAGATATAAACTTACTGGAACAGACCAGACATCACTCTAGAAAAGGAGAGGGAATGTCAAAAAATAGTACTGCTGTGTGCGACCCTCTAAACAATTTTCAGCACAATTTAAATACATAAAATGATACATGTATATATAATTAAAAATTAGTTGATAAGTCCTTTTGGTAAAGAGACACTTCTATTGCTAGTATATATTCTTTCCCTTTAGAGTTACCAAAATAGTACAACTGTCACAGTGCTTAAGTTATACACATGTGGAAGGCAGGGCGTCTCAAATATCTTCTAAATTTTTCAAAATTATAGCTTAGAAACAAACAAAAAAATAAGAAAAGTCTAGGAATCAAGGATTTAAAACATCATGTTATAAGGCATTACTTGTTAACAGTACCAGGGAATTCCAGGTTACCATAAAGGCATTCATCAGAAAGGGTGACCTTTGGACAGCGAGCCAGCTACCAGCGCTTCCGAAATATGGGCATTTCGACACAAGTCACTTTTCAGTGGATAGACAGGTTTTCTGAATACAGTTCCACTATTTTTGTCCTTTGCAAATGGGTTTTCCCAACGGGGCAAGAATTTCAATATATAAGTCCAGGTGACACCAGGACTTGGTTTCATTTTGTCTTTCCCGTCCAGGTGGACCCAGGATCAGCACAAATCGGTCTGAACCCATCCCAACCCCAGATCCGCGACCTGACCGTGGAAAAGCCATTCTGCACGCCCGTGAGGCAAATCCTTGACCGAGGGCAGGTGACGTTGGAAAAGAGAGACGCCACCCGCGAGAGTGAAACAACCTACACGCGGCTCCCACAACGCGGCAGCTGAACCCCGTCTCCCTCTGTCCACTCCTTCTTCCCCACTCGCACCCGGCCGGCTGCAACCGAGTTTTTCAACCCGGATTCACGTGGAAAAGCAGTTTCTTGCAAATACAGATGGAAGGCCGGCCAGCACGGTCAGGGCGGGGGTAGTCGGGCGAGGCGGCCGGCCAGAGAAAGTAGAAGGTGGCGAAGCGGAGGGTGGGGTGTTGGGAGGGGATGTGGCCAAGCAGGCGGCATTGTTATGCCCTGGGAAGGGGAGGATGGGCCTGGCCGAAAAGCTCTAAATCAAAGTCGGGGTGAGGAGGGGGAACTGGCGCAAAAAGGCAGGCGAGGGCCGTGGAAAACGCCGAGTGGTTCTCCGCGGTGGGCTCCCCAAGCTCCGGGCCTACCCCGGGCCCTGACGGCCCCTGACGGCGGAGGGGACCGCGCCGCGGCCCTCCCGGTTCGTCCCCTCCTTCGCTCCCGAGCCCACACAAAGAAAAGGGCCGGAGGAGCGGAGCCTCCGACTCCGCCGCTTCCTGGTTCAAGTGAGGAGAAAGCGAAGGCAGGCGCGGCCCAGAGACGGAGGAAGCCGGCGCGCTCCCTCGCCCCCTCCCGGGTCGCAGCCGGTTCCTCACCTGCTTCCCGGCGCCGCCGCTTCTCGTCGTCGGCCCGCGCGGAAGGGTGGGAATCCTCCAACAGTCAGAAGCCGGACTCTGCGGCGATTCGGCTCCTTCTTTAAACGTCGCTCCAGTCTTGGTCAACGTCGACGCGGCTACCGCCTCCCGCCGCCACCGCTGCCACAGCTGCCTCACGCCGCCGACAGAGGGCACCGCGCGGGGGCGAGACGCCGAAGACGAAGGAGCCCTCCTCTTCCGAGCGCGGTTCGGCTCTTTCCGGAGAGGCCCGAGCGCTAGGCCGTCCCACTTCGGCGCCCCGCTCCGCCTTCGGCTCCTTCCGCAAGGGGCGGAGGAAGACTGGGAAGCGCCGGGAGCGCTCGGCCCCTTCCGGAGGGCGAAAGGGTGGGAAAAAGGAAAGGGAAAGATGGGGCAACGCGGCAGTAACGGTTGGGATGCGAGGGATACTAGTCCCTTTTCTCTACTTTCGTGTAAGCTTCCAGGGCGTAAAAACTTCGAGAGACTAATAAGGTTTCATTTCTTTTGAAAGTTCGAGACTGCCCTATTTAATAGCCCGTTTGTTAGATGATAAACCAATCCTAAAGGAAATCAGTCCTGAATATTCACTGGAAGGACTGATGCTGAAGCTGAAGCTCCAATATTTTGGCCACCTGATGCGAAGAACTGACTCATTGGAAAAGACTCTGATGCTGGGAAAGATTGAAGGCGGGAGGAGAACCGGATGAGAGAGGATGAAATGGTTGGATGGCATCTCTGACTCGATGGACACGAGTTTGAGCAAGCTCCGGCTGTTGGTGATGGACAGGGAAGCCTGGTGTACTGCAGACCATGGGGTTGCAAAGAGTCGGACGCGACTGAGTGACTGAACTGAACTGAAACCACCTTGACAAATAATCAGAATGAATATAATCAATTATTATATTGTAATCATTGTAATGAATGAAAGTATGTAAGTAATGAATGAATGTAATGAATGTAAGTAATGAATCAAGTCATGATTTATAATTCAAGTTGTAGGATAACAAGCACATTCTAACACCTACTTTGAAGAAATCAGTTTTTGGGTAAGTACTATCTTCTCAACTGAATACTAAATGATGCAATATTGTTAATTCCTTCATTGCAACTTCTCTTTTCTGACCACCTGTTTGATCTGTACCAAATCTTATGTTAGACTGTGTGGAATACAAAATGAATAAGCCAAGGTCTCTACCTTTTCAAAGAGCTCAGTAGATAGGTATACAAACATCGACAAAATACAGAACACAGAGAAGGAACTAGCAAACTGAATTAGAGCTGCATCTTGAAAGATAAATAGTAACACTTGCATTGTGTGTATTTATTACTTTTATTTACATAGCATTTCCTGCACAGAGGGCTTTACTGTCCGCACATAGTAGGTGTTCAATAATTGTTAAGTGAATGAATACATGAATGAGTTGTGGTAATTTGAAAAACTCCTCTGGTAATCCACTTCTGACTGAGTACATGATGAATGAAGTGACAGGATGGGTGTTTGAAGAGCCAAATATTTCCCTTCAGGCTGGTTATTGATCATATTCAACTAAGGAACCAAAATAGTAGCATTTTCTTCAACAATTAGAGCCATTCACTATGTTCATTTTCTTTTTTCTTTTTTAAAAAATATATATACAGGATAATAATTGCATCAGTTTCCAAAAACTTGAATTAGCACTTATTTACCATTCAGTTGGAATCCTTCCACTTCCTTCCTACAAAAATCCTGAAGAAAATGTCCATCAGGATATTCCAGAATAAAAACAGATCTACTAACTATATTTAATTTTCTTCAACATAAAAGCAGACAAGGATGTCATCATCTATTGACCTCTAATCTATTCTACATTCTCCTCAATAAAGTCAAGTCACATAGTAAAATATCAAAGTAGTGTAATGCAGCTGTATTTTCACATGGAGATAAGAAATCCATACGAAATTCCCTAGGTGTTTCTCCAAGGTTTTGTATTGTAAAAAAAAAAAAAACAACTATGTGGGAATCACTGCATTATTAATATAAACACATTTCATGGAAAATAGAAGTGTGCTGTTGTAAAAGAAATTAAGACAGATGGTAGTGTTTTCCTGGCAACTGAGCACTTAACAAAATTACTCAGAACATTAATGATCATTTTTCTGAGTCATCCTCTCACAAAATTTAGTAGCAAAAAAATATTTAGGAAATAGGACAAAGTACATCTTGAAAGTTTAGGATCTATTTATCTTTCAGTAGCTTAGTTGACAAAAACTAAAACAAGATATTTCTTTGAAATATAGATCATAGTAACTGCCACTATTGATATCAAGTAGGTGTTGGTTACCTCTCAGTAAACTGTAAGATGCAATATAATTTCTTTTACATCAGCACCAACAGCTGATGTAAAACACCAAGACCTCCAACCGAATTGCCTAGCCTTTATCCCCTTCCTGAAAGGGCTTTAAAAGTGTGGGACCCCAGCTGAGATATGATGAAGGCCTGTTACTTCAAAGTGTAGAAAACTGCCTCTTCCCTTCTGTCCACGTGGCTCACTCCCTAACTCAGCAAAAACTAAGCTAAAATTAAGAAACTTTAATTTTTAAAATTAAAATTAAGAAACCCCACACCTAAGGTCAATTAATCTATGACATAAGAGGCAAGAATATACAATGGAGAAAAGACAGTCTCTTCAACAAGTGGTGCTGGGAAAGCTTGCTACATGTAAATCAATGAAATTAGAACACTCCCTCACACCATATACAAAAATCAACTCAAACTTGTTTAAAAACCTAAATGTAAGACATGACACCATAAAAATCCTAGATAGGAACATAGGGAAAACACTCTTTGACATAAATCATTGCAATATTTTCTTGGCTCAGCCTCCCAAGGCAAAAGAAATAAAAGCGAAAAGAAACAAAAGGGACCTAATCAAACTTAAAAGCTTATGCACAGCAAAAGAAACCATCAACAAAATGAAAAGACTACCTATGGAATAGGAGAAAATGTTTTCAAAGGATGCAACTGACAAAGGGTTAATATCCAAAATACAAAAACAGCTCACACAACTCAATATCGAAACAATTCAATATCCAAAATACAAAAACAGCTCATACAACTCAATATCCAAACAATTCAATCAAAAACTGGGCAGAATACCTAAATAGACACATACAGATGGCCAACAGGCACATAAAAATTATTCACTAATAATTAGAGAAATGCAAATCAAAACCAGTCAGAATAGCTATCATCAAAAAGTCTACATATAATAAATGTTGGAGAGGGTGTGGAGAAAAGGGAATCCTCACACACTGTTGCTGGGAACGTAAGTTGGTGCAGCCACTATGAAAAACAGTATGGAGGTTCCTGAACAACAAAATTCTGTAAAGCAACTATCCTTCAATTAAAAAGTAGATTTAAAAAAACAACCCTTATGCTATCATTTGTGACCAGAAAATCATTGTATAAATAATAAAATATGTAAACCTGAGAACTATTGGATCATAACATTACGTAGAAGCATTAAAGCACAATTACACCCTAGCAAAAATAAAAACAACTAAAAATAGAACTACCATATGATACAGCAATTCCACTCCTAGGTATATATATGGAAAAAACACAAACTTTTAATTCAGAAAGATACATACACGTTACTGTTCATATTAGCACTATTTACAAAAGCCAAGACATGCAAACAATTCAAGTGTCCATCAACAGACGATTGACTTAAAGAGATGTGGTACATATATACAATGGAATATTATTACTTAGCCATAAAAAAGAATGCAATATTGCCATTTATAGCAACATGGATGGACCTGCAGAGTATTTTGCTTAGTGAAGTAAGTCAGAAAGAGAAAGACAAATACTATATGATGTCATTTATATATGGAATCTAAAAAATAATACAGATGAATCTGTATACAAAACAGAAACAGAATCACAGACATAGAAAACAAACTCATGGTTACCCAAAAGGAGAGGGAGAGAGAGAGGGACAAGTTGGAAGTATGGGATTAACAGATACAAACTAATATATATAAATAAAAGATAAACAACAAAGATTTACTGTATAACACTGGGAACAATATTCATTATCTTATAATAACTTATAATGGATAATAATCTGAAAAAATTAATATATATAACTGAACACTTTGTTGTACACCTGAAACTAACACAATATTGTAAATCAATTATTATTGTTTAGTCAGTAAGTTGTATCCAACTCTTTTGTAACCCCAGGAACTGTAGCCTGCCAGGCCCCTCTGTCCATGGGATTCTCCAGGCAAGAATACTGGCGCGGGTTGCCATTTCCTTCTCCAGGGGATCGTCTGCACCCAGGGACTGAACCCGTGTCTCCTGCATTGCAGGTGGGTTCTTGAACTCTGAGCCTCCAGGGAAGCCCTAAATTAACTACACTTCAATTAAAAAAAGAATTTAAGGGCTTCCCTGGTGACTCAGTGGTAAAGGATCCACCTATCACTGCAGGAGACACGGGTTTGATCCCTGACCCAGAAAGATCACACGTGCCACAGAGCAACTGGGTCCATGTGCCACAACTACTGAGCCTGTGTTCTAGAGCCGGGGAGCCACAACTACTGAAGGCCTACTGAAGCAACTGTCCTCTCCTATGTTAAAACACCAAGAACCTTGTGGGTGCTTAATATATATTAATTGATGATGATAAAAGAAAAAATGACGTTTCTTCAGTCCTATAGCCCTTCCCCTGAGTTGTACTTAGCTACACAAATTTAGAAAGGTCACTGCATGAGTATAAGAAGAAACCACAGTAAGGTATCATGGAAAAAACCAAGACTTGGGCAGCAGTGAAAGCATTGGGATTCTGGTACTTCCACTTAGCTGTGGAAGTACCCTGAGCCTGATTCTTCATCTGTAAAATAAAGATAATAATACCTCCCCATAGAGTTGTTTTGAGGATTAAATGAATTAACTATGGATAGTGTCAAACTGCTTACAATTTCCATTTGTGAGGCCTGCCTTGACCCAGTAGATGGTAGACTGATATGGTTACTTGAATTATTGAGTGACTGAGTATCTGGAACCTTATAAGTGCTAAATATGTTTGCTTTTTCATTACTCTCCCCTTTTCTGCTTTATCCCAACAATTCTCTCTTTAAGTGACTTGCTTGATAACTGCGGATTCTCTTTTTCTTTTTAAAACCTTCCAAAGGTAACTGCATAGGGATATATAACCCTCCTACAGGGAAAGAGGAAGTGGACATTGCTGACAGTAATACAATCTACTCCCCCAAAAGCAACAGGTAGCCTATTTCAAATATGAGAAGAGTTGAGAGAATGCACTACCCAGGCATCCTTTGTGAAAAACTACTTGGCAATATGAAATCAAATCCAATAAGAAATGAGTCAAAATAAAGAATTAAGAATGGACATTTTGTAATGAGCCAATCTACTTAAATGGAGGACTAAGACCAAACGAGGTTGATTATGAATATGTGATAGAAGAAACTATTAATATTATATACACCCTGACACAATAAAAATCCATTAATGTGTTCATTAAATTCATATCACTTGGTACCTACTCTGTGCCAGGAAATGCTCTACACACTATAGATACAATCATCATCAAGATGAAGTCCTAGTGGGATTTCCCTGGTGGTCCAGAGGTTAAGATTCCGCCCTCCCAAGGCAGGGGACATGGGTTTGATCTCTGGTTGGAGAACTAAGATCCTGCATGTCATGTGGTGTGGCCACGTTTAAAAAAAAAAAAAAGAAGGTGAAGTCCTAGTCTTCAGGAAACTTAGATTCTAATGGGAGAGACGTGCAATAAACATATTACCTAAATATATAATATCAGATAGCAATGAGTGCTATGAAGAAAAATAACCAGCATAAAGGGAGAGAGAATGATGAGGGTGGTATTGTAAATCTTTTCAGGGACGACCTCTCTGAAAAGATGATGCATGAGCAAAGAACAGAATGAACTAAGGGAAAGTCATGCAAATATCTGGGGAAGCATTCTAGGCAGCAGAACATGTCAATGCCCTTCAACCAAAGACCACCAGGAATATACTCACAGCTGATAAATTGGATTTATTTTTCTTTGCAGGGAGGAAGAACGAACACCATAGGGAACTGTAGAGGTGTTTCAGTAAGAGAATGTTAGAAAGAACCTACTATAGTATTTGGATGATTTAGGGCATTGGGCATCTCAATGATCTCATCTGTAGGGAGGACAGACTAGAGCAAGGATAAAGCTGTAATGGGTAAAGACGCAGTCACCCATGTTGGTGAAGAGAGGGGGTGTTTGGTGTTTCGTAGGTAGTAGAGCAACCTTTGTTTTTGGTCTGTGCTTAGAAAAAATAACAAAGTGGTTTCGTTTTGTCTCACGTCAGTCATCTAGTGATGACTGACATCTAGACTGGTGTTCTGTAAGTTTATGTCCAACAGAAGAACATGGCCTGAGTGCTAGCCGGCTTCCAGATATCAGGGGCTGCTTTCCAACCCACTTTCTCTAACAGCAAGTGAAAAACCTTAGAATATCAAGAATAAACTTTAGAGGTGGTGGGAGAGGAGGTATAATAGTGGCTATTTCCTTATTTTTACTAGAAAATTGTTAGTTGATAGTGCATTATTATTGTATGGGACATACTTATGCCTGCGTGCTAAGTCGCTTCAGTTGGGTCCCACTCTTTGCTACCCTATGGACTGTAGCTTGCCAGGCTCCTCAGTCCATGGGATCCTCCAAGCAAAAATAGTGGGGTGGGTTGCCATGCCCTCCTCCAGGGGATCTTCCTGACTCGGGGATGGAACCCAAGTCTCTGCATCCACAGGCAAGTTCTTTACCACTAGCACCACCTGGAAAGCCCAGGACAGTACTTATACTAAGACATTATTCATTGTTTAGTGAAATTCAAATGTGATCAAGCCTACTGTATTTTTTTCCTGCTAAATCTGACAGCACTAAAATAAACACACAGTCAGTTGCATAAGAAATACTTTGAATACTTTATGCCTTTTCTTTTCTTCCCACTTAGATTTTTATTTTAAATCAAGATAGACTCAAAAAAATAATGTAACTCGATTTGGGCCATTCCTATATATTCTGTATGTACATATATATGCACATCTGTGCATATATTGGGCTTCCCAGGCGGCGCTAGTGGTAAAGAACCCGCTTGCCAATTCAGGAGACATAAGAGACCCGGTTTGCGTCCCTGGGTCAGGAAGATTCCCCTGGAGAAAGGAAAGGCAGCCCACTCCAGTATTCTTGCCTGGAGAATCCCATGGACAGAGGAGCCTGGCAGGCTACAGTCCATAGGGTCGCAAAGAGTCGGACACGACTGAGCGACTTAGCACGCACCTGCATATACTATGTATATGTACACTTACACACACACACACACACACACACACACACACACACACGAGAAACAGTAAGCACCCAATAGTATAGAGTATAACGTAACACACAGGCATAGAAATCACCTGAAACGCAAGCAGAACTGGCTGTGTTGGTGAGACGGCCACTCTGAAATGTACCCTGTGGTGTGTCACCCTTCCTTTCAGTCATTTCAAGGACAAGGCTGAGGAAGACACAGTCACTGATCCAACTTAGACCTGGCGAGCCTCCTGAGGAACCGGAAGGATGCGCGGAACCGGTTGCAGCGGCGGCTTTTTTATACGGATGTACACGTCGTTTCACTTCGGCTGGACACCACATAGGCCCGGGGAAGGGTTTTGCCGACGTACCCGGAAGGTTTACCGCGGTTTCCTCGGCGTTGGAGTGCTTGTGGAGCGGCGGGGTCTGGGAGCCAAAGAGACCGAGATCTTCCCCGGCTCGTGAGTGTGCCCTCTTTCGTGGCAACAATGGCTGTGGTGTCTGGCTCGCGCAGCCCGGAGTGGGATGCATCGCAGTTCCTGGAAGAGCCCCGAGCGCGCGGAGCCGGCGCTCTCGCCTGCTTTCGGCCCGGGGACCGGAATGGCCTCGGTCGTCAGCTGGATGTCCTCAGCCGAGGCCCCCGAAACCAGCCCTGCGACCCCGGCTCGCCGTGTCGTTCGCGAGAGCGGCCCTCAACTCATCGGGGCGGACCCTCCTCTGCTTCTGCCTCCTAGTCCGCCGAGCGCGGCAGCCAGGATCGCGGCTGCGGGAGCAACGAGCCGGGACGATCTCCTGGACAAGGACCAGGAGGAGGTGAGTGATACGGCCGCACCTTCGCTCTGAGGAGCCCACCTGCCTTCAGAGTCCGCTTCATCTCTCGTCCTTCATCTGTCCTCTCTGAACAGTCTCAGGTAAGCATTTCTACCTTCCTT
The DNA here is from genome assembly GCF_910594005.1 of Cervus elaphus. Lineage (NCBI taxonomy): Eukaryota > Metazoa > Chordata > Mammalia > Artiodactyla > Cervidae > Cervus > Cervus elaphus. The sequence continues at coordinate 43,816,658 of NC_057848.1, read as the reverse complement.
GCACCCATCTCCATCTTTTGCTTCTGTCCTCGACAGCTCCTTATTCGCCCATTTTCTCCCTTAATTCTCACTCATCCTTGGGCCCCTTCATGTGGGCCCCTGACCCCTCCACCCGCTTCCAGCTCTGGTCTGGCAGCAGACATGGCCAAGGGTCCCAGATCTATATATAGTGTTTATTTACTGTGTCATTTGTGAGCAAGTTTTTATTCTCCACTAGACTGAATTCCTGGAAAGGAGGAGCCCGATTTTATTCATCACAGAATTTGCAATGCATAGCACTTAGTAAGAGCTCAACCATTGTGTGCTGAATGATCAGTTTGAGATGATAACAGGATGTGTAAGTGGAAATTCTTTGTAGGGAGTTGGAAAGTGTTGAAAGAGTTTAAACTGGAAAAGAGAAAACTTTCTCTGAAGACACGATTGGGTGAATGTAGGAAAAGTGATGTGTGTAACAGCAGATGAAGCTAAGATTGAGACCACTTTTTTGTGAAGTGATCTCAATCTTAACCTTGAGGAAGAGGGGAGAGTGAGATCAATTTTCCTCTAATGAAAGTGAGTATTGGAGTGGGAAAATAGTTTAAGAAGTTGTTCAGTTGCCCAGTCATGTCTGACTCTGCAACTGCATGGACCGCAGCCCTCCAGGCCTGCCTGTCCCTCACCATCTCAGTAAGTTTGCCCAAGTTCATGTTCATTGCATCAGTAATGCCATCCAGCCATCTCAACCTCTGGTTCCCTCTTGTCCTTCTGTCCTCAATCTTTCCCAGCATCAGGGACTTTTCCAATGAGTCAGCTGTTCGCATCAGATGACCAAAATACTGGAGTTTCAGCTTCAGCATCAGTCCTTCCAATGAGTATTCAGAGTTCATTTCCCTTAAGATTGACTGGTTTGATCCCCTTGCTGTCCAAGGGACTCTCAGGAGTCGTCTTCTTCAGCACCACAGTTCAAAGGCATCAATTCTTTGGCGTTCTGCCTTCTTTACAGTCCAGCTCTCACAACTGTACATGACCACTGGGAAAACCATAGCCTTGACTATAGGGACCTTTGTTGGCAGAGTAATATCTCTGCTTTTCAACACACTGTCTAGGTTTGTCATTGCTTTCCTGCCAAGAAGCAAACGTCTTCTGATTTCATGGCTGTAGTCACCATCCGCAGTGATTTTAGAGCCCAAGAAGAGGAAATCTGTGACTACTTCCACCTTTTCTCCCTTTATTTGCCATGAAGAAATGGGGCTGGGTGCCATGATCTTAGGTTTTTTAATATGTAGTTTTAAGCCAGCTCTTTAACGCTCCTCTGTCACCTCTTTAGTTCCTCTTTGCTTGCTGCCTTTAGAGTGGTATGATCCACATATCTGAGGTTGTAGATGTTTCTCCCACCTATCTTGATTCCAGCCTGTAACTCATCCAGCCCGGCATTTCTCATGATGTGCTCCACGTATAGGTTAAACAGGGTGACAGCAGACAGCCCTGACGTACTCCTTTCTCAGTCTTGAACCAGTCGGTTGTTCCATACACGTTCTAACTGTTGCTTCTCGGCCCTCATCCAGTTTTCTCAGGAGACAGGTAAGATGGTCTGGTATTCCCATGTCTTTAAGAGCTTTCCACAGTTTATTATGGTCCACACAATCAAAGGCTTTAGCGTAGTTGATGAAACAGAGGTAGATGTTTATCTGAAATTCCCTAGCTTTCTCTATGATCCAGCAAATGTTGGCAATTTGATCTCTGGTTCCTCTTCCTTTTCTAAATCCAGCTTGGACATCTGGAAGTTCTTGGTTCACATAATGCTGAAACTTAGCATGCAAGATTTTAAGCATGACCTTACTAGCATGGGAGATGAGTGCAATTGTCCAATGGTTAGCACATTCTTCAGTGCTACCCTTCTTGGGAATTGGGATAAGGATTGACCCATCCCAATTTAAGAAGGAAAAGTTCTAATTATTGCTCTGTAAGTATTCATACCTGCTAGGTGCCTTGAATGTATTAAAAATGAGAAATTTACAAGCATTACAGGCATTGAGGGGCAGATTGACAAGACAACAGCTGGGAGATGTCTACATGATTCTTTTTCTTCCAGTAGTGGAGGTAATACAGCATAGTGAAGAGTAGGATAGTTGCTGGATTCAGGATTCAGATTGCCTGAGTTGGAAACCCTGCTTTGCTACTTAATACCTGTATAATTTTGGGTGTCAAGAGTTTACCTGAGCTACTCCATGGTATTACTGCCTTCACATCCATTTTCTTTGCAGGGACCTTAAGCTGACCCTAGCCCCCTCCTGTAAGCACATGCCCTTGATAGCAACCCATAGAGTTACAAGCAAATTTAAGTTCCTGACATGACTTCTCAATAGCCCACATGATCTACAGTCTCCCCTGCCTCCCGGGGCCTCTATGCTGTGTGGCCACCTTAGAGAAACCCCTGTGGGGCTTACCAAAACCCTCACTCTTTTGGTTTAAATTGACCAAAATGGCCCTAGCCTGGGAACTCCAAAGGACTCCATCCACAGGCCATACAAAGGCCCCAGGTCCTGTCACTCTGTCTGTACCCTACCTTGACCTCCCCGTGTGGCCCCTGGAGGTGTGCTGGGCACTTCTTCTAGGACTTATGAGTAATAAACTACTCTATTTCAGTTTCTCTTGTGGTCTGGTATGGGATTTTGGCTCAGCATTGGGCACCCTGTGCTCCACTTGACAAATGTTAATTTAAGAAAGTCAAGGAGCTTCCCTGGTGTCTCAGTGGTGAAGAATTCGCCTGTCAATGCAAGAGATACAGGTGCAGTCCCTGATCTGGGAAGATTGATCCCACGTGCCGGTGAGCAACTGAGCCTGTGCACTGTAACTATTGAGCCTGTGTTCTAGAGCCTGGGAGCTGCAGCTACTGAAGCCCCTGCCCTCTGAAACAGAGGAGGCCATGGCGTTGAGCAGCCCGTGCTTGGAAGCTAGAGAGCAGCCGCTGCTCCCCCCAACTAGAGAAAGCCCACACAGCAACAAAGACCCAGCATAGCCAAAAATAAATACATAAATAAAGTTATATATAAAAAATCCTCTGAAAAAAGTCAAAACATCAGGCAAATTACTTAACCTCTCTAAGCTACATTTTTTTCACCTATTTAAAAAAGGGGGGGGATAAAAATAGTGCTGACATTTTTAGGGTTGTGATGCTTTAGTGCCTGGAAGCAGGAACAATAAAAATAGCCCTGAGTTATGTTGGAGACCTACCTGTCCAAGTTACAGGTTTCAGAAAGGTTCCCCCTTGCCCCATCTGTGTCAATCAAAAACCAAACAGCTTGTTTAATTTTTATAGTTATTTATTTTTGGCTGTGCAGGATCGTCATTGCTTTGTGTGGGCTTTCTCTAGATGCGGTGTGCAGGGGCTACTCCTTGTTGTGTTGAGTGAGCTTCTCTTGCTGTGGAGCATCGGCTGTAGGCACTCAGACTTCAGTAGTTGTGGCTCTCAGGACTCAGAGCTTGGGTTCAGTAATTGTGGCACAGGGCCTTAGTTGCTCCAAGGCATGTGGAATCTTCCCGGACCAGGGATCAAACCCGTGTCCCCTGCATTGGCAGGTGGATTCTTCTCCACTGTGCCACCAGAGAAGTCCTCAAAAAACTTATTTTAGAATCCTTAACCAAAAGGTGTAAGACAGCTTGGATGAAATTTGCATTTGTGCATGTAGAAGATCATTTATTTTAAGAGTCCAGATGAAACCAGGTAGCAGCAGGGACTGTTTTATTAGGTCTCGTCTTCACACTGTTGGTGAGAGAGAGGATCCCTCCCAAGGGTTAGGGGACTGCTGAACACAGGCCCCCTGACATTGGACACATAAGATCCACTCTGCAGGGATAACCTGGAGCAGTACTCGCCCCTTTGATAAAGAGGGTTGTTTGGCTAGGGGACCTTTTCTGCAGGGGCAGAGCAGGAAGGGGAATTTGCAGTTAGGCCACTGGAGGCCCTGTGAGTTTCCCCAGATGTAAAGGCAGTACATATTATTGGGCCTTAATTTTCAGCCCTATACCACAAAGACTGTGCTTCTTTACAGTCTGGCAGACATCATTGCCCCCTATACTTATATATTCCAAGGACTATTATCTGTATGTTTACTTTTTTAAAAATTAATTTATTTTTTATTGAAGGATAATTGCTTTACAAAATTTTGCTCTTTTGTGTCAAACCTCAACATGAATCAGCCATAGGGCAGCAATGGAGAAACAGACATAAGAGAATAAACTTAGGGACATAGGGAAAGGGGAGGAGAGGGTGAGATGAATGCAGAGAGTAACATGAAAAGTTACATTACCATATGGAAAATAGATACCCAACAGGAGTTTGCTGTATGGCTCAGGAAACTCAAACAGGGGCTCTGTATGTTCACTTTTTTAAGCATTTTATTTATTTATTATTTTTAATTTTCGCCCATGCTGGGTCTTTGTTGCTGTGTGGGCTTTTCTCTAGTTGCAGCGAGTGGGGGTTACTCTCCCCCACTTGCAGCCTTCTCATTGCGGTAGTTCTCTTGTTGTGGAGCATGGGCTCTAGGGCACTCCGTTTCAGTAGTTGCGGCTTCCGGGCTCACGTGTGTGTGTGTGTTAGCTGCTCAGTCGTGTCCAACTCTTTGCAACCCCATGAACTGTAGCCTGCCAGGCTCCTCTGTCCATGAAATTCTCCAGGCAAGAATACTGGAGTGGGTTGCCATTTCCTTCTCCAGGGGATCTTCCCGACCCAGGGATTGAACCTGGGTCCCTGCACTGCAGACAGATGCTTGACCGTCTGAGCAACTAGGGAAGCCCCCGGGGCTGAAGAGCACAGGCTCAATAGTTGTGGCACACAGGCTCAGTTGCTCTGAGGCATGTGGGATCTTCCTGGATCAGGGATTGAACCCATGTTTCCTGCATTGACAGGCGGAGTCTTCACCACTGAGCCACCAGGGAAGCCCCTATACCAAGTTTTTAGTAATTTAAAGTTTAAAACATAACAGAGAATAGAATTACTGGACTTGTTCAATTTGAATATATATAAAATATAACAGAATTCAGCTATTTTTTTAAAAAAAATTTTGTTTCTATAAAACATTTCTATATATTGAAATCTATGAGTTTACACCAATACCTCAAATTCCAACCCATAGCACAGGGTTCATTCTAGCTTTTCCCTTTTGTCTTGAATTCAGCTATTGAGTTATAATTTACATGCCTCTATCGTCTGGAAGACTAAGTGAGATATAAATACAGAATTGGGAGCTCCTGAAGTGTGGGAACTTTCTCCAAAGAGTCCTTTAGACTGAATTGTGTGCCCCCCAAATTCATATGTTGAAGGTCTAACCCTCGAAGTGAGTGTAATCAGCAATAGAGCCTTTAAGGAGATGATGAAGGTTAAATAAGCTCATGAGGGGGCTTCCCAGGTGCTGCTAGTGGTAAAGAACCTGCCTGCCAATGCAGGAGATGTAAGACATGTAGGTTTGGGTTTGATCCCTGGAGGAGGGCATGGCAACCCACTCCAGTACTCTTGCCTGGAGAATCCCATGGACAGAGGAGCCTGGCGGGCTTCGGTCTATAGGGTTACAAAGAGTCAGACACAACTGAAGAGACTTAGCATGCACCCACAGCCAATTAACAATGTTGTAATAGTTTCAGGTGAACACTGAAGGGACCCAGTCATACATACCTGTATCCATTCTCTCTCAAACTCCTCTCCTATCCAGGCTGCTACATAACATTGAGCAGAGTTCCATGTGCTAGACAGTAGGTCTTTGTTGGTTCAGTTCAGTCACTCAGTCATGTCCAACTCTTTGTGACCCCATGAACTGCAGCATGCCAGGTCTCCCTGTCCATCACCAACTGCCGGAGTCCACCCAAACCCATGTCCATTGAGTCAGTGATGCCATCCAACCATCTTATCCTCTGTCGTCCCCTTCTCCTCCTGCCCTCAATCTTTCCCAGCATCAGGGTCTTTTCAAATGAGTCAGCTCTTTGCATCAGGTGGCCAAAGTATTGGAGTTTCAGCTTCAACATCAGTCCTTCCAATGAACACCCAGGACTGGTCTCCTTTAAAATGGACTGGTTGGATCTCCTTGCAGTCCAAGGGACTCTCAAGAGTCTTCTCCAACACCACAGTTCAAAAGCATCAATTCTTCTGTGCTCAGCTTTCTTTATAGTCCAACTCTCACATCCATACATAACCACTGGAAAAACCATAGCCTTGACTAGACGGACTTTTCATTTTAAATATAGCAGTGTGTACATGTCCATCCCAAACTCCCTAACTATCCCTTCCCTCCATCCTCCCCCTCTGGCAAGCGTAAGTTTGTTCTCTTAGTCTGTGAGTCTCTTTCTGTTTTCTAAGTTCATTTGTTTCATTTCTTCTAAAATTTCACAGATAAAGGATGTCATACGATATTTCGCCTTCTCTGTCTGACTGACTTCACTCAATATGACTATGTAAGTCATTAATAAAAATGTTATATAGGAGAAAATGAAGGTCAGAGCTCAGTGGCACGCCACTGGAAACCTCCCTGCAGGCTGACATTTATCCATCAGGCAGCATTCTACATTTCTCTGTCTTGTTCACAGACATGCCATGAAACACCTTGTCAAATGCCTTGCTGATACCCAGATACAGAGTGCTTACATTTTTACTGATCTGCCAAGCCAGTAATCATAATAAAAAATAGAAATGAAATGAGGTTTGTCTAATGACTTCTTACAGAATTTATGTGCCTTCTGATGGTTACTACTTTTTTCTAAGTGCTTACAAATCCTCCTTTTAATAGCCTGTTTCAGGATTTTGCACTCAGTCAGCATGATGACCCTTGTCTAACCTAAGGAGCCCATGTGCTCTGTGTCCCTTTTCAAAACCAAAGCTCATATTAGGGTCTTTAGTCTTCTGACACATGTCACCCATACCACAATCCCAAAACGTTAACAACTATGACTAGGCCATCTAATCCACAGGACCTCTCACCACTCTAGAATATAATTTCAATTCATTTAGAACAGTTGAGTGCCCTCTTATGGACACCTTCCCTATAGTAGGCTTCAATTTATAGTTATGATATTGATTACCCTTTTAGGTTAGAATCATTCTTTTTCACAAAAAAGATAAGATCATTCATTCAATACCATTCCATGCATTGTATGTCTATCCTATCCTTGTTCTTGTTCTAAACATATTTTTTTAAAAAACTGCTCTGTTATCTGTAGCAGGTTTTTTCAACCTTTAGGGTCATTTCAGGTATGATTGTTTTTGGCATTTTTTTTTTACCACCCCCTCTTTTATTCATTTATCCTTGATTTTTATGCCTTCATTTCAGTACATGTTCTTTAGAAATACAAGATGGAGAGCACCCAGTAGAGGCACACTGGACTGGTCAATAGCCAGCAGATCTCCCCAGCTTTTTATTCATCTCCTTTTTTTCACTGTCTCCGGGCATGTAATCATACCTACTTCAGTGTAGAAAACCACTTTCCTAAAGTCTGGGATTTTGCTTTATAGAGTACTTATGGACTTTCAGCTAAAATGGTTGCTTTCTGTAAAAGTTTCTGTCACCTTCACTTCACCAATTTCTCTTTTTTAGTCAGTGAGAGAAGCGAGTCTCCTTATCATTTTCTCTACCTTCTAGGAGGTGGACTTGTCAACAGTGGAGGTTGAAAACTTGTCAGATATTGGCCTTCAGTTAAATGATATGTCTAGCAGATGTCTGTGGAGCTGAAATCACTCGTGTTTACTACATTTGCTCTTAGAACAAAAAACCTGGCAGGGGGTCACAAAGAGTTGGACACAAGTGAAGGACTTTTACTTTCACTAATAAGTAAATCCACCATGGTTTTTTCTTATTAAATTACAAATTAAATTAGATTTACCAGGCAATCCATTGCAATGGTTACTGCAACTAAGATGTGTGGATTAGTGAGAGCATGTATTGAAATGATTTACCATGCGACTTTGAAAATGCAGAAATATCAAGTTAAATGCAGCAAGTGCAGTAGGTTGAGTGGGTTCAAGATGAGGAGATATTAATGTCAAACACTGTAACTTTGTTCTGACTTCTGTCATGAGCTGGACATTATGGGACTTTGGATAAATAGGTTAAAATCTCTTCCTCCACTTACTCCATTTGTGCCGTATCATGGACCACCTCAGGAGGGTAGAGTAGGAATTCATAAATAGGCATTCAAGTGAAAGATGTCACATAACAACTGTAACACACAAGATGACTTTTAAATGGCTTTCTGTGGTTGAAATAAAAAAGTATTATATTTCAAAATAGTAAACCATTTCACTCTCAAATCTTGCTGAGTCTGTAAGAGCCATTGGGTTTTTTTTTCCATCCCCCTTGCAGTTGCCGTGTAACCCAAGTAAGATCTTTCACTGAAACTATTTACTGCTTCTGTTTCCCGTGCAGATTCCTTTCTGTTATTTCATTTTCCTCTATTATCCATTATACATAACCTTTAGATACTAATGCCTGCAGGCTCTGCTGCCCCCCGGTGCACTAAGGGAAATCACATCAATATCAATGGGGCATCAACAGTTGTTCTGTGCATTATGGTTCTGTAAGTAGTCACTGAAAAGCAGTGGAAATCCAGCAAGTGAACAGTCAGAGATGGATTGTTCAAACCACCAGCCCCATCCCCACTTCTACCCACCAGATATTTTGGGTCAGCAAAAAAGATAATTTCTCTGAATAAGTTTTGAGGTCATAAAATTCAGTGAAGGGAGGCATGGGAAGATACTGATTATATGAAGATATTATGGAATGGTGGTTCTCATCACTTACCCATAAATCTGTAATATTTTCCATCTGAATCGAAAAAAAGGTCCTTATGCTTCATCCTCTCTGATATTTTGGCATCAGTGATGTATCAGTGCCAGTCAGAAGCACATTTGTTTGCTTGAATTTATAAATAAGTCATATGAAGTCTTAGTCAGGAAGAAAGATGATCATATGCAAGGATCAAGAGGAGGCGAGGTTAAGGTACTTCATCAACGGTTGTAAAGGGCACAAACTCGGCTTCTCTGGTAATATTTGATGTTTTGATCAGGTTTCTCCCCAGTCAGCAGTTTGTACATAAGTGGCAATAGAAACTCACAAGAATACGTTGTGTTTGGGGTCAAATGGGCTGTTGCATTAAATGAGTTAGGGAGTAGGGACTTCTGGCTCTCAAACTAAATATGATCAGTTAATGATATTGATGTTGCTTTTCTTTTGCCAGGAAATTAGTAGTGATTCCTACCACCTTCATGGGATGCAAGTAGTGTTCAAACTCTATAGATGAAATAAGTTAAGTCCATATATCTCTTTGCCATGACATACTATATACTCCACATGTAGAAAGTTGACCAGTTCAGTTCAGTCCAGTCAGTCATGTCCGACTCTTTGCAGCCCCATGGACTGCACCATGCCTGGCTTCCCTGTCCATCACCAACTCCTAGAGCTTGCTCAAACTCATGCCCATCGAGTTGGTGATGCCATCCAGCCATCTCATCCTCTGTCGTCCCCTTTTCCTCCCGCCTTCAATCTTTCCCAGCATCAGGGTCTTCTCAGATGAGTCAGTTCTTCCCATCAGGAGGCCAGAGTATTGGAGCTTCAGCTTCAGCATCAGTCCTTCCAATGAATATTCAGGACTGATTACCTTTAGGATTGACTGATTGGATCTCCTTGCAGTCCAAGGGACTCTCAAGAGTTTTCTCCAACACCACAGTTCAAAAGCATCAATTCTTCGGTGCTCAGCTTTCTTTATAGTCCAACTCCATACACGACTACTGGGAAAATCATAGCTTTGACTAGACGGTCCTTTGTTGGCAAAGTTGACCAGAATGATTATTAATTCAGAATTAGGAGAGAGAGAATATTGAGCCCAATTCTGTGATAAAAACTTTAAGAATGGAACTATTCAAGAGGGCAGCGTGCCTACTTCACTTGCTCTCTGCACAAAAATTGAGTAACAGTGAGTTCAGGACTTTCTTCTGCCCCCCTTTATGCTAGTCCATATTAACCTCCTTTCTAGGGCTATGATTTTGGTGGAGGAATAACGTGCTGAAAGCGACAAAATGAGAGGAGTAGAGTATGCTTATTTTGTCTACGTGACAAAAAAGTGCAAATACTTTAAAATATAAGGAAGAAATAGAGTAAGACAAATTTTGATTTTGGAAAATTCAGAAACTTAAGTTTTCTTTTGTTTTTTAATAGAACTGAAATGGAGTTTTTTTTCCCCCCAACAATCTAGCTAGACAATGCCCTCTCCCACAAGCTTTACTAGGTATAGATGAATACACTCACCAAAAAGCGTGTCTTTCAATTACTAGTTAACTTCATTAATGCCTCTGTGCCTCACTTTCCTCATCTATAAAATGGGAATGTTGATAACACCATCCTTGTAGATTTTCTTTTTAATTAAATGAAGTAGAGCATGTGAAACACCGAGGACATTTCTTAGTAGATCTAAGTAACATATTTATTTTTGTTTTTTTAAAAATAATATTGAAATCAATTTTTTTTTTGCCCCAACAATCTAGATAGACAAACCCCTTTCCCACAAGTTTCCTAGGTATAGATACATACTCTCACAAAAAACCCATCTTTTTCACTCACTTGTAACTTCATGAATGCCTCTGCACCTCAGTTTCCTCATCTATAAAATGGGAACATTGATAACACTTTCCTCGTGGCTTTTCAATTTAATTAAATGAAGCAGAGCATGTAAAACACCCAAGACATCACTTAGTAGATCTAAGTAACATACTTAAGTTTTTTTTAATAGAATTGAAATCAAGTTCCCCCCCCAATAATCTAGATAGACGATGCCCTTTCCCAAAAAGTTTACTGTCGATAAATACACTAACCAAAAAAACTTTCATTTACTAGTGACTTCATTAAGTCTCTGTGCTTCAGTTTCCTCATCTATAAAATGGGAATATTGACATCACCTTCCTCATAGATTTTCTTTTTAATTAAATGAAGCTTAACATGTAAAACAAACAAACAAAAAAAAAACATGTAAAACAGCCACCATTGCTTAGGAGATCTAACTAACATACATAATATTGTTTTTTTTAAGAGTGTTAAAATCTTTATTTTTTCCCCACAGCCTTGTAGATTTTCTTTTACCTTACTGATTTTTATTTTTAATTAAATGAAACAGAGCATGTAAAATACCTAGGACATGCTTAGTAAGTAACATACTTAGTTAAGTAACATACTTAATTTTTTAAAATAGAATTGAAATTTGAGTTTTTTCCTCAAAAATCTAATAGACAGTGCCCTTACCAACAAAGTTTATTAAGTATAGATGAATATGCTAACCAATACATCATCTTTCACTTACTAATAACTTTCTTAATGCCTCTGTGCCTCAGTTTCCTCATATATAAAATGGGAATGTAGATAACACCTTCCTTGTACATTTTATTTGTAATTAAATGAAGCAGAGCATGTAAAACACTGAGGACATGCTTAGTAGAGTTAGGTAACAATACTTAATTTTGTTTTTTTAATAGTATTGAAATCAAGTTTTTTTCCCGAAACTTTCTAGATAGACGATGCCCTTTCCCACAAAGATTACTAAGTATAGATAAATACGGTTAGCAAAAGCATCTTTCACTTACTAGCAACTTCATTAAGGCCTCAGTTTCCTGAAGTATAAATGGGAATATTGATAACAATTTCCTCATAGGTTTTGTTTTCAATTAAATGAAGCAGACCCTGTAAGACACCAAGGACATTGCTCAGTAGTCTAAGTAACATACTTAATTTTGTTTTTTCTTTTTAATAGAGATAACTGAAATTGATTTTCCCCCACAACATTCTAGATAGACAGTGTACTTTCCACAAAATTTACCGAGTGTAGATAAATATGCTCTCAAAAAAAAAAGGATCTCTTCCACTCACTAGTAATTTCATTGATGCCTCTTTACCTCAGTTTCCTCATCTATAAAATGGGAATGTTGATAACATACTGCTTGTAGATTTTCTTTTTAATTAAATGAAGAAGAGCATGTAAAATACCCAGGACATTGCTTAGTAGATCTAAGTAACATACTTAATTTTTTTTAATAGACAGAATTGAAACCTAGATTTATCTCCTCACAATCTAGATAGTCAAAGCACATTCTCATGAATTTTGCAAAGTGTCCAAAAATACCTCACCAAAACACATCTCTTTCACTCACTAATAACTTCACTAATGCCTTTAGCCTGTTTCCCCATCTGTAAAATGGGAATGTTGCTAACACCTTCCTTGTAGATTTTCTTTTTAATTAAATGAAGAAGAGCATGTAAAGCACCCAGGACATTGCTTAGAAGATCTAAGTAACATACTTAATTTTGTTTACTTTTTTAATAGATGGAATTGAAAATGAGTATTTTCCCCCATCAATCTGCATAGTCTTTTCCCAAAAAGTTTACTAAGTATAGATAAATATGCTCACCAAAAAGCATCTCTTTCACTTACTAGTAACTTCACTAATATCTCTGTGCTTCAGTGTCCTCATGTATAAAATGGGAGTGTTGATAACACCTTCCTTGTAGAGTTTTTAAAGTAAATTAAGCAGAGCATGGAAAATACCCAGGAGATTGATTTGTAGATCTAAGTAGTATACTTAATTCTAGTTTTTTTTAATAGATAGATTGGAAATCGAGTTTTTTCTCTGACAATCTAGACAGACTTTGACCTTTCCACAAACTTTACTAAGTATACATAAAAACCACTGACCAAAAAGAATCTCTTTCACTTATTATTAACTTTTTAATCCCTGTGTGCCTCAGGTTCCTCATCTATAAAATGGGAATGTTGATAACACCCTGCTAGTTGATTTTTTAATTAAATGAAGCAGAGCATGTAAAACACACAGGACATTGCTTAGTAGATCTAAATAACATATTTAATATTTTTTAATTGGTAGATTTGAAAGTGGGTTTTCCCCCAACAATCTAGATAGAAAAAGCCCTTTTCACGAAGTTTTCTGATTATAGATAAATACACTCACCAATAAGCATCTTTCACTTACTATTAATTTCACTAATGCCTCTGTGCCTCAGTTTCCTCATGTTTAAAATGGGAATGTTGAAAATACCTTCCTCATAGATTTATTTAAATTAAATGAAGGAGAGACTGTAAAACAACAAGGACATGCTTAAAAATGTAAGTAACATACTTAATTTTGTTCTTTTTTTTTTAGAAGAAAGAGTTGAAATCGAGTTTTTTTGCCAATAATCTGGACCGACAATGCACTTCCCCACAAAGTTTACTAAGTATAGATCCATACACTCACCAGAAAGCATCTCTTTCACTTTCTAGTAACTTCATTAATACCTCTGGGCCTCAGTTTCCTCATCTATAAAATGGGAACATTGATAACACCTTCCATGTAGTTTTTCTTTTTAATTTAATGCAGGCAAGCAGGTAAAACAAGACGGACTTTGCTTAGTAGATCTAAGTACCATACTTAATTTTGTTTTTTTCCTAATAGATGGAGTTGACATTGAGCTTTTTTCACCAACAATCTAGAGACAGTGCCATTTCTGCAAATTTTACTATGTGTCCATAAATACACTCACCATAAAGCATCTCTTTCACTTCCTAGTAACTTCATTAATGCCTCTGTGCCTCAGTTTACTCATCTATAAAATGGAGTGTTGATAACACCTTCCTCTTTGATTTTTTTAAATTAAAGGAAGCAGAGCATATGACACATCCAGGATGTTACTTAGTAGATCTAAGAAAAATACTTAATTTCTTTTTTTTTTTTATAAGAGAGTGTTGAAATTGAGTTTTTTCTCCAACAATCTAGGTAGACAATGCCATTTTCCACAAAGTTTATTGAGTGTAGATAAATACGCTCTCAAAGAAATCATCTGTTTCACTTCTTGTAACTTCATTAATGCCTCTGTGCCTCAGTTTCCTCATCCATAAAATGGGAATGCTGATAACACCTTCCTTGTAGATTTTCTTTTTAATTTAATGAAGCAGAGCATGTAAAACACCCAGAACATTTCTTAGTAGATCTAAGTAGCATACTTAATTTTTTTTAATAGAATTGAAATAGAGTAATTCCCCCCCCCCAAAATCTAGATAGACAGTGCCCTTTCACACAACGTTTACTAAATATAGATAAATATGCTCACCAAAATCATTGCTTTCACTTACTAGTAAATTTAATAAAGCTCTGTACCTCAGTTTCCTCATCTATAAAATGGGAATGTTGATAACACCTTCCTTGTAGATTTTCTTTCTTTCTTTTTTTTTTTAGATTTTCTTTTTGATTAAATGAAGAAGAGCATGTAAATCACCCAGGACATTGATTAGTAGAACTAAGCAAGATACTAATTTTGCTTTTTAAAATAGAGAGTGTAGAAGTAAATTCCACCCCCCAACAGTCTAGATAGATAATGCTTTTCCCTCAGTGTTTACTTGTATATATGAATTTGCTGACCAGAATGTGTCTCTTTCACTTACTTGTAACTTCATTCATGGCATCTGTGCCTCAGTGTCTACATCTACAAAATGGGAATGTTGATATACACCTTCCTTGTAGTCAGTTTCAAACTAAATTAAGCAGAGCATGCAAAACACCCAGGACATTGCTTCATAGATCTAAGTAACATACTTAATTCAGTTTTTTTTTTAACTGACAGGTTGGAGATCGAGTTCTTCCCCCCCCCCCCCCCAGCAATGTAGATAGACAATGCCCTTTCTACAAGCTTTACTAAGTACACATAAATTCTCTGACCAAAAAGAATCTCTTTCACTTATGATTAACTTTTTAATTCCTCTATGCCTCAGTTTTTTAATCTATAAAATGGGAATGTTGATAACACCTTCCTAGTTGAATTTTTTTTAATTAAATGAAGCAGAGCATGTAAAACACCAAGGACATTTCTTAGTAGATCTAAGTAACATATTTAATTTTTTTAATAGATAGCATTGAAATAGAAAATCCTGTAAAAAATTATCCTTCAATTAAAAAACTAAAAAAAAGGAAACAGAGTTAAGTCAATGTGCACAGGAAGGCTTAAGATGGCAAGGGGGCTTAGTGTGTCTGAAGTATAGTAAAAAAGCCAGCTTAGGTTGAAGGGAATGAAGAAATAGTAGATAAAATCAGAGGGTTAGCTACGACCTGAAAAAAAAAGTGAATTGAAAGTGGGTTATTTTCCCGAACAATCTAGATAGAAAATGCTCTTTCCAACGAAGTTTTCTAAGTATAGATAAATACGCTCACCAAAAAGCATCTTGTTTACTTGCTATTAACTTCATTAATGCCTCTGTGCCTCAGTTTCCTCATCTTTAAAATGGGTATGTTGAAAACTCCTTAGTCATAGATTTTTTTTCATTTAAATGAAGCAGAGCATGTAGAATACCCAGGACATTGCTTCTTAGATCTAACTAACATACCTAATTTTGTTTTGAAACAGAATTGAAACCATGATTTATTTTGCTCACAATATAGATAGTCAAAGCTCCTTCCCATGAATTTTACTAAGTATTACTTAGGAAACAGAGATCAAATTGCCAAAATTGGATGGATCATTAAAAAGCAAGAGAGTTCCAGAAAAACATCTATTTCTGCTTTATTGACTATGCCGAAGCCTTTGACTGTGTGGGTCACAATAAACTGTGGAAAATTCTGAAAGAGATGGGAATACCAGACCACCTGACCTGCCTCTTGAGAAACCTGCATGCAGTTCAGGAAGCAACACTTAGAACTGGACATGGAACAACAGACTGGTTCCACATAGGAAAAGGAGTACATCAAGTCTGTATATTGTCACCCTGCTTAATTTAACTTATATGCAGAGTAAATCATGAGAAACACTGGGCTGGATGAAGCACAAGCTAGAATCAAGATTGCCGGGAGAAATATCAATAACCTCAGATATGCAGGTGACACCACCCTTACGGCAGACAGTGAAGAACTAAAGAGCCTCTTGATGAAAGTGAAAGAGGAGAGTGAAAAAGTTGGCTTAAAGTTCAACATTCAGAAAACTTAAGATCATGGCATCTGGACCCATGAATTCATGGCAAATAGATGGGGGAAACAGTGGAAACAGTGGCAGACTTTCTTTTTGGGGGCTCCAAAATCACTGCAGATGGTGACTGCAGCCATGTAATAAAAAGATACTTACTCCTTGGAAGAAAAGTTGTGACCAACCTAGACAGCATATTAAAATGCAGAGACATTACTTTGCCAACAAAGGTCCATCTAGTCAAGGCTATGGTTTTTCCAGTGGTCATGTATGGATGTGAGAGTTGAACTATAAAGAAATTTCAGCGCCAAAGAATTGATGCTTTTGAACTGTGGTGTTGGAGAAGACTCTTGAGAGTCCCTTGGACTGCAAGGAGATCCGACCAGTCCATCCTAAAGGAAATCAGTCCTAAATATTCATTGGAAGGACTGATGTTGAAGCTGAAACTCCAGTCCTTTGGCCACCTGATGCGAAGAGCTGACTCATCTGAAAAGACCCTGGGAAAGATTGAAGGCAGGAGGAGAAAGGGACGACAGAGGATGAGATGGTTGGATGGCATCACTGACTCAGTAGACATGAGCTTGAGTAAACTCCGGGAGTTGGTGATGGACAGGGAGGCCTGGCATGCTTTAGTCCATGGGGTCGCAAAGAGTCGGACAGGACTGAGCCACTGAACTGAACTGAACTGAACTGATTGATAAAAACACTCACCGAAAAGCATCTCTTTCCCTTAGTAGTAACTTCATTAAGGCCTCTAGCCTCAGTTTCACTGTCTATAAAACAGGAATGTTGACAACACCTTCCTAGTTGATTTCTTTTTTTTTTTTTTTGATTAAATGAAGCAGAGCATGTAAAAACATAGGACATTGCTTAGTAGATCTAAATAAATATTTATTTTTTCAAATAGATAGATATGAAAGCAGGTTTATTCCCCCAATACTCTAGATAGAAAATGCCCTTTCCCACAAAGTTTTCTACATACAGACAAATACGCTCAACAAAAAACATCTCTTTCACTTGCTATTAACTTCATTAATGCCTCTGTGCCTCAGTTTCCTCATCTTTAAATTGGGAATGTTGATACCACCTTCCTCATTTATTTTATGTTTGATTAACTGAAGCAGAGCATATAAAACACACAGGACATTGTTTAGGGGATCTCAGTAACATACTTAATTTTGGGTTTTTTTAAAAAGAGTGAATTGAAATCAAGTTTTATATCACCCTCAATCTAGATAGTTAATTCCCTTTACCACAGATTTTCAAAGTTTCGATAAATATGCTCACCTAAAAGCTTCTCATTCACTTTGGTAACTTCATTAATGCCTCTGTGCCTCAGTTTCCTCATCTATGAAATGGGAATTTTGATATACCTTCGTTGTCTATTTTTATTTAATTGACTGAACCAGAGTATGTAAAACACATAGGACATTGCTTAATAGATCTAAATAGCGTACTTAATTTGATTTTTTTTAGTATGGAATTGAAATCGAGTAACTTTCCCCAGAAATCTAGATACACAATGCCGTTTCCCACAAAGTTTAATAAATATAGATAAAATATGTTCAACAAAAAGCATCTCTTTCACTTACTGGTAGCTTCATTAATGCTTCAGTGCCTAAATTTCTTCATCTACAAATTGGGAATTGTTTATAATAGTTCCTTGTAGATTTTCTATATAATTAATTAAAACAGAACATGTTAAAGACCCAGGACATTGCTTGTTAGAACTAAGTAACAGACTTAATTTTGTTTTTTTCAAGAGAGAGAATAGAAGTCTATTTTTTTTCCCAACAATCTAGGTGGACAAACTACTTCTGACAGTGTTTATTTGTATAGATAAATACGCTTACCAAAACACATCTCTTTCAATTACTAGTAACATCATTAATGCCTCTGTGCCTCAGTTTCCTTATTTGTAAAATGGGAATATTGTTAACACTTTCAAGTAATTTTTTTTAATGAAGCAGAGCATATAAAACACTCAGGAAAAGCTTATCAGATCTAAGGAACATACTTAGTTTTGATTTTCTTTGTAAATATAGAACTGAAATCGAGTCTTTTTGCCCAACAAACTTGATATGCAATTCCCTTTCCAACCAAGTTTAATAGAGAGTATAGATGTCGATCTTTTCCCCCAACAATCTAGATAGATAATGCCCTTTCCCACAAAGTTTACTAAGTATACATGAACATGCTCACCCAAAAGCATCTCTTTCACTTACTAGTTACTTCATTAATGCCTCAGTGCCTCAGTTTCCTCATCTGTAATATGGGAATGTTGATAACACTTTCCCCATAGATCTTTGTTAATTAAATTAAGCAGAGCATGTAAAACACTGAGTACATTGCTTCATAGATCTAAGCAACGTACTTAATTCTGCTTTTTTTAATAGATTGGAAATCGAGTTTTATTTCCCTTACAATCTATGTACCAATGCCCTTTCCACAAAGTTTATTAAGTATACATAAATTTACTGACCAAAATGTATCTCCTTCACTTACTATTAACTTCTTTAATACCTCTGTGCCTCAGTTTCCTCATCTATAAGATGGGAATGTTGATAACTCCTTCATAGATTTTCTTTTCTATTAAATAGACCCAATCAGGTAAAACACTAAGGACATTGCTTTGATCTAAGTTACATACTTAATTGTGTTGTTTTTTTAATACAGAATATTGAAAACAAGTTTTTTCCCAAGAATCTAGATAGATAATGCCCTTTCCCACAATGTTTATTAAGTATAGATTAATACGTTTTCCAAAAAGCATCTCTTTCACCAACTTGTAACTTTAATAATGCCTGTTTCTCAGTTTCCTCATTTGTAAAATGGGAATGTTGATAACACCTTCCTGGTAGATTTTCTTTTTTTAAATTAAATGAAGCAGAGCATGTAAAACACCCATGACATTGCTTAGTAGATCTAAGTGAAATACTTAATTCTTTTTTATTTTTATTTATTTTTTTTGAGTTTAAATGCGTTTTATTTTTAGACAACCTTTAATTCTTTTTTAATAGATAGAATTCAAATCAAGTTTTTATCCCCAAAAATCTAGATAGGCAACTCAGCTTTGAAGAGTGGGGCAAGGGGCCATTGCTTTGACTGTGAAGGTAACTGTGGACCTCTGCATACGGGTCTGGACTCAGTTCCCCCCCTCTGGCTGCAGGCACCATGCAGTGGGGCATGTTTGCCATTTATTGGGCCTGTGTTGTAAATCAGGAAGAGTTTCCATCTTCCCCATCGCTGCCCTTCTCTCCTGTACCTCATCTCCCTCCCCTCCCTGCTCCCCACCCCACCCTTCCCCTCCCCTCCCCTCCCCCTCTGTCTCTCCTCTAACTTCTGGAATTCTCTTTCTCCACTGAGAAGTGCCAAATGAAAGCCAGGCCAGACAGGGTTTTATGGTTGTACAAGAGGTGTTTACAGGTGCGTTGGGGCATGTGAATATCCTGAATATTAAGAATAGCTCCTAACTATGAGTCCTGTGCTTGACGCTGTACTTGATTTATCCTATTTCTACCTGCTCCCTCATCATTGTCATCATCCCCCTTTTAAAAGAAGTCAGACCAGGGTGGAATTGTCCAGTGTCACTAACCGACAAGCTCTGCGCTGCCCTGATGATGAAGTGGTTCCACTCACTGTGCTTTCACGTGTGGCCCCTCGTCTACCAGTGGGTTGGAATAGAGAAGCAGGAGTAGGTGGACAGAGCCCGGGCTGCTCTGTCAGCCAGCCTGCCTTTGAGGGGGACTGGGATTTGATCAGACAGCCTCTTAGGTACCTGTATCCTGGAGGACATTAGTCATTGTCATTAATTCTGTTGAAAAATTCTTTAAACCTCTCTCTCTCTCTCTCTTTTTTGCCACACTGATGGCATGTTTGGCCTCAGTTTCCCCCACCAGGGATTGAACCGGTGTTCCCTGCAGTGGAAGTGTAGAGCTTAACCACTGGACTGCCAAGGAAGTCCCTCAAGTGTTTCATTCTTAATGACACTTTAGTGCAGGTGTGGAGGAGAGGAGGTGACATTTGTGTGCACATCACTAATGTGCCCTTTGGAAGCTTGTCTTTGGGAGGAGTTCCTTATATTGTGAGCAGTAACACTTTGGCATCGAAGATTTCCAATAAATTTTGTTTATATTTTATGCAGAGGAAAACAAGAGAAAAAAAAAAGAAGTCTGGTCATTCAAAAGAAAGATCCAAGGAAAGGAGGAAGAAAAGATCATCTAAAAGAAACACAAGAAGCATTGTGACAATAGTGACAGCGACTCTGATTCTGACACAGACTCCAGTGGTAAGAAAGCCAATATCATTCTGCCCGCCTTGCTTTCAAGTTTTACTTCTTGAAAGCTGGTATTAGAAAAAGGTACTTAATAATAGCCAAGAGTTTTTTTTTAAATAGCCAAAAGTTTTGAACACTCACTGACTTTGTGTCAGGGACCCTGCTAGGTGCCTGATAGGCGTGATTGCTGTTTAATCCACACAGTCACTGTTGGACACATCTTAGAGTTGGGGAGACAGAGGACCTGAGCAGGTTATAAGTACCGCCCGCACCCAGGTCACACAGTTGGGATTCAGAGCTAAGCGGTGTGACTCCAGAGTGGCTGTGTGTAGCTGCACAAGGCCTGTGGCAAAGAACCAAGTTGGGGTCAGTCTGTGAGACATGTGATATGAGATATTCCAGGTAAAATACACTAAGTATTTCAGTATGCAACTCATTAAAAAAAGAGGACATTTTCTTAAATACAATACCATAATCTAACCCAATTAAGTTAATAATTCCTTATATAATCTAATACCCAGTGTAACTTTAATATCTGTGTTTCCAGTGCCTAGCACGGTTCATGACATAAATGTTGAATGAATAAATCTCTGTGATATAACAAATGGGACAGCAAAAGCATGTCTACCTGGTCAAAGATATTAACGTTTTAGAGGTAAACATTTTATCATTTTTAATGTGTTTTACTTTTCATATGAAGATAACAAAAGGAAGACAAAAACAAGCCCAGCAAAAGGAAAGGAAACACAAATGACCAGGTTTTTTTCTTTAATTTTTATTATGGAAAAGGTCAAATATATACACAAGTATAGAGAACAGCCTATTGATCTCCCATTTACATACCAACTTGAAGAATCATCAACTTATGGGAAGTTGCCACCACCCCCATTTATTTTGAAACAAAACCCAGATGTCATTTCATGTATAAACAACTCAGCATGGTTCTCTAAAAGAGAGACATTCTTTTTCAACATAACCTTATTGCCATTACTGTGCCCAAAATTTGACAGTAACTTCTCAGTTAATTTTCTTTTTGTTTCTAGCCTGGCAGTGTCACATGAGGAAGACAGCATGAAGAAAGCCAAGGTCTCATTGCTTCTTTTCAATGATCCATTCATCTGGAATATTAAGCAAGGCCTCCCTCTTGCTTCCAGCAGCACTAAACAGAAAGGTTTCCTTTTAGTGTTTAATCATCAGGATCTGGGGTCCTCTCAAGGATTCTGAATGAGAAGGAATACATTTGAAGGCATGATTGTCACTCCTGAGCTGGGGATGACAATAATATGGCTCCTGTGGTGGGGGCAGGGGAGGAAAGGGACAAGAGCCTTTCTGGACTTGATGGAGTCTCCTGTGTTTCCTTTTGGCCAGAATGGTTTATTCCTCTTTATCCTCCACAAAATAGAAGATCAGTGAACAGAATTTGGAGCACCTAGAACAAAAGTAGGGGAATGTTTGGATGCTGCCTTCCCAGAAAGCCCTATGAAGAGTAGTTTCTCAGGAAGACTCCTTTAGAGTCCAGGCTCGTGCCTGAACTCATCATGAATGGAGCTCGGCCCCATTTTGCAGCACAGCGTTCTCTCACTCGAGACTTTCCCCACCCCATCTTTCACCTGTATGTGCCTGAGAAGTGCAGGGCCGAGTGATAGTGACTCAGGGATGTCACCTCATGAAAAGGGACCCGCTTGACATTCCTTACCAGTTGTTTTCTTTTTTTTTTTGACAACAGTTTTATTTACTTTTGGCTGGGCTTGGTCTTACTTCCCATGGACTTTCTCTAGGTGCAGCAAGCAGGGGCTACTCTCTAGTTGTGGTCTGGAGGCTTCTCATGTGGTGGCTTCTAATTGTGGAGCATGGGCTCTAGGGCATGCAGGCTTCAGAAGTTGCAGCCCTCAGGCTCAGTCATTGCAGCACATGGGACTTGTTACTCTGCGGCACGCGGGATCTTCTCAGGTCAGGCATTGAAGCCATGTTCCCTACATTGGCAGGCCAATTCTTAACCACTGGACCACCAGGGAAGCCCTCAGCAATTCTTATTCATACAGTACTAACCCCATTTGCCATATAAAACAAGTATACAAGAGAATTCACATCTTTCCTGAAAATACCCCCCAAACACCCTATAAAAACACAGTGTTCTGTTTTCATTTTTTCAGTTCAGCCATCAGGCATTCAGTGAAGTGCTCTTGCTGAGGTGCTATGAAAAATTTGAATCTGGCAGAAAAACGCTTTAGAAAAACTGTCATAGAAAACAGGTCTTACAAGACAGGGGCTACAAAATGAATGCTGTAGACAGGGGCCCTTGCCAGGCCAAACCAGGCTGACACAAAGGAAGGCACAGGTGGAGGGGGTGAGGATGGCATGGGGGGCCTGGGTGTTTGGGGCTGCAGTGCAGCAGAGGCACCCAACTCCAGTTGGGCCTGAAAACAGCGTGGCCCTTTGGGGTCCGTACAGGATTATGACGAGAGGGTGACCCATGGCCACAGGGGACATATGTCTGAGAATGACAGCCCTCTGATAGCGCCAACACTTGGCCCTCCCACTCATAAGCCTTGGCAGTTAAGGTCTTAAGAGAAAAACACATCATGCAAATCTATGTGCCACTGACAAAATGGAAGAAACTATTGCATTATTGCTAAAATCTTGTAGGAAGGTTAATGCTGCATCCCTCCCTCCAGCCCATCCTTAGGGATGGTAGACTGTATTGCCAAGCTCTGGTCTAGGCTTACTGCTTTGCTCCTGTCCTCTCACGTTTAGGATTGTTGGATTATTTTCCACGTCCTACATGGAAGCCCGCTGGTGAACAGTACCGTGTCCCTGCCGTCAGTGCTTTGCCAGGGAACAGGATAAAGAAACGTCAGTGCTCTGACAGCAGTCCAGCCGTTCTGCCCCTCCTGACGAGGGATAGTGTCACCCTGGTCTCTGGGGGGAGCTGAGCATGATAAAGACTCAACCCCTTTCAAAGTCATAATGAGGGAAACAGCGCCAATTTTAAAAGGCCATTTTCAGTCTGAACTAAATAATTAATAGGAAGGAACATCTTGGCTTTTTAGAACGATGACTGAGGGTTTTTTTTTTTCCATTTATTTTTATTAGTTGGAGGCTAATTTACAATATTGTAGTGATTTTTGTCATACATTGACATGAATCAGCCATGGATTTACATGAGGGGGATTTTTATCTGTCTAACCTCTTGAGAGTTAAAAAGGTGGTCTGGCAAGGGGGCTCAGGGGGCTTGTGACTTGTCTTACTGGGACATGAGAGATGCTGAAGCTCTGGACACTGTCTTAATATTTTAGTCTTGAATGATAAGGAAAGTTCACCTAACTAGGTTCAACTCCATTCTAACTCAGTTTCTGCCCAGCCAATAATTTGGAGAGAAAGAGGAAAACCACCGTCATTTCTACAAATGCCAACCTGTCCCCACTCTCCAGCTTTTGTGGGCTCAGGACACGGTCAGCTGATTCGGTTCTAGCCTCAGGTTCAGGATTCTAGATGGATGGTGATGTTGCCTGGAGTGGTGAAACACCATAGTCCTACCAGCCCTTCTCCTCCCCCAGGAGATCCCAACACCATCAAGTGTTCTAAGGCAGGAGAGTGGAGCTAGGCACTTTAGGACAAGGTCAACCAGAGTGTGGCCCCCCTGTGTTCATTGCAGCATGACTTGAAATAGCCAGATAAGGACACCTCACTGTCTATCCACGGATGCATGGACAAAGAAGTCATGTATACAGCACGGCTCAGAGACACTGTGGCTTTGGTTCCAGACCAGAGCAATGAGGGAAACAGCACTACAAAGTCAGCCACACGAATTTCTTGTTTTCCCAATACATATAAACGTCATTTTACACTGTATTTGTAGTCTATTAAGTGTGCAAAAGCATTATGTCTTAGAAAATAGCATAAATACCATAATTGAAAAATACTGCTAAAAAACATTAACCATCATCTGCACCTTCAGCAAGTTGGAATATTTTTGCAATAGTAACTGATCACAGATCACCATAACAAATATAACAATGATGAAAAAGCTTGATATATTGCCAAAATTGCCAAATTGTCACAGAGGAAAGAAGTGAGCAAGTGCTTTTGGATGAATGGCACCACTGGACTTGCTAGATGCAAGGTGGCCACAAACCTCAATGTGTAAACAATAAACACATAATCTGCAAAGTGCAATAAAGTCAAGCACAATAAATGAGACATACCTGTATATACAATGGAATGTTATTCACCCACAAAAAGGTAACTTTGAATATGCTACAACATGGATGAACTTAGCATTATGCTAAGTGAAATAAATCATAAAGATAGCTTCCTGTATGATACCATTTTTACATGCTGCTGCTGCTGCTAAGTCGCTCCAGTCGTGTCCAACTCTGTGAGACCCCATAGACGGCAGCCCACCCGGCTCCTCTGTCCCTGGGATTCTCCAGGCAGGAATACTGGAGTGGGTTGCCATTTCCTTCTCCAATGCATGCATGCATGCTAAGTCGCTTCAGTTGTGTCCAACTCTGTGAGACCCCATAGGCGGCAGCCCACCAGGCTCCTCTGACCATGGGATTCTCTAGGCAAGAATACTGGAGTGAGTTGCCATTTCCTTCTCCTTTTACATGGAGGACTCTCAAAACAACAATCCAAATAACAAGCCATAACAATTTTTAAAAAAATGCTCACACAACAGAACAGATTGGTGGTTCCCAGAGGTTCAAGAAATGGTGAAGGGCTTCAAAGGTACAAACAAGTCATAGGGGGATGGTAATGTACAGGGTGGTAACTACAGTTAATAATATTTGTATTGTCTATTTGAAAGTTGTTGAGCGAGTAGCTATTAAAAGTTCTCATTATAAGAAAAATTTTGGTGTGGTGATGATGTTACCTAGATTTATTTCGATCATTTGACAGTCTATAAGATAAGTGAATCACTGTGTTATAAACCTGAAACTATTATAATGTATGTTAGTTCAGTTCATTACAGTTGCTCAGGTGTGTCCGACTTTTGCGACCCATGGACTGCAGCACGCCAGGCTTCCCTATCACCAACTCCTGAAGCTTGCTCAAACTCATGTCCATCAAGTCGGTGATACCATCCAACCATTTCATCCTCTGTTGTCTACTTCTCCTCCTGCCCTCAATCTTTCCCATCATCAGGGTCTTTTCCAATGAGTCAGTTCTTCGAATCAGGTGGCCAAAGTATTGGAGCTTGAGCTTGAGCATCAGTCCTTCCAATGAATATTCAGGACTGATTTCCTTAGGATTGACTTGATCTCCTTGCAGTCCAAGGGACTCTCAAGAGTCTTCTCGAACACCACAGTTCAAAAGCATCAATTTTTCAGCACTCAGCTTTCTTTATGGTCCAACTCTCACATCCACACATGACTACTGGAAAAACCATAGCTTTGACTAGACGGATCTTTGTCGGAAAAGTAATGTCTCTGGTTTTTAATATGCTGTCTAGGTTGGTCATAGTGTATCTTCCAAGGAGCAAGTGTCTTTTCATCTCATATCTGCAGTCACCATCTGTAGTGATTTTGGAGCCCAAGAAAATAACGTATGTCAATTGTACCTCAATAAGAAAAAAATTTTTAACTGTGGAGGTGGGGTCACACAAAGTCTTTTCCCAGGATGTCTGGCAACTATTAACAAAACTATGTCAATTAAACCACACCATCCACTCAGCAGCTTAGTTAATGGTATTTACATTGCATTTAATCATTTTGGAAGTTCCCAGACTACAAATTGTGACAGTGTTAGCCTCCTCTCCTTGCCTGACTCCTCATTGTTGCTCTGTAATTTTAGGATTTAGGATCCTTCCTCTACATGAGTACATAAAGACCAGTGTATTAGAGCTCATTTTTAAAGTGAAAGTGTTAGTCACTCAGTCATGTCCAAATCTCTGCAATGCCGTGGACTGTAGCCCACCAGGATCCTCCATCCATGGAATTTTTTAGGCAAGAACGCTGGAGTGGGGTGCCATTTCCTCCTCCAGGGATCTTCCCAACCCAGGGATAGAACCCAGGATTCCTGCATTGCAGGCAGATTCTTTATCATCTGAGCCAATAAGAATGCGCAATAGAAAAAAAAAAAAAGAATGCACAATAGAGCTCATTTTGGGGGGATTCAAATGGACCAGTGGTATCAAGCAAAATGTACCTCCCTAAACAACCAGAGCCCATAGTGGGGTGTGTGGGCCAGCATTAGGTCTCTATTCCCAATAGTGGTTACAGAAAGCAAGTCTGTTATATTTGCAAAAGAGAAAGGGAAAAACACATTAAGAGTTTCTTCTTGGGCGTTCCCTGGTGGTCTAGTGGATAGGATTCCGAGCTTTCACTGCCATGACCCAAGTTCAATCCCTGGTCAGGGAACTGAGATCCTGAAAAGCACGTGGTGTGGACAAATAAAAAATAATAGTAACAAAAAATGAGTTTTTTCTCATCACTAGAAATAATCATCTGTAACTATGTGGTGATGGATGTTAACTACACTTGTGAAAATCATTTTGTAATGTATGCAAACAACAAATATTATGTTACACACCTGAAACTAATGTATGTCAATTATACCTCAATGAAAAAAAAAGAGAAAAGGAGGTTCTTGGGTATTCATGCTGTAGTTGGGAAATAGATGAGAACATTTTCTCTTTTCCCTTGTTTCTTGTTGCTCCTTCGCCCTTCAGAACTCCACCAAGAGACCACTATGTAAAGCCAGGAGAAGCAAGTCACCAAAACATCAGGTTTTCTTTCCCCGTGAGCTTGCTTTGCCTGTGTGACAGAGCAGAGGCCTGGGCCTCCCAAACCCTGGCCCGACCTGACTGTGAGCCCAGCCCCTGGCCTTAGGCTCCCAGCCCTGCTTTCTAGACCCTTCAGCTCAGCCCCCACCAGGTCTGCAACCCAGGACCATCACAACCCTCACACAGGGGCTCTGCAGCAAAGCTAATGAAAAAACTTTCCTGATTTTTCTTTCTACCAATGCCTCTTTGATACAAGTTAAGGTTTTCTATGGTCTCAACTATTCACCTCTTGATCCCATGACCTAGAAATAAGTCATCACTACTTGAGGAAATGAAAAAGTACTTCACATTAACACAGGTCCAAATCTACCCTGAATTGACAGCTACCCCACCATCACCAAACAAATTCCACAAAACCCACTTGTTCCCAATTGTACCACAAAAAGTGGTTTTAAAAAATCCTTAGATTAGAAATTCCTCAAGAGCATATTCATTTATGCATTTGATAGTTTCATAAAATTGAATCTGTGTGAGACCTTTAAGGCATAAGTAGACTATATATTAAAATTCTCATTTTTTACCCCTTTTGGGTCACTGGAATTTTGTCCGTAATTGTTCATTTTTGGTTTTGTTTTCATTGACAAATTTAGCGCTGCCACTCCCTACCTTGCATTATCAAGTGCTGAAAAACAACAGCCGGACTTTAAGCTTTCAATCCCATCTATCTCAGTGCAGCTAAACAGATGCTAGTTACACCTATAGTGTGTTCTCTGAACCAATTACTCCCTTGTACCAGTGCTGAAATATTCACAAAATCACTCATTTTACCTCAGAGATTATGCTTGGTTTTGAATTTTAAATAGTACAATTGAACCCTCTTATAACCCAGCTCCTCAGTGCATTAAGTACTTTCAGGACATATTGAGTCCCAATATGAACTACTCATAAGATGGAAGTATTGCATTTAGGAGGGCTGATTTCCTCCCTAAAGGATATTTGTTTTAGGAGGACCTGAACTTTATCTGCTTCCCTGGTGGCTCAGAGGTTAAAGTGCCTGCCTGCAATGTGGGAGACCTGGGTTCAATTCCTGGGTTGGGAAGATTCCCTGGAGAAGGAAATGGCGACCCACTCCAGTATTCTTGACTGGAGAATCCTGTGGACGGAGGAGCCTGGTGGGTGGGCTACAGTCCATGGGGTGGCAAAGAGTCAGACACGACTGAGCTACTCGATATGAATTACTCATAAGATGGAAGTATTGCATTTAGGAGGGCTAACTTCCTCCCTAAAGGATATTTCTTTTAGGAGGACCTGAACTTTATTAGAAGAGACTGTATCTATATATATATTCAGATAGATGGTAGATGGGTAGGTACCACAGGTGTAGGAAAAGTGGCTCTATTTTTTTCCTTTGGGAACTATGTTCTCACTGGTAATGGGCTATTTCCATGAGCTTGAATTTACTGATCCTGTTTACTACCCCTTAGAGCCCCTAAATATCAATAACCTCAGATAATGCAGATGACACCACCCTTATGGCAGAAAGTGAAGAGGAACTAAAAAGCCTCTTGAAAGTGAAAGAGGAGAGTGAAAAAGTTGGCTTAAAGCTCAACATTCAGAAAACTAATATCATGGATCCGGTCCCATCATTTCATGGCAAATAGATGGGGAAACAGTGGAAACAGTGTCAGACTGTATTTTTTTGGGCTCCAAAATCACCACAGATGGTGATTGCAGTCATGAAATTAAAAGACTCTTACTCCTTAGAAGCAAAGTTATGACCAACCTAGATAGCATATTAAAAAGTAGAGACATTACTTTGCCAACAAAGGTCCGTCTAGTCAAGGCTATGGTTTTTCCAGTGGTCATGTAGGATGTGAGAGTTGGACTGTGAAGAAAGCTAAGCGCCGAAAAATTGATGCTTTTGAACTGTGGTGTTGGAGAAGACTCTTGAGAGTCCCTTGGACTGCAAGGAGATCCAACCAGTCCATCCTAAAGAAGATCAGTCCTGGGTGTTCATTGGAAGGACTGATGCTGAAGCTGAAATTCCAATACTTTGGCCACCTCACGTGAAGAGTTGACTCATTGGAAAAGACCCTGATGCTGGGATGGATTGGGGGCAGGAGGAGAAGGGGACGACAGAGGGTGAGATGGCTGGATGGCATCACTGACTCGATGGGCATGAGTTTGAGTAAACTCCGGGACTTTGTGATGGACAGGGAGGCCTGGCGTGCTGCGATTCATGGGGTCGCAAAGAGTCGGACACGACTGAGTGACTGAACTGAACTGAACTGAGAGCCCCTAAGGGCTTCCCTGGTGGCTCAGCTGGTAAAGAATCTACCTGCAATGCAGGAGACCTGGGTTCGATCCCTGGGTTGGGAAGATCCCCTAGAGAAGGGAACGGCTCCCCAGTCCAGTGTTCTGGCCTGGAGAATTCTATGGACTGTATAGTCCATGGAGTGTCAAGAGTCAGACAGGACTGAACGACTTTCACTGTCACTTTCAGAGTCCCTAAAGTTCCAATCTTAATTTCTAATCATGGAAACGGCCATAAGAACAAATCAACGTGAGAATGTCCAGGACAAAAGTGTCCAAGCCCAGAAACACGTTTTAGGATGGTTGATCTGCTAAATTTTTTTCAGGTTTACGCACGTGCACCCTGACTGCAGTCTCATCCATGTGCCTTGCAAGCGCCTTCCTTAGAGGATGAAATCAAAATGTTCAGTATTTGGAGACGTGGATGAAATTAAATATATGGATGTTATTTCATGCTTGATTTTAAAATTTCCATCCCGTTCATGCCCCCTACCCCAGTACACGTTTCTGTAATACGCAGCTCCAGGCCCGCTTTAGGGGGTGGTTTTCCCTCCTGTACAAAATGTTATTGTGGATCAAATAAAATCAGTATTCAAGACAAAAGTATTTCAATGCAGTATTTAACAAATATCAAAATTAGTGCAAAAATAGCACGTGATGAAAATATTACTAAAATTTAAACATAGGTAATTGTGACCCTGCACTTGGTCCATGGTACCTCCTGTGAGGTTCCCATAAAACATTATTAACAAACCAGGTCAGTTGCCAGTTTCCATACTGGATGGGTTTAAATACCGCAGGATGCTCAGTAGGTACCGCCTCCACCCCCAGAGTCCTGAGGGAGGGGTCCCTGTTGGCCTTGGGCCATCCAGGTGGCTTTTGGCTGTGAAGAGGGACTGCAGAAGAGAATCAGAGGCACCCAGGGACAACCGAGCCCCCTGGAGAACTAGGCAGCTCCAAGGTTGGCTGTGTACTCGGGACCCAGGCGAGGTATCTGGTGTGGTGGAAAGGCTCTCCATCCATGGGCTCAAAGGGTGAATTGATGTGGTGGAGGCACCTCTGCAGGTTCCTGCGTTTCCCCGCCCCCACCCCCTCATCTCCGGGCCCCAGGCGGTCAGCTCCAGCTGCTGCTGCTGCTGCTTCCTCCTGGGCTCCTGGCTGCCTCCTCATCCTCCCCCTGCCTCAGTTCAGACCGCACTTAGCCCTCTTCTCCTCCCACTACCATCGCTGAGAGCACAGGATGCTTCATATCTGGAAAAGGAGAAAGGCCGAGAGAGGCTATAGGGACACAGAGGGGCATGACTGTGCAGCATTGGCGTCCGGTCCACTGGCCTATCCCAGGGAAAGGCATTTTCTTCCCTTCGCCAAAGCACCTGACTGGCCCGGGCTCTGACCATGAGATTCTTCTTGGTCTTCCAGGCTGCAATAGCATCATCCAGGCTGCGACCCCATCCCACCTGCCCCCAGCGGACGCTCCAGCCTTGAGCGCTGTGGATGAATCAGCCTCTATGCCAGGATCTGTGCAGATGTCCTTGTCGGGGATAGTCCTGGGGCTAACCGCTGGATCAGGTCCTCTTTTGGGTGCCTCGTCCCAGTTATAGCTTGTGTCGCCTGTCCAATGTATACCTGCTCCTGCTTAGGCGGGCTCCCTCCCTCCCTCGTCCTGCCCTGCCCCTTGACCCAGGTAGGTGGGACCCTCTGGAGGCACTTGAGGCCAGGGCATGGCCATAAAGTGGAGGCCTGCCAACTTGGGGTGGGGAGGGGCAGGGAAATGAGACCTCACTGGCCCCTGGAGCCAGAGCCCTGGAGAAACGTTAGGAGAACATCTCTCCAGAGATGCAGGCTCCTAGCCCACAGTTCCTCCAGAGCGAGAGATGCAAAGATGGGGCTGGAGAAAGTCACAGCCCAGTGGTCCCCCTTGTCCTGTGGGCTCTGAGAGCTCTGGTTCTGTTTCATTCACCCCCAAAGTCCACGAATGGGGCTAGTGATTCAGATGAAATGCTTAGCTAGGGGGCTGCATGATCTGGCTCCCGGGGGCTCTATCTGCAGGGCACACACTGTGCTCAGAAGCCGGCTGCAAGAAACCCAACCCGCCCTTTGCGTGTTATGCCTGATGTCCGAATCCCCGAGCGGGAAGAGAGAAGGCTTCCAAGACAATGCAACTCGCAGGAAGGGAAGTTTATTACTGACTCGAGCCAGGACTCTCCGCCTGCAACCAACGCAGTGGTGCGGGTCAGAGAGCCCCGAGCCCAAGCTGTTACACAAATTTATAGGGTGAGAAGCAGACTGGTTACACGTTTGCAAAGCAATCTCATTGGTCAATACTTTTGCGCGCGCGGGACTTTCCTGGGGGTTTCCGCCCCGTTCCTAATTTCCTAATTGGCAAACAGCGGTCAGTATTAAGTGAAAGCTAATTGGTCCTAATTGGCTAATTGGTTGTATCCAGGTGGCCTGATAATCTTACCAAGTAGGAAGGCCTACTCCTAATCTAAGCTGCGTTACTTCTGCTCACCTCACATTCCCCCCTGTCTGTTGTTCAAGTAGAGGAATCTTCCTCTTTTCCATCTTGGGCCACTGACACTATAAGTGGACCCAGGTGGAGTCAGCCAGGGGGAGTGTTGAAACCAAGACTCAAACCATCTCTGCTGGGCTTCCCGTTCTCTCTTTCTAATCCTCTCTTATTCTGCAAGACCACCTCAGACAAGGAAGTCAAAGACTTCTCTAAATGACTGACTGATTCTCTTACCACTCTTGTATGGTCTGCATAGAAACCTCACAGACCCTGCCCTGTTGGAGAAAAATCAAGTCATCTACAGCAGCTCGTAGGGAGGAAAGCCCTTGGCCTTGCAGAGATAGTGAAGCTTGGTTAAATTGCACCCATATCTGAAGTACTTGGCCCTGCGGATTGCACCACACTCGGGGCTACCAAATCTGTTTCCTACCTCCCATTCCCGGGGCCCATCACAAGAGGTTACACAGCTCCAGCTCCTGCAATAAGCTTTCCATGCCACCACAGGTTTGCCCGGGCACGCGAAGAACCCCTCTTGGCCGAGTTTTCTCCCGGTCCCCACAGCTCCCCATGGCCCGAATTGTGGGTATTTCCCCCGGGGTCCTTCCCTGGGGAAGATTCCCCTTAAGTCAAAGTAAAGGTCTGGCCACCAGGTGTTCGGAGGGTGGATTCCTGAGGTCTCATTGAGCAGCTCATGAGTAGGAGACCTCCCGGCGGACGAGTCAAAGGATTTGACGGGTGAGGACTCGCCTTCCATTCTGCTCGCGCTTTTTCCTGTTCTTCCGGTGTGGCTTGCCACACGTGATTGCAGTGAACCCAGGGTCCAATCCTGTCGACCTCAGTGAAATCTATCTCCCAGTGTTGCCCTGGCTCTTCTCCTCAGTACCTCGTTCCCGTGTGCTGCTTTTTCCCTGTCCTCATCAGCTGGCATGCTTTACAATCCTGGATTATCTCTCGTCCAGTTGCATTTTCCTCAAACACTGATCAACACGCAGATTCAATCCATATTTGCTTTCATTTATCTACTGAGTGTACCCAAGCTTCTTCTTCAGAGACTCTGGCATCTCAGGGGGAGGAGGGCGAGGGAGCCTGAAGTAGACCTTAAACCACTGTAGTGCAGTCAGAGTGCCGATCATGATGATGCAAGCAAAGAGTCCCTTCCATACACCTTTAAATCCAAGTCTCTTGAGGACCTGAGAGGCACTGCTACCCTTCTCTTTATGCAACACAGACACCACGGAATCAGCAACAGTACATTCAAAGCAGGCAAACTTCATCATGGTGTATGGTACTGTCTCATCCAAAGAGGAGCAACCCCCTTGTAGAACGCCTTTAAGCCTTCTTCCTTATACATTTTGGGAGCTGCATCCCTCAGAGTGTTAACCTGGTTCGGTTTGAATTCGAACCTTAGCAGCTTCCATAGGAGCCAGAGCAATGTCAGCAAAGAATTCAGCACTGGCAGAGGCAGCCAAATACAGTGATGTGCGCCAAAGATAGGCATTCTCCTCTACTTCTGTGGGTCCACCTGTATACGGCATTTCACTAAATCCAGAGGAACAACAGCAGTGTGTGTCAGACCACAACTTAAGACCCCACCAAAGCCACACAGTGCATTCCAAGTCCAGTTTGGGGTCTCTTTACTTCCCTCATACAAGGGCCGGGCCTTCTCAGCAAACCCCATGATCCACAGTCTGCAATATCCAACAGTCCCCAGAAACTCTCACCTGGCAGGGGGTCTTGGGCCTTCATGGCCCCGGTTAGCAGAAGGACCTCTGGGTGGCAAGTCCGATATTCGTAGAGGTCCTCACTCAGAGCCTCTTGAGCCTCTGTGGGATTACCGGTTGGCCTTTCCCCTCTGTCCACTCAAAGGCAAATATCTCCTCTCTGGGCCGCCAGGGGTAGGCTGAAAAAGGCATCTTTCAAGTCCAACACAGTGTACCAAGTGTACTCAGGCAGCAAACTGCTCAGGAGGGTATACGGGTTAGAGACAGTGGGGTGTATGTCACTCACCGTTTGTTGACTTCTCGCAGGTAATCTGTCCCCCCTGGCTTCTTCACTGGCAGTAAGGGGGTATTCCAAGGGGATTGACACTGCTTGAGAATTCTGGCATCCATGAGACATCGAATGTGGGGAGTGATCCTCCACCGAGCTTCCTGGCTCATGGGGTACTATCTCACCTTCACAGGAGTTGCCTAGGCCTTTAGCTCGATGACGACCAGATGTCTGTTTGGCCAGTCCCATCCCTGCCGTTTCAGCCCAGGCCAACGGGTATTTATTCATCTCTTAAGGCTAGGGATCTAAGTCCATCCATGACTGTCATTCTCCCAGCTCTGTAGGCTTAACTGAATAAAACCCAATGGCCTCTCCTTTCTTCCACAAAATCTTAGCATAATCAGTACTGCTATGACACAGGAATGGGATCTCATTTCTCTCCATTTCCTGCTTTAACCACTCTCTCCCCAAGAGTTCTCACCTGCTTAAGCCCCTCTCTAGAAGGGGGAGATGTTTTCACAATATCATCAATAGCCCACCACTGATCAGCAAGGTAAAGTGCCACAGCTGTGAGTGAGTCCTCAGGTGCAAAAGAGCAAGAACTTTCTGGGTCTGATCTCCACCATAGAGAGGTACAAAGTCTACATTTGACAGGCTAATAGGCAGCAGAATTTTCCAGTTCCTCATGACTGCAATTATCCAACATATACCCAGGACTCGGGGAGGGGTGCCGAGTCTTGACTCCCCTAGTCACTGTCTTCCCCCGCATATAGAACTCGAGTTCCAGGGGAGATTCTCTCTCTGGGTTGTACCTCTCCTCAGGTCCCTCTTAGGGCACTCGTTTTTCCAGTGCCCCTGTTCTTTGCAGTAGGCGCACTGATCTTTCTTTAGGGCCTGCCTTTTTGATTTCTGTTTGTCTCCAGTCCAGGGGTCTCGAGGTTCCCTCAATTCTGTTCCGGCTTTTATCCCCGCAAAAAGAATCTGGGCTAGCTCCCTCTGATTCTTCCGGTTTTCCCTCGTTCTATATTCTCTATCTTCCTTCCTGATCTTCTCAGCTAATTCCCTTTCCTCTCGTCGAATTCGTTCTTCCCTTTCTTCTGGGGTCTCCCTATTATTAAATACCTTTTCAGCTGCTTTCAATAAATCCTGTATCGTCTGTTCTATCTTTTGTAATTTCTTCCTAATATCTGGGGCTGCCTGATTTACAAACGCTAAAAGAACTGCAGCACGTGACTCCTCAGCCTGGGGATCCATAGGTATATATTGCCTGAAAGCTTCCATTAGCCTCTCTAGGAAGGCTGCCGGGCTCTCAGTGGGCTCTTGCCTTACTAAATTTACCTTTGCCAAATTTGTCGGCTTTCTTGCTGCGGCCCACAGGCCAGCCATCAGAGTCTGGCGGTACACTTGGAGACACTCCCTACCTTCCGCTCGCTCAAAATCCCAGTTAGGCCGCAACAGAGGAAACCCCTCTGGGCGGTTGGCCTCCCATTGGCCCCTGGGACCCGTTTCCGCGCTTCTGCCAGAATTCGCTCCCGCAACAGCTGCTGACAATCGTAGTGAAAGGAGAGTTTCACCTGGTTGGGCTCTAGTTACTGAGGCTCACTTATTGTAGGGCCTTCAGAGTCCGCCAGAGTGTAGCCCTGGCCGGGACTCATCAATTGCCCCCACAACCGCTCGCCTGTTCACTGAAACTCCTGAGAAGAGTAGGAACGAGACCAGAGACAATGCCGGCACATACACAAACACAGACAAACACGGAGAGCTGAAGACAAACACACGGACAGACAAACGTCGGCCGACAACACAGCGCTGGGTTTTTGGGCCCCCTGACCAGACTCGGGATCAGGAGAGGAACTTTCCTTCCCACAGAGCCGGCTGCCTTCCAGCGTGCTTGCTGGCCTCGGCCTTACGCTGGCTGGAGAAAGCTTTCTCCTGTGCCAGATACCTTCCTGCTTCACAGCAGGGCCCCGGAATTACTCTGGACTTCCTGTGCCAGATACCTTCCTGCTTCACAGCAGGGCCCCGGAATTACTCTGGACTTCCTGTCCTGCCTGAGACAATGCCGGCACACACACAGACACGGAGAGCCAAAGACAAACACACAGACAGCTGACAACACAGCGCTGGGTTTTCGGGCCCCCTGAGTTTTCCTGAGCACCGGTGCTATTATCTATCCTTCCCCTCTGTCCTGGAAGTGTTCTCTTCCCCCGGTAAAGGAATCCCGGATGAGCCCCCAAATGTTATGCCCGATGTCCGAATCCCCGAGCAGGAAGAGAGAAGGCTTCCAAGACAATGCAACTCGCAGGAAGGGAAGTTTATTACTGACTCGAGCCAGGACTCTCCGCCTGCAACCAACGCAGTGGTGCGGATCAGAGAGCCCCGAGCCCAAGCTGTTACACAAATTTATAGGGTGAGAAGCAGACTGGTTACACGTTTGCAAAGCAATCTCATTGGTCAATACTTTTGCGCGCGCGGGACTTTCCTGGGGGTTTCCGCCCCGTTCCTAATTTCCTAATTGGCAAACAGCGGTCAGTATTAAGTGAAAGCTAATTGGTCCTAATTGGCTAATTGGTTGTATCCAGGTGGCCTGATAATCTTACCAAGTAGGAAGGCCTACTCCTAATCTAACCTGCATTACTTCTGCTCGCCTCACATGTGAAAGCAACAAGTACTACAGATTTGTGCTAACCCATGTCAGAGTGCGTCTGTAGACCCTGGCCAATGCTTAGTGCTCTCCAGAAAGCTTACAGTGCAAGGGCCCTTCCTTCGGGGCCCTTCCTTCAACTTTGCAGGTAACTGTGGAGCTCTGCATACAGGGCCGGATTCAGCTCCCCACCTCTGGCTGCAGGCAGGCACCCTACAGCTTCTCATGTTTGCCTTTTACTTGCGCCTGTGTTGTAGATCAGGAAGAGTTTCCATCTTTCCCATCACTACCCTTCTCTCCTGCACCTCGGTTCCTTCCTTCCCCTCCCCTCCCCCTCTGTCTCTCCTCTAACTTCAGCAATCCTGTTTCTGCAGTGAGAAGTGCCAAGTGAAAGCCAGGCTAGACTGAGGGTTTTATGTTTGTTCAAGAGGTAATTACAGGTGTCTTGGGGCATGGGGATATCCTGAAGGTTAAGAATAGCTTCTAACCCTGAGTCCTGTGCTTGATGTTGTACTTGATTTATCCTGTTTCTACCTGCTCCTTCATCATAATCATCACCCTCCTTTTGAAAGAAATCAAACCAGGTGTTACTGCTCAGCGTCACTCACCGACAACCTCTGTGCTGCCCTGATCCACTCACTGCATTTTCACATGTGGCCCCTCTTCTACCAGTGGGTTGGGATAGAGGAGGAGCCGGTAGACAGAGGTGGGGTTGCTGTATTAGCCAACCTGCCTTTGAGGGGCACGGGGATCTGATCAGACAGCTACTTAGGGACCTTTATCCTGGAGGACAGTAATCATTTTTGTCATTAATTGTGTTGATAAATTCTTTAAACCTCTCTTTCTTTTTTCCATGCCCCATGGCATGTGGGATCTTAGTTTCCTCCACCAGGGATTGAACCAGTGTTCCCTGCAGTGGAATCACAGAGTCTTAGCCCTTGGACTGACAAAGAAGTCCCTCAAGTATGTCATTCTTAATGACACTTTAGTGCAGGTGTGGAGAAGAGGAGGTGACATTTGTGCTCCCATCACTAATGTGCCCTTTGGAAGCTTGTATTTGGCAGGAGTAGTTCCTTACATCATGGGCAGTAACACTTTGGCATTGAAGATTTCCAATAAAACATTACAGATGAGCACATCACATTGCTTTATATTCACCACTTCAGTCACTTTCTCTTTATTTATTTATTCATGAGGATCTATGAGAAGGGAGAAGTTTATCCTCTGTTGATTCCTAGTGAGGACAGGATGGTTTCCTGTGAAAATGACATCTGTCCTGCACGTTTTTGTACCTGTGAGCATCAGTGAGCCTATGTTGGGTGTGGTATACAGGCCCTCTGCTGGGTGGTGTGGCAGATCAGCCCACACCAGTGAAAGAAGCCACAGATTATGGAGGCGCATTGCAGAGCCCCACCATCTCCTCGCTCTGGGACCCTGGGCAAGTTGGCTGACCTCTTTCTGTGCCTCAGCTGTCACATCTATAGAATGGATCTAATGATGGCACCTGCCTTATGGTGTTGTGAGGTTTAAATAAAGTAATAAAGATAAGGCCCATGGTGAGCACTCAACCAGCATCAGCTGGTGCTGGAGTGAAGGGATCAAGACTGTTGTCAGTCTGTATTCTCATCCACACTGACACTGAAGATGTCAGGTGAGGAGTTACTGGGAAGAACAGAAGAATTTATATGTTGAAAACACATAGAACAGTGCCTGCCACAGTACATAAGGGCTTGATCCATGTGAGTTATTGGTATTATTTGTATTGCTATTATTTATATTATTACTTTCATGTTATTGATGAAAATTACTAATTCAGAGACCCTGACCTAAGTCATTAGCTTTGCGTGAGACCTGAACCTGGAAAGAGGGGATGATTAGGGATCCAATAGAGTACAGAGCTCAAACAGAAAAGACTTGAGCCAAGAGCCTAGGCTAGGAGCATGCAGGTATGTCCAGGAGATGGAGGAATTTCCAGGGATCCATAGACAGTGCATGTTGGAAGGGGATCTTGGGTATCACAGGACATAATGTTGAAAGGGAGGAAAACAAGATGTGGCAAAAAAAAAAAAAACTGTGCAAAACTGTTTTTATTCTATATGTAAGGGGGAACTAGGCTTCCGAGGTGGCTGCATGGTATAGTATCTGCCTGCCAGGCAGGAACACCGGGTCTGAACCCTGGGTTGGGAAGATCCCCTAGAGAAGGAAATGGCAACCTACTCCAGTCTTCTTGCCTGGAGAATCCCATGAACAGAGGAGCCTGACAGACTATGGTCCATGGGGACGCAAAGAGTCAGACATGACTGAGCAACTGAACAACAAGGGGGAACCAGGAGATATTTCCAGAAGCAAGTTACATAAGCCCATTCATATTTTGGGAAAGTAACACAGACTGCAGGAAGTAGGAAAGGAGAGACGGAGAAGCTACAGTTAGGCATCAAGTAGGAGTTTGTTGTTAAAGTAAGCCAAATGAGGGTCTGGTGATGGGAATGGGAAAAGGGAAGAATCAGAGAACTCAGGGATTTGGAGATAATTAGGGGGAAGAGTGTTGAATGGCTCTGAAGTTTTGAGCAAGATGGCCGGAGGGTGGTGATGTCATTATGCAATTTAGGGAACACTGCCTGTGGTGGTAAACCAACAGTGAGGGTTTTACACCTTGAATCTGAGATTCGCGTGCAACTCAATGAACTGTTAGAAACAATCCTGGCATTCAGGATAGGCGGCAGAGATAAAGGCATATATTTGCATGAACAAATCATGAAGATGAAGGGACGATGGTGGAATCCAAGAGAGAAGAGGAGATCATAAAGGGAAAAGTGAGAATTCAAGAGTGCTAAGAAATGGGCTTTGGGCAACAACTGATCCTTGAAGAGTGGGGAGGAGAAAAGTCAGCAAACCAGACAGACAAGGAGCACCTGGAGAGACAGGATAAAATCCCAAAGAGAGCAGGTCACGGAAACCCAGAGAGGAGAGCAATTCAAGAAAGGGAAAGTAGCCAACTGTGGAGAGACAGACACAGAAATAAAGGAGACTGAGACCTGGGTGTGGGAAGTCCCCACGGAAGTGGAAAGTGTTTTGTAAGGCAGGAGTCTCATTCAAGGGATTGTAGAGAAAATCAGAAGAAAAATAAGTTGGCAAGAAAAGTAGAGTACAGTTTAAAAGAGTTTGACATAAAAAAGAAAGGAAGGAGGCTTTTCTGGTGATTCAGGAGTTAAGAATCTGCCTTGCAGGGCTTCCCGGGTGTCTCAGTGGTAAAGAATCCGCCTGCCACTGCAGGAGACACGGGTTCGATCCCTGGTACAGGAAGATCCCACACGCCATGGAGCAGCTAAGCTCCTGTGCCACAACTGTTGAGCTTGTGCTCTAAATCCTAGGAAGCACAACTACTGAGCCCACGAGCTGCAACTATTGAAGCGCAAGCACCCTAGAGCCCGTGCTCCACAGCGAGAGAGGCCACTGCAGCGAGAAGCCCATGCAGGACAACTAGAGGGTAGCCCCCACTCACCACAGCCAGAGAAAGCTCGCACGCAGCAACAAAGACCCAGTGCCGTCAAAAATAAATAAATAAATGTTTTTTAAAAAGAAAGCAAGGGTGGGACTTCTCTGGTGGTTCAATGGCTAAGACTCTGTACTCAATACGCAGGACCTGGGTTCAATGCCTGGTCAGGGAACTAAGATCCCACATGTCACAACAAAGACCCAGTACAGCAAAATAAAGAAATAAAATAAAAAAAAATAAAATAAAATAAAATAAAAAAAAAAAAAGAAATAAAATAGTTAAAAAGAAATAATCTACAATTAACACTAAAAAGAGAAAGCAAGGGTACTAGAGCCTTAGTTAATTGTCATGTACATATCTCTTTATTTTTTTGAGAAATCAAAAATTCTTTGGTCAGCCACAGCAATCAAACCACCATGGTATTGGAACAAAAACAGACATAGAGGTCAAAGGAACAGAATAGGGACCCCCAAAATAAACCCACACTCCTACTGTCAATTAATCCATGCCAAAAGCGGCAAAACTTCATTTTCAGTAAGTGGTGCTGGGAAACTGGATGCTACACATAAAAGAGTGAAGTTAGCACATTTCTTCATACCATACACAAAAAGTAAACTCAAAATGGTTTAAAATCTTAAATGTAAAAAAAAAATACACTGTTCAACTCCTAGAAATAAATATAGGCGAAACATTCTGTGACATAAATCATAGTAACATTTTCTTAGATCAATCACCCAAGGCAAAAGAAACATCAATCAAAGCAAAAGTAAACAAATGGGACCTAATCAAACTGAAAAGCTTATTATGCACAGCAAAGGAAAGCATCAACAAAACTAAAAGACAACCTACTGAATAGGAGAAAATATTTTCAAAGGATGCAACTGCTGCAGCTGCTGCTAAGTCGTGTCAGTCATGTCCAACTCTGTGCGACCCCATAGACGGCAGCCCACCAGGCTCCCCCATCCCTGGGATTCTCCAGGCAAGAACACTGGAGTGGGTTGCCATTTCCTTCTCCAATGCATGAAAGTTAAAAGTGAAAATGAAGTCGCTCAGTCGTGTCCGACTCTTAGCGACCCCATGGACCGCAGCCTACCAGGCTCCTCCATCAATGGGATTGTCCAGGCAAGAGTACTGGAGTGGGGTGCCGTTGTCTTCTCCGAGGATGCAACTGAGAAAGGGTTAATATCCAGAATATAGGGAATCGCCTGGCAGTCCAGTGGTTAGCACTCCTCACTCACTGCTGAGGGCCCGAGCTCAATCCCTAATTTGGAACTAAGATCCCACAAGCCAAGCAGCATGGCCCCAAAAACACTGTAAAAAATTTAAAGATTAAATTGAAAAAGTAAACCTAAGTAATCTAAACTACACAAACAGTTCATAGTGACTCAATGCAGAAAAGATAAACAACCTAATTAAAAAATGGGCAGAAGACCTAAATAGACATGCTGTAAAGCAGACATATAGATGGCCAAGAGGCACATGAAAAGATGACCAACATGGCTAATCATCAGAGAAATGCAAATCAAAACCACAATGAGGTAACCCCTCACACAGGTCAGAATGCCTATCATCAAAAAATTTACAAATAAATGGTAGACAGGGTGTGGAGAAAAATAAACCCTCCTTCACTGTTGGTGGGAGTG
This sequence comes from Cervus elaphus, assembly GCF_910594005.1. Classification (NCBI taxonomy): domain Eukaryota; kingdom Metazoa; phylum Chordata; class Mammalia; order Artiodactyla; family Cervidae; genus Cervus; species Cervus elaphus. Next base: position 43,775,111 of record NC_057848.1, on the reverse strand, counting down.
TAAATTGGTGCAGGTACTATGGAAAATGGTATGCAGGTTCTTCAAAAAACTATAAATAGAATTACCATTTGATCCAGCAATTCCATTCCTGGATCCAGAAAAAAAATGAAAACTCTAGTTTGAAAAGACACAGGCACCATAATGTTCATAGCAGTGCTATTTACAACAGCCAAGGCATGGAAACAACACAAGTGCCCATCAGGAGACGACTGGCTTAAAACAATCTGAGATACACACATAGACACACACACACACAAACACAAACACACACAAACACACAATTGGCTTCCCTGGTGACTCAGTGGTAACGAATCCACCTGCCAAGCAGGAGACTCAGGTTCGATCCCTGGATCAGGAAGATCCCCTGGAGAAGGAATTGGCCATCTACTCCAGTATTCTTGCCTGAAGAATTCCATGGACAGAGGAGCCTGGTGGGCTACGGACCATGGGATTGCAAAGAGTCAGACACAACTGAGCAACTAAACAACACAACAAAACACAGTTGTAGTGTTTGATCAGAGAAGCAGAGTGAAAGGCCAAGAGGGATATATTATAGAGACTAGATCTCATGCACTGGTGGGAGCTGAGATGAAGTCTATGAAAGGCTATTGCCTTCACCTTTTAGGGTGGCCTGAAGTCACTGAAGATATCCAAGGCTAACAGCTGGGCAGACAGGTGCATATGAAGTGGGGGAGAGCAAAGACCAAGTGGAAGCTGCAAGGATTCCCTTGAACCCACAAGGACAAACTAAAACCCATGAAGGCGTAAAATCCTGTGAACCATACATCTGCCTCTGACCGTCTCCAGTCTAGAGAAGGAACTGGCATCCTTTGCCACAGCGTTGTGCATGCACATGGCCCAGGGTCTGGAGCTGTTGTAGGAGATCACCCTGTGGGCTGGAGTTGCTGCGGCGCCCTGCTGGCCCACGGCAACAAGGGGTGTCAGCGAGTCGGTGCCAGTGCATACAAGTGGCAATCACACCTGCTCGTACACCCAACTTCAGAACACAATGGCTGGGGCTTCACTCCCACCTGACAAATCTTGCCCCAGCTTTTCTTGCGGCCAACCTTCACTCAGGAAGGGAAGGCAAACTCAGGAAACGAAGCTCGAGCCTAGCTAAACTGACAAACCCACGGCAACAAGCAGAGACAGACACCACAGGAGACTGGACCTGGTCATTACCGGAGGAAAGGACGACACAGCATGGCAAATGACACACGCGGGGCCATCCCGGGCCTCAGTTAGACAAGGATGTCCCAGCATTTGGTGCTCAGATTCCACAAAAGCTGTGTCCACAAAGGACTCATGTAACCACCACATTTATGCCACCCATCCTGTTGAGTGTCTCTGTCCACCATGCTCGGTGGAGCAGAAGAGGAAGCTACCCTAAGTAAGCGTGGAGTTACTGGCAGCATTTCAGAAAACTGGTCACCATGACTTTTGATCGCTGACCACTGACTTCTGAGCTAGGCCATCAACCTCTGGACATTCCACCAGTTTCTCAGTGTTCCTAGGGACATATCCAAAATAAAATGAAAGACTCATTTGGAAAGATACATGCACCATGGCATCCATTGCAGTACTATTTACAATAACCAAGATATGGAAGCTACCCAAGTGTCCATCAACAGAGGAATGCATAAAGAAGATGTGGTGTATATAGACACACACACAATGGAATACTGCTGCTGCTGCTGCTGCTAAGTCGCTTCAGTCGTGTCCGACTCCGTGCGACCCCATAGACGGCAGCGCACCAGGGCTCCCCTGTCCCTGGGATTCTCCCTGGCAAGTGTTCCCTGGCAAGAACACTGCTCAACCATAAAATGAAGGAAATTCTGTCATTTGCAACAACATGGATGGACGTGGAGAGTACTATGCTTAGTGAAATAAGTCAGAGAAAGACAAACACTCTATGATATCACTTGTATGTGGAACCTAAAAAATAAAACAAGCTAGTGACTATGACCCAAGAAAAGAAACTAAACTCACCGATATAGAGAACAAAGTAGTGGTTACCAGTGGGGAGACAAGCTGGGGAAGGACAGGATAGGAGTAAGGGATTGATAGGTACAAACTACTTTGTATAAAATAAAGAAGCTACAAGGACATATTGTGCAGTACATGGAATACAGCAATATTTCATAATAAATGGGTATATGGAATATATATAAATGGAGTATAACTTTTAAAAATTGTGAATCACTATGTTGTATCCCTGAACGTACATAATATTGCACATCAACTATAACTCAATTAAAAATATGTAAATACAAAGAAACAAAATCAACCAATAAAACAGAGTGACTGTTTCCTTATTTTTTTATGACACTTAGACAAATAAGGGTGACACTGTATAGGCTTTGGTCAGAATAGTGACTAGTTTCCAAAGCTTCAGGTGGGAATATGAACTGAAATCTGTCCCAGTGTGACTCTTGGATATCTTCCCAGATTAAAAAGCAAAGTTTGAGAGGCAACAACTTCTGATTCTGTGCTCTCTCCCACATCTATTAAGAATAAGAAGTAGTGGGCACGTGAATACAAGAGAAAATCAGAGAACAGCCTGAAGATACGGGGAAGTTGCAAAGATGATAGCACAGATATTCTGCTGATTTTATGGGATAAGATGAGCTTGGAGCGTTTTCCAAAGGAGGAAGAATCGGAAGTGGCTTTACTCATCACAAAATAGTTGATCTTTACATAAGAACATCCAACCAAAAGTTTTGCTTTCCTGGTTTGACTGGCAGAAAGCTATATAAGCAGAGCATGGTAAATAGCTCCATAGCCCATACTTCATTTAAACTTATTACTTATCCTCTGGATAAACAAAAGTTAGAAATAGAAAATATTAATTCAGCTTCTAAAGTTTTACACCTAAGAATTTCCTCAGGAAATTCTGATTACTCTCTTTTAAAGAGTAACAGAAACTATGGGAGTTATTTTGAAGAACCAGTTTTTTTCAGGGGTCATGGAGGTAATAACAATAGTAACAACAATAATGGCTAATAGTGATTTAGGACTTACTATGTGCGAGGCACTAACCAATTATTTTACATGCATTATCTCATCTAATCCTCCCCCATACCTGTAAACAATCAGTAGGCTGATTGCTTCCACTTAAATATGAGAAAATTGGAGCCTAGAAAGGTTGTGATTTGTGTAAAGACACACAGTAAGCTCCAGAGCCAGATTCCAAACCCAGTCGCCCCCCGTTCCTACAAAAATTCACACTGGGGACTTTCCTGGTGGGCCAGTGGCTAAGATTCCGAGCTCCCAGTGCAGGGGGCCTGGGTGCAATCCCTGATCAGGAAACTAGACCCCACAGGCCACACCTAAGAGTTCACATGCAGCAACTAAGACCCAGCGCAGCCAAATAAATTAATTAAAATAGTCTTTAAAATTTACATTTAAAAAAAATTCACACTGATCAAGGGGTAGACATTACTTTGTCAAAAGATGTATAAACAGGAATGTTGAGTGCAGCATCTTTTTTTTTTTTTCTATATTTCGTGTTTCATGTATTATTGTAGGCACATATTTCCTTTACTTTTAGCTGGAAGTTACATGCCCCCAAGTGACTGAGTATGAAGTAGTCAACCATAGTTTCAAGTGTGATACAATTTTGAGGAAACCAAATCTCTGTTACATAATTCAACAGCCACCCCAAAGGGAAGTCAAATCACAGAATGGACCATAACACAACAAAATGTAATTAAGTACCTGAGATTTTGCTGCAAGAATCTTAAAATACAAGACTGTCCTCTTTAGGGCAAAATGCGCTTATATTAACATAATCCTTTCATGCCCTGTTCTTTATTTGCTGGGGCATACTTATTAGATGACTAAGATGTTCCAAAATGGCTAAATAATACAATTTTACTTTTTAAAAATCTACTATAGGTAGATATTTTATCACACTTGATTTAATTTAAATTGCTGACCTTTCAATTATTCAGTAACTTTTAATCAAGGAAAAATTTTAAATGAAGTATCAAGTAATATTTGCAATTAAAGTTTTTCACTGTATGGAAAATTTAAGATAGTTATTATCTGTCATCTGAATAATCATATTCTAATGATTAGCATAATATATTTAACAGAAGAACCGAGATAATTTACCAAGCTCCTGGATAGCCATTTCATAGCTTAATAACTCAGTAGTCTATTTGTAGCATATCTGTATAATTCATAAAAGTGGCCCATAAAATAATTTTAAATCATTTAAAAATCTGACCTGCTATCCCAAAGATTTATTTTATAAATCCACATCTAAAAATAATCTATATTTCTCCTTTCTACGACATCAACTTATCTCACCCAGCAGATATCTAACATTTATCCACAATTAAGTGAAATGCGAAATAGCTATTATTTGAAAATACTTAAATTCTAACAGTACTGCTGTTTCTTGACTTTGCAGTGTTTCTCACTGACTGTATTTGAGGTTACTGGGATGATTATGCATTTAAATAGAGAAAATAAAAATTAAATGACATCAATGTTTACAATGCATGACACAATTAATTTTTAAAAACCCCATGGCAAAAGGAAAAGCTTTACACGTCTGGATGCCAAATCAATGGCTACTGCTGACGGGGGACCTTTTTCACAGGGAGAACCCACAGGATAATGTGTCTCAGCTGTACACAGTATGGTCTAAGTCAAATGTTAATGACTGATTTGTTTTAAATCTATTTTGGAGTTTCAATGGATAAAATTTTTTAAAGTTACATTCATTAAAACTTTCATAAATTACATTCAGTAAAATTTTCTCAAAGAGAGAAACATTGCATATTTTAGATGAGATGTGGACATACTTGTGCATTATAAGCCTATTGCTGAACTTAAGTAGCTTAAATAGGACTCTGCATCTATTCTAGTTATCAAATTTTTAAAAACAGACACCTTAAAAAAAAAAAAAAAACCAGACACCTTTACTCACTAATATCACATTATTCTTGGCTTTTGTTGCACAAGTAACAAAAGAAAAGAAAGAAATGAAGAAAAAAAGGGAAAGGAAAATAGAAAATGAAGGAAGGCAACAGGAAGAAAGGAAACAAAAATGGCGCACTTACAATTTTTGTGTTGTGGGGTCGCCAAGAGTCAGACACGACTTGGTGGCCCAGTGGCTAAGATTCCGAGTTCCCAGTGCAGGGGGCCTGGGTTCAATCGCTGATCAGGGAACTAGATCCCACAGGCCACACCTAAGAGTTCACATGCAGCAACTAAGACCCACCGCAGCCAAATAAATTAATTAAAATAGTCTTTAAAATTGACATTTAAAAAAAATTCACACTGATCAAGGGGTAGGCATTACTTTGTCAAAAGATGTATAAACAGGAATGTTGAGTGCAGCATCTTTTAAAAGAGTTTAACATTTGAAGAAATCTTGCTTATCATAAGGAACTGATTAAATTAATGAAGGTCTCTCCATCCAACAGGTTTATGCATCTGGTAGGAACTATACGGCAAAGAAGTATGGATAATATGATCCAATTTTAGTTGAGACAGCATTTTACCAGTATTTACATATACGAAAACATCTGGAAAATTATACAGAAGAATACAACAATCATTTTGAAGTGGTAGGATGCAAGGTGAATGAAAACCTGAACTTCCAACTTGCCCTACAACAATTACCTAATAAAGAATAGAATAAAATCTTTAAACATCACACTACTCCGTTTCCCTGAGAGATACTGCTTCCAGCTTGAGCTCCAGGCTGGAAACCGACTGCACTCAGGTGCTCTGTCATTATCCTCTCTGGGCTTCCTATTCCACATATGTAATAACAAGAAGGTGGTTTAATTTCAAAAATTCCTTCCAGCTCTAACATTCTTTGAGTTGGTCAATTTCATTGCTAAGGAAGTTCTTTACAAAAAAAGAAACATACAAAAAGGCTGTGTGGGAATTTAATGTCCATAAAAGGTCTTATCACACCTTACTTGTTGTCCTGGGCATATGAAGTTGTTCTTTCCATTATTCCCTTCCCATCAGTCCTTGGTAAAGAGAATGTTAATGCATTTCCCGAAAATGTGTTAAATCACTCTAGAAAAATAAGCCTTTTCCCAGAAAAACCACTTTTTAAATTAATTTTTAAGGGCATACAGTTGATTTACAATGTCAGGCTAGTTTCAGGTGTATAGCAAAGTGAATCAGTTGGACATATACACTCTTCTTTATTGAAAAATATTTTCTGCAAACACTTTTATTTAAAATTTTGTTTTATTTCATTTTATTTTTGTGGATTTCCCATACATTGACATGAATCAGCCATGGATTTACATGTGTTCCCCATCCCGATCCCCACTCCCGCCTCCCTCTCCACCCCATCCCTCTGGGTCTTCCCAGTGCACCAGCCCTGAGCACCCGTCTCCTGCATCCAACCTGGGCTGGTGATCTGTTTCACCCTTGACAGTATCCTTGTTTCCATGCTGTTCTCTCTGAACATCCCACCCTCGCCTTCTCCCTCGGAGTCTAAAAGTCTGTTCTGTACATCTGTGTCTCTTTTTCTGTTTTGTATATAGTGTTATCGTTACCATCTTTTTAAATTCCATATTTAAAATTTCCAGGGTATTATTACCATCTTTCTAAAGTAATTAGCCTTCAACTCATAAAAATAAATGAAAAAGAAAAGAGAAAAATAAAAATAATAAAAGTTAAAAAAAATTTTAAAATTCCATATATATGCATTCGTACACTGTATTGGTCTTTATCTTTCTGGCTTACTTCACTCTGTATAATGAGCTCCAGTTTCATGCATCTCATTAGAACTGATTCAGATGAATTCCTTTTAATGGCTGAGTAATATTCCATGGTGTATATGCACCACAGCTTCCTTATCCATTCGTCTGCTGATGGGCATCTAGGTTGCTTCCCTGTCCTGGCTATTATAAACAGTGCTGTGATGAACATTGGGGTACACGTATCTCTTTCAGATCTAGTTTCCTTGGTGTGTATGCCCTCTGCAAATACTTTTAAAACACTTACTTTATTCCAGATAAGGTGTTTCTTTTTTATTTTCTCTTGTTGACTTAATTTTTTTTTTATTTTGAAAACGACCCAATCAAAAAATGGGCCAAAGAACTAAACAATCATTTCTCCAAAGAAGACATACAGATGGCTAACAAACACATGAAAACATGCTCAATTAACTCATTATCAGAGAAATGCAAATCAAAACCACCATGCGGTGCTATCTCATACCAGTCAGAATGGCTGCTATCAAAAAGTCTACAAACAATAAATGCTGGAGAGGGTGTGGAGTAAAGGGAACCCTCTTACACTGTTGGTGGGAATGCAAACTGGTACAGCCACTATGGCGAACACTGTGGAGATTCCTTAAGAAACTGGAAATAGAACTGCCATATGACCCAGCAACCCCACTGCTGGGCACACACACAGATGAAAGAAACCAGAACTGAAAGAGACACATGTACCCCAGTGTTCATCACAGCACTGTTTACAATAGCCAGGACATGGAAGCAACCTAGACGTCCATCAGCAGACGAATGGAAAGAAAGCTGTCGTACATATGCACAATGCAATATTACTCAGCTATTAAAAAGAATTCATTTGAATCAGTTCTAATGAGGTGGATGAAACTGCAGCCCATTGTACAGAGGCCTATTGTTCAGAGCCTATTGTAAGTCAGAAAGAAAAACACCAATACAGTATATTAACACATATATGTGGAATTTAGAAAGATGGAAACGATGACCCTATATGCGAGACAGCAAAAGAGACACAGATGTAAAGAACAGACTTTTGGACTCTGTGAGAGAAGGCGAGGGTGGGATGATTTGAGAGAATAGCATTGAACCATGTATATTACCATATGTGAAACAGATCGCCAGTCCAGGTTCGATGCATGAGACAGAGTGCTCCGGGCTGGTGCACTGGGATGACCCTGCAGGACGGGATGGGGAGGGAGGTGGGAGGGAAGGTCAGGATGGGGAACACATGTACACCCATGGCTGATTCATGTCAATGGATGGCAAAAAACACTGCAATATTGTAAAGTAATTAGCCTCCAATTAAAATAAATAAATAAAAAATAAAAATAAAAATAAGTTAAAAGAATAAAAAATTAAATTAAATTAAAAATATTATTTAAAATAATAATAAAACATTTTAAATTTTGTATTGGGGTATAGCGGATTAACAATGTTGTGGTAATTTCAGGTGAACAGCCGAAGGGCTTCAGCCATACCTACACATGTGTCCATTCTCCTCCAAACGGCCCTCCCATCCAGGCTACCACATGACATTCAGCAGTATCCACTCTTTTTTAAGATTCGTTCCCCAATACAGAGTATTGAGTTCCCTGGGCTACACAGTAGGTCCTTCTTTGTTATCTAGTTTATATACATTAGAGTGTGTATGTCAACCCCAGTCTCCCGAGAAGGCCGATTTTTAACCTACACATTAACAGACAGACAAAAAACACTATATGCCGAAACAACACACCGGGCGACCCAAGCCAAGAAAGACACAAAAGCAAAGAGGCCAAACACAATCCCCGGTCCCGTTCTCAGTCCATAGACTCTTGGTTTCTTTCTTAAGATCACCTGTTACCTATACATCAGAAAATGATAATAACAATAACGAACCGTTATCTCTCGGCTATCCATAGGACCATTTAGGGCTTCCCTGGTAGCTCCGCTGCAAAGAATCTGCCTGCCAATGCTGGAGACAGAAGAGGCGCCGGTTCGATCCCTGGGTCGGGAAGATCCCCTGGAGTAGGAAATGGCAACCCGCTCCAGTATTCTTGCCTGGAAAATTCCGTGGTCACAAAAGCCTGGCGGGGTAGTCTATGGACTCCAAAAGAGTCGGACACGACTTAGCGACTGAGGACACAGGCATAGGCGAACTCACTGCCCAGCAGAGGAAGTCGGAAGAGTCTGTTTCTTAGAAAGGCGGGGGCTGGCGGAGGCCTTGACTTTACCTGCCTGAGGCGGCCGGGCAGGCGCGTGTCCCGAGGGCGCAGCCAGGCTCTCCCGCGCCCTCTGCTGGGGACTTGGCTCCACGCAGGCTCTCCGCTTCCTTGCCTTTGCTACAAGCTTCTCGGCCTTCATGTAGTGACAGGAGACTGCTGGGTGACACGGGGGTGAAAAGGAGATAAGGAGGGGGGAGGGCTGCAGTGGGGACGTGTGGAGTCTGAGAAGTGAAGTGCAGACTGAGGGCTGTGGAAGGGACGCAGGTTTGATCTCTGATTATGGAACTGAGATCCTACATGGCTCGGAGCAACTTAGCCATCTGCACCCACAGCTACACAGCCCGTGCACCATAATGAAATATCCCACATGAAGCATCGGAGATCCCACGTGCTGCAAGTAAGACCTGAAATGAAGCAGAGCATGAAAAACACCCAGGGCATCACTTAGTAGATCTAAGTAACATACTTAAGTTTTTTTTTTTTAATAGGTAGAATTGAAATCAAGATCCCCCTTCAATAATCGAGATAGACCATGCCCTTTCCCAAAAAGCTTACTAACTGTCGATAAATACGCTAACCAAAAAAACTTTCATTTCCTACTGACTTCGTTAAGTCTCTGTGCCTCAGCTTCCTCATCTATAAAATGGGAATATTGACAGCACCTTCCTCGTAGATTTTCTTTTTAATTAAATGAAGCTTAACATGTAAAACGGCCACCATTGTTTAGGAGAGCTAACGAACATACACAGTATTGTTCTTTTTTAAGAGTGCTAAAATCTTTATTTTTCTCCCCTCAGCTTTGGAGATTTTCTTTTTAGCTTACTGATTTTTATTTTTAATTAAATGAAACAGAGCATGTAAAATACCCAGGACATGCTTAGTCGAGTTAAGTAACATACTTAATTTTTTTAATAGAATGGAAATATTTTTCCCCCAAGAATCTAATAGACAATGCCCTTACCAACACAGTTTATTAAGTATGGATAAATATACTCACCAATACATCATCTTTCACTTACTAATTACTTCCTTAATGCCTCTTTGCCTCGGTTTCCTCACATATAGAGTGGGAATATTGATAACACCTTCCTTGTACATATTATTTGTAATTACCTGAAGCAGAGCATGTAAAACACTGAGGACGTGCTTAGTATTGTTAAGTAACATGCTTAATTTTGTTTTTTTAATAAAATTGAAATCAAGTTGTCTCCCCGAAACATTCTAGATAGACGATGCCCTTTCCCACAAAGATGACTAAGTATAGATAAAGATGGTTAGCAAAGGCAATACTCTTTCACTTACTAGCAACTTCATTAAGGCCTCAGTTTCCTGAAGTATAAATGGGAATATTGATAAGAATTTCCTCATAGATTTTGTTTTCAATTAAATGAAGCAGACCCTGTAAAACACAGAGGACATTGCTTAGTAGTCTCAGTAACATACTTAATTTTGTTTTTTCTTTTGAATAGAGACAACTGAAATTGATTTCCCCCCAGAACATTCTAGATAGACAGTGTACTTTCCACAAAGTTTACCGAGTGTAGATAAATATGCTCTCAAAACAACAGGATCTCTTTCACTCACTAGTAACTTCATTGATGCCTCTGTACCTCAGTTTCCTCATCGATAAAATGGGAATGTTGATAACATACTGCTTGTAGATTTTCCTTTTAATGAAATGAAGAAGAGCATGTAACATACCCAGGACATTGCCTAGTAGATCTAAGGAACATACTTAATGTTTTTTTAATAGACAGAATTGAAACCTAGATTTATCTCCTCACAATCTAGATAGTCAAAGCACATTCTCATGAATTTGGCAAAGGGTCGATAAATACCTCACCAAAACGCATCTCTTTCAATTACTAGTTAATTTCATTCATGCCTCTGTGCCTCCCTTTCCTCATCCATAAAATGGGAATGTTGATAACACCATCCTCGTAGATTTTCTTTTGAATTAAATGAAGCAGAACATGTGAAACACCGAGGACATTTCTTAGTAGATCTAAGTAACGTACTTAATTTGGTTTACTTTTTTAAGAGATGGAATTGAAAATGAGTATTTTTCCCCCAACAGTCTGGATGGTCTTTTCCCAAAAAGTTTACTAAGTATAGATAAATATGCTCACCAAAAAGTATGTCTTTCACTTCCTAGCAACTTCACTAATACCTCTGTGCTTCAGTGTCCTCATGTATAAAATGGGAACGTTGAGAACACCTTCCGTGTAGATTTTCTTTTGAATTAAATGCAGGCAAGCAGGGAAAACGAGATGGACTTTGTTTAGTAGATCTAAGTATCATACTTAATTTTGGTGTTTTTTCTTTCTAATAGATGGAGTTGACAAGGAGCTTTTTTCCCCCAATAATCTAGAGACAGTGCCGTTTCTGCAACTTTTACTGTGTCCATAAGCACGCTCACCATAAAGCATCTCTTTCACTTATTGGTAACTTCATTAATGCCTCTGTGCCTCAGTTTAATCATGTATCAACTGGGAGTGTTGATAACACATTCCTCTTTGATTTTTTTTTTTTTTTGATTAAATGAAGCAGCGCATATGACATATCCAGGGTGTTACTTAGGAGATCTAAGTAAAACACTTAATTTTTTTTTTTTATAAGAGACAGTTAAAACTGAGTTTTTTTCTCCAACAATCTAGACAGACAATGCCCTTTGCCACAAAGTTTACTGAGTGTACATAAATACGCTCTCAAAGAAATCATCCATTTCACTTCTTGTAACTTCATTAGTGCCTCTGTGCCTCAGTTTCCTCAGCTGTAAAATGGGATGGGAATGTTGATAACACCTTCCTTGTAGATTTTCTTTTTAATTTCATGAAGCAGAGCATGTAAAACACCCAGGACATTTCTTAGTAGATCTAAGTAGCATTCTTAATTTTTTAAAATAGAATTGAAATACAGTAATTCCCACCCCCCAAATCTAGGTAGAGAATGCCCTTTCACACAACGTTTACTAAGTAGAGAGAAATACGCTCAGCAAAATCATTGCTCTCACTTACTGCTGCTGCCCCTAAGTTGCTTCCGTCGTGTCCGACTCTGTGCGACCTCGTAGATGGCAGCCCACCAGGCTCCCCGGTCCCTGGGATTCTCCAGACAAGAACATTGGAGTGGGGTGCCATTTCCTTCTCCAATGCATGAAATATTAGTATATTTAATAAAGCCTCTGTACCTCAGTTTCCTCATCTATATAATGGGAATGTTGATAACACCTTCCTCGTCGATTTTCTGTTGGTTGGTTTGTTTCTTTGTTTTTTTCATTTATTTTTACTCGTTGGAGGCTAATTCCTTTACAATATTGTAGTGGTTTTTGCGATACATTGACATAAATCAGCCATGGATTTACATGTGTTCCCCATCCCGATCCCCACTCCCGCCTCCCTCTCCACCCCATCCCTCTGGGTCTTCCCAGTGCACCAGCCCTGAGCACCCGTCTCCTGCATCCAACCTGGGCTGGTGATCTGTTTCACCCTTGACAGTATCCTTGTTTCCATGCTGTTCTCTCTGAACATCCCACCCTCGCCTTCTCCCTCGGAGTCTAAAAGTCTGTTCTGTACATCTGTGTCTCTTTTTCTGTTTTGTATATAGTGTTATCGTTACCATCTTTTTAAATTCCATATTTAAAATTTCCAGGGTATTATTACCATCTTTCTAAAGTAATTAGCCTTCAACTCATAAAAATAAATGAAAAAGAAAAGAGAAAAATAAAAATAATAAAAGTTAAAAAAAATTTTAAAATTCCATATATATGCATTCGTACACTGTATTGGTCTTTATCTTTCTGGCTTACTTCACTCTGTATAATGAGCTCCAGTTTCATGCATCTCATTAGAACTGATTCAGATGAATTCCTTTTAATGGCTGAGTAATATTCCATGGTGTATATGCACCACAGCTTCCTTATCCATTTGTCTGCTGATGGGCATCTAGGTTGCTTCCCTGTCCTGGCTATTATAAACAGTGCTGTGATGAACATTGGGGTACACGTATCTCTTTCAGATCTAGTTTCCTTGGTGTGTATGCCCTCTGCAAATACTTTTAAAACACTTACTTTATTCCAGATAAGGTGTTTCTTTTTTATTTTCTCTTGTTGACTTAATTTTTTTTTTTATTTTGAAAACGACCCAATCAAAAAATGGGCCAAAGAACTAAACAATCATTTCTCCAAAGAAGACATACAGATGGCTAACAAACACATGAAAACATGCTCAATTAACTCATTATCAGAGAAATGCAAATCAAAACCACCATGCGGTGCTATCTCATACCAGTCAGAATGGCTGCTATCAAAAAGTCTACAAACAATAAATGCTGGAGAGGGTGTGGAGTAAAGGGAACCCTCTTACACTGTTGGTGGGAATGCAAACTGGTACAGCCACTATGGCGAACACTGTGGAGATTCCTTAAGAAACTGGAAATAGAACTGCCATATGACCCAGCAACCCCACTGCTGGGCACACACACAGATGAAACCAGAACTGAAAGAGACACATGTACCCCAGTGTTCATCACAGCACTGTTTACAATAGCCAGGACATGGAAGCAACCTAGACGTCCATCAGCAGACGAATGGAAAGAAAGCTGTCGTACATATGCACAATGCAATATTACTCAGCTATTAAAAAGAATTCATTTGAATCAGTTCTAATGAGGTGGATGAAACTGCAGCCCATTGTACAGAGGCCTATTGTTCAGAGCCTATTGTAAGTCAGAAAGAAAAACACCAATACAGTATATTAACACATATATGTGGAATTTAGAAAGATGGAAACGATGACCCTATATGCGAGACAGCAAAAGAGACACAGATGTAAAGAACAGACTTTTGGACTCTGTGAGAGAAGGCGAGGGTGGGATGATTTGAGAGAATAGCATTGAACCATGTATATTACCATATGTGAAACAGATCGCCAGTCCAGGTTCGATGCATGAGACAGAGTGCTCAGGGCTGGTGCACTGGGATGATCCTGCAGGACGGGATGGGGAGGGAGGTGGGAGGGAAGGTCAGGATGGGGAACACATGTACACCCATGGCTGATTCATGTCAATGGATGGCAAAAAACACTGCAATATTGTAAAGTAATTAGCCTCCAATTAAAATAAATAAATAAAAAATAAAAATAAAAATAAGTTAAAAGAATAAAAAATTAAATTAAATTAAAAATATTATTTAAAATAATAATAAAACATTTTAAATTTTGTATTGGGGTATAGCGGATTAACAATGTTGTGGTAATTTCAGGTGAACAGCCGAAGGGCTTCAGCCATACCTACACATGTGTCCATTCTCCTCCAAACGGCCCTCCCATCCAGGCTACCACATGACATTCAGCAGTATCCACTCTTTTTTAAGATTCGTTCCCCAATACAGAGTATTGAGTTCCCTGGGCTACACAGTAGGTCCTTCTTTGTTATCTAGTTTATATACATTAGAGTGTGTATGTCAACCCCAGTCTCCCGAGAAGGCCGATTTTTAACCTACACATTAACAGACAGACAAAAAACACTATATGCCGAAACAACACACCGGGCGACCCAAGCCAAGAAAGACACAAAAGCAAAGAGGCCAAACACAATCCCCGGTCCCGTTCTCAGTCCATAGACTCTTGGTTTCTTTCTTAAGATCACCTGTTACCTATACATCAGAAAATGATAATAACAATAACGAACCGTTATCTCTCGGCTATCCATAGGACCATTTAGGGCTTCCCTGGTAGCTCAGCGGCAAAGAATCTGCCTGCCAATGCTGGAGACAGAAGAGGCGCCGGTTCGATCCCTGGGTCGGGAAGATCCCCTGGAGTAGGAAATGGCAACCCACTCCAGTATTCTTGCCTGGAAAATTCCGTGGTCACAAAAGCCTGGCGGGGTAGTCTATGGACTCCAAAAGAGTCGGACACGACTTAGCGACTGAGGACACAGGCATAGGCGAACTCACTGCCCAGCAGAGGAAGTCGGAAGAGTCTGTTTCTTAGAAAGGCGGGGGCTGGCGGAGGCCTTGACTTTACCTGCCTGAGGCGGCCGGGCAGGCGCGTGTCCCGAGGGCGCAGCCAGGCTCTCCCGCGCCCTCTGCTGGGGACTTGGCTCCACGCAGGCTCTCCGCTTCCTTGCCTTTGCTACAAGCTTCTCGGCCTTCATGTAGTGACAGGAGACTGCTGGGTGACAAGGGGGTGAAAAGGAGATAAGGAGGGGGGAGGGCTGCAGTGGGGACGTGTGGAGTCTGAGAAGTGAAGTGCAGACTGAGGGCTGTGGAAGGGACGCAGGTTTGATCTCTGATTGTGGAACTGAGATCCTACATGGCTCGGAGCAACTTAGCCATCTGCACCCACAGCTACACAGCCCGTGCACCATCATGAAATATCCCACATGAAGCATCGGAGATCCCACGTGCTGCAAGGAAGACCTGAAATGAAGCAGAGCATGAAAAACACCCAGGGCATCACTTAGTAGATCTAAGTAACATACTTAAGTTTTTTTTTTTTTAATAGGTAGAATTGAAATCAAGATCCCCCTTCAATAATCGAGACAGACCATGCCCTTTCCCAAAAAGCTTACTAACTGTCGATAAATACGCTAACCAAAAAAACTTTCATTTCCTACTGACTTCGTTAAGTCTCTGTGCCTCAGCTTCCTCATCTATAAAATGGGAATATTGACAGCACCTTCCTCGTAGATTTTCTTTTTAATTAAATGAAGCTTAACATGTAAAACGGCCACCATTGTTTAGGAGAGCTAACGAACATACACAGTATTGTTCTTTTTTAAGAGTGCTAAAATCTTTATTTTTCTCCCCTCAGCTTTGGAGATTTTCTTTTTAGCTTACTGATTTTTATTTTTAATTAAATGAAACAGAGCATGTAAAATACCCAGGACATGCTTAGTCGAGTTAAGTAACATACTTAATTTTTTTAATAGAATGGAAATATTTTTCCCCCAAGAATCTAATAGACAATGCCCTTACCAACACAGTTTATTAAGTATGGATAAATATACTCACCAATACATCATCTTTCACTTACTAATTACTTCCTTAATGCCTCTTTGCCTCGGTTTCCTCATATATAGAGTGGGAATATTGATAACACCTTCCTTGTACATATTATTTGTAATTACCTGAAGCAGAGCATGTAAAACACTGAGGACGTGCTTAGTATTGTTAAGTAACATGCTTAATTTTGTTTTTTTAATAAAATTGAAATCAAGTTGTCTCCCCGAAACATTCTAGATAGACGATGCCCTTTCCCACAAAGATGACTAAGTATAGATAAAGATGGTTAGCAAAGGCAATACTCTTTCACTTACTAGCAACTTCATTAAGGCCTCAGTTTCCTGAAGTATAAATGGGAATATTGATAAGAATTTCCTCATAGATTTTGTTTTCAATTAAATGAAGCAGACCCTGTAAAACACAGAGGACATTGCTTAGTAGTCTCAGTAACATACTTAATTTTGTTTTTTCTTTTGAATAGAGACAACTGAAATTGATTTCCCCCCAGAACATTCTAGATAGACAGTGTACTTTCCACAAAGTTTACCGAGTGTAGATAAATATGCTCTCAAAACAACAGGATCTCTTTCACTCACTAGTAACTTCATTGATGCCTCTGTACCTCAGTTTCCTCATCGATAAAATGGGAATGTTGATAACATACTGCTTGTAGATTTTCCTTTTAATGAAATGAAGAAGAGCATGTAACATACCCAGGACATTGCCTAGTAGATCTAAGGAACATACTTAATGTTTTTTTAATAGACAGAATTGAAACCTAGATTTATCTCCTCACAATCTAGATAGTCAAAGCACATTCTCATGAATTTGGCAAAGGGTCGATAAATACCTCACCAAAACGCATCTCTTTCAATTACTAGTTAATTTCATTCATGCCTCTGTGCCTCCCTTTCCTCATCCATAAAATGGGAATGTTGATAACACCATCCTCGTAGATTTTCTTTTGAATTAAATGAAGCAGAACATGTGAAACACCGAGGACATTTCTTAGTAGATCTAAGTAACGTACTTAATTTGGTTTACTTTTTTAAGAGATGGAATTGAAAATGAGTATTTTTCCCCCAACAGTCTGGATGGTCTTTTCCCAAAAAGTTTACTAAGTATAGATAAATATGCTCACCAAAAAGTATGTCTTTCACTTCCTAGCAACTTCACTAATACCTCTGTGCTTCAGTGTCCTCATGTATAAAATGGGAACGTTGAGAACACCTTCCGTGTAGATATTCTTTTGAATTAAATGCAGGCAAGCAGGGAAAACGAGATGGACTTTGTTTAGTAGATCTAAGTATCATACTTAATTTTGGTGTTTTTTCTTTCTAATAGATGGAGTTGACAAGGAGCTTTTTTCCCCCAATAATCTAGAGACAGTGCCGTTTCTGCAACTTTTACTGTGTCCATAAGCACGCTCACCATAAAGCATCTCTTTCACTTATTGGTAACTTCATTAATGCCTCTGTGCCTCAGTTTAATCATGTATCAACTGGGAGTGTTGATAACACATTCCTCTTTGATTTTTTTTTTTTTTTGATTAAATGAAGCAGCGCATATGACATATCCAGGGTGTTACTTAGGAGATCTAAGTAAAACACTTAATTTTTTTTTTTCATAAGAGACAGTTAAAACTGAGTTTTTTTCTCCAACAATCTAGACAGACAATGCCCTTTCCCACAAAGTTTACTGAGTGTACATAAATACGCTCTCAAAGAAATCATCCATTTCACTTCTTGTAACTTCATTAGTGCCTCTGTGCCTCAGTTTCCTCAGCTGTAAAATGGGATGGGAATGTTGATAACACCTTCCTTGTAGATTTTCTTTTTAATTTCATGAAGCAGAGCATGTAAAACACCCAGGACATTTCTTAGTAGATCTAAGTAGCATTCTTCATTTTTTAAAATAGAATTGAAATACAGTAATTCCCACCCCCCAAATCTAGGTAGAGAATGCCCTTTCACACAACGTTTACTAAGTAGAGAGAAATACGCTCAGCAAAATCATTGCTCTCACTTACTGCTGCTGCCCCTAAGTTGCTTCCGTCGTGTCCGACTCTGTGCGACCTCGTAGATGGCAGCCCACCAGGCTCCCCGGTCCCTGGGATTCTCCAGACAAGAACATTGGAGTGGGGTGCCATTTCCTTCTCCAATGCATGAAATATTAGTATATTTAATAAAGCCTCTGTACCTCAGTTTCCTCATCTATATAATGGGAATGTTGATAACACCTTCCTCGTCGATTTTCTGTTGGTTGGTTTGTTTCTTTGTTTTTTTCATTTATTTTTACTCGTTGGAGGCTAATTCCTTTACAATATTGTAGTGGTTTTTGCGATACATTGACATAAATCAGCCATGGATTTACATGTGTTCCCCATCCCGATCCCCACTCCCGCCTCCCTCTCCACCCCATCCCTCTGGGTCTTCCCAGTGCACCAGCCCTGAGCACCCGTCTCCTGCATCCAACCTGGGCTGGTGATCTGTTTCACCCTTGACAGTATCCTTGTTTCCATGCTGTTCTCTCTGAACATCCCACCCTCGCCTTCTCCCTCGGAGTCTAAAAGTCTGTTCTGTACATCTGTGTCTCTTTTTCTGTTTTGTATATAGTGTTATCGTTACCATCTTTTTAAATTCCATATTTAAAATTTCCAGGGTATTATTACCATCTTTCTAAAGTAATTAGCCTTCAACTCATAAAAATAAATGAAAAAGAAAAGAGAAAAATAAAAATAATAAAAGTTAAAAAAAATTTTAAAATTCCATATATATGCATTCGTACACTGTATTGGTCTTTATCTTTCTGGCTTACTTCACTCTGTATAATGAGCTCCAGTTTCATGCATCTCATTAGAACTGATTCAGATGAATTCCTTTTAATGGCTGAGTAATATTCCATGGTGTATATGCACCACAGCTTCCTTATCCATTTGTCTGCTGATGGGCATCTAGGTTGCTTCCCTGTCCTGGCTATTATAAACAGTGCTGTGATGAACATTGGGGTACACGTATCTCTTTCAGATCTAGTTTCCTTGGTGTGTATGCCCTCTGCAAATACTTTTAAAACACTTACTTTATTCCAGATAAGGTGTTTCTTTTTTATTTTCTCTTGTTGACTTAATTTTTTTTTTTATTTTGAAAACGACCCAATCAAAAAATGGGCCAAAGAACTAAACAATCATTTCTCCAAAGAAGACATACAGATGGCTAACAAACACATGAAAACATGCTCAATTAACTCATTATCAGAGAAATGCAAATCAAAACCACCATGCGGTGCTATCTCATACCAGTCAGAATGGCTGCTATCAAAAAGTCTACAAACAATAAATGCTGGAGAGGGTGTGGAGTAAAGGGAACCCTCTTACACTGTTGGTGGGAATGCAAACTGGTACAGCCACTATGGCGAACACTGTGGAGATTCCTTAAGAAACTGGAAATAGAACTGCCATATGACCCAGCAACCCCACTGCTGGGCACACACACAGATGAAACCAGAACTGAAAGAGACACATGTACCCCAGTGTTCATCACAGCACTGTTTACAATAGCCAGGACATGGAAGCAACCTAGACGTCCATCAGCAGACGAATGGAAAGAAAGCTGTCGTACATATGCACAATGCAATATTACTCAGCTATTAAAAAGAATTCATTTGAATCAGTTCTAATG
Organism: Cervus elaphus; assembly: GCF_910594005.1. Taxonomy (NCBI): domain Eukaryota; kingdom Metazoa; phylum Chordata; class Mammalia; order Artiodactyla; family Cervidae; genus Cervus; species Cervus elaphus. Next base: position 43,755,499 of record NC_057848.1, on the reverse strand, counting down.
AGGTGGATGAAACTGCAGCCCATTGTACAGAGGCCTATTGTTCAGAGCCTATTGTAAGTCAGAAAGAAAAACACCAATACAGTATATTAACACATATATGTGGAATTTAGAAAGATGGAAACGATGACCCTATATGCGAGACAGCAAAAGAGACACAGATGTAAAGAACAGACTTTTGGACTCTGTGAGAGAAGGCGAGGGTGGGATGATTTGAGAGAATAGCATTGAACCATGTATATTACCATATGTGAAACAGATCGCCAGTCCAGGTTCGATGCATGAGACAGAGTGCTCCGGGCTGGTGCACTGGGATGACCCTGCAGGACGGGATGGGGAGGGAGGTGGGAGGGAAGGTCAGGATGGGGAACACATGTACACCCATGGCTGATTCATGTCAATGGATGGCAAAAAACACTGCAATATTGTAAAGTAATTAGCCTCCAATTAAAATAAATAAATAAAAAATAAAAATAAAAATAAGTTAAAAGAATAAAAAATTAAATTAAATTAAAAATATTATTTAAAATAATAATAAAACATTTTAAATTTTGTATTGGGGTATAGCGGATTAACAATGTTGTGGTAATTTCAGGTGAACAGCCGAAGGGCTTCAGCCATACCTACACATGTGTCCATTCTCCTCCAAACGGCCCTCCCATCCAGGCTACCACATGACATTCAGCAGTATCCACTCTTTTTTAAGATTCGTTCCCCAATACAGAGTATTGAGTTCCCTGGGCTACACAGTAGGTCCTTCTTTGTTATCTAGTTTATATACATTAGAGTGTGTATGTCAACCCCAGTCTCCCGAGAAGGCCGATTTTTAACCTACACATTAACAGACAGACAAAAAACACTATATGCCGAAACAACACACCGGGCGACCCAAGCCAAGAAAGACACAAAAGCAAAGAGGCCAAACACAATCCCCGGTCCCGTTCTCAGTCCATAGACTCTTGGTTTCTTTCTTAAGATCACCTGTTACCTATACATCAGAAAATGATAATAACAATAACGAACCGTTATCTCTCGGCTATCCATAGGACCATTTAGGGCTTCCCTGGTAGCTCAGCGGCAAAGAATCTGCCTGCCAATGCTGGAGACAGAAGAGGCGCCGGTTCGATCCCTGGGTCGGGAAGATCCCCTGGAGTAGGAAATGGCAACCCACTCCAGTATTCTTGCCTGGAAAATTCCGTGGTCACAAAAGCCTGGCGGGGTAGTCTATGGACTCCAAAAGAGTCGGACACGACTTAGCGACTGAGGACACAGGCATAGGCGAACTCACTGCCCAGCAGAGGAAGTCGGAAGAGTCTGTTTCTTAGAAAGGCGGGGGCTGGCGGAGGCCTTGACTTTACCTGCCTGAGGCGGCCGGGCAGGCGCGTGTCCCGAGGGCGCAGCCAGGCTCTCCCGCGCCCTCTGCTGGGGACTTGGCTCCACGCAGGCTCTCCGCTTCCTTGCCTTTGCTACAAGCTTCTCGGCCTTCATGTAGTGACAGGAGACTGCTGGGTGACAAGGGGGTGAAAAGGAGATAAGGAGGGGGGAGGGCTGCAGTGGGGACGTGTGGAGTCTGAGAAGTGAAGTGCAGACTGAGGGCTGTGGAAGGGACGCAGGTTTGATCTCTGATTGTGGAACTGAGATCCTACATGGCTCGGAGCAACTTAGCCATCTGCACCCACAGCTACACAGCCCGTGCACCATAATGAAATATCCCACATGAAGCATCGGAGATCCCACGTGCTGCAAGTAAGACCTGAAATGAAGCAGAGCATGAAAAACACCCAGGGCATCACTTAGTAGATCTAAGTAACATACTTAAGTTTTTTTTTTTTTAATAGGTAGAATTGAAATCAAGATCCCCCTTCAATAATCGAGACAGACCATGCCCTTTCCCAAAAAGCTTACTAACTGTCGATAAATACGCTAACCAAAAAAACTTTCATTTCCTACTGACTTCGTTAAGTCTCTGTGCCTCAGCTTCCTCATCTATAAAATGGGAATATTGACAGCACCTTCCTCGTAGATTTTCTTTTTAATTAAATGAAGCTTAACATGTAAAACGGCCACCATTGTTTAGGAGAGCTAACGAACATACACAGTATTGTTCTTTTTTAAGAGTGCTAAAATCTTTATTTTTCTCCCCTCAGCTTTGGAGATTTTCTTTTTAGCTTACTGATTTTTATTTTTAATTAAATGAAACAGAGCATGTAAAATACCCAGGACATGCTTAGTCGAGTTAAGTAACATACTTAATTTTTTTAATAGAATGGAAATATTTTTCCCCCAAGAATCTAATAGACAATGCCCTTACCAACACAGTTTATTAAGTATGGATAAATATACTCACCAATACATCATCTTTCACTTACTAATTACTTCCTTAATGCCTCTTTGCCTCGGTTTCCTCACATATAGAGTGGGAATATTGATAACACCTTCCTTGTACATATTATTTGTAATTACCTGAAGCAGAGCATGTAAAACACTGAGGACGTGCTTAGTATTGTTAAGTAACATGCTTAATTTTGTTTTTTTAATAAAATTGAAATCAAGTTGTCTCCCCGAAACATTCTAGATAGACGATGCCCTTTCCCACAAAGATGACTAAGTATAGATAAAGATGGTTAGCAAAGGCAATACTCTTTCACTTACTAGCAACTTCATTAAGGCCTCAGTTTCCTGAAGTATAAATGGGAATATTGATAAGAATTTCCTCATAGATTTTGTTTTCAATTAAATGAAGCAGACCCTGTAAAACACAGAGGACATTGCTTAGTAGTCTCAGTAACATACTTAATTTTGTTTTTTCTTTTGAATAGAGACAACTGAAATTGATTTCCCCCCAGAACATTCTAGATAGACAGTGTACTTTCCACAAAGTTTACCGAGTGTAGATAAATATGCTCTCAAAACAACAGGATCTCTTTCACTCACTAGTAACTTCATTGATGCCTCTGTACCTCAGTTTCCTCATCGATAAAATGGGAATGTTGATAACATACTGCTTGTAGATTTTCCTTTTAATGAAATGAAGAAGAGCATGTAACATACCCAGGACATTGCCTAGTAGATCTAAGGAACATACTTAATGTTTTTTTAATAGACAGAATTGAAACCTAGATTTATCTCCTCACAATCTAGATAGTCAAAGCACATTCTCATGAATTTGGCAAAGGGTCGATAAATACCTCACCAAAACGCATCTCTTTCAATTACTAGTTAATTTCATTCATGCCTCTGTGCCTCCCTTTCCTCATCCATAAAATGGGAATGTTGATAACACCATCCTCGTAGATTTTCTTTTGAATTAAATGAAGCAGAACATGTGAAACACCGAGGACATTTCTTAGTAGATCTAAGTAACGTACTTAATTTGGTTTACTTTTTTAAGAGATGGAATTGAAAATGAGTATTTTTCCCCCAACAGTCTGGATGGTCTTTTCCCAAAAAGTTTACTAAGTATAGATAAATATGCTCACCAAAAAGTATGTCTTTCACTTCCTAGCAACTTCACTAATACCTCTGTGCTTCAGTGTCCTCATGTATAAAATGGGAACGTTGAGAACACCTTCCGTGTAGATTTTCTTTTGAATTAAATGCAGGCAAGCAGGGAAAACGAGATGGACTTTGTTTAGTAGATCTAAGTATCATACTTAATTTTGGTGTTTTTTCTTTCTAATAGATGGAGTTGACAAGGAGCTTTTTTCCCCCAATAATCTAGAGACAGTGCCGTTTCTGCAACTTTTACTGTGTCCATAAGCACGCTCACCATAAAGCATCTCTTTCACTTATTGGTAACTTCATTAATGCCTCTGTGCCTCAGTTTAATCATGTATCAACTGGGAGTGTTGATAACACATTCCGCTTTGATTTTTTTTTTTTTTTGATTAAATGAAGCAGCGCATATGACATATCCAGGGTGTTACTTAGGAGATCTAAGTAAAACACTTAATTTTTTTTTTTTATAAGAGACAGTTAAAACTGAGTTTTTTTCTCCAACAATCTAGACAGACAATGCCCTTTCCCACAAAGTTTACTGAGTGTACATAAATACGCTCTCAAAGAAATCATCCATTTCACTTCTTGTAACTTCATTAGTGCCTCTGTGCCTCAGTTTCCTCAGCTGTAAAATGGGATGGGAATGTTGATAACACCTTCCTTGTAGATTTTCTTTTTAAGTTCATGAAGCAGAGCATGTAAAACACCCAGGACATTTCTTAGTAGATCTAAGTAGCATTCTTAATTTTTTTCAATAGAATTGAAATACAGTAATTCCCACCCCCCAAATCTAGGTAGAGAATGCCCTTTCACACAACGTTTACTAAGTAGAGAGAAATACGCTCAGCAAAATCATTGCTCTCACTTACTGCTGCTGCCCCTAAGTTGCTTCCGTCGTGTCCGACTCTGTGCGACCTCGTAGATGGCAGCCCACCAGGCTCCCCGGTCCCTGGGATTCTCCAGACAAGAACATTGGAGTGGGGTGCCATTTCCTTCTCCAATGCATGAAATATTAGTATATTTAATAAAGCCTCTGTACCTCAGTTTCCTCATCTATATAATGGGAATGTTGATAACACCTTCCTCGTCGATTTTCTGTTGGTTGGTTTGTTTCTTTGTTTTTTTCATTTATTTTTACTCGTTGGAGGCTAATTCCTTTACAATATTGTAGTGGTTTTTGCGATACATTGACATAAATCAGCCATGGATTTACATGTGTTCCCCATCCCGATCCCCACTCCCGCCTCCCTCTCCACCCCATCCCTCTGGGTCTTCCCAGTGCACCAGCCCTGAGCACCCGTCTCCTGCATCCAACCTGGGCTGGTGATCTGTTTCACCCTTGACAGTATCCTTGTTTCCATGCTGTTCTCTCTGAACATCCCACCCTCGCCTTCTCCCTCGGAGTCTAAAAGTCTGTTCTGTACATCTGTGTCTCTTTTTCTGTTTTGTATATAGTGTTATCGTTACCATCTTTTTAAATTCCATATTTAAAATTTCCAGGGTATTATTACCATCTTTCTAAAGTAATTAGCCTTCAACTCATAAAAATAAATGAAAAAGAAAAGAGAAAAATAAAAATAATAAAAGTTAAAAAAAATTTTAAAATTCCATATATATGCATTCGTACACTGTATTGGTCTTTATCTTTCTGGCTTACTTCACTCTGTATAATGAGCTCCAGTTTCATGCATCTCATTAGAACTGATTCAGATGAATTCCTTTTAATGGCTGAGTAATAGTCCATGGTGTATATGCACCACAGCTTCCTTATCCATTTGTCTGCTGATGGGCATCTAGGTTGCTTCCCTGTCCTGGCTATTATAAACAGTGCTGTGATGAACATTGGGGTACACGTATCTCTTTCAGATCTAGTTTCCTTGGTGTGTATGCCCTCTGCAAATACTTTTAAAACACTTACTTTATTCCAGATAAGGTGTTTCTTTTTTATTTTCTCTTGTTGACTTAATTTTTTTTTAATTTTGAAAACGACCCAATCAAAAAATGGGCCAAAGAACTAAACAATCATTTCTCCAAAGAAGACATACAGATGGCTAACAAACACATGAAAACATGCTCAATTAACTCATTATCAGAGAAATGCAAATCAAAACCACCATGCGGTGCCATCCCATACCAGTCAGAATGGCTGCTATCAAAAAGTCTACAAACAATAAATGCTGGAGAGGGTGTGGAGTAAAGGGAACCCTCTTACACTGTTGGTGGGAATGCAAACTGGTACAGCCACTATGGCGAACACTGTGGAGATTCCTTAAGAAACTGGAAATAGAACTGCCATATGACCCAGCAACCCCACTGCTGGGCACACACACAGATGAAACCAGAACTGAAAGAGACACATGTACCCCAGTGTTCATCACAGCACTGTTTACAATAGCCAGGACATGGAAGCAACCTAGACGTCCATCAGCAGACGAATGGAAAGAAAGCTGTCGTACATATGCACAATGCAATATTACTCAGCTATTAAAAAGAATTCATTTGAATCAGTTCTAATGAGGTGGATGAAACTGGAGCCCATTGTACAGAGGCCTATTGTTCAGAGCCTATTGTAAGTCAGAAAGAAAAACACCAATACAGTATATTAACACATATATGTGGAATTTAGAAAGATGGAAACGATGACCCTATATGCGAGACAGCAAAAGAGACACAGATGTAAAGAACAGACTTTTGGACTCTGTGAGAGAAGGCGAGGGTGGGATGATTTGAGAGAATAGCATTGAACCATGTATATTACCATATGTGAAACAGATCGCCAGTCCAGGTTCGATGCATGAGACAGAGTGCTCCGGGCTGGTGCACTGGGATGACCCTGCAGGACGGGATGGGGAGGGAGGTGGGAGGGAAGGTCAGGATGGGGAACACATGTACACCCATGGCTGATTCATGTCAATGGATGGCAAAAAACACTGCAATATTGTAAAGTAATTAGCCTCCAATTAAAATAAATAAATAAAAAATAAAAATAAAAATAAGTTAAAAGAATAAAAAATTAAATTAAATTAAAAATATTATTTAAAATAATAATAAAACATTTTAAATTTTGTATTGGGGTATAGCGGATTAACAATGTTGTGGTAATTTCAGGTGAACAGCCGAAGGGCTTCAGCCATACCTACACATGTGTCCATTCTCCTCCAAACGGCCCTCCCATCCAGGCTACCACATGACATTCAGCAGTATCCACTCTTTTTTAAGATTCGTTCCCCAATACAGAGTATTGAGTTCCCTGGGCTACACAGTAGGTCCTTCTTTGTTATCTAGTTTATATACATTAGAGTGTGTATGTCAACCCCAGTCTCCCGAGAAGGCCGATTTTTAACCTACACATTAACAGACAGACAAAAAACACTATATGCCGAAACAACACACCGGGCGACCCAAGCCAAGAAAGAAACAAAAGCAAAGAGGCCAAACACAATCCCCGGTCCCGTTCTCAGTCCATAGACTCTTGGTTTCTTTCTTAAGATCACCTGTTACCTATACATCAGAAAATGATAATAACAATAACGAACCGTTATCTCTCGGCTATCCATAGGACCATTTAGGGCTTCCCTGGTAGCTCCGCTGCAAAGAATCTGCCTGCCAATGCTGGAGACAGAAGAGGCGCCGGTTCGATCCCTGGGTCGGGAAGATCCCCTGGAGTAGGAAATGGCAACCCACTCCAGTATTCTTGCCTGGAAAATTCCGTGGTCACAAAAGCCTGGCGGGGTAGTCTATGGACTCCAAAAGAGTCGGACACGACTTAGCGACTGAGGACACAGGCATAGGCGAACTCACTGCCCAGCAGAGGAAGTCGGAAGAGTCTGTTTCTTAGAAAGGCGGGGGCTGGCGGAGGCCTTGACTTTACCTGCCTGAGGCGGCCGGGCAGGCGCGTGTCCCGAGGGCGCAGCCAGGCTCTCCCGCGCCCTCTGCTGGGGACTTGGCTCCACGCAGGCTCTCCGCTTCCTTGCCTTTGCTACAAGCTTCTCGGCCTTCATGTAGTGACAGGAGACTGCTGGGTGACACGGGGGTGAAAAGGAGATAAGGAGGGGGGAGGGCTGCAGTGGGGACGTGTGGAGTCTGAGAAGTGAAGTGCAGACTGAGGGCTGTGGAAGGGACGCAGGTTTGATCTCTGATTATGGAACTGAGATCCTACATGGCTCGGAGCAACTTAGCCATCTGCACCCACAGCTACACAGCCCGTGCACCATAATGAAATATCCCACATGAAGCATCGGAGATCCCACGTGCTGCAAGTAAGACCTGAAATGAAGCAGAGCATGAAAAACACCCAGGGCATCACTTAGTAGATCTAAGTAACATACTTAAGTTTTTTTTTTTTTAATAGGTAGAATTGAAATCGAGATCCCCCTTCAATAATCGAGACAGACCATGCCCTTTCCCAAAAAGCTTACTAACTGTCGATAAATACGCTAACCAAAAAAACTTTCATTTCCTACTGACTTCGTTAAGTCTCTGTGCCTCAGCTTCCTCATCTATAAAATGGGAATATTGACAGCACCTTCCTCGTAGATTTTCTTTTTAATTAAATGAAGCTTAACATGTAAAACAGCCACCATTGTTTAGGAGAGCTAACGAACATACACAGTATTGTGTTTTTTTAAGAGTGCTAAAATCTTTATTTTTCTCCCCTCAGCTTTGGAGATTTTCTTTTTAGCTTACTGATTTTTATTTTTAATTAAATGAAACAGAGCATGTAAACTACCCAGGACATGCTTAGTCGAGTTAAGTAACATACTTAATTTTTTTAATAGAATGGAAATATTTTTCCCCCAAGAATCTAATAGACAATGCCCTTACCAACACAGTTTATTAAGTATGGATAAACATACTCACCAATACATCATCTTTCACTTACTAATTACTTCCTTAATGCCTCTGTGCCTCGGTTTCCTCACATATAGAATGGGAATATTGATAACACCTTCCTTGTACATATTATTTGTAATTACCTGAAGCAGAGCATGTAAAACACTGAGGACGTGCTTAGCATTGTTAAGTAACATGCTTAATTTTGTTTTTTTAATAAAATTGAAATCAAGTTGTCTCCCCGAAACATTCTAGATAGACGATGCCCTTTCCCACAAAGATGACTAAGTATAGATAAAGATGGTTAGCAAAGGCAATACTCTTTCACTTACTAGCAACTTCATTAAGGCCTCAGTTTCCTGAAGTATAAGTGGGAATATTGATAAGAATTTCCTCATAGATTTTGTTTTCAATTAAATGAAGCAGACCCTGTAAAACACAGAGGACATTGCTTAGTAGTCTCAGTAACATACTTAATTTTGTTTTTTCTTTTGAATAGAGACAACTGAAATTGATTTCCCCCCAGAACATTCTAGATAGACAGTGTACTTTCCACAAAGTTTACCGAGTGTAGATAAATATGCTCTCAAAACAACAGGATCTCTTTCACTCACTAGTAACTTCATTGATGCCTCTGTACCTCAGTTTCCTCATCGATAAAATGGGAATGTTGATAACATACTGCTTGTCGATTTTCCTTTTAATGAAATGAAGAAGAGCATGTAACATACCCAGGACATTGCCTAGTAGATCTAAGGAACATACTTAATGTTTTTTTAATAGACAGAATTGAAACCTAGATTTATCTCCTCACAATCTAGATAGTCAAAGCACATTCTCATGAATTTTGCAAAGGGTCGATAAATACCTCACCAAAACGCATCTCTTTCAATTACTAGTTAATTTCATTCATGCCTCTGTGCCTCCCTTGCCTCATCCATAAAATGGGAATGTTGATGACACCATCCTCGTAGATTTTCTTTTGAATTAAATGAAGCAGAACATGTGAAACACCGAGGACATTTCTTAGTCGATCTAAGTAACGTACTTAATTTGGTTTACTTTTTTAAGAGATGGAATTGAAAATGAGTATTTTTCCCCCAACAGTCTGGATGGTCTTTTCCCAAAAAGTTTACTAAGTATAGATAAATATGCTCACCAAAAAGTATGTCTTTCTCTTCCTAGCAACTTCACTAATACCTCTGTGCTTCAGTGTCCTCATGTATAAAATGGGAACGTTGAGAACACCTTCCGTGTAGATTTTCTTTTGAATTAAATGCAGGCAAGCAGGGAAAACGAGATGGACTTTGTTTAGTAGATCTAAGTATCATACTTAATTTTGGTGTTTTTTTTCCCTAATAGATGGAGTTGACAAGGAGCTTTTTTCCCCCAATAATCTAGAGACAGTGCCGTTTCTGCAACTTTTACTGTGTCCATAAGCACGCTCACCATAAAGCATCTCTTTCACTTATTGGTAACTTCATTAATGCCTCTGTGCCTCAGTTTAATCATGTATCAACTGGGAGTGTTGATAACACATTCCTCTTTGATTTTTTTTTTTTTGATTAAATGAAGCAGCGCATATGACATATCCAGGGTGTTACTTAGGAGATCTAAGTAAAACACTTAATTTTTTTTTTTTTATACGAGACAGTTAAAACTGAGTTTTTTTCTCCAACAATCTAGACAGACAATGCCCTTTCCCACAAAGTTTACTGAGTGTACATAAATACGCTCTCAAAGAAATCATCCATTTCACTTCTTGTAACTTCATTAGTGCCTCTGTGCCTCAGTTTCCTCAGCTGTAAAATGGGATGGGAATGTTGATAACACCTTCCTTGTAGATTTTCTTTTTAATTTCATGAAGCAGAGCATGTAAAACACCCAGGACATTTCTTAGTAGATCTAAGTAGCATTCTTAATTTTTTAAAATAGAATTGAAATACAGTAATTCCCACCCCCCAAATCTAGATAGAGAATGCCCTTTCACACAACGTTTACTAAGTAGAGAGAAATACGCTCAGCAAAATCATTGCTCTCACTTACTGCTGCTGCCCCTAAGTTGCTTCCGTCGTGTCCGACTCTTTGCGACCTCGTAGATGGCAGCCCACCAGGCTCCCCGGTCCCTGGGATTCTCCAGACAAGAACATTGGAGTGGGGTGCCATTTCCTTCTCCAATGCATGAAATATTAGTATATTTAATAAAGTCTCTGTACCTCAGTTTCCTCATCTATAAAATGCGAATGTTGATAACACCTTCCTCGTCGATTTTCTGTTGGTTTGTTTGTTTCTTTGTTTTTTTCATTTATTTTTATTCGTTGGAGGCTAATTCCTTTACAATATTGTAGTGGTTTTTGCGATACATTGACATAAATCAGCCATGGATTTACATGTGTTCCCCATCCCGATCCCCACTCCCGCCTCCCTCTCCACCCCATCCCTCTGGGTCTTCCCAGTGCACCAGCCCTGAGCACCCGTCTCCTGCATCCAACCTGGGCTGGTGATCTGTTTCACCCTTGACAGTATCCTTGTTTCCATGCTGTTCTCTCTGAACATCCCACCCTCGCCTTCTCCCTCGGAGTCTAAAAGTCTGTTCTGTACATCTGTGTCTCTTTTTCTGTTTTGTATATAGTGTTATCGTTACCATCTTTTTAAATTCCATATTTAAAATTTCCAGGGTATTATTACCATCTTTCTAAAGTAATTAGCCTTCAACTCATAAAAATAAATGAAAAAGAAAAGAGAAAAATAAAAATAATAAAAGTTAAAAAAAATTTAAAAATTCCATATATATGCATTCGTACACTGTATTGGTCTTTATCTTTCTGGCTTACTTCACTCTGTATAATGAGCTCCAGTTTCATGCATCTCATTAGAACTGATTCAGATGAATTCCTTTTAATGGCTGAGTAATATTCCATGGTGTATATGCACCACAGCTTCCTTATCCATTCGTCTGCTGATGGGCATCTAGGTTGCTTCCCTGTCCTGGCTATTATAAACAGTGCTGTGATGAACATTGGGGTACACGTATCTCTTTCAGATCTAGTTTCCTTGGTGTGTATGCCCTCTGCAAATACTTTTAAAACACTTACTTTATTCCAGATAAGGTGTTTCTTTTTTATTTTCTCTTGTTGACTTAATTTTTTTTTTATTTTGAAAACGACCCAATCAAAAAATGGGCCAAAGAACTAAACAATCATTTCTCCAAAGAAGACATACAGATGGCTAACAAACACATGAAAACATGCTCAATTAACTCATTATCAGAGAAATGCAAATCAAAACCACCATGCGGTGCCATCCCATACCAGTCAGAATGGCTGCTATCAAAAAGTCTACAAACAATAAATGCTGGAGAGGGTGTGGAGTAAAGGGAACCCTCTTACACTGTTGGTGGGAATGCAAACTGGTACAGCCACTATGGCGAACACTGTGGAGATTCCTTAAGAAACTGGAAATAGAACTGCCATATGACCCAGCAACCCCACTGCTGGGCACACACACAGATGAAACCAGAATTGAAAGAGACACATGTACCCCAGTGTTCATCACAGCACTGTTTACAATAGCCAGGACATGGAAGCAACCTAGACGTCCATCAGCAGACGAATGGAAAGAAAGCTGTCGTACATATACACAATGCAATATTACTCAGCTACTAAAAAGAATTCATTTGAATCAGTTCTAATGAGGTGGATGAAACTGGAGCCCATTGTACAGAGGCCTATTGTTCAGAGCCTATTGTAAGTCAGAAAGAAAAACACCAATACAGTATATTAACACATATATGTGGAATTTAGAAAGATGGAAACGATGACCCTATATGCGAGACAGCAAAAGAGACACAGATGTAAAGAACAGACTTTTGGACTCTGTGAGAGAAGGCGAGGGTGGGATGATTTGAGAGAATAGCATTGAACCATGTATATTACCATATGTGAAATAGATCGCCAGTCCAGGTTCGATGCATGAGACAGAGTGCTCAGGGCTGGTGCACTGGGATGACCCTGCAGGACGGGATGGGGAGGGAGGTGGGAGGGAAGGTCAGGATGGGGAACACATGTACACCCATGGCTGATTCATGTCAATGGATGGCAAAAAACACTGCAATATTGTAAAGTAATTAGCCTCCAATTAAAATAAATAAATAAAAAATAAAAATAAGTTAAAATAATAAAAAATAAAATTAAATTTAAAATATTATTTAAAATAATAATAAAACATTTTAAATTTTGTATTGGGGTATAGCGGATTAACAATGTTGTGGTAATTTCAGGTGAACAGCCGAAGGGCTTCAGCCATACCTACACATGTGTCCATTCTCCTCCAAACTGCCCTCCCATCCAGGCTACCACATGACATTCAGCAGTATCCACTCTTTTTTAAGATTCGTTCCCCAATACAGAGTATTGAGTTCCCTGGGCTACACAGTAGGTCCTTCTTTGTTATCTAGTTTATATACATTAGAGTGTGTATGTCAACCCCAGTCTCCCGAGAAGGCCGATTTTTAACCTACACATTAACAGACAGACAGACAACACTATATGCCGAAACAACACACCGGGCGACCCAAGCCAAGAAAGAAACAAAAGCAAAGAGGCCAAACACAATCCCCGGTCCCGTTCTCAGTCCATAGACTCTTGGTTTCTTTCTTAAGATCACCTGTTACCTATACATCAGAAAATGATAATAACAATAACTAACCGTTATCTCTCGGCTATCCATAGGACCATTTAGGGCTTCCCTGGTAGCTCAGCGGCAAAGAATCTGCCTGCCAATGCTGGAGACAGAAGAGGCGCCGGTTCGATCCCTGGGTCGGGAAGATCCCCTGGCGTAGGAAATGGCAACCCACTCCAGTATTCTTGCCTGGAAAATTCCGTGGTCACAAAAGCCTGGCGGGGTAGTCTATGGACTCCAAAAGAGTCGGACACGACTTAGCGACTGAGGACACAGGCATAGGCGAACTCACTGCCCAGCAGAGGAAGTCGGAAGAGTCTGTTTCTTAGAAAGGCGGGGGCTGGCGGAGGCCTTGACTTTACCTGCCTGAGGCGGCCGGGCAGGCGCGTGTCCCGAGGGCGCAGCCAGGCTCTCCCGCGCCCTCTGCTGGGGACTTGGCTCCACGCAGGCTCTCCGCTTCCTTGCCTTTGCTACAAGCTTCTCGGCCTTCATGTAGTGAGAGGAGACTGCTGGGTGACACGGGGGTGAAAAGGAGATCAGGAGGGGGGAGGGCTGCAGTGGGGACGTGTGGAGTCTGAGAAGTGAAGTGCAGACTGAGGGCTGTGGAAGGGACGCAGGTTTGATCTCTGATTATGGAACTGAGATCCTACATGGCTCGGAGCAACTTAGCCATCTGCACCCACAGCTACACAGCCCGTGCACCATCATGAAATATCCCACATGAAGCATCGGAGATCCCACGTGCTGCAAGGAAGACCTGAAATGAAGCAGAGCATGAAAAACACCCAGGGCATCACTTAGTAGATCTAAGTAACATACTTAAGTTTTTTTTTTTTTAATAGGTAGAATTGAAATCAAGATCCCCCTTCAATAATCGAGACAGACCATGCCCTTTCCCAAAAAGCTTACTAACTGTCGATAAATACGCTAACCAAAAAAACTTTCATTTCCTACTGACTTCGTTAAGTCTCTGTGCCTCAGCTTCCTCATCTATAAAATGGGAATATTGACAGCACCTTCCTCGTAGATTTTCTTTTTAAGTAAATGAAGCTTAACATGTAAAACAGGCACCATTGTTTAGGAGAGCTAACGAACATACACAGTATTGTGTTTTTTTAAGAGTGCTAAAATCTTTATTTTTCTCCCCTCAGCTTTGGAGATTTTCTTTTTAGCTTACTGATTTTTATTTTTAATTAAATGAAACAGAGCATGTAAAATACCCAGGACATGCTTAGTCGAGTTAAGTAACATACTTAATTTTTTTAATAGAATGGAAATATTTTTCCCCCAAGAATCTAATAGACAATGCCCTTACCAACACAGTTTATTAAGTATGGATAAATATACTCACCAATACATCATCTTTCACTTACTAATTACTTCCTCAATGCCTCTTTGCCTCGGTTTCCTCACATATAGAGTGGGAATATTGATAACACCTTCCTTGTACATATTATTTGTAATTACCTGAAGCAGAGCATGTAAAACACTGAGGACGTGCTTAGTATTGTTAAGTAACATGCTTAATTTTGTTTTTTTAATAAAATTGAAATCAAGTTGTCTCCCCGAAACATTCTAGATAGACGATGCCCTTTCCCACAAAGATGACTAAGTATAGATAAAGATGGTTAGCAAAGGCAATACTCTTTCACTTACTAGCAACTTCATTAAGGCCTCAGTTTCCTGAAGTATAAATGGGAATATTGATAAGAATTTCCTCATAGATTTTGTTTTCAATTAAATGAAGCAGGCCCTGTAAAACACAGAGGACATTGCTTAGTAGTCTCAGTAACATACTTAATTTTGTTTTTTCTTTTGAATAGAGACAACTGAAATTGATTTCCCCCCAGAACATTCTAGATAGACAGTGTACTTTCCACAAAGTTTACCGAGTGTAGATAAATATGCTCTCAAAACAACAGGATCTCTTTCACTCACTAGTAACTTCATTGATGCCTCTGTACCTCAGTTTCCTCATCGATAAAATGGGAATGTTGATAACATACTGCTTGTCGATTTTCCTTTTAATGAAATGAAGAAGAGCATGTAACATACCCAGGACATTGCCTAGTAGATCTAAGGAACATACTTAATGTTTTTTTAATAGACAGAATTGAAACCTAGATTTATCTCCTCACAATCTAGATAGTCAAAGCACATTCTCATGAATTTTGCAAAGGGTCGATAAATACCTCACCAAAACGCATCTCTTTCAATTACTAGTTAATTTCATTCATGCCTCTGTGCCTCCCTTTCCTCATCCATAAAATGGGAATGTTGATAACACCATCCTCGTAGATTTTCTTTTGAATTAAATGAAGCAGAACATGTGAAACACCGAGGACATTTCTTAGTAGATCTAAGTAACGTACTTAATTTGGTTTACTTTTTTAAGAGATGGAATTGAAAATGAGTATTTTTCCCCCAACAGTCTGGATGGTCTTTTCCCAAAAAGTTTACTAAGTATAGATAAATATGCTCACAAGAAGCATGTCTTTCACTTCCTAGCAACTTCACTAATACCTCTGTGCTTCAGTGTCCTCATGTATAAAATGGGAACGTTGAGAACACCTTCCGTGTAGATTTTCTTTTGAATTAAATGCAGGCAAGCAGGGAAAACGAGATGGACTTTGTTTAGTAGATCTAAGTATCATACTTAATTCTGGTGTTTTTTCTTTCTAATAGATGGAGTTGACAAGGAGCTTTTTTCCCCCAATAATCTAGAGACAGTGCCGTTTCTGCAACTTTTACTGTGTCCATAAGCACGCTCACCATAAAGCATCTCTTTCACTTATTGGTAACTTCATTAATGCCTCTGTGCCTCAGTTTAATCATGTATCAACTGGGAGTGTTGATAACACATTCCTCTTTGATTTTTTTTTTTTTGATTAAATGAAGCAGCGCATATGACATATCCAGGGTGTTACTTAGGAGATCTAAGTAAAACACTTAATTTTTTTTTTTTATACGAGACAGTTAAAACTGAGTTTTTTTCTCCAACAATCTAGACAGACAATGCCCTTTGCCACAAAGTTTACTGAGTGTACATAAATACGCTCTCAAAGAAATCATCCATTTGACTTCTTGTAACTTCACTAGTGCCTCTGTGCCTCAGTTTCCTCAGCTGTAAAATGGGATGGGAATGTTGATAACACCTTCCTTGTAGATTTTCTTTTTAATTTCATGAAGCAGAGCATGTAAAACACCCAGGACATTTCTTAGTAGATCTAAGTAGCATTCTTAATTTTTTAAAATAGAATTGAAATACAGTAATTCCCACCCCCCAAATCTAGATAGAGAATGCCCATTCACACAACGTTTACTAAGTAGAGAGAAATACGCTCAGCAAAATCATTGCTCTCACTTACTGCTGCTGCCCCTAAGTTGCTTCCGTCGTGTCCGACTCTGTGCGACCTCGTAGATGGCAGCCCACCAGGCTCCCCGGTCCCTGGGATTCTCCAGACAAGAACATTGGAGTGGGGTGCCATTTCCTTCTCCAATGCATGAAATATTAGTATAGTTAATAAAGTCTCTGTACCTCAGTTTCCTCATCTATATAATGGGAATGTTGATAACACCTTCCTCGTCGATTTTCTTTTTGTTTGTTTGTTTCTTTGTTTTTTTCATTTATTTTTACTCGTTGGAGGCTAATTCCTTGACAATATTGTAGTGGTTTTTGCGATACATTGACATAAATCAGCCATGGATTTACATGTGTTCCCCATTCCGATCCCCACTCCCGCCTCCCTCTCCACCCCATCCCTCTGGGTCTTCCCAGTGCACCAGCCCTGAGCACCCGTCTCCTGCATCCAACCTGGGCTGGTGATCTGTTTCACCCTTGACAGTATCCTTGTTTCCATGCTGTTCTCTCTGAACATCCCACCCTCGCCTTCTCCCTCGGAGTCTAAAAGTCTGTTCTGTACATCTGTGTCTCTTTTTCTGTTTTGTATATAGTGTTATCGTTACCATCTTTTTAAATTCCATATTTAAAATTTCCAGGGTATTATTACCATCTTTCTAAAGTAATTAGCCTTCAACTCATAAAAATAAATGAAAAAGAAAAGAGAAAAATAAAAATAATAAAAGTTAAAAAAAATTTTAAAATTCCATATATATGCATTCGTACACTGTATTGGTCTTTATCTTTCTGGCTTACTTCACTCTGTATAATGAGCTCCAGTTTCATGCATCTCATTAGAACTGATTCAGATGAATTCCTTTTAATGGCTGAGTAATATTCCATGGTGTATATGCACCACAGCTTCCTTATCCATTCGTCTGCTGATGGGCATCTAGGTTGCTTCCCTGTCCTGGCTATTATAAACAGTGCTGTGATGAACATTGGGGTACACGTATCTCTTTCAGATCTAGTTTCCTTGGTGTGTATGCCCTCTGCAAATACTTTTAAAACACTTACTTTATTCCAGATAAGGTGTTTCTTTTTTATTTTCTCTTGTTGACTTAATTTTTTTTTTTTATTTTGAAAACGACCCAATCAAAAAATGGGCCAAAGAACTAAACAATCATTTCTCCAAAGAAGACATACAGATGGCTAACAAACACATGAAAACATGCTCAATTAACTCATTATCAGAGAAATGCAAATCAAAACCACCATGCGGTGCTATCTCATACCAGTCAGAATGGCTGCTATCAAAAAGTCTACAAACAATAAATGCTGGAGAGGGTGTGGAGTAAAGGGAACCCTCTTACACTGTTGGTGGGAATGCAAACTGGTACAGCCACTATGGTGAACACTGTGGAGATTCCTTAAGAAACTGGAAATAGAACTGCCATATGACCCAGCAACCCCACTGCTGGGCACACACACAGATGAAACCAGAATTGAAAGAGACACATGTACCCCAGTGTTCATCACAGCACTGTTTACAATAGCCAGGACATGGAAGCAACCTAGACGTCCATCAGCAGACGAATGGAAAGAAAGCTGTGGTACATATACACAATGCAATATTACTCAGCTATTAAAAAGAATTCATTTGAATCAGTTCTAATGAGGTGGATGAAACTGGAGCCCATTGTACAGAGGCCTGTTGTTCAGAGCCTATTGTAAGTCAGAAAGAAAAACACCAATACAGTATATTAACACATATATGTGGAATTTAGAAAGATGGAAACGATGACCCTATATGCGAGACAGCAAAAGAGACACAGATGTAAAGAACAGACTTTTGGACTCTGTGAGAGAAGGCGAGGGTGGGATGATTTGAGAGAATAGCATTGAACCATGTATATTACCATATGTGAAATAGATCGCCAGTCCAGGTTCGATGCATGAGACAGAGTGCTCAGGGCTGGTGCACTGGGATGACCCTGCAGGACGGGATGGGGAGGGAGGTGGGAGGGAAGGTCAGGATGGGGAACACATGTACACCCATGGCTGATTCATGTCAATGGATGGCAAAAAACACTGCAATATTGTAAAGTAATTAGCCTCCAATTAAAATAAATAAATAAAAAATAAAAATAAGTTAAAATAATAAAAAATAAAATTAAATTAAAAATATTATTTAAAATAATAATAAAACATTTTAAATTTTGTATTGGGGTATAGCGGATTAACAATGTTGTGGTAATTTCAGGTGAACAGCCGAAGGGCTTCAGCCATACCTACACATGTGTCCATTCTCCTCCAAACTGCCCTCCCATCCAGGCTACCACATGACATTCAGCAGTATCCACTCTTTTTTAAGATTCGTTCCCCAATACAGAGTATTGAGTTCCCTGGGCTACACAGTAGGTCCTTCTTTGTTATCTAGTTTATATACATTAGAGTGTGTATGTCAACCCCAGTCTCCCGAGAAGGCCGATTTTTAACCTACACATTAACAGACAGACAAAAAACACTATATGCCGAAACAACACACCGGGCGACCCAAGCCAAGAAAGAAACAAAAGCAAAGAGGCCAAACACAATCCCCGGTCCCGTTCTCAGTCCATAGACTCTTGGTTTCTTTCTTAAGATCACCTGTTACCTATACATCAGAAAATGATAATAACAATAACTAACCGTTATCTCTCGGCTATCCATAGGACCATTTAGGGCTTCCCTGGTAGCTCAGCGGCAAAGAATCTGCCTGCCAATGCTGGAGACAGAAGAGGCGCCGGTTCGATCCCTGGGTCGGGAAGATCCCCTGGCGTAGGAAATGGCAACCCACTCCAGTATTCTTGCCTGGAAAATTCCGTGGTCACAAAAGCCTGGCGGGGTAGTCTATGGACTCCAAAAGAGTCGGACACGACTTAGCGACTGAGGACACAGGCATAGGCGAACTCACTGCCCAGCAGAGGAAGTCGGAAGAGTCTGTTTCTTAGAAAGGCGGGGGCTGGCGGAGGCCTTGACTTTACCTGCCTGAGGCGGCCGGGCAGGCGCGTGTCCCGAGGGCGCAGCCAGGCTCTCCCGCGCCCTCTGCTGGGGACTTGGCTCCACGCAGGCTCTCCGCTTCCTTGCCTTTGCTACAAGCTTCTCGGCCTTCATGTAGTGAGAGGAGACTGCTGGGTGACACGGGGGTGAAAAGGAGATCAGGAGGGGGGAGGGCTGCAGTGGGGACGTGTGGAGTCTGAGAAGTGAAGTGCAGACTGAGGGCTGTGGAAGGGACGCAGGTTTGATCTCTGATTATGGAACTGAGATCCTACATGGCTCGGAGCAACTTAGCCATCTGCACCCACAGCTACACAGCCCGTGCACCATAATGAAATATCCCACATGAAGCATCGGAGATCCCACGTGCTGCAAGGAAGACCTGAAATGAAGCAGAGCATGAAAAACACCCAGGGCATCACTTAGTAGATCTAAGTAACATACTTAAGTTTGTTTTTTTTTTTTAATAGGTAGAATTGAAATCAAGATCCCCCTTCAATAATCGAGACAGACCATGCCCTTTCCCCAAAAGCTTACTAACTGTCGATAAATACGCTAACCAAAAAAACTTTCATTTCCTACTGACTTCGTTAAGTCTCTGTGCCTCAGCTTCCTCATCTATAAAATGGGAATATTGACAGCACCTTCCTCGTAGATTTTCTTTTTAATTAAATGAAGCTTAACATGTAAAACAGCCACCATTGTTTAGGAGAGCTAACGAACATACACAGTATTGTGTTTTTTTAAGAGTGCTAAAATCTTTATTTTTCTCCCCTCAGCTTTGGAGATTTTCTTTTTAGCTTACTGATTTTTATTTTTAATTAAATGAAACAGAGCATGTAAAATACCCAGGACATGCTTAGTCGAGTTAAGTAACATACTTAATTTTTTTAATAGAATGGAAATATTTTTCCCCCAAGAATCTAATAGACAATGCCCTTACCAACACAGTTTATTAAGTATGGATAAACATACTCACCAATACATCATCTTTCACTTACTAATTACTTCCTTAATGCCTCTGTGCCTCGGTTTCCTCACATATAGAGTGGGAATATTGATAACACCTTCCTTGTACATATTATTTGTAATTACCTGAAGCAGAGCATGTAAAACACTGAGGACATGCGTAGTAGAGTTACGTAACATGCTTAATTTTGTTTTTTTACTAGAATTGAAATCAAGTTTTCTCCCCGAAACGTTCTAGATAGACGATGCCCTTTCCCACAAAGATGACTAAGTATAGATAAAGATGGTTAGCAAAGGCAATACTCTTTCACTTACTAGCAACTTCATTAAGGCCTCAGTTTCCTGAAGTATAAATGGGAATATTGATAAGAATTTCCTCATAGATTTTGTTTTCAATTAAATGAAGCAGACCCTGTAAAACACAGAGGACATTGCTTAGTAGTCTCAGTAACATACTTAATTTTGTTTTTTCTTTTGAATAGAGACAACTGAAATTGATTTCCCCCCAGAACATTCTAGATAGACAGTGTACTTTCCACAAAGTTTACCGAGTGTAGATAAATATGCTCTCAAAACAACAGGATCTCTTTCACTCACTAGTAACTTCATTGATGCCTCTGTACCTCAGTTTCCTCATCGATAAAATGGGAATGTTGATAACATACTGCTTGTCGATTTTCCTTTTAATGAAATGAAGAAGAGCATGTAACATACCCAGGACATTGCCTAGTAGATCTAAGGAACATACTTAATGTTTTTTTAATAGACAGAATTGAAACCTAGATTTATCTCCTCACAATCTAGATAGTCAAAGCACATTCTCATGAATTTTGCAAAGGGTCGATAAATACCTCACCAAAACGCATCTCTTTCAATTACTAGTTAATTTCATTCATGCCTCTGTGCCTCCCTTTCCTCATCCATAAAATGGGAATGTTGATAACACCATCCTCGTAGATTTTCTTTTGAATTAAATGAAGCAGAACATGTGAAACACCGAGGACATTTCTTAGTAGATCTAAGTAACGTACTTAATTTGGTGTACTTTTTTAAGAGATGGAATTGAAAATGAGTATTTTTCCCCCAACAGTCTGGATGGTCTTTTCCCAAAAAGTTTACTAAGTATAGATAAATATGCTCACCAAAAAGTATGTCTTTCACTTCCTAGCAACTTCACTAATACCTCTGTGCTTCAGTGTCCTCATGTATAAAATGGGAACGTTGAGAACACCTTCCGTGTAGATTTTCTTTTGAATTAAATGCAGGCAAGCAGGGAAAACGAGATGGACTTTGTTTAGTAGATCTAAGTATCATACTTAATTTTGGTGTTTTTTTTCCCTAATAGATGGAGTTGACAAGGAGCTTTTTTCCCCCAATAATCTAGAGACAGTGCCGTTTCTGCAACTTTTACTGTGTCCATAAGCACGCTCACCATAAAGCATCTCTTTCACTTATTGGTAACTTCATTAATGCCTCTGTGCCTCAGTTTAATCATGTATCAACTGGGAGTGTTGATAACACATTCCTCTTTGATTTTTTTTTTTTGATTAAATGAAGCAGCGCATATGACATATCCAGGGTGTTACTTAGGAGATCTAAGTAAAACACTTAATTTTTTTTTTTTTATACGAGACAGTTAAAACTGAGATTTTTTCTCCAACAATCTAGACAGACAATGCCCTTTCCCACAAAGTTTACTGAGTGTACATAAATACGCTCTCAAAGAAATCATCCATTTCACTTCTTGTAACTTCATTAGTGCCTCTGTGCCTCAGTTTCCTCAGCTGTAAAATGGGATGGGAATGTTGATAACACCTTCCTTGTAGATTTTCTTTTTAATTTTATGAAGCAGAGCATTTAAAACACCCAGGACATTTCTTAGTAGATCTAAGTAGCATTCTTAATTTTTTAAAATAGAATTGAAATACAGTAATTCCCACCCCCCAAATCTAGATAGAGAATGCCCTTTCACACAACGTTTACTAAGTAGAGAGAAATACGCTCAGCAAAATCATTGCTCTCACTTACTGCTGCTGCCCCTAAGTTGCTTCCGTCGTGTCCGACTCTTTGCGACCTCGTAGATGGCAGCCCACCAGGCTCCCCGGTCCCTGGGATTCTCCAGACAAGAACATTGGAGTGGGGTGCCATTTCCTTCTCCAATGCATGAAATATTAGTATATTTAATAAAGTCTCTGTACCTCAGTTTCCTCATCTATATAATGGGAATGTTGATAACACCTTCCTCGTCGTTTTTCTGTTGGTTTGTTTGTTTCTTTGTTTTTTTCATTTATTTTTATTCGTTGGAGGCTAATTCCTTTACACTATTGTAGTGGTTTTTGCGATACATTGACATAAATCAGCCATGGATTTACATGTGTTCCCCATCCCGATCCCCACTCCCGCCTCCCTCTCCACCCCATCCCTCTGGGTCTTCCCAGTGCACCAGCCCTGAGCACCCGTCTCCTGCATCCAACCTGGGCTGGTGATCTGTTTCACCCTTGACAGTATCCTTGTTTCCATGCTGTTCTCTCTGAACATCCCACCCTCGCCTTCTCCCTCGGAGTCTAAAAGTCTGTTCTGTACATCTGTGTCTCTTTTTCTGTTTTGTATATAGTGTTATCGTTACCATCTTTTTAAATTCCATATTTAAAATTTCCAGGGTATTATTACCATCTTTCTAAAGTAATTAGCCTTCAACTCATAAAAATAAATGAAAAAGAAAAGAGAAAAATAAAAATAATAAAAGTTAAAAAAAATTTAAAAATTCCATATATATGCATTCGTACACTGTATTGGTCTTTATCTTTCTGGCTTACTTCACTCTGTATAATGAGCTCCAGTTTCATGCATCTCATTAGAACTGATTCAGATGAATTCCTTTTAATGGCTGAGTAATATTCCATGGTGTATATGCACCACAGCTTCCTTATCCATTCGTCTGCTGATGGGCATCTAGGTTGCTTCCCTGTCCTGGCTATTATAAACAGTGCTGTGATGAACATTGGGGTACACGTATCTCTTTCAGATCTAGTTTCCTTGGTGTGTATGCCCTCTGCAAATACTTTTAAAACACTTACTTTATTCCAGATAAGGTGTTTCTTTTTTATTTTCTCTTGTTGACTTAATTTTTTTTTTTTATTTTGAAAACGACCCAATCAAAAAATGGGCCAAAGAACTAAACAATCATTTCTCCAAAGAAGACATACAGATGGCTAACAAACACATGAAAACATGCTCAATTAACTCATTATCAGAGAAATGCAAATCAAAACCACCATGCGGTGCTATCTCATACCAGTCAGAATGGCTGCTATCAAAAAGTCTACAAACAATAAATGCTGGAGAGGGTGTGGAGTAAAGGGAACCCTCTTACACTGTTGGTGGGAATGCAAACTGGTACAGCCACTATGGTGAACACTGTGGAGATTCCTTAAGAAACTGGAAATAGAACTGCCATATGACCCAGCAACCCCACTGCTGGGCACACACACAGATGAAACCAGAATTGAAAGAGACACATGTACCCCAGTGTTCATCACAGCACTGTTTACAATAGCCAGGACATGGAAGCAACCTAGACGTCCATCAGCAGACGAATGGAAAGAAAGCTGTGGTACATATACACAATGCAATATTACTCAGCTATTAAAAAGAATTCATTTGAATCAGTTCTAATGAGGTGGATGAAACTGGAGCCCATTGTACAGAGGCCTGTTGTTCAGAGCCTATTGTAAGTCAGAAAGAAAAACACCAATACAGTATATTAACACATATATGTGGAATTTAGAAAGATGGAAACGATGACCCTATATGCGAGACAGCAAAAGAGACACAGATGTAAAGAACAGACTTTTGGACTCTGTGAGAGAAGGCGAGGGTGGGATGATTTGAGAGAATAGCATTGAACCATGTATATTACCATATGTGAAATAGATCGCCAGTCCAGGTTCGATGCATGAGACAGAGTGCTCAGGGCTGGTGCACTGGGATGACCCTGCAGGACGGGATGGGGAGGGAGGTGGGAGGGAAGGTCAGGATGGGGAACACATGTACACCCATGGCTGATTCATGTCAATGGATGGCAAAAAACACTGCAATATTGTAAAGTAATTAGCCTCCAATTAAAATAAATAAATAAAAAATAAAAATAAGTTAAAATAATAAAAAATAAAATTAAATTAAAAATATTATTTAAAATAATAATAAAACATTTTAAATTTTGTATTGGGGTATAGCGGATTAACAATGTTGTGGTAATTTCAGGTGAACAGCCGAAGGGCTTCAGCCATACCTACACATGTGTCCATTCTCCTCCAAACTGCCCTCCCATCCAGGCTACCACATGACATTCAGCAGTATCCACTCTTTTTTAAGATTCGTTCCCCAATACAGAGTATTGAGTTCCCTGGGCTACACAGTAGGTCCTTCTTTGTTATCTAGTTTATATACATTAGAGTGTGTATGTCAACCCCAGTCTCCCGAGAAGGCCGATTTTTAACCTACACATTAACAGACAGACAAAAAACACTATATGCCGAAACAACACACCGGGCGACCCAAGCCAAGAAAGAAACAAAAGCAAAGAGGCCAAACACAATCCCCGGTCCCGTTCTCAGTCCATAGACTCTTGGTTTCTTTCTTAAGATCACCTGTTACCTATACATCAGAAAATGATAATAACAATAACTAACCGTTATCTCTCGGCTATCCATAGGACCATTTAGGGCTTCCCTGGTAGCTCAGCGGCAAAGAATCTGCCTGCCAATGCTGGAGACAGAAGAGGCGCCGGTTCGATCCCTGGGTCGGGAAGATCCCCTGGCGTAGGAAATGGCAACCCACTCCAGTATTCTTGCCTGGAAAATTCCGTGGTCACAAAAGCCTGGCGGGGTAGTCTATGGACTCCAAAAGAGTCGGACACGACTTAGCGACTGAGGACACAGGCATAGGCGAACTCACTGCCCAGCAGAGGAAGTCGGAAGAGTCTGTTTCTTAGAAAGGCGGGGGCTGGCGGAGGCCTTGACTTTACCTGCCTGAGGCGGCCGGGCAGGCGCGTGTCCCGAGGGCGCAGCCAGGCTCTCCCGCGCCCTCTGCTGGGGACTTGGCTCCACGCAGGCTCTCCGCTTCCTTGCCTTTGCTACAAGCTTCTCGGCCTTCATGTAGTGAGAGGAGACTGCTGGGTGACACGGGGGTGAAAAGGAGATCAGGAGGGGGGAGGGCTGCAGTGGGGACGTGTGGAGTCTGAGAAGTGAAGTGCAGACTGAGGGCTGTGGAAGGGACGCAGGTTTGATCTCTGATTATGGAACTGAGATCCTACATGGCTCGGAGCAACTTAGCCATCTGCACCCACAGCTACACAGCCCGTGCACCATAATGAAATATCCCACATGAAGCATCGGAGATCCCACGTGCTGCAAGGAAGACCTGAAATGAAGCAGAGCATGAAAAACACCCAGGGCATCACTTAGTAGATCTAAGTAACATACTTAAGTTTGTTTTTTTTTTTTAATAGGTAGAATTGAAATCAAGATCCCCCTTCAATAATCGAGACAGACCATGCCCTTTCCCCAAAAGCTTACTAACTGTCGATAAATACGCTAACCAAAAAAACTTTCATTTCCTACTGACTTCGTTAAGTCTCTGTGCCTCAGCTTCCTCATCTATAAAATGGGAATATTGACAGCACCTTCCTCGTAGATTTTCTTTTTAATTAAATGAAGCTTAACATGTAAAACAGCCACCATTGTTTAGGAGAGCTAACGAACATACACAGTATTGTGTTTTTTTAAGAGTGCTAAAATCTTTATTTTTCTCCCCTCAGCTTTGGAGATTTTCTTTTTAGCTTACTGATTTTTATTTTTAATTAAATGAAACAGAGCATGTAAAATACCCAGGACATGCTTAGTCGAGTTAAGTAACATACTTAATTTTTTTAATAGAATGGAAATATTTTTCCCCCAAGAATCTAATAGACAATGCCCTTACCAACACAGTTTATTAAGTATGGATAAACATACTCACCAATACATCATCTTTCACTTACTAATTACTTCCTTAATGCCTCTGTGCCTCGGTTTCCTCACATATAGAGTGGGAATATTGATAACACCTTCCTTGTACATATTATTTGTAATTACCTGAAGCAGAGCATGTAAAACACTGAGGACATGCGTAGTAGAGTTACGTAACATGCTTAATTTTGTTTTTTTACTAGAATTGAAATCAAGTTTTCTCCCCGAAACGTTCTAGATAGACGATGCCCTTTCCCACAAAGATGACTAAGTATAGATAAAGATGGTTAGCAAAGGCAATACTCTTTCACTTACTAGCAACTTCATTAAGGCCTCAGTTTCCTGAAGTATAAATGGGAATATTGATAAGAATTTCCTCATAGATTTTGTTTTCAATTAAATGAAGCAGACCCTGTAAAACACAGAGGACATTGCTTAGTAGTCTCAGTAACATACTTAATTTTGTTTTTTCTTTTGAATAGAGACAACTGAAATTGATTTCCCCCCAGAACATTCTAGATAGACAGTGTACTTTCCACAAAGTTTACCGAGTGTAGATAAATATGCTCTCAAAACAACAGGATCTCTTTCACTCACTAGTAACTTCATTGATGCCTCTGTACCTCAGTTTCCTCATCGATAAAATGGGAATGTTGATAACATACTGCTTGTCGATTTTCCTTTTAATGAAATGAAGAAGAGCATGTAACATACCCAGGACATTGCCTAGTAGATCTAAGGAACATACTTAATGTTTTTTTAATAGACAGAATTGAAACCTAGATTTATCTCCTCACAATCTAGATAGTCAAAGCACATTCTCATGAATTTTGCAAAGGGTCGATAAATACCTCACCAAAACGCATCTCTTTCAATTACTAGTTAATTTCATTCATGCCTCTGTGCCTCCCTTTCCTCATCCATAAAATGGGAATGTTGATAACACCATCCTCGTAGATTTTCTTTTGAATTAAATGAAGCAGAACATGTGAAACACCGAGGACATTTCTTAGTAGATCTAAGTAACGTACTTAATTTGGTGTACTTTTTTAAGAGATGGAATTGAAAATGAGTATTTTTCCCCCAACAGTCTGGATGGTCTTTTCCCAAAAAGTTTACTAAGTATAGATAAATATGCTCACCAAAAAGTATGTCTTTCACTTCCTAGCAACTTCACTAATACCTCTGTGCTTCAGTGTCCTCATGTATAAAATGGGAACGTTGAGAACACCTTCCGTGTAGATTTTCTTTTGAATTAAATGCAGGCAAGCAGGGAAAACGAGATGGACTTTGTTTAGTAGATCTAAGTATCATACTTAATTTTGGTGTTTTTTTTCCCTAATAGATGGAGTTGACAAGGAGCTTTTTTCCCCCAATAATCTAGAGACAGTGCCGTTTCTGCAACTTTTACTGTGTCCATAAGCACGCTCACCATAAAGCATCTCTTTCACTTATTGGTAACTTCATTAATGCCTCTGTGCCTCAGTTTAATCATGTATCAACTGGGAGTGTTGATAACACATTCCTCTTTGATTTTTTTTTTTTGATTAAATGAAGCAGCGCATATGACATATCCAGGGTGTTACTTAGGAGATCTAAGTAAAACACTTAATTTTTTTTTTTTTATACGAGACAGTTAAAACTGAGATTTTTTCTCCAACAATCTAGACAGACAATGCCCTTTCCCACAAAGTTTACTGAGTGTACATAAATACGCTCTCAAAGAAATCATCCATTTCACTTCTTGTAACTTCATTAGTGCCTCTGTGCCTCAGTTTCCTCAGCTGTAAAATGGGATGGGAATGTTGATAACACCTTCCTTGTAGATTTTCTTTTTAATTTTATGAAGCAGAGCATTTAAAACACCCAGGACATTTCTTAGTAGATCTAAGTAGCATTCTTAATTTTTTAAAATAGAATTGAAATACAGTAATTCCCACCCCCCAAATCTAGATAGAGAATGCCCTTTCACACAACGTTTACTAAGTAGAGAGAAATACGCTCAGCAAAATCATTGCTCTCACTTACTGCTGCTGCCCCTAAGTTGCTTCCGTCGTGTCCGACTCTTTGCGACCTCGTAGATGGCAGCCCACCAGGCTCCCCGGTCCCTGGGATTCTCCAGACAAGAACATTGGAGTGGGGTGCCATTTCCTTCTCCAATGCATGAAATATTAGTATATTTAATAAAGTCTCTGTACCTCAGTTTCCTCATCTATATAATGGGAATGTTGATAACACCTTCCTCGTCGTTTTTCTGTTGGTTTGTTTGTTTCTTTGTTTTTTTCATTTATTTTTATTCGTTGGAGGCTAATTCCTTTACACTATTGTAGTGGTTTTTGCGATACATTGACATAAATCAGCCATGGATTTACATGTGTTCCCCATCCCGATCCCCACTCCCGCCTCCCTCTCCACCCCATCCCTCTGGGTCTTCCCAGTGCACCAGCCCTGAGCACCCGTCTCCTGCATCCAACCTGGGCTGGTGATCTGTTTCACCCTTGACAGTATCCTTGTTTCCATGCTGTTCTCTCTGAACATCCCACCCTCGCCTTCTCCCTCGGAGTCTAAAAGTCTGTTCTGTACATCTGTGTCTCTTTTTCTGTTTTGTATATAGTGTTATCGTTACCATCTTTTTAAATTCCATATTTAAAATTTCCAGGGTATTATTACCATCTTTCTAAAGTAATTAGCCTTCAACTCATAAAAATAAATGAAAAAGAAAAGAGAAAAATAAAAATAATAAAAGTTAAAAAAAATTTAAAAATTCCATATATATGCATTCGTACACTGTATTGGTCTTTATCTTTCTGGCTTACTTCACTCTGTATAATGAGCTCCAGTTTCATGCATCTCATTAGAACTGATTCAGATGAATTCCTTTTAATGGCTGAGTAATATTCCATGGTGTATATGCACCACAGCTTCCTTATCCATTCGTCTGCTGATGGGCATCTAGGTTGCTTCCCTGTCCTGGCTATTATAAACAGTGCTGTGATGAACATTGGGGTACACGTATCTCTTTCAGATCTAGTTTCCTTGGTGTGTATGCCCTCTGCAAATACTTTTAAAACACTTACTTTATTCCAGATAAGGTGTTTCTTTTTTATTTTCTCTTGTTGACTTAATTTTTTTTTTTTATTTTGAAAACGACCCAATCAAAAAATGGGCCAAAGAACTAAACAATCATTTCTCCAAAGAAGACATACAGATGGCTAACAAACACATGAAAACATGCTCAATTAACTCATTATCAGAGAAATGCAAATCAAAACCACCATGCGGTGCTATCTCATACCAGTCAGAATGGCTGCTATCAAAAAGTCTACAAACAATAAATGCTGGAGAGGGTGTGGAGTAAAGGGAACCCTCTTACACTGTTGGTGGGAATGCAAACTGGTACAGCCACTATGGCGAACACTGTGGAGATTCCTTAAGAAACTGGAAATAGAACTGCCATATGACCCAGCAACCCCACTGCTGGGCACACACACAGATGAAACCAGAATTGAAAGAGACACATGTACCCCAGTGTTCATCACAGCACTGTTTACAATAGCCAGGACATGGAAGCAACCTAGACGTCCATCAGCAGACGAATGGAAAGAAAGCTGTGGTACATATACACAATGCAATATTACTCAGCTATTAAAAAGAATTCATTTGAATCAGTTCTAATGAGGTGGATGAAACTGGAGCCCATTGTACAGAGGCCTGTTGTTCAGAGCCTATTGTAAGTCAGAAAGAAAAACACCAATACAGTATATTAACACATATATGTGGAATTTAGAAAGATGGAAACGATGACCCTATATGCGAGACAGCAAAAGAGACACAGATGTAAAGAACAGACTTTTGGACTCTGTGAGAGAAGGCGAGGGTGGGATGATTTGAGAGAATAGCATTGAACCATGTATATTACCATATGTGAAATAGATCGCCAGTCCAGGTTCGATGCATGAGACAGAGTG
The DNA here is from genome assembly GCF_910594005.1 of Cervus elaphus. Lineage (NCBI taxonomy): Eukaryota > Metazoa > Chordata > Mammalia > Artiodactyla > Cervidae > Cervus > Cervus elaphus. Next base: position 43,725,167 of record NC_057848.1, on the reverse strand, counting down.
CTCAGGGCTGGTGCACTGGGATGACCCTGCAGGACGGGATGGGGAGGGAGGTGGGAGGGAAGGTCAGGATGGGGAACACATGTACACCCATGGCTGATTCATGTCAATGGATGGCAAAAAACACTGCAATATTGTAAAGTAATTAGCCTCCAATTAAAATAAATAAATAAAAAATAAAAATAAGTTAAAATAATAAAAAATAAAATTAAATTAAAAATATTATTTAAAATAATAATAAAACATTTTAAATTTTGTATTGGGGTATAGCGGATTAACAATGTTGTGGTAATTTCAGGTGAACAGCCGAAGGGCTTCAGCCATACCTACACATGTGTCCATTCTCCTCCAAACTGCCCTCCCATCCAGGCTACCACATGACATTCAGCAGTATCCACTCTTTTTTAAGATTCGTTCCCCAATACAGAGTATTGAGTTCCCTGGGCTACACAGTAGGTCCTTCTTTGTTATCTAGCTTATATACATTAGAGTGTGTATGTCAACCCCAGTCTCCCGAGAAGGCCGATTTTTAACCTACACATTAACAGACAGACAAAAAACACTATATGCCGAAACAACACACCGGGCGACCCAAGCCAAGAAAGAAACAAAAGCAAAGAGGCCAAACACAATCCCCGGTCCCGTTCTCAGTCCATAGACTCTTGGTTTCTTTCTTAAGATCACCTGTTACCTATACATCAGAAAATGATAATAACAATAACTAACCGTTATCTCTCGGCTATCCATAGGACCATTTAGGGCTTCCCTGGTAGCTCAGCGGCAAAGAATCTGCCTGCCAATGCTGGAGACAGAAGAGGCGCCGGTTCGATCCCTGGGTCGGGAAGATCCCCTGGCGTAGGAAATGGCAACCCACTCCAGTATTCTTGCCTGGAAAATTCCGTGGTCACAAAAGCCTGGCGGGGTAGTCTATGGACTCCAAAAGAGTCGGACACGACTTAGCGACTGAGGACACAGGCATAGGCGAACTCACTGCCCAGCAGAGGAAGTCGGAAGAGTCTGTTTCTTAGAAAGGCGGGGGCTGGCGGAGGCCTTGACTTTACCTGCCTGAGGCGGCCGGGCAGGCGCGTGTCCCGAGGGCGCAGCCAGGCTCTCCCGCGCCCTCTGCTGGGGACTTGGCTCCACGCAGGCTCTCCGCTTCCTTGCCTTTGCTACAAGCTTCTCGGCCTTCATGTAGTGAGAGGAGACTGCTGGGTGACACGGGGGTGAAAAGGAGATCAGGAGGGGGGAGGGCTGCAGTGGGGACGTGTGGAGTCTGAGAAGTGAAGTGCAGACTGAGGGCTGTGGAAGGGACGCAGGTTTGATCTCTGATTATGGAACTGAGATCCTACATGGCTCGGAGCAACTTAGCCATCTGCACCCACAGCTACACAGCCCGTGCACCATAATGAAATATCCCACATGAAGCATCGGAGATCCCACGTGCTGCAAGGAAGACCTGAAATGAAGCAGAGCATGAAAAACACCCAGGGCATCACTTAGTAGATCTAAGTAACATACTTAAGTTTGTTTTTTTTTTTTAATAGGTAGAATTGAAATCAAGATCCCCCTTCAATAATCGAGACAGACCATGCCCTTTCCCCAAAAGCTTACTAACTGTCGATAAATACGCTAACCAAAAAAACTTTCATTTCCTACTGACTTCGTTAAGTCTCTGTGCCTCAGCTTCCTCATCTATAAAATGGGAATATTGACAGCACCTTCCTCGTAGATTTTCTTTTTAATTAAATGAAGCTTAACATGTAAAACAGCCACCATTGTTTAGGAGAGCTAACGAACATACACAGTATTGTGTTTTTTTAAGAGTGCTAAAATCTTTATTTTTCTCCCCTCAGCTTTGGAGATTTTCTTTTTAGCTTACTGATTTTTATTTTTAATTAAATGAAACAGAGCATGTAAAATACCCAGGACATGCTTAGTCGAGTTAAGTAACATACTTAATTTTTTTAATAGAATGGAAATATTTTTCCCCCAAGAATCTAATAGACAATGCCCTTACCAACACAGTTTATTAAGTATGGATAAACATACTCACCAATACATCATCTTTCACTTACTAATTACTTCCTTAATGCCTCTGTGCCTCGGTTTCCTCACATATAGAGTGGGAATATTGATAACACCTTCCTTGTACATATTATTTGTAATTACCTGAAGCAGAGCATGTAAAACACTGAGGACATGCGTAGTAGAGTTACGTAACATGCTTAATTTTGTTTTTTTACTAGAATTGAAATCAAGTTTTCTCCCCGAAACGTTCTAGATAGACGATGCCCTTTCCCACAAAGATGACTAAGTATAGATAAAGATGGTTAGCAAAGGCAATACTCTTTCACTTACTAGCAACTTCATTAAGGCCTCAGTTTCCTGAAGTATAAATGGGAATATTGATAAGAATTTCCTCATAGATTTTGTTTTCAATTAAATGAAGCAGACCCTGTAAAACACAGAGGACATTGCTTAGTAGTCTCAGTAACATACTTAATTTTGTTTTTTCTTTTGAATAGAGACAACTGAAATTGATTTCCCCCCAGAACATTCTAGATAGACAGTGTACTTTCCACAAAGTTTACCGAGTGTAGATAAATATGCTCTCAAAACAACAGGATCTCTTTCACTCACTAGTAACTTCATTGATGCCTCTGTACCTCAGTTTCCTCATCGATAAAATGGGAATGTTGATAACATACTGCTTGTCGATTTTCCTTTTAATGAAATGAAGAAGAGCATGTAACATACCCAGGACATTGCCTAGTAGATCTAAGGAACATACTTAATGTTTTTTTAATAGACAGAATTGAAACCTAGATTTATCTCCTCACAATCTAGATAGTCAAAGCACATTCTCATGAATTTTGCAAAGGGTCGATAAATACCTCACCAAAACGCATCTCTTTCAATTACTAGTTAATTTCATTCATGCCTCTGTGCCTCCCTTTCCTCATCCATAAAATGGGAATGTTGATAACACCATCCTCGTAGATTTTCTTTTGAATTAAATGAAGCAGAACATGTGAAACACCGAGGACATTTCTTAGTAGATCTAAGTAACGTACTTAATTTGGTGTACTTTTTTAAGAGATGGAATTGAAAATGAGTATTTTTCCCCCAACAGTCTGGATGGTCTTTTCCCAAAAAGTTTACTAAGTATAGATAAATATGCTCACCAAAAAGTATGTCTTTCACTTCCTAGCAACTTCACTAATACCTCTGTGCTTCAGTGTCCTCATGTATAAAATGGGAACGTTGAGAACACCTTCCGTGTAGATTTTCTTTTGAATTAAATGCAGGCAAGCAGGGAAAACGAGATGGACTTTGTTTAGTAGATCTAAGTATCATACTTAATTTTGGTGTTTTTTTTCCCTAATAGATGGAGTTGACAAGGAGCTTTTTTCCCCCAATAATCTAGAGACAGTGCCGTTTCTGCAACTTTTACTGTGTCCATAAGCACGCTCACCATAAAGCATCTCTTTCACTTATTGGTAACTTCATTAATGCCTCTGTGCCTCAGTTTAATCATGTATCAACTGGGAGTGTTGATAACACATTCCTCTTTGATTTTTTTTTTTTGATTAAATGAAGCAGCGCATATGACATATCCAGGGTGTTACTTAGGAGATCTAAGTAAAACACTTAATTTTTTTTTTTTTATACGAGACAGTTAAAACTGAGATTTTTTCTCCAACAATCTAGACAGACAATGCCCTTTCCCACAAAGTTTACTGAGTGTACATAAATACGCTCTCAAAGAAATCATCCATTTCACTTCTTGTAACTTCATTAGTGCCTCTGTGCCTCAGTTTCCTCAGCTGTAAAATGGGATGGGAATGTTGATAACACCTTCCTTGTAGATTTTCTTTTTAATTTTATGAAGCAGAGCATTTAAAACACCCAGGACATTTCTTAGTAGATCTAAGTAGCATTCTTAATTTTTTAAAATAGAATTGAAATACAGTAATTCCCACCCCCCAAATCTAGATAGAGAATGCCCTTTCACACAACGTTTACTAAGTAGAGAGAAATACGCTCAGCAAAATCATTGCTCTCACTTACTGCTGCTGCCCCTAAGTTGCTTCCGTCGTGTCCGACTCTTTGCGACCTCGTAGATGGCAGCCCACCAGGCTCCCCGGTCCCTGGGATTCTCCAGACAAGAACATTGGAGTGGGGTGCCATTTCCTTCTCCAATGCATGAAATATTAGTATATTTAATAAAGTCTCTGTACCTCAGTTTCCTCATCTATATAATGGGAATGTTGATAACACCTTCCTCGTCGTTTTTCTGTTGGTTTGTTTGTTTCTTTGTTTTTTTCATTTATTTTTATTCGTTGGAGGCTAATTCCTTTACACTATTGTAGTGGTTTTTGCGATACATTGACATAAATCAGCCATGGATTTACATGTGTTCCCCATCCCGATCCCCACTCCCGCCTCCCTCTCCACCCCATCCCTCTGGGTCTTCCCAGTGCACCAGCCCTGAGCACCCGTCTCCTGCATCCAACCTGGGCTGGTGATCTGTTTCACCCTTGACAGTATCCTTGTTTCCATGCTGTTCTCTCTGAACATCCCACCCTCGCCTTCTCCCTCGGAGTCTAAAAGTCTGTTCTGTACATCTGTGTCTCTTTTTCTGTTTTGTATATAGTGTTATCGTTACCATCTTTTTAAATTCCATATTTAAAATTTCCAGGGTATTATTACCATCTTTCTAAAGTAATTAGCCTTCAACTCATAAAAATAAATGAAAAAGAAAAGAGAAAAATAAAAATAATAAAAGTTAAAAAAAATTTTAAAATTCCATATATATGCATTCGTACACTGTATTGGTCTTTATCTTTCTGGCTTACTTCACTCTGTATAATGAGCTCCAGTTTCATGCATCTCATTAGAACTGATTCAGATGAATTCCTTTTAATGGCTGAGTAATATTCCATGGTGTATATGCACCACAGCTTCCTTATCCATTCGTCTGCTGATGGGCATCTAGGTTGCTTCCCTGTCCTGGCTATTATAAACAGTGCTGTGATGAACATTGGGGTACACGTATCTCTTTCAGATCTAGTTTCCTTGGTGTGTATGCCCTCTGCAAATACTTTTAAAACACTTACTTTATTCCAGATAAGGTGTTTCTTTTTTATTTTCTCTTGTTGACTTAATTTTTTTTTTTTATTTTGAAAACGACCCAATCAAAAAATGGGCCAAAGAACTAAACAATCATTTCTCCAAAGAAGACATACAGATGGCTAACAAACACATGAAAACATGCTCAATTAACTCATTATCAGAGAAATGCAAATCAAAACCACCATGCGGTGCTATCTCATACCAGTCAGAATGGCTGCTATCAAAAAGTCTACAAACAATAAATGCTGGAGAGGGTGTGGAGTAAAGGGAACCCTCTTACACTGTTGGTGGGAATGCAAACTGGTACAGCCACTATGGCGAACACTGTGGAGATTCCTTAAGAAACTGGAAATAGAACTGCCATATGACCCAGCAACCCCACTGCTGGGCACACACACAGATGAAACCAGAATTGAAAGAGACACATGTACCCCAGTGTTCATCACAGCACTGTTTACAATAGCCAGGACATGGAAGCAACCTAGACGTCCATCAGCAGACGAATGGAAAGAAAGCTGTGGTACATATACACAATGCAATATTACTCAGCTATTAAAAAGAATTCATTTGAATCAGTTCTAATGAGGTGGATGAAACTGGAGCCCATTGTACAGAGGCCTGTTGTTCAGAGCCTATTGTAAGTCAGAAAGAAAAACACCAATACAGTATATTAACACATATATGTGGAATTTAGAAAGATGGAAACGATGACCCTATATGCGAGACAGCAAAAGAGACACAGATGTAAAGAACAGACTTTTGGACTCTGTGAGAGAAGGCGAGGGTGGGATGATTTGAGAGAATAGCATTGAACCATGTATATTACCATATGTGAAATAGATCGCCAGTCCAGGTTCGATGCATGAGACAGAGTGCTCAGGGCTGGTGCACTGGGATGACCCTGCAGGACGGGATGGGGAGGGAGGTGGGAGGGAAGGTCAGGATGGGGAACACATGTACACCCATGGCTGATTCATGTCAATGGATGGCAAAAAACACTGCAATATTGTAAAGTAATTAGCCTCCAATTAAAATAAATAAATAAAAAATAAAAATAAGTTAAAATAATAAAAAATAAAATTAAATTAAAAATATTATTTAAAATAATAATAAAACATTTTAAATTTTGTATTGGGGTATAGCGGATTAACAATGTTGTGGTAATTTCAGGTGAACAGCCGAAGGGCTTCAGCCATACCTACACATGTGTCCATTCTCCTCCAAACTGCCCTCCCATCCAGGCTACCACATGACATTCAGCAGTATCCACTCTTTTTTAAGATTCGTTCCCCAATACAGAGTATTGAGTTCCCTGGGCTACACAGTAGGTCCTTCTTTGTTATCTAGTTTATATACATTAGAGTGTGTATGTCAACCCCAGTCTCCCGAGAAGGCCGATTTTTAACCTACACATTAACAGACAGACAGACAACACTATATGCCGAAACAACACACCGGGCGACCCAAGCCAAGAAAGAAACAAAAGCAAAGAGGCCAAACACAATCCCCGGTCCCGTTCTCAGTCCATAGACTCTTGGTTTCTTTCTTAAGATCACCTGTTACCTATACATCAGAAAATGATAATAACAATAACTAACCGTTATCTCTCGGCTATCCATAGGACCATTTAGGGCTTCCCTGGTAGCTCAGCGGCAAAGAATCTGCCTGCCAATGCTGGAGACAGAAGAGGCGCCGGTTCGATCCCTGGGTCGGGAAGATCCCCTGGCGTAGGAAATGGCAACCCACTCCAGTATTCTTGCCTGGAAAATTCCGTGGTCACAAAAGCCTGGCGGGGTAGTCTATGGACTCCAAAAGAGTCGGACACGACTTAGCGACTGAGGACACAGGCATAGGCGAACTCACTGCCCAGCAGAGGAAGTCGGAAGAGTCTGTTTCTTAGAAAGGCGGGGGCTGGCGGAGGCCTTGACTTTACCTGCCTGAGGCGGCCGGGCAGGCGCGTGTCCCGAGGGCGCAGCCAGGCTCTCCCGCGCCCTCTGCTGGGGACTTGGCTCCACGCAGGCTCTCCGCTTCCTTGCCTTTGCTACAAGCTTCTCGGCCTTCATGTAGTGAGAGGAGACTGCTGGGTGACACGGGGGTGAAAAGGAGATCAGGAGGGGGGAGGGCTGCAGTGGGGACGTGTGGAGTCTGAGAAGTGAAGTGCAGACTGAGGGCTGTGGAAGGGACGCAGGTTTGATCTCTGATTATGGAACTGAGATCCTACATGGCTCGGAGCAACTTAGCCATCTGCACCCACAGCTACACAGCCCGTGCACCATAATGAAATATCCCACATGAAGCATCGGAGATCCCACGTGCTGCAAGGAAGACCTGAAATGAAGCAGAGCATGAAAAACACCCAGGGCATCACTTAGTAGATCTAAGTAACATACTTAAGTTTGGTTTTTTTTTTTAATAGGTAGAATTGAAATCAAGATCCCCCTTCAATAATCGAGACAGACCATGCCCTTTCCCCAAAAGCTTACTAACTGTCGATAAATACGCTAACCAAAAAAACTTTCATTTCCTACTGACTTCGTTAAGTCTCTGTGCCTCAGCTTCCTCATCTATAAAATGGGAATATTGACAGCACCTTCCTCGTAGATTTTCTTTTTAATTAAATGAAGCTTAACATGTAAAACAGCCACCATTGTTTAGGAGAGCTAACGAACATACACAGTATTGTGTTTTTTTAAGAGTGCTAAAATCTTTATTTTTCTCCCCTCAGCTTTGGAGATTTTCTTTTTAGCTTACTGATTTTTATTTTTAATTAAATGAAACAGAGCATGTAAAATACCCAGGACATGCTTAGTCGAGTTAAGTAACATACTTAATTTTTTTAATAGAATGGAAATATTTTTCCCCCAAGAATCTAATAGACAATGCCCTTACCAACACAGTTTATTAAGTATGGATAAACATACTCACCAATACATCATCTTTCACTTACTAATTACTTCCTTAATGCCTCTGTGCCTCGGTTTCCTCACATATAGAGTGGGAATATTGATAACACCTTCCTTGTACATATTATTTGTAATTACCTGAAGCAGAGCATGTAAAACACTGAGGACATGCGTAGTAGAGTTACGTAACATGCTTAATTTTGTTTTTTTACTAGAATTGAAATCAAGTTTTCTCCCCGAAACGTTCTAGATAGACGATGCCCTTTCCCACAAAGATGACTAAGTATAGATAAAGATGGTTAGCAAAGGCAATACTCTTTCACTTACTAGCAACTTCATTAAGGCCTCAGTTTCCTGAAGTATAAATGGGAATATTGATAAGAATTTCCTCATAGATTTTGTTTTCAATTAAATGAAGCAGACCCTGTAAAACACAGAGGACATTGCTTAGTAGTCTCAGTAACATACTTAATTTTGTTTTTTCTTTTGAATAGAGACAACTGAAATTGATTTCCCCCCAGAACATTCTAGATAGACAGTGTACTTTCCACAAAGTTTACCGAGTGTAGATAAATATGCTCTCAAAACAACAGGATCTCTTTCACTCACTAGTAACTTCATTGATGCCTCTGTACCTCAGTTTCCTCATCGATAAAATGGGAATGTTGATAACATACTGCTTGTCGATTTTCCTTTTAATGAAATGAAGAAGAGCATGTAACATACCCAGGACATTGCCTAGTAGATCTAAGGAACATACTTAATGTTTTTTTAATAGACAGAATTGAAACCTAGATTTATCTCCTCACAATCTAGATAGTCAAAGCACATTCTCATGAATTTTGCAAAGGGTCGATAAATACCTCACCAAAACGCATCTCTTTCAATTACTAGTTAATTTCATTCATGCCTCTGTGCCTCCCTTTCCTCATCCATAAAATGGGAATGTTGATAACACCATCCTCGTAGATTTTCTTTTGAATTAAATGAAGCAGAACATGTGAAACACCGAGGACATTTCTTAGTAGATCTAAGTAACGTACTTAATTTGGTGTACTTTTTTAAGAGATGGAATTGAAAATGAGTATTTTTCCCCCAACAGTCTGGATGGTCTTTTCCCAAAAAGTTTACTAAGTATAGATAAATATGCTCACCAAAAAGTATGTCTTTCACTTCCTAGCAACTTCACTAATACCTCTGTGCTTCAGTGTCCTCATGTATAAAATGGGAACGTTGAGAACACCTTCCGTGTAGATTTTCTTTTGAATTAAATGCAGGCAAGCAGGGAAAACGAGATGGACTTTGTTTAGTAGATCTAAGTATCATACTTAATTTTGGTGTTTTTTTTCCCTAATAGATGGAGTTGACAAGGAGCTTTTTTCCCCCAATAATCTAGAGACAGTGCCGTTTCTGCAACTTTTACTGTGTCCATAAGCACGCTCACCATAAAGCATCTCTTTCACTTATTGGTAACTTCATTAATGCCTCTGTGCCTCAGTTTAATCATGTATCAACTGGGAGTGTTGATAACACATTCCTCTTTGATTTTTTTTTTTTGATTAAATGAAGCAGCGCATATGACATATCCAGGGTGTTACTTAGGAGATCTAAGTAAAACACTTAATTTTTTTTTTTTTATACGAGACAGTTAAAACTGAGATTTTTTCTCCAACAATCTAGACAGACAATGCCCTTTCCCACAAAGTTTACTGAGTGTACATAAATACGCTCTCAAAGAAATCATCCATTTCACTTCTTGTAACTTCATTAGTGCCTCTGTGCCTCAGTTTCCTCAGCTGTAAAATGGGATGGGAATGTTGATAACACCTTCCTTGTAGATTTTCTTTTTAATTTTATGAAGCAGAGCATTTAAAACACCCAGGACATTTCTTAGTAGATCTAAGTAGCATTCTTAATTTTTTAAAATAGAATTGAAATACAGTAATTCCCACCCCCCAAATCTAGATAGAGAATGCCCTTTCACACAACGTTTACTAAGTAGAGAGAAATACGCTCAGCAAAATCATTGCTCTCACTTACTGCTGCTGCCCCTAAGTTGCTTCCGTCGTGTCCGACTCTTTGCGACCCTCGTAGATGGCAGCCCACCAGGCTCCCCGGTCCTGGGATTCTCCAGACAAGAACATTGGAGTGGGGTGCCATTTCCTTCTCCAATGCATGAAATATTAGTATATTTAATAAAGTCTCTGTACCTCAGTTTCCTCATCTATATAATGGGAATGTTGATAACACCTTCCTCGTCGTTTTTCTGTTGGTTTGTTTGTTTCTTTGTTTTTTTCATTTATTTTTATTCGTTGGAGGCTAATTCCTTTACACTATTGTAGTGGTTTTTGCGATACATTGACATAAATCAGCCATGGATTTACATGTGTTCCCCATCCCGATCCCCACTCCCGCCTCCCTCTCCACCCCATCCCTCTGGGTCTTCCCAGTGCACCAGCCCTGAGCACCCGTCTCCTGCATCCAACCTGGGCTGGTGATCTGTTTCACCCTTGACAGTATCCTTGTTTCCATGCTGTTCTCTCTGAACATCCCACCCTCGCCTTCTCCCTCGGAGTCTAAAAGTCTGTTCTGTACATCTGTGTCTCTTTTTCTGTTTTGTATATAGTGTTATCGTTACCATCTTTTTAAATTCCATATTTAAAATTTCCAGGGTATTATTACCATCTTTCTAAAGTAATTAGCCTTCAACTCATAAAAATAAATGAAAAAGAAAAGAGAAAAATAAAAATAATAAAAGTTAAAAAAAATTTTAAAATTCCATATATATGCATTCGTACACTGTATTGGTCTTTATCTTTCTGGCTTACTTCACTCTGTATAATGAGCTCCAGTTTCATGCATCTCATTAGAACTGATTCAGATGAATTCCTTTTAATGGCTGAGTAATATTCCATGGTGTATATGCACCACAGCTTCCTTATCCATTCGTCTGCTGATGGGCATCTAGGTTGCTTCCCTGTCCTGGCTATTATAAACAGTGCTGTGATGAACATTGGGGTACACGTATCTCTTTCAGATCTAGTTTCCTTGGTGTGTATGCCCTCTGCAAATACTTTTAAAACACTTACTTTATTCCAGATAAGGTGTTTCTTTTTTATTTTCTCTTGTTGACTTAATTTTTTTTTTTTATTTTGAAAACGACCCAATCAAAAAATGGGCCAAAGAACTAAACAATCATTTCTCCAAAGAAGACATACAGATGGCTAACAAACACATGAAAACATGCTCAATTAACTCATTATCAGAGAAATGCAAATCAAAACCACCATGCGGTGCTATCTCATACCAGTCAGAATGGCTGCTATCAAAAAGTCTACAAACAATAAATGCTGGAGAGGGTGTGGAGTAAAGGGAACCCTCTTACACTGTTGGTGGGAATGCAAACTGGTACAGCCACTATGGCGAACACTGTGGAGATTCCTTAAGAAACTGGAAATAGAACTGCCATATGACCCAGCAACCCCACTGCTGGGCACACACACAGATGAAACCAGAATTGAAAGAGACACATGTACCCCAGTGTTCATCACAGCACTGTTTACAATAGCCAGGACATGGAAGCAACCTAGACGTCCATCAGCAGACGAATGGAAAGAAAGCTGTGGTACATATACACAATGCAATATTACTCAGCTATTAAAAAGAATTCATTTGAATCAGTTCTAATGAGGTGGATGAAACTGGAGCCCATTGTACAGAGGCCTGTTGTTCAGAGCCTATTGTAAGTCAGAAAGAAAAACACCAATACAGTATATTAACACATATATGTGGAATTTAGAAAGATGGAAACGATGACCCTATATGCGAGACAGCAAAAGAGACACAGATGTAAAGAACAGACTTTTGGACTCTGTGAGAGAAGGCGAGGGTGGGATGATTTGAGAGAATAGCATTGAACCATGTATATTACCATATGTGAAATAGATCGCCAGTCCAGGTTCGATGCATGAGACAGAGTGCTCAGGGCTGGTGCACTGGGATGACCCTGCAGGACGGGATGGGGAGGGAGGTGGGAGGGAAGGTCAGGATGGGGAACACATGTACACCCATGGCTGATTCATGTCAATGGATGGCAAAAAACACTGCAATATTGTAAAGTAATTAGCCTCCAATTAAAATAAATAAATAAAAAATAAAAATAAGTTAAAATAATAAAAAATAAAATTAAATTAAAAATATTATTTAAAATAATAATAAAACATTTTAAATTTTGTATTGGGGTATAGCGGATTAACAATGTTGTGGTAATTTCAGGTGAACAGCCGAAGGGCTTCAGCCATACCTACACATGTGTCCATTCTCCTCCAAACTGCCCTCCCATCCAGGCTACCACATGACATTCAGCAGTATCCACTCTTTTTTAAGATTCGTTCCCCAATACAGAGTATTGAGTTCCCTGGGCTACACAGTAGGTCCTTCTTTGTTATCTAGTTTATATACATTAGAGTGTGTATGTCAACCCCAGTCTCCCGAGAAGGCCGATTTTTAACCTACACATTAACAGACAGACAAAAAACACTATATGCCGAAACAACACACCGGGCGACCCAAGCCAAGAAAGAAACAAAAGCAAAGAGGCCAAACACAATCCCCGGTCCCGTTCTCAGTCCATAGACTCTTGGTTTCTTTCTTAAGATCACCTGTTACCTATACATCAGAAAATGATAATAACAATAACTAACCGTTATCTCTCGGCTATCCATAGGACCATTTAGGGCTTCCCTGGTAGCTCAGCGGCAAAGAATCTGCCTGCCAATGCTGGAGACAGAAGAGGCGCCGGTTCGATCCCTGGGTCGGGAAGATCCCCTGGCGTAGGAAATGGCAACCCACTCCAGTATTCTTGCCTGGAAAATTCCGTGGTCACAAAAGCCTGGCGGGGTAGTCTATGGACTCCAAAAGAGTCGGACACGACTTAGCGACTGAGGACACAGGCATAGGCGAACTCACTGCCCAGCAGAGGAAGTCGGAAGAGTCTGTTTCTTAGAAAGGCGGGGGCTGGCGGAGGCCTTGACTTTACCTGCCTGAGGCGGCCGGGCAGGCGCGTGTCCCGAGGGCGCAGCCAGGCTCTCCCGCGCCCTCTGCTGGGGACTTGGCTCCACGCAGGCTCTCCGCTTCCTTGCCTTTGCTACAAGCTTCTCGGCCTTCATGTAGTGAGAGGAGACTGCTGGGTGACACGGGGGTGAAAAGGAGATCAGGAGGGGGGAGGGCTGCAGTGGGGACGTGTGGAGTCTGAGAAGTGAAGTGCAGACTGAGGGCTGTGGAAGGGACGCAGGTTTGATCTCTGATTATGGAACTGAGATCCTACATGGCTCGGAGCAACTTAGCCATCTGCACCCACAGCTACACAGCCCGTGCACCATCATGAAATATCCCACATGAAGCATCGGAGATCCCACGTGCTGCAAGGAAGACCTGAAATGAAGCAGAGCATGAAAAACACCCAGGGCATCACTTAGTAGATCTAAGTAACATACTTAAGTTTGGTTTTTTTTTTTAATAGGTAGAATTGAAATCAAGATCCCCCTTCAATAATCGAGACAGACCATGCCCTTTCCCCAAAAGCTTACTAACTGTCGATAAATACGCTAACCAAAAAAACTTTCATTTCCTACTGACTTCGTTAAGTCTCTGTGCCTCAGCTTCCTCATCTATAAAATGGGAATATTGACAGCACCTTCCTCGTAGATTTTCTTTTTAATTAAATGAAGCTTAACATGTAAAACAGCCACCATTGTTTAGGAGAGCTAACGAACATACACAGTATTGTGTTTTTTTAAGAGTGCTAAAATCTTTATTTTTCTCCCCTCAGCTTTGGAGATTTTCTTTTTAGCTTACTGATTTTTATTTTTAATTAAATGAAACAGAGCATGTAAAATACCCAGGACATGCTTAGTCGAGTTAAGTAACATACTTAATTTTTTTAATAGAATGGAAATATTTTTCCCCCAAGAATCTAATAGACAATGCCCTTACCAACACAGTTTATTAAGTATGGATAAACATACTCACCAATACATCATCTTTCACTTACTAATTACTTCCTTAATGCCTCTGTGCCTCGGTTTCCTCACATATAGAGTGGGAATATTGATAACACCTTCCTTGTACATATTATTTGTAATTACCTGAAGCAGAGCATGTAAAACACTGAGGACATGCGTAGTAGAGTTACGTAACATGCTTAATTTTGTTTTTTTACTAGAATTGAAATCAAGTTTTCTCCCCGAAACGTTCTAGATAGACGATGCCCTTTCCCACAAAGATGACTAAGTATAGATAAAGATGGTTAGCAAAGGCAATACTCTTTCACTTACTAGCAACTTCATTAAGGCCTCAGTTTCCTGAAGTATAAATGGGAATATTGATAAGAATTTCCTCATAGATTTTGTTTTCAATTAAATGAAGCAGACCCTGTAAAACACAGAGGACATTGCTTAGTAGTCTCAGTAACATACTTAATTTTGTTTTTTCTTTTGAATAGAGACAACTGAAATTGATTTCCCCCCAGAACATTCTAGATAGACAGTGTACTTTCCACAAAGTTTACCGAGTGTAGATAAATATGCTCTCAAAACAACAGGATCTCTTTCACTCACTAGTAACTTCATTGATGCCTCTGTACCTCAGTTTCCTCATCGATAAAATGGGAATGTTGATAACATACTGCTTGTCGATTTTCCTTTTAATGAAATGAAGAAGAGCATGTAACATACCCAGGACATTGCCTAGTAGATCTAAGGAACATACTTAATGTTTTTTTAATAGACAGAATTGAAACCTAGATTTATCTCCTCACAATCTAGATAGTCAAAGCACATTCTCATGAATTTTGCAAAGGGTCGATAAATACCTCACCAAAACGCATCTCTTTCAATTACTAGTTAATTTCATTCATGCCTCTGTGCCTCCCTTTCCTCATCCATAAAATGGGAATGTTGATAACACCATCCTCGTAGATTTTCTTTTGAATTAAATGAAGCAGAACATGTGAAACACCGAGGACATTTCTTAGTAGATCTAAGTAACGTACTTAATTTGGTGTACTTTTTTAAGAGATGGAATTGAAAATGAGTATTTTTCCCCCAACAGTCTGGATGGTTTTTTCCCAAAAAGTTTACTAAGTATAGATAAATATGCTCACCAAAAAGTATGTCTTTCACTTCCTAGCAACTTCACTAATACCTCTGTGCTTCAGTGTCCTCATGTATAAAATGGGAACGTTGAGAACACCTTCCGTGTAGATTTTCTTTTGAATTAAATGCAGGCAAGCAGGGAAAACGAGATGGACTTTGTTTAGTAGATCTAAGTATCATACTTAATTTTGGTGTTTTTTTTCCCTAATAGATGGAGTTGACAAGGAGCTTTTTTCCCCCAATAATCTAGAGACAGTGCCGTTTCTGCAACTTTTACTGTGTCCATAAGCACGCTCACCATAAAGCATCTCTTTCACTTATTGGTAACTTCATTAATGCCTCTGTGCCTCAGTTTAATCATGTATCAACTGGGAGTGTTGATAACACATTCCTCTTTGATTTTTTTTTTTTGATTAAATGAAGCAGCGCATATGACATATCCAGGGTGTTACTTAGGAGATCTAAGTAAAACACTTAATTTTTTTTTTTTTATACGAGACAGTTAAAACTGAGTTTTTTTCTCCAACCATCTAGACAGACAATGCCCTTTGCCACAAAGTTTACTGAGTGTACATAAATACGCTCTCAAAGAAATCATCCATTTGACTTCTTGTAACTTCACTAGTGCCTCTGTGCCTCAGTTTCCTCAGCTGTAAAATGGGATGGGAATGTTGATAACACCTTCCTTGTAGATTTTCTTTTTAATTTCATGAAGCAGAGCATGTAAAACACCCAGGACATTTCTTAGTAGATCTAAGTAGCATTCTTAATTTTTTAAAATAGAATTGAAATACAGTAATTCCCACCCCCCAAATCTAGATAGAGAATGCCCATTCACACAACGTTTACTAAGTAGAGAGAAATACGCTCAGCAAAATCATTGCTCTCACTTACTGCTGCTGCCCCTAAGTTGCTTCCGTCGTGTCCGACTCTGTGCGACCTCGTAGATGGCAGCCCACCAGGCTCCCCGGTCCCTGGGATTCTCCAGACAAGAACATTGGAGTGGGGTGCCATTTCCTTCTCCAATGCATGAAATATTAGTATATTTAATAAAGTCTCTGTACCTCAGTTTCCTCATCTACATAATGGGAATGTTGATAACACCTTCCTCGTAGATTTTCTTTTTGTTTGTTTGTTTCTTTGTTTTTTTTCATTTATTTTTATTCGTTGGAGGCTAATTCCTTTACAATATTGTAGTGGTTTTTGCGATACATTGACATAAATCAGCCATGGATTTACATGTGTTCCCCATCCCGATCCCCACTCCCGCCTCCCTCTCCACCCCATCCCTCTGGGTCTTCCCAGTGCACCAGCCCTGAGCACCCGTCTCCTGCATCCAACCTGGGCTGGTGATCTGTTTCACCCTTGACAGTATCCTTGTTTCCATGCTGTTCTCTCTGAACATCCCACCCTCGCCTTCTCCCTCGGAGTCTAAAAGTCTGTTCTGTACATCTGTGTCTCTTTTTCTGTTTTGTATATAGTGTTATCGTTACCATCTTTTTAAATTCCATATTTAAAATTTCCAGGGTATTATTACCATCTTTCTAAAGTAATTAGCCTTCAACTCATAAAAATAAATGAAAAAGAAAAGAGAAAAATAAAAATAATAAAAGTAAAAAAAAATTTTAAAATTCCATATATATGCATTCGTACACTGTATTGGTCTTTATCTTTCTGGCTTACTTCACTCTGTATAATGAGCTCCAGTTTCATGCATCTCATTAGAACTGATTCAGATGAATTCCTTTTAATGGCTGAGTAATATTCCATGGTGTATATGCACCACAGCTTCCTTATCCATTTGTCTGCTGATGGGCATCTAGGTTGCTTCCCTGTCCTGGCTATTATAAACAGTGCTGTGATGAACATTGGGGTACACGTATCTCTTTCAGATCTAGTTTCCTTGGTGTGTATGCCCTCTGCAAATACTTTTAAAACACTTACTTTATTCCAGATAAGGTGTTTCTTTTTTATTTTCTCTTGTTGACTTAATTTTTTTTTTTTATTTTGAAAACGACCCAATCAAAAAATGGGCCAAAGAACTAAACAATCATTTCTCCAAAGAAGACATACAGATGGCTAACAAACACATGAAAACATGCTCAATTAACTCATTATCAGAGAAATGCAAATCAAAACCACCATGCGGTGCTATCTCATACCAGTCAGAATGGCTGCTATCAAAAAGTCTACAAACAATAAATGCTGGAGAGGGTGTGGAGTAAAGGGAACCCTCTTACACTGTTGGTGGGAATGCAAACTGGTACAGCCACTATGGCGAACACTGTGGAGATTCCTTAAGAAACTGGAAATAGAACTGCCATATGACCCAGCAACCCCACTGCTGGGCACACACACAGATGAAACCAGAATTGAAAGAGACACATGTACCCCAGTGTTCATCACAGCACTGTTTACAATAGCCAGGACATGGAAGCAACCTAGACGTCCATCAGCAGACGAATGGAAAGAAAGCTGTGGTACATATACACAATGCAATATTACTCAGCTATTAAAAAGAATTCATTTGAATCAGTTCTAATGAGGTGGATGAAACTGGAGCCCATTGTACAGAGGCCTGTTGTTCAGAGCCTATTGTAAGTCAGAAAGAAAAACACCAATACAGTATATTAACACATATATGTGGAATTTAGAAAGATGGAAACGATGACCCTATATGCGAGACAGCAAAAGAGACACAGATGTAAAGAACAGACTTTTGGACTCTGTGAGAGAAGGCGAGGGTGGGATGATTTGAGAGAATAGCATTGAACCATGTATATTACCATATGTGAAATAGATCGCCAGTCCAGGTTCGATGCATGAGACAGAGTGCTCAGGGCTGGTGCACTGGGATGACCCTGCAGGACGGGATGGGGAGGGAGGTGGGAGGGAAGGTCAGGATGGGGAACACATGTACACCCATGGCTGATTCATGTCAATGGATGGCAAAAAACACTGCAATATTGTAAAGTAATTAGCCTCCAATTAAAATAAATAAATAAAAAATAAAAATAAGTTAAAATAATAAAAAATAAAATTAAATTAAAAATATTATTTAAAATAATAATAAAACATTTTAAATTTTGTATTGGGGTATAGCGGATTAACAATGTTGTGGTAATTTCAGGTGAACAGCCGAAGGGCTTCAGCCATACCTACACATGTGTCCATTCTCCTCCAAACTGCCCTCCCATCCAGGCTACCACATGACATTCAGCAGTATCCACTCTTTTTTAAGATTCGTTCCCCAATACAGAGTATTGAGTTCCCTGGGCTACACAGTAGGTCCTTCTTTGTTATCTAGTTTATATACATTAGAGTGTGTATGTCAACCCCAGTCTCCCGAGAAGGCCGATTTTTAACCTACACATTAACAGACAGACAGACAACACTATATGCCGAAACAACACACCGGGCGACCCAAGCCAAGAAAGAAACAAAAGCAAAGAGGCCAAACACAATCCCCGGTCCCGTTCTCAGTCCATAGACTCTTGGTTTCTTTCTTAAGATCACCTGTTACCTATACATCAGAAAATGATAATAACAATAACTAACCGTTATCTCTCGGCTATCCATAGGACCATTTAGGGCTTCCCTGGTAGCTCAGCGGCAAAGAATCTGCCTGCCAATGCTGGAGACAGAAGAGGCGCCGGTTCGATCCCTGGGTCGGGAAGATCCCCTGGCGTAGGAAATGGCAACCCACTCCAGTATTCTTGCCTGGAAAATTCCGTGGTCACAAAAGCCTGGCGGGGTAGTCTATGGACTCCAAAAGAGTCGGACACGACTTAGCGACTGAGGACACAGGCATAGGCGAACTCACTGCCCAGCAGAGGAAGTCGGAAGAGTCTGTTTCTTAGAAAGGCGGGGGCTGGCGGAGGCCTTGACTTTACCTGCCTGAGGCGGCCGGGCAGGCGCGTGTCCCGAGGGCGCAGCCAGGCTCTCCCGCGCCCTCTGCTGGGGACTTGGCTCCACGCAGGCTCTCCGCTTCCTTGCCTTTGCTACAAGCTTCTCGGCCTTCATGTAGTGAGAGGAGACTGCTGGGTGACACGGGGGTGAAAAGGAGATAAGGAGGGGGGAGGGCTGCAGTGGGGACGTGTGGAGTCTGAGAAGTGAAGTGCAGACTGAGGGCTGTGGAAGGGACGCAGGTTTGATCTCTGATTATGGAACTGAGATCCTACATGGCTCGGAGCAACTTAGCCATCTGCACCCACAGCTACACAGCCCGTGCACCATAATGAAATATCCCACATGAAGCATCGGAGATCCCACGTGCTGCAAGGAAGACCTGAAATGAAGCAGAGCATGAAAAACACCCAGGGCATCACTTAGTAGATCTAAGTAACATACTTAAGTTTGTTTTTTTTTTTTTAATAGGTAGAATTGAAATCAAGATCCCCCTTCAATAATCGAGACAGACCATGCCCTTTCCCCAAAAGCTTACTAACTGTCGATAAATACGCTAACCAAAAAAACTTTCATTTCCTACTGACTTCGTTAAGTCTCTGTGCCTCAGCTTCCTCATCTATAAAATGGGAATATTGACAGCACCTTCCTCGTAGATTTTCTTTTTAATTAAATGAAGCTTAACATGTAAAACAGCCACCATTGTTTAGGAGAGCTAACGAACATACACAGTATTGTGTTTTTTTAAGAGTGCTAAAATCTTTATTTTTCTCCCCTCAGCTTTGGAGATTTTCTTTTTAGCTTACTGATTTTTATTTTTAATTAAATGAAACAGAGCATGTAAAATACCCAGGACATGCTTAGTCGAGTTAAGTAACATACTTAATTTTTTTAATAGAATGGAAATATTTTTCCCCCAAGAATCTAATAGACAATGCCCTTACCAACACAGTTTATTAAGTATGGATAAACATACTCACCAATACATCATCTTTCACTTACTAATTACTTCCTTAATGCCTCTGTGCCTCGGTTTCCTCACATATAGAGTGGGAATATTGATAACACCTTCCTTGTACATATTATTTGTAATTACCTGAAGCAGAGCATGTAAAACACTGAGGACGTGCTTAGTATTGTTAAGTAACATGCTTAATTTTGTTTTTTTAATAAAATTGAAATCAAGTTGTCTCCCCGAAACATTCTAGATAGACGATGCCCTTTC
Source organism: Cervus elaphus (assembly GCF_910594005.1). Lineage (NCBI taxonomy): Eukaryota > Metazoa > Chordata > Mammalia > Artiodactyla > Cervidae > Cervus > Cervus elaphus. The sequence continues at coordinate 43,704,846 of NC_057848.1, read as the reverse complement.
CCACAAAGATGACTAAGTATAGATAAAGATGGTTAGCAAAGGCAATACTCTTTCACTTACTAGCAACTTCATTAAGGCCTCAGTTTCCTGAAGTATAAATGGGAATATTGATAAGAATTTCCTCATAGATTTTGTTTTCAATTAAATGAAGCAGGCCCTGTAAAACACAGAGGACATTGCTTAGTAGTCTCAGTAACATACTTAATTTTGTTTTTTCTTTTGAATAGAGACAACTGAAATTGATTTCCCCCCAGAACATTCTAGATAGACAGTGTACTTTCCACAAAGTTTACCGAGTGTAGATAAATATGCTCTCAAAACAACAGGATCTCTTTCACTCACTAGTAACTTCATTGATGCCTCTGTACCTCAGTTTCCTCATCGATAAAATGGGAATGTTGATAACATACTGCTTGTCGATTTTCCTTTTAATGAAATGAAGAAGAGCATGTAACATACCCAGGACATTGCCTAGTAGATCTAAGGAACATACTTAATGTTTTTTTAATAGACAGAATTGAAACCTAGATTTATCTCCTCACAATCTAGATAGTCAAAGCACATTCTCATGAATTTTGCAAAGGGTCGATAAATACCTCACCAAAACGCATCTCTTTCAATTACTAGTTAATTTCATTCATGCCTCTGTGCCTCCCTTTCCTCATCCATAAAATGGGAATGTTGATAACACCATCCTCGTAGATTTTCTTTTGAATTAAATGAAGCAGAACATGTGAAACACCGAGGACATTTCTTAGTAGATCTAAGTAACGTACTTAATTTGGTGTACTTTTTTAAGAGATGGAATTGAAAATGAGTATTTTTCCCCCAACAGTCTGGATGGTCTTTTCCCAAAAAGTTTACTAAGTATAGATAAATATGCTCACCAAAAAGTATGTCTTTCACTTCCTAGCAACTTCACTAATACCTCTGTGCTTCAGTGTCCTCATGTATAAAATGGGAACGTTGAGAACACCTTCCGTGTAGATTTTCTTTTGAATTAAATGCAGGCAAGCAGGGAAAACGAGATGGACTTTGTTTAGTAGATCTAAGTATCATACTTAATTTTGGTGTTTTTTTTCCCTAATAGATGGAGTTGACAAGGAGCTTTTTTCCCCCAATAATCTAGAGACAGTGCCGTTTCTGCAACTTTTACTGTGTCCATAAGCACGCTCACCATAAAGCATCTCTTTCACTTATTGGTAACTTCATTAATGCCTCTGTGCCTCAGTTTAATCATGTATCAACTGGGAGTGTTGATAACACATTCCTCTTTGATTTTTTTTTTTTGATTAAATGAAGCAGCGCATATGACATATCCAGGGTGTTACTTAGGAGATCTAAGTAAAACACTTAATTTTTTTTTTTATACGAGACAGTTAAAACTGAGTTTTTTTCTCCAACAATCTAGACAGACAATGCCCTTTCCCACAAAGTTTACTGAGTGTACATAAATACGCTCTCAAAGAAATCATCCATTTCACTTCTTGTAACTTCATTAGTGCCTCTGTGCCTCAGTTTCCTCAGCTGTAAAATGGGATGGGAATGTTGATAACACCTTCCTTGTAGATTTTCTTTTTAATTTCATGAAGCAGAGCATGTAAAACACCCAGGACATTTCTTAGTAGATCTAAGTAGCATTCTTAATTTTTTAAAATAGAATTGAAATACAGTAATTCCCACCCCCCAAATCTAGATAGAGAATGCCCTTTCACACAACGTTTACTAAGTAGAGAGAAATACGCTCAGCAAAATCATTGCTCTCACTTACTGCTGCTGCCCCTAAGTTGCTTCCGTCGTGTCCGACTCTGTGCGACCTCGTAGATGGCAGCCCACCAGGCTCCCCGGTCCCTGGGATTCTCCAGACAAGAACATTGGAGTGGGGTGCCATTTCCTTCTCCAATGCATGAAATATTAGTATATTTAATAAAGTCTCTGTACCTCAGTTTCCTCATCTATAAAATGCGAATGTTGATAACACCTTCCTCGTCGATTTTCTGTTGGTTTGTTTGTTTCTTTGTTTTTTTCATTTATTTTTATTCGTTGGAGGCTAATTCCTTTACAATATTGTAGTGGTTTTTGCGATACATTGACATAAATCAGCCATGGATTTACATGTGTTCCCCATCCCGATCCCCACTCCCGCCTCCCTCTCCACCCCATCCCTCTGGGTCTTCCCAGTGCACCAGCCCTGAGCACCCGTCTCCTGCATCCAACCTGGGCTGGTGATCTGTTTCACCCTTGACAGTATCCTTGTTTCCATGCTGTTCTCTCTGAACATCCCACCCTCGCCTTCTCCCTCGGAGTCTAAAAGTCTGTTCTGTACATCTGTGTCTCTTTTTCTGTTTTGTATATAGTGTTATCGTTACCATCTTTTTAAATTCCATATTTAAAATTTCCAGGGTATTATTACCATCTTTCTAAAGTAATTAGCCTTCAACTCATAAAAATAAATGAAAAAGAAAAGAGAAAAATAAAAATAATAAAAGTTAAAAAAAATTTAAAAATTCCATATATATGCATTCGTACACTGTATTGGTCTTTATCTTTCTGGCTTACTTCACTCTGTATAATGAGCTCCAGTTTCATGCATCTCATTAGAACTGATTCAGATGAATTCCTTTTAATGGCTGAGTAATATTCCATGGTGTATATGCACCACAGCTTCCTTATCCATTCGTCTGCTGATGGGCATCTAGGTTGCTTCCCTGTCCTGGCTATTATAAACAGTGCTGTGATGAACATTGGGGTACACGTATCTCTTTCAGATCTAGTTTCCTTGGTGTGTATGCCCTCTGCAAATACTTTTAAAACACTTACTTTATTCCAGATAAGGTGTTTCTTTTTTATTTTCTCTTGTTGACTTAATTTTTTTTTTTATTTTGAAAACGACCCAATCAAAAAATGGGCCAAAGAACTAAACAATCATTTCTCCAAAGAAGACATACAGATGGCTAACAAACACATGAAAACATGCTCAATTAACTCATTATCAGAGAAATGCAAATCAAAACCACCATGCGGTGCTATCTCATACCAGTCAGAATGGCTGCTATCAAAAAGTCTACAAACAATAAATGCTGGAGAGGGTGTGGAGTAAAGGGAACCCTCTTACACTGTTGGTGGGAATGCAAACTGGTACAGCCACTATGGCGAACACTGTGGAGATTCCTTAAGAAACTGGAAATAGAACTGCCATATGACCCAGCAACCCCACTGCTGGGCACACACACAGATGAAACCAGAATTGAAAGAGACACATGTACCCCAGTGTTCATCACAGCACTGTTTACAATAGCCAGGACATGGAAGCAACCTAGACGTCCATCAGCAGACGAATGGAAAGAAAGCTGTGGTACATATACACAATGCAATATTACTCAGCTATTAAAAAGAATTCATTTGAATCAGTTCTAATGAGGTGGATGAAACTGGAGCCCATTGTACAGAGGCCTGTTGTTCAGAGCCTATTGTAAGTCAGAAAGAAAAACACCAATACAGTATATTAACACATATATGTGGAATTTAGAAAGATGGAAACGATGACCCTATATGCGAGACAGCAAAAGAGACACAGATGTAAAGAACAGACTTTTGGACTCTGTGAGAGAAGGCGAGGGTGGGATGATTTGAGAGAATAGCATTGAACCATGTATATTACCATATGTGAAATAGATCGCCAGTCCAGGTTCGATGCATGAGACAGAGTGCTCAGGGCTGGTGCACTGGGATGACCCTGCAGGACGGGATGGGGAGGGAGGTGGGAGGGAAGGTCAGGATGGGGAACACATGTACACCCATGGCTGATTCATGTCAATGGATGGCAAAAAACACTGCAATATTGTAAAGTAATTAGCCTCCAATTAAAATAAATAAATAAAAAATAAAAATAAGTTAAAATAATAAAAAATAAAATTAAATTAAAAATATTATTTAAAATAATAATAAAACATTTTAAATTTTGTATTGGGGTATAGCGGATTAACAATGTTGTGGTAATTTCAGGTGAACAGCCGAAGGGCTTCAGCCATACCTACACATGTGTCCATTCTCCTCCAAACTGCCCTCCCATCCAGGCTACCACATGACATTCAGCAGTATCCACTCTTTTTTAAGATTCGTTCCCCAATACAGAGTATTGAGTTCCCTGGGCTACACAGTAGGTCCTTCTTTGTTATCTAGTTTATATACATTAGAGTGTGTATGTCAACCCCAGTCTCCCGAGAAGGCCGATTTTTAACCTACACATTAACAGACAGACAGACAACACTATATGCCGAAACAACACACCGGGCGACCCAAGCCAAGAAAGAAACAAAAGCAAAGAGGCCAAACACAATCCCCGGTCCCGTTCTCAGTCCATAGACTCTTGGTTTCTTTCTTAAGATCACCTGTTACCTATACATCAGAAAATGATAATAACAATAACTAACCGTTATCTCTCGGCTATCCATAGGACCATTTAGGGCTTCCCTGGTAGCTCAGCGGCAAAGAATCTGCCTGCCAATGCTGGAGACAGAAGAGGCGCCGGTTCGATCCCTGGGTCGGGAAGATCCCCTGGCGTAGGAAATGGCAACCCACTCCAGTATTCTTGCCTGGAAAATTCCGTGGTCACAAAAGCCTGGCGGGGTAGTCTATGGACTCCAAAAGAGTCGGACACGACTTAGCGACTGAGGACACAGGCATAGGCGAACTCACTGCCCAGCAGAGGAAGTCGGAAGAGTCTGTTTCTTAGAAAGGCGGGGGCTGGCGGAGGCCTTGACTTTACCTGCCTGAGGCGGCCGGGCAGGCGCGTGTCCCGAGGGCGCAGCCAGGCTCTCCCGCGCCCTCTGCTGGGGACTTGGCTCCACGCAGGCTCTCCGCTTCCTTGCCTTTGCTACAAGCTTCTCGGCCTTCATGTAGTGAGAGGAGACTGCTGGGTGACACGGGGGTGAAGAGGAGATAAGGAGGGGGGAGGGCTGCAGTGGGGACGTGCGGAGTCTGAGAAGTGAAGTGCAGACTGAGGGCTGTGGAAGGGACGCAGGTTTGATCTCTGATTATGGAACTGAGATCCTACATGGCTCGGAGCAACTTAGCCATCTGCACCCACAGCTACACAGCCCGTGCACCATAATGAAATATCCCACATGAAGCATCGGAGATCCCACGTGCTGCAAGGAAGACCTGAAATGAAGCAGAGCATGAAAAACACCCAGGGCATCACTTAGTAGATCTAAGTAACATACTTAAGTTTGTTTTTTTTTTTAATAGGTAGAATTGAAATCAAGATCCCCCTTCAATAATCGAGACAGACCATGCCCTTTCCCCAAAAGCTTACTAACTGTCGATAAATACGCTAACCAAAAAAACTTTCATTTCCTACTGACTTCGTTAAGTCTCTGTGCCTCAGCTTCCTCATCTATAAAATGGGAATATTGACAGCACCTTCCTCGTAGATTTTCTTTTTAATTAAATGAAGCTTAACATGTAAAACAGCCACCATTGTTTAGGAGAGCTAACGAACATACACAGTATTGTTTTTTTTTAAGAGTGCTAAAATCTTTATTTTTCTCCCCTCAGCTTTGGAGATTTTCTTTTTAGCTTACTGATTTTTATTTTTAATTAAATGAAACAGAGCATGTAAAATACCCAGGACATGCTTAGTCGAGTTAAGTAACATACTTAATTTTTTTAATAGAATGGAAATATTTTTCCCCCAAGAATCTAATAGACAATGCCCTTACCAACACAGTTTATTAAGTATGGATAAACATACTCACCAATACATCATCTTTCACTTACTAATTACTTCCTTAATGCCTCTGTGCCTCGGTTTCCTCACATATAGAGTGGGAATATTGATAACACCTTCCTTGTACATATTATTTGTAATTACCTGAAGCAGAGCATGTAAAACACTGAGGACATGCGTAGTAGAGTTACGTAACATGCTTAATTTTGTTTTTTTACTAGAATTGAAATCAAGTTTTCTCCCCGAAACGTTCTAGATAGACGATGCCCTTTCCCACAAAGATGACTAAGTATAGATAAAGATGGTTAGCAAAGGCAATACTCTTTCACTTACTAGCAACTTCATTAAGGCCTCAGTTTCCTGAAGTATAAATGGGAATATTGATAAGAATTTCCTCATAGATTTTGTTTTCAATTAAATGAAGCAGACCCTGTAAAACACAGAGGACATTGCTTAGTAGTCTCAGTAACATACTTAATTTTGTTTTTTCTTTTGAATAGAGACAACTGAAATTGATTTCCCCCCAGAACATTCTAGATAGACAGTGTACTTTCCACAAAGTTTACCGAGTGTAGATAAATATGCTCTCAAAACAACAGGATCTCTTTCACTCACTAGTAACTTCATTGATGCCTCTGTACCTCAGTTTCCTCATCGATAAAATGGGAATGTTGATAACATACTGCTTGTCGATTTTCCTTTTAATGAAATGAAGAAGAGCATGTAACATACCCAGGACATTGCCTAGTAGATCTAAGGAACATACTTAATGTTTTTTTAATAGACAGAATTGAAACCTAGATTTATCTCCTCACAATCTAGATAGTCAAAGCACATTCTCATGAATTTTGCAAAGGGTCGATAAATACCTCACCAAAACGCATCTCTTTCAATTACTAGTTAATTTCATTCATGCCTCTGTGCCTCCCTTTCCTCATCCATAAAATGGGAATGTTGATAACACCATCCTCGTAGATTTTCTTTTGAATTAAATGAAGCAGAACATGTGAAACACCGAGGACATTTCTTAGTAGATCTAAGTAACGTACTTAATTTGGTGTACTTTTTTAAGAGATGGAATTGAAAATGAGTATTTTTCCCCCAACAGTCTGGATGGTCTTTTCCCAAAAAGTTTACTAAGTATAGATAAATATGCTCACCAAAAAGTATGTCTTTCACTTCCTAGCAACTTCACTAATACCTCTGTGCTTCAGTGTCCTCATGTATAAAATGGGAACGTTGAGAACACCTTCCGTGTAGATTTTCTTTTGAATTAAATGCAGGCAAGCAGGGAAAACGAGATGGACTTTGTTTAGTAGATCTAAGTATCATACTTAATTTTGGTGTTTTTTCTTTCTAATAGATGGAGTTGACAAGGAGCTTTTTTCCCCCAATAATCTAGAGACAGTGCCGTTTCTGCAACTTTTACTGTGTCCATAAGCACGCTCACCATAAAGCATCTCTTTCACTTATTGGTAACTTCATTAATGCCTCTGTGCCTCAGTTTAATCATGTATCAACTGGGAGTGTTGATAACACATTCCTCTTTGATTTTTTTTTTTTTGATTAAATGAAGCAGCGCATATGACATATCCAGGGTGTTACTTAGGAGATCTAAGTAAAACACTTAATTTTTTTTTTTATACGAGACAGTTAAAACTGAGTTTTTTTTCTCCAACAATCTAGACAGACAATGCCCTTTCCCACAAAGTTTACTGAGTGTACATAAATACGCTCTCAAAGAAATCATCCATTTCACTTCTTGTAACTTCATTAGTGCCTCTGTGCCTCAGTTTCCTCAGCTGTAAAATGGGATGGGAATGTTGATAACACCTTCCTTGTAGATTTTCTTTTTAATTTCATGAAGCAGAGCATGTAAAACACCCAGGACATTTCTTAGTAGATCTAAGTAGCATTCTTAATTTTTTAAAATAGAATTGAAATACAGTAATTCCCACCCCCCAAATCTAGATAGAGAATGCCCTTTCACACAACGTTTACTAAGTAGAGAGAAATACGCTCAGCAAAATCATTGCTCTCACTTACTGCTGCTGCCCCTAAGTTGCTTCCGTCGTGTCCGACTCTGTGCGACCTCGTAGATGGCAGCCCACCAGGCTCCCCGGTCCCTGGGATTCTCCAGACAAGAACATTGGAGTGGGGTGCCATTTCCTTCTCCAATGCATGAAATATTAGTATATTTAATAAAGTCTCTGTACCTCAGTTTCCTCATCTATAAAATGCGAATGTTGATAACACCTTCCTCGTCGATTTTCTGTTGGTTTGTTTGTTTCTTTGTTTTTTTCATTTATTTTTATTCGTTGGAGGCTAATTCCTTTACAATATTGTAGTGGTTTTTGCGATACATTGACATAAATCAGCCATGGATTTACATGTGTTCCCCATCCCGATCCCCACTCCCGCCTCCCTCTCCACCCCATCCCTCTGGGTCTTCCCAGTGCACCAGCCCTGAGCACCCGTCTCCTGCATCCAACCTGGGCTGGTGATCTGTTTCACCCTTGACAGTATCCTTGTTTCCATGCTGTTCTCTCTGAACATCCCACCCTCGCCTTCTCCCTCGGAGTCTAAAAGTCTGTTCTGTACATCTGTGTCTCTTTTTCTGTTTTGTATATAGTGTTATCGTTACCATCTTTTTAAATTCCATATTTAAAATTTCCAGGGTATTATTACCATCTTTCTAAAGTAATTAGCCTTCAACTCATAAAAATAAATGAAAAAGAAAAGAGAAAAATAAAAATAATAAAAGTTAAAAAAAATTTAAAAATTCCATATATATGCATTCGTACACTGTATTGGTCTTTATCTTTCTGGCTTACTTCACTCTGTATAATGAGCTCCAGTTTCATGCATCTCATTAGAACTGATTCAGATGAATTCCTTTTAATGGCTGAGTAATATTCCATGGTGTATATGCACCACAGCTTCCTTATCCATTTGTCTGCTGATGGGCATCTAGGTTGCTTCCCTGTCCTGGCTATTATAAACAGTGCTGTGATGAACATTGGGGTACACGTATCTCTTTCAGATCTAGTTTCCTTGGTGTGTATGCCCTCTGCAAATACTTTGAAAACACTTACTTTATTCCAGATAAGGTGTTTCTTTTTTATTTTCTCTTGTTGACTTAATTTTTTTTTTTTATTTTGAAAACGACCCAATCAAAAAATGGGCCAAAGAACTAAACAATCATTTCTCCAAAGAAGACATACAGATGGCTAACAAACACATGAAAACATGCTCAATTAACTCATTATCAGAGAAATGCAAATCAAAACCACCATGCGGTGCTATCTCATACCAGTCAGAATGGCTGCTATCAAAAAGTCTACAAACAATAAATGCTGGAGAGGGTGTGGAGTAAAGGGAACCCTCTTACACTGTTGGTGGGAATGCAAACTGGTACAGCCACTATGGCGAACACTGTGGAGATTCCTTAAGAAACTGGAAATAGAACTGCCATATGACCCAGCAACCCCACTGCTGGGCACACACACAGATGAAACCAGAATTGAAAGAGACACATGTACCCCAGTGTTCATCACAGCACTGTTTACAATAGCCAGGACATGGAAGCAACCTAGACGTCCATCAGCAGACGAATGGAAAGAAAGCTGTGGTACATATACACAATGCAATATTACTCAGCTATTAAAAAGAATTCATTTGAATCAGTTCTAATGAGGTGGATGAAACTGGAGCCCATTGTACAGAGGCCTGTTGTTCAGAGCCTATTGTAAGTCAGAAAGAAAAACACCAATACAGTATATTAACACATATATGTGGAATTTAGAAAGATGGAAACGATGACCCTATATGCGAGACAGCAAAAGAGACACAGATGTAAAGAACAGACTTTTGGACTCTGTGAGAGAAGGCGAGGGTGGGATGATTTGAGAGAATAGCATTGAACCATGTATATTACCATATGTGAAATAGATCGCCAGTCCAGGTTCGATGCATGAGACAGAGTGCTCAGGGCTGGTGCACTGGGATGACCCTGCAGGACGGGATGGGGAGGGAGGTGGGAGGGAAGGTCAGGATGGGGAACACATGTACACCCATGGCTGATTCATGTCAATGGATGGCAAAAAACACTGCAATATTGTAAAGTAATTAGCCTCCAATTAAAATAAATAAATAAAAAATAAAAATAAGTTAAAATAATAAAAAATAAAATTAAATTAAAAATATTATTTAAAATAATAATAAAACATTTTAAATTTTGTATTGGGGTATAGCGGATTAACAATGTTGTGGTAATTTCAGGTGAACAGCCGAAGGGCTTCAGCCATACCTACACATGTGTCCATTCTCCTCCAAACTGCCCTCCCATCCAGGCTACCACATGACATTCAGCAGTATCCACTCTTTTTTAAGATTCGTTCCCCAATACAGAGTATTGAGTTCCCTGGGCTACACAGTAGGTCCTTCTTTGTTATCTAGTTTATATACATTAGAGTGTGTATGTCAACCCCAGTCTCCCGAGAAGGCCGATTTTTAACCTACACATTAACAGACAGACAGACAACACTATATGCCGAAACAACACACCGGGCGACCCAAGCCAAGAAAGAAACAAAAGCAAAGAGGCCAAACACAATCCCCGGTCCCGTTCTCAGTCCATAGACTCTTGGTTTCTTTCTTAAGATCACCTGTTACCTATACATCAGAAAATGATAATAACAATAACTAACCGTTATCTCTCGGCTATCCATAGGACCATTTAGGGCTTCCCTGGTAGCTCAGCGGCAAAGAATCTGCCTGCCAATGCTGGAGACAGAAGAGGCGCCGGTTCGATCCCTGGGTCGGGAAGATCCCCTGGCGTAGGAAATGGCAACCCACTCCAGTATTCTTGCCTGGAAAATTCCGTGGTCACAAAAGCCTGGCGGGGTAGTCTATGGACTCCAAAAGAGTCGGACACGACTTAGCGACTGAGGACACAGGCATAGGCGAACTCACTGCCCAGCAGAGGAAGTCGGAAGAGTCTGTTTCTTAGAAAGGCGGGGGCTGGCGGAGGCCTTGACTTTACCTGCCTGAGGCGGCCGGGCAGGCGCGTGTCCCGAGGGCGCAGCCAGGCTCTCCCGCGCCCTCTGCTGGGGACTTGGCTCCACGCAGGCTCTCCGCTTCCTTGCCTTTGCTACAAGCTTCTCGGCCTTCATGTAGTGAGAGGAGACTGCTGGGTGACACGGGGGTGAAAAGGAGATCAGGAGGGGGGAGGGCTGCAGTGGGGACGTGTGGAGTCTGAGAAGTGAAGTGCAGACTGAGGGCTGTGGAAGGGACGCAGGTTTGATCTCTGATTATGGAACTGAGATCCTACATGGCTCGGAGCAACTTAGCCATCTGCACCCACAGCTACACAGCCCGTGCACCATAATGAAATATCCCACATGAAGCATCGGAGATCCCACGTGCTGCAAGGAAGACCTGAAATGAAGCAGAGCATGAAAAACACCCAGGGCATCACTTAGTAGATCTAAGTAACATACTTAAGTTTGTTTTTTTTTTTTAATAGGTAGAATTGAAATCAAGATCCCCCTTCAATAATCGAGACAGACCATGCCCTTTCCCCAAAAGCTTACTAACTGTCGATAAATACGCTAACCAAAAAAACTTTCATTTCCTACTGACTTCGTTAAGTCTCTGTGCCTCAGCTTCCTCATCTATAAAATGGGAATATTGACAGCACCTTCCTCGTAGATTTTCTTTTTAATTAAATGAAGCTTAACATGTAAAACAGCCACCATTGTTTAGGAGAGCTAACGAACATACACAGTATTGTGTTTTTTTAAGAGTGCTAAAATCTTTATTTTTCTCCCCTCAGCTTTGGAGATTTTCTTTTTAGCTTACTGATTTTTATTTTTAATTAAATGAAACAGAGCATGTAAAATACCCAGGACATGCTTAGTCGAGTTAAGTAACATACTTAATTTTTTTAATAGAATGGAAATATTTTTCCCCCAAGAATCTAATAGACAATGCCCTTACCAACACAGTTTATTAAGTATGGATAAACATACTCACCAATACATCATCTTTCACTTACTAATTACTTCCTTAATGCCTCTGTGCCTCGGTTTCCTCACATATAGAGTGGGAATATTGATAACACCTTCCTTGTACATATTATTTGTAATTACCTGAAGCAGAGCATGTAAAACACTGAGGACATGCGTAGTAGAGTTACGTAACATGCTTAATTTTGTTTTTTTACTAGAATTGAAATCAAGTTTTCTCCCCGAAACGTTCTAGATAGACGATGCCCTTTCCCACAAAGATGACTAAGTATAGATAAAGATGGTTAGCAAAGGCAATACTCTTTCACTTACTAGCAACTTCATTAAGGCCTCAGTTTCCTGAAGTATAAATGGGAATATTGATAAGAATTTCCTCATAGATTTTGTTTTCAATTAAATGAAGCAGACCCTGTAAAACACAGAGGACATTGCTTAGTAGTCTCAGTAACATACTTAATTTTGTTTTTTCTTTTGAATAGAGACAACTGAAATTGATTTCCCCCCAGAACATTCTAGATAGACAGTGTACTTTCCACAAAGTTTACCGAGTGTAGATAAATATGCTCTCAAAACAACAGGATCTCTTTCACTCACTAGTAACTTCATTGATGCCTCTGTACCTCAGTTTCCTCATCGATAAAATGGGGAATGTTGATAACATACTGCTTGTCGATTTTCCTTTTAATGAAATGAAGAAGAGCATGTAACATACCCAGGACATTGCCTAGTAGATCTAAGGAACATACTTAATGTTTTTTTTAATAGACAGAATTGAAACCTAGATTTATCTCCTCACAATCTAGATAGTCAAAGCACATTCTCATGAATTTTGCAAAGGGTCGATAAATACCTCACCAAAACGCATCTCTTTCAATTACTAGTTAATTTCATTCATGCCTCTGTGCCTCCCTTTCCTCATCCATAAAATGGGAATGTTGATAACACCATCCTCGTAGATTTTCTTTTGAATTAAATGAAGCAGAACATGTGAAACACCGAGGACATTTCTTAGTAGATCTATAGTAACGTACTTAATTTGGTGTACTTTTTTAAGAGATGGAATTGAAAATGAGTATTTTTCCCCCAACAGTCTGGATGGTCTTTTCCCAAAAAGTTTACTAAGTATAGATAAATATGCTCACCCAAAAAGTATGTCTTTCACTTCCTAGCAACTTCACTAATACCTCTGTGCTTCAGTGTCCTCATGTATAAAATGGGAACGTTTGAGAACACCTTCCGTGTAGATTTTCTTTTGAATTAAATGCAGGCAAGCAGGGAAAACGAGATGGGACTTTGTTTAGTAGATCTAAGTATCATACTTAATTTTGGTGTTTTTTTTCCCTAATAGATGGAGTTGACAAGGAGCTTTTTTTCCCCCAATAATCTAGAGACAGTGCCGTTTCTGCAACTTTTACTGTGTCCATAAGCACGCTCACCATAAAGCATCTCTTTCACTTATTGGTAACTTCATTAATGCCTCTGTGCCTCAGTTTAATCATGTATCAACTGGGAGTGTTGATAACACATTCCTCTTTGATTTTTTTTTTTTTTGATTAAATGAAGCAGCGCATATGACATATCCAGGGTGTTACTTAGGAGATCTAAGTAAAACACTTAATTTTTTTTTTATACGAGACAGTTAAAACTGAGTTTTTTTTCTCCAACAATCTAGACAGACAATGCCCTTTCCCACAAAGTTTACTGAGTGTACATAAATACGCTCTCAAAGAAATCATCCATTTCACTTCTTGTAACTTCATTAGTGCCTCTGTGCCTCAGTTTCCTCAGCTGTAAAATGGGATGGGGAATGTTGATAACACCTTCCTTGTAGATTTTCTTTTTAATTTCATGAAGCAGAGCATGTAAAAACACCCAGGACATTTCTTAGTAGATCTAAGTAGCATTCTTAATTTTATTAAATAGAATTGAAATACAGTAATTCCCACCCCCCAAATCTAGATAGAGAATGCCCTTTCACACAACGTTTACTAAGTAGAGAGAAATACGCTCAGCAAAATCATTGCTCTCACTTACTGCTGCTGCCCCTAAGTTGCTTCCGTCGTGTCCGACTCTGTGCGACCTCGTAGATGGCAGCCCACCAGGCTCCCCGGTCCCTGGGATTCTCCAGACAAGAACATTGGAGTGGGGTGCCATTTCCTTCTCCAATGCATGAAATATTAGTATATTTAATATAAGTCTCTGTACCTCAGTTTCCTCATCTATAAAATGCGAATGTTGATAACACCTTCCTCGTCGATTTTCTGTTGGTTTGTTTGTTTCTTTGTTTTTTTCATTTATTTATTATCGTTGGAGGCTAATTCCTTTACAATATTGTAGTGGTTTTTGCGATACATTGACATAAATCAGCCATGGATTTACATGTGTTCCCCATCCCCGATCCCCACTCCCGCCTCCCCTCTCCACCCCATCCCTCTGGGTCTTCCCAGTGCACCAGCCCTGAGCACCCGTCTCCTGCATCCAACCTGGGCTGGTGATCTGTTTCACCCTTGACAGTATCCTTGTTTCCATGCTGTTCTCTCTGAACATCCCACCCCTCGCCTTCTCCCTCGGAGTCCTAAAAGTCTGTTCTGTACATCTGTGTCCTCTTTTTCTGTTTTGTATATAGTGGTTATCGTTACCATCTTTTTAAATTCCATATTTAAAATTTCCAGGGTATTATTACCATCTTTCTAAAGTAATTAGCCTTCAACTCATAAAAATAAATGAAAAAGAAAAGAGAAAAATAAAAATAATAAAAGTTAAAAAAAATTTAAAAATTACCATATATATGCATTCGTACACTGTATTGGTCTTTATCTTTCTGGCTTACTTCACTCTGTATAATGAGCTCCAGTTTCATGCATCTCATTAGAACTGATTCAGATGAATTCCTTTTAATGGCTGAGTAATATTCCATGGTGTATATGCACCACAGCTTCCTTATCCATTCGTCTGCTGATGGGCATCTAGGTTGCTTCCCTGTCCTGGCTATTATAAACAGTGCTGTGATGAACATTGGGGTACACGTATCTCTTTCAGATCTAGTTTCCTGGTGGTGTATGCCCTCTGCAAATACTTTTAAAACACTTACTTTATTCCAGATAAGGTGTTTCTTTTTTATTTTCTCTTGTTGACTTAATTTTTTTTTTTTATTTTGAAAACGACCCAATCAAAAAATGGGCCAAAGAACTAAACAATCATTTCTCCAAAGAAGGACATACAGATGGCTAACAAACACATGAAAACATGCTCAATTAACTCATTATCAGAGAAATGCAAATCAAAACCACCATGCGGTGCTATCTCATACCAGTCAGAATGGCTGCTATCAAAAAGTCTACAAACAATAAATGCTGGAGAGGGGTGTGGAGTAAAGGGGAACCCTCTTACACTGTTGGTGGGAATGCAAACTGGTACAGCCACTATGGCGAACACTGTGGAGATTCCTTAAGAAACTGGAAATAGAACTGCCATATGACCCAGCAACCCCACTGCTGGGCACACACACAGATGAAAACCAGAATTGAAAGAGACACATGTACCCCAGTGTTCATCACAGCACTGTTTACAATAGCCAGGACATGGAAGCAACCTAGACGTCCATCAGCAGACGAATGGAAAGAAAGCTGTGGTACATATACACAATTGCAATATTACTCAGCTATTAAAAAGAATTCATTTGAATCAGTTCTAATGAGGTGGATGAAACTGGAGCCCATTGTACAGAGGCCTGTTGTTCAGAGCCTATTGTAAGTCAGAAAGAAAAACACCAATACAGTATATTAACACATATATGTGGAATTTAGAAAGATGGAAACGATGACCCTATATGCGAGACAGCAAAAGAGACACAGATGTAAAGAACAGACTTTTGGACTCTGTGAGAGAGAAGGCGAGGGTGGGATGATTTGAGAGAATAGCATTGAACCATGTATATTACCATATGTGAAATAGATCGCCAGTCCAGGTTCGATGCATGAGACAGAGTGCTCAGGGCTGGTGCACTGGGATGACCCTGCAGGACGGGATGGGGAGGGAGGGTGGGAGGGGAAGGTCAGGATGGGGAACACATGTACACCCATGGCTGATTCATGTCAATGGATGGCAAAAAACACTGCAATATTGTAAAGTAATTAGCCTCCAATTAAAATAAATAAATAAAAAATAAAAATAAGTTAAAATAATAAAAAATAAAATTAAATTAAAAATATTATTTAAAATAATAATAAAACATTTTAAATTTTGTATTGGGGTATAGCGGATTAACAATGTTGTGGTAATTTCAGGTGAACAGCCGAAGGGCTTCAGCCATACCTACACATGTGTCCATTCTCCTCCAAACTGCCCTCCCATCCAGGCTACCACATGACATTCAGCAGTATCCACTCTTTTTTAAGATTCGTTCCCCAATACAGAGTATTGAGTTCCCTGGGCTACACAGTAGGTCCTTCTTTGTTATCTAGTTTATATACATTAGAGTGTGTATGTCAACCCCAGTCTCCCGAGAAGGCCGATTTTTAACCTACACATTAACAGACAGACAGACAACACTATATGCCGAAACAACACACCGGGCGACCCAAGCCAAGAAAGAAACAAAAGCAAAGAGGCCAAACACAATCCCCGGTCCCGTTCTCAGTCCATAGACTCTTGGTTTCTTTCTTAAGATCACCTGTTACCTATACATCAGAAAATGATAATAACAATAACTAACCGTTATCTCTCGGCTATCCATAGGACCATTTAGGGCTTCCCTGGTAGCTCAGCGGCAAAGAATCTGCCTGCCAATGCTGGAGACAGAAGAGGCGCCGGTTCGATCCCTGGGTCGGGAAGATCCCCTGGCGTAGGAAATGGCAACCCACTCCAGTATTCTTGCCTGGAAAATTCCGTGGTCACAAAAGCCTGGCGGGGTAGTCTATGGACTCCAAAAGAGTCGGACACGACTTAGCGACTGAGGACACAGGCATAGGCGAACTCACTGCCCAGCAGAGGAAGTCGGAAGAGTCTGTTTCTTAGAAAGGCGGGGGCTGGCGGAGGCCTTGACTTTACCTGCCTGAGGCGGCCGGGCAGGCGCGTGTCCCGAGGGCGCAGCCAGGCTCTCCCGCGCCCTCTGCTGGGGACTTGGCTCCACGCAGGCTCTCCGCTTCCTTGCCTTTGCTACAAGCTTCTCGGCCTTCATGTAGTGAGAGGAGACTGCTGGGTGACACGGGGGTGAAAAGGAGATCAGGAGGGGGGAGGGCTGCAGTGGGGACGTGTGGAGTCTGAGAAGTGAAGTGCAGACTGAGGGCTGTGGAAGGGACGCAGGTTTGATCTCTGATTATGGAACTGAGATCCTACATGGCTCGGAGCAACTTAGCCATCTGCACCCACAGCTACACAGCCCGTGCACCATAATGAAATATCCCACATGAAGCATCGGAGATCCCACGTGCTGCAAGGAAGACCTGAAATGAAGCAGAGCATGAAAAACACCCAGGGCATCACTTAGTAGATCTAAGTAACATACTTAAGTTTGTTTTTTTTTTTAATAGGTAGAATTGAAATCAAGATCCCCCTTCAATAATCGAGACAGACCATGCCCTTTCCCCAAAAGCTTACTAACTGTCGATAAATACGCTAACCAAAAAAACTTTCATTTCCTACTGACTTCGTTAAGTCTCTGTGCCTCAGCTTCCTCATCTATAAAATGGGAATATTGACAGCACCTTCCTCGTAACATGTAAAACAGCCACCATTGTTTAGGAGAGCTAACGAACATACACAGTATTGTTTTTTTTTAAGAGTGCTAAAATCTTTATTTTTCTCCCCTCAGCTTTGGAGATTTTCTTTTTAGCTTACTGATTTTTATTTTTAATTAAATGAAACAGAGCATGTAAAATACCCAGGACATGCTTAGTCGAGTTAAGTAACATACTTAATTTTTTTAATAGAATGGAAATATTTTTCCCCCAAGAATCTAATAGACAATGCCCTTACCAACACAGTTTATTAAGTATGGATAAACATACTCACCAATACATCATCTTTCACTTACTAATTACTTCCTTAATGCCTCTGTGCCTCGGTTTCCTCACATATAGAGTGGGAATATTGATAACACCTTCCTTGTACATATTATTTGTAATTACCTGAAGCAGAGCATGTAAAACACTGAGGACATGCATAGTAGAGTTACGTAACATGCTTAATTTTGTTTTTTTACTAGAATTGAAATCAAGTTTTCTCCCCGAAACGTTCTAGATAGACGATGCCCTTTCCCACAAAGATGACTAAGTATAGATAAAGATGGTTAGCAAAGGCAATACTCTTTCACTTACTAGCAACTTCATTAAGGCCTCAGTTTCCTGAAGTATAAATGGGAATATTGATAAGAATTTCCTCATAGATTTTGTTTTCAATTAAATGAAGCAGACCCTGTAAAACACAGAGGACATTGCTTAGTAGTCTCAGTAACATACTTAATTTTGTTTTTTCTTTTGAATAGAGACAACTGAAATTGATTTCCCCCCAGAACATTCTAGATAGACAGTGTACTTTCCACAAAGTTTACCGAGTGTAGATAAATATGCTCTCAAAACAACAGGATCTCTTTCACTCACTAGTAACTTCATTGATGCCTCTGTACCTCAGTTTCCTCATCGATAAAATGGGAATGTTGATAACATACTGCTTGTCGATTTTCCTTTTAATGAAATGAAGAAGAGCATGTAACATACCCAGGACATTGCCTAGTAGATCTAAGGAACATACTTAATGTTTTTTTAATAGACAGAATTGAAACCTAGATTTATCTCCTCACAATCTAGATAGTCAAAGCACATTCTCATGAATTTTGCAAAGGGTCGATAAATACCTCACCAAAACGCATCTCTTTCAATTACTAGTTAATTTCATTCATGCCTCTGTGCCTCCCTTTCCTCATCCATAAAATGGGAATGTTGATAACACCATCCTCGTAGATTTTCTTTTGAATTAAATGAAGCAGAACATGTGAAACACCGAGGACATTTCTTAGTCGATCTAAGTAACGTACTTAATTTGGTTTACTTTTTTAAGAGATGGAATTGAAAATGAGTATTTTTCCCCCAACAGTCTGGATGGTCTTTTCCCAAAAAGTTTACTAAGTATAGATAAATATGCTCACCAAAAAGTATGTCTTTCACTTCCTAGCAACTTCACTAATACCTCTGTGCTTCAGTGTCCTCATGTATAAAATGGGAACGTTGAGAACACCTTCCGTGTAGATTTTCTTTTGAATTAAATGCAGGCAAGCAGGGAAAACGAGATGGACTTTGTTTAGTAGATCTAAGTATCATACTTAATTTTGGTGTTTTTTTTCCCTAATAGATGGAGTTGACAAGGAGCTTTTTTCCCCCAATAATCTAGAGACAGTGCCGTTTCTGCAACTTTTACTGTGTCCATAAGCACGCTCACCATAAAGCATCTCTTTCACTTATTGGTAACTTCATTAATGCCTCTGTGCCTCAGTTTAATCATGTATCAACTGGGAGTGTTGATAACACATTCCTCTTTGATTTTTTTTTTTTGATTAAATGAAGCAGCGCATATGACATATCCAGGGTGTTACTTAGGAGATCTAAGTAAAACACTTAATTTTTTTTTTTTTATACGAAACAGTTAAAACTGAGATTTTTTCTCCAACAATCTAGACAGACAATGCCCTTTCCCACAAAGTTTACTGAGTGTACATAAATACGCTCTCAAAGAAATCATCCATTTCACTTCTTGTAACTTCATTAGTGCCTCTGTGCCTCAGTTTCCTCAGCTGTAAAATGGGATGGGAATGTTGATAACACCTTCCTTGTAGATTTTCTTTTTAATTTCATGAAGCAGAGCATTTAAAACACCCAGGACATTTCTTAGTAGATCTAAGTAGCATTCTTAATTTTTTAAAATAGAATTGAAATACAGTAATTCCCACCCCCCAAATCTAGATAGAGAATGCCCTTTCACACAACGTTTACTAAGTAGAGAGAAATACGCTCAGCAAAATCATTGCTCTCACTTACTGCTGCTGCCCCTAAGTTGCTTCCGTCGTGTCCGACTCTGTGCGACCTCGTAGATGGCAGCCCACCAGGCTCCCCGGTCCCTGGGATTCTCCAGACAAGAACATTGGAGTGGGGTGCCATTTCCTTCTCCAATGCATGAAATATTAGTATATTTAATAAAGTCTCTGTACCTCAGTTTCCTCATCTATATAATGGGAATGTTGATAACACCTTCCTCGTCGTTTTTCTGTTGGTTTGTTTGTTTCTTTGTTTTTTTCATTTATTTTTATTCGTTGGAGGCTAATTCCTTTACACTATTGTAGTGGTTTTTGCGATACATTGACATAAATCAGCCATGGATTTACATGTGTTCCCCATCCCGATCCCCACTCCCGCCTCCCTCTCCACCCCATCCCTCTGGGTCTTCCCAGTGCACCAGCCCTGAGCACCCGTCTCCTGCATCCAACCTGGGCTGGTGATCTGTTTCACCCTTGACAGTATCCTTGTTTCCATGCTGTTCTCTCTGAACATCCCACCCTCGCCTTCTCCCTCGGAGTCTAAAAGTCTGTTCTGTACATCTGTGTCTCTTTTTCTGTTTTGTATATAGTGTTATCGTTACCATCTTTTTAAATTCCATATTTAAAATTTCCAGGGTATTATTACCATCTTTCTAAAGTAATTAGCCTTCAACTCATAAAAATAAATGAAAAAGAAAAGAGAAAAATAAAAATAATAAAAGTTAAAAAAAATTTTAAAATTCCATATATATGCATTCGTACACTGTATTGGTCTTTATCTTTCTGGCTTACTTCACTCTGTATAATGAGCTCCAGTTTCATGCATCTCATTAGAACTGATTCAGATGAATTCCTTTTAATGGCTGAGTAATATTCCATGGTGTATATGCACCACAGCTTCCTTATCCATTCGTCTGCTGATGGGCATCTAGGTTGCTTCCCTGTCCTGGCTATTATAAACAGTGCTGTGATGAACATTGGGGTACACGTATCTCTTTCAGATCTAGTTTCCTTGGTGTGTATGCCCTCTGCAAATACTTTTAAAACACTTACTTTATTCCAGATAAGGTGTTTCTTTTTTATTTTCTCTTGTTGACTTAATTTTTTTTTTTTATTTTGAAAACGACCCAATCAAAAAATGGGCCAAAGAACTAAACAATCATTTCTCCAAAGAAGACATACAGATGGCTAACAAACACATGAAAACATGCTCAATTAACTCATTATCAGAGAAATGCAAATCAAAACCACCATGCGGTGCTATCTCATACCAGTCAGAATGGCTGCTATCAAAAAGTCTACAAACAATAAATGCTGGAGAGGGTGTGGAGTAAAGGGAACCCTCTTACACTGTTGGTGGGAATGCAAACTGGTACAGCCACTATGGCGAACACTGTGGAGATTCCTTAAGAAACTGGAAATAGAACTGCCATATGACCCAGCAACCCCACTGCTGGGCACACACACAGATGAAACCAGAATTGAAAGAGACACATGTACCCCAGTGTTCATCACAGCACTGTTTACAATAGCCAGGACATGGAAGCAACCTAGACGTCCATCAGCAGACGAATGGAAAGAAAGCTGTGGTACATATACACAATGCAATATTACTCAGCTATTAAAAAGAATTCATTTGAATCAGTTCTAATGAGGTGGATGAAACTGGAGCCCATTGTACAGAGGCCTGTTGTTCAGAGCCTATTGTAAGTCAGAAAGAAAAACACCAATACAGTATATTAACACATATATGTGGAATTTAGAAAGATGGAAACGATGACCCTATATGCGAGACAGCAAAAGAGACACAGATGTAAAGAACAGACTTTTGGACTCTGTGAGAGAAGGCGAGGGTGGGATGATTTGAGAGAATAGCATTGAACCATGTATATTACCATATGTGAAATAGATCGCCAGTCCAGGTTCGATGCATGAGACAGAGTGCTCAGGGCTGGTGCACTGGGATGACCCTGCAGGACGGGATGGGGAGGGAGGTGGGAGGGAAGGTCAGGATGGGGAACACATGTACACCCATGGCTGATTCATGTCAATGGATGGCAAAAAACACTGCAATATTGTAAAGTAATTAGCCTCCAATTAAAATAAATAAATAAAAAATAAAAATAAGTTAAAATAATAAAAAATAAAATTAAATTAAAAATATTATTTAAAATAATAATAAAACATTTTAAATTTTGTATTGGGGTATAGCGGATTAACAATGTTGTGGTAATTTCAGGTGAACAGCCGAAGGGCTTCAGCCATACCTACACATGTGTCCATTCTCCTCCAAACTGCCCTCCCATCCAGGCTACCACATGACATTCAGCAGTATCCACTCTTTTTTAAGATTCGTTCCCCAATACAGAGTATTGAGTTCCCTGGGCTACACAGTAGGTCCTTCTTTGTTATCTAGTTTATATACATTAGAGTGTGTATGTCAACCCCAGTCTCCCGAGAAGGCCGATTTTTAACCTACACATTAACAGACAGACAGACAACACTATATGCCGAAACAACACACCGGGCGACCCAAGCCAAGAAAGAAACAAAAGCAAAGAGGCCAAACACAATCCCCGGTCCCGTTCTCAGTCCATAGACTCTTGGTTTCTTTCTTAAGATCACCTGTTACCTATACATCAGAAAATGATAATAACAATAACTAACCGTTATCTCTCGGCTATCCATAGGACCATTTAGGGCTTCCCTGGTAGCTCAGCGGCAAAGAATCTGCCTGCCAATGCTGGAGACAGAAGAGGCGCCGGTTCGATCCCTGGGTCGGGAAGATCCCCTGGCGTAGGAAATGGCAACCCACTCCAGTATTCTTGCCTGGAAAATTCCGTGGTCACAAAAGCCTGGCGGGGTAGTCTATGGACTCCAAAAGAGTCGGACACGACTTAGCGACTGAGGACACAGGCATAGGCGAACTCACTGCCCAGCAGAGGAAGTCGGAAGAGTCTGTTTCTTAGAAAGGCGGGGGCTGGCGGAGGCCTTGACTTTACCTGCCTGAGGCGGCCGGGCAGGCGCGTGTCCCGAGGGCGCAGCCAGGCTCTCCCGCGCCCTCTGCTGGGGACTTGGCTCCACGCAGGCTCTCCGCTTCCTTGCCTTTGCTACAAGCTTCTCGGCCTTCATGTAGTGAGAGGAGACTGCTGGGTGACACGGGGGTGAAAAGGAGATAAGGAGGGGGGAGGGCTGCAGTGGGGACGTGTGGAGTCTGAGAAGTGAAGTGCAGACTGAGGGCTGTGGAAGGGACGCAGGTTTGATCTCTGATTATGGAACTGAGATCCTACATGGCTCGGAGCAACTTAGCCATCTGCACCCACAGCTACACAGCCCGTGCACCATAATGAAATATCCCACATGAAGCATCGGAGATCCCACGTGCTGCAAGGAAGACCTGAAATGAAGCAGAGCATGAAAAACACCCAGGGCATCACTTAGTAGATCTAAGTAACATACTTAAGTTTGTTTTTTTTTTTTAATAGGTAGAATTGAAATCAAGATCCCCCTTCAATAATCGAGACAGACCATGCCCTTTCCCCAAAAGCTTACTAACTGTCGATAAATACGCTAACCAAAAAAACTTTCATTTCCTACTGACTTCGTTAAGTCTCTGTGCCTCAGCTTCCTCATCTATAAAATGGGAATATTGACAGCACCTTCCTCGTAGATTTTCTTTTTAATTAAATGAAGCTTAACATGTAAAACAGCCACCATTGTTTAGGAGAGCTAACGAACATACACAGTATTGTGTTTTTTTAAGAGTGCTAAAATCTTTATTTTTCTCCCCTCAGCTTTGGAGATTTTCTTTTTAGCTTACTGATTTTTATTTTTAATTAAATGAAACAGAGCATGTAAAATACCCAGGACATGCTTAGTCGAGTTAAGTAACATACTTAATTTTTTTAATAGAATGGAAATATTTTTCCCCCAAGAATCTAATAGACAATGCCCTTACCAACACAGTTTATTAAGTATGGATAAACATACTCACCAATACATCATCTTTCACTTACTAATTACTTCCTTAATGCCTCTGTGCCTCGGTTTCCTCACATATAGAGTGGGAATATTGATAACACCTTCCTTGTACATATTATTTGTAATTACCTGAAGCAGAGCATGTAAAACACTGAGGACATGCGTAGTAGAGTTACGTAACATGCTTAATTTTGTTTTTTTACTAGAATTGAAATCAAGTTTTCTCCCCGAAACGTTCTAGATAGACGATGCCCTTTCCCACAAAGATGACTAAGTATAGATAAAGATGGTTAGCAAAGGCAATACTCTTTCACTTACTAGCAACTTCATTAAGGCCTCAGTTTCCTGAAGTATAAATGGGAATATTGATAAGAATTTCCTCATAGATTTTGTTTTCAATTAAATGAAGCAGACCCTGTAAAACACAGAGGACATTGCTTAGTAGTCTCAGTAACATACTTAATTTTGTTTTTTCTTTTGAATAGAGACAACTGAAATTGATTTCCCCCCAGAACATTCTAGATAGACAGTGTACTTTCCACAAAGTTTACCGAGTGTAGATAAATATGCTCTCAAAACAACAGGATCTCTTTCACTCACTAGTAACTTCATTGATGCCTCTGTACCTCAGTTTCCTCATCGATAAAATGGGAATGTTGATAACATACTGCTTGTCGATTTTCCTTTTAATGAAATGAAGAAGAGCATGTAACATACCCAGGACATTGCCTAGTAGATCTAAGGAACATACTTAATGTTTTTTTAATAGACAGAATTGAAACCTAGATTTATCTCCTCACAATCTAGATAGTCAAAGCACATTCTCATGAATTTTGCAAAGGGTCGATAAATACCTCACCAAAACGCATCTCTTTCAATTACTAGTTAATTTCATTCATGCCTCTGTGCCTCCCTTTCCTCATCCATAAAATGGGAATGTTGATAACACCATCCTCGTAGATTTTCTTTTGAATTAAATGAAGCAGAACATGTGAAACACCGAGGACATTTCTTAGTAGATCTAAGTAACGTACTTAATTTGGTGTACTTTTTTAAGAGATGGAATTGAAAATGAGTATTTTTCCCCCAACAGTCTGGATGGTCTTTTCCCAAAAAGTTTACTAAGTATAGATAAATATGCTCACCAAAAAGTATGTCTTTCACTTCCTAGCAACTTCACTAATACCTCTGTGCTTCAGTGTCCTCATGTATAAAATGGGAACGTTGAGAACACCTTCCGTGTAGATTTTCTTTTGAATTAAATGCAGGCAAGCAGGGAAAACGAGATGGACTTTGTTTAGTAGATCTAAGTATCATACTTAATTTTGGTGTTTTTTTTCCCTAATAGATGGAGTTGACAAGGAGCTTTTTTCCCCCAATAATCTAGAGACAGTGCCGTTTCTGCAACTTTTACTGTGTCCATAAGCACGCTCACCATAAAGCATCTCTTTCACTTATTGGTAACTTCATTAATGCCTCTGTGCCTCAGTTTAATCATGTATCAACTGGGAGTGTTGATAACACATTCCTCTTTGATTTTTTTTTTTTTGATTAAATGAAGCAGCGCATATGACATATCCAGGGTGTTACTTAGGAGATCTAAGTAAAACACTTAATTTTTTTTTTTTTATACGAGACAGTTAAAACTGAGTTTTTTTCTCCAACCATCTAGACAGACAATGCCCTTTGCCACAAAGTTTACTGAGTGTACATAAATACGCTCTCAAAGAAATCATCCATTTGACTTCTTGTAACTTCACTAGTGACTCTGTGCCTCAGTTTCCTCAGCTGTAAAATGGGATGGGAATGTTGATAACACCTTCCTTGTAGATTTTCTTTTTAATTTCATGAAGCAGAGCATGTAAAACACCCAGGACATTTCTTAGTAGATCTAAGTAGCATTCTTAATTTTTTAAAATAGAATTGAAATACAGTAATTCCCACCCCCCAAATCTAGATAGAGAATGCCCATTCACACAACGTTTACTAAGTAGAGAGAAATACGCTCAGCAAAATCATTGCTCTCACTTACTGCTGCTGCCCCTAAGTTGCTTCCGTCGTGTCCGACTCTGTGCGACCTCGTAGATGGCAGCCCACCAGGCTCCCCGGTCCCTGGGATTCTCCAGACAAGAACATTGGAGTGGGGTGCCATTTCCTTCTCCAATGCATGAAATATTAGTATATTTAATAAAGTCTCTGTACCTCAGTTTCCTCATCTACATAATGGGAATGTTGATAACACCTTCCTCGTAGATTTTCTTTTTGTTTGTTTGTTTCTTTGTTTTTTTTCATTTATTTTTATTCGTTGGAGGCTAATTCCTTTACAATATTGTAGTGGTTTTTGCGATACATTGACATAAATCAGCCATGGATTTACATGTGTTCCCCATCCCGATCCCCACTCCCGCCTCCCTCTCCACCCCATCCCTCTGGGTCTTCCCAGTGCACCAGCCCTGAGCACCCGTCTCCTGCATCCAACCTGGGCTGGTGATCTGTTTCACCCTTGACAGTATCCTTGTTTCCATGCTGTTCTCTCTGAACATCCCACCCTCGCCTTCTCCCTCGGAGTCTAAAAGTCTGTTCTGTACATCTGTGTCTCTTTTTCTGTTTTGTATATAGTGTTATCGTTACCATCTTTTTAAATTCCATATTTAAAATTTCCAGGGTATTATTACCATCTTTCTAAAGTAATTAGCCTTCAACTCATAAAAATAAATGAAAAAGAAAAGAGAAAAATAAAAATAATAAAAGTAAAAAAAAATTTAAAAATTCCATATATATGCATTCGTACACTGTATTGGTCTTTATCTTTCTGGCTTACTTCACTCTGTATAATGAGCTCCAGTTTCATGCATCTCATTAGAACTGATTCAGATGAATTCCTTTTAATGGCTGAGTAATATTCCATGGTGTATATGCACCACAGCTTCCTTATCCATTTGTCTGCTGATGGGCATCTAGGTTGCTTCCCTGTCCTGGCTATTATAAACAGTGCTGTGATGAACATTGGGGTACACGTATCTCTTTCAGATCTAGTTTCCTTGGTGTGTATGCCCTCTGCAAATACTTTTAAAACACTTACTTTATTCCAGATAAGGTGTTTCTTTTTTATTTTCTCTTGTTGACTTAATTTTTTTTTTTTATTTTGAAAACGACCCAATCAAAAAATGGGCCAAAGAACTAAACAATCATTTCTCCAAAGAAGACATACAGATGGCTAACAAACACATGAAAACATGCTCAATTAACTCATTATCAGAGAAATGCAAATCAAAACCACCATGCGGTGCTATCTCATACCAGTCAGAATGGCTGCTATCAAAAAGTCTACAAACAATAAATGCTGGAGAGGGTGTGGAGTAAAGGGAACCCTCTTACACTGTTGGTGGGAATGCAAACTGGTACAGCCACTATGGCGAACACTGTGGAGATTCCTTAAGAAACTGGAAATAGAACTGCCATATGACCCAGCAACCCCACTGCTGGGCACACACACAGATGAAACCAGAATTGAAAGAGACACATGTACCCCAGTGTTCATCACAGCACTGTTTACAATAGCCAGGACATGGAAGCAACCTAGACGTCCATCAGCAGACGAATGGAAAGAAAGCTGTGGTACATATACACAATGCAATATTACTCAGCTATTAAAAAGAATTCATTTGAATCAGTTCTAATGAGGTGGATGAAACTGGAGCCCATTGTACAGAGGCCTGTTGTTCAGAGCCTATTGTAAGTCAGAAAGAAAAACACCAATACAGTATATTAACACATATATGTGGAATTTAGAAAGATGGAAACGATGACCCTATATGCGAGACAGCAAAAGAGACACAGATGTAAAGAACAGACTTTTGGACTCTGTGAGAGAAGGCGAGGGTGGGATGATTTGAGAGAATAGCATTGAACCATGTATATTACCATATGTGAAATAGATCGCCAGTCCAGGTTCGATGCATGAGACAGAGTGCTCAGGGCTGGTGCACTGGGATGACCCTGCAGGACGGGATGGGGAGGGAGGTGGGAGGGAAGGTCAGGATGGGGAACACATGTACACCCATGGCTGATTCATGTCAATGGATGGCAAAAAACACTGCAATATTGTAAAGTAATTAGCCTCCAATTAAAATAAATAAATAAAAAATAAAAATAAGTTAAAATAATAAAAAATAAAATTAAATTAAAAATATTATTTAAAATAATAATAAAACATTTTAAATTTTGTATTGGGGTATAGCGGATTAACAATGTTGTGGTAATTTCAGGTGAACAGCCGAAGGGCTTCAGCCATACCTACACATGTGTCCATTCTCCTCCAAACTGCCCTCCCATCCAGGCTACCACATGACATTCAGCAGTATCCACTCTTTTTTAAGATTCGTTCCCCAATACAGAGTATTGAGTTCCCTGGGCTACACAGTAGGTCCTTCTTTGTTATCTAGTTTATATACATTAGAGTGTGTATGTCAACCCCAGTCTCCCGAGAAGGCCGATTTTTAACCTACACATTAACAGACAGACAGACAACACTATATGCCGAAACAACACACCGGGCGACCCAAGCCAAGAAAGAAACAAAAGCAAAGAGGCCAAACACAATCCCCGGTCCCGTTCTCAGTCCATAGACTCTTGGTTTCTTTCTTAAGATCACCTGTTACCTATACATCAGAAAATGATAATAACAATAACTAACCGTTATCTCTCGGCTATCCATAGGACCATTTAGGGCTTCCCTGGTAGCTCAGCGGCAAAGAATCTGCCTGCCAATGCTGGAGACAGAAGAGGCGCCGGTTCGATCCCTGGGTCGGGAAGATCCCCTGGCGTAGGAAATGGCAACCCACTCCAGTATTCTTGCCTGGAAAATTCCGTGGTCACAAAAGCCTGGCGGGGTAGTCTATGGACTCCAAAAGAGTCGGACACGACTTAGCGACTGAGGACACAGGCATAGGCGAACTCACTGCCCAGCAGAGGAAGTCGGAAGAGTCTGTTTCTTAGAAAGGCGGGGGCTGGCGGAGGCCTTGACTTTACCTGCCTGAGGCGGCCGGGCAGGCGCGTGTCCCGAGGGCGCAGCCAGGCTCTCCCGCGCCCTCTGCTGGGGACTTGGCTCCACGCAGGCTCTCCGCTTCCTTGCCTTTGCTACAAGCTTCTCGGCCTTCATGTAGTGAGAGGAGACTGCTGGGTGACAAGGGGGTGAAAAGGAGATAAGGAGGGGGGAGGGCTGCAGTGGGGACGTGCGGAGTCTGAGAAGTGAAGTGCAGACTGAGGGCTGTGGAAGGGACGCAGGTTTGATCTCTGATTATGGAACTGAGATCCTACATGGCTCGGAGCAACTTAGCCATCTGCACCCACAGCTACACAGCCCGTGCACCATAATGAAATATCCCACATGAAGCATCGGAGATCCCACGTGCTGCAAGGAAGACCTGAAATGAAGCAGAGCATGAAAAACACCCAGGGCATCACTTAGTAGATCTAAGTAACATACTTAAGTTTGTTTTTTTTTTTTAATAGGTAGAATTGAAATCAAGATCCCCCTTCAATAATCGAGACAGACCATGCCCTTTCCCCAAAAGCTTACTAACTGTCGATAAATACGCTAACCAAAAAAACTTTCATTTCCTACTGACTTCGTTAAGTCTCTGTGCCTCAGCTTCCTCATCTATAAAATGGGAATATTGACAGCACCTTCCTCGTAGATTTTCTTTTTAATTAAATGAAGCTTAACATGTAAAACAGCCACCATTGTTTAGGAGAGCTAACGAACATACACAGTATTGTTTTTTTTTAAGAGTGCTAAAATCTTTATTTTTCTCCCCTCAGCTTTGGAGATTTTCTTTTTAGCTTACTGATTTTTATTTTTAATTAAATGAAACAGAGCATGTAAAATACCCAGGACATGCTTAGTCGAGTTAAGTAACATACTTAATTTTTTTAATAGAATGGAAATATTTTTCCCCCAAGAATCTAATAGACAATGCCCTTACCAACACAGTTTATTAAGTATGGATAAACATACTCACCAATACATCATCTTTCACTTACTAATTACTTCCTTAATGCCTCTGTGCCTCGGTTTCCTCACATATAGAGTGGGAATATTGATAACACCTTCCTTGTACATATTATTTGTAATTACCTGAAGCAGAGCATGTAAAACACTGAGGACATGCGTAGTAGAGTTACGTAACATGCTTAATTTTGTTTTTTTACTAGAATTGAAATCAAGTTTTCTCCCCGAAACGTTCTAGATAGACGATGCCCTTTCCCACAAAGATGACTAAGTATAGATAAAGATGGTTAGCAAAGGCAATACTCTTTCACTTACTAGCAACTTCATTAAGGCCTCAGTTTCCTGAAGTATAAATGGGAATATTGATAAGAATTTCCTCATAGATTTTGTTTTCAATTAAATGAAGCAGACCCTGTAAAACACAGAGGACATTGCTTAGTAGTCTCAGTAACATACTTAATTTTGTTTTTTCTTTTGAATAGAGACAACTGAAATTGATTTCCCCCCAGAACATTCTAGATAGACAGTGTACTTTCCACAAAGTTTACCGAGTGTAGATAAATATGCTCTCAAAACAACAGGATCTCTTTCACTCACTAGTAACTTCATTGATGCCTCTGTACCTCAGTTTCCTCATCGATAAAATGGGAATGTTGATAACATACTGCTTGTCGATTTTCCTTTTAATGAAATGAAGAAGAGCATGTAACATACCCAGGACATTGCCTAGTAGATCTAAGGAACATACTTAATGTTTTTTTAATAGACAGAATTGAAACCTAGATTTATCTCCTCACAATCTAGATAGTCAAAGCACATTCTCATGAATTTTGCAAAGGGTCGATAAATACCTCACCAAAACGCATCTCTTTCAATTACTAGTTAATTTCATTCATGCCTCTGTGCCTCCCTTTCCTCATCCATAAAATGGGAATGTTGATAACACCATCCTCGTAGATTTTCTTTTGAATTAAATGAAGCAGAACATGTGAAACACCGAGGACATTTCTTAGTAGATCTAAGTAACGTACTTAATTTGGTGTACTTTTTTAAGAGATGGAATTGAAAATGAGTATTTTTCCCCCAACAGTCTGGATGGTCTTTTCCCAAAAAGTTTACTAAGTATAGATAAATATGCTCACCAAAAAGTATGTCTTTCACTTCCTAGCAACTTCACTAATACCTCTGTGCTTCAGTGTCCTCATGTATAAAATGGGAACGTTGAGAACACCTTCCGTGTAGATTTTCTTTTGAATTAAATGCAGGCAAGCAGGGAAAACGAGATGGACTTTGTTTAGTAGATCTAAGTATCATACTTAATTTTGGTGTTTTTTTTCCCTAATAGATGGAGTTGACAAGGAGCTTTTTTCCCCCAATAATCTAGAGACAGTGCCGTTTCTGCAACTTTTACTGTGTCCATAAGCACGCTCACCATAAAGCATCTCTTTCACTTATTGGTAACTTCATTAATGCCTCTGTGCCTCAGTTTAATCATGTATCAACTGGGAGTGTTGATAACACATTCCTCTTTGATTTTTTTTTTTTGATTAAATGAAGCAGCGCATATGACATATCCAGGGTGTTACTTAGGAGATCTAAGTAAAACACTTAATTTTTTTTTTTTATACGAGACAGTTAAAACTGAGTTTTTTTCTCCAACAATCTAGACAGACAATGCCCTTTCCCACAAAGTTTACTGAGTGTACATAAATACGCTCTCAAAGAAATCATCCATTTCACTTCTTGTAACTTCATTAGTGCCTCTGTGCCTCAGTTTCCTCAGCTGTAAAATGGGATGGGAATGTTGATAACACCTTCCTTGTAGATTTTCTTTTTAATTTCATGAAGCAGAGCATGTAAAACACCCAGGACATTTCTTAGTAGATCTAAGTAGCATTCTTAATTTTTTAAAATAGAATTGAAATACAGTAATTCCCACCCCCCAAATCTAGATAGAGAATGCCCTTTCACACAACGTTTACTAAGTAGAGAGAAATACGCTCAG
Source organism: Cervus elaphus (assembly GCF_910594005.1). Lineage (NCBI taxonomy): Eukaryota > Metazoa > Chordata > Mammalia > Artiodactyla > Cervidae > Cervus > Cervus elaphus. The sequence goes on along the minus strand of NC_057848.1, from coordinate 43,673,061 downwards.
CAAAATCATTGCTCTCACTTACTGCTGCTGCCCCTAAGTTGCTTCCGTCGTGTCCGACTCTGTGCGACCTCGTAGATGGCAGCCCACCAGGCTCCCCGGTCCCTGGGATTCTCCAGACAAGAACATTGGAGTGGGGTGCCATTTCCTTCTCCAATGCATGAAATATTAGTATAGTTAATAAAGTCTCTGTACCTCAGTTTCCTCATCTATAAAATGCGAATGTTGATAACACCTTCCTCGTCGATTTTCTGTTGGTTTGTTTGTTTCTTTGTTTTTTTCATTTATTTTTATTCGTTGGAGGCTAATTCCTTTACAATATTGTAGTGGTTTTTGCGATACATTGACATAAATCAGCCATGGATTTACATGTGTTCCCCATCCCGATCCCCACTCCCGCCTCCCTCTCCACCCCATCCCTCTGGGTCTTCCCAGTGCACCAGCCCTGAGCACCCGTCTCCTGCATCCAACCTGGGCTGGTGATCTGTTTCACCCTTGACAGTATCCTTGTTTCCATGCTGTTCTCTCTGAACATCCCACCCTCGCCTTCTCCCTCGGAGTCTAAAAGTCTGTTCTGTACATCTGTGTCTCTTTTTCTGTTTTGTATATAGTGTTATCGTTACCATCTTTTTAAATTCCATATTTAAAATTTCCAGGGTATTATTACCATCTTTCTAAAGTAATTAGCCTTCAACTCATAAAAATAAATGAAAAAGAAAAGAGAAAAATAAAAATAATAAAAGTTACAAAAAATTTAAAAATTCCATATATATGCATTCGTACACTGTATTGGTCTTTATCTTTCTGGCTTACTTCACTCTGTATAATGAGCTCCAGTTTCATGCATCTCATTAGAACTGATTCAGATGAATTCCTTTTAATGGCTGAGTAATATTCCATGGTGTATATGCACCACAGCTTCCTTATCCATTCGTCTGCTGATGGGCATCTAGGTTGCTTCCCTGTCCTGGCTATTATAAACAGTGCTGTGATGAACATTGGGGTACACGTATCTCTTTCAGATCTAGTTTCCTTGGTGTGTATGCCCTCTGCAAATACTTTTAAAACACTTACTTTATTCCAGATAAGGTGTTTCTTTTTTATTTTCTCTTGTTGACTTAATTTTTTTTTTTTATTTTGAAAACGACCCAATCAAAAAATGGGCCAAAGAACTAAACAATCATTTCTCCAAAGAAGACATACAGATGGCTAACAAACACATGAAAACATGCTCAATTAACTCATTATCAGAGAAATGCAAATCAAAACCACCATGCGGTGCTATCTCATACCAGTCAGAATGGCTGCTATCAAAAAGTCTACAAACAATAAATGCTGGAGAGGGTGTGGAGTAAAGGGAACCCTCTTACACTGTTGGTGGGAATGCAAACTGGTACAGCCACTATGGCGAACACTGTGGAGATTCCTTAAGAAACTGGAAATAGAACTGCCATATGACCCAGCAACCCCACTGCTGGGCACACACACAGATGAAACCAGAATTGAAAGAGACACATGTACCCCAGTGTTCATCACAGCACTGTTTACAATAGCCAGGACATGGAAGCAACCTAGACGTCCATCAGCAGACGAATGGAAAGAAAGCTGTGGTACATATACACAATGCAATATTACTCAGCTATTAAAAAGAATTCATTTGAATCAGTTCTAATGAGGTGGATGAAACTGGAGCCCATTGTACAGAGGCCTGTTGTTCAGAGCCTATTGTAAGTCAGAAAGAAAAACACCAATACAGTATATTAACACATATATGTGGAATTTAGAAAGATGGAAACGATGACCCTATATGCGAGACAGCAAAAGAGACACAGATGTAAAGAACAGACTTTTGGACTCTGTGAGAGAAGGCGAGGGTGGGATGATTTGAGAGAATAGCATTGAACCATGTATATTACCATATGTGAAATAGATCGCCAGTCCAGGTTCGATGCATGAGACAGAGTGCTCAGGGCTGGTGCACTGGGATGACCCTGCAGGACGGGATGGGGAGGGAGGTGGGAGGGAAGGTCAGGATGGGGAACACATGTACACCCATGGCTGATTCATGTCAATGGATGGCAAAAAACACTGCAATATTGTAAAGTAATTAGCCTCCAATTAAAATAAATAAATAAAAAATAAAAATAAGTTAAAATAATAAAAAATAAAATTAAATTAAAAATATTATTTAAAATAATAATAAAACATTTTAAATTTTGTATTGGGGTATAGCGGATTAACAATGTTGTGGTAATTTCAGGTGAACAGCCGAAGGGCTTCAGCCATACCTACACATGTGTCCATTCTCCTCCAAACTGCCCTCCCATCCAGGCTACCACATGACATTCAGCAGTATCCACTCTTTTTTAAGATTCGTTCCCCAATACAGAGTATTGAGTTCCCTGGGCTACACAGTAGGTCCTTCTTTGTTATCTAGTTTATATACATTAGAGTGTGTATGTCAACCCCAGTCTCCCGAGAAGGCCGATTTTTAACCTACACATTAACAGACAGACAGACAACACTATATGCCGAAACAACACACCGGGCGACCCAAGCCAAGAAAGAAACAAAAGCAAAGAGGCCAAACACAATCCCCGGTCCCGTTCTCAGTCCATAGACTCTTGGTTTCTTTCTTAAGATCACCTGTTACCTATACATCAGAAAATGATAATAACAATAACTAACCGTTATCTCTCGGCTATCCATAGGACCATTTAGGGCTTCCCTGGTAGCTCAGCGGCAAAGAATCTGCCTGCCAATGCTGGAGACAGAAGAGGCGCCGGTTCGATCCCTGGGTCGGGAAGATCCCCTGGCGTAGGAAATGGCAACCCACTCCAGTATTCTTGCCTGGAAAATTCCGTGGTCACAAAAGCCTGGCGGGGTAGTCTATGGACTCCAAAAGAGTCGGACACGACTTAGCGACTGAGGACACAGGCATAGGCGAACTCACTGCCCAGCAGAGGAAGTCGGAAGAGTCTGTTTCTTAGAAAGGCGGGGGCTGGCGGAGGCCTTGACTTTACCTGCCTGAGGCGGCCGGGCAGGCGCGTGTCCCGAGGGCGCAGCCAGGCTCTCCCGCGCCCTCTGCTGGGGACTTGGCTCCACGCAGGCTCTCCGCTTCCTTGCCTTTGCTACAAGCTTCTCGGCCTTCATGTAGTGATAGGAGACTGCTGGGTGACACGGGGGTGAAGAGGAGATAAGGAGGGGGGAGGGCTGCAGTGGGGACGTGCGGAGTCTGAGAAGTGAAGTGCAGACTGAGGGCTGTGGAAGGGACGCAGGTTTGATCTCTGATTATGGAACTGAGATCCTACATGGCTCGGAGCAACTTAGCCATCTGCACCCACAGCTACACAGCCCGTGCACCATAATGAAATATCCCACATGAAGCATCGGAGATCCCACGTGCTGCAAGGAAGACCTGAAATGAAGCAGAGCATGAAAAACACCCAGGGCATCACTTAGTAGATCTAAGTAACATACTTAAGTTTGTTTTTTTTTTTTAATAGGTAGAATTGAAATCAAGATCCCCCTTCAATAATCGAGACAGACCATGCCCTTTCCCCAAAAGCTTACTAACTGTCGATAAATACGCTAACCAAAAAAACTTTCATTTCCTACTGACTTCGTTAAGTCTCTGTGCCTCAGCTTCCTCATCTATAAAATGGGAATATTGACAGCACCTTCCTCGTAGATTTTCTTTTTAATTAAATGAAGCTTAACATGTAAAACAGCCACCATTGTTTAGGAGAGCTAACGAACATACACAGTATTGTGTTTTTTTAAGAGTGCTAAAATCTTTATTTTTCTCCCCTCAGCTTTGGAGATTTTCTTTTTAGCTTACTGATTTTTATTTTTAATTAAATGAAACAGAGCATGTAAAATACCCAGGACATGCTTAGTCGAGTTAAGTAACATACTTAATTTTTTTAATAGAATGGAAATATTTTTCCCCCAAGAATCTAATAGACAATGCCCTTACCAACACAGTTTATTAAGTATGGATAAACATACTCACCAATACATCATCTTTCACTTACTAATTACTTCCTTAATGCCTCTGTGCCTCGGTTTCCTCACATATAGAGTGGGAATATTGATAACACCTTCCTTGTACATATTATTTGTAATTACCTGAAGCAGAGCATGTAAAACACTGAGGACATGCGTAGTAGAGTTACGTAACATGCTTAATTTTGTTTTTTTACTAGAATTGAAATCAAGTTTTCTCCCCGAAACGTTCTAGATAGACGATGCCCTTTCCCACAAAGATGACTAAGTATAGATAAAGATGGTTAGCAAAGGCAATACTCTTTCACTTACTAGCAACTTCATTAAGGCCTCAGTTTCCTGAAGTATAAATGGGAATATTGATAAGAATTTCCTCATAGATTTTGTTTTCAATTAAATGAAGCAGACCCTGTAAAACACAGAGGACATTGCTTAGTAGTCTCAGTAACATACTTAATTTTGTTTTTTCTTTTGAATAGAGACAACTGAAATTGATTTCCCCCCAGAACATTCTAGATAGACAGTGTACTTTCCACAAAGTTTACCGAGTGTAGATAAATATGCTCTCAAAACAACAGGATCTCTTTCACTCACTAGTAACTTCATTGATGCCTCTGTACCTCAGTTTCCTCATCGATAAAATGGGAATGTTGATAACATACTGCTTGTCGATTTTCCTTTTAATGAAATGAAGAAGAGCATGTAACATACCCAGGACATTGCCTAGTAGATCTAAGGAACATACTTAATGTTTTTTTAATAGACAGAATTGAAACCTAGATTTATCTCCTCACAATCTAGATAGTCAAAGCACATTCTCATGAATTTTGCAAAGGGTCGATAAATACCTCACCAAAACGCATCTCTTTCAATTACTAGTTAATTTCATTCATGCCTCTGTGCCTCCCTTTCCTCATCCATAAAATGGGAATGTTGATAACACCATCCTCGTAGATTTTCTTTTGAATTAAATGAAGCAGAACATGTGAAACACCGAGGACATTTCTTAGTAGATCTAAGTAACGTACTTAATTTGGTGTACTTTTTTAAGAGATGGAATTGAAAATGAGTATTTTTCCCCCAACAGTCTGGATGGTCTTTTCCCAAAAAGTTTACTAAGTATAGATAAATATGCTCACCAAAAAGTATGTCTTTCACTTCCTAGCAACTTCACTAATACCTCTGTGCTTCAGTGTCCTCATGTATAAAATGGGAACGTTGAGAACACCTTCCGTGTAGATTTTCTTTTGAATTAAATGCAGGCAAGCAGGGAAAACGAGATGGACTTTGTTTAGTAGATCTAAGTATCATACTTAATTTTGGTGTTTTTTTTCCCTAATAGATGGAGTTGACAAGGAGCTTTTTTCCCCCAATAATCTAGAGACAGTGCCGTTTCTGCAACTTTTACTGTGTCCATAAGCACGCTCACCATAAAGCATCTCTTTCACTTATTGGTAACTTCATTAATGCCTCTGTGCCTCAGTTTAATCATGTATCAACTGGGAGTGTTGATAACACATTCCTCTTTGATTTTTTTTTTTTTGATTAAATGAAGCAGCGCATATGACATATCCAGGGTGTTACTTAGGAGATCTAAGTAAAACACTTAATTTTTTTTTTTTTATACGAGACAGTTAAAACTGAGTTTTTTTCTCCAACCATCTAGACAGACAATGCCCTTTGCCACAAAGTTTACTGAGTGTACATAAATACGCTCTCAAAGAAATCATCCATTTGACTTCTTGTAACTTCACTAGTGACTCTGTGCCTCAGTTTCCTCAGCTGTAAAATGGGATGGGAATGTTGATAACACCTTCCTTGTAGATTTTCTTTTTAATTTCATGAAGCAGAGCATGTAAAACACCCAGGACATTTCTTAGTAGATCTAAGTAGCATTCTTAATTTTTTAAAATAGAATTGAAATACAGTAATTCCCACCCCCCAAATCTAGATAGAGAATGCCCATTCACACAACGTTTACTAAGTAGAGAGAAATACGCTCAGCAAAATCATTGCTCTCACTTACTGCTGCTGCCCCTAAGTTGCTTCCGTCGTGTCCGACTCTGTGCGACCTCGTAGATGGCAGCCCACCAGGCTCCCCGGTCCCTGGGATTCTCCAGACAAGAACATTGGAGTGGGGTGCCATTTCCTTCTCCAATGCATGAAATATTAGTATATTTAATAAAGTCTCTGTACCTCAGTTTCCTCATCTACATAATGGGAATGTTGATAACACCTTCCTCGTAGATTTTCTTTTTGTTTGTTTGTTTCTTTGTTTTTTTTCATTTATTTTTATTCGTTGGAGGCTAATTCCTTTACAATATTGTAGTGGTTTTTGCGATACATTGACATAAATCAGCCATGGATTTACATGTGTTCCCCATCCCGATCCCCACTCCCGCCTCCCTCTCCACCCCATCCCTCTGGGTCTTCCCAGTGCACCAGCCCTGAGCACCCGTCTCCTGCATCCAACCTGGGCTGGTGATCTGTTTCACCCTTGACAGTATCCTTGTTTCCATGCTGTTCTCTCTGAACATCCCACCCTCGCCTTCTCCCTCGGAGTCTAAAAGTCTGTTCTGTACATCTGTGTCTCTTTTTCTGTTTTGTATATAGTGTTATCGTTACCATCTTTTTAAATTCCATATTTAAAATTTCCAGGGTATTATTACCATCTTTCTAAAGTAATTAGCCTTCAACTCATAAAAATAAATGAAAAAGAAAAGAGAAAAATAAAAATAATAAAAGTAAAAAAAAATTTAAAAATTCCATATATATGCATTCGTACACTGTATTGGTCTTTATCTTTCTGGCTTACTTCACTCTGTATAATGAGCTCCAGTTTCATGCATCTCATTAGAACTGATTCAGATGAATTCCTTTTAATGGCTGAGTAATATTCCATGGTGTATATGCACCACAGCTTCCTTATCCATTTGTCTGCTGATGGGCATCTAGGTTGCTTCCCTGTCCTGGCTATTATAAACAGTGCTGTGATGAACATTGGGGTACACGTATCTCTTTCAGATCTAGTTTCCTTGGTGTGTATGCCCTCTGCAAATACTTTTAAAACACTTACTTTATTCCAGATAAGGTGTTTCTTTTTTATTTTCTCTTGTTGACTTAATTTTTTTTTTTTATTTTGAAAACGACCCAATCAAAAAATGGGCCAAAGAACTAAACAATCATTTCTCCAAAGAAGACATACAGATGGCTAACAAACACATGAAAACATGCTCAATTAACTCATTATCAGAGAAATGCAAATCAAAACCACCATGCGGTGCTATCTCATACCAGTCAGAATGGCTGCTATCAAAAAGTCTACAAACAATAAATGCTGGAGAGGGTGTGGAGTAAAGGGAACCCTCTTACACTGTTGGTGGGAATGCAAACTGGTACAGCCACTATGGCGAACACTGTGGAGATTCCTTAAGAAACTGGAAATAGAACTGCCATATGACCCAGCAACCCCACTGCTGGGCACACACACAGATGAAACCAGAATTGAAAGAGACACATGTACCCCAGTGTTCATCACAGCACTGTTTACAATAGCCAGGACATGGAAGCAACCTAGACGTCCATCAGCAGACGAATGGAAAGAAAGCTGTGGTACATATACACAATGCAATATTACTCAGCTATTAAAAAGAATTCATTTGAATCAGTTCTAATGAGGTGGATGAAACTGGAGCCCATTGTACAGAGGCCTGTTGTTCAGAGCCTATTGTAAGTCAGAAAGAAAAACACCAATACAGTATATTAACACATATATGTGGAATTTAGAAAGATGGAAACGATGACCCTATATGCGAGACAGCAAAAGAGACACAGATGTAAAGAACAGACTTTTGGACTCTGTGAGAGAAGGCGAGGGTGGGATGATTTGAGAGAATAGCATTGAACCATGTATATTACCATATGTGAAATAGATCGCCAGTCCAGGTTCGATGCATGAGACAGAGTGCTCAGGGCTGGTGCACTGGGATGACCCTGCAGGACGGGATGGGGAGGGAGGTGGGAGGGAAGGTCAGGATGGGGAACACATGTACACCCATGGCTGATTCATGTCAATGGATGGCAAAAAACACTGCAATATTGTAAAGTAATTAGCCTCCAATTAAAATAAATAAATAAAAAATAAAAATAAGTTAAAATAATAAAAAATAAAATTAAATTAAAAATATTATTTAAAATAATAATAAAACATTTTAAATTTTGTATTGGGGTATAGCGGATTAACAATGTTGTGGTAATTTCAGGTGAACAGCCGAAGGGCTTCAGCCATACCTACACATGTGTCCATTCTCCTCCAAACTGCCCTCCCATCCAGGCTACCACATGACATTCAGCAGTATCCACTCTTTTTTAAGATTCGTTCCCCAATACAGAGTATTGAGTTCCCTGGGCTACACAGTAGGTCCTTCTTTGTTATCTAGTTTATATACATTAGAGTGTGTATGTCAACCCCAGTCTCCCGAGAAGGCCGATTTTTAACCTACACATTAACAGACAGACAGACAACACTATATGCCGAAACAACACACCGGGCGACCCAAGCCAAGAAAGAAACAAAAGCAAAGAGGCCAAACACAATCCCCGGTCCCGTTCTCAGTCCATAGACTCTTGGTTTCTTTCTTAAGATCACCTGTTACCTATACATCAGAAAATGATAATAACAATAACTAACCGTTATCTCTCGGCTATCCATAGGACCATTTAGGGCTTCCCTGGTAGCTCAGCGGCAAAGAATCTGCCTGCCAATGCTGGAGACAGAAGAGGCGCCGGTTCGATCCCTGGGTCGGGAAGATCCCCTGGCGTAGGAAATGGCAACCCACTCCAGTATTCTTGCCTGGAAAATTCCGTGGTCACAAAAGCCTGGCGGGGTAGTCTATGGACTCCAAAAGAGTCGGACACGACTTAGCGACTGAGGACACAGGCATAGGCGAACTCACTGCCCAGCAGAGGAAGTCGGAAGAGTCTGTTTCTTAGAAAGGCGGGGGCTGGCGGAGGCCTTGACTTTACCTGCCTGAGGCGGCCGGGCAGGCGCGTGTCCCGAGGGCGCAGCCAGGCTCTCCCGCGCCCTCTGCTGGGGACTTGGCTCCACGCAGGCTCTCCGCTTCCTTGCCTTTGCTACAAGCTTCTCGGCCTTCATGTAGTGAGAGGAGACTGCTGGGTGACAAGGGGGTGAAAAGGAGATAAGGAGGGGGGAGGGCTGCAGTGGGGACGTGCGGAGTCTGAGAAGTGAAGTGCAGACTGAGGGCTGTGGAAGGGACGCAGGTTTGATCTCTGATTATGGAACTGAGATCCTACATGGCTCGGAGCAACTTAGCCATCTGCACCCACAGCTACACAGCCCGTGCACCATAATGAAATATCCCACATGAAGCATCGGAGATCCCACGTGCTGCAAGGAAGACCTGAAATGAAGCAGAGCATGAAAAACACCCAGGGCATCACTTAGTAGATCTAAGTAACATACTTAAGTTTGTTTTTTTTTTTTAATAGGTAGAATTGAAATCAAGATCCCCCTTCAATAATCGAGACAGACCATGCCCTTTCCCCAAAAGCTTACTAACTGTCGATAAATACGCTAACCAAAAAAACTTTCATTTCCTACTGACTTCGTTAAGTCTCTGTGCCTCAGCTTCCTCATCTATAAAATGGGAATATTGACAGCACCTTCCTCGTAGATTTTCTTTTTAATTAAATGAAGCTTAACATGTAAAACAGCCACCATTGTTTAGGAGAGCTAACGAACATACACAGTATTGTTTTTTTTTAAGAGTGCTAAAATCTTTATTTTTCTCCCCTCAGCTTTGGAGATTTTCTTTTTAGCTTACTGATTTTTATTTTTAATTAAATGAAACAGAGCATGTAAAATACCCAGGACATGCTTAGTCGAGTTAAGTAACATACTTAATTTTTTTAATAGAATGGAAATATTTTTCCCCCAAGAATCTAATAGACAATGCCCTTACCAACACAGTTTATTAAGTATGGATAAACATACTCACCAATACATCATCTTTCACTTACTAATTACTTCCTTAATGCCTCTGTGCCTCGGTTTCCTCACATATAGAGTGGGAATATTGATAACACCTTCCTTGTACATATTATTTGTAATTACCTGAAGCAGAGCATGTAAAACACTGAGGACATGCGTAGTAGAGTTACGTAACATGCTTAATTTTGTTTTTTTACTAGAATTGAAATCAAGTTTTCTCCCCGAAACGTTCTAGATAGACGATGCCCTTTCCCACAAAGATGACTAAGTATAGATAAAGATGGTTAGCAAAGGCAATACTCTTTCACTTACTAGCAACTTCATTAAGGCCTCAGTTTCCTGAAGTATAAATGGGAATATTGATAAGAATTTCCTCATAGATTTTGTTTTCAATTAAATGAAGCAGACCCTGTAAAACACAGAGGACATTGCTTAGTAGTCTCAGTAACATACTTAATTTTGTTTTTTCTTTTGAATAGAGACAACTGAAATTGATTTCCCCCCAGAACATTCTAGATAGACAGTGTACTTTCCACAAAGTTTACCGAGTGTAGATAAATATGCTCTCAAAACAACAGGATCTCTTTCACTCACTAGTAACTTCATTGATGCCTCTGTACCTCAGTTTCCTCATCGATAAAATGGGAATGTTGATAACATACTGCTTGTCGATTTTCCTTTTAATGAAATGAAGAAGAGCATGTAACATACCCAGGACATTGCCTAGTAGATCTAAGGAACATACTTAATGTTTTTTTAATAGACAGAATTGAAACCTAGATTTATCTCCTCACAATCTAGATAGTCAAAGCACATTCTCATGAATTTTGCAAAGGGTCGATAAATACCTCACCAAAACGCATCTCTTTCAATTACTAGTTAATTTCATTCATGCCTCTGTGCCTCCCTTTCCTCATCCATAAAATGGGAATGTTGATAACACCATCCTCGTAGATTTTCTTTTGAATTAAATGAAGCAGAACATGTGAAACACCGAGGACATTTCTTAGTAGATCTAAGTAACGTACTTAATTTGGTGTACTTTTTTAAGAGATGGAATTGAAAATGAGTATTTTTCCCCCAACAGTCTGGATGGTCTTTTCCCAAAAAGTTTACTAAGTATAGATAAATATGCTCACCAAAAAGTATGTCTTTCACTTCCTAGCAACTTCACTAATACCTCTGTGCTTCAGTGTCCTCATGTATAAAATGGGAACGTTGAGAACACCTTCCGTGTAGATTTTCTTTTGAATTAAATGCAGGCAAGCAGGGAAAACGAGATGGACTTTGTTTAGTAGATCTAAGTATCATACTTAATTTTGGTGTTTTTTTTCCCTAATAGATGGAGTTGACAAGGAGCTTTTTTCCCCCAATAATCTAGAGACAGTGCCGTTTCTGCAACTTTTACTGTGTCCATAAGCACGCTCACCATAAAGCATCTCTTTCACTTATTGGTAACTTCATTAATGCCTCTGTGCCTCAGTTTAATCATGTATCAACTGGGAGTGTTGATAACACATTCCTCTTTGATTTTTTTTTTTTGATTAAATGAAGCAGCGCATATGACATATCCAGGGTGTTACTTAGGAGATCTAAGTAAAACACTTAATTTTTTTTTTTATACGAGACAGTTAAAACTGAGTTTTTTTCTCCAACAATCTAGACAGACAATGCCCTTTCCCACAAAGTTTACTGAGTGTACATAAATACGCTCTCAAAGAAATCATCCATTTCACTTCTTGTAACTTCATTAGTGCCTCTGTGCCTCAGTTTCCTCAGCTGTAAAATGGGATGGGAATGTTGATAACACCTTCCTTGTAGATTTTCTTTTTAATTTCATGAAGCAGAGCATGTAAAACACCCAGGACATTTCTTAGTAGATCTAAGTAGCATTCTTAATTTTTTAAAATAGAATTGAAATACAGTAATTCCCACCCCCCAAATCTAGATAGAGAATGCCCTTTCACACAACGTTTACTAAGTAGAGAGAAATACGCTCAGCAAAATCATTGCTCTCACTTACTGCTGCTGCCCCTAAGTTGCTTCCGTCGTGTCCGACTCTGTGCGACCTCGTAGATGGCAGCCCACCAGGCTCCCCGGTCCCTGGGATTCTCCAGACAAGAACATTGGAGTGGGGTGCCATTTCCTTCTCCAATGCATGAAATATTAGTATAGTTAATAAAGTCTCTGTACCTCAGTTTCCTCATCTATAAAATGCGAATGTTGATAACACCTTCCTCGTCGATTTTCTGTTGGTTTGTTTGTTTCTTTGTTTTTTTCATTTATTTTTATTCGTTGGAGGCTAATTCCTTTACAATATTGTAGTGGTTTTTGCGATACATTGACATAAATCAGCCATGGATTTACATGTGTTCCCCATCCCGATCCCCACTCCCGCCTCCCTCTCCACCCCATCCCTCTGGGTCTTCCCAGTGCACCAGCCCTGAGCACCCGTCTCCTGCATCCAACCTGGGCTGGTGATCTGTTTCACCCTTGACAGTATCCTTGTTTCCATGCTGTTCTCTCTGAACATCCCACCCTCGCCTTCTCCCTCGGAGTCTAAAAGTCTGTTCTGTACATCTGTGTCTCTTTTTCTGTTTTGTATATAGTGTTATCGTTACCATCTTTTTAAATTCCATATTTAAAATTTCCAGGGTATTATTACCATCTTTCTAAAGTAATTAGCCTTCAACTCATAAAAATAAATGAAAAAGAAAAGAGAAAAATAAAAATAATAAAAGTTACAAAAAATTTAAAAATTCCATATATATGCATTCGTACACTGTATTGGTCTTTATCTTTCTGGCTTACTTCACTCTGTATAATGAGCTCCAGTTTCATGCATCTCATTAGAACTGATTCAGATGAATTCCTTTTAATGGCTGAGTAATATTCCATGGTGTATATGCACCACAGCTTCCTTATCCATTCGTCTGCTGATGGGCATCTAGGTTGCTTCCCTGTCCTGGCTATTATAAACAGTGCTGTGATGAACATTGGGGTACACGTATCTCTTTCAGATCTAGTTTCCTTGGTGTGTATGCCCTCTGCAAATACTTTTAAAACACTTACTTTATTCCAGATAAGGTGTTTCTTTTTTATTTTCTCTTGTTGACTTAATTTTTTTTTTTATTTTGAAAACGACCCAATCAAAAAATGGGCCAAAGAACTAAACAATCATTTCTCCAAAGAAGACATACAGATGGCTAACAAACACATGAAAACATGCTCAATTAACTCATTATCAGAGAAATGCAAATCAAAACCACCATGCGGTGCTATCTCATACCAGTCAGAATGGCTGCTATCAAAAAGTCTACAAACAATAAATGCTGGAGAGGGTGTGGAGTAAAGGGAACCCTCTTACACTGTTGGTGGGAATGCAAACTGGTACAGCCACTATGGCGAACACTGTGGAGATTCCTTAAGAAACTGGAAATAGAACTGCCATATGACCCAGCAACCCCACTGCTGGGCACACACACAGATGAAACCAGAATTGAAAGAGACACATGTACCCCAGTGTTCATCACAGCACTGTTTACAATAGCCAGGACATGGAAGCAACCTAGACGTCCATCAGCAGACGAATGGAAAGAAAGCTGTGGTACATATACACAATGCAATATTACTCAGCTATTAAAAAGAATTCATTTGAATCAGTTCTAATGAGGTGGATGAAACTGGAGCCCATTGTACAGAGGCCTGTTGTTCAGAGCCTATTGTAAGTCAGAAAGAAAAACACCAATACAGTATATTAACACATATATGTGGAATTTAGAAAGATGGAAACGATGACCCTATATGCGAGACAGCAAAAGAGACACAGATGTAAAGAACAGACTTTTGGACTCTGTGAGAGAAGGCGAGGGTGGGATGATTTGAGAGAATAGCATTGAACCATGTATATTACCATATGTGAAATAGATCGCCAGTCCAGGTTCGATGCATGAGACAGAGTGCTCAGGGCTGGTGCACTGGGATGACCCTGCAGGACGGGATGGGGAGGGAGGTGGGAGGGAAGGTCAGGATGGGGAACACATGTACACCCATGGCTGATTCATGTCAATGGATGGCAAAAAACACTGCAATATTGTAAAGTAATTAGCCTCCAATTAAAATAAATAAATAAAAAATAAAAATAAGTTAAAATAATAAAAAATAAAATTAAATTAAAAATATTATTTAAAATAATAATAAAACATTTTAAATTTTGTATTGGGGTATAGCGGATTAACAATGTTGTGGTAATTTCAGGTGAACAGCCGAAGGGCTTCAGCCATACCTACACATGTGTCCATTCTCCTCCAAACTGCCCTCCCATCCAGGCTACCACATGACATTCAGCAGTATCCACTCTTTTTTAAGATTCGTTCCCCAATACAGAGTATTGAGTTCCCTGGGCTACACAGTAGGTCCTTCTTTGTTATCTAGTTTATATACATTAGAGTGTGTATGTCAACCCCAGTCTCCCGAGAAGGCCGATTTTTAACCTACACATTAACAGACAGACAAAAAACACTATATGCCGAAACAACACACCGGGCGACCCAAGCCAAGAAAGAAACAAAAGCAAAGAGGCCAAACACAATCCCCGGTCCCGTTCTCAGTCCATAGACTCTTGGTTTCTTTCTTAAGATCACCTGTTACCTATACATCAGAAAATGATAATAACAATAACTAACCGTTATCTCTCGGCTATCCATAGGACCATTTAGGGCTTCCCTGGTAGCTCAGCGGCAAAGAATCTGCCTGCCAATGCTGGAGACAGAAGAGGCGCCGGTTCGATCCCTGGGTCGGGAAGATCCCCTGGCGTAGGAAATGGCAACCCACTCCAGTATTCTTGCCTGGAAAATTCCGTGGTCACAAAAGCCTGGCGGGGTAGTCTATGGACTCCAAAAGAGTCGGACACGACTTAGCGACTGAGGACACAGGCATAGGCGAACTCACTGCCCAGCAGAGGAAGTCGGAAGAGTCTGTTTCTTAGAAAGGCGGGGGCTGGCGGAGGCCTTGACTTTACCTGCCTGAGGCGGCCGGGCAGGCGCGTGTCCCGAGGGCGCAGCCAGGCTCTCCCGCGCCCTCTGCTGGGGACTTGGCTCCACGCAGGCTCTCCGCTTCCTTGCCTTTGCTACAAGCTTCTCGGCCTTCATGTAGTGAGAGGAGACTGCTGGGTGACACGGGGGTGAAAAGGAGATCAGGAGGGGGGAGGGCTGCAGTGGGGACGTGTGGAGTCTGAGAAGTGAAGTGCAGACTGAGGGCTGTGGAAGGGACGCAGGTTTGATCTCTGATTATGGAACTGAGATCCTACATGGCTCGGAGCAACTTAGCCATCTGCACCCACAGCTACACAGCCCGTGCACCATAATGAAATATCCCACATGAAGCATCGGAGATCCCACGTGCTGCAAGGAAGACCTGAAATGAAGCAGAGCATGAAAAACACCCAGGGCATCACTTAGTAGATCTAAGTAACATACTTAAGTTTGTTTTTTTTTTTAATAGGTAGAATTGAAATCAAGATCCCCCTTCAATAATCGAGACAGACCATGCCCTTTCCCCAAAAGCTTACTAACTGTCGATAAATACGCTAACCAAAAAAACTTTCATTTCCTACTGACTTCGTTAAGTCTCTGTGCCTCAGCTTCCTCATCTATAAAATGGGAATATTGACAGCACCTTCCTCGTAGATTTTCTTTTTAATTAAATGAAGCTTAACATGTAAAACAGCCACCATTGTTTAGGAGAGCTAACGAACATACACAGTATTGTGTTTTTTTAAGAGTGCTAAAATCTTTATTTTTCTCCCCTCAGCTTTGGAGATTTTCTTTTTAGCTTACTGATTTTTATTTTTAATTAAATGAAACAGAGCATGTAAAATACCCAGGACATGCTTAGTCGAGTTAAGTAACATACTTAATTTTTTTAATAGAATGGAAATATTTTTCCCCCAAGAATCTAATAGACAATGCCCTTACCAACACAGTTTATTAAGTATGGATAAACATACTCACCAATACATCATCTTTCACTTACTAATTACTTCCTTAATGCCTCTGTGCCTCGGTTTCCTCACATATAGAGTGGGAATATTGATAACACCTTCCTTGTACATATTATTTGTAATTACCTGAAGCAGAGCATGTAAAACACTGAGGACATGCGTAGTAGAGTTACGTAACATGCTTAATTTTGTTTTTTTACTAGAATTGAAATCAAGTTTTCTCCCCGAAACGTTCTAGATAGACGATGCCCTTTCCCACAAAGATGACTAAGTATAGATAAAGATGGTTAGCAAAGGCAATACTCTTTCACTTACTAGCAACTTCATTAAGGCCTCAGTTTCCTGAAGTATAAATGGGAATATTGATAAGAATTTCCTCATAGATTTTGTTTTCAATTAAATGAAGCAGACCCTGTAAAACACAGAGGACATTGCTTAGTAGTCTCAGTAACATACTTAATTCTGTTTTTTCTTTTGAATAGAGACAACTGAAATTGATTTCCCCCCAGAACATTCTAGATAGACAGTGTACTTTCCACAAAGTTTACCGAGTGTAGATAAATATGCTCTCAAAACAACAGGATCTCTTTCACTCACTAGTAACTTCATTGATGCCTCTGTACCTCAGTTTCCTCATCGATAAAATGGGAATGTTGATAACATACTGCTTGTCGATTTTCCTTTTAATGAAATGAAGAAGAGCATGTAACATACCCAGGACATTGCCTAGTAGATCTAAGGAACATACTTAATGTTTTTTTAATAGACAGAATTGAAACCTAGATTTATCTCCTCACAATCTAGATAGTCAAAGCACATTCTCATGAATTTGGCAAAGGGTCGATAAATACCTCACCAAAACGCATCTCTTTCAATTACTAGTTAATTTCATTCATGCCTCTGTGCCTCCCTTTCCTCATCCATAAAATGGGAATGTTGATAACACCATCCTCGTAGATTTTCTTTTGAATTAAATGAAGCAGAACATGTGAAACACCGAGGACATTTCTTAGTAGATCTAAGTAACGTACTTAATTTGGTTTACTTTTTTAAGAGATGGAATTGAAAATGAGTATTTTTCCCCCAACAGTCTGGATGGTCTTTTCCCAAAAAGTTTACTAAGTATAGATAAATATGCTCACCAAAAAGTATGTCTTTCACTTCCTAGCAACTTCACTAATACCTCTGTGCTTCAGTGTCCTCACGTATAAAATGGGAACGTTGAGAACACCTTCCGTGTAGATTTTCTTTTGAATTAAATGCAGGCAAGCAGGGAAAACGAGATGGACTTTGTTTAGTAGATCTAAGTATCATACTTAATTTTGGTGTTTTTTCTTTCTAATAGATGGAGTTGACAAGGAGCTTTTTTCCCCCAATAATCTAGAGACAGTGCCGTTTCTGCAACTTTTACTGTGTCCATAAGCACGCTCACCATAAAGCATCTCTTTCACTTATTGGTAACTTCATTAATGCCTCTGTGCCTCAGTTTAATCATGTATCAACTGGGAGTGTTGATAACACATTCCTCTTTGATTTTTGTTTTTTTTTTTGATTAAATGAAGCAGCGCATATGACATATCCAGGGTGTTACTTAGGAGATCTAAGTAAAACACTTAATTTTTTTTTTTTATAAGAGACAGTTAAAACTGAGTTTTTTCCTCCAACAATCTAGACAGACAATGCCCTTTGCCACAAAGTTTACTGAGTGTACATAAATACGCTCTCAAAGAAATCATCCATTTCACTTCTTGTAACTTCATTAGTGCCTCTGTGCCTCAGTTTCCTCAGCTGTAAAATGGGATGGGAATGTTGATAACACCTTCCTTGTAGATTTTCTTTTTAATTTCATGAAGCAGAGCATGTAAAACACCCAGGACATTTCTTAGTAGATCTAAGTAGCATTCTTAATTTTTTAAAATAGAATTGAAATACAGTAATTCCCACCCCCCAAATCTAGATAGAGAATGCCCTTTCACACAACGTTTACTAAGTAGAGAGAAATACGCTCAGCAAAATCATTGCTCTCACATACTGCTGCTGCCCCTAAGTTGCTTCCGTCGTGTCCGACTCTGTGCGACCTCGTAGATGGCAGCCCACCAGGCTCCCCGGTCCCTGGGATTCTCCAGACAAGAACATTGGAGTGGGGTGCCATTTCCTTCTCCAATGCATGAAATATTAGTATATTTAATAAAGTCTCTGTACCTCAGTTTCCTCATCTATATAATGCGAATGTTGATAACACCTTCCTCGTCGATTTTCTGTTGGTTTGTTTGTTTCTTTGTTTTTTTCATTTATTTTTACTCGTTGGAGGCTAATTCCTTTACAATATTGTAGTGGTTTTTGCGATACATTGACATAAATCAGCCATGGATTTACATGTGTTCCCCATCCCGATCCCCACTCCCGCCTCCCTCTCCACCCCATCCCTCTGGGTCTTCCCAGTGCACCAGCCCTGAGCACCCGTCTCCTGCATCCAACCTGGGCTGGTGATCTGTTTCACCCTTGACAGTATCCTTGTTTCCATGCTGTTCTCTCTGAACATCCCACCCTCGCCTTCTCCCTCGGAGTCTAAAAGTCTGTTCTGTACATCTGTGTCTCTTTTTCTGTTTTGTATATAGTGTTATCGTTACCATCTTTTTAAATTCCATATTTAAAATTTCCAGGGTATTATTACCATCTTTCTAAAGTAATTAGCCTTCAACTCATAAAAATAAATGAAAAAGAAAAGAGAAAAATAAAAATAATAAAAGTTAAAAAAAATTTAAAAATTCCATATATATGCATTCGTACACTGTATTGGTCTTTATCTTTCTGGCTTACTTCACTCTGTATAATGAGCTCCAGTTTCATGCATCTCATTAGAACTGATTCAGATGAATTCCTTTTAATGGCTGAGTAATATTCCATGGTGTATATGCACCACAGCTTCCTTATCCATTTGTCTGCTGATGGGCATCTAGGTTGCTTCCCTGTCCTGGCTATTATAAACAGTGCTGTGATGAACATTGGGGTACACGTATCTCTTTCAGATCTAGTTTCCTTGGTGTGTATGCCCTCTGCAAATACTTTGAAAACACTTACTTTATTCCAGATAAGGTGTTTCTTTTTTATTTTCTCTTGTTGACTTAATTTTTTTTTTTTATTTTGAAAACGACCCAATCAAAAAATGGGCCAAAGAACTAAACAATCATTTCTCCAAAGAAGACATACAGATGGCTAACAAACACATGAAAACATGCTCAATTAACTCATTATCAGAGAAATGCAAATCAAAACCACCATGCGGTGCTATCTCATACCAGTCAGAATGGCTGCTATCAAAAAGTCTACAAACAATAAATGCTGGAGAGGGTGTGGAGTAAAGGGAACCCTCTTACACTGTTGGTGGGAATGCAAACTGGTACAGCCACTATGGCGAACACTGTGGAGATTCCTTAAGAAACTGGAAATAGAACTGCCATATGACCCAGCAACCCCACTGCTGGGCACACACACAGATGAAACCAGAATTGAAAGAGACACATGTACCCCAGTGTTCATCACAGCACTGTTTACAATAGCCAGGACATGGAAGCAACCTAGACGTCCATCAGCAGACGAATGGAAAGAAAGCTGTGGTACATATACACAATGCAATATTACTCAGCTATTAAAAAGAATTCATTTGAATCAGTTCTAATGAGGTGGATGAAACTGGAGCCCATTGTACAGAGGCCTGTTGTTCAGAGCCTATTGTAAGTCAGAAAGAAAAACACCAATACAGTATATTAACACATATATGTGGAATTTAGAAAGATGGAAACGATGACCCTATATGCGAGACAGCAAAAGAGACACAGATGTAAAGAACAGACTTTTGGACTCTGTGAGAGAAGGCGAGGGTGGGATGATTTGAGAGAATAGCATTGAACCATGTATATTACCATATGTGAAATAGATCGCCAGTCCAGGTTCGATGCATGAGACAGAGTGCTCAGGGCTGGTGCACTGGGATGACCCTGCAGGACGGGATGGGGAGGGAGGTGGGAGGGAAGGTCAGGATGGGGAACACATGTACACCCATGGCTGATTCATGTCAATGGATGGCAAAAAACACTGCAATATTGTAAAGTAATTAGCCTCCAATTAAAATAAATAAATAAAAAATAAAAATAAGTTAAAATAATAAAAAATAAAATTAAATTAAAAATATTATTTAAAATAATAATAAAACATTTTAAATTTTGTATTGGGGTATAGCGGATTAACAATGTTGTGGTAATTTCAGGTGAACAGCCGAAGGGCTTCAGCCATACCTACACATGTGTCCATTCTCCTCCAAACTGCCCTCCCATCCAGGCTACCACATGACATTCAGCAGTATCCACTCTTTTTTAAGATTCGTTCCCCAATACAGAGTATTGAGTTCCCTGGGCTACACAGTAGGTCCTTCTTTGTTATCTAGTTTATATACATTAGAGTGTGTATGTCAACCCCAGTCTCCCGAGAAGGCCGATTTTTAACCTACACATTAACAGACAGACAGACAACACTATATGCCGAAACAACACACCGGGCGACCCAAGCCAAGAAAGAAACAAAAGCAAAGAGGCCAAACACAATCCCCGGTCCCGTTCTCAGTCCATAGACTCTTGGTTTCTTTCTTAAGATCACCTGTTACCTATACATCAGAAAATGATAATAACAATAACTAACCGTTATCTCTCGGCTATCCATAGGACCATTTAGGGCTTCCCTGGTAGCTCAGCGGCAAAGAATCTGCCTGCCAATGCTGGAGACAGAAGAGGCGCCGGTTCGATCCCTGGGTCGGGAAGATCCCCTGGCGTAGGAAATGGCAACCCACTCCAGTATTCTTGCCTGGAAAATTCCGTGGTCACAAAAGCCTGGCGGGGTAGTCTATGGACTCCAAAAGAGTCGGACACGACTTAGCGACTGAGGACACAGGCATAGGCGAACTCACTGCCCAGCAGAGGAAGTCGGAAGAGTCTGTTTCTTAGAAAGGCGGGGGCTGGCGGAGGCCTTGACTTTACCTGCCTGAGGCGGCCGGGCAGGCGCGTGTCCCGAGGGCGCAGCCAGGCTCTCCCGCGCCCTCTGCTGGGGACTTGGCTCCACGCAGGCTCTCCGCTTCCTTGCCTTTGCTACAAGCTTCTCGGCCTTCATGTAGTGAGAGGAGACTGCTGGGTGACACGGGGGTGAAAAGGAGATAAGGAGGGGGGAGGGCTGCAGTGGGGACGTGTGGAGTCTGAGAAGTGAAGTGCAGACTGAGGGCTGTGGAAGGGACGCAGGTTTGATCTCTGATTATGGAACTGAGATCCTACATGGCTCGGAGCAACTTAGCCATCTGCACCCACAGCTACACAGCCCGTGCACCATAATGAAATATCCCACATGAAGCATCGGAGATCCCACGTGCTGCAAGGAAGACCTGAAATGAAGCAGAGCATGAAAAACACCCAGGGCATCACTTAGTAGATCTAAGTAACATACTTAAGTTTGTTTTTTTTTTTTAATAGGTAGAATTGAAATCAAGATCCCCCTTCAATAATCGAGACAGACCATGCCCTTTCCCCAAAAGCTTACTAACTGTCGATAAATACGCTAACCAAAAAAACTTTCATTTCCTACTGACTTCGTTAAGTCTCTGTGCCTCAGCTTCCTCATCTATAAAATGGGAATATTGACAGCACCTTCCTCGTAGATTTTCTTTTTAATTAAATGAAGCTTAACATGTAAAACAGCCACCATTGTTTAGGAGAGCTAACGAACATACACAGTATTGTTTTTTTTTAAGAGTGCTAAAATCTTTATTTTTCTCCCCTCAGCTTTGGAGATTTTCTTTTTAGCTTACTGATTTTTATTTTTAATTAAATGAAACAGAGCATGTAAAATACCCAGGACATGCTTAGTCGAGTTAAGTAACATACTTAATTTTTTTAATAGAATGGAAATATTTTTCCCCCAAGAATCTAATAGACAATGCCCTTACCAACACAGTTTATTAAGTATGGATAAACATACTCACCAATACATCATCTTTCACTTACTAATTACTTCCTTAATGCCTCTGTGCCTCGGTTTCCTCACATATAGAGTGGGAATATTGATAACACCTTCCTTGTACATATTATTTGTAATTACCTGAAGCAGAGCATGTAAAACACTGAGGACATGCGTAGTAGAGTTACGTAACATGCTTAATTTTGTTTTTTTACTAGAATTGAAATCAAGTTTTCTCCCCGAAACGTTCTAGATAGACGATGCCCTTTCCCACAAAGATGACTAAGTATAGATAAAGATGGTTAGCAAAGGCAATACTCTTTCACTTACTAGCAACTTCATTAAGGCCTCAGTTTCCTGAAGTATAAATGGGAATATTGATAAGAATTTCCTCATAGATTTTGTTTTCAATTAAATGAAGCAGACCCTGTAAAACACAGAGGACATTGCTTAGTAGTCTCAGTAACATACTTAATTTTGTTTTTTCTTTTGAATAGAGACAACTGAAATTGATTTCCCCCCAGAACATTCTAGATAGACAGTGTACTTTCCACAAAGTTTACCGAGTGTAGATAAATATGCTCTCAAAACAACAGGATCTCTTTCACTCACTAGTAACTTCATTGATGCCTCTGTACCTCAGTTTCCTCATCGATAAAATGGGAATGTTGATAACATACTGCTTGTCGATTTTCCTTTTAATGAAATGAAGAAGAGCATGTAACATACCCAGGACATTGCCTAGTAGATCTAAGGAACATACTTAATGTTTTTTTAATAGACAGAATTGAAACCTAGATTTATCTCCTCACAATCTAGATAGTCAAAGCACATTCTCATGAATTTGGCAAAGGGTCGATAAATACCTCACCAAAACGCATCTCTTTCAATTACTAGTTAATTTCATTCATGCCTCTGTGCCTCCCTTTCCTCATCCATAAAATGGGAATGTTGATAACACCATCCTCGTAGATTTTCTTTTGAATTAAATGAAGCAGAACATGTGAAACACCGAGGACATTTCTTAGTAGATCTAAGTAACGTACTTAATTTGGTGTACTTTTTTAAGAGATGGAATTGAAAATGAGTATTTTTCCCCCAACAGTCTGGATGGTCTTTTCCCAAAAAGTTTACTAAGTATAGATAAATATGCTCACCAAAAAGTATGTCTTTCACTTCCTAGCAACTTCACTAATACCTCTGTGCTTCAGTGTCCTCACGTATAAAATGGGAACGTTGAGAACACCTTCCGTGTAGATTTTCTTTTGAATTAAATGCAGGCAAGCAGGGAAAACGAGATGGACTTTGTTTAGTAGATCTAAGTATCATACTTAATTTTGGTGTTTTTTCTTTCTAATAGATGGAGTTGACAAGGAGCTTTTTTCCCCCAATAATCTAGAGACAGTGCCGTTTCTGCAACTTTTACTGTGTCCATAAGCACGCTCACCATAAAGCATCTCTTTCACTTATTGGTAACTTCATTAATGCCTCTGTGCCTCAGTTTAATCATGTATCAACTGGGAGTGTTGATAACACATTCCTCTTTGATTTTTGTTTTTTTTTTTGATTAAATGAAGCAGCGCATATGACATATCCAGGGTGTTACTTAGGAGATCTAAGTAAAACACTTAATTTTTTTTTTTTATAAGAGACAGTTAAAACTGAGTTTTTTCCTCCAACAATCTAGACAGACAATGCCCTTTGCCACAAAGTTTACTGAGTGTACATAAATACGCTCTCAAAGAAATCATCCATTTCACTTCTTGTAACTTCATTAGTGCCTCTGTGCCTCAGTTTCCTCAGCTGTAAAATGGGATGGGAATGTTGATAACACCTTCCTTGTAGATTTTCTTTTTAATTTCATGAAGCAGAGCATGTAAAACACCCAGGACATTTCTTAGTAGATCTAAGTAGCATTCTTAATTTTTTAAAATAGAATTGAAATACAGTAATTCCCACCCCCCAAATCTAGATAGAGAATGTCCTTTCACACAACGTTTACTAAGTAGAGAGAAATACGCTCAGCAAAATCATTGCTCTCACTTACTGCTGCTGCCCCTAAGTTGCTTCCGTCGTGTCCGACTCTGTGCGACCTCGTAGATGGCAGCCCACCAGGCTCCCCGGTCCCTGGGATTCTCCAGACAAGAACATTGGAGTGGGGTGCCATTTCCTTCTCCAATGCATGAAATATTAGTATATTTAATAAAGTCTCTGTACCTCAGTTTCCTCATCTATATAATGGGAATGTTGATAACACCTTCCTCGTCGATTTTCTGTTGGTTTGTTTGTTTCTTTGTTTTTTTCATTTATTTTTACTCGTTGGAGGCTAATTCCTTTACAATATTGTAGTGGTTTTTGCGATACATTGACATAAATCAGCCATGGATTTACATGTGTTCCCCATCCCGATCCCCACTCCCGCCTCCCTCTCCACCCCATCCCTCTGGGTCTTCCCAGTGCACCAGCCCTGAGCACCCGTCTCCTGCATCCAACCTGGGCTGGTGATCTGTTTCACCCTTGACAGTATCCTTGTTTCCATGCTGTTCTCTCTGAACATCCCACCCTCGCCTTCTCCCTCGGAGTCTAAAAGTCTGTTCTGTACATCTGTGTCTCTTTTTCTGTTTTGTATATAGTGTTATCGTTACCATCTTTTTAAATTCCATATTTAAAATTTCCAGGGTATTATTACCATCTTTCTAAAGTAATTAGCCTTCAACTCATAAAAATAAATGAAAAAGAAAAGAGAAAAATAAAAATAATAAAAGTTAAAAAAAATTTAAAAATTCCATATATATGCATTCGTACACTGTATTGGTCTTTATCTTTCTGGCTTACTTCACTCTGTATAATGAGCTCCAGTTTCATGCATCTCATTAGAACTGATTCAGATGAATTCCTTTTAATGGCTGAGTAATATTCCATGGTGTATATGCACCACAGCTTCCTTATCCATTCGTCTGCTGATGGGCATCTAGGTTGCTTCCCTGTCCTGGCTATTATAAACAGTGCTGTGATGAACATTGGGGTACACGTATCTCTTTCAGATCTAGTTTCCTTGGTGTGTATGCCCTCTGCAAATACTTTGAAAACACTTACTTTATTCCAGATAAGGTGTTTCTTTTTTATTTTCTCTTGTTGACTTAATTTTTTTTTTTATTTTGAAAACGACCCAATCAAAAAATGGGCCAAAGAACTAAACAATCATTTCTCCAAAGAAGACATACAGATGGCTAACAAACACATGAAAACATGCTCAATTAACTCATTATCAGAGAAATGCAAATCAAAACCACCATGCGGTGCTATCTCATACCAGTCAGAATGGCTGCTATCAAAAAGTCTACAAACAATAAATGCTGGAGAGGGTGTGGAGTAAAGGGAACCCTCTTACACTGTTGGTGGGAATGCAAACTGGTACAGCCACTATGGCGAACACTGTGGAGATTCCTTAAGAAACTGGAAATAGAACTGCCATATGACCCAGCAACCCCACTGCTGGGCACACACACAGATGAAACCAGAATTGAAAGAGACACATGTACCCCAGTGTTCATCACAGCACTGTTTACAATAGCCAGGACATGGAAGCAACCTAGACGTCCATCAGCAGACGAATGGAAAGAAAGCTGTGGTACATATACACAATGCAATATTACTCAGCTACTAAAAAGAATTCATTTGAATCAGTTCTAATGAGGTGGATGAAACTGGAGCCCATTGTACAGAGGCCTATTGTTCAGAGCCTATTGTAAGTCAGAAAGAAAAACACCAATACAGTATATTAACACATATATGTGGAATTTAGAAAGATGGAAACGATGACCCTATATGCGAGACAGCAAAAGAGACACAGATGTAAAGAACAGACTTTTGGACTCTGTGAGAGAAGGCGAGGGTGGGATGATTTGAGAGAATAGCATTGAACCATGTATATTACCATATGTGAAATAGATCGCCAGTCCAGGTTCGATGCATGAGACAGAGTGCTCAGGGCTGGTGCACTGGGATGACCCTGCAGGACGGGATGGGGAGGGAGGTGGGAGGGAAGGTCAGGATGGGGAACACATGTACACCCATGGCTGATTCATGTCAATGGATGGCAAAAAACACTGCAATATTGTAAAGTAATTAGCCTCCAATTAAAATAAATAAATAAAAAATAAAAATAAGTTAAAATAATAAAAAAATAAAATTAAATTAAAAATATTATTTAAAATAATAATAAAACATTTTAAATTTTGTATTGGGGTATAGCGGATTAACAATGTTGTGGTAATTTCAGGTGAACAGCCGAAGGGCTTCAGCCATACCTACACATGTGTCCATTCTCCTCCAAACTGCCCTCCCATCCAGGCTACCACATGACATTCAGCAGTATCCACTCTTTTTTAAGATTCGTTCCCCAATACAGAGTATTGAGTTCCCTGGGCTACACAGTAGGTCCTTCTTTGTTATCTAGTTTATATACATTAGAGTGTGTATGTCAACCCCAGTCTCCCGAGAAGGCCGATTTTTAACCTACACATTAACAGACAGACAAAAAACACTATATGCCGAAACAACACACCAGGCGACCCAAGCCAAGAAAGAAACAAAAGCAAAGAGGCCAAACACAATCCCCGGTCCCGTTCTCAGTCCATAGACTCTTGGTTTCTTTCTTAAGATCACCTGTTACCTATACATCAGAAAATGATAATAACAATAACTAACCGTTATCTCTCGGCTATCCATAGGACCATTTAGGGCTTCCCTGGTAGCTCAGCGGCAAAGAATCTGCCTGCCAATGCTGGAGACAGAAGAGGCGCCGGTTCGATCCCTGGGTCGGGAAGATCCCCTGGAGTAGGAAATGGCAACCCACTCCAGTATTCTTGCCTGGAAAATGCCGTGGTCACAAAAGCCTGGCGGGGTAGTCTATGGACTCCAAAAGAGTCGGACACGACTTAGCGACTGAGGACACAGGCATAGGCGAACTCACTGCCCAGCAGAGGAAGTCGGAAGAGTCTGTTTCTTAGAAAGGCGGGGGCTGGCGGAGGCCTTGACTTTACCTGCCTGAGGCGGCCGGGCAGGCGCGTGTCCCGAGGGCGCAGCCAGGCTCTCCCGCGCCCTCTGCTGGGGACTTGGCTCCACGCAGGCTCTCCGCTTCCTTGCCTTTGCTACAAGCTTCTCGGCCTTCATGTAGTGAGAGGAGACTGCTGGGTGACAAGGGGGTGAAAAGGAGATAAGGAGGGGGGAGGGCTGCAGTGGGGACGTGCGGAGTCTGAGAAGTGAAGTGCAGACTGAGGGCTGTGGAAGGGACGCAGGTTTGATCTCTGATTATGGAACTGAGATCCTACATGGCTCGGAGCAACTTAGCCATCTGCACCCACAGCTACACAGCCCGTGCACCATCATGAAATATCCCACATGAAGCATCGGAGATCCCACGTGCTGCAAGGAAGACCTGAAATGAAGCAGAGCATGAAAAACACCCAGGGCATCACTTAGTAGATCTAAGTAACATACTTAAGTTTTTTTTTTTTTAATAGGTAGAATTGAAATCAAGATCCCCCTTCAATAATCGAGACAGACCATGCCCTTTCCCAAAAAGCTTACTAACTGTCGATAAATACGCTAACCAAAAAAACTTTCATTTCCTACTGACTTGGTTAAGTCTCTGTGCCTCAGCTTCCTCATCTATAAAATGGGAATATTGACAGCACCTTCCTCGTAGATTTTCTTTTTAATTAAATGAAGCTTAACATGTAAAACAGCCACCATTGTTTAGGAGAGCTAACGAACATACACAGTATTGTGTTTTTTTAAGAGTGCTAAAATCTTTATTTTTCTCCCCTCAGCTTTGGAGATTTTCTTTTTAGCTTACTGATTTTTATTTTTAATTAAATGAAACAGAGCATGTAAAATACCCAGGACATGCTTAGTCGAGTTAAGTAACATACTTAATTTTTTTAATAGAATGGAAATATTTTTCCCCCAAGAATCTAATAGACAATGCCCTTACCAACACAGTTTATTAAGTATGGATAAATATACTCACCAATACATCATCTTTCACTTACTAATTACTTCCTTAATGCCTCTTTGCCTCGGTTTCCTCATATATAGAGTGGGAATATTGATAACACCTTCCTTGTACATATTATTTGTAATTACCTGAAGCAGAGCATGTAAAACACTGAGGACGTGCTTAGTATTGTTAAGTAACATGCTTAATTTTGTTTTTTTAATAAAATTGAAATCAAGTTGTCTCCCCGAAACGTTCTAGATAGACGATGCCCTTTCCCACAAAGATGACTAAGTATAGATAAAGATGGTTAGCAAAGGCAATACTCTTTCACTTACTAGCAACTTCATTAAGGCCTCAGTTTCCTGAAGTATAAATGGGAATATTGATAAGAATTTCCTCATAGATTTTGTTTTCAATTAAATGAAGCAGACCCTGTAAAACACAGAGGACATTGCTTAGTAGTCTCAGTAACATACTTAATTCTGTTTTTTCTTTTGAATAGAGACAACTGAAATTGATTTCCCCCCAGAACATTCTAGATAGACAGTGTACTTTCCACAAAGTTTACCGAGTGTAGATAAATATGCTCTCAAAACAACAGGATCTCTTTCACTCACTAGTAACTTCATTGATGCCTCTGTACCTCAGTTTCCTCATCGATAAAATGGGAATGTTGATAACATACTGCTTGTCGATTTTCCTTTTAATGAAATGAAGAAGAGCATGTAACATACCCAGGACATTGCCTAGTAGATCTAAGGAACATACTTAATGTTTTTTTAATAGACAGAATTGAAACCTAGATTTATCTCCTCACAATCTAGATAGTCAAAGCACATTCTCATGAATTTGGCAAAGGGTCGATAAATACCTCACCAAAACGCATCTCTTTCAATTACTAGTTAATTTCATTCATGCCTCTGTGCCTCCCTTTCCTCATCCATAAAATGGGAATGTTGATAACACCATCCTCGTAGATTTTCTTTTGAATTAAATGAAGCAGAACATGTGAAACACCGAGGACATTTCTTAGTAGATCTAAGTAACGTACTTAATTTGGTTTACTTTTTTAAGAGATGGAATTGAAAATGAGTATTTTTCCCCCAACAGTCTGGATGGTCTTTTCCCAAAAAGTTTACTAAGTATAGATAAATATGCTCACCAAAAAGTATGTCTTTCACTTCCTAGCAACTTCACTAATACCTCTGTGCTTCAGTGTCCTCACGTATAAAATGGGAACGTTGAGAACACCTTCCGTGTAGATTTTCTTTTGAATTAAATGCAGGCAAGCAGGGAAAACGAGATGGACTTTGTTTAGTAGATCTAAGTATCATACTTAATTTTGGTGTTTTTTCTTTCTAATAGATGGAGTTGACAAGGAGCTTTTTTCCCCCAATAATCTAGAGACAGTGCCGTTTCTGCAACTTTTACTGTGTCCATAAGCACGCTCACCATAAAGCATCTCTTTCACTTATTGGTAACTTCATTAATGCCTCTGTGCCTCAGTTTAATCATGTATCAACTGGGAGTGTTGATAACACATTCCTCTTTGATTTTTGTTTTTTTTTTTGATTAAATGAAGCAGCGCATATGACATATCCAGGGTGTTACTTAGGAGATCTAAGTAAAACACTTAATTTTTTTTTTTTATAAGAGACAGTTAAAACTGAGTTTTTTCCTCCAACAATCTAGACAGACAATGCCCTTTGCCACAAAGTTTACTGAGTGTACATAAATACGCTCTCAAAGAAATCATCCATTTCACTTCTTGTAACTTCATTAGTGCCTCTGTGCCTCAGTTTCCTCAGCTGTAAAATGGGATGGGAATGTTGATAACACCTTCCTTGTAGATTTTCTTTTTAATTTCATGAAGCAGAGCATGTAAAACACCCAGGACATTTCTTAGTAGATCTAAGTAGCATTCTTAATTTTTTAAAATAGAATTGAAATACAGTAATTCCCACCCCCCAAATCTAGATAGAGAATGTCCTTTCACACAACGTTTACTAAGTAGAGAGAAATACGCTCAGCAAAATCATTGCTCTCACATACTGCTGCTGCCCCTAAGTTGCTTCCGTCGTGTCCGACTCTGTGCGACCTCGTAGATGGCAGCCCACCAGGCTCCCCGGTCCCTGGGATTCTCCAGACAAGAACATTGGAGTGGGGTGCCATTTCCTTCTCCAATGCATGAAATATTAGTATATTTAATAAAGTCTCTGTACCTCAGTTTCCTCATCTATATAATGGGAATGTTGATAACACCTTCCTCGTCGATTTTCTGTTGGTTTGTTTGTTTCTTTGTTTTTTTCATTTATTTTTACTCGTTGGAGGCTAATTCCTTTACAATATTGTAGTGGTTTTTGCGATACATTGACATAAATCAGCCATGGATTTACATGTGTTCCCCATCCCGATCCCCACTCCCGCCTCCCTCTCCACCCCATCCCTCTGGGTCTTCCCAGTGCACCAGCCCTGAGCACCCGTCTCCTGCATCCAACCTGGGCTGGTGATCTGTTTCACCCTTGACAGTATCCTTGTTTCCATGCTGTTCTCTCTGAACATCCCACCCTCGCCTTCTCCCTCGGAGTCTAAAAGTCTGTTCTGTACATCTGTGTCTCTTTTTCTGTTTTGTATATAGTGTTATCGTTACCATCTTTTTAAATTCCATATTTAAAATTTCCAGGGTATTATTACCATCTTTCTAAAGTAATTAGCCTTCAACTCATAAAAATAAATGAAAAAGAAAAGAGAAAAATAAAAATAATAAAAGTTACAAAAAATTTAAAAATTCCATATATATGCATTCGTACACTGTATTGGTCTTTATCTTTCTGGCTTACTTCACTCTGTATAATGAGCTCCAGTTTCATGCATCTCATTAGAACTGATTCAGATGAATTCCTTTTAATGGCTGAGTAATATTCCATGGTGTATATGCACCACAGCTTCCTTATCCATTCGTCTGCTGATGGGCATCTAGGTTGCTTCCCTGTCCTGGCTATTATAAACAGTGCTGTGATGAACATTGGGGTACACGTATCTCTTTCAGATCTAGTTTCCTTGGTGTGTATGCCCTCTGCAAATACTTTTAAAACACTTACTTTATTCCAGATAAGGTGTTTCTTTTTTATTTTCTCTTGTTGACTTAATTTTTTTTTTTTATTTTGAAAACGACCCAATCAAAAAATGGGCCAAAGAACTAAACAATCATTTCTCCAAAGAAGACATACAGATGGCTAACAAACACATGAAAACATGCTCAATTAACTCATTATCAGAGAAATGCAAATCAAAACCACCATGCGGTGCTATCTCATACCAGTCAGAATGGCTGCTATCAAAAAGTCTACAAACAATAAATGCTGGAGAGGGTGTGGAGTAAAGGGAACCCTCTTACACTGTTGGTGGGAATGCAAACTGGTACAGCCACTATGGCGAACACTGTGGAGATTCCTTAAGAAACTGGAAATAGAACTGCCATATGACCCAGCAACCCCACTGCTGGGCACACACACAGATGAAACCAGAATTGAAAGAGACACATGTACCCCAGTGTTCATCACAGCACTGTTTACAATAGCCAGGACATGGAAGCAACCTAGACGTCCATCAGCAGACGAATGGAAAGAAAGCTGTGGTACATATACACAATGCAATATTACTCAGCTACTAAAAAGAATTCATTTGAATCAGTTCTAATGAGGTGGATGAAACTGGAGCCCATTGTACAGAGGCCTATTGTTCAGAGCCTATTGTAAGTCAGAAAGAAAAACACCAATACAGTATATTAACACATATATGTGGAATTTAGAAAGATGGAAACGATGACCCTATATGCGAGACAGCAAAAGAGACACAGATGTAAAGAACAGACTTTTGGACTCTGTGAGAGAAGGCGAGGGTGGGATGATTTGAGAGAATAGCATTGAACCATGTATATTACCATATGTGAAATAGATCGCCAGTCCAGGTTCGATGCATGAGACAGAGTGCTCAGGGCTGGTGCACTGGGATGACCCTGCAGGACGGGATGGGGAGGGAGGTGGGAGGGAAGGTCAGGATGGGGAACACATGTACACCCATGGCTGATTCATGTCAATGGATGGCAAAAAACACTGCAATATTGTAAAGTAATTAGCCTCCAATTAAAATAAATAAATAAAAAATAAAAATAAGTTAAAATAATAAAAAAATAAAATTAAATTAAAAATATTATTTAAAATAATAATAAAACATTTTAAATTTTGTATTGGGGTATAGCGGATTAACAATGTTGTGGTAATTTCAGGTGAACAGCCGAAGGGCTTCAGCCATACCTACACATGTGTCCATTCTCCTCCAAACTGCCCTCCCATCCAGGCTACCACATGACATTCAGCAGTATCCACTCTTTTTTAAGATTCGTTCCCCAATACAGAGTATTGAGTTCCCTGGGCTACACAGTAGGTCCTTCTTTGTTATCTAGTTTATATACATTAGAGTGTGTATGTCAACCCCAGTCTCCCGAGAAGGCCGATTTTTAACCTACACATTAACAGACAGACAAAAAACACTATATGCCGAAACAACACACCAGGCGACCCAAGCCAAGAAAGAAACAAAAGCAAAGAGGCCAAACACAATCCCCGGTCCCGTTCTCAGTCCATAGACTCTTGGTTTCTTTCTTAAGATCACCTGTTACCTATACATCAGAAAATGATAATAACAATAACTAACCGTTATCTCTCGGCTATCCATAGGACCATTTAGGGCTTCCCTGGTAGCTCAGCGGCAAAGAATCTGCCTGCCAATGCTGGAGACAGAAGAGGCGCCGGTTCGATCCCTGGGTCGGGAAGATCCCCTGGAGTAGGAAATGGCAACCCACTCCAGTATTCTTGCCTGGAAAATGCCGTGGTCACAAAAGCCTGGCGGGGTAGTCTATGGACTCCAAAAGAGTCGGACACGACTTAGCGACTGAGGACACAGGCATAGGCGAACTCACTGCCCAGCAGAGGAAGTCGGAAGAGTCTGTTTCTTAGAAAGGCGGGGGCTGGCGGAGGCCTTGACTTTACCTGCCTGAGGCGGCCGGGCAGGCGCGTGTCCCGAGGGCGCAGCCAGGCTCTCCCGCGCCCTCTGCTGGGGACTTGGCTCCACGCAGGCTCTCCGCTTCCTTGCCTTTGCTACAAGCTTCTCGGCCTTCATGTAGTGAGAGGAGACTGCTGGGTGACACGGGGGTGAAAAGGAGATAAGGAGGGGGGAGGGCTGCAGTGGGGACGTGCGGAGTCTGAGAAGTGAAGTGCAGACTGAGGGCTGTGGAAGGGACGCAGGTTTGATCTCTGATTATGGAACTGAGATCCTACATGGCTCGGAGCAACTTAGCCATCTGCACCCACAGCTACACAGCCCGTGCACCATCATGAAATATCCCACATGAAGCATCGGAGATCCCACGTGCTGCAAGGAAGACCTGAAATGAAGCAGAGCATGAAAAACACCCAGGGCATCACTTAGTAGATCTAAGTAACATACTTAAGTTTTTTTTTTTTTAATAGGTAGAATTGAAATCAAGATCCCCCTTCAATAATCGAGACAGACCATGCCCTTTCCCAAAAAGCTTACTAACTGTCGATAAATACGCTAACCAAAAAAACTTTCATTTCCTACTGACTTGGTTAAGTCTCTGTGCCTCAGCTTCCTCATCTATAAAATGGGAATATTGACAGCACCTTCCTCGTAGATTTTCTTTTTAATTAAATGAAGCTTAACATGTAAAACAGCCACCATTGTTTAGGAGAGCTAACGAACATACACAGTATTGTGTTTTTTTAAGAGTGCTAAAATCTTTATTTTTCTCCCCTCAGCTTTGGAGATTTTCTTTTTAGCTTACTGATTTTTATTTTTAATTAAATGAAACAGAGCATGTAAAATACCCAGGACATGCTTAGTCGAGTTAAGTAACATACTTAATTTTTTTAATAGAATGGAAATATTTTTCCCCCAAGAATCTAATAGACAATGCCCTTACCAACACAGTTTATTAAGTATGGATAAATATACTCACCAATACATCATCTTTCACTTACTAATTACTTCCTTAATGCCTCTTTGCCTCGGTTTCCTCATATATAGAGTGGGAATATTGATAACACCTTCCTTGTACATATTATTTGTAATTACCTGAAGCAGAGCATGTAAAACACTGAGGACGTGCTTAGTATTGTTAAGTAACATGCTTAATTTTGTTTTTTTAATAAAATTGAAATCAAGTTGTCTCCCCGAAACGTTCTAGATAGACGATGCCCTTTCCCACAAAGATGACTAAGTATAGATAAAGATGGTTAGCAAAGGCAATACTCTTTCACTTACTAGCAACTTCATTAAGGCCTCAGTTTCCTGAAGTATAAATGGGAATATTGATAAGAATTTCCTCATAGATTTTGTTTTCAATTAAATGAAGCAGACCCTGTAAAACACAGAGGACATTGCTTAGTAGTCTCAGTAACATACTTAATTCTGTTTTTTCTTTTGAATAGAGACAACTGAAATTGATTTCCCCCCAGAACATTCTAGATAGACAGTGTACTTTCCACAAAGTTTACCGAGTGTAGATAAATATGCTCTCAAAACAACAGGATCTCTTTCACTCACTAGTAACTTCATTGATGCCTCTGTACCTCAGTTTCCTCATCGATAAAATGGGAATGTTGATAACATACTGCTTGTCGATTTTCCTTTTAATGAAATGAAGAAGAGCATGTAACATACCCAGGACATTGCCTAGTAGATCTAAGGAACATACTTAATGTTTTTTTAATAGACAGAATTGAAACCTAGATTTATCTCCTCACAATCTAGATAGTCAAAGCACATTCTCATGAATTTGGCAAAGGGTCGATAAATACCTCACCAAAACGCATCTCTTTCAATTACTAGTTAATTTCATTCATGCCTCTGTGCCTCCCTTTCCTCATCCATAAAATGGGAATGTTGATAACACCATCCTCGTAGATTTTCTTTTGAATTAAATGAAGCAGAACATGTGAAACACCGAGGACATTTCTTAGTAGATCTAAGTAACGTACTTAATTTGGTTTACTTTTTTAAGAGATGGAATTGAAAATGAGTATTTTTCCCCCAACAGTCTGGATGGTCTTTTCCCAAAAAGTTTACTAAGTATAGATAAATATGCTCA
This sequence comes from Cervus elaphus, assembly GCF_910594005.1. Taxonomy (NCBI): domain Eukaryota; kingdom Metazoa; phylum Chordata; class Mammalia; order Artiodactyla; family Cervidae; genus Cervus; species Cervus elaphus. Next base: position 43,637,873 of record NC_057848.1, on the reverse strand, counting down.
CCAAAAAGTATGTCTTTCACTTCCTAGCAACTTCACTAATACCTCTGTGCTTCAGTGTCCTCACGTATAAAATGGGAACGTTGAGAACACCTTCCGTGTAGATTTTCTTTTGAATTAAATGCAGGCAAGCAGGGAAAACGAGATGGACTTTGTTTAGTAGATCTAAGTATCATACTTAATTTTGGTGTTTTTTCTTTCTAATAGATGGAGTTGACAAGGAGCTTTTTTCCCCCAATAATCTAGAGACAGTGCCGTTTCTGCAACTTTTACTGTGTCCATAAGCACGCTCACCATAAAGCATCTCTTTCACTTATTGGTAACTTCATTAATGCCTCTGTGCCTCAGTTTAATCATGTATCAACTGGGAGTGTTGATAACACATTCCTCTTTGATTTTTGTTTTTTTTTTTGATTAAATGAAGCAGCGCATATGACATATCCAGGGTGTTACTTAGGAGATCTAAGTAAAACACTTAATTTTTTTTTTTTATAAGAGACAGTTAAAACTGAGTTTTTTCCTCCAACAATCTAGACAGACAATGCCCTTTGCCACAAAGTTTACTGAGTGTACATAAATACGCTCTCAAAGAAATCATCCATTTCACTTCTTGTAACTTCATTAGTGCCTCTGTGCCTCAGTTTCCTCAGCTGTAAAATGGGATGGGAATGTTGATAACACCTTCCTTGTAGATTTTCTTTTTAATTTCATGAAGCAGAGCATGTAAAACACCCAGGACATTTCTTAGTAGATCTAAGTAGCATTCTTAATTTTTTAAAATAGAATTGAAATACAGTAATTCCCACCCCCCAAATCTAGATAGAGAATGTCCTTTCACACAACGTTTACTAAGTAGAGAGAAATACGCTCAGCAAAATCATTGCTCTCACATACTGCTGCTGCCCCTAAGTTGCTTCCGTCGTGTCCGACTCTGTGCGACCTCGTAGATGGCAGCCCACCAGGCTCCCCGGTCCCTGGGATTCTCCAGACAAGAACATTGGAGTGGGGTGCCATTTCCTTCTCCAATGCATGAAATATTAGTATATTTAATAAAGTCTCTGTACCTCAGTTTCCTCATCTATATAATGGGAATGTTGATAACACCTTCCTCGTCGATTTTCTGTTGGTTTGTTTGTTTCTTTGTTTTTTTCATTTATTTTTACTCGTTGGAGGCTAATTCCTTTACAATATTGTAGTGGTTTTTGCGATACATTGACATAAATCAGCCATGGATTTACATGTGTTCCCCATCCCGATCCCCACTCCCGCCTCCCTCTCCACCCCATCCCTCTGGGTCTTCCCAGTGCACCAGCCCTGAGCACCCGTCTCCTGCATCCAACCTGGGCTGGTGATCTGTTTCACCCTTGACAGTATCCTTGTTTCCATGCTGTTCTCTCTGAACATCCCACCCTCGCCTTCTCCCTCGGAGTCTAAAAGTCTGTTCTGTACATCTGTGTCTCTTTTTCTGTTTTGTATATAGTGTTATCGTTACCATCTTTTTAAATTCCATATTTAAAATTTCCAGGGTATTATTACCATCTTTCTAAAGTAATTAGCCTTCAACTCATAAAAATAAATGAAAAAGAAAAGAGAAAAATAAAAATAATAAAAGTTAAAAAAAATTTTAAAATTCCATATATATGCATTCGTACACTGTATTGGTCTTTATCTTTCTGGCTTACTTCACTCTGTATAATGAGCTCCAGTTTCATGCATCTCATTAGAACTGATTCAGATGAATTCCTTTTAATGGCTGAGTAATATTCCATGGTGTATATGCACCACAGCTTCCTTATCCATTCGTCTGCTGATGGGCATCTAGGTTGCTTCCCTGTCCTGGCTATTATAAACAGTGCTGTGATGAACATTGGGGTACACGTATCTCTTTCAGATCTAGTTTCCTTGGTGTGTATGCCCTCTGCAAATACTTTGAAAACACTTACTTTATTCCAGATAAGGTGTTTCTTTTTTATTTTCTCTTGTTGACTTAATTTTTTTTTTTATTTTGAAAACGACCCAATCAAAAAATGGGCCAAAGAACTAAACAATCATTTCTCCAAAGAAGACATACAGATGGCTAACAAACACATGAAAACATGCTCAATTAACTCATTATCAGAGAAATGCAAATCAAAACCACCATGCGGTGCTATCTCATACCAGTCAGAATGGCTGCTATCAAAAAGTCTACAAACAATAAATGCTGGAGAGGGTGTGGAGTAAAGGGAACCCTCTTACACTGTTGGTGGGAATGCAAACTGGTACAGCCACTATGGCGAACACTGTGGAGATTCCTTAAGAAACTGGAAATAGAACTGCCATATGACCCAGCAACCCCACTGCTGGGCACACACACAGATGAAACCAGAATTGAAAGAGACACATGTACCCCAGTGTTCATCACAGCACTGTTTACAATAGCCAGGACATGGAAGCAACCTAGACGTCCATCAGCAGACGAATGGAAAGAAAGCTGTGGTACATATACACAATGCAATATTACTCAGCTACTAAAAAGAATTCATTTGAATCAGTTCTAATGAGGTGGATGAAACTGGAGCCCATTGTACAGAGGCCTATTGTTCAGAGCCTATTGTAAGTCAGAAAGAAAAACACCAATACAGTATATTAACACATATATGTGGAATTTAGAAAGATGGAAACGATGACCCTATATGCGAGACAGCAAAAGAGACACAGATGTAAAGAACAGACTTTTGGACTCTGTGAGAGAAGGCGAGGGTGGGATGATTTGAGAGAATAGCATTGAACCATGTATATTACCATATGTGAAATAGATCGCCAGTCCAGGTTCGATGCATGAGACAGAGTGCTCAGGGCTGGTGCACTGGGATGACCCTGCAGGACGGGATGGGGAGGGAGGTGGGAGGGAAGGTCAGGATGGGGAACACATGTACACCCATGGCTGATTCATGTCAATGGATGGCAAAAAACACTGCAATATTGTAAAGTAATTAGCCTCCAATTAAAATAAATAAATAAAAAATAAAAATAAGTTAAAATAATAAAAAATAAAATTAAATTAAAAATATTATTTAAAATAATAATAAAACATTTTAAATTTTGTATTGGGGTATAGCGGATTAACAATGTTGTGGTAATTTCAGGTGAACAGCCGAAGGGCTTCAGCCATACCTACACATGTGTCCATTCTCCTCCAAACTGCCCTCCCATCCAGGCTACCACATGACATTCAGCAGTATCCACTCTTTTTTAAGATTCGTTCCCCAATACAGAGTATTGAGTTCCCTGGGCTACACAGTAGGTCCTTCTTTGTTATCTAGTTTATATACATTAGAGTGTGTATGTCAACCCCAGTCTCCCGAGAAGGCCGATTTTTAACCTACACATTAACAGACAGACAGACAACACTATATGCCGAAACAACACACCGGGCGACCCAAGCCAAGAAAGAAACAAAAGCAAAGAGGCCAAACACAATCCCCGGTCCCGTTCTCAGTCCATAGACTCTTGGTTTCTTTCTTAAGATCACCTGTTACCTATACATCAGAAAATGATAATAACAATAACTAACCGTTATCTCTCGGCTATCCATAGGACCATTTAGGGCTTCCCTGGTAGCTCAGCGGCAAAGAATCTGCCTGCCAATGCTGGAGACAGAAGAGGCGCCGGTTCGATCCCTGGGTCGGGAAGATCCCCTGGCGTAGGAAATGGCAACCCACTCCAGTATTCTTGCCTGGAAAATTCCGTGGTCACAAAAGCCTGGCGGGGTAGTCTATGGACTCCAAAAGAGTCGGACACGACTTAGCGACTGAGGACACAGGCATAGGCGAACTCACTGCCCAGCAGAGGAAGTCGGAAGAGTCTGTTTCTTAGAAAGGCGGGGGCTGGCGGAGGCCTTGACTTTACCTGCCTGAGGCGGCCGGGCAGGCGCGTGTCCCGAGGGCGCAGCCAGGCTCTCCCGCGCCCTCTGCTGGGGACTTGGCTCCACGCAGGCTCTCCGCTTCCTTGCCTTTGCTACAAGCTTCTCGGCCTTCATGTAGTGAGAGGAGACTGCTGGGTGACACGGGGGTGAAAAGGAGATAAGGAGGGGGGAGGGCTGCAGTGGGGACGTGTGGAGTCTGAGAAGTGAAGTGCAGACTGAGGGCTGTGGAAGGGACGCAGGTTTGATCTCTGATTATGGAACTGAGATCCTACATGGCTCGGAGCAACTTAGCCATCTGCACCCACAGCTACACAGCCCGTGCACCATAATGAAATATCCCACATGAAGCATCGGAGATCCCACGTGCTGCAAGGAAGACCTGAAATGAAGCAGAGCATGAAAAACACCCAGGGCATCACTTAGTAGATCTAAGTAACATACTTAAGTTTGTTTTTTTTTTTAATAGGTAGAATTGAAATCAAGATCCCCCTTCAATAATCGAGACAGACCATGCCCTTTCCCCAAAAGCTTACTAACTGTCGATAAATACGCTAACCAAAAAAACTTTCATTTCCTACTGACTTCGTTAAGTCTCTGTGCCTCAGCTTCCTCATCTATAAAATGGGAATATTGACAGCACCTTCCTCGTAGATTTTCTTTTTAATTAAATGAAGCTTAACATGTAAAACAGCCACCATTGTTTAGGAGAGCTAACGAACATACACAGTATTGTGTTTTTTTAAGAGTGCTAAAATCTTTATTTTTCTCCCCTCAGCTTTGGAGATTTTCTTTTTAGCTTACTGATTTTTATTTTTAATTAAATGAAACAGAGCATGTAAAATACCCAGGACATGCTTAGTCGAGTTAAGTAACATACTTAATTTTTTTAATAGAATGGAAATATTTTTCCCCCAAGAATCTAATAGACAATGCCCTTACCAACACAGTTTATTAAGTATGGATAAACATACTCACCAATACATCATCTTTCACTTACTAATTACTTCCTTAATGCCTCTGTGCCTCGGTTTCCTCACATATAGAGTGGGAATATTGATAACACCTTCCTTGTACATATTATTTGTAATTACCTGAAGCAGAGCATGTAAAACACTGAGGACATGCGTAGTAGAGTTACGTAACATGCTTAATTTTGTTTTTTTACTAGAATTGAAATCAAGTTTTCTCCCCGAAACGTTCTAGATAGACGATGCCCTTTCCCACAAAGATGACTAAGTATAGATAAAGATGGTTAGCAAAGGCAATACTCTTTCACTTACTAGCAACTTCATTAAGGCCTCAGTTTCCTGAAGTATAAATGGGAATATTGATAAGAATTTCCTCATAGATTTTGTTTTCAATTAAATGAAGCAGACCCTGTAAAACACAGAGGACATTGCTTAGTAGTCTCAGTAACATACTTAATTCTGTTTTTTCTTTTGAATAGAGACAACTGAAATTGATTTCCCCCCAGAACATTCTAGATAGACAGTGTACTTTCCACAAAGTTTACCGAGTGTAGATAAATATGCTCTCAAAACAACAGGATCTCTTTCACTCACTAGTAACTTCATTGATGCCTCTGTACCTCAGTTTCCTCATCGATAAAATGGGAATGTTGATAACATACTGCTTGTCGATTTTCCTTTTAATGAAATGAAGAAGAGCATGTAACATACCCAGGACATTGCCTAGTAGATCTAAGGAACATACTTAATGTTTTTTTAATAGACAGAATTGAAACCTAGATTTATCTCCTCACAATCTAGATAGTCAAAGCACATTCTCATGAATTTGGCAAAGGGTCGATAAATACCTCACCAAAACGCATCTCTTTCAATTACTAGTTAATTTCATTCATGCCTCTGTGCCTCCCTTTCCTCATCCATAAAATGGGAATGTTGATAACACCATCCTCGTAGATTTTCTTTTGAATTAAATGAAGCAGAACATGTGAAACACCGAGGACATTTCTTAGTAGATCTAAGTAACGTACTTAATTTGGTTTACTTTTTTAAGAGATGGAATTGAAAATGAGTATTTTTCCCCCAACAGTCTGGATGGTCTTTTCCCAAAAAGTTTACTAAGTATAGATAAATATGCTCACCAAAAAGTATGTCTTTCACTTCCTAGCAACTTCACTAATACCTCTGTGCTTCAGTGTCCTCACGTATAAAATGGGAACGTTGAGAACACCTTCCGTGTAGATTTTCTTTTGAATTAAATGCAGGCAAGCAGGGAAAACGAGATGGACTTTGTTTAGTAGATCTAAGTATCATACTTAATTTTGGTGTTTTTTCTTTCTAATAGATGGAGTTGACAAGGAGCTTTTTTCCCCCAATAATCTAGAGACAGTGCCGTTTCTGCAACTTTTACTGTGTCCATAAGCACGCTCACCATAAAGCATCTCTTTCACTTATTGGTAACTTCATTAATGCCTCTGTGCCTCAGTTTAATCATGTATCAACTGGGAGTGTTGATAACACATTCCTCTTTGATTTTTGTTTTTTTTTTTGATTAAATGAAGCAGCGCATATGACATATCCAGGGTGTTACTTAGGAGATCTAAGTAAAACACTTAATTTTTTTTTTTTATAAGAGACAGTTAAAACTGAGTTTTTTCCTCCAACAATCTAGACAGACAATGCCCTTTGCCACAAAGTTTACTGAGTGTACATAAATACGCTCTCAAAGAAATCATCCATTTCACTTCTTGTAACTTCATTAGTGCCTCTGTGCCTCAGTTTCCTCAGCTGTAAAATGGGATGGGAATGTTGATAACACCTTCCTTGTAGATTTTCTTTTTAATTTCATGAAGCAGAGCATGTAAAACACCCAGGACATTTCTTAGTAGATCTAAGTAGCATTCTTAATTTTTTAAAATAGAATTGAAATACAGTAATTCCCACCCCCCAAATCTAGATAGAGAATGTCCTTTCACACAACGTTTACTAAGTAGAGAGAAATACGCTCAGCAAAATCATTGCTCTCACTTACTGCTGCTGCCCCTAAGTTGCTTCCGTCGTGTCCGACTCTGTGCGACCTCGTAGATGGCAGCCCACCAGGCTCCCCGGTCCCTGGGATTCTCCAGACAAGAACATTGGAGTGGGGTGCCATTTCCTTCTCCAATGCATGAAATATTAGTATATTTAATAAAGTCTCTGTACCTCAGTTTCCTCATCTATATAATGGGAATGTTGATAACACCTTCCTCGTCGATTTTCTGTTGGTTTGTTTGTTTCTTTGTTTTTTTCATTTATTTTTACTCGTTGGAGGCTAATTCCTTTACAATATTGTAGTGGTTTTTGCGATACATTGACATAAATCAGCCATGGATTTACATGTGTTCCCCATCCCGATCCCCACTCCCGCCTCCCTCTCCACCCCATCCCTCTGGGTCTTCCCAGTGCACCAGCCCTGAGCACCCGTCTCCTGCATCCAACCTGGGCTGGTGATCTGTTTCACCCTTGACAGTATCCTTGTTTCCATGCTGTTCTCTCTGAACATCCCACCCTCGCCTTCTCCCTCGGAGTCTAAAAGTCTGTTCTGTACATCTGTGTCTCTTTTTCTGTTTTGTATATAGTGTTATCGTTACCATCTTTTTAAATTCCATATTTAAAATTTCCAGGGTATTATTACCATCTTTCTAAAGTAATTAGCCTTCAACTCATAAAAATAAATGAAAAAGAAAAGAGAAAAATAAAAATAATAAAAGTTAAAAAAAATTTAAAAATTCCATATATATGCATTCGTACACTGTATTGGTCTTTATCTTTCTGGCTTACTTCACTCTGTATAATGAGCTCCAGTTTCATGCATCTCATTAGAACTGATTCAGATGAATTCCTTTTAATGGCTGAGTAATATTCCATGGTGTATATGCACCACAGCTTCCTTATCCATTCGTCTGCTGATGGGCATCTAGGTTGCTTCCCTGTCCTGGCTATTATAAACAGTGCTGTGATGAACATTGGGGTACACGTATCTCTTTCAGATCTAGTTTCCTTGGTGTGTATGCCCTCTGCAAATACTTTGAAAACACTTACTTTATTCCAGATAAGGTGTTTCTTTTTTATTTTCTCTTGTTGACTTAATTTTTTTTTTTTATTTTGAAAACGACCCAATCAAAAAATGGGCCAAAGAACTAAACAATCATTTCTCCAAAGAAGACATACAGATGGCTAACAAACACATGAAAACATGCTCAATTAACTCATTATCAGAGAAATGCAAATCAAAACCACCATGCGGTGCTATCTCATACCAGTCAGAATGGCTGCTATCAAAAAGTCTACAAACAATAAATGCTGGAGAGGGTGTGGAGTAAAGGGAACCCTCTTACACTGTTGGTGGGAATGCAAACTGGTACAGCCACTATGGCGAACACTGTGGAGATTCCTTAAGAAACTGGAAATAGAACTGCCATATGACCCAGCAACCCCACTGCTGGGCACACACACAGATGAAACCAGAATTGAAAGAGACACATGTACCCCAGTGTTCATCACAGCACTGTTTACAATAGCCAGGACATGGAAGCAACCTAGACGTCCATCAGCAGACGAATGGAAAGAAAGCTGTGGTACATATACACAATGCAATATTACTCAGCTACTAAAAAGAATTCATTTGAATCAGTTCTAATGAGGTGGATGAAACTGGAGCCCATTGTACAGAGGCCTATTGTTCAGAGCCTATTGTAAGTCAGAAAGAAAAACACCAATACAGTATATTAACACATATATGTGGAATTTAGAAAGATGGAAACGATGACCCTATATGCGAGACAGCAAAAGAGACACAGATGTAAAGAACAGACTTTTGGACTCTGTGAGAGAAGGCGAGGGTGGGATGATTTGAGAGAATAGCATTGAACCATGTATATTACCATATGTGAAATAGATCGCCAGTCCAGGTTCGATGCATGAGACAGAGTGCTCAGGGCTGGTGCACTGGGATGACCCTGCAGGACGGGATGGGGAGGGAGGTGGGAGGGAAGGTCAGGATGGGGAACACATGTACACCCATGGCTGATTCATGTCAATGGATGGCAAAAAACACTGCAATATTGTAAAGTAATTAGCCTCCAATTAAAATAAATAAATAAAAAATAAAAATAAGTTAAAATAATAAAAAAATAAAATTAAATTAAAAATATTATTTAAAATAATAATAAAACATTTTAAATTTTGTATTGGGGTATAGCGGATTAACAATGTTGTGGTAATTTCAGGTGAACAGCCGAAGGGCTTCAGCCATACCTACACATGTGTCCATTCTCCTCCAAACTGCCCTCCCATCCAGGCTACCACATGACATTCAGCAGTATCCACTCTTTTTTAAGATTCGTTCCCCAATACAGAGTATTGAGTTCCCTGGGCTACACAGTAGGTCCTTCTTTGTTATCTAGTTTATATACATTAGAGTGTGTATGTCAACCCCAGTCTCCCGAGAAGGCCGATTTTTAACCTACACATTAACAGACAGACAAAAAACACTATATGCCGAAACAACACACCAGGCGACCCAAGCCAAGAAAGAAACAAAAGCAAAGAGGCCAAACACAATCCCCGGTCCCGTTCTCAGTCCATAGACTCTTGGTTTCTTTCTTAAGATCACCTGTTACCTATACATCAGAAAATGATAATAACAATAACTAACCGTTATCTCTCGGCTATCCATAGGACCATTTAGGGCTTCCCTGGTAGCTCAGCGGCAAAGAATCTGCCTGCCAATGCTGGAGACAGAAGAGGCGCCGGTTCGATCCCTGGGTCGGGAAGATCCCCTGGAGTAGGAAATGGCAACCCACTCCAGTATTCTTGCCTGGAAAATGCCGTGGTCACAAAAGCCTGGCGGGGTAGTCTATGGACTCCAAAAGAGTCGGACACGACTTAGCGACTGAGGACACAGGCATAGGCGAACTCACTGCCCAGCAGAGGAAGTCGGAAGAGTCTGTTTCTTAGAAAGGCGGGGGCTGGCGGAGGCCTTGACTTTACCTGCCTGAGGCGGCCGGGCAGGCGCGTGTCCCGAGGGCGCAGCCAGGCTCTCCCGCGCCCTCTGCTGGGGACTTGGCTCCACGCAGGCTCTCCGCTTCCTTGCCTTTGCTACAAGCTTCTCGGCCTTCATGTAGTGAGAGGAGACTGCTGGGTGACACGGGGGTGAAAAGGAGATAAGGAGGGGGGAGGGCTGCAGTGGGGACGTGCGGAGTCTGAGAAGTGAAGTGCAGACTGAGGGCTGTGGAAGGGACGCAGGTTTGATCTCTGATTATGGAACTGAGATCCTACATGGCTCGGAGCAACTTAGCCATCTGCACCCACAGCTACACAGCCCGTGCACCATCATGAAATATCCCACATGAAGCATCGGAGATCCCACGTGCTGCAAGGAAGACCTGAAATGAAGCAGAGCATGAAAAACACCCAGGGCATCACTTAGTAGATCTAAGTAACATACTTAAGTTTTTTTTTTTTTAATAGGTAGAATTGAAATCAAGATCCCCCTTCAATAATCGAGACAGACCATGCCCTTTCCCAAAAAGCTTACTAACTGTCGATAAATACGCTAACCAAAAAAACTTTCATTTCCTACTGACTTGGTTAAGTCTCTGTGCCTCAGCTTCCTCATCTATAAAATGGGAATATTGACAGCACCTTCCTCGTAGATTTTCTTTTTAATTAAATGAAGCTTAACATGTAAAACAGCCACCATTGTTTAGGAGAGCTAACGAACATACACAGTATTGTGTTTTTTTAAGAGTGCTAAAATCTTTATTTTTCTCCCCTCAGCTTTGGAGATTTTCTTTTTAGCTTACTGATTTTTATTTTTAATTAAATGAAACAGAGCATGTAAAATACCCAGGACATGCTTAGTCGAGTTAAGTAACATACTTAATTTTTTTAATAGAATGGAAATATTTTTCCCCCAAGAATCTAATAGACAATGCCCTTACCAACACAGTTTATTAAGTATGGATAAATATACTCACCAATACATCATCTTTCACTTACTAATTACTTCCTTAATGCCTCTTTGCCTCGGTTTCCTCATATATAGAGTGGGAATATTGATAACACCTTCCTTGTACATATTATTTGTAATTACCTGAAGCAGAGCATGTAAAACACTGAGGACGTGCTTAGTATTGTTAAGTAACATGCTTAATTTTGTTTTTTTAATAAAATTGAAATCAAGTTGTCTCCCCGAAACGTTCTAGATAGACGATGCCCTTTCCCACAAAGATGACTAAGTATAGATAAAGATGGTTAGCAAAGGCAATACTCTTTCACTTACTAGCAACTTCATTAAGGCCTCAGTTTCCTGAAGTATAAATGGGAATATTGATAAGAATTTCCTCATAGATTTTGTTTTCAATTAAATGAAGCAGACCCTGTAAAACACAGAGGACATTGCTTAGTAGTCTCAGTAACATACTTAATTCTGTTTTTTCTTTTGAATAGAGACAACTGAAATTGATTTCCCCCCAGAACATTCTAGATAGACAGTGTACTTTCCACAAAGTTTACCGAGTGTAGATAAATATGCTCTCAAAACAACAGGATCTCTTTCACTCACTAGTAACTTCATTGATGCCTCTGTACCTCAGTTTCCTCATCGATAAAATGGGAATGTTGATAACATACTGCTTGTCGATTTTCCTTTTAATGAAATGAAGAAGAGCATGTAACATACCCAGGACATTGCCTAGTAGATCTAAGGAACATACTTAATGTTTTTTTAATAGACAGAATTGAAACCTAGATTTATCTCCTCACAATCTAGATAGTCAAAGCACATTCTCATGAATTTGGCAAAGGGTCGATAAATACCTCACCAAAACGCATCTCTTTCAATTACTAGTTAATTTCATTCATGCCTCTGTGCCTCCCTTTCCTCATCCATAAAATGGGAATGTTGATAACACCATCCTCGTAGATTTTCTTTTGAATTAAATGAAGCAGAACATGTGAAACACCGAGGACATTTCTTAGTAGATCTAAGTAACGTACTTAATTTGGTTTACTTTTTTAAGAGATGGAATTGAAAATGAGTATTTTTCCCCCAACAGTCTGGATGGTCTTTTCCCAAAAAGTTTACTAAGTATAGATAAATATGCTCACCAAAAAGTATGTCTTTCACTTCCTAGCAACTTCACTAATACCTCTGTGCTTCAGTGTCCTCACGTATAAAATGGGAACGTTGAGAACACCTTCCGTGTAGATTTTCTTTTGAATTAAATGCAGGCAAGCAGGGAAAACGAGATGGACTTTGTTTAGTAGATCTAAGTATCATACTTAATTTTGGTGTTTTTTCTTTCTAATAGATGGAGTTGACAAGGAGCTTTTTTCCCCCAATAATCTAGAGACAGTGCCGTTTCTGCAACTTTTACTGTGTCCATAAGCACGCTCACCATAAAGCATCTCTTTCACTTATTGGTAACTTCATTAATGCCTCTGTGCCTCAGTTTAATCATGTATCAACTGGGAGTGTTGATAACACATTCCTCTTTGATTTTTGTTTTTTTTTTTGATTAAATGAAGCAGCGCATATGACATATCCAGGGTGTTACTTAGGAGATCTAAGTAAAACACTTAATTTTTTTTTTTTATAAGAGACAGTTAAAACTGAGTTTTTTCCTCCAACAATCTAGACAGACAATGCCCTTTGCCACAAAGTTTACTGAGTGTACATAAATACGCTCTCAAAGAAATCATCCATTTCACTTCTTGTAACTTCATTAGTGCCTCTGTGCCTCAGTTTCCTCAGCTGTAAAATGGGATGGGAATGTTGATAACACCTTCCTTGTAGATTTTCTTTTTAATTTCATGAAGCAGAGCATGTAAAACACCCAGGACATTTCTTAGTAGATCTAAGTAGCATTCTTAATTTTTTAAAATAGAATTGAAATACAGTAATTCCCACCCCCCAAATCTAGATAGAGAATGCCCTTTCACACAACGTTTACTAAGTAGAGAGAAATACGCTCAGCAAAATCATTGCTCTCACATACTGCTGCTGCCCCTAAGTTGCTTCCGTCGTGTCCGACTCTGTGCGACCTCGTAGATGGCAGCCCACCAGGCTCCCCGGTCCCTGGGATTCTCCAGACAAGAACATTGGAGTGGGGTGCCATTTCCTTCTCCAATGCATGAAATATTAGTATATTTAATAAAGTCTCTGTACCTCAGTTTCCTCATCTATATAATGCGAATGTTGATAACACCTTCCTCGTCGATTTTCTGTTGGTTTGTTTGTTTCTTTGTTTTTTTCATTTATTTTTACTCGTTGGAGGCTAATTCCTTTACAATATTGTAGTGGTTTTTGCGATACATTGACATAAATCAGCCATGGATTTACATGTGTTCCCCATCCCGATCCCCACTCCCGCCTCCCTCTCCACCCCATCCCTCTGGGTCTTCCCAGTGCACCAGCCCTGAGCACCCGTCTCCTGCATCCAACCTGGGCTGGTGATCTGTTTCACCCTTGACAGTATCCTTGTTTCCATGCTGTTCTCTCTGAACATCCCACCCTCGCCTTCTCCCTCGGAGTCTAAAAGTCTGTTCTGTACATCTGTGTCTCTTTTTCTGTTTTGTATATAGTGTTATCGTTACCATCTTTTTAAATTCCATATTTAAAATTTCCAGGGTATTATTACCATCTTTCTAAAGTAATTAGCCTTCAACTCATAAAAATAAATGAAAAAGAAAAGAGAAAAATAAAAATAATAAAAGTTAAAAAAAATTTAAAAATTCCATATATATGCATTCGTACACTGTATTGGTCTTTATCTTTCTGGCTTACTTCACTCTGTATAATGAGCTCCAGTTTCATGCATCTCATTAGAACTGATTCAGATGAATTCCTTTTAATGGCTGAGTAATATTCCATGGTGTATATGCACCACAGCTTCCTTATCCATTCGTCTGCTGATGGGCATCTAGGTTGCTTCCCTGTCCTGGCTATTATAAACAGTGCTGTGATGAACATTGGGGTACACGTATCTCTTTCAGATCTAGTTTCCTTGGTGTGTATGCCCTCTGCAAATACTTTGAAAACACTTACTTTATTCCAGATAAGGTGTTTCTTTTTTATTTTCTCTTGTTGACTTAATTTTTTTTTTTTATTTTGAAAACGACCCAATCAAAAAATGGGCCAAAGAACTAAACAATCATTTCTCCAAAGAAGACATACAGATGGCTAACAAACACATGAAAACATGCTCAATTAACTCATTATCAGAGAAATGCAAATCAAAACCACCATGCGGTGCTATCTCATACCAGTCAGAATGGCTGCTATCAAAAAGTCTACAAACAATAAATGCTGGAGAGGGTGTGGAGTAAAGGGAACCCTCTTACACTGTTGGTGGGAATGCAAACTGGTACAGCCACTATGGCGAACACTGTGGAGATTCCTTAAGAAACTGGAAATAGAACTGCCATATGACCCAGCAACCCCACTGCTGGGCACACACACAGATGAAACCAGAATTGAAAGAGACACATGTACCCCAGTGTTCATCACAGCACTGTTTACAATAGCCAGGACATGGAAGCAACCTAGACGTCCATCAGCAGACGAATGGAAAGAAAGCTGTGGTACATATACACAATGCAATATTACTCAGCTACTAAAAAGAATTCATTTGAATCAGTTCTAATGAGGTGGATGAAACTGGAGCCCATTGTACAGAGGCCTATTGTTCAGAGCCTATTGTAAGTCAGAAAGAAAAACACCAATACAGTATATTAACACATATATGTGGAATTTAGAAAGATGGAAACGATGACCCTATATGCGAGACAGCAAAAGAGACACAGATGTAAAGAACAGACTTTTGGACTCTGTGAGAGAAGGCGAGGGTGGGATGATTTGAGAGAATAGCATTGAACCATGTATATTACCATATGTGAAATAGATCGCCAGTCCAGGTTCGATGCATGAGACAGAGTGCTCAGGGCTGGTGCACTGGGATGACCCTGCAGGACGGGATGGGGAGGGAGGTGGGAGGGAAGGTCAGGATGGGGAACACATGTACACCCATGGCTGATTCATGTCAATGGATGGCAAAAAACACTGCAATATTGTAAAGTAATTAGCCTCCAATTAAAATAAATAAATAAAAAATAAAAATAAGTTAAAATAATAAAAAAATAAAATTAAATTAAAAATATTATTTAAAATAATAATAAAACATTTTAAATTTTGTATTGGGGTATAGCGGATTAACAATGTTGTGGTAATTTCAGGTGAACAGCCGAAGGGCTTCAGCCATACCTACACATGTGTCCATTCTCCTCCAAACTGCCCTCCCATCCAGGCTACCACATGACATTCAGCAGTATCCACTCTTTTTTAAGATTCGTTCCCCAATACAGAGTATTGAGTTCCCTGGGCTACACAGTAGGTCCTTCTTTGTTATCTAGTTTATATACATTAGAGTGTGTATGTCAACCCCAGTCTCCCGAGAAGGCCGATTTTTAACCTACACATTAACAGACAGACAAAAAACACTATATGCCGAAACAACACACCAGGCGACCCAAGCCAAGAAAGAAACAAAAGCAAAGAGGCCAAACACAATCCCCGGTCCCGTTCTCAGTCCATAGACTCTTGGTTTCTTTCTTAAGATCACCTGTTACCTATACATCAGAAAATGATAATAACAATAACTAACCGTTATCTCTCGGCTATCCATAGGACCATTTAGGGCTTCCCTGGTAGCTCAGCGGCAAAGAATCTGCCTGCCAATGCTGGAGACAGAAGAGGCGCCGGTTCGATCCCTGGGTCGGGAAGATCCCCTGGAGTAGGAAATGGCAACCCACTCCAGTATTCTTGCCTGGAAAATGCCGTGGTCACAAAAGCCTGGCGGGGTAGTCTATGGACTCCAAAAGAGTCGGACACGACTTAGCGACTGAGGACACAGGCATAGGCGAACTCACTGCCCAGCAGAGGAAGTCGGAAGAGTCTGTTTCTTAGAAAGGCGGGGGCTGGCGGAGGCCTTGACTTTACCTGCCTGAGGCGGCCGGGCAGGCGCGTGTCCCGAGGGCGCAGCCAGGCTCTCCCGCGCCCTCTGCTGGGGACTTGGCTCCACGCAGGCTCTCCGCTTCCTTGCCTTTGCTACAAGCTTCTCGGCCTTCATGTAGTGAGAGGAGACTGCTGGGTGACACGGGGGTGAAAAGGAGATAAGGAGGGGGGAGGGCTGCAGTGGGGACGTGCGGAGTCTGAGAAGTGAAGTGCAGACTGAGGGCTGTGGAAGGGACGCAGGTTTGATCTCTGATTATGGAACTGAGATCCTACATGGCTCGGAGCAACTTAGCCATCTGCACCCACAGCTACACAGCCCGTGCACCATCATGAAATATCCCACATGAAGCATCGGAGATCCCACGTGCTGCAAGGAAGACCTGAAATGAAGCAGAGCATGAAAAACACCCAGGGCATCACTTAGTAGATCTAAGTAACATACTTAAGTTTTTTTTTTTTTAATAGGTAGAATTGAAATCAAGATCCCCCTTCAATAATCGAGACAGACCATGCCCTTTCCCAAAAAGCTTACTAACTGTCGATAAATACGCTAACCAAAAAAACTTTCATTTCCTACTGACTTGGTTAAGTCTCTGTGCCTCAGCTTCCTCATCTATAAAATGGGAATATTGACAGCACCTTCCTCGTAGATTTTCTTTTTAATTAAATGAAGCTTAACATGTAAAACAGCCACCATTGTTTAGGAGAGCTAACGAACATACACAGTATTGTGTTTTTTTAAGAGTGCTAAAATCTTTATTTTTCTCCCCTCAGCTTTGGAGATTTTCTTTTTAGCTTACTGATTTTTATTTTTAATTAAATGAAACAGAGCATGTAAAATACCCAGGACATGCTTAGTCGAGTTAAGTAACATACTTAATTTTTTTAATAGAATGGAAATATTTTTCCCCCAAGAATCTAATAGACAATGCCCTTACCAACACAGTTTATTAAGTATGGATAAATATACTCACCAATACATCATCTTTCACTTACTAATTACTTCCTTAATGCCTCTTTGCCTCGGTTTCCTCATATATAGAGTGGGAATATTGATAACACCTTCCTTGTACATATTATTTGTAATTACCTGAAGCAGAGCATGTAAAACACTGAGGACGTGCTTAGTATTGTTAAGTAACATGCTTAATTTTGTTTTTTTAATAAAATTGAAATCAAGTTGTCTCCCCGAAACGTTCTAGATAGACGATGCCCTTTCCCACAAAGATGACTAAGTATAGATAAAGATGGTTAGCAAAGGCAATACTCTTTCACTTACTAGCAACTTCATTAAGGCCTCAGTTTCCTGAAGTATAAATGGGAATATTGATAAGAATTTCCTCATAGATTTTGTTTTCAATTAAATGAAGCAGACCCTGTAAAACACAGAGGACATTGCTTAGTAGTCTCAGTAACATACTTAATTCTGTTTTTTCTTTTGAATAGAGACAACTGAAATTGATTTCCCCCCAGAACATTCTAGATAGACAGTGTACTTTCCACAAAGTTTACCGAGTGTAGATAAATATGCTCTCAAAACAACAGGATCTCTTTCACTCACTAGTAACTTCATTGATGCCTCTGTACCTCAGTTTCCTCATCGATAAAATGGGAATGTTGATAACATACTGCTTGTCGATTTTCCTTTTAATGAAATGAAGAAGAGCATGTAACATACCCAGGACATTGCCTAGTAGATCTAAGGAACATACTTAATGTTTTTTTAATAGACAGAATTGAAACCTAGATTTATCTCCTCACAATCTAGATAGTCAAAGCACATTCTCATGAATTTGGCAAAGGGTCGATAAATACCTCACCAAAACGCATCTCTTTCAATTACTAGTTAATTTCATTCATGCCTCTGTGCCTCCCTTTCCTCATCCATAAAATGGGAATGTTGATAACACCATCCTCGTAGATTTTCTTTTGAATTAAATGAAGCAGAACATGTGAAACACCGAGGACATTTCTTAGTAGATCTAAGTAACGTACTTAATTTGGTTTACTTTTTTAAGAGATGGAATTGAAAATGAGTATTTTTCCCCCAACAGTCTGGATGGTCTTTTCCCAAAAAGTTTACTAAGTATAGATAAATATGCTCACCAAAAAGTATGTCTTTCACTTCCTAGCAACTTCACTAATACCTCTGTGCTTCAGTGTCCTCACGTATAAAATGGGAACGTTGAGAACACCTTCCGTGTAGATTTTCTTTTGAATTAAATGCAGGCAAGCAGGGAAAACGAGATGGACTTTGTTTAGTAGATCTAAGTATCATACTTAATTTTGGTGTTTTTTCTTTCTAATAGATGGAGTTGACAAGGAGCTTTTTTCCCCCAATAATCTAGAGACAGTGCCGTTTCTGCAACTTTTACTGTGTCCATAAGCACGCTCACCATAAAGCATCTCTTTCACTTATTGGTAACTTCATTAATGCCTCTGTGCCTCAGTTTAATCATGTATCAACTGGGAGTGTTGATAACACATTCCTCTTTGATTTTTGTTTTTTTTTTTTGATTAAATGAAGCAGCGCATATGACATATCCAGGGTGTTACTTAGGAGATCTAAGTAAAACACTTAATTTTTTTTTTTTATAAGAGACAGTTAAAACTGAGTTTTTTCCTCCAACAATCTAGACAGACAATGCCCTTTGCCACAAAGTTTACTGAGTGTACATAAATACGCTCTCAAAGAAATCATCCATTTCACTTCTTGTAACTTCATTAGTGCCTCTGTGCCTCAGTTTCCTCAGCTGTAAAATGGGATGGGAATGTTGATAACACCTTCCTTGTAGATTTTCTTTTTAATTTCATGAAGCAGAGCATGTAAAACACCCAGGACATTTCTTAGTAGATCTAAGTAGCATTCTTAATTTTTTAAAATAGAATTGAAATACAGTAATTCCCACCCCCCAAATCTAGATAGAGAATGCCCTTTCACACAACGTTTACTAAGTAGAGAGAAATACGCTCAGCAAAATCATTGCTCTCACATACTGCTGCTGCCCCTAAGTTGCTTCCGTCGTGTCCGACTCTGTGCGACCTCGTAGATGGCAGCCCACCAGGCTCCCCGGTCCCTGGGATTCTCCAGACAAGAACATTGGAGTGGGGTGCCATTTCCTTCTCCAATGCATGAAATATTAGTATATTTAATAAAGTCTCTGTACCTCAGTTTCCTCATCTATATAATGGGAATGTTGATAACACCTTCCTCGTCGATTTTCTGTTGGTTTGTTTGTTTCTTTGTTTTTTTCATTTATTTTTACTCGTTGGAGGCTAATTCCTTTACAATATTGTAGTGGTTTTTGCGATACATTGACATAAATCAGCCATGGATTTACATGTGTTCCCCATCCCGATCCCCACTCCCGCCTCCCTCTCCACCCCATCCCTCTGGGTCTTCCCAGTGCACCAGCCCTGAGCACCCGTCTCCTGCATCCAACCTGGGCTGGTGATCTGTTTCACCCTTGACAGTATCCTTGTTTCCATGCTGTTCTCTCTGAACATCCCACCCTCGCCTTCTCCCTCGGAGTCTAAAAGTCTGTTCTGTACATCTGTGTCTCTTTTTCTGTTTTGTATATAGTGTTATCGTTACCATCTTTTTAAATTCCATATTTAAAATTTCCAGGGTATTATTACCATCTTTCTAAAGTAATTAGCCTTCAACTCATAAAAATAAATGAAAAAGAAAAGAGAAAAATAAAAATAATAAAAGTTAAAAAAAATTTAAAAATTCCATATATATGCATTCGTACACTGTATTGGTCTTTATCTTTCTGGCTTACTTCACTCTGTATAATGAGCTCCAGTTTCATGCATCTCATTAGAACTGATTCAGATGAATTCCTTTTAATGGCTGAGTAATATTCCATGGTGTATATGCACCACAGCTTCCTTATCCATTCGTCTGCTGATGGGCATCTAGGTTGCTTCCCTGTCCTGGCTATTATAAACAGTGCTGTG
Organism: Cervus elaphus; assembly: GCF_910594005.1. Lineage (NCBI taxonomy): Eukaryota > Metazoa > Chordata > Mammalia > Artiodactyla > Cervidae > Cervus > Cervus elaphus. Next base: position 43,617,985 of record NC_057848.1, on the reverse strand, counting down.
ATGAACATTGGGGTACACGTATCTCTTTCAGATCTAGTTTCCTTGGTGTGTATGCCCTCTGCAAATACTTTGAAAACACTTACTTTATTCCAGATAAGGTGTTTCTTTTTTATTTTCTCTTGTTGACTTAATTTTTTTTTTTTATTTTGAAAACGACCCAATCAAAAAATGGGCCAAAGAACTAAACAATCATTTCTCCAAAGAAGACATACAGATGGCTAACAAACACATGAAAACATGCTCAATTAACTCATTATCAGAGAAATGCAAATCAAAACCACCATGCGGTGCTATCTCATACCAGTCAGAATGGCTGCTATCAAAAAGTCTACAAACAATAAATGCTGGAGAGGGTGTGGAGTAAAGGGAACCCTCTTACACTGTTGGTGGGAATGCAAACTGGTACAGCCACTATGGCGAACACTGTGGAGATTCCTTAAGAAACTGGAAATAGAACTGCCATATGACCCAGCAACCCCACTGCTGGGCACACACACAGATGAAACCAGAATTGAAAGAGACACATGTACCCCAGTGTTCATCACAGCACTGTTTACAATAGCCAGGACATGGAAGCAACCTAGACGTCCATCAGCAGACGAATGGAAAGAAAGCTGTGGTACATATACACAATGCAATATTACTCAGCTACTAAAAAGAATTCATTTGAATCAGTTCTAATGAGGTGGATGAAACTGGAGCCCATTGTACAGAGGCCTATTGTTCAGAGCCTATTGTAAGTCAGAAAGAAAAACACCAATACAGTATATTAACACATATATGTGGAATTTAGAAAGATGGAAACGATGACCCTATATGCGAGACAGCAAAAGAGACACAGATGTAAAGAACAGACTTTTGGACTCTGTGAGAGAAGGCGAGGGTGGGATGATTTGAGAGAATAGCATTGAACCATGTATATTACCATATGTGAAATAGATCGCCAGTCCAGGTTCGATGCATGAGACAGAGTGCTCAGGGCTGGTGCACTGGGATGACCCTGCAGGACGGGATGGGGAGGGAGGTGGGAGGGAAGGTCAGGATGGGGAACACATGTACACCCATGGCTGATTCATGTCAATGGATGGCAAAAAACACTGCAATATTGTAAAGTAATTAGCCTCCAATTAAAATAAATAAATAAAAAATAAAAATAAGTTAAAATAATAAAAAAATAAAATTAAATTAAAAATATTATTTAAAATAATAATAAAACATTTTAAATTTTGTATTGGGGTATAGCGGATTAACAATGTTGTGGTAATTTCAGGTGAACAGCCGAAGGGCTTCAGCCATACCTACACATGTGTCCATTCTCCTCCAAACTGCCCTCCCATCCAGGCTACCACATGACATTCAGCAGTATCCACTCTTTTTTAAGATTCGTTCCCCAATACAGAGTATTGAGTTCCCTGGGCTACACAGTAGGTCCTTCTTTGTTATCTAGTTTATATACATTAGAGTGTGTATGTCAACCCCAGTCTCCCGAGAAGGCCGATTTTTAACCTACACATTAACAGACAGACAAAAAACACTATATGCCGAAACAACACACCAGGCGACCCAAGCCAAGAAAGAAACAAAAGCAAAGAGGCCAAACACAATCCCCGGTCCCGTTCTCAGTCCATAGACTCTTGGTTTCTTTCTTAAGATCACCTGTTACCTATACATCAGAAAATGATAATAACAATAACTAACCGTTATCTCTCGGCTATCCATAGGACCATTTAGGGCTTCCCTGGTAGCTCAGCGGCAAAGAATCTGCCTGCCAATGCTGGAGACAGAAGAGGCGCCGGTTCGATCCCTGGGTCGGGAAGATCCCCTGGAGTAGGAAATGGCAACCCACTCCAGTATTCTTGCCTGGAAAATGCCGTGGTCACAAAAGCCTGGCGGGGTAGTCTATGGACTCCAAAAGAGTCGGACACGACTTAGCGACTGAGGACACAGGCATAGGCGAACTCACTGCCCAGCAGAGGAAGTCGGAAGAGTCTGTTTCTTAGAAAGGCGGGGGCTGGCGGAGGCCTTGACTTTACCTGCCTGAGGCGGCCGGGCAGGCGCGTGTCCCGAGGGCGCAGCCAGGCTCTCCCGCGCCCTCTGCTGGGGACTTGGCTCCACGCAGGCTCTCCGCTTCCTTGCCTTTGCTACAAGCTTCTCGGCCTTCATGTAGTGAGAGGAGACTGCTGGGTGACACGGGGGTGAAAAGGAGATAAGGAGGGGGGAGGGCTGCAGTGGGGACGTGCGGAGTCTGAGAAGTGAAGTGCAGACTGAGGGCTGTGGAAGGGACGCAGGTTTGATCTCTGATTATGGAACTGAGATCCTACATGGCTCGGAGCAACTTAGCCATCTGCACCCACAGCTACACAGCCCGTGCACCATCATGAAATATCCCACATGAAGCATCGGAGATCCCACGTGCTGCAAGGAAGACCTGAAATGAAGCAGAGCATGAAAAACACCCAGGGCATCACTTAGTAGATCTAAGTAACATACTTAAGTTTTTTTTTTTTTAATAGGTAGAATTGAAATCAAGATCCCCCTTCAATAATCGAGACAGACCATGCCCTTTCCCAAAAAGCTTACTAACTGTCGATAAATACGCTAACCAAAAAAACTTTCATTTCCTACTGACTTGGTTAAGTCTCTGTGCCTCAGCTTCCTCATCTATAAAATGGGAATATTGACAGCACCTTCCTCGTAGATTTTCTTTTTAATTAAATGAAGCTTAACATGTAAAACAGCCACCATTGTTTAGGAGAGCTAACGAACATACACAGTATTGTGTTTTTTTAAGAGTGCTAAAATCTTTATTTTTCTCCCCTCAGCTTTGGAGATTTTCTTTTTAGCTTACTGATTTTTATTTTTAATTAAATGAAACAGAGCATGTAAAATACCCAGGACATGCTTAGTCGAGTTAAGTAACATACTTAATTTTTTTAATAGAATGGAAATATTTTTCCCCCAAGAATCTAATAGACAATGCCCTTACCAACACAGTTTATTAAGTATGGATAAATATACTCACCAATACATCATCTTTCACTTACTAATTACTTCCTTAATGCCTCTGTGCCTCGGTTTCCTCATATATAGAGTGGGAATATTGATAACACCTTCCTTGTACATATTATTTGTAATTACCTGAAGCAGAGCATGTAAAACACTGAGGACGTGCTTAGTATTGTTAAGTAACATGCTTAATTTTGTTTTTTTAATAAAATTGAAATCAAGTTGTCTCCCCGAAACGTTCTAGATAGACGATGCCCTTTCCCACAAAGATGACTAAGTATAGATAAAGATGGTTAGCAAAGGCAATACTCTTTCACTTACTAGCAACTTCATTAAGGCCTCAGTTTCCTGAAGTATAAATGGGAATATTGATAAGAATTTCCTCATAGATTTTGTTTTCAATTAAATGAAGCAGACCCTGTAAAACACAGAGGACATTGCTTAGTAGTCTCAGTAACATACTTAATTCTGTTTTTTCTTTTGAATAGAGACAACTGAAATTGATTTCCCCCCAGAACATTCTAGATAGACAGTGTACTTTCCACAAAGTTTACCGAGTGTAGATAAATATGCTCTCAAAACAACAGGATCTCTTTCACTCACTAGTAACTTCATTGATGCCTCTGTACCTCAGTTTCCTCATCGATAAAATGGGAATGTTGATAACATACTGCTTGTCGATTTTCCTTTTAATGAAATGAAGAAGAGCATGTAACATACCCAGGACATTGCCTAGTAGATCTAAGGAACATACTTAATGTTTTTTTAATAGACAGAATTGAAACCTAGATTTATCTCCTCACAATCTAGATAGTCAAAGCACATTCTCATGAATTTGGCAAAGGGTCGATAAATACCTCACCAAAACGCATCTCTTTCAATTACTAGTTAATTTCATTCATGCCTCTGTGCCTCCCTTTCCTCATCCATAAAATGGGAATGTTGATAACACCATCCTCGTAGATTTTCTTTTGAATTAAATGAAGCAGAACATGTGAAACACCGAGGACATTTCTTAGTAGATCTAAGTAACGTACTTAATTTGGTTTACTTTTTTAAGAGATGGAATTGAAAATGAGTATTTTTCCCCCAACAGTCTGGATGGTCTTTTCCCAAAAAGTTTACTAAGTATAGATAAATATGCTCACCAAAAAGTATGTCTTTCACTTCCTAGCAACTTCACTAATACCTCTGTGCTTCAGTGTCCTCACGTATAAAATGGGAACGTTGAGAACACCTTCCGTGTAGATTTTCTTTTGAATTAAATGCAGGCAAGCAGGGAAAACGAGATGGACTTTGTTTAGTAGATCTAAGTATCATACTTAATTTTGGTGTTTTTTCTTTCTAATAGATGGAGTTGACAAGGAGCTTTTTTCCCCCAATAATCTAGAGACAGTGCCGTTTCTGCAACTTTTACTGTGTCCATAAGCACGCTCACCATAAAGCATCTCTTTCACTTATTGGTAACTTCATTAATGCCTCTGTGCCTCAGTTTAATCATGTATCAACTGGGAGTGTTGATAACACATTCCTCTTTGATTTTTGTTTTTTTTTTTTGATTAAATGAAGCAGCGCATATGACATATCCAGGGTGTTACTTAGGAGATCTAAGTAAAACACTTAATTTTTTTTTTTTATAAGAGACAGTTAAAACTGAGTTTTTTCCTCCAACAATCTAGACAGACAATGCCCTTTGCCACAAAGTTTACTGAGTGTACATAAATACGCTCTCAAAGAAATCATCCATTTCACTTCTTGTAACTTCATTAGTGCCTCTGTGCCTCAGTTTCCTCAGCTGTAAAATGGGATGGGAATGTTGATAACACCTTCCTTGTAGATTTTCTTTTTAATTTCATGAAGCAGAGCATGTAAAACACCCAGGACATTTCTTAGTAGATCTAAGTAGCATTCTTAATTTTTTAAAATAGAATTGAAATACAGTAATTCCCACCCCCCAAATCTAGATAGAGAATGCCCTTTCACACAACGTTTACTAAGTAGAGAGAAATACGCTCAGCAAAATCATTGCTCTCACATACTGCTGCTGCCCCTAAGTTGCTTCCGTCGTGTCCGACTCTGTGCGACCTCGTAGATGGCAGCCCACCAGGCTCCCCGGTCCCTGGGATTCTCCAGACAAGAACATTGGAGTGGGGTGCCATTTCCTTCTCCAATGCATGAAATATTAGTATATTTAATAAAGTCTCTGTACCTCAGTTTCCTCATCTATATAATGGGAATGTTGATAACACCTTCCTCGTCGATTTTCTGTTGGTTTGTTTGTTTCTTTGTTTTTTTCATTTATTTTTACTCGTTGGAGGCTAATTCCTTTACAATATTGTAGTGGTTTTTGCGATACATTGACATAAATCAGCCATGGATTTACATGTGTTCCCCATCCCGATCCCCACTCCCGCCTCCCTCTCCACCCCATCCCTCTGGGTCTTCCCAGTGCACCAGCCCTGAGCACCCGTCTCCTGCATCCAACCTGGGCTGGTGATCTGTTTCACCCTTGACAGTATCCTTGTTTCCATGCTGTTCTCTCTGAACATCCCACCCTCGCCTTCTCCCTCGGAGTCTAAAAGTCTGTTCTGTACATCTGTGTCTCTTTTTCTGTTTTGTATATAGTGTTATCGTTACCATCTTTTTAAATTCCATATTTAAAATTTCCAGGGTATTATTACCATCTTTCTAAAGTAATTAGCCTTCAACTCATAAAAATAAATGAAAAAGAAAAGAGAAAAATAAAAATAATAAAAGTTAAAAAAAATTTAAAAATTCCATATATATGCATTCGTACACTGTATTGGTCTTTATCTTTCTGGCTTACTTCACTCTGTATAATGAGCTCCAGTTTCATGCATCTCATTAGAACTGATTCAGATGAATTCCTTTTAATGGCTGAGTAATATTCCATGGTGTATATGCACCACAGCTTCCTTATCCATTCGTCTGCTGATGGGCATCTAGGTTGCTTCCCTGTCCTGGCTATTATAAACAGTGCTGTGATGAACATTGGGGTACACGTATCTCTTTCAGATCTAGTTTCCTTGGTGTGTATGCCCTCTGCAAATACTTTGAAAACACTTACTTTATTCCAGATAAGGTGTTTCTTTTTTATTTTCTCTTGTTGACTTAATTTTTTTTTTTTATTTTGAAAACGACCCAATCAAAAAATGGGCCAAAGAACTAAACAATCATTTCTCCAAAGAAGACATACAGATGGCTAACAAACACATGAAAACATGCTCAATTAACTCATTATCAGAGAAATGCAAATCAAAACCACCATGCGGTGCTATCTCATACCAGTCAGAATGGCTGCTATCAAAAAGTCTACAAACAATAAATGCTGGAGAGGGTGTGGAGTAAAGGGAACCCTCTTACACTGTTGGTGGGAATGCAAACTGGTACAGCCACTATGGCGAACACTGTGGAGATTCCTTAAGAAACTGGAAATAGAACTGCCATATGACCCAGCAACCCCACTGCTGGGCACACACACAGATGAAACCAGAATTGAAAGAGACACATGTACCCCAGTGTTCATCACAGCACTGTTTACAATAGCCAGGACATGGAAGCAACCTAGACGTCCATCAGCAGACGAATGGAAAGAAAGCTGTGGTACATATACACAATGCAATATTACTCAGCTACTAAAAAGAATTCATTTGAATCAGTTCTAATGAGGTGGATGAAACTGGAGCCCATTGTACAGAGGCCTATTGTTCAGAGCCTATTGTAAGTCAGAAAGAAAAACACCAATACAGTATATTAACACATATATGTGGAATTTAGAAAGATGGAAACGATGACCCTATATGCGAGACAGCAAAAGAGACACAGATGTAAAGAACAGACTTTTGGACTCTGTGAGAGAAGGCGAGGGTGGGATGATTTGAGAGAATAGCATTGAACCATGTATATTACCATATGTGAAATAGATCGCCAGTCCAGGTTCGATGCATGAGACAGAGTGCTCAGGGCTGGTGCACTGGGATGACCCTGCAGGACGGGATGGGGAGGGAGGTGGGAGGGAAGGTCAGGATGGGGAACACATGTACACCCATGGCTGATTCATGTCAATGGATGGCAAAAAACACTGCAATATTGTAAAGTAATTAGCCTCCAATTAAAATAAATAAATAAAAAATAAAAATAAGTTAAAATAATAAAAAAATAAAATTAAATTAAAAATATTATTTAAAATAATAATAAAACATTTTAAATTTTGTATTGGGGTATAGCGGATTAACAATGTTGTGGTAATTTCAGGTGAACAGCCGAAGGGCTTCAGCCATACCTACACATGTGTCCATTCTCCTCCAAACTGCCCTCCCATCCAGGCTACCACATGACATTCAGCAGTATCCACTCTTTTTTAAGATTCGTTCCCCAATACAGAGTATTGAGTTCCCTGGGCTACACAGTAGGTCCTTCTTTGTTATCTAGTTTATATACATTAGAGTGTGTATGTCAACCCCAGTCTCCCGAGAAGGCCGATTTTTAACCTACACATTAACAGACAGACAAAAAACACTATATGCCGAAACAACACACCAGGCGACCCAAGCCAAGAAAGAAACAAAAGCAAAGAGGCCAAACACAATCCCCGGTCCCGTTCTCAGTCCATAGACTCTTGGTTTCTTTCTTAAGATCACCTGTTACCTATACATCAGAAAATGATAATAACAATAACTAACCGTTATCTCTCGGCTATCCATAGGACCATTTAGGGCTTCCCTGGTAGCTCAGCGGCAAAGAATCTGCCTGCCAATGCTGGAGACAGAAGAGGCGCCGGTTCGATCCCTGGGTCGGGAAGATCCCCTGGAGTAGGAAATGGCAACCCACTCCAGTATTCTTGCCTGGAAAATGCCGTGGTCACAAAAGCCTGGCGGGGTAGTCTATGGACTCCAAAAGAGTCGGACACGACTTAGCGACTGAGGACACAGGCATAGGCGAACTCACTGCCCAGCAGAGGAAGTCGGAAGAGTCTGTTTCTTAGAAAGGCGGGGGCTGGCGGAGGCCTTGACTTTACCTGCCTGAGGCGGCCGGGCAGGCGCGTGTCCCGAGGGCGCAGCCAGGCTCTCCCGCGCCCTCTGCTGGGGACTTGGCTCCACGCAGGCTCTCCGCTTCCTTGCCTTTGCTACAAGCTTCTCGGCCTTCATGTAGTGATAGGAGACTGCTGGGTGACACGGGGGTGAAAAGGAGATAAGGAGGGGGGAGGGCTGCAGTGGGGACGTGCGGAGTCTGAGAAGTGAAGTGCAGACTGAGGGCTGTGGAAGGGACGCAGGTTTGATCTCTGATTATGGAACTGAGATCCTACATGGCTCGGAGCAACTTAGCCATCTGCACCCACAGCTACACAGCCCGTGCACCATCATGAAATATCCCACATGAAGCATCGGAGATCCCACGTGCTGCAAGGAAGACCTGAAATGAAGCAGAGCATGAAAAACACCCAGGGCATCACTTAGTAGATCTAAGTAACATACTTAAGTTTTTTTTTTTTTAATAGGTAGAATTGAAATCAAGATCCCCCTTCAATAATCGAGACAGACCATGCCCTTTCCCAAAAAGCTTACTAACTGTCGATAAATACGCTAACCAAAAAAACTTTCATTTCCTACTGACTTGGTTAAGTCTCTGTGCCTCAGCTTCCTCATCTATAAAATGGGAATATTGACAGCACCTTCCTCGTAGATTTTCTTTTTAATTAAATGAAGCTTAACATGTAAAACAGCCACCATTGTTTAGGAGAGCTAACGAACATACACAGTATTGTGTTTTTTTAAGAGTGCTAAAATCTTTATTTTTCTCCCCTCAGCTTTGGAGATTTTCTTTTTAGCTTACTGATTTTTATTTTTAATTAAATGAAACAGAGCATGTAAAATACCCAGGACATGCTTAGTCGAGTTAAGTAACATACTTAATTTTTTTAATAGAATGGAAATATTTTTCCCCCAAGAATCTAATAGACAATGCCCTTACCAACACAGTTTATTAAGTATGGATAAATATACTCACCAATACATCATCTTTCACTTACTAATTACTTCCTTAATGCCTCTGTGCCTCGGTTTCCTCATATATAGAGTGGGAATATTGATAACACCTTCCTTGTACATATTATTTGTAATTACCTGAAGCAGAGCATGTAAAACACTGAGGACGTGCTTAGTATTGTTAAGTAACATGCTTAATTTTGTTTTTTTAATAAAATTGAAATCAAGTTGTCTCCCCGAAACGTTCTAGATAGACGATGCCCTTTCCCACAAAGATGACTAAGTATAGATAAAGATGGTTAGCAAAGGCAATACTCTTTCACTTACTAGCAACTTCATTAAGGCCTCAGTTTCCTGAAGTATAAATGGGAATATTGATAAGAATTTCCTCATAGATTTTGTTTTCAATTAAATGAAGCAGACCCTGTAAAACACAGAGGACATTGCTTAGTAGTCTCAGTAACATACTTAATTCTGTTTTTTCTTTTGAATAGAGACAACTGAAATTGATTTCCCCCCAGAACATTCTAGATAGACAGTGTACTTTCCACAAAGTTTACCGAGTGTAGATAAATATGCTCTCAAAACAACAGGATCTCTTTCACTCACTAGTAACTTCATTGATGCCTCTGTACCTCAGTTTCCTCATCGATAAAATGGGAATGTTGATAACATACTGCTTGTCGATTTTCCTTTTAATGAAATGAAGAAGAGCATGTAACATACCCAGGACATTGCCTAGTAGATCTAAGGAACATACTTAATGTTTTTTTAATAGACAGAATTGAAACCTAGATTTATCTCCTCACAATCTAGATAGTCAAAGCACATTCTCATGAATTTGGCAAAGGGTCGATAAATACCTCACCAAAACGCATCTCTTTCAATTACTAGTTAATTTCATTCATGCCTCTGTGCCTCCCTTTCCTCATCCATAAAATGGGAATGTTGATAACACCATCCTCGTAGATTTTCTTTTGAATTAAATGAAGCAGAACATGTGAAACACCGAGGACATTTCTTAGTAGATCTAAGTAACGTACTTAATTTGGTTTACTTTTTTAAGAGATGGAATTGAAAATGAGTATTTTTCCCCCAACAGTCTGGATGGTCTTTTCCCAAAAAGTTTACTAAGTATAGATAAATATGCTCACCAAAAAGTATGTCTTTCACTTCCTAGCAACTTCACTAATACCTCTGTGCTTCAGTGTCCTCACGTATAAAATGGGAACGTTGAGAACACCTTCCGTGTAGATTTTCTTTTGAATTAAATGCAGGCAAGCAGGGAAAACGAGATGGACTTTGTTTAGTAGATCTAAGTATCATACTTAATTTTGGTGTTTTTTCTTTCTAATAGATGGAGTTGACAAGGAGCTTTTTTCCCCCAATAATCTAGAGACAGTGCCGTTTCTGCAACTTTTACTGTGTCCATAAGCACGCTCACCATAAAGCATCTCTTTCACTTATTGGTAACTTCATTAATGCCTCTGTGCCTCAGTTTAATCATGTGTCAACTGGGAGTGTTGATAACACATTCCTCTTTGATTTTTGTTTTTTTTTTTGATTAAATGAAGCAGCGCATATGACATATCCAGGGTGTTACTTAGGAGATCTAAGTAAAACACTTAATTTTTTTTTTTTATAAGAGACAGTTAAAACTGAGTTTTTTCCTCCAACAATCTAGACAGACAATGCCCTTTGCCACAAAGTTTACTGAGTGTACATAAATACGCTCTCAAAGAAATCATCCATTTCACTTCTTGTAACTTCATTAGTGCCTCTGTGCCTCAGTTTCCTCAGCTGTAAAATGGGATGGGAATGTTGATAACACCTTCCTTGTAGATTTTCTTTTTAATTTCATGAAGCAGAGCATGTAAAACACCCAGGACATTTCTTAGTAGATCTAAGTAGCATTCTTAATTTTTTAAAATAGAATTGAAATACAGTAATTCCCACCCCCCAAATCTAGATAGAGAATGCCCTTTCACACAACGTTTACTAAGTAGAGAGAAATACGCTCAGCAAAATCATTGCTCTCACATACTGCTGCTGCCCCTAAGTTGCTTCCGTCGTGTCCGACTCTGTGCGACCTCGTAGATGGCAGCCCACCAGGCTCCCCGGTCCCTGGGATTCTCCAGACAAGAACATTGGAGTGGGGTGCCATTTCCTTCTCCAATGCATGAAATATTAGTATATTTAATAAAGTCTCTGTACCTCAGTTTCCTCATCTATATAATGGGAATGTTGATAACACCTTCCTCGTCGATTTTCTGTTGGTTTGTTTGTTTCTTTGTTTTTTTCATTTATTTTTACTCGTTGGAGGCTAATTCCTTTACAATATTGTAGTGGTTTTTGCGATACATTGACATAAATCAGCCATGGATTTACATGTGTTCCCCATCCCGATCCCCACTCCCGCCTCCCTCTCCACCCCATCCCTCTGGGTCTTCCCAGTGCACCAGCCCTGAGCACCCGTCTCCTGCATCCAACCTGGGCTGGTGATCTGTTTCACCCTTGACAGTATCCTTGTTTCCATGCTGTTCTCTCTGAACATCCCACCCTCGCCTTCTCCCTCGGAGTCTAAAAGTCTGTTCTGTACATCTGTGTCTCTTTTTCTGTTTTGTATATAGTGTTATCGTTACCATCTTTTTAAATTCCATATTTAAAATTTCCAGGGTATTATTACCATCTTTCTAAAGTAATTAGCCTTCAACTCATAAAAATAAATGAAAAAGAAAAGAGAAAAATAAAAATAATAAAAGTTAAAAAAAATTTAAAAATTCCATATATATGCATTCGTACACTGTATTGGTCTTTATCTTTCTGGCTTACTTCACTCTGTATAATGAGCTCCAGTTTCATGCATCTCATTAGAACTGATTCAGATGAATTCCTTTTAATGGCTGAGTAATATTCCATGGTGTATATGCACCACAGCTTCCTTATCCATTCGTCTGCTGATGGGCATCTAGGTTGCTTCCCTGTCCTGGCTATTATAAACAGTGCTGTGATGAACATTGGGGTACACGTATCTCTTTCAGATCTAGTTTCCTTGGTGTGTATGCCCTCTGCAAATACTTTGAAAACACTTACTTTATTCCAGATAAGGTGTTTCTTTTTTATTTTCTCTTGTTGACTTAATTTTTTTTTTTTATTTTGAAAACGACCCAATCAAAAAATGGGCCAAAGAACTAAACAATCATTTCTCCAAAGAAGACATACAGATGGCTAACAAACACATGAAAACATGCTCAATTAACTCATTATCAGAGAAATGCAAATCAAAACCACCATGCGGTGCTATCTCATACCAGTCAGAATGGCTGCTATCAAAAAGTCTACAAACAATAAATGCTGGAGAGGGTGTGGAGTAAAGGGAACCCTCTTACACTGTTGGTGGGAATGCAAACTGGTACAGCCACTATGGCGAACACTGTGGAGATTCCTTAAGAAACTGGAAATAGAACTGCCATATGACCCAGCAACCCCACTGCTGGGCACACACACAGATGAAACCAGAATTGAAAGAGACACATGTACCCCAGTGTTCATCACAGCACTGTTTACAATAGCCAGGACATGGAAGCAACCTAGACGTCCATCAGCAGACGAATGGAAAGAAAGCTGTGGTACATATACACAATGCAATATTACTCAGCTACTAAAAAGAATTCATTTGAATCAGTTCTAATGAGGTGGATGAAACTGGAGCCCATTGTACAGAGGCCTATTGTTCAGAGCCTATTGTAAGTCAGAAAGAAAAACACCAATACAGTATATTAACACATATATGTGGAATTTAGAAAGATGGAAACGATGACCCTATATGCGAGACAGCAAAAGAGACACAGATGTAAAGAACAGACTTTTGGACTCTGTGAGAGAAGGCGAGGGTGGGATGATTTGAGAGAATAGCATTGAACCATGTATATTACCATATGTGAAATAGATCGCCAGTCCAGGTTCGATGCATGAGACAGAGTGCTCAGGGCTGGTGCACTGGGATGACCCTGCAGGACGGGATGGGGAGGGAGGTGGGAGGGAAGGTCAGGATGGGGAACACATGTACACCCATGGCTGATTCATGTCAATGGATGGCAAAAAACACTGCAATATTGTAAAGTAATTAGCCTCCAATTAAAATAAATAAATAAAAAATAAAAATAAGTTAAAATAATAAAAAAATAAAATTAAATTAAAAATATTATTTAAAATAATAATAAAACATTTTAAATTTTGTATTGGGGTATAGCGGATTAACAATGTTGTGGTAATTTCAGGTGAACAGCCGAAGGGCTTCAGCCATACCTACACATGTGTCCATTCTCCTCCAAACTGCCCTCCCATCCAGGCTACCACATGACATTCAGCAGTATCCACTCTTTTTTAAGATTCGTTCCCCAATACAGAGTATTGAGTTCCCTGGGCTACACAGTAGGTCCTTCTTTGTTATCTAGTTTATATACATTAGAGTGTGTATGTCAACCCCAGTCTCCCGAGAAGGCCGATTTTTAACCTACACATTAACAGACAGACAAAAAACACTATATGCCGAAACAACACACCAGGCGACCCAAGCCAAGAAAGAAACAAAAGCAAAGAGGCCAAACACAATCCCCGGTCCCGTTCTCAGTCCATAGACTCTTGGTTTCTTTCTTAAGATCACCTGTTACCTATACATCAGAAAATGATAATAACAATAACTAACCGTTATCTCTCGGCTATCCATAGGACCATTTAGGGCTTCCCTGGTAGCTCAGCGGCAAAGAATCTGCCTGCCAATGCTGGAGACAGAAGAGGCGCCGGTTCGATCCCTGGGTCGGGAAGATCCCCTGGAGTAGGAAATGGCAACCCACTCCAGTATTCTTGCCTGGAAAATGCCGTGGTCACAAAAGCCTGGCGGGGTAGTCTATGGACTCCAAAAGAGTCGGACACGACTTAGCGACTGAGGACACAGGCATAGGCGAACTCACTGCCCAGCAGAGGAAGTCGGAAGAGTCTGTTTCTTAGAAAGGCGGGGGCTGGCGGAGGCCTTGACTTTACCTGCCTGAGGCGGCCGGGCAGGCGCGTGTCCCGAGGGCGCAGCCAGGCTCTCCCGCGCCCTCTGCTGGGGACTTGGCTCCACGCAGGCTCTCCGCTTCCTTGCCTTTGCTACAAGCTTCTCGGCCTTCATGTAGTGAGAGGAGACTGCTGGGTGACACGGGGGTGAAGAGGAGATAAGGAGGGGGGAGGGCTGCAGTGGGGACGTGCGGAGTCTGAGAAGTGAAGTGCAGACTGAGGGCTGTGGAAGGGACGCAGGTTTGATCTCTGATTATGGAACTGAGATCCTACATGGCTCGGAGCAACTTAGCCATCTGCACCCACAGCTACACAGCCCGTGCACCATCATGAAATATCCCACATGAAGCATCGGAGATCCCACGTGCTGCAAGGAAGACCTGAAATGAAGCAGAGCATGAAAAACACCCAGGGCATCACTTAGTAGATCTAAGTAACATACTTAAGTTTTTTTTTTTTTAATAGGTAGAATTGAAATCAAGATCCCCCTTCAATAATCGAGACAGACCATGCCCTTTCCCAAAAAGCTTACTAACTGTCGATAAATACGCTAACCAAAAAAACTTTCATTTCCTACTGACTTGGTTAAGTCTCTGTGCCTCAGCTTCCTCATCTATAAAATGGGAATATTGACAGCACCTTCCTCGTAGATTTTCTTTTTAATTAAATGAAGCTTAACATGTAAAACAGCCACCATTGTTTAGGAGAGCTAACGAACATACACAGTATTGTGTTTTTTTAAGAGTGCTAAAATCTTTATTTTTCTCCCCTCAGCTTTGGAGATTTTCTTTTTAGCTTACTGATTTTTATTTTTAATTAAATGAAACAGAGCATGTAAAATACCCAGGACATGCTTAGTCGAGTTAAGTAACATACTTAATTTTTTTAATAGAATGGAAATATTTTTCCCCCAAGAATCTAATAGACAATGCCCTTACCAACACAGTTTATTAAGTATGGATAAATATACTCACCAATACATCATCTTTCACTTACTAATTACTTCCTTAATGCCTCTTTGCCTCGGTTTCCTCATATATAGAGTGGGAATATTGATAACACCTTCCTTGTACATATTATTTGTAATTACCTGAAGCAGAGCATGTAAAACACTGAGGACGTGCTTAGTATTGTTAAGTAACATGCTTAATTTTGTTTTTTTAATAAAATTGAAATCAAGTTGTCTCCCCGAAACGTTCTAGATAGACGATGCCCTTTCCCACAAAGATGACTAAGTATAGATAAAGATGGTTAGCAAAGGCAATACTCTTTCACTTACTAGCAACTTCATTAAGGCCTCAGTTTCCTGAAGTATAAATGGGAATATTGATAAGAATTTCCTCATAGATTTTGTTTTCAATTAAATGAAGCAGACCCTGTAAAACACAGAGGACATTGCTTAGTAGTCTCAGTAACATACTTAATTCTGTTTTTTCTTTTGAATAGAGACAACTGAAATTGATTTCCCCCCAGAACATTCTAGATAGACAGTGTACTTTCCACAAAGTTTACCGAGTGTAGATAAATATGCTCTCAAAACAACAGGATCTCTTTCACTCACTAGTAACTTCATTGATGCCTCTGTACCTCAGTTTCCTCATCGATAAAATGGGAATGTTGATAACATACTGCTTGTCGATTTTCCTTTTAATGAAATGAAGAAGAGCATGTAACATACCCAGGACATTGCCTAGTAGATCTAAGGAACATACTTAATGTTTTTTTAATAGACAGAATTGAAACCTAGATTTATCTCCTCACAATCTAGATAGTCAAAGCACATTCTCATGAATTTGGCAAAGGGTCGATAAATACCTCACCAAAACGCATCTCTTTCAATTACTAGTTAATTTCATTCATGCCTCTGTGCCTCCCTTTCCTCATCCATAAAATGGGAATGTTGATAACACCATCCTCGTAGATTTTCTTTTGAATTAAATGAAGCAGAACATGTGAAACACCGAGGACATTTCTTAGTAGATCTAAGTAACGTACTTAATTTGGTTTACTTTTTTAAGAGATGGAATTGAAAATGAGTATTTTTCCCCCAACAGTCTGGATGGTCTTTTCCCAAAAAGTTTACTAAGTATAGATAAATATGCTCACCAAAAAGTATGTCTTTCACTTCCTAGCAACTTCACTAATACCTCTGTGCTTCAGTGTCCTCACGTATAAAATGGGAACGTTGAGAACACCTTCCGTGTAGATTTTCTTTTGAATTAAATGCAGGCAAGCAGGGAAAACGAGATGGACTTTGTTTAGTAGATCTAAGTATCATACTTAATTTTGGTGTTTTTTCTTTCTAATAGATGGAGTTGACAAGGAGCTTTTTTCCCCCAATAATCTAGAGACAGTGCCGTTTCTGCAACTTTTACTGTGTCCATAAGCACGCTCACCATAAAGCATCTCTTTCACTTATTGGTAACTTCATTAATGCCTCTGTGCCTCAGTTTAATCATGTATCAACTGGGAGTGTTGATAACACATTCCTCTTTGATTTTTGTTTTTTTTTTTGATTAAATGAAGCAGCGCATATGACATATCCAGGGTGTTACTTAGGAGATCTAAGTAAAACACTTAATTTTTTTTTTTTATAAGAGACAGTTAAAACTGAGTTTTTTCCTCCAACAATCTAGACAGACAATGCCCTTTGCCACAAAGTTTACTGAGTGTACATAAATACGCTCTCAAAGAAATCATCCATTTCACTTCTTGTAACTTCATTAGTGCCTCTGTGCCTCAGTTTCCTCAGCTGTAAAATGGGATGGGAATGTTGATAACACCTTCCTTGTAGATTTTCTTTTTAATTTCATGAAGCAGAGCATGTAAAACACCCAGGACATTTCTTAGTAGATCTAAGTAGCATTCTTAATTTTTTAAAATAGAATTGAAATACAGTAATTCCCACCCCCCAAATCTAGATAGAGAATGCCCTTTCACACAACGTTTACTAAGTAGAGAGAAATACGCTCAGCAAAATCATTGCTCTCACATACTGCTGCTGCCCCTAAGTTGCTTCCGTCGTGTCCGACTCTGTGCGACCTCGTAGATGGCAGCCCACCAGGCTCCCCGGTCCCTGGGATTCTCCAGACAAGAACATTGGAGTGGGGTGCCATTTCCTTCTCCAATGCATGAAATATTAGTATATTTAATAAAGTCTCTGTACCTCAGTTTCCTCATCTATATAATGGGAATGTTGATAACACCTTCCTCGTCGATTTTCTGTTGGTTTGTTTGTTTCTTTGTTTTTTTCATTTATTTTTACTCGTTGGAGGCTAATTCCTTTACAATATTGTAGTGGTTTTTGCGATACATTGACATAAATCAGCCATGGATTTACATGTGTTCCCCATCCCGATCCCCACTCCCGCCTCCCTCTCCACCCCATCCCTCTGGGTCTTCCCAGTGCACCAGCCCTGAGCACCCGTCTCCTGCATCCAACCTGGGCTGGTGATCTGTTTCACCCTTGACAGTATCCTTGTTTCCATGCTGTTCTCTCTGAACATCCCACCCTCGCCTTCTCCCTCGGAGTCTAAAAGTCTGTTCTGTACATCTGTGTCTCTTTTTCTGTTTTGTATATAGTGTTATCGTTACCATCTTTTTAAATTCCATATTTAAAATTTCCAGGGTATTATTACCATCTTTCTAAAGTAATTAGCCTTCAACTCATAAAAATAAATGAAAAAGAAAAGAGAAAAATAAAAATAATAAAAGTTAAAAAAAATTTAAAAATTCCATATATATGCATTCGTACACTGTATTGGTCTTTATCTTTCTGGCTTACTTCACTCTGTATAATGAGCTCCAGTTTCATGCATCTCATTAGAACTGATTCAGATGAATTCCTTTTAATGGCTGAGTAATATTCCATGGTGTATATGCACCACAGCTTCCTTATCCATTCGTCTGCTGATGGGCATCTAGGTTGCTTCCCTGTCCTGGCTATTATAAACAGTGCTGTGATGAACATTGGGGTACACGTATCTCTTTCAGATCTAGTTTCCTTGGTGTGTATGCCCTCTGCAAATACTTTTAAAACACTTACTTTATTCCAGATAAGGTGTTTCTTTTTTATTTTCTCTTGTTGACTTAATTTTTTTTTTTTTATTTTGAAAACGACCCAATCAAAAAATGGGCCAAAGAACTAAACAATCATTTCTCCAAAGAAGACATACAGATGGCTAACAAACACATGAAAACATGCTCAATTAACTCATTATCAGAGAAATGCAAATCAAAACCACCATGCGGTGCTATCTCATACCAGTCAGAATGGCTGCTATCAAAAAGTCTACAAACAATAAATGCTGGAGAGGGTGTGGAGTAAAGGGAACCCTCTTACACTGTTGGTGGGAATGCAAACTGGTACAGCCACTATGGCGAACACTGTGGAGATTCCTTAAGAAACTGGAAATAGAACTGCCATATGACCCAGCAACCCCACTGCTGGGCACACACACAGATGAAACCAGAATTGAAAGAGACACATGTACCCCAGTGTTCATCACAGCACTGTTTACAATAGCCAGGACATGGAAGCAACCTAGACGTCCATCAGCAGACGAATGGAAAGAAAGCTGTGGTACATATACACAATGCAATATTACTCAGCTACTAAAAAGAATTCATTTGAATCAGTTCTAATGAGGTGGATGAAACTGGAGCCCATTGTACAGAGGCCTATTGTTCAGAGCCTATTGTAAGTCAGAAAGAAAAACACCAATACAGTATATTAACACATATATGTGGAATTTAGAAAGATGGAAACGATGACCCTATATGCGAGACAGCAAAAGAGACACAGATGTAAAGAACAGACTTTTGGACTCTGTGAGAGAAGGCGAGGGTGGGATGATTTGAGAGAATAGCATTGAACCATGTATATTACCATATGTGAAATAGATCGCCAGTCCAGGTTCGATGCATGAGACAGAGTGCTCAGGGCTGGTGCACTGGGATGACCCTGCAGGACGGGATGGGGAGGGAGGTGGGAGGGAAGGTCAGGATGGGGAACACATGTACACCCATGGCTGATTCATGTCAATGGATGGCAAAAAACACTGCAATATTGTAAAGTAATTAGCCTCCAATTAAAATAAATAAATAAAAAATAAAAATAAGTTAAAATAATAAAAAAATAAAATTAAATTAAAAATATTATTTAAAATAATAATAAAACATTTTAAATTTTGTATTGGGGTATAGCGGATTAACAATGTTGTGGTAATTTCAGGTGAACAGCCGAAGGGCTTCAGCCATACCTACACATGTGTCCATTCTCCTCCAAACTGCCCTCCCATCCAGGCTACCACATGACATTCAGCAGTATCCACTCTTTTTTAAGATTCGTTCCCCAATACAGAGTATTGAGTTCCCTGGGCTACACAGTAGGTCCTTCTTTGTTATCTAGTTTATATACATTAGCGTGTGTATGTCAACCCCAGTCTCCCGAGAAGGCCGATTTTTAACCTACACATTAACAGACAGACAGACAAAAAACACTATATGCCGAAACAACACACCGGGCGACCCAAGCCAAGAAAGAAACAAAAGCAAAGAGGCCAAACACAATCCCCGGTCCCGTTCTCAGTCCATAGACTCTTGGTTTCTTTCTTAAGATCACCTGTTACCTATACATCAGAAAATGATAATAACAATAACTAACCGTTATCTCTCGGCTATCCATAGGACCATTTAGGGCTTCCCTGGTAGCTCAGCGGCAAAGAATCTGCCTGCCAATGCTGGAGACAGAAGAGGCGCCGGTTCGATCCCTGGGTCGGGAAGATCCCCTGGAGTAGGAAATGGCAACCCACTCCAGTATTCTTGCCTGGAAAATGCCGTGGTCACAAAAGCCTGGCGGGGTAGTCTATGGACTCCAAAAGAGTCGGACACGACTTAGCGACTGAGGACACAGGCATAGGCGAACTCACTGCCCAGCAGAGGAAGTCGGAAGAGTCTGTTTCTTAGAAAGGCGGGGGCTGGCGGAGGCCTTGACTTTACCTGCCTGAGGCGGCCGGGCAGGCGCGTGTCCCGAGGGCGCAGCCAGGCTCTCCCGCGCCCTCTGCTGGGGACTTGGCTCCACGCAGGCTCTCCGCTTCCTTGCCTTTGCTACAAGCTTCTCGGCCTTCATGTAGTGATAGGAGACTGCTGGGTGACACGGGGGTGAAAAGGAGATAAGGAGGGGGGAGGGCTGCAGTGGGGACGTGCGGAGTCTGAGAAGTGAAGTGCAGACTGAGGGCTGTGGAAGGGACGCAGGTTTGATCTCTGATTATGGAACTGAGATCCTACATGGCTCGGAGCAACTTAGCCATCTGCACCCACAGCTACACAGCCCGTGCACCATCATGAAATATCCCACATGAAGCATCGGAGATCCCACGTGCTGCAAGGAAGACCTGAAATGAAGCAGAGCATGAAAAACACCCAGGGCATCACTTAGTAGATCTAAGTAACATACTTAAGTTTTTTTTTTTTTAATAGGTAGAATTGAAATCAAGATCCCCCTTCAATAATCGAGACAGACCATGCCCTTTCCCAAAAAGCTTACTAACTGTCGATAAATACGCTAACCAAAAAAACTTTCATTTCCTACTGACTTGGTTAAGTCTCTGTGCCTCAGCTTCCTCATCTATAAAATGGGAATATTGACAGCACCTTCCTCGTAGATTTTCTTTTTAATTAAATGAAGCTTAACATGTAAAACAGCCACCATTGTTTAGGAGAGCTAACGAACATACACAGTATTGTGTTTTTTTAAGAGTGCTAAAATCTTTATTTTTCTCCCCTCAGCTTTGGAGATTTTCTTTTTAGCTTACTGATTTTTATTTTTAATTAAATGAAACAGAGCATGTAAAATACCCAGGACATGCTTAGTCGAGTTAAGTAACATACTTAATTTTTTTAATAGAATGGAAATATTTTTCCCCCAAGAATCTAATAGACAATGCCCTTACCAACACAGTTTATTAAGTATGGATAAATATACTCACCAATACATCATCTTTCACTTACTAATTACTTCCTTAATGCCTCTTTGCCTCGGTTTCCTCATATATAGAGTGGGAATATTGATAACACCTTCCTTGTACATATTATTTGTAATTACCTGAAGCAGAGCATGTAAAACACTGAGGACGTGCTTAGTATTGTTAAGTAACATGCTTAATTTTGTTTTTTTAATAAAATTGAAATCAAGTTGTCTCCCCGAAACGTTCTAGATAGACGATGCCCTTTCCCACAAAGATGACTAAGTATAGATAAAGATGGTTAGCAAAGGCAATACTCTTTCACTTACTAGCAACTTCATTAAGGCCTCAGTTTCCTGAAGTATAAATGGGAATATTGATAAGAATTTCCTCATAGATTTTGTTTTCAATTAAATGAAGCAGACCCTGTAAAACACAGAGGACATTGCTTAGTAGTCTCAGTAACATACTTAATTCTGTTTTTTCTTTTGAATAGAGACAACTGAAATTGATTTCCCCCCAGAACATTCTAGATAGACAGTGTACTTTCCACAAAGTTTACCGAGTGTAGATAAATATGCTCTCAAAACAACAGGATCTCTTTCACTCACTAGTAACTTCATTGATGCCTCTGTACCTCAGTTTCCTCATCGATAAAATGGGAATGTTGATAACATACTGCTTGTCGATTTTCCTTTTAATGAAATGAAGAAGAGCATGTAACATACCCAGGACATTGCCTAGTAGATCTAAGGAACATACTTAATGTTTTTTTAATAGACAGAATTGAAACCTAGATTTATCTCCTCACAATCTAGATAGTCAAAGCACATTCTCATGAATTTGGCAAAGGGGTCGACAAATACCTCACCAAAACGCATCTCTTTCAATTACTAGTTAATTTCATTCATGCCTCTGTGCCTCCCTTTCCTCATCCATAAAATGGGAATGTTGATAACACCATCCTCGTAGATTTTCTTTTGAATTAAATGAAGCAGAACATGTGAAACACCGAGGACATTTCTTAGTCGATCTAAGTAACGTACTTAATTTGGTTTACTTTTTTAAGAGATGGAATTGAAAATGAGTATTTTTCCCCCAACAGTCTGGATGGTCTTTTCCCAAAAAGTTTACTAAGTATAGATAAATATGCTCACCAAAAAGTATGTCTTTCACTTCCTAGCAACTTCACTAATACCTCTGTGCTTCAGTGTCCTCACGTATAAAATGGGAACGTTGAGAACACCTTCCGTGTAGATTTTCTTTTGAATTAAATGCAGGCAAGCAGGGAAAACGAGATGGACTTTGTTTAGTAGATCTAAGTATCATACTTAATTTTGGTGTTTTTTCTTTCTAATAGATGGAGTTGACAAGGAGCTTTTTTCCCCCAATAATCTAGAGACAGTGCCGTTTCTGCAACTTTTACTGTGTCCATAAGCACGCTCACCATAAAGCATCTCTTTCACTTATTGGTAACTTCATTAATGCCTCTGTGCCTCAGTTTAATCATGTATCAACTGGGAGTGTTGATAACACATTCCTCTTTGATTTTTGTTTTTTTTTTTGATTAAATGAAGCAGCGCATATGACATATCCAGGGTGTTACTTAGGAGATCTAAGTAAAACACTTAATTTTTTTTTTTTATAAGAGACAGTTAAAACTGAGTTTTTTCCTCCAACAATCTAGACAGACAATGCCCTTTGCCACAAAGTTTACTGAGTGTACATAAATACGCTCTCAAAGAAATCATCCATTTCACTTCTTGTAACTTCATTAGTGCCTCTGTGCCTCAGTTTCCTCAGCTGTAAAATGGGATGGGAATGTTGATAACACCTTCCTTGTAGATTTTCTTTTTAATTTCATGAAGCAGAGCATGTAAAACACCCAGGACATTTCTTAGTAGATCTAAGTAGCATTCTTAATTTTTTAAAATAGAATTGAAATACAGTAATTCCCACCCCCCAAATCTAGATAGAGAATGCCCTTTCACACAACGTTTACTAAGTAGAGAGAAATACGCTCAGCAAAATCATTGCTCTCACATACTGCTGCTGCCCCTAAGTTGCTTCCGTCGTGTCCGACTCTGTGCGACCTCGTAGATGGCAGCCCACCAGGCTCCCCGGTCCCTGGGATTCTCCAGACAAGAACATTGGAGTGGGGTGCCATTTCCTTCTCCAATGCATGAAATATTAGTATATTTAATAAAGTCTCTGTACCTCAGTTTCCTCATCTATATAATGGGAATGTTGATAACACCTTCCTCGTCGATTTTCTGTTGGTTTGTTTGTTTCTTTGTTTTTTTCATTTATTTTTACTCGTTGGAGGCTAATTCCTTTACAATATTGTAGTGGTTTTTGCGATACATTGACATAAATCAGCCATGGATTTACATGTGTTCCCCATCCCGATCCCCACTCCCGCCTCCCTCTCCACCCCATCCCTCTGGGTCTTCCCAGTGCACCAGCCCTGAGCACCCGTCTCCTGCATCCAACCTGGGCTGGTGATCTGTTTCACCCTTGACAGTATCCTTGTTTCCATGCTGTTCTCTCTGAACATCCCACCCTCGCCTTCTCCCTCGGAGTCTAAAAGTCTGTTCTGTACATCTGTGTCTCTTTTTCTGTTTTGTATATAGTGTTATCGTTACCATCTTTTTAAATTCCATATTTAAAATTTCCAGGGTATTATTACCATCTTTCTAAAGTAATTAGCCTTCAACTCATAAAAATAAATGAAAAAGAAAAGAGAAAAATAAAAATAATAAAAGTTAAAAAAAATTTAAAAATTCCATATATATGCATTCGTACACTGTATTGGTCTTTATCTTTCTGGCTTACTTCACTCTGTATAATGAGCTCCAGTTTCATGCATCTCATTAGAACTGATTCAGATGAATTCCTTTTAATGGCTGAGTAATATTCCATGGTGTATATGCACCACAGCTTCCTTATCCATTCGTCTGCTGATGGGCATCTAGGTTGCTTCCCTGTCCTGGCTATTATAAACAGTGCTGTGATGAACATTGGGGTACACGTATCTCTTTCAGATCTAGTTTCCTTGGTGTGTATGCCCTCTGCAAATACTTTGAAAACACTTACTTTATTCCAGATAAGGTGTTTCTTTTTTATTTTCTCTTGTTGACTTAATTTTTTTTTTTTATTTTGAAAACGACCCAATCAAAAAATGGGCCAAAGAACTAAACAATCATTTCTCCAAAGAAGACATACAGATGGCTAACAAACACATGAAAACATGCTCAATTAACTCATTATCAGAGAAATGCAAATCAAAACCACCATGCGGTGCTATCTCATACCAGTCAGAATGGCTGCTATCAAAAAGTCTACAAACAATAAATGCTGGAGAGGGTGTGGAGTAAAGGGAACCCTCTTACACTGTTGGTGGGAATGCAAACTGGTACAGCCACTATGGCGAACACTGTGGAGATTCCTTAAGAAACTGGAAATAGAACTGCCATATGACCCAGCAACCCCACTGCTGGGCACACACACAGATGAAACCAGAATTGAAAGAGACACATGTACCCCAGTGTTCATCACAGCACTGTTTACAATAGCCAGGACATGGAAGCAACCTAGACGTCCATCAGCAGACGAATGGAAAGAAAGCTGTGGTACATATACACAATGCAATATTACTCAGCTACTAAAAAGAATTCATTTGAATCAGTTCTAATGAGGTGGATGAAACTGGAGCCCATTGTACAGAGGCCTATTGTTCAGAGCCTATTGTAAGTCAGAAAGAAAAACACCAATACAGTATATTAACACATATATGTGGAATTTAGAAAGATGGAAACGATGACCCTATATGCGAGACAGCAAAAGAGACACAGATGTAAAGAACAGACTTTTGGACTCTGTGAGAGAAGGCGAGGGTGGGATGATTTGAGAGAATAGCATTGAACCATGTATATTACCATATGTGAAATAGATCGCCAGTCCAGGTTCGATGCATGAGACAGAGTGCTCAGGGCTGGTGCACTGGGATGACCCTGCAGGACGGGATGGGGAGGGAGGTGGGAGGGAAGGTCAGGATGGGGAACACATGTACACCCATGGCTGATTCATGTCAATGGATGGCAAAAAACACTGCAATATTGTAAAGTAATTAGCCTCCAATTAAAATAAATAAATAAAAAATAAAAATAAGTTAAAATAATAAAAAAATAAAATAAAATTAAAAATATTATTTAAAATAATAATAAAACATTTTAAATTTTGTATTGGGGTATAGCGGATTAACAATGTTGTGGTAATTTCAGGTGAACAGCCGAAGGGCTTCAGCCATACCTACACATGTGTCCATTCTCCTCCAAACTGCCCTCCCATCCAGGCTACCACATGACATTCAGCAGTATCCACTCTTTTTTAAGATTCGTTCCCCAATACAGAGTATTGAGTTCCCTGGGCTACACAGTAGGTCCTTCTTTGTTATCTAGTTTATATACATTAGAGTGTGTATGTCAACCCCAGTCTCCCGAGAAGGCCGATTTTTAACCTACACATTAACAGACAGACAAAAAACACTATATGCCGAAACAACACACCAGGCGACCCAAGCCAAGAAAGAAACAAAAGCAAAGAGGCCAAACACAATCCCCGGTCCCGTTCTCAGTCCATAGACTCTTGGTTTCTTTCTTAAGATCACCTGTTACCTATACATCAGAAAATGATAATAACAATAACTAACCGTTATCTCTCGGCTATCCATAGGACCATTTAGGGCTTCCCTGGTAGCTCAGCGGCAAAGAATCTGCCTGCCAATGCTGGAGACAGAAGAGGCGCCGGTTCGATCCCTGGGTCGGGAAGATCCCCTGGCGTAGGAAATGGCAACCCACTCCAGTATTCTTGCCTGGAAAATGCCGTGGTCACAAAAGCCTGGCGGGGTAGTCTATGGACTCCAAAAGAGTCGGACACGACTTAGCGACTGAGGACACAGGCATAGGCGAACTCACTGCCCAGCAGAGGAAGTCGGAAGAGTCTGTTTCTTAGAAAGGCGGGGGCTGGCGGAGGCCTTGACTTTACCTGCCTGAGGCGGCCGGGCAGGCGCGTGTCCCGAGGGCGCAGCCAGGCTCTCCCGCGCCCTCTGCTGGGGACTTGGCTCCACGCAGGCTCTCCGCTTCCTTGCCTTTGCTACAAGCTTCTCGGCCTTCATGTAGTGAGAGGAGACTGCTGGGTGACACGGGGGTGAAGAGGAGATAAGGAGGGGGGAGGGCTGCAGTGGGGACGTGCGGAGTCTGAGAAGTGAAGTGCAGACTGAGGGCTGTGGAAGGGACGCAGGTTTGATCTCTGATTATGGAACTGAGATCCTACATGGCTCGGAGCAACTTAGCCATCTGCACCCACAGCTACACAGCCCGTGCACCATCATGAAATATCCCACATGAAGCATCGGAGATCCCACGTGCTGCAAGGAAGACCTGAAATGAAGCAGAGCATGAAAAACACCCAGGGCATCACTTAGTAGATCTAAGTAACATACTTAAGTTTTTTTTTTTTTAATAGGTAGAATTGAAATCAAGATCCCCCTTCAATAATCGAGACAGACCATGCCCTTTCCCAAAAAGCTTACTAACTGTCGATAAATACGCTAACCAAAAAAACTTTCATTTCCTACTGACTTGGTTAAGTCTCTGTGCCTCAGCTTCCTCATCTATAAAATGGGAATATTGACAGCACCTTCCTCGTAGATTTTCTTTTTAATTAAATGAAGCTTAACATGTAAAACAGCCACCATTGTTTAGGAGAGCTAACGAACATACACAGTATTGTGTTTTTTTAAGAGTGCTAAAATCTTTATTTTTCTCCCCTCAGCTTTGGAGATTTTCTTTTTAGCTTACTGATTTTTATTTTTAATTAAATGAAACAGAGCATGTAAAATACCCAGGACATGCTTAGTCGAGTTAAGTAACATACTTAATTTTTTTAATAGAATGGAAATATTTTTCCCCCAAGAATCTAATAGACAATGCCCTTACCAACACAGTTTATTAAGTATGGATAAATATACTCACCAATACATCATCTTTCACTTACTAATTACTTCCTTAATGCCTCTTTGCCTCGGTTTCCTCATATATAGAGTGGGAATATTGATAACACCTTCCTTGTACATATTATTTGTAATTACCTGAAGCAGAGCATGTAAAACACTGAGGACGTGCTTAGTATTGTTAAGTAACATGCTTAATTTTGTTTTTTTAATAAAATTGAAATCAAGTTGTCTCCCCGAAACGTTCTAGATAGACGATGCCCTTTCCCACAAAGATGACTAAGTATAGATAAAGATGGTTAGCAAAGGCAATACTCTTTCACTTACTAGCAACTTCATTAAGGCCTCAGTTTCCTGAAGTATAAATGGGAATATTGATAAGAATTTCCTCATAGATTTTGTTTTCAATTAAATGAAGCAGACCCTGTAAAACACAGAGGACATTGCTTAGTAGTCTCAGTAACATACTTAATTCTGTTTTTTCTTTTGAATAGAGACAACTGAAATTGATTTCCCCCCAGAACATTCTAGATAGACAGTGTACTTTCCACAAAGTTTACCGAGTGTAGATAAATATGCTCTCAAAACAACAGGATCTCTTTCACTCACTAGTAACTTCATTGATGCCTCTGTACCTCAGTTTCCTCATCGATAAAATGGGAATGTTGATAACATACTGCTTGTCGATTTTCCTTTTAATGAAATGAAGAAGAGCATGTAACATACCCAGGACATTGCCTAGTAGATCTAAGGAACATACTTAATGTTTTTTTAATAGACAGAATTGAAACCTAGATTTATCTCCTCACAATCTAGATAGTCAAAGCACATTCTCATGAATTTGGCAAAGGGTCGATAAATACCTCACCAAAACGCATCTCTTTCAATTACTAGTTAATTTCATTCATGCCTCTGTGCCTCCCTTTCCTCATCCATAAAATGGGAATGTTGATAACACCATCCTCGTAGATTTTCTTTTGAATTAAATGAAGCAGAACATGTGAAACACCGAGGACATTTCTTAGTAGATCTAAGTAACGTACTTAATTTGGTTTACTTTTTTAAGAGATGGAATTGAAAATGAGTATTTTTCCCCCAACAGTCTGGATGGTCTTTTCCCAAAAAGTTTACTAAGTATAGATAAATATGCTCACCAAAAAGTATGTCTTTCACTTCCTAGCAACTTCACTAATACCTCTGTGCTTCAGTGTCCTCACGTATAAAATGGGAACGTTGAGAACACCTTCCGTGTAGATTTTCTTTTGAATTAAATGCAGGCAAGCAGGGAAAACGAGATGGACTTTGTTTAGTAGATCTAAGTATCATACTTAATTTTGGTGTTTTTTCTTTCTAATAGATGGAGTTGACAAGGAGCTTTTTTCCCCCAATAATCTAGAGACAGTGCCGTTTCTGCAACTTTTACTGTGTCCATAAGCACGCTCACCATAAAGCATCTCTTTCACTTATTGGTAACTTCATTAATGCCTCTGTGCCTCAGTTTAATCATGTATCAACTGGGAGTGTTGATAACACATTCCTCTTTGATTTTTGTTTTTTTTTTTGATTAAATGAAGCAGCGCATATGACATATCCAGGGTGTTACTTAGGAGATCTAAGTAAAACACTTAATTTTTTTTTTTTATAAGAGACAGTTAAAACTGAGTTTTTTCCTCCAACAATCTAGACAGACAATGCCCTTTGCCACAAAGTTTACTGAGTGTACATAAATACGCTCTCAAAGAAATCATCCATTTCACTTCTTGTAACTTCATTAGTGCCTCTGTGCCTCAGTTTCCTCAGCTGTAAAATGGGATGGGAATGTTGATAACACCTTCCTTGTAGATTTTCTTTTTAATTTCATGAAGCAGAGCATGTAAAACACCCAGGACATTTCTTAGTAGATCTAAGTAGCATTCTTAATTTTTTAAAATAGAATTGAAATACAGTAATTCCCACCCCCCAAATCTAGATAGAGAATGTCCTTTCACACAACGTTTACTAAGTAGAGAGAAATACGCTCAGCAAAATCATTGCTCTCACATACTGCTGCTGCCCCTAAGTTGCTTCCGTCGTGTCCGACTCTGTGCGACCTCGTAGATGGCAGCCCACCAGGCTCCCCGGTCCCTGGGATTCTCCAGACAAGAACATTGGAGTGGGGTGCCATTTCCTTCTCCAATGCATGAAATATTAGTATATTTAATAAAGTCTCTGTACCTCAGTTTCCTCATCTATATAATGGGAATGTTGATAACACCTTCCTCGTCGATTTTCTGTTGGTTTGTTTGTTTCTTTGTTTTTTTCATTTATTTTTACTCGTTGGAGGCTAATTCCTTTACAATATTGTAGTGGTTTTTGCGATACATTGACATAAATCAGCCATGGATTTACATGTGTTCCCCATCCCGATCCCCACTCCCGCCTCCCTCTCCACCCCATCCCTCTGGGTCTTCCCAGTGCACCAGCCCTGAGCACCCGTCTCCTGCATCCAACCTGGGCTGGTGATCTGTTTCACCCTTGACAGTATCCTTGTTTCCATGCTGTTCTCTCTGAACATCCCACCCTCGCCTTCTCCCTCGGAGTCTAAAAGTCTGTTCTGTACATCTGTGTCTCTTTTTCTGTTTTGTATATAGTGTTATCGTTACCATCTTTTTAAATTCCATATTTAAAATTTCCAGGGTATTATTACCATCTTTCTAAAGTAATTAGCCTTCAACTCATAAAAATAAATGAAAAAGAAAAGAGAAAAATAAAAATAATAAAAGTTAAAAAAAATTTAAAAATTCCATATATATGCATTCGTACACTGTATTGGTCTTTATCTTTCTGGCTTACTTCACTCTGTATAATGAGCTCCAGTTTCATGCATCTCATTAGAACTGATTCAGATGAATTCCTTTTAATGGCTGAGTAATATTCCATGGTGTATATGCACCACAGCTTCCTTATCCATTCGTCTGCTGATGGGCATCTAGGTTGCTTCCCTGTCCTGGCTATTATAAACAGTGCTGTGATGAACATTGGGGTACACGTATCTCTTTCAGATCTAGTTTCCTTGGTGTGTATGCCCTCTGCAAATACTTTGAAAACACTTACTTTATTCCAGATAAGGTGTTTCTTTTTTATTTTCTCTTGTTGACTTAATTTTTTTTTTTTATTTTGAAAACGACCCAATCAAAAAATGGGCCAAAGAACTAAACAATCATTTCTCCAAAGAAGACATACAGATGGCTAACAAACACATGAAAACATGCTCAATTAACTCATTATCAGAGAAATGCAAATCAAAACCACCATGCGGTGCTATCTCATACCAGTCAGAATGGCTGCTATCAAAAAGTCTACAAACAATAAATGCTGGAGAGGGTGTGGAGTAAAGGGAACCCTCTTACACTGTTGGTGGGAATGCAAACTGGTACAGCCACTATGGCGAACACTGTGGAGATTCCTTAAGAAACTGGAAATAGAACTGCCATATGACCCAGCAACCCCACTGCTGGGCACACACACAGATGAAACCAGAATTGAAAGAGACACATGTACCCCAGTGTTCATCACAGCACTGTTTACAATAGCCAGGACATGGAAGCAACCTAGACGTCCATCAGCAGACGAATGGAAAGAAAGCTGTGGTACATATACACAATGCAATATTACTCAGCTACTAAAAAGAATTCATTTGAATCAGTTCTAATGAGGTGGATGAAACTGGAGCCCATTGTACAGAGGCCTATTGTTCAGAGCCTATTGTAAGTCAGAAAGAAAAACACCAATACAGTATATTAACACATATATGTGGAATTTAGAAAGATGGAAACGATGACCCTATATGCGAGACAGCAAAAGAGACACAGATGTAAAGAACAGACTTTTGGACTCTGTGAGAGAAGGCGAGGGTGGGATGATTTGAGAGAATAGCATTGAACCATGTATATTACCATATGTGAAATAGATCGCCAGTCCAGGTTCGATGCATGAGACAGAGTGCTCAGGGCTGGTGCACTGGGATGACCCTGCAGGACGGGATGGGGAGGGAGGTGGGAGGGAAGGTCAGGATGGGGAACACATGTACACCCATGGCTGATTCATGTCAATGGATGGCAAAAAACACTGCAATATTGTAAAGTAATTAGCCTCCAATTAAAATAAATAAATAAAAAATAAAAATAAGTTAAAATAATAAAAAATAAAATTAAATTAAAAATATTATTTAAAATAATAATAAAACATTTTAAATTTTGTATTGGGGTATAGCGGATTAACAATGTTGTGGTAATTTCAGGTGAACAGCCGAAGGGCTTCAGCCATACCTACACATGTGTCCATTCTCCTCCAAACTGCCCTCCCATCCAGGCTACCACATGACATTCAGCAGTATCCACTCTTTTTTAAGATTCGTTCCCCAATACAGAGTATTGAGTTCCCTGGGCTACACAGTAGGTCCTTCTTTGTTATCTAGTTTATATACATTAGCGTGTGTATGTCAACCCCAGTCTCCCGAGAAGGCCGATTTTTAACCTACACATTAACAGACAGACAGACAAAAAACACTATATGCCGAAACAACACACCGGGCGACCCAAGCCAAGAAAGAAACAAAAGCAAAGAGGCCAAACACAATCCCCGGTCCCGTTCTCAGTCCATAGACTCTTGGTTTCTTTCTTAAGATCACCTGTTACCTATACATCAGAAAATGATAATAACAATAACTAACCGTTATCTCTCGGCTATCCATAGGACCATTTAGGGCTTCCCTGGTAGCTCAGCGGCAAAGAATCTGCCTGCCAATGCTGGAGACAGAAGAGGCGCCGGTTCGATCCCTGGGTCGGGAAGATCCCCTGGAGTAGGAAATGGCAACCCACTCCAGTATTCTTGCCTGGAAAATGCCGTGGTCACAAAAGCCTGGCGGGGTAGTCTATGGACTCCAAAAGAGTCGGACACGACTTAGCGACTGAGGACACAGGCATAGGCGAACTCACTGCCCAGCAGAGGAAGTCGGAAGAGTCTGTTTCTTAGAAAGGCGGGGGCTGGCGGAGGCCTTGACTTTACCTGCCTGAGGCGGCCGGGCAGGCGCGTGTCCCGAGGGCGCAGCCAGGCTCTCCCGCGCCCTCTGCTGGGGACTTGGCTCCACGCAGGCTCTCCGCTTCCTTGCCTTTGCTACAAGCTTCTCGGCCTTCATGTAGTGAGAGGAGACTGCTGGGTGACACGGGGGTGAAAAGGAGATAAGGAGGGGGGAGGGCTGCAGTGGGGACGTGCGGAGTCTGAGAAGTGAAGTGCAGACTGAGGGCTGTGGAAGGGACGCAGGTTTGATCTCTGATTATGGAACTGAGATCCTACATGGCTCGGAGCAACTTAGCCATCTGCACCCACAGCTACACAGCCCGTGCACCATCATGAAATATCCCACATGAAGCATCGGAGATCCCACGTGCTGCAAGGAAGACCTGAAATGAAGCAGAGCATGAAAAACACCCAGGGCATCACTTAGTAGATCTAAGTAACATACTTAAGTTTTTTTTTTTTTAATAGGTAGAATTGAAATCAAGATCCCCCTTCAATAATCGAGACAGACCATGCCCTTTCCCCAAAAGCTTACTAACTGTCGATAAATACGCTAACCAAAAAAACTTTCATTTCCTACTGACTTCGTTAAGTCTCTGTGCCTCAGCTTCCTCATCTATAAAATGGGAATATTGACAGCACCTTCCTCGTAGATTTTCTTTTTAATTAAATGAAGCTTAACATGTAAAACAGCCACCATTGTTTAGGAGAGCTAACGAACATACACAGTATTGTGTTTTTTTAAGAGTGCTAAAATCTTTATTTTTCTCCCCTCAGCTTTGGAGATTTTCTTTTTAGCTTACTGATTTTTATTTTTAATTAAATGAAACAGAGCATGTAAAATACCCAGGACATGCTTAGTCGAGTTAAGTAACATACTTAATTTTTTTAATAGAATGGAAATATTTTTCCCCCAAGAATCTAATAGACAATGCCCTTACCAACACAGTTTATTAAGTATGGATAAATATACTCACCAATACATCATCTTTCACTTACTAATTACTTCCTTAATGCCTCTGTGCCTCGGTTTCCTCATATATAGAGTGGGAATATTGATAACACCTTCCTTGTACATATTATTTGTAATTACCTGAAGCAGAGCATGTAAAACACTGAGGACGTGCTTAGTATTGTTAAGTAACATGCTTAATTTTGTTTTTTTAATAAAATTGAAATCAAGTTGTCTCCCCGAAACGTTCTAGATAGACGATGCCCTTTCCCACAAAGATGACTAAGTATAGATAAAGATGGTTAGCAAAGGCAATACTCTTTCACTTACTAGCAACTTCATTAAGGCCTCAGTTTCCTGAAGTATAAATGGGAATATTGATAAGAATTTCCTCATAGATTTTGTTTTCAATTAAATGAAGCAGACCCTGTAAAACACAGAGGACATTGCTTAGTAGTCTCAGTAACATACTTAATTTTGTTTTTTCTTTTGAATAGAGACAACTGAAATTGATTTCCCCCCAGAACATTCTAGATAGACAGTGTACTTTCCACAAAGTTTACCGAGTGTAGATAAATATGCTCTCAAAACAACAGGATCTCTTTCACTCACTAGTAACTTCATTGATGCCTCTGTACCTCAGTTTCCTCATCGATAAAATGGGAATGTTGATAACATACTGCTTGTCGATTTTCCTTTTAATGAAATGAAGAAGAGCATGTAACATACCCAGGACATTGCCTAGTAGATCTAAGGAACATACTTAATGTTTTTTTAATAGACAGAATTGAAACCTAGATTTATCTCCTCACAATCTAGATAGTCAAAGCACATTCTCATGAATTTGGCAAAGGGTCGATAAATACCTCACCAAAACGCATCTCTTTCAATTACTAGTTAATTTCATTCATGCCTCTGTGCCTCCCTTTCCTCATCCATAAAATGGGAATGTTGATAACACCATCCTCGTAGATTTTCTTTTGAATTAAATGAAGCAGAACATGTGAAACACCGAGGACATTTCTTAGTAGATCTAAGTAACGTACTTAATTTGGTTTACTTTTTTAAGAGATGGAATTGAAAATGAGTATTTTTCCCCCAACAGTCTGGATGGTCTTTTCCCAAAAAGTTTACTAAGTATAGATAAATATGCTCACCAAAAAGTATGTCTTTCACTTCCTAGCAACTTCACTAATACCTCTGTGCTTCAGTGTCCTCACGTATAAAATGGGAACGTTGAGAACACCTTCCGTGTAGATTTTCTTTTGAATTAAATGCAGGCAAGCAGGGAAAACGAGATGGACTTTGTTTAGTAGATCTAAGTATCATACTTAATTTTGGTGTTTTTTCTTTCTAATAGATGGAGTTGACAAGGAGCTTTTTTCCCCCAATAATCTAGAGACAGTGCCGTTTCTGCAACTTTTACTGTGTCCATAAGCACGCTCACCATAAAGCATCTCTTTCACTTATTGGTAACTTCATTAATGCCTCTGTGCCTCAGTTTAATCATGTATCAACTGGGAGTGTTGATAACACATTCCTCTTTGATTTTTGTTTTTTTTTTTTGATTAAATGAAGCAGCGCATATGACATATCCAGGGTGTTACTTAGGAGATCTAAGTAAAACACTTAATTTTTTTTTTTTATAAGAGACAGTTAAAACTGAGTTTTTTCCTCCAACAATCTAGACAGACAATGCCCTTTGCCACAAAGTTTACTGAGTGTACATAAATACGCTCTCAAAGAAATCATCCATTTCACTTCTTGTAACTTCATTAGTGCCTCTGTGCCTCAGTTTCCTCAGCTGTAAAATGGGATGGGAATGTTGATAACACCTTCCTTGTAGATTTTCTTTTTAATTTCATGAAGCAGAGCATGTAAAACACCCAGGACATTTCTTAGTAGATCTAAGTAGCATTCTTAATTTTTTAAAATAGAATTGAAATACAGTAATTCCCACCCCCCAAATCTAGATAGAGAATGTCCTTTCACACAACGTTTACTAAGTAGAGAGAAATACGCTCAGCAAAATCATTGCTCTCACATACTGCTGCTGCCCCTAAGTTGCTTCCGTCGTGTCCGACTCTGTGCGACCTCGTAGATGGCAGCCCACCAGGCTCCCCGGTCCCTGGGATTCTCCAGACAAGAACATTGGAGTGGGGTGCCATTTCCTTCTCCAATGCATGAAATATTAGTATATTTAATAAAGTCTCTGTACCTCAGTTTCCTCATCTATATAATGGGAATGTTGATAACACCTTCCTCGTCGATTTTCTGTTGGTTTGTTTGTTTCTTTGTTTTTTTCATTTATTTTTACTCGTTGGAGGCTAATTCCTTTACAATATTGTAGTGGTTTTTGCGATACATTGACATAAATCAGCCATGGATTTACATGTGTTCCCCATCCCGATCCCCACTCCCGCCTCCCTCTCCACCCCATCCCTCTGGGTCTTCCCAGTGCACCAGCCCTGAGCACCCGTCTCCTGCATCCAACCTGGGCTGGTGATCTGTTTCACCCTTGACAGTATCCTTGTTTCCATGCTGTTCTCTCTGAACATCCCACCCTCGCCTTCTCCCTCGGAGTCTAAAAGTCTGTTCTGTACATCTGTGTCTCTTTTTCTGTTTTGTATATAGTGTTATCGTTACCATCTTTTTAAATTCCATATTTAAAATTTCCAGGGTATTATTACCATCTTTCTAAAGTAATTAGCCTTCAACTCATAAAAATAAATGAAAAAGAAAAGAGAAAAATAAAAATAATAAAAGTTAAAAAAAATTTAAAAATTCCATATATATGCATTCGTACACTGTATTGGTCTTTATCTTTCTGGCTTACTTCACTCTGTATAATGAGCTCCAGTTTCATGCATCTCATTAGAACTGATTCAGATGAATTCCTTTTAATGGCTGAGTAATATTCCATGGTGTATATGCACCACAGCTTCCTTATCCATTCGTCTGCTGATGGGCATCTAGGTTGCTTCCCTGTCCTGGCTATTATAAACAGTGCTGTGATGAACATTGGGGTACACGTATCTCTTTCAGATCTAGTTTCCTTGGTGTGTATGCCCTCTGCAAATACTTTGAAAACACTTACTTTATTCCAGATAAGGTGTTTCTTTTTTATTTTCTCTTGTTGACTTAATTTTTTTTTTTTATTTTGAAAACGACCCAATCAAAAAATGGGCCAAAGAACTAAACAATCATTTCTCCAAAGAAGACATACAGATGGCTAACAAACACATGAAAACATGCTCAATTAACTCATTATCAGAGAAATGCAAATCAAAACCACCATGCGGTGCTATCTCATACCAGTCAGAATGGCTGCTATCAAAAAGTCTACAAACAATAAATGCTGGAGAGGGTGTGGAGTAAAGGGAACCCTCTTACACTGTTGGTGGGAATGCAAACTGGTACAGCCACTATGGCGAACACTGTGGAGATTCCTTAAGAAACTGGAAATAGAACTGCCATATGACCCAGCAACCCCACTGCTGGGCACACACACAGATGAAACCAGAATTGAAAGAGACACATGTACCCCAGTGTTCATCACAGCACTGTTTACAATAGCCAGGACATGGAAGCAACCTAGACGTCCATCAGCAGACGAATGGAAAGAAAGCTGTGGTACATATACACAATGCAATATTACTCAGCTACTAAAAAGAATTCATTTGAATCAGTTCTAATGAGGTGGATGAAACTGGAGCCCATTGTACAGAGGCCTATTGTTCAGAGCCTATTGTAAGTCAGAAAGAAAAACACCAATACAGTATATTAACACATATATGTGGAATTTAGAAAGATGGAAACGATGACCCTATATGCGAGACAGCAAAAGAGACACAGATGTAAAGAACAGACTTTTGGACTCTGTGAGAGAAGGCGAGGGTGGGATGATTTGAGAGAATAGCATTGAACCATGTATATTACCATATGTGAAATAGATCGCCAGTCCAGGTTCGATGCATGAGACAGAGTGCTCAGGGCTGGTGCACTGGGATGACCCTGCAGGACGGGATGGGGAGGGAGGTGGGAGGGAAGGTCAGGATGGGGAACACATGTACACCCATGGCTGATTCATGTCAATGGATGGCAAAAAACACTGCAATATTGTAAAGTAATTAGCCTCCAATTAAAATAAATAAATAAAAAATAAAAATAAGTTAAAATAATAAAAAAATAAAATTAAATTAAAAATATTATTTAAAATAATAATAAAACATTTTAAATTTTGTATTGGGGTATAGCGGATTAACAATGTTGTGGTAATTTCAGGTGAACAGCCGAAGGGCTTCAGCCATACCTACACATGTGTCCATTCTCCTCCAAACTGCCCTCCCATCCAGGCTACCACATGACATTCAGCAGTATCCACTCTTTTTTAAGATTCGTTCCCCAATACAGAGTATTGAGTTCCCTGGGCTACACAGTAGGTCCTTCTTTGTTATCTAGTTTATATACATTAGCGTGTGTATGTCAACCCCAGTCTCCCGAGAAGGCCGATTTTTAACCTACACATTAACAGACAGACAGACAAAAAACACTATATGCCGAAACAACACACCGGGCGACCCAAGCCAAGAAAGAAACAAAAGCAAAGAGGCCAAACACAATCCCCGGTCCCGTTCTCAGTCCATAGACTCTTGGTTTCTTTCTTAAGATCACCTGTTACCTATACATCAGAAAATGATAATAACAATAACTAACCGTTATCTCTCGGCTATCCATAGGACCATTTAGGGCTTCCCTGGTAGCTCAGCGGCAAAGAATCTGCCTGCCAATGCTGGAGACAGAAGAGGCGCCGGTTCGATCCCTGGGTCGGGAAGATCCCCTGGAGTAGGAAATGGCAACCCACTCCAGTATTCTTGCCTGGAAAATGCCGTGGTCACAAAAGCCTGGCGGGGTAGTCTATGGACTCCAAAAGAGTCGGACACGACTTAGCGACTGAGGACACAGGCATAGGCGAACTCACTGCCCAGCAGAGGAAGTCGGAAGAGTCTGTTTCTTAGAAAGGCGGGGGCTGGCGGAGGCCTTGACTTTACCTGCCTGAGGCGGCCGGGCAGGCGCGTGTCCCGAGGGCGCAGCCAGGCTCTCCCGCGCCCTCTGCTGGGGACTTGGCTCCACGCAGGCTCTCCGCTTCCTTGCCTTTGCTACAAGCTTCTCGGCCTTCATGTAGTGATAGGAGACTGCTGGGTGACACGGGGGTGAAAAGGAGATAAGGAGGGGGGAGGGCTGCAGTGGGGACGTGCGGAGTCTGAGAAGTGAAGTGCAGACTGAGGGCTGTGGAAGGGACGCAGGTTTGATCTCTGATTATGGAACTGAGATCCTACATGGCTCGGAGCAACTTAGCCATCTGCACCCACAGCTACACAGCCCGTGCACCATCATGAAATATCCCACATGAAGCATCGGAGATCCCACGTGCTGCAAGGAAGACCTGAAATGAAGCAGAGCATGAAAAACACCCAGGGCATCACTTAGTAGATCTAAGTAACATACTTAAGTTTTTTTTTTTTTAATAGGTAGAATTGAAATCAAGATCCCCCTTCAATAATCGAGACAGACCATGCCCTTTCCCCAAAAGCTTACTAACTGTCGATAAATACGCTAACCAAAAAAACTTTCATTTCCTACTGACTTCGTTAAGTCTCTGTGCCTCAGCTTCCTCATCTATAAAATGGGAATATTGACAGCACCTTCCTCGTAGATTTTCTTTTTAATTAAATGAAGCTTAACATGTAAAACAGCCACCATTGTTTAGGAGAGCTAACGAACATACACAGTATTGTGTTTTTTTAAGAGTGCTAAAATCTTTATTTTTCTCCCCTCAGCTTTGGAGATTTTCTTTTTAGCTTACTGATTTTTATTTTTAATTAAATGAAACAGAGCATGTAAAATACCCAGGACATGCTTAGTCGAGTTAAGTAACATACTTAATTTTTTTAATAGAATGGAAATATTTTTCCCCCAAGAATCTAATAGACAATGCCCTTACCAACACAGTTTATTAAGTATGGATAAATATACTCACCAATACATCATCTTTCACTTACTAATTACTTCCTTAATGCCTCTGTGCCTCGGTTTCCTCATATATAGAGTGGGAATATTGATAACACCTTCCTTGTACATATTATTTGTAATTACCTGAAGCAGAGCATGTAAAACACTGAGGACGTGCTTAGTATTGTTAAGTAACATGCTTAATTTTGTTTTTTTAATAAAATTGAAATCAAGTTGTCTCCCCGAAACGTTCTAGATAGACGATGCCCTTTCCCACAAAGATGACTAAGTATAGATAAAGATGGTTAGCAAAGGCAATACTCTTTCACTTACTAGCAACTTCATTAAGGCCTCAGTTTCCTGAAGTATAAATGGGAATATTGATAAGAATTTCCTCATAGATTTTGTTTTCAATTAAATGAAGCAGACCCTGTAAAACACAGAGGACATTGCTTAGTAGTCTCAGTAACATACTTAATTTTGTTTTTTCTTTTGAATAGAGACAACTGAAATTGATTTCCCCCCAGAACATTCTAGATAGACAGTGTACTTTCCACAAAGTTTACCGAGTGTAGATAAATATGCTCTCAAAACAACAGGATCTCTTTCACTCACTAGTAACTTCATTGATGCCTCTGTACCTCAGTTTCCTCATCGATAAAATGGGAATGTTGATAACATACTGCTTGTCGATTTTCCTTTTAATGAAATGAAGAAGAGCATGTAACATACCCAGGACATTGCCTAGTAGATCTAAGGAACATACTTAATGTTTTTTTAATAGACAGAATTGAAACCTAGATTTATCTCCTCACAATCTAGATAGTCAAAGCACATTCTCATGAATTTGGCAAAGGGTCGATAAATACCTCACCAAAACGCATCTCTTTCAATTACTAGTTAATTTCATTCATGCCTCTGTGCCTCCCTTTCCTCATCCATAAAATGGGAATGTTGATAACACCATCCTCGTAGATTTTCTTTTGAATTAAATGAAGCAGAACATGTGAAACACCGAGGACATTTCTTAGTAGATCTAAGTAACGTACTTAATTTGGTTTACTTTTTTAAGAGATGGAATTGAAAATGAGTATTTTTCCCCCAACAGTCTGGATGGTCTTTTCCCAAAAAGTTTACTAAGTATAGATAAATATGCTCACCAAAAAGTATGTCTTTCACTTCCTAGCAACTTCACTAATACCTCTGTGCTTCAGTGTCCTCACGTATAAAATGGGAACGTTGAGAACACCTTCCGTGTAGATTTTCTTTTGAATTAAATGCAGGCAAGCAGGGAAAACGAGATGGACTTTGTTTAGTAGATCTAAGTATCATACTTAATTTTGGTGTTTTTTCTTTCTAATAGATGGAGTTGACAAGGAGCTTTTTTCCCCCAATAATCTAGAGACAGTGCCGTTTCTGCAACTTTTACTGTGTCCATAAGCACGCTCACCATAAAGCATCTCTTTCACTTATTGGTAACTTCATTAATGCCTCTGTGCCTCAGTTTAATCATGTATCAACTGGGAGTGTTGATAACACATTCCTCTTTGATTTTTGTTTTTTTTTTTTGATTAAATGAAGCAGCGCATATGACATATCCAGGGTGTTACTTAGGAGATCTAAGTAAAACACTTAATTTTTTTTTTTTATAAGAGACAGTTAAAACTGAGTTTTTTCCTCCAACAATCTAGACAGACAATGCCCTTTGCCACAAAGTTTACTGAGTGTACATAAATACGCTCTCAAAGAAATCATCCATTTCACTTCTTGTAACTTCATTAGTGCCTCTGTGCCTCAGTTTCCTCAGCTGTAAAATGGGATGGGAATGTTGATAACACCTTCCTTGTAGATTTTCTTTTTAATTTCATGAAGCAGAGCATGTAAAACACCCAGGACATTTCTTAGTAGATCTAAGTAGCATTCTTAATTTTTTAAAATAGAATTGAAATACAGTAATTCCCACCCCCCAAATCTAGATAGAGAATGTCCTTTCACACAACGTTTACTAAGTAGAGAGAAATACGCTCAGCAAAATCATTGCTCTCACATACTGCTGCTGCCCCTAAGTTGCTTCCGTCGTGTCCGACTCTGTGCGACCTCGTAGATGGCAGCCCACCAGGCTCCCCGGTCCCTGGGATTCTCCAGACAAGAACATTGGAGTGGGGTGCCATTTCCTTCTCCAATGCATGAAATATTAGTATATTTAATAAAGTCTCTGTACCTCAGTTTCCTCATCTATATAATGGGAATGTTGATAACACCTTCCTCGTCGATTTTCTGTTGGTTTGTTTGTTTCTTTGTTTTTTTCATTTATTTTTACTCGTTGGAGGCTAATTCCTTTACAATATTGTAGTGGTTTTTGCGATACATTGACATAAATCAGCCATGGATTTACATGTGTTCCCCATCCCGATCCCCACTCCCGCCTCCCTCTCCACCCCATCCCTCTGGGTCTTCCCAGTGCACCAGCCCTGAGCACCCATCTCCTGCATCCAACCTGGGCTGGTGATCTGTTTCACCCTTGACAGTATCCTTGTTTCCATGCTGTTCTCTCTGAACATCCCACCCTCGCCTTCTCCCTCGGAGTCTAAAAGTCTGTTCTGTACATCTGTGTCTCTTTTTCTGTTTTGTATATAGTGTTATCGTTACCATCTTTTTAAATTCCATATTTAAAATTTCCAGGGTATTATTACCATCTTTCTAAAGTAATTAGCCTTCAACTCATAAAAATAAATGAAAAAGAAAAGAGAAAAATAAAAATAATAAAAGTTAAAAAAAATTTAAAAATTCCATATATATGCATTCGTACACTGTATTGGTCTTTATCTTTCTGGCTTACTTCACTCTGTATAATGAGCTCCAGTTTCATGCATCTCATTAGAACTGATTCAGATGAATTCCTTTTAATGGCTGAGTAATATTCCATGGTGTATATGCACCACAGCTTCCTTATCCATTCGTCTGCTGATGGGCATCTAGGTTGCTTCCCTGTCCTGGCTATTATAAACAGTGCTGTGATGAACATTGGGGTACACGTATCTCTTTCAGATCTAGTTTCCTTGGTGTGTATGCCCTCTGCAAATACTTTTAAAACACTTACTTTATTCCAGATAAGGTGTTTCTTTTTTATTTTCTCTTGTTGACTTAATTTTTTTTTTTTATTTTGAAAACGACCCAATCAAAAAATGGGCCAAAGAACTAAACAATCATTTCTCCAAAGAAGACATACAGATGGCTAACAAACACATGAAAACATGCTCAATTAACTCATTATCAGAGAAATGCAAATCAAAACCACCATGCGGTGCTATCTCATACCAGTCAGAATGGCTGCTATCAAAAAGTCTACAAACAATAAATGCTGGAGAGGGTGTGGAGTAAAGGGAACCCTCTTACACTGTTGGTGGGAATGCAAACTGGTACAGCCACTATGGCGAACACTGTGGAGATTCCTTAAGAAACTGGAAATAGAACTGCCATATGACCCAGCAACCCCACTGCTGGGCACACACACAGATGAAACCAGAATTGAAAGAGACACATGTACCCCAGTGTTCATCACAGCACTGTTTACAATAGCCAGGACATGGAAGCAACCTAGACGTCCATCAGCAGACGAATGGAAAGAAAGCTGTGGTACATATACACAATGCAATATTACTCAGCTACTAAAAAGAATTCATTTGAATCAGTTCTAATGAGGTGGATGAAACTGGAGCCCATTGTACAGAGGCCTATTGTTCAGAGCCTATTGTAAGTCAGAAAGAAAAACACCAATATAGTATATTAACACATATATGTGGAATTTAGAAAGATGGAAACGATGACCCTATATGCGAGACAGCAAAAGAGACACAGATGTAAAGAACAGACTTTTGGACTCTGTGAGAGAAGGCGAGGGTGGGATGATTTGAGAGAATAGCATTGAACCATGTATATTACCATATGTGAAATAGATCGCCAGTCCAGGTTCAATGCATGAGACAGAGTGCTCAGGGCTGGTGCACTGGGATGACCCTGCAGGACGGGATGGGGAGGGAGGTGGGAGGGAAGGTCAGGATGGGGAACACATGTACACCCATGGCTGATTCATGTCAATGGATGGCAAAAAACACTGCAATATTGTAAAGTAATTAGCCTCCAATTAAAATAAATAAATAAAAAATAAAAATAAGTTAAAATAATAAAAAAATAAAATTAAATTAAAAATATTATTTAAAATAATA
Source organism: Cervus elaphus (assembly GCF_910594005.1). Classification (NCBI taxonomy): domain Eukaryota; kingdom Metazoa; phylum Chordata; class Mammalia; order Artiodactyla; family Cervidae; genus Cervus; species Cervus elaphus. The sequence continues at coordinate 43,574,690 of NC_057848.1, read as the reverse complement.
ATAAAACATTTTAAATTTTGTATTGGGGTATAGCGGATTAACAATGTTGTGGTAATTTCAGGTGAACAGCCGAAGGGCTTCAGCCATACCTACACATGTGTCCATTCTCCTCCAAACGGCCCTCCCATCCAGGCTACCACATGACATTCAGCAGTATCCACTCTTTTTTAAGATTCGTTCCCCAATACAGAGTATTGAGTTCCCTGGGCTACACAGTAGGTCCTTCTTTGTTATCTAGTTTATATACATTAGAGTGTGTATGTCAACCCCAGTCTCCCGAGAAGGCCGATTTTTAACCTACACATTAACAGACAGACAAAAAACACTATATGCCGAAACAACACACCGGGCGACCCAAGCCAAGAAAGAAACAAAAGCAAAGAGGCCAAACACAATCCCCGGTCCCGTTCTCAGTCCATAGACTCTTGGTTTCTTTCTTAAGATCACCTGTTACCTATACATCAGAAAATGATAATAACAATAACTAACCGTTATCTCTCGGCTATCCATAGGACCATTTAGGGCTTCCCTGGTAGCTCAGCGGCAAAGAATCTGCCTGCCAATGCTGGAGACAGAAGAGGCGCCGGTTCGATCCCTGGGTCGGGAAGATCCCCTGGAGTAGGAAATGGCAACCCACTCCAGTATTCTTGCCTGGAAAATGCCGTGGTCACAAAAGCCTGGCGGGGTAGTCTATGGACTCCAAAAGAGTCGGACACGACTTAGCGACTGAGGACACAGGCATAGGCGAACTCACTGCCCAGCAGAGGAAGTCGGAAGAGTCTGTTTCTTAGAAAGGCGGGGGCTGGCGGAGGCCTTGACTTTACCTGCCTGAGGCGGCCCGGCAGGCGCGTGTCCCGAGGGCGCAGCCAGGCTCTCCCGCGCCCTCTGCTGGGGACTTGGCTCCACGCAGGCTCTCCGCTTCCTTGCCTTTGCTACAAGCTTCTCGGCCTTCATGTAGTGAGAGGAGACTGCTGGGTGACACGGGGGTGAAAAGGAGATAAGGAGGGGGGAGGGCTGCAGTGGGGACGTGCGGAGTCTGAGAAGTGAAGTGCAGACTGAGGGCTGTGGAAGGGACGCAGGTTTGATCTCTGATTATGGAACTGAGATCCTACATGGCTCGGAGCAACTTAGCCATCTGCACCCACAGCTACACAGCCCGTGCACCATCATGAAATATCCCACATGAAGCATCGGAGATCCCACGTGCTGCAAGGAAGACCTGAAATGAAGCAGAGCATGAAAAACACCCAGGGCATCACTTAGTAGATCTAAGTAACATACTTAAGTTTTTTTTTTTTTTTTAATAGGTAGAATTGAAATCAAGATCCCCCTTCAATAATCGAGACAGACCATGCCCTTTCCCCAAAAGCTTACTAACTGTCGATAAATACGCTAACCAAAAAACTTTCATTTCCTACTGACTTCGTTAAGTCTCTGTGCCTCAGCTTCCTCATCTATAAAATGGGAATATTGACAGCACCTTCCTCGTAGATTTTCTTTTTAATTAAATGAAGCTTAACATGTAAAACAGCCACCATTGTTTAGGAGAGCTAACGAACATACACAGTATTGTGTTTTTTTAAGAGTGCTAAAATCTTTATTTTTCTCCCCTCAGCTTTGGAGATTTTCTTTTTAGCTTACTGATTTTTATTTTTAATTAAATGAAACAGAGCATGTAAAATACCCAGGACATGCTTAGTCGAGTTAAGTAACATACTCAATTTTTTTAATAGAATGGAAATATTTTTCCCCCAAGAATCTAATAGACAATGCCCTTACCAACACAGTTTATTAAGTATGGATAAATATACTCACCAATACATCATCTTTCACTTACTAATTACTTCCTTAATGCCTCTGTGCCTCGGTTTCCTCATATATAGAGTGGGAATATTGATAACACCTTCCTTGTACATATTATTTGTAATTACCTGAAGCAGAGCATGTAAAACACTGAGGACGTGCTTAGTATTGTTAAGTAACATGCTTAATTTTGTTTTTTTAATAAAATTGAAATCAAGTTGTCTCCCCGAAACGTTCTAGATAGACGATGCCCTTTCCCACAAAGATGACTAAGTATAGATAAAGATGGTTAGCAAAGGCAATACTCTTTCACTTACTAGCAACTTCATTAAGGCCTCAGTTTCCTGAAGTATAAATGGGAATATTGATAAGAATTTCCTCATAGATTTTGTTTTCAATTAAATGAAGCAGACCCTGTAAAACACAGAGGACATTGCTTAGTAGTCTCAGTAACATACTTAATTTTGTTTTTTCTTTTGAATAGAGACAACTGAAATTGATTTCCCCCCAGAACATTCTAGATAGACAGTGTACTTTCCACAAAGTTTACCGAGTGTAGATAAATATGCTCTCAAAACAACAGGATCTCTTTCACTCACTAGTAACTTCATTGATGCCTCTGTACCTCAGTTTCCTCATCGATAAAATGGGAATGTTGATAACATACTGCTTGTCGATTTTCCTTTTAATGAAATGAAGAAGAGCATGTAACATACCCAGGACATTGCCTAGTAGATCTAAGGAACATACTTAATGTTTTTTTAATAGACAGAATTGAAACCTAGATTTATCTCCTCACAATCTAGATAGTCAAAGCACATTCTCATGAATTTGGCAAAGGGTCGACAAATACCTCACCAAAACGCATCTCTTTCAATTACTAGTTAATTTCATTCATGCCTCTGTGCCTCCCTTTCCTCATCCATAAAATGGGAATGTTGATAACACCATCCTCGTAGATTTTCTTTTGAATTAAATGAAGCAGAACATGTGAAACACCGAGGACATTTCTTAGTCGATCTAAGTAACGTACTTAATTTGGTTTACTTTTTTAAGAGATGGAATTGAAAATGAGTATTTTTCCCCCAACAGTCTGGATGGTCTTTTCCCAAAAAGTTTACTAAGTATAGATAAATATGCTCACCAAAAAGTATGTCTTTCACTTCCTAGCAACTTCACTAATACCTCTGTGCTTCAGTGTCCTCACGTATAAAATGGGAACGTTGAGAACACCTTCCGTGTAGATTTTCTTTTGAATTAAATGCAGGCAAGCAGGGAAAACGAGATGGACTTTGTTTAGTAGATCTAAGTATCATACTTAATTTTGGTGTTTTTTCTTTCTAATAGATGGAGTTGACAAGGAGCTTTTTTCCCCCAATAATCTAGAGACAGTGCCGTTTCTGCAACTTTTACTGTGTCCATAAGCACGCTCACCATAAAGCATCTCTTTCACTTATTGGTAACTTCATTAATGCCTCTGTGCCTCAGTTTAATCATGTATCAACTGGGAGTGTTGATAACACATTCCTCTTTGATTTTTGTTTTTTTTTTTGATTAAATGAAGCAGCGCATATGACATATCCAGGGTGTTACTTAGGAGATCTAAGTAAAACACTTAATTTTTTTTTTTTATAAGAGACAGTTAAAACTGAGTTTTTTCCTCCAACAATCTAGACAGACAATGCCCTTTGCCACAAAGTTTACTGAGTGTACATAAATACGCTCTCAAAGAAATCATCCATTTCACTTCTTGTAACTTCATTAGTGCCTCTGTGCCTCAGTTTCCTCAGCTGTAAAATGGGATGGGAATGTTGATAACACCTTCCTTGTAGATTTTCTTTTTAATTTCATGAAGCAGAGCATGTAAAACACCCAGGACATTTCTTAGTAGATCTAAGTAGCATTCTTAATTTTTTAAAATAGAATTGAAATACAGTAATTCCCACCCCCCAAATCTAGATAGAGAATGCCCTTTCACACAACGTTTACTAAGTAGAGAGAAATACGCTCAGCAAAATCATTGCTCTCACATACTGCTGCTGCCCCTAAGTTGCTTCCGTCGTGTCCGACTCTGTGCGACCTCGTAGATGGCAGCCCACCAGGCTCCCCGGTCCCTGGGATTCTCCAGACAAGAACATTGGAGTGGGGTGCCATTTCCTTCTCCAATGCATGAAATATTAGTATATTTAATAAAGTCTCTGTACCTCAGTTTCCTCATCTATATAATGGGAATGTTGATAACACCTTCCTCGTCGATTTTCTGTTGGTTTGTTTGTTTCTTTGTTTTTTTCATTTATTTTTACTCGTTGGAGGCTAATTCCTTTACAATATTGTAGTGGTTTTTGCGATACATTGACATAAATCAGCCATGGATTTACATGTGTTCCCCATCCCGATCCCCACTCCCGCCTCCCTCTCCACCCCATCCCTCTGGGTCTTCCCAGTGCACCAGCCCTGAGCACCCGTCTCCTGCATCCAACCTGGGCTGGTGATCTGTTTCACCCTTGACAGTATCCTTGTTTCCATGCTGTTCTCTCTGAACATCCCACCCTCGCCTTCTCCCTCGGAGTCTAAAAGTCTGTTCTGTACATCTGTGTCTCTTTTTCTGTTTTGTATATAGTGTTATCGTTACCATCTTTTTAAATTCCATATTTAAAATTTCCAGGGTATTATTACCATCTTTCTAAAGTAATTAGCCTTCAACTCATAAAAATAAATGAAAAAGAAAAGAGAAAAATAAAAATAATAAAAGTTAAAAAAAATTTAAAAATTCCATATATATGCATTCGTACACTGTATTGGTCTTTATCTTTCTGGCTTACTTCACTCTGTATAATGAGCTCCAGTTTCATGCATCTCATTAGAACTGATTCAGATGAATTCCTTTTAATGGCTGAGTAATATTCCATGGTGTATATGCACCACAGCTTCCTTATCCATTCGTCTGCTGATGGGCATCTAGGTTGCTTCCCTGTCCTGGCTATTATAAACAGTGCTGTGATGAACATTGGGGTACACGTATCTCTTTCAGATCTAGTTTCCTTGGTGTGTATGCCCTCTGCAAATACTTTGAAAACACTTACTTTATTCCAGATAAGGTGTTTCTTTTTTATTTTCTCTTGTTGACTTAATTTTTTTTTTTTATTTTGAAAACGACCCAATCAAAAAATGGGCCAAAGAACTAAACAATCATTTCTCCAAAGAAGACATACAGATGGCTAACAAACACATGAAAACATGCTCAATTAACTCATTATCAGAGAAATGCAAATCAAAACCACCATGCGGTGCTATCTCATACCAGTCAGAATGGCTGCTATCAAAAAGTCTACAAACAATAAATGCTGGAGAGGGTGTGGAGTAAAGGGAACCCTCTTACACTGTTGGTGGGAATGCAAACTGGTACAGCCACTATGGCGAACACTGTGGAGATTCCTTAAGAAACTGGAAATAGAACTGCCATATGACCCAGCAACCCCACTGCTGGGCACACACACAGATGAAACCAGAATTGAAAGAGACACATGTACCCCAGTGTTCATCACAGCACTGTTTACAATAGCCAGGACATGGAAGCAACCTAGACGTCCATCAGCAGACGAATGGAAAGAAAGCTGTGGTACATATACACAATGCAATATTACTCAGCTACTAAAAAGAATTCATTTGAATCAGTTCTAATGAGGTGGATGAAACTGGAGCCCATTGTACAGAGGCCTATTGTTCAGAGCCTATTGTAAGTCAGAAAGAAAAACACCAATACAGTATATTAACACATATATGTGGAATTTAGAAAGATGGAAACGATGACCCTATATGCGAGACAGCAAAAGAGACACAGATGTAAAGAACAGACTTTTGGACTCTGTGAGAGAAGGCGAGGGTGGGATGATTTGAGAGAATAGCATTGAACCATGTATATTACCATATGTGAAATAGATCGCCAGTCCAGGTTCGATGCATGAGACAGAGTGCTCAGGGCTGGTGCACTGGGATGACCCTGCAGGACGGGATGGGGAGGGAGGTGGGAGGGAAGGTCAGGATGGGGAACACATGTACACCCATGGCTGATTCATGTCAATGGATGGCAAAAAACACTGCAATATTGTAAAGTAATTAGCCTCCAATTAAAATAAATAAATAAAAAATAAAAATAAGTTAAAATAATAAAAAAATAAAATTAAATTAAAAATATTATTTAAAATAATAATAAAACATTTTAAATTTTGTATTGGGGTATAGCGGATTAACAATGTTGTGGTAATTTCAGGTGAACAGCCGAAGGGCTTCAGCCATACCTACACATGTGTCCATTCTCCTCCAAACTGCCCTCCCATCCAGGCTACCACATGACATTCAGCAGTATCCACTCTTTTTTAAGATTCGTTCCCCAATACAGAGTATTGAGTTCCCTGGGCTACACAGTAGGTCCTTCTTTGTTATCTAGTTTATATACATTAGCGTGTGTATGTCAACCCCAGTCTCCCGAGAAGGCCGATTTTTAACCTACACATTAACAGACAGACAGACAAAAAACACTATATGCCGAAACAACACACCGGGCGACCCAAGCCAAGAAAGAAACAAAAGCAAAGAGGCCAAACACAATCCCCGGTCCCGTTCTCAGTCCATAGACTCTTGGTTTCTTTCTTAAGATCACCTGTTACCTATACATCAGAAAATGATAATAACAATAACTAACCGTTATCTCTCGGCTATCCATAGGACCATTTAGGGCTTCCCTGGTAGCTCAGCGGCAAAGAATCTGCCTGCCAATGCTGGAGACAGAAGAGGCGCCGGTTCGATCCCTGGGTCGGGAAGATCCCCTGGAGTAGGAAATGGCAACCCACTCCAGTATTCTTGCCTGGAAAATGCCGTGGTCACAAAAGCCTGGCGGGGTAGTCTATGGACTCCAAAAGAGTCGGACACGACTTAGCGACTGAGGACACAGGCATAGGCGAACTCACTGCCCAGCAGAGGAAGTCGGAAGAGTCTGTTTCTTAGAAAGGCGGGGGCTGGCGGAGGCCTTGACTTTACCTGCCTGAGGCGGCCGGGCAGGCGCGTGTCCCGAGGGCGCAGCCAGGCTCTCCCGCGCCCTCTGCTGGGGACTTGGCTCCACGCAGGCTCTCCGCTTCCTTGCCTTTGCTACAAGCTTCTCGGCCTTCATGTAGTGATAGGAGACTGCTGGGTGACACGGGGGTGAAGAGGAGATAAGGAGGGGGGAGGGCTGCAGTGGGGACGTGCGGAGTCTGAGAAGTGAAGTGCAGACTGAGGGCTGTGGAAGGGACGCAGGTTTGATCTCTGATTATGGAACTGAGATCCTACATGGCTCGGAGCAACTTAGCCATCTGCACCCACAGCTACACAGCCCGTGCACCATCATGAAATATCCCACATGAAGCATCGGAGATCCCACGTGCTGCAAGGAAGACCTGAAATGAAGCAGAGCATGAAAAACACCCAGGGCATCACTTAGTAGATCTAAGTAACATACTTAAGTTTTTTTTTTTTTAATAGGTAGAATTGAAATCAAGATCCCCCTTCAATAATCGAGACAGACCATGCCCTTTCCCAAAAAGCTTACTAACTGTCGATAAATACGCTAACCAAAAAAAACTTTCATTTCCTACTGACTTGGTTAAGTCTCTGTGCCTCAGCTTCCTCATCTATAAAATGGGAATACTGACAGCACCTTCCTCGTAGATTTTCTTTTTAATTAAATGAAGCTTAACATGTAAAACAGCCACCATTGTTTAGGAGAGCTAACGAACATACACAGTATTGTGTTTTTTTAAGAGTGCTAAAATCTTTATTTTTCTCCCCTCAGCTTTGGAGATTTTCTTTTTAGCTTACTGATTTTTATTTTTAATTAAATGAAACAGAGCATGTAAAATACCCAGGACATGCTTAGTCGAGTTAAGTAACATACTTAATTTTTTTAATAGAATGGAAATATTTTTCCCCCAAGAATCTAATAGACAATGCCCTTACCAACACAGTTTATTAAGTATGGATAAATATACTCACCAATACATCATCTTTCACTTACTAATTACTTCCTTAATGCCTCTTTGCCTCGGTTTCCTCATATATAGAGTGGGAATATTGATAACACCTTCCTTGTACATATTATTTGTAATTACCTGAAGCAGAGCATGTAAAACACTGAGGACGTGCTTAGTATTGTTAAGTAACATGCTTAATTTTGTTTTTTTAATAAAATTGAAATCAAGTTGTCTCCCCGAAACGTTCTAGATAGACGATGCCCTTTCCCACAAAGATGACTAAGTATAGATAAAGATGGTTAGCAAAGGCAATACTCTTTCACTTACTAGCAACTTCATTAAGGCCTCAGTTTCCTGAAGTATAAATGGGAATATTGATAAGAATTTCCTCATAGATTTTGTTTTCAATTAAATGAAGCAGACCCTGTAAAACACAGAGGACATTGCTTAGTAGTCTCAGTAACATACTTAATTCTGTTTTTTCTTTTGAATAGAGACAACTGAAATTGATTTCCCCCCAGAACATTCTAGATAGACAGTGTACTTTCCACAAAGTTTACCGAGTGTAGATAAATATGCTCTCAAAACAACAGGATCTCTTTCACTCACTAGTAACTTCATTGATGCCTCTGTACCTCAGTTTCCTCATCGATAAAATGGGAATGTTGATAACATACTGCTTGTCGATTTTCCTTTTAATGAAATGAAGAAGAGCATGTAACATACCCAGGACATTGCCTAGTAGATCTAAGGAACATACTTAATGTTTTTTTAATAGACAGAATTGAAACCTAGATTTATCTCCTCACAATCTAGATAGTCAAAGCACATTCTCATGAATTTGGCAAAGGGTCGATAAATACCTCACCAAAACGCATCTCTTTCAATTACTAGTTAATTTCATTCATGCCTCTGTGCCTCCCTTTCCTCATCCATAAAATGGGAATGTTGATAACACCATCCTCGTAGATTTTCTTTTGAATTAAATGAAGCAGAACATGTGAAACACCGAGGACATTTCTTAGTAGATCTAAGTAACGTACTTAATTTGGTTTACTTTTTTAAGAGATGGAATTGAAAATGAGTATTTTTCCCCCAACAGTCTGGATGGTCTTTTCCCAAAAAGTTTACTAAGTATAGATAAATATGCTCACCAAAAAGTATGTCTTTCACTTCCTAGCAACTTCACTAATACCTCTGTGCTTCAGTGTCCTCACGTATAAAATGGGAACGTTGAGAACACCTTCCGTGTAGATTTTCTTTTGAATTAAATGCAGGCAAGCAGGGAAAACGAGATGGACTTTGTTTAGTAGATCTAAGTATCATACTTAATTTTGGTGTTTTTTCTTTCTAATAGATGGAGTTGACAAGGAGCTTTTTTCCCCCAATAATCTAGAGACAGTGCCGTTTCTGCAACTTTTACTGTGTCCATAAGCACGCTCACCATAAAGCATCTCTTTCACTTATTGGTAACTTCATTAATGCCTCTGTGCCTCAGTTTAATCATGTATCAACTGGGAGTGTTGATAACACATTCCTCTTTGATTTTTGTTTTTTTTTTTTGATTAAATGAAGCAGCGCATATGACATATCCAGGGTGTTACTTAGGAGATCTAAGTAAAACACTTAATTTTTTTTTTTTATAAGAGACAGTTAAAACTGAGTTTTTTTCCTCCAACAATCTAGACAGACAATGCCCTTTGCCACAAAGTTTACTGAGTGTACATAAATACGCTCTCAAAGAAATCATCCATTTCACTTCTTGTAACTTCATTAGTGCCTCTGTGCCTGTTTCCTCAGCTGTAAAATGGGATGGGAATGTTGATAACACCTTCCTTGTAGATTTTCTTTTTAATTTCATGAAGCAGAGCATGTAAAACACCCAGGACATTTCTTAGTAGATCTAAGTAGCATTCTTAATTTTTTAAAATAGAATTGAAATACAGTAATTCCCACCCCCCAAATCTAGATAGAGAATGTCCTTTCACACAACGTTTACTAAGTAGAGAGAAATACGCTCAGCAAAATCATTGCTCTCACATACTGCTGCTGCCCCTAAGTTGCTTCCGTCGTGTCCGACTCTGTGCGACCTCGTAGATGGCAGCCCACCAGGCTCCCCGGTCCCTGGGATTCTCCAGACAAGAACATTGGAGTGGGGTGCCATTTCCTTCTCCAATGCATGAAATATTAGTATATTTAATAAAGTCTCTGTACCTCAGTTTCCTCATCTATATAATGGGAATGTTGATAACACCTTCCTCGTCGATTTTCTGTTGGTTTGTTTGTTTCTTTGTTTTTTTCATTTATTTTTACTCGTTGGAGGCTAATTCCTTTACAATATTGTAGTGGTTTTTGCGATACATTGACATAAATCAGCCATGGATTTACATGTGTTCCCCATCCCGATCCCCACTCCCGCCTCCCTCTCCACCCCATCCCTCTGGGTCTTCCCAGTGCACCAGCCCTGAGCACCCGTCTCCTGCATCCAACCTGGGCTGGTGATCTGTTTCACCCTTGACAGTATCCTTGTTTCCATGCTGTTCTCTCTGAACATCCCACCCTCGCCTTCTCCCTCGGAGTCTAAAAGTCTGTTCTGTACATCTGTGTCTCTTTTTCTGTTTTGTATATAGTGTTATCGTTACCATCTTTTTAAATTCCATATTTAAAATTTCCAGGGTATTATTACCATCTTTCTAAAGTAATTAGCCTTCAACTCATAAAAATAAATGAAAAAGAAAAGAGAAAAATAAAAATAATAAAAGTTAAAAAAAATTTAAAAATTCCATATATATGCATTCGTACACTGTATTGGTCTTTATCTTTCTGGCTTACTTCACTCTGTATAATGAGCTCCAGTTTCATGCATCTCATTAGAACTGATTCAGATGAATTCCTTTTAATGGCTGAGTAATATTCCATGGTGTATATGCACCACAGCTTCCTTATCCATTCGTCTGCTGATGGGCATCTAGGTTGCTTCCCTGTCCTGGCTATTATAAACAGTGCTGTGATGAACATTGGGGTACACGTATCTCTTTCAGATCTAGTTTCCTTGGTGTGTATGCCCTCTGCAAATACTTTGAAAACACTTACTTTATTCCAGATAAGGTGTTTCTTTTTTATTTTCTCTTGTTGACTTAATTTTTTTTTTTTATTTTGAAAACGACCCAATCAAAAAATGGGCCAAAGAACTAAACAATCATTTCTCCAAAGAAGACATACAGATGGCTAACAAACACATGAAAACATGCTCAATTAACTCATTATCAGAGAAATGCAAATCAAAACCACCATGCGGTGCTATCTCATACCAGTCAGAATGGCTGCTATCAAAAAGTCTACAAACAATAAATGCTGGAGAGGGTGTGGAGTAAAGGGAACCCTCTTACACTGTTGGTGGGAATGCAAACTGGTACAGCCACTATGGCGAACACTGTGGAGATTCCTTAAGAAACTGGAAATAGAACTGCCATATGACCCAGCAACCCCACTGCTGGGCACACACACAGATGAAACCAGAATTGAAAGAGACACATGTACCCCAGTGTTCATCACAGCACTGTTTACAATAGCCAGGACATGGAAGCAACCTAGACGTCCATCAGCAGACGAATGGAAAGAAAGCTGTGGTACATATACACAATGCAATATTACTCAGCTACTAAAAAGAATTCATTTGAATCAGTTCTAATGAGGTGGATGAAACTGGAGCCCATTGTACAGAGGCCTATTGTTCAGAGCCTATTGTAAGTCAGAAAGAAAAACACCAATACAGTATATTAACACATATATGTGGAATTTAGAAAGATGGAAACGATGACCCTATATGCGAGACAGCAAAAGAGACACAGATGTAAAGAACAGACTTTTGGACTCTGTGAGAGAAGGCGAGGGTGGGATGATTTGAGAGAATAGCATTGAACCATGTATATTACCATATGTGAAATAGATCGCCAGTCCAGGTTCGATGCATGAGACAGAGTGCTCAGGGCTGGTGCACTGGGATGACCCTGCAGGACGGGATGGGGAGGGAGGTGGGAGGGAAGGTCAGGATGGGGAACACATGTACACCCATGGCTGATTCATGTCAATGGATGGCAAAAAACACTGCAATATTGTAAAGTAATTAGCCTCCAATTAAAATAAATAAATAAAAAATAAAAATAAGTTAAAATAATAAAAAAATAAAATTAAATTAAAAATATTATTTAAAATAATAATAAAACATTTTAAATTTTGTATTGGGGTATAGCGGATTAACAATGTTGTGGTAATTTCAGGTGAACAGCCGAAGGGCTTCAGCCATACCTACACATGTGTCCATTCTCCTCCAAACTGCCCTCCCATCCAGGCTACCACATGACATTCAGCAGTATCCACTCTTTTTTAAGATTCGTTCCCCAATACAGAGTATTGAGTTCCCTGGGCTACACAGTAGGTCCTTCTTTGTTATCTAGTTTATATACATTAGCGTGTGTATGTCAACCCCAGTCTCCCGAGAAGGCCGATTTTTAACCTACACATTAACAGACAGACAGACAAAAAACACTATATGCCGAAACAACACACCGGGCGACCCAAGCCAAGAAAGAAACAAAAGCAAAGAGGCCAAACACAATCCCCGGTCCCGTTCTCAGTCCATAGACTCTTGGTTTCTTTCTTAAGATCACCTGTTACCTATACATCAGAAAATGATAATAACAATAACTAACCGTTATCTCTCGGCTATCCATAGGACCATTTAGGGCTTCCCTGGTAGCTCAGCGGCAAAGAATCTGCCTGCCAATGCTGGAGACAGAAGAGGCGCCGGTTCGATCCCTGGGTCGGGAAGATCCCCTGGAGTAGGAAATGGCAACCCACTCCAGTATTCTTGCCTGGAAAATGCCGTGGTCACAAAAGCCTGGCGGGGTAGTCTATGGACTCCAAAAGAGTCGGACACGACTTAGCGACTGAGGACACAGGCATAGGCGAACTCACTGCCCAGCAGAGGAAGTCGGAAGAGTCTGTTTCTTAGAAAGGCGGGGGCTGGCGGAGGCCTTGACTTTACCTGCCTGAGGCGGCCGGGCAGGCGCGTGTCCCGAGGGCGCAGCCAGGCTCTCCCGCGCCCTCTGCTGGGGACTTGGCTCCACGCAGGCTCTCCGCTTCCTTGCCTTTGCTACAAGCTTCTCGGCCTTCATGTAGTGAGAGGAGACTGCTGGGTGACACGGGGGTGAAGAGGAGATAAGGAGGGGGGAGGGCTGCAGTGGGGACGTGCGGAGTCTGAGAAGTGAAGTGCAGACTGAGGGCTGTGGAAGGGACGCAGGTTTGATCTCTGATTATGGAACTGAGATCCTACATGGCTCGGAGCAACTTAGCCATCTGCACCCACAGCTACACAGCCCGTGCACCATCATGAAATATCCCACATGAAGCATCGGAGATCCCACGTGCTGCAAGGAAGACCTGAAATGAAGCAGAGCATGAAAAACACCCAGGGCATCACTTAGTAGATCTAAGTAACATACTTAAGTTTTTTTTTTTTTAATAGGTAGAATTGAAATCAAGATCCCCCTTCAATAATCGAGACAGACCATGCCCTTTCCCCAAAAGCTTACTAACTGTCGATAAATACGCTAACCAAAAAAACTTTCATTTCCTACTGACTTCGTTAAGTCTCTGTGCCTCAGCTTCCTCATCTATAAAATGGGAATATTGACAGCACCTTCCTCGTAGATTTTCTTTTTAATTAAATGAAGCTTAACATGTAAAACAGCCACCATTGTTTAGGAGAGCTAACGAACATACACAGTATTGTGTTTTTTTAAGAGTGCTAAAATCTTTATTTTTCTCCCCTCAGCTTTGGAGATTTTCTTTTTAGCTTACTGATTTTTATTTTTAATTAAATGAAACAGAGCATGTAAAATACCCAGGACATGCTTAGTCGAGTTAAGTAACATACTTAATTTTTTTAATAGAATGGAAATATTTTTCCCCCAAGAATCTAATAGACAATGCCCTTACCAACACAGTTTATTAAGTATGGATAAATATACTCACCAATACATCATCTTTCACTTACTAATTACTTCCTTAATGCCTCTGTGCCTCGGTTTCCTCATATATAGAGTGGGAATATTGATAACACCTTCCTTGTACATATTATTTGTAATTACCTGAAGCAGAGCATGTAAAACACTGAGGACGTGCTTAGTATTGTTAAGTAACATGCTTAATTTTGTTTTTTTAATAAAATTGAAATCAAGTTGTCTCCCCGAAACGTTCTAGATAGACGATGCCCTTTCCCACAAAGATGACTAAGTATAGATAAAGATGGTTAGCAAAGGCAATACTCTTTCACTTACTAGCAACTTCATTAAGGCCTCAGTTTCCTGAAGTATAAATGGGAATATTGATAAGAATTTCCTCATAGATTTTGTTTTCAATTAAATGAAGCAGACCCTGTAAAACACAGAGGACATTGCTTAGTAGTCTCAGTAACATACTTAATTTTGTTTTTTCTTTTGAATAGAGACAACTGAAATTGATTTCCCCCCAGAACATTCTAGATAGACAGTGTACTTTCCACAAAGTTTACCGAGTGTAGATAAATATGCTCTCAAAACAACAGGATCTCTTTCACTCACTAGTAACTTCATTGATGCCTCTGTACCTCAGTTTCCTCATCGATAAAATGGGAATGTTGATAACATACTGCTTGTCGATTTTCCTTTTAATGAAATGAAGAAGAGCATGTAACATACCCAGGACATTGCCTAGTAGATCTAAGGAACATACTTAATGTTTTTTTAATAGACAGAATTGAAACCTAGATTTATCTCCTCACAATCTAGATAGTCAAAGCACATTCTCATGAATTTGGCAAAGGGTCGATAAATACCTCACCAAAACGCATCTCTTTCAATTACTAGTTAATTTCATTCATGCCTCTGTGCCTCCCTTTCCTCATCCATAAAATGGGAATGTTGATAACACCATCCTCGTAGATTTTCTTTTGAATTAAATGAAGCAGAACATGTGAAACACCGAGGACATTTCTTAGTAGATCTAAGTAACGTACTTAATTTGGTTTACTTTTTTAAGAGATGGAATTGAAAATGAGTATTTTTCCCCCAACAGTCTGGATGGTCTTTTCCCAAAAAGTTTACTAAGTATAGATAAATATGCTCACCAAAAAGTATGTCTTTCACTTCCTAGCAACTTCACTAATACCTCTGTGCTTCAGTGTCCTCACGTATAAAATGGGAACGTTGAGAACACCTTCCGTGTAGATTTTCTTTTGAATTAAATGCAGGCAAGCAGGGAAAACGAGATGGACTTTGTTTAGTAGATCTAAGTATCATACTTAATTTTGGTGTTTTTTCTTTCTAATAGATGGAGTTGACAAGGAGCTTTTTTCCCCCAATAATCTAGAGACAGTGCCGTTTCTGCAACTTTTACTGTGTCCATAAGCACGCTCACCATAAAGCATCTCTTTCACTTATTGGTAACTTCATTAATGCCTCTGTGCCTCAGTTTAATCATGTATCAACTGGGAGTGTTGATAACACATTCCTCTTTGATTTTTGTTTTTTTTTTTTGATTAAATGAAGCAGCGCATATGACATATCCAGGGTGTTACTTAGGAGATCTAAGTAAAACACTTAATTTTTTTTTTTTATAAGAGACAGTTAAAACTGAGTTTTTTCCTCCAACAATCTAGACAGACAATGCCCTTTGCCACAAAGTTTACTGAGTGTACATAAATACGCTCTCAAAGAAATCATCCATTTCACTTCTTGTAACTTCATTAGTGCCTCTGTGCCTCAGTTTCCTCAGCTGTAAAATGGGATGGGAATGTTGATAACACCTTCCTTGTAGATTTTCTTTTTAATTTCATGAAGCAGAGCATGTAAAACACCCAGGACATTTCTTAGTAGATCTAAGTAGCATTCTTAATTTTTTAAAATAGAATTGAAATACAGTAATTCCCACCCCCCAAATCTAGATAGAGAATGCCCTTTCACACAACGTTTACTAAGTAGAGAGAAATACGCTCAGCAAAATCATTGCTCTCACATACTGCTGCTGCCCCTAAGTTGCTTCCGTCGTGTCCGACTCTGTGCGACCTCGTAGATGGCAGCCCACCAGGCTCCCCGGTCCCTGGGATTCTCCAGACAAGAACATTGGAGTGGGGTGCCATTTCCTTCTCCAATGCATGAAATATTAGTATATTTAATAAAGTCTCTGTACCTCAGTTTCCTCATCTATATAATGGGAATGTTGATAACACCTTCCTCGTCGATTTTCTGTTGGTTTGTTTGTTTCTTTGTTTTTTTCATTTATTTTTACTCGTTGGAGGCTAATTCCTTTACAATATTGTAGTGGTTTTTGCGATACATTGACATAAATCAGCCATGGATTTACATGTGTTCCCCATCCCGATCCCCACTCCCGCCTCCCTCTCCACCCCATCCCTCTGGGTCTTCCCAGTGCACCAGCCCTGAGCACCCGTCTCCTGCATCCAACCTGGGCTGGTGATCTGTTTCACCCTTGACAGTATCCTTGTTTCCATGCTGTTCTCTCTGAACATCCCACCCTCGCCTTCTCCCTCGGAGTCTAAAAGTCTGTTCTGTACATCTGTGTCTCTTTTTCTGTTTTGTATATAGTGTTATCGTTACCATCTTTTTAAATTCCATATTTAAAATTTCCAGGGTATTATTACCATCTTTCTAAAGTAATTAGCCTTCAACTCATAAAAATAAATGAAAAAGAAAAGAGAAAAATAAAAATAATAAAAGTTAAAAAAAATTTAAAAATTCCATATATATGCATTCGTACACTGTATTGGTCTTTATCTTTCTGGCTTACTTCACTCTGTATAATGAGCTCCAGTTTCATGCATCTCATTAGAACTGATTCAGATGAATTCCTTTTAATGGCTGAGTAATATTCCATGGTGTATATGCACCACAGCTTCCTTATCCATTCGTCTGCTGATGGGCATCTAGGTTGCTTCCCTGTCCTGGCTATTATAAACAGTGCTGTGATGAACATTGGGGTACACGTATCTCTTTCAGATCTAGTTTCCTTGGTGTGTATGCCCTCTGCAAATACTTTGAAAACACTTACTTTATTCCAGATAAGGTGTTTCTTTTTTATTTTCTCTTGTTGACTTAATTTTTTTTTTTTATTTTGAAAACGACCCAATCAAAAAATGGGCCAAAGAACTAAACAATCATTTCTCCAAAGAAGACATACAGATGGCTAACAAACACATGAAAACATGCTCAATTAACTCATTATCAGAGAAATGCAAATCAAAACCACCATGCGGTGCTATCTCATACCAGTCAGAATGGCTGCTATCAAAAAGTCTACAAACAATAAATGCTGGAGAGGGTGTGGAGTAAAGGGAACCCTCTTACACTGTTGGTGGGAATGCAAACTGGTACAGCCACTATGGCGAACACTGTGGAGATTCCTTAAGAAACTGGAAATAGAACTGCCATATGACCCAGCAACCCCACTGCTGGGCACACACACAGATGAAACCAGAATTGAAAGAGACACATGTACCCCAGTGTTCATCACAGCACTGTTTACAATAGCCAGGACATGGAAGCAACCTAGACGTCCATCAGCAGACGAATGGAAAGAAAGCTGTGGTACATATACACAATGCAATATTACTCAGCTACTAAAAAGAATTCATTTGAATCAGTTCTAATGAGGTGGATGAAACTGGAGCCCATTGTACAGAGGCCTATTGTTCAGAGCCTATTGTAAGTCAGAAAGAAAAACACCAATACAGTATATTAACACATATATGTGGAATTTAGAAAGATGGAAACGATGACCCTATATGCGAGACAGCAAAAGAGACACAGATGTAAAGAACAGACTTTTGGACTCTGTGAGAGAAGGCGAGGGTGGGATGATTTGAGAGAATAGCATTGAACCATGTATATTACCATATGTGAAATAGATCGCCAGTCCAGGTTCGATGCATGAGACAGAGTGCTCAGGGCTGGTGCACTGGGATGACCCTGCAGGACGGGATGGGGAGGGAGGTGGGAGGGAAGGTCAGGATGGGGAACACATGTACACCCATGGCTGATTCATGTCAATGGATGGCAAAAAACACTGCAATATTGTAAAGTAATTAGCCTCCAATTAAAATAAATAAATAAAAAATAAAAATAAGTTAAAATAATAAAAAAATAAAATTAAATTAAAAATATTATTTAAAATAATAATAAAACATTTTAAATTTTGTATTGGGGTATAGCGGATTAACAATGTTGTGGTAATTTCAGGTGAACAGCCGAAGGGCTTCAGCCATACCTACACATGTGTCCATTCTCCTCCAAACTGCCCTCCCATCCAGGCTACCACATGACATTCAGCAGTATCCACTCTTTTTTAAGATTCGTTCCCCAATACAGAGTATTGAGTTCCCTGGGCTACACAGTAGGTCCTTCTTTGTTATCTAGTTTATATACATTAGAGTGTGTATGTCAACCCCAGTCTCCCGAGAAGGCCGATTTTTAACCTACACATTAACAGACAGACAAAAAACACTATATGCCGAAACAACACACCAGGCGACCCAAGCCAAGAAAGAAACAAAAGCAAAGAGGCCAAACACAATCCCCGGTCCCGTTCTCAGTCCATAGACTCTTGGTTTCTTTCTTAAGATCACCTGTTACCTATACATCAGAAAATGATAATAACAATAACTAACCGTTATCTCTCGGCTATCCATAGGACCATTTAGGGCTTCCCTGGTAGCTCAGCGGCAAAGAATCTGCCTGCCAATGCTGGAGACAGAAGAGGCGCCGGTTCGATCCCTGGGTCGGGAAGATCCCCTGGAGTAGGAAATGGCAACCCACTCCAGTATTCTTGCCTGGAAAATGCCGTGGTCACAAAAGCCTGGCGGGGTAGTCTATGGACTCCAAAAGAGTCGGACACGACTTAGCGACTGAGGACACAGGCATAGGCGAACTCACTGCCCAGCAGAGGAAGTCGGAAGAGTCTGTTTCTTAGAAAGGCGGGGGCTGGCGGAGGCCTTGACTTTACCTGCCTGAGGCGGCCGGGCAGGCGCGTGTCCCGAGGGCGCAGCCAGGCTCTCCCGCGCCCTCTGCTGGGGACTTGGCTCCACGCAGGCTCTCCGCTTCCTTGCCTTTGCTACAAGCTTCTCGGCCTTCATGTAGTGAGAGGAGACTGCTGGGTGACACGGGGGTGAAAAGGAGATAAGGAGGGGGGAGGGCTGCAGTGGGGACGTGCGGAGTCTGAGAAGTGAAGTGCAGACTGAGGGCTGTGGAAGGGACGCAGGTTTGATCTCTGATTATGGAACTGAGATCCTACATGGCTCGGAGCAACTTAGCCATCTGCACCCACAGCTACACAGCCCGTGCACCATCATGAAATATCCCACATGAAGCATCGGAGATCCCACGTGCTGCAAGGAAGACCTGAAATGAAGCAGAGCATGAAAAACACCCAGGGCATCACTTAGTAGATCTAAGTAACATACTTAAGTTTTTTTTTTTTTAATAGGTAGAATTGAAATCAAGATCCCCCTTCAATAATCGAGACAGACCATGCCCTTTCCCAAAAAGCTTACTAACTGTCGATAAATACGCTAACCAAAAAAACTTTCATTTCCTACTGACTTGGTTAAGTCTCTGTGCCTCAGCTTCCTCATCTATAAAATGGGAATATTGACAGCACCTTCCTCGTAGATTTTCTTTTTAATTAAATGAAGCTTAACATGTAAAACAGCCACCATTGTTTAGGAGAGCTAACGAACATACACAGTATTGTGTTTTTTTAAGAGTGCTAAAATCTTTATTTTTCTCCCCTCAGCTTTGGAGATTTTCTTTTTAGCTTACTGATTTTTATTTTTAATTAAATGAAACAGAGCATGTAAAATACCCAGGACATGCTTAGTCGAGTTAAGTAACATACTTAATTTTTTTAATAGAATGGAAATATTTTTCCCCCAAGAATCTAATAGACAATGCCCTTACCAACACAGTTTATTAAGTATGGATAAATATACTCACCAATACATCATCTTTCACTTACTAATTACTTCCTTAATGCCTCTTTGCCTCGGTTTCCTCATATATAGAGTGGGAATATTGATAACACCTTCCTTGTACATATTATTTGTAATTACCTGAAGCAGAGCATGTAAAACACTGAGGACGTGCTTAGTATTGTTAAGTAACATGCTTAATTTTGTTTTTTTAATAAAATTGAAATCAAGTTGTCTCCCCGAAACGTTCTAGATAGACGATGCCCTTTCCCACAAAGATGACTAAGTATAGATAAAGATGGTTAGCAAAGGCAATACTCTTTCACTTACTAGCAACTTCATTAAGGCCTCAGTTTCCTGAAGTATAAATGGGAATATTGATAAGAATTTCCTCATAGATTTTGTTTTCAATTAAATGAAGCAGACCCTGTAAAACACAGAGGACATTGCTTAGTAGTCTCAGTAACATACTTAATTCTGTTTTTTCTTTTGAATAGAGACAACTGAAATTGATTTCCCCCCAGAACATTCTAGATAGACAGTGTACTTTCCACAAAGTTTACCGAGTGTAGATAAATATGCTCTCAAAACAACAGGATCTCTTTCACTCACTAGTAACTTCATTGATGCCTCTGTACCTCAGTTTCCTCATCGATAAAATGGGAATGTTGATAACATACTGCTTGTCGATTTTCCTTTTAATGAAATGAAGAAGAGCATGTAACATACCCAGGACATTGCCTAGTAGATCTAAGGAACATACTTAATGTTTTTTTAATAGACAGAATTGAAACCTAGATTTATCTCCTCACAATCTAGATAGTCAAAGCACATTCTCATGAATTTGGCAAAGGGTCGATAAATACCTCACCAAAACGCATCTCTTTCAATTACTAGTTAATTTCATTCATGCCTCTGTGCCTCCCTTTCCTCATCCATAAAATGGGAATGTTGATAACACCATCCTCGTAGATTTTCTTTTGAATTAAATGAAGCAGAACATGTGAAACACCGAGGACATTTCTTAGTAGATCTAAGTAACGTACTTAATTTGGTTTACTTTTTTAAGAGATGGAATTGAAAATGAGTATTTTTCCCCCAACAGTCTGGATGGTCTTTTCCCAAAAAGTTTACTAAGTATAGATAAATATGCTCACCAAAAAGTATGTCTTTCACTTCCTAGCAACTTCACTAATACCTCTGTGCTTCAGTGTCCTCACGTATAAAATGGGAACGTTGAGAACACCTTCCGTGTAGATTTTCTTTTGAATTAAATGCAGGCAAGCAGGGAAAACGAGATGGACTTTGTTTAGTAGATCTAAGTATCATACTTAATTTTGGTGTTTTTTCTTTCTAATAGATGGAGTTGACAAGGAGCTTTTTTCCCCCAATAATCTAGAGACAGTGCCGTTTCTGCAACTTTTACTGTGTCCATAAGCACGCTCACCATAAAGCATCTCTTTCACTTATTGGTAACTTCATTAATGCCTCTGTGCCTCAGTTTAATCATGTATCAACTGGGAGTGTTGATAACACATTCCTCTTTGATTTTTGTTTTTTTTTTTGATTAAATGAAGCAGCGCATATGACATATCCAGGGTGTTACTTAGGAGATCTAAGTAAAACACTTAATTTTTTTTTTTTATAAGAGACAGTTAAAACTGAGTTTTTTCCTCCAACAATCTAGACAGACAATGCCCTTTGCCACAAAGTTTACTGAGTGTACATAAATACGCTCTCAAAGAAATCATCCATTTCACTTCTTGTAACTTCATTAGTGCCTCTGTGCCTCAGTTTCCTCAGCTGTAAAATGGGATGGGAATGTTGATAACACCTTCCTTGTAGATTTTCTTTTTAATTTCATGAAGCAGAGCATGTAAAACACCCAGGACATTTCTTAGTAGATCTAAGTAGCATTCTTAATTTTTTAAAATAGAATTGAAATACAGTAATTCCCACCCCCCAAATCTAGATAGAGAATGCCCTTTCACACAACGTTTACTAAGTAGAGAGAAATACGCTCAGCAAAATCATTGCTCTCACATACTGCTGCTGCCCCTAAGTTGCTTCCGTCGTGTCCGACTCTGTGCGACCTCGTAGATGGCAGCCCACCAGGCTCCCCGGTCCCTGGGATTCTCCAGACAAGAACATTGGAGTGGGGTGCCATTTCCTTCTCCAATGCATGAAATATTAGTATATTTAATAAAGTCTCTGTACCTCAGTTTCCTCATCTATATAATGGGAATGTTGATAACACCTTCCTCGTCGATTTTCTGTTGGTTTGTTTGTTTCTTTGTTTTTTTCATTTATTTTTACTCGTTGGAGGCTAATTCCTTTACAATATTGTAGTGGTTTTTGCGATACATTGACATAAATCAGCCATGGATTTACATGTGTTCCCCATCCCGATCCCCACTCCCGCCTCCCTCTCCACCCCATCCCTCTGGGTCTTCCCAGTGCACCAGCCCTGAGCACCCGTCTCCTGCATCCAACCTGGGCTGGTGATCTGTTTCACCCTTGACAGTATCCTTGTTTCCATGCTGTTCTCTCTGAACATCCCACCCTCGCCTTCTCCCTCGGAGTCTAAAAGTCTGTTCTGTACATCTGTGTCTCTTTTTCTGTTTTGTATATAGTGTTATCGTTACCATCTTTTTAAATTCCATATTTAAAATTTCCAGGGTATTATTACCATCTTTCTAAAGTAATTAGCCTTCAACTCATAAAAATAAATGAAAAAGAAAAGAGAAAAATAAAAATAATAAAAGTTAAAAAAAATTTAAAAATTCCATATATATGCATTCGTACACTGTATTGGTCTTTATCTTTCTGGCTTACTTCACTCTGTATAATGAGCTCCAGTTTCATGCATCTCATTAGAACTGATTCAGATGAATTCCTTTTAATGGCTGAGTAATATTCCATGGTGTATATGCACCACAGCTTCCTTATCCATTCGTCTGCTGATGGGCATCTAGGTTGCTTCCCTGTCCTGGCTATTATAAACAGTGCTGTGATGAACATTGGGGTACACGTATCTCTTTCAGATCTAGTTTCCTTGGTGTGTATGCCCTCTGCAAATACTTTGAAAACACTTACTTTATTCCAGATAAGGTGTTTCTTTTTTATTTTCTCTTGTTGACTTAATTTTTTTTTTTTATTTTGAAAACGACCCAATCAAAAAATGGGCCAAAGAACTAAACAATCATTTCTCCAAAGAAGACATACAGATGGCTAACAAACACATGAAAACATGCTCAATTAACTCATTATCAGAGAAATGCAAATCAAAACCACCATGCGGTGCTATCTCATACCAGTCAGAATGGCTGCTATCAAAAAGTCTACAAACAATAAATGCTGGAGAGGGTGTGGAGTAAAGGGAACCCTCTTACACTGTTGGTGGGAATGCAAACTGGTACAGCCACTATGGCGAACACTGTGGAGATTCCTTAAGAAACTGGAAATAGAACTGCCATATGACCCAGCAACCCCACTGCTGGGCACACACACAGATGAAACCAGAATTGAAAGAGACACATGTACCCCAGTGTTCATCACAGCACTGTTTACAATAGCCAGGACATGGAAGCAACCTAGACGTCCATCAGCAGACGAATGGAAAGAAAGCTGTGGTACATATACACAATGCAATATTACTCAGCTACTAAAAAGAATTCATTTGAATCAGTTCTAATGAGGTGGATGAAACTGGAGCCCATTGTACAGAGGCCTATTGTTCAGAGCCTATTGTAAGTCAGAAAGAAAAACACCAATACAGTATATTAACACATATATGTGGAATTTAGAAAGATGGAAACGATGACCCTATATGCGAGACAGCAAAAGAGACACAGATGTAAAGAACAGACTTTTGGACTCTGTGAGAGAAGGCGAGGGTGGGATGATTTGAGAGAATAGCATTGAACCATGTATATTACCATATGTGAAATAGATCGCCAGTCCAGGTTCGATGCATGAGACAGAGTGCTCAGGGCTGGTGCACTGGGATGACCCTGCAGGACGGGATGGGGAGGGAGGTGGGAGGGAAGGTCAGGATGGGGAACACATGTACACCCATGGCTGATTCATGTCAATGGATGGCAAAAAACACTGCAATATTGTAAAGTAATTAGCCTCCAATTAAAATAAATAAATAAAAAATAAAAATAAGTTAAAATAATAAAAAAATAAAATTAAATTAAAAATATTATTTAAAATAATAATAAAACATTTTAAATTTTGTATTGGGGTATAGCGGATTAACAATGTTGTGGTAATTTCAGGTGAACAGCCGAAGGGCTTCAGCCATACCTACACATGTGTCCATTCTCCTCCAAACTGCCCTCCCATCCAGGCTACCACATGACATTCAGCAGTATCCACTCTTTTTTAAGATTCGTTCCCCAATACAGAGTATTGAGTTCCCTGGGCTACACAGTAGGTCCTTCTTTGTTATCTAGTTTATATACATTAGCGTGTGTATGTCAACCCCAGTCTCCCGAGAAGGCCGATTTTTAACCTACACATTAACAGACAGACAGACAAAAAACACTATATGCCGAAACAACACACCGGGCGACCCAAGCCAAGAAAGAAACAAAAGCAAAGAGGCCAAACACAATCCCCGGTCCCGTTCTCAGTCCATAGACTCTTGGTTTCTTTCTTAAGATCACCTGTTACCTATACATCAGAAAATGATAATAACAATAACTAACCGTTATCTCTCGGCTATCCATAGGACCATTTAGGGCTTCCCTGGTAGCTCAGCGGCAAAGAATCTGCCTGCCAATGCTGGAGACAGAAGAGGCGCCGGTTCGATCCCTGGGTCGGGAAGATCCCCTGGAGTAGGAAATGGCAACCCACTCCAGTATTCTTGCCTGGAAAATGCCGTGGTCACAAAAGCCTGGCGGGGTAGTCTATGGACTCCAAAAGAGTCGGACACGACTTAGCGACTGAGGACACAGGCATAGGCGAACTCACTGCCCAGCAGAGGAAGTCGGAAGAGTCTGTTTCTTAGAAAGGCGGGGGCTGGCGGAGGCCTTGACTTTACCTGCCTGAGGCGGCCGGGCAGGCGCGTGTCCCGAGGGCGCAGCCAGGCTCTCCCGCGCCCTCTGCTGGGGACTTGGCTCCACGCAGGCTCTCCGCTTCCTTGCCTTTGCTACAAGCTTCTCGGCCTTCATGTAGTGAGAGGAGACTGCTGGGTGACACGGGGGTGAAAAGGAGATAAGGAGGGGGGAGGGCTGCAGTGGGGACGTGCGGAGTCTGAGAAGTGAAGTGCAGACTGAGGGCTGTGGAAGGGACGCAGGTTTGATCTCTGATTATGGAACTGAGATCCTACATGGCTCGGAGCAACTTAGCCATCTGCACCCACAGCTACACAGCCCGTGCACCATCATGAAATATCCCACATGAAGCATCGGAGATCCCACGTGCTGCAAGGAAGACCTGAAATGAAGCAGAGCATGAAAAACACCCAGGGCATCACTTAGTAGATCTAAGTAACATACTTAAGTTTTTTTTTTTTTAATAGGTAGAATTGAAATCAAGATCCCCCTTCAATAATCGAGACAGACCATGCCCTTTCCCAAAAAGCTTACTAACTGTCGATAAATACGCTAACCAAAAAAACTTTCATTTCCTACTGACTTGGTTAAGTCTCTGTGCCTCAGCTTCCTCATCTATAAAATGGGAATATTGACAGCACCTTCCTCGTAGATTTTCTTTTTAATTAAATGAAGCTTAACATGTAAAACAGCCACCATTGTTTAGGAGAGCTAACGAACATACACAGTATTGTGTTTTTTTAAGAGTGCTAAAATCTTTATTTTTCTCCCCTCAGCTTTGGAGATTTTCTTTTTAGCTTACTGATTTTTATTTTTAATTAAATGAAACAGAGCATGTAAAATACCCAGGACATGCTTAGTCGAGTTAAGTAACATACTTAATTTTTTTAATAGAATGGAAATATTTTTCCCCCAAGAATCTAATAGACAATGCCCTTACCAACACAGTTTATTAAGTATGGATAAATATACTCACCAATACATCATCTTTCACTTACTAATTACTTCCTTAATGCCTCTTTGCCTCGGTTTCCTCATATATAGAGTGGGAATATTGATAACACCTTCCTTGTACATATTATTTGTAATTACCTGAAGCAGAGCATGTAAAACACTGAGGACGTGCTTAGTATTGTTAAGTAACATGCTTAATTTTGTTTTTTTAATAAAATTGAAATCAAGTTGTCTCCCCGAAACGTTCTAGATAGACGATGCCCTTTCCCACAAAGATGACTAAGTATAGATAAAGATGGTTAGCAAAGGCAATACTCTTTCACTTACTAGCAACTTCATTAAGGCCTCAGTTTCCTGAAGTATAAATGGGAATATTGATAAGAATTTCCTCATAGATTTTGTTTTCAATTAAATGAAGCAGACCCTGTAAAACACAGAGGACATTGCTTAGTAGTCTCAGTAACATACTTAATTCTGTTTTTTCTTTTGAATAGAGACAACTGAAATTGATTTCCCCCCAGAACATTCTAGATAGACAGTGTACTTTCCACAAAGTTTACCGAGTGTAGATAAATATGCTCTCAAAACAACAGGATCTCTTTCACTCACTAGTAACTTCATTGATGCCTCTGTACCTCAGTTTCCTCATCGATAAAATGGGAATGTTGATAACATACTGCTTGTCGATTTTCCTTTTAATGAAATGAAGAAGAGCATGTAACATACCCAGGACATTGCCTAGTAGATCTAAGGAACATACTTAATGTTTTTTTAATAGACAGAATTGAAACCTAGATTTATCTCCTCACAATCTAGATAGTCAAAGCACATTCTCATGAATTTGGCAAAGGGTCGATAAATACCTCACCAAAACGCATCTCTTTCAATTACTAGTTAATTTCATTCATGCCTCTGTGCCTCCCTTTCCTCATCCATAAAATGGGAATGTTGATAACACCATCCTCGTAGATTTTCTTTTGAATTAAATGAAGCAGAACATGTGAAACACCGAGGACATTTCTTAGTAGATCTAAGTAACGTACTTAATTTGGTTTACTTTTTTAAGAGATGGAATTGAAAATGAGTATTTTTCCCCCAACAGTCTGGATGGTCTTTTCCCAAAAAGTTTACTAAGTATAGATAAATATGCTCACCAAAAAGTATGTCTTTCACTTCCTAGCAACTTCACTAATACCTCTGTGCTTCAGTGTCCTCACGTATAAAATGGGAACGTTGAGAACACCTTCCGTGTAGATTTTCTTTTGAATTAAATGCAGGCAAGCAGGGAAAACGAGATGGACTTTGTTTAGTAGATCTAAGTATCATACTTAATTTTGGTGTTTTTTCTTTCTAATAGATGGAGTTGACAAGGAGCTTTTTTCCCCCAATAATCTAGAGACAGTGCCGTTTCTGCAACTTTTACTGTGTCCATAAGCACGCTCACCATAAAGCATCTCTTTCACTTATTGGTAACTTCATTAATGCCTCTGTGCCTCAGTTTAATCATGTATCAACTGGGAGTGTTGATAACACATTCCTCTTTGATTTTTGTTTTTTTTTTTGATTAAATGAAGCAGCGCATATGACATATCCAGGGTGTTACTTAGGAGATCTAAGTAAAACACTTAATTTTTTTTTTTTATAAGAGACAGTTAAAACTGAGTTTTTTCCTCCAACAATCTAGACAGACAATGCCCTTTGCCACAAAGTTTACTGAGTGTACATAAATACGCTCTCAAAGAAATCATCCATTTCACTTCTTGTAACTTCATTAGTGCCTCTGTGCCTCAGTTTCCTCAGCTGTAAAATGGGATGGGAATGTTGATAACACCTTCCTTGTAGATTTTCTTTTTAATTTCATGAAGCAGAGCATGTAAAACACCCAGGACATTTCTTAGTAGATCTAAGTAGCATTCTTAATTTTTTAAAATAG
Source organism: Cervus elaphus (assembly GCF_910594005.1). Classification (NCBI taxonomy): domain Eukaryota; kingdom Metazoa; phylum Chordata; class Mammalia; order Artiodactyla; family Cervidae; genus Cervus; species Cervus elaphus. The sequence continues at coordinate 43,546,910 of NC_057848.1, read as the reverse complement.
AATTGAAATACAGTAATTCCCACCCCCCAAATCTAGATAGAGAATGTCCTTTCACACAACGTTTACTAAGTAGAGAGAAATACGCTCAGCAAAATCATTGCTCTCACATACTGCTGCTGCCCCTAAGTTGCTTCCGTCGTGTCCGACTCTGTGCGACCTCGTAGATGGCAGCCCACCAGGCTCCCCGGTCCCTGGGATTCTCCAGACAAGAACATTGGAGTGGGGTGCCATTTCCTTCTCCAATGCATGAAATATTAGTATATTTAATAAAGTCTCTGTACCTCAGTTTCCTCATCTATATAATGGGAATGTTGATAACACCTTCCTCGTCGATTTTCTGTTGGTTTGTTTGTTTCTTTGTTTTTTTCATTTATTTTTACTCGTTGGAGGCTAATTCCTTTACAATATTGTAGTGGTTTTTGCGATACATTGACATAAATCAGCCATGGATTTACATGTGTTCCCCATCCCGATCCCCACTCCCGCCTCCCTCTCCACCCCATCCCTCTGGGTCTTCCCAGTGCACCAGCCCTGAGCACCCGTCTCCTGCATCCAACCTGGGCTGGTGATCTGTTTCACCCTTGACAGTATCCTTGTTTCCATGCTGTTCTCTCTGAACATCCCACCCTCGCCTTCTCCCTCGGAGTCTAAAAGTCTGTTCTGTACATCTGTGTCTCTTTTTCTGTTTTGTATATAGTGTTATCGTTACCATCTTTTTAAATTCCATATTTAAAATTTCCAGGGTATTATTACCATCTTTCTAAAGTAATTAGCCTTCAACTCATAAAAATAAATGAAAAAGAAAAGAGAAAAATAAAAATAATAAAAGTTAAAAAAAATTTAAAAATTCCATATATATGCATTCGTACACTGTATTGGTCTTTATCTTTCTGGCTTACTTCACTCTGTATAATGAGCTCCAGTTTCATGCATCTCATTAGAACTGATTCAGATGAATTCCTTTTAATGGCTGAGTAATATTCCATGGTGTATATGCACCACAGCTTCCTTATCCATTCGTCTGCTGATGGGCATCTAGGTTGCTTCCCTGTCCTGGCTATTATAAACAGTGCTGTGATGAACATTGGGGTACACGTATCTCTTTCAGATCTAGTTTCCTTGGTGTGTATGCCCTCTGCAAATACTTTGAAAACACTTACTTTATTCCAGATAAGGTGTTTCTTTTTTATTTTCTCTTGTTGACTTAATTTTTTTTTTTTATTTTGAAAACGACCCAATCAAAAAATGGGCCAAAGAACTAAACAATCATTTCTCCAAAGAAGACATACAGATGGCTAACAAACACATGAAAACATGCTCAATTAACTCATTATCAGAGAAATGCAAATCAAAACCACCATGCGGTGCTATCTCATACCAGTCAGAATGGCTGCTATCAAAAAGTCTACAAACAATAAATGCTGGAGAGGGTGTGGAGTAAAGGGAACCCTCTTACACTGTTGGTGGGAATGCAAACTGGTACAGCCACTATGGCGAACACTGTGGAGATTCCTTAAGAAACTGGAAATAGAACTGCCATATGACCCAGCAACCCCACTGCTGGGCACACACACAGATGAAACCAGAATTGAAAGAGACACATGTACCCCAGTGTTCATCACAGCACTGTTTACAATAGCCAGGACATGGAAGCAACCTAGACGTCCATCAGCAGACGAATGGAAAGAAAGCTGTGGTACATATACACAATGCAATATTACTCAGCTACTAAAAAGAATTCATTTGAATCAGTTCTAATGAGGTGGATGAAACTGGAGCCCATTGTACAGAGGCCTATTGTTCAGAGCCTATTGTAAGTCAGAAAGAAAAACACCAATACAGTATATTAACACATATATGTGGAATTTAGAAAGATGGAAACGATGACCCTATATGCGAGACAGCAAAAGAGACACAGATGTAAAGAACAGACTTTTGGACTCTGTGAGAGAAGGCGAGGGTGGGATGATTTGAGAGAATAGCATTGAACCATGTATATTACCATATGTGAAATAGATCGCCAGTCCAGGTTCGATGCATGAGACAGAGTGCTCAGGGCTGGTGCACTGGGATGACCCTGCAGGACGGGATGGGGAGGGAGGTGGGAGGGAAGGTCAGGATGGGGAACACATGTACACCCATGGCTGATTCATGTCAATGGATGGCAAAAAACACTGCAATATTGTAAAGTAATTAGCCTCCAATTAAAATAAATAAATAAAAAATAAAAATAAGTTAAAATAATAAAAAAATAAAATTAAATTAAAAATATTATTTAAAATAATAATAAAACATTTTAAATTTTGTATTGGGGTATAGCGGATTAACAATGTTGTGGTAATTTCAGGTGAACAGCCGAAGGGCTTCAGCCATACCTACACATGTGTCCATTCTCCTCCAAACTGCCCTCCCATCCAGGCTACCACATGACATTCAGCAGTATCCACTCTTTTTTAAGATTCGTTCCCCAATACAGAGTATTGAGTTCCCTGGGCTACACAGTAGGTCCTTCTTTGTTATCTAGTTTATATACATTAGAGTGTGTATGTCAACCCCAGTCTCCCGAGAAGGCCGATTTTTAACCTACACATTAACAGACAGACAAAAAACACTATATGCCGAAACAACACACCAGGCGACCCAAGCCAAGAAAGAAACAAAAGCAAAGAGGCCAAACACAATCCCCGGTCCCGTTCTCAGTCCATAGACTCTTGGTTTCTTTCTTAAGATCACCTGTTACCTATACATCAGAAAATGATAATAACAATAACTAACCGTTATCTCTCGGCTATCCATAGGACCATTTAGGGCTTCCCTGGTAGCTCAGCGGCAAAGAATCTGCCTGCCAATGCTGGAGACAGAAGAGGCGCCGGTTCGATCCCTGGGTCGGGAAGATCCCCTGGAGTAGGAAATGGCAACCCACTCCAGTATTCTTGCCTGGAAAATGCCGTGGTCACAAAAGCCTGGCGGGGTAGTCTATGGACTCCAAAAGAGTCGGACACGACTTAGCGACTGAGGACACAGGCATAGGCGAACTCACTGCCCAGCAGAGGAAGTCGGAAGAGTCTGTTTCTTAGAAAGGCGGGGGCTGGCGGAGGCCTTGACTTTACCTGCCTGAGGCGGCCGGGCAGGCGCGTGTCCCGAGGGCGCAGCCAGGCTCTCCCGCGCCCTCTGCTGGGGACTTGGCTCCACGCAGGCTCTCCGCTTCCTTGCCTTTGCTACAAGCTTCTCGGCCTTCATGTAGTGAGAGGAGACTGCTGGGTGACACGGGGGTGAAAAGGAGATAAGGAGGGGGGAGGGCTGCAGTGGGGACGTGCGGAGTCTGAGAAGTGAAGTGCAGACTGAGGGCTGTGGAAGGGACGCAGGTTTGATCTCTGATTATGGAACTGAGATCCTACATGGCTCGGAGCAACTTAGCCATCTGCACCCACAGCTACACAGCCCGTGCACCATCATGAAATATCCCACATGAAGCATCGGAGATCCCACGTGCTGCAAGGAAGACCTGAAATGAAGCAGAGCATGAAAAACACCCAGGGCATCACTTAGTAGATCTAAGTAACATACTTAAGTTTTTTTTTTTTTTAATAGGTAGAATTGAAATCAAGATCCCCCTTCAATAATCGAGACAGACCATGCCCTTTCCCAAAAAGCTTACTAACTGTCGATAAATACGCTAACCAAAAAAACTTTCATTTCCTACTGACTTGGTTAAGTCTCTGTGCCTCAGCTTCCTCATCTATAAAATGGGAATATTGACAGCACCTTCCTCGTAGATTTTCTTTTTAATTAAATGAAGCTTAACATGTAAAACAGCCACCATTGTTTAGGAGAGCTAACGAACATACACAGTATTGTGTTTTTTTAAGAGTGCTAAAATCTTTATTTTTCTCCCCTCAGCTTTGGAGATTTTCTTTTTAGCTTACTGATTTTTATTTTTAATTAAATGAAACAGAGCATGTAAAATACCCAGGACATGCTTAGTCGAGTTAAGTAACATACTTAATTTTTTTAATAGAATGGAAATATTTTTCCCCCAAGAATCTAATAGACAATGCCCTTACCAACACAGTTTATTAAGTATGGATAAATATACTCACCAATACATCATCTTTCACTTACTAATTACTTCCTTAATGCCTCTTTGCCTCGGTTTCCTCATATATAGAGTGGGAATATTGATAACACCTTCCTTGTACATATTATTTGTAATTACCTGAAGCAGAGCATGTAAAACACTGAGGACGTGCTTAGTATTGTTAAGTAACATGCTTAATTTTGTTTTTTTAATAAAATTGAAATCAAGTTGTCTCCCCGAAACGTTCTAGATAGACGATGCCCTTTCCCACAAAGATGACTAAGTATAGATAAAGATGGTTAGCAAAGGCAATACTCTTTCACTTACTAGCAACTTCATTAAGGCCTCAGTTTCCTGAAGTATAAATGGGAATATTGATAAGAATTTCCTCATAGATTTTGTTTTCAATTAAATGAAGCAGACCCTGTAAAACACAGAGGACATTGCTTAGTAGTCTCAGTAACATACTTAATTCTGTTTTTTCTTTTGAATAGAGACAACTGAAATTGATTTCCCCCCAGAACATTCTAGATAGACAGTGTACTTTCCACAAAGTTTACCGAGTGTAGATAAATATGCTCTCAAAACAACAGGATCTCTTTCACTCACTAGTAACTTCATTGATGCCTCTGTACCTCAGTTTCCTCATCGATAAAATGGGAATGTTGATAACATACTGCTTGTCGATTTTCCTTTTAATGAAATGAAGAAGAGCATGTAACATACCCAGGACATTGCCTAGTAGATCTAAGGAACATACTTAATGTTTTTTTAATAGACAGAATTGAAACCTAGATTTATCTCCTCACAATCTAGATAGTCAAAGCACATTCTCATGAATTTGGCAAAGGGTCGATAAATACCTCACCAAAACGCATCTCTTTCAATTACTAGTTAATTTCATTCATGCCTCTGTGCCTCCCTTTCCTCATCCATAAAATGGGAATGTTGATAACACCATCCTCGTAGATTTTCTTTTGAATTAAATGAAGCAGAACATGTGAAACACCGAGGACATTTCTTAGTAGATCTAAGTAACGTACTTAATTTGGTTTACTTTTTTAAGAGATGGAATTGAAAATGAGTATTTTTCCCCCAACAGTCTGGATGGTCTTTTCCCAAAAAGTTTACTAAGTATAGATAAATATGCTCACCAAAAAGTATGTCTTTCACTTCCTAGCAACTTCACTAATACCTCTGTGCTTCAGTGTCCTCACGTATAAAATGGGAACGTTGAGAACACCTTCCGTGTAGATTTTCTTTTGAATTAAATGCAGGCAAGCAGGGAAAACGAGATGGACTTTGTTTAGTAGATCTAAGTATCATACTTAATTTTGGTGTTTTTTCTTTCTAATAGATGGAGTTGACAAGGAGCTTTTTTCCCCCAATAATCTAGAGACAGTGCCGTTTCTGCAACTTTTACTGTGTCCATAAGCACGCTCACCATAAAGCATCTCTTTCACTTATTGGTAACTTCATTAATGCCTCTGTGCCTCAGTTTAATCATGTATCAACTGGGAGTGTTGATAACACATTCCTCTTTGATTTTTGTTTTTTTTTTTTGATTAAATGAAGCAGCGCATATGACATATCCAGGGTGTTACTTAGGAGATCTAAGTAAAACACTTAATTTTTTTTTTTTATAAGAGACAGTTAAAACTGAGTTTTTTCCTCCAACAATCTAGACAGACAATGCCCTTTGCCACAAAGTTTACTGAGTGTACATAAATACGCTCTCAAAGAAATCATCCATTTCACTTCTTGTAACTTCATTAGTGCCTCTGTGCCTCAGTTTCCTCAGCTGTAAAATGGGATGGGAATGTTGATAACACCTTCCTTGTAGATTTTCTTTTTAATTTCATGAAGCAGAGCATGTAAAACACCCAGGACATTTCTTAGTAGATCTAAGTAGCATTCTTAATTTTTTAAAATAGAATTGAAATACAGTAATTCCCACCCCCCAAATCTAGATAGAGAATGCCCTTTCACACAACGTTTACTAAGTAGAGAGAAATACGCTCAGCAAAATCATTGCTCTCACATACTGCTGCTGCCCCTAAGTTGCTTCCGTCGTGTCCGACTCTGTGCGACCTCGTAGATGGCAGCCCACCAGGCTCCCCGGTCCCTGGGATTCTCCAGACAAGAACATTGGAGTGGGGTGCCATTTCCTTCTCCAATGCATGAAATATTAGTATATTTAATAAAGTCTCTGTACCTCAGTTTCCTCATCTATATAATGGGAATGTTGATAACACCTTCCTCGTCGATTTTCTGTTGGTTTGTTTGTTTCTTTGTTTTTTTCATTTATTTTTACTCGTTGGAGGCTAATTCCTTTACAATATTGTAGTGGTTTTTGCGATACATTGACATAAATCAGCCATGGATTTACATGTGTTCCCCATCCCGATCCCCACTCCCGCCTCCCTCTCCACCCCATCCCTCTGGGTCTTCCCAGTGCACCAGCCCTGAGCACCCGTCTCCTGCATCCAACCTGGGCTGGTGATCTGTTTCACCCTTGACAGTATCCTTGTTTCCATGCTGTTCTCTCTGAACATCCCACCCTCGCCTTCTCCCTCGGAGTCTAAAAGTCTGTTCTGTACATCTGTGTCTCTTTTTCTGTTTTGTATATAGTGTTATCGTTACCATCTTTTTAAATTCCATATTTAAAATTTCCAGGGTATTATTACCATCTTTCTAAAGTAATTAGCCTTCAACTCATAAAAATAAATGAAAAAGAAAAGAGAAAAATAAAAATAATAAAAGTTAAAAAAAATTTAAAAATTCCATATATATGCATTCGTACACTGTATTGGTCTTTATCTTTCTGGCTTACTTCACTCTGTATAATGAGCTCCAGTTTCATGCATCTCATTAGAACTGATTCAGATGAATTCCTTTTAATGGCTGAGTAATATTCCATGGTGTATATGCACCACAGCTTCCTTATCCATTCGTCTGCTGATGGGCATCTAGGTTGCTTCCCTGTCCTGGCTATTATAAACAGTGCTGTGATGAACATTGGGGTACACGTATCTCTTTCAGATCTAGTTTCCTTGGTGTGTATGCCCTCTGCAAATACTTTGAAAACACTTACTTTATTCCAGATAAGGTGTTTCTTTTTTATTTTCTCTTGTTGACTTAATTTTTTTTTTTTATTTTGAAAACGACCCAATCAAAAAATGGGCCAAAGAACTAAACAATCATTTCTCCAAAGAAGACATACAGATGGCTAACAAACACATGAAAACATGCTCAATTAACTCATTATCAGAGAAATGCAAATCAAAACCACCATGCGGTGCTATCTCATACCAGTCAGAATGGCTGCTATCAAAAAGTCTACAAACAATAAATGCTGGAGAGGGTGTGGAGTAAAGGGAACCCTCTTACACTGTTGGTGGGAATGCAAACTGGTACAGCCACTATGGCGAACACTGTGGAGATTCCTTAAGAAACTGGAAATAGAACTGCCATATGACCCAGCAACCCCACTGCTGGGCACACACACAGATGAAACCAGAATTGAAAGAGACACATGTACCCCAGTGTTCATCACAGCACTGTTTACAATAGCCAGGACATGGAAGCAACCTAGACGTCCATCAGCAGACGAATGGAAAGAAAGCTGTGGTACATATACACAATGCAATATTACTCAGCTACTAAAAAGAATTCATTTGAATCAGTTCTAATGAGGTGGATGAAACTGGAGCCCATTGTACAGAGGCCTATTGTTCAGAGCCTATTGTAAGTCAGAAAGAAAAACACCAATACAGTATATTAACACATATATGTGGAATTTAGAAAGATGGAAACGATGACCCTATATGCGAGACAGCAAAAGAGACACAGATGTAAAGAACAGACTTTTGGACTCTGTGAGAGAAGGCGAGGGTGGGATGATTTGAGAGAATAGCATTGAACCATGTATATTACCATATGTGAAATAGATCGCCAGTCCAGGTTCAATGCATGAGACAGAGTGCTCAGGGCTGGTGCACTGGGATGACCCTGCAGGACGGGATGGGGAGGGAGGTGGGAGGGAAGGTCAGGATGGGGAACACATGTACACCCATGGCTGATTCATGTCAATGGATGGCAAAAAACACTGCAATATTGTAAAGTAATTAGCCTCCAATTAAAATAAATAAATAAAAAATAAAAATAAGTTAAAATAATAAAAAAATAAAATTAAATTAAAAATATTATTTAAAATAATAATAAAACATTTTAAATTTTGTATTGGGGTATAGCGGATTAACAATGTTGTGGTAATTTCAGGTGAACAGCCGAAGGGCTTCAGCCATACCTACACATGTGTCCATTCTCCTCCAAACTGCCCTCCCATCCAGGCTACCACATGACATTCAGCAGTATCCACTCTTTTTTAAGATTCGTTCCCCAATACAGAGTATTGAGTTCCCTGGGCTACACAGTAGGTCCTTCTTTGTTATCTAGTTTATATACATTAGCGTGTGTATGTCAACCCCAGTCTCCCGAGAAGGCCGATTTTTAACCTACACATTAACAGACAGACAGACAAAAAACACTATATGCCGAAACAACACACCGGGCGACCCAAGCCAAGAAAGAAACAAAAGCAAAGAGGCCAAACACAATCCCCGGTCCCGTTCTCAGTCCATAGACTCTTGGTTTCTTTCTTAAGATCACCTGTTACCTATACATCAGAAAATGATAATAACAATAACTAACCGTTATCTCTCGGCTATCCATAGGACCATTTAGGGCTTCCCTGGTAGCTCAGCGGCAAAGAATCTGCCTGCCAATGCTGGAGACAGAAGAGGCGCCGGTTCGATCCCTGGGTCGGGAAGATCCCCTGGAGTAGGAAATGGCAACCCACTCCAGTATTCTTGCCTGGAAAATGCCGTGGTCACAAAAGCCTGGCGGGGTAGTCTATGGACTCCAAAAGAGTCGGACACGACTTAGCGACTGAGGACACAGGCATAGGCGAACTCACTGCCCAGCAGAGGAAGTCGGAAGAGTCTGTTTCTTAGAAAGGCGGGGGCTGGCGGAGGCCTTGACTTTACCTGCCTGAGGCGGCCGGGCAGGCGCGTGTCCCGAGGGCGCAGCCAGGCTCTCCCGCGCCCTCTGCTGGGGACTTGGCTCCACGCAGGCTCTCCGCTTCCTTGCCTTTGCTACAAGCTTCTCGGCCTTCATGTAGTGAGAGGAGACTGCTGGGTGACACGGGGGTGAAGAGGAGATAAGGAGGGGGGAGGGCTGCAGTGGGGACGTGTGGAGTCTGAGAAGTGAAGTGCAGACTGAGGGCTGTGGAAGGGACGCAGGTTTGATCTCTGATTATGGAACTGAGATCCTACATGGCTCGGAGCAACTTAGCCATCTGCACCCACAGCTACACAGCCCGTGCACCATCATGAAATATCCCACATGAAGCATCGGAGATCCCACGTGCTGCAAGGAAGACCTGAAATGAAGCAGAGCATGAAAAACACCCAGGGCATCACTTAGTAGATCTAAGTAACATACTTAAGTTTTTTTTTTTTTAATAGGTAGAATTGAAATCAAGATCCCCCTTCAATAATCGAGACAGACCATGCCCTTTCCCCAAAAGCTTACTAACTGTCGATAAATACGCTAACCAAAAAAACTTTCATTTCCTACTGACTTCGTTAAGTCTCTGTGCCTCAGCTTCCTCATCTATAAAATGGGAATATTGACAGCACCTTCCTCGTAGATTTTCTTTTTAATTAAATGAAGCTTAACATGTAAAACAGCCACCATTGTTTAGGAGAGCTAACGAACATACACAGTATTGTGTTTTTTTAAGAGTGCTAAAATCTTTATTTTTCTCCCCTCAGCTTTGGAGATTTTCTTTTTAGCTTACTGATTTTTATTTTTAATTAAATGAAACAGAGCATGTAAAATACCCAGGACATGCTTAGTCGAGTTAAGTAACATACTTAATTTTTTTAATAGAATGGAAATATTTTTCCCCCAAGAATCTAATAGACAATGCCCTTACCAACACAGTTTATTAAGTATGGATAAATATACTCACCAATACATCATCTTTCACTTACTAATTACTTCCTTAATGCCTCTGTGCCTCGGTTTCCTCATATATAGAGTGGGAATATTGATAACACCTTCCTTGTACATATTATTTGTAATTACCTGAAGCAGAGCATGTAAAACACTGAGGACGTGCTTAGTATTGTTAAGTAACATGCTTAATTTTGTTTTTTTAATAAAATTGAAATCAAGTTGTCTCCCCGAAACGTTCTAGATAGACGATGCCCTTTCCCACAAAGATGACTAAGTATAGATAAAGATGGTTAGCAAAGGCAATACTCTTTCACTTACTAGCAACTTCATTAAGGCCTCAGTTTCCTGAAGTATAAATGGGAATATTGATAAGAATTTCCTCATAGATTTTGTTTTCAATTAAATGAAGCAGACCCTGTAAAACACAGAGGACATTGCTTAGTAGTCTCAGTAACATACTTAATTTTGTTTTTTCTTTTGAATAGAGACAACTGAAATTGATTTCCCCCCAGAACATTCTAGATAGACAGTGTACTTTCCACAAAGTTTACCGAGTGTAGATAAATATGCTCTCAAAACAACAGGATCTCTTTCACTCACTAGTAACTTCATTGATGCCTCTGTACCTCAGTTTCCTCATCGATAAAATGGGAATGTTGATAACATACTGCTTGTCGATTTTCCTTTTAATGAAATGAAGAAGAGCATGTAACATACCCAGGACATTGCCTAGTAGATCTAAGGAACATACTTAATGTTTTTTTAATAGACAGAATTGAAACCTAGATTTATCTCCTCACAATCTAGATAGTCAAAGCACATTCTCATGAATTTGGCAAAGGGTCGATAAATACCTCACCAAAACGCATCTCTTTCAATTACTAGTTAATTTCATTCATGCCTCTGTGCCTCCCTTTCCTCATCCATAAAATGGGAATGTTGATAACACCATCCTCGTAGATTTTCTTTTGAATTAAATGAAGCAGAACATGTGAAACACCGAGGACATTTCTTAGTAGATCTAAGTAACGTACTTAATTTGGTTTACTTTTTTAAGAGATGGAATTGAAAATGAGTATTTTTCCCCCAACAGTCTGGATGGTCTTTTCCCAAAAAGTTTACTAAGTATAGATAAATATGCTCACCAAAAAGTATGTCTTTCACTTCCTAGCAACTTCACTAATACCTCTGTGCTTCAGTGTCCTCACGTATAAAATGGGAACGTTGAGAACACCTTCCGTGTAGATTTTCTTTTGAATTAAATGCAGGCAAGCAGGGAAAACGAGATGGACTTTGTTTAGTAGATCTAAGTATCATACTTAATTTTGGTGTTTTTTCTTTCTAATAGATGGAGTTGACAAGGAGCTTTTTTCCCCCAATAATCTAGAGACAGTGCCGTTTCTGCAACTTTTACTGTGTCCATAAGCACGCTCACCATAAAGCATCTCTTTCACTTATTGGTAACTTCATTAATGCCTCTGTGCCTCAGTTTAATCATGTATCAACTGGGAGTGTTGATAACACATTCCTCTTTGATTTTTGTTTTTTTTTTTTGATTAAATGAAGCAGCGCATATGACATATCCAGGGTGTTACTTAGGAGATCTAAGTAAAACACTTAATTTTTTTTTTTTATAAGAGACAGTTAAAACTGAGTTTTTTCCTCCAACAATCTAGACAGACAATGCCCTTTGCCACAAAGTTTACTGAGTGTACATAAATACGCTCTCAAAGAAATCATCCATTTCACTTCTTGTAACTTCATTAGTGCCTCTGTGCCTCAGTTTCCTCAGCTGTAAAATGGGATGGGAATGTTGATAACACCTTCCTTGTAGATTTTCTTTTTAATTTCATGAAGCAGAGCATGTAAAACACCCAGGACATTTCTTAGTAGATCTAAGTAGCATTCTTAATTTTTTAAAATAGAATTGAAATACAGTAATTCCCACCCCCCAAATCTAGATAGAGAATGTCCTTTCACACAACGTTTACTAAGTAGAGAGAAATACGCTCAGCAAAATCATTGCTCTCACATACTGCTGCTGCCCCTAAGTTGCTTCCGTCGTGTCCGACTCTGTGCGACCTCGTAGATGGCAGCCCACCAGGCTCCCCGGTCCCTGGGATTCTCCAGACAAGAACATTGGAGTGGGGTGCCATTTCCTTCTCCAATGCATGAAATATTAGTATATTTAATAAAGTCTCTGTACCTCAGTTTCCTCATCTATATAATGGGAATGTTGATAACACCTTCCTCGTCGATTTTCTGTTGGTTTGTTTGTTTCTTTGTTTTTTTCATTTATTTTTACTCGTTGGAGGCTAATTCCTTTACAATATTGTAGTGGTTTTTGCGATACATTGACATAAATCAGCCATGGATTTACATGTGTTCCCCATCCCGATCCCCACTCCCGCCTCCCTCTCCACCCCATCCCTCTGGGTCTTCCCAGTGCACCAGCCCTGAGCACCCATCTCCTGCATCCAACCTGGGCTGGTGATCTGTTTCACCCTTGACAGTATCCTTGTTTCCATGCTGTTCTCTCTGAACATCCCACCCTCGCCTTCTCCCTCGGAGTCTAAAAGTCTGTTCTGTACATCTGTGTCTCTTTTTCTGTTTTGTATATAGTGTTATCGTTACCATCTTTTTAAATTCCATATTTAAAATTTCCAGGGTATTATTACCATCTTTCTAAAGTAATTAGCCTTCAACTCATAAAAATAAATGAAAAAGAAAAGAGAAAAATAAAAATAATAAAAGTTAAAAAAAATTTAAAAATTCCATATATATGCATTCGTACACTGTATTGGTCTTTATCTTTCTGGCTTACTTCACTCTGTATAATGAGCTCCAGTTTCATGCATCTCATTAGAACTGATTCAGATGAATTCCTTTTAATGGCTGAGTAATATTCCATGGTGTATATGCACCACAGCTTCCTTATCCATTCGTCTGCTGATGGGCATCTAGGTTGCTTCCCTGTCCTGGCTATTATAAACAGTGCTGTGATGAACATTGGGGTACACGTATCTCTTTCAGATCTAGTTTCCTTGGTGTGTATGCCCTCTGCAAATACTTTGAAAACACTTACTTTATTCCAGATAAGGTGTTTCTTTTTTATTTTCTCTTGTTGACTTAATTTTTTTTTTTTATTTTGAAAACGACCCAATCAAAAAATGGGCCAAAGAACTAAACAATCATTTCTCCAAAGAAGACATACAGATGGCTAACAAACACATGAAAACATGCTCAATTAACTCATTATCAGAGAAATGCAAATCAAAACCACCATGCGGTGCTATCTCATACCAGTCAGAATGGCTGCTATCAAAAAGTCTACAAACAATAAATGCTGGAGAGGGTGTGGAGTAAAGGGAACCCTCTTACACTGTTGGTGGGAATGCAAACTGGTACAGCCACTATGGCGAACACTGTGGAGATTCCTTAAGAAACTGGAAATAGAACTGCCATATGACCCAGCAACCCCACTGCTGGGCACACACACAGATGAAACCAGAATTGAAAGAGACACATGTACCCCAGTGTTCATCACAGCACTGTTTACAATAGCCAGGACATGGAAGCAACCTAGACGTCCATCAGCAGACGAATGGAAAGAAAGCTGTGGTACATATACACAATGCAATATTACTCAGCTACTAAAAAGAATTCATTTGAATCAGTTCTAATGAGGTGGATGAAACTGGAGCCCATTGTACAGAGGCCTATTGTTCAGAGCCTATTGTAAGTCAGAAAGAAAAACACCAATATAGTATATTAACACATATATGTGGAATTTAGAAAGATGGAAACGATGACCCTATATGCGAGACAGCAAAAGAGACACAGATGTAAAGAACAGACTTTTGGACTCTGTGAGAGAAGGCGAGGGTGGGATGATTTGAGAGAATAGCATTGAACCATGTATATTACCATATGTGAAATAGATCGCCAGTCCAGGTTCAATGCATGAGACAGAGTGCTCAGGGCTGGTGCACTGGGATGACCCTGCAGGACGGGATGGGGAGGGAGGTGGGAGGGAAGGTCAGGATGGGGAACACATGTACACCCATGGCTGATTCATGTCAATGGATGGCAAAAAACACTGCAATATTGTAAAGTAATTAGCCTCCAATTAAAATAAATAAATAAAAAATAAAAATAAGTTAAAATAATAAAAAAATAAAATTAAATTAAAAATATTATTTAAAATAATAATAAAACATTTTAAATTTTGTATTGGGGTATAGCGGATTAACAATGTTGTGGTAATTTCAGGTGAACAGCCGAAGGGCTTCAGCCATACCTACACATGTGTCCATTCTCCTCCAAACGGCCCTCCCATCCAGGCTACCACATGACATTCAGCAGTATCCACTCTTTTTTAAGATTCGTTCCCCAATACAGAGTATTGAGTTCCCTGGGCTACACAGTAGGTCCTTCTTTGTTATCTAGTTTATATACATTAGAGTGTGTATGTCAACCCCAGTCTCCCGAGAAGGCCGATTTTTAACCTACACATTAACAGACAGACAAAAAACACTATATGCCGAAACAACACACCGGGCGACCCAAGCCAAGAAAGAAACAAAAGCAAAGAGGCCAAACACAATCCCCGGTCCCGTTCTCAGTCCATAGACTCTTGGTTTCTTTCTTAAGATCACCTGTTACCTATACATCAGAAAATGATAATAACAATAACTAACCGTTATCTCTCGGCTATCCATAGGACCATTTAGGGCTTCCCTGGTAGCTCAGCGGCAAAGAATCTGCCTGCCAATGCTGGAGACAGAAGAGGCGCCGGTTCGATCCCTGGGTCGGGAAGATCCCCTGGAGTAGGAAATGGCAACCCACTCCAGTATTCTTGCCTGGAAAATGCCGTGGTCACAAAAGCCTGGCGGGGTAGTCTATGGACTCCAAAAGAGTCGGACACGACTTAGCGACTGAGGACACAGGCATAGGCGAACTCACTGCCCAGCAGAGGAAGTCGGAAGAGTCTGTTTCTTAGAAAGGCGGGGGCTGGCGGAGGCCTTGACTTTACCTGCCTGAGGCGGCCGGGCAGGCGCGTGTCCCGAGGGCGCAGCCAGGCTCTCCCGCGCCCTCTGCTGGGGACTTGGCTCCACGCAGGCTCTCCGCTTCCTTGCCTTTGCTACAAGCTTCTCGGCCTTCATGTAGTGAGAGGAGACTGCTGGGTGACACGGGGGTGAAAAGGAGATAAGGAGGGGGGAGGGCTGCAGTGGGGACGTGCGGAGTCTGAGAAGTGAAGTGCAGACTGAGGGCTGTGGAAGGGACGCAGGTTTGATCTCTGATTATGGAACTGAGATCCTACATGGCTCGGAGCAACTTAGCCATCTGCACCCACAGCTACACAGCCCGTGCACCATCATGAAATATCCCACATGAAGCATCGGAGATCCCACGTGCTGCAAGGAAGACCTGAAATGAAGCAGAGCATGAAAAACACCCAGGGCATCACTTAGTAGATCTAAGTAACATACTTAAGTTTTGTTTTTTTTTAATAGGTAGAATTGAAATCAAGATCCCCCTTCAATAATCGAGACAGACCATGCCCTTTCCCCAAAAGCTTACTAACTGTCGATAAATACGCTAACCAAAAAACTTTCATTTCCTACTGACTTCGTTAAGTCTCTGTGCCTCAGCTTCCTCATCTATAAAATGGGAATATTGACAGCACCTTCCTCGTAGATTTTCTTTTTAATTAAATGAAGCTTAACATGTAAAACAGCCACCATTGTTTAGGAGAGCTAACGAACATACACAGTATTGTGTTTTTTTAAGAGTGCTAAAATCTTTATTTTTCTCCCCTCAGCTTTGGAGATTTTCTTTTTAGCTTACTGATTTTTATTTTTAATTAAATGAAACAGAGCATGTAAAATACCCAGGACATGCTTAGTCGAGTTAAGTAACATACTCAATTTTTTTAATAGAATGGAAATATTTTTCCCCCAAGAATCTAATAGACAATGCCCTTACCAACACAGTTTATTAAGTATGGATAAATATACTCACCAATACATCATCTTTCACTTACTAATTACTTCCTTAATGCCTCTGTGCCTCGGTTTCCTCATATATAGAGTGGGAATATTGATAACACCTTCCTTGTACATATTATTTGTAATTACCTGAAGCAGAGCATGTAAAACACTGAGGACGTGCTTAGTATTGTTAAGTAACATGCTTAATTTTGTTTTTTTAATAAAATTGAAATCAAGTTGTCTCCCCGAAACGTTCTAGATAGACGATGCCCTTTCCCACAAAGATGACTAAGTATAGATAAAGATGGTTAGCAAAGGCAATACTCTTTCACTTACTAGCAACTTCATTAAGGCCTCAGTTTCCTGAAGTATAAATGGGAATATTGATAAGAATTTCCTCATAGATTTTGTTTTCAATTAAATGAAGCAGACCCTGTAAAACACAGAGGACATTGCTTAGTAGTCTCAGTAACATACTTAATTTTGTTTTTTCTTTTGAATAGAGACAACTGAAATTGATTTCCCCCCAGAACATTCTAGATAGACAGTGTACTTTCCACAAAGTTTACCGAGTGTAGATAAATATGCTCTCAAAACAACAGGATCTCTTTCACTCACTAGTAACTTCATTGATGCCTCTGTACCTCAGTTTCCTCATCGATAAAATGGGAATGTTGATAACATACTGCTTGTCGATTTTCCTTTTAATGAAATGAAGAAGAGCATGTAACATACCCAGGACATTGCCTAGTAGATCTAAGGAACATACTTAATGTTTTTTTAATAGACAGAATTGAAACCTAGATTTATCTCCTCACAATCTAGATAGTCAAAGCACATTCTCATGAATTTGGCAAAGGGTCGACAAATACCTCACCAAAACGCATCTCTTTCAATTACTAGTTAATTTCATTCATGCCTCTGTGCCTCCCTTTCCTCATCCATAAAATGGGAATGTTGATAACACCATCCTCGTAGATTTTCTTTTGAATTAAATGAAGCAGAACATGTGAAACACCGAGGACATTTCTTAGTCGATCTAAGTAACGTACTTAATTTGGTTTACTTTTTTAAGAGATGGAATTGAAAATGAGTATTTTTCCCCCAACAGTCTGGATGGTCTTTTCCCAAAAAGTTTACTAAGTATAGATAAATATGCTCACCAAAAAGTATGTCTTTCACTTCCTAGCAACTTCACTAATACCTCTGTGCTTCAGTGTCCTCACGTATAAAATGGGAACGTTGAGAACACCTTCCGTGTAGATTTTCTTTTGAATTAAATGCAGGCAAGCAGGGAAAACGAGATGGACTTTGTTTAGTAGATCTAAGTATCATACTTAATTTTGGTGTTTTTTCTTTCTAATAGATGGAGTTGACAAGGAGCTTTTTTCCCCCAATAATCTAGAGACAGTGCCGTTTCTGCAACTTTTACTGTGTCCATAAGCACGCTCACCATAAAGCATCTCTTTCACTTATTGGTAACTTCATTAATGCCTCTGTGCCTCAGTTTAATCATGTATCAACTGGGAGTGTTGATAACACATTCCTCTTTGATTTTTGTTTTTTTTTTTGATTAAATGAAGCAGCGCATATGACATATCCAGGGTGTTACTTAGGAGATCTAAGTAAAACACTTAATTTTTTTTTTTTATAAGAGACAGTTAAAACTGAGTTTTTTCCTCCAACAATCTAGACAGACAATGCCCTTTGCCACAAAGTTTACTGAGTGTACATAAATACGCTCTCAAAGAAATCATCCATTTCACTTCTTGTAACTTCATTAGTGCCTCTGTGCCTCAGTTTCCTCAGCTGTAAAATGGGATGGGAATGTTGATAACACCTTCCTTGTAGATTTTCTTTTTAATTTCATGAAGCAGAGCATGTAAAACACCCAGGACATTTCTTAGTAGATCTAAGTAGCATTCTTAATTTTTTAAAATAGAATTGAAATACAGTAATTCCCACCCCCCAAATCTAGATAGAGAATGCCCTTTCACACAACGTTTACTAAGTAGAGAGAAATACGCTCAGCAAAATCATTGCTCTCACATACTGCTGCTGCCCCTAAGTTGCTTCCGTCGTGTCCGACTCTGTGCGACCTCGTAGATGGCAGCCCACCAGGCTCCCCGGTCCCTGGGATTCTCCAGACAAGAACATTGGAGTGGGGTGCCATTTCCTTCTCCAATGCATGAAATATTAGTATATTTAATAAAGTCTCTGTACCTCAGTTTCCTCATCTATATAATGGGAATGTTGATAACACCTTCCTCGTCGATTTTCTGTTGGTTTGTTTGTTTCTTTGTTTTTTTCATTTATTTTTACTCGTTGGAGGCTAATTCCTTTACAATATTGTAGTGGTTTTTGCGATACATTGACATAAATCAGCCATGGATTTACATGTGTTCCCCATCCCGATCCCCACTCCCGCCTCCCTCTCCACCCCATCCCTCTGGGTCTTCCCAGTGCACCAGCCCTGAGCACCCGTCTCCTGCATCCAACCTGGGCTGGTGATCTGTTTCACCCTTGACAGTATCCTTGTTTCCATGCTGTTCTCTCTGAACATCCCACCCTCGCCTTCTCCCTCGGAGTCTAAAAGTCTGTTCTGTACATCTGTGTCTCTTTTTCTGTTTTGTATATAGTGTTATCGTTACCATCTTTTTAAATTCCATATTTAAAATTTCCAGGGTATTATTACCATCTTTCTAAAGTAATTAGCCTTCAACTCATAAAAATAAATGAAAAAGAAAAGAGAAAAATAAAAATAATAAAAGTTAAAAAAAATTTAAAAATTCCATATATATGCATTCGTACACTGTATTGGTCTTTATCTTTCTGGCTTACTTCACTCTGTATAATGAGCTCCAGTTTCATGCATCTCATTAGAACTGATTCAGATGAATTCCTTTTAATGGCTGAGTAATATTCCATGGTGTATATGCACCACAGCTTCCTTATCCATTCGTCTGCTGATGGGCATCTAGGTTGCTTCCCTGTCCTGGCTATTATAAACAGTGCTGTGATGAACATTGGGGTACACGTATCTCTTTCAGATCTAGTTTCCTTGGTGTGTATGCCCTCTGCAAATACTTTGAAAACACTTACTTTATTCCAGATAAGGTGTTTCTTTTTTATTTTCTCTTGTTGACTTAATTTTTTTTTTTTATTTTGAAAACGACCCAATCAAAAAATGGGCCAAAGAACTAAACAATCATTTCTCCAAAGAAGACATACAGATGGCTAACAAACACATGAAAACATGCTCAATTAACTCATTATCAGAGAAATGCAAATCAAAACCACCATGCGGTGCTATCTCATACCAGTCAGAATGGCTGCTATCAAAAAGTCTACAAACAATAAATGCTGGAGAGGGTGTGGAGTAAAGGGAACCCTCTTACACTGTTGGTGGGAATGCAAACTGGTACAGCCACTATGGCGAACACTGTGGAGATTCCTTAAGAAACTGGAAATAGAACTGCCATATGACCCAGCAACCCCACTGCTGGGCACACACACAGATGAAACCAGAATTGAAAGAGACACATGTACCCCAGTGTTCATCACAGCACTGTTTACAATAGCCAGGACATGGAAGCAACCTAGACGTCCATCAGCAGACGAATGGAAAGAAAGCTGTGGTACATATACACAATGCAATATTACTCAGCTACTAAAAAGAATTCATTTGAATCAGTTCTAATGAGGTGGATGAAACTGGAGCCCATTGTACAGAGGCCTATTGTTCAGAGCCTATTGTAAGTCAGAAAGAAAAACACCAATACAGTATATTAACACATATATGTGGAATTTAGAAAGATGGAAACGATGACCCTATATGCGAGACAGCAAAAGAGACACAGATGTAAAGAACAGACTTTTGGACTCTGTGAGAGAAGGCGAGGGTGGGATGATTTGAGAGAATAGCATTGAACCATGTATATTACCATATGTGAAATAGATCGCCAGTCCAGGTTCGATGCATGAGACAGAGTGCTCAGGGCTGGTGCACTGGGATGACCCTGCAGGACGGGATGGGGAGGGAGGTGGGAGGGAAGGTCAGGATGGGGAACACATGTACACCCATGGCTGATTCATGTCAATGGATGGCAAAAAACACTGCAATATTGTAAAGTAATTAGCCTCCAATTAAAATAAATAAATAAAAAATAAAAATAAGTTAAAATAATAAAAAAATAAAATTAAATTAAAAATATTATTTAAAATAATAATAAAACATTTTAAATTTTGTATTGGGGTATAGCGGATTAACAATGTTGTGGTAATTTCAGGTGAACAGCCGAAGGGCTTCAGCCATACCTACACATGTGTCCATTCTCCTCCAAACTGCCCTCCCATCCAGGCTACCACATGACATTCAGCAGTATCCACTCTTTTTTAAGATTCGTTCCCCAATACAGAGTATTGAGTTCCCTGGGCTACACAGTAGGTCCTTCTTTGTTATCTAGTTTATATACATTAGAGTGTGTATGTCAACCCCAGTCTCCCGAGAAGGCCGATTTTTAACCTACACATTAACAGACAGACAAAAAACACTATATGCCGAAACAACACACCAGGCGACCCAAGCCAAGAAAGAAACAAAAGCAAAGAGGCCAAACACAATCCCCGGTCCCGTTCTCAGTCCATAGACTCTTGGTTTCTTTCTTAAGATCACCTGTTACCTATACATCAGAAAATGATAATAACAATAACTAACCGTTATCTCTCGGCTATCCATAGGACCATTTAGGGCTTCCCTGGTAGCTCAGCGGCAAAGAATCTGCCTGCCAATGCTGGAGACAGAAGAGGCGCCGGTTCGATCCCTGGGTCGGGAAGATCCCCTGGAGTAGGAAATGGCAACCCACTCCAGTATTCTTGCCTGGAAAATGCCGTGGTCACAAAAGCCTGGCGGGGTAGTCTATGGACTCCAAAAGAGTCGGACACGACTTAGCGACTGAGGACACAGGCATAGGCGAACTCACTGCCCAGCAGAGGAAGTCGGAAGAGTCTGTTTCTTAGAAAGGCGGGGGCTGGCGGAGGCCTTGACTTTACCTGCCTGAGGCGGCCGGGCAGGCGCGTGTCCCGAGGGCGCAGCCAGGCTCTCCCGCGCCCTCTGCTGGGGACTTGGCTCCACGCAGGCTCTCCGCTTCCTTGCCTTTGCTACAAGCTTCTCGGCCTTCATGTAGTGAGAGGAGACTGCTGGGTGACACGGGGGTGAAAAGGAGATAAGGAGGGGGGAGGGCTGCAGTGGGGACGTGCGGAGTCTGAGAAGTGAAGTGCAGACTGAGGGCTGTGGAAGGGACGCAGGTTTGATCTCTGATTATGGAACTGAGATCCTACATGGCTCGGAGCAACTTAGCCATCTGCACCCACAGCTACACAGCCCGTGCACCATCATGAAATATCCCACATGAAGCATCGGAGATCCCACGTGCTGCAAGGAAGACCTGAAATGAAGCAGAGCATGAAAAACACCCAGGGCATCACTTAGTAGATCTAAGTAACATACTTAAGTTTTTTTTTTTTTAATAGGTAGAATTGAAATCAAGATCCCCCTTCAATAATCGAGACAGACCATGCCCTTTCCCAAAAAGCTTACTAACTGTCGATAAATACGCTAACCAAAAAAACTTTCATTTCCTACTGACTTGGTTAAGTCTCTGTGCCTCAGCTTCCTCATCTATAAAATGGGAATATTGACAGCACCTTCCTCGTAGATTTTCTTTTTAATTAAATGAAGCTTAACATGTAAAACAGCCACCATTGTTTAGGAGAGCTAACGAACATACACAGTATTGTGTTTTTTTAAGAGTGCTAAAATCTTTATTTTTCTCCCCTCAGCTTTGGAGATTTTCTTTTTAGCTTACTGATTTTTATTTTTAATTAAATGAAACAGAGCATGTAAAATACCCAGGACATGCTTAGTCGAGTTAAGTAACATACTTAATTTTTTTAATAGAATGGAAATATTTTTCCCCCAAGAATCTAATAGACAATGCCCTTACCAACACAGTTTATTAAGTATGGATAAATATACTCACCAATACATCATCTTTCACTTACTAATTACTTCCTTAATGCCTCTTTGCCTCGGTTTCCTCATATATAGAGTGGGAATATTGATAACACCTTCCTTGTACATATTATTTGTAATTACCTGAAGCAGAGCATGTAAAACACTGAGGACGTGCTTAGTATTGTTAAGTAACATGCTTAATTTTGTTTTTTTAATAAAATTGAAATCAAGTTGTCTCCCCGAAACGTTCTAGATAGACGATGCCCTTTCCCACAAAGATGACTAAGTATAGATAAAGATGGTTAGCAAAGGCAATACTCTTTCACTTACTAGCAACTTCATTAAGGCCTCAGTTTCCTGAAGTATAAATGGGAATATTGATAAGAATTTCCTCATAGATTTTGTTTTCAATTAAATGAAGCAGACCCTGTAAAACACAGAGGACATTGCTTAGTAGTCTCAGTAACATACTTAATTCTGTTTTTTCTTTTGAATAGAGACAACTGAAATTGATTTCCCCCCAGAACATTCTAGATAGACAGTGTACTTTCCACAAAGTTTACCGAGTGTAGATAAATATGCTCTCAAAACAACAGGATCTCTTTCACTCACTAGTAACTTCATTGATGCCTCTGTACCTCAGTTTCCTCATCGATAAAATGGGAATGTTGATAACATACTGCTTGTCGATTTTCCTTTTAATGAAATGAAGAAGAGCATGTAACATACCCAGGACATTGCCTAGTAGATCTAAGGAACATACTTAATGTTTTTTTAATAGACAGAATTGAAACCTAGATTTATCTCCTCACAATCTAGATAGTCAAAGCACATTCTCATGAATTTGGCAAAGGGTCGATAAATACCTCACCAAAACGCATCTCTTTCAATTACTAGTTAATTTCATTCATGCCTCTGTGCCTCCCTTTCCTCATCCATAAAATGGGAATGTTGATAACACCATCCTCGTAGATTTTCTTTTGAATTAAATGAAGCAGAACATGTGAAACACCGAGGACATTTCTTAGTAGATCTAAGTAACGTACTTAATTTGGTTTACTTTTTTAAGAGATGGAATTGAAAATGAGTATTTTTCCCCCAACAGTCTGGATGGTCTTTTCCCAAAAAGTTTACTAAGTATAGATAAATATGCTCACCAAAAAGTATGTCTTTCACTTCCTAGCAACTTCACTAATACCTCTGTGCTTCAGTGTCCTCACGTATAAAATGGGAACGTTGAGAACACCTTCCGTGTAGATTTTCTTTTGAATTAAATGCAGGCAAGCAGGGAAAACGAGATGGACTTTGTTTAGTAGATCTAAGTATCATACTTAATTTTGGTGTTTTTTCTTTCTAATAGATGGAGTTGACAAGGAGCTTTTTTCCCCCAATAATCTAGAGACAGTGCCGTTTCTGCAACTTTTACTGTGTCCATAAGCACGCTCACCATAAAGCATCTCTTTCACTTATTGGTAACTTCATTAATGCCTCTGTGCCTCAGTTTAATCATGTATCAACTGGGAGTGTTGATAACACATTCCTCTTTGATTTTTGTTTTTTTTTTTGATTAAATGAAGCAGCGCATATGACATATCCAGGGTGTTACTTAGGAGATCTAAGTAAAACACTTAATTTTTTTTTTTTATAAGAGACAGTTAAAACTGAGTTTTTTCCTCCAACAATCTAGACAGACAATGCCCTTTGCCACAAAGTTTACTGAGTGTACATAAATACGCTCTCAAAGAAATCATCCATTTCACTTCTTGTAACTTCATTAGTGCCTCTGTGCCTCAGTTTCCTCAGCTGTAAAATGGGATGGGAATGTTGATAACACCTTCCTTGTAGATTTTCTTTTTAATTTCATGAAGCAGAGCATGTAAAACACCCAGGACATTTCTTAGTAGATCTAAGTAGCATTCTTAATTTTTTAAAATAGAATTGAAATACAGTAATTCCCACCCCCCAAATCTAGATAGAGAATGCCCTTTCACACAACGTTTACTAAGTAGAGAGAAATACGCTCAGCAAAATCATTGCTCTCACATACTGCTGCTGCCCCTAAGTTGCTTCCGTCGTGTCCGACTCTGTGCGACCTCGTAGATGGCAGCCCACCAGGCTCCCCGGTCCCTGGGATTCTCCAGACAAGAACATTGGAGTGGGGTGCCATTTCCTTCTCCAATGCATGAAATATTAGTATATTTAATAAAGTCTCTGTACCTCAGTTTCCTCATCTATATAATGGGAATGTTGATAACACCTTCCTCGTCGATTTTCTGTTGGTTTGTTTGTTTCTTTGTTTTTTTCATTTATTTTTACTCGTTGGAGGCTAATTCCTTTACAATATTGTAGTGGTTTTTGCGATACATTGACATAAATCAGCCATGGATTTACATGTGTTCCCCATCCCGATCCCCACTCCCGCCTCCCTCTCCACCCCATCCCTCTGGGTCTTCCCAGTGCACCAGCCCTGAGCACCCGTCTCCTGCATCCAACCTGGGCTGGTGATCTGTTTCACCCTTGACAGTATCCTTGTTTCCATGCTGTTCTCTCTGAACATCCCACCCTCGCCTTCTCCCTCGGAGTCTAAAAGTCTGTTCTGTACATCTGTGTCTCTTTTTCTGTTTTGTATATAGTGTTATCGTTACCATCTTTTTAAATTCCATATTTAAAATTTCCAGGGTATTATTACCATCTTTCTAAAGTAATTAGCCTTCAACTCATAAAAATAAATGAAAAAGAAAAGAGAAAAATAAAAATAATAAAAGTTAAAAAAAATTTAAAAATTCCATATATATGCATTCGTACACTGTATTGGTCTTTATCTTTCTGGCTTACTTCACTCTGTATAATGAGCTCCAGTTTCATGCATCTCATTAGAACTGATTCAGATGAATTCCTTTTAATGGCTGAGTAATATTCCATGGTGTATATGCACCACAGCTTCCTTATCCATTCGTCTGCTGATGGGCATCTAGGTTGCTTCCCTGTCCTGGCTATTATAAACAGTGCTGTGATGAACATTGGGGTACACGTATCTCTTTCAGATCTAGTTTCCTTGGTGTGTATGCCCTCTGCAAATACTTTTAAAACACTTACTTTATTCCAGATAAGGTGTTTCTTTTTTATTTTCTCTTGTTGACTTAATTTTTTTTTTTTATTTTGAAAACGACCCAATCAAAAAATGGGCCAAAGAACTAAACAATCATTTCTCCAAAGAAGACATACAGATGGCTAACAAACACATGAAAACATGCTCAATTAACTCATTATCAGAGAAATGCAAATCAAAACCACCATGCGGTGCTATCTCATACCAGTCAGAATGGCTGCTATCAAAAAGTCTACAAACAATAAATGCTGGAGAGGGTGTGGAGTAAAGGGAACCCTCTTACACTGTTGGTGGGAATGCAAACTGGTACAGCCACTATGGCGAACACTGTGGAGATTCCTTAAGAAACTGGAAATAGAACTGCCATATGACCCAGCAACCCCACTGCTGGGCACACACACAGATGAAACCAGAATTGAAAGAGACACATGTACCCCAGTGTTCATCACAGCACTGTTTACAATAGCCAGGACATGGAAGCAACCTAGACGTCCATCAGCAGACGAATGGAAAGAAAGCTGTGGTACATATACACAATGCAATATTACTCAGCTACTAAAAAGAATTCATTTGAATCAGTTCTAATGAGGTGGATGAAACTGGAGCCCATTGTACAGAGGCCTATTGTTCAGAGCCTATTGTAAGTCAGAAAGAAAAACACCAATACAGTATATTAACACATATATGTGGAATTTAGAAAGATGGAAACGATGACCCTATATGCGAGACAGCAAAAGAGACACAGATGTAAAGAACAGACTTTTGGACTCTGTGAGAGAAGGCGAGGGTGGGATGATTTGAGAGAATAGCATTGAACCATGTATATTACCATATGTGAAATAGATCGCCAGTCCAGGTTCAATGCATGAGACAGAGTGCTCAGGGCTGGTGCACTGGGATGACCCTGCAGGACGGGATGGGGAGGGAGGTGGGAGGGAAGGTCAGGATGGGGAACACATGTACACCCATGGCTGATTCATGTCAATGGATGGCAAAAAACACTGCAATATTGTAAAGTAATTAGCCTCCAATTAAAATAAATAAATAAAAAATAAAAATAAGTTAAAATAATAAAAAAATAAAATTAAATTAAAAATATTATTTAAAATAATAATAAAACATTTTAAATTTTGTATTGGGGTATAGCGGATTAACAATGTTGTGGTAATTTCAGGTGAACAGCCGAAGGGCTTCAGCCATACCTACACATGTGTCCATTCTCCTCCAAACTGCCCTCCCATCCAGGCTACCACATGACATTCAGCAGTATCCACTCTTTTTTAAGATTCGTTCCCCAATACAGAGTATTGAGTTCCCTGGGCTACACAGTAGGTCCTTCTTTGTTATCTAGTTTATATACATTAGCGTGTGTATGTCAACCCCAGTCTCCCGAGAAGGCCGATTTTTAACCTACACATTAACAGACAGACAGACAAAAAACACTATATGCCGAAACAACACACCGGGCGACCCAAGCCAAGAAAGAAACAAAAGCAAAGAGGCCAAACACAATCCCCGGTCCCGTTCTCAGTCCATAGACTCTTGGTTTCTTTCTTAAGATCACCTGTTACCTATACATCAGAAAATGATAATAACAATAACTAACCGTTATCTCTCGGCTATCCATAGGACCATTTAGGGCTTCCCTGGTAGCTCAGCGGCAAAGAATCTGCCTGCCAATGCTGGAGACAGAAGAGGCGCCGGTTCGATCCCTGGGTCGGGAAGATCCCCTGGAGTAGGAAATGGCAACCCACTCCAGTATTCTTGCCTGGAAAATGCCGTGGTCACAAAAGCCTGGCGGGGTAGTCTATGGACTCCAAAAGAGTCGGACACGACTTAGCGACTGAGGACACAGGCATAGGCGAACTCACTGCCCAGCAGAGGAAGTCGGAAGAGTCTGTTTCTTAGAAAGGCGGGGGCTGGCGGAGGCCTTGACTTTACCTGCCTGAGGCGGCCGGGCAGGCGCGTGTCCCGAGGGCGCAGCCAGGCTCTCCCGCGCCCTCTGCTGGGGACTTGGCTCCACGCAGGCTCTCCGCTTCCTTGCCTTTGCTACAAGCTTCTCGGCCTTCATGTAGTGATAGGAGACTGCTGGGTGACACGGGGGTGAAGAGGAGATAAGGAGGGGGGAGGGCTGCAGTGGGGACGTGCGGAGTCTGAGAAGTGAAGTGCAGACTGAGGGCTGTGGAAGGGACGCAGGTTTGATCTCTGATTATGGAACTGAGATCCTACATGGCTCGGAGCAACTTAGCCATCTGCACCCACAGCTACACAGCCCGTGCACCATCATGAAATATCCCACATGAAGCATCGGAGATCCCACGTGCTGCAAGGAAGACCTGAAATGAAGCAGAGCATGAAAAACACCCAGGGCATCACTTAGTAGATCTAAGTAACATACTTAAGTTTTTTTTTTTTTAATAGGTAGAATTGAAATCAAGATCCCCCTTCAATAATCGAGACAGACCATGCCCTTTCCCCAAAAGCTTACTAACTGTCGATAAATACGCTAACCAAAAAAACTTTCATTTCCTACTGACTTGGTTAAGTCTCTGTGCCTCAGCTTCCTCATCTATAAAATGGGAATATTGACAGCACCTTCCTCGTAGATTTTCTTTTTAATTAAATGAAGCTTAACATGTAAAACAGCCACCATTGTTTAGGAGAGCTAACGAACATACACAGTATTGTGTTTTTTTAAGAGTGCTAAAATCTTTATTTTTCTCCCCTCAGCTTTGGAGATTTTCTTTTTAGCTTACTGATTTTTATTTTTAATTAAATGAAACAGAGCATGTAAAATACCCAGGACATGCTTAGTCGAGTTAAGTAACATACTTAATTTTTTTAATAGAATGGAAATATTTTTCCCCCAAGAATCTAATAGACAATGCCCTTACCAACACAGTTTATTAAGTATGGATAAATATACTCACCAATACATCATCTTTCACTTACTAATTACTTCCTTAATGCCTCTGTGCCTCGGTTTCCTCATATATAGAGTGGGAATATTGATAACACCTTCCTTGTACATATTATTTGTAATTACCTGAAGCAGAGCATGTAAAACACTGAGGACGTGCTTAGTATTGTTAAGTAACATGCTTAATTTTGTTTTTTTAATAAAATTGAAATCAAGTTGTCTCCCCGAAACGTTCTAGATAGACGATGCCCTTTCCCACAAAGATGACTAAGTATAGATAAAGATGGTTAGCAAAGGCAATACTCTTTCACTTACTAGCAACTTCATTAAGGCCTCAGTTTCCTGAAGTATAAATGGGAATATTGATAAGAATTTCCTCATAGATTTTGTTTTCAATTAAATGAAGCAGACCCTGTAAAACACAGAGGACATTGCTTAGTAGTCTCAGTAACATACTTAATTTTGTTTTTTCTTTTGAATAGAGACAACTGAAATTGATTTCCCCCCAGAACATTCTAGATAGACAGTGTACTTTCCACAAAGTTTACCGAGTGTAGATAAATATGCTCTCAAAACAACAGGATCTCTTTCACTCACTAGTAACTTCATTGATGCCTCTGTACCTCAGTTTCCTCATCGATAAAATGGGAATGTTGATAACATACTGCTTGTCGATTTTCCTTTTAATGAAATGAAGAAGAGCATGTAACATACCCAGGACATTGCCTAGTAGATCTAAGGAACATACTTAATGTTTTTTTAATAGACAGAATTGAAACCTAGATTTATCTCCTCACAATCTAGATAGTCAAAGCACATTCTCA
Source organism: Cervus elaphus (assembly GCF_910594005.1). Taxonomy (NCBI): domain Eukaryota; kingdom Metazoa; phylum Chordata; class Mammalia; order Artiodactyla; family Cervidae; genus Cervus; species Cervus elaphus. Next base: position 43,517,946 of record NC_057848.1, on the reverse strand, counting down.
TGAATTTGGCAAAGGGTCGATAAATACCTCACCAAAACGCATCTCTTTCAATTACTAGTTAATTTCATTCATGCCTCTGTGCCTCCCTTTCCTCATCCATAAAATGGGAATGTTGATAACACCATCCTCGTAGATTTTCTTTTGAATTAAATGAAGCAGAACATGTGAAACACCGAGGACATTTCTTAGTAGATCTAAGTAACGTACTTAATTTGGTTTACTTTTTTAAGAGATGGAATTGAAAATGAGTATTTTTCCCCCAACAGTCTGGATGGTCTTTTCCCAAAAAGTTTACTAAGTATAGATAAATATGCTCACCAAAAAGTATGTCTTTCACTTCCTAGCAACTTCACTAATACCTCTGTGCTTCAGTGTCCTCACGTATAAAATGGGAACGTTGAGAACACCTTCCGTGTAGATTTTCTTTTGAATTAAATGCAGGCAAGCAGGGAAAACGAGATGGACTTTGTTTAGTAGATCTAAGTATCATACTTAATTTTGGTGTTTTTTCTTTCTAATAGATGGAGTTGACAAGGAGCTTTTTTCCCCCAATAATCTAGAGACAGTGCCGTTTCTGCAACTTTTACTGTGTCCATAAGCACGCTCACCATAAAGCATCTCTTTCACTTATTGGTAACTTCATTAATGCCTCTGTGCCTCAGTTTAATCATGTATCAACTGGGAGTGTTGATAACACATTCCTCTTTGATTTTTGTTTTTTTTTTTTGATTAAATGAAGCAGCGCATATGACATATCCAGGGTGTTACTTAGGAGATCTAAGTAAAACACTTAATTTTTTTTTTTTATAAGAGACAGTTAAAACTGAGTTTTTTCCTCCAACAATCTAGACAGACAATGCCCTTTGCCACAAAGTTTACTGAGTGTACATAAATACGCTCTCAAAGAAATCATCCATTTCACTTCTTGTAACTTCATTAGTGCCTCTGTGCCTCAGTTTCCTCAGCTGTAAAATGGGATGGGAATGTTGATAACACCTTCCTTGTAGATTTTCTTTTTAATTTCATGAAGCAGAGCATGTAAAACACCCAGGACATTTCTTAGTAGATCTAAGTAGCATTCTTAATTTTTTAAAATAGAATTGAAATACAGTAATTCCCACCCCCCAAATCTAGATAGAGAATGTCCTTTCACACAACGTTTACTAAGTAGAGAGAAATACGCTCAGCAAAATCATTGCTCTCACATACTGCTGCTGCCCCTAAGTTGCTTCCGTCGTGTCCGACTCTGTGCGACCTCGTAGATGGCAGCCCACCAGGCTCCCCGGTCCCTGGGATTCTCCAGACAAGAACATTGGAGTGGGGTGCCATTTCCTTCTCCAATGCATGAAATATTAGTATATTTAATAAAGTCTCTGTACCTCAGTTTCCTCATCTATATAATGGGAATGTTGATAACACCTTCCTCGTCGATTTTCTGTTGGTTTGTTTGTTTCTTTGTTTTTTTCATTTATTTTTACTCGTTGGAGGCTAATTCCTTTACAATATTGTAGTGGTTTTTGCGATACATTGACATAAATCAGCCATGGATTTACATGTGTTCCCCATCCCGATCCCCACTCCCGCCTCCCTCTCCACCCCATCCCTCTGGGTCTTCCCAGTGCACCAGCCCTGAGCACCCATCTCCTGCATCCAACCTGGGCTGGTGATCTGTTTCACCCTTGACAGTATCCTTGTTTCCATGCTGTTCTCTCTGAACATCCCACCCTCGCCTTCTCCCTCGGAGTCTAAAAGTCTGTTCTGTACATCTGTGTCTCTTTTTCTGTTTTGTATATAGTGTTATCGTTACCATCTTTTTAAATTCCATATTTAAAATTTCCAGGGTATTATTACCATCTTTCTAAAGTAATTAGCCTTCAACTCATAAAAATAAATGAAAAAGAAAAGAGAAAAATAAAAATAATAAAAGTTAAAAAAAATTTAAAAATTCCATATATATGCATTCGTACACTGTATTGGTCTTTATCTTTCTGGCTTACTTCACTCTGTATAATGAGCTCCAGTTTCATGCATCTCATTAGAACTGATTCAGATGAATTCCTTTTAATGGCTGAGTAATATTCCATGGTGTATATGCACCACAGCTTCCTTATCCATTCGTCTGCTGATGGGCATCTAGGTTGCTTCCCTGTCCTGGCTATTATAAACAGTGCTGTGATGAACATTGGGGTACACGTATCTCTTTCAGATCTAGTTTCCTTGGTGTGTATGCCCTCTGCAAATACTTTGAAAACACTTACTTTATTCCAGATAAGGTGTTTCTTTTTTATTTTCTCTTGTTGACTTAATTTTTTTTTTTTATTTTGAAAACGACCCAATCAAAAAATGGGCCAAAGAACTAAACAATCATTTCTCCAAAGAAGACATACAGATGGCTAACAAACACATGAAAACATGCTCAATTAACTCATTATCAGAGAAATGCAAATCAAAACCACCATGCGGTGCTATCTCATACCAGTCAGAATGGCTGCTATCAAAAAGTCTACAAACAATAAATGCTGGAGAGGGTGTGGAGTAAAGGGAACCCTCTTACACTGTTGGTGGGAATGCAAACTGGTACAGCCACTATGGCGAACACTGTGGAGATTCCTTAAGAAACTGGAAATAGAACTGCCATATGACCCAGCAACCCCACTGCTGGGCACACACACAGATGAAACCAGAATTGAAAGAGACACATGTACCCCAGTGTTCATCACAGCACTGTTTACAATAGCCAGGACATGGAAGCAACCTAGACGTCCATCAGCAGACGAATGGAAAGAAAGCTGTGGTACATATACACAATGCAATATTACTCAGCTACTAAAAAGAATTCATTTGAATCAGTTCTAATGAGGTGGATGAAACTGGAGCCCATTGTACAGAGGCCTATTGTTCAGAGCCTATTGTAAGTCAGAAAGAAAAACACCAATATAGTATATTAACACATATATGTGGAATTTAGAAAGATGGAAACGATGACCCTATATGCGAGACAGCAAAAGAGACACAGATGTAAAGAACAGACTTTTGGACTCTGTGAGAGAAGGCGAGGGTGGGATGATTTGAGAGAATAGCATTGAACCATGTATATTACCATATGTGAAATAGATCGCCAGTCCAGGTTCAATGCATGAGACAGAGTGCTCAGGGCTGGTGCACTGGGATGACCCTGCAGGACGGGATGGGGAGGGAGGTGGGAGGGAAGGTCAGGATGGGGAACACATGTACACCCATGGCTGATTCATGTCAATGGATGGCAAAAAACACTGCAATATTGTAAAGTAATTAGCCTCCAATTAAAATAAATAAATAAAAAATAAAAATAAGTTAAAATAATAAAAAAATAAAATTAAATTAAAAATATTATTTAAAATAATAATAAAACATTTTAAATTTTGTATTGGGGTATAGCGGATTAACAATGTTGTGGTAATTTCAGGTGAACAGCCGAAGGGCTTCAGCCATACCTACACATGTGTCCATTCTCCTCCAAACGGCCCTCCCATCCAGGCTACCACATGACATTCAGCAGTATCCACTCTTTTTTAAGATTCGTTCCCCAATACAGAGTATTGAGTTCCCTGGGCTACACAGTAGGTCCTTCTTTGTTATCTAGTTTATATACATTAGAGTGTGTATGTCAACCCCAGTCTCCCGAGAAGGCCGATTTTTAACCTACACATTAACAGACAGACAAAAAACACTATATGCCGAAACAACACACCGGGCGACCCAAGCCAAGAAAGAAACAAAAGCAAAGAGGCCAAACACAATCCCCGGTCCCGTTCTCAGTCCATAGACTCTTGGTTTCTTTCTTAAGATCACCTGTTACCTATACATCAGAAAATGATAATAACAATAACTAACCGTTATCTCTCGGCTATCCATAGGACCATTTAGGGCTTCCCTGGTAGCTCAGCGGCAAAGAATCTGCCTGCCAATGCTGGAGACAGAAGAGGCGCCGGTTCGATCCCTGGGTCGGGAAGATCCCCTGGAGTAGGAAATGGCAACCCACTCCAGTATTCTTGCCTGGAAAATGCCGTGGTCACAAAAGCCTGGCGGGGTAGTCTATGGACTCCAAAAGAGTCGGACACGACTTAGCGACTGAGGACACAGGCATAGGCGAACTCACTGCCCAGCAGAGGAAGTCGGAAGAGTCTGTTTCTTAGAAAGGCGGGGGCTGGCGGAGGCCTTGACTTTACCTGCCTGAGGCGGCCGGGCAGGCGCGTGTCCCGAGGGCGCAGCCAGGCTCTCCCGCGCCCTCTGCTGGGGACTTGGCTCCACGCAGGCTCTCCGCTTCCTTGCCTTTGCTACAAGCTTCTCGGCCTTCATGTAGTGATAGGAGACTGCTGGGTGACACGGGGGTGAAGAGGAGATAAGGAGGGGGGAGGGCTGCAGTGGGGACGTGCGGAGTCTGAGAAGTGAAGTGCAGACTGAGGGCTGTGGAAGGGACGCAGGTTTGATCTCTGATTATGGAACTGAGATCCTACATGGCTCGGAGCAACTTAGCCATCTGCACCCACAGCTACACAGCCCGTGCACCATCATGAAATATCCCACATGAAGCATCGGAGATCCCACGTGCTGCAAGGAAGACCTGAAATGAAGCAGAGCATGAAAAACACCCAGGGCATCACTTAGTAGATCTAAGTAACATACTTAAGTTTTTTTTTTTTTAATAGGTAGAATTGAAATCAAGATCCCCCTTCAATAATCGAGACAGACCATGCCCTTTCCCCAAAAGCTTACTAACTGTCGATAAATACGCTAACCAAAAAAACTTTCATTTCCTACTGACTTCGTTAAGTCTCTGTGCCTCAGCTTCCTCATCTATAAAATGGGAATATTGACAGCACCTTCCTCGTAGATTTTCTTTTTAATTAAATGAAGCTTAACATGTAAAACAGCCACCATTGTTTAGGAGAGCTAACGAACATACACAGTATTGTGTTTTTTTAAGAGTGCTAAAATCTTTATTTTTCTCCCCTCAGCTTTGGAGATTTTCTTTTTAGCTTACTGATTTTTATTTTTAATTAAATGAAACAGAGCATGTAAAATACCCAGGACATGCTTAGTCGAGTTAAGTAACATACTTAATTTTTTTAATAGAATGGAAATATTTTTCCCCCAAGAATCTAATAGACAATGCCCTTACCAACACAGTTTATTAAGTATGGATAAATATACTCACCAATACATCATCTTTCACTTACTAATTACTTCCTTAATGCCTCTGTGCCTCGGTTTCCTCATATATAGAGTGGGAATATTGATAACACCTTCCTTGTACATATTATTTGTAATTACCTGAAGCAGAGCATGTAAAACACTGAGGACGTGCTTAGTATTGTTAAGTAACATGCTTAATTTTGTTTTTTTAATAAAATTGAAATCAAGTTGTCTCCCCGAAACGTTCTAGATAGACGATGCCCTTTCCCACAAAGATGACTAAGTATAGATAAAGATGGTTAGCAAAGGCAATACTCTTTCACTTACTAGCAACTTCATTAAGGCCTCAGTTTCCTGAAGTATAAATGGGAATATTGATAAGAATTTCCTCATAGATTTTGTTTTCAATTAAATGAAGCAGACCCTGTAAAACACAGAGGACATTGCTTAGTAGTCTCAGTAACATACTTAATTTTGTTTTTTCTTTTGAATAGAGACAACTGAAATTGATTTCCCCCCAGAACATTCTAGATAGACAGTGTACTTTCCACAAAGTTTACCGAGTGTAGATAAATATGCTCTCAAAACAACAGGATCTCTTTCACTCACTAGTAACTTCATTGATGCCTCTGTACCTCAGTTTCCTCATCGATAAAATGGGAATGTTGATAACATACTGCTTGTCGATTTTCCTTTTAATGAAATGAAGAAGAGCATGTAACATACCCAGGACATTGCCTAGTAGATCTAAGGAACATACTTAATGTTTTTTTAATAGACAGAATTGAAACCTAGATTTATCTCCTCACAATCTAGATAGTCAAAGCACATTCTCATGAATTTGGCAAAGGGTCGATAAATACCTCACCAAAACGCATCTCTTTCAATTACTAGTTAATTTCATTCATGCCTCTGTGCCTCCCTTTCCTCATCCATAAAATGGGAATGTTGATAACACCATCCTCGTAGATTTTCTTTTGAATTAAATGAAGCAGAACATGTGAAACACCGAGGACATTTCTTAGTAGATCTAAGTAACGTACTTAATTTGGTTTACTTTTTTAAGAGATGGAATTGAAAATGAGTATTTTTCCCCCAACAGTCTGGATGGTCTTTTCCCAAAAAGTTTACTAAGTATAGATAAATATGCTCACCAAAAAGTATGTCTTTCACTTCCTAGCAACTTCACTAATACCTCTGTGCTTCAGTGTCCTCACGTATAAAATGGGAACGTTGAGAACACCTTCCGTGTAGATTTTCTTTTGAATTAAATGCAGGCAAGCAGGGAAAACGAGATGGACTTTGTTTAGTAGATCTAAGTATCATACTTAATTTTGGTGTTTTTTCTTTCTAATAGATGGAGTTGACAAGGAGCTTTTTTCCCCCAATAATCTAGAGACAGTGCCGTTTCTGCAACTTTTACTGTGTCCATAAGCACGCTCACCATAAAGCATCTCTTTCACTTATTGGTAACTTCATTAATGCCTCTGTGCCTCAGTTTAATCATGTATCAACTGGGAGTGTTGATAACACATTCCTCTTTGATTTTTGTTTTTTTTTTTTGATTAAATGAAGCAGCGCATATGACATATCCAGGGTGTTACTTAGGAGATCTAAGTAAAACACTTAATTTTTTTTTTTTATAAGAGACAGTTAAAACTGAGTTTTTTCCTCCAACAATCTAGACAGACAATGCCCTTTGCCACAAAGTTTACTGAGTGTACATAAATACGCTCTCAAAGAAATCATCCATTTCACTTCTTGTAACTTCATTAGTGCCTCTGTGCCTCAGTTTCCTCAGCTGTAAAATGGGATGGGAATGTTGATAACACCTTCCTTGTAGATTTTCTTTTTAATTTCATGAAGCAGAGCATGTAAAACACCCAGGACATTTCTTAGTAGATCTAAGTAGCATTCTTAATTTTTTAAAATAGAATTGAAATACAGTAATTCCCACCCCCCAAATCTAGATAGAGAATGTCCTTTCACACAACGTTTACTAAGTAGAGAGAAATACGCTCAGCAAAATCATTGCTCTCACATACTGCTGCTGCCCCTAAGTTGCTTCCGTCGTGTCCGACTCTGTGCGACCTCGTAGATGGCAGCCCACCAGGCTCCCCGGTCCCTGGGATTCTCCAGACAAGAACATTGGAGTGGGGTGCCATTTCCTTCTCCAATGCATGAAATATTAGTATATTTAATAAAGTCTCTGTACCTCAGTTTCCTCATCTATATAATGGGAATGTTGATAACACCTTCCTCGTCGATTTTCTGTTGGTTTGTTTGTTTCTTTGTTTTTTTCATTTATTTTTACTCGTTGGAGGCTAATTCCTTTACAATATTGTAGTGGTTTTTGCGATACATTGACATAAATCAGCCATGGATTTACATGTGTTCCCCATCCCGATCCCCACTCCCGCCTCCCTCTCCACCCCATCCCTCTGGGTCTTCCCAGTGCACCAGCCCTGAGCACCCATCTCCTGCATCCAACCTGGGCTGGTGATCTGTTTCACCCTTGACAGTATCCTTGTTTCCATGCTGTTCTCTCTGAACATCCCACCCTCGCCTTCTCCCTCGGAGTCTAAAAGTCTGTTCTGTACATCTGTGTCTCTTTTTCTGTTTTGTATATAGTGTTATCGTTACCATCTTTTTAAATTCCATATTTAAAATTTCCAGGGTATTATTACCATCTTTCTAAAGTAATTAGCCTTCAACTCATAAAAATAAATGAAAAAGAAAAGAGAAAAATAAAAATAATAAAAGTTAAAAAAAATTTAAAAATTCCATATATATGCATTCGTACACTGTATTGGTCTTTATCTTTCTGGCTTACTTCACTCTGTATAATGAGCTCCAGTTTCATGCATCTCATTAGAACTGATTCAGATGAATTCCTTTTAATGGCTGAGTAATATTCCATGGTGTATATGCACCACAGCTTCCTTATCCATTCGTCTGCTGATGGGCATCTAGGTTGCTTCCCTGTCCTGGCTATTATAAACAGTGCTGTGATGAACATTGGGGTACACGTATCTCTTTCAGATCTAGTTTCCTTGGTGTGTATGCCCTCTGCAAATACTTTTAAAACACTTACTTTATTCCAGATAAGGTGTTTCTTTTTTATTTTCTCTTGTTGACTTAATTTTTTTTTTTTATTTTGAAAACGACCCAATCAAAAAATGGGCCAAAGAACTAAACAATCATTTCTCCAAAGAAGACATACAGATGGCTAACAAACACATGAAAACATGCTCAATTAACTCATTATCAGAGAAATGCAAATCAAAACCACCATGCGGTGCTATCTCATACCAGTCAGAATGGCTGCTATCAAAAAGTCTACAAACAATAAATGCTGGAGAGGGTGTGGAGTAAAGGGAACCCTCTTACACTGTTGGTGGGAATGCAAACTGGTACAGCCACTATGGCGAACACTGTGGAGATTCCTTAAGAAACTGGAAATAGAACTGCCATATGACCCAGCAACCCCACTGCTGGGCACACACACAGATGAAACCAGAATTGAAAGAGACACATGTACCCCAGTGTTCATCACAGCACTGTTTACAATAGCCAGGACATGGAAGCAACCTAGACGTCCATCAGCAGACGAATGGAAAGAAAGCTGTGGTACATATACACAATGCAATATTACTCAGCTACTAAAAAGAATTCATTTGAATCAGTTCTAATGAGGTGGATGAAACTGGAGCCCATTGTACAGAGGCCTATTGTTCAGAGCCTATTGTAAGTCAGAAAGAAAAACACCAATATAGTATATTAACACATATATGTGGAATTTAGAAAGATGGAAACGATGACCCTATATGCGAGACAGCAAAAGAGACACAGATGTAAAGAACAGACTTTTGGACTCTGTGAGAGAAGGCGAGGGTGGGATGATTTGAGAGAATAGCATTGAACCATGTATATTACCATATGTGAAATAGATCGCCAGTCCAGGTTCAATGCATGAGACAGAGTGCTCAGGGCTGGTGCACTGGGATGACCCTGCAGGACGGGATGGGGAGGGAGGTGGGAGGGAAGGTCAGGATGGGGAACACATGTACACCCATGGCTGATTCATGTCAATGGATGGCAAAAAACACTGCAATATTGTAAAGTAATTAGCCTCCAATTAAAATAAATAAATAAAAAATAAAAATAAGTTAAAATAATAAAAAAATAAAATTAAATTAAAAATATTATTTAAAATAATAATAAAACATTTTAAATTTTGTATTGGGGTATAGCGGATTAACAATGTTGTGGTAATTTCAGGTGAACAGCCGAAGGGCTTCAGCCATACCTACACATGTGTCCATTCTCCTCCAAACGGCCCTCCCATCCAGGCTACCACATGACATTCAGCAGTATCCACTCTTTTTTAAGATTCGTTCCCCAATACAGAGTATTGAGTTCCCTGGGCTACACAGTAGGTCCTTCTTTGTTATCTAGTTTATATACATTAGAGTGTGTATGTCAACCCCAGTCTCCCGAGAAGGCCGATTTTTAACCTACACATTAACAGACAGACAAAAAACACTATATGCCGAAACAACACACCGGGCGACCCAAGCCAAGAAAGAAACAAAAGCAAAGAGGCCAAACACAATCCCCGGTCCCGTTCTCAGTCCATAGACTCTTGGTTTCTTTCTTAAGATCACCTGTTACCTATACATCAGAAAATGATAATAACAATAACTAACCGTTATCTCTCGGCTATCCATAGGACCATTTAGGGCTTCCCTGGTAGCTCAGCGGCAAAGAATCTGCCTGCCAATGCTGGAGACAGAAGAGGCGCCGGTTCGATCCCTGGGTCGGGAAGATCCCCTGGAGTAGGAAATGGCAACCCACTCCAGTATTCTTGCCTGGAAAATGCCGTGGTCACAAAAGCCTGGCGGGGTAGTCTATGGACTCCAAAAGAGTCGGACACGACTTAGCGACTGAGGACACAGGCATAGGCGAACTCACTGCCCAGCAGAGGAAGTCGGAAGAGTCTGTTTCTTAGAAAGGCGGGGGCTGGCGGAGGCCTTGACTTTACCTGCCTGAGGCGGCCGGGCAGGCGCGTGTCCCGAGGGCGCAGCCAGGCTCTCCCGCGCCCTCTGCTGGGGACTTGGCTCCACGCAGGCTCTCCGCTTCCTTGCCTTTGCTACAAGCTTCTCGGCCTTCATGTAGTGAGAGGAGACTGCTGGGTGACACGGGGGTGAAAAGGAGATAAGGAGGGGGGAGGGCTGCAGTGGGGACGTGCGGAGTCTGAGAAGTGAAGTGCAGACTGAGGGCTGTGGAAGGGACGCAGGTTTGATCTCTGATTATGGAACTGAGATCCTACATGGCTCGGAGCAACTTAGCCATCTGCACCCACAGCTACACAGCCCGTGCACCATCATGAAATATCCCACATGAAGCATCGGAGATCCCACGTGCTGCAAGGAAGACCTGAAATGAAGCAGAGCATGAAAAACACCCAGGGCATCACTTAGTAGATCTAAGTAACATACTTAAGTTTTTTTTTTTTTTTAATAGGTAGAATTGAAATCAAGATCCCCCTTCAATAATCGAGACAGACCATGCCCTTTCCCCAAAAGCTTACTAACTGTCGATAAATACGCTAACCAAAAAACTTTCATTTCCTACTGACTTCGTTAAGTCTCTGTGCCTCAGCTTCCTCATCTATAAAATGGGAATATTGACAGCACCTTCCTCGTAGATTTTCTTTTTAATTAAATGAAGCTTAACATGTAAAACAGCCACCATTGTTTAGGAGAGCTAACGAACATACACAGTATTGTGTTTTTTTAAGAGTGCTAAAATCTTTATTTTTCTCCCCTCAGCTTTGGAGATTTTCTTTTTAGCTTACTGATTTTTATTTTTAATTAAATGAAACAGAGCATGTAAAATACCCAGGACATGCTTAGTCGAGTTAAGTAACATACTCAATTTTTTTAATAGAATGGAAATATTTTTCCCCCAAGAATCTAATAGACAATGCCCTTACCAACACAGTTTATTAAGTATGGATAAATATACTCACCAATACATCATCTTTCACTTACTAATTACTTCCTTAATGCCTCTGTGCCTCGGTTTCCTCATATATAGAGTGGGAATATTGATAACACCTTCCTTGTACATATTATTTGTAATTACCTGAAGCAGAGCATGTAAAACACTGAGGACGTGCTTAGTATTGTTAAGTAACATGCTTAATTTTGTTTTTTTAATAAAATTGAAATCAAGTTGTCTCCCCGAAACGTTCTAGATAGACGATGCCCTTTCCCACAAAGATGACTAAGTATAGATAAAGATGGTTAGCAAAGGCAATACTCTTTCACTTACTAGCAACTTCATTAAGGCCTCAGTTTCCTGAAGTATAAATGGGAATATTGATAAGAATTTCCTCATAGATTTTGTTTTCAATTAAATGAAGCAGACCCTGTAAAACACAGAGGACATTGCTTAGTAGTCTCAGTAACATACTTAATTTTGTTTTTTCTTTTGAATAGAGACAACTGAAATTGATTTCCCCCCAGAACATTCTAGATAGACAGTGTACTTTCCACAAAGTTTACCGAGTGTAGATAAATATGCTCTCAAAACAACAGGATCTCTTTCACTCACTAGTAACTTCATTGATGCCTCTGTACCTCAGTTTCCTCATCGATAAAATGGGAATGTTGATAACATACTGCTTGTCGATTTTCCTTTTAATGAAATGAAGAAGAGCATGTAACATACCCAGGACATTGCCTAGTAGATCTAAGGAACATACTTAATGTTTTTTTAATAGACAGAATTGAAACCTAGATTTATCTCCTCACAATCTAGATAGTCAAAGCACATTCTCATGAATTTGGCAAAGGGTCGATAAATACCTCACCAAAACGCATCTCTTTCAATTACTAGTTAATTTCATTCATGCCTCTGTGCCTCCCTTTCCTCATCCATAAAATGGGAATGTTGATAACACCATCCTCGTAGATTTTCTTTTGAATTAAATGAAGCAGAACATGTGAAACACCGAGGACATTTCTTAGTCGATCTAAGTAACGTACTTAATTTGGTTTACTTTTTTAAGAGATGGAATTGAAAATGAGTATTTTTCCCCCAACAGTCTGGATGGTCTTTTCCCAAAAAGTTTACTAAGTATAGATAAATATGCTCACCAAAAAGTATGTCTTTCACTTCCTAGCAACTTCACTAATACCTCTGTGCTTCAGTGTCCTCACGTATAAAATGGGAACGTTGAGAACACCTTCCGTGTAGATTTTCTTTTGAATTAAATGCAGGCAAGCAGGGAAAACGAGATGGACTTTGTTTAGTAGATCTAAGTATCATACTTAATTTTGGTGTTTTTTCTTTCTAATAGATGGAGTTGACAAGGAGCTTTTTTCCCCCAATAATCTAGAGACAGTGCCGTTTCTGCAACTTTTACTGTGTCCATAAGCACGCTCACCATAAAGCATCTCTTTCACTTATTGGTAACTTCATTAATGCCTCTGTGCCTCAGTTTAATCATGTATCAACTGGGAGTGTTGATAACACATTCCTCTTTGATTTTTGTTTTTTTTTTTTGATTAAATGAAGCAGCGCATATGACATATCCAGGGTGTTACTTAGGAGATCTAAGTAAAACACTTAATTTTTTTTTTTTATAAGAGACAGTTAAAACTGAGTTTTTTCCTCCAACAATCTAGACAGACAATGCCCTTTGCCACAAAGTTTACTGAGTGTACATAAATACGCTCTCAAAGAAATCATCCATTTCACTTCTTGTAACTTCATTAGTGCCTCTGTGCCTCAGTTTCCTCAGCTGTAAAATGGGATGGGAATGTTGATAACACCTTCCTTGTAGATTTTCTTTTTAATTTCATGAAGCAGAGCATGTAAAACACCCAGGACATTTCTTAGTAGATCTAAGTAGCATTCTTAATTTTTTAAAATAGAATTGAAATACAGTAATTCCCACCCCCCAAATCTAGATAGAGAATGCCCTTTCACACAACGTTTACTAAGTAGAGAGAAATACGCTCAGCAAAATCATTGCTCTCACATACTGCTGCTGCCCCTAAGTTGCTTCCGTCGTGTCCGACTCTGTGCGACCTCGTAGATGGCAGCCCACCAGGCTCCCCGGTCCCTGGGATTCTCCAGACAAGAACATTGGAGTGGGGTGCCATTTCCTTCTCCAATGCATGAAATATTAGTATATTTAATAAAGTCTCTGTACCTCAGTTTCCTCATCTATATAATGGGAATGTTGATAACACCTTCCTCGTCGATTTTCTGTTGGTTTGTTTGTTTCTTTGTTTTTTTCATTTATTTTTACTCGTTGGAGGCTAATTCCTTTACAATATTGTAGTGGTTTTTGCGATACATTGACATAAATCAGCCATGGATTTACATGTGTTCCCCATCCCGATCCCCACTCCCGCCTCCCTCTCCACCCCATCCCTCTGGGTCTTCCCAGTGCACCAGCCCTGAGCACCCGTCTCCTGCATCCAACCTGGGCTGGTGATCTGTTTCACCCTTGACAGTATCCTTGTTTCCATGCTGTTCTCTCTGAACATCCCACCCTCGCCTTCTCCCTCGGAGTCTAAAAGTCTGTTCTGTACATCTGTGTCTCTTTTTCTGTTTTGTATATAGTGTTATCGTTACCATCTTTTTAAATTCCATATTTAAAATTTCCAGGGTATTATTACCATCTTTCTAAAGTAATTAGCCTTCAACTCATAAAAATAAATGAAAAAGAAAAGAGAAAAATAAAAATAATAAAAGTTAAAAAAAATTTAAAAATTCCATATATATGCATTCGTACACTGTATTGGTCTTTATCTTTCTGGCTTACTTCACTCTGTATAATGAGCTCCAGTTTCATGCATCTCATTAGAACTGATTCAGATGAATTCCTTTTAATGGCTGAGTAATATTCCATGGTGTATATGCACCACAGCTTCCTTATCCATTCGTCTGCTGATGGGCATCTAGGTTGCTTCCCTGTCCTGGCTATTATAAACAGTGCTGTGATGAACATTGGGGTACACGTATCTCTTTCAGATCTAGTTTCCTTGGTGTGTATGCCCTCTGCAAATACTTTGAAAACACTTACTTTATTCCAGATAAGGTGTTTCTTTTTTATTTTCTCTTGTTGACTTAATTTTTTTTTTTATTTTGAAAACGACCCAATCAAAAAATGGGCCAAAGAACTAAACAATCATTTCTCCAAAGAAGACATACAGATGGCTAACAAACACATGAAAACATGCTCAATTAACTCATTATCAGAGAAATGCAAATCAAAACCACCATGCGGTGCTATCTCATACCAGTCAGAATGGCTGCTATCAAAAAGTCTACAAACAATAAATGCTGGAGAGGGTGTGGAGTAAAGGGAACCCTCTTACACTGTTGGTGGGAATGCAAACTGGTACAGCCACTATGGCGAACACTGTGGAGATTCCTTAAGAAACTGGAAATAGAACTGCCATATGACCCAGCAACCCCACTGCTGGGCACACACACAGATGAAACCAGAATTGAAAGAGACACATGTACCCCAGTGTTCATCACAGCACTGTTTACAATAGCCAGGACATGGAAGCAACCTAGACGTCCATCAGCAGACGAATGGAAAGAAAGCTGTGGTACATATACACAATGCAATATTACTCAGCTACTAAAAAGAATTCATTTGAATCAGTTCTAATGAGGTGGATGAAACTGGAGCCCATTGTACAGAGGCCTATTGTTCAGAGCCTATTGTAAGTCAGAAAGAAAAACACCAATACAGTATATTAACACATATATGTGGAATTTAGAAAGATGGAAACGATGACCCTATATGCGAGACAGCAAAAGAGACACAGATGTAAAGAACAGACTTTTGGACTCTGTGAGAGAAGGCGAGGGTGGGATGATTTGAGAGAATAGCATTGAACCATGTATATTACCATATGTGAAATAGATCGCCAGTCCAGGTTCGATGCATGAGACAGAGTGCTCAGGGCTGGTGCACTGGGATGACCCTGCAGGACGGGATGGGGAGGGAGGTGGGAGGGAAGGTCAGGATGGGGAACACATGTACACCCATGGCTGATTCATGTCAATGGATGGCAAAAAACACTGCAATATTGTAAAGTAATTAGCCTCCAATTAAAATAAATAAATAAAAAATAAAAATAAGTTAAAATAATAAAAAAATAAAATTAAATTAAAAATATTATTTAAAATAATAATAAAACATTTTAAATTTTGTATTGGGGTATAGCGGATTAACAATGTTGTGGTAATTTCAGGTGAACAGCCGAAGGGCTTCAGCCATACCTACACATGTGTCCATTCTCCTCCAAACTGCCCTCCCATCCAGGCTACCACATGACATTCAGCAGTATCCACTCTTTTTTAAGATTCGTTCCCCAATACAGAGTATTGAGTTCCCTGGGCTACACAGTAGGTCCTTCTTTGTTATCTAGTTTATATACATTAGAGTGTGTATGTCAACCCCAGTCTCCCGAGAAGGCCGATTTTTAACCTACACATTAACAGACAGACAAAAAACACTATATGCCGAAACAACACACCAGGCGACCCAAGCCAAGAAAGAAACAAAAGCAAAGAGGCCAAACACAATCCCCGGTCCCGTTCTCAGTCCATAGACTCTTGGTTTCTTTCTTAAGATCACCTGTTACCTATACATCAGAAAATGATAATAACAATAACTAACCGTTATCTCTCGGCTATCCATAGGACCATTTAGGGCTTCCCTGGTAGCTCAGCGGCAAAGAATCTGCCTGCCAATGCTGGAGACAGAAGAGGCGCCGGTTCGATCCCTGGGTCGGGAAGATCCCCTGGAGTAGGAAATGGCAACCCACTCCAGTATTCTTGCCTGGAAAATGCCGTGGTCACAAAAGCCTGGCGGGGTAGTCTATGGACTCCAAAAGAGTCGGACACGACTTAGCGACTGAGGACACAGGCATAGGCGAACTCACTGCCCAGCAGAGGAAGTCGGAAGAGTCTGTTTCTTAGAAAGGCGGGGGCTGGCGGAGGCCTTGACTTTACCTGCCTGAGGCGGCCGGGCAGGCGCGTGTCCCGAGGGCGCAGCCAGGCTCTCCCGCGCCCTCTGCTGGGGACTTGGCTCCACGCAGGCTCTCCGCTTCCTTGCCTTTGCTACAAGCTTCTCGGCCTTCATGTAGTGAGAGGAGACTGCTGGGTGACACGGGGGTGAAAAGGAGATAAGGAGGGGGGAGGGCTGCAGTGGGGACGTGCGGAGTCTGAGAAGTGAAGTGCAGACTGAGGGCTGTGGAAGGGACGCAGGTTTGATCTCTGATTATGGAACTGAGATCCTACATGGCTCGGAGCAACTTAGCCATCTGCACCCACAGCTACACAGCCCGTGCACCATCATGAAATATCCCACATGAAGCATCGGAGATCCCACGTGCTGCAAGGAAGACCTGAAATGAAGCAGAGCATGAAAAACACCCAGGGCATCACTTAGTAGATCTAAGTAACATACTTAAGTTTTTTTTTTTTTAATAGGTAGAATTGAAATCAAGATCCCCCTTCAATAATCGAGACAGACCATGCCCTTTCCCAAAAAGCTTACTAACTGTCGATAAATACGCTAACCAAAAAAACTTTCATTTCCTACTGACTTGGTTAAGTCTCTGTGCCTCAGCTTCCTCATCTATAAAATGGGAATATTGACAGCACCTTCCTCGTAGATTTTCTTTTTAATTAAATGAAGCTTAACATGTAAAACAGCCACCATTGTTTAGGAGAGCTAACGAACATACACAGTATTGTGTTTTTTTAAGAGTGCTAAAATCTTTATTTTTCTCCCCTCAGCTTTGGAGATTTTCTTTTTAGCTTACTGATTTTTATTTTTAATTAAATGAAACAGAGCATGTAAAATACCCAGGACATGCTTAGTCGAGTTAAGTAACATACTTAATTTTTTTAATAGAATGGAAATATTTTTCCCCCAAGAATCTAATAGACAATGCCCTTACCAACACAGTTTATTAAGTATGGATAAATATACTCACCAATACATCATCTTTCACTTACTAATTACTTCCTTAATGCCTCTTTGCCTCGGTTTCCTCATATATAGAGTGGGAATATTGATAACACCTTCCTTGTACATATTATTTGTAATTACCTGAAGCAGAGCATGTAAAACACTGAGGACGTGCTTAGTATTGTTAAGTAACATGCTTAATTTTGTTTTTTTAATAAAATTGAAATCAAGTTGTCTCCCCGAAACGTTCTAGATAGACGATGCCCTTTCCCACAAAGATGACTAAGTATAGATAAAGATGGTTAGCAAAGGCAATACTCTTTCACTTACTAGCAACTTCATTAAGGCCTCAGTTTCCTGAAGTATAAATGGGAATATTGATAAGAATTTCCTCATAGATTTTGTTTTCAATTAAATGAAGCAGACCCTGTAAAACACAGAGGACATTGCTTAGTAGTCTCAGTAACATACTTAATTCTGTTTTTTCTTTTGAATAGAGACAACTGAAATTGATTTCCCCCCAGAACATTCTAGATAGACAGTGTACTTTCCACAAAGTTTACCGAGTGTAGATAAATATGCTCTCAAAACAACAGGATCTCTTTCACTCACTAGTAACTTCATTGATGCCTCTGTACCTCAGTTTCCTCATCGATAAAATGGGAATGTTGATAACATACTGCTTGTCGATTTTCCTTTTAATGAAATGAAGAAGAGCATGTAACATACCCAGGACATTGCCTAGTAGATCTAAGGAACATACTTAATGTTTTTTTAATAGACAGAATTGAAACCTAGATTTATCTCCTCACAATCTAGATAGTCAAAGCACATTCTCATGAATTTGGCAAAGGGTCGATAAATACCTCACCAAAACGCATCTCTTTCAATTACTAGTTAATTTCATTCATGCCTCTGTGCCTCCCTTTCCTCATCCATAAAATGGGAATGTTGATAACACCATCCTCGTAGATTTTCTTTTGAATTAAATGAAGCAGAACATGTGAAACACCGAGGACATTTCTTAGTAGATCTAAGTAACGTACTTAATTTGGTTTACTTTTTTAAGAGATGGAATTGAAAATGAGTATTTTTCCCCCAACAGTCTGGATGGTCTTTTCCCAAAAAGTTTACTAAGTATAGATAAATATGCTCACCAAAAAGTATGTCTTTCACTTCCTAGCAACTTCACTAATACCTCTGTGCTTCAGTGTCCTCACGTATAAAATGGGAACGTTGAGAACACCTTCCGTGTAGATTTTCTTTTGAATTAAATGCAGGCAAGCAGGGAAAACGAGATGGACTTTGTTTAGTAGATCTAAGTATCATACTTAATTTTGGTGTTTTTTCTTTCTAATAGATGGAGTTGACAAGGAGCTTTTTTCCCCCAATAATCTAGAGACAGTGCCGTTTCTGCAACTTTTACTGTGTCCATAAGCACGCTCACCATAAAGCATCTCTTTCACTTATTGGTAACTTCATTAATGCCTCTGTGCCTCAGTTTAATCATGTATCAACTGGGAGTGTTGATAACACATTCCTCTTTGATTTTTGTTTTTTTTTTTTGATTAAATGAAGCAGCGCATATGACATATCCAGGGTGTTACTTAGGAGATCTAAGTAAAACACTTAATTTTTTTTTTTTATAAGAGACAGTTAAAACTGAGTTTTTTCCTCCAACAATCTAGACAGACAATGCCCTTTGCCACAAAGTTTACTGAGTGTACATAAATACGCTCTCAAAGAAATCATCCATTTCACTTCTTGTAACTTCATTAGTGCCTCTGTGCCTCAGTTTCCTCAGCTGTAAAATGGGATGGGAATGTTGATAACACCTTCCTTGTAGATTTTCTTTTTAATTTCATGAAGCAGAGCATGTAAAACACCCAGGACATTTCTTAGTAGATCTAAGTAGCATTCTTAATTTTTTAAAATAGAATTGAAATACAGTAATTCCCACCCCCCAAATCTAGATAGAGAATGTCCTTTCACACAACGTTTACTAAGTAGAGAGAAATACGCTCAGCAAAATCATTGCTCTCACATACTGCTGCTGCCCCTAAGTTGCTTCCGTCGTGTCCGACTCTGTGCGACCTCGTAGATGGCAGCCCACCAGGCTCCCCGGTCCCTGGGATTCTCCAGACAAGAACATTGGAGTGGGGTGCCATTTCCTTCTCCAATGCATGAAATATTAGTATATTTAATAAAGTCTCTGTACCTCAGTTTCCTCATCTATATAATGGGAATGTTGATAACACCTTCCTCGTCGATTTTCTGTTGGTTTGTTTGTTTCTTTGTTTTTTTCATTTATTTTTACTCGTTGGAGGCTAATTCCTTTACAATATTGTAGTGGTTTTTGCGATACATTGACATAAATCAGCCATGGATTTACATGTGTTCCCCATCCCGATCCCCACTCCCGCCTCCCTCTCCACCCCATCCCTCTGGGTCTTCCCAGTGCACCAGCCCTGAGCACCCGTCTCCTGCATCCAACCTGGGCTGGTGATCTGTTTCACCCTTGACAGTATCCTTGTTTCCATGCTGTTCTCTCTGAACATCCCACCCTCGCCTTCTCCCTCGGAGTCTAAAAGTCTGTTCTGTACATCTGTGTCTCTTTTTCTGTTTTGTATATAGTGTTATCGTTACCATCTTTTTAAATTCCATATTTAAAATTTCCAGGGTATTATTACCATCTTTCTAAAGTAATTAGCCTTCAACTCATAAAAATAAATGAAAAAGAAAAGAGAAAAATAAAAATAATAAAAGTTAAAAAAAATTTAAAAATTCCATATATATGCATTCGTACACTGTATTGGTCTTTATCTTTCTGGCTTACTTCACTCTGTATAATGAGCTCCAGTTTCATGCATCTCATTAGAACTGATTCAGATGAATTCCTTTTAATGGCTGAGTAATATTCCATGGTGTATATGCACCACAGCTTCCTTATCCATTCGTCTGCTGATGGGCATCTAGGTTGCTTCCCTGTCCTGGCTATTATAAACAGTGCTGTGATGAACATTGGGGTACACGTATCTCTTTCAGATCTAGTTTCCTTGGTGTGTATGCCCTCTGCAAATACTTTGAAAACACTTACTTTATTCCAGATAAGGTGTTTCTTTTTTATTTTCTCTTGTTGACTTAATTTTTTTTTTTTATTTTGAAAACGACCCAATCAAAAAATGGGCCAAAGAACTAAACAATCATTTCTCCAAAGAAGACATACAGATGGCTAACAAACACATGAAAACATGCTCAATTAACTCATTATCAGAGAAATGCAAATCAAAACCACCATGCGGTGCTATCTCATACCAGTCAGAATGGCTGCTATCAAAAAGTCTACAAACAATAAATGCTGGAGAGGGTGTGGAGTAAAGGGAACCCTCTTACACTGTTGGTGGGAATGCAAACTGGTACAGCCACTATGGCGAACACTGTGGAGATTCCTTAAGAAACTGGAAATAGAACTGCCATATGACCCAGCAACCCCACTGCTGGGCACACACACAGATGAAACCAGAATTGAAAGAGACACATGTACCCCAGTGTTCATCACAGCACTGTTTACAATAGCCAGGACATGGAAGCAACCTAGACGTCCATCAGCAGACGAATGGAAAGAAAGCTGTGGTACATATACACAATGCAATATTACTCAGCTACTAAAAAGAATTCATTTGAATCAGTTCTAATGAGGTGGATGAAACTGGAGCCCATTGTACAGAGGCCTATTGTTCAGAGCCTATTGTAAGTCAGAAAGAAAAACACCAATACAGTATATTAACACATATATGTGGAATTTAGAAAGATGGAAACGATGACCCTATATGCGAGACAGCAAAAGAGACACAGATGTAAAGAACAGACTTTTGGACTCTGTGAGAGAAGGCGAGGGTGGGATGATTTGAGAGAATAGCATTGAACCATGTATATTACCATATGTGAAATAGATCGCCAGTCCAGGTTCGATGCATGAGACAGAGTGCTCAGGGCTGGTGCACTGGGATGACCCTGCAGGACGGGATGGGGAGGGAGGTGGGAGGGAAGGTCAGGATGGGGAACACATGTACACCCATGGCTGATTCATGTCAATGGATGGCAAAAAACACTGCAATATTGTAAAGTAATTAGCCTCCAATTAAAATAAATAAATAAAAAATAAAAATAAGTTAAAATAATAAAAAATAAAATTAAATTAAAAATATTATTTAAAATAATAATAAAACATTTTAAATTTTGTATTGGGGTATAGCGGATTAACAATGTTGTGGTAATTTCAGGTGAACAGCCGAAGGGCTTCAGCCCATACCTACACATGTGTCCATTCTCCTCCAAACTGCCCTCCCATCCAGGCTACCACATGACATTCAGCAGTATCCACTCTTTTTTAAGATTCGTTCCCCAATACAGAGTATTGAGTTCCCTGGGCTACACAGTAGGTCCTTCTTTGTTATCTAGTTTATATACATTAGCGTGTGTATGTCAACCCCAGTCTCCCGAGAAGGCCGATTTTTAACCTACACATTAACAGACAGACAGACAAAAAACACTATATGCCGAAACAACACACCGGGCGACCCAAGCCAAGAAAGAAACAAAAGCAAAGAGGCCAAACACAATCCCCGGTCCCGTTCTCAGTCCATAGACTCTTGGTTTCTTTCTTAAGATCACCTGTTACCTATACATCAGAAAATGATAATAACAATAACTAACCGTTATCTCTCGGCTATCCATAGGACCATTTAGGGCTTCCCTGGTAGCTCAGCGGCAAAGAATCTGCCTGCCAATGCTGGAGACAGAAGAGGCGCCGGTTCGATCCCTGGGTCGGGAAGATCCCCTGGAGTAGGAAATGGCAACCCACTCCAGTATTCTTGCCTGGAAAATGCCGTGGTCACAAAAGCCTGGCGGGGTAGTCTATGGACTCCAAAAGAGTCGGACACGACTTAGCGACTGAGGACACAGGCATAGGCGAACTCACTGCCCAGCAGAGGAAGTCGGAAGAGTCTGTTTCTTAGAAAGGCGGGGGCTGGCGGAGGCCTTGACTTTACCTGCCTGAGGCGGCCGGGCAGGCGCGTGTCCCGAGGGCGCAGCCAGGCTCTCCCGCGCCCTCTGCTGGGGACTTGGCTCCACGCAGGCTCTCCGCTTCCTTGCCTTTGCTACAAGCTTCTCGGCCTTCATGTAGTGAGAGGAGACTGCTGGGTGACACGGGGGTGAAAAGGAGATAAGGAGGGGGGAGGGCTGCAGTGGGGACGTGCGGAGTCTGAGAAGTGAAGTGCAGACTGAGGGCTGTGGAAGGGACGCAGGTTTGATCTCTGATTATGGAACTGAGATCCTACATGGCTCGGAGCAACTTAGCCATCTGCACCCACAGCTACACAGCCCGTGCACCATCATGAAATATCCCACATGAAGCATCGGAGATCCCACGTGCTGCAAGGAAGACCTGAAATGAAGCAGAGCATGAAAAACACCCAGGGCATCACTTAGTAGATCTAAGTAACATACTTAAGTTTTTTTTTTTTTAATAGGTAGAATTGAAATCAAGATCCCCCTTCAATAATCGAGACAGACCATGCCCTTTCCCCAAAAGCTTACTAACTGTCGATAAATACGCTAACCAAAAAAACTTTCATTTCCTACTGACTTCGTTAAGTCTCTGTGCCTCAGCTTCCTCATCTATAAAATGGGAATATTGACAGCACCTTCCTCGTAGATTTTCTTTTTAATTAAATGAAGCTTAACATGTAAAACAGCCACCATTGTTTAGGAGAGCTAACGAACATACACAGTATTGTGTTTTTTTAAGAGTGCTAAAATCTTTATTTTTCTCCCCTCAGCTTTGGAGATTTTCTTTTTAGCTTACTGATTTTTATTTTTAATTAAATGAAACAGAGCATGTAAAATACCCAGGACATGCTTAGTCGAGTTAAGTAACATACTTAATTTTTTTAATAGAATGGAAATATTTTTCCCCCAAGAATCTAATAGACAATGCCCTTACCAACACAGTTTATTAAGTATGGATAAATATACTCACCAATACATCATCTTTCACTTACTAATTACTTCCTTAATGCCTCTGTGCCTCGGTTTCCTCATATATAGAGTGGGAATATTGATAACACCTTCCTTGTACATATTATTTGTAATTACCTGAAGCAGAGCATGTAAAACACTGAGGACGTGCTTAGTATTGTTAAGTAACATGCTTAATTTTGTTTTTTTAATAAAATTGAAATCAAGTTGTCTCCCCGAAACGTTCTAGATAGACGATGCCCTTTCCCACAAAGATGACTAAGTATAGATAAAGATGGTTAGCAAAGGCAATACTCTTTCACTTACTAGCAACTTCATTAAGGCCTCAGTTTCCTGAAGTATAAATGGGAATATTGATAAGAATTTCCTCATAGATTTTGTTTTCAATTAAATGAAGCAGACCCTGTAAAACACAGAGGACATTGCTTAGTAGTCTCAGTAACATACTTAATTTTGTTTTTTCTTTTGAATAGAGACAACTGAAATTGATTTCCCCCCAGAACATTCTAGATAGACAGTATACTTTCCACAAAGTTTACCGAGTGTAGATAAATATGCTCTCAAAACAACAGGATCTCTTTCACTCACTAGTAACTTCATTGATGCCTCTGTACCTCAGTTTCCTCATCGATAAAATGGGAATGTTGATAACATACTGCTTGTCGATTTTCCTTTTAATGAAATGAAGAAGAGCATGTAACATACCCAGGACATTGCCTAGTAGATCTAAGGAACATACTTAATGTTTTTTTAATAGACAGAATTGAAACCTAGATTTATCTCCTCACAATCTAGATAGTCAAAGCACATTCTCATGAATTTGGCAAAGGGTCGATAAATACCTCACCAAAACGCATCTCTTTCAATTACTAGTTAATTTCATTCATGCCTCTGTGCCTCCCTTTCCTCATCCATAAAATGGGAATGTTGATAACACCATCCTCGTAGATTTTCTTTTGAATTAAATGAAGCAGAACATGTGAAACACCGAGGACATTTCTTAGTAGATCTAAGTAACGTACTTAATTTGGTTTACTTTTTTAAGAGATGGAATTGAAAATGAGTATTTTTCCCCCAACAGTCTGGATGGTCTTTTCCCAAAAAGTTTACTAAGTATAGATAAATATGCTCACCAAAAAGTATGTCTTTCACTTCCTAGCAACTTCACTAATACCTCTGTGCTTCAGTGTCCTCACGTATAAAATGGGAACGTTGAGAACACCTTCCGTGTAGATTTTCTTTTGAATTAAATGCAGGCAAGCAGGGAAAACGAGATGGACTTTGTTTAGTAGATCTAAGTATCATACTTAATTTTGGTGTTTTTTCTTTCTAATAGATGGAGTTGACAAGGAGCTTTTTTCCCCCAATAATCTAGAGACAGTGCCGTTTCTGCAACTTTTACTGTGTCCATAAGCACGCTCACCATAAAGCATCTCTTTCACTTATTGGTAACTTCATTAATGCCTCTGTGCCTCAGTTTAATCATGTATCAACTGGGAGTGTTGATAACACATTCCTCTTTGATTTTTGTTTTTTTTTTTTTGATTAAATGAAGCAGCGCATATGACATATCCAGGGTGTTACTTAGGAGATCTAAGTAAAACACTTAATTTTTTTTTTTTATAAGAGACAGTTAAAACTGAGTTTTTTCCTCCAACAATCTAGACAGACAATGCCCTTTGCCACAAAGTTTACTGAGTGTACATAAATACGCTCTCAAAGAAATCATCCATTTCACTTCTTGTAACTTCATTAGTGCCTCTGTGCCTCAGTTTCCTCAGCTGTAAAATGGGATGGGAATGTTGATAACACCTTCCTTGTAGATTTTCTTTTTAATTTCATGAAGCAGAGCATGTAAAACACCCAGGACATTTCTTAGTAGATCTAAGTAGCATTCTTAATTTTTTAAAATAGAATTGAAATACAGTAATTCCCACCCCCCAAATCTAGATAGAGAATGTCCTTTCACACAACGTTTACTAAGTAGAGAGAAATACGCTCAGCAAAATCATTGCTCTCACATACTGCTGCTGCCCCTAAGTTGCTTCCGTCGTGTCCGACTCTGTGCGACCTCGTAGATGGCAGCCCACCAGGCTCCCCGGTCCCTGGGATTCTCCAGACAAGAACATTGGAGTGGGGTGCCATTTCCTTCTCCAATGCATGAAATATTAGTATATTTAATAAAGTCTCTGTACCTCAGTTTCCTCATCTATATAATGGGAATGTTGATAACACCTTCCTCGTCGATTTTCTGTTGGTTTGTTTGTTTCTTTGTTTTTTTCATTTATTTTTACTCGTTGGAGGCTAATTCCTTTACAATATTGTAGTGGTTTTTGCGATACATTGACATAAATCAGCCATGGATTTACATGTGTTCCCCATCCCGATCCCCACTCCCGCCTCCCTCTCCACCCCATCCCTCTGGGTCTTCCCAGTGCACCAGCCCTGAGCACCCATCTCCTGCATCCAACCTGGGCTGGTGATCTGTTTCACCCTTGACAGTATCCTTGTTTCCATGCTGTTCTCTCTGAACATCCCACCCTCGCCTTCTCCCTCGGAGTCTAAAAGTCTGTTCTGTACATCTGTGTCTCTTTTTCTGTTTTGTATATAGTGTTATCGTTACCATCTTTTTAAATTCCATATTTAAAATTTCCAGGGTATTATTACCATCTTTCTAAAGTAATTAGCCTTCAACTCATAAAAATAAATGAAAAAGAAAAGAGAAAAATAAAAATAATAAAAGTTAAAAAAAATTTAAAAATTCCATATATATGCATTCGTACACTGTATTGGTCTTTATCTTTCTGGCTTACTTCACTCTGTATAATGAGCTCCAGTTTCATGCATCTCATTAGAACTGATTCAGATGAATTCCTTTTAATGGCTGAGTAATATTCCATGGTGTATATGCACCACAGCTTCCTTATCCATTCGTCTGCTGATGGGCATCTAGGTTGCTTCCCTGTCCTGGCTATTATAAACAGTGCTGTGATGAACATTGGGGTACACGTATCTCTTTCAGATCTAGTTTCCTTGGTGTGTATGCCCTCTGCAAATACTTTGAAAACACTTACTTTATTCCAGATAAGGTGTTTCTTTTTTATTTTCTCTTGTTGACTTAATTTTTTTTTTTTATTTTGAAAACGACCCAATCAAAAAATGGGCCAAAGAACTAAACAATCATTTCTCCAAAGAAGACATACAGATGGCTAACAAACACATGAAAACATGCTCAATTAACTCATTATCAGAGAAATGCAAATCAAAACCACCATGCGGTGCTATCTCATACCAGTCAGAATGGCTGCTATCAAAAAGTCTACAAACAATAAATGCTGGAGAGGGTGTGGAGTAAAGGGAACCCTCTTACACTGTTGGTGGGAATGCAAACTGGTACAGCCACTATGGCGAACACTGTGGAGATTCCTTAAGAAACTGGAAATAGAACTGCCATATGACCCAGCAACCCCACTGCTGGGCACACACACAGATGAAACCAGAATTGAAAGAGACACATGTACCCCAGTGTTCATCACAGCACTGTTTACAATAGCCAGGACATGGAAGCAACCTAGACGTCCATCAGCAGACGAATGGAAAGAAAGCTGTGGTACATATACACAATGCAATATTACTCAGCTACTAAAAAGAATTCATTTGAATCAGTTCTAATGAGGTGGATGAAACTGGAGCCCATTGTACAGAGGCCTATTGTTCAGAGCCTATTGTAAGTCAGAAAGAAAAACACCAATATAGTATATTAACACATATATGTGGAATTTAGAAAGATGGAAACGATGACCCTATATGCGAGACAGCAAAAGAGACACAGATGTAAAGAACAGACTTTTGGACTCTGTGAGAGAAGGCGAGGGTGGGATGATTTGAGAGAATAGCATTGAACCATGTATATTACCATATGTGAAATAGATCGCCAGTCCAGGTTCAATGCATGAGACAGAGTGCTCAGGGCTGGTGCACTGGGATGACCCTGCAGGACGGGATGGGGAGGGAGGTGGGAGGGAAGGTCAGGATGGGGAACACATGTACACCCATGGCTGATTCATGTCAATGGATGGCAAAAAACACTGCAATATTGTAAAGTAATTAGCCTCCAATTAAAATAAATAAATAAAAAATAAAAATAAGTTAAAATAATAAAAAAATAAAATTAAATTAAAAATATTATTTAAAATAATAATAAAACATTTTAAATTTTGTATTGGGGTATAGCGGATTAACAATGTTGTGGTAATTTCAGGTGAACAGCCGAAGGGCTTCAGCCATACCTACACATGTGTCCATTCTCCTCCAAACTGCCCTCCCATCCAGGCTACCACATGACATTCAGCAGTATCCACTCTTTTTTAAGATTCGTTCCCCAATACAGAGTATTGAGTTCCCTGGGCTACACAGTAGGTCCTTCTTTGTTATCTAGTTTATATACATTAGAGTGTGTATGTCAACCCCAGTCTCCCGAGAAGGCCGATTTTTAACCTACACATTAACAGACAGACAAAAAACACTATATGCCGAAACAACACACCGGGCGACCCAAGCCAAGAAAGAAACAAAAGCAAAGAGGCCAAACACAATCCCCGGTCCCGTTCTCAGTCCATAGACTCTTGGTTTCTTTCTTAAGATCACCTGTTACCTATACATCAGAAAATGATAATAACAATAACTAACCGTTATCTCTCGGCTATCCATAGGACCATTTAGGGCTTCCCTGGTAGCTCAGCGGCAAAGAATCTGCCTGCCAATGCTGGAGACAGAAGAGGCGCCGGTTCGATCCCTGGGTCGGGAAGATCCCCTGGAGTAGGAAATGGCAACCCACTCCAGTATTCTTGCCTGGAAAATGCCGTGGTCACAAAAGCCTGGCGGGGTAGTCTATGGACTCCAAAAGAGTCGGACACGACTTAGCGACTGAGGACACAGGCATAGGCGAACTCACTGCCCAGCAGAGGAAGTCGGAAGAGTCTGTTTCTTAGAAAGGCGGGGGCTGGCGGAGGCCTTGACTTTACCTGCCTGAGGCGGCCGGGCAGGCGCGTGTCCCGAGGGCGCAGCCAGGCTCTCCCGCGCCCTCTGCTGGGGACTTGGCTCCACGCAGGCTCTCCGCTTCCTTGCCTTTGCTACAAGCTTCTCGGCCTTCATGTAGTGAGAGGAGACTGCTGGGTGACACGGGGGTGAAAAGGAGATAAGGAGGGGGGAGGGCTGCAGTGGGGACGTGCGGAGTCTGAGAAGTGAAGTGCAGACTGAGGGCTGTGGAAGGGACGCAGGTTTGATCTCTGATTATGGAACTGAGATCCTACATGGCTCGGAGCAACTTAGCCATCTGCACCCACAGCTACACAGCCCGTGCACCATCATGAAATATCCCACATGAAGCATCGGAGATCCCACGTGCTGCAAGGAAGACCTGAAATGAAGCAGAGCATGAAAAACACCCAGGGCATCACTTAGTAGATCTAAGTAACATACTTAAGTTTGTTTTTTTTTTAATAGGTAGAATTGAAATCAAGATCCCCCTTCAATAATCGAGACAGACCATGCCCTTTCCCCAAAAGCTTACTAACTGTCGATAAATACGCTAACCAAAAAACTTTCATTTCCTACTGACTTCGTTAAGTCTCTGTGCCTCAGCTTCCTCATCTATAAAATGGGAATATTGACAGCACCTTCCTCGTAGATTTTCTTTTTAATTAAATGAAGCTTAACATGTAAAACAGCCACCATTGTTTAGGAGAGCTAACGAACATACACAGTATTGTGTTTTTTTAAGAGTGCTAAAATCTTTATTTTTCTCCCCTCAGCTTTGGAGATTTTCTTTTTAGCTTACTGATTTTTATTTTTAATTAAATGAAACAGAGCATGTAAAATACCCAGGACATGCTTAGTCGAGTTAAGTAACATACTCAATTTTTTTAATAGAATGGAAATATTTTTCCCCCAAGAATCTAATAGACAATGCCCTTACCAACACAGTTTATTAAGTATGGATAAATATACTCACCAATACATCATCTTTCACTTACTAATTACTTCCTTAATGCCTCTGTGCCTCGGTTTCCTCATATATAGAGTGGGAATATTGATAACACCTTCCTTGTACATATTATTTGTAATTACCTGAAGCAGAGCATGTAAAACACTGAGGACGTGCTTAGTATTGTTAAGTAACATGCTTAATTTTGTTTTTTTAATAAAATTGAAATCAAGTTGTCTCCCCGAAACGTTCTAGATAGACGATGCCCTTTCCCACAAAGATGACTAAGTATAGATAAAGATGGTTAGCAAAGGCAATACTCTTTCACTTACTAGCAACTTCATTAAGGCCTCAGTTTCCTGAAGTATAAATGGGAATATTGATAAGAATTTCCTCATAGATTTTGTTTTCAATTAAATGAAGCAGACCCTGTAAAACACAGAGGACATTGCTTAGTAGTCTCAGTAACATACTTAATTTTGTTTTTTCTTTTGAATAGAGACAACTGAAATTGATTTCCCCCCAGAACATTCTAGATAGACAGTGTACTTTCCACAAAGTTTACCGAGTGTAGATAAATATGCTCTCAAAACAACAGGATCTCTTTCACTCACTAGTAACTTCATTGATGCCTCTGTACCTCAGTTTCCTCATCGATAAAATGGGAATGTTGATAACATACTGCTTGTCGATTTTCCTTTTAATGAAATGAAGAAGAGCATGTAACATACCCAGGACATTGCCTAGTAGATCTAAGGAACATACTTAATGTTTTTTTAATAGACAGAATTGAAACCTAGATTTATCTCCTCACAATCTAGATAGTCAAAGCACATTCTCATGAATTTGGCAAAGGGTCGACAAATACCTCACCAAAACGCATCTCTTTCAATTACTAGTTAATTTCATTCATGCCTCTGTGCCTCCCTTTCCTCATCCATAAAATGGGAATGTTGATAACACCATCCTCGTAGATTTTCTTTTGAATTAAATGAAGCAGAACATGTGAAACACCGAGGACATTTCTTAGTAGATCTAAGTAACGTACTTAATTTGGTTTACTTTTTTAAGAGATGGAATTGAAAATGAGTATTTTTCCCCCAACAGTCTGGATGGTCTTTTCCCAAAAAGTTTACTAAGTATAGATAAATATGCTCACCAAAAAGTATGTCTTTCACTTCCTAGCAACTTCACTAATACCTCTGTGCTTCAGTGTCCTCATGTATAAAATGGGAACGTTGAGAACACCTTCCGTGTAGATTTTCTTTTGAATTAAATGCAGGCAAGCAGGGAAAACGAGATGGACTTTGTTTAGTAGATCTAAGTATCATACTTAATTTTGGTGTTTTTTCTTTCTAATAGATGGAGTTGACAAGGAGCTTTTTTCCCCCAATAATCTAGAGACAGTGCCGTTTCTGCAACTTTTACTGTGTCCATAAGCACGCTCACCATAAAGCATCTCTTTCACTTATTGGTAACTTCATTAATGCCTCTGTGCCTCAGTTTAATCATGTATCAACTGGGAGTGTTGATAACACATTCCTCTTTGATTTTTGTTTTTTTTTTTGATTAAATGAAGCAGCGCATATGACATATCCAGGGTGTTACTTAGGAGATCTAAGTAAAACACTTAATTTTTTTTTTTTATAAGAGACAGTTAAAACTGAGTTTTTTCCTCCAACAATCTAGACAGACAATGCCCTTTGCCACAAAGTTTACTGAGTGTACATAAATACGCTCTCAAAGAAATCATCCATTTCACTTCTTGTAACTTCATTAGTGCCTCTGTGCCTCAGTTTCCTCAGCTGTAAAATGGGATGGGAATGTTGATAACACCTTCCTTGTAGATTTTCTTTTTAATTTCATGAAGCAGAGCATGTAAAACACCCAGGACATTTCTTAGTAGATCTAAGTAGCATTCTTAATTTTTTAAAATAGAATTGAAATACAGTAATTCCCACCCCCCAAATCTAGATAGAGAATGCCCTTTCACACAACGTTTACTAAGTAGAGAGAAATACGCTCAGCAAAATCATTGCTCTCACATACTGCTGCTGCCCCTAAGTTGCTTCCGTCGTGTCCGACTCTGTGCGACCTCGTAGATGGCAGCCCACCAGGCTCCCCGGTCCCTGGGTTTCTCCAGACAAGAACATTGGAGTGGGGTGCCATTTCCTTCTCCAATGCATGAAATATTAGTATATTTAATAAAGTCTCTGTACCTCAGTTTCCTCATCTATATAATGGGAATGTTGATAACACCTTCCTCGTCGATTTTCTGTTGGTTTGTTTGTTTCTTTGTTTTTTTCATTTATTTTTACTCGTTGGAGGCTAATTCCTTTACAATATTGTAGTGGTTTTTGCGATACATTGACATAAATCAGCCATGGATTTACATGTGTTCCCCATCCCGATCCCCACTCCCGCCTCCCTCTCCACCCCATCCCTCTGGGTCTTCCCAGTGCACCAGCCCTGAGCACCCGTCTCCTGCATCCAACCTGGGCTGGTGATCTGTTTCACCCTTGACAGTATCCTTGTTTCCATGCTGTTCTCTCTGAACATCCCACCCTCGCCTTCTCCCTCGGAGTCTAAAAGTCTGTTCTGTACATCTGTGTCTCTTTTTCTGTTTTGTATATAGTGTTATCGTTACCATCTTTTTAAATTCCATATTTAAAATTTCCAGGGTATTATTACCATCTTTCTAAAGTAATTAGCCTTCAACTCATAAAAATAAATGAAAAAGAAAAGAGAAAAATAAAAATAATAAAAGTTAAAAAAAATTTAAAAATTCCATATATATGCATTCGTACACTGTATTGGTCTTTATCTTTCTGGCTTACTTCACTCTGTATAATGAGCTCCAGTTTCATGCATCTCATTAGAACTGATTCAGATGAATTCCTTTTAATGGCTGAGTAATATTCCATGGTGTATATGCACCACAGCTTCCTTATCCATTCGTCTGCTGATGGGCATCTAGGTTGCTTCCCTGTCCTGGCTATTATAAACAGTGCTGTGATGAACATTGGGGTACACGTATCTCTTTCAGATCTAGTTTCCTTGGTGTGTATGCCCTCTGCAAATACTTTTAAAACACTTACTTTATTCCAGATAAGGTGTTTCTTTTTTATTTTCTCTTGTTGACTTAATTTTTTTTTTTATTTTGAAAACGACCCAATCAAAAAATGGGCCAAAGAACTAAACAATCATTTCTCCAAAGAAGACATACAGATGGCTAACAAACACATGAAAACATGCTCAATTAACTCATTATCAGAGAAATGCAAATCAAAACCACCATGCGGTGCTATCTCATACCAGTCAGAATGGCTGCTATCAAAAAGTCTACAAACAATAAATGCTGGAGAGGGTGTGGAGTAAAGGGAACCCTCTTACACTGTTGGTGGGAATGCAAACTGGTACAGCCACTATGGCGAACACTGTGGAGATTCCTTAAGAAACTGGAAATAGAACTGCCATATGACCCAGCAACCCCACTGCTGGGCACACACACAGATGAAACCAGAATTGAAAGAGACACATGTACCCCAGTGTTCATCACAGCACTGTTTACAATAGCCAGGACATGGAAGCAACCTAGACGTCCATCAGCAGACGAATGGAAAGAAAGCTGTGGTACATATACACAATGCAATATTACTCAGCTACTAAAAAGAATTCATTTGAATCAGTTCTAATGAGGTGGATGAAACTGGAGCCCATTGTACAGAGGCCTATTGTTCAGAGCCTATTGTAAGTCAGAAAGAAAAACACCAATACAGTATATTAACACATATATGTGGAATTTAGAAAGATGGAAACGATGACCCTATATGCGAGACAGCAAAAGAGACACAGATGTAAAGAACAGACTTTTGGACTCTGTGAGAGAAGGCGAGGGTGGGATGATTTGAGAGAATAGCATTGAACCATGTATATTACCATATGTGAAATAGATCGCCAGTCCAGGTTCGATGCATGAGACAGAGTGCTCAGGGCTGGTGCACTGGGATGACCCTGCAGGACGGGATGGGGAGGGAGGTGGGAGGGAAGGTCAGGATGGGGAACACATGTACACCCATGGCTGATTCATGTCAATGGATGGCAAAAAACACTGCAATATTGTAAAGTAATTAGCCTCCAATTAAAATAAATAAATAAAAAATAAAAATAAGTTAAAATAATAAAAAAATAAAATAAAATTAAAAATATTATTTAAAATAATAATAAAACATTTTAAATTTTGTATTGGGGTATAGCGGATTAACAATGTTGTGGTAATTTCAGGTGAACAGCCGAAGGGCTTCAGCCATACCTACACATGTGTCCATTCTCCTCCAAACTGCCCTCCCATCCAGGCTACCACATGACATTCAGCAGTATCCACTCTTTTTTAAGATTCGTTCCCCAATACAGAGTATTGAGTTCCCTGGGCTACACAGTAGGTCCTTCTTTGTTATCTAGTTTATATACATTAGAGTGTGTATGTCAACCCCAGTCTCCCGAGAAGGCCGATTTTTAACCTACACATTAACAGACAGACAAAAAACACTATATGCCGAAACAACACACCAGGCGACCCAAGCCAAGAAAGAAACAAAAGCAAAGAGGCCAAACACAATCCCCGGTCCCGTTCTCAGTCCATAGACTCTTGGTTTCTTTCTTAAGATCACCTGTTACCTATACATCAGAAAATGATAATAACAATAACTAACCGTTATCTCTCGGCTATCCATAGGACCATTTAGGGCTTCCCTGGTAGCTCAGCGGCAAAGAATCTGCCTGCCAATGCTGGAGACAGAAGAGGCGCCGGTTCGATCCCTGGGTCGGGAAGATCCCCTGGAGTAGGAAATGGCAACCCACTCCAGTATTCTTGCCTGGAAAATGCCGTGGTCACAAAAGCCTGGCGGGGTAGTCTATGGACTCCAAAAGAGTCGGACACGACTTAGCGACTGAGGACACAGGCATAGGCGAACTCACTGCCCAGCAGAGGAAGTCGGAAGAGTCTGTTTCTTAGAAAGGCGGGGGCTGGCGGAGGCCTTGACTTTACCTGCCTGAGGCGGCCGGGCAGGCGCGTGTCCCGAGGGCGCAGCCAGGCTCTCCCGCGCCCTCTGCTGGGGACTTGGCTCCACGCAGGCTCTCCGCTTCCTTGCCTTTGCTACAAGCTTCTCGGCCTTCATGTAGTGAGAGGAGACTGCTGGGTGACACGGGGGTGAAAAGGAGATAAGGAGGGGGGAGGGCTGCAGTGGGGACGTGCGGAGTCTGAGAAGTGAAGTGCAGACTGAGGGCTGTGGAAGGGACGCAGGTTTGATCTCTGATTATGGAACTGAGATCCTACATGGCTCGGAGCAACTTAGCCATCTGCACCCACAGCTACACAGCCCGTGCACCATCATGAAATATCCCACATGAAGCATCGGAGATCCCACGTGCTGCAAGGAAGACCTGAAATGAAGCAGAGCATGAAAAACACCCAGGGCATCACTTAGTAGATCTAAGTAACATACTTAAGTTTTTTTTTTTTTAATAGGTAGAATTGAAATCAAGATCCCCCTTCAATAATCGAGACAGACCATGCCCTTTCCCAAAAAGCTTACTAACTGTCGATAAATACGCTAACCAAAAAAACTTTCATTTCCTACTGACTTCGTTAAGTCTCTGTGCCTCAGCTTCCTCATCTATAAAATGGGAATATTGACAGCACCTTCCTCGTAGATTTTCTTTTTAATTAAATGAAGCTTAACATGTAAAACAGCCACCATTGTTTAGGAGAGCTAACGAACATACACAGTATTGTGTTTTTTTAAGAGTGCTAAAATCTTTATTTTTCTCCCCTCAGCTTTGGAGATTTTCTTTTTAGCTTACTGATTTTTATTTTTAATTAAATGAAACAGAGCATGTAAAATACCCAGGACATGCTTAGTCGAGTTAAGTAACATACTTAATTTTTTTAATAGAATGGAAATATTTTTCCCCCAAGAATCTAATAGACAATGCCCTTACCAACACAGTTTATTAAGTATGGAGAAATATACTCACCAATACATCATCTTTCACTTACTAATTACTTCCTTAATGCCTCTGTGCCTCGGTTTCCTCATATATAGAGTGGGAATATTGATAACACCTTCCTTGTACATATTATTTGTAATTACCTGAAGCAGAGCATGTAAAACACTGAGGACGTGCTTAGTATTGTTAAGTAACATGCTTAATTTTGTTTTTTTAATAAAATTGAAATCAAGTTGTCTCCCCGAAACGTTCTAGATAGACGATGCCCTTTCCCACAAAGATGACTAAGTATAGATAAAGATGGTTAGCAAAGGCAATACTCTTTCACTTACTAGCAACTTCATTAAGGCCTCAGTTTCCTGAAGTATAAATGGGAATATTGATAAGAATTTCCTCATAGATTTTGTTTTCAATTAAATGAAGCAGACCCTGTAAAACACAGAGGACATTGCTTAGTAGTCTCAGTAACATACTTAATTTTGTTTTTTCTTTTGAATAGAGACAACTGAAATTGATTTCCCCCCAGAACATTCTAGATAGACAGTGTACTTTCCACAAAGTTTACCGAGTGTAGATAAATATGCTCTCAAAACAACAGGATCTCTTTCACTCACTAGTAACTTCATTGATGCCTCTGTACCTCAGTTTCCTCATCGATAAAATGGGAATGTTGATAACATACTGCTTGTCGATTTTCCTTTTAATGAAATGAAGAAGAGCATGTAACATACCCAGGACATTGCCTAGTAGATCTAAGGAACATACTTAATGTTTTTTTAATAGACAGAATTGAAACCTAGATTTATCTCCTCACAATCTAGATAGTCAAAGCACATTCTCATGAATTTGGCAAAGGGTCGATAAATACCTCACCAAAACGCATCTCTTTCAATTACTAGTTAATTTCATTCATGCCTCTGTGCCTCCCTTTCCTCATCCATAAAATGGGAATGTTGATAACACCATCCTCGTAGATTTTCTTTTGAATTAAATGAAGCAGAACATGTGAAACACCGAGGACATTTCTTAGTAGATCTAAGTAACGTACTTAATTTGGTGTACTTTTTTAAGAGATGGAATTGAAAATGAGTATTTTTCCCCCAACAGTCTGGATGGTCTTTTCCCAAAAAGTTTACTAAGTATAGATAAATATGCTCACCAAAAAGTATGTCTTTCACTTCCTAGCAACTTCACTAATACCTCTGTGCTTCAGTGTCCTCATGTATAAAATGGGAACGTTGAGAACACCTTCCGTGTAGATTTTCTTTTGAATTAAATGCAGGCAAGCAGGGAAAACGAGATGGACTTTGTTTAGTAGATCTAAGTATCATACTTAATTTTGGTGTTTTTTTTCCCTAATAGATGGAGTTGACAAGGAGCTTTTTTCCCCCAATAATCTAGAGACAGTGCCGTTTCTGCAACTTTTACTGTGTCCATAAGCACGCTCACCATAAAGCATCTCTTTCACTTATTGGTAACTTCATTAATGCCTCTGTGCCTCAGTTTAATCATGTATCAACTGGGAGTGTTGATAACACATTCCTCTTTGATTTTTGTTTTTTTTTTTTGATTAAATGAAGCAGCGCATATGACATATCCAGGGTGTTACTTAGGAGATCTAAGTAAAACACTTAATTTTTTTTTTTTATAAGAGACAGTTAAAACTGAGTTTTTTCCTCCAACAATCTAGACAGACAATGCCCTTTGCCACAAAGTTTACTGAGTGTACATAAATACGCTCTCAAAGAAATCATCCATTTCACTTCTTGTAACTTCATTAGTGCCTCTGTGCCTCAGTTTCCTCAGCTGTAAAATGGGATGGGAATGTTGATAACACCTTCCTTGTAGATTTTCTTTTTAATTTCATGAAGCAGAGCATGTAAAACACCCAGGACATTTCTTAGTAGATCTAAGTAGCATTCTTAATTTTTTAAAATAGAATTGAAATACAGTAATTCCCACCCCCCAAATCTAGATAGAGAATGCCCTTTCACACAACGTTTACTAAGTAGAGAGAAATACGCTCAGCAAAATCATTGCTCTCACATACTGCTGCCGCCCCTAAGTTGCTTCCGTCGTGTCCGACTCTGTGCGACCTCGTAGATGGCAGCCCACCAGGCTCCCCGGTCCCTGGGATTCTCCAGACAAGAACATTGGAGTGGGGTGCCATTTCCTTCTCCAATGCATGAAATATTAGTATATTTAATAAAGTCTCTGTACCTCAGTTTCCTCATCTATATAATGGGAATGTTGATAACACCTTCCTCGTCGATTTTCTGTTGGTTTGTTTGTTTCTTTGTTTTTTTCATTTATTTTTACTCGTTGGAGGCTAATTCCTTTACAATATTGTAGTGGTTTTTGCGATACATTGACATAAATCAGCCATGGATTTACATGTGTTCCCCATCCCGATCCCCACTCCCGCCTCCCTCTCCACCCCATCCCTCTGGGTCTTCCCAGTGCACCAGCCCTGAGCACCCGTCTCCTGCATCCAACCTGGGCTGGTGATCTGTTTCACCCTTGACAGTATCCTTGTTTCCATGCTGTTCTCTCTGAACATCCCACCCTCGCCTTCTCCCTCGGAGTCTAAAAGTCTGTTCTGTACATCTGTGTCTCTTTTTCTGTTTTGTATATAGTGTTATCGTTACCATCTTTTTAAATTCCATATTTAAAATTTCCAGGGTATTATTACCATCTTTCTAAAGTAATTAGCCTTCAACTCATAAAAATAAATGAAAAAGAAAAGAGAAAAATAAAAATAATAAAAGTTAAAAAAAATTTAAAAATTCCATATATATGCATTCGTACACTGTATTGGTCTTTATCTTTCTGGCTTACTTCACTCTGTATAATGAGCTCCAGTTTCATGCATCTCATTAGAACTGATTCAGATGAATTCCTTTTAATGGCTGAGTAATATTCCATGGTGTATATGCACCACAGCTTCCTTATCCATTCGTCTGCTGATGGGCATCTAGGTTGCTTCCCTGTCCTGGCTATTATAAACAGTGCTGTGATGAACATTGGGGTACACGTATCTCTTTCAGATCTAGTTTCCTTGGTGTGTATGCCCTCTGCAAATACTTTTAAAACACTTACTTTATTCCAGATAAGGTGTTTCTTTTTTATTTTCTCTTGTTGACTTAATTTTTTTTTTTTATTTTGAAAACGACCCAATCAAAAAATGGGCCAAAGAACTAAACAATCATTTCTCCAAAGAAGACATACAGATGGCTAACAAACACATGAAAACATGCTCAATTAACTCATTATCAGAGAAATGCAAATCAAAACCACCATGCGGTGCTATCTCATACCAGTCAGAATGGCTGCTATCAAAAAGTCTACAAACAATAAATGCTGGAGAGGGTGTGGAGTAAAGGGAACCCTCTTACACTGTTGGTGGGAATGCAAACTGGTACAGCCACTATGGCGAACACTGTGGAGATTCCTTAAGAAACTGGAAATAGAACTGCCATATGACCCAGCAACCCCACTGCTGGGCACACACACAGATGAAACCAGAATTGAAAGAGACACATGTACCCCAGTGTTCATCACAGCACTGTTTACAATAGCCAGGACATGGAAGCAACCTAGACGTCCATCAGCAGACGAATGGAAAGAAAGCTGTGGTACATATACACAATGCAATATTACTCAGCTACTAAAAAGAATTCATTTGAATCAGTTCTAATGAGGTGGATGAAACTGGAGCCCATTGTACAGAGGCCTATTGTTCAGAGCCTATTGTAAGTCAGAAAGAAAAACACCAATACAGTATATTAACACATATATGTGGAATTTAGAAAGATGGAAACGATGACCCTATATGCGAGACAGCAAAAGAGACACAGATGTAAAGAACAGACTTTTGGACTCTGTGAGAGAAGGCGAGGGTGGGATGATTTGAGAGAATAGCATTGAACCATGTATATTACCATATGTGAAATAGATCGCCAGTCCAGGTTCGATGCATGAGACAGAGTGCTCAGGGCTGGTGCACTGGGATGACCCTGCAGGACGGGATGGGGAGGGAGGTGGGAGGGAAGGTCAGGATGGGGAACACATGTACACCCATGGCTGATTCATGTCAATGGATGGCAAAAAACACTGCAATATTGTAAAGTAATTAGCCTCCAATTAAAATAAATAAATAAAAAATAAAAATAAGTTAAAATAATAAAAAAATAAAATTAAATTAAAAATATTATTTAAAATAATAATAAAACATTTTAAATTTTGTATTGGGGTATAGCGGATTAACAATGTTGTGGTAATTTCAGGTGAACAGCCGAAGGGCTTCAGCCATACCTACACATGTGTCCATTCTCCTCCAAACGGCCCTCCCATCCAGGCTACCACATGACATTCAGCAGTATCCACTCTTTTTTAAGATTCGTTCCCCAATACAGAGTATTGAGTTCCCTGGGCTACACAGTAGGTCCTTCTTTGTTATCTAGTTTATATACATTAGAGTGTGTATGTCAACCCCAGTCTCCCGAGAAGGCCGATTTTTAACCTACACATTAACAGACAGACAAAAAACACTATATGCCGAAACAACACACCGGGCGACCCAAGCCAAGAAAGAAACAAAAGCAAAGAGGCCAAACACAATCCCCGGTCCCGTTCTCAGTCCATAGACTCTTGGTTTCTTTCTTAAGATCACCTGTTACCTATACATCAGAAAATGATAATAACAATAACTAACCGTTATCTCTCGGCTATCCATAGGACCATTTAGGGCTTCCCTGGTAGCTCAGCGGCAAAGAATCTGCCTGCCAATGCTGGAGACAGAAGAGGCGCCGGTTGGATCCCTGGGTCGGGAAGATCCCCTGGAGTAGGAAATGGCAACCCACTCCAGTATTCTTGCCTGGAAAATGCCGTGGTCACAAAAGCCTGGCGGGGTAGTCTATGGACTCCAAAAGAGTCGGACACGACTTAGCGACTGAGGACACAGGCATAGGCGAACTCACTGCCCAGCAGAGGAAGTCGGAAGAGTCTGTTTCTTAGAAAGGCGGGGGCTGGCGGAGGCCTTGACTTTACCTGCCTGAGGCGGCCGGGCAGGCGCGTGTCCCGAGGGCGCAGCCAGGCTCTCCCGCGCCCTCTGCTGGGGACTTGGCTCCACGCAGGCTCTCCGCTTCCTTGCCTTCGCTACAAGCTTCTCGGCCTTCATGTAGTGACAGGAGACTGCTGGGTGACACGGGGGTGAAAAGGAGATAAGGAGGGGGGAGGGCTGCAGTGGGGACGTGCGGAGTCTGAGAAGTGAAGTGCAGACTGAGGGCTGTGGAAGGGACGCAGGTTTGATCTCTGATTATGGAACTGAGATCCTACATGGCTCGGAGCAACTTAGCCATCTGCACCCACAGCTACACAGCCCGTGCACCATCATGAAATATCCCACATGAAGCATCGGAGATCCCACGTGCTGCAAGGAAGACCTGAAATGAAGCAGAGCATGAAAAACACCCAGGGCATCACTTAGTAGATCTAAGTAACATACTTAAGTTTTTTTTTTTTTAATAGGTAGAATTGAAATCAAGATCCCCCTTCAATAATCGAGACAGACCATGCCCTTTCCCAAAAAGCTTACTAACTGTCGATAAATACGCTAACCAAAAAAACTTTCATTTCCTACTGACTTCGTTAAGTCTCTGTGCCTCAGCTTCCTCATCTATAAAATGGGAATATTGACAGCACCTTCCTCGTAGATTTTCTTTTTAATTAAATGAAGCTTAACATGTAAAACAGCCACCATTGTTTAGGAGAGCTAACGAACATACACAGTATTGTGTTTTTTTAAGAGTGCTAAAATCTTTATTTTTCTCCCCTCAGCTTTGGAGATTTTCTTTTTAGCTTACTGATTTTTATTTTTAATTAAATGAAACAGAGCATGTAAAATACCCAGGACATGCTTAGTCGAGTTAAGTAACATACTTAATTTTTTTAATAGAATGGAAATATTTTTCCCCCAAGAATCTAATAGACAATGCCCTTACCAACACAGTTTATTAAGTATGGAGAAATATACTCACCAATACATCATCTTTCACTTACTAATTACTTCCTTAATGCCTCTGTGCCTCGGTTTCCTCATATATAGAGTGGGAATATTGATAACACCTTCCTTGTACATATTATTTGTAATTACCTGAAGCAGAGCATGTAAAACACTGAGGACGTGCTTAGTATTGTTAAGTAACATGCTTAATTTTGTTTTTTTAATAAAATTGAAATCAAGTTGTCTCCCCGAAACGTTCTAGATAGACGATGCCCTTTCCCACAAAGATGACTAAGTATAGATAAAGATGGTTAGCAAAGGCAATACTCTTTCACTTACTAGCAACTTCATTAAGGCCTCAGTTTCCTGAAGTATAAATGGGAATATTGATAAGAATTTCCTCATAGATTTTGTTTTCAATTAAATGAAGCAGACCCTGTAAAACACAGAGGACATTGCTTAGTAGTCTCAGTAACATACTTAATTTTGTTTTTTCTTTTGAATAGAGACAACTGAAATTGATTTCCCCCCAGAACATTCTAGATAGACAGTGTACTTTCCACAAAGTTTACCGAGTGTAGATAAATATGCTCTCAAAACAACAGGATCTCTTTCACTCACTAGTAACTTCATTGATGCCTCTGTACCTCAGTTTCCTCATCGATAAAATGGGAATGTTGATAACATACTGCTTGTCGATTTTCCTTTTAATGAAATGAAGAAGAGCATGTAACATACCCAGGACATTGCCTAGTAGATCTAAGGAACATACTTAATGTTTTTTTAATAGACAGAATTGAAACCTAGATTTATCTCCTCACAATCTAGATAGTCAAAGCACATTCTCATGAATTTGGCAAAGGGTCGATAAATACCTCACCAAAACGCATCTCTTTCAATTACTAGTTAATTTCATTCATGCCTCTGTGCCTCCCTTTCCTCATCCATAAAATGGGAATGTTGATAACACCATCCTCGTAGATTTTCTTTTGAATTAAATGAAGCAGAACATGTGAAACACCGAGGACATTTCTTAGTAGATCTAAGTAACGTACTTAATTTGGTTTACTTTTTTAAGAGATGGAATTGAAAATGAGTATTTTTCCCCCAACAGTCTGGATGGTCTTTTCCCAAAAAGTTTACTAAGTATAGATAAATATGCTCACCAAAAAGTATGTCTTTCACTTCCTAGCAACTTCACTAATACCTCTGTGCTTCAGTGTCCTCACGTATAAAATGGGAACGTTGAGAACACCTTCCGTGTAGATTTTCTTTTGAATTAAATGCAGGCAAGCAGGGAAAACGAGATGGACTTTGTTTAGTAGATCTAAGTATCATACTTAATTTTGGTGTTTTTTCTTTCTAATAGATGGAGTTGACAAGGAGCTTTTTTCCCCCAATAATCTAGAGACAGTGCCGTTTCTGCAACTTTTACTGTGTCCATAAGCACGCTCACCATAAAGCATCTCTTTCACTTATTGGTAACTTCATTAATGCCTCTGTGCCTCAGTTTAATCATGTATCAACTGGGAGTGTTGATAACACATTCCTCTTTGATTTTTGTTTTTTTTTTTTGATTAAATGAAGCAGCGCATATGACATATCCAGGGTGTTACTTAGGAGATCTAAGTAAAACACTTAATTTTTTTTTTTTATAAGAGACAGTTAAAACTGAGTTTTTTCCTCCAACAATCTAGACAGACAATGCCCTTTGCCACAAAGTTTACTGAGTGTACATAAATACGCTCTCAAAGAAATCATCCATTTCACTTCTTGTAACTTCATTAGTGCCTCTGTGCCTCAGTTTCCTCAGCTGTAAAATGGGATGGGAATGTTGATAACACCTTCCTTGTAGATTTTCTTTTTAATTTCATGAAGCAGAGCATGTAAAACACCCAGGACATTTCTTAGTAGATCTAAGTAGCATTCTTAATTTTTTAAAATAGAAT
Source organism: Cervus elaphus (assembly GCF_910594005.1). Classification (NCBI taxonomy): domain Eukaryota; kingdom Metazoa; phylum Chordata; class Mammalia; order Artiodactyla; family Cervidae; genus Cervus; species Cervus elaphus. The sequence goes on along the minus strand of NC_057848.1, from coordinate 43,474,765 downwards.
TGAAATACAGTAATTCCCACCCCCCAAATCTAGATAGAGAATGTCCTTTCACACAACGTTTACTAAGTAGAGAGAAATACGCTCAGCAAAATCATTGCTCTCACATACTGCTGCCGCCCCTAAGTTGCTTCCGTCGTGTCCGACTCTGTGCGACCTCGTAGATGGCAGCCCACCAGGCTCCCCGGTCCCTGGGATTCTCCAGACAAGAACATTGGAGTGGGGTGCCATTTCCTTCTCCAATGCATGAAATATTAGTATATTTAATAAAGTCTCTGTACCTCAGTTTCCTCATCTATATAATGGGAATGTTGATAACACCTTCCTCGTCGATTTTCTGTTGGTTTGTTTGTTTCTTTGTTTTTTTCATTTATTTTTACTCGTTGGAGGCTAATTCCTTTACAATATTGTAGTGGTTTTTGCGATACATTGACATAAATCAGCCATGGATTTACATGTGTTCCCCATCCCGATCCCCACTCCCGCCTCCCTCTCCACCCCATCCCTCTGGGTCTTCCCAGTGCACCAGCCCTGAGCACCCGTCTCCTGCATCCAACCTGGGCTGGTGATCTGTTTCACCCTTGACAGTATCCTTGTTTCCATGCTGTTCTCTCTGAACATCCCACCCTCGCCTTCTCCCTCGGAGTCTAAAAGTCTGTTCTGTACATCTGTGTCTCTTTTTCTGTTTTGTATATAGTGTTATCGTTACCATCTTTTTAAATTCCATATTTAAAATTTCCAGGGTATTATTACCATCTTTCTAAAGTAATTAGCCTTCAACTCATAAAAATAAATGAAAAAGAAAAGAGAAAAATAAAAATAATAAAAGTTAAAAAAAATTTAAAAATTCCATATATATGCATTCGTACACTGTATTGGTCTTTATCTTTCTGGCTTACTTCACTCTGTATAATGAGCTCCAGTTTCATGCATCTCATTAGAACTGATTCAGATGAATTCCTTTTAATGGCTGAGTAATATTCCATGGTGTATATGCACCACAGCTTCCTTATCCATTCGTCTGCTGATGGGCATCTAGGTTGCTTCCCTGTCCTGGCTATTATAAACAGTGCTGTGATGAACATTGGGGTACACGTATCTCTTTCAGATCTAGTTTCCTTGGTGTGTATGCCCTCTGCAAATACTTTGAAAACACTTACTTTATTCCAGATAAGGTGTTTCTTTTTTATTTTCTCTTGTTGACTTAATTTTTTTTTTTATTTTGAAAACGACCCAATCAAAAAATGGGCCAAAGAACTAAACAATCATTTCTCCAAAGAAGACATACAGATGGCTAACAAACACATGAAAACATGCTCAATTAACTCATTATCAGAGAAATGCAAATCAAAACCACCATGCGGTGCTATCTCATACCAGTCAGAATGGCTGCTATCAAAAAGTCTACAAACAGTAAATGCTGGAGAGGGTGTGGAGTAAAGGGAACCCTCTTACACTGTTGGTGGGAATGCAAACTGGTACAGCCACTATGGCGAACACTGTGGAGATTCCTTAAGAAACTGGAAATAGAACTGCCATATGACCCAGCAACCCCACTGCTGGGCACACACACAGATGAAACCAGAATTGAAAGAGACACATGTACCCCAGTGTTCATCACAGCACTGTTTACAATAGCCAGGACATGGAAGCAACCTAGACGTCCATCAGCAGACGAATGGAAAGAAAGCTGTGGTACATATACACAATGCAATATTACTCAGCTACTAAAAAGAATTCATTTGAATCAGTTCTAATGAGGTGGATGAAACTGGAGCCCATTGTACAGAGGCCTATTGTTCAGAGCCTATTGTAAGTCAGAAAGAAAAACACCAATACAGTATATTAACACATATATGTGGAATTTAGAAAGATGGAAACGATGACCCTATATGCGAGACAGCAAAAGAGACACAGATGTAAAGAACAGACTTTTGGACTCTGTGAGAGAAGGCGAGGGTGGGATGATTTGAGAGAATAGCATTGAACCATGTATATTACCATATGTGAAATAGATCGCCAGTCCAGGCTCGATGCATGAGACAGAGTGCTCAGGGCTGGTGCACTGGGATGACCCTGCAGGACGGGATGGGGAGGGAGGTGGGAGGGAAGGTCAGGATGGGGAACACATGTACACCCATGGCTGATTCATGTCAATGGATGGCAAAAAACACTGCAATATTGTAAAGTAATTAGCCTCCAATTAAAATAAATAAATAAAAAATAAAAATAAGTTAAAATAATAAAAAATAAAATTAAATTAAAAATATTATTTAAAATAATAATAAAACATTTTAAATTTTGTTTTGGGGTATAGCGGATTAACAATGTTGTGGTAATTTCAGGTGAACAGCCGAAGGGCTTCAGCCATACCTACACATGTGTCCATTCTCCTCCAAACTGCCCTCCCATCCAGGCTACCACATGACATTCAGCAGTATCCACTCTTTTTTAAGATTCGTTCCCCAATACAGAGTATTGAGTTCCCTGGGCTACACAGTAGGTCCTTCTTTGTTATCTAGTTTATATACATTAGCGTGTGTATGTCAACCCCAGTCTCCCGAGAAGGCCGATTTTTAACCTACACATTAACAGACAGACAGACAAAAAACACTATATGCCGAAACAACACACCGGGCGACCCAAGCCAAGAAAGAAACAAAAGCAAAGAGGCCAAACACAATCCCCGGTCCCGTTCTCAGTCCATAGACTCTTGGTTTCTTTCTTAAGATCACCTGTTACCTATACATCAGAAAATGATAATAACAATAACTAACCGTTATCTCTCGGCTATCCATAGGACCATTTAGGGCTTCCCTGGTAGCTCAGCGGCAAAGAATCTGCCTGCCAATGCTGGAGACAGAAGAGGCGCCGGTTCGATCCCTGGGTCGGGAAGATCCCCTGGAGTAGGAAATGGCAACCCACTCCAGTATTCTTGCCTGGAAAATGCCGTGGTCACAAAAGCCTGGCGGGGTAGTCTATGGACTCCAAAAGAGTCGGACACGACTTAGCGACTGAGGACACAGGCATAGGCGAACTCACTGCCCAGCAGAGGAAGTCGGAAGAGTCTGTTTCTTAGAAAGGCGGGGGCTGGCGGAGGCCTTGACTTTACCTGCCTGAGGCGGCCGGGCAGGCGCGTGTCCCGAGGGCGCAGCCAGGCTCTCCCGCGCCCTCTGCTGGGGACTTGGCTCCACGCAGGCTCTCCGCTTCCTTGCCTTTGCTACAAGCTTCTCGGCCTTCATGTAGTGATAGGAGACTGCTGGGTGACACGGGGGTGAAAAGGAGATAAGGAGGGGGGAGGGCTGCAGTGGGGACGTGTGGAGTCTGAGAAGTGAAGTGCAGACTGAGGGCTGTGGAAGGGACGCAGGTTTGATCTCTGATTATGGAACTGAGATCCTACATGGCTCGGAGCAACTTAGCCATCTGCACCCACAGCTACACAGCCCGTGCACCATAATGAAATATCCCACATGAAGCATCGGAGATCCCACGTGCTGCAAGGAAGACCTGAAATGAAGCAGAGCATGAAAAACACCCAGGGCATCACTTAGTAGATCTAAGTAACATACTTAAGTTTTTTTTTTTTTTAATAGGTAGAATTGAAATCAAGATCCCCCTTCAATAATCGAGACAGACCATGCCCTTTCCCAAAAAGCTTACTAACTGTCGATAAATATGCTAACCAAAAAAACTTTCATTTCCTACTGACTTCGTTAAGTCTCTGTGCCTCAGCTTCCTCATCTATAAAATGGGAATATTGACAGCACCTTCCTCGTAGATTTTCTTTTTAATTAAATGAAGCTTAACATGTAAAACAGCCACCATTGTTTAGGAGAGCTAACGAACATACACAGTATTGTGTTTTTTTAAGAGTGCTAAAATCTTTATTTTTCTCCCCTCAGCTTTGGAGATTTTCTTTTTAGCTTACTGATTTTTATTTTTAATTAAATGAAACAGAGCATGTAAAATACCCAGGACATGCTTAGTCGAGTTAAGTAACATACTTAATTTTTTTAATAGAATGGAAATATTTTTCCCCCAAGAATCTAATAGACAATGCCCTTACCAACACAGTTTATTAAGTATGGATAAATATACTCACCAATACATCATCTTTCACTTACTAATTACTTCCTTAATGCCTCTTTGCCTCGGTTTCCTCATATATAGAGTGGGAATATTGATAACACCTTCCTTGTACATATTATTTGTAATTACCTGAAGCAGAGCATGTAAAACACTGAGGACATGCTTAGTATTGTTAAGTAACATGCTTAATTTTGTTTTTTTAATAAAATTGAAATCAAGTTGTCTCCCCGAAACATTCTAGATAGACGATGCCCTTTCCCACAAAGATGACTAAGTATAGATAAAGATGGTTAGCAAAGGCAATACTCTTTCACTTACTAGCAACTTCATTAAGGCCTCAGTTTCCTGAAGTATAAATGGGAATATTGATAAGAATTTCCTCATAGATTTTGTTTTCAATTAAATGAAGCAGACCCTGTAAAACACAGAGGACATTGCTTAGTAGTCTCAGTAACATACTTAATTTTGTTTTTTCTTTTGAATAGAGACAACTGAAATTGATTTCCCCCCAGAACATTCTAGATAGACAGTGTACTTTCCACAAAGTTTACCGAGTGTAGATAAATATGCTCTGAAAACAACAGGATCTCTTTCACTCACTAGTAACTTCATTGATGCCTCTGTACCTCAGTTTCCTCATCGATAAAATGGGAATGTTGATAACATACTGCTTGTCGATTTTCCTTTTAATGAAATGAAGAAGAGCATGTAACATACCCAGGACATTGCCTAGTAGATCTAAGGAACATACTTAATGTTTTTTTAATAGACAGAATTGAAACCTAGATTTATCTCCTCACAATCTAGATAGTCAAAGCACATTCTCATGAATTTGGCAAAGGGTCGATAAATACCTCACCAAAACGCATCTCTTTCAATTACTAGTTAATTTCATTCATGCCTCTGTGCCTCCCTTTCCTCATCCATAAAATGGGAATGTTGATAACACCATCCTCGTAGATTTTCTTTTGAATTAAATGAAGCAGAACATGTGAAACACCGAGGACATTTCTTAGTCGATCTAAGTAACGTACTTAATTTGGTTTACTTTTTTAAGAGATGGAATTGAAAATGAGTATTTTTCCCCCAACAGTCTGGATGGTCTTTTCCCAAAAAGTTTACTAAGTATAGATAAATATGCTCACCAAAAAGTATGTCTTTCACTTCCTAGCAACTTCACTAATACCTCTGTGCTTCAGTGTCCTCATGTATAAAATGGGAACGTTGAGAACACCTTCCGTGTAGATTTTCTTTTGAATTAAATGCAGGCAAGCAGGGAAAACGAGATGGACTTTGTTTAGTAGATCTAAGTATCATACTTAATTTTGGTGTTTTTTTTCCCTAATAGATGGAGTTGACAAGGAGCTTTTTTCCCCCAATAATCTAGAGACAGTGCCGTTTCTGCAACTTTTACTGTGTCCATAAGCACGCTCACCATAAAGCATCTCTTTCACTTATTGGTATCTTCATTAATGCCTCTGTGCCTCAGTTTAATCATGTATCAACTGGGAGTGTTGATAACACATTCCTCTTTGATTTTTTTTTTTTGATTAAATGAAGCAGCGCATATGACATATCCAGGGTGTTACTTAGGAGATCTAAGTAAAACACTTAATTTTTTTTTTTTTATACGAGACAGTTAAAACTGAGTTTTTTTCTCCAACCATCTAGACAGACAATGCCCTTTGCCACAAAGTTTACTGAGTGTACATAAATACGCTCTCAAAGAAATCATCCATTTCACTTCTTGTAACTTCATTAGTGCCTCTGTGCCTCAGTTTCCTCAGCTGTAAAATGGGATGGGAATGTTGATAACACCTTCCTTGTAGATTTTCTTTTTAATTTCATGAAGCAGAGCATGTAAAACACCCAGGACATTTCTTAGTAGATCTAAGTAGCATTCTTAATTTTTTAAAATAGAATTGAAATACAGTAATTCCCACCCCCCAAATCTAGATAGAGAATGCCCTTTCACACAACGTTTACTAAGTAGAGAGAAATACGCTCAGCAAAATCATTGCTCTCACTTACTGCTGCTGCCCCTAAGTTGCTTCCATCGTGTCCGACTCTGTGCGACCTCGTAGATGGCAGCCCACCAGGCTCCCCGGTCCCTGGGATTCTCCAGACAAGAACATTGGAGTGGGGTGCCATTTCCTTCTCCAATGCATGAAATATTAGTATATTTAATAAAGTCTCTGTACCTCAGTTTCCTCATCTATATAATGGGAATGTTGATAACACCTTCCTCGTCGATTTTCTGTTGGTTTGTTTGTTTCTTTGTTTTTTTCATTTATTTTTATTCGTTGGAGGCTAATTCCTTGACACTATTGTAGTGGTTTTTGCGATACATTGACATAAATCAGCCATGGATTTACATGTGTAAATCCCGATCCCGATCCCCACTCCCGCCTCCCTCTCCACCCCATCCCTCTGGGTCTTCCCAGTGCACCAGCCCTGAGCACCCGTCTCCTGCATCCAACCTGGGCTGGTGATCTGTTTCACCCTTGACAGTATCCTTGTTTCCATGCTGTCCTCTCTGAACATCCCACCCTCGCCTTCTCCCTCGGAGTCTAAAAGTCTGTTCTGTACATCTGTGTCTCTTTTTCTGTTTTGTATATAGTGTTATCGTTACCATCTTTTTAAATTCCATATTTAAAATTTCCAGGGTATTATTACCATCTTTCTAAAGTAATTAGCAAAAAAAAATAAAATAAAAAAAATAAAGTAATTAGCCTTCAACTCATAAAAATAAATGAAAAAGAAAAGAGAAAAATAAAAATAATAAAAGTTAAAAAAAATTTAAAAATTCCATATATATGCATTCGTACACTGTATTGGTCTTTATCTTTCTGGCTTACTTCACTCTGTATAATGAGCTCCAGTTTCATGCATCTCATTAGAACTGATTCAGATGAATTCCTTTTAATGGCTGAGTAATATTCCATGGTGTATATGCACCACAGCTTCCTTATCCATTCGTCTGCTGATGGGCATCTAGGTTGCTTCCCTGTCCTGGCTATTATAAACAGTGCTGTGATGAACATTGGGGTACACGTATCTCTTTCAGATCTAGTTTCCTTGGTGTGTATGCCCTCTGCAAATACTTTGAAAACACTTACTTTATTCCAGATAAGGTGTTTCTTTTTTATTTTCTCTTGTTGACTTAATTTTTTTTTTTATTTTGAAAACGACCCAATCAAAAAATGGGCCAAAGAACTAAACAATCATTTCTCCAAAGAAGACATACAGATGGCTAACAAACACATGAAAACATGCTCAATTAACTCATTATCAGAGAAATGCAAATCAAAACCACCATGCAGTGCTATCTCATACCAGTCAGAATGGCTGCTATCAAAAAGTCTACAAACAGTAAATGCTGGAGAGGGTGTGGAGTAAAGGGAACCCTCTTACACTGTTGGTGGGAATGCAAACTGGTACAGCCACTATGGCGAACACTGTGGAGATTCCTTAAGAAACTGGAAATAGAACTGCCATATGACCCAGCAACCCCACTGCTGGGCACACACACAGATGAAACCAGAATTGAAAGAGACACATGTACCCCAGTGTTCATCACAGCACTGTTTACAATAGCCAGGACATGGAAGCAACCTAGACGTCCATCAGCAGACGAATGGAAAGAAAGCTGTCGTACATATACACAATGCAATATTACTCAGCTATTAAAAAGAATTCATTTGAATCAGTTCTAATGAGGTGGATGAAACTGGAGCCCATTGTACAGAGGCCTATTGTTCAGAGCCTATTGTAAGTCAGAAAGAAAAACACCAATACAGTATATTAACACATATATGTGGAATTTAGAAAGATGGAAACGATGACCCTATATGCGAGACAGCAAAAGAGACACAGATGTAAAGAACAGACTTTTGGACTCTGTGAGAGAAGGCGAGGGTGGGATGATTTGAGAGAATAGCATTGAACCATGTATATTACCATATGTGAAATAGATCTCCAGTCCAGGCTCGATGCATGAGACAGAGTGCTCAGGGCTGGTGCACTGGGATGACCCTGCAGGACGGGATGGGGAGGGAGGTGGGAGGGAAGGTCAGGATGGGGAACACATGTACACCCATGGCTGATTCATGTCAATGGATGGCAAAAAACACTGCAATATTGTAAAGTAATTAGCCTCCAATTAAAATAAATAAATAAAAAATAAAAATAAGTTAAAATAATAAAAAATAAAATTAAATTAAAAATATTATTTAAAATAATAATAAAACATTTTAAATTTTGTTTTGGGGTATAGCGGATTAACAATGTTGTGGTAATTTCAGGTGAACAGCCGAAGGGCTTCAGCCATACCTACACATGTGTCCATTCTCCTCCAAACTGCCCTCCCATCCAGGCTACCACATGACATTCAGCAGTATCCACTCTTTTTTAAGATTCGTTCCCCAATACAGAGTATTGAGTTCCCTGGGCTACACAGTAGGTCCTTCTTTGTTATCTAGTTTATATACATTAGAGTGTGTATGTCAACCCCAGTCTCCCGAGAAGGCCGATTTTTAACCTACACATTAACAGACAGACAGACAAAAAACACTATATGCCGAAACAACACACCGGGCGACCCAAGCCAAGAAAGAAACAAAAGCAAAGAGGCCAAACACAATCCCCGGTCCCGTTCTCAGTCCATAGACTCTTGGTTTCTTTCTTAAGATCACCTGTTACCTATACATCAGAAAATGATAATAACAATAACTAACCGTTATCTCTCGGCTATCCATAGGACCATTTAGGGCTTCCCTGGTAGCTCAGCGGCAAAGAATCTGCCTGCCAATGCTGGAGACAGAAGAGGCGCCGGTTCGATCCCTGGGTCGGGAAGATCCCCTGGAGTAGGAAATGGCAACCCACTCCAGTATTCTTGCCTGGAAAATGCCGTGGTCACAAAAGCCTGGCGGGGTAGTCTATGGACTCCAAAAGAGTCGGACACGACTTAGCGACTGAGGACACAGGCATAGGCGAACTCACTGCCCAGCAGAGGAAGTCGGAAGAGTCTGTTTCTTAGAAAGGCGGGGGCTGGCGGAGGCCTTGACTTTACCTGCCTGAGGCGGCCGGGCAGGCGCGTGTCCCGAGGGCGCAGCCAGGCTCTCCCGCGCCCTCTGCTGGGGACTTGGCTCCACGCAGGCTCTCCGCTTCCTTGCCTTTGCTACAAGCTTCTCGGCCTTCATGTAGTGATAGGAGACTGCTGGGTGACACGGGGGTGAAAAGGAGATAAGGAGGGGGGAGGGCTGCAGTGGGGACGTGTGGAGTCTGAGAAGTGAAGTGCAGACTGAGGGCTGTGGAAGGGACGCAGGTTTGATCTCTGATTATGGAACTGAGATCCTACATGGCTCGGAGCAACTTAGCCATCTGCACCCACAGCTACACAGCCCGTGCACCATAATGAAATATCCCACATGAAGCATCGGAGATCCCACGTGCTGCAAGGAAGACCTGAAATGAAGCAGAGCATGAAAAACACCCAGGGCATCACTTAGTAGATCTAAGTAACATACTTAAGTTTTTTTTTTTTTTTTAATAGGTAGAATTGAAATCAAGATCCCCCTTCAATAATCGAGACAGACCATGCCCTTTCCCAAAAAGCTTACTAACTGTCGATAAATACGCTAACCAAAAAAACTTTCATTTCCTACTGACTTCGTTAAGTCTCTGTGCCTCAGCTTCCTCATCTATAAAATGGGAATATTGACAGCACCTTCCTCGTAGATTTTCTTTTTAATTAAATGAAGCTTAACATGTAAAACAGCCACCATTGTTTAGGAGAGCTAACGAACATACACAGTATTGTGTTTTTTTAAGAGTGCTAAAATCTTTATTTTTCTCCCCTCAGCTTTGGAGATTTTCTTTTTAGCTTACTGATTTTTATTTTTAATTAAATGAAACAGAGCATGTAAAATACCCAGGACATGCTTAGTCGAGTTAAGTAACATACTTAATTTTTTTAATAGAATGGAAATATTTTTCCCCCAAGAATCTAATAGACAATGCCCTTACCAACACAGTTTATTAAGTATGGATAAATATACTCACCAATACATCATCTTTCACTTACTAATTACTTCCTTAATGCCTCTTTGCCTCGGTTTCCTCATATATAGAGTGGGAATATTGATAACACCTTCCTTGTACATATTATTTGTAATTACCTGAAGCAGAGCATGTAAAACACTGAGGACATGCTTAGTATTGTTAAGTAACATGCTTAATTTTGTTTTTTTAATAAAATTGAAATCAAGTTGTCTCCCCGAAACGTTCTAGATAGACGATGCCCTTTCCCACAAAGATGACTAAGTATAGATAAAGATGGTTAGCAAAGGCAATACTCTTTCACTTACTAGCAACTTCATTAAGGCCTCAGTTTCCTGAAGTATAAATGGGAATATTGATAAGAATTTCCTCATAGATTTTGTTTTCAATTAAATGAAGCAGACCCTGTAAAACACAGAGGACATTGCTTAGTAGTCTCAGTAACATACTTAATTCTGTTTTTTCTTTTGAATAGAGACAACTGAAATTGATTTCCCCCCAGAACATTCTAGATAGACAGTGTACTTTCCACAAAGTTTACCGAGTGTAGATAAATATGCTCTCAAAACAACAGGATCTCTTTCACTCACTAGTAACTTCATTGATGCCTCTGTACCTCAGTTTCCTCATCGATAAAATGGGAATGTTGATAACATACTGCTTGTCGATTTTCCTTTTAATGAAATGAAGAAGAGCATGTAACATACCCAGGACATTGCCTAGTAGATCTAAGGAACATACTTAATGTTTTTTTAATAGACAGAATTGAAACCTAGATTTATCTCCTCACAATCTAGATAGTCAAAGCACATTCTCATGAATTTGGCAAAGGGTCGATAAATACCTCACCAAAACGCATCTCTTTCAATTACTAGTTAATTTCATTCATGCCTCTGTGCCTCCCTTTCCTCATCCATAAAATGGGAATGTTGATAACACCATCCTCGTAGATTTTCTTTTGAATTAAATGAAGCAGAACATGTGAAACACCGAGGACATTTCTTAGTCGATCTAAGTAACGTACTTAATTTGGTTTACTTTTTTAAGAGATGGAATTGAAAATGAGTATTTTTCCCCCAACAGTCTGGATGGTCTTTTCCCAAAAAGTTTACTAAGTATAGATAAATATGCTCACCAAAAAGTATGTCTTTCACTTCCTAGCAACTTCACTAATACCTCTGTGCTTCAGTGTCCTCATGTATAAAATGGGAACGTTGAGAACACCTTCCGTGTAGATTTTCTTTTGAATTAAATGCAGGCAAGCAGGGAAAACGAGATGGACTTTGTTTAGTAGATCTAAGTATCATACTTAATTTTGGTGTTTTTTTTCCCTAATAGATGGAGTTGACAAGGAGCTTTTTTCCCCCAATAATCTAGAGACAGTGCCGTTTCTGCAACTTTTACTGTGTCCATAAGCACGCTCACCATAAAGCATCTCTTTCACTTATTGGTATCTTCATTAATGCCTCTGTGCCTCAGTTTAATCATGTATCAACTGGGAGTGTTGATAACACATTCCTCTTTGATTTTTTTTTTTTGATTAAATGAAGCAGCGCATATGACATATCCAGGGTGTTACTTAGGAGATCTAAGTAAAACACTTAATTTTTTTTTTTTTATACGAGACAGTTAAAACTGAGTTTTTTTCTCCAACCATCTAGACAGACAATGCCCTTTGCCACAAAGTTTACTGAGTGTACATAAATACGCTCTCAAAGAAATCATCCATTTCACTTCTTGTAACTTCATTAGTGCCTCTGTGCCTCAGTTTCCTCAGCTGTAAAATGGGATGGGAATGTTGATAACACCTTCCTTGTAGATTTTCTTTTTAATTTCATGAAGCAGAGCATGTAAAACACCCAGGACATTTCTTAGTAGATCTAAGTAGCATTCTTAATTTTTTAAAATAGAATTGAAATACAGTAATTCCCACCCCCCAAATCTAGATAGAGAATGCCCTTTCACACAACGTTTACTAAGTAGAGAGAAATACGCTCAGCAAAATCATTGCTCTCACTTACTGCTGCTGCCCCTAAGTTGCTTCCGTCGTGTCCGACTCTGTGCGACCTCGTAGATGGCAGCCCACCAGGCTCCCCGGTCCCTGGGATTCTCCAGACAAGAACATTGGAGTGGGGTGCCATTTCCTTCTCCAATGCATGAAATATTAGTATATTTAATAAAGTCTCTGTACCTCAGTTTCCTCATCTATATAATGGGAATGTTGATAACACCTTCCTCGTCGATTTTCTGTTGGTTTGTTTGTTTCTTTGTTTTTTTCATTTATTTTTATTCGTTGGAGGCTAATTCCTTGACACTATTGTAGTGGTTTTTGCGATACATTGACATAAATCAGCCATGGATTTACATGTGTAAATCCCGATCCCGATCCCCACTCCCGCCTCCCTCTCCACCCCATCCCTCTGGGTCTTCCCAGTGCACCAGCCCTGAGCACCCGTCTCCTGCATCCAACCTGGGCTGGTGATCTGTTTCACCCTTGACAGTATCCTTGTTTCCATGCTGTCCTCTCTGAACATCCCACCCTCGCCTTCTCCCTCGGAGTCTAAAAGTCTGTTCTGTACATCTGTGTCTCTTTTTCTGTTTTGTATATAGTGTTATCGTTACCATCTTTTTAAATTCCATATTTAAAATTTCCAGGGTATTATTACCATCTTTCTAAAGTAATTAGCAAAAAAAAAAAATAAAAAAAATAAAGTAATTAGCCTTCAACTCATAAAAATAAATGAAAAAGAAAAGAGAAAAATAAAAATAATAAAAGTTAAAAAAAATTTAAAAATTCCATATATGTGCATTCGTACACTGTATTGGTCTTTATCTTTCTGGCTTACTTCACTCTGTATAATGAGCTCCAGTTTCATGCATCTCATTAGAACTGATTCAGATGAATTCCTTTTAATGGCTGAGTAATATTCCATGGTGTTTATGCACCACAGCTTCCTTATCCATTCGTCTGCTGATGGGCATCTAGGTTGCTTCCCTGTCCTGGCTATTATAAACAGTGCTGTGATGAACATTGGGGTACACGTATCTCTTTCAGATCTAGTTTCCTTGGTGTGTATGCCCTCTGCAAATACTTTGAAAACACTTACTTTATTCCAGATAAGGTGTTTCTTTTTTATTTTCTCTTGTTGACTTAATTTTTTTTTTATTTTGAAAACGACCCAATCAAAAAATGGGCCAAAGAACTAAACAATCATTTCTCCAAAGAAGACATACAGATGGCTAACAAACACATGAAAACATGCTCAATTAACTCATTATCAGAGAAATGCAAATCAAAACCACCATGCGGTGCTATCTCATACCAGTCAGAATGGCTGCTATCAAAAAGTCTACAAACAATAAATGCTGGAGAGGGTGTGGAGTAAAGGGAACCCTCTTACACTGTTGGTGGGAATGCAAACTGGTACAGCCACTATGGCGAACACTGTGGAGATTCCTTAAGAAACTGGAAATAGAACTGCCATATGACCCAGCAACCCCACTGCTGGGCACACACACAGATGAAACCAGAATTGAAAGAGACACATGTACCCCAGTGTTCATCACAGCACTGTTTACAATAGCCAGGACATGGAAGCAACCTAGACGTCCATCAGCAGACGAATGGAAAGAAAGCTGTCGTACATATACACAATGCAATATTACTCAGCTATTAAAAAGAATTCATTTGAATCAGTTCTAATGAGGTGGATGAAACTGGAGCCCATTGTACAGAGGCCTATTGTTCAGAGCCTATTGTAAGTCAGAAAGAAAAACACCAATACAGTATATTAACACATATATGTGGAATTTAGAAAGATGGAAACGATGACCCTATATGCGAGACAGCAAAAGAGACACAGATGTAAAGAACAGACTTTTGGACTCTGTGAGAGAAGGCGAGGGTGGGATGATTTGAGAGAATAGCATTGAACCATGTATATTACCATATGTGAAATAGATCGCCAGTCCAGGTTCGATGCATGAGACAGAGTGCTCAGGGCTGGTGCACTGGGATGACCCTGCAGGACGGGATGGGGAGGGAGGTGGGAGGGAAGGTCAGGATGGGGAACACATGTACACCCATGGCTGATTCATGTCAATGGATGGCAAAAAACACTGCAATATTGTAAAGTAATTAGCCTCCAATTAAAATAAATAAATAAAAAATAAAAATAAGTTAAAATAATAAAAAATAAAATTAAATTAAAAATATTATTTAAAATAATAATAAAACATTTTAAATTTTGTATTGGGGTATAGCGGATTAACAATGTTGTGGTAATTTCAGGTGAACAGCCGAAGGGCTTCAGCCATACCTACACATGTGTCCATTCTCCTCCAAACTGCCCTCCCATCCAGGCTACCACATGACATTCAGCAGTATCCACTCTTTTTTAAGATTCGTTCCCCAATACAGAGTATTGAGTTCCCTGGGCTACACAGTAGGTCCTTCTTTGTTATCTATTTTATATACATTAGCGTGTGTATGTCAACCCCAGTCTCCCGAGAAGGCCGATTTTTAACCTACACATTAACAGACAGACAAAAAACACTATATGCCGAAACAACACACCGGGCGACCCAAGCCAAGAAAGAAACAAAAGCAAAGAGGCCAAACACAATCCCCGGTCCCGTTCTCAGTCCATAGACTCTTGCTTTCTTTCTTAAGATCACCTGTTACCTATACATCAGAAAATGATAATAACAATAACTAACCGTTATCTCTCGGCTATCCATAGGACCATTTAGGGCTTCCCTGGTAGCTCAGCGGCAAAGAATCTGCCTGCCAATGCTGGAGACAGAAGAGGCGCCGGTTCGATCCCTGGGTCGGGAAGATCCCCTGGAGTAGGAAATGGCAACCCACTCCAGTATTCTTGCCTGGAAAATTCCGTGGTCACAAAAGCCTGGCGGGGTAGTCTATGGACTCCAAAAGAGTCGGACACGACTTAGCGACTGAGGACACAGGCATAGGCGAACTCACTGCCCAGCAGAGGAAGTCGGAAGAGTCTGTTTCTTAGAAAGGCGGGGGCTGGCGGAGGCCTTGACTTTACCTGCCTGAGGCGGCCGGGCAGGCGCGTGTCCCGAGGGCGCAGCCAGGCTCTCCCGCGCCCTCTGCTGGGGACTTGGCTCCACGCAGGCTCTCCGCTTCCTTGCCTTTGCTACAAGCTTCTCGGCCTTCATGTAGTGATAGGAGACTGCTGGGTGACACGGGGGTGAAGAGGAGATAAGGAGGGGGGAGGGCTGCAGTGGGGACGTGTGGAGTCTGAGAAGTGAAGTGCAGACTGAGGGCTGTGGAAGGGACGCAGGTTTGATCTCTGATTATGGAACTGAGATCCTACATGGCTCGGAGCAACTTAGCCATCTGCACCCACAGCTACACAGCCCGTGCACCATAATGAAATATCCCACATGAAGCATCGGAGATCCCACGTGCTGCAAGGAAGACCTGAAATGGCCAAATAAATAAAATGTTTTTAAAAAGATTACTTCACAGCCATGAATCATGTGCTCAGTATCCACCAAGGGCCAATAACAGGCCAATAATTGTGTCCCGAGCTAAGACACTGGGGCTGCCTGATTCATTTCCAGATTCACCAAGAAAGGTGAAATCCAGGGTCATCAACCATGGAGACTCCAGTGGGAGCCCCTGTCAGGTTCCTCATAATCGGGTTCCTGGCCCCATGTTAGAGTTCCTTAGCTGGGAAAGCCCATGAATCTCCCTTGAGGCCCCAGGACTGAGTGAGTAGACACAGACCTGTCTTTGGGAATGCCCTTTCCAGATTGTCCAGAAGAGGGCACCTGAATACCATTTTTACATTATTCTTTCCATTGGTCTGTGCTACGCTGTCTTTGTGCTGTGCACTCTGACTCTTTGCTAGTCTGCCAGGCTCCTCTGTCCATGGGGATTCTCCAGGCAAGAATACTGGAGTGGGTTGCCATACCTTCCTCCACGGGATCTTCCCAACCCAGATCGATCTGGGATCGAACCCAGATCTCCCACATTGCAGGCAGATTCTTTACCATCTAAGCCACCAGGGAAGCCCATGAATACTGGCAGGGGCAGCCTATCCCTTCTCTAGGGGATCTTCCCAACCCAGGAATTGAACCAGGATGTCCTGCATTACAGGCGGATTTTTTACCGAGTGAGCTACCAGGGAAGCCCCAATTTTTGCTTTGTGGGATTCAGGCGAGTGAGCAGAACTGAGGCCTGTATCCAGCATCTGCAGTATTCATAGCTCTGGAGCATGTGTGCTCATCAGTGACAGGCCAAACAAATCCTCCTTCTTTCTTGGCTGCAGGGCATTGACCTTAGTGAGGGAAAACTCAAGACACATCTGTCCTTGGTGCACTGAGAAAATTCTCCCTGCTTCTGGGAAGCAGTGGGCTCTTTTTGACTCCTCTACTTTTTTGTTTTTCATCATCTTCGTGGTAGCAAATGTTTATTGAACACCTACAGCTTGCCAGGTTTTCTTCTGAGTGCTCCACGTGAATCTCTTCATCTTCTTTTCAGCTCTATGAACTAACTACTATTAAGATCCCATTGTACGGATGAGGCTCAGAAAGCTGAAACAGTCTGGTCAAAATCACCAAGCCAGTCAGTGGCAGACCTCTGATATGAATCTGAGTCCAAAGTTTGTCTCCTTCCTATGAAGCCAGCTGCCTCTCACACTTCCTCCTCCCCACCCACATGCCTCTCCCTCTCCAGGTCGTCTCAGCAGCATAGTCTCTGTGTGGGTCCTGGGTTTGTGTGCTGTCCTCCAGGCAGTGAGCTCAGAGATGGCACTTAGCCAAGCACTTCCCTTTCTTGGTTGGGACTGAGACATTGTCTTAACAGGAGAAAGCAATCACTCCATATACAAGCACCATGGTTAAGGGCAGAGGCTCCAAGCCTTGGAGATTTCATAGACCAGTAATATTAGTAAAATAAAACTGGGTTTGGAGAGAGGTCATAATCTTTTCATTTTACCAATTAAGACCATGTTATGCTTCTCCTACAACTAATATTAATAACAGAAATAATATCTAAAGCTTATAGAGAAAGATTACCATGTACCATGTACTATTCTCAAACTTTGAATGAACTGCCTGATTTAATCCTCACAAAAATCATACTCAGTAGGCATTATCTTTATCCCCATTTTGGAGGCAAGGAAATTGACAAAGAGAAACGTTTTGTAAATTACTCCTGACTCTGCTGGTAACCATCATAGTAGACTCTCTCATCTGTGTTTGATAAAAGATATTTTTAAAAGAAACCATCAAAGGACTTCCCTGGTGGTCCAATGGTTAAGACTCTGCACTTCCACTGGAGGGGGCATGGGTTCGATTCCTGGTTGGGGAGATAAGATCCTGAGTGCCACAGGGTGTGGCCAAAAAAAGATAAGAAAAGGAAAGGAAAGAAAGAAACCATCAAGCACAGCCAGAGGCCCTGATCTCAGAATTTAGGAACAACCAAGTAAAAGCATAGATGGTTCAGGGTTTGTCTTGAACAAAGTAAATGCTGTGTCTCTGTTTGGTTTTTTGCAATTTAATGTGACAATACTACTATGTGCATTGAAAAGTAAATGACTTCATACATACTGAGACCGTATCCCAGTGACTGGCACGTAAAAAGAACCCCCCCACACCCAGTACGTACCAGATGTGACATTTATCATTGCTATTCCTCCTGGCACAACCCTGCAAACTCACCTCTTGCTGGGAAGAAACTGAGTAAGGAAACTATAAAGTCTTTCTGTTGCTGAGGTCACGTAAGTTTCTGTAATTGAGAACACCCTCCTTCCCTCAGCTGTCTCCAATTTCCCCTCCTTGACTGAACTGAAGCAGACAGAAATGTCTGGGCTTTCCCTCCCATTGGTTGATGCTGTTGTTGCTATCAGTTCAGTTCAGTTGCTCAGTTGTGTCTGACTCTGCAACTGCATGGACTGCAGCATGCCAGGCTTCCCGGCACACTGCCAAACTCACAAAGCTTGTTCAGATTCATGTCCATTGATTCGGTGATGCCATCTAACCATCTCCTCTGTCGTCCCCTTCTCCTCCCGCCTTCAATCTTTCCCAGCATTAGGGTCTTTTCAGACGAGTCAGTTCTTCGCATCAGGTGGCCAAAGTATTGGAGTTTCAACTTCAGCATCATTCCTTCCAATGAATATTCAGGACTGATTTCTTATAGGATTGACTGGTTTGATATCTCTGCAGTCCAAGGGGCTCTCAAGAGTCTTCTCCAACACCACAGTTCAAAAGCATCAATTCTTCAGTGCTCAG
This sequence comes from Cervus elaphus, assembly GCF_910594005.1. Classification (NCBI taxonomy): domain Eukaryota; kingdom Metazoa; phylum Chordata; class Mammalia; order Artiodactyla; family Cervidae; genus Cervus; species Cervus elaphus. Next base: position 43,456,354 of record NC_057848.1, on the reverse strand, counting down.
GTTTCTTTATGGTCCAACTCTCAAATCCATATATGACTACTGGAAAAACCATAGCTTTGACTGGACAGACCTTAGGCAGCAAAGTAATATCTCTGCTTTTTAATATGCTGCCTAGCTTGGTCATGGCTTTTCTTCCAAGGAGTAAGCGTCTTTTAATTTCATGGCTGCAGTCACCATCTGCCGTGATTTTGGAGCCCCCCTCCCCCCCCAATAAAGTCTCTCACTGTTTCCATTGTTTCCCCGTCTATTTGCCATGAAGTGATGGGACCAGATGCCATGATCTTTGTTTTCTGAATGTTGAGTTTTAAGCCAGCTTTTTCACTCTCCTCTTTTACGTTCATCAAGAGGCTCTTTAGTTCCTCTTTGCTTTTTGCCATAAGGGTGGTGTCATCTGCATATCTGAGGTTATTGATATTTCTCATGGCAATCTTGATTTCCAGCTTGGGATTCATCCAGCCCAGCATTTTGCTTGATATAATTAAATAATCAGGATGAAAATGTACAGCCTTCACGTACTCCTTTCCCAATTTGAAACCAGCTCATTGTTCGATGTCTGATTCTAATTGTTGCTTCTTGACCTGCATACAGATTTGTCAGGATACAGGTAAGGTGGTCTGCTATTCCCATCTCTTTAAGAATTTTACACAGTTTGCTGTGATCCACAGAGTCAAAGGCTTTGACATAGCCAATAAAAGAGAAGTAGATGTTTTTCTGGAATTCTCTTGCTTTTTCTGTGATCCAACAGATGTTGGCAATTTGATCTCTAGTTCCCCTGCCTTTTCTAATTCCAGCTTGAACATCTGGAGGTTCTCGGTTCATGAACTGTTGAAGCCTAGCTTGGAGAATTTTGAGCATTACTTTGCTATCATGTGAGATGAGTGCAGTTGTGTGGTATTGGAATGAAAGCTGACCTTTTCCAGTCCTGTGGCCACTGCTGACTTTTCCGTATTTGCTGGCACATTGAGTGCAGCACTTTCACAGCATCATCTTCAGGATTTGAAATAGCTGTTGCCATAGCAGCACTCAAACTTTCCTTCTGAAAACCCTGGGGAACAGGGACTCATAAACTTCTTCCGAGGCTTCTGCCACAGCTGCTTGCATGTTGGATGGCCACTCAGGTATTTATTTATTTATTTTTCATTGAAGGATAATAGCTTTATCGTATTGTGTTGGTTTCTGCCCAACATCAGCATGAATCAGCCACAGGTGTACACATGTCCCCTCCCTCTAGAATCTCCCCTCTAGCTTGTCCCCTGTTTGAGTTCCCTGAGCCATACCGCAAATTCCCACTGGCTCTCCATTTCCCATGTGCTAATGTCTGGTTCCATGTTCCTCTCTGCATGCATCCCACCTTCACTAAGGTATTGAGGGTTAGTAAGGGACGACTCCTCAAAAGTCACCTGCAGGGGTTCTCCCCATTCATCACCCAGACCCCAAACTTGACCACGCCCCTGAGTTCACGCCGATTCTGCCAAACAGCCTCTCATCAGGAAGGTCAAGGGAGAGAAGGATCTAGGAGAGCACAGGGCGTGCCGCTGTGCTAACGACTCAGTCGTGTCCGACTCTCTGTGACCCCACGGACTGTAGCCCACCAGGCTCCTCTGTCCATGGGGTTCTCCAGGCAAGGATACTGGAGGGGGTTGCCATGCCTTCCTCCAGGGGATCTTCCTGAGCCAGAGATGGAGCCCCAGTCTCTTATGTGTCTGGGAGAGTTCCTTACCCCTAGCGCCACCTGGGAAAGGCCCTTAGGAGAGAGGATCAAGAATGATTTTCCTCACTCATATGTGAGAATAAAATCCCATCCTTGTCCTTCTCATGCTGGAGCCTGGGGCTCCATGAGGGAGTTCTAAATAGGACCTTTCCATAAATAAACACCCTACCTCATTGGCTTGGCCTTAGACGTCTTGGATTTGGCTCCAAGTCAGTTCATCAAAAGCCATCCTTTTATCAAAAGTCAAGACACAGAATGACCCAGGGAAAAAGCGGGTCATTCTTTGCAGGATTAAGTTACTATATGACTAATGTGCCAGAGCTTACCAAACTTACCGACTTACCAAAAACTTTATTGTTGTTCTATGTATTTATTTCAGCTTGTTGTTACTTAACATACAAAAATGCACATATTTAATGTATACATTTTGACGAGTTTGGACATATATACAAAAACATGATGCCATCACAATATTGTTAGGTTTTAAGAGAAGAAATAATCTGCTTTGTTTTTTTAAAAATATTTTTTTATTTGTTTGTCTGCTCTGGGTCTCAGTTGTGGCATGAGAGACCTTCCATCTTTGTTGTGGTATTGTGTGGTCCTTAGTTGCAGCATGTGAACACTTAGCTTCTGCGTGTGGGATCCAGCTCCTTGACTAGGGTTCAAACCTGGGCCCCCAGCATTGGGAGTTCAGAGTCCCAGCCAGTGAACTACCAGGGAAGTCCCAATGCTGTTATTATATTTCTTTTTAAATCCAGAGTTTTCTGTGATTTTCTTTGGGCAAATAGGCATGGCCAAGGACTGGGGAGAGCCGATTCCGTAAGGTTCTGTGCCTGGACACGCCTCTCACCATTCTTCAGCCCCTCCTTCCTCTGGGATAGGCAAGTGCAGAAGACTCTCTTCCTCTGCCAGCAAATGTACCCCTCCTCCACCCCAACCCCCGGCTACAAGGGGAGCTTGGCTGAGGGCCTTCTTCTCCTCACATACCCTTTCCTGGGTGTTTTCTACCTGGGAATTCCATTTGAAGAAGGCAACATGAACAAAGGCAAGGTCTTCCTGCTGCTTTGAAATAACATGATTATCCTGCATCAGTGCTCAGGGACCACTCCTCCTAGATTCAGGCAGCACTCAACCAAGAGCCTCCTTTGCAGTGTTAAATTAGCTGGAAGCCGGGTTCTCCCCAGGATGTTGAAGGTGACATAACACATCTGAGGGCCACGTGATCAGCTCTGAGCTGGGGAAGGAGGGCTAAGGTTTCCACTTCCGGGTAGGGGTGGGAGAGGGGAAAAGTCTCACACTGGCCTAGACAGAGTTTCCTCTTGCAGTTCCTCTACAGGGCGAGGACTCCTACCCCTCCTGCTCGAGTGGTTTCTATCCCCCCTCCCCAACCCTGCATCCCCTGCACAAAAGGGAAGGCGGTGAACAGAACTGGGAGACAACCAGATGAACACCCAGCTCCCTCTCCTCCATAAAGCCCTATGAGCTGCCCCTGTAGAAGTGGCCCTTGGGGTCCTTGCCTCTGACCTCATCACCATGAATGTGGCTCAGGCCTGCCTTGGAACACACTGTCCTTCCTTGGAGACTCACGCCACCCATTTTGCACATCTAGGTGGTCCCAATGGGGCAGGATTGGGGGAGGATGGGTGTTGGAGATGAGGGTGGAAGAGAATGGATGGGTCTGTGTACACCCCTCCTGGGCACCTGGGAAACTTTGGAGATGTGCGTGGCCTACTGATAGTGAGTGTGGCTCAGCAGTTTCCATCAGATGCACTAACCCCATGTGAAAGACAGGACAAATGTGCAGAGATTTCACAACTTTATTGAAAATACAGAAAATGTGCCCTAAAACAGTGGGTCAATGACTCGGCACGTGTATGTAACACACTTGGCAGGCACTTGGCAGGCACTGTGTGCTTGATGGTGAGGTATCAGAACTTCAATCTGGCTCAAAGGCACTTTCGACAAAGCTGTCTTGGAGACCATTCAAGAGGAAACGGGGCTACAGGAAGGCCACTGGTGGTAGGGGACCAGGCAAGGCCATGTGAGGGCAGCCGGGGTGAATGGGGGGTGGTAGAAACCAGGGCAGAGGCAGAAACAGAGGGGGTAATGGTGGCATGGGCAGCAAGGCCAGCATGGGGGGCATGGGCGGCATGGGCATCAGCTCCAGGGGCGTTGGCTCCAGGGGCGTCGGCTCCAGAGGTGTCGGCTCCAGGGGCATCGGCTCCAGGGGCATCGGCTCCAGAAGGACCCAGACCCAATTCGGCTCCTGAATGAGGATGGTGTTGCAGGGTCCACCCCAGTTGGTGGCCACAGGGTGGGCCCGGCGCAGAGGGGGCGCATCTCTGAACCTCAGTGCTCTCTGACAGTTCCTCCACTTGGTCCTTCTACGCTTAAACCACACCTCCAGTCAGAGAGAAAAAGGGGCTGCGTTAGTACATGGGGCAGTTAATGTCAGACAAAAAAAAAAGGAGCAGGGAACTCTTGGTGACTTGAAATGGGAAACTACACCAGGAGAAGCTATTTCCTTCCGGTTACAATTGTTTAGGCCATTTACTTAAAGGCCCTCCCATCAGCCCCACCCCCACCCCCAGCAAGTGAGCCCTGATGACGCGCCTGGCTCTGGACTGGCTTATGGCCTCCTCTCTTCTCCCGCCTGTTACTCTTCCTGCCACTAACCCCACTCACTGGGCAGGTGCACCTTCGCCATGGGAGAAGTTGAGCACAAGATAAAGTGGGCGCCTTTGAAGATCCCACTGAGAGGAACGGGACCCGTTTTGAACGGCCCATCTTTGGTGCACAGTAAATAAGCAGTAGGCGCGGCTGGATTCGTAAATAAAAGCTGTTCCCAGGGACCGCTGGGACGGCTCTAGAGACGGAGCTGGTGCTGCCAGGGAGGTTTGGTCGTGGGGGCCCAGGGACTCTGTGGCTCGTCTGCTGGCACCCGCGGAGTTGAAGCCCTGGACACTGCCTTAGCTCTAGCCTGCAGATCAGAGAGGTTTAGGCTGCTGCTGCTGCTGCTGCTGAGTGGCTTCAGAGGGTATTATGCTTAGTGAAATAAATGAAATAAGTAGGACAGAGAAAGAAAAATAGTGTATGATATCACTTGTATGTGGAATCTAAAAATGAAAACAAGCTATTGAATATAACAAAAAAGAAACAAGTCTCATAGATATAGAGAATAAACTTGTGGTTACCAGTGAGGAGACAGGGAAGAGAAAAACAAGATAGGGGTAGTGGATTAATAGATACAATCTACTGTGTATAAAATAAATAAGCTACAAGGATATATTGTACAGCACAGGGAATACAGCCTTATTTCATAAGAATCACTATGTTGTACACCTAAAACTTACATAATATTGTATATCTGTCAGTTCAGTTCAGTCGCTCAGTCATATCTGACTCTTTGCCACTTCATGGACTGCAGTGCTCCAGGTTTCCCTGTCCATCACCAACTCCTGGAGTTTACTCAAACTCATGTCCAGAGTCAGTGATGCCATCCAACCATCTCATCCTCTGTTGTCCCCTTCACCTCCTGCCTAACATCTTTCCTGCATCAGAATCTTTCCCAGTGAGTCAGTTATTCGCACCAGGTTGCCAAAGTTTGGAGTTTCACTTCAGCATCAGTCCTTCCAATGAAAATTCAGGACTGATTTCCTGTACGATTGATTGGTTTGATCTCCTTACAAGCCAAGGGACTCTGAAGAAATTTTCTCGAACACCACATTTCAAAAGCATCAGTTCTTTGGTGCTCAGCTTTCTTTATAGTCCAACTCTCACATCCATACATGACTACAGGAAAAACCAGAACTTTGACTAGATGGACCTTTGTTGGCAAAGTAATCTCTCTTATTTTTAATATGCTGTCTAGATGTTCTTCCAAGGAGCAAGCATATTTTAATTTCATGGCTGTAGTAGTCACCATGTGCACTGATTTTGGAGCCCAAGAAAATAAAGTCTGTCACTGTTTCCATTGTTTTGCCATTTATTTGCCATGAAATGATGGGACCAGAGGCCATGATCTTCGTTTTTTGAATGTTGAGTTTTAAGCCAGAGTTTATGCTCTCTTCTTTCACTTTCATCAAGAGGCTCTTCAGTTCCTCTTTGCTTTCTGCCATAAGGGTGGTGTCATCTGCATATCTGAGGTTATTGATATTTCTGCCGGAAATCTTGATTCCAGCTTGTGCCTCATCCAGCCTGGCATTTTGCATCTGTACTTTGCATATACGTTAAATAAGCAGGGTGACAATATACAGCCTTGACATACTCCTTCCCAATTTGGAACCAGTCCATTGTTCCATGTCTGGTTCTAACTGTTGCCTCTTGACCTGCATACAGATTTCTCAGGAGGCAGGTAAGGCAGTCTGGTATTCCCATCTCTTGAAGAATTTTTCATAGTTTGTTGTGATCCACACAGTCAAAGTCTTAATCTATAAAGCAAAAATTGATGTTTTTCTGGAATTCTCTTGCTTTTTTGATGATCCAAAAGATGCTGGCAATTTGATCTCTGGTTCCTCTGCCTTTTCTAAAACCAGCTTGAACATCTGGAAGTTCACAGTTCACATATTGTTGAAGCCTGGCTTGGAGAATTTTGAGCATTACTTTGCTAGCATTGAGATGAGTGCAATTGTGTGGTACTTTGAACTTTCTTTGGCTTTGCTTTTCTTCGGGATTGGAATGAAAACTGACCATTTCTAGTTCTGTGGCCACTGCTGAGTTTTCCAAATTTGCTGGCATATTGAGTATAGTACTTTCACAGCATCATCCTTTAAGATTTGAAATAGCCCAACTGGAATTCCATCACCTCCACTAGCTGTTTGTAGTGGTGCTTCCTAAGGCCCACTTGACTTTGCATTCCGGGATGTCTGACTCTAGGTGGGTAATCACATCATCATGGTTATCTGGGTCATGAAGATCTCTTTTATATGGTTCTTCTGTGTATTCTTGCCACCTCTTCTTAATATCATCTGCTTCTGTTAGATCCATACCATTAGTGTCCTTTATTGTGCCCATCTTGCATGAAATGTTCCCTTGGCATCTCTAATTTTCTTAAAGAGAGCTCTAGTCTTCCCATTCTATTGTTTTCCTCTCTTTGCATTAATCACTGAGGAAGGCTTTCTTATCTCTGCTTGCTATTCTTTGGAACTCTGCATTCAAATGGGTATATCTTTCGTTTTCTCCTTTGCCTTTCGCTTCTCTTCTTTTCTCAGCTATTTGTAAAGCCTTCTAAGACAACCATTTTGCCTTTCTGCATTTTTTTTTTCTTGGGGATGGTCTTGATCCCTGTCTCCTGTACAGTGACACAAACCTCCCTCAATAGTTCTTCAGGCACTCTGTCTACAAGATCTAATCCCTTCAATCTATTTGTCACTTCCACTGTATAATTGAAAGGGATTTGATTTAGCTCATACATGAAAGGTCTAGTGGTTTTCCCCACTTTCTTTAATTTAAGCCTGAGTTTGGCAACCAGCAGTTCATGATCTGAGCCACAGTCAGCTCCCAGGCTTGTTTTTGCTGACTGTATAGAGCTTCTCCATCTTTGGCTGCTAAAAATATAATCAATCTGGTTTCGGTATTGACCACCTGAGGATGACCATGTGTAGAGTCTTCTCTTGTGTTGTTGGAAGAGAGTGTTTCCTATGACCAGTGCGTTCTCTTGGCAAAACTGTGTTAGTCTTCGCCCTGCTTCATTTTGTATTCCAAGGCCAAATTTGCCTGGTACTCCAGGTATTTCTTGACTTCCTACTATAATATTCCAGTCCCCTATCATGAAAATGATATCTTTTTAGGGTGTTAGTTCTAGAAGGTCCTGTAGGTCTTCATAGAACTGTTGAACTTCAGCTTCTTCAGCATTACTGGTCAGGACATAGACTTGGATTGCTGTAACATTGAATGGTTTGCCTTTGAAACAAACAAAGATCATTTTGTTGTTTTTGAGATTGCATCCAAGTACTGCATTTCAGACTCTTTTGTTGACTATGAGGGCTACTCCATTTCTTCTAAGGGATTCTTGCCCACAATAGTAGATATAATGGTCATCTGAGGTAAACTCACCCATTCCGGTCCATTTTAGTTTGCTGATTCCTACAATGTAGATGTTCACTCTTGCCATCTCCTGTTTGACCACTTCCGATTTGCCTTGATTCATGGACCTAACATTCCAGGTTCCTATGCAATATTGCCCTTTACAGCATCAGACCTTGCTTCCATCACCAGTCACATACATAACTGGGTATTGTTTTTGCCTTGGCTTCATCTCTTCATTCTTTCTGGAGTTATTTCTCCACTGATCTCCAGTAGCATATTGAGCATCTACCAACCTGGGGAGTTCATCTTTCAGTGTCCTATCTTTTTACCTTTTCATACTGTTTTTGGGGTTCACAGGGCAAGAATATTGAAGTGGCTTGCCATTCCCTTCTCCAGTGGACCATGTTTTGTCAGAACTGTCCACCATGACCCGTCTGTCTTGGGTGGCCCTACATGGCATGGCTCATAGTTTCACAGAGTTAGACAAGGCTGTGGTCCATGTGATCAGATTGGTTAGTTTTCTGTGATTGTGGTTTTCAGTCTGTCTGCCCTCTGATGGAGAAGGATAAGAGACTTATGGAAGCTTCCAGATGGGAGAGACTGACTGAGGGGGAAATAAGTCTTGTTCTGATGGGTGGGGCCATGCTCAGTAAATCTTTAATTCAATTTTCTGTTGATGGGCGGGGCTGTGTTCCCTCCCTGTTATTTGACCTGAGGCCTAACTATGGTGGAGGTAATGAAGATAATGGCGATGTCCTTCAAAAGATCCCATGCATGCACTGGTGCACTCAGTGCCCCCAAACCTGAAGCAGGCCACCGCCGACCCACGCCTCCGCCAGAGACTCCTGGACACTCACAGGCAAGTCTAGGTCACTCTCTTGTGGGGTGACCTCTCTTGTGGGTGACCTCTTGTGGGGTCCTTTCTCCTGGGTCCTGGTGCACACAAGCTTCTGTTTGTGCCCTCCAAGAGTCTGTTTCCCCAGTCCTGTGCAAGTTCTGGTGGTTCTATGGTAGGATTAATGGTGACCTCCTCCAAGAGGGCTTATGCCATACCCAGGTCTGCTGCACCCAGAGCCCCTGCCCCTGCAGCAGTCCACGGCTGACTCGAACCTCCTCAGGAAATGCTCAAACACAATGCTGTCTCAGTCTCTGTGGGGTCTCTGCGTCCTGGTGTGTGCAAGGTATGTTTGAGCCCTCTGAGCATCTCTGGCAGGTATGGGGTTTGATTCGAAACGTGATTTCGCCCTTCCTACTGTCTTGCTGGCGCTTCTCCTTTGCCCTTGGACATGGGGGTATCTCCTCAAAGTTGCTCCAGCACCGCCCAGCCGCCTGCCGCTCCAGTGCAGCTAGCCCTGGGTGTTTTAAGTGCTCTGCTTCCTTAAATTAAGAAAAATCTACTTGAAGGTGTTATCAACATTCTGATTTAATTAAATACCTATCATTGAGGAAGGTACTGTCAACATTCCCATTTTATAGATGAGGAGACTGAGCCACTGAGGCATTAATGAATTTACTAGTAAGTGACAGACATACTTCTTGGTAAATGTATTTATCTGTACTTAGTAAACTATGGAGGAAACTGCATAGTTCATCTAGATTGTTGGGGAAAAAACTCAATTTCAATTCTATCTAATAAAAAAATAGAAAAGTAAGCAATTCATTTACATCTTGTAAGCAATGTCCTGGGTGTTTTACATGCTCTGCTGCATTCAATTTTTTAAAAAATCTATGAAGAATGTGTTATCAATATTCCCACTTTATAGATCAGGAAACTGAGGCACAGAGGCATTAATTAATTTACTAACAAGTGACAGAGAGGCTTCTTGGTGAGAATATTTATTTATAATTAATAAATATTGTAGGAAAGAGCATTGTCTATCTAGAATCTAGGGTAAATATACTTGATTTCAATTTTATATTTAAAAAATATCAAAATTCAATCTGTTACTTAGATCTTCGAAGCAATGTCCTGTGTGGTCTGCATGCTCTGGTTCATTTAATTAAATAAATATCGACAAGGTAGAAGCTATCAACATACGCATTTCATAGATGAGGAAACTGAGGTACAGAGGCATTAATGAAGTTACCAGTAAATGAAAGAGATCCTTTTTGGTGAGTGCTTTTATCTAAACTTAGTAAAGTTTGTGGGAAAGGGCATTGTGTATCTAGATTTATAGGGGAAAGTTACTCAATTTCAATTCTATATTTTAAAAGATCAATATTAAGTATGCTGTTTGGATCTACCAAGCAATATCCTGTGTGTTTTACATGCTCTGGTGCAGGCAATTAAATAAAAATAGACGAGGAAGGTGTTATCAACATTCCCATTTCCTGGATGAGGAAACTGAAGCACAGAGGCATTCATGAAGTTACCAAAGTGAATGAGATGCTTTTTGGTGAGCATACTTATCAAAACTTTGTAAACTTTGTGGGGAAGGGCATTAACTACCTAGACTGTGGGTGATACAAAATGCAGAATTCAATTCTCTCTATGGAAAAAAAAAACAACCCTAAATTAAATATATTACTTAGGTCTACTAAGCAATGTCCTGGGTGTTCTACATACTCTGCTTCCTTTAATTGAAAAACAAAAATAGAAAAACTCAACGATTAAGGTGTTTTCAACATTCCCATTTTAAAGATGAGGAAACTGAGGCACAGAGGCATTAATGAAGTTAACAGTAGATGAAAGACATGGTTTTTGGTGAGTGTATTTATCTATAGTTAGAAAACTTCATGGGAAAAGGCATTTTCTATCTAGATTGTTGAGGGGAAAAAAGCCCACTTTCAATTATTTTTATTTTAGGCCCTAGCTAGCCCTCTGATTTTACCAACTATTTCTTCATTCCTTCAACATGTGCTGGCTTCTTTACTATTCTTCAGACACACCAAGCCACCTTGCCATCTTAAGCCTTGCTGTGCACACTGCCTGTAATTCTCTTTCTCTTTTTTTTAAAAAAACAATTAATTGAACAATAATTGCTTTACAGAATTTTGTGTTTTTCTGTTTCAATTTGATAAAAAAAATTAAATATGTTACTTAGATCTACTAAGCAATGTCCTGGGCGTTTTACATGTTCTGCTTCATTTAATTAAAAAAATCAACTGGGAAGGTGTTATCAACATTCCCATCTTATAGATGAGGAAACTCAGACTAGAGGCATTAATGAAGTTACTAGTAAGTGAAGGAGATGCTTTTTGGTGAGTGTATTCATTGACACTTGTTAAAATTCATGAAAAAGGGCATTGACTATCTAGATAGTGACCAAAATAAGTATCGATTTGAATTTTCTCTATTAAAAAAAAGATTAAGTATGTTAGTCAGATCCACTAAGCAAATGCCCTTGGTGTTTTACATGCTTTGCTTCATTTAATTGAACAGAAAATAAACAAGGAAGGTGTTATCAACATTCCCATTTTAAAGATGAAGAAACTGAGGCACAGAGGCATTAATGAAGTTACTAGTAATTGAAAGAGATACATTTTGGTGAGCGTATTTATCTATACAAGTAAACGTTGTCAGAAGGGTACTGTTTACCTAGATTGTTGGGGGAGAAAATCGACTTCAATTCTCTCTATGAAAAAAAAAATTAGGTATCTTACTTAGTACTAATAAGGAATGTACTGGGTTATTTACATGTTCTGCTTCATTTAACTGAAAAAAACACCTCTATGTGTAAGGTGTTTTCAACATTCCCATTTTAAAGATGAGGAAACTGAGGCACAGAGGCATTAATGAAGCTGATAGTACGTGAACAAAGAGATGCTTTTTCATGAGTGTATTTATCTATACTTAGAAAACTTTGTAGGAAAGGGCATTTTATCTAGTTTGTTGGGGGGAAAAAATCCCACTTTCAATTCCTTTTTCTTTTTTCTTTTTCTAGGCTCTCACTAACCCTCTGATTTTGCCTATTATCTCTTCATTACTTCAACATATGCTTGCTTCTTTACTCTACTTCAGACACACCAAGCCACCTTGACATCTTAGGCCTTGCTCTGCACACTGCCTGTAAGTCTCCTTTTTTTTTTTTAGTTTTTTAATTGAAAGATAATTGCTTTACATCATTTTGTGGTTTTCTGTTTCAATTCTATTAACAAAAATTAAATATGTTACTTAGATCTACTAAGCAATGTCCTGGCTGTTTACATGCTCTGCCTCATTTAATAATAAAAAAAATATCAACTAGGAAGGTGTTATCAACATTCCCATTTCATAGATGAGGAAGAGGCAAAGGGGCATTAATGAATTTACTAGTAAATGAAATAGATGCTATTTGGTGAGCTAATTTATGGACACATAGTACAATTTTCACAAAATGTCATTGACTGCCTAGATTGTTGGTGAGAAAAACACAATTTCAATTGTATCTAAAAGGAAAAATACATAAGTATGTCACTTAGATCTACTATGCAATGTCCTTGGTGTTTTACATGATTGGGTTCATTTAATTAAAAAGAATATCTACGAGGGAGGTATTGTCAACATCCCGTTTCAAAGATGAGGAAACTGAAGCACAGAGGCATTAATGAAATTACTAGTAATAGAAAGAAATTCGTTTTGGTGATCGTACTTTTCTATAAAAGTAAGTATTGTTGGAAGGGGATTGTCTACCTAGATTGTTGGGGGAAAAAATTTCTATTCTATTAAAAACAAATTAAGCATGTTGCTTGTTCTAGTAAGCAATGTCCTGGGTGTTTAACATGCTCTGTTTTAATAAATTAAATAGAAAATCTACAAGAAGGTGTTACCCACATTCCTAATTTATAGATGAGGCAACTGAAGCACTGAGGCATTAATGAAATTACCAGTAAGTTAAAGAGATGCTTACTGGTGAATGTTTTCATCTACACTTAATAAACTTTGTGGAGAGGGGCATGGTGTATCTAGATTTTGGGGGAAAGTTACTCAATTTCAAGTCTATATTTAAAAAGATCAAAATTAAGTACGCTATTTAGATCTACTAAGCAATGTCCTGTGTGTTTTACATGCTCTGGTTCAGTCAACTAAATCCATGGCTGATTCCTGTCAATGTATGGCAAAACCCACTACAATACTGTAAAGTAATTAGCCTCCAACTAATAAAAATAAATGAAAAAAAATAGACAAGGAATGTGCTATCAACATTCCCATTTCATAGATGAAGAAACTGAGGCACAGAGGCATTAGTGAAGTTACCAAAATGAATGGGATGCTTTTTGGTGAGCATATTTTTGAAACTTTGTAAACACTGTGAGAAAGGGCATTAACTTGTATATTGTGGGTGATAGAAAACTCGATTTCAATTCTCTCTGTGAAAAAAATTCCTAATTAAATATATTTCTTAGGTCTACCAAGCTATGTCCTTAATGTTTTAAATGCTCTGCTTCATTTAACTAATACACACACACACACACACACACACACACACACACACACACACACACATACACAAGTAAGGTGTTTTCAACATTCCCATTTTACAAATAAGGAAACTGAGGCACAGAGGCATTAATGAAGTTAATAGTAAGTGAAAGAAATCCTTTTTGATGAGCATATTTAGCTATACTTAGAAAACTTTGTGGGAAAGGGCATTTTGTATCTAGATTGTTGGGAGCAAAAAACACTTTCTTTTTTTTTTTTTGTTTTATTAACCCCAATTTAACCCTCTGATTTTCCCCTACTATTTCTTCATTCCTTTCAACATATGCTGGCTTCTTTAGTGTTCTTAAGACACACCAAGCCACCATGCCATCTTTAGCTTTGCTGCACACACTGCCTGTACCTCTCTTTCTTTTTTTTTTCCAGTTTTTTAAATGAAGGATGAGAGCATTACAGAATTTTGTGTTTTTCTGTTTCAGCTCTATCTATTAAGAAAAAAACTAAATATGTTACTTAGATCCACTAAGCAATATCCTGGGTGTTTTATGTGCTTTCCTTCATTTAATTAAAAAAATAAATGACTAGGAAGGTATTATCAACATTCCCACTTTATAGGTGAGGAAACGGAGGCAAAGAGCCATTAATGAATTTAGCAGTAAGTGAAAGAGATGCTATTTGGTGAGTGTATTTATGGACATTTAGTAAAATTTTGAAAAAAAAGTCATTGACTATCTAGATGTTGGTGGAAAAAACTCAATTTCAATTCTATCTTTAAAAAAAAGTAAAGTAAGTGTTACTTAGATGTACTATGCAATATCCTTGGTGTTTTACATGATTGGGTCCATTTGATTAAAAATAAAATCTACAAGGAAGGTGTTATCAGCATTTCCATTTTATAGATGAGGAAAATGGGTCACAGATGCATGAATGAAGTTACTTGTAAGTGAAAGAGATATGTCTTGGTGAGCATATTCATATATACAAGTAGACATTGTAGGAAAAGCATTATCTAACTTGTTGCTTTCTCTCTGATATTTTATTATTAGTGTATAGAAAAGCAACAGACTTCTGTATATTAATCTTGAATCCTGAAACTTTACTGATTTCATTTGGACCAATCTTTATTGTTCAAATGGACCATAAAGGACCAAACTTTACTGATCACATGGACCACAGCCTTTTCTAACTCAAAGAAACTATGAGCCATGCCATGTAGGTCCACCCAAGACGGACGGGTCATGGCTGAGAGTTCTGACAAAACATGGTCCAGTGGAGAAGGGAATGACAAACCACTCCAGTATTCTTGCCTTGAGAACCCTATGAACAGTATGAAAGGGCAGAAAGATAGGACACTGAAAGATGAACTCCCCAGGTCGATAAGTGCCCAACATGCCACTGTTCCAGTGGAACAATAACAAATCCTAAAAGATGATGCTGTGAAAGTGCTGCACTCAATATGCCAGCAAATTTGGAAGACTCAGCAGTGGCCACAGGACTGGAAAAGTTCAGTTTTCATTCCAATCCCAAAGAAGGACAATGCCAAAGAAAGTCAAACTCCCTCACAGTTGCACTCATCTCACATGCTACCAAACAAGTGCTCAAAATTCTCCTAGCCAGGCTTCAACAGTTCGTGAACCGTGACCTTCCAGACGTTCAAGCTGGTTTTAGAAAAGACAGAGGGACCAGAGATCAAAGTGCCAACATACATTAGATCATTGAAAAAGCAAGGGAATGCCAGAAAAACATCTATTTCTGATTTATTGATTATGCCAAAGCCTTTGTGTAGATCACAACAAACTGTGGAAAATTCTTAAAGAGATGGGAATATCAAACTTCCTTATTTGCCTCCTGAGAAATCTGTATATAGATCAGGAGGTGACAGTTGGAACTGGACATGAGACAATGAACTGGTTCCAAATTGGGAAAGAAGTACGTCAAGGCTGTATATTGTCACCCTGCTTATTTAACTTATATGCAGAGTACATCATTGGAAATGCCAGGCTGGATGAGGCACAAGCAGGAATCAAGATTTCTGGGAGAAATATCAATAACCTCAGATATGCAGATGACACCACCCTTATGGCAGAAAGCAACGAGGAACTAAAGAGCCTCTTGATGAAAGTGAAAGGAGAGTGAAAACCCTGGCTTAAAACTCAACATTCAAAAAACGAAGATCATGGCATCCAGTCCCATCACCTCATGGCAAATAGATGGGAAAACAATGGAAACAGTGAGAGACTTTATTTTCTTGGGCTCCAAAATCACTGCAGATGGTGACTATAGCCATGAAATTAAAAGACGCTTGTTCCTTGGAAGAAAAGCTATGACCAACCTAGGCAACATATTAAAAAGCAGAAACATTACTTTGCTGGCAAAGGTCCATCTAGTCAAAGTTCTGGTTTTTCCAGTAATCATGTATGGATGTGAGAGTTGGACTATAAAGAAAGCTGAGTGCCTTTTAAGAATTGATGCTTTTGAACTGTGGTGTTGGAGAAGATTCTTGAGAGTCCCTTGGACTGCAAGGAGATCCAACCAGTCCATCCTAAAGGAAATCAGTCCTGAATATTCATTGGAAGGACTGACGCTGAAGCTGAAACTCCAGCACTTTGGCCACCTGATGCAAAGAACTGACTCATTTAAAAAGACCCTGATGCTGGGAAAGATTGAAGGCAGGAGGAGAAGGGGACGACAGAGGATGAGATGGTTGGATGGCATCACTGACTCGATGGACATGAGTTTGAGCAAGCTCCGGGAGTTGGTGATGGACAGCAAAGCCTGGCATCCTGCAGTCCATGGGGTCAGAAAGAGTGGGACACTCCTGAGTAACTAAACTGAACTGAGAGATAAACAATATAATATAAATTTTAGGTGTACAGCATAGTGATTCTTATGAAATATTGGCTTTATTCCCTGTGCTGTAGTATATATCCTTGTAGCTTATTTATCTTATACATAGTAGATTGTACCTATTAATCCACTACCCCTATCTTGTCCCTCTCTCCCCTCTCTCCTCACTGGTTACCACAAGTTTATTCTCTATATCTATGAGACTTGTTTCTTTTTTGCTATATTCAATAGATTGTTTTCATTTTTAGGTTTCACATATAGGTGATATCATACACTGTCTTTCTCTGACCTACTTATTTCATTTATTTCACTAAATATAATACCCTCCAAGTCCATCCATGTTGTTGCAGATGGCAAAATTTCATTCTTTTTAATGTTAAGTAGTATTCTATTGTATGCATATACCATATCTTCCTTATCTGTTCCTATGTTTATGGACACTTATGTCTCTTCCATATCTTGGCTATTGTGAATAGTGCTGGTATGAACATTGGGGTGTGTGTATCTTTTTGAATTAGTGGGGTTTTTTTCAGATATGTGCCCAGGATTGAAATTTTTGGGTCATATGGTAGTTCTGTTTTTAATTTTTTGAGAAACCTCCATACTGTTTTCCATAGTGGCTGCACCAATTTACATTCTCACCAACACTGTGCAAGTGCTCTCTTTTCTCCGCATGCTCACCAACATTTGTTATTTGTAGTCTTTTTCTTGATAGCCATTCTGACCTGTGTGAGGTGATATCTCATTGTAGTTTTGGTTTGCATCTCTCTCGTGATTAGTGATGTCTGTTTTTATTGAGGTGTAGTTGATTTCAAATATTCTGTTAGTTTCAGATGTGCAACATACTGATTCAAAGGTTTTATAGATTATTCTCCATTTAAAGTTATTATAAAATATTGACTATATTCCTGCTCCTGTAAAACATATCCTTTTAAATTTTCCAGTTCAGTTTCATTACTAGTCATTGGTCTGTTCAAATTTTCTATTTCTTCTTGCTTCAGTCTTGGAAGATTGTACATTTCTAGGACTCTGCTAATGTCTTCTAGGTTATCCATTTTATTGATGTCTAATTGTTCATGGTCATCTCTTATGATCCTTTGTATTTCTGTCGTTTTGATTGTAACTTTTTCATTTCTGGTTTTATTGATTTGGACCCTCTTTTTCTCAATGAGTCTGGGTAAAGGTTTTTTCTATTTTATTTACCTTTTCAAAGAATCAACTCTTATTTGCATTGCTATTTTATATATTTTAGAATCTATTTCATTTATTACTTCTTTGATCTTTATGATTTCTTCCCTTGTCCTAACTTGGGGTTTTGTTAGTTCTCCTTTTTCTGATTCCTTTAGGTGTGTGGTTAGGTTGCTTATGTAAGATTTTTCTTATTTCCTGAGGTAAGCTTGGATTACTACAAAATTTCCTCTTAAAACTGCTTTGACTGCATCCCATAGATTTTGGAGTATTGTGTTTCTTTCTTTTTTTTTTTTTTTTTTGAGTATTGTGTTTTCATTTTCATTTGTCTCCAATATTTATTTATTTCCTCTTTGATTTCTTTGATGACTCATTGGTTGTTCAGTAGTATTTCGTTTGTGTTTTTTTGAAGTTTTTTTTCCCTTGTAGTTGATTTCTAGTCTCACAGCGTTGTAGTTGGAAAAGATGCTTGATATGATTTCAGTTTTCTTAAGTTTATTGAGACTTGTTTTGTGGAGAATATTCCACGTGCACTTGGGAATGTGTATTCTGCTGCTTTTGGATGGAATGTTCTCAGTCCATTAAGTCTAATATGTCATTTGAGGTCAGTGTTTCCTTATTGATTTTCTGTCTAGATGCTCTGTCCATTGATGTAAGTGGGGTGTCCAAGTCCTGAATATGATGCTTACTGTCAGTTTCTCCTTTATATTTGTTTGTATGTACTGTATGTATTTTAGGTGCTCTTATGTTGGCTGCCTATATATTTGCAGTTGTTACATCTTCTCGAGTTGATTCCATGTTCATTATGTAATGTCTTTCTTTGTCTCTTTGTTTGGCCTCTGTTTTAAAGACTAGTTTATCTGATACAAGTGTTGCTACCCCAGCTTTCTTTTTCTTTTTTCTTAGTTATTTTATTTTTTTTCGTTTTATTATTATTTTTTTCATTTATTTTTATTAGTTGGAGGCTAATTATTTTACAATATTGTAGTGGTTTTTGCCACACATTGACATGAATCAGCCATGGATTTACATGTATTCCCCATCCCGATCCCCCCTCCCACCTCCCTCTCCACCCGATTCCTCTGGGTCTTCCCAGTGCACCAGGCCCGAGCACTTGTCTCATGCATCCAGCCTGGGCTGGTGATCTGTTTCACCCTAGATAATATACATGTTTCGATGCTGTTCTCTCGAAACATCCCACCCTTGCCTTCTCCCACAGAGTCCAAAAGTCTGTTCTGTACATCTGTGTCTCTTTTTCTGTTTTACATATAAAGATGGTAACGATAACCCAGCTTTCTTTTGATTTACATTTGCATGGGATACCTTTTTCTATCCTCTCACTTTCTGAGTCTTTAGATCTGAAGGGAGAGTCCCGTAGGCAGCATGTATGCGGGTTTTGTTTCTGTGTCCAGTCAGCCACTCTGTTTCTTTCAATTGAAGCATTTATTCCATTTATATTTAAAGTAATTACTGGTAGGTATATGTTTACTGCCATTTTGTTAATTGTTTTCTTTTTGTTCATTTCTTCTTCTTTGCTCTCATCCTTTGTGATTTGATGGCTTTCTTTAGTCTTATGTTTGATTCCTTTCTCTTTGCTTGTCTGTGTGTCCATTATAGATGTTTGGTTTGTGGTTACCATGAGGTTTGTATAGATAGCAGTGTATTTGGTTATACTTACATATACATATGTATGTATATGTATTCTTTTTCAGATTCTTTCCATTATAGTTTATTATAAGATATTGAATAAACTTCCATGTGCTATACAGTAAATCCTTACTGTTTATCTATTTTATATATGGTAGTGTGCATCTGTTAATCCCAAACTCCCAATTTATTCCCCCTCCTCAGTAACCTAAATTTGTTTTCTACGTCTGTGTATCTGTTTCTGCTTTGTAAAAAAGCTCATTTGTACTGTTTTTTTTTTTTGATCCCACATATAACTGATATCATATAAAGTTCGTCTTTGTCGGAATTAATTCATTTAGTGTAATACTCTCCTGGTCCATCCACATGGTTACAAACGGCAGAATTCCCTTCTTTTTATGGCTGAGTAATACTGCATTGTATATACATACCACATCTTTATCCATTCATCTGCTGATGGCCCCTAAGTTTGCTTCCAGGTTTTAGCTATTGTAAACAGTGCCACTATGAATATTCTAAACAGTGCCACTATGAACGTTGGTGTACGTGTATCTTTTCTAATTAGAATTTTGCTCTTTTCTAGATATATGTCCAGATGTGAGATGAGCAGTGTTGAGAATCTTTTCATGGGCCTGTTGGCCATCTATATGTCTTCTTTGAAGAAATGTCTGGGCTTAATTTCCAAAATACCTCATACAAATTAACAACAACAACAACAAAAACCCAACCCAATCAAAACATGGGCAGAAGACCTAAATAGACATTTCTCCAAGGAAGACGTGTGTGTGTGTATGTGCGTGCGTGTGTGTGCGCAAGCGCACGCACGCGTGCATGCATGCACTCAGTCGTGCCTGACTCTTTGTGACCCCATGGATTCTTGGCTGGGAAATTCCACGGACAGAGAAGCCTGATGGGCTATAGCCCATACATTCACAAAGAGTTGGACACGACTGAGCACACATATGCACACACACACAAACACATACATCTTTTTTAGACAAATGTCTATTTAGATCTTCTCATTTTTTTGATTGGGCTGCTTTTTTGTTGTTGTTGTTGTTGATTTGTATGAGCTGTTTGCATATTTTTAAAATTCAGCTCATGTCAATCACATCCTTAGTAAATATTTCCTTCCAGTCTATAAACCTGTGGACTTTTCATTTTCTTTATGGCTTCTTTTTTATGTGCAAAAGTTTATAACTTTGCTTTTTATTCTTTTCTTATTTGTGTTACTAGCCTTTTCTTTTTTGCTTAGAGAAGTTCCTTTAACATTTCTTGTTAAGCATGTTTTGTGTTGAAGACTTAGCTTTTGCTTGTCTCTAAAAGTCTTTATCTTTTCTTCAAATCTGAATGATAGCTTTTCCAGGTAGAGTATTCTTTGTTGTAGATTTTTTTCCCTTTGATCACATTAAATACACTGTGTCACTTCCTCTGGTCATCAGAGCTATTTGCTCCAGGGGTGCTTTCTATATGGGCTGCATGAGCCCTTCTATTGTGGTGGGCTGACTACCATGGGTGGACCCCTGGTCTGCTGGTTACCAGGCATTGCCTAGTGCATAGGCTGCTGGCCCACCAGTGTTTGGGGCTTGGGTCCTGGGACCTCTGGTGGGCAAGTCTGGTTGTTGGGTGACTGGGGACTCAGAAGGTCCTATGGCAAATGACTTGTTGGTGAGTGAGGCTGTGTCCCAGCTTGGCTAGCTGCTTGGCTTGGGGTGTGCTGGGACTGGTGCCAGTAGGCTGGTGGGCAGGCCTGGGTACTAATAAGCTAGAGAGAGGATTCTGAAATGGCGCTTGCCAGCAGCAGAGTCCTCACGGTAGAACAAGCACCCTAAAATGGCTGCTGCCAGCATCTGTGTCCCCAGGGTGAGCTGTAGTTGTTTCCTGCCTTTTGAGGAGATTCTCCAGATCAACAGATAGGTCTGATCAAGGCTCCTTTCAAATCACTTCTTCTGCCCTGGGTCCTGGTGCATGTGAGATTTGGGGTGCACCCTTTCAGGGTTATAAGGGGGTCCACCCCTGGAGGAGGGCATGGCAACCCACTCCAGTATTCTTGCCTGGATAATCCACATGGACAGAAGAGCCTGGTGGGCTACAGTCCATGGGGTCACAAAGAGTTGGACACAACTGAGCGACTAAGGAAACAAAGGGATCCAAGTATACAAAATTATTTAAAAATTTTAAAGCCAGGCATTAGCTCTTTCTGCAAGGAGTGAATTTACAAGCATTCACTCATTTGGGTAAAGGAATGATTCACCTCAGAACACAACATATGAGCAACTAATGTGTGTTTCGTTTAGCTGAGACTGATGGGGAGGGAGATAGCTTAAAGTTCCAAGTGCCCAATCTTCCTGCTGTTGTTTTTATGAATTTGGTAGAGCAGTGCAGGAGATGCAAGAGATGTGGGTTTGATCCTTATGTCGGGAATATCTCCTGGAGTAGGAAATGGCAACCTGCTTCAGTATTCTTGCCTGGAAAATACCATGGACAGAGGAACCTGGCAAGGCTCTGTGGGGTCACAAAGAATCAGGCACGATTGAGCACACACACACACTCACTCAGAGCAGTGTAGAGTTTCAGCTGTAAATTTAGGAATTTGTCTAAATATATAAGAAAAAACAAATTTTGATAAATTTCCACTGACCTGGAAAGGTGAGTTTGATAAAATTGGATACTATCAATATATTTACTGGAGATACTGAATATATGCAACATTATGAAACTACCAAATGTATCACTGAATATTATTTTGAGCAATTTCTAATGTCTAAGGAGTTTTTTTCTGCCCTTTTCATATTATTTGGAGGGATTGGTTTTGAAGAATTTCTCTCTGATGGTCCGTGGTCCATGGCTCCAAGCCAGTAGCTTACCGTGTTAATTTGAAGTAGTTGCCCATTTACTTAGATGGTGATTACTACTCAGTAGCTCAAGGCACAGAAACTGAATATTCGTTCTTAGAACAGAGTAAGTTGTATCAAGGGAATATTTTTTAAAAGTAGAAAATTAAGAAAGGAAGGAAGAAAAATCAGGAAGGTTTTATTATTCGCTTTGCTGCAGAGCCCCTGTGTGAGGGTTGTGATGGACCTGGGCTGCAGACCTGGTGGGGTGGGAGTGGCAGGTCTGGAAAGCGGGGCTGGGAGCCTAAGTCCAGGGGCTGGGCTCACAGTCAGGTCTGGCCGGGGCTTGGGAGGCCTGGGCCTCTGCTCTCTCATGCAGGCAAAGCAAGCTCACTGGGAAAGAAAACCTGAAATTTTGGTGACATGCTTCTCCTGGGTTTACATAGTGGTCTCTTAATGGAGTTCTGAAGGGAAAAGGACCCACAGGAAACACATAAGGGAAAAGAGAGAATGTTGGCACCTATTTCCAAATTCTATGGCACCAATTTTCCAAAGAAATTTTTAATGAACACCTCCCCTTGTTTTCACATATAGTAAGCGTTATTCAGTGAAAGCAGTACTGGGAATATGGAAGCAGTAGCCGCCAGAACTTCAGTTAGCCAATTTTGCATTTTGCTTATCTTTACGCAGACTTGATCCCTGGTACACTCTATTCCCCCCTCCAAAATGAGCTCTATTAATGTGGCTCCTTAAGACTACATATTCATGCATCAGAAGGGCCCAGATACTAAGATGGGAGAGGAAAAATGAGGCGATAGAGAGAGGAGGCCCTTGGTTTCATGTAAAGTTTGCAGTGTGAAAACATCCAAAAATATTAAATATGATGTAATTCCAATCACTGGGATGCTGAGGGAGCAGTGGGGCCCACAGCACAGGCTTTTCTTTCAGTTGTTAAAAGTTGGCTCATATTTCGGAAGGAGCCATTTTGTGAATCCTGACCCACGTGGTTGTCAAGTCTCTTCCTAACGTGCAGGTTGCACCGTCTTGCCTTAAGCATGAGGGGACGATGAGGCTCCCTGGTTGCGTGGCAGCACCTAGACAGCAGGGCCTTGCTGGGCCCCAGAGACTCTGGTCCAAGGTCCTGCAGCCGCACCCAGAGCAGAGGGAGCCGACCGGGGCCTGAGCCCGGGCAGGTTTGGAGGGTGGGCAGGGTGGAGAGTGCAGAACTGAGAAAGGCAACAGTGGTTGCCGCCTCCCCGCCATCTCTTGGCTGGGCCAAGATTTAAGAATGTTAGTCAGTTTGGGCCGAGTTTGTTCCATGGACATGGCGCCTGGCAGGCTGCAGTCCATAGGGTCGCCCAGAGTCGGACAGGACTGACCACTCAGCGGCAGCGGCAGCAGCAGCCTAAACCTCTCTGATCTGCAGGCTAGAGCTAAGGCAGTGTCCAGGGCTTCAACTCCGCTGGTGCCAGCAGACGAGCCACAGAGTCCCTGGGCCCCCACGACCAAACCTCCCTGGCAGCACCAGCTCCGTCTCTAGAGCCGTCCCAGCGGTCCCTGGGAACAGCTTTTATTTACGAATCCAGCCGCGCCTACTGCTTATTTACTGTGCACCAAAGATGGGCCGTTCAAAACGGGTCCCGTTCCTCTCAGTGTGGTTTTCAAAGGCGCCCACTTTATCTTGTGCTCAACTTCTCCCATGGCGAAGGTGCACCTGCCCAGTGAGTGGGGTTAGTGGCAGGAAGAGTAACAGGCGGGAGGAGAGAGGAGGCCATAGGCCAGTCCAGAGCCAGGCGCGTCATCAGGGCTCACTTGCTGGGGGTGGGGGTGGGGCTGATGGGAGGGCCTTTAAGTAAATGGCCTAAACAATTGTAACCGGAAGGAAATAGCTTCTGCTGGTGTAGTTTCCCATTTCAAGTCACCAAGAGTTCCCTGCTCCTTTTTTTTTTGTCTGACATTAACTGCCCCATGTACTAACGCAGCCCCTTTTTCTCTCTGACTGGAGGTGTGGTTTAAGCGTAGAAGGACCAAGTGGAGGAACTGTCAGAGAGCACTGAGGTTCAGAGATGCGCCCCCTCTGCGCCGGGCCCACCCTGTGGCCACCAACTGGGGTGGACCCTGCAACACCATCCTCATTCAGGAGCCGAATTGGGTCTGGGTCCTTCTGGAGCCGATGCCCCTGGAGCCGATGCCCCTGGAGCCGACACCTCTGGAGCTGACGCCCCTGGAGCCAACGCCCCTGGAGCTGATGCCCATGCCGCCCATGCCCCCCATGCTGGCCTTGCTGCCCATGCCACCATTACCCCCTCTGTTTCTGCCTCTGCCCTGGTTTCTACCACCCCCCATTCACCCCGGCTGCCCTCACATGGCCTTGCCTGGTCCCCTACCACCAGTGGCCTTTCTGTAGCCCCGTTTCCTCTTGAATGGTCTCCAAGACAGCTTTGTCGAAAGTGCCTTTGAGCCAGATTGAAGTTCTGATACCTCACCATCAAGCACACAGTGCCTGCCAAGTGCCTGCCAAGTGTGTTACATACACGTGCCGAGTCATTGACCCACTATTTTAGGGCACATTTTCTGTATTTTCAATAAAGTTGTGAAATCTCTGCACATTTGTTCTGTCACATGGGGTTAGTGCGTCTGATGGAAACTGCTGAGCCATACTCGCCATCAGTAGGCCACACACATCTCCAGAGTTTCCCAGGTGCCCAGGAGGGGTGTACACAGACCCACCCATTCTCTTCCACCCTCATCTCCAACACCCATCCTCCCCCCACCCTGCCCCATTGGGACCACCAATGTGCAAGATGGGTGGCATGAGTCTCCAAGGAAGGACAGTGTGTTCCAAGGCAGGCCTGAGCCACTTTCATGTTGTCAGAGGCAAGGACCCCAAGGGCCACTTCTACAGGGGCAGCTCATAGGGCTTTATGGAGGAGAGGGAGCTGGGTGTTCATCTGGTTCTCTCCCAGTTCTGTTCACCGCCTTCCCTTTTGTGCAGGGGATGCAGGGTGGGGCAGGGGTGCAGACAGAAACCACTCTACGGGACAGGGTGTTCCTGGCTCTGTAGAGGAACTGCAAGAGGAGACTCTGTCTAGGTCAGTGTGAGACTTTTTTCCTCTCCCTCCCCTTTTCCAGAGGTGGAAACTGTAACCCTCCTTCCTCAGCTCAAAGCTGATCATGTGGCCTTCAGATATATCTTGTCACCTTCAACATCCTGGGGAGAACCTGGGTTCCAGCTAATTTAACACTGCAAAGGAGGCTCTTGTTTGGGTGCTGCCTGAATCCTGGAGGAGTGGTCCCTGAGCACTGATGCAGCATAATCACATTATTTAATAGAAGCAGGAAGTCCTTGCCTTTCTTCTTCAAATGGAATTCCCAGGTAGAAACCACCCAGGAAGGGGTATGTGAGGAGAAGGAGAAGGCCCTCAGCCAAGTTCCCCTTGTAGCTGGGGGTTGGGGTGGAGGAGGGGTCATTGCTGTCAGAGGAAGAGAGTCCTCTCCAGTTGCCTATCCCAGAGGAAGGAGGGATTAAAGCATGGGGACGGGGAGCGTCCAGGCACAGAACCGTATGCAGCTGGCTCTCCCCAGCCCTGGGCCAGGCCACTGTGCGCAAAGAAAACCCCAGTAAACTCTGGATTTAAAAATAACAGCATTGGGACTTCTCTGGTGGTTCAGTGGCTGGGACTCTGCACTCCCAATGCTGGGGGCCCGGGTTGGAATCCTGGTCAAGGAGCTGGATGCCACACAACAACTAAGAGTTCACATGCTGCAACTAAAGAGCCCACATACCGCAATGAAGATGGGAGATCTCTTCTGCCGTAACAAAGACCCAGTGCAGACAAATAAAGAAATAGAATATTTTTAAAAATCCAGATTATTTCTTCTCTTAAAACAGATAACAACATTGTGATGGTATTATGGTTGTGTATGCATGTCCAAACTCGTCAAAATATATACATTAAATATGTGCATTTTTGTATGTTAAGTAACAACAAGCTGAAATAAATACACAGAACAACAATAAAGTTTTTGGTAAGTCAGCAAGTGTGGTAAGCTCTGGCACATTACTCATATAGTAACTTAATCCTGCAAAGAATGACCCGCTTGTTCACTTGGTCATTGTGTCTTGACTTTTGGTAAAAGGATGGCTTTTGATGAATTGACTTGGAGCCAAATCCAAGATGTCTAAGGCCAAACCAAGGAGGCAGGGTGTTTATTTACAGAAAGGTTCTATTTAGAACTCCCTCATGGAGCCCCAGGCTCCAACATGAGAAGGACAAGGCTGGGATTTTATTCTCACATATGAGTGAGGAAAATCATTCTTGATCCTCTCTCCTAAGGGCCTTTCCCAGGTGGCGCTAGGGGTAAGGAACTCTCCCAGACACATAAGAGACTGGGGCTCCATCTCTGGCTCAGGAAGATCCCCTGGAGGAAGGCATGGCAACCCACTCCAGTATCCTTGCCTGGAGAACCCCATGGACAGAGGAGCCTGGTGGGCTACAGTCCGTGGGGTCACAGAGAGTCGGACACGACTGAGTCGTTAGCACAGCGGCACGCCCTGTGCTCTCCTAGATCCTTCTCTCCCTTGACCTTCCTGATGAGAGGCTGTTTGGCAGAATCGGCGTGAACTCAGGGGCGTGGTCAAGTTTGGGGTCTGGGTGATGAATGGGGAGAACCCCTGCAGGTGACTTCTGAGGAGTCGTCCCTTACTAACCCTCAATACCTTAGTGAAGGTGGGATGCATGCAGAGAGGAACATGGAACCAGACATTAGCACATGGGAAATGGAGAGCCAGTGGGAATTTGCGGTATGGCTCAGGGAACTCAAACAGGGGACAAGCTAGAGGGGAGATTCAAGAGGGAGGGGACATGTGTACACCTGTGGCTGATTCATGCTGATGTTGGGCAGAAACCAACAGAATACTGTAAAGCAATTATCCTTCAATGAAAAATAAATAAATACCTGAGTGGCCATCCAACCTGCAAGCAGCTGTGGCAGAAGCCTCAGAAGAAGTTTATGAGTCCCTGTTCCCCAGGGTTTTCAGAAGGAAAGTTTGAGTGCTGCTATGGCAACAGCTATTTCAAATCCTGAAGATGATGCTGTGAAAGTGCTGCACTCAATGTGCCAGCAAATACGGAAAAGTCAGCAGTGGCCCCAGGACTGGAAAAGGTCAGCTTTCATTCCAATCTCAAAGAAAGGCAATGCAAAAGAATGTTCCAACTACCACTCAACTGCATTCATCTCACATGCTAGCAATGTATTTCTCAAAATTCCCCAAGTTAGGCTTCAACAGTACATGAACTGAGAACCTCCAGATGTTCAAGCTGGATTTGGAAAAGGCAGAGGAACTAGAGATCAAATTGCTGACATTGTGGGATCATAGAAAAAGCAAGAGGATTCCAGACAAACATCTACTTCTGCTTTATTGGCTACACCAAAGCCTTTGACTGTGCGGATCACATCAAACTGTGGAAAATTCTTCAAGAGATGGGAATATCAGATCACCTTACCTGCCTCCCGAGAAATCTGTAGGCAGGTCAGGAAGCAACAGTTAGAACCAGACATGGAACAATGAACTGGTTCCAAACTGGGAAAGGAGTATGTGAAGGTTGTAGATTGTCACCCTGCTTATTTAACTTATATGCAGAGTACATCATGTGAAATGCCAGGCTGGATGAATCACAAGCTGGAA
Organism: Cervus elaphus; assembly: GCF_910594005.1. Lineage (NCBI taxonomy): Eukaryota > Metazoa > Chordata > Mammalia > Artiodactyla > Cervidae > Cervus > Cervus elaphus. Next base: position 43,429,052 of record NC_057848.1, on the reverse strand, counting down.
TCAAGATTGCCAGGAGAAATATCAATAACCTCAGGTATACAGATGACACCACCTCTATGGCTGAAAGCGAAGAGGAACTAAAGAGCCTCTTGATGAAAGTGAAAGAGGAGAGTGAAAAACCTGGCTTGAAACTCAACACTCAAAAAAGGAAGATCATGCCATCACTTCATGGCAAATAGATGGGGAAACAATGGGAACAGTAAGAGACTTATCTTTTTGGGCTCCAAAATCACTGCAGATGGTGACTGCAGCCATGAAATTAAAAGACGCTTGCTCCTTGGAAGAAAAGCTATGACCAACCTAGATAGCATATTAAAAAGCAGAGACATTACTTTGCTGGCAAAGGCCCATCTACTTCAAAGCTCTGGTTTTTCCAGTAGTCATGTATGGATGTGAGAGTTGGACTGTAAAGAAACCTGAGCACTGAAGAACTGATGCCTTTGAACCGTGGTGTTGGAGAAGACTCTTGAGAATCTCTTGGACAGCAAAGAGATCCAACCAGTCAATCCTAATGGAAATCAGTCCTGAATATTCATTGGAAGGACTGACGCTGACGCTGAAGCTCCAATACTTTAGCCACCTGATTGGAAGAAGTGACTCATTGGAAAAGACCCCGATGCTGGGAAAAATTGAAGGCAGGAGGAGAAGGGGATGACAGAGGACGAGATGGTTGGTTGGCATCACCGACTTGACGGACATGAATTTGAGCAAGTTCCAGTAGTTGGTGATGGACAGGGAAGCCTGTTTTGGTGCAGTCCATGCAGCTGCAAAGAGTCAGACACAACTGAGCGACTGAACTGAACTGATGGCAACAACAGCATCAACCAGTGGGAGGGAAAGCCCAGACATTTCTGTCTGCTTCGGTTCAGTCAAGGAGGGGAAACTGGAGACAGCTGAGGAAGGAGGGTGTCGTCAGTTACAGAAACTTACCTGACCTCAGCAACAGGAAGAGTCTAGAGTTGCCTTAGTTTCTTCCCAGCAAGAGGTTAGTTTGCAGGGTTGTGCCACAAGGAATTACAATGATAAGTGTCGTAGCTGATATGTACTGTATTCTTATTGTGTGCCAGTCACTGGGTTAAGGTCTCAGTATGTATGAAGTCGTTTAATTTTCAAAGCACATAGTAGTATTGTCACATTAAATTACAAAAAACAGGGAACAAAACAGAGACACAGCATTTACTTTGTTCAAGACAAACCCTGAACCCTCCGTGTTTTACTTGGTTGTTTCTAAATTCTAAGGTCAGGGCCTCCAGTTGTGCCTGATGGTTTCTTTCTTACTATCTTTTTTTGGCCACACCCTGTGGCACTCAGGATCTTATCTCCCCAACCAGGAATCAAACCCACGCCCCCTGCAGTGGAAGCGCAGAGTCTTAACCACTGGACCACCAGGGAGGTCCTTTGATGGTTTTTTTAAAAAATACCTTTTATGAAACACATAGAGAGACAGTCTACTATAATGGTTACCAGCAGAGTCAGGAGTAATTTACAAAACGTTTCTCTTTGTCAATTTCCTTGCCTCCAAAATGGGGATAAAGATAAAACCTACTGAGTATGCTTTTTGTGAGGATCAAATCAGGTACTTCACTGACAGATTGAAAATAGTATATGGTAGTATTTCTCTATAACCTTTAGATATTATTTCTATTATTAATATTAGTAGGAGGAGGAGTATGACAAGGTCTTAATTGGTAAAATGAAAAGATTATGACCTCTGTCCAAACCCAGTTTTATTTTACTAATATTACTAGTCTATGAAATCTCCAAGGCTTGGAGCCCCTGCCCTTAACCATGGTGCTTGTATATAGAGTGGTTGGTTTCTCCTGTTAAGACAATGTCTCAGTCCCAATAAAGAAAGGGAAGTGCTTAGCTGAGTGCCATCTCTGAGCTCATTTCCTGGAGAACAGCACAGAAACCTGGGACCCACATAGAGACTATGCTGCTGAGACGGCCTGGAGAGGGAGAGGCATGCGGGTGGGGAGGAGAAAGTGTGAGAGGCACCGAGGCTTTATAGCAAGAAGAGGAACTTTGGACTCGGATTGAAATCAGAGCTCTGCCACTACTGGCTCTGTGACTTTGAACAGAGTGTTTCAGCTTTCTGAGCCTCATCCATACAACGGGATCTTAATAGTAGTTAGTCCATAGAGCTGAAAATAAGATGAAGAGATTCACGTGGAGCACTCAGAAGAAAACATGGCAAGCTGTGGTGTTCAGTAAACATTTGCTACCGCCAAGATGATGAAGACACTAATACAGTAGACAGAACTAAAAAGCAGAGGAGTCAAAAAGAGCCCACTGCTTCCCAGAAGCAGGGAGAATTTTCTCAGTGCACCAAGGACAGATGTGTCTTGACCTCTCCCTCAGTAGGGTCAATGCCCCACAGCCAAGAAAGAAGGAGGATTTGTATGGCCCCTCACTGATGAGCACACATGCTCCAGAGCTATGAATACTGCTGATGCTGGAGACTGGCCCGAGTTCTGCTCACTCGCCTGAATCCCACAAAGCCCATCAGATCAACTGCTATGAACCTCTGGTGCCACAGCAGGCCCCAAACCAGAATTCTCCCTGGCCACAGAAGGAAAAAAAAATAGTTATGGCAGAAGTAGCAAAAGTTGGGGTTTCCCTGGTAGCTCAGCTGGTAAAAAATACCACCTGCAGTGCAGGATACCCAAGATCTATTTCTCGGTTGGGAAGATCCCCTGGAGAAGGGATAGGCTACCCATGCCAATATTCATGGGCTTCCCTGGTGGCTCAGATGGTAAAGAATCCTTCTGCAATGTGGGAGACCTGGGTTTAATCCCTGGGTTGGGAAGATCCCCTGGAAGAAGGCATGGCAACCCAATCCTGTATTCTCGCCCGGAAAATCCCCATGGACAGAGGAGCCTGGGGGTCTCGCAAAGGGCCGGACTGAGCAACTCAGCACAGCACAGACCAACGGAAAGAATAATGTAAAAATGGTATTCAGCTGCACTCTTCTGGACAATCTGGGCAAGGACTTTCCCAAAGACATCTCTGGGTCTACTCACTCAATCCCGGGGCCTCAAGGGATATTCATAGGCTCTCCCCACTAAGGAACTCTAATCTGGGGCCAGCAACCAGACTATGAGGAACCCGACACGGAGTCCCACTAGAGTCTGCATGGTGATGGCCCTGGATTTCACCTTTGTTGGTGAATCTGGAGATGAATCAGGCAGCCCCAGTGTCTTAGTCAGCTCGGGACACAGTTATTGGCCTCTTATTGGCCCTTGGTGGATACTGTGCACATGATTCATGGCTGTGAAGTAATCTTTAAAAAAAAAATTTATTCATTTATTTGGCTATGTCAGGTCTTAGCTGCGGCAAGTGGGATCTCTGTTGCTTCATGTGGGATAATTCATTAAGGCACATGGGCTCTGTAGCTGTGGGCACATATGGCTAAGTAGCTCTGAGCCATGTAGGATCTTAGTTCCCTGACCAGAGATCAATTCTGCATCCCCTGCGTTGGAAGGTGGATTCTTAACCACCAGACCACCAGAGAAGCCCCTAAAGTAATCTTAAGACCATAAATTCCAATCGTGGCATGGATCCAAGCAGATGTCTCAACTCACCTGGTGGAGTTGGCTCAGGAATCTTCTATAGAAATGGTACATACAGGAATGAGCAACATGCAGCCCAGATGCGGTCTCACAACTCCCTGAAAAGTTCTCAGGGGTGTCTCTTTGGCTTCCTGGCATATTGCCCAAAGAGCCACTGCTTCCACTGGCCCTCTGAGGGTCCAGGTACGAAGACCTTCTGGATCACCAATGCCCAACCATTTTAGCACCAGGAACCAGTTTCGTGGAAGACAATTTTTCCAGGGACAGGGCGGGGGTCATGGTGGTTTCAGGACAATTCAAGCACATTACATTTATTGTGTACTTTGTTTTTATTATCATGACATCAGCTCCACTTAGATCATCAGGCATTAGATCCCGGAGGTTGGGGACCGCTGTCCTGGACCATAAATGGGCCTGATCAGCACACCTGATGGCTCCTCCCAGGCAACTACTAACAAGCAGGAATGGGGCACAGCTGCCATCGAATCTGAGAATGGCCTTTCCCTTACTGAGTGTGAGGAGGGATGCTCATTGCAATGGGCAGAGCCTCATGCAGTGTGGATGTCTGTCCGGGTCACTTCAACAAGAAGGCTTGCTGTATCTTCACTGAACCGTGGATATGGCTAATAGCCTTGCCATTCGGTCAGGCTTCTGGCAAGACTCCCTGTGGGGACCACCTGTGTTCCTCTCTAGGTAAGGTGTTTTTATTCTCTACTTTTTTCAAGATTTTCTCTGTGTTTGGTTTTCTGCAATTTGAATATGATAGGCCTAGGTGTTTTTTTTTTTCCTTTTGACATTTATATTGCTTGGTGTTCTCTGAACTTCCTATATGTGTCGACCTGTCATTTATTTTAGAAAAAATCCCAGTTATTATTACTTCAAATATTTCCTCTGTTTCTTTCCTCTTTCTTTGCTTTGAGTAGCCCCATTATACATGTTATACCTTTTGTAATCGTCCCACAGTGATTGGAAGATATTCTAATCTACGTTTTATTAATTTTTTTCTCTACATTTCAGTTTGGAGGGTTTCTACTGAGACATCTTCAAACTCTCTGATTCTAACCCCAGCCCTTTCCAATCATCTGATGGGTCCATTAAATATATTCTTTATTTCTTTAGTTTTTTATTCTACTATTTCCTTTATATTCTTTCTAAGGATTTCTATCTCTCTGTTTACATTATCCATCTCTTCTTGCAAGTTGTCCACCTTTTCCACTAGAGCCCTCAGCATATTGATCATATTTATTTTAAATTCTCAGTCTGATAATTTCATAATCTCTGCTATACCTGAATCTGCTTGTGGCACTTGCTTTGTCTCTTCAGACTATTTCTTCTTTTCTTTTATCATGCTATGTAATTTTTTTATTGAAAGCCAGTAACGATCAGGTATTTGGAAGTACACAGGACTTTGTATGACATCTTATTTTTATCTGACCAAGAGATACGCTGTGTTTACTGTTTTCTGTATCTGTAGTATCAGAGGATTCAATTTCCACACATGTGTTTGTCTTTATCTGTTGCATCTTTCATTTCCCTTAGAAGCCCCTTCTTAAATAGAGTCTGAGCCTTCCATTCTTTCAGCTGTGACCCACTGTATTATAAGGAGACCTTGTTGATGTTTGGTCAAGTCTGGGTTGAGGGGACACGTTCTATAATCTGATGCTTTGGTCTCAGTTTTTAAAATTTTTTTATTTTTTTTTATTTTTTTTTTTTTGGTCTCCGTTTTTTAGTGTGCCTGACTCCCTGGACTATGACCTTCACAAGTACTCCTCAGCTCTTTTCTTCTCTTCGGTGAAGGTGGATGTCTAGAAGGTTTGAAGTCTGGTAATCTCCCTTACCCCAAGTCCAAGAAGGCTCTGGTGAAGTCTTCTCCCTTGCTGCATAGGCCATTGTTATGGAGAATACTCTTCGCTTGTTTCCAAATAGTTACTTCTCCCCTCTTTCTTGGTCAAACAGGAGGCAATTTTTCTCTGATCTTTACCAAAGAAAACCTGTTGGGGATCCTAGGGGTAAACACCATGATTGTGGGGTCGGGGGTTGCTTTGATTAGGTCCCTAGGAATTTTTAATTCTCAAGTTAGTCCACACTCAGTCACCAGCAATTCATTGAAGCTACCTTTTAAGTTCCAGTTTTATAGATTTCAAGATTTTCTGCCTCAGGTGTGCTGAATCTCTGTTCACTATAATCTGTAATCTTGAGAATCAACAGTTTGGGGATTACAATTTGTCCCATGACTTCAATTCTGTGATGGAGTCAAGAATAGTCATTGATTTTTAATCTATTCATATTCTTTTCTTGTGAGGGTGGGATGATGACTTGCAAGCTCTTATTGGAGTGGAATCTTTCCTTTTGATTTTAGAAATTGTTTTCTTTAGCTCTTTGGATACATCAGGGCTTCCCATGCGGCTCAGCTGGTAAAGAATCCGCCTGCAGTGAGGGAGACCTGGGTTTGATCCCTGGGTTGGGAAGATCCTCTGGAGAAGGAAAAGGCCACCCACTCCAATACTCTGGCCTGGATAATTTTATGGACTGTATAGTCCATGTGTTAGCAAAGAGTCAGACATGACTGAGCGACTTTCATTTCTCCACACTTGGATACATTAAAATATCTGAAAAAAAGTCCACTAAAAGGCATGGAAGAATCTTCAATGCATTATTACTAAGTGAAAGAAGCCAGTTTCAAAAGGCTACATGCTGTATGAGTCCATTCATATGCCATTGTGGAAACGGCAGAAGTGTGGAGACAGACAAAAACAAAAAAGATCAGTGGTTGCCAGGAGTCAGGAGAAGGGAGGAGTAGGCAGAACACAGAGGATGTGGGGGGTGGTGACAATACTCTGTTTGACAGAATAATGATGGATACACGTCATTAATACATTTGTCCAAATCCCAAGAAAGTACACCACCTAGGGTCCCCTGGTTACTTCTCCAAACTCCTTTGGAGCCTCTCTCCTCCTCACTCCTGATATCTAGCCACTCCTGGGCCTTTCCTAGAACATGTGAAACCTTCCCAGTTCAGGATTTTTGCCGAACAACTTTCATCCGGCTTAGGTATCCTTCAGGTTGAGCTTCTGTGTCCCTTCCTTGACCTTACAACCCAAGTCAGAATCCATGTATTCTCTCTCCTTGTACCACGTTCCTTACGTGGACACATCACCATTTGTGTATTTATTGGTTTCCTGTCTGGGTCCCTAGTTGGGAGGCAAATTTCATGACAGGAAGGAAAGCATCCTTCTCCCTGAGGTCTTCCCAGCACCCAGCCCAGGGCCCAAATGGAGTAGGTGCTCGGTTGACACAGGTGGAATGAGGGAATAAAGGAGGTTTGTTCATCCATTCTGTAGCAGTTGATGCTGTTATCTCTGAGGAGTGACGTACCTGCTGCCGCACAACTAGCAGGTGGACATAAATGGGTGAGAACTCAGAATTAACAGTTCTTAGGTGAATATGCATCTAGGAAAGTATTTGCGAAGGGGATGGAAAGTAGGGGTGGGGGAGAAGTCGGGTGTGGAGCAAGTCAGTTTGGAAGATTCCAGACCAGTGACTCTCAGGGAAATAGTCCCCGGCGGAGGACCTGCAAGACATAGTTTCAGGATTTACAGTTGTTGGAAAACGTCCTCCGTTTTCATAATACGGATTGCTGATAAACGGTCCTGCTTGAGGGCTAATAGAAAACACAGCGCTTTCCCTGTAAGGGCAGGTTTTGCAGTTTATGGGAAGGAGTCAGGCTTAAAAGGCTCCATGGAAACTGCCCCCCGCCCCCGCTTTCTACCATTTTTCTAGGCAGAGCAAAGGGCTGCGGGGCGCGGGAGACGTCACCGGCGGTGCCAGGACCACACTCGCAGAGCGGAAAGTAGATCTTGGTGACCCTGCATCCCGCAGGCTGCACATCGCCCTCAGTCTGCACCTCACTTCTCAGACTCCACACGTCCCCACTGCAGCCCCTAGTAACCCCCAGTTCACCGCCTTGTCACCTAGCAGTCTCACATCGCCGCACAAAGGGCCAGAAGCTTGTCGGGACGGCGAGGACGCGGAGGGTCTGCGTGGAGCCAAGTCCCCAGCAGAGGGCGCGGGAGAGCCTCCCTGCGCCCGCGGGACAGGCGCGCGCCCGGCCGCCCCCGCGCCTGTACCTCCTGGCAGGTTGGTCAGTCAAGGCCGCCGCCTCCGCCGCCGCCGCCCCCCCCCCCCCCGCCTCCGCCTCCCCCCTCCCCCCCCCCCGCCTCCGCCTTTCTAAGAAACACTCTTCCGACTTCCTCTGCTGGGCAGTGAGTTCGCCTATACCTGTGTGCTCAGTCGCTAAGTCGCTAAGTCGTGTCCGACTCTTGGCGAGTCCATGGATTCTACCCCGCCAGGCTTCTCTGACCACGGAATTTTCGAGGCAAGAATACTGGAGTGGGTTACCATGTCCTACCCCAGGGGATCTTTCCGGCCCAGGGATCGAACCTGTGTCTCTTCTGTCTCCAGCATTGGCAGGCAGATTCTTAACTGCTGAGCTACCAGGGAAGCCCTAAATGGCCCTATGGATAGCCGAGAAATAAAGGTTAGTTATTATTATTATTATTATCATTTTCTGATGTATGGGTAACGGGTGATCTTAAGAAAGAAACCAAGAGTCTATGGACTGAGAACGGGACCGGGGATTGTGTTTGGCCTCTTTGCTTTTGTTTCTTTTTTGGCTTGGGTCGCCCGGTGTGCTGTTTCGGCATATAGTGTTTTTTGTCTGTCTGTTAATGTGTAGGTTAAAAATCGGCCTTCTCGGGAGACTGGGGTTGACATACACACTCTAATGTATATAAAATAGATAACAAAGAAGGACCTACTGTGTAGACCAAGGAACTCAATATTCTGTATTGGGGAACGAATCTTAAAAAAGAGTGGATACTGGTGAATGTGATGTGGCAGCCTGGATGGGAGGGCAGTCTGGGGGAGAATGGACACATGTGTAGATATGGCTGAGGCCCATCGGCTGTTCACCGGAAATTATCACAACATTGTTAATTGACAACAGGGAAGGTGTGACGAGACCTTTTTGGACATTAAATCCCCACACGGCCTTCTTAAATGTTTCTTTTTTTGTAAAGAACTTCCTTAGGAATGAAATTGACCAACTCAAAGAATGTTAGAGCTGGAAGGAATTTTTGAAATTAAACCACCTTCTTGTTATTACATATGTGGAATAGGAAGCCCAGAGAGGATAATGACAGAGCACCTGAGTGCAGTCGGTTTCCAGCCTGGAGCTCAAGCTGGAAGCAGTATCTCTCAGGGAAACGGAGTAGTGTGATGTTTAAAGATTTTATTCTATTCTTTATTAGGTAATAATTGTTGTAGGGCAAGTTGGAAGTTCAGGTTTTCATTTACCTTGCATCCTACCACTTCAAAATGATTGTTGTATTCTTCTGTATAATTTTCCAGATGTTTTCGTATATGTAAGTACTGGTAAAATGCTGTCTCAACTAAAATTGGATCATATTATCCATACCTCTTTGCCATATAGTTCCTACCAGATGCATAAAACTGTTGGATGGAGGGACCTTCATTAATTTAATCAGTTCCTTATGATAAGCAAGATTTTTTCAAATGTTAAACTCTTTTAAAAGATGCTGCACTCAACATTCCTGTTTATACATCTTTTGACAAAGTAATGTCTACCTCTTGATCAGTGTGAATTTTTTTTAATGTCAGTTTTAAAGACTATTTTAATTAATTTATTTGGCTGCGCTGGGTCTTAGTTGCTGCATGTGAACTCTTAGGTGTGGCCTGTGGGATCTAGTTCCCTGATCAGGGATTGAACCCGGGCCCCCTGCACTGGGAACTCAGAATCTTAGCCACTGGGCCACCAGGAAAGTCCCCAGTGTGAATTTTTGTAGGAACGTGGGGCGACTGGGTTTGGAATCTGGCTCTGGAGCTTACTGTGTGTCTTTACACAAATCACAACCTTTCTAGGCTCCAATTTCCTAATCTTTTAAGTGGAAGCAATCAGGCTACTGATTGTTTACAGTTATGGGGAGGATTAAATGAGATAATACATGTGAAATATTTGGTTAGTGCCTAGCACATAGCAAGTCCTAAATCAATATTAGCCACTGTTGCTGTTACTATTGTTGTTAATGCCACCATGACCCCTGAAGAAAACTGGTTCTTCAAAGAAACTCCCGTAGTTTCTATTACTCTTTAAAAGAGAGTAATCAGAATTTCAGGAGGAAGTCTTTAGGTGTAAAACTTTAGTAGCTAAATTAATATTTTCTATTTCTAACTTTGTTTACCCAGAGGATAAATAATAATTTTAAATGAAGTGTGTGCTGTGTAGCTATTTACCATGCTCTGCTTGCATAGCTTTCTGCCAGTCAAACCAGGAAAGCAGAGCTTTTTGCTGGATGTTCTTATGTAAGAATCAGCTGTTTTGTGATGGATAAAGCCACTTCCGATTCTTTCTCCTTTGGAAAATGCTCCAAGCCCGTCTTATCCCATAAAATCAGCAGAATATCTGTGCTATCATCTTTGCAACTTCCCTGTATCTTCAAGCTCTTCTCCTGTGATTGGGCCCACTAGTTCTTATTCCTAATAGATGTGGGAGAGTGCACAGAGCCAGAAGTTGTTGCCTCTCAAAGTTTGCTTTTCAATCTGGGAAGATATCCAAGGGTCGCACTGGGACAGATTTCAGGTTCATATTCGCACCTGAAGCTTTGTAAACTAGTTACGCTTCCTCCCAAAGCCTATATACTATCACCCTTATTTGTCCAAGGATCATGAAAAAGTAAGGAAACACTCATTCTGTTCTATAGGTTGATTTTGTTTGTATTTACACGTTTTTAATTGAGTTATAGTTGACGTACAATGTTATGTAAGTTTCAGGTGTACAACATAGTGATTCACAATTTTTAAAAGTTATACTCTGTTTATATTTATTATGAAATATTGCTATATTCCATGTACTGCACAATATGTCCTTGTAGCTTCTTTATTTTATACAAAGTAGTTTGTTACCTATCAATCCCTTACTCTTATCTTGTCCTTCCCCACCTGTCTCCCCACTGGTAATCACTAGTTTGTTCTCTATATCGGTGAGTTTAGTTTCTTTTCTTCGGTCATAGTTACTTGCTTGTTTTATTTTTTAGATTCCACATACAAGTGGTATCATTCAGTTATTGTCTTTCTCTGACTTATTTCACTAAGCATAATGCTCTCCAAGTCCATCCATGTTGTTACAAACGACAAAATTTCCTTCGTTTTATGGCTGAGTAGTATTCCATTGTGTGTGTGTCTATATATATACACCACATCTTCTTTATGCATTCCTCTGTTGATGGACACTTGGGTAGCTTCCATATCTTGGTTATTGTAAATAGTACTGCAGTGGATGCCGTGGTGCATGTATCTTTCCAAATGAGTCTTTCATTTTTTTTCGGATAGCTCCCTAGGAACACTCACCCTCTTTGAGAAGCTGGTGGAATGTCCAGAGGTTGATGGCCTAGCTCAGAAGTCAGTGGTCAGTGACCAAAAGTCATGGTGACCAGTTTTCTGAAATGCTGCCAGTAACTCCACGCTTACTTAGGGTAGCTTCCTCTTCTGCTCCACCGAGCATGGTGGACAGAGACACTCAACAGGATGGGTGGCATAAATGTGGTGGTTACATGAGTCCTTTGTGGACACAGCTTTTGTGGAATCTGAGCACCAAATGCTGGGACATCCTTGTCTAACTGAGGCCCGGGATGGCCCCGCGTGTGTCATTTGCCATGCTGTGTCGTCCTTTCCTCCGGTAATGACCAGGTCCAGTCTCCTGTGGTGTCTGTCTCTGCTTGTTGCCGTGGGTTTGTCAGTTTAGCTAGGCTCGAGCTTCGTTTCCTGAGTTTGCCTTCCCTTCCTGAGTGAAGGTTGGCCGCAAGAAAAGCTGGGGCAAGATTTGTCAGGTGGGAGTGAAGCCCCAGCCATTGTGTTCTGAAGTTGGGTGTACGAGCAGGTGTGATTGCCACTTGTATGCACTGGCCCCGACTCGCTGACACCCCTTGTTGCCGTGGGCCAGCACGGAAGCCGAGTGTGTGTGTGTGTGTGTGTGTGTCTGTGTGTATGTCTGTGTGTGTGAGTGTGTGTGTGTGTGTGTGTGTGTATCTCAGATTATTTTCAGCCAAGAGCAGTTGGCTGCTGTAAACATTAAGGTGAATATGTCTTTTCAAATTAGAGTTTTCATTTTTTTTCTGGATCCAGGAATGGAATTGCTGGATCAAATAGTAATTCTTTTTTAAATTTTTTGAAGAACCTCCATACCAGTTTCCATAGTGCCTGCACCAATTTACATTCCCACCAACAGTATAGGAGGGTTTCTTTTTCTCCACACCCTGTCTACCATTTCTTTGTAGAGTTTTTGATGACAGGCATTCTGACCTGTGTGCGGTGTTACCTCATTGTGGTTTTGATTTGCATTTCTCTGATGAGTAGCCATGTTGGTCATCTTTTCATGTGCCTCTTGGCCCTCTGTATGTCTGCTTTAGAGAATATCTATTTAGGTCTTCTGCCCGTTTTGTGATTAGGTTGTTTATCTTTTCTGCATTGAGTTGTATGAGCTGCTTGTGTATTTTAGATTTCTTAGGTTTACTTTTTGAATTTAATCTTTCATTTTTTTTCTGCAGTGTTTTTGGGGCCATGCTGCATGCCTTGTGGGATCTTAGTTCTGAATTAGGGATAGAACTTGGGCTCTCTGTGGGAGAAGGCGAGGGTGGGATGCTTTGAGAGAATAGCATTGAAACATGTATGTCATCATATGTGAAACAGGTCGCCAGTCCAGGATCGATGCATGAGACAGGGTGCTCAGGGCTGGTGCACTGGGATGACCCTGAGGGATGGAATGGGGAGGGAGGTGGGAGGCGGGTTCAGGGTGGGAAACACATGTACACCCATGGCTGATTCATGTCAATGGATGGCAAAAAGCTGCACTACAATATTGTAAATAATTAGCCTCCAATTAAAATAAATTAATTAGTTAAAAATAAAATGAATAGATACCCAGCAAGGACCTACTGTATAGCACAGGGAACTCTGCTCAATGTGAGTGCCTGCTCAGTCACTTCAGTTGTGTCGGACTCTGCAGCCCTATGGACTGTAGCCCACCAAGCCCCTCTGTGCATGGGATTCTCCAGGCAAGACTACTGGAGTGGGTTGCCATGCACTTCTCCAGGGGATCTTCCTGACCCAGGGATCGAACCTGCATCTCCTGCATTGCAGGCAGATTCTTTATCACTCAGCCACCAGAAAAGTTCTGCTCAATATTCTGTAATAATCTAAATGGGAAGAATTTTGAAGAAAATAGACACATGTGTGTGTATAACTGAATCACTCTGCCGTACACCTGAGACAGACACGACATTGTTAATCAACTATACCACAACACAAGAGAAAAATAAAAAAGAAGAAGGACTCGGGCTCTCGGCGGTGAGTGAGGAGTGCTGGGTGCCGTGCTGCCGGGCAGTTTGCTATGTTGTGGATAATAACCCCTTGTCAGTTGCATCCTTTGAAAATACTTTCTCCTATTCAGTAGGTTTTCTTTTTAGTTTTGTTGGTGGTTTCCTTTGCTGTGCATAATAAGCTTTTCAGTTTGATTAGGTCCCATTTGTTTACTTTTGCTTTGATTGATATTTCTTTTGCCTTGGGTGATTGATCTAAGAAAATGTCACTATGATTTATGTCACAGAATGTTTCACCTATGTTTTTTCTAGGGGTTGCACAGTGTCTTGTTTTACATTTAAGTTTTTAAACCATTTTGAGTTTGTTTTTGTGTATGGTGTGAAGAAATGTGCTAATTTCACACTTTCATGTGTAGCATCCAGTTTTCCCAGCACCGCTTGCTTGTCTTCTCCGTTGTATAGTTTTGCCTCTTTTGTCATGGATTAATTGACAGCAGGAGTGTGGGTTTATTTTGGGGGTCTCTATTCTGTTCTTTGATCTATATGTCTGTTTTTGTTCCAGTACCATGGTGGTTTGATTACTGTGGCTGACAAAAGAATTTTTGATTTGTCAAAAAAAAAAAAAAAAAAGATTTGTACATGACAGTTAACTAAGGCTCTGTTACCCTTGCGTTCTTTTTTTAGTGTTAATTGTTGATTATTTCTTTTTAATTAATTAATTAATTTCTTTATTTGGCTGCACTGGGTATTTGTTGTGGCATGTGGGATCTTAGTTCCCTGACCAGGCATTGAACCCAGGTGCCCTGTAGTGAGAGTACAGAGTCTTAGCCACTGGACCACCAGAGAAGTCCCACCCTTGCTTTCTTTTTAAAAAACATTTATTTATTTATTTTTGACGGCACTGGGTCTTTGTTGCTGCGTGCGAGCTTTCTCTGGCTGTGGTGAGTGGGGGCTGCCCTCTAGTTGTCCTGCATGGGCTTCTCGCTGCAGTGGCCTCTCTCGCTGTGGAGCACGGGCTCTAGGGTGCCTGCGCTTCAATAGTTGCAGCTCGTGGGCTCAGTAGTTGTGCTTCCTAGGATTTAGAGCACAAGCTCAATAGTTGTGGCACACGAGCTTGTCTGCTCCATGGCTTGTGGGATCTTCCTGCACCAGGGATCGAACCCGTGTCTCCTGCATTGCAGGCAGATTCTTTATCACTGAGACACCTGGGAAGCCCTGCAAGGCAGATTCTTAACTCCTGAATCACCAGGGAAACCTCCTTCCTTTCTTTTTTATGTCAAACTCTTTGAAACTGTACTCTACTTTTCTTGCCAACTTATTTTTCTTCTGATTTTCTCTACAATCCCTTGAATGAGACTCCTGCCTTACAAAACACTTTCCACTTCCGTGGGGACTTCCCACACCCAGGTCTCAGTCTCCTTTATTTCTGTGTCTGTCTGTCTCTCCACAGTTGGCTACTTTCCCTTTCTTGAATTGCTCTCCTCTCTGGGTTTCCGTGACCTGCTCTCTTTGGGATTTTATCCTGTCTCTCCAGGTGCTCCTCGTCTGTCTGGTTTGCTGACTTTTCTCCTCCCCACTCTTCAAGGATCAGTTGTTGCCCAAAGCCCAGTTCTTAGCACTCTTGAATTCTCACTTTTCCCTTTATGATCTCCTCTTCTCTCTTGGATTCCACCATCGTCCCTTCACCCTCATGATTCGTTCATACAAATATATGCCTTTATCTCTGCCGGCTATCCTGAATGCCAGGATTGTTTCAGCATCAATTCTTCGGTGCTCAGCTCTCTTTATATTCCAACTCTCACATCCATACATGACCACTGGAAAAACCATAGCCTTGACTAGATGGACCTTTGTTGGCAAAAGAATGTCTCTGCTTTTTAATATGCTGTCTAGGTTGGTCATAACTTTCCTTCCAAGGAGTAAGCGCCTTTTAATTTCATGGCTGCAGTCACAATCAGCAGACTCTGAAAGTGACAGTTGCTCAGTCCTGTCTGACTCTTTGACACCCCATGGACGATACAGTCTATAGAACTCTCCAGGCCAGAATACTGGCCTGGGTAGCCATTCGTCTCTCTAGGGGGTCTTCCCAACCCAGGGATCGAACCCAGGTCTCCTGCATTGCAGGCAGATTCTTTACCAGCTGAGCCACCAGGGAAGCCCTTAGGGGCTCTCAGGGGCACTAAATGGGATCAGTAAATTGAAGCTCATGGGAATAGCCCATGACCAGTGAGAACACAGTTCCCAAAGGAAAAAAAATAGAGCCCCTTTTCCTACCCCTGTGGTACTGAGAGCCTAACAGGCAGCAAGGCCAGGGGTCTCAAAACGGAGGAAATAGGCTGCAAGTGCCAGACGTTTTTATCTCTCTTAAGCGGCAGGAGGAGACAAACCAGCGATATTTTTTCTTCTCTATACAAATTTAAAAGGTTTCTCTTAACATGCTGTGTTGCCATGACACCTGGTTTCGCCTGAAGCTAACTACTCTCAAACCTTGAGTTAACCAATACATTTCTTTTTCTTATGGAAATGTTGTCTTAAGCTATGTTAATGTACCCCAGACTCTATCTTCAAGTTGGTTCCACCAAAGGGCCTAACCTACTTACTCAGATATTGTTCCCTAATCTATGTCAAGGAAACTACTTGTTGGTAATCTGCCCTTCTACCAGATTCAAGTCAATCGTTTCATGGCCAGGGATGAATTATCTGGTGCCATTCTAAATTCTAAGACATTCCTTTCTTTTCATTAACAGACTGTGAGTGACTATATAACTTGCAGCTAAACACTAGGAGGTGGGTACTCTTTTGCCCCCTTCTGATGCCTATGTCAGAAGCTTTCTCTATCTCATTTATACTTTAATAAAACTTTATTACACAAAAGCTCTGAGTGATCCAGCCTTGTCTCTGCCCCGGATCGAATTCGTCTCCTCCAGAGGCCAAGAATCCCAGCGTCTTATCGTTCAGCAACAATCTTTCAGTACCTACCTATCTACCATCTATCTATGTGAATATATATATACAGATACAGTCTCTTCCTATAAAGTTCGGGTCCTCCTAACAAAAATATCCTTTAGGGAGGAAGTTAACCCTTCTAAAATCTCACAAAAAACCCATCGTTTTCACTCGCTTGTCACTTCATGAATACCTCAGCACCTCAGTTGCCTCATCTATCAGATGGGAACATTGATAACACTTTCCTCGTGGCTTTTCAATTTAATTAAATGAAGCAGAGCATGTAAAACACCCAGGACATCACTTAGTAGATCTAAGTAACATACTTAAGTTTTTTTTTTAATAGGTAGAATTGAAATCAAGATCCCCCTTCAATAATCGAGATAGACCATGCCCTTTCCCAAAAAGCTTACTAACTGTCGATAAATACGCTAACCAAAAAAACTTTCATTTCCTACTGACTTCGTTAAGTCTCTGTGCCTCAGCTTCCTCATCTATAAAATGGGAATATTGACAGCACCTTCCTCGTAGATTTTCTTTTTAATTAAATGAAGCTTAACATGTAAAACAGCCACCATTGTTTAGGAGAGCTAACGAACATACACAGTATTGTTTTTTTAAGAGTGCTAAACTCTTTATTTTTCTCCCCTCAGCTTTGGAGATTTTCTTTTTAGCTTACTGATTTTTATTTTTAATTAAATGAAACAGAGCATGTAAACTACCCAGGACATGCTTAGTCGAGTTAAGTAACATACTTAATTTTTTTAATAGAATGGAAATATTTTCCCCCCAAGAATCTAATAGACAATGCCCTTACCAACACAGTTTATTAAGTATGGATAAATATACTCACCAATACATCATCTTTCACTTACTAATTACTTCCTTAATGCCTCTGTGCCTCGGTTTCCTCATATATAGAATGGGAATATTGATAACACCTTCCTTGTACATATTATTTGTAATTACCTGAAGCAGAGCATGTAAAACACTGAGGACATGCTTAGTAGAGTTAAGTAACATACTTAATTTTGTTTTTTTAATAAAATTGAAATCAAGTTTTCTTCCTGAATCATTCTAGATAGACGATGCCCTTTCCCACAAAGATGACTAAGTATAGATAAATATGGTTAGCAAAAGCAATACTCTTTCACTTACTAGCAACTTCATTAAGGCCTCAGTTTCCTGAAGTATAAATGGAATATTGATAACAATTTTCTCATAGATTTTGTTTTCAATTAAATGAAGCAGACCCTGTAAAACACAGAGGACATTGCTTAGTAGTCTCAGTAACATACTTAATTTTGTTTTATCTTTTGAATAGAGATCACTGAAATTGATTTCCCCCCAGAACATTCTAGATAGACAGTGTACTTTCCACAAAGTTTACCGAGTGTAGATAAATATGCTCTCAAAACAACGGGATCTCTTTCACTCACTAGTAACTTCATTGATGCCTCTGTACCTCAGTTTCCTCATCTATAAAATGGGAATGTTGATAACATACTGCTTGTAGATTTTCTTTGTAATTAAATGAAGCAGAGCATGTAACATACCCAGGACATTGCTCAGTAGATCCAAGTAACATACTTAATGTTTTTCTTAATAGACAGAATTGAAACCTAGATTTATTTCCACACAATCTAGATAGTCAAAGCACATTCTCATGAATTTTGCAAAGGGTCGATGAATACCTCACCAAAACGCATGTCTTTCAATTACTAGTTAATTTCATTCATGCCTCTGTGCCTCACTTTCCTCATTCATAAAATGGGAATGTTGATAACACCATCCTCGTAGATTTTCTTTTGAAGTAAATGAAGCAGAACATGTGAAACACCGAGGACATTTCTTAGTAGATCTAAGTAACAGACTTCATTTGGTTTACTTTTGTAAGAGATGGAATTGAAAACGAGTATTTTTCCCCCAACAGTCTGGATGGTCTTTTCCCAAAAAGTTTACTAAGTATAGATAAATATGCTCACCAAAACGCATGTCTTTCACTTCCTAGCAACTTCACTAATACCTCTGTGTTTCAGTGTCCTCATGTATAAAATGGGAACGTTGAGAACACCTTCCGTGTAGTTTTTCTTTTGAATTAAATGCAGGCAAGCAGGTAAAACGAGGTGGACTTTGTTTAGTAGATCTAAGTATCATACTTAATTTTGCTGTTTTTTTTTTTTTCTAAAAGATGGAGTTGACAAGGAGCTTTTTTCCCCAATGATCTAGAGACAGTGCCGTTTCTGCAAATTTTACTCTGTCCGTGAGCACGCTCACCATAAAGCATCTCTTTCACATATTAGTAAGTTCATTAATGCCTTTGTGCCTCAGTTTACTCATGTATAAACTGGGAGTGATGAGAACACATTCCTTTTTGGTTTTTTTTTTTTTTTTTTTTTTGATTAAATGAAGCAGCGCATATGACAAATCCAGGGTGTTACTTAGGACATCTAAGTAAAACACTTGAATTCTTTTTTTTATAAGAGACTGTTAAAACTGAGTTTTTTCCTCCAACAATCTAGACAGACAATGCCCTTTGCCAGAAAGTTTACTCAATGTACATAAATACGCTCTCAATGAAATCACCCATTTCACTTCTTGTACCTTCATTAGTGCCTCTGTGCCTCAGTTTCCTCAGCTGTAAAATGGGATGGGAATGTTGATAACACCTTCCTTGTAGATTTTCTTTTTAATTTCATGAAGCAGAGCATAGAAAACACCCAGGACATTTCTTAGTGGATCTAAGTAGCATTCTTAATTTTTTTCAATAGAATTGAAATACAGTAATTCCCACCCCCCAAACCTAGATAGAGAATGCCCTTTCACACAACGTTTACTAAGTATAGATAAATACGCTCAGCAAAATCATTGCTCTCACTTACTGCTGCTGCTCCTAGGTTGCTTCCGTCGTGTCCGACTCTGTGCGACCTCATAGATGGCAGCCCACCAGGCTCCCCGGGCCCTGGGATTCTCCAGACAAGAACATTGGAGTGGGGTGCCATTTCCTTCTCCAATGCATGAAATACTAGTAGATTTAATAATGGTCTCTGTACCTCACTTTCCTCATCTATAAAATGCGAATGTTGATAACACCTTCCTCGTAGATTTTCTTTTGGTTTGTTTGTTTTGTTTTTGTTTTTGTTTTTTTTCATTTATTTTTATTCGTTGGAGGCTAATTCCTTTACAATATTGTAGTGGTTTTTGCCGTACATTGATATAAATCAGCTATGGATTTACATGTGTTCCCCATCCCGATCCCCACTCCCGCCTCCCTCTCCACCCCATCCCTCTGGGTCTTCCCAGTGCACCAGCCCTGAGCACCCGTCTCCTGCATCCAATCTGGGCTGGTGATCTGTTTCACCCTTGACAGTATCCTTGTTTCAATGCTGTTCTCTCTGAACATCCCACCCTCGCCTTCTCCCACAGAGTCTAAAAGATTTTCTTTTTGATTAAATGAAGCAGAGCATGTAAAACACCGAGGACCTTTACTAGTAGATCCAAGGAACATACTTAGTTTTGCTTTTTTGAAAAATAGTATTGAAATCGAATTTTTTTGCCCCAACAGTCTAGATACACAAACCCTTTTCCCACAAGTTTCCTAGGTATATATACATAGGCTCACAAGAAACCCATCGTTTTCACTCGTCACTTCATGAACACCTCGGCACCTCAGTTTCCTCATCTATAAAATGGGAATGTTGATAACATACTGCTTGTAGATTTTCTTTGTAATTAAATGAAGCAGAGCATGTAAAATACCCAGGACATTGCTTAGTAGATCCAAGTAACATACTTCATGTTTTTTTTAATAGACAGAATTGAAACCTAGATTTATTTCCTCACAATCTAGATAGTCAAAGCACATTCTCATGAATTTTGCAAAGGGTCGATGAATACCTCACCAAAACGCATGTCTTTCAATTACTAGTTAATTTCATTCATGCCTCTGTGCCTCACTTTCCTCATCCATAAAATGGGAATGTTGATAACACCATCCTCGTAGATTTTCTTTTGAAGTAAATGAAGCAGAACATGTGAAACACTGAGGACATTTCTTTTTTTTTTTTCCGAGGACATTTCTTAGTAGATCTAAGTAACATACTTAATTTGGTTTACTTTTGTAAGAGATGGAATTGAAAACGAGTATTTTTCCCCCCAACAATCTGGATGGTCTTTTCCCAAAAAGTTTACTAAGTATAGATAAATATGCTCACCAAAACGCATGTCTTTCACTTCCTAGCAACTTCACTAATACCTCTGTGCTTCAGTGTCCTCATGTATAAAATGGGAACGTTGATAACACCTTCCGTGTAGTTTTTCTTTTGAATTAAATGCAGGCAAGCAGGTAAAACGAGATGGACTTTGTTTAGTAGATCTAAGTATCATACTTAATTTTGGTGTTTTTTTCCCTAAAAGATGGAGTTGACAAGGAGCTTTTTTCCCCAATGATCTAGAGACAGTGCCGTTTCTGCACATTTTACTGTGTCCATAAGCACGCTGATGCACAGAGACTTAACGAAGTCAGTAGGAAATGAAAGTTTTTTTGGTTAGCGTATTTTTCGACAGTTAGTAAGCTTTTTGGGAAAGGGCATGGTCTATCTCGATTATTGAAGGGGGATCTTGATTTCAATTCTACCTATTGAAAAAAAAACTTAAGTATGTTACTTAGATCTACTAAGTGATGTCCTGGGTGTTTTACAAGCTCTGCTTTATTTAATTAAATTGAAAAGCCACGAGGAAAGTATTATCAATATTCCCATTTGTTAGATGAGGAAACTGAGGTGCCGAGGTATTCATGAAGTGACAAGTGAGTGAAAACGATGGGTTTGTAATGAGCCTATGTATCTATACCTAGGAAACTTGTGGGAAAGGGGTTTGTCTATCTAGACTGTTGGGGCAAAGAAATTCGATTTCAATACTATTTTTCAAAAAAGCAAAAATAAGTATGTTCCTTGGATCTACTAGTAAAGGTCCTCGGTGTTTTACACGCTCTGCTTCATTTAATCAAAAAGAAAATCTTTTAGACTCTGTGGGAGAAGGCGAGGGTGGGATGTTCAGAGAGAACAGCATTGAAACAAGGATACTGTCAAGGGGTGAAACAGATCACCAGCCCAGATTGGATGCAGGAGACGGGTGCTCAGGGCTGGTGCACTGGGAAGACCCAGAGGGATGGGGTGGAGAGGGAGGCGGGAGTGGGGATCGGGATGGGGAACACATGTAAATCCATGGCTGATTTATGTCAATGTACGGCAAAAACCACTACAATATTGGAAAGGAATTAGCCTCCAACGAATAAAAATAAATGAAAAAAAACAAAACAAAAACCAAAACAAAGAAACCAAAAGAAAACCTACGAGGAAGGTGTTATCAACATTCGCATTTTATAGATGAGGAAACTGAGGTACAGAGACCATTATTAAATCTACTAGTATTTCATGCATTGGAGAAGGAAATGGCACCCCACTCCAATGTTCTTGTCTGGAGAATCCCAGGGCCCGGGGAGCCTGGTGGGCTGCCATCTATGAGGTCGCACAGAGTCGGACACGACGGAAGCAACCTAGGAGCAGCAGCAGTAAGTGAGAGCAATGATTTTGCTGAGCGTATTTATCTATACGTCGTAACCGTTGTGTGAAAGGGCATTCTCTATCTAGGTTTGGGGGGTGGGAATTACTGTATTTCAATTCTATTGAAAAAAATTAAGAATGCTACTTAGATCCACTAAGAAATGTCCTGGGTGTTTTATATGCTCTGCTTCATGAAATTAAAAAGAAAATCTACAAGCAAGGTGTTATCAACATTCCCATCCCATTTTACAGCTGAGGAAACTGAGGCACAAAGGCACTAGTGAAGTTACAAGAAGTCAAATGGATGATTTCTTTGAGAGCGTATTTATATACACTCAGTAAACTTTGTGGCAAAGGGCATTGTCTGTCTAGATTGTTGGAGGTAAAAACTCAGTTTTAACTGTCTCTTATGAAAAAAAGAATTCAAGTGTTTTACTTAGATCTCCTAAGGAACACCCTGGATTTGCCATATGCGCTGCTTCATTTAATCAAAAAAAAAAAAAAACAAACAAACCAAACAGGAATGTGTTCTCATCACTCCCAGTTTATACATGAGTAAACTGAGGCACAAAGGCATTAATGAACTTACTAATATGTGAAAGAGATGCTTTATGGTGAGTGTGCTCACGGACAGAGTAAAATTTGCAGAAACGGCACTGTCTCTAGATCATTGGGGAAAAAAGCTCCTTGTCAACTCCATCTTTTAGAAAAAAAAACACCAAAATTAAGTATGATACTTAGATCTACTAAACAAAGTCCACCTCGTTTTACCTGCTTGCCTGCATTTAATTCAAAAGAAAAACTACACGGAAGGTGTTCTCAACGTTCCCATTTTATACATGAGGACACTGAAGCACAGAGGTATTAGTGAAGTTGCTAGGAAGTGAAAGACATGCGTTTTGGTGAGCATATTTATCTATACTTAGTAAACTTTTTGGGAAAAGACCATCCAGATTGTTGGGGGAAAAATACTCGTTTTCAATTCCATCTCTTACAAAAGTAAACCAAATTAAGTATGTTACTTAGATCTACTAAGAAATGTCCTCGGTGTTTCACATGTTCTGCTTCATTTACTTCAAAAGAAAATCTACGAGGATGGTGTTATCAACATTCCCATTTTATGGATGAGGCAAGTGAGGCACAGAGGCATGAATTAAATTAACTAGTAATTGAAAGAGATGCGTTTTGGTGAGGGATTCATCGACCCTTTGCAAAATTCATGAGAATGTGCTTTGACTATCTAGATTGTGAGGAAATAAATCTAGGTTTCAATTCTGTCTATTAAAAAAAACATGAAGTATGTTACTTGGATCTACTAAGCAATGTCCTGGGTATTTTACATGCTCTGCTTCATTTAATTACAAAGAAAATCTACAAGCAGTATGTTATCAACATTCCCATTTTATAGATGAGGAAACTGAGGTGCCGAGGTGTTCATGAAGTGACGAGTGAAAACGATGGGTTTCTTGTGAGCCTATGTATCTATACCTAGGAAACTTGTGGGAAAGGGGTTTGTCTATCTAGACTGTTGGGGCAAAAAAATTCCATTACAATACTATTTTTCAAAAAAGCAAAACTAAGTATGTTCCTTGGATCTACTAGTAAAGGTCCTCGGTGTTTTACACGCTCTGCTTCATTTAATCAAAAAGAAAATCTTTTAGACTCTGTGGGAGAAGGCGAGGGTGGGATGTTCAGAGAGAACAGCATTGAAACAAGGATACTGTCAAGGGTGAAACAGATCACCAGCCCAGGTTGGATGCAGGAGACGGGTGCTCAGGGCTGGTGCACTGGGAAGACCCACAGGGATGGGGTGGAGAGGGAGGCGGGAGTGGGGATCGGGATGGGGAACACATGTAAATCCATGGCTGATTTATGTCAATGTACGGCAAAAACCACTACAATATTGGAAATGAATTAGCCTGCAACGAATAAAAATAAATGAAAAAAAACAAAACAAAAAAACAAAACAAACAAACCAAAAGAAAATCTACGAGGAAGGTGTTATCAACATTCGCATTTTATAGATGAGGAAACTGAAGTACAGAGACAATTATTAAATCTACTAGTATTTCATGCATTGGAGAAGGAAATGGCACCCCACTCCAATGTTCTTGTCTGGAGAATCCCAGGGCCCGGGGAGCCTGGTGGGCTGCCATCTATGAGGTCGCACAGAGTCGGACACGACGGAAGCAACCTAGGAGCAGCAGCAGTAAGTGAGAGCAATGATTTTGCTGAGCGTATTTATCTATACTTAGTAAACGTTGTGTGAAAGGGCATTCTCTATCTAGGTTTGGGGGGTGGGAATTACTGTATTTCAATTCTATTGAAAAAAATTAAGAATGCTACTTAGATCCACTAAGAAATGTCCTGGGTGTTTTATATGCTCTGCTTCATGAAATTAAAAAGAAAATCTACAAGCAAGGTGTTATCAACATTCCCATCCCATTTTACAGCTGAGGAAACTGAGGCACAAAGGCACTAGTGAAGTTACAAGAAGTCAAATGGATGATTTCTTTGAGAGCGTATTTATGTGCACTCAGTAAAATTTCTGGCAAAGGGCATTGTCTGTCTAGATTGTTGGAGGAAAAAACTCAGTTTTAACTGTCTCTTATGAAAAAAAGAATTCAAGTGTTTTACTTAGATCTCCTAAGGAACACCCTGGATTTGCCATATGCGCTGCTTCATTTAATCAAAAAAAAAAAAAAAAAAAACAAACCAAAAAGGAATGTGTTCTCATCACTCCCAGTTTATACATGAGTAAACTGAGGCACAAAGGCATTAATGAACTTACTAATATGTGAAAGAGATGCTTTATGGTGAGCGTGCTCACGGACAGAGTAAAATTTGCAGAAACGGCACTGTCTCTAGATCATTGGGGAAAAAAGCTCCTTGTCAACTCCATCTTTTAGAAAAAAAAACATCAAAATTAAGTATGATACTTAGATCTACTAAACAAAGTCCACCTCGTTTTACCTGCTTGCCTGCATTTAATTCAAAAGAAAAACTACACGGAAGGTGTTCTCAACGTTCCCATTTTATACATGAGGACACTGAAGCACAGAGGTATTAGTGAAGTTGCTAGGAAGTGAAAGACATGCGTTTTGGTGAGCATATTTATCTATACTTAGTAAACTTTTTGGGAAAAGACCATCCAGATTGTTGGGGGAAAAATACTCGTTTTCAATTCCATCTCTTACAAAAGTAAACCAAATTAAGTATGTTACTTAGATCTACTAAGAAATGTCCTCGGTGTTTCACATGTTCTGCTTCATTTACTTCAAAAGAAAATCTACGGGGATGGTGTTATCAACACTCCCATTTTATGAATGAGGAAAGTGAGGCACAGAGGCATGAATGAAATTAACTAGTAATTGAAAGACATGCGTTTTGGTGAGGTTATTCATCGACCCTTTGCAAAATTCATGAGAATGTGCTTTGACTAACTAGATTGTGAGGAAATAAATCTAGGTTTCAATTCTGTCTATTAAAAAAAACATGAAGTATGTTACTTGGATCTACTAAGCAATGTCCTGGGTATTTTACATGCTCTGCTTCATTTAATTACAAAGAAAATCTACAAGCAGTATGTTATCAACATTCCCATTTTATAGATGAGGAAACTGAGGTGCCGAGGTGTTCATGAAGTGACGAGTGAAAACGATGGGTTTCTTGTCAGCCTATGTATCTATACCTAGGAAACTTGTGGGAAAGGGGTTTGTCTATCTAGACTGTTGGGGCAAAAAAATTCGATTTCAATACTATTTTTCAAAAAAGCAAAACTAAGTATGTTCCTTGGATCTACTAGTAAAGGTCCTCGGTGTTTTACATGCTCTGCTTCATTTAATCAAAAAGAAAATCTTTTAGACTCTGTGGGAGAAGGCGAGGGTGGGATGTTCAGAGAGAACAGCATTGAAACAAGGATACTGTCAAGGGTGAAACAGATCACCAGCCCAGATTGGATGCAGGAGACGGGTGCTCAGGGCTGGTGCTCTGGGAAGACCCAGAGGGATGGGGTGGAGAGGGAGGCGGGAATGGGGATCGGGATGGGGAACACATGTAAATCCATGGCTGATTTATGTCAATGTACGGCAAAAACCACTACAATATTGGAAAGGAATTAGCCTCCAACGAATAAAAATAAATGAAAAAAAACAAAAACAAAAACAAAACAAACAAACCAAAAGAAAATCTACGAGGAAGGTGTTATCAACATCCGCATTTTATAGATGAGGAAACTGAGGTACAGAGACCATTATTAAATCTACTAGTATTTCATGCATTGGAGAAGGAAATGGCACCCCACTCCAATGTTCTTGTCTGGAGAATCCCAGGGCCCGGGGAGCCTGGTGCGCTGCCATCTATGAGGTCGCACAGAGTCGGACACGACGGAAGCAACCTAGGAGCAGCAGCAGTAAGTGAGAGCAATGATTTTGCTGAGCGTATTTATCTATACTTAGTAAACGTTGTGTGAAAGGGCATTCTCTATCTAGGTTTGGGGGGTGGGAATTACTTTATTTCAATTCTATTGAAAAAAATTAAGAATGCTACTTAGATCCACTAAGAAATGTCCTGGGTGTTTTCTATGCTCTGCTTCATGAAATTAAAAAGAAAATCTACAAGGAAGGTGTTATCAACATTCCCATCCCATTTTACAGCTGAGGAAACTGAGGCACAGAGGCACTAATGAAGGTACAAGAAGTGAAATGGGTGATTTCATTGAGAGCGTGTTTATGTACATTCAGTAAACTTTCTGGCAAAGGGTATTGTCTGTCTAGATTGTTGGAGGAAAAAACTCAGTTTTAACTGTCTCTTATAAAAAAAAGAATTTAAGTGTTTTACTTAGATCTCCTAAGTAACACCCTGGATTTGTCATATGCGCTGCTTCATTTAATCAAAAACAAAAAAATAAAGAGGAATGTGTTCTCAACATTCCCAGTTTATACATGAGTAAACTGAGGCACAAAGGCATTAATGAACTTACTAATATGTGAAAGAGATGCTTTATGGTGAGCGTGCTCACGGACAGAGTAAAATTTGCAGAAACGGCACTGTCTCTAGATCATTGGGGAAAAAAGCTCCTTGTCAACTCCATCTTTTAGAAAAAAAAAACACCAAAATTAAGTATGATACTTAGATCTACTAAACAAAGTCCACCTCGTTTTACCTGCTTGCCTGCATTTAATTCAAAAGAAAAACTACACGGAAGGTGTTCTCAACGTTCCCATTTTATACATGAGGACACTGAAGCACAGAGGTATTAGTGAAGTTGCTAGGAAGTGAAAGACATGCGTTTTGGTGAGCATATTTATCTATACTTAGTAAACTTTTTGGGAAAAGACCATCCAGATTGTTGGGGGAAAAATACTCGTTTTCAATTCCATCTCTTACAAAAGTAAACCAAATTAAGTATGTTACTTAGATCTACTAAGAAATGTCCTCGGTGTTTCACATGTTCTGCTTCATTTACTTCAAAAGAAAATCTACGGGGATGGTGTTATCAACACTCCCATTTTATGAATGAGGAAAGTGAGGCACAGAGGCATGAATGAAATTAACTAGTAATTGAAAGACATGCGTTTTGGTGAGGTATTCATCGACCCTTTGCAAAATTCATGAGAATGTGCTTTGACTATCTAGATTGTGAGGAAATAAATCTAGGTTTCAATTCTGTCTATTAAAAAAAACATGAAGTATGTTACTTGGATCTACTTAGCAATGTCCTGGGTATTTTACATGCTCTGCTTCATTTAATTACAAAGAAAACCTACAAGCAGTATGTTATCAACATTCCCATTTTATAGATGAGGAAACTGAGGTGCCGAGGTGTTCATGAAGTGACGAGTGAAAACGATGGGTTTCTTGTGAGCCTATGTATCTATATCTAGGAAACTTGTGGGAAAGGGGTTTGTCTATCTAGACTGTTGGGGCAAAAAAATTCCATTTCAATACTATTTTTCAAAAAAGCAAAACTAAGTATGTTCCTTGGATCTACTAGTAAAGGTCCTCGGTGTTTTACATGCTCTGCTTCATTTAATCAAAAAGAAAATCTTTTAGACTCTGTGGGAGAAGGCGAGGGTGGGATGTTCAGAGAGAACAGCATTGAAACAAGGATACTGTCAAGGGTGAAACAGATCACCAGCCCAGATTGGATGCAGGAGACGGGTGCTCAGGGCTGGTGCACTGGGAAGACCCAGAGGGATGGGGTGGAGAGGGAGGCGGGAGTGGGGATCGGGATGGGGAACACATGTAAATCCATGGCTGATTCATGTCAATGTACGGCAAAAACCACTACAATATTGGAAAGGAATTAGCCTCCAACGAATAAAAATAAATGAAAAAAAACAAAAACAAAAACAAAACAAACAACCAAAAGAAAATCTACGAGGAAGGTGTTATCAACATTCGCATTTTATAGATGAGGAAAGTGAGGTACAGAGACCATTATTAAATCTACTAGTATTTCATGCATTGGAGAAGGAAATGGCACCCCACTCCAATGTTATTGTCTCGAGAATCCCAGGGACCGGGGAGCCTGGTGGGCTGCCATCTATGAGGTCGCACAGAGTCGGACACGACGGAAGCAACCTAGGAGCAGCAGCAGTAAGTGAGAGCAATGATTTTGCTGAGCGTATTTATCTATACTTAGTAAACGTTGTGTGAAAGGGCATTCTCTATCTAGGTTTGGGGGGTGGGAATTACTTTATTTCAATTCTATTGAAAAAAATTAAGAATGCTACTTAGATCCACTAAGAAATGTCCTGGGTGTTTTCTATGCTCTGCTTCATGAAATTAAAAAGAAAATCTACAAGGAAGGTGTTATCAACATTCCCATCCCATTTTACAGCTGAGGAAACTGAGGCACAGAGGCACTAATGAAGGTACAAGAAGTGAAATGGGTGATTTCATTGAGAGCGTATTTATGTACATTCAGTAAACTTTCTGGCAAAGGGCATTGTCTGTCTAGATTGTTGGAGAAAAAAACTCAGTATTAACTGTCTCTTATAAAAAAAAGAATTTAAGTGTTTTACTTAGATCTCCTAAGTAACACCCTGGATTTGTCATATGCGCTGCTTCATTTAATCAAAAAAAACCCCAAAAAAACAAAGAGGAATGTGTTCTCAACAGTCCCAGTTTATACATGAGTAAACTGAGGCACAAAGGCATTAATGAACTTACTAATATGTGAAAGAGATGCTTTATGGTGAGCGTGCTCATGGACAGAGTAAAATTTGCAGAAACGGCACTGTCTCTAGATCATTGGGGAAAAAAGCTCCTTGTCAACTCCATCTTTTAGAAAAAAAAAACACCAAAATTAAGTATGATACTTAGATCTACTAAACAAAGTCCACCTCGTTTTACCTGCTTGCCTGCATTTAATTCAAAAGAAAAACTACACGGAAGGTGTTATCAACGTTCCCATTTTATACATGAGGACACTGAAGCACAGAGGTATTAGTGAAGTTGCTAGGAAGTGAAAGACATGCGTTTTGGTGAGCATATTTATCTATACTTAGTAAACTTTTTGGGAAAAGACCATCCAGATTGTTGGGGGAAAAATACTCGTTTTCAATTCCATCTCTTACAAAAGTAAACCAAATTAAGTATGTTACTTAGATCTACTAAGAAATGTCCTCGGTGTTTCACATGTTCTGCTTCATTTACTTCAAAAGAAAATCTACGAGGATGGTGTTATCAACATTCCCATTTTATGAATGAGGAAAGTGAGGCACAGAGGCATGAATGAAATTAACTAGTAATTGAAAGACATGCGTTTTGGTGAGGTATTCATCGACCCTTTGCAAAATTCATGAGAATGTGCTTTGACTAACTAGATTGTGAGGAAATAAATCTAGGTTTCAATTCTGTCTATTAAAAAAAACATGAAGTATGTTACTTGGATCTACTAAGCAATGTCCTGGGTATTTTACATGCTCTGCTTCATTTAATTACAAAGAAAATCTACAAGCAGTATGTTATCAACATTCCCATTTTATAGATGAGGAAACTGAGGTGCCGAGGTGTTCATGAAGTGACGAGTGAAAACGATGGGTTTCTTGTGAGCCTATGTATCTATATCTAGGAAACTTGTGGGAAAGGGGTTTGTGTATCTAGACTGTTGGGGCAAAAGAATTCCATTTCAATACTATTTTTCAAAAAAGCAAAACTAAGTATGTTCCTTGGATCTACTAGTAAAGGTCCTCGGTGTTTTACATGCTCTGCTTCATTTAATCAAAAAGAAAATCTTTTAGACTCTGTGGGAGAAGGCGAGGGTGGGATGTTCAGAGAGAACAGCATTGAAACAAGGATACTGTCAAGGGTGAAACAGATCACCAGCCCAGACTGGATGCAGGAGACGGGTGCTCAGGGCTGGTGCACTGGGAAGACCCAGAGGGATGGGGTGGAGAGGGAGGCGGGAGTGGGGATCGGGATGGGGAACACATGTAAATCCATGGCTGATTCATGTCAATGTACGGCAAAAACCACTACAATATTGGAAAGGAATTAGCCTCCAACGAATAAAAATAAATGAAAAAAAACAAAAACAAAAACAAAACAAACAACCAAAAGAAAATCTACGAGGAAGGTGTTATCAACATTCGCATTTTATAGATGAGGAAAGTGAGGTACAGAGACCATTATTAAATCTACTAGTATTTCATGCATTGGAGAAGGAAATGGCACCCCACTCCAATGTTATTGTCTGGAGAATCCCAGGGACCGGGGAGCCTGGTGGGCTGCCATCTATGAGGTCGCACAGAGTCGGACACGACGGAAGCAACCTAGGAGCAGCAGCAGTAAGTGAGAGCAATGATTTTGCTGAGCGTATTTATCTATACTTAGTAAACGTTGTGTGAAAGGGCATTCTCTATCTAGGTTTGGGGGGTGGGAATTACTTTATTTCAATTCTATTGAAAAAAATTAAGAATGCTACTTAGATCCACTAAGAAATGTCCTGGGTGTTTTCTATGCTCTGCTTCATGAAATTAAAAAGAAAATCTACAAGGAAGGTGTTATCAACATTCCCATCCCATTTTACAGCTGAGGAAACTGAGGCACAGAGGCACTAATGAAGGTACAAGAAGTGAAATGGGTGATTTCATTGAGAGCGTATTTATGTACATTCAGTAAACTTTCTGGCAAAGGGCATTGTCTGTCTAGATTGTTGGAGGAAAAAACTCAGTATTAACTGTCTCTTATAAAAAAAAGAATTTAAGTGTTTTACTTAGATCTCCTAAGTAACACCCTGGATTTGTCATATGCGCTGCTTCATTTAATCAAAAAAAAACCCAAAAAAACAAAGAGGAATGTGTTCTCAACAGTCCCAGTTTATACATGAGTAAACTGAGGCACAAAGGCATTAATGAACTTACTAATATGTGAAAGAGATGCTTTATGGTGAGCGTGCTCATGGACAGAGTAAAATTTGCAGAAACGGCACTGTCTCTAGATCATTGGGGAAAAAAGCTCCTTGTCAACTCCATCTTTTAGAAAAAAAAAACACCAAAATTAAGTATGATACTTAGATCTACTAAACAAAGTCCACCTCGTTTTACCTGCTTGCCTGCATTTAATTCAAAAGAAAAACTACACGGAAGGTGTTCTCAACGTTCCCATTTTATACATGAGGACACTGAAGCACAGAGGTATTAGTGAAGTTGCTAGGAAGTGAAAGACATGCGTTTTGGTGAGCATATTTATCTATACTTAGTAAACTTTTTGGGAAAAGACCATCCAGATTGTTGGGGGAAAAATACTCGTTTTCAATTCCATCTCTTACAAAAGTAAACCAAATTAAGTATGTTACTTAGATCTACTAAGAAATGTCCTCGGTGTTTCACATGTTCTGCTTCATTTACTTCAAAAGAAAATCTACGAGGATGGTGTTATCAACATTCCCATTTTATGAATGAGGAAAGTGAGGCACAGAGGCATGAATGAAATTAACTAGTAATTGAAAGACATGCGTTTTGGTGAGGTATTCATCGACCCTTTGCAAAATTCATGAGAATGTGCTTTGACTAACTAGATTGTGAGGAAATAAATCTAGGTTTCAATTCTGTCTATTAAAAAAAACATGAAGTATGTTACTTGGATCTACTAAGCAATGTCCTGGGTATTTTACATGCTCTGCTTCATTTAATTACAAAGAAAATCTACAAGCAGTATGTTATCAACATTCCCATTTTATAGATGAGGAAACTGAGGTGCCGAGGTGTTCATGAAGTGACGAGTGAAAACGATGGGTTTCTTGTGAGCCTATGTATCTATATCTAGGAAACTTGTGGGAAAGGGGTTTGTCTATCTAGACTGTTGGGGCAAAAAAATTCCATTTCAATACTATTTTTCAAAAAAGCAAAACTAAGTATGTTCCTTGGATCTACTAGTAAAGGTCCTCGGTGTTTTACATGCTCTGCTTCATTTAATCAAAAAGAAAATCTTTTAGACTCTGTGGGAGAAGGCGAGGGTGGGATGTTCAGAGAGAACAGCATTGAAACAAGGATACTGTCAAGGGTGAAACAGATCACCAGCCCAGACTGGATGCAGGAGACGGGTGCTCAGGGCTGGTGCACTGGGAAGACCCAGAGGGATGGGGTGGAGAGGGAGGCGGGAGTGGGGATCGGGATGGGGAACACATGTAAATCCATGGCTGATTCATGTCAATGTACGGCAAAAACCACTACAATATTGGAAAGGAATTAGCCTCCAACGAATAAAAATAAATGAAAAAAAACAAAAACAAAAACAAAACAAACAACCAAAAGAAAATCTACGAGGAAGGTGTTATCAACATTCGCATTTTATAGATGAGGAAACTGAGGTACAGAGACCATTATTAAATCTACTAGTATTTCATGCATTGGAGAAGGAAATGGCACCCCACTCCAATGTTATTGTCTGGAGAATCCCAGGGACCGGGGAGCCTGGTGGGCTGCCATCTATGAGGTCGCACAGAGTCGGACACGACGGAAGCAACCTAGGAGCAGCAGCAGTAAGTGAGAGCAATGATTTTGCTGAGCGTATTTATCTATACTTAGTAAACGTTGTGTGAAAGGGCATTCTCTATCTAGGTTTGGGGGGTGGGAATTACTTTATTTCAATTCTATTGAAAAAAATTAAGAATGCTACTTAGATCCACTAAGAAATGTCCTGGGTGTTTTCTATGCTCTGCTTCATGAAATTAAAAAGAAAATCTACAAGGAAGGTGTTATCAACATTCCCATCCCATTTTACAGCTGAGGAAACTGAGGCACAGAGGCACTAATGAAGGTACAAGAAGTGAAATGGGTGATTTCATTGAGAGCGTATTTATGTACATTCAGTAAACTTTCTGGCAAAGGGCATTGTCTGTCTAGATTGTTGGAGAAAAAAACTCAGTATTAACTGTCTCTTATAAAAAAAAGAATTTAAGTGTTTTACTTAGATCTCCTAAGTAACACCCTGGATTTGTCATATGCGCTGCTTCATTTAATCAAAAAAAAACCCAAAAAAACAAAGAGGAATGTGTTCTCAACAGTCCCAGTTTATACATGAGTAAACTGAGGCACAAAGGCATTAATGAACTTACTAATATGTGAAAGAGATGCTTTATGGTGAGCGTGCTCATGGACAGAGTAAAATTTGCAGAAACGGCACTGTCTCTAGATCATTGGGGAAAAAAGCTCCTTGTCAACTCCATCTTTTAGAAAAAAAAAACACCAAAATTAAGTATGATACTTAGATCTACTAAACAAAGTCCACCTCGTTTTCCCTGCTTGCCTGCATTTAATTCAAAAGAAAAACTACACGGAAGGTGTTCTCAACGTTCCCATTTTATACATGAGGACACTGAAGCACAGAGGTATTAGTGAAGTTGCTAGGAAGTGAAAGACATGCGTTTTGGTGAGCATATTTATCTATACTTAGTAAACTTTTTGGGAAAAGACCATC
The DNA here is from genome assembly GCF_910594005.1 of Cervus elaphus. Lineage (NCBI taxonomy): Eukaryota > Metazoa > Chordata > Mammalia > Artiodactyla > Cervidae > Cervus > Cervus elaphus. Next base: position 43,395,650 of record NC_057848.1, on the reverse strand, counting down.
CAGATTGTTGGGGGAAAAATACTCGTTTTCAATTCCATCTCTTACAAAAGTAAACCAAATTAAGTATGTTACTTAGATCTACTAAGAAATGTCCTCGGTGTTTCACATGTTCTGCTTCATTTACTTCAAAAGAAAATCTACGAGGATGGTGTTATCAACATTCCCATTTTATGAATGAGGAAAGTGAGGCACAGAGGCATGAATGAAATTAACTAGTAATTGAAAGACATGCGTTTTGGTGAGGTATTCATCGACCCTTTGCAAAATTCATGAGAATGTGCTTTGACTAACTAGATTGTGAGGAAATAAATCTAGGTTTCAATTCTGTCTATTAAAAAAAACATGAAGTATGTTACTTGGATCTACTAAGCAATGTCCTGGGTATTTTACATGCTCTGCTTCATTTAATTACAAAGAAAATCTACAAGCAGTATGTTATCAACATTCCCATTTTATAGATGAGGAAACTGAGGTGCCGAGGTGTTCATGAAGTGACGAGTGAAAACGATGGGTTTCTTGTGAGCCTATGTATCTATATCTAGGAAACTTGTGGGAAAGGGGTTTGTCTATCTAGACTGTTGGGGCAAAAAAATTCCATTTCAATACTATTTTTCAAAAAAGCAAAACTAAGTATGTTCCTTGGATCTACTAGTAAAGGTCCTCGGTGTTTTACATGCTCTGCTTCATTTAATCAAAAAGAAAATCTTTTAGACTCTGTGGGAGAAGGCGAGGGTGGGATGTTCAGAGAGAACAGCATTGAAACAAGGATACTGTCAAGGGTGAAACAGATCACCAGCCCAGACTGGATGCAGGAGACGGGTGCTCAGGGCTGGTGCACTGGGAAGACCCAGAGGGATGGGGTGGAGAGGGAGGCGGGAGTGGGGATCGGGATGGGGAACACATGTAAATCCATGGCTGATTCATGTCAATGTACGGCAAAAACCACTACAATATTGGAAAGGAATTAGCCTCCAACGAATAAAAATAAATGAAAAAAAACAAAAACAAAAACAAAACAAACAACCAAAAGAAAATCTACGAGGAAGGTGTTATCAACATTCGCATTTTATAGATGAGGAAAGTGAGGTACAGAGACCATTATTAAATCTACTAGTATTTCATGCATTGGAGAAGGAAATGGCACCCCACTCCAATGTTATTGTCTGGAGAATCCCAGGGACCGGGGAGCCTGGTGGGCTGCCATCTATGAGGTCGCACAGAGTCGGACACGACGGAAGCAACCTAGGAGCAGCAGCAGTAAGTGAGAGCAATGATTTTGCTGAGCGTATTTATCTATACTTAGTAAACGTTGTGTGAAAGGGCATTCTCTATCTAGGTTTGGGGGGTGGGAATTACTTTATTTCAATTCTATTGAAAAAAATTAAGAATGCTACTTAGATCCACTAAGAAATGTCCTGGGTGTTTTCTATGCTCTGCTTCATGAAATTAAAAAGAAAATCTACAAGGAAGGTGTTATCAACATTCCCATCCCATTTTACAGCTGAGGAAACTGAGGCACAGAGGCACTAATGAAGGTACAAGAAGTGAAATGGGTGATTTCATTGAGAGCGTATTTATGTACATTCAGTAAACTTTCTGGCAAAGGGCATTGTCTGTCTAGATTGTTGGAGAAAAAAACTCAGTATTAACTGTCTCTTATAAAAAAAAGAATTTAAGTGTTTTACTTAGATCTCCTAAGTAACACCCTGGATTTGTCATATGCGCTGCTTCATTTAATCAAAAAAAAACCCAAAAAAACAAAGAGGAATGTGTTCTCAACAGTCCCAGTTTATACATGAGTAAACTGAGGCACAAAGGCATTAATGAACTTACTAATATGTGAAAGAGATGCTTTATGGTGAGCGTGCTCATGGACAGAGTAAAATTTGCAGAAACGGCACTGTCTCTAGATCATTGGGGAAAAAAGCTCCTTGTCAACTCCATCTTTTAGAAAAAAAAAACACCAAAATTAAGTATGATACTTAGATCTACTAAACAAAGTCCACCTCGTTTTACCTGCTTGCCTGCATTTAATTCAAAAGAAAAACTACACGGAAGGTGTTCTCAACGTTCCCATTTTATACATGAGGACACTGAAGCACAGAGGTATTAGTGAAGTTGCTAGGAAGTGAAAGACATGCGTTTTGGTGAGCATATTTATCTATACTTAGTAAACTTTTTGGGAAAAGACCATCCTGATTGTTGGGGGAAAAATACTCGTTTTCAAGTCCATCTCTTACAAAAGTAAACCAAATTAAGTATGTTACTTAGATCTACTAAGAAATGTCCTCGGTGTTTCACATGTTCTGCTTCATTTACTTCAAAAGAAAATCTACGAGGATGGTGTTATCAACATTCCCATTTTATGAATGAGGAAAGTGAGGCACAGAGGCATGAATGAAATTAACTAGTAATTGAAAGACATGCGTTTTGGTGAGGTATTCATCGACCCTTTGCAAAATTCATGAGAATGTGCTTTGACTATCTAGATTGTGAGGAAATAAATCTAGGTTTCAATTCTGTCTATTAAAAAAAACATGAAGTATGTTACTTGGATCTACTAAGCAATGTCCTGGGTATTTTACATGCTCTGCTTCATTTAATTACAAAGAAAATCTACAAGCAGTATGTTATCAACATTCCCATTTTATAGATGAGGAAACTGAGGTGCCGAGGTGTTCATGAAGTGACGAGTGAAAACGATGGGTTTCTTGTGAGCCTATGTATCTATATCTAGGAAACTTGTGGGAAAGGGGTTTGTCTATCTAGACTGTTGGGGCAAAAAAATTCCATTTCAATACTATTTTTCAAAAAAGCAAACCTAAGTATGTTCCTTGGATCTACTAGTAAAGGTCCTCGGTGTTTTACATGCTCTGCTTCATTTAATCAAAAAGAAAATCTTTTAGACTCTGTGGGAGAAGGCGAGGGTGGGATGTTCAGAGAGAACAGCATTGAAACAAGGATACTGTCAAGGGTGAAACAGATCACCAGCCCAGACTGGATGCAGGAGACGGGTGCTCAGGGCTGGTGCACTGGGAAGACCCAGAGGGATGGGGTGGAGAGGGAGGCGGGAGTGGGGATCGGGATGGGGAACACATGTAAATCCATGGCTGATTCATGTCAATGTACGGCAAAAACCACTACAATATTGGAAAGGAATTAGCCTCCAACGAATAAAAATAAATGAAAAAAAACAAAAACAAAAACAAAACAAACAACCAAAAGAAAATCTACGAGGAAGGTGTTATCAACATTCGCATTTTATAGATGAGGAAAGTGAGGTACAGAGACCATTATTAAATCTACTAGTATTTCATGCATTGGAGAAGGAAATGGCACCCCACTCCAATGTTATTGTCTGGAGAATCCCAGGGACCGGGGAGCCTGGTGGGCTGCCATCTATGAGGTCGCACAGAGTCAGACACGACGGAAGCAACCTAGGAGCAGCAGCAGTAAGTGAGAGCAATGATTTTGCTGAGCGTATTTATCTATACTTAGTAAACGTTGTGTGAAAGGGCATTCTCTATCTAGGTTTGGGGGGTGGGAATTACTTTATTTCAATTCTATTGAAAAAAATTAAGAATGCTACTTAGATCCACTAAGAAATGTCCTGGGTGTTTTATATGCTCTGCTTCATGAAATTAAAAAGAAAATCTACAAGGAAGGTGTTATCAACATTCCCATCCCATTTTACAGCTGAGGAAACTGAGGCACAGAGGCACTAATGAAGGTACAAGAAGTGAAATGGGTGATTTCATTGAGAGCGTGTTTATGTACATTCAGTAAACTTTCTGGCAAAGGGCATTGTCTGTCTAGATTGTTGGAGAAAAAAACTCAGTTTTAACAGTCTCTTATAAAAAAAAGAATTTAAGTGTTTTACTTAGATCTCCTAAGAAACACCCTGGATTTGTCATATGTGCTGCTTCATTTAATCAAAAACAAAAAAACAAAAAAACAAAGAGGAATGTGTTCTCAACAGTCCCAGTTTATACATGAGTAAACTGAGGCACAAAGGCATTAATGAACTTACTAATATGTGAAAGAGATGCTTTATGGTGAGCGTGCTCATGGACAGAGTAAAATTTGCAGAAACGGCACTGTCTCTAGATCATTGGGGAAAAAAGCTCCTTGTCAACTCCATCTTTTAGAAAAAAAAAACACCAAAATTAAGTATGATACTTAGATCTACTAAACAAAGTCCACCTCGTTTTACCTGCTTGCCTGCATTTAATTCAAAAGAAAAACTACACGGAAGGTGTTCTCAACGTTCCCATTTTATACATGAGGACACTGAAGCACAGAGGTATTAGTGAAGTTGCTAGGAAGTGAAAGACATGCGTTTTGGTGAGCATATTTATCTATACTTAGTAAACTTTTTGGGAAAAGACCATCCAGATTGTTGGGGGAAAAATACTCGTTTTCAATTCCATCTCTTACAAAAGTAAACCAAATTAAGTATGTTACTTAGATCTACTAAGAAATGTCCTCGGTGTTTCACATGTTCTGCTTCATTTACTTCAAAAGAAAATCTACGAGGATGGTGTTATCAACACTCCCATTTTATGAATGAGGAAAGTGAGGCACAGAGGCATGAATGAAATTAACTAGTAATTGAAAGACATGCGTTTTGGTGAGGTTATTCATCGACCCTTTGCAAAATTCATGAGAATGTGCTTTGACTATCTAGATTGTGAGGAAATAAATCTAGGTTTCAATTCTGTCTATTAAAAAAAACATGAAGTATGTTACTTGGATCTACTAAGCAATGTCCTGGGTATTTTACATGCTCTGCTTCATTTAATTACAAAGAAAATCTACAAGCAGTATGTTATCAACATTCCCATTTTATAGATGAGGAAACTGAGGTGCCGAGGTGTTCATGAAGTGACGAGTGAAAACGATGGGTTTCTTGTCAGCCTATGTATCTATACCTAGGAAACTTGTGGGAAAGGGGTTTGTCTATCTAGACTGTTGGGGCAAAAAAATTCCATTTCAATACTATTTTTCAAAAAAGCAAAACTAAGTATGTTCCTTGGATCTACTAGTAAAGGTCCTCGGTGTTTTACATGCTCTGCTTCATTTAATCAAAAAGAAAATCTTTTAGACTCTGTGGGAGAAGGCGAGGGTGGGATGTTCAGAGAGAACAGCATTGAAACAAGGATACTGTCAAGGGTGAAACAGATCACCAGCCCAGACTGGATGCAGGAGACGGGTGCTCAGGGCTGGTGCACTGGGAAGACCCAGAGGGATGGGGTGGAGAGGGAGGCGGGAGTGGGGATCGGGATGGGGAACACATGTAAATCCATGGCTGATTCATGTCAATGTACGGCAAAAACCACTACAATATTGGAAAGGAATTAGCCTCCAACGAATAAAAATAAATGAAAAAAAACAAAAACAAAAACAAAACAAACAACCAAAAGAAAATCTACGAGGAAGGTGTTATCAACATTCGCATTTTATAGATGAGGAAACTGAGGTACAGAGACCATTATTAAATCTACTAGTATTTCATGCATTGGAGAAGGAAATGGCACCCCACTCCAATGTTATTGTCTGGAGAATCCCAGGGACCGGGGAGCCTGGTGGGCTGCCATCTATGAGGTCGCACAGAGTCGGACACGACGGAAGCAACCTAGGAGCAGCAGCAGTAAGTGAGAGCAATGATTTTGCTGAGCGTATTTATCTATACTTAGTAAACGTTGTGTGAAAGGGCATTCTCTATCTAGGTTTGGGGGGTGGGAATTACTTTATTTCAATTCTATTGAAAAAAATTAAGAATGCTACTTAGATCCACTAAGAAATGTCCTGGGTGTTTTCTATGCTCTGCTTCATGAAATTAAAAAGAAAATCTACAAGGAAGGTGTTATCAACATTCCCATCCCATTTTACAGCTGAGGAAACTGAGGCACAGAGGCACTAATGAAGGTACAAGAAGTGAAATGGGTGATTTCATTGAGAGCGTATTTATGTACATTCAGTAAACTTTCTGGCAAAGGGCATTGTCTGTCTAGATTGTTGGAGAAAAAAACTCAGTATTAACTGTCTCTTATAAAAAAAAGAATTTAAGTGTTTTACTTAGATCTCCTAAGTAACACCCTGGATTTGTCATATGCGCTGCTTCATTTAATCAAAAAAAAACCCAAAAAAACAAAGAGGAATGTGTTCTCAACAGTCCCAGTTTATACATGAGTAAACTGAGGCACAAAGGCATTAATGAACTTACTAATATGTGAAAGAGATGCTTTATGGTGAGCGTGCTCATGGACAGAGTAAAATTTGCAGAAACGGCACTGTCTCTAGATCATTGGGGAAAAAAGCTCCTTGTCAACTCCATCTTTTAGAAAAAAAAAACACCAAAATTAAGTATGATACTTAGATCTACTAAACAAAGTCCACCTCGTTTTACCTGCTTGCCTGCATTTAATTCAAAAGAAAAACTACACGGAAGGTGTTCTCAACGTTCCCATTTTATACATGAGGACACTGAAGCACAGAGGTATTAGTGAAGTTGCTAGGAAGTGAAAGACATGCGTTTTGGTGAGCATATTTATCTATACTTAGTAAACTTTTTGGGAAAAGACCATCCAGATTGTTGGGGGAAAAATACTCGTTTTCAATTCCATCTCTTACAAAAGTAAACCAAATTAAGTATGTTACTTAGATCTACTAAGAAATGTCCTCGGTGTTTCACATGTTCTGCTTCATTTACTTCAAAAGAAAATCTACGAGGATGGTGTTATCAACATTCCCATTTTATGAATGAGGAAAGTGAGGCACAGAGGCATGAATGAAATTAACTAGTAATTGAAAGACATGCGTTTTGGTGAGGTATTCATCGACCCTTTGCAAAATTCATGAGAATGTGCTTTGACTAACTAGATTGTGAGGAAATAAATCTAGGTTTCAATTCTGTCTATTAAAAAAAACATGAAGTATGTTACTTGGATCTACTAAGCAATGTCCTGGGTATTTTACATGCTCTGCTTCATTTAATTACAAAGAAAATCTACAAGCAGTATGTTATCAACATTCCCATTTTATAGATGAGGAAACTGAGGTGCCGAGGTGTTCATGAAGTGACGAGTGAAAACGATGGGTTTCTTGTGAGCCTATGTATCTATATCTAGGAAACTTGTGGGAAAGGGGTTTGTCTATCTAGACTGTTGGGGCAAAAAAATTCCATTTCAATACTATTTTTCAAAAAAGCAAAACTAAGTATGTTCCTTGGATCTACTAGTAAAGGTCCTCGGTGTTTTACATGCTCTGCTTCATTTAATCAAAAAGAAAATCTTTTAGACTCTGTGGGAGAAGGCGAGGGTGGGATGTTCAGAGAGAACAGCATTGAAACAAGGATACTGTCAAGGGTGAAACAGATCACCAGCCCAGACTGGATGCAGGAGACGGGTGCTCAGGGCTGGTGCACTGGGAAGACCCAGAGGGATGGGGTGGAGAGGGAGGCGGGAGTGGGGATCGGGATGGGGAACACATGTAAATCCATGGCTGATTCATGTCAATGTACGGCAAAAACCACTACAATATTGGAAAGGAATTAGCCTCCAATGAATAAAAATAAATGAAAAAAAACAAAAACAAAAACAAAACAAACAACCAAAAGAAAATCTACGAGGAAGGTGTTATCAACATTCGCATTTTATAGATGAGGAAAGTGAGGTACAGAGACCATTATTAAATCTACTAGTATTTCATGCATTGGAGAAGGAAATGGCACCCCACTCCAATGTTATTGTCTGGAGAATCCCAGGGACCGGGGAGCCTGGTGGGCTGCCATCTATGAGGTCGCACAGAGTCGGACACGACGGAAGCAACCTAGGAGCAGCAGCAGTAAGTGAGAGCAATGATTTTGCTGAGCGTATTTATCTATACTTAGTAAACGTTGTGTGAAAGGGCATTCTCTATCTAGGTTTGGGGGGTGGGAATTACTTTATTTCAATTCTATTGAAAAAAATTAAGAATGCTACTTAGATCCACTAAGAAATGTCCTGGGTGTTTTCTATGCTCTGCTTCATGAAATTAAAAAGAAAATCTACAAGGAAGGTGTTATCAACATTCCCATCCCATTTTACAGCTGAGGAAACTGAGGCACAGAGGCACTAATGAAGGTACAAGAAGTGAAATGGGTGATTTCATTGAGAGCGTATTTATGTACATTCAGTAAACTTTCTGGCAAAGGGCATTGTCTGTCTAGATTGTTGGAGAAAAAAACTCAGTATTAACTGTCTCTTATAAAAAAAAGAATTTAAGTGTTTTACTTAGATCTCCTAAGTAACACCCTGGATTTGTCATATGCGCTGCTTCATTTAATCAAAAAAAAACCCAAAAAAACAAAGAGGAATGTGTTCTCAACAGTCCCAGTTTATACATGAGTAAACTGAGGCACAAAGGCATTAATGAACTTACTAATATGTGAAAGAGATGCTTTATGGTGAGCGTGCTCATGGACAGAGTAAAATTTGCAGAAACGGCACTGTCTCTAGATCATTGGGGAAAAAAGCTCCTTGTCAACTCCATCTTTTAGAAAAAAAAAACACCAAAATTAAGTATGATACTTAGATCTACTAAACAAAGTCCACCTCGTTTTACCTGCTTGCCTGCATTTAATTCAAAAGAAAAACTACACGGAAGGTGTTCTCAACGTTCCCATTTTATACATGAGGACACTGAAGCACAGAGGTATTAGTGAAGTTGCTAGGAAGTGAAAGACATGCGTTTTGGTGAGCATATTTATCTATACTTAGTAAACTTTTTGGGAAAAGACCATCCAGATTGTTGGGGGAAAAATACTCGTTTTCAATTCCATCTCTTACAAAAGTAAACCAAATTAAGTATGTTACTTAGATCTACTAAGAAATGTCCTCGGTGTTTCACATGTTCTGCTTCATTTACTTCAAAAGAAAATCTACGAGGATGGTGTTATCAACATTCCCATTTTATGAATGAGGAAAGTGAGGCACAGAGGCATGAATGAAATTAACTAGTAATTGAAAGACATGCGTTTTGGTGAGGTATTCATCGACCCTTTGCAAAATTCATGAGAATGTGCTTTGACTAACTAGATTGTGAGGAAATAAATCTAGGTTTCAATTCTGTCTATTAAAAAAAACATGAAGTATGTTACTTGGATCTACTAAGCAATGTCCTGGGTATTTTACATGCTCTGCTTCATTTAATTACAAAGAAAATCTACAAGCAGTATGTTATCAACATTCCCATTTTATAGATGAGGAAACTGAGGTGCCGAGGTGTTCATGAAGTGACGAGTGAAAACGATGGGTTTCTTGTCAGCCTATGTATCTATATCTAGGAAACTTGTGGGAAAGGGGTTTGTCTATCTAGACTGTTGGGGCAAAAAAATTCCATTTCAATACTATTTTTCAAAAAAGCAAAACTAAGTATGTTCCTTGGATCTACTAGTAAAGGTCCTCGGTGTTTTACATGCTCTGCTTCATTTAATCAAAAAGAAAATCTTTTAGACTCTGTGGGAGAAGGCGAGGGTGGGATGTTCAGAGAGAACAGCATTGAAACAAGGATACTGTCAAGGGTGAAACAGATCACCAGCCCAGACTGGATGCAGGAGACGGGTGCTCAGGGCTGGTGCACTGGGAAGACCCAGAGGGATGGGGTGGAGAGGGAGGCGGGAGTGGGGATCGGGATGGGGAACACATGTAAATCCATGGCTGATTCATGTCAATGTACGGCAAAAACCACTACAATATTGGAAAGGAATTAGCCTCCAATGAATAAAAATAAATGAAAAAAAAACAAAAACAAAAACAAAACAAACAACCAAAAGAAAATCTACGAGGAAGGTGTTATCAACATTCGCATTTTATAGATGAGGAAAGTGAGGTACAGAGACCATTATTAAATCTACTAGTATTTCATGCATTGGAGAAGGAAATGGCACCCCACTCCAATGTTATTGTCTGGAGAATCCCAGGGACCGGGGAGCCTGGTGGGCTGCCATCTATGAGGTCGCACAGAGTCGGACACGACGGAAGCAACCTAGGAGCAGCAGCAGTAAGTGAGAGCAATGATTTTGCTGAGCGTATTTATCTATACTTAGTAAACGTTGTGTGAAAGGGCATTCTCTATCTAGGTTTGGGGGGTGGGAATTACTTTATTTCAATTCTATTGAAAAAAATTAAGAATGCTACTTAGATCCACTAAGAAATGTCCTGGGTGTTTTCTATGCTCTGCTTCATGAAATTAAAAAGAAAATCTACAAGGAAGGTGTTATCAACATTCCCATCCCATTTTACAGCTGAGGAAACTGAGGCACAGAGGCACTAATGAAGGTACAAGAAGTGAAATGGGTGATTTCATTGAGAGCGTATTTATGTACATTCAGTAAACTTTCTGGCAAAGGGCATTGTCTGTCTAGATTGTTGGAGAAAAAAACTCAGTATTAACTGTCTCTTATAAAAAAAAGAATTTAAGTGTTTTACTTAGATCTCCTAAGTAACACCCTGGATTTGTCATATGCGCTGCTTCATTTAATCAAAAAAAAACCCAAAAAAACAAAGAGGAATGTGTTCTCAACAGTCCCAGTTTATACATGAGTAAACTGAGGCACAAAGGCATTAATGAACTTACTAATATGTGAAAGAGATGCTTTATGGTGAGCGTGCTCATGGACAGAGTAAAATTTGCAGAAACGGCACTGTCTCTAGATCATTGGGGAAAAAAGCTCCTTGTCAACTCCATCTTTTAGAAAAAAAAAACACCAAAATTAAGTATGATACTTAGATCTACTAAACAAAGTCCACCTCGTTTTACCTGCTTGCCTGCATTTAATTCAAAAGAAAAACTACACGGAAGGTGTTCTCAACGTTCCCATTTTATACATGAGGACACTGAAGCACAGAGGTATTAGTGAAGTTGCTAGGAAGTGAAAGACATGCGTTTTGGTGAGCATATTTATCTATACTTAGTAAACTTTTTGGGAAAAGACCATCCAGATTGTTGGGGGAAAAATACTCGTTTTCAATTCCATCTCTTACAAAAGTAAACCAAATTAAGTATGTTACTTAGATCTACTAAGAAATGTCCTCGGTGTTTCACATGTTCTGCTTCATTTACTTCAAAAGAAAATCTACGAGGATGGTGTTATCAACATTCCCATTTTATGAATGAGGAAAGTGAGGCACAGAGGCATGAATGAAATTAACTAGTAATTGAAAGACATGCGTTTTGGTGAGGTATTCATCGACCCTTTGCAAAATTCATGAGAATGTGCTTTGACTAACTAGATTGTGAGGAAATAAATCTAGGTTTCAATTCTGTCTATTAAAAAAAACATGAAGTATGTTACTTGGATCTACTAAGCAATGTCCTGGGTATTTTACATGCTCTGCTTCATTTAATTACAAAGAAAATCTACAAGCAGTATGTTATCAACATTCCCATTTTATAGATGAGGAAACTGAGGTGCCGAGGTGTTCATGAAGTGACGAGTGAAAACGATGGGTTTCTTGTGAGCCTATGTATCTATATCTAGGAAACTTGTGGGAAAGGGGTTTGTGTATCTAGACTGTTGGGGCAAAAAAATTCCATTTCAATACTATTTTTCAAAAAAGCAAAACTAAGTATGTTCCTTGGATCTACTAGTAAAGGTCCTCGGTGTTTTACATGCTCTGCTTCATTTAATCAAAAAGAAAATCTTTTAGACTCTGTGGGAGAAGGCGAGGGTGGGATGTTCAGAGAGAACAGCATTGAAACAAGGATACTGTCAAGGGTGAAACAGATCACCAGCCCAGACTGGATGCAGGAGACGGGTGCTCAGGGCTGGTGCACTGGGAAGACCCAGAGGGATGGGGTGGAGAGGGAGGCGGGAGTGGGGATCGGGATGGGGAACACATGTAAATCCATGGCTGATTCATGTCAATGTACGGCAAAAACCACTACAATATTGGAAAGGAATTAGCCTCCAACGAATAAAAATAAATGAAAAAAAACAAAAACAAAAACAAAACAAACAACCAAAAGAAAATCTACGAGGAAGGTGTTATCAACATTCGCATTTTATAGATGAGGAAAGTGAGGTACAGAGACCATTATTAAATCTACTAGTATTTCATGCATTGGAGAAGGAAATGGCACCCCACTCCAATGTTATTGTCTGGAGAATCCCAGGGACCGGGGAGCCTGGTGGGCTGCCATCTATGAGGTCGCACAGAGTCGGACACGACGGAAGCAACCTAGGAGCAGCAGCAGTAAGTGAGAGCAATGATTTTGCTGAGCGTATTTATCTATACTTAGTAAACGTTGTGTGAAAGGGCATTCTCTATCTAGGTTTGGGGGGTGGGAATTACTTTATTTCAATTCTATTGAAAAAAATTAAGAATGCTACTTAGATCCACTAAGAAATGTCCTGGGTGTTTTCTATGCTCTGCTTCATGAAATTAAAAAGAAAATCTACAAGGAAGGTGTTATCAACATTCCCATCCCATTTTACAGCTGAGGAAACTGAGGCACAGAGGCACTAATGAAGGTACAAGAAGTGAAATGGGTGATTTCATTGAGAGCGTATTTATGTACATTCAGTAAACTTTCTGGCAAAGGGCATTGTCTGTCTAGATTGTTGGAGAAAAAAACTCAGTATTAACTGTCTCTTATAAAAAAAAGAATTTAAGTGTTTTACTTAGATCTCCTAAGTAACACCCTGGATTTGTCATATGCGCTGCTTCATTTAATCAAAAAAAAACCCAAAAAAACAAAGAGGAATGTGTTCTCAACAGTCCCAGTTTATACATGAGTAAACTGAGGCACAAAGGCATTAATGAACTTACTAATATGTGAAAGAGATGCTTTATGGTGAGCGTGCTCACGGACAGAGTAAAATTTGCAGAAACGGCACTGTCTCTAGATCATTGGGGAAAAAAGCTCCTTGTCAACTCCATCTTTTAGAAAAAAAAAACACCAAAATTAAGTATGATACTTAGATCTACTAAACAAAGTCCACCTCGTTTTACCTGCTTGCCTGCATTTAATTCAAAAGAAAAACTACACGGAAGGTGTTCTCAACGTTCCCATTTTATACATGAGGACACTGAAGCACAGAGGTATTAGTGAAGTTGCTAGGAAGTGAAAGACATGCGTTTTGGTGAGCATATTTATCTATACTTAGTAAACTTTTTGGGAAAAGACCATCCAGATTGTTGGGGGAAAAATACTCGTTTTCAATTCCATCTCTTACAAAAGTAAACCAAATTAAGTATGTTACTTAGATCTACTAAGAAATGTCCTCGGTGTTTCACATGTTCTGCTTCATTTACTTCAAAAGAAAATCTACGAGGATGGTGTTATCAACACTCCCATTTTATGAATGAGGAAAGTGAGGCACAGAGGCATGAATGAAATTAACTAGTAATTGAAAGACATGCGTTTTGGTGAGGTTATTCATCGACCCTTTGCAAAATTCATGAGAATGTGCTTTGACTATCTAGATTGTGAGGAAATAAATCTAGGTTTCAATTCTGTCTATTAAAAAAAACATGAAGTATGTTACTTGGATCTACTAAGCAATGTCCTGGGTATTTTACATGCTCTGCTTCATTTAATTACAAAGAAAATCTACAAGCAGTATGTTATCAACATTCCCATTTTATAGATGAGGAAACTGAGGTGCCGAGGTGTTCATGAAGTGACGAGTGAAAACGATGGGTTTCTTGTCAGCCTATGTATCTATACCTAGGAAACTTGTGGGAAAGGGGTTTGTCTATCTAGACTGTTGGGGCAAAAAAATTCCATTTCAATACTATTTTTCAAAAAAGCAAAATTAAGTATGTTCCTTGGATCTACTAGTAAAGGTCCTCGGTGTTTTACATGCTCTGCTTCATTTAATCAAAAAGAAAATCTTTTAGACTCTGTGGGAGAAGGCGAGGGTGGGATGTTCAGAGAGAACAGCATTGAAACAAGGATACTGTCAAGGGTGAAACAGATCACCAGCCCAGATTGGATGCAGGAGACGGGTGCTCAGGGCTGGTGCTCTGGGAAGACCCAGAGGGATGGGGTGGAGAGGGAGGCGGGAATGGGGATCGGGATGGGGAACACATGTAAATCCATGGCTGATTTATGTCAATGTACGGCAAAAACCACTACAATATTGGAAAGGAATTAGCCTCCAACGAATAAAAATAAATGAAAAAAAACAAAAACAAAAACAAAACAAACAACCAAAAGAAAATCTACGAGGAAGGTGTTATCAACATTCGCATTTTATAGATGAGGAAACTGAGGTACAGAGACCATTATTAAATATACTAGTATTTCATGCATTGGAGACGGAAATGGCACCCCACTCCAATGTTCTTGTCTGGAGAATCCCAGGGCCCGGGGAGCCTGGTGGGCTGCCATCTATGAGGTCGCACAGAGTCGGACACGACGGAAGCAACCTAGGAGCAGCAGCAGTAAGTGAGAGCAATGATTTTGCTGAGCGTATTTATCTATACTTAGTAAACGTTGTGTGAAAGGGCATTCTCTATCTAGGTTTGGGGGGTGGGAATTACTTTATTTCAATTCTATTGAAAAAAATTAAGAATGCTACTTAGATCCACTAAGAAATGTCCTGGGTGTTTTCTATGCTCTGCTTCATGAAATTAAAAAGAAAATCTACAAGGAAGGTGTTATCAACATTCCCATCCCATTTTACAGCTGAGGAAACTGAGGCACAGAGGCACTAATGAAGGTACAAGAAGTGAAATGGGTGATTTCATTGAGAGCGTGTTTATGTACATTCAGTAAACTTTCTGGCAAAGGGTATTGTCTGTCTAGATTGTTGGAGGAAAAAACTCAGTTTTAACTGTCTCTTATAAAAAAAAGAATTTAAGTGTTTTACTTAGATCTCCTAAGTAACACCCTGGATTTTTCATATGCGCTGCTTCATTTAATCAAAAACAAAAAAAACAAAAAAACAAAGAGGAATGTGTTCTCAACAGTCCCAGTTTATACATGAGTAAACTGAGGCACAAAGGCATTAATGAACTTACTAATATGTGAAAGAGATGCTTTATGGTGAGCGTGCTCACGGACAGAGTAAAATTTGCAGAAACGGCACTGTCTCTAGATCATTGGGGAAAAAAGCTCCTTGTCAACTCCATCTTTTAGAAAAAAAAAAACACCAAAATTAAGTATGATACTTAGATCTACTAAACAAAGTCCACCTCGTTTTACCTGCTTGCCTGCATTTAATTCAAAAGAAAAACTACACGGAAGGTGTTCTCAACGTTCCCATTTTATACATGAGGACACTGAAGCACAGAGGTATTAGTGAAGTTGCTAGGAAGTGAAAGACATGCGTTTTGGTGAGCATATTTATCTATACTTAGTAAACTTTTTGGGAAAAGACCATCCAGATTGTTGGGGGAAAAATACTCGTTTTCAATTCCATCTCTTACAAAAGTAAACCAAATTAAGTATGTTACTTAGATCTACTAAGAAATGTCCTCGGTGTTTCACATGTTCTGCTTCATTTACTTCAAAAGAAAATCTACGAGGATGGTGTTATCAACATTCCCATTTTATGAATGAGGAAAGTGAGGCACAGAGGCATGAATGAAATTAACTAGTAATTGAAAGACATGTGTTTTGGTGAGGTATTCATCGACCCTTTGCAAAATTCATGAGAATGTGCTTTGACTATCTAGATTGTGAGGAAATAAATCTAGGTTTCAATTCTGTCTATTAAAAAAAACATGAAGTATGTTACTTGGATCTACTAAGCAATGTCCTGGGTATTTTACATGTTCTGCTTCATTTAATTACAAAGAAAACCTACAAGCAGTATGTTATCAACATTCCCATTTTATAGATGAGGAAACTGAGGTGCCGAGGTGTTCATGAAGTGACGAGTGAAAACGATGGGTTTCTTGTGAGCCTATGTATCTATATCTAGGAAACTTGTGGGAAAGGGGTTTGTCTATCTAGACTGTTGGGGCAAAAAAATTCCATTTCAATACTATTTTTCAAAAAAGCAAACCTAAGTATGTTCCTTGGATCTACTAGTAAAGGTCCTCGGTGTTTTACATGCTCTGCTTCATTTAATCAAAAAGAAAATCTTTTAGACTCTGTGGGAGAAGGCGAGGGTGGGATGTTCAGAGAGAACAGCATTGAAACAAGGATACTGTCAAGGGTGAAACAGATCACCAGCCCAGACTGGATGCAGGAGACGGGTGCTCAGGGCTGGTGCACTGGGAAGACCCAGAGGGATGGGGTGGAGAGGGAGGCGGGAGTGGGGATCGGGATGGGGAACACATGTAAATCCATGGCTGATTCATGTCAATGTACGGCAAAAACCACTACAATATTGGAAAGGAATTAGCCTCCAACGAATAAAAATAAATGAAAAAAAACAAAAACAAAAACAAAACAAACAACCAAAAGAAAATCTACGAGGAAGGTGTTATCAACATTCGCATTTTATAGATGAGGAAACTGAGGTACAGAGACCATTATTAAATCTACTAGTATTTCATGCATTGGAGAAGGAAATGGCACCCCACTCCAATGTTATTGTCTGGAGAATCCCAGGGACCGGGGAGCCTGGTGGGCTGCCATCTATGAGGTCGCACAGAGTCAGACACGACGGAAGCAACCTAGGAGCAGCAGCAGTAAGTGAGAGCAATGATTTTGCTGAGCGTATTTATCTATACTTAGTAAACGTTGTGTGAAAGGGCATTCTCTATCTAGGTTTGGGGGGTGGGAATTACTTTATTTCAATTCTATTGAAAAAAATTAAGAATGCTACTTAGATCCACTAAGAAATGTCCTGGGTGTTTTATATGCTCTGCTTCATGAAATTAAAAAGAAAATCTACAAGGAAGGTGTTATCAACATTCCCATCCCATTTTACAGCTGAGGAAACTGAGGCACAGAGGCACTAATGAAGGTACAAGAAGTGAAATGGGTGATTTCATTGAGAGCGTATTTATGTACATTCAGTAAACTTTCTGGCAAAGGGCATTGTCTGTCTAGATTGTTGGAGGAAAAAACTCAGTATTAACTGTCTCTTATAAAAAAAAGAATTTAAGTGTTTTACTTAGATCTCCTAAGTAACACCCTGGATTTGTCATATGCGCTGCTTCATTTAATCAAAAAAAAACCCAAAAAAACAAAGAGGAATGTGTTCTCAACAGTCCCAGTTTATACATGAGTAAACTGAGGCACAAAGGCATTAATGAACTTACTAATATGTGAAAGAGATGCTTTATGGTGAGCGTGCTCATGGACAGAGTAAAATTTGCAGAAACGGCACTGTCTCTAGATCATTGGGGAAAAAAGCTCCTTGTCAACTCCATCTTTTAGAAAAAAAAAACACCAAAATTAAGTATGATACTTAGATCTACTAAACAAAGTCCACCTCGTTTTACCTGCTTGCCTGCATTTAATTCAAAAGAAAAACTACACGGAAGGTGTTCTCAACGTTCCCATTTTATACATGAAGACACTGAAGCACAGAGGTATTAGTGAAGTTGCTAGGAAGTGAAAGACATGCGTTTTGGTGAGCATATTTATCTATACTTAGTAAACTTTTTGGGAAAAGACCATCCAGATTGTTGGGGGAAAAATACTCGTTTTCAATTCCATCTCTTACAAAAGTAAACCAAATTAAGTATGTTACTTAGATCTACTAAGAAATGTCCTCGGTGTTTCACATGTTCTGCTTCATTTACTTCAAAAGAAAATCTACGAGGATGGTGTTATCAACATTCCCATTTTATGAATGAGGAAAGTGAGGCACAGAGGCATGAATGAAATTAACTAGTAATTGAAAGACATGCGTTTTGGTGAGGTATTCATCGACCCTTTGCAAAATTCATGAGAATGTGCTTTGACTAACTAGATTGTGAGGAAATAAATCTAGGTTTCAATTCTGTCTATTAAAAAAAACATGAAGTATGTTACTTGGATCTACTAAGCAATGTCCTGGGTATTTTACATGCTCTGCTTCATTTAATTACAAAGAAAATCTACAAGCAGTATGTTATCAACATTCCCATTTTATAGATGAGGAAACTGAGGTGCCGAGGTGTTCATGAAGTGACGAGTGAAAACGATGGGTTTCTTGTGAGCCTATGTATCTATATCTAGGAAACTTGTGGGAAAGGGGTTTGTCTATCTAGACTGTTGGGGCAAAAAAATTCCATTTCAATACTATTTTTCAAAAAAGCAAAACTAAGTATGTTCCTTGGATCTACTAGTAAAGGTCCTCGGTGTTTTACATGCTCTGCTTCATTTAATCAAAAAGAAAATCTTTTAGACTCTGTGGGAGAAGGCGAGGGTGGGATGTTCAGAGAGAACAGCATTGAAACAAGGATACTGTCAAGGGTGAAACAGATCACCAGCCCAGACTGGATGCAGGAGACGGGTGCTCAGGGCTGGTGCACTGGGAAGACCCAGAGGGATGGGGTGGAGAGGGAGGCGGGAGTGGGGATCGGGATGGGGAACACATGTAAATCCATGGCTGATTCATGTCAATGTACGGCAAAAACCACTACAATATTGGAAAGGAATTAGCCTCCAACGAATAAAAATAAATGAAAAAAAACAAAAACAAAAACAAAACAAACAACCAAAAGAAAATCTACGAGGAAGGTGTTATCAACATTCGCATTTTATAGATGAGGAAAGTGAGGTACAGAGACCATTATTAAATCTACTAGTATTTCATGCATTGGAGAAGGAAATGGCACCCCACTCCAATGTTATTGTCTGGAGAATCCCAGGGACCGGGGAGCCTGGTGGGCTGCCATCTATGAGGTCGCACAGAGTCGGACACGACGGAAGCAACCTAGGAGCAGCAGCAGTAAGTGAGAGCAATGATTTTGCTGAGCGTATTTATCTATACTTAGTAAACGTTGTGTGAAAGGGCATTCTCTATCTAGGTTTGGGGGGTGGGAATTACTTTATTTCAATTCTATTGAAAAAAATTAAGAATGCTACTTAGATCCACTAAGAAATGTCCTGGGTGTTTTCTATGCTCTGCTTCATGAAATTAAAAAGAAAATCTACAAGGAAGGTGTTATCAACATTCCCATCCCATTTTACAGCTGAGGAAACTGAGGCACAGAGGCACTAATGAAGGTACAAGAAGTGAAATGGGTGATTTCATTGAGAGCGTATTTATGTACATTCAGTAAACTTTCTGGCAAAGGGCATTGTCTGTCTAGATTGTTGGAGAAAAAAACTCAGTATTAACTGTCTCTTATAAAAAAAAGAATTTAAGTGTTTTACTTAGATCTCCTAAGTAACACCCTGGATTTGTCATATGCGCTGCTTCATTTAATCAAAAAAAAACCCAAAAAAACAAAGAGGAATGTGTTCTCCACAGTCCCAGTTTATACATGAGTAAACTGAGGCACAAAGGCATTAATGAACTTACTAATATGTGAAAGAGATGCTTTATGGTGAGCGTGCTCATGGACAGAGTAAAATTTGCAGAAACGGCACTGTCTCTAGATCATTGGGGAAAAAAGCTCCTTGTCAACTCCATCTTTTAGAAAAAAAAAACACCAAAATTAAGTATGATACTTAGATCTACTAAACAAAGTCCACCTCGTTTTACCTGCTTGCCTGCATTTAATTCAAAAGAAAAACTACACGGAAGGTGTTCTCAACGTTCCCATTTTATACATGAGGACACTGAAGCACAGAGGTATTAGTGAAGTTGCTAGGAAGTGAAAGACATGCGTTTTGGTGAGCATATTTATCTATACTTAGTAAACTTTTTGGGAAAAGACCATCCAGATTGTTGGGGGAAAAATACTCGTTTTCAATTCCATCTCTTACAAAAGTAAACCAAATTAAGTATGTTACTTAGATCTACTAAGAAATGTCCTCGGTGTTTCACATGTTCTGCTTCATTTACTTCAAAAGAAAATCTACGAGGATGGTGTTATCAACATTCCCATTTTATGAATGAGGAAAGTGAGGCACAGAGGCATGAATGAAATTAACTAGTAATTGAAAGACATGCGTTTTGGTGAGGTATTCATCGACCCTTTGCAAAATTCATGAGAATGTGCTTTGACTAACTAGATTGTGAGGAAATAAATCTAGGTTTCAATTCTGTCTATTAAAAAAAACATGAAGTATGTTACTTGGATCTACTAAGCAATGTCCTGGGTATTTTACATGCTCTGCTTCATTTAATTACAAAGAAAATCTACAAGCAGTATGTTATCAACATTCCCATTTTATAGATGAGGAAACTGAGGTGCCGAGGTGTTCATGAAGTGACGAGTGAAAACGATGGGTTTCTTGTGAGCCTATGTATCTATATCTAGGAAACTTGTGGGAAAGGGGTTTGTGTATCTAGACTGTTGGGGCAAAAAAATTCCATTTCAATACTATTTTTCAAAAAAGCAAAACTAAGTATGTTCCTTGGATCTACTAGTAAAGGTCCTCGGTGTTTTACATGCTCTGCTTCATTTAATCAAAAAGAAAATCTTTTAGACTCTGTGGGAGAAGGCGAGGGTGGGATGTTCAGAGAGAACAGCATTGAAACAAGGATACTGTCAAGGGTGAAACAGATCACCAGCCCAGACTGGATGCAGGAGACGGGTGCTCAGGGCTGGTGCACTGGGAAGACCCAGAGGGATGGGGTGGAGAGGGAGGCGGGAGTGGGGATCGGGATGGGGAACACATGTAAATCCATGGCTGATTCATGTCAATGTACGGCAAAAACCACTACAATATTGGAAAGGAATTAGCCTCCAACGAATAAAAATAAATGAAAAAAAACAAAAACAAAAACAAAACAAACAACCAAAAGAAAATCTACGAGGAAGGTGTTATCAACATTCGCATTTTATAGATGAGGAAAGTGAGGTACAGAGACCATTATTAAATCTACTAGTATTTCATGCATTGGAGAAGGAAATGGCACCCCACTCCAATGTTATTGTCTGGAGAATCCCAGGGACCGGGGAGCCTGGTGGGCTGCCATCTATGAGGTCGCACAGAGTCGGACACGACGGAAGCAACCTAGGAGCAGCAGCAGTAAGTGAGAGCAATGATTTTGCTGAGCGTATTTATCTATACTTAGT
Source organism: Cervus elaphus (assembly GCF_910594005.1). NCBI lineage: Eukaryota > Metazoa > Chordata > Mammalia > Artiodactyla > Cervidae > Cervus > Cervus elaphus. The sequence continues at coordinate 43,374,582 of NC_057848.1, read as the reverse complement.
AAACGTTGTGTGAAAGGGCATTCTCTATCTAGGTTTGGGGGGTGGGAATTACTTTATTTCAATTCTATTGAAAAAAATTAAGAATGCTACTTAGATCCACTAAGAAATGTCCTGGGTGTTTTCTATGCTCTGCTTCATGAAATTAAAAAGAAAATCTACAAGGAAGGTGTTATCAACATTCCCATCCCATTTTACAGCTGAGGAAACTGAGGCACAGAGGCACTAATGAAGGTACAAGAAGTGAAATGGGTGATTTCATTGAGAGCGTATTTATGTACATTCAGTAAACTTTCTGGCAAAGGGCATTGTCTGTCTAGATTGTTGGAGAAAAAAACTCAGTATTAACTGTCTCTTATAAAAAAAAGAATTTAAGTGTTTTACTTAGATCTCCTAAGTAACACCCTGGATTTGTCATATGCGCTGCTTCATTTAATCAAAAAAAAACCCAAAAAAACAAAGAGGAATGTGTTCTCAACAGTCCCAGTTTATACATGAGTAAACTGAGGCACAAAGGCATTAATGAACTTACTAATATGTGAAAGAGATGCTTTATGGTGAGCGTGCTCACGGACAGAGTAAAATTTGCAGAAACGGCACTGTCTCTAGATCATTGGGGAAAAAAGCTCCTTGTCAACTCCATCTTTTAGAAAAAAAAAACACCAAAATTAAGTATGATACTTAGATCTACTAAACAAAGTCCACCTCGTTTTACCTGCTTGCCTGCATTTAATTCAAAAGAAAAACTACACGGAAGGTGTTCTCAACGTTCCCATTTTATACATGAGGACACTGAAGCACAGAGGTATTAGTGAAGTTGCTAGGAAGTGAAAGACATGCGTTTTGGTGAGCATATTTATCTATACTTAGTAAACTTTTTGGGAAAAGACCATCCAGATTGTTGGGGGAAAAATACTCGTTTTCAATTCCATCTCTTACAAAAGTAAACCAAATTAAGTATGTTACTTAGATCTACTAAGAAATGTCCTCGGTGTTTCACATGTTCTGCTTCATTTACTTCAAAAGAAAATCTACGAGGATGGTGTTATCAACACTCCCATTTTATGAATGAGGAAAGTGAGGCACAGAGGCATGAATGAAATTAACTAGTAATTGAAAGACATGCGTTTTGGTGAGGTTATTCATCGACCCTTTGCAAAATTCATGAGAATGTGCTTTGACTATCTAGATTGTGAGGAAATAAATCTAGGTTTCAATTCTGTCTATTAAAAAAAACATGAAGTATGTTACTTGGATCTACTAAGCAATGTCCTGGGTATTTTACATGCTCTGCTTCATTTAATTACAAAGAAAATCTACAAGCAGTATGTTATCAACATTCCCATTTTATAGATGAGGAAACTGAGGTGCCGAGGTGTTCATGAAGTGACGAGTGAAAACGATGGGTTTCTTGTCAGCCTATGTATCTATACCTAGGAAACTTGTGGGAAAGGGGTTTGTCTATCTAGACTGTTGGGGCAAAAAAATTCCATTTCAATACTATTTTTCAAAAAAGCAAAATTAAGTATGTTCCTTGGATCTACTAGTAAAGGTCCTCGGTGTTTTACATGCTCTGCTTCATTTAATCAAAAAGAAAATCTTTTAGACTCTGTGGGAGAAGGCGAGGGTGGGATGTTCAGAGAGAACAGCATTGAAACAAGGATACTGTCAAGGGTGAAACAGATCACCAGCCCAGATTGGATGCAGGAGACGGGTGCTCAGGGCTGGTGCTCTGGGAAGACCCAGAGGGATGGGGTGGAGAGGGAGGCGGGAATGGGGATCGGGATGGGGAACACATGTAAATCCATGGCTGATTTATGTCAATGTACGGCAAAAACCACTACAATATTGGAAAGGAATTAGCCTCCAACGAATAAAAATAAATGAAAAAAAACAAAAACAAAAACAAAACAAACAACCAAAAGAAAATCTACGAGGAAGGTGTTATCAACATTCGCATTTTATAGATGAGGAAACTGAGGTACAGAGACCATTATTAAATATACTAGTATTTCATGCATTGGAGACGGAAATGGCACCCCACTCCAATGTTCTTGTCTGGAGAATCCCAGGGCCCGGGGAGCCTGGTGGGCTGCCATCTATGAGGTCGCACAGAGTCGGACACGACGGAAGCAACCTAGGAGCAGCAGCAGTAAGTGAGAGCAATGATTTTGCTGAGCGTATTTATCTATACTTAGTAAACGTTGTGTGAAAGGGCATTCTCTATCTAGGTTTGGGGGGTGGGAATTACTTTATTTCAATTCTATTGAAAAAAATTAAGAATGCTACTTAGATCCACTAAGAAATGTCCTGGGTGTTTTCTATGCTCTGCTTCATGAAATTAAAAAGAAAATCTACAAGGAAGGTGTTATCAACATTCCCATCCCATTTTACAGCTGAGGAAACTGAGGCACAGAGGCACTAATGAAGGTACAAGAAGTGAAATGGGTGATTTCATTGAGAGCGTGTTTATGTACATTCAGTAAACTTTCTGGCAAAGGGTATTGTCTGTCTAGATTGTTGGAGGAAAAAACTCAGTTTTAACTGTCTCTTATAAAAAAAAGAATTTAAGTGTTTTACTTAGATCTCCTAAGTAACACCCTGGATTTTTCATATGCGCTGCTTCATTTAATCAAAAACAAAAAAAACAAAAAAACAAAGAGGAATGTGTTCTCAACAGTCCCAGTTTATACATGAGTAAACTGAGGCACAAAGGCATTAATGAACTTACTAATATGTGAAAGAGATGCTTTATGGTGAGCGTGCTCACGGACAGAGTAAAATTTGCAGAAACGGCACTGTCTCTAGATCATTGGGGAAAAAAGCTCCTTGTCAACTCCATCTTTTAGAAAAAAAAAAACACCAAAATTAAGTATGATACTTAGATCTACTAAACAAAGTCCACCTCGTTTTACCTGCTTGCCTGCATTTAATTCAAAAGAAAAACTACACGGAAGGTGTTCTCAACGTTCCCATTTTATACATGAGGACACTGAAGCACAGAGGTATTAGTGAAGTTGCTAGGAAGTGAAAGACATGCGTTTTGGTGAGCATATTTATCTATACTTAGTAAACTTTTTGGGAAAAGACCATCCAGATTGTTGGGGGAAAAATACTCGTTTTCAATTCCATCTCTTACAAAAGTAAACCAAATTAAGTATGTTACTTAGATCTACTAAGAAATGTCCTCGGTGTTTCACATGTTCTGCTTCATTTACTTCAAAAGAAAATCTACGAGGATGGTGTTATCAACATTCCCATTTTATGAATGAGGAAAGTGAGGCACAGAGGCATGAATGAAATTAACTAGTAATTGAAAGACATGTGTTTTGGTGAGGTATTCATCGACCCTTTGCAAAATTCATGAGAATGTGCTTTGACTATCTAGATTGTGAGGAAATAAATCTAGGTTTCAATTCTGTCTATTAAAAAAAACATGAAGTATGTTACTTGGATCTACTAAGCAATGTCCTGGGTATTTTACATGTTCTGCTTCATTTAATTACAAAGAAAACCTACAAGCAGTATGTTATCAACATTCCCATTTTATAGATGAGGAAACTGAGGTGCCGAGGTGTTCATGAAGTGACGAGTGAAAACGATGGGTTTCTTGTGAGCCTATGTATCTATATCTAGGAAACTTGTGGGAAAGGGGTTTGTCTATCTAGACTGTTGGGGCAAAAAAATTCCATTTCAATACTATTTTTCAAAAAAGCAAACCTAAGTATGTTCCTTGGATCTACTAGTAAAGGTCCTCGGTGTTTTACATGCTCTGCTTCATTTAATCAAAAAGAAAATCTTTTAGACTCTGTGGGAGAAGGCGAGGGTGGGATGTTCAGAGAGAACAGCATTGAAACAAGGATACTGTCAAGGGTGAAACAGATCACCAGCCCAGACTGGATGCAGGAGACGGGTGCTCAGGGCTGGTGCACTGGGAAGACCCAGAGGGATGGGGTGGAGAGGGAGGCGGGAGTGGGGATCGGGATGGGGAACACATGTAAATCCATGGCTGATTCATGTCAATGTACGGCAAAAACCACTACAATATTGGAAAGGAATTAGCCTCCAACGAATAAAAATAAATGAAAAAAAACAAAAACAAAAACAAAACAAACAACCAAAAGAAAATCTACGAGGAAGGTGTTATCAACATTCGCATTTTATAGATGAGGAAAGTGAGGTACAGAGACCATTATTAAATCTACTAGTATTTCATGCATTGGAGAAGGAAATGGCACCCCACTCCAATGTTATTGTCTGGAGAATCCCAGGGACCGGGGAGCCTGGTGGGCTGCCATCTATGAGGTCGCACAGAGTCAGACACGACGGAAGCAACCTAGGAGCAGCAGCAGTAAGTGAGAGCAATGATTTTGCTGAGCGTATTTATCTATACTTAGTAAACGTTGTGTGAAAGGGCATTCTCTATCTAGGTTTGGGGGGTGGGAATTACTTTATTTCAATTCTATTGAAAAAAATTAAGAATGCTACTTAGATCCACTAAGAAATGTCCTGGGTGTTTTATATGCTCTGCTTCATGAAATTAAAAAGAAAATCTACAAGGAAGGTGTTATCAACATTCCCATCCCATTTTACAGCTGAGGAAACTGAGGCACAGAGGCACTAATGAAGGTACAAGAAGTGAAATGGGTGATTTCATTGAGAGCGTATTTATGTACATTCAGTAAACTTTCTGGCAAAGGGCATTGTCTGTCTAGATTGTTGGAGGAAAAAACTCAGTATTAACTGTCTCTTATAAAAAAAAGAATTTAAGTGTTTTACTTAGATCTCCTAAGTAACACCCTGGATTTGTCATATGCGCTGCTTCATTTAATCAAAAAAAAACCCAAAAAAACAAAGAGGAATGTGTTCTCAACAGTCCCAGTTTATACATGAGTAAACTGAGGCACAAAGGCATTAATGAACTTACTAATATGTGAAAGAGATGCTTTATGGTGAGCGTGCTCATGGACAGAGTAAAATTTGCAGAAACGGCACTGTCTCTAGATCATTGGGGAAAAAAGCTCCTTGTCAACTCCATCTTTTAGAAAAAAAAAACACCAAAATTAAGTATGATACTTAGATCTACTAAACAAAGTCCACCTCGTTTTACCTGCTTGCCTGCATTTAATTCAAAAGAAAAACTACACGGAAGGTGTTCTCAACGTTCCCATTTTATACATGAAGACACTGAAGCACAGAGGTATTAGTGAAGTTGCTAGGAAGTGAAAGACATGCGTTTTGGTGAGCATATTTATCTATACTTAGTAAACTTTTTGGGAAAAGACCATCCAGATTGTTGGGGGAAAAATACTCGTTTTCAATTCCATCTCTTACAAAAGTAAACCAAATTAAGTATGTTACTTAGATCTACTAAGAAATGTCCTCGGTGTTTCACATGTTCTGCTTCATTTACTTCAAAAGAAAATCTACGAGGATGGTGTTATCAACATTCCCATTTTATGAATGAGGAAAGTGAGGCACAGAGGCATGAATGAAATTAACTAGTAATTGAAAGACATGCGTTTTGGTGAGGTATTCATCGACCCTTTGCAAAATTCATGAGAATGTGCTTTGACTAACTAGATTGTGAGGAAATAAATCTAGGTTTCAATTCTGTCTATTAAAAAAAACATGAAGTATGTTACTTGGATCTACTAAGCAATGTCCTGGGTATTTTACATGCTCTGCTTCATTTAATTACAAAGAAAATCTACAAGCAGTATGTTATCAACATTCCCATTTTATAGATGAGGAAACTGAGGTGCCGAGGTGTTCATGAAGTGACGAGTGAAAACGATGGGTTTCTTGTGAGCCTATGTATCTATATCTAGGAAACTTGTGGGAAAGGGGTTTGTCTATCTAGACTGTTGGGGCAAAAAAATTCCATTTCAATACTATTTTTCAAAAAAGCAAAACTAAGTATGTTCCTTGGATCTACTAGTAAAGGTCCTCGGTGTTTTACATGCTCTGCTTCATTTAATCAAAAAGAAAATCTTTTAGACTCTGTGGGAGAAGGCGAGGGTGGGATGTTCAGAGAGAACAGCATTGAAACAAGGATACTGTCAAGGGTGAAACAGATCACCAGCCCAGACTGGATGCAGGAGACGGGTGCTCAGGGCTGGTGCACTGGGAAGACCCAGAGGGATGGGGTGGAGAGGGAGGCGGGAGTGGGGATCGGGATGGGGAACACATGTAAATCCATGGCTGATTCATGTCAATGTACGGCAAAAACCACTACAATATTGGAAAGGAATTAGCCTCCAACGAATAAAAATAAATGAAAAAAAACAAAAACAAAAACAAAACAAACAACCAAAAGAAAATCTACGAGGAAGGTGTTATCAACATTCGCATTTTATAGATGAGGAAAGTGAGGTACAGAGACCATTATTAAATCTACTAGTATTTCATGCATTGGAGAAGGAAATGGCACCCCACTCCAATGTTATTGTCTGGAGAATCCCAGGGACCGGGGAGCCTGGTGGGCTGCCATCTATGAGGTCGCACAGAGTCGGACACGACGGAAGCAACCTAGGAGCAGCAGCAGTAAGTGAGAGCAATGATTTTGCTGAGCGTATTTATCTATACTTAGTAAACGTTGTGTGAAAGGGCATTCTCTATCTAGGTTTGGGGGGTGGGAATTACTTTATTTCAATTCTACTGAAAAAAATTAAGAATGCTACTTAGATCCACTAAGAAATGTCCTGGGTGTTTTATATGCTCTGCTTCATGAAATTAAAAAGAAAATCTACAAGGAAGGTGTTATCAACATTCCCATCCCATTTTACAGCTGAGGAAACTGAGGCACAGAGGCACTAATGAAGGTACAAGAAGTGAAATGGGTGATTTCATTGAGAGCGTGTTTATGTACATTCAGTAAACTTTCTGGCAAAGGGCATTGTCTGTCTAGATTGTTGGAGAAAAAAACTCAGTTTTAACAGTCTCTTATAAAAAAAAGAATTTAAGTGTTTTACTTAGATCTCCTAAGAAACACCCTGGATTTGTCATATGTGCTGCTTCATTTAATCAAAAACAAAAAAACAAAAAAACAAAGAGGAATGTGTTCTCAACAGTCCCAGTTTATACATGAGTAAACTGAGGCACAAAGGCATTAATGAACTTACTAATATGTGAAAGAGATGCTTTATGGTGAGCGTGCTCATGGACAGAGTAAAATTTGCAGAAACGGCACTGTCTCTAGATCATTGGGGAAAAAAGCTCCTTGTCAACTCCATCTTTTAGAAAAAAAAAACACCAAAATTAAGTATGATACTTAGATCTACTAAACAAAGTCCACCTCGTTTTACCTGCTTGCCTGCATTTAATTCAAAAGAAAAACTACACGGAAGGTGTTCTCAACGTTCCCATTTTATACATGAGGACACTGAAGCACAGAGGTATTAGTGAAGTTGCTAGGAAGTGAAAGACATGCGTTTTGGTGAGCATATTTATCTATACTTAGTAAACTTTTTGGGAAAAGACCATCCAGATTGTTGGGGGAAAAATACTCGTTTTCAATTCCATCTCTTACAAAAGTAAACCAAATTAAGTATGTTACTTAGATCTACTAAGAAATGTCCTCGGTGTTTCACATGTTCTGCTTCATTTACTTCAAAAGAAAATCTACGAGGATGGTGTTATCAACACTCCCATTTTATGAATGAGGAAAGTGAGGCACAGAGGCATGAATGAAATTAACTAGTAATTGAAAGACATGCGTTTTGGTGAGGTTATTCATCGACCCTTTGCAAAATTCATGAGAATGTGCTTTGACTATCTAGATTGTGAGGAAATAAATCTAGGTTTCAATTCTGTCTATTAAAAAAAACATGAAGTATGTTACTTGGATCTACTAAGCAATGTCCTGGGTATTTTACATGTTCTGCTTCATTTAATTACAAAGAAAACCTACAAGCAGTATGTTATCAACATTCCCATTTTATAGATGAGGAAACTGAGGTGCCGAGGTGTTCATGAAGTGACGAGTGAAAACGATGGGTTTCTTGTGAGCCTATGTATCTATATCTAGGAAACTTGTGGGAAAGGGGTTTGTCTATCTAGACTGTTGGGGCAAAAAAATTCCATTTCAATACTATTTTTCAAAAAAGCAAACCTAAGTATGTTCCTTGGATCTACTAGTAAAGGTCCTCGGTGTTTTACATGCTCTGCTTCATTTAATCAAAAAGAAAATCTTTTAGACTCTGTGGGAGAAGGCGAGGGTGGGATGTTCAGAGAGAACAGCATTGAAACAAGGATACTGTCAAGGGTGAAACAGATCACCAGCCCAGACTGGATGCAGGAGACGGGTGCTCAGGGCTGGTGCACTGGGAAGACCCAGAGGGATGGGGTGGAGAGGGAGGCGGGAGTGGGGATCGGGATGGGGAACACATGTAAATCCATGGCTGATTCATGTCAATGTACGGCAAAAACCACTACAATATTGGAAAGGAATTAGCCTCCAACGAATAAAAATAAATGAAAAAAAACAAAAACAAAAACAAAACAAACAACCAAAAGAAAATCTACGAGGAAGGTGTTATCAACATTCGCATTTTATAGATGAGGAAAGTGAGGTACAGAGACCATTATTAAATCTACTAGTATGTCATGCATTGGAGAAGGAAATGGCACCCCACTCCAATGTTATTGTCTGGAGAATCCCAGGGACCGGGGAGCCTGGTGGGCTGCCATCTATGAGGTCGCACAGAGTCAGACACGACGGAAGCAACCTAGGAGCAGCAGCAGTAAGTGAGAGCAATGATTTTGCTGAGCGTATTTATCTATACTTAGTAAACGTTGTGTGAAAGGGCATTCTCTATCTAGGTTTGGGGGGTGGGAATTACTTTATTTCAATTCTATTGAAAAAAATTAAGAATGCTACTTAGATCCACTAAGAAATGTCCTGGGTGTTTTATATGCTCTGCTTCATGAAATTAAAAAGAAAATCTACAAGGAAGGTGTTATCAACATTCCCATCCCATTTTACAGCTGAGGAAACTGAGGCACAGAGGCACTAATGAAGGTACAAGAAGTGAAATGGGTGATTTCATTGAGAGCGTATTTATGTACATTCAGTAAACTTTCTGGCAAAGGGCATTGTCTGTCTAGATTGTTGGAGGAAAAAACTCAGTATTAACTGTCTCTTATAAAAAAAAGAATTTAAGTGTTTTACTTAGATCTCCTAAGTAACACCCTGGATTTGTCATATGCGCTGCTTCATTTAATCAAAAAAAAACCCAAAAAAACAAAGAGGAATGTGTTCTCAACAGTCCCAGTTTATACATGAGTAAACTGAGGCACAAAGGCATTAATGAACTTACTAATATGTGAAAGAGATGCTTTATGGTGAGCGTGCTCATGGACAGAGTAAAATTTGCAGAAACGGCACTGTCTCTAGATCATTGGGGAAAAAAGCTCCTTGTCAACTCCATCTTTTAGAAAAAAAAAACACCAAAATTAAGTATGATACTTAGATCTACTAAACAAAGTCCACCTCGTTTTACCTGCTTGCCTGCATTTAATTCAAAAGAAAAACTACACGGAAGGTGTTCTCAACGTTCCCATTTTATACATGAAGACACTGAAGCACAGAGGTATTAGTGAAGTTGCTAGGAAGTGAAAGACATGCGTTTTGGTGAGCATATTTATCTATACTTAGTAAACTTTTTGGGAAAAGACCATCCAGATTGTTGGGGGAAAAATACTCGTTTTCAATTCCATCTCTTACAAAAGTAAACCAAATTAAGTATGTTACTTAGATCTACTAAGAAATGTCCTCGGTGTTTCACATGTTCTGCTTCATTTACTTCAAAAGAAAATCTACGAGGATGGTGTTATCAACATTCCCATTTTATGAATGAGGAAAGTGAGGCACAGAGGCATGAATGAAATTAACTAGTAATTGAAAGACATGCGTTTTGGTGAGGTATTCATCGACCCTTTGCAAAATTCATGAGAATGTGCTTTGACTAACTAGATTGTGAGGAAATAAATCTAGGTTTCAATTCTGTCTATTAAAAAAAACATGAAGTATGTTACTTGGATCTACTAAGCAATGTCCTGGGTATTTTACATGCTCTGCTTCATTTAATTACAAAGAAAATCTACAAGCAGTATGTTATCAACATTCCCATTTTATAGATGAGGAAACTGAGGTGCCGAGGTGTTCATGAAGTGACGAGTGAAAACGATGGGTTTCTTGTGAGCCTATGTATCTATATCTAGGAAACTTGTGGGAAAGGGGTTTGTCTATCTAGACTGTTGGGGCAAAAAAATTCCATTTCAATACTATTTTTCAAAAAAGCAAAACTAAGTATGTTCCTTGGATCTACTAGTAAAGGTCCTCGGTGTTTTACATGCTCTGCTTCATTTAATCAAAAAGAAAATCTTTTAGACTCTGTGGGAGAAGGCGAGGGTGGGATGTTCAGAGAGAACAGCATTGAAACAAGGATACTGTCAAGGGTGAAACAGATCACCAGCCCAGACTGGATGCAGGAGACGGGTGCTCAGGGCTGGTGCACTGGGAAGACCCAGAGGGATGGGGTGGAGAGGGAGGCGGGAGTGGGGATCGGGATGGGGAACACATGTAAATCCATGGCTGATTCATGTCAATGTACGGCAAAAACCACTACAATATTGGAAAGGAATTAGCCTCCAACGAATAAAAATAAATGAAAAAAAACAAAAACAAAAACAAAACAAACAACCAAAAGAAAATCTACGAGGAAGGTGTTATCAACATTCGCATTTTATAGATGAGGAAAGTGAGGTACAGAGACCATTATTAAATCTACTAGTATTTCATGCATTGGAGAAGGAAATGGCACCCCACTCCAATGTTATTGTCTGGAGAATCCCAGGGACCGGGGAGCCTGGTGGGCTGCCATCTATGAGGTCGCACAGAGTCGGACACGACGGAAGCAACCTAGGAGCAGCAGCAGTAAGTGAGAGCAATGATTTTGCTGAGCGTATTTATCTATACTTAGTAAACGTTGTGTGAAAGGGCATTCTCTATCTAGGTTTGGGGGGTGGGAATTACTTTATTTCAATTCTATTGAAAAAAATTAAGAATGCTACTTAGATCCACTAAGAAATGTCCTGGGTGTTTTATATGCTCTGCTTCATGAAATTAAAAAGAAAATCTACAAGGAAGGTGTTATCAACATTCCCATCCCATTTTACAGCTGAGGAAACTGAGGCACAGAGGCACTAATGAAGGTACAAGAAGTGAAATGGGTGATTTCATTGAGAGCGTGTTTATGTACATTCAGTAAACTTTCTGGCAAAGGGCATTGTCTGTCTAGATTGTTGGAGAAAAAAACTCAGTTTTAACAGTCTCTTATAAAAAAAAGAATTTAAGTGTTTTACTTAGATCTCCTAAGAAACACCCTGGATTTGTCATATGTGCTGCTTCATTTAATCAAAAACAAAAAAACAAAAAAACAAAGAGGAATGTGTTCTCAACAGTCCCAGTTTATACATGAGTAAACTGAGGCACAAAGGCATTAATGAACTTACTAATATGTGAAAGAGATGCTTTATGGTGAGCGTGCTCATGGACAGAGTAAAATTTGCAGAAACGGCACTGTCTCTAGATCATTGGGGAAAAAAGCTCCTTGTCAACTCCATCTTTTAGAAAAAAAAAACACCAAAATTAAGTATGATACTTAGATCTACTAAACAAAGTCCACCTCGTTTTACCTGCTTGCCTGCATTTAATTCAAAAGAAAAACTACACGGAAGGTGTTCTCAACGTTCCCATTTTATACATGAGGACACTGAAGCACAGAGGTATTAGTGAAGTTGCTAGGAAGTGAAAGACATGCGTTTTGGTGAGCATATTTATCTATACTTAGTAAACTTTTTGGGAAAAGACCATCCAGATTGTTGGGGGAAAAATACTCGTTTTCAATTCCATCTCTTACAAAAGTAAACCAAATTAAGTATGTTACTTAGATCTACTAAGAAATGTCCTCGGTGTTTCACATGTTCTGCTTCATTTACTTCAAAAGAAAATCTACGAGGATGGTGTTATCAACACTCCCATTTTATGAATGAGGAAAGTGAGGCACAGAGGCATGAATGAAATTAACTAGTAATTGAAAGACATGCGTTTTGGTGAGGTTATTCATCGACCCTTTGCAAAATTCATGAGAATGTGCTTTGACTATCTAGATTGTGAGGAAATAAATCTAGGTTTCAATTCTGTCTATTAAAAAAAACATGAAGTATGTTACTTGGATCTACTAAGCAATGTCCTGGGTATTTTACATGCTCTGCTTCATTTAATTACAAAGAAAATCTACAAGCAGTATGTTATCAACATTCCCATTTTATAGATGAGGAAACTGAGGTGCCGAGGTGTTCATGAAGTGACGAGTGAAAACGATGGGTTTCTTGTCAGCCTATGTATCTATACCTAGGAAACTTGTGGGAAAGGGGTTTGTCTATCTAGACTGTTGGGGCAAAAAAATTCCATTTCAATACTATTTTTCAAAAAAGCAAAATTAAGTATGTTCCTTGGATCTACTAGTAAAGGTCCTCGGTGTTTTACATGCTCTGCTTCATTTAATCAAAAAGAAAATCTTTTAGACTCTGTGGGAGAAGGCGAGGGTGGGATGTTCAGAGAGAACAGCATTGAAACAAGGATACTGTCAAGGGTGAAACAGATCACCAGCCCAGATTGGATGCAGGAGACGGGTGCTCAGGGCTGGTGCTCTGGGAAGACCCAGAGGGATGGGGTGGAGAGGGAGGCGGGAATGGGGATCGGGATGGGGAACACATGTAAATCCATGGCTGATTTATGTCAATGTACGGCAAAAACCACTACAATATTGGAAAGGAATTAGCCTCCAACGAATAAAAATAAATGAAAAAAAACAAAACAAAAAAACAAAACAAACAAACCAAAAGAAAATCTACGAGGAAGGTGTTATCAACATTCGCATTTTATAGATGAGGAAACTGAGGTACAGAGACCATTATTAAATCTACTAGTATTTCATGCATTGGAGAAGGAAATGGCACCCCACTCCAATGTTCTTGTCTGGAGAATCCCAGGGCCCGGGGAGCCTGGTGCGCTGCCATCTATGAGGTCGCACAGAGTCGGACACGACGGAAGCAACCTAGGAGCAGCAGCAGTAAGTGAGAGCAATGATTTTGCTGAGCGTATTTATCTATACTTAGTAAACGTTGTGTGAAAGGGCATTCTCTATCTAGGTTTGGGGGGTGGGAATTACTGTATTTCAATTCTATTGAAAAAAATTAAGAATGCTACTTAGATCCACTAAGAAATGTCCTGGGTGTTTTATATGCTCTGCTTCATGAAATTAAAAAGAAAATCTACAAGGAAGGTGTTATCAACATTCCCATCCCATTTTACAGCTGAGGAAACTGAGGCACAGAGGCACTAATGAAGGTACAAGAAGTGAAATGGGTGATTTCATTGAGAGCGTGTTTATGTACATTCAGTAAACTTTCTGGCAAAGGGTATTGTCTGTCTAGATTGTTGGAGGAAAAAACTCAGTTTTAACTGTCTCTTATAAAAAAAAGAATTTAAGTGTTTTACTTAGATCTCCTAAGTAACACCCTGGATTTTTCATATGCGCTGCTTCATTTAATCAAAAACAAAAAAAACAAAAAAACAAAGAGGAATGTGTTCTCAACAGTCCCAGTTTATACATGAGTAAACTGAGGCACAAAGGCATTAATGAACTTACTAATATGTGAAAGAGATGCTTTATGGTGAGCGTGCTCACGGACAGAGTAAAATTTGCAGAAACGGCACTGTCTCTAGATCATTGGGGAAAAAAGCTCCTTGTCAACTCCATCTTTTAGAAAAAAAAAACACCAAAATTAAGTATGATACTTAGATCTACTAAACAAAGTCCACCTCGTTTTACCTGCTTGCCTGCATTTAATTCAAAAGAAAAACTACACGGAAGGTGTTCTCAACGTTCCCATTTTATACATGAGGACACTGAAGCACAGAGGTATTAGTGAAGTTGCTAGGAAGTGAAAGACATGCGTTTTGGTGAGCATATTTATCTATACTTAGTAAACTTTTTGGGAAAAGACCATCCAGATTGTTGGGGGAAAAATACTCGTTTTCAATTCCATCTCTTACAAAAGTAAACCAAATTAAGTATGTTACTTACATCTACTAAGAAATGTCCTCGGTGTTTCACATGTTCTGCTTCATTTACTTCAAAAGAAAATCTACGAGGATGGTGTTATCAACATTCCCATTTTATGAATGAGGAAAGTGAGGCACAGAGGCATGAATGAAATTAACTAGTAATTGAAAGACATGTGTTTTGGTGAGGTATTCATCGACCCTTTGCAAAATTCATGAGAATGTGCTTTGACTATCTAGATTGTGAGGAAATAAATCTAGGTTTCAATTCTGTCTATTAAAAAAAACATGAAGTATGTTACTTGGATCTACTAAGCAATGTCCTGGGTATTTTACATGTTCTGCTTCATTTAATTACAAAGAAAACCTACAAGCAGTATGTTATCAACATTCCCATTTTATAGATGAGGAAACTGAGGTGCCGAGGTGTTCATGAAGTGACGAGTGAAAACGATGGGTTTCTTGTGAGCCTATGTATCTATATCTAGGAAACTTGTGGGAAAGGGGTTTGTCTATCTAGACTGTTGGGGCAAAAAAATTCCATTTCAATACTATTTTTCAAAAAAGCAAACCTAAGTATGTTCCTTGGATCTACTAGTAAAGGTCCTCGGTGTTTTACATGCTCTGCTTCATTTAATCAAAAAGAAAATCTTTTAGACTCTGTGGGAGAAGGCGAGGGTGGGATGTTCAGAGAGAACAGCATTGAAACAAGGATACTGTCAAGGGTGAAACAGATCACCAGCCCAGACTGGATGCAGGAGACGGGTGCTCAGGGCTGGTGCACTGGGAAGACCCAGAGGGATGGGGTGGAGAGGGAGGCGGGAGTGGGGATCGGGATGGGGAACACATGTAAATCCATGGCTGATTCATGTCAATGTACGGCAAAAACCACTACAATATTGGAAAGGAATTAGCCTCCAACGAATAAAAATAAATGAAAAAAAACAAAAACAAAAACAAAACAAACAACCAAAAGAAAATCTACGAGGAAGGTGTTATCAACATTCGCATTTTATAGATGAGGAAAGTGAGGTACAGAGACCATTATTAAATCTACTAGTATTTCATGCATTGGAGAAGGAAATGGCACCCCACTCCAATGTTATTGTCTGGAGAATCCCAGGGACCGGGGAGCCTGGTGGGCTGCCATCTATGAGGTCGCACAGAGTCAGACACGACGGAAGCAACCTAGGAGCAGCAGCAGTAAGTGAGAGCAATGATTTTGCTGAGCGTATTTATCTATACTTAGTAAACGTTGTGTGAAAGGGCATTCTCTATCTAGGTTTGGGGGGTGGGAATTACTTTATTTCAATTCTATTGAAAAAAATTAAGAATGCTACTTAGATCCACTAAGAAATGTCCTGGGTGTTTTATATGCTCTGCTTCATGAAATTAAAAAGAAAATCTACAAGGAAGGTATTATCAACATTCCCATCCCATTTTACAGCTGAGGAAACTGAGGCACAGAGGCACTAATGAAGGTACAAGAAGTGAAATGGGTGATTTCATTGAGAGCGTATTTATGTACATTCAGTAAACTTTCTGGCAAAGGGCATTGTCTGTCTAGATTGTTGGAGGAAAAAACTCAGTATTAACTGTCTCTTATAAAAAAAAGAATTTAAGTGTTTTACTTAGATCTCCTAAGTAACACCCTGGATTTGTCATATGCGCTGCTTCATTTAATCAAAAAAAAACCCAAAAAAACAAAGAGGAATGTGTTCTCAACAGTCCCAGTTTATACATGAGTAAACTGAGGCACAAAGGCATTAATGAACTTACTAATATGTGAAAGAGATGCTTTATGGTGAGCGTGCTCATGGACAGAGTAAAATTTGCAGAAACGGCACTGTCTCTAGATCATTGGGGAAAAAAGCTCCTTGTCAACTCCATCTTTTAGAAAAAAAAAACACCAAAATTAAGTATGATACTTAGATCTACTAAACAAAGTCCACCTCGTTTTACCTGCTTGCCTGCATTTAATTCAAAAGAAAAACTACACGGAAGGTGTTCTCAACGTTCCCATTTTATACATGAGGACACTGAAGCACAGAGGTATTAGTGAAGTTGCTAGGAAGTGAAAGACATGCGTTTTGGTGAGCATATTTATCTATACTTAGTAAACTTTTTGGGAAAAGACCATCCAGATTGTTGGGGGAAAAATACTCGTTTTCAATTCCATCTCTTACAAAAGTAAACCAAATTAAGTATGTTACTTAGATCTACTAAGAAATGTCCTCGGTGTTTCACATGTTCTGCTTCATTTACTTCAAAAGAAAATCTACGAGGATGGTGTTATCAACATTCCCATTTTATGAATGAGGAAAGTGAGGCACAGAGGCATGAATGAAATTAACTAGTAATTGAAAGACATGCGTTTTGGTGAGGTATTCATCGACCCTTTGCAAAATTCATGAGAATGTGCTTTGACTAACTAGATTGTGAGGAAATAAATCTAGGTTTCAATTCTGTCTATTAAAAAAAACATGAAGTATGTTACTTGGATCTACTAAGCAATGTCCTGGGTTTTTTACATGCTCTGCTTCATTTAATTACAAAGAAAATCTACAAGCAGTATGTTATCAACATTCCCATTTTATAGATGAGGAAACTGAGGTGCCGAGGTGTTCATGAAGTGACGAGTGAAAACGATGGGTTTCTTGTCAGCCTATGTATCTATACCTAGGAAACTTGTGGGAAAGGGGTTTGTCTGTCTAGACTGTTGGGGCAAAAAAATTCCATTTCAATACTATTTTTCAAAAAAGCAAAACTAAGTATGTTCCTTGGATCTACTAGTAAAGGTCCTCGGTGTTTTACATGCTCTGCTTCATTTAATCAAAAAGAAAATCTTTTAGACTCTGTGGGAGAAGGCGAGGGTGGGATGTTCAGAGAGAACAGCATTGAAACAAGGATACTGTCAAGGGTGAAACAGATCACCAGCCCAGACTGGATGCAGGAGACGGGTGCTCAGGGCTGGTGCACTGGGAAGACCCAGAGGGATGGGGTGGAGAGGGAGGCGGGAGTGGGGATCGGGATGGGGAACACATGTAAATCCATGGCTGATTCATGTCAATGTACGGCAAAAACCACTACAATATTGGAAAGGAATTAGCCTCCAACGAATAAAAATAAATGAAAAAAAACAAAAACAAAAACAAAACAAACAACCAAAAGAAAATCTACGAGGAAGGTGTTATCAACATTCGCATTTTATAGATGAGGAAAGTGAGGTACAGAGACCATTATTAAATCTACTAGTATTTCATGCATTGGAGAAGGAAATGGCACCCCACTCCAATGTTATTGTCTGGAGAATCCCAGGGACCGGGGAGCCTGGTGGGCTGCCATCTATGAGGTCGCACAGAGTCAGACACGACGGAAGCAACCTAGGAGCAGCAGCAGTAAGTGAGAGCAATGATTTTGCTGAGCGTATTTATCTATACTTAGTAAACGTTGTGTGAAAGGGCATTCTCTATCTAGGTTTGGGGGGTGGGAATTACTTTATTTCAATTCTATTGAAAAAAATTAAGAATGCTACTTAGATCCACTAAGAAATGTCCTGGGTGTTTTCTATGCTCTGCTTCATGAAATTAAAAAGAAAATCTACAAGGAAGGTGTTATCAACATTCCCATCCCATTTTACAGCTGAGGAAACTGAGGCACAGAGGCACTAATGAAGGTACAAGAAGTGAAATGGGTGATTTCATTGAGAGCGTATTTATGTACATTCAGTAAACTTTCTGGCAAAGGGCATTGTCTGTCTAGATTGTTGGAGGAAAAAACTCAGTATTAACTGTCTCTTATAAAAAAAAGAATTTAAGTGTTTTACTTAGATCTCCTAAGTAACACCCTGGATTTGTCATATGCGCTGCTTCATTTAATCAAAAAAAAACCCAAAAAAACAAAGAGGAATGTGTTCTCAACAGTCCCAGTTTATACATGAGTAAACTGAGGCACAAAGGCATTAATGAACTTACTAATATGTGAAAGAGATGCTTTATGGTGAGCGTGCTCATGGACAGAGTAAAATTTGCAGAAACGGCACTGTCTCTAGATCATTGGGGAAAAAAGCTCCTTGTCAACTCCATCTTTTAGAAAAAAAAAACACCAAAATTAAGTATGATACTTAGATCTACTAAACAAAGTCCACCTCGTTTTACCTGCTTGCCTGCATTTAATTCAAAAGAAAAACTACACGGAAGGTGTTCTCAACGTTCCCATTTTATACATGAGGACACTGAAGCACAGAGGTATTAGTGAAGTTGCTAGGAAGTGAAAGACATGCGTTTTGGTGAGCATATTTATCTATACTTAGTAAACTTTTTGGGAAAAGACCATCCAGATTGTTGGGGGAAAAATACTCGTTTTCAATTCCATCTCTTACAAAAGTAAACCAAATTAAGTATGTTACTTAGATCTACTAAGAAATGTCCTCGGTGTTTCACATGTTCTGCTTCATTTACTTCAAAAGAAAATCTACGAGGATGGTGTTATCAACATTCCCATTTTATGAATGAGGAAAGTGAGGCACAGAGGCATGAATGAAATTAACTAGTAATTGAAAGACATGCGTTTTGGTGAGGTATTCATCGACCCTTTGCAAAATTCATGAGAATGTGCTTTGACTAACTAGATTGTGAGGAAATAAATCTAGGTTTCAATTCTGTCTATTAAAAAAAACATGAAGTATGTTACTTGGATCTACTAAGCAATGTCCTGGGTATTTTACATGCTCTGCTTCATTTAATTACAAAGAAAATCTACAAGCAGTATGTTATCAACATTCCCATTTTATAGATGAGGAAACTGAGGTGCCGAGGTGTTCATGAAGTGACGAGTGAAAACGATGGGTTTCTTGTCAGCCTATGTATCTATATCTAGGAAACTTGTGGGAAAGGGGTTTGTCTATCTAGACTGTTGGGGCAAAAACATTCGATTTCAATACTATTTTTCAAAAAAGCAAAACTAAGTATGTTCCTTGGATCTACTAGTAAAGGTCCTCGGTGTTTTACACGCTCTGCTTCATTTAATTAAAAAGAAAATCTTTTAGACTCTGTGGGAGAAGGCGAGGGTGGGATGTTCAGAGAGAACAGCATTGAAACAAGGATACTGTCAAGGGTGAAACAGATCACCAGCCCAGACTGGATGGAGGAGACGGGTGCTCAGGGCTGGTGCACTGGGAAGACCCACAGGGATGGGGTGGAGAGGGAGGCGGGAGTGGGGATCGGGATGGGGAACACATGTAAATCCATGGCTGATTTATGTCAATGTACGGCAAAAACCACTACAATATTGGAAATGAATTAGCCTGCAACGAATAAAAATAAATGAAAAAAAACAAAACAAAAAAACAAAACAAACAAACCAAAAGAAAATCTACGAGGAAGGTGTTATCAACATTCGCATTTTATAGATGAGGAAAGTGAGGTACAGAGACCATTATTAAATCTATTAGTATTTCATGCATTGGAGAAGGAAATGGCACCCCACTCCAATGTTATTGTCTAGAGAATCCCAGGGACCGGGGAGCCTGGTGGGCTGCCATCTATGAGGTCGCACAGAGTCGGACACGACGGAAGCAACCTAGGAGCAGCAGCAGTAAGTGAGAGCAATGATTTTGCTGAGCGTATTTATCTATACTTAGTAAACGTTGTGTGAAAGGGCATTCTCTAGGTTTGGGGGGTGGGAATTACTGTATTTCAATTCTATTGAAAAAAATTAAGAATGCTACTTAGATCCACTAAGAAATGTCCTGGGTGTTTTATATGCTCTGCTTCATGAAATTAAAAAGAAAATCTACAAGCAAGGTGTTATCAACATTCCCATCCCATTTTACAGCTGAGGAAACTGAGGCACAAAGGCACTAGTGAAGTTACAAGAAGTCAAATGGATGATTTCTTTGAGAGCGTATTTATGTACACTCAGTAAACTTTGTGGCAAAGGGCATTGTCTGTCTAGATTGTTGGAGGAAAAAACTCAGTTTTAACTGACTCTTATAAAAAAAAGAATTCAAGTGTTTTACTTAGATCTCCTAAGTAACACCCTGGATTTGTCATATGCGCTGCTTCATTTAATCAAAAAAAAAAAACAAAAAAACAAAGAGGAATGTGTTCTCCACAGTCCCAGTTTATACATGAGTAAACTGAGGCACAAAGGCATTAATGAACTTACTAATATGTGAAAGAGATGCTTTATGGTGAGCGTGCTCATGGACAGAGTAAAATTTGCAGAAACGGCACTGTCTCTAGATCATTGGGGAAAAAAGCTCCTTGTCAACTCCATCTTTTAGAAAAAAAAACACCAAAATTAAGTATGATACTTAGATCTACTAAACAAAGTCCACCTCGTTTTACCTGCTTGCCTGCATTTAATTCAAAAGAAAAACTACACGGAAGGTGTTCTCAACGTTCCCATTTTATACATGAGGACACTGAAGCACAGAGGTATTAGTGAAGTTGCTAGGAAGTGAAAGACATGCGTTTTGGTGAGCATATTTATCTATACTTAGTAAACTTTTTGGGAAAAGACCATCCAGATTGTTGGGGGAAAAATACTCGTTTTCAATTCCATCTCTTACAAAAGTAAACCAAATTAAGTATGTTACTTAGATCTACTAAGAAATGTCCTCGTTGTTTCACATGTTCTGCTTCATTTACTTCAAAAGAAAATCTACGAGGATGGTGTTATCAACATTCCCATTTTATGGATGAGGCAAGTGAGGCACAGAGGCATGAATGAAATTAACTAGTAATTGAAAGAGATGCGTTTTGGTGAGGGATTCATCGACCCTTTACAAAATTCATGAGAATGTGCTTTGACTATCTAGTTTGTGAGGAAATAAATCTAGGTTTCAATTCTGTCTATTAAAAAAAACATGAAGTATGTTACTTGGATCTACTAAGCAATGTCCTGGGTATTTTACATGCTCTGCTTCATTTAATTACAAAGAAAATCTACAAGCAGTATGTTATCAACATTCCCATTTTATAGATGAGGAAACTGAGGTGCCGAGGTGTTCATGAAGTGACGAGTGAAAACAATGGTTTTCTTGTGAGCCTATGTATCTATACCTAGGAAACTTGTGGGAAAGGGGTTTGTCTATCTAGACTGTTGGGGCAAAAACATTCGATTTCAATACTATTTTTCAAAAAAGCAAAACTAAGTATGTTCCTTGGATCTACTAGTAAAGGTCCTCGGTGTTTTACACGCTCTGCTTCATTTAATCAAAAAGAAAATCTTTTAGACTCTGTGGGAGAAGGCGAGGGTGGGATGTTCAGAGAGAACAGCATTGAAACAAGGATACTGTCAAGGGTGAAACAGATCACCAGCCCAGACTGGATGCAGGAGACGGGTGCTCAGGGCTGGTGCACTGGGAAGACCCACAGGGATGGGGTGGAGAGGGAGGCGGGAGTGGGGATCGGGATGGGGAACACATGTAAATCCATGGCTGATTTATGTCAATGTACGGCAAAAACCACTACAATATTGGAAAGGAATTAGCCTGCAACGAATAAAAATAAATGAAAAAAAACAAAACAAAAAAACAAAACAAACAAACCAAAAGAAAATCTACGAGGAAGGTGTTATCAACATTCGCATTTTATAGATGAGGAAACTGAAGTACAGAGACCATTATTAAATCTACTAGTATTTCATGCATTGGAGAAGGAAATGGCACCCCACTCCAATGTTATTGTCTGGAGAATCCCAGGGACCGGGGAGCCTGGTGGGCTGCCATCTATGAGGTCGCACAGAGTCAGACACGACGGAAGCAACCTAGGAGCAGCAGCAGTAAGTGAGAGCAATGATTTTGCTGAGCGTATTTATCTATACGTCGTAAACGTTGTGTGAAAGGGCATTCTCTATCTAGGTTTGGGGGGTGGGAATTACTGTATTTCAATTCTATTGAAAAAAATTAAGAATGCTACTTAGATCCACTAAGAAATGTCCTGGGTGTTTTCTATGCTCTGCTTCATGAAATTAAAAAGAAAATCTACAAGCAAGGTGTTATCAACATTCCCATCCCATTTTACAGCTGAGGAAACTGAGGCACAAAGGCACTAGTGAAGTTACAAGAAGTCAAATGGATGATTTCTTTGAGAGCGTATTTATGTACACTCAGTAAACTTTGTGGCAAAGGGCATTGTCTGTCTAGATTGTTGGAGGAAAAAACTCAGTTTTAACTGACGCTTATAAAAAAAAGAATTCAAGTGTTTTACTTAGATCTCCTAAGTAACACCCTGGATTTGTCATATGCGCTGCTTCATTTAATCGAAAAAAAAAAAAACAAACAAACAAAGAGGAATGTGTTCTCCACAGTCCCAGTTTATACATGAGTAAACTGAGGCACAAAGGCATTAATGAACTTATTCTAATATGTGAAAGAGATGCTTTATGGTGAGCGTGCTCACGGACAGAGTAAAATTTGCAGAAACGGCACTGTCTCTAGATCATTGGGGAAAAAAGCTCCTTGTCAACTCCATCTTTTAGAAAAAAAAACACCAAAATTAAGTATGATACTTAGATCTACTGAACAAAGTCCACCTCGTTTTACCTGCTTGCCTGCATTTAATTCAAAAGAAAAACTACACGGAAGGTGTTCTCAACGTTCCCATTTTATACATGAGGACACTGAAGCACAGAGGTATTAGTGAAGTTGCTAGGAAGTGAAAGACATGCGTTTTGGTGAGCATATTTATCTATACTTAGTAAACTTTTTGGGAAAAGACCATCCAGATTGTTGGGGGAAAAATACTCGTTTTCAAGTCCATCTCTTACAAAAGTAAACCAAATTAAGTATGTTACTTAGATCTACTAAGAAATGTCCTCGGTGTTTCACATGTTCTGCTTCATTTACTTCAAAAGAAAATCTACGAGGATGGTGTTATCAACATTCCCATTTTATGGATGAGGCAAGTGAGGCACAGAGGCATGAATGAAATTAACTAGTAATTGAAAGAGATGCGTTTGGTGAGGGATTCATCGACCCTTTGCAAAATTCATGAGAATGTGCTTTGACTATCTAGATTGTGAGGAAATAAATCTAGGTTTCAATTCTGTCTATTAAAAAAAACATGAAGTATGTTACTTGGATCTACTAAGCAATGTCCTGGGTATTTTACATGCTCTGCTTCATTTAATTACAAAGAAAATCTACAAGCAGTATGTTATCAACATTCCCATTTTATAGATGAGGAAACTGAGGTGCCGAGGTGTTCATGAAGTGACGAGTGAAAACGATGGGTTTCTTGTGAGCCTATGTATCTATACCTAGGAAACTTGTGGGAAAGGTGTTTGTCTATCTAGACTGTTGGGGCAAAAAAATTCGATTTCAATACTATTTTTCAAAAAAGCAAAACTAAGTATGTTCCTTGGATCTACTAGTAAAGGTCCTCGGTGTTTTACACGCTCTGCTTCATTTAATCAAAAAGAAAATCTTTTAGACTCTGTGGGAGAAGGCGAGGGTGGGATGTTCAGAGAGAACAGCATTGAAACAAGGATACTGTCAAGGGTGAAACAGATCACCAGCCCAGACTGGATGCAGGAGACGGGTGCTCAGGGCTGGTGCACTGGGAAGACCCAGAGGGATGGGGTGGAGAGGGAGGCGGGAGTGGGGATCGGGATGGGGAACACATGTAAATCCATGGCTGATTCATGTCAATGTACGGCAAAAACCACTACAATATTGGAAAGGAATTAGCCTCCAACGAATAAAAATAAATGAAAAAAAACAAAAACAAAAACAAAACAAACAACCAAAAGAAAATCTACGAGGAAGGTGTTATCAACATTCGCATTTTATAGATGAGGAAACTGAGGTACAGAGACCATTATTAAATCTACTAGTATTTCATGCATTGGAGAAGGAAATGGCACCCCACTCCAATGTTATTGTCTGGAGAATCCCAGGGACCGGGGAGCCTGGTGGGCTGCCATCTATGAGGTCGCACAGAGTCGGACACGACGGAAGCAACCTAGGAGCAGCAGCAGTAAGTGAGAGCAATGATTTTGCTGAGCGTATTTATCTATACTTAGTAAACGTTGTGTGAAAGGGCATTCTCTATCTAGGTTTGGGGGGTGGGAATTACTTTATTTCAATTCTATTGAAAAAAATTAAGAATGCTACTTAGATCCACTAAGAAATGTCCTGGGTGTTTTCTATGCTCTGCTTCATGAAATTAAAAAGAAAATCTACAAGGAAGGTGTTATCAACATTCCCATCCCATTTTACAGCTGAGGAAACTGAGGCACAGAGGCACTAATGAAGGTACAAGAAGTGAAATGGGTGATTTCATTGAGAGCGTATTTATGTACATTCAGTAAACTTTCTGGCAAAGGGCATTGTCTGTCTAGATTGTTGGAGAAAAAAACTCAGTATTAACTGTCTCTTATAAAAAAAAGAATTTAAGTGTTTTACTTAGATCTCCTAAGTAACACCCTGGATTTGTCATATGCGCTGCTTCATTTAATCAAAAAAAAACCCAAAAAAACAAAGAGGAATGTGTTCTCAACAGTCCCAGTTTATACATGAGTAAACTGAGGCACAAAGGCATTAATGAACTTACTAATACGTGAAAGAGATGCTTTATGGTGAGCGTGCTCATGGACAGAGTAAAATTTGCAGAAACGGCACTGTCTCTAGATCATTGGGGAAAAAAGCTCCTTGTCAACTCCATCTTTTAGAAAAAAAAAACACCAAAATTAAGTATGATACTTAGATCTACTAAACAAAGTCCACCTCGTTTTACCTGCTTGCCTGCATTTAATTCAAAAGAAAAACTACACGGAAGGTGTTCTCAACGTTCCCATTTTATACATGAGGACACTGAAGCACAGAGGTATTAGTGAAGTTGCTAGGAAGTGAAAGACATGCGTTTTGGTGAGCATATTTATCTATACTTAGTAAACTTTTTGGGAAAAGACCATCCAGATTGTTGGGGGAAAAATACTCGTTTTCAATTCCATCTCTTACAAAAGTAAACCAAATTAAGTATGTTACTTAGATCTACTAAGAAATGTCCTCGGTGTTTCACATGTTCTGCTTCATTTACTTCAAAAGAAAATCTACGAGGATGGTGTTATCAACATTCCCATTTTATGAATGAGGAAAGTGAGGCACAGAGGCATGAATGAAATTAACTAGTAATTGAAAGACATGCGTTTTGGTGAGGTATTCATCGACCCTTTGCAAAATTCATGAGAATGTGCTTTGACTATCTAGATTGTGAGGAAATAAATCTAGGTTTCAATTCTGTCAATAAAAAAAAACATGAAGTATGTTACTTGGATCTACTAAGCAATGTCCTGGGTATTTTACATGCTCTGCTTCATTTAATTACAAAGAAAATCTACAAGCAGTATGTTATCAACATTCCCATTTTATAGATGAGGAAACTGAGGTGCCGAGGTGTTCATGAAGTGACGAGTGAAAACGATGGGTTTCTTGTCAGCCTATGTATCTATACCTAGGAAACTTGTGGGAAAGGTGTTTGTCTGTCTAGACTGTTGGGGCAAAAAAATTCCATTTCAATACTATTTTTCAAAAAAGCAAAACTAAGTATGTTCCTTGGATCTACTAGTAAAGGTCCTCGGTGTTTTACATGCTCTGCTTCATTTAATCAAAAAGAAAATCTTTTAGACTCTGTGGGAGAAGGCGAGGGTGGGATGTTCAGAGAGAACAGCATTGAAACAAGGATACTGTCAAGGGTGAAACAGATCACCAGCCCAGACTGGATGCAGGAGACGGGTGCTCAGGGCTGGTGCACTGGGAAGACCCAGAGGGATGGGGTGGAGAGGGAGGCGGGAGTGGGGATCGGGATGGGGAACACATGTAAATCCATGGCTGATTCATGTCAATGTACGGCAAAAACCACTACAATATTGGAAAGGAATTAGCCTCCAACGAATAAAAATAAATGAAAAAAAACAAAAACAAAAACAAAACAAACAACCAAAAGAAAATCTACGAGGAAGGTGTTATCAACATTCGCATTTTATAGATGAGGAAACTGAGGTACAGAGACCATTATTAAATCTACTAGTATTTCATGCATTGGAGAAGGAAATGGCACCCCACTCCAATGTTATTGTCTGGAGAATCCCAGGGACCGGGGAGCCTGGTGGGCTGCCATCTATGAGGTCGCACAGAGTCGGACACGACGGAAGCAACCTAGGAGCAGCAGCAGTAAGTGAGAGCAATGATTTTGCTGAGCGTATTTATCTATACTTAGTAAACGTTGTGTGAAAGGGCATTCTCTATCTAGGTTTGGGGGGTGGGAATTACTTTATTTCAATTCTATTGAAAAAAATTAAGAATGCTACTTAGATCCACTAAGAAATGTCCTGGGTGTTTTATATGCTCTGCTTCATGAAATTAAAAAGAAAATCTACAAGGAAGGTGTTATCAACATTCCCATCCCATTTTACAGCTGAGGAAACTGAGGCACAGAGGCACTAATGAAGGTACAAGAAGTGAAATGGGTGATTTCATTGAGAGCGTATTTATGTACATTCAGTAAACTTTCTGGCAAAGGGCATTGTCTGTCTAGATTGTTGGAGAAAAAAACTCAGTATTAACTGTCTCTTATAAAAAAAAGAATTTAAGTGTTTTACTTAGATCTCCTAAGTAACACCCTGGATTTGTCATATGCGCTGCTTCATTTAATAAAAAAAAAAACCCAAAAAAACAAAGAGGAATGTGTTCTCAACAGTCCCAGTTTATACATGAGTAAACTGAGGCACAAAGGCATTAATGAACTTACTAATATGTGAAAGAGATGCTTTATGGTGAGCGTGCTCATGGACAGAGTAAAATTTGCAGAAACGGCACTGTCTCTAGATCATTGGGGAAAAAAGCTCCTTGTCAACTCCATCTTTTAGAAAAAAAAAACACCAAAATTAAGTATGATACTTAGATCTACTAAACAAAGTCCACCTCGTTTTACCTGCTTGCCTGCATTTAATTCAAAAGAAAAACTACACGGAAGGTGTTCTCAACGTTCCCATTTTATACATGAGGACACTGAAGCACAGAGGTATTAGTGAAGTTGCTAGGAAGTGAAAGACATGCGTTTTGGTGAGCATATTTATCTATACTTAGTAAACTTTTTGGGAAAAGACCATCCAGATTGTTGGGGGAAAAATACTCGTTTTCAATTCCATCTCTTACAAAAGTAAACCAAATGAAGTCTGTTACTTAGATCTACTAAGAAATGTCCTCGGTGTTTCACATGTTCTGCTTCATTTACTTCAAAAGAAAATCTACGAGGATGGTGTTATCAACATTCCCATTTTATGAATGAGGAAAGTGAGGCACAGAGGCATGAATGAAATTAACTAGTAATTGAAAGACATGTGTTTTGGTGAGGTATTCATCGACCCTTTGCAAAATTCATGAGAATGTGCTTTGACTATCTAGATTGTGAGGAAATAAATCTAGGTTTCAATTCTGTCTATTAAAAAAAACATGAAGTATGTTACTTGGATCTACTAAGCAATGTCCTGGGTATTTTACATGCTCTGCTTCATTTAATTACAAAGAAAATCTACAAGCAGTATGTTATCAACATTCCCATTTTATAGATGAGGAAACTGAGGTGCCGAGGTGTTCATGAAGTGACGAGTGAAAACGATGGGTTTCTTGTGAGCCTATGTATCTATACCTAGGAAACTTGTGGGAAAGGTGTTTGTCTGTCTAGACTGTTGGGGCAAAAAAATTCCATTTCAATACTATTTTTCAAAAAAGCAAAACTAAGTATGTTCCTTGGATCTACTAGTAAAGGTCCTCGGTGTTTCACATGCTCTGCTTCATTTAATCAAAAAGAAAATCTTTTAGACTCTGTGGGAGAAGGCGAGGGTGGGATGTTCAGAGAGAACAGCATTGAAACAAGGATACTGTCAAGGGTGAAACAGATCACCAGCCCAGGTTGGATGCAGGAGACGGGTGCTCAGGGCTGGTGCACTGGGAAGACCCAGAGGGATGGGGTGGAGAGGGAGGCGGGAGTGGGGATCGGGATGGGGAACACATGTAAATCCATGGCTGATTCATGTCAATGTACGGCAAAAACCACTACAATATTGGAAAGGAATTAGCCTCCAACGAATAAAAATAAATGAAAAAAAACAAAAACAAAACAAACAACCAAAAGAAAATCTACGAGGAAGGTGTTATCAACATTCGCATTTTATAGATGAGGAAACTGAGGTACAGAGACCATTATTAAATCTACTAGTATTTCATGCATTGGAGAAGGAAATGGCACCCCACTCCAATGTTATTGTCTGGAGAATCCCAGGGACCGGGGAGCCTGGTGGGCTGCCATCTATGAGGTCGCACAGAGTCGGACACGACGGAAGCAACCTAGGAGCAGCAGCAGTAAGTGA
Source organism: Cervus elaphus (assembly GCF_910594005.1). NCBI lineage: Eukaryota > Metazoa > Chordata > Mammalia > Artiodactyla > Cervidae > Cervus > Cervus elaphus. Next base: position 43,346,072 of record NC_057848.1, on the reverse strand, counting down.
GAGCAATGATTTTGCTGAGCGTATTTATCTATACTTAGTAAACGTTGTGTGAAAGGGCATTCTCTATCTAGGTTTGGGGGGTGGGAATTACTTTATTTCAATTCTATTGAAAAAAATTAAGAATGCTACTTAGATCCACTAAGAAATGTCCTGGGTGTTTTCTATGCTCTGCTTCATGAAATTAAAAAGAAAATCTACAAGGAAGGTGTTATCAACATTCCCATCCCATTTTACAGCTGAGGAAACTGAGGCACAGAGGCACTAATGAAGGTACAAGAAGTGAAATGGGTGATTTCATTGAGAGCGTATTTATGTACATTCAGTAAACTTTCTGGCAAAGGGCATTGTCTGTCTAGATTGTTGGAGAAAAAAACTCAGTATTAACTGTCTCTTATAAAAAAAAGAATTTAAGTGTTTTACTTAGATCTCCTAAGTAACACCCTGGATTTGTCATATGCGCTGCTTCATTTAATCAAAAAAAAACCCAAAAAAACAAAGAGGAATGTGTTCTCAACAGTCCCAGTTTATACATGAGTAAACTGAGGCACAAAGGCATTAATGAACTTACTAATATGTGAAAGAGATGCTTTATGGTGAGCGTGCTCATGGACAGAGTAAAATTTGCAGAAACGGCACTGTCTCTAGATCATTGGGGAAAAAAGCTCCTTGGCAACTCCATCTTTTAGAAAAAAAAACACCAAAATTAAGTATGATACTTAGATCTACTAAACAAAGTCCACCTCGTTTTACCTGCTTGCCTGCATTTAATTCAAAAGAAAAACTACACGGAAGGTGTTCTCAACGTTCCCATTTTATACATGAGGACACTGAAGCACAGAGGTATTAGTGAAGTTGCTAGGAAGTGAAAGACATGCGTTTTGGTGAGCATATTTATCTATACTTAGTAAACTTTTTGGGAAAAGACCATCCAGATTGTTGGGGGAAAAATACTCGTTTTCAATTCCATCTCTTACAAAAGTAAACCAAATTAAGTATGTTACTTAGATCTACTAAGAAATGTCCTCGTTGTTTCACATGTTCTGCTTCATTTACTTCAAAAGAAAATCTACGAGGATGGTGTTATCAACATTCCCATTTTATGGATGAGGCAAGTGAGGCACAGAGGCATGAATGAAATTAACTAGTAATTGAAAGAGATGCGTTTTGGTGAGGGATTCATCGACCCTTTACAAAATTCATGAGAATGTGCTTTGACTATCTAGATTGTGAGGAAATAAATCTAGGTTTCAATTCTGTCTATTAAAAAAAACATGAAGTATGTTACTTGGATCTACTAAGCAATGTCCTGGGTATTTTACATGCTCTGCTTCATTTAATTACAAAGAAAATCTACAAGCAGTATGTTATCAACATTCCCATTTTATAGATGAGGAAACTGAGGTGCCGAGGTGTTCATGAAGTGACGAGTGAAAACGATGGGTTTCTTGTGAGCCTATGTATCTATATCTAGGAAACTTGTGGGAAAGGGGTTTGTCTATCTAGACTGTTGGGGCAAAAAAATTCCATTTCAATACTATTTTTCAAAAAAGCAAAACTAAGTATGTTCCTTGGATCTACTAGTAAAGGTCCTCGGTGTTTTACATGCTCTGCTTCATTTAATCAAAAAGAAAATCTTTTAGACTCTGTGGGAGAAGGCGAGGGTGGGATGTTCAGAGAGAACAGCATTGAAACAAGGATACTGTCAAGGGTGAAACAGATCACCAGCCCAGACTGGATGCAGGAGACGGGTGCTCAGGGCTGGTGCACTGGGAAGACCCAGAGGGATGGGGTGGAGAGGGAGGCGGGAGTGGGGATCGGGATGGGGAACACATGTAAATCCATGGCTGATTCATGTCAATGTACGGCAAAAACCACTACAATATTGGAAAGGAATTAGCCTCCAACGAATAAAAATAAATGAAAAAAAACAAAAACAAAAACAAAACAAACAACCAAAAGAAAATCTACGAGGAAGGTGTTATCAACATTCGCATTTTATAGATGAGGAAACTGAGGTACAGAGACCATTATTAAATCTACTAGTATTTCATGCATTGGAGAAGGAAATGGCACCCCACTCCAATGTTATTGTCTGGAGAATCCCAGGGACCGGGGAGCCTGGTGGGCTGCCATCTATGAGGTCGCACAGAGTCGGACACGACGGAAGCAACCTAGGAGCAGCAGCAGTAAGTGAGAGCAATGATTTTGCTGAGCGTATTTATCTATACTTAGTAAACGTTGTGTGAAAGGGCATTCTCTATCTAGGTTTGGGGGGTGGGAATTACTTTATTTCAATTCTATTGAAAAAAATTAAGAATGCTACTTAGATCCACTAAGAAATGTCCTGGGTGTTTTCTATGCTCTGCTTCATGAAATTAAAAAGAAAATCTACAAGGAAGGTGTTATCAACATTCCCATCCCATTTTACAGCTGAGGAAACTGAGGCACAGAGGCACTAATGAAGGTACAAGAAGTGAAATGGGTGATTTCATTGAGAGCGTATTTATGTACATTCAGTAAACTTTCTGGCAAAGGGCATTGTCTGTCTAGATTGTTGGAGAAAAAAACTCAGTATTAACTGTCTCTTATAAAAAAAAGAATTTAAGTGTTTTACTTAGATCTCCTAAGTAACACCCTGGATTTGTCATATGCGCTGCTTCATTTAATCAAAAAAAAACCCAAAAAAACAAAGAGGAATGTGTTCTCAACAGTCCCAGTTTATACATGAGTAAACTGAGGCACAAAGGCATTAATGAACTTACTAATATGTGAAAGAGATGCTTTATGGTGAGCGTGCTCATGGACAGAGTAAAATTTGCAGAAACGGCACTGTCTCTAGATCATTGGGGAAAAAAGCTCCTTGGCAACTCCATCTTTTAGAAAAAAAAACACCAAAATTAAGTATGATACTTAGATCTACTAAACAAAGTCCACCTCGTTTTACCTGCTTGCCTGCATTTAATTCAAAAGAAAAACTACACGGAAGGTGTTCTCAACGTTCCCATTTTATACATGAGGACACTGAAGCACAGAGGTATTAGTGAAGTTGCTAGGAAGTGAAAGACATGCGTTTTGGTGAGCATATTTATCTATACTTAGTAAACTTTTTGGGAAAAGACCATCCAGATTGTTGGGGGAAAAATACTCGTTTTCAATTCCATCTCTTACAAAAGTAAACCAAATTAAGTATGTTACTTAGATCTACTAAGAAATGTCCTCGTTGTTTCACATGTTCTGCTTCATTTACTTCAAAAGAAAATCTACGAGGATGGTGTTATCAACATTCCCATTTTATGGATGAGGCAAGTGAGGCACAGAGGCATGAATGAAATTAACTAGTAATTGAAAGAGATGCGTTTTGGTGAGGGATTCATCGACCCTTTACAAAATTCATGAGAATGTGCTTTGACTATCTAGATTGTGAGGAAATAAATCTAGGTTTCAATTCTGTCTATTAAAAAAAACATGAAGTATGTTACTTGGATCTACTAAGCAATGTCCTGGGTATTTTACATGCTCTGCTTCATTTAATTACAAAGAAAATCTACAAGCAGTATGTTATCAACATTCCCATTTTATAGATGAGGAAACTGAGGTGCCGAGGTGTTCATGAAGTGACGAGTGAAAACGATGGGTTTCTTGTGAGCCTATGTATCTATATCTAGGAAACTTGTGGGAAAGGGGTTTGTCTATCTAGACTGTTGGGGCAAAAAAATTCCATTTCAATACTATTTTTCAAAAAAGCAAAACTAAGTATGTTCCTTGGATCTACTAGTAAAGGTCCTCGGTGTTTTACATGCTCTGCTTCATTTAATCAAAAAGAAAATCTTTTAGACTCTGTGGGAGAAGGCGAGGGTGGGATGTTCAGAGAGAACAGCATTGAAACAAGGATACTGTCAAGGGTGAAACAGATCACCAGCCCAGACTGGATGCAGGAGACGGGTGCTCAGGGCTGGTGCACTGGGAAGACCCAGAGGGATGGGGTGGAGAGGGAGGCGGGAGTGGGGATCGGGATGGGGAACACATGTAAATCCATGGCTGATTCATGTCAATGTACGGCAAAAACCACTACAATATTGGAAAGGAATTAGCCTCCAACGAATAAAAATAAATGAAAAAAAACAAAAACAAAAACAAAACAAACAACCAAAAGAAAATCTACGAGGAAGGTGTTATCAACATTCGCATTTTATAGATGAGGAAAGTGAGGTACAGAGACCATTATTAAATCTACTAGTATTTCATGCATTGGAGAAGGAAATGGCACCCCACTCCAATGTTATTGTCTGGAGAATCCCAGGGACCGGGGAGCCTGGTGGGCTGCCATCTATGAGGTCGCACAGAGTCGGACACGACGGAAGCAACCTAGGAGCAGCAGCAGTAAGTGAGAGCAATGATTTTGCTGAGCGTATTTATCTATACTTAGTAAACGTTGTGTGAAAGGGCATTCTCTATCTAGGTTTGGGGGGTGGGAATTACTTTATTTCAATTCTATTGAAAAAAATTAAGAATGCTACTTAGATCCACTAAGAAATGTCCTGGGTGTTTTCTATGCTCTGCTTCATGAAATTAAAAAGAAAATCTACAAGCAAGGTGTTATCAACATTCCCATCCCATTTTACAGCTGAGGAAACTGAGGCACAAAGGCACTAGTGAAGTTACAAGAAGTCAAATGGATGATTTCTTTGAGAGCGTATTTATGTACACTCAGTAAACTTTGTGGCAAAGGGCATTGTCTGTCTAGATTGTTGGAGGAAAAAACTCAGTTTTAACTGACGCTTATAAAAAAAAGAATTCAAGTGTTTTACTTAGATCTCCTAAGTAACACCCTGGATTTGTCATATGCGCTGCTTCATTTAATCGAAAAAAAAAAAAAACAAACAAACAAAGAGGAATGTGTTCTCCACAGTCCCAGTTTATACATGAGTAAACTGAGGCACAAAGGCATTAATGAACTTATTCTAATATGTGAAAGAGATGCTTTATGGTGAGCGTGCTCACGGACAGAGTAAAATTTGCAGAAACGGCACTGTCTCTAGATCATTGGGGAAAAAAGCTCCTTGTCAACTCCATCTTTTAGAAAAAAAAACACCAAAATTAAGTATGATACTTAGATCTACTGAACAAAGTCCACCTCGTTTTACCTGCTTGCCTGCATTTAATTCAAAAGAAAAACTACACGGAAGGTGTTCTCAACGTTCCCATTTTATACATGAGGACACTGAAGCACAGAGGTATTAGTGAAGTTGCTAGGAAGTGAAAGACATGCGTTTTGGTGAGCATATTTATCTATACTTAGTAAACTTTTTGGGAAAAGACCATCCAGATTGTTGGGGGAAAAATACTCGTTTTCAAGTCCATCTCTTACAAAAGTAAACCAAATTAAGTATGTTACTTAGATCTACTAAGAAATGTCCTCGGTGTTTCACATGTTCTGCTTCATTTACTTCAAAAGAAAATCTACGAGGATGGTGTTATCAACATTCCCATTTTATGGATGAGGCAAGTGAGGCACAGAGGCATGAATGAAATTAACTAGTAATTGAAAGAGATGCGTTTGGTGAGGGATTCATCGACCCTTTGCAAAATTCATGAGAATGTGCTTTGACTATCTAGATTGTGAGGAAATAAATCTAGGTTTCAATTCTGTCTATTAAAAAAAACATGAAGTATGTTACTTGGATCTACTAAGCAATGTCCTGGGTATTTTACATGCTCTGCTTCATTTAATTACAAAGAAAATCTACAAGCAGTATGTTATCAACATTCCCATTTTATAGATGAGGAAACTGAGGTGCCGAGGTGTTCATGAAGTGACGAGTGAAAACGATGGGTTTCTTGTGAGCCTATGTATCTATACCTAGGAAACTTGTGGGAAAGGTGTTTGTCTATCTAGACTGTTGGGGCAAAAAAATTCGATTTCAATACTATTTTTCAAAAAAGCAAAACTAAGTATGTTCCTTGGATCTACTAGTAAAGGTCCTCGGTGTTTTACACGCTCTGCTTCATTTAATCAAAAAGAAAATCTTTTAGACTCTGTGGGAGAAGGCGAGGGTGGGATGTTCAGAGAGAACAGCATTGAAACAAGGATACTGTCAAGGGTGAAACAGATCACCAGCCCAGACTGGATGCAGGAGACGGGTGCTCAGGGCTGGTGCACTGGGAAGACCCAGAGGGATGGGGTGGAGAGGGAGGCGGGAGTGGGGATCGGGATGGGGAACACATGTAAATCCATGGCTGATTCATGTCAATGTACGGCAAAAACCACTACAATATTGGAAAGGAATTAGCCTCCAACGAATAAAAATAAATGAAAAAAAACAAAAACAAAAACAAAACAAACAACCAAAAGAAAATCTACGAGGAAGGTGTTATCAACATTCGCATTTTATAGATGAGGAAACTGAGGTACAGAGACCATTATTAAATCTACTAGTATTTCATGCATTGGAGAAGGAAATGGCACCCCACTCCAATGTTATTGTCTGGAGAATCCCAGGGACCGGGGAGCCTGGTGGGCTGCCATCTATGAGGTCGCACAGAGTCGGACACGACGGAAGCAACCTAGGAGCAGCAGCAGTAAGTGAGAGCAATGATTTTGCTGAGCGTATTTATCTATACTTAGTAAACGTTGTGTGAAAGGGCATTCTCTATCTAGGTTTGGGGGGTGGGAATTACTTTATTTCAATTCTATTGAAAAAAATTAAGAATGCTACTTAGATCCACTAAGAAATGTCCTGGGTGTTTTCTATGCTCTGCTTCATGAAATTAAAAAGAAAATCTACAAGGAAGGTGTTATCAACATTCCCATCCCATTTTACAGCTGAGGAAACTGAGGCACAGAGGCACTAATGAAGGTACAAGAAGTGAAATGGGTGATTTCATTGAGAGCGTATTTATGTACATTCAGTAAACTTTCTGGCAAAGGGCATTGTCTGTCTAGATTGTTGGAGAAAAAAACTCAGTATTAACTGTCTCTTATAAAAAAAAGAATTTAAGTGTTTTACTTAGATCTCCTAAGTAACACCCTGGATTTGTCATATGCGCTGCTTCATTTAATCAAAAAAAAACCCAAAAAAACAAAGAGGAATGTGTTCTCAACAGTCCCAGTTTATACATGAGTAAACTGAGGCACAAAGGCATTAATGAACTTACTAATACGTGAAAGAGATGCTTTATGGTGAGCGTGCTCATGGACAGAGTAAAATTTGCAGAAACGGCACTGTCTCTAGATCATTGGGGAAAAAAGCTCCTTGTCAACTCCATCTTTTAGAAAAAAAAAACACCAAAATTAAGTATGATACTTAGATCTACTAAACAAAGTCCACCTCGTTTTACCTGCTTGCCTGCATTTAATTCAAAAGAAAAACTACACGGAAGGTGTTCTCAACGTTCCCATTTTATACATGAGGACACTGAAGCACAGAGGTATTAGTGAAGTTGCTAGGAAGTGAAAGACATGCGTTTTGGTGAGCATATTTATCTATACTTAGTAAACTTTTTGGGAAAAGACCATCCAGATTGTTGGGGGAAAAATACTCGTTTTCAATTCCATCTCTTACAAAAGTAAACCAAATTAAGTATGTTACTTAGATCTACTAAGAAATGTCCTCGGTGTTTCACATGTTCTGCTTCATTTACTTCAAAAGAAAATCTACGAGGATGGTGTTATCAACATTCCCATTTTATGAATGAGGAAAGTGAGGCACAGAGGCATGAATGAAATTAACTAGTAATTGAAAGACATGCGTTTTGGTGAGGTATTCATCGACCCTTTGCAAAATTCATGAGAATGTGCTTTGACTATCTAGATTGTGAGGAAATAAATCTAGGTTTCAATTCTGTCAATAAAAAAAAACATGAAGTATGTTACTTGGATCTACTAAGCAATGTCCTGGGTATTTTACATGCTCTGCTTCATTTAATTACAAAGAAAATCTACAAGCAGTATGTTATCAACATTCCCATTTTATAGATGAGGAAACTGAGGTGCCGAGGTGTTCATGAAGTGACGAGTGAAAACGATGGGTTTCTTGTCAGCCTATGTATCTATACCTAGGAAACTTGTGGGAAAGGTGTTTGTCTGTCTAGACTGTTGGGGCAAAAAAATTCCATTTCAATACTATTTTTCAAAAAAGCAAAACTAAGTATGTTCCTTGGATCTACTAGTAAAGGTCCTCGGTGTTTTACATGCTCTGCTTCATTTAATCAAAAAGAAAATCTTTTAGACTCTGTGGGAGAAGGCGAGGGTGGGATGTTCAGAGAGAACAGCATTGAAACAAGGATACTGTCAAGGGTGAAACAGATCACCAGCCCAGACTGGATGCAGGAGACGGGTGCTCAGGGCTGGTGCACTGGGAAGACCCAGAGGGATGGGGTGGAGAGGGAGGCGGGAGTGGGGATCGGGATGGGGAACACATGTAAATCCATGGCTGATTCATGTCAATGTACGGCAAAAACCACTACAATATTGGAAAGGAATTAGCCTCCAACGAATAAAAATAAATGAAAAAAAACAAAAACAAAAACAAAACAAACAACCAAAAGAAAATCTACGAGGAAGGTGTTATCAACATTCGCATTTTATAGATGAGGAAAGTGAGGTACAGAGACCATTATTAAATCTACTAGTATTTCATGCATTGGAGAAGGAAATGGCACCCCACTCCAATGTTATTGTCTGGAGAATCCCAGGGACCGGGGAGCCTGGTGGGCTGCCATCTATGAGGTCGCACAGAGTCGGACACGACGGAAGCAACCTAGGAGCAGCAGCAGTAAGTGAGAGCAATGATTTTGCTGAGCGTATTTATCTATACTTAGTAAACGTTGTGTGAAAGGGCATTCTCTATCTAGGTTTGGGGGGTGGGAATTACTTTATTTCAATTCTATTGAAAAAAATTAAGAATGCTACTTAGATCCACTAAGAAATGTCCTGGGTGTTTTATATGCTCTGCTTCATGAAATTAAAAAGAAAATCTACAAGGAAGGTGTTATCAACATTCCCATCCCATTTTACAGCTGAGGAAACTGAGGCACAGAGGCACTAATGAAGGTACAAGAAGTGAAATGGGTGATTTCATTGAGAGCGTATTTATGTACATTCAGTAAACTTTCTGGCAAAGGGCATTGTCTGTCTAGATTGTTGGAGAAAAAAACTCAGTATTAACTGTCTCTTATAAAAAAAAGAATTTAAGTGTTTTACTTAGATCTCCTAAGTAACACCCTGGATTTGTCATATGCGCTGCTTCATTTAATCAAAAAAAAAACCCAAAAAAACAAAGAGGAATGTGTTCTCAACAGTCCCAGTTTATACATGAGTAAACTGAGGCACAAAGGCATTAATGAACTTACTAATATGTGAAAGAGATGCTTTATGGTGAGCGTGCTCATGGACAGAGTAAAATTTGCAGAAACGGCACTGTCTCTAGATCATTGGGGAAAAAAGCTCCTTGTCAACTCCATCTTTTAGAAAAAAAAAACACCAAAATTAAGTATGATACTTAGATCTACTAAACAAAGTCCACCTCGTTTTACCTGCTTGCCTGCATTTAATTCAAAAGAAAAACTACACGGAAGGTGTTCTCAACGTTCCCATTTTATACATGAGGACACTGAAGCACAGAGGTATTAGTGAAGTTGCTAGGAAGTGAAAGACATGCGTTTTGGTGAGCATATTTATCTATACTTAGTAAACTTTTTGGGAAAAGACCATCCAGATTGTTGGGGGAAAAATACTCGTTTTCAATTCCATCTCTTACAAAAGTAAACCAAATGAAGTCTGTTACTTAGATCTACTAAGAAATGTCCTCGGTGTTTCACATGTTCTGCTTCATTTACTTCAAAAGAAAATCTACGAGGATGGTGTTATCAACATTCCCATTTTATGAATGAGGAAAGTGAGGCACAGAGGCATGAATGAAATTAACTAGTAATTGAAAGACATGTGTTTTGGTGAGGTATTCATCGACCCTTTGCAAAATTCATGAGAATGTGCTTTGACTATCTAGATTGTGAGGAAATAAATCTAGGTTTCAATTCTGTCTATTAAAAAAAACATGAAGTATGTTACTTGGATCTACTAAGCAATGTCCTGGGTATTTTACATGCTCTGCTTCATTTAATTACAAAGAAAATCTACAAGCAGTATGTTATCAACATTCCCATTTTATAGATGAGGAAACTGAGGTGCCGAGGTGTTCATGAAGTGACGAGTGAAAACGATGGGTTTCTTGTGAGCCTATGTATCTATACCTAGGAAACTTGTGGGAAAGGTGTTTGTCTGTCTAGACTGTTGGGGCAAAAAAATTCCATTTCAATACTATTTTTCAAAAAAGCAAAACTAAGTATGTTCCTTGGATCTACTAGTAAAGGTCCTCGGTGTTTTACATGCTCTGCTTCATTTAATCAAAAAGAAAATCTTTTAGACTCTGTGGGAGAAGGCGAGGGTGGGATGTTCAGAGAGAACAGCATTGAAACAAGGATACTGTCAAGGGTGAAACAGATCACCAGCCCAGGTTGGATGCAGGAGACGGGTGCTCAGGGCTGGTGCACTGGGAAGACCCAGAGGGATGGGGTGGAGAGGGAGGCGGGAGTGGGGATCGGGATGGGGAACACATGTAAATCCATGGCTGATTCATGTCAATGTACGGCAAAAACCACTACAATATTGGAAAGGAATTAGCCTCCAACGAATAAAAATAAATGAAAAAAAACAAAAACAAAACAAACAACCAAAAGAAAATCTACGAGGAAGGTGTTATCAACATTCGCATTTTATAGATGAGGAAACTGAGGTACAGAGACCATTATTAAATCTACTAGTATTTCATGCATTGGAGAAGGAAATGGCACCCCACTCCAATGTTATTGTCTGGAGAATCCCAGGGACCGGGGAGCCTGGTGGGCTGCCATCTATGAGGTCGCACAGAGTCGGACACGACGGAAGCAACCTAGGAGCAGCAGCAGTAAGTGAGAGCAATGATTTTGCTGAGCGTATTTATCTATACTTAGTAAACGTTGTGTGAAAGGGCATTCTCTATCTAGGTTTGGGGGGTGGGAATTACTTTATTTCAATTCTATTGAAAAAAATTAAGAATGCTACTTAGATCCACTAAGAAATGTCCTGGGTGTTTTCTATGCTCTGCTTCATGAAATTAAAAAGAAAATCTACAAGGAAGGTGTTATCAACATTCCCATCCCATTTTACAGCTGAGGAAACTGAGGCACAGAGGCACTAATGAAGGTACAAGAAGTGAAATGGGTGATTTCATTGAGAGCGTATTTATGTACATTCAGTAAACTTTCTGGCAAAGGGCATTGTCTGTCTAGATTGTTGGAGAAAAAAACTCAGTATTAACTGTCTCTTATAAAAAAAAGAATTTAAGTGTTTTACTTAGATCTCCTAAGTAACACCCTGGATTTGTCATATGCGCTGCTTCATTTAATCAAAAAAAAACCCAAAAAAACAAAGAGGAATGTGTTCTCAACAGTCCCAGTTTATACATGAGTAAACTGAGGCACAAAGGCATTAATGAACTTACTAATATGTGAAAGAGATGCTTTATGGTGAGCGTGCTCATGGACAGAGTAAAATTTGCAGAAACGGCACTGTCTCTAGATCATTGGGGAAAAAAGCTCCTTGGCAACTCCATCTTTTAGAAAAAAAAACACCAAAATTAAGTATGATACTTAGATCTACTAAACAAAGTCCACCTCGTTTTACCTGCTTGCCTGCATTTAATTCAAAAGAAAAACTACACGGAAGGTGTTCTCAACGTTCCCATTTTATACATGAGGACACTGAAGCACAGAGGTATTAGTGAAGTTGCTAGGAAGTGAAAGACATGCGTTTTGGTGAGCATATTTATCTATACTTAGTAAACTTTTTGGGAAAAGACCATCCAGATTGTTGGGGGAAAAATACTCGTTTTCAATTCCATCTCTTACAAAAGTAAACCAAATTAAGTATGTTACTTAGATCTACTAAGAAATGTCCTCGTTGTTTCACATGTTCTGCTTCATTTACTTCAAAAGAAAATCTACGAGGATGGTGTTATCAACATTCCCATTTTATGGATGAGGCAAGTGAGGCACAGAGGCATGAATGAAATTAACTAGTAATTGAAAGAGATGCGTTTTGGTGAGGGATTCATCGACCCTTTACAAAATTCATGAGAATGTGCTTTGACTATCTAGATTGTGAGGAAATAAATCTAGGTTTCAATTCTGTCTATTAAAAAAAACATGAAGTATGTTACTTGGATCTACTAAGCAATGTCCTGGGTATTTTACATGCTCTGCTTCATTTAATTACAAAGAAAATCTACAAGCAGTATGTTATCAACATTCCCATTTTATAGATGAGGAAACTGAGGTGCCGAGGTGTTCATGAAGTGACGAGTGAAAACGATGGGTTTCTTGTGAGCCTATGTATCTATATCTAGGAAACTTGTGGGAAAGGGGTTTGTCTATCTAGACTGTTGGGGCAAAAAAATTCCATTTCAATACTATTTTTCAAAAAAGCAAAACTAAGTATGTTCCTTGGATCTACTAGTAAAGGTCCTCGGTGTTTTACATGCTCTGCTTCATTTAATCAAAAAGAAAATCTTTTAGACTCTGTGGGAGAAGGCGAGGGTGGGATGTTCAGAGAGAACAGCATTGAAACAAGGATACTGTCAAGGGTGAAACAGATCACCAGCCCAGACTGGATGCAGGAGACGGGTGCTCAGGGCTGGTGCACTGGGAAGACCCAGAGGGATGGGGTGGAGAGGGAGGCGGGAGTGGGGATCGGGATGGGGAACACATGTAAATCCATGGCTGATTCATGTCAATGTACGGCAAAAACCACTACAATATTGGAAAGGAATTAGCCTCCAACGAATAAAAATAAATGAAAAAAAACAAAAACAAAAACAAAACAAACAACCAAAAGAAAATCTACGAGGAAGGTGTTATCAACATTCGCATTTTATAGATGAGGAAACTGAGGTACAGAGACCATTATTAAATCTACTAGTATTTCATGCATTGGAGAAGGAAATGGCACCCCACTCCAATGTTATTGTCTGGAGAATCCCAGGGACCGGGGAGCCTGGTGGGCTGCCATCTATGAGGTCGCACAGAGTCGGACACGACGGAAGCAACCTAGGAGCAGCAGCAGTAAGTGAGAGCAATGATTTTGCTGAGCGTATTTATCTATACTTAGTAAACGTTGTGTGAAAGGGCATTCTCTATCTAGGTTTGGGGGGTGGGAATTACTTTATTTCAATTCTATTGAAAAAAATTAAGAATGCTACTTAGATCCACTAAGAAATGTCCTGGGTGTTTTCTATGCTCTGCTTCATGAAATTAAAAAGAAAATCTACAAGGAAGGTGTTATCAACATTCCCATCCCATTTTACAGCTGAGGAAACTGAGGCACAGAGGCACTAATGAAGGTACAAGAAGTGAAATGGGTGATTTCATTGAGAGCGTATTTATGTACATTCAGTAAACTTTCTGGCAAAGGGCATTGTCTGTCTAGATTGTTGGAGAAAAAAACTCAGTATTAACTGTCTCTTATAAAAAAAAGAATTTAAGTGTTTTACTTAGATCTCCTAAGTAACACCCTGGATTTGTCATATGCGCTGCTTCATTTAATAAAAAAAAAAACCCAAAAAAACAAAGAGGAATGTGTTCTCAACAGTCCCAGTTTATACATGAGTAAACTGAGGCACAAAGGCATTAATGAACTTACTAATATGTGAAAGAGATGCTTTATGGTGAGCGTGCTCATGGACAGAGTAAAATTTGCAGAAACGGCACTGTCTCTAGATCATTGGGGAAAAAAGCTCCTTGTCAACTCCATCTTTTAGAAAAAAAAAACACCAAAATTAAGTATGATACTTAGATCTACTAAACAAAGTCCACCTCGTTTTACCTGCTTGCCTGCATTTAATTCAAAAGAAAAACTACACGGAAGGTGTTATCAACGTTCCCATTTTATACATGAGGACACTGAAGCACAGAGGTATTAGTGAAGTTGCTAGGAAGTGAAAGACATGCGTTTTGGTGAGCATATTTATCTATACTTAGTAAACTTTTTGGGAAAAGACCATCCAGATTGTTGGGGGAAAAATACTCGTTTTCAATTCCATCTCTTACAAAAGTAAACCAAATGAAGTCTGTTACTTAGATCTACTAAGAAATGTCCTCGGTGTTTCACATGTTCTGCTTCATTTACTTCAAAAGAAAATCTACGAGGATGGTGTTATCAACATTCCCATTTTATGAATGAGGAAAGTGAGGCACAGAGGCATGAATGAAATTAACTAGTAATTGAAAGACATGTGTTTTGGTGAGGTATTCATCGACCCTTTGCAAAATTCATGAGAATGTGCTTTGACTATCTAGATTGTGAGGAAATAAATCTAGGTTTCAATTCTGTCTATTAAAAAAAACATGAAGTATGTTACTTGGATCTACTAAGCAATGTCCTGGGTATTTTACATGCTCTGCTTCATTTAATTACAAAGAAAATCTACAAGCAGTATGTTATCAACATTCCCATTTTATAGATGAGGAAACTGAGGTGCCGAGGTGTTCATGAAGTGACGAGTGAAAACGATGGGTTTCTTGTGAGCCTATGTATCTATACCTAGGAAACTTGTGGGAAAGGTGTTTGTCTGTCTAGACTGTTGGGGCAAAAAAATTCCATTTCAATACTATTTTTCAAAAAAGCAAAACTAAGTATGTTCCTTGGATCTACTAGTAAAGGTCCTCGGTGTTTTACATGCTCTGCTTCATTTAATCAAAAAGAAAATCTTTTAGACTCTGTGGGAGAAGGCGAGGGTGGGATGTTCAGAGAGAACAGCATTGAAACAAGGATACTGTCAAGGGTGAAACAGATCACCAGCCCAGGTTGGATGCAGGAGACGGGTGCTCAGGGCTGGTGCACTGGGAAGACCCAGAGGGATGGGGTGGAGAGGGAGGCGGGAGTGGGGATCGGGATGGGGAACACATGTAAATCCATGGCTGATTCATGTCAATGTACGGCAAAAACCACTACAATATTGGAAAGGAATTAGCCTCCAACGAATAAAAATAAATGAAAAAAAACAAAAACAAAACAAACAACCAAAAGAAAATCTACGAGGAAGGTGTTATCAACATTCGCATTTTATAGATGAGGAAACTGAGGTACAGAGACCATTATTAAATCTACTAGTATTTCATGCATTGGAGAAGGAAATGGCACCCCACTCCAATGTTATTGTCTGGAGAATCCCAGGGACCGGGGAGCCTGGTGGGCTGCCATCTATGAGGTCGCACAGAGTCGGACACGACGGAAGCAACCTAGGAGCAGCAGCAGTAAGTGAGAGCAATGATTTTGCTGAGCGTATTTATCTATACTTAGTAAACGTTGTGTGAAAGGGCATTCTCTATCTAGGTTTGGGGGGTGGGAATTACTTTATTTCAATTCTATTGAAAAAAATTAAGAATGCTACTTAGATCCACTAAGAAATGTCCTGGGTGTTTTCTATGCTCTGCTTCATGAAATTAAAAAGAAAATCTACAAGGAAGGTGTTATCAACATTCCCATCCCATTTTACAGCTGAGGAAACTGAGGCACAGAGGCACTAATGAAGGTACAAGAAGTGAAATGGGTGATTTCATTGAGAGCGTATTTATGTACATTCAGTAAACTTTCTGGCAAAGGGCATTGTCTGTCTAGATTGTTGGAGAAAAAAACTCAGTATTAACTGTCTCTTATAAAAAAAAGAATTTAAGTGTTTTACTTAGATCTCCTAAGTAACACCCTGGATTTGTCATATGCGCTGCTTCATTTAATCAAAAAAAAACCCAAAAAAACAAAGAGGAATGTGTTCTCAACAGTCCCAGTTTATACATGAGTAAACTGAGGCACAAAGGCATTAATGAACTTACTAATATGTGAAAGAGATGCTTTATGGTGAGCGTGCTCATGGACAGAGTAAAATTTGCAGAAACGGCACTGTCTCTAGATCATTGGGGAAAAAAGCTCCTTGGCAACTCCATCTTTTAGAAAAAAAAACACCAAAATTAAGTATGATACTTAGATCTACTAAACAAAGTCCACCTCGTTTTACCTGCTTGCCTGCATTTAATTCAAAAGAAAAACTACACGGAAGGTGTTATCAACGTTCCCATTTTATACATGAGGACACTGAAGCACAGAGGTATTAGTGAAGTTGCTAGGAAGTGAAAGACATGCGTTTTGGTGAGCATATTTATCTATACTTAGTAAACTTTTTGGGAAAAGACCATCCAGATTGTTGGGGGAAAAATACTCGTTTTCAATTCCATCTCTTACAAAAGTAAACCAAATTAAGTATGTTACTTAGATCTACTAAGAAATGTCCTCGTTGTTTCACATGTTCTGCTTCATTTACTTCAAAAGAAAATCTACGAGGATGGTGTTATCAACATTCCCATTTTATGGATGAGGCAAGTGAGGCACAGAGGCATGAATGAAATTAACTAGTAATTGAAAGAGATGCGTTTTGGTGAGGGATTCATCGACCCTTTGCAAAATTCATGAGAATGTGCTTTGACTATCTAGATTGTGAGGAAATAAATCTAGGTTTCAATTCTGTCTATTAAAAAAAACATGAAGTATGTTACTTGGATCTACTAAGCAATGTCCTGGGTATTTTACATGCTCTGCTTCATTTAATTACAAAGAAAATCTACAAGCAGTATGTTATCAAAATTCCCATTTTATAGATGAGGAAACTGAGGTGCCGAGGTGTTCATGAAGTGACGAGTGAAAACGATGGGTTTCTTGTGAGCCTATGTATCTATATCTAGGAAACTTGTGGGAAAGGGGTTTGTCTATCTAGACTGTTGGGGCAAAAAAATTCCATTTCAATACTATTTTTCAAAAAAGCAAAACTAAGTATGTTCCTTGGATCTACTAGTAAAGGTCCTCGGTGTTTTACATGCTCTGCTTCATTTAATCAAAAAGAAAATCTTTTAGACTCTGTGGGAGAAGGCGAGGGTGGGATGTTCAGAGAGAACAGCATTGAAACAAGGATACTGTCAAGGGTGAAACAGATCACCAGCCCAGACTGGATGCAGGAGACGGGTGCTCAGGGCTGGTGCACTGGGAAGACCCAGAGGGATGGGGTGGAGAGGGAGGCGGGAGTGGGGATCGGGATGGGGAACACATGTAAATCCATGGCTGATTCATGTCAATGTACGGCAAAAACCACTACAATATTGGAAAGGAATTAGCCTCCAACGAATAAAAATAAATGAAAAAAAACAAAAACAAAAACAAAACAAACAACCAAAAGAAAATCTACGAGGAAGGTGTTATCAACATTCGCATTTTATAGATGAGGAAACTGAGGTACAGAGACCATTATTAAATCTACTAGTATTTCATGCATTGGAGAAGGAAATGGCACCCCACTCCAATGTTATTGTCTGGAGAATCCCAGGGACCGGGGAGCCTGGTGGGCTGCCATCTATGAGGTCGCACAGAGTCGGACACGACGGAAGCAACCTAGGAGCAGCAGCAGTAAGTGAGAGCAATGATTTTGCTGAGCGTATTTATCTATACTTAGTAAACGTTGTGTGAAAGGGCATTCTCTATCTAGGTTTGGGGGGTGGGAATTACTTTATTTCAATTCTATTGAAAAAAATTAAGAATGCTACTTAGATCCACTAAGAAATGTCCTGGGTGTTTTCTATGCTCTGCTTCATGAAATTAAAAAGAAAATCTACAAGGAAGGTGTTATCAACATTCCCATCCCATTTTACAGCTGAGGAAACTGAGGCACAGAGGCACTAATGAAGGTACAAGAAGTGAAATGGGTGATTTCATTGAGAGCGTATTTATGTACATTCAGTAAACTTTCTGGCAAAGGGCATTGTCTGTCTAGATTGTTGGAGAAAAAAACTCAGTATTAACTGTCTCTTATAAAAAAAAGAATTTAAGTGTTTTACTTAGATCTCCTAAGTAACACCCTGGATTTGTCATATGCGCTGCTTCATTTAATCAAAAAAAAACCCAAAAAAACAAAGAGGAATGTGTTCTCAACAGTCCCAGTTTATACATGAGTAAACTGAGGCACAAAGGCATTAATGAACTTACTAATATGTGAAAGAGATGCTTTATGGTGAGCGTGCTCATGGACAGAGTAAAATTTGCAGAAACGGCACTGTCTCTAGATCATTGGGGAAAAAAGCTCCTTGGCAACTCCATCTTTTAGAAAAAAAAAACACCAAAATTAAGTATGATACTTAGATCTACTAAACAAAGTCCACCTCGTTTTACCTGCTTGCCTGCATTTAATTCAAAAGAAAAACTACACGGAAGGTGTTCTCAACGTTCCCATTTTATACATGAGGACACTGAAGCACAGAGGTATTAGTGAAGTTGCTAGGAAGTGAAAGACATGCGTTTTGGTGAGCATATTTATCTATACTTAGTAAACTTTTTGGGAAAAGACCATCCAGATTGTTGGGGGAAAAATACTCGTTTTCAATTCCATCTCTTACAAAAGTAAACCAAATTAAGTATGTTACTTAGATCTACTAAGAAATGTCCTCGGTGTTTCACATGTTCTGCTTCATTTACTTCAAAAGAAAATCTACGAGGATGGTGTTATCAACATTCCCATTTTATGAATGAGGAAAGTGAGGCACAGAGGCATGAATGAAATTAACTAGTAATTGAAAGACATGTGTTTTGGTGAGGTATTCATCGACCCTTTGCAAAATTCATGAGAATGTGCTTTGACTATCTAGATTGTGAGGAAATAAATCTAGGTTTCAATTCTGTCTATTAAAAAAAACATGAAGTATGTTACTTGGATCTACTAAGCAATGTCCTGGGTATTTTACATGCTCTGCTTCATTTAATTACAAAGAAAATCTACAAGCAGTATGTTATCAACATTCCCATTTTATAGGTGAGGAAACTGAGGTGCCGAGGTGTTCATGAAGTGACGAGTGAAAACGATGGGTTTCTTGTGAGCCTATGTATCTATATCTAGGAAACTTGTGGGAAAGGGGTTTGTCTATCTAGACTGTTGGGGCAAAAAAATTCCATTTCAATACTATTTTTCAAAAAAGCAAAACTAAGTATGTTCCTTGGATCTACTAGTAAAGGTCCTCGGTGTTTTACATGCTCTGCTTCATTTAATCAAAAAGAAAATCTTTTAGACTCTGTGGGAGAAGGCGAGGGTGGGATGTTCAGAGAGAACAGCATTGAAACAAGGATACTGTCAAGGGTGAAACAGATCACCAGCCCAGACTGGATGCAGGAGACGGGTGCTCAGGGCTGGTGCACTGGGAAGACCCAGAGGGATGGGGTGGAGAGGGAGGCGGGAGTGGGGATCGGGATGGGGAACACATGTAAATCCATGGCTGATTCATGTCAATGTACGGCAAAAACCACTACAATATTGGAAAGGAATTAGCCTCCAACGAATAAAAATAAATGAAAAAAAACAAAAACAAAAACAAAACAAACAACCAAAAGAAAATCTACGAGGAAGGTGTTATCAACATTCGCATTTTATAGATGAGGAAACTGAGGTACAGAGACCATTATTAAATCTACTAGTATTTCATGCATTGGAGAAGGAAATGGCACCCCACTCCAATGTTATTGTCTGGAGAATCCCAGGGACCGGGGAGCCTGGTGGGCTGCCATCTATGAGGTCGCACAGAGTCGGACACGACGGAAGCAACCTAGGAGCAGCAGCAGTAAGTGAGAGCAATGATTTTGCTGAGCGTATTTATCTATACTTAGTAAACGTTGTGTGAAAGGGCATTCTCTATCTAGGTTTGGGGGGTGGGAATTACTGTATTTCAATTCTATTGAAAAAAATTAAGAATGCTACTTAGATCCACTAAGAAATGTCCTGGGTGTTTTCTATGCTCTGCTTCATGAAATTAAAAAGAAAATCTACAAGGAAGGTGTTATCAACATTCCCATCCCATTTTACAGCTGAGGAAACTGAGGCACAGAGGCACTAATGAAGGTACAAGAAGTGAAATGGGTGATTTCATTGAGAGCGTATTTATGTACATTCAGTAAACTTTCTGGCAAAGGGCATTGTCTGTCTAGATTGTTGGAGGAAAAAACTCAGTATTAACTGTCTCTTATAAAAAAAAGAATTTAAGTGTTTTACTTAGATCTCCTAAGTAACACCCTGGATTTGTCATATGCGCTGCTTCATTTAATCAAAAAAAAAACCCAAAAAAACAAAGAGGAATGTGTTCTCAACAGTCCCAGTTTATACATGAGTAAACTGAGGCACAAAGGCATTAATGAACTTACTAATATGTGAAAGAGATGCTTTATGGTGAGCGTGCTCATGGAGAGAGTAAAATTTGCAGAAACGGCACTGTCTCTAGATCATTGGGGAAAAAAGCTCCTTGGCAACTCCATCTTTTAGAAAAAAAAACACCAAAATTAAGTATGATACTTAGATCTACTAAACAAAGTCCACCTCGTTTTACCTGCTTGCCTGCATTTAATTCAAAAGAAAAACTACACGGAAGGTGTTATCAACGTTCCCATTTTATACATGAGGACACTGAAGCACAGAGGTATTAGTGAAGTTGCTAGGAAGTGAAAGACATGCGTTTTGGTGAGCATATTTATCTATACTTAGTAAACTTTTTGGGAAAAGACCATCCAGATTGTTGGGGGAAAAATACTCGTTTTCAATTCCATCTCTTACAAAAGTAAACCAAATTAAGTATGTTACTTAGATCTACTAAGAAATGTCCTCGGTGTTTCACATGTTCTGCTTCATTTACTTCAAAAGAAAATCTACGAGGATGGTGTTATCAACATTCCCATTTTATGGATGAGGCAAGTGAGGCACAGAGGCATGAATGAAATTAACTAGTAATTGAAAGAGATGCGTTTTGGTGAGGGATTCATCGACCCTTTGCAAAATTCATGAGAATGTGCTTTGACTATCTAGATTGTGAGGAAATAAATCTAGGTTTCAATTCTGTCTATTAAAAAAAACATGAAGTATGTTACTTGGATCTACTAAGCAATGTCCTGTGTATTTTACATGCTCTGCTTCATTTAATTACAAAGAAAATCTACAAGCAGTATGTTATCAAAATTCCCATTTTATAGATGAGGAAACTGAGGTGCCGAGGTGTTCATGAAGTGACGAGTGAAAACGATGGGTTTCTTGTGAGCCTATGTATCTATATCTAGGAAACTTGTGGGAAAGGGGTTTGTCTATCTAGACTGTTGGGGCAAAAAAATTCCATTTCAATACTATTTTTCAAAAAAGCAAAACTAAGTATGTTCCTTGGATCTACTAGTAAAGGTCCTCGGTGTTTTACATGCTCTGCTTCATTTAATCAAAAAGAAAATCTTTTAGACTCTGTGGGAGAAGGCGAGGGTGGGATGTTCAGAGAGAACAGCATTGAAACAAGGATACTGTCAAGGGTGAAACAGATCACCAGCCCAGACTGGATGCAGGAGACGGGTGCTCAGGGCTGGTGCACTGGGAAGACCCAGAGGGATGGGGTGGAGAGGGAGGCGGGAGTGGGGATCGGGATGGGGAACACATGTAAATCCATGGCTGATTCATGTCAATGTATGGCAAAAACCACTACAATATTGGAAAGGAATTAGCCTCCAACGAATAAAAATAAATGAAAAAAAACAAAAACAAAAACAAAACAAACAACCAAAAGAAAATCTACGAGGAAGGTGTTATCAACATTCGCATTTTATAGATGAGGAAACTGAGGTACAGAGACCATTATTAAATCTACTAGTATTTCATGCATTGGAGAAGGAAATGGCACCCCACTCCAATGTTATTGTCTGGAGAATCCCAGGGACCGGGGAGCCTGGTGGGCTGCCATCTATGAGGTCGCACAGAGTCGGACACGACGGAAGCAACCTAGGAGCAGCAGCAGTAAGTGAGAGCAATGATTTTGCTGAGCGTATTTATCTATACTTAGTAAACGTTGTGTGAAAGGGCATTCTCTATCTAGGTTTGGGGGGTGGGAATTACTTTATTTCAATTCTATTGAAAAAAATTAAGAATGCTACTTAGATCCACTAAGAAATGTCCTGGGTGTTTTCTATGCTCTGCTTCATGAAATTAAAAAGAAAATCTACAAGGAAGGTGTTATCAACATTCCCATCCCATTTTACAGCTGAGGAAACTGAGGCACAGAGGCACTAATGAAGGTACAAGAAGTGAAATGGGTGATTTCATTGAGAGCGTATTTATGTACATTCAGTAAACTTTCTGGCAAAGGGCATTGTCTGTCTAGATTGTTGGAGAAAAAAACTCAGTATTAACTGTCTCTTATAAAAAAAAGAATTTAAGTGTTTTACTTAGATCTCCTAAGTAACACCCTGGATTTGTCATATGCGCTGCTTCATTTAATCAAAAAAAAACCCAAAAAAACAAAGAGGAATGTGTTCTCAACAGTCCCAGTTTATACATGAGTAAACTGAGGCACAAAGGCATTAATGAACTTACTAATATGTGAAAGAGATGCTTTATGGTGAGCGTGCTCATGGACAGAGTAAAATTTGCAGAAACGGCACTGTCTCTAGATCATTGGGGAAAAAAGCTCCTTGGCAACTCCATCTTTTAGAAAAAAAAAACACCAAAATTAAGTATGATACTTAGATCTACTAAACAAAGTCCACCTCGTTTTACCTGCTTGCCTGCATTTAATTCAAAAGAAAAACTACACGGAAGGTGTTATCAACGTTCCCATTTTATACATGAGGACACTGAAGCACAGAGGTATTAGTGAAGTTGCTAGGAAGTGAAAGACATGCGTTTTGGTGAGCATATTTATCTATACTTAGTAAACTTTTTGGGAAAAGACCATCCAGATTGTTGGGGGAAAAATACTCGTTTTCAATTCCATCTCTTACAAAAGTAAACCAAATTAAGTATGTTACTTAGATCTACTAAGAAATGTCCTCGGTGTTTCACATGTTCTGCTTCATTTACTTCAAAAGAAAATCTACGAGGATGGTGTTATCAACATTCCCATTTTATGAATGAGGAAAGTGAGGCACAGAGGCATGAATGAAATTAACTAGTAATTGAAAGACATGTGTTTTGGTGAGGTATTCATCGACCCTTTGCAAAATTCATGAGAATGTGCTTTGACTATCTAGATTGTGAGGAAATAAATCTAGGTTTCAATTCTGTCTATTAAAAAAAACATGAAGTATGTTACTTGGATCTACTAAGCAATGTCCTGGGTATTTTACATGCTCTGCTTCATTTAATTACAAAGAAAATCTACAAGCAGTATGTTATCAACATTCCCATTTTATAGATGAGGAAACTGAGGTGCCGAGGTGTTCATGAAGTGACGAGTGAAAACGATGGGTTTCTTGTCAGCCTATGTATCTATACCTAGGAAACTTGTGGGAAAGGGGTTTGTCTATCTAGACTGTTGGGGCAAAAACATTCCATTTCAATACTATTTTTCAAAAAAGCAAAACTAAGTATGTTCCTTGGATCTACTAGTAAAGGTCCTCGGTGTTTTACACGCTCTGCTTCATTTAATCAAAAAGAAAATCTTTTAGACTCTGTGGGAGAAGGCGAGGGTGGGATGTTCAGAGAGAACAGCATTGAAACAAGGATACTGTCAAGGGTGAAACAGATCACCAGCCCAGACTGGATGCAGGAGACGGGTGCTCAGGGCTGGTGCACTGGGAAGACCCAGAGGGATGGGGTGGAGAGGGAGGCGGGAGTGGGGATCGGGATGGGGAACACATGTAAATCCATGGCTGATTCATGTCAATGTACGGCAAAAACCACTACAATATTGGAAAGGAATTAGCCTCCAACGAATAAAAATAAATGAAAAAAAACAAAAACAAAAACAAAACAAACAACCAAAAGAAAATCTACGAGGAAGGTGTTATCAACATTCGCATTTTATAGATGAGGAAAGTGAGGTACAGAGACCATTATTAAATCTACTAGTATTTCATGCATTGGAGAAGGAAATGGCACCCCACTCCAATGTTCTTGTCTGGAGAATCCCAGGGCCCGGGGAGCCTGGTGGGCTGCCATCTATGAGGTCGCACAGAGTCGGACACGACGGAAGCAACCTAGGAGCAGCAGCAGTAAGTGAGAGCAATGATTTTGCTGAGCGTATTTATCTATACTTAGTAAACGTTGTGTGAAAGGGCATTCTCTATCTAGGTTTGGGGGGTGGGAATTACTTTATTTCAATTCTATTGAAAAAAATTAAGAATGCTACTTAGATCCACTAAGAAATGTCCTGGGTGTTTTCTATGCTCTGCTTCATGAAATTAAAAAGAAAATCTACAAGGAAGGTGTTATCAACATTCCCATCCCATTTTACAGCTGAGGAAACTGAGGCACAGAGGCACTAATGAAGGTACAAGAAGTGAAATGGGTGATTTCATTGAGAGCGTATTTATGTACATTCAGTAAACTTTCTGGCAAAGGGCATTGTCTGTCTAGATTGTTGGAGAAAAAAACTCAGTATTAACTGTCTCTTATAAAAAAAAGAATTTAAGTGTTTTACTTAGATCTCCTAAGTAACACCCTGGATTTGTCATATGCGCTGCTTCATTTAATCAAAAAAAAACCCAAAAAAACAAAGAGGAATGTGTTCTCAACAGTCCCAGTTTATACATGAGTAAACTGAGGCACAAAGGCATTAATGAACTTACTAATATGTGAAAGAGATGCTTTATGGTGAGCGTGCTCATGGACAGAGTAAAATTTGCAGAAACGGCACTGTCTCTAGATCATTGGGGAAAAAAGCTCCTTGGCAACTCCATCTTTTAGAAAAAAAAAACACCAAAATTAAGTATGATACTTAGATCTACTAAACAAAGTCCACCTCGTTTTACCTGCTTGCCTGCATTTAATTCAAAAGAAAAACTACACGGAAGGTGTTCTCAACGTTCCCATTTTATACATGAGGACACTGAAGCACAGAGGTATTAGTGAAGTTGCTAGGAAGTGAAAGACATGCGTTTTGGTGAGCATATTTATCTATACTTAGTAAACTTTTTGGGAAAAGACCATCCAGATTGTTGGGGGAAAAATACTCGTTTTCAATTCCATCTCTTACAAAAGTAAACCAAATTAAGTATGTTACTTAGATCTACTAAGAAATGTCCTCGGTGTTTCACATGTTCTGCTTCATTTACTTCAAAAGAAAATCTACGAGGATGGTGTTATCAACATTCCCATTTTATGAATGAGGAAAGTGAGGCACAGAGGCATGAATGAAATTAACTAGTAATTGAAAGACATGCGTTTTGGTGAGGTATTCATCGACCCTTTGCAAAATTCATGAGAATGTGCTTTGACTATCTAGATTGTGAGGAAATAAATCTAGGTTTCAATTCTGTCAATAAAAAAAAACATGAAGTATGTTACTTGGATCTACTAAGCAATGTCCTGGGTATTTTACATGCTCTGCTTCATTTAATTACAAAGAAAATCTACAAGCAGTATGTTATCAACATTCCCATTTTATAGATGAGGAAACTGAGGTGCCGAGGTGTTCATGAAGTGACGAGTGAAAACGATGGGTTTCTTGTCAGCCTATGTATCTATACCTAGGAAACTTGTGGGAAAGGGGTTTGTCTATCTAGACTGTTGGGGCAAAAACATTCCATTTCAATACTATTTTTCAAAAAAGCAAAACTAAGTATGTTCCTTGGATCTACTAGTAAAGGTCCTCGGTGTTTTACATGCTCTGCTTCATTTAATCAAAAAGAAAATCTTTTAGACTCTGTGGGAGAAGGCGAGGGTGGGATGTTCAGAGAGAACAGCATTGAAACAAGGATACTGTCAAGGGTGAAACAGATCACCAGCCCAGACTGGATGCAGGAGACGGGTGCTCAGGGCTGGTGCACTGGGAAGACCCACAGGGATGGGGTGGAGAGGGAGGCGGGAGTGGGGATCGGGATGGGGAACACATGTAAATCCATGGCTGATTTATGTCAATGTACGGCAAAAACCACTACAATATTGGAAAGGAATTAGCCTGCAACGAATAAAAATAAATGAAAAAAAACAAAACAAAAAAACAAAACAAACAAACCAAAAGAAAATCTACGAGGAAGGTGTTATCAACATTCGCATTTTATAGATGAGGAAACTGAAGTACAGAGACCATTATTAAATCTACTAGTATTTCATGCATTGGAGAAGGAAATGGCACCCCACTCCAATGTTCTTGTCTGGAGAATCCCAGGGCCCGGGGAGCCTGGTGCGCTGCCGTCTATGAGGTCGCACAGAGTCGGACACGACGGAAGCAACCTAGGAGCAGCAGCAGTAAGTGAGAGCAATGATTTTGCTGAGCGTATTTATCTATACGTCGTAAACGTTGTGTGAAAGGGCATTCTCTATCTAGGTTTGGGGGGTGGGAATTACTGTATTTCAATTCTATTGAAAAAAATTAAGAATGCTACTTAGATCCACTAAGAAATGTCCTGGGTGTTTTCTATGCTCTGCTTCATGAAATTAAAAAGAAAATCTACAAGGAAGGTGTTATCAACATTCCCATCCCATTTTACAGCTGAGGAAACTGAGGCACAAAGGCACTAGTGAAGTTACAAGAAGTCAAATGGATGATTTCTTTGAGAGCGTATTTATGTACACTCAGTAAACTTTGTGGCAAAGGGCATTGTCTGTCTAGATTGTTGGAGGAAAAAACTCAGTTTTAACTGACTCTTATAAAAAAAAGAATTCAAGTGTTTTACTTAGATCTCCTAAGGAACACCCTGGATTTGCCATATGCGCTGCTTCATTTAATAAAAAAAAAACCCAAAAAAACAAAGAGGAATGTGTTCTCAACAGTCCCAGTTTATACATGAGTAAACTGAGGCACAAAGGCATTAATGAACTTACTAATATGTGAAAGAGATGCTTTATGGTGAGCGTGCTCATGGACAGAGTAAAATTTGCAGAAACGGCACTGTCTCTAGATCATTGGGGAAAAAAGCTCCTTGTCAACTCCATCTTTTAGAAAAAAAAACACCAAAATTAAGTATGATACTTAGATCTACTAAACAAAGTCCACCTCGTTTTACCTGCTTGCCTGCATTTAATTCAAAAGAAAAACTACACGGAAGGTGTTCTCAACGTTCCCATTTTATACATGAGGACACTGAAGCACAGAGGTATTAGTGAAGTTGCTAGGAAGTGAAAGACATGCGTTTTGGTGAGCATATTTATCTATACTTAGTAAACTTTTTGGGAAAAGACCATCCAGATTGTTGGGGGAAAAATACTCCTTTTCAAGTCCATCTCTTACAAAAGTAAACCAAATTAAGTATGTTACTTAGATCTACTAAGAAATGTCCTCGGTGTTTCACATGTTCTGCTTCATTTACTTCAAAAGAAAATCTACGAGGATGGTGTTATCAACATTCCCATTTTATGAATGAGGAAAGTGAGGCACAGAGGCATGAATGAAATTAACTAGTAATTGAAAGACATGCGTTTTGGTGAGGTATTCATCGACCCTTTGCAAAATTCATGAGAATGTGCTTTGACTATCTAGATTGTGAGGAAATAAATCTAGGTTTCAATTCTGTCAATAAAAAAAAACATGAAGTATGTTACTTGGATCTACTAAGCAATGTCCTGGGTATTTTACATGCTCTGCTTCATTTAATTACAAAGAAAATCTACAAGCAGTATGTTATCAACATTCCCATTTTATAGATGAGGAAACTGAGGTGCCGAGGTGTTCATGAAGTGACGAGTGAAAACGATGGGTTTCTTGTCAGCCTATGTATCTATACCTAGGAAACTTGTGGGAAAGGTGTTTGTCTGTCTAGACTGTTGGGGCAAAAAAATTCCATTTCAATACTATTTTTCAAAAAAGCAAAACTAAGTATGTTCCTTGGATCTACTAGTAAAGGTCCTCGGTGTTTTACATGCTCTGCTTCATTTAATCAAAAAGAAAATCTTTTAGACTCTGTGGGAGAAGGCGAGGGTGGGATGTTCAGAGAGAACAGCATTGAAACAAGGATACTGTCAAGGGTGAAACAGATCACCAGCCCAGGTTGGATGCAGGAGACGGGTGCTCAGGGCTGGTGCACTGGGAAGACCCAGAGGGATGGGGTGGAGAGGGAGGCGGGAGTGGGGATCGGGATGGGGAACACATGTAAATCCATGGCTGATTCATGTCAATGTACGGCAAAAACCACTACAATATTGGAAAGGAATTAGCCTCCAACGAATAAAAATAAATGAAAAAAAACAAAAACAAAAACAAAACAAACAACCAAAAGAAAATCTACGAGGAAGGTGTTATCAACATTCGCATTTTATAGATGAGGAAAGTGAGGTACAGAGACCATTATTAAATCTACTAGTATTTCATGCATTGGAGAAGGAAATGGCACCCCACTCCAATGTTCTTGTCTGGAGAATCCCAGGGCCCGGGGAGCCTGGTGGGCTGCCATCTATGAGGTCGCACAGAGTCGGACACGACGGAAGCAACCTAGGAGCAGCAGCAGTAAGTGAGAGCAATGATTTTGCTGAGCGTATTTATCTATACTTAGTAAACGTTGTGTGAAAGGGCATTCTCTATCTAGGTTTGGGGGGTGGGAATTACTTTATTTCAATTCTATTGAAAAAAATTAAGAATGCTACTTAGATCCACTAAGAAATGTCCTGGGTGTTTTCTATGCTCTGCTTCATGAAATTAAAAAGAAAATCTACAAGGAAGGTGTTATCAACATTCCCATCCCATTTTACAGCTGAGGAAACTGAGGCACAGAGGCACTAATGAAGGTACAAGAAGTGAAATGGGTGATTTCATTGAGACCGTATTTATGTACATTCAGTAAACTTTCTGGCAAAGGGCATTGTCTGTCTAGATTGTTGGAGAAAAAAACTCAGTATTAACTGTCTCTTATAAAAAAAAGAATTTAAGTGTTTTACTTAGATCTCCTAAGTAACACCCTGGATTTGTCATATGCGCTGCTTCATTTAATCAAAAAAAAACCCAAAAAAACAAAGAGGAATGTGTTCTCAACAGTCCCAGTTTATACATGAGTAAACTGAGGCACAAAGGCATTAATGAACTTACTAATATGTGAAAGAGATGCTTTATGGTGAGCGTGCTCATGGACAGAGTAAAATTTGCAGAAACGGCACTGTCTCTAGATCATTGGGGAAAAAAGCTCCTTGTCAACTCCATCTTTTAGAAAAAAAAAACACCAAAATTAAGTATGATACTTAGATCTACTAAACAAAGTCCACCTCGTTTTACCTGCTTGCCTGCATTTAATTCAAAAGAAAAACTACACGGAAGGTGTTCTCAACGTTCCCATTTTATACATGAGGACACTGAAGCACAGAGGTATTAGTGAAGTTGCTAGGAAGTGAAAGACATGCGTTTTGGTGAGCATATTTATCTATACTTAGTAAACTTTTTGGGAAAAGACCATCCAGATTGTTGGGGGAAAAATAC
Source organism: Cervus elaphus (assembly GCF_910594005.1). Lineage (NCBI taxonomy): Eukaryota > Metazoa > Chordata > Mammalia > Artiodactyla > Cervidae > Cervus > Cervus elaphus. Next base: position 43,316,594 of record NC_057848.1, on the reverse strand, counting down.
TCGTTTTCAATTCCATCTCTTACAAAAGTAAACCAAATTAAGTATGTTACTTAGATCTACTAAGAAATGTCCTCGGTGTTTCACATGTTCTGCTTCATTTACTTCAAAAGAAAATCTACGAGGATGGTGTTATCAACATTCCCATTTTATGAATGAGGAAAGTGAGGCACAGAGGCATGAATGAAATTAACTAGTAATTGAAAGACATGCGTTTTGGTGAGGTATTCATCGACCCTTTGCAAAATTCATGAGAATGTGCTTTGACTATCTAGATTGTGAGGAAATAAATCTAGGTTTCAATTCTGTCAATAAAAAAAAACATGAAGTATGTTACTTGGATCTACTAAGCAATGTCCTGGGTATTTTACATGCTCTGCTTCATTTAATTACAAAGAAAATCTACAAGCAGTATGTTATCAACATTCCCATTTTATAGATGAGGAAACTGAGGTGCCGAGGTGTTCATGAAGTGACGAGTGAAAACGATGGGTTTCTTGTCAGCCTATGTATCTATACCTAGGAAACTTGTGGGAAAGGTGTTTGTCTGTCTAGACTGTTGGGGCAAAAAAATTCCATTTCAATACTATTTTTCAAAAAAGCAAAACTAAGTATGTTCCTTGGATCTACTAGTAAAGGTCCTCGGTGTTTTACATGCTCTGCTTCATTTAATCAAAAAGAAAATCTTTTAGACTCTGTGGGAGAAGGCGAGGGTGGGATGTTCAGAGAGAACAGCATTGAAACAAGGATACTGTCAAGGGTGAAACAGATCACCAGCCCAGACTGGATGCAGGAGACGGGTGCTCAGGGCTGGTGCACTGGGAAGACCCAGAGGGATGGGGTGGAGAGGGAGGCGGGAGTGGGGATCGGGATGGGGAACACATGTAAATCCATGGCTGATTCATGTCAATGTACGGCAAAAACCACTACAATATTGGAAAGGAATTAGCCTCCAACGAATAAAAATAAATGAAAAAAAACAAAAACAAAAACAAAACAAACAACCAAAAGAAAATCTACGAGGAAGGTGTTATCAACATTCGCATTTTATAGATGAGGAAAGTGAGGTACAGAGACCATTATTAAATCTACTAGTATTTCATGCATTGGAGAAGGAAATGGCACCCCACTCCAATGTTATTGTCTGGAGAATCCCAGGGACCGGGGAGCCTGGTGGGCTGCCATCTATGAGGTCGCACAGAGTCGGACACGACGGAAGCAACCTAGGAGCAGCAGCAGTAAGTGAGAGCAATGATTTTGCTGAGCGTATTTATCTATACTTAGTAAACGTTGTGTGAAAGGGCATTCTCTATCTAGGTTTGGGGGGTGGGAATTACTTTATTTCAATTCTATTGAAAAAAATTAAGAATGCTACTTAGATCCACTAAGAAATGTCCTGGGTGTTTTCTATGCTCTGCTTCATGAAATTAAAAAGAAAATCTACAAGGAAGGTGTTATCAACATTCCCATCCCATTTTACAGCTGAGGAAACTGAGGCACAGAGGCACTAATGAAGGTACAAGAAGTGAAATGGGTGATTTCATTGAGAGCGTATTTATGTACATTCAGTAAACTTTCTGGCAAAGGGCATTGTCTGTCTAGATTGTTGGAGGAAAAAACTCAGTATTAACTGTCTCTTATAAAAAAAAGAATTTAAGTGTTTTACTTAGATCTCCTAAGTAACACCCTGGATTTGTCATATGCGCTGCTTCATTTAATCAAAAAAAAACCCAAAAAAACAAAGAGGAATGTGTTCTCAACAGTCCCAGTTTATACATGAGTAAACTGAGGCACAAAGGCATTAATGAACTTACTAATATGTGAAAGAGATGCTTTATGGTGAGCGTGCTCATGGACAGAGTAAAATTTGCAGAAACGGCACTGTCTCTAGATCATTGGGGAAAAAAGCTCCTTGTCAACTCCATCTTTTAGAAAAAAAAAACACCAAAATTAAGTATGATACTTAGATCTACTAAACAAAGTCCACCTCGTTTTACCTGCTTGCCTGCATTTAATTCAAAAGAAAAACTACACGGAAGGTGTTCTCAACGTTCCCATTTTATACATGAGGACACTGAAGCACAGAGGTATTAGTGAAGTTGCTAGGAAGTGAAAGACATGCGTTTTGGTGAGCATATTTATCTATACTTAGTAAACTTTTTGGGAAAAGACCATCCAGATTGTTGGGGGAAAAATACTCGTTTTCAATTCCATCTCTTACAAAAGTAAACCAAATTAAGTATGTTACTTAGATCTACTAAGAAATGTCCTCGGTGTTTCACATGTTCTGCTTCATTTACTTCAAAAGAAAATCTACGAGGATGGTGTTATCAACATTCCCATTTTATGAATGAGGAAAGTGAGGCACAGAGGCATGAATGAAATTAACTAGTAATTGAAAGACATGCGTTTTGGTGAGGTATTCATCGACCCTTTGCAAAATTCATGAGAATGTGCTTTGACTATCTAGATTGTGAGGAAATAAATCTAGGTTTCAATTCTGTCAATAAAAAAAAACATGAAGTATGTTACTTGGATCTACTAAGCAATGTCCTGGGTATTTTACATGCTCTGCTTCATTTAATTACAAAGAAAATCTACAAGCAGTATGTTATCAACATTCCCATTTTATAGATGAGGAAACTGAGGTGCCGAGGTGTTCATGAAGTGACGAGTGAAAACGATGGGTTTCTTGTCAGCCTATGTATCTATACCTAGGAAACTTGTGGGAAAGGTGTTTGTCTGTCTAGACTGTTGGGGCAAAAAAATTCCATTTCAATACTATTTTTCAAAAAAGCAAAACTAAGTATGTTCCTTGGATCTACTAGTAAAGGTCCTCGGTGTTTTACATGCTCTGCTTCATTTAATCAAAAAGAAAATCTTTTAGACTCTGTGGGAGAAGGCGAGGGTGGGATGTTCAGAGAGAACAGCATTGAAACAAGGATACTGTCAAGGGTGAAACAGATCACCAGCCCAGACTGGATGCAGGAGACGGGTGCTCAGGGCTGGTGCACTGGGAAGACCCAGAGGGATGGGGTGGAGAGGGAGGCGGGAGTGGGGATCGGGATGGGGAACACATGTAAATCCATGGCTGATTCATGTCAATGTACGGCAAAAACCACTACAATATTGGAAAGGAATTAGCCTCCAACGAATAAAAATAAATGAAAAAAAACAAAAACAAAAACAAAACAAACAACCAAAAGAAAATCTACGAGGAAGGTGTTATCAACATTCGCATTTTATAGATGAGGAAAGTGAGGTACAGAGACCATTATTAAATCTACTAGTATTTCATGCATTGGAGAAGGAAATGGCACCCCACTCCAATGTTATTGTCTGGAGAATCCCAGGGACCGGGGAGCCTGGTGGGCTGCCATCTATGAGGTCGCACAGAGTCGGACACGACGGAAGCAACCTAGGACAGCAGCAGTAAGTGAGAGCAATGATTTTGCTGAGCGTATTTATCTATACTTAGTAAACGTTGTGTGAAAGGGCATTCTCTATCTAGGTTTGGGGGGTGGGAATTACTTTATTTCAATTCTATTGAAAAAAATTAAGAATGCTACTTAGATCCACTAAGAAATGTCCTGGGTGTTTTCTATGCTCTGCTTCATGAAATTAAAAAGAAAATCTACAAGGAAGGTGTTATCAACATTCCCATCCCATTTTACAGCTGAGGAAACTGAGGCACAGAGGCACTAATGAAGGTACAAGAAGTGAAATGGGTGATTTCATTGAGAGCGTATTTATGTACATTCAGTAAACTTTCTGGCAAAGGGCATTGTCTGTCTAGATTGTTGGAGAAAAAAACTCAGTATTAACTGTCTCTTATAAAAAAAAGAATTTAAGTGTTTTACTTAGATCTCCTAAGTAACACCCTGGATTTGTCATATGCGCTGCTTCATTTAATCAAAAAAAAACCCAAAAAAACAAAGAGGAATGTGTTCTCAACAGTCCCCAGTTTATACATGAGTAAACTGAGGCACAAAGGCATTAATGAACTTACTAATATGTGAAAGAGATGCTTTATGGTGAGCGTGCTCATGGACAGAGTAAAATTTGCAGAAACGGCACTGTCTCTAGATCATTGGGGAAAAAAGCTCCTTGTCAACTCCATCTTTTAGAAAAAAAAAACACCAAAATTAAGTATGATACTTAGATCTACTAAACAAAGTCCACCTCGTTTTAACCTGCTTGCCTGCATTTAATTCAAAAGAAAAACTACACGGAAGGTGTTCTCAACGTTCCCATTTTATACATGAGGACACTGAAGCACAGAGGTATTAGTGAAGTTGCTAGGAAGTGAAAGACATGCGTTTTGGTGAGCATATTTATCTATACTTAGTAAACTTTTTGGGAAAAGACCATCCAGATTGTTGGGGGAAAAATACTCGTTTTCAATTCCATCTCTTACAAAAGTAAACCAAATTAAGTATGTTACTTAGATCTACTAAGAAATGTCCTCGGTGTTTCACATGTTCTGCTTCATTTACTTCAAAAGAAAATCTACGAGGATGGTGTTATCAACATTCCCATTTTATGAATGAGGAAAGTGAGGCACAGAGGCATGAATGAAATTAACTAGTAATTGAAAGACATGCGTTTTGGTGAGGTATTCATCGACCCTTTGCAAAATTCATGAGAATGTGCTTTGACTAACTAGATTGTGAGGAAATAAATCTAGGTTTCAATTCTGTCTATTAAAAAAAACATGAAGTATGTTACTTGGATCTACTAAGCAATGTCCTGGGTATTTTACATGCTCTGCTTCATTTAATTACAAAGAAAATCTACAAGCAGTATGTTATCAACATTCCCATTTTATAGATGAGGAAACTGAGGTGCCGAGGTGTTCATGAAGTGACGAGTGAAAACGATGGGTTTCTTGTCAGCCTATGTATCTATATCTAGGAAACTTGTGGGAAAAGGGTTTGTCTATCTAGACTGTTGGGGCAAAAAAAATTCCATTTCAATACTATTTTTCAAAAAAGCAAAACTAAGTATGTTCCTTGGATCTACTAGTAAAGGTCCTCGGTGTTTTACATGCTCTGCTTCATTTAATCAAAAAGAAAATCTTTTAGACTCTGTGGGAGAAGGCGAGGGTGGGATGTTCAGAGAGAACAGCATTGAAACAAGGATACTGTCAAGGGTGAAACAGATCACCAGCCCAGACTGGATGCAGGAGACGGGTGCTCAGGGCTGGTGCACTGGGAAGACCCAGAGGGATGGGGTGGAGAGGGAGGCGGGAGTGGGGATCGGGATGGGGAACACATGTAAATCCATGGCTGATTCATGTCAATGTACGGCAAAAACCACTACAATATTGGAAAGGAATTAGCCTCCAACGAATAAAAATAAATGAAAAAAAAACAAAAACAAAAACAAAACAAACAACCAAAAGAAAATCTACGAGGAAGGTGTTATCAACATTCGCATTTTATAGATGAGGAAAGTGAGGTACAGAGACCATTATTAAATCTACTAGTATTTCATGCATTGGAGAAGGAAATGGCACCCCACTCCAATGTTATTGTCTGGAGAATCCCAGGGACCGGGGAGCCTGGTGGGCTGCCATCTATGAGGTCGCACAGAGTCGGACACGACGGAAGCAACCTAGGAGCAGCAGCAGTAAGTGAGAGCAATGATTTTGCTGAGCGTATTTATCTATACTTAGTAAACGTTGTGTGAAAGGGCATTCTCTATCTAGGTTTGGGGGGTGGGAATTACTGTATTTCAATTCTATTGAAAAAAATTAAGAATGCTACTTAGATCCACTAAGAAATGTCCTGGGTGTTTTCTATGCTCTGCTTCATGAAATTAAAAAGAAAATCTACAAGGAAGGTGTTATCAACATTCCCATCCCATTTTACAGCTGAGGAAACTGAGGCACAGAGGCACTAATGAAGGTACAAGAAGTGAAATGGGTGATTTCATTGAGAGCGTATTTATGTACATTCAGTAAACTTTCTGGCAAAGGGCATTGTCTGTCTAGATTGTTGGAGAAAAAAACTCAGTATTAACTGTCTCTTATAAAAAAAAGAATTTAAGTGTTTTACTTAGATCTCCTAAGTAACACCCTGGATTTGTCATATGCGCTGCTTCATTTAATCAAAAAAAAAACCCAAAAAAACAAAGAGGAATGTGTTCTCAACAGTCCCAGTTTATACATGAGTAAACTGAGGCACAAAGGCATTAATGAACTTACTAATATGTGAAAGAGATGCTTTATGGTGAGCGTGCTCACGGACAGAGTAAAATTTGCAGAAACGGCACTGTCTCTAGATCATTGGGGAAAAAAGCTCCTTGTCAACTCCATCTTTTAGAAAAAAAAAAACACCAAAATTAAGTATGATACTTAGATCTACTAAACAAAGTCCACCTCGTTTTACCTGCTTGCCTGCATTTAATTCAAAAGAAAAACTACACGGAAGGTGTTCTCAACGTTCCCATTTTATACATGAGGACACTGAAGCACAGAGGTATTAGTGAAGTTGCTAGGAAGTGAAAGACATGCGTTTTGGTGAGCATATTTATCTATACTTAGTAAACTTTTTGGGAAAAGACCATCCAGATTGTTGGGGGAAAAAATACTCGTTTTCAATTCCATCTCTTACAAAAGTAAACCAAATTAAGTATGTTACTTAGATCTACTAAGAAATGTCCTCGGTGTTTCACATGTTCTGCTTCATTTACTTCAAAAGAAAATCTACGAGGATGGTGTTATCAACATTCCCATTTTATGAATGAGGAAAGTGAGGCACAGAGGCATGAATGAAATTAACTAGTAATTGAAAGACATGCGTTTTGGTGAGGTATTCATCGACCCTTTGCAAAATTCATGAGAATGTGCTTTGACTATCTAGATTGTGAGGAAATAAATCTAGGTTTCAATTCTGTCAATAAAAAAAAAACATGAAGTATGTTACTTGGATCTACTAAGCAATGTCCTGGGTATTTTACATGCTCTGCTTCATTTAATTACAAAGAAAATCTACAAGCAGTATGTTATCAACATTCCCATTTTATAGATGAGGAAACTGAGGTGCCGAGGTGTTCATGAAGTGACGAGTGAAAACGATGGGTTTCTTGTCAGCCTATGTATCTATACCTAGGAAACTTGTGGGAAAGGTGTTTGTCTGTCTAGACTGTTGGGGCAAAAAAATTCCATTTCAATACTATTTTTCAAAAAAGCAAAACTAAGTATGTTCCTTGGATCTACTAGTAAAGGTCCTCGGTGTTTTACATGCTCTGCTTCATTTAATCAAAAAGAAAATCTTTTAGACTCTGTGGGAGAAGGCGAGGGTGGGATGTTCAGAGAGAACAGCATTGAAACAAGGATACTGTCAAGGGTGAAACAGATCACCAGCCCAGACTGGATGCAGGAGACGGGTGCTCAGGGCTGGTGCACTGGGAAGACCCAGAGGGATGGGGTGGAGAGGGAGGCGGGAGTGGGGATCGGGATGGGGAACACATGTAAATCCATGGCTGATTCATGTCAATGTACGGCAAAAACCACTACAATATTGGAAAGGAATTAGCCTCCAACGAATAAAAATAAATGAAAAAAAACAAAAACAAAAACAAAACAAACAACCAAAAGAAAATCTACGAGGAAGGTGTTATCAACATTCGCATTTTATAGATGAGGAAAGTGAGGTACAGAGACCATTATTAAATCTACTAGTATTTCATGCATTGGAGAAGGAAATGGCACCCCACTCCAATGTTATTGTCTGGAGAATCCCAGGGACCGGGGAGCCTGGTGGGCTGCCATCTATGAGGTCGCACAGAGTCGGACACGACGGAAGCAACCTAGGAGCAGCAGCAGTAAGTGAGAGCAATGATTTTGCTGAGCGTATTTATCTATACTTAGTAAACGTTGTGTGAAAGGGCATTCTCTTTCTAGGTTTGGGGGGTGGGAATTACTGTATTTCAATTCTATTGAAAAAAATTAAGAATGCTACTTAGATCCACTAAGAAATGTCCTGGGTGTTTTCTATGCTCTGCTTCATGAAATTAAAAAGAAAATCTACAAGGAAGGTGTTATCAACATTCCCATCCCATTTTACAGCTGAGGAAACTGAGGCACAGAGGCACTAATGAAGGTACAAGAAGTGAAATGGGTGATTTCATTGAGAGCGTATTTATGTACATTCAGTAAACTTTCTGGCAAAGGGCATTGTCTGTCTAGATTGTTGGAGAAAAAAACTCAGTATTAACTGTCTCTTATAAAAAAAAGAATTTAAGTGTTTTACTTAGATCTCCTAAGTAACACCCTGGATTTGTCATATGCGCTGCTTCATTTAATCAAAAAAAAAACCCAAAAAAACAAAGAGGAATGTGTTCTCAACAGTCCCAGTTTATACATGAGTAAACTGAGGCACAAAGGCATTAATGAACTTACTAATATGTGAAAGAGATGCTTTATGGTGAGCGTGCTCACGGACAGAGTAAAATTTGCAGAAACGGCACTGTCTCTAGATCATTGGGGAAAAAAGCTCCTTGTCAACTCCATCTTTTAGAAAAAAAAAACACCAAAATTAAGTATGATACTTAGATCTACTAAACAAAGTCCACCTCGTTTTACCTGCTTGCCTGCATTTAATTCAAAAGAAAAACTACACGGAAGGTGTTCTCAACGTTCCCATTTTATACATGAGGACACTGAAGCACAGAGGTATTAGTGAAGTTGCTAGGAAGTGAAAGACATGCGTTTTGGTGAGCATATTTATCTATACTTAGTAAACTTTTTGGGAAAAGACCATCCAGATTGTTGGGGGAAAAATACTCGTTTTCAATTCCATCTCTTACAAAAGTAAACCAAATTAAGTATGTTACTTAGATCTACTAAGAAATGTCCTCGGTGTTTCACATGTTCTGCTTCATTTACTTCAAAAGAAAATCTACGAGGATGGTGTTATCAACATTCCCATTTTATGAATGAGGAAAGTGAGGCACAGAGGCATGAATGAAATTAACTAGTAATTGAAAGACATGCGTTTTGGTGAGGTATTCATCGACCCTTTGCAAAATTCATGAGAATGTGCTTTGACTATCTAGATTGTGAGGAAATAAATCTAGGTTTCAATTCTGTCAATAAAAAAAAACATGAAGTATGTTACTTGGATCTACTAAGCAATGTCCTGGGTATTTTACATGCTCTGCTTCATTTAATTACAAAGAAAATCTACAAGCAGTATGTTATCAACATTCCCATTTTATAGATGAGGAAACTGAGGTGCCGAGGTGTTCATGAAGTGACGACGATGGGTTTCTTGTCAGCCTATGTATCTATACCTAGGAAACTTGTGGGAAAGGTGTTTGTCTGTCTAGACTGTTGGGGCAAAAAAATTCCATTTCAATACTATTTTTCAAAAAAGCAAAACTAAGTATGTTCCTTGGATCTACTAGTAAAGGTCCTCGGTGTTTTACATGCTCTGCTTCATTTAATCAAAAAGAAAATCTTTTAGACTCTGTGGGAGAAGGCGAGGGTGGGATGTTCAGAGAGAACAGCATTGAAACAAGGATACTGTCAAGGGTGAAACAGATCACCAGCCCAGACTGGATGCAGGAGACGGGTGCTCAGGGCTGGTGCACTGGGAAGACCCAGAGGGATGGGGTGGAGAGGGAGGCGGGAGTGGGGATCGGGATGGGGAACACATGTAAATCCATGGCTGATTCATGTCAATGTACGGCAAAAACCACTACAATATTGGAAAGGAATTAGCCTCCAACGAATAAAAATAAATGAAAAAAAACAAAAACAAAAACAAAACAAACAACCAAAAGAAAATCTACGAGGAAGGTGTTATCAACATTCGCATTTTATAGATGAGGAAAGTGAGGTACAGAGACCATTATTAAATCTACTAGTATTTCATGCATTGGAGAAGGAAATGGCACCCCACTCCAATGTTATTGTCTGGAGAATCCCAGGGACCGGGGAGCCTGGTGGGCTGCCATCTATGAGGTCGCACAGAGTCGGACACGACGGAAGCAACCTAGGAGCAGCAGCAGTAAGTGAGAGCAATGATTTTGCTGAGCGTATTTATCTATACTTAGTAAACGTTGTGTGAAAGGGCATTCTCTATCTAGGTTTGGGGGGTGGGAATTACTGTATTTCAATTCTATTGAAAAAAATTAAGAATGCTACTTAGATCCACTAAGAAATGTCCTGGGTGTTTTATATGCTCTGCTTCATGAAATTAAAAAGAAAATCTACAAGGAAGGTGTTATCAACATTCCCATCCCATTTTACAGCTGAGGAAACTGAGGCACAGAGGCACTAATGAAGGTACAAGAAGTGAAATGGGTGATTTCATTGAGAGCGTATTTATGTACATTCAGTAAACTTTCTGGCAAAGGGCATTGTCTGTCTAGATTGTTGGAGGAAAAAACTCAGTATTAACTGTCTCTTATAAAAAAAAGAATTTAAGTGTTTTACTTAGATCTCCTAAGTAACACCCTGGATTTGTCATATGCGCTGCTTCATTTAATCAAAAAAAAACCCAAAAAAACAAAGAGGAATGTGTTCTCAACAGTCCCAGTTTATACATGAGTAAACTGAGGCACAAAGGCATTAATGAACTTACTAATATGTGAAAGAGATGCTTTATGGTGAGCGTGCTCACGGACAGAGTAAAATTTGCAGAAACGGCACTGTCTCTAGATCATTGGGGAAAAAAGCTCCTTGTCAACTCCATCTTTTAGAAAAAAAAAACACCAAAATTAAGTATGATACTTAGATCTACTAAACAAAGTCCACCTCGTTTTACCTGCTTGCCTGCATTTAATTCAAAAGAAAAACTACACGGAAGGTGTTCTCAACGTTCCCATTTTATACATGAGGACACTGAAGCACAGAGGTATTAGTGAAGTTGCTAGGAAGTGAAAGACATGCGTTTTGGTGAGCATATTTATCTATACTTAGTAAACTTTTTGGGAAAAGACCATCCAGATTGTTGGGGGAAAAATACTCGTTTTCAATTCCATCTCTTACAAAAGTAAACCAAATTAAGTATGTTACTTAGATCTACTAAGAAATGTCCTCGGTGTTTCACATGTTCTGCTTCATTTACTTCAAAAGAAAATCTACGAGGATGGTGTTATCAACATTCCCATTTTATGAATGAGGAAAGTGAGGCACAGAGGCATGAATGAAATTAACTAGTAATTGAAAGACATGCGTTTTGGTGAGGTATTCATCGACCCTTTGCAAAATTCATGAGAATGTGCTTTGACTATCTAGATTGTGAGGAAATAAATCTAGGTTTCAATTCTGTCAATAAAAAAAAACATGAAGTATGTTACTTGGATCTACTAAGCAATGTCCTGGGTATTTTACATGCTCTGCTTCATTTAATTACAAAGAAAATCTACAAGCAGTATGTTATCAACATTCCCATTTTATAGATGAGGAAACTGAGGTGCCGAGGTGTTCATGAAGTGACGAGTGAAAACGATGGGTTTCTTGTCAGCCTATGTATCTATACCTAGGAAACTTGTGGGAAAGGGGTTTGTCTGTCTAGACTGTTGGGGCAAAAAAATTCCATTTCAATACTATTTTTCAAAAAAGCAAAACTAAGTATGTTCCTTGGATCTACTAGTAAAGGTCCTCGGTGTTTTACATGCTCTGCTTCATTTAATCAAAAAGAAAATCTTTTAGACTCTGTGGGAGAAGGCGAGGGTGGGATGTTCAGAGAGAACAGCATTGAAACAAGGATACTGTCAAGGGTGAAACAGATCACCAGCCCAGACTGGATGCAGGAGACGGGTGCTCAGGGCTGGTGCACTGGGAAGACCCAGAGGGATGGGGTGGAGAGGGAGGCGGGAGTGGGGATCGGGATGGGGAACACATGTAAATCCATGGCTGATTCATGTCAATGTACGGCAAAAACCACTACAATATTGGAAAGGAATTAGCCTCCAACGAATAAAAATAAATGAAAAAAAACAAAAACAAAAACAAAACAAACAACCAAAAGAAAATCTACGAGGAAGGTGTTATCAACATTCGCATTTTATAGATGAGGAAAGTGAGGTACAGAGACCATTATTAAATCTACTAGTATTTCATGCATTGGAGAAGGAAATGGCACCCCACTCCAATGTTATTGTCTGGAGAATCCCAGGGACCGGGGAGCCTGGTGGGCTGCCATCTATGAGGTCGCACAGAGTCGGACACGACGGAAGCAACCTAGGAGCAGCAGCAGTAAGTGAGAGCAATGATTTTGCTGAGCGTATTTATCTATACTTAGTAAACGTTGTGTGAAAGGGCATTCTCTATCTAGGTTTGGGGGGTGGGAATTACTGTATTTCAATTCTATTGAAAAAAATTAAGAATGCTACTTAGATCCACTAAGAAATGTCCTGGGTGTTTTCTATGCTCTGCTTCATGAAATTAAAAAGAAAATCTACAAGGAAGGTGTTATCAACATTCCCATCCCATTTTACAGCTGAGGAAACTGAGGCACAGAGGCACTAATGAAGGTACAAGAAGTGAAATGGGTGATTTCATTGAGAGCGTATTTATGTACATTCAGTAAACTTTCTGGCAAAGGGCATTGTCTGTCTAGATTGTTGGAGAAAAAAACTCAGTATTAACTGTCTCTTATAAAAAAAAGAATTTAAGTGTTTTACTTAGATCTCCTAAGTAACACCCTGGATTTGTCATATGCGCTGCTTCATTTAATCAAAAAAAAACCCAAAAAAACAAAGAGGAATGTGTTCTCAACAGTCCCAGTTTATACATGAGTAAACTGAGGCACAAAGGCATTAATGAACTTACTAATATGTGAAAGAGATGCTTTATGGTGAGCGTGCTCACGGACAGAGTAAAATTTGCAGAAACGGCACTGTCTCTAGATCATTGGGGAAAAAAGCTCCTTGTCAACTCCATCTTTTAGAAAAAAAAAACACCAAAATTAAGTATGATACTTAGATCTACTAAACAAAGTCCACCTCGTTTTACCTGCTTGCCTGCATTTAATTCAAAAGAAAAACTACACGGAAGGTGTTCTCAACGTTCCCATTTTATACATGAGGACACTGAAGCACAGAGGTATTAGTGAAGTTGCTAGGAAGTGAAAGACATGCGTTTTGGTGAGCATATTTATCTATACTTAGTAAACTTTTTGGGAAAAGACCATCCAGATTGTTGGGGGAAAAATACTCGTTTTCAATTCCATCTCTTACAAAAGTAAACCAAATTAAGTATGTTACTTAGATCTACTAAGAAATGTCCTCGGTGTTTCACATGTTCTGCTTCATTTACTTCAAAAGAAAATCTACGAGGATGGTGTTATCAACATTCCCATTTTATGAATGAGGAAAGTGAGGCACAGAGGCATGAATGAAATTAACTAGTAATTGAAAGACATGCGTTTTGGTGAGGTATTCATCGACCCTTTGCAAAATTCATGAGAATGTGCTTTGACTATCTAGATTGTGAGGAAATAAATCTAGGTTTCAATTCTGTCAATAAAAAAAAACATGAAGTATGTTACTTGGATCTACTAAGCAATGTCCTGGGTATTTTACATGCTCTGCTTCATTTAATTACAAAGAAAATCTACAAGCAGTATGTTATCAACATTCCCATTTTATAGATGAGGAAACTGAGGTGCCGAGGTGTTCATGAAGTGACGAGTGAAAACGATGGGTTTCTTGTCAGCCTATGTATCTATACCTAGGAAACTTGTGGGAAAGGTGTTTGTCTGTCTAGACTGTTGGGGCAAAAAAATTCCATTTCAATACTATTTTTCAAAAAAGCAAAACTAAGTATGTTCCTTGGATCTACTAGTAAAGGTCCTCGGTGTTTTACATGCTCTGCTTCATTTAATCAAAAAGAAAATCTTTTAGACTCTGTGGGAGAAGGCGAGGGTGGGATGTTCAGAGAGAACAGCATTGAAACAAGGATACTGTCAAGGGTGAAACAGATCACCAGCCCAGACTGGATGCAGGAGACGGGTGCTCAGGGCTGGTGCACTGGGAAGACCCAGAGGGATGGGGTGGAGAGGGAGGCGGGAGTGGGGATCGGGATGGGGAACACATGTAAATCCATGGCTGATTCATGTCAATGTACGGCAAAAACCACTACAATATTGGAAAGGAATTAGCCTCCAACGAATAAAAATAAATGAAAAAAAACAAAAACAAAAACAAAACAAACAACCAAAAGAAAATCTACGAGGAAGGTGTTATCAACATTCGCATTTTATAGATGAGGAAAGTGAGGTACAGAGACCATTATTAAATCTACTAGTATTTCATGCATTGGAGAAGGAAATGGCACCCCACTCCAATGTTATTGTCTGGAGAATCCCAGGGACCGGGGAGCCTGGTGGGCTGCCATCTATGAGGTCGCACAGAGTCGGACACGACGGAAGCAACCTAGGAGCAGCAGCAGTAAGTGAGAGCAATGATTTTGCTGAGCGTATTTATCTATACTTAGTAAACGTTGTGTGAAAGGGCATTCTCTATCTAGGTTTGGGGGGTGGGAATTACTGTATTTCAATTCTATTGAAAAAAATTAAGAATGCTACTTAGATCCACTAAGAAATGTCCTGGGTGTTTTATATGCTCTGCTTCATGAAATTAAAAAGAAAATCTACAAGGAAGGTGTTATCAACATTCCCATCCCATTTTACAGCTGAGGAAACTGAGGCACAGAGGCACTAATGAAGGTACAAGAAGTGAAATGGGTGATTTCATTGAGAGCGTATTTATGTACATTCAGTAAACTTTCTGGCAAAGGGCATTGTCTGTCTAGATTGTTGGAGGAAAAAACTCAGTATTAACTGTCTCTTATAAAAAAAAGAATTTAAGTGTTTTACTTAGATCTCCTAAGTAACACCCTGGATTTGTCATATGCGCTGCTTCATTTAATCAAAAAAAAACCCAAAAAAACAAAGAGGAATGTGTTCTCAACCGTCCCAGTTTATACATGAGTAAACTGAGGCACAAAGGCATTAATGAACTTACTAATATGTGAAAGAGATGCTTTATGGTGAGCGTGCTCACGGACAGAGTAAAATTTGCAGAAACGGCACTGTCTCTAGATCATTGGGGAAAAAAGCTCCTTGTCAACTCCATCTTTTAGAAAAAAAAAACACCAAAATTAAGTATGATACTTAGATCTACTAAACAAAGTCCACCTCGTTTTACCTGCTTGCCTGCATTTAATTCAAAAGAAAAACTACACGGAAGGTGTTCTCAACGTTCCCATTTTATACATGAGGACACTGAAGCACAGAGGTATTAGTGAAGTTGCTAGGAAGTGAAAGACATGCGTTTTGGTGAGCATATTTATCTATACTTAGTAAACTTTTTGGGAAAAGACCATCCAGATTGTTGGGGGAAAAATACTCGTTTTCAATTCCATCTCTTACAAAAGTAAACCAAATTAAGTATGTTACTTAGATCTACTAAGAAATGTCCTCGGTGTTTCACATGTTCTGCTTCATTTACTTCAAAAGAAAATCTACGAGGATGGTGTTATCAACATTCCCATTTTATGAATGAGGAAAGTGAGGCACAGAGGCATGAATGAAATTAACTAGTAATTGAAAGACATGCGTTTTGGTGAGGTATTCATCGACCCTTTGCAAAATTCATGAGAATGTGCTTTGACTATCTAGATTGTGAGGAAATAAATCTAGGTTTCAATTCTGTCAATAAAAAAAAACATGAAGTATGTTACTTGGATCTACTAAGCAATGTCCTGGGTATTTTACATGCTCTGCTTCATTTAATTACAAAGAAAATCTACAAGCAGTATGTTATCAACATTCCCATTTTATAGATGAGGAAACTGAGGTGCCGAGGTGTTCATGAAGTGACGAGTGAAAACGATGGGTTTCTTGTCAGCCTATGTATCTATACCTAGGAAACTTGTGGGAAAGGTGTTTGTCTGTCTAGACTGTTGGGGCAAAAAAATTCCATTTCAATACTATTTTTCAAAAAAGCAAAACTAAGTATGTTCCTTGGATCTACTAGTAAAGGTCCTCGGTGTTTTACATGCTCTGCTTCATTTAATCAAAAAGAAAATCTTTTAGACTCTGTGGGAGAAGGCGAGGGTGGGATGTTCAGAGAGAACAGCATTGAAACAAGGATACTGTCAAGGGTGAAACAGATCACCAGCCCAGACTGGATGCAGGAGACGGGTGCTCAGGGCTGGTGCACTGGGAAGACCCAGAGGGATGGGGTGGAGAGGGAGGCGGGAGTGGGGATCGGGATGGGGAACACATGTAAATCCATGGCTGATTCATGTCAATGTACGGCAAAAACCACTACAATATTGGAAAGGAATTAGCCTCCAACGAATAAAAATAAATGAAAAAAAAACAAAAACAAAAACAAAACAAACAACCAAAAGAAAATCTACGAGGAAGGTGTTATCAACATTCGCATTTTATAGATGAGGAAAGTGAGGTACAGAGACCATTATTAAATCTACTAGTATTTCATGCATTGGAGAAGGAAATGGCACCCCACTCCAATGTTATTGTCTGGAGAATCCCAGGGACCGGGGAGCCTGGTGGGCTGCCATCTATGAGGTCGCACAGAGTCGGACACGACGGAAGCAACCTAGGAGCAGCAGCAGTAAGTGAGAGCAATGATTTTGCTGAGCGTATTTATCTATACTTAGTAAACGTTGTGTGAAAGGGCATTCTCTATCTAGGTTTGGGGGGTGGGAATTACTTTATTTCAATTCTATTGAAAAAAATTAAGAATGCTACTTAGATCCACTAAGAAATGTCCTGGGTGTTTTCTATGCTCTGCTTCATGAAATTAAAAAGAAAATCTACAAGGAAGGTGTTATCAACATTCCCATCCCATTTTACAGCTGAGGAAACTGAGGCACAGAGGCACTAATGAAGGTACAAGAAGTGAAATGGGTGATTTCATTGAGAGCGTATTTATGTACATTCAGTAAACTTTCTGGCAAAGGGCATTGTCTGTCTAGATTGTTGGAGAAAAAAACTCAGTATTAACTGTCTCTTATAAAAAAAAGAATTTAAGTGTTTTACTTAGATCTCCTAAGTAACACCCTGGATTTGTCATATGCGCTGCTTCATTTAATCAAAAAAAAACCCAAAAAAACAAAGAGGAATGTGTTCTCAACAGTCCCAGTTTATACATGAGTAAACTGAGGCACAAAGGCATTAATGAACTTACTAATATGTGAAAGAGATGCTTTATGGTGAGCGTGCTCATGGACAGAGTAAAATTTGCAGAAACGGCACTGTCTCTAGATCATTGGGGAAAAAAGCTCCTTGTCAACTCCATCTTTTAGAAAAAAAAAACACCAAAATTAAGTATGATACTTAGATCTACTAAACAAAGTCCACCTCGTTTTACCTGCTTGCCTGCATTTAATTCAAAAGAAAAACTACACGGAAGGTGTTCTCAACGTTCCCATTTTATACATGAGGACACTGAAGCACAGAGGTATTAGTGAAGTTGCTAGGAAGTGAAAGACATGCGTTTTGGTGAGCATATTTATCTATACTTAGTAAACTTTTTGGGAAAAGACCATCCAGATTGTTGGGGGAAAAATACTCGTTTTCAATTCCATCTCTTACAAAAGTAAACCAAATTAAGTATGTTACTTAGATCTACTAAGAAATGTCCTCGGTGTTTCACATGTTCTGCTTCATTTACTTCAAAAGAAAATCTACGAGGATGGTGTTATCAACATTCCCATTTTATGAATGAGGAAAGTGAGGCACAGAGGCATGAATGAAATTAACTAGTAATTGAAAGACATGCGTTTTGGTGAGGTATTCATCGACCCTTTGCAAAATTCATGAGAATGTGCTTTGACTATCTAGATTGTGAGGAAATAAATCTAGGTTTCAATTCTGTCAATAAAAAAAAACATGAAGTATGTTACTTGGATCTACTAAGCAATGTCCTGGGTATTTTACATGCTCTGCTTCATTTAATTACAAAGAAAATCTACAAGCAGTATGTTATCAACATTCCCATTTTATAGATGAGGAAACTGAGGTGCCGAGGTGTTCATGAAGTGACGAGTGAAAACGATGGGTTTCTTGTCAGCCTATGTATCTATACCTAGGAAACTTGTGGGAAAGGTGTTTGTCTGTCTAGACTGTTGGGGCAAAAAAATTCCATTTCAATACTATTTTTCAAAAAAGCAAAACTAAGTATGTTCCTTGGATCTACTAGTAAAGGTCCTCGGTGTTTTACATGCTCTGCTTCATTTAATCAAAAAGAAAATCTTTTAGACTCTGTGGGAGAAGGCGAGGGTGGGATGTTCAGAGAGAACAGCATTGAAACAAGGATACTGTCAAGGGTGAAACAGATCACCAGCCCAGACTGGATGCAGGAGACGGGTGCTCAGGGCTGGTGCACTGGGAAGACCCAGAGGGATGGGGTGGAGAGGGAGGCGGGAGTGGGGATCGGGATGGGGAACACATGTAAATCCATGGCTGATTCATGTCAATGTACGGCAAAAACCACTACAATATTGGAAAGGAATTAGCCTCCAACGAATAAAAATAAATGAAAAAAAACAAAAACAAAAACAAAACAAACAACCAAAAGAAAATCTACGAGGAAGGTGTTATCAACATTCGCATTTTATAGATGAGGAAAGTGAGGTACAGAGACCATTATTAAATCTACTAGTATTTCATGCATTGGAGAAGGAAATGGCACCCCACTCCAATGTTATTGTCTGGAGAATCCCAGGGACCGGGGAGCCTGGTGCGCTGCCATCTATGAGGTCGCACAGAGTCGGACACGACGGAAGCAACCTAGGAGCAGCAGCAGTAAGTGAGAGCAATGATTTTGCTGAGCGTATTTATCTATACTTAGTAAACGTTGTGTGAAAGGGCATTCTCTATCTAGGTTTGGGGGGTGGGAATTACTTTATTTCAATTCTATTGAAAAAAATTAAGAATGCTACTTAGATCCACTAAGAAATGTCCTGGGTGTTTTCTATGCTCTGCTTCATGAAATTAAAAAGAAAATCTACAAGGAAGGTGTTATCAACATTCCCATCCCATTTTACAGCTGAGGAAACTGAGGCACAGAGGCACTAATGAAGGTACAAGAAGTGAAATGGGTGATTTCATTGAGAGCGTATTTATGTACATTCAGTAAACTTTCTGGCAAAGGGCATTGTCTGTCTAGATTGTTGGAGAAAAAAACTCAGTATTAACTGTCTCTTATAAAAAAAAGAATTTAAGTGTTTTACTTAGATCTCCTAAGTAACACCCTGGATTTGTCATATGCGCTGCTTCATTTAATCAAAAAAAAACCCAAAAAAACAAAGAGGAATGTGTTCTCAACAGTCCCAGTTTATACATGAGTAAACTGAGGCACAAAGGCATTAATGAACTTACTAATATGTGAAAGAGATGCTTTATGGTGAGCGTGCTCATGGACAGAGTAAAATTTGCAGAAACGGCACTGTCTCTAGATCATTGGGGAAAAAAGCTCCTTGTCAACTCCATCTTTTAGAAAAAAAAAACACCAAAATTAAGTATGATACTTAGATCTACTAAACAAAGTCCACCTCGTTTTACCTGCTTGCCTGCATTTAATTCAAAAGAAAAACTACACGGAAGGTGTTCTCAACGTTCCCATTTTATACATGAGGACACTGAAGCACAGAGGTATTAGTGAAGTTGCTAGGAAGTGAAAGACATGCGTTTTGGTGAGCATATTTATCTATACTTAGTAAACTTTTTGGGAAAAGACCATCCAGATTGTTGGGGGAAAAATACTCGTTTTCAATTCCATCTCTTACAAAAGTAAACCAAATTAAGTATGTTACTTAGATCTACTAAGAAATGTCCTCGGTGTTTCACATGTTCTGCTTCATTTACTTCAAAAGAAAATCTACGAGGATGGTGTTATCAACATTCCCATTTTATGAATGAGGAAAGTGAGGCACAGAGGCATGAATGAAATTAACTAGTAATTGAAAGACATGCGTTTTGGTGAGGTATTCATCGACCCTTTGCAAAATTCATGAGAATGTGCTTTGACTATCTAGATTGTGAGGAAATAAATCTAGGTTTCAATTCTGTCAATAAAAAAAAACATGAAGTATGTTACTTGGATCTACTAAGCAATGTCCTGGGTATTTTACATGCTCTGCTTCATTTAATTACAAAGAAAATCTACAAGCAGTATGTTATCAACATTCCCATTTTATAGATGAGGAAACTGAGGTGCCGAGGTGTTCATGAAGTGACGAGTGAAAACGATGGGTTTCTTGTCAGCCTATGTATCTATACCTAGGAAACTTGTGGGAAAGGGGTTTGTCTGTCTAGACTGTTGGGGCAAAAAAATTCCATTTCAATACTATTTTTCAAAAAAGCAAAACTAAGTATGTTCCTTGGATCTACTAGTAAAGGTCCTCGGTGTTTTACATGCTCTGCTTCATTTAATCAAAAAGAAAATCTTTTAGACTCTGTGGGAGAAGGCGAGGGTGGGATGTTCAGAGAGAACAGCATTGAAACAAGGATACTGTCAAGGGTGAAACAGATCACCAGCCCAGACTGGATGCAGGAGACGGGTGCTCAGGGCTGGTGCACTGGGAAGACCCAGAGGGATGGGGTGGAGAGGGAGGCGGGAGTGGGGATCGGGATGGGGAACACATGTAAATCCATGGCTGATTCATGTCAATGTACGGCAAAAACCACTACAATATTGGAAAGGAATTAGCCTCCAACGAATAAAAATAAATGAAAAAAAACAAAAACAAAAACAAAACAAACAACCAAAAGAAAATCTACGAGGAAGGTGTTATCAACATTCGCATTTTATAGATGAGGAAAGTGAGGTACAGAGACCATTATTAAATCTACTAGTATTTCATGCATTGGAGAAGGAAATGGCACCCCACTCCAATGTTATTGTCTGGAGAATCCCAGGGACCGGGGAGCCTGGTGGGCTGCCATCTATGAGGTCGCACAGAGTCGGACACGACGGAAGCAACCTAGGAGCAGCAGCAGTAAGTGAGAGCAATGATTTTGCTGAGCGTATTTATCTATACTTAGTAAACGTTGTGTGAAAGGGCATTCTCTATCTAGGTTTGGGGGGTGGGAATTACTGTATTTCAATTCTATTGAAAAAAATTAAGAATGCTACTTAGATCCACTAAGAAATGTCCTGGGTGTTTTATATGCTCTGCTTCATGAAATTAAAAAGAAAATCTACAAGGAAGGTGTTATCAACATTCCCATCCCATTTTACAGCTGAGGAAACTGAGGCACAGAGGCACTAATGAAGGTACAAGAAGTGAAATGGGTGATTTCATTGAGAGCGTATTTATGTACATTCAGTAAACTTTCTGGCAAAGGGCATTGTCTGTCTAGATTGTTGGAGGAAAAAACTCAGTATTAACTGTCTCTTATAAAAAAAAGAATTTAAGTGTTTTACTTAGATCTCCTAAGTAACACCCTGGATTTGTCATATGCGCTGCTTCATTTAATCAAAAAAAAACCCAAAAAAACAAAGAGGAATGTGTTCTCAACCGTCCCAGTTTATACATGAGTAAACTGAGGCACAAAGGCATTAATGAACTTACTAATATGTGAAAGAGATGCTTTATGGTGAGCGTGCTCACGGACAGAGTAAAATTTGCAGAAACGGCACTGTCTCTAGATCATTGGGGAAAAAAGCTCCTTGTCAACTCCATCTTTTAGAAAAAAAAAACACCAAAATTAAGTATGATACTTAGATCTACTAAACAAAGTCCACCTCGTTTTACCTGCTTGCCTGCATTTAGTTCAAAAGAAAAACTACACGGAAGGTGTTCTCAACGTTCCCATTTTATACATGAGGACACTGAAGCACAGAGGTATTAGTGAAGTTGCTAGGAAGTGAAAGACATGCGTTTTGGTGAGCATATTTATCTATACTTAGTAAACTTTTTGGGAAAAGACCATCCAGATTGTTGGGGGAAAAATACTCGTTTTCAATTCCATCTCTTACAAAAGTAAACCAAATTAAGTATGTTACTTAGATCTACTAAGAAATGTCCTCGGTGTTTCACATGTTCTGCTTCATTTACTTCAAAAGAAAATCTACGAGGATGGTGTTATCAACATTCCCATTTTATGAATGAGGAAAGTGAGGCACAGAGGCATGAATGAAATTAACTAGTAATTGAAAGACATGCGTTTTGGTGAGGTATTCATCGACCCTTTGCAAAATTCATGAGAATGTGCTTTGACTATCTAGATTGTGAGGAAATAAATCTAGGTTTCAATTCTGTCAATAAAAAAAAACATGAAGTATGTTACTTGGATCTACTAAGCAATGTCCTGGGTATTTTACATGCTCTGCTTCATTTAATTACAAAGAAAATCTACAAGCAGTATGTTATCAACATTCCCATTTTATAGATGAGGAAACTGAGGTGCCGAGGTGTTCATGAAGTGACGAGTGAAAACGATGGGTTTCTTGTCAGCCTATGTATCTATACCTAGGAAACTTGTGGGAAAGGTGTTTGTCTGTCTAGACTGTTGGGGCAAAAAAATTCCATTTCAATACTATTTTTCAAAAAAGCAAAACTAAGTATGTTCCTTGGATCTACTAGTAAAGGTCCTCGGTGTTTTACATGCTCTGCTTCATTTAATCAAAAAGAAAATCTTTTAGACTCTGTGGGAGAAGGCGAGGGTGGGATGTTCAGAGAGAACAGCATTGAAACAAGGATACTGTCAAGGGTGAAACAGATCACCAGCCCAGACTGGATGCAGGAGACGGGTGCTCAGGGCTGGTGCACTGGGAAGACCCAGAGGGATGGGGTGGAGAGGGAGGCGGGAGTGGGGATCGGGATGGGGAACACATGTAAATCCATGGCTGATTCATGTCAATGTACGGCAAAAACCACTACAATATTGGAAAGGAATTAGCCTCCAACGAATAAAAATAAATGAAAAAAAAACAAAAACAAAAACAAAACAAACAACCAAAAGAAAATCTACGAGGAAGGTGTTATCAACATTCGCATTTTATAGATGAGGAAAGTGAGGTACAGAGACCATTATTAAATCTACTAGTATTTCATGCATTGGAGAAGGAAATGGCACCCCACTCCAATGTTATTGTCTGGAGAATCCCAGGGACCGGGGAGCCTGGTGGGCTGCCATCTATGAGGTCGCACAGAGTCGGACACGACGGAAGCAACCTAGGAGCAGCAGCAGTAAGTGAGAGCAATGATTTTGCTGAGCGTATTTATCTATACTTAGTAAACGTTGTGTGAAAGGGCATTCTCTATCTAGGTTTGGGGGTTGGGAATTACTTTATTTCAATTCTATTGAAAAAAATTAAGAATGCTACTTAGATCCACTAAGAAATGTCCTGGGTGTTTTATATGCTCTGCTTCATGAAATTAAAAAGAAAATCTACAAGGAAGGTGTTATCAACATTCCCATCCCATTTTACAGCTGAGGAAACTGAGGCACAGAGGCACTAATGAAGGTACAAGAAGTGAAATGGGTGATTTCATTGAGAGCGTATTTATGTACATTCAGTAAACTTTCTGGCAAAGGGCATTGTCTGTCTAGATTGTTGGAGAAAAAAACTCAGTATTAACTGTCTCTTATAAAAAAAAGAATTTAAGTGTTTTACTTAGATCTCCTAAGTAACACCCTGGATTTGTCATATGCGCTGCTTCATTTAATCAAAAAAAAACCCAAAAAAACAAAGAGGAATGTGTTCTCAACAGTCCCAGTTTATACATGAGTAAACTGAGGCACAAAGGCATTAATGAACTTACTAATATGTGAAAGAGATGCTTTATGGTGAGCGTGCTCATGGACAGAGTAAAATTTGCAGAAACGGCACTGTCTCTAGATCATTGGGGAAAAAAGCTCCTTGTCAACTCCATCTTTTAGAAAAAAAAAACACCAAAATTAAGTATGATACTTAGATCTACTAAACAAAGTCCACCTCGTTTTACCTGCTTGCCTGCATTTAATTCAAAAGAAAAACTACACGGAAGGTGTTCTCAACGTTCCCATTTTATACATGAGGACACTGAAGCACAGAGGTATTAGTGAAGTTGCTAGGAAGTGAAAGACATGCGTTTTGGTGAGCATATTTATCTATACTTAGTAAACTTTTTGGGAAAAGACCATCCAGATTGTTGGGGGAAAAATACTCGTTTTCAATTCCATCTCTTACAAAAGTAAACCAAATTAAGTATGTTACTTAGATCTACTAAGAAATGTCCTCGGTGTTTCACATGTTCTGCTTCATTTACTTCAAAAGAAAATCTACGAGGATGGTGTTATCAACATTCCCATTTTATGAATGAGGAAAGTGAGGCACAGAGGCATGAATGAAATTAACTAGTAATTGAAAGACATGCGTTTTGGTGAGGTATTCATCGACCCTTTGCAAAATTCATGAGAATGTGCTTTGACTATCTAGATTGTGAGGAAATAAATCTAGGTTTCAATTCTGTCAATAAAAAAAAACATGAAGTATGTTACTTGGATCTACTAAGCAATGTCCTGGGTATTTTACATGCTCTGCTTCATTTAATTACAAAGAAAATCTACAAGCAGTATGTTATCAACATTCCCATTTTATAGATGAGGAAACTGAGGTGCCGAGGTGTTCATGAAGTGACGAGTGAAAACGATGGGTTTCTTGTCAGCCTATGTATCTATACCTAGGAAACTTGTGGGAAAGGTGTTTGTCTGTCTAGACTGTTGGGGCAAAAAAATTCCATTTCAATACTATTTTTCAAAAAAGCAAAACTAAGTATGTTCCTTGGATCTACTAGTAAAGGTCCTCGGTGTTTTACATGCTCTGCTTCATTTAATCAAAAAGAAAATCTTTTAGACTCTGTGGGAGAAGGCGAGGGTGGGATGTTCAGAGAGAACAGCATTGAAACAAGGATACTGTCAAGGGTGAAACAGATCACCAGCCCAGACTGGATGCAGGAGACGGGTGCTCAGGGCTGGTGCACTGGGAAGACCCAGAGGGATGGGGTGGAGAGGGAGGCGGGAGTGGGGATCGGGATGGGGAACACATGTAAATCCATGGCTGATTCATGTCAATGTACGGCAAAAACCACTACAATATTGGAAAGGAATTAGCCTCCAACGAATAAAAATAAATGAAAAAAAACAAAAACAAAAACAAAACAAACAACCAAAAGAAAATCTACGAGGAAGGTGTTATCAACATTCGCATTTTATAGATGAGGAAAGTGAGGTACAGAGACCATTATTAAATCTACTAGTATTTCATGCATTGGAGAAGGAAATGGCACCCCACTCCAATGTTATTGTCTGGAGAATCCCAGGGACCGGGGAGCCTGGTGGGCTGCCATCTATGAGGTCGCACAGAGTCGGACACGACGGAAGCAACCTAGGAGCAGCAGCAGTAAGTGAGAGCAATGATTTTGCTGAGCGTATTTATCTATACTTAGTAAACGTTGTGTGAAAGGGCATTCTCTATCTAGGTTTGGGGGGTGGGAATTACTTTATTTCAATTCTATTGAAAAAAATTAAGAATGCTACTTAGATCCACTAAGAAATGTCCTGGGTGTTTTCTATGCTCTGCTTCATGAAATTAAAAAGAAAATCTACAAGGAAGGTGTTATCAACATTCCCATCCCATTTTACAGCTGAGGAAACTGAGGCACAGAGGCACTAATGAAGGTACAAGAAGTGAAATGGGTGATTTCATTGAGAGCGTATTTATGTACATTCAGTAAACTTTCTGGCAAAGGGCATTGTCTGTCTAGATTGTTGGAGGAAAAAACTCAGTATTAACTGTCTCTTATAAAAAAAAGAATTTAAGTGTTTTACTTAGATCTCCTAAGTAACACCCTGGATTTGTCATATGCGCTGCTTCATTTAATCAAAAAAAAACCCAAAAAAACAAAGAGGAATGTGTTCTCAACAGTCCCAGTTTATACATGAGTAAACTGAGGCACAAAGGCATTAATGAACTTACTAATATGTGAAAGAGATGCTTTATGGTGAGCGTGCTCACGGACAGAGTAAAATTTGCAGAAACGGCACTGTCTCTAGATCATTGGGGAAAAAAGCTCCTTGTCAACTCCATCTTTTAGAAAAAAAAAACACCAAAATTAAGTATGATACTTAGATCTACTAAACAAAGTCCACCTCGTTTTACCTGCTTGCCTGCATTTAGTTCAAAAGAAAAACTACACGGAAGGTGTTCTCAACGTTCCCATTTTATACATGAGGACACTGAAGCACAGAGGTATTAGTGAAGTTGCTAGGAAGTGAAAGACATGCGTTTTGGTGAGCATATTTATCTATACTTAGTAAACTTTTTGGGAAAAGACCATCCAGATTGTTGGGGGAAAAATACTCGTTTTCAATTCCATCTCTTACAAAAGTAAACCAAATTAAGTATGTTACTTAGATCTACTAAGAAATGTCCTCGGTGTTTCACATGTTCTGCTTCATTTACTTCAAAAGAAAATCTACGAGGATGGTGTTATCAACATTCCCATTTTATGAATGAGGAAAGTGAGGCACAGAGGCATGAATGAAATTAACTAGTAATTGAAAGACATGCGTTTTGGTGAGGTATTCATCGACCCTTTGCAAAATTCATGAGAATGTGCTTTGACTATCTAGATTGTGAGGAAATAAATCTAGGTTTCAATTCTGTCAATAAAAAAAAACATGAAGTATGTTACTTGGATCTACTAAGCAATGTCCTGGGTATTTTACATGCTCTGCTTCATTTAATTACAAAGAAAATCTACAAGCAGTATGTTATCAACATTCCCATTTTATAGATGAGGAAACTGAGGTGCCGAGGTGTTCATGAAGTGACGAGTGAAAACGATGGGTTTCTTGTCAGCCTATGTATCTATACCTAGGAAACTTGTGGGAAAGGTGTTTGTCTGTCTAGACTGTTGGGGCAAAAAAATTCCATTTCAATACTATTTTTCAAAAAAGCAAAACTAAGTATGTTCCTTGGATCTACTAGTAAAGGTCCTCGGTGTTTTACATGCTCTGCTTCATTTAATCAAAAAGAAAATCTTTTAGACTCTGTGGGAGAAGGCGAGGGTGGGATGTTCAGAGAGAACAGCATTGAAACAAGGATACTGTCAAGGGTGAAACAGATCACCAGCCCAGACTGGATGCAGGAGACGGGTGCTCAGGGCTGGTGCACTGGGAAGACCCAGAGGGATGGGGTGGAGAGGGAGGCGGGAGTGGGGATCGGGATGGGGAACACATGTAAATCCATGGCTGATTCATGTCAATGTACGGCAAAAACCACTACAATATTGGAAAGGAATTAGCCTCCAACGAATAAAAATAAATGAAAAAAAACAAAAACAAAAACAAAACAAACAACCAAAAGAAAATCTACGAGGAAGGTGTTATCAACATTCGCATTTTATAGATGAGGAAAGTGAGGTACAGAGACCATTATTAAATCTACTAGTATTTCATGCATTGGAGAAGGAAATGGCACCCCACTCCAATGTTATTGTCTGGAGAATCCCAGGGACCGGGGAGCCTGGTGGGCTGCCATCTATGAGGTCGCACAGAGTCGGACACGACGGAAGCAACCTAGGAGCAGCAGCAGTAAGTGAGAGCAATGATTTTGCTGAGCGTATTTATCTATACTTAGTAAACGTTGTGTGAAAGGGCATTCTCTATCTAGGTTTGGGGGGTGGGAATTACTTTATTTCAATTCTATTGAAAAAAATTAAGAATGCTACTTAGATCCACTAAGAAATGTCCTGGGTGTTTTCTATGCTCTGCTTCATGAAATTAAAAAGAAAATCTACAAGGAAGGTGTTATCAACATTCCCATCCCATTTTACAGCTGAGGAAACTGAGGCACAGAGGCACTAATGAAGGTACAAGAAGTGAAATGGGTGATTTCATTGAGAGCGTATTTATGTACATTCAGTAAACTTTCTGGCAAAGGGCATTGTCTGTCTAGATTGTTGGAGGAAAAAACTCAGTATTAACTGTCTCTTATAAAAAAAAGAATTTAAGTGTTTTACTTAGATCTCCTAAGTAACACCCTGGATTTGTCATATGCGCTGCTTCATTTAATCAAAAAAAAACCCAAAAAAACAAAGAGGAATGTGTTCTCAACCGTCCCAGTTTATACATGAGTAAACTGAGGCACAAAGGCATTAATGAACTTACTAATATGTGAAAGAGATGCTTTATGGTGAGCGTGCTCACGGACAGAGTAAAATTTGCAGAAACGGCACTGTCTCTAGATCATTGGGGAAAAAAGCTCCTTGTCAACTCCATCTTTTAGAAAAAAAAAACACCAAAATTAAGTATGATACTTAGATCTACTAAACAAAGTCCACCTCGTTTTACCTGCTTGCCTGCATTTAATTCAAAAGAAAAACTACACGGAAGGTGTTCTCAACGTTCCCATTTTATACATGAGGACACTGAAGCACAGAGGTATTAGTGAAGTTGCTAGGAAGTGAAAGACATGCGTTTTGGTGAGCATATTTATCTATACTTAGTAAACTTTTTGGGAAAAGACCATCCAGATTGTTGGGGGAAAAATACTCGTTTTCAATTCCATCTCTTACAAAAGTAAACCAAATTAAGTATGTTACTTAGATCTACTAAGAAATGTCCTCGGTGTTTCACATGTTCTGCTTCATTTACTTCAAAAGAAAATCTACGAGGATGGTGTTATCAACATTCCCATTTTATGAATGAGGAAAGTGAGGCACAGAGGCATGAATGAAATTAACTAGTAATTGAAAGACATGCGTTTTGGTGAGGTATTCATCGACCCTTTGCAAAATTCATGAGAATGTGCTTTGACTATCTAGATTGTGAGGAAATAAATCTAGGTTTCAATTCTGTCAATAAAAAAAAACATGAAGTATGTTACTTGGATCTACTAAGCAATGTCCTGGGTATTTTACATGCTCTGCTTCATTTAATTACAAAGAAAATCTACAAGCAGTATGTTATCAACATTCCCATTTTATAGATGAGGAAACTGAGGTGCCGAGGTGTTCATGAAGTGACGAGTGAAAACGATGGGTTTCTTGTCAGCCTATGTATCTATACCTAGGAAACTTGTGGGAAAGGTGTTTGTCTGTCTAGACTGTTGGGGCAAAAAAATTCCATTTCAATACTATTTTTCAAAAAAGCAAAACTAAGTATGTTCCTTGGATCTACTAGTAAAGGTCCTCGGTGTTTTACATGCTCTGCTTCATTTAATCAAAAAGAAAATCTTTTAGACTCTGTGGGAGAAGGCGAGGGTGGGATGTTCAGAGAGAACAGCATTGAAACAAGGATACTGTCAAGGGTGAAACAGATCACCAGCCCAGACTGGATGCAGGAGACGGGTGCTCAGGGCTGGTGCACTGGGAAGACCCAGAGGGATGGGGTGGAGAGGGAGGCGGGAGTGGGGATCGGGATGGGGAACACATGTAAATCCATGGCTGATTCATGTCAATGTACGGCAAAAACCACTACAATATTGGAAAGGAATTAGCCTCCAACGAATAAAAATAAATGAAAAAAAACAAAAACAAAAACAAAACAAACAACCAAAAGAAAATCTACGAGGAAGGTGTTATCAACATTCGCATTTTATAGATGAGGAAACTGAGGTACAGAGACCATTATTAAATCTACTAGTATTTCATGCATTGGAGAAGGAAATGGCACCCCACTCCAATGTTATTGTCTGGAGAATCCCAGGGACCGGGGAGCCTGGTGGGCTGCCATCTATGAGGTCGCACAGAGTCGGACACGACGGAAGCAACCTAGGAGCAGCAGCAGTAAGTGAGAGCAATGATTTTGCTGAGCGTATTTATCTATACTTAGTAAACGTTGTGTGAAAGGGCATTCTCTATCTAGGTTTGGGGGGTGGGAATTACTGTATTTCAATTCTATTGAAAAAAATTAAGAATGCTACTTAGATCCACTAAGAAATGTCCTGGGTGTTTTATATGCTCTGCTTCATGAAATTAAAAAGAAAATCTACAAGGAAGGTGTTATCAACATTCCCATCCCATTTTACAGCTGAGGAAACTGAGGCACAGAGGCACTAATGAAGGTACAAGAAGTGAAATGGGTGATTTCATTGAGAGCGTATTTATGTACATTCAGTAAACTTTCTGGCAAAGGGCATTGTCTGTCTAGATTGTTGGAGGAAAAAACTCAGTATTAACTGTCTCTTATAAAAAAAAGAATTTAAGTGTTTTACTTAGATCTCCTAAGTAACACCCTGGATTTGTCATATGCGCTGCTTCATTTAATCAAAAAAAAACCCAAAAAAACAAAGAGGAATGTGTTCTCAACCGTCCCAGTTTATACATGAGTAAACTGAGGCACAAAGGCATTAATGAACTTACTAATATGTGAAAGAGATGCTTTATGGTGAGCGTGCTCACGGACAGAGTAAAATTTGCAGAAACGGCACTGTCTCTAGATCATTGGGGAAAAAAGCTCCTTGTCAACTCCATCTTTTAGAAAAAAAAAACACCAAAATTAAGTATGATACTTAGATCTACTAAACAAAGTCCACCTCGTTTTACCTGCTTGCCTGCATTTAATTCAAAAGAAAAACTACACGGAAGGTGTTCTCAACGTTCCCATTTTATACATGAGGACACTGAAGCACAGAGGTATTAGTGAAGTTGCTAGGAAGTGAAAGACATGCGTTTTGGTGAGCATATTTATCTATACTTAGTAAACTTTTTGGGAAAAGACCATCCAGATTGTTGGGGGAAAAATACTCGTTTTCAATTCCATCTCTTACAAAAGTAAACCAAATTAAGTATGTTACTTAGATCTACTAAGAAATGTCCTCGGTGTTTCACATGTTCTGCTTCATTTACTTCAAAAGAAAATCTACGAGGATGGTGTTATCAACATTCCCATTTTATGAATGAGGAAAGTGAGGCACAGAGGCATGAATGAAATTAACTAGTAATTGAAAGACATGCGTTTTGGTGAGGTATTCATCGACCCTTTGCAAAATTCATGAGAATGTGCTTTGACTATCTAGATTGTGAGGAAATAAATCTAGGTTTCAATTCTGTCAATAAAAAAAAACATGAAGTATGTTACTTGGATCTACTAAGCAATGTCCTGGGTATTTTACATGCTCTGCTTCATTTAATTACAAAGAAAATCTACAAGCAGTATGTTATCAACATTCCCATTTTATAGATGAGGAAACTGAGGTGCCGAGGTGTTCATGAAGTGACGAGTGAAAACGATGGGTTTCTTGTCAGCCTATGTATCTATACCTAGGAAACTTGTGGGAAAGGTGTTTGTCTGTCTAGACTGTTGGGGCAAAAAAATTCCATTTCAATACTATTTTTCAAAAAAGCAAAACTAAGTATGTTCCTTGGATCTACTAGTAAAGGTCCTCGGTGTTTTACATGCTCTGCTTCATTTAATCAAAAAGAAAATCTTTTAGACTCTGTGGGAGAAGGCGAGGGTGGGATGTTCAGAGAGAACAGCATTGAAACAAGGATACTGTCAAGGGTGAAACAGATCACCAGCCCAGACTGGATGCAGGAGACGGGTGCTCAGGGCTGGTGCACTGGGAAGACCCAGAGGGATGGGGTGGAGAGGGAGGCGGGAGTGGGGATCGGGATGGGGAACACATGTAAATCCATGGCTGATTCATGTCAATGTACGGCAAAAACCACTACAATATTGGAAAGGAATTAGCCTCCAACGAATAAAAATAAATGAAAAAAAAACAAAAACAAAAACAAAACAAACAACCAAAAGAAAATCTACGAGGAAGGTGTTATCAACATTCGCATTTTATAGATGAGGAAAGTGAGGTACAGAGACCATTATTAAATCTACTAGTATTTCATGCATTGGAGAAGGAAATGGCACCCCACTCCAATGTTATTGTCTGGAGAATCCCAGGGACCGGGGAGCCTGGTGGGCTGCCATCTATGAGGTCGCACAGAGTCGGACACGACGGAAGCAACCTAGGAGCAGCAGCAGTAAGTGAGAGCAATGATTTTGCTGAGCGTATTTATCTATACTTAGTAAACGTTGTGTGAAAGGGCATTCTCTATCTAGGTTTGGGGGGTGGGAATTACTTTATTTCAATTCTATTGAAAAAAATTAAGAATGCTACTTAGATCCACTAAGAAATGTCCTGGGTGTTTTCTATGCTCTGCTTCATGAAATTAAAAAGAAAATCTACAAGGAAGGTGTTATCAACATTCCCATCCCATTTTACAGCTGAGGAAACTGAGGCACAGAGGCACTAATGAAGGTACAAGAAGTGAAATGGGTGATTTCATTGAGAGCGTATTTATGTACATTCAGTAAACTTTCTGGCAAAGGGCATTGTCTGTCTAGATTGTTGGAGAAAAAAACTCAGTATTAACTGTCTCTTATAAAAAAAAGAATTTAAGTGTTTTACTTAGATCTCCTAAGTAACACCCTGGATTTGTCATATGCGCTGCTTCATTTAATCAAAAAAAAACCCAAAAAAACAAAGAGGAATGTGTTCTCAACAGTCCCAGTTTATACATGAGTAAACTGAGGCACAAAGGCATTAATGAACTTACTAATATGTGAAAGAGATGCTTTATGGTGAGCGTGCTCATGGACAGAGTAAAATTTGCAGAAACGGCACTGTCTCTAGATCATTGGGGAAAAAAGCTCCTTGTCAACTCCATCTTTTAGAAAAAAAAAACACCAAAATTAAGTATGATACTTAGATCTACTAAACAAAGTCCACCTCGTTTTACCTGCTTGCCTGCATTTAATTCAAAAGAAAAACTACACGGAAGGTGTTCTCAACGTTCCCATTTTATACATGAGGACACTGAAGCACAGAGGTATTAGTGAAGTTGCTAGGAAGTGAAAGACATGCGTTTTGGTGAGCATATTTATCTATACTTAGTAAACTTTTTGGGAAAAGACCATCCAGATTGTTGGGGGAAAAATACTCGTTTTCAATTCCATCTCTTACAAAAGTAAACCAAATTAAGTATGTTACTTAGATCTACTAAGAAATGTCCTCGGTGTTTCACATGTTCTCCTTCATTTACTTCAAAAGAAAATCTACGAGGATGGTGTTATCAACATTCCCATTTTATGAATGAGGAAAGTGAGGCACAGAGGCATGAATGAAATTAACTAGTAATTGAAAGACATGCGTTTTGGTGAGGTATTCATCGACCCTTTGCAAAATTCATGAGAATGTGCTTTGACTATCTAGATTGTGAGGAAATAAATCTAGGTTTCAATTCTGTCAATAAAAAAAAACATGAAGTATGTTACTTGGATCTACTAAGCAATGTCCTGGGTATTTTACATGCTCTGCTTCATTTAATTACAAAGAAAATCTACAAGCAGTATGTTATCAACATTCCCATTTTATAGATGAGGAAACTGAGGTGCCGAGGTGTTCATGAAGTGACGAGTGAAAACGATGGGTTTCTTGTCAGCCTATGTATCTATACCTAGGAAACTTGTGGGAAAGGTGTTTGTCTGTCTAGACTGTTGGGGCAAAAAAATTCCATTTCAATACTATTTTTCAAAAAAGCAAAACTAAGTATGTTCCTTGGATCTACTAGTAAAGGTCCTCGGTGTTTTACATGCTCTGCTTCATTTAATCAAAAAGAAAATCTTTTAGACTCTGTGGGAGAAGGCGAGGGTGGGATGTTCAGAGAGAACAGCATTGAAACAAGGATACTGTCAAGGGTGAAACAGATCACCAGCCCAGACTGGATGCAGGAGACGGGTGCTCAGGGCTGGTGCACTGGGAAGACCCAGAGGGATGGGGTGGAGAGGGAGGCGGGAGTGGGGATCGGGATGGGGAACACATGTAAATCCATGGCTGATTCATGTCAATGTACGGCAAAAACCACTACAATATTGGAAAGGAATTAGCCTCCAACGAATAAAAATAAATGAAAAAAAACAAAAACAAAAACAAAACAAACAACCAAAAGAAAATCTACGAGGAAGGTGTTATCAACATTCGCATTTTATAGATGAGGAAAGTGAGGTACAGAGACCATTATTAAATCTACTAGTATTTCATGCATTGGAGAAGGAAATGGCACCCCACTCCAATGTTATTGTCTGGAGAATCCCAGGGACCGGGGAGCCTGGTGCGCTGCCATCTATGAGGTCGCACAGAGTCGGACACGACGGAAGCAACCTAGGAGCAGCAGCAGTAAGTGAGAGCAATGATTTTGCTGAGCGTATTTATCTATACTTAGTAAACGTTGTGTGAAAGGGCATTCTCTATCTAGGTTTGGGGGGTGGGAATTACTTTATTTCAATTCTATTGAAAAAAATTAAGAATGCTACTTAGATCCACTAAGAAATGTCCTGGGTGTTTTCTATGCTCTGCTTCATGAAATTAAAAAGAAAATCTACAAGGAAGGTGTTATCAACATTCCCATCCCATTTTACAGCTGAGGAAACTGAGGCACAGAGGCACTAATGAAGGTACAAGAAGTGAAATGGGTGATTTCATTGAGAGCGTATTTATGTACATTCAGTAAACTTTCTGGCAAAGGGCATTGTCTGTCTAGATTGTTGGAGAAAAAAACTCAGTATTAACTGTCTCTTATAAAAAAAAGAATTTAAGTGTTTTACTTAGATCTCCTAAGTAACACCCTGGATTTGTCATATGCGCTGCTTCATTTAATCAAAAAAAAACCCAAAAAAACAAAGAGGAATGTGTTCTCAACAGTCCCAGTTTATACATGAGTAAACTGAGGCACAAAGGCATTAATGAACTTACTAATATGTGAAAGAGATGCTTTATGGTGAGCGTGCTCATGGACAGAGTAAAATTTGCAGAAACGGCACTGTCTCTAGATCATTGGGGAAAAAAGCTCCTTGTCAACTCCATCTTTTAGAAAAAAAAAACACCAAAATTAAGTATGATACTTAGATCTACTAAACAAAGTCCACCTCGTTTTACCTGCTTGCCTGCATTTAATTCAAAAGAAAAACTACACGGAAGGTGTTCTCAACGTTCCCATTTTATACATGAGGACACTGAAGCACAGAGGTATTAGTGAAGTTGCTAGGAAGTGAAAGACATGCGTTTTGGTGAGCATATTTATCTATACTTAGTAAACTTTTTGGGAAAAGACCATCCAGATTGTTGGGGGAAAAATACTCGTTTTCAATTCCATCTCTTACAAAAGTAAACCAAATTAAGTATGTTACTTAGATCTACTAAGAAATGTCCTCGGTGTTTCACATGTTCTGCTTCATTTACTTCAAAAGAAAATCTACGAGGATGGTGTTATCAACATTCCCATTTTATGAATGAGGAAAGTGAGGCACAGAGGCATGAATGAAATTAACTAGTAATTGAAAGACATGCGTTTTGGTGAGGTATTCATCGACCCTTTGCAAAATTCATGAGAATGTGCTTTGACTATCTAGATTGTGAGGAAATAAATCTAGGTTTCAATTCTGTCAATAAAAAAAAACATGAAGTATGTTACTTGGATCTACTAAGCAATGTCCTGGGTATTTTACATGCTCTGCTTCATTTAATTACAAAGAAAATCTACAAGCAGTATGTTATCAACATTCCCATTTTATAGATGAGGAAACTGAGGTGCCGAGGTGTTCATGAAGTGACGAGTGAAAACGATGGGTTTCTTGTCAGCCTATGTATCTATACCTAGGAAACTTGTGGGAAAGGTGTTTGTCTGTCTAGACTGTTGGGGCAAAAAAATTCCATTTCAATACTATTTTTCAAAAAAGCAAAACTAAGTATGTTCCTTGGATCTACTAGTAAAGGTCCTCGGTGTTTTACATGCTCTGCTTCATTTAATCAAAAAGAAAATCTTTTAGACTCTGTGGGAGAAGGCGAGGGTGGGATGTTCAGAGAGAACAGCATTGAAACAAGGATACTGTCAAGGGTGAAACAGATCACCAGCCCAGACTGGATGCAGGAGACGGGTGCTCAGGGCTGGTGCACTGGGAAGACCCAGAGGGATGGGGTGGAGAGGGAGGCGGGAGTGGGGATCGGGATGGGGAACACATGTAAATCCATGGCTGATTCATGTCAATGTACGGCAAAAACCACTACAATATTGGAAAGGAATTAGCCTCCAACGAATAAAAATAAATGAAAAAAAACAAAAACAAAAACAAAACAAACAACCAAAAGAAAATCTACGAGGAAGGTGTTATCAACATTCGCATTTTATAGATGAGGAAAGTGAGGTACAGAGACCATTATTAAATCTACTAGTATTTCATGCATTGGAGAAGGAAATGGCACCCCACTCCAATGTTATTGTCTGGAGAATCCCAGGGACCGGGGAGCCTGGTGGGCTGCCATCTATGAGGTCGCACAGAGTCGGACACGACGGAAGCAACCTAGGAGCAGCAGCAGTAAGTGAGAGCAATGATTTTGCTGAGCGTATTTATCTATACTTAGTAAACGTTGTGTGAAAGGGCATTCTCTATCTAGGTTTGGGGGGTGGGAATTACTGTATTTCAATTCTATTGAAAAAAATTAAGAATGCTACTTAGATCCACTAAGAAATGTCCTGGGTGTTTTATATGCTCTGCTTCATGAAATTAAAAAGAAAATCTACAAGGAAGGTGTTATCAACATTCCCATCCCATTTTACAGCTGAGGAAACTGAGGCACAGAGGCACTAATGAAGGTACAAGAAGTGAAATGGGTGATTTCATTGAGAGCGTATTTATGTACATTCAGTAAACTTTCTGGCAAAGGGCATTGTCTGTCTAGATTGTTGGAGGAAAAAACTCAGTATTAACTGTCTCTTATAAAAAAAAGAATTTAAGTGTTTTACTTAGATCTCCTAAGTAACACCCTGGATTTGTCATATGCGCTGCTTCATTTAATCAAAAAAAAACCCAAAAAAACAAAGAGGAATGTGTTCTCAACCGTCCCAGTTTATACATGAGTAAACTGAGGCACAAAGGCATTAATGAACTTACTAATATGTGAAAGAGATGCTTTATGGTGAGCGTGCTCACGGACAGAGTAAAATTTGCAGAAACGGCACTGTCTCTAGATCATTGGGGAAAAAAGCTCCTTGTCAACTCCATCTTTTAGAAAAAAAAAACACCAAAATTAAGTATGATACTTAGATCTACTAAACAAAGTCCACCTCGTTTTACCTGCTTGCCTGCATTTAGTTCAAAAGAAAAACTACACGGAAGGTGTTCTCAACGTTCCCATTTTATACATGAGGACACTGAAGCACAGAGGTATTAGTGAAGTTGCTAGGAAGTGAAAGACATGCGTTTTGGTGAGCATATTTATCTATACTTAGTAAACTTTTTGGGAAAAGACCAT
This sequence comes from Cervus elaphus, assembly GCF_910594005.1. Classification (NCBI taxonomy): domain Eukaryota; kingdom Metazoa; phylum Chordata; class Mammalia; order Artiodactyla; family Cervidae; genus Cervus; species Cervus elaphus. Next base: position 43,279,298 of record NC_057848.1, on the reverse strand, counting down.
CCAGATTGTTGGGGGAAAAATACTCGTTTTCAATTCCATCTCTTACAAAAGTAAACCAAATTAAGTATGTTACTTAGATCTACTAAGAAATGTCCTCGGTGTTTCACATGTTCTGCTTCATTTACTTCAAAAGAAAATCTACGAGGATGGTGTTATCAACATTCCCATTTTATGAATGAGGAAAGTGAGGCACAGAGGCATGAATGAAATTAACTAGTAATTGAAAGACATGCGTTTTGGTGAGGTATTCATCGACCCTTTGCAAAATTCATGAGAATGTGCTTTGACTATCTAGATTGTGAGGAAATAAATCTAGGTTTCAATTCTGTCAATAAAAAAAAACATGAAGTATGTTACTTGGATCTACTAAGCAATGTCCTGGGTATTTTACATGCTCTGCTTCATTTAATTACAAAGAAAATCTACAAGCAGTATGTTATCAACATTCCCATTTTATAGATGAGGAAACTGAGGTGCCGAGGTGTTCATGAAGTGACGAGTGAAAACGATGGGTTTCTTGTCAGCCTATGTATCTATACCTAGGAAACTTGTGGGAAAGGTGTTTGTCTGTCTAGACTGTTGGGGCAAAAAAATTCCATTTCAATACTATTTTTCAAAAAAGCAAAACTAAGTATGTTCCTTGGATCTACTAGTAAAGGTCCTCGGTGTTTTACATGCTCTGCTTCATTTAATCAAAAAGAAAATCTTTTAGACTCTGTGGGAGAAGGCGAGGGTGGGATGTTCAGAGAGAACAGCATTGAAACAAGGATACTGTCAAGGGTGAAACAGATCACCAGCCCAGACTGGATGCAGGAGACGGGTGCTCAGGGCTGGTGCACTGGGAAGACCCAGAGGGATGGGGTGGAGAGGGAGGCGGGAGTGGGGATCGGGATGGGGAACACATGTAAATCCATGGCTGATTCATGTCAATGTACGGCAAAAACCACTACAATATTGGAAAGGAATTAGCCTCCAACGAATAAAAATAAATGAAAAAAAAACAAAAACAAAAACAAAACAAACAACCAAAAGAAAATCTACGAGGAAGGTGTTATCAACATTCGCATTTTATAGATGAGGAAAGTGAGGTACAGAGACCATTATTAAATCTACTAGTATTTCATGCATTGGAGAAGGAAATGGCACCCCACTCCAATGTTATTGTCTGGAGAATCCCAGGGACCGGGGAGCCTGGTGGGCTGCCATCTATGAGGTCGCACAGAGTCGGACACGACGGAAGCAACCTAGGAGCAGCAGCAGTAAGTGAGAGCAATGATTTTGCTGAGCGTATTTATCTATACTTAGTAAACGTTGTGTGAAAGGGCATTCTCTATCTAGGTTTGGGGGTTGGGAATTACTTTATTTCAATTCTATTGAAAAAAATTAAGAATGCTACTTAGATCCACTAAGAAATGTCCTGGGTGTTTTATATGCTCTGCTTCATGAAATTAAAAAGAAAATCTACAAGGAAGGTGTTATCAACATTCCCATCCCATTTTACAGCTGAGGAAACTGAGGCACAGAGGCACTAATGAAGGTACAAGAAGTGAAATGGGTGATTTCATTGAGAGCGTATTTATGTACATTCAGTAAACTTTCTGGCAAAGGGCATTGTCTGTCTAGATTGTTGGAGAAAAAAACTCAGTATTAACTGTCTCTTATAAAAAAAAGAATTTAAGTGTTTTACTTAGATCTCCTAAGTAACACCCTGGATTTGTCATATGCGCTGCTTCATTTAATCAAAAAAAAACCCAAAAAAACAAAGAGGAATGTGTTCTCAACAGTCCCAGTTTATACATGAGTAAACTGAGGCACAAAGGCATTAATGAACTTACTAATATGTGAAAGAGATGCTTTATGGTGAGCGTGCTCATGGACAGAGTAAAATTTGCAGAAACGGCACTGTCTCTAGATCATTGGGGAAAAAAGCTCCTTGTCAACTCCATCTTTTAGAAAAAAAAAACACCAAAATTAAGTATGATACTTAGATCTACTAAACAAAGTCCACCTCGTTTTACCTGCTTGCCTGCATTTAATTCAAAAGAAAAACTACACGGAAGGTGTTCTCAACGTTCCCATTTTATACATGAGGACACTGAAGCACAGAGGTATTAGTGAAGTTGCTAGGAAGTGAAAGACATGCGTTTTGGTGAGCATATTTATCTATACTTAGTAAACTTTTTGGGAAAAGACCATCCAGATTGTTGGGGGAAAAATACTCGTTTTCAATTCCATCTCTTACAAAAGTAAACCAAATTAAGTATGTTACTTAGATCTACTAAGAAATGTCCTCGGTGTTTCACATGTTCTGCTTCATTTACTTCAAAAGAAAATCTACGAGGATGGTGTTATCAACATTCCCATTTTATGAATGAGGAAAGTGAGGCACAGAGGCATGAATGAAATTAACTAGTAATTGAAAGACATGCGTTTTGGTGAGGTATTCATCGACCCTTTGCAAAATTCATGAGAATGTGCTTTGACTATCTAGATTGTGAGGAAATAAATCTAGGTTTCAATTCTGTCAATAAAAAAAAACATGAAGTATGTTACTTGGATCTACTAAGCAATGTCCTGGGTATTTTACATGCTCTGCTTCATTTAATTACAAAGAAAATCTACAAGCAGTATGTTATCAACATTCCCATTTTATAGATGAGGAAACTGAGGTGCCGAGGTGTTCATGAAGTGACGAGTGAAAACGATGGGTTTCTTGTCAGCCTATGTATCTATACCTAGGAAACTTGTGGGAAAGGTGTTTGTCTGTCTAGACTGTTGGGGCAAAAAAATTCCATTTCAATACTATTTTTCAAAAAAGCAAAACTAAGTATGTTCCTTGGATCTACTAGTAAAGGTCCTCGGTGTTTTACATGCTCTGCTTCATTTAATCAAAAAGAAAATCTTTTAGACTCTGTGGGAGAAGGCGAGGGTGGGATGTTCAGAGAGAACAGCATTGAAACAAGGATACTGTCAAGGGTGAAACAGATCACCAGCCCAGACTGGATGCAGGAGACGGGTGCTCAGGGCTGGTGCACTGGGAAGACCCAGAGGGATGGGGTGGAGAGGGAGGCGGGAGTGGGGATCGGGATGGGGAACACATGTAAATCCATGGCTGATTCATGTCAATGTACGGCAAAAACCACTACAATATTGGAAAGGAATTAGCCTCCAACGAATAAAAATAAATGAAAAAAAACAAAAACAAAAACAAAACAAACAACCAAAAGAAAATCTACGAGGAAGGTGTTATCAACATTCGCATTTTATAGATGAGGAAAGTGAGGTACAGAGACCATTATTAAATCTACTAGTATTTCATGCATTGGAGAAGGAAATGGCACCCCACTCCAATGTTATTGTCTGGAGAATCCCAGGGACCGGGGAGCCTGGTGGGCTGCCATCTATGAGGTCGCACAGAGTCGGACACGACGGAAGCAACCTAGGAGCAGCAGCAGTAAGTGAGAGCAATGATTTTGCTGAGCGTATTTATCTATACTTAGTAAACGTTGTGTGAAAGGGCATTCTCTATCTAGGTTTGGGGGGTGGGAATTACTTTATTTCAATTCTATTGAAAAAAATTAAGAATGCTACTTAGATCCACTAAGAAATGTCCTGGGTGTTTTCTATGCTCTGCTTCATGAAATTAAAAAGAAAATCTACAAGGAAGGTGTTATCAACATTCCCATCCCATTTTACAGCTGAGGAAACTGAGGCACAGAGGCACTAATGAAGGTACAAGAAGTGAAATGGGTGATTTCATTGAGAGCGTATTTATGTACATTCAGTAAACTTTCTGGCAAAGGGCATTGTCTGTCTAGATTGTTGGAGAAAAAAACTCAGTATTAACTGTCTCTTATAAAAAAAAGAATTTAAGTGTTTTACTTAGATCTCCTAAGTAACACCCTGGATTTGTCATATGCGCTGCTTCATTTAATCAAAAAAAAACCCAAAAAAACAAAGAGGAATGTGTTCTCAACAGTCCCAGTTTATACATGAGTAAACTGAGGCACAAAGGCATTAATGAACTTACTAATATGTGAAAGAGATGCTTTATGGTGAGCGTGCTCATGGACAGAGTAAAATTTGCAGAAACGGCACTGTCTCTAGATCATTGGGGAAAAAAGCTCCTTGTCAACTCCATCTTTTAGAAAAAAAAAACACCAAAATTAAGTATGATACTTAGATCTACTAAACAAAGTCCACCTCGTTTTACCTGCTTGCCTGCATTTAATTCAAAAGAAAAACTACACGGAAGGTGTTCTCAACGTTCCCATTTTATACATGAGGACACTGAAGCACAGAGGTATTAGTGAAGTTGCTAGGAAGTGAAAGACATGCGTTTTGGTGAGCATATTTATCTATACTTAGTAAACTTTTTGGGAAAAGACCATCCAGATTGTTGGGGGAAAAATACTCGTTTTCAATTCCATCTCTTACAAAAGTAAACCAAATTAAGTATGTTACTTAGATCTACTAAGAAATGTCCTCGGTGTTTCACATGTTCTGCTTCATTTACTTCAAAAGAAAATCTACGAGGATGGTGTTATCAACATTCCCATTTTATGAATGAGGAAAGTGAGGCACAGAGGCATGAATAAAATTAACTAGTAATTGAAAGACATGCGTTTTGGTGAGGTATTCATCGACCCTTTGCAAAATTCATGAGAATGTGCTTTGACTATCTAGATTGTGAGGAAATAAATCTAGGTTTCAATTCTGTCAATAAAAAAAAACATGAAGTATGTTACTTGGATCTACTAAGCAATGTCCTGGGTATTTTACATGCTCTGCTTCATTTAATTACAAAGAAAATCTACAAGCAGTATGTTATCAACATTCCCATTTTATAGATGAGGAAACTGAGGTGCCGAGGTGTTCATGAAGTGACGAGTGAAAACGATGGGTTTCTTGTCAGCCTATGTATCTATACCTAGGAAACTTGTGGGAAAGGTGTTTGTCTGTCTAGACTGTTGGGGCAAAAAAATTCCATTTCAATACTATTTTTCAAAAAAGCAAAACTAAGTATGTTCCTTGGATCTACTAGTAAAGGTCCTCGGTGTTTTACATGCTCTGCTTCATTTAATCAAAAAGAAAATCTTTTAGACTCTGTGGGAGAAGGCGAGGGTGGGATGTTCAGAGAGAACAGCATTGAAACAAGGATACTGTCAAGGGTGAAACAGATCACCAGCCCAGACTGGATGCAGGAGACGGGTGCTCAGGGCTGGTGCACTGGGAAGACCCAGAGGGATGGGGTGGAGAGGGAGGCGGGAGTGGGGATCGGGATGGGGAACACATGTAAATCCATGGCTGATTCATGTCAATGTACGGCAAAAACCACTACAATATTGGAAAGGAATTAGCCTCCAACGAATAAAAATAAATGAAAAAAAACAAAAACAAAAACAAAACAAACAACCAAAAGAAAATCTACGAGGAAGGTGTTATCAACATTCGCATTTTATAGATGAGGAAAGTGAGGTACAGAGACCATTATTAAATCTACTAGTATTTCATGCATTGGAGAAGGAAATGGCACCCCACTCCAATGTTATTGTCTGGAGAATCCCAGGGACCGGGGAGCCTGGTGGGCTGCCATCTATGAGGTCGCACAGAGTCGGACACGACGGAAGCAACCTAGGAGCAGCAGCAGTAAGTGAGAGCAATGATTTTGCTGAGCGTATTTATCTATACTTAGTAAACGTTGTGTGAAAGGGCATTCTCTATCTAGGTTTGGGGGGTGGGAATTACTGTATTTCAATTCTATTGAAAAAAATTAAGAATGCTACTTAGATCCACTAAGAAATGTCCTGGGTGTTTTATATGCTCTGCTTCATGAAATTAAAAAGAAAATCTACAAGGAAGGTGTTATCAACATTCCCATCCCATTTTACAGCTGAGGAAACTGAGGCACAGAGGCACTAATGAAGGTACAAGAAGTGAAATGGGTGATTTCATTGAGAGCGTATTTATGTACATTCAGTAAACTTTCTGGCAAAGGGCATTGTCTGTCTAGATTGTTGGAGGAAAAAACTCAGTATTAACTGTCTCTTATAAAAAAAAGAATTTAAGTGTTTTACTTAGATCTCCTAAGTAACACCCTGGATTTGTCATATGCGCTGCTTCATTTAATCAAAAAAAAACCCAAAAAAACAAAGAGGAATGTGTTCTCAACCGTCCCAGTTTATACATGAGTAAACTGAGGCACAAAGGCATTAATGAACTTACTAATATGTGAAAGAGATGCTTTATGGTGAGCGTGCTCACGGACAGAGTAAAATTTGCAGAAACGGCACTGTCTCTAGATCATTGGGGAAAAAAGCTCCTTGTCAACTCCATCTTTTAGAAAAAAAAAACACCAAAATTAAGTATGATACTTAGATCTACTAAACAAAGTCCACCTCGTTTTACCTGCTTGCCTGCATTTAGTTCAAAAGAAAAACTACACGGAAGGTGTTCTCAACGTTCCCATTTTATACATGAGGACACTGAAGCACAGAGGTATTAGTGAAGTTGCTAGGAAGTGAAAGACATGCGTTTTGGTGAGCATATTTATCTATACTTAGTAAACTTTTTGGGAAAAGACCATCCAGATTGTTGGGGGAAAAATACTCGTTTTCAATTCCATCTCTTACAAAAGTAAACCAAATTAAGTATGTTACTTAGATCTACTAAGAAATGTCCTCGGTGTTTCACATGTTCTGCTTCATTTACTTCAAAAGAAAATCTACGAGGATGGTGTTATCAACATTCCCATTTTATGAATGAGGAAAGTGAGGCACAGAGGCATGAATGAAATTAACTAGTAATTGAAAGACATGCGTTTTGGTGAGGTATTCATCGACCCTTTGCAAAATTCATGAGAATGTGCTTTGACTATCTAGATTGTGAGGAAATAAATCTAGGTTTCAATTCTGTCAATAAAAAAAAACATGAAGTATGTTACTTGGATCTACTAAGCAATGTCCTGGGTATTTTACATGCTCTGCTTCATTTAATTACAAAGAAAATCTACAAGCAGTATGTTATCAACATTCCCATTTTATAGATGAGGAAACTGAGGTGCCGAGGTGTTCATGAAGTGACGAGTGAAAACGATGGGTTTCTTGTCAGCCTATGTATCTATACCTAGGAAACTTGTGGGAAAGGTGTTTGTCTGTCTAGACTGTTGGGGCAAAAAAATTCCATTTCAATACTATTTTTCAAAAAAGCAAAACTAAGTATGTTCCTTGGATCTACTAGTAAAGGTCCTCGGTGTTTTACATGCTCTGCTTCATTTAATCAAAAAGAAAATCTTTTAGACTCTGTGGGAGAAGGCGAGGGTGGGATGTTCAGAGAGAACAGCATTGAAACAAGGATACTGTCAAGGGTGAAACAGATCACCAGCCCAGACTGGATGCAGGAGACGGGTGCTCAGGGCTGGTGCACTGGGAAGACCCAGAGGGATGGGGTGGAGAGGGAGGCGGGAGTGGGGATCGGGATGGGGAACACATGTAAATCCATGGCTGATTCATGTCAATGTACGGCAAAAACCACTACAATATTGGAAAGGAATTAGCCTCCAACGAATAAAAATAAATGAAAAAAAACAAAAACAAAAACAAAACAAACAACCAAAAGAAAATCTACGAGGAAGGTGTTATCAACATTCGCATTTTATAGATGAGGAAAGTGAGGTACAGAGACCATTATTAAATCTACTAGTATTTCATGCATTGGAGAAGGAAATGGCACCCCACTCCAATGTTATTGTCTGGAGAATCCCAGGGACCGGGGAGCCTGGTGGGCTGCCATCTATGAGGTCGCACAGAGTCGGACACGACGGAAGCAACCTAGGAGCAGCAGCAGTAAGTGAGAGCAATGATTTTGCTGAGCGTATTTATCTATACTTAGTAAACGTTGTGTGAAAGGGCATTCTCTATCTAGGTTTGGGGGGTGGGAATTACTTTATTTCAATTCTATTGAAAAAAATTAAGAATGCTACTTAGATCCACTAAGAAATGTCCTGGGTGTTTTCTATGCTCTGCTTCATGAAATTAAAAAGAAAATCTACAAGGAAGGTGTTATCAACATTCCCATCCCATTTTACAGCTGAGGAAACTGAGGCACAGAGGCACTAATGAAGGTACAAGAAGTGAAATGGGTGATTTCATTGAGAGCGTATTTATGTACATTCAGTAAACTTTCTGGCAAAGGGCATTGTCTGTCTAGATTGTTGGAGAAAAAAACTCAGTATTAACTGTCTCTTATAAAAAAAAGAATTTAAGTGTTTTACTTAGATCTCCTAAGTAACACCCTGGATTTGTCATATGCGCTGCTTCATTTAATCAAAAAAAAACCCAAAAAAACAAAGAGGAATGTGTTCTCAACAGTCCCAGTTTATACATGAGTAAACTGAGGCACAAAGGCATTAATGAACTTACTAATATGTGAAAGAGATGCTTTATGGTGAGCGTGCTCATGGACAGAGTAAAATTTGCAGAAACGGCACTGTCTCTAGATCATTGGGGAAAAAAGCTCCTTGGCAACTCCATCTTTTAGAAAAAAAAAACACCAAAATTAAGTATGATACTTAGATCTACTAAACAAAGTCCACCTCGTTTTACCTGCTTGCCTGCATTTAATTCAAAAGAAAAACTACACGGAAGGTGTTATCAACGTTCCCATTTTATACATGAGGACACTGAAGCACAGAGGTATTAGTGAAGTTGCTAGGAAGTGAAAGACATGCGTTTTGGTGAGCATATTTATCTATACTTAGTAAACTTTTTGGGAAAAGACCATCCAGATTGTTGGGGGAAAAATACTCGTTTTCAATTCCATCTCTTACAAAAGTAAACCAAATTAAGTATGTTACTTAGATCTACTAAGAAATGTCCTCGGTGTTTCACATGTTCTGCTTCATTTACTTCAAAAGAAAATCTACGAGGATGGTGTTATCAACATTCCCATTTTATGAATGAGGAAAGTGAGGCACAGAGGCATGAATAAAATTAACTAGTAATTGAAAGACATGCGTTTTGGTGAGGTATTCATCGACCCTTTGCAAAATTCATGAGAATGTGCTTTGACTATCTAGATTGTGAGGAAATAAATCTAGGTTTCAATTCTGTCAATAAAAAAAAACATGAAGTATGTTACTTGGATCTACTAAGCAATGTCCTGGGTATTTTACATGCTCTGCTTCATTTAATTACAAAGAAAATCTACAAGCAGTAAACGATGGGTTTCTTGTCAGCCTATGTATCTATACCTAGGAAACTTGTGGGAAAGGTGTTTGTCTGTCTAGACTGTTGGGGCAAAAAAATTCCATTTCAATACTATTTTTCAAAAAAGCAAAACTAAGTATGTTCCTTGGATCTACTAGTAAAGGTCCTCGGTGTTTTACATGCTCTGCTTCATTTAATCAAAAAGAAAATCTTTTAGACTCTGTGGGAGAAGGCGAGGGTGGGATGTTCAGAGAGAACAGCATTGAAACAAGGATACTGTCAAGGGTGAAACAGATCACCAGCCCAGACTGGATGCAGGAGACGGGTGCTCAGGGCTGGTGCACTGGGAAGACCCAGAGGGATGGGGTGGAGAGGGAGGCGGGAGTGGGGATCGGGATGGGGAACACATGTAAATCCATGGCTGATTCATGTCAATGTACGGCAAAAACCACTACAATATTGGAAAGGAATTAGCCTCCAACGAATAAAAATAAATGAAAAAAAACAAAAACAAAAACAAAACAAACAACCAAAAGAAAATCTACGAGGAAGGTGTTATCAACATTCGCATTTTATAGATGAGGAAAGTGAGGTACAGAGACCATTATTAAATCTACTAGTATTTCATGCATTGGAGAAGGAAATGGCACCCCACTCCAATGTTATTGTCTGGAGAATCCCAGGGACCGGGGAGCCTGGTGGGCTGCCATCTATGAGGTCGCACAGAGTCGGACACGACGGAAGCAACCTAGGAGCAGCAGCAGTAAGTGAGAGCAATGATTTTGCTGAGCATATTTATCTATACTTAGTAAACGTTGTGTGAAAGGGCATTCTCTATCTAGGTTTGGGGGGTGGGAATTACTTTATTTCAATTCTATTGAAAAAAATTAAGAATGCTACTTAGATCCACTAAGAAATGTCCTGGGTGTTTTCTATGCTCTGCTTCATGAAATTAAAAAGAAAATCTACAAGGAAGGTGTTATCAACATTCCCATCCCATTTTACAGCTGAGGAAACTGAGGCACAGAGGCACTAATGAAGGTACAAGAAGTGAAATGGGTGATTTCATTGAGAGCGTATTTATGTACATTCAGTAAACTTTCTGGCAAAGGGCATTGTCTGTCTAGATTGTTGGAGGAAAAAACTCAGTATTAACTGTCTCTTATAAAAAAAAGAATTTAAGTGTTTTACTTAGATCTCCTAAGTAACACCCTGGATTTGTCATATGCGCTGCTTCATTTAATCAAAAAAAAACCCAAAAAAACAAAGAGGAATGTGTTCTCAACAGTCCCAGTTTATACATGAGTAAACTGAGGCACAAAGGCATTAATGAACTTACTAATATGTGAAAGAGATGCTTTATGGTGAGCGTGCTCATGGACAGAGTAAAATTTGCAGAAACGGCACTGTCTCTAGATCATTGGGGAAAAAAGCTCCTTGTCAACTCCATCTTTTAGAAAAAAAAAACACCAAAATTAAGTATGATACTTAGATCTACTAAACAAAGTCCACCTCGTTTTACCTGCTTGCCTGCATTTAATTCAAAAGAAAAACTACACGGAAGGTGTTCTCAACGTTCCCATTTTATACATGAGGACACTGAAGCACAGAGGTATTAGTGAAGTTGCTAGGAAGTGAAAGACATGCGTTTTGGTGAGCATATTTATCTATACTTAGTAAACTTTTTGGGAAAAGACCATCCAGATTGTTGGGGGAAAAATACTCGTTTTCAATTCCATCTCTTACAAAAGTAAACCAAATTAAGTATGTTACTTAGATCTACTAAGAAATGTCCTCGGTGTTTCACATGTTCTGCTTCATTTACTTCAAAAGAAAATCTACGAGGATGGTGTTATCAACATTCCCATTTTATGAATGAGGAAAGTGAGGCACAGAGGCATGAATGAAATTAACTAGTAATTGAAAGACATGCGTTTTGGTGAGGTATTCATCGACCCTTTGCAAAATTCATGAGAATGTGCTTTGACTATCTAGATTGTGAGGAAATAAATCTAGGTTTCAATTCTGTCAATAAAAAAAAACATGAAGTATGTTACTTGGATCTACTAAGCAATGTCCTGGGTATTTTACATGCTCTGCTTCATTTAATTACAAAGAAAATCTACAAGCAGTATGTTATCAACATTCCCATTTTATAGATGAGGAAACTGAGGTGCCGAGGTGTTCATGAAGTGACGAGTGAAAACGATGGGTTTCTTGTCAGCCTATGTATCTATACCTAGGAAACTTGTGGGAAAGGTGTTTGTCTGTCTAGACTGTTGGGGCAAAAAAATTCCATTTCAATACTATTTTTCAAAAAAGCAAAACTAAGTATGTTCCTTGGATCTACTAGTAAAGGTCCTCGGTGTTTTACATGCTCTGCTTCATTTAATCAAAAAGAAAATCTTTTAGACTCTGTGGGAGAAGGCGAGGGTGGGATGTTCAGAGAGAACAGCATTGAAACAAGGATACTGTCAAGGGTGAAACAGATCACCAGCCCAGGTTGGATGCAGGAGACGGGTGCTCAGGGCTGGTGCACTGGGAAGACCCAGAAGGATGGGGTGGAGAGGGAGGCGGGAGTGGGGATCGGGATGGGGAACACATGTAAATCCATGGCTGATTCATGTCAATGTACGGCAAAAACCACTACAATATTGGAAAGGAATTAGCCTCCAACGAATAAAAATAAATGAAAAAAAACAAAAACAAAAACAAAACAAACAACCAAAAGAAAATCTACGAGGAAGGTGTTATCAACATTCGCATTTTATAGATGAGGAAAGTGAGGTACAGAGACCATTATTAAATCTACTAGTATTTCATGCATTGGAGAAGGAAATGGCACCCCACTCCAATGTTATTGTCTAGAGAATCCCAGGGACCGGGGAGCCTGGTGGGCTGCCATCTATGAGGTCGCACAGAGTCGGACACGACGGAAGCAACCTAGGAGCAGCAGCAGTAAGTGAGAGCAATGATTTTGCTGAGCGTATTTATCTATACTTAGTAAACGTTGTGTGAAAGGGCATTCTCTATCTAGGTTTGGGGGGTGGGAATTACTTTATTTCAATTCTATTGAAAAAAATTAAGAATGCTACTTAGATCCACTAAGAAATGTCCTGGGTGTTTTCTATGCTCTGCTTCATGAAATTAAAAAGAAAATCTACAAGGAAGGTGTTATCAACATTCCCATCCCATTTTACAGCTGAGGAAACTGAGGCACAGAGGCACTAATGAAGGTACAAGAAGTGAAATGGGTGATTTCATTGAGAGCGTATTTATGTACATTCAGTAAACTTTCTGGCAAAGGGCATTGTCTGTCTAGATTGTTGGAGAAAAAAACTCAGTATTAACTGTCTCTTATAAAAAAAAGAATTTAAGTGTTTTACTTAGATCTCCTAAGTAACACCCTGGATTTGTCATATGCGCTGCTTCATTTAATCAAAAAAAAACCCAAAAAAACAAAGAGGAATGTGTTCTCCACAGTCCCAGTTTATACATGAGTAAACTGAGGCACAAAGGCATTAATGAACTTACTAATATGTGAAAGAGATGCTTTATGGTGAGCGTGCTCATGGACAGAGTAAAATTTGCAGAAACGGCACTGTCTCTAGATCATTGGGGAAAAAAGCTCCTTGTCAACTCCATCTTTTAGAAAAAAAAAACACCAAAATTAAATATGATACTTAGATCTACTAAACAAAGTCCACCTCGTTTTACCTGCTTGCCTGCATTTAATTCAAAAGAAAAACTACACGGAAGGTGTTCTCAACGTTCCCATTTTATACATGAGGACACTGAAGCACAGAGGTATTAGTGAAGTTGCTAGGAAGTGAAAGACATGCGTTTTGGTGAGCATATTTATCTATACTTAGTAAACTTTTTGGGAAAAGACCATCCAGATTGTTGGGGGAAAAATACTCGTTTTCAATTCCATCTCTTACAAAAGTAAACCAAATTAAGTATGTTACTTAGATCTACTAAGAAATGTCCTCGGTGTTTCACATGTTCTGCTTCATTTACTTCAAAAGAAAATCTACGAGGATGGTGTTATCAACATTCCCATTTTATGAATGAGGAAAGTGAGGCACAGAGGCATGAATGAAATTAACTAGTAATTGAAAGACATGCGTTTTGGTGAGGTATTCATCGACCCTTTGCAAAATTCATGAGAATGTGCTTTGACTATCTAGATTGTGAGGAAATAAATCTAGGTTTCAATTCTGTCTATTAAAAAAAACATGAAGTATGTTACTTGGATCTACTAAGCAATGTCCTGGGTATTTTACATGCTCTGCTTCATTTAATTACAAAGAAAATCTACAAGCAGTATGTTATCAACATTCCCATTTTATAGATGAGGAAACTGAGGTGCCGAGGTGTTCATGAAGTGACGAGTGAAAACGATGGGTTTCTTGTCAGCCTATGTATCTATACCTAGGAAACTTGTGGGAAAGGGGTTTGTCTATCTAGACTGTTGGGGCAAAAAAATTCCATTTCAATACTATTTTTCAAAAAAGCAAAACTAAGTATGTTCCTTGGATCTACTAGTAAAGGTCCTCGGTGTTTTACATGCTCTGCTTCATTTAATCCAAAAGAAAATCTTTTAGACTCTGTGGGAGAAGACGAGGGTGGGATGTTCAGAGAGAACAGCATTGAAACAAGGATACTGTCAAGGGTGAAACAGATCACCAGCCCAGACTGGATGCAGGAGACGGGTGCTCAGGGCTGGTGCACTGGGAAGACCCAGAGGGATGGGGTGGAGAGGGAGGCGGGAGTGGGGATCGGGATGGGGAACACATGTAAATCCATGGCTGATTCATGTCAATGTACGGCAAAAACCACTACAATATTGGAAAGGAATTAGCCTCCAACGAATAAAAATAAATGAAAAAAAAACAAAAACAAAAACAAAACAAACAACCAAAAGAAAATCTACGAGGAAGGTGTTATCAACATTCGCATTTTATAGATGAGGAAAGTGAGGTACAGAGACCATTATTAAATCTACTAGTATTTCATGCATTGGAGAAGGAAATGGCACCCCACTCCAATGTTATTGTCTGGAGAATCCCAGGGACCGGGGAGCCTGGTGGGCTGCCATCTATGAGGTCGCACAGAGTCGGACACGACGGAAGCAACCTAGGAGCAGCAGCAGTAAGTGAGAGCAATGATTTTGCTGAGCGTATTTATCTATACTTAGTAAACGTTGTGTGAAAGGGCATTCTCTATCTAGGTTTGGGGGGTGGGAATTACTTTATTTCAATTCTATTGAAAAAAATTAAGAATGCTACTTAGATCCACTAAGAAATGTCCTGGGTGTTTTATATGCTCTGCTTCATGAAATTAAAAAGAAAATCTACAAGGAAGGTGTTATCAACATTCCCATCCCATTTTACAGCTGAGGAAACTGAGGCACAGAGGCACTAATGAAGGTACAAGAAGTGAAATGGGTGATTTCATTGAGAGCGTATTTACGTACATTCAGTAAACTTTCTGGCAAAGGGCATTGTCTGTCTAGATTGTTGGAGGAAAAAACTCAGTATTAACTGTCTCTTATAAAAAAAAGAATTTAAGTGTTTTACTTAGATCTCCTAAGTAACACCCTGGATTTGTCATATGCGCTGCTTCATTTAATCAAAAAAAAACCCAAAAAAACAAAGAGGAATGTGTTCTCAACAGTCCCAGTTTATACATGAGTAAACTGAGGCACAAAGGCATTAATGAACTTACTAATATGTGAAAGAGATGCTTTATGGTGAGCGTGCTCATGGACAGAGTAAAATTTGCAGAAACGGCACTGTCTCTAGATCATTGGGGAAAAAAGCTCCTTGTCAACTCCATCTTTTAGAAGAAAAAAACACCAAAATTAAGTATGATACTTAGATCTACTAAACAAAGTCCACCTCGTTTTACCTGCTTGCCTGCATTTAATTCAAAAGAAAAACTACACGGAAGGTGTTCTCAACGTTCCCATTTTATACATGAGGACACTGAAGCACAGAGGTATTAGTGAAGTTGCTAGGAAGTGAAAGACATGCGTTTTGGTGAGCATATTTATCTATACTTAGTAAACTTTTTGGGAAAAGACCATCCAGATTGTTGGGGGAAAAATACTCGTTTTCAATTCCATCTCTTACAAAAGTAAACCAAATTAAGTATGTTACTTAGATCTACTAAGAAATGTCCTCGGTGTTTCACATGTTCTGCTTCATTTACTTCAAAAGAAAATCTACGAGGATGGTGTTATCAACATTCCCATTTTATGAATGAGGAAAGTGAGGCACAGAGGCATGAATGAAATTAACTAGTAATTGAAAGACATGCGTTTTGGTGAGGTATTCATCGACCCTTTGCAAAATTCATGAGAATGTGCTTTGACTATCTAGATTGTGAGGAAATAAATCTAGGTTTCAATTCTGTCAATAAAAAAAAACATGAAGTATGTTACTTGGATCTACTAAGCAATGTCCTGGGTATTTTACATGCTCTGCTTCATTTAATTACAAAGAAAATCTACAAGCAGTATGTTATCAACATTCCCATTTTATAGATGAGGAAACTGAGGTGCCGAGGTGTTCATGAAGTGACGAGTGAAAACGATGGGTTTCTTGTCAGCCTATGTATCTATACCTAGGAAACTTGTGGGAAAGGTGTTTGTCTGTCTAGACTGTTGGGGCAAAAAAATTCCATTTCAATACTATTTTTCAAAAAAGCAAAACTAAGTATGTTCCTTGGATCTACTAGTAAAGGTCCTCGGTGTTTTACATGCTCTGCTTCATTTAATCAAAAAGAAAATCTTTTAGACTCTGTGGGAGAAGGCGAGGGTGGGATGTTCAGAGAGAACAGCATTGAAACAAGGATACTGTCAAGGGTGAAAAAGATCACCAGCCCAGGTTGGATGCAGGAGACGGGTGCTCAGGGCTGGTGCACTGGGAAGACCCAGAGGGATGGGGTGGAGAGGGAGGCGGGAGTGGGGATCGGGATGGGGAACACATGTAAATCCATGGCTGATTCATGTCAATGTACGGCAAAAACCACTACAATATTGGAAAGGAATTAGCCTCCAACGAATAAAAATAAATGAAAAAAAACAAAAACAAAAACAAAACAAACAACCAAAAGAAAATCTACGAGGAAGGTGTTATCAACATTCGCATTTTATAGATGAGGAAAGTGAGGTACAGAGACCATTATTAAATCTACTAGTATTTCATGCATTGGAGAAGGAAATGGCACCCCACTCCAATGTTATTGTCTGGAGAATCCCAGGGACCGGGGAGCCTGGTGGGCTGCCATCTATGAGGTCGCACAGAGTCGGACACGACGGAAGCAACCTAGGAGCAGCAGCAGTAAGTGAGAGCAATGATTTTGCTGAGCGTATTTATCTATACTTAGTAAACGTTGTGTGAAAGGGCATTCTCTATCTAGGTTTGGGGGGTGGGAATTACTGTATTTCAATTCTATTGAAAAAAATTAAGAATGCTACTTAGATCCACTAAGAAATGTCCTGGGTGTTTTATATGCTCTGCTTCATGAAATTAAAAAGAAAATCTACAAGGAAGGTGTTATCAACATTCCCATCCCATTTTACAGCTGAGGAAACTGAGGCACAGAGGCACTAATGAAGGTACAAGAAGTGAAATGGGTGATTTCATTGAGAGCGTGTTTATGTACATTCAGTAAACTTTCTGGCAAAGGGCATTGTCTGTCTAGATTGTTGGAGGAAAAAACTCAGTATTAACTGTCTCTTATAAAAAAAAGAATTTAAGTGTTTTACTTAGATCTCCTAAGTAACACCCTGGATTTGTCATATGCGCTGCTTCATTTAATCAAAAAAAAACCCAAAAAAACAAAGAGGAATGTGTTCTCAACAGTCCCAGTTTATACATGAGTAAACTGAGGCACAAAGGCATTAATGAACTTACTAATATGTGAAAGAGATGCTTTATGGTGAGCGTGCTCATGGACAGAGTAAAATTTGCAGAAACGGCACTGTCTCTAGATCATTGGGGAAAAAAGCTCCTTGTCAACTCCATCTTTTAGAAAAAAAAAACACCAAAATTAAGTATGATACTTAGATCTACTAAACAAAGTCCACCTCGTTTTACCTGCTTGCCTGCATTTAATTCAAAAGAAAAACTACACGGAAGGTGTTCTCAACGTTCCCATTTTATACATGAGGACACTGAAGCACAGAGGTATTAGTGAAGTTGCTAGGAAGTGAAAGACATGCGTTTTGGTGAGCATATTTATCTATACTTAGTAAACTTTTTGGGAAAAGACCATCCAGATTGTTGGGGGAAAAATACTCGTTTTCAATTCCATCTCTTACAAAAGTAAACCAAATGAAGTCTGTTACTTAGATCTACTAAGAAATGTCCTCGGTGTTTCACATGTTCTGCTTCATTTACTTCAAAAGAAAATCTACGAGGATGGTGTTATCAACATTCCCATTTTATGAATGAGGAAAGTGAGGCACAGAGGCATGAATGAAATTAACTAGTAATTGAAAGACATGCGTTTTGGTGAGGTATTCATCGACCCTTTGCAAAATTCATGAGAATGTGCTTTGACTATCTAGATTGTGAGGAAATAAATCTAGGTTTCAATTCTGTCAATAAAAAAAAACATGAAGTATGTTACTTGGATCTACTAAGCAATGTCCTGGGTATTTTACATGCTCTGCTTCATTTAATTACAAAGAAAATCTACAAGCAGTATGTTATCAACATTCCCATTTTATAGATGAGGAAACTGAGGTGCCGAGGTGTTCATGAAGTGACGAGTGAAAACGATGGGTTTCTTGTCAGCCTATGTATCTATACCTAGGAAACTTGTGGGAAAGGTGTTTGTCTGTCTAGACTGTTGGGGCAAAAAAATTCCATTTCAATACTATTTTTCAAAAAAGCAAAACTAAGTATGTTCCTTGGATCTACTAGTAAAGGTCCTCGGTGTTTTACATGCTCTGCTTCATTTAATCAAAAAGAAAATCTTTTAGACTCTGTGGGAGAAGGCGAGGGTGGGATGTTCAGAGAGAACAGCATTGAAACAAGGATACTGTCAAGGGTGAAACAGATCACCAGCCCAGGTTGGATGCAGGAGACGGGTGCTCAGGGCTGGTGCACTGGGAAGACCCAGAGGGATGGGGTGGAGAGGGAGGCGGGAGTGGGGATCGGGATGGGGAACACATGTAAATCCATGGCTGATTCATGTCAATGTACGGCAAAAACCACTACAATATTGGAAAGGAATTAGCCTCCAACGAATAAAAATAAATGAAAAAAAACAAAAACAAAAACAAAACAAACAACCAAAAGAAAATCTACGAGGAAGGTGTTATCAACATTCGCATTTTATAGATGAGGAAAGTGAGGTACAGAGACCATTATTAAATCTACTAGTATTTCATGCATTGGAGAAGGAAATGGCACCCCACTCCAATGTTATTGTCTGGAGAATCCCAGGGACCGGGGAGCCTGGTGGGCTGCCATCTATGAGGTCGCACAGAGTCGGACACGACGGAAGCAACCTAGGAGCAGCAGCAGTAAGTGAGAGCAATGATTTTGCTGAGCGTATTTATCTATACTTAGTAAACGTTGTGTGAAAGGGCATTCTCTATGTAGGTTTGGGGGGTGGGAATTACTTTATTTCAATTCTATTGAAAAAAATTAAGAATGCTACTTAGATCCACTAAGAAATGTCCTGGGTGTTTTCTATGCTCTGCTTCATGAAATTAAAAAGAAAATCTACAAGGAAGGTGTTATCAACATTCCCATCCCATTTTACAGCTGAGGAAACTGAGGCACAGAGGCACTAATGAAGGTACAAGAAGTGAAATGGGTGATTTCATTGAGAGCGTATTTATGTACATTCAGTAAACTTTCTGGCAAAGGGCATTGTCTGTCTAGATTGTTGGAGAAAAAAACTCAGTATTAACTGTCTCTTATAAAAAAAAGAATTTAAGTGTTTTACTTAGATCTCCTAAGTAACACCCTGGATTTGTCATATGCGCTGCTTCATTTAATCAAAAAAAAACCCAAAAAAACAAAGAGGAATGTGTTCTCAACAGTCCCAGTTTATACATGAGTAAACTGAGGCACAAAGGCATTAATGAACTTACTAATATGTGAAAGAGATGCTTTATGGTGAGCGTGCTCATGGACAGAGTAAAATTTGCAGAAACGGCACTGTCTCTAGATCATTGGGGAAAAAAGCTCCTTGTCAACTCCATCTTTTAGAAAAAAAAAACACCAAAATTAAGTATGATACTTAGATCTACTAAACAAAGTCCATCTCGTTTTACCTGCTTGCCTGCATTTAATTCAAAAGAAAAACTACACGGAAGGTGTTCTCAACGTTCCCATTTTATACATGAGGACACTGAAGCACAGAGGTATTAGTGAAGTTGCTAGGAAGTGAAAGACATGCGTTTTGGTGAGCATATTTATCTATACTTAGTAAACTTTTTGGGAAAAGACCATCCAGATTGTTGGGGGAAAAATACTCGTTTTCAATTCCATCTCTTACAAAAGTAAACCAAATTAAGTATGTTACTTAGATCTACTAAGAAATGTCCTCGGTGTTTCACATGTTCTGCTTCATTTACTTCAAAAGAAAATCTACGAGGATGGTGTTATCAACATTCCCATTTTATGAATGAGGAAAGTGAGGCACAGAGGCATGAATGAAATTAACTAGTAATTGAAAGACATGCGTTTTGGTGAGGTATTCATCGACCCTTTGCAAAATTCATGAGAATGTGCTTTGACTATCTAGATTGTGAGGAAATAAATCTAGGTTTCAATTCTGTCTATTAAAAAAAACATGAAGTATGTTACTTGGATCTACTAAGCAATGTCCTGGGTATTTTACATGCTCTGCTTCATTTAATTACAAAGAAAATCTACAAGCAGTATGTTATCAACATTCCCATTTTATAGATGAGGAAACTGAGGTGCCGAGGTGTTCATGACGTGACAAGTGAGTGAAAACGATGGGTTTCTTGTGAGCCTATGTATCTATACCTAGGAAACTTGCGGGAAAGGGGTTTGTCTATCTAGACTGTTGGGGCAAAATAATTCCATTTCAATACTATTTTTCAAAAAAGCAAAACTAAGTATGTTCCTTGGATCTACTAGTAAAGGTCCTTGGTGTTTTACATGCTCTGCTTCGTTTAATCAAAAAGAAAATCTTTTAGACTCTGTGGGAGAAGGCGAGGGTGGGATGTTCAGAGAGAACAGCATTGAAACAAGGATACTGTCAAGGGTGAAACAGATCACCAGCCCAGATTGGATGCAGGAGACGGGTGCTCAGGGCTGGTGCACTGGGAAGACCCAGAGGGATGGGGTGGAGAGGGAGGCGGGAGTGGGGATCGGGATGGGGAACACATGTAAATCCATGGCTGATTCATGTCAATGTACGGCAAAAACCACTACAATATTGGAAAGGAATTAGCCTCCAACGAATAAAAATAAATGAAAAAAAACAAAAACAAAAACAAAACAAACAAACCAAAAGAAAATCTACGAGGAAGGTGTTATCAACATTCGCATTTTATAGATGAGGAAACTGAGGTACAGAGACCATTATTAAATCTACTAGTATTTCATGCATTGGAGAAGGAAATGGCACCCCACTCCAATGTTCTTGTCTGGAGAATCCCAGGGACCGGGGAGCCTGGTGGGCTGCCATCTATGAGGTCGCACAGAGTCGGACACGACGGAAGCAACCTAGGAGCAGCAGCAGTAAGTGCGAGCAATGATTTTGCTGAGCGTTTTTATCTATACGTAGTGAACGTTGTGTGAAAGGGCATTCTCTATCTAGGTTTGGGGGGTGGGAATTACTGTATTTCAATTCTATTGAAAAAAATTAAGAATGCTACTTAGATCCACTAAGAAATGTCCTGGGTGTTTTATATGCTCTGCTTCATGAAATTAAAAAGAAAATCTACAAGCAAGGTGTTATCAACATTCCCATCCCATTTTACAGCTGAGGAAACTGAGGCACAAAGGCACTAGTGAAGTTACAAGAAGTCAAATGGATGATTTCTTTGAGAGCGTATTTATGTACACTCAGTAAACTTTGTGGCAAAGGGCATTGTCTGTCTAGATTGTTGGAGAAAAAAACTCAGTTTTAACTGTCTCTTATAAAAAAAAGAATTTAAGTGTTTTACTTAGATCTCCTAAGTAACAGCCTGGATTTGTCATATGCGCTGCTTCATTTAATCAAAAAAAAAAAACAAACCCAAAAAAACAAAGAGGAATGTGTTCTCAACAGTCCCAGTTTATACATGAGTAAACTGAGGCACAAAGGCATTAATGAACTTACTAATATGTGAAAGAGATGCTTTATGGTGAGCGTGCTCATGGACAGAGTAAAATTTGCAGAAACGGCACTGTCTCTAGATCATTGGGGAAAAAAGCTCCTTGTCAACTCCATCTTTTAGAAAAAAAAAACACCAAAATTAAGTATGATACTTAGATCTACTAAACAAAGTCCACCTCGTTTTACCTGCTTGCCTGCATTTAATTCAAAAGAAAAACTACACGGAAGGTGTTCTCAACGTTCCCATTTTATACATGAGGACACTGAAGCACAGAGGTATTAGTGAAGTTGCTAGGAAGTGAAAGACATGCGTTTTGGTGAGCATATTTATCTATACTTAGTAAACTTTTTGGGAAAAGACCATCCAGATTGTTGGGGGAAAAATACTCGTTTTCAATTCCATCTCTTACAAAAGTAAACCAAATTAAGTATGTTACTTAGATCTACTAAGAAATGTCCTCGGTGTTTCACATGTTCTGCTTCATTTACTTCAAAAGAAAATCTACGAGGATGGTGTTATCAACATTCCCATTTTATGAATGAGGAAAGTGAGGCACAGAGGCATGAATGAAATTAACTAGTAATTGAAAGACATGCGTTTTGGTGAGGTATTCATCGACCCTTTGCAAAATTCATGAGAATGTGCTTTGACTATCTAGATTGTGAGGAAATAAATCTAGGTTTCAATTCTGTCTATTAAAAAAAACATGAAGTATGTTACTTGGATCTACTAAGCAATGTCCTGGGTATTTTACATGCTCTGCTTCATTTAATTACAAAGAAAATCTACAAGCAGTATGTTATCAACATTCCCATTTTATAGATGAGGAAACTGAGGTGCCGAGGTGTTCATGAAGTGACGAGTGAAAACGATGGGTTTCTTGTCAGCCTATGTATCTATACCTAGGAAACTTGTGGGAAAGGGGTTTGTCTATCTAGACTGTTGGGGCAAAATAATTCCATTTCAATACTATTTTTCAAAAAAGCAAAACTAAGTATGTTCCTTGGATCTACTAGTAAAGGTCCTCAGTGTTTTACATGCTCTGCTTCATTTAATCAAAAAGAAAATCTTTTAGACTCTGTGGGAGAAGGCGAGGGTGGGATGTTCAGAGAGAACAGCATTGAAACAAGGATACTGTCAAGGGTGAAACAGATCACCAGCCCAGATTGGATGCAGGAGACGGGTGCTCAGGGCTGGTGCACTGGGAAGACCCAGAGGGATGGGGTGGAGAGGGAGGCGGGAGTGGGGATCGGGATGGGGAACACATGTAAATCCATGGCTGATTCATGTCAATGTACGGCAAAAACCACTACAATATTGGAAAGGAATTAGCCTCCAACGAATAAAAATAAATGAAAAAAAACAAAAACAAAAACAAAACAAACAAACCAAAAGAAAATCTACGAGGAAGGTGTTATCAACATTCGCATTTTATAGATGAGGAAACTGAGGTACAGAGACCATTATTAAATCTACTAGTATTTCATGCATTGGAGAAGGAAATGGCACCTCACTCCAATGTTCTTGTCTGGAGAATCCCAGGGACCGGGGAGCCTGGTGGGCTGCCATCTATGAGGTCGCACAGAGTCGGACACGACGGAAGCAACCTAGGAGCAGCAGCAGTAAGTGAGAGCAATGATTTTGCTGAGCGTATTTATCTATACTTAGTAAACGTTGTGTGAAAGGGCATTCTCTATCCAGGTTTGGGGGGTGGGAATTACTGTATTTCAATTCTATTGAAAAAAATTAAGAATGCTACTTAGATCCACTAAGAAATGTCCTGGGTGTTTTATATGCTCTGCTTCATGAAATTAAAAAGAAAATCTACAAGGAAGGTGTTATCAACATTCCCATCCCATTTTACAGCTGAGGAAACTGAGGCACAAAGGCACTAGTGAAGTTACAAGAAGTCAAATGGATGATTTCTTTGAGAGCGTATTTATGTACACTCAGTAAACTTTGTGGCAAAGGGCATTGTCTGTCTAGATTGTTGGAGAAAAAAACTCAGTTTTAACTGTCTCTTATAAAAAAAAGAATTTAAGTGTTTTACTTAGATCTCCTAAGTAACACCCTGGATTTGTCATATGCGCTGCTTCATTTAATCAAAAAAAAACAACCCAAAAAAACAAAGAGGAATGTGTTCTCCACAGTCCCAGTTTATACATGAGTAAACTGAGGCACAAAGGCATTAATGAACTTACTAATATGTGAAAGAGATGCTTTATGGTGAGCGTGCTCATGGACAGAGTAAAATTTGAAGAAACGGCACTGTCTCTAGATCATTGGGGAAAAAAGCTCCTTGTCAACTCCATCTTTTAGAAAAAAAAAACACCAAAATTAAGTATGATACTTAGATCTACTAAACAAAGTCCACCTCGTTTTACCTGCTTGCCTGCATTTAATTCAAAAGAAAAACTACACGGAAGGTGTTCTCAACGTTCCCATTTTATACATGAGGACACTGAAGCACAGAGGTATTAGTGAAGTTGCTAGGAAGTGAAAGACATGCGTTTTGGTGAGCATATTTATCTATACTTAGTAAACTTTTTGGGAAAAGACCATCCAGATTGTTGGGGGAAAAATACTCGTTTTCAATTCCATCTCTTACAAAAGTAAACCAAATTAAGTATGTTACTTAGATCTACTAAGAAATGTCCTCGGTGTTTCACATGTTCTGCTTCATTTACTTCAAAAGAAAATCTACGAGGATGGTGTTATCAACATTCCCATTTTATGAATGAGGAAAGTGAGGCACAGAGGCATGAATGAAATTAACTAGTAATTGAAAGACATGCGTTTTGGTGAGGTATTCATCGACCCTTTGCAAAATTCATGAGAATGTGCTTTGACTATCTAGATTGTGAGGAAATAAATCTAGGTTTCAATTCTGTCTATTAAAAAAAACATGAAGTATGTTACTTGGATCTACTAAGCAATGTCCTGGGTATTTTACATGCTCTGCTTCATTTAATTACAAAGAAAATCTACAAGCAGTATGTTATCAA
Organism: Cervus elaphus; assembly: GCF_910594005.1. NCBI lineage: Eukaryota > Metazoa > Chordata > Mammalia > Artiodactyla > Cervidae > Cervus > Cervus elaphus. Next base: position 43,254,762 of record NC_057848.1, on the reverse strand, counting down.
CATTCCCATTTTATAGATGAGGAAACTGAGGTGCCGAGGTGTTCATGACGTGACAAGTGAGTGAAAACGATGGGTTTCTTGTGAGCCTATGTATCTATACCTAGGAAACTTGTGGGAAAGGGGTTTGTCTATCTAGACTGTTGGGGCAAAAAAATTCCATTTCAATACTATTTTTCAAAAAAGCAAAACTAAGTATGTTCCTTGGATCTACTAGTAAAGGTCCTCGGTGTTTTACATGCTCTGCTTCATTTAATCAAAAAGAAAATCTTTTAGACTCTGTGGGAGAAGGCGAGGGTGGGATGTTCAGAGAGAACAGCATTGAAACAAGGATACTGTCAAGGGTGAAACAGATCACCAGCCCAGATTGGATGCAGGAGACGGGTGCTCAGGGCTGGTGCACTGGGAAGACCCAGAGGGATGGGGTGGAGAGGGAGGCGGGAGTGGGGATCGGGATGGGGAACACATGTAAATCCATGGCTGATTCATGTCAATGTACGGCAAAAACCACTACAATATTGGAAAGGAATTAGCCTCCAACGAATAAAAATAAATGAAAAAAAACAAAAACAAAAACAAAACAAACAAACCAAAAGAAAATCTACGAGGAAGGTGTTATCAACATTCGCATTTTATAGATGAGGAAACTGAGGTACAGAGACCATTATTAAATCTACTAGTATTTCATGCATTGGAGAAGGAAATGGCACCTCACTCCAATGTTCTTGTCTGGAGAATCCCAGGGACCGGGGAGCCTGGTGGGCTGCCATCTATGAGGTCGCACAGAGTCGGACATGACGGAAGCAACCTAGGAGCAGCAGCAGTAAGTGAGAGCAATGATTTTGCTGAGCGTATTTATCTATACTTAGTAAACGTTGTGTGAAAGGGCATTCTCTATCTAGGTTAGGGGGGTGGGAATTACTGTATTTCAATTCTATTGAAAAAAATTAAGAATGCTACTTAGATCCACTAAGAAATGTCCTGGGTGTTTTATATGCTCTGCTTCATGAAATTAAAAAGAAAATCTACAAGGAAGGTGTTATCAACATTCCCATCCCATTTTACAGCTGAGGAAACTGAGGCACAAAGGCACTAGTGAAGTTACAAGAAGTCAAATGGATGATTTCTTTGAGAGCGTATTTATGTACACTCAGTAAACTTTGTGGCAAAGGGCATTGTCTGTCTAGATTGTTGGAGAAAAAAACTCAGTTTTAACTGTCTCTTATAAAAAAAAAGAATTTAAGTGTTTTACTTAGATCTCCTAAGTAACACCCTGGATTTGTCATATGCGCTGCTTCATTTAATCAAAAAAAAAAAAACCCAAAAAAAACAAAGAGGAATATGTTCTCAACAGTCCCAGTTTATACATGAGTAAACTGAGGCACAAAGGCATTAATGAACTTACTAATATGTGAAAGAGATGCTTTATGGTGAGCGTGCTCATGGACAGAGTAAAATTTGAAGAAACGGCACTGTCTCTAGATCATTGGGGAAAAAAGCTCCTTGTCAACTCCATCTTTTAGAAAAAAAAAACACCAAAATTAAGTATGATACTTAGATCTACTAAACAAAGTCCACCTCGTTTTACCTGCTTGCCTGCATTTAATTCAAAAGAAAAACTACACGGAAGGTGTTCTCAACGTTCCCATTTTATACATGAGGACACTGAAGCACAGAGGTATTAGTGAAGTTGCTAGGAAGTGAAAGACATGCGTTTTGGTGAGCATATTTATCTATACTTAGTAAACTTTTTGGGAAAAGACCATCCAGATTGTTGGGGGAAAAATACTCGTTTTCAATTCCATCTCTTACAAAAGTAAACCAAATTAAGTATGTTACTTAGATCTACTAAGAAATGTCCTCGGTGTTTCACATGTTCTGCTTCATTTACTTCAAAAGAAAATCTACGAGGATGGTGTTATCAACATTCCCATTTTATGAATGAGGAAAGTGAGGCACAGAGGCATGAATGAAATTAACTAGTAATTGAAAGACATGCGTTTTGGTGAGGTATTCATCGACCCTTTGCAAAATTCATGAGAATGTGCTTTGACTATCTAGATTGTGAGGAAATAAATCTAGGTTTCAATTCTGTCTATTAAAAAAAACATGAAGTATGTTACTTGGATCTACTAAGCAATGTCCTGGGTATTTTACATGCTCTGCTTCATTTAATTACAAAGAAAATCTACAAGCAGTATGTTATCAACATTCCCATTTTATAGATGAGGAAACTGAGGTGCCGAGGTGTTCATGACGTGACAAGTGAGTGAAAACGATGGGTTTCTTGTGAGCCTATGTATCTATACCTAGGAAACTTGTGGGAAAGGGGTTTGTCTATCTAGACTGTTGGGGCAAAAAAATTCCATTTCAATACTATTTTTCAAAAAAGCAAAACTAAGTATGTTCCTTGGATCTACTAGTAAAGGTCCTCGGTGTTTTACATGCTCTGCTTCATTTAATCAAAAAGAAAATCTTTTAGACTCTGTGGGAGAAGGCGAGGGTGGGATGTTCAGAGAGAACAGCATTGAAACAAGGATACTGTCAAGGGTGAAACAGATCACCAGCCCAGATTGGATGCAGGAGACGGGTGCTCAGGGCTGGTGCACTGGGAAGACCCAGAGGGATGGGGTGGAGAGGGAGGCGGGAGTGGGGATCGGGATGGGGAACACATGTAAATCCATGGCTGATTCATGTCAATGTACGGCAAAAACCACTACAATATTGGAAAGGAATTAGCCTCCAACGAATAAAAATAAATGAAAAAAAACAAAAACAAAAACAAAACAAACAAACCAAAAGAAAATCTACGAGGAAGGTGTTATCAACATTCGCATTTTATAGATGAGGAAACTGAGGTACAGAGACCATTATTAAATCTACTAGTATTTCATGCATTGGAGAAGGAAATGGCACCTCACTCCAATGTTCTTGTCTGGAGAATCCCAGGGACCGGGGAGCCTGGTGGGCTGCCATCTATGAGGTCGCACAGAGTCGGACATGACGGAAGCAACCTAGGAGCAGCAGCAGTAAGTGAGAGCAATGATTTTGCTGAGCGTATTTATCTATACTTAGTAAACGTTGTGTGAAAGGGCATTCTCTATCTAGGTTTGGGGGGTGGGAATTACTGTATTTCAATTCTATTGAAAAAAATTAAGAATGCTACTTAGATCCACTAAGAAATGTCCTGGGTGTTTTATATGCTCTGCTTCATGAAATTAAAAAGAAAATCTACAAGGAAGGTGTTATCAACATTCCCATCCCATTTTACAGCTGAGGAAACTGAGGCACAAAGGCACTAGTGAAGTTACAAGAAGTCAAATGGATGATTTCTTTGAGAGCGTATTTATGTACACTCAGTAAACTTTGTGGCAAAGGGCATTGTCTGTCTAGATTGTTGGAGAAAAAAACTCAGTTTTAACTGTCTCTTATAAAAAAAAGAATTTAAGTGTTTTACTTAGATCTCCTAAGTAACACCCTGGATTTGTCATATGCGCTGCTTCATTTAATCAAAAAAAAAAAAACCCAAAAAAAACAAAGAGGAATATGTTCTCAACAGTCCCAGTTTATACATGAGTAAACTGAGGCACAAAGGCATTAATGAACTTACTAATATGTGAAAGAGATGCTTTATGGTGAGCGTGCTCATGGACAGAGTAAAATTTGAAGAAACGGCACTGTCTCTAGATCATTGGGGAAAAAAGCTCCTTGTCAACTCCATCTTTTAGAAAAAAAAAAACACCAAAATTAAGTATGATACTTAGATCTACTAAACAAAGTCCACCTCGTTTTACCTGCTTGCCTGCATTTAATTCAAAAGAAAAACTACACGGAAGGTGTTCTCAACGTTCCCATTTTATACATGAGGACACTGAAGCACAGAGGTATTAGTGAAGTTGCTAGGAAGTGAAAGACATGCGTTTTGGTGAGCATATTTATCTATACTTAGTAAACTTTTTGGGAAAAGACCATCCAGATTGTTGGGGGAAAAATACTCGTTTTCAATTCCATCTCTTACAAAAGTAAACCAAATTAAGTATGTTACTTAGATCTACTAAGAAATGTCCTCGGTGTTTCACATGTTCTGCTTCATTTACTTCAAAAGAAAATCTACGAGGATGGTGTTATCAACATTCCCATTTTATGAATGAGGAAAGTGAGGCACAGAGGCATGAATGAAATTAACTAGTAATTGAAAGACATGCGTTTTGGTGAGGTATTCATCGACCCTTTGCAAAATTCATGAGAATGTGCTTTGACTATCTAGATTGTGAGGAAATAAATCTAGGTTTCAATTCTATCTATTAAAAAAAACATGAAGTATGTTACTTGGATCTACTAAGCAATGTCCTGGGTATTTTACATGCTCTGCTTCATTTAATTACAAAGAAAATCTACAAGCAGTATGTTATCAACATTCCCATTTTATAGATGAGGAAACTGAGGTGCCGAGGTGTTCATGACGTGACAAGTGAGTGAAAACGATGGGTTTCTTGTGAGCCTATGTATCTATACCTAGGAAACTTGTGGGAAAGGGGTTTGTCTATCTAGACTGTTGGGGCAAAAAAATTCCATTTCAATACTATTTTTCAAAAAAGCAAAACTAAGTATGTTCCTTGGATCTACTAGTAAAGGTCCTCGGTGTTTTACATGCTCTGCTTCATTTAATCAAAAAGAAAATCTTTTAGACTCTGTGGGAGAAGGCGAGGGTGGGATGTTCAGAGAGAACAGCATTGAAACAAGGATACTGTCAAGGGTGAAACAGATCACCAGCCCAGATTGGATGCAGGAGACGGGTGCTCAGGGCTGGTGCACTGGGAAGACCCAGAGGGATGGGGTGGAGAGGGAGGCGGGAGTGGGGATCGGGATGGGGAACACATGTAAATCCATGGCTGATTCATGTCAATGTACGGCAAAAACCACTACAATATTGGAAAGGAATTAGCCTCCAACGAATAAAAATAAATGAAAAAAAACAAAAACAAAAACAAAACAAACAAACCAAAAGAAAATCTACGAGGAAGGTGTTATCAACATTCGCATTTTATAGATGAGGAAACTGAGGTACAGAGACCATTATTAAATCTACTAGTATTTCATGCATTGGAGAAGGAAATGGCACCCCACTCCAATGTTCTTGTCTGGAGAATCCCAGGGCCCGGGGAGCCTGGTGCGCTGCCGTCTATGAGGTCGCACAGAGTCGGACATGACGGAAGCAACCTAGGAGCAGCAGCAGTAAGTGAGAGCAATGATTTTGCTGAGCGTATTTATCTATACTTAGTAAACGTTGTGTGAAAGGGCATTCTCTATCTAGGTTTGGGGGGTGGGAATTACTGTATTTCAATTCTATTGAAAAAAATTAAGAATGCTACTTAGATCCACTAAGAAATGTCCTGGGTGTTTTATATGCTCTGCTTCATGAAATTAAAAAGAAAATCTACAAGGAAGGTGTTATCAACATTCCCATCCCATTTTACAGCTGAGGAAACTGAGGCACAAAGGCACTAGTGAAGTTACAAGAAGTCAAATGGATGATTTCTTTGAGAGCGTATTTATGTACACTCAGTAAACTTTGTGGCAAAGGGCATTGTCTGTCTAGATTGTTGGAGAAAAGAACTCAGTTTTAACTGTCTCTTATAAAAAAAAGAATTTAAGTGTTTTACTTAGATCTCCTAAGTAACACCCTGGATTTGTCATATGCGCTGCTTCATTTAATCAAAAAAAAAAAAACCCAAAAAAACAAAGAGGAATGTGTTCTCAACAGTCCCAGTTTATACATGAGTAAACTGAGACACAAAGGCATTAATGAACTTACTAATATGTGAAAGAGATGCTTTATGGTGAGCGTGCTCATGGACAGAGTAAAATTTGAAGAAACGGCACTGTCTCTAGATCATTGGGGAAAAAAGCGCCTTGTCAACTCCATCTTTTAGAAAAAAAAAACACCAAAATTAAGTATGATACTTAGATCTACTAAACAAAGTCCACCTCGTTTTACCTGCTTGCCTGCATTTAATTCAAAAGAAAAACTACACGGAAGGTGTTCTCAACGTTCCCATTTTATACATGAGGACACTGAAGCACAGAGGTATTAGTGAAGTTGCTAGGAAGTGAAAGACATGCGTTTTGGTGAGCATATTTATCTGTACTTAGTAAACTTTTTGGGAAAAGACCATCCAGATTGTTGGGGGAAAAATACTCGTTTTCAATTCCATCTCTTACAAAAGTAAACCAAATTAAGTATGTTACTTAGATCTACTAAGAAATGTCCTCGGTGTTTCACATGTTCTGCTTCATTTACTTCAAAAGAAAATCTACGAGGATGGTGTTATCAACATTCCCATTTTATGAATGAGGAAAGTGAGGCACAGAGGCATGAATGAAATTAACTAGTAATTGAAAGACATGCGTTTTGGTGAGGTATTCATCGACCCTTTGCAAAATTCATGAGAATGTGCTTTGACTATCTAGATTGTGAGGAAATAAATCTAGGTTTCAATTCTGTCTATTAAAAAAAACATGAAGTATGTTACTTGGATCTACTAAGCAATGTCCTGGGTATTTTACATGCTCTGCTTCATTTAATTACAAAGAAAATCTACAAGCAGTATGTTATCAACATTCCCATTTTATAGATGAGGAAACTGAGGTGCCGAGGTGTTCATGAAGTGACGAGTGAAAACGATGGGTTTCTTGTCAGCCTATGTATCTATACCTAGGAAACTTGTGGGAAAGGGGTTTGTCTATCTAGACTGTTGGGGCAAAAAAATTCCATTTCAATACTATTTTTCAAAAAAGCAAAACTAAGTATGTTCCTTGGATCTACTAGTAAAGGTCCTCGGTGTTTTACATGCTCTGCTTCATTTAATCAAAAAGAAAATCTTTTAGACTCTGTGGGAGAAGGCGAGGGTGGGATGTTCAGAGAGAACAGCATTGAAACAAGGATACTGTCAAGGGTGAAACAGATCACCAGCCCAGATTGGATGCAGGAGACGGGTGCTCAGGGCTGGTGCACTGGGAAGACCCAGAGGGATGGGGTGGAGAGGGAGGCGGGAGTGGGGATCGGGATGGGGAACACATGTAAATCCATGGCTGATTCATGTCAATGTACGGCAAAAACCACTACAATATTGGAAAGGAATTAGCCTCCAACGAATAAAAATAAATGAAAAAAAACAAAAACAAAAACAAAACAAACAAACCAAAAGAAAATCTACGAGGAAGGTGTTATCAACATTCGCATTTTATAGATGAGGAAACTGAGGTACAGAGACCATTATTAAATCTACTAGTATTTCATGCATTGGAGAAGGAAATGGCACCCCACTCCAATGTTCTTGTCTGGAGAATCCCAGGGCCCGGGGAGCCTGGTGGGCTGCCATCTATGAGGTCGCACAGAGTCGGACACGACGGAAGCAACCTAGGAGCAGCAGCAGTAAGTGAGAGCAATGATTTTGCTGAGCGTATTTATCTATACTTAGTAAACGTTGTGTGAAAGGGCATTCTCTATCTAGGTTTGGGGGGTGGGAATTACTGTATTTCAATTCTATTGAAAAAAATTAAGAATGCTACTTAGATCCACTAAGAAATGTCCTGGGTGTTTTATATGCTCTGCTTCATGAAATTAAAAAGAAAATCTACAAGGAAGGTGTTATCAACATTCCCATCCCATTTTACAGCTGAGGAAACTGAGGCACAAAGGCACTAGTGAAGTTACAAGAAGTCAAATGGATGATTTCTTTGAGAGCGTATTTATGTACACTCAGTAAAGTTTGTGGCAAAGGGCATTGTCTGTCTAGATTGTTGGAGAAAAAAACTCAGTTTTAACTGTCTCTTATAAAAAAAAGAATTTAAGTGTTTTACTTAGATCTCCTAAGTAACAGCCTGGATTTGTCATACGCTGTGCTTCACTTAATAAAAAAAAAAAAAAAACCCAAAAAAACAAAGAGGAATGTGTTCTCCACAGTCCCAGTTTATACATGAGTAAACTGAGGCACAAAGGCATTAATGAACTTACTAATATGTGAAAGAGATGCTTTATGGTGAGCGTGCTCATGGACAGAGTAAAATTTGCAGAAACGGCACTGTCTCTAGATCATTGGGGAAAAAAGCTCCTTGTCAACTCCATCTTTTAGAAAAAAAAAACACCAAAATTAAGTATGATACTTAGATCTACTAAACAAAGTCCACCTCGTTTTACCTGCTTGCCTGCATTTAATTCAAAAGAAAAACTACACGGAAGGTGTTCTCAACGTTCCCATTTTATACATGAGGACACTGAAGCACAGAGGTATTAGTGAAGTTGCTAGGAAGTGAAAGACATGCGTTTTGGTGAGCATATTTATCTATACTTAGTAAACTTTTTGGGAAAAGACCATCCAGATTGTTGGGGGAAAAATACTCGTTTTCAATTCCATCTCTTACAAAAGTAAACCAAATTAAGTATGTTACTTAGATCTACTAAGAAATGTCCTCGGTGTTTCACATGTTCTGCTTCATTTACTTCAAAAGAAAATCTACGAGGATGGTGTTATCAACATTCCCATTTTATGAATGAGGAAAGTGAGGCACAGAGGCATGAATGAAATTAACTAGTAATTGAAAGACATGCGTTTTGGTGAGGTATTCATCGACCCTTTGCAAAATTCATGAGAATGTGCTTTGACTATCTAGATTGTGAGGAAATAAATCTAGGTTTCAATTCTGTCTATTAAAAAAAACATGAAGTATGTTACTTGGATCTACTAAGCAATGTCCTGGGTATTTTACATGCTCTGCTTCATTTAATTACAAAGAAAATCTACAAGCAGTATGTTATCAACATTCCCATTTTATAGATGAGGAAACTGAGGTGCCGAGGTGTTCATGACGTGACAAGTGAGTGAAAACGATGGGTTTCTTGTGAGCCTATGTATCTATACCTAGGAAACTTGTGGGAAAGGGGTTTGTCTATCTAGACTGTTGGGGCAAAAAAATTCCATTTCAATACTATTTTTCAAAAAAGCAAAACTAAGTATGTTCCTTGGATCTACTAGTAAAGGTCCTCGGTGTTTTACATGCTCTGCTTCATTTAATCAAAAAGAAAATCTTTTAGACTCTGTGGGAGAAGGCGAGGGTGGGATGTTCAGAGAGAACAGCATTGAAACAAGGATACTGTCAAGGGTGAAACAGATCACCAGCCCAGATTGGATGCAGGAGACGGGTGCTCAGGGCTGGTGCACTGGGAAGACCCAGAGGGATGGGGTGGAGAGGGAGGCGGGAGTGGGGATCGGGATGGGGAACACATGTAAATCCATGGCTGATTCATGTCAATGTACGGCAAAAACCACTACAATATTGGAAAGGAATTAGCCTCCAACGAATAAAAATAAATGAAAAAAAACAAAAACAAAAACAAAACAAACAAACCAAAAGAAAATCTACGAGGAAGGTGTTATCAACATTCGCATTTTATAGATGAGGAAACTGAGGTACAGAGACCATTATTAAATCTACTAGTATTTCATGCATTGGAGAAGGAAATGGCACCTCACTCCAATGTTCTTGTCTGGAGAATCCCAGGGACCGGGGAGCCTGGTGGGCTGCCATCTATGAGGTCGCACAGAGTCGGACATGACGGAAGCAACCTAGGAGCAGCAGCAGTAAGTGAGAGCAATGATTTTGCTGAGCGTATTTATCTATACTTAGTAAACGTTGTGTGAAAGGGCATTCTCTATCTAGGTTTGGGGGGTGGGAATTACTGTATTTCAATTCTATTGAAAAAAATTAAGAATGCTACTTAGATCCACTAAGAAATGTCCTGGGTGTTTTATATGCTCTGCTTCATGAAATTAAAAAGAAAATCTACAAGGAAGGTGTTATCAACATTCCCATCCCATTTTACAGCTGAGGAAACTGAGGCACAAAGGCACTAGTGAAGTTACAAGAAGTCAAATGGATGATTTCTTTGAGAGCGTATTTATGTACACTCAGTAAACTTTGTGGCAAAGGGCATTGTCTGTCTAGATTGTTGGAGAAAAAAACTCAGTTTTAACTGTCTCTTATAAAAAAAAGAATTTAAGTGTTTTACTTAGATCTCCTAAGTAACACCCTGGATTTGTCATATGCGCTGCTTCATTTAATCAAAAAAAAAAAAACCCAAAAAAAACAAAGAGGAATATGTTCTCAACAGTCCCAGTTTATACATGAGTAAACTGAGGCACAAAGGCATTAATGAACTTACTAATATGTGAAAGAGATGCTTTATGGTGAGCGTGCTCATGGACAGAGTAAAATTTGAAGAAACGGCACTGTCTCTAGATCATTGGGGAAAAAAGCTCCTTGTCAACTCCATCTTTTAGAAAAAAAAAACACCAAAATTAAGTATGATACTTAGATCTACTAAACAAAGTCCACCTCGTTTTACCTGCTTGCCTGCATTTAATTCAAAAGAAAAACTACACGGAAGGTGTTCTCAACGTTCCCATTTTATACATGAGGACACTGAAGCACAGAGGTATTAGTGAAGTTGCTAGGAAGTGAAAGACATGCGTTTTGGTGAGCATATTTATCTATACTTAGTAAACTTTTTGGGAAAAGCCCATCCAGATTGTTGGGGGAAAAATACTCGTTTTCAATTCCATCTCTTACAAAAGTAAACCAAATTAAGTATGTTACTTAGATCTACTAAGAAATGTCCTCGGTGTTTCACATGTTCTGCTTCATTTACTTCAAAAGAAAATCTACGAGGATGGTGTTATCAACATTCCCATTTTATGAATGAGGAAAGTGAGGCACAGAGGCATGAATGAAATTAACTAGTAATTGAAAGACATGCGTTTTGGTGAGGTATTCATCGACCCTTTGCAAAATTCATGAGAATGTGCTTTGACTATCTAGATTGTGAGGAAATAAATCTAGGTTTCAATTCTATCTATTAAAAAAAACATGAAGTATGTTACTTGGATCTACTAAGCAATGTCCTGGGTATTTTACATGCTCTGCTTCATTTAATTACAAAGAAAATCTACAAGCAGTATGTTATCAACATTCCCATTTTATAGATGAGGAAACTGAGGTGCCGAGGTGTTCATGACGTGACAAGTGAGTGAAAACGATGGGTTTCTTGTGAGCCTATGTATCTATACCTAGGAAACTTGTGGGAAAGGGGTTTGTCTATCTAGACTGTTGGGGCAAAAAAATTCCATTTCAATACTATTTTTCAAAAAAGCAAAACTAAGTATGTTCCTTGGATCTACTAGTAAAGGTCCTCGGTGTTTTACATGCTCTGCTTCATTTAATCAAAAAGAAAATCTTTTAGACTCTGTGGGAGAAGGCGAGGGTGGGATGTTCAGAGAGAACAGCATTGAAACAAGGATACTGTCAAGGGTGAAACAGATCACCAGCCCAGATTGGATGCAGGAGACGGGTGCTCAGGGCTGGTGCACTGGGAAGACCCAGAGGGATGGGGTGGAGAGGGAGGCGGGAGTGGGGATCGGGATGGGGAACACATGTAAATCCATGGCTGATTCATGTCAATGTACGGCAAAAACCACTACAATATTGGAAAGGAATTAGCCTCCAACGAATAAAAATAAATGAAAAAAAACAAAAACAAAAACAAAACAAACAAACCAAAAGAAAATCTACGAGGAAGGTGTTATCAACATTCGCATTTTATAGATGAGGAAACTGAGGTACAGAGACCATTATTAAATCTACTAGTATTTCATGCATTGGAGAAGGAAATGGCACCCCACTCCAATGTTCTTGTCTGGAGAATCCCAGGGCCCGGGGAGCCTGGTGCGCTGCCGTCTATGAGGTCGCACAGAGTCGGACATGACGGAAGCAACCTAGGAGCAGCAGCAGTAAGTGAGAGCAATGATTTTGCTGAGCGTATTTATCTATACTTAGTAAACGTTGTGTGAAAGGGCATTCTCTATCTAGGTTTGGGGGGTGGGAATTACTGTATTTCAATTCTATTGAAAAAAATTAAGAATGCTACTTAGATCCACTAAGAAATGTCCTGGGTGTTTTATATGCTCTGCTTCATGAAATTAAAAAGAAAATCTACAAGGAAGGTGTTATCAACATTCCCATCCCATTTTACAGCTGAGGAAACTGAGGCACAAAGGCACTAGTGAAGTTACAAGAAGTCAAATGGATGATTTCTTTGAGAGCGTATTTATGTACACTCAGTAAACTTTGTGGCAAAGGGCATTGTCTGTCTAGATTGTTGGAGAAAAGAACTCAGTTTTAACTGTCTCTTATAAAAAAAAGAATTTAAGTGTTTTACTTAGATCTCCTAAGTAACACCCTGGATTTGTCATATGCGCTGCTTCATTTAATCAAAAAAAAAAAAAACCCAAAAAAACAAAGAGGAATGTGTTCTCAACAGTCCCAGTTTATACATGAGTAAACTGAGACACAAAGGCATTAATGAACTTACTAATATGTGAAAGAGATGCTTTATGGTGAGCGTGCTCATGGACAGAGTAAAATTTGAAGAAACGGCACTGTCTCTAGATCATTGGGGAAAAAAGCGCCTTGTCAACTCCATCTTTTAGAAAAAAAAAACACCAAAATTAAGTATGATACTTAGATCTACTAAACAAAGTCCACCTCGTTTTACCTGCTTGCCTGCATTTAATTCAAAAGAAAAACTACACGGAAGGTGTTCTCAACGTTCCCATTTTATACATGAGGACACTGAAGCACAGAGGTATTAGTGAAGTTGCTAGGAAGTGAAAGACATGCGTTTTGGTGAGCATATTTATCTGTACTTAGTAAACTTTTTGGGAAAAGACCATCCAGATTGTTGGGGGAAAAATACTCGTTTTCAATTCCATCTCTTACAAAAGTAAACCAAATTAAGTATGTTACTTAGATCTACTAAGAAATGTCCTCGGTGTTTCACATGTTCTGCTTCATTTACTTCAAAAGAAAATCTACGAGGATGGTGTTATCAACATTCCCATTTTATGAATGAGGAAAGTGAGGCACAGAGGCATGAATGAAATTAACTAGTAATTGAAAGACATGCGTTTTGGTGAGGTATTCATCGACCCTTTGCAAAATTCATGAGAATGTGCTTTGACTATCTAGATTGTGAGGAAATAAATCTAGGTTTCAATTCTGTCTATTAAAAAAAACATGAAGTATGTTACTTGGATCTACTAAGCAATGTCCTGGGTATTTTACATGCTCTGCTTCATTTAATTACAAAGAAAATCTACAAGCAGTATGTTATCAACATTCCCATTTTATAGATGAGGAAACTGAGGTGCCGAGGTGTTCATGAAGTGACGAGTGAAAACGATGGGTTTCTTGTCAGCCTATGTATCTATACCTAGGAAACTTGTGGGAAAGGGGTTTGTCTATCTAGACTGTTGGGGCAAAAAAATTCCATTTCAATACTATTTTTCAAAAAAGCAAAACTAAGTATGTTCCTTGGATCTACTAGTAAAGGTCCTCGGTGTTTTACATGCTCTGCTTCATTTAATCAAAAAGAAAATCTTTTAGACTCTGTGGGAGAAGGCGAGGGTGGGATGTTCAGAGAGAACAGCATTGAAACAAGGATACTGTCAAGGGTGAAACAGATCACCAGCCCAGATTGGATGCAGGAGACGGGTGCTCAGGGCTGGTGCACTGGGAAGACCCAGAGGGATGGGGTGGAGAGGGAGGCGGGAGTGGGGATCGGGATGGGGAACACATGTAAATCCATGGCTGATTCATGTCAATGTACGGCAAAAACCACTACAATATTGGAAAGGAATTAGCCTCCAACGAATAAAAATAAATGAAAAAAAACAAAAACAAAAACAAAACAAACAAACCAAAAGAAAATCTACGAGGAAGGTGTTATCAACATTCGCATTTTATAGATGAGGAAACTGAGGTACAGAGACCATTATTAAATCTACTAGTATTTCATGCATTGGAGAAGGAAATGGCACCCCACTCCAATGTTCTTGTCTGGAGAATCCCAGGGCCCGGGGAGCCTGGTGGGCTGCCATCTATGAGGTCGCACAGAGTCGGACACAACGGAAGCAACCTAGGAGCAGCAGCAGTAAGTGAGAGCAATGATTTTGCTGAGCGTATTTATCTATACTTAGTAAACGTTGTGTGAAAGGGCATTCTCTATCTAGGTTTGGGGGGTGGGAATTACTGTATTTCAATTCTATTGAAAAAAATTAAGAATGCTACTTAGATCCACTAAGAAATGTCCTGGGTGTTTTATATGCTCTGCTTCATGAAATTAAAAAGAAAATCTACAAGGAAGGTGTTATCAACATTCCCATCCCATTTTACAGCTGAGGAAACTGAGGCACAAAGGCACTAGTGAAGTTACAAGAAGTCAAATGGATGATTTCTTTGAGAGCGTATTTATGTACACTCAGTAAACTTTGTGGCAAAGGGCATTGTCTGTCTAGATTGTTGGAGAAAAAAACTCAGTTTTAACTGTCTCTTATAAAAAAAAGAATTTAAGTGTTTTACTTAGATCTCCTAAGTAACAGCCTGGATTTGTCATATGCGCTGCTTCATTTAATCAAAAAAAAAAAAACCCAAAAAAACAAAGAGGAATGTGTTCTCCACAGTCCCAGTTTATACATGAGTAAACTGAGGCACAAAGGCATTAATGAACTTACTAATATGTGAAAGAGATGCTTTATGGTGAGCGTGCTCATGGACAGAGTAAAATTTGAAGAAACGGCACTGTCTCTAGATCATTGGGGAAAAAAGCTCCTTGTCAACTCCATCTTTTAGAAAAAAAAAACACCAAAATTAAGTATGATACTTAGATCTACTAAACAAAGTCCACCTCGTTTTACCTGCTTGCCTGCATTTAATTCAAAAGAAAAACTACACGGAAGGTGTTCTCAACGTTCCCATTTTATACATGAGGACACTGAAGCACAGAGGTATTAGTGAAGTTGCTAGGAAGTGAAAGACATGCGTTTTGGTGAGCATATTTATCTATACTTAGTAAACTTTTTGGGAAAAGACCATCCAGATTGTTGGGGGAAAAATACTCGTTTTCAATTCCATCTCTTACAAAAGTAAACCAAATTAAGTATGTTACTTAGATCTACTAAGAAATGTCCTCGGTGTTTCACATGTTCTGCTTCATTTACTTCAAAAGAAAATCTACGAGGATGGTGTTATCAACATTCCCATTTTATGAATGAGGAAAGTGAGGCACAGAGGCATGAATGAAATTAACTAGTAATTGAAAGACATGCGTTTTGGTGAGGTATTCATCGACCCTTTGCAAAATTCATGAGAATGTGCTTTGACTATCTAGATTGTGAGGAAATAAATCTAGGTTTCAATTCTGTCTATTAAAAAAAACATGAAGTATGTTACTTGGATCTACTAAGCAATGTCCTGGGTATTTTACATGCTCTGCTTCATTTAATTACAAAGAAAATCTACAAGCAGTATGTTATCAACATTCCCATTTTATAGATGAGGAAACTGAGGTGCCGAGGTGTTCATGAAGTGACGAGTGAAAACGATGGGTTTCTTGTCAGCCTATGTATCTATACCTAGGAAACTTGTGGGAAAGGGGTTTGTCTATCTAGACTGTTGGGGCAAAAAAATTCCATTTCAATACTATTTTTCAAAAAAGCAAAACTAAGTATGTTCCTTGGATCTACTAGTAAAGGTCCTCGGTGTTTTACATGCTCTGCTTCATTTAATCAAAAAGAAAATCTTTTAGACTCTGTGGGAGAAGGCGAGGGTGGGATGTTCAGAGAGAACAGCATTGAAACAAGGATACTGTCAAGGGTGAAACAGATCACCAGCCCAGATTGGATGCAGGAGACGGGTGCTCAGGGCTGGTGCACTGGGAAGACCCAGAGGGATGGGGTGGAGAGGGAGGCGGGAGTGGGGATCGGGATGGGGAACACATGTAAATCCATGGCTGATTCATGTCAATGTACGGCAAAAACCACTACAATATTGGAAAGGAATTAGCCTCCAACGAATAAAAATAAATGAAAAAAAACAAAAACAAAAACAAAACAAACAAACCAAAAGAAAATCTACGAGGAAGGTGTTATCAACATTCGCATTTTATAGATGAGGAAACTGAGGTACAGAGACCATTATTAAATCTACTAGTATTTCATGCATTGGAGAAGGAAATGGCACCTCACTCCAATGTTCTTGTCTCGAGAATCCCAGGGCCCGGGGAGCCTGGTGCGCTGCCGTCTATGAGGTCGCACAGAGTCGGACACGACGGAAGCAACCTAGGAGCAGCAGCAGTAAGTGAGAGCAATGATTTTGCTGAGCGTATTTATCTATACTTAGTAAACGTTGTGTGAAAGGGCATTCTCTATCTAGGTTTGGGGGGTGGGAATTACTGTATTTCAATTCTATTGAAAAAAATTAAGAATGCTACTTAGATCCACTAAGAAATGTCCTGGGTGTTTTATATGCTCTGCTTCATGAAATTAAAAAGAAAATCTACAAGGAAGGTGTTATCAACATTCCCATCCCATTTTACAGCTGAGGAAACTGAGGCACAAAGGCACTAGTGAAGTTACAAGAAGTCAAATGGATGATTTCTTTGAGAGCGTATTTATGTACACTCAGTAAACTTTGTGGCAAAGGGCATTGTCTGTCTAGATTGTTGGAGAAAAAAACTCAGTTTTAACTGTCTCTTATAAAAAAAAAGAATTTAAGTGTTTTACTTAGATCTCCTAAGTAACACCCTGGATTTGTCATATGCGCTGCTTCATTTAATAAAAAAAAAAAAACCCAAAAAAAACAAAGAGGAATGTGTTCTCCACAGTCCCAGTTTATACATGAGTAAACTGAGGCACAAAGGCATTAATGAACTTACTAATATGTGAAAGAGATGCTTTATGGTGAGCGTGCTCATGGACAGAGTAAAATTTGAAGAAACGGCACTGTCTCTAGATCATTGGGGAAAAAAAGCTCCTTGTCAACTCCATCTTTTAGAAAAAAAAAACACCAAAATTAAGTATGATACTTAGATCTACTAAACAAAGTCCACCTCGTTTTACCTGCTTGCCTGCATTTAATTCAAAAGAAAAACTACACGGAAGGTGTTCTCAACGTTCCCATTTTATACATGAGGACACTGAAGCACAGAGGTATTAGTGAAGTTGCTAGGAAGTGAAAGACATGCGTTTTGGTGAGCATATTTATCTATACTTAGTAAACTTTTTGGGAAAAGACCATCCAGATTGTTGGGGGAAAAATACTCGTTTTCAATTCCATCTCTTACAAAAGTAAACCAAATTAAGTATGTTACTTAGATCTACTAAGAAATGTCCTCGGTGTTTCACATGTTCTGCTTCATTTACTTCAAAAGAAAATCTACGAGGATGGTGTTATCAACATTCCCATTTTATGAATGAGGAAAGTGAGGCACAGAGGCATGAATGAAATTAACTAGTAATTGAAAGACATGCGTTTTGGTGAGGTATTCATCGACCCTTTGCAAAATTCATGAGAATGTGCTTTGACTATCTAGATTGTGAGGAAATAAATCTAGGTTTCAATTCTGTCTATTAAAAAAAACATGAAGTATGTTACTTGGATCTACTAAGCAATGTCCTGGGTATTTTACATGCTCTGCTTCATTTAATTACAAAGAAAATCTACAAGCAGTATGTTATCAACATTCCCATTTTATAGATGAGGAAACTGAGGTGCCGAGGTGTTCATGACGTGACAAGTGAGTGAAAACGATGGGTTTCTTGTCAGCCTATGTATCTATACCTAGGAAACTTGTGGGAAAGGGGTTTGTCTATCTAGACTGTTGGGGCAAAAAAATTCCATTTCAATACTATTTTTCAAAAAAGCAAAACTAAGTATGTTCCTTGGATCTACTAGTAAAGGTCCTCGGTGTTTTACATGCTCTGCTTCATTTAATCCAAAAGAAAATCTTTTAGACTCTGTGGGAGAAGGCGAGGGTGGGATGTTCAGAGAGAACAGCATTGAAACAAGGATACTGTCAAGGGTGAAACAGATCACCAGCCCAGATTGGATGCAGGAGACGGGTGCTCAGGGCTGGTGCACTGGGAAGACCCAGAGGGATGGGGTGGAGAGGGAGGCGGGAGTGGGGATCGGGATGGGGAACACATGTAAATCCATGGCTGATTCATGTCAATGTACGGCAAAAACCACTACAATATTGGAAAGGAATTAGCCTCCAACGAATAAAAATAAATGAAAAAAAACAAAAACAAAAACAAAACAAACAAACCAAAAGAAAATCTACGAGGAAGGTGTTATCAACATTCGCATTTTATAGATGAGGAAACTGAGGTACAGAGACCATTATTAAATCTACTAGTATTTCATGCATTGGAGAAGGAAATGGCACCTCACTCCAATGTTCTTGTCTGGAGAATCCCAGGGACCGGGGAGCCTGGTGGGCTGCCATCTATGAGGTCGCACAGAGTCGGACACAACGGAAGCAACCTAGGAGCAGCAGCAGTAAGTGAGAGCAATGATTTTGCTGAGCGTATTTATCTATACTTAGTAAACGTTGTGTGAAAGGGCATTCTCTATCTAGGTTTGGGGGGTGGGAATTACTGTATTTCAATTCTATTGAAAAAAATTAAGAATGCTACTTAGATCCACTAAGAAATGTCCTGGGTGTTTTATATGCTCTGCTTCATGAAATTAAAAAGAAAATCTACAAGGAAGGTGTTATCAACATTCCCATCCCATTTTACAGCTGAGGAAACTGAGGCACAAAGGCACTAGTGAAGTTACAAGAAGTCAAATGGATGATTTCTTTGAGAGCGTATTTATGTACACTCAGTAAACTTTGTGGCAAAGGGCATTGTCTGTCTAGATTGTTGGAGAAAAAAACTCAGTTTTAACTGTCTCTTATAAAAAAAAGAATTTAAGTGTTTTACTTAGATCTCCTAAGTAACAGCCTGGATTTGTCATATGCGCTGCTTCATTTAATCAAAAAAAAAAAAACCCAAAAAAACAAAGAGGAATGTGTTCTCCACAGTCCCAGTTTATACATGAGTAAACTGAGGCACAAAGGCATTAATGAACTTACTAATATGTGAAAGAGATGCTTTATGGTGAGCGTGCTCATGGACAGAGTAAAATTTGAAGAAACGGCACTGTCTCTAGATCATTGGGGAAAAAAGCTCCTTGTCAACTCCATCTTTTAGAAAAAAAAAACACCAAAATTAAGTATGATACTTAGATCTACTAAACAAAGTCCACCTCGTTTTACCTGCTTGCCTGCATTTAATTCAAAAGAAAAACTACACGGAAGGTGTTCTCAACGTTCCCATTTTATACATGAGGACACTGAAGCACAGAGGTATTAGTGAAGTTGCTAGGAAGTGAAAGACATGCGTTTTGGTGAGCATATTTATCTATGCTTAGTAAACTTTTTGGGAAAAGACCATCCAGATTGTTGGGGGAAAAATACTCGTTTTCAATTCCATCTCTTACAAAAGTAAACCAAATTAAGTATGTTACTTAGATCTACTAAGAAATGTCCTCGGTGTTTCACATGTTCTGCTTCATTTACTTCAAAAGAAAATCTACGAGGATGGTGTTATCAACATTCCCATTTTATGAATGAGGAAAGTGAGGCACAGAGGCATGAATGAAATTAACTAGTAATTGAAAGACATGCGTTTTGGTGAGGTATTCATCGACCCTTTGCAAAATTCATGAGAATGTGCTTTGACTATCTAGATTGTGAGGAAATAAATCTAGGTTTCAATCCTGTCTATTAAAAAAAACATGAAGTATGTTACTTGGATCTACTAAGCAATGTCCTGGGTATTTTACATGCTCTGCTTCATTTAATTACAAAGAAAATCTACAAGCAGTATGTTATCAACATTCCCATTTTATAGATGAGGAAACTGAGGTGCCGAGGTGTTCATGAAGTGACGAGTGAAAACGATGGGTTTCTTGTCAGCCTATGTATCTATACCTAGGAAACTTGTGGGAAAGGGGTTTGTCTATCTAGACTGTTGGGGCAAAAAAATTCCATTTCAATACTATTTTTCAAAAAAGCAAAACTAAGTATGTTCCTTGGATCTACTAGTAAAGGTCCTCGGTGTTTTACATGCTCTGCTTCATTTAATCAAAAAGAAAATCTTTTAGACTCTGTGGGAGAAGGCGAGGGTGGGATGTTCAGAGAGAACAGCATTGAAACAAGGATACTGTCAAGGGTGAAACAGATCACCAGCCCAGATTGGATGCAGGAGACGGGTGCTCAGGGCTGGTGCACTGGGAAGACCCAGAGGGATGGGGTGGAGAGGGAGGCGGGAGTGGGGATCGGGATGGGGAACACATGTAAATCCATGGCTGATTCATGTCAATGTACGGCAAAAACCACTACAATATTGGAAAGGAATTAGCCTCCAACGAATAAAAATAAATGAAAAAAAACAAAAACAAAAACAAAACAAACAAACCAAAAGAAAATCTACGAGGAAGGTGTTATCAACATTCGCATTTTATAGATGAGGAAACTGAGGTACAGAGACCATTATTAAATCTACTAGTATTTCATGCATTGGAGAAGGAAATGGCACCTCACTCCAATGTTCTTGTCTGGAGAATCCCAGGGCCCGGGGAGCCTGGTGCGCTGCCGTCTATGAGGTCGCACAGAGTCGGACACGACGGAAGCAACCTAGGAGCAGCAGCAGTAAGTGAGAGCAATGATTTTGCTGAGCGTATTTATCTATACTTAGTAAACGTTGTGTGAAAGGGCATTCTCTATCTAGGTTTGGGGGGTGGGAATTACTGTATTTCAATTCTATTGAAAAAAATTAAGAATGCTACTTAGATCCACTAAGAAATGTCCTGGGTGTTTTATATGCTCTGCTTCATGAAATTAAAAAGAAAATCTACAAGGAAGGTGTTATCAACATTCCCATCCCATTTTACAGCTGAGGAAACTGAGGCACAAAGGCACTAGTGAAGTTACAAGAAGTCAAATGGATGATTTCTTTGAGAGCGTATTTATGTACACTCAGTAAACTTTGTGGCAAAGGGCATTGTCTGTCTAGATTGTTGGAGAAAAAAACTCAGTTTTAACTGTCTCTTATAAAAAAAAGAATTTAAGTGTTTTACTTAGATCTCCTAAGTAACACCCTGGATTTGTCATATGCGCTGCTTCATTTAATAAAAAAAAAAAAACCCAAAAAAAACAAAGAGGAATGTGTTCTCCACAGTCCCAGTTTATACATGAGTAAACTGAGGCACAAAGGCATTAATGAACTTACTAATATGTGAAAGAGATGCTTTATGGTGAGCGTGCTCATGGACAGAGTAAAATTTGAAGAAACGGCACTGTCTCTAGATCATTGGGGAAAAAAAGCTCCTTGTCAACTCCATCTTTTAGAAAAAAAAAACACCAAAATTAAGTATGATACTTAGATCTACTAAACAAAGTCCACCTCGTTTTACCTGCTTGCCTGCATTTAATTCAAAAGAAAAACTACACGGAAGGTGTTCTCAACGTTCCCATTTTATACATGAGGACACTGAAGCACAGAGGTATTAGTGAAGTTGCTAGGAAGTGAAAGACATGCGTTTTGGTGAGCATATTTATCTATACTTAGTAAACTTTTTGGGAAAAGACCATCCAGATTGTTGGGGGAAAAATACTCGTTTTCAATTCCATCTCTTACAAAAGTAAACCAAATTAAGTATGTTACTTAGATCTACTAAGAAATGTCCTCGGTGTTTCACATGTTCTGCTTCATTTACTTCAAAAGAAAATCTACGAGGATGGTGTTATCAACATTCCCATTTTATGAATGAGGAAAGTGAGGCACAGAGGCATGAATGAAATTAACTAGTAATTGAAAGACATGCGTTTTGGTGAGGTATTCATCGACCCTTTGCAAAATTCATGAGAATGTGCTTTGACTATCTAGATTGTGAGGAAATAAATCTAGGTTTCAATTCTGTCTATTAAAAAAAACATGAAGTATGTTACTTGGATCTACTAAGCAATGTCCTGGGTATTTTACATGCTCTGCTTCATTTAATTACAAAGAAAATCTACAAGCAGTATGTTATCAACATTCCCATTTTATAGATGAGGAAACTGAGGTGCCGAGGTGTTCATGACGTGACAAGTGAGTGAAAACGATGGGTTTCTTGTCAGCCTATGTATCTATACCTAGGAAACTTGTGGGAAAGGGGTTTGTCTATCTAGACTGTTGGGGCAAAAAAATTCCATTTCAATACTATTTTTCAAAAAAGCAAAACTAAGTATGTTCCTTGGATCTACTAGTAAAGGTCCTCGGTGTTTTACATGCTCTGCTTCATTTAATCCAAAAGAAAATCTTTTAGACTCTGTGGGAGAAGGCGAGGGTGGGATGTTCAGAGAGAACAGCATTGAAACAAGGATACTGTCAAGGGTGAAACAGATCACCAGCCCAGATTGGATGCAGGAGACGGGTGCTCAGGGCTGGTGCACTGGGAAGACCCAGAGGGATGGGGTGGAGAGGGAGGCGGGAGTGGGGATCGGGATGGGGAACACATGTAAATCCATGGCTGATTCATGTCAATGTACGGCAAAAACCACTACAATATTGGAAAGGAATTAGCCTCCAACGAATAAAAATAAATGAAAAAAAACAAAAACAAAAACAAAACAAACAAACCAAAACAAAATCTACGAGGAAGGTGTTATCAACATTCGCATTTTATAGATGAGGAAACTGAGGTACAGAGACCATTATTAAATCTACTAGTATTTCATGTATTGGAGAAGGAAATGGCACCTCACTCCAATGTTCTTGTCTGGAGAATCCCAGGGACCGGGGAGCCTGGTGGGCTGCCATCTATGAGGTCGCACAGAGTCGGACACGACGGAAGCAACCTAGGAGCATCAGCAGTAAGTGAGAGCAATGATTTTGCTGAGCGTATTTATCTATACTTAGTAAACGTTGTGTGAAAGGGCATTCTCTATCTAGGTTTGGGGGGTGGGAATTACTGTATTTCAATTCTATTGAAAAAAATTAAGAATGCTACTTAGATCCACTAAGAAATGTCCTGGGTGTTTTATATGCTCTGCTTCATGAAATTAAAAAGAAAATCTACAAGGAAGGTGTTATCAACATTCCCATCCCATTTTACAGCTGAGGAAACTGAGGCACAAAGGCACTAGTGAAGTTACAAGAAGTCAAATGGATGATTTCTTTGAGAGCGTATTTATGTACACTCAGTAAACTTTGTGGCAAAGGGCATTGTCTGTCTAGATTGTTGGAGAAAAGAACTCAGTTTTAACTGTCTCTTATAAAAAAAAGAATTTAAGTGTTTTACTTAGATCTCCTAAGTAACACCCTGGATTTGTCATATGCGCTGCTTCATTTAATCAAAAAAAAAAAAACCCAAAAAAACAAAGAGGAATGTGTTCTCAACAGTCCCAGTTTATACATGAGTAAACTGAGACACAAAGGCATTAATGAACTTACTAATATGTGAAAGAGATGCTTTATGGTGAGCGTGCTCATGGACAGAGTAAAATTTGAAGAAACGGCACTGTCTCTAGATCATTGGGGAAAAAAGCTCCTTGTCAACTCCATCTTTTAGAAAAAAAAAACACCAAAATTAAGTATGATACTTAGATCTACTAAACAAAGTCCACCTCGTTTTACCTGCTTGCCTGCATTTAATTCAAAAGAAAAACTACACGGAAGGTGTTCTCAACGTTCCCATTTTATACATGAGGACACTGAAGCACAGAGGTATTAGTGAAGTTGCTAGGAAGTGAAAGACATGCGTTTTGGTGAGCATATTTATCTGTACTTAGTAAACTTTTTGGGAAAAGACCATCCAGATTGTTGGGGGAAAAATACTCGTTTTCAATTCCATCTCTTACAAAAGTAAACCAAATTAAGTATGTTACTTAGATCTACTAAGAAATGTCCTCGGTGTTTCACATGTTCTGCTTCATTTACTTCAAAAGAAAATCTACGAGGATGGTGTTATCAACATTCCCATTTTATGAATGAGGAAAGTGAGGCACAGAGGCATGAATGAAATTAACTAGTAATTGAAAGACATGCGTTTTGGTGAGGTATTCATCGACCCTTTGCAAAATTCATGAGAATGTGCTTTGACTATCTAGATTGTGAGGAAATAAATCTAGGTTTCAATTCTGTCTATTAAAAAAAACATGAAGTATGTTACTTGGATCTACTAAGCAATGTCCTGGGTATTTTACATGCTCTGCTTCATTTAATTACAAAGAAAATCTACAAGCAGTATGTTATCAACATTCCCATTTTATAGATGAGGAAACTGAGGTGCCGAGGTGTTCATGAAGTGACGAGTGAAAACGATGGGTTTCTTGTCAGCCTATGTATCTATACCTAGGAAACTTGTGGGAAAGGGGTTTGTCTATCTAGACTGTTGGGGCAAAAAAATTCCATTTCAATACTATTTTTCAAAAAAGCAAAACTAAGTATGTTCCTTGGATCTACTAGTAAAGGTCCTCGGTGTTTTACATGCTCTGCTTCATTTAATCCAAAAGAAAATCTTTTAGACTCTGTGGGAGAAGGCGAGGGTGGGATGTTCAGAGAGAACAGCATTGAAACAAGGATACTGTCAAGGGTGAAACAGATCACCAGCCCAGATTGGATGCAGGAGACGGGTGCTCAGGGCTGGTGCACTGGGAAGACCCAGAGGGATGGGGTGGAGAGGGAGGCGGGAGTGGGGATCGGGATGGGGAACACATGTAAATCCATGGCTGATTCATGTCAATGTACGGCAAAAACCACTACAATATTGGAAAGGAATTAGCCTCCAACGAATAAAAATAAATGAAAAAAAACAAAAACAAAAACAAAACAAACAAACCAAAAGAAAATCTACGAGGAAGGTGTTATCAACATTCGCATTTTATAGATGAGGAAACTGAGGTACAGAGACCATTATTAAATCTACTAGTATTTCATGCATTGGAGAAGGAAATGGCACCTCACTCCAATGTTCTTGTCTGGAGAATCCCAGGGACCGGGGAGCCTGGTGGGCTGCCATCTATGAGGTCGCACAGAGTCGGACACGACGGAAGCAACCTAGGAGCAGCAGCAGTAAGTGAGAGCAATGATTTTGCTGAGCGTATTTATCTATACTTAGTAAACGTTGTGTGAAAGGGCATTCTCTATCTAGGTTTGGGGGGTGGGAATTACTGTATTTCAATTCTATTGAAAAAAATTAAGAATGCTACTTAGATCCACTAAGAAATGTCCTGGGTGTTTTATATGCTCTGCTTCATGAAATTAAAAAGAAAATCTACAAGGAAGGTGTTATCAACATTCCCATCCCATTTTACAGCTGAGGAAACTGAGGCACAAAGGCACTAGTGAAGTTACAAGAAGTCAAATGGATGATTTCTTTGAGAGCGTATTTATGTACACTCAGTAAACTTTGTGGCAAAGGGCATTGTCTGTCTAGATTGTTGGAGAAAAAAACTCAGTTTTAACTGTCTCTTATAAAAAAAAGAATTTAAGTGTTTTACTTAGATCTCCTAAGTAACACCCTGGATTTGTCATATGCGCTGCTTCATTTAATCAAAAAAAAAAAAACCCAAAAAAACAAAGAGGAATGTGTTCTCAACAGTCCCAGTTTATACATGAGTAAACTGAGGCACAAAGGCATTAATGAACTTACTAATATGTGAAAGAGATGCTTTATGGTGAGCGTGCTCATGGACAGAGTAAAATTTGAAGAAACGGCACTGTCTCTAGATCATTGGGGAAAAAAGCTCCTTGTCAACTCCATCTTTTAGAAAAAAAAAACACCAAAATTAAGTATGATACTTAGATCTACTAAACAAAGTCCACCTCGTTTTACCTGCTTGCCTGCATTTAATTCAAAAGAAAAACTACACGGAAGGTGTTCTCAACGTTCCCATTTTATACATGAGGACACTGAAGCACAGAGGTATTAGTGAAGTTGCTAGGAATTGAAAGACATGCGTTTTGGTGAGCATATTTATCTATACTTAGTAAACTTTTTGGGAAAAGACCATCCAGATTGTTGGGGGAAAAATACTCGTTTTCAATTCCATCTCTTACAAAAGTAAACCAAATTAAGTATGTTACTTAGATCTACTAAGAAATGTCCTCGGTGTTTCACATGTTCTGCTTCATTTACTTCAAAAGAAAATCTACGAGGATGGTGTTATCAACATTCCCATTTTATGAATGAGGAAAGTGAGGCACAGAGGCATGAATGAAATTAACTAGTAATTGAAAGACATGCGTTTTGGTGAGGTATTCATCGACCCTTTGCAAAATTCATGAGAATGTGCTTTGACTATCTAGATTGTGAGGAAATAAATCTAGGTTTCAATTCTGTCTATTAAAAAAAACATGAAGTATGTTACTTGGATCTACTAAGCAATGTCCTGGGTATTTTACATGCTCTGCTTCATTTAATTACAAAGAAAATCTACAAGCAGTATGTTATCAACATTCCCATTTTATAGATGAGGAAACTGAGGTGCCGAGGTGTTCATGACGTGACAAGTGAGTGAAAACGATGGGTTTCTTGTCAGCCTATGTATCTATACCTAGGAAACTTGTGGGAAAGGGGTTTGTCTATCTAGACTGTTGGGGCAAAAAAATTCCATTTCAATACTATTTTTCAAAAAAGCAAAACTAAGTATGTTCCTTGGATCTACTAGTAAAGGTCCTCGGTGTTTTACATGCTCTGCTTCATTTAATCCAAAAGAAAATCTTTTAGACTCTGTGGGAGAAGGCGAGGGTGGGATGTTCAGAGAGAACAGCATTGAAACACGGGTACTGTCAAGGGTGAAACAGATCACCAGCCCAGATTGGATGCAGGAGACGGGTGCTCAGGGCTGGTGCACTGGGAAGACCCAGAGGGATGGGGTGGAGAGGGAGGCGGGAGTGGGGATCGGGATGGGGGACACATGTAAATCCATGGCTGATTCATGTCAATGTACGGCAAAAACCACTACAATATTGGAAAGGAATTAGCCTCCAACGAATAAAAATAAATGAAAAAAAACAAAAACAAAAACAAAACAAACAAACCAAAAGAAAATCTACGAGGAAGGTGTTATCAACATTCGCATTTTATAGATGAGGAAACTGAGGTACAGAGACAATTATTAAATCTACTAGTATTTCATGCATTGGAGAAGGAAATGGTACCCCACTCCAATGTTCTTGTCTGGAGAATCCCAGGGCCCGGGGAGCCTGGTGCGCTGCCGTCTATGAGGTCGCACAGAGTCGGACACGACGGAAGCAACCTAGGAGCAGCAGCAGTAAGTGAGAGCAATGATTTTGCTGAGCGTATTTATCTATACTTAGTAAACGTTGTGTGAAAGGGCATTCTCTATCTAGGTTTGGGGGGTGGGAATTACTGTATTTCAATTCTATTGAAAAAAATTAAGAATGCTACTTAGATCCACTAAGAAATGTCCTGGGTGTTTTATATGCTCTGCTTCATGAAATTAAAAAGAAAATCTACAAGGAAGGTGTTATCAACATTCCCATCCCATTTTACAGCTGAGGAAACT
Organism: Cervus elaphus; assembly: GCF_910594005.1. Lineage (NCBI taxonomy): Eukaryota > Metazoa > Chordata > Mammalia > Artiodactyla > Cervidae > Cervus > Cervus elaphus. Next base: position 43,227,248 of record NC_057848.1, on the reverse strand, counting down.
GAGGCACAAAGGCACTAGTGAAGTTACAAGAAGTCAAATGGATGATTTCTTTGAGAGCGTATTTATGTACACTCAGTAAACTTTGTGGCAAAGGGCATTGTCTGTCTAGATTGTTGGAGAAAAAAACTCAGTTTTAACTGTCTCTTATAAAAAAAAGAATTTAAGTGTTTTACTTAGATCTCCTAAGTAACAGCCTGGATTTGTCATACGCTGTGCTTCACTTAATCAAAAAAAAAAAACCCAAAAAAACAAAGAGGAATGTGTTCTCCACAGTCCCAGTTTATACATGAGTAAACTGAGGCACAAAGGCATTAATGAACTTACTAATATGTGAAAGAGATGCTTTATGGTGAGCGTGCTCATGGACAGAGTAAAATTTGAAGAAACGGCACTGTCTCTAGATCATTGGGGAAAAAAGCTCCTTGTCAACTCCATCTTTTAGAAAAAAAAAACACCAAAATTAAGTATGATACTTAGATCTACTAAACAAAGTCCACCTCGTTTTACCTGCTTGCCTGCATTTAATTCAAAAGAAAAACTACACGGAAGGTTTTATCAACGTTCCCATTTTATACATGAGGACACTGAAGCACAGAGGTATTAGTGAAGTTGCTAGGAAGTGAAAGACATGCGTTTTGGTGAGCATATTTATCTATACGTAGTAAACTTTTTGGGAAAAGACCATCCAGATTGTTGGGGGAAAAATACTCGTTTTCAATTCCATCTCTTACAAAAGTAAACCAAATTAAGTATGTTACTTAGATCTACTAAGAAATGTCCTCGGTGTTTCACATGTTCTGCTTCATTTACTTCAAAAGAAAATCTACGAGGATGGTGTTATCAACATTCCCATTTTATGAATGAGGAAAGTGAGGCACAGAGGCATGAATGAAATTAACTAGTAATTGAAAGACATGCGTTTTGGTGAGGTATTCATCGACCCTTTGCAAAATTCATGAGAATGTGCTTTGACTATCTAGATTGTGAGGAAATAAATCTAGGTTTCAATTCTGTCTATTAAAAAAAACATGAAGTATGTTACTTGGATCTACTAAGCAATGTCCTGGGTATTTTACATGCTCTGCTTCATTTAATTACAAAGAAAATCTACAAGCAGTATGTTATCAACATTCCCATTTTATAGATGAGGAAACTGAGGTGCCGAGGTGTTCATGACGTGACAAGTGAGTGAAAACGATGGGTTTCTTGTCAGCCTATGTATCTATACCTAGGAAACTTGTGGGAAAGGGGTTTGTCTATCTAGACTGTTGGGGCAAAAAAATTCCATTTCAATACTATTTTTCAAAAAAGCAAAACTAAGTATGTTCCTTGGATCTACTAGTAAAGGTCCTCGGTGTTTTACATGCTCTGCTTCATTTAATCAAAAAGAAAATCTTTTAGACTCTGTGGGAGAAGGCGAGGGTGGGATGTTCAGAGAGAACAGCATTGAAACAAGGATACTGTCAAGGGTGAAACAGATCACCAGCCCAGATTGGATGCAGGAGACAGGTGCTCAGGGCTGGTGCACTGGGAAGACCCAGAGGGATGGGGTGGAGAGGGAGGCGGGAGTGGGGATCGGGATGGGGAACACATGTAAATCCATGGCTGATTCATGTCAATGTACGGCAAAAACCACTACAATATTGGAAAGGAATTAGCCTCCAACGAATAAAAATAAATGAAAAAAAACAAAAACAAAAACAAAACAAACAAACCAAAACAAAATCTACGAGGAAGGTGTTATCAACATTCGCATTTTATAGATGAGGAAACTGAGGTACAGAGACCATTATTAAATCTACTAGTATTTCATGCATTGGAGAAGGAAATGGCACCTCACTCCAATGTTCTTGTCTGGAGAATCCCAGGGACCGGGGAGCCTGGTGGGCTGCCATCTATGAGGTCGCACAGAGTCGGACACAATGGAAGCAACCTAGGAGCAGCAGCAGTAAGTGAGAGCAATGATTTTGCTGAGCGTATTTATCTATACTTAGTAAACGTTGTGTGAAAGGGCATTCTCTATCTAGGTTTGGGGGGTGGGAATTACTGTATTTCAATTCTATTGAAAAAAATTAAGAATGCTACTTAGATCCACTAAGAAATGTCCTGGGTGTTTTATATGCTCTGCTTCATGAAATTAAAAAGAAAATCTACAAGGAAGGTGTTATCAACATTCCCATCCCATTTTACAGCTGAGGAAACTGAGGCACAAAGGCACTAGTGAAGTTACAAGAAGTCAAATGGATGATTTCTTTGAGAGCGTATTTATGTACACTCAGTAAACTTTGTGGCAAAGGGCATTGTCTGTCTAGATTGTTGGAGAAAAAAACTCAGTTTTAACTGTCTCTTATAAAAAAAAGAATTTAAGTGTTTTACTTAGATCTCCTAAGTAACAGCCTGGATTTGTCATATGCGCTGCTTCATTTAATCAAAAAAAAAAAAAAAACCAAAAAAACAAAGAGGAATGTGTTCTCAACAGTCCCAGTTTATACATGAGTAAACTGAGGCACAAAGGCATTAATGAACTTACTTAATATGTGAAAGAGATGCTTTATGGTGAGCGTGCTCATGGACAGAGTAAAATTTGAAGAAACGGCACTGTCTCTAGATCATTGGGGAAAAAAGCTCCTTGTCAACTCCATCTTTTAGAAAAAAAAAACACCAAAATTAAGTATGATACTTAGATCTACTAAACAAAGTCCACCTCGTTTTACCTGCTTGCCTGCATTTAATTCAAAAGAAAAACTACACGGAAGGTGTTATCAACGTTCCCATTTTATACATGAGGACACTGAAGCACAGAGGTATTAGTGAAGTTGCTAGGAAGTGAAAGACATGCGTTTTGGTGAGCATATTTATCTATACTTAGTAAACTTTTTGGGAAAAGACCATCCAGATTGTTGGGGGAAAAATACTCGTTTTCAATTCCATCTCTTACAAAAGTAAACCAAATTAAGTATGTTACTTAGATCTACTAAGAAATGTCCTCGGTGTTTCACATGTTCTGCTTCATTTACTTCAAAAGAAAATCTACGAGGATGGTGTTATCAACATTCCCATTTTATGAATGAGGAAAGTGAGGCACAGAGGCATGAATGAAATTAACTAGTAATTGAAAGACATGCGTTTTGGTGAGGTATTCATCGACCCTTTGCAAAATTCATGAGAATGTGCTTTGACTATCTAGATTGTGAGGAAATAAATCTAGGTTTCAATTCTGTCTATTAAAAAAAACATGAAGTATGTTACTTGGATCTACTAAGCAATGTCCTGGGTATTTTACATGCTCTGCTTCATTTAATTACAAAGAAAATCTACAAGCAGTATGTTATCAACATTCCCATTTTATAGATGAGGAAACTGAGGTGCCGAGGTGTTCATGAAGTGACGAGTGAAAACGATGGGTTTCTTGTCAGCCTATGTATCTATACCTAGGAAACTTGTGGGAAAGGGGTTTGTCTATCTAGACTGTTGGGGCAAAAAAATTCCATTTCAATACTATTTTTCAAAAAAGCAAAACTAAGTATGTTCCTTGGATCTACTAGTAAAGGTCCTCGGTGTTTTACATGCTCTGCTTCATTTAATCCAAAAGAAAATCTTTTAGACTCTGTGGGAGAAGGCGAGGGTGGGATGTTCAGAGAGAACAGCATTGAAACACGGGTACTGTCAAGGGTGAAACAGATCACCAGCCCAGATTGGATGCAGGAGACGGGTGCTCAGGGCTGGTGCACTGGGAAGACCCAGAGGCATGGGGTGGAGAGGGAGGCGGGAGTGGGGATCGGGATGGGGAACACATGTAAATCCATGGCTGATTCATGTCAATGTACGGCAAAAACCACTACAATATTGGAAAGGAATTAGCCTCCAACGAATAAAAATAAATGAAAAAAAACAAAAACAAAAACAAAACAAACAAACCAAAAGAAAATCTACGAGGAAGGTGTTATCAACATTCGCATATTATAGATGAGGAAACTGAGGTACAGAGACAATTATTAAATCTACTAGTATTTCATGCATTGGAGAAGGAAATGGTACCCCACTCCAATGTTCTTGTCTGGAGAATCCCAGGGCCCGGGGAGCCTGGTGCGCTGCCGTCTATGAGGTCGCACAGAGTCGGACACGACGGAAGCAACCTAGGAGCAGCAGCAGTAAGTGAGAGCAATGATTTTGCTGAGCGTATTTATCTATACTTAGTAAACGTTGTGTGAAAGGGCATTCTCTATCTAGGTTTGGGGGGTGGGAATTACTGTATTTCAATTCTATTGAAAAAAATTAAGAATGCTACTTAGATCCACTAAGAAATGTCCTGGGTGTTTTATATGCTCTGCTTCATGAAATTAAAAAGAAAATCTACAAGGAAGGTGTTATCAACATTCCCATCCCATTTTACAGCTGAGGAAACTGAGGCACAAAGGCACTAGTGAAGTTACAAGAAGTCAAATGGATGATTTCTTTGAGAGCGTATTTATGTACACTCAGTAAACTTTGTGGCAAAGGGCATTGTCTGTCTAGATTGTTGGAGAAAAAAACTCAGTTTTAACTGTCTCTTATAAAAAAAAGAATTTAAGTGTTTTACTTAGATCTCCTAAGTAACAGCCTGGATTTGTCATACGCTGTGCTTCACTTAATAAAAAAAAAAAAAACCCAAAAAAACAAAGAGGAATGTGTTCTCCACAGTCCCAGTTTATACATGAGTAAACTGAGGCACAAAGGCATTAATGAACTTACTAATATGTGAAAGAGATGCTTTATGGTGAGCGTGCTCATGGACAGAGTAAAATTTGAAGAAACGGCACTGTCTCTAGATCATTGGGGAAAAAAGCTCCTTGTCAACTCCATCTTTTAGAAAAAAAAAACACCAAAATTAAGTATGATACTTAGATCTACTAAACAAAGTCCACCTCGTTTTACCTGCTTGCCTGCATTTAATTCAAAAGAAAAACTACACGGAAGGTTTTATCAACGTTCCCATTTTATACATGAGGACACTGAAGCACAGAGGTATTAGTGAAGTTGCTAGGAAGTGAAAGACATGCGTTTTGGTGAGCATATTTATCTATACGTAGTAAACTTTTTGGGAAAAGACCATCCAGATTGTTGGGGGAAAAATACTCGTTTTCAATTCCATCTCTTACAAAAGTAAACCAAATTAAGTATGTTACTTAGATCTACTAAGAAATGTCCTCGGTGTTTCACATGTTCTGCTTCATTTACTTCAAAAGAAAATCTACGAGGATGGTGTTATCAACATTCCCATTTTATGAATGAGGAAAGTGAGGCACAGAGGCATGAATGAAATTAACTAGTAATTGAAAGACATGCGTTTTGGTGAGGTATTCATCGACCCTTTGCAAAATTCATGAGAATGTGCTTTGACTATCTAGATTGTGAGGAAATAAATCTAGGTTTCAATTCTGTCTATTAAAAAAAACATGAAGTATGTTACTTGGATCTACTAAGCAATGTCCTGGGTATTTTACATGCTCTGCTTCATTTAATTACAAAGAAAATCTACAAGCAGTATGTTATCAACATTCCCATTTTATAGATGAGGAAACTGAGGTGCCGAGGTGTTCATGAAGTGACGAGTGAAAACGATGGGTTTCTTGTCAGCCTATGTATCTATACCTAGGAAACTTGTGGGAAAGGGGTTTGTCTATCTAGACTGTTGGGGCAAAAAAATTCCATTTCAATACTATTTTTCAAAAAAGCAAAACTAAGTATGTTCCTTGGATCTACTAGTAAAGGTCCTCGGTGTTTTACATGCTCTGCTTCATTTAATCCAAAAGAAAATCTTTTAGACTCTGTGGGAGAAGGCGAGGGTGGGATGTTCAGAGAGAACAGCATTGAAACAAGGATACTGTCAAGGGTGAAACAGATCACCAGCCCAGATTGGATGCAGGAGACAGGTGCTCAGGGCTGGTGCACTGGGAAGACCCAGAGGGATGGGGTGGAGAGGGAGGCGGGAGTGGGGATCGGGATGGGGAACACATGTAAATCCATGGCTGATTCATGTCAATGTACGGCAAAAACCACTACAATATTGGAAAGGAATTAGCCTCCAACGAATAAAAATAAATGAAAAAAAACAAAAACAAAAACAAAACAAACAAACCAAAACAAAATCTACGAGGAAGGTGTTATCAACATTCGCATTTTATAGATGAGGAAACTGAGGTACAGAGACCATTATTAAATCTACTAGTATTTCATGCATTGGAGAAGGAAATGGCACCTCACTCCAATGTTCTTGTCTGGAGAATCCCAGGGACCGGGGAGCCTGGTGGGCTGCCATCTATGAGGTCGCACAGAGTCGGACACAACGGAAGCAACCTAGGAGCAGCAGCAGTAAGTGAGAGCAATGATTTTGCTGAGCGTATTTATCTATACTTAGTAAACGTTGTGTGAAAGGGCATTCTCTATCTAGGTTTGGGGGGTGGGAATTACTGTATTTCAATTCTATTGAAAAAAATTAAGAATGCTACTTAGATCCACTAAGAAATGTCCTGGGTGTTTTATATGCTCTGCTTCATGAAATTAAAAAGAAAATCTACAAGGAAGGTGTTATCAACATTCCCATCCCATTTTACAGCTGAGGAAACTGAGGCACAAAGGCACTAGTGAAGTTACAAGAAGTCAAATGGATGATTTCTTTGAGAGCGTATTTATGTACACTCAGTAAACTTTGTGGCAAAGGGCATTGTCTGTCTAGATTGTTGGAGAAAAAAACTCAGTTTTAACTGTCTCTTATAAAAAAAAGAATTTAAGTGTTTTACTTAGATCTCCTAAGTAACAGCCTGGATTTGTCATATGCGCTGCTTCATTTAATCAAAAAAAAAAAAAAAACCAAAAAAACAAAGAGGAATGTGTTCTCAACAGTCCCAGTTTATACATGAGTAAACTGAGGCACAAAGGCATTAATGAACTTACTTAATATGTGAAAGAGATGCTTTATGGTGAGCGTGCTCATGGACAGAGTAAAATTTGAAGAAACGGCACTGTCTCTAGATCATTGGGGAAAAAAGCTCCTTGTCAACTCCATCTTTTAGAAAAAAAAAACACCAAAATTAAGTATGATACTTAGATCTACTAAACAAAGTCCACCTCGTTTTACCTGCTTGCCTGCATTTAATTCAAAAGAAAAACTACACGGAAGGTGTTCTCAACGTTCCCATTTTATACATGAGGACACTGAAGCACAGAGGTATTAGTGAAGTTGCTAGGAAGTGAAAGACATGCGTTTTGGTGAGCATATTTATCTATACTTAGTAAACTTTTTGGGAAAAGACCATCCAGATTGTTGGGGGAAAAATACTCGTTTTCAATTCCATCTCTTACAAAAGTAAACCAAATTAAGTATGTTACTTAGATCTACTAAGAAATGTCCTCGGTGTTTCACATGTTCTGCTTCATTTACTTCAAAAGAAAATCTACGAGGATGGTGTTATCAACATTCCCATTTTATGAATGAGGAAAGTGAGGCACAGAGGCATGAATGAAATTAACTAGTAATTGAAAGACATGCGTTTTGGTGAGGTATTCATCGACCCTTTGCAAAATTCATGAGAATGTGCTTTGACTATCTAGATTGTGAGGAAATAAATCTAGGTTTCAATTCTGTCTATTAAAAAAAACATGAAGTATGTTACTTGGATCTACTAAGCAATGTCCTGGGTATTTTACATGCTCTGCTTCATTTAATTACAAAGAAAATCTACAAGCAGTATGTTATCAACATTCCCATTTTATAGATGAGGAAACTGAGGTGCCGAGGTGTTCATGACGTGACAAGTGAGTGAAAACGATGGGTTTCTTGTCAGCCTATGTATCTATACCTAGGAAACTTGTGGGAAAGGGGTTTGTCTATCTAGACTGTTGGGGCAAAAAAATTCCATTTCAATACTATTTTTCAAAAAAGCAAAACTAAGTATGTTCCTTGGATCTACTAGTAAAGGTCCTCGGTGTTTTACATGCTCTGCTTCATTTAATCCAAAAGAAAATCTTTTAGACTCTGTGGGAGAAGGCGAGGGTGGGATGTTCAGAGAGAACAGCATTGAAACAAGGATACTGTCAAGGGTGAAACAGATCACCAGCCCAGATTGGATGCAGGAGACGGGTGCTCAGGGCTGGTGCACTGGGAAGACCCAGAGGGATGGGGTGGAGAGGGAGGCGGGAGTGGGGATCGGGATGGGGAACACATGTAAATCCATGGCTGATTCATGTCAATGTACGGCAAAAACCACTACAATATTGGAAAGGAATTAGCCTCCAACGAATAAAAATAAATGAAAAAAAACAAAAACAAAAACAAAACAAACAAACCAAAACAAAATCTACGAGGAAGGTGTTATCAACATTCGCATTTTATAGATGAGGAAACTGAGGTACAGAGACCATTATTAAATCTACTAGTATTTCATGCATTGGAGAAGGAAATGGCACCTCACTCCAATGTTCTTGTCTGGAGAATCCCAGGGACCGGGGAGCCTGGTGGGCTGCCATCTATGAGGTCGCACAGAGTCGGACACGACGGAAGCAACCTAGGAGCAGCAGCAGTAAGTGAGAGCAATGATTTTGCTGAGCGTATTTATCTATACTTAGTAAACGTTGTGTGAAAGGGCATTCTCTATCTAGGTTTGGGGGGTGGGAATTACTGTATTTCAATTCTATTGAAAAAAATTAAGAATGCTACTTAGATCCACTAAGAAATGTCCTGGGTGTTTTATATGCTCTGCTTCATGAAATTAAAAAGAAAATCTACAAGGAAGGTGTTATCAACATTCCCATCCCATTTTACAGCTGAGGAAACTGAGGCACAAAGGCACTAGTGAAGTTACAAGAAGTCAAATGGATGATTTCTTTGAGAGCGTATTTATGTACACTCAGTAAACTTTGTGGCAAAGGGCATTGTCTGTCTAGATTGTTGGAGAAAAAAACTCAGTTTTAACTGTCTCTTATAAAAAAAAGAATTTAAGTGTTTTACTTAGATCTCCTAAGTAACAGCCTGGATTTGTCATATGCGCTGCTTCATTTAATCAAAAAAAAAAAAAACCCAAAAAAACAAAGAGGAATGTGTTCTCAACAGTCCCAGTTTATACATGAGTAAACTGAGGCACAAAGGCATTAATGAACTTACTAATATGTGAAAGAGATGCTTTATGGTGAGCGTGCTCATGGACAGAGTAAAATTTGAAGAAACGGCACTGTCTCTAGATCATTGGGGAAAAAAGCTCCTTGTCAACTCCATCTTTTAGAAAAAAAAAACACCAAAATTAAGTATGATACTTAGATCTACTAAACAAAGTCCACCTCGTTTTACCTGCTTGCCTGCATTTAATTCAAAAGAAAAACTACACGGAAGGTGTTATCAACGTTCCCATTTTATACATGAGGACACTGAAGCACAGAGGTATTAGTGAAGTTGCTAGGAAGTGAAAGACATGCGTTTTGGTGAGCATATTTATCTATACTTAGTAAACTTTTTGGGAAAAGACCATCCAGATTGTTGGGGGAAAAATACTCGTTTTCAATTCCATCTCTTACAAAAGTAAACCAAATTAAGTATGTTACTTAGATCTACTAAGAAATGTCCTCGGTGTTTCACATGTTCTGCTTCATTTACTTCAAAAGAAAATCTACGAGGATGGTGTTATCAACATTCCCATTTTATGAATGAGGAAAGTGAGGCACAGAGGCATGAATGAAATTAACTAGTAATTGAAAGACATGCGTTTTGGTGAGGTATTCATCGACCCTTTGCAAAATTCATGAGAATGTGCTTTGACTATCTAGATTGTGAGGAAATAAATCTAGGTTTCAATTCTGTCTATTAAAAAAAACATGAAGTATGTTACTTGGATCTACTAAGCAATGTCCTGGGTATTTTACATGCTCTGCTTCATTTAATTACAAAGAAAATCTACAAGCAGTATGTTATCAACATTCCCATTTTATAGATGAGGAAACTGAGGTGCCGAGGTGTTCATGAAGTGACGAGTGAAAACGATGGGTTTCTTGTCAGCCTATGTATCTATACCTAGGAAACTTGTGGGAAAGGGGTTTGTCTATCTAGACTGTTGGGGCAAAAAAATTCCATTTCAATACTATTTTTCAAAAAAGCAAAACTAAGTATGTTCCTTGGATCTACTAGTAAAGGTCCTCGGTGTTTTACATGCTCTGCTTCATTTAATCAAAAAGAAAATCTTTTAGACTCTGTGGGAGAAGGCGAGGGTGGGATGTTCAGAGAGAACAGCATTGAAACAAGGATACTGTCAAGGGTGAAACAGATCACCAGCCCAGATTGGATGCAGGAGACGGGTGCTCAGGGCTGGTGCACTGGGAAGACCCAGAGGGATGGGGTGGAGAGGGAGGCGGGAGTGGGGATCGGGATGGGGAACACATGTAAATCCATGGCTGATTCATGTCAATGTACGGCAAAAACCACTACAATATTGGAAAGGAATTAGCCTCCAACGAATAAAAATAAATGAAAAAAAACAAAAACAAAAACAAAACAAACAAACCAAAAGAAAATCTACGAGGAAGGTGTTATCAACATTCGCATTTTATAGATGAGGAAACTGAGGTACAGAGACCATTATTAAATCTACTAGTATTTCATGCATTGGAGAAGGAAATGGCACCTCACTCCAATGTTCTTGTCTGGAGAATCCCAGGGACCGGGGAGCCTGGTGGGCTGCCATCTATGAGGTCGCACAGAGTCGGACACGACGGAAGCAACCTAGGAGCAGCAGCAGTAAGTGAGAGCAATGATTTTGCTGAGCGTATTTATCTATACTTAGTAAACGTTGTGTGAAAGGGCATTCTCTATCTAGGTTTGGGGGGTGGGAATTACTGTATTTCAATTCTATTGAAAAAAATTAAGAATGCTACTTAGATCCACTAAGAAATGTCCTGGGTGTTTTATATGCTCTGCTTCATGAAATTAAAAAGAAAATCTACAAGGAAGGTGTTATCAACATTCCCATCCCATTTTACAGCTGAGGAAACTGAGGCACAAAGGCACTAGTGAAGTTACAAGAAGTCAAATGGATGATTTCTTTGAGAGCGTATTTATGTACACTCAGTAAACTTTGTGGCAAAGGGCATTGTCTGTCTAGATTGTTGGAGAAAAAAACTCAGTTTTAACTGTCTCTTATAAAAAAAAGAATTTAAGTGTTTTACTTAGATCTCCTAAGTAACACCCTGGATTTGTCATATGCGCTGCTTCATTTAATCAAAAAAAAAAAACCCAAAAAAACAAAGAGGAATGTGTTCTCAACAGTCCCAGTTTATACATGAGTAAACTGAGGCACAAAGGCATTAATGAACTTACTAATATGTGAAAGAGATGCTTTATGGTGAGCGTGCTCATGGACAGAGTAAAATTTGAAGAAACGGCACTGTCTCTAGATCATTGGGGAAAAAAGCTCCTTGTCAACTCCATCTTTTAGAAAAAAAAAACACCAAAATTAAGTATGATACTTAGATCTACTAAACAAAGTCCACCTCGTTTTACCTGCTTGCCTGCATTTAATTCAAAAGAAAAACTACACGGAAGGTGTTCTCAACGTTCCCATTTTATACATGAGGACACTGAAGCACAGAGGTATTAGTGAAGTTGCTAGGAAGTGAAAGACATGTGTTTTGGTGAGCATATTTATCTATACTTAGTAAACTTTTTGGGAAAAGACCATCCAGATTGTTGGGGGAAAAATACTCGTTTTCAATTCCATCTCTTACAAAAGTAAACCAAATTAAGTATGTTACTTAGATCTACTAAGAAATGTCCTCGGTGTTTCACATGTTCTGCTTCATTTACTTCAAAAGAAAATCTACGAGGATGGTGTTATCAACATTCCCATTTTATGAATGAGGAAAGTGAGGCACAGAGGCATGAATGAAATTAACTAGTAATTGAAAGACATGCGTTTTGGTGAGGTATTCATCGACCCTTTGCAAAATTCATGAGAATGTGCTTTGACTATCTAGATTGTGAGGAAATAAATCTAGGTTTCAATTCTGTCTATTAAAAAAAACATGAAGTATGTTACTTGGATCTACTAAGCAATGTCCTGGGTATTTTACATGCTCTGCTTCATTTAATTACAAAGAAAATCTACAAGCAGTATGTTATCAACATTCCCATTTTATAGATGAGGAAACTGAGGTGCCGAGGTGTTCATGACGTGACAAGTGAGTGAAAACGATGGGTTTCTTGTCAGCCTATGTATCTATACCTAGGAAACTTGTGGGAAAGGGGTTTGTCTATCTAGACTGTTGGGGCAAAAAAAATCCATTTCAATACTATTTTTCAAAAAAGCAAAACTAAGTATGTTCCTTGGATCTACTAGTAAAGGTCCTCGGTGTTTTACATGCTCTGCTTCATTTAATCAAAAAGAAAATCTTTTAGACTCTGTGGGAGAAGGCGAGGGTGGGATGTTCAGAGAGAACCGCATTGAAACACGGGTACTGTCAAGGGTGAAACAGATCACCAGCCCAGATTGGATGCAGGAGACGGGTGCTCAGGGCTGGTGCACTGGGAAGACCCAGAGGGATGGGGTGGAGAGGGAGGCGGGAGTGGGGATCGGGATGGGGAACACATGTAAATCCATGGCTGATTCATGTCAATGTACGGCAAAAACCACTACAATATTGGAAAGGAATTAGCCTCCAACGAATAAAAATAAATGAAAATAAACAAAAACAAAAACAAAACAAACAAACCAAAAGAAAATCTACGAGGAAGGTGTTATCAACATTCGCATTTTATAGATGAGGAAACTGAGGTACAGAGACAATTATTAAATCTACTAGTATTTCATGCATTGGAGAAGGAAATGGTACCCCACTCCAATGTTCTTGTCTGGAGAATCCCAGGGCCCGGGGAGCCTGGTGCGCTGCCGTCTATGAGGTCGCACAGAGTCGGACACGACGGAAGCAACCTAGGAGCAGCAGCAGTAAGTGAGAGCAATGATTTTGCTGAGCGTATTTATCTATACTTAGTAAACGTTGTGTGAAAGGGCATTCTCTATCTAGGTTTGGGGGGTGGGAATTACTGTATTTCAATTCTATTGAAAAAAATTAAGAATGCTACTTAGATCCACTAAGAAATGTCCTGGGTGTTTTATATGCTCTGCTTCATGAAATTAAAAAGAAAATCTACAAGGAAGGTGTTATCAACATTCCCATCCCATTTTACAGCTGAGGAAACTGAGGCACAAAGGCACTAGTGAAGTTACAAGAAGTCAAATGGATGATTTCTTTGAGAGCGTATTTATGTACACTCAGTAAACTTTGTGGCAAAGGGCATTGTCTGTCTAGATTGTTGGAGAAAAAAACTCAGTTTTAACTGTCTCTTATAAAAAAAAGAATTTAAGTGTTTTACTTAGATCTCCTAAGTAACAGCCTGGATTTGTCATACGCTGTGCTTCACTTAATAAAAAAAAAAAAAACCCAAAAAAACAAAGAGGAATGTGTTCTCCACAGTCCCAGTTTATACATGAGTAAACTGAGGCACAAAGGCATTAATGAACTTACTAATATGTGAAAGAGATGCTTTATGGTGAGCGTGCTCATGGACAGAGTAAAATTTGAAGAAACGGCACTGTCTCTAGATCATTGGGGAAAAAAGCTCCTTGTCAACTCCATCTTTTAGAAAAAAAAAACACCAAAATTAAGTATGATACTTAGATCTACTAAACAAAGTCCACCTCGTTTTACCTGCTTGCCTGCATTTAATTCAAAAGAAAAACTACACGGAAGGTGTTATCAACGTTCCCATTTTATACATGAGGACACTGAAGCACAGAGGTATTAGTGAAGTTGCTAGGAAGTGAAAGACATGCGTTTTGGTGAGCATATTTATCTATACGTAGTAAACTTTTTGGGAAAAGACCATCCAGATTGTTGGGGGAAAAATACTCGTTTTCAATTCCATCTCTTACAAAAGTAAACCAAATTAAGTATGTTACTTAGATCTACTAAGAAATGTCCTCGGTGTTTCACATGTTCTGCTTCATTTACTTCAAAAGAAAATCTACGAGGATGGTGTTATCAACATTCCCATTTTATGAATGAGGAAAGTGAGGCACAGAGGCATGAATGAAATTAACTAGTAATTGAAAGACATGCGTTTTGGTGAGGTATTCATCGACCCTTTGCAAAATTCATGAGAATGTGCTTTGACTATCTAGATTGTGAGGAAATAAATCTAGGTTTCAATTCTGTCTATTAAAAAAAACATGAAGTATGTTACTTGGATCTACTAAGCAATGTCCTGGGTATTTTACATGCTCTGCTTCATTTAATTACAAAGAAAATCTACAAGCAGTATGTTATCAACATTCCCATTTTATAGATGAGGAAACTGAGGTGCCGAGGTGTTCATGAAGTGACGAGTGAAAACGATGGGTTTCTTGTCAGCCTATGTATCTATACCTAGGAAACTTGTGGGAAAGGGGTTTGTCTATCTAGACTGTTGGGGCAAAAAAATTCCATTTCAATACTATTTTTCAAAAAAGCAAAACTAAGTATGTTCCTTGGATCTACTAGTAAAGGTCCTCGGTGTTTTACATGCTCTGCTTCATTTAATCAAAAAGAAAATCTTTTAGACTCTGTGGGAGAAGGCGAGGGTGGGATGTTCAGAGAGAACAGCATTGAAACAAGGATACTGTCAAGGGTGAAACAGATCACCAGCCCAGATTGGATGCAGGAGACGGGTGCTCAGGGCTGGTGCACTGGGAAGACCCAGAGGGATGGGGTGGAGAGGGAGGCGGGAGTGGGGATCGGGATGGGGAACACATGTAAATCCATGGCTGATTCATGTCAATGTACGGCAAAAACCACTACAATATTGGAAAGGAATTAGCCTCCAACGAATAAAAATAAATGAAAAAAAACAAAAACAAAAACAAAACAAACAAACCAAAAGAAAATCTACGAGGAAGGTGTTATCAACATTCGCATTTTATAGATGAGGAAACTGAGGTACAGAGACCATTATTAAATCTACTAGTATTTCATGCATTGGAGAAGGAAATGGCACCTCACTCCAATGTTCTTGTCTGGAGAATCCCAGGGACCGGGGAGCCTGGTGGGCTGCCATCTATGAGGTCGCACAGAGTCGGACACAACGGAAGCAACCTAGGAGCAGCAGCAGTAAGTGAGAGCAATGATTTTGCTGAGCGTATTTATCTATACTTAGTAAACGTTGTGTGAAAGGGCATTCTCTATCTAGGTTTGGGGGGTGGGAATTACTGTATTTCAATTCTATTGAAAAAAATTAAGAATGCTACTTAGATCCACTAAGAAATGTCCTGGGTGTTTTATATGCTCTGCTTCATGAAATTAAAAAGAAAATCTACAAGCAAGGTGTTATCAACATTCCCATCCCATTTTACAGCTGAGGAAACTGAGGCACAAAGGCACTAGTGAAGTTACAAGAAGTCAAATGGATGATTTCTTTGAGAGCGTATTTATGTACACTCAGTAAACTTTGTGGCAAAGGGCATTGTCTGTCTAGATTGTTGGAGAAAAAAACTCAGTTTTAACTGTCTCTTATAAAAAAAAGAATTTAAGTGTTTTACTTAGATCTCCTAAGAAACAGCCTGGATTTGTAATATGCGCTGCTTCATTTAATCAAAAAAAAAAAAAAAAACCCAAAAAAACAAAGAGGAATGTGTTCTCAACAGTCCCAGTTTATACATGAGTAAACTGAGGCACAAAGGCATTAATGAACTTACTAAATATGTGAAAGAGATGCTTTATGGTGAGCGTGCTCATGGACAGAGTAAAATTTGAAGAAACGGCACTGTCTCTAGATCATTGGGGAAAAAAGCTCCTTGTCAACTCCATCTTTTAGAAAAAAAAAACACCAAAATTAAGTATGATACTTAGATCTACTAAACAAAGTCCACCTCGTTTTACCTGCTTGCCTGCATTTAATTCAAAAGAAAAACTACACGGAAGGTGTTATCAACGTTCCCATTTTATACATGAGGACACTGAAGCACAGAGGTATTAGTGAAGTTGCTAGGAAGTGAAAGACATGCGTTTTGGTGAGCATATTTATCTATACTTAGTAAACTTTTTGGGAAAAGACCATCCAGATTGTTGGGGGAAAAATACTCGTTTTCAATTCCATCTCTTACAAAAGTAAACCAAATTAAGTATGTTACTTAGATCTACTAAGAAATGTCCTCGGTGTTTCACATGTTCTGCTTCATTTACTTCAAAAGAAAATCTACGAGGATGGTGTTATCAACATTCCCATTTTATGAATGAGGAAAGTGAGGCACAGAGGCATGAATGAAATTAACTAGTAATTGAAAGACATGCGTTTTGGTGAGGTATTCATCGACCCTTTGCAAAATTCATGAGAATGTGCTTTGACTATCTAGATTGTGAGGAAATAAATCTAGGTT
Organism: Cervus elaphus; assembly: GCF_910594005.1. NCBI lineage: Eukaryota > Metazoa > Chordata > Mammalia > Artiodactyla > Cervidae > Cervus > Cervus elaphus. The sequence goes on along the minus strand of NC_057848.1, from coordinate 43,210,821 downwards.
TCAATTCTGTCTATTAAAAAAAACATGAAGTATGTTACTTGGATCTACTAAGCAATGTCCTGGGTATTTTACATGCTCTGCTTCATTTAATTACAAAGAAAATCTACAAGCAGTATGTTATCAACATTCCCATTTTATAGATGAGGAAACTGAGGTGCCGAGGTGTTCATGAAGTGACGAGTGAAAACGATGGGTTTCTTGTCAGCCTATGTATCTATACCTAGGAAACTTGTGGGAAAGGGGTTTGTCTATCTAGACTGTTGGGGCAAAAAAATTCCATTTCAATACTATTTTTCAAAAAAGCAAAACTAAGTATGTTCCTTGGATCTACTAGTAAAGGTCCTCGGTGTTTTACATGCTCTGCTTCATTTAATCCAAAAGAAAATCTTTTAGACTCTGTGGGAGAAGGCGAGGGTGGGATGTTCAGAGAGAACAGCATTGAAACAAGGATACTGTCAAGGGTGAAACAGATCACCAGCCCAGATTGGATGCAGGAGACGGGTGCTCAGGGCTGGTGCACTGGGAAGACCCAGAGGGATGGGGTGGAGAGGGAGGCGGGAGTGGGGATCGGGATGGGGAACACATGTAAATCCATGGCTGATTCATGTCAATGTACGGCAAAAACCACTACAATATTGGAAAGGAATTAGCCTCCAACGAATAAAAATAAATGAAAAAAAACAAAAACAAAAACAAAACAAACAAACCAAAAGAAAATCTACGAGGAAGGTGTTATCAACATTCGCATTTTATAGATGAGGAAACTGAGGTACAGAGACCATTATTAAATCTACTAGTATTTCATGCATTGGAGAAGGAAATGGCACCTCACTCCAATGTTCTTGTCTGGAGAATCCCAGGGACCGGGGAGCCTGGTGGGCTGCCATCTATGAGGTCGCACAGAGTCGGACACGACGGAAGCAACCTAGGAGCAGCAGCAGTAAGTGAGAGCAATGATTTTGCTGAGCGTATTTATCTATACTTAGTAAACGTTGTGTGAAAGGGCATTCTCTATCTAGGTTTGGGGGGTGGGAATTACTGTATTTCAATTCTATTGAAAAAAATTAAGAATGCTACTTAGATCCACTAAGAAATGTCCTGGGTGTTTTATATGCTCTGCTTCATGAAATTAAAAAGAAAATCTACAAGGAAGGTGTTATCAACATTCCCATCCCATTTTACAGCTGAGGAAACTGAGGCACAAAGGCACTAGTGAAGTTACAAGAAGTCAAATGGATGATTTCTTTGAGAGCGTATTTATGTACACTCAGTAAACTTTGTGGCAAAGGGCATTGTCTGTCTAGATTGTTGGAGAAAAAAACTCAGTTTTAACTGTCTCTTATAAAAAAAGAATTTAAGTGTTTTACTTAGATCTCCTAAGTAACACCCTGGATTTGTCATATGCGCTGCTTCATTTAATCAAAAAAAAAAAACCCAAAAAAAACAAAGAGGAATGTGTTCTCAACAGTCCCAGTTTATACATGAGTAAACTGAGGCACAAAGGCATTAATGAACTTACTAATATGTGAAAGAGATGCTTTATGGTGAGCGTGCTCATGGACAGAGTAAAATTTGAAGAAACGGCACTGTCTCTAGATCATTGGGGAAAAAAGCTCCTTGTCAACTCCATCTTTTAGAAAAAAAAAACACCAAAATTAAGTATGATACTTAGATCTACTAAACAAAGTCCACCTCGTTTTACCTGCTTGCCTGCATTTAATTCAAAAGAAAAACTACACGGAAGGTGTTCTCAACGTTCCCATTTTATACATGAGGACACTGAAGCACAGAGGTATTAGTGAAGTTGCTAGGAATTGAAAGACATGCGTTTTGGTGAGCATATTTATCTATACTTAGTAAACTTTTTGGGAAAAGACCATCCAGATTGTTGGGGGAAAAATACTCGTTTTCAATTCCATCTCTTACAAAAGTAAACCAAATTAAGTATGTTACTTAGATCTACTAAGAAATGTCCTCGGTGTTTCACATGTTCTGCTTCATTTACTTCAAAAGAAAATCTACGAGGATGGTGTTATCAACATTCCCATTTTATGAATGAGGAAAGTGAGGCACAGAGGCATGAATGAAATTAACTAGTAATTGAAAGACATGCGTTTTGGTGAGGTATTCATCGACCCTTTGGAAAATTCATGAGAATGAGCTTTGACTATCTAGATTGTGAGGAAATAAATCTAGGTTTCAATTCTGTCTATTAAAAAAAACATGAAGTATGTTACTTGGATCTACTAAGCAATGTCCTGGGTATTTTACATGCTCTGCTTCATTTAATTACAAAGAAAATCTACAAGCAGTATGTTATCAACATTCCCATTTTATAGATGAGGAAACTGAGGTGCCGAGGTGTTCATGACGTGACAAGTGAGTGAAAACGATGGGTTTCTTGTCAGCCTATGTATCTATACCTAGGAAACTTGTGGGAAAGGGGTTTGTCTATCTAGACTGTTGGGGCAAAAAAATTCCATTTCAATACTATTTTTCAAAAAAGCAAAACTAAGTATGTTCCTTGGATCTACTAGTAAAGGTCCTCGGTGTTTTACATGCTCTGCTTCATTTAATCAAAAAGAAAATCTTTTAGACTCTGTGGGAGAAGGCGAGGGTGGGATGTTCAGAGAGAACAGCATTGAAACACGGGTACTGTCAAGGGTGAAACAGATCACCAGCCCAGATTGGATGCAGGAGACGGGTGCTCAGGGCTGGTGCACTGGGAAGACCCAGAGGGATGGGGTGGAGAGGGAGGCGGGAGTGGGGATCGGGATGGGGAACACATGTAAATCCATGGCTGATTCATGTCAATGTACGGCAAAAACCACTACAATATTGGAAAGGAATTAGCCTCCAACGAATAAAAATAAATGAAAAAAAACAAAAACAAAAACAAAACAAACAAACCAAAAGAAAATCTACGAGGAAGGTGTTATCAACATTCGCATTTTATAGATGAGGAAACTGAGGTACAGAGACAATTATTAAATCTACTAGTATTTCATGCATTGGAGAAGGAAATGGTACCCCACTCCAATGTTCTTGTCTGGAGAATCCCAGGGCCCGGGGAGCCTGGTGCGCTGCCGTCTATGAGGTCGCACAGAGTCGGACACGACGGAAGCAACCTAGGAGCAGCAGCAGTAAGTGAGAGCAATGATTTTGCTGAGCGTATTTATCTATACTTAGTAAACGTTGTGTGAAAGGGCATTCTCTATCTAGGTTTGGGGGGTGGGAATTACTGTATTTCAATTCTATTGAAAAAAATTAAGAATGCTACTTAGATCCACTAAGAAATGTCCTGGGTGTTTTATATGCTCTGCTTCATGAAATTAAAAAGAAAATCTACAAGGAAGATGTTATCAACATTCCCATCCCATTTTACAGCTGAGGAAACTGAGGCACAAAGGCACTAGTGAAGTTACAAGAAGTCAAATGGATGATTTCTTTGAGAGCGTATTTATGTACACTCAGTAAACTTTGTGGCAAAGGGCATTGTCTGTCTAGATTGTTGGAGAAAAAAACTCAGTTTTAACTGTCTCTTATAAAAAAAAGAATTTAAGTGTTTTACTTAGATCTCCTAAGTAACAGCCTGGATTTGTCATATGCGCTGCTTCATTTAATCAAAAAAAAAAAAAACCCAAAAAAACAAAGAGGAATGTGTTCTCAACAGTCCCAGTTTATACATGAGTAAACTGAGGCACAAAGGCATTAATGAACTTACTAATATGTGAAAGAGATGCTTTATGGTGAGCGTGCTCATGGACAGAGTAAAATTTGAAGAAACGGCACTGTCTCTAGATCATTGGGGAAAAAAGCTCCTTGTCAACTCCATCTTTTAGAAAAAAAAAACACCAAAATTAAGTATGATACTTAGATCTACTAAACAAAGTCCACCTCGATTTACCTGCTTGCCTGCATTTAATTCAAAAGAAAAACTACAAAAAAAAAAAAAAACAAAAACAAAAAAAAAAAAAAAAAAGAAAAACTACACGGAAGGTGTTCTCAACGTTCCCATTTTATACATGAGGACACTGAAGCACAGAGGTATTAGTGAAGTTGCTAGGAATTGAAAGACATGCGTTTTGGTGAGCATATTTATCTATACTTAGTAAACTTTTTGGGAAAAGACCATCCAGATTGTTGGGGGAAAAATACTCGTTTTCAATTCCATCTCTTACAAAAGTAAACCAAATTAAGTATGTTACTTAGATCTACTAAGAAATGTCCTCGGTGTTTCACATGTTCTGCTTCATTTACTTCAAAAGAAAATCTACGAGGATGGTGTTATCAACATTCCCATTTTATGAATGAGGAAAGTGAGGCACAGAGGCATGAATGAAATTAACTAGTAATTGAAAGACATGCGTTTTGGTGAGGTATTCATCGACCCTTTGCAAAATTCATGAGAATGTGCTTTGACTATCTAGATTGTGAGGAAATAAATCTAGGTTTCAATTCTGTCTATTAAAAAAAACATGAAGTATGTTACTTGGATCTACTAAGCAATGTCCTGGGTATTTTACATGCTCTGCTTCATTTAATTACAAAGAAAATCTACAAGCAGTATGTTATCAACATTCCCATTTTATAGATGAGGAAACTGAGGTGCCGAGGTGTTCATGAAGTGACGAGTGAAAACGATGGGTTTCTTGTCAGCCTATGTATCTATACCTAGGAAACTTGTGGGAAAGGGGTTTGTCTATCTAGACTGTTGGGGCAAAAAAATTCCATTTCAATACTATTTTTCAAAAAAGCAAAACTAAGTATGTTCCTTGGATCTACTAGTAAAGGTCCTCGGTGTTTTACATGCTCTGCTTCATTTAATCCAAAAGAAAATCTTTTAGACTCTGTGGGAGAAGGCGAGGGTGGGATGTTCAGAGAGAACCGCATTGAAACAAGGATACTGTCAAGGGTGAAACAGATCACCAGCCCAGATTGGATGCAGGAGACGGGTGCTCAGGGCTGGTGCACTGGGAAGACCCAGAGGGATGGGGTGGAGAGGGAGGCGGGAGTGGGGATCGGGATGGGGAACACATGTAAATCCATGGCTGATTCATGTCAATGTACGGCAAAAACCACTACAATATTGGAAGGGAATTAGCCTCCAACGAATAAAAATAAATGAAAAAAAACAAAAACAAAAACAAAACAAACAAACCAAAAGAAAATCTACGAGGAAGGTGTTATCAACATTCGCATTTTATAGATGAGGAAACTGAGGTACAGAGACCATTATTAAATCTACTAGTATTTCATGCATTGGAGAAGGAAATGGCACCCCACTCCAATGTTCTTGTCTGGAGAATCCCAGGGCCCGGGGAGCCTGGTGCGCTGCCGTCTATGAGGTCGCACAGAGTCGGACACGACGGAAGCAACCTAGGAGCAGCAGCAGTAAGTGAGAGCAATGATTTTGCTGAGCGTATTTATCTATACTTAGTAAACGTTGTGTGAAAGGGCATTCTCCATCTAGGTTTGGGGGGTGGGAATTACTGTATTTCAATTCTATTGAAAAAAATTAAGAATGCTACTTAGATCCACTAAGAAATGTCCTGGGTGTTTTATATGCTCTGCTTCATGAAATTAAAAAGAAAATCTACAAGGAAGGTGTTATCAACATTCCCATCCCATTTTACAGCTGAGGAAACTGAGGCACAAAGGCACTAGTGAAGTTACAAGAAGTCAAATGGATGATTTCTTTGAGAGCGTATTTATGTACACTCAGTAAACTTTGTGGCAAAGGGCATTGTCTGTCTAGATTGTTGGAGAAAAAAACTCAGTTTTAACTGTCTCTTATAAAAAAAAGAATTTAAGTGTTTTACTTAGATCTCCTAAGTAACAGCCTGGATTTGTCATATGCGCTGCTTCATTTAATCAAAAAAAAAAAAAAACTCAAAAAAACAAAGAGGAATGTGTTCTCAACAGTCCCAGTTTATACATGAGTAAACTGAGGCACAAAGGCATTAATGAACTTACTAATATGTGAAAGAGATGCTTTATGGTGAGCGTGCTCATGGACAGAGTAAAATTTGAAGAAACGGCACTGTCTCTAGATCATTGGGGAAAAAAGCTCCTTGTCAACTCCATCTTTTAGAAAAAAAAAACACCAAAATTAAGTATGATACTTAGATCTACTAAACAAAGTCTACCTCGTTTTACCTGCTTGCCTGCATTTAATTCAAAAGAAAAACTACACGGAAGGTGTTCTCAACGTTCCCATTTTATACATGAGGACACTGAAGCACAGAGGTATTAGTGAAGTTGCTAGGAAGTGAAAGACATGCGTTTTGGTGAGCATATTTAACTATACTTAGTAAACTTTTTGGGAAAAGACCATCCAGATTGTTGGGGGAAAAATACTCGTTTTCAATTCCATCTCTTACAAAAGTAAAACAAATTAAGTATGTTACTTAGATCTACTATGAAATGTCCTCGGTGTTTCACATGTTCTGCTTCATTTACTTCAAAAGAAAATCTACGAGGATGGTGTTATCAACATTCCCATTTTATGAATGAGGAAAGTGAGGCACAGAGGCATGAATGAAATTAACTAGTAATTGAAAGACATGCGTTTTGGTGAGGTATTTATCGACCCTTTGCAAAATTCATGAGAATGTGCTTTGACTATCTAGATTGTGAGGAAATAAATCTAGGTTTCAATTCTGTCTATTTAAAAAAACATGAAGTATGTTACTTGGATCTACTAAGCAATGTCCTGGGTATTTTACATGCTCTGCTTCATTTAATTACAAAGAAAATCTACAAGCAGTATGTTATCAACATTCCCATTTTATAGATGAGGAAACTGAGGTGCCGAGGTGTTCATGAAGTGACGAGTGAAAACGATGGGTTTCTTGTCAGCCTATGTATCTATACCTAGGAAACTTGTGGGAAAGGGGTTTGTCTATCTAGACTGTTGGGGCAAAAAAATTCCATTTCAATACTATTTTTCAAAAAAGCAAAACTAAGTATGTTCCTTGGATCTACTAGTAAAGGTCCTCGGTGTTTTACATGCTCTGCTTCATTTAATCAAAAAGAAAATCTTTTAGACTCTGTGGGAGAAGGCGAGGGTGGGATGTTCAGAGAGAACCGCATTGAAACAAGGATACTGTCAAGGGTGAAACAGATCACCAGCCCAGACTGGATGCAGGAGACGGGTGCTCAGGGCTGGTGCACTGGGAAGACCCAGAGGGATGGGGTGGAGAGGGAGGCGGGAGTGGGGATCGGGATGGGGAACACATGTAAATCCATGGCTGATTCATGTCAATGTACGGCAAAAACCACTACAATATTGGAAAGGAATTAGCCTCCAACGAATAAAAATAAATGAAAAAAAACAAAAACAAAAACAAAACAAACAAACCAAAAGAAAATCTACGAGGAAGGTGTTATCAACATTCGCATTTTATAGATGAGGAAACTGAGGTACAGAGACCATTATTAAATCTACTAGTATTTCATGCATTGGAGAAGGAAATGGCACCCCACTCCAATGTTCTTGTCTGGAGAATCCCAGGGCCCGGGGAGCCTGGTGCGCTGCCGTCTATGAGGTCGCACAGAGTCGGACACGACGGAAGCAACCTAGGAGCAGCAGCAGTAAGTGAGAGCAATGATTTTGCTGAGCGTATTTATCTATACTTAGTAAACGTTGTGTGAAAGGGCATTCTCTATCTAGGTTTGGGGGGTGGGAATTACTGTATTTCAATTCTATTGAAAAAAATTAAGAATGCTACTTAGATCCACTAAGAAATGTCCTGGGTGTTTTATATGCTCTGCTTCATGAAATTAAAAAGAAAATCTACAAGCAAGGTGTTATCAACATTCCCATCCCATTTTACAGCTGAGGAAACTGAGGCACAAAGGCACTAGTGAAGTTACAAGAAGTCAAATGGATGATTTCTTTGAGAGCGTATTTATGTACACTCAGTAAACTTTGTGGCAAAGGGCATTGTCTGTCTAGATTGTTGGAGAAAAAAACTCAGTTTTAACTGTCTCTTATAAAAAAAAGAATTTAAGTGTTTTACTTAGATCTCCTAAGTAACAGCCTGGATTTGTCATATGCGCTGCTTCATTTAATCAAAAAAAAAAAAAAACTCAAAAAAACAAAGAGGAATGTGTTCTCAACAGTCCCAGTTTATACATGAGTAAACTGAGGCACAAAGGCATTAATGAACTTACTAATATGTGAAAGAGATGCTTTATGGTGAGCGTGCTCATGGACAGAGTAAAATTTGAAGAAACGGCACTGTCTCTAGATCATTGGGGAAAAAAGCTCCTTGTCAACTCCATCTTTTAGAAAAAAAAAACACCAAAATTAAGTATGATACTTAGATCTACTAAACAAAGTCTACCTCGTTTTACCTGCTTGCCTGCATTTAATTCAAAAGAAAAACTACACGGAAGGTGTTCTCAACGTTCCCATTTTATACATGAGGACACTGAAGCACAGAGGTATTAGTGAAGTTGCTAGGAAGTGAAAGACATGCGTTTTGGTGAGCATATTTAACTATACTTAGTAAACTTTTTGGGAAAAGACCATCCAGATTGTTGGGGGAAAAATACTCGTTTTCAATTCCATCTCTTACAAAAGTAAACCAAATTAAGTATGTTACTTAGATCTACTATGAAATGTCCTCGGTGTTTCACATGTTCTGCTTCATTTACTTCAAAAGAAAATCTACGAGGATGGTGTTATCAACATTCCCATTTTATGAATGAGGAAAGTGAGGCACAGAGGCATGAATGAAATTAACTAGTAATTGAAAGACATGCGTTTTGGTGAGGTATTTATCGACCCTTTGCAAAATTCATGAGAATGTGCTTTGACTATCTAGATTGTGAGGAAATAAATCTAGGTTTCAATTCTGTCTATTTAAAAAAACATGAAGTATGTTACTTGGATCTACTAAGCAATGTCCTGGGTATTTTACATGCTCTGCTTCATTTAATTACAAAGAAAATCTACAAGCAGTATGTTATCAACATTCCCATTTTATAGATGAGGAAACTGAGGTGCCGAGGTGTTCATGAAGTGACGAGTGAAAACGATGGGTTTCTTGTCAGCCTATGTATCTATACCTAGGAAACTTGTGGGAAAGGGGTTTGTCTATCTAGACTGTTGGGGCAAAAAAATTCCATTTCAATACTATTTTTCAAAAAAGCAAAACTAAGTATGTTCCTTGGATCTACTAGTAAAGGTCCTCGGTGTTTTACATGCTCTGCTTCATTTAATCAAAAAGAAAATCTTTTAGACTCTGTGGGAGAAGGCGAGGGTGGGATGTTCAGAGAGAACCGCATTGAAACAAGGATACTGTCAAGGGTGAAACAGATCACCAGCCCAGATTGGATGCAGGAGACGGGTGCTCAGGGCTGGTGCACTGGGAAGACCCAGAGGGATGGGGTGGAGAGGGAGGCGGGAGTGGGGATCGGGATGGGGAACACATGTAAATCCATGGCTGATTCATGTCAATGTACGGCAAAAACCACTACAATATTGGAAAGGAATTAGCCTCCAACGAATAAAAATAAATGAAAAAAAACAAAAACAAAAACAAAACAAACAAACCAAAAGAAAATCTACGAGGAAGGTGTTATCAACATTCGCATTTTATAGATGAGGAAACTGAGGTACAGAGACCATTATTAAATCTACTAGTATTTCATGCATTGGAGAAGGAAATGGCACCCCACTCCAATGTTCTTGTCTGGAGAATCCCAGGGCCCGGGGAGCCTGGTGCGCTGCCGTCTATGAGGTCGCACAGAGTCGGACACGACGGAAGCAACCTAGGAGCAGCAGCAGTAAGTGAGAGCAATGATTTTGCTGAGCGTATTTATCTATACTTAGTAAACGTTGTGTGAAAGGGCATCCTCTATCTAGGTTTGGGGGGTGGGAATTACTGTATTTCAATTCTATTGAAAAAAATTAAGAATGCTACTTAGATCCACTAAGAAATGTCCTGGGTGTTTTATATGCTCTGCTTCATGAAATTAAAAAGAAAATCTACAAGGAAGGTGTTATCAACATTCCCATCCCATTTTACAGCTGAGGAAACTGAGGCACAAAGGCACTAGTGAAGTTACAAGAAGTCAAATGGATGATTTCTTTGAGAGCGTATTTATGTACACTCAGTAAACTTTGTGGCAAAGGGCATTGTCTGTCTAGATTGTTGGAGAAAAAAACTCAGTTTTAACTGTCTCTTATAAAAAAAAGAATTTAAGTGTTTTACTTAGATCTCCTAAGTAACAGCCTGGATTTGTCATATGCGCTGCTTCATTTAATCAAAAAAAAAAAAAACCCAAAAAAACAAAGAGGAATGTGTTCTCCACAGTCCCAGTTTATACATGAGTAAACTGAGGCACAAAGGCATTAATGAACTTACTAATATGTGAAAGAGATGCTTTATGGTGAGCGTGCTCATGGACAGAGTAAAATTTGAAGAAACGGCACTGTCTCTAGATCATTGGGGAAAAAAGCTCCTTGTCAACTCCATCTTTTAGAAAAAAAAAACACCAAAATTAAGTATGATACTTAGATCTACTAAACAAAGTCCACCTCGTTTTACCTGCTTGCCTGCATTTAATTCAAAAGAAAAACTACACGGAAGGTGTTCTCAACGTTCCCATTTTATACATGAGGACACTGAAGCACAGAGGTATTAGTGAAGTTGCTAGGAAGTGAAAGACATGCGTTTTGGTGAGCATATTTATCTATACTTAGTAAACTTTTTGGGAAAAGACCATCCAGATTGTTGGGGGAAAAATACTCGTTTTCAATTCCATCTCTTACAAAAGTAAACCAAATTAAGTATGTTACTTAGATCTACTAAGAAATGTCCTCGGTGTTTCACATGTTCTGCTTCATTTACTTCAAAAGAAAATCTACGAGGATGGTGTTATCAACATTCCCATTTTATGAATGAGGAAAGTGAGGCACAGAGGCATGAATGAAATTAACTAGTAATTGAAAGACATGCGTTTTGGTGAGGTATTCATCGACCCTTTGCAAAATTCATGAGAATGTGCTTTGACTATCTAGATTGTGAGGAAATAAATCTAGGTTTCAATTCTGTCTATTAAAAAAAACATGAAGTATGTTACTTGGATCTACTAAGCAATGTCCTGGGTATTTTACATGCTCTGCTTCATTTAATTACAAAGAAAATCTACAAGCAGTATGTTATCAACATTCCCATTTTATAGATGAGGAAACTGAGGTGCCGAGGTGTTCATGAAGTGACGAGTGAAAACGATGGGTTTCTTGTCAGCCTATGTATCTATACCTAGGAAACTTGTGGGAAAGGGGTTTGTCTATCTAGACTGTTGGGGCAAAATAATTCCATTTCAATACTATTTTTCAAAAAAGCAAAACTAAGTATGTTCCTTGGATCTACTAGTAAAGGTCCTCGGTGTTTTACATGCTCTGCTTCATTTAATCAAAAAGAAAATCTTTTAGACTCTGTGGGAGAAGGCGAGGGTGGGATGTTCAGAGAGAACAGCATTGAAACAAGGATACTGTCAAGGGTGAAACAGATCACCAGCCCAGATTGGATGCAGGAGACGGGTGCTCAGGGCTGGTGCACTGGGAAGACCCAGAGGGATGGGGTGGAGAGGGAGGCGGGAGTGGGGATCGGGATGGGGAACACATGTAAATCCATGGCTGATTCATGTCAATGTACGGCAAAAACCACTACAATATTGGAAAGGAATTAGCCTCCAACGAATAAAAATAAATGAAAAAAAACAAAAACAAAAACAAAACAAACAAACCAAAAGAAAATCTACGAGGAAGGTGTTATCAACATTCGCATTTTATAGATGAGGAAACTGAGGTACAGAGACCATTATTAAATCTACTAGTATTTCATGCATTGGAGAAGGAAATGGCACCCCACTCCAATGTTCTTGTCTGGAGAATCCCAGGGCCCGGGGAGCCTGGTGCGCTGCCGTCTATGAGGTCGCACAGAGTCGGACACGACGGAAGCAACCTAGGAGCAGCAGCAGTAAGTAAGAGCAATGATTTTGCCGAGCGTATTCATCTATACTTAGTAAACGTTGTGTGAAAGGGCATTCTCTATCTAGGTTTGGGGGGTGGGAATTACTGTATTTCAATTCTATTGAAAAAAATTAAGAATGCTACTTAGATCCACTAAGAAATGTCCTGGGTGTTTTATATGCTCTGCTTCATGAAATTAAAAAGAAAATCTACAAGCAAGGTGTTATCAACATTCCCATCCCATTTTACAGCTGAGGAAACTGAGGCACAAAGGCACTAGTGAAGTTACAAGAAGTCAAATGGATGATTTCTTTGAGAGCGTATTTATGTACACTCAGTAAACTTTGTGGCAAAGGGCATTGTCTGTCTAGATTGTTGGAGAAAAAAACTCAGTTTTAACTGTCTCTTATAAAAAAAAGAATTTAAGTGTTTTACTTAGATCTCCTAAGTAACAGCCTGGATTTGTCATATGCGCTGCTTCATTTAATCAAAAAAAAAAAACAACCCAAAAAAACAAAGAGGAATGTGTTCTCAACAGTCCCAGTTTATACATGAGTAAACTGAGGCACAAAGGCATTAATGAACTTACTAATATGTGAAAGAGATGCTTTATGGTGAGCGTGCTCATGGACAGAGTAAAATTTGAAGAAACGGCACTGTCTCTAGATCATTGGGGAAAAAAGCTCCTTGTCAACTCCATCTTTTAGAAAAAAAAAACACCAAAATTAAGTATGATACTTAGATCTACTAAACAAAGTCTACCTCGTTTTACCTGCTTGCCTGCATTTAATTCAAAAGAAAAACTACACGGAAGGTGTTCTCAACGTTCCCATTTTATACATGAGGACACTGAAGCACAGAGGTATTAGTGAAGTTGCTAGGAAGTGAAAGACATGCGTTTTGGTGAGCATATTTATCTATACTTAGTAAACTTTTTGGGAAAAGACCATCCAGATTGTTGGGGGAAAAATACTCGTTTTCAATTCCATCTCTTACAAAAGTAAACCAAATTAAGTATGTTACTTAGATCTACTAAGAAATGTCCTCGGTGTTTCACATGTTCTGCTTCATTTACTTCAAAAGAAAATCTACGAGGATGGTGTTATCAACATTCCCATTTTATGAATGAGGAAAGTGAGGCACAGAGGCATGAATGAAATTAACTAGTAATTGAAAGACATGCGTTTTGGTGAGGTATTTATCGACCCTTTGCAAAATTCATGAGAATGTGCTTTGACTATCTAGATTGTGAGGAAATAAATCTAGCTTTCAATTCTGTCTATTAAAAAAAACATGAAGTATGTTACTTGGATCTACTAAGCAATGTCCTGGGTATTTTACATGCTCTGCTTCATTTAATTACAAAGAAAATCTACAAGCAGTATGTTATCAACATTCCCATTTTATAGATGAGGAAACTGAGGTGCCGAGGTGTTCATGAAGTGACGAGTGAAAACGATGGGTTTCTTGTCAGCCTATGTATCTATACCTAGGAAACTTGTGGGAAAGGGGTTTGTCTATCTAGACTGTTGGGGCAAAAAAATTCCATTTCAATACTATTTTTCAAAAAAGCAAAACTAAGTATGTTCCTTGGATCTACTAGTAAAGGTCCTCGGTGTTTTACATGCTCTGCTTCATTTAATCAAAAAGAAAATCTTTTAGACTCTGTGGGAGAAGGCGAGGGTGGGATGTTCAGAGAGAACCGCATTGAAACAAGGATACTGTCAAGGGTGAAACAGATCACCAGCCCAGATTGGATGCAGGAGACGGGTGCTCAGGGCTGGTGCACTGGGAAGACCCAGAGGGATGGGGTGGAGAGGGAGGCGGGAGTGGGGATCGGGATGGGGAACACATGTAAATCCATGGCTGATTCATGTCAATGTACGGCAAAAACCACTACAATATTGGAAAGGAATTAGCCTCCAACGAATAAAAATAAATGAAAAAAAAACAAAAACAAAAACAAAACAAACAAACCAAAAGAAAATCTACGAGGAAGGTGTTATCAACATTCGCATTTTATAGATGAGGAAACTGAGGTACAGAGACCATTATTAAATCTACTAGTATTTCATGCATTGGAGAAGGAAATGGCACCCCACTCCAATGTTCTTGTCTGGAGAATCCCAGGGCCCGGGGAGCCTGGTGCGCTGCCATCTATGAGGTCGCACAGAGTCGGACACGACGGAAGCAACCTAGGAGCAGCAGCAGTAAGTGCGAGCAATGATTTTGCTGAGCGTATTTATCTATACTTAGTAAACGTTGTGTGAAAGGGCATTCTCTATCTAGGTTTGGGGGGTGGGAATTACTGTATTTCAATTCTATTGAAAAAAATTAAGAATGCTACTTAGATCCACTAAGAAATGTCCTGGGTGTTTTATATGCTCTGCTTCATGAAATTAAAAAGAAAATCTACAAGGAAGGTGTTATCAACATTCCCATCCCATTTTACAGCTGAGGAAACTGAGGCACAAAGGCACTAGTGAAGTTACAAGAAGTCAAATGGATGATTTCTTTGAGAGCGTATTTATGTACACTCAGTAAACTTTGTGGCAAAGGGCATTGTCTGTCTAGATTGTTGGAGAAAAAAACTCAGTTTTAACTGTCTCTTATAAAAAAAAGAATTTAAGTGTTTTACTTAGATCTCCTAAGTAACAGCCTGGATTTGTCATATGCGCTGCTTCATTTAATCAAAAAAGAAAAAACCAAAAAAACAAAGAGGAATGTGTTCTCAACAGTCCCAGTTTATACATGAGTAAACTGAGGCACAAAGGCATTAATGAACTTACTAATATGTGAAAGAGATGCTTTATGGTGAGCGTGCTCATGGACAGAGTAAAATTTGAAGAAACGGCACTGTCTCTAGATCATTGGGGAAAAAAGCTCCTTGTCAACTCCATCTTTTAGAAAAAAAAAACACCAAAATTAAGTATGATACTTAGATCTACTAAACAAAGTCCACCTCGTTTTACCTGCTTGCCTGCATTTAATTCAAAAGAAAAACTACACGGAAGGTGTTCTCAACGTTCCCATTTTATACATGAGGACACTGAAGCACAGAGGTATTAGTGAAGTTGCTAGGAAGTGAAAGATATGCGTTTTGGTGAGCATATTTATCTATACTTAGTAAACTTTTTGGGAAAAGACCATCCAGATTGTTGGGGGAAAAATACTCGTTTTCAATTCCATCTCTTACAAAAGTAAACCAAATTAAGTATGTTACTTAGATCTACTAAGAAATGTCCTCGGTGTTTCACATGTTCTGCTTCATTTACTTCAAAAGAAAATCTACGAGGATGGTGTTATCAACATTCCCATTTTATGAATGAGGAAAGTGAGGCACAGAGGCATGAATGAAATTAACTAGTAATTGAAAGACATGCGTTTTGGTGAGGTATTCATCGACCCTTTGCAAAATTCATGAGAATGTGCTTTGACTATCTAGATTGTGAGGAAATAAATCTAGGTTTCAATTCTGTCTATTAAAAAAAACATGAAGTATGTTACTTGGATCTACTAAGCAATGTCCTGGGTATTTTACATGCTCTGCTTCATTTAATTACAAAGAAAATCTACAAGCAGTATGTTATCAACATTCCCATTTTATAGATGAGGAAACTGAGGTGCCGAGGTGTTCATGACGTGACAAGTGAGTGAAAACGATGGGTTTCTTGTCAGCCTATGTATCTATACCTAGGAAACTTGTGGGAAAGGGGTTTGTCTATCTAGACTGTTGGGGCAAAAAAATTCCATTTCAATACTATTTTTCAAAAAAGCAAAACTAAGTATGTTCCTTGGATCTACTAGTAAAGGTCCTCGGTGTTTTACATGCTCTGCTTCATTTAATCAAAAAGAAAATCTTTTAGACTCTGTGGGAGAAGGCGAGGGTGGGATGTTCAGAGAGAACAGCATTGAAACACGGGTACTGTCAAGGGTGAAACAGATCACCAGCCCAGATTGGATGCAGGAGACGGGTGCTCAGGGCTGGTGCACTGGGAAGACCCAGAGGGATGGGGTGGAGAGGGAGGCGGGAGTGGGGATCGGGATGGGGAACACATGTAAATCCATGGCTGATTTATGTCAATGTACGGCAAAAACCACTACAATATTGGAAAGGAATTAGCCTCCAACGAATAAAAATAAATGAAAAAAAAAAACAAAAACAAATACAAAACAAACAAACCAAAAGAAAATCTACAAGGAAGGTGTTATCAACATTCGCATTTTATAGATGAGGAAACTGAGGTACAGAGACCATTATTAAATATACTAGTATTTCATGCATTGGAGAAGGAAATGGCACCCCACTCCAATGTTCTTGTCTGGAGAATCCCAGGGCCCGGGGAGCCTGGTGCGCTGCCGTCTATGAGGTCGCACAGAGTCGGACACGACGGAAGCAACCTAGGAGCAGCAGCAGTAAGTGAGAGCAATGATTTTGCTGAGCGTATTTATCTATACTTAGTAAACGTTGTGTGAAAGGGCATTCTCTATCTAGGTTTGGGGGGTGGGAATTACTGTATTTCAATTCTATTGAAAAAAATTAAGAATGCTACTTAGATCCACTAAGAAATGTCCTGGGTGTTTTATATGCTCTGCTTCATGAAATTAAAAAGAAAATCTACAAGGAAGGTGTTATCAACATTCCCATCTCATTTTACAGCTGAGGAAACTGAGGCACAAAGGCACTAGTGAAGTTACAAGAAGTCAAATGGATGATTTCTTTGAGAGCGTATTTATGTACACTCAGTAAACTTTGTGGCAAAGGGCATTGTCTGTCTAGATTGTTGGAGAAAAAAACTCAGTTTTAACTGTCTCTTATAAAAAAAAGAATTTAAGTGTTTTACTTAGATCTCCTAAGTAACACCCTGGATTTGTCATATGCGCTGCTTCATTTAATCAAAAAAAAAAAAACCCAAAAAAACAAAGAGGAATGTGTTCTCAACAGTCCCAGTTTATACATGAGTAAACTGAGGCACAAAGGCATTAATGAACTTACTAATATGTGAAAGAGATGCTTTATGGTGAGCGTGCTCATGGACAGAGTAAAATTTGAAGAAACGGCACTGTCTCTAGATCATTGGGGAAAAAAGCTCCTTGTCAACTCCATCTTTTAGAAAAAAAAAACACCAAAATTAAGTATGATACTTAGATCTACTAAACAAAGTCCACCTCGTTTTACCTGCTTGCCTGCATTTAATTCAAAAGAAAAACTACACGGAAGGTGTTCTCAACGTTCCCATTTTATACATGAGGACACTGAAGCACAGAGGTATTAGTGAAGTTGCTAGGAAGTGAAAGACATGCGTTTTGGTGAGCATATTTATCTATACTTAGTAAACTTTTTGGGAAAAGACCATCCAGATTGTTGGGGGAAAAATACTCGTTTTCAATTCCATCTCTTACAAAAGTAAACCAAATTAAGTATGTTACTTAGATCTACTAAGAAATGTCCTCGGTGTTTCACATGTTCTGCTTCATTTACTTCAAAAGAAAATCTACGAGGATGGTGTTATCAACATTCCCATTTTATGAATGAGGAAAGTGAGGCACAGAGGCATGAATGAAATTAACTAGTAATTGAAAGACATGCGTTTTGGTGAGGTATTCATCGACCCTTTGCAAAATTCATGAGAATGTGCTTTGACTATCTAGATTGTGAGGAAATAAATCTAGGTTTCAATTCTGTCTATTAAAAAAAACATGAAGTATGTTACTTGGATCTACTAAGCAATGTCCTGGGTATTTTACATGCTCTGCTTCATTTAATTACAAAGAAAATCTACAAGCAGTATGTTATCAACATTCCCATTTTATAGATGAGGAAACTGAGGTGCCGAGGTGTTCATGAAGTGACGAGTGAAAACGATGGGTTTCTTGTCAGCCTATGTATCTATACCTAGGAAACTTGTGGGAAAGGGGTTTGTCTATCTAGACTGTTGGGGCAAAAAAATTCCATTTCAATACTATTTTTCAAAAAAGCAAAACTAAGTATGTTCCTTGGATCTACTAGTAAAGGTCCTCGGTGTTTTACATGCTCTGCTTCATTTAATCAAAAAGAAAATCTTTTAGACTCTGTGGGAGAAGGCGAGGGTGGGATGTTCAGAGAGAACCGCATTGAAACAAGGATACTGTCAAGGGTGAAACAGATCACCAGCCCAGATTGGATGCAGGAGACGGGTGCTCAGGGCTGGTGCACTGGGAAGACCCAGAGGGATGGGGTGGAGAGGGAGGCGGGAGTGGGGATCGGGATGGGGAACACATGTAAATCCATGGCTGATTCATGTCAATGTACGGCAAAAACCACTACAATATTGGAAAGGAATTAGCCTCCAACGAATAAAAATAAATGAAAAAAAACAAAAACAAAAACAAAACAAACAAACCAAAAGAAAATCTACGAGGAAGGTGTTATCAACATTCGCATTTTATAGATGAGGAAACTGAGGTACAGAGACCATTATTAAATCTACTAGTATTTCATGCATTGGAGAAGGAAATGGCACCCCACTCCAATGTTCTTGTCTGGAGAATCCCAGGGCCCGGGGAGCCTGGTGCGCTGCCATCTATGAGGTCGCACAGAGTCGGACACGACGGAAGCAACCTAGGAGCAGCAGCAGTAAGTGAGAGCAATGATTTTGCTGAGCGTATTTATCTATACTTAGTAAACGTTGTGTGAAAGGGCATTCTCTATCTAGGTTTGGGGGGTGGGAATTACTGTATTTCAATTCTATTGAAAAAAATTAAGAATGCTACTTAGATCCACTAAGAAATGTCCTGGGTGTTTTATATGCTCTGCTTCATGAAATTAAAAAGAAAATCTACAAGCAAGGTGTTATCAACATTCCCATCCCATTTTACAGCTGAGGAAACTGAGGCACAAAGGCACTAGTGAAGTTACAAGAAGTCAAATGGATGATTTCTTTGAGAGCGTATTTATGTACACTCAGTAAACTTTGTGGCAAAGGGCATTGTCTGTCTAGATTGTTGGAGAAAAAAACTCAGTTTTAACTGTCTCTTATAAAAAAAAGAATTTAAGTGTTTTACTTAGATCTCCTAAGTAACAGCCTGGATTTGTCATACGCGCTGCTTCACTTAATCAAAAAAAAAAAAACCCAAAAAACAAAGAGGAATGTGTTCTCAACAGTCCCAGTTTATACATGAGTAAACTGAGGCACAAAGGCATTAATGAACTTACTAATATGTGAAAGAGATGCTTTATGGTGAGCGTGCTCATGGACAGAGTAAAATTTGAAGAAACGGCACTGTCTCTAGATCATTGGGGAAAAAAGCTCCTTGTCAACTCCATCTTTTAGAAAAAAAAAACACCAAAATTAAGTATGATACTTAGATCTACTAAACAAAGTCCACCTCGTTTTACCTGCTTGCCTGCATTTAATTCAAAAGAAAAACTACACGGAAGGTGTTCTCAACGTTCCCATTTTATACATGAGGACACTGAAGCACAGAGGTATTAGTGAAGTTGCTAGGAAGTGAAAGACATGCGTTTTGGTGAGCATATTTATCTATACTTAGTAAACTTTTTGGGAAAAGACCATCCAGATTGTTGGGGGAAAAATACTCGTTTTCAATTCCATCTCTTACAAAAGTAAACCAAATTAAGTATGTTACTTAGATCTACTAAGAAATGTCCTCGGTGTTTCACATGTTCTGCTTCATTTACTTCAAAAGAAAATCTACGAGGATGGTGTTATCAACATTCCCATTTTATGAATGAGGAAAGTGAGGCACAGAGGCATGAATGAAATTAACTAGTAATTGAAAGACATGCGTTTTGGTGAGGTATTCATCGACCCTTTGCAAAATTCATGAGAATGTGCTTTGACTATCTAGATTGTGAGGAAATAAATCTAGGTTTCAATTCTGTCTATTAAAAAAAACATGAAGTATGTTACTTGGATCTACTAAGCAATGTCCTGGGTATTTTACATGCTCTGCTTCATTTAATTACAAAGAAAATCTACAAGCAGTATGTTATCAACATTCCCATTTTATAGATGAGGAAACTGAGGTGCCGAGGTGTTCATGAAGTGACGAGTGAAAACGATGGGTTTCTTGTCAGCCTATGTATCTATACCTAGGAAACTTGTGGGAAAGGGGTTTGTCTATCTAGACTGTTGGGGCAAAAAAATTCCATTTCAATACTATTTTTCAAAAAAGCAAAACTAAGTATGTTCCTTGGATCTACTAGTAAAGGTCCTCGGTGTTTTACATGCTCTGCTTCATTTAATCAAAAAGAAAATCTTTTAGACTCTGTGGGAGAAGGCGAGGGTGGGATGTTCAGAGAGAACCGCATTGAAACAAGGATACTGTCAAGGGTGAAACAGATCACCAGCCCAGATTGGATGCAGGAGACGGGTGCTCAGGGCTGGTGCACTGGGAAGACCCAGAGGGATGGGGTGGAGAGGGAGGCGGGAGTGGGGATCGGGATGGGGAACACATGTAAATCCATGGCTGATTCATGTCAATGTACGGCAAAAACCACTACAATATTGGAAAGGAATTAGCCTCCAACGAATAAAAATAAATGAAAAAAAACAAAAACAAAAACAAAACAAACAAACCAAAAGAAAATCTACGAGGAAGGTGTTATCAACATTCGCATTTTATAGATGAGGAAACTGAGGTACAGAGACCATTATTAAATCTACTAGTATTTCATGCATTGGAGAAGGAAATGGCACCCCACTCCAATGTTCTTGTCTGGAGAATCCCAGGGCCCGGGGAGCCTGGTGCGCTGCCATCTATGAGGTCGCACAGAGTCGGACACGACGGAAGCAACCTAGGAGCAGCAGCAGTAAGTGAGAGCAATGATTTTGCTGAGCGTATTTATCTATACTTAGTAAACGTTGTGTGAAAGGGCATTCTCTATCTAGGTTTGGGGGGTGGGAATTACTGTATTTCAATTCTATTGAAAAAAATTAAGAATGCTACTTAGATCCACTAAGAAATGTCCTGGGTGTTTTATATGCTCTGCTTCATGAAATTAAAAAGAAAATCTACAAGCAAGGTGTTATCAACATTCCCATCCCATTTTACAGCTGAGGAAACTGAGGCACAAAGGCACTAGTGAAGTTACAAGAAGTCAAATGGATGATTTCTTTGAGAGCGTATTTATGTACACTCAGTAAACTTTGTGGCAAAGGGCATTGTCTGTCTAGATTGTTGGAGAAAAAAACTCAGTTTTAACTGTCTCTTATAAAAAAAAGAATTTAAGTGTTTTACTTAGATCTCCTAAGTAACAGCCTGGATTTGTCATACGCGCTGCTTCACTTAATCAAAAAAAAAAAAACCCAAAAAACAAAGAGGAATGTGTTCTCAACAGTCCCAGTTTATACATGAGTAAACTGAGGCACAAAGGCATTAATGAACTTACTAATATGTGAAAGAGATGCTTTATGGTGAGCGTGCTCATGGACAGAGTAAAATTTGAAGAAACGGCACTGTCTCTAGATCATTGGGGAAAAAAGCTCCTTGTCAACTCCATCTTTTAGAAAAAAAAAACACCAAAATTAAGTATGATACTTAGATCTACTAAACAAAGTCCACCTCGTTTTACCTGCTTGCCTGCATTTAATTCAAAAGAAAAACTACACGGAAGGTGTTCTCAACGTTCCCATTTTATACATGAGGACACTGAAGCACAGAGGTATTAGTGAAGTTGCTAGGAAGTGAAAGACATGCGTTTTGGTGAGCATATTTATCTATACTTAGTAAACTTTTTGGGAAAAGACCATCCAGATTGTTGGGGGAAAAATACTCGTTTTCAATTCCATCTCTTACAAAAGTAAACCAAATTAAGTATGTTACTTAGATCTACTAAGAAATGTCCTCGGTGTTTCACATGTTCTGCTTCATTTACTTCAAAAGAAAATCTACGAGGATGGTGTTATCAACATTCCCATTTTATGAATGAGGAAAGTGAGGCACAGAGGCATGAATGAAATTAACTAGTAATTGAAAGACATGCGTTTTGGTGAGGTATTCATCGACCCTTTGCAAAATTCATGAGAATGTGCTTTGACTATCTAGATTGTGAGGAAATAAATCTAGGTTTCAATTCTGTCTATTAAAAAAAACATGAAGTATGTTACTTGGATCTACTAAGCAATGTCCTGGGTATTTTACATGCTCTGCTTCATTTAATTACAAAGAAAATCTACAAGCAGTATGTTATCAACATTCCCATTTTATAGATGAGGAAACTGAGGTGCCGAGGTGTTCATGAAGTGACGAGTGAAAACGATGGGTTTCTTGTCAGCCTATGTATCTATACCTAGGAAACTTGTGGGAAAGGGGTTTGTCTATCTAGACTGTTGGGGCAAAAAAATTCCATTTCAATACTATTTTTCAAAAAAGCAAAACTAAGTATGTTCCTTGGATCTACTAGTAAAGGTCCTCGGTGTTTTACATGCTCTGCTTCATTTAATCAAAAAGAAAATCTTTTAGACTCTGTGGGAGAAGGCGAGGGTGGGATGTTCAGAGAGAACCGCATTGAAACAAGGATACTGTCAAGGGTGAAACAGATCACCAGCCCAGATTGGATGCAGGAGACGGGTGCTCAGGGCTGGTGCACTGGGAAGACCCAGAGGGATGGGGTGGAGAGGGAGGCGGGAGTGGGGATCGGGATGGGGAACACATGTAAATCCATGGCTGATTCATGTCAATGTACGGCAAAAACCACTACAATATTGGAAAGGAATTAGCCTCCAACGAATAAAAATAAATGAAAAAAAACAAAAACAAAAACAAAACAAACAAACCAAAAGAAATCTACGAGGAAGGTGTTATCAACATTCGCATTTTATAGATGAGGAAACTGAGGTACAGAGACCATTATTAAATCTACTAGTATTTCATGCATTGGAGAAGGAAATGGCACCCCACTCCAATGTTCTTGTCTGGAGAATCCCAGGGCCCGGGGAGCCTGGTGCGCTGCCATCTATGAGGTCGCACAGAGTCGGACACGACGGAAGCAACCTAGGAGCAGCAGCAGTAAGTGAGAGCAATGATTTTGCTGAGCGTATTTATCTATACTTAGTAAACGTTGTGTGAAAGGGCATTCTCTATCTAGGTTTGGGGGGTGGGAATTACTGTATTTCAATTCTATTGAAAAAAATTAAGAATGCTACTTAGATCCACTAAGAAATGTCCTGGGTGTTTTATATGCTCTGCTTCATGAAATTAAAAAGAAAATCTACAAGCAAGGTGTTATCAACATTCCCATCCCATTTTACAGCTGAGGAAACTGAGGCACAAAGGCACTAGTGAAGTTACAAGAAGTCAAATGGATGATTTCTTTGAGAGCGTATTTATGTACACTCAGTAAACTTTGTGGCAAAGGGCATTGTCTGTCTAGATTGTTGGAGAAAAAAACTCAGTTTTAACTGTCTCTTATAAAAAAAAGAATTTAAGTGTTTTACTTAGATCTCCTAAGTAACAGCCTGGATTTGTCATACGCGCTGCTTCACTTAATCAAAAAAAAAAAAAAACCCAAAAAACAAAGAGGAATGTGTTCTCAACAGTCCCAGTTTATACATGAGTAAACTGAGGCACAAAGGCATTAATGAACTTACTAATATGTGAAAGAGATGCTTTATGGTGAGCGTGCTCATGGACAGAGTAAAATTTGAAGAAACGGCACTGTCTCTAGATCATTGGGGAAAAAAGCTCCTTGTCAACTCCATCTTTTAGAAAAAAAAAACACCAAAATTAAGTATGATACTTAGATCTACTAAACAAAGTCCACCTCGTTTTACCTGCTTGCCTGCATTTAATTCAAAAGAAAAACTACACGGAAGGTGTTCTCAACGTTCCCATTTTATACATGAGGACACTGAAGCACAGAGGTATTAGTGAAGTTGCTAGGAAGTGAAAGACATGCATTTTGGTGAGCATATTTATCTATACTTAGTAAACTTTTTGGGAAAAGACCATCCAGATTGTTGGGGGAAAAATACTCGTTTTCAATTCCATCTCTTACAAAAGTAAACCAAATTAAGTATGTTACTTAGATCTACTAAGAAATGTCCTCGGTGTTTCACATGTTCTGCTTCATTTACTTCAAAAGAAAATCTACGAGGATGGTGTTATCAACATTCCCATTTTATGAATGAGGAAAGTGAGGCACAGAGGCATGAATGAAATTAACTAGTAATTGAAAGACATGCGTTTTGGTGAGGTATTCATCGACCCTTTGCAAAATTCATGAGAATGTGCTTTGACTATCTAGATTGTGAGGAAATAAATCTAGGTTTCAATTCTGTCTATTAAAAAAAACATGTTACTTGGATCTACTAAGCAATGTCCTGGGTATTTTACATGCTCTGCTTCATTTAATTACAAAGAAAATCTACAAGCAGTATGTTATCAACATTCCCATTTTATAGATGAGGAAACTGAGGTGCCGAGGTGTTCATGAAGTGACGAGTGAAAACGATGGGTTTCTTGTCAGCCTATGTATCTATACCTAGGAAACTTGTGGGAAAGGGGTTTGTCTATCTAGACTGTTGGGGCAAAAAAATTCCATTTCAATACTATTTTTCAAAAAAGCAAAACTAAGTATGTTCCTTGGATCTACTAGTAAAGGTCCTCGGTGTTTTACATGCTCTGCTTCATTTAATCAAAAAGAAAATCTTTTAGACTCTGTGGGAGAAGGCGAGGGTGGGATGTTCAGAGAGAACCGCATTGAAACAAGGATACTGTCAAGGGTGAAACAGATCACCAGCCCAGATTGGATGCAGGAGACGGGTGCTCAGGGCTGGTGCACTGGGAAGACCCAGAGGGATGGGGTGGAGAGGGAGGCGGGAGTGGGGATCGGGATGGGGAACACATGTAAATCCATGGCTGATTCATGTCAATGTACGGCAAAAACCACTACAATATTGGAAAGGAATTAGCCTCCAACGAATAAAAATAAATGAAAAAAAACAAAAACAAAAACAAAACAAACAAACCAAAAGAAATCTACGAGGAAGGTGTTATCAACATTCGCATTTTATAGATGAGGAAACTGAGGTACAGAGACCATTATTAAATCTACTAGTATTTCATGCATTGGAGAAGGAAATGGCACCCCACTCCAATGTTCTTGTCTGGAGAATCCCAGGGCCCGGGGAGCCTGGTGCGCTGCCATCTATGAGGTCGCACAGAGTCGGACACGACGGAAGCAACCTAGGAGCAGCAGCAGTAAGTGAGAGCAATGATTTTGCTGAGCGTATTTATCTATACTTAGTAAACGTTGTGTGAAAGGGCATTCTCTATCTAGGTTTGGGGGGTGGGAATTACTGTATTTCAATTCTATTGAAAAAAATTAAGAATGCTACTTAGATCCACTAAGAAATGTCCTGGGTGTTTTATATGCTCTGCTTCATGAAATTAAAAAGAAAATCTACAAGCAAGGTGTTATCAACATTCCCATCCCATTTTACAGCTGAGGAAACTGAGGCACAAAGGCACTAGTGAAGTTACAAGAAGTCAAATGGATGATTTCTTTGAGAGCGTATTTATGTACACTCAGTAAACTTTGTGGCAAAGGGCATTGTCTGTCTAGATTGTTGGAGAAAAAAACTCAGTTTTAACTGTCTCTTATAAAAAAAAGAATTTAAGTGTTTTACTTAGATCTCCTAAGTAACAGCCTGGATTTGTCATACGCGCTGCTTCACTTAATCAAAAAAAAAAAAACCCAAAAAACAAAGAGGAATGTGTTCTCAACAGTCCCAGTTTATACATGAGTAAACTGAGGCACAAAGGCATTAATGAACTTACTAATATGTGAAAGAGATGCTTTATGGTGAGCGTGCTCATGGACAGAGTAAAATTTGAAGAAACGGCACTGTCTCTAGATCATTGGGGAAAAAAGCTCCTTGTCAACTCCATCTTTTAGAAAAAAAAAACACCAAAATTAAGTATGATACTTAGATCTACTAAACAAAGTCCACCTCGTTTTACCTGCTTGCCTGCATTTAATTCAAAAGAAAAACTACACGGAAGGTGTTCTCAACGTTCCCATTTTATACATGAGGACACTGAAGCACAGAGGTATTAGTGAAGTTGCTAGGAAGTGAAAGACATGCATTTTGGTGAGCATATTTATCTATACTTAGTAAACTTTTTGGGAAAAGACCATCCAGATTGTTGGGGGAAAAATACTCGTTTTCAATTCCATCTCTTACAAAAGTAAACCAAATTAAGTATGTTACTTAGATCTACTAAGAAATGTCCTCGGTGTTTCACATGTTCTGCTTCATTTACTTCAAAAGAAAATCTACGAGGATGGTGTTATCAACATTCCCATTTTATGAATGAGGAAAGTGAGGCACAGAGGCATGAATGAAATTAACTAGTAATTGAAAGACATGCGTTTTGGTGAGGTATTCATCGACCCTTTGCAAAATTCATGAGAATGTGCTTTGACTATCTAGATTGTGAGGAAATAAATCTAGGTTTCAATTCTGTCTATTAAAAAAAACATGAAGTATGTTACTTGGATCTACTAAGCAATGTCCTGGGTATTTTACATGCTCTGCTTCATTTAATTACAAAGAAAATCTACAAGCAGTATGTTATCAACATTCCCATTTTATAGATGAGGAAACTGAGGTGCCGAGGTGTTCATGAAGTGACGAGTGAAAACGATGGGTTTCTTGTCAGCCTATGTATCTATACCTAGGAAACTTGTGGGAAAGGGGTTTGTCTATCTAGACTGTTGGGGCAAAAAAATTCCATTTCAATACTATTTTTCAAAAAAGCAAAACTAAGTATGTTCCTTGGATCTACTAGTAAAGGTCCTCGGTGTTTTACATGCTCTGCTTCATTTAATCAAAAAGAAAATCTTTTAGACTCTGTGGGAGAAGGCGAGGGTGGGATGTTCAGAGAGAACAGCATTGAAACAAGGATACTGTCAAGGGTGAAACAGATCACCAGCCCAGATTGGATGCAGGAGACGGGTGCTCAGGGCTGGTGCACTGGGAAGACCCAGAGGGATGGGGTGGAGAGGGAGGCGGGAGTGGGGATCGGGATGGGGAACACATGTAAATCCATGGCTGATTCATGTCAATGTACGGCAAAAACCACTACAATATTGGAAAGGAATTAGCCTCCAACGAATAAAAATAAATGAAAAAAAACAAAAACAAAAACAAAACAAACAAACCAAAAGAAAATCTACGAGGAAGGTGTTATCAACATTCGCATTTTATAGATGAGGAAACTGAGGTACAGAGACCATTATTAAATCTACTAGTATTTCATGCATTGGAGAAGGAAATGGCACCCCACTCCAATGTTCTTGTCTGGAGAATCCCAGGGCCCGGGGAGCCTGGTGCGCTGCCATCTATGAGGTCGCACAGAGTCGGACACGACGGAAGCAACCTAGGAGCAGCAGCAGTAAGTGAGAGCAATGATTTTGCTGAGCGTATTTATCTATACTTAGTAAACGTTGTGTGAAAGGGCATTCTCTATCTAGGTTTGGGGGGTGGGAATTACTGTATTTCAATTCTATTGAAAAAAATTAAGAATGCTACTTAGATCCACTAAGAAATGTCCTGGGTGTTTTATATGCTCTGCTTCATGAAATTAAAAAGAAAATCTACAAGCAAGGTGTTATCAACATTCCCATCCCATTTTACAGCTGAGGAAACTGAGGCACAAAGGCACTAGTGAAGTTACAAGAAGTCAAATGGATGATTTCTTTGAGAGCGTATTTATGTACACTCAGTAAACTTTGTGGCAAAGGGCATTGTCTGTCTAGATTGTTGGAGAAAAAAACTCAGTTTTAACTGTCTCTTATAAAAAAAAGAATTTAAGTGTTTTACTTAGATCTCCTAAGTAACACCCTGGATTTGTCATATGCGCTGCTTCATTTAATCAAAAAAAAAAAACCCAAAAAAACAAAGAGGAATGTGTTCTCAACAGTCCCAGTTTATACATGAGTAAACTGAGGCACAAAGGCATTAATGAACTTACTAATATGTGAAAGAGATGCTTTATGGTGAGCGTGCTCATGGACAGAGTAAAATTTGAAGAAACGGCACTGTCTCTAGATCATTGGGGAAAAAAGCTCCTTGTCAACTCCATCTTTTAGAAAAAAAAAACACCAAAATTAAGTATGATACTTAGATCTACTAAACAAAGTCCACCTCGTTTTACCTGCTTGCCTGCATTTAATTCAAAAGAAAAACTACACGGAAGGTGTTCTCAACGTTCCCATTTTATACATGAGGACACTGAAGCACAGAGGTATTAGTGAAGTTGCTAGGAAGTGAAAGACATGCGTTTTGGTGAGCATATTTATCTATACTTAGTAAACTTTTTGGGAAAAGACCATCCAGATTGTTGGGGGAAAAATACTCGTTTTCAATTCCATCTCTTACAAAAGTAAACCAAATTAAGTATGTTACTTAGATCTACTAAGAAATGTCCTCGGTGTTTCACATGTTCTGCTTCATTTACTTCAAAAGAAAATCTACGAGGATGGTGTTATCAACATTCCCATTTTATGAATGAGGAAAGTGAGGCACAGAGGCATGAATGAAATTAACTAGTAATTGAAAGACATGCGTTTTGGTGAGGTATTCATCGACCCTTTGCAAAATTCATGAGAATGTGCTTTGACTATCTAGATTGTGAGGAAATAAATCTAGGTTTCAATTCTGTCTATTAAAAAAAACATGAAGTATGTTACTTGGATCTACTAAGCAATGTCCTGGGTATTTTACATGCTCTGCTTCATTTAATTACAAAGAAAATCTACAAGCAGTATGTTATCAACATTCCCATTTTATAGATGAGGAAACTGAGGTGCCGAGGTGTTCATGAAGTGACGAGTGAAAACGATGGGTTTCTTGTCAGCCTATGTATCTATACCTAGGAAACTTGTGGGAAAGGGGTTTGTCTATCTAGACTGTTGGGGCAAAAAAATTCCATTTCAATACTATTTTTCAAAAAAGCAAAACTAAGTATGTTCCTTGGATCTACTAGTAAAGGTCCTCGGTGTTTTACATGCTCTGCTTCATTTAATCAAAAAGAAAATCTTTTAGACTCTGTGGGAGAAGGCGAGGGTGGGATGTTCAGAGAGAACAGCATTGAAACAAGGATACTGTCAAGGGTGAAACAGATCACCAGCCCAGATTGGATGCAGGAGACGGGTGCTCAGGGCTGGTGCACTGGGAAGACCCAGAGGGATGGGGTGGAGAGGGAGGCGGGAGTGGGGATCGGGATGGGGAACTCATGTAAATCCATGGCTGATTCATGTCAATGTACGGCAAAAACCACTACAATATTGGAAAGGAATTAGCCTCCAACGAATAAAAATAAATGAAAAAAAACAAAAACAAAAACAAAACAAACAAACCAAAAGAAAATCTACGAGGAAGGTGTTATCAACATTCGCATTTTATAGATGAGGAAACTGAGGTACAGAGACCATTATTAAATCTACTAGTATTTCATGCATTGGAGAAGGAAATGGCACCCCACTCCAATGTTCTTGTCTGGAGAATCCCAGGGCCCGGGGAGCCTGGTGCGCTGCCGTCTATGAGGTCGCACAGAGTCGGACACGACGGAAGCAACCTAGGAGCAGCAGCAGTAAGTGAGAGCAATGATTTTGCTGAGCGTATTTATCTATACTTAGTAAACGTTGTGTGAAAGGGCATTCTCTATCTAGGTTTGGGGGGTGGGAATTACTGTATTTCAATTCTATTGAAAAAAATTAAGAATGCTACTTAGATCCACTAAGAAATGTCCTGGGTGTTTTATATGCTCTGCTTCATGAAATTAAAAAGAAAATCTACAAGGAAGGTGTTATCAACATTCCCATCCCATTTTACAGCTGAGGAAACTGAGGCACAAAGGCACTAGTGAAGTTACAAGAAGTCAAATGGATGATTTCTTTGAGAGCGTATTTATGTACACTCAGTAAACTTTGTGGCAAAGGGCATTGTCTGTCTAGATTGTTGGAGAAAAAAACTCAGTTTTAACTGTCTCTTATAAAAAAAAGAATTTAAGTGTTTTACTTAGATCTCCTAAGTAACACCCTGGATTTGTCATATGCGCTGCTTCATTTAATCAAAAAAAAAAAACCCAAAAAAACAAAGAGGAATGTGTTCTCAACAGTCCCAGTTTATACATGAGTAAACTGAGGCACAAAGGCATTAATGAACTTACTAATATGTGAAAGAGATGCTTTATGGTGAGCGTGCTCATGGACAGAGTAAAATTTGAAGAAACGGCACTGTCTCTAGATCATTGGGGAAAAAAGCTCCTTGTCAACTCCATCTTTTAGAAAAAAAAAAACACCAAAATTAAGTATGATACTTAGATCTACTAAACAAAGTCCACCTCGTTTTACCTGCTTGCCTGCATTTAATTCAAAAGAAAAACTACACGGAAGGTGTTCTCAACGTTCCCATTTTATACATGAGGACACTGAAGCACAGAGGTATTAGTGAAGTTGCTAGGAAGTGAAAGACATGCGTTTTGGTGAGCATATTTATCTATACTTAGTAAACTTTTTGGGAAAAGACCATCCAGATTGTTGGGGGAAAAATACTCGTTTTCAATTCCATCTCTTACAAAAGTAAACCAAATTAAGTATGTTACTTAGATCTACTAAGAAATGTCCTCGGTGTTTCACATGTTCTGCTTCATTTACTTCAAAAGAAAATCTACGAGGATGGTGTTATCAACATTCCCATTTTATGAATGAGGAAAGTGAGGCACAGAGGCATGAATGAAATTAACTAGTAATTGAAAGACATGCGTTTTGGTGAGGTATTCATCGACCCTTTGCAAAATTCATGAGAATGTGCTTTGACTATCTAGATTGTGAGGAAATAAATCTAGGTTTCAATTCTGTCTATTAAAAAAAACATGAAGTATGTTACTTGGATCTACTAAGCAATGTCCTGGGTATTTTACATGCTCTGCTTCATTTAATTACAAAGAAAATCTACAAGCAGTATGTTATCAACATTCCCATTTTATAGATGAGGAAACTGAGGTGCCGAGGTGTTCATGAAGTGACGAGTGAAAACGATGGGTTTCTTGTCAGCCTATGTATCTATACCTAGGAAACTTGTGGGAAAGGGGTTTGTCTATCTAGACTGTTGGGGCAAAAAAATTCCATTTCAATACTATTTTTCAAAAAAGCAAAACTAAGTATGTTCCTTGGATCTACTAGTAAAGGTCCTCGGTGTTTTACATGCTCTGCTTCATTTAATCAAAAAGAAAATCTTTTAGACTCTGTGGGAGAAGGCGAGGGTGGGATGTTCAGAGAGAACAGCATTGAAACAAGGATACTGTCAAGGGTGAAACAGATCACCAGCCCAGATTGGATGCAGGAGACGGGTGCTCAGGGCTGGTGCACTGGGAAGACCCAGAGGGATGGGGTGGAGAGGGAGGCGGGAGTGGGGATCGGGATGGGGAACACATGTAAATCCATGGCTGATTCATGTCAATGTACGGCAAAAACCACTACAATATTGGAAAGGAATTAGCCTCCAACGAATAAAAATAAATGAAAAAAAACAAAAACAAAAACAAAACAAACAAACCAAAAGAAAATCTACGAGGAAGGTGTTATCAACATTCGCATTTTATAGATGAGGAAACTGAGGTACAGAGACCATTATTAAATCTACTAGTATTTCATGCATTGGAGAAGGAAATGGCACCCCACTCCAATGTTCTTGTCTGGAGAATCCCAGGGCCCGGGGAGCCTGGTGCGCTGCCGTCTATGAGGTCGCACAGAGTCGGACACGACGGAAGCAACCTAGGAGCAGCAGCAGTAAGTGAGAGCAATGATTTTGCTGAGCGTATTTATCTATACTTAGTAAACGTTGTGTGAAAGGGCATTCTCTATCTAGGTTTGGGGGGTGGGAATTACTGTATTTCAATTCTATTGAAAAAAATTAAGAATGCTACTTAGATCCACTAAGAAATGTCCTGGGTGTTTTATATGCTCTGCTTCATGAAATTAAAAAGAAAATCTACAAGCAAGGTGTTATCAACATTCCCATCCCATTTTACAGCTGAGGAAACTGAGGCACAAAGGCACTAGTGAAGTTACAAGAAGTCAAATGGATGATTTCTTTGAGAGCGTATTTATGTACACTCAGTAAACTTTGTGGCAAAGGGCATTGTCTGTCTAGATTGTTGGAGAAAAAAACTCAGTTTTAACTGTCTCTTATAAAAAAAAGAATTTAAGTGTTTTACTTAGATCTCCTAAGTAACACCCTGGATTTGTCATATGCGCTGCTTCATTTAATCAAAAAAAAAAAACCCAAAAAAACAAAGAGGAATGTGTTCTCAACAGTCCCAGTTTATACATGAGTAAACTGAGGCACAAAGGCATTAATGAACTTACTAATATGTGAAAGAGATGCTTTATGGTGAGCGTGCTCATGGACAGAGTAAAATTTGAAGAAACGGCACTGTCTCTAGATCATTGGGGAAAAAAGCTCCTTGTCAACTCCATCTTTTAGAAAAAAAAAACACCAAAATTAAGTATGATACTTAGATCTACTAAACAAAGTCCACCTCGTTTTACCTGCTTGCCTGCATTTAATTCAAAAGAAAAACTACACGGAAGGTGTTCTCAACGTTCCCATTTTATACATGAGGACACTGAAGCACAGAGGTATTAGTGAAGTTGCTAGGAAGTGAAAGACATGCGTTTTGGTGAGCATATTTATCTATACTTAGTAAACTTTTTGGGAAAAGACCATCCAGATTGTTGGGGGAAAAATACTCGTTTTCAATTCCATCTCTTACAAAAGTAAACCAAATTAAGTATGTTACTTAGATCTACTAAGAAATGTCCTCGGTGTTTCACATGTTCTGCTTCATTTACTTCAAAAGAAAATCTACGAGGATGGTGTTATCAACATTCCCATTTTATGAATGAGGAAAGTGAGGCACAGAGGCATGAATGAAATTAACTAGTAATTGAAAGACATGCGTTTTGGTGAGGTATTCATCGACCCTTTGCAAAATTCATGAGAATGTGCTTTGACTATCTAGATTGTGAGGAAATAAATCTAGGTTTCAATTCTGTCTATTAAAAAAAACATGAAGTATGTTACTTGGATCTACTAAGCAATGTCCTGGGTATTTTACATGCTCTGCTTCATTTAATTACAAAGAAAATCTACAAGCAGTATGTTATCAACATTCCCATTTTATAGATGAGGAAACTGAGGTGCCGAGGTGTTCATGAAGTGACGAGTGAAAACGATGGGTTTCTTGTCAGCCTATGTATCTATACCTAGGAAACTTGTGGGAAAGGGGTTTGTCTATCTAGACTGTTGGGGCAAAAAAATTCCATTTCAATACTATTTTTCAAAAAAGCAAAACTAAGTATGTTCCTTGGATCTACTAGTAAAGGTCCTCGGTGTTTTACATGCTCTGCTTCATTTAATCAAAAAGAAAATCTTTTAGACTCTGTGGGAGAAGGCGAGGGTGGGATGTTCAGAGAGAACCGCATTGAAACAAGGATACTGTCAAGGGTGAAACAGATCACCAGCCCAGATTGGATGCAGGAGACGGGTGCTCAGGGCTGGTGCACTGGGAAGACCCAGAGGGATGGGGTGGAGAGGGAGGCGGGAGTGGGGATCGGGATGGGGAACACATGTAAATCCATGGCTGATTCATGTCAATGTACGGCAAAAACCACTACAATATTGGAAAGGAATTAGCCTCCAACGAATAAAAATAAATGAAAAAAAACAAAAACAAAAACAAAACAAACAAACCAAAAGAAAATCTACGAGAAAGGTGTTATCAACATTCGCATTTTATAGATGAGGAAACTGAGGTACAGAGACCATTATTAAATCTACTAGTATTTCATGCATTGGAGAAGGAAATGGCACCCCACTCCAATGTTCTTGTCTGGAGAATCCCAGGGCCCGGGGAGCCTGGTGCGCTGCCATCTATGAGGTCGCACAGAGTCGGACACGACGGAAGCAACCTAGGAGCAGCAGCAGTAAGTGCGAGCAATGATTTTGCTGAGCGTATTTATCTATACTTAGTAAACGTTGTGTGAAAGGGCATTCTCTATCTAGGTTTGGGGGGTGGGAATTACTGTATTTCAATTCTATTGAAAAAAATTAAGAATGCTACTTAGATCCACTAAGAAATGTCCTGGGTGTTTTATATGCTCTGCTTCATGAAATTAAAAAGAAAATCTACAAGGAAGGTGTTATCAACATTCCCATCCCATTTTACAGCTGAGGAAACTGAGGCACAAAGGCACTAGTGAAGTTACAAGAAGTCAAATGGATGATTTCTTTGAGAGCGTATTTATGTACACTCAGTAAACTTTGTGGCAAAGGGCATTGTCTGTCTAGATTGTTGGAGAAAAAAACTCAGTTTTAACTGTCTCTTATAAAAAAAAGAATTTAAGTGTTTTACTTAGATCTCCTAAGTAACAGCCTGGATTTGTCATATGCGCTGCTTCATTTAATCAAAAAAAAAAAAAAACCCAAAAAAACAAAGAGGAATGTGTTCTCAACAGTCCCAGTTTATACATGAGTAAACTGAGGCACAAAGGCATTAATGAACTTACTAATATGTGAAAGAGATGCTTTATGGTGAGCGTGCTCATGGACAGAGTAAAATTTGAAGAAACGGCACTGTCTCTAGATCATTGGGGAAAAAAGCTCCTTGTCAACTCCATCTTTTAGAAAAAAAAAACACCAAAATTAAGTATGATACTTAGATCTACTAAACAAAGTCCACCTCGTTTTACCTGCTTGCCTGCATTTAATTCAAAAGAAAAACTACACGGAAGGTGTTCTCAACGTTCCCATTTTATACATGAGGACACTGAAGCACAGAGGTATTAGTGAAGTTGCTAGGAAGTGAAAGACATGCGTTTTGGTGAGCATATTTATCTATACTTAGTAAACTTTTTGGGAAAAGACCATCCAGATTGTTGGGGGAAAAATACTCGTTTTCAATTCCATCTCTTACAAAAGTAAACCAAATTAAGTATGTTACTTAGATCTACTAAGAAATGTCCTCGGTGTTTCACATGTTCTGCTTCATTTACTTCAAAAGAAAATCTACGAGGATGGTGTTATCAACATTCCCATTTTATGAATGAGGAAAGTGAGGCACAGAGGCATGAATGAAATTAACTAGTAATTGAAAGACATGCGTTTTGGTGAGGTATTCATCGACCCTTTGCAAAATTCATGAGAATGTGCTTTGACTATCTAGATTGTGAGGAAATAAATCTAGGTTTCAATTCTGTCTATTAAAAAAAACATGAAGTATGTTACTTGGATCTACTAAGCAATGTCCTGGGTATTTTACATGCTCTGCTTCATTTAATTACAAAGAAAATCTACAAGCAGTATGTTATCAACATTCCCATTTTATAGATGAGGAAACTGAGGTGCCGAGGTGTTCATGAAGTGACGAGTGAAAACGATGGGTTTCTTGTCAGCCTATGTATCTATACCTAGGAAACTTGTGGGAAAGGGGTTTGTCTATCTAGACTGTTGGGGCAAAAAAATTCCATTTCAATACTATTTTTCAAAAAAGCAAAACTAAGTATGTTCCTTGGATCTACTAGTAAAGGTCCTCGGTGTTTTACATGCTCTGCTTCATTTAATCAAAAAGAAAATCTTTTAGACTCTGTGGGAGAAGGCGAGGGTGGGATGTTCAGAGAGAACCGCATTGAAACAAGGATACTGTCAAGGGTGAAACAGATCACCAGCCCAGATTGGATGCAGGAGACGGGTGCTCAGGGCTGGTGCACTGGGAACACCCAGAGGGATGGGGTGGAGAGGGAGGCAGGAGTGGGGATCGGGATGGGGAACACATGTAAATCCATGGCTGATTCATGTCAATGTACGGCAAAAACCACTACAATATTGGAAAGGAATTAGCCTCCAACGAATAAAAATAAATGAAAAAAAACAAAAACAAAAACAAAACAAACAAACCAAAAGAAAATCTACGAGAAAGGTGTTATCAACATTCGCATTTTATAGATGAGGAAACTGAGGTACAGAGACCATTATTAAATCTACTAGTATTTCATGCATTGGAGAAGGAAATGGCACCCCACTCCAATGTTCTTGTCTGGAG
Source organism: Cervus elaphus (assembly GCF_910594005.1). NCBI lineage: Eukaryota > Metazoa > Chordata > Mammalia > Artiodactyla > Cervidae > Cervus > Cervus elaphus. The sequence goes on along the minus strand of NC_057848.1, from coordinate 43,174,712 downwards.
AATCCCAGGGCCCGGGGAGCCTGGTGCGCTGCCATCTATGAGGTCGCACAGAGTCGGACACGACGGAAGCAACCTAGGAGCAGCAGCAGTAAGTGCGAGCAATGATTTTGCTGAGCGTATTTATCTATACTTAGTAAACGTTGTGTGAAAGGGCATTCTCTATCTAGGTTTGGGGGGTGGGAATTACTGTATTTCAATTCTATTGAAAAAAATTAAGAATGCTACTTAGATCCACTAAGAAATGTCCTGGGTGTTTTATATGCTCTGCTTCATGAAATTAAAAAGAAAATCTACAAGGAAGGTGTTATCAACATTCCCATCCCATTTTACAGCTGAGGAAACTGAGGCACAAAGGCACTAGTGAAGTTACAAGAAGTCAAATGGATGATTTCTTTGAGAGCGTATTTATGTACACTCAGTAAACTTTGTGGCAAAGGGCATTGTCTGTCTAGATTGTTGGAGAAAAAAACTCAGTTTTAACTGTCTCTTATAAAAAAAAGAATTTAAGTGTTTTACTTAGATCTCCTAAGTAACAGCCTGGATTTGTCATATGCGCTGCTTCATTTAATCAAAAAAAAAAAAAAACCCAAAAAAACAAAGAGGAATGTGTTCTCAACAGTCCCAGTTTATACATGAGTAAACTGAGGCACAAAGGCATTAATGAACTTACTAATATGTGAAAGAGATGCTTTATGGTGAGCGTGCTCATGGACAGAGTAAAATTTGAAGAAACGGCACTGTCTCTAGATCATTGGGGAAAAAAGCTCCTTGTCAACTCCATCTTTTAGAAAAAAAAAACACCAAAATTAAGTATGATACTTAGATCTACTAAACAAAGTCCACCTCGTTTTACCTGCTTGCCTGCATTTAATTCAAAAGAAAAACTACACGGAAGGTGTTCTCAACGTTCCCATTTTATACATGAGGACACTGAAGCACAGAGGTATTAGTGAAGTTGCTAGGAAGTGAAAGACATGCGTTTTGGTGAGCATATTTATCTATACTTAGTAAACTTTTTGGGAAAAGACCATCCAGATTGTTGGGGGAAAAATACTCGTTTTCAATTCCATCTCTTACAAAAGTAAACCAAATTAAGTATGTTACTTAGATCTACTAAGAAATGTCCTCGGTGTTTCACATGTTCTGCTTCATTTACTTCAAAAGAAAATCTACGAGGATGGTGTTATCAACATTCCCATTTTATGAATGAGGAAAGTGAGGCACAGAGGCATGAATGAAATTAACTAGTAATTGAAAGACATGCGTTTTGGTGAGGTATTCATCGACCCTTTGCAAAATTCATGAGAATGTGCTTTGACTATCTAGATTGTGAGGAAATAAATCTAGGTTTCAATTCTGTCTATTAAAAAAAACATGAAGTATGTTACTTGGATCTACTAAGCAATGTCCTGGGTATTTTACATGCTCTGCTTCATTTAATTACAAAGAAAATCTACAAGCAGTATGTTATCAACATTCCCATTTTATAGATGAGGAAACTGAGGTGCCGAGGTGTTCATGAAGTGACGAGTGAAAACGATGGGTTTCTTGTCAGCCTATGTATCTATACCTAGGAAACTTGTGGGAAAGGGGTTTGTCTATCTAGACTGTTGGGGCAAAAAAATTCCATTTCAATACTATTTTTCAAAAAAGCAAAACTAAGTATGTTCCTTGGATCTACTAGTAAAGGTCCTCGGTGTTTTACATGCTCTGCTTCATTTAATCCAAAAGAAAATCTTTTAGACTCTGTGGGAGAAGGCGAGGGTGGGATGTTCAGAGAGAACAGCATTGAAACAAGGATACTGTCAAGGGTGAAACAGATCACCAGCCCAGATTGGATGCAGGAGACGGGTGCTCAGGGCTGGTGCACTGGGAAGACCCAGAGGGATGGGGTGGAGAGGGAGGCGGGAGTGGGGGTCGGGATGGGGAACACATGTAAATCCATGGCTGATTCATGTCAATGTACGGCAAAAACCACTACAATATTGGAAAGGAATTAGCCTCCAACGAATAAAAATAAATGAAAAAAAACAAAAACAAAAACAAAACAAACAAACCAAAAGAAAATCTACGAGGAAGGTGTTATCAACATTCGCATTTTATAGATGAGGAAACTGAGGTACAGAGACCATTATTAAATCTACTAGTATTTCATGCATTGGAGAAGGAAATGGCACCCCACTCCAATGTTCTTGTCTGGAGAATCCCAGGGCCCGGGGAGCCTGGTGCGCTGCCGTCTATGAGGTCGCACAGAGTCGGACACGACGGAAGCAACCTAGGAGCAGCAGCAGTAAGTGACAGCAATGATTTTGCTGAGCGTATTTATCTATACTTAGTAAACGTTGTGTGAAAGGGCATTCTCTATCTAGGTTTGGGGGGTGGGAATTACTGTATTTCAATTCTATTGAAAAAAATTAAGAATGCTACTTAGATCCACTAAGAAATGTCCTGGGTGTTTTATATGCTCTGCTTCATGAAATTAAAAAGAAAATCTACAAGCAAGGTGTTATCAACATTCCCATCCCATTTTACAGCTGAGGAAACTGAGGCACAAAGGCACTAGTGAAGTTCCAAGAAGTCAAATGGATGATTTCTTTGAGAGCGTATTTATGTACACTCAGTAAACTTTGTGGCAAAGGGCATTGTCTGTCTAGATTGTTGGAGAAAAAAACTCAGTTTTAACTGTCTCTTATAAAAAAAAGAATTTAAGTGTTTTACTTAGATCTCCTAAGTAACAGCCTGGATTTGTCATATGCGCTGCTTCATTTAATCAAAAAAAAAAAACCCGAAAAAACAAAGAGGAATGTGTTCTCAACAGTCCCAGTTTATACATGAGTAAACTGAGGCACAAAGGCATTAATGAACTTACTAATATGTGAAAGAGATGCTTTATGGTGAGCGTGCTCATGGACAGAGTAAAATTTGAAGAAACGGCACTGTCTCTAGATCATTGGGGAAAAAAGCTCCTTGTCAACTCCATCTTTTAGAAAAAAAAAACACCAAAATTAAGTATGATACTTAGATCTACTAAACAAAGTCCACCTCGTTTTACCTGCTTGCCTGCATTTAATTCAAAAGAAAAACTACACGGAAGGTGTTCTCAACGTTCCCATTTTATACATGAGGACACTGAAGCACAGAGGTATTAGTGAAGTTGCTAGGAAGTGAAAGACATGCGTTTTGGTGAGCATATTTATCTATACTTAGTAAACTTTTTGGGAAAAGACCATCCAGATTGTTGGGGGAAAAATACTCGTTTTCAATTCCATCTCTTACAAAAGTAAACCAAATTAAGTATGTTACTTAGATCTACTAAGAAATGTCCTCGGTGTTTCACATGTTCTGCTTCATTTACTTCAAAAGAAAATCTACGAGGATGGTGTTATCAACATTCCCATTTTATGAATGAGGAAAGTGAGGCACAGAGGCATGAATGAAATTAACTAGTAATTGAAAGACATGCGTTTTGGTGAGGTATTCATCGACCCTTTGCAAAATTCATGAGAATGTGCTTTGACTATCTAGATTGTGAGGAAATAAATCTAGGTTTCAATTCTGTCTATTAAAAAAAACATGAAGTATGTTACTTGGATCTACTAAGCAATGTCCTGGGTATTTTACATGCTCTGCTTCATTTAATTACAAAGAAAATCTACAAGCAGTATGTTATCAACATTCCCATTTTATAGATGAGGAAACTGAGGTGCCGAGGTGTTCATGAAGTGACGAGTGAAAACGATGGGTTTCTTGTCAGCCTATGTATCTATACCTAGGAAACTTGTGGGAAAGGGGTTTGTCTATCTAGACTGTTGGGGCAAAAAAATTCCATTTCAATACTATTTTTCAAAAAAGCAAAACTAAGTATGTTCCTTGGATCTACTAGTAAAGGTCCTCGGTGTTTTACATGCTCTGCTTCATTTAATCAAAAAGAAAATCTTTTAGACTCTGTGGGAGAAGGCGAGGGTGGGATGTTCAGAGAGAACCGCATTGAAACAAGGATACTGTCAAGGGTGAAACAGATCACCAGCCCAGATTGGATGCAGGAGACGGGTGCTCAGGGCTGGTGCACTGGGAAGACCCAGAGGGATGGGGTGGAGAGGGAGGCGGGAGTGGGGATCGGGATGGGGAACACATGTAAATCCATGGCTGATTCATGTCAATGTACGGCAAAAACCACTACAATATTGGAAAGGAATTAGCCTCCAACGAATAAAAATAAATGAAAAAAAACAAAAACAAAAACAAAACAAACAAACCAAAAGAAAATCTACGAGGAAGGTGTTATCAACATTCGCATTTTATAGATGAGGAAACTGAGGTACAGAGACCATTATTAAATCTACTAGTATTTCATGCATTGGAGAAGGAAATGGCACCCCACTCCAATGTTCTTGTCTGGAGAATCCCAGGGCCCGGGGAGCCTGGTGCGCTGCCGTCTATGAGGTCGCACAGAGTCGGACACGACGGAAGCAACCTAGGAGCAGCAGCAGTAAGTGAGAGCAATGATTTTGCTGAGCGTATTTATCTATACTTAGTAAACGTTGTGTGAAAGGGCATTCTCTATCTAGGTTTGGGGGGTGGGAATTACTGTATTTCAATTCTATTGAAAAAAATTAAGAATGCTACTTAGATCCACTAAGAAATGTCCTGGGTGTTTTATATGCTCTGCTTCATGAAATTAAAAAGAAAATCTACAAGGAAGGTGTTATCAACATTCCCATCCCATTTTACAGCTGAGGAAACTGAGGCACAAAGGCACTAGTGAAGTTACAAGAAGTCAAATGGATGATTTCTTTGAGAGCGTATTTATGTACACTCAGTAAACTTTGTGGCAAAGGGCATTGTCTGTCTAGATTGTTGGAGAAAAAAACTCAGTTTTAACTGTCTCTTATAAAAAAAAGAATTTAAGTGTTTTACTTAGATCTCCTAAGTAACAGCCTGGATTTGTCATATGCGCTGCTTCATTTAATCAAAAAAAAAAAAAAAACCCAAAAAAACAAAGAGGAATGTGTTCTCCACAGTCCCAGTTTATACATGAGTAAACTGAGGCACAAAGGCATTAATGAACTTACTAATATGTGAAAGAGATGCTTTATGGTGAGCGTGCTCATGGACAGAGTAAAATTTGAAGAAACGGCACTGTCTCTAGATCATTGGGGGAAAAAGCTCCTTGTCAACTCCATCTTTTAGAAAAAAAAAACACCAAAATTAAGTATGATACTTAGATCTACTAAACAAAGTCCACCTCGTTTTACCTGCTTGCCTGCATTTAATTCAAAAGAAAAACTACACGGAAGGTGTTCTCAACGTTCCCATTTTATACATGAGGACACTGAAGCACAGAGGTATTAGTGAAGTTGCTAGGAAGTGAAAGACATGCGTTTTGGTGAGCATATTTATCTATACTTAGTAAACTTTTTGGGAAAAGACCATCCAGATTGTTGGGGGAAAAATACTCGTTTTCAATTCCATCTCTTACAAAAGTAAACCAAATTAAGTATGTTACTTAGATCTACTAAGAAATGTCCTCGGTGTTTCACATGTTCTGCTTCATTTACTTCAAAAGAAAATCTACGAGGATGGTGTTATCAACATTCCCATTTTATGAATGAGGAAAGTGAGGCACAGAGGCATGAATGAAATTAACTAGTAATTGAAAGACATGCGTTTTGGTGAGGTATTCATCGACCCTTTGCAAAATTCATGAGAATGTGCTTTGACTATCTAGATTGTGAGGAAATAAATCTAGGTTTCAATTCTGTCTATTAAAAAAAACATGAAGTATGTTACTTGGATCTACTAAGCAATGTCCTGGGTATTTTACATGCTCTGCTTCATTTAATTACAAAGAAAATCTACAAGCAGTATGTTATCAACATTCCCATTTTATAGATGAGGAAACTGAGGTGCCGAGGTGTTCATGAAGTGACGAGTGAAAACGATGGGTTTCTTGTCAGCCTATGTATCTATACCTAGGAAACTTGTGGGAAAGGGGTTTGTCTATCTAGACTGTTGGGGCAAAAAAATTCCATTTCAATACTATTTTTCAAAAAAGCAAAACTAAGTATGTTCCTTGGATCTACTAGTAAAGGTCCTCGGTGTTTTACATGCTCTGCTTCATTTAATCAAAAAGAAAATCTTTTAGACTCTGTGGGAGAAGGCGAGGGTGGGATGTTCAGAGAGAACCGCATTGAAACAAGGATACTGTCAAGGGTGAAACAGATCACCAGCCCAGATTGGATGCAGGAGACGGGTGCTCAGGGCTGGTGCACTGGGAAGACCCAGAGGGATGGGGTGGAGAGGGAGGCGGGAGTGGGGATCGGGATGGGGAACACATGTAAATCCATGGCTGATTCATGTCAATGTACGGCAAAAACCACTACAATATTGGAAAGGAATTAGCCTCCAACGAATAAAAATAAATGAAAAAAAACAAAAACAAAAACAAAACAAACAAACCAAAAGAAAATCTACGAGGAAGGTGTTATCAACATTCGCATTTTATAGATGAGGAAACTGAGGTACAGAGACCATTATTAAATCTACTAGTATTTCATGCATTGGAGAAGGAAATGGCACCCCACTCCAATGTTCTTGTCTGGAGAATCCCAGGGCCCGGGGAGCCTGGTGCGCTGCCGTCTATGAGGTCGCACAGAGTCGGACACGACGGAAGCAACCTAGGAGCAGCAGCAGTAAGTGAGAGCAATGATTTTGCTGAGCGTATTTATCTATACTTAGTAAACGTTGTGTGAAAGGGCATTCTCTATCTAGGTTTGGGGGGTGGGAATTACTGTATTTCAATTCTATTGAAAAAAATTAAGAATGCTACTTAGATCCACTAAGAAATGTCCTGGGTGTTTTATATGCTCTGCTTCATGAAATTAAAAAGAAAATCTACAAGGAAGGTGTTATCAACATTCCCATCCCATTTTACAGCTGAGGAAACTGAGGCACAAAGGCACTAGTGAAGTTACAAGAAGTCAAATGGATGATTTCTTTGAGAGCGTATTTATGTACACTCAGTAAACTTTGTGGCAAAGGGCATTGTCTGTCTAGATTGTTGGAGAAAAAAACTCAGTTTTAACTGTCTCTTATAAAAAAAAGAATTTAAGTGTTTTACTTAGATCTCCTAAGTAACAGCCTGGATTTGTCATATGCGCTGCTTCATTTAATCAAAAAAAAAAAAAAAACCCAAAAAAACAAAGAGGAATGTGTTCTCCACAGTCCCAGTTTATACATGAGTAAACTGAGGCACAAAGGCATTAATGAACTTACTAATATGTGAAAGAGATGCTTTATGGTGAGCGTGCTCATGGACAGAGTAAAATTTGAAGAAACGGCACTGTCTCTAGATCATTGGGGGAAAAAGCTCCTTGTCAACTCCATCTTTTAGAAAAAAAAAACACCAAAATTAAGTATGATACTTAGATCTACTAAACAAAGTCCACCTCGTTTTACCTGCTTGCCTGCATTTAATTCAAAAGAAAAACTACACGGAAGGTGTTCTCAACGTTCCCATTTTATACATGAGGACACTGAAGCACAGAGGTATTAGTGAAGTTGCTAGGAAGTGAAAGACATGCGTTTTGGTGAGCATATTTATCTATACTTAGTAAACTTTTTGGGAAAAGACCATCCAGATTGTTGGGGGAAAAATACTCGTTTTCAATTCCATCTCTTACAAAAGTAAACCAAATTAAGTATGTTACTTAGATCTACTAAGAAATGTCCTCGGTGTTTCACATGTTCTGCTTCATTTACTTCAAAAGAAAATCTACGAGGATGGTGTTATCAACATTCCCATTTTATGAATGAGGAAAGTGAGGCACAGAGGCATGAATGAAATTAACTATTAATTGAAAGACATGCGTTTTGGTGAGGTATTTATCGACCCTTTGCAAAATTCATGAGAATGTGCTTTGACTATCTAGATTGTGAGGAAATAAATCTAGGTTTCAATTCTGTCTATTTAAAAAAACATGAAGTATGTTACTTGGATCTACTAAGCAATGTCCTGGGTATTTTACATGCTCTGCTTCATTTAATTACAAAGAAAATCTACAAGCAGTATGTTATCAACATTCCCATTTTATAGATGAGGAAACTGAGGTGCCGAGGTGTTCATGAAGTGACGAGTGAAAACGATGGGTTTCTTGTCAGCCTATGTATCTATACCTAGGAAACTTGTGGGAAAGGGGTTTGTCTATCTAGACTGTTGGGGCAAAAAAATTCCATTTCAATACTATTTTTCAAAAAAGCAAAACTAAGTATGTTCCTTGGATCTACTAGTAAAGGTCCTCGGTGTTTTACATGCTCTGCTTCATTTAATCAAAAAGAAAATCTTTTAGACTCTGTGGGAGAAGGCGAGGGTGGGATGTTCAGAGAGAACCGCATTGAAACAAGAATACTGTCAAGGGTGAAACAGATCACCAGCCCAGATTGGATGCAGGAGACGGGTGCTCAGGGCTGGTGCACTGGGAAGACCCAGAGGGATGGGGTGGAGAGGGAGGCGGGAGTGGGGATCGGGATGGGGAACACATGTAAATCCATGGCTGATTCATGTCAATGTACGGCAAAAACCACTACAATATTGGAAAGGAATTAGCCTCCAACGAATAAAAATAAATGAAAAAAAACAAAAACAAAAACAAAACAAACAAACCAAAAGAAAATCTACGAGGAAGGTGTTATCAACATTCGCATTTTATAGATGAGGAAACTGAGGTACAGAGACCATTATTAAATCTACTAGTATTTCATGCATTGGAGAAGGAAATGGCACCCCACTCCAATGTTCTTGTCTGGAGAATCCCAGGGCCCGGGGAGCCTGGTGCGCTGCCGTCTATGAGGTCGCACAGAGTCGGACACGACGGAAGCAACCTAGGAGCAGCAGCAGTAAGTGAGAGCAATGATTTTGCTGAGCGTATTTATCTATACTTAGTAAACGTTGTGTGAAAGGGCATTCTCTATCTAGGTTTGGGGGGTGGGAATTACTGTATTTCAATTCTATTGAAAAAAATTAAGAATGCTACTTAGATCCACTAAGAAATGTCCTGGGTGTTTTATATGCTCTGCTTCATGAAATTAAAAAGAAAATCTACAAGCAAGGTGTTATCAACATTCCCATCCCATTTTACAGCTGAGGAAACTGAGGCACAAAGGCACTAGTGAAGTTACAAGAAGTCAAATGGATGATTTCTTTGAGAGCGTATTTATGTACACTCAGTAAACTTTGTGGCAAAGGGCATTGTCTGTCTAGATTGTTGGAGAAAAAAACTCAGTTTTAACTGTCTCTTATAAAAAAAAGAATTTGAGTGTTTTACTTAGATCTCCTAAGTAACAGCCTGGATTTGTCATATGCGCTGCTTCATTTAATCAAAAAAAAAAAACCCGAAAAAACAAAGAGGAATGTGTTCTCAACAGTCCCAGTTTATACATGAGTAAACTGAGGCACAAAGGCATTAATGAACTTACTAATATGTGAAAGAGATGCTTTATGGTGAGCGTGCTCATGGACAGAGTAAAATTTGAAGAAACGGCACTGTCTCTAGATCATTGGGGAAAAAAGCTCCTTGTCAACTCCATCTTTTAGAAAAAAAAAACACCAAAATTAAGTATGATACTTAGATCTACTAAACAAAGTCCACCTCGTTTTACCTGCTTGCCTGCATTTAATTCAAAAGAAAAACTACACGGAAGGTGTTCTCAACGTTCCCATTTTATACATGAGGACACTGAAGCACAGAGGTATTAGTGAAGTTGCTAGGAAGTGAAAGACATGCGTTTTGGTGAGCATATTTATCTATACTTAGTAAACTTTTTGGGAAAAGACCATCCAGATTGTTGGGGGAAAAATACTCGTTTTCAATTCCATCTCTTACAAAAGTAAACCAAATTAAGTATGTTACTTAGATCTACTAAGAAATGTCCTCGGTGTTTCACATGTTCTGCTTCATTTACTTCAAAAGAAAATCTACGAGGATGGTGTTATCAACATTCCCATTTTATGAATGAGGAAAGTGAGGCACAGAGGCATGAATGAAATTAACTAGTAATTGAAAGACATGCGTTTTGGTGAGGTATTCATCGACCCTTTGCAAAATTCATGAGAATGTGCTTTGACTATCTAGATTGTGAGGAAATAAATCTAGGTTTCAATTCTGTCTATTAAAAAAAACATGAAGTATGTTACTTGGATCTACTAAGCAATGTCCTGGGTATTTTACATGCTCTGCTTCATTTAATTACAAAGAAAATCTACAAGCAGTATGTTATCAACATTCCCATTTTATAGATGAGGAAACTGAGGTGCCGAGGTGTTCATGAAGTGACGAGTGAAAACGATGGGTTTCTTGTCAGCCTATGTATCTATACCTAGGAAACTTGTGGGAAAGGGGTTTGTCTATCTAGACTGTTGGGGCAAAAAAATTCCATTTCAATACTATTTTTCAAAAAAGCAAAACTAAGTATGTTCCTTGGATCTACTAGTAAAGGTCCTCGGTGTTTTACATGCTCTGCTTCATTTAATCCAAAAGAAAATCTTTTAGACTCTGTGGGAGAAGGCGAGGGTGGGATGTTCAGAGAGAACAGCATTGAAACAAGGATACTGTCAAGGGTGAAACAGATCACCAGCCCAGATTGGATGCAGGAGACGGGTGCTCAGGGCTGGTGCACTGGGAAGACCCAGAGGGATGGGGTGGAGAGGGAGGCGGGAGTGGGGATCGGGATGGGGAACACATGTAAATCCATGGCTGATTCATGTCAATGTACGGCAAAAACCACTACAATATTGGAAAGGAATTAGCCTCCAACGAATAAAAATAAATGAAAAAAAACAAAAACAAAAACAAAACAAACAAACCAAAAGAAAATCTACGAGGAAGGTGTTATCAACATTCGCATTTTATAGATGAGGAAACTGAGGTACAGAGACCATTATTAAATCTACTAGTATTTCATGCATTGGAGAAGGAAATGGCACCCCACTCCAATGTTCTTGTCTGGAGAATCCCAGGGCCCGGGGAGCCTGGTGCGCTGCCGTCTATGAGGTCGCACAGAGTCGGACACGACGGAAGCAACCTAGGAGCAGCAGCAGTAAGTGAGAGCAATGATTTTGCTGAGCGTATTTATCTATACTTAGTAAACGTTGTGTGAAAGGGCATTCTCTATCTAGGTTTGGGGGGTGGGAATTACTGTATTTCAATTCTATTGAAAAAAATTAAGAATGCTACTTAGATCCACTAAGAAATGTCCTGGGTGTTTTATATGCTCTGCTTCATGAAATTAAAAAGAAAATCTACAAGGAAGGTGTTATCAACATTCCCATCCCATTTTACAGCTGAGGAAACTGAGGCACAAAGGCACTAGTGAAGTTACAAGAAGTCAAATGGATGATTTCTTTGAGAGCGTATTTATGTACACTCAGTAAACTTTGTGGCAAAGGGCATTGTCTGTCTAGATTGTTGGAGAAAAAAACTCAGTTTTAACTGTCTCTTATAAAAAAAAGAATTTAAGTGTTTTACTTAGATCTCCTAAGTAACAGCCTGGATTTGTCATATGCGCTGCTTCATTTAATCAAAAAAAAAAAACCCAAAAAAACAAAGAGGAATGTGTTCTCAACAGTCCCCGTTTATACATGAGTAAACTGAGGCACAAAGGCATTAATGAACTTACTAATATGTGAAAGAGATGCTTTATGGTGAGCGTGCTCATGGACAGAGTAAAATTTGAAGAAACGGCACTGTCTCTAGATCATTGGGGAAAAAAGCTCCTTGTCAACTCCATCTTTTAGAAAAAAAAAACACCAAAATTAAGTATGATACTTAGATCTACTAAACAAAGTCCACCTCGTTTTACCTGCTTGCCTGCATTTAATTCAAAAGAAAAACTACACGGAAGGTGTTCTCAACGTTCCCATTTTATACATGAGGACACTGAAGCACAGAGGTATTAGTGAAGTTGCTAGGAAGTGAAAGACATGCGTTTTGGTGAGCATATTTATCTATACTTAGTAAACTTTTTGGGAAAAGACCATCCAGATTGTTGGGGGAAAAATACTCGTTTTCAATTCCATCTCTTACAAAAGTAAACCAAATTAAGTATGTTACTTAGATCTACTAAGAAATGTCCTCGGTGTTTCACATGTTCTGCTTCATTTACTTCAAAAGAAAATCTACGAGGATGGTGTTATCAACATTCCCATTTTATGAATGAGGAAAGTGAGGCACAGAGGCATGAATGAAATTAACTAGTAATTGAAAGACATGCGTTTTGGTGAGGTATTCATCGACCCTTTGCAAAATTCATGAGAATGTGCTTTGACTATCTAGATTGTGAGGAAATAAATCTAGGTTTCAATTCTGTCTATTAAAAAAAACATGAAGTATGTTACTTGGATCCACTAAGCAATGTCCTGGGTATTTTACATGCTCTGCTTCATTTAATTACAAAGAAAATCTACAAGCAGTATGTTATCAACATTCCCATTTTATAGATGAGGAAACTGAGGTGCCGAGGTGTTCATGAAGTGACGAGTGAAAACGATGGGTTTCTTGTCAGCCTATGTATCTATACCTAGGAAACTTGTGGGAAAGGGGTTTGTCTATCTAGACTGTTGGGGCAAAAAAATTCCATTTCAATACTATTTTTCAAAAAAGCAAAACTAAGTATGTTCCTTGGATCTACTAGTAAAGGTCCTCGGTGTTTTACATGCTCTGCTTCATTTAATCAAAAAGAAAATCTTTTAGACTCTGTGGGAGAAGGCGAGGGTGGGATGTTCAGAGAGAACAGCATTGAAACAAGGATACTGTCAAGGGTGAAACAGATCACCAGCCCAGATTGGATGCAGGAGACGGGTGCTCAGGGCTGGTGCACTGGGAAGACCCAGAGGGATGGGGTGGAGAGGGAGGCGGGAGTGGGGATCGGGATGGGGAACACATGTAAATCCATGGCTGATTCATGTCAATGTACGGCAAAAACCACTACAATATTGGAAAGGAATTAGCCTCCAACGAATAAAAATAAATGAAAAAAAACAAAAACAAAAACAAAACAAACAAACCAAAAGAAAATCTACGAGGAAGGTGTTATCAACATTCGCATTTTATAGATGAGGAAACTGAGGTACAGAGACCATTATTAAATCTACTAGTATTTCATGCATTGGAGAAGGAAATGGCACCCCACTCCAATGTTCTTGTCTGGAGAATCCCAGGGCCCGGGGAGCCTGGTGCGCTGCCGTCTATGAGGTCGCACAGAGTCGGACACGACGGAAGCAACCTAGGAGCAGCAGCAGTAAGTGAGAGCAATGATTTTGCTGAGCGTATTTATCTATACTTAGTAAACGTTGTGTGAAAGGGCATTCTCTATCTAGGTTTGGGGGGTGGGAATTACTGTATTTCAATTCTATTGAAAAAAATTAAGAATGCTACTTAGATCCACTAAGAAATGTCCTGGGTGTTTTATATGCTCTGCTTCATGAAATTAAAAAGAAAATCTACAAGGAAGGTGTTATCAACATTCCCATCCCATTTTACAGCTGAGGAAACTGAGGCACAAAGGCACTAGTGAAGTTACAAGAAGTCAAATGGATGATTTCTTTGAGAGCGTATTTATGTACACTCAGTAAACTTTGTGGCAAAGGGCATTGTCTGTCTAGATTGTTGGAGAAAAAAACTCAGTTTTAACTGTCTCTTATAAAAAAAAGAATTTAAGTGTTTTACTTAGATCTCCTAAGTAACAGCCTGGATTTGTCATATGCGCTGCTTCATTTAATCAAAAAAAAAAACCCAAAAAAACAAAGAGGAATGTGTTCTCAACAGTCCCAGTTTATACATGAGTAAACTGAGGCACAAAGGCATTAATGAACTTACTAATATGTGAAAGAGATGCTTTATGGTGAGCGTGCTCATGGACAGAGTAAAATTTGAAGAAACGGCACTGTCTCTAGATCATTGGGGAAAAAAGCTCCTTGTCAACTCCATCTTTTAGAAAAAAAAAACACCAAAATTAAGTATGATACTTAGATCTACTAAACAAAGTCCACCTCGTTTTACCTGCTTGCCTGCATTTAATTCAAAAGAAAAAACTACACGGAAGGTGTTCTCAACGTTCCCATTTTATACATGAGGACACTGAAGCACAGAGGTATTAGTGAAGTTGCTAGGAAGTGAAAGACATGCGTTTTGGTGAGCATATTTATCTATACTTAGTAAACTTTTTGGGAAAAGACCATCCAGATTGTTGGGGGAAAAATACTCGTTTTCAATTCCATCTCTTACAAAAGTAAACCAAATTAAGTATGTTACTTAGATCTACTAAGAAATGTCCTCGGTGTTTCACATGTTCTGCTTCATTTACTTCAAAAGAAAATCTACGAGGATGGTGTTATCAACATTCCCATTTTATGAATGAGGAAAGTGAGGCACAGAGGCATGAATGAAATTAACTATTAATTGAAAGACATGCGTTTTGGTGAGGTATTCATCGACCCTTTGCAAAATTCATGAGAATGTGCTTTGACTATCTAGATTGTGAGGAAATAAATCTAGGTTTCAATTCTGTCTATTGAAAAAAACATGAAGTATGTTACTTGGATCTACTAAGCAATGTCCTGGGTATTTTACATGCTCTGCTTCATTTAATTACAAAGAAAATCTACAAGCAGTATGTTATCAACATTCCCATTTTATAGATGAGGAAACTGAGGTGCCGAGGTGTTCATGAAGTGACGAGTGAAAACGATGGGTTTCTTGTCAGCCTATGTATCTATACCTAGGAAACTTGTGGGAAAGGGGTTTGTCTATCTAGACTGTTGGGGCAAAAAAATTCCATTTCAATACTATTTTTCAAAAAAGCAAAACTAAGTATGTTCCTTGGATCTACTAGTAAAGGTCCTCGGTGTTTTACATGCTCTGCTTCATTTAATCAAAAAGAAAATCTTTTAGACTCTGTGGGAGAAGGCGAGGGTGGGATGTTCAGAGAGAACAGCATTGAAACAAGGATACTGTCAAGGGTGAAACAGATCACCAGCCCAGATTGGATGCAGGAGACGGGTGCTCAGGGCTGGTGCACTGGGAAGACCCAGAGGGATGGGGTGGAGAGGGAGGCGGGAGTGGGGATCGGGATGGGGAACACATGTAAATCCATGGCTGATTCATGTCAATGTACGGCAAAAACCACTACAATATTGGAAAGGAATTAGCCTCCAACGAATAAAAATAAATGAAAAAAAACAAAAACAAAAACAAAACAAACAAACCAAAAGAAAATCTACGAGGAAGGTGTTATCAACATTCGCATTTTATAGATGAGGAAACTGAGGTACAGAGACCATTATTAAATCTACTAGTATTTCATGCATTGGAGAAGGAAATGGCACCCCACTCCAAAGTTCTTGTCTGGAGAATCCCAGGGCCCGGGGAGCCTGGTGCGCTGCCGTCTATGAGGTCGCACAGAGTCGGACACGACGGAAGCAACCTAGGAGCAGCAGCAGTAAGTGAGAGCAATGATTTTGCTGAGCGTATTTATCTATACTTAGTAAACGTTGTGTGAAAGGGCATTCTCTATCTAGGTTTGGGGGGTGGGAATTACTGTATTTCAATTCTATTGAAAAAAATTAAGAATGCTACTTAGATCCACTAAGAAATGTCCTGGGTGTTTTATATGCTCTGCTTCATGAAATTAAAAAGAAAATCTACAAGCAAGGTGTTATCAACATTCCCATCCCATTTTACAGCTGAGGAAACTGAGGCACAAAGGCACTAGTGAAGTTACAAGAAGTCAAATGGATGATTTCTTTGAGAGCGTATTTATGTACACTCAGTAAACTTTGTGGCAAAGGGCATTGTCTGTCTAGATTGTTGGAGAAAAAAACTCAGTTTTAACTGTCTCTTATAAAAAAAAGAATTTAAGTGTTTTACTTAGATCTCCTAAGTAACAGCCTGGATTTGTCATATGCGCTGCTTCATTTAATCAAAAAAAAAAAACCCAAAAAAACAAAGAGGAATGTGTTCTCAACAGTCCCAGTTTATACATGAGTAAACTGAGGCACAAAGGCATTAATGAACTTACTAATATGTGAAAGAGATGCTTTATGGTGAGCGTGCTCTTGGACAGAGTAAAATTTGAAGAAACGGCACTGTCTCTAGATCATTGGGGAAAAAAGCTCCTTGTCAACTCCATCTTTTAGAAAAAAAAAACACCAAAATTAAGTATGATACTTAGATCTACTAAACAAAGTCCACCTCGTTTTACCTGCTTGCCTGCATTTAATTCAAAAGAAAAACTACACGGAAGGTGTTCTCAACGTTCCCATTTTATACATGAGGACACTGAAGCACAGAGGTATTAGTGAAGTTGCTAGGAAGTGAAAGACATGCGTTTTGGTGAGCATATTTATCTATACTTAGTAAACTTTTTGGGAAAAGACCATCCAGATTGTTGGGGGAAAAATACTCGTTTTCAATTCCATCTCTTACAAAAGTAAACCAAATTAAGTATGTTACTTAGATCTACTAAGAAATGTCCTCGGTGTTTCACATGTTCTGCTTCATTTACTTCAAAAGAAAATCTACGAGGATGGTGTTATCAACATTCCCATTTTATGAATGAGGAAAGTGAGGCACAGAGGCATGAATGAAATTAACTAGTAATTGAAAGACATGCGTTTTGGTGAGGTATTCATCGACCCTTTGCAAAATTCATGAGAATGTGCTTTGACTATCTAGATTGTGAGGAAATAAATCTAGGTTTCAATTCTGTCTATTAAAAAAAACATGAAGTATGTTACTTGGATCTACTAAGCAATGTCCTGGGTATTTTACATGCTCTGCTTCATTTAATTACAAAGAAAATCTACAAGCAGTATGTTATCAACATTCCCATTTTATAGATGAGGAAACTGAGGTGCCGAGGTGTTCATGAAGTGACGAGTGAAAACGATGGGTTTCTTGTCAGCCTATGTATCTATACCTAGGAAACTTGTGGGAAAGGGGTTTGTCTATCTAGACTGTTGGGGCAAAAAAATTCCATTTCAATACTATTTTTCAAAAAAGCAAAACTAAGTATGTTCCTTGGATCTACTAGTAAAGGTCCTCGGTGTTTTACATGCTCTGCTTCATTTAATCAAAAAGAAAATCTTTTAGACTCTGTGGGAGAAGGCGAGGGTGGGATGTTCAGAGAGAACAGCATTGAAACAAGGATACTGTCAAGGGTGAAACAGATCACCAGCCCAGATTGGATGCAGGAGACGGGTGCTCAGGGCTGGTGCACTGGGAAGACCCAGAGGGATGGGGTGGAGAGGGAGGCGGGAGTGGGGATCGGGATGGGGAACACATGTAAATCCATGGCTGATTCATGTCAATGTACGGCAAAAACCACTACAATATTGGAAAGGAATTAGCCTGCAACGAATAAAAATAAATGAAAAAAAACAAAAACAAAAACAAAACAAACAAACCAAAACAAAATCTACGAGGAAGGTGTTATCAACATTCGCATTTTATAGATGAGGAAACTGAGGTACAGAGACCATTATTAAATATACTAGTATTTCATGCATTGGAGAAGGAAATGGCACCCCACTCCAATGTTCTTGTCTGGAGAATCCCAGGGCCCGGGGAGCCTGGTGCGCTGCCGTCTATGAGGTCGCACAGAGTCGGACACGACGGAAGCAACCTAGGAGCAGCAGCAGTAAGTGAGAGCAATGATTTTGCTGAGCGTATTTATCTATACTTAGTAAACGTTGTGTGAAAGGGCATTCTCTATCTAGGTTTGGGGGGTGGGAATTACTGTATTTCAATTCTATTGAAAAAAATTAAGAATGCTACTTAGATCCACTAAGAAATGTCCTGGGTGTTTTATATGCTCTGCTTCATGAAATTAAAAAGAAAATCTACAAGGAAGGTGTTATCAACATTCCCATCCCATTTTACAGCTGAGGAAACTGAGGCACAAAGGCACTAGTGAAGTTACAAGAAGTCAAATGGATGATTTCTTTGAGAGCGTATTTATGTACACTCAGTAAACTTTGTGGCAAAGGGCATTGTCTGTCTAGATTGTTGGAGAAAAAAACTCAGTTTTAACTGTCTCTTATAAAAAAAAGAATTTAAGTGTTTTACTTAGATCTCCTAAGTAACAGCCTGGATTTGTCATATGCGCTGCTTCATTTAATCAAAAAAAAAAAAACCCAAAAAAACAAAGAGGAATGTGTTCTCAACAGTCCCAGTTTATACATGAGTAAACTGAGGCACAAAGGCATTAATGAACTTACTAATATGTGAAAGAGATGCTTTATGGTGAGCGTGCTCATGGACAGAGTAAAATTTGCAGAAACGGCACTGTCTCTAGATCATTGGGGAAAAAAGCTCCTTGTCAACTCCATCTTTTAGAAAAAAAAAACACCAAAATTAAGTATGATACTTAGATCTACTAAACAAAGTCCACCTCGTTTTACCTGCTTGCCTGCATTTAATTCAAAAGAAAAACTACACGGAAGGTGTTCTCAACGTTCCCATTTTATACATGAGGACACTGAAGCACAGAGGTATTAGTGAAGTTGCTAGGAAGTGAAAGACATGCGTTTTGGTGAGCATATTTATCTATACTTAGTAAACTTTTTGGGAAAAGACCATCCAGATTGTTGGGGGAAAAATACTCGTTTTCAATTCCATCTCTTACAAAAGTAAACCAAATTAAGTATGTTACTTAGATCTACTAAGAAATGTCCTCGGTGTTTCACATGTTCTGCTTCATTTACTTCAAAAGAAAATCTACGAGGATGGTGTTATCAACATTCCCATTTTATGAATGAGGAAAGTGAGGCACAGAGGCATGAATGAAATTAACTAGTAATTGAAAGACATGCGTTTTGGTGAGGTATTCATCGACCCTTTGCAAAATTCATGAGAATGTGCTTTGACTATCTAGATTGTGAGGAAATAAATCTAGGTTTCAATTCTGTCTATTAAAAAAAACATGAAGTATGTTACTTGGATCTACTAAGCAATGTCCTGGGTATTTTACATGCTCTGCTTCATTTAATTACAAAGAAAATCTACAAGCAGTATGTTATCAACATTCCCATTTTATAGATGAGGAAACTGAGGTGCCGAGGTGTTCATGACGTGACAAGTGAGTGAAAACGATGGGTTTCTTGGCAGCCTATGTATCTATACCTAGGAAACTTGTGGGAAAGGGGTTTGTCTATCTAGACTGTTGGGGCAAAAAAATTCCATTTCAATACTATTTTTCAAAAAAGCAAAACTAAGTATGTTCCTTGGATCTACTAGTAAAGGTCCTCGGTGTTTTACATGCTCTGCTTCATTTAATCAAAAAGAAAATCTTTTAGACTCTGTGGGAGAAGGCGAGGGTGGGATGTTCAGAGAGAACAGCATTGAAACACGGGTACTGTCAAGGGTGAAACAGATCACCAGCCCAGATTGGATGCAGGAGACGGGTGCTCAGGGCTGGTGCACTGGGAAGACCCAGAGGGATGGGGTGGAGAGGGAGGCGGGAATGGGGATCGGGATGGGGAACACATGTAAATCCATGGCTGATTCATGTCAATGTACGGCAAAAACCACTACAATATTGGAAAGGAATTAGCCTCCAACGAATAAAAATAAATGAAAAAAAACAAAAACAAAAACAAAACAAACAAACCAAAAGAAAATCTACGAGGAAGGTGTTATCAACATTCGCATTTTATAGATGAGGAAACTGAGGTACAGAGACCATTATTAAATCTACTAGTATTTCATGCATTGGAGAAGGAAATGGCACCCCACTCCAATGTTCTTGTCTGGAGAATCCCAGGGCCCGGGGAGCCTGGTGCGCTGCCGTCTATGAGGTCGCACAGAGTCGGACACGACGGAAGCAACCTAGGAGCAGCAGCAGTAAGTGCGAGCAATGATTTTGCTGAGCGTATTTATCTATACTTAGTAAACGTTGTGTGAAAGGGCATTCTCTATCTAGGTTTGGGGGGTGGGAATTACTGTATTTCAATTCTATTGAAAAAAATTAAGAATGCTACTTAGATCCACTAAGAAATGTCCTGGGTGTTTTATATGCTCTGCTTCATGAAATTAAAAAGAAAATCTACAAGGAAGGTGTTATCAACATTCCCATCCCATTTTACAGCTGAGGAAACTGAGGCACAGAGGCACTAATGAAGGTACAAGAAGTGAAATGGGTGATTTCATTGAGAGCGTATTTATGTACATTCAGTAAACTTTCTGGCAAAGGGCATTGTCTGTCTAGATTGTTGGAGGAAAAAACTCAGTATTAACTGTCTCTTATAAAAAAAAGAATTTAAGTGTTTTACTTAGATCTCCTAAGTAACACCCTGGATTTGTCATATGCGCTGCTTCATTTAATCAAAAAAAAACCCAAAAAAACAAAGAGGAATGTGTTCTCAACAGTCCCAGTTTATACATGAGTAAACTGAGGCACAAAGGCATTAATGAACTTACTAATATGTGAAAGAGATGCTTTATGGTGAGCGTGCTCATGGACAGAGTAAAATTTGCAGAAACGGCACTGTCTCTAGATCATTGGGGAAAAAAGCTCCTTGTCAACTCCATCTTTTAGAAAAAAAAAACACCAAAATTAAGTATGATACTTAGATCTACTAAACAAAGTCCACCTCGTTTTACCTGCTTGCCTGCATTTAATTCAAAAGAAAAACTACACGGAAGGTGTTCTCAACGTTCCCATTTTATACATGAGGACACTGAAGCACAGAGGTATTAGTGAAGTTGCTAGGAAGTGAAAGACATGCGTTTTGGTGAGCATATTTATCTATACTTAGTAAACTTTTTGGGAAAAGACCATCCAGATTGTTGGGGGAAAAATACTCGTTTTCAATTCCATCTCTTACAAAAGTAAACCAAATTAAGTATGTTACTTAGATCTACTAAGAAATGTCCTCGGTGTTTCACATGTTCTGCTTCATTTACTTCAAAAGAAAATCTACGAGGATGGTGTTATCAACATTCCCATTTTATGAATGAGGAAAGTGAGGCACAGAGGCATGAATGAAATTAACTAGTAATTGAAAGACATGCGTTTTGGTGAGGTATTCATCGACCCTTTGCAAAATTCATGAGAATGTGCTTTGACTATCTAGATTGTGAGGAAATAAATCTAGGTTTCAATTCTGTCTATTAAAAAAAACATGAAGTATGTTACTTGGATCTACTAAGCAATGTCCTGGGTATTTTACATGCTCTGCTTCATTTAATTACAAAGAAAATCTACAAGCAGTATGTTATCAACATTCCCATTTTATAGATGAGGAAACTGAGGTGCCGAGGTGTTCATGACGTGACAAGTGAGTGAAAACGATGGGTTTCTTGTGAGCCTATGTATCTATACCTAGGAAACTTGTGGGAAAGGGGTTTGTCTATCTAGACTGTTGGGGCAAAAAAATTCCATTTCAATACTATTTTTCAAAAAAGCAAAACTAAGTATGTTCCTTGGATCTACTAGTAAAGGTCCTCGGTGTTTTACATGCTCTGCTTCATTTAATCAAAAAGAAAATCTTTTAGACTCTGTGGGAGAAGGCGAGGGTGGGATGTTCAGAGAGAACAGCATTGAAACACGGATACTGTCAAGGGTGAAACAGATCACCAGCCCAGATTGGATGCAGGAGACGGGTGCTCAGGGCTGGTGCACTGGGAAGACCCAGAGGGATGGGGTGGAGAGGGAGGCGGGAATGGGGATCGGGATGGGGAACACATGTAAATCCATGGCTGATTTATGTCAATGTACGGCAAAAACCACTACAATATTGGAAAGGAATTAGCCTCCAACGAATAAAAATAAATGAAAAAAAACAAAAACAAAAACAAAACAAACAAACCAAAAGAAAATCTACGAGGAAGGTGTTATCAACATTCGCATTTTATAGATGAGGAAACTGAGGTACAGAGACCATTATTAAATCTACTAGTATTTCATGCATTGGAGAAGGAAATGGCACCCCACTCCAATGTTCTTGTCTGGAGAATCCCAGGGCCCGGGGAGCCTGGTGCGCTGCCATCTATGAGGTCGCACAGAGTCGGACACGACGGAAGCAACCTAGGAGCAGCAGCAGTAAGTGCGAGCAATGATTTTGCTGAGCGTATTTATCTATACTTAGTAAACGTTGTGTGAAAGGGCATTCTCTATCTAGGTTTGGGGGGTGGGAATTACTGTATTTCAATTCTATTGAAAAAAATTAAGAATGCTACTTAGATCCACTAAGAAATGTCCTGGGTGTTTTATATGCTCTGCTTCATGAAATTAAAAAGAAAATCTACAAGGAAGGTGTTACCAACATTCCCATCCCATTTTACAGCTGAGGAAACTGAGGCACAAAGGCACTAGTGAAGTTACAAGAAGTCAAATGGATGATTTCTTTGAGAGCGTATTTATGTACACTCAGTAAACTTTGTGGCAAAGGGCATTGTCTGTCTAGATTGTTGGAGAAAAAAACTCAGTTTTAACTGTCTCTTATAAAAAAAAGAATTTAAGTGTTTTACTTAGATCTCCTAAGTAACAGCCTGGATTTGTCATATGCGCTGCTTCATTTAATCAAAAAAAAAAACCCAAAAAAACAAAGAGGAATGTGTTCTCAACAGTCCCAGTTTATACATGAGTAAACTGAGGCACAAAGGCATTAATGAACTTACTAATATGTGAAAGAGATGCTTTATGGTGAGCGTGCTCATGGACAGAGTAAAATTTGAAGAAACGGCACTGTCTCTAGATCATTGGGGAAAAAAGCTCCTTGTCAACTCCATCTTTTAGAAAAAAAAAACACCAAAATTAAGTATGATACTTAGATCTACTAAACAAAGTCCACCTCGTTTTACCTGCTTGCCTGCATTTAATTCAAAAGAAAAACTACACGGAAGGTGTTCTCAACGTTCCCATTTTATACATGAGGACACTGAAGCACAGAGGTATTAGTGAAGTTGCTAGGAAGTGAAAGACATGCGTTTTGGTGAGCATATTTATCTATACTTAGTAAACTTTTTGGGAAAAGACCATCCAGATTGTTGGGGGAAAAATACTCGTTTTCAATTCCATCTCTTACAAAAGTAAACCAAATTAAGTATGTTACTTAGATCTACTATGAAATGTCCTCGGTGTTTCACATGTTCTGCTTCATTTACTTCAAAAGAAAATCTACGAGGATGGTGTTATCAACATTCCCATTTTATGAATGAGGAAAGTGAGGCACAGAGGCATGAATGAAATTAACTAGTAATTGAAAGACATGCGTTTTGGTGAGGTATTCATCGACCCTTTGCAAAATTCATGAGAATGTGCTTTGACTATCTAGATTGTGAGGAAATAAATCTAGGTTTCAATTCTGTCTATTAAAAAAAACATGAAGTATGTTACTTGGATCTACTAAGCAATGTCCTGGGTATTTTACATGCTCTGCTTCATTTAATTACAAAGAAAATCTACAAGCAGTATGTTATCAACATTCCCATTTTATAGATGAGGAAACTGAGGTGCCGAGGTGTTCATGAAGTGACGAGTGAAAACAATGGGTTTCTTGTCAGCCTATGTATCTATACCTAGGAAACTTGTGGGAAAGGGGTTTGTCTATCTAGACTGTTGGGGCAAAAAAATTCCATTTCAATACTATTTTTCAAAAAAGCAAAACTAAGTATGTTCCTTGGATCTACTAGTAAAGGTCCTCGGTGTTTTACATGCTCTGCTTCATTTAATCAAAAAGAAAATCTTTTAGACTCTGTGGGAGAAGGCGAGGGTGGGATGTTCAGAGAGAACAGCATTGAAACAAGGATACTGTCAAGGGTGAAACAGATCACCAGCCCAGATTGGATGCAGGAGACGGGTGCTCAGGGCTGGTGCACTGGGAAGACCCAGAGGGATGGGGTGGAGAGGGAGGCGGGAGTGGGGATCGGGATGGGGAACACATGTAAATCCATGGCTGATTCATGTCAATGTACGGCAAAAACCACTACAATATTGGAAAGGAATTAGCCTCCAACGAATAAAAATAAATGAAAAAAAACAGAAACAAAAACAAAACAAACAAACCAAAAGAAAATCTACGAGGAAGGTGTTATCAACATTCGCATTTTATAGATGAGGAAACTGAGGTACAGAGACCATTATTAAATCTACTAGTATTTCATGCATTGGAGAAGGAAATGGAACCCCACTCCAATGTTCTTGTCTGGAGAATCCCAGGGCCCGGGGAGCCTGGTGCGCTGCCGTCTATGAGGTCGCACAGAGTCGGACAAGACGGAAGCAACCTAGGAGCAGCAGCAGTAAGTGAGAGCAATGATTTTGCTGAGCGTATTTATCTATACTTAGTAAACGTTGTGTGAAAGGGCATTCTCTATCTAGGTTTGGGGGGTGGGAATTACTGTATTTCAATTCTATTGAAAAAAATTAAGAATGCTACTTAGATCCACTAAGAAATGTCCTGGGTGTTTTATATGCTCTGCTTCATGAAATTAAAAAGAAAATCTACAAGGAAGGTGTTATCAACATTCCCATCCCATTTTACAGCTGAGGAAACTGAGGCACAAAGGCACTAGTGAAGTTACAAGAAGTCAAATGGATGATTTCTTTGAGAGCGTATTTATGTACACTCAGTAAACTTTGTGGCAAAGGGCATTGTCTGTCTAGATTGTTGGAGAAAAAAACTCAGTTTTAACTGTCTCTTATAAAAAAAAGAATTTAAGTGTTTTACTTAGATCTCCTAAGTAACAGCCTGGATTTCTCATATGCGCTGCTTCATTTAATCAAAAAAAAAAAACCCAAAAAAACAAAGAGGAATGTGTTCTCAACAGTCCCAGTTTATCCATGAGTAAACTGAGGCACAAAGGCATTAATGAACTTACTAATATGTGAAAGAGATGCTTTATGGTGAGCGTGCTCATGGACAGAGTAAAATTTGAAGAAACGGCACTGTCTCTAGATCATTGGGGAAAAAAGCGCCTTGTCAACTCCATCTTTTAGAAAAAAAAAACACCAAAATTAAGTATGATACTTAGATCTACTAAACAAAGTCTACCTCGTTTTACCTGCTTGCCTGCATTTAATTCAAAAGAAAAACTACACGGAAGGTGTTCTCAACGTTCCCATTTTATACATGAGGACACTGAAGCACAGAGGTATTAGTGAAGTTGCTAGGAAGTGAAAGACATGCGTTTTGGTGAGCATATTTATCTATACTTAGTAAACTTTTTGGGAAAAGACCATCCAGATTGTTGGGGGAAAAATACTCGTTTTCAATTCCATCTCTTACAAAAGTAAACCAAATTAAGTATGTTACTTAGATCTACTAAGAAATGTCCTCGGTGTTTCACATGTTCTGCTTCATTTACTTCAAAAGAAAATCTACGAGGATGGTGTTATCAACATTCCCATTTTATGAATGAGGAAAGTGAGGCACAGAGGCATGAATGAAATTAACTAGTAATTGAAAGACATGCGTTTTGGTGAGGTATTCATCGACCCTTTGCAAAATTCATGAGAATGTGCTTTGACTATCTAGATTGTGAGGAAATAAATCTAGGTTTCAATTCTGTCTATTAAAAAAAACATGAAGTATGTTACTTGGATCTACTAAGCAATGTCCTGGGTATTTTACATGCTCTGCTTCATTTAATTACAAAGAAAATCTACAAGCAGTATGTTATCAACATTCCCATTTTATAGATGAGGAAACTGAGGTGCCGAGGTGTTCATGAAGTGACGAGTGAAAACGATGGGTTTCTTGTCAGCCTATGTATCTATACCTAGGAAACTTGTGGGAAAGGGGTTTGTCTATCTAGACTGTTGGGGCAAAAAAATTCCATTTCAATACTATTTTTCAAAAAAGCAAAACTAAGTATGTTCCTTGGATCTACTAGTAAAGGTCCTCGGTGTTTTACATGCTCTGCTTCATTTAATCCAAAAGAAAATCTTTTAGACTCTGTGGGAGAAGGCGAGGGTGGGATGTTCAGAGAGAACAGCATTGAAACAAGGATACTGTCAAGGGTGAAACAGATCACCAGCCCAGATTGGATGCAGGAGACGGGTGCTCAGGGCTGGTGCACTGGGAACACCCAGAGGGATGGGGTGGAGAGGGAGGCGGGAGTGGGGATCGGGATGGGGAACACATGTAAATCCATGGCTGATTCATGTCAATGTACGGCAAAAACCACTACAATATTGGAAAGGAATTAGCCTCCAACGAATAAAAATAAATGAAAAAAAACAAAAACAAAAACAAAACAAACAAACCAAAAGAAAATCTACGAGGAAGGTGTTATCAACATTCGCATTTTATAGATGAGGAAACTGAGGTACAGAGACCATTATTAAATCTACTAGTATTTCATGCATTGGAGAAGGAAATGGCACCCCACTCCAATGTTCTTGTCTGGAGAATCCCAGGGCCCGGGGAGCCTGGTGCGCTGCCGTCTATGAGGTCGCACAGAGTCGGACAAGACGGAAGCAACCTAGGAGCAGCAGCAGTAAGTGAGAGCAATGATTTTGCTGAGCGTATTTATCTATACTTAGTAAACGTTGTGTGAAAGGGCATTCTCTATCTAGGTTTGGGGGGTGGGAATTACTGTATTTCAATTCTATTGAAAAAAATTAAGAATGCTACTTAGATCCACTAAGAAATGTCCTGGGTGTTTTATATGCTCTGCTTCATGAAATTAAAAAGAAAATCTACAAGGAAGGTGTTATCAACATTCCCATCCCATTTTACAGCTGAGGAAACTGAGGCACAAAGGCACTAGTGAAGTTACAAGAAGTCAAATGGATGATTTCTTTGAGAGCGTATTTATGTACACTCAGTAAACTTTGTGGCAAAGGGCATTGTCTGTCTAGATTGTTGGAGAAAAAAACTCAGTTTTAACTGTCTCTTATAAAAAAAAGAATTTAAGTGTTTTACTTAGATCTCCTAAGTAACAGCCTGGATTTGTCATATGCGCTGCTTCATTTAATCAAAAAAAAAAAAAAAACCCAAAAAAACAAAGAGGAATGTGTTCTCAACAGTCCCAGTTTATACATGAGTAAACTGAGGCACAAAGGCATTAATGAACTTACTAATATGTGAAAGAGATGCTTTATGGTGAGCGTGCTCATGGACAGAGTAAAATTTGAAGAAACGGCACTGTCTCTAGATCATTGGGGAAAAAAGCTCCTTGTCAACTCCATCTTTTAGAAAAAAAAAACACCAAAATTATGTATGATACTTAGATCTACTAAACAAAGTCTACCTCGTTTTACCTGCTTGCCTGCATTTAATTCAAAAGAAAAACTACACGGAAGGTGTTCTCAACGTTCCCATTTTATACATGAGGACACTGAAGCACAGAGGTATTAGTGAAGTTGCTAGGAAGTGAAAGACATGCGTTTTGGTGAGCATATTTATCTATACTTAGTAAACTTTTTGGGAAAAGACCATCCAGATTGTTGGGGGAAAAATACTCGTTTTCAATTCCATCTCTTACAAAAGTAAACCAAATTAAGTATGTTACTTAGATCTACTAAGAAATGTCCTCAGTGTTTCACATGTTCTGCTTCATTTACTTCAAAAGAAAATCTACGAGGATGGTGTTATCAACATTCCCATTTTATGAATGAGGAAAGTGAGGCACAGAGGCATGAATGAAATTAACTAGTAATTGAAAGACATGCGTTTTGGTGAGGTATTCATCGACCCTTTGCAAAATTCATGAGAATGTGCTTTGACTATCTAGATTGTGAGGAAATAAATCTAGGTTTCAATTCTGTCTATTAAAAAAAACATGAAGTATGTTACTTGGATCTACTAAGCAATGTCCTGGGTATTTTACATGCTCTGCTTCATTTAATTACAAAGAAAATCTACAAGCAGTATGTTATCAACATTCCCATTTTATAGATGAGGAAACTGAGGTGCCGAGGTGTTCATGAAGTGACGAGTGAAAACGATGGGTTTCTTGTCAGCCTATGTATCTATACCTAGGAAACTTGTGGGAAAGGGGTTTGTCTATCTAGACTGTTGGGGCAAAAAAATTCCATTTCAATACTATTTTTCAAAAAAGCAAAACTAAGTATGTTCCTTGGATCTACTAGTAAAGGTCCTCGGTGTTTTACATGCTCTGCTTCATTTAATCCAAAAGAAAATCTTTTAGACTCTGTGGGAGAAGGCGAGGGTGGGATGTTCAGAGAGAACAGCATTGAAACAAGGATACTGTCAAGGGTGAAACAGATCACCAGCCCAGATTGGATGCAGGAGACGGGTGCTCAGGGCTGGTGCACTGGGAACACCCAGAGGGATGGGGTGGAGAGGGAGGCGGGAGTGGGGATCGGGATGGGGAACACATGTAAATCCATGGCTGATTCATGTCAATGTACGGCAAAAACCACTACAATATTGGAAAGGAATTAGCCTCCAACGAATAAAAATAAATGAAAAAAAACAAAAACAAAAACAAAACAAACAAACCAAAAGAAAATCTACGAGGAAGGTGTTATCAACATTCGCATTTTATAGATGAGGAAACTGAGGTACAGAGACCATTATTAAATCTACTAGTATTTCATGCATTGGAGAAGGAAATGGCACCCCACTCCAATGTTCTTGTCTGGAGAATCCCAGGGCCCGGGGAGCCTGGTGCGCTGCCGTCTATGAGGTCGCACAGAGTCGGACAAGACGGAAGCAACCTAGGAGCAGCAGCAGTAAGTGAGAGCAATGATTTTGCTGAGCGTATTTATCTATACTTAGTAAACGTTGTGTGAAAGGGCATTCTCTATCTAGGTTTGGGGGGTGGGAATTACTGTATTTCAATTCTATTGAAAAAAATTAAGAATGCTACTTAGATCCACTAAGAAATGTCCTGGGTGTTTTATATGCTCTGCTTCATGAAATTAAAAAGAAAATCTACAAGGAAGGTGTTATCAACATTCCCATCCCATTTTACAGCTGAGGAAACTGAGGCACAAAGGCACTAGTGAAGTTACAAGAAGTCAAATGGATGATTTCTTTGAGAGCGTATTTATGTACACTCAGTAAACTTTGTGGCAAAGGGCATTGTCTGTCTAGATTGTTGGAGAAAAAAACTCAGTTTTAACTGTCTCTTATAAAAAAAAGAATTTAAGTGTTTTACTTAGATCTCCTAAGTAACAGCCTGGATTTGTCATATGCGCTGCTTCATTTAATCAAAAAAAAAAAAAAACCCAAAAAAACAAAGAGGAATGTGTTCTCAACAGTCCCAGTTTATACATGAGTAAACTGAGGCACAAAGGCATTAATGAACTTACTAATATGTGAAAGAGATGCTTTATGGTGAGCGTGCTCATGGACAGAGTAAAATTTGAAGAAACGGCACTGTCTCTAGATCATTGGGGAAAAAAGCTCCTTGTCAACTCCATCTTTTAGAAAAAAAAAACACCAAAATTATGTATGACACTTAGATCTACTAAACAAAGTCTACCTCGTTTTACCTGCTTGCCTGCATTTAATTCAAAAGAAAAACTACACGGAAGGTGTTCTCAACGTTCCCATTTTATACATGAGGACACTGAAGCACAGAGGTATTAGTGAAGTTGCTAGGAAGTGAAAGACATGCGTTTTGGTGAGCATATTTATCTATACTTAGTAAACTTTTTGGGAAAAGACCATCCAGATTGTTGGGGGAAAAATACTCGTTTTCAATTCCATCTCTTACAAAAGTAAACCAAATTAAGTATGTTACTTAGATCTACTAAGAAATGTCCTCGGTGTTTCACATGTTCTGCTTCATTTACTTCAAAAGAAAATCTACGAGGATGGTGTTATCAACATTCCCATTTTATGAATGAGGAAAGTGAGGCACAGAGGCATGAATGAAATTAACTAGTAATTGAAAGACATGCGTTTTGGTGAGGTATTTATCGACCCTTTGCAAAATTCATGAGAATGTGCTTTGACTATCTAGATTGTGAGGAAATAAATCTAGGTTTCAATTCTGTCTATTAAAAAAAACATGAAGTATGTTACTTGGATCTACTAAGCAATGTCCTGGGTATTTTACATGCTCTGCTTCATTTAATTACAAAGAAAATCTACAAGCAGTATGTTATCAACATTCCCATTTTATAGATGAGGAAACTGAGGTGCCGAGGTGTTCATGAAGTGACGAGTGAAAACGATGGGTTTCTTGTCAGCCTATGTATCTATACCTAGGAAACTTGTGGGAAAGGGGTTTGTCTATCTAGACTGTTGGGGCAAAAAAATTCCATTTCAATACTATTTTTCAAAAAAGCAAAACTAAGTATGTTCCTTGGATCTACTAGTAAAGGTCCTCGGTGTTTTACATGCTCTGCTTCATTTAATCCAAAAGAAAATCTTTTAGACTCTGTGGGAGAAGGCGAGGGTGGGATGTTCAGAGAGAACAGCATTGAAACAAGGATACTGTCAAGGGTGAAACAGATCACCAGCCCAGATTGGATGCAGGAGACGGGTGCTCAGGGCTGGTGCACTGGGAAGACCCAGAGGGATGGGGTGGAGAGGGAGGCGGGAGTGGGGATCGGGATGGGGAACACATGTAAATCCATGGCTGATTCATGTCAATGTACGGCAAAAACCACTACAATATTGGAAAGGAATTAGCCTCCAACGAATAAAAATAAATGAAAAAAAACAAAAACAAAAACAAAACAAACAAACCAAAAGAAAATCTACGAGGAAGGTGTTATCAACATTCGCATTTTATAGATGAGGAAACTGAGGTACAGAGACCATTATTAAATCTACTAGTATTTCATGCATTGGAGAAGGAAATGGCACCCCACTCCAATGTTCTTGTCTGGAGAATCCCAGGGCCCGGGGAGCCTGGTGCGCTGCCATCTATGAGGTCGCACAGAGTCGGACAAGACGGAAGCAACCTAGGAGCAGCAGCAGTAAGTGAGAGCAATGATTTTGCTGAGCGTATTTATCTATACTTAGTAAACGTTGTGTGAAAGGGCATTCTCTATCTAGGTTTGGGGGGTGGGAATTACTGTATTTCAATTCTATTGAAAAAAATTAAGAATGCTACTTAGATCCACTAAGAAATGTCCTGGGTGTTTTATATGCTCTGCTTCATGAAATTAAAAAGAAAATCTACAAGGAAGGTGTTATCAACATTCCCATCCCATTTTACAGCTGAGGAAACTGAGGCACAAAGGCACTAGTGAAGTTACAAGAAGTCAAATGGATGATTTCTTTGAGAGCGTATTTATGTACACTCAGTAAACTTTGTGGCAAAGGGCATTGTCTGTCTAGATTGTTGGAGAAAAAAACTCAGTTTTAACTGTCTCTTATAAAAAAAAAGAATTTAAGTGTTTTACTTAGATCTCCTAAGTAACACCCTGGATTTGTCATATGCGCTGCTTCATTTAATCAAAAAAAAAAAAAAAAACCCAAATAAACAAAGAGGAATGTGTTCTCAACAGTCCCAGTTTATACATGAGTAAACTGAGGCACAAAGGCATTAATGAACTTACTAATATGTGAAAGAGATGCTTTATGGTGAGCGTGCTCATGGATAGAGTAAAATTTGAAGAAACGGCACTGTCTCTAGATCATTGGGGAAAAAAGCTCCTTGTCAACTCCATCTTTTAGAAAAAAAAAACACCAAAATTAAGTATGATACTTAGATCTACTAAACAAAGTCTACCTCGTTTTACCTGCTTGCCTGCATTTAATTCAAAAGAAAAACTACACGGAAGGTGTTCTCAACGTTCCCATTTTATACATGAGGACACTGAAGCACAGAGGTGTTAGTGAAGTTGCTAGGAAGTGAAAGACATGCGTTTTGGTGAGCATATTTATCTATACTTAGTAAACTTTTTGGGAAAAGACCATCCAGATTGTTGGGGGAAAAATACTCGTTTTCAATTCCATCTCTTACAAAAGTAAACCAAATTAAGTATGTTACTTAGATCTACTAAGAAATGTCCTCGGTGTTTCACATGTTCTGCTTCATTTACTTCAAAAGAAAATCTACGAGGATGGTGTTATCAACATTCCCATTTTATGAATGAGGAAAGTGAGGCACAGAGGCATGAATGAAATTAACTAGTAATTGAAAGACATGCGTTTTGGTGAGGTATTCATCGACCCTTTGCAAAATTCATGAGAATGTGCTTTGACTATCTAGATTGTGAGGAAATAAATCTAGGTTTCAATTCTGTCTATTAAAAAAAACATGAAGTATGTTACTTGGATCTACTAAGCAATGTCCTGGGTATTTTACATGCTCTGCTTCATTTAATTACAAAGAAAATCTACAAGCAGTATGTTATCAACATTCCCATTTTATAGATGAGGAAACTGAGGTGCCGAGGTGTTCATGAAGTGACGAGTGAAAACGATGGGTTTCTTGTCAGCCTATGTATCTATACCTAGGAAACTTGTGGGAAAGGGGTTTGTCTATCTAGACTGTTGGGGCAAAAAAATTCCATTTCAATACTATTTTTCAAAAAAGCAAAACTAAGTATGTTCCTTGGATCTACTAGTAAAGGTCCTCGGTGTTTTACATGCTCTGCTTCATTTAATCCAAAAGAAAATCTTTTAGACTCTGTGGGAGAAGGCGAGGGTGGGATGTTCAGAGAGAACAGCATTGAAACAAGGATACTGTCAAGGGTGAAACAGATCACCAGCCCAGATTGGATGCAGGAGACGGGTGCTCAGGGCTGGTGCACTGGGAACACCCAGAGGGATGGGGTGGAGAGGGAGGCGGGAGTGGGGATCGGGATGGGGAACACATGTAAATCCATGGCTGATTCATGTCAATGTACGGCAAAAACCACTACAATATTGGAAAGGAATTAGCCTCCAACGAATAAAAATAAATGAAAAAAAACAAAAACAAAAACAAAACAAACAAACCAAAAGAAAATCTACGAGGAAGGTGTTATCAACATTCGCATTTTATAGATGAGGAAACTGAGGTACAGAGACCATTATTAAATCTACTAGTATTTCATGCATTGGAGAAGGAAATGGCACCCCACTCCAATGTTCTTGTCTGGAGAATCCCAGGGCCCGGGGAGCCTGGTGCGCTGCCGTCTATGAGGTCGCACAGAGTCGGACACGACGGAAGCAACCTAGGAGCAGCAGCAGTAAGTGAGAGCAATGATTTTGCTGAGCGTATTTATCTATACTTAGTAAACGTTGTGTGAAAGGGCATTCTCTATCTAGGTTTGGGGGGTGGGAATTACTGTATTTCAATTCTATTGAAAAAAATTAAGAATGCTACTTAGATCCACTAAGAAATGTCCTGGGTGTTTTATATGCTCTGCTTCATGAAATTAAAAAGAAAATCTACAAGGAAGGTGTTATCAACATTCCCATCCCATTTTACAGCTGAGGAAACTGAGGCACAAAGGCACTAGTGAAGTTACAAGAAGTCAAATGGATGATTTCTTTGAGAGCGTATTTATGTACACTCAGTAAACTTTGTGGCAAAGGGCATTGTCTGTCTAGATTGTTGGAGAAAAAAACTCAGTTTTAACTGTCTCTTATAAAAAAAAGAATTTAAGTGTTTTACTTAGATCTCCTAAGTAACAGCCTGGATTTGTCATATGCGCTGCTTCATTTAATCAAAAAAAAAAAAAAAAACCCAAAAAAACAAAGAGGAATGTGTTCTCAACAGTCCCAGTTTATACATGAGTAAACTGAGGCACAAAGGCATTAATGAACTTACTAATATGTGAAAGAGATGCTTTATGGTGAGCGTGCTCATGGACAGAGTAAAATTTGAAGAAACGGCACTGTCTCTAGATCATTGGGGAAAAAAGCTCCTTGTCAACTCCATCTTTTAGAAAAAAAAAACACCAAAATTAAGTATGATACTTAGATCTACTAAACAAAGTCTACCTCGTTTTACCTGCTTGCCTGCATTTAATTCAAAAGAAAAACTACACGGAAGGTGTTCTCAACGTTCCCATTTTATACATGAGGACACTGAAGCACAGAGGTATTAGTGAAGTTGCTAGGAAGTGAAAGACATGCGTTTTGGTGAGCATATTTATCTATACTTAGTAAACTTTTTGGGAAAAGACCATCCAGATTGTTGGGGGAAAAATACTCGTTTTCAATTCCATCTCTTACAAAAGTAAACCAAATTAAGTATGTTACTTAGATCTACTAAGAAATGTCCTCGTTGTTTCACATGTTCTGCTTCATTTACTTCAAAAGAAAATCTACGAGGATGGTGTTATCAACATTCCCATTTTATGAATGAGGAAAGTGAGGCACAGAGGCATGAATGAAATTAACTAGTAATTGAAAGACATGCGTTTTGGTGAGGTATTCATCGACCCTTTGCAAAATTCATGAGAATGTGCTTTGACTATCTAGATTGTGAGGAAATAAATCTAGGTTTCAATTCTGTCTATTAAAAAAAACATGAAGTATGTTACTTGGATCTACTAAGCAATGTCCTGGGTATTTTACATGCTCTGCTTCATTTAATTACAAAGAAAATCTACAAGCAGTATGTTATCAACATTCCCATTTTATAGATGAGGAAACTGAGGTGCCGAGGTGTTCATGAAGTGACGAGTGAAAACGATGGGTTTCTTGTCAGCCTATGTATCTATACCTAGGAAACTTGTGGGAAAGGGGTTTGTCTATCTAGACTGTTGGGGCAAAAAAATTCCATTTCAATACTATTTTTCAAAAAAGCAAAACTAAGTATGTTCCTTGGATCTACTAGTAAAGGTCCTCGGTGTTTTACATGCTCTGCTTCATTTAATCCAAAAGAAAATCTTTTAGACTCTGTGGGAGAAGGCGAGGGTGGGATGTTCAGAGAGAACAGCATTGAAACAAGGATACTGTCAAGGGTGAAACAGATCACCAGCCCAGATTGGATGCAGGAGACGGGTGCTCAGGGCTGGTGCACTGGGAACACCCAGAGGGATGGGGTGGAGAGGGAGGCGGGAGTGGGGATCGGGATGGGGAACACATGTAAATCCATGGCTGATTCATGTCAATGTACGGCAAAAACCACTACAATATTGGAAAGGAATTAGCCTCCAACGAATAAAAATAAATGAAAAAAAACAAAAACAAAAACAAAACAAACAAACCAAAAGAAAATCTACGAGGAAGGTGTTATCAACATTCGCATTTTATAGATGAGGAAACTGAGGTACAGAGACCATTATTAAATCTACTAGTATTTCATGCATTGGAGAAGGAAATGGTACCCCACTCCAATGTTCTTGTCTGGAGAATCCCAGGGCCCGGGGAGCCTGGTGCGCTGCCGTCTATGAGGTCGCACAGAGTCGGACACGACGGAAGCAACCTAGGAGCAGCAGCAGTAAGTGAGAGCAATGATTTTGCTGAGCGTATTTATCTATACTTAGTAAACTTTTTGGGAAAAGACCATCCAGATTGTTGGGGGAAAAATACTCGTTTTCAATTCCATCTCTTACAAAAGTAAACCAAATTAAGTATGTTACTTAGATCTACTTAGAAATGTCCTCGGTGTTTCACATGTTCTGCTTCATTTACTTCAAAAGAAAATCTACGAGGATGGTGTTATCAACATTCCCATTTTATGAATGAGGAAAGTGAGGCACAGAGGCATGAATGAAATTAACTAGTAATTGAAAGACATGCGTTTTGGTGAGGTATTCATCGACCCTTTGCAAAATTCATGAGAATGTGCTTTGACTATCTAGATTGTGAGGAAATAAATCTAGGTTTCAATTCTGTCTATTAAAAAAAACATGAAGTATGTTACTTGGATCTACTAAGCAATGTCCTGGGTATTTTACATGCTCTGCTTCATTTAATTACAAAGAAAATCTACAAGCAGTATGTTATCAACATTCCCATTTTATAGATGAGGAAACTGAGGTGCCGAGGTGTTCATGAAGTGACGAGTGAAAACGATGGGTTTCTTGTCAGCCTATGTATCTATACCTAGGAAACTTGTGGGAAAGGGGTTTGTCTATCTAGACTGTTGGGGCAAAAAAATTCCATTTCAATACTATTTTTCAAAAAAGCAAAACTAAGTATGTTCCTTGGATCTACTAGTAAAGGTCCTCGGTGTTTTACATGCTCTGCTTCATTTAATCAAAAAGAAAATCTTTTAGACTCTGTGGGAGAAGGCGAGGGTGGGATGTTCAGAGAGAACAGCATTGAAACAAGGATACTGTCAAGGGTGAAACAGATCACCAGCCCAGATTGGATGCAGGAGACGGGTGCTCAGGGCTGGTGCACTGGGAAGACCCAGAGGGATGGGGTGGAGAGGGAGGCGGGAGTGGGGATCGGGATGGGGAACACATGTAAATCCATGGCTGATTCATGTCAATGTACGGCAAAAACCACTACAATATTGGAAAGGAATTAGCCTCCAACGAATAAAAATAAAGGAAAAAAAAAAACAGAAAAAACAAACCAAAAGAAAATCTACGAGGAAGGTGTTATCAACATTCGCCTTTTATAGATGAGGAAACTGAGGTACAGAGACCATTATTAAATCTACTAGTATTTCATGCATTGGAGAAGGAAATGGCACCCCACTCCAATGTTCTTGTCTGGAGAATCCCAGGGCCCGGGGAGCCTGGTGGGCTGCCATCTATGAGGTCGCACAGAGTGGACACGAGGGAAGCAACCTAGGAGCAGCAGCAGTAAGTGAGAGCAATGATTTTGCTGAGCGTATTTATCTATACTTAGTAAACGTTGTGTGAAAGGGCATTCTCTATCTAGGTTTGGGGGGTGGGAATTACTGTATTTCAATTCTATTGAAAAAAATTAAGAATGCTACTTAGATCCACTAAGAAATGTCCTGGGTGTTTTATATGCTCTGCTTCATGAAATTAAAAAGAAAATCTACAAGCAAGGTGTTATCAACATTCCCATCCCATTTTACAGCTGAGGAAACTGAGGCACAGAGGCACTAATGAAGTTACAAGAAGTCAAATGGATGATTTCTTTGAGAGCGTATTTATGTACACTCAGTAAACTTTGTGGCAAAGGGCATTGTCTGTCTAGATTGTTGGAGAAAGAAACTCAGTTTTAACTGTCTCTTATAATAAAAAGAATTTAAGTGTTTTACTTAGATCTCCTAAGTAACACCCTGTATTTGTCATATGCGCTGCTTCATTTAATCCAAAAAAAGAAAAAAAACAAAACCGAAGAGGAATGTGTTCTCAACACTCCCAGTTTATACATGAGTAAACTGAGGCACAAAGGCATTAATGAACTTACTAATATGTGAAAGAGATGCTTTATGGTGAGCGTGCTTATGGACACAGTAAAATTTGCAGAAACGGCCCTGTCTCTAGATCATTGGGGAAAAATGCTCCTTGTCAACTCCATCTTGTAGGAAAAAAAACACCACAATTAAGTATGATACTTAGATCTACTAAACAAAGTCCATCTCGTTTTACCTGCTTGCCTGCATTTAATTCAAAAGAAAAACTACACCGAAGGTGTTATCAACGTTCCCATTTTATACATGAGGACACTGAAGCACAGAGGTATTAGTGAAGTTGCTAGGAAGTGAAAGACATGCGTTTTGGTGAGCATATTTATCTATACTTAGTAAACTTTTTGGGAAAAGACCATCCAGATTGTTGGGGGAAAAATACTCGTTTTCAATTCCATCTCTTAAAAAAGTAAACCAAATGAAGTCTGTTTCTTAGATCTACTAAGAAATGTCCTCGGTGTTTCACATGTTCTGCTTCATTTACTTCAAAAGAAAATCTACGAGGATGGTGTTATCAACATTCCCATTTTATGGATTAGGATAGTGAGGCACAGAGGCATGAATGAAATTAACTAGTAATTGAAAGAGATGCGTTTTGGTGAGGTATTTATCGACCCTTTGCCAAATTCATGAGAATGTGCTTTGACTATCTAGATTGTGAGGAGATAAATCTAGGTTTCAATTCTGTCTATTAAAAAAAACATGAAGTATGTTACTTGGATCTACTAAGCAATGTCCTGGGTATTTTACATGCTCTGCTTCATTTAATTACAAAGAAAATCTACAAGCAGTATGTTATCAACATTCCCATTTTATAGATGAGGAAACTGAGGTACAGAGGCATCAATGAAGTTACTAGTGAGTGAAAGAGATCCCGTTGTTTTGCGAGCATATTTATCTACACTCGGTAAACTTTGTGCAAAGTACACTGTCTATCTAGAATGTTCTGGGGGGAAATCAATTTCAGTGATCTCTATTCAAAAGATAAAACAAAATTAAGTATGTTACTGAGACTACTAAGCAATGTTCTCTGTGTTTTACAGGGTCTGCTTCATTTAATTGAAAACAAAATCTATGAGGAAATTGTTATCAATATTCCAATTTATACTTCAGGAAACTGAGGCCTTAATGAAGTTGCTAGTAAGTGAAAGAGTATTGCTTTTGCTAACCATATTTATCTATACTTAGTCATCTTTGTGGGAAAGGGCATCGTCTATCTAGAATGATTCAGGAAGAAAACTTGATTTCAATTTTATTAAAAAAACAAAATTAAGTATGTTACTTAACTCTACTAAGCATGTCCTCAGTGTTTTACATGCTCTGCTTCAGGTAATTACAAATAATATGTACAAGGAAGGTGTTATCAATATTCCCATTCTATATATGAGGAAACCGAGGCACAGAGGCATTAAGGAAGTAATTAGTAAGTGAAAGATGATGTATTGGTGAGTATATTTATCCATACTTAATAAACTGTGTTGGTAAGGGCATTGTCTATTAGATTCTTGGGGGGAAAATATTTCCATTCTATTAAAAAAATTAAGTATGTTACTTAACTCAACTAAGCATGTCCTGGGTAGTTTACATGCTCTGTTTCATTTAATTAAAAATAAAAATCAGTAAGCTAAAAAGAAAATCTCCAAAGCTGAGGGGAGAAAAATAAAGAGTTTAGCACTCTTAAAAAAACAATACTGTGTATGTTCGTTAGCTCTCCTAAACAATGGTGGCTGTTTTACATGTTAAGCTTCATTTAATTAAAAAGAAAATCTACGAGGAAGGTGCTGTCAATATTCCCATTTTATAGATGAGGAAGCTGAGGCACAGAGACTTAACGAAGTCAGTAGGAAATGAAAGTTTTTTTGGTTAGCGTATTTATCGACAGTTAGTAAGCTTTTTGGGAAAGGGCATGGTCTATCTCGATTATTGAAGGGGGATCTTGATTTCAATTCTACCTATTAAAAAAAAAACTTAAGTATGTTATTTAGATCTACTAAGTGATGTCCTGGGTGTTTTACATGCTCTGCTTCATTTAATTAAATTGAAAAGCCACGAGGAAAGTGTTATCAGTGTTCCCATCTGATAGATGAGGAAACTGAGGTGCTGAGGTATTCATGAAGTGACAAGTGAGTGAAAACGATGGGTTTTTTGTGAGATTTTAGAAGGGTTAACTTCCTCCCTAAAGGATATTTTTGTTAGGAGGACCCGAACTTTATAGGAAGAGACTGTATCTGTATATATATATTCACATAGATAGATGGTAGATAGGTAGGTACTGAAAGATTGTTGCTGAACGATAAGACGCTGGGATTCTTGGCCTCCGGAGGAGACGAATTCGATCCGGGGCAGAGACAAGGCTGGATCACTCAGAGCTTTTGTGTAATAAAGTTTTATTAAAGTATAAATGAGATAGAGAAAGCTTCTGACATAGGCATCAGAAGGGGGCAAAAGAGTACCCACCTCCTAGTGTTTAGCTGCAAGTTATATAGTCACTCACAGTCTGTTAATGAAAAGAAAGGAATGTCTTAGAATTTAGAATGGCACCAGATAATTCATCCCTGGCCATGAAACGATTGACTTGAATCTGGTAGAAGGGCAGATTACCAACAAGTAGTTTCCTTGACATAGATTAGGGAACAATATCTGAGTAAGTAGGTTAGGCCCTTTGGTGGAACCAACTTGAAGATAGAGTCTGGGGTACATTAACATAGCTTAAGACAACATTTCCATAAGAAAAAGAAATGTATTGGTTAACTCAAGGTTTGAGAGTAGTTAGCTTCAGGCGAAACCAGGTGTCATGGCAACACAGCATGTTAAGAGAAACCTTTTAAATTTGTATAGAGAAGAAAAAATATCGCTGGTTTGTCTCCTCCTGCCGCTTAAGAGAGATAAAAACGTCTGGCACTTGCAGCCTATTTCCTCCGTTTTGAGACCCCTGGCCTTGCTGCCTGTTAGGCTCTCAGTA
Source organism: Cervus elaphus (assembly GCF_910594005.1). Lineage (NCBI taxonomy): Eukaryota > Metazoa > Chordata > Mammalia > Artiodactyla > Cervidae > Cervus > Cervus elaphus. Next base: position 43,134,545 of record NC_057848.1, on the reverse strand, counting down.
CCACAGGGGTAGGAAAAGGGGCTCTATTTTTTTCCTTTGGGAACTGTGTTCTCACTGGTCATGGGCTATTCCCATGAGCTTCAATTTACTGATCCCATTTAGTGCCCCTGAGAGCCCCTAAGGGCTTCCCTGGTGGCTCAGCTGGTAAAGAATCTGCCTGCAATGCAGGAGACCTGGGTTCGATCCCTGGGTTGGGAAGACCCCCTAGAGAGACGAATGGCTACCCAGGCCAGTATTCTGGCCTGGAGAGTTCTATAGACTGTATCGTCCATGGGGTGTCAAAGAGTCAGACAGGACTGAGCAACTGTCACTTTCAGAGTCTGCTGATTGTGACTGCAGCCATGAAATTAAAAGGCGCTTACTCCTTGGAAGGAAAGTTATGACCAACCTAGACAGCATATTAAAAAGCAGAGACATTCTTTTGCCAACAAAGGTCCATCTAGTCAAGGCTATGGTTTTTCCAGTGGTCATGTATGGATGTGAGAGTTGGAATATAAAGAGAGCTGAGCACCGAAGAATTGATGCTGAAACAATCCTGGCATTCAGGATAGCCGGCAGAGATAAAGGCATATATTTGTATGAACGAATCATGAGGGTGAAGGGACGATGGTGGAATCCAAGAGAGAAGAGGAGATCATAAAGGGAAAAGTGAGAATTCAAGAGTGCTAAGAACTGGGCTTTGGGCAACAACTGATCCTTGAAGAGTGGGGAGGAGAAAAGTCAGCAAACCAGACAGACGAGGAGCACCTGGAGAGACAGGATAAAATCCCAAAGAGAGCAGGTCACGGAAACCCAGAGAGGAGAGCAATTCAAGAAAGGGAAAGTAGCCAACTGTGGAGAGACAGACAGACACAGAAATAAAGGAGACTGAGACCTGGGTGTGGGAAGTCCCCACGGAAGTGGAAAGTGTTTTGTAAGGCAGGAGTCTCATTCAAGGGATTGTAGAGAAAATCAGAAGAAAAATAAGTTGGCAAGAAAAGTAGAGTACAGTTTCAAAGAGTTTGACATAAAAAAGAAAGGAAGGAGGTTTCCCTGGTGATTCAGGAGTTAAGAATCTGCCTTGCAGGGCTTCCCAGGTGTCTCAGTGATAAAGAATCTGCCTGCAATGCAGGGGACACGGGTTCGATCCCTGGTGCAGGAAGATCCCACACGCCATGGAGCAGACAAGCTCGTGTGCCACAACTATTGAGCTTGTGCTCTAAATCCTAGGAAGCACAACTACTGAGCCCACGAGCTGCAACTATTGAAGCGCAGGCACCCTAGAGCCCATGCTCCACAGCGAGAGAGGCCACTGCAGCGAGAAGCCCATGCAGGACAACTAGAGGGCAGCCCCCACTCACCACAGCCAGAGAAAGCTCGCACGCAGCAACAAAGACCCAGTGCCGTCAAAAATAAATAAATAAATGTTTTTTAAAAAGAAAGCAAGGGTGGGACTTCTCTGGTGGTCCAGTGGCTAAGACTCTGTACTCTCACTACAGGGCACCTGGGTTCAATGCCTGGTCAGGGAACTAAGGTCCCACATGCCACAACAAAGACCCAGTGCAGCCAAATAAAGAAATTAATTAATTAATTAAAAAGAAATAGTCAACAATTAACACTAAAAAAAGAACGCAAGGGTAACAGAGCCTTAGTTAACTGTCATGTACAAATCTTTTTTTTTTTTTTTTTTGACAAATCAAAAATTCTTTTGTCAGCCACAGTAATCAAACCACCATGGTACTGGAACAAAAACAGACATATAGATCAAAGAACAGAATAGAGACCCCCAAAATAAACCCACACTCCTGCTGTCAATTAATCCATGACAAAAGAGGCAAAACTATACAACGGAGAAGACAAGCAAGCGGTGCTGGGAAAACTGGATGCTACACATGAAAGTGTGAAATTAGCACATTTCTTCACACCACACACAAAAACAAACTCAAAATGGTTTAAAAACTTAAATGTAAAACAAGACACTGTGCAACCCCTAGAAAAAACATAGGTGAAACATTCTGTGACATAAATCATAGTGACATTTTCTTAGATCAATCACCCAAGGCAAAAGAAACATCAATCAAAGCAAAAGTAAACAAATGGGACCTAATCAAACTGAAAAGCTTATTATGCACAGCAAAGGAAACCACCAACAAAACTAAAAAGAAAACCTACTGAATAGGAGAAAGTATTTTCAAAGGATGCAACTGACAAGGGGTTATTATCCACAACATAGCAAACTGCCCGGCAGCACGGCACCCAGCACTCCTCACTCACCGCCGAGAGCCCGAGTCCTTCTTCTTTTTTATTTTTCTCTTGTGTTGTGGTATAGTTGATTAACAATGTCGTGTCTGTCTCAGGTGTACGGCAGAGTGATTCAGTTATACACACACATGTGTCTATTTTCTTCAAAATTCTTCCCATTTAGATTATTACAGAATATTGAGCAGAACTTTTCTGGTGGCTGAGTGATAAAGAATCTGCCTGCAATGCAGGAGATGCAGGTTCGATCCCTGGGTCAGGAAGATCCCCTGGAGAAGTGCATGGCAACCCACTCCAGTAGTCTTGCCTGGAGAATCCCATGCACAGAGGGGCTTGGTGGGCTACAGTCCATAGGGCTGCAGAGTCCGACACAACTGAAGTGACTGAGCAGGCACTCACATTGAGCAGAGTTCCCTGTGCTATACAGTAGGTCCTTGCTGGGTATCTATTCATTTTATTTTTAACTAATTAATTTATTTTAATTGGAGGCTAATTATTTACAATATTGTAGTGCAGCTTTTTGCCATCCATTGACATGAATCAGCCATGGGTGTACATGTGTTTCCCACCCTGAACCCGCCTCCCACCTCCCTCCCCATTCCATCCCTCAGGGTCATCCCAGTGCACCAGCCCTGAGCACCCTGTCTCATGCATCGATCCTGGACTGGCGACCTGTTTCACATATGATGACATACATGTTTCAATGCTATTCTCTCAAAGCATCCCACCCTCGCCTTCTCCCACAGAGAGCCCAAGTTCTATCCCTAATTCAGAACTAAGATCCCACAAGGCATGCAGCATGGCCCCAAAAACACTGCAGAAAAAAAATGAAAGATTAAATTCAAAAAGTAAACCTAAGAAATCTAAAATACACAAGCAGCTCATACAACTCAATGCAGAAAAGATAAACAACCTAATCACAAAACGGGCAGAAGACCTAAATAGATATTCTCTAAAGCAGACATACAGAGGGCCAAGAGGCACATGAAAAGATGACCAACATGGCTACTCATCAGAGAAATGCAAATCAAAACCACAATGAGGTAACACCGCACACAGGTCAGAATGCCTGTCATCAAAAACTCTACAAAGAAATGGTAGACAGGGTGTGGAGAAAAAGAAACCCTCCTATACTGTTGGTGGGAATGTAAATTGGTGCAGGCACTATGGAAACTGGTATGGAGGTTCTTCAAAAAATTTAAAAAAGAATTACTATTTGATCCAGCAATTCCATTCCTGGATCCAGAAAAAAAATGAAAACTCTAATTTGAAAAGACATATTCACCTTAATGTTTACAGCAGCCAACTGCTCTTGGCTGAAAATAATCTGAGATACACACACACACACACACACACACTCACACACACAGACATACACACAGACACACACACACACACACACACACTCGGCTTCCGTGCTGGCCCACGGCAACAAGGGGTGTCAGCGAGTCGGGGCCAGTGCATACAAGTGGCAATCACACCTGCTCGTACACCCAACTTCAGAACACAATGGCTGGGGCTTCACTCCCACCTGACAAATCTTGCCCCAGCTTTTCTTGCGGCCAACCTTCACTCAGGAAGGGAAGGCAAACTCAGGAAACGAAGCTCGAGCCTAGCTAAACTGACAAACCCACGGCAACAAGCAGAGACAGACACCACAGGAGACTGGACCTGGTCATTACCGGAGGAAAGGACGACACAGCATGGCAAATGACACACGCGGGGCCATCCCGGGCCTCAGTTAGACAAGGATGTCCCAGCATTTGGTGCTCAGATTCCACAAAAGCTGTGTCCACAAAGGACTCATGTAACCACCACATTTATGCCACCCATCCTGTTGAGTGTCTCTGTCCACAATGCTCGGTGGAGCAGAAGAGGAAGCTACCCTAAGTAAGCGTGGAGTTACTGGCAGCATTTCAGAAAACTGGTCACCATGACTTTTGGTCGCTGACCGCTGACTTCTGAGCTAGGCCATCAACCTCTGGACATTCCACCAGCTTCTCAAAGAGGGTGAGTGTTCCTAGGGAGCTATCCGAAAAAAATTGAAAGACTCATTTGGAAAGATATATGCACCACGGCATCCATTGCAGTACTATTTACAATAACCAAGATATGGAAGCTACCCAAGTGTCCATCAACAGAGGAATGCATAAAGAAGATGTGGTGTATATATATAGACACACACACAATGGAATACTACTCAGCCATAAAACGAAGGAAATTTTGTCGTTTGTAACAACATGGATGGACTTGGAGAGCATTATGCTTAGTGAAATAAGTCAGAGAAAGACAATAACTGAATGATACCACTTGTATGTGGAATCTAAAAAATAAAACAAGCAAGTAACTATGACCGAAGAAAAGAAACTAAACTCACCGATATAGAGAACAAACTAGTGATTACCAGTGGGGAGACAGGTGGGGAAGGACAAGATAAGAGTAAGGGATTGATAGGTAACAAACTACTTTGTATAAAATAAAGAAGCTACAAGGACATATTGTGCAGTACATGGAATATAGCAATATTTCATAATAAATATAAACAGAGTATAACTTTTAAAAATTGTGAATCACTATGTTGTACACCTGAAACTTACATAACATTGTACGTCAACTATAACTCAATTAAAAACGTGTAAATACAAACAAAATCAACCTATAGAACAGAATGAGTGTTTCCTTACTTTTTCATGATCCTTGGACAAATAAGGGTGATAGTATATAGGCTTTGGGAGGAAGCGTAACTAGTTTACAAAGCTTCAGGTGCGAATATGAACCTGAAATCTGTCCCAGTGTGACCCTTGGATATCTTCCCAGATTGAAAAGCAAACTTTGAGAGGCAACAACTTCTGGCTCTGTGCACTCTCCCACATCTATTAGGAATAAGAACTAGTGGGCCCAATCACAGGAGAAGAGCTTGAAGATACAGGGAAGTTGCAAAGATGATAGCACAGATATTCTGCTGATTTTATGGGATAAGACGGGCTTGGAGCATTTTCCAAAGGAGAAAGAATCGGAAGTGGCTTTATCCATCACAAAACAGCTGATTCTTACATAAGAACATCCAGCAAAAAGCTCTGCTTTCCTGGTTTGACTGGCAGAAAGCTATGCAAGCAGAGCATGGTAAATAGCTACACAGCACACACTTCATTTAAAATTATTATTTATCCTCTGGGTAAACAAAGTTAGAAATAGAAAATATTAATTTAGCTACTAAAGTTTTACACCTAAAGACTTCCTCCTGAAATTCTGATTACTCTCTTTTAAAGAGTAATAGAAACTACGGGAGTTTCTTTGAAGAACCAGTTTTCTTCAGGGGTCATGGTGGCATTAACAACAATAGTAACAGCAACAGTGGCTAATATTGATTTAGGACTTGCTATGTGCTAGGCACTAACCAAATATTTCACATGTATTATCTCATTTAATCCTCCCCATAACTGTAAACAATCAGTAGCCTGATTGCTTCCACTTAAAAGATTAGGAAATTGGAGCCTAGAAAGGTTGTGATTTGTGTAAAGACACACAGTAAGCTCCAGAGCCAGATTCCAAACCCAGTCGCCCCACGTTCCTACAAAAATTCACACTGGGGACTTTCCTGGTGGCCCAGTGGCTAAGATTCTGAGTTCCGAGTGCAGGGGGCCCGGGTTCAATCCCTGATCAGGGAACTAGATCCCACAGGCCACACCTAAGAGTTCACATGCAGCAACTAAGACCCAGCGCAGCCAAATAAATTAATTAAAATAGTCTTTAAAACTGACATTAAAAAAAATTCACACTGATCAAGAGGTAGACATTACTTTGTCAAAAGATGTATAAACAGGAATGTTGAGTGCAGCATCTTTTAAAAGAGTTTAACATTTGAAAAAATCTTGCTTATCATAAGGAACTGATTAAATTAATGAAGGTCCCTCCATCCAACAGTTTTATGCATCTGGTAGGAACTATATGGCAAAGAGGTATGGATAATATGATCCAATTTTAGTTGAGACAGCATTTTACCAGTACTTACATATACGAAAACATCTGGAAAATTATACAGAAGAATACAACAATCATTTTGAAGTGGTAGGATGCAAGGTGAATGAAAACCTGAACTTCCAACTTGCCCTACAACAATTATTACCTAATAAAGAATAGAATAAAATCTTTAAACATCACACTACTCCGTTTCCCTGAGAGATACTGCTTCCAGCTTGAGCTCCAGGCTGGAAACCGACTGCACTCAGGTGGTCTGTCATTATCCTCTCTGGGCTTCCTATTCCACATATGTAATAACAAGAAGGTGGTTTAATTTCATAAAAATTCCTTCCAGCTCTAACATTCTTTGAGTTGGTCAATTTCATTCCTAAGGAAGTTCTTTACAAAAAAAGAAACATTTAAGAAGGCCGTGTGGGGATTTAATGTCCAAAAAGGTCTCGTCACACCTTCCCTGTTGTCAATTAACAATGTTGTGATAATTTCCGGTGAACAGCCGATGGGCCTCAGCCATATCTACACATGTGTCCATTCTCCCCCAGACTGCCCTCCCATCCAGGCTGCCACATCACATTCACCAGTATCCACTCTTTTTTAAGATTCGTTCCCCAATACAGAATATTGAGTTCCTTGGTCTACACAGTAGGTCCTTCTTTGTTATCTATTTTATATACATTAGAGTGTGTATGTCAACCCCAGTCTCCCGAGAAGGCCGATTTTTAACCTACACATTAACAGACAAACAAAAAACACTATATGCCGAAACAGCACACCGGGCGACCCAAGCCAAAAAAGAAACAAAAGCAAAGAGGCCAAACACAATCCCCGGTCCCGTTCTCAGTCCATAGACTCTTGGTTTCTTTCTTAAGATCACCCGTTACCCATACATCAGAAAATGATAATAATAATAATAATAATAATAACTAACCTTTATTTCTCGGCTATCCATAGGGCCATTTAGGGCTTCCCTGGTAGCTCAGCAGTTAAGAATCTGCCTGCCAATGCTGGAGACAGAAGAGACACAGGTTCGATCCCTGGGCCGGAAAGATCCCCTGGGGTAGGACATGGTAACCCACTCCAGTATTCTTGCCTCGAAAATTCCGTGGTCAGAGAAGCCTGGCGGGGTAGAATCCATGGACTCGCCAAGAGTCGGACACGACTTAGCGACTGAGCACACAGGTATAGGCGAACTCACTGCCCAGCAGAGGAAGTCGGAAGAGTGTTTCTTAGAAAGGCGGAGGCGGGGGGGGGGGGGGGGGGGGGCGGAGGCGGGGGAGGGGGGGGGCGGCGGCGGCGGAGGCGGCGGCCTTGACTTCCCAACCTGCCAGGAGGTACAGGCGCGGGGGCGGCCGGGCGCGCGCCTGTCCCGCGGGCGCAGGGAGGCTCTCCCGCGCCCTCTGCTGGGGACTTGGCTCCACGCAGACTCTCCGCGTCCTCGCCGTCCCGACAAGCTTCTGGCCCTTTGTGCGGCGATGTGAGACTGCTAGGTGACAAGGCGGTGAACTGGGGGTTACTAGGGGCTGCAGTGGGGACGTGTGGAGTCTGAGAAGTGAGGTGCAGACTGAGGGCGATGTGCAGCCTGCGGGATGCAGGGTCACCAAGATCTACTTTCCGCTCTGCGAGTGTGGTCCTGGCACCGCCGGTGACGTCTCCCGCGCCCCGCAGCCCTTTGCTCTGCCTAGAAAAATGGTAGAAAGCGGGGGCGGGGGGCAGTTTCCATGGAGCCTTTTAAGCCTGACTCCTTCCCATAAACTGCAAAACCTGCCCTTACAGGGAAAGCGCTGTGTTTTCTATTAGCCCTCAAGCAGGACCGTTTATCAGCAATCTGTATTATGAAAACGGAGGACGTTTTCCAACAACTGTAAATCCTGAAACTATGTCTTGCAGGTCCTCCGCCGGGGACTATTTCCCTGAGAGTCACTGGTCTGGAATCTTCCAAACTGACTTGCTCCACACCCGACTTCTCCCCCACCCCTACTTTCCATCCCCTTCGCAAATACTTTCCTAGATGCATATTCACCTAAGAACTGTTAATTCTGAGTTCTCACCCATTTATGTCCACCTGCTAGTTGTGCGGCAGCAGGTACGTCACTCCTCAGAGATAACAGCATCAACTGCTACAGAATGGATGAACAAACCTCCTTTATTCCCTCATTCCACCTGTGTCAACCGAGCACCTACTCCATTTGGGCCCTGGGCTGGGTGCTGGGAAGACCTCAGGGAGAAGGATGCTTTCCTTCCTGTCATGAAATTTGCCTCCCAACTAGGGACCCAGACAGGAAACCAATAAATACACAAATGGTGATGTGTCCACGTAAGGAACGTGGTACAAGGAGAGAGAATACATGGATTCTGACTTGGGTTGTAAGGTCAAGGAAGGGACACAGAAGCTCAACCTGAAGGATACCTAAGCCGGATGAAAGTTGTTCGGCAAAAATCCTGAACTGGGAAGGTTTCACATGTTCTAGGAAAGGCCCAGGAGTGGCTAGATATCAGGAGTGAGGAGGAGAGAGGCTCCAAAGGAGTTTGGAGAAGTAACCAGGGGACCCTAGGTGGTGTACTTTCTTGGGATTTGGACAAATGTATTAATGACGTGTATCCATCATTATTCTGTCAAACAGAGTATTGTCACCACCCCCCACATCCTCTGTGTTCTGCCTACTCCTCCCTTCTCCTGACTCCTGGCAACCACTGATCTTTTTTGTTTTTGTCTGTCTCCACACTTCTGCCGTTTCCACAATGGCATATGAATGGACTCATACAGCATGTAGCCTTTTGAAACTGGCTTCTTTCACTTAGTAATAATGCATTGAAGATTCTTCCATGCCTTTTAGTGGACTTTTTTTCAGATATTTTAATGTATCCAAGTGTGGAGAAATGAAAGTCGCTCAGTCATGTCTGACTCTTTGCTAACACATGGACTATACAGTCCATAAAATTATCCAGGCCAGAGTATTGGAGTGGGTGGCCTTTTCCTTCTCCAGAGGATCTTCCCAACCCAGGGATCAAACCCAGGTCTCCCTCACTGCAGGCGGATTCTTTACCAGCTGAGCCACATGGGAAGCCCTGATGTATCCAAAGAGCTAAAGAAAACAATTTCTAAAATCAAAAGGAAAGATTCCACTCCAATAAGAGCTTGCAAGTCATCATCCCACCCTCACAAGAAAAGAATATGAATAGATTAAAAATCAATGACTATTCTTGACTCCATCACAGAATTGAAGTCATGGGACAAATTGTAATCCCCAAACTGTTGATTCTCAAGATTACAGATTATAGTGAACAGAGATTCAGCACACCTGAGGCAGAAAATCTTGAAATCTATAAAACTGGAACTTAAAAGGTAGCTTCAATGAATTGCTGGTGACTGAGTGTGGACTAACTTGAGAATTAAAAATTCCTAGGGACCTAATCAAAGCAACCCCCGACCCCACAATCATGGTGTTTACCCCTAGGATCCCCAACAGGTTTTCTTTGGTAAAGATCAGAGAAAAATTGCCTCCTGTTTGACCAAGAAAGAGGGGAGAAGTAACTATTTGGAAACAAGCGAAGAGTATTCTCCATAACAATGGCCTATGCAGCAAGGGAGAAGACTTCACCAGAGCCTTCTTGGACTTGGGGTAAGGGAGATTACCAGACTTCAAACCTTCTAGACATCCACCTTCACCGAAGAGAAGAAAAGAGCTGAGGAGTACTTGTGAAGGTCATAGTCCAGGGAGTCAGGCACACTAAAAAACGGAGACCAAAAAAAAAAATAAATAAAAAAAAATAAAAAAATTTTAAAAACTGAGACCAAAGCATCAGATTATAGAACGTGTCCCCTCAACCCAGACTTGACCAAACATCAACAAGGTCTCCTTATAATACAGTGGGTCACAGCTGAAAGAATGGAAGGCTCAGACTCTATTTAAGAAGGGGCTTCTAAGGGAAATGAAAGATGCAACAGATAAAGACAAACACATGTGTGGAAATTGAATCCTCTGATACTACAGATACAGAAAACAGTAAACACAGCGTATCTCTTGGTCAGATAAAAATAAGATGTCATACAAAGTCCTGTGTACTTCCAAATACCTGATCGTTACTGGCTTTCAATAAAAAAATTACATAGCATGATAAAAGAAAAGAAGAAATAGTCTGAAGAGACAAAGCAAGTGCCACAAGCAGATTCAGGTATAGCAGAGATTATGAAATTATCAGACTGAGAATTTAAAATAAATATGATCAATATGCTGAGGGCTCTAGTGGAAAAGGTGGACAACTTGCAAGAAGAGATGGATAATGTAAACAGAGAGATAGAAATCCTTAGAAAGAATATAAAGGAAATAGTAGAATAAAAAACTAAAGAAATAAAGAATATATTTAATGGACCCATCAGATGATTGGAAAGGGCTGGGATTAGAATCAGAGAGTTTGAAGATGTCTCAGTAGAAACCCTCCAAACTGAAATGTAGAGAAAAAAATTAATAAAACGTAGATTAGAATATCTTCCAATCACTGTGGGACGATTACAAAAGGTATAACATGTATAATGGGGCTACTCAAAGCAAAGAAAGAGGAAAGAAACAGAGGAAATATTTGAAGTAATAATAACTGGGATTTTTTCTAAAATAAATGACAGGTCGACACATATAGGAAGTTCAGAGAACACCAAGCAATATAAATGTCAAAAGGAAAAAAAAAACACCTAGGCCTATCATATTCAAATTGCAGAAAACCAAACACAGAGAAAATCTTGAAAAAAGTAGAGAATAAAAACACCTTACCTAGAGAGGAACACAGGTGGTCCCCACAGGGAGTCTTGCTCTATATGCCAGTCTGAGTCTTGCCAGAAGCCTGACCGAATGGCAAGGCTATTAGCCATATCCACGGTTCAGTGAAGATACAGCAAGCCTTCTTGTTGAAGTGACCCGGACAGACATCCACACTGCATGAGGCTCTGCCCATTGCAATGAGCATCCCTCCTCACACTCAGTAACGGAAAGGCCATTCTCAGATTCGATGGCAGCTGTGCCCCATTCCTGCTTGTTAGTAGTTGCCTGGGAGGAGCCATCAGGTGTGCTGATCAGGCCCATTTATGGTCCAGGACAGCGGTCCCCAACCTCCGGGATCTAATGCCTGATGATCTAAGTGGAGCTGATGTCATGATAATAAAAACAAAGTACACAATAAATGTAATGTGCTTGAATTGTCCTGAAACCACCATGACCCCCGCCCTGTCCCTGGAAAAATTGTCTTCCACGAAACTGGTTCCTGGTGCTAAAATGGTTGGGCATTGGTGATCCAGAAGGTCTTCGTACCTGGACCCTCAGAGGGCCAGTGGAAGCAGTGGCTCTTTGGGCAATATGCCAGGAAGCCAAAGAGACACCCCTGAGAACTTTTCAAGGAGTTGTGAGACCCCATCTGGGCTGCGTTTTGCTCATTCCTGTATGTACCATTTCTATAGAAGATTCCTGAGCCAACTCCACCAGGTGAGTTGAGACATCTGCTTGGATCCATGCCACGATTGGAATTTATGGTCTTAAGATTACTTTAGGGGCTTCTCTGGTGGTCTGGTGGTTAAGAATCCACCTTCCAACGCAGGGGATGCAGAATTGATCTCTGGTCAGGGAACTAAGATCCTACATGGCTCAGAGCTACTTAGCCATATGTGCCCACAGCTACAGAGCCCATGTGCCTTAATGAATTATCCCACATGAAGCAACAGAGATCCCACTTGCCGCAGCTAAGACCTGACATAGCCAAATAAATGAATAAATTTTTTTTTTAAAGATTACTTCACAGCCATGAATCATGTGCACAGTATCCACCAAGGGCCAATAAGAGGCCAATAACTGTGTCCCGAGCTGACTAAGACACTGGGGCTGCCTGATTCATCTCCAGATTCACCAACAAAGGTGAAATCCAGGGCCATCACCATGCAGACTCTAGTGGGACTCCGTGTCGGGTTCCTCATAGTCTGGTTGCTGGCCCCAGATTAGAGTTCCTTAGTGGGGAGAGCCTATGAATATCCCTTGAGGCCCCGGGATTGAGTGAGTAGACCCAGAGATGTCTTTGGGAAAGTCCTTGCCCAGATTGTCCAGAAGAGTGCAGCTGAATACCATTTTTACATTATTCTTTCCGTTGGTCTGTGCTGTGCTGAGTTGCTCAGTCCGGCCCTTTGCGAGACCCCCAGGCTCCTCTGTCCACGGGGATTTTCCGGGCGAGAATACAGGATTGGGTTGCCATGCCTTCTTCCAGGGGATCTTCCCAACCCAGGGATTAAACCCAGGTCTCCCACATTGCAGAAGGATTCTTTACCATCTGAGCCACCAGGGAAGCCCATGAATATTGGCATGGGTAGCCTATCCCTTCTCCAGGGGATCTTCCCAACCGAGAAATAGATCTTGGGTATCCTGCACTGCAGGTGGTTTTTTTTTTACCAGCTGAGCTACCAGGGAAACCCCAACTTTTGCTACTTCTGCCATAACTATTTTTTTTTCCTTCTGTGGCCAGGGAGAATTCTGGTTTGGGGCCTGCTGTGGCACCAGAGGTTCATAGCAGTTGATCTGATGGGCTTTGTGGGATTCAGGCGAGTGAGCAGAACTCGGGCCAGTCTCCAGCATCAGCAGTATTCATAGCTCTGGAGCATGTGTGCTCATCAGTGAGGGGCCATACAAATCCTCCTTCTTTCTTGGCTGTGGGGCATTGACCCTACTGAGGGAGAGGTCAAGACACATCTGTCCTTGGTGCACTGAGAAAATTCTCCCTGCTTCTGGGAAGCAGTGGGCTCTTTTTGACTCCTCTGCTTTTTAGTTCTGTCTACTGTATTAGTGTCTTCATCATCTTGGCGGTAGCAAATGTTTACTGAACACCACAGCTTGCCATGTTTTCTTCTGAGTGCTCCACGTGAATCTCTTCATCTTATTTTCAGCTCTATGGACTAACTACTATTAAGATCCCGTTGTATGGATGAGGCTCAGAAAGCTCTGTTCAAAGTCACAGAGCCAGTAGTGGCAGAGCTCTGATTTCAATCCGAGTCCAAAGTTCCTCTTCTTGCTATAAAGCCTCGGTGCCTCTCACACTTTCTCCTCCCCACCCGCATGCCTCTCCCTCTCCAGGCCGTCTCAGCAGCATAGTCTCTATGTGGGTCCCAGGTTTCTGTGCTGTTCTCCAGGAAATGAGCTCAGAGATGGCACTCAGCTAAGCACTTCCCTTTCTTTATTGGGACTGAGACATTGTCTTAACAGGAGAAACCAACCACTCTATATACAAGCACCATGGTTAAGGGCAGGGGCTCCAAGCCTTGGAGATTTCATAGACTAGTAATATTAGTAAAATAAAACTGGGTTTGGACAGAGGTCATAATCTTTTCATTTTACCAATTAAGACCTTGTCATACTCCTCCTCCTACTAATATTAATAATAGAAATAATATCTAAAGGTTATAGAGAAATACTACCATATACTATTTTCAATCTGTCAGTGAAGTACCTGATTTGATCCTCACAAAAAGCATACTCAGTAGGTTTTATCTTTATCCCCATTTTGGAGGCAAGGAAATTGACAAAGAGAAACGTTTTGTAAATTACTCCTGACTCTGCTGGTAACCATTATAGTAGACTGTCTCTCTATGTGTTTCATAAAAGGTATTTTTTAAAAAAACCATCAAAGGACCTCCCTGGTGGTCCAGTGGTTAAGACTCTGCGCTTCCACTGCAGGGGGCGTGGGTTTGATTCCTGGTTGGGGAGATAAGATCCTGAGTGCCACAGGGTGTGGCCAAAAAAAGATAGTAAGAAAGAAACCATCAGGCACAACTGGAGGCCCTGACCTTAGAATTTAGAAACAACCAAGTAAAACACGGAGGGTTCAGGGTTTGTCTTGAACAAAGTAAATGCTGTGTCTCTGTTTTGTTCCCTGTTTTTTGTAATTTAATGTGACAATACTACTATGTGCTTTGAAAATTAAACGACTTCATACATACTGAGACCTTAACCCAGTGACTGGCACACAGTAAGAATACAGTACATATCAGCTACGACACTTATCATTGTAATTCCTTGTGGCACAACCCTGCAAACTAACCTCTTGCTGGGAAGAAACTAAGGCAACTCTAGACTCTTCCTGTTGCTGAGGTCAGGTAAGTTTCTGTAACTGACAACACCCTCCTTCCTCAGCTGTCTCCAGTTTCCCCTCCTTGACTGAACCGAAGCAGACAGAAATGTCTGGGCTTTCCCTCCCACTGGTTGATGCTGTTGTTGCCATCAGTTCAGTTCAGTCGCTCAGTTGTGTCTGACTCTTTGCAGCTGCATGGACTGCACCAAAACAGGCTTCCCTGTCCATCACCAACTACTGGAACTTGCTCAAATTCATGTCCGTCAAGTCGGTGATGCCAACCAACCATCTCGTCCTCTGTCATCCCCTTCTCCTCCTGCCTTCAATTTTTCCCAGCATCGGGGTCTTTTCCAATGAGTCACTTCTTCCAATCAGGTGGCTAAAGTATTGGAGCTTCAGCGTCAGCGTCAGTCCTTCCAATGAATATTCAGGACTGATTTCCATTAGGATTGACTGGTTTGATCTCTTTGCCGTCCAAGAGATTCTCAAGAGTCTTCTCCAACACCACGGTTCAAAGGCATCAGTTCTTCAGTGCTCAGGTTTCTTTACAGTCCAACTCTCACATCCATACATGACTACTGGAAAAACCAGAGCTTTGAAGTAGATGGGCCTTTGCCAGCAAAGTAATGTCTCTGCTTTTTAATATGCAGTCTAGGTTGGTCATAGCTTTTCTTCCAAGGAGCAAGCGTCTTTTAATTTCATGGCTGCAGTCACCATCTGCAGTGATTTTGGAGCCCAAAAAGATAAGTCTCTTACTGTTCCCATTGTTTCCCCATCTATTTGCCATGAAGTGATGGCATGATCTTCCTTTTTTGAGTGTTGAGTTTCAAGCCAGGTTTTTCACTCTCCTCTTTCACTTTCATCAAGAGGCTCTTTAGTTCCTCTTCGCTTTCAGCCATAGAGGTGGTGTCATCTGTATACCTGAGGTTATTGATATTTCTCCTGGCAATCTTGATTCCAGCTTGTGTTTCATCCAGCCTGGCATTTCACATGATGTACTCTGCATATAAGTTAAACAAGCAGGGTGACAATCTACAACCTTCACATACTCCTTTCCCAGTTTGGAACCAGTTCATTGTTCCATGTCTGGTTCTAACTGTTGCTTCCTGACCTGCCTACAGATTTCTCGGGAGGCAGGTAAGGTGATCTGATATTCCCATCTCTTGAAGAATTTTCCACAGTTTGATGTGATCCGCACAGTCAAAGGCTTTGGTGTAGCCAATAAAAGAGAAGTAGATGTTTGTCTGGAATCCTCTTGCTTTTTCTATGATCCCACAATGTCAGCAATTTGATCTCTAGTTCCTCTGCCTTTTCCAAATCCAGCTTGAACATCTGGAGGTTCTCAGTTCATGTACTGTTGAAGCCTAACTTGGGGAATTTTGAGAAATACATTGCTAGCATGTGAGATGAATGCAGTTGAGTGGTAGTTGGAACATTCTTTTGCATTGCCTTTCTTTGAGATTGGAATGAAAGCTGACCTTTTCCAGTCCTGTGGCCACTGCTGACTTTTCCGTATTTGCTGGCACATTGAGTGCAGCACTTTCACAGCATCATCTTCAGGATTTGAAATAGCTGTTGCCATAGCAGCACTCAAACTTTCCTTCTGAAAACCCTGGGGAACAGGGACTCATAAACTTCTTCCGAGGCTTCTGCCACAGCTGCTTGCAGGTTGGATGGCCACTCAGGTATTTATTTATTTTTCATTGAAGGATAATAGCTTTATCGTATTGTGTTGGTTTCTGCCCAACATCAGCATGAATCAGCCACAGGTGTACACATGTCCCCTCCCTCTAGAATCTCCCCTCTAGCTTGTCCCCTGTTTGAGTTCCCTGAGCCATACCGCAAATTCCCACTGGCTCTCCATTTCCCATGTGCTAATGTCTGGTTCCATGTTCCTCTCTGCATGCATCCCACCTTCACTAAGGTATTGAGGGTTAGTAAGGGACGACTCCTCAGAAGTCACCTGCAGGGGTTCTCCCCATTCATCACCCAGACCCCAAACTTGACCACGCCCCTGACTTCACGCCGATTCTGCCAAACAGCCTCTCATCAGGAAGGTCAAGGGAG
Organism: Cervus elaphus; assembly: GCF_910594005.1. Classification (NCBI taxonomy): domain Eukaryota; kingdom Metazoa; phylum Chordata; class Mammalia; order Artiodactyla; family Cervidae; genus Cervus; species Cervus elaphus. Next base: position 43,118,168 of record NC_057848.1, on the reverse strand, counting down.
AGAAGGATCTAGGAGAGCACAGGGCGTGCCGCTGTGCTAACGACTCAGTCGTGTCCGACTCTCTGTGACCCCACGGACTGTAGCCCACCAGGCTCCTCTGTCCATGGGGTTCTCCAGGCAAGGATACTGGAGTGGGTTGCCATGCCTTCCTCCAGGGGATCTTCCTGAGCCAGAGATGGAGCCCCAGTCTCTTATGTGTCTGGGAGAGTTCCTTACCCCTAGCGCCACCTGGGAAAGGCCCTTAGGAGAGAGGATCAAGAATGATTTTCCTCACTCATATGTGAGAATAAAATCCCAGCCTTGTCCTTCTCATGTTGGAGCCTGGGGCTCCATGAGGGAGTTCTAAATAGGACCTTTCTGTAAATAAACACCCTGCCTCCTTGGTTTGGCCTTAGACATCTTGGATTTGGCTCCAAGTCAATTCATCAAAAGCCATCCTTTTACCAAAAGGATCCTTTTACACAATGACCAAATGAACAAGCGGGTCATTCTTTGCAGGATTAAGTTACTATATGACTAATGTGCCAGAGCTTACCAAACTTACTGACTTACCAAAAACTTTATTGTTGTTCTGTGTATTTATTTCAGCTTGTTGTTACTTAACATACAAAAATGCACATATTTAATGTATATATTTTGACGAGTTTGGACATATATACACAACCATAATACCATCACAATGTTGTTATCTGTTTTAAGAGAAGAAATAATCTGGATTTTTTAAAATATTCTATTTCTTTATTTGTCTGCACTGGGTCTTTGTTACGGCAGAAGAGATCTCCCATCTTCATTGCGGTATGTGGGCTCTTTAGTTGCAGCATGTGAACTCTTAGTTGCTGTGTGGCATCCAGCTCCTTGACCAGGATTCCAACCCGGGCCCCCAGCATTGGGAGTGCAGAGTCCCAGCCACTGAACCACCAGAGAAGTCCCAATGCTGTTATTTTTAAATCCAGAATTTACTGGGGTTTTCTTTGCGCACAGTGGCCTGGCCCAGGGCTGGGGAGAGCCAGCTGCATACGGTTCTGTGCCTGGACGCTCCCCGTCCCCATGCTTTAATCCCTCCTTCCTCTGGGATAGGAAACTGGAGAGGACTCTCTTCCTCTGACAGCAAATGACCCCTCCTCCACCCCAACCCCCAGCTACAAGGGGAACTTGGCTGAGGGCCTTCTCCTTCTCCTCACATACCCCTTCCTGGGTGGTTTCTACCTGGGAATTCCATTTGAAGAAGAAAGGCAAGGACTTCCTGCTTCTATTAAATAATGTGATTATGCTGCATCAGTGCTCAGGGACCACTCCTCCTGGATTCAGGCAGCACCCAAACAAGAGCCTCCTTTGCAGTGTTAAATTAGCTGGAACCCAGGTTCTCCCCAGGATGTTGAAGGTGACAAGATATATCTGAAGGCCACATGATCAGCTTTGAGCTGAGGAAGGAGGGTTACGGTTTCCACCTCTGGAAAAGGGGAGGGAGAGGAAAAAAGTCTCACACTGACCTAGACAGAGTCTCCTCTTGCAGTTCCTCTACAGAGCCAGGAACACCCTGTCCCGTAGAGTGGTTTCTGTCTGCACCCCGGCCCCACCCCGCATCCCCTGCACAAAAGGGAAGGCGGTGAACAGAACTGGGAGAGAACCAGATGAACACCCAGCTCCCTCTCCTCCATAAAGCCCTATGAGCTGCCCCTGTAGAAGTGGCCCTTGGGGTCCTTGCCTCTGACAACATGAAAGTGGCTCAGGCCTGCCTTGGAACACACTGTCCTTCCTTGGAGACTCACGCCACCCATCTTGCACATTGGTAGTCCCAATGGGGCAGGGTGGGGGGAGGATGGGTGTTGGAGATGAGGGTGGAAGAGAATGGGTGGGTCTGTGTACACCCCTCCTGGGCACCTGGGAAACTCTGGAGATGTGTGTGGCCTACTGATGGCGAGTGTGGCTCAGCAGTTTCCATCAGACGCACTAACCCCATGTGACAGAACAAATGTGCAGAGATTTCACAACTTTATTGAAAATACAGAAAATGTGCCCTAAAACAGTGGGTCAATGACTCGGCACGTGTATGTAACACACTTGGCAGGCACTTGGCAGGCACTGTGTGCTTGATGGTGAGGTATCAGAACTTCAATCTGGCTCAAAGGCACTTTCGACAAAGCTGTCTTGGAGACCATTCAAGAGGAAACGGGGCTACAGAAAGGCCACTGGTGGTAGGGGACCAGGCAAGGCCATGTGAGGGCAGCCGGGGTGAATGGGGGGTGGTAGAAACCAGGGCAGAGGCAGAAACAGAGGGGGTAATGGTGGCATGGGCAGCAAGGCCAGCATGGGGGGCATGGGCGGCATGGGCATCAGCTCCAGGGGCGTTGGCTCCAGGGGCGTCAGCTCCAGAGGTGTCGGCTCCAGGGGCATCGGCTCCAGGGGCATCGGCTCCAGAAGGACCCAGACCCAATTCGGCTCCTGAATGAGGATGGTGTTGCAGGGTCCACCCCAGTTGGTGGCCACAGGGTGGGCCCGGCGCAGAGGGGGCGCATCTCTGAACCTCAGTGCTCTCTGACAGTTCCTCCACTTGGTCCTTCTACGCTTAAACCACACCTCCAGTCAGAGAGAAAAAGGGGCTGCGTTAGTACATGGAGCAGTTAATGTCAGACAAAAAAAAAGGAGCAGGGAACTCTTGGTGACTTGAAATGGGAAACTACACCAGGAGAAGCTATTTCCTTCCGGTTAAATTGTTTAGGCCATTTACTTAAAGGCCCTCCCATCAGCCCCACCCCCACCCCCAGCAAGTGAGCCCTGATGACGCGCCTGGCTCTGGACTGGCTTATGGCCTCCTCTCTCCTCCCGCCTGTTACTCTTCCTGCCACTAACCCCACTCACTGGGCAGGTGCACCTTCGCCATGGGAGAAGTTGGGCACAAGATAAAGTGGGCGCCTTTGAAAACCACACTGAGAGGAACGGGACCCGTTTTGAACGGCCCATCTTTGGTGCACAGTAAATAAGCAGTAGGCGCGGCTGGATTCGTAAATAAAAGCTGTTCCCAGGGACCGCTGGGACGGCTCTAGAGACGGAGCTGGTGCTGCCAGGGAGGTTTGGTCGTGGGGGCCCAGGGACTCTGTGGCTCGTCTGCCGGCACCAGCGGAGTTGAAGCCCTGGACACTGCCTTAGCTCTAGCCTGCAGATCAGAGAGGTTTAGGCTGCTGCTGCCGCTGCCGCTGAGTGGTCAGTCCTGTCCGACTCTGGGCGACCCTATGGACTGCAGCCTGCCAGGCGCCATGTCCATGGAACAAACTCGGCCCAAACTGACTAACATTCTTAAATCTTGGCCCAGCCAAGAGATGGCGGGGAGGCGGCAACCACTGTTGCCTTTCTCAGTTCTGCACTCTCCACCCTGCCCACCCTCCAAACCTGCCCGGGCTCAGGCCCCGGTTGGCTCCCTCTGCTCTGGGTGCGGCTGCAGGACCTTGGACCAGAGTCTCTGGGGCCCAGCAAGGCCCTGCTGTCTAGGTGCTGCCACGCAACCAGGGAGCCTCATCGTCCCCTCATGCTTAAGGCAAAAGGGTGCAACCTGCACGTTAGGAAGAGACTTGACAACCACGTGGGTCAGGATTCACAAAATGGCTCCTTCCGAAATATGAGCCAACTTTTAACAACTGAAAGAAAAGCCTGTGCTGTGGGCCCCACTGCTCCCTCAGCATCCCAGTGATTGGAATTACATCATATTTAATATTTTTGGATGTTTTCACACTGCAAACTTTACATGAAACCAAGGGCCTCCTCTCTCTATCGCCTCATTTTTCCTCTCCCATCTTAGTATCTGGGCCCTTCTGATGCATGAATATGTAGTCTTAAGGAGCCACATTAATAGAGCTCATTTTGGAGGTGGGGATAGAGTGTACCAGGGATCAAGTCTACTTAAAGATAAGCAAAATGCAAAACTGGCTAACTGAAGTTCTGGCGGCTACTGCTTCCATATTCCCAGTACTGCTTTCACTGAGTAACGCTTACTATATGTGAAAACAAGGGGAAGTGTTCATTAAATATTTCTTTGGGAAATTGGTGCCATAGAATTTGGAAATAGGTGCCAACATTCTCTCTTTTCCCTTATTTGTTTCCTGTGGGTCCTTTTCCCTTCAGAACTCCACTAAGAGATCACTATGTAAACCCAGGAGAAGCATGTCACCAAAACTTCAGGTTTTCTTTCCCAGTGAGCTTGCTTTGCCTGCATAAGAGAGCAGAGGCCCAGGCCTCCCAAGCCCCGGCCAGACCTGACTGTGAGCCCAGCCCCTGGACTTAGGCTCCCAGCCCCGATTTCCAGACCCACCACCCCCATGCCCCCAGGTCTGCAGCTCAGGTCCATCACAACCCTCACATATAGGCTCTGCAGCAAAGCAAATAAAACCTTCCTGATTTTTCTTCCTTCCTTTCTTAATTTTCTAGTTTAAAAAAATATTCCCTTGATACAACTTACTCTGTTGTAAGAACAAATATTTAGTTTCTGTACCTTGAGCTACCGAGTAGTCATCACCATCTAAGTAAATGGGCAAGTACTTCAAATTAACACTGGTAAGCTACTGGCTGACAGCCATGGACCACGGACCATCAGAGAGAAATTCTTCAAAACCAATCCCTCCAAATAATATGAAAAGGGCAGAAAAAAAATCCTTAGACATTAGAAATTGCTCAAAATAATATTCAGTGATACATTTGGTAGTTTCATAATGTTGCATATATGCAGTATCTCCAATAAATATATTGACAGTGTCCAATTTTCTCAAACTCACTTTTCTAGGTCAGTGGAAATTTATTCAACTTCTTTTAATATATATATTTAGACAAATTCCTAAGGGTTGCAAACCTTTCCTCCACCTCCATCATAATGCACAACCTACTATGTTAGCAATGTTTTCAGGCTTCACTTCAAACAATTTCAGAAAATTAAAATTTACAGCTGAAACTCTACACTATTGTGAGTGTGAGTATGTGTGTGCTCAGTTGTGTCTGACTCTTTGCGACCCCACAGAGCCTGCCAGGCTCCTCTGTCCATGGTATTTTCCAGGCAAGAATACTGAAGCAAGTTGTCATTTCCTACTCCAGGAGGTCTTCCTAAAACAGGGATGGACCCCACATCTCTTGTGTCTCCTGCACTGCTCTACCAAACACACGAAAACAACAGCAGGAGGATCAGGCACTTGGAATTTTAAATTATCCCCCTCCCCATCAGTCTCAGCTAAACTAAACGTACATTTGTTGCTCATATGTTGCGTCCTGAGGTGAATTATTCCCTTACCCAAATGCCTGAATACTTGAAAATTCACTCCTTGCAGAAAGAGCTGATGCCTGGCTTAAATATTTTAAATAATTTAGCTTACTTGAACCCCCTTGTGTGCTTAGTCACTCAGTCGTGTCCAACTCTTTGTGACCCCATGGACTGTAGCCCACCAGGCTCCTCTGTCCGTGGGGATTCTCCAGGCAAGAATACTGGAGTGAGTTGCCACTCAAGGGGTGGGACCCCCTTATAACCCAGCAATTTGGTGCATTAATTTGAATAATTCCCAAGTCAGACTCTGTCCCAACATGAGTCTGCAGAGAACTGCCCCCTAAAGGATATCAGTGTTACAAGGAGTTTACTTTACTGAACAGGTATATATTCTGGCCCCAAAGTCCCAGAAGTTCCAATCTTACTTCCCAAATATAGTGAAGGCTGCAAAAACAAACCAACGTGAGAATGTCCAGGACAAGGTATCCAGTTCCTAAAGTGGGTTTTAGAATGGCTGTTACGCCATAGTGCTTTTTTCCAGTTTACTCACCTGTATTCTATCTTCAGTCACTCCCATGCGTCTTGCAAGCTCCTGTCTGAGGGGGAATAATTACAAATATTCAGCATTTGACATTATGCATGAAGTGAAATATATGTTGTACATTTCTCACTATTTAAAATATTTATTCAGAGAGTAGCCAAGATAACAGCATAAGAAAACTCTGAGCTTACTTCCTCCTTTGGGCACACCAAAATTATAACTATATACAGAGAAGCTATTGATGAGAATGACCTGAAAGATGAGCAGACAAGATCTTACACAGCTACAGATATAAAGAAAGAAACACGATAAGATGGACAGGAAAGGTGGGGAAGGGGTATAGTCAAGACTCACACCCACAGGTCAGCAATCCATATGTGCTGTGCTTAGTCGCTCAGCCGTGTCCCACTCTTTGTGACGCCATGGACTGTAGCCCACCAGGCTCCTCTGCCCATGGGGATTCTCCAGGCAAGAAAACTGGAGTGGATTGCCAAGCCCTCCTCCAAGGGATCTTCCCAACCCAGGAGTCGAACCCAGGTCTCCTGCACTGCAGGTGGATTCTTAACCATCTGAGCCACCAGGCAACCCATATACAGGATGATAATTATAATTGAAGAGATTCACCACAAGAAGCAAGGGGTCTGAGCACAGTAGATTTCCTAGCCTGGGGTCCTGAGCTGGGAAGATAAGCTCTCGGAACATTTTGCTTTGAAGGCCAGCAGGGCTTCCTTTCAGGAGACCCGGGGGCTGTGAGAAATTGAGACTCCACTCTGAAAGGGTGAAAATCTCACATGCTCCGGGACCCAGGGCAGAAGCAGTGATTTGAAAGGAGCCTCGGTCAGACCTATCTGTTGATCTGGAGAATCTCCTGAAGAGGCAGGAAACAACTACAGCTCACCCTGGGCACACAGACGCTGGAAGCAGCCATTTTAAGGTGCTCGTTGGACCGTGAGGATTCTGTGGCTGGCAAGGGCCATTTTGAAATCCTCCCTCTAGATTATTAGCACTGTGACCCAGCCCTCCCACCAGTCTATTGGCACTAATCCCAGCACACCCCAAACCAAGCAGTTAGCTGGGCAGGGACACAGCCTCACTCACCAACAAGTCAGTTGCCATAGGACCTCCTGAGTCACCAGTCACACAAGAACCAGACTTGCCCGCCAGAGGACCCAAGACTCAGCCCCAAACACCAGTGGGCCAGCAGCCTATGCACTAGGCAATGCCTGGTAACCAACAGACCTGGGGTCCACCCACGGTAGTCAGCCCACCACAATAGAAGGGTTCATGCAGCCCATACAGAAAGCACCCTTGGAGCATATAGTTCTGATGACCAGAGGAAGTGACACGGTGTATTTAATGTGATCAAAGGGAAAAAAAATCTACAACAAAGAATACTCTACCTGGAAAAGCTATCATTCAGAGTCGAAGAGAAGATAAAAGACTTTTACAGACAAGCAAAAGCTGAGTTTTCTACACCACAAAACATGCTTTAAAAGAAACAAAGGAACTTCTCTAAGAAAAAAAAAAAAAGGCTATTAACACAAATAAGAAAAGAATAAAAAGTAAAGTTATAAGCTTTTACACAGCAAAGAAAGCCATAAAGAAAATGAAAGTCCGTAGGTTTACAAAACAGAAGAAAGTATTCGCAAATGATGCAATCAACATGAGCTTAATTTTCAAAATATGCAAACAGCTCATACAACTCAATAACAACAAAAAACAACCCAATCAAAAAATGAGAAGACCTAAATAGACATTTCTCCAAAGACATGTCTCCAAAGAAGACATATGTGCATGTGCTCTATCGTGTCTAACTCGTTGTGAATGTATGGGACTGTAGCCTGTCAGGCTTCTCTGTGCATGGAATTTCAAGCCAAGAATCCATGGGGTCACAAAGAGTTGGACACAAATGTGCACACACACACATGTCTTCTTTGAAGAAATCTCTGTTTTGGTCTTCTACCCATTTTTTGATTGGGTTGGGTTTTTATTGCTGTTGTTATTAAGTTGTATGAGCTATTTCTGTATTTTGGAAATTAAGCCCAGACATTTCTTCAAAGAAGACATATAGATGGCCATCAGGCACATGAAAAGATTCTCAACACTGCTCATCCCACATCCGGGCATATATCTAGAAAAGAGCAAAACTCTAATTAGAAAAGATACACATACACCAATGTTCATAGTGGCACTGTTTACAATAGCTAAAACATGGAAGCACCCTAAGTGTTCATCAACAGATGAATGGATAAAGATGTGGTATGTATATACAATGGAATATTACTCAGCCATAAAAAGAATGGAATTCTGCCATTTGTAACCATGTGGATGGACCTGGATAGTATTAAGCTAAGTGAATTAATTCCAACAAACATTATAAGATATCACTTACATGCAGAATCAAAAAAACAGTACAAATGAACTTTTTTACAAAACAGAAATAGATTTGCAGACGTAGAAAACAAATTTATGGTTATGGAGGAGGGGGAATAAATTGCGAGTATGGGATTAACAGATGCACACTATCATATATAAAATAGATAAACAACAAGGATTTACTGTATAGCACAGGGAAGGTTATTCAATATCTTATAATAAACTGTAATGGAAAAGAATCTGAAAAAGAATACATATACATGTATATATATATATATATATATATATATATATAAGTGTAATCAAATACACTGTCCATATAAACCTCATGGTAACCACAAACCAAAAATCCATAATGGATACACATACAACAAAAGAGAAAGGAATCCAAACATAAGACTAAAGAAAGCCATCAAATCACGAGGGAAGAGAGCAAAGAAGAAGAAAAGAACAAAAAGAAAAGAATTAACAAAATGGCAGTAAATATATACCTACCAATAATTACTTTAAATATAAATGGAATAAATGCTTCAATTAAAAGGCACAGAGTGGCTGACTGGACACAGAAACAAATCCCACATACACACTGCCTACAGCGAGTCTCCCTTCAGATCTAAATACTCAGACAAAAAGTGAGAGGATGGAAAAAGGTATCCAATGCAAATTTAAATCAAAAGAAACCTGGGGTAGCAACACTTGTATGAGATAAACTAGTCTTTCAAACAGAGACCATAACAAGAGACAAAGAAAGACATTACATAATGAACATAGAATCAACTCAAGAAGATATAACAACTGTAAATATATAGGCACCCAACATAAGAGTACCTAAAATACATACAGTACATACTAACAAACATAAGGGAGAAACTGACAGTAAGCATGAAATTCGGGACTTTGACACCCCACTTACATCAATGGACAGATCATCCATACAGAAAATCAATAAGGAAACACTGACCTCAAATGACATATTAGACTTAATGGACTGATTGAGCATCCCATCCAAAGGCAGCAGAATACACGTTGACATTTTAGGAATGTAGACATTTTAGAAATCAGTGAACTAAGGTGGACTGGAATGGGTGAATTTAACTCAGATGACCATTATATCTACTATGGTGGGCAGGAATCCCTTAGAAGAAATGGAGCAGCCATCATAGTCAACAAAGGAGTCGGAAATGAAGTACTTGGATGAAATCTCAAAAACGACAGAATGATCTCTGTTCATTTCCAAGGCAAACCATTCAATATCACGGTAATTCAGGTCTATGCCCCGATCAGTAATGCTGAAGAAGCAGAAGTTGAGCAGTTCTATGAAGACCTACAAGACCTTCTAGAACTAACACCCAAAAAATTATCTCCTTTTCATTATAGGGGACTGGAATGCCAAAGTAGAAAGTCAAGAGATACCTGGAGTAACATGCAAATTTGGCCTTGGAGTACAGAATGAAGCAGGGCAAAGGCTAACAGAGTTTTGCCAAGAGAATGCACTGGTCATAGCAAACACCCTCTTCCAACAGCACAACAGAAGACTCTACACATGGATATCACCAGATGGTCAATACTGAAATCAGATTGATTATATTCTTTGCAGCCAAAGACAGAGGAGTTCTATACAGTCAGCAAAAACAAGACTGGGAGCTGACTGTGGCACATACCATGAACTCCTTATTGGCAAATTCAGACTTAAATTGAAAAAAGTAGGGAAAACCACTACACCATTCAGATTTATGACCTAAATTAAATCCCTTATGATTATACAGTGGAAATGACAAATAGATTCAAGGAATCAGATCTGATAGAGTACCTGAAGAACTATCAAAGGTTCATGACATTGTACAGGAGACAGGAATCAAGACCATCCCCAAGAAAAAGAAATGCAAAAAGGCAAAATGGTTGTCTGAGGAGGCCTTGCAAACAGCTATGAAAAGAAGAGAAGGGAAAGGCAAAGGAGAAAAGGAAAGATATACCCATTTGAATGCAGAGTTCCAAAGAATAGCAAGGAGAGATATAATAAGACAGTCTTCCTCAGCAATCAATGCAAAGAAATAGAGGAAAACAATAGAATGGGAAAGACTAGAGATCTTTTCAAGAAAATTAGAGATACCAAGGAAACATTTCATGCAAAGATGGGCTCAATAAAGGACAGAAATGGTATGGACCTAACAGAAGCAGAAGATATTAAGAAGAGGTGGCAAGAATACACAGAAGAACTATACAAAAAAGATCTTCACGACACAGATAATCACTATGGTGTGATCACTCACACTCAGCTAGAGCCAGACATCCTGGAATGTGAAGTCAAGTGGGCCTTAGGAAGCATCACTACAAAGCTAGTGGAGGTGATGGAATTCCAGTTGAGCTATTTCTTTTTTTTTTTTTCCAGTTGAGCTATTTCAAATCCTGAAAGATGATGCTGTGAAAGTGCTGCCCTCAATGTGCCAGCAAATTTGGAAAACAGCAGTGGCCACAGGACTGGAAAAGGTCAGTTTTCATTCCAATCCCAAAGAAAGGCAATGCCAAAGAATGCTCAACTACCGCACAATTGCACTCATCTCACACACTAGTAAAGTAATGCTCAAAATTCTCCAAGCCAGGCTTCAACAGTACATGAACCGTGAACTTCTAGATGTTCAAGCTGGATTTAGAAAAGGCAGAGGAACCAGAGATCAAATTGCCAACATCTTCTGGATCATCAAAAAAGCAAGGGAGTTCCAGAAAAACATCTGTTTCTGCTTTAATGACTATGCCAAAGCCTTGGACTGTGTGGACCACAACAACTCTAGAAAATTCTTTTTTTTTTTTAGTTTTTAATTTTTTTTCCATTTATTTTTATTAGTTGGAGGCTAATTACCTTACTTAGAGATGGGAGTATCAGACCACCTGATCTGCTTCCTGAGAAATCTGTATGCAGGTCAGGAAGCAACAGTTAGAACTGGACATGGAACAACAGACTGGTTTCAAATCGGGAAAGGAGTACATCAAGGCTATATACTGTCACCCTGCTTATTTAACTTATATGCAGGGTACATCATGAGAAACGCTGGACTGGAGGAAGAACAACCTGGAATCAAGATTGCTGGGAGAAATATCAATAACCTCAGATATGCAGATGACACCACCTTTATGACAGAAAGCAAAGAAGAAATAAAGAGCTTCTTGATGAAAGTGAAAAAGGAGAGTGAAACAGTTGGCTTAAAACTCAACATTCAGAAAACTAAGATCATGGCATCTGGTCCCATCACTTCATGGCAAATAGATGGGGAAACAGTGGAAACAGTGGCAGACTTTATTTTGGGGGGCTCCAAAATCACTGCAGATATTGACTGCAGCCATGAAATTAAAAGACGCTTGCTCCTTGGAAGAAAAGCTATGACCAACCTAGACAGCATACTAAAAAGCAGAGACGTTACTTTGCCAACAAAGGTTTGTCTAGTCATAGCTCTGGTTTTTCCAATAGTCATATATGGATGTGAGAGTTGGACTATAAAAGCTGAGTGCAGAAGAATTGATGCTTTTGAACTGTGGTGTTGGAGAAGACTCTTGAGAGTCCCTTGGGCTGCAAGGAGATCCAACCAGTCCATCCTAAAGGAACTCAGTCCTGAATATTCATTGGAAGGACTGATGCTGAAGCTGAAACTCCAATACTTTGGCCACCTGATGCAAAGAAGTGACTCATTGGAAAAGACCCTGATGCTGGGAAATATTGAAGGCAGGAGGAGACGGGGACGAATGAGGATGAAATGGTTGGATGGCATCACCGAGTCAATGGACATGAGTTTGAGTAAGCTCTGGGAGTTGGCGATGGACAGGGAGGCCTGGCATACTGCAGTTCATGGGACTGCAAAGAGTCAAACACGACTGAGCAACTGAACTGAACTGAACACATTCTCAAGTGCACATGGAACATTCTCCACAAAACAAGTCTCAATAAATTTCAGAAAACTGAAATGGTATCAAGCATCTTTTCCAACTACAATGCTGTGAGACTAGAAATCAAGTACAAGGAAAAAACTTCAAAAAAACACAAATACATGGAGGCTAAACAAAATGCTACCAAACAACGAATGAGTCATTGAAGAAATCAAAGGCGAAATAAAAAAAAAAAAACTGGCAACAAATGAAAATGAAAACATAATAATCCAAAATCTATGGGATCCACTAAAAGCAGTTTTCAGAGGGAGGTTTGTAGTAATTCAAGCTTACCTCAGGAAATAAGAAAAATCTCACATAAGCAACCTAACCGCACACCTAAAGGAACTAGAAAAAGGAGAACTAACAAAACCCAAAGTTAGTACAAGGGAGAAATCATAAAGATCAGAGAAGAAATAAATGAAATAGATTTAAAAATATATAAAATAGCAATGCAAATAAGAGTTGATTCTTTGTAAAGGTAAATTAAATTAATAAATCTTTAGCCAGACTCGACTCATCAAGAAAAAGAGGGTCCAAATCGATAAAATCAGAAATGAAAAAGAAGTTACAATCAACACCACAGAAATACAAAGGCTCATGAGAGACTACTATGAACAATCAATTAGACACCAATAAAATGGATAACCTAGAAGAAATTAACAAATTCCTAGAAATGTACAGTCTACCAAGACTGAAGCAAGAAGAAATAGAAAATTTGAACAGATAAATTATTAGTAATGAAACTGAATTGGAAAATTAAAAAGGATGTATTTATTTTACAGCAGCAGGAATATAGCCAATATCTTATAATAACTTTAAATGAAGAATAGTCTATAAAAATTTTCAGTCAGTATGTTGCACATCTGAAACTAATAGAATATTTGAAATCAACTACACCTCAATGAATCAGACATCACTAATCACGAGAGAGATGCAAACCAAAACTACAATGAGATATCACCTCACACATGTCAGAATGGCTATCATCAAAAAGACTACAAATAACAAATGTTGGTGAGCTTGTGGAGAAAAGAGAGCACTTGCACACTGTTGGTGGGAATATAAATTGGTGCATCCACTGTAGAAACCGGTAAGGAGGTTTCTCAAAAAAATTAAAAACAGAACTACCGTATGACCCAGAAATTTCAATCCTGGGTATATACCTTAAAAAAAATTAACTCAAAAAGATACATGCACCCCAATGTTCATACCAGCATTATTCACAACAGTGAATATGGAAGAAATATAAGTGTCCATCAACACAAGAATGGATAAAGAAGATATGGTATACACATACAATAGAATACTACTCAACATTAATAAGAATGAAATTTTCCCATCTGCAACAACATGGATGGACTTGGAGGGTATTATGCTCAGTGAAATAAATAAGTAGGACAGAGAAAGGCAAATAGTGTATGATACCACTTATATGTGGAATCTAAAAATGAAAACAAACTATTGAATATAACAAAAAAAGAAACAAGACTCATAGATGGAGAGAATAAACTAGTGGTTACCAGTGAGGAGAGACAGGAGAGAGGAACAAGATAGGGGTAGTGGATTAATAAGTACAAACTACTATGTATAAAATAAATAAGCTACAAGGATAGATTGTACAGCACAGGGAATATAGCCAATATTTCCTAAGAACTATAGTGGAGTACAACCTTTAAAAATTGTGAATCACTATGTTGTACACCTAAAACATATAATATTGTGTATCAACTATTCCTCAATTTTTTTAAAAAAGATAACTTTAAAGTCCCCACCAAAAATCTATTAGAACTAATAAATTAATTCAATAAAGTTTCAGGATTCAACATTAATATTAGATATGTGTTGCTTTTCTATACACTTAATAATATATCAGAGAAATAATATCAGAGAAAGCAAGAAAACAATCCCATTTAAAATAGCATTAAAAAGAATGCCTAAGAATAATCTTAACCAAGGAGGTTTGGTTTCACCAAAGGAAGTGAAATAAACTTTCACCAAGTGAAAGGCCTATACTCTGAAAACTATAAAACACTGCTGAAGGAATTTAAAAATTATACAAAGAAATGGAAAGATAATCTATGTTCTTGGATTGGAAGAATTAATATCGCTAAAATACCCACACAACCCAAAGTAATCTACAGATTTAATGCAATCCCTATCAAAATACATGACAAGGAAGGAAATTAAAAAAAAAGAGGCGCTATGTGTATATGTATAGCTCATTCATTTTACTATACTGCAGAAACTAATACATTGTAAAGCAACTATACTTCAATAAAAATTAATTTAAAAAACAAAAAGAACCTACAAAAAAGTGAAATATATGACATTATTCATCCAACAATAAATTCACCCAAAGAATAAATAATCCTGAAATTTATGTGAAAACACAAAAGACCCCCAAATGGCCAAAGTAATTTTGAGAAAAAAGAACAAAGCTAGAGGTTTCACACTCCATGGCTTCAGACTATACCACAAAGCTATAGTCATCAATGCACTTCCCTGGCAGTCCAGTGGTTAAGACACCTGACACCGCCCTTTCACTACAAGCGGCTTGGGTTCGATCCCTTGTCAGAGAAGATTCTGAATGGCATGGCGTGTGGCCAAAAAAAAAAGAAAAACCTCAGTATGGTACTGGCATTAAAAACAGACACATAGATCACTAGAACAGACTAGAGAGTACAGAAATAAACCCAAGTACTTATCGTTAATTAATCTATGACAAAGCAGGTAAGAATATACAACAGGGAAAAGAGTCTCTTTAATAAGTGGTGCTAGGAATACTGGACAGCTGCATGTAAAAGAAATTAGAACATTTTCTCACAGAACATTAAAAAATAAGCTCAAAATGGATTCATGACCTAAATGTAAGACTAGATACTATAAAACTCCTAGAGGAAAACATAGGCAGAATACTCTTTGACATGAATCACAGCAATACTTTTTGGGAATCTGTCTCCTAAGGCAAAAGACATAAAAGCAAAAACAAACAAATGAGACCTAATTAAACTTAAAAGCTTTTGCACAGCAAAGGAAACCATATACAAAACAAAAGGATAACCTACTGGACAGGAGAAAATTTTTGCAAAGGCTATTACTGACAAGGAGTTAATATCCAATATTTATAAAAACAGGTCGGGCTTCCCTCATAGCTCAGTTGGTAAAGAATCCACCTGCAATGCAGGAGACCCTGGTTCTATTCCTGGGTCAGGAGTATCTGCTGGAGAAGGGATAGGCTACCCACTTCACTATTCTTGGGCTTCCCTTGTGTGGCTCAGCTGGTAAAGAATCCACCTGCAATGCAGAAGACCTGGGTTCAAGCCCTGGATTGGGACGATCCCCTGGAGAAGGCAAAGGCTACCCACTCCAGTATTCTGGCCTGGAGAATTCCATGGACTGTATAGTCCATGGGGTCACAGAGTCGGACATGACTGAGTGACTTTCACTCCACTTCATACAATTCAGTATCAAAAAACAAAGAACCTAATGCAAAAATGGGCAGAAGACCTGAATAGACATTTTGCCAAAGAAGATACACAGATGGCCAACAGACATATGAAAAAAAATGCTCAACACTGTTAATCATCAGAGAAACGCAAATCAAAACCATAATGAGAACACCTCATACCTGTCAAATGGCTGTCATCAAAAGGATAACAAATGTTGGCAAGGATGTGGAGAAAAGGGAATCCTACACTGTGGGAATGTAAACTGGTACAGCTACTATGGAAAACAGTATGGAGGTTTCTCAAAAAAAAGCTAAAAATAGAACTACCATATGATCCAGCAATTCCACTCTTGGGTAAATATCAAAGAAAATGAAAACAGTAATTCAAAATGATATTTGCACCTCAATGTTCATAGCAGCATTATTTACAACAGCCAAAATATGACAGCAACCTAAGTGCCCAGTAACAGATAAATGGATAAAGAAGATGTGGTATATATATATACAATGGAATACTTCTCAGTCATAAAAATGAATGAAATTCTGCTATTTGTAATAATGTGGATGGACCTAGAGAGTATTATGTTTAGTGAAATAAGTCAGACACAGAAAGACAAACACTGTATGATTTCACTTACATCTAATAAATGAAACAAATGAACAAATATAACTAAACAGAGACAAAATTATATATACAGAGGAAAAAAACAGGTGGTTGTCTGAAAGGAGGAGTTGGGGGAGGAGAGAAATAGGTGAAGGAGATTAAGAGGTAAAAACTTCCAGTTGCAAAATAAATGAATAACTGGTATGAAATGTACAGTGTGGGGCATATAGTCAATAATTATATAATATCTTTTATGGTGACAGACTTATGGTGATTATTTTTAAATGTATAGAAATAATGAACCACTATGTTGTATAACAGGAACTAACATGTTGTTGTAGGTCAATTATACTTCAAAAGTAAACAAACTAAAAAAAAGAGATTAGATTGTTGGTTACAGGAGGGAGTCAGGTGGGGGAATTGGGTGAAGGCAGTCAAAAGGTATAAATGAGATATAGGCAGTTCTAGACACCCAAATCAAGGGGCATCTTGAGTTTGACACTTGAGAAAGGGAGAAATTGGACTGATTCTTAGAATTATCACACAGCAAAAGCCAACTGAACTTGGAGTAATCAAACTGAACAGAAAATACTGAGCCAAAGCTGATGCTATTTACCTTCTCATCCCTTCTCATTAAATTATCTCCTACCACCATGGAGGTTTCCATGATATGGTTTGCCTACAGCCTCTCCAATCAGTCCTTCTCTGTCTCTTGCAAGCTTCTGTCACTCTTTCAATATTCCCTAGCTCAGTGAGTATACCACCCGACATTCAGTTAGGCAAATCAGAAACTCAGATATTTTTCTAATCATTTCCTTTTATTCCTATGTCTAAATTACCATGAATTGCTATCAATTTTACCTTCTAAATACCTCTTTAAGCTGTTCGCTTCTATCCATTACCACTACCTGGAGCCACACACCATCACCTCTGGCCTTGCCTACTGAACAGCCTCCTAGGATCAAATCTCAGCCACATCCCAGCTGTGTGGATCTTGGGCAAGTCTCTTCATGTCTCTGGGCTTCAGTTTTTTAACAGGTTAAGCCGGGATAAAAAACAGTAGCTACCACATTCACATAGGGTTGTGAAGATTCAATGACAATGTGTAGAAAACCCTTTAGGGCAAGTGCTTAACACAATAAGTGCAATGTAAATGATAGCTTTTAAAATTTTATCTGCATTCAAAGATACTCAGCAATCCATTCATTCTCCACTCGGTAGCTTGCTTTAGGGACAATTCTACCTCAGGCACAACTTTAAGGGTAACTAAAAATTCAGTAATTAAGATAAAGGATGTTTTAATGTAGTATTTGGGCTTCCCTGGTGGCTCAGCTGGTAAAGCATTCTCTTGCAATGCGGGAGACCTGGGTTTGATCCCTGGGGTGGGAAGATTCCCTGGAGAAGGGAACTGCTACCCACTCCAGTATTCTGGCCTGGAGAATTCCATGGACTCTACAGTCCATAGGGTCGCAAAGAGTCTGACACGACTGAGCGAATTTCACGTTCAACGTAGTATTTACATTAATGCGAATATAATCCATGAATAACTGATGACCAATATTTTAAAACAAAGTAGAATCTAACCGCGCACGTACTCCACCATGCCTCAGGCGACTCATTTGTTAACTGTGAGCCGACAGTTTCCCGACGTGACTTATTCTAACTCCGCACCATAATGCTGACTCAATTCCCACCGCGCAGAGCCCCCGCCCCCGCCCCAGGCCCTGGGGTTTTCGACTCCAGAGCTGAGGACAGGGACCCGCTCGCCTCCAGCCAACTGCCCCAGGGCTGCCCGCTTACTGCATGGCCTCGTCGAGATACGGAGTGCGGTGGAAAACTCCCTCCAACTCCCACAGCTGCTCCAGCGTGAAGGTGTGCTGGCGGACTCGGCGGCGCCCGTCTGCCGCCTTCCGAAGCTCGACGGCGGCTCCCGGGCGCTGCTCCTCCCCGCCATTCTCTCCGCCTTCGCCGCCGCCCGCGCCCGCCTCAGCCTTGGCCTCGCGACTTTCCCCATCCTGGGGGCCCGCATCTCCCGCGCCCACATCGCCGCCTTCCTTTCCTTCTCCTTCTTCATATCCTGCCTCTTTCCCCTCCGCGGCTGCTCCCTGCTCAGTTTCGGACTGAGCCTTCGGCTCCTCTCCCCTCTCTCTAGGAAACGAGATCTTCGCGGGCTCGGCCTCTGCAAGAGAAGAAACCCAAAGCCAAAGATCAGGCCGTCGAGCAAGCCGGCTGGGGAAGAGGTGGGAACCCGCTGCGTCAGAGGAGGAATTCTCCCGCTCGCCCCTCCCTAGGGAAATTCGTTTCTGGGTATCCCCTGAACCGAGTGCCCAGCCTGCCACTGACCGTGCGCTTCTTCCCAATTCTCCTTGAACCCCAGCCTGAGGAAGCCCGCAACGACCGCGTGGGTGTCGGCATCGGCACTGTGGCCCCTCTGCGGTTGAGGCTTCATGTTCAGACCCCTGTCCTGGATGCTGTGCCTTCAGCGGAGGCTGTCCTGGATCTCCCGAGACCCCGGCTCTTGACTCAGGGCTAGAAGCGGCGGCCCGCGATCTGGCACCGTCAAGGCTACTCTGGCGTCGGCTCGGGACGAGTCCGAATACACACCCTCTGGGGGGTTTATTATCAACTGCTGGGGGTTGGGTCGGCCGAGGTGCGCATGCGGCAGGGGCGTGGCTGTCCTGGGGGCCGGGGGAGGGAGGCGGGCAGGAGGTGCGGGTGGGGGGCACCACGTGGGGCGCTGGTAGGGAGCGTGAGTGAGAGCAGAACTCAGGCCCCCAAGTTGCAACTTAGCTGACCAAGTACTGCACACTTGGTCCAGCGTCTTCCCAGACCAAGGGCCTGTGCCTAATTTGTGGACGGGAAGAGTGGGCGCTCACCGTAGCTCCGTAGACCTTAGAGAATCGTTTGGGGACTATCTCCTGGCTCAGCTCGCCATATCCAGCAGCCAGTACTAAGTAAGGAGAAGCAATCAAACTAATACGTTCACCTCTTGGTGTCGCCCAGGATTGGTTCCGGGACCCGCGAGGGATACCAAAATCTGCAGATGCTCAAGTCCCATAGCGGGCCCTCCACATCTGCCGGTGTGAAACCCACAGATATGGAGGGCCCTCTGTTTGTTTACAGAGAAAAACCTATGTATAAGTGGACCAGCTAGGCTTTTGCTTGCTCTGAGTTTTTGCAGTGAGGCTGAAGTCCCAGTCTGCCATACTCCAGCGGTCTCCAGGAGCAGGAGTACAGGGTTGAATTTTCTGAGCAGGTGGGGTGCTCAGATGCACAATGGAAACAAAACAAAACCCAGCCCACCCCCTTAAGAAAGGCCCTTAGCCTACTTTAGTAATGAATCCACATCAAATTGCAAGTGTAGAAACCTCCACAGTGTTTAGAACATTCAAGAATGCTTATGGGGTAAGGAGAACGCACCTTCCTTTTGTTTTTGCCTTTGTTGCAACTATGAATTCTGCTACATCTTTATAAACACCTCCCATTGCTTCTGGCTGTAAATACTCCACAGAGGTATACGCGTCCCCTGTGGTGGACCCCTGTGGACATGGCTAAATTACCTGCTTTCTTGCAGCTGCCTCCCCGACCCCCTTATCTCCCCTCATCATGTTTTCTAGAAACCTTCCTGAGCCCTTGCTGAGGAATAAATAAATTTTATTTTTTATTTTCATTTATTAGTTGGAGGCTAATTACTTTACAATATTATAGTGGTTTTTGCCATACATTGACATGAAGCAGCCATGGATTTACATGTGTTCCCCATCCCGATCCCCCCTCCCACCTCCCTCCCCACCCCATCCCTCTGGGTCTTCCCAGTGCACCAGCCCTGAGCACTTGTCTCATGCATCAAACCTGAGCTGGTGATCTGTTTCACCCTTGATAGTATACTTGTTTCTATGCTATTCTCTCAGAACATCCCACCCTCGCCTTCTCCCACAGAGTCCAAAAGTCTGTTCTGTACATCTGTGTCTCTTTTTCTGTTAGGGTTTCCGTTACCATCTTTTTAAATTCCATATATATATGCGTTAGTATACTGTATTGGTGTTTATCTTTCTGGCTTACTTCACTCTGTATAATGGGCTCTGGTTTCATCCATCTCATTAGAACTGATTCAAATGAATTCTTTTTAATGGCTGAGTAATATTACATTGTGTATATGTACCACAGCTTCCTTATCCATTCCTCTGCTGATGGGCATCTAGGTTGCTTCCATGTCCTGGCAATTATAAACAGTGTTGTGATGAACATTGGGGTACATGTGTCTCTTTCAGATCTGGTTTCCTCTGTGTGTATGCCCAGGAGTGGGATTGCTGGGTCATATGGCAGTTCTATTTCCAGTTTTTTAATGAATCTCCACACTGTTCTCCACAGTGGCTGTACTAGTTTGCATTCGCACCAACAGTGTAAGAGGGTTCCCTTTTCTTCACACCCTCTCCAGCATTTATTGCTTGTAGACTTTTGGATAGTAGCCATTCTGACTGGCATGTAATGGGACCTCATTGTGGCTTTGATTTGCATTTCTCTGATAATGAGTGATGTTAAGCATCTTTTCATGTGTTTGTTAGCCATCTGTATTTCTTTGGAGAAATGTCTGTTTAGATCTTTGGCCCATTTTTTGATTGGGTCATTTATTTTTCTGGAATTGAGTTGCAGGAGTTGCTTGTATATTTTTGAGATTACTCCTTTGTCTCTTGCTTCGTTTGCTATTATTTTCTCCCATTCTGAAGACTGTCTTTTCACCTTGCTTATAGTTTCCTTCGTTGTGCAGAAGCTTTTCAGTTTAATTAGGCCCCATTTGTTTATTTTTGCTTTTATTTCCAATATTCTGGGAGGTGGGTCATAGAGGATCCTGCTGTGATTTATATCAGAGAGTGTTTTGCCTATGTTCTCCTCTAGGAGTTTTATAGTTTCTGGTCTTACATTTAGATCTTTAATCCATTTTGAGTTTATTTTTGTGTATGGTGTTAGAAAGTGTTCTAGTTTCATTCTTTTACAAGTGGTTGACCAGTTTTCCCAGCACCACTTGTTAAAGAGTTTGTCTTTTTTCCATTGTATATCCTTGCCTCCTCTGTCAAAGATAAGGTGTCCATAGGTGGATTTATCTCTGGGCTTTCTATTCTGTTCCATTGATCTATATTTCTGTCTTTGTGCCAGTACCATACTGTCTTGATGACTGTGGCTTTGTAGTAGACCTGAAGTCAGGCAGGTTGATTCCTCCAGTTCCATTCTTTCTCAGATTGCTGTGGCTATTTGAGGTATTTTGTATTTCCATACAGATTGTGAAATTATTTGTTCTAGTTCTGTGAAGAATACCATTGGTAGCTTGATAGGTATTACATTAAATCTATAGATTGCTTTGGGTAGTATAGTCTAGTCATTTTCACAATATTGAGTCTTCCAATCCATAAACACGGTATATTTCTCCATCTATTTGTGTCCTCTTTGATTTCTTTCATCAGTGTTTTATAGTTTTCTATGTATAGGTCTTTCGTTTCTTTAGGTAGATATATTCCTAAGTATTTTATTCTTTTCATTGCAATGGTGAATGGTATTGTTTCCTTAATTTCTCTTTCTGTTTTCTCATTGTTAGTGTATAAGAATGCAAGGGATTTCTGTGTGTTAATTTTATATCCTGCAACTTTACTATATTCATTGATTAGCTCTAGTAATTTTCTGGTAGAGTCTTTAGGGTTTTCTATGTAGAGGATCATGTCATCTGCAAACAGTGAGAGTTTTACTTCTTCTTTTCCTATCTGGATTCCTTTTATTTCTTTTTCTGCTCTGATTGCTGTGGCCAACACTTCCAAAACTATGTTGACTAGTAGTGGTGAGAGTGGGCACCCTTGTCTTGTTCCTGACTTTAAGGGAAATGCTTTCAATTTTTCACCATTGAGGATAATGTTTGCTGTGGGTTTGTCATATAGAGCTTTTATTATGTTGAGGTTTGTTCCTTCTATACCTGCTTTCTGGAGAGTTTTTATCATAAATGGATGTTTAATTTTGTCAAAGGCTTTCTCTGCATCTATTGAGATAATCATATGGTTTTTATCTTTCAATTTGTTAATGTAGTGTATTACATTGATTGATTTGTGGATCAAGAATGCAAGAATCCTTGCATTCCTGGGATAAAGCCCACTTGGTCATGATGTGTGATCTTTTTAATATGTTGTTGGATTCTGTTTGCTAGAATTTTGTTAAGGATTTTTGTATCTATGTTCATCAGTGATATTGCCCTGTAGTTTTCTTTTTTTGTGGCATCTTTGTCAGGTTTTGGTATTAGGATGATGGTGGCCTCATAGAATGAGTTTGGAAGTTTACCTTCTTCTGCAATTTTCTGGAAGAGTTTGGGTAAGATAGGTGTTAGCTCTTCTCTAAATTTTTGGTAGAATTCAGCTGTGAAGCCATCTGGTCCTGGGCTTTTGTTTGTTGGAAGATTTCTGATTACAGTTTCAATTTCCGTGCTTGTGATGGGTCTGTGAAGATTTTCTATTTCTTCCTGGTTCAGTTTTGGAAAGTTATACTTTTCTAAGAGTTTCTCCATTTCTTCCAAGTTGTTCATTTTATTGGCATAGAGCTGCTGATAATAGTCTCTTATGATCCTTTGTATTTCAGTGTTGTCTGTTGTGATCTCTCCATTTTGATTTCTAATTTTGTTGATTTGGTTCTTCTCCCTTTGTTTCTTGATGAGTCTGGCTAATGGTTTGTCAATTTTATTTATCTTTTCAAAAAAACAGCTTTTAGCTTTGTTGGTTTTTGCTATGGTCTCTTTTGTTTCTTTTGCATTTATTTCTGCCCAAATTTTAAAGATTTCTTTCCTTCTACTAACCCTGGGGTTCTTCATTTCTTCCTTCTCTAGTTGATTTAGGTGTAGAGCTAGGTTATTTATTTGACTTTTTTCTTGTTTCTTGAGGTAAGCCTGTAATGCTATGAACCTTCCCCTTAGCACTGCATTTACAGTGTCCCATAGGTTTTGGGTTGTTGTGTTTTCATTTTCATTCATTTCTATGCATATTTTGATTTCTGTTTTGATTTCTTCTATGATTTGTTGGTTATTCAGAAGCATGTTATTTAGCCTCCATATGTTTATGCTGGAATTTTAATAGTTTTTTTTCCTGTAATTGAGATCTAATCTTACTGCATTGTGGTCAGAAAAGATGACTGGAATGATTGCAATTTTTGAATTTACCAAGGCTAGATTTATGGCCCAGGATGTGATCTATTCTGGAGAAGGTTCCGTGTGCACTTGAGAAAAAGGTGAAATTGATTGTTTTGGGGTGAAATGTCCTATAGATATCAATTAGGTCTAGCTGGTCCATTGTGTCATTTAAAGTTTGTGTTTCCTTGTTAATTTTCTGTTTAGTTGATATATCCATAGTTGTGAGTGGGGTATTAAAGTCTCCCACTATTATGGTGGTGTTGTTAATTTCCCCTTTCATTCCCTTTAGTATTTGCCTTACATATTGCAGTGCTCCTATGTTGGGTGCGTATATATTTATAATTGTTATATCCTCTTCTTGGATTGATCCTTTGATCATTATGTAGTGTCCTTCTTTGTCTCTTTTCACAGCCTTTATTTTAAAGTCTATTTTATCTGATATGAGTATTGTGACTCCTGCTTTCTTTTGGTCTCCATTTGCATGAAATATTTTTTTCCAGCCCTTCACTTTTAGTCTGTATGTGTCCCTTGTTTTGAGGTGGGTCTCTTGTAGACAGCATATATAGGGGTCTTGCTTTTGTATCCATTCAGCCAGTCTTTGTCTTTTGGTTGGGGCATTCAACCCATTTACATTTAAGGTAATTATTGATAAGAATGGTCCCACTGCCATTTGCTTTGTTGTTTTGGGTTCGCGTTCATACAACCTGTGTTTCCTGTCTAGAGAATATCCTTTAGCATTTATTGGAGAGCTGGTTTGGTGGTGCTGAATTCTCTCAGCTTTTGCTTGTCTGTAAAGCTTTTGAATTCTCCTTCATATCTGAATGAGATCCTTGCTGGGTACAGTAATCTGGGTTGTAGGTTATTCTCCTTCATTACTTTAAATATGTCCTGCCATTCCCTTCTGGCCTGGAGGGTTTCTATTGAAAGATCAGCTGTTATCCTTATGGGAATCCCCTTGTGTGTTATATGTTGTTTCTCCCTTGCTGCTTTTAATATTTGTTCTTTGTGTTTGATCTTTGTGAATTTGATTAATATGTGCCTTGGGGTGTTTCACCTTGGGTTTATCCTGTTTGGAACTCTCTGGGTTTCTTGGACTTGGGTGACTATTTCCTTCCCCATTTTAGGGAAGTTTTCAGCTATTATCTCCTCGAGTATTTTCTCATGGCCTTTCTTTTTGTCTTCTTCTTCTGGGACTCCTATAATTCGAATGTTGGGGCGTTTCACGTTGTCCCAGAGATCCCTGAGGTTGTCCTCATTTCTTTTGATTCTTTTTTCTTTTTTCTCTGTGCTTCGTTTATTTCCACCTTTTTATCTTCTACCTCACTTATCCTATCTTCTGCCTCCATTATTCTATTGTTGGTTCCCTTCAGAGTGTTTCTGATCTCATTTATTGCATTATTCATTTTTAATTGACTCTTTTTTATTTCTTCTAGGTCCTTGTTAAACATTTCTTGCATCTTCTCAATCCTTGTCTCCAGGCTATTTACCTGTATCTCCATTTTGTTTTCAAGATTTTGGATCATTTTTATTATCATTATTCTAAATTCTTTTTCAGGTAGATTCCCTATATCCTCCTCTTTTGTTTGGCTTGGTGGACATTTTTCATGTTCCTTTACCTGCTGGGTATTTCTCTGCCTTTCCATCTTATTTAGATTGCTGTGTTTGGGGTGGCCTTTCTATATTCTGGTAGTCTGTGGTTCCTTTTTCTTGTGGAGGTTTCTCCCAGTGGGTGAGGTTGGATGATTGGCTTGTAAAGTTTTCCTGGTTAGGGAAGCTTGCGTCAGTGTTCAGGTGGGTGGAGCTGGATTTCTTCTCTCTGGAGTGCAATGGAGTGTCCAGTATGGAGTTTTGAGATGGGTCTATGGGTTTCGTGTGACTTTGGGCAGCCTGTATATTGACACTCAGGGCTATGTTCCTGCGTTGCTGGAGATTTTGCATGGTATGTCTTGATCTGGAACTTATTGGCTCTTGGGTGGTGGTTGGTTTCAGTGTAGGTATGGAGGCTTTTGGATGATCTCTTATTACTTAATGTTCCCTGTAGTCAGGAGTTCTCTGATGTTCTCAGGTTTTGGGCTTAAGCCTTTTGCCTCTGGATTTCAGTCTTATTCTTCCAGTAGCCTCAAGACTTATCCATCCATACAGCACTGATAATAAAACTTCTAGGTTAATGGTGAAAGGATTCTCCACAGTGAGGGACACCCAGAGAGGTTCACAGAGTTACATGAAGAAGAGGAGAGGGAGGAAGGAGACAGAGGTGAGCAGGAGGAGAAAAAGGGGGATTCAAGAGGAGAGAGACAGATCTAGGCAGTACTCTGCTCCCTAAGTGTTCTCCGCAGTCCAGAACACCCACAGAGATTCACAGAATTGGATTGAGAAGTGAAGGGGGAGGGAGGAAATAGAGGTGATCTGGGGGAGAAAAAGGAGAGTCAAAAGGGGGAGAGAGTAATCAAACCAATAATCACACTCCTGAGTAAAAATGGGTACTGAAGGTTGGATTCTTAAATGTCCAAAATTTTTATCAAATACTGAAAAACAAAGATTAAAAATCTAGAGTAGAGGTTAGACTCCTAAAATATAATATTAAAAAAAACAAAAACACAAAAAATTTGTGAAATATGTATGAAGTTCTCTTTAAAAATGGGTCCTTTTTTTTTGCCAGGTTATAGTGGGTTATAAAAATGAAAATTAAGGAGTAATAGAGGACTTTAAAAAAAAGAAAGAGAAAAAAATTTTAATTAAGAAAATAATAATGGTAAAAACATATCTAGGAATTTCTCTGGAGCTGTTGTGGGCAGTGTGGGTTCGGTTCAGTTTCAGGTAGCTCCTTGTTCCAGCTTACACTTCTCAATATCTATAGCTCCCTTCCAGTGTAGTCGGTGTTAACTACAGGGATTTTAATCTGTTGCACCGGTCACTTCTAAAGTGGTTGCCTTTGTTTATTTGGCTTCTGTTTGCAGGTCTCTTCAGTGTCTAATTTCCACCCTGACACAAGCGGGCAGAGGTGGTCTCTTGTTTAGGTTTGCTTGTTAAGTCGTGCTGCGGGGAGGGAGGGGCACTGCAGACAAATATCACCGGCCTGTGTGGGGAGCACTCGCAGTGTTCCGGCCACGCTGGGTTTGCCCCCGTTCACGACGCATGTGCTTTCCCCGTCTACACTGTTCCGGCTCCAGGCTGCTCTCCAGGGAGCGGGCTCTGAGTTGCGTGCACTTCCCAGGCCTAAGCCGCTCAGGTTCAGGTTTTCAGGTTCTCCACAAAGCTGCAGACTCGGTTGGGCCTGCGTTTTGTGCCTTCCCGGGTCGGAGCAGCTCAGGCAGCCAGGAGCTTGACGGGCACACTCTCCCCGGGTGCGGTGCACCTTATCCCCTCTGCAGTCCCAGCCTCAGTTTCCGGGCGTGCTGGTCCGGTGAGCCTTGTGTCTCTTCTGGGGAGCTGATCTCTGGCTGCGACCCTCCCGGCAAATGTCAACCATCCAGAATCTTTGGTTAGAGACTGGAAGCCTGTTTGCAGTTTGGTAGGGGATGCCTCTCTGGGGCCGAGTTTGCCCCTTTCCCCTCCCCGCTGCCTCCTGCCTCCAGCGGGGGATGGGCCGGTTCACAGCCAGCTAGCTCTTCTCTGGTATTCGCTCAGTCCTTTGTTCTGGGAACGGGCGGGTATTACCTTAGTTTAGGGATTTTTCCCAGGTTAATTCTCTCTCTCTTGCTATCCCACAGTTTAAATTGCTATCTCATGTTAGCTCCCTCCGATTGCCCTCAGGGCTTTCAGGCCTGGTCCTTACCCTAAGCAATGCCGCCCGCTCCTCTCCGTTCAGCCCCCACTTGCTGGTGGCGGATGCGAGCGAGCATCTGGGGTACTTTTCTGCTGGGAGTTGCTTTTAGGCATGTAATCTGTGGGTTTTATTTATTTTTCCTCCCAGTTAGGTTGCCCTCCGAGATTCGAAAACTTCCCCCAGACCCGCCGGTGAGAGGGTTTCCTGGTGTTTGGAAACTTCCTCTATTGAGACTCCCTTCCCAGGACAGATCTCTGTCCCTAACTGTTTTGTCTCTCTTTTTATCTTTTATATTTTGTCCTACCTCTTTTCGAAGACAATGGGGTGCTTTTCTGGGTGCCTGATGTCCTCTCCTAGCAATCAGAAGTTGTTTTGTGGAGTTTGCTCAGTGTTGAAATGTTCTTTCGATGAATTTGTGGGGGAGAAAGTGGTCTCCCCATCCTATTCCTTCACCATCTTAGCTCCTACCCCTACCCCCATAAGTTTTATTTATTGTCAAATAAAAGAGAGCCAGGCCAGATTGCCGGCTCTATGATTTTTCCTTGAAGAAATGTTTTATGGATGCCCCAAGACTTGTTAATATCCTAAATACTGAAAATAACTTCTAACAATGGGCCCTATACTTGACAATGTACTTATCTTGTGTTATCTTACACAACCGTTTTTGTCAACCCCATTTGAGATCAGAAACCAAATCATTTTTGTAGGCTCCTAAATGTATCATGGGACCGAGTCATCTCACCTACTGTGCCTAAAGCATAATGCCTTCTGCTTCTTTTTTTTTTTTTTACACAAAATTCACATTTTATTTAGGTTGAAATAAACTATACAAAATTGATTTTCTTCACCAAAAATAACAGCAATATTTTCTGTATTATTCCTAGATAAACTTATATTCCTAGAAGAACACTTATTTTTGTAGGCTTTCTAGGCTTTGCTTGTAAATCAAGATGAGGCTGTAGATACAGTCATGGAAAAAGACAGAAGAAAACAGACAAATCAGTTGTCAGTATCCATGGCCTCTGATCCTTTCTTGACCATGAAACTGAAGTGTTCAACATGTACCTGCCAAAAAGCTTATGAAGACGTAGGCTCAATCAAGGAATGTGAACAGCAATAACCAGATGTGGAACAACAATGGCACGCTCTTCCATTCAAATTTTAACTTGTTGCTTTAACTTCATTTGATAAAGAGAAAATCTACACTGAAATCCTTGTTTGACAAGCTTACACATTTCTCTTATAGTGTGATAATTTTCTTCACTGTCCTTTATAGATTTTTAATAGCATACTTATAACTCCTACTATTCAAAAGTCAGTCACGAGCTTCACTGTAACATTTTACAAAATGCATTCCTTCCTCCTATACCTCCTCTAATTTTATATTTTCAAAGATCTGATAACTTAATACCTGACAATTTGATCCACAGTGATAAACGTAATGTCTAAAATCACTTAACTAAAACAATTCCAAAGTGCCATTAGCAGAGATCACATAAAACTGTAATATGGTACTTTCAATGCTATCTTCTGGAAAAACAGTTGGGTCTCCAAAGCATGGGTATTTGAACAGGCCATTTAAACAGGCGGATTATCAATGACTAATGTACTCAATGGGAGGCCTACAGGTCAAGATATTCAGTGATTAACTGGCCTACCCTTACAACTTTTCTGTAAGATATTTTTAAATTTCTTACAAGTTTTTTAAAAATATCAAATATAAGAGAAAGTCTAGGTTAAAAGTCTCTTAGGTATTTTCAATGGTTTCTGAATTATCTGTAGGAAGCTCTGACTTACTTGTATAGAGTTTGATGTATGTATCCACCATTAAATCCAAATCGTGTTTTATATCAAAATTTATGTTAAGCAAAGCGAGGTTACTTGACCTTTGACCTGTCAAAGTGTTCCTCAAATATGCTTTGAGATGCTTTCACCCATTTTCATAGCGTTCATTCTCAACTTTCATCACAGGAAGAATACATAGGACCTTCAGCAATGCATAAACATTAGGAAAAAACTTGATGTCTGGTAGATGAAGGACTTCGTACATAGAGGATGGAAGTTCTGTATCTTCCCTCTGTGTTTCCATTTGATCCTCCAACAATGCAGCTCAGCAGAGAGTATGCCAGGATTAGGTAAGTCACTTGGGTACATGTCAGCATAGTGCTCCTCTGACGTATTGAATTTGAGCTGTCCCATGACAGAGGGTACCAGGGATAAGCACTTAAGAGCTTTGAGGTGCTGTTCTGAGAATATATCTTTCAGTTCCTGAATAATGGGTTCCACAGTTGGAACACTTAGAGTTTCTTTATAGTAATTCTCAGAGGTTAGCTGAGATTCTAGGTTACTGTGCTGAGCTCTGCGAAATTTCCCTGGGAGTTTCATCTGAATATCAAGTTTGGTTGCCAAATTTGTGGCTTCCTCAAACCAAAATTCATGATAACCTTCAATATTTTCCATCACTTTATTTAGTGAATGTAACACTGCAGTCAAGGTACTGGCTGCAAAAAAGACATCAGAGGTTTGCCCCTGAAGATTTTCCCCAAAGGCTCTTGTAAAAGATAAAACATTTTTAAGAACAACAATGGTAACAATGAAATCAAAATCTGTTATCTCACTACAGAGCACAAATGCTCGGCCAGCTATACAGTTATTCCATCTAACATTTGTATCACTATTTATACCATCTAAACATAAAAAAAGTGCTTGAAGGAGGTCCACTAAGATTTCAAAAGGATCGTGCTTGCCTGTCCACTGAGAATGGCAAATTTCCTTCAGTTCTTTGCCCCTTTCTTCATTGTTCTGAAAGAGGACAAAAATTACATTTTCAAGCTCTAAAAGCAGTTGTGGTGATTGATGAAAAAAAGAACAAACTTCCTCAATTGTTCCTAATGCAACATATACTCCCATAACAGGCACTGATTTTGCCAACCACATATTTACAGCACAGGAAGGGCACAGTGTGTAGATAGCTTGGGGATATTTCTCTAAAAGTCTAGAAGCAACAACTTTCATTTTGGATGAAAATCCACTAGACACAATGTAAGTCTGGCCACGACAGTACTCCATGTTTAATCCCCATTTCTCAGTTATTGTAGTGTGAAATTTCACAGCCAAAATTTCTGCATCAGCTTCATAAGGCAGGAAGCCTACAAATTCCTCTCTCAGGTTGTGAGCTTCATCGACAAACCTCATCAACACAGGCAGGTGCTCTTCCCCTGCGATGTCCACCACATCATCAGTGATGATGGAAAAGAAGTGAGAATCTCTCACTTCCCTGAGGGTTTCTTCCCGAATGCAGCTCTCACAGATCTCCAGCATCTGTTTCTGCTGTGTTTTGTAACAGAACAATGTGTTAACTGCTGTTGTCTCGAAGCGCTTTTTCAGAACCTCTTCACCAGAATTGATCTGGCACTTTAGCAGTGCTTGAAAGTTATCAGGAGTAAAAAGACCTTTGAATTTTCATCAGCTTCATGCCATTCAGAGGTATGTTTTGTTTTCCCATAAGAATCAAAATTTCAACTAAAGATTTTAAATATTCTGTTTTCCTTCTCTTCAAGAGTTAAAGGTAAAATGTCTTCATCCTGCTCTTCACCCCCTTTTCTGCACTGGGATTCTGAGCATTGCTGTTGTTTATTTCCTTATGTTTTGGTTCCTGTTCAGAAGTTTCATCAATTTTTTTTTCTGTTTCAGTGTCCTGATTTCATCTTCAGTCAATTCTTTTATTCGTTTTCTGTGGATTATTCAAATGCCTGGTAAGATCGAATATTGTTGGTATGGCATTATCTCGGAGAACTGTCCTGTAAGGACTAGTTCTGCAGATCATAGAAGTTTCAAAGTGTTTGGCACACAATTGATAATGTTTATTTAGTTGATCAGGTGTTTTATATTCTAAGTCTGCTCTCCTACAGTTCTCCACTCACTTCTGGCATCTGGCCGGATCCCGCAGGAACCTGAAGAAGGCCAGGTCCCACTGCGTGCAGTTGGGGGCTGAGTAGAAGCTCGGCATTGTTGTCTGCCCGCCGACCGACCCAGCCCTCCCCTCCCGGCCTCCTGAGCCAGGCTGGCCTACCGGCTGGCTCATCAGAACCGGTTCAATGGGTGGGGGAGGGGCCCCTTCTGCTTCATATTTCTGGAGAGGGGGTAAGAAATTAACTAAAAAGGGTTTGGTGACCAATTCTTTTTCAAAAAGTTGGTAAGAGATGGCAATCTGATACCTCTTCCTGATTTTAACCAAGATGTTTCCTCCTCCTGTTGGCCCTGGTTGAGTACAGCAGGCCTCTGCCTCTCTTGGCTTGAGAGCCTATGCACAATTTTGGCTTAATATTAGTTATCTCATGAGAGACTTATTAGAGTTTTCATCATGATTTGCCATTAGACTAGCTGAGAATTCTATGACAGCTCAGGAAGTGTGTCCCTTCACAGCTCAGATTTCCACAGTGAATTTTTGTTTTCCCAACTGTACTAACCCATGTGACCCTTGACAAACGTTGCCTTACTTTGGCATCAGTCATGGTAGTGTTTTTCTTTAAATGTAACTTAACTACACACTTTTAAAACCTTAAATACTGAATGGAGCCTCAAGTAATAACCACAAATCATGGTTTGATGTATTAGATTTATGGGAGTGAGGGGCCCTGGAGCCAGATTGTTGGCATCTAAATCCTGGCTGTGCTAACCATTTGCTAGCTGGCTAAACTGTTAGGTTACTTATTATCATTCAATCTTGGTCTCTACATCTGTAAAACGAGGATAGTAATAGTAACTACATCACCAGGGTGTTTTGAGAATTAACTGAGATGATAAAAACAAAACGCTACCAATGGTCATTACTATGCTGTCTTACGTTTCTGACTTTAGTCAATTGTGTGGTTAATTTATTTATTCACAAAGGTCCATGAAAGAAGAGAGATGATGGTTATTCTCTGGCAGTTGGCAATGAGGACAGAGAGTTTTCTTGTGAACATGTTGCTGCCATGTTTTTTGTCCCTATGTATGCTTCAGTTGCTGAAGAAGGCTGTCTTATCTCTCCTTGCTATTCTTTGGAATTCTGCATTCAAATGGGTATATCTTTCCTTTTCTCCTTTGCTTTTCACTTCTCTTCTTTTTACAACTATTTGTAAGGCCTCCTCAGACCTCAGCGATCAATGCAAAGAAACAGAGGAAAACAATAGAATGGGAAAGACTAGACATCTCTTCAAGAAAATTAGAGATACCAAGGGTACATTTCATGCAAAGATGGGCTCAATAAAGGACAGAAATGGTATGGACCTAACAGAAGCAGAAGATATTAAAAGAAGAGGTGGCAAGAATACACAGAAGAACTATACAAAAAAGATCTTCATGACCCAGATAATCACTATGGTGTGATCACTCACACTCAGCTAGAGCCAGACATCCTGGAATGTGAAGTCAAGTGGGCCTTAGGAAGCATCACTACGAACAAAGCTAGTGGAGGTGATGGAATTCCAGTTGAGCTATTTCAAATCCTGAAAGATGATGCTGTCAAAGTGCTGCACTCAATATGCCAGAAATTTAGAAAACTCAGCAGTGGCCACAGGACTGGAAAAGGTCAGTTTTCATTCCAATCCCAAAGAAAGACAATGCCAAAGAATGCTCAAACTACCACACAATTGCACTTATCTCACATGCTAGTAAAGTAATGCTCAAAATTCTCCAAGCCAGGCTTCAGCAATACATGAACTTCCAGATGTTCAAGCTGGTTTTAGAAAAGGCAGAGCAACCAGAGATCAAACTGCCAACACCCGCTGGATCATTGAAAAAGCAAGAGAGTTACAGAAAAACATCTATTTCTGCTTTATTGACTATACCAAAGCCTTTGACTGTGTGGATCACAATAAACTGTGGAGAATTCTGAGACATGGGAATACCAGACCACCTGACCTGCCTCTTGAGAAACCTGCATGCAGGTCAGGGAGCAAGAGTTAGAACTGGACATGGAACAACAGACTGGTTGCAAATCAGGAAAGGAGTACCTCAAGGCTGTATATTGTCACCCTGCTTATTTAACTTATATGCAGAGTACATCATGAGAAATGCTGGGCTGGAGGAAGCACAAGCTGGAATCAAGATTGCCAGGAGAAATATCAATAACTTGAGATATGCAGATGACACCACCCTTATGGCAGAAAGTGTAGAAGAACTAAAGAGCCTCTTGATGAAAGTGAAAGAGGAGAGTGAAAAAGTTGGCTTAAAGCTCAACATTTAGAAAACTAAGATCATGGCATCCGGTCCCATCACTTCATGGCAAATAGATGGGGAAATAGTGGAAACAGTGGCTGACTTTATTTTTCTGGGCTCCAAAATCACTGCAGATGGTGATTGCAGCCATGAAATTAAAAGATGCTTACTCCTTGGAAGGAAAGTTATGACCAACATAGACAGCATATTGAAAAGCAGAGAGATTACTTTGTCAACAATTTCCATCTAGTCAAGGCTATGGTTTTTCCAGTGGTCATGTATGGATGTGAGAGATGGACTATAAAGAAAGCTGAGTGCAGAAGAATTGATGCTTTTGAACTGTGGTGTTGGAGAAGACTCTTGAGAGTCCCTTGGACTGCAAGGAGATCCAACCAGTCCATTCTAAAGGAGATCAGTCCTGGGTGTTCACTGGAAGGACTGATGTTGAAGCTGAAACTCCAATACTTTGGCCACCTGATGCGAAGTGCTGACTCATTTGAAAAGACCCTGATGCTGGGAAAGATTGAGGGCAGAAGGAGAAGGGGACGACAGAGGATGATATTGTTGGATGGCATCACACCGACTCAATGGACATGGATTTATGTGGACTCCGGGAGTTGGTGATGGACAGGGAGTCCTGGCGTGCTGCGGTTCATGGGGTCGCAAAGAGTCGGACGTGACTGAGCAACTGAACTGAACTGAACTGATGCTTCAGTCAGTAATTCTTTGTTGGCTGCTGTGTTTACAAGGCCCTACCTCAGGCAGTGTGGAGAGTGTCATGATTCCAGAGACAGCTATTGTGCCATGGGTTCTCACAGTCTGGAGAGATCAGCCCATGTGAGAGAAAGAAGCTGGAAATTCTCTAGACAGAGTGCCCAGCCCTACCATCACTAACTTGCTGTGTGGCTAGAGGTAAATTAACTGACCTCTCTGTGCCTCAGATACCTCCTTTGTAGGATGAGGATCATGATGGTACCTGCTGGACGTGTTGTGAAATTTACATGAAGGAATACAAGAAAGGTCCATGGTGAGGGCTCAGACAGCTTCCACTGATGCTGAGTTAAAGGGCCGGGACTGACTGGGGGCCTGCACCACGCCTGAAGATGCTGGACATGGAGTGTCACCCCTGCTCCTGAGTGGATATGAGAGTTGGTAGAGTGCCACATGGCCATGCTTGGTCATGCTAGTGACACCATGTGGGAGCTCACTGTGCACCCGGGCCTGGCTAATCAATCTTATTGGTCCCCCGAGGAGGGGGCCATCATTCTCTTTAGTTCCTAACCAAGGTAATGGAGGCTCTGAGAGGTTCAGTGACTTTCCCAGGGTTACACAGCCCAAAGGTAGGGACAGGATTCAAACCTTTGAAAAGACTATTCTTAGCAGCCCGTTGTAGAAGTGGATATGGTTTTTGTGGGAAAGGTGTTGTTTGTACCCCATGGGATGGATCAGATACTGGCAGATGCTGAGCAGGTTGTGCTGAGAATCCCAGTGAAAAGCGATAGCACGAAAAATAAAATAAAATAATAAAACATGTAGCATGTTGTAAATCAACTACACTTTAAAAAAAAAAAGGTAGCACGAGCAGCCCCAGGAGGCATGAGTGCAAGCTTGTCTCAGGGAACCCCAACACAGCCAGATGTGGCCAGGTGAGTACAGATAAAGGGTGACTTTTTTTTGTAATTGGCTGTGATGGATCGTCAGTGCTGCACAGGCTTTTCTGTAGTTGCAGTGCATGGACTTCTCATTGTGGTGGCTTCTCTTGTTGAGGAGCACGGGCTCTAGGGCGAACAGGCTTCAGTAGGTGTGGCACGTGGGGTTCAGTAGCTGCAGCTCCCAGGTTCTAGAGCACAAGCTCAATATTTGTGGCGCATGGGTTTAGTTGCTCCGAAGCATGTGGGATCTTCCTACACCAGGGATCAAACCCATGTCTCCTGCATTGGCAGGTGGATTCTTCACACTGAGCCACCAGGGAAGACCTAAAGTATGGCTTTGAGAGGGAGTCGGAGGGAGAGCCTGAAGGTAACACTACCGTGAGTGAGAAATAAAGTTTAAAAGATAGATTGAGGTCAGAATTATGAAAGGAGTCAGAATGCCAGCATCTGGGCATGGATCACTGTAGTGGTTTTGGTCAGGGGCAGTGATAATGAAATCGGAGTCTTAGGATGTGGAGGAGAGGGGAAGAGTCTCTAACATGGCTCCTGGCTCAGCTCACTGCATTTATTGGGCTCAGCCACGAGGACGGACACAGCTTTCTGACTTGGAGGCCATGGTTGGCCATCAGGGAAATCACGGGCCTTCTTAAACTTGAATGTAAATTGCTTAACAATATATTTTTCCTTTTTAAAAGATTTTTTAAAGTAAAATTTTCTGGTGTACGTATTTTTTTAATATGTATTTATTTATTTTTATTTGGCTGTACCAGGTCTTAGTTGCAGCACACGGGATTTTTAGTTGCGGCACGTGAACTCTTAGTCGCAGTATGTGGGATCTAGTTCCCTGACCAGGGATCGAACCCAGAGTCCCCTGCATTGGGAACATGAATTCTTAGCCACTGGATCACCAGGGAAGTCCCTGAACTTGAATGTAAATTTTAAGAGTGTGTGCACCTTTCATCAGATAATCAAGGGGGTACATGATGACACAAACTACCCCCTCCCCAAACACAGACCAGAGTTTTGAGTAAAGATCCCAGGCTTTAGAGTTGGAACACCTGAATCTGGTTTCAGTGCACAGCACTGTTCTTTAGTTGCCTTCACACAACAAGAACTTTGGCCCCAGGTTCTTGTCACATGACACTGAGCATGCCTTGTATCTCTCTGAGAGTCGTGTAAAATAGGGTGACTATTGTTATGACTACTACTAGCTAAAATAAAAATAATCATCTTACAGAATGCTTTTTCTTTTTTCTTTTTAATTTTTTAGTTTCTCTCTGTCTGCATTTCACTTAGCATAATGTCCTCTAGATTCATCCATGTTGTGGCAAATGGCAGGATTTCCATCTCTCTCATGACTGAACAATACCCCACTGTATATGTATACCACATCTTTATCCACTCAACCATCAATTTATGCTTAGGTTGTTTGTATGTCTTGCTATTTTCAGAATTCTTGTGATGCTAGAATGAAGTATGGAAAGATACTTTATTAATTTTAACTGACTAAAAATATAAAGGGTGATTTCTATTATTGTCATTTGTGTTAAGCAATTTGACTTTTTATTTTTTAAAATAGCATTTAATGGAGAAGGAAATGGCAACCCACTCCAGTATTCTTGCCTGGAGAATCCCATGGACAGAGAAGCCTGGCAGGCTACATTCCATGGGGCCACAAAAAAGAAAAAAAAATAGCATTTAAAATGAAATTTTCAAACATACACAAAAGTAGAAAAAAATACAGTAACTCAATAATGAACCCTCATAGAAATCATCATCCAGATTCAATATTTATCAGGATTTTGCTAAACTTGCTTCATCTATCCTTTTTTTTTCTTCCCTCTTCTCTGTTCCCTCCCTTCTTCTTTCTGTCCTTTTCTCCTCCTCCCCTCCCCACTCACTCTCCTCTTCTGGCTGTGCTAATTTAAGAGGAACTCAAAACATGTATTTTCTTTTTTTTTTTTCAATAAACACACTTGATTTATTTTGTATAAAAGGGTTAAGTTTACAACTAAACTTTTATAGAAAGTTTAGCATGAATAAGTACATCATTACACTTTATATGCAGAAATGTACATTTCTGCCACTATACAAGAAAACTCTAATTAAAGAGTTCACAAGGTTTCACTCAATATATATATATTTATATATAAATATGTACACAGCATTCAGTAGGCTTGCGTCAAAAAGGTAATTTCTGACCAAAAGACTTCATTTAAGTAACTGAATACTGGATCCTTCTGATATTCACGCTCCACCTTTGAAAAAAGGCAAAGTCTGCTTAAATTGGGCAACTCCTTGTGATTTTAACGTTTTCGCTCCCCATGGTGGGAATAGTATATAAAGAAAACCTTCCAACTGCAGAAAGGGCATTTAAAAGTCCTTTTCATAAATAACTAATATCACAGTCCAGGTCAGAAAACACCCTGGGGAAGTTGATCATTCTTAAGTTTTCCTTCCATTTTTTTTTTAAAGGTCCATTTGACTTGTCCTCCTTGTGAAATGGTTGAAAAATAAGTTCAGCGCCTTAAAAGAGCCTGTGGATTTGTTGTTGTTGTTGTGCAAAGGGGAAAAAAAAGTCAGGAACACCACTTATTCAGCCACAGAGCGCTTTGCTGTCATTTGACATTAACTCAGAAGGGAATTCAGAAGCCTGCAAGGACGGGATGCTGATGTCGGTGTTGAGGGTGGTGAGCGGCGTCCTGGACGCCTGGCTCTGGCCCGGTCGCTGGTGGTGCAGGCTGCCGATGGTGGGTGCGAGTCCAGCGCGATCTGCAAGTCCAAGATGTAGTCGATGACGTGCTGCAGGATTTCCATCTTGCTCACCTTCTTGTTTGGCGGGATGCTGGGCACCAGCTCCTTGAGCTTGGAGTAGCAGTCGTCCATGTTGTACAGCAGGCTCATCGGGTCGTCCACCGGGGTTTTGCTCCGGGAGATGCCCAGGCCGTGGTCCGAAAGGCTGTTTTTCCTAACGGACCTCACTGGACTGAAGGATTTCATACTGACCGCGGGGAAGGGAAGCGAAGCGATTGGGAGGAGGGAAGCGGGCTGCCCCGAGGCTCAGGCCGCCGCCTACAGAGCTCGCTGCGCTCGGCACCGCGCTCGGCTCAGAATCAAGACATGTATTTTCATCCTTATATCTTTATGTGCACTTTTTAAAAAAAAATACAGACTTTTCCCTACATAACCACAGAGCCATCCAGGCACCTCAATGGTACTAATAATCCCTTGGTGTCATCACCCAGTTGCTTGTATTCAGAATTACCTGATTGCCTCAAAAGTGACTTTTTACGGTTGGTTTTTAAAAAGATATTTATTTTTTTGACTTTGCTGGGTCTTAGTTGCGGCACGTGGGATCCAATTCCCTGACCAGGGATAGAATTCAGGCCTCTGCATTGGGAACACAAAGCCAGGGAAGTCCCTATGGTTGGTTCTTATAAGTTTTTCTGTATCTACACTGATACAGTAAGAGGAAAACTCCAGGGGAAAGGGTTTTTGTATATCTAATTCCAGCCTTAGAAAGGCCAAGAAGAAATAAAGACAGCCTTGGATACCTACTACTACTGGTGGTTTTATGTGGCAGTAAAAGCAATTCTGAAAAAAAAAAAAAAAAGCAATTCTGTTTTTGCATTCACTGCAATGGCACCCCACTCCAGTACTCTTGCCTGGAGAATCCCATGGACAGAGGAGCCTGGTGGGCTGCCGTCTATGGGGTCGCATAGAGTCAGACATGACTGAAGTGACTTAGCAGCCACAGCCCTATCTCAGGACACCATGAGCTCTTTGGGTTTGTTCCGAGTCATTGTGGCCTAGTCATCCCAGTCCAGACGGTGGGACAGAGCATCTCTTTGCTCTAACCAGGCCTTAAGCGTAAAATTTCATGATTTTTCTTTAAATTCTGCCTAACCTATTAGGCCATTATGACAAGCAAGCTTGATGAAGCAAGAACCAGGCACCTCACTAAGGATGTGTTTCCCTAAGACAGCCTGGGCTCAAGCCTCAAAGGACTGCTCTCTACAGCTGCGTTCTCTGCGAACATCCTTCAGAGGGAAATCTCAAATGACATTTTTGGTCCTTGCCAGGAGTGGGAAAAACCATTTGCTTTTAGTCTACTCGATGGAGAAAGAAATGCAATTTGCCAATTCCCATCAACTTTCAGGTGTTTCAGGTTCTAAGTCAATCTCTATCTCTTGGAAGAAGCCTTCCCAGCTCACAATACTCTTGTCTTCTGAGCTTTTTCTGCTCTTAAAATGGGACCAATTCGTTGGATCCCAACCACACATTGCTTCCAGTGCAAGTCACTGTTAAATAATATGGAAGTAAGATGGTGGGACACATGTACACCCATGGCTGATTCATGTAGATGTATGGCAAAAACTACCACAATATTTTAAAGTAATTAGCCTCAAATTAAAATAAATAAATTAAAAATATATACATATGGAAGTATGACCTGTGTGTGTGTGTACAGGGTGAATGTGGTATGTATGTAGGTATATGTGTATTTTGTGTTTCTCAATTAGATGGTGAACTCCTTATTTTTACACACTTCTTAGTATTTTCCATGTAGTTCCCCAGAGCAGTGCTGAGGGATTTGGGAGTGAAGCGAAGGTGGAAGAGTTGCTCTGGCTGAGCCCTGAGACACACCTCTGGCTAGGCCACACCAAATTCCAGGAAAGCAAGAAAGAAGGTAGAGAGATGGCCTTTTCATTGTTGTTTTTAAGTTTCTGATCAAAACAATCAGTACTGAGAGGAAATCTTTAGCAATAAAGGCTTCAAGGTCATGGAAGGAAAATTCAACTAATGCCCCCCCCCAAATAAAATAGGAGCCTTAGCTGATAGCCTGTGAGAAGAGGAAACATTAAAAAAAAAAAAAGACTTGTCAATTGGTTGGTGAATATATTAGAAGAGTGGATGGCTTTGTTCAAAGCCACTGAGCCTGGAGACTTTTATTAGCTGAGCTTGTCCAGTGTTGGCTCCATTCTCTTATTTCCTTCCCAGCTCATTTGGCAGACTCTGAGGTAGCAAAGATCTTCCCAGAAAGGGTCTGGCACTTACTTAGTGGTCTTCCGTGTGGGTGGAGAAATGGGTCAGCAACATGATCTCCTCTCTGTCGGAAACACTGTGTGCAAAGCCATCCTGGGAGTCTTATCTGAACTGCAAAAGCTCTTCTTTCCTGTTTCTTTCTCTTTCTTCATAGTTATCATCCTTTTCGTCCCTGTCATTTGTGTGTGTGCGTGTGCATAATTGTTTAATTCCATGTCCATGTACTGTAAACAAGGGCCAAAGACATAAGCAAATCATGGAGAAAAAGAAAATACATGAGTTAAAGTCAAATGTGATCTAGAACAAGGAACTGAATAGCCACAAGCAGAAAATAAAAGTAGACCCTTATCTTATACCATATACAAAAATCTCAACTCAAAATGCACCAAAAATTTAAATATA
Source organism: Cervus elaphus (assembly GCF_910594005.1). Classification (NCBI taxonomy): domain Eukaryota; kingdom Metazoa; phylum Chordata; class Mammalia; order Artiodactyla; family Cervidae; genus Cervus; species Cervus elaphus. The sequence goes on along the minus strand of NC_057848.1, from coordinate 43,077,819 downwards.
CATTAACAATGAAACCTCAGAAGTAGAAAGCAAAAAAAATTTCATTTAAAATCATGTTTAAAAAAATCTAGGAATAAACCAACAAGATGAAAGACTTATATGCTGAAAACTTGAAACTGAAGGTGATTCAAGGAAATGGAAAGATATCCCATGCTCTTGGATTGGAAGAATTAACATTATTAAAACAGCCATACTACTCAAAGAAATCTAATTAATGCAATCTCTATAAATTTACCCATGACATTTCTAACAGAACTAGAACAAATAATCCTAAATTTATATGGAACCACAGAAGACCCAGAACTGCCAAAGCAATCTTGAGCAAAAAGAACAAAACTAGAGGCATAACCCTTCCTGACTTCAGGCTATACTACAAAGCTACAATAATCAAAGACAGTGTGGAATTGGCACAAAAACAGACATATACAACAATGGAACAGAAGAGACAGCCCAGAATAAACTCACACACCTATGGTCAATTAATCTACAACAAAAGAGACAAGAATATATAATGGAGAAAAGAGTGTCTTGAATCAATGAAATCAAAACACTCACCTGAGTATATATTTGAAAAAAAAACAACACTAATTCTAAAAGGTAAATGCACCCCAATGTTCATAGCAGCATTGCTTACAATTGCCAAGATATAGAAGCAACTTAAGTGTCAATCAAGATAAATAAAGAAGATGTGGTGTGTATGTGGAATACTACTCAGACATTAAAGAATGAAATTTTGCCATTTCCAACCACATGGATGGACTTAGAAGGTATTGTGCTAATTGAAAAAATTCAGAGAAAGATTGCTGCTGCTGCTGCTGCTAAGTCGCTTCAGTCGTATCCGACTCTGTGCGACCCCATAGACAGCAGCCCACCAGGCTCCGCTGTCCCTGGGATTCTCCAGGCAAGAATACTGGAGTGGGCTGCCATTTCCTTCTCCAATACATGAAAGTGAAAGTGAAGTTGCTCAGTCGTGTCCGACTCTTCATGACCCCATGGACTGCAGCCCATCAGGCTCCTCTGCCCATGGGATTTTCCAGGCAAGAGTACTGGAGTGGGTTGCCATTGCCTTCTCGGCAGAGAAAGATTAATACTGTATAATATCATTTTTTCTTTTTTCTTGAAGTATAGTTGAGAAATGTGTTTTAGGTATACAGCATAGTGATTCAGTTTTACATTTTTTCAGATTATTTTCCACTGTAGGTTATTACAAGATATTGATGTATTACCCTGTGCTATACAGGAAATCCTTGTTGCTTTTCTATTTTTACACATAGTAGTTCGTATCTATTAATGCCATACTCCTAATTTATCCCTCCCCTCCTCTCTTTCCCTTTTGGTAACTATAAGTTTGTTTTTTATGTCTGTGAGTCTGTTTCTGTTTTGCATTTAGATTCATTCATATTATTTTTTAGATTCCACTTATAAGTAATATCATATAATATTTGTCTTTCTCTGACTTACTTCACTAATTATAATATTCTCTAGGCCCATCTATGTTACTGCAAATAGCAATATTGCATTCTTTTTTACAGCTGAGTAATATTCCATTGTGTGTGTATATACATATACCACATCTTCTTAAGCTAATTGTCTGTTAAGGGGCACTTGGGTTGTTTCCATGTCTTGGCTATTGTAAACAATGCTGCTATGAGCATTGGGGTACATGTATATTTTCCTATTAGAGTTTTCATCTTTTCCTGATATGCTGGATGATATGGTAGCTCTATTTTTAGGTGTTTTTTTTTTTTTTGAGGAAACAAACCTAAATTTTATTTTCAAATTCTAATGTTAATCCAGACTGAACAAACAAGCAGAAAAGTGACAAAGCTAACTATATTAGCAGACAAAGATGTACCAAATGTAAAACAGTGTGCTATTAACAAAACAATTTGCATGCATATTTATAAGCAATCCTTCTGTACATAAGTTTAACTTTTAGTTAGTTGGAAAAAGATTTCTGACTTTAGGTAAAAATATTACTAAAATAGGGCTGGAGTGGTACCATACTATAGCAAACATATTAGAAAAGTAATTCTCAAGCTTTATCAGTAATAAAGCAGATGGAAACATGAGTGACAAAAAGCTAGTAAAATTCTCTAGTAGAAAAGTCAGTGAAACTCATGCTATAAAATGAAAGTAGTAAAGTCATATAAATAAAGCAGAATAATATTCTACGCTTTAGAGAATGAGGTTAGGTGAAGAAAAATGAACAATTCTAGAACTGCAATAAATCCTCAGTGAAGAATCTTAGTTATTTAGTTGGGAGTTCTAAGTCTTTTTTTAAATCCCATTTTAGATGCCCTTGGTATCAAACACATCTGGATATGTTAATTTGTTATTAGTGATCTATTCTAAGACTTCAGTGTCAAAGATATTCATGACTGTGATTCATATTTGAAACTCAATGCACCAAGACACAAAGTAAAACTAAATGAAAGCTATAATACTAATACCTTTAAAAGGATGCTGCATTTTGCAGTAATATGTACTTCTCGGTTAAGACTTCCCCCCCCCCACCAGGAAAAGTAGAATTTAAAGGATAAGCTTCCCATCAGCTGGCAAAATTTACTTTCAATATTTCTTTTATTTCAAAATCAGTGTTATGCAGCCAAAGCAGTGGAATTAACTGAATATAATAAATTATGAGGCTTCCTGGGTGACTCAAGGGTAAAAGAATCTGCCTGCAATAAGGGAGACCCAGTTTCAATCTCTGGGTTGGGAAGATCCCCTGGAGAAGGGCATGGCAACCCACTCCAGTATTCTTACCTGGAGAATTCCATGGATAGAGGAGCCTGGCGGAATATAGTCCATGGGGTCCCAAAGAGTCGGACACAACTGAGCGACTAACATACACACAATAAACTACTATACATATACATTTATGTATACATTATAGGTAACAAAGTTTATTTTGGCAGAGATTATTAAACAAAATTAAAGTTGCATATGTTAGTAACATATATCACCATAATCTAAACTACTTTATAAAATGCATATGCTGAAATTTAATTTTACCATTTTTGCTTATGCTCTGGTTACAAACAAAACTTTTCATAAGCTTCTACTATTTCTGGGTCTGTCTTATCATCAATATAATCCAAGTGTGGGTCACCAGTCCCCAGTAAATCTGTTCACAGATATAGAGAACTAACTAGTGGTTACCAGTGGGAAGAGAAAAGGTGAGAAGAGCAAGAAAGGGGTCGGAGATTAAGAGGTACAAACTATTACATATAAAGTAAAAAAGTTATGAGGTCATACTGTACAATGGAGTAGCCCTCATAGTCAACAGAGGAGTCCAAAATGCAGTACCTGGGTGCAGTCTCAAAAATGACAGAATGATCTCTGTTCATTTCCAAGGCAAACAATTCAATATCACAGTAATCCAAGTCTACACCCCAACCACTAATGCTGAAAAAGCTGAGGTTGAACGGTTCTATGAAGACCTACAAGATTTTCTAGAATTAACACCAAAAAAAAAAAAAAAGATGTCTTTTTCATCATAGGGGACTGGAATGCAAAAGTAGGAAGTCAAGAGATACCTGCCATAACAGGCAAGTTTGGCCTTGGAGTACAAAATGAAGTCTGGAAAAAGGCTAACAACATTCTGCCAAGAGAATGCACTGGAAATAGCAAACACTCTTCCAACAACACCAGAAACGACTCTATACCTGGGCATCACCAGATGGTCAGTACCGAAATCAGATTGATTATATTCTTTCAGCCAAAGACAGGGAAGTTCTATACAGTCAGCAACAACAAGACCAGGAGTTCACTGTGGCTCAGACCATGAAATCCTTATTGCCAAATTCAGACTTAAACTGAAGAAAGTAGGGAAAACCACTAGACCATTCAAGTATTACCTAAATCAAATCCCTTACAATTATACAGTGGAAGTGACAAATAGATTCAAGGGATTAGATCTGATAGACAGAGTGCCTGAAGAACTATGGACAGAGGCTTGTGACATTGTACCGGAGTCAGGGATCAAGACCATCCTCAAGAAAAAGAAATGCAAAAAGGCAAAATGGTTGTCTGAGGAGGCCTTACAAACAGCTGAGAAAAGAAGAGAAGCAAAAGGCAAAGGAGAAAAGGAAAGATATACCCACCTGAACGCAGAGTTCCAAAGAATAGCAAGGAGAGATAAGACTTCCTCAATGATCAATGCAAAGAAACAGAGGAAAACAATAGAATGGGAAAGATTAGAGATCTCTTCAAGAAAATTAAAGATACCAAGGGAACATTTCATGTAAAGATGGGCTCAATAAAGGACAGAAATGGTATGGACCTAACAGAAGCAGAAGATATTAAGAAGAGGTGGCAAGAATACACAGAACTATACTAAAAAGATCTTCATGAACCAGATAACCACGATGGTGTGATAACTCACCTAGTGCCAGACATCCTGGAATGTGAAGTCAAGTGGGCCTTAGGAAGCATCACTACGAACAAAGCTAGGGGAGGTGATGGGATTCCTGTTGAGCTATTTCAAATCCTAAAAGATGATACTGTGAAAGTGCTGCCTTCAATATGCCAGCAAATTTGGAAATCTCGGCAGTGACCACAGGACTGGAAAAGGTCAGTTTTCATTCCAATCCCAAAGAAAGGCAATGCCAAAGAATGCTCAAACTTCTGCACAACTGCACTCTTCTCACATGTTAGCAAAGTAATGCTCAAAATTCTCCCAAGCTAGGCTTCAACAGTACGTGATCCAAGAACGTCCAGATTTTCAAGCTGGATTTAGAAAAGGCAGAGGAACCAGAGATCAAATTGCCAAATCCATTGGATCATAGAAAAAGCAAGAAGAGTTCCAGAAAAACATATACTTCTGTTTTATTGACTACCCCAAAGTCTTTGACTGTGTAGATCACAACAAGCTGTGGAACATTCTTCAAGAGATGGGAATAGCAGACCACTTTACCTGCCTCCTGAGAAATCTGTACCCAGGTCAAGAAGCAACAGTGAGAACCAGACATGGAATAATGGATGGGTTCCAAACTGGGAAAGGAGTATGTCAAGTCTGTATATTGTCACCCTGCTTATTTAACTTATATGTAGCATGTGAAATGCTGAGCTGAATGAAGCACAAGCTGGAATCAAGATTGACAGGAGAAATATCAATAACCTCAGATATGCAGATGACACCACCTTTATGGCAGTAAGCAAAGAGGAACAAAAGAGCCTCTTGATGAAAGTGAAAGAGGAGAGTGAAAAAGCTAGCTTAAAATTCAACATTCAAAAAACTAAGATCATGACATCTGGTCCCATCACTTCATGGCAAATAGATGGGGAAACAATGGAAACAGAGACAGACTATTTTCTTGGGCTCCAAAAATCACTGCAGCCATGAAATTAAAAGATGCTTGCTCCTTGGAAAAAAAGCTATGACCAACCTAGACAGCATATTAAAAAGCAGAGACATTACTTTGCTGGCAAAGTTTCATCTAGTCAAAGCTCTCGTTTTTCCAGTAGTCATGTATAGATGTCAGAGTTGGACTATAAAGAAAGCTGAGTGCAGAAGAATTAATGCTTTTGCACTGTGGTGTTGGAGAAGACTCTTGAGAGTCCCTTGGACTGCAAGGAGATCCAACCAGTCCATCCTAAAGGAAATCAGTCCTGAATATTCATTGGAAGGACTGATGCTGAAGCTGAAACTCCAATACTTTGACCACCTGATGCAAAGAACTGACTCATTGGAAAAGACCCTGATGCTGGGGCAGATTGAAGTCAGGAGGAGAAGGGGACGACAGAGGATGAGATTGTTGGATGGCATCACCGACTCAACGGACATGAGTTTGAGCAAGCTCTAGGTGTTGGTGATGGACAGGGAAGCCTGGCGTGCTGCAGTCCATGGGGCTGCAAAGAGACAGACACGACTGAGAGACTGAACTCAACACAGCTCGGATATGGAAGCACAGAGATGTCAGGCAACTTGCCTAAGATCACACAACTCAGAAGTGGAAGCACAGAGAGGTTAGAAAACTTGCTAAGGTCACACAGCTCAGATATGGATTCACAGAAAAGTTAGGAAACTTGCCTAAGACAGCACAGCTCAGAAGTGGAAGCACATAGAGGTCAGGCTATTGTAGCCACACATTCCGGGAAACAAACTCACTCAGAAGGACAATGCAGATAGTGGAGTGCAGTTTATTACACCAGTGGGCCCAAGGCAGTCTCCTCTTAGCCAGGGACCCTGACCAGTTTTTGTGAAAACATTATATACCCTAAGTGTACGTGCCCACACCCACTTCCCCAAATTCCCTGAAACTAGTCTGAACAAAGGAAAAGAAAGATACAATCAAAGTTAACCCATGATTCATATGCCTTAAGCCTAGGTAGTTAACAGTGGACAATCATCAAGAGGCCTCTGGTCATACCCCAATAAGCAAAATAGAATGTATGATTCTATTTGGTTACACAGATAATTAGGGTATTCTTTTAGGCTAGGGAGAGTCTAGGTATGAGCTCTGGGGCTCTTCCTTCCAGGGGCCTGGTTTTCCAGTTGGTATGTCATTTCCACAGATACTGGGCATATAGCTCAAAGTCCACAGTCCAGTCCAAAATGGAGTCCTGCTTTCAAGACAGAGCCTGTTCTGTCTGTTTCCTCCTTCAAGGCAATGTGCCTGAGATCACACAGCTCAGAAGTGAAAACACAGAGAAGTCAGGCAAATTGCCTAAGATCACACAGTTCAGATGTGGAACCACAGAGAGGCCAGGCAACTTGCCTAAGATTACACAGCTCATAATGGGAAGCACAGAGAGGTCAGGCAAGTTGCCTAAGATCACACAGCTCAGAAGTGGAAGCACAGAAAGAAAAAGAAAGAAAGTGAAGTTGCTCAGTAGTGTCCAGCTCTACGACCCCATGGACTGTAGCCTACCAGGCTCATCTGTCCATGGGATTTTCCAGGCAAGAATACTGGAGTGGGTTGCCATTTCCTTCTCCAGGAGATCTTCCTGACCCAGGGATTGAACCCAGGTCTCACACATTGTAGGCAGACACTTTACCATCTAAGCCACCAGGGAAGTACAGAGAAGTCAGGCAATTTGCCTAAGATCACACAGCTCATATGTGATGGACAGGGAGGCATGGCGTGCTGCAGCCCATGCGGTCACAAAGTTGGACACGACTGAGCAAATGAACTGAACTATATTGTACAAGTAATATAGCCAATGTTCTACAGTTACATAAATGGAGTATAACCTTTAAAAATTGTGAATCACTGTTGTAAACCTATAATTTATATAATATTGTGCATTTTAAAAGGTAAAAAAGTAAAAGAAAACAAAGTCGGGGTAAGGAGAAAGAGTGCCAATTTTTTTTTTTTTTAAATTGGTAATTTGTTTACAAAGTGCAATATCTCAGTACAGCAAATTCATCTCAAACAAAGGAACAGTATGTGTAGCTTCTTGGCCTTTAAAACTACCCCCAGTTTCCGTTTAGATGGCTTAACATTTAGTTGTGATATGTGGCAAAAGAAGCCTGTGTAATGAAGCCTGGGTCCCTAAATGTCTGCTATTTAATTTCAACATAAGAGTATGAGACCTGGAAAGTCAATATCTGATTGATGAGGTACAGATTATGTGAATAAAATTTATGACCTGGTAACAGTCAGTAATCCCAACACAAACTATTGCTTTGTAATGAATTCTGTATGGATTGCATATCTTTCAATAATTGAAGATTTTTCCTGCTTTTTTCTCCAGGTCTCGGTTTGGCAAAGTCCTTCTTATTTGTGGTCCCCGTGGTTGTAGAACGGCTGCTGCTGTTTCCTTCCTCATCAAGAGTCTTTTTGGTGGCTTTTAATTCCTTCTTTTGCTTCTCCAACTTTTGTTTCTCCAGCTGGGCCTGGTATTTTCGAACTTTAGTTATTTGACTGGCTTTTGCCTCCATCCTTCCCACTAATGCCTCCAGTTCACACTCTAGGTTGTCTTTCAGTTCAACAGTTGGTGATTCTTGGATAAGTTTTGCAAGCTGCTGGTGATCAAAGCTCATTTGCCCAAATTCATCTTGTAAAGTCTGCAGGACTTCAGACAGCTCTTCATTAACACTGCTAGAGGAGGGAGGCGTTGCTGACTTCTTGCTCTTCCCATTTCGTGAAGACACTTGTTTTGCCAAAGGAATACTGCTGACTACTCGATCGTTGCACAAGGCTTTACTGTGTTGCTTCATTAGATGCAGGACATGCTGAACATTGGCTACCACCGCATGGCTGGGGCTGGTGGACTTTCCAGCTACAAATGGCATATCACCCAAGCATAATCGATAATGTGGCTGTATAGCAAAATAGTTCCTAGAACCCTTCTTTTCTGGTGGTTTTGACTTCTTTTTTTTAATTCTTTTTGTACTGGGAACACATGAAGTTGCCTTATCTTGATAGATAAGTCTATTTACTTCTAGACCAGTCTGCAACTGGGCTGCCTTAGCTTGCATTCGTTTCCTTTCTTGTTCTTCCTGACGGAGTTTTGCTTCCAACTCTTGCATTTTTTTTTCTGCAAGGGCTTGCATTGTGGTAAGCTTGTTATACTCCTGTTCAAGAAGATCCAATTTTTCAAGTTGGTTTTGAACATGTGTTTGATCATGTTGTCGTTCTCTTTCTAGGGAGACCTGTTTCTCTAATACAGATGTCCTTTCCATTTCTGCATGCTTTATCATGTTCCGCATGTATTCCAATTGTTTTTCTAAAAGATTACATTTATTTTCTGCAGCTAACAACTGAGATGTCAGTTCTTGATTGTGCTTTGATTCCTCATTCTTTGAATTCTCCCTTTCTTGTATCTGTTCATCCAATACTTTCTTATATTCAATTGTTTCTTTAGACAAGGTTTTCACACTTTCTTCTGCCTGAATCCTTTCAAGTCCGGCTGCTCAGGACGTACGTTAGGGCGTGTGGTCCTTTCCTTATTTATTTTTTAAATTAACATAAAACCTGAAACAGTAAAACTACTAGAAAAAAAATGCACAGGAAAAATTAATTGACATTGGTCATGACGATTTTTTGATCATGACACCAAAAGCACAGAAAACAAAAGTAAAAATAGACAAGTAGGACCACATCAAACTAAAAAGCTTCCTGCACAAGAAAGGAAACAATTGCCAGAGTGAAATGGCAACCTATGGAATGGGAGAACATATTTGTGAACCATATATCTGATAAAGGTTAATATCCAAAATACGCAAGGAACTTGAACAACTCAATAGCAAAAAACAAAACAAAAACACAAACAAAACACAACAATAATGCAATTTAAAAATGAGCAAAGGGGAATTCCCCAGCAGTGCAGTGGTTAGGATTCCACGCTCTCACTGCCAAGGACTGGGGTTCATTCCCTGGTCAGGGAACTAAGATTCCCACAAGCTTCACAACGAAGAAAGCAAAAAAAAAAAAAAAGAATGGGCAAAGGTACATCAACTATACTTCAATAAAAGTTAATAAATTTTAAAGTGAGCAAAGGATCTGAATAGCTATTTCTCAAAAGAAGACATACAAATGGCCAGTAGGTGTATGAAAAGGGGCTCACTAATACTCAGGGATATGCAAATCGAAACCACAATTGACATATCACCACATCTGTTAGAATTGCTATTAAAGAAAAGACAAAGGGAAGTGGAAGGAGGGGCTCAGGATGGGGAACACATGTACACCCATGGCTGATTCATGTCAATGTATGGCCAAACCCACTACAATATTGTAAAGTAATTAGCCTCCAATTAAAATAAATAATTTTTTAAAAAAGAAAAGACAAGCATTATTGTTGTGTTTTGTTTGTGTTTTTGTTTTGTTTTTTGCTATTGAGTTGTTCAAGTTCCTTGCATATTTTGGATATTAACCTTTATCAGATATGGTTCACAAATATATTCTCCCATTCCATGGGCAGAGAAGCCTGGTGGGTTACAGTTTATGGGGCCACAAATAGTCAGACACGACTGAGTGACTGAGCACACAAACATACACACTGATATTAGAAACGTGCTAGGAGGGTAGATCTTAAGTGTTCTCACCACAAAAAGGGGAAGGGGTGACTATGTGAGGTGACGAGTATGTTAATTAGCTTGAATGTGGCTGTCATTTCACTATGTAAACATATATCAAAATAGCAAGTTGTACACCTTAAATACAATTTTTATGGTCACTTATACAAAATAACTGAAAAAGAGTAAAGGAAAAGAAAATAGACCAGAAATAAGGAAAGGTAAGAAGAAAATGATACATAGCACCAGGTAAGGACATTTAAAAGAACAATATTTATTATAATAATAGGAACAATACCTAACCATTATAGAGAGCTTAGGAAGGCTTTTTTCTCCTCTCCTACTTCAACTTTCATTTTCCACCCTTCCAACTCCCAATAAAGAATTCCCACTTATATATCTCAAACCAAAATATCTGTTCATCATTCTTGAAGCAATAGTTGAGCACCAACTTAGTGGCAGGCACTGTGAATTCTGTGATGAATAAAACAGGGCTCCTTTCTTCCATGAGGTCAAACATAAAGACAAGTATTTCCAGTAGGTATATTACCGAATGTAAACTTGTGTGCCCCAGGCACAGTGAGGCCAAACACTACAGAAACATCAAAGTTTGGAGCAGAAAAACGTTTATTTCAGGGCCATGTTGGGAGATGGGGGGCTCCTGCCAATCCCCCCACCAAACTCCGGGAATCCCTTCAGCAAAGCATTTTTTAAAGAGGCCAGGTGAGGTAGATGGGTCGCAGGGTAAGTGATCTTCTCGTAAACAATTCTCTGGTGATGGTGAGGTAACAGGATGGTGTCACAGGGGTTAACATTATTTATCAAGCCTCAGGCTCCAGTAGGCCTGGGGGCTATCCGGTTAGGGTCATCAAGTAGTAAACATCTTCCATTCCCTGTGGGGTTTTCACATCTGCAAAACAACACAGGAAATGTGCATCAAATACTATTATCTATTAACAGGTACTTCAGAGGGAACAAAAGCAGAGGCCATTCCGGAAGGCCTGTGGAGGGGTCGGGAAGACCCCAAAGGGTCCTGCTTGGTTACTGATATTAGATGCTTGACCGTGTCTGCTCTAAGTCCGCAGATGCAAGGGAGAGTGAAGACCAGGACACCTTGTGAAAGGACCTGAGGCAGGGTGAGAACGTGAGGGAGTACGATGTATAAGAGGTTGTTGCAGATGGATTGAAGTAGTGGATGAAAATGGGCTCAAGGAAGGTATTATAGAAAAGGCAAAAAGGGGACCATTCAGAAGCAGGACGAGAGATGAAGCAGACTCTGAAGGCAGGTGGGCTCCTCAGAGCGAAGGTGTGGCCGCATCACTCACCTCCTCCCGGTCCTTGTCCAGGAGATCGGTTTTGCCTCGTTGCTCCCGCAGCGGCGTGAGTGGCGGCCGCGCTCGTGAACGAGGAGGCAGAAGGGGAGGAGTGGTCGCCCGGAGGAGCCGAGGGCAGCTCTTGCCAACGACACCGGGAGCCGGGGTCGCAGGGCTGGTTTCTGGGGCCTCGGCCAGTTCCCGGGCCGAGAGCCAGAGTGCGGGCTAGAGCGGCGGCGCCAAGGGCTCGGGGCTCTTCCACGAACTCCGCCTCCCGGCTAAAGAGCGGGACAGACCAATCAACGCTGCACGAAAAAAGGGGGAGCTCTCTACTAGCGCCTGGCCTTCCAGAATGCCCATGCTGCGGTCCCGCCCAAAGCAGAGGAAACCTTGGAAAGGGTACCAGGCGAGTTGATGACGTCTGGAGTGCACTCCTGCGGGCGGAAGTGCAGTGCGCATCCCTGGAAATGAGCCACCTTGGGCACCCGCTCCCTGCATCCTTTCGGTTCCTCAGGAGACTCTGAGCTGAACAGGAGACAGCGTCCTTCCTCAGGCCCCTATGTGAAATAACTGAAGGGAAAGGCGATAGGACACTTGTCATATTTCACAAAGAGGCCATTTCGACAGTATAGTCAATTCATCTCGTGTTTGGGGAGGGGGTGTAATATGAAGGCCCGCTGTGCATGCGTACTAAGTCGATTCAGTTGTGTCCGACTCTGTGATACCATGGACTGTGTCTCTTAACTCTCCTGCATTAGCAGGTGGCTTCTTTACCACTAGCATGACCTAGGAAGCCCTAAGTGTATATGTAAACACATGTACATATACAATACACACACACACACACTAACACTTTTACGGACTTCCCTGATGGCTCAGACAATAACGAATCTGCCAGAAATGTGAGACACCCGTGTTCGATCTCTGGGGTGGGGAAGATCCACTGGGGGAGGAAATGACAATCCACTCAAGTATTCTTGTCTGGAGAGGAGCCTAGTGGGCTGCAGTCCATGGGGTCACAAAGAGTCAGACACGTCTGAGTGACTAACACTTTCAGTTTCACACACACATAGATACACACACTATATGTGTCACACCCTGTATCATATAATATTATATTAGTATATAATATAACTATATCAGTTCAGTTCAGTCAATCAGTCGTGTCCAACTCTTTGTGATCCCATGAACCGCAGCACGTCAGGCTTCCCTGTCCATCACCAACTCCCAGAGTCTACACAAACCCATGTCCATTGAGTCAGTGATGCCATCCAACCATCTCACCCTCTGTCGTCCTCTTCTCCTCCTGCCCTCAATCTTTCCCAGCATCAGGGTCTTTTCAAATGAGTCAGGTCTTCGCATCAGGTGGCCAAAGTATTGGAGTTTCAGCTTCAGCATCAGTCCTTCAAATGAATATTCAGGACTGATTTCCTATAGGATGGACTGGTTGGATCTCCTTGCAGTCCAAGGGACTCTCAAGAGTCTTCTCCAACACCACAGTTCAAAACCATCAATTCTTTGGTGCTCAGCTTTCTTTATAGTCCAACTCTCACATCCGTACATGAACACTGGAAAAACCATAGCCTTGACTAGACGGAAATTGTTGACAAAGTAATCTCTCTGCTTTTCAATATGCTGTCTAGGTTGGTCATAACTTTCCTTCCAAGGAGTAAGCATCTTTTAATTTCATGGCTGCAATCACCATCTGCAGTGATTTTGGAGCCCAGAAAAATAAAGTCAGCCACTGTTTCCACTATTTCCCCATCTATTTGCCATGAAGTGATGGGACCAAATACCATGATCTCAAGTTTTCTGAATGTTGAGCTTTAAGCCAACTTTTTCACTCTCCTCTTTCACTTTCATCAAGAGGCTCTTTAGTTCTTCTACACTTTCTGCCATAAGGGTGGTGTCATCTGCATATCTGAGGTTATTGATATTTCTCCCGACAATCTTGATTCCAGCTTGTGCTTCCTCCAGCCCAGTGTTTCTCATGATGTACTCTGTATATAAGTTAAATAAGCAGGGTGACAATATACGGCCTTGATGTACTCCTTTACCTATTTGGAACCAGTCTGTTGTTCCATGGCCAGTTCTAACTGTTGCTTCCTGACCTGCATACAAGTTTCTCAAGAGGCAGGTCAGGTGGTCTGGTATTCCCATCTCTCAGAATTCTCCACAGTTTATTGTGATCCACACAGTCAAAGGCTTTGGCATAGTCAATAAAGCAGAAATAGATGTTTTTCTGGAACTCTCTTGCTTTTTTGATGATCCAGAGGACGTTGGCAACTTGATCTCTAGTTCCTCTGCCCTTTCTAAAACCAGCCTGAACATCTGGAAGTTCACAGTTCATGTGTTACTGAACCCTGGCTTGGAGAATTTTTAAGCATTACTTTACTAGCGTGTGAGATGAGTGCAACTGTGCAGTAGTTTGAGCATTCTTTGGCATTGCCTTTCTTAGGGATTGGAATGAAAACTGACCTTTTCCAGTCCTGTGGCCACTGCTGAGTTTTCCAAATTTGCTGGCATATTGAGTGCAACACGTTCACAGCATCATCTTTCAGGATTTGAAATAACTCAACTGGAATTCCATCACCTCCACTAGCTTTGTTTGTAGTGATGCTTCCTAAGACCTATTTGACTTCACATCCCAGGATGTCTGGCTCTAGCTGAGTGTGAGTGATCACACCATCATGATTATCTGGGTCGTGAATTCTTTTTTATACAGTTCTTCTGTGTATTCTTGCCACCTCTTCTTAATATCTTCTGCTTCTGTTAGGTCCATACCATTTCTGTCCTTTATTGAGCCCATCTTTGTGTGAAATGTTCCCTTGGTACCTCTAATTTTCTTGAAGAGATCTCTAGTCTTTCCCATTCTATTGTTTTCCTCTATTTATTTGCATTGTTCGCTGAGGAAGGCTTTCTTATCTCTCCTGGCTATTCTTTAGAACTCTGCATTCAAATGGGTATATCTTTCCTTTTCTCCTTTGCTTTTCACTTCCATTCTTTTCACAGCTATTTGTAAGGCCTCCTCAGACAGACATTTTGCTTTTTTGCATTTCTTTTTCTTGGGGATGGTCTTGATTCCTGTCTCCTGTACAATATCACAAACATCCGTCCATAGTTCATCAGGCACTCTGTCTATCAGCTCTAGTCCCTTAAATCTATTTCTCACTCCCACTGTATAGTCATAAGGGATTTGATTTAGGTCATACCTGAACGGTCTAGTGGTTTTCTCCACTTTCTTCAATTTCAGTCTGAATTTGGCAATAAGGATTTCATGATCTGAGCCACAGTCATCTCCCAGTCTTGTTTTTGCTGACTGTATAGAGCTTCTCCATCTTTGGCTGCAAAGAGTATAATCAGTCTGATCAGTGTTGACCATCTGGTGATGTCCATGTGTAGAGTCGTCTCTTGTGTTGTTGGAAGAGGGTGTTTGCTATGACCAGTGCGTTCTCTTGGCAAAACTGTTAACCTTTGCCCTGCTTCATTCTGTACTCCAAGGCCAAATTTGCCTGTTACTCCAGGTATCTCTTGACTTCCTACTTTAATATTATATAATACAGTGTGTGTACTGTGTCATATATCAATGTATATATGTGTGTGTATAATATTAGCTCAAATCAAAGTACATATTTTTAAAATCTCTCCTGAATTAAAAAAATGTAAATGGAATGGGGAGAAAAGTACAAAGTATTAAAAGCATTTCCTACAGAAATGACAATACGTTTGTATTACAGTTATAATATTTAGCATAAAGAATACAGGGTAGGGCTGTCCTTGATGGTGGAGGAATAGGACGGGCAGACCATTTTCTCCCCCACAAATTCATTTAAAAAAAAAATTTGAACGCTGAGCAAATTTCACAAAACAACTTCTGAATGCTGGCAGAGGACATCAGACACCCAGAAAGGCAGCCCGTTGTCTTCGAAAGAAGGTAGGACAAAATATAAAAGATAAAAAGAGAGACAAAAGAGGTAGGGACAGAGATCCGTCCCGGGGAGGGAGACTTAAAAAAGAGAGAAGTCTCCAAACACCAGGAAACACTCTCTCCAGCGGGTCTGTGGTGAGCCTTGGAATCTCAGAGGGCAAAAAAACTGGGAGGAAAAATAAATAAATAATTAAACCCCACAGATTACGTGCCTAACAGCAACCCCCAGCGGAGCAGCAGCCCAGACGCTCGCATCCCCCACTAGCAAGCAGGGGCTGGACAGGGAGACGCGGGCTGCAGTGCTTTGGGTACGGACCGGGCCTGAATACCCCGAGGGCAATCTGAGGGAACTAGCTTAAGATATCAACCCAGACTTTGGGATAGCTATCCCGTGAAAAGCCCTAACCTAAGACACTGCCAGGCCCGCTCACAGAACAAAGGACCGAGCAGAGCTAGCCAGCTGCTGACCCGCCCATCCCCCACCAGAGACAGGCAGGCGAGAGCAGCCAGAGCCAGAAGGGGGCAATCGCAGCCCCAGAGAGGCATCCTATACCAAACTGCAAGCAGACTTCGTTGCTGACCAAGACTTCTTGGGATTCTGGACAGTCGACATCTGCTGGGAGGGTCGCAGTCAGAGATCAGCTCCCAGAAGAGACACACGGCACACCCGAGAAGGTGTGCCCATTGTATACCCAGAAAACCGAGCGGCTGGGACAGGGGAGGCGATAAGTCACAGCGAGCCTGCTCGCCAAGCACCTGGTCACCTGAGCTGCTCAGACCTGGGATGGACACAAAACGCAGGCCCAACTAAGTCTGCGCCTTTGTGGAGTACCCGAGAACCTGAACCTGAGCAGCTTAGACCTGGGGAGTGCGTGCAAACCAGGGCCCGCATCAGACAGTTCCCGGCAGAGCAGCCTAGGGCCTGAGCAGTGTAGACTGGGAAAGCACACACGCCGTGAGCGGGGGCAAACCCGGTGCAGCTGAAACACTGTGGGCACTCCCCACACATGCCAGTGATATTTGTTTGCAATGTTTGTCTCTCCCCACAGCAGGACTGAACAAGTGAGCCTAAAAAAAGTGACCACCACTGCCCGCATTGTGTCAGGGTGGAAATTAGACACTGAAGAGACCAGCAAACAGAAGAAGCTAAAATAAACAGAGGGAACCACTTTGGAAGTGACAGGTGCAATAGATTAAAACCCTGGAGTTCACACCAACTACATAGGAAGGGGCCTATAGACCTTGAGAAGTACAAGCTGGATCAAGGAGCTATCTGAAAATGAACTGACCCCACATGGTCTGCAACAGATCCAGAGAAAGTCCTAGATATATTTTTACTATCATCATTTCTTAAATTAAAAAAAAAGTTTATTTTTAAGTCCAATATTACTCCATTAATTTTCATTTTTATAACCTACTATTACCTTGCGAAAAAAGACCCTATTTTTAAAGCAAACTTCATATATATAAATTCTATAATTTTTGTGACTTTGTTTTGTTGTTATTGTTGTTGTTTTACTATTGTATTTTTGAGAATCTAACCTTTACTCTAGATTTTTAATCTTTGCTTTTTGGTATTTGTTATCAACTTTGTACCTTTAAAAACCCAATCTTCAGTACCCATTTTTACTTGGGAGCGAGATCACTGGCCTGATTGCTCTCTCCCCCTTTTGACTCCCCTTTTTTCTCCACCAGGTCACCTCTATCTCCCCTCCCCCTTTTCTTCTCAACCCAACTCTGTGAATCTCTTTGTGTGTTCCGGGCTGTGGACAACATGTAGGGAATTGATTATGGGCTGAATCTGTCTCTCTTATTTTGATTCCCCCTTTTATCCTCCTGGCCACCTCTGTCTCCTTCCTCCCTCTTCTCTTCTCTGAGTAACTCCATGAACATCTCTGAGGGATCCAGACTGTGGAGAGCACATAGGGAAGTGATTACTGGCTAGCTTGCTCTGGCCTCTTTTGATTCCCCCTTTGCTCCTCCTGGTCACCTCTATCTCCCTCCTCCCTCTTCTCTTCTCCATGTAACTCTGAACCTCTCCAGGTGTCCCTCACTGTGGAGAAACTTTTCATCATTAACCTATATGTTTTATCATCAGTTCTGTATAGATGGAGAAGTCCTGGCGCTACTGTAAGAATAAGACTGAAAACCAGAGGCAGGAGGCTTAAGTCCAAATGCTGAGACACCAGAGAACTCATATTCCAGGGAACATTAATTGATAGGAGCTCATCAAATGCCTCCATACCTACACTGAAACCAACTAGCACCCAAGGGCCAACAAGTTCCAGAGCAAGACATACCACGCAAATTCTCTAGTAACAGAGGAACATAGCCCTGAGCATCAACATACCGGCTGCCCAAAGTCACACCAAACCCATAGACATCTCAGAACTCATTACTGGACACTTCATTGCACTCCAGAGAGAAGAGATCCATCTTCACCCACCAGAACACCGACACAAGTTTCCCTAACCAGGAAACCTTGACAAGCCACCCGTCCAACCCCACCCACAGTGAGGAACCTCCACAATAAAGAGGATCCACAAACTGTCAGAATACAGAAAGGCCACCCCAAACACAGCAATATAAACAAGATGAAAAGGCAGAGAAATACCCAGCAGGTAAAAGAACAGGATAAATGCCCACCAAACCAAAAAAAGAGGAAGAGATAGGGAATCTAACTGATAAAGAATTCTCAATAATGATAATGAAAATGATCTAAAATATTGAAAACAAATTGGAGTTACAGATAAATAGCCTGGAGACAAGGATCAAGAAGATGCAAGAAAGGCTTAACAAGGACCTAGAAGAAATAAAAAAGTGTCAATTAAAAATGAATAATGCAATAAATGAGATAAAAAACACTCTGGAGGGAACCGACAGTAGAATAACGGATCCAGAAGATAGGATAAGTGAGGTAGAAGATAGAATGGTAGAAATAAAGGAAACAGAGAGGAAAAAAGAAAAAAGAATTAAAAGAAATGAGGACAACCTCAGAGACCTCTGAGACAATATCAAACGCCCCAACATTCGAATCATAGGAGTCCCAGAAGAAGAAGACAAAAAGAAAGACCATGAGAAAATACTTGAGGAGATAATAGTTGAAAAGTTCCCTAAAATAGGGAAAGAAATAATTACCCAAGTCCAAGAAACCCAGAGAGTCCCAAAGAAGATAAACCCAAGGTGAAACACCTCAAGACACATATTAATCAAATTAACAAAGATCAAACACAAAGAACAAATATCAAAAGAAGCAAGGGAAAAACAACAAATAACACACAAAGGGATTCCCATAAGGATAACAGCTGATCTATCAACAGAACTCTTCAGGCCAGAAGGGAATGGCAGGACATATTTAAAGTGATGAAAGAAAATAACCTACAGCCCAGATTACTGTACCCAGCAAGGATCTCATTCAGATATGAAGGACAAATCAAAAGCTTTATAGACAAACAAAAGCTGAGAGAATTCAGCACCACCAAACCAGCTCTCCAACAAATACTAAAGGATCTTCTCTAGACAGGAAACACAGAAAGGGTGTATAAACTCGAACCAAAAACAATAAAGTAAATGGCAACCGGATCATGCTTATCAATAATTACCTTAAATGTAAATGGGTTGAATGCCCCAACCAAAACACAAAGACTGGCTGAATGGATACAAAAACAAGACCCCTATATATGTTGTCTACAAGAGACCCACCTCAAAACAAGGGACACATACAGACTGAAAGTGAAAGGCTGGAAAAAGAAAGTCCATGCAAATAGAGACCAAAAGAAAGCAGGAGTCACAATATTCATGTCAGACAAAATAACTTTAAAACAAAGGCTGTGAAAAGAGACAAAGATGGACACTACGTAATGATCAAAGCATCACTCCAAGAAGATATAACAATTATAAATATATATGCACCCATCATAGGAGCACAGCAATATGTAAGGCAAATGCTAACAAGTATGAAAGGGGAAATTACCAATAACACCATAATAGTGGGAGATTTTAATACCCCACTCACACCTATGGATATATCAACTAAACAGAAAATTAACAAGGAAACACAAACTTTAACCGATACAATAGACCAGTTAGACCTAACTGATATCTATAGGACATTTCACCCCAAAACAATCAATTTCACCTTTTTCTCAAGTGCACACAGAACCTTCTCCAGGATAGATCACATCCTGGGTCATAAATCTAGCCTTGGTAAATTCCAAAAAATTGAAATAATCCCAAGCATCCTTTCTGACTACAATGCAGTAAGATTAGATGTCAATTACAGGAGAAAAACTATTAAAAGTTCCAACATATGGAGGCTGAACAATACACTGCTGAATAACCAATAAATCACAGAAGAAATAAAAAAATAAATCAAAATATGCATAGAAATGAATGAAAATGAAAACACAACAACCCAAAACCTATGGGACACTGTAAAAGCAGTGCTAACGGGAAGGTTCACAGCAATACAGGCTTACCTCAAGAAACAAGAAAAAAGTCAAATAAATAACCTAACTCTACACCTAAAGCAACTCGAAAAGGAAGAAATGAATCCCAGGGTTAGTAGAAGGAAAGAAATCTTAAAAATTAGGGCATAAATAAATGCAAAAGAAACCAAAGAGACCACAGCAAAAATCAACAAAGCCAAAAGCTGGTTCTTTGAGAAGATAAATAAAATTGACAAACCATTAGCCAGACTCATCAAGAAACAAAGGGAGAAGAACCAAATAAACAAAATTAGAAATCAAAATGGAGAGATCACAACAGACAACACTGAAATACAAAGGATCATAAGAGACTATTATCAGCAACTATATGCCAATAAAATGGAAAACTTGGAAGAAATGGACAAATTCTTAGAAAAGTAAACTTTCCAAAACTGAACCAGGAAGAAACAGAAAATCTTATCAGACCCATCACAAGCAAGGAAATTGAAACTGTAATCAGAAATCTTCCAACAAACAAAAGCCCAGGACCAAATGGTTTCACAGCAGAATTCTACCAAAAATTTAGAGAGGAGCTAATACCTATCCTACTCAAACTCTTCCAGAAAATTGCAGAAGAAGGTAAACTTCCACACTCATTCTATGAGGCCACCATCACCCTAATTCCAAAACCAGACAAAGATGCCACAAAAAAAGAAAACTACAGGCCAATATCACTGATGAACATAGATGCAAAAATCCTTAACAAAATTCTAGCAAACAGAATCCAACAACATATTAAAAAGGTCATACATCATGACCAAGTGGGCTTTATCCCAAGAATGCAAGGATTCTTCAATATCTACAAATAAATCAATGTAATACATCACATTAACAAATTGAAAGATAAAAACCATATGATTATCTCAACAGATGCAGAGAAAGCCTTTGACAAAATTAAACATCCATTTATGATAAAAACTCTCCAGAAAGCTGGAACATACTTAGCTGGAACATAGAAGGAACATACTGCAACATAATAAAAGCCATATATGACAAACCCACAGCAAACATTATCCTCAATGGTGAAAAATTGAAAGCATTTCCCTTAAAGTCAGGAACAAGACAAGGGTGCCCACTCTCACCACTACTAGTCAACATAGTTTTGGAAGTGTTGGCCACAGCAATCAGAGCAGAAAAAGAAATAAAAGGAATCCAGATAGGAAAAGAAGAAGTAAAACTCTCACTGTTTGCAGATGACATGAGCCTCTACATAGAAAACCCTAAAGACTCTACCAGAAAATTACTACAGCTAATCAGTGAGTACAGTAAAGTTGCAGGATATAAAATTAACACACAGAAATCCCTTGTATTCCTATACATTAACAATAAGAAAACAGAAAGAGAAATTAAGGAAACAATACCATTCACCATTGCAAAGAAAAGAATAAAATACTTAGGAGTATATCTACCTAAAGAAACAAAAGACCTATATATAGAAAACTATAAAACACTGATGAAAGAAATCAAAGAGGACACAAATATATATATACTGTGTTCATGGATTGGAAGACTCAATATTGTGAAAATGGCTATACTACCCTAAACAATCTATAGATTCCATGCAATCCTTATCAAGCTAACAACAGTATTTTTCACAGAACTAGAACAAATAATTTCACAATTTGCATGGAAATACAAAAAAACCTCAAATAGCCAAAGCAATCTTGAGAAAGAAGAATGGAACTGGAGGAATCAACCTGCCTGACTTCAGGCTCTACTACAAAGCCACAGTCATCAAGACAGTATGGTACTGGCACAAAGACAGAAATATAGATCAATGGAACAGAATAGAAAGCCCAGAGATAAATCCACACACCTATGAACACCTTATCTTTGACAAAGGAGGCAAGAATATACAATGGAGAAAAGACAACCTCTTTACCAAGTGGTGCTGGGAAAACTGGTCAACCACTTGTAAAAGAATGAAACTAGAACACCTTCTAACACCATACACAAAAATAAACTCAAAATGGATTAAAGATCTAAATGTAAGACCAGAAACTATAAAACTCCTAGAGGAGAACATAGGCAAAACACTCTCTGATATAAATCACAGTAAGATCCTCTATGACCCACCTCCCAGAATATTGGAAATAAAAGCAAAAATAAACAAATGGGACTTAATTAAACTGAAAAGCTTCTGGACAACAAAGGAAACTATAAGCAAGGTGAAAAGAATGGGAGAAAATAATAGCAAACGAAGAAACAGACAAAGGAGTAATCTAAAAAATATACAAGCAACTCCTGCAACTCAATTCCAAAAAATAAACGGCCCAATCAAAAAATGGGCCAAAGAACTAAACAGACATTTCTCCAAAGAAGACATACAGATGGCTAACAAACACATGAAAAGATGCTCAACATCGCTCATTATCAGAGAAATGCAAATCAAAACCACAATGAGGTACCATTACACGCCAGTCAGAATGGCTACTATTCAAAAGTCTACAAGCAATAAATGCTGGAGAGGGTGTGGAGAAAAGGGAACCCTCTTACACTGTTGGTGGGAATGCAAACTAGTACAGCCACTATGGAGAACAGTGTGGAGATTCCTTAAAAAACTGGAAATAGAACTGCCATATGACCCAGCAATCCCACTCCTGGGCATACACACCGAGGAAACCAGATCTGAAAGAGACACGTGCACCCCAATGTTCATCACAGCACTGTTTATAATAGCCAGGACATGGAAGCAACCTAGATGTCCATCAGCAGATGAATGGATAAGAAAGCTGTGTAGAAGATGGCAGAGGAATAGGAAGGGGAGACTACTTTCTCCCCCACAAATTCATCAAAAGAACATTTGAACGCTGATTGAACTCCACAAAACAACTTCTGATCACTAGCAGAGGACATCAGGCACCCAGAAAAGCAGCCCATTGTCTTCGAAAGGAGGTAGGACAAAATATAAAAGATAAAAAGAGAGACAATAGAGTTAGGGACAGAAACCTGTCCTGGGAAGGGAGTCGTAAAAGAGAAAGTTTCCAAACACCAGGAAACCCTCTCACCGGTGGGTCTGGGGAAGTTTTCGAATATCGGCAGGCAACCTAACCAGGAGGAAAAATAAATAAAACCCACAGATTACATGTCTAAAAACAACTCCCAGCAGAAAAGTACCCCAGATGCTCGCATCCACCACCAGCAAGAGGGGGCTGAACGGAGAGGAGCGGGTGGCATTGCTTAGGAACAAAGGAAAGACTGAGCAATTCCAGAGAAGAGCTAGTCGGCTTCGGACCGGCCCATCCCTTTCTGGAGGTAGGAGGCACGGGGTAGGGGAAAGGGGTAAACTCAGCCCCAGAGACAGCATCCCCTACCAAACTGCAAACAGTCTTCCAGTTTCTAACCAAAGACTTCCTGAGATTCTGGATGGTTGACATCTACTGGGAGGGTCGCAGCTAGAGACCAGCTCCTCAGAAGAGACACAAGGCGCACCCAACCAGCACACGCGGAAACTGAGGCTGGGGCCGCGGAGGGGAGAAGGCGCACCGCACCCGGGGAGAGTGCGCACGTCAAGCTCCTGGCTGCCTGAGCTGCTCGGGCCGGGGAAGGCACAAAACGCAGGCCCAACCGAGTCTGCGCTTTTGTGGAGAACCCGAAAACTGGAAGGGCACGCAACTCAGGGCCCACTCCCTATAGAGAAGCCTGGAGCCTGAGCAGTGTAGACGGGGAAAGCACACACGCCGCGAGTGGGGGCAAACCCAGTGTGGCCGGAACACTGCGAGTGCTCCCCACACACGCCAGTGATATTTGTCTGCAGTGCCCCTCCCTCCCCGCAGCAGGACTGAACAGCGAACCTAAACAAGAGACCACCTCTGCCCCCTTGTGTCAGGGCGGAAATTAGACACTGAACAGACCTGCAGACAAAAGCCAAATAAACAATGGGAACGGCTTCAGAAGTGAGAGGGGCAACAGATTAAAATCCCTGTAGTTAACACTGACTACACTGGAAGGGGCATATAGATATCAAGAAGTGTAAGCTGGAACAAGGAGCTATCTGAAACTGAACTGAACCCACACTGCCCGCAACAGCTCCAGAGAAATTCCTAGATATATTTTTACTATTTATTTATTTTAATTAAAAAATTTTTTTTCTTTGTTTTTCTTTTTACTATTTTTCTTTATTTTCTTTTTTAAAATTCTCTATTACTCCTCTATTACTCCTTAATTGTCATTTTCTTTTATTTTCTATCAACGTCCTCTATTACTCCTCAATTTTCATTTTCATATATTTTTACTATTTTTTAATTAAAATTTTTTTCTTTTTTGAATTTTTTCTTTTGTTTTCTTTTAAAGTCCTCTATTATGCCTCTATTACTCCTTAATTTTCATTTTCATTTTCATATATTGTTACTATTTTTTTAATTAAAAACAATTATTTTTCTTTTTTAAAAATTTTTGTTCATTTTCTTTTAAAGTCCTCTATTACTCCTTAATTTTCCTTTTCATTTCACTATAACCTTGCAGAAAAAAAGACCCTATTTTTAAAGCGAACTTCATATATATTTCTTAAATATTTTGTATTTTTCTTTTTCTTTTATTTTTTATTTTATTATTTTTGTTTGTTTTTGTTTTTAATATTGTATTTTTAAGAGTCTAACCTCTACTCTAGATTTTTAAACTTTGTTTTTCAGTATTTGATAAGAATTTTGGACATTTAAGAATCCAACCTTCAGTACCCATTTTTACTCAGGAGTGTGATTACTGGTTTGATTACTCTCTCCCCCTTTTGACTCTCCTTTTTCTCCCCCAGATCACCTCTTATTTCCTCCCTCCCCCTTCTCTTCTCAATCCAATTCTGTGAATCTCTGTGAGTGTTCTGGGCTTCAGAGAACACTTAGGAAACAGAGTACTGCCTAGATCTGTCTCTCTCCTCTTGAGCCCCCCTTTTTCTCCCCCTGCTTATCTCTATCTCCTTCCTCCCTCTCCTCTTCTTCATGTAACTCTGTGAACCTTTCTGGGTGTCATTCACTGTGGAGAATCTTTTCACCATTAACCTAGAAGTTTTATTATCAGTGCTGTATAGTTGGAGAAGTCTTAAGGCTACTGGAAGAATAAGACTGAAATCCAGAGGCAGGAGACTTAAGTCCAAAACCTGAGAACACCAGAGAACTCCTGACTACAGGGAACATTAAGTAATAAGAGATCATCCTAAAGCCTCCATACCTACACTGTAACCAACCACCACCCAAGAGCCAATAAGTTCCAGAGCAAGACATATCACACAAATTCTCCAGCAACGCAGGAACATAGCCCTGAGTGTCAATATACAGGCTGCCCAAAGTCACACGAAACCCATAGACTCATCTCAAAACTCACTACTGGACACTCCATTGCACTCCAGAGGGAAGAAATCCAGTTCCATGCACCAGAACACTGACGCAAGCTTCCCTAACCAGGAAACCTTGACAAGCCAATCATCTAACCCCACCCACTGGGAGAAACCTCTACAAGAAAAAGGAACTGCAGACCACCAGAATACAGAAAGGCCACTCCAAACACAGCAATCTAAACAAGATGGAAAGGCAGAGAAATACCCAGCAGGTAAAGGAACATGAAAAATGCCCACCAAGCCAAACAAAAGAGGAGGATATAGGGAATCTACCTGAAAAAGAATTTAGAATAATGATAATAAAAATGATCCAAAATCTTGAAAACAAAATTGAGTTACAGATAAATAGCCTGGAGACCAGGACTGAGAAGATGCAAGAAATGTTTAACAAGGACCTAGAAGAAATAAAAAAGAGTCAATTAAAAATGAATACTGATAAATAGGTAATAATAAAAAAAAAAGAATACTGAAAACTTCCGTAAAATGGGGAAGAAAATAGTTACACAAGTCCAAGAAACCCAGAGTCCCAAACAGGATAAACCCAAGGTGAAACACCCCAAGACACATATGAATCAAATTCACAAAGATCAAACACAAAGAACAAATATTAAAACCAGTAAAGGAGAAACAATAAATAACACACAAAGGGATTCCCATAAGGATAACAGCTGATCTATCAATAGAAACTCTTCAGGCCAGAAGGGAATGGCAGGACATACTGAAAGTAATGAAAGAGAACAACCTACAACCCAGATTACTGTACCCAGCAAGGATCTCATTCAGATATGAAGGAGAATTCAAAAGCTTTACAGACAAGCAAAAGCTGAGAGAATTCAGCACCACCAAACCAGCTCTCCAACAAATGCTAAAGGATCTTCTCTAGGCAGGAAACACAGAAAGGTTGTATAAACGCAAACCCAAAACAACAAAGCAAATGGCAACGGGACCATACCTATCAATAATTACCCTAAATGTAAATGGGTTGAATGTCCCAACCAAAACACAAAGACTGGCTGAATGGATACAAAAGCAAGACCCCTATATATGCTGTCTACAAGAAACCCACCTCAAAACAAGGGACACATACAGACTGAAAGTGAAGGGCTGGAAAAAAATACTTCACACAAACGGAGACCAAAAGAAAGCAGGAGTTGCAATACTCATATCAGATAAAATAGGCTTTAAAATTAAGGCTGTGAAAAGAGACAAAGAAGGACACTACATAATGATCAAAGGATCAATCCAAGCAGAAGATATAACAATTATAAATATATACGCACCAAACATAGGAGCACTGCAATATGTAAGGCAAATGCTAAAGGGAATGAAAGGGGAAATTAACAACAACACCATAATAGTGGGAGACTTTAATACCCCACTCACAACTATGGATATATCAACTAAACAGAAAATTAACAAGGAAACACAAACTTTAAATGACACAATGGACCAGCTAGACCTAATTGATATCTATAGGACATTTCACCCCAAAACAATCAATTTCACCTTTTTCTCAAGTGCACATGGAACCTTCTCCATAATAGATCACATCCTGGGCCATAAATCTGGTCTTGGTAAATTCAAAAAGTTGCAATCATTCCAGTCATCTTTTCTGACCACAATGCAGTAAGATTAGATCTCAATTACAGGAAAAAAACTATTAAAATTCCAACATAAACATATGGAGGATAAATAACATGCTTCTGAATAACCAACAAATCATAGAAGAAATCAAAACAGAAATCAAAATATGCATAGAAACGAATGAAAATGAAAACACAACAACCCAAAACCTATGGGGCACTGTAAAAGCAGTGCTAAGGGGAAGGTTCATAGCATTACAGGCTTACCTCAAGAAACAAGAAAAAAGTCAAATAAATAACCTAGCTCTACACCTAAATCAACTAGAGATGGAAGAAAGGAAGAACCCCAGGGTTAGTAGAAGGAAAGAAATCTTAAAAATTAAGGCAGAAATAAATGCAAAAGAAACAAAAGAGACCATAGCAAAAATCAACAAAGCTAAAAGCTGGTTTTTTGAAAAGATAAACAGAATTGACAAACCGTTAGCAAGAATCATTAAGAAACAAAGGGAGAAGAACCAAATCAACAAAATTAGAAATCAAAATGGAGAGATCACAACAGACAACACTGAAATTCAAAGGACAATAAGAGACTACTACCAGCAGCTCTATGCCAATAAAGTGGAAAACTTGGAAGAAATGGACAAATTCTTAGAAAAGTATAACTTTCCAAAACTGAACCAGGAAGAAACAGAAAATCTTCACAGACCCATCACAAGCACGGAAATTGAAACTGTAATCAGAAATCTTCCAACAAACAAAAGCCCAGGACCAGATGGCTTCACAGCTGAATTCTACCAAAAATTTAAAGAGCTAACACCTATCTTACTCAAACTCTTCCAGAAAATTGCAGAAGAAGGTAAACTTCCACACTCATTCTATGAGGCCACCATCACCCTAATTCCAAAACCTGACAAACATGCCACAAAAAAAGAAAACTACAGGCCAATATCACTGATGAACCTAGATGCAAAAATCCTTAACAAAATTCTAGCAAACAGAATCCAACAACATCTTAAAAAGGTCATACATCATGACCATGTGGGCTTTACCCATCAGCAGATGGATGGATAAGGAAGTTGTGGTACATATACACAATGGAATATTATTCAGCCATTAAAAAGAATTCATTTGAATCAGTTCTAATGAGACGGATGAAACTGGAGCCCATTATACAGAGTGAAGTAAGCCAGAAAGATAAACACCAATACAGTATACTAATGCATATATATGGAATTTTAAAAGATGGTAACGGTAACCCTATATGCAAAACAGAAAAAGAGACACAGATGTACAGAACAGAGTTTTAGACTCTGTGGGAGAAGGCAAGGGTGGGATGTTCTGAGAGAATAGCATTGAAACAAGTATACTATCAAGGGTGAAACAGATCACCAGTCCAGGTTGGATGCATGAGACAAGTGCTCAGGGCTGGTTCACTGGGAGACCCAGAGGGATGGGATGGGGAGGAAGGCAGGAGGGGCGATCAGGATGTGAAACCCATGTAAATCCATGGCTGCTTCATGTCAATGTATGGCAAAAACCATTACAATATTGTAAATTAATTAACCTCCAACTAATAAAAATAAATAAAAAATAAAAATAGAGAAAAAGAAAATAATCCTTAGATATAGAGGACGGAGAGACTGTGTAGGCAGCAACTTTCAAGCAGATATCACAGAACTTTAAGGAAAAACCAGTGAAAATCTTAGCTGAATATTTAGTTTGTAAAATAAAAGTGCTTTCTTAAAAAAAAAAAAAGAAAGCTGTGGTACACATACACAATGGAATATTACTCAGCCATTAAAAAGAATACATTTGAATCAGTTCTAATGAGGTGGATGACACTGGAGCCCATTATACAGAGTGAAGTAAGTCAGAAAGAAAAACACCAATACAGCATACTAACGCATATATATGGAATTTAGAAAGATGGTCACGATAACCCTGTATGTGAGACAGCAAAAGAGACACATATGTATAGAACAGTCTTTTTGGACTCTCTGGGAGAAGGCAAGGGCGGGATGATATGGGAGAATGGCATTGAAACATGTAAATTATCATATTTGAAACGAATTGCTAGTCCAGGTTGGATGCATGATACAGGGTGCTCGGGCCTGGCGCACTGGGATGACCCAGAGGGATGGGATGGGGAGGGAGGTGGGAGGGGGGTTCAGGATGGGGAACACATGTACACCCATGGCAGATTCATGTCAATGTATGGCAAAACCAATACAATATTGTAAAGTAAATAAATAAATAAAAAAAACTGGGGGGGGGGGGGGCGGGGAGAATACAGGGTAGGGCTTTCTTGCTGATCCAGTGGTTAAGACTCCACCTTGCGAGGGTCACGGACAAGATGGTTCCGCCGGTGTAGGTCTCTCCACTCATCAAGCTCGGCCGTTACTCCGCCCTGTTCCTCGGCATGGCCTACGGCGCCAAGCGCTACAATTACCTGAAACCCCGGGCAGAAGAGGAGAGAAGGCTCGCAGCCGAGGAGAAGAAGAAGCAGGATGAGCAGAAGCGCATCGAGCGGGAGCTTGCGGAAGCCCAAGAGGATTACCATATTGAAGTGAGCCTGCCCTTCTCCGGGGCAGTGTGGATGAATAAAGTTTTCTGTGCTCTGTGAAAAAAAAAAAAAAAAAAGAATGCACCTTGCAGTGCAAGGGACACCAGATCGATCTCTGGCCTGGGAAGATCCCACATGCCTCAGGGCAACTGAACCCATGTGCCACAACTACTGAAGCCCATGAGCCCTAGAGCCTGTGCTCCACAAGAGAAGACACTGCAATGAGAAGTGCACACTGCAACTAGAGACTAATCCCGGCTCACTGCAGTGACGAAGACCCTGCACAACCAAAAATAATTATTTTTCAAAAAAGAGAATACAGGGGATAACCCTGGTGGTACAGTGGATAAGAATCTGCCTGCCAATGCATGGGATGTGGGTTCAATCTCTGATCTGAGAGGATTCTACATGCCGCAGGGCAACTAAGCCCGTGTGTGACAACTACTGAAGCCCTAATGCTCTAGGGTCCGAGAGCCACAACTACTGGGCCTGAGTGCTACAACCACTGAAGCCTGTGCACCTAGAGTCCATGCTCCACAACAGGAGAAACCACTACAGTGAGAAGCCTGAGCACCACAACAAACAGTAGCCCCCACTCACCACAACTAGAGAAAGCCTTTCAGGCAGCAACAAAGACCCAAGGCAATCAATAAATAAATACATAAAAATCATTTTTTAAGTATAGGATAAATTTCAATATATTTACATAATACAGGAGGCTGAGTTATGTTTTAATTACTGATAAACAACAAATATATTTCTGGATAAGAATTTCCCATGCAATATAGGAGACATACTAAAATATTGTTTGTTATTTATTTAAAATTTAAATATAAGCCAGGGTTCTGCATTTTATCTGCCAATGCAAGTTTATTTCCCATTGTTCAAGGATGAAGAAGAAAGGGTGAAGGGGGGTGTGTATGCTGCAGGAGAATCTATTAAGACTGGGATTATACCACATACAAAATAAAGAGTATTCTATTTAAATTCTACTTCATTTAACAGAAGAAAAAGAAGCAAAGGAGATGGAAAGAATTACTGAACTTCAAGAAAATGTTCTTGACCACATGAGGGACCAAAAGGGATTCATAAAATTCCCTTTTTCTTCTCCAGCCTGTTGTTACCTTGTCCCTGAGGCATAATGTTTCAGTGGGACCTGGTTCATTACCATGAGACTTCCTGTCCTGGCCACTCATGATGTCTTAGTCCTCACTGGTCAGAAATCTGAGATGAGAACTAGGTAAGCAGAGTGAAGGATCAACTTAGAGAAACTCCCAGGCAGGGGTAGAGAGGAGAGAGCAAAGCAAGTCTGGGAGCAGGACTTACAATGAGAAATAACAGGGCCGAACAGTGGCATCCTATGATTGTTAGCTTTAGGTGTGTTTTCAGTTATATTCTTCTGTTGCAGAAAAATGGAAATTGTTTTAATGTTAGCTTCTCAGGCAAAGGTGGCAAATTGGCAACTGCAGCCCAAGTCTATTCTGCAGACCTGTTTTAGATATTCAGCACACTTTTCAAGAAAATATATTTCAGTTAGTTGCCAACATTTTAAAAATGGAAGGATTCATATAAACATTTTGAGGGACAACTCTGGTGGTCCAATGGTTGAGACTCTGCTCTTCTAATGCAGAGGGCTTGAGTTCGATCCCTGGTCAGGGAGGTAAGAGCCCACATGCCATGTGGCTTGGCCAAAAAATTGAAAAAAAAAAAACTATTAAAATTTTTAAAATGTGGGGCCAATCTTGAAAAACTGGAAAATACCGCAGTCCTGGCCCAACATTCCTGCCCAGCAACACTGCACTGGAAAACAGTGTTCTCCAATTTGCCAGTCACCATGCTTCTTGCTGTTATATTAATATTACCGGCCTGGCTTTGTCAGCATTTGAGTTTGTAACTCTGATTATTTAAAAACATGTTTTTTTATTATGCAAAATGTCAAACATATGTAAAAGCAGAAACAATCTTAGGATGAATCCCAAGTACTCATCACTTGGCGTCAACAATTATTCATAGCCAGTATTGTTTCATCAACACCTTAATCAATGTTCCAACACACTTGCATCTGCCCTGGAATTATTTAAAGGCAAATCTAGACATCACATCATCTCATCTGTAAATATTTCAGTGTGTGTCTCTGAAAGAACCAGAATGTGTGATTCCTAATTGGGCCTTTTTCCATTATGCCACATATTCCACAGGTAATACACCGAGGGGATGAGGATATATTGCAGAGTAACAGTAGTGAACATTTTCAAGGGCTTCTTCTGTGGCTAGACATTGTGCCATGTACTTGTGTACATTATGTCATTTATTCCTCTCTTCAATTCTATGACAAAGATATCACTATTACTCCTATCTTATAGTCTCCACACAGAAGTTCTCCCTCATATATATGCATACATATACCTATGCACATATTTATTTATATTATATATGTATGAGACATTTATATGTTACTTATAAATTATCCATATATATATATATATATTTAATTGTATACATAGACTAGAAGAAGTGATTCAGTTCTATTTTTTTTCCTTTAGAAAATCATGTTCCCTGTGGCAATAGGAAATTTCCAGAAGCTGGAGTTTACATATACCACTTCCCACTCACAAAGACCCAAAGTTCGAAACTTATTCTCCAAACATGGAAAAGGTAGCAAAAACACACAATTTCAGAATGTCTAGGACAAAGATGTGCAAGTCCAGAAGCAGGTTTTAGAATGGCTGCCTCAACAATTTTTTCAAGCTTACTGACCTATATCCTGGCTTCACGCACACACATGCATCTTGCAAATTCCTTTCTGAGGGAAGAAAACCACAAATATCCAGTGTTTGAAGTTGTAGATGAAATGAAATACACCATGTTCCATTCATGCTTGCTTTTTGGGCGGTGGAGAGCAAAGCAGGATCTTAGTTCCCAGACCAGGGATTGAACCCGGCTGGCCCCCTGCAGTAGAAGCACAGAGTCTTAACCACCAGACCCCCAGGGAAATCCTCATGCTTACTTTCAAATATCTATCCCACAACTCTTCACCCCTACTACATTGTTCTGTAATATCCAGATTGTGGCCTTGCTTTAGTAATGTTTTTCTCTCCACATTAAATTTCCCTGGAAGTCCAGTGGTTAGGATTCCACGCTTCCACTGCAAGGGGCATGGGTCTGATTACTGGTCAGGGAACTAAAGATCCCACATAAATAAATAAATTTCAGGGACCCCAAAACTCAGGATTCCAGATAAATGATATTTTTGTTTGTTGTATCACAGCATTGTAAATCAACTATACTTCAATAAAAATTTTTCAAAAAATAAAGAAAATGAGGACAATGATATCTGCTGGGAAAAATACTTTTGCAATTTTTTAAAAATCAAAATTAATTATTATGAACAAATTATCAAAATTTTAAACCAGGACAGGATCTGACCCTTCACTTGACAACTGGCCACACCTTACTCTCCTCACCCTGATCACCACCTTGGTTTGAATCAGACACTGTTTACAAAAATTTAGCATCAAGCCAAAGTGTGGCCACTTGATTCATTTTAATGCTGTGTGAAAATATCTACCCTGGTGCCAGGAAGAATTGCCTCCACTCTAGTGCCCAAGGACAATTTTTTATATAAAATTTATATAATTTATTTAAAATATTTTAAAATTCTTTTGAGGCTGACAAGATTTATTAAAGACATTCTCTTCCTGCAGCTCAATCCCAGAAAAATAAATGACCCAATCAAAAATGGGCCAAAGAACTAAACACATGTTTCTCCAAAGAAGACATACAGATGGCTAACAAACACATGAAAAGATGCTCAACATCGCTCATTATCAGAGAAATGCAAATCAAAACCTCAATGAGGTACCATTACACGCCAGTTAGAATGGCTGCTATCCAAAAGTCCACAAGCAATAAATGCTGGAGAGGGTGTGGAGAAAAGGGAACCCTCCTACACTGTTGGTGGGAATGCAAGCTAATACAGCCACTATGGAAAACAGTGTGGAGATTCCTTAAAAAACTGGAAATAGAACTGCCATATGACCCAGCAATCCCACTGCTGGGCATACACACCGAGGAAACCAGATCTGAAAGAGACACATGTACCCCAATGTTAATCACAACACTGTTTATAATAGCCAGGACATGGAAGCAACCTAGATGCCCATCAGCAGATGAATGGATAAGGAAGCTGTGGTACATATACACCATGGAATATTACTCAGCCATTAAAAAGAATTCATTTGAATCAGTTCTAATGAGATGGATGAAACTGGAGCCTATTATACAGAGTGAAGTAAGCCAGAAAGATAAACACCAATACAGTATACTAACACATATATATGGAATTTTAAAAGATGGTAATGATAACCCTATATGCAAAACAGAAAAAGAGACACAGATGTACAGAACAGACTTTTGGACTCTGTGGGAGAAGGCAAGGGTGGGATGTTCTGAGAGAATAGCATCAAAACATGTATATTATCTATGATGAAACAGATCACCAGCCCAGGTTGGATGCATGAGACAAGTGCTCAGGGCTGGTGCACTGGGAAGACCCAGAGGGATGGGATGGAGAGGGAGGTGGGAGGGGGGATCGGGATGGGGAACACATGTAAATCCTTGGCTGATTCATGTTAATGTATGGCAAAAACCACTACAATATTGTAAAGTAATTAGCCTCCAACGAATAAAAATAAATGGAAAAATAAATAAATAAATAAAAATAAAGACATTCTCTTTAAAGTATTTCTTGGGAATTCCCTGGCGGTTAGGATTTCACATTCTCATTGCAGAGGGCCTAGGTTCAGTCCCTGGTGGGGGAACTAAGATCCCACAAGCTGGGCGGTGCGGCCCAAAAATTAACCAAATACGCACTTCTTATCAGTGGCCTTAAGACCCCCTAGTTGGCCTTTGGCTCAGAAAAGGACGAAAGAAGCTCTAGGAGAAAGAATGAGTCTTGGGCCCTGCCAGTGCTCCCCGGAAGGTGGGCGCCGTCAGAGTGGACCACTTACTTTGGAACTTGTCCAAGCGGGTTGTAAAACGCTCTTCCGCTCCTGTTGTTGGCAACGGAACGTGAGTGGCGCAGTAGAGGGACTGCTGCCTGTTCCCAGGCTCCGGGGGCTTCAGCCCAGCGCCCTCAGGGTGCTCCTTGTCCGTGGGGCCAGGAGCTCCTGCGCCGTTTGAGGCCGTTGCGGCTGCTCTTAGATTCCGACTGTATTTCTGCCGTCTCGTCTTTCCTGCAGATCACTGGATTACAGGAGGAATTGTATCCGGAAAGGAGGAAAGGCACCTAGATCAGGGCACTGGATGCTAGGGTTCAAGGGCAGGAGCAGGCATGCGAGCCCTGAGCTGAGAGCAGCAGAGGCAGGAGCTCTGCGTCCTGTCCCCTCCCTGCCCTAGGGAAAAGTCGTTCCCTGGAGTTCTGAAAAGCGCCGGTCACCGTCCAGGCACTGACCGTGCACTTCTTCCCAGAGCTCCGGGACGCGCATCCGGTTTCATCTCGGCTGCACTGGCTGGGAGTCCCCTGTGCTCAGGGCTGTGGATGGAGACTCCGTGCTGAGTCCTCAGGCAGTGCCTGGTCACTCCAGAGGTGTAAGCAGAAGCCAAGTGGGGGGGGTCTCTTGGGGTGTTTGGTCTCAGTAGGCAGAGTGTCGACCTCAGGTTCAGCCTCAGGCTTATATATTCTAAAGAATTTTATATTATTTTACACCATGCTCACCTGTTCACAGACTAGTATTGTTACATAAGCAAAAAGTAAACTTCTCTCTTATTTGCATCTTATAAATTTTGAGGTCTGTTACAGCAATTAGCCGACATTAAATGATGTAAACGTTTTTTAAAAAGAATTTTATTTTATATAATATAAATATAATTCATATATAAATATTTAAGTGAAAGTCACTCAGTCATGTCTGACTCTTTGTGACCCCATGGACTGTAGCCCTCCAGGCTCCTCCGTCCATGGAATTTTCCAGCCTAGAATACTAGAGTGGGTTGCCATTCCCTTCTCCAGGGGGATCTTCCCCACCCAGGGATCAAACCGAGGCCTCTGGCATTGCAGGCAGATTCTTTACTGTCTGAGCCACCGAGGAAGCCCCACAGTATGGGACACATGCTAGGAGCAGCACTCAGCCACTCTCTATTACACCCAAACATTATTTTATAACTTATCAACAACTTAGTGTTGTTGTTGTTATGCAGTCTGTCAGTTGTGTCTGACTCTTTGCGGCCCCATGGACTGTATCCCGCCAGGCTCCTCTGTCCATAGGATTTCCCAGGCAAGAATACTGGAGTGGGTTACATTCCCTTCCCCAGGAGATCTTCCCCACACAGGGATCAAACCCAGGTCTCCTGCATTGCAGGTGGATTCTTTACCATAGTTATATAATTATCAAACTATTTAAATATATATGTTTTCAATATCTATATAAATTAAAATATAGATATAAAATATGGTATATTGATATAATTTCATTTTATAAATATTTTATACATTATTTATATATATTTATAAAATATAATTTAAAAATTTTTGAGACTGACAAGATTTATTAACAACATTCTCTTTATAACATATCTTATCAATGCACTATGTGTGTGTATATATATATACACACACATATATATATCAGGCTTCCCAGGTGGCTCAGTGGTAAAGAGTCCTGCTGCCAATGCAGGAGACGTGGGTTCCATCTGTGGGTCGGGAAGATCCCCTGGAGGAGGAAAATGGCTCCAGTATTCTTGCCTGGAGAATCCCATGGACGGAGGAAACTTGCAGGCTACATACAGTTCATAGGGGTCACAAAGAGTCAGACATAACTGAGCACATATGCACAAAATTTTACAAAGCCATCAGAAGGTTTCTGATCCAGAAGTCCTGAGTTTAGAAAGTAGAAGGGTGTGTGGGGCAGTGTGTGCATGTGCACTGAATGGGGCTCTGAATGAATATTGGAGCTCAGACTTGGTGGGGTCTCTGCCCAGAAGAAGGGGGTCTACTTGATTTTACAAGCTGATTTGGGCACACAGAGGAAAGAGGGGGAGATTTCATTCTAGTCTTGGAGAAGTTTGGAGGTGACTTTCAACCCAGCTCTCCATACCTTACAGCCAGTAATCCTAAAGAAAGGTGAAAGTGTTAGTCGCTCAGTCGTGTCTGACTCTTTGTGACCACATGGACTGTAGCCCACTAGGATCCTCTGTCCATTGGATTTTCCAGGCAAGAATACTGGAGTGGGTTGTCGTTCCCTTCTCCAGGGGGATCTTCCCAACCCAGGGATCAAACCCAGGTCTCCTGCATTATAGGCAGATTCTTTACTGCCTGAGCCACCAGGGAAGCCCTAGTAATCCTAAAAGAGATAGTAACTAAATAGAAATGATTTGTTGGAGCCTGCTTGCTTTGAGTATTTGCAGTGATGCTGAAATCAAAGCCCTCATGCTACCTGGAGCTTTGAGAGCAGGATCTTGGGGTGGGGTTTGTCCAGCACTCTGGGTGTTCAGATGTACTCTGCCAGAAACCAAATGCACCCCTTGAGAAAGTCCAAGTGCCCAGAGTTTTGGTGATGAATCCATGTCAGAGTACAACTGTAAACCCCTGCCTGGTGCTTAGTATCCCCAAGAATGCTTACATGGGGTCCTTCCCAATTAATACTGTAATGAGGAAAAATGAGCTAATATTTGGAAAGCACTTAGAACAATGCCTTGTGCATAGTAAGCACTACCCAAGGTTAGTGTGCCCATTTTGTGCCCATTTTCAAAGATTTATCACTTTGGACAAAAGGTATTTTAGTGGTGTATGTGGGACAGTGTTAATAGGATTATAGAAAAGGAAATAGTTTGCTGTGATCCTAGATGGATAGAATTGTGGAATTTCAAGTCCACCTGGACAATTCCTAAGAACTAATCTTTTGTAAACATCTGATCTGGCTCAATGTCCAGAAAAATAAGGGACTTGTCCAATACTCAGAACTGGTTGATTCTTAGCCTAGGCCTTCTGATGTTCTGAAAGCCTCATCTTTGATTAAGTAGTGATAGAAGCCTTTAAATAAGTTAGAAGAACCTTCAGGGGAAAATAAACACTGGGCAGAATCTGCTAGTTTGAGACTGATTACCTTTGACTAGGCAAGAGAGACCCATTCTGTTGGCAAAATGGAATGCTGTTAAGACAAGCAAAGGGCTTTGAGCACAGGATTAGGCCCTAGGGAGAAAAAAGGTGAAGAGGGGCAATGTAGGGAGATTCACAGTGAGGGCATACTGGCTT
Source organism: Cervus elaphus (assembly GCF_910594005.1). NCBI lineage: Eukaryota > Metazoa > Chordata > Mammalia > Artiodactyla > Cervidae > Cervus > Cervus elaphus. The sequence continues at coordinate 43,040,398 of NC_057848.1, read as the reverse complement.
TAAGCCTCCACTCACGATTCAGGATATCAGGAAGCTTAGTCTATGTGGGCCTCTTTCTGCATAATACAGATTCATAATTACACAGTCTCCCCTACCCCTGCCCCCAGTAAGCCAAATCCCAAAGAAAAACCCTAGAGTCTGTAGACGTGGAGACACTTTCTAAGGGTGGACAACTTATATACCCTTTATTTTGGGGAAGACAGTATGTACTCTGAAGTGCTGTTCTATTCTTTTTTAAACTTTCTGCATATATTTACAGATATTAGTTATTTGTTTGGTTTTTTTTTTTAAGTTTTTGGCACATTAAATGGAGAAGCAGGGACTTCCCCAGTGGTCCAGTGGCTAAGACTTTGTGCTTCTAAGGCAGGAGGCTCAGGTTCGGATCCCTAGTGGGGAAATGATCAAAGATCCCACATGCTGCAGCTAAGAGTTTATATGCCGAAATTAAAAGATCCTGCATGCTGCAATGAAGATGGAGAATCCTGCATGTGGCAACTAAGACCCAGTGCAGCCAAATAAATAAATATTAAAAAAAAAATAAAATAGTGTTTTAAGAAATAAAAAATAAATAGAGAGGCAGACCAGTTGAGTCAGTGGCTCGCCAGAGACAATGCTGGAGACTGCAGTTTTCATGGTGATTCAGAGCAGAGAAAGGCCCCTGCCCTTTGCAGCATCCAGGGCATCAGCACACCAGGACTTGACCACTTGCCCCATTAACTGACTGACACCCACTGGGCTAAATGTGATCCTTGGGTTCTATCCTCAGTTAAGAAAGAGGAAGGAGGAAAAAAAATGAGATGGGGGGAAGAAAAGAAAATAGGAAGAAATACACATTGTGGGGAGAAAAAAACACCACCAGTAATGTAAAGGAGGCAATCAGGAGAGCAGGGCCAAAGCCTGACTTGCCATGTGTTGTGGGCCAGGCATGCACCTGTCTGACTCTTAGCTTCCTCGCCTAACCTCCTATGTGGGGCCCTCGTTAAAAAAATATAAAAGTGATTGAAGTAGGAAATGTGTGGTCATTCGTGAAGTTTTATTATTCCCACCTCTATTGATCCTCACAACACCTCGTTTCACTTGGTAGTTATAATTGTTATCCTCGTTTTAAAGATACTTGAACCAAGGCAAAGAATAAGCAGCTCACCAGATTAGCCAGGTTGCCTGTGAATGAACAAAGCTAGGGTTTAGATGCATGCAGTCATTCTGGCTCCAGAGCCGTTGCTTTCATAAATTGGTTCCATCAGATCATGATTCCCATCTACCTTTGCTTAGAATGCAGCTCCATTTCTAATTTTTAATTTAAAAATTAACATTATATTAAATTTAACTTTAAAATTTTAAATAAAAATATTACCATGACTGTAGGGCAATAGTTATCTGGGATACATGGGTGACTGGAGGTTAGATAACACTGGAGGACACCTTCAGCCCTGGAGGAGGGCATGGTAACCCACTCCAGTATTCTTGCCTGGATAATCCCATGGACAGAGGACCCTGGCAGGGCTACAGTCCATAGGGTGGCAAAGAGTCAGACATGACTGAAGGGACTTAGCATGCACACCCCCTGAAGTGTCACAGATGTCCTAGCTAGTCTAATGCAAACTATGAGGAGAATCTGTGTAGGTCTCTCATGTAATAACTGCTCCAAGGCCAAAAATTCATCACAGAGAATCTAGCCAAGAGATGAGGAGGCCTGCATAATCCAGCAAGAGTTAGTCTGAGGATGGAATATCTTGGTTAAAGTCAGGGAGGCTGTAGGATTGCCATCCTTTGACGTCTTTTTTAAAGTAAATTGTTCAATCGCCCTCTTTTAGATGATTTCTTAGCCATCCTCCAGAAACATGAGGCAGGGGCCACTTATTTATCAGGCACAGTAAATGAGGTGCTTAAGCCCTGTGATCCCACAAAAACAATTAAATTTCGTTCATAAAAGGATGCTGAAGACAATGGTGGTTGTGACGGTAAAAAGAAGATAAATCATATATGATACTAAGCATAGGGCCCATTATGAGAAGCTATTTTGAATATTAAGGATATTAACAGCTCCCAGGGCATCTACAAAACACAACTTGAAGGAGAACCATAGAGTTCTCAATCTGACCTGGATCTCTTTTATTTGACAATAAATAAAATGTAATTTTGTCCTAAGCAAGAGATTGGAATGCTATTCCTAGTGAAACGGAGGAGGGAAGGGGGAAATTCACCTGGGTTCACAATAGGAGCTCAGCACAGGACAGATTGAATTTGTGCAGAAGACCTGCACCAGAGCCGCTGAGCCGGAGCACAGCAACAGATGCGTACTGCACTGTGCTGTTCTAAGCCCGTGCAAGGCAAACGTTCTTGGATACACTAAGCCCGGGGCTGTGGTGCACACCTGCACTCTGATGTGCATACATTGCTAAAACCCTGGAGTGCTTGAATTTTCTCAACTGTAGGGAGTTTCTTGCAGAGCTTATCTGTCCCAGAATCCTTTGCAGTCCAGCTGCGAGATCTTGCTCGCAACAACGGCAGGAACATGGTGTGCTCTGGAGACGCTCAGAGCAAGCAGTACCCTAGTTAATTGTTTCACCTTAATCACTAGCCCGTGGCATGTGCAAGCTGCCAAATATGAAAGGTTGGACCCTGTAACAGTCTGCAAACTTTCCCACAAGGGCTCCGGCCGTTACTGTGAGATCTCATGACTCCCACCCTTCCCCTACTCCTCCCCTCAAAATCAACTTGCATTACCCAGGATAGCCCCTTCCTCAGGGTGGACACTCTGCAAGTGGGGAGTAGTGAACTGAACTGTAAACCAAAGCCCCAATTCCACAATACCCATGCCCCCACGAGCACACTGCTATCCCTGGGTGTCTCCATTTTGGGGGCCACGCCCCAGTCACTTTCGCGCCTAAGCAAATCCCACCCCCAGTGACTCCCGGTCAAAAGAGAGCCAATAGCGATCGTTCAAGGTGGAGCGCGGAGTGGGGGGTGAACCCAGCCCAAACCGTTATATACTGTACCACGCCCAAGCCCGAGCGCCAGTCTCGGGCTCTCTGCCTTCAGCAGAGTTCCTCGAGGCAGCGAGCTTCCACGGCGCACCAGCCATGGAGTCTCTGGCCGGGGACCACCAGTGTGGGCCCTACTGCCTGAGAGCTTGCACTTTGGATGTGAGACCTGAATTTGAGCAGGATCAAGGGCCAGAAGGCAGAGAAGGCTACTTGGTCCAAGGAGGTCGTCTGGCCTTCGTGGGTGGCGTGAATTACGTCAACCTCCTCAGCCTAGGCTACTGGAACCAAGAAGCCGTCTGGAACCACCAGGGTCGCCATGGTGGCCAGGAGCCGGAGCAGCAGCCTGCTGAGGAGCCAGCTGAGGAGCCAGCTGAGGGGCCACCCGAGGAGCCAGGCTTAGCGGCGGCTGTCGTCCAGGCGCAGCAGCAGGTGGGCCCGCCGCGCCGTCGTAGACAGCACAGGAAGTTCACGGCCATGCAGCTGCGGGAGCTGGAGGAGCTCTTCCAGGAGACCGAGTACCCGGACCTTCTCACCAGGTACGTGGCGGGCTCTGGGAGCGCTGGGTCCCAGTGGGTTTGGGCTCATTTCCAGCCTCCTCTATCCCTCTGTCGGGGCTGTTCCTTCCCTTCCAAAGCCACAAAATCAACCTGTACCCCGGGATGGGGGTGGGGGTAGGAATGCCTTAGTTACGTGGATTCGGTTTGGAAAGTGGTCCGTGGTGGTGGTGGTTTTTTAAACTGTGGAAAAATGTCTGTAGCCATAAGATTTACTGTTTTAACATTTTAAGTGTCCAGTTCATTAGTGTTAAGGATATTAATATCGTTGGGCAAGCAAGCTGCAGAATTTTTTAACTTGCAAAACTAAAACTGGATGTGGAAGGCAAGCCACCACCCCCCTCCCCCACCCCGTCGAGCCCCTGAGGACCACGTTTCTTTCTACTTTCTCTTTATATGAATTTCACTCCTCTGGGTGCTTCATATAAGTGGAGTTGTACAATGTTTGTCTTGTTGTAATTGGTTTATTTCACCTAGTATAATGTCCTCAGTATTCATCCATGTTGGAGCTGTTTTTTTATTGGAGTTCTGTTTTTTTATTATTAGCCGTCTTATTGAATGTGAAGTGGTATCTCACTGTGATGTTGATCTGCATTTCCCTGTTGATTAGTGATGTTGAACGTCTTCTAATGTGCTTATTCAAATCTTTTAACCATTTTATGCTTTATAAAACTAATATATTTATTTCTGAATTTTTATTGTAGTAAAATACACATAAAATTTGCTATCTTACCATTTAAAAATTTTCATTTATATATCTTTGAACTTGGTTTTAGTTGCATAGGACTTTTCTCTAAAGGTGGAGTCAGGGGGGTGGGGGAGGGCACTACTCTCCAGTTGCAGTTCGCGGGCTTTTCGTTGGCGCAGGTTTTTTCGTGGCGCAGGTTTTTTCATTGCGCAGGTTTTTTCGTTGCGCAGGTTTTTTCATTGCGCGGGCTTTTTTCACTTCCGTGGTGCGGAGCGTGGGCTAGGGCGCCCCCTGGCTTCTTTTACTGCGGAGCATGCGCTAGGGCGCCCCCTGGCTTCTTTTACGGCGGAGCGTGGGCTAGGGCGCCCCCTGGCTTCAGTAGCTTGCAGCACCTGAGCTTCAGTTCCTTCAGCTCCGAGGCTTTAAGAGCACAGACTCGGTAGTTGTGGTGGCCCAGCTTGGTTGCTCCGTAGCATGTGGGATCTTCCCTGATCAGGGATCAAATCCATTTCTCCTGCATTGGCAGGCGGAGTCTTTACCACTAAGCCACGAAGGAAACCCCTTTACCATTTTTAAGCATACACTTCCATGATATTAAAATAAGTACATTCTTATTGTGCAACTATCACCATGAAACCACCTCCAGAATGCTTTTCCTCTTGCAAAACTGGAACTCTGAACCCATTACATAGGAACAGCCTATTCCCCCCTTCTCCCAGTCCCTGATAACTGCTATTCTTTCAGAGAGGTCTTGGGAGAATACAAATTTTAAAACAAGCATAAAACATATCTATATATTTCATTTTGTCTATAACTCAAATACTAAACACTTGTGTTTTTCTCTCCTCAGAAGGGAGATTGCGAGACGCTTGGGTGTGACTGACACCAGAGTGCAGGTCAGTAAGCCTGAAAAAAACTTTTTCTAAAATTGACTTGGGGATTTGAACACCTTGTCCTGAATACTCTCAATACTCTCATGTTGTCTTTTTTATGTCGGCAAATAAGTCTTGATTTTAGTAGTCTTTGTGGGTAGCAAACTCCAGATTATACATATTTCCTGATACCAGAGGGAACATGATTTCCTAAAGGAAGAGAAACAACGAAATGCTTTCCCTAATCTGTATATAAAATTTAAATATATATATATATTTACAAACATAGATATGTATATCTATATACATGTATATGTGTATATTTAGTAAGGTTCAACTCCTAACAGTGGTATCCTCTAGGGAGCACTTCTGTGTGGAGTCATGTTGGGGCTCAGACTGACTTTGGAAGTATTCAAATTAATATACAGAGGAGCAGGTTGTAAGAGGGTTCAATTGTACTAAATTATTTAAAAGCAGGCATAAACTCTTTGCTAAATGAGTGAATTGATAAATATCAGGGTGAGGGAGTAATTATCCACAGAACACACTATGTGAGTGACTAATAAATGCTGAGACTGATAGGGGAAGATAGTTTAAAAGTCTAATTGACTGGCCCTCCTTCTTTTGTTTTTAAGTGTTTGGGATGGCAGTATAGAGTGGCAGCCCTAAATTTTAATTTTCTAGAATACTTGGATGTGTCAATCTGAAAGCATTGCTAGAATAGTCACATTAAGATGAGAATGGGGGGAAAGTTTGCAAACTTTGGAAATTTGTCTAAAGAATAAAACAGCAAAAAGAATAATATTGAATTAATATTAATTGACCCAAGAAGTATGAAAAGGTTAGAGAAGAAATACAGATACTACACAAATTCAACATTATGAATCTACTAAATGTATAAGTGAGTATTCTCTTGAGGAATTTCTAACATCTAAGGATGTTTTTCCCATTTTGGTAGGACTATTTTTTTAATTAATTTATTTTAATTGGAGGCTAATTACTTTACAATATTGTGGTGGTTTTTGCCACACATCGACATGAATCAGCCATGGGTGTACATGTGTCCCACCATCCTGAACCTCCACCCCCCCCCCAGCCTTCTGTATTGTCCCAGAGCATGCGCTTTGAGTGCCCTGCTTCATGCATCAAACTTGCACTGGTCATCTATTTTGCATATGGTAATACACATGTTTCAATGCTAGTCTCTCATGTCATCCTACACTCGCCTTCTCCTTGGTGGGACTATTTTGAAGAGGCAAGTTTTATGGAATTTGTTTAGTGAGGGGTGGGTGGCCCTCATGTCAGGGTAGATTCCTAGCTATATTAATTTCAAACACTTTTCATTCCCTCAGGCAGTGATAACTAATTTGTAGGTCTTGAGATCAAAAGGTGACCAAAAAACACCATAATTTTTATCAAAGCTTTATTTGCCCAAAAAGAAAAGAAAATCAGGACGAGAGTTGATTAGCTTTGCCACAGAGCGCATGCGCGAGCCAGGGATCGGCGCTGCAGAGCTGGTGGCGGGGTGTCTGAAAAGCAGCCCAACAGTCAGCCTCTTGAGTATCGGCATCCTAATGCCCCAACCTGGGCCCACAGGCCTGGCTCAGGTCGGAAAGGTTAGAAGGAGGTTAGGAAGACTTTCTCAAGTTGCCCAGGCATTTGTAGAAGAAAAGAAAAACTTAAAGTTTAGTGATTTGCTTTCTCCCTCACCAGATTTACATGGTCCTCTTTTGGTGGTATTCTGAAGAGAATATGACAAACAATATGACAAACAAATCAGGGGAAAACTTAATATTCTCATCTATTTCCAAACCATACAGCATGAATTTTCAGTAATACACAATTTTCTACCTTTCACTTGCAAATAGAGCTATTTTGTGAAACCAGTATTGGAAATACAGACCTAATTTGAGCCTAGGACACAACCAGCTTTGGGCTTTGATTCTGTTTACAGAGATTTGACCACTGGTGGTACATTTAGAGCCCCTCCCTGCTCAAAATGAGCCCTGTTACACCAGCCTGGTTTAGACTATCCATGCAGCAGAGAGACTGCAAATCCTAAGAGGGAAGAATGAAAATGAGGTCTCAGGAAGGGAAAGAGGGCCCTTTGGGTCACTTAAACTTTACAGTTTGGGAACTTTCAAAAGGATTGAAATACAGTGTCAACCCCCATTAACTAGGACATTGAGAGACAGTGAAGTCTGACAGTTTTGTTGGTTTGTTTGCAAAAATAGTAGACAGACTTAATTTTCAACTAGCCCTCCAACAGTAGTTCTCCTCCCCAAAGCAACCATTCTTTGCTTCATATAAATCTTATTTTTTAGTTTTTATTGGAGTAGAGTTGATTTACATTGTTGTGTTAGTTTCAGGTGTACAGCAAAGTGGTTTCGTATAAATCTTAACAGAAGTATTCAATGCATATAAAGGCAATTATGTGTATATTCTTTAAAAAATATAAATGATAGTATCCTATACACACACTGTTCTTCACATTAATAATATAGCTTGCTTAGAGAGTGTTCCATGTTGATAAAAAAATCTATATTAATATATAATGGGCAGATATTTAGGGAGGAGCCATTTAATCATCCCTTGCTCTCATTGTTGTCCACTATCTTCCAAAAATGCCTGTTTCACCTTCTTGCCTTAAGAATAAGGGATGGGATTGGGACCTCCTGGTTGAGTTGCAGCGCCTAGGATAACCTGCCATGCTGGACACCTGCGGCTCCAGTCCAGGATCCTGGAACTCTAGCCAGAGCAGAATGAGCTGCCTTGGTCCCGAGCCCAGGAAGGTTTGTAGGGTGGGGTAGGTTGGAACATGCAGAATTGACAACGGTGACCATGGTATGCCTCTTTCCCCTACACTCTTGGGTGGCCTAAGGTTTTCAAGGGTCTTTGTTAACTTGGGTTGAGTTGATCTCAACTTAACACTACAGGCTAAAATATCAAGGCAGTGTCCAGAGCTTCAGCAACTCTCATTTCCTGGTGACACAAGTCACAACCCACCCTGGGCTCCTTTGCCAGACCACCTTTCTAACTCTCAAGACCTTTCAGAGGACTAATGACCTCTTAGACATCCATCTGTTTAAAAATCCAACAAGTTCCTTCCTATTAATTATTTACTTCATACCAAAGATAGGCTTTTCAAATAGGGAGCTGTTCCCCTCAGTATGACCTTAAACAGATCCACTACTTACCATGCCTAAATCCACCCCCAAAAAGATGACCCTCTCCCTAGTGAGGACAGGGCAGGAGGTAGCCAGATGGCTGAAGATCAGCTGTCAGAATAGAGACCATTCTTTATCCTGTTACTGGGCATTTTATCAATAGCAAGGACCCAGTACAATGATTCATAAACTAAACCTGCATCCAATACTTGGGAAAAAATTAGAATATGAAAATTTCATGGAGAGAGATAAAAATAATAAGCTTATGCCAGAACTGGGCCCACAGCAGAGCTCATTAAGAATGAGCTGAAAAGAGGGGGGTGGTGGTTTAATTTTCCTGAGGTACCTTAGTAAGAAGGAAATAGCATCTCCTAATGCCCTTGGAAATCTCAATGTCATATAAAGTTGCAAGCTGTGTTTTTTGTATTATGACATTAACTGTTCAATACCCTAAACCAATCTTTTCTCCCCTCTGATTGTAGGTTTGGTTTAAGAATAGGCGAGCCAAGAATCGGAGAAATGAGAGAGCAGCCGTGGTTCAAGCTCCAACACCTGCTGCCATGAGGCGCCTTTACTTCTTCCTGATGGATGTGCCCTAAGATCTCGTCCGGGTTCTGGAGCCATACTGGAGATGGGTTCTTCTGGTGCCACTGACACCTGGGCTGCCCATGCTGCCCATGCCACCCATACCTCCTCTGTTCTTGTATTAGCAATAAAGAGACATGTTCTCAATATATTTGACTCTGTGTATCAAATGGGGCCAGTGGGTTATGTGTGAAAATTGTTAAGGAAATGCCATTTCAACAGAATGACAAGGTGACCTCCTTCCATGAGGTGACATCCTGGAATCACTACTAGTAGGTCCTGTGTATGTTGCAGAAGTTTCCCAAGCACGCATGGTGAGTTTGCACTGACCCATATATTCTCCTCCATCTCTCTCATCACCCCCACTCTTATCCCCACCCTGCCCCTTTGGGACCACATACATATGCACAATGGGTTGGGGTGAGTCCCTAGTGTGAGAACAGTGTGTTTCCAGACAGGGATGAGCTCCATTCATGCTGACAAGTTCAAGCTGAACACTGGAATCGTAAGGCCATCTTCCCTTAGGAGGCTGCTTGCAAGGATTCGTGGGAAGGTGATAGCCAAGCATTCATCCCACGTGCTCCAAATTCTGTTCACTGTTCTCTCTAGGGAGAAGATGGGGGAATAGGAGTCCTTCTGGCACACAGATTCTGCTGCTTCAAAAGAAACATAAGAGACTTCATCAGGCCAGAAAAAGGCACTTCTCCCTTTTTTCCCCTCTACCCACCAGCCTGGGTATATTCTTCACTCTTCACACCAGCATATTCTATATTCTTCACACCAGCATATTTTTCACTTTCCCAGCTCCGTTCAGTTCAGTCGCTCAGTCGTGTCCAACTCTGCAACCCCATGAACCGTAGCACTCCAGGCCTCGCTGTCCATCACCAACTCCCGGAGTCCACCCAAACCCATGTCCATTGAGTCGGTGATGCCATCCAACCATCTCATCCTCTGTCATCCCCTTCTCCTCCCGCCCTCAATCTTTCCCAGCATCAGGGTCTTTTCAAATGAGTCAGCTCTTCGCATCAGGTGGCCAAAGTATTGGAGTTTCAGCTGCAACATGAGTCCTTGAATGTCATCACCCAGGACTGATCTCCTTTAGGATGGACTGGTTGGATCTCCTTGCAGTCCAAGGGACTCTCGAGAGCCTTCTCCAACACCACAGTTCAAAAGCATCAATTCTTCAGCACTCAGCTTTCTTTATAGTCCAACTCTCACATCCATACATGACTACTGGAAAAACCATAGCCTTGACTAGACAGACCTTTGTTAACAAAGTAATGTCTCTGCTTTTTAATATGCTGTCTAGGTTGGTCATAACTTTCCTTCCAAGGAATAAGTGTCTTAATTTCATGGCTGCAATCACCATCTGCAGTGATTTTGGAGCCCACAAAAATAAAATCAGCCACTGTTTCCACTGTTTCCTCATCTACTTGCCATGAAGTGATGGGACCGGATGCCATGATCTTAGTTTTCTAAATGTTGAGCTTTAAGCCAACTTTTTCACTCTCCTCTTTCACTTTCATCAAGAGGCTCTTTAGTTCTTCTTCACTTTCTGCCATAAGGGTGGTGTCATCTGCATATCTGAGGTTACTGATATTTCTCCCGACAATCTTGATTCCAGCTTGTTCTTCCTCCAGCCCAGCATTTCTCATGATGTACTATCACAACTTCAAATTTATTTTGTCACCTTCAACATCCAATTTCTGCTCTTAACCACTAAAAGGGAACCTCTTGGTTTAATGGTGCTCCAAGCAAAAATAAGCAGATGTTTTCCCAAGCAGTGCTCCAGAATAATCATTCTTTGCAAAGAAACAGTCATGCCTTTGCTTTATTCATATTGTTTCCCTTGTGTGAAATGACTAGGGTAAGAAAAAAAGTAAATTTAGGAGAGTGAAAACCAGGCCTACTTTTCAAAAAGCATTTATTTCCTCTCAACTGAACCCTTCTTGTTGAGTAATCTTTAGTAATGTGAGGCTCCTTAAATGAAGTTTGATATTAAAAGTGATTAAAAATTGCAGTGACTACAGATAAGGTGCCGTAGTTACATCAGATTTCCTTTCATGGAAGTTAATCAAAGACCAGTTTCACAGCACTTCTGTGCTCACACACGAAGGAGACTGTTTTCTCAGGAAAGCGTACACTCTTTACCACAGTGTCCACTAATTTCAGGGGCTTCCCAGGTGGCTCAGTGGTAAAGAATCCACCTGCCAATGCAGGAGATGCAAAAGAAGTGGGTTCGATCCCTGGGTCGGGAAGATCCCCTGGAGAAGGAAATGTCAGCCCACTACAGTATTCTTGCCTGGAGAATCCCGTGGACAGAGGAGCCTGGCGGGCTACAGTTCATGACTGAGCTGTAAGGACATGAGCTCTATAGGACATAACTGAGTGACTAAACAAGCACTAATTTTTATTCCATCTTACCACTTCTCTCACTTGTGAGTGTCAAATGTCACAAAGTGGTTGTCATGTCAGGCTTCCACAGAGAGGATGTTACTGCTACCCAGAGACACCAGGACTTGTTGGGAGTGGGAGAAATTCGAGAATGTTCCCATGTATGCCCACTGTCATTCTCACCAGATGATTTTGAAATAAAAAATTCTTATTTCTTAGTATTGACCACTATCCTTTTTAAAATTTTTTTAATATTTATATTTATATGGCTGCACCAGGTCTTAGTTGCAGCATGCTGGATCTTGGTTCCCTGACCAGGGATCGAACCCCAGCTCCCTGCACTGGGAGTGTGGCGTCTTAGTCACCAGACTGCCAGGGAAGTCCCACCACTGTCCTTTTTTAAACATTAGGTTTCTTAGTACTTTAAGGACCCTCAAACTACAGGGCCTGTACAAGAAAGCTTCAGGACACTGTCAGACCCACTCCTAAGCCCTTCTCCACTCTGGCTACAGTGGAAAGGACCACATTCAGCCTTTCCAACCCGCGACTGAAAGCCAGAGAATACTCAGCACATATCCTCCAGTCAACCCTCACAGCAAGTCTGATACACACAAAGAACTTTTTTTTTTTTTTTAATGCTCAGGCTGCCTGGGAAAAACAAACAAAAAAAAGGGAATATCTATCCTGTAAGTGCTGGTATCTTCATTATACACTTTTACTATTATTTTGGGGGGCAGTGGAGTACACAGAATCTTAGTTCCATTACCAGGGATCGAATCCATGCCCCCTATAGTGGAAGTGTGGAGTCTTAACCAATGAAAAACCAGTGAAGTCTCCATTCTTTTTTAAAACATGTCTCTACTTCTTTCAGATGCCAGATGAATTAAGGCAGAGAGGTGGCATGAGGCATAAGAAATCAACAAAACAGGGACTTCCCTAGTGGTCCACTGGCTAAGATTCTGAGCTCCTGGTGCAGGAGGCCCCAGGTTCAATCCTGGTCGGGGAAGTAGATCCCACAAGCCCCAACTAAGAGTTTGCTTGCCACCACTAAAGATTCCACATGCCAAAACTAAGACCTGGTACAGCCAAATAAATAAATATATCTTTAAAAAGAAAAGAAATAAAAAATAAAATGAAAAACAAAAAAAAACAAAAAAAGAAAGAAATAAGCAAAACATTGCTGTAGCTAATAATTTACCCTTAGTCTAGGTTTGCCAAGAGATAGATCTTCTAAAATTAATCCCCAAATTTAATTAGTGCCCCAAAAAGAATTTCTCTCAAGGTACATTTCAAATATCCCAAAGACATAGATCAGAAATCAATTATTCTGACATAAGAAATAACCTGGATTAATAATAAAAAATCTTTAGAAACTGGCTACCAACAACTACAGAGAACTGAGGTAGGTTGTCTTTGCAGATGTTCATTTTGGCTAAAAAGTTGTATATAAGCATCATCTTATAAGGAGTGCAGTAGATTCAGCCTATTACAATAGCAATAATTTCTAGATGTAGTGTTGCTTTCTAAAATTTTCCACAATGAAGAATACATGCCAGTGAACTTTCAAAATAGTAAGGTTGGTGATCGAATGAAAGTGAGAGTCACTCCGACATAAATCACAGCAAGATCCTCTATGACCCACCTCCCAGAATATTGGAAATAAAAGCAAAACTAAACAAATGGGACCTAATGAAACTTAAAAGCTTTTGCACTACAAAGGAAACTATAAGTAAGGTGAAAAGACAGCCCTCAGATTGGGAGAAAATAATAGCAAATGAAGAAACAGACAAAGGATTAATCTCAAAAATATACAAGCAACTCCTGAAGCTCAATTCCAGAAAAATAAATGACCCAATCAAAAAATGGGCCAAAGAAATAAACAGACATTTCTCCAAAGAAGACATACAGGTGGCTAACAAACACATGAAAAGATGCTCAACATCACTCACTATCAGAGAAATGCAAATCAAAACCACAATGAGGTACCATTACACGCCAGTCAGGATGGCTGCTATCCAAAAGTCTACAAGCAATAAATGCTGGAGAGGGTGTGGAGAAAAGGGAACCCTCTTACACTGTTGGTGGGAATGCAAACTAGTACAGCCACTATGGAAAACAGTGTGGAGATTTCTTAAAAAACTGGAAATAGACCTGCCATATGACCCAGCAGTACCACTTCTGGACATACACACTGAGGAAACCAGATCTGAAAGAGACACGTGCACCCCAATGTTCATCGCAGCACTGTTTATAATAGCCAGGACATGGAAGCAACCTAGATGCCCATCAGCAGATGAATGGATAAGGAAGCTGTGGTACATATACACCATGGAATATTACACAGCGGTTAAAAAGAATTCATCTGAATCAGTCCTAATGAGATGGATGAAACTGGAGCCCCTTATACAGAGTGAAGTAAGCCAGAAAGATAAAGAACATTACAGCATACTAACACATATATATGGAATTTAGAAAGAGGGTAACGATAACCCTATATGCAAAACAGAAAAAGAGACACAGAAATACAGAACAGACTTTTGAACTCTGTGGGAGAATGTGAGGGTGGGATATTTCAAAAGAACAGCATGTATACTATCTATGGTGAAACAGGTCACCAGCCCAGGTGGGATGCATGAGACAAGTGCTCGGGCCTGGTGCACTGGGAAGACCCAGAGGAATCGGGTGGAGAGGGAAGTGGGAGGGGGGATTGGGATGGGGAATACGTGTAAATCTATGGCTGATTCATATCAATGTATGACAAAACCCATTGAAATGTTGTGAAGTAATTAGCCTCCAACTAAGAAAAAAAAAAAGAAAGAAAGTGAGAGTCACTCAGTCGTGTTCAACCTTTTGCAACCCCATGGACTGTAGCCCACAAGGCTCCTCTGTCCATGGAATTCTCCAGGCCAGAATGCTGGAGCGGGTAGCTGTTCCCTTGTTCAGGGGATCTTCCCAACCCAGAGATCGAACCCAGGTCTCCCACATTGCAGGCAGACTCTTATACAGTCTGAGCCATCAAGGAAGCCCAGAAAGAAGGTACTGTCAACTAAAAAAAATGCACAACCTAAAAGTTGAGAATTATGTTTTATTTGGTGGACAAAACTGAGGACTTTAGGCCAGAAAATCTCTCAGATAGCTCTGAGGGATGGCACCAAACAGGTAAAGGAGGAGCCAAGCTACATAAAAAACCAGGTAGTTAGAAGATCAAAAGATTACTGTTAATTCAAGAAAACCAAATATTTAGCACTTTTCTGTGTATGGGAAGATGCAAGAGTCCCGGCTTATGGAAATCATTCCTTTGAAAGGCACCTCAGCTATCTGGGCTGGTGTCCAGCTTTTCTCAATCCTGAATCCCCTCAGGTGCACCATTGTGGTAGGGCTGCAGTGACTGTCAACTTGATAACTTGATGACTGCAACATCCTTTGTTTACTGAAATGGTAAGCGACATTTCTCATTCACATTATGAACTGTCTAGGGGCTTCCCAGGTGGCTCAGTGGTAAAGAATCCACCTGCCAGTGAAGGAGACATGGTTCAATCCCTGGGTCAAGAAGATCCCCTGGAAAAGGGCACAGCAACCCACTCCGTTGTTCTTGCCTGGAGAATCCCATGGACAGAGAAGGCTGGCGGGCTACAGCCCATAGGGTCACACAGAGTTGGACACAACTGAAGCGACTTAGCATGGAAACAACATGAACTGTTTGAGGGGAAAAACTGTTTGAGGGGAAAAACCCAGCAATCCCACTCCTGGGCATACACACCAAGGAAACCAGATCTGAAAGAGACACGTGTACCCCAATGTTCATCGCAGCACTGTTTATAATTGCCAGGACATGGAAGCAACCTAGATGCCCATCAGCAGACGAGTGGATAAGGAAGCTGTGGTACATATACATCATGGAATATTACTCAGCCGTTAAAAAGAATTCCTTTGGCCGGAGAGCGAGCGGCGGGTAGGTTGCGGGCCGGGCGCCGGCGCCCCGCCTCCGCTTTCTTTCTTCTGAGGGCGCGCGCTCGCGGCCTCCGCGGCCTGCCCCGCCCGGCCGAGCGGAGGGTGCCGGGGGCGGCCGGCGCCTTGAGGTCCGGATCATTGGGGCCACCCGGCCACCGCCGCCCTCCTTTTGTTCCTCGGCGCGACTCAGGCCGGGCGGAGGGGCGGCCGCGGACCCGAAGGCCCAGGATCGAGGCAGGGCCGAGCGCGCGGGGCCTGCGACGGCGGGTGCCCGGGGCCGAGTTCTCACGGGCTCCCGAGTTGCCTGTCAGACCTCCCGGGCGGCCGCATTGTCGGATCAGAGGCCGCCTTCGGAGACCCCAGCTCTGGGAATGCGGCGCTGCGACGCAGCCCTGTGCCCGCTTCCCGATGCGGGCTCCGAGCTGCGGCCCAGGGCAGGGGGTGGGGGACGCTGCGAGGCCCTGGAGCTTCGGGCGCAGGCGGGGTGGCCCGGAGCTGTGAGTGCAGGCGGAGTGGTGGCCTGGAGTTGTGGGTGTAGACGGAGTGGCCCGGAGTTGTGGGTGTAGACGGAGTGGCCGGAGCTGTGGGTGTAGACGGAGTGGCCCGAAGTTGTGGGTGTAGACGGAGTGGCCCAGGGCTGTGGGTGTAGACGAGTGACCCAGGGGAAAAATTAATAAATAAATAAAAATAAAAAGAATTCATTTGAATCAGTTCTAATGAGATGGATGAAACTGGAGCCCATTATACACAGTGAAGTAAGCCAGAAAGATAAAGATCATTACAGCATACTAACGCATATATATGGAATTTAGAAAGATGGTAACCATAACCCTATATGCAAAACAGAAAAAGAGACACAGATGTACAGAACAGACTTTTGGACTCTGTGGGAGAAGGCGAGGGTGGGATGTTTCCAGAGAACAGCATCAAAACATGTATATTATCTATGATGAAACAGATCACCAGCCCAGGTTGGATGCATGAGACAAGTGCTCGGGGCTGGTGCACTGGGAAGACCCAGAGGGATGGTGTGGGGAGGCAAGTGGGAGGGGGGATTGGGATGGGGAATACGTGTAAATCCATGGCTGATTCATGTCAATGTATGGCAAAAACCACTACAATATTGTAAAGTAATTAGCCTCCAACTAATAAAAATAAATGGAAAAAAAAAAACAGATTCATGTAACCTGGATCTTGATTCAAACAAATATAATGAGAACCTTGGAATTCTAACTCAGAAGTGCCTGACAATCAAAATTCCAAGACCTTATATTTTTTAATTTTATTTATTTGGCTGCACCTGGTCTTAGTTACAGTATGTGGGATCTAGTTCCCTGACCAGGGATCAAATCCAGGTCCCCTGCATTGGTAGTGCAGAGTCCCAGCCGATAGACCACTGGGGCAGTCCCCCAAGCTCCTATTTTAACTGCAAGTACTCAGACAAAAAGGCCAGGGGGAAAGGAAGGAACCAGAAACAATCTTATCAAGCAATACAAGAGTGTGGTCCCTCCAGACAGATGTGAAAAGTGACTTTTTAAATTAAGAAAAGAATTGCTATAAATATATACAAAATAGGGCAATGAAGTTTGTTTTGAGTTGTCTTCAAAAAAACAAAAACCACATTTGCCTGAATTCTGATTACGGGGCATTGTGCTTACTACAAGGCACACACAGAGCACACATACTGAACACCATGCTGTCATCTGGTGCTGATGGAGCTCCCCTAGGAAATTTCAGACCCTGGAAGGGAAATAATGAAGCTAAAATAGAATCCTTCCCTGGATTTCCTGATTGGTAAGTTCAGCTTGGTCCACACCATGGACTGGGGGGGGGGTCTCAAAACCTTGAGTGGGACTGCCTTCGTGGCTCAGGGGTAAAGAATCTGCCTGCCAATGCAGGGGATACAGGTTAGATCCCCGGTCCAGGAAGAACCCACATGCCTCAGGGCAACTAAGCCTGTGTGCCACAACTAGTGTGCACCAATGCTCTAGAGCCCGTGCTCCACAAGAGAAGCCACTGCAACGAGAAACTTATGCACTGCGACTAGAGAGTAGCCCTCGACTGCTGCAACTAGGGAAAGCTCTAGTGCCACAAGGAAAACCCAGCACGGCCATAAATAAATGGAAACCTCAGGAGTCAGCTGCTATGACAACATAACCCTCATCACATACCCCTCATCCTAAGAATGCTGCTTGAGGTGAGAGGGAGGTTCAACAGGGGGGGGACGTGTGTATACCTATGGCTGACTCGTGTTGATGTATTTCAGAAACCAACACAATATTGTAAATCTATGATTCTCCAATTAAAAATAAATACATAACATTTGAATAATAAAAATATGAAAAATGACATTACTTTTACTTTGGGATTCATTTGAGACTTTCCTTACCCTCCCGCCCATTAAACCAGCACAGTAGGGCATCTCAAGGAAAGTACCTTTTTGTCTTCTGGGTGGGGGGTGGGGGGTGGAGTGGGGTGGGGGGGAACACCCAGGTTAAAGAAAGAAATCACAGTAGTCTCTCTGCACCACAGGGGACCTCTGTGGGCATCCAGTCCATTCCCTTCGTCGTACAGATGAGGGTATGCAAACCCAGAGCAGTTGGGTGGCCTGCAAGACAGGGCATGTGGAGTCGTCTCAGAAAAGGCGTCTCTGGGTGACTGAACTGTTCCCGTGGCCCAGATGCATCCAGCTCTGGGCAGTGCAGAGGCAGGTTCAGTTCTTCAGCACTTACCACCTCCAGCATGCACAGAACTCTTTCCTTCAAAGAGCTGTTGACTTCAAGTTCCTCACTCAGCCTCAGCACTAAGGCCCCTACCCTCCACCCTTAAGGCACGCAGTCTCCTAGTGTCCACTCCCGCACCGCAAAGGTCAAAGGGTTGAGACAGGGATGCCATGCCTACTGGATCACAGAAGCTCTGATTCCAGGACAACAGCCATTTCCTCCAATCTCCTGGCAAAGCCAAGCCTGCCCCCTGGCAGCACAACTCATGAACAACAGCCTGCTGTGCATAGTTGTTGAATAAGCTTCTTGAGGAAAGATGGCTAATAGCTTGGAAAACTTAATTTTGCCAGTAGGAATACAAAAGACTTTTAAAGCCCATTCTTTCATATTTCACAAACAAGGGGATACAAGTGATTTAAAAGGTGGTATTCAGGCATGGGTAGCACACTGCTACACTCAGCCCCCTCCAAACCTCAGCCCCCAGACAAAACTAGGGCCTGTATGAGCACTGCAGAGTTGGAACTTGATTTTCTATTTCAGGCCTAAGAATCTTGGTTTAGGAAAGTCCCTGGTGGTCCAGTGGCTAAGACTCCATGCTCCCAATGCAGGGGGCCCAGGTCTGACCTCTGGTCAGGGAACTAGATCCCACATGCCACAACTAAGATCTGACGCCACCAAATAAATAAATTAAAAAAAAAAGAAAGAACCTTCGTTTAGGTGTGGGGGACAGGGAATGTAGGCAACATAACAACCAAGGAAGAGCCTCTGTCCCATTCCCCTTGAACATGGTTGTAAAAGGAGTGAAGCAAAGGATACTTTGAAATTAGAAGTGGAAAAAGAAGTTGTAGTAACTAGAGGAGAAAGAAAACCATGTCAGTGGCTGGGCACAAAGTTGTTGCTGGGCTGTAGGGAGCTGGGCTGGGAGGTAGCCAGTAGGACACAAGTAGATGACTCTGACCGGCTGAGCTTTATAAGACAAAAGATACAGAGAAAGGAAAAACAGAACTCAGGTTCATGTGCAAATGAGTCCCTAACATTTTCCACAGCTCCCATCACAAGATCAAGCAGCAGAGTTGTCTTTTTCTCCCTGGTTTACCCTCCTTTTAACTCAAAAAAATTCACATGAAGCAATTTCACCAGGATTGAAATACTCATAAGGAAGGAAAGAAACTTAAGACAGGAAAAAAGTCTAAAAATGTGATAGCTTCTGGCCCAGTCTCCAGTCTCAGCACCCTTTGAAACAGCCAGGTTCCATTTTGTCATTCTAACCAGAAGAAGGATGTCTCAGGAGTTCCATGGACCCACTCATTCACATCCAAACTTCAACTCTAGTCGAAACTCAGGAAGAAATACTGAAAGGTGCCAAGTTAGTTCTCACATATTCTGTTAAATTAAGGGTTCACTTTAATATAGTCTCATGCAATATTTCTGGATAAAATTAAACAGATCAAATGATTGGCTATTGATGAGGGATTTTTGGGGTTTTTTTTACAATAGCTGCACTATTTAAATGATTTTCCTTTTCTCTGCATTGTATACTTTTTTATTTGATTCATTCATGCATTAGTTTATCAGAATTTAAGACCACATATAACATATGTGTGCATGCTAAGTTGCTTCAGTCGTGTCCAACTCTGCGACCCATGGACAATAGCCCACCAGGCTCCTCTGTCCATGGGATTTCCCAGGCAAGAATACTGGAGTAGATTGTCATGCCCTCCTCCGGGGGATCTTTCCAACCCAGGAATCAAACCCACATCTTGTATGTCTCCTGCATTCACAGGCGTGTTCTTTACCACTGCAGATAAGATGCATATAATACAGTAAGAAAAAAAGTTAACTGTGGATTAAGCTGTCCTTTTTAAAAGAGAAAGTGATTTCCTTTTTCCTGGGTGAATGATAAGCAGCCTATGAACAATATCAGAATATGGAAGTCTCACACTTTTATTTATTTTTAATTTAAAAATAATTTATTTTTGGCCATGCCACTTAGCATGCAGGATCTTAGTTCCGACCAGAGATGGAACCCGAGCCTCCTGCGTTGGAACTGGCTAGTTTTAACCACTGGACCACCAGGGGAGTCGGTGGAAGTCTCATAATTTTAAAAGCAAGATAAAAATAAAGCACGAATATAGTCAGCATTTCTGCTGATTTGAACCCAGAGTTTTCAAGGTGCACATCTTTAGTTTATTTTAATACATCAGTATGGTTTGCTTGGCTAAACTATATGTTTTAAATATATATGAAGGTACTTTGTGGAGTGTTGAATGCAATTTCACAGGCATGCATTCAGAAGAAGTCCAGTTATTTCATAGTTAAAGCAAAATAAAAAACAAAACAAGGCTTGAATGCATGAAATACCAGAGTTCCATATTTAAAATATATGTTTGTCCTTAAATAAATAGTAAATGAGTGGTACATTTATCTTTGAATATCAGTTGTTGGAAAATAGGTATATACCTATTTATATATATACCTATATATACCTATATATATACCTATGTATTTATATATATACCTATATATACCTGTGGAAACAGTGACAGACTTTGTTTTCTTGGGCTCCAAAATCACTGCAGATGGTGACTGCAGCCATGAAATTAAAAGAAGCTTGCTCCTTGGAAGAAAAGCTATCACCAACCTAGACAGCATATTAAAAAGCAGAGACATTACTTTACCAACAAAGGTCTGTCTAGTCAAAGCTATGGTTTTTCCAGTAGTCATGTATGGATGTGAGTTGGAACATAAAGAAAGCTGAGCACTGAAGAACTGATGCTTTTGAACTGTGGTGTTGGAAAAGACTCTTAAGAGTCCCTTGCACTGCAAGGAGATCCAACCAGTTCATCCTAAAGGCAATTAGTCCTAAATATTCATTGGAAGGCCTGATGTTGAAGCTGAAACTCCAATACTTTGGCCACCTGATGCGAAGAGCTGACTCATTTGAAAAGACCCTGATGCTGGGAAAGATTGAAAACGGGAGGAGAAGGGGACGACAGAGGATGAGATAGTTGGATGGCATCACCAACTCAGTGGACATGAACTTGAGTAAACTCCGGGGGTTGATGATGGACAGGGAGGCCTGGCGTTCTGCAGTCCATGGGGTCACAAAGAGTCAGACAGAACTGAGCTACTTAACTGACTGAACTGTTGCATATTACCATGGGAGGTAGTGTCCAGTTTTGGTTAAAAACATAGGATTTTTAACATCAGCAGAGCTTTTTTCATCTGGCTTCGTGTACCAGGTATGAGATGGTGGGCTGGTTACCCTTTCTGAGCTACAACCATCTGATCTATGAAATGGGAGAAAAAATAGTTCCCCAGTGCAGAAATGTGATAAGGAAGGTGAGCATAAAAGTATTGGCTATTATCATTATTATTGCTACCTGCAAAATACAAATTTCCCCACAGCCTCACAAACATTATGCTTTATTGTTTTAAATTTTTGTTTGTTAAATAGGTATAAAATGGTATTTGTTGTATCTGTACTTCCTTGTTACATGATGAGGTTTGTATTGTCTTTTTATTATTATTTTTTTTATTTTGCTGTACCAGGTCTTATTGTGGCATGTGGGATCTATTTCCCCAGCTAGGGATTGAACCTGGGCCCCCTGCATTGAGAGCACAAAGTCTTGGCCACTGGACCAGCGGCCTACATATTTTTCAAGTGTTATCTTCTGTGTGCTTTTTGTCTTGTGATGCCTGTTCTCTTCCTCATTGAGCATTCAGATTTTTGGTCTTATTCACTCAGAATTTACTCATTTTAAAGATATTTCTAAAGTAAGTAAAGCTTATCTATCATTCACTGCATATATTTCCCCTATTCTGTTGTTTTCCTCTTTTTCTTAGTGTTGTGGTCCATGTTTTTGTTTCTGATTTTGTTATTACTTCAGAACTTTAAAATTTTCCTCTCTCATAGTTGTATTACATTTTGTTAAATAATTGTGTTATGAAGATTTGTTTATTCCATACTTTGATTTGATTTTACCTGATTTTAACCACTTAACCTTGCTGAGATGTATGGCGCTTCATAGTTGGAAAAGCTAGAAAGATGAGGATAGGAAAAAACACCTCCCTTGTACCATTGCTGTGACCAGTAGGAAAGGCAGTGTGTGTGGTGTACAACAAGGTGTCTGAAGGTACAGAGCAGGCTCAGTACTGTGAAGGGAAAACAGCTATTTCAAGTTGCTGCCTAGGCACTGGACAGTAAGACAACCCTGGACACTTAGATGAGGACCTGAGCTTAGGATTCCCACTACAAGTTCCTGCTTTACTGTTCCCAGGACACCTTTTAAAATAACTGCTTAGGGATTTCCCTGGTGGTCCAGTCTCTAAGACTCTGCACTCCTAATGCAACGGGCTCAGGGAACTAGATCCCACATGCTGCAACTAAGACCCAGTGCAGCCAAATAAAAATAAATAAATAAAATGGTAAACAAAACAAAGCAAAACACTTCCTTCTTAAAAGTTTAAAAGAACTACTTAGATTTCAAACCCCCATGCCCCCAGCCAAAATTAGTGACCTCTACCCCAATCCACCTTCTAAGTCCAGGGGCTTGCCAACCTGTTTTCTACCTCCATGCTTATGACCTGGGATGGAGAACTCCCCTTCCCCCAGGTCACTGCTCTTCCTACCCCCCTTTCTGGGGTTTGTAAGTAATAAACCTTGTGACTTTACTTCCTTTGTGTGAGTGTTTGGAAACTGTACCTTCAATCAAAATGTCCCTGGGATTTTCCTTTTCCTAAAGTGGGAGCTCAGATGCTGAGGTAACTACCTGCCAACCCCGAGTGGGTGACTTGAGGCAAGGAAAAGACTTTAATCAGGGAGCCGGCAGACCGAGAAATAACAGGCTAGCACCTCAAAATAACCATCTTACTGGGGTCTGGATGCCAGGTTCTTTGATAGATCAGAGATGAGGGGAGGTGAGGAAGCAAAGCAAAAAAGCCATGAATCTTGCAAACATCTCCTAGAATAGCAAGCCTCAGGCAGGGGATGTGTTAATTTCTTCCTTCCTACCATTCACAAGTGGACAGGGTTCTGAACAAAGGCACTTTAACAATCAGGCAGAAGGACAGGATTCTCTGAGGCAAACCATTCTGTATGATTATAATAACAAAAGCAAAGAGAGGCAAGTCAAAGAAACAGTTCCAATATGGAGTCAGAATTGGCTTCCTCCCTGCAACAAAGATACAGTATTAAGTGCCTTCCAAACTTTAAGAGGGCATAATCCGGGGACGTCCCTGGTGGTTCAGTGGCTAGGACTCTGTGCTCCCAATGGAGGGGGCCAAGGTTCGATCCCCGGTCAGGTGGTCCCTAGATCCCACATGCCGGAACTAAGAGTTAGCATGCCACAACTAAAGATCCTGCTTGCTGAAATACAGATAGAAGACCCCCCATGCTGCAACTAAGACCCAGTGAAGACAAATAAAAATTATAAAAATAAATATTAAAAAAATAAAATAAAATACGGTAGGAAAGCTGTTCCTCTGTTGACGAAATACCTGATGGTGATATCTTGGTGTTGTTCTCTTCTTCCAGTCAGGTCCATGGTCTGACAGCGGGCTGCTCTTAAAGGCTTAGGCTGAAAACTCCAAGGTTGCCTGAGAGTCTTGACCAACCCTACCCCAAACACAAGTTCTTACAAGTAAGGGAAAAGAGTGGGCTTCTGGGGGTGGGGATGTTTTCTGGTCTCCAGAAATAAGGTACATTATTAGGCCTAGAAGGGAAAGATATGCTGAATAAAGCTTTCTCCTAGACCATGTGGTAGGTATCACACAGCAAGATGCACACAATATATCAAAGAAACTCTTAAACACATTAAAAATCACATTATTTTTCTTGTGAAAGTAATACTCCATGTTCTCATTGTATTCGTTACCTTTTACCTACTGTCTTTGGGTTGTAGTCATATGGTGTCGGGGAGGAGGAAATTTCCCCCTTCCTTTCTGGGTTCTTTTGGCTAGTCTAATAAATTGACAGAAGGCAGATTAACAGGACGAAAAAAACAATTTATTTCATATGTACAGAAAGAAAGGTGAAAGTATTAGTCACTCATTCGTGTCTGACTCTTTTTGACCCATGAGCTGTAGCCCATCAGGCTCTTCTGTCCATGGGATTTCCCAGGCAAGAATACTGGACTAGGTTGCCATTCCCTTCTCCAGGGGGATCTTTCCAACTCAGGGCTCAAACCTGGGTCTCCTGCATTGCAGGCAGATTCTTTAACACTAGTGCCACCTGGGAAGCCCCATATGTATGGAGGTTTCATACAAATAGGACCTAAGAAGTGACCAAGGAAGGCAGTTTTGGTGTGTGTGTGTGTGTGTGTGTGTGTGTGTGTGTTTTAGACAAA
Source organism: Cervus elaphus (assembly GCF_910594005.1). Classification (NCBI taxonomy): domain Eukaryota; kingdom Metazoa; phylum Chordata; class Mammalia; order Artiodactyla; family Cervidae; genus Cervus; species Cervus elaphus. Next base: position 43,016,130 of record NC_057848.1, on the reverse strand, counting down.
GAAATAACAAATCTGTGAGGAACTGACAGGACAAAAGAAATTTAGCCTGGAAGCTTAATTAGAGGAACATAAGCAAAGCTTGGGTTTGGGGTAGTAAACCAGTAAAGAAGTAACAAAGTTTGTTTGCACAGGCTTCTCAGCCTTGAATGTCCTGTCTCTGGTGATAAGGATGTTTCTCTCCTGGTACACAGAGTAAATTTTGCAAGGGAGAATTATTTCTAGCTTTGGGGGGGGGGGTAGAGAAGAAGGTCAGAGTGTTCCTCTCACACCAGCCCTTTCTAAAGTAACAGTTTGAAAAAATACTTTATTTATCTGGCTGCACTGGGTCTTAGTTGCAGCATTCAGGATCGTTGTTTTAGTTGTTGTATGTGGGATCTTAGTTCCCTGACCAGGGATCGAACCCAGGCCTGTTTTAGCCACTGGGTCACCAGGGAAGTCCCTCAAGTAACTTGAATTCAAAATAATCACTATGCCACTGTGGCATGTTCTAGGGTGGCCTGCTCTGAGCCCCAACAATAGAAACCACATGATCACTTAAAATGTTTCATCTGATCTCTTTGTAAAACAAGTTTATTATTTGGTCTCTGTTTTCTGAAAGTAAGGTTCCTGCCAAGAAACAGAACAACAAATGGTACAAAATAAGTTCAGACTAACAAAACAACAGATACCTAAATTACCACAACTGAATTCACCATTAAGATCTGCCTGGCCATTTTCTCAGTTCAACTCTTAAAAACAACTTGGTGTTTAATCTGGAACCAAGATTTGTGGAAATTCCTGAAGTCATTTGGCTCATCCACAAACATGAGCCTCTAGAGGTGAGGGACTATATTGTGGCCAACAACATAGGACAAAAATATACCAAAGAAACCTTTAATGATTATACAAACATAGATTATACAAACATAGCTTTGGATTTATTCTATAAAGAATTTTCCTTCTTTTTTGCTTTCTACCAAAACACATCAAAATACTGATCACAGAGAGACAGTGGAGAGTGATCCTGAAGAGAGATGGTGTTAATATTTCCCTGCCCAGGAACCGAACTGGGGCAACTTGGATGAAAACCCTACCCACCAGACCACCAGGGGCTAGAAGCTAGAAGCAAAGTGGCCCTGGCTCTTTCCCTCCCATTTGAAAGCAAGAATGTCTCAAGGAGGCAAAAACTGCAAAAACAGGTACAAAGTTTATTATTAGAGACATAGCATAATCTGGGGGAGAGCACACAGAAAAACAGGCTGTTTATTCAAGAGAAGAGCTAGGCAGAAATACACTCCCAGAGAGAAGGTGTGGGCGCCCCCTAGTGAGGAAGAGTGGCATAAGCCAAAAGCTTGGCAGAAATACACATCCAAAGGGGAGCGCAGGCATCCTGAATTCGGGGGTGCAGTAAAGAGGTGATTTTAAATCACTGATACAAAACAGTTCTTCCGGGTCTTTGTTTACTTTTGGCCAATTATCTTATTTCTTTCTTCATACCTGACTAGCCCTAAGACCCTTCCCAATATGTGTGTGGAAAATTTTTCAAAAATGGATTCCACCATAGAGGCCTGAGGCTATATGTCCATACTTATTATGGGGTGGTGGCCCCTCCCTTTTCAACTCCCCAAGAAACCTTCCTGCACATGTGCAGATAGGGAAGTCTTCCTTAACCTCAGGAGTGGGCACCTTCTGTCTTCAGCAGAGCTCAGCTTTTGCCACTAGCTTTGTTCTAGGAGTGTCTGGGTGAGAACAAAGCTTGAATTTTACTCCACCTGACAAACACCAGCTGTCCAGCCAAGAGGCCCATCTATCTGCTACCTCAACAGGAATACTCTAAGAGTTCCCAAGCAGCTCAGTGCACTTTAGTTCAATAACTCTTCACAGCTCAGCCAGACAGCTGTGGGCCACAAGGGTCTGCCCCTGCTTCCTTTATTTTTTTTTAATTTTTAATTGTTTTGGTCCAGCCAAGCAGCATGTGGGATCTTAGTTCCTCAGCCAGGGTATAACCTGTGCCCCCTGCATTGGAAGTGTGGAGTCTTAACCATCGGAATGCCAGGGAAGTCCTTGCTCCTGCTTCCTTTAGAAAACAAAGGAAGAGCATACCCCCAAGAGCACATCCACAGGGATTAAATAGCTGATAAGAGGTATGAGGTGTGGGGGTGGGTGAGTGTGGAGAGATGTCATTGCATAAGCACATCCAGACCCAAACTGATAAAGCTATTCTCCTTGAGTATCTAAAAATCTGCATCTACATACATGGGATTCCCCCAGGGGCTCAGTGGTAAAGAATTGGCCTGCCAAAGCAGGAGACTCAGGAGAGGTGGTTTCTATCCCTGGGTTGGGAAGATCCCCTGGAGGAGGAAATGGCAACCCACTCAAGTATTCTTTCCTGGAGCATCCCATAGACATGTGTGTGTGTGTGTGTGTGTGTGTGCTCAGTCGCTCAGTCATGTCTGACTCTTTGCGACCCTGTGAACTGTAGCCCACCAGGATTCTCTGTCTATGGAATTCTCCAGGCGAGAACATTGGAGTGGGTTGAGGGGAAAACATAATTATTTCATGTGTTTTGTTTCACACAAAACTACAGGAGAAGAACTCTGAGTTTTGGGGGTCACAAAATGATCAGGGTGATATGGCACCTTGAAAACCCAAGTATTATTTAATTCTACTCCCCCCACCCTATCCTCATGTGGAAGTTTCCTGCTGAGGATGGCAAATTACAATCCCATCTATTTGCCATGTTCTCTTAGAGCACAGGGCAGTTGCTGAGAGGGAAAACTAGCACTCAATTCTCACAGTGACAGTAAACTGCATTTTCCTCTCTGCTTATCAAACACCCAGAACAATTAAAGGGTCTTCATTTCATTGTAATTATTCATACTTCATTTCATTGAAATCACTGCTGTCTGTTCTTCTTGGCTCTGGGGATCTTCAAGGTGCCATCACACACTCGAACAGGAAACCTAACCACTTCTGCCACCTCCACTCAGTTTTGCAGTGGCCCTGGGGAACCGCCCAACAGCACAGTAGAACAGTGCCTTTGGGGTATTGGGTGTGGAGTGGAGAGCTGTTAAAGTACTCTCAAAGACAGCATCAAAACCTCCCACATTCAGAGTGAATTCCCTCTTCATTTTGTATAAAGTTATAAAGCACTTCATTTATAAGCTCTCCTCATTGGACCCTCGGGGAACTGAGGCTCAGGGCACTGAAGGGGCTTGCCCAAGGTCACAGAGCCGAAAGGTGGTGGATTCTCCTGATGCAAAAATCCTCACAACATTTTGTCTCCACGTTGTGTGCTCGTGTCCAACTCATTCTGACCTTATGGACTGTAGCCCACCAGGCTCCTCTATCCTTGGGATTCTCCAGGCAAGAATACTGGAGTGGGTTGCCATTTCCTCCTCCAGGGGATCTTCCCAACCCAGGGATTGAACCTGCATCTCTTACATCTCCTGCAGTGGCAGATGAGGTCTTTACCACTGTCTCTGCCTGGGAAGCCCTCTGTCACCACATGTCACATCAAATGGCAGGATAAGAAATGATTTTTTCTTTGCTGTCTCCATCAGAGGTTCATGACAGGTGAGTGAGTTTGGATACATCCTTGGCAAAACACATGCTTAATGCTTTCAGGAAATGGATAAAGTCCTGGTTTCCAAATAAGCCAAGGGAGAATCTGACATCTGACAATCATTTAAAAAGAACCATCACTCTCTGAAGTTGGGAGGATGGAGAAATTGCTCCAGGATCCTCACAAGTAGGACTCCGAAACCACCGTCTGATGTGTTCATTAATGGAGATTCAGATAATGTTTCCCTTTGTGTTTTTCAGTGGATTTGTTACTAGAGAGAAAAGATGGTCTTTCCCTTGAACATGTGGCTTCATCAGTGCTCTGGCTTGAGTCATAACTCCTCTAACATATTCCACCACCATGAAGGCCTAAGTTGGACATATTTCTCCATCATGAAGATCTAAGGCTCTGCCAAAAAGGTACCCATGAACAGAGTTATGTTTTTTGTTTGTTTTTTAAATTTTTTGGCCACACTATGTGGCATGTGGGAGCTTAGTTCCCCAATCAGGGATCGAACCCATATCCCCTGTATTGAAAGTGTGGAGTTTTAACTGCTGGACCACCAGGGAAGTCCCTGGAGTCATGTTTTTGGTGCTCATTTAAAGTCTCTCTTGTATTATCTGAATGCTCTTTCAGTATAAAAACTTGAGTCCAAACACTGGCTCAGTGGTAAAGAATCCAACTGCCAGTGGGGGAGACGTGGGTTCGATCCCTGGATCGGGAAGATCCCCTGGAGAAGCGAATGGCTACCCACCCCAGTATTCTTGCCTGGAGAATTCCAAGGACAGAGGAGCCTGGTGGGCTATAGTCCATGGGGTTGCAGAGAGTCAAAACACGACTTAGCAACTAAACAGCAACAATGAATGTACATATCTTGAAATCTGGACATTAAAATGTGAAAATATTTTTCCACAGGGGCAAAATGTTATCACATCACACACAAGCCAAAACCATCTTTTACAGGATGAAAAATACAAAGGTAAATAATTATTTACCTCATTTTTAGTGTTAACCTTTTTATTCCTGAATGTTTTCCTTCCCATGATCCATTGTATTATTAGATCTGACTGGATCAAAATATGACCCAAACCCCAAACTAATGTTCAGTGGAGTGGAAGTGAGAGTGGGGGTGTTGCAGAAACTGGTACTTGAGAAACCAAGCACCACACTCGGAGAGCTGGAGAACTCAGGTTTATTACACCAGTGGGCCCAGAGGAGTTAACACTCCAAGCTCTGAGCCCCAAACAAAGGGGTTATAAAGTTTTTATACACAGACAGGCATGCTTAAGCAGGTTTGTGGGTTTGCAGGGGCTGGGTGATTGCAAAGAGCAGGACAAAGGTGAGTGAGATAAGTTCTAGTTCCTAGTATTGTAAGTCCCTACTTTCTGAGACCTATGTGATCCAGACTTTGCAAGGAGCAAGCTAAGTTACAGAGGCAGAAGGAGCAGGAGGTTATGTAATCTTAAACTTTTCCTCTTCATTCACCTCTTGATGCTTCTATCACTCATTGTAGAAAGCATCATCTCATGTTTTTGTAGGACCTTCAGAGCTCTCCCTTGTTTAGGGGGTTATATTGAGCTATTACCATTTGTAACTTTATGGATTCAAGAGGTTATGAACTGGGTAATAGCATTGAGAATACAAGAGCCAAACAGGAGCATCACAAAGAACATGAAGAGAGGATCAGTTAAAGTGAGAAGCCATGATGCCCAGCTCCAGATATTGTTCCCATTACCCCAGGAATTTGCTAGTTCCTCTCTCCTTTTCTTTTTTTTTTTTTAATATTTATTCATTTATTTGGCTGCACCAGGTCTTAGTTGCAGCATGTGGGATCTAGTTCCCTGACCAGGGATTGAACCTGGGCCCCCTGCATTGGGAGCTCGGAGTCTTAACCACTGGGCCAGCAGGGAAGTCCCCCTCTCTCCTTTTTATGATTCCTTTCCTTAGCTGTTGGGCCATGTCCCTGACTATTCCTGATTGGTTTTCATAAAAGCAGCATTCTTCGTTCAAGAAGAGGCAGAGTCCTCCGTTTTCAGCTGTCAGTAGGTCTAGCCATCTCCTATTCTGTAAAACCACCTCAGCCAGGGAGTCTAATTGGTCCTGTAATGAAGAGCACAGCAATAATACTGATTCGGGATAGAGGCCAGGGTTGATAATGAAAATCCATCGATATTTTGATAGCCAGATCCTCTAGCTTCCACTGTGCGTTGACCAGTCAGCTGCCAGAGTGTGGCTGAAGCAAGGCTGAAGAATCCTCAAGTTTCTGCCGTGCGTTGACTAGTCAGCTTCCAGAGTGACTACAGCAGGGCTCAGCGTCCTTTGTGGGTGAGGGCCATTGTCTTTGGAACTGGACCTTGAGGAGGTTATGGGGGCCCCAAACTGCTTTCTAAATGTCCTCATCACGGGAAGTAGCTGCCGTCTTGACTCTGGTGTGGTGGATCCAAGGGATGACACCTATAACTTTAACAGCAGTAGGGGTTGCCAGGACGACCGTGTGAGGGTCAGTGCAAACTGGCTGAAGTGGGTTTTTTTCCCCTAATCTTTAACCCATACCTCATTTCCTGGCTGATAGGGATGAACTCAATTGCCTAAAGGAATCAGTGTCCTTTCTAAGGTTTATTGGGCGATATGGCAGAAGACTTTTCCCAGGGCCTGGAGGTGTTGGGACACCTCCAGGTCAGCTAGTTGTTGGTGGTCTCCCTTGAGCTTTTTTTTTTAATCATGGGGGTGGTCTCCCGTATAAGATCTCAAAGGGAGAATAGCCTGAGGACCTTGGGGTGTATTTATGGAGGGAGGTGAGAGTCCACAGAATGATAAGGCAGCTTGTTCCAGCACTGTCTGGGTGTTGGCGGAGGGATATTCTTGTCGTACTACTACTTGGAGAAACAAACTTAACAAGAAAGTTAAAGATATATGGCCCAAGATTAATAGACGTAGAAAAGTTGTTGTGGGGTTAGCCAGGAGAACCAGGTCCAGACGTTGGTTAGTGACATTAGTGCTTCTCTAGAATGAGAAGATGCAAGAATTTGGACTCAGAAAAATCTTCACCTGATAACATCTGGCAATCTGAAGGCCTGTTTTCCAGGTTTTTCCCAGGGCACAGAGTGCCTTATTTTTTGTCTCCACCCTGAACTCCTTTCAATGGGGTGTGGAAGATCAGCATCTTGTAGTGGTCATGATTTAATGTTTGTAGAGGTAGCTGGCAAGGGCCAACTTCCAGTCAGCAGGGCCCCTTCACAGCCACATATTTGACCGTGTTTTGGGGGCATTTCATGGTCATTGTGTCCCACGGTGCTGGGAAGGCTCATTCCAAGGTCTAACAAAAATTCCATTGACAGGACACTCAATGTGTTGTCAGTAGACCAAGCCTATAAGTAGCAAAAGTCTCTGGACCATACCTGTCTTATTTCCCTCTTGGTCCAGGAAAATATTTCCTCTTGTTGCTTCTTCCATATCTAGAGATACAACTATTGACCTCATACGGAACTGCATATCAGCATTTTATCACAGGCTCAGTCATACATTTGGTAATGTAAGAAATAATCGTCTGAAGCAAGCTACATAGAAAATAATATAGCTAGCAGTTATTAGTAAGGTCACAAGCAAGAATTTAAGTCAAGAACTTTCATTGGGTATAGCCCGGTATACCCCAGGTCATCTGACTCAGTGAAATGATTACAGCCAAGTGTTAATCTCCTGGTTGTACCTCAGGGAGCATCTGACCTTTATCCAAAGATTGGTTAATGAGATAAGCTTTAGAAATAATCTTAGAGTATCCTTTTTAATAACTCAATTAACCTTTTTAGCAATATAACATAACAAGGAACTATCTTAGAAGTGAGTTTTAGTAAGCACAGACCTTAATTAACAAAACTAAACTTAATATTCAGTGAAACAAATTTTTTTCTTTTTGTGGAGAACTCATTGTGAGGGCATTAACACTGTAGCCAAGGACAGAGGAGCCTGGCGGGCTACAGTCCATAAGGTCACAAAGAGTCGGACATGACTGAGCGACTAACAACAGGAACACATTTTATTAGGAGTGTACCCATACATAATCAAATGTATTTACATCTATCAAATGGTTTATTCTACTACATTAATTTTTCATCTTCTGCTATAAAAAATTTTTTATGTAGCTAAAGGATTCTGATTTTAAAAATAATTTCTAGATTTCCTACCTTGCTTTAAAAAGTCTCCTCAAATTCCTGATTATGTACAAACTTCCTAAATTTCTTCTGAAATGTACTGCTTTTAAATATATAATTTTCATATACTGTATTTCCTGTGTGGACTGTGGTAGACCCAATTTATTTTCCTCCAGAAACATGAAAAAAATTTAGTACTACTTATTGAAAAACTATCCTTGACTCCCTGATTTGAAATTCCTACTTTACTAAACAACACATTCTTATGTATATACCTGAATCAGTTCAGTTAAGTTCAGTCACTCAGTCATGTCCGACTCTTTGCAACCCTATGAACCACAGCACACCAGGCCTCCCTGTCTATTACCAACTCCCAGAGGTTACCCAAACTCATGTCCATTGAGTTGGTGATGCCATCTAACCATCTCATCCTCTGTCGTCCCCTTCTCCTCCTGCCTTCAATCTTTCCCAGCATCAGGGTCTTTTCAAATGAGTCAGCTCTTCACAACAGGTGGCCAAAATACTGGAGTTTCAGCTTCAACATCAGTCCCTCCAATGAACACCCAGGACTGATTTCCTTTCGAGTTGACTGGCTGGATCTGCTTGCAGTCCAAGGGACTCTCAAGAGTCTTCTCCAACACCACAACTCAAAAGCATCAATTCTTCAGCACTCAGCTTCCAGAATGGCTGGCTCTAGGTGAGTGATCACACCACTGTGATTAGCTGGGTCATGAAGATCTTTTTTGTACAGTTCTTCTGTGTATTCTTGCCACCTCTTCTTAATATCTTCTGATTCTGTTAGGTCCATACCATTTCTGTCCTTTATCTAACCCATCTTTACGTGAAATGTTCCCTTGGTATCTCTAATCTCCTTGAAGACATCTCTAGTCTTTCCCATTCTATTGTTTTCCTCTATTTCTTTGCATTGATTACTGAGGAAGGCTTTCTTATCTCTCCTTGCTATTCTTTGGAACTCTGCATTCACATGGGTATATCTTTCCTTTTCTCCTTTGCTTTTTGCTTCTCTTCTTTTCACAGCTATTTGTAAGGCCTCCCCAGACAACCATTTTGCCTTTTTGCATTTCTTTTCCATGGGGATGGTCTTGATCCCTGTCTCCTGTACAATGTCACAAACCTCTGTCCATAGTTCATCAGGCTCTCTATCAGATCTAGTCCCTTAAATCTATTTCTCACTTCCACTGTATAGTCATAAGGGATTTTGTTTAGGTCATACCTGAATGGTCTATCGGTTATCCCTACTTTCTTCAGTTTAAGTCTGAATTTGGCAATAAGGAGTTCATGATCTGAGCCACAGTCAGCTCCCAGTCTTGTTTTTGCTGACTGTATAGAGCTTCTCCATCTTTGGCTGCAAAGAATATTACCAATCTGATTTTGGTATTGACCATCTGGTGATGTCCATGTGTAGAGTCTTCTCTTGTGTTGTTGGAAGAGGGTGTTTGCTATGACCAGTGCATTCTCTTGGCAAAACTCTATTAGCCTTTGCCCTGCTTCATTCTGTACTCCAAGGCCAAATTTGCCTGTTACTCCAGGTGTTTCTTGACTTCCTACTTTTGCATTCCAGTCCCCTATAATGAAAAGGCATCTTTTTTTCGGTGTTAGTTCTAAAAGGTTTTGTAGGTCTTCATAGAACTGTTCAACTTCAGCTTCTTCAGAATTACTGGTTGGGGCATAGGCTTGGATTACTGTGATATTGAATGGTTTGCCTTGGAAACGAACAAAGATCATTCTGTCGTTTTTGAGATTGCATCCAAGTACTGCATTTTGGACTCTTTTTGTTGACTATGATGGCTACTCCATTTCTTCTAAGGGATTCCTGCCCACAGTAGTAGATATAATGGTCATCTGAGTTAAATCCACGCATTCCAGTCTATCTCAGTTCGCTGATTCCTAGAATATCAACGTTCACTCTTGCCATCTCCTGTTTGACCACTTCCAATTTGCCTTGATTCATGGACCTAACATTCCAGGTTCCTATGCAATATTGCTCTTTACAGTATCAGACCTTGCTTCTATCACCATTCACGTCCACAACTGGGTATTGTTTTTGCTTTGGCTCCATCCCTTCATTCTTTCTGGAGTTATTTCTCCACTAATCTCCAGCAGCATATTGGGCACCTACCGACCTGGGGAGTTCCTCTTTCAGTATCCTTCATTTTGCCTTTTCATACTGTTCATGGGGTTCTCAAGGCAAGAATACTGAAGTGGTTTGCCATTCCCTTGTCCAGCGGACCACATTGTCAGACCTCTCCACCATAACCCAACCGTCTTGGGTGGCCCCACACAGCATGGCTTAGTTTCATTGAATTAGACCAGATTGTGGTCCGTGTGATCACATAGATGATCAAATATTTACATAGGTACCACTAATTACCTACATTTAAATAATTTCTTCCATAAGAAATATTAACTTAAGAATGTTTTCAACATCCTGACTTCAGGATCCTGACTTTCAACATCCTAGTTGTCTCCAGTTATTTCTAGATAGGTACTTACCTAGGCACCACAAATTGTCTATAGTCCTAACACATGAATTCTATGAGAAATATGATTTTGGGCTTGACAAAAATGGGTTTTCCAGCTTCCTGCCTTCACCTCCTTAGTCTAGCTACAGGTAGTTATCTCTATATAAATCTTACCTAGGTAAGTCTATTTAGAGGGCTGCTTCCATGTTACAAAAAGCTGTCACATGACCTGAATTGTAACGGATATCCTAGCTAGGCCAAGGAACACCAGGATCATAACCATTAGAGGTTTCTCAGGTTATAACTAATCCCAAGCCCAAACTGTTCATTGTAGGTGAGGTGAGTAGGGTGGAGAACAGAGTTCTGGAAGATGGTCCCAAACAAAGGGAGAGAGAGGAGGGGAAAGAGGAGGGTGAGAAGGGGAAAGGTGGGCGCCAAGCAGGAGACTAGAGGAGGCAAAGAAGAAAAAGCAGAATTTAACCCAAGTCCAGGGGTTTTCCAGGTGGCTCAGTGGTAAGGAATCCACCTGCCAATGCAGGAGACGCAGGCTACATCCCTGAGTCGGAAAGATCCCCTGGAAAAGGGAATGGCAACCCACGCCAGTATTCTTGCCTAGAGAATCCCATGGACAGAGGAGCCTGGCGGGATACAGTCCATGGGGCTGCAGAGTCGAACACGACTGAGCAACCAAAGAACAACCACCCAGTCCACACAGCCCCCAGCATAAGAAACCCGTGCACTTTTGCAGAGGGCCAGCAGCCCCAGACGCGCTAGCGGAGCATAGCAAAGCAGATGCTCTATCCTCCACAATCGCGTCCAGGGCCAAAGCAAGGGTCACGTGCAGTGTTCTACACTTGCCCTCTGACATAGGTTAGTACAAATTTGGATTACTTGTTGCATTTGTAAGGAACAGGCTGGATTTCTTGCAGTAGGCATCTGAGTACACTGTGTGCTCTGCAAATACAGCCCCAAGTTCCCGCGCCCCAGTACCCCCCAGGGAACGAGAGGAGACGGGCTCTGCTTTTAGCGCTTTATTGCAAAACCCCAGCAAGTAGTCTCCCACCTTCCACCCCGTCTTTCCGTCTGAATCACTCGCCCGTTTCATGGACTTTGAGAGCGAATGGAACAGAATCGCAGTCCCATCCATTAATTACCGACTTCCCAAGAGGGAGGTCGCGCTCAGAGCCCACGCGACAAGAGGGGACGACTGTCGTCTCAGCCGGCTGGGATTGCTGGGGCCCCAGGGTTTCTCCAGTCCCACCTCTGCGTCTCCCGCTCTGGGGGTCAGGGGGTTGGGGGGGAACTAATGACAACAAGCCTGAGCCCATCGAGGGCCAGGCGGAGAGACGGTCTCCCAACATTTCCCCCAGGCTCCCGGGACGCCTCATTGAGGTCTCATTCCCTCCCCTCTCCCCCATCCCAAGTTAGCTCGCACAATCGGGAGAAGCCCCTAGTTCAGGACCGACCCAAGGCAGCAGCCGGGAGTATTCAGCTCAGCCACAAGTGGGAGCTCGCGCGCCCCCACCCGCTCGCCCCCTGCCAGGACTCTCCCCACGCGCATCTCTCTACTCTATGGCCACGCCCTGTCCACGTGCAAGCCCCAACGGCTACGCCCACCGCACGCGCCGTTACTGGGGAGTTCGCGTAGCCGACGCCGAATAGCTGGCGCGTGGGCGTCGGCGTGAACTGCCGCAGACCGGCTATAAACTCCCAACGCCGCGGACCGGACGTTGGGATCGCCGCCATCAACAGCGCAGAGTCGACCGAGGCGCGCAGCGGCTTGGACAGCGCTAGCAACATGGACCGTGAGCCCGGACGCCAACACGAAGACTCCGGTTACCTCAGTCTGGGAGTCGACGAGCTCCAGGAAGATCCCGGTCAGTGCCCAGAGCGGGATAGGTACACTGGCGAACTCGAAGGAAAGGCCCTTTCCCTGGGAGAGGCGAGTGGACGGGACGCGGCTGTGGTGCGGTCGCCGTCGCCTCTCAGGTCGCGGGCCTGCGCCTCCCCCAGCCCCGCACCCTCGGCACTCCGACGCCCAGACTTCTTGTCTTTTTCCTTTCCAGGTACGAAGCCCACCGAGGTCTCGGGCACCGCAACAAGTGCCGCCGTCGAGGAGGAGTCGGGATCAGAACCTGAGCCGGGAGCGGCAGCGGCGGCAGCAGCAGCAGCAGAAGAAGAACAGGGCCAGGCTGGGGCGGGAGCTCCCGACCCCATGGTCGACGAGATCCAGAAGGGCGGCGGCGGCGGCGGCGACGGCGACGAGGAGGAGTTCCCACAGGAGCCAGTGCAGGCGGACGCCGAGGATCCGCAGCCGTCGGACGGGGAGGCTCGCCTCCACCGCTGTTCGTTCAGGCGGCTGCAACTGACGGAGCTGGAGAGCGTTTTCCAGCGCAGCCAGTACCCCAATGTGTTCGCTCGGTAAGTGGCTTGCTCTGGAGGCGCCCAAAATTTTCTGGGACATTAGGGCTCTTCTCCCGACGCCTTTGGCGCTGTCCCTTCCCCCAGAGCCCAAATTCAGTGGGGTGCTCGAGGCCCTTGAAGGCTGCCCGCCCTTGGGCCCCCGGGTTGGGGCGGTGCGGTGAGTGAGTGAATTAACTCCGGAAACGTTAGGTTTCGGTGAATAACGTTTCATCGGATTGGGGTCTAGGTCAGTGGGAGGGGAGTGAGACCCCGTTGTGCAAGTATAGGATTGAATTTTGTTTTTATTTAAAATTTTAGATAATTTGGTGGTCGTGCAATTTTTTTTGCTCGTTTAGTCTTTAAATATTTATTCGGTTGCACCTGGTCTTGGTGGCGGCATGCGCCATCTTTAGTTTCGGCCTGTGGGATCTAGCTCCCTGACCAGGGATTGAACCGCGCCCCCTGCCTGGGGAGCGAGAAGTCAGCCACTGAACCACCAGGGAAGTCTCTGTGCATTTAATCTTTATTCTTAAATAGTACATTAAAAACGCTTAATATTGAATACTGAGTTTTTCAGTGCTCCCATAAATTTTGCGCACAAAGGAAAATTCTCCCTAAAGAGAATCTGGAACTGGATATTACAAAACTATGTTCCCTGGGCATTTGGGAGAATATGAATGTTAAAACAAGCATAAAATGTACTTTGTATATCTAATTTGGTCCACAACTCCAAATACTGAATATTTGCCATTTTCTCCCCTTAGGAAGGAGCTTGAAATTCCAGTCGATGTGAGCGAAACCAAAGTGCAGGGCAGTGAGCCTGAAGACGACAATTTGTGAGGGCAGTCATTATAAAACCTGCCTCAAGTCTTTGGACACTTTTGTCCTAGACATTCTCAAGTTTGCTTTTTCTTTTTTTGATGCTTTTTCCCTGTTTAGCAAATGAGTTTTGAACTTTGGGGTCTTTGGCAAGTGGAAATGGGATAAGTAAACACCAGTTTATGGAAATTGCCAATTATCAGAAGTAATGTGATTTCCTAAAAGAGCAAGAAAAGGAAATCACTGTTCCTATTTCCTGTGAAAAATTAAACATAATAAAGTTCAATTTCCTTTATTGAACTGTTCTCCTTTTATTATTTATTTATCCTTTTATTCCTGGTATCTTTTATTGAGCACTTTGTGGAGTCATGTGGGGGCTGGGTCTGATCTGGGAAGTGCACATTAATGCATTAAGGATCTAGATTATGAGATGGTTCAACTCTTAAAATACCGAAAAGTTTTTAGCTAAATGAGTGAATTTATAAATATTCAGGGACTGGAGTTAGGGGATAATTCACATACACTATATGAGTAAGTGTCTTTTAGTTAGGCTGAGACTGATATGGGGAGACAGCTTAAAAGTCCAAGTGCAGGGGACTCCTGCCATTGTTTTTAGTCTTCAGTAAAGCAGTGTAGAAAGCGACAGCCCTACATCTTTTTAAAAAATATTTGGTTGCACCAGATCTTGGTTGGGGTTATGTGTGGTATAGTTCCCTAACCAGGGATGAGAACCCAGGTCCCAGCATTGGGAGTGGGGAGCCTTAGCCACTGGGCCACCAGGGAAGTTCTAGCCCTACCACTTAATGTTTGGTATGTTATGATGTGTCAGCATGAAATCATTGCTAAAATAGTGACATTATGGTGGATGGTAGGAGCAAGGTGTACAAACTGGAAATTTGTCTAAAAATTGAAAGAAACAATTTTGAATAAAGTGGCACTGAGTTAAGAGTGAACAGTTTAAAAGAATTGCATTCAGTCAAACCATACACTTGGTGGATGGGGCTCAAATTGAACTTTATGAGTGAATATCATCTTAGGACTTTCTAACATCAAAAGATACTTTTTGAGGTATTATTTTAAAGAGGTGGGTTTTGTGGAATCTGGTGGGCAGTGGGGGTGGGAGGGTGGAAGCTTTCCGTTCAGGCCGGGTTCTTTACCTGTGTTTACTTGAAATACTTTTTTGTTGGAGAAGGAAATGGCAACCCACTCCAGTATTCTTGCCTGGAAAAGTCCATGGACAGAGGAGTCTGGCGGGCTGAAGTCCATGGGATTACATGACTGAGCATGTGTGCACAAGGGTGGAGGGAAATGGGTTGGTAGCAATAAAGTGGTAGAACTAAAAAAAAAAAAAAAAAAGAAATACTTTTTTGTTTGCTTAGGCAGCAATGACTGATTTGTAGGTCACGAGATTACCATTTGAGACTGTAGAAAAACCATAGACTGTATTAAGAGAGTATTTATCCAAAAATCCCAGATGAGTTTATTAGCTTTGCTTCACGTCCCTATGTGAGTGCAGTGATGGATACAGGCTGCTGGACTGGTGGTGGTGAGTTGTAGTGAACTTGGACCCAGGTGAGCTAAATTTTCCTCACCTCTGTAGGCTGAAATATCAAGGCAGTGTCCAGGGTGTCAGCAATTCTTATGTCCCAGTAAGATAAGCCACAAGCCCCCTGGGCCCTCCATAACCAGGCCTGCCTTGTCTATTTAACTTGAGGGAAACCTGTTTAAAAATCCAACTTGCACATATTGAATATCTCCTTCAGACGGAAGGAACTTTTTTTTAATTTTTTTTTCCTTAAAAAAAATAATTTTAATTGGAGGCTAATTACTTTACAATATTGTAGTGGTTTTTGCCGTACATCAACATGAATCAGTCATGGGCACACATGTGTTTCCCATCCAGAATCCCCCTCCCACCTCCCTCCCCATCCCATCCCCCAGGGTCCTCCCAGTGCACCAGCCCTGAGCACCCTGTCTCATGCATCAAACCTGGACCAGCGACCCACTTCACATGTGATAATATACACGTTTCAATGCTACGCTCTCAAATCATCCCACCCTCTCCTCCCACAGAGTCCAAAAGACTGTTCTTTACATCTGTGTCTCTTGCTGTCTCGCATATAGGGTCATCGTTACCATCTTTCTAAATCCCATATATATGAGTTAGTATACTGTATTGGTGTTTTTCTTTCTGACTTACTTCACTCTGTATAATAGGCTCCAGTTTCATCCACCTCATTAAAACTGATTGAAATGCATTCTTTTTAATGGCTGAGTAATATTCCATTGTGTATATGTACAACAGCTTTCTTATCCATTCGTCTGCTGATGGACATCTAGGTTGCTTCCATGTCCTAGCTATTGTAAACAGTGCTGTGATGAACATTGGGGTACACATGTCTCTTTCAATTCTGGTTTCCTCGGTGTGTATGCCCAGCAGTGGGATTGCTGGGTCGTATGGCAGTTCTATTTCCAGTTTTTTTAAGGAATCTCCACCCTGTTCTCCATAGTGGCTGTACTAGTTTGCATTCCCACCAACAGTGTAGGAGCGTTCCTTTTTCTCTGCACCCTCTCCAGCATTTATTGCTTGTAGACTTTTTGATAGCAGCCATTCTGACTGGCATGAGATGGTACCTCATTGTGGTTTTTGATGTGCATTTATCTGATAATGACTGATGTTGAGCATCTTCTCATGTGTTTGTTAGCCATCTGTATGTCTTCTTTGGAGAAATGTCTGTTTAGTTCTTTGGCCCACTTTTTGATTGGGTCATTTATTTTTCTGGAATTGAGCTGCAGGAGCTGCTTGTATATTTTTGAGATTAATTATTTGTCAGTTGCTTCGTTTGCTATTATTTTCTCGCATTCTGAAGGCTGTCTTGTCACCTTGCTTATAGTTTCCTTTGTTGTGCAAAAGGTTTTAAGTTTAATTAGGTCCCATTTGTTTATTTTTGCTTTTATTTCCATTACTCTGGAAGGTGGGTCATAGAGGATCCTGCTGTGATTTATGTCAGAGAGTGTTTTGCCTATGTTTTCCTCTAGGAGTTTTATAGTTTCTGGTCTTAAGTTTAGATCTTTAATCCATTTTGAGTTTATTTTTGTGTATGGTGTTAGAAAGTGTTCTAGTTTCATTCTTTTACAAGTGAAAGGAACTTTTAGTATGCTCAGCTTCCCCCACACTCAGGGTGACGCTATCCCTGGAAGGTAGAGGGTAGAGGCAGTTGGACCACTGAGGATCCACTGTCAAGATACAGACATTTCTCCATCCTGTACCAGAGATAGCATTAGCAGAAGGGACTGGGTGCGATCCATCAGCTGGACTAGCATCTAAGAGCTGGAAAAACCACTAACCAGTATTCAGAGTGGGAGGAAAGGGACAAAACAAGAGATCTGGTTATCGGGAAGCTTGGCACTTAGCGCTCACTAAGGATAAACTGAAGGGAACGGGGCTGTGGTGGAAACTTTCCTAAGATATTTTATCAATAAAGAAACAGCTTCTCCCAGTGGGATTTATAAGAGCCATAGCATAAAGAATGGCATGTTGGCCGCGGGTCCCAGCAGCTCGGGCAGCGGGAAGGGCAGCAGCGGTCAGGCTACTCAGCCTCGCGAAGGCTCTATGCGCGCGCGGCCCTCAGGCTCCCAGCTCTAGCCTGCCCCGCCGCAGCGATGCCCAAGAGGTAGGTCAGCTCCGCAGAGGGGGCGGCGAAGGAGGAGCCCAAGAGGAGATCGGCGAGGTTGTCAGCTAAACCGGCTCCTGCAAAAGTGGAAGCCAAAAAAGGCGTCGGGAAAGGATAAATCTTAAGACAAAAAAAATGCAAACAAAAGGGAAAAGAGGAGCAAAGGGAAAACAGGTGGAAGTGGCCAACCAAGAGACTAAAGAAGACTTACCTGCAGAAAATGGAGAGACTAAAATCGAGGAGAACCCGACCTCTGATGAAACAGAAGAAAAAGAAGCCAAGTCTGATTAATACCACACACCCAGTCCAGTCAGTGGTCCCTGTTTCCCTTTTTGTACAATCCAGGGGAATATTTTTATCAAGTATTTTGTAAGTGCAAGTTTTTTAGTAGCTCTGAGACATTTTTTAAAAGGAGGAAATCCCACCTCATCCCATTTTTAAGTGTAAATGCTTTTTTTTAATGAGGTGAAATCATTTGCTCGTTGTTTATTTTTTGGTACAACCAGAAAATAGTGGGATATTGGATATGGAAGGCTTTGATTGTCTTGGGTGTCAGCTTAACATTCCATAGATGGGGGTAACTTTTATATCCTATAATACAAAAGCATACTAAATGGCAATTTGGAGTCAGTTGTGTGTTTAATGTCTTGAACACTTTAAATTACTCCTCTTCCCATATTGTTTTGGTAGAATTATTTCCTATAGCAAACTACTCCTTGATCTTGGCTCTCCTGGTCAGAATTTTGCGTACTCTATATCTTTGGTCGTGATAGTTCAGTTTTCCTAGTAACTTGGTTAATGTGCTGTGAACGATTGACAGTTTGAGTATGTAGTGTGTATGATATTAAATTGTGAGTCAGTGGGACGTATGATGTAACAGAATATCAATATTTGAAGATAATTGGTACTTGATATCCTGTTAAGGAAAATTTGCTCCAAATTTTAAGCTGGAAAGTCACTGGAATAACTGTTAAGAATCACAATTACATGATTTTTTCAATTTCTGGTATGTATATGAAGAATTGTGTACAAACTGAAATGTCTGTGTAGTGATCCTCAAAACAACCAATAAAAACTCAATTATAAAAGAAGAAAACAACAGTGACATGTTGTGTGTATGGGAGTGGTTACTATGACATAAATTGCTCAATATAGTAAACCAATCCCTTTTTCCTCTAATTGAAGGTTTGGTTTAAGAATATGAGGGTCAAGGGGAGGAGATGTCAGAGGGCATTAATGTTAGGAAATATGCCCCCCCAGGCCACCCTGTGGGCATAATCTCGGATGGGCCCTGTAATCCCATCCTTGTTCTGGAGCCCGATTGGAGAAGGGTTCTTCTGGAGCCACTGTCATGCAGGTGGCCTGTGCCATCCATGCCTCCTCTGCCCTTGTGTCCCTCTGGCCAGGCTGAAGTTGGCCCAGAATCATCCCCTGTCACCTGCGACCATGCTGTAGTCCCTCATGAGTAAGATGTGGTCTCTATGACAGTTTTTCTGAAGTATTTTTCTGCCAGGTTCCTATTATGCACAACACAGTACCAAGAGCACTTCAGCAAATGCCTGTTAAATGAGTTGAATAAATGCAAAAAGTCAGTGCCCCCCTTTTAAAGTAGGGCACATTTTTGTATTTTTCAATAAAGAGGGAAATTCTCAGCATCTTTGTTTTTGTGTGTCAAATGGGGTTAAGTGTGAACAGATTGGAATTTCTAAGGGAATGTCATTCACACAGAATGGTAAGGAAGCCTCCTATTAGGAGGTGCCATCCCCCAGTCATTGGCAGTGGGCCTGTGTGCATGATAGAAGTTTTCCAAGTACCCAAGGTATGTTTATACTGACTCATACTTTTTTTCCCTCCACCTTCCATTATCCCATCCTCACCCTCACCCTTTGGTATTGCATGCACATGCAAGATGGGGTGGGATGAGTCCCCAGTGAGAGAACAGTTTATTTCCAGGCAGGGTAGAGTCCCACCCATGGTAATTTAAACATTCAGCCCAATGCTGGAAACAAGGGACGCTTCCTAAGAGGCTACATTACAGGGATTCATGGGAAGGTGGCAGCCGAGCATTCATCCCACATGCTCCAAATTCTGTTCACTGTCCTCTCTGGGGAGAAGATGGGGGAATGGGAGTCCTGGCACACGGGTTCTGCTGCTTCAAAGGCAACACAGAGGAGACCCCATGAGGCCAGTGAGGCGTATTGCACCTTCCTCAAAAGCAATCACACCTTCAAATGTATTATCTTCCTTGAGATAACCTTGATTCCTGCTAATTCAACACCAAAATGGATTATTTTGGTTAGTGCTGTGCAAAGCAAGAAGAGCAGCTTCCCAAGCAGCATCCTCAGGCCCACTTTTTAAAAAGCATTAAGTTCTCAGTACAACCTTGGCTCGGAGCAGTGCAAGGCTTCTTTAATGTTCAGTTCAGTTCAGTTCAGTTCAGTTGCTCAGTCATGTCTGACTCTGTGACCCCATGGACTGCAGCACACCAGGCTTCCCTGTCCATCACCATCTCTCAGAGCTTGCTCAAACTCATGTCCATCATGTCAGTGATGCCATACAACCATCTCATCCTCAGGACTGATTTCCATTAGGATTGACTGGTTTGATCTTGCAGTCCAAGGGACTCTCAAGAGTCTTCTCCAACACCACAGTTCAAAAGCATCAATTCTTGAAGGTGGTTTCTGCTTTATTGACTATGCCAAAGCCTTTGACTGTGTGGTTTCTGTTAAATGTGTTTAATTGTGAACACGGAGGTCCTACTGTGAAGTGATTGCTGAGATAAAGTGCCTTGATTACATTGGAATTTCCTCTCACAAGGGTTCATCCCAGACTAGTTTCACAGCTTAGATGTTCCCAGTGGAGAGGCTCTGTTCTGGGGGAAAAAGCATGTGCTTTAGGCTGTGCTTCCACTACTTTCACTCCTCTCTTCTCTCCCTCAGCACTGTGGTTGTGTGTGATGTGGGCCTTCTGCACAGAGAGGAGGGGAGTGCACCCTGAGGCCCAGCCTCTGTTGGGAGAGAGGAACAACTGGGCCCCAGTGTGCGCATGTTGCCATCCTCACCAGATGCTTTTGAAAACAGAATTTCTCATTTCTGAGTATTGACCCCTGACGTTTTTAAACATCAGATTCCTCAAACTTCAAAAATACAACTACAGCATCTTGTACAAACAAAAGCCACCGGACACTATCAGACCCAATTCTGAACCCTGCTAGTCTTTGTTGACAGCTGAGCAGGTGGCTTTGCCATACAGAGACTGGAAGTCAGACAGTATTCAGCACAGATCCTGCAGTTAACATACATACACACCTAGTGTGGCACACTTGCAGAGACTCAGACTACCTGGAAGAATAGCCGATACCCTTCCCCATAACTGACGGATTTTAAAGAGACAAATATACTATTTTTAATGCGTCTCTACTTCTTCTTGGTTCCAGAAGAATTAAGGCAGGATGGTGAGATGAGGCAGAGGAAATATTCGAAACATTGCTACAGAGAGTAATTTCCCCTCAGTCTAAGGTCTAAAAGGGACAGGTCTTTTAAAATGAGTCCTACAAAAAAGCATTTCTCTTAATGTGTACTTCAAATACCGCAAAGGTAAAGAAATTAATTCTTTTAATATAAGGAAATTAACACTGATTTGTAAAAACAGTCTTTAACACTGGCTACCATCAAATAGGTTTACTCAAGATCGGTGGTCTTTCTTGAGGTTACTTTTGGCTGAAAAGCTATAAACACAATCTCAGAAAGACAGGAGTAGTTTCAGCATCTTACAATAATCTAAAAATTACTTTAAAAAACCTTTATATCTTGCTTTCTAAAGCTTTTAAAGTTGTTTCACATCCAATAATACAGCTGTGAAAAGTGAATTTTTAAATAAAGAGTTACTTTAAATGTATACAAAGAAGGGGAATGGAGTTTGTTCTGAGGTGTTATTTCTTTTTTAAGAATAGAAGTATACTTACCTGAGTTCTGATCATGGGGTGTTGGGCTTATAATTGAGCAGCTCTGAACACATAAACTGTTCTAAACCAAACTGAGTGACACACCAGCAAAGAAGAGATTAAGGGTTGTATCCTCCCCCAGCATCCTGGCTTCCCAGGTGGCTCAGTGGTAAAGAATCCACCTGCCTACTACAAAGCCACAGTCATCAAGACAGTATGGTACTGGCACAAAGACAGAAATATAGATCAATGGAACAGAATAGAAAGCCCAGAGATAAATCCACAAACCTCTGGACACCTTATCTTCGACAAAGGAGGCAACACTATACAATGGAAAAAAGACAACCTCTTTAACAAGTGGTGCTGGGAAAACTGGTCAAGCACTTGTAAAAGAATGAAACTAGAA
The DNA here is from genome assembly GCF_910594005.1 of Cervus elaphus. Lineage (NCBI taxonomy): Eukaryota > Metazoa > Chordata > Mammalia > Artiodactyla > Cervidae > Cervus > Cervus elaphus. The sequence continues at coordinate 42,994,710 of NC_057848.1, read as the reverse complement.
CACTTTCTAACACCATACACAAAAATAAACTCAGAATGGATTAAAGATCTAAATGTAAGACCAGAAACTATAAAACTCCTAGAGGAGAACATAGGCAAAACACTCTCCGACATAAATCACAGCAAGGTCCTCTATGACCCACCTCCCAGAATATTGGAAATAAAAGCAAAACTAAACAAACGGGACCTAATGAAACTTAAAAGCTTTTGCACTACAAAGGAAACTATAAGTAAGGTGAAAAGACAGCCCTCAGATTGGGAGAAAATAATAGCAAATGAAGAAACAGACAAAGGATTCATCTCAAAAATATACAAGCAACTCCTGCAGCTCAATTCCAGAAAAATAAATGACCCAATCAAAAAATGGGCCAAAGAACTAAACAGACATTTCTCCAAAGAAGACATACAGATGGCTAACAAACACATGAAAAGATGCTCAACATCACTCATTATTAGAGAAATGCAAATCAAAACCACAATGAGGTACCATTACACACCAGTCAGGATGGCTGCTATCCAAAAGTCTACAAGCAATAAATGCTGGAGAGGGTGTGGAGAAAAGGGAACCCTCTTACACTGTTGGTGGGAATGCAAACTAGTACAGCCGCTATGGAGAACAGTGTGGAGATTTCTTAAAAAACTGGAAATAGAACTGCCATATGACCCAGCAATCCCACTTCTGGGCATACACACTGAGGAAACCAGATCTGAAAGAGACACGTGCACCCCAATGTTCATCGCAGCACTGTTTATAATAGCCAGGACATGGAAGCAACCTAGATGCCCATCAGCAGATGAATGGATAAGGAAGCTGTGGTACATATACACCATGGAATATTACTCGGCCATTAAAAAGAATTCATTTGAATCAGTTCTAATGAGATGGATGAAACTGGAGCCCATTATACAGAGTGAAGTAAGCCAGAAAGATAAAGAACATTACAGCATACTAACACATATATATGGAATTTAGAAAGATGGTAACGATAACCCTATATGCAAAACAGAAAAAGAGACACAGAAATACAGAACAGACTTTTGAACTTTGTGGGAGAATGTGAGGGTGGGATATTTCAAAAGAACAGCATGTATACTATCTATGGTGAAACAGATCACCAGCCCAGGTGGGATGCATGAGACAAGTGCTCGGGCCTGGTGCACTGGGAAGACCCAGAGGAATCGGGTGGAGAGGGAGGTGGGAGGGGGGATCGGGATTGGGAATACATGTAAATCCATGGCTGATTCATATCAATGTATGACAAAACCCACTGGAAAAAAAAAGTAATAAAAAAAAAATATAGCAATCACAAATTCATTTTTAAAAATCCCTTCCACAATAGCAACAGAAATTGTATAATACCCACGAATCAATTTAATTAAAGTGAAACAATACATACATGAGTAATACAAATGAAATTTTTCTGAAGAAATAGAAAATTTAAATAAATTAAGGCTACACAACTGAATGTATCTCAATATTGTAAATATCCCAGGTATTTGTAAATTAATGTGTATATCCAATGCAATCTCAGAGAAAATATCAACACATTTTTTGAAATGGATCTGACAACCTTATACTAAAATTTTTCTAAAAGAGAAATTATGCTAGAATTCCCAAGATAAGTTCTTAAAAGAGGAACAATGAGGGTGTACTTGTGTGGATCTGCACAGAGGTTCTTGTGCAACCAGATTGTATAACACACAATTAAAAATCTGCAGTAATTAGAGTATTAGCAAAAGAATAGACAAATAGATAAAGAAAATAGAACAGAGAGTTTTAAAACGGACCAGAGTACAAATCAGAATTTGGTACCTGAAAAGAGGTTTTTTAATGTAATGGGTAAAAGATTGTAATGAATTCTGTTGTCAAAGTGTCCATTCATTTAGGTAAAAATGTTAGATTCTGCTTCATACTAATCTCAAAAGTTGATTCCAGAAGGATTTAAAAAGTAAACAGTGAAATCAAAACTTTAAAAAATAGTTGAAGGAAATATAAGAGAATGTATATTCAACTGATTGGTAAGAAAGCCTTCTTGAACAAGATACATACACACAGGTTGTAAGTGAGAAAAAGATTGATAATTTTGACCTCATCAGAATTTAAAACCTCTGCTAAAAAGGACACCATAAACAGTTAAAACGTTAACAACAGATTGAAAAATGTATATGTTTACAACATATACATTAATCAAAAAATATTAATTATTTATTATAATATACAGCTCAGTTCAGTCACTCAGTCATGTCCAACTATTTGCAACCCCATGAACCGCAGCATGCCACACCTTCCTGTCCATCACTAACTCCTGGAGTCTACCCAAACCCATGTCCATTGAGTCGGTGATGCCATTCCATCTCATCCTCCGTCATCCCCTTCTCCTCCCACCTTCAATCTTTCCCAGCATCAGGGTCTTTTCAAATGAGTCAGCTCTTTGCATCAGGTGGCCAAAGTATTGGAGTTTCAGCTTCAGCATCAGTCCTTCCAATGAACAACCAGGACTGAGCTCCTTTAGGATGGACTGGTTGGATATTCTTGCAGTCCAAAGGACTCTCAAGAGGCTTCTCCAACACCACAGTTGAAAAGCATCAATTCTTCGGCGCTCAGCTTTCTTTATAGTCCAACTCTCACATCCACACATGACCACTGGAAAAACCATAGCCTTGACTAGACAGACCTTTGTTGGCAAAGTAATGTCTCTGCTTTTTAATATGTTATCTAGGTTGGTCATAGCTTTCCTTCCAAGGAGTAAGTGTCTTTTCATTTCATGGCTGCAATTATCATCTGCAGTGATTTTGGAGCCCCAAAAAATAAAGTCAGCCACTGTTCCCACTGTTTCCCCACCTATTTGCCATGATGTGATGGGACCAGATGCCATGATCTTAGTTTTTTGAATGTTGTGTTTTAAGCCAGCTTTTTCACTCTCTTCTGTCACCCTCATCAAGAGGCTCTTTAGTTCGTCTTCGCTTTCTGCCATTAGAGTGGTGTCATCTACATATCTGTGCGTAGTCCCTCAGTCGTGTCCAACTCTATGCAACCACAAGGACTGTAGCCCACCAGGCTCCTCTGTCCATGGAGATTGTCCAGGCAAGAATACCGGAGTGGGTTGCCATGCCTTCCTTCAGGGAATCTTCCCAAACCAGGGATCAAACCCAGGTCTCCCACATTGCAGGCAAATTCTTTACTGTCGGAGCCACCAGGGAAGCCCCTGCATATCTGAGGTTGTTGATATTTCTCCCAGCAACCTTGATTCCAGTTTGTGATTCATCCAGCTCAGCATTTCACATGATGTACTCTGCATATAAGTTAAATAAGCACAGTGACAATATATAGCCTTGACGTACTCCTTTTGCAATTTTGAACCAATCTGGTGTTCCATGTTCAGTTCTAACTGTTGCTTCTTGACCTGCATACAGGTTTCTCAGGAGACAAGTAAGATGGTCTGGTATTCCCATCTATAAGAATTTTCCACAGTTTGTTATGATCCACCCAGTCAAAAGCTTTAGTGTAATCACTGAAGCAGTGAAAGTGAAGTCACTCAGTTGTGTCCAACTCTTTGGGACCCCATGGGCTGTAGACTGCCAGGCTCCTCCATGGGATTTTCCAGGCAAGAATACTGGAGTGGTTTGCCATTTCCTTCTCCAGGGGATCTTCCCGACCCAGGAATTGAAGCCAGGTCTCCCACACTGCAGGCAGACTCTTTACCATCTGAGCCACCAGGGAAACAGAAGTAGATGTTTTTCTGGAATCTCCTTGCTGTTTCTATGATCCAGTGAATGTTGGCAACTTGATCTCTCATTTTTCTGCCTTTTCTAAATTCAGCTTGTACATCTGGAATTTCTTGGTTCATACACTGCTGAAGCCTAGCTTGTAGGATTTTGAGCTGAAAGATTGAGTGCAGCACTTTAATAGCATCGACTTTTAGGATTCGAAATAGCTCAGCTAGAATTCCATCACCTAGCTCTGTTTGTAGTAATGCTTCCTAAAGCATACTTGACTTCACATTCCAGGATGTCTGGCTCTACGTGAATGACCACACCATTGTGGTTTATCTAGGTCATTAACATCTTTTTTGCATGGTTCTTCTTCACATTTTTGCCACCTCTTCTTAATCTCTTCTGCTTCTGTTAGGTCCTTGGGTTTTACTAAAGCTGAGCTGACCAGGAGGCAGAGAAATAACCAATTCAAGCTCCTTCTAGCCTTCTTGTCTCTGCTAAAGGGAAGGGTGGGAAAGTTGAGAGGCACTTGTAAATGTCACAGTTCAGGGAGAGAGGCTCAGTAAAAGACTGAGATCCAATCATAGGACTACAGACTGCTTCCCCTGTCCCCAAGCTTACCACCACATCAACAGTGCTCCTGTATAATAAAAGTGGATTACAGCTGAAAGAACTGCAAGCTCTGACTCTAAGAAAAAGCCTCTAGGGACTTCCCCAGTGGTTCAGTGGTTAAGAATCCACCTTGCAATGCAAGGGATGCAGGTTTGATCCCTGGTCAGGGAACTAAGATCCCCCATGTCTCAAGGCAGCTAAGCCTGAGTGCCACAACTATTGAGCCCAAGTACCACAATAAAAAAGATCCCCCATGATCCATCAAAGATCCCACCACAGCCAAATAGTAAATAAATAATTTTTTTTTAAAAGAAGAAGCCTCTAAGGAAACGCAAAAATGACAGGGGAGACGAACAAGGATACTAGTAGAAATTTTAACCTCTGACACCCACCACTAACAGTAAACACAGCCTGATTCCTAGCCAGATAAACACAAAAAAACCTCACAAGAAAAAAAACATCTACTTCAGTTCTTTTATCCAATACATCATGACTGGCTTTCAACAAAAATTTACAAGGCATGCTAAAAATAAAAAGAAACATTCAAAAGAGAGAAAGCAGGCATCAGAGCCAGACTAAAATATGGCAGAGATTTTTGTAATTATTGAATCTAGAATTTAAAATAACTATGATTAATATACTAAGGTTTGTAATGAAAAAAGTGGACAAGATATAAGAACAGATGAGTAATGTAAGCTGGAGATAAAAACTCTAAGAAAGAATCAAAAGGAAAAGCTAGAAATCAAAAACAGTGACAGAAATGAAAAATGTCTTTGATGGGTTTATCAAAAGACTGGATGAGGCAGGTAAAAATCAGTGAGGTAAAAGATAAAACAATAGAAACATCCCAATATGACAATGGAAATATTTTTAAAAGCTTAACCCTAAAAACAAAACCCCACACACCATTTATATTAGCACCTCAAAACTGAGATACTTGTGTATGAACCTAAGAAAATATATGCAGTATCTCAATATCTATATGCGGAAAACTATAAAACTCTGATGTAAGAAGTCAAAAGTAGATCTGAATAAATGAAGAGATATTCTATGTTTATGGATAGGAAGACTTGATAATGTTAAGAAGTAAGTTCTTCCCAACTTGATCTATAGATTGAACACAATCCCAATCAAAATTCCAGCAAGTTACCTTGGAGAAATTGACAAATTGATCCTAAAATTTATATGTAAAGGCAGAAGACCCAGAATGGCCAAATTAACACTGAAGAAGAACAAAGCCAGAAGACTGACACTATCCAACTTCAAGACTCACTATAAATCTACTATAATCAAAATAGTGTGGTACTTCCAAATTCAGTTCAGTTCAGTTGCTCAGTCATGTCTGACTCTTTGCGACCCCATGGACTGCAGCATGCCAGGTGTCCCTGTCCATCACCAACTCCCAGAGCTTGCTCAAACTCATGTCCATCGAGTCAGTGATGCCATCCAACCATCTCATCCTCTGTCATCCCTGTCTTCTCCTGCCCTCAATCTTTCCTAGCAACAAGGTCTTTTCAAATGAGTCAGCTCTTCGCATCAGGTGGCCAAAGTATTGGAGTTTCAGCTTCAGTGTCAGTCCTTCCAATGAATATTCAGGACTGATTTCCTTTAGAATTGACTGGTTTGATCTCCTTGCAGTCCAAGGGACTCTCAAGAATCTTCTCCAGCACCACAGTTCAAAAGCATCAATTCTTCATATTAAAAGCAATGCCTTTGATATGAAACATGTTACTTTATTGGACTGACCAGGGTTGGGTTTGAGGTACTGAGTAAACGATGGGTCAGATTTAGGGTTATGAATAGGTAGACAAGGTTTTGGAGAAGAAATGGCAACCCACTCCAGTATTCTTGCCTAGAGAATGCTGTGGATAGAGAAGCCTGGTGGGCTGCTATCCATAGGGTCACATAGAGTCGGACACGACTGAAGTGACTTAGCATGCATGCATGCGTTGGAGAAGGAAATGGCAACCCACTCCAGTATTCTTGCCTGGAGAATCCCGGGAATGGAGGAGCCTGGTGGGCTGCCGTCTATGGGGTTGCAGAGTCGGATACAACTGAAGCAACTTAACATCAGTAGCAGGCAAGGTTTGGAGCAGGGTGAGTTATAGATAGGGTATTAATGTGAAGTTTGGACTGTAAAAGAAGAGGGAGTAAGAGTAAAATCATTATGTGGTGTCTCATGTCTAAGGGGAGAAAATGATATAAGTAAGAATCCAGGTGTAGAAATCAATTTGGGTAGGTGTGAACTCTATGAAATCTCCCTGGAGCCAAAGATCAGTTATAAAGTCAAGGAATAAGGGGAGATCAATAATAGTGGTGTTTCCAGGAAAGGTAAGGGCTTGTGTTACTATGTGAAGGAAAGTGGATAATGAATTCATCTAGGCTGATCACAGTAAGAGGAGGACCACGCCCAGAAAAACAAGAACTATGGAGAAGTAGGTAAAACAGAGGGAAAGCTTTAGAATGATAGTCCACGCAGGGGGAGACACAGAGTAAAGTACTACTGTGAATAGGGTAAGTAGGGGCAATCCCAGCCCAATTAGTAACAAATACATCTATTTTTGTTTTACTTGTCGATATTTGTTTTTCTGCCACAGGGACAGCAGACCTGGGTATGGCATAAGCCCTCTTGGAGGAGGTCACTGTTAACCCCACCATAGAGCTGCCAGAACTTACACAGGACTGGGAAATAGACTCTTGGAGGGCACAAACAGAACCTTGTGCACCAGGACCCAGGAGAAAGGAGCAGTGACCTCACAAGAGTGACCCAGACTTGGCTGTTTGTGTCCGGGAGTCTCCAGTGGAGGCATGGGTCAGTGGTGGCCTGCTGCAGGGTTGGGGGTACTGAGTGCAGCAGTACATGCACAGGATCTTTTGAAGAAGATCACCATTATCTGAATGACTCGTGGTTTTGCCCACTTTCTTCAATTTAAATCTGAATTTGGCAATAAGGAGTTCATGATCTGAGCCACAGTCAGCTCCTGGTCTTGTTTTTGCTGACTGTATTTCTCCATCTTTGGCTGCAAAGAATATAATCAATCTGATTTCAGTGTTGACCATCTGGTGATGTCCATGTGTAGAGTCTTCTCTTGTGTTGTTGGAAAAGGGTGTTTGCTATGACCAGTGCATTCTCTTGGCAAAACTTTATCAGCCTTTTCCCTGCTTCATTTTGTACTCCAAGGTCAAATTTGCCTGTTACTCCAGGTACCTCTTGACTTCCTACGTTTGCATTCCAGTCCCCTATAATGAAAAGGCATCTTTTTTTGGTGTTAGTTCTAAAAGGTCTTGTTGGTCTTCATAGAACCATTCAACTTCAGCTTCTTCAGAATTACTGGTCGGAGCATAGACTTGGATTACCGTGGTATTGAATGGTTTGCCTTGGAAATGAACAGAGATTATTCTGTTGTTTTTGAGATTGCATCCAAGTACTGCATTTCGGACTCTTTTGTTGACTGTGATAGCTATTCCATTTCTTCTAAGGGATTCCTGCCCACAGTAGTAGATACAATGATCATCTGAGTTAAATTCACCCATTCCAGTCTATCTCAGTTCGCTGATTCCTAGAGTATCAATGTTCACTCTTGCCATCTCCTGTTTGACCACTTCCAATTTGCCTTGATTCATGGACCTAACACTCCAGTTTCCTATGTAATACTGCTCATTACACCATTGGAACTCGCTTCTATGACCAGTCACATCCACAACTGGGTGTTGTTTTTGCTTTGGCTCCATCCCTTCATTCTTTCTGGAGTTATTTCTCCACTGATCTCCAGTAGCATATTGGGCACCTACCGACCTGGGGAGTTCATCTTTCAGTGTTCTCTCTTTTTGCCTTTTCATACTGCTCATGGGGTTCTCAAGGCAAGAATACTGACATGGTTTGCCATTACTTTCTCCAGTGGACCATATTCTGCCAGACCTCTCCACCATGACCCGTCCGTCTTGGGTGGCCCCACACGGCATGGCTTAGTTTCATTGAGTTAGGCAAGCTGTGGTCCATGTGATCAGATTAGCTAGTTGTCTGTGATTGTGGCTTCAGTCTGTCTGCCCTCTGATGCCCTCTCTCAGTGCCTACCATCTTACTTGGGTTTCTTTTACTGATAGACAGAGTGCCTGATGAACTATGGACGGAGGTCCATGACATTGTACAGGAGACAGGGATCAAGACCATCCCCAAGAAAAAGAAACGCAAAAAAGCAAAATGGCTGTCTGAGGAGGCCTTACAAATAGCTGTAAAAAGAAGAGAAGTGAAAAGCAAAGGAGAAAAGGAAAGATACATCCATTTGAGTGCAGAGTTCCAAAGAATAGCAAGGAGAGATAAGAAAGCCTTCCTTGGTGATCAATGCAAAGAAATAGAAGAAAACAACAGAATGGGAAAGAATAGAGATCTCCAAGAAAATTAGAGATACCAAGGGAGCTTTTCATGAAAAGATGGGCTCAATAAAGGACAGAAATCTAACAGAAGGAGAAGATATTAAGAAGAGGTGCAAGAATACACAGAAGAATTGTACGAAAAAGATCTTCACAACCCAGATAATTACGATGGTCTGATCACTCACCAAGAGCCAGACATCCTGGAATGTGAAGTCAAGTGGGCCTTAGGAAGCATCACTACGAACCGAGCTAGTGGAGGTGATGGAATTCAAGTTGAGGTATTTCAAATCCTGAAAGATGATGCTGTGAAAGTGCTGCCCTCAATATGTCAGCAAATTTGGAAAACTCAGCAGTGGTCACAGGACTGGAAAAGGTCAGTTTTCGCTCCAATCCCAAAGAAAGGCAATGCCAAAGAATGCTCAAACTACTGCACAATTGCACTCATCTCACATGCTAGTAAAGTAATGCTCAAAATTCTCCAAGCCAGGCTTCAGCAATTTGTGAACCGTGAACTTCCAGATGTTCAAGCTGGTTTTAGAAAAGGCAGAAGAACCAGAGATCAAATTGTCAACATCCTCTGGATCATCGAAAAAGCAAGAGAGTTCCAGAAAAACATCTATTTCTGCTTTATTGACTATGCCAAATCTTTGACTGTGTGGATCATAAATAAACTGTGGAAAATACTGAAAGGGATGGGAATACCAGACCGCCTGACCTGCCTCTTGAGAAATCTGTATGCAGGTCAGGAAGCAACAGTTAGAACTGGACATGGAACAACAGACTGGTTCCAAATCAGGAAAGGAGTACCTCAAGGCTGTATATTGTCACCCTGCTTATTTAACTTACATGCATAGTACATCATGAGAAATGCTGGGCTGGATGGAGCACAAGCTGGAATCAAGATTGCTGGGAGAAATATCAGTAACCTCAGAGATGCAGATGACACCACCCTTAAGGCAGAAAGTGAAGAAGAACTAAAGAGCCTCTTGATGAAAGTGAAAGAGGAGAGTGCAAAATCTGGTTTAAAACTCAATATCCGGAAAACTAAGATCAAGGCATCTGGTTCCATCACTTCGTGGCAAATAAATGGCGAAACAGTGGAAACAGTGAGACTATTTTCTTGGGCTCCAAAGTTACTGCAGATGGTGACTGCAGCCATGAAATTAAAAGATGCTTGCTCCTTGGAAGAAAAGTTGTGACCAACCTAGACAGCATATTAAAAAGCAGAGACATTACTTTGCCAACAAAGGTCTGTCTAGTCAAGGTTATGGTTGTTCCAGTGGTCATGTATGGATGTGAGAGTTGGACTGTAAAGAAAGCTGAGTGCCAAAGAATTGATGTTTTTGAACTGTGGTGTTGGAGAAGACTCTTGAGAGTCCCTTGGACTGCAAGGAGACCCAACCAGTCCATCCTAAAGGAGCTCAGTCCTGGGTGTTCACTGAAAGGACTGATGCTGAAGCTGAAACTCCAATACTTTGGCCACCTGATGTGAAGTGACTCATTGGAAAAGACCTTGATGCTGGGAAAGATTGAAGGCAGGAGGAGTAGGGGACGACAGAGGATGAGATAGTTGGATGGCATCACCGACTCAATGGACATGAGTTTGAGTAAACTCTGGGAGTTGCTGATGGACAGGGAGGCCTGCCATGCTGCAGTCCATGGGGTCGCAAAGAGTTGGACACAACTGTGCGGCTGAACTGAGTGACTGACTGAGGTCCCTCTGTATAAGCATTAAGTCAGCTGAATTCGTTTGATGAGGCTTTGGGAGAGAGCAATCTGCATGTTCTCTCATGAGGTGTCTAACAAGGCCAAGGATGGGAAGATAATCCCCAGCAAGGGGCTGGCAGTAGGGAACTGACCTAAGAGAAAAGGGAGTCCGTGCGGTGTAGCCCTAACGTGCACCAAAGCCATGGAAAGGAGTTCAGTCCATGGCCTTTGTAGTTCTAGAGTTTGGTTAGGTCCGTTTTGAGAATAGAATTTGCCTTTTCTACTTTTCCCGTTGATTGGGGTCTGTGAGGAATATGTAATTTCCAGGTTATGCCAAGGGATTGGGCTACCTGTTGAGTGATTTGGGAGATTAAAGCTGGCCCATTATCAGATTGGAGAGTGGGAGGCCAAAGCGAGGGATGATTTCTCGTATGAAAAACTGTGTTACCTCTGAGGCAGTTTTTGACCTCGTAGGAAAAGCCTTAATCCACTCTAAAAAAGTGTCTACTAGAGTGAGCATGAGTTTTATTTTTCGTGTTGGAGGCATGTGAATGAAGTCAATTTGCCAGTCCTCTCCCGGGATATGACCTCGAGCCTCATTTGTTGAGAATGAGGGAAATAGGCTTTAGGGCTCCCTGCGGTGAGACTGATGAGCAGATAATGCAAGAGTGAGTGATTTGTTGTAAGAGTGAAAGAAGGTTAGGATAGGTGATAAGAGGTTTTAAGAGATGATAAAGAGGTTTAGTGCCTCTGTGTAGGGCCTGGTGAAGAATCTGTGTGGCCTGAGATTGGGGAAGGACAGGGTGGCCCTGTTTTTATAACCTTGTGGTTGTGCTCTCTCTTGTAATAATTGTTTTTTCTTAAGGGAGGTAAAGGGGCTTTATGTTGGAGATTACTATAAGTTGTTGAGCTGGTGATCAGAGTGAGGCTTGTTTTGCTTTTCTGTCTGCGGCATCGTTGCCCTGTGAAATGGAGCCTGAGGCCACCTGGTGACCTCGGCAATGTATGATGCCTACTTCACTTGGCATGTTAGCTGCTTTTAAAAGTTGGAGTATAAGCGGGGCGTTAGTTATGGGAGAGCCTTTAGTAGATAGGAGCCCTCGTTCCTTCCAAATGGCAGCATGTGAGTGTATGATGTGGAAAGTGTATTTAGAGCCAATGTATACTTTGCTCTCTTGTTAACTGCGAGGGTAAGAGGTCTAGTTAGTGCAATAAGTTCTGCCTTTGGGGAAGGGGTTCCCCAGGGGAGAGGTTGGGATTCAATAATTTCGGTGTCAGAGACAATTGCATATCCAGCTACTTTTTTTCCATTTGATGTCATAGAGGAGCTGCCATCAATATACCAAATAAAGTCAGGGTTATTTAAAGAGGTTGAGGAAATGTGGGAAAAATGGGTCATCAGGTCTTCTAACGCCTCTTTGCAAGTATGAATAGGGGCCTCAGAAGAATTAGGGATAAGTATGGCAGGGTTTAGAGTAGGACAGTGTTCAAAGGAAAACTCAGGAGATTTGAGAAGAGTGACATGAATTAGTTGAATGCCTGAAGGAGATAGAAGGGTCATGGATTTGTGAGAAAGTAAGTCCTTAAAGTCATCTGGTGAACGAATGACAGTGGGTTCTCCAAAAGTAAGTTTTTTACTTTCCTGAGCGAGTAGTGCAGCTGCTGCCAGAACATGTAGACAGGCTGGCCATCCTTGAATTGTGGTATCTAATTGCTTTGATAGATGAGCAACAGGGGTGAATGAGGGGCCCTGATTTTGTCCCAGAACTCCTAGGGCAATTTTGTTTCTCTCAGTAGTGTAGAGTATAAAGGGGCGAGAAATGTCGGGAAGTGTTAGAGCTGGGGCTGAAAGAATGGCTTGCTTAAGGTTGTTAAAGGCTGAACGTATATTTGATTTTAGCTCTAGGGGTTCTGAAAGATCTCCTCGGCTTGATATAAGAGTTGTGCCAAGAGGGCCAAATTAGGAATCTAGCTAACCCCAAGAAGGACTGGATCTCTGTTTCTGATGTAGGTAGTGGTAGGGTGGATATAAGGGACTTTCTATTGGTAGTAATATATCTTTTAGTTGGTGTTAAGAGGACTCCGAGATAGGTGACTCTAGAAAGAGAGAACTGAACCTTGATGGGAGATACTCGATAGCCTCGATCAGCTAGAAAATTAAGGAATTGTAGTGTGTTGTTGAGAATATGTAAGCAAAGGACTACAAAGGAGGAGATCATCCACATATTGGAGGACAGTACTTGGAGTAAGGTCAAGAGAGATTGGGTCTGATGCTCGAGCTTGGCCAAAGAAATGAGGGCTATCATGAAAGCCTTGTGGGAGGACTGTCCATGTCAGCTGTTGGGAGCAATGATTGTCTGGATCAGTCCAGGTAAAGGTAAAGAGGTCTTGAGAGTCTGGGTGTAAAGGAATAGTAAAGAAGGCATCTTTGAGGTCTAGAACAGTGAAGTGGGTAGTGGAAGAGGGAATGAGAGAGAGAAGAGTATAGGGATTTGGAACTACTGGGTGTATGGGGATAACAGCCGCATTGATAAGTCTCAGGTCCTGGACCAGGCAATAGGAGCCATTTGGCTTTTTGACAGGTAGGATAGGGGTGCTATAGGGAGAGTGAGTTGAGTGCAAGAGGCCCTGACGTAGGAGTTTAGTGACGATAGGCTTTAGCCCTTGTTGATGTTTTTGGGAGATGGGGTATTGTGGTTGATTGGGGAATTTAGAGTGGTCTTTGAGATGGATATGAACTGGAGCATGGTGAGAGGCAACAGATGAGTTGTCTGTATCCCAAACTATGGGGTTTATGGATGAGGAGGGCAATGGGGTGGGGGAAGAGGAGGTGGGGTTAAGGAGCAGTAGCCAGGCTAGATCAGAGGGTGGACTTGGGATAGTAATAGAGGCTTTGAGTTTTGAGAGAAGGTCTCTCCCAAGAATAGGAGTGGGGCATTTTGGGAGTATGAGAAAAGAACGGGAAAATGGGGTATCTTGAAATGTGCAAGGTAGAGGCTCAGTTATTCGTGGTGTAGATATTAAACCATCAACCCCCATAACAGAGAACTGAGAGACCTTGGTTTTTCCAGACTAGGCAGGCACAGCAGTGTAAGTGGCCCCTGTGTCAGTGAGAAAGGAGATCGGCTTGCCTGCCACAGTAAGAGTTACCTTGGGCTCCGTAGAGGTGATGAGAGTCGGGGCCTGGGGCGCTGCGCACCTCCAGTCTTCAGTGGCGAGTCCGAGGAGGCTGGGCAGAGCTGGGTCGGAGGACTCCTGCTCGGGACCAGGAGGGGATGTCCAGGTCCCTGGAGGGGGATTTGGGCAGTCAACCTTCCAGTGTTCCTTTATGGCACAGCTGGGACATGGACCTGGAGGGGGCCTTGGCTTTAGGCATAGGCGGGCCCATTGGCCTTCTTTGCCACATTTGAAGCAGGGCCCAGGTGGCTTCCTTTCTTTGTTGGTTGATGGAGGCTTGGAGCCATGTAGGGCAGTGGCTAAAAGGTGGTATTTGGCCTAATCTCATTGGGCCTTCTCTAGCTTTGCCTGCTCTTCCTGGTTACTGAAAATCTTAAAGGCTAAATTTAAAAGGTCTCGTTGAGGGGTTTGAGGGCCTTCTTCTGCCTTTTTTAGTTTCTTTAGGATATCTGGGGATGACTGGGAGATTAAATGGGTGTTAAGAGCAATGGTGCCCTCTGCTGAAGTGGGGTCTAATTTTATATATTTGTGTAGCACTTCCTTTAACCTGGCTAGAAATTGTGTTGGGTTTTCATCTAGTCTTTGAGTTCTTTCCTGGAGCTTATCAAAGTTGACGGCTTTATGCCCTGCCTCTTGAAGACCCACAATGAGGCAAGCACTCATATGATTATGGGCTGCTTGTCCAGGACTCCCTGCCTGATAATCCCAGTTGGGATCATCTCGGGGGACAGCCGTTGCCCCTACGGGCTTAGTGTCCTCTATCCTGTGTATCTCATCAGCATGCACCTGAGAGGCTTGCCATACTCATTCCTTCTCTTCTGGGAGAAGAGTAGAGGAAAGTATGATGTAAGTATCATGCCAGGTTAAGTCATAAGACTGGGTAAGATACTTGAATTCTTTTAGATAATTATCAGGGTCTGAGGAGAAGGAGCCAAGATACTTTTCAATCTGAGATAGATCAGTGAGGGAGAATGGGACATGAACCCGAACAATGCCTTCTGCCCCAGCTACTTCCCCTAAAGTGTGGAGGGAAGGAGCGGGGTCCTGCGGTGGTTTCCTGTTTTAAAGTTGTTTGGGACCAGTGTGGGAGGATCTAGGGAGTTTAGGGTAAAGCCTTGGGATGCTCAGGGTAGAGATTGGGGCTGAGGTCTCAGAGCTTATCTCAGTCACAAGCTGGGGAGGGGGATTGGGAGCTGCTGTGGTGGAGGGCTGCACTTGAGAAGAAGGGAGGGAGGAGGGGACGTAAGGTGGAGGTTGTGGAACTGGATCTGGAGTGGCTGCAAGGGGATTGGGAGCGCTAGGGGGTGGGCTGTGGTCAGAAGGGTCAAAGGAAGAAGAAGAAAAGTCTGAACAGGGATCAGGAGACATTGTATTAGGAGGATGTGGCCCAGAGTGGGCTAAGAGTATTTGAGAAGTAGAATAGGATTCACAGAGAGAGGCTTAAGAGTGGAGCGCGGAAAACCTGAACATAAGGGATTTCTAACCACTTGCCATTGCAGCAGCAGAAGTTATCGAGGTCCCATAGACTATTATAATCAAGAGTTCCATGTTCTGGCCATCAGGACCTGTTATCAAGTCTGTATTGTGACCAGACAGTGTTAGAATAGTAAATAAGTCTTTTTGGTCTTATCTCCTCTTGGAAACCCAAAGCTTTTAGGTTTGGGAGAAGGCATCCTAGAGGAGTAGATTTTGAGGGCTGGGATTGAGAATTTCCCATTGTGGCTGAATAGGGAGGTTAGACAAGGGCAAGAGAAAGCGAGGAGAAAGGTCCAAGAGAAAAGGCATCCCCGTTCTCAGGACTTTCTCAGAGAGTAATAATAGTCTGCTTTGAAATGGGCATCCCCTATTTCAAAGTCAGATGGGGCACAAGGCCAAGGGCCTCAAGGGCTATGGGGATCCTCCCGCCTAGTGCTAGGACTTGGAAATGAGGCGAGAGACAGGATCCAAGAGAAGGGGATTTCACTCACCCTTGTAACTGATGATATGTGGGCCAGTGTGTGGATGTCTGTCCAGCAAGGCAAGTGGAAAGTCCCATTCCCGAACTTGCCTCAGTTTCTCGGCAAGGTCCAAGGGAGGGGACCACTGGAGGTGGGCTCGTGAAAGGAGCCCACCCAGTTGTGGTGGATCTTCCCTCCCGGGTTTTGGCACTAGAATGTAAGGCGAGTGCAGAGAAAAAGAGAGCGAGCCGGGCAGTCAGGCAAGAAAAGGGAAATTTTATTAGAGGGAAAAGAGAGGGTGACTGACCCTTAAGGAGAACCAGCGTCCTCCCTTTCTGATGGAGTCCTTCTTATACCCCACCAATGAAAAATTCTCTGAAGAGATGGTCTCGTAGCCAGAGGTCTGGAATCTGGTGGTCTCACAGCTTTGAGAAGATAGGTACCAGTGTGTAAACAGGATGCCATTTGGGCAATTTGGTCAGTCTCAAGGATCACTGTGATTTATTCTTTGTTTGTTAGGTCAACATAATGAGCCATCTTATCAGTGAGACCCCCATGTGGACTCTATCACCTTGATTCATGGACCTAACATCCCAGGTTCCTATGCAATATTGTTCTTTACAGCATCTGACTTTACTTCCATCACCAGTCACATCCACAACTGGGTGCTGTTTTTCCTTTGGCTCTGTCTTTTCATTCTTTCTGGAGTTATTTCTCCACTGATCTCTAGTAGCATATTGGGCACCTACTGACCTGGGGAGTTCATCTTTCAGTGTCCTTCTATCTTTTTCCCTTATCATGCTGTTCCTCGGGGTTCTCAAGGCAAGAATACTGAAGTGGTTTGCCATTCCCTTTTCCAGTGGACCACGTTTTGTCAATTTAGATAAATCCCCTTTAATTTGCTTGGAATTGGAAACAAAAAAACGGTGTGTGTGTTTGTGCCTCCTAAGTCACTTCAGTCGTTTCCGACTCTTTGTGACACTATGGGCTGTAGCACGCCAGGTTCCTCTGTCCGTGGCATTCTCCAGGCAAGAATACTGGTGTGGGTTGCCATGCCCTCCTCCAGGGGATCTTCCCGACCCAGGAATGGACCCCACCTCTCTTACGGCTCCTGCACTGGCAGGTGGATTCTTTACCACTAGCGCCATCTAGGAACTCATACTTACATGCATACATACAATTGCTTATTTACTTACTTAGTTACACAGCTCATTGTTCATACAGCTGTTCAGTGACACGTGTCCTGTGGCCTGTCGTCTTCCCCTTTAGGTCTTTCAACTCAAAGATGAAAAAGGAACAGTCTCATGTAGAGCTTAGAATTGAGCAGCCTCATTCGGAACCCGAAGGATGAGGGAACCTTGTTGCCCCACCGGCTTCTTTACACGGCTACACACATCCCGTCCCTGAGTCAGTAGGACCGCCTAGGTCTGGGGAAGGAATTTGCCGACGTACCCGGAACTGTTTCCAAGGTTTCCTCGGGTTCTGGCGGTGGTACGGCTGCGGGTCCTGGGAGCCAAGGCAACGGAGAATTTTCCCAGGCTCGCGCGAGCGCCCTCTTCACCCACGGATTCAGGGACCCAGCAATAGCGATGGCTCCGGTGTCTGGCTCCCGCAGCCCGGAGTGGGAGGCCTCGAGCTCCGGGGGGAAGCGTCGCAGTTCTTCGAAGAGCCCTAAGCCTAGCAAATCCTCTCGCTCCCCGCGCGGCCGCCGCTCTCGCTCGCGCTCTTGCTCTCGGTCCGGAGACCGGAATGGCCTCAGCCATCAGCTGAGTGGCTCCAGCCAAGGCTCCCGAAACCAGTCCTACCGTTCGCGCTCGCGGTCACGCTCTCGAGAGCGGCCCTCCGCACCTCGCGGCGCCCCTTTCGCTTCTGCCTCCTCGTCCGCCTATTATGGCGGCTACTCACGCCCCTACGGGAGCGACAAGCCGTGGCCTAGCCTCCTGGACAAGGAGAGGGAGGAGAGCTTGCGGCAGAAGTGAGTGAGACGAACGCACTTTCTTTCGCAAGACCACCAGCCTTTAGAGTCCGATTTATCGTTCATTCCGCACCCGACTATTCGCATTTCGCTCGCTCTCCGTGACTTGCGCGCGTTTTCATCCCTTCCTTCAGTCCACCCACGATAACGCCTTATTCATCCTTTTCCATCGTTAGGTTTTTCGCTCATCCTCTGGCCCCTTCATCTAAAATGCCCTGGTCTCCCTCCCGCTACCCCTTCCAGCCTCCTGGCTTGTTGCGGGCATGGTCAAGAGCCTCGGACCTGCCGGAATTACAGCATTTACTTGGTTGTGTCGTTGTCATTAGTGATCACGTTTTCATTCCCCAGTAGACTGAGCCCTTGGAAGAGCCCAGTTTATTGATCACAAAATTTACAGTGCGGAGCACTTTGTAGGTGCGCAACCATTGCTTGTTAAATGATCAAACAGGTTTGAGACAATAGGATAAGTGAGTGGAGTTGTTTTGCAGCGACTTGGGAAGGGTTGAGATTTAAGGTTTAAATTGGAGGGGAGGAGAACCTCTGAAACAAGATGTTTGACTAAATGTAGGAAAAAATGATCTGCTAAACTGTAAGGTTGGACTACATTGAGAAAGATCTTAAGCGGTCTCAATCTTGACCATGAAAAATGAGGTCAGATTGAGATCAGATCTCCTTTAATGACAGTATTGGAGAGGAAAATGAATAAGGAAAAAGGAGAAGAATTATAATTACTGTTTTGTAAGCTTTAATTTTTATTACTTAAAATAATCGAAGTATAGTAGATATACAGTGTTTTTAAGTTACCTGTGTACAATAATATAGTGATTCACTTTTTTTTATTGATTCACTGTTTTTAAAGGTTATACTTCATTTATAGCAATTATGTGCTTTGTAAGTCTTAATATCTAATGCTTATTGAGTGTTAAATTGTGTGTCAGGCACTGTACTGATCATACTGTATGTGTTTAAAAATACAAGAAATTAAAAAGTGTTAACAGGCATTGAGGGGCAGGTTAAGGTTTCAACAGTAGGGAGATAGCTTGAGTTTTTTCCTTCCAAAAGTGGGAGGCACTAAAGCCTAGTGATTAAAAGGACAGGCTCCAGAATCAGACTGCCTGAGTCTGAAGCCCTCCTTTGTTACTTAATACTTGTGTGACTTTGGGCAAGTTACTTAACCTCTCTGAGTTCCATTTCTTCCCCGTGTAAAAGGGAAAGATTAGCACAAAAGCTTTTTAGAGATGTAATGATTTAGTGCCTGAAACACAATAAATTGCCCTTAAGTGTTAGCTGTTAGTGTTTTGTGCATGGGAACAGAAACAGTAAAAACAGTCCTGAGTTAGGTTGGAGACCGACTTCTCCAAATTAAAATTTCCAGAAAGTTACCCCCAGGCTGTGTCCATCAAAAAGCATCCAGTTTCCATACTAGACATTCCTCACCAAAAGATGTCAGAATTCCTTGGATGAAATTTGCATTTGTACATTTAGAAGATAAATAATTTTAAAGTATCCATGAAGTCGGATGGCAGGAGGGATAAGAACTTTACTGCTTGGTCTTTTTAGCCTGTCAAGCATTCTTCATCTGGTATATATGTATTCAAAGTTTAGCTATAAGTGTGTCCTCTGTTAGACTTTATGTTACTTCAAGTAGGAAACCTGAGTCTGACTCTGCACGATTATACCTTTTCCCCTGAATAAGGAAAAAAAAAATAATTTGTTTTAAAAAATCAAAAGGATTTTATTTCTCTAATAAGGTTCTTTTTTTAAACAAGTGGAGTCACAGCAGCTGAAGTTTGAAGAAGTAAACCTTAGTTTTTGTTGTGTATTGTTTGTGTGTTTATAAGGAATATCAAAAATTAAGAAATCACAAACATAAAATAATTTTGTCTTCCAAGGGTAGATAGAGAATTTACTCCTTTTTGAAAAAAGAATTAGGGGAAAAACAGAAAACAAACGCTATATCTCACTGAGTAAAGTTTTGTCAAATAAAATTTTTCTTTTACTTTCAGAGCTCCCTTTATTTTCTACTTCTAATGCTTCATTTTTATTTTCTTCATTAATTCCTGACTTTTTGAAAACGAAGGTTTGACCTTGGCCAAAGTAGAGAATTCTCTTTACTTTCATAAGGATACATAAACAAATGAAGTTATTTCCAAATGTAAGACCATTTTTGTCACATATTGCAGAAGATGAAATGAGCAGTTGGGAGCTGTGTGATGCATGTACTGGAATGACACACTGGACAGCCTCCCAGGCTGAATCTCTGGCCAGGCCTATCGGGCTGTCCGTAGTTTGTACTATTTGATAGAACATCAGATACTTCAGAACATTAGATCCTAATGTTGAGTTAGATACTAATGTTGAGCTTACTTTTTAAAAAAAAATTTTTGGCCACCTCTTGTGGCATGCGGGATCTTAGTACCTGAACCAGGGATCAAACCTGTATCACCTGTGGTGGTAGCACAGTGTCTTAAACACTGGACTGGCAGGGAAGTTCCTGAGTTTAAACCAAGTTTTATTAGTTTAAAGTTTAAAATGTAGAGGGAAAACAGGACTTAACTGGACCCCTTTGAATCTTATACATTTAGGAAACAGTTTACCTGCCTATCTCTTCTAGGAGACTAAGTGAGAGAGAGAGGATTGGAGAATTGGGAGCTCCTGAAGTGTGGGGACTTTCTCCAAAGAATCCAGAACCAGAGTAAGTGATTAAAAAATACATCTTTTATATGGCAGAAACCAACACAATATTGTAAAGCAATTATCCTTCAATTAATAAAAATAAATTTTAAATATATATACATATATAGTTTAAATGCAACATTTGTTTAAATCCAGAGTCTATGGTCAAAATTTTTGTTAAGTGAAGAACTTGAACTACAGTTCTTTTTTTCCCTCTTTCTTGTGATTTATGCTATTCTGTGCCTTGAGTTTTAAAAACATTAAACATACCTTAGGATTAAAACATGCTCCTAGTGGATTTTAGCATGCTAATTGTTCTCTTTAAATTATAATTCATGGAATGCTAATTTCCTATTCATAGAAGGGTTCAGTGTTGAAACAAATACATTAATATTATTTTGAATTATTTTTTCTCAATCCAGTAACTGATTAAATGTCAGACATTAGCATTACAAAGTTTTTAAAAATGAATATACTGAGTCAGTATTATTAAAGGCCTAATGCTTTTTTCTTTTCCTTATTTTTTTTTCCTCTGTGTTGTCATTGTTCAGTCATGTCCAGCTCTTTGCAACCCTATAGACTGTGGCTTTTCTCTCTTTGGTGCCATTCAGAAGCTGCATCTACCCTCTGCTCTATTTCTGTGTTTTCTTGAGACAAGATGCTTGACCGGTAAACCTGTAATTTGCGACAGGGTGATAAAGCATTATTATCTGAAAGTTCTTTTTTCTTCTTAAAAAACTGTTATTTTTTTCCCCACCCCCTATTATTTTTTGAGATATATTTGACATACAATATTAGTTTCAGGCATGTTATAACATGATGATTCAATATTTGTATATATTGCAAAATGATCACCATAGTAAGTCTAGTTAGCATCCGTCACCATATATAGTTATAAAAAGTTTTTTCTTGTGATGAGAACCTCTAAGATTTACTTTCTTATCACCTGTCAGATATGCAATACAGCATTATTAACTGCAGTTGCCATGCTGTACATCACATCCCCATGACTTATTTTATAACTGGAAGTTTGTACTTCTTGATCCCCATCATGTGTTTTACCCATGCTCTGCCCCCACCTTCTGTGCTCTGGCAACCATCAGTCTGTTCTCTGTATCTGTGGTGTGGTTTTTTGTTTTTTAGATTTCACATATAAGTGAGATCATGTGTTATCATTCTCTGTTTGACATTTCATTTAGCAAATGCCCTCACAGGCTGTCCATGTTGAAAATGGCAAGCTTCATTCTTTTTTAAAGATAAATAATATTCTCTTGTGGGGTATGCGTGTGTGTTTCTCATAGTTCCTTTATCCATTCATACATTCATGGATATTTGGTTGTTTTAACATTTTGGCTATTGTAAATAATGCTGCAGTGAGCATGAGAGTCCAGATATCTCTTTGAGATATTGATTTCAGTTCTGTCAGATATATATCCAGAAATGAGATTGTTAGGTGATAATGGAAGTTCAATTTTTAATTTCTTGTAGAACCTCCATTCTGGATTCTATAATAGCTGTACCATTTTATATTCTCACTGAGTGTAAGTGTTCCCTCTTTTCCATATTCTCACCAACAGTTGTTATCTTTTGTCTTTTTGATAACATTCATCCAAACAGGTGTGAAGTGATATCTCATTGTGGTTTTCATTTGCATTTCCCCAATGATTAATGATGTTGAACATCTCTTCATTACCTATTGGCCATCTGTGTGTCTTCTTTGAAAAAATGTCTATTCAGATCCTCTGCCTATTTGTGAAATTACATCATTTTTTGGTTTTGGGGTGGTTTTTTTTTTAATATTAATCCCTTCTCGGATATGATTTGCAAATGGTTTCTCTCATTCAGTCCATGCTGCAGTCCCCAGGGTTGCCAAAGAGTCAGACACAACTGAGCGACTGAACAACAACATTCAGTAGGTTGCCTTTAACACTCTTCTGATTCTTACTACCATTTTCTTTAAATTCAGCTCTGATGAACATACACCAGTAGAGGATGAAGAGCCAAAGAAAAGCACCAGTTCAGCTTCTACTTCAGAAGGTATTTTTTTAATTGAGAGCTTTTTTATTGAGAAATTTAAAAAAATACATTTATAAGTAGTTGAACATTAGACTTTACTTTTACTCAAATTGCCTGTCATCATTTCCTTTTCAGTATTTCAAATACAATAAAATTGATACTCAGAAATACTTCTGATACTTGTATATGTATGGCTGAGTCCCTTTGCTGTTCACTTGAAACTATCACAGCATTGTCAATTGGCTATACCCCAGTACAAAATAAGTTTTTTTCAAAAAATTTTAAAATTTAGAAGTAATTTTTATTTGTATTTTATGTAGAAGAAAAGAAGAAGAAGAAGAAGTCTAGTCATTCAAAAGAAAGATCCAAGAAAAGGAGGAAGAAAAAATCATCTAAAAGAAAACACAAGAAGTATTCTGATGATAGTGACAGCGACTCTGATTCTGACACAGACTCCAGTGGTAAGAAAGCCAATATCATTCTGCCCGCCTTACTTCAAAACTAGTTTTACTTCTTAAAGTTTATTTTACTTTTATTTATTTTTGGCTGTGCTGGATCTTCGTTCCTACGTGGGGGCTTTCTCTGGTTGTGGCAGGTGGAGGCTATTGTTCGTTGCGGTACACAGGCTTCTCATTGCAGTGGCTTCTCTTGTTGTGGAGCTCAGGCTCTAGAGCATGCAGGCTCAGTGGTTGTGGCGCATGGACTTAGTTGTTCCCTGGCACGTGGGATTTTCCTGGACCAGGGATTGAACCCTTTTCCCCTGCATTGGGAGGCGGATTCTTAACCACTGGACCACCAAGGAAGTCCAAAGCTTATGCTAGAAAAAGGTTCTTTAAAATAATAACCAGGAGTTTTGAACATGCACTGACTTTGTGTGGGGCACCCTGCTAGGTGCCTGATAGGCATTATTGCTGTTTAATCCACACAATCACTGTTGGACACATCTTAGAGTTGGGGAGACAGAGGACCCGAGCAGGTTATAAGTACTGCTCGCACCCAAGGTCACACAGTTGGGATTCAGAGCTAAGTGGTGTGACTCCAGAGTGGCTGTGTGTAGCTGCACAAGGCCTGTGGCACCGAACCAGGTTGGGGTCAGTCTGTGAGATGTGTGGTGCCAAACCAGGCCACAGGGGGCTGCATCAGCCCAGTGGAGCATCTCTTTTGTGAGATTCTCACACTCAGCAGTCAGCTTTGTGCGATTTTCAAAGAGGCACAACATAGGGGACCCTTCAGGCCAGCAGTTGATTTCTAGAAGACACTTCCTGTGGGGTTGCATCACAACAAAGCCGTCTTTTGGTGCCCTCCCATGGCTGGTGATTGACAGAGGGTGCCTCCTCTGAGGTCACATTTCTGTGGATTTCTCATCACAGGTACCCTGTCACTCTCCTGCAGCGTCCTGTGTGTCCTGAGAGTGACTTTCATCTCCTCATATTGCACATTCTTTCTCCTGACTCTGCCATGTGGTACAGAATCCAGCTGCCTACAGTGCCAGTCTCTCCTTGCATGCGGCTTGGCCTACTCACTGCATGGATGAACGTGCATTACTTTTGTAATAAAACTGACTTAGAAAGAACTAGCTTAAGAGTCACTTTTTCACAGTCAACCGTTCCTCACCCACCCTCTCTAAACCAGCCTGATGGTGATACTCCTCTGTGCGCCCAGAACACTGCCCCCTACTTCCCTGTCACTCAGATTCTACTGACCCCCTTCCCTCTGTGTTCCACTAGACTGAGCTCCTGGAAAGCATCCCCCCAAACACACACATCATGAAGATACTCAAACATCCAGAAAAGTGAAGGGAGTAGTGTCATTAATGCCATATACATTGCTTGTCACTCAGGTGTACCATCTGTTAGCATCTTGACATGTTTGCTTCAAATATGGATTTTTGTTGTTGTTGTTGATATATTCGAGGTAAATTACAAATATCACACTGCCACCCTAAATATCTTTGTGTCCATCTTTAAACAATAAGGACATTTTCCTATCTAATCACAATACTATTATCTCATGCAATCAAGTTAGTAATAATACCCTATAGAACCAAATGCTTAGTGCAACTTTAATTTCTGTGTCCCTCATTCCTTGTACATTTCCTAACAGTAGATGTTTGAATGAATTAAATTCTCTGTAACAACAAATAGAAGAGTTATAAGGTATTTATCTACTCAAAAGTATTAAGGTTTTAGAGTTAAAATTTTTTAAAATTGTAATATGCTTTAATTTGCAGATGAAGATACAAAAAGGAGAGCAAAGAAAGCCAAGAAAAAGGAAAAGAAGAAGAAACGCAGATCGTTGGTTTTTTTCTTTAATTTTTATTATGGAAAATTTCAAAAATATATACAATTATATAAAATGGTATAATGAACTTCTATGTAACCATCACTCAGCTTGAACAATTATCAGCTTATTGACAGTCTCTGCTGTCCACCCCCACTGTTATTTTGAAACCGGTCCCAGATATCATTTCATCCATAAAGCTGCAAGTTTCTCTAAAAGATAGGCATTCTTTAAAAAAAAAAAAAAGCACAATACTATTAATCCACATAAAATATTTAATAATAATTCTTCATTCAGATCTCAGCAGTTTTTTGAATAGTTTCCTCAAATTAGAATCTAAACAATGTACATGAATTGTGATTGGTTGATAGGTCTTTTTCATCTCTTTAAATAGATAGCTTTCCCTTCCCTTTTTGTTCCTGCAGTTTAGTTCTAGAGGAAACAATATCATTTGCCCTGGAGAGTTTCCTGCAGTGTGGATTTTGCTGGTTGTATTCTTACGGTGTCCTTTTAACATGCTTTCGGTCTTATATTTCCTGTAGATTGATAGTTAGGTCTAGACACTTGATAAGGTTCAGATTTGAGTTTTTGGTAGTACTTCATAAGTAGTACTGTGTACTTCCAGCAGGAGGCAGATAATGTCTGGTCATTTCATTTTGACATATTAACCTGCATCAATAGTCTTTGTTTAGGTCCCTTCATTAGGGATTGCAAAATGATTCTTCATTTATTAGGTAAAATAATTCTATATGAGAAGCCTACCATCATTAACTGTTTGGTTACCCTGGAGTATAGTTGGTATAGGAAGGGTGGAATAATTGCTTACTTGTTTTATGAGTTTTCAAAATAATGAGTTGAGGTTTTTTGATGTTTTTATCATCATGAGCCCAAGGATTCAGACATATTTGATGTATTTTAATCCATTATACTGAAAATTACTGATGTTCAAATTGATAAGCGCTGTTTTCTTAAACTGCTTTATTTCTGCTATCTTTCTACAACATGAGAACTATATTTTATTGTTCCCTTGAAAGTGAAAGTGTTTGTTGCTCAGTCTTATCTGACTCTTTGCGACCCCATGGACTGTAGCCCGCCAGGCTCCTCTGTCCATGGAATTCTCCGGGCAAGAGTACTGGATTGGGTTGCCATTCCCTTCTCCAGGGGATCATCCCAACCCTGGAATTGAACCTAGGTCTCCTGCATTGCAGGCAGATTCTTTACCGTCTGAGCCAGCTTATAGTGAAACATGATTTGGTTAAATAAGTTAAAATTTTTAATACAAATTCTTCTCTAACACATTTGAATAAGCTGAGCATCCAAATCATTTCAATCAGTCTTTCATTGCCTTGAAAAAGTAAGATGCCCTTTAGCCTGGGAACATTAAATCAATTTATATCAAATTATAATCAATGCAGGAAGAAATATAAGAAAAAGAAGTCTAAGAAGAGCAGAAAAGATTCCAGTGACTCAAGTTCTAAAGAGTCCCAAGAAGAGTTTCTGGAGAATCCCTGGAAGGATCGATCAAGTAGGTTCTTCTGATAGACTTTGATTTCAGAACAAATAAAACACTGAATTAACTGATTAGTTGAAATGTGAATATGTTTCTGAATATCTTTCCTGCAGAACCTGAAGAACCCTCAGATTTGATTGGCCCAGAGGCTCCCAAAACACTTGCCTCTCAAGATGATAAACCTCTGAAGTAAGTAAGAGCATGTTTATAATCTCTAAAGTGCCTTCCCAAAAGTATGGTCCTAACTTACTCTTCCAAGTATATCTTTCACTACTCCCTTATTTAGACCCAAAGTTTCTATGCACTTTTACCTTACTTCTTCCTCCAACATGCCTTCCC
This sequence comes from Cervus elaphus, assembly GCF_910594005.1. Lineage (NCBI taxonomy): Eukaryota > Metazoa > Chordata > Mammalia > Artiodactyla > Cervidae > Cervus > Cervus elaphus. The sequence goes on along the minus strand of NC_057848.1, from coordinate 42,968,394 downwards.
TTCTTTTCCCAGTCCTGGTTTCTTCACTAACCCCAATTCCTTCCTGTTAAAATCCTTAACATTTCTCAAAGCCCCTCAAAGGAGGGGCATGTGCTGATTCCCAATACCTTCCTTCCACAGGTAGGTGTGATTCCTACCCCTCTTTAATTCTTTAGTACTCACAGCATTTTATTTTGTGCATTGTAATATATATTCTACATTGTATTAGTGTTATATCCTTATTAATACATAAATTCCACAAGAACAGAGAGTATTTTTACTGTATATTACAAGCTTTGAGTTTAATAGCTACTCCTGAAGAATTTAGTGAATTGAATGAAGGGGTGGTAGTTTTTGTTTTTTGTTTTTAAAATTTTTTCTTCAAGTGTATTAGGTCTTAGTTGTAGCATTTGGGGTTTAGTTCCCTGACCAGGGATCGAACCCAGGCCCCCTGCACTGGGAATGTGGAGTCTTAGCTATTGGACCACCAGGGAAGTTCCAGGATGGTAGTTTTCAAAGTCCCCTTGAATGAAAGTTAATAGAGAACTGTTACTGTATAGCATTATTATTGGCTATAAGTCTAAAAAATATGTTAATTTAAGATATATTATTTCTCTACTTTGTATTTAAAGGGAAAAGGAATTCACTGGAGGCAGAAGCAATAAAGACAACAGCTGTAGGGAAAATTGATCCATAATTGTAAACCATGAATACATGCTCACTAACATCAGTCCTTTTATTCTTCCAAAGTATCTCTGCATTTCTGGGTTAGTAATATAGGTCACAGTGCAGTGTTCCCTAATTAAATTAAGATAATTTACATAAGGCTTCCCAGCATGCTACCCAGCAACTGTTATTCCTACTGTTTTCTGAGAGAAATGTTTTTTGTGCTTTCTTTTATAATGAACCTTTTCTTAATTCTATATTACTTTGTAGCTATGGCCATGCTCTGTTACCCGGTGAAGGTGCAGCTATGGCTGAATATGTAAAAGCTGGAAAACGTATCCCACGAAGAGGTGAAATTGGCTTGACAAGTGAAGAAATTGCATCATTTGAATGTTCAGGCTATGTAATGAGTGGCAGCAGGTATGTTCTTGGCAATGAGGTCAGTTTCCTTTATAACTACCAAAATTATATTTTGGTGATAGATTTTCATTAAGTGCCCATTTCTAACGAAAGGTAGAGTATAAATGTTGGTTTGTTATTGGGTTTATTGGTATAAATATAGTTGTCTAAAATTCCAAATAGGTATGCAACTCAGTTGTATCTCCAGCTTCAAAGAATTAGGCTTTCCAGTGTCCTTTTCTAGTTCATAGTTTGATACAGATAGTTTATCTTCTGGAGGAGATAGTTAAATTCAGTTACTTATCAGTGCCCCATGAACAGTGTGGCATTCTGGTAGTTAAGAAAGCATTTTCATAAGACAGTAAAAGTTTCTGAGTGTGCCTCTAGTTCTCTGTGGAGAACGTGAACTCTCTAGTCCTCTGGACACTGAGAATGAAGAATGAAAAAGGATATGACAGAGGTCAGTTTCAGCGTGAGAAAAGGAATATAAAATGGGGAAGAAAAAGCAAGATACCAGGAAGAACAAGGAGAGTGAACTAATAGTGTTTCAATACCAAGATCAAGCTGAATTTTAAAACTTCATAAACTTTTAAAAGTGGGCATATATTTGCACGACCCCTGAAGCATCTTCAGAATCTTGGAATTCTGAGGACTGACATTTGAAAACATTATATCTAAGAACCAATAAGACAAGAAAAAGAAATGAGAGGCACAAGAATTGGAACAAAGGATGTAACGCTGTCACTTTTTGTGAATGATAGAAAATCTTGGACTTCCCTGGTGGTCCAGGGGTTTAAGAATCCACCCTGCAATGCAGGGAACATGGGTTTAATCCCTGATCTGGGAAGATTCCACATGACTTGGGGCAACTAAGCCTATGCACCACAAATACAGAGCCTGAGCTCTAGAACCTGGGAACTGCAACTACTGAAGCCCGAGAGCCTAGAGCCTGTGCTTCACAATGAGAGAGGCCACCACAATGAGAAGGCTAGGCACCAGAGAAAGCCCATGTGCAGCAATGAAGACCCAGCACAGCCAAAAATAAAATAATTAACTTAAAAAAAAGAAAATCCTAAGGAATCCTCAGATGAATTATAAATAACAGGAATGTTTAACAAATGGTTAGATATAAAGTTAATATACAAAAATCAATTGCATTTCTGTGTGCCAGCAACAAACAACTAGAAAATATAATTAAATGAAAGGAAAACATTTATAACAGTATCATCAGAGAATATGAAGGACTTAGGAGTAAATCTTAACAAAAGAAGTCTAAGATCTTTACAGGCAAAACTATAAAACACCGAGACATTTAGTAAGACCTAAATAAATGGAGAAATACCATGTTCATGAATAGGAAGGCAATACTGTAGAGTTATCAGTTCTTGCAAAATTAAAATGTTAGACTAAAGGGCCAAGAGCAGCCATCTCATTTCTGAAGAAGAGCAGGAAGGTGATTTTTCCTACTGATATGAGGGCTTATTATGAAGCTTGCAGCACTTCACTTCAGAAAGAGTGGGGAAACAAATGAACTGTTCAGTGGAATAAAATACAGAGCCTGGTAGAGCTTTGCATGTATGGAACTTCATTACATGAAAGAGCTGCTTTCTCCAATCAGTGGGGAAAGAAGGAACTAGGCAGTAAATGGAGCAGGAAGAAAATGGTCACCTGTATGGAGAAAAATGTAAGTAGAACCCTTTATCACTATGTTTACAGCCTGAGCTACCAGGGAAGTCTAGAACCCTTTATCACTATATTTAAAAGTCGTTGCAGCTAGGTTATGGACTTAAATGTCAAAAACAACTTCATTACGCTTAGTATAGAATATGAACAGTTATCTATTAGATCTTGGGGTGGGGAAGTATTTCTTAAAGAAGACCAAAAAATGCACCAACCGCACAATAATATATTAATAACTTTACCTGAGGTAAAAGCAAGAACTTTTGTTCATTGGAACATCTTAAAATAAGTGAAAAGACAAGTTCCAAGCTGGGATAAGATCTTGTAATACACAAAACTGATAAAGAGTTAGTACTGAGAGTATTTAAAGAATTTCTGTAAACAAAAGGAAAGTGAGAAAAATGACACAGGCATTTGTCAGAAGAAAAAAATATAGGGCTACACATAAAAAGATGTTCATGATCTTGGTCGGATCATGAACTCCTTATTGCCAGCTTCAGACTTAAATTGAAGAAAGGGGGGAAAACCACTAGACCATTCAGGTATGACCTAAATCAAATCCCTTATGACTATACAGTGGAAGTGAGAAATAGATTTAAGGGACTAGATCTGATACACAAAGAGCCTGATGAACTATGGACGGAGGTTTGTGACATTGTACAGGAGACAGAGATCAAGACCATCCCCATGGAAAAGAAATGCAAAAAAGCAAAATGGCTGTCTGAGGAGGCCTTACAGATAGCTGTGAAAAGAAGAGAAGTGAGAAGCAAAGGAGAAAAGGAAAGATATACCCATTTGAATGCAGAGTTCCAAAGAATAGCAAAGAGAGATAAGAAAGCCTTCCTCAGCGATCAGTGCAAAGAAATAGAGGAAAACAATAGAATGGGAAAGACTAGGGATCTCTTCAAGAAAATTAGAGATACCAAGGGAACATCTCATGCAAAGATGGGTTCAATAAAGGACAGAAATGGTATGGACCTAACAGAAGCAGAAGATATTAAGAAGCGGTGCAAGAATACACAGAACTGTACGAAAAAGATCTTCACAACCCAGATTATCACGATGGTCTGATCACTCACACTCAGCTAGAGCCAGACATCCTGGAACGTGAAGTCAAGTAGGCCTTAGGAGCATCACTACGAACAGAGCTAGTGGAGGTGATGGAATTCCAGTTGAGCTATTTCAAATCCTAAAAGATGATGCTGTGAAAGTGCTGCACTCAATATGGCAGCAAATTTGGAAAACTCAGCAGTGGTCACAGGACTGGAAAAGGTCAGTTTTCGTTCCAATCCCTAAGAAAGGCAATGCCAAAGAATGTTCAAACTTCCACACAACTGCACTCATCTCAGACGCTAGTAAAGTAATGCTCAAAATTCTCCAAGCCAGGCTTCAGCAATTCGTGAACCGTAAACTTCCAGATGTTCAAGCTGGATTTAGAAAAGGCAGAGGAACCAGAGATCAAATTGCCAACGTCCTCTGGATCATCGAAAAAGCAAGAGAGTTCCAGAAAAACATCTATTTCTGCTTTATTGACTATGCCAAAGCCTTTGACTGTGTGGATCACAATAAACTGTGGAAAATTCTGAAGGAGATGGGAATACCAGTCCACCTGACCTGACTCCTGAGAAACCTGTATGCAGGTCAGGAAGCAACAGTTAGAACTGGACATGGAACAACAGACTGATTCCAAATCAGGAAAGGAATACCTCAAGGCTGTATATTGTCACCCTGCTTATTTAACTTATATGCAGAGTAGTACATCATGAGAAATGCCGGGCTGGATGAAGCACGAGCTGGAATCAAGATTGCTGGGAGAAATATCAGTAACCTCAGAGATGCAGATGACACCACCCTTAAGGCAGAAAGTGAAGAAGAACTAAAGAGCCTCTTGATGAAAGTGAAAGAGGAGAGTGAAAAAGTTGGTTTAAAGCTCAGCATTCAGAAAACTAAGATCATGGCATCCGGTCCCATCACTTCATGGCAAATAGATGGGGAAACAGTGGCTGACTTTATTTTTCTGGGCTCCAGAATCACTGCAGATGGTGATTGCAGGTATGAAATTAAAAGACGCTTACTCCTTGGAAGGAAAGTTGTGACCAACCTAGACAGCATATTAAAAAGCAGAGACATTACTTTGTCAACAAAGGTCCGTCTAGTCAAGGCTATGGTTTTTCCAGTGGTCATGTATGGATGTGAGAGTTGGACTATAAAGAAAGCTGGCACTGAAGAATTGATGCTTTTGAACTGTGGTGTTGGAGAAGACTCTTGAGAGTCCTTTGGACTGCAAGGAGATCCAGCCAGTCCATCCTAAAGGAGATCAGTCCTGGTTGTTCATTGGTAGGACTGATGTTGAAGCTGAAACTCCAATACTTTGGCCACCTGATGTGAACAGCTGTCTCATTTGAGAAAACCCTGATGCTGGGAAAGATTGAGGGCAGGAGGAGTAGGGGACGACAGAGGATGACATGGTTGGATGGCATCACTGACTCAATGGACATGGGTTTGGGTAGACTCCGGCAGTTTGTGATGGACAGGAGGCCTGGCGTGCTGCAGTCCATGGGGTCGCAACGAGTCGGACACAACTGAGTAACTGAACTGAACTGAACTGAACTGAAAAAGATGTTCATTATCATTGGAAATGGAAATCAACTTATGGACATATGGTTTTACACCCATTCAATAGAAATTCAAAGGTCTAATAACTGCAAGCATTTGATAAGATGTGTGTCTATATGATCTCTTAAGTATTGCTAGTGGTGGTATACATTAGAAAACAGTCTGATGTTCTCTTGGAAAGTTGAGCATTCACGTGTTTTATGACCAAGCAATTCCATACCTGTACCCAAGAGGATCTTTCCCATGTACTGGGAGATGTGTATATGGATGTTTACCACAGCATCATTCATCTAGCACTTTCTGTTCCAGATCAATTCCTCTACTCACTGTACCCTGAGCAACCTAAGTACATTGTCATCTCCTTGACTCCTTGACCTGCCACTCCCCCACCTTCACACTAACCTGAAATGAGTCTCCCCTCTTCACCTTACTCAGTTTGCTCTGTTTTTCTAGGCATAGTTCAAGCTTTCTATAATTGATTGTGTAGGTTTGCATACATACACATAAAAGCAGCAGGTTTTCGTGAAGTTTTTCTTCTAAATAAGCAGACCTTTTGAAGACCATCTAAGAGTTTCCCTCTGCCTCAGAGCCTATACTTTCCTGATTTGGCCCTTGGGCTAAAATCCCTTCTTTCTTTTCTGTGAGCTGCTACTGGATTCTAAGGAAGTTAAATCCACCTATCATCCACCATCCACAAAACATCCAAAATTCAGTTGTAGATTTAAACCTAGTTCTTTTGGTTATAGGATAAATTAGAACTCTGAAGAAGTTCCACCAGCTAGATGACAACTTAATTTTATCTGTCCTACTATCAAGTCTGCATACTACTTAGGAAGTTTAATAATTTGCCTGTTTGCTTGTCTTACTGGAAACAACAGAACTAGACTTATGCCCTTAGAATTTGAAATTAATAACTTCACTCTATTGACAGAACCTCAGAGATCATTATTTACATACTAGAAATTAATCAAAGGACATGTCAGCAGATAAAATGAATAATCCTTGGAAAATCTAGAGAAAGTTTCTATTTGTCAGCATTTTAAATTGACCATTCTGTATTAGGAAAGGATTAGTGAGGAAACACTATGAGAATAATTACTGAGAAATTAAGCCAAAAATACAATTATCTCTAGGCATCGCCGAATGGAAGCTGTGCGTCTGCGAAAAGAAAACCAGATCTATAGTGCTGATGAGAAGAGAGCCCTTGCATCCTTTAACCAAGAAGAGAGACGAAAGAGAGAAAACAAGATCTTGGCCAGTTTTCGAGAGATGGTATACAGGAAAACTAAAGGGAAAGAGGACAAATAAGGATTTCCTGATTGTTCATCAGACGTTTTTAACAACAAAAAAGAAAGTTTGGGTTCCATATATACACACACAAAAAGATTATGATCTGAAAAAGCTTTACAGTGCTACTGTGCCTTCTATTTAATTCTTTCAGTCCTATAAAAAAACGCTGCGTATTGATATAACTTTAGCAAGCTCTTTGGGTTATTTTGGATTAACCAAAACAACTTTCTGGTTTAAAAATCCAAATCATGAGTGAAATTCTGCTGTGTTGGGGGAGGAGACATTGAGAGAAAATGCTGGTGAAATGAGGAACTGAGCTCTTAAATTGTGGGACAGTGCTGCCACGAGTTCTACATGATGCCCACCCCAACTGAACTTGTGGGAAGTTACCATTCCTCTATGTTGAATGTCATAAAGGGACTTGATAGAAACATACAGGAGGCCACTTTTGTTAACAGAAAGAAGGCATGGCTGAAAAAAAGAAAATCTAGAATTTGAAGATTGACTTGTATATTACAATATGCTGTCTGCTCTGGAAATAATGTATTTTGATTTTAGTCCCTACCTCCACCCCCAAACCAACCAACAAACCAAACAGCAAACTAACCCACAGACTTACTGAATTGAAAATATGAACATTAGGTTTAAAATTCTTAACAGGTTACTTAAGAATGGCTCTTTCAAATATAAAATATTGGGAAGTCTGTTCTGTAAATGGAAGTACATTATTTCCATCTGAACTGTGTTTAATCATCATTTGAACACTGTAAATGAATAGGAATCAATAATAATCAGGAGTTTAATAAGGAAAAATACGTGAATTATTGCTTTAACTTCATGTGTCATAAGGATGAAGATAATGTGATATTAAAAATGTTTTTAACTCTGTACATCATGTAACATGCAGATTTCATTTTATTTTTTTCTTTGATTTATTTTTATTAGTTGGAGGCTAATTACTTTAATATTGTAGTGGTTTTTGCCATACATTGACATGAATCAGCCATGGATTTACTTGTGTTTCCCATCCTGAACCCCCCTCCCACCCCCCTCCCCATCCTATCCCTCTGGGTCATCCCAGTACACCAGCCCCGAGCACTTGTCTCATGCATCCAACCTGGACTGGTGATCTGTTTCACACTTGATAATATACATGTTTCCATGCTGTTCTCTCAGATCATCCCACCCTCGCCTTCTCCCATAGGGTCCAAAAGTCTGTTCTATACATCTGTGTCTCTTTTTCTATCTTGCATATGGGGTTATTGTTGCCATCTTTCTAAATTCCATATATATGTGTTAGTATACTGTATTGGTGTTTATCTTTCTGACTCTCTTCACTCTATATAATGGGCTTCAGCTTTATCCATCTCATTAGAACTGATTCAAATGTATTCTTTTTAATGGCTGAGTAATATTCCATTGTGTATATGTACAACAACTTTCTTATCCATTCGTCTGCTGATGGTCATCTAGGTTGCTTCCATGTCCTGGCTATTATAAACAGTGCTGTGATGAACACTGGGGTACACGTGTCTCTTTCAGATCTGGTTTCCTCGGTGTGTATGCCCAGTAGTGGGATTGCTGGGTCATATGGCAGTTCTAGTTCCAGTTTTTTAAGGAATCTCCACACTGTTCTCCATAGTGGCTGTACTAGTTTGCATTCCCACCAACAGTGTAAGAGGGTTCCCTTTTCTCCACACCCTCTCCAGCATTTATTGCTTGTAGACTTTTGGATAGCAGCCATTCTGACTGGCGTGAAGTACCTCATTGTGGTTTTTATTTGCATTTCCCTGATAATGAGTGATGTTGAGCATGTTGAGGTTTTCTATGTAGAGGATCATGTCATCTGCAAACAGTGAGAGTTTTACTTCTTCTTTTCCTATCTGGATTCCTTTTATTTCTTTTTCTGCTCTGATTGCTGTGGCCAAAACTTGCAAAACTATGTTGACTAGTAGTGGTGAGAGTGGGCACCCTTGTCTTGTTTCTGACTTTAGGGGAAATGCTTTCAATTTTTCACCATTGAGGATAATGTTTGCTGTGGGTTTGTCATATAGAGCTTTTATTATGTTGAGGTATGTTCCTTCTATGCCTGCTTTCTGGAGAGTTTTTATCATAAATGGATGTTGAATTTTTTCAAAGGCTTTCTCTGCATCTGTTGAGATAATCATATGGTTTTTATCTTTCAATTTGTTAATGTAGTGTATTACATTGATTGATTTGCGGATATTGAAGAATCCTTGCGTTCCTGGGTTAAAGCCCACTTGGTCATGATGTATGATCTTTTTAAGATGTTGTTGGATTCTGTTTACTAGAATTTTGTTAAGGATTTTTGCATCTATGTTCATCAGTGATATTGGCCTGTAGTTTTCTTTTTTTGTGGCATCTTTGTCAGGTTTTGGTATTAGGATGATGGTGGCCTCATAGAATGAGTTTGGAAGTTTGCCTTCTTCTGCAATATTCTGGAAGAGTTTGAGTAAGATAGGTGTTAGCTCTTCTCTAAATTTTTGGTAGAATTCAGCTGTGAAGCCATCTGGTCCTGGGCTTTTGTTTGCTGGAAGATTTCTGATTACAGTTTCGATTTCCTTGCTTGTGATGGGTCTGGTTCAGTTTTGGAAAGTTACACTTTTCTAAGAATTTGTCCATTTCTTCCAAGTTGTCCATTTTATTGGCATAGAGCTGCTGGTAGTAGTCTCTTATGATCCTTAGTATTTCAGAGTTGTCTGTTGTGATCTCTCCATTTTCATTTCTAATTTTGTTGATTTGGTTCTTCTCCCTTTGTTTCTTAATGAGTCTGGCTAACGGTTTGTCAATTTTATTTACCTTTTCAAAAAACCAGCTTTTAGCTTTGTTGATTTTTGCTATGGTCTCTTTTGTTTCTTTTGCATTTATTTCTGCCCTAATTTTTTAAGATTTCTTTCCTTCTACTAACCCTGGGGTTCTTCATTTCTTCCTTCTCTAGTTGCTTTAGGTGTAGAGTTAGGTTATTTATTTGACTTTTTTCTTGTTTCTTGAGGTAAGCCTGTAATGCTATGAACCTTCCCGTTAGCACTGCTTTTACAGTGTCCCATAGGTTTTGGGTTGTTGTGTTTTCATTTTCATTTGTTTATATGCATATTTTGATTTCTTTTTTGATTTCTTCTATGAGCAGATTTCATTTTAAACATTCTTAAACTTTTCAGTTTATTTTTTACATCTGTCATTCAGGTTAACTTCTCACTTTATCACTTTTTTATGGCTACTATTGACTTTTGACTTTGGGAAAAACGAAAAATTCTGGGACTGTGAGATCATGATCTTTTTTTTTTTCTTGCCTCCTTTTGTTCAAGTTTAGTTGTTAAGACATAGGAGGGAAGCAGGGAGGGGATAGTAGAAGTTTTGGCTGTTTTTGTTAAGGTTGTTTTGAACTGCATTATTATGTGCCTAAGATAAGTTTAAATTATCTGAATGATAGGGAATTTCAGGCTCTGCTGTTATAAAATGCCCTCTCTCCTTATAAGCTAACTTCCCAGATGACTCAGATGGTAAAGAGTCTGCCTGCAATGCAAAAGACCTGGGTTCGATCCCTGGGTCAGGACGATCCTCTGAAGAAGGGAATGGCAACCCACTCCAGTATTATATTAGTTGAAAGTATTTTTTTTAAGTTGTAAAACAAAACAGTGAAAGTATACTTGATATACTTTATTAAAGTATAGATTAAAAATTTACTACTTAACATATATTCTAGGAAAATGTCTACCTTTAACCCAGTTAATGAACTAAACAGCCAGTTGGCACGTGGCAACATTTATGATGACTGAATTTGAAGTGATTGTGATTTACCATCTTTGTTGCCTAGCCTAATATATCTATTATTTCCGAAAGTTGAAACTAGGTCCCAAATTTGTGGGTCATAATCTGTCCATTTCCCTGTGTGATAAAATGTAAATTTTTATTTCCCATCTAAAAATTTTATTCTCAGGAATTCCCCAATAGTCCAGTGGTGAGGACTCTATGCTTTCACTGCCGAGGGCCCAAGTGCAATCCCTTGTCAGAGAACTGAGATGCCACAAACTGCAAAAGGGGGCCACATTTTTTTTTAATTTTTTTCTCTAAGAACATTAGTTTTTGTTACTAGTTCCTAGAGACTGAATGGGATTGTTCTCTGATTTTCATTCAGTAGGCAAGGTAGTTTAAATGCAACAGTTGTTAAAAACTTTTTATTTTGTATTGGGCTATAGCTGATTAACAATATCATGATAGTTTCAGGTGGACCGCAAAGGGGCTCAGCCGTACATAAACATTCTTCCCCAAATTCCCCTCCCATCCAGCCTGCCACATAACATTGAGCAGAGTTCCCTGTGCTATATGGTAGTCCTTGTTGGTTATCCATTATTAAATATAGCAGTGTATATGTGTCAATTCCAAACTCCCTAACCCTTACCCCCACCCTTCCCCCTAAATGTAACAATTTTGTGATATGTGAATATTATGGATTTCCATTGGATTCTCCTGTCTCCTCTACAGAGTAGATACTCAATAAATGCTTATTGAGTAAATGAAAGAAAATATATTAATTTATTTCAGAAATTTATCATATCTTTCATTAAGATTTTTTCAGTAAAGATCTGCCAAATAGCAGCTTTGGTAGCATATTCTTTGGGAAAGAGGAGGGAAGAATAAAAGGGCTAAGAGTATTTTATTTTCATCCCATTAGAGTTACTGCTTCAAGCTGTGTTTTAGTCACCTGAGCCATAAATTAAATGGGAGGGCTGTTGTAATTGAAATATACTTTTTTGTTCTCCAAGGAGACTTACCTAGTTCTCCCACCTCCTCACCTGTTGCTCTGATAAGATTTTCCCTCCTTTTCAATTTATTTCACAAATGTAACAGTTGAAGAAGAAGAAAGAAAAATTACCCACAGTTTTACCCCATCAATTGTCTTTAGTATTCTGTGTTCCTTTCAAGTGCTTGTCTACATAAATATGTATTCTGATATACCTATAAGTAATCACTCGTAATTTTGTCTTTTGTGTTTTAAGATCTTGCAGCCAGGCAAGACAGCTTCACAGGGATGGTAGGAACAAATGATCTGGTGTGAGGATGGAAGAAGGCCAGAAATAGTAAGGGTGGTGATTGAACCTTCCCTGTTTCATCAAGCCAATCCTCAAGCCACCCTAGTGCCATCACAGTTGCAGTGGGCAGCATGCCCAGTTGCAGAGTTTCAGAATGTATTGTTTAACATTGAGGCTTAACTTGCATTAAATAAAGGGAACTGTGAGCAGGGAAACCCTTCAGACTGGTTATATTATGAGCTGTAGAACTGTTGCCATTTTTCTGTTCCCCAGTTGTGCCCATGAAAGAGGTATGTTCAGGCCGGAGACTCAGGCTCAGATGGGGGAACGAAGAGCCAAGGACCAAGCTCAGTTTGGTCTGACAGGTGAATTTAATCTACTCCCTAAACTCAGCTTTTGTATCTGTAAGACTGAGAGAGACAGATAGTGATGGGCAAAACCTTTTAGAAAATAGAAGACAACTTAGTGGTTACTCTACTAATGTAATGGAAGTTGCCAACTGGAAAATGAATGCAAAGAAAAACAATGCAGCTAGATTGTGTGCCACAAATTTATTAGTCAATAAATATTCTGTGGTTTGATGTACAGTATCATATTTTTAATATTCTCTGATTAGAAATCTCCTAAAATATTCTGGAAGATTCCAATACTGTTGAATTGGAAGATATTTGGATTTATTAAAACATATTTGGCCTCAATAATGTCCCTTAGCCATTTTTCTCGAAAGCGAATCATTCCTGGTCTGCAGAGGAAGAGAAACAAACACAACAAAAGCTTTTAAAGGGAAACAAAACACTGAGCCAGGGATCCATTGATTCCCTGTTTACTCTGTTATATTCCTAGTGAGCAAAATGCCTTTTGGGGGTGGGGACAAAGATTGTCTCCATTCATTAGGCCCAGTCAATAAAAGGGTGAGTTTATATGTAAAGATTCTGTAAGAGAGCTGATGTACAAATAAAAGGAGTTATTGAATATTATTTATGAGTGAGTTCCATGTGATTGTGAAGTTCCCCATTGAAACAACAGACAGGACCTACTTTGGCCCCACCCTACTCCAGCAACTAACCTCAAGTTGCTAGTCACTGAAAAGCAAGACATTACAGATAAAATCCATTTTCTAGAACAAAAGCAGAATCTTACTTTCAGCCCATCTTAATGGAGTAGGTGGTCCAAAGAAGAAAAGTGACCATTACATAAATTATCTGTCATTGAGGGCTTCCCAAGGTGGCTCAGTGGTAAAGAATCTGCCTGAAATGCAGGAGACTCAGGTTCAATCCCTGGGTTGGGAAGATCCCTGGAGAAAGATTTCCCAGTATTCTTGCCTGGGAAATCCCAAGGACAGAGGAGTCTGGAGGGCTACACTCCATGGGGTTGCAGAAGAGTGAGACATGATGTAGCAACTAAACAGCAGCAACAAAACAGGCCCACTGGCTTCTTGGAGTGTGATGACCTTGTCCTACTACCCTTTTAAAATCTCTAAATTTTCTTTACCTGTGAATTAATGAATGGCCCTCAAAGACATAAGAGACATCAATGGGTGTATCCTAAGAGAAAAAGACAACTGTCAGCCAAGACCAGTCATACCAACTCATGATTCTTTCCATTGCTACATGTATCCATAAATACAGTCTTTAATTTCTAGAATTCATCTTCCCTGTGAATTGGAGATCTGTGGGTGGTAGTTCTTTGTCACTTCAAACCTGTGTTCCCCCAAAAGATCTTTTAGGGAATAAATACCTTAAGAGTCTCCATAAAATTGAAAACAAGTCAGGGGAGGCTGTGCTCTCATTACTAGGAGCATGAGGAAGTCATGTGCCTTCTTTACATGGTCCAGTTTACTCAGCCAACAGCACCAACTTACCTTGTAGGGACAGCCTAAGAATGAAGCCATGTAGATGAACACGGTACAAAAACATTTAAAAAATGTCTTTTACAGTTATAATTCTGTCTCAGTGACCCCCATCCAGTGTCCCCTCCAAAATTATACTTGGAATTCTGAGCAAGAGCCTGGCTCCCAAGTCCTCTCTCTGTGTGGTCTCGTTTACCTCCAGCAGCCTCCCTTTCCAATGTTAGAGCTTGCCAGTTAGCAAGATAGCTGATGGTGGACTGTATGACCAGGAGAAATGAGAACTCCTTATAGTCTACCTCTTTAGATCACTCCAGGTTCCAAACTCTCCAAATAGGGGAGTTTGTACTAGGATAGGATAAATATAGGACATGGTTGGCTCACTATGGTGTGGTTATCTATAAAGCCTTAGAGTCAGGAGAGCCTCAAATAGCTTGGGAAAGGATGAAGGCAAAGGGGAAGTAACACTTTTATGTCTCCTGTATTCCAGGCATCATGGTTAGTACCAACCTGGTTCTAAGGATCCTAACCCTGGATTCATGGGTGTCATTTGGACTCCTTTCACAGCATCTGTCAACATATTTCATATTCACAGTCAACCTAGTGGTGACAAGCAGTCATTCCTTCAAATACTCAGTGCCAACTATTTGCCAGGTCTTTACAGCAGCACCAAAATCCCTGCCTTCATGGAGCTTACATTCTGGTGGGGGTGCAGAGTATAACAAGGTAAGAAATTACATAGACGATCAGAAGATGGTAAAGTATTAGGGAGGGAAGGAGGGTTCCAGTCAGAGGGAACAGCAAGTACAGAAACCCTGAGGTGGGACTCTACCTGGCTTATTTGAGGAGTAGCAAAATCAGAGTGGCTGGAGCAGAGTAAGTGAAGGGGCAGGGGTAATGGGAAAGCAGAAATAACAAGGGACCAGATCACACAAGGCCTGTAGGCCCTCACTACTCAGGGTGTCGTCTGTGGATCTGCAGCATCAGCAGCTCCTGGGAGCTTCTTAGTAATGCAGAAGCTCAGACCTGCTGAATTTGAATTTTCCTTTTAACAAGATCCCTGAGTAATTCACATGCATTTTGAAGTTGGAGAAGCATGTTGGAACATTGGAGGTGTGACATAACTTCATTTTTCCAAGACTTCCTATGGCTGGCTGAAAAGAGACAGGATGCAGGTAAAGGTGGAAGCAGAAAGACTGGCTAGAAGGCTATTGAAATAACTTTGGTGAGGGATGATGATGTCTTGGCCCAAGGTGGTAGAGGTGCAGTGGGAAGAGAGGCTTGGATTGAGCACCTATTTTGAAGGTAGGGCCAACAGGATTTTCTAATGGATGTGACTGAAAAAGAAGAGTCAAGGAGGATGACAAGGATTTTGGCCATCAGCTGAGATGAGGAAGGCATAGGTAGGTCAGACTTTGAAAGGAAAATCAGAAGTTCAGCTTTGGATACAGTAAGGGAGATGTTTAAATATCTAAGTGACAGAAGTCTGGGCTGGAGACAGAAATTTGGGAATCATAAGCTGGAGGTGGAGCTTCCCTGGTGGTCTAGTGGTTGAGAATCCTCCTGCCAATGCAGGGGACATAGGTTTGATCCCTGGTCTGGGAAGATTACACATGCAGAGCAACTAAGCCCATGCACCCTAGGCCTGTGCTCCGCAATGAGAAGCCTGCACACCACAATGAAGAGTAGCCCCTGCTCACCGCAGCTAGAGAAAGCTCACACATAGCAACAAAGACCCAATGTAGAAAAATAAATGCTTTTTTTTAAAATAAGCTAGAGGTAGCATTTAAAGCCAGGAGACTGGATAAGATTGTGCAAGAAATGAGGATAGAGAAGATATCCAAAGGCTGAGTTTCGGGACATGCAAACATGAAGAGGTCAGTGAGAGAAGAGACCAGAGAACCAGTAGAGTAAAAATTGGTCAATGAGGCAAGAGGAAAACCAGAAGAGAATGTTGTTGTTCTAGAAGCCAAATGGAACATTTCACAGAGGAGGGCGTGATCAGTGATGGCAAGTGCTACAGATGGGCTCCACCAGATTGAAGACAGAAATATGACTGTTCAGTTTCACAAGGAAGGGGCCATCAATGGCCTTGACATGCGAAGTCTCTTCTCATTGAAGTCTCACTGAAGGGAACAGGGCAGCCAAGGAAGCGCTTACCGGAGGTTTGTTTTTGTTGACCTTGATGGTGAAGTACACACTGGCAGTGATTTGGGCTATGGGTCTCCGAGCAGTTGGGATGCTCCAACGTACACAGTAGATGTAGTAGAAGCTGTGAAACACATCTTCCTTCCTTAAAAACTCTGTGTAGTGCTCCCAGCGGCCTTGATACTCCCAATTCTATTTCACAGGAGAGAAGAAAAAGCACACAGAGGAAGAAAAGCAGACTTCTGTTCAAGTCCTCTCAGTGCACCCCAATCTTTTTGGCACTAGGGACCAGTTTTGTGAAAGACAGTTTTTCCACGGCCAGGGTTGGGGGGATGGTTTGAGGCTGATTCAAGTGCATTACAATTATTGGGCACTTTTATTCCTAATCTAATGCCGCCACTGATCTGACTGGAGGTACCTACCGGTCTGTAGCCCACAGGTTGGGGACCCCTGTGATGAAGGCAGCACACAACAGTAGGGATTATAGCCCCACTTCTGGAATCCATTTCTAACCTTTTAGACTGAAGTTCAAACTATAGTCAACTCTCACTTATCTCCAAGGGTAGAGGAGAGAAAAGGTGGAGCTAAAATGGGAAATAACCTAACAGTGCAGACATTGCTTGAGATTGGATTTTGGAGTGCAGGGGCGCACACTCAGGTGTGTGTAGATACACACTGTATGCATGTCCACAGTGACCTCCTTCCGGACCCTTACTTGGAAGGCAAGTTTGGTTAATTGGCAAGTAATTAGAAAGTGCTTAGAATATGTGTTCTGCTCACTCCAGGAGACCTAAATGTGTGACTAGGAAGTAATGAGGCTGGGACTTCCCTGGTGGTCCAGTGGGTTAAGACTTCACCTTCCAATGCAGGGGGATGCAGTTTCGATCCTTGGTCGGGGAGCTAAGATCCTACATGCCTTGTGGCCCAAAACATAAGACAGAAACAATATTGTAACAAATTTAATAAAGACTTTTTAAAAAAATGAAAGTGATGAGGCTGATTTCATCACCTGTTTGGGAAAATCAGACTCACTTCATTGCAGCCCTAGGTGGTAAGTAAAATAAGATCAGAAAAGGAGTAGGTCAGGATCATCCAGATGGCTTGGAGAAGCTTCCCCCTCCAAAGTACACACCTTAATAACACCTCAGGTCCACACAAGTCATGTTGCACCCTTGAGTCTCAGCACCAGGCCTTGAAAGCCGGAGATATTCATCAAGTTCAACAAACCCCCCTTACTCTGGCTGTTGGGGCACAGAAAGCTTCCAAATTGAAAAAGATCCTAAATTAAGATGAAGATCCACAGAAGGACGGGAGTAGGATTCTCTAACAATCCCAGTGATATCAGAAGAGAGTTTGGGAGGAGATGGTAAAAAGACTTCAGGCCTTCCTTTAAAAAAAATAAATATTGGGACCTCCTTGGTGGTCCAGTGGTTAAGAATCCATCTCCCAATGCAAGGGACATGGGTTTGATCCTTGATTGGGGAACTAAGATGCCACATGCTGCGAGGAACCTAAAGCCTGTGCGACTGCATGCCACATGAAGAACCCGCATGCTGCAACAAAGACCCAGTGCAGACAAAATAATAATAAAAAGAAACAAAAACTGTAGGCTGGTCTTCTGCCTCAGCTGATTTTATTTCAAACTTAAACCCAGTTGGCCGTTAGAGTTGGCCAGAGAGGAACATCAGACTCTAAATTTCTTGAGATCAGGTCTCTGTGTTCTTACACAGATCATTATTCCTTTGAATGAAGGAGTCAACAGTCAATCCTATGAGGACCCTTGGACCATGCCTTTTATTTTCAACCTTTCTATGTTATACTTGATACACTTTTTTAGGCCTAATGTTTAATCTGTCACAGAGACTTCTCTGATGGTCCAGTGGTTAAGACTGTACTTCTAATGCAGGGGGTGTGGGTTCAATCCCTGGTCAGGGACTAAGATCCCACATGCCTCTCCGCACAGCCAAAATATTTTAAAAAATAATCTGTCACAGTCACAGGCTCTGTAGCATTGGAATGGTCCCTAAAGATCATCTAACAGAGCCCCTTGCTTTGCACATGAGGATCCCGGGACCTAGAAATAGGAAAGGACAAACCAAACAGCTGGAACTAGGACCCGGGCTCCCAGGCAGCCAGCTCAGTGCTCTCTCCACCCCATCAGATGTCTCAGCTCTAGGATATTCTAAAGCGGGCTTAGACACAGTAAATTCAGCTGTCTCCATCAAGCCAGTCTCTTCCCATTTTTGTCTCTATGCTGTGAGTGTGTGTTATCCCATGTTTTGTCATTTTTACATAACATTGCTTTATATACTCACTTCCAGGAAAAGAGTATCTCATTGTGCTATTCTGCCATGGATGGCTTAGACAATAACATACTATTGGACACTCAAAATCAACAGGCACCTGGAAGTATATGCACAAAACTTATCCCTGGTAAGTGACATCTGAGGGAGTAGAACTGGATATTGTAGGGATAGAAGGGGGTTTTCATGTTCTACTTTGTGGCTTTTTGCTGAGTTTTTTTTTAATAATGATATCTTAATTTTATTATGAAAATATTGTAAGTGTGTGATAGGCATGAGGGATTTTCCAGGTTTTCTTGTATAAAGAACTTCTTTGTGTATTCTTGGGACTTCTCGGTGGTCAAGTGGTTAAGACTCCATGCTGCCAATGCTGGGGGCATGGGTTCAATCCCTGGTCAGAGAACTAAGATCCCACATGCCGTGCAGTGTAGCCAAAAGATAAAAATAAATTTAAAAAAATTTTTTAAAAAGAACTGCTTTGTGTATCCTTGTTACTACATTGCATTGCTGAAGAAAATAAACTAGTGCTGCCCACTGGCAGTGTATAAGTGTACCCATTTTTCCCTCCCCACAAACACACAAGCCTTCAGATACCAGATTGAATCATTCTTATTCACATTGTAATACCTTAAAATCTTTTGAATTTGCACTTTTCATTGATAGTAAACTGTATTATTTTTGGCATCAAAAAGGACTCTTCCTATTACAGTGAGAAAAGTATATCAGATAGACCTACAGTCAAAACTTTATTTTGCTGATTAATCAGAAAGACTTTGGACAAATTGCCCAACCTCTGTGACCCTCAAGTTTCATCATCTGTAAAATGGGTACACTGAGGTACCCATACCCAGGTTTTTTGTGAGGATTAAATGAGATAATGCATGTGAAATGCTTAGTGGTGCTTGGCACATTGCAGTGCTCACTCAGCAAATGGTAATAACTCCTAATTTGCCATCCCCTGGTGTGTGGTGAACTCTAAGAAATCTGCAGTAAGCTTGAGAAAGCTTTCCATTAGAAGTGCCTGGCACTTAGATGGTAGACTTTACTTCTAGGGCTTGCTGCATTAGTAGAACTGGAAATGGTGGTTTTATGTCAGGAGTTACATAGAGCTGCTAGCTTTTCCATCACCTTCTACTTTCTAATTTGTCTCTGTCCTCACAACAGTCCTACCAATGAGTAAGACAAATACTTTGACTTAGCTTTTCATCTGTGAAGAAATAATGGCACAGAGAATAAATCTGTTCATATATTCAGCACATATTTATAGAGCAGCTCCTCTGGTGACTCAGCTGGTAGAGCATCTGCTTGCAATGTGGGAGACCTGGGTTCGATCCCTGGGTTGGAAAGATCTCCTGAAGAAGGGAACGGCTACCCGCTCCAGTATTCCGGCCTGGAGAATTCCATGGACTATACAGTCCATGGGGTCACAAAGAGTCGGACACGACTGAGCGGCTTTCACTTTCACTACCATGTACCTGACCTTTCTAAGGCCTGGGGACATGACAGTGAACAAAAATCTCTGCCCTCATGGACCATGTGTTCTGATGGCGGATAAAGGCAATAGGGTAAATAAAATCTAATATCCTAGATAGAGCTGAGTTCTGATGGAAAAGAAATAAGTCAGAGGAGAAATGGGTGCAATTTTAAATCAGGTGGCCGGGAAAGGCCTCAGTGAGCATAAGGCATCTTAACAAAGACCTGAAGAGAGGGAAAACGTGACCCATGAGAGTAGATCTCAGGGGAGAGGGAACAGCAAGTGTAGAGACCCTGAGGTGGGAGCATGCCTGGCAGTTCAACTGCAAGTACAACTTGAGTGAGAAAGGGGACCAGGGAGAAGGTGGTAGGTGATGGAGTCTGAGCAGTCAGTTGGGAGGAGGCGGGGATGGAGACTCAGATCACATGGGGCCCTGTAGCCCAGGCAGGACTGACTTTTAGCCTTTTACTCAGGACCAGTAGGATCTCCAGAGGCACGTTTTCCTGCTTGTTCTCTGTCCCATTCAGTCTGATTCATAAACCCTGGGTGCAGCAGGCAGAACCTTTGGCCCAAACCCAAATGGAAGATGTTCTCCGAGTGGGAAGGCCCAAGGGGAACCAGAACTTTGCACCGTTTGTCTTCATTGTGTTCCTGGTACCCCGTGCAGTGGCAGCAGCAGTCGTGCCGCTGGATCACAAATGGAGGGTGTGGAGTCCCAAACCCCTGACCTTTCCTCTTTCCCACTTGACTGGGGCCTTCCTGGGCCTGGGAAAGTGCCCTTAGGCCAGAAGGCTTGGATGGACTGACCAGAGGAACAGAGACAGCTGGACACTTCTTCCAGGCTCCGGGAGTTTGCCTCCACCAGTTTCACCTGGTTTCTCTTCCAAGGAAATAGAGTGAGTGGGGGTTTCAGACCAGTCTTCTTCCTCCACCCCGCCAGTATGCAAAGCAACCCAGGGCCTTCTTCCCAGAGCTGCCAGGATAAGCCCCACAAATAGGTCAGAGCCAGGACCAGGAGGAAAAAGAAAAGGAGTTAGGAGCATGTGCATCTGACTGTACAGTGAACACATTCCAGAGCTAAGTCAAAACACCTGTGATCTCTCTACATCCCCTCTGTTAACGTGAGAACTCTAGAGCTGGGACTACAGAACCCCTGTTTTTAGAGAGGCATCTCCCTCCTTAGAAAGGAAGCCACTCCCCAGTGGCTCAGTGATAAAGAATCCACCTGCCAATGCAGGAGATGCAGGTTCGATCCCTGGGTTGGGAAGATCCCCTGGAGAAGGGAATGGCAACCCATTCCCATAATCTTGCCTGGGAGATCCCATGGGCAGAGGAACCTGGTGGGCTACAGTCCACAGGGTCGCACAAATCAGACACAACTTAACAACTAAACAACAATTCCTTCTTAGGCCATTAGGCCCCCATTTAGGGCAGTGGCATGGGGAAATTGCTTAGCTGAGAATATCTGATTTTCTTAGGGAAGTGTACAATACTTCCCTAACAAGTGAAGACAATACAAACACTGGGAAATACGATTGTGCTGTTCACCTTCAAAGACTATCCCATCTTGATTTTGAAATCCAGATGAGACAGTTTTTATTTATTCAAGTCGCCTGTGGTATCATCACTTAGGCTTTCTAGCAGGACTTCCAACTTTTCATCAAAGAGGAGTCTTTTTGTCATTCTTCGCCCTTGTGTGCAAAGCTGGAGTGGCCAAAGGACTTACCAAAACAAACTCTTCAACTTGCTTACGGCCCTTTTCTTCTGTGAATTCACCGTGGGTGATCCAGTCGATATTTCTGACGGGGTTTTCAGCTTCTGCAAACAGAGTATGAATGTATTAGTTACCTCCTAGTGGAGCACTACCTAATGAGACCATAGGCACCCAGACAGGTTTACTACCTTCTATAGACTTGATAGCAGCAGTGATGGCATCCTTGGCTAAAGTTAGAGCTATTTCTGTTATGTCTTGAGGGTCTTTGGCCATTGCCTGGCTTGTGGAACCTTTATCCTCATTTGCTTCCTTCTCAAACTTGACTTTTTTGGTCACATTCATCTTCTTTTCACTGGAAAAAGAAACTCAAGAAGTTACTTTGTGTGTGTGTGTGTGTGTGTGTGTGCGCGCGTGAGTGTGTGTGTGCGCATGTGCACATGCCTATATAAACTCATCTTAAGTACAGACTATCTATTGAAGAATCACAAGACACAGGAAACAATTGTTGCCTCTAGGGAGGGTATTAGGTGTTAGGGTAGGAGGGGTCTCGCTGTTTACCTTCTGTGCCTGGATGCTGAGATCCACTATTCCTGAAAACCAAGGATTTTCTGATTCTCATAACCATGAAGACTTAAGTCAAGGAAGGTGTAGCCAAATGATTCCTAACTTCCTTGTAGTTCTAACAGTATTGATTTCTAGTTGAGTCTTTATTAGAACTTCAACCCCCAGGTTTCCCTGGTGGCTCAGTGGTAAAGAATCCGCCTGCCAATGCAGGAGATGCAGGTTCGATCCCAGATCTGGGACGATCCAACATGCTGCAGAGCAACTAAGCTCCTGTGCCACAACTATCGAGCCTGTGACCTAGAGCCCAGGAGCCACAACTACTGAGCCCATGTGCTGCAACTACCGAAGGCCCTAGAGCCTGTGCTCTGCAACAAGAGAAGCTACCACAGTGAGAAGCCCGTGCAGTACAACAAAGAAGAGCCCCCACTTGTAGCAACTAGAGAAAGCCTGTGCAGCAAGGAAGACCCAGCACAGCCAAAAATAAATAAAATTATAAAACAACAACAACTTCAAACCCTGCTTTAGGCTACTGAGGGCATGTGGCTCTTTGAAGATAAAGTGAATTAAAAAGATTAGAGGCAGTACAGTAGAGGAGGGGTTTGCTTTTCAGTTTTGTTCCTCTTGGATTTTCCAGATATGCAATTATCTGTCAGAAACTATCTTTTCTTTTGCCATCTCTTTCCCTGCAATATATAAGTGTTAGCTTTGGGTAACGCTTCCAGAAAAATGGAAAGGAAACGAGACAGTGGCTTCTTTTGCTTCAGGCTTCAAGGGGTGTGCTTTTTGGTGTGGCACCAGTAAGTATGATGCTGGCTCAGAGCTTGAAATTTGTTAAGAAAATATTTGTCTGCTCCTATTTTAGTAAGATGTTTGTGTGTGTTAGTCACTCAGTCGTGTCTGACTCTTTGAGACCCCATGGACTGTAGCCCACCAGGCTCCTCTGTCCATGGAATTCTCCAGGCAAGAATACTGGAGTGGGTTGCCATTCCCTTCTCCATGGGATCTTCCTGACCCAGGGATCGAAGCCACGTCTCATGCATTGTAGACAAATTCTTCACCGTCTGAGCCACCAGGGAAGTCCAAGATGTTTGTAAGAGATAATTAAATTTTTCCAAGTGTGTTTAACACTTGTCCAGATTGTGGAAATTAGTTATCAGGACTTTACAGTCACAGAGCTAGAAGTCTTTGCACATTTTCCATTTTTCCCCTTGAGTCTTGGAGTCTTTCTTTCCCTGCTGTGCTGAAGTCTCCTCACTGAGGTGCACTCACTTCTAGCGTAGCTATAAACCCCCTGCAGGCAATCTCTGCTTGGCCAGTGCTGCCTGAAAGTGGCTCTCTCGCTCCTAAGGGAGCTATTTATTTCTCTATAAATAGCAACTCCCAATTTGGGGGGTTTAATGTGCCTCATTCCATTTGGCTCTCAGCACGGCTGTGAGATCATGGCTGGACATCTATCTTGTGCCTTCCAGGCCCACTTTCCCCACCTCCCCTGCTCTCCAGCCAGGAACACTGACCTGCTGGGACTGTAACAGTGGGCTGTCCCGTGCCCTCTGGCTTCCAGGAGGTGCCACACAGTGGGGAGATCAGGCTGAAAGGAGAGTGAGCTCCAGGCAGGTATTCCCCCGGGGCTCTCCGCCTCCCGGGTCACCCCTGACTGGCTGCCTGAGGAGGTGGCCACCAGTCCCAGGGCAGCTCGCTCACTTCTCAGTCTGGTGAGAGTAACCATCCTCTCCCCTCAACGTCATGGCCCCACTGTTACCAGCCCCAAGGAGCCGTCCTCACCCTCCTTTCCCTACCCTCTGCCCATACCTTTGTAAATATTCCCTTTACTTAACCCTTCTCTCCGACTTTCTGTGTGCCAGCACTTTCCCCACTGGGGCCCTGAGTCATAAAAAGAGGGACTCTATAGTTACCACATGAACCAGGAAGCCAACCTCACATCAGGCCATCCAGCTCCACAGTCCGCCTCTCCTCCACCCTGCCCTCCTCCCTGCCCTCGACGCTTCACAATGAGTGATGACCTCATCGCTGTGAGCCTCTTTCAAGAAGGTCATCCTTTGTTCCCTTTCTGGACATCATCACTGGTCCCAGGCTGTGGTGGGTGCTGTACTAGGCAATCCAGCTCCCCTGGCTGCAGTGGAGGGGTGGACAGGGTCATCCTTTGGGGGAAAATGGAATCTTCCCAGGCAGCCCATCCCAGAGTGAGGAGGGACTCAAGGGTCCGGGTAAGGGTGTCTGGAGGCCCTTAGCCCTCAAGAACTGGCTCTCCCACCCCGAGGCCCATGCCAGTTTGGCCAAAGCAGTTTGTCATAAACCCCATCCAGCAACATGATCCTTCAGAAAACGGCCCATTTGGTTACTTGGTCATTCGGTGACTTGACTTTCAGTAAATTGCCTCTTGATGAATTGACTGGAAGCCAAATCTGTGCCCTTCAAACCCAGCAAATTAGTTGGGGCCTTGTCTATAGAAGGACCCCAGGAGCCCTGTGCTCCAGTGGGGAACAGGCCTCAGGAGGCAGTTCTCATCTTATCCTCACATGCCTGTGGACCACAGACCCAAAGCCTCCCTCCCACCGGCCTCACCTAGCTCTTTCTCCTCCTCCCCTTCCTAATGTGAGGCCAGAAGGCAGAATGGCTATGAAGGGCCGGGGTCAAGTTTGAGGTGTGAGTAACAAATGGGGAAGACAAGTTCAGGCCCCTTTTGCAGAGCCCTCCCATCCTTCATAACCCTCAATACCTCTGTGACCGGATCATTTTATCCTGGATCCTCGTATGAAACAGCAGCGGTCTGGGAAGCCACAGAAAGAGTTGCTGGGCAGCTTTTCCCCTGGCTTCCCGGCTGGAATGTTTACACCTGCTACCAGGGCAACACCAATTTCAGCCAATAGGAACCAAAGCTCAAATGATTGACTTCTTCTGTTAGTGAGAGGGCGGCTAGTAGGGTCACAGCAGCAGTCTGAGCTGTGGATCAGGACTAGGCTGTCCTGTCCACGCTAGCTTCCCCGCAGCAGGTGGACTTGCAGGGCTGCGCAGGAGTAGTGAGCCTCGCAGCTGTTATATACTGGGAGTCCTTATTGTGTGCCAGTCACTGGGAAGTGCTACATCACAATAGCCCCAAGAAGTAGGTGTTGGTGTTTTCATTACAGTTGAGCAGGGGCACAGAGTGTATTACATAAGTTGGCTAAAACTCAAACCCAGAGCTGTCTACCTTCATTGACTGAGCTTTCACTTATTTATTCCCACCTTCTGAGGTTAGGATCTCCCTTGTGTGCCCGATTATTTTCAAAGATGTCTTTTATGAATCTAGGATGAGCTTATATTGTAATGGTTATCAGCACATACCCAGGAACAATTTACTTAACATTTCTTAGTTTGTCTATAAAATGGGGATGACAGTGCCTGCAGAATCCTCTTAATGAGGATCAAATCACAGTTTTACAGAAAAGGCTGAGAACAGTGCTTGGTACATCAGAGCCAAGGCAGGAGGAGGGCTCGTGTGGACACTGCCATTGGGGAGCACAGAGGCTCCTGAGCTATGAAAACGCTGGATGATGAGGACCTGCCTGGCTTCTGTTTGTTGATCTGACTCCCATACAGCCCATCAGACCAACTGCCATGAACCTTCTAGTGCCTCAGCAGGCCCTGATCCACAGCCCTGCCCTCCTCCTGGGTTCCCTGGGAGAAAGGGAGAACTGGAAACACTGGGCGGGGTCGCAGCTGCACTCCAAAAGGACAGAGCTCCAGCCGCCTGTATGCGGCAGAGGCGGCAAGACCTAAGAAGCCCTGGGACCACTGGTGCGAGGCCCAGGGTGAGCATGGAAGGGTGGGCAGTGGGATTCTTAACTGCCCAGAGGAGACATGCAATCCGCCAATGAGACGCTCTTAGAAGGTAAAATGTTCTTAAGGGGGAGCCCGGAAAGATTTCCCAGCTGATTAGAAAGGCTCCTCTTTGAAGCAGAAGCTTCAAGTGGGTGGCCAGAACGTCACCGTTTACCCCCAGCCAAGCCCCTCACTGAAGCGACAAATTCTGGCCTCTGGGCCTAAGAGATTGAGAGACCTTTTGAGCCCTCATCAGCAATGAGGACAGGGACTTCCAAACCATGCCCTCCTCGGATGCCTCCTCCCCAGGCGGCACGGCAGAAGTGTTGAGAGGGCCGGGGTGGGGGTGGGGGTTGGAAGTGGGGGCGCAGACGGGAGAGAAGCAGGTGGGGCAGGAGGAGAAGGGGCAGGAGATAAGCCTCTGGCAGCGCCCCTCTCACACACCCCCGTCCCCAAGCTCTTGCCCTGGAGGGGGGGCCGGGCCCGGGGAGAGGGGCCTTGGACACGGGGTCACACGGGGTCAGAAACGCGCCGTCTCTGGCTTCGTCCCTTGCTCCAGCCAGGGGAGGGAGAAGGGGCGGGGCCTCGCTTGCCCCGCGTGTGGAAAGTGGAGTGCATTGGTACCCAGGATGCGGTGCTCAGTAGGGGGTGTTGTTTGGTCGCTGTCAGCTTCTTCCTGACTTGAGGACAGTTAGGGGAGGAATAAGTTGGGGAGGGGGGCGGAAGCGGGCAGGGGGTCCCGCAGGGGCAGTAGACATCAGTACAGGAGAAAGGACAGCCACACCCTGGGCCTTGGTTTTTCTTCCTTCCCACCTGTAACCTGTTGAGGCTTGTCCCAGGCCACAGGTGCGAGGCCTTGCAACAAGGCCACAGAATTGAAGCCCAGAACCAAGGACACCTCCCAAGCTGACTGAGCCCCTTCGTAATGGTTGCCAAAAGCCCCCTTGATCCTCACTAACAAGTTCCTGACTCCCAGTTAGGCCAAGGTGCCCACTCCACTAAACACCCCATAGCGCCCCAACCATCACCTATTGCCAGCCTTCCAGCAAGAATTTTGTCTTGAGGCTATAAAAATTGGCTATTAACTCACGAAAACTGTCAGCTTTCTCTCCTCTGTCAGGAGGTCGTCCCACTGCATTCACAGTACCCACATTATCTCTGCTCTTTGTTCTCAGTAAAAACTCACTCCCTTCTGAAATGTCCTGTGTCTGGAAATTCTTTTCCAACCCGCGATCAGACAGCCTCAACATAGCCCTTCGTTCCCTCTAAGCTCCTGCCCTCACCTCTCCTGGTACCTTCAGCCTATCACCCCCTTCCCTTGTTTATCTTCTTACTCCCCCAACCCCGGCCGATGCCCCACAAGGCTGTTCTCAGAGATGAAGCTCATGCTATATGCTGACGATCCCCTGGCAAGTGATCCCAGTCAGCTAGCACGGGTCTTCTGAGGACTGCAAGGCCCTGAGGTGAAGTAAAGCTGAAACAAGTTTCCCACCCTCAGTGCACCTACAGTCTAGTTGGGAGGATAAACTGCGCTCACCTGACAAGAGAAGCAGAGTCAAATGTAGCAAGGCACCATGGGTTTGGGCAGCTTCTCAGCAAGTGTGGCTGATGACTTCACTTCCACCGTAAAAGGCCTGACTAGACTGTCCCCAGAAGGGAGAGGAGGTGACAGGAGCCCAGGGCCTTTCCTAAATGGAGGGCTGTTCTTCATCCATAAAGGCCACACACCCTGCGTACTGTGTCTGTCAGCCCCAGGTGGGCAGACCCCTGAGAGCTGTGATGTCACAAAGACCTCTTGCAATATTCCAGCGGTCCTTGAGCATGCAGGTCTGCCATTGGGGGAGTGCCTCATTGAACAGCTTCCTGCTCAGAACACAAGTCCTATGGCAGAACTGTTCCCAGATGGCTGGCCTTTTGATGGGGATGCCTAGATGGTCATTCCCACATTGGGCAGCCCTTAACAGACACTGGATGAGAACTCCAGAGTTGCCCTAGAGACCTGACCCAGCTTGACCCAAAGACTAGGCTCTTAAACTTAAGAGATGGGAGTGGGCTTCTGGGGGCCTGCACTGTTTTCTGGCCTCTAGAAACAAAGAGTATTAAGCCTAAAAGGAAAACAATCTGTCTGCTAAGTGAAACAGACATTCCCCAGCCCTGTGGTAGGTGGCACATAGGGGTACAGGCAGGTATGCCAAAGAAAATCTTAAACACACAGGGAAGATTCTTGTTTTCTTGGGGGCAAGTGACACTCCGTGTTTCCATTGTCTTCCCTTTTCTCCTACTGCCTTCGGCATTACAGTTCTTTGGTGTCATAACTGAAATTGCATAGTTGTTGAACTTACCTGGTGGCGCAATGGATAAGAATCCCCCTGCTAATGCAGGGGACATGGGTTTGATTCCTGGTCCAGGAAGATTCCACAGGCTACGGAGCAACTAAGCCTGCAAGCCACCACTACTGAGCCTTCATGCTGCAACTACTGAAGCCCGTGTGCCCCAGAGCCTATGCTCTACAACAAGAGAAGCCACTGCAATGAAAGCTTGTGCACTTCAACTAGACAGTAGCCCCTGCTTGCCACAACGAAGACCCATTTAAGCCAAAAATTAAAAAGTTAAAAAAAGAAATTGCATACTTGTTTGTAAATTTTATTTCCCGACCACCCTCTAACCCATATAATTGATTTCTCCAAGTTTTCTGGAATTGAGGAAGACACCTGCTACGAAACAAAACAACAGATGAAACAAAATGTCTGCAAACAAATAAAGCAGTATTTACATGGGTTAACACAAGTCAGATCTGCTAGGCCATTTTCTCAGTGATGCCCTGAAAAGAACAATTAGATCTTTAGTCCTCAGTCAAGATTTGTGGAAATCCCCAAACTGGTGATTTGGCTCTTTATTGCCAAAGAGACTTTGGGGGTGGCCAGAAGCATCAGACACAGAGGACACACAAATATACCAAAGAAACCTTTAACGATGAAAGATTATGCAAACATAGCCTTGGATTGATTTTTTCCAGAAATGTCCTCATCTTTTCTTTTCTCAACCGTGCACCAAACTGTGAAGGTCCTAAGAACATTCTCCTCCCCAGCTCAGACTCTACTCCAGCTCCATCTGGGAAGCATAAGAAGAGCATATCCCAAAAAAAGCATTCCTGAGTATGCCAACCTCAGAGGTGAGCTATTTGGTCAGGAGTATCTGGATGTGGCGGGGGGAGGAAGGCAGCATTATACCAGCACACAGAGACTCAAATCAAGAAGTTGAATGCTAGTGTCTTTCAAAGTGAAAGTCACTCAATCATGATCAATTCTTTGCGACCCCATGGACTACACAGTCCATGGAATTCTCCAGGCCAGAATACTGGAGTGGGTAGCCATTCCCTTCTCCAGGGGATCTTCCCAACCCAGGGATCGAACCCAGGTCTCCCACCTTGCAAGCGAATGCTTTACCAGCTTAGCCACCAGGGAAGTCAATGTCTTTAGACACACAAAATCTGCATCAACACACTTGGGAAAGAAAAACCTCTATAATCGTTCCATATGTCTTGTGTGTCACAAAAGTGTGAAAGTACAAAAGTGTAGTAGAATAATTTTGAGTTCTCAGGTCACAAAAGCATCAGAATGATGTGAAATCTTGAAAACCAAGTGATGTTTAAGTCTCCCCCTCACCCCGAAGTTTCCTGCTGAGGACGACCAGCTTCAGTCCCATCCAGTCACCACCTTCCCCTGAAACAGAGCAGGCAGCATCTACCTTGAGGGGTAAACCAGGACCTGGGTTCACACAATGGCAGGAAAATTGCATCTTTCTCTCTTTCAGAACACAACTTCAGAGCAATTCGTGTCCTTATCAAGGTTAGTACCATCTTTGCTGCAGTGTTCTGTGAACCCCCAGACTGTAATCACTGGTTCCAAGAGAGAAGCCAAGACTGCTGCCACTGCCTACTCCTGGTTACACACTGGGTCTAAGGGTCCTCCCGACACCACATTTGGGTGACTTTCGGGGAGCTGGGGGCAGACTAGACAGCTTCCACAGGCACAAGGCCATCCAGTTACAAACTACTCCACAGACACGATGTCCTGATAGCCAGAGATACCCAGGGATGGGTGCAGAGCGCCGACCATCCTCCCTTAAAAGATAGGAGATCTGAGGCTCAGAGTAGTGAAGTGACTTGCCTGAGGTCACACAGCTGACAGGGGGCAGAGCCTCCTGATGTGCTGGTACCCTCCGTGTTCCCAGTCTCCACAGTCTTTCGGAAAAGAAACGGTTTGTTCTTTGCCCTTCTCCACCTGAGATGCGTCACTCGTGGTGAGCTGGGATACACCTGTGGGAAAACAAAAGTCTCCGAGGATGGGATACAGTTCAGGTTTACAGATGAGCGGAGGGAGAACCCGGGCTTCTCAAGTGATGCTAGTGGTAAAGAACCCACCTGCCAATGCAAGAGACGTAAAGAGACGCAGGTTCAATCCCTGGGTGGGGAAGATCCCCTGGAGGACGGTATGGCAACCCACTCCAGTATTCTTGCCTGGAGAATCCCATGAACAGAGGAGCCTGGTGGGTTACAGCCCCTGGCGTTGCAGAGTGGGACACAACTGGAGCAACTTAGCATGCACACACGAGGGAGAATCTGGGATCCGAACTTGAATGAAAAAAAGGACGAGGAACAGGAGGAAGAAGCCATGTTGCTTGATGGAGACCTGGCTGTTTTCAGGGTTTCTCAGTCTCAGCAGTGTTGATGTCATCATGGACTTCTAAAACCGCCCTGGGAGGGCCAGCCCCTGCGCTCAGGCTGTTGAGGAGCATTGCCGGCCTCTGGCCACTAGATGGCAGTAGCATCTCCCCAGACTCCCCGGGAGATGGTGAGCCCGTCTCCAAACTTTTGTCCACTGTCTTTTTTTTCCCCACTGTCTTTTTTTCCCCCACAAATATTTCACTTAAGGGTTTCCCAAACAAAGGGTAGGGCCATCGTCTTCCCCTCCCTTCTGAAAGCGTATGGCTTCCTCTAACCTTTTTCAAAGTCTTTTCCTAGTGACGATTTCATTTGACCCTAGAAATAATGATGGCAGCCTGGTAAATATAATTTCAAAGAACCATTCTTCCAAACAAGTGACAGAGGTAAAATATGTGTCAAGTGTTACCATCACAGAAGACAGAAGAACATGTGTTTATTTTTTTACGTGCACAGAAACCCTTCAGGGTAGTGTGACAGTGGGGTAGGTGATGGGCAGGGAACTGGAACAAAGTCTTTTCACTGAATAACTTCTATTGTTGGATTTTTGAGCTATGTATGGTATCTATTTTAAAAATTAAAGATAAAGAATAAAACCATATGTATAAAATCAGCTACAAGGATGCCTTGTACAGGACAAGGAATATAGCCCATATTTTATAACTATAAATTGAGTATAACCTTTAAAAATTGTGAATCACTTTGTTGTATACATGAAACATATCATATTGTACATCAACTGTACCTCAATCAAAAAGGTAATAAAACCAAATGAATGGCATCGTCAACCAAACGTCCTTTCAACTGGCCTTAAAAGCAGGTGAGTAGTGAATCTGAGGTCAGTAGCCAGATCACATCTGTCAGAGCTGCTGTAAGAAAACCCTTCTGGCTAACTGCACTTTCACAAAATCAAGAGAAACACGGGCTGCTCCCTTCGAGGCAATGGCAGCCCACTCCAGTACTCTTGCCTGGAAAATCCCATGGACGGAGGAGCCTGGTGGGCTGCAGTCCTTGGGGTCACTAAGAGTCAGGCACGACTGAGCGACTTCACTTTCACTTTCACTTTCATGCACTGGAGAAGGAAATGGCAACCCACTCCAGTGTTCTTGCCTGGAGAATCCCGGGGACGGGGGAGCCTGGTGGGCTGCCGTCTATGGGGTCGCACAGAGTCGGACACGACTGAAGCGACTTAGCAGCAGCAGCAGCCATTACCTTCTCCAGGGGATCTTCCTGACCCGGGGATTGAACCTGCATCTCCTGCACTGGCAGGTGGATTCTTTACCACCTGGGAAGCACCGGATAAAAGATGGAGAAGAAAGGTAACTTAATTTTCTCACCTAGAGGTTCCCTGGTCACCTGGAGTGTTGATCTATACACACGGATTATCACCTTCTTCATAGTAGTTACACCTTTTCAGATCTTCATATTATCTGGTTACCTTTAGCACTGGACATGCAATTCTTTATTTCAAATACATTCATTTTAATAAACATAATCATTGTTGCTGCTCTACATAATAAACTAAAATAAGAATCAACACTTAAGTGACTACCATATGAGGATACAGGGTGCACGGACGATGAAGGTGCAGTCTGGAATTTTAAGCATATAGGGATTCACCCAGAAAAGGAAAGGGGAAAAAAGTACTACTTTTTCTGTATTCTTCTATCAATCTCCGAAGAAACACTGTTTTCCAATATTTTAGTATCTACTACAAGAGTAGGAACTACCTTTGTGACACATAATGCGCTGGGCAGTTATTGGTGCTTGGTGTATATTACAGCTATAATTTTACAAGCCTCGGTTGCCTTCTAGTTTTTTTTAAGTGATAATGCTATATTGGGTAGACGTCTTGATCTTGGGTAGTACTATTTTAAAAAGTAAAGAAAACCTCTGATTTTTTATTTTTATTATACACTACAAAATACAATGCATGCTACACAATATGCCGCATAATCTACTAGCAGGGATAGAAGAGCATGACTGAGTTGTTCTTCATCAACCAGGAAAACGTTTCCTTAATCAATGTTCTCCAAACCCTGAAAAACAGTTTAAAAAGGAAAATGAGAGAATTCTGTTCCTCTCAAAGATGTACAATGACTCCCAGAACCTGTAATGATTCCTAGTTTTCATTTTCTGACAGTAACAAATATATCACTTTAAACTGTTTTATAAAACAACAGCCAACATCAGGAAGAGATGATTAGCCTTATTCTACTTTTTTACAAATGAAAAAAATTAAAAAAAAAACAACAACAACGGAGGCTCAGCCAGGTTAAAAGTCCCTTGCTTAAGTCAGTCAGGAAGTAGTAGAGTCAAGTTCAGGGACCACTCACCCCCTCTAGAACTTTTGCCCTGTAAGCATGACACTGTTCGGAAGACCATTCTATAACACTCAGTTCACAACCAAATGCTTCAGAAACTATACAGTAAAAGTGTCATCAGTGATGGCATTTCTTCCAGGTTGTTAAAATAACACAATCCAGGTATTCTGTTTCTATTACAGGAATAATCTTTTTAAAGAATGAGGACAAACTCCTACAACATATAAGAACATACTATTAGGCCGAACCATATGAAAATGCTACTGCTTGACCATTTTTGACCCCCACAAAAAAAAAAATCATTTCGTGATTCAATCAAATACAAATTATAGTAATTCTTTAATGTACTGGTGCATGAATTGGCAAACCAATGGAGTATAGAAGAGTACATTAGTGAAACAGGCCCATGTATATATGGATATTTAGTTTACTAGAATGGTATCTGAAACAAACAAAAAAATGGACTGTTCTATAAGATAATTCTGACAACTGGCTGTTTCTTGGAATAAACTAAAGTTAAATCCTTGCTTCACATTATACCCCCAAATGACCTGTAGACAGGTCAGAGTACTAACTGTAAAAAAGGGGAAAGGATTGTTAATTGTATTTGGAGAAACTGTAGAAATATTTTTTAGAATCTTGGATACGAAAGTCCTTTGTATCAATGTAAACTATGATAAACAGAACATCCATATTAAAAATCTATCTGATGAAAGCCAGGATAAAGTAAAAAAGACAGCAGACAGAAAAATATTTGCCGCATATAAAAGAGACAAAAGATTAACATCTGTAATGTATAATAAGAACCTCTATAAATCAAAAAGAAAAAAGACAACAGAACAAGAAAGGATATAAGCAGACAATGCAGAGAATAAGATGATCATTAGTATGTAAAAGGTGCTACTTTAATTTGCATTTTCCCAGTCTGCTGTAAGCCCTTTGGCAAAGCGTTAACCAGAATGCATCTCAACCCTGACAGGTGGGCTAGCATCAGAGCCATCTTACCTTTGACACATAGTAACGGTTTACTCCAGAGACACGCCTATCTCTTTCCATCATATACCACTGATATGAATAATGGGCAATCCTTTTTTCCTACAATGAAAGGAAATCATTATTGCAGTTTATAAAGGTGAGTGGGCCAATAGAAAGATATTAGAACTTTAATTAATAAGTGACATTCCAGAAAAATGGAATCATCACTCATATAAAAACCAAATTAAGACAGAATCTTAAATAAAATCGGACCACTAAACTTTAAAATTAAGACAGTAACCATGACTTCTTACACATTCTGTTTTAACCAGCATCATTTTTTTTCTTTCCTTTTTTTTTTTTTTTTTTTTTAAGTCATGACTACTTGTTCCTTTTGGGGACGCTGGGATGAAAGAACAGCGGTAGGTCACAAGTGAAAGACGATCACAAAACCAGAAACCAAATACATTGATACTTCAGAGTTAACGTAAAGAACCAGTTAGAAAAATCACAATCCTAAACTGAAAATCTGGAGTTTGAGCTAAATTCCTAAAGGCTTGCAAGAGAAAGTGGGGGGTAAAAAAAAAAATGTCAAGGTAAAAAAACCTAATTAAGGGGAATTCCCTGGCCGTCCAGTGATTAGGCCTCAGCGCTTTCACAGCCAGTTGCCCGGGTTCAATCCCTGGTCGAGGAACTGAGATTTCGAAAACAGCCTGTCAAGCCCCCCGCCCCCCCCCCAAAAAAAAACTAATTAAATCAAGTTTAGGAAAAAGTGAAAAACGAGAAGCTACCGAGATATGGATGCGAAAAATTAAAATCAAAATCCAGCCAGAAAGGAGACTTGGGGTGGAGGCAAGACTAATTGACGCCTCTCTCCTCTGCCTAGGTAGGGCTTCACTGGTGGTTCAGACGGTAAAGACTCTGCCTGCAATTCAGGAGACCCCGGTTCGATCCCTAGGCCGGGAAGATCCCCTGGAGAAGGAAATGATAACCCACTCCAGTATTCTTGCCTGGAGAATTCTATGGACAGTGGAGCCTGGCGGGCTACAGTCCATGGGACTGCAAAGAGTCGGGCACGACTGAGCGACTAATACTTTCCATTTTCTTTCTCCTCTGCCTAAGAATTTGGACTTGACCTCTTTTAATCTCCTACCTTTCCAGCCCCCAGTCTCTACTCCACCCTCCAGCCCTGGCTTCACCCAGTAACCTTACTAAATCCTTACTAAAGTGGAACACGGTTCCGGACTGGTTTCGTTCCGCAAGTCTACGTTTTAAGGCAATTAAAAAAAAAAAAACAAACTGGCGAGAACGGATCTCAGTATTCCCCATCTCGGAGAGAGCCTCCGGGTCCTAAGGGCCTCCCGACGCCCCCATCCGTTACGTAACGGAAGCGCTGGAATCAGCCGCCGGGCCGGAGAAGCCGCCTTACCTTGCCCCCGTTACTGAACCTGTGGATGCGCGCGGTGGCCATTCCCGGGATGAACAAGCACACGCCCATGACAGCGATCCCGGGGAGAACCTCGAACCACATCGCGACGCCGTTCCCGAGGCCAAACACTCCCTTCCAGGTCCCTTAAAGGTGACCCGGCTTCGAGCTCTTCCGGGTAAGCTCCGCGGCTGCGCGCGAGTGGGGCCGCAGTCACGTAAGCGCCAGAGGAAGCGACGGGGCGCGGCAGGGCTCAAGAGGAGCGCGCGCCCGCGCTCTCGCACACTGCCTGCTCTCGCACACTCCCTACTCCCGCAGTCCTCTTTCTGCAGCAGATTTTGCGTCAACTCGCCGCCGTGCGCCCGACGTGCAGTAACGCCAGCCAGCCCCGCGCCAGCCAGCAGATCATCGCCGTTTCGGACCTCAAGACTCTAAAAATGGCAGAGCAACTTTCCCCAGGAAAGACGACAGACCAGGTGTGCACCTTTCTTTTCAAAAAGCCTGGGCGAAAAGTGGCTGCAGGCCGCAGAAAGCGCCCGATCTGCAACCAGGAGTCCGGAGACAGCAGCAGCAGCAGTGACGAAGGGAACACTGTGGTTCGCCCGGAAAAGAAGCGAGCGGTCCACAATCCGATGATCCAGAAGACCCGTGGCAGTGGTAAACAGAAGGTGGCATACGGCGACCTGAGCAGCGAGGAGGAGGAGGAAAACAAACCCGAGAGTCTCGGCGTGGTCTATAAGTCCACTCGCTCGGCGAAGCCCGTGGGGCCGGAAGATATGGGGGCGACTGCTGTCTACGAGCTAGACACAGAGAAGGAGCGTGACGCACAAGCCATCTTTGAGCGCAGCCAGAAGATCCAGGAGGAGCTGAGGGGCAAGGAAGATGACAAGATCTATCGGGGAATCAATAATTATCAGAAATACATGAAACCCAAGGATACGTCTATGGGCAATGCTTCCTCCGGAATGGTGAGGAAGGGCCCCATCCGAGCTCCCGAGCATCTGCGGGCCACCGTGCGCTGGGATTACCAGCCCGACATTTGTAAAGACTACAAGGAGACGGGCTTTTGTGGCTTCGGAGACAGCTGTAAATTCCTCCATGACCGTTCAGATTACAAGCACGGGTGGCAGATCGAACGCGAGCTTGATGAGGGTCGCTATGGCGTCTATGAGGACGAAAACTATGAAGTGGGAAGCGATGAGGAGGAAATACCATTCAAGTGTTTCATCTGTCGCCAGACCTTCCAAAACCCAGTTGTCACCAAGTGCAGGCATTATTTCTGCGAGAGCTGCGCGCTGCAGCATTTCCGCACCACCCCGCGCTGCTATGTCTGTGACCAGCAGACCAATGGCGTCTTCAATCCAGCGAAAGAATTGATTGCTAAACTGGAGAAGCACCGAGCTGCAGAAGAGGGTGGTGCTTCCGATTTCCCAGAAGACCCCGATGAGGATCCAGTTCCCATTACTTAAATTTCCCCATTATTCTCAAATCTCAAAATAAACGTTTTGTTGTTTTGGAAATCTTAACTCGTGTCCTTCCTTTCTAGGGAAAGTGAGTGAAAGGAAAAGGTGGGTGGTGAAGTGGGGTCCTGGATGGATGGCTTGCAAAAGCATCAAGGTAGGTAAAATCTGGAGTTTTACCTGGCATAAATGCTGCCTGTGTGTAACAGTTACTTTTCATAACCCTTTTACATAAATTTGGGGGATGGGAGAAGTTCAACAAAAGAGCTAGAATTTGCTTGAAGTGACCAAAGCTGTGATTAAAAACAAGAACTGAACCTATTTATTATATCACAATTATGAATCACTTAATAATTTACAAAAGTATTTTCATGCATGATCTTTTGGGAGCCTGTAGTACTTCAAAATACACCCCAGCCAAGGTGTGTGTCAGGGGTTGGGGGAGCAGTGAGAGCGGGAGAATTAGGATGGGGGACCTGTAGCTAGACCTGCAACCTGTGTGTATGGGGAATGTTCCTTGCTCTCCTTGAAGCATAGGTAACTCCTTCCATGGATGATTGAAATGGTCTATGCTCCGGGGTCCAATATGATAGCCACTAGCTTCATGTGGCTGTTGGAACATTTGAAATGTAGCTGGTAGTGACCCTATGCAGTTCTGGACTGAACTTGTGAACCTGCAGAAGGCAAAAGCCTAACATTTTATAATCCAGTGTCTGAAACTATTTTCATAGAGCTGATCATGCCCTATTAATCTATGTACCTGTTTTCCCAACTAGCCTGTGAATTTCTCAGTGACCAGGCCAGTGCTTGGCATATAATAAGCACTTAATAAATAAACTCAGAGAGGTCTGAAAAAGGAGATCAGGGCCAAAGCCTTGAACCCAAGCCGAGGAGCTTTGACTATATTCTGTAGGTAAAGAGATTTGGGGAGGGGAACACAATCAAACTTTTTTTAATGTTACTATGGTTACAGTCTATCAGACTGCAGCAAGATGGAAGGCAGAGAGGCCAGTTAGGACAAATGACTAGTAAATTTTTACTGATCTAACTAGAATTTGGGCTGATCCCAGGGAAAAGATATAAGAATAAATTGTGGGTTAGAATTTTTATATTCATATACATTAATCTATTTAAAGATATTCTTTGAGGAGCCACTCTTGTAAGGCACTGTGCCTAGCATACGGGATGTTAGCAAAGAAGATAGACATAGCCCCTGACCTCATGGAGCTGGACATCACACAGTGCAGGTTTGATGAGTACAAAAACAAAAGTGCACTGGGCTGACCTCTCAGGATTAAGCCAATTCCAGCCCTTGAGAGAATTCAGAATCAAAGTCATTTCATACAATGTCATATATTCTTTAACAGAATGTTTTAAGTACAGTGGGGATACATGAGAAGCCTAGCGGGAAAAGGGATGGGGAATACATGTAAATCCATGGCTGATTCATGTCAATGTATGACAAAAACCACTACAATATTGTAAAGTAATTAGCCTCCAACTAATAAAAATAAATGAAAAAAAAAACAGAAAAAGAAAGAAAGTATGACACAGAAAACAACATTTAAGGGATGAGACAAAAAAAAAAAAAAAAACCCAGGAGAACAGGAAAGAGAAAGTTGTAGAGGCAGTTGGAGAAAGAGAAATTTAGGTGGCGCTAGTGGTAAAGAAACTGCCTGCCAATGCAGAAGATGTAAAATGATGTAGGTTCGATCCCTTAGTCAGGAAGATCCTCTGGAGGAGGGCATGGCAACCCACTCCAGTATTCTTGCCTGGAGAATCCCTTGGACAGAGGAGCCTGGCGGGCTACAGTCCATAGCATCACAGAGAGTCAGACACAACTGAAGCAACTTAACAGACACACTGAGGTGGAAGGCAAAGGAAGACAGTGTTCTAAAAAGTGTTATGGGAAGAAACAGGACAACGAGTAGCAAAAAGCGTGGTATGCTCAAGGTTATTTTTCATGTTTACAAGGTTTATGATTAAAATTTTTAAAAGAACTATTTTTATTACTCTAATTAAATGGTGCAACTTCATTTCATAGGTGAAAACTAAATAGTTATTCTTACAAATTAGAAAAAAATTAAATACGGGGGTGGTTCCCTGGTGGCCTAGTGGGTAGGACTCTGGGCTTCCACTGCCATGGCCCGGGTTCAATTCATGGTCAAGGAACTGAGATTCCCACAAGCCCTGCGGCATGGCCAAAAATAAATAAATAAATATGGGGGGATAAAGAGCATGCCAGCCGAGATGAGTTGCAGCTGGACCCTAAAGGTGCTAACCTAGTCTGAGAGTTCAGAGGAGGCTCCCCTAGGAGATGACCCTCAACTGGAGACCTGTAAATGGGGGTTAGGAAGAGGATCCAAGTCAGAGGGTCAGTATATCCCAAGGACCTGAAGTGAGAGACTGGCTTCAGCTAAGAACTCCAAGCAGTCCAGGATACTAGAGGAAAAAGACAGGTGGCCAGGTAGTCAGGGCCAAAGATCAGCCACCTTGCTGTCATGTTAAGGACTCTGGACTTTATCAGAAAGGCAAAGGGATGCCATCAAAAGGTTTTAAGAAAGAAAGTGAGCTGATCAGATTTGAATTTTAAAAAGATAATTCTGCAGTGTGAGGAATGGACTGTCTTGGAGACAAGACAGATCAGACTGGAGGCTGGTACACCAGTTGACGTGATATCATGGCAGACTGGACTAGACTGGGGACTGTGGACATTCATTTAATAAATAGTGTTTTGTTTTGTTTTTTACCATTCTAAAGCCTTTATTAGCATCAGGTAGATCATTTCATTATAACTTCTTAACTTCAAGACAGCCATTGAAATAACTTGCTGGAGGTTACCTAAGGCCCATAGGAGCAAAATCTCAGTCTGGGATTGGGTAGATAAATACCAAAAGATTAATGTACCCCAATTAAAGGGGCAAAGCTACTGTACAGTATGTCTCCATACATATCTTAAGTACACAGGTGCCTTGCAAACCTGAAATGCTCAAGACCTCCTTTTATATAGTTTGATATTTATAATACATGAATACAACTGAGTTTCTCGGGTGGCATTTGTCAATGGAAGTTAAAGCATTTAAAAAGGTTTGTCATTATGTAATGATGGTGCCTAAAACCTCTATTTCTATGGTATTTTTGTGAATTGCTAGGTTTTATTCACCTTTTAATTCTAATGACATTAATTATAGAAAACTGTACAAGTAAGTTCAGAGTACTAAAATAAGCAAATGAAATACTTTTTCCAGTTTGTTTATTTATTTTTTTTTTACTTTTTCCAGTTTAGAATTTTCAAATCAGGAATGTCTCTTCCAAACATTCAGGCATTTTTTTTTTCTTTCTAGGAATGGGAAGGAGTAAAATTGATAGGATTAGTGTGAAGAAAAGCCATCTTTTCAATGTAGTCTTCACAAAAATGACATAAAACCTTCTCTATATTTGAGCATATAAACCTCATATAGGAGAATTCTAACCATTACAAAGTTAAATCTAAAACAGTCAAGCATGACAGCATAAAAATATTCAAATAACTTGATTTGGAATTACTATATAATTCCATAAAGCTAAAGTTACATTTAAGTATAAACTTCAGCAAATATGGCAATAGCAAACATCAAAAGCTTATTTGCCAGCAGTTTCCCATACCTCTGTATAAAATAGTATTCCAAAGAAGCATGACTGGATAGCAGAATTACCCATTTTTCCTAAGACTTTCATCACCAGTATCACCCTATGCCCCACTATTGTTGGGTGAAGTGCAAGTTATCTTGAGATGGTTTTTCCCTTTGAAAAAAGATAAGGAGAAACTAAGGAAGAAATTTTTAAAACATAGATTTAAGACTTATCTGTGGATGAGCCAAAACACCCCAAATTGTCTGCTGCTGCTGCTGCTAAGTCACTTCAGTCGTGTCTGACTCTGTGCGACCCCATAGACAGCCCACCAGGCTCCGCCATCCATGGGATTTTCCAGACAAGAGTACTGGAGTGGGTTGCCATTGCCTTCTCTGCCCCAACTTGTCTACATTTTAGTAAATGTCAGGCAAATTGAAGTAGTTTCTGTCCCAGTAGCTGCCAGAATAAAGCCAGTCCTGGGCTCCGCTGTAGGGATTAGGGCCTTGATGGAACCACCTCGTCTTCCAGTCCTCTGACTTGGACCTGTTCTTGCATGCCACTCTTTGTTTCTCCTCGAGTTGCTTTTTTTCTTCACTGGCTTGATCCATCTCCCCATTCTCCATGGCTCTGATGTCAGGCTGCAGCCTTCAGTCTGTCTTAGGAAGCATGCTCTCCATCTCCTTGTCTACTTCATTCAAAACCATTGCAAAGCTAGTAAAATTATACATCTGGGCCGAATTCGGAGGCTGTGGGGCTATTCGCCACAAGAGAACGCTCCCAGGGATGACAAACACGCTCTGGGATTCTGGCACTGGCATTTCATCCGACTCCTCAGAAGCACTTACCTGTTTGCTGTTCTTCTCTTCAGTATTTTTCTTATCCTTTTTTTGGTAAGCAACAAATATGGCCAGGTCAACACTGTACAAACATTCTGTCCACTTCCCGTAGAGAGCACAGAGCTTCTTTTTGCTTTTATCTTGAATGTAGCCTTCAACTACGTGAAATTCTTTACCAAAAAGGCCGCATGGCTTAAAATTCAACAGGCATTTGTCCCCAGTCTTGCGGTTTGTGATCTCCACATTGCTATACTGCTCCATCCAGAGCTTTCCCACAATGATGTTGTGCACACAGCAGGTAGGATTCACTCACGTATATGCTTCATTGTGTTCAAGGAGCTCCAACGTCATGGTTCCTTTGGGTTCTGCTTCTATGCTTTTCCCCCAGAACTTGTTTGGGATTGATTGAGCCATGAAAGATGAAATCATTGTTTAATCCTTCAGCATGAAATGCACTAATGGGTGGGTGATGGCTGACATGCTCAGAGATGAGTCTGAAACCAAGGTCATCTCGAACTAATTCATAAGTCTCTCCCAGAAGTGGGTTGAAAGGCTTTCCAGTGCGTTCCCACTGAGAAGCAACAGCAGAGACAACAAAGGCAGCTACCCACTGCATCCTTTCCACAGGATCTGCAAACCAACTGGCCTTGTGGATGAGGTATGCATGCTCCATGTATTCAATGAGTCGCTGGAGGAAGCTCAAAGGCTCATTAAATATAACTGGCATGGTGATCTTGGAGAGTTCCGTTCTGATACATTTTCTGAGGCTGCTCCAGATACTGAAGTCATTTCTGGAAAACATAGGGGAGGGCAGGCTTGTTCTGTGTTTTTTGATGCCTTTGGAGAACACGTCTTCACCACCAGAGTCCTTGCCTTCCGACATTCTGTGCTGTCTACTGCTCCGGGCGCTCTGCTTCCTCTTCCAAGGAGTGCGTGGTCGGTCACTGCTTCCAGTCTGCTCGGGGACAGAGCTCGCCCTCACTCAAGATGCTCAGAGGCGGGGAGCCTTTGACCAGAGAATGCTCTAATTCGTGATGTTCAGTGGCTAGAGTAGCCAGCGCTTCTGATAAAAATTTGGTTTTTCTCTTGTTCCTGTTCCAATTTCAAATTCCTCGCCTGGGCCGGGGCCCGGGCTCTCCCTGGCGGCTCACTCCGCCTGGTGCTGCTCGCTCCGCCCGGGGCTGCTCGAGGCTCTCGCACGAATGCGCTCGGCCTGTCCTTCCGCCTTTTTTCCCAGCCCAGCCGGGAGGTGCGATCAAGGGCGACACCGCAAGGTCTCCCTAAGTCACCTTCGCGCGGTCCGCCCCCGGCTCCGGAGAGGTCGAGCAGGAGAGAGGCGCGGCCCAGGACCAACGCC
This sequence comes from Cervus elaphus, assembly GCF_910594005.1. Lineage (NCBI taxonomy): Eukaryota > Metazoa > Chordata > Mammalia > Artiodactyla > Cervidae > Cervus > Cervus elaphus. The sequence goes on along the minus strand of NC_057848.1, from coordinate 42,926,132 downwards.
CGGGCTGCCCGCGGTCCACGCTGGCCGGTCGGCTGCACCGCCGCCCTCCGGGGCTCCCGCCGGCCTGGTAAATAGTTTTTGAACACCCACTATATGCCAGGCATTGAGTTAAGCACTGGCGATACAGCCAGAGCAAAGGCACTCGAATCCCCACACTCTAGAACTTACATGAGAGAGCACAGCAGAATCGCACATGCATAATACATAACAAATGGAGCTAAGTGCTATAAAGAACATTGGAGCAAGGGAAGGGGATGAGAGAGCGTGCCCGGGGAGGGGGCATGTCATCGTATATAGGGTGGTCAGGGAGGGTCTCTTTCTGATAAGGTGACATTTGAGCAGAGACCTAAATGAAGCAGATAATCTGGGATAACAGCATTCCAGACAGAGGACACCAAGTACAAAAGCCCTGAGGCAGGAAAGTGCCCAATTTGTCCTGAGAACAGTGAGGAAGGAATTTAACGATCTGTTTTGGAGAGCCCATACAGAATGAACTCAAGGAAGAGGAAAGAACTGTAAGATGAGATAAGAGAAGTAATGGGGGGTGAGGGCAGACTGTGTACAGCTTTATGAGCCATTGCAAGAACTTGAGGTTTTATTGTCGGTGACAAGGAGGGTCACTGGGAGGTTTGAAGCAGAGGACTCACATGATCTGACACTGGCTTTAGAAAGGATCCTTCTGGAACTTATGGGGGGTAGTGGAAATGTTTTATATCTTAACTGGGGTGTTTGTTACACTAGTGTCTACATTTGTCAAACTCATTGGAATGTACATGTATGTGCATTTCATTGTATGTGATTAATATTTCATTAAGAAATACCTTCAAGTCAAAGGAGAAAAAAGAAACTGGTTGCTATGTAGAAAATACTCCAGGGTAGGCAGGTCAGGGGATGGAGCGGAGAGATCAGAAGGCTACTGCTATTGTCCGGGTGAGAGATGGCAAGTGCTTCAAACCAGGTGGTGATGAGAAGGGGTCAGATTCTAGATGTAGTCTGAAGATAAAACTGACAAGGTGTCTTGGCACGTTAGATATGAGGTGTTAGATAAAGAGTCAAGGTGACTCCAAGATTTTTGACTTGAGTAACTGGGTGGAAAGTGGTACCATTTAGTGAGATGGAGAAAGGCACATACAGAAGAGTACATAAAACACAACTTTGCAGTATAACAAGTAGCTACATAGGAAGCCTTGGCATAACCAGCACCCAGGTCAAGAAATACAAAACTAACAATGCTCAAGAAGCCCCTCAAGTATCCGGATTCTCCAGATCGCACACACAGGTAACCACTCTGCTGATTTTTATGGTAATCACTCCCTTGCTCTTTTCCCATTGATCTTCCTCTTTAGCTATTTCTCTCTCCTTCCCTCTCACCAAGCCAAGAATAATGTATATTAGTATCTTTCATTTTCTCCTAACAGCTTTACTGAGATACAACTTACATATCATATAATTCATCATTTTAAAATATGCCCTTGAGTGGCTTTCATTCACAAGTATATTCACAAGGTTATGCAACCATCCCCACTATAATTTCAGAACATTTTCTCAATACTTCAAAAACAAAAGCATATCCTATATCTGAAACTAACACAATAGTGTAAATCAACTATGTTCCAATAAAATTAAAATTTTTAAAAATTTGCTAATAATAAAAAAGAAAAGCATACCCATTAGCAGTCACTCTCCATCTCCCCATTCAGTAATCTTTCTGTCTCTATATATTTACCTCTCCTGGACATTTCATATCAATGGAATCATATTGGGTTGGCCCAAAAGTTCATTTGGGTTTTTTATGGAAAAACTGGACTGAACTTTTGGGCCAACCCAATACAATGTGTGGCCTTTTGTGTCTGCCTGCTTTCACTTAGCGTGTTCTCAAAGTTCATCCATATTGTCGAGTATATCAATACATTCCTTAACGTGTCTGAGTAATACTCCATTTTACAGAGATACTACCTTTTGTTTATCCATTTATCAATTGATGGACTTTAGATTGTTTCCACGTTTTGGCTATTATGAGTAATGATATGTTCATGGGCACACACATCTGTGTTTATGTGTATCTTCATTTCTCTTGGGGAGATATATAGGAGTGGAAATGCTGTTATATGGTTAACTCCTTAACCTTTTTAAAACTGTTTTTTAACTGAAATGAAATTCACATAACATTAAATTAACCAATTTAAAGTGGTTAATTTTAATAAAGTGAACAGTTTGGTGGCATTCACAATGTTGTGAAACTACTGTGCGTGTGTGCTCAGTCACTTCAGTCGTGTCCGACTCTTTGTGACCCCATGGACCATAGCCCGCCAGGCTCTGCTGTCCATGGGATTCTCCAGGCAAGAACACTGGAGTGGGTTGCCATTTCCTTCTCCAATGCATGAAAGTGAAAAGTGAAAGTGAAGTCTCTCAGTCGTATCCGACTCTTAGCGACCCCATGGACTGCAGCCCACCAGGCTTCTCCGTCCATGGGATTTTCCAGGCAAGAGTACTGGAGTGGGTTGCCATTGCCTTCTCCTATGAAACTACTAGCTCTATATAATTACAAAACATTTTCATCACCCCAGAAGAAAACCTCATACCCACTAAGTAAATGCTCCCGAGTCTCTCCTCTCAGCATCTTCTGGCAACCACCAATCTGCATTGTTTCCATGGATTTAGCTATTCTAAATACTTCATGTAAGAGGAATCATACAGTATGTAGTCTTGTGTCTGGCTTTCACTTAATACAATGTTTTCAAGGTTCATTCACATTGTAGTATGTATATGTATCAGCACTTCCTTTTTGAAGCTGAATAATATTCCATTGTATGTATACACCACAATTTATTATCCATCTTTCTGTTGATGGATATTTTTGTATTTTCCACCTTTAGGCGATTGTGAATAGTGCTGCTCTGAAAAATGAGTGTCTATATCTTTGAGTACCTGTTTTCCAATTCTTTTGAGTATTCACCTAGGAGTATCGCTTCTCGGCCTTTTGGCTAAGATCAAGTGAGTATTCACCTAGAAGTAGAATTGCTGGGTCATATGGTAATGCTATCTTTAACTTTTTGAAGCACTGGCAAACTGTCTTCTTTTAGCAGCTAAGGCATTTTATTTAGGAAACCCGAACAAACTTCTTTTTTAATTTACGTATTTTTAATTGAAGGATAATTGCTTTACAGTATTGTGTTGGTTTCTGCCATACATCAACATGAATCAGCCATAAGTATACATATGTCCCCTCCCTCTTGAACTTCCCTCCCACCCCTCTAGGTCTGAACAAACTTTTGGCCAACCCAGTATATTCCTACCAGCAGTGTAAGAGGGCTCCAGTTTCTCCACATCACCAGCACTTGTTATTTCCCTTTTTCTTAAAAGCAATCCTAGTAGGTGTGAAGCGGTATCTCATCATGGCTTGGATTTGTACTTCCCTAGTGACTAATGCCTGAGCATCTTTACATGTGCGTGTTGGCCATTGTATGTCATCTTTGGTGAAATGTCTATTTAAGTCCTTTACCCATTTTTTAATTGGGTTTTTTGACTCTGGGTTGTTCAGTTGTAAGATTTCTTTATATACTCTGGACACCAGGGCCATATCAGATAAATAATGTACAAAATTTTTCTCCCAATCTGAGTTGTCTTTTTACTTTCTTGTTGGTATTCTTTGAACCATAAAAGGTTTTGATTTTGATGAAGTACAATTTAACCACTTTTCTTGTTATTCATGCTTCTGGTGTCACATCTGAAAATACATTGATAAATCTGAAGTCATAGAGATTTACCCTTATGTTTTCAAGAGTTTTATAGTTTTAACTCTTTCATTTAGGTTTTTGATCCATTTTAATTTTTGTGTATGGCATAGGATAAGGGTTTGATTTCATTCTTTGGCCTGTGGCTATCCAGTGATCTAGCACCATTTGTTGAAAAGACCATTGAATGTTCTTGGTACTCATAAAATGAATCAGTTGACTGTAACCAAGTGGGCTTGTTTCTGGACTCTCAGTTCTACTCCATTTACCTATATGTCTATTCTTATGCCAGTACTATAAGGTCTTGATTACTGTCATTTTATAGAAAGTTTTAAAATCAGAAGTGTGAACCTCCTTATTGTTTTGGATATTCTGGATCTCCAAAATTCCTTATGAATGTTTGAGTCAGCTCATCAACTTCTACAAATAAATCAGCTGGGATTTTAATAGAGATTTCACTGAATCTGTAAATCAATTTAGGGATTATTTCCATCTAAATAATGTTAACTAATATGGGTAATTCCCTGGTGGTCCTGTGGTTAGGACTACATGCTTTCACTGCAGGGGGCCTGGGCTCGACCCCTGGTCAGGAACTAAGATCCTGCAAGCTGAGAGGTGGCAAGGCCAAAAATAAATAGATAAACAATATTAATTAATAGTAATCTTCTAATCAAACTCAGTGAACATAGGATGGTTTTCCACTCATTTTAATCTTTAATTTCTTTTACAATTATTCAAGTATTCATTTGTAATCCTTTTTATCTGTATGGGATCAGCAGTAATGTGCCCTCCTCATTTCTTTTGTTTTTTCCTTTTTTGGCCATGCTGCATGTCTTGTGGATATAAGTTCCCTGACCAGGAACTAAACCCAGGCTGGGCAGTGAAATGCTAAGTTCTAACCATTGGACTGTCAGGGAATTTCCTATTGATTTCTGATTCTAGTCATTTGAATCCTCTTCTCTTTTGTTATTTTTGAGTCAATCTAGCTAAAAGTTTGCCAATTTTATTGATCTTTTCAAAGAACCAACTTCTGGTTTCATTGATTTTTCTCTGTTGTTTTTCTAGTCTCTCTTTCATTAATTTCCTTCTAATCTTTATTATTACCTTCCTAATACTTGCCTTGGTTTAGTTGGAAAATACATTTTTCCAGTGTTTTATTTTTTAAATGATTGTATTTATTTATTTTTGGATATTTTGGGTCTATGTTGCTGCACTCAGACTTTCTCTAGTTGTAGCGAGTGGGGGCTACTCTTTGTTGGGGTGTGTGGGCTTCTCACTGCGGTGGTTTCTCTTATTGCAGAGCACGGGCTCTAGGGCACACGGGCTTCAGTAGTTGCAGCACGTGGGCTCAGTAGTTGTGACGCATAGGCTTAGTTGCTCTGGGGCATGTGAGATCTTCCTGGACCAGGGTATCGAACCTGTGTCCCCTGCATTGGCAGGTAGATTCTCAACCACTAGACCACCAGGGAAGCCCACGATTCATGTCTTAATGTCTCAGAACCAGCTTCAGATTTATAGTTATCTAATTCCAGTGAGACATAAAACATTCCTAAATACTTCTATTCTCTTTTGTCCCTTTTCATGATACATATTACATCTATAAATGTTACAAACTGACAATACATTATTACAGGGGTCCCCAACCCCCGGGCCATAGACTGATACCGCTCTGTGGCTTGTTAGGAACCAGGCCACACAACAGGAGGTGAGTGGTAGGTGAACAAGCATAGCTTCACCTGTATTTACAGCTGTCTCACATGGGGAATATGAGCGTGAGCTCCTCCTCCTGTCAAATCAGCAACAGCATTAGATTCTCAGAGAAGCACAGTAAATGTAATGCATCTGATCATCCTGAAACCACCCCTACCACCACCCTGGTCCATGGAAAAATTGTCTTCCATGAAACTGGTCTCTGGGGACTGCTGTGTTATAATATTATTTCATATACTTTTATGACTTTTACAGGACCTAAGAAAAGAAAGGAAAACAAGTACATATTTATACCTTCTGTTATATTAACCTTCTTTTTATCATTTCTGATTCTCTTTATTTCTTCTGATAGATCTGAAAAACCATCTGGAGTCATTTTCTTAGCCCAATACATGTTTGTTCCACCCACCTCTTTTGTGCTATTATTGGAAAATATATTACATTTCTGTTATAGATCCAACAATACAGTACAGATATATTATTTTATACAGTTAATATATAAATTGGTTGACAGAAGAAGGGAGAAGAAATAAGCATTTATATTGTTTTTTAAGTAATTCAGTTCAGTAGTTCAGTCATGTCCGACTCTTTGCAACCCCATGGACTGCAGCACACTAGGCTTCACTGTCCATCGCCAACTCTCAGAGCTTGCTCAAACTCATGTCCATCGAGTTGATGATGCCATCCAACCATCTCATCTTCTGTCATCCCCTTCTCCTCCTGCCCCCAATCTTTCCCAGCATCGGGGTGTTTTCCAATAAGTCAGTTCTTCACATCAGGTGGCCAAAGTATTGGAACTTCAGCTTCAGCATCAGTCCTTCCAGTGAATATTCAGGACTGATTTCCTTTCGAATTGACTGGTTGGATCTCCTTGCAGTCCAAGGGACTCTCAAGAGTCTTCTCCAACACCACAGTTCAAAACCATCGGTTCTTTGGCGCTCAGCTTTCTTTATAGTCCAACTCTCACATCCATATATGACTACTGGAAAAACCATAGCTTTGACTAGATGGACCTTTGTTGGCAAAGTAATGTCTCTGCTTTTTAATTTGCTGTCTAGGTTGGTCATAGCTTTTCTATCAAGGAGCAAGCATCTTTTAATTTCATGGTGGCAGTCACCATCTGTAGTGATTTTGGAGCCACTCAAAAGAAAAGTATTATACAACTACTATTGGTTTGTAGCCTCAGGAGTTCCCCTGAGTGAAATCTGAAATTGACCCCCTTACATGGAGCATAAGGAGAGACCAATGAAAGAGGCAGACCACTCCAGATTTTCAGGTTGCAGTTTTAATAAACAAGGGAAGTTACATAGGAGGCTTGTCTTGGGTGGCTGCAAGCTGAATAAATCCCGCATCCACCCACCAGATTCACTCTCATAACAACTTTCATATATAATGTAAAGCAGTGTTAATTATATTTATTTTTCTTATAACTTGAAGTTTGTACTGTAAACAGACAATGTTGAGTGCCATTCCAGTTCTACAAGGATCAAGTCATTGGCCACCACGGTCACTGACCTACAAGGACACCCTGAAAGAATTTAGGATGAAGCATTGTGTGTTTTAGATATATGGGCCCCTAGATAGTTAAAATGCACATCTAAGGAAGAATTTCAATGATCCCATTATTCTTGCATCTTCCCATACTTAGAAAAGTACTAAAATCATTAACTGAGATACTTGATCCTCATGAGCAGTAAACTTTCACCAAGATCTTGACTGCACTATATGTACTAGCTCTTCCCCTAACTCTTTGAAACTATTTCTCAGAGTTTTCTGAGAGGCTGTCTCCTGGGCTACAGTCCTCAGCAAGAGTCAGAATAGATTCAACTCACAGTTCTTACATTGTGTTCTTTCCAGTACCTTTTGATTATTTTCATTCAACTCCCCCTCCCCCCACCCCCACCTCTGGTAACCACAAATCTGATCTCTTTTTCTGTGAATTTGTTTGTTTTTGAAGTTTAACTGACCTACAATACTAGGTTAGCTGCTAGTATACAGCATAGTGATTCCATATCTATATATACATTTCAAAATGAGCACCATAATAAGTCTACTTACCACTGAGCAGTATCCTTATGAGAAGAGGAAATGTGGATACAACAAGAAATCAGGGGCCTTCCCTGGTGGTCCAGTGGTTAAGAATCTGCCTGCCAATGGAAGTGACATGGGTTCGATCCCTGATTCTGGAAGATTTCACATGCCTCAGGGCAACTAAGCCTGAGTGCTACAACTACTGAGCCTGCATTCTAAAGCTCCACAAGGAGAGAAGCCACTGCAATGAGAAGCCTGCATACCATAAATAGAGTGGCTCCCACTCACCACAACCAGAGAAAGTCCGTGCACAGCAAGGAAGACCCAGCACAGCCAAAAAAAAAAAAAGAAAAAGAAACATCAGGGGTACATGTACATAGAGGAATGACCATGTGAGAACATAGTGAAAGATAGCCATCTGCAAGCCAAGGAGAGAGTCCTCAGAAATAAAACATGCTGATGCGTAGATCTTGGAATTCTAGCCTCTGGAACTGTGAGAAAGTAAATATATGCTGTTTAAGCTGCCCGGTCTGTGGTATTTTGTTATGGCAGTCCTAGCAAGGTAATATAGGGCTTACTTTGGCCACCTGATGGGATTCCCTGGTGGCTCAGGTGGTAAAGAGTCTGCCTGCAATGTGGAAGACCCGAGTTCAATCCCTGGGTCGGGAAGATCCCCTGGAGAAGGAAATGGCAACCCACTCCAGTATTCTTACCTGGGAAATCCCATGGACAGAGGAGCCTGGTGGGCTACAGTCCATAGGGTCTCAAAGAGTTAGACACGACTGAGCGACTTCACTTTGGCCACCTGATGTGAAGAGCCAACTCATTGGAAAAGACCTGATGCTGGGAAAGACTGAGGGCAGGAGGAGAAGGGAGCGACAGAGGATGAGATGGTTGGATGGCATCATCGACTCAGCGGACATGAATTAGAGCAAATTTGGGGAGATAGTGATGGACAGGGAAGCCTGGCATGCTGCAGTCCGCAGGGTCACAAAGAATTGGACATGACTGAGAGACTGAACAACGACAACAGGTGGCACTAGTGGTAAAGAACTTGCCTGTCAAAGCTAATTAATATAAGATCCTCTAGTAAGTTTTTCATTTAAGTTACTGTACCTTTCAATTCCAGAATTTCCAATTCTTTTTTTATATATAATTTATTCTTATTGAGTTCTCTATTTCATACAACATTGTCTCATACTTTTATTTCTTTAATCATGGTTTTCTTTAGTTCTTTGAATGTATTTATGATGGATACTTGAAGTCTTTGTTAAATCTGATACCTGGTTCTTCCCTGGTGGTTCAGTGGCTGAGACTTTGTGGTCCCAATGCAAGAGGGCCTGGGTTTGGTCTCTGGTCAGGGAAATGGATCCCACATGCTACAGCTAGGACCTGGCACAGGCAAATAAATAAATATTTTTTAAAAATCTGACACCTGGTTACTCTCACAGATGGTTTTTGTTACCTGTTCCTCCCCGAGTATATGGGTAATATTTTTCTGTTTCTTTGTATATCTCTTAATATTTTCATTGGAATCTGAGTGTTTTAGGTAATATACTGACTCTGGGTATAGGCTCCCCAGCCACCACTCCGGGCTTCTTCTTGTTATTTGCTTACTGAAAGGCTGGATCATTATTGAAGTCTCTCCTTGCTATCCACGCCCCACTGTACCCCTCCCAGTGTAAAGCTCTGATGTTGGTTCCCAGGGAGTATGGCCTTGGTGAACCCATAGTCTCCCAAGATGACAGTGGTTTTGACAGGTTTCTCTGTCTCTTTTCCTGACAGTACCCAACTGTTAGACTGCTTTATTTGCAAAATTGTTGTTCTACTGTCTTCTACAACACCCTGAGGCATAAACTGCTCTACTGTCCATCCCAATCAAAGGAGAGCACCTTTGGAGGACCAGTTCCTGAGGTCAGTGTTTGAGCTTTGTTCTGCACCTAGGAGGGCTCCTTATGCAGTTTTCTTCTTAGAGGAGCTGGCCTACAATTTAGTTTATATCGCCACTGAATCTAATAATCTTAAGTCCTCCCAAAGAGCAAACTCCTTTTACCACAACCTCCACTGTGTTTGAGAATACCCTTAAAGCTCAAATTTCCTCATCCCGTGTTGCTAATGAAGTCAGTTCCTTTGGGATGAGATTACCGACTGTTTTGTGACCTCCCCCAAAGAAAAAGCTCCAAGCCAAGACTCTGGGATTGAGGGCTGAGGTTGTTTCTTTCTGCGCAACCTCCACACTTTAGGACTTGAGTGCTAGGTAGAGATGTGGCAGTAGACTCAGGTCTTCTCAGCTTGCCTCTACTAGTGTGGAACCACCATATCAGCCAGGGCAGTGGTGATCAGGGCCCCAGTATTTTCGGCCCCACCGTGCTCAAGGTAGAGCCTCTGTCCCACCAGCGGGAGCTGGGTGAAAGCAGGGACCCCGACCTTTCAGCCACATTACCCCAGTACTTAGCCATAGCAACAGGTAGCCAGAGGCAGGATAAGAAATGGCAATGTTTTGCCCTTCCGAGGAAGATAGCCCTCTATAGGAGCTACAAAGAGAGGGAGCCCTGTATTCTTGGCTACACCAGTCTGGAATGGAGCTTCCATCTCACTGAGCTGGGAAGTGGGAGGGAGAGAGCAGTCTTGGTTCAAATACCATAGGCTCTTGCTGTTCTTATAGAATCTTAGTAGATCTTTCTTTCTTCCTTTCCTTCGTTCTTTCTTTTTGCTGCATCACATGGGAACCTAAGTTTCCCAACCAGAGATCAAACCTGAGCCCCCCTGAAGTGGAACCATGGAGTCTTAACCACTGAACGGCCAGGCAAGTCCCAGTAGATTTTCTTGGATAGGTATTTTCTTCATTTGGTATATACTCTTAGGATTATTTCCAGAGACTGTAAATGGTTGTTGTTTTTTTTTAATAATCTTCACCAGTTTCACTGGGGAGTGGGTCCATGGAGCTCCTCATGCCATCTATAAGAATTCAGTCTTTCCTCCCACTTCCTCTTTAGCTCACCAAAAAGCCTTCTTTTGGCCTTACCATTTCTCAGGGACATTATTAGTGATGACCAATATCTTGTTTCCCTTCCTTCTGGGGCACAGGAGACTACACTTCTAAATACCCTGAATTACACAATGCCACATGGCTAGATCTGACCAAGGAAATGTGAACAGAAGCAATATCTGCACAAAGCCTCTATTTGAGTCTCCAGTTTCTCCCTTCCCCTGCCCAAGTGAACCTGGAAGCCTCCTGTGGAGATGATGAAGTTAACATATCAAAGCATAATAAATTTTTAGTCACCCCAGGGGGGACAGATGTTTTGATGAGTTTTCTGGACCTGATGCAGACTTAGGGAAAGGTAGAGTCTTGTCTCACACCACTGAAATTTCTGGTGTTGTCTGTATTGCAACATTGCCTACCCTGTCTTGATAAATTCAGCATTCCAAGAAATTCCCTGGTGGTCCAGTGGTTAAGACTTGGCACTTTTACTGCCTTGGCCTGGGTTCGATCCCTAGTTGGGGGAACTGAGATCCCACAATCTGTGTGGTGCAGCCAAAAAATAAAATAAAGAGGTTAAAAAAATTCACTTGGAGAAGGCAATGGCAACCCACTCCAGTATTCTTCCCTGGGAAACCCCAAGGACAGAGGAGCCTGGTTGGCTATAGTCCATGGGGTTGCAAAGAGTCAGACATGATTTAGTGACTAAATGAGGACAGCTGGGTTTGAAACCCAAGGTCTCCCTGGCTGTGTGACCATAGGCAAGTTACTTAGCCTCTCTGAGCCTGTTTTACCTTTTGTAGAAGAGACACAGATCCCCCATCTTGGGATGGTCTGAAGGTCCCTGAGGACATGGAGCTCAGACACTGTCCCTGGCCACCCTCAGAACCCATTCCAGTCCCTGGGAAACTCTAGTTAGGGCCAACCCTCTGGCCAGTTACCAAGGCTCAGAAGGGAGGGAGCTGAATAACTGAAGGCTGGGGGTAGCAGTCCCATACTGACTGCGGGGACTGAGGTCTGCTGAGACGTGCCTACTGGAATGGGGGCTGGGAGGCACCTCCCTCCTGGCTCTGCAGATCCCCACTCTGGCCCAAGTTCCCCTCCTACAACTTCACAGCCTGGATGCCAGCTAGGGACCTGGGTTTGGGGGCTCCTGCCTCTCAGTCAGGTCAGGGGTGGGAGCAGGTCCAGGCCTTCCTAGGTTATGCTTTGGCAGAAAGACTGGCGAGCCTGGCTGGGTATAGTGGCGGCTTGGGTTCCTGCACTGGGTTTCCTGCGGTCTAATGCACATCCTGGTTCTTGGTTTTCCCATCTCTAAAAAGGGCGTCATGATAGCACCTGCACCGAGGTTGGGGAGGGGAGCGAAGCTGAGAGGACACGGGCTAGCAGACACGAAGAGGACTGAGGGGGTTCCTGGAATGTGATACTCAGTTTTCAAAGCAGGAAGGTCTTAGGCGGATGGGGACAAGTTGGTGACTCCACATCTCAGGCACCTAGATAATAGTGCCTGGCAGGTGGTCAGAGCTCATAAAAGCTGGTCCTGGGGACACAGATGGGACAGACTCCCTATAGTACCCTAGGGTCCCCAGGAATCCCCAGGACCGTAGTTGTGTAGTCAGAGCAATGGTGGACTACAGTTTTAGGATCAATCAGCCAGAAACATGAGACTTGTGCCAAATTAACATCAGATGGAGCAATGCGGGGGATGGGACATAGAACAGGGACCTTGGATTTCCTCATGGACAAGGGCAGGGAGGTCAAGTGAACAAAATAGAGCCTGAAGTGTTGAGGAATCAGGTTAGTCCTGAGCCTGGGGAAAGGAGGGCTGGGGAGGGGTCAGTATATGAAGAATCGAGGTTAATTTCAACAGAGGTAGAGCTAAATGATTATTAATTTTGTCTGAATGGACAATATATTCACATAGTTCAAATACCCCAAAACCTAAAAAGGCCTTTGTTCTCCCCTCTTCTTCATTCCCACCCCACTCCCTTCATAACTGCTGTTAGGTTATTTTCCTCTCTTTGAACTTCAAAGACAAGCAAACCTGCATTTGTATTCTTACAGATCTCTGCATCTTTAGACAGTATTTTCAGTCCTGCTTTATTACTTGCATCTGAACCCCCCAAATTCAGCACTCCACTGTAATGACTTTTGCTAAGGTCACCCAGCCTTAACAAAAGGTTTATACCTTTCTAAAGTATAACCCAGTTCCAAATTACAATTTTTAGTATATACCTTATTTGATTTCTCTGCAGCATACAACTGCTACTATTTTTTTTTTCAACTGCTACTATTTATAGAGACACACGTGGCTAGCATTTTATAAATATTACCTCATGATAATAAAATGAAATCAAACGTGTCAGATCAGGGGTCCTAATTTGGCGGTAGTGGAAACTAAGCCACTGTGGCAGAGAGGTTAGCCCCTGTTTCTAGAAAAACAGCCCCTGGTTGAAACCACTGGTCTAGGTATACCAGACAGCCAGCATTTCCTAACATGACATGCTGTTTCATACCTCGGATAATTTGCATAAACTATTTCCTTCATCTGTTATATCTTCCCGCCTCCTCCTCTGCCCGACATTTGTTAATGGTTCAAATGCCTGCTTAAAACACCTTTCTTGGGTAAAGTCTTTGTTTCCTGTGTTAATTTCTTTTCTGATTTTTGGCCATGCCACACAGCATGTGGGATCTTAATTCCCTGATCAGGGATTGTACCTGTGACCCCTGCATTAGAAGTGCAGAGTCACCACTGGACCACCTTAATTTCATTTTTTTTAGCTTCAGTGCCTAACACAGTCCCTGGCATAGAGTAGGTGCTGAATGAAGAAAAGGTAACATTAAAATATAGGTGCTGAACAAATGTTTGCTAAAAGGATTAATCATCATTATTAGGAGATTTTTATTGAGATCCTTGAGCACTGAATTTCATAAAGGGTATAAAGCAGGATCCTAATTCTAGGGTGGTTTACAATTTAATGGGTGTGATAGAAACTGTTAATTATCCTCCATTATCCTTTCTATCCTTTTGTCTTGAATAAAAGAAGCCCTGATGTCTGCCTAGTAAAAACATTTCCCAACCTCCCTTACTAAATCCTAGTCTTGTGATATAAGTGAAAGTGGTATGTGTCCTTTAAAAGAGGAGGGCATGTTCTTACCTTCCTCCTTCCTTTTGGCTAGAATGCAGATGAATTGGCTGGAGCTCAAGCAGCTATTTTGGGTTTTTTTGTTTGTTTGTTTTCAAGCAGTTATTTTGGACTATGAAACAGAAGCCTCATGCTAAGGCTGGTAAAGCAACAATAGAGAACAAGCCTGTGTCCCTGATGAACATGAAGCCACTATTCCCACCTTGGACTTCATGCCTTCTGACTTCATTTATAGGAGAAACAAATAGACTTTTATCTTGTTTTAAAAAGTATTAAATTTAATCTTAAGTAATTGAGTTGGGAAGACCAAAAGCAGACAAGATCTGGATTGAAGCAGAAGAGCAAAACAGAATCCCAGGAGGCCTGAGGAGTTTGCACAAGGGTATACAATTGCAAAAGGGGTTCAACATCAAGGATGCATCAGGCCCAGAGGTGCTTGGGAGCACAGTTTAAATTCTTTACACCTGCAAAGTGCAGGGTCCCTCAAGCTGAGAAACAAATAGTAACAACAAAAATGACAGTAAAACAGATCTGAACTGGTGGAAATCAAGGGACCCAGTAAAGGCAAACACAAAATTTATCTGTAAGGACATTCTTATACCCAGACACATGGGACTTCTACAGAGAGCAAGCCCAATGAATATGGGCTTATAGCTAAGATTATAGACCACATCAGGAAATCTTCCCTCTGCCTGAGGGAGGAGTCTGAAGAGGCAACAAATGGGATAATTTACATCTGAGGAACTAGGGATAATCAGTTCAGTTCAGATCAGTTGCTCAGTCGTGTCCGACTCTTTGCAACCCCATGGACTGCAGCATGCTAGGCCTCCCTGTCCATCACCTACTCCCAGAGTCCACTCAAACTCATGTCCATTGAGTCGGTGATGCCATCCAACAATCTCATCCTCTGTCGTCCCCTTCTCCCCCTGCCTTCAATCTTTCCCAGCATGAGGGTCTTTTCCAATGAGTAAGTTCTTCACATCAGGTGGTCAAAGTATTGGAGTTTCAGCTTCAGCATCAGTCCTTCCAATGAATATTCAGGACTGATTTCCTTTAGGATGGACTGGTTAGATCTCCTTGCTACCCAAGGGACTCTCAATAGTCTTCTCCAACACCACTGTTCAAAAGCATCGATTCTTTGGCGCTCAGATTTCTTTATAGTCCAACTCTCACATCCACACATGACTACTGGAAAAACCATAGCTTTGACTAGATGGACCTTTGTGGGCAAAGTAATGTCTCTGCTTTTTAATATGCTGTCTAGGTTGGTCATAGCTTTTCTTCCAAGGAGCAAGTGTCTTTTAATTTCATGGCTGCAGTCACCATCTGCAGTGATTTTGGAGCCCAGAAAAATAAAGTCTACCACTGTTTCCATTGCTTCCCCATCTATTTGCCATGAAGTGATGGGACAGGATGCCATGACCTTAGTTTTCTGAATGTTGAGTTTTAAGCCAACTTTTTCACTCTCCTCTTTCACTTTCATCAAGAGGCTCTTTCGCTCTTCTTCGCTTTATGCCATAAGGGTGGTGTCATCTGCATATCTGAGGTCATTGATATTTCTGCCGGCAATCTTGATTCCAGCTTATGCTTCATCCAGTCCAGCATTTCTCATGATGTACTCAGCATATAAGTTAAATTAGCAGGGTGTAATATACAGCCTTGACGGATTCCTTTCCCAGTTTGGAACCAGTTCCCGATTGGAACCACTAGACCATTCAGGTATGACCTAAATCAAATCCCTTACAATTATACAGTGGAAGTGACAAATAGATTCAAGGGGTTAAATCTGATAGACAGAGTGCCTGAAGAACTATGGACAGAGGCAGTGATCAAGACCATCCCCAAGAAAAAGAAATGCAAAAAGGCAAAATGGTTGTCTGAGCAGGCCTTACAAATAGCTATGAAAAGAAGAGAAGCAACAGGCAAAGGAGAAAAGCAAAGATATACCCATTTGAATGCAGAGTTCCAAAGAATAGCAAGGAGAGATAAGAAAGCCTTCCTCAGTGATCAATGCAAAGAAATAGAGGAAAAGAATAGAATGGGAAAGACTAGAGATCTCTTCAAGAAAATTAGAGATACCAAGGGAACTTTTCATGAAAAGATGGGGGCAATAAAGGACAGAAATGGTATGGACCTAACAGAAGCAGAAGATATTAAGAAGAGGTGGCAAGAATACACAGAAGAATTATACAAAAAAGATAATCAAGATGGTGTAATCACTCACCTAGAGCCAGACATCCTGGAATGTGAAGTCAAGTGGGCCTTAGGGCCCACTATGAACAAAACTAGTGGAGGTGATGAAATTTCAGTTGAGCTATTTCAAATCCTAAAAGATGATGCTGTGAAAGTGCTGCCCTCAATAGGCCAGCAAATTTGGAAAACTCAGCAGTGGCCACAGGACTGGAAAAGTTCAGTTTTCATTCCAATCCCAAAGAAAGGCAATGCCAAAGAATGCCCAAACTACCACACAATTGCACACATCTCACATGCTAGCAAAGTAATGCTCAAAATTCTCCAAGCCAGGCTTCAACAGTACATGAACCGTGCACTTCCAGATGTTCAAGCTGGATTTAGAAAAGGCAGAGGAACCAGAGATCAAATAGCCAACATCTGTTGGATCATTGAAAAAGCAAGAGAGTTCCAGAAAAACATCTATTTCTGCTTTATTGACTATGTCAAAGCCTTTGACTGTGTGGATCACGATAAACTGTGGAAAATTCTGAAACAGATGGAATACCAGACCACCTGACCTGACTCCTGAGAAATCTGTATGCAGGTCAGGAAGCAACAGTTAGAACTGGACGTGGAACAACAGACTGTTTTCAAATCAGGAAAGAAGTATGTCAAGGCTGTATACTGTTACCCTGCTTATACAATTAGGGATAATAGAGCAATCCAAAAGAGCTTTTGGAAAAAGGAAGGAATAAGAACCATAATACAAAAAAAATGTTAAAGCATTAAAAAAGGTGGATTTGAAAAATATCCAAAGAGAAATTTTAGCAGCATCTCTGTCTACTACCCACTACATGCCAGTAGCACTGGTAACAACTAAAAATAATCATTAAACTTTGAACAAAGTTTATAAATGGATAGACTAGACACAGCCAAGGAAAAAAAGCCACTGAATTAGAATACAGATCAGAAGAAATGACCTGGAACCCAACATAGTAAAACAGTAAAAAGAAAACCTGGTTACATAGTAGGGGGAATGAGACATTCCAACACACATCTAATAGGGAGTCAAGAAGGAGAGAATGAGAGACAGACAATATTTGAAGAAATAACAATTGAGAAATTTTTAAGAAATAAAGTAAATTTTTAGAAACTTTTAAGTAAATTTTTAGAAAGAAAGTACATCTTCAAGCTAAAGGAGCAACCTCAAGTACTTGGCAAGATAAATAATAACAGATCCACATCTGACATGTTGTAGTAAAACTGCAGAGCATCAAAAACACAGAAAAATATCTTAAAACATAAGAGAGAGAGATTACCCACACAGTAACAATAGCAGAATAACTACAGAATAACAGGCTTCTCAAAAAAATAAATAAATAACAGAGATGATAGAATAATAAGATGATAAAATAATATCTTCAAAGTGCTGAAGAGGGGCTTCCCTGGTGGTCCAGTGGTTAAGAATCCACCTGCCAATGCAGGGGACACAGGTTTGATCCTTCCTCTGGGAGGATCCCACATGCTGCGTGAAAACTAAGACAGTTAGCCCCAACTATTGAATCAATGCTTGAGAGCCAGTGAACCGCAACTACTGAGCTCACAAGCCCAAACTACTGACACCTGAGTGCATAGAGCCCGTGTTCCACAAGAGAAGCCACCACAATGAGAAGCCTGCACACAGCATTACAAAAATGTACATAATAGCCCAAAATTGAAAACAACCCGAATAGTCAAACACAGAATGACATCCAATAGACAGGGGAATCCAAGAAAGGCAAAGTGAAGTCCCAGGAAAACATTTATGTAGCAGGCCTAAGGATCAGTCAATCCTTACAGGAGCAGAATGGTAGATGGCAGGAGGAAATATGTCTCCAAATAGAGAACAAAAACTAGTAAATGACCTGATTTGTTTGACCTTATGGAGTATGACTTTACATCTCTGGAGGGGTTTGGCAGAAAAATTAGTAACAGGTAGTGCAAGGAAAAGGCAATGGCACCCCACTCCAGTACTCTTGCCTGGAAAATCCTATGGACAGAGAAGCCTGGTGGGCTGCAGTCCATGGGGTCGCTAAGAGTCGGACATGACTGAGCGACTTCACTTTCACTTTTCACTTTCATGCATTGGAGAAGGAAATGGCAAACCACGCCAGTGTTCTTGCCTGGAGAATCCGAGGGATGGGGGAGCCTGGTGGGCTGCCGTCTATGGGGTCACACAAAGTCGGACATGACTAAGGCGACTTAGCAGCAGCAGCAGTACAAGGAGACAAATCAGTCAAACTAAGTAAATTACCAAAGTAAGAATTTCCTGGCAGTCCAGTGGTTGGGACTCCTCGCTTTCACTGCTGAGGGCGTGTGTTTGATCCCTTGTCAGGGAACTAGGATCCTACAAGCTGCAGGGCATAGCCAAAAAAATAAAATAAGCAAAGTAATTAATAACTCCAGGGGGAAAGTGTCATATACTAAAGGAAGAATAACAACAGTATGGTATACGTCTCAGCTAGGAACAACATTTACATAGTCAATGTTAACAGGGCTTTCCTGGTAGCTCAGTGATAAAGAATCTGCCTGCAATGCAGGAGACACAGGTTCGATCCCTAGGTTGGGAAGAATCCCTGGAGAAGGAAATGGCAACCTACTCCAGTATTCTTGCCTGGGAAATCCTGTGGACAGAGGAGCCTGGCAGGCTACAGTCCATGGGGTTACAAAGAGTAGGACAGGACTGAGCAACTCAACAAAAAAACAAATAATGTTAACACTGAATTAGGATTAAATGAAAAAATAAAACTAAATGGAGTGAAGAAAAGTATATGCAAGAACAAGATGTGGCATTGTGAATAAATCCTGTTGGAAGCTGTTATTTACTTGCGGTTTATCACTCTGCCATGACTTGAGTGATTTATAACATACAGTTTGTAAGCCAGAACTATTTTCTACAATAGACATATTTATGACATCACAAAATTCTCCAAAATATGTTTTACAAGCTACTGGAGCTAATACATGCCTAAAATAAGATGGGTAAAGACAAGTTCTTTAGCAAAATATTATGAGTCCTTAAGTCCTTATGAAATGGAGCAGGGTTTTATGGTCCTTACCCCCTGCCACTCCTCATGTTATCTGTGAAAGGAGTTAATATAAAAGGGACAATACAACTGATAAAAAGCTGCCTGCTCAGTGAAGGCCAGGGAAGAATTTTCAAGTAAGAATTTTTCTATTGTATGTGTAGACAGACAAAATTCTTTCTGCTTTTCTATGGTAGGGTCCCAGCCATGATATTGCCAGCTTGGGAAGCTGGAAGAAGGATCTTGCAATGTTCAACCAAATGCTGAGAATCAATGATGTAAGGAACTTTGGGGAGAGTTCTTTCTGTCTCTCCTTTGCTCTCCCTTAACTGGTGAAAAGGAGCCATAACGCCTCTTCACCATGGTTATGTTCTTTTCTTTTGCTTTGGAATAAATAATATATTGACATGGTGTGATAACCAAAAGGTTAAAAAGGCATACAGTAAAAAAAAAATATATGAAAAGGTGCTCAACTGAATTAGTCATCAGAGAAATGCAAAGTAAAGCTACAATGTGTGCTTAGTCGCTCAGTTGTGTCCATCTCCTTGTGACCCCATGGACTGTAGCACACTAGGCTCCTCTCTCCATGGAATTCTCCAGGCAAGAATACTGGAGTGGGTAGCTGTTTCCTTCTCCAGGGGGATCTTCCCGACCCAGGGATCAAACCCAGGTCTCCCATAGTGCAGGCAGATTCCTTACCATCTGAGCCCCCAGGGAAACCCCAAACTACAATGAGCTACCACTATACATCCACCAGACATTACCAAGTGTTGGGAACAATGTGAAGCAACTTGGACTCTCACACACAGTTGTGAGAGTGTAAGCTGGTACAATCTCTTGGAAAACTATTTGGCAGTATCTAGTAGAGTGAAGCGTATGCTTACTCTATGATCCAGCAATTCCACTCTTAGATATGTATCCATAGACATGTAAATGCATACCTATGATCACCAAATAACACGTACTACAATGTTCAGAGTTGCATCTCAAATATTGGGATGGATAAATTGTGGTAGATTCATTCAATGGAATATTACACAGCAATGAGAATGAACAATTTAGAGCTACATAGGACAACATAAATGAATCTCATAGTCATAAAAATTGAAAAAGGGAGTTCCCTGGTTGCCTAGTGGTTAGGATTCTGGGCTTTCACTGCCGTGGCCTGGGTTCAATCCCTGATCAGGGAACTGAGATCCTGTAAGCCACATGGTGCAACCAAAATTAATTAATTAATTAATGATAAAAATTGAGAGAAAGAAGCTCAACATAAAAGAATACATACTCTGTGATTCAGTTTACATAAAGTTTAAGCAAACTAGTTTAAGCAAAACTAATCAATGATGGGGGAAGTGACTGGGAAGGAACACAAAGACAGCATCTGGAATGTTGGCATTGTTCTTCTTGATCTCAGTGCTGCTTACACGAGCGTATTCACTCTGTGAAAATACATCAAGCTATATGTTTATTTTTTTGTGCACTTATCTGTGCATGTGCTACACTTTCAAATTTTAATTAAAAAGAAACTTTACAGTGTGTAGTAGACAAAACAATGCTCCTTTCAAATTGTCTACACCCTAATCCCCAGAACCTGTGACTATGTTAAATTATGTGGCAAAGGGAATTAAGATCACTAATCAGCTGACTTTAACATAGGGAGAGTATCCAATATTATCCAGGTGGGGAAGAGGGGGCTTCCCTGGTGGCTCAGTGGTAAAGAATCTGCCTGCCAGTGTGGGAGAAATGGGTTTGATCCCTGATCCAGGAAGATCCCACATGCCACGGAGCAACCAAGCCTGTGCACCAAATCTATTGAGCCTATGCTGTAGAGCCCAGGAACTGCAACTACTGAGCCCATGCACCAAAACTGCTGAAGCCCACACACCCTGGAGCCTGTGCTCTGCAACAGTAGAAGCCTCCCCACAATGAGAAGCCCACGCACCACAACTAGAGAGTAGCCCCTGCTCGCTGCAACTAGAAAAAAGCCTGCACAGCCATGAAGACCCAGCACAACCGAAAAAAAGTGGAAGGGGGAGGAAGAGAGAGTGAAAGAGACATAGATGAAGCAGGGTTAGAGAGAGGTGCCATGTTATTGGCTTTGAAGATGGAGGAAAGGGCCCCAAACTGAGGAATATGAGTAACCTCAAGAATCTGAAAAAGACAAGGAACTAGATTCTTTCCTACAGCCTCCAGGAAGGAACTCAGTCCTGCTATCATTTCAGTTTTAGTCTAATGATATCCCTGTTGGGCTTCTCACCTACAGAACTGTAAGATGATAAAATTGTGTTATTTTAACCCACTGAATTTGTGGTAATTTGTTTCAACAGCAATAAGAAACTAATACAGGCCATGTCAGGAGAGATCAGGTGTTCGGTTTCAGACATATTCAGAGAATCTCAATGTGTTTGACATCTAAGTGGAGATGTCAAAGTAGGCAGTTAAATACATGAGTCTGGAATTCACAAGAGAACTATGGGCTGGTGGTATAAATTTTGGAGTTGTCAGCGAAGAGAGAAAAGCCAAAAGAACAGATGATAGTAACTAAGGAGTGAGCACAGATAGAAAAAAGGTCTAAAAACTGAGCCCTGGAATACCCAACTCTGACAACTGAAATAGAGTTGTTTAAATCTAGCAAGCACCCCAAAACAAGCATATACCACGATATAAATGCAGAGCTAAGTAGGAGGTCAGAGGCAGATAGATACTTGGCTAGGCTTGTAAGAGTGGGCAGATACTGGAGGCAAGACTGACAGATCTCAAATACAGGAAAACAGTCTTGGCAACAGGAATTATAAACTCAAACATATGCTTGGCAACAGAGGCAAGAAAATTTAAATACAGAATCTGGGTAATGTATTCTAGATGTCCGCAAAAAATGGAACCTTGGCCCTGAGCCAGCTTTCTGCCTTGTGTTTCTATTACATCCTTAATTTGATTCCTGCCTGCTGTGGGTGTCTGTATCTCTCTCTGGCTTATCATTTGCCCTCCTCTCCCATTTTACCTCTTTTTACCTTAATGGCACATAATACAGATATAATATGTTCAATTCATACTAAGACTTTTTTTTTCACATTTTAAAACTTTTTATTTTATATTGGAGTATAGCTGATTAACAATATTGTGATAGTTTCAGGCTCACAGCAGAGCTCTTCAGCCATATGTATACATGTATTCACTCTCCCCCAGGGGCTTTCCAGGTGGTGCTAGTGGTAAAGAGCCTGCCTGCCAATGCAGGAGATGCGGGTTCGATCCCTGAGTTGGGAAGATCCTCTGAAGAAGGAAATGGCAACCCACTCCAGTATTCTTGGGTGAAGAACTAAATGGACAGAGGAGCCTGGTGGGCTCCTCCATAGGGTTGCAAAGGGTCGGATACAACTGAAGCAACTGAGCACACACTCTCCCCCAAACTCCCCTCCTATCCAGGCTGCCACATAACATTGAGCAAGTTCCCTGTGCTACACAGTAGGTGCCTGTTGGCCATCCATTTAAAATATAGCCGTGCGTACATGTTCATCCCAAACTCCCTAACTAACTCTTCTTCCTCACCCTTCTCCTGCCCCAACCAAAA
This sequence comes from Cervus elaphus, assembly GCF_910594005.1. NCBI lineage: Eukaryota > Metazoa > Chordata > Mammalia > Artiodactyla > Cervidae > Cervus > Cervus elaphus. The sequence continues at coordinate 42,903,723 of NC_057848.1, read as the reverse complement.
GTTCATTCTCCATAAGACTTTTTTTTTTCACATTTTAACACCTCCTTGGTCCACAGGATTCTCTAGGCAAGAATACTGGAGTGGGCTAGTGGAGAATCCTGTGGACCGAGGAGCCTGGTGGGCTGCCGTCTGTGGGATCGCACAGAGTCGGACACGGCTGAAGCGACTTAGCATGCATACATATCCCAATAAAAAGGAAAAAAAAGGAGAAGTATTGCTCTAAGTGATAGAGCATTTGTATTTCATCAAAGCTAAGATACCATTGAATCTAAAACCATTATTTTATATACCAAAAAAAGAAAAAAATGCTGCCAATTGAAATATGGCATACCATCAATTTTAAGATGCATCTTGGTTTCAGAGGTGTTAAAATGTGGAAAAAAGAAAAAAGTCTTACGGAGAATGAACTTGTGGTTGTGGCAGGGGAAGGGTGAGGAAGAAGAGTTAGTTAGGGAGTTTGGGACGAATATGTACCCACTGCTATATTTTAAATGGATGGCCAACAGGCACTTACTGTGTAGAGGGGTCTGCAAATTATTCCTCACCATGGAAATGTCCATTCTATTAATAATCTTCCTGGAATAGCTTTTTGGAGCTTTTTCTTGGAGCTGTTGCTCTTGCTGACTGCAGCCTCTTCAAGTCCATGATTGAGTGGCTCCTCCTTGAAAGAGAATTTCCTCTTTTTCTTGGGGACCCTCTTGTTTCCTGACTCTTCAGGGTCACTGACTGGTTCCTCTTTGGGGAGAGTTCTTCCTCTTGGAAAGACTTCCACTGCCAGCTGTCTCTTCAAGATCACTACTAACCAGCTCCTCTTGGAAAAAGATTTCTTTTTCTTGGGTTTGGAGAAGGAGACACATGGGTCTTCCATCCCGTTCTCCTAAGGAGCCTTCTGGGACTTTTTGCAGAGCAATATTTTTCAAATTTTGCATTTCTTTTCATTTCAGGGGCTGATCTTTGAAAAATAATTTACATAAAATAACATTTGCCAATTTTGTATACAATTCAATGAGTTTACACAAATGCAACCACCACCACAATCATGATAAAAAATATATTTTTTATTATTCCAAAATGTTTCCTGAAGCCCCTTTGCAGTCTGTCCCTTCTCCCCAACCCTGCCCCTGGCAATCACTGATCTGCTTGTGTGTATGCTAAAATGACTTCAGTAGAGTCAGGACTCTCCAACCCCATGGACTGTAGCCTGCCAGGCTCCTCTGTACAAGGAATTCTCCAGGCAAGAATACTGGAGTGGGTTGCCACGCCCTCCTCCAGGGGATCTTCCCAACCCAGGGATTGAACCCCATCTCTTGCATCTCCTGCATTGACAGGCAGGTTCTTTACCACTAGCGCCACCTGGGAAGCCCTTCCCTCACTCAGTTCAGTTCAGTCGCTCAGTCGTGTCCCACTCTTTTCGACCTCATGAACTGCAGCACCACCAGGCCTCCCTGTCCATCAACAACTCCCAGAGTTTACTCAAACTCATGTCCATTGAGTTGGTGATGCTATCCAACCATCTCATCCTCTGCCGTCCCCTTCTCCTCCCACCTTCAATCTTTCCCAGCATCAGGGTCTTTTCCAGTGAGTCAGTTCTTCATATCAGGTGGCCAAAGTATTGGAGTTTCAGCTTCAGCATCAGTCCTTTCAATGAGTATTCAGGACTGACTTCCTTCAGGATTGACTGGTCTCATCTCCTTGCAGTCCAAGGGACTCTCTAGAGTCTTCTCCAACACCACAGTTCAAAAGCATCAATTCTTTGGAGCTCAGCCTTCTGTATAGTCTAACTCTCACATCCACACATGACTACTGAAAAAAACCATAGCTTTGACTAGATGGACCTTTGTGGGCAAAGTAATGTTTTTAATATGCTGTCTAGGGTGGTCATAGCTTTTCTTCCAAGGGGCAAGTGTCTTTTGGGGGCGGGGGGGGGCAAGCGTCTTTTAATTTCATGGCTGTAGTCACCATCTGCAGTGATTTTGGAGCCCAAAAAAATAGTCTGCCACTGTTTCCACTGTTTCCCCATCTATTTGCCATGAAGTGATGGGACCAGATGCCATGACCTTAGTTTTCTAAATATTGAGTTTTAAGCCAACTTTTTCACTCTCCTCTTTCACTTTCATCAAGAGGCTCTTTCTTTGCTTTCTGGCATAAGGGTTGTGTCATCTGCATATCTGAGGTTATTGATATTTCTGCCAGCAGTCTTGATTCCAGCTTGTGCTTCATCCAGCCCAGCGTTTATCATGATGTACTTTTCATATAAGTTAAATAAGCAGGGTGACAATATACAGCCCTGACTACTCCTTTCCCGATTTGGAACCAGTCTGTTGTTCCATCCTAGTTCTGATTGTTGCTTCCTGACCTGCATACAGATTTCTCAAGAGGCAGGTCAGGTGGTCTGGTATTCCCATCTCTTTAAGAATTTTCTCTCACTAGTTTTAAAAACCTTATCTGGAATTTCGTATCAATGAGATCATACAGCATGTACTCTTTGTGTTCTGTTTCTTTCACTCAGCATGATCATTTTGAGATTCATTCATGTGGATGGACGTATGGGTTCATTTTTAATTAAGTAGTATTTCATTCTATGGATGTGCCACATTTTGTTTATGCATTAGTGGGCTGACAGACATTTGGGTTGTTCCAGTTTGGAGCTATTATAAATAATGCATAACTGGCCTTTTTAAAAGCGGGAAGGAGGTCAATCCTATCTAAAGTGAGTTGGATTTTATTTTCTCCTACCTACAGAGCATCAGTACCATGATAGATTCCTATTACTTTTAAAAAGAGTGGTGAAAACAAATCTCACACATTTTGGTCATAATTCTCCTTTAAATGTCAGTGTTTTGTGCATATTTATTAAGTATCTGTGAATCCTAAAAAATATAAGGAAAAGAAATTCTAAAGGTTCTGAAAGCTCACTTTACAACCAATAATAGAAAATACAAGTCGTTCCCCTAGTGAGGTAAACTTTGGATAACATCGGTTTTATCTCTGGAAAACGAAGCCCGCAGAATGTATTTTTTGACCTGAAAAACATTAACCTTTCAAGATTAAAGAGTCCATTTACTTACAGACACCCTGAAATACTACGAATCCAGAACTCTGGCAGAAGCGGGTAACCGCTTTGGATGCCGGGATTTGTAGTCCGTGAAATACTCGTCCTAACAAAGATGGCGGATATGCTAATGACCTGCCCCGAGGGAGTCTGGGCCGCGAGGGGATTGGGCAATGTGGGGATTCCGCGGGCGGGAAGCTAAGACCAGGTGTTGCAACCTTGCCAGCGAAGGAAGCCGGATGCCCTAAAGTCTCGCGAGATCCTGGCGGGGCCCAATGGAGCGTTGGGGTCGGCTTATCACTAGGAGAGCTTGTTGGGGGCGGAGCTCTGCCCCGAGCGGGCCGGGAGTCGTAGGTACCCGGCGTAGCGGCGTTTAGGCCGAGCTACCGCGGTGAGGAGCGAAGCTGTGGCCATGAAGGAGGAGAAGGAGCATAGGCCTAAGGAGAAGCGAGTAACCCTCTTGACTCCCCCAGGTGCTACAGGCAGCGGCGGTGGGGCTTCGGGAGACAGCACCAAAGGGGAAGATAAGCAGGATCGGAACAAGGAGAAGAAAGAGGCGTTGAGCAAGGTGTCTGACCGGCTGTTGGCCCAGGAGAGGGCGGGACGGTTCCACCACCCGAGAAAGATGGTTGGGAATGGGGCTGCCCTCTTCCTCTCCCAATCTCTTCCTCTGTTTCTTCACTTGAGTGAAAATAGCATCACCCTGTCTCATCCACTCGCCCAAAATGGGGGTCCCCTTCCCGGCCGAGTCCCGGGATGGGAGTGAGAGAGGGCGGGGGGATTCCCTGACTAGAAGGGTTTAGGTCAGAGCCGTGAGATGATGATGGGAGGGGGGGCGATAGCGAAAAGGATGAGGAATTGAGGGGGAGTTATTAAATAGGAAGGTACTATCACCAGCGGGAGTAGTACGTGATAGGAATATTAACAGAGGTTAGTTGAGGGAACGGGTGGGTGGCGGCTATTATTGGTCTTGGGGCCAGATCGGGTACATTCTGTTCGGGGAGCAATGAGGAAATTGGGGATATTTCTTAGAATTTTGAATTCTTTATGCTGACTGAATAAGGACTTTATCAATCAAGAATTCCTGGCACCCACAAAAGACCAGGGTTGGTTTACTAATTTCTTACCACTACTGAAAAATGGGTGACAGAAAATGAGGCGAAAACAGTAAACTGTGGGGCTTCGGGTTAACAGAACCTAAGATTTCCTTGCTCCAGGCAGTTCTCGTTTCTGAGAGTTGTTTTTTTTTGGTTTTTTTTTTTTAACTATGTTACTGTTATGTTTGACTAATCATTCTGAGCGTTCTGAACATTCTCTTGGGTTTTTAGAAGTGATCTCATCTTTTAAAGGCCAACTTTCTTCAGGGACAGTGATTCAGGTATGACAGAAAATTGATTTGTACTAATTTTATTTTCCTTATTCATTTCTTAAGGTGGTAATTCGGAGATTACCGCCCACTTTGACCAAGGAGCAGCTTCAGGAACATCTTCAGCCTATGCCTGAGCATGATTATTTTGAGTTTTTTTCTAATGATACTAGGTAAAATAAGAGGGAGGGGTAAATGAAAAAGGTTTCTTCCATTCTTTTTTTTAATCCTACTCATGATTTCTATTTGATTTTTGAGCCTATCTTTTTAATATATGCGTACTTGTAATTCAGCCGGACACCTGCAAGCACATTCACATAATTGCTTTCCTCCCTGCAGTTTGTATCCTCATATGTATGCAAGAGCATATATCAACTTTAAAAACCAAGAGGACATTATTTTGTTCAGGGATCGTTTTGATGGTTATGTATTCCTTGACAATAAAGGTGAGTCCTTTTAACTGAAGGGGAGTTTGTCATTTGTATGTTTAAGACAATGTATCCCTGTTCTCTTGGTGCCTTCATAGTGTTTCTAAAATCCTGAGTACTAAGATGAGCAACATTTAAAGAGTTTTACGCATTTCATAAGCTTATGACAGCTTTATAAATAGATAATATGACTTTTTACAGGTATTTGTATTAACCTATTATTTCTGTAGTTTGTCAACCGAAGGAAATTGCCACTGTTTTCTTCTCCTGTGACAGTTCTTTTGCCCTGTTTTCGGTGATCCATTGTCTTGAGTATTTTCTAGTTTTAAGTGATACTGACAAGTGACTCTTTAAACTTGTATGACAAGTTTTAAATATTTACTTCTCATCTTGCTTCAAGGACCAATACTTATTTAATTCAGATCCTTTATGTCAATAGTTGCCAGTTGGAGTACTGTTTAACATTCTAAGTTGTATGTAATTAAACCATTGAGCTTGATGATTTCCCACTTCCTATCCAGGAGTTTATAGGGAAGGAAAACTTCTGCATTAATCCTCATTTTATTATCTGTTGCTTGTAACATTTAGCCAGAGAATGTCCAAGCTGTTTGCTGCTTTTCTTTTGGCTTTGCAATATTGAATGATGTGTGTTTTTGTTAGATTATATTTTTTCAGTATTACTTCAGAGTTGGTAAAAATAAAATCTTTGTCAGGGAATATGCCAGTAAAAGTTGAAGAATTGCTACTATGTTTGTCCAGTTTTTATTAATCCCCCCAAACCAGCTACTTTTCTGCTCCACAAGTTTATTTCAGTAGATAGCAAGTGATTTCCTGAAAATCTGAGTTGTGTTTAACTTTTTCCTCTCTTTATCCCTTACATTTAAACAAGTGATGGATTTTGTCAATTTATTGCTTTTTAATATCTTGTTCATCTAGACTGAGGACGTTTGACTTACTAATACTTTCACACATCCTCATCACCTAATGCTTAGACAACCACTGTCTCTAAACTTATAGATTTTTTTTTTTAGAATTTTCTATTTTCTGTATAACTTAATCTTACTTTGCTATGAAAATAATCCTTTTGAAAATAGTGACTTAAGACAGCAGTTGTGGGAAAAAAGTCCAAATTCCTTAGTCAGGTAGACAGCATCCCCCATTGTTTGGCCTCGCTTCTAATTTTTTTTTTTTCTTTTGCCTGTATTCCACAATTTCCTTTTGCTTTAGTCTGCTTTATCTATTCCTTTTCAGGTATATCAGTTATTAAGGTAATATGATTCTGCATTCACTAGGATTTCTAAAATCTTGTTTCCTCTGTGACTGCTTTGTGATACCTAATGGTCAGTTCTAGTAATTCATCCTGGCTTATGTTTACACACCAAAGATGTGAAGATGGTATTTTATACCTTATATGACATTATTCTATAGCAAGGATTTGATGTATTTTTCCAGTAGTCACTTAGGTTTTTAAAAAAATTATTATTGAGATATAACTAATCCCATAAAATTCAGTGGTTTTTAGTATATTCACAGAGTTTTATAACTATCACCACTGTGTAATTCCAGAATGTTTTCATCACTTCAAAAAGAATCCTGTATTCATTAACAGTCATGTCCCATTCTCCTCTCGCCCAGCCCCTGGCAACTGCTCATCTACTAACTGTGGATTTCCTTATTCTGAACATTTCATGTGAACTAAATCATATAATTTATGGCCTTTTGTGACTACCTCTTTTACTTAGTATGTTTTCAAGTTTCATCCATGTTATAGTATGTATCATTATCTCATTGCTTTTTTTTTGTTTTTTGACATTATTAAAAATTGTAAAATACACATAAATAAAATTTATCATCTTAACCATTTTTAAGTGTGCAGTTCAGTAGTGCTGAGTACATTCACATTGTTCTGCAACTAATCTCTAGAACTTCTTCATCTTGTAGGACTGAAACTCTGCCCATTGAACAACTCCTCCCTCCCCCTAGCCTCTGACAGCTGTTAATACATTCTGCCTCTATGAACTACTATTCTTATTAAGTTGACCATTCTAGGTGTCTCATATAAATGGAATCAGTATTTGACTTTTAGTGACAGGCTTATTTCAATTAGCATAATGTCCTCAAGATTAATCCATGTTGTAGCATGTGTCAGAATTTCCTTTTCCATTGCATGTATATACTTCATTTTCTTTATCCATTCATCCTTTGAGAGACATTTGGCTATTGTGAATGCTGCTGCTGGAAATGTACAAACATCTGTTCAAGTTTCTGCTTTCACTTCTTTTGAATATATACCCCAAAGTGGAATTGCTGGGTCATGTGGTAATTCTATTTTTAATTTTTTGAGGAATCACCATACTGTTCGCCATAGTGGCTGCACTATTTTATATTCCCACTAGTAATGCCTGAGGGTTCTAATTTCTCCATGTCCTTGCCAACACTTGCTATTTTCTGTTTTTTTCCCCCTTTAATAGTAATCATTCTGACAGGTATAAGGTGATATTGCATTGTGGTTTTGATTTGCATTTCCCTAATGATTGTTGAGGTAATATTTTAATCTCTTCACATTCTTGAGCACATAGCATCTTTTCATTTGCTTATTGGCCATTTATATATCATCTCTGGAGAAATGCCTATTCAAGTCCTTTGAACATTTTAAAATCAGATTATTTGGGGGTTTTTTTGTTGTTGTTGTTGAGTTACAGTTCTTTACATATTCTGTATATTGACCCCTTATCAGATATATGATTTGAAAATATTTTCTCCAGTTCTGTAGGCTTCCTTTTCACTCTGTTGATTGTGTCCCTAGATGCACAGAAATTCTTGATTTTGATGCAGCACAGTTGATCTGTTTTTCACTTTTGTTGCCTGTGCTTTTGGTGTCTTCTGCTGTATTTTTTAATAACAGCTTTACTGAGATATAATGCATGTGCCATAAAATTCACCCTTTTAAAGAATTGCAGTTCATCATTTTTTAGTATATTCACAAAGTTGTGCAGCTCTCACCACAATCTAATTTTAGAACACATTCATCACACTGAAGAGAAACCATGTACCCATTAGTTGTTAAACCCCATCTCTAGACAAGCACTAACCTACCTTCTATCTCTAGCCTTACTTATTGTAGAGATTTCTGGTTTTGTAAAAAAATCAATTAAGATATAATTTTCATTTTAAAATGCATCCATTTTACATGTGCATTTGGTGACCTTTGACATATTTATACCCCTGTATAGTCAGTATTGTGATCTTGTTTTGTTTTTTGTTTGTTTGCTTTTTGGCTGTGCCATGCAGCTTGCAGGATCTTAGTTCCCCCACCAGGAATCCAATCTGGGCCCCTGAAGTGAAAGTGCCAAGTGTTAAGCACTGGACCACCAAGGATTCCCTTTAATATATTTTTTAAATGAAAATTAGTTTGTAGATTCCCACCCCCCTCCACATATCACAATATCAGAGTTTAGAGGTGGAATTTAAATGAATATTTTAATTCCCTCCCATATCTTTTTGTTATTTTTTTGGTATGAATTGGGGACTGCTTTGGTAACATGTTGATTTTAGTTGTGCCAATGAGATTTATGCCTTTTGGGAGACCCTATTCAGATCACTGTCATCAAAGGAAGCCTAGAGAGCAGGGGGTTGAGTCTCTTGTATCCATTTTTGACATTTTCTTTCTTTTAGCAAGTGTGCTATTTTTTCTAAACAGGTCAGGAATATCCTGCCATCGTAGAATTTGCACCTTTTCAAAAAGCTGCAAAAAAGAAGACTAAGAAAAGAGATACTAAAGTTGGGACTATCGATGATGGTATAGTATAGCTTTAGTTACTTAATGTGCTAATGCCATGTATTTTTTTAATTTAATCTTCGATTAATAATTGATGTACAATGTTGTGTTAAAGTGATTCAGTTATACATATATCCATTCTTTTTCAGATTCTTTTCCCATGTAGATTATTACCAAATACTGAATAGAGTTCCCTGTGCTATATAGTAGGGCCATAGATTTTTAAAAGAATATATTACCTTTGTGGGAATTGAGTGGACTCCAATCTTTTAAATTAAGAAAATATATGAAAAAAAAAAGCAAACAAGTTCATGAGAAATGTAATTCACTGATGAAAGCTTTGCTTGTTAGAATGGAGATGGGTTTCCTCTAGTTATCACTCTCTTTGCCTAGTGGCTTTTCATTCCTTCACAATTAAGCAATATATTGTTGACTATTGAGTAACAAATCACCTTATATTTCATTAGAAGACAGGTATTTTCATTAGAAGACAATGGAAAAAGTCAGATGTTTTAAAGTACAACTCCTTAAGGCCCCTTACCATTTTTATGATTATTTATTTGACTTTTGGTTTACATTTGTATAAAGAGGAAGAGTTATCATTGAGAACTGTTGGAAAAATTTCTGTACTTGAGTAACAACATAAAGTAACTGAAGTGGTCAATCCTGTTTCTAGGCTTTGAGTATGCAGTTAACTGCACACATAGTAATTACATTGAACTGAAATACTGGAACTAAAAAACAAATAATTGCCATTTATGGTAAACTGGATCCAGGTTTTGAGATCTCTGTAATGTGGTTGTGTTGGTTAAGGACTTAGCCGCAATATTTTATATCAGATTGGTATTTCAGAATCACCTAGTTTGGTTTCCATTATTATTTATTACTATAATGTGTATTTTATAAAGAAAACACAGACAAGACTCAACACACAGCTGCTTATTGACTATATCATAGATTCAGATGTTGAAGACTAGATCAGGTGACATGCTCCACAGTGCATTCTCCACATACAATATAATGACTCAGATGTGCTACCCTTTTTGATGTCGGAGGCATCTAGGAAAGAATTCCAGATATTACCATCACCTCTAGTGCCACATCTAGGACATTCCCCCTCATTTATCTGTTTAGAACACCCGATTTTCATATTCTGAGTTTCATTAAAGTGAGGTGTACCCATGCAGGAACTGCTTACATGCTCTACATGATACTCTCTGAGGGTCCCATAGCTATAGCTTGCAGTTCTCCCATAAGTATGACTCTGGATTAATAGGAGTGGTGGTTTTTAAAAGCAAACTACTTAACATCCCTGGAGGTTGTGTTACAATGCATGGTGTCTCACTTTGCCTGACTCTGTCAGTATATCTAATAGGAGTTCTCAGAGTAAGTGACCAGTAAAGCCCCAAATAGTCTATCTTATGGGTATAGTTGGGTTTATTTTCAATCTTCCATGAAGTAGAAAATTATCTTCTTTGATAAGTAAATATCCTGGGTAATATTTCTTATTTTGTTTAAAGTCTGCTATATTTTCTATTTACTTAAATAATTATTTAGATCCAGAATATAGAAAATTTTTGGAGAGCTATGCTGCAGATAATGAGAAAATGACATCTACTCCAGAGACACTGCTAGAGGAAATAGAAGCAAAAAATAGAGAACTAATAGGTAAGTGGGCAAAAGGAATTAAGTGTTATAGTTTTTTCATCAGAAGACCTGTCAGACTCCTGCTTCTGTCATTTGCTAGCTATGTGACCATAGGAAAGGCACTAACTTCTCTGAGACTCTGTTCATTCTACTATAAAGTGCAGATAATAGCTGACTCACAGGATTATGAGAATCCATCGATAAGATGGGAAATATTCTCTGGCTTATTTGCATGCATACTGAGTCACTTCAGTCGTGTCCCAATTCTTTGCGACCATATGGACTATAGCCTGCCAGGCTCCTCTGTCCATGGGATTCTCCAGGCAAGAATACTGGAGTGGGTTGCGATGCCCTTCAGGGGATCTTCCCCACCCAGGGATAGAACCCAGGTCTCTTACATCTCTTGAATTGGCAGGCGGGTTCTTTACCAGTAGAGCCACCTGGGAAGCCCCCTCTGACTTATTTAGTGCCACACAAATGTATAAAAATTTGAAGAGCTATATGGGACCTTAAGATGTTAATGAGTCTTTGAAGATCAGTTGGTATTTTCTACTAATAAGTTCATACTCGTAAAAAAAAAAATTTGACTTGAAAATATTAAAAAAATGAAATTGGTTACTGCAGAATTGAAAAACCTCTTGAGAAATTCTAGCTTAAATGTTGGTTTTGGTAGTAAGTTGTCACTACTGCATCAGCTCTAAACATAATCATAGCCTCCAACCTGCTCAGGACTTCCACTCCTAGGAATTTCTCCAAAGGAAGTATGCTTTTCAAAAAGCTAGCTATACAATTAGATAGCATTGTTCAGAATATTGAAAAATGAATTAAATATTCTTTTAAAACTTGGTTTTTATTAATGGATGCTTCCCTGGTGGCTCAGCTGGTAAATAATCCACCCGCAATGCGGGAGACCTGGGGTTGATCCCTGGGTTGGGAAGATCCCCTGGAGAGGGGAAAGGCTACCCACTCCAGTATTCTGGCCTGGAGAATTCCATGGATTATATAGTCCATGGGGTTGCAAAGAGTCAGACACAATTGAGCGACTTTCACTTTCATAGTATAAGCCCACCTCTGATAGTTTCCATAGAATAAATTCCCAGAAGTAGAATTATGGGGTCAAAAGTATTAGATATTTTTAGCCCCTTATCCCAGTTTCTTCCTGGTTGAACAGATTTATACTCCCATCTGTAAAACAAGAGAATGTCCTTTGCGCTTTATTCTCATTGACACCAGGAATTCCTCTTTTTAGAAATTGTTTTATTGTTTTAATTTAAATTTCTTAACTTTTAATATTTTAAATCTTCAGAATTGAAGCAGAATATTGTAAAATTTCTTTCTAATAAGATAGTTGTGAACTTACTGTTTGAGGGGTATAGTTTTCCCACCTCGGGTGGTTGGCAGGGAATGTGAGAAAATGGAATCCTTTCTAGGGTTCGATCAAGTATTATTAATAATCTGTTTACGTTTGTGTAGCTAAAAAGACAACTCCACTTTTGAGCTTCCTGAAAAACAAGCAGGTAAACCTTTTGTTTTTCTAGTTCTCACAATACTTCTATTTCATTGGTTCGCATTCTGTAAATTTAAGAGCATTGGGATCGTACAGTAGGGATAGCTGCTTTCTCTACCACTGTTCTTTAAAGATTTGGCTCATTGGCCTCACTCTCTGGCCTCCAACTTTACTCTGGTTGTTGGACCATAGATTCACTCTGCAGAACTAGGGGGTCCTTAGCTTGTTCCAAAGGCACTCTTGATTTCCTGAAAGCCTCTGGGTACTGTAGCAAGGCAGCAGTGGGAGACTGATATGAGCAGGCTGTGGTGTTTTTCTCTCTCATATTCTGAATGGAGTGGGGAGGGGGTTAAGGAAGTGGAAAGTGAGAAGGAAAGATGATACAGTTAAGTGGGTGCCCGCCGTACTTTCTGAACTATGTTTTTGGTGGTAATTATCTTGTCTGAAGGTTTTGTTGATGTTTCTTTGCAGAGGATGAGAGAAGAAAAGAGAGAAGAAAGGAGGCGGCGAGAAATAGAAAGAAAAAGACAAAGAGAAGAAGAGAGGAGGAAGTGGAAAGAAGAAGAGAAACGAAAACGAAAAGATATAGAAAAGCTAAAGAAGATAGACAGAGTTCCAGAAAGGGACAAATTAAAGGATGAACCAAAGATTAAGGTATGAACATAAGTTAAACTGACTGCATGTTGCTGAAAATTGCATGTTCTATATCTACTTCTTCAAATATGCATGCATCTTGTATTGGTGTAAACTGTGTTTAAGTTTTTGTCTTTTTTGGGAGGGAGTGAATCTTTCCTATAGTATTCATGTATTACTCTTAATTTAAGATAATTTAAAAGATTAAGTAGTTTACATGGGATTTCTAAAGTGCAGTGTTATTTATAATCATTGAAAATGTTCAATTTTGGATTATTATTCTCTCAGTTCTTCATATATAAGGGCTTAGGGCTGGCTGGCATGAATTATGGGTTTTATTCAGCTTTTCCTTCATATTTGATACATGAAGTTGCCTCATCTGTTTGTTTTCCACTGTCTTCAGGTACACAGGTTTCTGTTACAAGCTGTGAATCAGAAAAATGTAAGGACCAAGTACATGATACAGAGCACCTAGTATCATGTCACACACACACAGGTCTTAGTTAATAAGTCCTTTTGGTGGTGGTGGTAGTGTTACCTGTAGAAAATGCCCTCAGACTGACTTGAGTCTTAAAAGCTGAACTGTTTTAAATTTGTGCTGTAGAAAGAAACCCAGATGATTTCCTGATGCTCTGCTCTGTACCCAGAAGCTTCAAGAATGTGCAGCGAGAGGACAGCTATGCCTTAAGAGCTCTTTCTTTCCTCTTCCTTTATACGCCTCTCATACCTGGCTGCCTTGTGGGAGTATTCGGAATATACATCCTCTCCCCTCTCACATGATTCCCGACGTTACCTTCTTGCACCTACCTGGGAATCTGTGAGCAGCAGATTCTGATTAACACACTGCATGTAGGAAGAGGAAAACCTGTGGAAAGACCCCAACCTAGCTGCTTCCCTTCCAGGGGCCTGGCTTGGGCAGTCCTTGCTCCAGTGAACTGCCCAGGGAAGTACTTGTACATAGTATGGCAGAGAAAGTCAGAGAAAATCTCACAGAGATGATGGCAGAGTCTCCTTTTACCTCCTCAGAATTCAGCCGGTCAAGTCGCTAGGGCACCCCGAGGCTCTCCAGGACTCATCGGTGATAAGGGGCTTGGCGGTGGCAGGGTGGGGAGGTTCTCATCTTAATTCCTTCTATCGATCTGTGTCCGCCCTGCTACAAGCAACCTGATTGCTATTTCTGTCAGCAAGGCAGAAGGTCAAGCCTGTTATGCTAGAGACATTCGTTAATGTTCTTATTAGAGTAATGAACATCTTGGCTCCTGACGAAGATGTTCATGAGAGAAATAAGAACACTTGCAATGAAACCTGCACATGTTATCCTCACTTTGCACTGGTGCCTTCATAGTGTCCACTCTGGACTCACTGTTTTCAGTAGCTGTCTGTGTGCTGAAATACTTCATGCTTAAGTCTCATGCGTGGTGCTTTGCCTTTAGCTTTGTGGCTTGTATGATGCCTTCACACTGAGATGAAACTATGTATGATGCCTTCACTCTGAGACTTGAAATTCGTAAAAATCTCTCTGAATATCCAACACTTGGGGGTGTATTCTAGAGAGATTTGTAGAAGTGGCATGAGAAAGAAACTTCTGTTAGCAATTTGAACTTTATAAACCACTTTTTTTAGAATTGCATTCTGTCATATATACATATGACATTGAACAGAGTTCCTATTCAGTAGAGATGGAACTTCACAGTTCTGCTGTATGAGATATTTGGATTTTTAAATCAAATGCCAAATAATTCTTGCTTTTCATCTCTAATGATATGATTGTACCATCATAAGTATGTAGCTACTCTCAGATTCAAGGCAAAATTATTCCTGCAATGGATCTCTCCTTTGGTGACAAGGTATTTGTTATTCTAATAACTGTGTAAAAATAGTCCAGCAATAATGACCTGGCTAGCATTTTAAATTTGTACTGTATTTCCCTATCAAGTTATACCGACATGCTGGCTTGATACAGAAGGCATACTTGAAAGTATGCATTGGTCTACTCAAAGGTTGACCCATTTAAAGCCAAAGGAGTCTTGATCCTATTGCCAGAAAGTGATTAAACCACTTCACTTGAGTGCATAACACTTTCACATTAATAGCACCCTTTTAGCAAATTACTGCTCTTTGTGCACTATTTGTTCACCTGAAAGTTTGAGTACTGCAGAGACGGGGCCTTCAGTAGCCTAAATTGAAAATATTTAGTATACTGTTTTCTTTGTGAGAATCAGAAGACAATATCCCATCCTTCAAAATAAACCTAAGTTTGTTCTCTTTAAAGCTGCTCAAGAAGCCAGAAAAAGGAGATGAAAAAGAATTGGACAAAAGAGAAAAGCTCAAGAAATTGGACAAAGAGAATCTGAGTGATGAAAGAGCCAGTGGGCAAAGTTGTACATTGCCCAAGCGTTCTGAGGGTGAATTTAAAGATGAAAAGCCTAAGAGGTCGGTAGTCGAGGGCTCTTGGGTTCATTTGTTTTCGAACTGTTTCTGGCTGCTAGTTTTACTGATGCATTCTGGACTTGTACCTGAATCAATATACTGGGTTTTATGAGGGTTATGGGGATGAGGAGGATAGGTTTCAAGTATTTTAGTATCTTAATCTGGGTGAATGACTTTTGGGTTTTTTTTTCCAAATTGCTTTTCAAAATACTATTTTTTCTTTTAATGCTGCTCGAAGAGTTCAACCTCATTGTAGTGGCCAAGGCAGGATCAGAGTGTTCCTGCCTTCGTGATTAGAAGAGCTTCAAGGGTGCATTCTCAGATTTGTTTTTCGTGCAGACCTGAAGATGAGAGTGGCAGAGAATACAGGGAGAGGGAGCGGGATTATGAACGAGACCAGGAGCGCATCCTGCGGGAGAGAGAGAGGCTGAAGCGGCAGGAGGAAGAGCGCCGCAGGCAGAAGGAGCGCTATGAGAAAGAGAAGGCTTTCAAGAGAAAGGAAGAAGAAATGAAGAAGGAGAAAGAAACACTTCGGGATAAAGGAAAGAAGCCTGAAACTACAGAGCCAGTAGGCAGCTCAGAAAAAACTGAAAAGAAAGAAGAAGTGGTTAAGAGAGATCGCATAAGAAACAAGGTGCTGCATTTTATGAAACTTCTTTTCATGAGGATTTTCTTTGTCTTTTCCTGCAAGTATAAAGGAGAGGGCTAGCTCGTTGTTACAGAATTTTAGGGGAACTCTGTCTGTACCTTTTTTCAGTCTTGGTGGGGTCCTTTTATTAGAGTTTGTGTGTATTTTTCAAACATACACAAAAGTAGAGCAGAGGAGTAGTAGGATATACTTATCACCCAGCTTTGGCAATTATCACCTTATGGCCAATCTTCTTTCTACTCTACCCCATCTTACTCCTATGGGATTATTTTTAAGCAAGACCTAGACAGATAATTTCTTCTTTAAATATGTCAGTATTAAGAGTAAAGACTTAAAAAAAAAAAAAAAAGTTTGGTCACACTGTGAGGCATATGGGATATGGGATCTTAGTTCCCCAACCAGGGATGAAACCCGTGCCCTCTACAGTGGAAGTGTGGAGTCTTAACCATTGGATTGCCAGGGTTTTTTCTTAATAAAATAACCCTAATATTCTTTTTCTTAATAAAATAACCAGACAGAAGAATTTCTGACAATAACTCCTTAGCATCCTATCTACCCAGTGTTCAGATTTTCCCAATTGTCTCATTAACATCTCTTTTCATTAACATCTTTTTTATAGGCTCTAAACAAGGTCCACAAATTGTATTTGCTTGAAATATTCCCTTAAGTCTCTTTTAATCTAAATAATTCCTCCTCCTCTTGTTTTCTACCATTTCTTTGTTGCAGAAACCAGTTTGCCCTATAGAGTGTCTAATAGTCCAGAGTGGCTAATTACATCCCTGTGGTAACATTGAACATGTTCCTCTACCTTCTATGTTTCCTTGAAAACCAGTAGTCATATCTAGAGCAGGGTCAGAAAATTTTTTTCTTTCAAGGGCCAGATGGTAAATATTTTAGGCTTTTGTGGGTCATGTGGTCTCTGTCAAAACCAGTAAGCTTTGTAGGAAAGTAGGCATAGACAGCATGTAAAAGAATAAGCTTGTCAATGTATGACAAAACCCACTGCAATGTTGTGAAGTAATTAGCCTCCAACTAATAAAAATAAATGAAAAACAAACAAACAAACAAAAAAAACAACAAAAAAAGAATAAGCTTGGCTGAGAGCCAGTCAAACTTTATTCACAGAAAGAGGTGGGTGGCCCCTCATCTAGAGGCCTTAATATATTCAGACTCAATTGTTGGCAAGAATACTTGATAGGTAGTGTTGTGCAGTTCCTACTGCATCGTATCAGGAAGCATACAGTGTCTTGGTATCCATTTATTATGATGTTAAGATTGACCAGTAGTAATGGTACTATGGTTATGTGATAGGATGTCCTTGCTCTGAGGATACACAAGCTGAAATATTTAGTGATGAAGGGTCTTGATGTCTGCACTCATTCTCCAGTGGTTCTGCAAAAATAATAATGTTTCTGTATATGTGTGTGCCTGCATACACACTACAGACAGAAAAGGCATATATGCCATTGTGAATCTAGGATAAGGGTATTAGGTATTCACTGTACAAGTTTGGCAACATTTCTATAGATTTAAATTTTTTTGAGAGAAAAAGTTGGAAAAATAGCTGATCAATTAGCTCAGGTATTGTAAGCCTGATCCATATATTATAGAATTTTTTATCAGCCTTTCTCCTAATGATATTGTTTAGTTCATTATTTCATAGGGAGAGATTGGAAAATGGTGATATATATATACAAATTCTGCCTTTCCTGTTGCATTTATGATCTGAAATTCTTCCAGAGTTTTCCCTTATCAACTATTTGGTTAGTCTTGAAATTGAGTTCACACAGGAAAGGCAAGAACAGCACTTGATCCATTCCCTTTATTTATAGTACTCAGAGTAATGAGTTGGGGTCCCAGCAACTTGTAGGGGCTATCAGTGAGTTTTGTTCTGCTTAGTCTTTAAATAGCTTGTGGATTTAGAAATACTTGGTGAACTCCAACTTGTTATTATCAGTTATTGCTCTTGTTGACGTTTAACTTGTCCCATCTTTGCACACTGGGAGCTCCATCATCTGTTTCTTTAAATACTATGTGGCAGTCTCATCTGTTTTAACGTTTCGTCTTGTTAAAACAGTTAAATGTTTTGCTGGAATTACTCGAGAATAATGCTTTAAGGCTGTTTCATATGTCAGGGAGAAAGGACAGGGAAGGCTCATGTTGTCTTTTGTTGAATTAGAAAAAAAGGCCTATACATTATTTTTCCAGGGTCATATTGTGATAAACCAAACACATTACTTGAACTGAGAGGTACCTGGTGACGATACTGAGGCTTATTTAGGAACCTGAGATCTAAAGTGTTACCTAGAGAGTCTCAAGCTGGGTTGTCACCTTGTCAAATCTGAATTAAGAGAGAGTCATATTTCTGATGGGTTACAAGTGTTTGAGCTCATAACTTCAGGGACTTTGCATTATTAAGAATTGGCATTCTTTATTATTGTTTTCACTCCTAAAATTTTCTTAGATGGTGGTGCATTTTAAAACCCATTTACTGATGGGGAGGAGAGATAGACAGCAACCACAGTTTCTAAGTAAAAACTATTCAAGCTGATTCAGTTCATCTTGAGATGGTAAAGAAAATTAGGCAGTAAACTTAACAAAATTTACTATGGGCATATAAAATAATACTTTATAACTATTGCTTATAAATAGTTGTTTTTTATTTATAAAAATAAATAGTTGTGAAATAGTTGTTTTTCTCTGTAGGTAGGGGAAAAGAAGCAGGCAGTTTGAAGCCAAATAACCATCGACACTTACTGTCATGTACTGTGCCCTCAAATTTTGATCTCATGTGGGCTTTCACTGGTATCTATTATCCCCTGGACATGCTTAGTAGCAGTTTTGTAACATGAGTATTTCATTTTACTTTAGGATCGCCCGGCGATGCAGCTTTACCAGCCAGGAGCTCGAAGCCGAAATCGACTCTGTCCCCCTGATGACAGCACCAAGTCTGGAGATTCAGCTGTAGAAAAAAAGCAGGAAAGTGGTATTAGCCATAGAAAAGAAGGAAGCGAGGAGTGATAGGTCCAAATGGCCTTAGGTGTCCTGACTGTCTAGGCAGCCAAAGAGCACGAATTAAGCAATCCAGAAGTGCCTTCAGGGCAAAGGAATAGAGAGAGAGAGAAAGGGGGTCGCTGTGCTGGTGGGGTACACTGCAGAGGAGTATGTTTTGCGTTAAAGCAGGAACCCGATTGCAGGTTCAGATTGGAAGTACAATTTTCATTTTTTATGCAGTTCCTACAAATTTAAAGTGTCAGACAAAGCTGAGGGGGAGAGGACACGCATTGCAGTTTGCAGGCAAGAAATGTCATGAGAGGACTTATTTAGGTATGACACGAGAAGAAGATAGGAGAACTGGCTTTAAAATCAAAAGCTTTTGTTAATCCTGGGTTGAATTTTCTTAAATTTCAATGGAGCAGAGTCACTGTGAAGTCTCGTTCAGATCTAGTTATAGTCTTTGTTGGTGGTAAATGTTGACTTTGTGTAGTGTAGAAGCAAGAAGCATGTAATTGTAATACAAGTACAGTGAAGGATATAACACATTTTCACTTATGCAGAAATTTAAATAGTCATGTCATGTCGATATGTTATGTCCTAAAGTTTTAGGATTAGTTTGGGAACCGCTACCCACTCCAGTATTCTGGCCTGGAGAATTCCATGGACTGTGTAGTCCATGGGGTTGCAAAGAGTCGGACACAACTCAGCAACTTTCACTTTCAGTTTAGTTCTTTGTTTGCTTACGTGAGATTAGTGTAAAAAATTTTTTAAAAAACATCTCCTTTGCCTTTAGCAATTTTTATATTTGTAAAGTTTAACCCTTAGTTGGTTCTTAACAATCCAGTCTTTGTTTGACCTTAGGTCTCATGAGCTGAGTGCCTACCCTCTCCAGGAAGGAAACTGCACCAATATTTGTTCCTGTTAAATAGCAACTTAGCTTGTTTTGCATTGATGTCAATAAATATCAACATCACTCAAGTATGAAGCTAAGTGTGTTTATTAACTTTACAAAATAGCTATTACTTTTGAGAAATTAAACTTTTGATACTTAACCTTTTGGGAATTTTGAAAGTGGATGAATGATATTTATTTCTGCCTTTACTAGCACCATGCTTTTATTTTGCCCACAAGGAAGACCAAATCATGGTTCACCACTCTTGTTCCATAAGAACCAGAATTTGTCTGGACAACATCCTTGAGCTGCTGCTTCATTTCCGTCTTGCCAGTTTCTCCTACTATGGTGTCAGTTTGCCTTTACTTAATAAGTCACTGCTTTATGTTTACTCAGCTTTTAGAAACCAGAATCCCAAAAGGCAGGTAAAGAGGAAGAGACATTGAAGGTGATTGAAAGAGACTGGTCCTCAGCTGACACAAAGGAAGGGGAATTTTCAAGGAGAAGAATGTCTGGCAGTGTCCTGTGCCACAGGGAGAGGAGATTAAGCAAGACAAGAAACATGCAGTGTTCACTGGATTTGGCAGTACTGAAGCATGTGTGAACTGGTGAGGCAGAAACCATGTTATAGTGAGGGGTGAGTGGCGGGTGGGAAGTGGAGATGGGGGCAGATGGACATACGGGTCTTGGAGCTCAGAGGAGAGATTTACACTGTAGATACCAGTTTGGAATTCATCTATTTTTAGGTAATCATTGAAGCCATGGGCCTGGATTTAATCACTTAGGGGGAAACAGTAGGAAAAAAACAGAAATATACCTAGAGTCCAGCCTTAACTCTTAAGGATGTTAAACAGGTAAGGGAATGTATCTATAAAGGCAGAAAAGGAGTAGCCAGAAAGTAGGTGAAAAACCAGAAACCAGTATTACCTAACCCAAGAGAAAAGAATGAAGGGGAGTGGCCATCAGAGTTAGATGCTGCTGGAAGGTCAAGTGTGATGCCTGAAAAAAGGCCATGGAATTCAGTGACTTACAAATTACTGATGACCTGGAATGATAAGGAATGAAAGCCAGACTGCCCTGAGAATGGAAACAGCATAGACAGCTTTTCAGAGAAATAAAAAAAAAATGGTGATAGATAAAGGGTATTGGGGAAGGATTTTTTTAAAAAAAATAGGACAAATACTAAAGCATTTTTAGAAGCCAAAAGGAAAGATCTAAGAGATGAATACCCAGGGGAAGAGAGAACCAATAGTGTAGGTTTCCTGAGAAGGCAGGTGAAAAGGGAGCCTCTGGACAGCCGAGGTTTTTGACAGTAGAGGAGTTGGCCTTGGGAAGAGCATCGCCCCAAAACTATCAGGCATGAGTTGGCATCACTTGCCTCTGTACCCAGCGTGGGGCCTGTTTCCAGCCCTCATGGCTGTTTTTGTGTCACTGCATCCCTCTTCTGCTGGCCTTGCCAGTCCAACTCGTTAAACCATACTTACCTATCCCCTGTTAAATTTCCATCCATTGATGTACTCACTTCAACAAACATTTACTAGTCTCTGACTGTGTGCTAAGCCCTGGGGTTCAAAGACTCAAACAAGCCCTTGTCCTTGAGGAACCATTGGCCAGTGGTGTCAAGAGACAACCAGAAATAACCAGAGCACAGTGCACCATGTGAGAAGGGCTGTGGTGACAGCCTGGAGTGGGGATCTGACCCTAGGCTGCCAAGTGTTGCTGAAGAAAATCCCTAAACCAGACCAACTGCTGAGACTGCAGGAGGGCCCTCCCTCCTGCAAAGCAACTGATTGCATTTTTGCCTTCAGATACAGGTTTGATTTCTTTGGAAATAAAGACAGGATGGAGACAGTTCAGACACTGGATATCTGAATATTCATCTTAGCACCTCCTGTATGTTGGTACTAAGGCCATAGTTGTGAATAAGGTCCCTGCCCTCCTGATGCTGACAGCTTTGCAGAGTTTGCTGCTCTGGTGGAGAAAAGTGATGCTAAGGGAAAATAGGCAGGAAAAGTTCAAGAGGCGAGGGTAGTGAGAATAGGTGCCTACAGGACAGTGAAAAGGGGGTGGCCTGTGCATTCATGAGGCTTTCATGCCTTCAAAATCAGGGACTATATCCCCTTGCCCAGCAGGCATATACAAAGTAGTCCTGAGGCAGTCATTTAAGTGATTATAAATTAAGATCTAACTTGACCTTATCTTTAGTTCCATAGGAGATTAATTAGAGTTTTGTGGCCTTTTCTGGGTATATAGAAGCTCAGTGTTACATGTTTTTATGGGGCAGTCCAGAATTTACTATCTCTGGGACTGTCCTCTACACCATAAAAATGTATTATGACCATTTATATCCTTACAAAGGAAGCAGGGAGCAAATAAGCTGACATTTGGTGAATTCTTAGAAAGTGTATACTGACAATATATAGGATCGGCCATCCTTCGAAATCTCACAGAGTTCATTTATTCATCTACCAAATACTGATTCAGCTCCTACTATGGAGACATAGGTAAATACCTAACAGTTCATTGCTACTGTGGTACCTGATGTATTATCCACATTTCCAGACTTTTAAGACTCTCCTCCACATCTCCAGCCCTGACTAATCCATCCCCTGGACATCATCCAAAGACCCCAAGTATCTCTGGCCACAAACTGAGCTCAGGTTCCTCCCATCCGGTTTTGCAGAGGATGTGAACCACCTACTCACTCAGCACTGAGGATCAGGTCTGACTCCATCCTCCCTCCCCACGGCCACTCAATCATTCTGCCCATTCATCTGCCTCCTCTCCAGCCCTTCGTAGCCCAGGTTCAGACTGCCATCATTCATGCAGCCATTTAGTCATTCACCATTTTCTGAGCACACACCATATGCCATTCATGTTCTAGATTCTGGAATTACATCAGTGAACAAAACAGACAAACTTCCTGCCTTCATGGAGCTTTTGTTAAAGTGGAGAGAGAAAATAAGCGAACTACTTATGGTTAGAAAGTGACAGGCACGAAAAAGAAAAAAAAAAGAAAGTGACAGGCACTTGGAAAAATAAATTGGGGGGGGGGAAGGAGTATGATGGTCGTGGATGGGGGCTGAAAGACTTCCATGAGAAGATGACTTTTGAATAAAGAGAAGGAAATGAGATAAAGAAAAACCAGGAAAAAAGATTCTGAGGGAGCTATCAGTAAGATAGGAAGAAAACCAAGCAAATGTGCTGTCCTGGAAGTCAAGTAAATAAAGCATTCTAAAAAGAGGTCAGCTAAGACAAATGTTGACAGGTCAAATCAGATCAGAGAAATGAGGATTTCACAACACAGGGGTCACTGATAATCTTAGGACAATTTCAGCTTGAGTGCTAGGTGAAAACCTAATCGGAGTGGGCTCGTGAGAGGATGGGTGCCCACTAGGATGGCTATAATTTTTTAATAGAAAATAAGCATTTGGGAGGTTGAAGAAAAAATTGAACTATTATGCAGTGTTACAGGGAATGTAAAATGGTACAGCCATTGTGGAAAATACCCCACTAGTTACTCAAAAGGTTAAACAGTTACCATATGACCCAGCAATTCCACTCCTAGATATATATCCAAAATAACTGAAAACAGGTACTCAAACATACTGGCTTCCCCGGTGGCTCAGTGGTAAAGAATCCTCTGGCCAATGCGGGAGATGCAGTTTGATCCCTAGGTTGGGAAGATAGCAACCCATTCCAGTATTCCTGCCTGGGAAATCCCATGGACAGAGGAACCTGGAGGACTACAGTCCATGGGGTAGCAAAAACAATTGGACACAACTTAGCAACTAAACAACTCAAACATAATTGCACACCAGTGTTTATAGCACTGTTCGTAATAGCCGCAAACACAGAAGCAACCCTGCTGTCCATCAACTGATAAATGGATAAACAAAATGATATGTCCATACAGTGGAATATTATTCAGCCATAAAAGGAAAGAAGTACTGACACATGCCACAATATGAAAGAACACTGAAAAATTACATTATGTGAAAGAAGCCAGACACAAATGATCACATAATGTATGATTCCATTTATATGAAATGTCCAGAATATGCAAAGTCCATAAAAACAGAAAGTGGTTGCCCAGGCCTGGGAGGAGAAGGGGACTGGAGAGTGACTGCTAATGGGCACAGGTTTCTTCTTGGGGTAATTAAAATGTTCTGGGCTTAGATACTGGTGATGGTTGGTGATGATACCTTATGTACATACTAAAACCCACTGAATTATACACTTTAAAATGGTGATGTTTATGGTATATGAACTACAGCTCAAAAAAAAGGATGGGGAGAGTAATTGAAAAGTACATATAGACAAATCTCACAGTTTTGTTATAAAGGAAGGAAAACAGAAGTAGTTGGAAAGGGAGTTGTGGTAAAGACCAGGTTTTTGTTTTGAGTGGATTTTTAAGATGGGAGAAACAACCACGTATTTATCTGTGCATTGATGGGAACAATCCAGGGAAAAGCAGGGACAGAAAGGGAGAAATAGTCAGAGGCAGGTTTCTGAATAGGTAACAGGGATTAGGATCCACTGTAGGAACAGGACAAAGGTAGAGAGGATTGGAGTACAGTGCTGGTAGCTGGCATATGGTAGGTGAGTTGTGGAGTTCTGTGATTGCTGAAGTTTTCTCAATGACTAGGAAGCAAGGCTGTTGGTGAGAGTGAGAAGGGAGGAAGCAGGGCTGAGACAGTCATCCAGGCCAACAGTGGGCAAACTGTGGACCAAGCCTGGCCACTGCCTATTTGTGTACAGCCTGCAAGCTGAGAATGGCTTTTGTATTTATGTTATTTTTCAGTCACTCAGTCGTGTCCAATTCTTTATGACCCCATGGACTGCAGCACGCCAGACATCCCTGTTGTTCACCATCTCCCAGAGCTTGTTCAGACTCCTGTCCATTGAGTCGGTGATGCCATCCAACCATCTCATCCTCTGTCGTCCCCTTCTCCTCCTGCCTTCAATCTTTCCAAGCATCAGGGTCTTTCCCAATGAAGTCAGCTCTTCACATCAGTTGGCCAAAGCATTGGAGCTTCAACTTCAGCCTCAGTCCTTCCAATGAATATTCAGGATCGGTTTCCTTTAGGATTGACTGGTTTGTATTTATAACTAATGGGAGAAAAAACAAGAGAATAATATTTTGTGATATAAAAGAATTCTATGAAATTAAAATTTTAGTCTCTGTAATTAAAATTTTATTGGAAACTGATCACACCCATTAGTTTATGTACAGTAGCTACAGCAGCAGAGTTGACTAGCTATAATAAACATCGTATGTCACCTGCAAAGCCTAAAATATTTACTATCAGAAACAGTGTGCCAGCCCCCTGATCGAGGCCCTTTCTGGGACCAGGGGTCACCTGGGAAGCTGTCAGGAATGCAGACTCAGAACCTCTCATCTTGGACTTGCCTGGTGGTACAGCGTATAAGAATCCACCTGCCAATGCAGGGGACACGGGTTCAATTCCTCATCCGGGAAGATTCCATATGTAATGGAGCAACTAAGCCTGTGTGCCACAACTACCAAAGCCTGCATGCCTAGAGCCTGTGCTCCGCAACGAGAAGACACTGCGATGAAAAGCCTGCACACTGCAACTAGAGAGTAGCCCCTGCTCACTGCAACTAGACAAAGCCCAAGTGCAGAAACGAAGACCCAGCTTAACCAAAAGAAAAAAAAAAAAGAACCTGTCATCCACGTCCAACAAATTTCCCAGGTGACTCGTGTGCATGTTGAATCTTGAAGAGCAGTGCTCTAAGAGAACCAGAGGGTGGCCACCCGCGGGGAGTGCAGAGCTGCAGGGCAGCACTGAGGGCCCACTGGAAGTCAGTGGCTGTGAACCTCACGGGAGGCCAGTCGGTCTTCTTCAGCCTCATTCAGCTGCCAGAGGCACAGGCTGTCAAGCAGGTGGAGAACTGGATTTACCAGGGTTATGGTTTCTCCAAGTAAGTACAAAAAAGGGCAGGGTGTGGACAAGTGAGTGGCTGATACAATTTAAGTGAAATAAGGAGGGAAGAGGAGACATGGCGCGGCAGTGGAGGGAATAGGGAAAGGGTGTAGTTTCGATGGCTGGGTGGTCCTGGTGAGGTGGGAGCATCGTCAGTACTGGGGTCCTACAGGAAGTTAGCTGCAAGGAGAGCAGAGAGTGGGATCGTTGTAATGTTGAAGGCAGGGCAAAGGAACAAGAGGCTACAAGTGAATGCTGAATTCACCCGGAATCATGACAAGGAACAGTGCTGGAGAGAGCAGCAGTGAGCCAGGAGCTAAGTCTGCAAGGAATGGGTGGGAGAGGCTGGGGGACACTGCAATGAAAGAGTGCATGGTTGTGCTGGGACTTGCATCAGTGGCTCCTGTGGGTCTCCTTGTTTCCACTCCTTTTGAAGCTCTACTCTGAGGAACCCTCTTGGCTAGGCAGAAGTGCTTTAGGGGTTCCTCAAACAAGAAGTGTCCAGGTCAAACACTGAAGCTGTCCACTGCCCTGAGGGGCCTGTTCTGTTTTGTCAGTCTGAGGTATTTGAGTTCATTCAGGCATTCATTAAGCTTCCCTTGTAGCTCAGTTGATAAAGAATCTGCCTGCAATGCAGAAGACCTGGGTTCAATTCCTGGGTCAGGAAGATCCCCTAGGAGAAGGAAATGGCAACCCACTCCAATATTCTTGCCTGGAGAATCCCATGGACAGAGGAGCCTGGCGGGCTACAGTCCATGGGGTCGCAAGAGTCAGACACAACTTAGCGACTAAACCACCAAACCAAGGTCATTCATTCATTCATCAAATATTTACTGAGCACCTACCATGTGTAAGGCACTATTCTAGGCCCGGGGAAGACAGCAATGAACAAAATACATAATCTATGACCTCATGAAATTTACATTCTAGGGAGGGAGTTAGGCAATAAAGAAAGAAAAAAAGGACTTCCCTGGTGGTCCAGTGGCTAAGACTCCATGCTCCCAATGCAGGGGACTCAGTTTTGATCCCTGATCCGGGAACTAGATCCCACATGCTGCAATTAAGATCTCGCATGCTGCAACTAAAAGAATCCACGTGCTTAGTCAACTAAGACCCAGTGCATCCAAATAAATAAAAACAATAAATATTAAAAAATATTCATTTGCCTGCATTGGGTCTTAGTTGTGGCACGTGGGCATGCAGGGCTTAGCTGTTCTGTACCATATGGGATCCTAGTTCCCCAACAAGGGATTGAACCCACATCCCCTGCATGGGAAGGTGGATTCTTAGCCACTTAACCACCAGGGAAGTACCAAATAATAAATACTAAAAAAAAAAAAAAGAAAAAGACTCCTCGAATCCAATGCAGGGGACCGAGTTACATTTCATCTGTAGTTTTGTCTTTAGACCCATGTAAAAGTATCTTTATGTTGAAATATAACACCATACAGAAAAGCACACAAACCCAAAGTGTTCAGCTAGATGAATTTTCACAAAGGGAACACACCCATAGAACTAGCACCCAAATCACGAAATAGAATGTGACCAGTGTCTCCTCCCCCCACAAGGACAACCACTATGCTGACTTCTAAAGGCACAGATTAGTCTTGCCCAGTTTTGGTTTTTTGACAAAAATGGAATCATACAGTAAGCATGTTTCTGTGTCTGGCTTCCTTTGTTCCACAATAGTGGATGTTTGTGAGATCCATCCATGCCATCGTGGGTAGCTGTAGTTTGCTTATTCTCATTGCTGCATAGGAGTGGTTCACAAACATTTTAGTCTTTAGGATCCCTTTACACTTAAAAATTATTAAGTGGGAAGACGTTTGTTAAGGTTGTGGGCTCTACCCCTCTGCCAGATCAGGAAGCTGGGAATGCACCCTCAGATGCCGCGACTGGTGCCTAACCGTAGCCCCTCCACTACTCGTGATAGATTCCTGTGGCCTTTTAAATGATTGAATAATGATAAAAATGGACCCAAAGTGACTTCTCTACTGAAGCAGAAGATTCTTATTACCTTCCATTAACTCAGTTTAGTCTTTGGGGCAGAATGAGTGAAGTACAGAAAACTGAAGAAAAGAAAACCTCACTTTAGAACTTTCTCCATGATTATTCTTAAACCCTGCCTTCCTATTTGTTTTAATTTTGCTGTGAATTTATAAATAGTGAAGACCAAAGAAATAGAAAAAACATTTGAGAGCTTTATACCAAGAAATTTGCCTTGAAAGATGCTATTCTTGGAGGGAAAAGCATATCAAGTTCCTGTCTTTTTTCTTTTTAACAAGGTTTCTTATGTCCTTAGATTTTGAAGGATAAGACATATAAACTCATACCTGCAGACTATTTTTAGCAGCTGTGTAAGAATAATGAGATTTGTAAATTAAGGGCTTTGTAATGTGGATGTTTTGCTACTAGAGTTGACTACTCAGAAAATTTTTTTATAGCTCTTCAATGTTTTATTTTTGATCTATCACTTCAATGACATTATTTGACCAAACAGAAGTCATTCTGTCTTTCTAAGCTATGACCTTGTTATGAACAGTATCTGCATTCACTGTGCAAATGTCCATGTATTATCTATTTAAGCAACATCATAGTGCCATCACTCAAGGAAGTTGAATAAGGTGAACATTGATATAGCTCTTTCCCCTTCCCCCCATTTTTTAAATGTAACAAATACTTTTTATGTTTCCCTTCCCTTTGCCCTTTCCCCTTCCCCTTTGGGAAACATGTCAGGAACTAGATCGTTTAAGACGAGCAATTGAGGGGACTGAGAGATTGATCCACACAGAGCCTGGCTTCTTTGTGCTTCATCGTAAGGCATTCTGCTGGCCAGCCTAATTAAGTACCCTTTTAACAAGAGAACCTCATGAAAATCCAGCTGGCAACTCAAGAAGTTCAGGAAGCAGGACCGCAGAGGTTATACTCTGGGATCCTGGTCATGAGGTCGGATGCCTCACCTTGTTAAAAAGAGACACTGGACCTAAATAGTGCAGCATGACTTTGTTCCTGCTTGGCTAAATTTCTCAACACCACAGTCAGCTAAGTCACCTACAGTGACTTTCGAAAAACATGGAGAGCACCGACCCCAAGGAGATGGTAGATTTGGAGTAAGCCGTCGTAGACATAATTCCTCTGATGGCTTTTTCAACAATGGATCTCTTCGAACAACGGGAGGTTCTTGGCACCAGCCCTCCCTCTTCCGCCACGATTCTGTGGACTCTGGTGTCTCTAAGGGAGCATATGCTGGAATCATAGGGAACCTATCTGGTTGGCATGGCTCTTCACGAGGTCATGATGGCATGAGCCAGCGTAGTAGGGGTGGCACAGGAAACCATCGCCACTGGAATGGCAGCTTCCACTCCCAGAAAGGCTGCCTTTCAGGAAAAGCCACCTACAGATATCAGGGAAGAGAAGAAAGAAGGTGGAAAAGTTGCAGTTTGAAGAGGAAGACTTTCCTTCTTTGAATCCAGAAGCTGGCAAACAGAATCAGCCATGCAGACCTATTGGGACTCCTTCTGGAGTGTGGGAAAACCCACCTAGTGCCAAGCAGCCCTGAAAAATGCTAGTCATCAAAAAACTTTCCAGAGAAGATCCTGCTGCTGCCTTCTCTGCTGCATTCACCTCACCAGGATCTCACCATGCAAATGGAAACAAATCGTCAACCATGGTTCCAAGTGTCTATAAGAACCTGTTTCCTAAGCCTGTACCACCTCCATCCAAGGCCAGTGCATGGAAAGCTAACAGAATGGAAAACAAATCAGGATCCCTTTCGTCTAGCTGATAGTCTGTTTTTACCAGTCCAATCCCTGTTACCAAACCACTAGTACTGGCTGGTGGTGTAGTTTTAAGCTCTCCCAAAGAAAGCCCCGCCAGCACCATTCCTCTGATTGAGATCAGCTCCTCTTGTCTGACCAAGTTGACCCACAGAACTACTGATAAGAAGAGCAAATTCCTGAAGACTCTGAAGGATGACCAGAATGGAGACTTCTCAGAGAGCAGAGAGTGTGAGAAGTTGGAAGATTTGGAGGACAACAGCACACCTGAACCAAAGGAAAATGGAGAGGAAGGCTGTCATCAGAATGGTCTTGCTCTCCCTGTAGTTGAGGAAGGAAAGGTCCTCTTTCACTCTTTGGAAGCAGAGCACAGGTTACTGAAAGCAATGGGATGGCAGGAGTATCCTGAAAATGATGAGAATTGCCTTCCCCTCACAGAGGATGAGCTCAGAGAGCTCCACATGAAGACAAAGCAGCTGAGAAGAAATGGCTTTGGAAAGAATAGCTTCTTACAGAGTCGAAGTTCTAACCTATTCTCCCCTAGGAGAAGCACTTGCAGAATAGAGTTTGAGGACTCGGCCATGGAGACAAGTAGCAGTGAGACATCTGATGATGATGCCTGGAAGAAGGCATATAAATGCTTACAGTTAAATCTGACCCAGTAAACTCAGCTTGTGTGTTTAGGGGTTATACAGAAGAAATCGTTCTTTCCTTTTCCTATGTTATTGTTGAATACTTCATGCACAAGGGAAATAATCATATCCCAAAGAGAGAGTGAGCAATTGGCTTCTTTAGCTTTTGTTTTTGTTCTTCCCTGCTATCTGCTTAATAGAGAGAACTTCGTGTGGTGGGAAGAATTTTTAAAACACACACACATACACAAAGTATATATGGGGCAATGCACAGGTGGGAGCTGGCAGTCCTGAGTGAGGAGGAGACACTGGTTTGCAGCAACAGCTTCTACTACCAGCCCTTGGGGCACTCACCCCTCTACTCAAGCAATCACTGTCAATGACAAAGTGACTACTGAAGTTATAAGTGTATTAAATTAATGCTAATAATTTGGATATTTTATTTCTTGCTGCTTGGGTCACCTTAGCCCTTAACCAAGCATATGTGTTTTTTTCCCCTTTATTTTTCTTTCTGGGTACAGCTATAAAATATTTGGATATAGGAAATATTGTGTTATTCTTGCAGCCTTGATATTCAGGGTGGATAGTAAAATATAAATTTTTGTGAGATTTCAAAGATAAAGATTATTTTGATAACATTATTTACAGATTTAAAAGATGTAGTTATCACAAGTCTGTTGAGGGGGAAAACTACTGCATAAAATAACTAACTTGGAATAAATATTTTGCATCAGTTTGGATTGTCTTGTGTAAGAAGTATATTTACTTTAAAATTAGATGAGTGGATTTAGAGGTCTGAGGAAAATCCGAATTCAGACACACCTGTTTCTCCTTTTAGCAGATACATTCTTGATGCAGAAAAACATGTGCAATAAACTGCTGCTGCTGCTGCTGCTAAGTCGCTTCAGTCGTGTCCGACTCTGTGCGACCCCATAGACGGCAGCCCACCAGGCTCCACCGTCCCTGGGATTCTGCAGGGTTGCCATTTCCTTCTCCAGTGCAATAAACTACCAGTAATAAAACCAGAAAAAAAATATTAAGGACTCCAAAGGGCCTTTAGGGCTTCCCTGGTGTCTCAGATGATAAAGAATCCTCCTGCCAATGCAGGAGACCCAGGTTTGATCCCTGGATGGGGAAGATCTCCTGGAGAAGGAAATGACAACCCACTCCAATATTCTTGCCTGGAGAATTCCATGTACAGAGGAGCCTGGTGGGCTAGAGTCCATGGGGTCACATAGAATCAGACATGACTGAGTGACTAACACTTTCACAAAGGGCCTTCGTGTGGATTATTTCTATCGATGTTTACTGAATTAGAAATTAAAACTGAAAAATATTTAAACCCCAAGAACACACAAGCATACATTCTATTGTCTGTCAGAGCAATGAAGTCATTACAAGTCATGTAGCCTCTTTGATGGTTGGATGGCATCACCGACTCGATGGACATGAGTTTGAGCAAGCTCTGGGAGTTGGTGATGGACAGGGAGGCATGCTGCAGTCCATGGGGTTGCAAAGAGTCAGACACGATTGAGCAATTGAACTGAATTGAACTGAACCGAGTCTCTGAAACCCCACAGTACACCCGTGAGAGGACAAGAGTAAAAGATGACTTCTTTGTATTATTATAAAAATAATTTGACCCTGCAGGCCCTTTGAAAGGGTCTTGAGGATCTCCCAGAGTTCCCTGGATCACACTTTGAAAATTGCTGCTGTACAATAGCCCCTGGTAAATATACCACACTTTACATGTTCAGTTGAAGATAGATAGTTTCCTGTTTGGGGTTGTTAGAAATAATTTTGCCATAAACAATTTAGTACACGCCTTTTTTCAAATTAAAAAATACATATATTTACTTTTTAAAGCCACACCCTATGACATGTGGAACCTTAGTTCCTTGACCAGGGATCGAACCTGTGCCCCCTGCATTGGGAGCACAGAGTCTTAACCACTGGACCACCAGGGAAGTCCCAGTACATACTTCTTGATGCATATTTGTTCATCTTTCTGTTGGAGAAACATCTAGGAGAGGAAATGTAGGGCCATATAGAATGTAAGTGGAACCATGGAAAATATTTACATGATTAAAAAACAAAATTAAATTTACAAAAACAAATTCTTTCTTCATCCATCTTTTGTCCCTCCTAACTTGGGAAATGACTGTTGTCCTTTTCAAGGCAAATTTCTTTCCTGCTGCTCTTCAGCCTGCCCACTGTGTCCACTGAGACCCCCACACTATTAAACCTGGGTTTCCCTGCATCTTTAATGTCTCTCCTTCCTGCCTTCCTCTCCATGATCTACCAGAAACCAACTCCTTTTTATTTTTTGGCCGCACTGTGCAGCATGGGGGATCCCAGTTCCCTGACCAGGGATCGAACCCATGCCCCCTGCATTGGAAGTGCAGAGTCTTTACTACTGGACTTCCAGGGAAGAAGTCCAAGAGAGTATTTAAAGCCATGATATTGGATGAGGTCATCAAAGGAGAGAGTGTATATAGAAAATAGAAGTCCAAATCTGAACCTCAGGGCTCTACAATGTTTTAAAAAAAGAGAGAGAGAGATAAGAAAGTGAGATAAGGAAGAATCTGCAAAAGAAACTCAGAAAGGGTTGCATGCAAGGTAGAAGGAAAACCAGGCAGAACAAGTGCCCGATGAAGCTGTAAGAATTAAAAGGATGATTTATATAAGCTCTTAGCACAGTGTCAGTCACACTCTAAACCTGAGGAAATGGTAGCTATGATGATGATGATGACAATGAAAATTCATCTATTAAAGGCTTATCTGTTGCTCCTTCTGGCCGCCAAAAATAAAATACTGGCTCTTAAATAAATAATAAAAATCCAAGGTAAGAAGCTTCACTTGAATCAAATGTAAATTTGGATGAGGGTCTGAACCTAAACACTAAGTGGGATTAAAGTCACTAAACTTCTGCTGTTAAAAAGTGTAGTTAGGCTTTCGTTGGTGGCTCAGTGGTAAAGAATCCAGCTGCCAACGCAGGAGACACGGGTTCGATCCCCGATCCAGTAAGATTCCACATGCCCTGGGGCAACCAAGCCTGTGGGACAAAACTATTGAGCCTGTATTCTAAAGCCCAGGAGCTGCAACTACTGAGCTTATGAGCCACAACTACTTAAGCCCAAGTGCTCTAGAGCCCACGCTCCACAACAAGAGAAGCCACTGAAATGAGAGGCTCGCACAGTGCAACTAGAGAGGAGTCCCCACTCGCCACAACTAGAGAAAAGCCGGTGCAGCAACAAAGACCCAGTACAGCCAAAAATAAATAATTAATAAAATTTTTTAAAAAGACCCATAATTATTTAGGTATTCCCTGGTGGCCCAGTGGTTAGGCCTGTATGGTTCCACTGCAGGGGGCATAGGTTCAATCCCTGGTCAGGCAACTAAGATCCAGCAAGCCACGCTGCTCGACCCCAGTAACTACTAAATTGGGCTCAAGCTTTCTACCATTTCTGTATTCTAGCATCCCATGGCCCAAGGCAGAGACCTGGCACTAAGTCCTGTTAATGTTACGTCAGAATCATCTCTTGATCTTGTTACTTCTTCTTCTTCTTTTTGGCTGCACTGGGTCTTCATTACCACCCCCAGGCTCTTTGATTCGGAACTTGGGCTTTCTCCAGTTGCAGTACTCAGGGCTTCTCTTGTCGTGGAGTACGGGCTCTAGAGCTTGCAGACTCAGTAGTTGTCATGAGGGGGGCTCTCTAGTTGTGGTGTGCAGACTCAGTTGCCCCTTTGTACGTGGGATCCCAGTTCCCTGAACAGGGATGGAACCCACATCCTCTGCATTGGAAGGTGGATTCTTAACCACTGGACCATCAGGGAAGTCCCCTGGTCTGGTTCTTCTTATTCAATGTCATGGGGACTACCCTACTACTTTGTGCCACCATCCTTCTTACTGAAACTATTTCCAAAGCCTCTTACCTAGTTTGTTTGTTCTATCATCTGTCACTATACCCCAGTCCAGGGATTCATAACAAGTTTTGTGCCATGGAACCATTTGGCAGTCTGATGAAGTTTATGGAGTTATTTTCAGAATGTTTTTAAATGCATAAAACAAAGTACATTGGATGACAAGACAACCAATTGCACTGCAATAGAGCTATCAAAATATTTCCTAAAAGAAATGTGTACTATAGCAATATACAGGATTAACAGAATTCTTGTGGGTCTAATAGCTACTATAATTTTAAAGTGATGAGCATATAAATGACATTTTGAGACATCTGCATCAACTGCAATGTGATATGAAACCATCTTTGATTGCTATTGGTGACCAAGTCACAGGTACTGCCAATGTCACTGTAATTCGTTGCCTACATTTGTAAATGATGCACTACACTTCAGAGTTTGATGAGAACGAAGTTGTGATTTTTAAAATTTCCATCCACATTCATGTACCCTGTGAATCCTATACATTGACCCTTTCCTGGTGGCTCAGATGGTAAAGAATCTGCCTTCAATGCAGTAGACCCAGGTTTGATCCCTAGGTAGGGAAGATCCCCTGGAGGAGGGAGTGGCAACCCATTCCAGTATTCTTGCCTGGAGAATCCCATGGACAGAGGCGCCTAGCAGGCTACAGTCCAAACAAAGAGGCAGACACGACTGAGTGACTAACACTTGTGGACTCTAGGTAAAAAACCCTTACCTAAATGTATTACTGTAAAAATGCTTGAAGTGACTGAAAAGATAGAGGTCTTTAAATGGGGAGAAGAAAAAGAAGAAAACGGGGAACATTAACATCCAAAACGTGTGCCACTAATTCCTATACATCTTGCCAAAGGTGAGTTACAAATTCAGTCTGAGCTTTCTAACAGTTGAGGAAACGTTTTGTCCAGAACTTTCTCAGTTTAGAACTTTGATTGGGGCCGTGGTCATGCAATGGTAAGTAGTCTGCCTAGTGTAAAACATTGATTGGTTATACAAGGCTATATGTCATTTATATCTCAATAAAACTAGAAGGGAAACAAAAAAACCTTGCTTTGTAGCCTCTTGCCTAGACTAAAGCCCCACTGCCAACACCACTGTACCTTCCCATCCCGCAGCACACACCCGACGGTACGAGAAGCGACTGCCAAGAAAGAACTGTTGCTTAGTCGCTAACACGACTCCGTGCAACCCCAGGGACTGCAGCCTGCCAGGCTCCCCTGTCCATGGGATGTTCCAGGCAAGAATACTGGAGTGGGTTGTCATTTCCTTCTCCAAGGGATCTTCCCCACGCAGGGATCAAACCCTCTCCTGTATTGGCAGGGGTGTTCTTTGCCACTTAACCGTCAGGGTAGCCCCGCAGAGAAGCAGGTGTGGGTGCAAATCCGGCCTGGCCCTCCCTGGTTGGGCGTTCGCGCCCCCGCCCGCGCCCCTTCGCGTGCTCACTCCCTAGCCGAGGACCGAAGTCCCTAGCGCTGGAACACGACGTCTCCCCCGCCCTCTTTGGAGATAGCCCCGCCCCCCCTTGCTTCTCCCGCCTTCGAAAGGGTTTCTGCCTTGGCATTTATCATGGACCGTCTGCCTCACCCATGACACAACGTGCCCCTGGCACACTAACAGGCTCGTAAGGAACCCAGTTACGGAACTGAAGCATAGCAAATTCCATTTCACACGAACAAGCGCTGTTTCCCACAGTCTAACGGGAGCGTGCGCAGAGATGGGCCGCCAGGGGGCGTTGATTGGCGCACAGCGTGACCGCCCCAAGCCCCGCCCCCGGCGGCGCCTTCTAAACACGTCCTTCCGCTCACTTCCTCCTCTTTTCTCTTCTCCGCCATCCTATGTGCGGTTGAGTTCTGTCCGCACCATGGTAAGTGCATCCGTTACCATCGGTTCCGGGGTGGCTTTCCGAGACCTGAGATCTCCGCTAGCTCCCCGGTGCCGCGGGCTGCGTCGAGGTGTGGGACCCTTTTTAAGGCCTTTTCCAGGGGAGATGGGAGTTTGGCCTCGGCTCCAACCCGAGGGCCTGGCGGGAAAGGAGTGAGCTAGCACCTAGGGAGGGGCGGGCTTTGCCGGCCCCGCAAGGTCCGAGAGGGCGCTCTCTGTTGCAGGCCGCTACTCAGGCGGGCGGGGATTCCCGTTTTTCCCAGAGCGAACTGTGTTTCTGGGGCAAGAAGTCGAGGGGGCCCACAGAAACTGGCCCGACTTCGGGCTGTTGTCAGTGACACGCGGGATGTTTCGGTCGTCGAAAAGGGAATGTGGACTGCTGGTTTTCGAAGACTTATTAACTTGGGAGCCAGAATTCTTCCACTTGATGAGATTATAGGATATTTTAGCCCTTTGTTCGGGAACTTGAACGTTACCCAGTTTAAACTCATGGAACAAGGGGTGATGTGTGAATCTGTGTGTCATTCGGGCGTTCTTCGTAAAATGCTAGCTGCGTGCGGATAGTCACTGGCTTTTTCCTGTGATAGTACCTTGGAAAATTTTAACTGTATGTGATTTTAGGTGTGGAGAGGAGCGGTATCTGGTATTATACGGTTTTTTTTTTTTTTATACGGTTTTGTTAACAGAAATTTACAGTTGCTGCTATGAGCTGGGAGAGAGGAGTATAGTCTTTTCCTTCTTTGTAATAACGCCTGTTATGCAAGGGTGTGTTGGGCCACATGGGTCAGATTTTAAACCAGCATTCAGGCCGTTTCTCTGGACTCTACTGCACACCGGGGAGGGAGGTGTTTGGGGTTAGATTAGATGACCCATGGAGAAGGAAACGGCAACCCACTCCAGTATCCTTGCCTGGAAAATCTCATGGACAGAGGAGCCTGGTGGGCTGCAGTCCATGGGGTCGCAAAGAGTCGGACACGACTAAGCGGCTAACACTAACTAGATGACCCAAGTTCTTTATGAAAGCCAAAAAAAGAGCGGGAACTTGGGAAAGTGACATTTTAAATAGAGTTAATTTAATACCAAGATGGTCGGTGAGCTGGAACAGATCTGCCAAATGTCAGGGGCTTTGTGTAAAGTGGCGTTTTCTTTTTTTTTGAACGCACCGCGTGGCTTGCGGGAGTCTTAGTTCCCGGACCAGGGGTAGAAGCTGGCCCCCTGCAGTATAAGCACAGATTCCCTAACCATTGGCCCGCCAG
The DNA here is from genome assembly GCF_910594005.1 of Cervus elaphus. Classification (NCBI taxonomy): domain Eukaryota; kingdom Metazoa; phylum Chordata; class Mammalia; order Artiodactyla; family Cervidae; genus Cervus; species Cervus elaphus. The sequence goes on along the minus strand of NC_057848.1, from coordinate 42,866,909 downwards.
GGGATTCCCAGTACCCTGGTGTACAAAACAGGGCACTGAGACTGGTTGACTTGCAAGTTGTTGTTCGTGAAAACCATGTGCTCTAGTCCCAGCCTTCAGTGATGTGGTCCTCTCAGTCCTAGGGTGACAGCAGGGAAGACTGGAACACAGTCTTCCCTTGTATCTGTGTCTAGCCTTGTATCTGCCCTGGGAGAAGTGAGGAACAAAAGCAAGGGGCAGTGATGGGTTTAGCATTGAGAAGGGTTTTGGGCATATGTTAAGCATTTGAATATTTGTTGGATTTAGAGAGTTCCTAATTTTTGAATAAGTTCTGGTATTGCTGTTAAATTAATTGCATTTCCTTCCCAGTCTTCTCACAAGACTTTCAGGATCAAGCGATTCCTGGCCAAGAAGCAAAAGCAGAATCGTCCCATTCCTCAATGGATTCGAATGAAAACTGGCAATAAAATTAGGTAAGGACACACTCCCCCACTCATGTGTTTTGTTAAATTTAGGATTTCTTTGAGTGCACAGTTGAAAGTTATATGCAGTTTAATTTTAATCTTGTGCCACCATTCTGAAATTCTTTTTTTTTTAATGTGCTTCTGGGTTTCTGAACAGCAGCCAGCCCACAGCTGGGCTTAGGGGCAGACACTCCTCCAATATTTGTAAATTTCCTGGTTGCTTTCTCTCTGAGCCAGAACATAAGGGGGCTGTCTCATTACACATCCCAGTGGGAATATCAGAAAGTGTTTATTTTTTCTGAAGATTGAAAGATTTGCTTTTCCCCACAGAATTGAGCTGATGGTTTTAGGAGAAAGACATTACTAGAATTTCTCCAAAGGACCTCTAGGGTCATCTAGGTTAACGCTAGACAAAGCTGGATCTAAGACTCTCCTGCATGCCTTTCAACCAAAGTATTTTCAAAGCATTTTTAAGCTGACATTGTAGGGTGGGCCTAGCAAGTGAGTCCTTGCCAGGATAAACACTGAAGCTCAGGAGTGCAAGATTGTGAAGCTAGTGTAGAAGTCTGATTGGGTTGTATGGCAAATAGAAGTGGAATTGTCTGTGGGAATCACTCACTGTAGCTTTATAGGCCAATTAATTGCAACCTTTGGTTTATTGTATCCCATCCAGTGATGGTAGGACCTGCCTTTGTAGTTGTGAGAAATGAAAGAAATGTAAAGTTTTGTGTAGCTCAGTAGAGGGTACCTGCAATTATCAGATGCTGGTCTTTTGCTCTGTGGTCTAACTTAAAATGCAGTGAAAGCAGGTTGCAATTACAGTGCTTTCTTTTGTGGAAGTACTGACATTATCCTGCTGAAAGAAAATCTGTGTTGATCGTTTTTTGATTTTGCCATTTATGGGGGTAAAATCATGACAGATTGACATAAACAGTTGATGGCCTTTGAAGTAACTGAGGATGTTAATGTATTAACATTATGCAAGAGCTTTTTGTACATGTAACCTATTATGTAGAATGACTGGTTTGATCTAGTGTAGTAGTTGGGGTTATATATCTCTGTCTGGGTCTGCTCCAGGTCTGTTGAATCGAAAGTAAGTGAGCTTCTCTACTACTTACTCCCAGTAAAGAACGAGTGTGTTTTCCTTAGCCTGGAGTCATTTTGAGAGGTAAAAAATTGATTTGACTAGTTCTTTAACACATCTAGCAAATCATTTTTTACTCTCCAAAAAGAACTCCAAACTTGCTAAAGAAGGGAAAATGGAACCCTTTGCTTTCAAAGATTTTTTTTTATGGTACTTTTAAGGCAAAGTTTCTGGTGAGTAAGAGCAACTAATTTGAGGTCAGACTACCTTTGTAACTTGGTATTTCCTTCTGTGTAGGTACAACTCCAAGAGAAGACATTGGAGAAGAACCAAGCTGGGTCTATAAGAAGCGTCACATAAAAAGTGGCACACATGTTAAGATCACTTATTTAAGCAGCCGTATCACAGTGAGAACATCACTACTGTAATGCTTGGCTCCTGATGTTTCTTATTTCCTCAAAACTATCAGTCTGAGACCAGTAATAAATATGATACGTTACGTTGGAACTGTTATTGTATTATATGGTTTGTGATGACGTACTGAATAAATGCTCCTGTCAGGACACAGGGCTGTCCAATGATAGAAATGTTCTCTAGCTACCAAGTACTTAGAAGTACTAGTAAGTACTAGAAGCTAGTAAATTAGGAACTGGCTTTTTAAAAGTTTTGTTGTCTTATGGTTCCCTATAACTAGCAGCTCTTAAACCTACTGTTACAGGAAGTACACATATGTGTCATCCTTTTACCTGAACGCAGCACCTTTTTAAAATAAACTGTTGGGGGGGGGGGATGCCTTGCCACAAGACATGCAGGATCTTAGTTCCCCAACCAGGGATTGAACCCACTTGGCTGCCAGGAAAGTCCCATAAAAAGCATGTTTATATGCTATTCTATGATGTGAACCAGGGTTTGGCAACTGGTCTCCCACCTGTTTTTGTATGGTCTGTGAACTAAAGCTCTGCATTTTTAAATGGTTGAAAAAATCAAATATTTTTGACATTTAATAAATTCAAGTTTACCTACCAGGCATTATTCCTAGGTACTTGGGATTAACCAATGGATGGATAGACAAATGTATGTTAGGCTAGTAATAGGCCAATACATGGGCCATAGCTAATGTCTGGGAAAGATGCGTGCCCAATTACTCAGTCGTGTCCGACTCTTTGGACCCCAGGTGCCTCTGTCCATGGGATTTTGCAGGCAAGAATAATAGGGTTACCATTTCCCACTCCAGGGGATCTTCCCCACCCAAGGATCAAACCCACATCTCCTGCATTGGCAGGCAGATTCTTTAATCACTGGAGGGAGCCAAAATGCCCTAGTTACCTGTGGAGTTAGGTTGGGACTGCAGCAGGGCGAGGGGGATCCTGTTTGGTGTTATCTACCTACCCAGTTTGTACAGAGCCTGTGCTGGAGCAAGCCAAGAAAACAAGTGACAGGAGCTGTCAGTGCAGCAAATGGGGGTAGGGGCCATACACAGCCAAGGGGTCCCTGACTTGTAACCACACTAAGACCACATGACCACAAGGACCACTGCTCACCAGAAGTTTTTAGAATGGCTGCCAAATAACCAGCCTAGGAACGTGGGCGCTACCAACAGATCTCGGAAGCACATTTTCTAGTTTACGAATCCCAGATTTCAAATATTTCCTTTTCCTGCATCAGTCTTTGCTTTATATTCAAAGACAGCTGCCACTGTGAACAGCAAGGCAGAGGGACTTGATAACAATTGACAGTCATGGAAATTCCTAGCCATTTGGAGTCTTAGGGATACCTCAGTCTTACCATTCAGAGTAGGTGGGAATTCCTGAGCCCCGGGAATTTATGAAAAAGCTAAGGTCACATGGCAGAGGGAGCTTTCTCTAAAGACCTTAAAAAGGAGGGTTAAAATTGAAAGAAAATGATAGACATTTTGGGTGGATTGGTTGGCCGTGTAAAAGGGGTTTCTTTTAAGCCTGGGGTGGGACAGGTCCTGGATCCAGTGACTCCACACCGCCTTGTTTAGTCAATAAGTCGTATGGGACTCTGCGACCCCATGGACTGCAGTGCCAGGCTCCCAGTATTTGTTCTCTATGAACTGGATCCCTTATTTCCTGAAGGGAAGAATAGGAGCTTTGAGATGTGTAGGACATAACATTTACCTTTAAGAGGTGAAGTGTAAGGTCAGCTTTTGAAAAGACAGTCAACCCCGCGGTGATGCTGCCCATCTCATAATGGCCTACTAAGAAGCAGGCAGCAGCCGAGTCGTGGCCAAGAGTTGGCAGTCTGGAGGAACAGGACCACAGAGTCAGCCTTCCAGTTCTGTTGGTGCACCAGCTGTGAGCCTCAGTGTCATCTGCAACATGGGGCCAATGGGACCTCCCTCAAAGGGCTTTGAGGATTGAAGTTAATAATGCACAGAAGCAGTTGATTGAATGACTGGGAAAAGGGAGAAGAAAGGGGAGTGAGCAGAGTTAAAAGTTTTAGTGTGGGCTGTACTCATGCTCAGTCACTCAGTCTGACTCTTGGGACCCCATGAACTGTAGCCCACAAGGCTTCTCTGTCCAAGGGATTTCCCAGGCAAGAATACTGCGGTGGGTTGTCACTCCCTACTCCAGGGGATCTTCCTGACCCAGAGATCAAACCTGTGTCTCCTGCTTTAGCAGGCGGATTCTTTGCCACTGAGTCACCTGGGAAGCCTGGATAAAGCAAAAATAAGACACAGGGACTGAAGATGGTGGGAAGGGGCAGGTTGGCATGGGGGAATCAGGCAGATCTGATGTGGAATTGATGCTCAATATCAGCCTTTAGATAGATACCCGTTCCCTTCTATTTCCAGGATTTGCATTTGGAGTAGAGTCCCCTCGAGGACTTGGAAAGAAAGGAATAGGGTGACTTAAGAGCTAAAATCCTGGGCCTTACACTTGCCTCCAGTTGAATCCCAGCTCTGTTCCTGAACCAGAGATTGACTGGAGAAGGGATAGGCTACCCACCCCAGTATTCTTGGGCTTCCCTGGTAGCTCAGCTGGTAAAGAATCTGCCTACAATTGGGGAGACCTGGGTTCGATTTCTGGGTTGGGAAACTCCCCTGTAGAAGAGAAAGGCTACCCACTCCAGTATTCTGGCCTGGAGAATTCCATAGACTGTAAAGTCCATGGGGTTGCAAAGAGTCGGACGCAACTGAGCAACTTGCACTTGAAGGATTGAATGATAATGTCTGTAAAGGATTAGTTATACCAGATAATCCTCCCATTTTACAGATAAAAAAAGTGAAACAGTTCTCAAACAAAAAAATACTATTTTTTTTTTTAAAAAAGCAAATTCCCTGGCAGTCCAGTGGTTAGGACTTGATGTTTTCATTGTGGTGACCAGGGTTAAAAAAAAAAAAAAATACATAATTCTCATTCCTGCTAATAGTCACTAACAGTTTGAGTAACTTATGTTGGCAGGTGACTGCTCTCAGCAGGAATGTCAATGAGAACCAGGTTGAACAGGGAATAGATTTTTCTTGGAAAGAACAGGGTGAAATATTAACCATTTACACTTCCCTGAGGGTATTTTAGCCCAGAGAAGCAAACATGAAGCCCTTGCTTATGTAAAGTGAGTATTTGAAGAGCCAGATGCAAGTATGACCTTCTGGGTATTGCAGTCAAAAGAGCATGCCGAGAGCCTATGCCTGTGCGTGTCATATATGCCCGTCTAGGAATGCAGGAAGGGAAGGTGGCAAACCCTCAGAGAAAACGAATCGATCCTTCATTGGGAGCAACTTTCCCCCCCAGGGGATGTTTGGCACTGTCTGGAGACATTTGGTTGCAAAAAATGGGGGGAAGGGAGGTGCCAGTGGCAGCTAGAGGATGTTTAGCCAAGGATTCTGCAGAGTCGGACACTACTGAGGTCACTTAGCATGCACACATGTTGCTAAACATCCTTACATCCATAGGACAATCCTCTACAACAGAGAAGTGTGTGTGTGTGTGTGTGTGTATGTGTGTGTGTGCACGTGCACTCAGTCGTGTCTGACTCTTTGGACCCCATGGACTGTAGCTTGCCAGGCTGGAATTTTCCAGGCAAGAATACTGGACTGGAGTTGGTTGCCATTTCCTTCTCCAGGGGATCTTCCCCACCCAGGGTTCAAACTGCGTCTCCTACATTGGCAGGCGGACTCTTACACCACTTCACCACCTGGGAAGCCCACAACAAAGAATTATATGGCTGAAGATGTCAATAGTGCTGAAGTTGAGAAACCATGGTTTAACAGCACTGCAGCCAGCCAGAGTCAGCTTCTTGAGACAGATGTGCTGGGCTCACTACTCCCCCCTCCAACTCTTCACACTACTCCTGGGATAAATCTCACTCTTAACATGGCCCCAAAGGAGTAGGGGTGGCTCCCACCCTCTCTTCACTCACAAAGTTGGGTCCAGCCGCACCGGCCTCTGGGTCTCTCAAAGCACAGCTTCAGCCAACCTCAGCCTTCCCACTGTTATTCCCTTGACTTGGAACATTCTCCCCCTTCACCCAGTGAACTCCCATTCATCCTTCAGGTCTCAAGCTACTTCGCACCTTCAGGCGGTGACCTTCCCTCACGGCCCCTCTCCCCTCAATCTAGTCAGGTCCTGCTGCTTAGTACTTCTTAAATCACCCTGTGAGTTTCTGTCCCGATTGTAACTGTAAAGGTCTATGTGTGGTTAGTTGATTGATGACTGTCTCCCTCACTTGACTGAGCTCTACAAGGAGAGGTCAGTCTTGCTCATTGCTGACTGCTTTTATGTACCAGTATCTGGCATAACAGAAGTGCCCAATAGAAGCATTTGTTGAGTGAGGAAAGCAGGCACTCAATAAATTTGTTGAATGAATGAGGAGAGGGACACATATGGGAGCAAGAGCAGTACAAAATGTGTGCCTTGACGTGTGTTTACAAGGAGTGAAGGACGAATGACTTGCCTGGGGAGTTGGGAAGGCCTCACCCAGGTTCACAAAGAGGCCAGTGGTGTGTGTGCACGTGCATGCATGGTAGCTAGGCAACTGGGGTTTAAGGTGCTAGGGGAAAAGTTGGAGACAGACACATCATGAAAGCTCAGGCATAACTAGTAGGGAAAGGTGAGAACTTCCCAGCACTCACCCTCTGTTCAGGTACCTTGTCACCACACTGCGGGGCCGATGCCTTCCCTTGAATTCTGGTCACTGATGAGGCCACCTGCAGCTGCCTAGAAGCAGCAGGACGGGACTCATGTCTAACCCTGATCCTAAATGGAACTGTGTTCTCCAGACCAATTTGAATAATTTAGATTCCAGCAGAGCTGATAATACAGATGTTTTAGAAATGTTTCATAAAGACAAAGATGCCTATCTTTGAGTGAGAGAAATGATAGAAAAAATGCACCAAAAAAGCCAACACCAACAGCACAGGCCAGGCAGGCCAGAGGCATTTTCTAGAAGAAGCAAAGAAAAAAAAGTTTCAAAGTTAACAACTCCTCTTAACAAAACACCAAAACTCCCACTACTATCAATACTGGAATTACAGGCCATTTTAAAAAATTCTCTTGAAATACAACATATACACAGAAAAGTGCCTTTTCCCTAAGTGTGTACCTCGATGAATTTTCACAGGGTGAACTCAATTGTGTCACCACCACCCAGATTGTTTAAGTTTGCTCTTTTCTGTGGGTATTTTCAGAGGCTTCCAAGAATACTGAGACACAGGAAAGATGACATGTCAAGGACACCAGGGATAATCCTGAAACATATTAGATAAATCTCTGAGCTGTGGGATTTGAAAAAGACATACCCTTTTGACCTGAGACCAAATTCTTTGGTTTGAGTTGCAAGGAGTTCAAGCAGAGTCTAATGTTTCTTCTCTCCAGACACTCAGGGACGAGTCCCAGGTTCTTGTTTGGAGCTGCTTGTTCTGCAGAAGCCTTTGTAGCTGCCTTCCACACACCCTGGCACCTCTTTCTGAGAGTTCTCTGAGTCACTTATTTAGGTGGGTTCCAAACAGCAAAGGGTAGAGGTAACTTAATGTTGTTGTCAATTTGTTACTGTGGTTGTAATCAAAATTTTTTGTCTAATTTTTGGTCACGCTGTACAGCATGCAGGATCTTAGTTCCCCGTCCAGAGATCAAACCTGAGCCCCCTGCAGTGGAAGCATGGAGTCTTAACCACTGGACTGCCAAGGAAGTCGCTGGAATAAAAAATGTTTAAAAAAGAAAAAAACTGTAGGGGAAACTTAATGCAAGGTATATAGGAACTTTCTGTAATATTTTTGCAACTTTTCTGTAAACCTCAAACTATTTGAAAATAGACCATTGATTTTAAAATAAAATGACCAACCATACACCTAATCCTAGGGGTGAAATTGATTGATTAAGCATGCACTTTAAAGCACTCAAGGAGACATGCTGATGGGCGAGTGAGTCCCTGGTATGTTTATAAATCACCAAAGGCTGTCGAGCTCCACCAATGATGTCTACATCATAAACAACTACCTTAAAGCAGTGACTACTCTTGTTGGTTCCCCATTTGTTGGCAGAGGAAACATACTGTTTGCTGTTTTTTTTCACAACCCTCTGGGTCGTGCTTTGGTTAATTGCACGGAGACTGCGGAGTGACAGGGAAAGCTCACAGAGCATTGCAGCTGGGCAGGTCTGGGTTTATATCATGTACATTTCATTCACTACTTTAGGGGAGTTACTTAAGCTCCTTGAGCATGTATAAAATAGAAGTGAATAATACTGCGCCACAGACTTGCTGTGAGAATTACTTGAGATGGCATGTCCAAAGTGTCTAGTCTATTGCCAGACTTAGTAAATGGTAGCAATCATGTTTGAGAGTTTCTGGTGTAAGTTAGTTAGTATTAGTCACTCAGTCATGTCCTACTCTTTGCAATCTCATGGACTGTAGCCTGCCAGGCTCCTCTGTCCATGGGATTCTTCAGGCAAGATACTGGAGTGGGTAACCATTCCCTTCTCCAGGGGATCTTGCCAACCCAGGGATTTAACCCGGGTCTCCCTCATTGCAGGCAGAAGCCCCCTCCTGGTATAAACCTATAACCAATATTTTTTCTTCTTTGTTTCTTTTTCATTCCTTCCTCCCTTCCATCCATTCTTCCTTGTTTCTGTCCTCCCTCCCTGCCCCCCTCCTTCCTCTTTTGTTTTTTGACCAGATTGGGGAGGGGATGGACAATATCTGTTTCAGCAGGAAATAACAGAAAGCTGACACTGGTGTAGACATTCAAGTGCAAACTGAAAACTGAAAGTGAATGGATAAAAAATAAGCTGCTATAAGACTTGTTAACTTAGGGAGAAAGTTGAAGTCTGGAGCCCAGTGCTAAGAAAACAGTAAACAGTCCCAAGAAGGTAAGGATATTCATCTCCAAATAGGAACAGTGAAGAATAACCTTCATTCATTTAACAAATATTTATAGAACATCTACATGTGCCAAACAGTGTGCTAGCTGCTGGGGTTACAGTAGTGAATAAGTGACACGTGGATGCTGCCTGAGGGATCTCAGTCTAGTCCAGCGGCCACACACATTCCCTTGCAAATTTCTTGATTTAATACTTGTGTGTGATTCATGCTTGTGTTTTTTTTTATAATAAATGCATTTTAAAAATGAATGTCATGACCCATTAATAGGTTGCATTTGCAGTTTGAAAAACACTGATGTGGACTGGGACGTAGACACATATACAGTGTTATAAGTGCAATGATAGAGAAGTATTCCTCGGGGTCAAGGGAAGTATTCTGAACTCACATATTTTTAAAAAGTTTGGTTAAGGCTGATGCCAAAACAGTATATGTCCCTAGTGTGAGATACATTTTTGCATCTTGAAATCACCAAAGTGACACTCATATGTTTGTAATATGCATACACATATATTTAGCATGTAATTTGGGGACCCCAGGATGGCAACATTTTATACAAACAAAAGCTTTGTGTTTTAAAAGACACCTTTTCACTCACATTTTGAAAACACTAGAGATAGTATGTTTTTCCATTATCCATTGTCAGGCAACAAACCATCCCCAAACAGTGACCTAAAAGCAGCATTTTGTTTCTGTCATCATTTTCACTTTGTGGGTTGGGAGCTGGAAGGTGTGCTCCCAAGCTAGCTTTTACACTCACATGTTGGCTGCCTGGGTGTTGCTTGGCTTTTCTCTCCACATGGCATCTCAGCCACCAGGCCTGTCTGTGTGGCTTGGGCTTCTCACAGTGTGGTGATCTCAAGGTAGTCGATTGCTTAGTTGGCAGCTGGCTTGACTGAGTGTTGCAAGAGACAGGAACAGGAAGCTGTTGCCAGTCTCCAAGGATCCAGAAACTGACAGGAGGACCAGCTTCATGGCTTCTGACCCACGCAGTCACATGGGACCCTGTGCTTAGTTTGATGCTCTGCTTTTGTGATCTTGAAATTCTTAATACATTTTTTGGCGGGGTCTCTCATGTTCAGTGTGGGCTCTGCCCAGTATACCTCTCTGGCTGTATTTTATTGGTCTAAGCATGGAGCCTACCTGGATTCAAGGGAGGGGGATAGAGACCCCACCTGTCGTTGGGAAGAGTATCACAGAACTCGTGTATGTCTTTAATCATTCACAGCATGGTAGGAGAGAGAGCATGGGAAGACTGGAATCAAGAAATCTGAGGGCTTTCCCTGGTGGTCCAGTGGCTAAGAATCTGCCTTGCAATGCAAGGGACACTGGTTTGATTCATGGTCTGGGAAGGCCCCACATGCCTTGGAGCAACTAAACCCGTAAATCACAACAACTGAACCAGCACTCTAGAGCCCAAGAGCTGCAACTACTGAGCCCATGCACTGCAACTACTGAAGCCTAAAACCCTAAAACTCGACAACTAGAGAAAGCCTATGTGTGGCAATGAAGATCCACCACAGCTTAAAAAAAATTAAATAAATAAATATTAAAAAATAAATAAATCTGAGGCCTAGTCCCAGTTTTACGGCTACGATGAGCCTGCTACCGACAAACCATGTCACCTTGGGGACTTCAGTTTTCTGCCACTCAAAATGAGAAAATTAGTTCTAGAATCATGAAGCTCTAAGGCCACATTTGTGACTCTCTAAATGTATATCTGATTCATTAGAAAAAGTGTTTCCACAGTGCTTACCAAAGGGAGCATGGGAACAGAAGATAAATGAGCTCCAAAGGAAAAAGCCTGCAGATCTAAATTCAAGCTTCCAGCCCCCACTTGTTCATTCTGCAAACACCTAATACAGAGGCAGACACAGGGTGCTGGGTGCTGGGCTGCAGCAGTGAACCATATCAACAGGTCCCCATCTTCACAGGCTCATAGTCTGCAGGGGACAGGCGAGTGTGTCGACCGCCAGGGACCCTGATGCTGTGGTGAGGAAGGCACTGGGTCCTTGGGAACCTATCCTGAACATGGGAGGGGAGGAGGGGCTGAGGAAGAGCAAGCTGAGCCCCCAAGGCCAAAGAGGAATTAGATCTGGGGGGTGGAGTGTGGTGTGTTCATATCCTACACAGAGGAGACAGATGGTGAAAAGGCCCAGTCAAAAGGAGAACTAATTTAGGGACTTGAAAGTCAGTCTGTGTGGCAGGAGTATGGAAAGGGGACATCCTTGGGGGTGGTGGGAGAGAGTGCCAAGAGGAAGTAGTGATGAACCAGGAAGCTGGAGAATGAGCAGAGGCCAGATCACTAGGAGACCCGACTCCTTGAGAGAGAGATTGGATTGCATCTTGAGGCTCAGAAGAACATTGAAGGGATTGAAACTTGACAGACACCTATCTGGTTTGGGTTTAAGAAACCACTGAGGTTAGTGTGTGGAGTGCTGAGATCAGACTGGCTGCGGATGGGGCAGGATCGGCTAGAAGTAGAGACTAGTGAGAGGCTGTGGTTTGTCATGGGTGAAAAAGGATGGTGACCAGCATCAGGGCAGAGGCAGTGGAGACAGAGCTACATGGGCAGAGGAGACATTTCCTAGAATCAAGAAGACTTGTGACTGAGTATAAGTGGAAGAGGAAGAGGGAGGTGGCAAGGATGACGCCCAAATTTCTGGCTTAAGAAGGTGGATGGTAGTGTCATTTGCTGAGAGGGAAAGACCATGAGAATACTGTTCTGGTGGGAAAGTAGAGTGAGTAATCAAGCTGATTCAGTTTGGGGTCTGTATCTAGCTTGGGATGGCTGTAAGCCTTTCAGGTGAAGGCATTCCATAGACAGCTGGAGAGTGAAGATGCGAGTCAAGAGAGAAATGGAGAAAGCTGTTGGTTTGTTTTTTTTTTTTTGACCCAAGTGACAGCTTGTTTGAATAATGATATGAAGGGCCCAGAAGGGAAGAAGTAGGAAAACTGAGGGGACTGTATGCAGTCACTGAACTAAAGCTCCCAAGGGCTGAGAAGTGATGAGTCAGAACACACGATTAGGGATTTGTCTCACAGACAAAGAGACCCCAGGAGTTAAGAGGTCAGACTCCGGAGTCTGGGTTGGAACACTTCATTCTATTACCTTCTGACTGTGAGACTTTTGGACAAGTAAGTCACTTGCTTTTCTTGAGCCTCAGTTTTCCTTGACTACAAAATGGGGAAATTATGAAACCTACTTCAGAATTTTGAGCGTGATGATTAAAGGTGATAATGCATGCAATATGTTTGCTGCCAACTAAAAAAAGCCACCCCTCAAAAAAACCCTCCCACAATCTAAAATATGTGAATTGCGTTTTATTTGGGGAACTTACTGAGGACTATAGCCCAGGAGACAGCCTCTCAGAGAGCTCTGAGGAAATGTTTCAGAGAGATAAGGGAGGAGCCAGGATATATAGGAGAAAAAATGGGGGGAAATGTAGTCAAACATGAAAAGATTACTGCTAATCACACAAAAACATCTCAAGTTAATGATTTTAGCGCTTTTCTCTGTATGGGAAAATGCAGGTGTGGGCTATAGAAGTCATTTCTTAGATATGCATCTTAACTATCTAGGGCCAGTATCCAGTTTCTCTCTCTCCAGAATTCTCCTCAGGGTGCGCCGTCAAGGCATCTGCAGTGGCTGCTGGTTTGATGGCGGGCAACATTTTATTTACTAAAACTGCAGGTAACATTTTTTTGGTCCACATTACTGTAGTGCCTGGCACACAGTTAACACTGCATCAGTGGTAACTGTCATTACTATATCAGAGCACAGGAAGGGAAAAATGAGCACACATGCAGGTCAGTTCATAGATTTGATTGCAGGAAGTTGAACCAATTCTTTTTAGGTGGTTTCTATCTTTTTGATGAAATAGAAAATGAGGTTATCTACTGGGGGGCTACTTGCTAACATCTCTGGGTGGGGTAGAAAAGCCACTCATTTGGCATTGACTAGAATACAGGACAGTCAATATCAACAGAGGGCCAACAGACTAGCAGCCACTTAAATAATCAAGACTTGCTTTTATTTTATTTTTGAAAAACTTTTTACTTTTTATTGGGGTATAGCCGATTAACAATATTGTGATGGTTTCAGATGAAAGCAAAGGGACTCAGCCATATATATACATGTATCCATTCACCTCCAAACTCCCCTCCCAGCCAAGCTGCCACATCAGTCAGTTCAGTTCAGTTCAGTCAATCAGTCATGTCCGACTCTTTGCGACCCCATGAATCGCTGCACGCCAGGCCTCCCTGTCCATCACAAACTCCCGGAGTTTACTCAAACTCATGTCCATCGAGTTGGTGATGCCATCCAGCCATCTCATCCCCTGTCATCCCCTTCTCCTCCTGCCCTCAATCTTTCCCAGCATCAGAGTCTTTTCCAATGAGTCAGCTCTTTGCATGAGGTGGCCAAAGTATTGGAGTTTCAGCTTCAGCATCAGTCCTTCCAGTGAACACCCAGGACTTATCTCCTTCAGGATGGACTGGTTGGATCTCCTTGTGGTCCAAGGGCCTCTCAAGAGTCTTCTCCAACACCACAGCTCAAAAGCATCAATTTTTCGGCGCTCAGCTTTCTTCACAGTCCACCTTTCGCATAACATTGAGCAATTCCCTGTGCTGTACAGTAGGTCCTTGTTGGGTTGAGAGGAAGTGATAGTTAAGGAGTTTGGGGTGGATATGTACACACTGTTACCAATTAAGACTTGCTTTTTTTTTTTTTTAGCAAACAGCTCAGCTTTTTATTGAATGTGTTACTAAAGAGGTTTAGTCAAAAAGACCAAAGCCCATGTCATCATCAGACTCTTCAGATTCTTCTTTCTTTGCTTCTACTTTCTTCTCCTCAGCTGGGGCAGCAGTGGTGGCTGGAGCAGGACCTCCTGCTGGTGCAGCCCCAGCTGCTGGGGCAGGTCCACCAGCCCCCGCATTGCAGATGAGGCTCCCAATGTTGACATTGGCCAAAGCCTTTGCAAACAAACCTGGCCAGAAAGGCTCAACATTTACACGGGCTGCTTTAATGAGGGCATTGATCTTTTCCTCTGTGACCGTCACCTCATCGTCGTGTAGAATGAGGGCAGAGTAGATGCAAGCGAGCTCCGAGACGGAGGCCATGGTGCGGGAGAGTGCTAGGTGGGGGCTGCCGGGCGGTGCTAGTCGCTGGATGAAGTGAGGGCCTCACCCCAAAACGGCCTTAGCTTCCTCGGAAGAACCAAGCACCTTAGCGGCAGCGGAGGAAAGAGCTAAGACTTGCTTTTAAATTAAAGTAAAAATGAAAACAGCAGAATGACTCCTCATTTTGTAGCCTAGGACTAAAACTTGTAGAGTCCAGGGAATTCCATGATGGTCCAGTGGTTAGGGGGCTTCCCAGGTGGCGCTAGTGGTAAAGAAGCTGCCTGCCAATGTGGGAGGCTTTAGAGATGCAGGTTCCATCCCCCCCGGTTGGGAAGATCCCCTGGAGGGGGAAATGGCAACCCACTCCAGTATTCTTGCCTGGAGAATCCCATGGACAGAGGAGCCTGGTGGGCTATGGTCCATAGGATCACCAAGAGTTGGATAAGACTTTCACTGCTGTGGGCTTGAGTTCAATCCCTGGTTAGGGAACTAAGATCCTGCAAGCAGTGTAGTGTGACCAAAAACTAAAATAAATTTAGCTCAGTTATCTTTAAAAAAAATCTTGTAGAGTACATATTCAGAAGTATTTATCTGACTTTTTCCTGATCTAATATTTTTAATAAGCTTTATTTTTACAATAGTTTTAGATTTACAGAAAAGTTGAGAGGATAATATAAAGTTCATAGTTTATTCAGATTTTTTTAGTTTTTACCTAATTGCCCTTTTCTGCTCCAAGATCCTATCCAGGATACCACTTGCATATGGTAGTTATGTCTCAGCATGGACTCCTATACCAAGTTCACAGGACAAAAATCTCTGGAACTGACCAAGCCCCATAGCAACTGTTGGCACGAGCCTCTGGATCTAAACTGGCTAGTTCCCTGAGATTTTTATCCTATCACCTTGGTGCAGGGCTCTACACCTGTGACTTTGATATAGGGCTCCACACTTAGGCTCCTCTTGGCTGTGACAGTGTCTCAGACTCTCCTTGTTTTTGACGACTGTTGTTGAACCCAAGTGTATGGGCCCAATGAAAAGGGAGGCCTAACAAGCCAAAATGTCTGAGTTTAAAGCAGAACTCCTTGCTTGGCAATAAAACTTTCTCTGCTCCAAACGCTGATGTTTTGGTTGGTTTGGCCTCACTATGTGTCAGGCTCATAAACTTGGGTTCAACAACATGACTTGACAGGTTGTTTTTGTTTTTGTTTTTTAATATTTTAAGTATTTGACTATTTTTGGTTGCACACAGGCTCTTTGTTGCTGTGTGAGGGCTTCTCTTGTTGCTGAGCATGGGCTATAGAGCTGCAAACAGGCATAGTTGCTCCACGGCATGTAGAATCTTCCCAGACCAGGGATCGAACCCATGTCCCCTGCATTGACAGGTGGATTCTTAACCACTGAACCACCAGGGAAATCCCCTACCTTGACAGTTTTGAGGAGTACTGGTTAAATATTTTGTAGGATGCCCCTCTATTGGATTTTGTTTGATGCTTTTCTCATTATGAGACTGGTTATAAGTTTTGGGGGAGGAAGATCACAGAGGTAAAGGGCTGTTCTTATCAGGTCATTTCAAGGATATGTACTCTCACCATGATTTATCACTGTTGATATTAACCTTGATCAACTGGCTGAAGCAGTGTTGATCAGGTTTCTCCACTGTACAGTTACTCTATTTTCCCCCTTTCCAACTGTACTCTTTGGAAGGAAGTCAGCACATGCAGGTCTCTTAAGAAGTGGGGAGTTATGCTCCCCTTCTTTAACTCTTCAAGGGTTGAGCATCTCCATAAATTATCTGAAATTTTTCTGCATGGGAGATTTGTTTCTTTTTCCCTATTTATCCAACCATTTCTTTATATCAAGATGGACTTATGGATGCTTATTTTATACTTATGATATAATCCAATACTCCCCCAGCCCAGAACCAGCCATTTCTTCAAGGAAACAAGGAACCTTGATTCCTTTTATTGAAGAATGGTATTTAGAAACCACTATCTAGGCATTAGACATGTTCTATCTGAATAAACTTTAATTTGATCACAAATTTATTATCCTGGAGTAACATAGTTGTTTTTGGTATGAGTCAAGGTTCATCCAGAGAAGCAGGACCAGTAGGAGATAAATGTTAAGGGATACATTGTAAGAAATTGGCTTCTGCAATTATGAGGCCCAAAGAGGCAAACTGGGAATTCCCAGGGCAGGCCTTCAAGAAAGCAGACAGGACTTCACGGACACCGGCCGTTCACTGGCTGAAGTTGCTGTCTAACAGAAGAATTTCTCTTGAGGCTTTGCAACTGATTAAATCAGACCCACTCAGGTTATCAACAATAATCTCCTTTACTTCAAGTGAGATAACTATGGACTTTAATTACATCTGGAAAATACCTTGACTGAAACACCTAGATTAGTGTTTGAGTGACTGGGGACTGTAGCCTTGCCAAGTTGACATATCAAAAGACCATCAATCCAGGTGGACCTTATCTGTTGAATGTGTTCCATAAAGTACATTTTCTGGATGACTGAGAAGTATACCCTGATGAACCCCAGCTTTTAGACTGTTACTTATTTAGGAAGCATCATAAACTTCTCTGCCTTCTTCAGTGGAGATACTACACACGTTTGTCTGGTTGTAATGACCTAGGGCCCCTGTGTGAACACCATTTATCACACTGAACTGAGTATACAGGGATGCTTCAGGGACTGTGAGGCCTGGAAGGAGCCTTATCTCCACATCTGGGGATTCATTGCTCTAGTTCTTTTAGTCCCTCTATCAGCTTTCTATTTATATACTTTTCCCTCTTTTCCTTTCTGAAGGCTGCCCCTCCTCACTTCTCTTGCATTAACTCAATAACTCTGTGTGTGTTCTCACTGCTCTCAAATCTAAGAGGATATTTGTCTCTGGTTCTTCCTGTTTTTTTTAAATTATTTTTTAAGTAACAGCTTTATTAAGATATAATTCACAGACTATACAATTCACTCATTTAAAGTGTAGAGTTCAGTGGTTTTTAGTATATTTACAGATATGTGTAACCATTACCACAGTCAATTTTAGAACATTTTTGTCACCTTAAAAAGAAATTTCCAGTGCTCGCTTCGGCAGCACATATACTGAAAAAGAAATTTCCGATAGAAAGCCCGGAAACAAACCCACGTACTTATGGTCAATTAATCTATGACAAAGGAAGCAAGAAAATACAATGGGGAAAATACAGTCGCTTCAATAAGTGGTGCTGGGAATACTAGACAGCTACATGCAAACAAATTAAATTAGAACATTCTCTAACATCATATACAAAAAATAAACCCAAAATTAAAAAAAAATTCAAAATGGATTCAAGACATAAATGTAAGACTGGATAGTTTAAAACTCCTAAAGGAAAACATACACAGAACATTCTTTGACATAAATCACAGCAATATTTTTGGATCTGTCTCCTAGAGTAATGGAAATAAATTAAAAACAAAAATAAACAAATGAGATCCAATTAAACTTAAAAGCTTTTTCATAGCAAAGGAACCCATAAACAAAAGGAAAAGGAAAAGATAACCTATTGGCTGGGAGAAAATATTTGCAAATGATACTATTGACAAGAGATTAATTTCCAAAAAATGCTAACAACTCATACAGTTTAATATATATAAAAAAAAAAAAAACCAATGCAGGACTTCCCTGCTGGTCCAGTGGTTAAGACTCCATGCTCCCAATGCAGGACGTCTTGGTTCAATTCTTGGTCAGGGAACTATATCCCACATGCAACTAAAGATTCCACATGCTGCTACAAAGATCAAAGATCCAAAGTGCCACAACTAAGACCTGGCACAGCCAAATAAATAAATAAAAATATTTAAAAAACCCAGCCCAATCAAAAAATGGGCAGAAAACCTAAATAGACATTTCTCCAAAGAAGACATACAGATGACCAACAAGCACATGAAAAGATGCTCAATATCACTCATTTTTTAATTGTAGTTTGTAAAACAAAACTACAATGAGGTATCACCTCACACCAGTCAGAATGCCCATCATTAAAAAATCTACAGACAATAAATGCTGGAGAGGGTGTGGAGAAAAGGGAACCTTCCTGCACTGTTCGTGGGAATGCAAACTGGTGCAGCCACTGTGGAAAACAGTATGGAGGTTCATTTAAAAAGTAAAAATAGAGCTACCATATGATCCTGCAATCCCACTCCTGGGCATACATCCTGAGAAAACTCTAATTCGAATAGATACATGCACCCCAATTTTCATCACAGCACTATTTGCAATAATAAAGCAATCTAAATGTCCATCAATGGAGGAATGGATAAAGAAGTGGTACAGATATATATTGGAAAATTAGCTATAAAAAAGAACTAAATAATGCTATTTGCAGCAACATGGATGGACCTAGAGATTATCATATTAAGTATATCAGACAGAGAAAGACAAATATATTGCTTATATGTGGAATCTAAAAAAAAGATACAAATGAATTTATTAACAAAACAGAAATAGTCACAGACATAGAAAACAAACCAAAAAAGGATTAGGGAGAAAAAGAGGAATAGATGGAGAGAAATTAGGAGCTTGGGATAAACATATACACACTACTATATATAAAATAGATAATCAACAAGGACCTACTGTACAGCACAGGGAACTATATCCAATATCGTGTAATAACCTATAATGGGAAAGAATTCAAATGCAGGATCTTAGTTCCCCAACCAGGGATTGAATCCTTGCCTCCTATAGTGGAGGTGCAGAGTCTTAACCACTGGGCCCAGGGAAGTCCCAATAAAAAAATGATTAAGAAAATTTCCTACCCTTTAGCTATCACCCCCCTCTCATCCCTCATCCTCTTCAATGCTAGGCAACCATTAGTCTTCTTTCTGTCCCTATGGATTTGCCTATTCTGGACATTTCTTATTAATGGAACTATATAATACATGGTATTTTGTGACTGGCTTATTTCACTTAGCACATATTTTCAAGGATCATTCATATTATAGCAAGAATCAATTGTGGTTGAGTCACCAAGTCATGTCAGACTCTTTTTTGACCCCATGGACTGTAGCCTGCCAGGCTCCTTCTCTCCATGGAATTTTCCAGGCAAGAATCCTGGAGTGGGTTGCCATTTCCTTCTCCAGGGAGTCTTCTCAACCCAGGGATCAAAACCGGGTCTCCTGCATTGGCAGGCGAATTCTTTACCACTGAACCACCAGGGAAGCTGGCATGAATCAGTACTTCATCACTTTTCATGGCTGGATAAGATTCCATTGTATGACTACATCACATTTTGTTTGTCCTTTCCTCTGTTAATAGAAAACAGCATTCTTTTCATCTTTTGGTTATTATGAATAATACTGCTATGAACATTCACATATGTTTATATTTTCATGTCTCTTGGGTAGATACCTAGGAGTGGAATTGCTCAGTCATATGGTAAATAGGTTCTGGTACCAACTCAGTGGACATGAGTTTGAGCAAGCTCCGGGAGTTGGTGATGGACAGGGAAGCCTGGCGTGCTGCAGTCCATGGGGTAGCAAAGTCAGACACAGCTGAGCGATTTGAACTGACTGAACTGAGCAACAAACAATTTTCCAACACCAGCTGTGTTCTACAGTGCAACTCACTTCTGACTGTACACGTAGACAGCATCAAATTCTACAGGTCCAAGGTTCAATCCCACAAGACTGTCCCCGGCCCCACCCCTTCAGATGCTTGTCACAACCCCAGGCTCTCAGCTGTGCTTCTGACTGACAGGCTACAGATGGGAACTTCCAACTACCACACCCCTTGGGTTTCACAGGCCAGTTGCAAGTGCAGGTTGTTACCTGTTCTTCTGATCGACTGGCTATAAATCAGAGATCCCCTGCTTGGGTTCGAGTCATTTGCTAGAGAGGCTCACAGAACTCTGAGAAACATCCTGTGTACTAGATCACTGGTTTATTATAAAATGATGTAACCCAGAAACAGCCAGATGGAAGAGGTGCAAAGGGCAAGGTATGAAGAACAGGTTAAGCGCTTCCATGCCCAATCTGAAGGCGCCATGTTCCCCAAATCTCCATGTGTTTAACCAATCTGGAAGCTCTCCAAAACCTGTCCTTCATTGGGCTTCCCTGGTGGCTCAGCAGTAAAGAATCTGCCTGCAATGCAGGAGACCCGGGTTGAATCCCTGGGCAGGAAAGATCCAGGGGAAGATCCCCTGGAGGAGAGCATGGCACTCCGGTATCCTTGCCTGGAGAATTCCCATAGACTGAGGAGCCTGGTGGGCTCCAGTTCATAGTGTCGCAAAAAGTCAGACACGACTGAAGTGACATAGCACACACGCACTAACAGAAGTTTCATTATATAAGCACGACTGATTAAATCACTGGCCAATAACTGATTCAACCTCCTGCCCCTCTCTCCTCTTGGAGGTTGGTGGGAGGGATGGTACTAAAAATTCCACCCCCTCCTTGCACCTTTGGTTCCCCTGGCAACCAGCCCCTAACCTTAGGTTACCTAAGGGCTTTCCCAAAAGTCACCTTTTAACATACAAAAGCCACCTTTATCTCTCTTATCATAGGAAATTCCAAGGGTTTTAGGAGCTCTGCACCAGGAATGGGGTTGAAGACTAAATACATGTTTCTTATCATAAATTATATTATTGCGTGAGTGCACGCTAAGTCACTTCAGTCATGTTTGACTCCTTGCAACCCCATAGACTGTAGCCCGCCAGACTCCTCTGTCCTTGGGATTCTCCAGGCAATACTGGAGTGGGCTGCTGTTTCCTTCTCTAGAGGATCTTCCTGACTCAGGGATTGAACCCAAGTCTCACATCTACCTGCATTGGCAGGCGGGTTCTTTACCACTTGCGCTACCTGGAAAGCCCCATAAATCACAATATTACATATAGTAATCTCATGTTTAACTTTTGAGGAAGTGGCATACTATTTTCCAAAGTGACTGTACCATTTTACATTCCTACCAGCAGAACACGAGGGTTCCAATTTTTCTATATCCTCACCAATGCTTGTTATGATCTTTTTTTTTTTTTGTTATGATCTTTTTGATTACAGTTACCCTCGTGGATGTGAAGTGGTATCTCATTCTGGATTTGACTTGCATTTCCCAAACAGCTAATGACGTTGAGCGCATTTTCCTGTGCTTGTTGGCATATCTCTGAGAAGTGTCTATTCAAGTGTTTGCCATTTTTTTTTTTGTGTGTTTGCCATTTTTTATATCAGGCTGTTTATATTTTTGTTGTTGAGTTGTAGGAGTTCTCTATATATTCTGGATACTAGGCTTCCCTGGTGGTTCAGGGGTAAAGAATCTACCTGCAATGCAGGAGCTACAGGAGGCACAGGTTCGATCCCTTGGTCAGGAAGATTCCCATGGAGAAGAGCATGGCAACCCACTCCAGTATTCTTGCCTGGAGAATCCCATGGACAGAGGAGCCTGGTGGGCTACAGTCTATGGGATTGCAAAGAGTCTGACACAACTAAAGCGACTTAGCACACACAGACCCTTATGAGATATATGGTTGCAAATATTTTCTCCTACTTTGTGGGTTGTTTTTTTACTTTTTGGTAGTTTCCTTTCAGGCCCCAAAGTTTTTAATTTTGATGAAGTTCGATTTATCTATTTCTTCTTTTGTGCCTTGTGCTTTTGAGGTCAAATCTATGATTCCATTGCCAATAGATACCTATTTATTGAGCACCTTCCATCTACCAGGAACGAGGGACAATGTGGTAATAAGACAGACTTGGTTCCTGCCCTCATGGGATTTAAGTCTAGTGGGGCAGAAGAGGGGCTTTCCAGGTGGCTCAGTAGTAAAGTATCTGCCTGCCAATGCAGGAGATGCAGGTTCAATCCCTGGGTTGGGAAGATCCCCTGGTGAAGGGAATGGCAACCCCCTCCAATATTCTTGCCTGGAAAATTTCATGGACAGAGGTACCTGGCGGGCTGCAGCCCTCAGGGTCACAAAGAGTTGGGCACAACGGAGCAGGGGAGATAGCAATCTCATAACTGCATGAATAACTTCTCAAGTGTGATAAGGATTAGCAAAGCTGCAGTTCTAATATAACCTGAGGGTCAGAGAAGACTTCCCCAAGGAGGTGACATTTAAACTGACATTTGAAGGGTGAGTAAGAGTAGACCAGGTGAAAGGGGGCAAGGAATAGAGGGTAGAATGATTCTAAACAGGGAACCACATATAGGAATTAGAGTTCAGGAGAACACAGCTCTTCTGAGGAACAGTGACTGTGTGGCTGGAGTAGAGTGGGGGTGGGTTGAGTGGGGAAAGAATGAAATGTCTTAGGGAGAGAATGTAAAGTGAAGAGAACTTTCCAGGACTTTAGCCTGGTAAGTGCCAGCAACTGAAGCCATAGGAAGTCATGGAAGACTAGAGAAGAGAGTTTCAAGGAGGAGGGAGTAGTCCACACAGGCCAGTGCTGTCAATAAATGATGGGCTTCCCTGGTGACTCAGTGGTAATCCACCTACCAATGCAGGATATGTGAGTTTGATCCCTGGGTCTGGAAGATCCCCTGGAGAAGGAAATGGCAACCCACTCCAGGATTCTTGCCTGGGAAATCCTATGGACAGAGAAGCCTGGTGGGCTACAATCCATGGGGTCACAAAAAGTTGGAAACAACTGAGCATGCACACACATGCATGCATGCCAAGAAGTGAACAAAGGTGAGGACTTGTATTTGGCAGCTGGGCCCTGATAGCTCAGTTGGTAAAGAATCCGCCTGCAGCACAGGAGGAGACCCTGGTTCGGGAAGATCCCCTGGAAAAGGGAAAGGCTACCCACTCCAGTATTCGCAGAGTAGGACACAACTGAGTGACTTTCACTTCACTTCAGGTCATTCTGGGAGACCTTTGTGGCAGAGGCAGAAGCTAGAATGCATAGGAGTGATTAAGAGGTGAGGAAGTGGAGGGACTTCCCTGGTGGTCCAGTGGTTAAGAATCTGCCTTGCAATGCAGGGGATCCCTGGTCAGGGAACTAAGATCCCACATGCCGCGGAGCAACTAAGCCCAAGTACAGTAACTACTGAGCCCATGTGCTCTGGAGCCTGCAGCTGTAAGGCAGCAAAAAAAAAAAAAAAGAGAGAGAGAGAGAGAAGGAGAGAGAGGTTAGGAAATGGAGATATGAAGGGAACATACCTTCCTTTGAAAAAGTTTGGCTGGGAAGTGTTCATCACCCAAAAAGCCTGGCTCCTAGTAGGTGGTCAGCAAGTGTTTATTGCACTAAACTAAACTGAGGGTGCTCTCCAAGATACAGAAGAGGGACAACTGATGGAATTAGGTTGTGGGAGGAGGCAGGCTTGAGAGCATGCATTACATCTTGAGAGGAGACAGGCATGCTCCTTCCGTTCATTTTAATGAAAAGCGAAGACAGGCTGGGTGTGGAATGCAGGGTATGTTGGCTGGGATAGGAGGGGGCATTTCTGTAGATAACAGGGTCAGGAGATGAGCAATTTGTATGCTTTTATTCTCTTCAGAGGATTTCAGGTTTAACTCTAAGTCCAGTTTATGACTTTATCTGGAAATAATAGCTAATCTGTTTAATAGTTGGTGGGCAATTACTAAGTTGCTGCTTTGCCTTCTATGGGCTGAGAACAAGGTAAGTCGGCTTGTTTTGATTGTGTCTAAAGTAAAAGTGGGTAGGTGGTGAACAACATCAGCAGAGGAACCAATACCTCCTTTGAGGAGCAGCCACTCATCTAGTACAAAAGGAAAATAATCTGCAATCATGGACACATTTTGGTGGTGGGACAATGCAGGTCACCACTGGAACCTGCTGAGTACCTTTCAATTTTTCCAAATGAGAATTTGTTAGTAAATTTTTTTTTCCTTTTAAAAAATATTTATTGATTGATATGTCTTCATCTGGTCTTAGTGGCACCATGTGGGATCTTACTTCCCTGACCAAGGACTGAACCTGTGTTCCCTGCATTGGAAGGCATATTCTTAACCACTGGACCACCACCAAGGAAGTCTCCTAATAAATTCTTTAATAAATTTGTTAATAAATACATTTACTGTTATTTCTTTTTTCTTATGTGTCCTGCAGATTGCTAGGTGTTGTGCATGTGTTTTCTCGAATCATCGGAACATCCCTGCAAGAGAGCTTGTATTGGTCCCATGTTACTGCTGAGGAAACTACAGCTCAGAGAGGTGAGTGATTTGTTCAAGGTCACTAATCAGTAGCAGGTTTGGAAGCCAGGTTAGGCTGAGTGCTTTCCACCACGCCAGCACTTTTGACAATTTTGCTCCAGGGGCCACTGTGCGCCCTCCGCTGGTCTAAGATGGATGCACGGGGTGGGGAGGTGAGGTCCAACCCAGATTCACCTCACTAGCTCCTCACTTGTCAGTTTTACATCTGGGGCTCTGAGATGAGCTTCATTTGAGCAAAGGCTGCGTGTGTGCTAAGTCTCTTCAGTTGTGTCCGACTCTTAGGGACCCCATGGACTGTAGCCCGCCAGGCTCTTCTGTCCATGGGATTCCCCAGGCAAGAATACTGGAGTGGGTTGCTATTTCCTTCTCCAGGGGATCTTCCCCACCCCAGGATTGAACCTACGCCTCCTGCATCTCTTGCATTGGCAGGCAGGTTCTTTACCACTAGCGCCACCTGGGAAGCCCCGAGCAAGGGCTATGGAGAAGAAAAAAAGTCTGAAGGCTACTGCCTTCCACAGGGGTCTCTGAACTTCCCAGCAGAAGACTGGCTTTCCTTGAAGCGTTTCTTCTGAAAGACACTGCTTGAATGATGTGTTTTCCCCCACTTGTCTCCC
Source organism: Cervus elaphus (assembly GCF_910594005.1). Lineage (NCBI taxonomy): Eukaryota > Metazoa > Chordata > Mammalia > Artiodactyla > Cervidae > Cervus > Cervus elaphus. Next base: position 42,842,161 of record NC_057848.1, on the reverse strand, counting down.
CTGACACATCTATCCTCCACGGGACTGTAAGAGTGATTTTTCTAAAATCCCATCCTGTTACTCCTCTGCTTAGAAACCTATGGCTCCCAGCTACTTCGAGGTTAAAATTCTCTGTTCCTCTTTTAGCATGACCTTGAAGACCCTTCATGACCTGGACCCCCATCTACTTCTTCTCCAGAGTTGCTGTTAATTACGCCCCAACTCCCACCTTCCTGCCATACTGGCTGACTTAACAGCTCCTGCTACTCGCTCTGTGCACTGATACATACTCCAGTGGCCCTGCCAGGAGGCTGCTCCCCTGTCTCCACTGACATACTTCCGCTCACCCCTCCAGCCTCAGATCAGGTATGATCTTCCTCCCCAAAGCCTTTCCTGCACCTTTTGGCCTGGGTTAGGCCCCATCCTCTGTGCAGGATCCCTTCCTCCAACCCTGATGCTTACCTGGTTACAGCCCTGCTTCGGTCTCGTTTTCTTGTCCATCTGTCCCACTCGAATGCAGATTTGCATCATCTGCTTAACTCTGCTTTGCTCCCCTGGAAAGAAGTTTCTCAGGGAATTTGTTCTTTCTCTTGGGGTGAGCATACCAGAAATGCCAATGGCTTGATGTGAGGCATGTGGAGTTTTCAGCATGGGAGTTTGTCCCCTGCAGCCAAACCTCAATTTTACATGGAGGAGGTAGGCTAAGCAACATCACATGATGAAAAAAAATTTGTGGGAAGAATAGCTGACGATAGGAAAAAACTCTAGAAAGCTGCTTTCAAATCTTCCAGCTGACTTGGTTTTCATTCTGGACAGAACAGGGCAGATGCTTGTCTTAGGTCCCTGAATCTGCTTATAGTTAAGATTCTGAGGTTCAGACTTTTCCTATGAAGAAGGGACTACTGTTAGAAGTGTCCTTTGGATGTGGGGCAAAGGCACATGCCAATCTTCTTTCTAAGCCCTGTGGCAGGAAGGGAAGGCCTTCACCCTGCCAGCCTTCACCAAGCCCAACCCACTTGGGAGAGGCTGTGAAGCACAAACCACCATCCTGCATCAGTTAACCAATTTGCATCTAGAAAATGGGCATGGGGGTGGAGGAGGGTTATACCAGGTGCCCATGCCAAATGCCACAAGCCAGGAGATGCTTGCCCTTCCACTGTAAACATCAAAGAAGTTCATTTACATTTTTTCTTTTTCTTTGGCTGTGCCACACAGCTTGTAAAATCTTAGTACCCCGACCAAGGATCAAACCCAGGACCCTGCAGTGAAAGCACTGAGTTCTAATCACTGGACCACCAGGGAAGTCCCAAAGAAGTTCATTTAGAAGATGAAAAATTAACACATATATATGGAATCTAGAAAGGTGATACTAATGAACCTATTTGCAGGACAGCAATGGAGACGCAGACATAGAGAACAGACATGTGGACACGGTGGGGGAAGGAGAGGGTGGGAAGAATGGAGAGAGTAGTATGGAAACATATACATTACCACATGTAAAATAGATAGCCAGTGGGAATTTGCTGTATTACACAGGGAGCTCAAACTGGTGTTCTGTGACAACCTAGAAGAGTGAGATCGAGAGGAAGGTTCAAGAGGGAGGGGACATATGTATACGTATGACTGATTCATGTTGATGTATGGCAGAAACCATCACAATATTGTAAAGTAATTATCCTCCAATTAAAAATAAATAATTATTTTTTAAAAAAGAAATGCTACATTCAGAAGAACTATACATAAAAGGTCTTAATGACCCAGATAACCACTATGGTGTGATCACTCACCTAGAGTCAGACATCCTGGAGTGTGAAGTCAAGTGGGCCTTAGGAAGCATTATTTTGAACAAAGCTAATGGAGGTGACAGAATTCCATCAGAGCTGTTTAAAATCCTAAAAGATGATGCTGTGAAAGTGCTGCAACTCAATATGCCAGCAAAATTGGAAAACTCAGCAATGGCCACAGGACTAGAAAAAGTTAGTTTTCATTCCAATTCCAAAGAAAGGCAATGTGAAAGAATGTTCAAACTACAGTACGATGTGCTCATTTCACATGCTAGCAAGGTGATGCTCAAAATGCTCCAAGCTAGGCTTCAACAGCATGTGAACTGAGAACTTCCAGATGTACAAGCTAGATTTGGAAAAGGTGGAGGAATCAGAGATTAAATTGCCAACATCGGTTGGATCATAGAAAAAGCAAGGAATTCCAAAAAAACTTCTGCTTCATTGACTATGCTAAAGCCTTTGGCTGTGTGGATCACAACAAACTGTGGAAAATTCTTAAAGAGATGGGAATACTAGACCACCTTACCTGTCTCCTGAAAAATCTGTCTGCAGGACAAGAAGCAACAGTTAGAACCCGACATGGAACAACCGGACTGGTTCCAAATTGGGAAAGGAGTACGTCAAGCTTGCATATTGTCACCCTGCTTATTTAACTTACATGCAGAGTACATCATGTGAAATGCCAGGCTGGATGAATTCCAAGCTGGAATCAAGATTACTGAGAGAAATACCAGCAACCTCAGATATGCAGATGATCCCACTCCAATGGCAGAGAGTGAAGAGGAACTATAGAGCCTCTGGATGAGGGTGAAAGAGGAGAGTGAAAAAGCTGGCTTAAAACTCACATTCAGAAAACTAAGATGATAGCATCTGGTCCCATCACTTCATGGCAAATAGATGGGGAAAAAGTGGAAAGTGACAGATTTTATTTTCTTGGGCTCCAAAATCACTGCGTATGGTGACTACAGCCACGAAATTAAAAGATGCTTGCTCCTTTGCCAACAAAGGTTCGTATAGTCAAAGCTATGGTTTTTCCAGTAGTCATGTACAGATGTGAGAGTTGGACCATAAAGAAGGCTGAGCGCTGAAGAACTGATGCTTTCAAATTGTGGTGCTGGAGAAAACTTGACAGTCCCTTAGATAGCAAGGAGATCAAACCAATCAATCCTAAAGGAAATCAACCTTGAATAGTCACTGCAAGTAATTCATTGGAAGGACTGATGCTGAAGCTGAAGCTCCAATACTTTGGCCACCTGATGGAAGAGTCAACTCATTGGAAAAGACCCTGATGCTGGGAAAGATTGAAGGCAGGAGGAGAAGGGAGTGACAGGGATGAGATGATTGGATAGCATCACCGAGTCAACAGACAGGCGTTTGAGCAATCTCTGGGAGACAGTGAAGGGCAGAGAAGCCTAGTGTTCTGCAATCCATGGGGTTGCAAAGAGTTGGACACAACTTAGTGATTGAACAATAGCAACGTTGTGTAAATATGTTTAAGGTATGGTTACTAGAGACATGGGGCAGACTGAGAATAAATAGGAAGGATTTGGATCATTTCATGGATATGAGTCTAATGGGTTATTAAGGGCAGGTGGGAATGTTTTGAGCTGAGAAGGGGCAAACAGGCCTGCCAAGCAGAGATGAAAACCTGGATGGATGAGCTCAGGGTGGTGTCTCTGGGCTGTGTGGGGTGGTGACTCAGTTCCTCCCTGGCCTTCAAGGACTGGGATGGGAGGGCTAAGGACATAGCAGTCCATTGCAAGGGCCACCCAAGCCTCCAGGGATACAGTGCTATTTCAAAAGTCTGCTGTTCTCAGAGGCAGCATGGATTTCCAGCCACCCACTACTTCTCCGTCCATTCAGCTCAATCAAGCAACCTTCCTGTATTCTACTCAATTCACAGTATTTCTAAATGGGAGCAATTTTCCAAACTACAACTTATATATCAAATAAAATCAAAAGAAACCCACAATGCTGATGATTAAAGCCCTCTCTTGGAGAAAAGTGCCAAGGGGTGTGTCTCATTGGAGGGCAGAAGTCAAGGTTAATTGCATGACTCACCAGGAAATATTAGAAAAAAATATTTGGAAGCTTTTTCCTTTTACCTCCCCTCTGCTCCCTTCATGGAGAAGGAAATGGCAACCCACTCCAGTATTCTGGCCTGGAGGATTCCATGGGCTGAGAAGCCTGGCAGGCTATAGTCCACGGAGTCGCAAAGAGTTGGACACGACTGAGCAACACATGCACACACGCACACACACAGCTCCCTGCAGACAGCTCCTCCGGACTGAGACTGACAGGAGGCCAGACCTAGATGCCAAAGAGCCTGGGAGACAGGTAAACAGTGTGTCTCTACTCAGAGCCAAGGTGAAAGGAGCTCCTTTGGTGCACAGCTTGGCCATTTTCTCTGAGAGTGAGGTCCAGAGTCTGTTCTGGATCGCTAGCTCACGGCCGCGGGTTGGTGACCTTCTCCCTGCAAACACAGGGAGCTTCTCCCTTGGTGGTTAATGAAAAAAAAAAAAAGTCACTCAAATGACAGCTTTGTCATGTGAAAGGAAAACATTCCATTTTAATATGCTAAAGAAGTCACTGGGGATACATTAGAAAGGGTCCCCTACCAGTAAGCCCTGCTTGTCTATGGAGCAGGTTGACAAGGGCTGGTTCATCCCCCAAAATAACTTATAATAGCTAAGTCAGGCCTGCAGTTAGACTTCCTCTGGATCACTGGCTTACAGTCTTATCTCATTCTTCTAACAAATGTTTCCTAATAAACCCAGAGCTTCTGCCTGCCAAGAAATGGCTACTGGAAGCGTAACTTTCCTTGTCCCGGAGCTTCTGCACCGAACGCCTAAATCCTGTAGTTTGGGGTCTCGGCACCAGGACCGCTTGGTGCCTGGTTCCAGCGGCTCCTGGCCGGTGCAGTAGGAGACCTCCGACAGGTGCCTGAGAACCACCCCGAGGGGGTCTGCTCCTGGCAGGCCCAGCGCCCGTGGCTGCGGCTCGAGCCGAGTCCCGGGCGCCTCCCAATCGGGGGTGGGGGGTGGGAGGACACGGGACCACCCGGGACAGAGGCCTCGCCGCAGCGTCGGGGTCCCTCCACGCTCTCCAGTCTCCGTCGCCTTCAACGGTCCTGGAAGAAGGGGAACATATGGCGGAGCAGGCCTTGAATTTGCGCCACCCGGCTGCCCACGGAGTCTTTCCCCTTGGCTGGCGCCGCCGCCGCTCTGGCCGTCTTCTCCACGACCTGCGCGCCCACTGCGCTCGGGGCGCGTTTCAGTGTCCACGCGGCGCCGCCGCCGCTGCTGCTATTGTTGTTGGCGTTGTTACGGTCCCGGTCTCGGCCGCCTGCCGTCTCCCAGTCCTCGGCCCCCGACAGCTCCCGCAGGCTCCAGGGCGCGTCGGGCCTCAGGTAGTGACAGGCCCGGTGGCCGCTGTGGTCGCGGCGCGTGGGGTCAGCCCCCAAGGCGCCCACCAGCACCTTGATGACCATCTCGTGGCCCTGCAGGGCCGCCAGGTGGAGGGGCGTGAGGCCGCCGCTACCCGGGGCGCTCACGTCGAGCCGCAGCCCCCGGCGCTGGGCGAAGTCGTGCACTAGGATGAGTTCCTCGTGGCGCCCGTGCTTGGCCAGCCAGTGCAGCACCGAGTAGCCCGTGATGGGGTCGCCCCGCAGCAGCAGCCCCGGCTCGGCTTCCAGCAGCTCCTGCAGCGCCTCAAAGCGGCCTTCGGCGGCCGCCAGTATCCACGCGTGCTCCCGGGGCTCCAGGCACAGCCCGCTACCGCCCGGTCCGTTCGGCCCGCCCGGGGACTGCTCCTCCGGGCGCTCCTCCGACAACCACCCGGCGGGAGCCGCCCCCTGCAGCCCCAGCTGCTCCAGCCGCGCTCCCCGCCGGCGCGCCGAGCCTGTTCCCGAGGGCATCAGCGCGCCAAGGAAAGGGGGCTCCCCGGAGGCGGTGGTGTTGCCCCGGTACCTGCCCAGGTTGCCGGCGTCCACTCTCGAGGGGCGGGGCTGCGGGGCGTTCCTCGAGCTCAGCTTGGTTGATGCGAAGGAGGCCTTGGGGGCCGGCTTGGCGGCCCCTCGGGGCTCGGCCATGGTCCGGCCGCCACGGCGGTCCCAATGTCTAGCGTCGGCTGCCCTTCCCGGGCCCCACCGAGAGGAACTGGCGCTGGCTTTGGGGAAGGAAGCGACTTGAGCAATTGAGCTCGGAGGGAGGGAGCGAAGGAGGGGAGGAGAGGAAGGGAGAGCGCAAGCGAGCCGAGGGAGGGCCCGGGCGCTGGGTCGGGGGGGGGCGGTGGGGGCGACGCGGAGGGGTGGGAGCTCCGGCCCGGCCCCTAGGGCGAGCCCCTCTCCAGCGCCCGGGGTGCAGCCGCCGCCTCCGTTCCCCCAGGTTTCGGGCGGCCCCGCCCCAAACGGCCAGGTGAGCTGGTGGCCCCGCCTCCCGCCGGGCGAGGGCCACCGTGCTGCGGCCGAGGGGGCGGGCTGCGAGCGGGCTCCGAGCGCCGCCCGGAGCCGTCCGGCTGCCCCAGACCCCGGGTTCTCTGCATCCCCACAGCTACCGGGGTGAAGAGGATCCAGGGAACTCCCTCGCCGGCGAACTGAGCTCGGCTTCCAGCCAAGGCCTCCGGGAGCGTGCTCCTTAAGGCTCCGCGGGCGCTCGCTCCCCGCCCCTTCCTTCGCCCTTCCCTCTTATCTCCTAAGAAGTCTCCGTGCACTTGGTCCCTGAGCCGCCTTCGTCCCGCGCCTCGCATTCGGGGAGGTGGCCTGGCTGCCCCGTGTGACTAGGGTTCCCTTGCACTCCCCTTTTGTGCCGTGACCCTTCCCGCAGCTGCCCCGGATTCCTGCAGAGAAACTCGAGAAAGGGTCCAGGCGGGAGCCCTTCCAGGGAACTGAGGACTATTCCCCTGCTTAGGGCTTCCCCGATGGCTCAGTGGTACAGAATCCGCCTGCCTATGCAGGAGACATAAGAGACGTGGGTTGGATCCCTGGATCGGGAAGATCCCCTGGAAGAGGGCATGGCAACCCCCTCCAGTATTCTTGCCTGGGAAGTCCCATGGACAGAGGAGCCTGGTGGGCTACAGTCCATGGAGTAACAAAAGAGTTGGACAGGACTAAACAATATTACCCTGCTTCCCCTCCGGGGGCTCCCTACCCAGCTCTCTGCCCTCATCTCCTCTTTAACCTTTCCTGACTAGACTTGAAGAAGTAGGTGAATCAGAGTCATTGGCCACGAACGCCTTACCCTCTTCAGAGATGTATCCTGCTCTCTTCTAGGACCTGCTGATTTCTGGGAATTAATTGTTTTAGGGCTTTTAAGAGAGGAGGCTGTTTTACCTTTTCACTCCTAACATCAGCCTCCTCTTTGTTCTTTTCTTCTCTCAATAAATGGTAGTTCTTGCATCTCCTGCACCCTCCCCCATATTAGGGAGTTCAGTCGATGAGCAGTGGGGAGCCATAGAATGTTCTTGAACCATAGAGGGACACAGCTATGATTAAGGTAGGTTTAAGGAAGATGATTAGGGATTTCCCTCATAGCTCAGTTGGTAAAGAATCTGCCTGCAACACAGGAGATTCCTGGGTTGGGAAGATCCCCCGGAGAAGGAAATGGCAACCCACTCCAGTGTTCTTGCCTGGAGAATCCCATGGACAGAAGAGCCTGGCAGGGTACAGTCCATGGGGTCGCAAGAGTCAGACATGACTTAATGACTAAACCACCATCACCAAGGAAGATGATTATGGGAGATGCAGAAAGCCAGGAGACAGTTCCAATAGTCTAGGCCAAAGGGAGGCTAAGCCAGGCCACTCTACTGGGTCTCACAGTGATGGAAGTTACCAGAGGCTTCTCCACTTTAACCCTATTTGAGGCCAGTCCTAAATATCTGGAGCTTCCCTTCATGACAGCCTATGCATTTGTAGTCCATTTTTGGAACATTTTTTTCATGTGCCACTCTGCCAAATGCTTTATGTGTGTTATTCTATTAACCTTCCCAAGGATCTCAAGAGCTAAGTATTGTTACTATCCTCCCTTTGCACAGAGGTTAGGCCACTTGCCCAAGGTCACCCAGAAGGAAGTAGAAGAGCAGGTCTGTGTGACACCATAGCCTTTGTTCTGGCACAGAGGGCCTGGCATTCAAACCAAGCTTATCAACTACAAATCACTCACACAAGTCCCAAATTCCAGCCAAATGAATGCACTTGTCCTAACCTGAGCATATCTTGAACTCACCCTCCTCAACCCAAATGTCCTCCCTCATAGCTTCTATTTGGTGAAGTTCTTCCCCCTGCCCTTCAAGGTTGGCCTCAGTTGCCACCTTCTCCACTGAGCCTCCTCTGATTACCCCTACCCGGAGTGATCCTTCTCAGTCCCCCAGCCACCTATTTGTATTACTCCTTCGGCAGCCAGAACAGACTGCCCTGTGTTGTATTTCTCTTCCTTAACTCTGACATGCCAATCAAACTAAATTCTTTGATGACTCTGTTGTGCTGCCCTTGTGTACCTAGTAGGTGAGTGAGAAATATGTTAACCACCTTCTGGTTTGGCAGCCTGGGGAAATGTAATTGTGTGTATATATGTGGCTGGGGTGGGGGTGGGATCATTGTATGCGCCGTGTTGGGGGAGGTGTCTGCCCACAGAACCTGGAGGTGGGGGACCCAATCCCACATCCCTGCCCTAGACTGAATCTGCAGGACACCTAAAGCAACTCATAGACTTGGTCAGTTCGTGAAAGAGAAGCAAAAGGTGAACAAGTGGTTGCTTCACTAAGCTGACTAACCAAAGCCACCTCGTGGCCTTTGCTGATTCCTCAGAGTGGGCCCCAAGCTTTCAGGCTTTCATTTTCAAAATGAACCCTGACTGACAAGCAGCTACTTCCGTTGCTCTGGAACTTCCCTCCACAACCTCAAATCTGTAAACACCAAACCACACACACTTCCAGAATATGCAAACAGCTGCAACAATATTTTTTTTTAATCAAAATGCCAGCATGGAGAATGCAGGATGGAAGAATGCTTGGGCTATTAATTTTCCCCACCACTAAGCAGGTAGTTCCCTTCCCTATCAGCAGTAACATTATCTCTGGTTCCAGTTCAATGACTGCAAAGGCACAGACCCAGGATGCACGTGCCCTTGCTTAACTGTTGCCAGAGACCAAGGCCAGGGTGCCGCCCTAGCAGCTCTTTATTTAGTAAGTGCTTTGTATAGGTCACCAACTGCATACACGATTCAGCAGAACCACAGCACCCATCTCTGTTTCAGTAGACAGGGTCTGTGGACAAAGAATGTGCCTATCATTCCAGTAAAGAAATGCCATCAAGCCATTGACCACTGCAGCCAATGACCCCCTGCATCCCTCCGCCCTGTGTGCTCTGACTGAAACTCAGGATGGAGAAAAAGAGGATACTGGCCCTAGAGAGTTTAGATGCTTATATAAGGAACACTTTCAATAAGCCCAGGCTCTTACATCTTGCCATACACAGGAAAGGGCTAAAATCACTAGTTTGAGATATCTATTTTTGGGGGGATTAGCAGTAATCTTTGATATTCAAACACATGCTTTTACTTTTTCTTCAAGAACTCCATATATCCTGGCTCCTCCTTTACCTCTTTGAAACAGTTCCTCAGAGCTCTCTGAGAGGCTGTCTCCTGAGCTATAGTCCTCAGTAAGTCCGCTGAATAAGACAGAACTTGTGAGTTCTAGGTTGTGTGTTTTTCTTCAGTCAACAGGTCTCTGGAGTGGGGTGAAGAGAGCAGAAAGCAGAAGAGATAGTACAGGCCTTCCTAAGCCCAAAATGCCCATCCCCTGAGGCAGCTACTCCCCCTCCAAGGGAGTGGGGCAAAACTCTTAAAGCCCTTGGAAATGGCCTCTTGAAAAGCTGGATGTAGGGTGAAGGTTTGGATTTTGAATGGTGGTGGTGGTTGTTGTTTTAGTTGCTAAGTTGTGTCTGACTCTGAGACCCCATGGCCAGGCTCCTCTGTCCATGGGATTTCCCAGGCAAGAAAACTGGAGTGGGTTGCCATTTCCTCCCCCAGGGAATCTTCCTGACCCAGGAATTGAACCCATGTCTCTTGTGTCTCCTGCATTGGTAGGTGGTTTCTTTACCACTGAGCCATCAGGGAAGCCCTTAAATGGTGGTACTTGGTGTCTTTTCCAAATGGTAGCCTCCCCAGTGTGTCTGTGGGTTTGTTTATTTGTCCTGGATTATTCAAACTATAAAAACTGTTAATGTTTCCTTGGTCAGGGTTTTCATTCTCCAGATAAGGTTTAGCTGTCAGAGAGGATGGAAGGAGGCAGAGAAACTTTAAGCTGAAGTGTTGAAAATCAACCCTGATGAGGAGAGAGTACAGCTCAGAAATCTTATTGGAAGCTGGTGGGAAATCATAATTGATCTGCAAAAATTTAATTTGCACGCAGGAGAAGGTGTGCAAATTCACCCCAGGAGAAGTCAAGAGCACATGTATCTGGCTCACAGTGGAGTTTGCCAATGGAGCTCATGGATTCAGAAAAATTCATGGAGGGACTTCCCTGGTGGTCCAGTGGCCAAGACGCCACACCCCCAATGCAGGGGACCTGGATTTGATCCCTGGTCTGGGAACCAGATCCTGTATGCCACAACTAAGACCCAGTACAGTCAAATAAATAAATATAGATGTTAAGAAATCCATGGATGCAGAGCAGATATGAGCAGATTGTGTGAAATATGGGAAGTAAATTTCCTCAGGGCAGGAGCAGGGAACATTCTTGAGGTTCCAGATATAAATGACAAGTCTCCTTTCCTCCAAAGACCTGTGCTGATATCACCACATGATTCTCAGTAAGAGAGAAAGCTTCTTTCTCACTGAGCAAAAAAGCTTGACTGTGAGTGTGTAAATGTGTGTTCATGTGTGTGTGCACATGTGCACACACTGCCAGACATCACTGCTCTGGTTGTCATTTGCCTCTTTCCAAGTGTCAGGGCCTCCCATGAAGGGATCCCAGTGAAAGGTTTAATATTCTGAATATCTTTTCCCTAGGTTATAGAACAAATCATATTTAGTAAACACTTAAAACATCCTTTTTTAGTGTTTTGGATTTGCTTTTTCCCCTTTTATAAAAAATTATGATCTTACTTTGGGAACTGGGTAAGCTTGGAATAATAGAAGATGGTAAGACGAAGCTGAAATCTGTGTATGATGAGAACAGGGTTTTTCAAAGTGACTGAAGAGAAAGGTGTGGGCAGGGAGCAGAAAGAAATCTTTAGACCTGAGTGTAAGCAGGAAGCCTGCCTAAGACTCGAGCTGCAATGGCTTAACTGGAGTCCAAGTGTCAAGCGTGGGCCATGAAGTGTGAGGAGAAAAAAATTTCCATTACATCTTTTATTGACACTGAAGGAAGTATCACCTCATTGAAGAGGCCTGAGGTGTTACCATGTGGAGACACAAGAGGGCGCTCCAACCAACTATTATTAGATATTAAGAAAACCAGATTATATTCTTTGCAGCCAAAGATGAAGAAGCTCTATACAGTCAGCAAAAACAAGACTGGGAGCTGACTGTGGCTCAGATCGTGAACTCCTTATTGCCAGATTCAGACTTAAATTGAAGAAAGTAGGGAAAACCACTAGACCATTCAAGTATGACCTAAATCAAATCCCTAACAGTGGAAGTGAGAAATAGATTTAAGGAATTAGATCTGATAAGACAGAGTGCCTGATGAACTATGGACGGAGGTTCATGACACTGTACAGGAGACAGGGATCAAGACCATCCCCAAGAAAAAGAAATTCAAAAAAGCAAACTGGCTGTCTGAGGAGGCTTTACAAATAGCTGTGAAAAGAAGAGAAGCGAAAAGCAAAGGAGAAAAGGAAAGATATACCCATTTGAATGCAGAGTTCCAAAGAATAGCAAGGAGTGATAAGAAAGCCTTCCTCAGCGATCAATGCAAAGAAATAGAGGAAAACAATAGAATGGGAAAGACTAGAGATCTCTTCAAGAAAATTAGAGGTACCAAGGGAACATTTCATGCAAAGATGGGCTCAAATAAAGGACAGAAATGGTATGGACCTAATAGAAGCAGAAGATATTAAGAAGAGGTGGCAAGAATACACAGAAGAACTGTACAAAAAAGATCTTCACGACCCAGATAATCATGATGGTGTGATCACTCACCTAGAGCCAGACATCCTGGAATGTGAAATCAAGTGGGCCTTAGGAAGCATCACTAAGAACAAAGCTAGTGGAGGTGATGGAACTCCAGTGGAGCTATTTCAAATCCTAAAAGATGATGCTGTGAAAGTGCTGCCCTCAATATGCCAGCAAATTTGGAAGACTCAGCAGTGGCCACAGGAGTGGAAAAGGTCAGTTTTCACTCCAATCCCTAAGAAAGGCAATGCCAAAGAATGCTCAAACTACTGCACAGTTGCACTCATCTCACACGCTAGTAAAGGAATGCTCTAAATTCTCCAAGCCAGGCTTCAACAGTACATGAACTGTGAATTTCCAGATGTTCAAACTGGATTTAGATAAAGCAGAGGAACCAGAGATCAAATTGCCAACATCCACTGGATCATCGAAAAAGCAAGAGAGTTCCAGAAAAACATCTATTTCTCCTTTATTGACTATGTCAAAGCCTTTGACTGTGTGGATCATGATAAACTGTGGAAAATTCTGAAACAGGTGGGAATACCAGACCACCTGACCTGACTCCTGAGAAACCTGTATGCAGGTCAGGAAGCAACAGAACTGGACTTGGAATAACAGACTGGTTCCAAATAGGAAAAGGAGTACGTCAAGGCTGTATATTGTCTCCCTGCTTATTTAACTTATATGCAGAGTACATCATGAGAAATGCTGGGCTGGATGAAGCACAAGCTGGAATCAAGATTACTGGGAGAAATATCAATAACCTCAGATATGCAGATGACAGCACCCTTATGGCAGAAAGTGAAGAAGAACCAAAGAGCCTCTTGTTGAAAGTGAAAGAGGAGAGTGAAAAAATTGGCTTAAAGCTCAACATTCAGAAAACAAAGATCATGGCATCTGGTTCCATCACTTCATGGGAAATAGATGGGGAAACAGTGGAAACAGTGGCAGATTTCATTTTTGGGGGGCTGCAAATCACTGCAGATGCTGACTGCAGCCATGAAATTAAAAGACACTCCTTGGGAGAAAAGTTATGACCAACCTAGACAGCATATTAAAAAGCAGAGATGTTCCTTTGCCAACAAAGGTCCGTCTAGTCAAGGCTATGGTTTTTCCAGTGGTCATGTATGGATGTGAGAGTTGGACTATAAAGAAAGCGAGCACCGAAGAATTGATGCTTTTGAACTATGCTTTTGAAGAAGACTCTTGAGAGTCCCTTGGGCTGCAAGGAGATCCAAACAGCCCATCCTAAAGGAGATCAGTCCTGAATACTCATTGGAAGGACTGATGTTGAAGCTGAGACTCCAGTACTTTGGCCACCTGATGCAAAGAGCTGACTCATTCGAAAAGACCCTGATGCTGGGAAAGATTGAAGGCAGGAGGAGAAGGGGACGACAGAGGATGAGATGGCTGGATGGCAACACTGACTCAATGGACATGAGTTTGAGCAAGCTCTGGGAGTTGGTGATGGACAGGGAGGCCTGGTGTGCTGCAGTCCAGGGGGGTCACAAAGAGTCAGACACGATTGAGCGATTGAATTGAACTGAACTGAAGAAAACCAGAAAGGTCAAATGGATTTCTACCTGGGAATAGGGACATTGCAGGCCCTTTATTGATGTGAATTCAGGTTTCTACCCAGGATCAGGCTGCTCACCCTTGGCCCTTAAGTAGATTCAAGGAAGGAGGTGCTAGCCATAGGGGCTGTCATGAGAATGTCAGGGTGTCATGTTGAAGAGATTGTGAACAATCTGGAGAGAGAAGGAGGGTGATGAATAGAACAAAATGTTTCTTTACTTTATTTGAGATGCGTGACTTTCTATACTATGTAAGACTTGCAATGATAATGCTTTATGGTTTTCAAAGTGCTTTCATATTTTTAAATTATCTCTTTGACCCGGGCAGCAAGGCTGTGAGTTATGTAGAGAAAATAGTATTTATAGCCAACTCTCTCACACAAGGCTGAGAGAAGTTAAGTGAACTGCCCTGTACCATGCAGCTCAAAAGTGATGGAGCCAGACCTGGGCTCATGCCTCTGTGTCATGCTGCCTTGCTCGTTTGGGTGCGGTGGGCAGGGATAGCTCTCGGTGACATTGTGCAGAAAGTGAATATTATCTCTGGTGACTTCCACCTCCCTTTCTGACATCCAGGCACCCTAGGTCCCAAATCGCCCAATGTAGCACTCCCTAATAACACGGACAGCAACCACCTGCTGGTATTGAGCACTTAGGTGCTTGGCAGGCCCCATGCTAAACATTAAACCTGCCTTATCATGCATGAGTATTCACAATAGCCAAAATGTAGAAACAGCCAAAATGCCCATCCACTGGTGAATGCATAAGCAAAATGTGGTATATCCATGCAGTGGAATATTATTTGGTGACAAAAAGGAATGAAGTAATGATACATGCGACATACAACATAGAGGAACCCTGAAAGCATCGTGCTAAATGAAAGGAGCCAGACACAAGAGACTGCATACAGGCTGATTCTATTTGTATGCCATGTCCAGAAGAGGCATGTCCACAGACACAGAAAGTAGGTTAGTGGTTGCCCAGGCTGGGTGAGGAGAGTTGGGGAGGGGAAGGGAGTGTGGAGAGTGACTGCCAATGGGTTTCTTCTTGGGGTAATGAAAGTGTTCTGGACTTAGATATTGGTGATGGTGTACCTCCTTGTGCACATACAAAAACCCATTGAATGGTTCATTTCACTTTATAATGGTGATGTTTATGGTAAGTGATTTATATTTCAATAAAACTGTTACCAAGAGTGCATCATCTCTCTTACTCTTTTTTTTCCTCTTAATCTTTATAACAGCTCTAGGAGATGGGGAATGAAGAGAACTTGAGGCCCAAAGAAATTAATTGGTCACACTCTTTCAGCTAGTAAATGGCGAGGGAACAAATCCAACTTTGCCTGAAGGCAAGGCTCTTGCTTTTCTTTCTTTTTTATTGGGGTGTAGTTGCTTTACAACGCTGTAAGGCTCTTGCTTTTCACCATTTCACACTGCCTTTAATGCGTTACTCATATAGAGGATATGGTAAGAGCCAATATTCACTGAGGACTTATTGTGTGCCCAGAACATTGCATTTATGACCTGGTTGATGCCTACAACAAGGTAGGCACCATTCAAGCAGAGG
Source organism: Cervus elaphus (assembly GCF_910594005.1). Taxonomy (NCBI): domain Eukaryota; kingdom Metazoa; phylum Chordata; class Mammalia; order Artiodactyla; family Cervidae; genus Cervus; species Cervus elaphus. Next base: position 42,827,149 of record NC_057848.1, on the reverse strand, counting down.
TCTCTCAACTTTTTTGATTGTACATCTCTCTACTGAAAATATTTTGAGACGTATTCTCAATATTTAGGTGTTTTGTAAAATGATTTATGTGTTACTCTATTAATACATTATTTATGTTCTAAAGCATACATCAAAAGGACATTTTAAAAGGATGAGACAAAGATGAAATATTGTTTAAACTTTTTTATAGTATCTGTAGTACAAAAAACTATTTTGGCTCTCACTACGATGTCATGAATACATTTTTTCCCCACAGAGAATGTGACTGCATATGCTTCATTAAAAAAAAAACCTTGAGTGAATATAGTAATATAGCTATAATTATAGACTATAATACAGCTATGTGAAGGTGTGGATCTAAGTTTAGTTTATTTCAGCACTTGGTTGCAGTGACTATCATAGATTTCTGAAAAAGATATACAACTCTCAATGGAAGGCAGATTCCAGAGGCTGAGCTTACCATGTCATCACGATTCTCCTTTTTCAATTCCACCCCCCCCCCCCATAATGCAATGTTTTTTGATGAAGTTTGGCTGGTAAGCCATCTCCTTTCCTGATGCCAATTATTTATCTTTGCCAATCGATCAGCACTTGTTGCACTTTTTGTGTTTTTAAAAAATGGGTTTGAAATCCACCAAAACACTACAATTGAAAGATTTTAAAACAGGGTAGACATTTTCAGTCCCAGATTTTAAGTGTGTAGATATGAGAGGTTTTCTAGGTATGCAACTTACATCATTTTTGGCAATAAAATTACATAACAATGAAAACACAAATATCTGTTCTCCAAATGTTTTCTCCATGAACTAAGTTTCCTTCCAAAGCAGTTATTTTCCTCACTCACTGTTGAACTCTCAACTTAACCTTGAAGACTGATATGGGGGTGTATTTATTATAACTGTTTAAAAAAATAACTACTGACTGTAAAAGGACCCTACAGAAAAGGTCAGTCAATTTAAAACGTGTGAAGGGAAATTTTATCTTATAGTCTGAAAACTCCTTTCAGGGCCCTGCCACAAAATAACCAGTTAACTTCTGTGTGACACAGAGGTTAAGAAAGTGACAAAAGAAGTGTCACTTCCTACTTTGTTACAAAATAGAGTACTGTGAACATTTCAGAAGTCTAGTTTCTGTACTATATTTTTAAAGTCAATTGCAATTCTTTTTTAACAAAAAAAATATCTATTTACTTATTTTTGACTGCGAGGGGTCTTGGTTGCTGTGTGTAGGCTTTCTCTAGCTGCGCTGAGCAGGGGCTACTCTCTTGTTGCGGAGAACAGGCTCTAGGGGCAGTCAAGCTTCAGTCGTTGTGGGTCACGGTCTTAGTTAGCCCAGGGCATGTGGAATCTTTCCAAACCAAGGCTTGAACCCGGGTCCCTTGTGTTGGTAGGCGGATTCCAATCACCGCACCAGCAGGGAAGTCCTCTGTACCCTACTGATAAATCTTTTAGCACTTTGTACATTTTAGGCCACAATATCTTTGCTGTGAAAAGTTGCCAACTTTTTCAGTGAACTTACCTTGAAATTCACCCCCACCTTTTGAAAAAACTTCCTGTCAAAGCAGCACAAAAAAAATTAGATCAGTCATTTTGTTCATACTGTATCTTCTTCTTTTTATCTTTCATTTGGTAGCCCACATCATTAGAGTAAAAAACTGCTTTTCCAGTTCTCCTGTAAGGCATTAAAAAAATTAAAGTGTTTCAGTACTCTGTAATGACCTACATGGGAATAGAATCTAAAAAAGAGTGGATATATGTAGATGTGTAACTGAGTCACTTTGCTGTACAACAGAAACCAAAAAACATTGTATATTAACTATGTATGTGTTAGTTACTTAGTCGTGGCTGACTCTGTGACCCCATAGACTGTAACCCAACAGGCCCTCCTGTCCATGGGATTCTCCAGGCAAGAATACTGGAGTCGGTTGCCATGTCCTCTTCCAGGGGATCTTGTCTACCCAGGGGTCGAACCCTGGTCTCCTGCATTGCAGGCAGATTCTTTACCATCTAAGCCACCAGGAAAGCAGATTTTAAAGTTCTTGCTAATCATGATAGCTTCATATCATTATTAGCTAATATATCAAGGCAAAGTATACATTTAAAATGAGGTTTTTTTTTTTATTTAACAGAGCAGACGTGAATCATACTTTAAATAGCTTTCTTTTTTTTCCAGGTTGAACTTTTTTTTTCTTTTGGGCATGTCACACGGCTTCTGGGATCTTAGTTCCCTGAGCAGGAGCTGAACCCAACCCTGGCAGTAAAAGTGTGGAGTCCTAATCAGTGGACTGCCAGGGAATTCTGTAAGTAGCTTTCTTGAAAAGCTTTCTAGCTTTTCTTTTTCTTTCTTTCTTTCTTTTTTTTTGGCTGATTTCTTATCAGAACCAATTTGTTCATTGTTGTTTTCATAATGCTTTGAAGTGGGGCTGATGAAAAGCTTATACTAGGAATGGGAGATGAATCAGTTTTGCCATTTTCCTGTTGCCCACTTGTATTCTTCATAGTCTTCATTCAGGCTGTGGTTTATTTGTAGGAATCTTTTCAAACCACTTTTCCATTTGAGGAGGACTGGTTTAGTTAAAACCAGATGATATAATCTGTAAATTCAGAACCCAACACAGACATTACAGAACTTTTCAGTAGGCTAAAAATGAAATGAAAGAGGGTGGATGCCACCACCAAACCCTTCTGTGTTGTGAATTTACCATTCCTTCTTTGGGATATACCCATCAGTGTCCATCTTACAAACAGATCAAATGAGGGTGCCAGTGTCACCACATGTCTTGGATACATTATAGTTTAATGTCTTTTATCTTTTTGCTTCAAAATAAATTTAAATCAAAACTGGAATATTTTCTTCACACACCTCAATGTATCATCTTATACATCTCACTTTAGAGACAACTGGTTTATTACATTGACTCCATTTTACAAATGAGACGACTGAGGTCCTGACAGGTGAAGAAATGAACCCAAGGATACACAGCTAGTATGTGATAGAGCTAGTATTCAAACAGACTTGTTTGGCTCCAGTGCCCATGCTCCCTCTATTACAACCAAAAGACTCTGGCTGGTTCAATGACAAATGATTTCTGGTGACACCAGAAGGAGGGAAGACTGATGATCTTATTCATAACTCCCAGCTGGGGGCTCGTTTCCCTTCAGGTGGTCTACAGCAGAGAAAGGGGCAGGCTTAGAAGGAGGATACTTGCAAAACTGTATTCTAACCACCAATCATCAGGCACTTACTATGTGCAAGTCATGGAGCTCAGGGACTTCTTTGGTGGTCCAGTGGTTAAGACCGCACTCCCAATGCAGGGGGCCTGGGGTTTGATCCCTGGTCAGGAAACTAGATCTTGCATGCTGCCACTAAGACCCAGAGCAGCCAACAACAACAACAACACACACACACACACAGCCAAGCACCGAATCCTCATGACCCTGGAAGGGAGCTCCGAGTGGTATGTCCAATTCACAGATGACAAAATGGAATAGATGGTCATGCTGGCACTCCAAGCCAAAAATGGAATGACTCCCAAACCTGGGATCTTAACCAATACACAGTGTTGCCTCTAGTCTACCTGCCTCATAGACAGTATTGTTTCAGTAATCACACAGGAAGAGCAACATGCCAGGCTCTGTGCCAACTGCTTTCCATGTATTGTGTCTCATTTAACTCTCACAACAGCTTCACGAGAAAGGTACTGCCAGACAGTGTCCCCATTTTACAGATGCAGAAACGGGCTCAGAGAGATTAGGTAACTTGTCCAAGGTCACCAGGGGTTGTCAGCAAGTGGCAGATCTTCTTCCAGTCTGGCCTTTCATCACTGCTTTTGGCAGGGACTGGGCAGAATCTTCCAGAGCCAGCCTTTCATGAGGAGGCCACATCTATCTACCAGCATCTCCTCACTGAGTGGATGGAATCCAGACAGGTCAAGAACAGTGTGGTCTGTGGACAGATGCCAGCCCAACAAGATAAGAAAGGACATCAAGAGTTTGGAAAGTTTTTTTTTCCAGTATTGTTTTATTTATTTATTGAAGTATAGTCAGTTTACAGTGTTGTCCTTGATTATTTTATATACAGTGGTGTGTATACTTTAATCCCAAACTCTTAATTTATATCCCCCCTTTCCCCTTTGTAACCATCAGTTTGTTTTCTATGTCTGTGGTCTATTTCTGTTCTGTAAATAAGTTCATTTGTGTCATATTTTACATTCCACATATAAGCGATATCATATGATACTTGTTTTTTTCTGTCTGACTTACTTCACTTAATATGGTAATCTCTAGGCCCATCCATGTTGCTGCAAATAGCATTATTTCATTCTTTTCTATGGCTGAGTACTATCCCATTGTATATATACCATACAAATATATAGTATTTTTAAAATTATTGCATAATAAATAGCTTTATTTAGTGATCAGAATCATTCAAACATGGGGCTTGCCAGGATAAAGAATAACAGGAGAGGTGCTCGGTGATGAGAGTTTGGGAACCGGGCCATAAGACTCTCTAAGGACAGATGATGCCTGCTTCATCTTAGAGTCCTCAGTGCTGGCGCATACCTCCTTAAGTGCTCATTAACTTTCAAACATACACAGTGCAAAGAGAACACATTAATACAATCAGCTCCCATGTACCCATTTCTGTGTGTGTTTATCCGCTCAGTTGTGTCAACTCTTTGTGGCTTCATGGACTGTAGCCTGCCAGTTTCTTCTGTCCATGGAGAATCTCCAGGCAAGAATACTGGAGTGGGTTGTCATTTTCTCCTCCATGGGATCTTCCCAACCCAGGGATCAAACCCAGGTCTCCTGCACTGCAGGCAGATTCTTTATCATCTGAGTCACCAGGGAAGCTCAATACCCAGCTCCAAGAATCATAGCTCATGGCCAGTCTAGCTTTCTTATGCTCCCACCTAACTGACCCCTAAACCTCCTTGCAGATTATTTTGAAGCAAGTCCCAGATATTGTATAATTCTACCCACAAATATTCTAATATGTCACTCTGAAAGATAAGTGCTTTATAAATACAACATCATCATACCTAAAAAATGAACAATAATTCCTTAAATATCATCTAGGGACTTCCCTGCTGGTCCAGTGGCTAAGACTCTGCCCTCCTGGGTTTGATCCCTGGTCAGGGAACTAGATCCTCCATGCCACAAGAGAGTTTGGAAACATTTATACAAGTTCGATATTGATGCAGCATCCAAGTGCCTAATTATTTTTCAAAAAGTTTTACCAAAGTATCTGTTCACAGCAGATTGGAAATTAAAAATATAACCTATCTTTCACCACAGATAGTTTGAAAAGCACTGGTATAGACAAATCCAGTCCATGCTACATGCCCACAAGCTGTCCTTTTGAGAGCAGGGGTGGTCAGTTCTGAGCCAGCAGAAGGGGTGAATTGCCCACAAATGGTTCCCAAAGGATTATAGGAAAGCCTTGGTTCAATCAGGTTGAACCTGATTCTGAGGGTTTGTGAAAGACAATAAAGGCCTGATCTTGTTCCTCTTTGGAAACCTCCAAGAAGAATGAGGCTATTGGCTTTACATGATATTGATGCTGCCTTGGAAGATCCAGCCTCGTTTTTATTTTGAGGACCCTCTCAGTGGTTCTCCAATGACTGTCCATCAGCAGAGGGCATCAGTGTGACATCCTCCGATCCAGAGATGCCACTGCTGTCCTCAGTTTCCAGAGGCATTGCTATCTCCCCAGATACAGGACATTATCCAGTTAACTGTTGGGAGGACAGGCAGTGAGGTGCTGGGAAATGAGATTGTAAAGTGAGCTGTAGGAGCCTAAGATAAAGGTCTGGGCAGATGGCCAGACTCGTTTTTCCCTTCCACCTTCTGTCGGTGCAAATGCTGCCTATCCCAGTGTAAATGCTGCCTATCCTAGCTCTGCTTTTGCCAGGCAGCTCTGCTTGACTACTCTGATCCTAGTCACTTCCCCCTTCACAGCATCCTTGTAGCCTGTCACACCAACACTTCATCATATAGTGTCCTACATGGTTCTCATATGACTTATGTCTCAATTTCTTGTGTAGGTTGAAGGTCGCCTAACAATCAGAACTGAGACATGACAGGAGGGGGCTGGGCCTCAAGAGTAAGGGGGCTTCCCAGTTATCAGAATTGAAGTCTGAAGTTAGGGATGGCCCGGTAGTAAGGGTGACTCCTGACGGTCCCAGAATGCTGGGCTGGAACTGCTGATGTCCTCCTGGGCTAGTGGATGGGCTGAATCTGTAGCTAAAGGGTTGGTTGATCCTCGGAAAGTGGCTCTAGGCTTGAAGGGGGAGGAAGAGAATCTGGAAACCAGGTAGGATCTGAGCCTGCACTGTTCCTTGGCCTCCCATCCAAAGCCCTTCACAATGTGACCCCATCATAATGATAACAGTTAACATCTGGTGAGCACTTCCTATGTGCCAGCCACTGCTCCAAGTTTCCATGTATTAACTCATTGAGTCCTCAAACTAATCTTATGAGCAGGTTTCATTATTATTCCCATTTTACAGCTGAAGAAAGTGAGGCACAGAGAAATTAAGAGGTTAACTGACTCGCCCAAGTTTGCACAGCTAGCATGGGGTGGAGCTAGGATTCAAACAGGCAATGTGGCTCCAGGGGCAGAAGTTCAGCCAAAAGCCTTTGCTCTGAAATCTTTGTCTTGTGATCAGGGCCTTCAACGCCTTAACTTTAAGGACTGGCTCTAATGGTGGAGCTCTCAGATATGCCGGCGCCTGATAGGGGAGAAAATTCGGATCTCGGAGGCTTTCCCTTAGAGGCACACTCAACTCTGCCATCCGAACCCTAAGTTTCACGGTGGCTCCTCTGTGAGGCCATATCTCCCTCTTATATGAGATAAATGAGGAAAGAGATTCCCCTGCTTGGGTTTGTGGCATCCTTCTAAATGACCCAAGGCCTCCAAGCCATGAACTCAATGTTTCAATGACCCTTGTATGGGCTTTCACTTGGACATTGATTCACTTGGAGTAGAACCTGGTGAGACCTCAACTTGAAGCAGTTTTAGTAGGATTTTGTATCATGCCCCTTCATCATTCATTCTATTTCTGGAGATCAAGAAATAGGGATTTGCCATTACTGGTGCTGAGACTGTCTTCATCTATGTATTCTGTGGTTTGGGGGAAATAACACTCTATTTTTTTCTTTTTTTAAAATTGAGGTATAGTTGATGATATTCACTATGTTCCCTGTGCTGTATAATATATTCTTATAAGTGATTTATTTATTTTGTAAAATTATTTTTAAAATTTGTTTGGCTACATTGGGTCTTAGTTGCAGCACACGGGATCTTTGTTGCATCATCTTTCATTGTGGTGCACAGACTCTCTGTCAGTGGCGCACTAGCTCAGTAGTTGAAGCATGTGGGCTTAGTTGCTCCGCAGCATGTGAGATCTTAGTTCCTGGACCAGGGATTGAACTGGCATCCCCTGCATTGCAAGGCACATTCCTAACCACTGGACAACCAGGGAAGTCCCTTATTTTATACGTGGTAGTTTCTATCTCTTAATCCCTTACTGCTATCTTGCCTTTCCCCTACACTGGTAACCACTACTTTGTTCTCTATATCTGTTAATCTATTTCTTTTTTGTTATATTTGCTACTTTGTTATATTTTTTAGATTCCACATACAAGATATATCATACAATATTTGTCTTTCTCTCTCTGAACTATTTCATTAAACACAATTCCCTCTCTGTTTTCTTCTATAGTTATAGGTCTTCCCTGGTAGCTCAGCTGGTAAAGACTCTGTCTGCAATGCAGGAGACCCTGGTTCGATTCCTGGGTCAGGAAGATCTGCTGGAGAAGGGATAGGCTACCCACTCCAGTATTCTTGAGCTTCCCTGGTGGCTCAGCTGGTAAAGAATTCACCTGCAATATGGGAGACCTGGGTTTGATCCCCGGGTTGGGAAGATCCCCTGGAGAAGGGAAAGGCTACCCACTCCAGTATTCTGGCCTGGAGAATTCCATGGACTGTATAGTCCATGGGGTCGCAAAGAGTCGGACACAACTGAACAACTTTCACTAGGGCAGGTGTGGGCGGCCCTTCACGACTGGTCTGCTAAGAGCATGATCCCTTGGTCCCATGTGCTAGGGGAGTTGGTCCAGGTTGGTAGAGAAGCAAGCAGGGCCTCAAGCTGGGCACAGGCTTTCAAGAGGAGACATTGTCCCTGAGTCAGCGCTTCCCATGGGTGGCTAGAGACGTCCCCAAAGAGCAGGGAAAGGGAGAAGGAGAGAGCACTGCGGTTGGTCGCAGTGCCTTTGCTAATGGATTTGTGCACCATCTTTTGGCACGCATACCACAGGTTGTCAATCCCTGGAAGAAAATCAACCCTGACCCTGCTGTAACAGTTGAGGGATCAAGGTCAACTGCCTGCTGGATGCTCTAGGACCCTGGAGCTGCCAGTTCAGTAATACCTATCCTGGGGTGGTTCCCATTCTTCTGCAAGTTTAACTGCTCCCTGAAGGCACAAGGAAGAACTGGCCCCAGTCTGGCCACCCTTTCCAGTTGGCCAGCTGGCATCATCAAGAGTTCTGTTCCTAGGGTCCCCTGGCAGCCTGTTTGGCAAGAGCGGGCTGGGAAGAATAGTCACTTGATTTGTTTTCTGTCTGCCAGACGCTCAGAGCTGCTGGAAATCCAGGCGGATGCAATAACTCGACATGGTTTCATTCATGGAAATCCAGAGGGAGGACACACTCCTTCCAAAGATGGATAGGGCCCGCATGCCTAATCTGGCAAGTCGGGTAGGGCTCCCATTTCTCTACACATTTCAAAGTCTAATTAAATGCTGGGGCTGCCTCATGTACCTCCTTCTGTGCTCACAAAACACTTGTTTCTCAGGGCTCCTGGGGACCGAAGATTTTGTAAAGGAAAAAAGCAGACCAAAAACACATATGCAAGTTATTCATATTTATGAGTGAACAATGCGTAAGACAGCAGATTGATGAAGCTTCCCTGCCAAGAGAGGAATTGGATTCCAGGCTGCAGGGATGGCAGGACAACAGCCAGAGCAAAGCGTGTGGGGGCGCAAAAAGCTTGCCCTGCACACGATTGGCCAGACTCAACCCAGAATACTGTGCTCACTTTGGGAGCCCAGCTACAGGGGTGACCGGGAGTGAAGGTGAGAAACGATCGGAAGAGTTGGGAGTGTTTAGCAGGAGGAGGAGAAGGCTCCTGGGGAACATGACAGCTGCCTTTAGAAAACCAGAGGGCTGGCCCGTGGGAGAGAGGAAGGGGACTTCAGGCAGAGTGGAGGAGTGGAAAGTGTGGGCTATGGATTCAGGAACCCTCAGCTGAATTCTTCACTCTGCGATTTACTAAGCCTGCTCTCTTAGGTCACTTAATCTCCTGAAGCCTCGTATTTTTCATCAGTGCAGCCGCTTGAAAGATAATTTCTCCCTGTGCTATGAGGATCCACTGAGAGGGGGGTTCATAAAAGAGTGCATAAAACCCGCAAACACTTAGCCATTGATATTGCTGTGAGTGTCTGTAGTTCCGGAGCAGATAGCCTGGTCCAGTGGGTGAAACTGACAGAGAGGCAAACTGTGGCGCAGTACAGTTACAAAGAGCTACCTAACCACTCTAGGGGTTGTGGATACAAATAACTGCTTTGAGAAGTAATCAGTCTGTCATCACTGGAAATGTTCAAGCAAAGGCTGGAGCAGTATTTTCTAGGAGTCCATACAGGGGACTTCCCGTATGTGGAAGAAAGCTGGAGTAATCACCTCTAAGCTCTTTTCCAACCCTTAGGGTGGAGGTTTTGTTCTTTAATATTAATTAATTTATTTATTTGGCTGCATCAGATCTTAGTTGCAGCATGGCGTCTCTAGGCATGTGGGCACAGGGATCAATAGTTGTGGAGCTCAGACTTAGTTGCTCTGTGGCATGTGGGACCTCAGTTCCCCAACTAGGGACCCCGGCATTGCAAGGGGGATTCTTTTTTTAAAAAAATCTTGTATTTGTTTATTTATCATTGGCTGTGATGGGTCTTGGTTGCTATATGCAGGCTTTCTCTAGCTGTGGTGAGTGGGAGCTACCCTCTAGTTGGGCTTCTCATTGCAGTGGCTTCTCTTGTTGCGGAGCGCTGCCTCTAGGGTGTGTGGGCTTCAGTTGTTGCAATGTGTCGTCTCAGTAGTTGTAGCTCTAGGGCTTAGTTGCCCCAAGGCATGTGGAATCTTCCCAAACCAGGGATCGAACTCGTATCTCCTGCAGTGAAGATATGGAATCCTAACCACTGCAAGGCGGATTTTTAACCAGTGGATCACCAGGGAAGTTCCCAGGGTTGAAGATTCTATGCTGAGCTTCTGCCAAGTCTTGTTGGCATTTGATGTGATTCCCTCTCACTGACCTCAATACTTTGCTCCAGCAGTAGCCGCCTCCCTCCTGTGTCATATTTTCCCTCTCTACTGGACCCTTTCTATCACCACACGTGTCATTTTTTCCTTCTCTACCGGATCCTTTCTGTCACCACACAAATAGGCTGTTTAACCTCGAAATGAAGAAAAAAAAAAAAAAAAACGGTTTCCTCTGGCCGTTGCTCCATTTCTCTCCTTCCCCTTTGCTAAACCTTTCAAAAGCATGATCTGCATTTGCTGTGCACACCTACCCAGGTCTTTCTTCTCGAACTCTCTCCTTTACATACTCCAAACTGGCTTTTGTCACCATCACGCTACCAAAGTTGTTCTTGTTAGGATCACTGTGAGATAATAGAGACTGTATATATTGATCTCTGGCCTGGTTGCTGGCACAGAACTCCTGAATCCCTTGTAATCTCCTAAGTGATAAGAACACTTTGAACATCTTTTGTTCTGACTGTGTCTTTGACCCCATTGCTGACACAAGGCTCCTAAAACCCTGGTAAATTCGTAAGTGATCAGAGCAAGGTGGGTTTCCCAGGTGGCTCAGATAGTAAAGAATCTGTCTGCAATGCAGGAGACCTGAGGAGTTCAATCCTTGGGTTGAGAAGATCTGCTGGAGGCAGTCATGGCAAGCCACTCCAGTATTCTTGCCTGGAGAATCCCATGGACAGAGGAGCCTGGTGGGCTAGAGTCCGTAGGGTCACACAGAGTCGGACATGACTGAAGCGACTGAGCGTGGCACACAGAGCCGTGAGGAACACCTTTTGTTCTGCTGAGGTGATTCTAGGTACATGGATTCTGGGTGGGAGTGGTCTCCAGAGAGACCAAGCCACAGTTAAAATCTTGGGATTTTCAGTTCCCCCCCATATTCTCCAGAGAGGGAAGAGGGGCTGGAAATGGAGTTAATAATGGATCATGCCCATAAAATTTACAGAAGCCTCCATAAAATCTCAATAGTAGGGAGTCTGGAGAGCTTTCAGGTTGGTAAACACATCCATGTCAGGAGGATGACACATCTCAGCTCCACAGGGACAGAAGCTCCTGCACTTGGGATCCTCTCAGACCTAACCCCATGTGTGTCTTCATCTGGCTCTTCTGTGGCCTTTATCATATCCTTTGATAACCTGGTAAATGTGTTTCCCTGAGTCCTGTGAAGGGCTCTAACAAATTAAGCCAAAGAAGGGGTTCGTTGGAACCTCTGATCTATAGCTGGTTGGTGAGAAGCACAAGTGATAACCTTGGCTTGTGACTGGCACCTGAAGTTGGGGGTGTATGTGGCAGTCTTGTGGGCCTGAGAGCTTCACCTGTGAGATCTGATGCTGTCTCTGGGTAAATAGTGTCAGAATTGTGTTGAATTATTGGTTCCCCATACCCCTGGTGTCTTAGAATTACTTTTTAGTGTGGGGAATCCCACTCCCCCTACATTTGGTGACCAGAAGTGTCAGAAGTGAAGTGTTCTCTTTTTAGGTAGAGACCCAGGGAAGAAATACACAGTGGAGAACCAGGTTTTTCCCTACATAGCAAGGAAAAAGACTGAGGTTTCCTCTACACGATCATCAACAACCTGTGTGTGTGTGCCAAGTCACTTCAATCATGTCTGACTCTTTGCGACCCTGTGGACTGTAGCCTGCTAGGCTCTTCTGTCCATGGGAATTCTCCAGGCAAGAATACTGGAATGGGTTGTCATGCCCTTCTGCAGGGGATCTTCCTGACCGAGAGATCGAACCCGTGCCTCCTGAGTCTCCTACAGTGCAGGCAGATTCTTTACTGCTGAGCCACCAGGGAAGCCCCGTCAGCAACCTACATGCTGCCAAACCCAAGGATCAGTTTTCTCCATCCTCCTGTGACTTGTCTCATCTGCATAACCGACCACGTTGATCTCTTCTTCATCCTCCTCCACACTCTCCTACCTCCCCAGTTCTCAGTCTCCTTGGCAGGTTCCTCTCATCGCCTGACTTGGAAATGATGGAGTGCCCCAGGACTGTGTCCTGAAATCTCTTTTCTTTCCTAATGTTTCCCAGTGGTCTCTTCCAGCCCTGTGGCTTTAAATATGCATACAAGACATGGTTCTTGCCTGTATATAGTGCACAACTCCCACAGTCACAGTTCCAGCAGGGGTCTCTTTTTAAAAAATTTTTTATTGAAATATAGTTGATTTACAATGTTGTGTTACTTTCTGCTGTACAGCAAAGTGATTCAGTTATATATATATATATACACACACACATACACACACACACACACACACACATATATATATTCTTTTCCATGATGTTTTATCACAGGATATTGAATATAGTTCCATGTGTTACACAATAGGACCTTGTTGTTTATCCATTCTCAATATAATAGTTTGCATCTGCTAATCCCAAGCTCCCAATCCAACCCTCCCTTGTTTCTGTTTAATAGATAAGTTCATTTGTGAGGGACCTCTATCTTGAACTCCACACCTGTATAACCAACGGCCTCCTTGGCATCACCACCTGGATATCTAGTTGTTACATCATATTTAGTAGGCGCAACACCAAATCCTCGATGCCTCCCCCCAAACCTGCTCCTCTCAGTCTTCTTCATTTCTGAAATGGAGACTCCATGCTTTCAATGGAGCACTCAGACCAAAAAACTTGGGTCAGATTGGGGCAGGCCACCCCCAAATATGCCACTTTGGCATATTAATTATTTTGAATTAAAATTATCTGAGAAACAGCCAGTGCAGAAAGGACACTATGACCCTCCTCTCTGTCCCCGTGAAAAGAGGAGATAGGGAGACATCCTCATTAACAGCAGTAGGGAGGTTTCTTCAACCCTTAGAGCAGCTGTGTTACCAAACTCTGCTTAGTTACTTCACCGATTAGTACCCAAGCCTGTTTCTTTGTTTTGTCAATTCTTCACACATTTATTGTTTCTTTGTCTGAAAGGTATAAAAGCTGCCTGTTTCAGTCATTTCTTTGAGCCCCATATTTCTATGAATTCCTGTAAGTACCAAATCAAAATTTGATTTTCTCCTGATAATTGGTCTTACATCAATTTAATGACTAGACCAACCAAAAGAACCTAAAAAGATAGAGGGAAAGTCTTTTCCTCCCCAATGTCTTCACACATCCCACAGCCAGTTCCTCAGCAAATCCAGTCAGTTCTCTGCAACAGGTATTCGAATCCAGCCACTTCTCATTTCTGGGTAAAACACAACTCACATCACATCACTTCTCTGCTCAGAATGGCCCAATGGTTCCAGCTTACTCAAAGCCAACGTTCTCCTCTCCAACAAGTCTCCACACCACTCACCCCGCCTGCTCTGGGAATCAGTTGACTTTTGCTTCAGGACCCCGGCCAGGCTACTGGTGTGGAATGCTCCTTCCCCGGGTGTCTGGTTGGCCTGCTCACTCACCCCCTGCATATATTCTTGTGAGGCCTTCCCTGATCATTCTATTTAAAATCAAAGCTCCTCCTGCCATCCCCTCTCTTTTATTTTCCCTCCCCTGCTTTCCTTTTCTCCCCAGGGCTCATTATCACCTAGCATACTATCTGTTTCACTCACTTATGTTACCCACCCCCCCCATCATTAGAATGTCAGCTCTATGAGGGTAAGGATTTTTAGACTGTACGCTGAAGTCTCTCCACCTCTTAAAACAGTGTCTGGCACAGGGTGAGTGCTCAATATATGTTTGTTAATCTCCCAGATGGACTGGTAAGTGACAAACGCAAGTTGTAGAACAACGAGAATTAGTGTGATCTAGTTTATGTAAAAGAACACCCACAAAGTGCCACTCTGCACCTGTATACATTCATGCATATGGATGTAAATTCACGCAACGGGCTCTGAAAGTATTACCTAGTCCAAGCTTACTCTGCTCACCGCATGACAGGTCAATGAATCTGAGAGATGAGGTGTTGAGGCAAGGAAGGGACTTTAATTTGGGGGCCAGCTGACCGAGAAGATGGCAGATTAGCACCTTAAAATAATGATCTTGCCAAGGCCTGGTTGCCAGGTTCTTTTATGGATCAGAGATGGAGGGGAGGGGAGGAAACAAAGTAAAAAGACTATACAATTCTTGCAAATATCCCCTAGAATGGCAAGCCTCAGGCAGGGGAATATGTTACTTTCACTTTCTTATAGTCCTTTACAGAAGGGAGGCTGAGGTTATCTCCCTGAGGCAAGCCATTATGTATGTTTATAATAATAAAAAAGGGTTAAAGTCACAGAAGCAGATCCAGTGTAAATGTAAAATTAACCCTTCCTGGTTACAGAAGGATCACACCAAAGCACTGACACTGCTTATAAGTAGGGCTCTTCTCAGTGGGCCTGGGGGTGAGTGGGGGTGTCCAGGGAGATTTTAGTCATATCTGTGTAGTAGTGTTAGTCGCTCAGTTGTGTCTGACTCTTTGCGACCCTATGGACTGTAGCCCACCAGGCTCCTCTGTCCGTGGGATTCTCCAGGAAAGAATACTGGAGTGGGTTGCTGTGAGGCTGCACCATGGCAGGCAGCCTAGATTAGGAGTAGGCCTGGTTTTCCAGGGTAACATGATTATCAGGTCACCTGGAGCCAGCCAATCAACATGCGCCTAGCAAGAAAAAGGGAACCTATCAGGGGAAAGCTGAAAAGCCCACGAATGCCCAAGTTTGAAAAAAGCCCGCGAAGGTTTGAGCCAATATTACTTTGCAAACATGTAACCAATCCGCTTAAGCCAGCTACCAACTGCTTATGCACACCCTATAAATTTGGGTAACAGCTTGGGCTCAGCGCTCTCTGACCCCGCACCACTGCGTTGGACGCGGCAGGAGCCCTGACTCAAGTCAGCAATAAACTTCCCTTTTTTTGCGAGTTGCATTGTCTTGGAAGCCTTCTCTCTTCCCGCTCGGGGATTTGGACATCGGGCATAACAGTTGCCATCTGTAAAGTTTTCTCTTTTGTTCCCCTAAGAAAATGTATCCCTGTCTTACTTTTGTAGGATTTGAAAGAAATGAAAATGAATCAATTACAAGTCATATTTTAAAGTGAAGACAAAAGTTTAAAGGTCTCATCATTTGTGCATGCTCAGACTCTTTGTGACCCCATGGATTGTAACCCACCAGGCTCCTCTGCCCATGGAATTTTCCAGGCAAGAATACTGGAGTGAGTTGCCATTTCCCTTTCCAGGGAATCTTCCTGACCCAGGGATTGAACCCAGGTCTCTTGCATTGGCAGGCGAATTCTTTACTGTCTGAGCTACAAGGGAAGCCCCCAAAGGGACTCAGCAGTGATAAAAGCCGTTCTCAGGGCTGGGGCCGGCTGAGAGCTCCCAGGATTCACCCTCCCCCTTCCCATCCTCCCACCCTGCATAAGACACATGATTTTTTTTAGACCTTGTGGTTTGTGGGACCTTAGTTCCCCAATCCTGGATTGAACCTGGCCCTCACAGAGTCCTAACTACTGGATGCCAGGGATTTCCTGAGACATGGTGTTTCTGTAACTGGGACTGGACTGGACTGGAGCTGGTCTCCTCACATAATTCACTTTCTGGTGGGGGACCCAGAGCCCCAGCTTCTCACCCAGATCTCTGTAAGTTGAAGGTCTGAATTCCAAAGTGGCAGGAACAGGGTCCCTGAGATGCTGGATCCCCAGACCAGGCTGCCTCCGGCCACGTAGATTGGTCCTGGGAATTCTTCTTTCTAGAGCCTTCTCTCATGGCTGGAGTGAAGGATGGAAGAATAGAACACTGGTCAGAGTTAACATATAATAAGCTTGCACCTCCGCCCCAGACTCAGTTGATGGGGGACTGACTCCATTCTGCTACCAGAAGACAGAAGACAGCAGATTCCTGTGTTTCAAAGAGGAAACCAATTCTGACTCCATGTTGGAAACTTTTTCTTTGACTTGCTTCTATTATTATAATCATACTCAATGTCTTGCTTGGAGGACCCTGCTCCTCTGCTTGACTGTAGACTAAAATGCCTTTGTTCAGCTCCTGGAGAGAGAGTTTGTCCCTGCCCACCTGTGAATCAAAGATATTAACACATCCCTTCTGAAGGCTGGACCTTGGAGATGTTTTGCAAGACAGAAGACCCTTTCACTTTACTTCCTCACTTCATCTCCCTCTCTAAGCTGACTTTTGACTTTAGTTCCGCATAGCTTCTCTCCCTCTGATCTGTAAAAGAACCTGGCATCCAGAACCCAATAAGATGGTTATTTGAGGCACTAGCCTGCCATCTTCTGGGTCTGCCAGCTCCCCAGTTAAAGTCTCTTCCTTGCCTCAGCACCTCATCTCTCGGATTCATTGGCCTGTCGTGTGGTGAGCAGAGTGAGTTTGGACTTGGCAACACATGAGAATGGGGCTTCTCACCTCTGCCTGCCCTTCACCTCTGATCTCATCAGCGGGGCCAGGCTGCTCATGGACAGGCCCCCTACCTTCTTACCAGTAAGGCCTGGAAGCCACATTTCTGTGTTCAATTCACAGTATTGGGGGAGGAAAAAATAATCTCCTCTACCCTTTCTAAAGTCTTCTGGCTGGTCTAAGAAAATGACATGAGATAGACTCATAGAAGAAAATCCAAATTTAATTATGCATGTGCAGGGCCTCCATAAGAACACCAGTGCCAAGGACAAGATGAGGAGAAGTGGAAGGGGGGACTTCAAAGGAGAAAAAGGCAGTTTTCATGGAGATAGAAAAACAGGGGTTTGGTAAAGGAATGTTTGTTGGGCCAAGCAGAGACAATGGGATACAGAGAAGACTTCGGTTTCCAGGCCCTGGTGAGTCCCCTTACTGAAACTGTTTACCACAGATTGGGACTTGAACCCATGTGCTGGAACTTGAACCCAACCAAAATCCAGTTTGGGACTCAAATGCAGCCAAAACCCTGCTTGGGACTTGAACCCACGGGCTGGGACTCAAACCCAACCAAAACCCATGGTACTTGGTTTCAGGACCTAATGAAGCTCAGGTTCTTGATGTCTCATCACAGAAAGAATTCAGTGAGGGACAAAGTGATAGGTAAGAAATGGATTTATTCAGATTCAGAGAGAAGCACACTCCACAGACAGAGGGAGAGTGAGGCCCTGATATTTGGCATGGTTAATTTTTATAGGCTGGGTAATTTCATATGTTAATGAGTGGGAAGATTATTCCAATTATTTTTGGGAAGGGGTGGAGATTTCCAGGATTTGGGCCACCACCCACTCCTTGGTCTTTTCAGTTCAGTTCAGTTCAGTTGCTCAGTCATGTCTAACTCTTTGTGACCCCATGAATCACAGCATGCCAGGCCTCCCTGTTCATCACCAACTCCCGGAGTTTACTCAAGCTCATGTCTACTGAGTCAGTGATGTCATCCAACCATCTCATCCTCTGTCGTCCCCTTCTCCTCCTGCCCTCAGTTTTTCCCAGCATCAGGGTCTTTTCGAATGAGTCAGCTCTTCGCATGAGGTGGCCAAAGTACTGGAGTCTCAGCTTCAAGCATCATTCCTTCCAATGAACACCCAGGACTGATCTCCTTTAGGATGGACTGGTTGGATCTCCTTGCAGTCCAAGGGACTCTCAAGAGTCTTCTCCAACACCACAGTTCAAAAGCATCAATTCTTCAGTGCTCAGCTTTCTTTACAGTCCAACTCTCACATCCATACATGACCACTGGAAAAACCATAGCCTTGACTAGATGGACCTTTGTTGGCAAAGTAATGTCTCTGCTTTTTAATATGCTATCTACGTTGGTCATAACTTTCCTTCCAAGGAGTAAGCGTCTTTTAATTTCGTGGCTGCAATCACCATCTACAGTGATTTTGGAGCCCCCCCAAAAAGTCAGCCACTGTTTCCACTGTTTCCCCATCTATTTCCCATGAAATGATGGGACCAGATGCCATGATCTTAGTTTTCTGAATGCTGAGCTTTAAGCCAACTTTTTCACTCTCCTCTTTCACTTTCTTCAAGAGGTTTTTTAGTTCCTCTTCACTTTCTGCCATAAGGGCGGTGTCATCTGCATATCTGAGGTTATTGATATTTCTCCCAGCAATCTTGATTCCAGCTTGTGCTTCTTCCAGCCCAGTGTTTCTCATGATGTACTCTGCATATAAGTTAAATAAGCAGGGTGACAATATACAGCCTTGACATACTCCTTTTCCTATTTGGAACCAGTCTGTTGTTTTATGTCCAGTTCTAACTGTTGCTTTCTGACCTGCATACAGGTCAAGAGGCATACCTCAAGAGGCAGGTGAGGTGGTCTGGTATTCCCATCTGTTTCAGAACTTTCCACAGTTTATTGTGATCCATACAGTCAAAGGCTTTGGCATAGTCAATAAAGCAGAAATAGATGTTTTTCTGGAACTCTCTTGCTTTTTCGATGATCCAGCGGATGTTGGCAGTTTGATGTCGGCAATTTCATCTGCCTTTTCTAAAACCAGCCTGATATCTGGAAGTTCACAGTTCATGTATTGCTGAAGCCTGACTTGGAGAATTTTGAACATTACTAGCGTGTGAGATGAGTGCAATTGTGCAGTAATTTGAGCATTCTTTGGGACTGGAATGAAAACTGACCTTTTCCAGTCCTGTGGCCACTGCTGAGTTTTCCAAATTTGCTGGCATAATGAGGGCAGCACTTTCACAGCATCATCTTTCAGGATTTGAAATAGCTCAACTGGAATTCCATCACTTCCACTAGCTCGGTTCGTAGTGATGCTTCCTAAGGCCCACTTGACTTCACATTCCAGGATGTCTGGCTCTAGGTGAGTGGTCACACCATCGTGATTATCTGGGTCGTGAAAATCTTTTTTGTACAGTTCTTCTGTGTATTCTTGCCACCTCTTCTTAATCTCTTCTGCTTCTGTTAGGTCCATACCGTTTCTGTCCTTTATTGAGCTCATCTTTGTATGAACTGTTCCCTTGGTATCTCTAATTTTCTTGAAGAGATCCCAAGTCTTTCCCATTCTGTTGTTTTCCTCTATTTCTTTGCATTGATCACTGAGGAAGGCTTTCTTATCTCTCCTTGCTATTCTTTGGAACTCCACATTCAAATGGGAATATCTTTCCATTTCTCCTTTGCTTTTCACTTCTCTTTTTTTTACAGCTATTTGTAAGGCCTCCTCAGACAGCCAGTTTGCTTTTTTGCATTTCTTTTCCATGGGGATGGTCTTGATCCCTGTCTCCTGTACAATGTCATGAACCTCTGTCCATAGTTCATCAGGCACTCTGTCTATCAGATCTAGTCCCTTAAATCTATTTCTCATTTCCACTGTATAGTCATAAGGGATTTGATTTAGGTCATACCTGAATGGTCTGGTGGTTTTCCCTACTTTCTTCAATTTAAGTCTGAATTTGGCAATATGGAGTTCATGATCTGAGCCACAGTCAGCTTCCGGTCTTGTTTTTGCTGACTGTATAGAGCTTCTCCATCTTTGGCTGCAAAGAATATAATCAATCTGATTTTGGTGTTGACCATCTGGTGATGTCCATGTGTAGAGTCTTTTCTTGTGTTGTGGGAGGAGGGTGTTTGCTATGACCAGTGTGTTCTCTTGGCAAAACTCTATTAGCCATTGTCCTGCTTCATTCCGTACTCCAAGGCCAAATTTGCCTGCTACTCCAGGTGATTCTTGACTTCCTACTTTTGCATTCCAGTCCCCTATAATGAAAAGGGCATCCTTTTTGGGTGTTAGTTCTAAAAGGTCTTGTAGGTCTTCATAGAACCATTCAAATTCAGCTTCTTCAGCATTACTAGTTGGGGCATAGGCTTGGATTACTGTGATATTGAATGGTTTGCCTTGGAAACGAACAGAGATCATTCTGTCGTTTTTGAGATTGCATCCAAGTACTGCATTTCGGACTTCTTGTTGACCATGATGGCTACTTCATTTCTTCTAAGGGATTCCTGCCCACAGTAGTAGATATAATGGCCATCTGAGTTAAATTCACCCATTCCAGTCCGTTTTAGTTCGCTGATTCCTAGAATGTCGACTTTCACTCTTGCCATCTCCTGTTTGACCACTTCCAATTTGCCTTGATTCATGGGCCTAACATTCCAGGTTCCTATGCAATATTGTTCTTTACAGCATTGGACCTTGCTTCTATCACCAGTCACATCCACAACTGGGTATTGTTTTTGCTTTGGCTCCATCCCTCCATTCTTTCTGGAGTTATTTCTCCCCTGATCTCCAGTAGCATATTGGGCACCTACCGACCTGGGGAGTTCCTCTTTCAGTATCCTATCATTTTGCCTTCTCATACTGTTCATGGGGTTCTCAAGGCAAGAATACTGAAGTGTTTGCCATTCCCTTCTCCAGTGGACCATTCGGTCAGACCTCTCCACCACGACCTGTTTATCTTGGATGGCCCCACACGGCATGGCTTAGTTTCACTGAGTTAGACAAGGCTGTGGTCCTGTCATCAGACTGGCTAGTTTTCTGTGATTATAGTTTTAGTATGTCTGCCCCTGATGCCCTCTGGCAACACTTACCCTCTTACTTGGGTTTCTCTTACCTTGGACGTGGAGTATCTCTTCACGGCTGCTCCAGCAAAGTGCAGCCGCTGCTCCTTACCTTGGATGAGGGTTATCTCCTCACAGCCACCCCTCCTGACCTTGAACTTGGAGTAGCTCTTCTTGGCCCTCCTGCAACCTTGCAGCCGTGCCTCCTTGGATGGGGGGTTGCTCCTCTCGGCAAGAGGTTGCTCCTCTTGGTCTTTTAACAGTGCCTTAAGGGGACAACAGAGGATGAGACGGTAGGAGGCCTGGCGTGCTGCAGTTCATGGGGTCTCAAAGAGTCAGACATGACTGAGGGACTGAATTGAACTGAACTGGAACTGTCGTGGCACCTCTGGGTGTGTCATTTCACTTGCTGATTGAGGATCAAGGTCTAGTCTTATCTGCCATCTTGGTTCCATTTGATTCTAATTGTTTTATGTTGTGTCCTTAGACTATGTTATTCCTTCAAAAGTTGTGCCCTGCCCCTTTCCCTCCTGTTACATTACCACAATGAGACCATTTCCTTCACAGATACCTTTGATGGTAGCTCTCTTTCTGGAGCAGGCCCCATCTAAATTATTTTAGGCAGTTAAGAAGGAGGTAAAACAAGACTTTCTAACTCTTTTGACCCCTGAAAATTAATCAGCTTAAAACAATCCTCATAACAAAGAGACTTTTGAGAGTGAGAAGTTTTGCTCCCCAAAAACAGTCACAAAGGACGGGTACATGCAATGTTTTCTCTGGAGACTGCCTCAACCTCTCCCCACTCTTTCCCTTCCCTCCTTCAGTCAAAACTGCCAACCTGGGCCGATGCCCCTGGATGGGGTCAATTGAAATGCTTTTAGCAAAGCTGAGGGCAAGAGTTATGTCTTGGTTTTCTCTCTCCCACCAGCCTGGGCAGTCCCTAGCCTAGGCCTTGCCCATATGTCCTTGTGCTGCCGGCTGGCTGTACTGGGCCTTGTCATTGTCCTTTAGCTCTGTTCGGGCTTCCCTTGTGACTCAGCTGATAAAGAATCTTCCTGCAATGCAGGAGACCTGAATTTGATCCCCGGGTTAGGAAGATCCCCTGGAGAAGGGAAAGGCTACCCACTCCAGTATTTTGTCCTGGAGAACTCCGTGGACTGTATAGTCCATGGGGTTGTAAACAGCCAGACACAACTGAACTGCTTTCACTTTAGCTCTGTTCAGAGAATTTTCTGACAAGCCCTCCTCTGGCCCCTCTCCCCATTGGGAACAGATCTGTGGTTGGCAGAGCTGGCTTAGAAGCTGTAAAAGAGAAACTCAGCCTTTTCCCTCCTGTTGAAGGGAAACAGAATATACCACCCTAGAATATGCCTCTTTGGCATATTGATTATCTTTAACTGATTATTTTTAAGAAACAGCAGACACGGGTGAAGCTCTGAAAACTGAGTGGACATTCCCCTTTAGTAAGAGACATTTACATTTGTAGGGAATATCTCCATGTGTAAGGCTGTTTCCCCCTTTGAAGTAGGAAGAGAAGGATGAGTCTGAATCTCTAGAAACTCTTATCAATGCTGAAAGCAACAACTTAAATCTGCCTAACAACCTTGTTTACTGCTTACCTTGCTTTTCCTGGTAACCTCCCCAAACTGCCACCCATCTCCCCTCAACATCTTTTGTCTGGTATGGTATCTTTTGATGGTATTTAAAGTGATGATGATTTGGGCCATTTCCGGAAGTTACTCAGTTTTCCTGGGTCTCTCCTGTGTGTACAGGAGTTATACATGTTATTAAACTTCTGTTTGTTTTTCTCATGATAATCTATCTTTTATTACAGAGGTGTCTCAGCCAAGAACTTAGAAGGATACAGGGAAAATAATTTTTTGTTCCCTATACTCTTTACGGAAAAAATCCAACTCTTCCGCTTTACGTATTTCTCCCCTGTGAGTCTCCTCTATTACTGATGCCAGACACTTCACTTTCAGTCACCAAATGCGTGGCTTTTTTCCCTTACTTTGAAAAATTCTGTGACACCAGCTGGGTGTCCTACAACTTAATTCCATTGTGATATTATGTACCCAGTGATAGCCTCAGACCTCACAGGTTAAGGGCTCAGTTTCACAAGACTGCCCTCAGTCCCCACTTCAGCTGCCACTGGTGACCCCAGGTTCTCATCTATGCTGCTGGCCAACAGGCTATAGAGCTAGAGATCTGAAAATTCCATGACCCTCTCCTTTAGTTCAACTAATTTGCTAGAGAGGCTCAGAAAACTCAAGGAAACGCCTCTGTTTACCTGTTTATCAAAGGATATAAAAAAGAATACGCAGATGTACAGCCAGATGAAGAGACACACAGGGCAAGGTCTGGGAGGGTCCCAAGTGCAGGATCTTCTGTCGCCATGAAGCTGGGATGTGTCAACTTCCCGTGTGGA
The DNA here is from genome assembly GCF_910594005.1 of Cervus elaphus. NCBI lineage: Eukaryota > Metazoa > Chordata > Mammalia > Artiodactyla > Cervidae > Cervus > Cervus elaphus. Next base: position 42,803,964 of record NC_057848.1, on the reverse strand, counting down.
TGTGTTCACCAACCTGGAAGCTCCCAAATCCCCTACTATTGGGATTTTATGGAAGTTTCCTCACATGTGTATGATCCATTATTAACTCCATTTCCAGCCCCTTTTTTCCTCTCTGGAGGATGGAGGTGGAGCTAAAAGTGCCATGCTTCCAATCTTGGTCTTTCTGGTGATCAACTCTGTCTGGGAGCCCTTGGGCAATTTGCAAAAACTGGGCCCTCTGCCTCACTCTACATGAATGAGTTTCCTGTTTGTAGAAGGAAGTGGTAACAATGATAATATTAATACCTACTTCTGAGGTTGTAGTGACAATGAAATGAGTTCTTCACCTCCTGTTAACGCTCTTAGAACAATGTCTGGCACATAGTAGGTGCTTGATACAAGGAGGCAGTTATTTTTACTTTTATTGATATCATCTTTTATTTTGTTTGCTGGTTATAGGGAATTCCCTGGCAGTCCAATGGTTAGAACTCTGTGCTTCCACTACAGGGGTCACGGGCTTGATCCCTGGTCAGGGAACTAAGATCCTGCAAGTTGCATGGCACAGACAAAAGAAAAAAAAATTACTGATTATAACATCCTTTCAAGAGAGAACTAACAGAGTGGGCTTTGGAGTCAGACACACCTGGTTTGAATCCCAACTTGGAAACTTAACTAGGTGTCCTTGGCAATGCTCTGCATGGTTCTGTGCCTTGGCTTCCTTCACCAGATAGTGGAGGTCGTAATAATTAGTTCTGCCTTCTAGCAGTGTCCTAAGAATTGAAGTAGCTCTTCCAAAGACAGTACATAGCATGATGCTGGCTGTGGCAACCCTTAGTTAATGGGAGCTGGGTTTGGTTTGGTTTTATGAGCTTCTTATACAAATTTTTTTCTACTGGAATATAGTTGCTTTAAAATGTTGTGCTAGTTTCTGATGTACAGGAAAGTGAATCAGCTATCTGTATACATATATCCCTTCATAGTCACCCCAGAGCATTGAGTAGAGTTCCCTATGCTATACAGTAGGTTGGTTCAGCTGGTAAAAGAATCCACCTGCAATGTGGGAGACCTGGGTTCAGTCCCTGGGATGGGAAGATCCCCTGGAGAAGGGAAAGGCTACCCACTCCAGTATTCTGGCCTGGAGAACTCCATGAACTGTATAGTCCATGGGGTCACAAAGAGTCGGACACGAGTGAGCGACTTTCTCTCACTCAGTTATACATAGTAGTGCATATATGTTAATCCCAATCTCCCAGTTTCTCGCTTCCTGTTTTATGACCTTGATTCAGCTGAGTTCTCTGACTGGCCTCAGGCTCTTCCATCCTCTCCTCGGAGCTTGTCTGCTTCAGCTGTCATTCAGAGAGCAGTATCCAACCCTCCCCTCCTGTGTTGGGATCCACTCAGCTCCTGCCTGATGGGCTGTGACAGGGGCCCTGCCCATCCTCTGGCGCCCTTTCCAGCACCTGGCCCACCCAGCTCCTCCAGGGAGGGGGCTTCAGGGCTCCTGGTCTGGAGTTTGGTGACTAGATAGGGAGTGCTATGTCTACTTGTCACCAAGATGTTGAGATGGCATGCGTTCGGCCACCTTGCCCTGCAAGCCCCAGCTCCCAGCTGAGGAGGAGGCTGTGGCTAGAATCACTGTTATGCCCCCTGGCCATTCCCAGGCCTGCAAGTGACATCTCTCTGCTACTTCGGTCACAAAGGAGGGTTCTGTGCGGTTTTCTCTGGAGCCTAGACAGCCCTCCCACCCGCTCCTGCCTCTTAGCTCAGCTCGTCACCTCCTTCCCTCAACCAGAGCCTCAAACTGCCAGCCTGACACAACCTCAACGCGACAGCCACCACCCCAGGCGCTGTTTCATCTGCCTTTCTGCTATGCCCCTGTCTTCTGTCTCCTCTGGCACTATTGTCTTCAAAGGGCTCTTGGCTCTGAGTGGGTCCTCGGCTCTGAATGGGTCTTCTCTGCGAGCCTTGTCGGCTGCTAGCCGGCCCCCTCTGAAGCCCACTCCGGGGAGGGAGTCCTGCCAAGGGCCGGCCTGGATCTCTGTTGTGAGAGAAGCAGCCACCATGTCGGCCAGAGAGACACTGGCTTCCACACTCAAGAGCTGCTGTGCCTCAGGAATTTGCTTCCTCTGCTCCTCGAATTCCAAAAAAAAAAAAAAAAAAAAAAAGGCTTAAATGGGCAGCCAAGGAGAGAGGGAAAGACCTTACTGTGATTGAAGCCCTGGGTCTGCTGGTCAGTCATCTTATTCTTATTCTTATTCTCTCTGAGCCTCTGTTTTCCTGTTTGAAAAATGGACATAAAGGGAATGACTTCATTACCACCCAGGCCTTTCGTGAGGGTTCCATGAAATCATGGATGTGAACACTTTAAAAAAAATATTTATTTTGATTTATTTGGCTGCACTGGGTCTTAGTTGCCGCATGTAAGATATTTGATCTTTGTTGAGGCAGGCAGGATTTTTAGTTGTGGCCTGAAAATTCCTAGCTATGACATATCATATCTAGTTCCCTAATCAGGGATCAAACCCTGGCCCCTTACATTGGGAGCACAAGTTCTTAGCCACTGGACCACCAGGGAAGTCCCTTGATGTGAACACTTTTGGCAGCTTATCAGTGAAGAAGAGAGCTGTTGCTGCTGTCATGTGTGGTGTGGGTAGAGCACTGCAACTCAGACACAAAATGCTGATTTGTGTGTGTGTGAGAATGGAAAAAAAATTGCTCCACTTCTGGGTCCTCTTTTCAGCAAGACTCCTGGGAATTCAAGTTGTCCTCCCTGGCAGTCTCTAATTCCTTACCTCCCATTATCTCTTGAACACATTGCAGTACAGTGCATACCTCACCAAGCCTCAGAATCCACCCTTGGCAAGGCAAGATCAGCTACATCATTTGCAGGGCCCAGGGCAAAGTAAAAATGTGGAGCCCTTTGTTCAAAAGTCTATTTGTTTCCCACAGTTATCATAACAAATTACTGCACGTTGTGTGGCTTAAAACAACACAAATGGATTCTCTCACAGTTCTAAAAGCTGGAAGTCCAAAATCAAGATGTCAGCAGGGTGGGTTCCTTCTGAAGACTTTTAGAATCCATTCCACCTGTGTCTCCTAGCTCCTGATGGCCACAGACAGTGCTTGGCATTCCTCAGCTTGTAGATGCATCACTCCAAAGTCTGCATCCATCTTCACATCACCTTCTGGGTATGCCTTTCCCTACTCTTCTCTCATTGGGACTTTGGTCACAGGGTTTAGGGCCCACCCTAATCCAATCTGATCTTACTTCAAGATCTTTACTTAAAGTACATCTGCAGAAACCCTTTCTCCTAATATGATCTTTTGGGAGAGGGCTTGTCATCCAGCCCACTGCAGAAAGTTGCTTCAGAATATCCAAGGACTTCCCTGGAGTTCCAATGGTGAAGGTTTTGTGTTTCCATTGCAGGGGCCATGGGTTCGAGGAACTAAGATCCCACAAGCCATGTGGCATGGCCAAAAAAATTTTTTTTTAAGTTTCCAGATGGTGATAAAAGAGCATGAGATCAGTGTGGGACCCTGCTGAGAGAGAGCTGTCCAACTGCACGGCTTGCATACCCATGAGGTGGGGGTGTGCCAAGGCCATCCATGGCCTCCCTTCCTGCTGTTGAGTCCAATGGTGAGTTCTGAGTCCTCATGTTACTGGGGCTCTCAGGGCATTTGATGTGGTTCATCACTCCATTCTCCCTTCGAGCCTTGCTTCTCTTAGCTTCCTGAACAGCAAGCTCTCCTGCTTTTCCTTGGAGCCCACTGGCCAGTCAGTCAGTCAGTCCTCAGGGCCTCCAGCTGCCTCCTTCTCCCCTCATCCTCTAGTGCCCGGAGGCGGGAGAGCCACAGGGCTCTGGCTTTGGCCTGCCTCCCTCTGTGTACTCCTTCCCTTGAGGGTCTTGTCTGGTCTGGTTTGAGGTTTATAAACACAGACACCTGCTGCTCTGAATCCTCCCCTTAGAGATCCAATAGGCCTTGCAAACTCGGCAAATCCAAACTGGAGTACTCCTCAGCTTCCTCTTGTCTCCTCCGTGTCACCTAATGGCATCTCCAGACTTCCAGTTGCTTGGGTGAAGACTTTCACAACATTGTAACTCCGCACTTCCCTCTCGTGCCTCCCCAGCCCACTCAGATGTCGCCACACCTTGCCCTGCGTGGCTCACAAGGCCCTCCTGTGATTGGCTCCTCTTCTACCTCAGCCACCCCATCTCCTATGACACATGTGTATTGAGTCAAAGGGTGAATCTATCTGACCATGTTGCCCTCCCAACTTAGACTCTGACAATGCTCCCTCACACCTCCGTGCCTTTGCCCACACTGCACTGTCTACTCAGAAGATGCTTCCTGCTCCTACTCTGCCTGGGAAACTCTTGTTCATCCTTGAAGACCCAACCCAGCTGTCACCAGCTCTGTGAAGTTCCCACATCCCCAGGCAACTGGCCAGTATTTCATCCCTCTGTGACCCTGCAGCATCCTACAAGGGCCTCAACTAATGCCCCTCATGCGATCTGTCTTCTCCAGTAAGTGGGGTGCTTCCTGAGGGCAGGCACTGGGTCTTTTCATCCTGTATCCTCAGAGTCTAGTCTGGTGCCTGCAGGGCTCTCCGGTAAAAGTTTGCTGGCTGAAAGAATAAATGAACCAGCAGATGAGGCTGAAGAAGGGAAAAGAAAGGAGGGAAAGAGGGAACTCTTTCTTTCTCAGTAGGTGTCCTCAGGATGCCTGGGAGCCCTGTTCTCCAGACTAATCCTGGTGCTCTGCCCCTCATCCAAACTTAGGTGCTAACCTCTCTGCCACAGGGCCTTAGTTTCCACCATCCCCAAATTAGGACCCACAGTCTGACAAGTTTAAGCATGAGTTTTAGAGACAGCAAGACTGAATTTTTGAAATCTGTCACATGCAGGACCTATGTCTATTCAGGTTGATTTTCTGGTGAATGTCATGAAGAATCAGGGCTTATGGATCTGATGTGTGTGCTGCATGCTAAGTCGCTTCGGTCATGGCCAGCTCTTTGTGACCCTGTGGACTGTAACCCGCCAGGCTCCTCTGTCATGGAATTTTCCAGGCAAGAATACTGGAGTGGGTTGCCATGCCCTCCCCTCCAGGGGATCTTCCCGACCTAGGGATTGAACTTGTGTCTCTGGCATCTCCTGCACTGGTAGGTGGGTTCTTTACCACTAGTGCCACCTGGGAAGACGCATGGGTCTGATATCAACACATATTTATTAGAGATTACTTACAAAATACAGGTAAGTGCAGAGAGAACCCATCCACAATCCTACACCCTAGATGCATTATTACTATTTTGACATAACGTCCTCTGGTATGTATGTAGGCATTAATGTATGTGCATATGAAACATAATACATACCTGTAAGTGCATATGTAAAATACATGAATGGAATCTCACTGCACCTTCCATTTCATACCAGTGGATCTCCATATTGTAGCAGGTGACTGCCCCCACCATCTTAATTCCATTAATAGCTGACAGTTTTGTGCTCATGCCTGACACCCCAGGAGGTGTGGCTCTGTCTAGGTGCCCCATGCCACTCCCACCTGCAAGCAGGATCTCTAGATGTGCCAATGTGCCCAAAGGGCCAGGGCTGGCTGTAGGCAAATAGAGCAATGGTGGGCAGAACCAGGAGCTGGGGCAACCCTCCCCATGGATCACCTATTTTCCAGATCCTTCCTGTGAGGACCAGTGCCAGCTTTCCCAGGAGGTGAGGGAGGGGACATTTCCACAGGGATGAAAAAGCGACCCTGCCTGGAGAAATCCAAAAGTTTGGGGGCCTCTGTCGCCTGAACTGACTATCCGAGTGCTGTGCTGCTGTGTTGCTTTTTTTCAGATGTTTCTGGGACATCACGCTGAATGGTGTAAGAGACACTCGTATTTTCTCCTCTTTATTAAAAAACTCAAAAAACCAATAACAAAGTTTACCCCAATCACTTATTTTCCTTGCCTCTCCCAAGGTAACACCTTTCCTTTGTTGTTCAGTCATTGAGTCGTGTCCGACTCTGTGCAACCCCATGGACTGCAGCACGCCAGGCTTCTCTGTCCTTCACCATCTCCCAGAGCTTGCTCAAACTCAAGTCTATTGAGTCAGTGATGCCATCCAACCATCTTGTTCTCTGTTGTCCCCTTCTCCTCCTGCCTTTAATCTTTCCCAGCATCAGGGTGTTTTCCAATGAGTCGGCTCTTCACATCACTTTTCCTAGAAGGAAATTATTGGAATGAATAAGATGTTTTGATTTATTTTGTTTTTTAATAAAACGGAACCTGGATGTAAGAACCTGGTGGGCCACTAAGGGGCAGCAAAGCGCGCCTATTCTTAAAGTAAGACAAGAAATCCTTGCACATCCAGTAAGGAGAATAAGTCTTTGGCTACATAGCAATAAAGGCTCAGCCACTGAATTTACAAATGACCCTCTCCAGTGTCGATCTTTGAAAATGCAATAAGAGTTTAAATTTCAGCGGAACCACGTGAAATATGCCCTTGGGCTGGTCACAATCTATTTCACGTTCAAGTTACTCAATCTTAAACTAGGGATACCTGCTTCTCAATACCACACCATTTACATCATTGTCTTGATAATTAAGTGGGATAACTAAGGTAATAGGTAAAATGCTGGGCATAAAGTATTCATATGTTAAATATCACTATAACCATGTAAAGAACCAAGGGAACTTTTGTGAAAGTGAAAGTCATTCAGTCGCATCCGACTCTGCGACCCCATAGACTATATGGTCCATGGAATTCTCCAGGTCAGAATACTGGAGTGGGTAGCCTTTCCCTTCTCCAGGGGATCTTCCCAACCCAGGGATTGAACCCACGTCTCCCACATTGCGGGCAGATTCTTTACCAGCTGAGCCACAAGTGAAGCCCAAGAATACTGGAGTGGGTAGCCTATCCCTTCTCCAGGGGATCTTCCCAACCCAGGAATTGAACTGGGGTCTCCTGCATTGCAGGCAGATTCTTTACCAACTGAATTATTGAATACCTATTATATGTCAGGTGCTATGAAGCCTTAGAGCAATCAAGTGAAGAAAGATGAGAAGTTAAATGAGAGACTTAATGAATGACAGTTGACAAGTTCAATAGCATGGTTAAGGCCAATTAGCTAGCAACAATGCATGGGTGGTGTTTTTTAGTTGCTAAATCATGTCAGACTCTTTTTCAACCACATGGACTGTAGCCCGCCCGGCTCCTATGTCTGTGGAATTTTCCAGGCAAGAAAAATGGAGTGGGTTGCCGTTTCCTTCTCCAGGGGATTGTCCCAACCCAGGGATCAAATATGCGTCTCTTGCGTATCCTGCACTGGCAGGTGGATTCTTTACCACTGTACCACCTAGGAAACCCAGCTAGCAACAATAACAGCAGCTAATGAAAAGCAGGCACTAATTTTTGCCCGGCACTCACTGTTCTAAATCGCATGAATTATCTCCCTTCTTACAGTAATCCTCTGGTGCAGGTACTATGATTATACCTATTTGTCTGAAAGGGAGACTGAGGCACAAGAAACTGGCCCAAAGTCACTGCTTTTCCCTAAGGTTGGCTCTGTCTTCTCAATCTCCAGTTCTCAAGTAAACCCTTTTCAGATAATCGTCAGCAGATATTTATTGTGTGTCAAGGACAGGGAAGCCTGGAGTGCTGCAGTTCGTGGGGTCACAGAGAGTTGGACACAACTTAGTGACTGAACATGAACAACAATTTACAAGATATCGTGTTGAGAACAGTAAAGACTTGCACTGTTACTGAGGGACATAAAAGAAGACCTGAATGTTTGGAGGGACACACCATGTTCAGGAACGGGAAGACTCAATATCTAAAGATGTCAGTTGTGGCATGTAGAATTCATAGTTATGAGATAACAGAAAATATAAGTGTTGGGCTCTGGCCTGGCTGCTGGCACAGAGCTCCTGAAACCCTGTAATTTCCTAACTGATGAGAGCAAAGGAGCATCTTTTGTTCTAATATTTGGTTTTTAACCCTGGTTTCTGACACAGGGCTCCTGAAACCCTTATAATTACCTGAGTGGTAGGAGTGTCCTTTGTTCTCATGAGGCGACTCTGGGTGGACTCCTGGATGGCTCCTAGGTGGGGGCTGGTCACCAGACAGAAAAGCCATGTTTAAAAGCTTGAAAATTTCAGCGCTGCCTGCCCCCCATTCTCTCGAAAAGGGAGAAAGGCTGCAAATGGAATAATAATGTTCAATCACGACTATGTGATGGAGTCGCTATAAAAATCCCAAAAGTATGGGCTTCGAGAGCCTCCAGGTTGGCGCACAGTTGGAGGTGCCTGGAGAATAGTGCAGCTGAAGAGTGCATGCAAGCTCTGCCCCCTTCCCACGTTACTCGCCCTGTGCATCTCTTCCACCTGGATATCCTTCTGTATCCTTATCATAGCCTTTAATTAAACTGGTAAATGTGAGGAAGTGTTTCTCTGAGTTGTATGAGTTATTCTAGCAGATTAATCTTGCTTCCCTGTAGCTCAGCTGGTAAAGAATCCACCTGCAATGCAGGAGACCTGGGTTCGATCCCTGGGTTAATTGACCCCTAAGGAGTGGTGTCACTGGAACCTTTGATTTACAGCAGCTTGGTTAGAAGCACAGGTAACCAGAACTTGCAACTAGCATCTGAGATCGGGGTGAGGGGGCACCTTGTAATACTGACCCTTAACCTATGGGATTTGACACTATCAGATTGTATCAGGATTGATACAATCACCAGTACCTGGTGGTGTACTGGTTAGGATTACGGACTTACACTGCTACGGCCTGGGTACAATCTCTGGGAACAGAAATCCCACAAGTCATGCAGTGAGGACAAGGGCCTTTTGATGAGGGTGAAAGAGGAGAGTGAAAAAGCTGGCTTAAATCTCAACATTCAAAATATTAAGATCAGGGCATGCAACCCCATCACATCATGGCAAATAAAGGGGGAAAAAGTGAAAGCAGTGACAGATTTTATTATCCTGGGCTCCTAAATCACAAGGACGGTGACTGCAGCCATGAAATTAAAAGATGCTTGTTGATAGCTCAGTTGGTAAAGAATCCGCCTGCAATGCAGGAGAACCCAGTTCGAATCCTGGGTTGGGAAGATCCGCTGGAGAAGGGACAGGCTACCCACTCCAGTATTCTTGGGCTTCCTTTGTGGCTCAGCTGGTAAAGAATCCACCTGCAATGCAGGAGACCTGGGTTTTATCCCTAGGTGGGTTCGATCCCTGGGTTGGTTCGATCCCGTGGAGAAGAGAAAGGCTACCCACTCCAGTATTTGGCCTGGAGAATTCCATGGACTGTATAGTCCATGAGGTCGCAAAGAGTCAGATACAATTGAGCGACTTTCACTATCACTTCACTGCTCCTTGGAAGGAAAGCTATGACAAAGCTAGATAGTGTATTCAAAAGCAAAGACATCTGTTTGCCGACAAAGGTCCATATAGTCAAAGCTATGTTGTTTTCAGGAGTCATATACAGATGTGAGAGTTGGAGCCCCCCCCAAAAAAGGTTGAGCGCCAAAGAATTACTGCTTTTGAATGGTGATGCTGGAGAAGACTCTTCAGAGTCTTTAGGACAGCAAGGAGATCAAAGCAGTCAATCCTAAAGGAAATCAACCCTGAATATTCATTAGAAGAACTGATACTCCAGTAATCTGAACACCTGACACCAAGAGCCGATTCAGTGGAATAGGCCCTGATGCTGGCAAACACTGACAGCAAAAGGAGATGGTAGCAGAAGAGGATGAGCAGATTAGATGGCAACACTTACTCAATGGACAGGGAATAGAGCAAATTCCAGGAGATAGTGAAGGACAATGAAGCCTGGCCTGCTGCACTCCATGGGGTTGCAAAGATTCGACAGACTTGGTCACTGACCAACAACAGGAGTATTTTGTCCTGATTAGCTGACTCCTAGTCTGTAATTTGCTCTGATTGGCAGAGTGGTAGCCTGTACTTGCACTGATTGGCTGACACCAAGCTGGTACTTTGCTCTGATTGGCTAACTCCTAGCCACTACTTTACCTTGATTGTCTGACTCCAAGCTTGTAGTTGGCTGAGTGGCTGAATACTGCCTACACTTTGCCCTGATTGTCTGACTCCAAGTTTGTACTTAGCCCTGCTGGGGTGAAATCAAGAGTTTACTTTGCTCTGATTGGGTGACTCCTATGCTGTACTTTGCACTGATTGGCTGAGTGTTAGCCTGTATTTTGCCTTGATTGGCTGATGTCTAGCCAATCTTTTGGCCTGATTTGCTGACTCAAAGCTAGTATGTTGCTCTGATTGGCTGAGTGCTAACATGTGCTTTGCCTTGATTGAATGACTCCTAGCCAGTATTTTGCCCTGATTCGATGTCTTTTAGCCAGTCAGTTCAGTTCAGTTGCTCAGTCGTGTCCGACTCTTTGCGACACCATGAATCACAGCATGCCAGGCCTCCCTCTCCATCACAAACTCCTGGAGTCTATCCAAACCCATGTCCATCGAGTCAGTGATGCCATCCAGCCATCTTATCCTCTGTCATCCCCTTCTCCTCCTGCCCCCAATCCTTCCCAGCATTAGGGTTTTTCCAATGAGTCAACTCTTCACATGAGGTGGCCAAAGTACTGGAGTTTCAGCTTCAGCATCAGTCCTTCAAATGAATATTCAGGGCTGATTTCATTTAGGATGGACTGGTTGGATCTCCTTGCAGTCCAAGGGACTCTCAAAAGTCTTCTCCAACACCACAGTTCAAAAGCATCAATTCTTTGGCGCTCAGCTTTCTTCACCGTCCAACTCACATCCATACATGACTACTGGAAAAACCATAGCCTTGACTAGACAGACCATTGTTGGCAAAGTAATGTCTCTGCTTATAAATATGCTATCTAGGTTGGGCATAACTTTCCTTCCAAGGAGTAAGCGTCTTTTAATTTCATGGCTGCAATCACCATCTGTAGTGATTTTGGAGCCCCCCAAAATAAAGTCTGACACAGTTTCCACTGTTTCCCCAACTATTTCCGATAAAGTGATGGAACCATGTGCAATGACCCCAATGCCATATTTTCCACTGATTTGCTGACACGAACTTGTGCCTTGCCTGGATAGACTATATCTTAGGCAGTAGCTTGATCTCATTGGTAGACTCCTAACGTATATTTTGTCCTGATTGGCTGAATCCAAATATTTGCTTGATTGACTAGCCTGTATTTGTCCTGATAGGCTGACTCCAAGCCTGTACTTTGCCCTGATTGGGTGACTCCTAGCCGTCCTGACCCTTACTGGCTGTTTCTTGGCCAGTACTTTGTTCTGATTGCTTGAATCCTAGCCTGTACTCTGATCTATTGGCTGATTCCAAGCCTGTACCTTGCACTGATTGGCAGAATCCAACTTTGTATTGGGCCTTGATTCGCTGACTTCTAGACTGTGCATTGGCCTAATTGGCTGTAACTTAGCCAGTAGTTTGGCCTCTTTGGTTGACTCCAAGCCTATCCCTTCCCCTGAGTGGCTGATGCCAAGCTTGTACTTGGCTCTGATTGGCTGACTACTAGACTGTCCTTTGCTCTGAATGGCTGAATGCTAGCTGCATGTTGCCTTGATTAGCTGAATCCTAGCCTATAGTATGTGTTGACTGGCTGACTCCAGTCTGTACTTTGCCTGATTGGCTGACTCCTAGCCTATACCTTTTCCTGATCGGCTGATTCCTATTCTGTATGGATTAGCCGCTTGTTAGCCAGTACTTTCCTCTGATTTGCTGACTCTAAGCATTTATTTTGACTTGACTGGCTGACTTCAAGCCCGTACTTTACCCTGACTGACTGACTCCGAGCATGTACCAGCCGTCTTAGCCAGTAGTTTGGGCTGATTGGCTGACTCCAGCCTATACTTTGTCCTGATTGGCTGATTTCAACCCTTTCCCCTGCCAGTTATGAGTCAATGATTCCAAGCATGCATTTTACCTTGACTGACTCCTAGCGTGCACCTGCCCTGCTTTTCTGACTCCAAGCCTGTACTTTGTTCTGAGTGGTTCACGAGGAGCCCATACCTCAAGCCCTGATTGATGGAACCCTAGCATGTACTTTGCCCTGATTGGTTGTCTCTTAGCCAGTAGTTTGCTGTGGTTGGTAGACTCCTAGCCTGTACTTTGCTCTATTGGCTGACTCTAGCCTGTTCCTTTCCCTGATAGGCTGACTCTGAGCTTGTGCTTTGCTCTGGTTGGCTGACTCCTAGCCTGTACTTTGCTCTGATTGGCAGAATGTTAGCCTATAGTATGTCATTGTTGCCTGCCCCTAACTGGTACTTTTTCCTGACTGGCTGATTCCATGCCAGCACCTCACCATGATTGGCTGACTCCTAGCCACTCCTGTGCCCTGATTGGCTGACTCCTAGCTCGTACGTTACTCTGATTGGTTTACTTCTAGCCAGTTCTTGGCTCTGTTGGCTGACGTCTAGGCAGTACATTGCCCTGATACGCTAACACCTAGCCTCTACTTTATCCTAATTGGCTGACTCGTAGCATCCTCTTTGATCTGACTGGCTGACATCTAGCACAGACTTTGCTTTGACTGACTGGAAACTAACCTCTACCTTGTTGGTACTGGCTGCCTCTCACCAGATAGGCTGAATCCGAGCATATACATTTTCCTGACTGGCTGAATCCTAGACGGCACTTTGCCCTGATTGCCCACTCTAAGCTTCTAGCTTCCTGTGATTGGCTGACTGCTAGCCTGTAATTTATTTGAAGAAAGTACGGTAAACCACTAGGGGAGTCAGTGCTCACCTAAAATATATCTTTTATGTTTATACATTGGGTGGGTGTGTGCCAGTTCCTTCAGTGATGGCCAACTCGGAAACCCTGTGGTATGCCAGGTTCCTCTGTCCATGGGATTCTGCAGTCAAGAATCTTGGAAGGGGTTGCCATGCCATCATCCAGGGGATCTTCCCAACCTTGGATGGAACATGTGCCTCCTGCATTACTCTCAGATCCATTACTGCTGAGCCAACTGCGAAGCCCATCAGTATACATTGAAGGATACTAACAGGTAGATTCAGGGGTTTACATCTGCTAGACAGAGCGCCTGAAGAACTAGGACAGGGGTTCATAACATGACACAGGAGACAGTGACCAAAACGGTCCCTAGAAAAAGAAAGGCAGTGATGCAAAGTCATTGTCTGAGAAGGCTTTACCTATAGATGGGAATGAAGAGAAGCGACAAGCAAGGGAAAGGAGGAAAGATACGAACAATGGAATGCAGAGTTCAAGAGAATAGCAAGGAGAAATAGATCTTCTTGCGTGAACAATGGAAAGAAGTAGAGGAAAACAATACAATGGAAAGATCTCAAGAGTACTGGAGATATCAAGGGACTGTTTCATGCAAGGAGTGGCACGATAAAACACAGAAACAGTAAGAACAGAACAGAAAAAGACGAGATTAAGAAGAGCTGGCAAGGATACACAGGAAAACTATACAAAAAGAGTCTTCACGACCTGTATGAGCACAGTGGTGTGGTCACAGACATCCTGGAGCATGAAGTCGAGTGGGCCCTAGGAAACTTTACTATAGAGCTAGTGGACGTGACGGAATCCAGCTGACCCACCTAAAATCCTAAAAGATGATGCTGTTAGAGTGCTGCACTCAGTAAGTCAGCAAATTTGGAAAACTCTGCAGTGGTCACAGGAAAGGGAAAGGTCAGTTTTCATTCCAATCCCAGAAAACGGCACTGCCAGAGAATGTTGACGTATTGGACAATAGCACTCATTTCATATACTGGAAAAAAAAAAGAAAGTTTACACTCAGTATCCTTCAAGCTAGTCTTCAGGAGTATGTCAACCGAGAACTCCCACATGTACAAGCTGGATGTAGAAAAGTCAGAGGAATGAGAGATCCAAATCCAATTGCTGACATTCGTTGGACCATAAAGCTTCATTGGACTACACTAAAGCATCTGTGTGGATCACAACAAGATGTGGAAAATTCTTAAAGAGATGGGAATACCAGACCACCTTACCTGCCTCCTGAGAAACCTGTATGTGGTTCAAGATGCAACTGTTATGGCAATTTGCTGCATGACTCAGGGAACTCAAACCCAGGCTCCCCAACCACCTAGAAAGGTGGGATGAGGGAGGTGGGAGGGATGTCAAGTGGGAGGGGACATAGGTAAACCTGAGACTGATTCATGCTGATGTTTTGTAGAAACCAACAAAATGCTGTAAAGCCATTATCTGTCAATTAAAAGGAAGTTACATTTAAAAAATAAAGCAACTGTTAGAACCTTACATGGAACAACCGACTGGTTTAAAATTGGCAAAGGAGTATGAAAAGGCTGTATATCGCCAGCCGGTTCATTCAGCGTTTAGGCAGAGAACATCATGCAACAAACACGCTGGGCTGGAGGAATCACAAGCTGGAATCAAGATTGCTGGGAGAAATGTCAGCAACCTGATATATGCACAGGATGCCACTCTACTGGCCGAAAGTGAGAGGAACTAAAGAGCTTCTTGATGAGAGTGAAAGGGGAGAGAGAGAGAGCTGGCTTAAAATTCAGCATTCCAAATAGTAAGATGAGGGCATTCAGTCCCATCACTTCATGGTAAATAAAGGGGGAACAAGTGGAAGCAGTGACTGATTTTATTATCTTGGGTTCCTGAATCACCAAGGATGGTGACTGCAGCCATGCCATTCAAAGAAGCCTGCCCCTTGGAAGGAACGCTGTGACAAACCTAGGCAGCGTATTCCAAAGCAGAGACATCATTTGCAAACAAAGGTCCTTCTAGTCAGAGCTATGGTCTTTCCAGTAGCCATGTACTGATGTGAGAGTTGGACCATAGCGCCGAAGAATTGATGCTTTGGAGCTGTGGTGTTGGTGAAGACTCTTGAGAGTCCCTTGGACTGCAAGGAGATCAGACCAGTCAATCCTAGAGGAAATCAACCCTGAATCTTCATTGGAAGGACTGATGTTGAGGCTGAAACTCCAGTGTTAGGCCATCTGATGCAAGGAGCCAACTCTTTGGAAAAGGCCCTGATGCTGGGAAACACTGAAAGCAAAGGGAGATGGAAGTGGAAGTGGATGAGCCGATTCGATGGCAACACTTACTCAATGGACAGGAATTAGAGCAAATTCCGGGAGACAGCTAAGGACAAGGAAGCCTGGCCCGTTGCAGGGTCCACGGGGTTGCAAATATCCCACAGGCCTAGCCACTGAGCAACAACAACAAGCAGTAGTTTGTCCTGATTAGCAGTCCCCTAGCCTGTAATTTTCTCTGATTGGCTGAGTGCTAGCCTGTACTTGCACTGACTGGCTGACTCCTAGTGTCCACTCTTCCTGGATTGTCTGACTCCAAATTCGTGCTTTGCACTGATGGGGGTGACTTCAAGCTTCTGCTTTGCTCTGATTGGGTGACTCCTATGCTGTACTTTGCACTGATTGACTGATTCCTACCCTGTCCTCTGGCCTGATTCGCCGACTCACTGCTGGTCCTTTGCTCTGATTGGCTGAGTGCTAGCATGTGTTTTGCCTTGATTCCATGACGCCTAGCCTGTTCCTTGGCCTGATTGGATGTCTTCTAGGCAGTAGTTTGCTCTGATTGATCGACTCCTAGCCCATCCTTTCCCTTGATTGGCTGACTCCAAGCCAGTGTTTTGCCCCGAATGGCTGACTCCTAGATTGTGCCTTGTCCTGAGTGGCTGTCTTTAGCCGGTTCTTTGCTCTGATTGGTTGATCCTAGCCTGTATATTGTGTCATTGGCTGACTCCTAGCTAGTGCTTGTTTCTGATTGGCAGAATCCAAGCTTGTGCTTCACCCTGATTGGCTGACTTTGAGACTGTACCTTGCCTCAGTTGGTTGGGTCTTAGCCAGTAGTTTGCTCTGATTGGTTGAGGCTTAGCTTATCCTTTAATCCGAATGGCTGACGCCAAGGTTGTACTTTGGTCTGATTGAGTGAGTGCTACCCTGCATATTGCCTAGACTGGCTGAGTCCTAGCCTGTACTTTGTCCTGATTGTCTGACTGCAAGCCTCCACTTTGCCTGTCTGGCTGACTCTGAGTCTGTACCTTGCCTTGACTGGCTGACTCTAGGCTTGTAGGTGTGCTGAGTGGCTGAATCCTAGCCTATACTCTGCCCTGATTGTCTGACTCCAAGTTGGTACTTTGCCCTGCTGGGGTGAATTCAAGAGTTTACTTTGCTTTGATTGGTTGACGCCTATGCTGTACTTTGCGCTGATTGGCTGAGTGTTGGCCTGTATTTTGCCTTGATTGGCTGATGTCTAGCCTATCTTTTGGCCTGATTTGCTGACTCAAAGCTAGTACTTTGCTCTGATTGGCTGAATGCTAACACGTGCTTTGCCTTGATTGAATGACTCCTAGCCAGTATCTTCCCCTGATTCAATGTCTCTTAGCCAGTAGTTGGCTCTAATCGATTGACTCCTAGCCTAGCCTTTGTCTTGACTGATTGACTCCATGCCGGTAGTTTGCCTTGATTGGCTGACTCCTAGACTGTACCTTGTCCTGATTGGCTGTCTCTCAGCCAGTGGTTTGCTCTGTCTGGTCGACGCCTAGAACATACACTGTCCTGATTGGCTGACTCCAGGCCACTCTTTTGCCCTGATTGGCTGGCTCCTAGCCTGTAGCTTGCCCGTATTGGCTGGAAATTAACGTGTTTGCTCTGATTGACTCCTAGCCTATACTTTGTTTTGATTGAACGACTCCGAGTCAGTACTTTGCCCTGAATGGCTAACTCCTAGCCAGTACCTTGCCCTGATTGGCTGTATCTTAGCCAGTTGTTTGCTCTGATTGCTGACTCCTAGCTTGTGCATTGCTCTACTGGCTGGCTCCTAGCCTGTACTTTTCTCTGATTGGCAGGCTTCAAGCTTGATACGTGGCCCTAGTGAATTACTTCTATATGGCACCGTGCCCTGATTGGCTGGCTCTTAGGTAGTAGTTTGCTCTGATTGGTTGACTGCTAAGCCTATTCTTTGACTGGAATGGCTGATGTCAAGGTTGTGCTCTGCTCTGATTGGCAGACTTGTAGCCTGTGCTTTGCTCTGAATGGCTGAGTGCCAGCCTGCAGCTGCCTTGATTGGCTGACTCCTAGACTATACTTTGTCCGCATTGGCTGACTCCAAGCCTGTCCTTGCCCTGTTTGGTTGATTTCTACCCTGCAACTTGCCCTGACTGGCTGTCTCTTAGCCAGTAGTTTGCTCTGATTGGTTGACTCCTAGCATGTGTTTTGACCTGATTGGCTTACTCGAAGTCCGTATTTTTCCCTGATTTGCTGACACGAGTTTGTACCTTGCCCTGATTGACTATCTCTTAGCCAGTAGCTTGATCTCACTGGTAGAATCCTAACCTATACTTTGTCCTGATGGTCTGACTCCAAGAATTAGCTTGATTGACTAGCCTGTATTCGTCCTGATAGGCTGACTCCAAGACTGTGCTTTGCCCTGATTGGGTGACTCCTAGGCCGTCCTGACCCTTATTGGCTGTTTCTTGGCCAGGACTTTGTTCTGATTGCTTGAATCCTAGCCTGTACTCTGATCTATTGGCTGATTCCGAGCCTGTACCTTGCACTGATTGGCAGAATCCAACTTTGTATTGGGCCTTGATTCGCTGACTTCTAGACTGTGCATTGGCCTAATTGGCTGTAACTTAGCCAGTAGTTTGGCCTCTTTGGTTGACTCCAAGCCTATCCCTTCCCCTGAGTGGCTGATGCCAAGCTTGTACTTGGCTCTGATTGGCTGACTACTAGACTGTCCTTTGCTCTGAATGGCTGAATGCTAGCCTGCATGTTGCCTTGATTAGCTGAATCCTAGCCTATAGTATGTGTTGACTGGCTGACTCCAGTCTGTACTTTGCCTGATTGGCTGACTCCTAGCTATAGCTTTTCCTGATCGGCTGATTCCTATCCTGTACGCATTAGCCGCTTCTTAGCCAGTAATTCCTCGGATTGGCTGACTCTTAGCATTTACTTTGACATGATTGGCAGACTCCAAGCCCGTACCTTACCCTGACTGACTGACTCCGAGCACGTACCGGCCCTCTTAGCCAGTAGTTTGGGCTGATTGGCTGACTCCTAGCCTATACTTTGTCCTGATTGGGCTGATTTCAACCCTTTACTCTGCCAGATATGAGTCAATGATTCCAAGCATGCATTTTACCTTGACTGACTTCTAGCGTGCACCTGCCCTGCTTCTCTGACTCCAAGCCTATACTTTGTTCTGATTGGTTCACTTCGAGCCTATCCTTCGAGCCCTGATTGACGGAACCCTAGCATGTACTTTGCCCTGATTGGCTGTCTCTTAGCCAGTAGTTTGCTCTGGTTGGTTGACTCCTAGCCTGTACTTTGCTCTATTGGCTGACTCTAGCCTGTTCCTTGCCCTGATAGGCTAACTCCGAGCTTGTGCTTTGCTCTGGTTGGCTGACTTCTAGCCTGTAATTTGCTCTATTGGCTGACTCTAGCTTGTTCCTTGCCCTGATAGGCTGACTCTGAGCTTGTGCTTTGCTCTGGTTGGCTGACTCCTAGCCTGTACTTTGCTCTGATTGGCAGAATGTTAGCCTATAGTATGTCATTGTTGCCTGCCCCTAACTGGTACTTTTTCCTCATTGCCTGATTCCATGCCAGCACCTCACCATGATTGGCTGACTCCTAGCTCGTAAGTTACTCTGATTGGTTTACTTCTAGCCAGTTCTTGGCTCTGTTGGCTGACTTCTAGCCAGTACTTTGCCCTGATACGCTGACACCTAGCCTCTACTTTACCCTAATTGGCTGACTCGTAGCATCCTCTTTGATCTGACTGGCTGACATCTAGCACAGACTTTGTTCTGATTGACTGGAAACTAACCTCTACCTTGTTGGTACTGGCTGCCTCTCACCAGATAGGCTGAATCCGAGCAAATACATTTTCCTGACTGGCTGAATCCTAGATTGCACTTTGCCCTGATTGCCCACTCTAAGCTTCTAGCTTCCTGTGATTGGCTGACTGCTCGCCTGTAATTTACTTGAAGAAAGTACGGTAAACCACTAGGGGAGTCAGGGCTCACCTAAAATATATCATTTATGTTTATACATTGGGTGGGTGTGTGCCCAGTCCCTTCAGTGATGGCCAACTTGGAAACCCTGTGGTATGCCAGGTTCCTCTGTCCATGGGATTCTGCAGTCAAGAATCTTGGAAGGGGTTGCCATGCCATCATCCAGGGGATCTTCCCAACCTTGGATGGAACATGTGCCTTCTGCATTGCTCTCAGATCCATTACTGCTGAGCCAACTGCGAAGCCCATCAGTATACATTGAAGGATACTAACAGGTAGATTCAGGGGTTTACATCTGCTAGACAGAGCGCCTGAAGAACTAGGACAGGGGTTCATAATATGACACAGGAGACAGTGACCAAAACGGTCCCTAGAAAAAGAAAGGCAGTGATGCAAAGTCATTGTCTGAGAAGGCTTTACCTATAGATGGGAATGAAGAGAAGCGACAAGCAAGGGAAAGGAGGAAAGATACGAACAATGGAATGCAGAGTTCAAGAGAATAGCAAGGAGAAATAGATCTTCTTGCGTGAACAATGGAAAGAAGTAGAGGAAAACAATACAATGGAAAGATCTCAAGAGTACTGGAGATATCAAGGGACTGTTTCATGCAAGGAGTGGCACGATAAAACACAGAAACAGTAAGAACAGAACAGAAAAAGACGAGATTAAGAAGAGCTGGCAAGGATACACAGGAAAACTATACAAAAAGAGTCTTCACGACCTGTATGAGCACAGTGGTGTGGTCACAGACATCCTGGAGCATGAAGTCGAGTGGGCCCTAGGAAACTTTACTATAGAGCTAGTGGACGTGACGGAATCCAGCTGACCCACCTAAAATCCTAAAAGATGATGCTGTTAGAGTGCTGCACTCAGTAAGTCAGCAAATTTGGAAAACTCTGCAGTGGTCACAGGAAAGGGAAAGGTCAGTTTTCATTCCAATCCCAGAAAACGGCACTGCCAGAGAATGTTGACGTATTGGACAATAGCACTCATTTCATATACTGGAAAAAAAAAAGAAAGTTTACACTCAGTATCCTTCAAGCTAGTCTTCAGGAGTATGTCAACCGAGAACTCCCACATGTACAAGCTGGATGTAGAAAAGTCAGAGGAATGAGAGATCCAAATCCAATTGCTGACATTCGTTGGACCATAAAGCTTCATTGGACTACACTAAAGCATCTGTGTGGATCACAACAAGATGTGGAAAATTCTTAAAGAGATGGGAATACCAGACCACCTTACCTGCCTCCTGAGAAACCTGTATGTGGTTCAAGATGCAACTGTTATGGCAATTTGCTGCATGACTCAGGGAACTCAAACCCAGGCTCCCCAACCACCTAGAAAGGTGGGATGAGGGAGGTGGGAGGGATGTCAAGTGGGAGGGGACATAGGTAAACCTGAGACTGATTCATGCTGATGTTTTGTAGAAACCAACAAAATGCTGTAAAGCCATTATCTGTCAATTAAAAGGAAGTTACATTTAAAAAATAAAGCAACTGTTAGAACCTTACATGGAACAACCGACTGGTTTAAAATTGGCAAAGGAGTATGAAAAGGCTGTATATCGCCAGCCGGTTCATTCAGCGTTTAGGCAGAGAACATCATGCAACAAACACGCTGGGCTGGAGGAATCACAAGCTGGAATCAAGATTGCTGGGAGAAATGTCAGCAACCTGATATATGCACAGGATGCCACTCTACTGGCCGAAAGTGAGAGGAACTAAAGAGCTTCTTGATGAGAGTGAAAGGGGAGAGAGAGAGAGCTGGCTTAAAATTCAGCATTCCAAATAGTAAGATGAGGGCATCCAGTCCCATCACTTCATGGTAAATAAAGGGGGAACAAGTGGAAGCAGTGACTGATTTTATTATCTTGGGTTCCTGAATCACCAAGGATGGTGACTGCAGCCATGCCATTCAAAGAAGCCTGCCCCTTGGAAGGAACGCTGTGACAAACCTAGGCAGCGTATTCCAAAGCAGAGACATCATTTGCAAACAAAGGTCCTTCTAGTCAGAGCTATGGTCTTTCCAGTAGCCATGTACTGATGTGAGAGTTGGACCATAGCGCCGAAGAATTGATGCTTTGGAGCTGTGGTGTTGGTGAAGACTCTTGAGAGTCCCTTGGACTGCAAGGAGATCAGACCAGTCAATCCTAGAGGAAATCAACCCTGAATCTTCATTGGAAGGACTGATGTTGAGGCTGAAACTCCAGTGTTAGGCCATCTGATGCAAGGAGCCAACTCTTTGGAAAAGGCCCTGATGCTGGGAAACACTGAAAGCAAAGGGAGATGGAAGTGGAAGTGGATGAGCCGATTCGATGGCAACACTTACTCAATGGACAGGAATTAGAGCAAATTCCGGGAGACAGCTAAGGACAAGGAAGCCTGGCCCGTTGCAGGGTCCACGGGGTTGCAAATATCCCACAGGCCTAGCCACTGAGCAACAACAACAAGCAGTAGTTTGTCCTGATTGGCAGTCCCCTAGCCTGTAATTTTCTCTGATTGGCTGAGTGCTAGCCTGTACTTGCACTGATTGGCTGACTCCTAGTGTCCACTCTTCCTGGATTGTCTGACTCCAAATTTGTGCTTTACACTGATGGGGGTGACTTCAAGCTTCTGCTTTGCTCTGATTGGGTGACTCCTATGCTGAACTTTGCACTGGTTGGCTGATTCCTAGCCTGTCCTCTGGCCTGATTCGCCGACTCACTGCTGGTCCTTTGCTCTGATTGGCTGAGTGCTGGCCTGTGTTCTGCCTTGATTCCATGACGCCTAGCCTGTTCCTTGGCCTGATTGGATGTCTTCTAGGCAGTAGTTTGCTCTGATTGATCGACTCCTAGCCCATCCTTTCCCTTGATTGGCTGACTCCAAGCCAGTGTTTTGCCCCGAATGGCTGACTCCTAGATTGTGCCTTGTCCTGAGTGGCTGTCTTTAGCCAGTTCTTTGCTCTGATTGGTTGATCCTAGCCTGTATATTGTGTTATTGGCTGACTCCTAGCTAGTGCTTGTTTCTGATTGGCAGAATCCAAGCTTGTGCTTCACCCTGATTGGCTGACTTTGAGACTGTACCTTGCCTCAGTTGGTTGGGTCTTAGCCAGTAGTTTGCTCTGACTGGTTGAAGCTTAGCTTATCCTTTAATCTGAATGGCTGACGCCAAGGTTGTACTTTGGTCTGATTGAGTGAGTGCTACCCTGCAAATTGCCTAGACTGGCTGAGTCCTAGCCTGTACTTTGTCCTGATTGTCTGACTGCAAGCCTCCACTTTGCCTGTCTGGCTGACTCCGAGTCTGTGCCTTGCCTTGACTGGCTGACTCCAGGCTTGTAGGTGTGCTGAGTGGCTGAATCCTAGCCTATACTCTGCCCTGATTGTCTGACTCCAAGTTGGTACTTTGCCCTGCTAGGTTGAATTCAAGAGTTTACTTTGCTTTGATTGGTTGACGCCTATGCTGTACTTTGCGCTGATTGGCTGAGTGTTGGCCTGTATTTTGCCTTGATTGGCTGATGTCTAGCCTATCTTTTGGCCTTTTTTTACTGACTCAAAGCTAGTACTTTGCTCTGATTGGCTGAATGCTAACACGTGCTTTGCCTTGATTGAATGACTCCTAGCCAGTATCTTGCCCTGATTCGATGTCTCTTAGCCAGTAGTTGGCTCTAATCGATTGACTCCTAGCCTAGCCTTTGTTTTGATTGAACGACTCCGAGCCAGTACTTTGCCCTGAATGGCTGACCCCTAGACTGTACCTTGTCCTGATTGGCTGTCTCTCAGCCAGTTGTTTGCTCTGACTGGTCGACACCTAGAACATACACTGTCCTGATTGGCTGACTCCAGGCCACTCTTTTGCCCTGATTGGCTGGCTCCCAGCCTGTAGCTTGCCCGTATTGGCTGGAAATTAACGTGTTTGCTCTGATTGACTCCTAGCCTATACTTTGTTTTGATTGAACGACTCCAAGCCAGTACTTTGCCCTGAATGGCTAACTCCTAGCCAGTACCTTGCCCTGATTGGCTGTATCTTAGCCAGTCGTTTGCTCTGATTGCTGACTCCTAGCTTGTGCATTGCTCTACTGGCTGGCTCCTAGCCTGTACTTTTCTCTGATTGGCAGGCTTCAAGCTTGATACGTGGCCCTAGTGAATTACTTCTATATGGCACCGTGCCCTGACTGGCTGGCTCTTAGGTAGTAGTTTGCTCTGATTGGTTGACTGCTAAGCCTATTCTTTGACTGGAATGGCTGATGTCAAGGTTGTGCTCTGCTCTGATTGGCAGACTTGTAGCCTGTGCTTTGCTCTGAATGGCTGAGTGCCAGCCTGCAGCTGCCTTGATTGGCTGACTCCTAGACTATACTTTGTCCGCATTGGCTGACTCCAAGCCTGTCCTTGCCCTGTTTGGTTGAGTTCTACCGTGTAACTTGCCCTGACTGGCTGTCTCTTAGCCAGTAGTTTGCTCTGATTGGTTGACTCCTAGCATGTGTTTTGACCTGATTGGCTTACTTGAAGTCCGTATTTTTCCCTGATTTGCTGACACGAGTTTGTACCTTGCCCTGATTGACTATCCCTTAGCCAGTGGCTTGATCTCACTGGTAGAATCCTAACCTATACTCTGTCCTGATGGTCTGACTCCAAGAATTTACTTGATTGACTAGCCTGTATTTGTCCTGATAGGCTGACTCCAAGCCTGTGCTTTGCCCTGATTGGCTGACTCCTAGGCCGTCCCGACGCTTATTGGCTGTTTCTTGGCCAGTACTTTTTTCTGATTGCTTGAATCCTATGTACTCTGATCTATTGGCTGATTCCGAGCCTGTACCTTGCACTGATTGGCAGAATCCAACTTTGTATTGGGCCTTGATTCCCTGACTTCTAGACTGTGCATTGACCTCATTGGCTGTAACTTAGCCAGTAGTTTGGCCTCTTTGGTTGTCTCCAAGCCTATCCCTTCCCCTGAGTGGCTGATGCCAAGCTTGTACTTGGCTCTGATTGGCTGACTACTAGACTGTCCTTTGCTTTGAATGGCTGAATGCTAGCCTGCATGTTGCCTTGATTAGCTGAATCCTAGCCTATAGTATGTGTTGACTGGCTGACTCCAGTCTGTACTTTGCCTGATTGGCTGACTCCTAGCTATAGCTTTTCCTGATCGGCTGATTCCTATCCTGTACGCCTTAGCCACTTCTTAGCCAGTACTTTGCTCGGATTGGCTGACTCTTAGCACTTACTTTGACATGATTGGCAGACTCCAAGCCCGTACTTTACCCTGACTGACTGACTCCGAGCACGTACCGGCCCTCTTAGCCAGTAGTTTGGGCTGATTGGCTGACTCCTAGCCTATACTTTGTCCTGATTGGCTGATTTCAACCCTTTACTCTGCCAGATATGAGTCAATGATTCCAAGCATGCATTTTACCTTGACTGACTCCTAGCGTGCACCTGCCCTGCTTCTCTGACTCCAAGCCTATACTTTGTTCTGATTGGTTCACTTCGAGCCTATCCTTCGGAGCCCTGATTGACGGAACCCTAGCATGTACTTTGCCCTGATTGGCTGTCTCTTAGCCAGTAGTTTGCTCTGGTTGGTTGACTCCTAGCCTGTACTTTGCTCTATTGGCTGACTCTAGCCTGTTCCTTGCCCTGATAGGCTGACTCTGAGCTTGTGCTTTGCTCTGGTTGGCTGACTCCTAGCCTGTACTTTGCTCTGATTGGCAGAATGTTAGCCTATAGTATGTCATTGTTGCCTGCCCCTAACCGGTACTTTTTCCTGATTGGCTGATTCCATGCCAGCACCTCACCATGATTGGCTGACTCCTAGCCACTCCTGTGCCCTGATTGGCTGACTCCTAGCTAGTAAGTTACTCTGCTTGGTTTACTTCTAGCCAGTTCTTGGCTCTGTTGGCTGACTTCTAGCCAGTACTTTGTCCTGATACACTGACACCGAGCCTCTACTTTACCCTAATTGGCTGACTCTTAGCACCCTCTTTGATATGACTGGCTGACATCTAGCACAGACTTTGCTCTGATTGACTGGAAACTAACCTCTACCTTGTTGTTACTGGCTGCCTCTCACCAGAAAGGCTGAATCCCAGCATATACATTTTCCTGACTGGCTGAATCCTAGACTGCACTTTGCCCTGATTGCCCACCCTAAGCTTCTAGCTTCCTGTGATTGGCTGACTGCTCGCCTGTAATTTATTTGAAGAAAGTACGGTAAACCACTAGGGGAGTCAGGGCTCACCTAAAATATATCATTTATGTTTATACATTGGGTGGGTGTGTGCCCAGTCCCTTCAGTGATGGCCAACTCGGAAACCCTGTGGTATGCCAGGTTCCTCTGTCCATGGGATTCTGCAGTCAAGAATCTTGGAAGGGGTTGCCATGCCATCATCCAGGGGATCTTCCCAACCTTGGATGGAACATGTGCCTCCTGCATTGCTCTCAGATCCATTACTGCTGAGCCAACTGCGAAGCCCATCAGTATACATTGAAGGATACTAACAGGTAGATTCAGGGGTTTACATCTGCTAGACAGAGCGCCTGAGGAACTAGGACAGGGGTTCATAACATGACACAGGAGACAGTGACCAAAACGGTCCCTAGAAAAAGAAAGGCAGTGATGCAAAGTCATTGTCTGAGAAGGCTTTACCTATAGATGGGAATGAAGAGAAGCAACAAGCGAGGGAAAGAAGGAAAGATACGAACAATGGAATGCAGAGTTCAAGAGAATAGCAAAGAGAAATAGATCTTCTTGCGTGAACAATGGAAAGAAGTAGAGGAAACAATACAATGGAAAGATCTCAAGAGTACTGGAGATATCAAGGGACTGTTTCATGCAAGGAGTGGCACGATAAAACACAGAAACAGTAAGAACAGAACAGAAAAAGACGAGATTAAGAAGAGCTGGCAAGGATACACAGGAAAACTATACAAAAAGAGTCTTCACGACCGGTATAAGCACAGTGGTGTGGTCACAGACATCCTGGAGCATGAAGTCAAGTGGGCCCTAGGAAGCTTTACTATAGCGCTAGTGGATGTGATGGAATCCAGCTGACCCACCTAAAATCCTAAGAGATGATGCTGTTAGAGTGCTGCACTCAGTAAGTCAGCAAATTTGGAAAACTGCAGTGGTCATAGGACTGGGAAAGGTCAGTTTTCATTCCAGTCCCAAAGAACGGCACTGCCAGAGAATGTTGATGTATTGGACAATAGCACTCATTTCATACACTGGGCAAAAAAAAGAAAGGTTACTCTCAATATCCTTCAAGCTAGTCTTCAGGAGTATGTCAACCGAGAACTCCCACATGTACAAGCTGGATGTAGAAAAGTCAGAGGAATGAGAGATCCAAATCCAATTGCTGACATTCGTTGGACCATAAAGCTTCATTGGACTACACTAAAGCATCTGTGTGGATCACAACAAGATGTGGAAAATTCTTAAAGAGATGGGAATACCAGACCACCTTACCTGCCTCCTGAGAAACCTGTATGTGGTTCAAGATGCAACTGTTATGGCAATTTGCTGCATGACTCAGGGAACTCAAACCCAGGCTCCCCAACCACCTAGAAAGGTGGGATGAGGGAGGTGGGAGGGATGTCAAGTGGGAGGGGACATAGGTAAACCTGAGACTGATTCATGCTGATGTTTTGTAGAAACCAACAAAATGCTGTAAAGCAATTATCTGTCAATTAAAAACAAGTAACATTTAAAAAATAAAGCAACTGTTAGAACCTTACATGGAACAACCGACTGGTTTAAAATTGGCAAAGGAGTATGAAAAGGCTGTATATCGCCAGCCGGTTCATTCAGCGTTTAGGCAGAGAACATCATGCAACAAACACGCTGGGCTGGAGGAATCACAAGCTGGAATCAAGATTGCTGGGAGAAATGTCAGCAACCTGATATATGCACAGGATGCCACTCTAATGGCTGAAAATGAGAGGAACTAAAGAGCTTCTTGATGAGAGTGAAAGGGGAGAGAGAAAAAGCTGGCTTAAAATTCAGCATTCCAAATACTAAGTTGAGGGCATCCAGTCCCATCACTTCATGGTAAATAAAGGGGGAACAAGTGGAAGCAGTGACTGATTTCATTATCTTGGGTTCCTGAATCACCAAGGATGGTGACTGCAGCCATGCCATTCAAAGAAGCCTGCCCCTTGGAAGGAACGCTGTGACAAACCTAGGCAGCGTATTCCAAAGCAGAGACATCATTTGCAAACAAAGGTCCTTCTAGTCAGAGCTATGGTCTTTCCAGTAGCCATGTACTGATGTGAGAGTTGGACCATAGCGCCGAAGAATTGATGCTTTGGAGCTGTGGTGTTGGTGAAGACTCTTGAGAGTCCCTTGGACTGCAAGGAGATCAGACCAGTCAATCCTAGAGGAAATCAACCCTGAATCTTCATTGGAAGGACTGATGTTGAGGCTGAAACTCCAGTGTTAGGCCATCTGATGCAAGGAGCCAACTCTTTGGAAAAGGCCCTGATGCTGGGAAGCACTGAAAGCAAAGGGAGATGGAAGTGGAAGTGGAGGAGCCGATTCGATGGCAACACTTACTCAGTGGACAGGAATTAGAGCAAATTCCGGGAGACAGCAAAGGACAAGGAAGCCTGGCCCGTTGCAGGGTCCACGGGGTTGCAAATATCCCACAGGCCTAGCCACTGAGCAACAACAACAACAAGCAGTAGTTTGTCCTGATTAGCAGTCCCCTAGCCTGTAATTTTCTCTGATTGGCTGAGTGCTAGCCTGTACTTGCACTGATTGGCTGACTCCTAGTGTCCACTCTTCCTGGATTGTCTGACTCCAAATTTGTGCTTTGCACTGATGGGGGTGACTTCAAGCTTCTGCTTTGCTCTGATTGGGTGACTCCTAAGCTGAACTTTGCACTGGTTGGCTGATTCCTAGCCTGTCCTCTGGCCTGATTCGCCGACTCACTGCTGGTCCTTTGCTCTGATTGGCTGAGTGCTGGCCTGTGTTCTGCCTTGATTCCATGACGCCTAGCCTGTTCCTTGCCCTGACTGGATGTCTTCTAGGCATTAGTGTGCTCTGATTGATCGACTCCTAGCCCATCCTTTCCCTTGATTGGCTGACTCCAAGCCAGTGTTTTGCCCCGAATGGCTGACTCCTAAATTGTGCCTTGTCCTGATTGGCTGTCTTTAGCCAGTTCTTTGCTCTGATTGGTTGATCCTAGCCTGTATATTGTGTTATTGGCTGACTCCTCGCTAGTCCTTTTTTCTGATTGGCAGAATCCAAGCTTGTGCTTCACCCTGATTGGCTGACTTTGAGACTGTACCTTGCCTCAGTTGGTTGGGTCTTAGCCAGTAGTTTGCTCTGATTGGTTGAGGCTTAGCTTATCCTTTAATCTGAATGGCTGACGCCAAGGTTGTACTTTGGTCTGATTGACTGAGTGCTACCCTGCATATTGCCTAGACTGGCTGAGTCCTAGCCTGTACTTTGTCCTGATTGTCTGACTGCAAGCCTCCACTTTGCCTGTCTGGCTGACTCCGAGTCTGTGCCTTGCCTTGATCAGCTGACTCCAAGCTTGTAGGTGTGCTGAGTGGCTGAATCCTAGCCTATACTCTGCCCTGATTGTCTGACTCCAAGTTGGTACTTTGCCCTGCTGGGGTGAATTCAAGAGTTTACTTTGCTTTGATTGGTTGACGCCTATGCTGTACTTTGCGCTGATTGGCTGAGTGTTGGCCTGTATTTTGCCTTGATTGGCTGATGTCTACCCTATCTTTTGGCCTGATTTGCTGACTCAAAGCTAGTACTTTGCTCTGATTGGCTGAATGCTAACACGTGCTTTGCCTTGATTGAATGACTCCTAGCCAGTATCATGCCCTGATTCGATGTCTCTTAGCCAGTAGTTGGCTCTAATCGATTGACTCCTAGCCTAGCCTTTGTCTTGACTGATTGACTCCATGCCAGTACTTTGCCTTGAATGGCTGACTCCTAGACTGTACCTTGTCCTGATTGGCTGTCTCTCAGCCAGTTGTTTGCTCTGACTGGTCGACGCCTAGAACATACACTGTCCTGATTGGCTGACTCCAGGCCACTCTTTTGCCCTGATTGGCTGGCTCCTAGCTTGTAGCTTGCCCTTATTGGCTGGAAATTAACGTGTTTGCTCTGATTGACTCCTAGCCTATACTTTGTTTTGATTGAACGACTCCAAGCCAGTACTTTGCCCTGAATGGCTAACTCCTAGCCAGTACCTTGCCCTGATTGGCTGTATCTTAGCCAGTCGTTTGCTCTGATTGCTGACTCCTAGCTTGTGCATTGCTCTACTGGCTGGCTCCCAGCCTGTACTTTTCTCTGATTGGCAGGCTTCAAGCTTGATCCGTGGCCCTAGTGAATTACTTCTATATGATACCCTGCCCTGACTGGCTGGCTCTTAGGTAGTAGTTTGCTCTGATTGGTTGACTGCTAAGCCTATTCTTTGACTGGAATGGCTGATGTCAAGGTTGTGCTCTGCTCTGATTGGCAGACTTGTAGCCTGTGCTTTGCTCTGAATGGCTGAGTGCCAGCCTGCAGCTGCCTTGATTGGCTGACTCCTAGACTATACTTTGTCCGCATTGGCTGACTCCAAGCCTGTCCTTGCCCTGTTTGGTTGAGTTCTACCGTGTAACTTGCCCTGACTGGCTGTCTCTTAGCCAGTAGTTTGCTCTGATTGGTTGACTCCTAGCATGTGTTTTGACCTGATTGGCTTACTTGAAGTCCGTATTTTTCCCTGATTTGCTGACACAAGTTTGTACCTTGCCCTGATTGACTATCCCTTAGCCAGTGGCTTGATCTCACTGGTAGAATCCTAACCTATACTTTGTCCTGATGGTCTGACTCCAAGTATTTGCCTGATTGACTAGCCTGTATTTGTCCTGATAGGCTGACTCCAAGCCTGTGCTTTGCCCTGATTGGCTGACTCCTAGGCCGTCCCGACGCTTATTGGCTGTTTCCTGGCCAGTACTTTTTTCTGATTGCTTGAATCCTAGCCTGTACTCTGATCTATTGGCTGATTCCGAGCCTGTACCTTGCACTGATTTGCAGAATCCAACTTTGTATTGGGCCTTGATTCGCTGACTTCTAGACTGTGCATTGACCTCATTGGCTGTAACTTAGCCAGTAGTTTGGCCTCTTTGGTTGCCTCCAAGCCTATCCCTTCCCCTGTGTGGCTGATTTGCTCTGATTGGTTGACTCCTAGCATGTGTTTTGACCTGATTGGCTTACTTGAAGTCCGTATTTTTCCCTGATTTGCTGACACAAGTTTGTACCTTGCCCTGATTGACTATCCCTTAGCCAGTGGCTTGATCTCACTGGTAGAATCCTAACCTATACTTTGTCCTGATGGTCTGACTCCAAGTATTTGCCTGATTGACTAGCCTGTATTTGTCCTGATTGGCTGACTACTAGACTGTCCTTTGCTTTGAATGGCTGAATGCTAGCCTGCATGTTGCCTTGATTAGCTGAATCCTAGCCTATGGTATGTGTTGGCTGGCTGACTCCAGTCTGTACTTTGCCTGATTGGCTGACTCCTAGCTATAGCTTTTCCTGATCGGCTGATTCCTATCCTGTACGCATTAGCCGCTTCTTAGCCAGTACTTTCCTCGGATTGGCTGACTCTTAGCACTTACTTTGACTTGATTGGCTGACTCCAAGCCCGTGCTTTACCCTGACTGACTGACTCCGAGCATGTACCGGCCCTCTTAGCCAGTAGTTTGGGCTGATTGGCTGACTCCTAGCCTATACTTTGTCCTGATTGGCTGATTTCAACCCTTTACTCTGCCAGTTATGAGTCAATGATTCCAAGCATGCATTTTACCTTGACTGACTTCTAGCGTGCACCTGCCCTGCTTCTCTGACTCCAAGCCTATACTTTGTTCTGATTGGTTCACTTCGAGCCTATACTTCAAGGCCTGATTGACGGAACCCTAGCATGTACTTTGCCCTGATTGGATGTCTTCTAGGTATTAGTTTGCTCTGATTATCGACTCCTAGGCTATCCTTTCCCTTGATTGGCTGACTCCAAGCCAGTGTTTTGCCCCGAATGGCTGACTCCTAAATTGTGCCTTGTCCTGAGTGGCTGTCTTTAGCCAGTTCTTTGCTCTGATTGGTTGATCCTAGTCTGTATATTTTGTTATTGGCTGACTCCTAGCTAGTGCTTTTTTCTGATTGGCAGAATCCAAGCTTGTGCTTCACCCTGATTGGCTGACTTTGAGACTGAACCTTGCCTCAGTTGGTTGGGTCTTAGCCAGTAGTTTGCTCTGATTGGTTGAGGCTTAGCTTATCCTTTAATCTGAATGGCTGACGCCAAGGTTGTACTTTGGTCTGATTGACTGAGTGCTACCCTGCATATTGCCTAGACTGGCTGAGTCCTAGCCTGTACTTTGTCCTGATTGTCTGACTGCAAGCCTCCACTTTGCCTGTCTGGCTGACTCCGAGTCTGTGCCTTGCCTTGATCGGCTGACTCCAAGCTTGTAGGTGTGCTGAGTGGCTGAATCCTAGCCTATACTCTGCCCTGATTGTCTGACTCCAAGTTGGTACTTTGCCCTGCTGGGGTGAATTCAAGAGTTTACTTTGCTCTGATTGGGTGATGCCTATGCTGTACTTTGCGCTGATTGGCTTAGGGCTAACATGTGTTTTGCCTTGATATAATTATTGTTTGCCGGTAGTTTACTCTGATTACTTGACTCCTAGAATATACACTGTCTAGATTGGGTGACTCTCGGCTGATCTTGTACCCTGATTGGCTGGCTCCCATTGTGTAGCTTGCCGTAATTGGCTGGCTCTCTATGTGTTTTCCTATGATTGATTGACTCCTAGCCTATAATTTGTTTTTAGTGACTGACTCCTTACTTATTCTTTATCTTGATTTATTGACTCCAAGCCAGAACTTTGCCCCAAATGCTTAACCCCCAGCCTGTACCTTGCCCTGATTTACTGTCTGTTATGCAGTAGTTTGCTCTGATTGCTTGACTCCTAGCCTGTACATTGCTCTACTGGCTGGCTCTTAGCCAGTTATTTTCTCTGATTGGCAGGCTTCTAGGTTGATACTAGGCCCTAATTTGATGACTTCAAGATGGTACCCTGCACAGATTGACTGGCTCTTAATTCCAGTGCTCTGACTGATTGACTCCTAGCCTATACTTTGTCTTGTTTGTTTGACTCCAAGCCAGTACTCTGCCCTGAATGGCTAACTCCTAGCCTGTGTCTTACCCTGATTGGCTGTCTCTTAGCCATTAGTTTGCTCTGATTGCTTGACTCCTTGCCTGTACAGTGCTCTACTGACCCTTATCCTGTACTTTTCTCTGATTGGTAGTCTTCAAGCTTGATTCTTGGCCCTAATTGGATGACTTCTAGATGGTAACTTGAACTGGTTGGCTGTCTCTTAGCCAGTAGTTTGCTCTGATTCATTGACTCTTAGCATTTACTTTGCCCTGATTGAGTTGCTGTAAGTCCACATTTGTCCTGATTGTTTGACAACCAGCTTATACATTGCCCTGATTGGATATCTCTTAGCCAGTAGTTTGAGCTGATTGGTTGAGGCCTAAGAAATACTTTTTCCTGATTGATTCTTAGCGCGTATTGCCGTGATTAACTGAAACCTAACTTATTCTTTGTTCTGATTGTCCAAGCTGGTACTTTGCTCTGTTTGGCAGACTCCTTGCCTACTCTTTACACTGATTGGCTGACTCTAAGTTTGTGCTTTGCTCTGATTGACTGAATCCTTGCCTGTACTTTGTCCTTATTGTCTGACTCCAATTTTATACTTTGCCCTGATATTGACTTCAAGCTTCTAGTTTGCTCTGATTTAATGACTCCTAGGCTGTACTTTGCATTGATTGGCTGAGAGCTAGCCTGTTTTTACCTTGATTGGCTGACTCCTAGCCTATCGTTTGGCCTGATTCGCTCACTCCAAGCTGGTACTTTGCTCTGATTGGCTGCACTCTAGCATGTGTTTTGTCTATATTGAGCTAACGTCTAACCCTTAGCTTGTACATTGGTATGATTGGCAGATTCCAAGCTTGTACTTGATTGTACCCTGATTGGCAGATTTTTAGACTGTTCCTAGCCCTGTCTTATTGGCTCTTAGCCAGTAGTTTGCTCCGATTGTTTGACTTCTAGTTAATCCTTTGCCCTGAATGGCTGACACCAAGATTGTACTTTGCTCTGATTGGTTGAGTGCTACCCTGCATTTTGCCTTGATTGACTGAGCCCTAGCCTATACTTTTTCCTGACTGTCTGACTCCAAACCTCTACTTTGCCTGGTTGGCTGACTCAGATCCTGTACCTTGCCTTGATTGTCTGACTCTTAGCCAGTAGTTTACACTGATTGGTTGACTCCTAGAATATCCTGACTTCATTGGCTGACTCCAGGCCAGTGTTTTGCCCTGATTGGCTGGCTCCTAGTCTGTGAAAGTGAAAGTTGCTCAGTCGTGTCTGACTCTTTGCGACCCCAAGGACTGTATAGTCCTTGGAATTCTCCAGGCCAGAATACTGGAGTGGGTAGCCTTTACCTTTCCCAGGGTATCTTCCCAACCCAGGGATGGAACCCAGGTCTCCCGCATTACAGACAGATTCTTTACCAGCTGAGCCACAGAGGAAGCCTAGTCTGTAGCTTGCCCTAATTGGCTGGCTCTTAACCAGAAGTTTGCTCTGATTGATTGACTCCTAGCCTGTACATTGCTCTGTTGGCTGACTCCTAGCTTGTACATTGCTCTGATTGGCAAAATCCAACTTTGTATTAGGCCCAGATTTGCTTACTTCTAGACTGTTCATTGTCCTAACTGGCTGTATCTTAGCCAGTAGTTTGGTATCTTTGGCTGACTCCAACCTTCTACTTTGTTCTGATTGGCTGACTACTTGCCTCTACTTTGCTCTGAATGGCTGAATGCTAGCTGGCATTTTGCCTGGATACCTGAATCCTAACTTATATTATGTCTTGATTGGCTGCCTCCAGCCCTATACTTTGCCCTGATTGACTGAACCTAGCCAGTACTTTTCCCTGATTGGCTGACTCCATGCCTGTACTTTGTCCAGAATGGCTGACACTTAGCCCATACCAGATGGTCAATACCAAAATCACATTGATTATATTCTTTGCAGCCAAAGATAGAGAAGCTATATACAGTCAGCAAAAACAAGACCAGAAGCTGGCTGTGGCTCAGCTCATAAACTCCTTATTGCAAAATTCAGACTTAAATTGAAGAAAGTAGGGAAAACCACTAGCCCATTCAGGTATGACCTAAATCAAATCCCTTATGATTATACAGTGGAAGTGACAAATAGATTCAAAGGATTAGATCTGATAGAGTGCCTGCAGGACTATGGAGTGAGGTTCATAACATTGTACAGAAGGCCATGATCTAAACCATCCCCAACAAAAAGAAATGCAAAAAGGCAAAATGGTTGTCTGAGGAGGCCTTGCAAATATCTGAGAAAAGAAGAGAAGCTAAAGGTAAAGGAGAAAAGGAAAGATATATACATCTGAATGAAGAGTTCCAAAGAATAGCAAGGAGAGATAAGAAAGCCTTCCTCAGTGATCAATACAAATAAATAGAGGAAAAGAATAGAATGGGAAAGACTAGAGATCTCTTCAAGTAAATTAGAGATACCAAAGGAACATTTCATGCAAAGATGGGCAGAGTGGAGGACAGAAACGGTATGGACCTAACAGAAGCATAAGACATTAAGAAAGAGGTGGCAAGAATACACAGAAAAACTATACAAAAAAGATCTTAATGACCCAGATAACCACGATAGTGTGATCTCTGACCTAGAGCCAGACATCCTGGAATGCGAAGTCAAGTGGGCCTTTGGAAGCATCACTACGAGCAAAGCTAGTGGAGTTGATGGAATTCCAGCTGAGGTATTTCAAAACCTAAAAGATAATGCAGTGAAAGTGCTGCACTCAATATATCAGCAATTTTGATAAATGTAGCAGTGGCCACAAGACCGGAAAAGGTCAGTTTTCATTCCAATCTCAAAGAAGGGCAATGCCAAAGAATGTTGAAGCTACTGGACAGTTATGCTGATTTTGTATGCTAGTAAAGTTATGCTCAAAGTCCTTCAAGCTAGTCTTTAGCAGTACGTGAGCTGAGAACTTCCACATATACAAGCTGGATTTAGAAAATGCAGAGAAATCAAAGATTCAATTGCTGATATTCATTGGACCATAAAGAAAGCCAGGGAATTGCAGAAAACCATTTACTTTTGTTTCATTGACTACACTAAAGCCTTTGACTATGTAGATCACAACAAGAGATGGGAATACCAAATCACCTTACCTCTCTCCTGAGAAACCTGCATGTGGTTCAATAAGCAGCTGTTAGAACCTTACATGGAACAACAGAGTGGTTTAACATTGGCAAAGGAGTACAAAAAGGCTATATACCACCATCCTGTTTATTTAACTTTTAGGCAGAGAACATCATGTGAAATGCCAGGCTGGATAAATCACAAGCTGGAATCAAGACTGCTGGGAGAAATAACAACCTCACATATGCAAACGATACCACTCTAATGGCAGAACGTGAAGAGGAACTAAAGAGCCTCTTGTTGCAGCTGAAGGAAGAGAGTGAAAAAGTTGGCTAAATCTCAACATTCAAAAAATTAAGATCAGGGCATCAAATGCCATCACTTCATGGTAAATAAAGGGGGAAAAAGCGGAAGCCGTGACTGATTTTATTATGTTGGGCTCCAAAATCAGTGGGCATGGTGACTGCAACCATGAAATTAAAAGATGCCTGCCCCTTGGAAGGAAAGCTATGACAAACCTAGAAAGCCTATTCAAAAGCTGAGACGTCATTTGCAAACAAAGGTCCGTCTAGTCAAAGCCACAGTGTTTCCAGGAGCCATGTCCAGATATCAGAGTTGGACCATAAAGAAGGCTGAGCACCTAAGAATTGATGCTTTTTAAATGTGTTGCTGGAAAAGCCCTTTTAGAGTCCTTTGGATTGCAAGGAGATCAAAGCAGTCAATCTTAAGGAAATCAGTACTGAATATTC
This sequence comes from Cervus elaphus, assembly GCF_910594005.1. Taxonomy (NCBI): domain Eukaryota; kingdom Metazoa; phylum Chordata; class Mammalia; order Artiodactyla; family Cervidae; genus Cervus; species Cervus elaphus. The sequence goes on along the minus strand of NC_057848.1, from coordinate 42,768,026 downwards.
ATTGGAAGGAGTGATGCTGAGGCTGAAGCTCCAGTACTTTGTCTACCTGATGCTAAAAACATATTCTGTGGATAATGCCCTGATGCTGGTTGATTTCTAGCCTGTAATTTGCCCCGATTGGCTGACTCCATGCTTGCCCTTTGCCCTGATTGACTGACTCTTCAGCTGTACTTTGCTCTGATATGCTGCATGCTAGCCTGTAGTTTGCCCTGATTGGCTGTCTCCTAGCCTGTCCTTTGCCTTGACTGGCTGACTCCTAGCCTTTACTTTGCCCTGACTGGCTAACTCTTAGCCCATACTTTAACTGAAGAAAGTATGGAAAACCACTAGGCCATTCAGGTATTACCTAAATCAAATCCTTTATGATTATACAGTGGAGGTGATGAATAAATTCAAGGAATTAGATCTGGTGTACAGATTGCCTGACATGCTGTAGTGTGAAGAATATTCATTGAAAGGACTGATGCTGAAGCTGATGTTGAGTGAGACACAACTTAGTGACTGAACATCAACATCAAAATATTTTTTCATGACACTATATCCCTGAGTTCACTCCCTTTCAGTGGACATATGGATACACATACTGAGTCAGTGCTTCAGAAGGATGCATGTCAAACACTGGTTACCTTTAGGGATGAAATTAGATTTGGAGATGCCTGATGAAAGGGAACTTTTACTTTATTCTTTTGTTTTTGTTTTCTTTTTTAGATACTGATGGATTCATGTAGGATGGACCAAGAGATTGTCATACAATTGTCATTGTTGTTGAGTGAAGTGATTCAGATAAAGACAAATATCATATGATATAACTTATTTGTGGGATTTAAAAAAAGATACATGTGCATGCTAAGTTGCTTCAGTCATGTCCGAGTCTTTGTGACACTATGGACTGTGGCCCACCAGGCTCCTCTGTCCATGGGTATTCTCCAGGCAAGGATACTGGAGGGGTTGCCATGCCCTCCTCCAGGGGATCTGATCTATCCAGGGATTGAACCCCTGTCTCTTACTTATATCTCCTGCATTGGCATGTGGGTTCTTTACCACCAGTGCCACCTGAAGCCAAAAAAAGAGTACAAATAAACTTATTTACAAAACAGAATTAGAGTCACTGATATAGAAAACCATTTTATGATTACTAATAAGATTGGGGGAGGGATAAATTGGGAGATTGAAGTTGACATATACACATTACTATGTATAAAATAGATAATTAATAACAACCTACTGTAGAGTACAGGGAATTCGCCTCCTCAATACTCTGTAATGACCTACATGGAAAAGAATCTAAAAAAGAGAGGATAGACAACTGAATCCCTTTTCTGTACAGCAGAAACTAACACAACATTGTAAATCAGCTATACTCCAAAGTTAATTTTGGAAAAGAAAAAAGAATGGATTCATTCATGTATTACTTATGCCATTAATAATAAATTTACATTTTAATACCTGAACTCGAAAAGTCTGATTTCTTCAATTTTTCCACTCTTTTGTCTATGTATCTTTTGCACCTGCTTCCATTCAAGTCATTCTTTTACTCAGTAATCATTGAGCACCTACTGCATGCATGGCAATGTGTTAGACACTGAGGGTATATAAGAAATTTAAAATATGATTTGGTTTCTGTTGATTAGCAGCTTTAAATACGTGTAGGAGAATTTCAGGGCAATCCCTCCCCCAAAGTAATAATACTAGTATATGATGGATAAGATCAGACATTAAAAAATAATTTAAGGGCAAAATATTTCCGAGGTCCAAAGCAGGAAGAGTAAGAAATTGATTGTAACTTAACAGAGAATTCTAAGCTAAAGAAAAGATGTGTCCACCTGAAGGAAAACAGTCAACATTAGACAAAGAGAAACAGGAATTGGAGAGAAAAGGGGTTTGACAGGGCCCACCCTGTGCTATCAAGTCTGAAGTCCTCACTCAGCTTCTTGAGATGTCTGAGCCTCTTGTCTTGTGTAGGTCTGAATCCCCAAATGGTGCCCCCAGCCCAGGAGTGCGACGGGGAGAGGCAGGGACTCCTGGGGTTCTGCAGCTAGAGAAGCTTAGCAGGAAGAGTTAAGGAACAAGTCCAAACTACAGTCCATCAGGCAGAGGCTGCAAACTAAGCCCCCATGAGCAAATGCTGAAACAAGGGATCAGACACCAGTGGATGCAAGGCTGGGTTGTGAGCTGACAGTTTGCTGTCAGCCAGGGTCATGCTCAAGTGAGGCTGAGTTGTACACAGTCAGAGTGGATCCAGCACAAAGGGATCAACCATCTTGAGGCGGATCCCTGAGGCACTAGCTGTGTATTCAGGGCACTAGGCAGCATATTCAGGGCAGGCAGTATATCACTGTAGTGCAGATGAATGCATCTGGCTTCCAGTGCTTACTGGCCTTGCACATTACAGCCATCCACCTAAGCCCTTTGCTCTGGTTCTTGGTCACTAAGAAACCTTCTGATTAAATGTTGCCCCCACATAGATCTACCTACTGGGAGATAGTTGGCTGGCTAGCCAGCATGAATAGGCTTTCTCTCTAAGCCTCTGTTTCTCATTGTAATGCTTTTTCCTAACGGACATATATTTTATGATGTTCTCTTATTACAAAAGTAATAGATACTAATTGTAGAAGATGTACACAAGCAAAAAGAGAGCATAAAGGTCACCCATAGTCCCACAACCTGGTAACATCTACGGTTAATACTTTCACAATCAGTAGTTTGGATCCCCTTTATATGTATATTTATCTACGGTACATATGTACATATGTACAGTACATATATCTAGTACATATACATATAGTCATATGTGCTAAATATTTACTTTTGGTATTCTTTAGTTTTCTTTTTTTGATTTGAAAGTTCTTCAATGGTGCAAGTGATAACAGGAGTATATTTTTAGAAAACTTTTATTTTGTATTGGGGTATAGCAGATTAACAAACAGTATTGTGATAGTTTCAGGTGCACAGCAAAGGGACTAAGCCATACATATACATGTATTCATTCTTCCCCCAAACCCCCCTCCCATCCAGACTGCCACATGACATTGAGCAGAGTTCCATGTGCTATACAGTAGATCCTTGTTGGTTATCCATTTTATTTTTTTTTTTTTTTTTTTTTTTTTTAATTTTTTTATTAGTTGGAGGCTAATTACTTCACAACATTTCAGTGGGTTTTGTCATACATTGATATGAATCAGCCATAGATTTACACTTATTCCCCATCCCGATCCCCCCTCCCACCTCCCTCTTCACCCGACTCCTCTGGGTCTTCCCAGTGCACCAGGCCCGAGCACTTGTCTCATGCATCCCACCTGGGCTGGTGATCTGTTTCACCATAGATAGTATACATGCTGTTCTTTTGAAACATCCCACCCTCACATTCTCCCACAGAGTTCAAAAGTCTGTTCTGTATTTCTGTGTCTCTTTTTCTGTTTTGCATATAGGGTTATCATTACCATCTTTCTAAATTCCATATATATGTGTTAGTATGCTGTAATGTTCTTTATCTTTCTGGCTTACTTCACTCTGTATAATGGGCTCCAGTTTCATCCATCTCATTAGGACTGATTCAAATGAATTCTTTTTGACAGCTGAGTAATATTCCATGGTGTATATGTACCACAGCTTCCTTATCCATTCATCTGCTGATGGGCATCTAGGTTGCTTCCATGTCCTGGCTATTATAAACAGTGCTGCAATGAACATTGGGGTGCACGTGTCTCTTTCAGATCTGGTTTCCTCAGTGTGTATGCCCAAAAGTGGGATTGCTGGGTCATATGGCAGTTCTATTTCCAGTTTTTTAAGGAATCTCCACACTGTTTTCCATAGTGGCTGTACTAGTTTGCATTCCCACCAACAGTGTAAGAGGGTTCCCTTTTCTCCACACCCTCTCCAGCATTTATTGCTTGTAGTCTTTTGGATAGCAGCCATCCTGACTGGCGTGTAATGGTACCTCATTGTGGTTTTGATTTGCATTTCTCTAATAATGAGTGATGTTGAGCACCTTTTCATGTGTTTGTTAGCCATCTGTATGTCTTCTTTGGAGAAATGTCTGTTTAGTTCTTTGGCCCATTTTTTGATTGGGTCATTTATTTTTCTGGAATTGAGCTTCAGGAGTTGCTTGTATATTTTTGAGATTAATCCTTTGTCTGTTTCTTCATTTGCTATTATTTTCTCCCAATCTGACGGCTGTCTTTTCACCTTACTTATAGTTTCCTTTGTAGTGCAAAAGCTTTTAAGTTTCATTAGATCCCATTTGTTTAGTTTTGCTTTTATTTCCAATATTCTGGGAGGTGGGTCATAGAGGATCTTGCTGTGATTTATGTCAGAGAGTGTTTTGCCTATGTTCTCCTCTAGGAGTTTTATAGTTTCTGGTCTTACATTTAGATCTTTAATCCATTTTGAGTTTATTTTTGTGTATGGTGTTAGAAAGTGTTCTAGTTTCATTCTTTTACAAGTGGTTGACCAGTTTTCCCAGCACCACTTGTTAAAGAGGTTGTCTTTTTTCCATTGTATATCCTTGCCTCCTTTGTCAAAGATAAGGTGTCCATAGGTTCGTGGATTTATCTCTGGGCTTTCTATTCTGTTCCATTGATCTATATTTCTGTCTTTGTGCCAGTACCATACTGTCTTGATGACTGTGGCTTTGTAGTAGAGTCTGAAGTCAGGCAGGTTGATTCCTCCAGTCCCATTCTTCTTTCTCAAGATTACTTTGGCTATTCGAGGTTTTTTGTATTTCCATACAAATTGTGAAATTCTTTGGTCTAGTTCTGTGAAAAATACCGTTGGTAGCTTGATAGGGATTGCATTGAATCTATAGATTGCTTTGGGTAGAATAGCCATTTTGACAATATTGATTCTTCCAATCCATGAACACGGTATGTTTCTCCATCTGTTTGTGTCCTCTTTGATTTCTTTCATCAGTGTTTTATAGTTTTCTATGTATAGGTCTTTTGTTTCTTTAGGTAGATATACTCCTAAGTATTTTATTCTTTTTGTTGCAATGGTGAATGGTATTGTTTCCTTAATTTCTCTTTCTGTTTTTTCATTGTTAGTATATAGGAATGCAAGGGATTTCTGTGTGTTAATTTTATATCCTGCAACTTTACTATATTCATTGATTAGTTCTAGTAATTTTCTGGTAGAGTCTTTAGGGTTTTCTATGTAGAGGATCATGTCATCTGCAAACAGTGAGAGTTTCACTTCTTCTTTTCCTATCTGGATTCCTTTTACTTCTTTTTCTGCTCTGATTGCTGTGGCCAGAACTTCCAAAACTATGTTGAACAGTAGTGGTGACAGTGGGCACCCTTGTCTTGTTCCTGATTTCAGGGGGAATGCTTTCAATTTTTCACCATTGAGGGTGATGCTTGCTGTGGGTTTGTCATATATGGCTTTTATAATGTTGAGGTATGTTCCTTCTATTCCTGCTTTTTGGAGAGTTTTAATCATAAATGAGTGTTGAATTTTGTCAAAGGCTTTCTCTGCATCTATTGAGATAATCATATGGTTTTTATCTTTCAATTTGTTAATGTGGTGTATTACGTTGATTGATTTGCGGATATTGAAGAATCCTTGCATTCCTGGGATAAAGCCCACTTGGTCGTGGTGTATGATTTTTTTAATATGTTGTTGGATTCTGTTTGCTAGAATTTTGTTAAGGATTTTTGCATCTATGTTCATTAGTGATATTGGCCTGTAGTTTTCTTTTTTTGTGGCATCTTTGTCTGGTTTTGGAATTAGGGTGATGGTGGCCTCATAGAATGAGTTTGGAAGTTTACCTTCTTCTGCAATTTTCTGGAAGAGTTTGAGTAAGGTAGGTGTTAGCTCTTCTCTAAATTTTTGGTAGAATTCAGCTGTGAAGCCATCTGGTCCTGGGCTTTTGTTTGCTGGAAGATTTTTGATTACACTTTCGATTTCCTTGCCTGTGATGGGTCTGTTAAGATCTTCTATTTCTTCCTGGTTCAGTTTTGGAAAGTTATACTTTTCTAAGAATTTGTCCATTTCATCCAAGTTGTCCATTTTATTGGCATAGAGCTGCTGGTAGTAGTCTCTTATGATCCTTTGTATTTCAGTGTTGTCTGTTGTGATCTCTCCATTTTCATTTCTAATTTTGTTAATTTGGTTCTTCTCTCTTTGCTTCTTAATGAGTCTTGCTAATGGTTTGTCAATTTTGTTTATTTTTTCAAAAAACCAGCTTTTAGCTTTGTTGATTTTTGCTATGGTCTCTTTAGTTTCTTTTGCATTTATTTCTGCCCTGATTTTTAAGATTTCTTTCCTTCTGCTAACCCTGGGGTTCTTCATTTCTTCCTTCTCTAATTGCTTTAGGTGTAGAGTTAGGTTATTTATTTGGCTTTTTTCTTGTTTCTTGATGTAAGCCTGTAATGCTATGAACTTTCCCCTTAGCACTGCTTTTACAGTGTCCCATAGGTTTTGGGTTGTTGTGTTTTCATTTTCATTCATTTCTATACATATTTTGATTTCTTTTTTGATTTCTTCTATGATTTGTTGGTTATTCAGAAGTGTGTTATTTAGCCTCCATGTGTTTGAATTTTTAACAATTTTTTTCCTGTAATTGAGATCTAATCTTACTGCACTGTGGTCAGAAAAGATGACTGGAATGATTTCAATTTTTTTGAATTTTCCAAGACCAGATTTATGGCCCAGGATGTGATCTATTCTGGAGAAGGTTCCGTGTGCACTTGAGAAAAAGGTGAAGTTGATTGTTTTGGGGTGAAATGTCCTATAGATATCAATTAGGTCTAGCTGGTCCATTGTGTCATTTAAAGTTTGTGTTTCCTTGTTAATTTTCTGTGTAGTTGATCTATCCATAGTTGTGAGTGGGGTATTAAAGTCTCCCACTATTATTGTGTTACTATTAATTTCCTCTTTCATACTCGTTAGTGTTTGCCGTACATATTGCGGTGCTCCTATGTTGGGTGCATATATATTTATAATTGTTATATCTTCTTCTTGGATTGATCCTTTGATCATTATGTAGTGTCCTTCTTTGTCTCTTTTCACATCCTTTATTTGAAAGTCTATTTTATCTGATATGAGTATTGCGACTCCTGCTTTCTTTTGGTCTCCGTTTGCATGAAATATTTTTTTCCAGCCCTTCACTTTCAGTCTGTATGTGTCTCTTGTTTTGAGGTGGGTCTCTTGTAGACAGCATATATAGGGGTCTTGTTTTTGTATCCATTCAGCCAATCTTTGTCTTTTGGTTGGGGCATTCAACCCATTTACATTTAAGGTAATTATTGATAGGTGTGGTCCCGTTGCCATTTACTTTGTTGTTTTGGGTTCACGTTTATACAACCTTTCTGCATTTCCTGTCTAGAGAAGATCCTTTAGCATTTGTTGAAGAGCTGGTTTGGTAGTGCTGAATTCTCTCAGCTTTTGCTTATCTGTAAAGCTTTTGAGTTCTCCTTCATATCTGAATGAGATCCTTGCTGGATACAGTAATCTAGGTTGTAGGTTATTCTCTTTCATTACTTTCAGGACGTCCTGCCATTCCCTTCTGGCCTGGAGGGTTTCTATTGATAGATCAGCTGTTATCCTTATGGGAATCCCTTTGTGTGTTATTTGTTGTTTTTCCCTTGCTGCTTTTAATATTTGTTCTTTGTGTTTGATCTTTGTTAGTTTGATTAATATGTGTCTTGGGGTGTTTCGCCTTGGGTTTATCCTGTTTGGAACTCTCTGGGTTTCTTGGACTTGGGTGGCTATTTCCTTCCCCATTTTAGGGAAGTTTTCAGCTATTATCTCCTCGAGTATTTTCTCATGGCCTTTCTTTTTGTCTTCTTCTTCTGGAACTCCTATGATTCGAATGTTGGGGCGTTTCACATTGTCCCAGAGGTCCCTGAGGTTGTCCTCATTTCTTTTGATCCTTTTTTCTTTTTTCCTCTCTGCTTCATTTATTTCCACCATTTTATCTTCTATCTCACTTATCCTATCTTCTGCCTCCGTTATTCTACTCTTGGTTCCCTCCAAAGTGTTTTTGATCTCATTCATTGCATTATTCATTTTTAATTGACTCTTTTTTATTTCTTCTAGGTCTTTATTAAACAATTCTTGTATCTTTTCAATCTTTGTTTCCAAGCTATTTATCTGTAACTCCATTTTGTTTTCAAGATTTTGGATCATTTTTATTATCATTATTCTAAATTCTTTTTCAGGTAGATTCCCTATCTCCTCCTCTTTTGTTTGACTTGGTGGGCATTTTTCTTGTTCCTTTACCTGTTGGGTATTTCTTTGCCTTTTCATCTTGTTTAGATTGCTGTGTCTGGAGTGGACTTTCTGTATTCTGGAGGTCTGTGGTTCCTTTTTATTGTGGAGGATTTACCCAGTGGGTGGGGTTGGACGTTTGGCTTGTCAAGGTTTCCTGGTTAGGGAAGCTTGCGTCAGTGTACTGGTGCGTGGAACTTGATTTCTTCTCTTTGGAGAGCAATGGAGTGCCCAGTAATGAGTTTTGAGTTGGGTCTATGTGTTAGGTGTGACCTTGGGTAGCCTGTATGTTGACATTCAGGGCTATGTTCCTGTGTTGCTGGAGAATTTGCGTGGTATGTCTTGCTCTAAAACTTATTGGCTCTTGGGTGGTGGTTGGTTTCAGTGTAGGTATGGAGGCTTTTGGACGGTCAGTTATCACTTAAAGTTCCATGTAGTCAGGAGTTTTCTGGTGTTCTCAGGTTTTGGGCTTAAGTTTCCTGCCTCTGGATTTCAGTTTTATTCTTCCTGTAGTCTCAGGACTTCTCCAACTATACAGCTCTGATAATTAAACTTCTAGGTTAATGGCGAAAAGATTCTCCCCCGTTAGGGACACCCAGAGAGGTTCACAGAGTTACATGAACAGGAGAAAAGGGAGGAGGGAGATAGAGATGAGTAGGAGGAGAAAAAGGGGGACTCAAGAGGAGAGAGACAGATCTACGCAGCTGTCTGTTCCCAGAGTGTTCTCGTATCTCAGACACCTACAAGGATTCACAGAATTGGATGGGGAAGAGAAGGGGAAAAGAGGAAATAGAGGTGTTCTGAGGTAGAAAACAGAGAGTCAAGATTGGGAGGGAATAATCTTCGGTTTTAAGATAGGGCTTCTCTTTTTTTTTTTTTTTTGTAAGGTTATAGTGTAGTGAAGATGAAAATGAAGAGTAGTAGAGGAGTACTAGAGGACTTTAAAAGAAATAAGAGAAAAAGAAAAATAGAAAATAGAAGAGAAAAAGGAAAGAAAAAAAAAAAGAAGAAAAAGGAGAAGAAAAAAAAAGAAAAAAAAAAAAAGAAAGAAAAAAAAAAATTTTTTTTTCCCCTAATTAAAAAAATCGTAAAAATCTATGAAAATGAAAGTTAAGGAGTAATGGGGGAGTAATAGGGAATTTTAAAGGAAAATAAAAGAGAAAAAATAAAAAAGAAAAATATAAAAAGAAAAAAAAAATTTTTTTTTTTTCCCTTACTTAGAAAAAACAGAAAAATAAAAAAAAAAGTAAAAATATGTCTAGGAATTTCTCTGGAGCTGTTGCGGTCAGTGTGGGTTCGGCTCAGTTTCAGATAGCTCCTCGTTCCAGCTTGCACTTCTCGATATCTACAGGGCCCTTCCGGTGAAGTCGGTGTTTTCTTCAGGGATTTTAATCTGTTGCACCAGTCCCTTCTGAAGCGGTTCCCTTTGTTTATTTGGCTTCTGTTTGCCGGTCTCTTCAGAGGCTCATTTCCGCCCTGACACCGGCGGCCGGAGGCGGAGTCTTATTCAGGTAGCTAGTTCCGTTGCGCTGCTGGGAGGGGCTGACACTGCGGGGCGGGGCTGACGCTGCGGGGAGGGGCTGGCCCTGCGGGGGCGGGCTGGCGCTGCCGGAAGGGGCTGACGCTGCTTTCTCCGTCTGCGCTGCTCAGGTTCCCGGCTGTTCTATATGGAGCGCGCCCCGCGCTGCGCGAGGTTCCAGCCCTCGGGTGTTACACAAAAGCGCGGAAGGAAAAGCTGCGCCTGCTCTCTGTGCCTTCCCCGTCAGAGCGGTCCAGGCAGCCAGGGGCTTGGTGGGCGCGCTATCCCCAGGTGTGGCGCACCCACTCCCTTCCGCGGACCCAGTCTCAGTTTCCGCTGGCGCCAGGCGGGTGCGCGCGCCTTCCGCCCTCCGCGTCCCCAGCCCCAGTCCCCGCCCCGCGCCGGTCGGGTGCCTGCGCCCTGTGTCTCGCCGCGACCTTCCCCTCCCCCCTGCCTCCTGCCTCCGGCGGGGCTGGGCCGGTCCGCAGCCTGCGAGCTCTTCTCGGGACTTTCCCCGTCCCTTTGTTCTGCGAACGGCCGGCAGTGTGTTCCGGCCAGTCAATTTTCTCTCTCTCCTTTGGTCTCCCACAGTTCAAGTTGGCACCTCACAGAAGCTCCCCCCGATTGTCCTCAGGGCACTCAGGCCCGGACCCTAGCCCAAGCAAGGCCGCCTAAGACTCCCTTCCCGGGACGGGTCTCCGTCCTTAGCTCTTTTGTCTCACTTTTTATCTTTTATATTTTGTCCTACCTCCTTTCGAAGACAATGGTCTGCTTTTCTGGGCGCCTGATGACCTCAGCTAGCGATCAGAAGTTGTTTTGTGAAGTTTGCTCTGCATTCGGTTATTCTTTTGATGAATTTGTAGGAGAGAAAGTGGTCTCCCGGTCCTACTCCTCCGCCATCTTGGCTCCTCCCTCTGGTTATCCATTTTAAATACAGCAGTGTGTACATGTCAATCCAAACTCCTTAACTACTCCTTTCCCCCCATCCTTCCCCCTGGTAACCATAGTTTCATTCAACATGAATACATTTTTATAAAAGATTTTAACATAATCTAGAACTACATAGGGTAAATGGGAAAGACCCCAGAAAGCAACTTAGAATAAATAGCTTCCGTGTTTATCATTGCAGTTCTCTATGAATTTAGATGTCTATATTCTATATTAATAAAATTAATAAAATTTTAAAATTAATCTAAAAATTAATTTTTAAATTAATCTAAATAAATAAATAAATTAAATTAATCTATATTAATAAAATTAATAATTTTTTTAAAAATTTAAAATTAATTTAAAAATTAATAAAATTTTTAAAATTTTAAAAAATCTAGGATCCTTCTGAAAGGTTGCTGCTACGAGCCATGAATGACACCAGGATTCTTGGCCTCCAGAGGAGAGGAATTCGATCCAGGGCCAGTGACGAGGCTTGATCACTCAGAGCTTTTAGTGTAGCAAAGTTTTATTTTTTTATTTTTGCAAAGTTTTATTAAAGCATAAAAGAGATAGAGAAGGCTTCTAACATAGACATCAGAAGGGGGCAGAAAGAGTGCTCCCTTGCTAGCTTTTAGCAAGGTGTTATATACCTATAGGGCTTCCCTGGTGGCTCAGAGGTTAAGCATCTGCCTGCAATGCGGGAGACCTGGGTTCAATCCCTGGGTCAGGAAGACCCCTCGAGAAGGAAATGGCAACCCACTCCAGTATTCTTGTCTGGAGAATCCCATGGACGGAGGAGCCTGGTGGTCTACAGTCCACAGTGTCACAAAGAGTCGGACACGACTGAGTGACTTCACTTTCTTTCACTTCACTTTCATATACCTATTAGCACTGCTAATTAGAGAAAGGAAATGCCTCAAAAATGAGAGTTGCACCAGGCCCCTCACCCAGAACGTGCATTTTGAGATACTATTGGCACAAGGTGAGTCATCCCAAGCCATAAAACAATTGACATGAATCTTGAAGAAAGGCAGATTTCCAAGCAAATACATAGTTCATTAACATAGCTTAAGAAAAACATTTCCATAGGAAAAACACAGTGGTTAGCTTAAGGTTTGAGATAAAGTTAAGTTCAGGTGGAAACAGGTGTCACCATGACAACACAGGATTAGAAGAGACAGGAAAAAAAAAGTCTGCCACTTGCAGTTTATTTCCTTCTGCCGCTTGGGGACCTCTGGCCTCCCTACTGAGGCTATTAACACCCTCACTTCCATCATGCATTTTAGTAACTGTTATTTTTACTAAAGATTCTACCATGAATTTCTCATCATGTTGATAAACACAGTTTGCCTGATCATTTTTAATAACCACATAGTATTCCACAGTATGAATGCACTGTGATTTATTTAATATTCTGTGGTTGAACATCTAGGTTGTTTTTCATCCTTCTACTATTATAAACAATGCTTCAATAGCTATCCTCCTGTTTATACCATTAATGGTCATTTTCTTGGAATAAAATTTGTGGAGTCCAACAGTGTGAACATTTGCAGATCCAATTGCCATCCACCAAGGACATAGCATTCTACACACCCAGCACCAGAATATGACAGTGCTCATTTTCCTCAATCCTTACCCACACTGGGTATTCTTTTTCCAGGGAGAATTAAGCTTTATTTTTTCAAAAACTTTTTATTTTGTATTGGGGTATAACCAATTAACAAACAATGTTGTGATAGTTTGAGGTGAACAGCAAAGGAGCTCAGCCATACATATACATGTATCCATTCTCCCTCAAACTCCCCTCCTATCCAAGCAGCCACATAACATTGAGCAGAGTTCCATGTGCTAAACAGTAGGTCCTTGTTGGTTATCCATTTCCACACTGGGTATTTTTTTTTTCACTTCTACCACTTTATTGCTACCAACCCATCTCCCTCCACCCTTGTGCACACATGCTCAGTCATGTAACCCCATGGACTGCAGCCCGCCAGGCTCCTCTGTCCATGGACTTTTCCAGGCAAGAATACTGGAGTGGGTTGCCATTTCCTTCTCCACACACTGGGTATTTTTAACCACTGCCAATCTATGGGCATAGTAAGGCAGTTCACTGTTGCTTTGATTAGCATTTTAAATGTTCCTGAGATTTATTCATTTATTTAACAAATATAATTCAGGGCCTACTATGTGCCAAACACTGTATTTGGCACCAGAGATACAATGGTGAACAAAAATAGCCACAGATGTTGATATTATGGAGCTTACAAGCTAATGAAAGAGATAGACATTAATCAAATGATCCCATAAATAGAAAAAACTGCAACCGTGATAAGGGTTATGGAGAAGAAGTACAAAGAGCTCTGAGAGCATAAAATAGGGCACTTGGGCCATCAGGCTTTTGAACTGTGGTGTTGGAGAAGACTCTTGAGAGTCCCTTGGACTGCAAGGAGATCAAACCAGTCCATCCTAAAGGAAATCAGTCCTGAATATTCATTGGAAGGACTGAAGCTGAAGCTCCAATATTTTGGCCACCTGATGCGAAGAACCGACTCATCTGAAAAGATCCTGATGCTGGGAAAGATTGAAGGCAGGAGGAGAAGGGGATGACAGAAGATGAGATGGCTGGATGGCATCACCAACTCGATGGACATGAGTTTGAGCAAACTCCAGGAGTTGGTGATAGACAGGGAAGCCTGGTGTGCTGCAGTCTATGGGGTCACAGTCAGACATGACTGAGTGACTAACTGAACTGAACTAGGCAATCAGGGAAGGCTTCTCTGAGGAAGTGATAACTGGTAGCTGAAGGGAGAGTTTGAGTCACCAGGTGAAGCAGGGAATGAAGCAGCCATAGAGGGAACAGCAGGTGCAAAGATCCTGTGGTAGGAGGGAGCATGGTGAGGCACTTGAAAGCAGTCTAGTGGACTTGAAGCGCAAAAGGACAGATCTGAAAGATAAGCAGGGACTAGGACATTTGGGGTGGTTGAAGGGGTTAAGTATTTTGGTCTTTATCTTAAGTGCAAAGGGAAATCATTGAAGAGTTTAAAGCAGGAGAATGACATGATAGATTTGCAGTATGAAAAGATCACTGTGGCGCCAGTGTAGGGAACAGATTGGCAGGGAACCCGAGTGGATGCACATAGACCATCCAAGAAGAAGGTAGTTGAGATGAGTGATGATGAGAGAGGTTTGAAGTAGCAGGCAGTTTTATGGATGAAGAGCAACTCACAGATACAAACAGGTAGTATCAGGACAAATATGTATGGAACTAAGAATCAAGCTGAAAATGAATCATCACCCAGTCCTGCCAGTCTCCATATGGAATCTCTCTTGCATCTATAACACAAACCCTGTTTCAACTCACTCATCCTCTCCTGCCCAGACCATGCACCAATCACTTGTGTGGTATCAGTCTCACCTCCAATTTCTTTCTTGTACCTGTCATTATAGAGATTTTTCTTAATAATAGCTTTTTTGAGATATAATTCACATGCCATACAATTTACCTGTTTAGAGGGGATAGTTCAATGGCTTTTTAGTGTTTCACAGATATGGGTAACTGCGAGAAATAATAAATTCAGTATTTTTGAAGAAATTCCTCAGCTTACCAGAAGGATAATGAAATGAAATTTCTCCAAAATATTCTAGAAAAGCTATTTGGAAATCAGTATAAGTTTGTAATGTGTTCTAAAATTGAGATTTATTTGTAATAAAGTTTTATTAAAGTATAAAGGAGATAGAGAAAGCCTCTGACATAGGCATTAGAAGCGGGCAGAAAGAGTGCCCCCCTGCTAGTCTTTAGCCAGGTGTCATATAACTACCAGCAGTCTGCTAATTAGAGAAAGGAAATGTCTCAAAACTGAAGAGAATAGCACCAGGCCCCTCACCCACAACATGCACTTTGAGATAACCTTAGCATCAGGTGAGTTGTCTGGGACCACAAAATGATTGACAGGAATCTTGAAGAAAGGCAGGTTTCCAAGCAAATACACTTTCATTAACATAGCTTAAGAGAACATTTGCATGAGTAAAACATGCCGGTTGGTCAAGTCTGTTCTGAGTCTTAGGCAGAACCAACTTGAAGACAGAGTCTGGGGTAAATGTATAGTACATTAACATAGCTTAAGACAAACATTTCCATAAGAAAAATGCATTGGTTAACTCAGGGTTTGAGAATAGGTAACTTCAAGTGAAACCAGGTGTCATTATGGCAACACAGTATTTTAAGAGAAACCTCTTTTTAAATTTGTATAGAGAAGAAAAAAAAAAAATATATATATATATATATATATCGCTAGTTTGTTTTTTCCTGCTGCTTAAGAGAGATAAAAATGTCTGACACTAGCAGCCTATTTTCTCCATTTGGAGAGCCCTGGCCTTCCTGCCTGTTAAGTCAAACTAGATCAGCCAAGTAAAAGACTGAAGGTTTGTGGGGGCAGGGGCCCAAAAAGTCCAGTAGGTATTCTAGAGGGGACTTCTTGAGAGTAAAGGAGTTTAGGGCTGGTATATTGAGGGCAACACTGCCGGATGTTGAGGGTTTGAGGGAAAAGATAGAATTTGCCCCTGATTTTTGTTGAAGGGGACCTGGGAGGTCTCTTGCTTAGTTTCCCAGAATAGGTTTTCTTTTTTTTTTTTTCAATATCAAATTTAGATTTACACTCTTTGGTCCAATGCATTTCTCTATGGCAGCAAGGGCAGATTTTTGGAGGTTTTCTTACGTTTTCTTAGGGCAGCCTCTTTTTAAATGGTACTTATCTCCACATGTAAAACATCTATTATTTTCCTATTCTTAAGGCAGCAACCATTGTTTCAGCTAGCATTTGCATCTTTTGAGTTTCTGATTCTATATTGCGACAAGCCTTCAAATAATCAAAAATAGTCCCTGTATCAAGAATTGGGGCTATAGCCCTTTGACATTCCTGATTTGCATTATCATAAGCAAGTAATTTCTCTAGTTGCTTTTTAGCTTCTTCTCCAATTACTGTACGGGAGATAGCAGTTTCTAATCTAGCTAAGAAATCGGCATACTTTTCATTAGGTCCCTGCAATATTTTAGTGTAGCTACCTGTAGGCTCCCTTTGAGGAGTAATTCGATCCTAAGCTTCAAGGGCCACTGTTTTTAATTGATCATGCAACAAAGGAAGGCATCGTATTTGAACTTCTATAGCGTCAAATTGTCCGGTGCCAGTTAACATTTCAAAAGTAATTTGGTTTTGGGGAGGGCCAGCTCGAGCATTTCTGTTAGCATGATCTCTGGCTATATCTTGAAACCACATAGTCCATTGAAGATACTCTCCTGGTTTAAGGAGAGCTTTTACTAAAATCCGCCAATCATAGGGAATGAAGTTTCCAACAGAAGACGCCAGAGCATTTAGAATCTCTCTAGTAAAAGGCGAATGTGGGCCATACATAGTTACAGCCTTTTTCATTTGTTGCATGTGAAAAAAGTTAATACCTTCATATTGAGGTATTATCTGCCCTTGAGCATCAGCATTTATTAAAACTGGAAAGGCAGAAAAACCATCGGCTTTAGAGACTTGTGATTGCAAAGCCAGCGATTCAGAGAGCCTCTGTGGCGAAGGGGGTAGATTATTGTTATTCAGAAAGGTGTTGTCGGTTTTAATGTTAAAAAGTGTCTTAAGGGAGTCGTTGTCAGAATCCTTAGGTTTTATGGAGGGAGAGACTTTGGGATATGTGCCCTCAGGCAGGGGAGGAGCGCTTGGAGCAACCCGGGCAGGGTTGGTAGGAAAATGTTGAAGTATCTTTTGTTGTTCTAATTGGGCCTTTTGTCAGGTATCATCGTCTAATTCATACCCATGTAATAAGTGTTCTGCCTGTTGCCAAATATCATGAAGGCTAGAATTACCTTGAAATGGCAGAATCACAGTTTCAATGAGAGCCCATAGGGGCCAGAAATCTATCGGAACTACCTTCATTAGGGAACCAAGGGTTACATTCAACCACTGTCTGAAGGCAAGCCTCTATTCTCTGGCATGAAACTGAAAATCCCTGAACTTTAAATAAGTGCTGAAGTAAAGTAGAAAAGTGAGGGGGCTTTCCAGCCAATTGACCCGTGTCTTAGTACTTACCGGCCTCAGTAGGCCCTGGGGGGTCACTCCATCCGAAGTCACGTGTACCAGAGCCCCTGTTTCTGGGCGCCACTTGTTGGTCCTTTAATGGACCAGAACCTGGTGGTCCGGAGAGTAAGAGAGAGAAAGAGGCTGATATCCCCTGGTTTACGCGGAAAGCCAATAGAGTCCTGTTCTTAGGGCTCTGCACGTAGGCACCAGGTGCCCTCTCGAGTGGGTGAAGGCACAGTGCGCCTTCTCGAGAGGGTCTTAGAAGCCCGGGCAAGAAAGTGAGCTCAGCGGGCCTCTGCGCTCCAAGGAATTAGCCAGAAACAGAGAAACAGAGAGAGAGAAGAAAGAAAGAAAGACACGGGGACCAAAGCTCTGATGGAGCAAAGGTGTTTTAATCAACTACAGAATACTGTAGTTATTCTCAGCAAAGATAAAGATTAAAATTCCAGACTTACAAAACATAAGATGATCCCTATCAAAGAGAGAGTTGCAAACAATCACCTTTTACCGTATGGCTCATAAAAAGGAAGAGGGTACTTATCACCATAATGAGAAATGCCTGGATTCCTCAGCCCAAGGAAAGGCGTGCCTCTCCTCTTAATTCCTGAATATTCAGGAATCAATAAGGGCCAGAGGGTTCCTGACAGATCCAAAACAGCACACAGGAAGCCTCTTGTTAAATGCTTCCTGACAGGTAATCATCATCACTTATCTAATTTTAGAACATTTTCACCACCTCAAAAAGAAATCCCACAGCCATTAGCACTCAATTCCCATTCCCTTCCAACCTTCCCAGCTCTTGGCAATACTAATGTACTCTCTTGTCTCTGTAGATTTCCCTCTTCTGAACACTTCATAAAATTAGAATCATACAATATATGATCTTTGGTGACTGGTTTCTCTTACTTAGCATCATGTTTTCAAAGTTAATCCAAGTTGTAACATGTATCAGTACTTTATTCCTTTTGATTGTAGGATAATATCCCATTGTCTAGATACACTACATTTAAGTCATCAATATTCACTGATTGATGGACATTTGGATTGTTCTGACTTTTGGGCTATTATGATTCATGCTGCTATGAACATTCATGTACTGGTTTTTAGTCAATGTATGTATTCATTTCTCTTGGGTCTATATCTAGGAATGGAATTGCTGGGTCATATGGTAGCTCTGTGCTTAACATTTGAGGAACTGCCAGACTGCTTTCCAAAGTGGCTGCACCCTTATACATCACTGCCAGCTATGAATGAGGGTTTTGATGTCTCCACTTATTTGCCAACACTTGTTATTATACGTCGTTTTGCTTATAGCCATCCTAGCAGGTGTGAAGTAGGTCTATCTCAGGATTCAAAGTACAGTTCACTGAAGGCTAGTGAAGTTGAGCATATTTTCATAAAATTATCCACAACTTGTCTATTTTCTTTGGAGAAATGTCTATTCAGATCCTTTGCTTCTTCTTGTTTTTTTAACTTTTACTTACTTATTCGGCTACACCAGATCTATGTTGCAGCACATAGGACCTTTAGTTGCAGCATGCAAACTCAGCGGCGTCATGTGGGATCTAGTTCCCTGACCAGGGATCGAATCCCAGCCTCCTGCACTGGGATTGCTGAGTCTTAGACACTGGATCACCAGGCAAGTCCCTCCTTTGCGTATTCTTTTATTTTATTTTTTTTTTTTAGGTATAGCTGACATATAACATTGTATTAGTTCAAGTATGCTGCTGCTGCTGCTAAGTCACTTCAGTCGTGTCCAACTCTTTGCGACCCCATAGACGGCAGACCACCAGGCTCCCCTGTCCCTGGGGTTCTCCAGGCAAGAACACTGGAGTGGCTTGCCATTTCCTTCTCCAATGGATGAAAGTGAAAAGTGATAGTGAAGTCGCTCAGTCGTGTCCAACTCCTACTGACCCCATGGACTGCAGCCTACCAGGTTCCTCCATCCATGGGATTTTCTAGGCAAGTGTACTGGAGTGGGGTGCCATTGCCTTCTCTGCAGTTCAGGTATACAACATAATAATTTGATGTTTGTTTATATTGTGAAATGATCACCATAATAAGTCCATCACTGTACATTAGTCAGTTCAGTTCAGTTGCTCAGTAGTGTCTGACTCTTTGCAATCCCATGGACTGCAGCACACCAGGCTTCCCTATCCGTCACCAACTCCCAGAGCCTACTCAAACTCATGTCCATGGCATTGGTGATGCCATCCAACCATCTCATCCTCTGTCGTCCCCTTCTCCTCCTGCCCTCAATCTTTCCCAACATCAGGGTCTTTTCAAATGAGTCAGTTCTTCACATCAGGTGGCCAAAGTATTGGAGTTTCAGCTTCAGCATCAATCCTTCCAATGAACATTCAGTACTGATTTCCTTTAGGATGGACTGGTTGGATCTCCTTGCAGTCCAAGGGACTCTCAAGAGTCTTCTCCAACACCACAGTTCAAAAGCATCAATTCTTCGGTGCTCAGCTTTCTTTATAGTCCAACTCTCACATCCATACATGACTACTGGAAAAACCAGTGCTTTGACTAGACAGACCTTTTTTAGCAAATTAACGTCTCTGCTTTTTAATATGCTGTCTAGGTTGGTCATAGCTTTTCTTCCAAGGAGCAAGCGTCTTTTAAGTTCATGGCTGCAAAATAATAATAATAATAATTTCATGGCTGCAGTCACCATCTGTGGTGATTTTGGAGCTCCCCAAAATAAGAGTCTTTCACTGTTTCCATTGTTTCCCCATCTATTTGCTATGAAATGGTGGGACCGGATGCCATGATCTTTTTCTGAATGTTGAGTTTTAAGCCAACTTTTTCACTTTCCTCTTTCACTTTCATCAAGAGGCTCTTTAGTTCTTCTTTGCTTTCTGCCATAAGGGTGGTGTCATCTGCATATCTGAGGTTATTGATATTTCTGCCAGAAATCTTGATTCCAGCTTGTGCTTCTTCCAGCCCAGCGTTTCTCATCACGTACTCTGCATAGAAGTTAAATAAGCAGGGTGACAATATACAGCCTTGACGTACTCCTTTTCCTATTTGGAACCAGTCTGTTGGTCCATGTCCAGTTCTAACTGTTGCTTCCTGACCTGCATACAGGTTTCTCAAGAGGCAGGTCAGGTGGTCTGGTATTCCCTATCTCTTTCAGAATTTTCCACAGTTTATTGTGATCCACACAGTCAAAGGCTTTGGCATAGTCAATAAAGCAGAAGTAGATGTTTTTCTGGAACTTTATCACCGTGCATAGTTACACTTGCTTTGCCCTTTTTAAACTGAGTTATTTTTCTTTTTTAAACTGAGCTATTTTTTCTTTTTGAGTTGTAAGAGTTCTTTACATACTTTAATTATAAGGCTCTTATTTGGATACACGATTTACAAATATTTTCTCCCATTCTGTGGGATATTTTTTACTTTCTTAATGGTGTCTTTTAAGATACAATTATTTTCTTTTTAGTTTTGTTGAAGTCCAATTTATCTATTTTTTCTTTCTTGCTTATGGTTTTGGTGTCATACCAAAAAGAACCTATTGTCTAATACATGGTCACAAAGATTTACTCTTATGTTTTCTTCTAAGAGTTTTATAGTTTTAGCTCTTGCATTTAGGTTTTGATTAATTTTCAGTTAAGTTTTATATATGGTATGTGGTAACGGTCCAACTTCATTCTTTTGCATGTGATATTCTATTGTCCCAGCATTATTTGTTTATTTATTTTCCCAGCTTAATCGAGATTTTATTGCCATATGCTGCTATATAAATTTAAGGTGTACAGCATAATGGTTTGACTAAATGTATCATGAAATGCAATTGTTTTCTTAATTTCATTTTTGAATGTTCACTGCAAGTAGATAAAAATACAACTGACTCTTGTGTGTTCATCTTGCATTCTGCAACTTTGTTTAATTCATTTATTAGTTCTAATTGTTTACAGTGAATTGCTTAGGATTTTCTATATATGAGATCATGTCATCTGCTAATGGAGATAGTTTTACCTTCTACTTTCTAATCTATGCATCTTTCATTTTCTTTTCTTGTTTAATTGCCCTGGCTAAAGCTTCCAATACAATGTTGAATAGAAGCGATGAGAGTAGACAGTTTGTTGTGTTCTTGATCTTATGGGGGAAAGCATGCAGTCTTTCACTATTAACCATGATGTTAGCTATGTTAGCTATGCATTTTTCTTAGATGCTCTTTATCAGAACGAGGAAGTTCCCTTCTATTCCTAGTTTATCATAAAGAAGCATTGAATTTTTCAAATGCTTTTCCAACATCTATTGAAAGGATCTTTTCTGTTTTTTGTTATATTGATATGATGTGTTACATTCTTAATTTTCAGATGTTAAACCAACCTTGCATCCCTGGGATAAATTCCACTTTGTCAAGGAGTGTGGGTTTAGTCGTTCAGTTGTGTCTGACTCTTTGCAACCCCATGGACTACAGCATGCCAGGCTTCCCTGTCCATCACCAACTCCTGAGCTTACTCAAACTCATGTCCCTATAGTCAGTGATGTAATTCAGCCATCTCATCCTCTGTTGTCCCCTTCTCCTCCTGCCTTCAATTTTTCCCAGCATCATGGTCTCTTGAAACGAGTCAGTTCTTCGCATCAGGTGGCCAAAATACTGGAGTTTCAGCTTCAGCGTCAGTCCTTCCAATGAATATTCAGGACTGATTTCCTTTAGGATGGACTGGTTGGATCTCCTTGCAGTCCAAGGGACTCTCAAGAGTCTTCTCCAACACCACAGTTCAAAAGCATCAATTCTTCGGTGCTCAGCTTTCTTTATAGTCCAACACTCACGTCCATACGTGACTACTGGAAAAACCATAGCTTTGACGAGACAGACCTTTGTTGGCAAAGCAATGTCTCTGCTTTTTAATATGCTGTCTAGGTTTGTCATGGCTTTTCTTCCAAGGAGCAAGTGTCTTTTAATTTCATGACTGCAGTTGTTGCCTAGACTATCTCTAAACTCAACTGTTCCTTTCCCAGGGAACTGTTACTCAGGGTACAAGGCCTAGGAAAGTTTTCCAAACCCACATCTGATTAACTTGTTACTCTTCCATGGTCTCTCAGTACCCTGTGCCTATGGACCTCTGCTTACTGCATGGCACATCTCCTCTAGAAAAAAATTGGAAATGTGTCTGTCTCCCTCACCAGACTGGAAGCTCCCTGAGGGCACCAACAGATCTAGGTCATCTCTATTTTTCCAGCAGCCATCATAGATTGGCCTGAGCAAAGAGGGGAGTGTTAAATTTTATTGAATAAACAAACAAGGGCCCAGGCTCCACTGATGCTCAAGCCAGTGTGTTTATGACACTATTAAATGAAGAGGCAAGAAAAGAGTTTGTATACACTGGTCATAGCTGTATAAAAACAGACATGTGGGCTTTGAATATTAAGAGATATTTAGGAGGTGAGATAGATTGGTTTTTGTAAGATTGTTATGAGGGTTGAAGAGGAAAGATGACTCCTATGATTCTGATCTGTGTTACAGGATAGATGGTGGTTCTGTTCTCTAAGAAGTGGATCACTGATGAAAATCAGGTTGAGGGTCAAGAGCAGGAAGGGGATGATGTATTTGTTCTTGAATTTGTTGAGTTTATTTCTTTTGAAATATCTAATGCTGATGTCAGATGGATCCATGAGGCTGGAGTGAGATAGTTTGGGTTGGAGGTGCAAATATGTACCTTTTTGGATATTGTCCTCAACACTATTTTTTATTTTTTTATGGCACCACACAGCCTGTGGGATCTTGCTTACCCAACCAGGGATCGAACCCATGCCCCCTGCATTGGAAGCATGGAGCCTTAACCACTGGACCACTAAGAAAGTCTCATCAATAGTTTTTAATAGCCAGCAGAAAAGAATTTTACATGTCTCTTTATTACAGTGATCAAAAGTGGAAGGCATAGCATTAGAAGTAAAACTCAGGGAAGATGATCCTGCAAAGGTGACCAAACACATGGGTTTCAAGTGGTCTAGTTTGACTGAAAAAGAGAACTCAGAGTACCCAGGAGAATGAATGAACTGTATGTCCTCATCCAAGATGTGTGACATGGCCTGAGAAAGGGGGAGTGTTTGTTTGTGTCTGCTTGAGAAGTTTAGCAAAATTAACTAATCTAATTTACTTAAGAACTAATACAGCACTTATTATGTGCCAGTACTATTCTAAGCATTTTACAAATTTCAACGTATTTCATCCTCATAACAACCCCCTAACACAGGTCATCTTATTATCATTATCTGAATTTTACAGGGAAAGAAACTAAGGCACAAAGAAGTTAAAAATTTTGCCTAAGATGCATAGCTGGCAAGGGGCATTGATACTTAAACCTAAAGGGTCTGACTCCAGAGTCTTTTTTTTTTTAGTGCCAACCCACACGAATCAGGTCTCAACCAGTTTTTTATTAAATTTTTTTTAAAGTTTTTTATTGGAGTATACTTTATTACTGGAGAAGGAAATGGCAACCCATTCCAGCATTCTTGCCTGGAAACGTCCATGAACAGAGAAGTCTGGAGGGCTACAGTCCATGGGGTCACAAACAGTCAGACACAGCTGGGCAACTAGCACAAAGCATGTGGCCAATTAACCGTGTTGTGATAGTTTCAGGGGAACAGGGAAGGGACTCAGCCATACACATGCATGTAGCCATTCTTTCCCAAACTCCCTTCCTATCCAGGCTGCCACATAACCTCGAGCAGCTCCCTGTGCTATACAGTAGATCCTTGCCCAACCAGTTTTTTTAAAAGGACTGTAAAAAGTTCTAAACATGGAAAAGTTCACTTGTTATACATAGAGCATCTGCTTTGAAAGGCAAATAAGATTTCAACAATGTATTCAATCCAAGAGAAATTTGGTGGGCCCAGCTGTCATTGCCGCATGCCTCATGCCATGAATTTTGCAAGTCCGGTTCACCACGTGATGTGATGGAGAAAGCAATAAAGACTATGAATTTCCTCTGTGCTCACATCTGTAATCATGAGTGCTTTGGGAGCTATTTAGAAGAGATTGATCCCAGGTATGGAGATTTACTGAGCTGCCATCTCCAATCAAGGACTTTTTGGAATCAGAGGCCCCAAATCCAATTTGCTAGACCTCCAGTGATTCACAAGATTATATTTCCTTATGGATATGACAAGACATTAGAGCACATTGAACTTGAAACTGCAGGGGACAAACAAAAACTCTGTTGATTTGTTCAAGGAAATGCAGACGCTATCTGGACACCTGGATGGGCAGATGGGGACTGGAAATCCCTCTTTTTCCACTGCTGAACTGTCTTGGGTTCAATGCATTCCTAGATTGTAAAGAAGTCTGTAATAGATTTGGTGGAAAGAAGTCACAATTTTGTGATGGTTCCCTTCCCTGGATGTAGGAGGAGGGATACAGAGGAGAGTCCACACCACAGGATCCTGCGAGCCCGGGACTGGAAGAGGGAGTCTCTTACCTCAGGCCAGATATGCAGAGTCAGGAACCTGTAAGCCAGAATGACCAGAGCAATAACAGCAGGGGCAGAGCCAGCCTCCAGGACTGAGCCATGCTTGGCAGGTGCCAGGAATGGTTGATTGTCCTGTATTTCGTGCATCCCTGGTAGGGTGCAGACTGCCCAGGAGAGTTTAAGGCACAGTAATGGGATGGCCAGAAGAGGTTGATAGGGTTTTTTTTTTCTAGTATAATAGCTTTGTCCTTGCTAAGTAGCTTCAGTCATGTCTGACTCTTTGCCACTCTGTGGCCTGTAGCCCACCAGGCTCCTTTGTCCATGGGATTCTCCAGGCAAGAATACTAGAGTGGGTTGTCATTCTCTTCTCCAAAGGATCTTCCCAACCCAGGGATTGAACCCCTGTCTCTTACGTCTCTTGCATTGCAGGCGGATTCTTTACCACTGAGCTATCAGAGAAGACTATAATAGCTTTAAAAAATATTTATTTGTCTATTTATTTGGCTGCGTCAAGTCTTAGTTGCGGGACATGGGGTCTTCATTGCATCATGTGAGATCTTTTGTTGCAGCCTGTGGGCTTAACTGCCTCACAGCATGTGGGATCTTAGTTCCCCGACCAGGAATCAAACCCATGTCCCCTGCATTGCAAGGTGGATTCTTAACCAATGGAACACCAGGGAAGCCCCCAGCATAATAGTTTTGCGTGCATCCATGCTAAGTTGCTTCAGTCAAGTTGGACTCTTTTTTTTTTTTTTTTTTAGTTCTACCACTTTATTGCTACCAACCCATTTCCCTCCACCCTTGTGCACACATGCTCAGTCATGTAACCCCATGGACTTCAGCCCACCAGACTCCTCTGTCCATGGACTTTTCCAGGCAAGAATACTGGAGTGGGTTGCCATTTCCTTCTCCAAGGTTGGACTCTTTGAGACTCCGTGGACTGTAGCCTGCCAGGCTCCTCTGTCCATGGGATTCTTCAGGCAAGAATACTGGAGTGGGTTGCTGTGCCCTCCTTCAGGGGATCGTCCCACCCCAGGGATCAAACCCCTATGTCTTATGTTTCCCGCATTGGCAAGAGGGTTCTTTACCACTAGTGCCACCTGGGAAGCCCATAATAGTTTTAATTCACACACCACACAATCCATCTGTTTCACAGGTTTTGGTGAGCACAGACAGTCCTTTATTTTCACAAGCAAAATATATTTTAAAAAACATTTTTATGACTGCCTTGGGAGCACAAACAACATTAGGTTGTCATTTATTCATTTACACATTGCTTACAACTAAATCAGAAAACCTACTATTAGTGTGTGTCAACATTCAGCATTGTGAACTGAATTCATCAAGAATTTTGCAGGTGAACATTATCCCAACCTCTCAGTTTGAATGGCCAAGCTCTAAAGGTTGAGGTCTTTCTGATGCAGCTGAGAGTGTGTTATCTTTCTTAAGACTGCCGAAATGGAAACCCCCATTGGGAGTGTCTCTGGAGTCAGCATGAGACAACCCCAGACTAAACTAGTACCCACTGTTTCAGGTCATTTTGTTAAGTGCCAGTGTTCTATTCTTATTATTGAATCAATCAAAATTGATCACTGATAAACAACAGATCTACAAATGTGCACTTTTGAGTGAATACAGTTGATTAAACTCGGGGGGATGCGTTTGTATTACTGTTTCTACAGTCCGTTTTGTTGACCAGCCAACAAGCCATATTTCACTATTACCATTAGTGTATGCAACCTGTACATATCTGTATCTTTTATTATGTGACTTACAATGGAAAAAATGTGGATGCCATACCCCAAGCAAGCTATCCTAAAATTTCAGTTTTCTTGTCTAGATTTGTGATCAGAACTACATGGCAGACCATTTAAACCTGTCATCTCTGATAAGGGCTTAGAGAGCTTTTTTCTCTCTCTTGTTTATGGAGGAGTGATGCATTTATTTTGGAAACCAGTAGGGGAGGTGGTTGGTATGTATTATGTTTTGAAGGTTGATCTCTGGTCACCTAAATGGAAGGTCATAGGCCTTCTGGAGGTGAGCCATGAAGCTATTTATGGTGAAGTCAAATCTTCCAGGAAGCAGGAAGCAGCTTGAACTATTTGCTAACAGGTCAAAAAACACTCCGTTCAGTCCCTAAACTTCATAATATGGAAAGTGAAAGTTGCTCAGTCATGAGCAATTCTTTGCGACCCCACAGACTATACAGTCCATGGAATTCTCCAGGCTAAAATACTGGAGTGGGTAGCCTTTCCTTTCTCCAGGGGATCTTGCCAACCCAGGGATTGAATCCAGGTCTCCCGGATTGCAGGCAATTCTTTACCAGCTGAGCCACCAGGGAAGCCCAAGAGTATACTGAAGTGGGTGCATGACATTAACCAATAACCTGCCATAATCCTGGAAGAACCTCAGCACTATTTCTGCTCTGCAAAAGCCACGTAGGTTCCCTCCAAGGAGTGGGTATCAGGCATGCCATATAAAAGCAAGCTTCCAGAAAGGGTTTTTGTCCTTTCTGCTGAGATCCCACCTGTGTTAAAAGTATGCTTATTTTTAACTTGTTTACTTTTTTTATTTTTAAAAATGTTTATCTTTTTATAATTTTTTGGCCTCACAGTGAGGCATGTGGGATCTTCCTTCCCTGACTAGGGATCAAATCCACACTGCCTGCAGTGGAAGCACAGAGTCTTAACCACTGGACCACCAGGGAAGTCCCCCTTGTTTACTTTAAAATTTTTTTATTGAAGTATAGTTGATTTACAGTGTTGTGTGAATTTCTTCTGTATAGCAAAGTGATTCAATTATACATATGTGTGTGTGTGTATGTGTGTATTTTTACAATGGTTTTTACAATGGTTTGTCACAAGATATTGAATACAGTTCCCTATGCTATACAAAGGACCTCATTGTATGCTTACTTTAAAAACTACTTGCTCAAAAGTCTGTGGGAGAAGGCGAGGGTGGGATGTTTCGAGAGAACAGCATCAAAACATGTATATTATCTATAGTGAAACAGATCACCAGCCCAGGTTGGATGCATGAGACAAGTGCTCGGGCCTGGTGCACTGGGAAGACCCAAAGGAATCGGGTGGAGAGGGAGGTGGGAGGGGGGATCGGGATGGGGAATACATGTAACTCCATGGCTGATTCATGTCAATGTATGACAAAACCCACTTCAATATTGTAAAGTAATTAGCCTCCAACTAATAAAAATAAATGAAAAAAAAAAACTACTTGCTCTTTGAGGGAGAATGGATCCACATATATGAAAGGCTGAGTCCCTTCGTTGTTCACCTGAAACTATCACAACATTGTTAATCGGCTATACCCAATACAAAATAAAAAGTTAAAAGAATAAAAAAAGTACTTGCTCTTCAAAGTCCCCATAACCCACATCTCTGCAGGGAAAACAAAAGATTTTTAATTCTGGAACCTACTTCCCCACCTGCTATATACACATCCATGCTCACCCTCAGCTTTTGACTCTAGTGAAAGATAATAGACTCACACCACTGGAACCCACCTCTGAACCTTTGTTTACCATCTGGCATTTCTCCACCCATTAAGTGTTTTCTTCTTAGACCTCAGCCTGATGAGATGACCATTGCCTTTCTCTTTTTCACCCAACCATCTCCTACTGCCATTCAGGCCTCAACTTAGTTATCACCATCTCTGGAAAGCCTTACTTCATTACCTGAATTGGGTACCCATCCCTTGAGGGTCTCAGAGCATCCGTGGTTTTCTTTATCACGTTGTGTTATAATGGCCTGTATGTCTTTTTCTCCCTCCACTCCCACCTAGACTGTAAGTTTCATAATAGCACTTGTACACTGCTATGTCCCCAGCATTATGTACTCTGTTCAGCAGTGCTCTGTAAACCTTTACTGAATAAATGAATCCATTCCACTGGCTTACCCACCCCTTGAAACTCTGGCTGTATCCTTGACTTGACCCCTCAGCTGCAGATTGACACTATAGGACGTCTGATTTTAAATGACATGAGTTCCCCATGAGTGGGCCTGGCCGAATTAGCTGCAAGTCAATATGCCCCCAGGTGAATGAACATACTTTATAAAGTTATTTAATACTTGACCAATTGAGTATGGAAAATACATGTTACAGTCAATGGTTACAATTTTATCTTAATTACTTCTAATAGGAGCAAAATATGAGGTCTGATTATCTTTTGAGGTTCTTCTTGGCAGGTGATGATAGAATGTTGTCACTAGCTTACTTTTGTAAGGCCCCTGAATGTCTCATTTGCCATGGTAGGGGGGACTATCTGTGCAGGTGATTGAAAGGCAGATTCAAATTACTGGAGCAGAAATTTTAAAAGAGGGGGCGGGCTCTTGGCAAGTCTATGTCCTATAATGGTATTTAAAATAATAAATTGAAAAGATGAGGTTAGAGTGTTACCTGACCACAAGTAGAACTCACAAGATGGTAGTACCTTGGTGAAGTCACTGAGAGCCACAGTCTGTTCATCACCTTTGCAGTTTAAAACACCTCAGCTGGGGACTTCCCCAGTGGTTCAGTGGTTAAGACTTTGCCTTCCAATGCAGTGGCTGCGCATTTGATCCCTGGTTGGGGAACTAAAATCCCAAATATCTTGTGGCGGAAAACCAAAACGTAACGCAGAAGCAATATTGTAACAAATTCAATGGAGACTTTGAAAATGGTCCACATAAAAGATACCTGAAATATAACAAAACACCTCAGCTTCAGGAAAGCTAATTCACGACAGCCAATTTCACAAAAAGTAAAGCAGAGTGCCAATTTACTAATAGACAAAAAATGCAGAACTCCAAGGGAAAAATCATAAAGGGAAATATTGATAGATTTTGACTATACAAATAATTTAACTTCTTTACCCAAAAAATCCACTATAAATAAACTTAATGACAAAGGGTTAATATCCTCAGTATGTAAAGATCTCATAGTACTAAAGAAGGAGAAAAAAGTGTTTCAATATAAAAGTAGGCAAGGGACATGTGAAAGGTTATTGCTGAACGATAAGACGCCGGGATTCTTGGCCTCCAGAGGAGATGAATTCAATCCAGGGCCAGAGACGAGGCTGGATCACTCAGAGTTTTTGTGTAACAAAGTTTTATTAAAGTATAAAGGAGATAGAGAAAGCTTCTGACATAGGCATCAGAAGGAGGCAGAAAGAGTACCCCCCTGCTAGTCTTCAGCTGGATGTTATATAGTCACTAGCAGTCTGTTAATGAAAAGAAAGAAATGTCTTAAAACTCAGAATGGCACCAGGCCCCTCATCCATAAATTGCATTTTGGGATAATCTTGGCACCAGATGATTCATCCCAGGCCATAAAATAATTGACTTGAATCTTGTAGAAGGACAGATTACCATACAAATAGTTTCATTTACATAGATTAGGGGAACAATAACTGAGTATAACATACTGGTTTGTCAAGTAGGTTCTGAGCCATTTGGCAAACCAACTTGAAGACAGAGTCTGGGATAAATGCATAGCACATTAACATAGCTTAAGACAAATATTTCCATAAGAAAACTGTATTGGTTAACTCAAGGTTTGAGAATAGTTAGCTTCAGGTGAAACCAGGTGTCATTATGGCAACACAGTATTTTAAGAGAAACCTCCTTTTAAATTTGTATAGAGAAGGAAAAAAATATCGCTAGTTTGTCTCCTGCCGCTTAAGAGAGATAAAAATGTCTGACACTTGCAGCCTATTTCTTCCATTTGGAGACCCCTGACCTTCCTGCCTGTTACCCTCTCACATGTATGAGAAATTCATAAAAGGAAAATATAACTGATAACTGAACATAAATCTTTCTGCTGTTAGTGGTGTGCTGAAGCCTACTGGCAGGTTTTGTAACTCCATGGACTGCAGCATGCCAGGCTTCCCTGTCCATCACCAACTCCTGGAGCTTGCTCAAGCTCATGTCCATTGAGTCAGTGATACCATCCAACCATCTCATCCTCTGTCGTCCCCTTCTCCTCCTGCCTTCAATCTTTCCCAGCATCAGAGGCTTTTCCAATGAGCCAGTTCTTCGCATCAGGTACGGCTTAAGACTTCATATTGACAGTTTGACATCAGTTGTAAGAATATTTATACCATGGAAGTCAGCAAATGCTACATAACTGGGTTGTTTTTTTTCCCCCTCAAAGAACCAGTTGTTAAACATTTACCAGCTCATCACTGTGTATATTCAGTGACTCTCTCTCACCTGGATCCTTTCCAACAATATTTCAAACATTCTCAAGTCTTTTCTGCCATCTTTAAGGAAACCTCAGCCCCCACATCTTCCTCCAGCTACTATTCTGTATCTGTTTTACTTCACAGTCAAACTTCTCCAAAGAATTGACTATATTTCCTGACTCCATTTAGTCATTTTCCGATCATCCTTCAAGTTAATCAAGCCAGTTTTTGCCACCACCACTCCCCTGAAACAGCTCTTGTTGAGCTCAATGATCTCCATGAACCCTAAATTCTATGAACAGTTTTCCCTTACTTTCTTTGATCTCGTGGCAGTATTCAATTCTGTTGATATTTGCCTTCTTGAAATTCTCTTGTCTTTGGGCTTTGATGGCACAGGATACTGGTTTTCCTCTAACCTCTCTAACTTCTCCTTTTCAGTTCCCTTCTCAAGTTCTTCTCATTTCCCATCTAGAAATGCTGGTGTTTTCCAGGGATTAGTCTTGGGTCCTCGTCTTTACTCTCTCCCTAGGCAATTTCATTTATTCTCATGGCTTTACACATTATCTATACACCAATGACTTCTTGATTTTTATCTCTAGGCCTGACCTTTTATGGGAGCTCCAGTTGCCTACTTGACATCTTCCCCTTCAGTGTCTCAAAAGCATCTCAAACTCAAGCTAGTTCCAAACTGGAGCCAAAGATGGTCTTTCTCGTCCTCAAACTAGCGGTTCTCCAGTGTTCCCCATCTCCATAAAAAGCACCACCATAAAAAAAAAAAAAAAAAAAAAGCACCACCATATAAGCCAGAAAAATAAGAGTCAACTTTGGCATCCCTGTCTTCTTCACCTCCCACATCACCAAGTCTAAGTTGTCTTTATCTTCTAAATAGCTAGCCAATAAGCTTTCTTCTCTCCATCTTTACTTCTACCACCCTAGTACAAGCCTCCATGATCTTTCAGCTGGATGACGAAAAGAGCCTCCTAACTGGCTTTCTTTTTTAATTTAATTAATTTATTTGGCTGTGCTGGGTTCTCGCCACTGTGTGGTCCCCTCTCCAGTTGCAGTGAGCGGGGACTACTCTCTAGCCACGGTGCTCGGGTTTCTTATTGCAGTGGCCTCTACCACTGTGGACTACGGGCTCCAGGGTGCATGGGTTTAGTAGTTCTGGCTCCCAGGCTCTAGAGCACAGGTTCAATTGTAGTGGTGCACGGACTTAATTTCTGTGTGGCTTGTGGGATCTTCCTGGACCAGAGCTTGAACCCATGTCTCCTGCATTGGCAGGTGGGTTCTTTACCACTGAGTCACCAGGAAAGCTCCCTAACTGGTTGTCTTCCTTCTTTCCTTTATTTTGGGCCATGATGTGAGGCATAGGATCTTAGTTCCTTGATCAGGGATCGAACCCATGGCCTCCACAGTGGACCATGAGGAAATTACCTTAACTGGTTTTCTGCCTCCATTTTCTTCTCTTCAATATGCTCTCCACACTGGAGCCAGGGAACTTTTCAAAACACTAGTCTGATCATGTCATACTCCTGTCTCAAATCCCTCAGTGGCTTCCCATTGCTTAGCATAAAAAATTCCAAACAGCTCCGTACAATGGCCAAGGGCCCTGAATGATTTGGCTCTATGCCCATGTCTCCAGCCTCATTGCATTCCACTCCAGTCCATCTGTACTCCAGGCACACCAGTGTCCTTTCTATCCCTTGAATAGAGCCTTGGCACATGCTCTTCCTTTTGCCTGGAACCCTCTATCAGCTTCAGTTCTCCCTTCACCTAGCTGACTCCTATTTAACCTATAGATCTCAACTCAAACACCACTTCCTCCAAGAAGCCCCCTACACTCACAAGCTGCTGCTGCTGCTAAGTCACTTCAGTCATGTCCGATTCTGTGCAACCCCATAGACAGCAGCCCACCAGGCTTCCCGGTCCCTGGGATTCTCCAGGCAAGAACAATTCTCCAGGCAAGGAGTGGGTTGCCATTTCCTTCTCCAATGCATGAAAGTGAAAAGTGAAAGGGAAGTCACTCAGCCGTGTCCAACTCTCAGTGACCCCATGGACTGTAGCCTACCAGGCTCCTCCATCCATGGGATTCTCCAGGCAAGAGTACTGGAGTGGGTTGCCATTGCTTTCACAGGCTAGACTGAGTCAAATCTACATTCCCCCCACCCTTGCCATTATGGGTTCTCAGGGCACAATAAATATCTCCTTTATTGCTCTTATTGCAGTTTTAGTTCTTCATTTATGCATATGACTGATTATTATCTGTGCTCCCTACTAGAACATAAGCTCCATGAAGGCAAAGACCAAGTTCGTTTTTACTCATCATTGATCTCTGGCACCTAGTCTAAGACTTGGCATACAGTAGGTACTCTGGTGGCTCGATGGTAAAGAATCTGCCTGCCCTGCAGGAGACCCAGGTTCGATCCCTGGGCTGGGAAGATCCCCTGGAGAAGTGACTGGCTACTCACTCCATCCAGTATTCTTGCCTGGAAAATTCCATGGACAGAGGTGCCTGGCGGGCTACAGTCCATGGGGTCGCAAAGAGTCAGACACAACTGAGCGACTAACACTTTCACTTTCATTTTTCAGGTACTATATTAATATTTGTGAGGCTAATGATTTTTATGTATAGAAAATACATAAAACAGCAATTTCCTGGTGGTCCAGTGGTTAGGACTCCATGCTGTCACTACGGAGAGTGCAGGTTCAATCTCTGATCAGGGAAGCTTGGCACAAGCTGCTTAGCATGGCCAGAAAAACAAAAACCCCACACAAAATGAAGCCAAGCAGTATTTCTCCCTTTGTTATGGCTTCCAGGAAGCTGAGAATCCTATTTAAAACTTAATTACAGCAATTATATCAACCCACTAGATTTAGCATATCTGAATCCTCTCTTTTGATAATGATGTTCTATTCCCAGTTTATTGACCCATAAAATATGCTTTGGAATAAGATACTCTGTGTGTGTATGCACATGTGTATAGATACAAAACTAAATTAATGCGTTTTCAAAGCATTGACAGAATGATTAAAAAAAAATAAAACTTCACCTTAACCAATGAATGACTACTGGTGGTGATGGTGAAGCCCGTATCTCACTGAGGTGTCATTACCGTCTTGATTCTGTTTCTGTGGCTTATTTCAATCCTTTCGCAGGGCTGGTGGCTCATCTGTGGAAGACTGCAAGGTCACTGGGTAGACACCTTGTCTCTCTAGATTCTGTACCATGTCTAGGGGCTGTCGGTAAATGTCATTCAACTCACAGAACTTATTGTCTTTTTAAACTTCTTTAAAAATTAATCAACTGATTAATTTACTTATTTACTTTTGACTGTGCTGGATCTTCATTGCTGTGCTCTGGCTTTCTTTAGTTGCGGTGAGTGGGGCCTACTCTCTAGTTGCAGTGCGTCAGCTTCTCATTGCAGTGACTTCTCTTGTTGAGGAGCCTGGGCTCTAGGGTGAGCAGTAAACCTTTTTTTAATCTTGTGAAATGTAACACATATCCTGAAGCGTTCCTAAAGCAGAAAGACAAAGCAAAAATCAATACTTATAAAGCAAACACCCATGTGACCACTGTTAGGTTAAGAAATTGAGCACTGGGGGAATTCCTTGGCTGTCCAGTGGTTATTACTCGCTGCCTTCGCTTCCAGGGCTGGTTCAACCCCTGGTCGGGGAACTGAGATCTCACAAGCTGTGAGGCATGGTAAAAACAAAAACAGAAAAGAAAAGAAACAGAGCATTGGTATTCATTGTCTATGCTGCATCTTGGTTACTGCCTTATGACATATTTGGTATTCACTATTCCCTGGTGACCCAGATAGTAACGAATCTGCCTGCAATGCAGACCTGGGTTCAATCCCCAGGTGGGGAAGATCACCTGGAGGAGTGCATGGCAACCCACTCCAGTATTCTTGCCTGGAGAATCCCATAGACAGAGGAGCCTGGCAGGCTACAGTCGATGGGGTTGCAAAGAGTCAGGCATGACTGAGCGACTAAACACAAGTACAGCACAGCACATTTGACTGTTAGTGCGTATATATCTGGTTTCCTCAGTTAGACAGGAACTTCCCTCAAAACAGAAGCCATATCTCATATTTCTTTCTACCTCTCCCAGTGCCCTGGTAGGTACATCATGCCTTTTACATGGTTATACTTCTTAGACAAACTCTGTGACTCTGGGAAGACCACTGAGGACTAATTGTGGCAAACAAGAATTGTTCAGGAAAATACAAAATTGTATCATTTGTCCAAAATGGTACCTACAGATACGGTTCTATGGATAACTAGTATCCCTGATGGGGGTGGTAAGCCGAACCTTCTCTTGAGTTCTGGCTCTTTCCCAATGCAGAAAGTCAGCCTAGGACCACGGCAGTAGCCTCCTGACTGCTCTCCCTGTCTCTGTTCTTGCCTTCATTCAATCAGTTCTTCTCGTGGTGTCTTGAGTACACCATGTAAACGTAGATCTCACTGCTATACCACCACTCACTAACCATCATGCAGTGGTTCTCCAGCGGTAATTCACCTCACAACCGCTTGGAGAGCTTCTTATACACCCATATCCCTCCCAAACAAGGATTCTGATTTGGCAGGTCCAACGTGGTCTCTTGGCCTCTGTTTCTATAAGAAGAAGGACAGATGATTCTGCTGCAGCCATTCATCAAGAAACATTGCTTCAAAGACTCTTATTCTCTAGAGGGTGAAACCTTAGCATCTTTAAATGGTGCACAAGGCCCTTGTAATGGATGCCCTTTTTTAAAGCGTGCCTTGTTCCCTCTCTTCAACTCCAATCCCATGTCACTGTCACCATCATTTCTTGCCTGAACTGCTACAACCGTGTGTTAATTCCCGAGTCCTAAGGGCTTTCATCACTCTCTGCTCCAGTCTCCTCCCCAAGCCGGGAAAAGAGTGATATTTCAAAATTGCAAATGCATTCATTCTGCTCCCCTGCTCCAAACCCTTCGGTGGCTCCTCACCATCTAAGGGACAGTTTCTCCAGCTGGTTCAGGTGGCATGGCAGCTGGAAGTCGTGGTATTCTTTCTAGAATGCCAGAAAATAATCGATATATTCCATGGCACCATATGAAATCAAACACTTTTCAAAAGAACACTTCTGCTAGCAGAAAATACATCTACATAATGTGAGTGTGATACAAAATCATAGCCACAAGCACAGATGTCCATGAAAAAAGAAATAAACTGTTGAATTAAGCATGATCAGTCCTGGGACTGTCTGTTTAATATTCTTTTGCTACATGTTCATTCGTTCTGTTGCCTGCTCACAGATAAGAAGGAGCATCTGTCAAAGACTGAAGAAAACTTTATGGTTTAAAAAAAAGTTAAAATAGAAAAGTTTCTACCCATTAATTGATTTTTTTTCACTGTGAGCATCCATCTCACTTGGCTCCAGAATGGAGCAGGTGTTGGCCCTAGAGAGCACAGCCTGAGACTCCGGACTCTGGAGCATAGAGGCTGAGCTCTTTGCCATGACCAGCATGCCCCTTCAAGCTCTGACCCCAGCTTCTCTCAGCCTCATTTACTACCACTGTCCTCTCCTCTACCATTCCCTCTGGCCAAGAGTTGGAATTCCCTAAATGTTCTTGCCTTTTTTTTTCTGTGATTTTATACATGGTGTTCTGCTACTGTTCACCCCACCCCTTGATGGCCAGATAAGCTACTACTCTTTCTTCAGGATTCAATCCAAATGGGGCTTTTTTTTTTCTTTTTGGCCATGCTGCATGGCTTGTGTGATCTTAGTTCTCCCAGCAGACCAGGGAGTGAACCCACACCTCTTGCAGTGGAAGTGTGGAGCCCTAACCACTGGACCACCAGGAAAGTCCCCAAATGGGTCTTTGAGTTGCTTTCCCTCACCTCTCTGGGTGTCTACCTCCCCAAGGTCTTGCCCGTGCCTGATTAGATTACTTATCCCATTACTGGTTGATTGTGGAGCTGAAAACTGGCCGGCGGGGGGGCTACCTCAGGTCACAGCAGGGGTTCTAGTCATCCATTTTTCTTGAGTCCTCTGGCACTGAGCACAGTGGCTGATATGCAATGGAGGCTCAGGTCATATTTGTGGAATGAAGAGTAACATTTCAAAGGAAGCAAAGTTTATCTTTAGGAACTTCAGCTGTCTACAGGGGTTCCCTCTCCATCTTTTATGGAACTTCTTTTCCAACCTAGACACTGTCTTCTCATGCTGCCCACTGGAGTAATCCACCAGGATCTGCCATTAGTATGACAGCCCAGGCTTCAGAATTTTCCCTCAATATCCTGCCAGACTTTACTCAGCCCTGTATCCCATCCATGGCTAGATTTCAGATAAACCAGTGGTTCTCAAACTTTAGCATAAATGAGAATCGCTTGGAGGACTTGTTCAAACACAGGTTACTGGGTCTCAGTGCTTGAGGTTGTGATTTGTAGGTCTGTCCAGGCTGGGGCCTGAGAGTTTGCATTTCTAACTTCCCAGGTGACACTGAGACTGTTAGACAAAGATCACCTTTTGAGAACTACTGGAATAAACTGATGTCAAACCAGAGGCAGGAGGTAATGATGCACGAAGGAATCCTTATTTCCTCTTGACTTGCCCCTTCACTGAGTTTCTGATTCTATCAGCACTGTCCGATTTGGTTAATCTCAGGTCATTTCCCCTCCGCTTCACCTTGTCCTCTTCCTCCAACTTTCTGATCTTATTTTTCAGATGATTCTCGGCGTCTCCACTTTAGAGCAACGTGACTATCCTTTCTTCTTCCATAAAGCCAGTTTCAGGACAAAGGCCTTTCCTGAGCTGTTAGTTCCATTTCACTGCCCTCTTCTCCCTCCCTCCCCCCATCCATGACCCCTTCCCCCATCCAGTCTGAGCACCCCCTTCCCCAGCCATCAGGGTGACTTTTCTAAAGCTTGGCTTTAATTAGGGCCCCCTCCTATCTAGCAGGGATGGCCATTTCCCCTCCCTGGGGAGTCCGGTTCCACAAACAACATTAGCAAGTTAATGACAGTCACCTGCTGGCCTGAGGAAGTTGCTGCTTGCTCCAGCTTCCTTAAGGACAGTGGAAACACTGAAAACACCACATTTACATGCTTCCGTTTATCCATTCACTCAACAAACATTGATTGAGCACCTGCCAGATAACTGTGCAGGGCCCAAGGGACCCTGCGAGGATACACTGAACATGAAGACAGGTTCATGGGTCCCCAGGGTCCATGAGACCTCAACAGGGACAGACATGCAAGGAAGTGACTGACCACTAGTGAGCCCTCCTGCCTCAGCCCTTTGTGTCCACCCTGTGTCTGGGCTAGTGACCCAGGACCAAAGACTGGGAGGTAGAACCCAGCGAATTTCCAAATTTCTCTGTTTTTCCTTCCCTCCGCCCCACTTCTTCGTTGAAATAAGGATGGTAATCCATAGCATTCAGTTATGGGCCCCTTTCATGGAGTCAGGCAAGGAATGTAAAGCCCAGAATGTAGTGAGCTAGAGTGTCTCTACACATACACACACCCACACTGCCCCTCACATTGACCTGCACAGACTGACAGACACACACACAGCACTGGCATGCACACGTTTTCATACACACCAATACACAGCAAAAGTACACACTGACACACACATCGACACAGACCCACTCACTGAAACACACACACACGGTGGCAGATACAAAAAAAACCAAACAGTAAATACACGCCTGTACACACACACGCCTTGACACACAGACACAGCGGATGCACACTGACAGACAAATGCACACCTACTCACACATCAACACCCACTGCACCCCGCGGAAACCCGGAAGCCTGAGGCGCTTGCAGCCGCAGGTGGCAGGTTCTTGAGAGACCAAAGGGTTGCGGGAGACTTGAGTTACACATTTGGTTCCAGTCTGTGAGGGCCATTGTTTTGGAGGCGGAGGCCTCCGCGAGGTTGTGAGGGTTCCTAGGGACAGGAGGGCAGAGCGGGGCATATGGCCGGGGCACCAAGGGTTCGGCGCTTCAGTAGCCCCTGTGCGGGGTGGAAATGCCTCGAGCTTTGGTGGGCGAGGAGCGCTTAGGCGGGGGCGGGGTGATTTGGAAGGGGGCGGGCAGGGTTCCCAGGGAGCCCCGCGGTCGGCCAGTCCAGCTCCGTCGGGCACTCCGCCTGCTAGCCGACGCTGCGGGTATCAGCTCTCTCAGCTCTGCTTTCCAAATGTACGGCTCGGCTCCCGCCACCCACCAAACCTCAGATCCAGGTCAGAGTTAATGACCTCCAGCCCTTCCCCGCTCTCCACGATTCAGCCTTTGCAGCGCAGACCTGTCTGCCGGCCAGACACCCTGTCTGCGAGCCGCCCGCCCCCACTGCTCCCCGCCCCCATCCGGTCCCGGCCCAGCCTTACGGCGGTTCCTCAAATACCAGCCAGGTCCCGCACGTGTCGGCCCCAGCGCCCTGGCGGGCCTCGGAGACGATAGTCGCCCCGCTTCTCTGCCACCACCATCTGCCCTTCCAGCCAGCGCTGTCCGTCCACAGAGCTTCCTAGTTCTGTTCCCTGACTGTGCCAGGCTCTTCTCTTTCGGCCCCTCCAGGGTCTCCCGCACAATGGGCACCTCCAGAGCTTGGCTCTTATGTCCCTACAGAGCCACCTCCGGATTGTGTCTCTTCCTTCTCCTGTACCCCCCCCCGCCCCCAGTCCAAACTCTCTGTCCGCCGGTTCAGGAAATGCTTAATTGGGCGCTTGGTGGATGCCAGGCCCCGAAGTAGGCTCTGAGGATGCATTTTGCGGAGTCGTTGTTCTTAAGGTTCACACGCACGTGAAGAGCTTCCGGAGACCGTGTGACACGCACTGTCCCGGCAGGTGGAATCAAGGGCCATGGGAGCGCCTCCTACGGCCACCCCAGTTTCTCTGCCTGCCCTTTTCCCCGCGCGCGGGCCTCCGGGTCGGGGTCCCTTCTCCCTCTCAGTGGTTCCCGTTTTTCCTCCCTCCTGCCTCTCCACCTCAGGCGCTCCCGCCTTGGGCCAGCTCCCACGCCTCATCCTGGCCCCGTCGCCGGCCGGGCTTCCCCCCCAGGGATCTGTCTCCCCCCGCGGTCCCGGGTTCCACTCGAGGATCCGAGTCCGTCTCAGAGACCAGGGCACCTGCCCTTTTAAGGAATGGAGTGGATGATCCCGCCCGCTCCGGCCTCGGGCACGCCAGAGAGCTAGCAGGGTCCATGGCCAGGAGAAGGGTTGCGGGGCGTCAGGCCGAAGAGAGGGAGAGGTGCTGAGGGCAAGGGAGGGGACCCGCGGCGACGGAGGGCCGAGAGGAAAAGGAAAGCAGGCGGGCAGAGCCTCTGCCTTCGGAGGGTCGCCCTCTGCTCACTGCGGCCGCCTAGCCTCGGGCTGACCCAAGGTTAAGGGGAAATCAGGGGGCGGGACAGAGCCCCTGGAGGCTGCTCCGCGTCCCTCTGCGAAATCCCGCTCCACGGAGCTGGGATTTCAGTAACGGGCCCCTCCTCTGCGAGTCGCCGGCGGCCGAGGCTCTACAGGGGGGGTAAGTCGTCCGAGCCTCCGCTCACACGCCGATCGCCTAGGGCTCGGTGGGGAGAGGAGGCGCGGGACGCAACGGTGGTGAGCTCGAACATGACAGCCCACAGCACCCGAGGCGGGGAAACCCCAGGGCAGAAGGGGCGCTTCGAGTCTGGACCCCTGGCCTCGGACACCGCATGTCACAGCTCAGTTGCGGGGCCGGCAGTGCGGCTCCCCCCAACCTCCCCCTTTCTAAGCTCCGCTGGGAAGCGGCACCTGCCACAGCTCTCCTCCTCCTGGTCCCCCACCGGCCTCAGCAGCCCGCCCGGGCCGGAGTGGGGGAGGTGTGGTGGAGCAGCGAGACTCCAGCAGCGGCCGCTCCCCTCCAGGCACCCTGAGATTTCGGTGGGGAGAAATAGGGGGTCGGGGATGCAGGGAGGAGGAAGAGGAAGACCGCAGGGGTCAGCCGCCGTGCGGTGCGCGACGGGGGGGAGGGGCGGGGGCTCCCTTCCAGCCTCCGGGGTCTGGGGACTCAGGGATGTAAGGCGGGAGCAGGGGGGTGTGACAATTCAGCAGAGGTCGGGACGTACCACGGAGCCCAATGGCGGGGGGGGGGCGGGCAAAGGACTGGGTCACCGAGGGGAGCCCCCGCCTCCCTTCGCACAGGCCTACAACTGAGGTTGCAGGGAGAGCTGGAACCCTGCAAGCAGGAGAGGGAAGCGGCGCGTTAAATCCGCCCCCACGCCGCACCCCACTTCCGAGGGGGTGGGCGACAGAGGAGAGGTCGGGGTTGGAGCAGCAGCGAAGGGGCCCCTCCCTTGCACCTCCCCCCGCCGGACTTGGTTGCGCCCGAAGTGTAACACTTTCTCTTTGTCGGAGGAGCGCCGCTGTTTCCTGTGCTCTAGCTCCCGTTGCGGCGGCGCCCGTGGCAGCCCTGGCGGACGCAGGAGCGATGGCAGCGACCGATATAGCTCGCCAGGTGGTGAGTGCGGGGCTTGGGTGCCAGCGTCGGGGCCGGGGGCCTCGGAAGAGCCGAGGAGACCTGGCCGCCGTCACCGCCGCCGCAAGGAGGGGCAGTGGGCACCATCCAGGAGACCGGGCGCGGTGGGACTTCTGCTCCTGGGGTCAGCGACTCAGTCCCCCAGCCTTCCGTCCCCGAGAACCGTGGTGGCGGGCGGGTGGGGGAGGCGAGAGGACTGGTCCAGGCTGCAGGCTGGCGGCTGAACTTGCATTGCCCAAGAGCTGCAGCCGGCGCCGCCGCCGCCCTCGCTGCAGCTGCGGCCCCGCCGCTGGGGCGTTGCCGAATGAATGGCCGCACGGGCCGCCGAGCCCTTCGGGTCCCCAGCACCCTGGCCTCGCTCCCTCGGGCCTTCGGGCCGCGCCCCAGCGCCCCGCCACGCGCCGGGACCCGGGCTTCCTCAGCCAGAGGGGCGTGGGGCTGGGGTGAGCCTGGGGCAGGAGGCGGCGAGTGGTGAGGGGGCGGGGAGGTGACTGGCTGGGGTAGGGTTTTTCCATATGCATTACATATGTCACTGCGTCTGTGTGTGTGTGTGTGTGTGTGTGTGTGTGTGTGTGTGTGTGTGTGTGTGTGTGTATCACTGTGCGTTTGAGTGCGCGCGCGCGCACTCGTGCCCCCGGGCGGACCACGGCGGTGCCCGGCTGGTCTGTGACCCTTGATGCGTCCGCCTGTTTCTGGGAGTGTACTCAGTCCCTGGTGCGTGTCCCTGGGTCCGGACGCTTCTCTCCCCGTTTGCTTGTGCTGTGTGCCTCTGGGTCTCATTTGTGCGTCTGTGTGGGCTGCAGTCCGCTGGCCTGTAGGTGGCTGGCTGGCTGCGTATTTTGGCGTGTTTCTGACACCTGACCCGGGTTTTGCGGGACCCTGGAGGTGGGAGGATCTGTCTCCGGTGCGAGTTCGGTGTCACTGGGCTTGTGTGCCAAAACCTGTGGCGCTGCCTTCTTGACATGGGACTCAGGAAAATAAGTGTGACGCTTACAAAAGCGGTGCCGTCTCTCTCTCTTTGTTGGCAGCCAACTCTGGAAAAAAAAAAAAAAAATCTTCGTTTAACGAACTGAAGTTTTCCAGCCTGGGATGTGCAGAGAAATTATACTGAAGTGACCTGAGGCTCCATGTTTGTTTTTTTAGACCAGAAGTTTCGTTGCAAAGGGAGGGGTATGTTTCCACTTGAGGGAACAACCTGGCCTTTCTATTCCTCCCTGAGTGTCTGGGATTTCTAAGAAGCCCACAGTTACCAGCACCCTGAAGTGAGGAAGGAGACTGAAGTAGAGCTAGGTCAGATCCCATGACAGTAAATATCTGTACTGCTTGATGAAAATCTCTGAAACACACTCTCACAGGACTTTTAAACCTTGTGTCATACTTATTTAGGGAAATAGTCCATGCAATGCAATTCTAGTGCAAAAAATATATATATAGCCTCTAGGTATTTGGTGTAATTGAAATTGATTTGTTTTCAAAATCTGAATCCAGAATCTGGTAGTATTTTTTTCTACAGGATACGGCTAAATTTATTCCACTGTCTTGTTCCTGTTTGGAAGGGCAAGGTGATTTCTTTGGATCCTCCCCTACTGCCCTGCAAGACCCTAGCCTGGAGTTCTTTAGGCATTCAGGGTGTGGAAGGACCAGGAGTACTTGGGAGACCATGCTCTGCGATAATGGCGTTTGAGAGAATTCTTTTCTTCCCAAGATTGGCACTCTAATGTGTATTGCATTTGTGTTTTGAGAGCTCCCTCAGTGCCTTTCTGCTCCTCTATTTTAGCGATGGCATGCCTTAAGGAGAAGAATTAGTCCCCTAGATTACACTTGCTCCATCCTTAGTGACCAATAAGGATGCTAATGATTTTTCCTGTCCACTAATGAATTTGCACTGACCTGCCCATACTCTCTCACCAGTCCCCCTAGCCTGAATCAGGGTTGCAGGGCAGATGTGGCAAAGAGGAATCTTCCAGAAGGTTGTGTTTCACCTGGGGCTACCCAGAGATCCCCTTTGTTCTAAAAATGGAGGGGGTTGGTTTAGGGCCACTTGGATAGCTCTGCTTGGTTCCAGTTTGCTCTGGGTGGCCTTGCCCTACTCTACAATGAAGAACAAAATTGTATGCCAGATCCTGAAGCTGAAAGTGCAGCCAGAGCCCTTGAGACCTTGTTATCGTGATAAATGGGTTGCTGGGAAAACTGACGTCACTCTCCAGGCCCCCCTCCTCCCCCAGTCAGTGAAGCTCTTGTCTCTGTGTCATTTGTCTCTCTGCTTGCCTTTGTGTCTGTAAGAAGTTGTAATTCACCAGGGGAAGATGCAATTAACTCGGGAGACCTTGGACGTCTGGTTGCTGATTGTTTCTTTCAGCAAAGGCATATTCAGGGTTTGGGAAAAGAAGACTAGAGTCTTAACCTAAGTGTGCCTAGCCTAGGAGTTCTTTTTAATGAGCTCTGAGATACGGTGCCATGCAAGTGGTGCTCTGGTGTGTGTGAGGGATGGGCTGTCCTCTCCAGAGTCAGTTGAGGGTCACTCTGGCCTGTAAGATAACATCAACTAGTGACAAAAACAGACCTTAGAGTTCCTGGGTAGGACCCTTATTTGTGCATACATGCAACTTGAAAGCTCAGCTTTTGCTTCCATAACACAACCCCACCCTATTTGAATGAACACCATAAAGATTCTTTGTGACAAAACTGTTTCTTTAGCGTGTCCACAGGATTTATTTGATTGACTA
The DNA here is from genome assembly GCF_910594005.1 of Cervus elaphus. Lineage (NCBI taxonomy): Eukaryota > Metazoa > Chordata > Mammalia > Artiodactyla > Cervidae > Cervus > Cervus elaphus. The sequence continues at coordinate 42,724,498 of NC_057848.1, read as the reverse complement.
ATAAGTGTCCAGCACTATGGCTAGCCCTGGTCAAGGATACTAAAAAACGTAATAGAGGTACTTCCTGGCTTTTACACGTATTCTAGTCTAGTTGGAAAGACTAATTGTGTACATGGGGAAATAATTAGAGAACTACAGAAGATTCTTGGGATGTTCCCATCTCCAGCCCCTGCCTGTGATGTGGCTTGGGCTACTATTAATATATACTCTAATGGGACTTCCCTAGTGGTCCAGTGGGTAACACTTTATCTTCCGATGCAGGGGATGTGGGTTTGATCCCTGGTTGGGGAGCTAAGATCCTGCCTGCCTCTTGGCCAAAAAACCAAAACATAAAAAAGAAAAACACAGAAGCAATATTGTAACAAAGTCAGTAAAGACTTTAAGAAAATGGTTTACATAAAAAACCCTTAAAAAATATATGTTTATATATGGTCTAGTGGTTTTCCATACTTTCTTCAATTTAAGTCTGAATAAAGTCAGGAAAACCACTAGACTCTCTCTCTCTCTCTCTCTCTCTCTCTCTCTCTATATATATATATATATATATATATATATATATATACACACACACACAAATATATATTTTAAGGGTTTATTTTTATTTTTATGTAGACCATTTTCTTAAAGTCTTTATTGACTTTAGTCCATCTAGTCAAAGCTATGGGTTTTCCAGTAGTCATATATGGATGTACAAGTTGGACTCTAAGGAAAGCTGAGTGCTGAAGAATTGATGATTTTGAACTGTGGTGTTGGAGAAGACTCTTGAGAGTCCCTTGGACTGAAAGGAGATCCAACCAGTCAATTGTAAAGGAAATCAGTCCTGTATATTCATTGGAAGGACTGATGCTGAAGCTGAAACTCCAATACTTTGGCCACCTGATGTGAAGAACTGACACATTGGAAGAGACCATGATGCTGGGAAAGACTGAAGGCAGGAGAAAGGGATGACAGGATGAGATGGTTGGATGGCATCACCAACTTGATGGACATGAGTCTGAGCAAGCTCTGGGGGTTGGTGACGGACAGGGAAGCCTGGCGTGCTGCAGTCCACGGGGTCGCAAAGAGTCGGACATGACTAAGCGACTGAACCAAACTGGTATGTATACACACACACACAGTGCGTCACAAGAGACGGACACAACTGAGTGACTGAACTGAACTGATATGTGTATGTATACACACACACACACACACACACACACTCTGTGAGGTTCCATGTCTTGTCCAAGGTAACTAGGAAGGCATGGCGTGGGCCCCAGAGGCCACAGCTGCTGGCTTTTGCACTGAGTTGTTTCTTTCAATGTTGCTTTTTAGGGTCCAGCCTATAAGTGCTGGCCCATAGAAAGTAGGGCTTACTGATTCTGATTTGAACCAATCCCACAATGTGGACGATGATACTTTCCTTCAGTGGCAGCCAGATAATGGTCTTTCTGCCTAAAGAAAGAGCTTGCCGGGCCCAATGCTGCCAGGGTACCACCTACAGGTGGCTTCACTCTGGTCAATGACACTTAACCTTGATTCCCATTGCAGTGCCTTGCCTCAGCCATCTCCACCACCTCCCACTAAAAGTCATATTCTACCCCAAGCAGGGAGATGAAAACTGTAACATTCACCTATATCTCTGCAAATACAACATATGCAAATACAGCACTGAAGAAGACTTGCATGGCCCCAAATAGTAAAATTTCATGAATCTAAGTCGAGGATCTGTGGATGATCATGGTACTATTTTCCAACTTTTCTGTGTGTTTGAGACTTTGCAGAGTTAAAATTTGTAGGGCAATGGCAATGTCCGTCCTCCTCCTTGCAAATGCCACATGGCCCCTACCCTCGGGGAGTTTACGATCTAGTAGTGGAGGCAGACACAATTAACTATGATTATCCCTGTGATGTGCTGCAGAGGAGAGCTACTGCCTGCTAGGATAATTCATTACAAGGGAACCTGATCCAGCCCTGGCCGGGGTTGGGGGGTGGGGGTGGGTGACAGGAAAGGCTTGCTGAGGGCTTTAACCAGCAGAAGGATAGGTGTGAAGATGGGGGATCTCACGTCTGCTCCCAGGCTGGGAACATTTCCTTTGTTAATTCACACACTTTTATTTTCATTCATTCCTTCTGCATGTGTTTATTGGGCACCGACTCTGCCAGGCTCTGTGCCAGGTGCTGGGAATATAGTGGTGGGCAAGGCCCACACGACAGCCCTCTCAGAGCTTCCAGATGAGAGGCCAGAATAAGCCCTCTTCATATCCTAAAACCCGGAAATGTGAGTGTCAGCGGCGTTCTTATTACAAAACTGCATTACAACCAAGCAATTTGTCTGTATAGTATAATGAGATTTTGATCTGCAGTCATGTGCACATTTACTTTGTAGAGTCTCTGCTGTAAATTTTCTATTAATTGCTGGCTTTGTTACCCAGCATGGCCCCTCCCTTTGTGTGCTGTAAGGGAGAGAACCTGTAGCATTAGCCTGAGCAAAACTAATTAGGAATCTAAGTCCCCTGGAAAAAGGTATTCCAGAACTAAATGGGACTGATTTCTGGGCTTTCCTGGGTTTCTGGATTATCAGAGCCGGGGTTTCATGTTAGTATGAACAACTGAGGAGCGCTTTTCAGTCACGTGTACATTAAAACCACATTCAAGAAAGAACCAGCGAGAAAAGAAAGAAAAAGAATACCGTGGATGAGTGTAACATGTGTCTTTCAACGATCTCAAAATGCTTCCATCTGTATGATTTCATTTTCCCCAACAGCTTCCTGGACGAGTATTATTGTTCTTTTCATTTTATGGGTTCAGGGAGACCAAACGACTTAGTCCAAAGTGTTATTGTTGGTCAGTGGATGAAGCAATGAAACATCTACCAGATGACACAAATTCAGTTTTTAAAACACCCTGGCCTTGTCATCATGATTCCAAGAAATAAAAATCCTGACATGTCCCTTCTACCCCTCTGTTCACTGCATCTTCCCCTCCCCCCAGCACACTTAATCATAGAGGTCAAGAAAGACTATACTTGGGTGCTTGGGAGATGCTCTGATGTTAAAAAGAGATTCTCAGCTTAAACCAACCCAGATAGCGCAGTCATGGCAATGTGTGGGCTTGCTTTCTTTCTTCTTTCCCATATTGCTTTAAATAAAAATCTTGGAGCCACCAGCCATGTAATGATGGATTATTTTAAGTAACAACTGGCGGGGGAGGGGGGCGCAGGATGAATTAGAAACACAGACCCTTCCTCCTCGGTTTGGCAGGAGGAGGCTTCTGCTGCTGGGATTTGAAACCGTGGGTTTTCTCTGCTGCCTGCACAGAGGAAGGAGGCCACATGCTTGGGAGGGGGAGAAATAACGTTCCCGCTTCTGCAGTGTCTTCTCATTAGAGGCAGCCATCTGCTGAATTACGCAGCATGCTCTCCACTGGCCTCGGAGTCGGGTCATTCCTTCCACTCACATAAAGGGGACTGCGGGAAGGATTCGCGGGCCTTCTCAGGGACAGGACCCAGGGCTCAGGTTTCTCCAGCCAGGGCCTTCTCTGATCCCCTAGGAAAGCGCCGGGGTAGCAGGGGCCGAGCCTTGCTTTCACGGCCCTGATGAGGTGTGAGGTCGTGTTCGGTTTCCTTTTGCAGCAGAGGCCCCAGCTCTGAGCACTGGCGCTGAGGCAGGAACTGGGTTTTTTCAGATCCCCTTTAAATGAGACCAGATGGAGGCAGAGGCAAATTCAGGCTCCCCAGAGGACAGTTGGGCATTCATCCAGAGGCCTGTGAGTAAACCTTTTTTTTTTTCCTTCTCTTTTTAACAGATTGGACATAACAATGGCCAGAACACCTAGGAGACTCTTTAAATGACCTGATTGGAAGTGAAGCTGTCTGGCTTTTGTGGGAAAGTTGACCCACCCTGGGCAGGGGTCACCCCTGGCCTGAGGTGGAGGAGATCTTTTACCTAGAATCTGGCCTGTTGGCTTCGGTAGCCCTGGGGCTCTTAGAGGCCAAACTGAGGCTCAGGCCTGAGTCAGAAGAGAGGGAACTGGGAGCTGGAGGTGGGAGAGAGGAGTCAGAAGAAGGGCACTGGCCTTGATGAGCCTGTTCCGCCATCCTTCTCCTCCTGACTAGCATCAGCCCCAAGCCCCGTGTCTTGGAATTCTAGCAGCAGAAAGAAATCTCTGTGCCACTTGAGTCAGCCTTTCCATTTGAGAGTGGCTGGCTGCTTGTCAGGGTCCCCTCACCGGTCTCTGCCTCTAAATCGCTGTGTGACTGGGGACACGTCACTTCCTCCCTCCGAGTCTCTGTTTCCCCTTTTGTAAAAGGAGCCGGTTGGATGAAGTGATCTTTAAGGGCGTTTCCAGCTCTAACAGCGTACAGTTCTTGTGTTTCCTAGTCCTCTGGCCTGATTTCTTTCAGGTCCTTGACTTCTTCTGCTTCCAAATGAGATGGCAGAATTTAAGTCCACCTTTTCCTTGCTTTGACTCCTTGAGCTGGGTGGAAAGACTGTTGTAGAGAAAGCAAGCCAGTGGTTTTTAGCTCAGCAGGGTCTCTGGAACTGGAATGGAAAGCAACGACCCTTCAGATATTGTCTGTCTATCCGTGTAGGTCTATATAGCTGTTGTCTTCCTATAAAAGTACATGACAGCTGAATTTTTGTCTATTGAATCCCCTTTTAAATGCACTAGAAGAGCTAGCTATTTAATAGAATCCTGCTGTGAATCCTTTTACAGGAGGAAAAGCCACTCTGGAATTGATCTGGTGTATTAAAACCCAGAGTTGGATTTGCCACAACTGGGCCTTCTGTCTCCACGGGGGACATGGTTTCCTGTGTGCCTCCCCAGGATCCCCTAAGTTACTCCCCTACTGAAAGGCACTGGGGCCCCCAAGGTGTGCTGCTGGCTTTTGCAGGCTTTATGTCTCATCCAAAAGGCCCCCACATTTCTCTCTACCAGTTAGGGCATCATTATTACTGTCAGTTTCTTCATCCCAGTTTAATCAGAGCCAGGGAAATCCTGACATTTCATGTGTTAGGCATATTGGAGTTTTTTGCTTTCATTTTTGTTTTCAACCTCTGGGAACTTATCAGTACTTTTGTGCTTCTTATGGCTAATAATGCAGGTCATTAACATGATTATCTCTATCAGTTGTATCCAACTCTTTGCGACCCTATGGACTGTAGCCCTCCAGGCTTCTTTGTCCATGGGATTCTCCAATCAAGAATACTGGAGTGGGTTGCCATGCCCTCCTCCAGGGAATCTTCCCGACCCAGGGATCGAACCTGTGTCTCTTGTGTCACTTGCTAGTGGTAAAGAACCCACCTACCAATGCAAGAAACAAGAGACACAGGTTCGATCCCTGGGTTGGGAAGATTCCCTGGAGGAGGGCACGGCAACCCACTCCAGTATTCTTGCCTGGAGAATCCCATGGACAGAGGAGCCTGGCAGGCCACATTCCGTAGGGTCATACAGAGTCAGACACCACTGAAGCGACTTAGCATGCAAGCACTTGACAACACTGGAGGCAGCAAATAGGGCTAGCATCCACGTGATTGCTTCATCAGGTTATGCGATTTGACTTTGACTCCTGCTTCACGTGAATCTTTTCGGTGTTGCTGTTGTTTTTGGCCTCACCAACTTTGTGCTTTGTGGGTTTTCTCTAGTTGCGGTGAGCAGTTATTCTCTAGTTGTGGTGATTTCTCATGGCGGTGGCTTCTCTTGTTGCAGAGCATGGGCTCTAGGATGCTCGGGCTCAGTAGTTGTGGCACACTGGCTTAGTGGCTCCGCAGCATGTGGGATCTTCCCAGAGCAGGGATTGAACTCATGTCCCCTGCATTCACTGGGAGGCAGATACTGAACCACTGGACCACCAGGGAAGTCCCCATTATACTTTATAATAATAAGGCATAACGGGGCTTTCCTGATGGCTCAGCACTGAAGAATCCGCCTGCCAATGCAGGAAACTTGGGTTTGATCCTTGGGTTGGGAAGATTCCCTGGAGAAGGAAGAGGCAACCAACGCCAGTGCTCTTGCCTGGAAGACCCCATGGACAGAGGAGCTTGGCTGGGTACAGTCCATAGGGTCGTAAAGAGTCACACACAACTTAGCGACTAAACAACAACAACATGCTACATAATAATGTTATATATATATATATATATATATATTATGGGGCTTCCCACATGGCGCTAGTGGTAAAGAACCCATCGGGAAAATCCCCTGGAGGAGGCCATGGCGACCCACTCCCGTATTCTTGCCTGGAGAATCCCCATGGAGAGAGGAACCTGGGGGGCTACAGTCCATAAAGTCGCAGAGTTGGACACGATTGAAATGACTTAGTATGCATGCACCTATGTTATAATAAGGAAAATAATAAGGTTTTATTGTATTATTGGTAAAACAAATATTTTATATACAATAAAACTGCCTGAAAGCTGAATACTTAACTGAATTATCTGATTATCTGTACATAAAGCAACTTTTTCATTGTAACTAAAGATTTTGCTGAACTATCTGAGGCTACTTTCCTGCCTAGGAAAATATCATCATAGATGCTTTTTAAAAAATAACATTGTAATTCTGATTATAAAATTAAAATATGCCTACTGTAGAAAGTTTGGAAAACAGAGGAAAGCACCAGCTCTTACAGCCCCTCCAGCCCCAAAACGACCATTGTCATCATTTTGGTATATATTCTTCCAAGCTTTTAAAAATGCATATATACTTATTTTCCCCATGATTGGGATGATCCTGTATACACAAGGTTTTGTTTTTTTCACCTAACAGTATTTGGTGATCATGTTCCTATGCTATTAAATATTCTTAGAATATGATTTTTACCATCCGCTTAATAGTCCATCATGCATCACTGAACTATTCATTGAGTTTGAACATCCTGAAGATTTTCAGGGTCTCTCAGAGGTCACTATTCAGAGCTGGCGATCGATGTAGCGAAAGGGAAGGTGTGAGAAATTAGGCCCACCACGAAGTGACACATGAGGCTGCCAGAGAGACTCTGATTTCCATGTTTCTGTCCTTTCCTAGCATCTCCATGTCAAGGCCAGAGGAAGAAAGTCAAGGGCAAGCCCAGTTATCAGCCATGAGTTCCAAACTTTTTGTTTTGGTCTCATCCTTCAGAATGACAGCTACTAACTTGGCCACTCCAGGTTTTTTTTCCACCCCGGTTTGAAATGGAGACAGATGGACCCTCCTTTTCCTATGCCACAAAGGTTGGAGCGGGGAGGGCGACAGCGGTGGCCCATTTGGGTGCTTACGGGACTCTTTATTTTCAGAATCACAGCAAGGGGAAACTGATGCACAGCTGGAACCGCCTTCGCTCGTTCTTCATAACATGAACCTTCAAATATTCAATTAAAACACGAAATTGGCGTGTCCTCAGGGGAGGAGGCGGAAGAGAAAGAGAGCGGTGTTTCTGCCTGTGATATGAAATGTGGTATAACGTATTTCAAAACCGCAGGTGCCTGCAGATGAGGCGAAAACAGGAAACGCAATTGGGGAGGGGAGTGGAGGCTCCCCCAATTCTCAGGAGCATGCTTTCATTTTTGCCTTCCTTTCAGCTCCTCTCAGACTCTGCATCCTAATTACCCCTGCTGCAAAGCTGAGTGAGAACTCTCTTTTCGTGTATTAAAGATGTTTTTAAATTACACAGGTAATGTGTGAATACATTCATACTATAAAAGAATCAAATAATGCAGAAGCACACTGACTAACCCCCTGAGTAAGCCTCTAGTTCCGGTCCCCTCTCCTGAGGTAGCTTGAGCTCTGGGTTTTTAAGAGGTGTCTTTTTGGTTGCCTTTCTCTGCACTCACATACATGTATGTGTCAATACACACATGTAGGGATTTTTGCATGTGTCAACTCACACTGTGCTTATTGTTCTACAGCTTCTATTTTTCTACTGTGTCTCAGATATTCCCATCAGTACCTATAGTAAATTCTTTTTTATGTACTGGAGTACAGTTGATTTCTTGATCTTTGGGCTCCCCTTGTGGCTCGGCAGTAAAGGATCTACCGGCGATGCCTGCCAATGCAGGAGACGTGGGTTCAATCCCTGGATAGGGAGGATTCCCTGGAGACAGAAATGGCAACCTGCTCCAGTATTCTTGCCTGGAGAATTCCACAGACAGGAGAGTCTGGCGGGCTCCGGTCCAGGGGGTCTCAAGAGTCGGACAAGACTTAATGACTAAACCACCACCACCATAGTTGAATTACAATGTTGTATTAATTTCAGGTGTATAGCAAAGTGACTCTGTTATACATATATCTACTCTTTTAGATTTATTTCTCATATAGGTTATGGCAGAGTATTGAGTGGCGTTCCCTGTGCTATACAGTAGGTCCTCGTTAGTTACCTATTTTATTAATATATATAGTAGTGTGTATGTCAATCCCAATCTCCCCATTTATCTCTGCCCCTCCTTATTCCCTGGTAACCAAAAGTTTATTTCTAGATCTGTAATTCTATTTCTAGACCTACTGCATGCTTCTTAATGGCTGCAGAATATTCCAGAATGTGCACTTACCATAATTTAGTTAACTATTTTCCCATTGTCGGCCATTTAGGTTTTTTCCCCCTAGGTTTTCAGTATTATAAATAATGCTGTAATGAAGTTCCTTGTACTGTACATGGATCTTTGTATAGGCATGTGAGTTTCTGTAGAGTAAATTCTCAGGGAAGGTTGCAGGGTCATGGGAGATGAGCCATTTAGCATTTTGGTGGCTCTGTCCTTTCTAGCATCTCAGTTTAAAGCCTCAGACGTGGCACCACCTGATACTCAAGATGGTAAGAGTTTAGTGACATGTGCTGGGCCAGGTTGCCAGTTCCATCTCCTCTTGTGCACTTTGTAATCCAGGGAACATTCAATGAACTGCAATCAAAGCAATCAGGCCCTCAATTAATCAGACCACCTTAAGGAGAAATAGGAGAGAGATAAACTACCAGAGGTTTAGAGAGGAATGGGGTGGGGCGGGGGGAACTTCTGGGGGCTGTCATAGGGTCAATGTCCACTCAGCCCAAATCCTGTCCTTTTCACCTCTATATATTTACCTCTGAACAATGGGGCTGATATTCATAATGGTGACCTTGACATCTTCTAAGATTCATCAAAGCAGGAGTGAATGGTGCTCGCCAGACAGGATTTCCTAAAGCAGGAACTGCATTTACAAATTCATTTTTGAAGCTTTCTCAGCTACAAGGACTGAGACGTACAATTTACTGCTTAAATCTTGGTTAGCAAGAAAGACACATTGTTCAGATCCCATGTTCCCTAGTTCCTAGTACTGGACACCAGGTAAAAAAGGATTCTAAAAGTTACCAGTGGCCTTCACCAAATCCAGACCAATGGTTGTTTCTTTGTAATTCTTCCTGACTTCAACCTTGGCCTCTGGTGATAGAAAACTATTGGGTCATCTCTTACTTTCCTGATCATTTCCCTCCCTCTTGGAAGAATTCTCTTCATCTTCCCATTCCTTACTTGTGGGCATTTCTTTCTTTTTTTTGTGGGCATTTCTTATATTCAATGTTTAGTTCTTTTCTCCCTGTTCTGTCTCTTGAAGAACACATCCAGTTTCATACTTCTCACTCCTAAATTTGTCTCAGTCCTGAATTCTCCCTGAGCATGCAATTCCATATTGCTAAATACATACTGGACTTCTTCTGGATAGATATGTCACCATAAAATCAAAACTATCTCACTTTCTTTAATATAGAAAATGCTTTTACAAATCCAAAAGAGAAAGGCAAGCACCCATTTTAACAAAATCGGCAGAGACATGGATAGGTAACTCACATATACATAGACACAATCACATACACAGTCGAACAATAAAAAAAATTCACTCTCACTAATAAAATGCAAATTAAGTGACATGATGCCATTTTCCAGTGACAAAATTCATGATGGTTAAAAAACCTCAGAAGCGCAGTGCTAGTCTAAGTATGTGTAAACAGACACGCTCACACACTGGTGTTGAAAATAGACATTTGTAATATTCTCTGTTGAATGATTTCTCAATGTGTACCGAAGTCTTTCCAGTGTGTGTGCCCTTGGACCCAGCAGGGTTTAATTCTAGGAATTTAGCTTAAGGAAATAATCAGAGACTATGCAAACGTGTAAGAACATGAATTATTACTTAAAATGGTTGCAAACTTGGAAACAGGCTAAAGGTCTAGCAGTGGAAGATGGGTTGAAAAAACGTGGTAAATTCTTACAATGGAATGCTACATGACCAAAAATGTGTTGTTTTAGAATATGCTTAATTAATCAAGAGAGCATCCATACTATATTAAGTGTCAGATTATCTGTCAAGCCAGGTGATGAAAAGGAATATATATACAGAATTATCCCATTTTGTAAAAAAAAAATAAAAAAGAGATAGAGAAAGAAGTATATAGACTGTAGGGCAACACATAAATATTAGTGACGATTATCTCTGGAGAGTGATATTATGAGTGATTTTTATTTTCTTCTTTATAATTTTCCATATGTTTTAAAATTTCTACAGTGAACATTGATTACTCTTATAAAAATCTGATAAATGTAATTTAAAAGTAATAGCTGAAATGAGAATCTTAGACTTTTCCACTAAAGCACCCTTTCCTGGCTTCCCACTTTCTGCCCTTGGTGTCATCAATCCAAGCTCCCAAGCCTAGGACCTTGCAGCCTGACAGCTTTGATTGTTCCTTTACTGTCTCTGCCCCAACACTCACTGAGTCTCATTCTTCCTCTAGGATGGCTCTCAAATTTGTTCCTCCTTCCTGAGTCCCAAGTCAGATCAGTTCATTTCAGCTAGCATTTATTGTCACAGTGCCTGCTTGTCATTCTGCCAGTTCAGCGTTATTGGAGTCACCCCCTAATATGTCTTCCTGCCCCTGCCCTCTCTCTCCTCCCACTGATCAAGTGCCCAGCAGCTGGAATGATGTTTTGAAAACACCACTTGTGTCATGGTCCTTCCTGCTCAAAACACTCAGAATGCCCCTTTCAAACCCCATTGCCTGGGGAAGAAAGGCCATATGCTTTCTTCAGCTATTTCAGGCACTCACAGCACTGGGCTAGGTGGGAGATAACTGTGGCCATTTGAGGGGTGTTTGGTGAGGTTTTGGCAATGAACTAAATCTTTAAGAATAAGATATGGAGTCCTCCCCACTGCCATTCACTATCTTCAGTTTGAAAATTCCCTTTCCTCACCTTTTGGCACTTGGACCAGAGGCCTTGGAGCAGTTGGAAGTTTCATGGTGCCGAATTTGGAGACAGGAAGAGGCAGCCAGGGGCGATAAAATAGGGCTCAGGAAACCTCGACTCTTGAGTCCATTCCAATTTCTGATCTGCTAAGTAGGAGGCTCCATCAAGAAAGCAGATGGGCTCTTAGGTTTCTGTCTCCCCTGCAGCCTTGAGGACCAAGAGTGAATAGTGGGAAACTTATATATCTCTTTGATTGTTTTGATAAAAAGAAGGAGAAAGGGGTGAGGGAAGGCAAAGAGGGGCAGATGTAGAACAAACCCTAAGTGATGCGGGCCACTCATGAAACTCAGCTGTCTTCAGATACCCCTCTGGGGTCCAGAATCTACCAGCCAGGACCGAGTGATGGCATATGGTTGTCTGTTGAGAATACTCTGCTGGGAGTGTGTGGGATGGGATGTTTGAGGGTAACCATCTTGCCAGATGTCAGTCACGGGCACTCGTCCTGTCTCTTCAATGACCTGGTGACACTGATGGGAGTTGGATCCCACGCTGGGGGGAGGGCTGTCTGGGAACCAGTGGTGCAATGCCAGCTGCTGAGGGGCTCCCCCGCCAAAGCAGTCTGTCTGTTTCAGTGCAAAAATTTACCCTGATGTTCTGAGTCGAAAAGCTGGGCCCGTCCAGCCTGAGAGGTGCCTGTTAGCACAGCTGGTGATGCTGGGACAGGACTCCTGGCACCTTCTGTGTCCATTTTGGATTGCTCTTGGCACCTTTCTGGGTATGGAACAGAACACCCAACAGAAAGTCTGACTCCCTGTGTAGCCCACCCCTACTGTCTAGCTCAGCTGTCTCCTGCTTCCCCTTTCCTCTCTGCACCCCTCTCTTGGGGCCGCCAGCACTTAGCCGGCTTCTTGAATACAAGCAGGCCCCTTCGGTCCTGCCCCCTGGCTCCTTGGAAGCCTTCCTCAGTGTGAAGTTCTCCCTGTTTTGTAGAACTGCTAACAATGAGAACCCTTGGGACCTGCAGGCAGAGCAAAGGCCCCCTGCTTTCCAGGGCTGCGAATGGCTTACCTGACCCCGATGGAGACCAGGGAACCTGGGGCAGGCCGAGGGCAGCTGTGTAGCTGGACTGTCGCCAAGTGTTCCATGGCATCGCCTATTGTTTGAGGGTCTGAGGGGGAGGAGGACGTCACAGTGCAGTCAGAGCTGCAGCTACAGTCGCTGGAGTGTTTATCACACGCTAGGCCCCGTGCTCAGGGCTTGAAGAGCTTTATCCTATCCAGTCCTCACACCAGTCCTACGAGGTAGTAACTGCTACTGCCTGGTTTTACAGATGCGGAGATTTCGAGAAGTTCAGTAAATTTGTCTGAGGTCAGGAGGTCGAATGTGGGACTCCCACTCAGACCTGCCTGAGGTTGTGCCACCTTGGTTAGATCCCCCAAAGTGCCCTAGAGAGAGGAGTAATTGCTTTTAAAAATTTTATTAATTTTTTTTTTTTGGCTGCCCTGGGTCTTGGTTGCTGAGTGTGGGCTTTCTCTAATTGTGGTACTTGTGCTTAGTCACCCCTTGGCATGTGGAATCTTAGTTCCCCGTCCAAGGAGCAAACCTGCAATGACTACATTGGAAGGTGGGTTCTTTAATGGGGGACCACCAGGGAAATCCCAGTAATTGCTTTTGTGAAGTTTCTTTGTCATGTTTGCTGAACACTTATATGTATTCCAGGCTTTGTCCTAAGCTCATTACATGTGTGTTAGCGTATTGAGTCTCCCAATCACCTATAACATAATATCGTCTCCAACAGGAGAGTTAACCCAAGAATGGGAACCTCCGGCCCCAGTGTTCTCATCCTCTTACCCCACCCCCAACCCCGTACAAACCCCCTCTATAGTTGGCTGCGTGCGAACTGTATTGACATTCATTATGGAGCCTCAAGGATGCCGGAACCCAAGCATCCATGATTTGTAAGCTAATGGGTCATTTTGCTTTGGATCAGGAACTAGCTAAGGGGAGATGAGCCTGACTCCCCGAGTGTGTGTTCCTTCCTAGCACAGAGGGCACTGGGATGGGAAAGTGAGACCCAGGTTGCCTGTAAGCACGTCCTCATTTTCTCCCCTTCCTCCCTTTCCAAATTAGGGTGAAGGTTGCCGAACGGTCCCCCTGGCTGGACATGTGGGGTTTGACAGCTTGCCCGACCAGCTGGTGAATAAGTCAGTCAGCCAGGGCTTCTGCTTCAACATCCTGTGCGTGGGTGAGTATTTCCATAGCAGGAAATTCTATTACAGAATATGGATCCTTAATGGCTGGATGTGGCTTGGCAGGTAATTAGGTTCGTTAGTGTGTTGTTCTGATCTATCTGCAAGAGTATTTCTCCCCCTCTTCTTCTTTTATCCCTCTGCTTGTTTTGTGAGCAGCTGGCTGTAATTATGCTTTTTTTTTTTTCTCTGCCCAGACCAGAATGTGGGGCCATCCCTTGGGGGTGGGGGGAACTGAGCTGTGTGACACCCAGTGGAAATTCTGTGAGGGAGCTGACCAGCTCTTGTCAGGTTTGTTCTGACGTAGAGAATAAGAGCCAGGGCAGAATTGGGAGGGAGGTAACGGCGCTGGAAAGATGCCTGCTTCCCAGCTGTGGGCAGTGGGTTGGGTCTGTCCATTTCCTCTGCAGCCCTGCTGTGCTTGGTACAGTTTGAGCCTAAGCGCAGGGACCACACAGCTATGTGGCAAGTTCTTTTATTCCCTTGAAGTGTATCTGTGCCTGGATCTTTAGTCTCAAGTGTGGGAACCATGTCTTAGTCACCTCTACTGTGCTAATCACAGCACAAAGAGAGTTCAATGATGTACATGAAATGAATGAATGAATTATCTCCGCAGGAACCACTCACTATACTTCTCAAACACTTTCCTGTGTTAGTAATTTGGGTCCTTACTAGGACTCTGGGACGGACACAACTGGGCAACTTCACTTTCACTTTTCACTTTCATGCATTGGAGAAGGAAATGGCAACCCACTCCAGTGTTCTTGCCTGGAGAATCCCAGGGATGGGGGAGCCTGGTGGGCTGATGTCTTTGGGGTCGCACAGAGTCGGACATGACTGAAGTGACTTAGCAGCAGCAAGTAGCCTCAAGGAACAGAGGGAGACAAAGAAACTCCAGAGGATAAGGGACTTACCTGAGTCCACACAGGATAAGTGGCGGAGCCATGACAAGGACCCAGGTCTGCCTGACCCTTTGTTCCTCCCACTGCTTCTGTAACTGCTGCCTGCAACACCTCTTGAGAACCAAGAAGTGTTTTGGAAACTGTCACACTCCAACCAAACACATCTGAGGAATAGCAGTTCCCTGACATTCTTTAAGAATCTCTCTTTAGACCTTGCTGCCGTGCTGTGCTCAGTCCTGTCCAACTCTTGGCTGAGACCTTAAATAATCCCAGATTTACAAACATGATCACAGCATATAATTTTCACTATACGGTGCAGTAAGGCATACCTGCATATTTTCAGCGACGTACCTCCAAACCTTAATGACTGTACAAATACCATAATAATGGCAGTTTTCATGCCAACTGGAACACTCAAACACTTGCTAATTGCCTTTTCTTATTTTTGTATAGCCCTTATGGGGAGTTCATTCATGTTGAGGGTCTGAACCACGACTGAATTGCATATTTTACTCTAATGGTCTAAAGTTATGTTTTCTAACTAAGGCCATTCCTTTTTGTGGGACTCTTTTATTTTTTTGTCTCCATCCCTGGCACTCCTCAGATCATTTCATGGAGGAGAATAACTGCACCCTCAAGGACAAGTAGAAAAAACAAAGCCACTTCTACATCTAGGGGACAGGTGGTCAGCTAGGCTCACTCAGTAGTGACAAGACTCACTCCCACTGTCCAGCTCTGAAGCCTATGAGATGAAAATACATGCTTCACAGATTACTTATCAGGGGCCTGAAAGTCCACATCTAGGCTGTTAATTCTTCAAATGCCAAAAGTCGACCCATGGTTATGATGAAGTTCTGTTAGGAGAGGGATACAAAACAGACAGCAGCTGTGGTGATCGACATCAAGATCAAATGCCATCACATCCAATATTAGCCCTGCCAGATCTTTCCCATCTTTGGCTGATGGCCAACTTATTTCACATAACATTTGATTACTGAAAAACTTACGCACAAACATGATGGAGTCTCTTGGCATTCCTCCCAGAGCTCTGGATGACCTGCGCTGAAGTCAAGGGGATGAGAAGTGAAGGCCCACCCATGTCAGCCTCTCAAACCAAGTGCAATTGAGTGGCTGGTACAGCTTTGGGAGAGCCTAAGTGTGGGGTAATTGGCCATTTGGACCACAGGCTCTCCTAGGGCCCAGAGGAAGAGGCAACCAAGCTCCAGGCAAAGTGGGTGGGAGAAATAGTAAACCCCCACTCACCCACGCAGTTACAACTGTAACTGCTTCACTGTGCCTGCAGGGATAGAATTGCTCAACTGCTGGGGACAGACCCTCCAAGAGGAAAAGGGGAGAAAGGAGACCCTTACACCCAAGGAGTCACCCCTTCTCTTCCTCTCCCTACTGATGAAGTTTCAGGAAATGGGTGCCCTAGTAACTCCCCTTTTAGCCCTGAGGGTGCACCCCTTGCATGCACCTGCCCAGATTGGGTTAATTTCATTCCCCATCCCTGATCCACAAAAGCCTGCAACTCATACATCCCCGTCTCTGGCTGGGCTCCCAAGCCTGTCCTTGCTCTGAGAACCCACATGTTGGCCCTAAGTCACAAGTGGCTTACAGTGGCTCTTTGGCTGCCATCTCAGCCTGGCCATGGGGCGGGGTGCTGTCGCTGACTTGGCGAAGGGTCCCTGGCTTGGCCGCTGAAGGTGATCGTTTCTCTCACAGAACCTTCAGTGACCATATTTTCATGCCTACTGGCTGTGCAAAACGGTCAGTTTTACTCCCTTAATGATGGCTAGAAAACCATTCTGTTTTCATAGGGTATGTTTCCCCAAAGGACTTCCTTTTCTTTTCTGATCAGGCATTTTAAGTAAATTTTAAGTAAATGTAAAATTATGCTAATCCCAGCCTCGGTTATTAACAGAGACCTAGGATATCTTTATCACAGCAGTGTTTATCTGGTGCTGGGCTCTGATCAGAGGCCCCAGCAGCAGAGTGAGTACCCTACACACCTATGTGCACATGTGTGTGAGGGAAACAGGCTTCCCTGATGGGTGGCTCAGACGGTAAAGAATCTGCCTGCAGGAGACCTGGGTTCAATCCCTGGGTCAGAAAGCTCCCCTGGAGAAGGGAATAGCTACCCACTCCAGTATGGAATTGAGAGGGAGAATTTTTTTTTTTTTTTTTTTTTTGTAGCCCACAGGGACCCTCTGCCCATGGGATTTCCCAGGCAAGAATACTGGAGTGGGTTGCCATTTCCTTCTCCAGAGAGGGAGAATTTTTAATGAATCAAGAGCATAGTTTTTACACAAGGGCCCTGATAATGACATCTACGATTATTTTTAGAGGGCCAGACACATGGGTATGAGCATATTATGTTTCTTTTCCAACAGTTGACAATAAATACGATAATTACTGAATGGGATGAGATTCCCCTCCCCCTCTAAAAAATCTACTAGTCCCTTAGCTTTAGAAATCACTAGGATCCCAGGATTCTAGATATAGTACAGGAAACCTTGGAGGAACCACTTGAGTCAGCAGTGCAAACATTCGACTGGGAAGGAACCCCAAAGAGATTCAACCCTCTGAATGTGCCAGCAACAGAGAATGCCTGTGAAGAGCACAAAGGGTCATAATGATAATATTTACTTTGAAGCTGCTCAGGATTCCAGGCTCAACTGGGCTCGGTTGAACTTGGGGGATAGAAAACATACAAGAGAAGCAGGATTGAGGCTCTGCAGAAGGAGGGGAAGGGCAACTAGCATTCTCTCAAGGTCAGGTGGCGATGGCTTCAGCCCACCGTCTCTGGGAGAGGCAGCCATCCACCTGTCTACGAAAGGCTTCCAGTGATAGTGTGCTGGTCAGTGTTGAGCAACCCACTCTCAGAGAAACAGTGCCATGGTTTATAGCATCTGCTGGTTTCCCAGCTGGCATTATGCTCACCACAGCTGGTTTTAAACTGCCAACTTGACATCACTGCACACGGGCTTGGGAAGAGCTGCAGGAAGCCTGGCAAGCTGGCTCCAGCACACCACTGTTCGCCAGGTCTCTGCAAGATGAGGAAGGCATAGAGGGCAAGGTCACAGAGCCAGGCAGGACCCTGTCCCCATCCATAGTCTCCCTTGGCCAATAGGAGTTCCTGGAGAGTTTCCTTTTGGACACCTCCCGGTTGAACTCAAAGACATCTCTCTTGGTTTATTCCAACATTCGGAGCCAGAAGATACAAGCTCCATGCGCCTGTGAGTTACATGCCAACAGAGGTTGTGGCTGTCCTGTTCATTGCTGTATCCCCAGCTCCTAAATCTGTGCCTGGCTCCTATTAGAGGCTCTAAAGATTTGTTGACTGACTGAGTGAACCAGCATATCACACCTATTGGACCCTGGGGCATATATGGGCTCCAGTGTCAGACTGCTTGCAGTCTAATGCTGGCATTGTCACATCCTGCTTTTGTGACCCTGGGTCTTCCTCTTTCACTTTTCTTTTGTGGAAAAGTTTCTTCCGCCACATTTTATAGATGAGAAAGGTGAGGTGCAGAGAGACTGAAGAGCAGGGACAGATGCACACAGCTAGGAAGTGATTTGGTTAACTCATCGGTAAATTAAGGACAAATAGTATGGGCCTTAGGAAGCATCACTATGAATAAAGCTAGTGGAGGTGATGGAATTCCAGTTGAGCTATTTCAAATCCTAAAAGATGATGCTGTGAAAGTGCTGCACTCAATATGCCAGCAAATTTGGAAAACTCAGCAGTGGCCACAGGACTGGAAAAGATCAGTTTTCAATCCCAAAGAAAGGCAATGCCAAAGAATGCTCAAACTACCGCACAATTGCACTCATCTCACACATTAGCAAAGTAATGCTCAAAATTCTCCAAGCCAGGTTTCAACAATACATGAACCATGAACTTCCAGATGTTCAAGCTGGATTTAGAAAAGGCAGAGGAACCAGAGATCAAATTGCCAATATCCGTTGGATCATAGGAAAAGCAGCAGAGTTCCAGAAAAACATCTACTTCTGCTTTATTGATTATGCCAAAGCCATTGACTGTGTGGATCACAACAAACTGTGAAAATTCTTCAAGAGATGGGAATACCAGACCACCTTACCTGCTTCCTGAGAAATCTGTATGCAGGTCAAGAAGCAACAGTTAGACCCAGATATGGAACAACGGCTGGTTCCAAATAGGAAAAGGAGTATGTCAAGGCTGTATATTGTCACCCTGCTTATTTAACATATGCAGAGTACATCATGTGAAATGCCAGGCTGGATGAAGCACAAGCTGGAATCAAGATTGCCGGGAGAAATATCAACAACCTCAGATATGCAGATGACACCACCCTTATGGCAGAAAGCAAAGAACTAAAGAGCCTCTTGATGAAAGTGAAGGAAGAGAGAGTGAAAAAACTGGCTTTAAACTCAACACTCAGAAAACTAAGATCATGGCATCCAGTCCCATCACTTCATGGCAAATAGATGGGGAAACAATGAAAACAGTGAGAGACTTTATTTTTGGGGCTCCAAAATCACTACAGATGGTGATTGCAGCCATGAAATTAAAAGAAGCTTGCTCCTTGGAAGAAAAGCTATGACCAACCTAGACAAAGTATTAAAAAGCAGAGAGACATTACTTTGCCGATAAAGGTCTGTCTAGCCAAAGCTATGGTTCTTCCAGTAGTCATGTATGGATGTGAGAGTTGGGCCATAAAGAAAGCTGAGCACTGAAGAATTGATGCTTTTGAACTGTGGTGTTGGAGAAGACTCTTGAGAGTCCCTTGGACTGCAAGGAGATCCAACCAGTCAATCCTAAAGGAAATCAGTCCTGAATATTCATTGGAAGGACTGATGCTGAAGCTGAAAGTCCAATACTTTGGCCACCTGATGTGAAGAACCGACTCATTGGAAAATACCCTGATGCTGGGAAAGATTGAAGGCAGGAGAAGGGGATGACAGAGGATGAGGTGGTTGGATGGCATCACCGACTCGATGGACATGAGTTTGAGCAAGCTCCGGAAGTGGGTGATGGACAGGGAAGCCTGGCCTGCTGCAGTCCATGGGATCACAAAGAGTTGGCCACGACTGAGCTACTGGACTGAAACTGAATGCACAGGTTTATTTGGGGTAATACAGAAGAAAATATATATAAGGTATTTATTTACAGTGGTGCCCACATAAGGAGGTGCTCCAGAAGCAATAACTTTTCTTATTACTACTCAAACCTGCTTATTTTATGGAAAAAGAGACTGGAATCCAGAAAAGGGGGAAGGGCTCGGCTTAGGTGACACAGTCATTTAGTGATAACTCGCCTGGGACTCTGCATTTAACCACTTGCAACAACTGAATTGCACGAGGTACCAGAGGATGCAAACATTAACTGCAAATGAGGAAAAGGGTTAAGCTTTTCTTTGTCACAGTGGTGTTGAACTCGGGGTAGAGAGGTCAACACCAGACTATCACAGGGAATATAGTTTGAAAAAGCAGATTTCATATTCCATGTTTTAAAATGAAATCTTGAAAAAAAAAAATCTAGTGTTTCCAGGTTCCTATCTACATTAAGCCAAGTGAGAGGAAATCCTCTCTACTGGTGGAGATGACTTAAAAAGGGTTAAGAAAGCCTGCTGTCCACTCTTGAGGAGGGAGCAGGAGAGACAAATTGACCCCTGGGGACTCCTCAGGTTTCCTGCTGGAATGTAACAGCCAAGTCCCCACCTTCCTGCAGGGGCGTGGAATCTGCTGACCTGATCTGAGTTAGGCTCCCCTCCCACCCTCAATGCTCAGCCCAGGACAGCATCCCGGCTTAGGCTGGGTCTGTGCCAGCCGTGGAGAAGGATAGAGTTAGTTCCTCACCCCCACCAGCCTCCACATTGATGGCAACCTGGGCGGGAACACTGAGAGCAATGGGACCAGTTCTTGATTTTCCGCCCTCTTCTCGTGTTGCAATTCATCACAATTCCCTAGACACCCGCTGGGTCTTTTCTTCCAGACACTCATCATTGAGCGTCTAATTTCCACAGCCCTTTTGCGCTGGCAGGCATCCGGATGGTCATTTTCCCTGTTGCCCTGCCCTGCCCAGCCCGCCCAGCCTCCCTTTCTCCAGCTGCACAAACAGGGTGGGCCCCTCCCTCTGCTTACTGCTCCTGAGGGCTCTGTGTGAGCCTCTGCTGGGCGCTCTGGGGAGTCCTAGAAGCTGCCAGTCCCCTGCTCTCAGAGAAGTCTTAGGATCAGGGAGTCAGGGGCCAGCTCTGGGTGCTGGGGAGTCAGGGCCTACCACATCTCAGGCCATTCAGCAAAGAGCTCATGGAACAGGAGAAAGGGTCTGAAAGTGGGGTGTACAGGGATGATTTATTAGGCATGAACAAAGACGGGCTAAAATGTAGCTTGAGCCTCAGCGCCCTAGGGAAGGCAAGTTAGGGGGAGGAGCCACCCTGGTTTCCCAGCTCAGCGGTGCTGGCCCCTTTACAGTGGAGCTGCGCCCCACTTCGGGCGGGGAGGCGGATGTTGTGTGCCATTGCTCGGCCTAGTCTGCCACCTCCCATGGCAGAGGCCCCCCACCTTGCCAGATTTTTCTGGGGACCCGAATACTTCTGGTGCTCTTAGGGAGGGAAAGAAAGGGCCTCTTTTGAGAGAGTGTTTGCTGCTAATAGGTATAGCAGATCCTGGCTGGAAATGTGATCTGTGCAAGGAACATTTCCCTGCACCCCGGCACTCAACCGCATTAGTCAGACCTGGCTATGAAATCGGGCTGGGGGGCCGGGTAGCCAGGCTGAGTTGAATGTTCTCCTTGTTTTCCCTCTGTCTCACCAATCTCTCCACACAGAGAGCGCTCAGTAGAGACAGATATTTTTTTTCTTAATTTATTAGTTTTTAATTGAAGGATAATTACAATGCTGTGTTAGTTTCTGCACTACATCAACATGGATCGGCCATAAGTATACATATGTCCCCTCCTTCTTGAGCCTCTCTCCCACCTCCCACACCATCCCACCCCTCTAGGTTGTCACAGAGCCCTGGTTTGAGTTCCCTGAGTCAAATAGCAAATTCCCACTGGCTATCTGTTTTACATATATTGGTGTATATGTTTCCATGCTACCCTCTGCATTCATCCTGCCCTCTCCTTCCTGCCACTACCCACCCCCACCCCCCACCGTGTCCATAAGTCTGTTCCCTGTCTGCGAGAGACAGATATTTTTAAAAGCACCTCCTGCATTCATAGCTCATTATTCGGGATGAAAGAGGTTTGCAAGATGCAAAGCTAGACACACCCAGAGGGTGGAGGAGAGATGGACCATTTATGGGTTATGGGTTGAGCAGCTATAACCCCAGCCCTGGACTGCCCTGGAGATAGTGCTGTTGGTCACAAAAAAGGACTTGCCAGGCCACGATTTGCCCGAGGCAAACCCACTCCCCCCTGCTCCCCACCGGGAAAACCTGTCAATTCTTTTTTTTTTTTCCACAATGAAATATTTATTTTTTTTCATTTATTTTTATTAGTTGGAGGCTAATTACTTTACAATATTGTAGTGGTTTTTGCCATACATTGACATGAATCAGCCATGGATTTACATGTGTTCCCCATCCTGATCCCCCCTCCCGTCTTCCTCTCCATCCGTCCCTCTGGGTCTTCCCAGTGCACCAGCCCGGAGCACTTGTCTCATGCATCCAACCTGGGCTGGTGGTCTGTTTCACCCTTGATAGCATACTTGTTTCAATTCTTATATTTCAAGGGATGGGAGCGGGGAAGGGGAGCAGAGGGATGATGATAACAGGGCAGCCCAGGTCTCCAAAGCGCAGTCCTTGGCTCCTGGCAGTGGCTGAATATATGTTGCAGCTCTCAGCTCTCAGGAATAACCTCCAAGAACCTTCACCAGTCCCCACAGCCCTGCCCCCACTCCTTAGTGTGAAAGCCAAGACTTTGAAATTCCAGTGGTTGAATTTATTAGTATCCTGCAGCCTGTTAGTTAAACAAACAAATGACTGGCTTGTTTGAAATCTAAAGGGAAGGATAATTTGTGGCCTGCTGAATTCCCTCCCCATTAGCTAAAAATGGTCTCCCCACTGGGATGTGCATCCCCTGCTGTCTGGGGCTGGCAGGGAATGGGGGGAGCTTGTTGAGAGGAGAGGATATTTATTTGAGGAGGGACTTCTGTCCCTTCTTTTAAACTTGAAGATAGCCCTTAAATTTTTCTTATGAAAGCTATACAAGTTCCTTGTAGAAAACTGGGACAATATAGAAAAGCATAAAGAAGGAAGTGAAAACCACACACAACCCCACCACCCAGACATGACTGTTTGGTAAGAGTGCTCTGTATGCCCTTCCAGTCTTTTCCTTAGGCATGACTTTGCCTCTCCATCATCTCCTTTTAACACGGTTTCTTTTTCTGAGTGTAAAAACGATGCACGCTCAATTTTCAAATAGTACAAAAATATGAAGACTAAAAGGAAAATTACCCCCATTCCACTATCCTGAGATGACTACTGCCAATACGTTGCTGCAGTTCCTTAGACTCCTTTTCACTTAACTGAGATCACCTAGTCCGTCTAGTTCTAGGCGCTCTTCACTTAGTGTCTTACTGTGTATGTTCTCCCATGTCAGTGAATATACATCCAAAATATGCATGAATGCATCACAGTTCATTCTTTCATTTTTCAGGAGAGACAGGTTTGGGCAAGTCCACCCTCATGGACACCCTGTTCAACACCAAGTTCGAGGGGGAGCCAGCCACCCACACACAGCCGGGTGTCCAGCTCCGGTCCAATACCTATGACCTTCAAGAGAGCAACGTGGGGCTAAAGCTGACAATTGTTAGCACGGTGGGCTTCGGGGACCAGATCAACAAGGAGGACAGGTAAGGGAGGCAGTGGGGTGGGGAGGCCGGTGGGAAGCCCACGGGGAGGAGCTCACCACCGGGTTCTTGCCAGACCTCTTGTCAGCAGAGAGCTCACTAGCGCCGCCTTCCGCCGGGGTTCCTGTCTATTTCAGTGCTCTACTCCACATGCTCTGCTGAAAGGAGGATGTCTTTCTCCTTCATTCAGCAAACATTTACTGAATTCCTACCTTGTGCCAGGTACTGCCATGCTCTCTAACAATCTAAAGAGGAATGACTTTGTCTCTGACCTCGAGGCAGTCACGGGGAAGCCTGGTCTTAAATCAACAAGTTCCTTTGAGGTGACCTCCTCTGTAAAGGACAGGGTACAGTGTTACAATGAGAACGGGAAGGAGAGAACAGTCAGCTCTCAGGGCGGGGTGTGGGGTGGGGAAGGGGGTGGGGGGAGGGGTGTTCAGGGAGGCCTGCACAGAGGAGGTGTGCCTGACCTGGCCTTTGAAGGGTGAACGATTTTGCTGGACAGACAAGGGAAGTTTGGAAAGGGCATTCCAGAGAGGGACAACAGCTTGTATGAAGGCAAAGGCTGTGGAAGACCATGGTATGCTGTAGGGGACTGCACTTGTTCTGTTCGGCTAGACCAGGGGTGGAGCTAGTGAAGGTTGTTTCAGGACCCTCACTTGCCCACGCCCCTCCAAAGCCCTGGAACTAATTTCTAGTCATTGTGTTGTTTGCTCTTTCTTGGAGGGCCCTTCAAATCATATAAGCTTAGGTCCCTGTGATAGCCACTCTGTCCCTGGGCTGGTGCTTGGCATGAGCTGGGGGAAAAGTGAGGGGAGATGAGCCTGAAGAGGTAAGAAGGGGCCGGATGATGGAGGGGTTAATAGAATAAAATAGGGTTAATAGAATAAATAAATAAAAGGGGTTAATAGAATAAAAAGCTCTACAAAGTAGAATGATGTGGTTGGATTGGCCTTTGAAGAAGGGGCTTTGGGATAGTATGGACATGGGCTGGAGAGCAGGAAGACCAACTAGGAGACTGTTGGACCAATTTGATGGAGGCCGGCGGTAAAACAGGGAAGAGGAGACAGATGGGGTAACTGTTGAGTAGGTAACTCAAGAGGACTTGGTAGAGGCTTGGTGTTGAGGTCGGGAAGGCAAAAGAAGAACCTAGAATAAGACTGAGATTTCTGGCTTTGGAGAGTGGACAGATGGTGGGGGCATTCAGTAAGAGGGACTCAAATAGAACCAGGTTTAAAAAGAACTAGCTCTGTTTTGGACACGGTGAGCTTGAGATGCCTGTGGCCTGTTGAGAGAGGAGGCGCCCTTCATCGGTTGGCAGCTGAATGTGCAGGCTTTTGAGGTGAGGAAAAGGCCTGTCCTGGCAAAAGACTTAGGTTATCAAGGTAGAGGGACTGTGTTCCAGCCGCAGACGTAAATAAGATCATCCAGGGAGTGGAGTTGAGTGAGGTGAACACTGTGCTAAAAACAAAAGCCTGGGGATGTTAAGTCAGCAGATGGAGGAAAAGACATCCTGGAAAGAGACTGAGTTGGAATAAGCAAAGAGGTGGGAGGAGAGACCGTGGGCGGTTGAAAATGGTGTGCCAGGGAGGGCCGGAGCGAGGCTCAGATGAGGACAGGATGAGGGCTGGGTTGAGGTGGGGAGGGTCAGACACCATCTGCATTTAACTAAAAATCATGTGTAATCCCACATGCTCTTCGCAGAAAAGGTCATTCATCATTTTGAGCAAAGTGTCTGCTCATCCTCTGAGAATCCCCTTGCTTCTTAGCAAATTTGTATCCCCAATTTTTCTATTTCTCCCTTAAAATAACAACAGCCACACTCATTTCCTTATAATGAATAGATATGTTTAGCTCCTTAAGATGTGAGCTGAATTCTGTTTTCCATTTGAAATTCTAGATGAAGGACACCTCTGCTTTTTATAGGCTTGCTTATTGTGCTAATCTTGTATGGGGGAGAATAAATTAAACCCTGGGGAAAGGGGATATTTGGGTCACAATATGAGTGATTAATCTCAGCTGCAGATTGCTCAGCATCTCCTCAATTAAATATCTTACGGTTCTCAGTAACATACGTTTGATACGCCTAACATTGGAAAATGTCTGGATAATGATGGTTTGGGAGGGCTGAACTGATAGAACCCCTTAGAGGCTAATCTGCTTCTTTTATATTTTTAGTATGCTTACTGTTTTTCCTAATTATAAGTATGATACATGCTTATATCAAATAACACAAACTCGAATAAGTAGAAATGAGAAGCCTCCGGGAAATGGGCTGGGGAACAGTAGTAGAGTGAGTTCCAGGGATTTGTACCAAAAAGCCATGTTTTCTCCATTCTGACAAGGCCAGGAGGGCATAGATAGGTCAGTGCAGCTGCACTAAAATAGAGCATCAGAAAGCCCTGCTTTACCCAGGATGCAGAGGTAAACTGAGGAGAGCAGGGACGAAGGCTAGAGCCTGGGGAAAGGCACTATTTTTTAAGAAAAAGAACCATAAACTGGACTTCATTAAAATTAAAAAGATTCACACTATTAAGGAATTGAAAAGACATGTCCCAGACAGGGAGAAAACATTTGCAAATCATATGTCTTATAAAGGACTTGTAACCAGTGTATTTTAAGAAAGCTTGCTTTTCCCAAATAAGACAACAACCCAATTAAACAAGTGAGCAAAAGATCTGAATACACATTTCACCAAAGAATATACATGCATGATTCATAAAAACATCAAAAGATGCTCAACATCATTAGCCATTCAAGAAATGCAAATCAAAGCCACAACGAGTTATCACTTCACACCCACTAGAATGGCTATAACCAAAAAACAGAAAACAGCAAGTATTGGTGAGGATGTGGAGAAATCAGAACCCTCATGACACTGCTGGCGGGAAGGTAAATGGTACAGACACTTCGGAAAAGAGTGTGGGAGTCTCTTCAGAAGTTAAACACAAGCTTGTCATAAAAGCCAGCAATAGCACGCCTAAATATATACCCACGGGAAATGGAAATGGGAAGGCCACCATTTGAAAGATGCTGGAGCAAAAGGAGCTGGAGGGGGAGACAGAGCACAGGCTGGAAAAAGGGGTGTGCTTAGGGACCTAGGCTTTGGGCTCTGACAGAGCTGGGTTTGGTCCCATCCTGCTACCTATTAATTTAAGGATGTTGCACGGGTGTTTTGTTTGGGTCTCACCCTATCCATAACCAGTGTTGTGGTTCTTATGATTGCAAGATACCCTTGGTAACAACCATCAGGCAACTTGAAGGGGAAAAGGGGTTTATTACTCACAGGTCCTGGAAAGGAGAAGGCATACCTGGGGCCACACAGCAAGGTTGAGGGTCAAGGGTAAAGAAAGAGAGAGAGAGGACCTGGGCCAGGGGTTCTGCTTTCCCTGGGATCAAGGGTGGGTGAGGGTGGGTGGCCTGTAGTTTTGCAGGCTTGCTCTTTATTGATGAATTTAAAACATGAGAGAGAAAGCAAGTGGCTTAAATGGTCAATTATAAAAATTCACCAAGATCTTTAAAACAAAGAAGCCTGGGGTGGAGAGGTGAGGGGGTGGGGAAGGCTGGTTCCTTATCTTTCTGTGGCTGGCAATGTGTTTATTCGAGATAGCCATCCTTGAAGTAATGTCTTATTGAAGTGGATGCCTTTGAAATCAAAGCTTAAATCAGGCACTTGAGTTACAAAAAATGCAAGTTACAACTGTCAGGGCTCACACGACAACTCGGCACTTAAATTCTTTTTTGTAATTATTTTTGGCGGTGCTGGCTCTGCTGAACGCAGGCTTTCTCTAGTTGCGGTGAGTGGGATCTACTCTAGTTGTGGTGGCTTCTCTTGTTGCAGAGCACGGGCTTCAGAGTGCAGGCTCAGTAGTTGGCAGCTTACAGGCATATGGAATCTTCCTGGACCAGGGATCAAACCCGTGTCTCCTGCATTGGCAGGCGGGTTCTTAACCACTGGACCACCAGGGAAGTCTGGCGCTTAAATTCTTTATGCCTCAGTTTTCTGTAAAGGGGAGATGATGATAATACTAATATCTACCCAGAGGGTGATGTGTGAGGCATACTCCACATGTAGGAAATGCTTAAACAGTGCCTGGCGCAGGGTAACTGATGAACAGAAGATATTGTTATGATCATGACTTTTATTGGTAGAAGAATCAAGGGAGAGTTGTATCATGTAGCATATGGGAGGATATGATAAATAGTGTCCAGGAAGGTAAAAGCTGAAAAATATTGGGACTTCCCTGGTGGTCGAATGGTTAAGACTTTGAGCTTCCACTGCAGAGGCAACAAGTTCCATCCTTGGTCGGGGAACTAAAGATCCCACATAACCTTTTGGTGTGGCAAAAAAAAAAAAAAGGAGAAATATTCATTAGGTTTGGCAATATGAATGGAGGTCATTAATAAATACACTTAAGAATAATACCAGGGGTATTGTGGGTGGAAACTAGTTTGCCATGAATGAATGGGAGATAAGGAAGTACAGGCATCAGACTAGCAAAAGGAGCAATTGAACAGAAAAATGAGTCCAAGATCAAATTCCTGTTTCTGTGAGAATTTAGCATTTGTCATTTGCAAGGAAAAGAATGGACTATTCAAGAAAATGTGCTGGGAAAATAGGTCATCCATCAGGAAGAAATAAGATGAGACCCTCCCACACAAGTATCAGTCCCCAAAATAGATTCCAGTTGGATTAAAAACAATTTCTAAAAATACGAGGAGAAAACATAGGAGAATATTTTTGTAACTTTGGAGGGTAGAGAAGGCTTTTCTAGTTGTGATGCAAAATCCAAAAGTCAGAGAAGACTGACAGATTTAAATTCATTAAAAATTAAGCAAAACAAAACCTTTGTCTTGTGGATGAAAAATGTCGCCTGCCTTATCAGTAAACAAAGGATGTTGCATCAAGGCAGCGGCCACTGAGACCACACACAGTGCATTCCGAGGGGACTCAGGATGGATGGAGAAAAGCAGTATACTGGCCCTGGACAGTTAAGATGCCTATCAAAGGCATGATTTCAATAAGCCCCACCAGACTCTTGCCTCTTCCCATACATAGAAAAGTACTGCACTCATTAACTTGAGATGTCTGGTTTTCTTTAACTAGCAGTAGTCTTTTGATGGTCTGACTACCTGGATTTTGTTGCAAAACCCCCTGGATATCTTGTCTCCTCCGTTACCTCTTCGGAGCAGTCCCTTAGAGCTGAGAAGGTGTCTTCTAGGCTTAAGTTCTCAGTTTTGTCCACCAAGTAAAACATAATTCTCAGCTTTTAGGTTGTGCATTTTTTCAGTCATAGTCTATTGAAAGATATTATAAGCAAAAGCAAAACCAAACTACAGATGGGAAGAAAATATTTGGAACCTATATAGCAGACATCCATCCCTGGGTTGGGAAGAGCCCCTGGAGAAGGGAACAGCTACCCACTCCGGTATTCTGGCCTGGAGAATTCCATGGACAGAGGAGCCTGGCAGGCTATAGCCCATGGGGTCACGAAGAGTTGGACATGACTGAGTGACTTTCTCTTTCACTTTTTCATATAGCAGACAAAGTGTTTTTCTAAAATGTAAAAAGAGCTTCTACAATTCAGTGAGAAACAAGTAGTTGACAGAAGGGGAAATGTAAATGGACCATCAATATATAAAATGATGGTCATTCAGCTTCATCAATGGTCAGGGAAATGTGAAATGAAACAATGAAGTATTTTTTTCATCTATCAGATTTGCAAAAATAAAACATAAAAATACAATATCCATTAATACCAGCTAATTTCATTCATCTTGCTGGGAGTATAAATTGATACAGATTTTTTAAAGGGCAAATTTGACAGTATCTCTTAAAATTTTAAATGTGATAAGCTAATTCCTTAAAATAAATCTCTCTCTCTAGATAAATATACATCCTATTGATTTTGTTTCTCTGGAGAGCCCTGACTAATACAACCATCAATATCAATAGATATCAAGGCTTCCCTGGTGGCTCAGTGGTAAAGAGTCTGCCTGCCAATGCAGGAGACATGGGTTTGATCCCTGGGTCGGGAAGATCCCACATGCTACAGAGCACCCAAGCCTGTGTGCCACAACTATTGAGCCTGTGCTCTAGAGCCTGAGAGCTGCAAATACTGAAGCCCACACGCCCTAGAGCCTGTGCTCTGCAACAAAAGAAGCCACCGCAATGAGAAGCCCAACTAGAGAGTAACCCCCGCTCTCCACAACTACAGAAAAGCCCACGCAGCAACGAAGACCCAGAACAGGAAAAAAAAAAAATTTAAATTCAGTAGATATCAAGTTTTTAAGTCTCAAAATGAATTATTCTTTAACCATCAAAACATTTCACTCTAAAAGAACTCGTTTCCAAACAAAATAAAAAATGAAAAAAAAGAAATGTGAGTATCTTATGATCTAGCAGGTCCATCTTTATGTATACAGCCTAGAGAAATGATTGCACGTGTTCGTAAAAGGCCCACAGAAAGGATGTTCACTGTATCATTGGTTATGGGATGAAAAAAATTTTAAGCAGTCTAAATTTCCACCAAGAGGGCAATTAAATGAGCTATAATACCGCCATACCATGGACCTGTACTTGGCCATGTAAAAGAACAAGTTAGATCTATACATACTCACATAAACAGGTTGCTAAGTGAAAAAAAGAAGTTGAAGAATGATACACAGATCATGATGCCATTTGTGTAAATCTACCCCTTCCCAATAAAACAAACATTTCTCCCTTTCTCCCCCTATCCTTCCCTCCCCACCCCTCTCTCTGTTTATAGAGACATAGAAAAAAGTCTGTATGGATAATCAAACTAAAAATAGTAGTTACCTCTGAGAATGGTAGATTAAGTACATGTATTGTTTGCATGATTACGAGTAAATTTTTTAAAAAATTGAAAAAAATTTCAAAGGAAGCAGATACAGTGGGTGTAGACTGCTCCTTTAAAAAGCTTTTCTGAGCTGGGCAAAAGATAAAGCAGCATGCAGAGGGAGGCAGGGAGGTCATGGGTGAGTTTTATGAGGATGGAAGAGATGAAAAGGGCTTGAACAGGAGCAGAAGCTTCAAGGATAGACAGGAGGAGGCCTGATGTAAGAGAAAGAATCCATAAGACATAGTAACCAGTTGACAGCAGGGATCTAGTTCAGGTTATAAAATTCTGAATGCCTACTGTATGCCTGGAGAAGGAGATGGCAACCCATTCCAGTATTTTTGCTTGGAGAATCCCATGGAGAGAGGAGCCTGGTGGGCTACAGTCCATGGGATTGCAAGAGTTGGACATGACTTAGTGACTAAACCACCACTGTGTGCCAGGTACAGTGTGAAGGGCCAGGAATACTAAGAAATAAAGCACAGTCTCTAATTAAGGAACTCACAGTTTAATAGAAGGGGCAAATATATGTGCACAAATTCTACATAATATGGTAAGTACAGTAACAGAGGTGTGTGGAGAAGGACTGTGGGAACAGGCAATCAAGTCTGGTGGTGGGAGTATGTAGTTTGGAGGCTGTGGAAAGGGGAGAGGAGGTGATCAGGAATGACTGGGCTAAGTTTTCAAGTTTTGCAAGATGAGTACAAGGTAGCCAGCTGTCTTATAGTAGGTATTCAGTACACATTTGTTGAATGAATGATGAATCAATATATACATTGATGGGAAAAATAAACACCTAACTTTTCATCATTTAAAACTTAAAATAGGGACTTCCCTGGTGACTCAGTGGTAAAGAATCTGCCTGCCAGTGCAGGAGACACCATTCGATCCCTGATCAGGGATGATCTCACATGCCTTGGGGCAAGTAAGCCCCCTGTTCTCCACAACTAAAAAAGAGCCTACACAGCAGTGAAGACCCTGCACAGCCAAAATAAATAAATAAAATAAAATGTAAAAAGCTAAAAATATCTAACTCACAGACATATAAAACAAATTTATGGTCATCAAAGAAGAATAAATTAGGAGTTTGGGATTAACAGATATACACTATATAAAATAAACAAGGACCTACTGTATAGCACAGGAAACTATATTCAATATCTTGTTATAACCTATAATGGAAACGATCTTAAAAAGAAGATATATTTGTATTTATAGATATATCTATATATGGCTTCCCAGGTGGCGTCAAATGGTAAAGAACCTGCCTGCCAATGCAGGAGGCGCAGGAGGCACAGGAGACGTGGGTTCAATCCCCGGGTAGGGAAGATCCTCTGGGGAAGGAAATGGCAGCCCACTCCAGTATTCTTACCTGGAGAATCCCATGGACAGAGGAGCCTGACGGGCTACAGTCCACAGGGTTGCAAAGAGTCAGACACAATTGAAGTGACTTAGCATGCATGCGCACATATATACACATAACTGATTCATTTTGCTGTATATCTGAAACGAACACAACATAAATCAACTATACTTCAAACAGCAACAAAAATCCCCAAAGTATCCATTGAGTGTGTTAACTAGGATGCTGGTGAGGGTGGAAACCAGTCTACAGTGTATTGAGGAATGAAGAGGAAGTAAAAATAAATCAATAAATGAGTAGATTGTTCTTTCAAAAAACATCTCCATCCATGCACTAAATATTTATGGGGTGCCTGTTATATGTCAGGCCCTGTAGTAGGTGCAAAAGAGAGACTTGACTGGTAAGGAAAGAGAAGACACAGGGCCGTAGTTGGAGAGAAATGTGTGGTTGAGGAGGACTGGCTGAGGAAAGATCTTTTTTTTTTTGAGCCGAGGGAAGACGTAAGCCTGTTCATAGGTTTCAGGGAGGGGGAGTGGTCAGTAGGAGGTGAGGAGCTGATAGATAGCAGGTTCTCAAAAGAGCCTGAAAGGAATGAGATCAAGGGCACCAGGGCTGATGGACCTTGAACAGGATGAGGGATGCTTTGTCCTCAGAGACTAAAGGGCACAGAGAAGGGGAGGGAGTGAGGCAGGTTGGGGTAGTATGAGCCTGGTGACCTTGATTGTGTTGATAAAGTAGAAGGTGACACTGTCCTGTGAGAGGGAAGGGTCACAGATGAGTTTTGGAGCTTGAGGAAAGTGGGGACAGTTTGGCCTGGTTAGTGAAAGCAGTGGGAAGGAGCCAATCGAGCCCAAGCAAAGGGATGTCATATTGTTTTAAAGGCATATATGAGGTTGGAGGCCAGGAATTTGGGCGCCAAGACCCCACATTTTGTGATTTGCTTCTAGTCAACTTCAGCAGTGGTCTAGGAGCAGAGGGAAGATACTGAAATGTTTCCAGTCCAGCAGTTCGGCCAGGCAAGGAGGGTGCAATGGGAGAGGAGTTCATAAAAGAGTGTTTGGGGCCATTGATTAAGGCGTCAGCCCAGGCCAAGAAGAAGATGAGGCCATGAGGGGCTGATAGCCTGTGGGATAATGGAGAGACCAAGGTACCAGAGGATTCTATGAGGTGAAAGATCAAGTTTAGGCCCATCAGAGACATAAGAGAGCTGGAAAGATGTGCGGCAGTGGTCAGAGAGTTAGAGGCTGTCTTGGGTGGGGCTGGCCTGGCAAATGGTCCGGTGTGGAGGTGGCTGAAGTGGAAGGGTCTGGAGGTTGGGGAAGTTGAGGCCATCAAGGAATAAAGAGGCTGAAGGCTGATGGCTTGTCCACAAGCACATTGCAGTCACCCGGAACAGGAAGAAAGACTGGGTCAGAAGAGGATGGAACAGGTCTCAAATGGAGAGTGTTGTTTTACACAAAGGTAGAGGAGTAATACTGTCCTCTTGGGCTTCCCTGGTGGCACAGAGGTTAAAGTGCCTGTCTGCAATGCGGGAGACCTGGGTTTGATCCCTGGGTCGGGAAGATTCCCTGGAGAAGGAAATGGCAACCCACTCCAGTATTCTTGCCTGCAGAACCCCATGAACAGAGGAGCCTGGTGGGCTACAGTCCATGGGGTCGCAAAGAGTCAGACATGACTGAGCGACTTCACTTTCACTTTTAGAGGAGTAATGGTCTAAAAGTGCTCAGAGTCTGCCTGGATGCCCACCGCACTGAGCCCAGCGTACACAGGTTGTGGGAGAATGAGGAGCCTACACAGGAGAGGGCTGCTAGGCAGTGGGGTCCTCAGGAGAGAATTAGGTTTCCAGTAGCATGAAGAGATTGGCAGCTTCTATAAAGAGGAAGATGGCATATGCTACTTCTCAGACTTTAAAGTAGCATATGAGCCACTGTGGCTCTTAACAAGATATAGATTCTGATCCTGTGGGTCTGGGTTGGAGACTGGAGAGTCTCCATTTCTAACAAGCCTGCTGATGATGCTAGCGCTGCCAGTTAGGGAACCACACTCTGAGTGGCAATTTTGTTCAGCGTGGTTCAGGAGTTTCAGAGGGCACAGTGGACATAGTTTGGAGGGATAGTGAGTCCACGAGGAGAGAGCAGAATAGCGATGAGCACAGAGGGAAGAGGTGATTGGAAAGATGGAGTAAATGAGGTGTTGTCACTCTGAGCGCTGTTCCAGTAGACCTGACCTTGTGTTATCTTGGCTTTGATGCCTGACATGGTACTGTTTGAGTATGATGTCTGTGACCAGGTCTTCTGGGTTTCCAGCAGGGGAGCTTCTGATAGCTGTGTTTGCACAGAGGGCTGGCATGTGGGAGAGGGAGACTGGGGTGACTTCTGGGTGTCTATGAAGTGTGATAGGAGCCAGTGGTAACTGAGGCCGTGACAGTGAATGGAACCACGCAGGGTTAACATGCCTGTGATGTGCAGAATGACCACAAAAGATGGTCCAGGATGGAACCTCAGAAACAGGCCAAGAACTGAAGCTAAGGTGAGTGAGAAAGAAGAGTTATTATAGAGGTAGGAGCTAATGGTGGCAGTGAAGCCAAAGGACAGTATTTCAAGAAGGGACTGGTTAACATTATCAAGAAAGAAAACAATTGAAAGATAAAACTCTTACTTTTCTGTAATATCTCTATTTAAAAAATCCAGTATAATCAACTGAAAGACAAGGTAGCTAATTTCAAAATAAATATGCAGAAAGTCATAGACTTCTTATCTGACAGCAATCAATTAGAAAGCAGTATGGAACAGAAGACCCTCTTCACAGCAAAAAAAACCAAAAAACAAAAAACCCTTACTATAATCTTACCCACAAGACCTTATGTGATCTGTCTCCATTACCTCACTTGCTTCATCTCTTATTATTTTTGTACTTCTTGAAGTGAAAGTCACATAACATAAAATTAACTATTTTAAAGTGAACAAATTTAGTGGCATCTAATAAGTTTAGTGTTGTGCAACCACTACCTCTGTTTAGTTCCCAAACATTCTCATCATCCCCAAAGGAAACACATTAAACAATAACTTCCCATTACCCTTTCCTCTCAGCTCCCAGTTATTATTCTATTTCCTGTCTCTGTGAATTTGACTATTCTAGTACCTCATAGAATAGTCAAAGGAGCCTGACAGGCTGTGGTCCATGGGGTCGCAAGGAGTTGGACTCGACTGAGCGACTAACAGCAGCAGCAGTACTTCGTAGAAGTGAAGTCATATACTATTTGTCCTTTTGTGATTAGCTTCTTTCACTTAGCATAATGTTTTCAAGGTTCATCCATGTGGCAGCATGTATCTGAATTTTCTTCCTTTTCATAGCTGAAAAGTAATATTACTCATGGCTGAGTAATATTCCTTTGTATGGTATTCCACATTTTATCAGTTGATGGACTTTTGAGTTGTTCCCACCTTTGAGCAATTGTGAACAGTATGTTGCTCTTCCTCATTCCCTAATTCTCTTGCTCAGATTTGTCAAGCTTGTTTCTGCCTCAGGACCATTGCATTTGTTTTTCCTTCTGCCTGGAATGCTCTTCTCCCAGATTCTTATGACTGTCATTCTCATCCTTACAGCTCAAGCGCCACGTCCTCAGAG
Source organism: Cervus elaphus (assembly GCF_910594005.1). Lineage (NCBI taxonomy): Eukaryota > Metazoa > Chordata > Mammalia > Artiodactyla > Cervidae > Cervus > Cervus elaphus. The sequence continues at coordinate 42,689,492 of NC_057848.1, read as the reverse complement.
AAGCCTTCCTTGATCACTGTATTTAAAGTAGCTGAGCCCTCAGCCATCTTTTATCCCATTATCCTATTTTATTGTCTTCATAATACATATCACCATCTGAAATGAATAAGAAATAGTGTCTAGACTGGGCTTGTTTGTGCTATTGGCCCCTTAAACCAGTGAGGCCTCTGGGCTCAGAATAACTTGCCTAAAATATATCAACTCTACAGTCCATGGAATTCTCCAGGCCAGAATACTGGAGTGAGTAGCCTATCCCTTATCCAGGGGATCTTCCCAACCCAGGGGTCAAACCCAGGTCTCCCATATTGCTGGCGGGTTTTTTACCAGCTGAGCCACCAGGGAAGCTGAAGAATACTGGAGTGGGTTGCCTATCCCTTCTCCAGGGCATCTTCCTGACCCAGGAATCGAACCAGGGTCTCCTGCATTGCAGGTGGATTCTTTTTCTTTTTTCTTTATTAGGTAGGTGGATTCTTTACCAGCTGAGCTACTAGGGAAGCCCATCAAAAAAATACAGTTACCAAAATATTTTAAAATTGTGATATAGTAATCTGTGTCCTTCTCTACTAATCTCTGACATAACAACAGCTATATGCAGGTCTAATAACTATTATAATTTAGAGATCATGATTATAAATGCTGTTTTGAGATATTTGCAACAATTGTAATAGGAAACAAAAAATATTGGTAATTTCTATTGGTTATGAAATCACAGGCACTGCTGAAGTTACTGTAGACTGTTACCTACTTTGTTTTTTTTGCTGGAATGACTTTTATTTTTTTATTGAAGTATAATTACTTTACTAGACACATCTTTTTGTATCCATTCATCTGTGGATAGACACCTTATATTGTTTCCAAAAAGAGAAATCAAGTGTTAGCAAAGGTAAAGAAAAAGGAATACCTGTGCACCGCTGGTGGCTCAGTCATCATGGAAAACAATTTTAAAAATAAAAAATAGAACTACCATATGATCCAGCAGTCCTGCCTCTGAGTACATATTGCAAAAGAAATGAAAACAGGATATTCAAGGGATATCTGCACTCCTGTGTCCATTGTGGTACTGTTCACAACAGCCAAGACATGGAAACAATCCAAGTATTGAACAACGGATCAATGGATAAAAATTGTCTTCTTTTCTTTTTTCTCTTGTCTTCTTGATAGTAGCCATACTAATAGGTGTGAGGTGATATCTCAGTGTGGTTTTTAAAATTTTTTTAGTTGGAAGATAATTGATTTACAATGTTGTGTTGGTTTCTCCCATATAGCAGCATGAATCAGCAGTAAGTATACATATGTCCCCTCCCACCTGAGCCTCCCTCCCACCCTAACCCCCCACCCCTCTAGGTTGTCACAGAGCTCTGGGATGAACTCCCTGCATCATACAGCCACTTCCCACTAGTTATTTATGTTACACATGGTAATATATATGTTTCAGTGCTACTCTTTCAATTCGTCCCACCCTCTCCTTCCCCCACTGTGTCCACAAGTCCATTCTCTATGTCTGCGTCTCTATTCCAGCCCTGCAAATAGGTTCATCAGTACCATTTTTCTAGATTCCATATATATGCATTAATATATGATATTTGTTTTTCTTTTTCTGAATTACTTCACTCTGTATAACAGGCTCTAGGTTCATCCACCTCAGCAGAACTGACTCGTTTGTTCCTTTTATGGCTGAGTAATATTCCATTGTGTATATATGTATCACAACTTCTTTATTCATTCATCTGTCTCTGGACATCTAGGTTGCTTCCATATCCTAGCTACCATAAATAGTCCTGCAATGAACACTGGGGTACATGTGTCTTTTGAATTATGGTTTTCTCAGGGTATATGTCCAGTAGTGGGAGTGCTGGGACTTATGATAGTTCCATTTCTTTTTTAAGAAATCTCCATACTGTTCTCCATAATGGCTGTATCAATTTACATTGCCACCAACTGTGCAAGAAGGTTCCCTTCTCTCCGCATCCTCTCCAGCATTTATTGTTTGTAGATTTCTTGATGATTCTGACTGGTGTGAGGTGATAACTCATTATAGTTTTGATTTGCATTTCTCTAAGAATGAGTGGTGTTAAGCATTTTTTCATGTGTTTATTGGCCATCTGTATGTCTTCTTTGGAGAAATGTCTGTTTAGGTCATCTGCCTGGTTTTTTTTTTTTTTTTATCTGCCTGTTTTTTGATCGGGTTGTTTGTTTATCTGACACTGAGCTGCATGAGCTGCTTGTATATTTTGGAGATTAATCCTTTGTCAGTAGCTTCATTTGCAATTATTTTCTCCTATTCTGAGGGTTTGTCTTTTCGTCTTGTTTATGGTTTCCTTTGCATTACCTACTTTTGTACCTGAAGAAACTCTAAACTTCAGTTATAGCTTAGTGAAAAAGATGTGTTTTTTCCTATCGAAGTTCATATCATGAATTCTATCCATAGACCTCTTCAAGGTCTGTGGACCCCAGGCTAAGGAATTCTTACCCTGAAGGGACTTCCCTGGTGGTCCAGTGGTTAAGACTCCCAGCTTCCATTGCAGGGGGCATGGGTTTGATCCCTGGTCAGGGAATTAAGATCCCACATGCCGTCTGGCATGGCCAAAAGATAAAAAGGAATTCCTACCCTGAAAAGTAAAAGATAAACAGTCATGAGAAAGAGGGGTAGAATATATTGGAGCTGGGTTTTCTAGCAGATCATAGTAAGCCAGGGAAAATAGGCTGGAAAAAAGCTGCCTTGGGATGTGAGGGATGTAGACATGTCCAGTTGATAAGGATATGAAGGAAGCAACATCTTTGAAGGGGAGTCAGGTGTCCCTCAGAAGGAAGCAGTTTTTTTTTAAGAAGGAAGCATTTTTGTGACGTGGTTGCTTATGGGAGTAAGGGATTTTGTTTACCATGGACTGGAGTCCAGTGAGCATGACAGAGTGGGATGGGAGAGAAGGCCATTGAGGGAAGATAAGCCAATGGGAGTGGGAGTGGGACCCTTACTATATTCCAGATACCATGTGGGACACTGAGGATAAAAAGATGAATAAGACTCTAGTTCTAAGGTATATAAATAAGAAGGATGTAATTTACAGCATGATCAATGTAATTAACATGGCTGTATGTTATATATGAAAGTTAAGAGAGTAAATCCTGAATTCTCATCAAAAGGGAAATTTTGTTTGTATTTCTGTAATTTTGTACATATGTGAGACGATAGATGTTTGCTAGAGTTATTCTGATAACCGCTTCATGATGTATGTAAATCAAATCATCATGCTGTATACCTTAAACTTATACAGTGCTATATGTCACTTACATCTCAATAAAACTGAAATTAAAAAAAACAAAATGTCGGAAGCAGGGTAAAAATGAATAAGACAAAGATGAGTTATCCATTTAGGATTAGACTGAACCAAATCCTGTGGGTGGATTGGCTGCTCTGATGATGCCTCTCTTCAGAGACCCTAAGGGCCAGAGGTGTTAGCAGAAAGATAGACCCATCTCTAGTGTCACTAGAGATGCAGGGGGTAAAAAGCTAAAAATGCATTGCTTTGTGTCCTCCTTGGATCCCTTCTGTATAGCAAAAAATAAAGTTAAAAAGTTATATAATGGAGGAAAAAATATAGGCGTACCATATTTAGATCATTCAAATGAGCCAGTCACCCAAAAATTAATTAAACAAACCTAAGGGATGTATTTCCTCCCCACCCCACTAATTCTTCAGGAACCTTCTAAGGATCCCTGCAACCAAGTGATCCTTTGATGCTATTACCCTTCAGAACAGTGTTTGGCTCACAGGGATCAAAGGAAGAAAGAAAGGACTATATTTTTAGATTTTTCTCTGGGGCTACAGAGGTACCATGCACCTGGCCCTCTCTGTATGTAGCTCTCAGAATCTAGAATTCTGTGATTTCTTTTTTAAAAAGCTCTTTTCTCTTCTCTACTAGGGGAATCTTTCAAAAAGGCTCAGGTAGGGGGCTGCTGCAGCTGAGAAGCACTGGCTGAGCCCGGCTCCTCCTTCCATCATTCTCTTCCTGTGGTGGTCTCTGCAGACTCCCCATCTGGCAGGGGTCCCCAATCTCCCAGATTCTAATGCCAGATGATCTGGGGTGGAGCTGACGTAATAATAATCTTAATAGAAATAAAATGTACAACCAGTGTAATGCGCTTGAATCAACCTGAAACCATCCCCGCCCCACTGCCTCTCCACCTCTGTTCTTGGAAAAACTGTCTTCCACGAAACTGGTCCCTGATGCCAAAATGGTTAGGGACCGCTGCCCTGGACCAGATAGCAAACCTCTTCTTGCTTGAAGGGAGGAAGCCCCGGATGGAGAGGCAGCGGACAGACAGGGAGATGAGAACTGAGGCAGGGCGGAGGCTAAGCTGACCTAGTTAGAGCAGAAAGAGGCTGTAGGGGCCATAGAGAAGGAAGAAGCTTCCCCGGACAGAGAGGAACAGAGGACTGACTCTTGGCTGACTCTTTACCAAGACTTGGAGCCACACAGGAGCTCTGTGCCTGGGGACTCAGTGAGCTTGGGGGTGGGGAGGTGTGCACACACGTGTTGAGGTTGTGTGGGTAAGACTCTACCAAAGTTTCAAAGTAGATTTCAAAGTTACAACCTTAGGGACTTTGCTGGCGGTCCAGTGGTTAAGACTCTGCACTTTAACGCAGGGGGCGTGGCTTCAATCCCTGGTGAGGAGGGAACTAAGATCCCGCATGCCATGTGGCCACAGAGGGGAAAAAAATCACGACCTTAGAGGAAATGAGAACAGAAAAATATTTTAGGGGAGCCTCAAACCCAGAAAGATTGAGAAGAACCCAGTGCATTCTGGAAGATTCCCCAGCAGTGGGTCAAGGAGACATCCTGACCACCCCTGGGTACCCAGCTCGAGTATTAGCTGCTGCAGGGGAGACACGGGAAGCAAAGACATGAGCCCAGCCCGCCCATCCACGGATGCTGCCAGGGGGCTCCACACTGCATCTGGGCTCCATGGGGGACAGAAGGGCCCTTCACTGTCCCTGCCCTTCACAAGGACACAGTCTGTTTGAGGGGACACTAATCCTTGTGAAGCATCAGTAAGCCATCCAGTAGCATAATTCTTTGTCACACACACTCCCGAGGCCCAGAAGGGCTTTCTGGCATCACTGGGGAATTTTGGAGATGGGCATTCATCTGAGTCCTGAGGCCTGGGAGGGCAAGATTGGGATGAGAAGAGAGAAGTGCTCATTCCAGAGAGAAAGCACACTGATGAACACACAGTTGGCTCATGTGGGGACGAAAGAGGTGGCTAATCTGACAGGAGTAGAGGCCCACTGAAATCCAGTCAGGTGGGAGGAGTCAGATTACCGAGGGCATTTTGAACTTCAAAAAGAACTTTGAAACCTAACAAAATCCAGGTGTCTGAAGGGGTCTGACCATTTCCCCACTCTCCCCTGTAGCTACAAGCCCATTGTGGAATTCATCGATGCCCAGTTTGAGGCCTACCTGCAGGAGGAGCTGAAGATCCGCAGGGTACTGCACACCTACCATGACTCTCGCATCCATGCCTGCTTGTACTTCATCGCCCCCACGGGTCATTCCTTGAAGTCTCTGGACCTAGTGACGATGAAGAAGCTGGACAGTAAGGTAGGGAGGTAGGGGCAAGGGTGGGTGGGAGGTGGGGCCTGCTGGACCCCTCCTGGTGGTCTCCTGTGCCACACTGATGCCAGAGTCCAGCAGAGGTTCTGTGGCGTTGGCATCCTCCTCTTCATTCCCTGTCCCTCCATAAAGATGGTGTTAATTGCTCCAGCACCTGAGTCGTATGCTTTGTGATGTTTTCCCAGCGCCGGGCATGAGTGTGGATTGAGCTGTCTTCTGCCCTGATCCATCTTGGGAATAAAGGTGGATGCAGCACAGATGGCTGTCTGGGTCTAGGGCCTCAGACTTTGGGTGGTGGAAAGGTGTTTTTTTTTTCCTTTGTCACAATGTTAACTGACCTATACTGTAATCAAACATGCAAGCTCGACTTCAAAAGTTATTATCCTTAATTTCAATAATAATTTTATCATAGCAGCTAACATTTGTTAAACCTTTATTATATGTCACCACTGTAAAAGTGCCTTGTGGAGTGTCTCATTGAATCCTCACAACAACCCCGTAAAGCAAACACCATCATTACTCTTATTTTATAGAAGAGAAAACTGAGGCTCTAAGAGGTTAGGAGACATACCCATTGTCACAGTGCCAGCTCCTGGCAGAGCCTAGATTTGAACTTGGCTCTGTGGTGCCAGTTTACATTGCCTCCACACCCAAGGAAGATGGCTGTGGGATTCAGACACATCCTGCTTTAAGATAAACTGAAAAATGCAAGTCCCACATCAGATATAAATTAGACAATCATGTTAAAGGATTATTGGTTGTGCAAGATAATTGACCACAGGATTCTTGAAAAAGCTTCATTACTAGTACATTTCCTCCCTTAACATCTCATATGTGCCTGGCACTGTGATGAGTCCTATATATGTATTGTTTTTATTTCATTCTTCCAGTAATGCTGTGTGGTAAGCACTGTTATAGCTTGCTCAAGACAACTTGTAATGAATCTGGGTTGCAGACCGAGCTCTCTCTAACTCCAGGGAATTTATTTTACAAAAAAAAAAAAAAAGAAATCTTTAAATGTGGTTGTTTAGTAGCACCTTCACTATAATCACTGAGTTTCAGCTGTCATCAAAAGAGGAGCAATTTGTCATTTTTCACAGCAATGAGTTCACCACCCGCGGGTAACGTGCTGCTCGGGAAACGTCGCCACGCCCTGTGTGTCTTGAATGAGGCAGCACGGAGCCATGTGGTAGGCAGCCTGCTAGGTGGGCTGAGTTAGGTAGGCAAACTTCAGCCTGTGTTTACAGCGTGCCGATGGGGGACGTGGTGAAAAGAGACAAGAATTGACTGCCTGCTGCATTACCTCACCAAGGGCTTCAGCCTCCATGCCTCAAAAACCTGCCTCCAAGGTCCAGTCTTTCTTTGACCAACACCTGAAGTTGCGGCGTCAGCCTGGAGAGGCACTCACTCCAAAGGCAAAGAGCAAAGAAGGGGGAAATTTCAAGTCTTGAGCTCTTTTCAGGGCCCAAGCACCCTCCACACCAGCCCATTGTAGTGTGCTGGCAGGACCAGCTGTGCTTGTTGTGTGAACTTGAACTTGGCTCTGCTCTGTCTCACTCAGGCATGTGCCTTTCCAGTTGCTTGACCTCACAGCAGTAAAAGCCTTGTCCCTTCTCGGAGGAATTTCAAGGATTAAGGTTCAGGTGGATCAGACTTCAGGGCAGCATCAGGCCTTTCTCTTGCATCTGTACAAAATTGCACATCTGCTTCTGCTTTCTTTACACAGAAATTAATCAGGAGACTGACAGTGAAGCTCTTTTTGGCTAAATCTCAGATCAAATTGGGCTCCCCTGGTAGCTCAGCTGGTAGAGAATCCTCCTGCAATGCAAGAGACCCCAGTTCGATTCCTAGGTCAGAAAGATCCTCTGGAGAAGGAATAGGTTACCCACTCCAGTATTCTTGGGCTTCCTTGGTGGCTCAGATGGTAAAGAATTCCCCTGCAATGCGGGAGACCTGGGTTCAATCCCTGGGTTGGGAAGATCCCCTGGAGGAGGGCATGGCAACCCACTCTAGTATTCTTGCCTGGAGAAGCCACATGGGCAGAGGAGCCTGGCAGGCTACAGTCCATAGGGTCACAAAGAGTCAGACACAACTGATCAACTAAGCACAGTACAGATCAAATCAGTAACAGAGGGTGGTCTTCATGTCAGTGGGTTGGTTCCTTAGTGTCCGGAAAGAGGGTCGTATATGCATCTTCATGGAGCCCTGCCCTGCCTCACTTCCCACATGGGTCTCTTTCACCTGGCTTAGGGCTAGCCCCCACAAGATGGGTTGGGACAGTTGACTATTGGCAAGGAGTGGCCTCTTCTCCCCTTGTCCATCGCAGATTCCCAATTGTCATCCTTCTGCTTCGAAATCACCAAAGCAATAACCTTGATATTAAGATATCACACAGCTCATCAATTTGGATCTGAGCTGATAGGTTAAGACTACAGACTGAAAAATGAGGTTCAACTTGGATCTGAATCCCACTTCCATTATGTGTGTGCTCTGTGGCCTTGGACAAGCTACTTAGCCTCTGTCTGCCTCAATTTGTCATTGGTAAAATAGTGGTACTAATACCTTCTGTGAGGGTTTTTTGCCAGGGTTAATTGTGTTAATCCATGTAAAGCACTTATTGTTCAGTGCCCAGCAACAGTAAGTACTCATCGTCATTTATTATACTACTGTTTGGCTATGGAGGGGGCCAGGTCTGGACTATTGGGTTGAACTGCTCCCTCTGGCAGCTGGTAGAAGTCCTAGGTCACCTACTCTGAGCTTCAGATTTCCAGTAATGATGCCCCTTTGCTCTTCCCTTCCCTAGGTGAACATCATCCCCATCATTGCCAAATCAGATGCCATTTCTAAGAGTGAGCTAACCAAGTTCAAAATCAAAATCACCAGCGAGCTTGTCAGCAACGGAGTCCAGATCTACCAGTTCCCTACAGATGATGAGTCAGTGGCAGAGATCAACGGAACCATGAATGTGAGTGGGCTTCACTTTTCTGGCCATTTGCTCTTCAGGATTATTATTTTGCCAAATAGCAGTCAGACCTCACCATCCATCTTAGTGTAATCAGCTCGATTATCTGAGTCTCAGGTATTTGTGAGAAAGAATTTAGAGTCATGCAGACATGCCTCCCTCCTCAGACATGCAGAGATAAATAGCCAGAGATTGAAGGAGTGAATGGCTGACCCCAGGAATCGGTTCGACCAGGGGATTCCGACCTCTCCTACCCTCCTCTTTGATGTCTCTCTCATCTAGGCCAGGCAGCCCCTGTGGGACTGCCAGAAAGGCAAACGGTCTTTGTCTCAGACCAGAAAAATGTCTCGACAGTTGATACAGCGAAAGAAGGCAAGTGTGAGAGAGTTGGCTGGCTTTGGAGACTCGAGGATAATCTGTACTCAGATAATCAAGCCCTCTGCCCCGGGAAGAAAAATGACATGTAGTCTCCAATTTTTCTGGTGACTAGGGAAATGTTATTTTTAAACTTCAGGATTATGTTTTGCTTTATTAAGTGTGAATGAGTCGAAGGGAAAAAATGAAAAAAACAACCAACCACTTGCCATGTTTCCTCTCACTCCCCCACTTCCCCTCCTAGAGGAATGAATAATGAAGGAGGCAGGGAGTCAAATGGCTCCTCATGCTTCTTTACAATGTGTTGATGCTGTTGCTGCGAAATCCTCAATGTTGTGATTTCAAGGAGACAGCTAATAGCTTGCAGAAAGCCTCTGCTTTGGGAACAGATTTCTTTTTCTCTGTTGAGAGTCATCAGTTTTTTCCTAATGACATAATGCCTGAGTATAGCCACATGCAGGAAAGCCTTGTAATAAAAGCCATTTTTAGAAAACTTTCCTGCTGCCACCACCCCCTAAGTTATCATTACGCATCAGCTACCATCTCCTATGAATCAGCCAACAAATTAGCCTAGTGGGGCAGCAAGTCACTGTCTTGCCTGCCTTCTTGTCCATCAGTGCACCAGAGATACGTTTGTGATGAGAGGCTCTTGGTTATCTTTGACAAACCTGGCTGGAGGATAGAGCTGTGTGGATCGTGGGAGGTGGAGTTGTGGCCTCTCTGACTGGGCCTGAATATTGAAAAACTAATTAAAAAAAAAAAAATAAGGTTCCTGCATATCCTCTCCAGCCGCCAGGGCATTTTGATGAAAATTAGGTTCTGCTAGGATAAGAAAACCCGAAGGGACACCTAATCTGCAGAAAACTGGAGCCTGGAGAGAAGCATCATCTGGTTTCACCAACACTGAGGTCTGGAAACTCCTACTCAACTCAGAACCTCGGGCCCCATGGATACCCTCCAAATGTGGATTCCCTGAGTCACTAGGCAGCTTCAGGCTGGTGGTTTGCTTGGCTAAGGATGGATACGGATACGGTCGAAGAGTCCTCAGCAATCTCAGGGTGTCACACAGAACAACCTCTGACTACATGGTGGGTCAGTCAGGAGTGACCATCATTTCGGGCTCTGCTGTCAGCTTACCTCTGGGCCCTTGTCTGAACCTGGGCAGTCTTGGCCTTAAGGTGGGAATCGTCCCGTGCTATGAAGCAGTAGTCCTCAACTACGCTGTTTCACCTGTGAAGGGATTTGGAATTTGGGGTCCTTTTTTTTTTTTTTTTTTTTTTAACAATAAATAGTCCCAGTGTGCCAATGCTTCACTTTGAAAAACCTAATTTGAGTGGATCCAGGGTTATTCCTACATCATCACTCAGCACTTATTCTCTTGCGTTCCCCCAGGCTTTTTTGTATGTGACAGACGGCTCAAGATGGGTGGCTTACAGCTAGCGTGCCTAAACTGGGCATGCGCAAGGGAGGGGGCGTGCATGTGAAAACTGTGTATTACATGTGTTGTGATGGGGGAAGGCGGGGGGAGTAGCTGCTATGAAATAACATACAGAGAATTGCTTAGCCTGCCTGCCCCTGGAGCAAGAGTGTCACACTGGGCCTTCCGGATGAGTTGTGGCCTGTGAAGCAGCATCTTCAGAGAGCCGGGGTTGGGTAGTAGGAGAAATGGGTGCTGGCCTCTCAATTCTGGATTTGACCCCAGCCCCACAGTCTCAGCCACCCTAGCCAATTGTCATGGGAACTGGGTTGGAAGAGTGGAAGAAGCCTCTTGCTCGAGTGAAGACTTCTCAGTCATCCCTTAGCTCCCAACTCAGGATTTTCACGGCAGGAAATGAGAGTCGAGAGGTCTAGCCTCCCTCTTGGCTCCTGGGTGGCTCTGAAAACACTTATTTCAGCTCAGAGTGCTCAGGAGGCGGGGAGAGAGGTCTTGCTGCATGCTACTTTCCACCTATACTCTGATAGCTCTCAAGGTGGCAGACTTCAGTGCTAAAATTTGCTGTGCTGCACTGTGCTAAGTCACTTCAGTTGTGTCCGACTCTTTGCAACCCTTTGGACTGTAGCCTGCCAGGCTCCTCTGTCCATAGGATTTTCCAGGCAAGAATACTGGATTGGGTTGCCATACCCTCTATCAGGGAACCTTTCCAACCCAGGAATTGAACCCACATCTCTTATGTCTCCTGCATTGGCAGGCAGGTTCTTTACCACTAGCACCACCCAGGAAGCCCAAAATTTGCTATGTTGTTCAAATTGAATGTTCTTTGAATGGTTCAAACCACGGCCAGGGGCCAGGGAGCAGGGAATAGGCCAAGTTACTTGACTCAGCTCAATCAGCTGGCTGCCTGTGAGCTTTTTGGGTTTGGCCCCCACAAAGGCATATGGGTGGCCAGGAGGGTCACAGGGAAACTCTTAGGTACAAGCCTGTCTCCCCCTCACCCCGAGGCAGCAGTGCCATTTCCATAGTTGGCAATATTTGTGTGTGAATCACCACCAAGGGTGAACTTGGGAGGATCAGTCAATGCTCTCGGGCTTCCCTGATGGCTCAGATGGTAAAAGACAGTTCTCTTGCTCAGTGGTCAATAGGAGCCTAGAATGGAGGCCAGTGTAACTAGCCCCACGACTGGGAAATACTGTCCTCCTGGGAGGAAGCTATGCCCACTCCACATCTTATCAGATGAGGAATCAGTGGTCCTGACAATGTGTTTCACTGGGCTAAGGGGGATGGTCATCTAACCTCCCTAATAGAATGGATGTCATAGAAACAGAATAGAATAGTTCAGGCTGGTTGGCTCATCAAACACTTTTAAATGGACCAAGAGGAATTTAAGGGACGTAAGAGGCCATAAAGATAGTGAGTCTGGGCACTCGTCCTCTGCGATGGCCCACACTCTGTTTGTGGGTGTGTCTCTCTCTGAATAAATCTGCTTCTTACTTATCGCTTTGTCTACAACCCCATACCCTGGGCCTCTTTTGCCTTCCAAGATAGCCCCCACTCTGTCTATGGAGTGTATTTCCTCCCTGGATAAGTCTTCTTTAACTCTAAAAAAAAAAAAAAAGAAGATAGTGAGTCTTGGAACAGACTCCCAAGAGGAGACTTGGGACTATCCCTTGTTGGAGTTTTCTGAGACAGGGGCATCTGAGGTCTCCGGTGAGAGAGAATTACATGGAACCCCCATAGGAACCCATCCATGTTTCGGCAGCAGTGCTGTTTTGCAAGTTTCCTCCCAGGGCCCACACCTATAAAGTGCCAGCCCCAGGGGGGTAGGGAGTGGGGGCTGGAGGGTTTACCTTCTCCTTGCTCTGCTCGACTCTATTCTAGTTGTCAGAGCCACCAGGCTCTCAAGAGCGGCAGCAAGGCGGCCAGAGCCAACCCCACAATTTCCTGCCCTTCACGGTTAAAGCTGAGCTGACCTGCCGCCCTGGGTGGTGGCAGAGGCTGGCAGCTACAGCGCGGTGTCCTCACTGCTCCTTGGGAAGATTTGGGCATGGGAGGTAGGAACCTGGGCAACTCCTTTCACTTGTCTGTATGCCAGTTTTCCAAATCACGAGTGGGGCTTACAGTAACCGCCCTGGAAGGCTGTTGTAGAATCAAATGAAATCTGCCTGGGAGCACTCGGAAATGAGATCCTTGCATAAACTTATCAGAACAGACTTTGATGCCAGTTGGAAATGAATGTGCCGGGGGAGGTCTCGGAGCCCTCTGAAGCTGCCATGGCGGGGACTGTGTGTTTCAGAGTGGGGAGGGATAAAGTGACGGCAGTTTAAAGAGGAAGGGGAAGCAAGTGACCCTGTCATGCTAACTGACAATGTCTTTTGGAGATAAAAATAACACACCCAAGGGAATACTGACATTTTTTTTAAATGCCTTTATTCTCTTCTGGATTTCTTTTTTCTTTTTTTGCTCTTAAGTCCAGAGAAGTACTTCCCACTTCACATACCCTCCTCCTGCATCACTTTCAGCTGAGAGCCCAGGATGTGTGGGAATGCTCCACCAGCAGTCCCCTGGTCTAGCCCTCTGTCATGGCTGCCCCTTCGAGTGACTGAAGCTTTGAGGTCTCTGCAGGTGGGGCAGCCTTTTCCTGGAAAGTGTTTGGGGGTGAATTGGAGGCTGCCAGTTTGTCTTGGGTCTCTGAGGGGGAATGAATTGTGCCCAAATGAACCCCGCCCCCGTCTGACCTTGAAAGCCGGCTGGCCGAGGTCAGGGATGCTTCGGCCTTTAGGCAGGATTTCTAGGATTTCACGCCCCCCCCCTCCCCGCCCATGGCCCTATTAGGACTGACAAAACATTTCCCACCTCCACCCCTCGCCCACTTTCCATATCCATAGCCTTGTTTTTCCCTCTTTCCTCTGTCCCCTTTTTGGGGACAGTCATAGCAGTGGGATGTGGCAACACCTGAGATAATCATCCGAGAGCAACTGAGAGTGGGTGAAGGCCCAGCACCTCCGCGGGGCGGGGGGGAGTGGTTTAGCAGATGTGCTGGAGCTGAGCTCCCAATTGACACCTGTGTTCTTCCACTCTGAAGAACATTCTTGGGGTGCAGGGCTAGAGGAGAACAGAAAGGAAGTACTGACTGTGAGGTCAGATTTAAACTGCCTCTTACAATTTGGCCTTGCCTGGCCAGTTCACCCCCTGGGTTTAGAGTGCTCCCCTAATCTGCTCGAACCCCAAAAGGGAGTGGCAGACCAGCTGGGGTGGGTTTTGAAGTCAGAGAGACCTGGATTCCACTCCTAGCTCTGCCCCTTACTATGGTGGCACTGCTGGTAAGTCTCTTGGCCCTTCTGGACCTCAGTTTTGTCTTCTATAAAATGGGGATAATAAGTATACCTACTTCCTAGTGTTGTAAGATTCAATGAGATAATGCCACGTAGAGCACCTGGCACATGGGACAGAGAACTGCTGCTAATATCAGGTCTATAGCTCCTGATCTCTAAGTATGATTGCTACTACCCACTCTGTGAAGCCTGCTTTGACTTCCCGTGAAAGCTTCTCCTTCCTCTGTGTTCCTCCAGCCCTCAAGCCTCTGTTCATAGTCTGGACCTTACTGTGTTATCATCACAGTGTGTGTCTCTCCCCTCCCAGACTGTACAATCGCCAGGTCTAGGCTCTGAGCTTTTTCAGTGTTGTATTCTTCGTAATGCCTGGTACATAGTAGGACGTAAGTTCAGTTCAGTTGCTCAGTCGTGTCCGAATCTTTTTCTACCCCATGAACCACAGCATGCCAGGCCTCCCTGTCCGTCACCAACTCCTGGAGTCCACCCAAACCCATGTCCATTGAGTCGGTGATGCCACCTAACCATCTCATCCTCTGTCGTCGTCCCCTTCTCCTCCTGCCCTCAGTCTTTCCCAGCAACAGGGTCTTTTCAAATAAGTCACCTCTTTGCCTCAGGTGGCCAATGTATTGGAGTTTCAACTTCAACATCAGTCCTTCCAATGAACACCCAGGACTGATCTCCTTTAGGGTGGACTGGTTGGATCTCCTTGCAGTCCAAGGGACTCTCAAGAGGCTTCTCCAACAGCATAGTTCAAAAGCATCAATTCTTCTGCACTCAGCTTTCTTTATAGTCCAACTCTCACATCCATACATGATCACTGGAAAAACCATAGCCTTGACTAGACGGACCTTTGTGGACAAAGTAATGTCTCTGCTTTTTAATATGCTGTCTAGGTTGGTCATAACTTTCTTACCAAGGAGTAAGCGTCTTTTAATTTCATGGCTGCAATCACCATCTACAGTGATTTTGGAGCCCCCAAAAATAAAGTCAGCCACTGTTTCCCCATCTATTTCCCATGAAGTGATGGGACCAGATGCCATGATCTTAGTTTTCTGAATGTTGAGCTTTAAGCCAACTTTTTCACTCTCCTCTTTCACTTTCATCAAGAGGCTCTTTAGTTCTTCTGCCATAAGGGTGGTGTCATCTGCATATCTGAGGTTATTGGTATTTCTCCTGGCAATCTTGATTCCGCTTATGCTTCCTCTGGCCCAGCATTTCTCATGATGTATTCTTCATATAAGTTAAATAAGCAGGATGACAATATACAGCCTTGATGTACTCCTTTTCCTATTTGGAACCAGTGTGTTGTTCCATGTCCAGTTCTAACTGTTGCAAGAGGCAGGTCAGGTGGTCTGGTATTCCCATCTGTTTCAGAATTTTCCACAGTTTATTGTGATCCACACAGTCAAAGGCTTTGGCATAGTCAATAAAGCAGAAATAGATGTTTTTCTGGAACTCTCTTGCTTTTTTTGACGATCCAGTAGATGTTGGCAATTTGATCTCTGGTTCTTCTGCCTTTTCCAAAACCTGCTTGAACATCTGAAAGTTCGTGGTTCACGTATTGCTGAAGCCTGGCTTGGAGAATTTTGAGCATTACTTTACTAGCGTGTAAGATGAGTGCAATTGTGTGGTAGTTTGAGCATTCTTTGGTATTGCCTTTCTTTGGGATTGGAATGAAAACTGACCTTTTCCAGTCCTGTGGCCACTGTTGAGTTTTCCAAATTTGCTGACATATTGAGTGCAGCACTTTCACAGCATCATTTTTCAGGATTTGAAGTAGCTCAACTGGAATTCCATCACCTCCACTAGCTTTGTTCGTAGTGATGCTTCCTAAGGCCCACTTGACTTCACATTCCAGGATATCTGGCTCTAGGTGAGCGTGAGTGATCATACCATCGTGATTATCTGGGTTGTGAAGATCTTTTTTGTACAGTTCTTCGGTGTATTCTTGCCATCTCTTCTTAATATCTTCTGCTTCTGCTAGGTCTGTACCATTTCTGTCCTTTATTTGAGCCCATCTTTGCATGAAATGTTCCCTTGGTGTATCTAATTTTCTTGAAGAGATCTCTAGTCTTTCCCATTCTATTGTTTTCCTCTATTTCTTTGCATTGATCACTGAAGAAGGCTTTCTTATTTCTTCTTGCTCTTCTTTGGAACTCTGCACTCAAATGGGTATATCTTTCCTTTTCTCCTTTGCTTTTCACTTCTCTTCTTTTCACAGCTATTTGTAAGCTCTCCTCAGACAACCATTTTGCTTTTTTCATTTCTTTTTCTTGGGGATGGTCTTGCTCCCTATCTCCTGTACGAACTTCCATCCATAATTCATCAGGCACTCTGTCTATCAGATCTAGTCCCTTAAATCTATTTCTCACTTCCACTGTATAGTCACTAGGGATTTGATTTAGGTCATACCTGAATGGTCTCGTGGTTTTCCCCACTTTCTTCAATTTAAGTCTGAATTTGGCAATAGGAAGTTCATGATCTGAGCCACAGTCAGCTCCTGGTCTTGTTTTTGCTGACTGTATAGAGCTTCTCCATCTTTGATTGCAAAGAATATCATCAATCTGATTTCGGCATTGACCATCTGGTGATGTCCATGTCTAGAGTCTTCTCTTGTGTTGTTGGAAGAGGGTGTTTGCTATGACCAGTGCGTTCTCTTGGCAAAACTCTATTAGCCTTTGCCCTGCTTCATTCTGTACTCCACAAGGCCAAATGTGCCTGTTACTCCAGGTGTTTCTTGACTTCCTACTTTTGCATTCCAGTCCCCTTTAATGAAAAGGACATCTTTTTGGGGTGTTAGTTCTAGAAGGTCTTGTAGGTCTTCATAGAACCATTCAACTTCAGCTTCTTCAGTGTTATTGGTCGGGGCATAGACTTGGATTACTGTGATATTGAATGGTTTGCCTTGGAAACGAACAGAGATCATTCTGTCGTTTTTGAGATTGCATCCAAGTACTGCATTTCAGACTCTTTTGTTGACTATGAAGTCGGTCAAAATATCTGAGATCGAGGCCTGTTTGTCCAAGCAGGCTAAGAAGCTTGTTTCAGTGCACGTTCTGCTTCTCTGTGTAAAGCCCTTCTGAGTAAAGCTCTACCTGGCTTGTAAACAGTGTTTAATCAGTGGTTCCATTTGGCCAGTGTTGACTCAGCACTTCCTGTGGAATGGAGCTTTGTGAGCGTGTCCCAGGCCTCACGCTACAACTGGGGGCACCTGCCTTTTCTCTGATGCATGAAAGCAGTCTCATTAACTGGGCCTTGTGCCTCACTATCCCTCTCCACCTCAAGCACCAAGCCATACCCCCTGTTCATACTTTTCTTTCTTCTGCTATGCCCATGGCTATTCAAGGAGTATTTATTATGCACCTATTGTGTGCGGGGTGCCAGACTGTACACTTGAGTCCTTGGGCATATCCTGTCTTCTGTGATTTCGGGTATGGAATTTGGTCTTCCCTAACCAGATCGTAAACTCCCAGAGGGCAAGGGCGTGAATCTTCTACTCCCTTTGTTTCCCTTTAAAGCCCCTGAAACAGAACTCAGCTCAGTGATGGGCACGTGGGTAAATACTTGGGGACTTGACTTCTAGGCTCGAGAGTTTGGGGCAACCTCTTGCTCCAGGATAGTATGAGACCAGGAGCGTCCACCTCAGTCAACAGTGTGGTTTCTGTACATGTCTACTCTTGGGGCTCTCATACTCTGGGAAAAGCGAGCAACGGTTCCAGCCCCCTCCATTCTCCTTTAGTCTCTCTCCACGCATAGTCCCTTGTGTCCCATTCACCTGCCTTCCGAAGGCACTTCGCGTCAGCAACCATAAAGACTGGCTAATCTGTGTATCTGCTTATTATTCTGCTTATTTTCTGTCTTTGTTTCCTACGCACTCAGCCACATCCCAGTTACCTTCTATTGTGATTTTCTGAACAGGCAAAGCTTGGAGTAGGCCTCTTCTCCCTACACAGCCTGGGAGCTTATGAAATGCCTCCTGATGGTGGCAGCAGTGAGGGACACTGCGGCGGGGGCGCCGAGGCCCCCACGATGAGCCGCAGCTGTACTGGGGGTCACTCAGTGCCTTTACCTGGAGTTCTCAGCTTTTGTCTGCCTCTTTTTTCAGGCCCACCTGCCATTTGCTGTCATTGGCAGCACAGAAGAACTAAAGATAGGTAACAAGATGATGAAAGCACGGCAGTACCCCTGGGGCACTGTGCAAGGTGAGTGAATCTCCGGGAGAGGGGCTATGCTCAGCAATCCCCTTCTGTCTGTCCCTTTGCTTTTCCCCCACCACTATGTGACCAGTTCCTCACTTGTCCCCAGTTTCTACTCATTCATCTTGGGCCTCAGGCATCTCTAGGGGTCACCAGCAGGCAAACTTTGGCTCCATACCTGGATTCTCTGCACTGAGCAAGCTCTTTGTGTCCAACGGAGAAAACATTCCTAAAACAAAAATAAATGTACTTGCAGTAAGGTAGGACAGAAAGTATGAGAAAGCAGGTGTACCCACTTGAGTGTATGAGATGTACAAGAACGTCCACAACAGTGTTGTTCATGATAGCAAATAGTTAGAAACAACCCAGAGCCATTAAAAATAGATTGGGTGAATTGCAGAATGTTCAAATAATGCAATATTATACAACAGTGAAGATGGATGACTATACATCCACAGCAATGCATCTCACAAACAGCACGTTGAGCTAAGTAAATCATAGACAGATACAAGCTGTATGATTCCATTTATATGGAATCCAAAAGTAAGACAAAACTGAACTTTAGGAATTCATGTGTAAATCGTAAAAAATTAAGAAAAATGAGGAAAGGGTAATCCCCCAAGTCAGGATGGTGGTTAAGTCTTGTTGCAGGGAAGGGGAGGCATGAATGAGATCAGGAAGAGACACAAAAGGGGACTTCCCTCGTGGTCCAGTGGTTAAGACTCTGCCTTCCAAAGCAGGGAATGCAGGTTCGATCTAAGATCAAACCAAGATCCTGCAGTGCAGCCAAAGTTTACCAAAAAAAAAAAAGGAAGGGATGTCTAGGGAGTTGGTAATGTTTCACCTGGGCCATAGGTACTTTGGTGTCCTTTTTTTTTTTGATCCTTTAAACTGTACATTTCAAGCACTCTTTTGTTTTTATTCTTACTTTGCAATTTAAAAACAGACTATTGCCTATAGGCTTGAGAAAATTCCTTTTGCAGTCTGCCTGACACGTGTTAAGTAAGGTACCCTTGGTACTAGTCAGGGTTACTATATGTGAAAGGGTGGTTGGTTTACCATAAACTCATCCCGTGTCCACGTCACGTCAAAGGCCAACATCCTCTAGGGCACGCCAGAGACCCTCTGGTGATAGCTGGCTTTTCCACGGGTAGGACCACGCCGGTCATGACAGCCATGCTGACTTTGGGTCTTCTTTACCATTTGTGCTGGGGCTGTTCCTCCCAGAACATTTGCAAATGCTTTCTGGACCGACAGTCCCACCCTGGGAGTGAATTTTGGAGTCTGAGAGACAGGAACCTGAGGCAACATGAGGAGAAGCTAACAGATAGGGTCCCAGTGACGTCCCCTGACTCAGACCACCCCGCACCTAACCAACAAAGAGGATTTTCAAACTGTTTCTTACAAGTTGGAGTTCACTGTTCTGAGGAAGAGAAACTATGCATTGTCCGAGTCTTTGAGCAACCTTGGAGCCACTCCTTCTGACTCCACCAGGGCCTACTCTCCGTGGATGGAGGACGAGATGGTGCTGGGAAGTTGCCTGGCTGATACGCTGATACATTTTATGAAGTGGGGGGCTTTTTCCTGAAGCCAGTGGATCTTAAGCAGAGGGGTTACATGAGCCCAACTGCAATCTGCTGTCACCCTGCCCCATGCTGTCATTCCAGACACCCTCTCCACACGGCCCCCACGACCTTCTCCCAGACCTGTGAAACAGAATCTGGGGTAACTGTGCCTGTTCATCTCAGATGCCACTATCCCAATGTGGTCAGGCCAGACACCCCCACTCCAGCAAGGTGGAACCATGCCTGGAGACACTCTGCTGGTCACCATTGCTGCCATCAGGCCATTATTCACCCTTTAAAAACACCTGTTTTGAAGCATCTACCATCCAGATGGGCTACACTTGTGGCTCACATCCCTGCTTATCACAACCATCTAGCCATGTCCTAGTTCTACACTCTCATTCTGTGGACTTTGATACCTGGTCATAGGCTTTGCCTATCCTTTAGATGACCTGGATTGGAATCCTAACCCTGCGACTTCTAGCTGTAACATTGCCTAACCTTAATGAGACCGTGCAAGGATGTGTCCCTTATCCGCCTGCTGAATTCCTAGTCTTCCTTCATGAGTCATCCTAGGGGTCTGTCCCCTCTTTGGTAAAGTCTTCATGCTCCCTGAAGTTCTCAGGACTCCCTTTTCTGGACTTCTGTGGTTCCCTGGCTATATATCTCATGTTGGTAATTTTTGCATTGTATTGCAATTGTGTGTTTGCATCTGTTCTTCCATTAAACTGGAAGCTCCTATGGGCAAGACCCCATGTGTATGAATTCCCAGTGCCTCATACTATCCTGGAGACAAAAGATTCTGCAAGTATTTATGAGACAGATGGCTGAATGTCCATTTGCCATTGTCCTAAAAGTGGTGCGAAGCAAACATTCCTGTGAGTGTCTGATGGGTAAATTTGAGTTGAGTCTAAATGTCTACCAGATGTCTTCTTAGATACTTTTATGGTATTGCTGTTTTCCATTACTGAGGGATGTCACTCTTATAATTTTTCATCTGCCTTTTTAGTAGAAAAACTAATTACGAGGCAACATCTCGAGCTCTATATGCACAGGTGAAAAGGTGGTGTCACCATTAGACATTTCACCTCTTGTTTTGTCCATTTCTGCTTCTTCTGGCCTTCCTTTCAATGGACTTTCAATACCTCAACCCCTGCCATGCAGTTGAAAATGAAGCCCACTGTGACTTTGTGAAGCTGCGGGAGATGCTGATCCGAGTCAACATGGAGGATCTCCGAGAGCAGACCCACAGCCGGCACTATGAGCTGTACCGCCGCTGTAAGCTGGAGGAGATGGGCTTCAAGGACACCGACCCTGACAGCAAACCCTTCAGGTACCTCTCCCACCAGCCCTGCCCAGCTCAACTCAGCCCACCCGGGGGCAGGGGGAGGCCTTGCCCTGGAGAATTCACAGGGGAGGCGAGACACAGGAGCCCAGACCTAGCGCTGGAAGGCTAGGTCACTCACCAGCTCCATTTGCCTGGCCCTTCTCTGCCCTGGGACACCTGCCAGGGGATGCTGTGGCATGGTGGGCTTGGTAAGCCCTGCTGCCGTGCTTATAAGAATGGGGGCGGGGAGGAGGCCAGGGAATGGGCAAGGCCGATGGTCTCGCTGCCACAGGCATTTGCATGGTAGCTGTGAGCCCTGAGCCTGGGCCTTGTGCTTCAACATGGCAGTTTGTGCCTGCCCGCTGACCCACATTCTTCATCAGGCTCCTGCTGCTCTGTCAGGTTTCCAGTCTGTTCTTTACCCCTCTCCCCATGATCCAAACCAGGTGGGACCTGGCAGCAGTCACCACACAGGTATTGATGAACTTCCAGCTCTTCATTACTGCCCTTTAGCATTTGTGTTCGAGTGCAAGGTTTGTTTTGACCACCAGATGTGAATAATCGTTGACACCTCAAATCAGAATCTTAGATGCTTTCAGAGAAGAGGAAAGTTTTTGAAAGCATTGCTTCAAATGCCTTCAAATAACTATGCTGATGGGAGCTATGTGAATAAGTATCTGATCGATATGCATAATATGTGATGTAAGCCTCACATTGTAAATTACCATGTCACATGTAGTGCCCTGTGTTGGAACATTTCAGGAAATGTCAGGCCTTGATAAACAAGTAAAGGGCTTGCTTGTGGGATAAGAAGGCCTTCAAATGGCCTCTCAGATCCTACAAAACCTGTTCATAGCAGAAAGCCAGCCTGGAGACATAGAATAGCCATTCCTTTGGGGATGTCTGGTTCCGGAGGGGTAAGTTCACTGCCCTTCATGGACAGGGACTGCTGGAGCCCCTGGAGTTGAAGGAAAACGTTTTGGTCTCTCTGATGGGCATTCCGTTAGCTTTCTCCCTCCTACCCTTCAGACTGCTTTAATCTGCATCTGCGGGGGAAGAGGTGTCCTCTAGTCCCCTCCTCTCCTCCTCGGCTCCATCCTGACTACCTCTGTTTCTCACATCTTTGCCTTCTGCACGCTTTCTCTGCTGGCTCCTTTCCATCTTGTGGGCAGACATTCTTATCCTAAAAAACTCTCCCTCACTCTGCTCCTTGTCACCAGCCTCTGCCCTGTCAAGGAGTTTGGCTGCGACAGGAAGGAGAGAGAATGGTTCTGTATTTACTGGCTTCTGCTCCCACCATGCCACTGAGTAGAGAGGCCTCTAGGTCAGCAGTCACATATTCCAGTGTGATCTCTGAGCCCCATCTTCTTTTTTTTTTTTAAAGAATTTTTTGAATGTGGACCATTTTTAAAGTCTTTATTGAATTTGTTACAATATTGTTTCTATTTTATGTTTCGGTTTTTTGGCTGTGAGGCATGTGGGATTTTAGCTCACTGATCAGGGATCAAACCCACACCCCCTGCATTGGAATGCAAAGTCTTAACCACTGGACCACCAGGGAAGTTCCCCATCCTTTTGTTAAAATCTCAACACAGTGCTTGATACTCCTTCCCGCTCCCTCCCTCCTGAATTCTGTCTGTGGTTGGCTTTTCTAGCACTGGTCTCTCTGGTTAGAGTCCTCTCTCACACTGCTTTACTCCTTCTCAGCCTCTTCGGCAGATTTGTTTCATTCAACTTCTTCCTTTCCGTGTTCTTTCCGAGGGCCTCTGCTACTCTCACTCTTTGTGGCTGGTTCTTTCTGCTCTCACAGTCCTAAAGACCATTTAGAAATAGATCACTCCTAAGTTAAAATGTTACTTTTGAGCTCAAACCCAGTGATCCCACTGCTTACTGGATATTTTCACTTGGCCGTCCATAGAGGCTGTATCTGAAACTCAAGCTGTCTCAAATTTAATTCATCTCTTTCCCTCTCAAACGTACTCATTCTCCATTCACCTGAATCATCTTTGACTCCTCCCGAGTCCTTGGAGTTCTGCTTCCCTCACTGGTCTCCCTTTCCCTTCCAGCCTTCACATTAAGATCCCTTCTTTCTTTCTTTCACTGCATCGGGTCTTCATTGTAGCATGCAGGATCTTCATTGTGGCTTGAGGCCTGCTGTCTGGTTGTGATGCACAGGCTCTAGAAAATGCAGCCTTAGTAGTTGCTGCCTACGAGCTTAGTTGTCCCAAGGCATGTGGGATCTTAGTTCCCCAACCAGGGATTGAACCCATGTCCCTACATTGGAAGGCGGAGTCTTAACCACTGGATCATCAGGGAGGTCCCAAGATCCCATCATTTCTTACTTTGATTGTTGGAAAGTCTGTCCTTCACGCAATGCCCAGAGTGGTCTTTCGCATTTTCAAATTGGATCAAGTCAGCCCTGCTTAAAATGTCCAAGTCTTAACAGGGTGGCCAATGCCTGCCCTCTCCTGCAACTCTCAGGAACCTTATCTTCCACTGCTCCAGCCACATGGGGCCATGCCTGACACCCCAGGTATATGCCATTCCTTCTCCACATGTGCCTTTCCACAGGGTACCCTCTTCAGAGCACTCACCCTCTTCTTCACCAGGCTAACTGCTATTTCTATAAAACTAAATCCAGGCTGGGGTCGGGGGGGACAGGGAGACATAACCTAGGCATCTCCCACTGACTGGGAGTTCCTTGATGGCAGGCACATGGCTATTGGCTCCAGGTATTGAGTGACTAGCATAGTATCACTTAATTCTGTGTCCAGCACATGGTAGAGTCTCATCAAGTGTTTGTTGAACTCACTCATTAATATGGTCAGTTTCAGAGCCAGGACCTGGCGGCATAGTGCAGATGGAAGGACCTAGATTATGAGAGGAAACCCAGCGTCAGGTCCCAGCTCTGCCTCTAACTTGCTGTGTGATCTTGCTGTGTGTCCGCCTCACTTCTCTGGGCCTTATCTGTAGAATCAGAATATAGAAGCAGGTGTTCCAAGTCACTCCCAGTTCAAAGCCAGGTGCCCACAGCTCTGTGCTTCTGCTTTTGCATGTCTCCAAGAATTGAGGAAGGGAGGGTGGGGGAACCCAGGGAGGATCATTGGGGCTGTTTTTCATTGAACAAGAGCCATTCCAAAGGCAGGGAAATTAACCTGACCATGTTTGCAGTTTACAGGAGACATATGAGGCCAAAAGGAACGAGTTCCTAGGGGAGCTCCAGAAAAAAGAAGAGGAGATGAGACAGATGTTTGTGCAGAGAGTCAAAGAGAAAGAAGCTGAACTTAAAGAGGCAGAGAAAGAGGTAAAATGTGGGTTGGTGTGCTAGGTGGGAAGGAAAAGGAGGCTGAACTTAGGCAAGACAAAGGTTTCTGCCCCAAGAGAGCAGCTGGGGGAACCTTGGGGCCTCAGGCGGGAATGGGACACAGCATCTGTAGCCCTGCCTTGGCCGGCACAGACAGGCTGTGAGATCTGTGTCTTTTCCATCCCTCAGTCCCCAAGGCTGGGATATTTTCTCACTCTTTGTTATTTAATTCTCTAGACCCCCACTGTCCCATATAGTAGCTGCTAGCCCTTGTGGCTATTAAATGAACTGAAATTAAATAAAGTTTAAAACTCTATTTATCATTTGCATTCACCATATTTTAAATGCTCAATCTTCATGCAACTCAGGGCTATGAGATATTAAACATTTCCATCACCGCAGAAAGTTCTATTGGGCAGCCCCGCTCAACACTTGGGACCTGACATTGCCCCTCGAGGTCAGGGGCAGGCTGATTTTTTTGCCCCCCTTTCTGGGAGTTCATAGCTCAGAAGGGACAGTTGATCACTTTCTTGGCGGTCCTGACCCATCCTGCCTGCTCTGATGGCCTTGGGGAAAGATGGTTCCAGGGAGTCCTGGGTACCGTGTTGAATCCTAAGCCAGTAACAGCTGGTGTGTTTCCCCACCCACTTGAGTATTCTGTTCCATTTCATGCTAGTGCTAAAGAACATCAGTGCAGCTGTAGTGAGTTTTTAACTAAGGCTTGATGGTCTATCTGGACTTTAGTTAAGCCGTGACTAATAGACTGCAGTTAGCCCTCGCACCATTGCCTTGCCTCGAAGGTCCCACTACTGATTCCCCTACTGCTGCCAGATTAATTGGCCTCAGCCACAGTTTTGGTCATGTCAGCAACTGCTTCAGCTCTCTAGGCCTTGAAACCCATAAAGAAAGGCAGCACTTAATTACTTCCCAAGTCTCTTCCTCTTTTAATCTGCCAAGACTCTCCAGTGTTATTGCCAAAGCCCATGGCAAGAGAATTGACTTCATTTCAGTTTCACTTTTCAAAAGAAAAATGTCACCTGGAACTTTTAGGAAGAGAGGTAAGGTGATCTCTTGAATGAATGAAAGGCCAGTAAGCAAAAGCCAGGTGGACACCACTGGTCAGCAGAGCTTCTACCAGCAGCCTACCCTGAGTGACTAGCGGGAGCTGGTTGACCCAACAAGTCTGTCATCCACCACCCCTTACTTGGTGACAGGCCCAGATACCTATAGGACACCCAGCCTCCTCCACGGTGTGCTGTGAGGGCTGCAGAACCCTCCATTCCTTCCTGAGTCCTCAAAAGAGACTGAAATGATGCTTAAGCTGCTCTTACTACTCAGGATACTTTATCACATTCCAGTTTGTTAATCACCTACACCCCCAATGTGTGTGTGCTCAGCCACTCAGTTGTGTCCAACTCTTTTGTGACCCCATGGACTGTAGCCCACCAGGCTCCTCTGTCCACCAGATTCTCCAGGCAAACATATTGGAGTGATTGTCATTTCCTGCTCCAGGGGATCTTCCTGACCCAGGGATCCAACCTGCACTCCACTCCATTATTCTTGCCTGAAAAATTCCCAAGGACAGAAGACGGGCCACAGTCCATGGGGGTGTAAAGAGTCAGACACGACTGAGCATGCATGCACACACACCCCTAATTCCCTGATCCACTTATCACAGTAACATGCTAGAACATTGTTGCTCTTCTCCTTTGGGTTTCTGACTCTATTCAGGGCTAGCTGAGCCTCCCCTTGATCAAAGCTGAGGTTTCCACATTCATTTCATTTTCTAAAGTTCTTGTCTTTCCTTCCACATCCATGGACAAGTGTTTTCTTTGACCAGCTTCAGCACTGTCAAAGTTTTCTCTGCAATCTCCAATGAGCCTCCCTGGTTGGAGAGGCTAAGAAAAGGCAGGGGCCCCTTTCCTATTGAGAGATCTCATTATATGATCACCTGAAGATTGCGTTGACCTTGGGCAAATTCCTTAACTTCTCATACCTTCTGTTTCCCCATAAAATGCAGATAATAACAGAACCTGCCTCATAGGGTTGTTGTGATGATTAAATGAGTTAATACATATAAAATGCTTAGAAAAGTCAGTACCTGGCCTACAATAAGCACTCAATACATGTTCTACATTATAACTGATGTTATTATTTTTCATATGTAGTAACTGTGGGGACTCTTTTAAATAAAATGCTTGATTTAGACAGAATGCATGGTTCCCTGACCATATTCAGGAGCAGAAATGTGGAGATAAAATGGCAGAAGAGAACCATTCAGAACATGACACCCTTTGGTGACATCATAGCTGTCCCTGGCAGAAATGTCTCCTTGGATCCCAGGGTCCTTCATGGTCACAAGCCCGCCAATCCCCACCCCACCCCCACTCCATCCCTCCGCCCCCCGACGCGTGCTCTGCTCAGCTGAGCTCTGCTCTCCCCAAAACCCCTGTGCTTCCCTGCCAGCTACATGAGAAGTTTGACCGTCTGAAGAAACTACACCAGGATGAGAAGAAGAAGCTGGAGGATAAGAAGAAATCCCTGGATGACGAAGTGAACGCTTTCAAACAGAGGAAGACGGCGGCCGAGCTGCTCCAGTCCCAGGGCTCCCAGGCTGGAGGCTCACAGACTCTGAAAAGAGACAAAGAGAAGAAAAAGTAAGTGGCAGGCTGCTCTGGGGTGAGGGCCTCTTTCTGCTCCTGCTCATCCCCTCAGGCCGGTGACAGAGGCCAGCTGTGGGCTGATAGGCTCCTTTGGGCCCCTGGACCTGGTCTTGGTGTCCCCACAGGCCCCACAGATACCCTACATCTGAGGAGCTGAGAGGAGGTGAGGGCTGTGTGTGGCCTCAGAGGACCAGCCCCTCTGCTCCGCCCACTTGGGAAAGTCCTGCCAACTCAAGGCAGAAGGAGAGGGAGGGAAAGGGGAGGAAAAGCAAAAGGCAGGTGAGAGAGTAGAAAGAAGAAAGGCGGAAACGATGAGAATCTGTGAAGTTACAAGAAGGAGATGAACGAAAAGAAGGGCAGAGAGAGGGTAGCAGAAGCCTCTGGGCCCCCTCCTGTGGAAGGGCTCCCAGGCCAGCTCGCTCATCCTATGCCTGAGGTGGTTCAGCCCTGGAGCCTCCCTCACCCCCCTCAGTTCTGAGGGCTGTGGCCAACAGAGTTTAAGCACTGCCGCTGAAGGCTGCAGCCCAGTCCTGGTTTCTCACCCCTTCCTGTCCCTCCCTCTTGGGTGCTTAGTTGTCCCCAGCCTGGGGTGCTGGGAACTTGGCAGGGAATCCTCAGATGCTAATATCCTCTGCAGGCCCCACCCTCCACTGGGGAACGACTGTACCATCCGTCTGTTTCCCCTGGGATTTGGCAACACAGGACGTATGGGCTCCTGGTTACCATGTGGGTCAAGAATGCTGACCCGAGCCCCGGCCTCGCTTGCTGGGGTTACCCATTCCTCATCCCAGAACCAGAGAAGAGAAAAGCATTTCCGACGGGACCTGTACAACAGCAGGAAAACATCTAGTGGTCCCTTGCGCTCTAGTTGTTTGGGCAGTGTGACTGGAGGAGCCAAACTAAAGTGGTCTGAGGATCTACAACATGGCCATCGTCACTGCCTTCTGTTCTTAGCCACTTTTTGCTGGACTCCACTGCTAGTTACTGGCCAGAAGGAGGAAACATCTTCCTTTCTTCTCTCTCCTGGCTCATCACTTAGGAATAAAGCAGTACCACATTTCACCAAGAATAAAATGCAACAGTAAAATATCTTAACTTTGAAGGCACTAAGTTTTGCCATCTGATTATTCTTTTTTCAAAAATGTCATTTGGGCATTTTCACCAATTAGTTCAGAGATTTTTGTCACGTAGTCACAACACTGTATGTCAAAGTCACTGACGATCTCATTTTTTTTTTTTTTTTTTTTCGGTATTACCTGATAAAATTCAACTACCCCGAACAAAGCCTCTTTGGACACACTCTATATTAACTGACCTGTAATGGTGTGTTAGTTGTAGCAGCAGGAATGGATTCCTATTTTTAAGATCATAAAAGTCTAAATTAGTCTTCCAGCTCTAACCTGCTGCTTTCACAGTCCCGTGGTGTTTGTTAACAAGATCCCTGGGGCAGTTTCATAGCCTGCTGGCCGGAATTAGAAGATTCATTTGTTGGGACCCCACTGACACTCAACTATATAAATAGTCCCCATTGAGCTGTTCAGTGGAAGTTCTTCCCAGACCAGGCTTTCTCCTGGTTGCCTCCAATTAACTGACCACCCCCCACCCCTAGGCCAAAGACCCCACATAAGGAGACATGTCTCTCCAGTCTTCCAGGAATATTTGGAGCTGGTGATGGCACCCTTTTCCAATTTTGAGATGAGTGAAAACCTCACTCGCACCAGGCACATCCTATTAACAAGAGAGCCTGACAAAACAGCCTGCTCTCTTCTGTACTTTCAGATATATGTGTCTACTGGTCTGGGCTTCTTACGTAATTCCCCGAACAGTTGCCTAACCTCCGGAAGACCCATCTTTAGCCTGGTGTCACTCTGGTTCCATGGTGATGAGGTGGGGGGGGGTGGGTGAAGGGCGGAAGTGAGGGTAGAAGCATTTCTTCTGGAGAGATGGTGGTTGGATTTAATAGAGTCATCTATTGAGAATTTCCTTTGGCTGCCCTTAAAGAAGTTAAGAAAGAGTATTGGTGTTTCAGGGGATTCCTACCAGCCCGCCCTCCCATCTTCCCCTCCCCACTCCTCCTAATCTCCTTTGACCTCTAACTCTTCATTGTTTGCATCAATTCATAATATTTGATTTCTCCCCAAGCTCATTCCATCTTCATCAGCTTTTACTGTTTTACAGTTAACTCTGCTGTTTGCTGCATGCTGCATGATACCCAGGGCCCTGGTAAGCTTTATTAACTCTAAATAGAACTGGCAGTGGCTTCTAGAACACATATCCCCAAGTCTCACCCCCTGCCCAACACACATACCTAATATCAAAGAAGCTGCCTCATTGTTCTAGCCGGTTTTCTCTTGTGACTTATAATATTAGGAAATAGTCTGGTGTGATTCCAAGTGTACATGTGCAATATTTGCCTTCCTGATTAAAAGTGGGGTGTTTTCAGACTTTTCTACCTAGCCTGGGTGGAACCTGTGATAGGTATTTGAGGTTTCCATTTTAGCCATTTTTTTTTCTTAAGGAGAAAAAAATTAACTAACCTGTTACTTTCAAAATGAACTAACCTGTAGTGATGAGGGGAACTGTTGGGTTCACAAGCCTTGTCCTGCAATGTCACGGTCAGCTTTGAGCCCCAGGTTTGGGAAGGTTTCAAGTCAATGGAAACTTGCTTCTCTGTTTCCCTCTGGTGGCTGTTTCTTATCCGAGGGGTTCAAATTTTCTAATTTCATTTGGCTATGTAGTCTCTCAAAACCATAATAAAAGGGGAAGAAAGTGAAGAGTTAAATATTATAGAGAATTCCTTATACTCTATCTACAAGTACCAACTTCATGAACACCTCTGATAAGGAGATAAGCAGGTAACCATTAGTAAGATGCATTCCTGAGGGCTAGGTGTTATGTCAACAGGAGTAAATAAAGCAGCCCCTGGCATCACATAGTTTATAGGTTGATTACAGCAGTGATTAAGCTTCCATCTATTTTACTAGACTTAGGTAGTGAGTGGGGAGGAACACAAATATTTTCAATCTAACTTAATTAGGCATATTACCATTTAAAACTTTACCATAGAAACTTTCACACAGGAACAAAAGGAGAGGATAATACAATCGAGTCCATGTACCCACGCCCCAGCCCCCAAACAACTCTCAACATATGCCAGTCCTGTCTCATTTATTGCCCCCAAATTGGCTGGATTACTGTAAAGCAAAACGCATCTCATTTCATCTGTCACTACTTCAACATGGATCTCTAAGAGCTAATGACTCTTAAAAAAAATAACCACAATGCCACCATTATCACACCTCCAAATTTAACAATTCATTCACATAAAATTTTCTAGCCCATGTTCAGAATACCCTGGTTGTCTCATAAATGCCTTTTACATTTGGTTTGTTTGGATCGGGGAATATAAAATATTGGGAAGACTTCTCCGCACTCACCATGGAGTTTATGATTTAAATGGAGAACCTGCTGTTTGTCACCAAAATAATTGCTGCAGCTACTGCACCAGGGACTTTGGGCAGCTGGCAAAACATCCTACTTTCAAGCAAATCCCGAAGAGGAAGTCCACAGAGGCTTCTGAAACATAAGGCCCGTGAAATTGGGCCAAAGAAAACAACCCTAAAAGAACAATGAAATGATTTCTTGTCTGGCGTAAAGGCAAGACTTGGAGCCCTGTGCACTGACTTGAATGAAAGCTAGGAAGACACAGTTCCTGGAGTGAATGTCCATGGCTGCAGTCCTAGTGCCCAGCAGAGTGGCTGATGCTCGGTTCACGTGTATTTCCTCGGTTCCCCTATTTTCAAGGAGGAAAATAGGAAAGATGCATCCTGCTCAGTTAGCTTTCAGTTCATGAAACACAAATTAACGTGGTTTGACACAGTTTTGTTCAGCTTTCCCCGAGTAAATCATTGGTAGTGGCCATTACTAGAATGAATCCTTTCAAAACTATAATTAAAGCCACACTTAATGATCAAGAGTCAATAGGCAAACAGTGGGAACAGCCAACCCCAACCCTAAGCAGGTTGGCTTTTTCTGGCATGCTTCTCCCCAGCAGACCACAAGAGCAGTTCCAAACCAAATAGAGAGATTGCCACCTATAGCCGTCTGCAGTTGCAACAAAACGCTTCCTCTGTGGCCCACACACAGTTGTAGGTACTCTGGCGTGGGGGGCGGGGGCAGAGTATGGTATATGGACAGTAGGCCTAGCAAAGTATTTCAGCCTTCCCAGGCCGCCCAGGACATAAGCCCTTGCAGTGTTCTATAGGTTTCTTTTCCCCTGGGAAGTAGACAAGGAAGAACAGGAGAGCTGAGCTTTCTTTCATAGGACGTTTTAATACTATTCAAAGTGTTTTTCCGCACGCTATCCTATTTTCACATTACGACAGTCCTGTGAGGCAGAGGAGGAAGGTGCTGATCTTCAGTTCACAAGATGAACAAATGGAGGCGTGGGGTTAAGGGATTTACCGAGGCTGACACAGGGAGTTATTGGCAGAACTGGAATGAGAATGCAAAACGAGTTCTGGTATAAACTGCCATTCTCATGCGTGTGTGTGTGTGTGTGTGTGTGTGTGTGTGTGTGTGTGTGTGTGTGTGTATTCACTCTGAGGAAGCAACTGTACAGATAGATTGAGCTTATGCTTTTAACTATCCCTCCCCAATATCTTTAATGAGAGAAATGTGTTCAGGTAAAAAAAAATAAAATAAAACCAGGGGCTTGGGTCCACAGGCAAGGAGTTCTCAGGGACACTGTGGTGAGGAGAGTCACAATCAAGCAACCCAGGGATTCGGGCTCTGCTCCTGTGGGTGTGACTCTTTGTGACCTCGGGCAAGTCATTTGGCCACGCAGTGTTTCTCAGCCTCCTCATAAGTTAAATGGGGACCAATACAACTTGCCCCCATTTATGTCACAAGGATGAAGTTTGAATGGGAGAAATTTCAAAGTGCAGAGTGAACACAAACCAATGGATTTCCATTGTTTGGGTTTCCAGGTGACTGTGGTTAGACCCTAGTGCAGAGGCCAGTCACCACCTCCAGATACTTCTCAAACAGATCTTGCCCCGGGGGACCAGTTAGTGGACCCGGGCTCTTCAAAGGTGAAACCTCTACCCCCTTGGCATTCACTGTGGGGTGAGGCCATCACTGGTTGAGAGCCTGGCACTCTGTGCTGTGGCCTGAGGCCACTTGAAGATTTGCTGAAGGTGTTCCTGTACAAGGTGTCTGGGTCAGGAGCGCTAGTCAGGACCTAGTCATTAAGAAGAGAGAAAAGGGATTCTTGTGGCTCTTGATTATTTTGCTTGCTGATGCCATGACAATTGCCACTCAGAGGTGTGTGAGGGTGAATGAGAGAGAAAGCATGTCCCCAGAAGCCAATGCAATAAGACCTTAAGACCATCTAACATAGCTATATTCTAATTTATCCATCAGTCATGACAATTTTCTTCTAACCTTTGTTTTGTTTTTTACATTAATCCATGCATTCATTAACCCAACTTCTCTTTTCATTTTCAGTTTGGGCTTCCTGTAGACGCCCTTTTCCTGCGCAACAGAGCTGGGCCTCCCTTTCTCTAATTCCCCCTTAACACGTCTGCGGGGCACACAACCTGTGCCCTCCCCTTTCTTCCTGCCAAGGTTTATAGAAGCCCGAGAGTCTGAGGACCTTGTCTGGCCTCTGGGCAAGAAGCCAGCAGTCACGTGGTTTAAAGCTGCATCCTGCATCCCAGTGCCCCTCCCAGCGCCCCCAGCCGGCCACTCCCCGCCCCATCTTTGACTGTAACATGTGCAGGGGTTCTGTCTGCTCCACGGCACCACCAGCTTCCCTGTTCCAACTCCGAATGCTGTTTGTTCCCCCGAGGTATTTGCATCCAGCCTGGCTGGGTGAGCACCAGTCAGCAGGGCTTTCCCCCTTAGTCTGCAGTCACTTGGCTTTCCCACCCACCACTAAGCCCCTGACAGGAACCACAGCCTCTCCTCAGAGGGTTCCAGAAGGAGATTCTTCGGTCAGCCCAGCCCTTTCCAGTTTTGATTCACTCAAAAGTGACTGCACTCAAACTCTGTTAAGAACCTGGAATGAGTTTATTTGCACCCAGCCCTTCCCAGACAACACGACTGCTGAAGAAAATAGCATAAATGTCCCCTCTCTGTAATTCTGAGTACCCCACAGATGCAGGAGGGAGAATAAACCTGAATATTAGTACCAGCATAGTGTCTTATGGAATTGTTATGAGGTGTCTCACATCTCCTTTGTAATTTCCCTGAGGATGCCACACCATCTCAACAAGGCAGGGCCAGTAGCAGGTGTAAACATCCCGTGTCGTAAACTGCCAGGCTGAGTGGTTCAAGAATTAGTGTTTTTAGTTTGGCTTTGAGGAATCTTCCAGCCTATTTATTTGGTGAATTTGATGATGATGAGTTTCAATCTGTATTTTGCATGTGTCCCCCAATAAGAAGAAGAGGTGAGACTGTCAGTCGGAGAAGAGAAAAGAGATGCTGTGCCTTGGAAGGTCCCTGACTTTGCCTCTAAGGATTTGATGTTTGAAAACTTCTAGCCTGGATTTGTATAATGGGGCCTCTCTGATAGTGGCTTTGGGAACCCCTTTGAAGTTGAGAGCCCTCCCTTGTCAGGGCCATGAGGCACACTGGACTTTGGTGTTTGACCAGTGAGAAAGTGAGAGCTGGCGGTGACTGGCAATGATCCCTGGCTAACATGCCGTTTCTCTGCCCTTCCTTTGCAGTAATCCATGGCTGTGTACTGAATAGTATTCCCCGCTACAGCTGGACTGGACTCCACTTAGCCTTTTAAGCCAAGGTTCCTATTGTAACTGACAGCTTTCCTTTGGGGTGCCAGGCAGCCGGGTCCCCGGCCCCTGCCATGTTCTTCCACTTCAAGCCCCACCTCTTCTTTCTATTTCTGCCTCACAGTCCCATTGGCATTGACCATGACCTTCTTTTTTATTTTTGAGATTTTTATTTTTTGGTCACTTGCTTTGAAAACACACAATCGAACAAGGCTATGCCAAATTTTCAGGCCTTTTTGAAGTATTGAGAATGGGGAGGGGGTGTTCTCTTTTCAATAATAGATAATAACAGGAAGCAAAAAGTAGAAACAATGGAAAGCAAATGAATGCACACACTTTATCTTTTCTTGTTGGCAAAGCAAGAGGGCAGTTTTGAGATGTATTGTTTGGTGAGTCACTGACTGGTGGGTGGCCAGAAGCAACTATGAAGGTGATGCTGCCAAAGCAGAAGCTAGTTTCTTGAGAAAATCCAAGTCACACAGTGGAGCATTTTAGGAGACCCTATGCTCGGAGATTTAAAAGCCAAAAAAAAAAGCTTGGATCCTCAGCTTGGCTCAGGGAGATGCTAAATTAAGGCTGTCAAGTCTCCTTGGGAAAGGCTTCTTGTTTGCAGCTTTGACCAGTTTCACAGCTGCTTCCCAAGAATCCCAAACTTAAACAACTAACGGTCTCCATCCCCCCGCCCCCAGTAATTATTTGCATCACAAATAGGAGGTCCCCTCATTTACATTTATTTACAGATTAACTACTTGAGGTTTGAGTGGTTCTGAAAACTTCAAAAGGTATTAGAGCCACCCAGACTTTGAGAGACCTTCAGAGACTAGGCAGGAATTTTGTATGAAGAGAGACATTTGGGTCCAGAAGACAGGTAGGACCCATTTTTTGTGAGAGGAAATCGAGGTGCAGAGAAATGAAGGGACTTTGCCAGAGGTCCCAGGGCTGTTTCATGGCAAAAGTCAGGCTAAATTCAGTGTCTTCTGAGACCCGATCCATTTCACAAATGGATTCAATCTGTTCATGTTCATTCCTTGGAGACAAGTCTTTTGATGTTCAGGAGAAAATGAATAGTATTAGAGCGCCTTTGAGGTTTTTATCCCATAGAAAAATATTCAAGGATGGGGTGGGCAGGGATGGGCAAAGCAGAGAACTCTAGTCCCGCCCCTGAACTGAGTGCTTCTGCTGACGATAATAAGAGTCATGGACACCTCTTAGCTGCTCAGCTTTCCTGGGAGTCTGGAATGAGGCATGTGAGTGCAGAAGTTTAACAGGTGCTAGAGATGACCCTTGTCATCAAGGAAGTTTGGTAAACAAAAATCTAACTTGTATGTGAACATGAGACCTTTAGAAACTCAACCAAGGCTATGTAAAATAATTAAAATGCTTATTGTATCGGGTAGCTTGTCTCACTGTAAACAGAAAAATTTTTTTCCTTCCTCAGTGAAAAGATTTTTTTACTGAGTATAATTGTTACTATTAAAAAAAATTACCGTAACACTCTGTTTACTTCTGGTGAAACAAAACCAGTCATTAGAAATGGTCTGTGTCCCACCCCACCCCACCTTGGACTGGAATGGTTTTCCTGAAAAATCCCCATGTGTACACACACACACACACACCTCATTTCTTTTAAACCAAGAAGTTTGCTTTTCCAAAATGCAGAATAGATCACTTTTGGTTTCATTTATGTTTTTTTTTGTTTTAATCATTTGGCATTCACGTGTGGCTGTCAATATGTGCTTTTTTTTTTTTTTAATTAAAACAAGAAGCTTGAAACTGATGTTTGGTGTTCTTAAAACCTTCTCAAAAAAAAAAACCTCAGCAGATTTTCCAGTGGTGATGGCCCATCAGTGATCCCATTTCTCACCTGTCTTCTCCATGTATAATCTGTGCTACCTCACACTGCCCACCTTCCTGACCCTGTCTTACTTTGAATGTCCTTTTTCTTTGGCTAATTTCATGTTTTCTTTCTCTTTCCCTCTCCAGCTTTTTTTAATCTTGTCTTCAGCAGCTGCACTAAGTCTAAAGGAGAAGACTACCATTATAGAAGAGTTAGGGTTTCCATATTGTCTCAAACCAGAAACCAACCAATTCCCTCTCGTTCCAAATTGTGTGCGTATGCATGTGTGTGCATGCGTGTGTACACACACACACACACACACACACACTGTCTCTCTCTCTCTCTCTCTCAACAAGTGTTCATGTGTCCAGGCAAGAAGCTCTCTCCCAACTTACATGGTATTTTAAATGGAAGTGTCTTATCCTAACCTAACAAGGCAGGAAAACATCCGTCCGAGCTGGAGAATGGACCCAATGTAACCTCAGAGAGACAACTGCAGGATGACTCACCCAAGTGTAAGTGACTGAGGCAGGAGACCTCAGCTGTGGGTGTGGAAGTAACTGTTCACAAGTTTTTCATTTGAGTTTTCTGTTTTTCCTTTTAAACACCATTTCTCCAGTTCAATGGGTTGATTGTCTACAGCCACTATTAAACATTTCTGAATATGGACGAGAAAGTCAAGCAACATTCATATCTTCAGCATTCACAGACCTTCTGCAGACCCCCTCAGCAAGTGGGGCGAGTGGATCTACTAACATTCAGGTGGAGAAAGGAAAGGAGAGATGGGGGAGCTTAAGCTTAGTGAGAGCAAAATTACTCCATTCAGCCTTCCAAGGCCAGTTGGGGTTTTGAGAGAGGTTTCTGCTCAATGTGGGACCTGAAGAGAGAGCTTTGATGTTGATAAATCTACCCTGAATTCATTGGTTTAACTTGGATCGAAATGCCATGTGAGTGTGCTCATCCCCATATAGCCCTATGACCATTGCCATTCCACTGTCCCGTGTCTCTTGAGAGAGCCTCTTTGCATGTTTTCCAGAATCTGTGTTCATTCTTCCTTTCTTCTCCTTTGTTCTTTTTGCTCAGAGATGTGACCAGTCACTGCCCCTCTGGGGCTGTCATTCGCCAGGAGAAACATCCCAAAACCAGCACTGTTTAGCTTGATACCTTTCTAATGTCCATGTCAATTTTCAATAAAATTCAAAGAAATGCTCAGTGGCTGTGTGATTATTAGGTGATGCACGCATCATGGTTTGCCTTAGGAGGGGTGGGTGGCTTCCTTTCAAGGGGGTGGTTGGAGGGGCTCAGGGAGGCACCATCAGCCCATTTGCAACCTTCCTGGGTGGGCTGCTGTGCCCACACCCCCCATCTGGGTTTGAAATTTCCACAGGCTTGTGGCGGGGGTCGGGGGGAGTCCTTTACTTTTCCTTCATTAGCATGGATTTCACTGATCCGTGGAGCTCATCTAGGATAATAGATGGAGAAAGTGGAGTGCCAGATCCTATAGAATAAGAGTTGGTTGAGTTTTAATTCCAGAAGGAAAAGAACTGCACTGCATGGCTTCTCTTATTATTACTGTGATGTGAACATCCTGAAAATTCATAGGCATGACTCCAAAAGCCTTCTGTAAATAGGGTCTACTAGAGAGGGAAGTTTCCTTGTCTCTCCCAGCATTCAAGTGAGCAAGAGGGACAGTGGTCAGTTTTCATAATTCTGGCCGCAATCATAGTGGAATTTCCTTTCCTTGCCTTCATTTCCCAAATAACCAGATGCTGGAGACCGGAAGGTGGTTGGTACCCTCTCGGCACCAAGCCCTTGGAGACCTCTGAAGGGAAGGGGTACCAGGGAAAACGACGCTGGCCTGCATCTGTGCAACTCGCACACTAGAGAGCAGCCAAACGGGACAACCCGTGACATCACTGAGCCCCCGGCATCCTGGAGGTGTGGAAAAATACCGGTTCTGGAGCCAGACAGACTTGCTAGCTGTGTGTGTTTGGGGGCAAGTTGTGGTCAAAACCTCCCTGTAAAAGAATATCAGCAACTCCCTTGCAGGGGTGATTGCAGTGGTCTCGTGAGCTACTGTAAACTAAGGAGGTGGGTGTTCACTAAAGGAAATCCCTATTAGGGATGGAGTTTCCCCTTTACTAGAAGTATCTTAGGTTCTTCCAACCCAGGGTTTCTCAACCTCAGCACTATTGTCTTTTGAGACCAGATAATTCTTTGTTGTGGAGGCCGCCCTGTGCATTGTAGCATTCCTAGATGTCAGTACATTGTAGCACAAATGTAGTACATTGTAGCACTACTAGATGTCAGTAGCACACTATACTACCCCATCCCCAGTTCTGACAAACAAAACCGTCTCCAGATAATGCCAAACTTCCCCTGGAGGGCAAAATTGCCCCAAAGTGGGAACCATTGCTCTGGGCCATGGGTCAACAAACTTTTCCTGTAAAGGGCCAGCAGGCAAATATTTTAGGCTTCGCAGACCACATGGTGTCAGAAACTATTTTACTGTTCAGTATAGACCAAAACCAGCCATTGATAATACATAAAAGGATGAACGTGACTGTGCACCAATAAAACTGCATTTATGGACACTGAAATTTGAAATTCATGTGTGGGTTTCATTTTCACATGTCCTAATTTTTTATTATTTGTATTTCTTCCAACCATTTAAAATGTAAAGACCACTCTTAGCATGAGGGTCATATAAACACAGGGAGTGTGACTGGATTTGGCCTGTGGGCCACTGTTTGTCGACCCCACTTCTAATACATTTTGGTGCTTGTTACATTACAGGTGGCGCTAGTGGTAAAGAATCTGCCTGCCAATGCAGGAGACACAGGTTCGATCCCTGAATTGGGAAGATCCCCTGGAGTAGGAAATGGCAAGTCATTCTAGTATTCTTGCCTTGAAAATCCCATGGACAGAGAAGACTGGTGGGCTACAGTCCATAGGGTCACAGAGTCAGACATGACTGAGCATGCATAGATGAATGCATCACAAAGCCTAAAGGTCTTAGAAGTGACTGGCTGGTCAAAAGAAATCAGAAATGAAGACAAATGGCTGATATTTTAATGCAAGTTAGTGGGAAAATGGGCTTGGTTAACTAAAATTTTTATATCATTTTGCTAGAGCATAGATGGGGGCAAGGGTCTGCTGGGGTGCTGAGAGCCAGTTCCTAGGGACTTCCTGAGCAGTGAGAAGGCCAACTGCTTCTAGGGACAGAACCAGGCTTCTAATACCTTCAAAATGGCTAAGCAACCTGGACTCCAGTTGTAAGCAACTGAAGTTAAGCAGTGTCCTTTTGTGTTTGAAAAGCCCCAACTCAGCTGAGTCCCCTCGGTGTTCATCTGAAACTATCACAACATTGTTAATCGACTATACCCCAATACAAAATTAAAAGTTAAAAAAATCCTGCCATTGAGGTTCAGGCCTATCTTCTCCTTGAAGCCTTTCTTGACCCCATCCACCTGTTTTGATCTCTTCTTCCTTTTCAAAAACCTCCTGGCTGAAATTGTTTAATCTTCTCTGCTTCTCATTTGAGAGACTTCATTCTCAAGAGATGTTAAGCTTCCTTAGGGTAGAAATATCATTTACAACTCCCCAGTGGGCCCAGGAAAGTGCTGGACACACAATAAAAAGCGATTAAGAGGTAGCTAGATGGCAATTCTTGACTAATTTAGGGAGCTATTGCACTTTTGAAACAATTTAATTTTGAAATTAAATAACAATAATAGTACAAAGTACACTCACATGCTCTTGACCCAGATGCACCAACTGATGATATTTTGCCCCATTTGCTTTATCATTTACACTGAGGTGCCCCCTTCCCCCCTCCCCTGGAACCAAATAGATAGAGAGAGATACATAGCATTTTTTCTGAACCATTTGAAGATAATTTACAGGTATCATGGCCTTTACTCCTAAATATTTCAATGGGTATTTCCTAGCAATAAGGATATTCTCTTACATAGCCACAGTTACCAAATTCAGTAAATCTAACCTTGTTAATCTAACCTTGTTACACTACTTTAACCTATTGAATAGTATGTGTGCATGCTCAGTCACTTCAGTTGTGTCCAACTCTGTGACCCCATTGACTGTAACTTGCCAGGCTCCTCTGTTGATGAGATTCTCCAGGCAAGAATACTGAAGTGGGTTGCCATGCCCTCCTTCAGGGGATCTTCCCTACCCAGGGATGGAACCTGAGGCTCCTGCGACTCCTGCATTGCAGATGGATTCTTTACCCACTGAGCCACCTGGGAAGCCCATTGAATAGTATACTTTATACCAATTTTTCCTGCCATATAAGATTGGCTCTAGAATCATGCACTGTGTCCTGTTACTTTAGCGTCCTTTAATCTGAAACAGCCTTTCTTTGTCTTTCATGATACTGATATTTTTGAAGTGCCATTAAAAAAAAAAGATTGTTGTCATTTTGGGTCAAGGTGTTGCCCAATTTCTCCACTATATAATTATTGTTTTTCCTCTTCTTTGCTACTAATAAACAATCTGTGAAGAGAAAACTGTAAGTCCATGCAAAATCCTCCTCATCAAAAAATTCCCCCTAGATTTAGCATCTACTGGTGATTCTTGCCTGAACCAATGATGATTTTCTGACTCCAGCATTCCCTTCATATTTACCAGTCAGCACATGGTATTCTATCATAAGCAAAGGCCCTCCCCTTTCCCTCATTATTTATCTACTTGGTCTCACTGTGGACTTATGGCTTCCTATTTTGTCAATGGCTCGTTACTGTCCTTAATAATTTGGGTGTGCAAATTACCAGGCTTTGGCCAGCTCCTAGCTATTGCTTATAGTCCATTAGTAGCCATTCCTCAAGAGGATATTGCAGTGCAGAATACTCTGGTCAAGAACTTTTAGTGATCTGATTTCTGGGATAGTTTATGAGGGTGGTGCTGAGCCAGGTTCCAGGTTTCCCTCTTTTCTTCACTCACTGGCTCCCCCACAGGAAAGGGAAGGGAAGGAAGCTCAGAGCTGACAGACTGTGTATGAGTGTGTGTGTGTGTGTGTGTGTGTGTGTTTCATGTAAAAACAGTGGTGGGAGCCTGTGTTAGAGCAGAGAAAGATGATGGAGGTGATTACATGAGGTTTCTGGATTGTTTTAGGATGCAATGGTTGCCATTATCAGACTTCCCTCCTCCACTTCTCTTCAACCATTATTCAGATAATTTACTTCTGCTTAGGGGTTTCAATTCCTGGTCAGTGAGAAAACATCTGCGGCGTGTGACTGAGCTAGGTTGGCCAAAGGATTTTTTGATCAGAAGGATTACCAAGGAAAGAAGGTCCTGGAGAATCATGGGAATTTTTGTTTTGCTTCCTAGAGATGAAACTGCTTATTCCATAGCAGGATTTACAAATGCACTCCAGTTATGGCTGTTCCAGAGCAAATGGCCTCTAACATCAATTTCATTGCCTTTCACTCTGTAATTCAAATTCAAACATCAGGTTGGAATTATTTGTTCCTATATGATGGAAGAATTTTCATCCAATCTGAGAGGAAGGCATTTTTCTTTTCTCAACTCCTTTTCTAAGAAAGATGTGTATTGATCGCAATGCTGATTCTGATGAAAGTTGGCAGCTTAGGCGGAAATTAATCTAACTTAAAATCAGCTTAAAATGTAGGCCCTAAGAAAATGAGTTTCACAAGTTTGGGACAACAGGAAGAGCCTTCATTCATTCAATCATTCATTTAATTCAACAAATATCTATTGAGTTCCCACAGGAGCCAAATGTGGGTGCTAAAAGCAAGACAGATGAGTTCCTTGCTCTCATAGCACTGTCACAGGAAGTGAGGAGGAGTTAAAAATTTTTTTGAAGTTCAAAAGGTGGTACATACTGTGAAGAATAAAAAAAACCAGGTCAATATAATGGCAAATGAGTGGGGAGCACTGGATGAGAAGTCAGGTGACCTAGATTCTGATCTCAGCTTTGCCAGAACCTGCCTCTACAGACTTCAGTTATCACTCTACCTCTCTGGCCTTATTTTTCTCACTCATACAATAATGATTTGAATTTATGATCTCAAAGCTTCCTTTCTAGTATCATGTTCTTTGATTTGATGGTTCAAAGACTGTCATTACTTCAATAAACATGAGTACCTACCACAGAGTCAAAGACAGCACTCCTTGTGTAATGGGGGAGACAGGCATGAAAATAAATCATTATTAAAGCGAAAAATGCTGTGATCTTCTGCTCCTCTCAATCCAAAACAGCCCTACATATAAATATGTCACATAATGATAAATACTGGAGAAGGCAATGGCACCCCACTCCAGTACTCTTGCCTGGAAAATCCCATGGACGGAGGAGCCTGGTAGGCTGCAGTCCACGGGGTCCCTAAGAGCGACTTCATTTTCACTTTTCACTTTCACGCATTGGAGAAGGAAATGGCAACCCACTCCAATGTTCTTGCCTGGCGAATCCCAGGGAGGGGGGACCCTGGTGGGCTGCCGTCTGTGGGGTCGCACAGAGTCGGACACGACTGAAGCGACTTAGCAGCAGCAGCAGCAATGATATATAATACATCATAAAACAGTTAAAGGGGGACAACGGGTAAAAGTCA
The DNA here is from genome assembly GCF_910594005.1 of Cervus elaphus. Classification (NCBI taxonomy): domain Eukaryota; kingdom Metazoa; phylum Chordata; class Mammalia; order Artiodactyla; family Cervidae; genus Cervus; species Cervus elaphus. The sequence continues at coordinate 42,647,500 of NC_057848.1, read as the reverse complement.
CTCATCCAACAGTCCTCCTGCTATGGAACATTGAGTTCTAGGTGGGACTATTTCTCCGCACCAACGCGATAATTAGTTCCAGGACAACAGAGAAAACCCAGCTTCTTTTTCCTTTGTATTGACTATACTGAGCACACAGTAAGTGCTGTGTAAATTCCTACCGACCGGGGGCTTTCCTCATGGTCCAGTGGTTAAGAAGCTGCATTCCAAAGCAGCGAAGCCTGGTTCGATTCCTGGTCCTCCAACTAAGATAGCACAACTAGACATAGCCTGGATGCCCCAAGGAAGACCCAGTGCAGCCAAATTAATAAGTACATAAAATTGTTTACATAAAAGGTATCAATCAATTGTTTACACAAAAGAATCTATCAATCTTATATAAAATAGATATATAAATTCCCGCTGACACTCATTAACTACTTCCATAGCACAGACGGGCAGACAGTGATTGAGGGGCTGGAGCAGACCGCGGGTCTAGTGAAAACATTTGCCTACAGAGTGAGCCATTTGGTGCTGCGCAGCTTTTAGTTTGGGGGCCCCTTTTGTATTTTGTAATATTCTGCACGTTTTAAATTGATACAGTTAATACAGGAGTATTTGAAACCGTGATCAGAACTCTGTGAACACGATGTCTGTATTTGTCAGCAATTGGGATGGAGTATGGACGGTAAGTGGGTTTGGATGATTTTTTCTTAAGTATTTTGTTTTTACTACTACTTCATAATAAAACAAAGCTAATGGTGCACGACACACGAATAGCTTTTCAAGCTATCCTCTGAAGAAAGGCCGCCTCAGAGAGCTTACATTAAGAAAAAAAAAAAAAAGTGTGATATCCATTTCAAGCCCAAGTCCCTCCCACTGTCAAACCCAGGGAAAAGCGTCAGGCGACCTATTGCTGCCAACAGTCACCTGAGAGAGCCTTCTAGGGAGTTAACGGAACCATGTTCCCAAACCTCAGAAAAATCTTTCAAAAACCCCCTTCCCGGAGCCCCGCCCCACGCTTGTGACCACAGTACGTCAAAGACGCCTAGTCGTCATAAGAGGGGAAAAAAAATGTACGTCGCGCGAGACTCAGAGACGGGATTTTGAAGTTAGGGAACAGCCGCGGCGCACGCGCACTGGCCTCACAACCTCAGGGCGGCACGCGGGTAGGTAGACTAGAACTCAGAGAAGGGGGAGCAGAGCGTGCAGGTGTCTTTTTTTTTTTTTTCTTTCCCCGCGCAGTGCGTGAATCTGAGGGTCGCCGGAGGTGCGGAGTGCTGGGCCTGGCTCAATCTCCCCGGCGCGTGTGTGACTGTGCCGGGTGCTCTCGTGCTCCTCCACGAGTTGTAGGAGTGCAGCGGGCGTGTACCCGGGTTGCCGGGACGGGAGCTTGTGGTCGCTTTCCCTTTTTAACGGTCGCCCCCCACGTACACACTCCAGTCCCCCGAGAGTTGGTCTTCGCGCCCCCGGCGCGCCCCTCCTCACCCGGTCCCTCCCACCAACCCCCCGTTCCCGCTTGCTCCTGATCGGGAGTCGGCTTCATCCCTGGGGTCCCTGCTTGGGGGCGGAGAAGATGGCTGGCGGACGTCTGCTGTTGGGGGGCGACTTCCTGTCGCCGCCGCCGCTACCACCCCTCCCGCCGCCGCCGCCGCCGCCCCTCCCGCCGCCCCCGCCAGAGCCAGTGCTGGAGCAGTGGCGCTATAGCCACGAAAGTGACTGGCAGTGGGCTCTGCGGCGCAGCTTCATCTGTCGGCACCTGCACAGTTACCCAGGGGCTGCCCTAGACCAGCTCCTCGCGCTCTCCGCTGCTTGGACCAACCACGTTTTCTTGGGCTGCAGGTGAGTAAGGTGTGAGGGTCGGGCTGGGGACCCGGGTGGGGTGGGGATCAGTGAAGAGGGTCGGGATAGGGAAGGGGGGGGCGAGTATGCATGAGTGCTTAGAGACTGGAGATTTGGAGGTGCTGGAGGACTCCACTGTTGGCGCGGGGGGGGGGGGGTCGGGGAGGCGGTTGGCGGAGCGAGGTGGCTGGGGATGACATAACAGCTAGAAAGGTGCGGGGATCGCGGGAGAGGCCTCTCCAGGACCAGGGATGGAGATGAAGCAGCGCCTGGGAGAGGATTGCCGAGAGGTGGTCATTGTGATGGTGTTTTGGAGGGCGTGGGAAATGACGACTAGCAGAACCTCGGACCTGCGTAGGACCTTCCAGGGATGCGGTATCCGCAGAGAATATTCGACAGTCGGGGCTCCGAGGTCTATGGGGGGAGAGGAGAGGAGCTCTGCGGTTCTAATCCTAGTCTCCTGAGCGTTCTCTCTTTCCATTCCCGTTAGATTAAATAGCAGCCCACTAGCTGGGTTTTACTGTCTTCTCCTGGGGAGGCGGTTTGTATGAGGTCTCTCAGCCGCAGGGTCCGCCTTGCTTGTAGATTTGCGCATAATGTGTCTGGACGCAAACAAAGAAATGGTTATATGTACTGTAAAAGCGGATTGCCCTCATTTCACCTTAAATGTGATCAATAGGATTAACATTTGGCTTCTGAGTGAGGTTTTAGTTGTGTTTGTTCCCCCCCTCCCCGCCCCGCTCCCCTTTCTTAGAACCTAGTGCCTGTTCTGAACAGGCCTCTTTGAAAGCTCTTTGCATTCAATGGAGACTGCAGTATGGTTCCAACGCATTTTTTTTTAAACAGACTGCTTGGACCACTGTCCTTCAGAACCTTCAAATCGGCCCTATACCCTCTAATCATTCCTTTGATAGACTGAGAGTTGTTGTTTTTTTTTTGACACTTGCTTCAGGGCAAATTTTTTAGGAAGGATGAGAAATTATGGAAAATGATCAGATCAAATTCAACCAGTTCAGTTCCAGGAATGATTATAACAGATACAGATAAATAAGATTGTCTGTGGTTAATGCTTAATTATTGAACATAGATAACATCCAGTGTGATGCTTGTTTTGCTTCCATAACGCAAAAATATTTTTCCTGTCTTCTCTAGATTAGTGTAATTTCTGCCTCCAGAGATAATGACTATTTCACTGGAGGAACTGGTTATGACTGGGGAAGCTTCAGTAATTAATCAAGTCAGATAAATCTAACTGGCCTGCACTTAACAATATTCTTCTGGCAATTGGAATGGTACCTTTATCCTATAATCATAGATGTCCTTAACATCACAGAAGCCATGGGAAATCTGAATCCTTTAAGAAAAAAACTTACAGGAATTGCTACAATATTACCCAATAGCTTAACTGAAGAGTAATGTTTACATTCTATCTGTTAACTTAGATATAGGAGAAGGGGAAGGGGCAATAAAGAATCTTGGAAACTAGGGACCAAGTGTACTCTTCCACTTGAGGTAGGCTTTATGTTAGCTGTCATCTTCAGGTGAGTAAAATCTGTATTCCAGTACTTGTTAATGTTGGCGTTGGCAGAGCTCTTGTTTTCTGGTCTATTTTTCTGTGACAGAAGAGTCTTCTTTTCTCCCAGGGTGACTGCAGAGTGCATGGTGACACAGCCCATTCTAAACTGAAATCGTTAATTTGTCGTTGAAGGCCCATCTCCTCACTTTTAGAACAGATTATAAACAGTAGCCAGAAGAGAACTCTTTGCATTTGGTTTCCCACTGGCAGGACTTTCTGTGTTCTAATTTAGCTGGGACTGAAAGAACTCCTAGGTCAGGGATAACTTTGAAAAATCCTTGATCATAAGACCAAGACAGGAGGAGTTCACATGAGCAGGGGAGCAAATCATGTTTCAATCCCTTTTGGTGATAGTGGCTATTCTCTGGGAACAAATTTTAATATCTTCTTGACCATCTGTAACATGTTTCTCAGACTTAAGCAGCATCAGAATCTTAGGCTTCTTAAAACACAGATTGCTGGGCTCTACTCCCAGGGTTTCTGATTCAGTGGATGTGAGGTGGGACCCCAGCATTTGTATTTCTAACAAGTTCCCAGGTAATGGATGATGCTCATCCAGGGACTACACTATGAGAACCCGTTGCCTTATAGGATAAATAAAACAATGTTTTCTAATCTGCTTTTTGATAATTTTCCCCCTCAGTCTAGGCAATCAGGAAGCCCAAATAGCTGAAATTATTTCTCTTCACCTTTTCTTGTCTGTTTCATAAAAATAAACAATGTGTCAAGATTTTTTTCTTTTCTGTAGGCCATTTCTAACATATATCTTGTGGCTAATGAAAATTTAGTGCAGTCTTATCAACCTCATCTACAGCACAGACATAATTGTTCATATGAATGCCAAGGGACCTGTGCAATTTTTACTTAAAATTGTTGATAGTGTGTGTATATTTAATAAAGCAGAATGTTTGGTAAACTGGAGCATTCAGCTTTCCAGTCATTCTTCATCAGAAGTATTGGAAACAGAATCCAAAAAAAAGAAAGAAACAGAATCCTGATCTGTTGACTTTTGGTGAGATATTAATCAATAGAGAAAATATATCCTAAAATGAATCCAGTTTGCCACCTTGATTATTTGTCTCTTCCTGTTGATGTGAGACTGATGTTTGGAAGGAAGATGCTGACTGGGCTCCTGTTGTGAAACTAACTTTGCACATAGTAGGTAGAGTGCATCAGTCACCAGCTGATGAAATATGAGTGGGAGCTTTTAAAAGCTGTATCAGTAATCTTAGTTGTATGTTATTCACTATGTTAGGAGTCTTATGAATAGGTTTGCATAAATAATTTTATACTTGGAAATCCTAACCTTTGCTTAGTTTTCAAACCTTACCTTTTAAATTTGGACCTAGTAGAGCAGTTTAATAGTTTTTTTTTAATTTGAAAGAAACCATCTATTACTGAATATTTATTAAATTTCAGGTGCCATTGTATATCATAAGTGTACACCTATAAGCACGTGTCTTTTTTCAAGAATGTAAGTTTCATGAAATCAGATATCTTTGTCCTTTAGAAATCGTCTTTTTGTATGTATGGTGGCACAGTTGTGATTTCCAAAAAGCTTGATACATGATAAGATAAACTACTTTGGAAAACCTTAAAGACCAGCTGGGGCTTTTTGGTTTTCTTTTTTAAGCATTTACAACCAAATTGTAAATGCATAATATGCATACATCTTAAAATTACTTTGTTGGACTTGCCTTAATGGTACTTTACATCATGATCCCTCCATGAGATAAAATACTGTATAGCCATTAAAAGTCGTGTGCTAATGACATGGAGAAAAAGCTTATGACATAGTAAATTAAGAAAAACATCAAAAAAGAATCCCAGCAGTTTACAAATCAACATAGATGATCTGATAGTGATTTTTTTTTTTTGCAGGGGTGGGGAGAAGGTGGTATGGGAAGCATAGAAAAAGGAATAAAAAGTAAACCCCAAAATGTTAATGAAATTATCAGTGGTTGGGTTTGTAGGTGTTTTCTTGATGGATTCTCCAAAATTTCTGGAGTAAAGGTGTTACTTTTTAAATCCACTAAAAAAATGCACTATGGAAAACTGAGTGATAAAAGCTTTGTTTACTGCCATGGCTTATTTCAGATTTGTGGAACCACTTCTTTATCCCTGGGTAGGTACTCTTTGGAGAAGGCAATGGCACCCCACTCCAGTACTCTTGCCTGGAAAATCCCATGGATGGGAGCCTGGTAGGCTGCGGTCCATGGGGTCGCTAAGAGTCAGACACAACTGAGCTACTTCACTTTCACTTTTCACTTTCACACATTGGAGAAGGAAATGGCAACCCACTCCAGTGTTCTTGCCTGGAGAATCCCAGGGACGGGGGAGCCTGGTGGTCTGCCGTCTATGGGATCACACAGTCGGACACAACTGAAGTGACTTAGCAGCAGGTACTCTTTGGAGAATTTTTAGAAATAGGACTGAAATACTAGTGGTCTTCATAGTAAGTAAAGATTAATGTAAAGATTAGTATTTGTTCTTTGAATAGTCAAGTGTTAGGCACTACACAGTCTGTTCCATTATTGTTCCAGCTGGTTGGGATTCTTTAGTATTATGATTTCCTAATAAAGGGCTGAGAAGATGACTGTATTGGCAACCAACACAAAGGTTTATTTTTATAGCCTATGCGTGATGTTAAATTTTGTGGCAGATGTAATGAATAGGGAACAGTAAGTAGGTATAATCATTACTAATGCTGGAAGAAACCAGAGAGAAAAAGTGAATGTGAATGGAGGGCCCCAAATGCACCATTCATGCACACTGAGTGGCTTACGTGCCATTACACTTGGATACCATGTTTGGAATCAGTCTGGAGAATTTTGACTGGAATTCAAGGTGAGTGGTTTGGTTGTAGTACCAGTTTTGGTAGCAAAATTGGCAATACCAGTTTAAGATTTGTAGACTTCACCTCATTTTCATAATCTTTTGTTTTCATCTCATACCTTAGAAATTGTACTCACAAATCTTTTTTTAAATTATTTTATTTTTGGCTGCACTCGGTCTCTGTTGCTGTGTGCGGGCTTATTCTAGTTGTGTCCAGCAGGGGCGACTCTCTTATTGTGGTGTGTGGGCTTCTCATTGTGGTGGCTTCTCTTGTTGCAGAGCAGGGACTCTAGGGCAGGCAGGCTTTTATAGTTGCAGCATATGAGCTCAGTAGTTGTGGCTCACCAGCTTAGTTGTTCCATGGCATGTAGGAACTTCCCGGGCTAGGGATTGAACCTGTGTTCCCTCCATTGGCAGGAGGATCTTATCTACTATACCACCAGAGAAGTCCCCACTCCCAAATCTTAATAAAAGTGATATATATAATGTATGACATTTTAGGCTATGCTTTTTGATGTTTAGATAAGAGTAAATAAAAATAAAATTACTCATGGCATTTAAATGCTGGTGTTAGCAGCAGCGGTTATCAGTGGGAAGTGTGGGTTACAAACGGGCTAGCTTCCAGGTCATCTGTCAGAGACGGCCACCATGTCACTTCTCTGCTTTGCAAGGAAAGACATCTGATGGGTGCGGGACCTATTGTGTTGAAAATGGAAAATGTTATCTTCCTTCAGGTTCAGAGCCTATTCATGTAGAGGTGTGCTAGTTTCTCCTTTTCAGCACGTTCTTGGGGAATTCCCTGGTGCTCCAGTGGTCCCTGGTTGGGGAACTAAGATCCCACAAGCTGCACAGCATGCCCCCTGCCCCTGCCCAAAGAAGAACTTGCTTCTCACACACCACCAGAAGTCTTTTTTGGTCTTAGACTTAGAAAGGCTCTGAAGGTGAGAAGAGTGAGTAGATCCCATGATAACCAAAACTTCACTTGAGCCCATATTTTTGTTTCTCTGCAGGAAGTTGATATTCTGTCAAGTGCAAATGTGCTTCCTAAGGAGTCCTTTTTAAAATTGTGTGTTTTAAAGCTTTTTATTAAGGAAAATCAAACACAAAAAAGTAGAAAAGTTTAGTGGACATTCATGCATGCATCATTCAACTTCAGCAATTATCAGCAGTCTGTCATGCCACCCTTCTCATTTCATCTTGCCCCCAGTATTTTGTGCGAGGTAGTCCAGAATATATTAAAGAAAACCTTGACATCATTTCTCCTGCAAATATTTTAGTATATATCTGTACCAGATAATTTTAAAAAATAGTCATAATACCGTTATTCATACTTAGAAAAATTAACGATAATTTCTCAAAATCATCCAATAACGTTTTCTCCATTTGTCTCAGAATGGTTTGTTTGACCCACAGTCCAAACAAGGTCCACACATATCTGATTGATCTGTCACCTTTAACCTATAACCATTCCCTCTCCTTTTACCTATAACCATTCCCTCTCCTTTTATTTTCATGCTGTTTATTTGACGAAGAAATGGACTGTCACATAGTGTTTCCTTCATTATGGATTCAGCTGGCCGTATTCTTGTGGTGGTGCTTAACATGTTTCTAGGAGTTAGGGGCTTGATTACATTTGGGTGCGATTAGTTGGTGGTCAAGAACACTTTTTAGATCTTTGCCCTGTCATATCACATCGGGGACACATGTCTGGTTGTCCCATTTTTAGTGAGATTAAGATTATAAAGTTCTCCACCAACTTTTTTCAATTGAAATTTTTATTGACATAATTATTGATTCACCTGTAATTGTAGGAAATAATATGATGCCCTGTGCCCTTTACCCAGTTCCCGCAATGGCAACATTTTGCAAAGTTAATATATCATAATCAGGATAATGATATTGTTACAATCTGCAGTCTACACAGATTCCTCCAGTTTTACTAATACTTGTGTGTGTGATTCTATACAGTTTATCACGGGTGTAGGTTTGCATGTCCACTACCATAATCAAGATATTGAACAGTTCCAGTACCACAAGGATCCCTCACATTGCCCTTTTATAACCACATCCATTTCTCTCCCATTCATACCCAATGCTGCTTGTATCAATAGTTTATTCATTTTTTTGCTCAGCAATGTTCCATGGTGTGTGGCAAAGATATCTGGGCTGATTGTAGTTTGGGGCTGTTACAAATAAAACTGTTATGAACATTTGTGTACAGTTTTTTTGTGTGAATGTACGCTTTTATTTCTCTGAGATAAATGCCCAAAAGTGCAGTTGCAAGGTCATGAGGCAATTGCATGTTTAATTTTATAAGAAACTTCCAAGTTGTGTTCCAGAGTGGTCATATCATTTTATATTCCCATAAGTAGTGTACAAGTGATCCAGTTTTTCTGCATCCTTGTCAGCACTAGTGTTGTCACCATTTTTCACTTTAGCCACTCTGATAGATATGGAATAATATCTCATTGTGGTTAAAGTTGCATTTCCTTGGTGGCTAATGATGTTGAACCTTTCTTTTTATCTGCTTATTTGCAATCTGTATATCCTCTCTGGTGAAATGTTCTGTTTATATCTTTTGTTCATTTATATGTGTGTAATACACACACTCATATATACTATATACACATTATATATGTATATATATTTTACTGTTGAATTTGAGAGGTCTTGAGGTCTTTATACTAGATACTAGTATTTTGTCAAGTCTATGGTTTGTAAATATTTTCTTGCTCTCTGTAGCTTGTCTTTTCATCCTCTTCACAGGATCTTTTGAGAACAAAATTTTTTAATTTTAATGAAGTCCATTTTATTAACTTTTTCTTTTATGGATCATACTTTTGGTGTTAAGTATAAGAATTCTTTGCCTAGCTGGAGTTCTTGAAGATTTTCTTCTGTATTTTTTGTAAAAACTTTTTAGTTTCACATTTAAGTTTATGATGCATTTTGAGTTAACTTTTGTATATGATGTGAGGTTTAGGTTGAGGTTGTTTGTTTAGGTTGGATGCCTACTTTGTCCAGCACCATTTGATAAAAAGAATGTCCTGCCACCATTGGATTACTTTTAGTTTTATCAACAGTTGAGCATGTCTCTGTGGGTCTATTTCTAGGTTCTTCCCTGTCAACTTTTCACCTGATAAGCTTTTATTGTTGTTCAGTTGCTCAGTTGTGTCTGACTCTTTGTGACCCCTTTAACTGCAGCATGCCAGGCTCCTCTGTCCTTCACCATCTCCTGGAGCTTGTTCAAACTCATGTCCATTGAGTCAGTGATGCCATCCAACCATCTCATCCTCTGTCATCCCCTTCTCCTCCTGCCTTCAGTCTTTCCCAGCATCAGGGTCTTTTCCAATGAGTCAGTTCTTCATATCAGGTGGCCAGAGTATTGGAGTTTCAGCTTCAGCATCAGTCCTTCCAATGAATATTCAGGACTGATTTCCTTTAGAATTGACTGGTTGGATCTCCTTTTAGTCCAAGGGCTTCTCAAGGGTCTTTTCCAACACCACAGTTCAAAAGCATCAGTTCTTTGGTGCTCAGCCTGCTTTATGGTCCAACTCTTACATCCATACATGACTACTGGCAAAACCACAGCTTTGACTAGACAGACCTTTGTCAGCAAAGTAAGTCTCTGCTTTTTAATACACTGTCTATGTTGGTCATAGCTTTTCTTCCAAGGAGCAAGCATCTTTTAATTTCATGGCTGCAGTTACCATCTGCAGTGATTTTGGAGCCCAAGAAAATAAAATCTGTCACTGTTTCCCATCTGTTTGCCATGAAGTGATGGGATTGGATGCCATGATCTTCATTTTTTGTATGTTGAGTTTTAAGCCAGCTTTTTCACTCTCCTCTTTCACCTTCATCAAGAGGCTCTTTAGTTCTTCACTTTCTGCCAGAAGAGTGGCGTCATCTGCATATCTGAGGTTATTGATATTTCTCCCAGTAATCTTGATTCCAGCTCATGCTTCATCCAGCCTGGCATGTCACATGATGTACTTGGCATATAAGTTAAATAAGCAGGGTGATAGTATACAGCTTTGACCTACTCCTTTCCCAGTTTTGAACCAATCCGTTGTTGCTTTTTGACCTGTGTACAGGTTTTGCAGGAGGCAGGTAAGATGATCTGGTATTCCCACCACTTTAAGAATTTCCCACAGTTTGTTGTGATCCACACAGTCAAAGGCTTTAGTGTAGTCAATGAAGCAGAAGTAGGTGTTTTTCTGGAATTCTCTTACTTTTTCTGTGATCCAACGGATGTTGGCAATTTGATCTCAGTTTCCTCTGCCTTTTCTAAATCCAGCTTGAACATCTGGAAGTTCTCATACTGTTGAAGCCTAGCTTGGAGAATTTTGAGCATTACTTTGCTAGCATGTGAGATGAGTGCAATTGTGCAGTAGTTTGAGCATTTTTTGTCATTGCCTTTCTTTGGGATTGAAATGAAAACTGACCTTTTCCAGTCCTGTGGCCACTGCTGAGTTTTCCAAATTTGCTGGCATATTGATTTGCAGCACTTTCACAGCATCATCTTTTAGGATTTGAAGTAGCTCAACTGAAATTCTATCACCTCCACTAGCTTTGTTCGTAGTGATGCTTCCTGAGGCCCACTTGACTTTTCACTCCAGGATGTTTGGCTCTAGGTGGGTGATCACACCATTGTGGTTATCTGGGTCATTAAGATCTTTTTTGTATAGTTCTTCTATGTATTCTTGCCACCTCTTCTTCATATTGTCTGCTTCTGTTAGGTCCATACCATTTCTGTCCTTTATTGTGCCCATCTTTGCATGAAATATTCCCTTGGTATATCTAATTTTCTTGAAGAGATCTCTAGTCTCTCCCATCCTATTGTTTTCCTCTATTTCTTTGCATTGTTTATTTAGGAAGGTGTTCTTATCTCTCCTTACTAAACTTAGCAGCCACTGATGATCATTTATTGTTGCATTATGGTTGCAAAATGGTTGGAATCTATCGTTCCTTCATTTATTAGCTGGAATGCTTCTGTAAAGGAGATTTTCTTCATCAACTCTTTAGTTTTCTCTGAGGTACAATTTGCGCAGGGAAATGCTGGTTAAATGCTTGCTTTCTTCTTTTATTTTAATTTTTTTTAAAAATTTATTTATTTATTTATTTTTTTCAGTGGGTTTTGTCATACATTGACATGAACCAGCAATAGATTTACATGTATTCCCCATCCCGATCCCCCCTCCCCCCTCCCTCTCCACCCGATTCCTCTGGGTCTTCCCAGTGCACCAGGCCCGAGCACTTGTCTCATGCATCCCACCTGGGCTGGTGACCTGTTTCACCATAGATAATATACATGTGCTTTCTTCTTTTAATGTTACTTGTTTTGGGAATAATGTCTTGATTCCCCACCATCCTCCAAAGGTGACCAGTAACGAGTTTGTAAGTATTACTGTGAACTAATGGATTTTTAACGTGTTTGATGTGTTTCAGTGCACTGTGGTTATTCTTGATACTCAAGTTGGCTCACTTCTGAGTCCATTTGACAACAACCCCTGAGGTCTTTGACAGTGTCCTTGTTTCCAGGCATGAAAATATCTCCCAGATTCTACATTTCTTGGCCCAAACTTGGATCCAGCCACTTCTTTCAGGACTCTGATTCCATTTGATGGGAAATGATAGAAACCACAATCTGGATGTTAAAAATCCATCTATTAACATTGTTAGTACTTTTACATTATCATTATCATATATGTATACATGATCTACATAATATGCATATCATGTATGCATGTATGTATACATGATCTACATCATATATGTATATATGTAGAGAAAAATAAATTATGAGTTTATATGGATACTTTTAATTCAAATTAAAGATAAGGTCTTCACCTAAATTTCTTAATATTTGTGTTTGTATGTCTTCTAGTAACAGTAACATAATTGCTCATTTGATACATAACTACTTTAGGGCAGATTCTTCAGTTTTATAGCCAAGAAGCACTCTGTTAGTAAAGTCCTGTGGGAGCAATTATAAGATGGGTCATCTAGAAACTTTTTCAAAAACTGCATTCTTGTCTGTTTTAACTATAGATTATATTCATTTAAATAGGTACAGCCCACGCTTGATGGAAAAAATTCTCCAAATGGCTGAAGGTATTGATATTGGGGAGATGCCTTCATATGATCTGATGCTGTCCAAGCCCTCCAAAGGTCAAAAACGTCACCTCTCAACTTGTGATGGTGAGTATACTGTTTCCAGAAGGTGGGATTTGAAGAAACAATGTGGCTTCTTTTTTTAATGATATGAGTGTGGTATATGATTTTAAATAACATTGGTAACGTCAGATCTTACATACTGTAAAAGTTTTAGCTTTCAGTTTATACATTTTTTTTGAGGATGCTAAATAGAACTGAAAGCTAAGAATACTGAATTCATGCTATAATGCTGTCCTTGAAGGATAATGCTTCCATGCCATGGAACCTCCCTTAAGCATCTAAGTAACTAAATCCTCCTGGATGGGTCTGTGGTAGACCAATTTTCTACTAAACAGTGTTATAGGGAGAAAGCTCTAGTGTCTGGTATAGCATCAGCAGAGTTCTTCCATAGCTTTAAATTTGATATCCTCTATAAATCATTAGTTTCCAGCTGAAGTTTGTTCTAGAAATAAAATATAGCAAACACCTTTTTGTGCAGAATAGGTCAGAACTAAGATTTTGAAGTTGAAAATCTTTGGGATCTTTTGACAAATATTTTTTATTTGATTTTTTTTTTTAGTCGCAACTATGTAAAGCGCCATCACAGAGTCGGTTAATTCTGGTACAAAACAGAGGCTTTGTAAACGCCTCTGGTCATCATCTCTGTTGCATTAGAGCCATCTGTTCCATTTGCAGTCCTTAAGAAGGGAGCTTTTCAGCACAGGTGGTATGAGATCATAGTGGAACATCCTCTTACTCAGCACACTTCACCTGTGCTTTAACTCATTAGATGCAGAAGCATCTACCCGTCGTGCATGGTGGTGACCTGCATACTTGAGTCAATGGCATATTTTCTGTCAAGTTTCCTCCCTTACACGTGGAAGGACAGGGACCATCTCTCCTTATGCTGGAATCTTACATTGATATTTGAGTCCCTTCACCTAAATGACCTGAAGTTTTTGTGATGGGACATAACTTTTACCAGCAGTTCAGCTTGCAAAAAAAAGTGGTTGGTACTGTTTTCCTGCTTGGTTCCTTTGAAATATCCGTTTTTAATGAATTGTAAATTTCACTCATTCTATAGGTCAAAATCCTCCTAAAAAGCAAGCCGGTTCCAAACTCCATGTGAGACCTCGTTTTGAGCCTGTACATTTTGTAGCTAGTAGTTCAAAAGATGAAAGACAGGAAGATCCTTATGGCCCTCAAGCAAAAGAGAGAAATGAACAAACACATTTTGCCAACATGCCAAGAGACATCTACCAAGATTATACTCAAGACTCTTTCAGTATACAAGATGGGAATTCTCAGTATTGTGATTCATCAGGATTTATTTTCACAAAAGACAAGCCTGTCACAGCCAACATGTATTTTGACAGTGGGAACCCTGCCCCCAGCAGCACATCACAGCAGGTAGACTCTCAGTCACCTCCTGAGCCTTCACCATCACAGACATTTCCTGAGTCAGTGGTAGCTGAGAAGCAGTATTTTATTGAAAAATTAACAGCAACTATCTGGAAGAACCTTTCTAATCCAGAGATGACTTCTGGATCTGATAAAATTAATTACACCTATATGTTAACTCGTTGTATTCAGGCATGTAAGACAAATCCTGAATATATATACGCTCCTTTGAAAGAAATCCCTCCTGCTGACATCCCCAAAAATAAAAAACTTCTAACAGATGGTTATGCCTGTGAAGTTAGATGCCAGAACATCTACTTAACTACAGGCTATGCTGGCAGCAAGAATGGGTCCAGGGATCGAGCTACTGAGCTAGCTGTAAAACTCTTGCAGAAACGTATTGAAGTTAGGGTTATCCGACGGAAATTCAAGCACACAATTGGAGAGGACCTTGTGGTGTGTCAGATTGGCATGCCTTCATATGACTTTCCTCCAGCTCTGAAACCACCAGAAGAGCTAGTGGTGCTGGCTAAAGATGCTTCTGGGCAGCCGATTTTTAATGCTTCCGCCAAACACTGGACCAATTTTATCCTTACAGAAAATGCAAACGATGCAATTGGTATCCTTAACAATTCTGCCTCATACAACAAAATGTCTGTAGAATACAAATATGAGATGATGCCAAATCGTACATGGCGTTGTCGAGTGTTTTTGCAAGATCACTGCTTAGCTGAAGGTTATGGAACCAAAAAAACAAGTAAACATGCAGCTGCTGATGAGGCTTTGAAAATCCTTCAAAAAACACAGCCTACATATCCATCTGTCAAAAGTTCACAATGCCAAACAGGCTCTTCACCCAGGGGATCTGGAAAGAAGAAAGACATAAAGGATCTTGTAGTTTATGAGAATTCTTCCAATCCTGTGTGCACGCTGAATGACACAGCTCAGTTTAACCGAATGACAGTTGAATACGTCTATGAAAGAATGACAGGCCTCCGATGGAAATGCAAGGTGATTCTTGAGAGTGAAGTAATTGCAGAAGCAGTTGGAGTGAAGAAAACTGTCAAATATGAAGCTGCGGGGGAAGCTGTGAAAACCCTCAAAAAGACCCAACCAACTGTCATTAACAACTTGAAGAAGGGAGCTATTGAAGATGTAATTTCCAGAAATGAAATTCAGGGCCGCTCAGCAGAGGAGGCTTATAAACAACAAATCAAAGAAGATAACATTGGAAATCAGCTCCTGAGAAAGATGGGTTGGACGGGTGGTGGTTTAGGTAAATCTGGTGAGGGCATTCGGGAGCCAATCTCTGTCAAAGAGCAGCATAAGCGGGAAGGGCTTGGTCTTGATGTAGAAAGGGTAAATAAAATTGCCAAGAGAGATATTGAACAGATCATCAGAAACTATGCCCGCTCTGAGAGCCACACGGATTTAACTTTCTCTACAGAGCTGACTAATGATGAGCGGAAGCAAATACATCAGATCGCCCAGAAGTATGGTCTTAAGAGTAAGTCTCATGGGGTGGGCCATGACAGGTATCTGGTGGTAGGAAGAAAAAGACGGAAGGAGGACTTACTCGACCAGCTCAAACAGGAGGGCCAAGTGGGGCATTACGAGCTGGTGATGCCTCAAGCAAATTGAGATCTTGATAATTTATTGTGCAGATGCCTGAGGCAGATTTGTGAATTAAAGAAGTGATGCTACATGTACTGGTTGCAGAGTATTTCATTCTTAAGATGTTTCACCTTGTTCATTTCATATAGTGCTTTATTAGATATTGCAACTTGAAGAATACTGTCCACTTGTATTAGCTTAATCCAGGAGATAATATTGTGCAGTTACTGTTTGTGTCTTTGATATTGCTGTGTCCCTCAGATTTTAGTGGTTTGTACAAAGCAAGAACACATATCCAAATGGAATTTCACCCCAAGAAAGAAATTCCCATTTTAAAGGGCATAGCACAGCAATCTGCAACAATATGTAAAATTGATGTTGACTACAATAAAACTAGAGTCTTAATTCCAAACTTAACTGAAAATGTCAGATCATTTTGTATTATCTATTTTCATCTTTATGTGAAGCCAGTTATAGAATGTTTAACAGTAAATTGTGCTGTATGTGTAAATGTCCTTACCAACTAAATGATGTAAAACTTTCTTAAAGTAATTTTAGTGTTCATTTATTTATAACTCTTCCATGTGGTTTCCAGAATATTGGAAGTGATTTACTGTATCTTGTGATAGGAGTTTTAACAAATTCTAGTCTTCACGCTGTGGAGAAGGCAATGGCAACCCACTCCAGTACTCTTGCCTGGAAAATCCCATGGATGGAGGAGCCTGGTGGGCTGCAGTCCATGGGGTCGCGAAGAGTCAGACACGACTGAGCGACTTCACTTTCACTTTTCACTTTCATGCATTGGAGAAGGAAATGGCAGCCCACTCCAGTGTTCTTGCCTGGAGAATCCCAGGGACGGCGGAGCCTGGTGGGCTGCCGTCTAAGGGGTCGCACAGAGTCGGACACGACTGAAGCGACTTAGCAGCAGCAGCAGTCTTCACACTGAGAGAGCACTACTTGAGAGAGCAATTGAAAAGTTTCCAAAATTTTGATTCAGTCTGAAGAAAGGAAGCTGGAACTGTCTGTTCTTGGTGCCTTGCAGAGAGACTCGCAGCAACTCTCCGTTAACAGCTTTCACGTGGCTTGGATGTACAACACATCCAAGGTGGCCACACCTGTGGTAGAGCTTGGTAAAAGACTGAAGATACATTGGTGCTTTGATGAAAAGGTCAGTTGGCTGGTCCTCTCTCGAAAAGCTTCTTTAGCCCCCAAAGCCAACTTTGTAACATATTTAAAACTGCTATTTTCGCTTATTTCTGGAATGTAAAAAAAAATGTATAAAATGAAATAGCGTATGCTTCCTGAATAAAAAGGAGCCAAAGTTGATCAACATGGTGGTGTGCTCATTTCTGGGAAGCAGCCTGGTAGCAACACTTTGAGTCTTTGGAGAAGAGAAGTGGTGTCTGCACAAAACATTGCGACACCAGGACACGTGTGGATGAGCATGACGACAGCAGATGGGAACAGCCAGCCAGCCACCCGTCATGTTTTCCCTGGACCAACATCCTAGCTGCAGCCAAATCTTAGGCTGTTCCCTTTTACACGATTTTGTTTTTGTATCTCAGGTAAATCAAGTGTTGATATTCAGAGGTGAATATTGATAAACACCTCCAGTGACTTCATATTTAGAACAGTTAGGTTGCTTACAGTGTCTTAAAACATTTAGCACCAAACTTGACATGTAATTGGCCCACAATGAACAACTTCCTTTCCCTTCTTACGTGTATTTTGCATTAAGAAGCTGTCCATTGTACTTAAATCAATATGTAAAAAATAGAAGGGGATTTTCTTTTATGCCTGGATCTCTATGGCTTTCAGTCACCCACAATGATTAACACAGTATGTGATGTTTGCTTCCCACTAACTTTTGTCCTACAGTGTCTGGCCTTTCATAATGTTGGTAGGATGAGAAATGAGGTGTGCATTTTATTTTGGCCCTTAATCTTTTAACAGTGGCAAAGGGAACTAACCTAAAATGTTTATAGATTTTTTAGGATTATTTTTTTTCCTACTAGTCTCATGCCAACTTTGAGAAGCTATGGTTCAATTAGTGCGTTAGAAAAGCCCACCTTCACCTTTCTTGGGTAAGGGTGGCTTTGGAGATTGAGTGTAAAAACTCCTTTCTCTTTTTACATTTCTTTCCTCTTCCCAAAAATGATTCAGGGCCCAGAGGAGTAGGGTAATGTTATATAAATCTGGTTTATTTGTATAAGTTAAAACTAATAGAATATTAATGTAGTTAGTTAAGCTCTGAAACAATGGGGCCAAGTATATATTTGGTTCTCAGTTTGAGGGTCAACATTTCCTAACTTCTTAGGATCAGCCTTGGTATTGATGTGGAACTAGGGTGAAGTCATCTAACTCCGCTTGAGAATATGTTGAGAAATGAGGTTGGCAAGAATGAGCTGCTAACAACCTTGCTGTTCTATTTGTCCCTTTTTTGTTGGTTCTTATATTTTCCCTTTCTTTGAGACATGAGACAGCAGTCATTTTAACCCAGTACTGTAACCTTGCTATAAAACCTGCACAGGTACGTGAGCAGCTTTAAGTTTTGTTTGAATAAATTATACTGAGGAACTAACTCTGCTTTCAGTTACATATATATTTATAGCATTAAGGCTCACAGATCTACTTTTTAGATTTTTTCCCCTCCCCTTTGATTACAAAATGAATGGAAATTTCATGCATTCTGTTGGGATTCTTTTAAAAATAGTATACAGTACATTATTCACTGTGCTATGAGTAACTCTTGAAGCTGGAGATGGGTCCTAAATAAAGGACTCTTAATTACAACTCTAGCTCTTCATCATACTCCCTTTGCCATACCAGCAGGTGCAGAATTGAAGATTCAAGTTCAATCTGCCATTTGAAAGGGGCCCTCATATATGTGTTTTAAATTTATGATTGTTACAAATTAGTGTATGGCGTTGTTAGCCTGTGGCATTTGTTTAAAAAAATTGTAAAGAAAAAAGGCAAATATGCATTAAACTTTGAAATGAATGAATTGTGGTGCCTTTGACCATGGATATGATGCTTTGGGGAAGTCAGTTTGTTGACGCTGTTGTAAGATTTTAAAAGGATTATCCCATGAAAGATACTGGGAATAGTGTTTCTGAGGAGGTGTATGAAAGAAAAAAATAATAAACATGGATATTACCAATCTCACCTTAATTTTTTCGAGTAACAGTGTCAATATTCAAGATACCCAACCACAGGAATTCCCTGGTGGTCCAGTGATTAAGACTTGGTGGTTTCACTGCCATGGCCCATGTTCAGTCCCTGGTTAGGGATCTAACCATAAGCCATGTAGCACAGCCAAAAAAAAAAAAAAAAAAAAAATCCAGCCACAGTAGGATGAAGAAATTTATGTAAAACTAATCTGCCAAATACTGATTTAATGTCATTCTACTTAGAAGCAGAAATGAACTTATGAGAAAGTATTTAAGGACATTGTTCCCAGGTGAATCTAACCAGTTCATGTGTTCAGTGTAGGATGAGCTCCCTCATGTTGAATCTCCTTTAAATACACCAGAAGGACTTAAATTTCATTTATCACCACCCCCCCAACCAAGTTAAGAAGTGAGTTTCCAGTCATTGTCCTTGTCTCTATAAAATGAACTAGGTTGCTCCTCAGAAGAAAGTTTTGTTTAAACAAGGTAACACTGAGGATACCTGTATTCCCAAACTTTACTCGAGACTTAAAATACCATTTTATAGTAGTTTATTTTTTAAGCTAAGGCTTTTTTTAAGAGGTGGAATGTCAGGATCAATGTTAGACCTTGGTCTCTAAGGATGATGGTAAATCTCCAGGTTAATCCTCCCCAGTTAGCAGTTTCATTCCCTTAATTGCCTATAATATATGCTGAAATAACTTTGTTTGAATAGTTTTACATTCTGTTAGAATGTTTTAAAAAGCATGAAATACTTAAGACTGAAAAGAATAAAGGTCCTCTCCAGCAATATCTTCTCTTTTCCCTCTCCCAAGATCTGTATTCATATTCAGCTAAAATATAATTATACTTTGACTACAAAATTTTAAGGTTATTTTTATTTACAAGTTTTGAAAAATGTACATTTTTTACATGGGTTACTTATGCAAAGTTAGATTTAAAAGAGTGATAAATGCACAAAAGATGACAATGGAACATCAGACAAAACATTTACAAGCCTTGTCCCACACTGCTACTTAAAGGTACTGTCTAAAAGTATAAATATTCAAAGAAAAGACTGCAAACATTGATTTTAATGTTCTTATAATACTGAAAGGGAGGAAGAAACTAAAGCATGCAGCATTAACTGAGGATTTGAGTGGAAAACAGTTTGCCACAGATATGTTCCCTTCCTTGAGTTAATTGAAACTAAAAGAAAAACAATGTGGGATTATAAATTTGTTTACATAGGGCAGAACAGCTCCTTTAAAAAGATTAAAGTTTCTCCAACCTTCTTAGCTTAATTAAAAACTAATGATTGTTTCCATTCCTTTGCTCCCACACCTCTTTAAAAAGTGAAAATCCAGAAGACTGCAGTATTCTGAAACTTAGCTTGGGTGTGTCCAGTGAATATCTTGCAAGGAGAGGATGTGTGAGTTAACATGATTGTGGCACTCCTTTGGCCAAGTCTTTTAACATTCTTCCTTCCTTCAGTAAAAAATAGTTCACACTGATTAAATCTTAGTATCACAGCCTTTTAAGCTTCCACTGCTCTTTCAAAGTGGATGTTTACAAGGATTTGTTTCCCTTTTTTCTACATGCCATATTCCAAAAATTCACTTCTAAATCTAACACAAGTGAAGGACCAGCCAGGGTGAAGGCTTCAGCAATCATTTTGTTAAAAACAACATTCCTGTCATCAAGCTATGCATAAGCACCACTTGTAAAACAACTCATTTTAAAAGCTTAGTGTAGAGTAACACAAAACTGCCCTAAAACTGTAAATAAGATACAAGAGAAGGGAAATTAAGCATTAGTATTTTTGCAGGTAACCCAGGTACAGTACATTTGATCTCATAGAGGGTGTTCTCTGATGTTTAAGGAGAGGGTAGAAGGGATAGGAAAAGCTTGGCAAGGGAAGATGGAAACGGCACAACAGCTATTTTGCTTTTAATAAAGTAAATGTAATGACACTGAAGAACAGGAAGATGACAAACACATCGATACATATTTTCCTTATGACTGCTGCTTCTTTTCTTCCACCCAGGTCAACAGTCACGCCAGCTCTGTTCTACTATCGCAGAAACACGTTTTTCATACTCCCGCTTGTTCTCCTGGTACAGCTGAGCAGCCTGGCTATTTGCTGGACTATTGGGATTGGGTTCATCCAGTAGAGACTATAGAGACATTTTGTAACAAGTCAGTTCCTCAGTGCCTAGATATATATCACTTGAATTATCCTAGGTAGCAGCTAAATTTGCTCTCAGCATGGTAATCTTCAGTTACATTAGTCTGCTATAGCTAGGCAAATATGTTTTCTGGTGGCTTAGGTCTTAATGACCTACTTTTTACTTAGCTCATGACTTTCAAAAAACAATTGCTAATATAAATGGATCAAAGGATAGTCACATTAAGGAAAATTCACCTGTATGGATGTTAAAATGGAAGACACATCATAGGTTGGACTCCAACGGTTCTGAAGTATGTCCAGACATATGCTACCATCTGCATAGACTAAGAGCATAGAAGTAGGTTATGTTAAACATAACAAAACCATTAAGGTTTTAACATCATCGTCAAGACAAATAGAGTCAAGAATACTTTGCTTTTGAGGTTTACAAAAGATTCCTAAGCTGCTTCTCAATTATATTCCTAAAAGAAGTGTCATAATCACTACTAGTGAAACAACTGGGATGATCAGAGAATGTCAAATATAATTTGTGTAAAACTGGAAGATACTTAGTGCTTGTTATTCTGAAAAGACTGTCCTGTTATCCAGGAAACCACACGCATTTTTTTTTAACAGGGTTCCTAGTCATCCACAGGCTTATGGGAAATTCATTCCACCAAACTTCTAAACACTACCTCTTACTGAAATAACAAAAGATAGCTCAGAGTTCACAAAGTTTCGTTTTGGCATGAAGATAAAAATACCTGATGCCCTGGAATATTAACCTGAATAAAAGGCAAGTTGTTCTAGGCTTGCTACTAGGAAGGGAAAAAAAGTGAAGTACTAAGTTAGAATCACCTGTGGTACTTTTCTAATATATTGTATACCTGGACCTTAACCACAGAATCTGATATTCAGCAGGTCTGGAGTGAGGCCAGGGCATCCATAGCTTTTAAATGTTCCATGCTAATTCTGATATGCACACAAAGCTGAAAATGGTTGTTTTAAATACTAGTGAATATAATTACAACACAAAATTACCCCAATCTGGCCTTACATTAAAAGGAAACCTCAAGGACACCTTTATTTTAATTTATTAAGTAAATGATAAAATCATCAAAACCAGAAGGCTCTCAGATTCCAAACAAAGTCAGTGTCCCTTCACAGCTTCATTCTAGGACCTAGACCAAGACAGCAATAGGCCACCAGGAACAAGACCAGCTTTCAGAAAACATTAAGATGCCTACACAAATACTCAGGTTCTACAGACGAATAAATAGGAAATGTGGAATACTTCCCCAAATAAACAGTACAGCATTTTGGAATACTCTATTAAAAAGAGATACTTGCCATTTGGATGGAACATCTTAGAGACAAATCTAACCGTTGGTGGCTTATTCGGATATTCCTCAGTGAATTCTATTGTAAGCTTAAAGGTTCCTGTAATTAGAAAAGCAAGGGTTAAGAAAACATTTATCATTTTGTTCAGTAGTACTTTGTTTTTAATGCTACATGACTTGTTTTTCAAGTATTATATGAAATAATGCAAAGATATAGAGTAGAGAGGAAAGAGACCAGGTAAGAGGTACAGCTCTAGGAACTGCCCTAAAAATGAAGTGTGAGAACCACCACTCAAAGGTGATTCATTTTTTGTTTTTCCATTATTCTCCTCCAAACTTAAATACAGCTATCTTAAACTCAAAATTACTGCCTGCGGGATAACTTTAGCCCCTGTATATTTTGAAGACATCCTTAAAATGACAAGCAACTACAGCCAAAATTTGGCCTTCCTCCTTTAGAAGACTGAAAGACCTTAATAAAGTCCAATTTTCATCAGCTGTCATCTTAAATTCTCCAGTGATTTTTAAATGGACTAGAAAGAATGAGCACAAAGGTTCAAAAACCAATGCTAGAAATACAAATCAACAATCAAATTATTTTTAAAACAGCAGGGAATAAGTATAAAAGTGTTCCCTGGCTCCTTTTCATGTAATAGCAACTCTATAATGAAAACATAATTGAATGTAAGCCAGAAAAAACTTCACAGTCTCTCTTAAAAACCCTTAAGTATGACTCACAAGGTACTTAACTATAAAACCAACTCAATAATTCACACTAATGGAGGGAATTAATGGCAGAAATAATTTAAAAATCACATTAGATTGCATTCGTATCTCCAGTAAAGTTCTTTCTAATGATGTTTGTTTACGCTACCATTGAAACAAATTATTTTTCTTGAATATGTGTCAACTAAGGTCACGGGAGGCCCTAAAACATACTAGGTTAGAAACTTATTTATAAGAAATAGACAAGCTGGATCTAATTCAAGAATTGTTGGGGGACTTCCCTGGGGGTCCAGTGGTTAAGACTCCATGCTTCCACTGCAGGGGAGCAGGGGATGTGGGTTCATTCCCTGGTTGGGGAACTAAGATCCCATATGCCATGAGGCACAGCCAAAAAAAAAAAAAAGAATTGTTGGAAGTTGTGATTCGGGGAGATTATTTCCTTCAAGATGTTATTTTTAATTGGTTTTAATAAATTCAAGAAAACAACTGGGCAACTGTTTTTTCCTGACTGAAATTTCTTCAAGTAATCTTAAGGAATCAGTTACTATCTGGTATAAGGTGATGCATGTTCCACTCTATTACTCTGGTCCATTTAATACATTACTTATTCTAATACAATAGACCACACTTCAAATAAGATTATAATGTGTTACTGGTTCCTTCAGAGTTAGGAATTTATTTCTTCCTTGCTTCCATTCTGCCTTTCCACTTAAGAAAAAAGATCACAATCATTTTACTCCTAGATGTTACATATAACAATACCAAAATGTGTGTTTTCTACCAGCAAACTCACAGTAAACAATTTGCTAACAAAGGTGCCCTTGGTATGAACATGTGTCCCAAAGTTTCAGAATAATGTAAAATGCAACATACGGAGACATATTCAACAAACTATTTTTACTCCCTAAAATTTTAAGTCAGATTTAAGATACTATGAATTATAACTAAGGACAAACAGTATAGTATTTTGAAATGGATAAACATGCTCTAGTCCATCAGAACACACTTCACCTTTATCACCACCTGGTCATAACTCTTCCTATTTTTTAGGGAGAAAGCATAGTTCTTCCTTTTCGGTTCTACTAATATTATAATATGCAAGAGAAAGTGGGAATGAGTGTGAGTTCAAAACTTTGAGCTTCCTTATGTATCTCAAGTATAAACACATTTGGCTCAGTGTTGATATATACTTAAATTATAGCTTAGAGATTTATCATCAAGAAATTGCTCTAAAATTGGACAGATTTAATAGTGTGCAGAGCTCCCAGGTACTTTAAATTAAAACCATCATTAAATAGGGTACTTAAAGGTGGTAAAGCCACACAGAAGGCAAGCATAAGTATAAACAGTGGGGCAAAGCGGAAGCTTTGCAGTCAGATCTAGGTTCAAATCCTTGCTTTCCTACTTGCTTGTTATGAAACCTTGGGGGAAGCTGCTTGACTATACCTCAAGTTCCTCATCTGTAAAATGGGTTAATAATAATGCTCACTACATAACACTGTTGTGAGGTTTAAATGAGGCAAAGATGCACAGTGATATAAAACAAGTACTTCATAAATTCTACAGTTTCACATCTCTAGACCCAGTTGAAGGAGGCAAAACCCCAAAATCCAAACCATCATCAGTAAGAAAAATACAATTAATGAATTCAAGTACTAGATAGTACTTTCTTTCTGACCTACACCAAACACAGTGAAATCCAAGTTGAGAACATAAGCTGGTGGTTCACAAAACCCTTGACTTGAGCTTTCTGCCTACTGCTTGCTGAAAAGTTCAACAAGGTGGTTACCTAGCTACCAAAGAAGTTAATCAAGTCTTTTAGAACAGCTTACTTAATATCTTGAGAAGTGAAACCACCTGCTTATGTCCATATGAATATAAATTAGTAGGACTTACCCACATCTTACTCAAAGTACACATTTAAAGGGATGTTTCATACTTTTAGCTGCATTAAACAATGAGAACCTCTTCAGTACAAGTTTCATTGCAATTTCTGAGATCCAAAACGAACGATAAGCATATTTAAAATCCTAGAATTAATATTATGCAATTGAGCCTAAGCTTATCCTCTGAATATTTAGAAGGATAGGCTTTAAAATAACTGAAAACTTAAGCCTTGCCATTATTGTACACAACCTGTACTGATTTTTTTATCTTCCTGAGGCCATAACATTGTAAGGAAAGTATGAATTAATCCATCTATACCTAGGGACCCGGACAACTATATAAATGTGTTAAATGGCTGATGTATGGCAATAGGGAATGATTTGGTTAGTGTATGTTCTGCCTAAAAACAGTCACAAATTCAACTTTTGAAAATATTGTACTGGCCAAGGAAAGCACCTCTGTAGGTGTTTTCTGCCATTTAGCCACCAGTTTGTGACCCCTGAGGAGGAAGCAAAGTACATATAAATTTTTTTGATGATTGAAAAAGTCTGGCTTTTCAGATAATAACCAACCTTCATTACAGGATTTATGTACCTTAAGAACACCCCTTGTGGACTTCTAAGTGATTCAGTTAAAAAAAAAGACACCAAATTCTTAAGAATACATCCACTGAAAAATAAAATACTAGTATCTTACTGTTTCCATTCACAATTTTCAGATGATGCGGTGGAGAATACATTGTTTCTTAACCTTCATATTCAGCATACATGCCAAGGTATTTTATGAAGACGCATTTACCCCCAATGTTTTGTTTGGTAGTTTAAGCTCTTGGGAACATAGTCCTCTTACTTCAAGTGTGTGAAGTTAAATTGAAATACCTTGAAGAGTTCCTATTTTTAAAAGTTCAGCTCTTTAACTAGGGCCTAGCTGTTCTGGAAATGTCTGCTCCAGATGGTTACAAGGAATCAGCAAAAGTAGTTTTGAAGCTGTTGATTTATATCATACATTGGCAACAGCAAAATCAACTATGCCACTTGTTCCTAATTGGGCCTTTCCAGTAAATTTCC
Organism: Cervus elaphus; assembly: GCF_910594005.1. Lineage (NCBI taxonomy): Eukaryota > Metazoa > Chordata > Mammalia > Artiodactyla > Cervidae > Cervus > Cervus elaphus. Next base: position 42,621,761 of record NC_057848.1, on the reverse strand, counting down.
TAGCTGTAAATGAGGTATTTTTAAATGGTAAAAAAATTCTTGTAACCTTGGTTAGTGTTCGAGACACCTGAGGAAGCATTCAGGGATAGCAGACTACTCAAAAGAATGAATCAGAAAAGGGTACTGTCATTTAGCCTGAGTAATTCCTTTCAGTAATGTAAGGGTGGAGAGACACATCATCAAAAATAGAACCAGTAATGTCAAGGGGGAAGGTCCAGGTAGATAATGGATTCCATAAGTACTTTTCCAATTCATACCACTTAAAGCAAGAGAAGCACCCTTGAAATATTTAAGTTGCCAACCCCTAGCAAAGCGATGTACTATTAATAAAGTTGTGCCCAGCATAAAGCAGTCCGAATAAAATCAGGAGGAAAAAAGAAGCCAATGAAAATAAAGCCTGCTGGAGCTAAAGCAAATACACAGCTAATTTGCACATAAAGCTTAAGTATGAAGAACCAGAACCGATCTAAAGGAGGAAAATTAAGCCTAGCTAGCTTTTGCTATGGATCAGATCAGTTCAAATGATTTACCGCGCGCACCAAAGTAGTATGCCGTCAGGATCACACTCCCCTGCTGTCATTTCTTTTTATCAAAGCACTGAAGAACAGTGATATTTACCCAGGATGTGAAGGCAGAGAAGAAACTAAAAGTATCCAAGTTACTGTCTACAGTCTGCTAGAGAAATCTGAGTGTTTGAGACAAATCCTAGAACTGGTTGATACTCATTTACCTCACAACATCCTGTGGTTGGTAACATCCAAAGGCAATCTGACTAGGCAACTTTGTTTCTACTGAGTAGTTTGTAGAAATGCTTTTGTTGCCACCTTCAAATGGAGGTGTGTGCATATGTGTACAGATCTCTCTCAAATGCTCTGTGACCAAAGGAATACAAGGCATTGAGAAGAAAATAAATAACAGACCCTTTTCTGTTTAAAAATACCTCAAATATTAAAGATGTCAATCAGCAGTTCAAATACTTTTAATCATCTTTTTAAATGCATTAAGCTTTCAAAAGCAATTAACTACACACACACATACACACACAACTGAGTGCACATAAAACTATATCAATGTCAATTTCCTGGTTGTGCACAGTCATTCAAAATGTTACCAAGGGAGAGGGGGGAACAGGTGAAGGGTATACAAGGTCTCTCTGTATTATTACTTATTACAACTCCACACAAATCTATAATTATATCAAAACAAGAAGCTTTAAAAAGTCCTTAAAAAGCAACTTAGTGTGTTTTTAAAAGTCAAACCTAAACCTAAAAATCATGTACCTCTAAGTACGTGTAGTATCTTGAAGTAGGTTGGACACTGGTAAGAGAGGACATTAAGGCTCCCCTCAATTGTGAAACTGCCTTGAGATCACTGATCATAAAGTCTTGATAAAAGCACATGCTGAAAACTCATTTAAAAATATGAAACAACAAGCTGGCTATTGAAGGTGTCATTAAAGACCATCTTAAAGCAGTGAGACTGAAAAGCACTCAATGTCAGATTGTAGAAACCAGACAGTTGTGTGCAAGGGATTCCTGCATCCATTCAACATCCAACAACACACATGAAGCACCTGCTGAACACAGTTCCCACCCTTATGACAGAATTCTGAACCAGATGGTCCCTGGGGTCTCCGAGTCTATCAGCAAGTGGTTGGGTTAATCCTAACTCAGTATCCTGATGGACGGGGTGGTGGTGCTGAATTTAGCAGGATCACAACCCAAACCTCACAAATCCTTAACATCAGTGGTATCATGCTCCTTTTAAAAAGTTACTGCCTTCCTCAGATTTTTTTAAGCAGCAGGAAAAAGGTGCAGTTTTAGTCAAGCGGACAATAGCCAGAACAACCTGCCACAGACTGGACTCTTCTCAAGCCTTTAGTAGGCAGAGGCCAGGGAGAAGCGGGTTATTAAGTAGGAGGCACTTCCAGGCTGACTGGGAAACCCTTTCCCCAGATCAGGGTCCCGAAAGGTGGGTAAAGAAACTCTCTTACCATCCTCAAACGGGGTCCCTTCAGGCCTACAACACAGAGAGAAACAAGTCAGTTCCCGCAGCGGGGGCTCCTCTCTCCCCGGTTCATCTGAGGAGGTGGCTATTATGAGCTCTGCTCGCCCCACCTCTGGTAAACCACCGCTTCCCGGGTTGCAAAGCCACTACCAAGAGAGCTTTGGGGCTCCGAAACCCCAGGCAAGCCGAAGCGCCACCGCTCCCCGCCCCGCCCCCCTCCGAACCCCAAATGGTTCCCCTGGCAGCGGGAACCGAGCTAATCGAGGCACAGGCTCCGGGGAGGCGCCTAGGCCCAACGAGCCCCAAACCTTCTTGCTCAGTCCCCGCCTCCGCACCGGGCCGGTCCCAGGGGGCACACGGGTCCCCCAGCTCTCACCACCACCCGGAACGCAGACTCACCCAAAAATGACCGCGTTCCAAACCATGATGTTGTTCTCGGACGGAGCCCCGCTGACTCCGGCTGGAGGATCCTCCTGCAACCTTCAGGGAAATAACACAGGCACCTCCCGCTATCCAGCCCCCGCCGCCGGCCAAACCCGCTGCCGGCCCCGCCCTGCGCCCCGGCCGCAGCCCCCGGCCCCCAGAGTCCCGGGCGGGTTACCTCTTGAAGTCCCTCATGAGACGCCGCCGAGCCGGGGTGGACATGTCTCTAGCGGGGTCAGGGGTGGGGCATACACCGAGCTCTCGGGTCCCCGCGGGTGGTGAGGAGGCGGAGGAAGCCGGAGGAACCAACGGAGAAGCGCCTAGAGGAACCGCACTGCCTCTCCTAAGTCGAGGGTCGGTCTGGCGCCGGCTTAGCACCACCCCAGAGTAGACCGGGGCTGAACCAACCTGGAAGGAAAGAACGGGGGTGGAACGCCGAACGCCGGACAGGCCGTACCAAGACGGGACAGGGGTGGGGGGAGGGACGGGAACTTGCTTAGGTCATTAAACCCCTAAGGGACGCGGGGAGCCAGGGTGAGAAGCAAGCTGTGGGCCTCATGTTAATTGCCGGGAAAGCAATAGGATCGGGTGGTGGAATCGGTCCACCTTCACTTGCCAATTCTAAGACGAACCATGGGAAGATTTTTTTCTGGTTTTCCTTTTTCTTCTTTTTTTTGAGATCAGATCACTTATTTAAAGTGCACACAGTGGTTGAGGGGGAGAAGGATGAAGTCTCAATCTCAGTGAGGACAGAGTTGACGAAGGCGAAACCGGTTCTCCTAAAGCCGGAACTCTAGGGGGTACACCTCCTACGGACACGGGAAACTGGGGAGGAAGCTGTGTGACTGGTCAAAATCACTGAACATCCAAAGAGTAAATCGACCTCGACGGTGAGGTCGAGGGTCCCTTCTCTATGGGATGCATGTGCGGGCCCCAACATTTAGGCCGATGATCACCCCCAAAGCAGAATGAAATGATGGTGTGTGTCCTGGGGAGGGAATGAGAGCTGGAGGCAAGCAGAATGAGGCTTTAGCTTTGGGCACTCACAATTTGGCTCTGGAACCACATTTCCCCTTGACAGTTCAACAAGCCAAGTGGCTACTATATGTTCAGAAGAGTCCAAGGGTATGAGAATATCCGATTGCAGAGAATTGGAAGAGCAGTGAGTCTGAAGTAAAAGGAACGGTAAGATGCAGGTGAAAAAGCTGTAGGTTGCAGGGAAGAGTCACAGTTAGTATGTGGACCTGCAAAAGCAATAACAGTTTTAAAGAATATTTTTTAAAAAGGTCAACCCCAAATAACATAGAAGGTAGGCAAAATACTCATTTAAGAATTTTTTGGAAACATGAGAAAAGTAGGTTTAGGTTCACTCAGGGAGAGTTTTGAATGCCAAGCTAATGGCTTCCTTGGAAGTTGGTTGAGCAGAAAGGCAAGGCGATCAGAGCTGTACTCATTGGAGACGGGTCCCAGGACAGCAACTAGAAGACTCTTGAAGTATTCCAGGTGAGAGGTAGTGAACCAGGCAATGACAATAAAAACGGAGAGGACTTGCCAACAGAACGTGGGAACAAGAGAGAGGAAGGAGTCTACGGAGGCTCAAGTTCTGGGGATTTCCCTGGTGGCTCAGGGGTTAGGGCTCTGTGCTTCCAATGCAGGGGACACCAGTCAACCCCTGGTCCCAGAATTAAGATCCCCACAAGCCTCCAAGTGCAGTGTGGCCAAAATATGGCTCAAGTTCTAACCCCCAAGATAATTGAGAGTTTGAAGTACCACTACCTGAGTAAGGGAAAAGAGAGGGGAAGGGCAGTTTGGGGAGAGAAAATCTGGGGACTTGCTGAGTTCATGGGACTAGTGAGACATCTACCTGAAGATATCCAGAAGATATCAGATATGCAGGAATTTGTTTCTAAAATGGGAAACAGGAGGCACTTGACAATGGTAATGATTCTAGCTGCTGCTTTACAACAGGTACTCTCATGGCCAAGGATTTATATCTCCCATTAATTCTAATATATCAGTTAAGCAAATCTCCCTAATATACCATCACATGGCTGTGGTGGGAAGGGGGTACAAAAGTAAATTTAAAAACTTCCTTTTCCTCTCATCTAGGAGCTTGCTGTCTGCTAATACACACATATGGAATCAACAAAAGCAACATTTATGAAAGCAAGTGCATTAGTTTTCTATTGATGTTTAACAAATTGCCACAAGCTGTTAGCCAACTTCAGTTCCCTGTCATTGCAGGACTGAAGGCCCCATTTCCCTACTGGCTGCCAGCCAGGGACCAGTCTCAGCTCCTAGACGTTATCTACACTCCTTGCCATGTGGCCTACTCCATCTTCAGATCCAGCAGCAGAGAATTTCTCTCCCGCCAAATCCCTATCACACTTTAAAAAAATGTATTTCTTTTCCTCTCACAGTTTGAATCTCTTTCTTTAGGAAGAGCCCAGCTCACTTTAAGGCCTTAACTGATTAGGTCAGGCCCACCCCAGATAATCTCCTGATCTTCAAATCATTTCATTTGGCACCTTAATTACATCGGCAAAATTGCCTGATAGCAGAACTCAGATTACTATTTGACTGAATAGCTCAAGAAGTGACCAGAAATCTTGAGGAAGGGGGTGGCATCTTAGAATTCTGCCTCCAGAGCAGCAGCAAATTGCGGAGCAGAAACAAGTGACTCCACAGATGCTGAAGAATCTGTACAGCAGGGGTATCATCAATCTGGTGGGGTTAGAGCAAGCTTCCTGAAATGGGTTGATTTCAGTGTTGCTTCAGAAGAGACGAAAGCAGGGCTAGGGAGGGAAGAACACAAGTGGCTCCTGAACAACACAGACGTGGACATGGGGCTTAACCAGGATCTGGGGATAGTGGGCAGATTAAAGAGGCTAATGCAGACTGTCAAGACCTTGACTTGGAAAAGTGAGGATGACAGAAGTTGATTAAATGCCCTCAAGTGTGAGGATGAGGAATTCAGGCTTGCTAGGCAGCTTTTATAGGTGTTTGAGCCTGAGAGAGGTGTACTGAAAACATCCCACTGAGAAATGGTATATAGTATACTGGAGAGGAGGTGAGGTCTGGTAGGTTTCTGGATATAAGGGACTGGGTATAAATGTCTGAAACTCACTGATGGCTAGAGATGCGTGTGAGTGTGTTGCAGGCTTGTCTGTTTTCTGAAACCCCTTTGCTGTATGGCTAAGGAGTAGCTCTTTGGGAGCCCCAGGGCACCAGGGTGTGGGGAGAGCGTTGCCTGACTGCAGAGTGGAATTGCATTGCAGGAACACTGTGCCCCCACATTCCTCATCAGAAGCAGGGTTGTCATAGCAAGCAGCACACAGAAGATGGTTCTCCAGCACAGACGGTTATACGACTGGAATGTACTAACTATAGCAGAGCTGGCCAAGCCTTCCTTCCACCCCCCTTCCCACCTTGATATCTTGAAGAAATACCTTCTACACAGGCAAGCATCCCCTCTTCCCTCCCAAGCACAGGGGTCAAGAAACTAGAAGTCCTTTTCAATTTAAAAACAAGTTTGTCAGTGATGTGGGCTTCCCTGATGGCTCGGGGGTAAAGACTGCTTGCAATGCAGGAGATGCAGGTTCGATCCCTGAGTTGGGAAGATCCCCTACAGGGGGAAATGGCGGCCCACTCCAGTATTCTCACCTGAAAAATCCCATGGACAGAGGAGCCTGGTGGGCTACAGTCCATAGGGTCACAAAGAGTCAGACATGAGTGAGCAACTAACTGAGCATGCATGCATGTGTTAGCAATGCAACTGCAGAGAAGATAAAAAATAATTGTTCATAGGCAAGGATTTGAGAATTTTCCTAAAAGGGAGGACTGTGGAAATACGGGACTATATGACTAGGGAAATTTAGACTTTCATTTTTGCTTTCAAAATAGATTGTGATTTTCCTGAACTATTTCAGATTGAAGTGAGAGACCAAATAAAATATCATTTCCTGCCTTATGAGGCTGGGAGTTTGTATTTCTGTTAGCCAGTGAAGGCATGGAATTAATTTTTCTATAGTTTCCACTTCCGTCAATAAAATTTAGTGCAAATGAGTACCAGTGAGATGGATTTTGGACTTCTGCTCTCCAGAAGTGTAAGAAAGTCACTAAATTTGTGGTAGTTTGTTACAGCAACAAAAGAAAATGGATATAAATGGCCACAGTGTTGCATATGAGAATAAAATCAAACCAGCCACACCCACAGGCAGACTATATAACCCAATCCAGCCTGCTAGCTTTTTTCCCTATGGCCAAGGAACAGAAAATAAAATCAAAAGATTTTTCTTGACTCTAATATAAATATAAATCTTGGAAGACAAGTCAAGAGGCTCACTTGCAGGAGACAATAGTTGTCACAGTGTGTGTTCTTGGCAGTAAAGGTAATAGTGTGCTGTCCATCTATGGCCCCTAGGACACAAGGAGAGAAAGAGAGGGAGGGAGGGAGGGACAGAGGGAAGAAAGAAATGGGGAAATTAGGGCCATGAACATAGGATTTCACTATCCGCTGAACTGCTGAATCAAGGCAAACAAAGGCATGGCTGAATAATGCACCCTCCTCATGATCTTCAGGTCCTAAACCTGTGAATGTGTTACTTTATATGGCAAAAGGGACTTTGCAGGTGTGAGTAAATTTAGAATATTGAGATAGGAGATTAGCCAGGGTTAAACAGGTGGCCCTGATGTAATCACATGGGTCTTTATAAGAGGGTAGGAGGAGTCTGAATTCAGAGAAGGTCCTGTGATGATGGAGGTAGAAAGTGGCATGGTGCAGCCACCAGCCAAGGAGCCAAGGGATGCTGGAAGCCTCAAGAAACTGGAAGATGCAGAGAATGACTTTTCCCCTGGAGCCTCTAGGAGCAGTCAGCCTGGCTAACATCTTGAATCTAGACCAGTGAGATGGATTTTGGACTTCTGCTCTCCAGAAGTGTAATACAATCAATTTGGTTTTCGTAAGCCACTAAGTCTGTGGTAGTTGTTACAGCAACAAAAGAAAACGGATACAAATGGCCACAGTATTGCATATGAGAATAAAATCAAACCAGCCACACCCACCAGCAGACTGTGTAACCCAATCCAGCCTGCTGGCTTTTTTCCGATGGCCTGCCAGCTACAAACGTGTTTCTATACTTTGAAATGGTTGCAAAAGTCAAAAGAAGGATAGTATTTAATCATATTTCATGACACATGAAGATGATATGAAGTTCAAATTTCAATGTCCATAAATAAAGTTTCACTATGGTTGCTTTTGTGCTGCAATGACAGAGTAGCTGTGACAGAAAGTGTGTGGTGCCCTCACCAGTTCCCACTGTTGGTCAGTCCACTACAAATCACAGTGACATGATTGTAAAGCAACAGTGTTTTGGGAACCACTTCTTTCACCATGTTTTGGCATTTTTAAAAAAATTACAACTGCATGCCTAGCATGTCAAAACAAGAAAATAAGAAAGTGGATTTTAAACGTTGTGCTTTCAAGGCATGGTGGAGTGTAGATGACTTGGTCATCAATTTAGATGTCAAAACACTGTGTTTATTACATAGTGATGCTATAGCATGGCTAAAAGAATACAATAGACCTCGACATTACCAAACTAAGTATTCATCACAATGTTCCCAGTTCACAGGAAAGCAATGGTTAGGCAAATTAGAAAGTTTAAAATAGAACATCTTATCATAGCAGAATTCTTCACAAAAGTGAAAAATGAAAATGAGGTTGCTGCCAAAGTAAGTTTCTGAGTGGTTCATTTGTTAGCCAAGCAAAGAAAACCATCTACTTACTGGTGGTGAGTTAATTAAATCATGTTTGATTGCAAAAGCCAAAGAATGTGTCCAGGGAAAATAAACTTTTTAAAGACCTTCAGCAAGAACAGTGGCTCAGAAATTGAGGACACTGGAAGCAACACCAATAGTAAGTTTTTAAAAACAGGGCAAATGGTTTCAAGTGTTTTCCCTTGGCTCTTGATAAATTGACAGATCTTAACAATACTCCTCAATTGTTGTTGTTTACTCAGAGGGTCAATGCTGAGTTTAAAATGGTGGAAGAATTGGCCTGTGTGGATAGCCTGTGAGTGAAAGTTGCTTGTTGTGTCTGATTCTTTGTGACCCCATGGACTACACAGTCCATGGAATTCTCTAGGCCAGAATACTGGGGTGGGTAGCCTTTCCCTTCTCCGGGGGATCTTCCCCACCTGGGGATCGAACCCAGGACTCCAGTATTGCAGGCAGATTGTTTACCAGCTGAGCCACAAGGGAAGCCCAAGAATACAGACAGCCTGTAGATGACTTCAGATGAGAATATTTTCGAAAAAGTCAAGAAAGCACTAATTCAATACAACCTGAAGTAGAATCTGCTAAGATGCATTTTGAATATGTATGAAGGAGAAAAAGGCTTACTTGGGCAAATGTACAAAACTTGCAAAAATGGAAGCTGCTTAAATCCTATAGTTATTTGTTATCTTACTGAACAATAGGTACTTCACAGGAAAATATTTTAGTCTATCTTGTGTTACTCAACCATTCGTGTCAACAGTGAACCTCATTCACTCTCGTGGACTAAACATTGTCAGTTTCATGAATTTTTGTCAGATATAGAGGCTGAATATTTTAACTTGACCCACCAACAGCAGTTCAACAGCTTAGCGGTTGTAAGGGATTTTTGTCATTGTTGTTTCATCTGTTTTTGTATTTTTATAGCTCATGGCTGGAATTGGGAAAATTTTCTGAGCCAGAAGAACCACCCTCAACTATTCCATTCACTATTATTGAATACTGAATGGAATTAGCTTTTGCTGGAGACTTAATAATGTTATTTAATAAATTTAACCTACAATTACAAAGCAAAAATGCTTCTTACATGTGACATTTATGCTGCAGTGAAATCATTGCAATGACGACTGGCACTTTTCAAACCACAAGTAATGTCTAGTAACTTAATCACTTCCTGTGCTGTTAAAAGTTAAAACAGACTAGATTTGCATTCCCACACGAATTTGCTGTGGATATATTTTCTGAACATAAAACCCATGGTGTTTTATGGACCCTGATGTGAGTGCAAAGGAAATTTCTGTATTTCAAAAGCAGTTTAACTGTGCAATTGAGGAACTCCCACTTAAACATCAATTGGAAGTGATCATTCTGCAATGTAACAACATGCTAAAACGCAAATGTCAAGAGAAGAATCTGATAGAACTCTGTAAGTGCTATCTAAGAGATGAATTGTTGTTTAGTCGCTAAGTTGATCCCAAAGACTGTAGCCCAGCAAGCTCCTCTGTCCATGGGATTTCCCAGGCAAGAATACTGGAGTGGGCTGACATTTCCTTCTCCAGGGGATCTTCTCAATCCAGAGACTGAACCTGCATCCCCTGCATTTCAGGTGTATTCTTTACTGCTGAGCCACCAGGGAAGCCCCAAGAGATGAATATGCTCAATTAAAACTCAGATGCTTGTAGATTGATATCAGTATATGGCAGCACTTATCTGTGTTATGATTTTTCTCAAAGATGAAACACATAAAATCTCATTACTACAGATAAGCATTAACAGATAAATGTCTGTAGCTGATTTTTATTAAGACCTTTATTAACAGTTGCTTGCAATTTGTCAATTCTTTTGAAAAAATCAAGTTGTAGATTTTTATTACAGATGAAAAATGAGATTCTTAGCAATCTTGACAAATTGAAACAATTTATAAACCTTTAAAATTGTATTAAAAAAATAAAAGGGAATTCCCCAGTGGTCCAGTAGTTAGGACTCTGCACTTGCATTGCAGGAGGCATGAGTTCCATCCCTGGTTGGAAGCTGAGATCCCACATGCTTCGAGGCATGGCAAAAAAAAAACAACTGTAACTGATTTTGATAATAGGAAACACTCACTTTGAATGCTAATTAAGTGAAATATTATCCTCTTCATAAAAGAATGTCATTCCTCTCACTAGTAGATCTGTATTATGAAAAATTATACTCAATTATTATATTTTGAATTCCATTGATAAAACATTTGGGAAAATTTGTTTTCTCTAGTGATATAAATACCTACATAAAGTTCTTGATTTTGCCTCTTGGCTTTCAAAGCCTAAAATATTTACTCTCTAGCCCTTTGCCCATCCCTGCACTAGACTAAGCCACATGAGGGAGGGAGACTATTTATAACTGATCACTATGCAACCAGAGTTGTATTAATAAGCACATTGCCTGCACACAGTAGAAGATAAAGAAATACTAAATAACATAGACTTATGGGGATGACATTACACTAAGACCTAAGGAGAAAATGCTGTGAGTCTTAAAAGACTTGATACTTCTTTTATGCTTTAACTCAGGTTCATTTGAAGGCTAGCAGATGGCTTTAAATTCCCACTGGTTTACATCTTGTATATCTAGAACACTACTCTTCTTCCAGCTATTCTGTCAATTTTCTGGTCACCAAACTCCTGCTTTCTTCAGTAAGTTCTCTGTTAAAAATCCGCTATTTTGGTGTCATCCAAAATAGTGTCAAATGATGTCACTTGAAATGATCCAATGTAAGCTGTCTAAATGTCCTTACTCTGGGTGGCCTCAGGTTCTGGTCCTCCACAAAGAGCATTCTGGGAGAGTTTCTTGGTTGAGGAAGGAAGGGTGGGAAGATGTTCCCTAAACCTGTGGCAAACGGGATCATTCAGATGTCTCTATTTGCAAATCACCTGATTAGCATAGAGTATCCAAAAATACATAATGAAGTCTCATGATTCAACCATATAGTAACAAATAGCCCAATTAAAAATAGGCAAGGATTGGAGTAGGGATTTCTCCCAATAAGATATTTAAATGTAAAAAAAAAAAGTATATGCAAAGGTGCTCAGTATCATTAGCCATCAGAGAAAGGCAAATCAAAATGGCAATGAGATACCACCTCACACTCACTAGCATGGCTATAAGGAAAAAAAAAGATAATTATTGGTGAGGACATGAAGAAATCAGAACCCCACATACACTGCTGGTGGTAAATGTAAAATAATAAACCTGCTTTGGGTAACATTCTTAGGAGTTCCTCAAAAAGTTAAACATAAGGTTATCATATGACCCAGAAATTCCACTCTTTAGTAAACATCTGAGAGAACATGTGCCCTCACAAAACACAAAAGCGTAACAACATATGTTCTTACAAAAACCTGTTCACCACTGTTCAGAGTAGCACTGCTGTACTCATTAGATTACAAAAGTGGAAATAATCCAATTGTCCACTGATGAATGAATATACACAATGTGGTATATCCATACAACAGAATATTATCCAGTCATAAAAAGGAATGAAGTTTCTTTTTAGTGATTCATTTTTTTTTTTTTAACTGATTGATTCATGATACAACATGGATGACCTTTGGAAACAAAACTGAAGGAAACCTGATACCAATAGCTACATATTGTATGATTTCATTCGTTAGAAATTTCCAGAAGAGGCAAATCCAGAGAGACAGAAAGCTAGATTAGTGGTTGCCAGGGGCTGGGAAAGAGGTGGAAAGTGTGCCGGCTAAGGGATTTCTTTTGGGGAATGATGAAAATATTAGGTAGTGGTGATAGTTGCAAAACTTCATGAATATACTAAAACCCACTGAATTATACACTTTGAAAGGGTGAATTATATGTTATGTAAACTAGATCTCAAGTTCTAAGATTCCTCGACTTCATTAGGTACTCATCCTGAATCAGTCAGTTCAGTTCAGTTGCTCAGTTGTGTCCAACTCTTTGCGACCCCATGTACCGCAGCACGCCAGGCCTCCCTGTCCATCACCAACTCCCCGAGTTCACCCAAACCCAAGTCCATTGAGTCGGTGATGCCATCCAACCATCTCATCCTCTGTCGTCCCCTTCTCCTCCTGCCCTCAATCTTTCCCAGCATCAGGGTCTTTTCAAATGAGTCAGCTCTCCGCATCAGGTGGCCAAAGTATTGGAGTCTCAGCTTCAACATCAGTCCTTCCAATGAACACCCAGGACTGAGCTCCTTTGAAGGTGAAGTTGCTCAGTCGTGTCTGACTCTTTGCGACCCCATGGACTGTAGCATGCCAGGCTCCTCCATCGATGGGCTTTTCCAGGCAAGAGTACTGGAGTGAGTTGCCATTTCCTTCTCCAGAGGATCTTTCTGACCCAGGGATCGAACCTGGGTCTCCCACATAGGCAGACGCTTTACTGTCTGAGCACATTTAGAGGCACATTTATAAAATCTGTATTATGCATATAAAGTGTAAATAGCCCTTTTTTATTTCTAGTTACATATATGCATATACATATGCAAGTATATAGTAATATAAATGAATAACTTAAATGATTAAGAGTGTCCCAAGTCCCAAGTAAAGCAGTCCCCCAGAATTTAAGGAGGTTCTGGCAGACACCAGGCACCCCCTGTGCATCTTAGACTAATGGGAAGGCCCGGAAGTTCACGTGACTACTATTGACACGTGACCATCTTTCAGTTGGAAGAGCCGCGACGCGTGTGTGACGTCACTTTTGCGCGACCCTTAATTTTGGCTTAGCGTTTCCGGGCTGCCGCTCTGAAGTATGCCTAAAGTAGTGTCTCGGTCCGTCGTCTGCTCTGACACCCGGGACCGGGAGGAATATGACGACGGCGAGAAGCCGCTTCACGTCTACTACTGTTTGTGCGGCCAGATGGTCCTGGTGCTGGGTGAGTGGTCTGTAAGGAGTGCAACTTCGGGTTCTCTAGGGCGGATTTCCCCTGGCTGTGATCTGAGAGCCGCGTCTCTTTGAAGATTTTCCCCTCCGTTAAAATCCTCCGTACCCATCGCCGCCTCACTCCAGGGAGCTTTTCTGTATTGTGCTTCATCTTGTAATTCTGTATGCAGACCGCCTTCAAAAGGAAATTCCTCGTTTAGAAAAAATATACTCCCTGTTCTCCCTCTTTGCCTCTAGAAACTTTGTGACCTTTCTGCCCGGTACAAGGATTTTGTAATAGCTTTTATCAAGTGAAAAGAACCCCTCCCCATTGAGCCTACATTTTCCTCGAGCTATAACCTCATTTCTTTGCTTTTTTTATAGCAAAATTTCTAAAAAGAATTGCGTCTGTGGGCTGCCTCTGCATCCTCATTTCCCATTCCTTCTTGCCCTCACTTTTTCACCTAACCATATAAACGTTATTTGTCAAAGTTACTAACGAACGTGTTACCTGTTTCAATGATCAATTATCAATGCCCATTTAAATCCCCCTCTCAGCATTTTACAGAGATGATCAGTCCGTCTTTCTTGAAACATTTTCATTTGCATCCAAGACTCTGCACTCTACTGATTTTCCTCCTACCTCGATTTTCACACTTCTCAGTGTCTGGCTCCTCTTTCTGTCTCAGACTTTCAGGCATTGCACGGCCCTGTGGCTCAGTCCTCTTACCTGTTCTCAATCTGTACTCACTCCTTAGGCGATCTCAACCATTTCCCAGCTTTAAATACTATCTGTATGCTGATGACTCTCACATGTTCCTCTTTAACCTGCACCTTTTCTCAAACTTCAGCCTATTCAGCATCTCCACTTGGATGTTTAATAGGCCTCTCAAAAGAGACCATGTTCTCACAACACTGTAAATCAACTATACTTAAATAAAATTTTTAAAAAGAGACCGTTTTCAAAAATAACTTCCTGATCCCCTACTTCCTGCTCTCCACTGTTCCTCTCAGACTTCCCTATTGCATCAGTGATACCGCTATTCACCCAGTATCTCAGAATCTTTCTTGACTTCTGCATTCAGCCCATCAATACATTCTTCAGGTGCTTCCTTGAAAAGCTATCCAGAATCTGACTGCTACTTACCACCTCCATTTCTACCACTCTAGTCCAGGCCCCTCCTTTCCTAAGCATATGTACCAGGAACAGAAAGACTCATAGAAAACTTGAAAGGCAGTGCTGGGAAGGACTTTTGAGGTAATATAATCAGATAAGGGGAAAGACCCCCAAAGAGGAAGTGGTTTGCTGAAGATCACCAGTAGCACAGCTGGAGGTAAAATCCAGATCTCCTGACACCAAGTCATTTTTTGTTGGAAAATTCAATAATAGCCTTCAATAAATGTGATAATTGTAGTAAAAATTACAGTGCAAAGGGCCCCCCTGAAAAGTTCTGATTGCCTCAGGGTATTTTTCAGTGACTCTTGTGACCAAATCTTTCTTCATTCCTTTAGACTGTCAGTTAGAGAAGTTGCCCATGAGGCCCCGGGACCGGTCCCGTGTGATTGATGGTGCCAAACACGCCCACAAGTTTTGTAACACCGAAGATGAGGAGACTATATATCTTCGGAGGTAAGACGTTGATGTTCTCTGTCTAGGATTTTCTGCTTGTGTTGGGGTCTAGTTCTGAGAAGTATAAATACCCCATCTAGTATCGAACAGGTCATGTATTTGGGGCCCAACACTCTGACATTTGTGGTGGTTCTCAACTTCTGTTAATACAGCCATGTTTTTATTGTGCTTTGCTGAAATGGTGAGATGTGATTCTATTGCCATTTGATAGCTGTAATTTGGGGCTTTTGCAAGTAAAATAAGTTTATTCAACTTGTAATCTCTTGGAGCACACCAGGGCACACTGTACTAAGGACTGGATCTGCAAAGATGAGTAAGGCACCGTCCTTTCCATTAAAGAGTTCATGGCTCAACAAGGGAATGTGATATGATATGATATCACATTCACTATTGTGATATGATAAAATACTCGTGTGAACAGAAGGCTCTGGGAAAACAGGAGCAGGTCATCTTGCCTGACTGGTGGTCAGGAAAGACACCAAAAGGTGGTGGCATTTGTGTTTGGCCTTGAACTAGGATTTCACCAAGTAGGTGAGGAACATTCCAGGTGGAAGGACTATGGAAGCATTAAAAGCATCGAATACGGTGTGCTTGGGAAATTTAAGTAGTCCCTTGTGGCTGGAGCCCAGGTTACTTTACCAGAAGGGGTTCATGGAGCCTGGAGTAGGGACAGAATAAAATGCTAAAGTAGACAAGTTTGGATTTTATGTATAGGCCATACACTACATCCAGTAAACAAGCAAAGAACCCTGCCCTTACAGAGCTTATATTCTAGTGTTGAACCAGAAAAAACTACCAGCTGACATCTAGCTATGTGTATTTAAGAAACCAAACTGTTATCAGCCCACACTGATGAAAAGAGTTAGAAACTATTGCTAGGCAACATTCAGTGCCAAATCAGGCTAGAATTATGCAGTTGAAGAGAAAACTGGTTATATACAAAATACAAATGGAGGGTGCAGAATATAAAACATATGAAATTCACAAAAGAAGGCCCCCCAGGTAACATTGGGGAAGATGTATAAATAACATGCTCTATCTAAAGCAAATTCATTCTCTTGTGCTTTTTCTCTCTCTGGTAACCTTTATTCAGGTTTCTGATTTTGAAAATTATTAACTGATTGTCTTTAGGATTACCAGAATATTTATTACATGTATTATATTAGTTAATACAGACAGTAATCTAACAACAAAACTAGGCCACAGGCTCCTGTGGCACTATAAGGCAGATGCCCTCACCTCCAGGCCAGAAAACTGGGTGGCCCCAGACTGCAGTGGCAACCCTGGAATCCAGTCAGCCTGATCCTGGGAGTGAGCCAGCTTTGGGTCCAGCCTTAGTGCCTGGTATTGCGCAGGCCAGTGGTCTCTGGCCAGGTGCTTCTGTTGGGCCACAGTTCTCAGAGTTTACCAACAAGGCATGGAAGACTTCCTCCTTGGTTGATGTAGTTCTTGCTCTGATCATAAACAGTCTTTCCAAGGGCCCACTTGAGCATGCTCCCTTCCTAGCCAGGGCGAAATTTCAGTCTGATCATACCCTTCCTCTTTAGCCAGCTGAATGTGGGAGCCCTGGTTACCGAAAATATGGCAGTCTGCCTAATCACGTGCCCTGCAACCTGTCACTTTCCACATCCATTACCACCCTGTGTTGATTACAGTGGTTTTGTATTAAGTTTTGAAATTAAGTGTGAGTCTACCAACTTGGTTCTTCTTCAAGACTGTTTTTTGGCTATTCTGGATGCTTTACAATTCCATGTGAATTTTAGGATCAGCTTGTCAATTTCTGCCAAAAAAAAAAAAGCCAACTGGGATTCTGCTAGGGATTATGTTGAAGTTGTAGATTCATTGGAAAGTGTTGCCATTTTAACAACATTAAGTGTTCAGGTCATGAACATGGAACGTCATTCCATTTACTTAGGTCTTTAATTTCTTTCAGTGATGTTTTGTAGTTTTCAGTGCACAGGTTTTGCACTTCTTTTGTTCAGTTTACTCCTAAGTATTGTATTCTTTTTGATGCTATTGTAACTGGAATTGTCAACTGATTTTAGAGGAAAGGTTTGTCGTTTACCAGTGAGTATGATGTTCATTTATGTGGCTTAGTAGATGTGAATTTTTCATAGATGCCTTTTATAAGGTAGAGGAGGTTGCCTTCTATTTCTAACATATTGAAGGGGCTTTGAATTTTGTCAAATGCTTTTTTTGAATCTAAGATGATCATGTGTTTTTTCTTTTTTATTCTGTTATTATAGTGTATCACATTGATTGATTTTTTTGTATGTTGTACCAATCTTGCATTCCTGGGGTAAATTCTGCTTGGCCATGTGGTATATATAATCCTTTATATGCTGCTTGATTTGGTTTTTGCTTTTTTTTTTTTTTGAGGATTTTTGTCTGTATAATTTTAAGCAATGTTGATCTCTAATTTGTTGTTTTTGTTGTTCTTGTGATAGTTTTGCCTGATGTTCAGGTAATGTTACTGACCTCACGGGATGAATTGGGAAGTGTTTCTTCCTCTTTTGAAATGTTTGTGAAGCATTGGTATTAATTCTTCTTTGAACTTTTGGAGGAATTCCCCAGTGAAGCCACTGGTCCTGGCCTTTTCTTTGCACAAAGTTTTTTGATCACTAAATCAATTTCCTTATACTTATAGTCTAGTCAGATTTTCTTTTCCCAGTGAGTTTTGGTAGTTTGTATCATTCTATCATTCCTGGAATTTGTTCTTTTCATCTAGATTATCTGGTTTGTTGGTGTATAGTTATTCATAGTATAATCTTAAAATCTTTTTTTTTATGTCTTATCAGATCCGTAGTACTCCCTTGATCTTTTTAGGTCCCAAGAACATTAGACTATTTGTAATTCTCTGAATATGCTCTGCTGTTTGGCCTTTTGCACAGAGTTGCCCCTCTGCTTGAAATCCCATTTTTCTATCAGGACTGTTGACATCACCTCACGAAGCCTTCCATAACTGCCTCAGACAGATTTGGTGCTGCCATCTCTGTGTTCCTGTCACCCCGTTCACTTTCCTCCATCTAAGAACTTACCTCTGTGGTTATAATTTTCCTCGCTAAACTTAAATTCTTTTAAGAATTCATTTAGTCAGTATTTATTGCAGTACTGTGCTCAGCTCTAGGAATAGAGTGTGAGCCAGACAGGCGTGGTCTCTGCTGATCTCTGATCTCATGGTCCTTACAGTCTAGTGGGATGACAAAAAAAATAAAGTAATTATGATTATGGAAAGTCATACAAATAAAACAAAGGGCTCATCCAGAATCACATGAGAACCTCTTCAAAAAGGTGTTCAGGGCAGGCTGTTATAACTAGGTGATATTTGAACTGACACCAAAAAAGATGAGACTGCAACAGGTGAGAAGTGCATTCCAGGCAGAGAGAAGAGTGTGTGTGAAAGATCAGAGATGGGAAAGCACTTATTTGTTCCAAGAACAGAGGAAGGCTGGTGTGGAGAGGTCACAGTGAGCGGGAAGGAAGGTAGGAGATGAGGCCGGACCAGATTCTCTGCCCAGCCAGTGCCTAGAAGGCCATGGTGAGGAGTTTGTGTTCTATTCCAGCTGTCCTGGGAAGCCAC
Organism: Cervus elaphus; assembly: GCF_910594005.1. Lineage (NCBI taxonomy): Eukaryota > Metazoa > Chordata > Mammalia > Artiodactyla > Cervidae > Cervus > Cervus elaphus. Next base: position 42,603,471 of record NC_057848.1, on the reverse strand, counting down.
TCTTGCCTCTTTGGAGAATGATTGAGAGTGAGATAGTAATGAAAGCAGGTTCTAGAATAAGTGCTCAGAATTTTTATTTTAGGTATGAACTTAGAGTGGAGAAGTCCTAACTAAGTATCATATACACGACTGATTTGATCACATAAAAATCTAAAATTTCCACATGGGGGAAAAAGTCAAAGACAAATGTCTAGCTGGAGAAGAAATATTTGCAGGAACCCTTAACATTTGCACATTTCCTTAATATAAAATAAAGAGATGGACTTCCCTGGTGGTCCAGTGGTTAAGACTCCACGATTCCACTGTAGGGGGGCGCGGGTTCGATCCCTGGTGGGGAAATAAAATCCCATGTGCTGCACAGCTTAGTCAAAACACAACACAAAACAATAAGAATAAATAGAATAAAATAAAATGACAACTCAGTAGGCCAAAAATAGACTGACTGTTTATCAAAAAAAAAAGAAAATACAAATGTCTATTAAATATATGAAAAGATGCCTAACTTCACTCTTTAAAAAAAAAGAAATGCAGATTTTGAGATCTCATTTTTCACATGCCAGATTGGCTGTCATACATTTTAATAACATACTGTGTTGGTAAGACTGTAGGGAAACAGGAAGTCTCACATTGGTGGTGGGGTATACAGTGGTTCAACTTCTGTGCAGAGTAATTTGGCTGTTATCTGTCAGAATCTGAAGTGGATACACTTGGAGAATTTGCCCAGCAGGTAAGACATTTTGGTTCATCCATACAAATAGATAGAATGGAGCCCTGATAAACAATGAGGCAAGTCTTTATCAACTGATTGGGAAGGATCACATATTTTTTTAACCAAGATATAAATTTAAGTGAACAGAGAGGCTGTTTCACTTTAAGTGAACAGGTGGGCTACATTTGTCTAAAAAGGAAGAGAAAACTTTGCTGTGTCATCAACTCTGGGAGGAACGGAGGAAACCAGTAACAGTATTTGCCTCTGGGGCTGGGGGAGGGAACCAGGCGTGTGGAAGATGAGTGGAGAGGATATTTACCTTTCACTTTATACTCTTTTCTATACCATGTGCGCATACTGCTTATTTAAAAAGTTGAAACAGGGAGGGAAGTGAGGAGACTGGGGGGGTAGCTGGGACAATAATCTGGAGAAGAGATACTAGTGGACTGGGCTGAGACGGTGGCAGGAGGGTGGAGAAAAGTAGGTTCAAGACCTTTTTTGTAGCTAAAATCCACAGGATTTGTGGATGAAGTAGATTGTGGGAGATGAGGGAGAGAGAAGACAAAGGTGAGTTCCAGGTTTCTATGAAACAACTGGATGGGTGGAAGAGTCTTTACCTCCCAGTTATCTATCTAAGGCAATGTTGTGTGGGCTGTTGAGCTTGACCACCTTAGTTCAACCTAGGGCTTGAGTTCAACCTATTCTACTTCCTAGCTCTGTGACCTTGAGCAAACTGTGTAACTGCTTTGTGCTTCTTCACCCTCATCTGTAGAATGGGAATGATAGCGTGACCTACCTCATAGGGTGGTTGTAAGGATTAAATGAGTGAATACACGTACACTTTAGAACAGCTCCTGGTACATAATAAAAGCTATGCAAGTGATTATCACTATTGTTGTTGTTGGTGTTATTGTTACTGTGAACCCGGCTGCTTCTGTGACTGTAACTACTACCACACCGCCGCCTCTGTCAGGAGGGTGCCTGTGGATGGAAGAAGTGCTTTAAAATGAATACATGTGTAAACCAACAGCTGATCTAGGAAAGGAAAGCTTTTGAAAAGCCATTTTAACATTTGAGGAAATGAGCAAGTGAGGTTGGTAGGTTATGAGATTTGTTCGGATCTTTTTTAATTTCCATTTTCTGTGCAGACCTGAAGGCATTGAACGACAGTACAGGAAGAAATGTGCAAAGTAAGTATTAACAGTGTGGGTTTCCCTGAACATAAGAAAGTTGAGGTAGTGATGTGTTAGGAAAAGCATCATTTGGAGACAGTTCTCTGTTATATCTTTATCCTTATAATCTTTTTTTTTATCCTTATAATCTTAACCTGCCTTCAGACTTCAGTTATGCAAGTAGGCTTCTTGAAGAGCTGCAGTTGGCCAAATTACACCTCTGACCAACTGTCCACAAAAAATGGGTTTTGAAACATATTATTTTTTAATTGAGGTGTAACTTATATATAATAAAATTTGCTTTCTTAAGTGGACAGTTTGATGAGTATTGACAAAAGCATACAGCCACGTAACATCACCCCTCCTGTGACATAGTACATTTTCAGGGCTCCTTTGCAGTCAGTCCCCCTTCCCCTGGCCAGCACTGGCCTACCTTCTGCAGCTGTAGTTTTACCTATTCTAAAATATGACATAAACTCTGCAGTGTGTGTTCTACTGCATACAATGTGTATCTCCTTCATATGGTTTCTTTCACGTAGCATGATGCTTTGGGGGTTCATCCAAGTTATGTGTAATGGTAGTTTGTTCCTTTTTATCACTGAGTAGTATTCCATCGCACCACAGTTCATTTAACCATTGACCCATTGAAGGTCATTTGAGTTGTTAATGACTTTGGCTATTACAAAGAAAGCTGCTATGAACATTCCAGTGTAAATCTTGTGGGAACATGTATTTTCTCCTGGAGTGGAGTTGCTCAGTCTTGTGGTAAACATAACATAGTGTAATTTAATCCAAACCTATTTATAAAGTCTATTACAGGACCACAGACCCAAGAACTTTAGAGAGTATTATTTAAAGATATATATGATATCCAGCTTTAGATTGTTAGCAGTGAGAACATTAAACTTCAACAAGTTTAATCTTGTTGATGTAATTACAGTTCACTCTTGGATCACCGACTCAATGGACATGGGTTTGGGTGGACTCCGGGAGTTGGTGATGGACAGGGAGGCCTGGCGTGCTGTGGTTCATGGGTTGCAAAGAGTCGGACATGACTGAGTGACTGAACTGAACTTGGCTCTCAGAAGACTTAGACTAGGAGAATTAAAGCAGGGAACTGGCTAAGAGGACGTTTTAGTTTACAGCAACATTAGATTTGTTAGATGAGTTTAATCATATCTTATGGGTGTGGGTCTACTTCATTTAGCTGAAAAAGTAGAATAGAAATGACCAACCACAGAAAATATGCTGTGAACTTAGTTCTGATTGCTCAAAACTTAGTTGGCAGACCAGCCACAGTGGAGCCTTTCTGCTGCTTCTTGACCCTGATAAAACAGAACAAGACAGAACCCCACACTAGTTCCCCAGACTTCTGGCAAGAATGGCAGCAGTTTTGACTGGAAAGCAATCAGCAGCAGGAGCCAGCGTTTGCCATGCTTGTCTAATGATCAGAACTGCATGGGATGCTAAGAGAGATTTGCAGGCCTCAGCCCCCAGAGTAACTCAATCAGGATCCCCTGAGGGGTGGGGCCTCGGAATCTGATCGGCAGTTGTAACAAGCGCCCTCAGTGATTCTTATCAAGTAGTTTTGAGAAACATCAGGAAGAGCTGATCATTAGTTGATGCCACAACACACATATTTGCAGAGTCTGATCCCACTTTGTGAAGCAGTGTTTGGGGGGTTTGGATCCTGAGGCCTGCCTGAGATTCACTCTGCTATTTGCAGGTGTGGGCTGCCGCTCTTCTACCAGTCCCAGCCCAAGAATGCTCCTGTGACCTTCATTGTGGATGGAGCAGTGGTCAAGTTTGGCCAGGGTTTTGGGAAAACGAACATATACACTCAGAAACAAGAGCCTCCTAAGAAGGTAATTATCACTGAAGGAGACAGATGGGTTAATGGAGCTACAGATATAGTCCTAAAACTTGGGTTATGGTGCATGAGAGCATGCCCCTTGTGTATGCTCTCTTTATTAAGAGGATGCCATTTTTGTGTATAAGCAGATGTTACAAAATTTTAACACCTATCGTGTGTTCTTTTTTCTTTCCTACAGTCTGCTTTATGAATAAAGTTGGAAATTGTATGGCTTTTATTCACATGTACTTCCTTTGAAATTAATTCTTTTTCCAGTGTGAGCAATTAGAGATGGAATGCAGAAAGTTAATCTTTAAATATATTTTGAAAACCCTTGATGTCAAATGTTAGAAAATGATAGTGCAGATTAAAAGATGGGCACTTTTAGATAGGCCGGCCTGTGCCAAAGAGGCGGATGTTCCCCCAACAATCCCTCTCCTGCCCCCAACACCCAGGCTTGGGCACTTGCACACTCACACTCATACACACTCACGCACACACGGCTCAGAGAGGTGAACTAAGACTGGTTCCTCTTCCTGCATCTCCAGGTGATGATGACCAAGCGGACTAAAGACATGGGCAAGTTCAGCTCTGTGACTGTGTCTACTATTGATGAAGAAGAAGAAGAGATTGAGGCTGTAAGTGCTTTTGCCCTCAGGGGAGTTGGATGGGAGGGGACGAAGGGGGACTCTCAAACTAGACCATTGAATAGCAGAAAAGCTAGAAACTTCCCTCTTAGACTTCGCTCTAGCTACTAAGGAACACTGTGACAGTGGGCTAGTTCCTGTTTCCCTGGATTTCAGGGAAATGTGTTTCAGGGACATCTGTAGGATGAGGCACAGGGAGTTGGACTAAATCAGTCATTTTTTACATACTGTTTTTTGAGAGGCCTTAGGGAGCGCATCCCTCTTCAGTTGAAAAATTACCAGACTCAAGGATTTCTGGTCCCTTTCAGTCCAGCTTTGACAGTGTGGGCATCTGTCCTTAGCAGGAGAAGCAATTCCCTTTATGGTACTTAAGTATAATGATGTTTACACAGAGATGTTCTCTGTTATTTAAACATGGTTTCAGTTGAAACCTGACTCCCTCAGATTACTGAAAAGCTGGAGTGGAAAGGGAGCCGAATTCGGCCACTTCAGTAGTGATTTTATAACCTGAGGAGTATAAACTTCTCCTGAGGTCTCTGTTACTCCTCTTGGGTGAGACTGCTGGCCTGAGGATGCTTCATTCTTCCCTCAGAGAGAAGTTGCTGACTCGTATGCGCAGAATGCCAAGGTGATTGAAAAGCAGCTGGAGCGCAAAGGCATGAGTAAAAGGCGCCTGCAGGAGCTGGTGAGTGGTGTGGGGTAGGGGGGCAGGCACTGAACTGTTCCAGTTCCTCCATCTGAAAGACCCTCAGGTGGGCGGGGGAACCCTTTAGGAAGTCTTTCGGGGATATGGTGTAGCTGGCTGCCGGGTGTCTAACCCTGGGCTGTGGCTATCCGTACATAACCTACTCTGTGATAGTGAGCAGGGTCCCAGCCCCCAATAATAGTTCTGGTTAGGCAGCCCCAACCAGAATGATCATTTAATCTGCTACTTGTGGTCCAAGGTCAGGAGTCCAAGATCAGGGTGCATGGGCACTCCCGCAGGATGGGAGGTGTACAGTCGGGCTACACTGGGGGGCCAGGATTGGGACTTTTCACTGCTGCTTAAAGCACTGCTCCCACCACCACTGTCTGGGCTCTTTGTTGAGCACGACCGTCCTTGTGTGATGGAGCCTACATTTCTGTTTTCCTGATAGTAATTTACTTATGATGTTTCTTTAAAATAAGACATCCTGACATTGATGTCTCTGTAGAGGATATTTTTGGTGACACAGGTAGTGGGTCTTGAGAGCCACTTGACCTTGCCATAGTGATCTAGAGAGAGCCATGCTTATCAGACTTTCTGAAGTGAAGGGCCAGTGCATCTTCTTTATAAAAAATTTGTCAAGAGCAGGTTTGTAATTTATAAAATGTCATAAAGGAATTTGCCTTAGTTCTTTTTATGAAATTATTTTATTACTCTGTCAAATTGCTATGTGGATATACATGCTAAGTCGCTTCAGTCATGTCTGACTCTTTGCAACCCCATGGACTGTAGCCTGCCAGGCTCCTCTGTCCATGGGATTCCCCAGGCAAGAATACTGGAGTGGGTTGCCATGCCATGCCATGGGGATCTTTGTGACCCAGAGATCAAACCCGTGTCTCCTGCATTGGCAGGCAGATTCTTTACCGCTAGCGCCACTTGGGAAGTCAAATTAGAAGCTATAAAAGCTTCTAAATGCTTACTGTCAATTTTTGTTTGTATCTTTGTGGACTGATAACAAACAGTTCATGGACTGCGTAACTTTTAAGTAGCACTGTTCTAGAACAGGGTTATTCCTCCTGTTCTGCTAAGAACAGGATACTGGTATGTCATAATATTGATTCCCCCCGCTCTTCAGGGATCCTGGAGTTGTGGAATCCTTATACTGATTGCCTTTGACCGCAGCCCTGTGTGTTTACCCCATTTTACCATACAGATGTTATCATCTTCTATGTGTATCATAACATCAGAAAGGTTGGAAAGCAGTTGCTATTCATCACAATTTTTTTTATTTAAAAAAATACTTATTTATTTGGCTGCACTGGGTCTTAGTTGTGGTATGTGGGATCTAGTTTTTTCCCCGATCAGGGATCGAACCCAGGCCCTCTGCATTGGGAGTGTGGAGTTTTAGCCACTGGACCTCCAGAGAAGTCCATCATGATTTTGTTTTGTTTTGTTTTATTATTAGCAACTTCTGCTTAATTTAGATATTAACTTTTATCATAGGCATCATATACAGGAAAAAACTTAGTGTGTATAGGGTTTGGTGCCATTCATGGTTTCAGGCAACCACTGATGGTCTTAGCATGTATCCCCTGTGTTTTTTTTTTAATATGGAACGCTTCACAAATTTGTGTGTCATCCTTGCACAGGGGCCATGCTAATCTTCTCTGTATCGTTCCAATTTTAGTATATGTGCTGCCAAAGCGAGCACCCATCATGATTTTAGATACACGGTTCTAGTTTGTATACTAAATGAGCATGAGCGGATAGTATTGGGGAAGTTAGAATAAGGCAGGAAAATCAGAGTTTCATGTCATGTATCCGGACATAAACTTTTCTTTCTTTCCAGGCTGAACTGGAAGCCAAGAAAGCAAAAATGAAGGGAACCTTGATTGACAACCAGTTCAAGTGATCAGGACCTTTCTGTGGACCCAGGCTGGAGGCAAGCATTTAATATCAGGATGAAAAAGAGTGTTTTCTTGACTACATGGACTTATTCTACCTTTATACTCCAGCAGAAAGCTTTACGTGGCTTCCCAGTGATTATCCTACTTTGAGTCCATCTGACCTGATTTCTAGAGACAGATTTTTCTCAGTCTTTCTGTATTTATGTCTTCTGTACTATTTTTTGTTCATTTGATGTAAACTTCTTCATCTGTGTAGAAGCAGGTCTATGAATAGATCAATGCTTGTGTGTCTCTAGTTTCTGAAGGAACTGTTCTTATTCTTTCTTCAAAGTTAATGAAATGTTTAAAGATTTTTGAAAAAAAAAATATTGTGATGTGTCATAGAAAAAAGCGGCATGAGTTATCTTTGAAGTTACAGCAGGCCAGATCCTTTTACATGGCTCTGTCTCTGTTCTTAGACTGGCAGGTATTGGCTAGGGTTTGAATCTCTCCACTGTCTGAGAAAATCCATAACGAGCCAGAATCTGCATAAAGTTCCCTTTACCTCAAATATTAAAACTGCAGGCAAACCAACCCTCATCAGACATTGTACTAACAGAGGGAAAAGTCAGATTCCAGTGATGGGGCAAGATAGCTCAGATTTGAATGAAAATGGGATCTGGGTATGCAACCCAAGGGAGCTACCATCCTGTCAAGTAGCTGAGAATGTTGCTCCCTTGTGTGGGCATGTGGGAGGGAGACGTGATAGAGTAAGAAATGATAACTGAGATAAATAAAAGTTATCTGTTGACTCTTTTATTTCACATTTGCTGTTTGTGAAGGAGTGTTGTATACATAAATATTTAATGTCACGCTGCTTCAGTGACACCATTATGTAGTGTTTGCGTCATGTTTTTATCTGTTCGTCTGTATTGCAAGGTGTTGGGGCAAGAAGAGTACTTTAACCTCCTTATATTACTTACATGGCTTGTACTTAGCATAAGGCATGTAGTGAGAGGCCGATGGGAAATAGGGCATTTTTCTTTGCTATTTCCCTCCTGATTTCTGAATTTAGAAGGAGAAGTAGTTTGGAGTGAGAGTAGATGTGAGCTAGCAAGAACTGGGAAAAAAGAAGGGTGGGAGTCCTGGGAAAGTCCAGTATGGGGCTGTGTGACCAGGATCTCACACTGCATTTAGCTTTCATGTCTCTTCAGTCTCCTCTGATCTATGACAGTTTTTCAGTGGTATCTCCTACTTTTAATTTGCATTTCCTTAATGACAGATGATGTTGAACATATTTTTCCTTTTTTTATTGTGGTAAAAAACATGTAACATAAAATTTACTGTCTTAACCATTTTGAAATGCACAGTGTTGTGCAACAGATCTCTGGAACTTTTTCATCTTATAAATCTGCAAGTGTATACCTGTTAAACAATAACTCTCCCTTTCCCCTCTCCCTAGTTCCTTGAACCTCCATTCTACTTTCTGTCTCTATGGATTTTACTACTTTAGAAACCTCATATGAGTGGAATCATCCAAGTAGTTGTCTTTTTGTGACTGGCTTATATTTTGCATTGAATAATGTCCTCAAGTTTCATCCATGTTGTACCATATGATAGAATTATGCATAGACCACATTTTGTTTACACATTCATTCATCAATGGACATTCACATTGCTTCCTCCTCTTGGCTGTTGTGAATAGTGCTGCTGTAAAAACACTGGGTACAAATATCTCTTCAAGACCCTGCTTTCAATTCGTTTGATTATATATCCAGAAGTGGGATTGCTGGAACATGTGGTTGTTGTTATTCAGTTGCTCAGTCATGTCCAACTCTTTGTGACCCTGTGGACTGCAGCATGCCAGGCTTCCCTGTCCTTCACCATCTCCCGGAGCTTGATCAAACTCATGTCCATTGTGTTGGTGATGCCATCCAACCATCTCGTCCTCTGTTGTCCCTTTCTCCTGCCTTCAATCTTTCCCAGTATCAGGGTCTTTTCTAATGAGTCGGCTCTTCACATCAGGTGGCCAAAGTATTGGAGCTTCAGCTTCAGCATCAGTCCTTCCAATGAATATTCAGGGTTGATTTCCTTTAGGATGGACTGGTTTGATCTCCTTGCAATCCAAGGGACTCTCAAGAGTCTTCTCTAATACCGCAGTTTGAAAGCATCAGTTTTTTGGCACTCGGCCTTCTTTATGGTCCAACTCTCACATCTGTACATGACTATTGGAAAAACCATAGCTTTGACTGTATAGACCTTTGTCAGCAAAATAATGTCTCTGCTTTTTAATATACTGTCTATGTTGGTCATAGCTTTTCTTCCAAGGAATAAGAGTCTTTTAATTTCATGACTGTAATCACAATGGAAACAGTGACAGACTTTATTTTCTTGTGCTCCAAAATCACCATGGACGGTGACTGCAGCCATGAAATTAAAAGACACTTGCTCCTTGGATCATATGCTAATCCTGTTTAATTTTTTGAGAACCCTCCATACTGTTTTCCACAGTGACTGTACCATTTTTACTCCCATCAGTAATATACAGGGCTCCAACTTCTCCACATCCTCACCAACACTTATTTTCTGTTTTTTTTTTAAATTATTTATTTTTTTCTGTTTCTCCCAGCTTGTAGGATCTTAGTTCCCTGGCCAGGGATTGAACCTGGGCCCTTGGCAGTGAAAGCATGGAGTTTTAATCACTGGACAGACAGGAAATTCCCTTTTTTTTTTTTTTGATAGTAGCCATCCTAACAGCAATGATATATAATGGTTTTGATTTGCATTTCTTCAGTGATTAATGATGTCGAGCAATTTTTCATGTGCTTTTTGGCCATTTGTATATTATATTTGGAGAAATGTCTATTTGAGTCCTTTGCCCATTTTTTAAATTGGATTATTTTATTTTTTTCATTGTGAGCATAGTTTTACTTGCTAATTTTCCATCTATGTATCTTCCTTGGTGAAGCATATGCTCAGATCTTTTACTTATTCTTAAGTTGGGTTTGTTTTTGTATTGTTGAGTTTTAAGAGCTCTTTATATAGTCTGGATAGCAATCTTTGATCAGGTATGTGATTTGCAATATCTCCCAGTCCATGGTTTGTCTTTTCATTCTCTTAATAGTGTAGTGCCTTTCTGTGTGACCCAGGATCATGCAGATTTTTTTTCTATATTCTAAAAGGTTTATATTTACATTTAGATCTATGATCCATTTTGAATTAATTGTTATATAATGTGTGAGGCATGTGTTAAGGTTTTTTTTCTTTCATAAACATGTCCAGTTATTCTAGCACCATTTGTTGAAAAGACGTTCCTTTCACCTTTCAGTTCCCTTTGTGCCTTTGTCAAAAATCTGGGAATTCCCTAGTGGTCCAGTGGTTAGAACTCAGTGCTTTCACTGCCACGGGGCCTGGGTTTGATTCCTGGTTGGGGAACTAAGATCATGCAAGCTGCATGGCACCGCCCGGCAAGAAAAAAAAAATCAGTTGACTATATTTTTGGACTTTGTCTTCTGTCTGTTGTCTGTCTATTCTTGCATCAATACCACACTATTTTGATTTGAGTATTACAGCTTTATATTATCTTGAAACTGGGTAGTATGACGCTTTTATGTTCTTTTTTAGAATTGTTTTACCTACTCTAGTTCCTCCAACTTTGCATATAAATTTAGTGGAATGGTATGGTATGTCCAGAATTCTTGCTGGGGTTTTGATTAGAACTGTGTAAAATCTAAAGATCAGGTTGGAGGACTTCCCTGGTGGTCCAGTGGTTAAGAATCTGTCTTGCAATGCAGGGAACACAGATTTGGTCCCTGGTTAGGGAACTAAGATCGCACATGCTGAGGAGAAAGTAAGCCTGCGAGCTGCAACTACTGAGCCTGTGCTCCACAACTAGAGAGCCTGTGTGCTGCAATGAAAGATTGTGCATGATGCAATGAAGATCCCATGAGCTACAACTAAGACCTTACACAGCTAAATAAATAAATATGATTAAAAAAAAAAAAAAGATCCAACTTGGGGAGAATTGACTTCTTAATAATATTGCATCTTCCAACCCATGAACATGGTCTATCTCTCCATTTATTTAGATCTTTGATTCCTTTTGTCAGTGTTTTATAGTTTTTCGTGTATAGATATTGCCAATATTTGGTTCAAATGTATACCTTCATTTCTTCTGATGCTATTGTAAACCTTGTTGTTGTTGTTCAGTTGCTAAGTTGTGTCTGACTCTTTGACCCCATGGACTGCAGCACGCCAGGCCTTCCTGCCCCTCACTATCTCCCAGAGTTTGCTCAAGTTCATGTCCATTGTGTTGGTGATGCCATCCAACCATCTCATCCTCTGCTGCGCTCTTCTCCTTTTGCATTCAATTGTAAACCTTACCTCCTTTCAAGCAAGGGAAATCATCTCAGGATGTATTTCCAAGCTTGCTAGGCTTATTCTTACATAAACTTAGGCCGTAATTTCCATTTATCTCCTGACGCCAGGCCCTGAATCCTCAGTGTGACTTGTCTTATGGTGGTGTTCTGACTCCCCAGAACCAGTGTCTGAGTATTGCCCATTTCTAGTTGACAGTAACTCTGATCATTGCTTTTGGGGAAGGCCATACAGAAACTTCATGTTACATACTTGTGGCAAGGTCAAGGGGATGCTTCAACTCTTGGTTCAGAGGTCTCTGAGTCAACCAGTCTGGAATGGTAACAGGCCTGGGAAGTGGACAGTAACATTTCATTATAGCAACAATGATTAGAGTTAGGTGTACACAGGCCAGACTTATAGTTCTTTATTTTTTCAAAAAAAAATTACAAAAATCTGTAGGGTAACAGTCTTCTGCCCAAATATTTTAAGCCACTGCCAATAAGTCCTAATGATCAAACATTTTGGCTAAAGCTTTGAACTTGATTTCTATTATGGCAGCCATGCTTAACTGAAAAAATAAATACATCTTACCTTCTTTGAATATTATAACATCTGCCCTGCAAGCTCCCAATTTAGAGTCAGTCCTACAACCTGCTTTCTCTTTTACCCAAATAGATGAATGTCCACATCTTATAAATTAGTGGAGTTTGACATTGTGAATTTATGGTTCCCATATCAGATGGGTTCTCACCATAGCTGGTTAATCCTACTATGTGTTTTGGGTTAGCCACTCTCCTGTTCCCCTCAGGAACAATTCAGAGCCTCCACCACTTTTCTCAAACTTCTCTGCCTATGAGGCTTCTCTCTCTGCAGATGATTTTCCTCCCCAAAGCACCAAGAACATAGGGGCACACTTGGATGCATCTGCTCCCATCCTTTTCTCTCTTTAGTCTCAGTCTCTTAATATATATATTAAGTATTTATTATTATATACATATTTCACTAGAAGTTGGGGATATAGTGGAGAACAAAGCAGTTCACATTCTGGGGGCAGGGGTGACCAACAAGTGCACAAGAAAATTATCAGGGGCTTCCCTGGTGGCTCAGTGGTAAAAAATCTGCCTGCCAATGCAGGAAGACACGGGTTCAGTCCCTAGTCTGGAAGATTCCACGTGCCATGGAGCAACTAAGACTGTGTGCCACAGCTGTTGAGCCTGTGCTTTGGAGCCTGGGAGCCACAACTACTGAGCCCACATACCAGAACTACTGAAGCCCAAGTGCCCTAGAGCCCGTGCTCCCCAACAAGAGAAGTCACCACAATGAGAAGCCCACACACTGCAACTAGAGAAAGCTGCATGCAGCAGTGAAGACCCAGCACAGCCAAAAATAAAGAAAAAATAGAGAAAGAGTTCACAAGCTGGTCAACTCATGAAACACATATCTTTTAAAATTGCCCTGAGACTCTGCTTTGTGGTTGTTAGTCACTCAGTCACGTCCAACTCTTTGTGACCCCATAGACTGTAGCCCACCAGGCTCCTCTGTCCATGGGATTCTCCAGGCAAGAATACTGGAGTGGGTTGCCATTTCCTTCTCCAGCGACTCTGCTTGGAATGAAATAATAAATATATATTTTAAAAAAAGAGAAAATTATCAGTTAAAATAGTGTGATGTGATAGAGAGTGACAGTGGTCAGGATGGACTCTAAGGAGGGGCCATTTGAGCCATATAAGACCTGAAAGATGATAATACAAAGTCAGCCAGGTAAGGACCAGGGAGAAAGCATTCCAGATGATGGCAATGGAAAATATAAAGGCCCTATGGAGAGAGAAGCTGAGCATGTTGAAGGAACAGAAAGAAGGCCAGTGTGACTAGAATGTAATGAGAGAGAGAATGAACAAACAACAAGAGGTGAGGTCAGAGGAGTGCACAGAAGCCAGGCCATGTGTGGCCTTACAGGCCCAAATAAGGATTTGGGGTTGCAAAAGTACAGGGGAAAATTACTAGAGACTCTCAAGCAGAGGAGTAACATGATTTATGTTTGAAAATCATTCTGGCTGCTGCATGGAGAATGGTTTATTGTTGAGAGGCAAGAAGAGAAGCAGGGAGAGCAAGGAGGAGACTAGTGTAGTAGCTCAGGTGAGAGATGAGAGTGGTTGGACTGGGGTAGTAGAGAAAGAGTTAGAAAAAGTGAATGGAGCAGTGTTCTGGAGGTTTTGTTATCAGTACTAGCTGATAGACTGTGAGAAGTGAGGCAAAGAGGGAAATCAAGGACAACTTCTTGATTTGTGGTCAAATAACTTGGATGAATTAAAGTGCAGTTTATTGAGATGAGGAGGAACCCCATTCAGGAGATAGCCAAGTGCTCTGTTTTGGACATGTTATGTTTGAAATGCCAATTGGCTATTGAAGTGGAGATGTCAGCTAGGCAGTTGAGTATGTAGTCAGGCGGGGAGGTCCAGCTAGAGATAGAAATTTGGGAGTTTTCAGCACATCGGTGTTATTTAAAGAGATGTTATCCATGAGACAGGCTGAGACTCCCAAAGATGTAAGTGTAAATAGCAAAGAAAATAGGTCCAGAGATTGAATCTTGGTGCACTCCATCTTTAAATGGTCAAGAGATGAGGAGAAATCAGCATGGAAGACTGAATAGAAATGGCTAGGCAAGTCGAAGGAAAACAGAAATATCCTGACAGCTAAGAGAAGTAGGTGTTTTATATCAGACAGGGGCCAGTTAGAAAACAGAAGCCACACTCAGAATTGTAAACAGGAAAATTTAGCATGAGGAATTGCTTACTTAGGTGAGACCTATTCTTCCTGGGAAGAGCTGAGAAGCCAAGGAGGTGATGGTTAATTAACCCAGAAATTTAGCAACAGCAGAAAGCTGCTTCTCCTCTCAGTTCAGTTCCGTTCAGTCACTCGGTCATGTCCGACTCTTTGCAACCCCATGGACTGCAACATGCCAGGCTTCCCTGTCCGTCACCAACTCCCGGAGCTTGCTCAAACACATGTCCATTGAGTTGGTGATGCCATCCGACTTCACCTCTACTGGAGGTAAAAGTGATGTCGCTCAAGTCCAAGATCAGGGACCACACAGCAGAAGCAGGAAGGCTAGCCCTGCAGGAGTTTTGTCCATGGAGGGAGGGCCTATCCAGTGGGAACCATAGAGGATGTACAGTCACCACTAGAGATGACATTCCACACAGAAGGAAAGGAAGGGGAATACCTTCCCTTCTCCACTTCTCCTGCTCTTTAATCTTAAGCCATTGATTCTCATTAGCCAAATGTATCAGAAAGTCAGAGGGACAGGGTGGCTGGGAAATGTTGTCTGTTCTATGCAGCAGAGCAGGAGAAGAGGGAATGGCTCTGAGAGCAAACTCTCATCCACATGTAAGTAAGATGATGACTTGGAAATGGCTATGGCATTTAGCGATATGGAGGTCATTGGAGACCTTGACAAGAGCAGTTCAGTGGAGTGGTATGAGCAAAAGCCTGGAGGGGTGAGTTCCAGAGAGACTAGAAGAGGAATTGGAAGCCATGAATACAGACAACTTTTTTTAGTTTTGCTATAAAAGGAAAAGAAAGAATTGGGAATATATGAAGTGGGAAATAAGGTTGACAGTAGGTATTCTCAAGAGGGAGAAATAACAGCATATTTGAATGGTGATGAGGAAAAAGCCAAGACAGAAATAAAAGTTGATAATGTAGGAAAGAGAAGAATTACTGGAGTGATGTACTTGAGAAAGCAGGAGGGGATAAGATCCAGTGCAGAAGTGGCATAAAAATAGGATTTGGAGAAAGTCATTCATAAATTTAGAACAGGCCTTAAACATCACGTGCTCTAATGTCCCACATGCAGGGATTCAGACACATATTGGTCCAGGCTTTGCTTGAAAGTCTCCAGTGAGGGTAAACTTACAATTTCCCAAAGCAGCCATTACCATTTAAGACAAATTTAGTTGTTAGAAAAATATTCCCCTTTCAAAACAATCAGATTCAATTAATGCCTTGTTCTGAATTGGGTTTTGATTTGGACAAACCAGCTATAAGGGTCATTTGGGGGTCAATTGGGAAAATATAAATATGTGGTATTAGATGAGATGAAAATTTATTAAAATGGTGGAGATTGTTGGCTGAAAAAAAGTTTGCAGAACAGTGTGGAGAGTGAACTTATTTGGTGTATTATATATTCATGTGTACTCACATACATATGCACATAAACAGAGATCTGAAAGTGTATGTATGCATTAAGATATTAACAGTGGTGATCTTGGGTAATGAGTATATGTCATTGAGTTCTAGTAGAACTTAAGTAAATAGATCTTACAATGTTTTAGGGGATAGAAACAGATAACTTTTCCCAATTTTTGATATGAAAATAGGATAACTGATACCAAACCTGACCATGATACAGGAGAAAGAAATATATGGATCAATCTCACCTGCAAACAGATATAAAAATCCTGAGTATAGTTCTAAAAGTTCTAAATAAAATATTAACAGATAGGATCCAGATGAAATTGTAGAGGCAGTTTCATTAATGTCAGGAACAAATCTAGGATGCTTGCCATCACTGTTATTACTCAATATTATTCTGGAAGTTCTACCTCACTGAATAAAATCAGAAAATTGAGAGAGGGGCTTCCCTGGTGGCACAGGGATAGGAATCTACCTGCCAATCAGGGGACATGGGTTCCATCTCTGGCCTGGAAAGATTCCACATGCCGCAGAGCAACTAAACCTGTGTGCCACAAATACTGAGCCCAGGCACCTAGAGTCTAGATATTTCTTAGTTATGATAAAAGGTATGTGTAAAAAAAGTCTTACACCAAGTATCATACTTAAAATCTTGCCTCCTAAAACTGGAAATGAGAGAGGGATTCCCCATATTACCATTGTGTTGGGAATCCTAGGCAGTGCAATAAGAGAAGGAAAAAAAACAAAAAGTTTAAAGACTTGGAAAGGAAGAAACAACACTGTCATTGTTAGTAGAAGACAGGATTGTATACATAGAATATCCAAAAGAATTGAAGGATAAGCATTTGAATTGATAAATGAATTTAGAAAGGTTGCTGAACATGTGGAAAATGTTGAAAATCAATTGTATTTCTGTATATGATCAGCAAACAGTTGGAAACTTCAAAAATATAATGTTAAGTCATTGCAATAGCATAAAAAGTATCCGGGGATAAATCTAGAAAAACATATGCAAGGCCTTGACATAGAAAACTATAACAGATTATCGAGAAAAATGAAAACCTAAATCAATGGAGTGATATACTGTGTTCACAAACTGGAAGATGCAATATGTTTAAGGTGTCAATTCTCTGCAAACTGATTTATAGATTCAGTGAAACCCCATTCAAAAATCCCAGGGTTTGTATGTGTGTGTGTAAGTGCAGGAGAACTGACAAGCTAATTTATTTATTTATTTATTTTTTTTTTCAGTGGGTTTTGTCATACATTGATATGAATCAGCCATAGAGTTACATGTATTCCCCATCCCGATCCCCCCTCCCACCTCCCTCTCCACCCGATTCCTCTGGGTCTTCCCAGTGCACCAGGCCCGAGCACTTGTCTCATGCATCCCACCTGGGCTGGTGATCTGTTTCACCATAGATAATATACATGCTGTTCTTTCAAAACATCCCACCCTCACCTTCTCCCACAGAGTTCAAAAGTCTGTTCTGTACTTCTGTGTCTCTTTTTCTGTTTTGCATATAGGGTTATCATTACCATCTTTCTAAATTCCATATATATGTGTTAGTATGCTGTAATGTTCTTTATCTTTCTGGCTTACTTCACTCTGTATAATGGGCTCCAGTTTCATCCATCTCATTAGAACTGATTCAAATGAATTCTTTTTAACGGCTGAGTAATATTCCATGGTGTATATGTACCACAGCTTCCTTATCCATTCATCTGCTGACGGGCATCTAGGTTGCTTCCATGTCCTGGCTATTATAAACAGTGCTGCGATGAACATTGGGGTGAACAAGCTAATTTAAATTATATGGAAATAAAAAGATCCAAGAATGACCAAAGCACTCTTGAAGAACTAGTGGGAAGACTAGATATTATCTTATTATATAGTGAAAATAATTAAAACAGCAAATAAGCAGTGATAGGCAAATAGATCAATGAAATGGAATAGAATGTCCAGAAACACCTGGACATATCCTGCACAGATATAACAGATATACAACAAAGGTGCCACTAGGAAAGGATTAAAAAAAAACTTTGCTGGGACAACTGTCTATCCATATGGCAAAAATAAAAGTTGACCACTCCCTTATATCATCCACAGAATCAATTCTAGGTAAATCATAGATCTAAATGTGCAAAGTAAAATATAAAACTTCTAGAAAATAATACAGCAAAATATTTTCATTGTCTCTGGGAAGTGAAGGCCCTTCTAAAACACAAAAATACTACTAATAAAAGAAAAGATGGATACATTTGATGGCATTAAAATTAAGAGTTTGTGTTATTAACAGAGTGAAAAAGCAAGCCACAGAATAGTGTTAGTCTCTCAGTTGTGTCCGACTGTTTGCGACCCCGCGGACTGTAGCCCGCCAGGCTCCTCTGTCCATGGGATTTTTCAGGCAAGAATAATGGAGTGGGTTGCCATTTCCTTCTCCAGGGGATCTTCCTGACCCAGGGATTGAACCAGGTCTCCCGCATTGCGGGCGGATTCTTTACCATCTGAGCCAGTGGGAAGTAATACAGAAAAATATATACAGAAGTAATACAGGATGTGATACAGAAAAGCATATATAGAAACTCATAGCCAAAATATCTAAAGAACTACAAATCATCTTTTAGATAATAGAAGGCTTGACTTCTGACTCTTCGGGCACCAGTGCAGTCCCCAGATCCTCAAAGGAAGGCAAAGCCACTTATTCTTTTTTTTGGGGGGCGGGGAGGCTTGAGGCTTGCAGGATCTTAGTTCCAGACCTGAGGTGGAACCTGTGCCCCCTGCAGTGTAAGCTCAGAGTCCTAATCACTGGACTACCAAGGAAGTCCCAAGGCCACTTATTCTTTTTGCTTCTGAAGGCAGAGCCAGAGTCAGGGAGGGAGGTGGGTAAGTGGGACTTTGAAAGAGAATTTGCTGTCTAAAGACCCTAATTGAAAAGATTTTTTTCTCTCAGAAGGACTAGAGAGGGGGGATTGATTTTATTTTATTTATTTATTTTTTAAAATTTACTTATTTAATTGGAGGCTAATTCCTTTACAATATTGTGGTGGTTTTTGCCATACATTGACATGAATCAGCCACAGGTGTACATGTGTCCCCCATCCCGAACCCCCCTCCCACCTCCCTCCCCATCTCAAAGGTCAGTTCTTAATTTCAGCTTGCTCCTGCTGGCTCAGCCCTAATTCCAGACTGAAGAGGAGAAGTTTCAAGGAAGCCCCCGTTTATCCTCCCAGGCCTCGAGGTTGAGGGTGGAGTGGGGAATCCAGGCCTGAGAATCCAGTGAGGCCTTTGGAATGGAGCTGGAGAGAGAGGGAGTTATTAATAGGCATTCCTATGGGACCTCCCCTGCCTCCCCTGTGAGGCCCAGCAGGGTTTGGAGGGCTGCCACGCTGGCAGCTGGTTTGGCTCTCCCGCTCCTAGGCACCAGACACAGTCTTCACTCCTTGTTCATTCGTTCTGACCTCAGCTCCTGCTATGACCCCCCCACCTCAGCTCACTCCCTCCTGCACTGGTGGTCTTCTCCCTGACCCTCAGACATGTCAGACACATTCCTCCCTGAGGCCTTTGCATTTGCTGTTCCCCTGCCTCAAACACTTTTCCTTCAGGTATCTGCATGGCCCATCCCCTGCCCTGTTTCGGGTCTTGACTTAGGTGTCATTTTCTCAGAGAAGTCTTTGTTGCCCATTCTATCTAAAATTTCATTACCCGCCCCCCAATACTTCCTCTCTTCCTTCCTTGATTTCCTTTTCCCTTAAGACTGTGTGTATTTTATTTACTTATTTATTTATTTTTGGCTGTGCTGGGCCTTTGTTAATATGTGGGCTACTCTCCAGTTACAGTGTACGGGCTTCTCACTGCAGTGGCTTCTCTTGTGGAGCACAGGCTCTAGGGCCTGTGGGCTCAGTAGTTGTGGCACATGGGCTTAGTTGCTCCTTGGCAAGTGGGATCTTCCTGGACCAGGGATTGAATCCATTTCTCCTGCATTGGCAGGCAGATTCTTCCCCACTGAGCCACCAGGGAAGCCCTCCTGCGTATTTTTGTTGCTCTTTTTTTTTTTTTTTTTACTGTCCGGCACTCCCACAGTGAGGACAGGGGTGTTTTTTGGGGGGTCACTGTTGTATCTCAGAGCCTAGTAGTTCCTGGTAATGTAGGAGATGCTCAATAAATACTGGTTGAATGAATGAATCAGTGCTTATTGAGTGCTGACTAGGTCCCTGCCTGTGCTGGGTGCTGAGGGTGTGATTGAGAAAGATGCAGGCCTTGGCTCCTCAGGGAATTTGCTGTCTCTTCAAGGAAAGAGTGACAAGGAAGCAGGTCTGTTGGGAGCCCCCACTGTGAGACCCCAGACAGGAGGAAGAACCCTTGCTTGGTTCCTGCGCTCCTGCAGTTCCTGATGGGAGCCCCACTCACAGCGGTTTGGTTTCCAGGCTTCAGAGTGGGGGCCGAACAGGAGACTGCACCACCAGAAATGGGTCCCTGCCTTTTGCTTGGCTTCGTTGAAGCTGGGCCTGGGAAAGGAGTCCCTGTCACCTGTTGGCTGCTGCACTGGAGCCCCGCCACGGCCCTCTGCAGCAGTGTCACAGCGTCCCCACCCTGACCGAGCGACTCATCACCCGGGCTGTAATCACCCATCGACCGCCCTGGGGCCACGCTAGAAGGGAAGCACAGGGCAGGGGCAGGGGCCACGTCTGTGCTGCTCACGGCTCTGACCTCTCTCGCTGTCTACTAGCCCAGGCCCTGGACCACACTTGCCAAGGAGCATGGGCACTGCGGGCCAGACTGCCCTAGTTTGAATCCCAGCTCTGCCACTTACCACCTGTATAATCTGGGGCAAGTCACTTAATATTGCTTGTGCTTCGGACTTTCCATCTGGAAAATGGAGACAAATAGCAATACCCCTCTCATGGGGTTATGAGAATGAAGTGGGTTAATATTGCAAAGTGCTTGGAACAGCACCTTTCACATGGTAAGTGCCTGATCAATAGACATGCTAAATACTAGCTATTGCTTGAATGAATGAACTGCAGTGATGGTCACCCCAACCTGTGCTGAGCTTAAACGTGGATCCCACGTGTCTCTAGCTCTGGGACAGCTCAAATCGACTGAATTTCTGGTAATGGTGTTAGGGAAACTTAAAAAAAAGGAGTAGTCTTGTTTAGGCTTCAGAGACAAAGCAGAGCAGGCTTCTGACCTTGCTTCTAACCTGCCTGGACACTGCCTTGACTGGGAGTGACTGCCTGCTTTGAGTGCAAGACTCACAGCACCCTAGATAAGATGGAGGAGACATCTTGAGATTGTTGAGCCCCTGGAGGGGGCCTGGCCAACCAAGCCCCAGGCTTAGCTGCATTCCAAGTTTTACAAAACAAAATAAAACAAACAGCACTAACAGGAAACCAGGCTTGCAATTTGGTCACAGATTGATGACGATATCAGTTTGCGTCCGTCCAGGGATTATAAGCAGGAACTCTGAACTGCGATCTTTGAAGTCTTACTCATTGAGCAGACGTGCTGCCTAGCACCCTTTTCCCAATCTGGACTCCAGATGTGCTGTGACACGGGACTTTAAGTCTGGATGTTGGTCAAAACCCAATTTGGTGATGTGTTCTCTGCTCTTTCTAGTTCTCTTTTCTTTTAATGTTAGTATGTTGAATGTAAGCTAGATAATTCTCTAATAAATATCTGTATTATTTATTTGTATATAACGAGTCACTTATTTTTTCTTTTTTTTTTTCTTTTTTTCCTTTTTAGTCACTTATTTTGTTAACAAATCCTTTGAACCTGAGATGCAAGTGAAAACTTTCGGCAAAACAAATGGAGACCAAACCACAGCACCCAGGCTGGCCACCCTCAGAGCAGGTTTCTGTCTGTGTCCTCTTGTATCCTCTCCTGACTTGATCTCCATTTCCACCCTGTAGCAGTGCTTGTGGCACCCTTGGGGTCCCTAGTTTTCATCTGCTCTGCCAGGGAGCTTCATTTCCCTCCATCTCTGTTTTTGCATTTGGGGCATGGTGCCCTGATCCCTTTGGGAAAAAGCTTAGCACTTTCTTATTGTCTGCAGGCCAGGGCTGGGTTAGCCCACCAGAAACCTCATCCTGGTGCAAGAGATGGCCCTGGGCATGGTAGTGGGGATATGTGAGGTTGCAAGGTCAGGTTACAGAGCCAGAGCATCCTGAACTTCAGCCGTGAGAGAACCCTTGAAGTTTGGGACACGTGCATGCTCTCTCCCAGAGGAAGCTGGGGGCCTGCTGAGCCAGGTGAGGGTCTGGGCCAAGTTGCTTCCTTGGAGTGGACTAGCCTACTGCAGAGGTTCTTAACCTGGGCTCCACAGAGTTCAGGCTGAACTTCAGAGAGTCCTTGAATTCTTTGAAAGAAATATGTTGTGTGTATATGTAAGCAGGTGGGCATTTTTCTGTGGAGAAGATTCATTAGTTTCACTCAGAGAGGCCCAAGAAGACACAACAGTTAGAAATCACTGGTCTAGGGGACTTCCCTGGTGGTCCAGTGGCTAAGACTCCACACTCACAATGCAGGGGGCGCAGGTTCCATCTCTGGTCAGGGAACTAGATTTCCCATGCTACTGAACCAGAGCAGGACCCTATGGTCCTTGCCCCACCCCCACCATGTCCTCTGCCTGTCTTTTGTCAGGCAGACAAAAACTAAAGTTTTGTGGAAAACTTTAGTCAAAAAATAAGTTTAATCAGAGAAGTAAGAAATGCTGAAACAAAGGAAAACAGACAAAGGAGATTAAATAATAGTAATGTAGTCATTGAGTATAGTCAACGACGTTTAGCTATTTCTCAAGGGCTATAGATAATATTCTGAGCCATATCCTGCAAGCTGTCTTAAGATACTGAAACACCAGGTAGAGAAGTTAAGTACATGATGACCAGACTGTACCCAGGACATGAGCTGCCACAATTCCAAGAACTGACCTCAAAGAAATGGGAACAAAAAAAAAAAAAAAAGAAATGGGAACAAATGGACCCTGGAACTGAAGATCAAATGTACCTAAAACAACCAAGATGATGCTAATCAGACCACTATGACCAATTTGAAGATGACTGTTAGAGATGATTGTGCTGTTTCCACATGTAGCCCCCCACTCTGTCTATAAAAGCTCTCACCCCCTGCTTGTTGAGGGGGGGCGGTGTTGGCCTTTGGATAGATGTCTGCCACCCTCCCTCCCCAGTGGCTGCCATCTGAAATAAAGCAAACTTTCCTTTTCACCAACCTGGCCTGTTTATTGGCTTTTGAACAGCGAGCAGCCAGAATCCACATACATATCTTTCCGTAACTACAAGAAAGATCAAAGACCCACATGCTCCAACAAAGACCCAGTTCAGTTCAGTCACTCAGTTGTATCCAGCTCTTTGCAACCCCATGGACTTCAGCACGCCAGGCTTCCCTGTCCATTACCAACTCCCAGAGCTTGCTCAAACTCATGTCCATTGAATCGGTGATGCCATACAATCATCTCATCCTCTGTCATCCCCTTCTCCTCCTGCCTCAGTCTTTCCCAGCATCAGGGTCTTTTCCAATGAGTCAGCTCTTTGCATCAGGTGGCCAAAGTATTGGAGCTTCAGCTTCAGCATCAGTCCTTTCAATGAACACTCAGAACTGATTTCCTTCAGGATGAATTGGTTAGATCTCCTTGCAGTCCAAGGGACTCTCAAGAGGCTTCTCCAACACCACAGTTCAAAAGCACCAATTCTTTGGTGCTCAGCTTTCTTTACTGTCCAACTCTCACATCCATACATGACTACTAGCAAAACCTTGACTAAATGAACCTTTGTCGGCAAAGTAATATCTCTGCTTTTTAATATGCTGTCTATGCTGGTCATAGCTTTTCTTCCAAGGAGCAAGCGTCTTTTAATTTCATGGCTGCAATCACCATCTACAGTGATTTTGGAGCCTTAGAAAATAAAATCTGTCACTGTTTCCATTGTTTCCCCTTCTATTTGCCATGAAGTGATAGGACCAGATGCCATGATCTTAATTTTTTGAATGTTGAGTTTTAAAGCCAGCTTTTTCACTCTCCTCTTTCACTTTCATCAAGAGGCTCTTTAGTTCCTCTTCACTTTTTGCCATAAAGGTGGTGTCATCTGCATATCTGAGGTTATTGATATTTCTTCTGGCAATCTTGATTCCAGCTTGTGCTTCATCCAGTCCAGCATTTCACATGATGTACTCTGTATATAAGTTAAATAAACAGGATGACAATATACAGCCTTGGCGTACTCCTTTTCCAATTTGGAACCAGTCTGTTGTTCCATGTCCAGTTCTAACTGTTGCTTCTTGACCTGTATACAGATTTCTTAGGAGGCAGGTCAGGTGATCTGGTATTCCCATATCTTGAAGAATTTTCCACAGTTTGTTGTGATCAACACAGTCAAAGGCTTTAATATAGTCAATGAAGCAGAAGTTTTTCTGGAATTCTCTTGCTTTTCCTATGATACAGTGGATACTGGCAATTTGAGTTCTGGTTCCTCTGCCTTTTCTAAATCCAGCTTGAACATCTGGAAGTTCTCAGTTCACATACTGTTGAAGCCTGTCTTGGAGAATTTTGAACATTACTTTGCTAACGTCTGAGATGAGTACAATTGTGTGGTAGTTTGAACATTCTTTGGCATTGCCTTTCTTTGGGATCGGAATGAAAACGGACCTTTTCCAGTCCTGTGACCACTGCTGAGTTTTCCAAATTTGCTGGCTTATTGAATGCAACACTTTCACAGCATCATCTTTTAGGATTTGGAATAGCTCAGCTGGAACTCCACCACCTCCACTAGCTTTGTTCGTGGTGATGCTTCCTAAGGTCCACTTGACTTCACATTCCAGGATGTCTGGCTCTAGGTGGGTGATCACACCATTGTGGTTATCTGGGTCATTAAGATCTTTTTCATATAGTTCTTCTGTGTATTCTTGCCATCTCTTCTTAATATCTTCTGCTTCACTTATGTCCATACCGTTTCTGTCCTTTATGTGACCATCTTTGCATGAAATGTTCCCTTGGTATCTCTAATTTTCTTGAAGAGATCTCTAGTCTTTCCCATTCTATTGTTTTCCTTTCTTTGCACTGATCACTTAGGAAGGCTTTCTTATCTCTCCTTGCTATTCTTTGGAACTCTGCATTCAGATGGATATATCCTTCCTTTTCTCCTTTGCCTTTAGTGTCTCTTCTTTTCTCAGCTATTTGTAAGGCCTCCTCAGACAATCATTTTGCCTTCTCGCATTTCTTTTTCTTGGGGATAGTCTTGGTTGCTGTCTCCTGTCCAATGTCACAAACCTCCATCCATAGTTCTTCAGCCACTCTATCAAATCTAATCCCTTGAATCTATTTGTCACTTCCACTGTATAATTGTAAGGGATTTAATTTAGGTCATACCTGAATGGTCTAGTGGTTTTCCCCACTTTCTTCAACTTAAGTCTGAATTTGGCAATAAGGAGTTCATGATCTGAGCCACAGTCAACTCCCGGTCTTGTTTTTGCTGACTGTATAGAGCTTCTCTATCTTTGGCTGCAAAGAATATAATCAATCTGATTTCAGTATTGACCATCTGGTGATGTACATGTGTAGAGTCCTCTCTTGTGTTATGGGAAGAGGGTGTCTGCTATGACCAGTGCATTCTCTTGGCAAAACTCTGTTAACCTTTGCTCTGCTTCATTTTGTACTCCAAGGCCAAACAAGGCCTGGTATCTCTTGACTTCCTACTTTTGCATTCCAGTCCCCTATAATGAAAAGGACATTTTTTTTGGTGTTAGTCCTACAAAGTCTTGTAGGTCATCATAGAACTGTTAAACTTCAGATTCTTTGGCATTAGTGGTTGGGGCATAGATTTGGATTATTGTGATATTGAATGATTTGCCTTGGAAATGAACAGAGACTATTTTGTTATTTTTGAGATTGTGCCCAAGTACTGCATTTCAGACTCTTTTGTTGACTATGAGGGCTACTCTATTTCTTCTAAGGGATTCTTGCCCACAGTAGTAGATATAATGGTCATCTGAATTAAATTTGCCCATTCCAGTCTATTTTAGTTCACTGATTCCTAAAATGTCAATGTTCACTCTTGCCATCTCCTGCTTGACCACTTCCAATTTACCTTGATTCATGGACCTAACATTCCAGGTTCCTGTGCAATATTGTTTTTTACAGCATCGGATTTTACTTCCATCACCAGTCACATCCACAACTGGGTGTTGTGTTTGCTTTGGCTCCGTCTCTTCATTCTTTCTGGAGTTATTTCTCCATTGATGTCCAGTAGCATATTGGGCACTTGCCGACCTTGGAAGTTCATCTTTCAGTGTCATATCTTTTTGCCTTTTCATACTGTTCGTGGGGTTCTCAAGGCAAGATTACTGAAGTGGTTTGCCATTCTCTTCTCCAGTGGACCACGTTTTGTCAGAACTCTCCACCATGACCCATCTGTCTTGGGCATGGCTCATAGTTTCACTGAGTTAGACAAGGCTGTGGTCCATGTGATCAGTTTGGTTAGTGTTCTGTGATTGTGGTGGGTGGCCATTTCTTACTCCAGGGGATCTTCCTGACCCAGGGATTGAACTAAGACCCAGTGCAGTCAACTAAGTAGATTAGTTAATTTAAAACTATCACTGGTGTAGTCCTCAAAATATGGGAGGTATCATAGTCCTGGGAAACGTACAACCTTGCCATCAGATTGTTTGGGTGCTATCATGTACTGCCTGTGACCTTGAGCAAGTCACTTTACCTTTTAATGCGTCAATGTCCTCATCTAGAAAGTGAGGATAATAGTACAGCCACACCTTGGAGATACTGTGGGTTTGGTTCCAGATCACTGTGATAAAGCAAATATTGCAGTGAAGTGAGTCATATGAATTTTTTAGTTTACCAGTGCATATAAAAGTTATTTTTACCACTCCAGTATTCTTGCCTGGGAAATCCCATGGATGGAGGAGCCTAGTGGCCTACAGTCCACGGGGTCGCAAAGAGTCAGACACAACTGAGCGATTTCACTTTCACTATAGTCCCTTAAGTGTGCAATAGCATTATGTCTCAAATTAAAAAAATGTACATACTTTAATTTAAAAAGACTTTATTTCTAAAAATACTAACCAGCATCTGAGCCTCCATCAAGTTGTAATCTTTTTGCAGTAGTAACATCAAGATCACTGATGATGGATCACAGTAACAAATATAATAATGAAAAATATGAAATATTTCAAGAATTATCAAAATGTGACACAGAGACATGAAGTGAGCAATTTGCTCTTAGAAAAATGGCACCAATAGACTTGCTCAGTGCATGCTCTATGGCTTAGTTGTGTCCCACTATCTGAGATCCCATGGACTGTAACCCACCAGTGTCCTCTGTCCATGGAATTTTCCAGGCAAGAATCCTGGAGTGGGTTGCCATTTCTTACTCCAGGGGATCTTCCTGACCCAGAGATTGAACTCAAGTCTCTTCCGTCTCCTGCATTGGCAGGTGGATTCTTTATGACTGAGCCACCTGGGAAGCCCTTGCTCAATGAAGGGTGGTCACAAACCTTCAATCTGCAAAAAACACAGTATCTGCAGGATTTCCCTGGTGGCTCAGTGGTTAAGACTCCACACTTCCATTGCAGGGCCTATGGGTTCAATCCCTGGTTGGGGGACTAAGATCCTACATGCAGAGCCACCAAAAAAAGAAAAAAACAAACAACCTGTCCCCCTAGTATCTGCAAAGTGCAGTAAAGTGAAGCACAATAAAACAAGGTCTGGTTTTCTCCAGATATATGCCCCAGTGTTCATTGCGATACTATGGAAGCAACATAGATGTCCACTGACAGAGGAATGGGTAAAGAAGATGTGGTACATATACACAACGGAATATCATTCAGCCAGTGAAATAGTGCCATTTGCAGCAACATGGATGGATCTAGAGATTGTCATACTGAGTGAAGTAAGTAAGACACAGAAAGACAAATACCATATGATATCACTTGTATGTGGAATCTTAAAAAAGGCTACCAATGAACTTATCTACAAAACATAAATAGAGTTACAGATGTAGAACATAAACATGGTTACTAGGGGTAAGAGAGAGGAGGGATAAATTGGAAGATTGGGATTGACAGATACACACTACTATATATAAAATAGATAACTAGTAAGGACCTACTGTATAGCACAGGGAACTCTACTCTGTAATGGCCTATATGGGAAAAGAATCTAAAAAAGAGTGGGTATATATATATAACCGATTCACTTGGTATACATCTGAAACTAACACAACATTGTAAATCAACTATACCCCAATTTTTAATTGAAAAATTAAAAAAAATGCAAAGTCTGCCTGTACCTGCTGTATAGAGTTCTTCAGAGGAAAAAAAAAATGATGTCATAAAGGCAAACCCCTGGGGCTTCCTTGGTGGCTCAGTGGTAAAGAATTTGCCTGCCAATGCAGGAGACACGGGTTTGCTCCCTGATCTGGGGAGATCCCACGGTACCGAGGGGCAACAAAGCCCATGCACCACAACTGCTGAGCCTGTGCTCTAGAGCCTGGGAGTCACAACTACTGAGACCACGTGTCCGAGCTACTGCAGCCTGCAAGCCCTAGAGCCTGTGCTCCACGACAAGAGAAACCACCGCAGTGAGAAGCCTGCACACCACAACTAGAGAGCAGCCCTTGCTCACCGCAACTAGAGAAAAGCTTACACAGCAATGAAATCCCGGCACAGCCCAAAATAAACAAGTAATAATTTTTTAAAAAAGAAAAGCCCTTAATCGACTGTGCGGAGCATGATCAAGTAGGCGTTATCATTACACTCTGTGCGTGTGTGTTTCTGAGTCTAGAGGCTCAGGGATGGTGGGCAGTGGTTGGAGATCTTGGAACTCTTGCCTAGATCTGACAGGCTGCTGGAAGGAGCTGTAGGAGCTATCCAGCACTGGAGGCTCTGGGCAGCCCCATTGTATTTCTAAGGTACAACTGGAAGCAAGATCAACTCCCCTTATATCTACAATGCTTTTAGGGCGCAGCAAGGCAATTGAGTTGAATTTGGTCTGCCAAATTGGTCTGCCATTCTCTGTGTCCTAAACTTTCTACAATTAGAGTTGCTGATAGCTTGGGCAAAAAACATGTGCTCACTAGCAAATCTGTGCAGGGAAGTAGGGTGAGGCCCCATCACAAATGTTGACTTTGTTCTGTATTTGGCTGTGTCATTTATTTCCTAGGAGTCATATTGATACTGCCAGTTACACAAGTTGTTGCTACTCACTCAGTTACTCGTGGATGACAAGCTGATTTCCTGTGAGAGGCACAGTTGGCAGTGTAGCCCACACTCTCAGCTGAGTGAGTTCTCATTCTAACCACTCCCCATCGTGTGGGGACCCTCTCTTCTCTAAAAAGCAAAGCATCATTTTGAAATAACTCTCCACATACTTCCTGTATGGATTTTAAAAGCCCATTTAATTGAGCCGTGTACTTGTTTTTTGTCACTCTAGTACCCGACAAGCTACCTGTTCTGATTTCATCATCACAGCAATGGCTTTGCTTTTGTGACTTCCTAATTAATTTTCCTTTGAATTTTCCTACATTTTGGATTTGCCTACTAATTAGATTTAATCCTGACTCCTGTAATTTTCATTCATCTGCTCATAGACATGTATATTTTCTTTATTGTCAACTCTGAAAGAGTTTTCTGATTGGCTTGCAATGTTTAATATCCACATTGTTTTATTTCCAGTTAGCCAGATTGTTTCCATTAGCATAATTAACTATTATCATAACAAAAATCAGTTAGATACCGGCATTCGTGAATTTAGGTCTTGTTTAGGTGGATTCTTTACCAGCTGAGCCACCAGGGAAGCCCAAGAATACTGGAGTTGGTAGCTTATCCCTTCTCCAGCGGATCTCCCCAACCCAGGAATGGAACTGGGGCCTTCTGCATTGCAGGTGGATTCTTTACGCTGAGCTACTAGGGAGGCCCTTGTTTAGAAAATAGTTGAGGTTAAAAGTTTTTGAATTTAGGAACATAGTGCAACATAATATTCTGAAATGACACATAGACGTTTCCTAGTACAAACTAACTAAATCCAAGGGAGGACAGAGCCATATAGCTGAGGATGAGAGACCTTGAAACCTGAATGCTATTTGAGCCTGCCAAAATGATTCCTTCTCTAGTTTCATAGACCCCAACGCCACCTGGCGATCCAGCCCCATGTCCCTGGGCAGCTCCTCTTCCGGGTCCCGAAGCAGCCATCCCACCACCATTCATTCCACTTGCCTCCAGCCCACAACCCCCGCCAGCACCCCCTTTCAGCAGAACGACCTGTTTCCATTTTCATGAAGCAAAATTCAGGCCAACAGTGTAAACTTCAGCCTCAGCCTGACTGGCCCACAGATTCAACTCAAGTGCAATGGCGCCCCCTTTCTCTCTGTGGCGGGCATTGTATGTACTTCCCTGGACCCTCTTCATGACAGAAGGACTCAGTGCCTAAGCCCACAGCTCTCAGCTGTCAGACCCCTCTGGGGACTGCCTCCACGGAAGAGAGCTGCGTTGCCCAAAGGCCAGCCAACTTCCTGGGGCAGCCTGTATCCAGTGACTGACTGATGAGGGGGTGTAAAGGCCCAGCCACTGGTCTCAGCTCCTAGCTTTAAGCTCTCCCTCTCTCTCTATCTCTTCCCCTCAACATGGAGATTTGAATAAATACCTTCAACAAAACCCTCCTTTGACACAGAGCTCCCTTGCAGCTTCAGTCATTTCTTGCCCTTCAGTCTCAGCTGCTGGAATCAGCCCTCTGCAGTGTGGCTCCTGCCTCCATTACTCTGCTGAAATGTCTCTCCTTGTGTCCCTGCTCTCTTTTCTGGAACATCTGGCTCTGACAGCCATTCTCTCCTCCCTTCTTTGCTAGGACACTTGGCTCGCTCTCATTTCCTTTTCATGTTTTAAGTGCCTGTGCACTAGCTCCAGAGTTCCATCCTTAGCCCTCTTCTCTTCTTATTCATAATTCTATTCCTCATCTCATTCATGAGCATGGCTTCAGCTCCCCTTACATACATGTGCATGCATGCTAAGTTGCTTTGGTTGTGTCTGACTCTGTGTGACCCCATGGACTGTAGCCTGCCAGCCTCCTCTGTCCATGGGATTCTCCAGGCAAGAATACTGAAGTGGGTTGCCATGTCCTCCTCCAGGGGATCTTCCCCACCCAGGGATCAAACCCGAGTCTCTTATGTCTCCTGCATTGGTGCCACCTGGGAAGCCCTTTGTCATGATCTCTCCCTTATCTCCTACTTTTGTACACCCACCGCATTCTGTTGATTCTGTTTATTTCAGGGCTCTTAAATCCCTCCTTTATACCCTCCCTGACAACGTCCTCATTCAGGCTTTGAACCCACAGAATCCAGACAACTGCAGTGACCTCCTCAGCAGGCCCTTCACAGCCTGCCCATCTCTCTGCTGCCAGAACCGTGTTGCTTAATAGTGCCTTGGATCACAGTGCTCCCCTATTCAGAATGCTCCAGTGACCAACCCCCCCTCCATTGCCTTCAGAATGAAGTAAAAACTCCTTTCAGGGACTTCCGTGGTGGCCCACTGGTTAAGACGACACAATCCCAACATAGGGGGTGTGGGTTCAATCCCTGGTCGGGAACCTGAGATACCACGTGCTGCATGGTGTGGCCAAAATATTAAAAAATAAAATAAGAATAATAAAAATAAGTTAAAAAAAAACTCCTTTCACTGGCATCTCTCTGATCTGACTGCTGCCAGCCTGGCTTCATCACCCTACTCCCACTCCCATCTAGCACTTTTTATTCTATCACAACTGGGCTCCTTGACGTGCTTTGAACATGCCTCACTCTCCCCATCCCAAAGCTTCCTTTGTACATGTCCTTCTCTCTGGAAAACTGCCTCATTACTCCCCAGTTACTCTTCCCTCCCCCATTCCCATTTATTCTTCGAGTGTCCTTGCAAACTTTCCTGACTCCCTGAGGCTGTCTTAGGCCCTCCTGCACCTTCCCTCCTCTTTATAGACATTCCCTATTCAGTGCCCCTCTTTCCATGTCTTTCTTTCTACCTGGCTGAGTTGCTGGAAGCCAACAGTCCCAGCCTGTGGTCCCAGTACTTGACACGGTATTTGGCAGTCGGCTGCCCCTCATTAAGGACTTCGGGGATGAATGAGTCAACGAGGCCTGAGTGTAGCAGAAGGAAGGAAGAGAAGCAGCTTGTGGGGTGGCAGACGGCGGATGCTCTGGTCCACGATTCTGCTCTGAGCAGATCTGTCTCTGGTCTCTGCTCCACGCACATTATCCCCAGATGCAATCTGCGTTGGCCCAGAGGCCTGTGGGGTGGCTGTGATCTTGTTGCCTCTCTGCCTCAGAAAAGGAGCCCAAGTAAAGCCGAGTCTGCAGAGCTCTGCCTGGGGGCCAAGGCAGGCATAGAAGACCCTTTCCTGCTGCTCAGCGGCCATTCCCACCTGCACCTATGGTCACTGCAGGGCCACCCACCAAACCCTTGGCTGACTGTCTTCATGTAGCAAGAAGGGAATTTGAATCCTGACAAGGCTCACCTCTGCTTTTGCGACAACTTTTGTATACAGCAGATGGAGCTTGCCAACCAGGTGCTGCAAAAGGATTCCAGCAATGCTGAGATGTTGGTGCTGTCAGCCTTTAGGCAGGGGGGTGGGGGGTGGCACTGGGTAGAGCCTGAGATGGCTCTTCCTTTTCATCCCAGGGTGCTAGACAAAAGTTCTCTGTGTGCTGCAACATGAAAAAGGTAGCTTCACATTGTTATTAATAAATCATATCTAATCCTTCTGGTCAAGTACCAAGAATTTCACAAGTGCCCCCCTGGGGCCTTGGCATCTTGAATTAACCCATCCATCATTCCCCCAGTTAAAGCTTTGTCTCAGGTTTTCGGGTACAGTGGAGGGGACTTTGTTTATCCCTGTTTCACAGGTGAAGAAACTGAGGCATAGTGAGGTTGAGACCCACCCACAGTATGGCATAGATGAATCAACCTGGTAGGGGTAGCTGGCTCCCCCCACACCAGAAGATGTGAGAGCACAGCCTGGCTGAGAGTCAAGCCCTCTAAGGCTGCCCAGCCAGCGCAGTACCTTTACACTCTGCCCACCAGAGGTCAGTAGGGTCTGTAGGAGCAGAGGGGGCACCTGAAGGCGGCTCCACGGCAGTGGCAGGTGGAGCTCTTCTCCGTGATAACAGCCTTGGCCACATGGCAGCTCCCTAAAAGGAAATCCTGCTACACAGCATTTCCGGGATGTGCCTCCTCCCCAGACGGATAAGAGGTTGTGCCAGGCCAGGGGTGTGCCTCTCCTGGGAAGGCTGTGGACGTTTCCAGGGGCAGCCGCCTTATTGTATGGCCAATCCTCAGGACACGATGAGCCAGTTGTGGCAGGTAGTGCCTGTAGGTGCAGGCTTCCCAGGTGGCTCAGAGGTAAAAAAAAAAAAACCCACCTGCCAATGCAGGAGACGTGGGTTCTATCCCTGGGTCAGGAAGATCCCTTGGAGAAGGAAATGGCAACCCACTCCAGTATTCTTGCCTGGAGAATCCCATGGACGGAGAAGCCTGGTGGGCTACAGTCCATAGGGTTGCAAAGAGTCAGACACGACTGAGCCACTAAAAACTGCCTGTAGGTGGGGCATCTATCCTACATGCCCTCTGTCTGGAAGGCTGCAGTCATCTCCACAGGAATAACTGGAACCAAAAATATCACAAGGATGTGTCCACTGGGCCAGAACCTTCCTGGGTGAGGGACGCTGAGGGTGGGGGAGACTTGAAGAGCCATCTATACAAACATCCCCAGGATTTAGAATCAGGACCTCGGTTTGAATCCTGACATGTCCTCTTATTAATCATGACCTTGGGCAAGTTACTCACTCCCCTAAGCCTCACTCTCATAATTAGTATCATGGGGAATAATAATACCTGCTTTTCAGGGTTGTCCTGACCACTTACTCATCCCCATTTGACAAATAGCGGAGGTCCTAGCAAGTCCCATCCTAAATTTGCTACCACAATCAGGGCATACGATGCTTAGATTTAATGCCTGGCACACTCTAAGTGCTGAATTAATGGTAAATTCTCTTTGAATGTCATGCCATGAATTGGGACTCAAGAGAGCAGGCAGTTGGAGGCATTCTAAACAGAAGAGTAGCAGGAGAAAAACACTATTAGGGAAGGTTGCAGTGCAGAGGCAGGATTGAAAAAGGCCAGCCTTATCGTTTCCACAGGGTTATTATGAACATCATAAAGCACAGGCAGAGCAAGAGGCCAAGGGCTGGCTCATCAGGAGTTGAGCCCAGACTGCAGTTGGGGACCGGAAGTAGCAGGAGGGAGGAGGGGCTGGGAGGAATCCTCTCTGCACCCTGGAAGCTGCTGGGCTTCATTTTCAGATCACCTTGCCTGTCTTTGGGCAGTGGTTTCAGGATGTGGGAAAAGGTGTGGGTGTGTCTATACTGCATCGAGGACATGAGCCAGGGTGTTTGAAGGACACGAGAACACAAGGGTATAAAAATGCCACCCTGTGAGTGAGGCCCCATTCCTCTAACCCAGACGAGGGCATCATGAGATGCAAAGACCCCACCATCGTCCTTGAGTCTTTCAGTAAACTGTCAGCCATGAGTTTACCCAGGTCGTTCAGAAACTTGTCTTTTTCAGCCTCTCTCATCAACTGGGATGTTTTCCACATGTTTGCTTCCTTCTAAAGAAATTATTTTCTTAAAAACACACCTCTTAGGACTTCCCTTGTTGTCTTGTGTTTAAGACTCGATGCTCTCAGTGCAGGGGGGTTCCATCCCCAGTTGGGGAATTAGGGTCCCGCACGCCATGTGGCACAGCCATCCTCCCTTCCAAAAAATCAAAGCCAAACAAACAAAAAAACCACGCCTCTCCCAAACTTCACATGATGCCCGTTTTCTAGCGTATCAGCCTTTCCCTCTGCCCACCAGATTGCAGGTGTGTATGTCAGCAGTACACAGCATGGCTGGAGGAAACCAAGGAGATCTTCTAGAAAAGCCCCTTCAGATAATTTTCTAAAAGCTGGCTTAAAACTCAACATTCAAAAAACTAAAATCATGGCATCCAGTACCATCACTTCATGGCAAATAGATGGGGAAACAGTGGAAACAATGGCTGACTTTATTTTTCTGGGCTCCAAAATCACTGCCGATGGTGACTGCAGCCATGAAATTAAAAGACGCTTGCTCCTTGGAAGAAAAGCTATGACCAACCTAGACAGCATATTAAAAAGCAGAGACATTACTGTGCCAACAAAGGTCCATTTAGTCAAAGCTATGGTTTTTTTCAGTAGTCATGTATAGATGAGAGAGTTGGACCATAAAGAAAGCTGAATGCTGAAGAATTGATGCTTTTGAACTGTGGTGTTGGAGAAGACTCTTGAGAGTCCCTTGGACTTCAAGGAGATCCAACCAGTCCATCTTAAAGGAAATCAGTCCTGAATATTCACTGGAAGGACTGATGCTGAAGCTGAAGCTCCAATAATTTGGCCACCTGATGCAAAGAACTGACTTATTGGAAAAGACCCTGATGCTGGGAAAGACTGAAGGCAGGAGGAGAAGGGGACGACAGAGGATGAGATTGTTGGATGGCATCACTGACTCAATGGACATGAGTTTGAGCAAGCTCTGGGAGTTGATGAAAGCCTGGCGTGCTGCAGTCCATGGGGTCACAAAGAGTCGGAAATGACTGAGCAACTGAACTGAACTGAACTGAGACAGACAGAGACATGAAGTGACTTGTTCCCAGCTACTAGGTGGTAGGTAAAACTGGAAATTTCCATAGACATCCGGTCAGAAGACTGACCTGTACTTTTCTTCCCAAGCCAAATGGTTTCCCATTTAGGTTGTATTTTTCTGGACTTCCCTCATTGCCTCTATTCTCTCCATCCCACCCCTCAATTTCTTTTCATTCTGTCTACTTGTTGGGTGCAGGTGCCAAGCTAGCCTAGGCCAATCAGGAGAGCTAGCAGGCAGGAAGTAGAGCAGTGGACCCTGGAGGAGGGCATAGCAACCCACTCCACTATTCTTGCCTGGAGAATCCCATGGACAGAGGAGCCTGGTGGGCTATGTCGGACATGATGGAAGCGACTTAGTATGCATGTAGGTGTTCTGTAACCGGGAAGTTCAGACACCAGTTGTTGCTCTTCCAACCCAGGAGAAAAGAAACCTCTGCCACCATCCCCTGCACCCCTCCACTCCACCCCATGCCCTCTGAGGCCAACGGAAGTGCTAACTGGGAGCCATCTGCTCTTGGCATCAGTCTGAGAACATCCTGGGCAGCTGAGAGCGCAGTGCTGCCCTCCTGTGGTATAGGGGATGGGAACTGGTGAGGGTAACGATGCAGACACAAAGGCTCAATAGGCTCTGAAAGGGGAGGGTTCAAACAGATTTACAAAAGTCCCACTCCCTGCTGGGCACCCATGTCCCACCCAAACCACTTCCCCCCACACACACATCTTCCAGCCGGTGCCTTCTGACCACACCATTCATGGGGTTTAGAGAAGAGGAGAGGCCTGCTGTGTAGTTTGCAGAGAGGCATGACTCTCTGGACTCCCACATCTTCGGGTCACTAGGACTGTTGTCCTTATGGCTCCACACCACCTATTAAGGAGACATTGTAAAACCATGCCTTATTCTATTAGCAGGCCCTGGGCTGAATGACCTGGGGAGTGTACCAAGTTGGAAGTTCTGGTGTGTGTGTCTGGGTTAAAATATTAAAACTTTCTGTTTCCAGGCCAAACTTTGCTCCTATGCTCCAGACCACACATTGTGGCCTCAATTCAAGCACCTCCTGGCCAGCCCCACTTGGCTGTCCCAGAAGCAACTCAAATTTGAAGGCCCAACCACACTAGACTCCTTTCTCTCCCCCTCAAACCCACAGTCTGTCCCTCCCAATGAGCCCTTTCTTGATAAAGGCACTGCTGCTCACCTATGTGGCCAAGCAGGAAACCTGGGCAACCTCTCATCCCACTTGTCCACATGTCTGGGCACCAAGTCAGGCCTCTTCCATTCTGCACGTTTTCACTTCATCAGCCTAGCCCTGCACACCCTGGCAAGACTTGAGGTCAGGCCACCATCACCTGGACATGCAGTCTCAGCCTCTTGATGTGTTTTCCTGCCTCCAGGTCCCCCACCATCCCTACCCACCCACCTCCATTCTCCACCCTGTCCACAACCAGTCCTGAATGATGCGCCCAAGGCAACAGGAAGAAGGCCCTGCCTGACTGAATAGGTCCTTCTCTCGGAGTCTCAGGTACCCGAAGTTCCAGTCAATTCTGGGGACAGACGCTGACTTCACAGCTAGCTCATGCGTGAACACAACCCAGTTTATATGATTTATCCTACTGACATAAGATTTTCCTGGACAGTAAGGACAGAACATGAAGTGAAAAGGAAGTTTTGACACCAATGAGGAAGTCTGGAGCATGCCCAGAATAGGGTGATGCACCTGTCCACAGAGCCAGAGGGCATTCCGGGGATTTGGAGAAGCGGCTTCCAGAAAAGGGGTGGCCTGGGTCCTGCAGGGACCACCGGGAAGGAAGACTACCCTGGCAACGGAGAGGTCTCAGGTGGGCAGCTCCTGCAGTGACTGGGGAGCTCCAGGTCTCTCTGGGGTGGAGTCACTGAAGATTTCCCAGAGGAAAGGTGCTCAGATCTTCCAGAATGTGGTCTGGAGCCTCCTTTCAGAAGAGAGGGAAGAACCGGGGAGAGGAAATTGAGGGTGAGGCTGGAAAAGCAGTTCCCATTCTCCCCCTGAGACTTCTGACCTGAGGAGGTGAGAGCCCCACGTTTCTGCTCTGGGTGGGTGGGGCCTGATTCTCAGAGTCTGAAGGAGGTGTCGCACCTTTCTTTCCTGGTAAGTCTTCACAAAACACAAGGCTCTCTTCCCAACCCCCATCCTCTAGGTCTGCCGGAGAGACAGCCCCCTACAGCAACAGCTCCGCCAGCCCCCCACTATAGTCCTGCAAGATCAGGTTGAAGCCCAAGCCCTCTTTGGCTGCTCAGACAGATTCAGGACACCACCCCGCCAGTCCTCCAGCAAGGTAACACCACTGGACTTCTCGGGAAGGGACCACCATTCTCATCTTTGTACCTCTTGGGTGAAGTGTCCCCTAAACATAACAGGTGCTCAGAAAATTAGCCCTATGCCTCCCTCTGCTCAGCCTACAGCACGCTGCCTTTTTCTCTCCATCCTTGAGCATCCTCTGAAGCCAAGTCCCTCCCCTGCCCTCTGTTGAGATTATATCTTTTTTTAAAAAAAAAAAAAAAGAAAAAGTTTTTTTGGCTGCACTGCATGGCATGTGGGATCCTAGTTACCTGACTAGGGATTGAACCTGTGCCCCCCTGCAGGGGAAGCATGGAGACTTAACCAGTAGACTACCAGGAAAGTCTCAAGAATATACATTTTTACCTTCCCTCCCAGACCTGTTATACAGTGTATGTGACAAATCTGTAAACTACCAAAACCTACAAATTAGAAATCCAAGCATGAATCAACATTGTGGTGCGAGGTCTTTTTTAAAAAGTATTTCTGTTATGTGTATCTCATTGTCCTCCAGATAAAGCCCAGATTCCCACTGTGGCACTCAAGTCACTTCAAGATTTGGCTGCTGCCAAATGGGGAGATGTTGGTCAAAGGGTATGAATTTCCAGGTATGAATCAGTTCTGGGGATCTAATATATTGCCTGCTGACTATGGCTAATCATAGTGCATTACATACTTGAAAATTGTTAAGAAAATAGATCTTAAATGTTCTCAGCACAAAAACAAAATGGTAATTATGTGACATGATGAAGGCATTTGCTAACACTAGTGATGGTAATCACTTTGCAATACGAAAGTGTACCAAACCATCATGTCCTATACCCTGGTCCTCTGTCTGTGACACCTGATTATAATTGTTTTATTATTTGGAAATAATTTCAAATTTTAAAATGTTGTGCAAATAAAAATAGCACTAGGAACACTTGTATACCCTTTACCCAGATTCACCTATTGTTAAAATTTTATCCCGTTTCCATTATCATTTGGCTTTTCTCTCCACACACACACACACTCTGTATGTACAGTTGACCCTTGCAAAACATAGGGTTAGGGGCGCTGACCATCTGAGCAGTCAAAAAATCTGAAAATCCATGTATAATTTAGAGTATCTGTATAACTTATACATATATGTGTTTCCTCTGTGTCTGCATTTCTACACCCAAGAATTGTGTAGTACAGTAGTATTGACTGTTGAAAAAAATCCCCATATAAATGAATCCGTGCAGTTCAAACATATGTTGTTCATAGGCCAACTGTACATCTTCAAGGGCTGTCTCTGTTTCTGTCTGTCTCTCTCCATCTATCTCTATCCATATATACACACTTAATTATGTATATACAGTATATGGCACATACCATACACATATATACATATTTGTATATCCATCTTTTACACACTCATACACACTTTTTCGGAGCCATTTGAGAGTAAGGAGTACACATCATGACCCTTTACGCCTCCACTTCAGTTTCTATCTCCCAAGCACAGAGGCATCCCCTCTGCCACAGCCATGGCCCAGCTCTCAGTTCATGAATTGAACACGGTCACAGTACTTGCCTCTACTGTCCGTATTTTTCTTTTGTCAGGTAACACACTGATGTCCTTCAGGACATTCCTCCCTGTCTAGTACCAGAATTACTCTAGGGTCGGGTATTGAACTGAGTTGCTCCTTCTTTAGCTTTCATTAAACTGGAACATTCCACAGCATTTTGGGGGTCTTTTATGACCCAGTGATTTCTGAAGACTACAGTTCCTTCTCCTGCTAGCACTTTTAACATAATGAATGCTCCTCATGTTGTTTCCTCATGAGTCAACTGGGGTCGTGCCTCTCTGCTGGCACGCTGCTGTGGAGCTAATGTTCTTTCTGATGTGGAGGTACTCAGTGTACGTCTGTCTCTCATTGGTGATTTTAATTTTGATCACGAGTTCAAGGTGGTGCCTGATTTCTCTACTCTATTGTTTAGCTGCTCAGTCATGTCCGACTCTTTGCGACCCCATGGACTGCAGCATGCTGGGCTTCTCAGTCCATCACCAACTCCCGGAGTTTGCTCAAACTCATGTCCATCGAGTCAGTGACACTTGACTTTATACCTACTCTTCAATCTCTCCCTTGCCCATAATAAGCAGCCTGTGGGGAGACACTTTAAGATCATGCAAATATCCTGCTTCTCATTAAAATCTCCACTAAATTTAGCATCTATGGATGGTTTTTGTCCAATCTAATCTGTACAATGATTGCCGTAAAATGATGCATTTCCAGTTCCCACACTCCCTCCATCCACATTTACCAGGGTCAACTGTATTTTAAAATGTGTGTGTGGAGAAAGAGCCCAAATGATAAAGGAAACAGGACAAAATTTTAATTTTAAAATTTACCACTCTAAAAAAAAAAAAAATTTACCACTCTAGGGGACTTCACTAGTGGTCCAGTGGTTAAGACTCTGTGCTTCCACTCAGGGTGCACCAGTTCAGTCCCTGATCAGGGACCTAAGATCCCCACCATGCCACAGTTTGGCAAAAATAAATAAATAAATAAATTAATTAATAAATTTAAAAATAAAATAAAATTTACCACTCTAACCATTTTGAGCCACTTTTGGTTCACCATACCTTCTAAGGGCTTCCCTGATAGCTCAGTTGGTAACAAATCCACCTGCAATGCAGGAGACTCGGGTTCAATTCCTGGGTCGGGAAGATCCCCTGGAGAAGGGATAGGCTACCCATGCCAGTATTCATGGGCTTCCCTAGTGGCTCAGATGATAAAGAATCCGTCTGCAATGTGGGAGACCTGGATTCGATCCCTGGGTTGGGAAGATCCCCTGGAGGAGGAAAAGGCTACCCACTCCAGTATTCTGGCCTGGAGAATTCCATGGACTGTATAGTCCATGAGGGCAAAAAGGGTCAGACATGACTGAGCGGCTTTCACTTTCACACCTGCTAAGGACTCTTGGCTAATTCCTATTCACCCTTCAGTCTGGGCTACCGCAAATGGTGGTGTGCAACTGCAGGGGGCACCCTTTACATTGTAGCCATGCCCAGTGGCAGCCGGGGGTCTTGGTTTCTTGGAATTTCCTGTTGGAAGCTTTCCCAGATTCCCCAAGTGTCAATTAGGCAATCCTGCTCTTTGCTTCCAATGCTCTGTCTGCTGACCCCATCAGCATCCTTGTCACGTTATATTATCATTGTCTTCTTACTTCTCTGCTTCCCTCATTGGGAAACGAACTTGTCAAGGGTAGAACTTTCTCTTTCTCCTTCTCTGCTGTGCCCCACCCAGAAGATATATTCATCAAATGTCAGAGCAGTTAAAGAGGTGGGTCTCGTATTACAGCTAGTTACCTATATATATGGCTGGCTTCTCCGGTAGAGGACAAAGTCTTTAAGGGCAAGGACCACACTTAATTCATCTCTGTATCCTCTGCCCCTCCCCTTAGTACTTGGCACGGGGCCTCGTTTGTAACAGGTGTGGAAAGAACCTTTGTTGAATGAGTCCTCATGTGTATACTGGTCGTTAAGGAAACGTGTTTGCTCCCTTTCCACAGAACTGCACTGAACTCTGTGGGAAACGCCTGTAAACCACGTGCTGAGCCCTTTGTACCCCGCTCTTCTAGCCCAGCTGGGCCCAGCCCTGCCTGGTCACAAGGCACCGGGAACGCAGGGGCCTGTGGTGGGGGTCACCAGGGTTCTTGTTACTGAGGCGACTCTGAGAGTGACTGAGGGCTGTCAGGGACCCATCCTGAGGCCTGAAGCCTTCCCAGACGACAGTCCCTGGCTCCTCCCAGGGACCCTTCCCAGGAGCTCCTGGCTGAACTATACACAGTTGGCAAGCTGATCTTGGATGCCTTTCTGGTGCTAGACCATTTGGAAGGCACGCTGCTCTGTGGCTGGGTTGACGCAGAAGCAGGAGAGACCCAGTGAGACAGCCTAGGAGGAGCTGGGCTGACCACCGGTCCCTTTTGTCTGGAGCTTAGCCTGCCACTCAGGCAGAATGACCTCTGATGACTGCCCAGATCTGGACCTGGATTCCAGGTTTTCATCTTGCTCGGCAGCCCCTCAGAGTGGAGGCCCGTTGCCATAGCAGCACATACATCTTTGGGGAGGCTGAGCCATGCCCCCAGCTTGGCAACTAGAACAACTCTTCCCAGAAGGCACTGGCTGGGGAAGCTCTGGAGAATGCTCAGCTCAGCCCCCTAGAGGCAGAGTGGAGCCTCAAGAGCAGCCCCAGGCAGGAGTCAGCGTAGTGAGACAA
Organism: Cervus elaphus; assembly: GCF_910594005.1. Lineage (NCBI taxonomy): Eukaryota > Metazoa > Chordata > Mammalia > Artiodactyla > Cervidae > Cervus > Cervus elaphus. The sequence goes on along the minus strand of NC_057848.1, from coordinate 42,561,684 downwards.
CTCCAGCTTTATGCTGAAATTTTAGCCTAGATATCAGCTGTTCTTTAGGTTTTCCTCTCTATGTAAGACAGCACTCAGTTTTTTCCCAGTAGGAAAAAAAATTGCACCCAGGGGCCCAAGATCAGCTAAGTGAAACTCTTGAAACTTACAGCTAGGGAATGGCTAAATTCAGGAAAATAGATATAACATGGGAACCACTAACATTAAAAGTTTTATTTTTTATTTCAAAAGCACTTATATAGCATTAACAGTGTGCCAGGGACTGTTTTAAATGCTTCACAATCTAACTCATTACATTCTCAAGACAATCTTTTAAAGTAAGTACAGTTATCATGCCCATTTTTACATTTGAAGAAAACCTAGGCACAGAGAGGTTACATAACTTGCCTAAGGTCACACAGCTGATCAGTGGCAGAGTCAGGACTCCAGCCCAGGTAGTGTGACCCCAGACCCTGTTCTCTTTACCCTTCTGTCCTGCTGCCCCCCTGGGTTTGCAAACCTTGTAAGCACAGAGCAGGATAAGGAGTGGCCCTTCTCCCTCAGCACCCTCCTTTCTTCCTTGGGCACTTTCATTACAGATCAAGTGGAGTCCAGCCTGTCCACTACTCACATGAGGAGGAGTGAGCGAGACAGCAAGAGTGTGAGAGAGTGAGAATGCGAATGAAGGCACTCTCTGAATGCTTGGATGCTTCTGGAAAAGCCAGCTCTGGCAGGGGCTGAGACATACCGCCATGGTTCCGAAACTCCTGCATTTTATTTCCTGAGCCAAAATTCTGAGCTGAATGTGCTTAGAGACTCCCCAGAGATGAGCATGGCATCTCTTTAACCCTAGCCTCAAGCAACAACCACCACCAAAGAGCAGCCAGAGCTAAGCTTTGGCTTGACACTAAACAGCAGGGAAGAAAGTGAGTGCACCAGGATGGCGTTTCTGAGCTTGCTGTTTACAGTCAGCAAGGCCCCAGTGACCTCTTCATAAAGCTTAGTCCTGAGAAAGCACAGTCAGAGGCCAAATGGGTAACATGTTGGTATGCCTGTGGGAACCTCAACTAGACAGAATGGACTCCCAGGGCATGGGTGAGGGCAACAAACTTTGGAGCAAACAATCCTGCAACCAACATACTTTTTTGCAGGCCTGTGTGTCTGGCCCTCTTCTGGGCACCGGGAATACAAATGTGAGTAAGAATGCTACCATTTGTGCTGACCTCTTGCATGCTCGTGTCTACAAAGATGATCCCTGGTGGGTGGGTGGGGTACCGGTGGGATCTGGGGACAGAGATCACTTGGGGGTAGTTAGGGACCCGTGGTGGGAGGATGACAATGTTGCCACTGCAAACCCTTTCTGCCTTGTGAGTTTTGTCTCAGAGGCACATGTTACCTGTATATGACCTCTGCAAAAAATAAATAACATAAGAGTGAGAGAGAAACATGAAGATGAGTAAATAGGAAAGTCAACAGCAGGATAAGGGCTCACAAGGACATGTTCAAAGAGCTGTGGGTTGTGGGTAATGGAAGAACCCGGACAGAAAGACTGAATTTACCAATTTGTCCTCCTGGCTTGGGACACAGGCCAGGCTTTAGCCATGCCGGTTATTTTCAAGAGGTTTTTTTTACAATGTCCTCACTAGAGAAAAAAAAAAAGTGTGTTTTCTAGTCTTTTTTTTTTTTCTTCCCCCAAACATGTTCTATGAAGAAACTACAAACCTGACAAGAATGCGGAGGCAGGTGAGGCCTGCCCAAGACAGAAGGGATTTTTGTCCTTTCGCAGCTTTGGCCTCCTCCTCCCTGTTTCGTGGACAAAGGTAACTGCGTGGTAAGAACCATTCACCTGGCAAACACACACGGCTCCCCAGCCAGGCCTGGCCCAGGCACAGAGAAGTGTCTCTCAACAGGCTGGGTGTCTGGCTGGTCGTCGGCCAATGCTGCCTGCTCCCTGAGTCTCACCGGGCTGAGGAGCTGGCCCAAGCCTGAGAACAAGGGTCAAAAAAGCAGGTTCTGGTGGTTTTCAGGGTAACAAATGGACATCGTCAATTTTCTAGTGTGGAGTACTTTTTTTCTGGATTGTATGCTGACAGTTTTCAATCCTGGTCTGACTTTCCCTCACATGCCCCTCGCTACCTGCCAGCTTCCTTTCTCACTATGATCACTACCCTTACGGAACGCTCTTATGGGCCAGGCTCAGGCTAAGTGCTTTACATGTATTTTATTTCATGCAGTCCTCACAAACACCCAGTGAGGAAGGGACTGTGGCCCTCTTGGCTTTATAGATAAAGAGACTCAGCCTCAGAGAGACAAACAGCTAGTAAGTGGTGGTGACCAGACAGTGGTTACAAGCCTATAACCACTGTGCTATTAAGGCTTTTAAGCACTCTGCGGTACTGCCTCTCATAAAGTTAATTTTAATATTAGCCTAATCCAACCCTATTTAGGAAGGGAAGTGTGCTGCCAAAAAATCACTTATGATATCCTAAAGTTAAATATAAAAGTTTTTCTGTGATTTCTTGTTTGGGGCTATTTAGGCCAAGGCTTTCCTCCAAGGGCCTAGGTACCCAAGGGTTATGTGGGTGCATACCATTTCGGTAGACAGGAAATGAGCCCAGCTCAGCTGGCCCTGAATCAGGGCCTGAAAAAAGATCTCTTTATAAGATCAGCATGGAAATGAAAGCCTTTAGACCAGGCCCCAGGGACTAAAAAATGCCAAGAGTCTTTCCAGTTTATTGCCCCTGGGTTGGGGTGGGGAGGGTACTGCCTGGGGATGAGCATTTTGTAGCTGATAGCTGAGGCTTTTGTGGGTGAGAAGCCAACTTCTAGGTCCCATTGGGTCATCACCTTGGAACTGTAGATGCGCATTTAGGATTCAGAACAAAGAAACTTTCTCACTCCCTTATTCTGTATTCTCGGTTTAGTCCCACAGTGGGTACTCCTGCAGGCAGACAGTCCCTGGGACTCTTCTCCTTCTTAGCTTGCTGTCCTGGTGGTTAATTCTGTGTAGACTAGGCTGAGGGATAGCTAGTGAAACATTGTTTCTAGATGTGTCTGTTAGGGTGTCTCTGGAAGAGATTAGCCTTTGAATCAGTTGTAGAAATAAAAAAGGCAAACCTCCCCAGTGTAGGCGGGCATTATCCAATCTGTTGAAGGTCCCCCACCCTCCTACCAAAAAGGACAAAAGGCAGAAAAAACAGTCAAATTTGCTCTTTTTGATTTGTCCATCTTCTACTGGGCTCAGACACGGATGCTCCTGATTCTTGGGCTTTTAGACTTGGACCTAGACTTATACCATTGACCTGGCTCTCAGGTCTTAAGACTCTAACTGAGTTACATCACCAGTTTGCAGATGGAAGGTCTTGGGACTTCTTGGCCTCCATAATCACATGAAGGTGAAAAAGTGTTAGTCGCTCAGTCGTGTCCAACTCTTTGTGACCTCATGGTCTGTAGCCCGCCAGGCTTCTCTCTCTATGGAATTCTCCAGGCAAGAATACTGGAGTGGGAAGCCATTCCTTCCTCAAGGGGATCTTCCCGACCCAGGGATTGAATCCGGGTCTCCTGCATGGCAGGCAGATTCTTTACCATCTGAGTCACTAGGGATCACATGAGCCAATGTCTATTATAATATATACACACATTCTGTTTCTCTGGAGAACCCAGACTAATAGACTTACTCTCATGGATTTGCATTCATCTTCTAACATGCTGAGGCTGGACACCAAAAGACTTTTCTAGCAATAGTCACTGGAGACACTCTCTCCCTCATATCTCTTCCCTGGCTTCTTCCTGCTGAGGTAAGGACTCAACTGCCTCCCAGGCCGGCCCGAGGGTCCTGCTGCACCAACCCCAGGGCAGCAGCCCTGTCCTTGCTAGCACAGACACAGTGGGCCAATCTGTAAACTCGCCCACCAAGTCCGAGGACATCCACTCTTTCCCTCTTCCTGGAATGCCCTCCCCACTCTGCTCTCCCCACTCCTGCCTCTTCACCTTCAATGACTCACGGTAAAACCTACCTCCTATGCACCTGCCATTGTGTCTTCCAAGTTTTTTCTGTATTCAATATGTAGCCCATTGCTTTCTTATGACTATTAACAATAACAAAATCTTCAGGGGATTTCCCTAGTGGTCCAGTGGTTAAGAATCCATACTTCTACTGCAGGAGACATGGATTTGATCCCTGGTCAAAGAACTAAGATTTCATATGCTACGTGGTGCAGTAAAAAAAAACTAACCAGACAAAAACAAAAGAAAACAACACAAAAATCCTAAGGACTTCAGCTAACACTCACTGAGAGCTGTTGTTAGACTTTCTTTCATTTACACATTATCTCATTGAAATCCTACAGCCACACTATAAGACAGGTGCAATAACAATTACTCTCCCCATTTTCCAGGTGAGGAAACTAAGACTCAGGGAAATTAAATATCTTGTCCTAGGACATAGAGCTAAGAAGTGGTAGACCTGGATCTGAACCTAGGTCTCTCGGATCCCAGAGCCATTCTTTGAATGAATGTGAGTTTACCTGTTCTCTTCCATTAGATTCAGTTCGTTAAGGGAGTCTTTTGTTTCTTCCGGATTTTTCCTCCAAACACCCAGTCCTGAGCTCTGCTTGGAGTGGGCAGTTGCCCAATTGATCTCAGTTTGCAGGAGCTCTGCTCTCACCATCACACCCCGCTGGGCATCAGCCTCTGCTTCTATTTAGCTCTGAGAGGGAGATGCAAACAGCAAGGCAGCCAGGAGCTAGAAGCAGGAGGCAGCGGCAAGTGTGACCAATGACCAATGATCCCCCTGAAGTCAGGCAATGGCTCCGTGGCTTCCTGCTGCTCACCTCGTGGCCACATCACACTGCACATCTCTGGCAGTGCAGCTAATGAGGCAGGGAAAATAAATGACACCTGACACTGACATCCTGTTCGTGCTTGTGCTTGTTTGGACAGCTGGGCTATCTATGTAGGAAGATCACCTTGTAATATCACTACATTTCAACAGCAACCAGACTCTGCCAGACATCATCTGCCCCCTTGTGGACTGTGCTCCTCTGACACTTGGGGAGAAGAGGAGAGGAAAACAGACGCAGTCTCTAAAATTCCTGGAAAAATACCATTGTCTGAAAATCATGCAGGGCCTGGGAACTGGTGATGTTCACTGACCAGGGACAACAGAAGCCCTTCTGAGCCTTCTGGGTTCTTCTACTCTGACTGGGGCTCCCGACAGCACCTGGCTCCTCACACTTTGCAGTAAAACCCACTTAGCAGGTCTCTGCATCTTTCTGACCTCATACCTGTCTCCCCTTTTAGTCTGCAGCCAGCTCTCAGCAGTCTCCTTTCAAAAATAAGTCCCCTTCCTGCTCCTTTTCCCATCATTCCGTTCTTTCCGTCTCCACTGCCCCCGCCCTAGCTTGTCCTAATCCCCTGCCAGTTAAAGCAGCCTCCACGCCTGCACCTCCTCCCCTCCCGCCCTGCAGCCCTCGCCTCACCCCACTTTGCATAGGAGGTTCGCGCTGCCAACAGGGTTCAAGTTCAAAATCCCCAACCTTCCTCTTAGCCGAAATTACTGACTGATGGCCTATTGTATACAAAGTGCTCCTTAGAAATCTGTTCCAACCTCAGGGCTGGAATCACAATGGCTACCAACAGTTTCTGAGGGTTGCCACAGGCACTTTATACACATTCTGTCCTTGAATCTTCAGGACAATTCTGCGAGGTATTATTATCAGAATGGAAAATGAGTCTCAGAGATGTTAGACAAGTCAGTGTCCCTCTAATCTCCATTTGTCTCTCCCGACTTGTGAGGTGTGGGAAGCTTTGGTCTCCACTTGATAAATTCATTCATCTCCCTCCCTTTCTCCCCTCCCTTCCACCCCTCCAACTTTCCTCCCTCCCTTCCTCCCTTCCCTCCACACTTATCAAGATTCTACTACACTATGTGCCAAGGACTGTGCTAGTCACTGGGGGTACAATAGTGAGCAAAAAACTACACTCTGGCACTTGCAGTTTGCAACCATTCATTCCTTCCTGCCTTGCACCTTTACTCAGGCCATTCCTCTGTCTAGATGGTCTTCCTTGTACTTCTTTACCAAAATCCAATCCAATCCTCAAAGCTGATCTCGAGTCTGAGTCTCGTGCCTGCTGGGGAGCCTTGCCTGACCATCCACCCATAGTGATTGCTGGTGTCATTCAACACTTACCTTCTGAACAAGTCACTTGACACATGCAAGACCTTCTTGTATTCTTAACTTCCACATTTATGCGTGGATCTTGTAACCCTGACTTTGTTGCAGGGAGGAAGCCAATTCTGACTCCATGTTGGAACTGTTTCTTTGACTTGCTTTTCATTGCTAATCATACAGAATGGTTAGCCTCAGAGAATGCTGCCCCTCTGCCTAACTGTTAAACTAAAGTGCCTTTGTTCAGAACCCTGTGCACCCGGCAAGAAGGAAGAAATTAACACATCCCCTGCCTGAGGCTTGCCATTCTAGGGATGTTTGCAAAATTAATGGCCTTTTTACTTTGCTTCCTCCCCTACCCTCATCTCTGATCTATCAAAGAACCTGGCATCCAGACCCCAAAAAGATGGTTATTTTGAGGCACTACCCTGCCATCTTCTCAGTCTGCCGGCTCTCCTTGCCTCAACACCTCATCTCTTGGATTCATTGGCCTGTCATGCAGCAGGTTGAGCGAGCTTGGACTCTGTAACAACTTGACTGTTCATCTCATAATGGGAAACATTTTCACTCCTCAAGAAGCATTTATCCGAGCACCTACTATGTATTTTTAGCCGTGCAGAAAGTGATAAACCTTTGTGGAGCATCTTTGAATTAACAAAAAGTTTTCATAATTAATCATTTGATTGTCACAAAATGCTACCACTTCCATTTTATTTTGTGACTTAGAAATGGTAATTTAGATTACTTAATAAATATATTCTCCTCATGAAAGTGGAAATACTATAGGTCTGGCTACCATACTTGTTGACCACCCCTATGCCTTCCCATTCCAGATTCTCTTAGAGATACAGATGAAGAAGACACTGAGGCTCAGAGAAGTGACCAAGGTCACACAGCGAGTGTGTGGCGATTTTCTGACTCTAAATCTCTTGTTTCCATTTTTCCACGCTGCATCCCATGAGGAAAAGGACCCTGTTTACATATCTGTGTCCCGGGTGCTGTGCATGGTGCTCTGCACTGAAGCTGGGACTCAGCAGATATTTCCATTGTCAGTGGGCTTTCCCACACACCGGTTTCCTCTGCACAAGGCACTCACTGCCTCTGGAGGAGGGCTATACCAGTCCCACCCGGTTAGTGAAGGCTCACGTGTCAAGTGAGCACACGCAGACATCCTGCTAGGCGCCCCTTCTGCCGCCTCCGTGCTCTGACATCGAGGACCCCGACACTCTCCTGGGGAGTCATTACAGTGGGACTTCATGGAGGTGAGTCAAGTGTTCTCTGGGCACTCGCTCTGTGGCTACCAGTGTGCCAGGGGCCGCGTGTGGTGGTGAGGAGGGCTGATATTTCAACCCTTCTGATACTGTTGTGGAGCCAAGACTTCCCAGGACACCAGACACACTTAGCGAGCCAGCCGGCACATATCCGAGTTCTAAATTATACAAGCGTGGATGATGCTTTGGGGGATCAGGGGAGGAAGAGTATGGCCACAGTGGTCAGAGCAGGATACTTGGAGGAAGTGGGCTGGCCCAAGCTGGGTGAAGAGCAGCCGGCGTGGAGGGCGCCGCAACCCCGCCGCCCCGCCCCCAGCCCCGACCCAGGCAGCAGTGCCCGGCGGAGCAGAGACGCAGCGCGCCCTCTGCAGGCAGCTGCGAGGAGGCTACTGAGCCCGGAGAGGCGAGTTCGCCATTGGTCGCGGCGGCGGCTGCGCGGCGGGTCTCCCAGCCTGTATCTGTTAGCCAGCCTTGCATTTCCAGCAGCTTTCAGTCGCCATCAGGTCCACGACAGCCTCGTTTTCCCCTCAGGGCGTGCCCAGCCCTCCTGTCTCTTAGTTGCCTGCAGTCGCCTCCGTGGCAGGAGGGGACATCTCCCTCTGCTACTGCCTCCACTTCCCATCCGCCGCAAAGACTATTGTCGCCAACACGCCGAGAGCGCCCACTACAATGTTTCCCTTGAAAAATCCGGCACCTAAACGGACGATGCTGGCGGTCTCCAGAGAACCCCGTGGTCATTTCACATCTAAGCACAAATTCTGTGCCCAGCTCAGTTCCAGGAGCCTCCCAAGTACTAACTCATAGTACTTAGCACAATAGTTCTGTTCTTGACCCTAGTTTACCGCTGAGCAAGCTAAGGCACTGAGAACTTAGTACCTTGCCCACCTCCTGGCCTCACACCTGGAAAGAAGAAGAGCCATCCTCTAATCACTACACCAAGGCGTCTCCTGACGCTGCAGACATCAGGTCCTTCCCCACCCAGGCGGATGGTTCCCTTCATACCACTCTCCTTCCTCGGGACTCCCCGGTCATTTTCCAGGAACCACATCATCTCCTGGCCCTGACTTACATGGGGGGCTGAGCTCTGCTTTCAGGGTTTTTAGCTGCAGGTGCTATTTATAAACATATGTGGCTTGCCTCAGTTATCCTCATCTGGAAAATGGTAATCACAGCACCTGCATCAAAAAGCAGCTGAAAGGATTAAATAAGAGAACCCACATACCACTGGAAGAGTGTCTGACCCACAATAAAAAGCTCAAGAAGTGACAATGGGTGAGCAATAAGAGACAGAATCCCTGGGGGCTTCCCACTCACTTTCAAAACAGGGAGCAAACGCACTTGCCTTCAGAGTAGATCAGAGGGTCACCTTCACTCTAGGGTTCTCTTCGGCTTTCTGTGGCCGGGGCTGTCTTGGAAGCTGGGAACATCAGGCCCAGGCACAGGAGTATGTCTGGTCTAATCAGCCCTAATATATCACGTGGGTGTGCAGTCGGTACAGCTCTGATGGCAGCGTCCTCAGGTGCCCCAGTAACATGCCTATTCCTCTCCCTTGGAGTGGCCTGAGTCATGTTGTGTGACAGTCAGTGTTCAGCACTGTCACCATCACAACCAGATATCCATCGGATCCGTGTTTGGGGTTCATGATCGAATAGGCAGCATATATTCCCAGGAAGCTAGGGGCACTTGCTATGGAGTCATATCTCTTTTTCACATAGATTTGGGGAAGGGGGGTTTCCAAGGCCCTGGCTCTAGCATGGACCACATAGCAGCAATACAGGAACACGGTGATTCCCCAATCCCTGCTGTATCCAGAGCCTCCCTCTAAGCCCAGGAGCTGGGCAAACAATAGATGCCAGTCAAGAAGGCCCAATGCAACATATTACTGCAGAGTTGTTCCCAGGGTGTAAGAGGCTGGATCCAGTCAAAATTTACTCCTGCAGATCAATAACCAAGGAGCAAAGTTCACACGTTCATTCATCTCTCTCTCTAATGGACATTTACCACACAAAGTTTTCTGCTCCATGTTAGGAATGTTAAGAGGAACAAGACACAGTCCCTAATGGGGCCAGACAAATACTTAGTCATTTTACAATGACACAAACATTAGAGTTCACTCACTTAATTATTTCTTGAATACCTACTGTGTGCCAGGCACTATTCCAGGCACTGGGGATACAACCATGAATTGAGCATAAATAGACTACTTTAGCAGTTCAGAGGAAAGGGCAGCAAGCACTGGCTAGTGGAGTCTGGGAAGACTTGTGGAAAAAGGGGTGATCTCAACTGGGTCTTGAAGGACTGTGCCTTGGCAGAGAGGTAGGGAAAGGCAGTTTGTGGGTGGGGTGGGGGGCGGGGTGGCGAGTAACTGGACAAAACTGCTCTCCATTTCAGTAAACAAAGAATGTTGCCTGCCATTAAGCCATCAGCCACTGCAGTTGCCACCCTCCCACATTAACATAGTGTGCCCTGGGGGAGGAATTCAGAATTGAGAAAAAGAAGATACCAACCCTAGATGCATATCTGAGGAAAAATTTCAATGAGCCCAGATTCCTGCATCTGCTATACATACAAAAGTGCTACAATCATTAACTTGAGATGTCTGTTTTTTTGTAATTAGCAGTAATCTTCTGATGTTTGACTATATATTTTTTTTCCAGCAAAAACTCCATTGTATTCTGGCTTCTCCTTTGCCTTTCTGGAACATTTCCTAGGAGCTATGTGAGAGGCCATCTCCTTGAGTATGGTCCTCAAAAAGGTCCCTGAATAAAACAAACCTCACACCTTTTAGGTCGTGGTTTTTCTGCAGTAATAGTACATCAAATCTTAGAAATATGAGCATGAACACCTGGTGAGGGAATGGCAAATGGTTTGGTTTGGGACTTTGGAGCATGCACGGATGTAGCAGAACAAAAGGCACAAGTTACTGTCTCTCCATAGATGGTTCGATCAGCTAAAATAGACCAGCGCCCTGGTGTCAGCATTTTTCTGAGACCTGCACCCCACCCTTGGCAAGAGGTGAGGGGGCGCCAAACACCACCTGGTTATGGGGTTGTGTTAGTTGGGTTGAGCCTTACCCAATGGTCCAATAACACAATAGCCCCTGCCGCAGGCAAGTAACCTTAGTAGGGGGCTCAGCATTCCTTGCTAAGAGCCTTCTTTTAAAAGGAGGGTCTGTCCTGAAAAAGTTAAAGAAATCTGAATAAATCAAATGTAGCTTTAGGTTAAAATAATTATTCTTGAACAATAATTCTTAAATTGGCTGGAATAGTAAATAACTCATATTCTAAAAATGAACTCTGTAAACAGTGCTTTCTTTGGTTATTACAATTTCTATTTAATATTTGTCAAGTGGTTGTCTGTGGTTGAAACTAGTCAGTTTTCATATTTTAATATATCATGACTCAAAATAAATAGTTGGACAGGCTCACCTTAAAGTTCTCTTTGAAAGTCAAGGACAGCTCAGAGTGCGTTACCTCACCTCTTAAAGCCTCAGTTTCATCAACTGTAAAATGGAGCTTATAATAATACCTACTACTCAGGACTATTGAGAGAATCAGGAGAGTTAATCCAGGCAAAGTGAATAGCACAACATTGGCATATAGGAGGTCAAAATAATTAGTTATGATCGTGCTTCTGTAGTTTTAGAGAAATCATAGTATTTGGTTGTATTGACTATTTAATCAGCAGAAGCAGGCTTAACAATCCAATCTGTCTAGCTCTAAAAATTCTGAAGAGTCACAGCCCTTGGTAGAAGATTTAAGAAATGATGTTGCAGCTGATACTGTTAAAAAACACACACACACAAACACATATGTGTGTGTATAACTTTACTGTACATCTGAAACTAACACATGGTAAATCAGCAATATTTCAACAAAAATTTTTTTTAAATGGGGACTTTCTTGCTTATCCAGTGGTCAAGAATCCATCTGCCAATGCAGGGAACACAGGTTTGATCCATGGTCGGGGAAGATTCCACATGGTGTGGGGCAACAAAGCCTGTGTGCCCCAACTACTGAAACCAGTGCACCCTAGAACCTGTGCTCCACAATGAGAAAAGCCACCATAATGAGAAGCCTGAGCACTGCAACCAGAGAGTAGCCCCTGCATGCCGCAACTAGAGAAAGTCCATGCACAGCAACAGAGATCCAGCCAAAAACAAATAAATAAATGAAAATGATATTGTAACCCAAACAAGAAAAGTTGACCTCCAATTTTCCTGGTAGACAGACTGAGGCACTAATCCATGATGAGCTCTGATGTGACCTAAGAGAGACAGGGAAGCATGGAGCTGAAGTGGGATTACAATTTCAGTGGCCAAACTCCCAGCTATCTATCCTAACTGGCAAGCAGCATGCTTTTACCCAGAAGTCCAAGCCCCCGGCCTCTGACCTTCACTTCTAGGGTCAGCCCACTACAAGGCTCAGATTTTATAATAAAGGGACTCTTGACTCCTGAACTGAATTGCAAAAGTGAAAGATCTTTTGCTTCCAAAGGTCTCAGTGTTGCCTCTCCCCAGCAGCTTCTTTCCCTAGGGAGTCACACCATAGACTTGGGTAATCAGGCAAGGACCTCGTGGATTCCTTGAAATACTGTAAGAACAAAGGGAACCCTGGTGATCACATAGCACTCCTGGGCCAGCAGGGCAGTGGGGGTCTGGGTGTGAAGCAGGATGAATTTTTTTTGGCCTCTGCTCCCTTGAATAACCAGAATTGTAAAATAAGTGCTCTAACTTAAGAGCTCAGGATTACCAACATAACCACATGTTCCTATTCAGTGCATTCCCAGTGTTTTTTTCTTTACAACCTTTTCTTTCTTTGTGTGTGTGTGGGAGAGAGAGAGAGATTCACTTTCTATGGGACATGTGGCATTTTCTCGACTGTTTTAGAAATCCGTAGGTCAGGGATAAGTCCATTACATCAGTCTCCCATGGATGAAACAAAACTCATTTAAGGCATTCCAATAAAACAGTAACACTCGTTATTATTGTTTAGTTGCTAAGTCGTGTCCGACTGTTTGTGACCCATGGACTGTAGCCCACCAGGCTCCTCTGTCCATGGGATTTCTCAGGGAAGAATACTGGAGTGAGTTGCCATTTCCTTCTCCAGGGGATCTACCCAGAGATCAAACCCATGTCTTCTGCATTGGCAGGCAGATTCTTTACCACTGAGCTACCAGGGAAGCCCAGTAACAGTTGTAATAACAGCAAAATTGTGTAAAGCAGGTGTCCACATTGTTCTAAGCACTTTACACATATTAACCCTGTTAATCTTCATGAGGTAGGTACTGTTGTTATCTGTGTATGACAGATGGGGAAACTGAGGCAGAAAGCAGTTAGGTAAAAATTGGATAGTTGTCAAATGAGAAAGTTTGGTCTTTGAAAATGAGACCTCAGCAGAAACGAACAACATGGTGAAGCAACAATGTGTGTTGTGTGTGTGTTAGCTGCTTAGTTGTGTCTGACTCTTTGCTACCCCATGGAGTGTAGCTCTCCAGCCTCCTCTGTCCATGGAATTCTCTAGGCAAGAATGCTGGGGTGGGTTGCCATTTCCTTCTCCAGGGGATCTTCCCCATCCAGGGATCGAACCTCGGTCTCCTGCATTGCAGGCAGATTCTTTATCATCTGAGTCACCGAGGAAGCCCTCAAAGCAACTATACTTGAGTTAAAAAAAGAAAAGAAAAAAAGAAAATGAGACCTCCAGTCCAGAAGAGTCTTATGAGCAAGTCCTGGGCGAGAAGATGGGGAGCAGTGAGGAGACCAGGTGAGAAGGAAGTCCCAGACCTGGGCGATGCCTCTGCCTTCATGTACAGGGTTGCCTCCAAATTCCTTCATCTATTCCAGCTCCACCAGCAGGCGTAGATGCAGGTTTTGTGGAGATATCAGTTTATATAATTATATTATTTGGGTGCCCCTTTTTAAAAAACACAAACATATCTTTTGAACATTTTACAAAACCCAGTGACCAAATGAATATATTGCTGTGGCACCTCCGAGGGCTGGGAAGGGGTCCATGCAATGGGTGGCTTCAAGGCTGAAGCATCATTAGGTTCTCGGCAAGTCTCTCTCCATTAGGAGAGAGTACATTTGCTCCTCGCCCAGCAGGGCATTGGAAGCTCATTTAGACAAGCATTTCCCTTTGCACTCCCAAACACGAAACCCTAGGAAGCTGATCTGTCAATAGCGGTCAAGCAAAGACTTTGCCCTTGTTATGTCTTTATGGCCACAATCATCTCCATTGTGGGAGTGAAAACATTAGAGATGGTAAAACGTGTCTTGTGATTAGATCCCAGAAGTTCCCTTAAATCTCAATAGTGCTAAATTTCCTCCCCTCATTACAAAAGTCACCCAAGGAAATGAAATCCCAGGATGGGGACCTCTCTTCAACTGACAGTCATGGATTAATACTTTTAGCCTGTAACTCAGTTGTGTCTCTGAAGAGGGTATAGCGAAAATACTGCCCAATCTGTCACTTGAACGCTGTTTATATTTGTTGCCGGGATACCAAAGGCTCTTTTAAGCCTTTGGCTAAGAAGAGCACCATGCATCTGAACTTGTTCACCTGCACTTAAACCAAATAAATGGCTGAAATGATGGGAAAGTGCCTCCAAAAATTTTGAGTGGAACACAAGGTACTTTTTTTGTGTCCAGAAATTGTAGCATCCAGTATTTGTTGTTCAAATAAATCTCCACTTGCATACCAAAGTGCATATTACAGATAATAAGATGAGGCTTTGAAAAGATGGATATTAACTATTTTGAGGTAAATCAGACCTCCTTTGACCCAAACTCCAAGCTGTAATTTTGTTGCTCAGCTTCTTGGTCTCGAAATTAATGTAAATCTTTACATTTGTAATTTTACTTGCCAACACCAACCCACCCACACAGTCTGCAAATGACTGTTCTGAGTCAGAAACTATTCACTTGCGACTGTGTTAGATATTTTAAAATGTTCTCGGGGAGGATTAAATCACCTAATCCCAGTCCTTTCACTGATTCTGCTTTATGTAAAAATGATGGAGCCAGAGAACATCTCAACTGGAAGGAACTTTAAAGGAGAAATTAAGGTTCTGATGTGAAAAGTGACTTGCCCCCAGGTCACTCAGCAACCAAAGCTAAAACTGCAAAGGAAAATATTGGCTTCCTTTTAAGGTTTTAATAAAGGATCACATTTAGAAATCCTTGCTCAGAATCCAGAAACTAACCCTTCCCCACCCTCCTGCCTCCAACAGCATCTGTAAGTCCTGGTCCCCAGAGTCTGACACCAGTCTAAAAGAATCATGCCATTTTGAATCCAAGCTGTCAGAATAGGATTCAGATGAAAAACAAATCAACCACTCTCACAACAATATGCATTACACATTTTTTGTCTGAATAGACAAGAAACTGTTCCTAATGGTTACTTTTGAAGACAGGGGCTAGGGATGGGACAGAGGAAATGCTTACTTTTCATTTTATATCTTTACTGTTAAACTTTGAGGACCATGTAGATATTAACTGTGTTAAAAACCCATAAAACAAATTAGAAATACTATGCTTACAAACCTCCTAGGAAAAAGGAAACGTGCCGCAGGAACACGGACCCTTGAAAATCTAGTATCCGGCACGGCAGTACTTTAAAATTTTTTTGTACCTTAGTATTCGCAATAGCAGAGGAGGCTGAAAGGGTTCCCCCTGGGGTCTGAGGGCAGTGCCAGAACTCTTTCTACAGCTTTAAAACGCATTCAAATTGTGCAATAGACTCGCTAACATATCCACATCTCTTTTAATACACAAATAATGGCTTAAATGACTTACCGTCCACAACAACTGCCCCTGTGGGAAGACACCCCTGGTTTCTTTATCCGGCGGTCGAGCACCCGGAGCACTGCCTCCAGTGACTGAGCCGAGTGGCCCCTGGAATGGAGAGCGAGGCTGTGTGCAAGCTGACCTGTATACTGTCTCTCTCACCTGGAATCGGGCTTCACGGATTCTGTTAGGCTTTGAATAGTAACAAAACAATGGCATAAATTAGGGGGTTGCTAAGATTGTGTACTATCAATGTTCACATGAGCATAATGGACATAATGAATTCTATAGCACTATCCTGCACAGCTTGGAGAGATTAAAACCACTTTGTCTTTAAATTAAATTTCAAAAATCATTGAACAACAAGAATAGAAAGAGCGAGGGAAAAAAAAAAACACACACACCTCATCTATGTCAGCCACCCAATTGTAGGAAGCACCACTTCTTTCTTTCTGATCATTAACGCTTGGTCCTAGGTTTATTTTAATAGCTGCCAGCTCAGTGAGTCCACATCCATTGTAATAACCATAAAGGGGGCTTGGGTTCTCTTGTATTATGGTTTTCAGCCCTAAGTGAAGAGCCTCTTATCCCCTTTCAGGATCAAATTCTCTGAAAAAAGACCCAATCTGAAGTTTATTTTATATAAATCCTACACAACATAGTATATCTAGGCTGTTGCAGAGAAAAGAGAAATGGGTTTGAGTTCATTCTTAAGTTGTTCTCTGCTTGGGCAGATCTTCATTCCACAAAATGGATGTCTAATTATGAAAAACTCACATCAGAGAGCTTACTAGATGCCGGGCACTACATTGATTGCTTTACATGCTTTATGTTATTTAACTCTCTCTCCCAAGGCCCCAAGGAAATAAGGCTAGCACTGTTATATCCCCATTTTACAGATGAGGAAACTGAGACCCAGGATAAGTGACTTGCCCAAGGCCATACAGTTAAGTAAGCAGCAGAGCTAGCTTACTTCAAATCCAGGTACTTCTGATTTTGGAGCCCCTGAAATCTTCAGTCTCTTAGTAATTATCATAGTTACCACTTACAATGTTATGTATGTTCTATGGTAGATGTGGTGGTAGTGTTAATCACTCAGTCGTGTACAATTCTTTGTGACCCCATGGACTGTAGCCCGCCAGGCTCTGCTGTCCATGGAATTCTCCAGGCAAGAATACTGGAGTGGGTTGCCTTTTCCTTCTCCAGGGGATCTTCCTGACCCAGGGAGCAAAACGGAATCTCCTTTAATCCTTGAAACAACTCTCAAAGGCAGGCATTATTAATATCATTTTATAGATGAGGAAACCTGGAGCTTGAAATTAACTTCCCCAACAGCACAGTTGTGGCATAATCCAGGCTTGATACCAGTAGTTTTGTGGGTTTTTTTTTTTTTTTAGCCACTTTAGTAAGATACCTTTTATTGTAGGTATCACTGAAGGTCAGGGATAAATCCATTATATATAAACATTGTGTATATTTAAGGTATATAACTTGATACGTGTACATTGTGTTGACTCAGGTGCTTGGCCAGGTGGCACATAACAAAAAACTCTAGGATCCTGTGGGAATAACGCCTGCCACGCAGACCCTATCTACGAGTGGCAGATAAACACGCTAGTGTGTCGCATTCCTCAGGAATTTTCACCTGTGCAAGTGGTTCTACTTTGACTGTTGTGGTTTGCCAGCCATGGTGCTTCCTACAAACCTCGTGTTCCAGGTAAAATCCCTGGATTTCTGAGGCTACAAGAGCTGCAGAAATTGCAAACATTCTCATGTGTATCGCAAGGAAGGACTTTTCCAAAAGAAACACATCCTCCATTAACTGGGCTGATTAAAATGCCAGCCAAAATGTAGACACGGTTTCCTTTTTGTAAAGTGAGATTTGAGTTCGTGGCAGATCTCTCCATAATCTTTAACAGCACTGCCGTCTCAGCACTGCCTAACTATGCCAGTTCTAATCCTCTCACTTTGAACAGGATTAAATTGACTTGCGACAGGTGAAGATGGAGGGGGGACGGCAACTGGACAAAAATTGGTAACCGTTACCACCTTACAGGCTTCGCTGGTGGCTGACAGTAAAGAACCCACCTGCAATACAAGCCTGAGTTTGATCCCTGGGTCAGGAAGATCCCCTGAAGGGAATGGCTATCCACTCCAGTATTCTTGCCTGGAGAATTCCATGGACAGAGGAGCCTGGTGGGCCACAGTCCATGGGGTCAGAGATGGACATGACTGAGGGACTAACACTAGCACCACCTTATAACACTTTTGTTTAAATGAAACTCATGTAATGAATTTCATCATGAAATGAGATGAAATTCCAGTGTAAAATTCAGCTAGTATTTCTTCATTAATAAGCACAAGATAGGAAAGGTGGGTCCAGAGTGCTTTTTAGAGAAAGCTCAACAGCTATGACTGTCCACAGGCAATGGACCAACAGTTTTTGGTTGCTCTGGGTCTGGAATGTTGATGGGTCACACAGCCAAGCTATTCTTTGCTAAGTGGATGGCTTAAGATTGGTTTTAGAAGAAAGCTCTGTCACTTCAGGATATACTGCAGCATTTATTAAACAGGCAGCATTTACTCAAATGTAGCCCTTACTAAATTATCAAATGTACTTTTAAATGAAAACAAAGCACAAACAAAACTATTCCAGGTATTTTTTATTTCTTCAAATTTATTTGCCAGGAGTGACTGAAATAAAAAATTAATTGGGTCCCATCGTCATCATGGAAATGGCTTTAAGAGAAAACTGGTCAGGTGAATATTATTGCTTCCCATTTTCAACCAGTAAATAGTTGCCATTGATAAATAGACAGCTAACAGTCTGTCAGGAATGCTCAAGATATGTTATATAATACAACATGCCTAGTCACAGGAGAAAAACTAGGAAATAACTTAGGTGAACTTCTTGATTTCATCATACAGGACAAGCACAAAAGCCCCACCCATGCCTCTGAGAACATTGGACCACGCGCCTTTGAAAAAGGCTTTGGCTCCTTCGTCACGAGCAATCTTCCTCCAGCAGTCAAGCGTGCCTGTGTACATGATATCAGCTGCAAAGGACAAAGACAAAAGGTTGGTGACCCGAGGCTGATGAAAAGTCCTTATGTTTAACTAGACTAACCCAGCGCCCCACCTCTAAGAGTTACCGTCAGTTTTAAAAAATCCAACATTTACCCATTAGTGTGGCCAATACTGCAATCTTAATATGGTGACTAAAGGACAACAGGGAGGTGCAGACAACCTGCTGGCCTTAACCTGACACCAGGCAAGCCCTCTTGGGCACAGGAACCCAAAAGCCCCGCTGAAAGGAGACTGTGCAGTGGATGCAGACCAATCAATCCCAGCTGGGATCTCAACAGACTGCCATTTTCAAAGGCAGGCATGGCTGGTCTGTGCCCATGTGCCATGCCCACATCTGTATCTTCTGCTCCAGTGGAACTTACTTCCTTTGCGCCCTGACTGCATCATCATGCGGCGACGCACAGTGTCAAACGGATAGGAAGTCAACCCAGCAACTGCTGTGACCGACTGTGCAATCATCCAGCTGATGAAGATATGTGTGTTCTTGGGATCTGGAAGCATTCCTGAGAATAGGAGAGAGACACTTTTACCAGTAAGCAAAGTCTTCCTGACTTGTTTTCCATGTCCCCACCCCACCCCCAACATCTCCTCTGCACACCAAGGGCTGTATGGGGTGACCCTGGCTGCCTTCAGACAACCCTTTAAACCATCTCATATGGACAGTTCTGAAGCCCACGGGCAAACTTACCCTTGGCAGTGTCATAGATACCGAAGTAGGCAGCTCGGTAGATGATAATACCCTGCACAGACACGTTAAAGCCTTGGTACAGGCCTCTAATCCCATCAGATTTGTAGATCTTAACCAGGCAGTCACCAAGGCCTCTGAATTCCCTTTCAGCTCCAGCTTTGCCCACGTCGGCTGCTAGACGGGTACGGGCAAAGTCGAGAGGGTACACGAAACACAGGGACGTGGCCCCGGCGGCACCACCTGATGCCAGATTCCCTGCAAAGTAGCGCCAAAACTGGGTCCTCTTGTCCACACCACCCAGGAAGATCTGCTTGTATTTATCTTTGAAGGCAAAGTTGAGAGCCTGGGTGGGGAAGTATCTGATCACATTGGCCAGGTTACCACGCCAGAAGGACAGGACTCCCTGCTCCTTGGGGATACGAACCACGCAGTCTATGATGCCCTTGTACTGCTTATCTGCAGTGATTTGCTTGCTGGCATGCTGCACCTGACGGACAAGAAGGAGGCCAACAGAAAGAGTGATAATCACGAGAAAGGAAGAGAATATAGCATCTCAATGGACACCCTTTAAGGTTAGTTGGCTCCCGCCTGCCCCAAGTCTAGTCTTCTGTGTCCCACAGGTGGGTCCCTCCTAACCTTCTGGCGCTGTCACAGACAGAAGCATTAAGCCTCCACCCCTTTGGGTGAGGAGGTGCCACCCTCAAGAGGAGCCGTGACCTTTAGACCTGGGAGAAAGGTCATTATCTCAGACCCTGGTTCAGAGGCATTAGGGCGAGTCCCACGTCAGGCGCGGTCACCCTGGTGACCGTGGCCTTCGCCTCAGGTCCCCGGGAGCAGCTTCCCTTCCGCTCGGGTCCCCCTCTCCTGGAGGTGACCCGAGGGCCACCACCCGCCAGCCTGTGCGGGCGCGCCCTCTAGAGCCGGAGTAGCAGAGCGCGCCGCCAGGCCGCGGGGACGCGCCGGCGGCTGCGCGGGGGCGGACGCACAAGGGACACGCGCTTCCCGGCGCCGGCTTCCGGCCCGGCCGGTCTGAGCGCGGCTGCCGGCTGCGAGGCCGCTCCACCGGCCGCATGGCCTCCCCCAGGCTGTTATCTCCTTGCCACGACCCTGAGGTCCTCGGTACGGGCAGGTGTCCCTCTTTTCAGCGCCTTCGCCCTTGACCCCAAGGCCCGGGAGCCACTGACTCCCGGGCTGCCCCATCCGAGTTCGCTGCCCCTGGGATGCCCAGGCCCTGGTCTTCCTCCGCCCACCCTCCGCCCCCGACCCTTTCCGAGATCCTGAACTTCAGATCAGTAAAACACCTCTCTGAAGTCTGCCTTTTGGTCCTACCCCGCGGCCACCCCTGCTCCCACGCTGCCACTTCCCTGGGCAGATCCCGAGGGCTGGTTCCCCCAGGCCCCGGACCACCGCTTCCCGCGCGGCCCCTCCCCCCACTTCCTGGTCACGCTCTCGGATCCCGAGACGTACCTGCAGCAGCAGCTTCACCCGCTCGATGGGCGCGACCGCGGTCTTGGAGATGGCCGCGGCCACTCCACCTGCCAGGAAGTCCTTGGCGAAGGACACGGCGGCATCTGTCATCTTGGAAGGAAAGAGTAAGCGAACGACTGAAAGATAGGCGAGGAACCGGCTTGGACTCCGGGGCTCTGGGGCGGAGCGAAGCAAATGGCTGATTTATATAGGGGGAGTCGGCGCCCGGGCGGCCGGCGTCGGGGGCGGGCGCAGAGCCCCGGCGCGCGGGGCGGCGGGGCCGCTGAGTGGCTGAGAGCGCGGAGGGAGGAGCCGTGGAGTCGGGCAGGGACCGCCCTCCGCGCCGCCCAGGCTTGCCAGCAGCACCTGACCCGGCCCGAGGAGGCGGCGGCGCCAGAGTACCTGACCCCGACGGGGGACCCCGGGGGGAGGCCCCGGGGCGCGGAGGGGGAGAGGTCACAGTGTGTCTGGACCAGAGTGAGGCGCGGTGTTTAAGGGGACCCCAAAGAACCAATGAACAACCCCCCCCCTCCCGCTACCCAAATTTGGTTGTCAAGAGAAATCATATTGAATGCAATATTTAAAAAATTCATATAGATAAACTGAGGCGCGCTGGTCGGTCGCCTGTTTTTGTAAATCAAGTTTACTTGGAGCCCCAAGGCTGGGGTGAGGGTGAGGCAAGTGAGGCAGGGCCCCGCCAGTGCAAGAAGAGAGCCTGTCTTTATTCAGAAATTTGAAACGTTCATCAAGGATTTTTGCATTCCTTTGGATTTTTTAAATGGTGCATTAAAAAGAATCATTCATTGATTCCTGAGTTGTTTGGTGTCCGCTAACATTTGGCGCCCGGGCAAGTGCCTCACTCTCCTGACCCTACGTCTGGCCCTGGCCTGGAACTTCACCGGTGAAGCGGGAAATTGGAGGAGCAGCAGAGCTGGGACACTGTCCGCGTGCCCCAGACCCGTGTTTGCAAATGCAGTTTAACGAAGATCTTGGGGGAATTGGCAGAGGAGCGTCCAAAAGGACTGGGCTGGAGGGTTGGGAAATTATTTGAGCCAGAAGCCAAAGCGTAGAGGGTATATCATTAAGGTTAAGAGGTTGTGTGAACTAGATTGGTATTTGAGTTTCTGGGCCCAGGTAAAGCGCTCTTGCGTTGAGTGGATTGCTAATCTCCAGAAAAGTTTAGAGGAATCAACAGAACTAGATTACACCCATTGTCGTCAAGAGACAAGGGCTTGTTGAGTCCCTTAATCTCTGCACTGGGAAAACATTTGCCACACATGTCCTTAAAAACCTACTTGTTAGCTTGAATGCCCTTCCTCAGACTCAGAACGGAAGCTGAAGGTGTCCTCACCAATCCTATGTCTAAGTCATCACAGCCATGTTTACAAAAATAACTGTTGAAAACACCCACTGTAGCTGAGCCCTAGGTACCCAGCACACTGAAAACATAGATGGCATACCACTCAATTTCTTGCCCTCTCCCGCCTTCTCCAGATCTGCCTGTTAAAGGACCCAACTCTGAGATTCCTCTGGGCATGTCAGGATCTTCCTCTAAGTATACTTTGCAATTCATTAGTCTTTCCATGAACCTGAGCAATCCAAAGTGATGAGCACACACAGTACGTGTTCAGAGAAGAGAAATTTTCACTCCAGCTTTGTTGATCCTGAGGGCTATCTTTGACCAGTGTTCTGGAGAGGCCACTTGGTTCTCGCTAGTTGATTATAATAGAAATGCAGCTGGATACAGAAATGACCTTGCTGTGCAGTTTCAATGGTAGAGTGTGTTCTCTGAAAGTGATAGCCAATCCTCTACCTCTACTGGTGAGAGAATGAACAGTGAAAACAAAACATCGACGACAGCATTTTGTTTAGAGGGAGGTGGTTTTAGAATGTATTTCACTATACAATTCAAAACCTTTCTAGTCTGAACTTTTGACATTCTGATGAATACATTTTTATTCAAATATTAATTACTCTGACCCAGCTCACTATCACTTATGTACCCTTTTCTTTTTTAACCTTTCCTTGGTCACATCTGCTACTTCCATTGAGCATGATGTGCCTGCCATATTCTACTCCAAAGCTCTTTTACTGTTTCAAGGATCTCCACATTTACTGTTCTGTTACATTTCACTCTCCACAAAAAGATGATCAAATAATTACGTAAAATTTGCCCCTTCTCAGTCTTTGGGTGCTTAAGTGTAGTTTTACTGAAGGTGAAATACATTTAAGAGTGACTCCATGCCATGACTTGGTATTTTGCTGAATCCACTGTGAGCTGGAGCTCTCCTGGTTGCCTATGACCAGGTATACTTCAAGGAGTTGGATGTTCTCAAAAGTGTCAAGGTCATGAAAAAAAAAGAAAGACTAAGGAACTGTCACAGATTAAAGGAGACTAAGGAGAAAGACAGGTTAATACAATGTGTGATCCTGGATTGGATCCTGGACCAGAAAAAGGAAATGGTGGTACTATTGGTGAGATTTGGATACATAATCTGTAGATTAGTTAATAATATTCTACCAATAGTATTTTTAGTTACAACGGTTATGTAAGATGTTACCATTTGAAGAAGCTGAGTGCAGGATACATGGAAATTCTTTATACTGGTGTTTTTTTTTTTTTTTGTGGGCAACATTTTTATTTCTGAAAGTTAAAAAAATTAAAAAGTCAAAAGAAAAAAAAAGAGGAAAAAGAAAAGAAACCAGGAGCAAGAGTCCAGGCAAACAGGGACTAATGTCAATGATAATGATGATGATGTTGATAATGATATAGACTAGTCAATTCATTCAAAAGAAATGCCTTCATTGAGACATAGTGGGAGCTCTTAGTAACTACTATATTTCTGGAAGTTGTATAGAATACACATAAAATTAAGGAAGAGAAAACAGAGCTAAGGCAGTGCCTACTGTCTCAGAAAAAACAAGGAAGAAGGTCAGAAATGATACTTAATTCCTCAGTTATCTATGTACTCACACACCCACTGTATGAGTAATAAAGTGAATGTAAAATGTTAATCAAGCAAGAAAAGACAATTTTATAGGTATTGTTCAAACTTGGTAGAATGGGACTTCTGACTGGCATCAGTAAAAAGAAGGGTAAACCTGGTTCAGAGAGATAACCATATAGGAGAGCAGAGTAGTAATATATCAAGAAAGTATAGCCAGTAATTCATTGGTAGGAGGGTGAAAAGCAGTCCATGAAAATGAAAGGGAGAAATGAAAGTGATTGTCATTGTGGAAGCATACAAGAGACTGCCCATATAGATAAAAGCTATGAATAGTACTTCATGAAGTCATCATCTTGGGGAGAAATGTTGATCAGAGACAAAAACCATCTGAGTATCTGCTACAAGTTTCATTATTCTGATAGCAACACACTGATAAATACTTGACTCTCTTGCTGATAATTATAGTTCTCAGAAAACTGAAGAAGCAATGAGGTAAATTGCTAAACTAGGCTTAATCCTGATAATAAGTAAGGAAGATCTCATTGTAAAGTGAAAGTGACAAGAATCTTAGGGAAACAGACCAAGACTGACTGGTCTGGATCTGTTAAACAAAGGAATGCTGGGCATAGTCAGATAGGTTAACTAACCTGTGTGAGTGTGAGAGTGTGTGTGTGTGTTTTTTTTAAAAGTCAAAAGGATCAAAGAAAAGATAAATATGATCTCTTGGTCAAACTCCAAATAGAAAGATAGCTCAGGAGGGTGAAAGATTCCAAAGATAAAATTCAGATCCATACAATTTGCAAAAATTCCAATGAGAAATTAAGAAAGGAGAGATATCTAGTAAATTAAGCTGTCCTTCCAGATTCTTCTCTGATGAGCTCAAATTTTTAAAGTACATATATAGGTGGCAGAATGAAGGCTAGACTTCCAAGGACAAAGACCAAAGAGTATCACAAATCTCTAGGAACTGAGTCAGAAGGGCTAAAGTCCAGAATAAACTGAAGCTTATAAAATGGGAAGGACCACAGTAAAGGTTTCTAATGTTCTGTTTAGTGCAGGACATTTAAGGATAAGGAGCTAGAGCATGTGTGAAAAAGACCTGAGGGTCTTAGTTGACTGTAAGTTGGCAATGCCAAAAAATGCTAATGAGTCTTGAGATGGGTCAAGATGATGGTCATGAACAGATCAGGGGACTTTCAGTCCCATTTGGGCCTCTGCTGTTGGCCCATAGAGCTTTGTACTCACTTCTGGATGCCATTTTAAGAGGATGTTAACAAATTGGGACATGTTTAAAAAAGACAGTCAGGAAAGTGAAGTGTGTTCAAGTCATGTCATATGAGAAACGGCTGAATGAGTAAGAGAAATTTAACTGGGAAAGAGCTTCAGGTGAAGGAGGGCCATCATGATTCTCTTCCTAACTGAAGGACTGTCAGATGGAAGAGAATTAGACATCCTGTGTAGAATCAATAGCTGGTAGAAGTGTCATGAAGGTAGGCTTCAACTGAACAAGAAACAACTTTCTAAAACATGAGCTACTTGGGAATTCCCTGGCAGTCCAGTGGTTAGGACTTGGAAGTCTGACTGCCAAGGCCCCAGTATCAATCCCTGGTTGGGGAACTAATATCCTGCAAGCTTGAGGCCAAAAACAAACAAACAACAAAAAACCAAACCACCAAACCAGTGTGATCGTGGAGGAGAAAACAGTTCTCCTCATTTGCTGGCCAGTCTTCCTGTCTTTAATCTCTCATTTCTATTTCAGCTTCTTGAACAATCTTGTTCACATCCAGTTTTCATCACATCACTTATGTTGCTCAAGAAACCAGTGACTCTCTTTTACTTAGTGGATCAATTCTGAACTCTGCAGCTTAGCATTTGAAGCCCCTCCACCTCACCCAAGGGCTTTGTTTTTGGCCCCTTTGAACAGACTTAGAAAGTGTTTGATATATTCCAGCCCTGGATAACTGCTTCAGATAAAACAAAATATCAATCTTATTGAGGTATAATTATATGCAATGAAACTTACATATTTAAAACTTTTAACACACATAAACACCTATGAAATTATCACTGCAGCTAAGATGGTGAACCTATCCATCACCACAGTTTTTCTGGAGCCCCATTGTAATCCCTCCCCAAGCAACCACTAATCTTTCTATCACTATAGATCAGTTTGCATTTCCTAGAATTTCATATGAATGGAATCATATAGTGTGATACCATTCTTTTGGGGATGGGGGCATCTGGCTTCTCTCACTTAATATATATGTGTGTGTGTGTGTGTATATATATATATATATATATATATATATATATATACCTTGAGATTCACCCATGTGTTTTGTGTGTGTGTCAATAGCCAGTTCCTTTATATTGCTAAGTAGCTCCATTGTATGGCTATATAACATTTTGTTTAGCCATTCATCAGTTGATAGACATTTGGGTCATTTCCACTTTTTGCCTATTATGAATGATACTGCTACATTCCTGTACAAGTTTTTGTATGGACATATGTTTTCATTTCTCTGGGGTAGATACCTAGGAGTGGAATTGCTAGGTCATATGGTTAACCCATGTTAAACCAGTTGAGGAATTTCCAGACTGTTTTCAAAATGATTGTACCAATAGCAGAGTACAAGAGTTCCAGCTCCTCCACATCTCGAGGCCTTTCCTTAGCTAATATCTCCTCAGTGTCATTTCTTGTTGCTTCCCTCTCCTCCAGGGCTTCCCAGGTGGTGCTAGTGGTAAATAACTTGCCTGCCAATGCAGGAGACTTAAGAGTTGTGGGTTCGGTCCCTGGGTCACGAAGATCTCCTGGAGGAGGGCATGGCAACCCACTCCAGTATTCTTGCCTGGAGAATCCTATGGATAGAAGAACCTGGTGGGCTATAGTCCATGGGGTTGCAAAAAGTGGGACATGACTGGAGTGACTTAGCACACACACCTCCTCCCCCAGGAGTTTCTTCCCATCTACTCCCTTGGTTGTCTCATTCAGTCTCTTGGCTTCACATGCCATCTATCTGCTGACCACACCCAAATTTCTACTTCCAGCCACCACTCCCGCCTGAGCTCCAGACTTGTCCTGTTTGGCCAGGACAGCCCAGGTATGCTTTGTATCCTGACATAATTATCAATAATGTTCTGGTATATTAGTTTTCTATTGCTGCTGTAACAAATTACTGCAAAGTCAGTGGCTTAAGCAACACAAATTTATTATCTTAACAGTTATAGAGGTCAGAAGTCTCACACAGGTCTTACCTGGCTTAAATCAAGGTGTCTGGCAAGATTGCAATGCTTTCTGAAGGCTCTAGGGGAAAGTCCATTTCCTGGCTCATTCAAGTTATTGGCTGAATTCAATTCCTTGTGGTTGTAGGATTGAAATCTCCATTTCCTGGCTCTTGGGCATCTTTGTATTCAAAGTCAGCCAAGTCCTTCTTGTGCCCCATTTCTTCTGCCTCATTTTGCAACCTGGAGTCTCTCTTCCACCTTCCTCTTTCATTTTATCTGGGCCTACCCGGATGCTAAGTGCTAAGTCGCTTCAGTCATTTTTGACTTTTTGCGACCCCATGGACTGTAGCCCACCAGGCTCCTCTGTCCATGGGATTTTCCAGGCAAGAATACTGGAGTGGGTTGCCATTTCCTTCTCCAGGGGATCATGTGGGTTTTTTTTTTTTTTTTAACCACTAGCGCCACCTGGGAAGCCTGATAAACTATGATAATTTTTTCCGTCTGAATATCCTTATCCTTAATCATGTAAGTCCCTTTTACTGTGTAAGGTAAATATTTACAGGTTCTTAGGTATTAGGGTATGGACACCCTTGATGGGGGATTCATTATTCTGTCTACCACAACTGTTTTGGACAATTACATGAAAAGCCTATGGTCCAGCCAACTGCCTACTTGACTTCCCTACTCGGATGTCTCATGGGCATTTCAAATTTAACATGTCCAAAACAGAACTTTTAATTCCTTCTCCACCAAAACTTGGGCCCCCACCAGTCTTCCCCACCTTAGCAAATGGCAACATTATCTACCTTTTTAATAAGTCAAAAGTGAAAAACCTAGGTGCCATCCTTGAATTCTTTCTTTTATTCCCTACATTCAGTTGCTCAGCACATCCTGCTGATCCCAAACTGCAAAATCTGTCTTGAACCTATTCACTCCTCTCATCCTTATTGCCACCTTTCTAGTCCAAGCCATCACTTAAATTTTTTTATTTTTTGTTTTTGGCTGTGTCACTTGCAGGATCTTAGTTCCTGGACCAGGGATTGAACCTGGGCCCATGGCAGTGAAAGCACCAAGTCTTAACTACTGGACTTCCAGGGAATTCCCCAAAGGTCATCATTTCTTACTTGGACTTTGTAGTAGCCTCTTAACTGGTTTTCCTGCTCACAGCCTTGCTTCCTTCCCATCTATTATCCACATAGCAACCAGAGGGATATTTCAAAAATGAAAATTAATTATATAGCATCATCTCTGCATAAAAGCCTTCAATGACTCCCTGCTGCACTTAGAATTAAACTCATTTTACTCATTTATTTTAGAATTAAACATTTTACTATGGCCCAAGTGGCCACATATGACCTGGCCCTCTGTCCAACCACATCTCATTCGTTCTCACTCACCACACTGGCTGTGCTCACTTCTTTGTCATTCATCCAGCCTTTCCCACTACCAGTACCACTGTTGCACCTTCCGTTCTCCCTGCCAAGAATGCTCTTCTCTCTAGTTCCTTATGTGGTTGATTCATTTTTATTTTTCAGGTCTCATTTCAAATATCACCTCTCATAGTGGCTTTCTCTGGCTCCTTGATTAAAAATACTTCCCTTACCTCCCATGTAATTCTCTAATAAAGCACCCTGTTTATCCCCCTCATAACATTACAGTCTATACCTCACTTGTTGATTAGTTTTTTGACTGCCCCCCTCACTAGAACATGGGCAAGGACCTTAGCTGCCTGGTGTGCCATGATGCCCAGAGGACAAGCTGTCATTGAACGAATGCACAAAGCCAGTCTTCGCACTCTGTTGCAGATACCTTTTGCTTCCTTCCACCTCTGTGATACCACATATGCTACCTTCAGCCTGCAACATACTCTCCCCTCAACCTATTCTTCACCAACTATTATCCTTTCACTTCCTTCAAAATGTAATGTAAGACTCAGTCCTTCCCAGGACTTCCCTGGTGGTCTAGTGGCTAAGACTCTGAGCTCCCAATGCAGGGGTCTCAGGTTTGACCTTGGTCAGGGAACTAGATCCCACATGCTGCAGCTAAGCATTTGCTTGGAGCAACTAAAGATGCCACATGCTGCAACAAAGATCGAAGATCCCACATATCACAACTAAGACCTGGAGCAGCCAAATAAATAATAACTATTGCAGGAGACTTGAGTTAGATCCCTGGGTCAGGAAGATCCCCTGGAGAAGGAAATGGCAACCCACTCCAGTATTCTTACCTGGGAAATCCCATGGACAGAGGAGCCTGGCCAGGCTACAGCCCATGGGGTCGCAGAGTCAGACACAACTTAGTGACTAAACCACCACCACCATATAAAAAAAGACTCACTTTTTTTATATACTTTAAATCACTGATTTCACTAAATGAATCAATTATGGAGCCCCTTGGTAATCTTGTTAATGGTTGCTGCTATATTATCATGCCCTTGCTTGTATTTGCTTTGTAATTATAGTCATTTCATATGTGTAGGTATGTTTTGTTGCTGAAGACTAGAAGTTACTCCTGGGTCAATATTGCATCACATATCTTTATAATCCTCCTAAAGTACTTAGCCCAGTTTGGTGGTGCCCATTGCAAACACTAAAGCAGAAAAGCAGAACATTTCCGTCATACCTCTGGGAAAATACAAGAAGTTGGAAATTTGTTTTAGGAACAGTACTAGAGTTTTAAAAATATTTCTTTACAGCTTTCAGAAGTTTTTAAAAAGTTGTTCACCTCAAGGAAAATCAAGAGTAACTAACATCAACTATTCACTCTCGGTTAAGAATCTGTTAAACTCACTTGTCACCTCTAAACTCACCTGATGCGAAGAACTGATTTCTTGGAAAAGACCCTGATCTGGGAAAGATTGAAGGCAGAAGGGGATGACAGAGGAGGAGATGGTTGGATGGCATCACTGACTCGACAGACATGAGTTTGAGCAAGCTCTGGGAGTTGGTGATGAACAGGGACGCCTGGCAAGCTGCAGTCCATGGGGTCGCAATTAACTGAGTCGGACAAAACTGAGTGACTGAACTGAACTGAAACCCTAACTGATTGGACTACAGATGAGATTTTCTTGTGTGTATTAACTTCTCTTCTCCATAGAACACAGTCTGCCTCAGTGGCTGGAAAAATGAGTTATTTTGATATATTTCAATAGGACAAGTTTAAAGATTTTGAGAGTTTAAAGATTTTGGCCAGTATATATATAGCAATAGTTTTCTAACTCAAATTAGTAATAAATGACCAACACATAATTTTCCTTTGGAAAATAAATTTAATAGGGAAAAATACTTCCAACATACTGAAAGTCTTTCTGTGTGTGTATAAATTAACAACTTAATATTAGATATTGCTTTTTAATGCATAGATAGGCTATTCAAAAGATACAATTACATAAACTTGACATAGAATCCCCAAGGTGGAATAAGCCCAAAATTTGATTTTAAAAAAATCTAGTAGACATGATTAGCCCAAAGTGCTTTTTTAGCTACATTGTGGGTCTGTGTGTGTGTCAAATGTTCTGTTTGATCCTTTCTAGGCAACTGGGACATGCTGTGAGAATAAGTTGACTAAATAATTTATTTTCTGGGTAGGCTTGCAAAGCAAGTTAAAAAGGCAGAGAATTCAGGACATTTGAACTATACATGACTAACTGAAAGAAGGTCTTCTAGGGCATAACAAAGCAGTCATGGTATAAACTACCTTCTAGAAACACAAGAAGGCTTCAAATTTAAATAAAGAAGGCTGGATCTACTATGACGGTGGTAACTTTTAAGTGTTAAATGTTTTCATTTAGTTTCTGGTAAGGCATAATTTACATCATAGTGCGTGCACTCTGAAGACAGCCAGGATTGTGAGTTCTAGAATGACTGGATCGGGAAGTCTCAAGTGAATCTGGGTGAAACTAGGCTGCCATGGGTTAGTGTAAGCTGTGAGCCTGTGGCGGAGCTCCAGCATGCTGTCTGCCCAGTCACTTCAACAGCACGTTGCTCTGAGGGGTCATGGCCAGGCCCTTTCTTTGGTGTTGCATACACTGACTATTTGATGCTTTTGAACTGTGGTGTTGGAGAAGACTCTTGAGAGTCCCTTGGACTGCAAGGAGATCAAACCAGTCAGTCCTAAAGAGAATGAGTCCTGGATATTCATTGGAAGGACTGATGTTGAAGCTGAAGTTCCAATACTTTGGCCACCTGATGCAAAGACCTGATGCTGGGAAAGACTGAAGGTGACAGGAGAAGGGGATGACAGAGGATGAGATGGCTGGATGGCATCACCGACTTGATGGCCATGAGTTTGAGCAAGCTCTGGGAGTTGGTGATGGACAGGGAAGCCTGGCGTGCTGCAGTCCATGGGGTCGCAAAGAGTTGGACACGACTGAGTGACTATTTATATCCAGAGTGTAAACTGTACATTTCATTACTGCTAGTTTTTGTTATAAAATCACGGTGGTGCAGGTGTTCACAGGGCCATCACTCTGGAGCTCAGGTGTGGCCAAAACTTCTCATTCCCAAGAGCAGCAGACAGGAGCACCCTCTCGTCACTCCATGCGTGCACAATTCTGAGGCTCCATTCCTCTCTGATTGCAACACGCCTTCAATCAGTGCACCTCTAGTTCCATTCAGTTTTAAAGAGTTGGTTTTTTAGACTTTAGTTGTCCAGTTTTGAAGAACTTATTTAATTCCCGTAACTCCTGGGGCTTTAAACTCTGATCCACCCCTGGGGTCAATTTATAGCTCAGAGGAGACATGATGTAACCATTTTGGTAAAGACAGATTCTCTTGCAGAACTCAAAGGTGCCAAACATAACTCCAAAATATGGAACTATCTGTAGAGAAAAAAAATGAAAATCATGTGAAAATCTTAAAACATCAATGCATCTGCAATCAATTTGGATCAGGGTAAACTGAGATAAAGGCTGTAGACAATACAACATGGTCATTCTTTTTGGAATCAGGGAAGATGGAAAAATGCAAGCCAGCCCAGTGAGGATTAGGGAGAGGAGTGGCAGAGCCATTGAAAGGCCTGCCCCGGGGAAGCCTGGGTGTGGGTTGATATGCATGTAGACAATCTAACACTGCCTGTCAACATACACTTGCCTTTTTGTGGCCATGCCGTGCATGGTTTGTGGGATCTTAGTTCCCTGACCAAGGATTGAACTCAGAAGTGAAAATACTCAGTCCTAACCACTGGACAGCTGGGAAATTCCTAACATAATCTTGTCTTGATTAGAATCATTTCTATGCCAACTAGTGCAAGGTTAGTCCACAGTTCTTAACCATTTTTTTTTTTAAGTCATGGAGTTCTTTTGGAAAATGGTAAAAGTTACGGATCCCTTCCCCAGAGAGACGCATAGATGCCCATATGGACACATTTTTTCATACAATTTTAGGATAGGGCGTTACAGTCCTTTTAGGAGTCTATGAACCTCCCTGTTGGGAAGCTTGACACTAAATGCTTAGCTCCTCTGGGATGGGGTATCAGATGCCCCAACACTGCACAGGGTCCCCCACTCTTCAGGGCTGACAGCCAGCCTGCATTCACAGGCTCTGTGCTAGAGGAGGTGTTTCCAGGCAAACTAGAGGGAGTGGTAAAGGTGTAGAAAAGGGTGGCAGTGGCAGAGGTGGACAAGTGGGAGACTGACCATTCCTCTCACCTTCAGTAGGTTGGCTGCCAATCCATTCCAGAGCCCCAGGACCCCTTGGGCTTTCACTATCTGCCGGAAGCAGTCCACTGCTCCTGAGAAATGGACATCCACTC
Source organism: Cervus elaphus (assembly GCF_910594005.1). Classification (NCBI taxonomy): domain Eukaryota; kingdom Metazoa; phylum Chordata; class Mammalia; order Artiodactyla; family Cervidae; genus Cervus; species Cervus elaphus. Next base: position 42,529,312 of record NC_057848.1, on the reverse strand, counting down.
CTCCACCATGGGGAAGGTAGGGGCTCTGAGCCTGGTAGGAAAGAGAAGATGGGATGAGGTGATTTAGTCACTGGGAAATAATGGTTTTGTCAAGCAGCCAAGGTCTCAAGATTCAATGTCCTGGCCAAGATGATGATGAAGAATGGCCGCCACAGGACTCTATCTTTTCTGTAGGCTTAGAATGAGTATTAGTGTGCAGGAAAGCCATGACACCCTATTCACATGTTTGGGGCTATTGTTCTTGGAAGGAAGCAGCTATTCTGGACTGACTCCACTTCATACTTACCACTGCCTCTCAATCTATACCCTCTGGACATGGTAGACACCTCTCAGGCTTTTAATCTTTTTTTTTTTTTCATTTTCATTTGTCTTCTTTATTAGCTATAAGGATTTAACACATATGCTATACTCACAAACAGCTGCAAGCTGCCAAGGATACTGTTTTACATTAAATGGGTTGTAACAGAGACTTTAATCTTCTGTTTCCTTGTCTTAACTGATCCCTCCTCTGTGAAGCCCTCAAATGGGGGCTGCTCATTTCCCCACCTCACAGATGTCCTGGGATGGGTAGCAGAGGGAAGGGCATTCTTCCAGCTCCTGCTTTCTGTTCCCAGACTCTGGCCACTCTCATGTCAAAAGCTCTCAGCTGGGGCTGGTGGCACTGAACCACACTCGTTGCTGTTTTCAGTTACTGGCCTCCTGGCCACTCTTCTACACTCACTGAGGCCTGTGACACCTAGTAGCTCCCCCTCTTCCACACTCACCACCATCATAGGGAACTTTAGCATCTACAGTCATCCCATCTCATACCTTGTTTCTAGACATAGGCATCGGTGATCCTCACCTTGACACCCCTTTGACCGCCCACTCCTTTGGTTACCCCATGGATTTCATCACCACTCCCAGTACCATTCTGGCTGACCACCAAAATGCCCCATCTCTGAAAGTAATTTTTTGTCCCTTAACAAAATAATTTTATGATCAAATGAAGAACTTTTCAATATACCATCTACAGGCAGAATTGACACCACTCATCCAGTGTGAGGGGGACAGCCCTTTATAGCTGGCTTTCAGAAATGATGACACATTTACATCAAGCTATGCACCTACTTTGGTTCATTTCTGAGATGTCTAGTTGAGGTCAATATAGCATTTTATTATGATGGAATCAAGCTTTTCCATGTGGGAGAAGCAATGGAGTATGAGTCAGAGAAGCATAAACCCTGGAGTCAAACAGGTTGGGTTCTAGTCCATGGCTGCTCCACTTACTGGTCATGTGACCCTGAGTAACTCATCTAATCTTGTCAAGCCTCACTTTCCTTATTTAGAAAATAGGAATAGTATCTGCTGTGAGAATGAATGAGATGTGCATGCAAAGTACTGGTGTCAGGCACATGGAAAGGATCAATAAATATGAGCTGAAAGTGAAAGTGTTAGTTGCTCAGTCATGTCCAAATCTCTACAGCCTTATGGACTATAGCTTGCTGGGCTCCTCTGTCCATGGAATTCTCCAGGCAAAAATACTGGAGTGGGTTGCCATTTCCTTTTCCAGGGGATCTTCCCAACCCAGGGATTGAACACCTGTCTCATGCACTGCAGGCAGATTATTTACCATCTGAACCACTGGGGAAGTCCTGCTATGACTATTCTGTACAACGTATTCTAAATATCAGTGAAACCCCTAACCTGACCTATGAGTCCTCTGTCTCCACTTCAGAACTGCTTGGACCAGTGTCCTCATCCATCCTGCTCCCCCGCTCTCCGATGCCTATTAACCATAATCAGTTGGATCACTAACTGATCTAGTCACATGCCCTCTCCCTTGTCTCCCATGCTATTAGTTCCCTGTTGGCTTCAGGGTCCTCCTTTTCTTGTCCTCCCAGCCCTTCTTTTTGTTCCTTGTCTTAAAATCCTTGCCCTTCGTCCTTCAGCTGATCTCCATCCCCTCTCCCCACCAACCTCTTCTCTGCACCAAGCTGCTGAACACGAATCCACAAAATGACAGATCGGCACCAGTGAGGCTTTGAGGTCTCTAGCCTCTGTGGGCCATCATACTGCAGGGCGAGCTCTGGAAGCATCATTTCCCATTCCTCCCAGTGGCTCTTCCCAACCTCACCACACACAACGCCCTGCACACCACACCATGTCCTCCGTCCCACACGGAGTTTGTGTTGTGCCACAGTTTGTGGGGAAAACAGATCATCTTTCCTTCCCACTGGTGCCCTGGATCTTACACCTTTGAATTCTTTTTGGCCACCTTTCTCAAGAGACCTGATTTCCTCCCTTAGCAAATGAATAAACTCAAGTCCCTCCCATATGAAAAAACTCCTTCCTCCAATCTTTGTCTTTTAGACTCTGCCCAATCTCGCGTTCCCCAAGTAACATACAGTAAAATTACCTTGTTTGGGTGTAGTTAGTTACATGAGTATAGACACATGTATAGATGGGCTTCCCTGGTGGCTCAGTGATAAAGAATCTGCGTGTCAATGCAGGAGACGCAGGTTCAATCCCTGAGTCAGATCCCCTGGAGGAGGAAATGGCAACCCACTCCAATATTCTTGCCTGGTAAATTCCATGGAGAGAGGAGCCTGGTAGGCTACAGTCCATGAGGTTGGAAGAGTCAGACACGACTGAGGACTGAGCATACATGCACGCACATGTGTAGATCTGTGTGACCACCCCTGTAATCAGGATATAGAACTGCTCCATTAGCCCCCAGAATTTTCCTGCTCCTTTATGATCACAGTCACCCCCACCCTAACCCAGGGCAACCACTGATCTGTTCTGTTCCTATAGTTTTGCTCCCTGAGAATGTTGTATAAATGGAAACATAGAGCTTGTAACTGTTTTGAGATGGGCTTCTTTCACTCAGCATGATGCCTTTAAGAGTCATCCATGTTGTGTTCATCAATAGTTTTTTTTTTTTTAAACTGCTGAGTCGTATTCCATTGTGCAGATGTATCATAATTTGCTTATCCATCTAGCTGTGGATGGACATGTCTTTCCCTTTCCATCTGCACTTCTTGAAATAGCTGTCTACTCTGGCTGACTCCACTTCCTTTCTTCCTACCTCCCCACTCTACCCACCCATTCTGGCATCTGTCACGATTACCCTGCTGAACTGATTATGGCCAGGCCTGTCTCCTTTCCTTGCTCTTTCATAGTTGGTATAATTATTTTCTTTATTGGTTGCTCCTACCCCCAACTAGAATTTCAGCTCTGTAGGAAAGGGATTTCTGTTCTCCATCAAGGCAAAGGGTGAACTTTGGGGTTAGGCCTTCCCCTTGAGGTATAATAACAACCAAGCACAGACCAGAGTATGAGAAAAGGAATGTGAAATGAACAAACTGAGTCGCCAGCCTAGAGTTATAGGAGCCAAAAATGGTCAGGGGTCTTTGGCCAATGTCTTTAAAGTGTTCATCTTAGCACTGTTCCGACATGGCCTCTTTTCCTTCCTACCCCATTGAGAAAGAACTGCAGTCAAAGAGATATTAAAGCCTCCTTTCCCTTAGAAAGAATCAGCCTAATTGCAAGGTTTGAAGCACCTCCTGCTACTGGAAGATTGAAATATTAAAAAGAGGAGATTGTGCTCATGTAGGAATTGATTCTTATTCTGTTATGAGATAATATTATTGATTTATCTTCTGCTGGTTTCCAGTAAAAGCAAAAAGCCCCCAGTCATGAGTCAAGGTAATAATTTTGCAACCTGGGGTCCCTTACCACCACTAAAATAAAAAAAACACTAACCAAGTTACATGAATTATATAACAGGTTCAGTTATAGTTAATTTGTGATGAATCAGGGGCCATCTATGGTCAATCTTGGGACCCTAACAATCTTTCAGATGTCTTTCCTTCACTCCACCTTCAGTGTGGACTATTGCAATGGACTATTGCAGCAGCATCCTTAGTAGTCTCTTTGGGACAGAAAAAGTTTGAGACTTCTTGCCTTCTGTCTCTATAGAGCAGCCAGAGTGATTAAAAAAAAATCAAATCATTTTACTCACCTGCTTAAAATATTTTAATGACTTTATTAAAGCCACTGAGAATAAATATAAAATTTTCACTGCTGTCTGTAAGCTGTAGTGGTAATATTGTAATAAATATTTAACAACTGGTTCTGTGGGTGGAGGAAGCCCTGAGTTGTAGCATTTCTTCATTTCAATGTTGTAAATACTCCCACCATGGCAGATTGCAGGCTACCAACTGTGAGGTCAACCAGCACCCAAATTTGCTGCAATTAAATAATCAGCTCTCTTGAGCTGGTAGGGGATGGCTGAACACATGACGCGAAGGCTCAGGCTCTGCATGACCTGCCCCAGTACATATTTTCAGTTTCATCTTGTGCCACTACACTTCAACTGCACTGGCCTTCTTCCTGTTCTCCTCTGGCCCCCTCTCTCCTTTGAGCCAGAGGATCATGTAACCGACTATCTACTTGACATCTCTCCAGTTAAATGTCTAATAAACACCACAAACTGTATATGTATTTTGACCTCTTTGCTCAGGCCCCAAATTGGAGTTACCCTTAAGTTCTCTTCACCCCTCATGTATACCACTCAAAACTCATCAGATACTGTCATTGCTTTGCTTCAAAACCTTCACCAACCCCCAATTTTCCAAAGGAAAACTTCCAGAAGGAGTGTCTTCCAAAGAAAACTTAACAGAATTCAATACTCTCTACAATTTGGCCCCCACCTATCTTCCCAGCATCATTTCCCAATATCACCCCATGATGGGTTTGCTTCATGTGTCAACTTGGCTAGGCCATGGTCAATACCCAGATATTTGGTTAAATACCAGTTGGGATGTTACTGTAAAGGTATTTTGTAGATGTGATTAACATTTAAGTCACTAGACTTTGTTAATTTGATAAATTAGGAGTTTGGGATTAATATATACACACTACTGTATATAAAATAAACAACAAAGACCTACTGCATAGCACAGAGAACTATACTCAATATTTTGTAATAACCTATAATAAAAAAGAATCTGAAAAATAATATAAATATGTGTGTGTGTGTGTGTGTATAACTGAATCACTTTGCTGTACAGCTGAAACTAACACAACATTGTAAATCAACTGTACTTCAATTAAAAAAAATCACTAGGCTTTTGGGTAAAGCAAATTACCCTTCATAATGTGGGCAGACCTCATCTAATTAGTTGAAGGCCTTTAGAGGGAAAAAGACTGATCGAGGTGCCCTGAAAAACAGTGAATTCTGCCTGCAGTCCACCTTTGGACTTGAACTGAAACATCTCCAGTCTTTTCTTTTCCTGTTTTGTGCTCCCTTAGGTACTAGTTAGACCTCTGCTGTGGGTCAGGCTACCTGGTATAAGTTATCTGGATGCAATCTCTGGGCTGGCAGTCAGCAAGCTCATGGGATCAGACACTAGGCAGTCCTCACTGTCCCAGCTCTTCAGGGTCTAATACCCTTCATTGCACATACCAGGCACTAATCAAATGTCAAACAAAATTCCCCTCAATGTCAGTGTCGCTAGTAGCTTTCTCCAATACAACTGTTTACCTGTGACCAGGCTCAAATAAGCCACATGTATGGCCAGGAAATAAAACAATGGCCAATATTTACAGAGTTATAGGTGTCAGGCATTACACTGAGCACTTGACATGGACTAGCTCATTTAATCTTCACAGAAGCCTCATGAAATAGGCAGTATTATCTTACTAACCCTGTTTTATGGATGGCAAAATGGAGCCCAAGAAAAGAGAAATTTTCAAAATCAGACTGCTTGAAACAAGTATCAACTTGAATCTGGGTCAGATTGAAGCTCTACCCCACTAAGCTACACTATTTCCAGTTAGATTACTACCTCAGCCCTCTGCAAACCTGTTACCACATATCAACCTTGAATGTGGGTGCCACAGCACACACGCTGAATGAATTCTTTATGCTAGGACTGGAGCTCATGGTGGTGGTGTTGAGTCACTCGGTCGTGTCCGGCTCTTTGTGACCCTATGGACTGCAGTGTGCCAAGCTTCCCTGTCCTTCACTATCTCCTGGAGTTTGCTCATGGTGTGGTATGAATAAATGCCTCTACAAGGGTCACACTAAACAGATACCCAGAAAATGGATAACCAACAATGTCCTATTGTATAGTATATGGAACTCTGCTCAATATTATGTGGCAGCTTTGATGAGAGAGGAGTTTGGGGGAGAATGGATACATGTACATGTATGGCTGAGTCCCTTTGGTGTGCACCTGAAACTATCACAATATCATTAATCAGCTCTACTCCAATACAAAATAAAAACTTTTTTAATTTAAAAAAAAAAAAACAAATAGACACCCAGATTGCAAAAGCAAAATCATATTGCTCGTTGCCCCCTGGACTGAATGTCTGTGTGTCCCCAAAGTTCATATGTTGGATCCCTAATCCCTACTGTGATGGTATTTAGAGGTGGCAGGTGATTAGGTTATGAGGGTGGAGCCCTCATCAATGGGATTAGTGCTCTTATAAGGGGACACACAAGAGAAATAATGCCTCTCACTCCACCATGGGAGAAGACAGCAAGAAACTGGCTATTTGCAAACCAGGAAGTGGCTTCTCACCAGATACCAAATCTGCTGGCACCTTGATCTTGGACTTCCCAGTCTCTAGAACCGTGAGACATAAGTGCTTGTCAAGTCACTTAATCTATAGTATTTCTGTTATAGCAGCTCGGACTAAGATATCCCCAGAGAAAGAAGGAATGGTATGGCCATATAGCCATGCTTCTCAACCTTTAGCTACATATTAGACTAAACATGGAAGCTTTTCAAAACCATCAATGATTGGGATCACCCCTGGAGACTGATTTAACTGACTTGGGGTGAGGTCTGGACATCAGCATTTTTGGCAAACTCCCCACATGAGTCTGATAGGCAGACAGGTTGAGTTTCACTGGTGTGGGCCCTTCATAGAACACAGCAGCTAAGGCTAAGACCTGAGCCCACCCCGCTGCTGCTGATAGTGAGAGTGCCTGGGCAGTGAGAGCACATGGGCACTGAGGCCAGACTGCTTAGATTGAGACCTCAGTTTGCCACTCACTAACCCTGGGACTTTGAGCAAATGCCTTGACCTACCCGAGCCTCAATTTCCTCATCTGTAAAATGGGATAATAATAATAATGCCTATCTTATAGGATTGTTGTCAAGATTAAATGAAATACATGAAAAGTGCTTAGAACAGCATTTGACAAATAGTAACGACCATTATCATTACTATAGAGTATTTCAGCTTGGAGAAGAGGGAATTCCCTGGCAATCCAGTGGTTAGGACTCTGTGATTTCACTGCCAAGAGCTCAGGTTCGGTCCCTGGTTGGGGAACTAAGATGCCACAAGTTGTGCGGCATGGCCAAAACAGAACCCCCCCCAAACCTAAAAAGCCCCCCAAAATACCCAAACAACAACAACAACAAAAACCAAAAAACCTCCCAAAGCTTGGAGAAGAGACAAGTATACTGAAGACTAAACCAACCCAGGAGCCTAGAATGCTAGACTGCCATTTGCCCAAACTGTATCTTACTAGTAAAGAGATACAAAGCATATCAGGTTATTAGCCACAAGGCCGTGGACTTAAATTCTCCCTCCATACAAACCCAGGTGACTATCCTGTAGTGTCAAGTTCAGATCTGCCAGAATGGACATGCAGTGTTCTACAGCAGACATCACTTGAGAAAGCTGAGTCCTAGATCTGGCTCTGCCACCATTTGCATCGCCTTGACCAAGTTCTTGAATTCCTTGAACCTTCCTTTCCTCACATATCAGGTTAAGGAGGCTGGAACTAAATGACCTTGAAGGCTCTTTCTTGCTCCTCTAATCCATGCTGCTGGTCCTACTCCACACTCCTTCCTGCCCCTAGGACTTCAAATCTGTGCTTCCCTTTGCCTAGCTAAGTCTTTCTCACCGATGAGACTAAACATTACTTCTGCAGGGAAGTCTTCCCAGACCTCCAGCCTAAGTCAGGAGCCCAGTAAACACTTTTGGTCACCCGGTACTTCTCTTTCATGGCATGTGATACAGTTTGTAATGATCTAGTGTATAGTGCTTCCCTGGTGGCTCAGATGGTAAAGAATCTGCCTGCGATGTGGGAGACCTGTGTCTGATCCCTGAGTTGGGAAGATCCCTTGGAGAAGGAAATGGCAACCCATTCCAGTATTCTTGCCTGGAGAATCCAATAGACAGAGGAGCCTGGAGAGCTACAGTTCATGGGGTTGCAAAGAGTTAGACATGACTGAGCAACTAACATTTTCACTTTCAGTGTATAATTATTTCTTTCATGTCTCCCCACCCCCCATACCTCATAGACTAAATACCATGAGGGCAGTGACTATGTCTATCTTGTTTATGGTTTTGTTCCCAAAGGCTACCAATATGCTCAGTGCCCAGAATGTGCTTAATACATATTGAAGGAAAGAAGGATTGGATTTGCAGTCAATGGAAATGATAGGTAAACACTTCAAAGCAATGTGCTTGATTGTTTCTGTGATAAACTTCCCAGAGGTCTTCTACCAGAGGCAATGTTTTAGGTTTTTTATTCTTTCCATGAGTACTGAAATAATTAAACAATACTTGTGAAGATGTAAACTCATATTCCCTTGATTAGAGCAATCCTAATTCTAGGAATCTATCCTACAGATACATTTGCCCATGTGGGAAATGATGTACGTTACAAGGATTTTTGTTGCGGCATTGTTGATAACAGCAGCAAACTGGAAATAATCTGAATGTCTATCAAAGAGATAGTACATCATACTATGGAACACTATGTCACCATTTAAAAGTATGTGGCAGTTAAATCTGGACTGATAAGGTGCCATCTCCAAGATACATTTTAGGTGGAAAAAAAAAACAGTGTAGAAGAGATATGTGCATGCTGCTGATTCTCTAAAAACAAAAAGAATATAAATATGCATGTTTATGTATATCTTTGGATAGACCATCTTTGGAGTGACTAGGTAAAAAACTGGAAACAATAGGGTTTTCTCTGCAGAGAACTGGAGGGGCCAAGGCACAAAGGTTGGGGAACACTAACTTTTTAATGGACACTATTTGTGCCTCTTGGATTTTGTTTCAAATACGTATGTTCCCTATGCAAAAGGTAGAATGTTAATTGTAAAAGAGCATTAATCAAGACAATAAGAAGATAAACCACAGGCTAGGAGAATATATCGGCAAAAGTCATATCTGATAAGGGACCGTTATCCAAACCATAGAAAGAACTCTTAAAACTCAACAATAAGAAACAACCCAATTACCACCACACATTAACTAGAATGGCCACAATCCAGAACACCAAGGGCAACAGATACTGGTGAGGATGTGGGACAACAGTAACTCTCATTCATTACTGGTGGGCATGCACAATGGTACAGTCACTCTGGAAGTCAGTTCGGTGGTTTCTAACAAAACTAAATATACTCATAGCATAAGAGCCAGCGATTGTGCTGATTAGATATTGGTTATTTACTTAAAGGAGGTTAAAAATCTATGCCCTCACAAAAACCTGCACATAGTTGTTTAAAGCAGCTTTGTTCTTCATTTCCAAAGCTTAGAAGCAACAAGATGTGCTTCAGTGTGTGAATGGATAAATGAACCAGTATTAGGCAATGAAATATTATTAAACTGAGAAAGGTATGAGTTACCAAGCCACGAAAAGAGACAGAGGATATTTAAGACGTCATTATACATTTGCATAAATCCATAGAATGGACAACACCAAGAGTGAACCCTAAGGTAAACTTTGAACTTTGGGTGATTATGTTGTGTCACGGTAGGTATCAGTTGTAACAAGTGTTCCACTCTGGTGGGGGATGTTGATACTGGGGGAGGCTGTGCATGTGTGGAAGCAGAGGGTCTGTAGAAAATCTCTGTATCTTCCTCTCCATTTTGCTGTAAACTAAAACTGCTCTAAAAAACCCAAAGTCTTCATTAAAAAAAAGAGTATTTAAAAGGGGAGACAGAGGAAAGAATACACAAAAAAAGAAGAAAAGAGTCTGCTAGTTGGCACGAACAGGAGCTCATAACCTTTCACTTGTTATTTGGAAACAACTTCTAACTTCTGCAGTAATATAGGACACAACCTGAAGACCATACCATCCAGTTTCCAAGCTGTCTGAGAATGTATATTTGTGGAAGGCAGTTGGGCTAAGAGGCTTCTGTTTGTTAGCAAATCCCGAGGAGTGAAACAAGCCAAAAAAAAAAAAAAACCAATGGTATTAAAGTAAAAGGGCCTTTATGTCTTGTGAGCCACACGGCTCAAGTTTCTCTTGGCAGAGCTAGGTCCCCCCAAATTGTCCTCATACAGCTGAGAAACACCCTGGCTCCTTGGGCGGGGGGGGGGGGTGTCCATGCAAGTGGGTATAGGCAGCTGCTCCCGGCTTGGCAGGCCTACAAGCCATCCCCCATAATGACCCACTCGGAAAGCCCACAATGACAGGGGGACAGCGAGGAAATGGACAGCAGGCTAGTATTTTGCTTGGGAAGAGAAGAGAAATAGTTCCCATGTACCAGCTGGGGGTGGAAGTGGGGAAATCAAAAGTGCAGCTGGACCAGACTCGAGAAAGCAATTGAGATGCAGGCATGGGAGCAGCGGAGGGAGGCCGTGGGAGTGTGTGCAGGGCAGAGCCAACTTTTAGTGTTACCTTCTAAACTTTTGTTTTTATTTTTTGGCCACACCCCACAGCTTGTGGAATCCTAATGTCCTGACCAGGGATTGAACCTGGGCCCTTGGCAGTGAAAGCACCAAGTCCTAACCACTGGACCATCAGGGGTGTCCCCAGTGTCATCTTGACAGGGAGTGAGACTGCGTAGGAAGCTTGCAGGAAAAGATTTGGCAGATGCCAGTTTTCAGCAGGCTGGGAATATACAGACACATGCAGTAGCTGCACCCAGTGGCCTCTGGGTAAACACCTGTTAAATTAACCCAACAAATGAATGATCCACTCCACTACCATCACTTCTCACCATTATCTATAGAGATGGGAAGATCTTTTGAGGTCTTGTGATGCTAGCTCATTTGTGTGTTTATAGTGATCATAGAAAACACATAAACACACCTGGCCTGGCTTTTGTAGCTCTAATCAGGCCTTTGATGCCTGAGTAGATTCTGAAGAGATGCTTCAAGAATAAAAATAGTACCTTAGCTTTATTGAGTATTTATCATGTGTCTGGCTCTGTGTCTGCATTAACCCCATTCAGTCTTCTCCACAGGAATATGAACCAGGCACTAGGCTTCTCCTCGTGTTTTTTTTTTTTTTTTTAAGATTTTTAAAAATTTATTTATTTTTTTAGTTTTATAAATGTTGAATTTTTTCCCAATTATTTTTATTAGTTGGAGGCTAATTACTTTACAATATTGTAGTGGGTTTTGCCATACACTGACATGAATCAGCCATGGATTTACATGTGTTCCCAATCCTGAACCCCCCCTCCCACTTCCCTCCCCATCCCATCCCTCTGGGTCATCCCAGTGCACCAGCCCCGAGCACTTGTCTCATGAATCCAACCTGGACTGGCGATCCCCATGTTTTACAGAGGAGGAAAGATGAGGTTCAGAGAGGCGATGTGGTTTACCCAAGTTCACACAAGGAGTAAGGGGCAGGGCTGGCATCTAAAGCCCACACTCTGGACCACAGAGCTAGTCTGCCAATGAAAGCTTTAAGATAAACACAGCTATCAAAAGCAAATGAGCAGGGGAACTTCCCTGGTAGCTCAGTGGTAAAGAATCTGTCTGCCAATGCAGGAGACACAGGTTTGATCTAGGAGGATCCCACATGCCGTGGGGCAACTAAGCCTGTGCGCCCCCAACTATTGAATCTGTGCTCTGGAGTCTGAGAGCTGCAACTAAAGAAAAAAAAAGCCCACGCAACAACGGAGACCCAGCACAGCCAAAAACAAGTAAATTATTAAAAAACACACAACCACCTCCCCTAACAAATGAACAGGGACTTCCCTGGTGTTCCAATGGTTAAGGCTCCTAATTCAGGAGGCATGGTTTCAATCCCTGGTCGGGGAACTAAGATTCCATATGCCACATGGCGTGGCCAAAAACAAACAACAAAAAAAGAGACAAACAAACCTCCAAAACAAATGAATAACATCTATGTGAGGGAAAGGAGGTAAAAACTGGTGCTGCATTTCTAAAGCTGGCTTGATGCCAGCAGAGGGATTCACAAACCCCAGTGTGCATCTCCCCCCGACAGCAGGGCCTACAGATGAGTGCTCACAGCTGTGGGTCTTTCCTGGGACTCCCCTCCCTTCCCTGTCTCTCTTCACCCCAAGCCTGGAGGCAGGGGGAAGGGGAGCTCCCGTTTTAGCTGCTGTTATTGTCCAGCTGGAACTCAAAGAAGTCTGCTTAGTAGAGGCTGGCCATTTCGATTCCCAGACTTTATCTCTTGGAAGGAACAAGACAATGCAGGTCAGGAGGAAAGGGCAGAGTGATTTTACAATGAGTGGAATTAGGAAGGCTCCTCCATGCAGCCCCTGCCCCCCCCCCACCCCCCCGCCCCATGCCTGCCCTCTAGGGGATAGTCTTGTTTCCATGATCAACAACTGCCATCCCTAAAGTATTTAGGGCACTCTACACCTTTGGAAAAAACAAAGGGGAGACTTCTTTCCTTACACCTTAATGATGATATTCAAACAAAGTCACCTGGCCTGAGGGATGTCCAGACCTCTACCAGGATCCGAAAAATGTCCTCCCCCTCTCCCCCGCCAGAATGCCAAGGCAATGCTACTGACTGAGGCAGAAGCAGTCAGTTCCCAAAGGGCCCAGCCCCCAAAGCAAAATGATGGCAAGATGCAGTGAACTCAAGGTAACGTTCCCATCCTCTCCCATGACCCCGAGAGCTGAGAACCCAGCAGTGTTTGTATTTCTGGACCAGTGGGTAAGTTGGCTGTGCTGAGGAAACAGAACTCTAGTCCTCCTGAGACTAGATGCCATGTCAATCAAGAAATGCTGAACTAGGCAGAACACCTTTACATGTAGCACTTCCTGGCAGGTGTGATGAGAATAATCCACACTCTCTCATGCTGGGGCTTTGCACCTGCTCTGCCATGGGCTTGGTGAGCTGCTGAGGTTTTCTTCCCAGTCTGTCTGAGCGGCATGGCCAGTCTGAGGCGGCCAAAGGTCCATGGCTGCTGAATGTTCTCTGCTCCTCATTTCAATCTGCCGGCTTCAAGCCTTCCGTTGTCAGGCTGCCAGCGACCAAAGAAAGCCAGGGCGCCTGGTTTTCCAAAGATTTTTTTCCCCCTTCCAACTGAGTTAACCATTCCTTGGCCAAAGCCACTCTTGTGCCCGTTTCTGAGCTTGCGTGCTGTTTATTTTTTTTTTTAATTTTTCCAACTGAGGCCCAGCGTTCCCAAATCTCAAGATTAGATTTCATTCTCTGTCATCTTGAACTAAAAAAAAAAAAACAAACAAAAACCCTAACTGATTACTTAGCATCTAGGAACAAGCCTCTGGAGCCCTGGTGAATAAAGCATGGGCCTGAAGGAAAGACCTGATTTCCTAGCCCCCGAGCCACTTGGTAGCTAAGTGAATGCTGGGCAAGTAACTTACCCTCTCTGTGGCTCATGCCTCATTTCCTCACCTAGAAACTAGGGATACTAACTATACTTACTTAATAGGGTGGATGAAGAGGATGGAATGGGATGATACACAGCCTGGTCCACATTACAAGATGAATAAATGTTAGTTATTATCACATTATTGTCATTTCTTATTTCCGGGGGAAGACTTCCCTGTGGTTACCTCCTCCAGACATATTTTGTCCCCATCCTTATGCCAGATCTAGATCTGTTCCTTCATATCACGTTTACTGAAATCAACATGCAAGTACAAACACTATAATGCTGATTCATCAAGCACAAAGTGGTGGGAGGCTGTTGTGAAGAGAGGGTGTCCATCAAGACTGTTTTTCTCTGTCCTTTTAGCATATTTACTTATCTCGAAATGGTGACAGGTGTTGGAGCTGAAATACACAGAACAGGAGAGCTAAGGCTGGGGGTGGGAGATAGTGCGTTATCAGAGCAAGGATTGCAGGCAGTTTGAGGCAGGGGACAAAGCTGAGGTTTCCCTAGGTTAGCAGGCAGGAAAAGGCAGGCTGTTCTTACCTTCACACAGGGCAGGGATGAGCACACAGGCTTGGGGCTCACCCAGCAGCAGCTGAGGTTCAATTCTGTACTCACAAGGCAGTGGGAACTCAGAAGCCAGCCCTGAACTTTATTCATTTTAAAACAAGTATCAGGTGCCTGCAATATGAGGTTATGTGCTATGGGGACAAACAGATGTGTAAGACACATGTCTCAAAGGCAAGGAGCTCAGTCTGGAAGGAATCATGAACACAGAAGATTATGACACAAGGAAGCATGTGACATGGGCCTGCAAGCTATAGAGAGGAAGCTATGGGCGGTCAGAACTGGGAACCTCTTTCCTCTTGAGAAGGTGAGAGAAAGTTTCAGGAGGGAAGGGTGGAGGCGTGCAACAATGGTGGAGAGATGGTAGAAGGTGGGGTACATGGAGAAATGCTATGGAAACTAAACCAGCTGGACCAGAGTGTACACACAGGCTAAGTGTATTATTTAAAAGGGGTTGAAAAGTGAAAATCAAAGTGTTAGTTGCTCAGTTGTGTCTGAATCTGCAACCCCATGGATGGTAGCCTGTCAGGTTCCTCTGTCCATGGGATTCTCCAGGCAAGAATACTGGGATGGGTTGCCATTTTCTTCTCCAGGGGATTTTTCCCACCCAGCAATTGAACCCAGGTCTCCTACATTGGCAGGCAGATTCTTTACCATCTGAACCACCAGGGAAGCCCTAAGAATGATGGAGTGGGTAGCCATTTCCTTCTCCAGGAGATCTTGCCAGCCCAGGGATCGAACCTGGGTCTCCACTATCACAGGCAGATTTTTTTTTTTTTTTTACCATCTGAGCCACCAGGGAAGCCACTAAAAGGGGCTGTTCAACCACAAAGCTTCTGGAACAAAATATGCCCTTGGGGGTGGGGGTAGTGACAGTGAAGACAGCATCTGTAGTTGACAGAGCACACTTTTAGTTAACTTGGATTTTCCTACCCCCCAATGCCCTCCAAAGTGGTTTGGAACACCCTCATTTGTGGTTTTACAGAGGCAAAACACCTGTCTTGATCTATCACAATAGGACTGCTGTTTGAGGGGTAGGAAAGTGAACTCATTTATCAAATGAAATCAACAGATATGTGCTGTTTTAAGTCAAAAGAGTGCTTCCCAGGTGACTCAGCAGTAAAGAATCCACCTGCCAATGCAGGAGATGCAGATTCGATCCCTGGGTTCGGAATATCACCTGGAGTAGGAAATGGCAACCCACTCTAGTGTTCTTGCCTGGAAAATCCCAAGGGCAAAAAGAGCCTGGTGGGCTACAGTCCATAGGGTCACAAAAGAGTTGGACATGAATTAGCGACTAAACAACTTGAGAAGAGCCAGCCACCACGAGGCACATCTCAGGTGAGATGGAGGTGGATGCTCCAGGCAGAGGTGACAGGAATGTGAAATACACTTATTCTTCAGGGGGATGGAGGAGAGGGGTTAAGATCATTTTGATTGAACTGGAGGCTGGAACAGGCAGAGGTTTAAAAAAAAGTCCTAAAAAAAAAAAAAGTCCTGTTTTGTTTAGCTCAGGCAAAATCTGACAACTTGTATTTGCCAACGTCGAAAGATTGGGGGATCTCACAAGAAAGTCGGGATTTTAGGCTCCCTTGAAAAATGGGCCCACATTTCTAAATGGCATCTACCATTTGGAGAAGGGGAACTCACTGTAGCCTCCACTGGCCCACTTTGTTCCGTGCTGCGATTCGTATTTAGATGCTGATCACATTTTGTAAGCACAGTGCAGTTAGCTCTCCAGAATGCTTCTGAAAGCCAGGACGGCTCAGAGTGCATTTGCAAGCTTATTCTTTAGGAGGTGAGTGTTACGTTATTCGGGTTTCCCTACTTTCTCTTTTTTCCGTTACCTCCAAGTTCTTGCCAGCATCTGATTGTGCAACTCCTGATAGAGGGGGCCTCGGTGCAACGAGGGTGGCGAAGTTGGTAAGGGTGGCCTGCCGGGCCAAGCGGCCCAGCCTTTATTCTCAGGGCAATAATGGACATGACACAGGCAGATCTTAAGAAAATTCATCTGGCAGAAGCTGGGCTGGAGGAGGCGGAAATGAATATTGATCCTGGTGATGCAAATTACTCAGTTACTGAGTGTGTGGACTTGGGCGGGCTACAGAACCTCTCAGTGCCTCACTTTTCTCCTCTGTAAAATGGGCTTGATAAGAATAGTACCAACCTGGCAGGTCTGTTGCCAGGATTAAAATGAAATAATGAGCATACAGCATGTAGCACAGTGCCTGGTTGGTACATCAGTGCCCAATGCTTATGATCATTTTTAGAATGAATCCTGAGATCAATTGGAAGATTACTGCAGTAGTTGACATATGAACTGATAAGGTCTCAGAGGAGGGAAGGGACAGTGACAAAGACCAACACGGGAGTGTTAGGAATGAAGACCCAACTGGGTTCAAGGCTGACTGGGGGAGGGGGAAGAGAGACAACTTCTGGGTCTGCAGCCTGGGTAAGTGGGGAATGACCACACTGAAATGGAGAACCCTGGGAGGACAGTTTCAGGAGAGGGAGAGGTCAGTTTGATACATACTTCAAGGTGACCTGGAGAGGTGTCGGCCAAACGGCAGTGTCCAGCAAGCGATGAGAAGTGCAGGAGCAGGGCTGGGGAAATATGGCTCAGGGCTGAGGATGTGGGTTATGAACATGAGGAACCCAGAGAGGGGAGAGGCACCCTGGAGGGAATGGATGAAGCTCTGTGCCCAGTTCAGCATCTCGGTTTGAACAGCTGGGGCCTCTCTTGACCCAGAGACAGTGCATATTCTGCTCAGTCAGCTGTGCCACTTGGATACCACCTTTGTCCTTCATCTTATGTGCTTTTAGTTCAAATGCTGACCGGGCCTAATCCTGCTTGCCTTGTGAGCCCTGATGGGGTCAAAGTCCCCTGTGCAGAAAGTGACAGGCTAACACTTGGTTTTATGTTTGATGAAATGAAGATGCCTAATATGGACTGTAGGGAGGGGGGGAGGTCAGGCAGAATTGTGGGGGACCCAGCTTGTGGCTGGCGCCTTCCTCCTGATCTTCTCAGAAGGCCCACCGTGTTCCAAAGCTCCACCTTCTCAGCTGCTCCCTGGATTTTCCCAGCAGTTCTCTCTCTTTTTCCACATAAACTGTTCAGAGAACCATTTGCTCAGGACTCCCCGGTCCTCATGGAGGCAAATCAATCTCCATCTTCTTGTTTCCCTTCTACTTGTTCTCTCAATATACTAAGGGCTGTCAGCCTCTTCAGTCCCAAGTTCTGGGTTAGGTGTGAGAGAGACAAAGGTGGCAAGGCTGGGTGTACCTGGCAGAGCTTGAGTTGAAATGTGCTGAAGTGTGGCCAAGGGCATTTCAGGCACAGTGGTCTTGGGGGCCACGAGGGCACACGAGGTGGGGGGCACCTCATTGTATGTGTGCACAGGGCTGACTCACCCCCTTCCCACCAGCAGCCATCCCATCAGAACATGCACATGCATAATTTTATTTACCTCTCCAGTCTCTAGCATGCCAGCCAGGAGCCAGGGTAAGAGAAAGAAAAAGGAATAAAATGAGTGTAAGCACGGTGAAGGAAGGGCTCAGCTGGTTAAACAAGACTTCTGATTACTGTCATTAGTGCTCAAAAGACTTCCAACCCGACGTGGCATTAAACGGACCGATTGTGTGTGTATGTGTGTGTCTGGATAAAGCATATATATTAGAAGAACGAGACCTTCAGACAAAGTGGCCAGTCAGTGTGGGGGTGAGGAAATTTCCTGTCCAGCTGGTTATCTAATGGACACCTGACGTTGATTTGCTTCCTGATAGACAGTGTAAGGAGGAAAGCCAATGGAATGGAAATGTTACCATTAAGTGTGCTCGGGTCAGAGGAGCCTGGCTGCCCTGCAAAGCTCTCTCCTTATACATTCAGCTAGCAAACCTTGCCTGCTCCCCAGGGGGAGGTGAGGGGGAGACTTAGGAATGCTCTCTCTTCTTGGAGAAGTTGGATTGAGTACTTTGCAGGAACAAACAACCGCAATAGAATTTGGGGCTAGCCTGTTGTTTCTAGGTTCCTTATTCTCCAAACTGAAGATGTATTTTGAGCTGGGATCAGGAGGTTGTAAGCTGGACAGTGATCACCAGCGGCAAGGCTTCCATACCCTCAGGTAGTGCCTAGTTACGCTCCGTTACTGCAGCGACATCTAATGGTCAGAGAAAGCAATGCATATTTGCATTTAAAAGCAGCCTGTGGTTCTGCCTCGGGAGGTTAATTTTTTTTAAAGTAGGTTGTCATATATGGAATTTAGAAAGATGGTAATGATGACCCTATACACGACACAGCAAGAGAGACACAGATATAAAGAACAGAATTTTGGACTCTGTGGGAGAAGGCGAGGGTGGGATGATTTGAGAGAATAGCATTGAAACATGTATATGACCATATGTGAAATAGATCGCCAGTCCAGGTTCGATGCATGAGACAGGGCGCTCAGGGCTGGTGCACTGGGAGGACCCTGAGGGATGGGTTGGGGAGGGAGGTGGGAGGGGGGTTCAGGATGGGGGACACATGTACACCCATGGCTGATTCATGTCAATGTACGGCAGAAACCACTACAATATTGTAAAGTAATTAGCCTCCAATCAAAATAAATTAATTTAAAAAATAATGTAGGTTGGACAGGGTATTATTGTTTATTGTTGTTGCTGGTTAGTCGCTAAGTCGTGTCAAACTCTTTTACAATCCCATGGACTGTAGCCCACCAGGCTCCCCTGCCCTGTCCATGAGATTTCCCAGGCAAGAATACTAGAGCAGGTTATCATTTCCTTTTCCAGGGTATCTTCCAGATCCAGGAATTGAATCCGTGTCTCCTGCACTGCAGGTGGTCAGGGAAGCCCCATTATTGCTTATTAACTCCTGTAAAATAACATTTTGACTGCAACCCTAAGAATTCACTTCCTGAATCTTTAGATGACATTTTTATGTTGTCATTCATAACTGGATGTTAATCATATTTTATGAAAACCAAGCAATTGCCTCTTTGAATTTTTTTTTTTTTACAACCATCATGACTTTGCACTATCTTAAAGCTTCTTGTTGGAGCTCCGTGTATGCATTATGAAGAAGGTTTCTATCGAAGGGAAAAGATGATCAAATTTTCCTCCAAATACCCACTTCTGGGCTTCCCTGGTGGCTCATGGTAAAGAATCCACCTGCCAATACAGCACATGAGGGTTCAATCCCTGAGTTGGGAAGATCCCCTGGAGAAGGAAATGGCAAACCGCTTCTTGCCTGGAAAATCCCATGGACAGAGGAGCCTGGCGGGCTACAGTCCATGGGGTCACAAAGAGTCAGACACGACTTAGCAACTAAATGACAACAACCCACCTCCACTATATAGTAAATTGTTGTGGTAAATATATATTCTAGAGTAGAAGGTGGTGGTGGCTAGATTTCCCCATAACAGGTCACACTGTTCTAGCTCTTGGGTGAAGAAAGGAATGCTAAAAGTTTACAAAGAAGATTGAAACCTCTATTCCCATATTTAGATGTCATTGAATTTCATCTGAAACCCTTTGTGATACTGTGACTTATAATAAGAAATAAATACTTGATCTTCGTCCCCATTTCTGGCACAGAGCTCCTATAATATTAACTTGACATTTCCTAAGTGATGAGAGCAATAAAGTTGCCTTGGTATTCATAACAAACCCCTTTCAGTCACACCTGAGTTTATGTTAATACAGTGACTTTTGGAAAGCATCGAAATGGATGGAGTCCGCTTGCCAGTAATCCAGTGAATAAACTAGTTTCCTGAGTTCTGTGAGCCACTCTAGCAAGTTAATCAGATTCAAGGACGGGGCTCTGTGAACCTCTAATTTATACTTCAGAAGCTCAGGTAACAACCTATATTTGAGATTGAGAGGGTAACAGGCAGGAAGGCCAGGGGTCTCCAAATGGAGCTAAAAGGCTGCAAATGTCAGACATTTTTCTCTCTCTTAAGCGGCAGGAGGAAGCGAACTAGCAACTAGCGATAGTTTTTTCCTTCTCTATACAAATTTAAAAGGAGGTTTCTCTTAAAATACTGTGTTGCCATAATGACACCTGGTTTCACCTGAAGCTAACTATTCTCAAACCTTGAGTTAACCAATAGTTTTCTTATGGAAATGTTTGTCTTAAGCTATGTTAATGTGCTATGCATTTACCCCAGACTCTTATCTTCTGCCAAATGGCTCAGAACGTACTTGACAAACCAGTATGTTAAACTCAGATATTGTTCCCCTAATCTATGTAAACGAAACTATTTGTATGGTAATCTGCCCTTCTACAAGATTCAAGTCAATCATTTTATGGCCTGGGATGAATCATCTGGTGCCAAGATTATCCCAAAATGCAATTTATGGATGAGGGGCCTGGTGCCATTCTGAGTTTTAACACATTCCTTTCTTTTCATTAACAGACTGCTAGTGACTACATAACATCCAGCTGAATACTAGCAGGGGGGGTACTGTTTCTGCCCCCTTCTGATGCCTATGTCAGAAGCTTTCTCTATCTCCTTTATACTTTAATAAAACTTTATTACACAAAAGCTCTGAGCAATCCAGCCTCGTCTCTGGCCCCGGATTGAATTTGTCTCCTCTGGAGGCCAAGAATTCTGGCGTCTTATCGTTCAGCAACAACCTTTCAAGATCGGCATCTGAAGTGGGGGGCAGTCTTGTGGGACTGAGCCCTTAACCCAAGGAATCTGATGCTGTCTCTGAGAGTGTCTGAATTGAGTAGAATTGTAGGACTCCCATGTGCCACTGGAGACTTGCTTGGTATGCGGGAAAAAGACCCACACACTGGAGTTGGTCCTAGAATCTAACCCCTTTTCACTGACTACCCCAAACCCTGGGTTTCCCAGGTGGTACTAGTGGTAAAGAATCTGCACACTGATGCAGGAGACACGAGAGACATGGGTTCAATCCCTGGGTCAGGAAGATTTCCTGGAGAAGGGAATGGCACCCCACTCTAGTATTCTTGCCTGGATAATTCCATGGACAGAGGAGCCTAGAGGGCTACAGTCCATGGGGTCTCAAAGAATCAGACACGACTGAGTGACTGAGCACACACATCCTAACCTCTAGGTCCTGGGTTTGGGAAGGCTTGCTCTAGGGACGAAGTGAGGTCACGAAACCTTGAACTCTGCATAAGGAACACTAAATTGTAAGAGGTTCCAGAAAGTGCTGGGTAGATGCCTCTGGCTTTACTATTTCAAAAAGTGATCCTCAAAGCATGGAAGCCAGTGATATAAGCAGCCTTAGTCTCATCCATCTTTTGATGGCCAACCAGTGAGAGCCCATTTTCACTCCTGACAGGAAAAGAAATTCTGAGGGCCAGGATATTAAAAAATGAGTAAAAAGCTTGTAGTATACCATACTTCTTTCCCACTCAGCTTCACCCTGGATTTTTTAAAGAAGCTATCTTTTTTAGAAAGACCATACTTTGGCCACCTGATGTGAAGAACGGACTCATTGGAAAAGACCCCGATGCTGGGAAAGATTGAAGGCAGGAGGAGAAGGGGACGACAGAGGATGAGATGGTTGGATGGCATCACTGACTCAATGGACATGAGTCTGAGCAAGCTCCAGGAGTTGGTGATGGACAGGGAAGCCTGGTGTGCTGCTGTTCATGGGGCTGCAAAGAGTCAGACATGACTGAGTGACTGAACTGAGCTGAATAATTATCATATGAAGAAATCAATTTTTCTAAGAATTGACCATATGAAGTTGCCCTTTGGGTATGTCAAAAAAGGCTGTTGGCAGTGTCATATGGTTCAGTGTAAAAACAGAAGACTGAAACTAAAGGGGAGACATACTGTATTCCTCAATAAAGACAGAATATTTTATGTAAATTATTCCAAGTATGTAAGTTTAACATAAACCCAGTCATAATCACAAGGTAGTTCTAAAGTTCATCAGAAACAACAAATGACTGAGAATAATCAAGGGAAGGTTGAAGAGTGTTGAGTGGGTAGATGCCTTGCCAGACATTAAAAACTATTATAAAGCTTTAGGAATTGAAATAGTGTGGCACTGGCATGAGGACAGGCTGACAAATCTACAGTTCAGGATACACAGCCCTGAGACAGACCCTATAACATATATATATCTAGGATGGGCTAAAAGTCACAGAACAAAGTAGTGGGGAAAAGAGATGATTTCAAAAATGGTGCTTAAACAATTGGTACATTATTTTTGTTTTTAAAGTCAGGTGATTACCTCACATCACATCACAAATAAATTCTAAATACATTAAAGTGATAAGTGTAACAATTACAATAAAAATATTTAAAGAAATATATCAGTGAATAGTCATATGATTGTGGGATGGGGTAGGTCTTTTACACAGAAGAGCAAAGTTAAAAACCCCAGAATAGTAACATGTATATATAATTGCATAAAAATTATAAAATATGTACAATAACAGCATAAATGGCATTAGAAGCCAAATGTCAAATGCATGCAGTAAACGACAAAGGGTTAATATCTTCAACATAAAGACTTCTTACCAATTAGTGAAACAAAAAAGCTAAATAGCCTAGAAAAATAGGCAATGGGTACAAACGGAAAATTGAAAAAGAAATACTAATGACAAATTGATATATGAAAAACATGCAATTTGCTTGTAATCAGTGAAATTCAAATTAAAGCAACATGACAACATTTTTCAGCTATCAGGTTCACAAGGATTCAGAAAGTGAAATCACCCTACTCACTGCTGTTGCAGGCATCAACTAACAGCCTTTCTGGGGTGCAAACTTCATTAAGACCTTAGACTTATTTTTATTTTGTGGCCTGTATTTCTAGGAATACAGCTGAACAGTGTCATTATAGATGTGAAAAAAATACAAGGGCTTTCACTGCAGTATTATTGTACTGAAGAATTAGAAACAGCCTAAACAATTAAACATGGAGAAATTGTTATTTATGGTACGATGGAAGCAGAGATTGAAATTATACTGCCACAAACCAAGGCACACTTAGGGCTACCAGAAGCTGAGAGAGACAAGGAAGATTCCTCTCCTAGAGCCTTCAAAAGGGCCATGGCCCTGCCAACATCTTGGTAGTAAACTTCTAGGCTCCAAAACTTTAAGAGAATAAATCTGTTTTTTAAAAAATTATGGCACACCCAAAAGAAGCTGTGCTACATATATATACATATACATATATATAATGGAATATTACTCAGCCATAAAAAGGAATGAATTTGAGTCAGTGGTACTGAGATGGATGAACCTAGAGCCTGTCCTACAGAGTGAAGTAAGTCAAAAAGGGAAAAACAAATATTGTATATTAAAGCATATACATGGAATCTAGGAAAATGGTACTGATGAACCCAACTGCAGGGAAGGAATGAAGATACAGATGTAAAGAGCAGACTTATGGATGCAGCAGGGGAAGGAGAGGGTGGGACGAATTGAGAAAGTAGCACTGACACATGTACACGATCATGTGTAAGATAGCCAGCTAGTGGGAAGCTGCTGTGTAATACAGGGAGCCCAGCCTGGCGCTCTGTGATGACTTAAAAGGTGCAGGATGTGGGGGGAGGCTCAAGACGGAGGGGATATATATATATATATTTATGATTCACTCACGATGTTGTACAGCAGAAACCAACACAACATTGTAAAGCAATTATCCTCTAGTTAAAAAATATTAAAACGGAAAATAATTATGGCATATCCAAATGGTAGAATATTATGTGATAACTAGAAAAGATGTTCTTAATACTTGATGGCCTGAGGCAATATCCATTATATAATAAGTGATAAAAGCAGATAATTTTTCATTTATTATATAATTTTTACATACAGTAGGAATGCAATTTTATGAAAAAATAACTTTCCATATACATATATATTTATATTTATGCATACACATCTGCATATACATATGAACGCACAGAAGTAAAACTATTAATCACTATAACACATGGCTATTGGGCTTATAGGTAATTCTTTTCTTTGTCATGCTTTTCTGTATTTCCCAAGTTTTCTATAATGTATGTGCATTCCTTTTTTTTTTTTTATTGTGGTAAAACACACAAAACAGAAAATTTGACCATTTTAACCATTTTGAAGTGTATGTATTACATTATTCTTAAAATGAGGGATAACAGTTTTTATCAATAAGCATACACTAGGCAGGTTCTCAGCTTGCATCGACATGACAATTACAATAATGTGACAATTTCAAAAATTTGTTTGGACAAAGGACAGGAAAGGAACACAATCCAGAGAGATGAAAAGTTTGATGGACTGGAGCAGCAGAATTGGGTGTAACTGTGATGTGTGTTGTCCTGAAGGCAGCTTTTCTTTATAGGTTGAGATAAATACTTTCAGGCTTTTTGGTGCTGAGGAAAGTGAGGCCTGGCTCAGCCAAAAAAGGCACATGGAGAAGCTGGGGGCCACTGAGACAATAGAAGAAGTTATAGACATGAGGAAAAACAAATTCAGCCGGGGCTGATCATTTAAAATTGGATTCAACTGGCCCCAAATGAATATCTGAGCAGCTCTTCAGGATACATCAACTGTATAAATCCAGATTTGCCCAGAAAAGTCCAGGAATGCAGGTAAGACTTTTGATGTAGTCTGAGGGGAGGTTAGCAGAGAAGAAGCATGGTTCAGGGCAGATGTGAAGCCCCATTTGGTTTTGAGTTCACCCCCCAACTGTGTGAACCTGCCTTTAATCCTCATCCTTACTTGGACCACTCTGATTTTTCTTCGATCAGAATTGGCTGATTCTAGGCTCAGTTCCTCACTATGAGACCTTGACTATCAGGCTTTTGCCTCTGTGGTTTGTAGAGAAACTGAGTTTTCCTAGGTCACAATTAGGAAAATGCAGGGTCAAGCCCGCTAAGACACCGACTCATTTCATATGCAGTTACTTCCTCAGCAGGGGAATCAGGGACTACTGGCCCCTCGTTAGTGACAGTTCCTGGCTTAGTTTGGTTCTTTCTAGGCTGTTTCGCTGAAGTAAGGACAGGCTGTTAAGGCCAGAGTGATCTGTCCTCACTGTGGAAGCCACCTAGATGTAACGGGCAGTGGCAGCTATGAAGTGAGGGAAGAAAAGTGGGCCTCACCTATAGTCTACTTCTCTGTAGACCTAAGAGAGCAGAGGGTGGGAATGGGGAGGCGGCATGGGTTCATGCCCATTGCCCTGAAGTTACAGCAGAAATGCCACGGAGTGGGGCTCTGCAGAGGGTTTGTATGAGCAGTCATGAGCATTTTGGATCCTGGTCTTGCTCAGTCTGTGTTCTTTGCTGTTGTTACCCACCCACAAACAAGGCAAGGTCCCCCCAAACACAACTCCTCACCTGCATCTTCCTCTTCACCGTGTCAAAGGGGAAGGAGAGGGTCTGGGTCACTGCGGCAGCCAGGCAGACATTGGCAAAGTTCTGGAGGAGAGAGAACCGATCTCGGGGTCCATTCCAGATTTTCTCCAGGTTCATGTAAACTAGAAGGGAGCCGGCAGAGAAAGGGAGAGCACCTGAAAAACAAGGCCAGGGAGGCTGTGATGGCTCAGGAGACACTGGTTTGAGAACATAAGTGCCAGTAGGGAACCCTGGGGAAAGCAACAGGACCAGCCCTGGGCTTGTGAAAAATCACTCCAATGGAAGCAGCAGGCACTTTCTTGGGTAATGGTCACGTGGTATATTTTGATCGGGTTTGTGTCATTGATCACAATGCATCGAATGATTCCCTGAAGGTTTGTGTATTCTATGTCCATTTCACTTTTAAAAGAATCATAAACAAATATCGAACTCTAGTTAATAATATGCATGCTGAAAGGTTGAGGGGTGAAGTGTATTGATGTTTGCAATTTACATGAAAATCATCAAAAAATACATGACTGATGAATGGCTAGAGGGATGGATAGATAAATGATAAACCGAAACATTCATTGAAGGACCTGGTATATGCTGGGTATATGGGTGTTTCCAATTCTTTTTAAAAAAATTTATTTTATTTATGTATAGTTGATTTATAATGTTGTGTTAGCTTCTGCCGTACAGCAAAGTAAATCAGTTATACATATACATATATCTACTCTTCCTTAGACTCTTTTTCCATATAGGACATTACAGAGTACTAAGTAGAGTTCCCTGTGCTATCCAGTAGGTCCTTATTAGTTATCTTTTTTTTTAACTTTTTATTTTGTATTGGGGTATAGCTGATTAACGATGTGGTAATTTCAGGTGATCAATGAAGGGACTTGACCATACATATATATGTATCCATTCTCCACCAAACTCCCCTCCCACCCAGCAGCCTCACCTTTCTAGGAAAAGATGGTGAGCAAGTAGTGCAGTAGTTGGCACTTTGAAGCTTCCAGAAAATTTTGGACCAATCTGAAGTTTACACAGGGACTAAATTTCTCCCTTAAGATGAGATTTAAAAGAGGAGCTAACACTAGTCGGGTTGCTCATCTTTAGAAAAATGTAGTATTTGTTAAAATTTTTTTTCTTTTTTTTTTCTTTTTAAATTTTTTTCCATTTATTTTTATTAGTAGAAAAATGTAGTATTTGTTTAATAAAAACAAAAATGACATACCAACACTATATTTTCATTCAGAAAACATTTATGCAGCTAATGCTATGTGATGGGCCCTTTGCCAGGTGCCAGGAATACAAAGAGGAGTGAGCAGGCTAATTCCTGGAGATGCTCACCATCTAGTGGGAGAGACAGACAGATAATGAATCATAGTAGGGGGGCTAGGAGGGCTATACAAAGTGCTTTAGGTACACAAGGATCAGAGGGATCCATTTTGCCTGAGGGAATCAAGAAGGACTTCACAGAAGAAAGAACTTTTCAACTGGGTCTTCAGGAATGAACAGGAGTTCATCAGACACTGACAGAGCAAGCAGAGGGAACAGCATATACAGAGAGTGGTATTTCCAAGAAATGCCAGTATTTCTGGATGGCCAAAACAGGAGTGAAGGTAGAATGTGGCAGGAGATGAGGTAGGGATTGGCCAGCAGGGCCAGGTCTGAAGGTGCTAGTATGCCAGAAGGAATCTGGGTTTTCCCCTGTAGCTCACAGGAGTCAATGAAGGCTTTTAAGGAGGGCAGTGGGAAGAGGTTGATGAAATGATTAACTTGCACTTAGAAAGCTCACCACACCCCTGGCAGCAAGGTACAGGGTGGACTGGGGCAGGAGAGACCCAGGACTGGGACCAGGTAGGAGCCTCTCATGTCAGGAAAAATGATGAGAGTGTGACCTGGGGCAGAGAAGATGAGGATGGAGAAGGGGCAGACTTGAGAGTTTTAAAAGGTGAAATTGACAGCACTTGCGGCTAAAGTGGGCATGGGGTGAGAGGAGTCAAAGTTGAGATTATACGTTTCTTCTGGCTTAGGCCACTGGGTGAAAGAAAGGTGGTCTCATTCACAGGGACACAGGAAGGGAGCAGGTATGCAACTAATGAGGACATCAGGTTTAGTCCTGACTGATGTATCAAGGGAATATCAGGTGGGGGTGTCCAATTGCAGGCATTCATACTACCACTGAGAGCTGGTGGTAGTCAGTGGCTAAGAGAGAGGGCTCTGGGGTTGTATTGCTAGATTTTCTGCTTTCTATCTATGTGGTCTTGGGCAAGTTGCTTAGCTTCCCTAAGCATCTATATCACCTGTAAAATGTGGCTTAAATGAGGAGCTGTATGCAAAACGTTTAGGACAGTGCCTGGCACACAAGAGCAATAGATGTTAGTCACTGTCATTATAGAGATGAGATTGGGAGTCATTAGAGTATAACGATGTTTGTTTAAGCCACTAACTTAGAGGAGGCCACCCAGGGAGGGAATGAAGAGTGAGAAGAAAACTCAGAAAGGAACCGGGGAATAGCGACAGGTAGAGGGCTGGCAGCATCAGATGAGCCAGACAAGAAAGAGCCAAAGAGAGGTAGGAAAAGACATCTAGAGACAGTGGGGTCCCAGAAGACAGGTTTCTAGAATAAAGGGTGATGGATCTCATCAAATACTGCAACAAAGGTCAGATAAAAGGCAAAAGTCTACTGGATTGGCAACTGGGGGTCCTGGTAACTTGTGCAGGTGTAGCCCTGGCAAAGGTTCCGAAGATCATAGAAGCTACAGTTGCTACCCTGGTTGTGCTCAAAAATGTATGGATGTACTCGGAGACTCCTTCCTGCAGTCATATGGGGAGTGTGTGGGACTCTTTTCCTATCAACTGGTGCTGAGCCACCTGCAGGCTGTCCTACTCCCTCCCAGGCCAAAGTTAGGAAGCGGGTGTATGGCTATGGAACAGAACAAAGCTAATCAACTCTATATTGAATCCATATGACCTTGAACTCAAGAGATCATTCTGTCGTTTTTGAAGCAGAAGATATTAAGAAGAGGTGGCAAGAATACACAGAATTATACAAAAAAGATCTTTATGACCCAGATAATCACAATGGTGTGATCACGCACCTAGAGCCAGACATCCTGGAATGTGAAGTCAAGTGGGCCTTAGAAAGCATCACTACGAACAAAGCTAGTGGAGGTGATGGAATTCCAGTTGAGCTATTTCAAATCCTAAAAGAGGATGCTATGAAAGTGCTACACTCAATATATCAGCAAATTTGGGAAATGCAGCAGTGGCCACAAGACTGGTAAACATCAGTTTTCATTCCAATCCCAAAGAAAGGCAATGCTAAAGAATGCTCAAACTACCACACAATTGCACTCATCTCACACGCTAGTAAAGTATGCTCAAAATTCTCCAAGCCAGGCTTCAATAGTACATGAACCATGAACTTCCAGATGTTCAAGCTGGTTTTATTTTTTTAATTTTTTTCAAGCTGGTTTTATAAAAGGTAGAGGAACCAGAGATCAAATTGTCAACATCTGTTGAATTATGTAAAAAGCAAGTGAGTTCCAGAAAAGCATATATTTCTGCTTTATTGACTATGCCAAAGCCTTTGACTGTGTGGATCACAACAAACTGTGGAAAATTCTGAAAGAGATGGGAATACCAGACCACCTGACCTGCCTCTTGAGAAATCTGTATGCAGGTCAGGAAGCAACAGTTAGAACTGGACATGGAACAACAGACTGGGTCCAAATAGGGAAAGGAGTATGTCAAGGCTGTATATTGTCACCCTGCCTATTTAACTTATATGCAGAGTACATCATGAGAAACATTGGGCTGGATGAAGCACAAGCTGGAATCAAGATTTCCAGGAGAAATATCAATAACCTCAGATATGCAGATGATACCATCCTTAAGGCAGAAAGTGAAGAAGAACTAAAGAGCCTCTTGATGAAAGTGAAAGAGGAGAGTGAAAAAATTGGCTTAAAGCTCAACATGCAGAAAACTAAGATCACGGCATCTGGTCCCATCACTTCATGGCAAATAGATGGGGAAACAGTGGAAACAGTGACTGACTTTATTTTTTTGGACTCAAAATCACTACAGATGGTGACTGCAGCCATGAAATTAAAAGACGCTTGATCCTTGGAAGAAAATTACAACCAACTTAAAAAGCATATTAAAAAGCAGAGACATTACTTTGCTGACAAAGGTCCATCTAGTCAAAGCTATGGTTTTTCTAGTCGTTATGGATGGATGTGAGAGTTGGACTATAAAGAAAGCTAAGCACTGAAGAATTGATGCTTTTGTATTGTGGTGTTGGGGAAGACTCTTGAGAGTCCCTCGAACTGCAAGGAGATCCAACTAGTCCATCCTAAAGGAAATCAGTCCTGAATATTCATTGGAAGGACTGATGTTGAAGCTGAAATGCCAATACTTTGGTCATCTGATGGGAAGAACTGACTCATTGGAAAAGACCCTGATGCTGGGAAAGATTGAAGGAGGGAGGAGAAGGGGATGACAGAGGATGAGATGGTTGGATGGCATCACCGACTCAATGGACATGAGTTTGAATAGACTCCGGGAGTTGGTGATGGACAGGGAGGCCTGGCATGCTGCAGTCCATGGGGTCACAAAGAGCTGGACACGACTGAGTGACTGAACTGAACTGAATGGACCTTGAACTCAGTTAAATGGATTTAACGGGTTACAAAGATATACAATACATTCATATATATCCCTTGAACTCAGTAAAGTGGATTTCACTGGTTATCAACAAAGATATACAAATCATTTGTATAGATCCAAGAACACAGCCTTTTCTTGGACAAGGTGACAAGTTCCATCTTACCTAAAACAGTAAGGGAAACCCCTCGATAAAGGGCCAGGAATCCTTCCTGTTGATAAATAGTAGAAAATGCATGGAGGATCCCTCTGTAGGATGGTTCCAGCATGTTCTGCACAATTAACCGGGTTTTGATGAGGTCTGTAGGATATGTCACAATGGTGGAAACCATCCCTGCGAGACTCCCAGCCATGATGGAGCTCCACTGGGAAATATGGCCCAGGTCATCCGTGAACAGCACGACAAACCTGGGAGAAAACAGGGAGAAAGGCCCAAGGGAATCAGCTATGGATTGTGTTGGAGTGTTCAATGCTACTGATTGCAACATTTCCCCACGTTTGGAAATGCTTTACGAAGCAAAAATTACTATACTAATGTATTAAGATAAATGAGTAACACATTCAATTCTACTATATTTATATAATTCTACTTAGCGCTAAGGAAGAGATACCTAACCTTCTTATTTCTATCTACCCTAAGTCCATCCACTTCATCCTAAGCATTTTCCCCTTTTATTTGCATAACTGTCAACCCTGGCTTGCCTGTGGGGTGTAAAAGAACAGAAGTACTCGATAAATACTGAACTGGAATGTGCTCCTTTGATTCGGTTGCAACTTCAATGAAATTGCTTGAAACAATGACTTTAAGCATTCCCAGTAATTGAGGTTTTTTTGTTTTTGGCTGCCTCAGGCAGCATGTGGGATATTAGTTCCTCAACCAAGGGTTGAACCCGCGCCCCCTGCACTAGAAGCTCAGAATCTTAACCACTGGACCACCAGGGAAGTCCCTTGAGTTTTAAAAATATATTGGTTTAATAACGGCTGAGTAATATCCCATGGTGTAAATGTAGAGAAGATGCATGACCCCACCAACTATCAGAGAAATTAATAAAAACAGTAACAAGATACCATTTCTCATCCAGCAGACTGGCAAAGATGAAAAAGTCTGATAGCATCAAGTGATGGTGAGAAAGTATGGAAACAGGAATGCTCACCCACTGCTGGGAGAGGTGTACATTGGCAGGTCACTTTGCAGTATCTAGTACAATTGGAAGAAAGCCTACTTTCATCCCAGCAATTCCATTTCTCAGTGCATATCCTAGAGAAACTCTTGTACATATGAAGACATAAGATGTACTTAGAGACTCCTTCCTGCAGTAAGATGGGGAGTGTGTGGGACTGTCTTCCTGTCAGCTGGGTGAGAAATGGTATTTTGTTACTGTTTTTATTTGCTATTTCTCTGACAACGGGGTCATGCATCTTCTCTTACAATTATTAAAACAATATATTTTAAAAACTCAAGGGATTTCCCTGGTGGTGCAGTGGTTAAGATTCTGAGCTTCCAATGCAGGGGACACAGGTTCAACCCCTGGCTGGGGACACTTATTATTAACACATTGTTTGTAAGTGAAATTGAATAATCTAAAGTCCATTGGTATAGGAATGGATAAATTGTGGAAGTCATATAATGATACCATAAATTAATGCACTTGGAACTGTGTATTTACATGGATAAATCATAAAAGCATAAAGTTAAGTGAAAAAAGCAAGTTGCAGAATGACCTATAGTGTATGGTAACTATCTATGGTCATTTCTCTGTATCCACAGGTTTCAGAAACCCCAACAGGTACCAACATCTGTGGATGCTCAAGTCCCTCACATAAAATGGTGTATTATTTGCCTGAACTGAACTGAACTGAATACTTTAAGTCAGGGGCTTCCCTAGTGGCTCAAACGGTAAAGAGTCTGCCTGCAAAGCAGGAGACTCAGGTTTGATCCCTGGGATAGGAAGATACCCTGGAGAAGGGAATGGCAACCCACTCCAGTATCCTTAACTGGAGAATCCCATGGGCAGAGGAGCCTGGCAGGCTACAGTCCACGGAGTCACAAAGAGTTGGACACAACTGAAGCAACTTATCAGGTACACAGGCATACTTTAAATCATCTCTAGATTACTTATAATACTGAATACAGTGTAAATGCTATGTAAAAAGTTGCTGGGGCATGGCAAATTCAAGTTTTGCTTTTTGGAACTTTCTGGAATTTTTCCCCCCAAATACAGTATTTCCAACCTGTGGTTGGTTGAATCCGTGGATGCAGAACCTGAAGATACAGAGGGCTGACTACATTTAAATCAAGAAACACATCTACAAAACCATATTTTAAAGTAATTATGAATAGATATAGACATGTAAAAAAAGTATGAAATAGACCCCCAAGAAGGTGGAGAGCAGATGGGACTGGAAAAGAGAATGAAGGGGACTTCACCATTATCTGTAATATTTTATTTCTTGTACTAGGTCTTCCCTGGTGTCTCAATTGGTAAAGAGTCTGCCTGTAATGCAGGAGACCCAGGTTCAATCCCTGGGTCAGGAAGATACCCTGGAGAAGAAAATGGCAACCAACTCCAGTATTCTTGCCTGGAGAATCCCATGGACAGAAGAGCCTGGTGGGCTACAGTTCATGGGGTCACAATTAGCTTAAAAGATACTTCAAGTATTTTTTTTATTTCTTGTATCTTTTAAGCTAATTCTCTTTTATGCTGTCAATTCTGCACTGTGGGTATATGAGTGTTTGCTAGACCATTCTTTGTGTTTCGCTGCAGTTTCACAATTTAGTCCCAAATGGTTTTGGGTGGACTTTTCTATAGGCAAACTAGAAAGCCACTCTGTTACAATCCCTCTTTCTGGAAGCAGTACATACCCAGTCATGAGGGCCTACGTTGGCAGAAATTGTTCTAAGAGGACTTTTACATGGTGCATGTTCCCGGGCCAGGAAGCAAAGGAATTTTATTCATTCTTGGGAACTGTGGAGAAAATAAACGAGGGCTTGGAAACCAGGAAAAGTAAGATTTTCTGTCAGAGAGTGGGTAGGGGGAGCGGGAGAGGTATAACAAGAATCTGAATAAAAGGAAGGTGAACAGAGCTAGCTAATAGTATTGTATCTCTTTAAAAATGTGAGCATCCTGAATACTTTGGCTTCCAAAGCTCCAGTAAAGATGTGTATTTCCTGCTTTTTCAGTTTGGCAGCAGGCCAGGGCCTCCTGACTGACGAATAAGTGTTCAGGTGAAACCACTGAGAGAGTTCTAGATTAGCTCCTTTGCTCCCAAGCAAACACTTATCTATTAAAAACATCTCCTTCAAGCTGTAGGAAAGTCTGGACTTCATTTTGTCAGCCTCAATAGCCATTTGAGTGAACCAGCACGACCTTTTAAAGATACGGGTAAACCAAGTTGGTTCTCCCTAGTAGGCCGTCTGCCTTGGTTTCACTGCCTGCACCCTTTTGAGTCCTTCCTCCCTCCTCTCTCCCCGGCCAGTCGAGTTAGAGGGGAACCTTAGCAGAGGGATGGGAGACAGAGGAAGTGGAAATGCTTGGCTAGAGGGGTGGTCTGCAGCAAGCTGGAACAATCTAGAAGAAGGAGGAGTTTGAAGGCCAAAAGAAACACCATTCATTCTCATTGCCTTCCCCTTCTTCTCCATCCCAGGGCACTCGTGCATGCATTCATTCCCCAGTCACTTAATAACATCGCACACTGTGCAAGCTTTCAGCATAAGATCATGAGAGTTCAAGGGATCTACCAGAGAGATGTCTGATGGGGCGGCCCGAGAGAAATGAGGGTCTCTGAATGATTTGATGAACTAGGAAGAACCACCCTGCCTTCTGTCAGTTTGCTTTATAAAGAGGGTCTCGCTAACAAATACACAAAATCAAAAAGAAGAACCAAGGAAAGCCCTTTTTCTCAGACTCTTACTATACAGAGGCGAAGACTACAGATCGTTCCTCTTACAGAGTCAAAGCAGGGCAACCCTGATAGGCCATCAGTGACGTCATCTGAATCCCCACATCTTAAGTGCTTGTCTGATTGGCTGGGGCAGCAGTGTTCCCCTTTCTGCTCTTCCTTGCACTCCCACACACTGCACAGAAGCTTTTCCAGTGAGACTGGATAGGCTGATGAACGGCAGTAACCCCTTCATTTCAGGCACACGGAGATTACACACACCCTTGATGTATGTAGTTAGAACTGCTAACACTTCAACCTAACACAAGTTGGCAGCTAAACACAAGCTCGTGAATTGGTTACACAATAAGGAAATGGTGTTGGTGATGAACAATTTCAGAGTTTCAGGGACCCAAAACGATGCTTATACAGCTAGACAAACAGCTGTAGCATAAAGTTGGGTGAGAGCCATCCATTGTGTTAGGTTTTATTTGTTTAGTACAAGGACCTAGCTCCTCCCAGACTCTACTGAGTGGATTCTTTTCATTGTAAATCCAAGTAAGGAGATATGTCATCATTACAATGTTAAGCAGAGCACTGGACTAAGCAGAAGACCTGGTTTCAAGCTCCAGCTCTGCCATTAATTGTGTTTGTGGACAAGTCACTGAACTACTGCATTTTCTTTTTTTAAATTTTTCATTTATTTAATTTTGACTGTGCTGGGTCTTCGTTGCTGTGTGGGCTTTTCCTGAGTTGCAGCGAGTGGGGGCTACTCTCCAGCTGTGGTACATGGCCTTCTCATTTCGGTAGCTTCTCACTGCAGAGCACAGGCGCTAGAACTCCCAGGCTCTAGAGCACAGGTTCAATAGTTGTGGCATGTGGGACCTTCCTGGACTAGGGATCAAACCTGTGTCTCCTGCATTGGCAGGTGGAATCCTTACAACTGAGCCACCAGGGAAGCCCCAAACCACTGCATTTTCTGAACATTCTGTATGTTTATGCTTTTTATTCAAACCCACAAGCAACTAACTGTTTTGCAAATTCATGGTCAGGAGGTAGAGATTAATCAGTATAATGATGGACCCAAGGTATTTTCTTAATGTAGGAAGTCTGGCATCATGATTGATCAACCACTTTGCTGCCTATCACTGAAATATTTCCTTTTGATTTTCAGAAAGAAACTAACCTTTCAGGAAAACATTATTAGCAAACCTAGCCTGATTAGCTATCTGTTCTTCCTCTCCCACATATCTCCTTTTCTCTATTCCCACTGTCATCAGTTCATTTCAGATGCCCCTTAGCCACCACATGGACTAGTACAACCTGTTCCTAAATGGTCCTGCTACCCCCCAGCCTTCTTCCTCTTTAGCTGTCCTCTGCAGCTACCAGGTGACAATTCCTGTTGAATTGCTTTAATCACAGCACTCCATCAAAAATCCCCCCCAGTTACCCTTGTATTCCAAGTAAAGTCCAAACTCCCTAATCTGCCCCTCCAAGATCTCATTCCAACCTGCTTTTCTGGTTGGATTTTCCATTACAGCCAGAGACACACCTTATGCTCCAGTCATGCCGCATGCCTTCCCACCGCTGTGCCTTTGCTTATGGCATTACCTGCAATATTTTTCTCCCCATCTTTGCCAGAAAACTCCTACTCATTCTCCAAAGATCAAACTCGGATGGTTTTTCTCCACTGAGACATCTTCACATCTCCTCCCTCATCAGAGCTCTGTGAATTTCTATAGCACTTTATCCTCGGCAGTCACATGCTATGGACACACTAGTTTTATTCTATTGCTCTGGAAGCTCTGGGACACAGGGACCATGCCCCTTTCATCCTTGCATTGTCCCCAGCATCATGCATACAGTGGGCACCTAATGAATGCTGACAGAAAGGCAGTATGAAGTAATAGGGCATGGGTATTAGAGTCGGAAAGCCAGGTGGTGGAATTCAGCTCTGTCACTGATGGGTGGTGTGGCCATTCTGAGCCCAACAGTGCATCTGTAAAGTGGGTATACTTCCTGCCCTGTGGACAGTACAGAGGAGGAGACAGGTGTTGTAAATATCCAACGATTTACACACACACAAATTTTCAATGATTTACACACACACACACACACACACACACACAAATATCCAATGATTTACACACACACACACACACACACGAAATGGTAACTAGGTAGAGGTAATGGATGTTAATTAGCTTGATTGTGGCAATCATTTCACAATATATACATATATCAAAGCATCAACTTGTACACCTTAAACATAGATAATTTTTTATGTCAATGATATCTCAAAAAAGGTCTTAAAAATCCAATGATATGCAGTCATCCCTCTGTATCCATGGGTTTCAGAACTAACTGCAGATTGAAAATATTCAGAAAAAAATTCCAGGAAGTTCCAAAAAAGCAAACCTTGAAGTTGCTGCACAGTAGCAACAATTTACATAGCATTTACATTAAATTTACAACTATTTCCATAGTATTTACATTGTATCAAGTAGTATAAGCAACCTAGAGATGATTTAAAGTATCCAGGAGGACTGTGCAGGTTACATGCAAATACTACTCCATTTCATAGAAGAGACTCGAGCATCTGGGGCGGGGTGAGGTGGGGGGTGGGGGTGGGGGGAGTTGGGGGGTGGAGGTTATCCTGAAACCAATCCCCTCCCGGATATGGAGGGATGTCTGTATATATTGGAGAGGGTTAGCAGCAAAGCCACAGTACTTAAACCAGCCTTTGAAGTTCTGCTTCCCTCCCCTTGGTACACATTCCAGAGGAGGAGCTCCATACTTTGTGGACAATACAGTAAAGTGGGGAGAAATTGAATCATTAAAACTCAGAGGAGAAATGTTTACAGACTGCCGGCCAGATGTTGCTGAGGGCAAGGGGGCTGGGGAGGAAAGAGAGCCTTGACAGAAATGCCCCATCTCACTACTCTCCTGTCCCAGAGTAAGAGAGGCAACGCTATTCCCAGGCATAAGTGAAATGAGCGCTGGCCTCGAGGAATCAGTGATAAGGAAGATTCCATTGGGCTTGTCAGTTGTCGGATCAGACTTCCAGCTCCAGCTTCCCTGAGCCAAAGGCAAAATCCTTCGACTGTCAGTCTGCAAGGCAGACCTACAGTGGTCAAGACTATGGACTGTGTTTCTCTAATTCTGAGCCAAGGCCAGGCTTCAGAGTTGGCTGCTGTTCCCAGTGAATGGGGAACCCGGGACCATCCCCCCAACTACAGAAACATCTTCTCTACCTGAAACCCCATCCCTACCACTTCATTCTTTTAGGCTGTGTTTCCAGTTAATATGCAAATATCTCTGGGTTCTTGAGGAAGCTTTAAGAGTCATCAGGCTAATTTATATCTTTAGAAGTTTTTCTAAAAAGCAGCTGTTTTTGTGGGAGGTGTTAAAAGGAGGCCAGTGAGCAGTGAGGGTGGGGCAGCCTCTGTAGGACCCCAAAGGCCAGTTTCTTGGGGGAGAGGGTGGGGAGCCGAACTCCACGGCCTTTTGGTGGCAGTGGATTGGGCCCTCTGTCCCTACCAAGTACTGTCTTCTGGAGGTTCTGGTCACACAGACACTCTTCCATACACGTGTCTTCAGGGGTCTCTCTCCCAAGCCAGCCAAGGCAAAATTTCCAATTTGGTGGACAGTGGGAAGGGGGTTAGGAGCCATCTATCCGGAGATTTCTTCACTCTTTCCCCTCACATCTCCTTTCGCCCTCTTCCGCCTCCTCGCCCGTCCAGCCCTGTCAGCCTCTCTGGGCCAGAGCTGCGTCCACCTCAAACTGCAGAAATCCCCGGAAAAGGTGAAGAAGAAAAGGTGGGGACTGCACTTTGGCAGTCGCCTTCTGGCCCAAGGGGCTCCCGCGAGATCCGGAAGGGGGCGGGGGCGCACCGCCGGCCGGATCCCCAGCACCCGGCGGCGTCGGGCCGCGGGGTACCCGGCGGCGGCCCCCGGGCCCCGGCCCCGCCCACGCCCGGCTCTTACTTGCGGTAGGCGGCTAGCTGGACGGCGCTGCAGGGGAAGAGGCGCAGGCAGGCCACCGCGTTCCCCTTCCACAGGGCGCGGGGCCCCTCGACCCGCCACACGCGGAGCCCCGCGGCCCACGGCCCCCGGGCGCGGCCGCGCACGACGCCGACCTGGGCCAGTACGGTGGCGAGCTCCAGCGGCGCGGTGAGGCTGAGGCTGAGCGCCCCCGCCAGCCCGGCGCAGAGCAGCCGCTGGCTGCCCGTCAGCCGGCCGTCCCGCCGCCAAGTCGCCATCGCGCGTCCGCGGCCCGAGCCCCGGGCGCCCGGCCGATCGCGTGGCTCGGGCCTGGGGCTCCCGGGCTCCGGCGCAGGGGGCGGGCCAGGCTCCGCCCGGCGTAGGGCGGACCCGCGGACCGGACGGGAAGCCGGTCCGCGGCCGGGGCCGGGCCCGAGCGGGCCTCGGGCCGGGGCGGGGTTGAGGAGGCTGGTCCGGGGTTGAGGCCTTGGCCGCGCCGGTTTAGTGTCTGATTTTCGGCCAAGACGTTTCTGTTTGCAGTTGAGAAACACTCACCGCGTTCTTTCAAGGCCTAGGCCGCTCTATTTGTGTTCTGAATATTCAGAGCCGCCCCCCCCCCCCGCCCCGCCCCGCCACATTTACACCCTTTCTCCCTTTCCCAAGTTCCACCTTGCCCCCTTCCTTCTCTCGCCTCTGTTCTCATTCCTGCGACCTTTTTTACTGCCCCTAGGAAAAGCTTTACAGATTTCTCAGGGCAGAAGGGAAAAACCTTCTATAACATACACACGATATCCAACACTTGACAAGTATCAGGCTTTTCGTACATTGTCTTATTTAATCCTCAAAACAGTCCTTAGTAGGTGTGTCCCCATTTAGTACTGTCAATTCGAGAGGCCGTAGGTACGGTACTTAGAGCTTCGACTCCAACCTGCGTTAGCATCTGAGCCCTGCAGTTTACCAGCTGTGTGACCTTGTGGAAGTCACTCAACCTCTCTGTGCCTCACTTGCTTCATGTATAGTTTTTTTCCTCTAGGGGTTGTTGTAAGTAGTAAATGAAAAATGATACAGGTAAGCACTACAGATGTGTTAACTATGTTTAGATGTTGTTTTTACAGAAGAGGAAACCAAGACAGAGAGATTCACTTGTTCTAGGCACACAGTGGCTAAACGCCATCTGGATTCAGGTCTCTTTTGTGACAACATTCCCTAACAGCTACACTAAACGTCCACTGGGACAGCAGAGTGTCTCTCGAGTAGAGACATCTTCGGTGGTTTTGTGAGCTAAGGGGACCACAGGGGCAAAGAAGACTTAGCAGTCAGTTACTTGGCCAGAGTGTAAGAAGGATTTTGATAAGTTTTTAAAAATTCAAAATTTCTCCCTGGTTTCTCTTCTTACAAAGCCGTTTCAGTAATAATAATGGAAAGGTAGTCCAGCAGTCTGTTAGTACAAGATATCCCAGTTGCTTTTAGGCTTGTATTGTTATTTTCTACATTTACTAACACACATGATGATATAAAGATCCTTTTCTTAAAGGTGTTGCTGGGTTTTGATCAGGGAAACTTGTTCTACCTATTTATTAAACAGCAACAGACTCACAGACAGAATAGACTGTGGTTGCCCAGGGGGTTGGGGAGTGGGGGAGGGATGGCTTGGGAGTTTGGGATGGGCTTATGCAAACTAGCATATAGAAAATGGATCGGGCTTCCCTGGTGGTCCCGTGGTTAGCAAGCTCCTTGCAATGCAGAGGACAGCGGTTCGATCCCTGGTTCTGGAGGATCCCGCCAGTCGCGGGGCAACTGAACCCGGGAGCCACGGCTGCTATGGAGCCACAGGCTCCATAACAAGAGACGACACTGCAGTGAGAAGCCCGCACGCTGCAACTAGAGAGAAGCTGCTGCTCATCCCAACTGGAGAAAGCCCACATCCAGCAATTAAGACCCAACACAACTAAAAATAAATATTAAAAAAAAGAAAGAAAATGGATCAATAAGGTCCTACAGTAGAGTACAACGAACTATATTCAATATCCCAGATAAACAATCATGGAACAGAATATGAAAAAGAATGCATATGTATGTAACTGAATCCCTTTGCTGTACAACAAAAATAAACACAACATTGTGAATCAACTATACTTCAATTTAGAAAAAGGAAATGGAAAAAGAGGACTTGTTCTAGTTATAGAAGCCTTGCTCTGCTCTCAGCCATTTGGGATGCTTATTTTTCTTGTTTTGAGAATTCTCCTGTCTTGCTGTAAGCTAATTTCATGGCTGTGGGAGGTTGAGGAAAGTAGGTTTATGACTCTGAAGACCAGAGGACATGAATTTCACAGGGTTTGAATTGGAATTTGGGGATTACAGTAAGGAAACCTTGAGTTACTAGTCCTGTCCTAAAGCACTTTGTTGGACAACAGGACTAGATTCTAAAGGTCCTTCAGGGAGCTCTGCCCTGGGAATGGAACAGTTGATGGAATCACCACATTGTGTGGAGTTTGACTTGACTGGGTTGTACTGGTTTTGTTTGGATTTAAGGCAACTTATATGAGCATTTCAACTGCACCCACCTCGGGAACCAGGTACCCTTTTTTCTTGAGCACTGCTGTTCTTTTTGTTTTCAGCAAGAATAAGATGTTCTAGTGAGCCAGAGGCAAGAAGAATCATTTTAGTCTTCACAGCTGTGGGCCAGGAGAGATCATGAGTTGATGGTCTATTTTAACCTCGAAAGTAATTTTTCACAGTAGGTACCTTGCACAGTAAACTGAGTAACTGCAGAGTATTTTCTTTGCTGCCTTCTGTCTTTTCATGGCCATGTGCAAACAGAACAAGGTTTGTTCTTATTTTACTCAGCTAGAGTCCCATTCATTTGCTAAGTCATGGGAACATTATGTAGATAAATCTTAAACATAAATCAGTCCTTGAGGGTATCATATATTTGGATTGCCACTTGTAGACTTGTTAACCTCAGTGCCTCTTCATATTTGTTGAAAAGTCTGTGAAGAATATAGTAAGTTAAGGATCTCCCAACTTTGGAAAAGGCACATAATATATATATTTTTTCGTTTATTATTATTTTTTCATTTATTTTTATTAGTTGGAGGCTAATTACTTTACAGTATTGTAGTGGTTTTTGCCATACATTGACATGAATCAGCCATGGATTTACATGTGTTCCCCATCCTGAACAACCCCCCTCCCACCTCCCTCCCCATCCCATCCCTCTGGGTCATCCCAGTGCACCAGCCCGGAGCACTTGTCTCATGCATCCAACCTGGACTGGCGATCTGTTTCACACTTGATAATATACATGTTTTGATGCTGTTCTGTCAGATCATCCCACCCTCGCCTTCTCCCATAGAGTCCAAAAGTCTGTTCTATACATCTGTGTCTCTTTTTCTGTCTTGCATATAGGGTTATCGTTACCATCTTTCTAAATTCCATATATATGCGTTAGTATACTGTATTGGTCTTTATCTTTCTGGCTTACTTCACTCTGTATAATGGGCTCCAGTTTCATCCATCTCATTAGAACTGATTCAAATGTATTATTTTTAATGGCTGAGTAATATTCCATGGTGTATATGTACCACAGCTTTCTTATCCATTCGTCTGCATCTATGGGCATCTAGGTTGCTTCCATGTCCTGGCTATTATAAACAGTGCTGCAATGAACATTGGGGTACACATGTCTCTTTCAGTTCTGGTTTCCTCAGTGTGTATGCCCAGGAGTGGGATTGCTGGGTCATATGGCAGTTCTATTTCCAGCTTTTTAAGGAATCTCCACATTGTTCTCCATAGTGGCTGTACTAATTTGCATTCCCACCAACAGTGTAAGAGGGTTCCCTTGGAAAAGGCACATAATATGAAACTGAGGTGCTGTGTTAAAAATAAACGTATGATAACTTAAAAAAAAGGAGAAAAGAGGCAGTAAGTGAAATAATCTTAGAAGTAGTATTGTAACTTGAGGAAAAAGGGTGGCTAGCTGATTCAGGCCAGTAGGCAGCCTCCTGTCCTTCTCAGCAGACCTTGGGAGATGCTCACGGTTTTGGATTCTTCAGCTCTCACTTTTTGTTTCTCTTCTCACAGAGTGAAATCTCTCAATACATTACCTTAGTTTAGCTTGCTGATGTTTCTAACATTATAATTGATCTTGCTGTATTTATGCCAATGTTGGTGGATTCCTGCTCTCTTAATTTGCATTTTATTCTTTAACCTTATGGGATTTTGTAAATTCCAAATGTAGAATATACCTGTCATACTAAGGAAGACAGTACAGAAGTGTATTAAAAAACTGTCTCCCTGAACATCCTCTGAGGTAACATTAGAGAAGCCAACATTAAGAGCTTGATGTGTGTATGTGCACGCGCGTGCGCACACACACACACACACACACACACACACCTTTTCTGCAGTCAAATGCTCTACCACTGAGCTATACCCTCTCTGCTGTGTGTATCTTTCCTCATCTTTTTTTAAAATGTTCAAACAAATATTCATTTGTATGAGTATTTCCCTTCTCTCTCTCCCTCCCTTCCTTCTAAACAAAAAAATGGGATAAAACCACTGGAAGTATGTAAAAAACCCTGATAATCATGTTGTAGCCACACGTTCTGGGAAACAAACTCACTCAGAAGGACAATGCAGATAGTGGAGTGCAGTTTATTATACCTGTGGGCCCAAGGCAGTGTCTCCTCTTAGCCAAGGACCCTGACCAGTTTTTCTGAAAACCCTGTATACCCTAAGTGTACGTGCCCAAACCCACCTCTCCAAATTCCCTGAAACTAGTCTGAACAAAGGAAAAGAAAGATACAATCAAAGTTAACCTGTGATTCATATGCCTTAAGCCTAGGTAGTTACCAGTGGACAATTATTGATAGGCCTGTGGTCATACCCCAATAAGCATAATAGAATTTATGATTCTATTCGGCTGCACAGATAATTAGGGTATTCTTTTAGGCACCAGAGAGTCTAGGTACGAGCCCTGGGGCTCTTCCATCCAGGGGGCCTGGTTTTCCAGTTGGTATGTCGTTTCCATAAATACTGGGCATATAGCTCAAAGTCCACAGTCCAGCCCAAGATGGAGTTCTGCTT
This sequence comes from Cervus elaphus, assembly GCF_910594005.1. Lineage (NCBI taxonomy): Eukaryota > Metazoa > Chordata > Mammalia > Artiodactyla > Cervidae > Cervus > Cervus elaphus. The sequence goes on along the minus strand of NC_057848.1, from coordinate 42,486,231 downwards.
TTGAGATGGAGCCTGTTCTGTCTGTCTCCTCCTTCAATCAGATTATGTCTAGGGAAGAAAACTGGGAGTGGTGTGAACAGAGGTGGAATGGAGATCAACTTTTGACTATGTGCCCTTTTGTACTGCTTTCCGCCCCCCCTTTTCATTTTACCTTGGGTATGTCTTATCCATTAAAAAAAAAAAAACCTCTTCACCATCATCAATTTTCCCCAAAGCCTTTCCCATTAGGTGCAGTGTTTCCCATTTTCCCCATTAGGTGCAGTGTTTCCCATTAGGTGACATTTGCCTTGCCTTCCTGGAGGTGTTGGCTTTGAAATGTTGAACAACTCTTGGTGAAGTTCTGAATGAAATAGAATACAATCTGCTTTCTATTTACATGGTAATTGCATTCCTAGGAAGTTCCATGTGCATAAACACTGTGCAAAAAATGTTTTGTCTTTATGAGTTAAGCAGAGTTAAGTTTTCAACTCTGATAATGAGAAACAGCTTTTCCACTTACATGGTGCCTGGTGGGATCTTTGAAAGTCATAAAGGATGCAGGACAGTCTGGTGCATTGCAGCTATGCAGCATCCCTGCCCTGCCCATTAAATGCCAATGGAGTCCTCCAGTCCCTGTGGGCCCCCTCCCCGCAAACTTCCAAAATGCAGTCTAGGAAGCAGCACCATTCCTTTTGAGAACCACTACTCTAGCTGCTCCCTCTGCTTGGAAAGTTCTTTCCTCGGATATTTGCAGAGCTTATTCCTTGTCATTCTGAGCTCAGCTTAAATGTTATCTCCTGTCAGAAGGCTGACCAGCCCACCCAGTCTCCACACTCTCATTCACTCTGCCACATCGCCCCATTTCAATCCTCTGTGTGGCATTTTCCCTTATTTGCTATTTTTCTTTCTTGGTTTATCGTCTGTTTCCAGTTACCAGAATGTAAGTTCCATAAGGGAAGGGATCTTGTCTGTTGTTCACAACTGTGTTCCCTGTACCTGGAACACTGGCTGGTGCATAGTTAGTGCTCAGTAAACATTAGATCAATGAAAGATGGAAGGAAGTGAAAGGTTGTTGCTGAACGATAAGACGCCAGGATTCTTGGCCTCTGGAGGAGACGAATTCGATCCGGGGCCAGAGACGAGGCTGGATCACTCAGAGCTTTTGTGTAATAAAGTTTTATTAAAGTATAAAGGAGATAGAGAAAGCTTCTGACATAGGCATCAGAAGGGGGCGGAAAGAGTACCCCCCTGCTAGTCTTCAGCTAGATGTTATATATAGTCACTAGCAGTCTGTTAATGAAAAGAAAGGAATGTTTTAAAACTCAGAATGGCGCCTGTTGATTCATCCCAGGCCATAAAATGATTGACTTGAATCTTGTAGAAGGGCAGATTACCATACAAATAGTTTCGCTTAAACAGATTAGGGGAACAATATCTGAGTATAACATACTGGTTTGTCAAGTAGATTCTGAGCCATTTGGCGGAGCCTGACTTGAAGACAGAGTTTGGGGTAAATGCATAGCACATTAACATAGCTTAAGACAAATATTTCTATAAGAAAAATGTATTGGTTAGCTCAAGGTTTGAGATTAGTTAGCTTCAGGTGAAACCAGGTGTCATGGCAACACAGTATTTTAAAAGAAACCTCCTTTTAAATTTGTATAGAGAAGGAAAAATGTCGCTAGTTTGTTTCCTCCTGCCACTTAAGAGAGATAAAAATGTCTGACACTTGCAGCCTATTTCCTCTGTTTGGAGACCCCTGGCCTTCCTGCCTGTTACTGTCTCAGAAGGAAGAAAGGAAGGAAGAAAGGAAGAGAATTCTTTCTTCAGTTTTCCATGTTGGAAAAGATTAGCAGAACATGATGTCTTTATGAAATTACTTATTTAGATCTAACCCATGGTAAAAACTCAAAGATGAGCTAGATTCACAAGCTTGGTAGATTTATCCATTCCCAGTAAGTACTGTCAGTTTTGTCAGAAATTGGATGTTTGATATTTTAAATTTCCAGCCACACCTGTAATTCTAAAGTGAACTGTGATATCTAACAGAGACTCTTTGTACCCAATCTTCATTTTCACCATGTCTTGAGCAGCAGTTTTGGCAAGTGTGTCAACAATGACTTCAGTAGCCCTGAACTTTGTGGTTAAATAGAACACTATAAAGTGTGGCTTCCACAGCTTTTTCATTTTTTTCCCTTGGCACACTGTATTTTAGCTTTAAGTGATGTTTGAATATCCTTCCATTCTGCTTCAAAATTTTTGATGATGTTGAAGACGTAGGGTTTCATATCAAAATGTGCAAGCCTTTTCCTTCTTTCATTTTCTCGTTCATTTATTCATTCCACAAATGTTTGCTGAATTGTTACTCTATATCAGGAACTAGGTTGGGGATACATATTTTCCATAGTGGAATTTAATCTGCTCCCATTACCAAGCCATGGTAATCCAAATTTCAGAGTGTGTGTGCTTTTTTTTTTTTATGGTAGTCACATAATACTTTTAGTTTCTTTGTTGCTGGTTTGTTTAGTTTCTTTGTTTCTTTGTTATTTTTATAACACTAAGAGATGGTCCAGGTGATGAAATGATACATCTTTAATATCTGTCTGAAGACCTAGGACTAAACTCATTACATTTTTTCTGGCTTTGTTGTATGGCATGTGGGATTTTAGTTCCCTGACCAGGGTTCAAACCCATGCCTCCTGCAGTGGAAACATAGAGCCCTCAGCACTGTACCACTGGGGAAGTCCCTAAACGCATCCCATTTTAATCACTAACTCCACCTCTACACTTTTTGTCATTTATGTACAGTAAAATTACCTTGTTTTGGTATAGAATTTGTTATATGAGTACTAATACATGTATAGATCTGTGTAACTAGCCCCAATCAGAATACAGAACTGCTCCATCAGCCCCCAGAATTCTCCTGTGCTGTCTGTCTGCAGTCAAAGCCTCCCTGACTCTCAACTCCGGCAACCACTGATCTGTTCCTATAGTTTTGCCCTTCGAGAATGTCATATAAAGGAAAACATATGGTTATATAGGGGCTTCCAAGTGGCACTAGTGGTGAAGAACCCGGCTGCCAATGCAGGAGACATAAGAGACATGGGTTCGAACCCTGGGTCACAAAGATCCCCTGGAGGAGGGCATGGCAAAGTGACTTAGCAAGCATGCACATGGTTGTATAACGTTTTGAGACCATCTTCTTTTACTTAGCATGATGCCTTTGAAATTCAACTGTTAGGTAGTTAGAATAGGGAAAAGGAGTCCAGAATGGCGGTGGCTAAAAGACCTGGAAGGGAAAAGCCCGCGAAAATAGAACAAAGGAAGGTCCGAGGAGGACCGGAGTCAGAACCTCAGGTAAAACAAACAACACTCCTGGCTGGCCCAATTTACATAAGACACGCCCAGGGACAGAGAAACATATAAAAAGAGGAGCCAAAGCCCTCTTCTCTCTCTCTCTCTCCCGCTTGATGGGGAGCTCTCCTCTTCACGTCTTTGGGTCAATGTGCTCTCACGCCTCAAATATGGATTTTCCTGCTATTTAAATAAATAGAGCTGTAACACTGAGCTGTAACACTGATTTATTTAAGAGTTATAACATGGTCTGTCCTCCGAGAGCTGTGACCTGCCAAGGGGCTTTAATGTCTGTCACTCCAAATTTTTGTTGTGACGAGACAAAGAACCGAGGAGCATACACTCGCCTGACACAATCATGTTGTTATGTTAATCAGTAGTTTCTTCCTTTTTATTGCTGAGTCATATTCCATTGTGTGGATGTAACATAATTTTGTCATCCATTCATAGACATTTATGGTGATTCCAGTTTTTGGCTATTATGAATAGAGCTGCTACAAAACATTCGTGTACAGGTGCTTGTATGAAAATATCTCCTTTTGTTACATAAAAGGTGACTTTCTATAGATATAACATTGGTACTTGCTTTTTTCATCGTATACTATGTCTTAGGTGTTACTCCAACTCAGTTCATAGATGTCATTCTCACTCTTATTTACAGCTGCAAAATATTTATTTTTTATTTAGATAAAAATATTTATTTACAGTTGCATGGATGTACCACAGTTTATTTAGCCACACTCCTAGGAATGAGTGTTTAGGTGGTTTCCAGTAGTTTGCAACTATAAAAAATATTGGAATGAATAACCTTGTGCATGTGTATTTTTGTATTGTTGGGGGTTTATTTTTATCTACTGTTAAACTTTAAAATCCCATTTGTAATAACTGATCCATGGTGAGTGATATGGAAAGCAAAACTAAAAAGAATGAAGCACAGGCCTAATTCCTAGTTAAAAAAAAAACTGTATATACCTTTACATACATCCTGTACTAAAGATTTGTCAGCTTCTGGAAATCATATGTTGATGTGTAAGTGAAAAGAATGCATGGACCTTCAAGATACAGGGCCCCATACCGCTGGTCTGGATTGTGAAGTGGCAGTGGTCCCTGGCAATGGGCAGATCAAGAAAAGAAACCAGGGTGCTGAGTGGTTGACCATGTGAATGTTGAAGTGACTGAGAATGATGGGAGAAGTTGGGACAAAGAGGACAGATAGTTCAGAACAAAAGCCTATATGGGGTTCTCAAGGCAAGAATACAGAAGTGGTTTACATTTCCTTCTCCAGTGGACCACTTTTTGTCAGAACTCTCCACCATGACCTATCCATCTTGGGTGGCCCTACATGGCATGGCTCATAGTTTCATTGAATTAGACAAGGCTGTGGTCCATGTGATCATAGCAAAGTAATGCTCAAAATTTTCCAAGCCAGGCTTCAACAGTACATGAACCATGAACTTCCAGATGTTCAAGCTGGAGTTAGAAAAGGCAGAGAAACGAGAGATCAAATTGCCAACATCCGTTGGATCATCAAAAAAGCAAGAGACCACCAGAAAAGCATCTACTTATGCTTTATTGATTACACCAAAGCCTTTGACTGTGTGGATCACAACAAACTGGAAAATTCTTCAAGAGATGGGAATACCAGACCATCTGACCTGCCTCTTGAGAAATCTGTATGCAGGTCAGGAAGCAACAGTTAGAACTGGACATGGAACAACAGACTGGTTCCAAACTGGAAAAGGAGTACGTCAAGGCTGTATATTGTCACCCTGCTTATTTAACTTATATGCAGAGTACATCATGAGAAACACTGGGCTGGATGAAGCACAAGCTGGAATCAAGATTGCTGGGAGAAATATCAATAACCTCAGATATGCAGATGACACCACCCTTATGGCAGAAAGTGAAGAAGAACTAAAGAGCCTCTTGATGAAAATGAAAGAGGAGAGTGAAAAAGTTGGCTTAAAACTCAACATTCAGAAAACTAAGATCATGGCATCTGGACTTCATGGCAAATAGATGGAGAAAGAATGGTGACAGTTAGAAACTTTACTTTTTTGGGCTCCAAAATCACTGCAGATGGTGACTGCAGCCATGAAATTAAAAGATACTTGATCCTTGAAAGAAAAGTTATGACCAACCTAGACAGCATATTAAAAAGCAGAGACATTACTATGCCAACAAATGTCCAGCTAGTCAAAGCTACGGTTTTTTCAGTAGTCATGGATGGATGTGAGAGTTGGACTATAAAGAAAGCTGAGCACCGAAGAATTTATGCTTTTGAACTGTGGTGTTGAAGAAGACTTTATTGTAGGTAACATTTAAGAGTTAAAATAAAGACCCTGATGCTGGGAAAGATTGAAGGCAGCAGGAGAAGGAGACAACAGAGGATGAGATGGTTGGATGGCATCACCGACTCGATGGACATGAGTTTGAGCAAGCTCTGACAGTTGGTGATGGACAGGGAAGCCTGGCGTGCTGCAGTCCATGGGGTCACAAAGAGTCAGACACGACTGAGTGGCTGAACTGAACTGAACTGAAAGCCTATATGAATGAGGGCAATCACCAGGAAGGTGACAGAAGACTACCACCAGGGTGGGGAGAGGGTGAAATAACAAGAAGGTGTGAAAGGAGGAGGAGCCAGAGACTTCTCAAGAGTAGGAGGAACAAAAATCAGAAAGTGGCCTTGGGGTGCAAGGAGAGTTCCAGCTCTATCACTTGGCACTCTCTTAGGCATTTAGCTATGGGGAGATGAGAGAATAAACAGCCTGTGCTTTAGAGGCGTTATCAGACAGTGAAAGATTCAATTATATTAGGATGTGGAGGGAACGTCCTGAGGAGCAGTTCTAGGTTACTGGGATCTGTTGTTGTTTAGTCACTAAGTCGTGTCTGAATCTGTGCGACCCCATGGGCTGTGGTCTGCCAGGCTCCTCTGTCCATGGGATTCTCCAGGTAAGAATACTGGAGTGGGTTGCCATTTCCTCCTCCAGGGGATCTTCCCCACCCACGAATCAAACCTGCATCTCCTGCATTGGCAGGCAGGTTCTTTACCATTGAGCTACCAGAGAAGCCCCTCCTTGGACTTGGCCCATCACAGACTGGAAGTTTTAACCTTAATCCAATCCTAACATCCACTTAACCGTCATCTTCACCCTAACCTGCTGGTGAGATTCAGCTGTTGTCATGGAGTGTGTTCCTTTACTTCTAGAACTGCTGGATTGCTTCTTGGCCTTTTGGCTAAGATCAAGTGTAAATCAGCTGGTGCTGGCAACAGCAATGAAAATAGCAGCAACTGGCTACAATGAGCATTGTAGCCCTTTGCCCTTAGGGCACTAGTGGTGGTTTTCAGTGTCTCTCTGGATGTTCTTCAAGATTGAGCCTGAAGGCCTGGTTGGAGGGTCACAGGGCTCAGCTCCTGCAAATTTGGCATAAACAGTTCTGGTGTTTAGTGTCTTCAACCAGAGTCTAGCCACATCTCCCACAGTATTGCCATGCTACTGCTATTTTTCATGTAATTTGCATGAGGTTTGTTGCATTTCAAAGATGTCAAAGGGAAAAACTTACTGACTAGTCAGCCAGATTTCACAGGACAGTAGTACCTTGGTAGGGGTCCATGCTATCTATTCCTTAGCTTTGTGGATCCAGAAATTAGGTGTTATCAGTGTACCCTGTGGTAAGCTCATTCCAGGGGGCTGACTCTTTTTTAAAAATTATTTATTTTTGGTTGTGCTGGGTCTTTGTTGCTGTGTGCAGGCTTTTCTCTAGTTGCAGCGAGCAAGGGTTACTCTCTAATTGCGGTGCGAGGGCTTCTCATTGTGGTGGCTTCTCTTGTTTCAGAGCAGGGACTCTAGGGCAGGCAGTCTCAGTAGTCGTGGAGTGTGTGTTCAGCAGTTGCAGCTCGTGGGCTCTAAAGCTCAGGCTCAATAGTTGTAACAGGCTTAGTTGCCCTGAGGCAAGTGGAATTTTCCTGGACCAGGGATTGAACCCTCATTTCCTGCATTGGCAGGTGGCTTCTTAACCACTGGACCACCAGGGAAGTCCCCGGGGACTGACTCTTGATAACTACTGGTCACTCCTTCTCAGTCTCCTTTGCTGGTTCTTCCTCATCTCCACAATCTCTAAATATTGGAGTGGTCTAGGCTCAGTCCTTGAGTCTCTTCTCTGTTTAAACTAATTTCCATGGTGATCTCATCTAGTCTTGTGGCTTTAAATACCATTTCTGTCCTGATGACTCTCAAATAGGTATCTCCAGCTTGGAATCCCCCCTTGAACTCTATATTCTCATAGCCCAATGCCTCTTTAATAGCTCTACTTGGACATCTAATGGGCATCTCAAGCCTATAAACGAAACCCCTGGTCTTCCCCACCAAATCCGTTCCTCCCCTTATTGTCCCCATGTCATTAAATGGAAACTTTTTGTTGTTGTTTTATTTTGTAACTCAGGCTAAAAATCTTATATCTGACACTCACTTTTCTCTTTAAAATTTATTCTCTCTCCCTTCCATTATTGGAATTTCCTCCTAACAGGCCCACCACTGTCCCCTTCCCTGCTTTCTTTCTTTTTTTTTTTTGTATAGTGTTTTTTATTTTTTTATTTTATTTTTTTCCATTTATTTTTATTACTTGGAGGCTAATTACTTTACAATATTGTAGTGGTTTTTGCCATACATTGACATGAATCAGCCATGGATTTACATGTATTCCCCATCCCGATCCCCCCTCCCACCTCCCTCTCCACCCGATCCCTCTGGGTCTTCCCATCTAGGTTGGTCATAACTTTCCTTCCAAGGAGTAAGCATCTTTTAATTTCATGGTTGCAATCACCATCTGCAGTGATTTTGGAGCCCAGAAAAATAAAGTCAGCCACTGTTTCCACTGTTTCCCCATCTATTTGCCATGAAGTGTTGGGACCGGATGCCATGATCTTAGTTTTCTGAATGTTGAGCTTTAAGCCAACTTTTTCACTCTCCTCTTTCACTTTCATCAAGAGGCTCTTTAGTTCTTCTTCACTTTCTGCCATAAAGGTGGTGTCATCTGCCTATCTGAGGTTATTGATATTTCTCCCAGCAAACTTGATTCCAGCTTGTGCTTCATCCAGCCCAGTGTTTCTCATTATGTACTCTGCATATAAGTTAAATAAGCAGGGTGACAATATACAGCCTTGACGTACTCCTTTCCCAATTTGGAACCAGTCTGTTGTTCCATGTCCAGTTCTAACTGTTGCTTCCTGACCTGCAAACAGGTTTCTCAAGAGGCAGGTCAAGTGGTCTGGTATTCCCATCTTTTTCAGAATTTCCCACAGTTTATTGTGATCCACACAGTCAAAGGCTTTGGCATAGTCAATAAAGCAGAAATAGATGTTTTTCTGGAACTCTCTTGTTTTTTTTGATGATGCAGTGAATGTTGGCAATTTGATCTCTGGTTCCTCTACCTTTTCTAAAACCAGCTTGAACATCTGGAATTTCATGGTTCACATATTGCTAAAGCCTGGCTTGGAGAATTTTGAGCATTACTTTACTAGTGTGTGAGGTGAGTGCAATTGTGCTGTAGTTTGAGCATTCTTTGGCATTGCCTTTCTTTGGAATTGGAATGAAAACTGACCTTTTCCAGTCCTGTGGCCACTGCTGCGTTTCCCAAATTTGCTGGCATATTGAGTGTAGCACTTGCATAGCATCATATTTTAGATGTGATCAACCCATCTTCATTGTAGGAATATGCATTCCTGTTGTTGTTCAGTCATCCAGTTGTGTCCTACTCTTTGCAACCCCATAGACTGCAGCTCGCCAGGCCTTCCTGTCCTTCACCATCTCCCGGAGTTTGCCCAAGTTCATATCCATTGTATTGGTGACGCCATCCAGCCATATGATTCTTTGATGCCCTCTTCTCCTTCTGCCCTCAATCTTTCCCAGCATCAGGGACTTTTCCTGTGAGTTAGCTGTTTGCATCAGATGACCTAAATATTGGAGCTTCAGCTTCAGCATCAGTCCTTCCAACAAGTATTCAGGGTTGATTTCCCTTAAGATTTACTGGTTTGATCTCCTTACTGTTCAAGGGACTTTCAGAAGTCTTCTCCAGCACCACAGTTTGAAGGCATCAATTCTTTGATGTTCTGCCTTCTTTACAGTCCAGCTCTCACAACTGTACATGACCACTGGGAAGACCATAGCCTTGACTGTATGGAACTCTGTCAACTGAGTAATGTCTCTGCTTTTCAATACACTGTCTAGGTTTGTCATAGCTTTCTTACCAAGAAGCAATCGTCTTCTGATTTCATGGCTGCAGTCAACATTTGCAGTGATCTTAGAGCCCAAGGAGAGGAAATCTGTCACTACTTCCACCTTTTCCCCTCTATTTGACATGAAGTAATTAGGCCAGATGCTATAATCTTAGTGTTTTTTTTAATATTTAGTTTTAAGCTGCCTCTTTCACTCTATTCCTTCATCCTAATCAAGAGGCTCTTTAGTTCCTCTTCGCTTTCTGCCGTTAGAGGGGTATCATCTGCGTATCTGAGGTTGTTGAATGTTTCACCTGCCTATCTTGATTTCAGCTTGTAACTCATCCAGCCTGGCATTTCTCATGATGTGCTCAGTGTATAGGTTAAACAAACAGGGTGACAGCAGACAGCTCTATTGTATTCCTTTCTCAATCTTTAATGAATCAGTTGTTCCATAAAGGGTTCTAACTGTTGCTTCTTGACCCGCATACAGGCTTCTCAGAAGACATGTAAGTTGGTGTGGTATTCCCATGTCTTTAACAGCTTTCCACAGTTCCTTATGATCCACACAGTCAAAGGCTTTAGCATAGTCAATGAAACGGAGGTAGATGCTTTTTCTGGAATTCCCTTGCTTCCTCTATAATCCAGTGAATGTTGACGATTTGACCTCTGGTTCCTCTTCCTTTTCTAAACCCAGATTGGATGGACATCTGGAAGTTCTTGGTTCGCATAACGCTGAAACCTAGCATGCAAGTTTTTAAGCCTGACTTTTACTAGCATGGGAGGTGAGTGTAATTGTCCCATGGTTGGCACATTCTTTAGTACTACCCTTCTTGGGAATTGGGATGAGCATTGACTTTTTCTAGTCCTGTGGCCACTGTTGGGTCTTCCAGATTTGCTGACATATTGAATGCAACACCTTGATGGCATCATCCTTTAGGATTTTGAATAGTTCTACTGGAATTCTATCACACCCACTAGCTTTATTAGCAGCAGTGCATCCTAGGGCCCACTTGTCTTCGCACTCCAGAATGTCTGGCTCTGGGTGACTGACCACAACATCATAATAATCTGGTTTATTAGGATCGTTTTCATATAATTCTTCCATGTATTCTTTCCATCTCTTCTTGCTCTCCTCAGTGTCTACTAGGTCTCTACCATGTTGTCCCTTATTGTGCCCATCTTTGGCCAAAATGTTCCCTTGATATTTCCAATTTTCCTGAAGAGACCTCTAGTCTTTCCCCTTCTGTTTTTTTTTTTCCTTTCTGGTTTTATGCATTGTTCATTGATGAAGGCCTTCTTGTCCCTCTGTTCTACTCTTTGGAACTCTGTGTTTAGTTGGATATACCTTCCCCTTTCTCCCTTGCTTTTTGCTTCTCTTCTTTCTTCAGCTATTTGTGAAGGTTCCTCAGATAACCCCTTTGCCTTCTTGCTTTTCTTTTTCTTTGGGATGGTTTTGTTCACTACCTCCTGTACAATATTACAGACCTCTGTCCATAGTTCTTCAGGCACACTGTTAACTAGCTCAAATCCCTTGAATCTATTCATTACCTCCACTGCATATTCATAGGGGATTTGATTTTGGTTATACCTGGTTGGCCTAGTGGTTTTCCCCACTTTTTTTAGTTTAAGCCTGAATTTTGCTATGAGAAGGTGATGATCTGAGCCACAGTCAACTCCAGGTCTTATTTTTCCTGACTGTATACAGCTTCTCCATCTTCGGCTACAGGGAATGCAATCAATTTGATTTCAGTATTGATGATTTGGTGATGTCCATGTGTAAACTCGTCTCTTGTGTTGTTGGAAAAGTGTGTTTGCTATGATGAGTGAATTCTTTTGGCAGAATTCAGTTAGCCTTTGCCCTGCTTCATTTTGTTCTCCTAGGGCAAACTTGCCTGTTACTCCAGGTATCTCTTGACTTCCTACTTTTGCAAACCAATCCCCCGTGATGAATAGAACATGTTTATAGTGTTAGTTCTAGGACGTCTTCTAGGTCTTCACAGAACTGATCAATTTCAGTTTCTTCAGCATCTGTGGTAAGGACATAGACTTGAATTACTGTGATGTTGAACAGCTTGCCTTGGAAACAAACTGAGATCATTCTGTCATTGTGGAGGTTGCACCCAAGTAGTTCATATTGGGATTCTTTTGCTTATTATGAGGTCTACTCCATTTCTTGTATGGGATTCTTGCCCACAGTAGTAGATATAATGGTCTTCTGAATTTGCCCATTCCCATCCATTTTAGTTCACTGATTCCTAAGATGTTGATGTTTATTCTCAATGTCATTAAGTTAGTATAAATTTGAAGTAGAGCTAATAAGGTAATATGTATATGGAAAGTACTAGTGTAGTCACTAAGAAAACAAAATTTAAAATATATCATTAAACCAAACCAAATGCTACACTGAAAACATTCATTTACAAACGAAGGCAATAAAGATGAAAAGAAGGAACAAAAAAACATGAATTTTAGGAAAAACAAAAAGTAAAACTGCAGTGATAAATTTGATCATGTTAATAATGATATAAAATATGAATGAATTAAACAATCATAAAAAAGCAGACATTTTGAGACTATAAGATTTAAAAAAATAAAAATCCAACTATATGATATCTATGGGAAACATCATTTAGAGTCAAAGATATAGATTCTAAGTGAACTAACTGAAAAATATACATCATGCAAACATCAACCAAAGAGAGAATTGGCTATACTGTACTAATGTCAACCAAAAAGGATTTTTATTAAAAACTGTTGCTAGGGATAAAGAAGGACGTTTTTTAGTGATTAAAAGGGGACCCTATTAGGAAGACATAACAATTATATATGCACCTAACAAGACAATCCAAAAATGCATGGAGGAAAAAAAGATGATAGAATTGAAGAGAGAAATAGACAATTCAACAATAATTGTTAGACTTTAATAATTCACTTTCAATAAAGGATAGAAAGACTAGGCAGGTGATCAACTATGAATAGAAAACTTGAATGCTTATATAAACCAGCTGGACCTGACAGACATCTATAGTGCAATTTATCCAATGGAGGATATGCATTCTTCTTAAGAGTGCATGAAAGATTCTCCAGGACAACCTATATGCTAGTACATAAGACAAACCTAAACAAATATTAAACGGTTCAAATCATATCAAGTACATCCTCTAAATATAATGAAGTTAGAAAACAAAAAAATTTGAGAAACAAGTATGTGAAAATTAAGCAACATACTCTGAAATAATCAAAGGGTCAGAGAAAGAACCACAAGAGAAGGTAGAAAATACAGTTGACCCTTGGACAATGCAAGGCTTAGGCACCAACCTTTTCTGCCATTGAAAATTCATATATAAGTTATAGTTGGCCCTCCGTCTATGTGGTTCTTCCACATCCGTGATTTCACCTCTGCAGATTCAATCAGCTGCAGATTGTATAGTGCTGTAGTATTTACTATTGAAAAAAATCTTTATATAAGTAGACCAGCACAGTTCACACTCCTGTTGTTCAAGGGTCAACTGTACTTTGAGAAGAATGAAAATAAAAACACACCACAACTAAGTTAGTGGATGTAGCAAACTAAATTCAAATTAAGCAGACATAGTAAACAATATATATTAGAGCAAAATAGATGAAATAGAGAGTAGAAAAGCCACAGAGATAATCAACAAATGAAAATTTGGTTATTTAGAAAGGTAAATAAATTGATACAACTTTATTGATAATGATCAAGAAAGGAAGAAAGCTCAAATTACTAAAATTAGGAATGAAAAAGGAAAATTTTCTACCAACTTTTGAGAAATAAACATAATTATAAGAATCATGGCACAAATCAGAAAATTTAGATGAAATGGACAAATTTATAGAAATATACAAATGACTGAAATTGACTCAAGAAGAAGTTAAACATCTGAATAGCAGAGAGATAGAATTAGTAATTTTTAAACTTCTTGCCCAACCCACCTCACAAAAGCACCCCCTATCCTACCTAGACCCAGATAGCCTTGTTGGTGAATTCTACCAAATATTTAAACAAAAAGGCATGCCAATTCTCCACACATGCATTATAAATGTATCCATAGAAGTGGAAAGGAACATTTCCCAGCTCATTCTGTGAGGCAGTATTACTCGGATGCCAAGACTAGAGATCAGTTATTTTGTAGAATTTGCCTCAATTTTGGTTCATCCTGTATTTGCTCATGATGAATTTCATGTTTTGTAACTTTGACAGGAAAATGATGGAAATGATACTGTGCTCATATCATCTCATTCTATCAGGTGGTTCATGATTTCAATGTGTCCCAATATTGATGATGTTCACTTGGATCACTTGATTAAAGTGGTTGCTGTCAAGCTTCTCCACTGTCAAGTTACTCTTCCCTATCTTGTAATTGAAACATTTTTTGTTTTTTAAAGTATGTAAATATTTTATTCCTCATCACACTTTAGATTTATTAATTTATATGTATTTTATTAATAGTTTCTTATTTTGCTAAATGAATCATGATGTGTCACTATCATTATTTATTTTGTTGTTCACATTGTTCCAGTCTTGGACCATGGGAACCTCTTTAAGCTGGCCTCTCTGTCCTTTTGACATCTCCCCATCATTTTTTGAACAATTTGATGGTTTTGGTACAAGATATTCCAGGCTCATCTTGTACTTTCCCTGCCCTAGCCATGGAATTAACAATTTCTACAAGAAGTCCCAAATATTTTTAGTGGAAAATGGAATTTGGAGTCCAATATATGAACTCTATATGTATTCATTATTTTCCAGTTCCTCTCATTGGACAGAGTCTTGGAAGTGTACATACCTGTGTGTTTATCCTCCCTACAAAGAAAGCTCAGGCTCTGATCTCACAAAATGCTGGATTGTCCCCATGTCAATGCCTTTTTCAACATATTCAGACTCTGACACGCACTCCAGGCAACGCTTTTATGAACATACCCCCTTTACCCTGCCTGGGCTTTGATACTCTGCACTGGGACACCCTCATATGCAGATACTCTCCTTGTTCCACTCGGCCTCTAACTGCCCACGTGGACCGGCCCACGTCCATGCATGGATGCCCTCCTCACCTTGCTTGGCCTCTGACTTTCTGCACAAATCTGCCTCCTCCTTGTGGATTTCCTCTTCTCCGGACTTAGGCCTTTACTCTGCATGCCTGGCCAGCCTCCTATTTAATATCCTCCGGACTAAACTGACTCTCATGGCAAGCTGCTCTTCTCTGTGGCTACCTCTTAATCCCACTTTGGCACTGACTGCCCGCGACACTTCTAGCATGAATATCCTATTTTCCCTGCTCAGCTATGACATCTCATACTACACACCTCCCCTCCCTGCTCTTGTGGATCTTACCACTTCACCCTTTATGAGTTCTGACTTCCCATACTAGGCTACTCTGATTGCATGGATATCCTCTTCACCCCTCCTTCACCTCTAACATCTCACCCTGGCCCACTATGGCTCCATGCCCCCCTGTCATGGATGC
This sequence comes from Cervus elaphus, assembly GCF_910594005.1. Taxonomy (NCBI): domain Eukaryota; kingdom Metazoa; phylum Chordata; class Mammalia; order Artiodactyla; family Cervidae; genus Cervus; species Cervus elaphus. The sequence continues at coordinate 42,471,195 of NC_057848.1, read as the reverse complement.
CTGTCTGGATTGATCTCATCTAATTGCTTTATGATGACTTACTCAACAAGAGACAGTAGGAGAAGGGGGGGTGTCTTGAATTGAATTTTGAAGGACAAGTGGGCATTGCCAATCAAAGATAGATAAAGCACATTTCAGGTAGGGAACTTATATGTGAATTATGGGGTATATAAAAAGAATTCTTCAAGTTTATACTTTTTCCAGAAGGTTGCTATGTAATTGAATCACAATTTGTTGAACAAACTTTCTTCTCCCAGTGTCAAATGACACCTTCCACCTTTATCATATTCTTAATGTGTATGTGTGTCCATTTGGGCTGCTATAACAAAGTACCAGGCACAGAAGGGCACGTGAACAACAGAAATTTACTTCTCACAGTTCTGAAGGCTAGAGGTGCAAGATCAGGTACCAGTATGGCCAGATGAAGGCCCTTTTCTGAGTTGCAGACTTCTCTCCTATAGGAAGTCTCCTGCATATGAATGAGTTCCATTTTGAAAGTGTGCTTGTAAGCCCAATTTGTACGTAAGTCCAAAAAAGTTAGCCTTAGTACTCAACTAACAGAATTGGCTATATACTACGGTTTTTACACTTGCTGGGACATCCTGGGCTAGAAATAGAGACTGTGCTAATGTACTCTGTGCAGTACTGTGTGCAACCACTTGTAGAGGATGCATGCATGTGACAATGTCCACCAGGCACGTGAACTAAACTGCGTGATTGGACAGGGGAATGCAAGTTCTAAGCTTTGAAAGTTTGCAATTGAAGATTCCTATGTAAGGGACTTACTGTATTCTGACATGGCAAACGGAGCTAGGGGGCTCTGTGAGTTCTCACTGTAAGACCATTAATCCTCATTCTTGAGGGCTCCACCCTCATGATCTAATTATCTCCCAAAGGCCCACCTTCTAATATCATCACACTGGACATTAGGTTTTCAGCATGAATTTTGGGGGAAACACATTCAGACAAAAGCTCTGTGTGTATGTGTGTGTGTGTGTAGTTGAGTTGATTTCTGTACTCTCTTCTTACCTAGTAAGTCTAACCATGTACCAGTACTAGTCATATACCAGTACTTCGCTATGTAACTATGTAGTCTTAACCATATGCTTTAAAAGCTAGTAAGGACTGCCTTCCATGCTCCTTAGTCTTCTTTTTCAGAAATGTCCCACCTCTTGTTACATGTTTATTTTTCCACATATATTTTAGAATTAGCTTATTTCCCACACCAATCATATTAGTATTTTTGTTGAGATCTTATCACAATTATAGAATAATTTGAGGAAAATTGATATCTGTATAAAATTTTTCATACTCCCCAAAATAGATATCTTTCCATTTTGTGGGGCATTACATCGTGTTTTTCAGTAGCATTTCAGAATTTTCTTAAAATAGCTATTGCATATTTCTTTTAAAATATATTCTTAAGTAATTATCTGTTTGTAGCTATTATAAATGGTGTCTTCCATTATAAATGTAATTGGTTGTTAGTGTATAGGAACACTGTTTTATATATTTTTTATCCAGCCATCTAGCTCAATTCCCTTAAGGTACAGCTGTCCCTTGATATCTGTGGGAGATTGGTTCTAGGACACCACTGCCAACCATCAGATACCCAAATCCACAGATGCTCAAGTCTCTTGCATTTTAGTGTTTACATATAAACTACACACATCTTCCCATATACTTTAAATCATCTCTAGATTACTTATAATACCTAATACAATGTAAATGATTTATAAATAGTTGTAAATACAATGTAAACGCTATGTAAGTAGTTGTCAGCACATGGTAAATTTGAATTTTGCTTTTTGGAACTTTCTGGAGATTTTTAAATAAATAGTTTAAATCCAGAGTTCGTTGAATCCTTGGGTGTGAAACCCATGGATAGGAAAGGCTGGCTGTATATAGTACTTTTCTCTTGGAGTCTCCAGATATATAATTATGTCATCAGCAAATAATGTTAATGTTGCCTCTATTGCTCTATGTTTTAAAGATAAACTTTAAAAAATCTTAGAACAATTTTAGATTTACAAAAAAGCAAAGGTAGTTTCCATATATCAGAAAGTTCCTAAATATCACACATATTGTTATTAACTAGAGTGCTTACTATATTTCTAAGATTTTTTTCTGCTAAGATTTTCTTTGTACCCAATGTCCTTTTTCTGTTCCAGGAACCCATCCCAGATCCCACATTGCATTTAGTAGTCTCCTGAGGCTCTTCTTGGATGTGATGATTTCTCAGACTTCCCTTATTTTTTATGACCTTGATAGTTTTGAGGAGTACTAGTCAAGTATTTTATAAAATGTTCCTCAACTTGGATTTGTCTGATGTTTTTCCTATTAGCCTGGGACTATGGATCTGGGGGGAGGAAGACTGCAGAGGTGGAGTGTCCCTTTCATCGTGTGATACTGTCAACATGCCTTATACGTGTTAATGCTGATGTTGACCACCTGGCTGAAGTTTGTCAAGTTATTCCACTGTCAAGTTACTCTTTTTCTCTCTTTCCATATTGTTGTATTTTTTTGGAAGGAAGTCACTATGTGTAACTCACTCTTAAGGAATAGGGAGTTATACTCCATCTCCCTGAGAGCAAAATTACCTGTGTCACCTATCTGAAATTCTTCTGCATGGAAAGTTGGTCTATTCTCTCACATGTATCCAATTGTTTATTTATATCAGTTTTGACCCATAGATATTTATTTTTTACTTTGGGGTATAGTACCAAAGTTACTTACTTAATTTATTACTTTGCTCATCTTGTTACAGCTTTGGCCATTGGGAGCTCATTCCTGTCTTCTTTGATGTAACCCCATTACCAAGGGGCTTTTTTATTTTTTAGCACTTCCTTTTTGACACAATAAGATCCTCCAGGCTCCAATATTTCCTCTCTGAGCCCTACAATCAGTAATTTCTCCAAGAAGCCTGGTTCCTTTATTGGAAAATAGTATAAGGAACCAAGATCTGTGCTTATTTCTACGTTTGTTTCTTTCAGATTTTGGGAGTATCATTTCTCTTAGACCCTTTCAGCTAACAAGACAAAGAAATATATGTATGTATACTCATGTGCCATTTATTTGACTGTTCAATTCAAGTATACGTGTATAAACGTATCAGGATTGTTAACCTATACCCATACTAAAAAGAACATTATCAACTAGATTAGAGTGCTTTTATCTTTTGCTTTTAGTCTTGCAAACTAGATTTCTAAAGTTATTTAAGTCAGGGAATCTTAGTGAGGTGGTTTCATACAGTTGTAATGTAATTAGATTGTTTAGTCAAATTCTGCATTCCATTCTTGATGTCAAAATGTTTTTTTTAATATGCATACATTGATTCACTTTTTGTGCTGTAAGGTTCTATGGGTTTTGACAAACATGTAGTGTCATGTATTTACCATAACATCATACAGAATAGTTTCACTGCCCTAAAACATCCTCTATGCCTGGAGAAGTCTTCCTGCCTGGGAAATCCCAAGGACAGAGGAGCCTGGAGGGCTACAGTCCATGGGGTCTTAAAGAGTCAAACATGACTTAGCGACTGAGCACAGTCGTTTTTAGGAACAGTGTAGGCCACACAAAATACATCAGTGGCTCCTAGATTGTGGCCTCTGGTTTAATATCTTTCTTTCCCACTTGGCTGTCTGCTCCATAGGGGCACATGCCCATGGGTCTGCTCTGCTTAGCACAGTGTCTGGATTTAACAAATGGAAAAATAAAAATAGAAGACTGAACCACCCTCCCAGTAGAGCATCAGGTTCAGAAAGAATACATTGGCTAGGAGATGTCATTCTGTCACTCCCCACCTCTTTTTCAATTGCCCGCTGGAAATGTCACCATTTCCCTTTAGGCCCTACTCCCAGTTGACCCCAGCAAGCCTCCTTCTCCTCTGCCCTCAAGTCATCACAATGGCCACACGGGTTCTGGCTGGGGCGGGGCCCTCTATGATGTTACCAAGGGCCCAACCCTGCTTGATCCTCAGTCTCCCAGGTACTAGGGCAGACCAGCACACCAGGGGCCATTTCCTCTTGGCTCATCATGTGGTCCCTCAAATGGCTCCTGTGCTTATCCATGGGTGTTACCTGTGTTGTTTACTTCTCAAAGAAAGCCAAAGAACTCCAGGGGAAGGTGGTGCTCTGTGGAGGACACTTTATAATTTGGCAGAGCTTCCCTGGTGGCTCAGAGGTTAAAGCGTCTGCCTGCAATGTGGGAGACCTGGGTTCGATCCCTGGGTCGGGAAGATCCCCTGGAGAAAGAAATGGCAACCCACTCCAGTATTCTTGCTTGGAGAGTCCCATGGATGGAGGAGCCTGGTAGGCTACCAGTCCACAGGGTCGCAAAGAGTCGGACACGACTGAGCAACTTCACTTCACCAGAGTATGCCCGAGACTGGCTTGAGATCACGTTGCTCTGGCTTTTCTTCATTGTGCTGATGTACGTGACAGTGAAGTTGGCAGGAGAGAGTGGCGAGAGTAATGTGCAGACTCCTCCTTCCCATCAGGGCGATTCATTTGGCTCTCCGAGAAAGAAAAAGAAAAAGGCTTCCCCCGACAAAGACTATATGTTCGATACCTTAACCCTGCTCAAGATGGACCTTGTGAAATTTGTGTCCAGGGTGCATAATCTGTAACTCACCATGGCAACCGGAGATAACCTCAACCCTCCCAATGTTGAGGTTCCTGCAGATGCACACAGTAACATTACAGTATATGAGCTATGGAGCAATGAAGACTCTGATTGAGTGGATTTGTGTGTCAAAGTAGGAGAGGAATTGTTGAGCATTGACATACTGTATCCAAACTAATAAAACTATTCTGAAGCGAAAGAAAATAGTCTCTGATATTTTTTATTTGCTCTAAGTTTTACCTTTTCCAGAATGTCATATAATTGGCATCATGCAGTGTGTAACCTTTTCCAGACTAGCTTATTTACTTAATAACATTCATTCAGGTTTCATCCATTTCTTTTTGTGATCTGATAGCTCATTTCTTTTTATTCTTGAATAATATTCTGTTATATTGATGTACCATAGTTTGTTTATCCATTCAGCTATTAAAGGACATTTCCTCCACCCAGCTCACATCCATAGGACAGAAACTCTACTCCAGACATTGTAAGCTGAGAATACTAGCCTCAATAATCTTCAAACCAGGTTTCCTGTAGAGCTGAGATTCCATACTGGGAGAGACAAACCAAGAAGACCAGCAATGCCCCATCCCCTCCTGCCCCCCAGCCTAGAGTCTTGCTTTGATGGGAACGGCATTGATAGAATAAAAGTTCCTGTCCCATCTCTGGAGTAGTAGCACAGAGATTCTGCAGAGGGTGAGAGTCAGGCCATATGAACAGAGGTGCGGAGCTCTCCTGAAGAGACTAACTTTATTTGGAATAGAGACTGAGGAAGTTCAAGTTTAAGGATGCTGTAAAGAAGTGCAGGTTTTGCCGCTGAGCAAACAATAAAAAAAGTGGAAGAGGAGATGGAACTGTATAGGAGTAAGATTTCCATATCTCACTGTCATTGTTGTTGTTCAGTTACCCAGTCATCTCTGACTCTTTGCTACCACATGGACTACAGCACACCAGGCCTCCCTGTCGCTCACCATCTCCTGGAGTTTGCCCAAGTTCATGTCCGTGTTCATGGCATCAGTGATGTCATCCAGCCATCTCATCCCCTGACACCCTCTTCTTCTTCTGCCCTCAATCTTTCCCAGCATCAGGGACTTTTCCAATGAGTTGGCTGTTTGCATCAGATTACCAAAATACTGGAGCTTCAGCATCATCATCAGTCCTTCCAGTGAATATTCAGGGTTGATCTTCCTTAAGATTGACTGGTTTGATCTTGTTATCCAAGGGACTTTCAGAAGTCTTCTCCAGCACACAGTTCGAAGGCATCAACTCTTTGGCCTTCCTATAACACCATAATATTCATGGAAGGTGCTTTGGAATCACCCATGCATTGGGCTCTTTGGCTCTATTTTTTCTGGTTTCCATGTAGAGGAAACAAAGGTAACTTCTAAATTTTGGACTTATAAATGGATAGAGGGGCTTCCCTGGTGGTCCAGTGGTAAAGAATCTGCATACCAAAGCAGGAGATGCAGGAGACCTGGGTTCGATCCCTGGGTTGGGAAGATCCTCTGGAGTAGGAAATGGCAACCCACTCCAGTATTTTTGCCTGGAAAATTCCATGGACAGAGGAGTCTGGTGGGCTGCATATAGTCCATGGGGTCACAAAGAGTTGGACACGACTGAGCACATTTGCAAGGAAGGAGGAAATGGGTAGATAGTGAGGCAATTAACAGAGATAGGGAAGGATATCATGAGAATAATTTAGACTAGAATTAATGTATAAGGATATAGTATGAAGGATGTTAAAGTGAGAAGGGAAAGTATTAGTCGCTCAGTTGTGTCCGACTCTTTGCAACCCCATGAACTGTAGCCCACCAGGCTCCTCTGTTCATGGAATTCTCCAGGCAAGAATACTGGAGTGGGTAGCCATTCCCTTCTCCAGGGGATTCCTGACCCAGGGATTGAACCTGGGCCTCCTGAATTGCAGGCAGATTATTTATCCTCTGAGCTACCAGATGAAGAATGTTAAAACTGTAGTAAATCCAACTGGAGGGCTTGTTTGAGTATTCAAACTGTTACACCAAAAGCAAAGTGTACTATGGCAGAGACTGTACACCAGTATTCATGTGCTCCTCTATATTTTCCTGTGGTTTTCCATTTAGCCAAGTGGGGTCATGTGGTTTGATATGACCAATGGAAGTGGATGATGGGATTGATAACTACCACTTCAGGCCTGGCCCATACAATAGCCCTCATAATTTTTCATGTTGAAACTCTCTGATGTTGATGCAGCTGGAAGCAAAGGAATTGAGATGGCATAGCATGATGCAAAAAACCTGGATCCCTGAGTTCACCACTTCAGTTCAGTTCAGTCGCTCAGTTGTGTCCAACTCTTTGTGACCCCATGAACCGCAACACACCAGGCCTCCCTGTCCATCACCAACTCCTGGAGTTCACCCAAACTCATGTCCATTGAGTCAGTGATGCCATCCAACCATCTCATCCTCTGTCGTCCCCTTCTCCTCCTGCCCTCAATCCCTCCCAGCATCAGGCTCTTTTCAAATGAGTCAGCTCTTTGCATCAGGTGGCCAAAGTTTTGGAGTTTCAGCTTCAACATCAGTCCTTCCAATGAACACCCAGGACTGATCTCCTTTCACCACTTAGAGGAAACCTATCTAGAATAGTTATTCAGAAAGGAACCATCTCATAGGACTTTGTGTGAGTGAGAAAAAAATCTCTGTATTAAGCCAGTGAAATATCAGGGTTTGTTTATTATTACAGCAGAGTCTAATCTACCCGGACTAACATGTCTGTCTACACACCATTATCCACAGGAAGACTCTCTCCACTGGAGCTACACATGGAGATTCAAGAGAAGCACTTAATGCTTGTCAGTTAAGGATTTTTTTCCTCAGCTTTATGACTTTTGCTTAAGAAAGTCACTGACTTTCATAAGGAAAAGTTATCATTTGATTATTTGAGTTTAAAGAAAAATCTGTGTCTTTCTGGGGAAAAAAACCCCTCAATTTGAATGATTATAAGCATGGCTCAGATTGACTTTGAACAACCCAAATTTATGCTTTTATGATGAGCTTCATCATTGTGGTACCATGCAAGAGAAACCGAATGCAGTGATGGGAAAAAACTGTAGCTGTAGCACATAGGCTTTTGATGGAGATTGTGAGTTTGGTATAGTAAATGATTTTCATGGTCTGAATTATCTAGCTGTGAAGTAAACTGAGGAACTTGCTGAAAATATATTGATCATAACGGAGAGACTCTTGAAATGCTTGATTAAGTGTCTCCTGCAGAATTTCTCAAAGTGGATGGCGGTGGTGAATGGTTAATTGTGTTAATTTGGGTCCTCTGGGAAGCAGCTGCTAATATGGAGTTAGGAAGGCAAGATGTTAATTGGAGATAAAGCCTGTGAAAGATAAAAGGGCAGGGAACAAGACTAAGCTAACAGACCATAATGTGGATCTAACACATTTGAAAGGGTCGAGGGAGGGAGGGGAATTGGACAGAGATGCCTTAGGCTACAGGACAGATGTGACAAAGTCTTGGTCAACCCAATGGAGAGTTCTGGAGGAAAGATTGCCTGTTAGAAGAGTCCGAAGTTGGACAGAAATGGCCAGGCCCTAGTATCACCGCTATTCCAGGTTGTTGGCTGGAACCTTCCAAGGGAAAATATGGCTCTGTCAAGAATACTGCAGCTGATCTTGGAAGATGCTGCAGTTTAAGCCTGTCAGCTAACTTCACTCCCTACAGATATATGGCAAATTCTTTCTTGAAAGGTGATCTAAACCATGCACTTCCATGCCTGCCCAGCCTTCCCTTTGCATTGTATTGATTCATTTCTCCAAACCTGCACAATGTTCCTGTGAGCCTCTATATCTGAGAGGAAACAGAAGAAGAGTCTAGACTGACCTTGCCGCAACTGTCTCAGGGCTTCCACTGGTTCTCATCTTCTCCCTTCTCCATTATCCATTCATATTGATTTTCTGTCTTCTGGATCTATCAATTACTAACAAAAGGATGTTGAAGTTTTGAATTCTGATAGTTGGGTATATCTATTTTTCCTTTCAGTTTGTCAGTTTTTATTTCTTTCTTTTTGGCTGAAATCTTAGTTTCCTGACCAAGGATTGAACCCATGGCCCCCACAGTGGAAACATGGAATCCTAACCATTTGACCACCAGGGAAGTCCCTGGTTTTGTCCGTTTTTGTCTCACTTATTTTGATTCTGTGCGGTCAGGTACATATACATTAAGGATTGTTATGTCTTCCTGAGAATTGACCACTTTATCATTATGTAATGCTCCTCTTTATTCTTGATAGTATTCATTGTTCTGAAGCCTCCTTTGTCTGATAAAAATGTAGCTACCCTAGCTTTCTTTTGATTAGTGTTTTTTTGGTATATTTCTATCTTTTTTTTTTTTTAACCTACCTGTCTTTATAATTGGGTCTTTTTAAAATCCACTCTGACAATTTCTGTCTTCTAATTGGTGCATTTAGACCATTTATGTTTAAAGTGATTATTGATATAGTTAGATTAATATCTATCACCTTTCTAACTGTTATCTATTTGTTGCATTTGTTGTTTCCTCCCCAACCTCTTTTTCTGTCTTCTATGATTTTAATTGAGCTTTTTATATGATTCCATTTTATTTTCTTTCTTAGTATACCAATTCTTTCTTAGTATACCAGTTCTAATGTGCATTTCTTCACCTTTTTACCCCTCTATTAGTTTCATGATTATAATTGTTGCCCTAGAGTTATAATATACATTTTAAACTAATATAAGTCCATCTTCAAATAATACCATACTGCCTTATGTGTAATACAGGTGGTTATATGAATAACAGAGTATTTTTGATTCATATCTCCCATCCCTCTGGTGTCCAAAGGCATTGCTGGCAGCTTATAGTTCAACGGGACTCTTGCTATGCCCCTGGTAAGAGTGTGCCCTCTGGGTACCAGTACCTCTTACACTGCAGAGCTCAAAATTATGGGGGACTGAAAACACAATGTCTCCCTGTGTGCATGTGTGCTCAGCCACTTCAGTCATGTCCAACTCTTTGTAACCCCATGGACTGTACCCTTCAAGGCTCCTCTGTCCATGGGATTCTACAGGCAAGAACACTAGAGTAGGTTGCTGTACCCTTCTCCAGGGGGTCTTCCCCAGGGATCGATTCTGCATCTGCCTGCATCTCTTGCATTGCAGGTGGATTCTTCACCCACTGAGCTACCTGGGAAGCCTAATGTCTCCCTACTAGTAGTTTATTGGGAATGACCGTGTATGTGGTCACTTCTACTTCCTTTCCTTGGTTCCTTCACCCATGTATTTTTCCTCTGGGGGTATGGAGCCTTATAAAGGTATTGGATTTAGCATTTACATTGTATACTGGAGGATGGTACCACATCCTTGTAGAGTATTGCTTCTGAGCTGGTGCTTCAGCTGCACTTTTAGCAGGCCATTCCATTGCTCTATGAGGTCAGCATCTTCTGAATGGTGTGGAAGGTAACATGCCAGGGGGTCCTGTGGTCATGGACACACTCCCACACTTTCCTTGAAGCAAGTCCTTGGTTAGTTACTATTCCATGGTGTGAATGGTCAGGTACTCCTTAAGTCCCTGGATAAAGTGGTGCTGGCTGAGGATTTATGGGCAGGTAAGGCAAAACCACACCTAGAGTAAATTTCCATTTCTCTCAGTGAATTTCTGGTCTTTCCTAAATAGAAGAGGCCCTGTTACCCCTTTTGCTAATTATAAGCCCAGTTCTGGGCTTGCCCTCCCTACTGTTGGCCCTGGCCTGCAGAGGAGAGCCACATGAACTTCTGAAAGGTTGTTGCTGAGCTATGAAAGATGCCAGGATTCTTGGCCTCCAGAGGAGAAGAAATCAATCTGGGGCCAATGACAAGGCTTGATTGCTCAGTGCTCTTGTATAATAAAGTTTTATTAAAGTATAAGCTGGAATCAACATTGCTGGGAGAAATGTCAATAACCTCAGATATGCAGATGACACCACCCTTATGGCAGAAAGTGAAGAGGAACTAAAGAACCTCTTGATGAAAGTGAAAGAGGAGAGTGAAAAAGTTGGCTTAAAGTTCAACATTCAGAAAACTGAAATCATGGCATCTGGTCCCATCACTTCATGGGAAATAGACGGGGAAACAGTGTCAGACTTTATTTTGGGGGGGCTCCAAAATCACTGCAGATGGTGATTGAAGCCATGAAATTAAAAGATGCTTACTCCTTGGAAGGAAAGTTATGACCAACCTAGACAGCATATTAAAAAGCAGAGACATTACTTTGCCAACAAAGGTCCATCTAGTCAAGGCTATGGTTTTTCCAGTGGTCATGTATGGATGTGAGAGTTGGACTGTGAAGAAAGCTGAGCGCCGAAGAATTGATGCTTTTGAACTGTGGTGTTGGAGAAGACTCTTGAGAGTCCCTTGGACTGCAAGGAGATCCAACCAGTCCATCCTGAAGGAGATCAGCCCTGGGTGTTCATTGGAAGGACTGATGCTGAAGCTGAAACTCCAATACTTTGGCCACCTGATGAGAAGAGTTGACTCATTGGAAAAGACCCTGAAGCTGGAAGGGATTGGGGGCATGAGGAGAAGGGGACGACAGAGGATGAGATGGCTGGATGGCATCACTGACTTGATGGACATGAGTTTGGGTAAACTCCGGGAGTTTGTGATGGACAGGGAGGCCTGGCATGCTGTGATTCACGGGGTCGCAAAGAGTCGGACACGACAGAGCAACTGAATTGAAAAGAGATAGAGAAAGCTTGTGACATAGACATCAGAAGAGGGCAGAAAGAGTGCCCCCCTGCTAGTCTTTAGCAGGAAGTTATATACCTACTAGCAGGCTGCTAATTAGAGAAAGGAAAAGTTTCAAAACTCAGAGAGTGACACCAGGCCCCTCACCCACAACATGCATTTTGAGATAACATTGGCACAAAGTGAGTCATCCCGGGCTGTAAAACGATTGACATGAATCTTGAAGAAAGGCAGGTTTCCAAGCAAATACATAGTCTCATTAACATAGCTTAAGAGAACATTTCCATAAGAAAAGTGCATTGGTTAGATCAAGGTTTGAGGAAAGTTAAGTTCAGGTGGAACCAGGTGTTGTCATGGCAATACAGAATTTTAAAAGAAACCTCTTTTTAATTTTGTATAGAGAAGGGGAAAAAAATCTGACATTTGTAGTTTTTTCCTCCTGCCGCTTAAGATATAGATAAAAAAAGTCTGACACTTGCAGCCTGTTTCCTCTGTTTGGGGACCCCTAGCCTTCCTGCCTCTTACCTGTTCACTTCTCAGTGATGCTGGTGCTCTCACCAGCACATTCCACATGGACTTGATGAACAGTGTGTTCCCTGAGCTGTTCTGCACAGTATAATCCTTCAGTGGATATTCTGACCTCGGATAACACATCCATTCCAGCCTGCCCACCTCCCTGAGCCTTCTCATCACTGTTGTGGCAACTGAAGCATTTTTAATTTATTAATTTCAGGCAAAGTTAAAATCAATGAACATGTTTTCCATGTTTCTAGGATCCAACCTTCTATATGTGTTTATATCATCTTTCAGGGTCCTTGCCAGGGTGTTAAACCCTGTATTCCAGAAGAAAACTCCTGTATTTATAAACTATCTTTTATCCAAATTTGTGTTCTGCCTCCCTATTTATTACCTGGAACCCCTTACTAGAGAGACACTTTAGGTCTCTGGGTATTGATGTCCAGTGATCCTCTAAATGTCTCCCCTTTCTCTAGCATAGAGTCACCCAAGTCAATGGCCACACATCCCTTCAGGGAAGGACTGGGACTATTATTATGGCATGTAATTGCTATGGTGATGCATTGTTTTTCCTCCTGGGGGCCTAGCCACTTCTTCAGCCAGGGGGTTCTGGGTCTGAAAACTGACTCAGGTCCAGAAACTGGGTAGAGCATCATGGTGTTTTATTGGGGTGTTAACTCCTGGCCTCTTTTCTATTGCTGTTTTTTAAAAATCGTATTATTAAACAACATACTTATTTTCTGTCTGTCTGTTTGTATCCGTGCATGCTAAGTCACTTCAGTTGTGTCCGACTCTTTGTGACCCTATGGACTGTAGCACCTCCCCCACCCTGTTGGGGCTCCTCTGTTCATGAGATTCTCCAGGCAAGATTATTAGAGGGAGTTGCCATGCCCTCCTTCAGGGAATCTTCCCAACCCAGGAATCGAACCTGCATCTCTTACGTCTTCTGCATTGGCAGGTGGGTTCTTTACTGCTAGCACCACCTGGGAAGCCCCGTCAGTCTGTTTACCCTTGAGCTATTCACTTAGTTTTCAGTTGTTAATTGCCCTCAGCAATTTTATTATTCCTCCATAGGGTTTCAAAGCAATTTATTAATAATAACAACCAGCCAATTCCACTGTCCTTGTAAACAACATTATCCACATCTTTTCATTGCATCTGCCAGAGCATTTTCTCTCACCAGAGCATTCTGTCAACTCACTACTAGTGAAAATTTTAGCAGTTGGGCCACCATCTTGTGCCAGGGACTATCCTAGGCCCACATGCCAGCTGGGATGAGGTCCTCATTTCATTTCACGTAGTAAGTGATCCAGTCCCAAAGCCCCACCTTACCTCTGCTTTCTCAGATCAATCCTAGTACCAGTTGTTGCCAGTTCAGGTCTCTGGGAAGCAGATGTGAGAGTTTGGAGTGCAAGAGGTTTATTGGGGGATACTAGCTGTGAAATACTAGAGGGGAAGAAACAGGATTGGGCAGGAAATGCCGCAGACCATAATGCAGACCTGACACTTGTGAACAGAGAGAAGCTAAATAGGAGAATTGAGAAGGGTGAGTCTCAGATTATAAGGCAGATCTGACAAAATCGAATCTCAAAATGTTAGAATGCTCCAGGATTCAGTCCTTGGTCCAAGTCTTTTCTCTTGCTTCGCTTACTCCCTTGATAATCTCTTCCATTCCCATGGCTTTAAATACCACCTCTACTGATGACTCAAAAAACAAGAAAAAATCAAGCCCAGACCTTCCCCTGAGCTCCCAACTTGAATATTCAATTGATGTCTCCACTTGAAAACTTGGTGTATTTCAAATTCAACAGGTCCAAAATGGAACACTTGATTCTGACCCTAATCCAATCTATTTTTCCTAGGGTCTTCCTCACCTCAGTAAATAGCTCTCACTGTTCACCCAGTAAATAACACTAATACTTAAAGCACAATATTAAGTATCTATTTCTTAATAAGTTCTGCTATCCCTTCTGTTATTCAGATATGCCAAGGTGTTTCCATATGCAGTTCCCTCTATCAGAAGTGATCTTTCTCTGTCAGGGAGATCCTTCTACTTCACTCTCAGCTTAAAGGTTCTCTCTCCAGAGAGGACTATTGCAAATACTCTCTTATACTCCTTATTGTTCAGTCACTCAGTCATGTTCGATTCTTTGCGACTCCATGAACTGCAGCACACCAGGCTTCCCTATCCTTCACTATCTCCTGGAGTTTGCTCAGACTCATGTCCATTGAGTCAATGAATGCCATCCAGCCAGCTTATCCTCTGTCACTCGCTTCTCATCCTGCCCTCAATCTTTCCCAGCATCAGGGTCTTTTCCAATGTGTCAGCTCTTCACATCAAGTGGCCAAAGTATTGGAGTATACTCTCTCATAGTGCCCTATATTTCCTTTGTATCATTTTTTGTCCTTATATATTTATTTGTTTTATGTCTTTCTCCCTCACTAGCATGTAAGCACCATCATGAGAGGAGCCAACCTGTTATGTTCCCTACTGTATCCCCAGTAAGTGCCATATAGCAAGTGTGCAATATTTATCAGATGAAGAAATGGATTAAAAATATTTCCAACAATTTGTTGTCTTCTGTCACTGAATAAAATCATTTAAAAAAACTGTGGATTGGGGAAATAGAGAAGTGTCCTTAAGGACATCCAGCTCCAGTAATATGGTGGACATGGTCAAAGCTTCTCAACTGCATTGATGGTATTAATATCATTAACAACAGCAGTAACAAAGCACCCGAGTGCAGACATTTACTGTCTTATAGTCCTAGAGGCTAGAAGGCTGAGATCAGGTGTCAGCAGGTTTGGTTTCTTCTGAGGGCCGTGAGACAGGATTGCCTCTATCTCAGCTTCTGGCAGTTTGTTGGCAATCTTTGGTGTTCCTTGGCTTGGAGGTACATTGCTCCAGTCTCTGCCTTAATCCTTACATGATGTTTTTCCTCAGTCTCATTCTGTGTGTCCAAATTCCACCCCCACCCCTTTTAAAGGATACCAGTTATATTAGACTAGGACCCATCCTAATGACCTCATTTTAAACTTGATTACCTCTGTAAAGGCCCTACTTCCAAATAAGGTCACATTCGGAGGTACTGGGGGTTAAGATTTCAACAAACCTTTCGAGGGGCTATAATTCAACCCTTAACTCCAACCCTTTTGAGGAGGGGGATGAAAGTATGAGAATAGCTACTTTTCTTTTTAAACCAGGAAGTAAGATATTGATTTCTAACCTGTGGATTAACATCATGAGCATGCTGACATAGTCTTATGCCTGACAATGGGTGTCAGACATAGGATACAAAGTACATATCTTGAAATAAGAATGGGAGTTCCACAACACAGAGGGTTTGGCAGTGGTGTCATACTCATTCTTTTCCTTCTAGTGTATTGCAAGGTTTTGCCATTCACTATGTCAAATTAAGTGAATTCATGAATAGCATGATCTTGTTTTAATTTAACCCTTGCAAAATGTAAAAATAGATTTAAATGATTCCTGTACAAGCAAAATAAATACCCCTCTGCTCAACCTCCCCACAAACGCAGCTATAGATTAAAAATAACACTAATACTTAAAGCACAAATAAATAGCAAAAAAAGAAAAAAATAGAATATGCGGAAAGCACAAATTAAAGTGGTAAAAGGAAATCCAATAAACTAGCAATGACAAGTGTAAACAGATGAAATGTACAAGTTAAACAACATATACTAAAAAATTGTATTTTTTTGTATTTATTTTTATTTGGCTGTGATGGGTCTTAGTTGTGGCATGCAGGATCTTTAGTTGCAGATTCTAGTTCCCTGACCAGGGATCAAACACAGGCCCCCTGCCTTAGGAGCATGGAGTCTTAGCCACTGGGCCACCAGGAAATTCCTGACAAATTGTATTTTTAAAGATCTAACTATACTGTTTATAAGAGATATACCTACAATATAAAGACACAGAAAGTTTGAAATAAAAAGGCAGAAGAAAATATGCCCAGAAAATTATAATCAAAAGAAAACTGGTACCATGTTAATATCAGACAAAAATAAACTTCAAGGTAGAAAACATTAGGCATAAATATGGTCACTATATTATGATGAAAAGAACAATCCATCAGGAAGATATAAAAATTCTAAACCTGAAATGGATTAAGGACCTAAATGTGAGACCAGACACTATAGAACTCCTAGAGGAAAATATAGGCAGAACACTCCCTGACATAAATCATAGCAATATCATTTTCGATCTGTTTCCCAGAATAATGGAAATAGAAACAAAAATAAACAAATGGAAGCTACTTAAACCCAAAAGCTTTTTGCACAGCAAAGGAAACAATAAACAAAATGAAAAGACAACCCACAGGTGGGGAGAAAATATTTGCAAATGATGTGACTGATAAGGGATTAGTCTCCGAAATTTGCAAATGGCTTATGATGCTTAATATCATCAAAACAAACAACCACTCAAAAAATGGGTGGGAGACCTGAATAGACATTTCTTCAAAGAAGATATACAGATGGCCAATAGGTACGTGAAAAGATGTTTAACATCGCTAGCTATTAGAGAAATGCAAATCAAAAGTATGAGATATCACCTCACACAGGTCAGAATGCCCATCATGAAAAAATATCCAGAAACAACAAATGCTGGAGAGGGTGTGGAGAGAAGGGAACCTTGCTACACTGTTGGTGGGAATGTAAATTGGTACAGCCACTGTGGAGAACAGTATGGAGGTTCCTTAAAAAACTAAAAATAGAGCTGCCATATGACCCTGCAATCCCACTCTTGGGCATATATCTGGAGAAAACCATGATCTGAAAGGATACAAGCACTGCAATGTTCATTGCAGCACTGTTTACAATAGCCAAGACATGGAAACAAACTAAACTAAATGTCCATCAACAGAGGTATTGATAAAGAAGATGTGATACATATATATAATAAAATTTTATGCAACCATTGAAAAATAAAATAATGCCACTTGCAGCAACATGGATGGACTTAGAGATTATCATACTGAGTGAAGCAAGCCAGGGAAGGAGAAGTATCATATGACATCTGTTATATGTGGAATCTATAAAGAAATGGTACAAATGAACTTGCAAAACAGAAAGAGACTCACAGATTTAGAGAATGAACTTATGGTTGCCAGGGGGAAGGATGCAGGGAAGGGATAGTCAGGGAGTTTGGGGTGGACATGTACACACTGCTATATTTAAAATGGATAACCAACAAGGACCTACTGGTCCCACAGGGAACCCTGCTCAATATTATGTGGCAGCCTGGATGGGAGGGGAGTTTGGGGAGAATGGATACACATATATGTATGGCTGAGTCCCTTTGATGTTCACCAGAAACTAGCACAACATTCTTAACTGGCTATGCTAAGTCACTTCAGTTGTGTCCGATGCTCTGTGACCCTACAGACTATATCTCACCAGGCTCCTCTACCCATGGGATTCTCCAGGCAAGAATACTGGAGTGGGTTGGCATACTCTTTTGCCAGGGGATCTTCCCAACCTAGGAAGTGAACTTGCATCTCTTATGTCTCCTGCATTGACAAGCAGGTTCTTTACCACTAGTGCACCTGGGAAGCTCAGTTGGCTATGACCCGTTACAAAAGAAAAAGTTAAAGAAAGTCTAAGCCTGTATATAATCTAATTTTATTGTTGTAAAAAAGCAAAAATGGACAAAATTACAAAGAGAAAAGGAAAAGTACACACAAATAGGAGAAACTTTAACATACTTCTGTTTGTATTTGAGAGATTATGCAGACAAGAAATTAGTAGTATATAAAGATTTAAAAATGCAATTAAATTAAAAAGCTTTCTCTCCTGGACATATATAGAACCTTACATTTGTCAATTAGGTAACATATATTCTTTTCAAGAAATATAATAGTTTAAAAATCGATCATTAAAAAAAAATTGATGATTAACTTGCAAACTAAATAACAAACACCAAAGAATATTTATCATGGAAATCAGTCTTTGATCACAGTGAAATTATATAAAAATGATAAACAAGAGGATAATTTTAAAGCCACAGATACTTGGATATTTATAATCACATATCATATGGGTCAGAGAAGAAATTGTACTGGAAACTAGAAAATATTTAGAACTGAATGATAATAAAAATGCAAAATATCAGAGCTTGTGAGGGTGCAACTAAGGTGGTCCTGAGAGGAAAACATATAGCTTCAAATTCTTATATTAGAAAAGGTGAAAGGCTAAAAAGTAACCCAAGAAGTTAGAGAGAAAACAAGAAAGTAGAAGGAAAGAATTTCAAAATAGTAAGAGCAGCAATTAATGAAATAGAACACCAAGCCAAATCAAGAGGAACAGCAAAATAAAACTCCAGTATTTTTATATGAATATAAAGATGACAAATATACATGCTGGATGTGCCAGGATAGGGCTTGATCTCACATGCTTAACTGTTACATTAACAGATAATTATTCTTGTTAAAGTTTGTATTTTTTCTCATGTAATTTTATTAAAAATGTTATTGGTTAAATAGAGAATTAAATGACTCAGCCTTCATAAGTCTATCTTGTAAATGCATTTACAAATGAGAAATAAATGAACACCTGGTTGTTTGAAAAATATGAATAAAACACACAATTCTCTAGCTAGGTGAATAAAACAGATAATTATCTGGAAAAACGGAGAGAAGGTACAAGTAATGAAAATGAACGGGGTGTAAAGTAACTGACACAGTAGATAGGATATTGAAACAACAATAAGAGATCTTTATGAACAGCTTTATGCCAGTGAATTTGAAAACTTAAATGAAATGGACAACTTTGTATAAAACTATCAATATAATTTGCCATAATTGACTCAGGAAGAAATGGGAAAACTGAGCAGACTTATAATTATTAATGAGACTGAAACAGTCATTAAAATCTATCAAGCAACCAACAAAGAAGCACATACACAAATCACCACAGTCCCAGGAAATAGCTGGATGTATAGGTGAGTTCCAACGCACATACAAGGAGCAAATCATCTCAATATTGTATAGACTGTGGCAGTAAATACTCTCCAACTCATTTTATAAGGCTAGCATAATCTCGATACCAAACCAGACAAGGCTATTGAGAAAGGAAAATTACAGGCTAACTTTACTTATGAATATACATGCAAAAATCCAAAACAAACTACTAGAAATCAGAAGCAATGATGTATTAAAAATGCATTATGGCCAAGTTGCACTTATCTCAGGAGTATGAATGTTTTAAGTTCAGAAAAATCTACTAAATCACCACTATTGTAGAATAAAGGGGCAAGACTAGCACTTCTATTCAACCTTGTACTGTGGGTCCCAGTCAGTATCATAATAAAAAGAAAATAAATAAAAAATGTCAAAGGTGAAACAAAGATTATTAACAGGTGATGTGATAGTCTATATAGAAAATACAAGAGACTATGAGAGAGGAGAGTGAAAAAGTTGGCTTAAAACTCAACATTCAGAAAACTAAGATCATGACGTCCAGTCTTATCAGTTCATGGCAAATAGATGGGGAAACAATGGAAACAGTGAGAGACTTTATTTTGGGGGGCTCCAAAATCACTGCAGATGGTGACTGCAGTCATGAAATTAAAAAATGCAAAAAAAACAAAAAACAAACAAACAAACAAAAAAACGCTTGCTCCTTGGAAGAAAAGCTATGACTAACCTAGACAGCATATTAAAAAGCAGAGACATTAGCATATTAAAAAGCAGAGATATTACTTTGCCAACAAAGGTCCGTCTAGTCAAGGCTATGGTTTTTCCAGTAGTCATGTATGGATGTGAGAGTTGGACTATAAAGAAAGCTGAGTGCCAAAGAATTGATGCTTTTGAACTGTGGTGTTGGAGAAGACTCTTGAGAGTCCCTTGGCCAGCAAGGAGATCCAACCAGTCCATTCTAAAGGAAATCAGTCCTGAATATTGATTGGAAGGACTGATGCTGAAGCTGAAACTCCAATGCTTTGGCCACCTGATGCGAAGAACTGACTCATTTGAAAAGACCCTGATGCTGGGAAAGATTGAAGGCAGGAGGAGAAGGGGACAACAGAAGAGATGATTGGATGGCATCACCAACTCGATGGACATGAGTTTGAGTAAGCTCTGGGAGTTGGTGATGGACAGGGAAGCCTGGTATGCTGCAGTCCACGGGGTCACAAAGTCAGACATGACTGAGTGACTGAACTGAACTGATGCAAGCTATTGAAACAAGTAAGAATAGTTAGCAAGGTTTGAGGATATAAGAACAATTATAAAAAACTCAATAGTGCAGCAGTTAGAGCTTACCGTAACAACAAAAACTAAAAGACACTCAGGAATAAATCTAACAAAAGATGTGTGAGACCTCTGTGGAGAAAAATAGAAATCTTTATTGAATGACATTAAAGAAAACCTAAGTTAATGGAGGGACATAACCATGCTCATGTACAGGAAAACGTAGTGAGCAATTGTGTCAAGTCTCCCTAAATTTGCTTAGAGGTTTAATTAAATTCTAATTAAAATTCTAAATAGGTACAGGAAGAGCAAAGACAATATTAAGCAGCACAAAATACCCTACCAGATGTCAACACTTCTTATAAGCTATAGTAATTAGGATAGTGCAGAGAAGAAGAAATACATCAGTGGAATATTACAGAGAACCCAGAAACAGACCCATGCATAAATGGAAACTTGATACATAATAGTGTGGAAAGGAAGAATTATTTAACAGATGTTACTGGAACCATTTGTTAACCATATGAAAAAAAGTTAAATTAGATCCCAATTGCACATTGTATACAAAAACAGATTCAAAGAGGTTTAATGATTTAAATGTGACAAGTACTTTTAAACTTTTGGATGATGATAATACAGGCAAATATCTTTATGATCTTGTGGTAGGGAAGAATTTCTTAAAATGCAGAAATAAACCATAAGTAAAAACTTGAAAAAATTTTCTACATTGAAATTTAAGCATTTGTGTATAAAGAAATAATCATGAACAAAATGAACAATAACAACAAAAACCAAGCCACAGACTAGGAAACGATATTTGCTATATGCTTACTCCTGCCTCAGACCACTGGCACCTGATCATCCTCTGCCTGGAACAAACGTCATCCAAGTACAGGTTTCACTCTCTCCGTCAATTCAGTAATGCCTTTATTTCCACATCACCTCCTCAGAGAGGCCTTGCTGTCCACTCTATTGAAAATAACACCTCTGTCGCTTCACCTTCTTCCTCTGTTTTCTCTTCATAGCACTTATTACTACCTGATACTCTATGTCTATTTGCTCACTTATTTATTACTCATCTCTCTACTCCTTGAGAGCAGTGACTTTTTTTTGCTGTCATATTTCTCAGCACTCAATGTCTAGCACATGGTATATACTAATATGTACTTTTTGAGTGGATAATAAATGAATACAGATGGTAAGGGATTAGTATTCAGAATATGTAAAGAACTACAGATCAATGAGAAAACTTAGGGCACATGGCTCAATAGAAAAACTATTTAGGTCTATGAATAGGCAGGTCATAGAACAGGACACCTGAAGGGACAATAAGAATATGAAAAGAGATTTAATATCATTTGTGATCAGGGAAATGCAAAGTTAAATGATGACTTCACACAAGAGACCAGCAAAAATTAGAAGTCTGATATTGCCTATAGGGAAACTTAATGAGTAATGGTGTCAAGTCTCCCTAAATCCTCTGAGAGATTTAATTAAATTCTAATTAAATGATTTTCAATAGATTGTCAAGAAGGAGTCAAGGAAAAAGGAACTCTGTTCACTGTTAGTTGGAGCATAAATTGGCACAACCATCCTGGAGAAGAATTTGGAAATATCTAATAATCATAAATATGCACTTACCCTAAGGCCCAGAAATTCTACTTCCAAGTAAACATGCTAGAGATACTTTTTAATATTTGAGTCAAGTGACTACACAAGAATGTTTATAGTAGTATTGTTTTAATAGCAAACAACTGGATATAAACAAAATGTATACCACCAGTAGACTAGACAAACCATGGTGTAGTCATAAAATGGGAGAGTCTATAGCAATAAAAAATTGCTATAACTATAGTGTATAGTTATAAACAAATTATAGCTGGCCCTCCATAACTGAGGATTCTGCATTCACAGATTCAACCAACCTTGGATTGAAAATATTCAAAATGAAATTTCAGAAAGTTCCAAAAAGCAAAACTTGAATTTGCTGCACACTAGCAACTATTTGCAAAGTACTTACATTGTATTTACAGTTATTTATATAGCATTTGAAGACTTCCCTGGTGGCTCAATGGGTAAAGAATCTGCCTGCAATGCAGGAGTCTCAGGAGCTGCGGGTTCAATCCCTGGGTCTGGAAGATCCCCTGGAGAAGGAAATGGCAACGCACTCCAGTATTCTTGCTTGGAGAATCCCTTGCACAGAGGAGCCTGATGGGCTCTAGTCCATAGGGTCGCAAAGAGTTGGATATGACTGAAGCGACTGAGCACACACAGACACATAGCATTTACAATATATTAGGTATTATGGACTTAAATGATTTGAAGTACAGGGGAGGATATGTGTAGGTTATATACAAATACTGCTCTATTTTATATAAAACACTTGAGCATCCATGGATTTTGATATGTATTGGAGGTCCTGGAACCAATTCCCTATGGATATGGAAGAATAACTGTATACACACATCATTGTGGTTGGATCTCATAAACACAGAGAGCAAAAGAAGCAAATTGCAGCATACATGTTGTATAATTCCATTTATGTAAAGTTTCAAAATATGATAAACTGTGCTGTATGTTGTCTATGAATAGATGGACATGTGGTCAAAGGGTAGTGGTTCGCTCTGAAGTGGGAGGGAGTGGTGTGGGATTAGGAGAGGGTACAACAGGGGGCTTCAACTGTCTGTGGTTTGTTACTTTAATAAGAAGCAAATATATTAAAATTTGATGAAGATGTGTGGGTAGTGATAATATGATGACATGACATGAATAATAACTTCATTATTCCCTTAGTATGTGCTTGCAATGATTCATTTGAAGAAATTACCATTAGCTCAGTATCATCTGTGTTTGGGTACCTGTGAGTTAAATGCTTAACCAGTTTGCTAATGCTACTATTTTCCCACCTTCATGGCCTCCTCTTTCTGTTTATACTATCCAGCTTCAGAGTTATTTGCTGAATGGGGAATCACACAGTTCTTGAACTTGAACCTCAGCTTCATTTGGGACAGGAGTCAACCAACTTTTTCTGTTTGGGCCTAGCTTGTAAATATTTCCAGTTTTGTGGAAAAAGCAATGGACAGCAGTGGGGTAGGCTGAATTCTAAGATGACCCTCAAGCTTCCTGGCCCTAATGTACATACACTTTATCCCAGTTTTTCAGCTAAACACTGATCTAGGCGCTGCTGTGAAGGGATTCTGGATATGTAATTCAGGTCCCAAATCAGCTGACTTTCAGACTATCCCTGGTAGGCTTAACCTAATCAGATAAGAGAAGAGACTCAATTGTGAGGGAGAGTCCCTGTTGTTGGCTTTGGAGGTAGGAGGGCCATGTGACAAAGAATGTGGGTAACCTGTAGGAACTGAGAGCAGCCTCAATTTTGCAGCTGTAAGGGACAGTTCTGTCAACAACCACTTGACAGAAGACTCTGAGCCTCAGATGAGGCTACCGCCCTAGCCAATCCCTTCATTTCAGCCTCAGGAGACCCTGAATGGGAACCAACTAAGTCTTGCCCAGACTTCTGACCTACAGAAACCATGAGGTTATCAAGTGGTGTTGTTTAAAGCCACTAAGTTTGTGAGACTTTGTTATACAACCATACAAAATGAATGTAAGTAGCCAGAGAAAATGCACAAATGAATGAGCATGGGAGGTTGTTCCAATTTCATATAATTTTCATGTGTCACAAAATATTTTTCTTTAGTTTTTTCCCCACCATTTACATATGCAAAAGTCATTCCTAGCTCATGGGTTATACACAAACCAATGGTGGGGTGAATTTTGGCTTATGGGTTATACTTGGCAATCCCTGATCTAGGAATTGGTGTGTTTTTAAATCAAACCCTCTGAACTTTTGATAATGTTTCAGATCTCATAAGAATATGGAAATGTCTAAAACATTCTCTTCTTCAAGATTTGAAATCTGTTACCATTTATTTTCGTCACATAGCATCATAAGCATGATAGCTTTTCTCAAACATATGATAACGTTTTAAAACAATTTTCTCTAATGGCCTAAGTCTCTTCTAAATATCAAATCTGAACTAGAAAAGCATTTCACTTATACATCAATTTCTAATACTCAAATAGGTTCAAAGGAACATTGCCAGCTATTTAATGAAAATATTGTGGTTATTTATTTATTTTATATCCCCAAGGAAGTCTTCTTTATTTTTTTTGATTCTGTGATTCTAATTAGTTGAGAAACATGCATGGCCTTTCTTGAGACATGTTAATTAGTATGGATGTTGCTATAACAATCTTCTAGTAATTTACATTTTCTGAATATCTGGTATATCATGCATTCATTTTTATCATTTAATGAAATTACTAAATCAGGAATTAGAATGCTGTGCTTAAGCTTTCTTTAATTAGAAATAGAAATAGGAAAGTGGGCAGGACCCTTGAAACAGTGGTTTCAACGAAGTGGTTTGATAGCACAAGATAGACATGCTTGGGAGAACTTTCTGGAGTAGTTTCCTTGGGCTGCTGCAACAGAGTCCACAAACTGGGCAGCTTAAAGCAACAGGAATTTATTCTCACAGTTCTGGAGGCTAGAAGTCTGAAGTCAAGTTGTCAGCAGGGCCACACTCCTTCTGAAACCTGTAAGGAAGAATTCTTCCTTCCCTCTCTCTCTAGCTTCTGTCTTTTGCTGGCAGTTGACAGCTTGTTGGTGTTCTTGGTTTATAGATGCATGAATCCAATCTCTGCCTCTATCACTGCATGGCTGCCTTCTCCCTGTGTGTTTCTTTCCATCTTTCTTTCTTCAACAAAAGCATGTATTAAAACATCTTATTGGAAATGTTAAAAAATGAATGCACTCTAAACTTCATGGTTTCCTTGAGGTTATAATTTTCAGCTACTTTTAGTACCATTTCAGAGAAAACACATATGGACTAAGACCACCTTCCAGACACCCTGATTAAATACAGTATATTTAACAACCAAGAGCTCTACTTTCAACTCAGCAACCTAAACCCAAGAAATGAAGTGGAGCAGGACTCTGTAATCCTTCCCCCCACCCCCCATATTCTCTGCTTGCCCTTTTGTCTGTGGAAAAACTTTAGCCAAAGAATAAGTTTAATCAGAGAAGTGAGAAAATGCAGAAACAAAAATAGTCAAAGACCAAATAATAGTTTAGTCATTAAACATAGTCAAAGACCTTCAGTTCCTCCTCAAGATCTGTAGATAATATTCTGAGCCACATCTTGTAGATATTGAAACCCTCACCAGGTGGATTAAGTTAACTACATGATCACCAGACTGTAGCCGTGACATAAGCTGCCACAAGTTGCCACAATTCTGAGAACTGGCCTCAAAGAAATGGAAACAAACCAACCCTGAAACTGAAGATTAACTGTACCTACATCTGATATGAAGAGCTGACTCATTGGAAAAGAACCTGATGCTGGGAAAGATTGAGGGCAGAAGGAGAAGGGGGTGACAGAGGATGAGATGGTTGGATGGCATCACTGACTCAATGGATATAAATTTGAGGAAACTCCAGGAGATGGTGAAGGACAGGGAAGCCTGGTGTGTTGCAGTTCATGGGATTGCAAAGAGTAGGACACGACTTAGTGACTGAATAACAAGAGTCTCATAGCTTGCAAGTGGCCAGGCTGAGATGCAAACATAGGCAGAGGCTACATTCTTAACTACTTGGCTACTTTGTACCTCCCTTCTGAACATCAACCTTTCCCCACCACATATGCTTGCATTCTTTCTAGACTTTGCCCAAGGGCCCTTCTGGAGGTCTTCCTTAAACCCACCTTCTGAGCATGGGCCCTGCATTTCAGAAACATCCCCTGGACTCTGCCTGTTGTCATGATGAGGTGATAAAGAAACCAGCTGATGGTATGAGCAGGGCCTCCAGAGGCCTAGGATCCATTTCTCAAATTCGAGGACTCAGAAACTTTGTCTTGTTGGCATCCTCAGGAATGTTCGGGTCTGGGTCAGAATTCCCTTGTGTAAATCTACAAGGGGTTGATTGCTAATCCAGAATACCAGTTTGGGAACTTACACTGAGAAATATGCCTGCCAGGCATTGCAAATATTGCCAAGAGAGTTGGTTGGAAAGGGACAGCTGCTCAGGCAATGGCTTGCCAGGGGTCCTTTGATGAGATTCTCCTGTCCACAATGTGGGTCCTGGTCCCCCTTCCAAAAAGAGGCCAGGGCACATGGGGTGGGTGGGAGTGCTGGCACAGGTTTGACTTCTGGTAGTAGGGTCCCAGGATCTGGGTTGTCTCAGGACTTTTCTGCAGCCTGAGGCAGAGAGCCAGGCATCACGTGGAGAAGAGCAAGGTTCTGGCAGGAGAGCCCAAACCGTGCATTAAGTCCAAAGGCTGTGGGAGGACAGGAAGGGGAATGTGAGGAGGGAGTTAGGTAGCTCAGAGGGACTGGGCGGAGAGCTGAGAGGAGATGTGATGTCAAATGCCTGGCTCAGTGTGACTCTTGCCTCCAACTATTTGGATCTGGGTATGTGTGAGGTCATCCTGGTGATCAGACCTCAGCTCTCTCCTATGGTCTTTGACTTGACCCCGTCTTCAGGTGCCTGGCAGCCTCTGCTAGAAGCCTCACACTCAGGTTCTGGGCACATAAAATCCAGTCCTCCCCAGGAAGGGAAGTTTCAGATGCTTAGCCACAAATCTGGGGTTTCTGAGGTCTGCACAGCTGCCCTGGCCAGACTCTGCCACTCTCTCCTCCCTGAATCTGTGATGATGCAGAAGAAAAATGCAAGTTCCAAGGGTGGGTTTCCACTCTGGCAGCCCCCAAAGCACAAGGAAGGGGAGAGTCAATTGCATAGTCGGTTCCAAGAGCCAGAAAGGCTTTAGGCAAAAGTTTCATGAGAAACATGTTAGAGTTTTTCAAAGTTGCTTGCTTCTGGCATCATTAGATACAAATTTTTCACCTTTGTCATGTTCAGACTCACTGTTGGACAGTCTTGTGATAGGCATTAACTTCTTATTTTATTGGTGCCGTTCATCGTCCACACTTGGTCCAGGCCATGTTAATTGCTGCTGTGGCTCAGTCATTTTGGCTGACAGCTGCCTTCAGCCATCACCAGGTGAGTGAGCTGCTTTGGATCACAGCAGGTGCCTGGCACATAGCAGGAAGTTTAATATATGTTGAATGAATGAGGAAATGAACACGTGATGGAATGAATTGCTGAAGATTCATTTATAAACTTTGCTTGTGGTCCAATATGCCTAAATATCACAAGAAAGCAGGTTGTAACTGCTCTTAAAGTAAAGTTTTGGGCATTTCTTGAAAAAAAAATGACACAGGTACTACACAAATATATTCTCATCAAAAAAGATTCAAACATTCCAGGGGCTTCCCTGGTGGTCTAGTGGTTAAGAATCCACCTGCCAATGTAGGGGCCACGGGTTCATTCTCTGGTCCTTGATGATCCCACATGCCACGGAGCAACTAAGCCAGTACACAACAACTACTGAGCCCATGCATCACAACTACTGAAGCTTGCATGCCTGGAGCCTGTGCTCTGTAGCAAGAGAGGCCACTGCAACGAGAAGCTTGCGAACCGCAACCAAGAGTAGCCACCACTCACTGCGACTAGAGGAAAGCCTGCATGCAGCAATGAAGACGCAGCACAGCCAAATAAATAATCTTTTTTAAAAATAGATTCAAACATTCCAGAAGTATACAGAAGAAAAGTCCCTGTTACTTTCCCTGCCACTATCTGAATCTCAGTCCCCCCATTAGAGGTAACCACTGTTATCAGTTCAGTGGGCATAATTCCCACCTACTTTCCATATATTTACATATATGTGATGCATTGGTGTTCT
Organism: Cervus elaphus; assembly: GCF_910594005.1. Taxonomy (NCBI): domain Eukaryota; kingdom Metazoa; phylum Chordata; class Mammalia; order Artiodactyla; family Cervidae; genus Cervus; species Cervus elaphus. Next base: position 42,443,319 of record NC_057848.1, on the reverse strand, counting down.
TATAAGCATATGACTTTCCTCCTTTTTATAAATGAGATTCCATTATGTCTATTGTTTCACAACTTGTTTTTTGGATTTAGCAACATATTTTGAGCATGTTTCCACATCAGGACATCTACTTCATTATTTTTTATGACTGCTTAGTACTTTATCTTTTATCTTTAAGGATCATCCTAAAAGAGGACACTGTTAAAGTGCTGCACTCAGTATGCCAGCAAATTTGGAAAACTCAGCAGTGGCCACAGGACTGGAAAAGGTCAGTTTTCATTCCAATCCTAAAGAAAGGCGATACAAAAGAATGTTCAAACTACCACACAATTGCACTCATCTCACATGCTAGCAAAGTAATGCTCAAAATTCTCCAAGCCAGGCTTTAACAGTAGTGATCCAAAAACTTTCAGATGTTCAAGCTGGATTTAGAAAAGGTAGAAGAACCAGAGGTCAAATTGCCAATATCTGCTGGATCCATAGAAAGAGCAATAGAGTTCCAGAAAAACATCTACTTCTGCTTTCTTGACTATGCCAAAGCCTTTGACTTTGTGGATCACAAAAAACGGGAAAATTCTTAAAGAGATGGGAATACCAGATCACCTGACCTGCCTCCTGAGAAATCTGTATGCAGGTCAACAAGTAGCAGTTAGAACTGGACATGGAACAGCAGTCTGGTTCCAAATTGAGAAAGGAGTACGTCAAGGCTGTATGTTGTCACCCTGCTTATTTAACTTATATGCAGAGTACATCATGTGAAATGCTGGGCTGGATGAAGCACAAGATGGAATCAAGATTGCCGGGAGGAATATCAATAACCTCAGACATGCATATGACACCACCCTTATGGCAGAAAGTGAAGAGGAGCTAAGGAGTCTCTTGATAAAAGTGAAAGAGGAGAGTGAAAAAGTTGGCTTAAAACTCAACATTCTGAAAACTAAGATCATGGAATCTGGTCCCATCACTTCATGGCAAATAGATGGGGAAGCAATGGAAACAGTGAGAGACTTTGTTTTCTTGGGCTCCAAAATCATTGCAGATGGTGACTACAACCATGAAATTTAAAAGACTCTTGCTCCTTGGAAAAAAAGCTATGACAAACCCAGACAGTATATTAAAAAGCAGAGATATTACTTTGCTGACAAAGGTCCATCTAGGCAGAGCTGTGATTTTTCCAGTAGTCAGGTATGGATGTGAGAGTTGGAACATAAAGAAAGCTGAGCACCGAAGAATTGATGCTTTTGTACTGTGGTGTTGGAGAAGACTCTTGAGAGTCCCTTGGACTGCCAAGAGGTCCAACCAATCTATCCTAAAGGAAATCAGTCCTGAATATTCATTGGAAGGACAGATGCTGAAGCTGAAGCTCCAATACTTTGGCCACCTAATGTGAAGAACTGACTCATTTGAAAAGACCCTGATGCTGGGAAAGATTGAAGACAGGAGGAGAAGGGGATGACAGAGGATGAGATGGTTGGATGGCATCACCGGCTCGATGGACATGAGTTTGAGCAAGCTCTGACAGTTGATGATGGACAGGGAAGCCTGGTGTGCTACAGTCCATGGGTTGGCAAAGAGTCGGACACGACTGAGTGACTGAACTGAATGGAACTAGAACTCCATAACACTGATATACTATATTTTAGCTAGTCTTCTTTGGTAAGTATTTCAGTGGTTCACAGTTTGTGTCTAATATAAACATTGCTGTAATAAATATCCTTGCTATTTATATATATTGCATATGGTTTAATATCTAGTAAGACAGGTCCCCTCTGTCCCATTATTCTTCCCTTTCAGCAGTTTTCTGGTTACTGTTCCTTGTTTGTTTTTCCATATGAACATTAGATAAGCTTCTCCAGCCCCCAAAGTAAGCAGTTTTACTGCGTGCGGGTGTACTACATCACTTCAGTCATGTCCAACTCCTTCAGACGCTATGAACTGCAGTCCTCCAGGGTCCTCAGTACATGGGATTCTCCATGCAAGAATACTGGAGTGGCTTGCCTTACCCTCCTCCAGGGGATCTTCCTGACCCAGGGATTGAACTCTCATCTCCTGCCGCTCCTATATTGACAGGCGGGTTCTTTACCACTGAGCCTCCAGGGAAGCCCTGTAGTTTTCCTGGGATCATGTTAAATCTGTAAGTGAAGTTAAGAAAGAATGGGCAAAAAAAAAAAAAAAAAAAAGGAAAGAATGGGCATGTTTTGATGTTGTGTCTTCAAATCTGAAAACATGGTATGCCTTTCTATTTAACGTTTTGTCTAAGATGTCTAAAAACATTTTATTAAAAAATTGCAAAGTTAATGAATGTCTGTTGCAGACAGTTTAAACCACTTTACTTCAGTTCAGTTCAGTCGCTCAGTCATGTCCAACTCTTTGCGACCCCATGAACTGTAGCACGCCAGGCCTTCCTGTCCATCACCAACTCCCAGAGTTTACCTAAACCCATGTCCATCGAGTCGGTGATGCCATCCAACCATCTCATCCTTTGTTGTCCTCTTCTGCTCCTTTCCTCAATCTTTCCCAGCATCAGGGTCCTTTCCAATATGTTAGCTCTTCGCATCAGGTGGCCAAAGTATTGGAGTTTCAGCTTCAGCATCAGTCCTTCCAATGAACACCCAGGACTTATCTCCTTCAGGATAGACTGGTTGGACCTCCTTGCTGTCCAAGGGACTCTCAAGAGTCTTCTCCAACACCATAGTTCAAAAGCATCAATTCTTTGGCACTCAGCTTTCTTCACAGTCCAACTCTCACATCCATACATGACCACTGGAAAAACCATAGCCTTGACTAGACGGACCTTTGTTGGCAAAGTAATCTCTGCTTTTTAATACGCTGTCTAGGTTGGCCATAATTTTCTTTCCAAGAAGTAAGAATCTTTTAATTTCATGGCTGCAATCACCATCTGCAGTGATTTTGGAGCCCCCCAAAATAAAGTCAGCCACTGTTTCCACTGTTTCCCCATCTATTTCCCATGAAGTGATGGGATCAGATGCCATGATCTTAGTTTTCTGAATGTTAACCTTTAAGCCAACTTTTTCACTCTCCTCTTTCACTTTCTTCAAGAGGCTCTTTAGTTCTTCTTCACTTTCTGCATTAAGGGTGGTGTCATCTGCATATTTGAGGTTATTGATATTTCTCCCGGCAGTCTTGATTCCAGCTTGTGCTTCCTCCAGCCCAGCATTTCTCATGATGTACTCTGCATATAAGTTAAATAAGCAGGATGACAATATACAGCCTTGATGTACTCCTTTTCCTATTTGAAACCAGTCTGTTGTTCCATGTCCAGTTCTAACTGTTGCTTCCTGACCTGCATGCAGGTTTCTCAAGAGGCAGGTCAGGTGGTCTGGTATTCCCATCTCCCTCAGAATTTTCCACAGTTTATTGTGATCCACACAGTCAAATGCTTTGGCATAGTCAATAAAGCAGAAATAGATGTTTTTCTGGAACTCTCTTGCTTTTTCGATGATCCAGTGGATATTGGCAATTTGATCTCTGGTTCCTCTGCCTTTTCTGAAACCAGCTTGAACATCTGGAAGTTCACAGTTCATGTATTGCTGAAGCCTGGCTTGGAGAATTTTAAGGATTACTTTACTAGCATGTGAGATGAGTGCAATTGTGCGGTAGTTGAGCATTCTTTGGGATTGCCTTTCTTTGGGATTGGAATGAAAACTGACCTTTTCCAGTCCTGTGGCCACTGCTGAGTTTTCCAACTTTGCTGGCATATTGAGTGCAGCACTTTCACAGCATCATCTTTCAGGATTTGAAATAGCTCAACTGGAATTTCATCACCTCCACTAGCTTTGTTAGTAGTAATGCTTTCTAAGGCCCATTTGACTTCACATTCCAGGATGTCTGGCTCTAGGTGAGTGATCACACCATTGTGATTATCTGGGTCATGAAGATCTTTTTTGTACAATTCTTCTGTGTATTCTTGACACCTCTTCTTAACATCTGCTTCTGTTAGGTCCATACCATTTTTGTCCTTTATTGTGCCCATCTTTACATGAAATGTTCCCTTGGTATCTCTAATTTTCTTGACGAGATCTCTAGTCTTTCCCATTATATTATTTTCCTCTATTTCTTCGCTTTGTTTGCTGAGGAAGTCTTTCTTATCTCTCCTGGCTATTCTTTGGAACTCTGCATTCAAATGGGTATATCTTGCCTTTTCTCCTTTGCTTTTCACTTCCCTTTTCTCACAGCTATATGTAAGACCTCCTCAGACAGCCATTTTGCTTTTTTGCATTTCTTTTTCTTGGGGATGGTCTTGATTCCTGTCTCCTGTACAATGTCACGAACCTCCATCCATAGTTCATCAGGCACTCTGTCTATCAGATCTAGTCCCTTAAATCTATTTCTCACTTCCACTGTATAATCATAAGGAATTTGACTTAGGTCATACCTGAGTGGTCTGGTGGTTTTCTCCACTTTCTTCAATTTCAGTCTGAATTAGAACTGTATAAAGTAAAAGTTAAAAGCTTTGGTCCCCAGCATCTGCTCCATTCCCACTGCCCATAGGTAACCACTGGTACTAGGTCATGGTGTTTTAGCCTCCCCTCCCTCCACTTGTTTTTTTTTTTTTTTTTTAACTTGAGGATAATTGCTTTACAATATCTTGTTGGTTCTTAACAGATGAATGGATACAGAAATTGTGGTACATATATGCAATGGAATATCACTCAACTATAAAAAAGAATGCATTTGAATAGGTCCTAATGAAGTGGATGAACCTAGAGCCTATTACACAGACTGAAGTAAGTACCTCCTCTTTTTAAAACTTTTTATTTTGTATTGGAGTATAGCTGGTTAACAATATAATAGTTTCAGGTGTATAGCAAACGGATTCAGTTATATATATAATTCAGATTCTTTTCCTTTATAGGTTATTACAAAATACTGAGTGCTGTTCCCTGTGCTATACAGTAAATCCTTGTTGCTTATCTATTTTATGTATAGTAGTTTGTATCTGTTAATCCTATACTCCTAATTTATCCCCCACCCCTCACTTTCCCCTTTAACTATGTAAGATCATGCTTTTCCTGTGATCTGAAATTTGCCTTTTCCACTTTAAATATCTCTGGAGTAACTCTTTGTGTCAGCATATACAGTGCTGCCTCAATCATGTTTTTAGACATGTGGACTTCTTTTTAAATTTTTTTTATTTATTTATTTTTGGCTGTATTGGGTCTTTGTTGCTGTGTGCAGACCTTTTCTAGTTGTGATGAGCAGGGGCTACTCTTTGCTATGGTGTGCAGGCTTCTCATTGTGGTGGCTTCTCTTGTTCTGGAGCACAAACTCTAGGGCACTTGGGCTTCAGTAGTTGTGGCACACAGGCTCAGCAGTTGTGGTGCATGGGCTTTATTGCTCCACAGCATGTGGAATCCTCCCAGACCAGAGATTGAACTCATGTCCCCTGCATTGGCAGGTAGATTCTTACCCATTGTGCCACCAGGGAAGTCCCTGATTCAATCTTTTTTAATTTCTGCAGCACATTACACTCTGTGGATATACTATATATATGTGTGTATATATATGTGTGTGTGTGTGTGTGTGTTTTTCTAATTCAGTGCTCTGTGATAGGTATTTGGGTATGTTCATATTTTATAAATCATTTTATAATAAACATAAATAGTGTTACATGAATTATGTAAACAGTTTTGTAGGTTAAATTGCTAGTAGTGGAATTGCTGGTGTCAAAAGTTTTTGCGTGTTTAGAACTTTGATTGATGTTGCCAAACTACATTCCCAAACCTTTTAACCAATGGTAAAAGAGAGTGTGTGATTTTTCAAAACCTTGTCAACACTAGGGTTATGAATATTTTAAATATTTGCTGGTCTATAATTTTCATCTATTTCTGAAGTAACAGGTTGAGCATCTTTGCATTTGTTTGTTGGCTGTTTATAATCGGTTTTTTGTTCTTTACCAATTTTTGTTCTTTACCAATTTGTCTACTTTTCTTTTGTCTTCTCTTACTGACTTATAGCAGTTCTTTGTATATTACTAATGTTAGTCCTTTGCTTTTTACATTTTTTGCACAGATTTCCCCCAATTTTGTGCCTTTTGGCTGTGTTGATGATGTTTTGGCTGTTTACATGCTTTAAAATTGTTTACAGCCAAATGTTTAACTACTTTTTCCTTTTTGATTTCTGGATTCCAAGGTTGTAAAAATATTCTTATATTTTATTTTACTCCTGGTATTTTATTTTTAAATTGAAATCTTAACTCCATCTGGAATGTATTTTTGTGTAGGAGGTGAGATAAGGATCTCGCTTCATGTGTTTCTAAATGACTAATGAATTAAGGATTTTTAGCTGCTAGTAAAGGAGCTAACTTTAACTATGAGAATATGGCGTATTTTCCTGAAAACTGAGTTCTGGGATGGAGTTTAATTATCCAAAAGGACCAGAGTCTGGGAAGGGAAAAGTGTCAGGAATGCAAAGAGTACTAGTTTCTTTCCATCTCTCATCTCTGATGCTCTCTGAGTGTTGGCTTAGTTCTTCTCTCTCTGTGAACTGGTTTTTTTTTTCTACTACTGAGTCCTATGGTGGAGCTAGCCATACCAAAGCTCAACAACTAAGGTTTTATGTCTCCTCCCTTCTAGACACCAGCACTTCAGGCTGGAAGAGACTCTGATTAGTTCAGCTTGGGTCAGGGGTTCACCTTTGATCTGATCAGGGACAAGGATTACTTAACGCAAACATGGCTGTTGTAAACTCAATCCTGAAACCCCATGGTCTGTGATGGAGAAGTTAGAGGATGGGCATTCTCTAGGAGGAATCATTGTAGATGGATTTGGGCAGCCATGTCTACTACACCTTGTGTCCCAGTGCCTTATTTGAACAATGCATTTTCTCCCTTTCTTTTGCATTCTCCTGGATAACTATTTCCTGCTATATTCACAGTGGCAGGTGAGCAGGGTTGAATTACTAAAGGTGACTCAAGGACCCAATGGCAGCGCTTGCAGTTTTACAGTTTACTACAGGAAAAGGATACAGCAAGGGGTCCTCTTGCCTTCTTCTCTAAGGGTGGTGGCAGTACATTTTCTCGCTTGGACCAGGAGTTACTGACATTTACATGGAACACCTCAGAACAAGGGAGTCCAAAATGGAATCTCATTTGGGGTTAAAAATTTTCTTTTGCCAGTCATATAAGCATATTCCAGCCTCAACACAAGAGCCCGGGGAGGAAGGGACAGATATCACATTAAGACCAGGTGCGACTGTTTATAATAGCCAGGACATGGAAGCAACATAGATGCCCATCAGCAGACGAATGGATAAGGAAACTGTGGTACATATACACCATGGAATATTACTCAGCCGTTAAAAAGAATTCATTTGAATCAGTTCTAATGAGATGGATGAAACTGGAGCCCATTATACAGAGTGAAGTAAGCCAGAAAGATAAAGAACATTACAGCATACTAACACATATATATGGAATTTAGAAAGATGGTAATGATAACCCTATATGCAAAACAGAAAAAGAGACACAGATGTACAGAACAGACTTTTGGACTCTGTGGGAGAAGGCGAGGGTGGGATGTTTAGAGAGAACAGCATGTATATTATCCATAGTGAAACAGATCACCAGCCCAGGTTGGATACATGAGACAAGTGCTCGGGCCTGGTGCACTGGGAAGACCCAGAGGAATCGGGTGGAGAGCGAGGTGGGAGGGGGGATCGGGATGGGGAATACATGTAACTCCATGGCTGATTCATGTCAATGTATGACAAAAGCCACTGCAATGTTGTGAAGTAATTAGCCTCCAACTAATAAAAATAATTGAAAAAAAAATAAGACCAGGTGCGAATCATTAATCTCACTGTTATCAAAACATAATGTGAGGACTTCCCTGCTGTTCCAGTGGGTGACTCCACACTCCCAATGTAGGGGACCCAGGTTCAGTCCTTGGTCAGAGGACTAGATCCCACATGCCACAACTAAGACCTGGTATGCGTGCGTGCTAAGTCGCCTCAGTCGTGTCTGACTCTGTGCAATGCTATGGACTGCAGCCCACCAGGCACCTCTGCCCATGGGATTCTCCAGGCAAGAATACTCAAGTGGGTTGCCATACTCTCGACCCAGGGGTTGAACCTGTGTCTCTTATGTTTCCTGTATTTGCAGGTGGGTTCTTTTACCACTAGTGCCACCTGGGAAGCCCTAGGACCTGGCACAGCCAAATAAATAAATAAATTTTACAAAATACACAATGTGCCCAAACCTCGTTGCATTTCCTCAGACCCCTTGTTACACAGCAACATCATTAATCAGTATGTTTCATGCTTTGATGAGGGGTCAGTTCCATGCAGGAGCTTTAGTGCAACAGGTCAGGCTAATTCTAGACCTACATGGCACACACACCTTTTCTTCTTTTAAGCCTCTGCACCCCGTATTTCATCATCTCTCCTTGATTCCTATGTCACTAAAAAGATAGGAGCAATCAAAAGAGAACTTGCACAAGCCCTCACCATCACACTTGCCCTCTTACCTGCAGCTGTATCTCTGTTCACTGCTGTGCTTCCTGTTGCTAGAAACCAACTGTCCACGACTCTCTGTGTAGCCCATCCCATGTGTGTGCACTAGATTCCATCTCTTTTCTTCTGCTTGAGGACCTCCCCCCAGCAGCTTCCCCCTCTCTCTGTCTCATCGGCTTTTCTCTCCACAGCATTATTCCTATCTGCATCCAAAGATGCTATTTCTACTCCCCATCTTCAAACTTCATCTTGAACTCACTTCCTCCTGTAGTCCCACAGTCTCTGCTCCACTCTAAAACAAAGTTCCCTAAAAAGTTGCCTGTTCTTGTGGTCTCTAATTCCTTTCCTCCCACTCTCTCTTGAACCCACTCCAGCTATTCTTTCATGCTCACCACTTGGCTACAACTGCTGTTATAGCTACTTTCCTGTTGCTAAATACAACCACCTGTGGGTGATATTTACATCATTGATGATTTCTCCACCTTGAAGCATTTTCTCCACTTGGCTCCCAGGATACACACTTTCCTGATTTTCTTCCACATCTCTTGACTTGTTTTTTCAGTATCCTGTACCAGTTTTCCTTTAGTACTCCTTCCCATGCCATCCCTCCACATCTGACCTCTTAACATTGGGCCAGTTCTTAGATTTTTCTCTGTCTTAATTTACTCCCACAGTGAGCTCATCTAGTTTCATGACTTTCAATACCACCTATATGCTAATGACCTCAAATTTATATTTCCATCCCTGACCTCTCCCATGAAATCCAGACCTGTATAGTCAGTCAACTATATTCCTCCGCTTGGATGCCCCAAAAAAGACCACTCAAAGTCAACATGTCCAAAACCCAACTCCAAATTTTCCTCAAAATTGTCAACCCCTAAAGTTTCCCCCATAACACTAAATGGAAATTCAACCTCTCAGTAGCTTAGGCTAAAATCCTGGGAGTCATTAAAAAACAACAACAAACTTTTATTTTATATTGTAGTATAGCCAGTTAACAATGTTGTGATAGTTTCAGGTGGACAGCAAAGGGACTCAGCCATACATACACATGTATATATTCTCCCCCAAATTCCCCTTCTGGGAGTCATTTTTGACGCCCCTCTTTTATTCACATCTGTTAGCAAATCCTGTTGACTCTACCATGAAAATACATCCAAAATCCACCACTTTCCTCCACGTCCATTGCTCATACCCTAATCCAAGCCTTTTTGAAGCTACCTCTTCTCTGGCTTATCACAATAACTGTTCTCCCTGCATCTTCCCTTTCCAATTTTTTAAGAAAAGATATTTATTTATTTGGCTCTGCTGGGTCTTAGGTGTGGCACATGGGAATTCTAGTTGTGATGTGAACTTTTAGTTATGGCATGCGGGACCTAGTTCCATAAACAAGGATTGAGCCTGGGCCCCCTGCATTGGGAACACAGAGTCTTAGCCACTCGATCACCAGGGAAGTTCCTTGCTCCCCTACAATCTGTTCTCAACACAGCAGACTGAATGGTTCTTTGAGAATAGGAGACATCAAATCACTTCTCTGCTCAAAATCCTCCAATGGCTTTTCATTTCTTTCTACATAAAAGATGTGTATGTGTTAAGTCACTTCAGTTGTGTCCAGCTCTTTGCGACCCTGTGGACTATAGTCTACCAGGCTTCTCTGTCCATAGGATTCTCCAGACAAGAATACTGGAGTGGGTTACCATGCCTTCCTCTAGGGGATCTTCCTGACCCAGGGATTGAACCCAAGTCTCCTGCATTGGCAGATGTGTTCTTTATCACTAGTGCCACCTGGCTCTCCTGGTGGCTCAGATGCTAAAGAATCTGCCTGCAATGCTGGAGACCCGTGTTTGATCTCTGGGTTGGGAAGATCCCCTGTAGAAGGAAATGGCAACCCTCTCCAGTATTCTGACCTGGAGAATTCCATGGACAAAGGAGCCTGGAAGGCTGCAGTCCATGGGGTCACAAAGAGTCAGACATGATTGAGTGAATAACGCTTTCAACACTTTCCACATAAAATATAAAGTCATAGTGTCTTACAATGTCCTGTATGATCTGTTACAGGCTGCCCCCCCCCAAAAATATATTACATCATATTCTATGGTTCTCCTCCCAGCCCTGCCATGCAACCTGACCCTTGATCTATGCTCACTCCACTCCAGTCACAATAGCTCTCTTGCTGTCGCTTTAGCATGCCAACCATTCTCCTCAGCCACTTGGGACATTTGCCCGCACTATTCTTTCCAAACCAGAGGTTTTCAGTTGGGGGCCATTTTGCTACCCAGGTGACTTTTCTCAATGTTTACAGACATTCTTATTTTTTTTTTTTTTTTACTTTATTGACTATCTATTTTTTATGGGGTATAGCCAGTTAACAAACAGTGTTGTGATAGTTTCAGGTGAACAGTGAAGGGACTCAGCCATATATACACATCTACCCATTCAGCCATACATATACATCTATCCATTCTATCCCAAACACCCCTCCCATCCAGGCTGCCATAACATTGAGCAGAAGATGGCAGGTACAGTTCAGTTCAGTCGCTCAGTTGTGTTCGACTCTTTGCAGTCCTGTGGACTGCAGCTCGCCGGGCCTCCCTGTCCATCACTAACTCCCAGAGTTTATTCAAACTTATGTCCACTGAATCAGTGATGCCATCCAACCATGTTATTCTCTGTTGTCCCCTTCTCCTCCCACCTTCAATCTTTCCCAGCATCTGGGTCTTTTCCAATGAGTCAGTTCTTCACATTAGGTGGCCAAAGTATTGGAGGTTCAGCTTCAGCATCAGTCCTTCCAATGAACACCCAGGACTGATCTCCTTTAGGATGGACTGGTTGGGTCTCCTTGCAGCCCAAGGGACTCTCAAGAGTCTTCTTCAACACCACAGTTCAAAAGCATCAATTCTTTGGCACTCAGCTTTCTCTAAGTCCAACTCTCACATTCATACATGACTACTGGAAAAACCATAGCTTTGACTAGATGGACCTTTGTTGGCAAAGTAATGTCTCTGCTTTTTAATATGCTATCTAGGTTGGTCATAACTTTCCTTCCAAGGAGCAAGAGCCTTTTAATTTCATGGTTGCAGTCACCATCTGCAATGATTTTGGAGCCCCCCAAAATAAAATCTGTCACTGTTTCTATTGTTTCCCCATCTATTTGCCATGAACTGATAGGACCAGATGCCATGATCTTAGTTTTCTGAATGTTGAGTTTTAAGCCAACATTTTCACTCTCCTCTTTGACTTTCATCAAGAGGCTCTTTAGTTCTTCTTCGATTTCTGCCATAAAGGTGGTGTCATATGCATATCTGAGGTTATTGATATTTCTCTCAGTAATCTTGATTCCAGCTTGTGCTTCATCCAGCTTGGCATATCTCATGATGTACTCTGTATATAAGTTAAATAAGCAGGGTGACAATATACAGCCTTGACATACTCCTTTCCCTATTTGGAACCAGTCTGTTGTTCCACGTCCAGTTCTAACTGCTACTTCTTGACCTGCATACAGATTTCTCAGGAGGTAGGTCAGGTTGTCTGGTATTCCCACATCTTTCAGAATTTTCCACAGTTTATTGTGATCCACACAGTCAAAGGCTTTGGCATAGTCAAGAAAGCAGAAGTAGATGTTTTTTCTGGAACTCTCTTGCTTTCTCAATGATCCAGCGGATGTTGGCAATTTGGTCTCTGGTTCCTCTGCCTTTTCTAAATCCAACTTGAACATCTGGAAGTTCATGGTTCACGTACTGTTGAAGCCTGGCTTGGAGAATTTTGAGCATTACTTTACTAGTGTGTGAGATGAGTGCAATTGTGTGGTAATTTGAACATTCTTTGGGATTGTCTTTCTTTAGGATTTGAATGAAAACTGACCTTTTCCAGTCCCGTGGCCACTGCTGAGTTTTCCAAAGTTGCTGGCATATTGAGTGCAGCACTTTCACAGAATCATCTTTTAGGATTTGAAAGAGCTCAACTGGATTTCCATCACCCCCACTAGCTTTGTTCGTAGTGATGCTTTCTAAGGCCCACTTGACTTCACATTCCAGGATGTCTGGCTCTAGGTGAGTGATCACACCATTGTGATTATCTGGGTCATGAAGATCTTTTTTGTACAGTTCTTCTGTGTATTCTTGCCACCTTTTCTTAATACCTTCTGCTTCTGTTAGGTCCATTCCATTTCTGTCCTTTATGGAGCCCATCTTTGCCTGAAATGTTCCCTTGGTATCTCTAATTTTCTTGAAGAGATCTCTAGTCTTTCCCATTCTGTTGTTTTCCTCTATTTCTTTGCGTTGATCCCTGAGGAAGGCTTTCTTATCTCTCCTGGCTATTCTTTGGAACTCTGCATTCAAATTGGTATATCTTTCCTTTTCTTCTTTGCCTTTTGCTTCTCTTCTTTTTCAGCTATTCGTAAGGCCTCCTCAGACAACCATTTTGCCTTTTTGCATTTCTTTCCTTGTGGATAATTTTGATCCCTGCCTCCTGTACAATGTCACAAACTTCTGTCCATAGTTCTTCAGGCAGTCTATCAGATCTAATCCCTTGAATCTATTTGTCACTTCCATTGTATAATCATAAGGGATTTGATTTAGGTCATACCTGAATAGTCTAGTTGTTTCCCCTACTTTCTTCAATTTAAGTCTGAATTTGGCAATAAAGAGTTTGATCTGAGCCACAGTCAGCTCCCAGTCTTGTTTTTGCTGACTGTATAGACTGTATAGAGCTTCTCCAACTTTGGCTGCAAAGAATATAATCAATCTCATTTCGGTATTGACCATCTGGTGATGTCCATGTGTAGAGTTGTCTCTTGTATTGTTGGAAGAGGGTATTTGTGATGACCAGTGAGTTCTCTTGGCAAAACTCTATTAGCCTTTGCCCTGCTTCATTCTGTACTCCAAGGCCAAATTTCTCCAGGATGGCAGGTTAGTGCCTCAAAATAATCATCTTTGGGGTCTGGATGCCAGGTTCTTTTATAGATTAGAGATGGTGAGGGGGAGGTGAGGAAGCAAAGTGAAAAGGCTATTCATCTTGCAAACATCTTCTAGAATGGCAAGCCTCAGGCACGGGATGTGTTAATTTCTTCCTACCTTCTATAGGTGGACAGAGAGTTCTGAACAAAGACACTCTAGTTTACAGTCAGGCATTGGTAGCTCAGTGGGTAAAGAATCTGCCCAAAGTGCAGGAGACCCGGGTTTAATCCCTGGGTTGGGAAGATCCCCTGAAGAATGATGTGGCAAGCCACTTCAGTATTCTTGCCTGGAGAATTCCATGGACAGAGGAGCCTGGAAGGCTACAGTCCATGGGATCGCAAGAATAGAACATGATGTAATGCCTAAACCACCAGAGGGAGAGGGTCCTTTTAAGCAAGCTATTATGTATGATTATATTAACAAAAACAATGAAAAGCAAGTCAAAGAAACAGTTTCCAACATGGAGTCAAAACTGGCTTCTTCTCTGCAACAATTCCTCACTGTCAAAGTCCGTTCCACAATCTTATGGAAAAAGTGGGTGATGACTGTTCTGCTTAGTCAGGTGGATCTTTCTGGGAGTGTCTGCCATCATTATCAGTGTTTCAAATGTTGTGATTTGTTTTCTTTTTGTTCCTCTTTTGGAAAGTGTCTGTTTTACACCTGTAGACTTAGATATGCTGAACTTCAAATTCACGAGACAGCATCTCAAGTGAACAAATTTAGCGCTTTTCTATGTATGGAATGATGCAAGAGTCAGGGCTCATTGATATTATTTCCTTGTATGTACCTCAGCCATCTGGGGCCTGTAATCCTGCATTCTCAGTTTCCTCAGGGTTCACCATAAGGAGTGGCTGGAGTGGCTGCAGTTTGATGACTGTTATGTGGTGTTGATTAAAAAATATGATCACAACCTGAAAGTAGAGAGTTATTTTATTTGGTGAGAATGTTTAGGACTCTAAGCCCAGGAGACAACATCTCAGTAGCTCTGAGAAACCTGCCCCAAGGAAGCAAGTGGGGGAGTCAAGGTATATACAAGTTTGCAACAAAAGGAGCAGGTACTCTGAAAACTAAAGATCAGGTATCAAGTTAAGGAATTTAGCATTCCATGTATGGGAAGATGGAAGGCTCTTGCTCACTGAATTCATTCCTTTCATATGTACCTCAGCTATCTGGGGCCAATCCTATTTCCTTGTTCACCTTGCTTCTTACATTCCCCCAGCTCCTCAGCAATCACCATGGTGGATGGCAGCATCCTCTGGATCGCAGTTTTGGGAGCCCTCATTCATATTTGGAGGCCAGAAATTGCTGATGACTGACATTTCTTGTTTATTAATATGGCAGGACATATTTTCACTTTATGATGGCAGGTATTTCCCTTCCTTGGGGCTCACTGACTCACATTGAAGGGCTGCAATCACTTCTTACCCTGTTGGTCATGAATGACCATTGTCTGGGAAACATTTCATGATCAACTTTTGTCCCACGGTCCTGGGAGGCTCATCCCAGTTAAGCCAAAAATTCTTGCTATGTCACTCCAGGTCTTAAGTTTTGGACCAGGTCCCATCAATAATTAAAAATTCTCTGGATTCTGTCTACAATAATCCAGGAGACATTTTCCCTTGTTGCTTCTTCTCATACCTAGAATCACACTATTACAATTATTTTACGTTAAAAATGTGATTTTTCTCAAAATGTTTAGCCATAGAACTTTTATTGGAGGCCTGAATACACACTGGTCACTGCAAGAGACAACAATCTTATAAATTAAACAAGATATAAGTAATGCAGACAATGACATAGAGCAGCAGGGAGACGAAAAGCACAATTTGAAAACAAAGAACAAATTTAAACAATGATTAGTGTAACTACTTGTAATCCAGCTGCAGTAATCAAGTGACCAAAGGAACCATAACTGATTTAATGAGCTAACTACAGTTTCATTGCACTGAGCATACACATTGATGCATGGCCTAATCTTTGACACCAGCATATGTTACTGTCAGGATCAACCAGGTAGAGAGAAAAGGATGTATGTTCCAAAAGGCATAATCTACCAAACTCCTGGAAGTCATAATTAGTTGAAGAAGTTTTTCTTATATCTGGAAAACCCAGATTTAAACCAGTAATCCTTTGAAATAGAAACCATAAAAATTGCAACCATATTTACCAGTTTATTCAGTTCTATGTAAATTAATCCCTTTTGTTAACAGCTTTATGAAGTCATCAGGTTTCTCAGAATTTTTCAGTTTTTTTTTTTACTCAGTTCAGTATTATGTTATGAAAATCAGAAACTTCTAAAGTCCTTTTTATAAATCTTGAAGAGTAGACATTTTGCAAAGGCTTTAGAGTGAAACCATGTTGGTTATCCATTTTAAATATATTAAGTGTGCACATGACCTTCCCAAACTCCCTAACTAACCCTCCCTAACAACTATCCCCCACAGCAACCATGAGTTCGTTCTCTAAGTCTTTATAGACATTTCTGATTGTCACAACCGGGAGGAGGGTAGCTACTGGCATCCAGTGGGTAGAGGCCAGGGATCCTGCTAAACACCCTATGATACACACGACAGCCTCTCCTACAGCAAAGAATTATCTGGCCCAAACTCAATAGTGTCCATGTTCAGAAACCTCACCTTATTTGACACCCTGGGTGTCTACATGGCTCATGCTCCTGGTCTTTGCTGAAATGTCACCCTCTCAGAGATGACTGCTTTATTTAAAATTGCAGTCCCTCCACCTCCCATCTCCCTTTCCTGCATGAGTTTTCTCAATAGCACTGATCCCTGTCTGATATATTATATATTTTACTTATTGCTTTTTTGTTTTTTTTCCATGAGAATTTAAGCTACATTCAAGGTAGAAATTTTGAGTGTTGCAGGTCTACATCAGATATGACTCAGTAAATAATTGTTGAATTAACGGATGCCAACTTTATCATATAGGACTATGGTCTCCCATATATTTAAGTCTATTTCTATACTCCATTCTTATCTGTTAAACTGCCAATTCCTGTCAACTCCTGTTTCACACTCTTTTAATCACTTTTTATGATATACTTCACTATCTGGCAGGATTAATCCTCACTTATTACCCTTCTTTCCCAGATTTTAATGTATTTTATGATGATTTTTGTCAAGCTCTCCATCTCTCCCTTCAGAGAATTCACTTCTAGAATTTTGGTTGGGTGTGTGTTGGATTTCTAGAGAGAACTGAAATGTTTGGGAGAACTAAAGTTGTTCTAATGTTCAGTCTACCTATTTAAGAATAAAATATATCTCCATTTATTAAAGTCTTATTTTATGTTCCACAAGGGTTTTCTTTGTATAAGTTCTTCTGCTCATTTCTTATTTATTTCTAGATATTTTATGGGTTTTACTACTATTGTGAATGGGGTAATTTCTTCTATTGTAAATTCTCACTGGTTGTAGATTTTATATGATAACCTCAAAGCCAGCCATCCAGGATAACAAGTATGAGGGAAAAAATTTAAATAGAGAACATTCTTTTTCCTAGTTTTGCTTCCTTAATAAGAAGGATTTAAGTCTCTGTTTCTGCACTCTAATATTTTAACAGCCTCACAGTTTTTTATAATCTGAAAGAGATTTTGTAAACTTTTTTTTTGCAATAATTGAGTCTGGATGCTTTATTTGGTTTTCCCAACTTTGGACACTTACTGAATTCAAAATTTACCTCTGAAATACCTGCACTACTTTGGGAAAGAAACAAGATTGAGGAGTCTTTCTTCTATAGATGGTTAAGAGCAAGTTTTTTGAGTTGACTTGTTAATTATTAAGAAAATTACTGTAAAAATTCAGTTCACTGAAACTCTTTTGTTTCAGCTTTTAGGTTTACAGAAAGTTCAAATTGCAGTATTCAAATACTGTGGAAGCCACTTGATTTAAAGGGCTAGTTGTGATTTCTAGCCCATGCAAGGCAAAAACCTCTTACTTAAAGAGCTTGAAAAAGCATGATTAAAAAAAATTTTGGAACAGAAGCATTTTATTTCAAGTGTGCTTTATACATGAAATGAACCAAAATCCATTCAAACTTTCAAAATTGCATTGCTACTATTTTATGCAAATTGCATGCTGAAAATATCATATGTATTTTATAAAAGGGATGAAAAAGTCTAATAGGCTGCTTTACTTGTGTTCGTTCTTGTATTTGTTCTTGTGTTTGTTAGAGAAAGCATGTGGTCCCATTAGCCTCTGGGTTTTGTGAGGCCAAACACTCAGAAGCATTCACTGAGTACACAGAAGTCTCAATTAGGCAGTAGGAGTCTTTGCCAACAATGTAAAGAGAAACATCTTGATTAAAGTTGGGGTGGGAAGCGGCAATTTTGTCCCCATTGCAGATGTCTGATTAGCTATGAAAGAGAACGTGTTCTGTCTAAGCGTTATAATCTTAAAATCTATTTCTTCAGCTCTTGTTAAAAAACGATCAGATGTGACATTGATGGGAAACACCAATAAATGAAAACAATGAAAGCTTGGGACACATTACAAAGGAAAAACAAACAAAACCCAAGCTCTATAAAAATACCATAAATAATTTCAAAAATGTTTAATTTTATATCAGAGTATAGTTGATTTACAATGTTGTGTTAGTTTCAGGTGTTCTCATACCTATAGTAATATCTCATTCTTTTTCAAATTCTTTTCCCATTTAGGTTATTACAGAATACTGAGCAGAGTTCCCTGTTATCTGTTTTAAATATAGCAGTGTGTACATGTTAATCCACCTTCCAATCTATTCCTCCACCACCTGCCTATCCCCTTGTAACCATAAGGTCATTCGCTAAGTCTGTGAATGTTTCTGTTTTATAAATAAGTTCATTTGTATATTTTTCTTAGATTCTGTGTATAAACGATATCATATGATATTTGTCTTTCTCTGTCTGACTTACTTCACCTAGCACAGTAACCTCCAGGTCCATCCATGTTGCTGCAAATGGCATTATCTCATTCCCTTCAAAGGATGAATGATATTCCACTGCACATATGTACCACATCTTCTTTATCCATTCATCTGTCAATGGACGGTTAACACCATAAATAATTTGGCAAGTCAAACACATTTTGGGGAGAAAATATTTGCAACATATATGATATGTTTCTAACAAATTGAATAAAATAAAAGAAGATATGCTCAAATGAAAAATTGGCAGAGGCCCCAGTTGTAATACAAAAGAAGGAATGCAAATGAAAATGAATATGAAAGGCTGTTCTTCTTTACTGATGATCAAAGACATGCAAATTAAAATAACATTGCTATTAAAAAAACGGGGTGGCAAAGATTAAAAGATTATTAGTATCCAGTGCTTTGTTTATTTATTTATTTTCTATTTTTTTCCATTTATTTTTATTAGTTGGAGGCTAATTACTTTACAATATTGTAGTGGTTTTTGCCATACACTGGCATAAATCAGTGCTTTGAAAGGTGTGGGGAAAGAGTAGTTCTCTCATGTTACTGATGAGAAAGTCACTTGAGGGCAATTTGACAGTCTGTGTTAAAATTGAAAGTGTGCATGCAATCAGCCCTCCATATCTGAGGGGGTTCTGCATCTGAGGATTCAACCAACTGCAGATAGAAAATATTTGGGAAAAAAATTCCACAAAGTTCTGAAAAGCAAAACTTGAACTTCCCATGCTCTGGCCACTATTTACATTTTGTTGGGTACTAGAAGTAATCTACAGATGATTGAACATATACAGGAAGATGTGCCTAGGTTATATGCAAATACTACACCATTTTATTAAGGGACTTGAGCATGCCTGGATTTTGGTACACAAGGGAGTCCTGGAACCATCCCCTATGGATACCAAGGGACTAATGTAGTCTTTAGCAGTTTCAGAATTCAGAATCTTAGAGACATATTTTGCATGTGCACAAGAATGTATATTCAAAGATATTTGTGGTGGGATTGTTTATAATCACCAAAATTAACAGCCTGGATGTCCATCCAAAGGGAACTGGAGGAATAAATTATAGTGATCCTTACACAAAATAAGTTTTTAAAATAATGAAATAGATCTATATGTGTTAATAGGAAACAATCCCAAGACCTTTTTATTGGGAAAAGGCATTTCTAAAACATGCAAGTATGACTACTGTCTCTAGTTCTACTCCTTCCATACTTTGACTCAGTCCAGCCAACTCTTTGCAAGTTCTCTGTTACCTTGACCTCAACGAAGCTGATGTTTAATCTTACGTCTCATTTTCAATTCTCAGCCAGCACATTACTGGAAATAGCTGATCATTCCTTCCACTTGGAAACACTTTTTTCACTTGACTTCTGGGACCTCACACTCTCCTGGTTTCTTTCAGTCCCATTGACTCCTTTCTCAGTCTCCTTTATTTATCCTTTTCCTCTCCCCAACTTCCCAGCAATAGTTTCCCAGGACTCTGCCCTGCTCCACCTCTTCTCTCTCACTCTCTCTCCTCACTCCATATCCAATCTCATGGCTTTAAATATATCTCATGTGCTGTTGTCACTCTGATTTACTTCTTAAGCTGACCCTCTCCCATGGATTCCAGACTCATATATCCAACTGCCTACTCCATCTTTCCTCGACCTAATAGACATCTTACACTTCTCCTGTCCAAAAACAAACTTCTGATTTTCACCTGAAAAATTCCATTCTCTTAAGCTTCCATATCTCAGTAAATGACAACTCCACTCACCTACCTGCTCAGGGTCAAAACCTGGGCACCATTCTCGACTCCTCTCTCTCACTCCACATTAAGTACTACAGTTACTCTGAGGCTGATTAAGCTTAAGTGTCAGAGTTCCTCACTTACAGGAGCTTCTTACAAGGCCCCAACAATGGGATGACATGGCTGCCAGCTTTTGTAAACTTTGCAGAAGTGAAATATTTTAATTGCCATCAGTTAACATAGCTGTCTTGTTACACTCCAGCTTCCCCTCTGCTGTCCTTCCTCTTGTCTTGGGGTTGGTATTGGGTGGCTGTGGACACTTTGTGGTCATAGAAAGGGGAAGTTGAATTGGGTTTATGCTTCTTTGGGGTTTGATTAGATATTTTTACTTGACTTGCAGTCACTTCTGTATCACTGCTAACCATCTTGTCATAGGAATGGCATCCAGGAATACTCTTTGCTCACACTATGCTGACTAATGGTGTGGAGCCAAAGATCATATCTTGGTACTAATGTGTCCTGCAGCACCAGCACTGGAAATATGTGTAGTTGAGAAAAAATAAGGTTGGGAATGTACAGAGCAGAAACCAGTCTGTGGAAAATTCTTCCGCTCACTGGACATGTAAAACTATATATGGAGGATTCAGAATGGGAGTTTCCTGCTGTCAGTAAAGTGACAGAATACTCAATAAAGTGGCATATGCAAGTCTGAATGCACCATCCATTCTTTTAATTGCGGCCAGAGTAGTTAACATGAGCCCTGCCCTCTTAACACATTTTAAATTGTATAACACATTTTCGTTGACTCTAGGTACAGTGTTGGACAGCAGATCTCTAGAAATGATTCATCTTGTATAGCTGAAACTTTATGCTCATTGAAGAGTAAACTCCCTCTTACTTCCTCTCCCCAGCCCCTGGCAACCACCATTCTACTCTTTGCTTCTGAGTTTGATTATTTTAGATACCTCATATAAGTTGAATCATGCAATACTTATCTTTTTGTGATTGGCTTATTTCATTTAGCATAATGTCCTTAAAGCTTTTTCATGTTGTGTCATGTGAAAGGTTTTCCTCCTTTTTAAGGCCGAATAACGTTCCATTGTGTGTGCATGTATTCTTTCTATCACATTTTGTTTACCCATTCATGTCAATGGACATTTAGGTTGTTTCTATATCTTAGCTATGGTGAATAATGCTGCAATAAACATAAGACTGCATATATCTCTTTGAGAGCTTGAGTTCAGTTCTTTTGGATATATATCTAGAAGTGGGATTGCTGGATCATGAGGTAGTTCTATTTTTAATTTTTTGAGGAAACTCCATAGTGTTTTGATAGTGACTACAGCAAGTTTTTGTGGGAATCTTGTGAAATAGAACATATCAGAAATTCTATTTTTGCAGAGAACCAGCCTGTAGCAGTACTACAAATTGTGATTTTTTATGAATTTGCATATTTTATGCATCTTAACATGTTGGATCATATTTTAGTGTATCTGACTCATCTTGCTCTGATGAAATCT
This sequence comes from Cervus elaphus, assembly GCF_910594005.1. Classification (NCBI taxonomy): domain Eukaryota; kingdom Metazoa; phylum Chordata; class Mammalia; order Artiodactyla; family Cervidae; genus Cervus; species Cervus elaphus. Next base: position 42,421,724 of record NC_057848.1, on the reverse strand, counting down.
GGCAGTTTCTGATGAAAATGGTACATGAAAGTATCACAGACACGGTTGCTAGCCTGAAGAAACAAATTTTCTTGTCACAAAAAGCCAAAACATGTTAATCAATAACTGGAACCCACTTGCCAATACAGGAGACGTAAGAGACACAGGTTTGATCCCTGGATCGGAAAGATCCCCTGGAGAAGGGTATTGGCAACTCACTCTGGTATTCTTGCCTGGAGAATCCCCATGGACAGAGAAGCCTGGCAGGCTACAGTCCATAGGGTCACACAGAGTTGGACACGACTGAAGTGACTTAGCATGCATGCACTCAATATATGGGATATTGAGTGATTAGGTTAAACGATTGCATAACTCAATGTGGTGCTGTGTCAATGTTTAAGTGCATTCAAATTGCTCATATAAATGCCTAATTTTCAGGTCAGTTTTGTATTTTTTTGGAATTTATTTTTTTTCTGTGAAAACATTTGCATTTTATTTTTCTTTTGCGATTTCAAGATGACTTTTTTTTCATTTATTTTTATTAGTTGGAGGCTAATTACTTTACAATATTGTAGTGGTTTTTGCCATACATTGACATGAATCAGCCATGGATTTACATGTGTTCCCCATCCCAATCCCCCCTCCCTCCCCTTTTTGGGAATTTATGATGAACAAGAATTTAAATATGATGGGAAGTTAATATGTAAGAAAGAAAGGAGACTAGCCTCACAAAACTTGTCTTATTATTAACACAATGGCAATTAAAAGGTCTATCAATGATAAAAGGAAATAAAAGTATTGATAATAAAATATAAATAAATTTTTTAAAAATTTTATATTGGATTATAGTTGACTTGTGTTCTGTTAGCTTCAGGTGTACAGTAAAGTGGTTTGGTTACACATACACATATATCTATTCTTTTTCAGATTCTTCTCCCTTATAAGTTATTACAGAATATTGAGTATAGTTCCCTGTGCTCTACAGTAGGTCCTTGTTGTTTATCTATTTTATATATAGTAGTGTATGTATGTTAATCCCAACCTCCTAATTTTTCCTTCTTGCCACCTCTGTGTGGTAGGAAGGATAAATAACTGTAAGTTTACTCTAAATTTGTTTTGTAAGTCTGTGAATATGTTTCTGTTTTGTAAATAAATTCATTTGTATCATTGTTTAGATTCCACATATAAGTGATATCAAATGATTTTTGTCTTTTTCTGTCTTAGTTTATTTAGTATGGTAATTTCTAGGTCCATCCATGTTGTTGCAAATGGCATTATTTCATTTTTTATGGCTGAGTAATATTCCATTGTATATATGTACCTCATCTTCTTTATCCATCCTTCTGTCAGTGGACAGAGAAGGCAATGGCACCCCACTCCAGTACTCATGCCTGGAAAATCCCATGGACGGAGGAGCCTGGTAGGCTGCAGTCCATAGGGTCACTAGGAGTCGGACACAACTGAGCGAAATCACTTTCGCTTTTCACTTTCCTGCATTGGAGAAGGAAATGGCAACCCACTCCAGTGTTCTTGCCTGGAGAATCCCAGGGATGGGGGAGCCTGGTGGGCTGCCGTCTATGGGGTCACACAGAGTCGAACACAACTGAAGCAACTTAGCAGCAGCAGCAGCAGCTGTCAGTGGACATTTAGTTAGCCTCCATGTCTTCACTATTGTCAATTCACTGCTATAAACACTGGGGTGTATGTATCTTTTTGAATTATGACTCTCTTTGAGTATATGCCTGGGAGTGAGATTGCAGGGTCATATGGTAGTTCTAATTTTGGCTTTTTAAGGAACCTCCATACTGTTCTCCATAGTGACTGCACCAACTTATGTTCCCACGAACAGTGTAGGAGGATTCCCTTTTCTCCATACCTTCACCAGTAATTTAGACACTCTTTTTCCTGGAAAAGGAAATGGCAACCCACTCCAGTATTCTTGCCTGGAAAATTCCATGGACAGAGAAGCCTGGTGGGGTCCATGGGGTTGCAGAGTCGGTCACGACTGAGTGACTGAGCACATCTCTAGCATTTATTGTTTGTAGATTTTTTAAAATAGAAATTTTGATCAACTGTGCTGGAAGAGAAAATTATCTTTCTATTATTTATATTAAATATTATGAAATTATCATATGAACAGGTGAATAAATAGTATACAACTATACTATTATATACTAATAGTATCAGTTCAGTTCAGTTCAGTTGCTCAGTCATGTCTGACACTTTGTGACCCCATGGACTGCAGCACGCCAGGCCTCCCTGTCCATCACCAACTCCCAGAGTTTATTCAAACTCATGTCCATTAAGTCAGTGATGCCATCCAACCATGTCATCCTTTGTTGTCCCCTTCTCCTCCTGCCTTCAATCTTTCCCAGCATCAGGGTCTTTTCCAATGAGTCAGTTCTTTGCATCAGGTGGCCAAAGTATTGGAGTTTCAGCTTCAGCATCAGTCCTTCCAATGAATATTCAGGACATATTTCCTTTAGGATGGACTGGTTGGATCTCCTTGCAGTCCAAGAGACTCTCAAGAGTCTTCTCCAACACCACAGTTCAAAATAGTATACAATAGATATACTAATATACTAGTATACTAGAATACTAGTATACTAATAGTAAACAACTATACTAACAATTTATATATATAGTAAAAGACTTTGTAGGGGTGTATTAGGAAGTTAATATTAGGTTATTTTCTAAATTGTCTAATGTTTGTAGTATTTGTCAGCTTTTATAAATTTGTAAGATATTGTGATTTCTTTTCTCATTATAAATAAATATTCATTTTGTACCTAATTTTGTATCCTTATGAACAGAGAACCATTCCCCCACAAACTGTACAAGCTTCAGGCCTCTCAAAGCCTAGATTGACCTCTGCCTACATCCAGCCCTTCAGCAAATACTGTTGGCTCCACCATCCATATATGTACACAATCTGAGCACGTCTCCCCATCTTCATTGCCACCACTCTGGTCTCAGCCACCATCATTTACCACCTGGATGACTGCACTAGCCTCCTAATTTTCCTCCCTGCTTCTTGCCTTGCCTACTTTCAGTTCAGTCCCAATGCAGCAACCAGAGTAATGTTTTTTAAGCCGAAGCCATATCAGGTCCTTCCTCTGCTCAAAATGCTCCAATGATTTCTATCCTCACTCAGAGTAAAATCCAAAGTCCTCTTTATGGTCTTCAGAGACCTGTGCAGTCGGGATCCTCCACACCTCTCTGACCTCCTCTCCTGCTCCTCTCCCTTCACTTCCTCTCTTCCAGTCACCCCGGCTTTTCTGTTGTTCCTTGAACTTGCCAAACCTACTTCTGTCTTGAGATCTTGGCCTTGGCTATTCCTTCTACATGGCTCACTCCTATTTTGCTGAAAGTTTTCACTTTTGTCTCAATTTCAAAGGATTTGTTAACAAAATAAGTCATTTGTTATATACAAATAAATGATATAGATATTTATTAGAGAATTATCTACCTTACTTTCAACATACTAATGTTAAAAGAAAAGGGAACTAGAAAAAGCAGAGAATACATCAACAAATTGGGTTTTGACCAACATCCACACTTAAACAGTGCTGGGAAGTCCTGTGTCACAGCACACCTGGGATCTCAATTGGGAAAGGGTCCTAAGCAGCACATCTGCTCCGTGGGTGAGACTTCAAAGACTGCAGTTCTGGGTTCCTGCTTATAATCCCAGGACTGAAGCAAACTGATTTCATCATCAATCTGTGACCAAATTGCAAGCCTGGTTTTATGTTAATGCTATATATTTTGTCTTGTAAAACTTGGAATGCTGCTAATCCTGGAGCTTGGTTGGCCAGGCCCCCTCCAGGGTCTCAACAATCTCAAGATTTCTTCCCCATCTTATCTATGGTGCTGTAAGTCTTGCACTCACAACAGGCAGTCACTCCCAGTCAGGGCCTGCTCTGCTTTGTCTCTGAAGCCTCAGTTCAGTTCAGTCGCTCAGTCGTGTCTGACTCTTTGTGACCCCGTAGACTGCAGCACGCCATGCTTCCCTGTCCATCACCAACTTCCGGATGCCTAAACAAGACTATTTATGCCTAAAACAAGACTATTTATTAAATAAAATTTAATCTGTTTAATTTCTGAAGCCTAAACAAGACTATTTATTTAATTTCCATAACAGTTCCCTCATTTCTTTCAGGTCTCTGCTTCAGTGTCACTTGATCAGTGAGGTCGTCTTTATATATAATTACAACCTCCCCATGACTCATAATCACCTTTCTTTGCCTTATTTTTCTCTTTGTCTTTTATCACCATCTGATATGGAACATATTCCCCTGCTTTTTAAAATTTATTTTCTTTCTTTCCCATTAGAAGTAAGTTCCACAAGGGGAAAGATCTTGTTTTGCTCATTAATGTGTCCTCAGTGCCTACACATGTGCTTGGCACACAGCAGGCATTCAGGAATTATCTGTTGGATGAATGAATGATGAATCCTATATGCCAGCTTAAGCAGTGGGATTAGAGGGTGGTTTTCCCTTTCTTCTTTTATTTAAAAATTATTTACTTTTTAAATTGTAAAAATATTCACAACATACAATTTATGCTATCAACCATTTTAAATGTACACTTGATTGGCATTAAGTACATTCACGTATGTGCATGTGTACTTAGCCACTTCAGTTGTGTCCAGCTCTTCTTGACCCCACGGACTGTAGTCCACCAGGCTCCTCTGTCCATGGGATTCTCCAGGCAAGAATACTGGAGTGGGTTGCCATGCCCTCCTCCAAGGAATCTTCCCGACCCAGGGATCAAACCCATGTTTCCTGTGTCTCCTGCATTGCAGGTGGATTCTTTACCACTGAGCCACCAGGGAAGCCCAAGTACATTCACACTACTATGCAACTATCACCACCCCCATCCACAGAACATTTTTCATCTTGCGAAACTGAAACTCTGAACCTCCTTTCCTCTTTATATATTAGGTTAATGCCTGAATTTCTTGCACAAATATTTATCATAATGATGTTAAAAGGCCATTTCCATTTTCAGAACAGACTAATAAGAAATTTACATTCATTTTATAGAAAGATGATTGAAAAATGACTGTGTTCCTATTCCCTGAGCAGATTAAGGGTGAAGCTGTCCAGCTTTAAAAATGACTCATTATTGTGTTCCCCCAGGAGCCTGAATATTCAGGACCAGTTGTTTTCTTTATTAATATGTGAATTTAATATTTTACCATAAGAAATAGGATACCAAAGGAACAGTAAATATTTAACTACTTATGATATTATTTTAATCTAACATTTCTTCTTTTAGCTAGAGTTTAATTGAAGGAGAAGGGGACAACAGAGGATAAGATGCTTGGATGGCATCACTGACTTGATGGACATAAGTTCGAGCAAGCTCTGGGAGTTGGTGACGGACAGGGAAGCCTGGTGTGCTGCAGTCTGTGGGGTCTCAAAGAGTCAGGCACAACTGAGTGACTGAACTGAACTGAACTGACAGTTTAATTATCAGTATTATCAAAGTTAAGTCTCAATGTGACAATAATGAGTTCATGATTTGAGCCACAGTCAGCTCCAACTCTTGTTTTTGCTGACTGTATAGAGCTTCTCCATCTTTGGCTGCAAATAATATAATCAATCTGATTTCGGTGTCAACCATCTGGTGATGTCCATGTGTAGAGTCTTCTCTTGTGTTGTTGGAAGAGGGTGTTTGCTAAGACCAGTGCATTCTCTTAGCAAAACTCTGTTAGCCTTTGACCTGCTTTGTTTTGTACTCCAAGGGCAAATTTGCCTGTTACTCCGGGTATCTCCTGACTTCCTACTTTTGAATTCCAGTCCCCTATAATGTAAAGGATATCATTTTTGGGTATTAGTTCTAGAAGGTCTTGTAGGTTTTCATAGAACCATTCAACTTCTGCTTCTTCAGCATTACTGGTTGGGACATAGACTTGGATTACTGTGATATTGAATGGTTTGCCTTGGAAACAAACAGAGATCATTCTGTCGTTTTTGAGATTGCATCCAACTACTGCATTTCAGACTCTTCTGTTTACTATGATGGTTACTCCATTTCTTCTAAAGGATTCTTGCCCACAGTAGTAGATATAATGGTCATCTGAGTTAAATTCACCCATTCCAGTCCATTTTAGTTCACTGATTCCTAAAATGTCAATGTTCACTCTTGCCATCTCCTGTTTGACCACTTCCAATTTGCCATGATTCATGGACCTAACATTCCAGATTCCTATGCAATATTGCTCTTTACAGCATCAGACTTTACTTCTATCACCAGTCACATCCACAGCTCGGTGTTGTTTTTGCTTTGGCTCCATCTCTTCATTCTTTCTGGAGTTATTTCTCCACTGATCTCCCATAGCATATTGGGCATCTACCGACCTGGGGAGTTCATCTTTCAGTGTCCTATCTTTTTGACTTTTCATGCTGTTCATGGTATTTTCAAGGGAAGAATACTGAAGTGGTTTGCCATTCCCTTTTCCAGTGGACCACGTTTTGTCAGAACTCTCTACCATGACCCATCTGTCTTGGGTGGCCCTACACACTGTGGGTCATAGTTTCATTGAGTTAGACAAGGCTGTGGTCCATGTGATCAGTTTGATGAGTTTTCAGTGATTGTGGTTTTCATTCTGTCTGCCCTCTGAGGGATAAGGATGAGAGGCTTAAGGAAGCTTTCTGATGGGAGAGACTGACTGAAGCGGAAACTGGGTCTTGTTCTGATGGGCTGGGCCATGCTCAGTGCTGTTCAGTTCAGTTGCTCATTCATGTCCAACACTTTGTGACCCCATGGACTGCAGCACACTAAGCCTCCCTGTCCATCACCAATTCCCGGAGTTTACTCAAACTCATGTCCATTGAGTCAGTGATGCCATCCAACCATGTCATCCTCTGTTGTCCCCTTCTCCTCCTGCCTTCAATCTTTCCCAGCATCAGGGTCTTTTCCAATGAGTCAGTTCTTTGCATCAGGTGGCCAAAGTATTGGAGTTTCAGCTTCAGCATCAGTCCTTCCAATGAATATTCAGTACTGATTTCCTTTAAGATGGACTGGTTGCATCTCCTGGCAGTCCAAGGGACTCTCAAGAGTCTTCTCAAACACCACAGTTCAAAAGCACAATATTCTTCAGCACTCAGGTTTCTTTATAGTCCAACTCTCACATCCACTCTCTCACTCCTGGAAAAACCATAGCTTTGATTGGATGGACCTTTGTTGGCAAAGTAATGTCTCTTCTTTTTAATAAGCTGTCTAGGTTGGTCATAGCTTTCTTCCAAGGAACAAGCATCTTTTAATTTCTTGGCTGCCGTCACCATCTGCAGTGATTTTGGAACCCCCCAAAATAAAATCTGTCACTGTTTCCACTGTTTCCCCATCTATTTGCCATGAAGTGATGGGACCAGATGCCATGATCTTAGTTTCCTGAATGCTGAAAAACAAAAGTCTGAAATACTGTACTTGGATGCAATCTCAAAAATGACAGAATGATCTCTGTTCATTTCCAAGGCAAACCATTCAATATCACAGTAATCCAAAGCTATGCCCTGACCAATAATGCTGAATAAGATGAAGTTGAATGGTTCTGTGAAGACCTACAAGACCTCTAGAACTAACACCCAAAGAAGATGTCCTTTTCATTATAGGGGACTGGAATGCAAAAAGGGCCATGCTCAATAAATCTTTAATTCAATTTTCTGTTGTTGGACGTGGCTGTGTTCCCTCCCTGTTGTTTGACCTGAGGCCAAACTATGGTGGAGGTAATGAAGATAATGGCAACCTCCTTCAAAAGGTCCTGTGCACGCACTGCCACACTCAGTGTCCCTGACCCTGCAGCAGGCCACCATCAACCCATGCCTGCGCTGGAGATTCCTAGACACTCACAGGTAAATCTGGGTCAGTCTCTTGTGGGATACTGCTCTTTCTCTTGGGCCCTGGTGTGCACAACGTTCTGTTTTTGCCCTCCAAGAGTCTGTTTCCCCAGTCCAGTGTATGTTCTTAAATTGAAGAAAGTAAAAAAAAAAAAATTAGGCCATTCAGGTATGACCTAAATGAAATCCTTTACACTTATACAGTGGAAATGACAAATAGATTCAAGGGATTAGATCTGATAGACAGAGTGCCTGAAGAACTATGGATGGAGATTTGTGACGTTGTACAAGAGACAGTGATCTCGACCACCCCCAAGTAAAAGAAATGTGAGAAGGGAAAAATGGTTGTCTGAGTAGGCCTTACGAATAGCTGAGAAAAGAAGAGAAGCTAAAGGTAAAGGAGAAAAGGAAAGATATACCCATTTGAATGCAGAGTTCCAAAGAATAGTAAGGAGAGATAAGAAAGCCTTCCTCAGGGATCACTGCAAAGAAATAGAGGAAAACAACAGAATGGGAAAGACTAGAGATCTTGTCAAGAAAGTTAGAGATACCAAGGGAACATTTCATGCAAAGATGGGCACAATAAAGGACAGAATTGGTAGGGACCTAACAGAAGCAGAAGATATTAAGAAGAGGTGGCAACAATACACAGAGGAACTATACAAAAAAGATGTTTACGTCCCAGATAATCACAATGGTGTGATCACTCACTTAGAGCCAGACATCCTGGAATGCGAAGTCAAGTGGGACTTAGGAAGCATCACTGTGAACAAAGCTAGTGGAGGTGATGGAATTCCAGTTGAGCTATTTCATATCCTAAAAGATGATGCTGTGAAAGTGCTGTACTCAGCTTGCCAGCAAATTTGGAAAACTCAGCAGTGGCCACAGGACTGGATAAGGTCAGTTTTCATTCTAATCCCAAAGATAGGCAATGCCAAAGAATGTTCAGACCATCACACAATTGCATTCATCTCACATGCCAGGAAAGTAATACTCAAAATTCTCCAAGACAGGCTTCACCAGTACGTCAACCATGAACTTCCAAATGTTCAAGATGGATTTAGAAAAGGCAGAGGAACCAGAGATCAAATTGCCAACACCTGTTGAATCATACAAAAAGCAAGAGAGTTCCAGAAAAACATTTACTTCTGCTTTATTGACTATGCCAAAGCCTTTGACTGTGTGGATCACAAAAAACTGTGGAAAATTCTAAAAAGATGGGAATACCAGACTACCAGACCTGCCTCCTGAGAAATCTGTATGCAGATGAAGAAGCAACAGTTAGAACTGGACATGGAACAACAGACTGGTTCCAAATAGGGAAAGGAGTATGTCAAGGCTGTATATTGTCACCCTGCTTGTTTAACTTATATGCAGAGTACATCATGTGAAATGCCAGGCTGGAGGAAGCACAAGCTGGAATCAAGATTGCCGGGAGAAATATCAATAACTTCAGATATGCAGATGACACCATCCTTATGGCAGAAAGTGAAGAAGAACTAAAGAGCCTCTTGGTGAAAGTGAAAAAGAAGATTCAAAAAGTTGGCTTAAAGCTCAACATTCAGAAAACTAAGATCATGGCATCTGGTCCCATCACTTCATGGCAAATAGATGGGGAAACAGTGGAAACGGTGGCTGACTTTCTTTTTTGGGGCTCCCAAATCACTGCAGATGGTGATTGCAGCCATGAAATTAAAAGACGCTTACTCCTTGGAAGGAAAGTTATGACCAACCTATACAGCATATTAAAAGGCAGAGAGATTACTTTGCCAACAAAGGTCCGTCTAGTCAAGGCTATGGTTTTTCCAGTGTTCATGTATAGATGTGAGAGTTGGACTGTGAAGAAAGCTGAGTGCCGAAGAATTGATGTTTTTGAACTGTGATGTTGGAGAAGACTCTTGAGAGTCCCTTGGACTGCAAGGAGATCCAACCAGTCCATCCTAAAGGAGATCAGTCCTGGGTGTTCATTGGAAGGACTGATGTTGAAGCTGAAACTCCAACTTTGGCCACCTGATGCAAAGAGCTGACTCATTGGAAAAGAGCCTGATGCTGGGAAAGATTGAGGGCAAGAGAAGGGGACGACAGAGGATGAGAGGATTGGATGGCATCACCAACTCAGTGGACATGAGTTTGAGTAAGCTCTGGGAGTTGGTGATGGACAGTGAAGCCTGACATGCTGCAGTCCATGAAATTGTGAAGAGTCAGATACGACTGAGTGACTGAACTGAACTGACTGATTATCCCAGTTATGCAACATCACTGATGCAAGAGAGAGGAGGGAGAAAAGTCGCATGGATTGAGAGCCTACTGGGTGTCAAGGGTCTTGTCAGTACATCCAGTGAACTGTGCTTCCTCAGACCCCATTCACTTGTCCATACTCTCATGCCAGGCTGAATTGAATCATCTGCATTTTGTGAAATTGGGCTCGACAGGGCCACCTGTTACTTCCTTGTTACTAAATTCTGATATATACTTGCTTTTCAGTCCTTGTTAGTTTGAACTCCTAGTAGCAGTCAGCACAGATGACCACACGCTTCTTACCAGAACTCCTTTTAGTTCATTATCAGAGCTTTCTGATTCTACTTCCTTTGTAAAAGAATTTTGGCTGCACCCCACATGTGGGACCTTAGTTCCCTCCCTAGGGATTGAACCCACGCCTCCTGCACTGGAAGGTAGTGTCTTAACCACTGGACCACCAGGGAAGTCCTTGATTCTACTTCCTAAATAAAAATCTTTCCACTTCTCTCCATATCCATTGTCACCACCCAAAGTAGTCTGAGACACCATTGTCTCTCACCTGAACTACTTCAGTAGCTTCTTAACTGCTCTCTTTGCCTCTGGTCTTCACCCCCTTACCCGGCTCCCCCACCCCTGTCACCATCATCACAGGGATCCATTTTCTAGATACAACTGCCAATGGTATTTCTGAATTATGATAATATCACTCCCTTGGTTATAACTCCTCAATGGATTTTCCTTGCTTGGGACTTCCTTACTCTGGTCTACAGATCTCTTCCCCCTTTGGCTCCCACTTCCCTTTCCTGACTCCAGATTGAACCACTTTCCTTTTTGACCATACTCTTAGGGACTTTCGAATTCTTTGAATAAGCCACACATCTTTCACCTCTCACCTTGGCATTTGCCTTCCCTCTGCCTGGGCTACTCTTGATTCATTTATTTATTCATTCAACAGATATTTATTGAGTGCCTACTAAGTGCTAGACACTAGTCTAAATATTGAGGGTATTTGTTGTTGTTTAGTTGCTTAGTCCTGTCCGACTCTCTTGTGGCCCCATGGACAGGCTGTCCATGGGATTTCCCAGGCAAGAATACTGAAATGGGTCGACATTTCCTTCTTCAGGAGATATTCCTGAGCCAGGGATTGAACCTGCATCTCTTGCACTGGCAGGTGGATTCTTTACCAGGGAGCCACCATAGCAATGAGTAAATTAAGATTCCTGTGCTTGTTAGCAGGTTGCATTCTAGAAGGAAGCGAGAGATTAAAAAGAATAAGTAAAATCAATAAGTAAGCCACCTAGTGTTTTAGGAAGGGATAAGCACTATGGGAAAAAAGAAGTAGAGAGCAAAGTAAGAGATCAAGATGGAGAGAAGGGTGAGTGAGTGAAATTTTTCATGGCAAAATCAAAGTAAGCCTCACTGAGACAGTCATACTTAAAGACTTGAAGGAAGTGAGAGAAAAGGCCACGTGGATGTCTGAATGAAGAACTTTTGTTGGGGGGTGGCAGGGGTACCTGGTGGGATGTCTTTGGGGAACAGCAAGAAGCATGGTATGGGCGGAGTGGAGCAAGTGCAGGGAAGTGTGATTGGAGATGACTGCAAACAAGCTGCTGGAGGCTAGATCATGAAGGGGCAGGTAGGCTGTTTTATGGAGGTTGGTTTTTCTCTGATTAAGATATGAAGCTGTTGGAAGGTTTTGAGCAGAATAGTTACCTAATCTAAATTGCATGAAAAGATCCTTCTGTCTGCTATGTGGAGAATAGACTGTAGGGGGTGGAGTATGATAGGAATGAAGCAGGGAGACTGTCAGCAGGCAGCTGCAGTAAGGCAAGTGAGCGAAGGTGGCGGCTTAGCTCAGGGGAGTAGCAGCAGTCAGGGTGGTGAGAAGGGGTTGGATTATGAATATATTTTGACAGTACAGCCATCTGGATTTGCTGGTTGGGTATAACATATAAGCAAGGCTGTAGTCTATATGTAAGACTTGAAGCTGTTAAGATTTGTGGGATTTTTTTTTAAGAGTACAACATTAGGTAGAAAAGTGAGTATGTATTTAAGGTGAGAAAAAAATCACAATGATCAGTCAGGCTTTGTCAAGACAAGGTGGGTGGGTCAGATACTCTGAGACTTATGTGATTTGGTATGCAGAGATTCATCAAGAGAACATCACACACACTGCTTACAGTCCTGCTACAGATGTTGCCTTACAAACAGGTATTCTGGTTGATTTTACTTGAAAGTGAAGGTGTTAGTCTCTCAGTCGTGTCTGACTCTTTGTGACCCTATGAACTGTAGCCTGCCAGGCTCCTCTGTCCATGGAATTTTCTAGGCAAGAATACTGGAGTGGGTTGTCATTTCCTTCTCCAAGGGATCTTCCTGACCCAGGGATCAAACCCAAGTCTCCTGCATTATACGGAGATTTTTTTTTTTTTTTTTTTTTTTAACCATCTGAGCTACCAGGGAAGCCCATTTTGCTTAATGGACCAGAAGGAAAAAAAAAAAAAAGAACAGCCTGCACTTGAAATTGCGTATGCTACATTGTCCAGTATATTTTTAACAAGAGAGAAATTTCATTTTTATTTAGACATCAATAAGAACCAAACTCTCTGCAAACAGCTGCATAATTTGGGAGAATTCTACATAGACTAGAATCTGGCTCTGTACATTTCAAACCTGTCACTTCTACGATATGTTTACTTCCCATGCCAAGTGCCATAGGACAGATTCCCATCACAATATGACTTCTGGTCCTCCACTGTCTTGTCATGACCCCAGGAAGTGAATGCAAACAACATGAACGTATCTCTCCAAAGCCCAGCTAAATGTGTCTGCATCTTAACTTCCACTAAATAGGATCCCCAAATTGTCCATGGTCACTCACCTACCATGCAACACAAGGGGAAATGTGATGGAAGGAAAGTTGGAGTGGAAAGAGACAGTGGTCTCAACTGACTGCAGTTAAAATATCTTTCCCAATCATACAAAAATCTATGACAATGTGAACACATGCTTATGGACCTGTCCAGGACCTTGGAATGTGAGGGTCCTTGAAACTAAAACTTTATCAGCTTCAAGAAAAGATGGTACTGGATATGAGGGGTATGATGGCACTGGATATGGGATGTGACAGGAAGAGAAACATTTAGGATGATTCTAAGGTTTTGGGGCTGAGGTCAGCAGGATGAAGTTGCCCTTGCTGATGTGGCAAAGATGGGAGGAGCTGGTTGGGCAAATAGTGGGGGGGGGGTATAGGTGGGGGAGACAGAGAGACAAGGCTGTATTAGGGTTGAGATGCCAAAAAATGATACACATGAACTTCTATACAGAACAAATATAAAACCACAGACATAGAAGACACACTCATGATTACTAAAGGGGAAATGTGGGGAGGGATAAATTAGGAGTTTGGGATTAGCATATACACACTACTATATATAAAATACATAATCAACAAGGTCCTACTGTATAGCACAGGGGCTTCCCAGGTGGCTGACTGGTAAAGAATATGCCTACTAGTGCAGGAGACATGGGTTCAATTCCTGAGTTGGGAAGATCCCCTGGAGGAGGAAATGGTGACCTGCTCCAGTAGTCTTGCCTAGAGAATCCCATGAACAGAGGAGCTTGGCGGGCTACAGTCCATGGGGTCACAAAGAGTCAGACAGGACTGAGCAGGCACATATGCCTGTATAGCACAGGGAACACTACTCAATATCCTGTAATAACCTATAATGGAAAGGTATCTGAAACAGAGTATATATATGTTTCTGAATCATTTTGCTGTATACTTGAAATTAATAGAACATTGTAAATCAACTATACTTCAATTTTAAAAAGTAAGAAAAGAAAATATTATGCAAAAAAGAGACTGAGATGCCTATTAAACAGCCAAGCAGAGAAGTCAAGTGGCAGTTTTCACCATTCCTTTTGTGACTTACTCCTGCTCATCTCTCACAGCTCAGCTAAGCATTCTGTTAGGTAGTTAGAATAGGAAAAAAGAGTCCAGAATGGCAGTGGCTGAAAGATAAAGAAGAGGAAAAGCCCATGAAAATAGAACAAAGGAAGGTTCGAGGACCAGAGTGAAAACCTCAGGTGAAACAACAACCCTCCTAGCTATCCCAATTTACATAGGGCAGGCTCAGGAGAGGAGAAAAAACATATAAAAAGAGGAGCCAGAATTAAGCCACTGGCTTCTCTTCTCTTCGTGTCTTTTGGGGTGGCCTGCCCTCATGCCTCTAGGATGTATTTTCCTTTACTTGCCAAATAAAACTGAGCTGTAACACCGATCCATCCATCGTTTCAAATTTTTGCTGCAACAAGACAGAACCGAGGAAATTACAAACTCCCCCGACATTTCCCTCCTCATCTCAGACTAGCTTGAAGGTTAAGTCTCCTGTTACACATTCTGTAGTCCCCGTACCTCTCTTCTTGCCATCCCTGTGATTACATTTTTAATGGTTGTCTCTCCTGCACTGCACTAGACAAAACTGAGACTGTGTATTCCGTCTTGCTACTGTGCCTACTGTGTACCACAGTGGCTGGTGCTGAGTAGGTCTTAAGAATTGTTGGTTGAATAAATGAAGAGAGGTCAAGTAACTTTTCCAACTCACAACAAGGAGACCACAGAGCTAAGATGGATGGTGGCATACTTTTTCAACTTAAAAAAAAAGCCAAGCCAAACACATGTATAGGAAAATGCATGATATACCAATGAATTGTCACCAGTTGAATACACTTAGGTAACTAGCACTTGGGCCAATAAACAGCAAAGAGACAGCATCCTAGAACCCCTCACACTCCTCTTCTGAACCACACTCCCCCTTCTTCCCTCAGGTGACCACCATTGTGATTTCTTTTTTTTCTTAATTGTATTCATTTACTTTTAGCTGCCCTAGGTCTTTGTTGCTGTGTATGGGCTTTCTCCAGTTGTGGCGAGCAGGGGCTACTCTCTAATTGTGGTGCATGGGCTTCTCATTGCAGTGACTTTTCTTGCTGCAGAGCATAGGCTGAAGAGCGCTAGCCTCAATAGTTGTGGCTCCTGAGCTTAGTTGCCCCAAGGCATGTGGAATCTTCCAGGACTAGGGATAGAACCTCTGTCTCCTGCATTGGCAGGTGGATTCTTAACCACTGAACCACCAGGGAAACCCCCATCCTGATTTCCAACACCATTAATTAGCTTTTCTTGTTTCAGAACTTTATATAAATGGTCTATCCAGTATCTAAGCTTTTGTGTCTGTGTGTATGAAATTTATAAATGGTGTTGTGAGTAGCAGTAGTTGCTCATTTTCATTGCTGTATAGCAATTCTCAAACTTTTTGGTTTTGGAACCTGTTTCCATTTATAAAAACTATTGAGGAACCTAAAGAACTTGTGTTTCTGTGAGTTGTATCTAAGATATTTACTGTATAGGAAATTAAACTGAGAAATTAAAAAAAATTAATTCATTAAAAAATATCAAATTCATTACATGTAAATATATGTAACACATTTTAATGAAAACAATTGTATTTTCTAGAACAAAAAAGAGGGAGAAATGTGGCAGTGAGTATGAACGAGAGTCTGGGCAAATATGTCAGAATACTGACATTGCATGCTGCTGGGAGGGCCTGGGTTCCAGAGGTCTTGGCCAAACCCCAGAGGCCACAGGAATGGTGATGGAGCAGAAGGATGGCACAGCACTAGGATGGGGACCACGCACAGTTTTGTCATCTTTTGAGTTCTGCACATCAATTAGCAATAGATACAAATAAGCCAACCTAGGAGACATGACATTAGTATGTTGCAAAGCACCCAGTACATTTAGTAAATGTGTAAATGTATGATGTAAGGAATAAAGTTGATCCAGTTTGGGTAGGAAGTGAAGAGGATGGGAAAGTTCTGTCCAGGCAAGTGGAGATGGGAATGTTGGCAGAAGATAATATCTGCTTGGGAGGCAGAAGACATACTTGTCAGGGTGAAAGGAAAACCCCTTGGCGTGATTTTCATGGCCCCAGTTGGCTTTTCAGGCCCCACCTGTCACTCTGATGCTCCAGCCATTTCTTTCCCCAGATAGGTGCAAACACATGCATCCATGTTGCCCATTCTTCATGCTACTTCCTTTACCTGCAGTGGCATCCTTCTTCCTTTCTTTACTACTAACTAGGTAAACTGGTGACCCTCGGGACCCACCTGACATGCCTCCTCTTAAGCACCTTCCCAGGCACCAAACTACTTCCCTTACCTCCCCACTCCAGCTAATATCCGCTCTCTCATGCTCCCGTAACACTTTGTGCTCATCTCTGTCTTAGAACTTGACAGTCTTTTGTCATCATCATCCAAGTGTCTGTCTTCCCCTCTAGACCATGAACTAGGATAAGCCATGGGTCTTAGGTACTGATGAGTCCCTACCCTCTAGTATAGCCCCAGGCATTCAGTGATACTTGTTTCTCTATCTACAACAATGTCTCCCTATGAGGCATTGCACACAGGAGTGCAGTACATATTTACTGATTTATCTATGATGGGTAGAGCAGGCTGGTCTGAACCTTTCAGAGAACTTCAGGTCATGTTCATTTACTTTGTCAGTGGCTGGTTAATTAACCTTCCATTGTCAAGTTGACCCAGGAACTGGATAGATGAGAAACAGTCCTTGTTTAAAGGTTGATTAAAGGTCAGGAGATCCCTTTGGAAAACATTTTGACAGTTTCTAGAAATGTTACACATACACCTACCATATTCACTCTTAAGTTATTTACCCAAGAGAAATTAAAATCTATGTACATACAAAGACTTGTACAAGAATGTCCACAGCAGCTTTATTTATAATAGACCAAACCTAGGAACAGCCCAAATGTCCATTAATAGGTGAATGGATAAATTGTGATGTATCCATACAATGGAATACTACATGCAACAATATGCTAAGTAAAAGAAGCTAGACCAAAAGAGTATGTACTATATGATTCTATTCACATAAAATTCTAGAAAATGCAAACTAATCTCTACTAACAAAGCAACTCAGGCAATAAAGAATCTGCCTGCAATACAGGAGACTTGGGTTTGATCCCTGGCTCCGGAAGATACCCTGGAGAAGGGAATGGCAACCCATTCCAGTATTCTTGCCTGTGAATCCCATGAAAAGTGGAGCCTGGCGGGCTGTAGTCTGGGGTCGCAAAGAGTCTGAGCGACTAACACACACAACAAAACAGATCAGTGGTTGCCTCTGGATGGTGTGGGAAGGAGAGAGAGGCCCAAGAGAGAGATTACACAGAGGCATGAGCTAACTTTTGGGGTTTTAAAAAATGCTCATTATCTTGATTATGGTGCTGGGTTCATAGGTGTTGACATATGTCAAGACTTAACAAATTATACTTTAAATAAGTGCAGTTTATTGTGTGTCGGTTATTCTTGGATACCATTGCTTTAGAAAAATCCCATTAATCTATCTTGCACTTTGAAGCAATCTTTCGCCCATGCTTGATTTTGCAACATTCTCTATTGGTCATTTGCAAAATATTGTTTCACTGGAGTGTGCAGACTTTCCAAATATTGGCACATTTTACTATACATTATCAAAAAAAATCATATTTGTTACTATTAGCACAGGTCACATCAGCAAAGTCTTTAACCATTTGGGAAGCTGTCAATCTCATGGTGGTAGATGAAGAAAATGAAAGTGAAAGTGTTAGTTGCTTGGTCATGTCTGACTCTTTTGCTACCCCATGGACTGTAGCCCGCCAGGCTCCCTTCTCCATGGCATTTCCCAAGCAACACTACTGGAGTGTGTTGCCATTCCCTTCTCCAGGGAATCTTCCCGACCCAGGGATGGAGTCTGGGTTTCCTGTGTTGCAGCCAGATTCATTACTGTCTGAGCCACCAGGAAAGTCCCCATAGTGGTGGATAGATTTCCCCAAATTTGAATTTTTTAAAAAGTAATTTCCATTTTATTATCTTTTCAGGGAACAGTATTTCTTCAGACTTTAAGGACTTAGCTTACTACATGGGCTTTGGTGGAGGCTGTGGGGCAGCCTAAATCAGGATGGAGGTGTTGGGTCCTTTTGGGCTTCCTGAATTCCCAACTGCCTTGCTCTGAATGGCACAACTCATGCAATAATGTAGTTTCACATACAGCTTGGGAAGCACATAGGTGTCAAAAACACTTGCTTTAGAAATGTCCCTGATGGCTGTGGCATCTATGATGTTCCAAATGACAAACTTCTTAATGGCCTTATCCTTGGGCACATATTGGGCACAGTTGGTACAGCAAATAGGTTGTATGTGGCCATGGCCCTTTTGGGCACTACCACAGTTCCTTCTTTCCTTGGTCATCTTGGAAATGAGGAGTTGAGAGCCAAGATTGGAATTTTTATTTGAAAGCTCCATTGTCTCCATTGTTATCACTGGTAGCAAACACTGTCAGTTAAGTGACAGACTCACTTCATTCATTTTCAAGGAGCTATCTGTCAAAAGCCTCAGTATGAATAATTATAGTCTGTCTGTAGGTCTTCTTCTCAAGCAAAAATTGTGCTCCATGAAAAAAAGTGTCTAATTCAGCTCACAAAAAGAAGTACTTTTCCTTCAGGCAACGATTGCACATTGATATGTAACAGATGTGCTTTATGTGTGCTCCCTATTTCATCATGAGGAAAATTTTGTAACTGTATTCAATGGTTGAAATTTAATACAATTAATTTTTATACTGTTTCATCAAGGGCTTTGTTTACTGGGAGTGTGTGGGGGTGAAGAACATAGTGAATAGCGATACAGTTGGTATTGCTGCCTTAACATGTGCTAAGGCACCAGCAATTTTTTTTAATCTACCTTTGCTTTTGCACCATCAGTGCAAATGTCCATGTAGTGAAAAAGGAAAATATCTTTTTAGTCTTATTGTGAAAAGAGTTTTGACCTTCAGGACCCCCGTAAGAGTTTTGGGGATTCCCCAGGGGTCCACAGACCACAGTTTTTAGAAGAGCTATTGTACAGTATTTTAGTGTAGGAATACACCACAACTTACTTATCTTTACTGTTGTTAGACATTTGTAATGTTCTGTTTTGAGCTATTACAAATAGAAGTGACAAGAACAACTTTGCCCATGTCTCTTGGGGCATGTGTGCATGCATTTGCATTGGATGTGCTAAAGGGTAGAGCTGCTGGCTCATAAGGCTGTGCATGCTCAAGTCTGGTTAATTATGCTGAATAATTTTCCAAAGTGGGATGCATTACCTCACACTCCCACCAGCAGTATCTGAGCCTTAGTGGGTCTGAATTCAGATGCATGTAATTTCAAAGCCCTAAATAAAATTAGTAGTTGTTTTGTCCTAAATAAAGTTAATAGTTGTTGATGGCAAAAATTCAAACAGTATAAAGTTTAAAGTGAAAAGTACTGTAGGACTTCCCTGGTGGTCCAGTGGTTAAGACTCCACCTCTCAATGCAGGGGGCACAGGTTCAATCCCTGGTTGGAAAACTAAGATCCCACATGCCACGGGGCCAAAAATAAAAAAAAAATTAAAAAAAAAGGAAAAGTACCAACAGAAATAGGAACACTGCTATATAAACAAAGATATATGTATAAGGATGTTAGCAGTAGCTCAGTTTGCAGTGGCAAAAAAAAAAAAAAAAAAAAAGAAAAGAAATAGAATCAATTCCAATCAGTCTTTAATAGCATAGAAATCTGGTGCATCTATATCACTGCCTATTGCCCATTAACAATGAAGAATTAGGTCTATAGCAACAGATTTAAAGAGATTCTTCAAAGTATTGTTAAATGGAAAAGATAGGATGCTGGGAAGTATATGTAATATGATCTCATTAAAAAAAACAAATATAGTGCTCGCTTTGGCAGCACATATACTAAAAAACAAATATAACAGCCTATATGTATACAAATAAGTTTGTATGGAACATAACAGAAAATGCTGATGGCCACATGCCAAGCTGTTAATTATGTGTAGGACTAGGGACAAGAAAAAGTGTGAAAGGAGGTGTCCAAGATAAAAATCAGCATGTTTGAGATCCCATTGTTTTAAAAGTGTGTGTGAATAACAATGAGAAAACAGAAAGAGAAATTAAGAAAACAATTCCATTCACCATTGCAATGAAAAGAATAAAATACTTAGGAATATATCTATCTAAAGAAACAAAAGACATATATATAGAAAACTATAAAACACTGATGAAAGAAATCAAAGAGGACACAAACAGATGGAGAAATATACAGTGTTCATGGATTGGAAGAATCAATATAGTGAAAATGAATATACTACCCAAGGCAATATGTAGATTCAATGCAATCCCTATCAAGCTACCAATAGTATTTTTCACAGAACTAGAACAAATAATTTCACAATTTGTATGGAAATACAAAAAACGTCAAATAGCCAAAGCAATCTTGAGAAAGAAGAATGGAACTGGAGGAATCAACCTGCCTGACTTCAGGCTATACTACAAAGCTACAGTCATCAAGACAGTATGGTACTGGCACAAAGACAGAAATATAGATCAATGGAACAAAATAGAAAGCCCAGAGATAAATCCACGCACCCACAGACACCTTATCTTTAACAAAGGAGGCAAGAATATACAATGGAGAAAAGACAATCTCTTTAACAAGTGGTGCTGGGAAAACTGGTCAACCACTTGTAAAAGAATGAAACTAAAACACTTTCTAACACCATACACAAAAATAAACTCAAAATGGATTAAAGATCTAAATGTAAGACCAGAAACTATAAAACTCTTAGAGGAAGACATAGGCAAAACACTCTCTGACATAAATCACAGCAGGATCCTCTATGACGCACCTCCCAGAGTAATGGAAATAAAAGCAAAAATAAACAAAGGGGACCTAATTAAACTTAAAAGCTTTTGCACAACGAAGGAAACTATAAGCAAGGTGAAAAGACAGCCTTCAGAATGGGAGAAAATAATAGCAAACGAAGCAACAGACAAAGGATTAATCTCAAAAATATACAAGCAACTCCTGCAGCTCAATTCCAGAAGAATAAATGACCCAATCAAAAAATGGGCCAAAGAACTAAACAGACATTTCTCCAAAGAAGATATACAGATGGCTAACAAATACATGAAAAGATGCTCAACATCACTCATTATCAGAGAAATGCAAATCAAAACCACAATGAGGTACCATCTCACACCAGTCAGAATGGCTGCTATCCAAAAGTCTACAAACAATAAATGCTGGAGAGGGTGTGGAGAAAATGGAACCCTCTTACACTGTTGGTGGGAATGCAAACTAGTACAGCCACTATGGAGAACAGTGTGGAGATTTCTTAAAAAAATGGAAATAGAACTGCCATATGACCCAGCAATCCCACTGCTGGGCATATACACTAAATTGAAAGAGACACGTGTACCCCAATGTTCACTGCAGCACTGTTTATAATAGCCAGGACATGGAAGCAACCTAGATGTCCACCAGCAGATGAATGGATAAGAAAGCTGTGGTACATATACACAATGGAATATTACTCAGCCATTAAAAGAATACATTTGAATCAGTTCTAATGAGGTGGATGAAACTGGAGCCTATTGTATAGAGTGAAGTAAGCCAGAAAGAAAAACACAAATACAGTATACTAATGCATATATATGGAATTTAGAAATATGGTAATGATAACCCTACATGTGAGACAGCAAAAGAGACACAGATGTATAGAACAGTCGTTTGGACTCTGGGAGAAGGCCAGGGTGGGATGATTTGAGAGAATATCATTGAAACATGTATATATATTATCATATGTGAAACAGGTCACCAGCCCAGGTTCGATGCATGAGACAGGGTACTCAGGGCTGGTGCACTGGGATGACCCAGAGGGATGGGATGGGGAGGGAGGTGGGAGGGGGGTTCAGGATGGGGAACACATGTATACCCATGGCTGATTCATGTCAATGTATGGCAAAAACCACTACAATATTGTAAAATAATTAGCCTTCAATTAAAATAAATAAATTAATAAAATAAATAAATATAAAGAGGGTTTCCCTGGTGGAGAAAAAATAAAAAAATAAAAGTGTGTGTGAGTGTATGTATGAGTGTGTATGCATAGGGACAGGTAGGGAAGTACAGTCATCAAAATGTATTTTGTGATTTTTCTCTGGGTGGTGAGATGTTTTTTTCAGTAATTGCTTTGGTTTTCTTTCTTAACATTTTACTTATCACTAGAATTTTAAAAGAATAAAGGTATGTTACTGGGGGCAAAGATGGATCTTTCAATAGATGGTACTGGATATATTGACTATGTATCTGGAAAAATATAAAAGTAGATTCAACCTTCATACCATACACAGGAATAAACTCCAAATGGAACAAAAATCCAGATACAAGATATGAAAGCATACAAATAGTGAAAGAAAATGTGAGCCAATTCTCCTTTAACCTTGGTGTGAGGAAAAGCTCTTTAACAATGACTCAAAACTAGAGGCAATAAAAGAAAAAAAATCAATAAATTTGACTATATAAAAATTACATCGCAAAAAGCCCCATCATAATCAATGTAAAATAACCCATAAACTAGAAGCAAATATTTGCAACATGTATCACACATAAAGGGCTAAATTTATGGCTATATAAAGAATTTTTAAAAACTGATGGATAAAGCTAAAAAACCTGATAGAAAAGTGGAGAAATACATGGATAGACAATTCTCTCTCTCTCTGTCTCTCTCTGTCTCTCAATCCTTCTCTTCCTCTTTCCCTCTCTCTGTGTAAATGGTCCTTTATCCTTCAAATCTCACATATAAGTGTGTAAATGCATATTAAAGTGACACCAGGATGTCATTTCTCCCCATCAGTTTGGTGAAAATTAAAAAGTATGACAATACATTCTATTGGCAAGTCCATGCTTACATAAATAAAAAGTTGGATTCATACATGAAAGAGAAGGGAAATCTCTGCCTGAGAGTAGCATTCCAATGAATAAATGCAGAAGGAATGAGGAAAATAGAAACTTACCATTTGGCAAATATCACAGTAATTGTCTCATGCAAGAATCATCACTGAATGCTAAGATTAGTGGGCCAAGTATGGTGAGAAACAGGACATTTACATAGTCTAGAACTGTCTCCCCACAAGAAACCTCTTAATGAATTACAAAAGAAAAAGTAGTAATTTCACAGTAAAGAAACCCAGCAGACACCCCTTAACCAAATGGTCAAAGTGAACATCACCCGGAATGAGAATATTGACATGACATCATGTGCCTCCTAATATGATGCACTGAGAAGGGCCAGCCATCGCCTCTGTGGTTTTCTTCCCTAAAATATATAACCCAAATTTAATAATGAGAAAATATCAGGCAAACCCAAATCAAGAACCATTCTGCAAAAATAACTGGCCATGACTCTTCAAAAGTGTCAACATCATGAAAAACAAAGAAAGAGGGAGGGGTTGTCCCAGATTGGAGGAGAGTAATAAAAAATGATTAAAGTGAAAGTTGCTCAGTCATGTCTGACTCTTTGTGACCCATAGAGTACTCCATGAAATTCTCCTGGCCAGAATACTGGAGTGGGCAGCCATTTT
This sequence comes from Cervus elaphus, assembly GCF_910594005.1. NCBI lineage: Eukaryota > Metazoa > Chordata > Mammalia > Artiodactyla > Cervidae > Cervus > Cervus elaphus. Next base: position 42,398,152 of record NC_057848.1, on the reverse strand, counting down.
CTTCTCCAGAGGATTTTCCCAACCCAGGGATTGAACCCAGGTCTCCCACATTGCAGGCAGATTCTTTACCAGCTGAGCCACCAGGGAAGCCCAGAATAAAATGATAACTGAATACAAAGTAGGAGCCTGGATTGAATCTTGGACCACCAAAAAAGCAGTAGTGGGGCATGAGGTCTGTGGATTAGTCAAAAATATATTGATGTTAACTTCTTACTTTTGATAATTGATCATGGATCTTTAAGATGTTAATGTTTGTTGAAGGTAGGGGACAGGTATCAGGGAATTCTTCATTCTTGCTTTGTACCTTTTACATAAATCTGAGATTATTTAAAAATAAAGAGTTAAAATATGAAAAAACTAATAAACATGTATTGCTTATATAATCAGAAAAAGAGCAAAAAAGTCCTATTTTTATTGTGAAAACAAGCCAAAATAGAAATAAGCCCTCAAAATTGAAAGGTAAAATCTCCTTTCCCTTCACTCTTATCCCCCTCTCCATTTCCTGGAGTTAACCATTGTTACCATTTTCTCGGGCTTCCCTGGTGGCTTAGCTGGTAAAGAATCCACGTGCAATGTGAGAGACCTGGGTTCAATCCCTGGGTTGGGAAGATCCTCTGGAGAAGGAAATGGCTGCCCACTCCAGTATTCTGGCCTGGAGAATTTCATGGACTATACCATGGGGTCAGAAAGAGTCAGACATGACTAAGTGACTTTCACTTTCACCATTTTCTTATTTATCCTTCTATAAAATTTGCTTTATATAGAAGCATATGGTGTGTGTATATCTTTTAAACACACGCGCACACACACACACACACACACACCCTTAAACACAGGAGATCAGATTATTTACACTATTCTGCTCTTGCTTTTTTTTCTTTCATTGAACAGTATATTTTGACCACATATCAGCATTCATGTAGATGGTTTACAGATGGATCTCTTTCTTTCTTTCATCATTTCATTGAATCTTAATTAGTCGGCCAGTCCTTATTGATTGGCATTCAGATTGGCTCCTGTTTTTCACTATTACAAGAAACGATATAGTGAACACCCTTATCCATGCATCTTCATGCAGACGCACAAGGTGATCACAAGAAGGAAGCTTTTCTTAGCTTGGGGTTGGAATCACCTTCCTGTTGTGTATTCCTATCAGATGGTGAGCAAATCCGCAGTAGGCCACAGTGGACTCTGGTCCCCTGTGGAAATATGAGCTTAACTTGGAAAGCAGTGGGGTGCCTGGACCACTGCCCCCCATCCCCTGTACCAGAGGGCACATTCTAGTGACCTGAGCACATATGGCATGGGGAAGTGTGTTTTTTTCCCTGAACAGGAAGACAAATCCTCACTGTCCAGCTCTGCATTTTCATTTTTGTCATCACCCCACATTTCTGGCATTCCAACGTTTACATGACAAACACTTATATCCTATTTAATACATCCAGTCACTGTTTTAAATGTTTTACAAATATTAACTCATTTAATCCTCATAACAATTTCATGCATCAAGTACTGTTGTGATCCCCATTTTTCAGATGAGAAAACTGAGGCACAGAGATATAAATAACACACTCAAAAATACCAATCAGTAGCTCCAATGTCACTGCATTCTTCTTCCTTAATAAGTCAGCTTTCTTCTAGTGTATGGGTCACAAAGTAGGGTATTAGACTCATGCTCCTCCCCCGAGTCATCCATTTGTTTGGCAGCAGCTTTTCTCTGTGGCTTTCCTGGGTCAGCATTTGGTTTGCTGCTGGTCTTCTCCAGGAATCCAGGGCTTGTTGTTGTTCAGTCACTCAGTCGTGTCTGACTCTTTGCGATCCCATGGACTGCAGCAAGCCAGGTTTCCCTGTCCTTCACTGTCTCCAAGAGTTTGCTCAAATTTATGTCCGTTGAGTCAGTGATGCCATCCAATCATCTCATCCTCTGTTGTCCCCGTCTCCTCCTGCCCTCAATCTTTCCCAGCATCAGGGTCTTTTCATTTTTTTTTCATTTATTTGTATTAGTTGGAGGCTAATTAATTTACAATATTGTAGTGGTTTTTGCCATACATTGACATGAATCAGCCATGGATTTACATGTGTTCCCCATCCTGATCCCCCCTCCCACCTCCCTCCCCATCCCTTCTCTCTGGGTCTTCCCAGTGCACCAGCCCTGAGCACTTGTCTCATGCATCCCACTGTTTATAATAGCCAGGACATGGAAGCAACCTAGATGCCCATCAGCAGATGAATGGATAAGAAAGCTATGGTACATCAGGGTCTTTTCTTTCTTTTTTTTTTTTTTAATATGTTTGTATAAATCGTATATATTCATATACATAAATATGTAATCACATATACACATCTCTTCTCACCACTTCCTGTAGCTTACTTTCCCAGGTGGTTTGTGGGTCTCTGAAAGGTAATGTTCCCTTTAGGCCTCACCTGTCATTCCTTCATTTGGTCTTTCTTTTTTTTTTTTTCATTTTCCTTTTAATTTATTATTATTTTTTTTATTAGTTGGAGGCTAATTACTTTACAACATTTCAGTGGGTTTTGTCATACATTGATATGAATCAGCCATAGATTTACACGTATTCCCCATCCCGATCCCCCATTAGGGTCTTTTCAAATGAATCAGTTCTTCGAATCAGGTGGCCAAAGTATTGGAGTTTCAGATTCAGCATCAGTCCTTCCAATGAATATTCAGGACTGATTTCCTTTAGGATGGACTAGTTGGATCTCCTTGCTGTCCAAGAGACTCTCAAGAGCCTTCTCCAACACAGTTCAAAAGCATAAATTCTTCGGTGTTCAGCCTTCTTTACATTCTTCGGTGTTCAGCCTTCTTTACGACTTAGCATACCTGCATGCATTGGAGAAGGAAATGGCAACCCACTCCAGTATTCCTGCCTGGAGAATCCCAGGGAAAGAGGAGCCTGGCAGGCTGCTGTCCATGGGGTCGCACAGAGTTGGACACGACTAAAGCGACTTAGCAGCAGCAGCTGTAGCAGCCTTCTTTATGAACGAACTCTCACATCCTACATGACTACTGGAAAAACCATAGCTTTGACTAGATGGAAATTTGACAGCAAAGTAATGTCTCTGCTTTTTAATATGCTATCTAAGTTGGTCATAGCTTTTCTTCCAAGAAGCAAGTGTCTTTTAACTTCATGGCTGCAGTCACCATGTGCAGTGATTTTGGAGCCCAAGAAAACAAAGTCTATCACTATAATCTTCTTTAAAGAGTCAACAGACGCTAGGGGGTGGTGAGGCCACACATTCTTATTCCACCCTGCCCATTTATCCTCCCCCAACATCACTACCAAGATTATTCCAATTTTGAGAAAGAATTGGGGATACTGAAGGGAATTTCAATGTACAAGAATTTTTTTTAAGTGTTTAAAGACCTCAGAGAAAGTCACCAGAAAGTTAGGTCCATCACAGGAGCATCTTCGTGCCCTTAGTTCCTTGAATTCAGCCTTTATCTTCCTGTTTCTCTTTCAAATTACCAACAGATGCTCTGCCTACTCCACTACTCACAGAGCTTTGTCTTGCCCCAGGTTCCATTGCCCTCCCCTAGCAACACATTGGCACCAACTGATCTGGGAAGTTCATCTTTCAGTGTCCTATCATTTTGCCTTTTCGTGCTGTTCACGGGATTCTCAAGGCAAGAATACTGAAGTGGTTTTGCCATTTCCTCTCCAGTGGACCATGTTTTGTCAGACCTCTCCAACATGACCCATCTGTCTTGGGTGACCCTAAATGGAATAGCTCATACCTGCCCCCGAGGTCAGGGGCTGCGGCCGAGAGGAGCAACCCCACGTCCAAGGAGCGGCGACTGCATGGGTGCAGGAGGACTGAAAGGAGCTACTCCACGTTCAAGGTCAGGAGGGGGCCGTGAGGAGAAACCCCTCCTTCAAGGTAAGGAGCAGCGGCTGCGTTTTGCTGGAGCAGCCGTAAAGAGACACCCCATGTAAAAGAAACCCAAGTAAGACGGTGGGTGTTGTGAGAGGGCATCAAAGGGCAGACACACTGAAACCATAATCACAGAAAACTAGCTAATCTGATCACATGCACCACAGCCTTGTCTAACTCAGTGAAACTAAGCCATGCCGTGTGGGGTCACCCAAGATGGACAGGTCATGGTGGAGAGGTTTGACAGATTGTGGTCCACTGGAGAAGGGAATGGCAAACCACTTCAGTATTCTTGCCTTGAGAACCCCATGAACAGTATGAAAAGGCAAAATGATAGGGTACTGAAAGAGGAACTCCCCAGGTCGGGAGTAGCATCTCCAATATGCTACTGGAGATCAGGGGAGAAATAACTCCAGAAAGAATGAAGAGATGGACCCAAAGCAAAAACAATACCCATTTGTGGATGTGACTGGTGATAGAAGCAAGGTCTGACACTGTAAAGAGCAATATTGCATAGGAACCTGGAATGTTAGGTCCATGAATCATGGCAAATTGGAAGTGGTCAAACAGGAGATGGCAAGAGTAAATGTCGACATTCTAGGAATCAGTGAACTAAAATGGACAGGAATGGATGAATTTAAATCAGATGACCATTATATCTACTATTGTGGGCAGGAATCCCTTAGAAGAAATGGAGTAGCCATCATGGTCAACAAAAGAATTCGAAATGCAGTACTTGGATGCAATCTCAAAAATGACAGAATGATCTCTGTTCGTTTACAAGGCAAACCATTGAATATCATGGTAATCCAAGAATATGCCCCAACCAGTAATGCTGAGGAAGCTGAAGTTGAACGGTGCTATGACGACTTACAAGACCTTTTAGAACTAACACCCCAAAATGATGTCCTTTTCATTATAGGGGACTGGAATGCAAAAGGAGGAAGTCAAGAAACATCTGGAGTAACAGGCAAATTTGGCCTTGGAGTATGGAATGAAGCAGGGCAAAGGCTAATAGAGTTCTGGCAAGAGAACGCACTGGTCATAGCAAAAACCCTCTTCCAAAAACACAAGAGAAGACTCTACACATGGACATCACCAGATGGTCAACACCAAAGTCAGATTGATTATATTCTTTGCAGCCAAGGATGGAGAAGCTCTATACAGTCAGCAAAAACAAGACCGGGAGCTGACTGGCTCAGATCATGAACTCCTTATTGCCAAATTCAGACTTAAATTGAAGAAAGTAGGGAAAAGCACTAGACCATTCAGGTATGACCTAAATCAAATCCCTTATGACTATACAGTGGAAGTGAGAAATAGATTTAAGGGACTAGATCTGATAGACAGAGTGCCTGATGAACTATGGATGGAGGTTCGTGACATTGTACAGGAGACAGAGATCAAGACCATCCCCATGGAAAAGAAATGCAAAAAGGCAAAATGGTTGTCTGAGGAGGCCTTACAAATACCCGTGAAAAAAGAGAAGTGAAAAGCAAAGGAGAAAAGGAAAGATATTCCCATTTGAATGCACAGTTCCAAAGAATAGCCAGGAGAGATAAGAAAGCCTTCCTCAGGGATCAACGCAAAGAAATAGAGGAAAACAACAGAATGGGAAAGACTAGAGATCTCTTCAAGAAAATTAGAGATACCAAGGGAATATTCCAAGCAAAGATGGGTTCGATAAAGGACAGAAATGGTATGGACCTAACAGAAGCAGAAGATATTCAGAAGAGGTGTCAAGAATACACAGAAGAACTGTACAAAAAAGATCTTCATGACCCAGATAATCACGATGGTGTGATCACTCACCTAGAGCCAGATCCTGGAATGTGAAGTCAAGTGGGTCTTAGAAAGCATCACTACGAACAAAGCTAGTGGAGGTGATGGAATTTCAGTTGAGCTATTTCAAATCTGGAAAGATGATGCTGTGAAAGTGCTGCCCTCACTATGCCAGCAAATTTGGAAAACTCAGCAGTGGCCACAGGACTGGAAAAGGTCAGTTTTCATTCCAATCCCAAGGAAAGGTAATCCAAAAGAATGCTCAAACTACCGCACAATTGCACTCATCTCATATGCTCACAAAGTAATGCTCAAAATTCTCCAAGCCAGGCTTCAGCAATACATGAACCGTGAACTTCCAGATGTTCCAGCTGGTTTTAGAAAAGGCAGAGGAACCAGAGATCAAATTGCCAACATCTGATGGATCATTGAAAAAGCAAGAAAGTTCCAGAAAAACATCTGTTTCTGCTTTATTGACTATGCCAAAGCCTTTGACTGTGTGGATCACAATAAACTGTGGAAAATTCTGAAAGAGATAGGAATACCAGACCACTTGACCTGCCTCTTGAGAAACCTATATGCAAGTCAGGAAGCAACAGTTAGAACTGAACATGGAACAATAGACTGGTTCCAAATAGGAAAAGGAGTACGTCAAGGCTGTATATTGTCACCCTGCTTGTTTAACTTATATGCAGAATACATCATGAGAAATGCTGGGCTGGAAGAAGCACAAGCTGGAATCAAGATTGCCAGGAGAAATATCAATAACCTCAGATATGCATATGACACCACCCTTATGGCAGAAACTGAAGAGGAACTAAAAAGCCTCTTGATGAAAGTGAAAGAGGAGAGTGAAAAAGTTGGCTTAAAGCTCAACACTCAGAAAACTAAGATCATGGCATCTGGTCCCATCACTTCATGGCAAATAGATGGGGAAACAGTGGAAACAGTGTCAGTCTTTATTGGGGGGGGGGGGGCTCCAAAATCACTGCAGATGGTGATTGCAGCCATGAAATTAAAAGACGCTTACTCCTTGGAAGGAAAGTTATGACCAATCTAGACAGCATATTAAAAAGCAGAGACATTACTTTGCCAACAAAAGTCCATCTAGTCAAGGCTATGGTTTTTCCAGTGGTCATGTATGGATGTGAGAGTTGGACTGTGAAGAAAGCTGAGCACCAAAGAATTGATGCTTTTGAACTGTGGTGTTGGAGAAGACTCTTGAGAGTCCCTTGCACTGCAAGGAGTTCCAACCAGTCCATGCTAAAGGAAATCGGTCCTGGTTGTTCATTGGAAGGACTGATGCTGAAGCTGAAACTCCAATACTTTGGCCACCTGATGCGAAGAGCTGACTCATTGGAAAAGACACTGATTCTGGGAGGGATTGGGGGCAGGAGGAGAAGGAGATGACAGAGGATGAGATGGCTGGATGGCATCACTGACTCGATGGACATGAGTTTGAGTAAACCCCGGGAGTTGGTGATGGACAGGGAGGCCTGGCATGCTGCGATTCATGGGATCACAGAGTCAGACACGACTGAGTGACTGAACTGAACTATACTGAATGAAATAAGGAAGGAAATAAACCCTGAATATTCACTGAATGGACTGAAGCTGAAACTCTAATACTTTGGCCACTTGATGCAAACAGAGAACTCATTGGAAAAGACCCTGATCTGGGAAAGTTTGAGGGCAGGAGAAGAGGGCATCAGAGGATGAGAAGGCTGGATGACATCACCGATAAAATGGACATGAACTTGGACAAACTCTGGGAGCTGGTGAGGACAGGAAAGCCTGGCATGCTGCAGTCTGTGGGGTCGCAAAGTGTCAGACATGACCTGGTGACTGAACAACAGGAACAGCAATGAAATAATGGATCTAGACAATCCTCATTAATGGCTGTTACCATCACAAGAAGAGAGACAACCAGATATTACATATTTTTGATGAAAGCACACAGCACCACCTATGAAACTCTCTTGCCAAAAAATTAATCAATGTATCATGTATCATCAATGAATCTCTACATCTAACTACCAGTTTTCTTGGAAGATACTACTGGGATATAATCACCAAAATCTATAAATAGTGGAAAACTCTCCAGTAAAAACCAGCCAACATCTGCAAGAACAAGTTCCAGTAGAAAAAAATAATTGGTGGAGGGACCTATAGATTCAAAGAGACTTAAAAGATACACCAACCAATTGCACTATGTGATCTTTTCTAGATGTTGATAGGAACAAAAAATACCTATAAAAATTTATGAACCTATCAAGGATATTTGAATACTGACTGAATCTTTGATGAATATTTGTTAATATTTAGATGTGATAAAATGTTGTGACTATGCTTTTAAAAAGAGTCATTTTAGCTAACTATACTGGAATAATGTTTATTGTTTGCTTCAATATCCAGAGGAGGTGAAGTAAATGTGGGTATAGATGCAATGAGATTGGCCTTGAATTGATAGTCACTCAAACTAGGGGCACATCAGGGTTCTTGAGATTATCACTCTACTTTTGTATATGCCTGAAGTTTTTCATAATAAAAAGTTGGAGGTAAAAAAATCTAAATTTCCTGCAAAGTCAGGAAAACCTGAATTTGAATTCTGCTATAATTCTGTGACCTGGACTACATTTTTAAACTCTCTGTGGCTTTGTTTCCTCATTCATAGTAATGGTCCCCACATTACAGAGTGGTGGTGAGGATTTCATGGGGTTATGTCTATAAATCCCTTCCAACACTCCCTGACCTAGAGTCCACTCAATAAAGGCTAGTTCTTATTACTGTGATTTGCTTATTTATTTTGATGGTCTTATCTAGAGGGTGAGAGGGTAACAGGCAGGAAGGCCAGGGGTCTCCAAACGGAGGAAACAGGCTGCAAGTGCCAGACATTTTTAATCTCTCTTCAACGGCAAGAGGAAACAAATCAGCGATATTTTTTTTCTACCGAAGGCGTCTCTCCCTGCTCTAGATGGGGGTGTAGACAGACTTTACACCAAGAGCTTTTCCTTCCTGGTCGGACTTAGTCCGTCCCTTACCGACGCAGGTGTCACACTCGTCCTTCCCGGTTCTACCACCGAGACGGGGTGGGGATGCACCAGGGGTAGACCTGATGGCATCCCTGACTGACGTCCAGCTCTTCACCTCGCTTGCCTCTGATGCCACCCGGGGTGCAATCAGAGTAACCTTCCGGAATGCTTCCCAAGCTAAGACCTCTGGGGGACACATTCGTCACCTGAGTGCCTGTGCACAAACCTGAGTATATTCCTCACCGCAATAAGACCTGCACGAACTTTAAACTGAGATGTTCCTTCCAAGCGTCATCACACCGGTATAAGAGCCTCCTCTGGTCCACTAAGAGCCAGTGTTACCAAAGGAAAAAAAAACCATTGCAGTTCCAATCTAAGTAACCTTTAACCTCAGAGATGCTCTTGGAGTTAGAGCTCCATCTAGTTTCCCAACTTTCTATGCCTAGCGAGGCTAGGCGCTTCCTGACTGCCAATCCCAGTTTGAGACCTAGACCACAGAAGAGTAGCAACATAGATCACAAGCCCCTTGAAAGCCTATGATCCGATAGATTAGGTTAGTACTTCTAATTGCCAAGGAGTTATGAAATAGTCAAAGAGACCGAAAAGATTGACCGAGAAAGGAGAGTTTGGTCCACACGCTTTGCCCATTTCTGATCGGTTCTGATTGGTTGCCTCTTGGCACTGGCAGGTCGGTATAAACCCCCGACAGGTTTCTGCCATAAGCCTTATGAGGTCGCCGTGGAACCGCAGAGCAGGGCTCCTCACTTGCTTCACGCAGGGCATTTCATTCATTCACACAAGCACACCGTGGAGTTAGTAAAGTACAGCGGAAAACGTGTTCACTAGGAGAACAAAGAACTAGAGCTCCAAGTATCCTTACCTTGTCCTGAAGGATCCCGGACGAGCCCCCAAGATGAAAGGTTGTTGCTGAACGATAAGATGCCGGGATTCTTGGCATCCGGAAGAGACGAATTCAATCCGGGGCCAGAGACGAGGCTGGATCGCTCAGAGCTTTTGTGTAATAAAGTTTTATTAAAGTATAAAGGAGATAGAGAAACCTTCTGACATAGGCATCAGAAGGGGGCAGAAAGAATACCCCCCCTCCCAGTCTTTAGCTGTAAGTTATATAGTCACAGTCTGTTAATGAAAAGAAAGCGAGCACGAATGAAAAGAAAGTAATGTCTTAGAATTTAGAATGGCACCAGATAATTCATCCCTGGCCATAAAACGATTGACTTGAATCTAGTAGAAGGGCAGATTACCAACAAATAGTTTCATTTACATAGATTAGGGGAACAATATCTGAGTAAGTAGGTTAGGCCATTTGGTGGAATTTAGAGTCTGGGGTAAATGCATAGCACATTAACATAGCTTAAGACAAACATTTCCATAAGAAAAAGAAATGTATTGGTTAACTCAAGGTCTGAGAATAGTTAGCTTCAGGTGAAACCAGGTGTCATGGCAACACAACATTTTAAGAGAAACCTCCTTTTAAATTTGTATAGAGGAGAAAAAAAATATTGCTGGTTTGTTTCCTCCTGCCGCTTAAGAGAGTTAAAAATGTCTGGCACTTGCAGCCTATTTCCTCTGTTTGGAGACCCCTGGCCTTCCTGCCTGTTACCCTCTCATTACTCAATAAAGGGTAGTTCTTATTACTGTGATTTGCTTATTCATTTTGATTGTCTTATCTAGAGGGGATGACCTGTTGCTGGTCCTAGGTGGATACTGCCAGGCATGCGTGCATGCTCAGTTGCTCAGTCATGTTGGAGTCTTTGGGATCCCCATGGACTGTAGCCCACCAGGCTCCTCTGTCCATGGGCTTCTCCACCTAAGAATACTGGAGTGAGTTGTCAACGCCCTCTGCAAGGGGCTCTTCCAGACCCAGGAGCCAAACCCCCTTCTCTTGTGGCTCCTGCTTTGCATGCAGACTCTTTACTGCTGAGCCACCAGGGAAGCCCCAGCCTGTAGCTTGCCCTGATTGGCTGAAAGCTAACCTGCACTTTCCCGTGACTGGCTGACTCCTAGGCTGTAGTTTGCCTTGACTGGCAAGCTCCTAGCCTATGGTTTGTCCTGATTGACTGACTCCTAGCCTGTAGTTTGCCCTGTTTGGCTCACTCCTTGCCTCTACATTGCCTCGATTGGCTGACTACTAGCCTGTACTTTGCTCTGATTGGCTGACTCATAGCCTGTACTTCATCCTAATTGGCTGATTCCTATACTGTAATTTACCCTGATTGGCTGACAACTATCCTGTTCTGTACTGTGATTGGCTGACTCCTAGCCTGCAGATTAATTGAGGAAAGTAGGGAAAATGACTAGGCCAGTCAGATAGGATCTAAATCAAAACCCCTTATGATTATACATTGGAGCTTAAGATAGATGCAGGGGATTAGATCTGGTAGACTGAGTGCCTGAAGATCTATGGACAGAGATACCTAACATTGTGTAGGAGGCAGTGACCAAAACCACCCTAAAGAAAAAGAAACACAAGAAGGCAAAATCATTGATTGAGGAGGCTTTACAAATAGCTGAGGAAAGAAGATAAGCAAAAAGTAAGCGAGAAAGGGAAAGCTATACCTAACTGAATGCAGAGTTCCAGAGAATAGCAAGGAGAGATAAGAAGCCCTTAAATGAACAATGGAAAGAAGTAGAGGAAAATAGTAGATTGGGGAAGACTAGAGATCTCTTTAAGAAAATTGGAAATATCAAGGGAATGTTTCATGCCGGATGGGCATAATAAAAAGCAGAAAAGGTAAGGGCCTAACAGAAGCAGAAGAGATTAAGAAGAGGTGGCAAGGATACACAGAAGAATTATACAAAAAACGTCTTAATGACCGGGATAACCACAATGGCCTTGTCACTCACCTAGTCAAGTGGGCCTTAGGAAGCATTACTACAAAGAAAGCTAGTGGAGGTGATCAAATTCTAGCAGAGTTATTTCAATTCCTAAAACATGATGCTGTGAAAGTGATGCACTCACTATGTCAGCAAATTCGGAAAAAATCGGTGGCCACAGACTGGAAAAGGTCAGTTTTCATTCCAATCACAAAGAAGGCCAATGCCAAGGAATGTTCAAAACAAGTAAGTGTTAGTTGTTCAGTCGTGCCCAACTCTTTGCGACCCCATGGACTGCAGCCCACCAGGCACCTCTGTCCATGAGATTTTCCAGTCAAGGATACTGGAGTGGGTTGCCATTTCCTTCTCCAGGGGATCTTCCCAAACTAGCAGACAATTGTGCTCATTTCACAGACTAACAAGGTTATGCTCAAAATCCTTCAACCTAGGCTTTAGCAGTACATGAATGGAGAACTTCCAGGTGTACAAGCTGGGTTCAAAGAGACAGAGGAACTAGAGATCAAATTGCCAAAAGTCATTGGACCAAGGAGAAAGCAAGGGAGTTCCAGAAACACATCTGCTTCTGCTGTATTGGCTACACCTAAGCCTTGAATGTGTGGATCACAGTAAACTGTGGAAAATTCTTAAAGTGATGGGAATACCAGACCACCTTACCTGTCTCCCGAGAAATCTGTATGTGGGTCAAGAATCAATAGTTAGAACATTACATGAAACAACTGACTGGTTCAAAATTGGGAAAGGACTATGACAAGGCTGTATACTGTCATCCTGCTACTTTAACTTCTATGCAGAGTACATCATGTGAAATGCCAGGCTGGATGAATCACAAGCTGGAATCAAGATTGCCAGGAGAAATATCAACAACCTCAGGTATGCAGATGTTGCCACTCTAATGGCAGAAAGTGAAAAGGAACTAAAGAGTCTCTTGACGAGGGTAAAAGAGGAGAGTGAAAAAGGTGGCTTGAAACTCAACATCAAAAAACTAAAATTATGTCATCTGGTCCCACCACTTCATGGCAAATATAAGGGGGGAAGTGGAGAAGTAGTGACAGATTTTATTTTCTTGGGCTCCAAAATCACTGTGGATGGTGACTGCAGCCATGAAATTAAAAGACATTTGCTCCTTGGAAGAAAAGCTATGAGTAACTCAGACAGCATATTAAAAATAAGAGACATCACTTCACTGTCAAAGGTCCCTATGGTCAAAGCTATGGTTTTTCCAGTAATCATGTATGGATGCGACAGTTGCACCATAAAGAAGGCTGAGCACTGAAGAATTGATGCTTTTGAACTGTGGTGCTGGTGAAGACATTTGAGAGTCCCTTGGACTCCTTGCAAGGAGATAAAACCTGTCAGTCCTAAAGGAAATTAACCCTGAATAGGCGTTGGAAGGACTAATGCTGAAGCTGAAGCCTCAATACTTTGGCCACCAGATGGAATGAGGTGACTCATTGGAAAAGACCCTGATTCTGGGAAAGATTGTAAGCAAAAGTAGAAGGGGGTGACAGTGGATGAGATGGTTAGATAGCTTCACCGACTCAGTGGACATAAGTTTGAGCAAACTCCGGGAGATGGTGAAGGACAGGGAAGCCTGGCATGCTGCAGCCCATGGGGTTGCAAAGAGTTGGATAGGACTTAGTGACTGAACAACAACAAACAAATAAAGAACCACTACTTGTCTTGCCCAACACTTGGAAAAGGGAGGTGTTACCACTTACTTAAAACTGGCAGCCTTCTGTCAAACATAATCTTTCTTGTTCTCTCATAGTCCTGGTCTCTACTGGCTAATCTGTTAAATTTCCATTGCATATTAATAATTGATAATTGTTTAATGTCATGATTTCCAGAAATACTTGCATTTTAACAAGAAATTCCAATAGAATGCCACCAACCCAGTGACATTATTTCCTGATGGAATTGTGAGCCATGTGACATTGTAGGTAAAAAAGAAAGTATTTGAGGACTAGAGACCATTCCTCTGTACTCCACATATTACACCTTTTTAAAAATTAATGTCCAAGCAATGGAAATCTGTGGGTAACATGGGCTACAGTGGCCGACTAGTCTAGCTTCCTGGGACTAATGGGGTTCCTGGGACATAGAATTTCCTGAGAACATTCTGGTTAAAGCAGAATCAGTTGGTTTACCCCAAATGTCAAATGTATTAATAGGACCCAAGCGTAATAGGGCAACTTGAGGGTGTTGAATCCAGCGGAGATTTTGCTTGACCCCTCAGCCTGAAGACATCTCTGTAACAGTTTTGTGGGCAGGGCTTGCAGGGTAACAGAGTTAAGGCTGGCAATCAGGACTGTAGTGAGAGAAATGTTGACATTTCATGTATGATGTCTTGTCTTCTGAAATATAAACTCCTTAGGAACAAGAGCAGAGTTTTTACTCTTTTTCATTTTTCACAACACCTTAACAGGATGCTAGAAAGTAGTCATTTATACAATAAACAAATTTTGCAAAGGTACCCCTGGACCCCTCTTCATTCACATCCACACGATACTTGTTGGGAGACTGAATACAGAGTTTATATCTTCCCTTTCAAATTCAGGGATGGCTTGGGCATGATAGAATGATGGGCATCAGATTTACCTTCTGGCTGTGAGCATAAATAAGTAAACAAAATATATGGAACAATTATTTTCAGGCATCAGATGAGTGAGAACTGCTAGAACTAAGCTCAAAACTCTTTAAAGGATGATAACAAATTCTAGAAAGATCAAATACTGTCAATTCTCATTATTCATGGATTCCATATTTACAAATTCATCTACGGGCTGAAATTTATCTGTAACCCCCCAAATCAATGCTCTTGTGGTACTTTTGAAGTCATTCAGGGACATGCACAGAGTGGCAAAAATTTGAATTCCCAGGAGTGCACATTCCCAGCTGAGGTCAAGCAAAGCAATGCCTTCTTGTTTCAGCTCTCATGCTGTAAAAAAAAAAAAAAAAAGTGTCGTTTCTGTGGTCTGTTTACTGCCACATTTTTATTGGTGATTTTGCTATTTAAAATGACCCTCAAGGCTGTGCTGAAGTGCTATCTAGTGTTCCCAAGTGCAAGAAGGCTTGACGTGCCTTACAGAGAAAGTACATGTGTTGGTATATTAAATAAGTTATCTTTAAATAGAAACACATAAAACAGGGTTACTTATTGATCCATTGATGACCATGTTTTGACCAGACGCTAGTAGGACCTTAACCTTGTATTTGCCCTAGAGGCACTGGTTCAGGCTTCATTAATTCAGTGTGCATGGTGACTCCATAGAACATAACTACAGAACTTTCGGTAATGAGAACCAATTGTAATTCATCCCCAGCAGACTTGTTCCATAAGAATTATTAAAGGAAATTCTTCAGACTTAAGGGAAATTATACCAGCTGGAAATTCAGAGCTACGTGACGGAATGAAAAGCACTGGACATGGTTAATGTCTGGGTAAACATAAAAGACTCATTTTTCATTTCTTAATGTACTGAAAAGACAATTGACTATTTTAAACAAAAAGAATAACAGTGTCTTGTGGGATTTGTAATCTATTTAGAAGTAGAAAACAAGATTACAATGGGAAGGAAAGGAGTAAAGGGAAGTGTGCTGTTAAAAGGCTCTTACATTTTATGTGAACTGGTACAGTGTTAATTCAAAGTACACTGTGATAAGTTATGGATTCCTACTGTGGTGTTCAGATCAACTACTAAAACATAAAATAAGACATATGGCTAAAAAGCCAAAACAGGATACTAAAAATACTCAGGAAATGTTAAGGAAGGGAGAAAGGGAGGGAAAAAAAAGAAATAATAGGACAAATATGAAGAAATCTCAAGATGGGAGATTTAGAAACAACCATATCAATAATTACAAGGACTGTAGTAAACGCTCCAAATAAAAACTAGATGTTGTCAGACTGGCAATAAATAAAGAAATAGCCTTCCCTATAAGAAAGGGAAACCCAGTTTAATAGTTTAAATACTAGGGTAAAAGTAGAAACACAGAGAATTCCCTTGAGGTCCAGTGGTTAGGACACAGCACTTACACTGCAGGGATTCTGAAAGATCCTGAAAGCTGCATGGTGCTGCCAAGAAAAAAAAAAGTAAAAGGACAGAAAAATATATACTACACAAACACAACGCTTAAGAAATCTAGTGATTATATTAACATCAGATAAAATAGACTTTAAGATAAGGAGTATTACTGGAGATAGGGAAGGATATTTCATAATGATGAAAGGCTCAATTCATAAGAAGTCATCCTTCTGAATATGTGTGTACCTAATAACAGAGCTGTGAAATATGTGAAGCAAAACCTGGTAGAATTTAAAGGAGAAATAAACAAATCCACAATTATATTTGAAGACTTTAGCACTGCTCTCTCAGTCATCAATAGAAAAAGTAGATGGTCATTAAGACACCATCAAACAACTTGTCCTGATTAACATTTACAGCTCTCTCCCTCCAACGACAGCAGAAGACATAGTCTTTTCAAGTGGATAAGGGACATTCAGCATGGGAAACCATGCTGGACCATGATGAAAGTATCAATAAATTTACAAAGATGAATATAGTACAGAGCATGTTCACTGACCACAGTAGAAAAGGAATTACAGTAGAAATCAATAACTGGAAAGATAACTGGGAAATTCCCTGAATGTTTGGAAATTAAACAAATGCAAGGACTTCATTGACAGTCCAGTGGTTAAGACTTCACCTTCCAATGCATCGGGTGCAGATTCAATCCCTGGTCAGGGAGCTAAGATCCCACATGCTGCAGGGCCAAAAAATCAAAACATAAAACAGAAACAATATTGAATAAATTCAATAAAGAATTTAGAAAAGGTCCACATAAAAAAAGCTTAAAAAATTCAGTGATAACTGGGCACTTCAGGTTGACTTGACTGGAGGCCAGTCACTGCTAAAGTATACAATCTCCCCTTCTTTCTCCCCCAAACACCTAACAGTGTCTTTTTATATCCATCCGTATATGAATATATATATGAATATGTGAAGTCTTTTACTCTGTGAAGTGAAGTGAAAGTTTCTCAGTCGTGTCCAACTCTTTGTGACCCCATGGACTATACAGTCTATGGAATTCTCCAGGCCAGAATACTGGAGTGGGTAGTCTTTCCCTTCTCCAGGGGATCTTCCCAACCCAGGGATCAAACCTAGGTCTCCCGCATTGCATTCTTTGCCAGCTGAGCCACAAGGGAAGAACTTTTGCTCTGTAAACATGAGGAAAGAAAAGAGTTTTTGGTGGTGAAGAGGGCTAGACAAAGGCAAGAGGAGTTCTAAGGGGATAAAATGGCATGGATTCCTTTTCTAGACCTTTCACTTCAGTGCTTAAGCAAATGAGAACCAAGAGTTTCTGGACTTGCTTGAGGGAGACTTTGAGAGACTGAAAGAAAGCAGGGCTGTTTTGAGGCCCAGGTAACAGAGAATGGCACGGAGTTGTGGAGGATACCCATCTAATCCAGAACCACTTGGGCACCCCAAGGCTTGCAAGCTCTGGGAGGAGCTACAGTAAGCCCTGGTAGCATGGACATTGGTATCTCATCATAGATGCCAAGCTGCCAGATTGCTCTAAATAGCCTTGCAAGCAGGGGGCATGAGAAGTGGAAGCTGGAACAGTATAGGAACAAGCAAAGAAACCAAGGTGGGACTCCCAGAAACAAATGGGCTGGGGTGGGACACTTGAAAGTGGTGTGTGGTCTCCCAGGTCTGTGCTTACCTAAGAAAGCATGTATCACTCACTGGGAGCCAAACATGGAATAGTCTCTTTTTCTGGAATAAGTAACAAGATCCTTCAGGGGCCAATCGTAGGGACTTTTTTGAAAATCTAGGTTTGTTTGAGGGTCTGTGCAGAAAGAGAGGGATGTAACCATTCTTGAGTGCTCTGTACCCTGGACTGCAACAGATTTCTCTGTGCAGATAATCACTGCACCTTGTAGATTCTTGATGAAGAGAGATCCCTTACCTTCAGTTCTTAGCAGGTTAAATTTGGGAAGGAGCCCCACAAGGTCACTGATAAGTGCAGGAGGCTGGCATAGACCTGCATAAACTGTTCAGAAGACTCAACACTGGATGTAGACCTGGGGTTTTTAAAGACTGGCAAGATCATCATAAACAGCATTTCACAGCAAGGTTAAGGGCAGGAAGACAATCAAGAAAGTGATATAGGGACTTCCCCGGTGGTCCAGTGGCTAAGACTCCACACTCCCAATACAGGAAGCCAGGGTTCAATCCCTGGTCAGGGAACGAGATCCTACATGCCACAACTAAGTGTTCACATGCCACAACTAAGACTTGTCTCAGCCAAATCAATCAATCAATCAAACAAAATTTAAAAAAGAAGAGGATACAATTGAAAGTGACACAGTGATGGATGATAAAGACAGAGGAGAGCTCCTCTATGTTTACTTTGTACCTATCTTTTCTATCAAGGAGAATTTTTCATACTGAAAAGTCTAACCCAGGGTTTTTCAAACTTTAACATTCATGTGCATCATTTCAGGATTTTGTTAAAATGGAGATTCTGATTCAGTGGGTCTGGGTGGGGCCCACGATCCTGTGCTTCTGACAAGCTCCCAGGTGATGCTGATGCAACCGGACTTCCAACTCCACTTTGGTTGTTTTTTTTTTTTAATAGTATTTACCAATTTCTTTTTTAATTTTTTAAATTAACCTTTTTATGTTGTGTTGGGGTATAGTCGATGAACAATGTTGTGATAGTTTCAGGTGATCAGTGAAGGGACTCAGCCATACATATACATGTAGCCATTCTCCCCCTAACCCCCCTCCCATCCAGGTTGCCACATAACATTAAGCAAAATTCCACGTGCTAGAGAGTAGGCCCTTGTTGGTTATCTATTTTAAATAGGGCAGTGTGTACATGTCCATCCCAAACTCCCTAGCTATCCCTTCCCCCAACCCCACTTTGAATAGAAAGAATCTAAACCAAATATTGATAAAGGAAGAGAAGTCCAGGATGGGTAAAATGGTTATCAAAAGAGAATCTCATTGCTTTAAGCAAGGTCAACTTTCCAGTCGGGGCAAATTACATCTCTCTGAGTATTTGGAGTGCTTGCAAATCAGATCCCTAAACCACTCTTGAAGATGGAAAGATTGAAGGCAGGAGGAGAAGAGGATGACAGAGGATGAGCTGGTTGGATGGCATCATTGACTCGGTGGACATGAGTTTGAACAAGCTCTGGGAACTGGTGATGGACAGGGAAGCTTGGTGTGCTGTGGTCCATGGGGTCACAAGGAGTTGGACACAACTGAGCTACTGAACTGAACTGAAACCACTCTTGTGGATACTTTTATTTACTAGGAGAGGTGCTAGAGGCCTAAAGGCAGGCAAATGTGATCATAGGTTTCAAAAAAGGAAACAAGAGAGGAAGTGTAATGGACAGATCAGTAAGCTTGATATTGATTCCAAGAGGTAATCTAAAATGGTCTATTTGAAAAGGATGATTTGTTTTCACTGGATGGACCCAGTTTCATGGTCTTTGCTGGTTTTAGCAGAATGATAGCTCTAGGCAGCAAGTGAAATGTAGAAAAGCACTGGCTGAGGAGTTCCCAGACATTTGTGCAAAGCAGCATAATAATGACCAGCTGTGAAGGCAATGAGGGGGATTAGTAACTGGTTGATCCCGGCTGCCTGGAGGGCCCTGATTAATGATTAATAGTCCCTGAAGTATAGCCTCCAGGCCTGTGATAAAAGCTTCATGCTATACCTGGTCTGTAATTTTATTACACACTGACTTACATCACCGGTTCTCAAATGTTAGGGCACATCAGAATCTCTTGAGGGCAGGGGATGCTTGTTAAAATGTTGATTCCAAGTCTCCAGCCCTGGGCTCTGATTTGGCAGGTCTGAATGCATTTTTTTTTTTGATATTTGTTTTCCTTTTTTAAAAATTTTATTTGTTTTTAAATTGAAGGATAATTGCTTTACAGAATTTTGTTGTTTTTTGTCAAAGGCCTCAACATGAATCAGCCATAGGTATACATATACCCCCTCCCCTTTGAACCTCCCTCCCATCTCCCTCTGCATCCCACCCCTCTAGGTTGATACAGAGCCCCTGTTTGAATTTCCTGAGCCATACAGCAAATTTCTGTGGGCTATCTATTTTACATATGGTAATGTAAATTTCCATGTTACTCTTTTCCATACATCTCACCCTCTCCTCCCCTCTTCCCATGTCCATAAGTCCATTCTCTCTGTTTCTCCATTGCTGCCCTGTAAATAAATTCTTCAGTACCATTTTTCTAGATTCCATATATATGTGTTAGAATACAATATTTATCTTTCTCTTTCTGACTTACTTCACTCTGTATAATAGGTTCTAGGTTCATCCACCTCATTAGAATTGACTCAAAAGCGTTCCTTTGTATGACTGAGTAATATTCCATTGTGTATATGTGCCACAACTTCTTTATCCATTCATCTGTCAATGGACATCTAGGTTGCTTCTATGTTCTAGCTATTGTAAATAGTGCTGCAATGAACAATGGGATACATGTGTCTATTTCAATTTTGTTTTCCTCGATGTATATGCCTAGGAGTGGGATTGCTGGGTCATACGGTGGTTTTATTCCTAGTTTTTTTAAGGAATCTCCATACCGTCTTCCATAGTGGCTATATAAATTTACATTTCCACCAACAGTTTAAGAGCGTTCCCTTTTCTCCACACCCTCTCCAGGATTTATTGCTTGTAGGCTTTTTGATGATGGCCATTATGACCAATGTGAAGTGATATCTCATTGTAGTTTTGATTTGCATTTCTCTAATAATGAGCGATGTTGAGCATCTTTTCATGTGTTTGTTAGCCATCTGTATGTCTTCTTTGGAGAAATGTCTGTTTAGGTCTTTTTCCCACTTTTTGATTGAGTTGTTGGTTTTACTGGTATTGAGTTGTATGATCTGCTTGTATATTTTGGAAATTAATCCTTTCTCAGTTGTTTCATTTGCTATTATTTTCTCCTATTCTGAAGGTTGTCTTTTCATCTTGCTTATAGTTTCCTTTGCTGTGCAAAAGCTTTTAAGTTTAATCAGGTCCCACTTGTTTACTTTTGTTTTTATTTCCATTACTCTAAAAGGTGGATCATAGAGGATCTTGCTTTGATTTATGTCATCAAGTGTTCTACCTATGTTTTCCTCTAAGAGTTTTATAGTTTCTGGTCTTAAATTTAGGTCTTAAATCCATTTTGAGTTTATCTTTGTGTATAGTGTTAGGAAGTGTTCTAATGTCATTCTTTTACATGTAGCTGTTCAGTTTTCCCAGCACCATTTATTGAAAAGGCTATCTTTGCCCCATTGTATATTCTTGCCTCCTTTGTTAAAAATAAGGTACCCATAGGTGCATGGGTTTATTTCTGGGCTTTCTATCTTGTTTCATGGGGCTATTTTTCTGTTTTTGTGCCAGTACCATACTGTCCTGATGACCGTAGCTTCATAATATAATCTGAAGTCAGGAAGGTTGATTCCTCCAGCTCCAATCTTCTTTCTCAAGACTGCTTTGGCTATTTGGGATCTTCTGTGTTTCCATATGAATTGTGAAATTTTCTGTTCTAGTTCTGTGAAAAATTTCATTGGTAATTTGATAGAGGTCACACTGAATCTGTAGACTGCATTTGGTAGTAGAATCATTTTCACAATATTGATTCTTCCTACCCAAGAACATGGAATATATCTCCATCTGTTTATGTTATCTTTGATTTATTTCATTAGTGTCTTATAATTTTCTGTGTACAGTTCTTTTGTCTCCTTAGGTAAGTTTATTCCTAGATATATTATTCTTTTGTTGCAATGGTGAATGGGATTGATTCCTTAATTTCTCTTTCTGATTTTTCATTGTTAGTACATAGAAATGCAAGTGATTTCTGTGTATTGATTCTGTATCCTGCAACTTTGCTAAATTCACTGATTAGCTCTAGTAATTTTTTGATACTATCTTTAGGGTTTTCTGTGTACAGTATCATGTCATCTGCAGACAGTGAAAGCTTTACTTCTTCTTTTCCTATCTGGATTCCTTTTATTTCCTTTTCTTCTCTGATTGCTGTAGCTAGGACTTCCAAAACTATGTTGAATAGTGGTGGTGAAAATGGACACCCTTGTCTTGTTCCTGATCTTAGGGGGAATGCTTTCAGTTTTTCACCATTGAGAATAATGTTTGCTGTAGGCTTATCATATATGGCCTTTACTATGTTGAGGTAGGTTCCTTCTATGTCCATTTTTTGAAGAGTTTTAATCATAAATGAGTGCTGAATTTTGTCAAAGGTTTTTTCTGACTCTATTGAGATGATAATATGGTTTTTATCTTCAATTTGTTAATATGGTGTATCACATTGATTGATTTGTGTATATTGAAGAATCCTTGCATCCCTGGAATAAACCCAACTTGATCATGGTATGTAAGCTTTTTGATGTATTGCTGAATCCTGTTTGCTAAAATTTTGTTGAGGATTTTTGCATCTATGTTCATCAGTGATATTGGCCTGTAGTTTTCTTTTTTGGGTGTTGTCTTTGTCTGGTTTTGGTATCAGGGTGATGGCGGCCTCATAGAATGAGTTTGAAAGTATTCCTTCCTCTGCAATTTTTTGGAATAGTTTAGAAGGATAGGCATTAGCTCTTCTCTAAATGTTTGATAGAATTCTCCTGTGAAGCCATCTGATTCTGGGCTTTTGTTTTATGGGAGATTTTTGATCACAGGTTCAATTTCAGTGCTTGTAATTGGGTTGTTCATAATTTTTATTTCTTCCTGGTTCAGCCTTGGAAGATTGAACTTTTCCAAGAATCTGTCCATTTCTTCTAGGTTATCCATTTTATTGCCATATAGTTGTTCATAATAGTCTCTTAAAATCCTTTGTATTTCTGCATTGTTTGTTGTAACCTCTCCTTTTTCATTTTTAATTTTGTTGATTTGATTCTTCTCTCTTTTTTTCTTGATGAGTCTGGCTAAAGGTTTGTCAATTTTGTTTATCTTCTCAAAGAACCAGCTTTCAGTTTTATTAATCTTTACCATTTTTTTTCATTTCTTTTTCATTTATTTCTGCTCATATCTTTATGATTTCTTTCCTTCTACTAATTTTGGTTGTTTTTGTTTTTCTTTTTCCAGTTGTTTCAGGTGTAAAGTTAGGTTGTCTATTCAATGTTTTTCTTGTTTCTTGTATTGCTATGAACTTACCTCTTAAAACTGCTTTTGCTGCATCCCATAGGTTTTGAGTTGTCATATTTTCATTGTCATTTGTTTCTAGAGATTTTTTTATTTCCCTTTTGATTTCTTCAGTAACCTGTTGGTTGTTTAGAAACATATTGTTTAATCTCCATGAGTTTGTGTTTTTTACAGTTTTTTTCCTTGTAACTGATACCTAGTCTCATTGCATTGTGGTCAGAGAAGATGCTTACATAATTTCAATTTTCTTAAATTTACTGAGGTTTCATTTGTGACCCAAGGTGTGGTCTATCCTGGAGAATGTTCCATGTGCACTTGAGAAGAAGGTATATTCTTCTGCATTTGGATGAAATGTCCTGAAGATATCAATGAGATCCATCTCATCTAATATATCATTTACTTGTGTTTCCTTATCAATATTTTGTTTTGGTGATCTGTCCATTGGTGTGAGTGGGGTGTTAAAGTCTTCTACTAGTACTGTGTTACTGTCAATTTCTCCGTTTATGTCTGTTGGTGTTGTCTTGTGTATTGAGGTGCTCCTATGTTGGGTGCATAGATATTTACAATTGTTATGTCTTCCTCTTGGATTGATCCCTTGATCATTATGTAGTGTCCTTCCTTGTCCCTTGTCATACTCTTATTTTAAGGTCTACTTTGTCTGATATGAGGATTGCTACTCTAGCTTTCTTTTGCTTCCCATTTTCATGGAATATATTTTTCCATCCTCTCACTTTCAGTCTATATGTGTCTTTAGGTCTGAAGTGGGTTTCTTGTAGACAGCATATATATGGGTCTTGTTTTTGTATCCATTCAGCCAGTCTGTGTCTTTTGGTTGGAGCATTTAATCTGTTTTCATTTAAAGTAATCATTGATATATATATGTTCCTATTGCCATTTTCTTGACTGTTTGGGGTTGATTTTCTAGATATTTTTCTTCTCTTGTATTTATTGGCTATATAAGTCCCTTTAACATTTATTGTAAAGCTGGTTTGGTGGTATTGAATTCTCTTAACTTTTGCTTGTCTGTAAAGCTTTTTATTTCTCCATCAACTTTGAATGAGATCCTTGCTGGGTACAGTAATCTTGGTTGTAGATTTTTCCCCTTCAGTACTTTAAATATATCCTGCCATTCCCTTCTGGCCTGCAGAGTTTCTGCTGAAAGATCAGCTGTTAAGTGTATGGGGTTTCCCTTGTATGTTATTTGTTGCTTTTCCCTTTCTGCTTTTAATATTCTTTATTTGTGTTCAGTCTTCGTTAGTTTGATTAGTATGTGTCTTAGCATGTTTCTCCTTGGGTTTACCCTGTATGGGATTCTTTGCACCTCTTGAACTTGATTGACTATTTCCTTTTCCATGTTGGGAAAATTTTCAACTATAATATCTTCAAAAATTTTCTCATACCCTTTCTTTTTCTCTTCTTCTTCTGGGACCCCTATAATTTGAATGTTGGTGCATTTGATATGGTCCCAGAGGTCTCTGAGACTATCCTCAGCTCTTTTCATTCTTTTTACTTTAGTCTTCTCTTCAGAAGTTATTTTCACCATTTTATCTTCCAGCTCACTGATTCGTTCTTCTGCTTCAGACATTCTGCTATTGATTCCTTCTAGAATTTTTTTCTTCTAGAATATTTTTAATTTCAGTAGTTGTGTTGTTTGTCTCTGTATTTTTTAATTCTTCTAGGTCTTTGTTAATAGATTCTTGCATTTTCTCCATTCTGTTTTCAAGGTTTTTGATCATCTTTGCTATCATTATTCTGAATTCTTTTTCAGGTAGTTTGCCTATTTCTTCATTTATTTGGACTTTTGTGTTTCTAGTTTGTTCCTTCATTTGTGTAGCATTTCTCTGTCTTTTCATTATTTATTCATTTTTTTTTAAACTTACTGTGTTTGGGGTCTCCTTTTCCCAGGCTTAAAGGTTGAATTCTTTCTTCCTTTTTGTTTCTGCCCTCCTAAGGTTGGTCCAGTGGTCTGTGTAAGCTATGTATAGGGTGAGATTTGTGTTGAGTTCTTTTTGTTTGTTTCTCCTCTGATGGGCAAGGCTGGTAATCCTGGCAAGATGGTAATCCTGTCTGCTAATGATTTGTATTTTTGTTTTGTTTTTTGTTTAGATGAGGGGTCCTGCACAGGGTGCTACTGGTGGTTGGATGATGCCAGGTCTTGTATTCAAGCGATTTCCTTTATGTGAGTTCTCACTATTTGATACTCCCTAGTGTTAGTTCTCTGGTAGTCTAGCATCGTGGAGTCAA
The DNA here is from genome assembly GCF_910594005.1 of Cervus elaphus. NCBI lineage: Eukaryota > Metazoa > Chordata > Mammalia > Artiodactyla > Cervidae > Cervus > Cervus elaphus. The sequence goes on along the minus strand of NC_057848.1, from coordinate 42,373,171 downwards.
TGCTCCCACTCCAAAGGCTCAGGGCTTGATCTTTAATGAAGCCACTTTTTTCAGAGAACTCCCAATTCCTTCAAATTCCATCAGTCTGGTTACCAAATACTTTCTCCTGGCTTCTGCTGGTGGCCAGCCATCCCTTGGCTTAAGGCAGAATAACTCAAATCTCTGCCTCAGGACTCACATGGTGTTCCTCCTGGTTTGTGTCCACATTTTCCTTTTCCTCTCTCAGTCGGCCTGAATGTATTTTTAATAAGCATCTCAAGGTGATCCTGAAGAAGGTGCTCTGTGGATCTCAATTTGAACAAACAAAAACCCTAATGAATAGGAATGAACACAAGCAGCTCAAAATACTCTTTTTAAAGTGTGTATTTGGAGTTTCTCAGTTGACCAAAGGATAGTAAAGCCAAGAGTAGTATTTCCTTAGAGAGAGATCCCTGGGTCCTGAGACTGCCTTTTTTCTTGATTATGAGTGAGACTGAGAAAGTGTTTTTACCTTTGTTCTATATTATTTGAAATTTTTTTTTTTAAAAAAGCCCAGGACTTCTGCTTTCTAGAAGGTGGAATACATATTCTTTTTGCTATTTCTCTGGTGCAATACAACTAAAAACTCTTGACATTCTATATGAATCCACCATATGAAGACTCGGAAAGGTGGAGAGAAGAGCCCATCTAGGGATTTTAGGACCCAAGGAATGAGTTGGTGGTGAGTTCCGTGGGTTTCCTTTTTGCCTCATAGAGCCTAGACTTGGACTTGAAGAAGGTGGCAACCCAGAACTGGTAATGAATGCAGACATAAAAGCCCCAAGAAAAGCCTGCTTTCTTTAGCCAAAGACCAGAAAAGACAGCCTAGAATGACAGAAAATGTTTAGACAAAAACTGCTTTACTTCAGCTAAGCACTACAGAAAAAAAAAAAAAAAAATGTGGCCTCACCCCGATCCCCAGCAGCAAAGACCAAGTGGGAAGCTGAGATTTCCATCTCACCATGTTGTAATGAAGCACCCAAGCCGCCTGTCAGGGAGGCATCTGAGGAGGCGTGGAGGAGAGTGAAGACCTCAGTGCTGTCCAGCAGTAATGAGGCCACCTCCTCTCATGGTGTCACTAGAAACCACGTGGATGCCAGTGACAAAGCATCGATACCTCTAGGCCAGGGAGGTATCAGCAGAGCCTGAGTGGGGACATGGGGCTTGGAGCCCCACTCAGCAGCCCTCCAAGGTGTGAAAGGAAGCTCAGGGGTAACCTGGGCTTTTACCACTACCTGGTGGGACTATGACAGCATCTCCTCTTCCCCTGACAAATGTGTCAGAGGAAGCCAGCTAAGACAGAGCATTTACATAGGATCCAGAGTCTCATAATACTCCAAATGTCAAGGTTTTAATAAAAAATCACTCATCAGACCAAGAACCAGGAAGATTTCAAACAGGATGAAAAAAAAAATCAATAGACATTGTACTACTTTCTCAGGGTGGCCAAAACATAATACTAAAAACTGCATTGCTTAAAAACAAAAGAAACTTAGCGTCTCAGTTTTGGAGCCTAGAAATAAAAAAATCGAGATGTTGGCAGGGCCATTCTCCTGTTCAACCCATAGGTTTATTTCAATCACCCTATATTTAATAAACAATTGAATTTATCATGTAAAAACTCTCAGGAAATCTTCCGGCCCAGGTAGCTGCTATAATGTTACAAAGGGTCCGAGAGGAGTTAGCAACTGAACAACAATAGCAGGCACTACACTGTCTTGATAGCTGACAACTAGCCTGTACTTTGCCCAGATTGGCTAACTCCTAGACTGTACGTTGATGTGATTGGCTGACTCCTAGCCTGTACTTGGTCCAAATTGGCAGATTCCTAGCCTGTACATTGCCCTGATTGTCTGACAACTAGCCCATACTTTGCCATCATTGGCTAACTCCTAGACTGTATGTTGATGTGATTGGCTGACTGCTAGCCTGTACTTGGTCCTGATTGGCTGACTGTTAGAAGGTAGTTTACCCTGATTGGCTAACTATGACCCTGTACTTTGCCCTGATTGGCTGTGTACTAGGCTGTAGTTTGCCTGGATTGGCTGACTCCTAACCTATAGCTTGCTCAGATTGGCTGACTCCTAACCAGTTGTTTGCCCTGATAGGCTGACTCCTAGCCTGTAGTTTGCTCTAATTGGCTGACGGTTAGCCTATACTTTGCCATGATTGGCTGACTTCTAGGCTGTACTTGGCCCTGATACATTGACTCCTAGTCTGTACTTTGCCCTGAGTGGATGACTCCTAGCCTGTACTTTGCTGTGATTGGTTAGATGCTAGCCTGTATTTTGTCCCGACACTGCCAGTACTTTGCCCTATTGGCTTACTCCCAGACTGTAGCTTGCCCTGATTGGCTGGCTCACAGTCTGTACTTTGACCTGATTGGCTGACTCCTATCTGGTGCTTTGCACTGATTAGCTAACTCATAGCATGTACTTTGCCCTGATTGGTTGATTCCTAGCCTGTACTTTCTCATGATTGGCTGAGTCCATGCCAGTCGTTTTCCATGATTGGCTGACTCCTGGCCCTCTGATTGGATGACTCTTAGCCTGTAGTTTGCCCTAATTGGCTGACTCCTAGTTGGTACATTACCCTGATTGTAGGACTCCTAGCTTGTAGTTTGCCCTGATTGACTGACTGCTAACTTAAAATTTGCCATGATTAGCCGACTTCTAGCCAGTACTTTGCACTGATTGACTACTAGCCTGTACATTGCACTGGTTGGCTGATTCCTAGCCTGTTCTTTACCCTGATTAGCAGACTCCTAACTGGTGCTTTGCTCTGATTGGCTGACCACTAACCTATACTTTGCTGTGATTGTCTGACTCCCAGCCTGTACTTAGCCCACATTGGCTTTGTGCTAGCCTGTATACTGCTCTGATTGTCTTACTCCTGGCCTATACTTTGCCCTGATTGGCTGACTCCTAGCCTGAACTTTGCACTGATTGACTGACTTGAAGCTTGTACTTTGCTCTAATTGGCTGACTCCTAGCCTGTACTTTAATTGAAGATAGTAGGGAAAACCACTAGGCCAGTCAGGTATGGTGTAAGTCAAATCCCTTCTAATTATACATTGGATCTTAAGAATAGATTTAGGGGATTAGATCTGGTAGACAGAGTGCCTGAAGAACTCTGGACAGAGGTTTGTAACATTTTATAGGAGGCAGTGACTAAAACCATCCCAAAGAAAAAGACACTCAAGAAGGCAGAGTTGTTGTCTGAGGAGGCTTTACAAATAGCTGAGGAAAGAAGAGAAGCAAAAAGCAAGGGAGAAAGGAAAAGATATACCCAACTGAATGCAGAGTTCCAGAGAATAGCAAGGAGCTATAAGAAGACCTTTAATGAACAATGCAAAGAAGTAGAGGGAAAAATCAAATAGGAAAGAGAAGAGATCTCTTCAATAAAATTGGAGATATCAAGGGAATATTTCATACAAGGATGGGCACAATAAAAAAACAGAAACAGTATGGGCCCAACAGAAGCAGAAGATATTAAGAAGAGGTGGCAAAAATACACAGAAGTACTGTACAAAAAAGGTCATAATGACATGGATAACCACGATGGTATGGTCACTCACCTAGAGCCAGACATCCTGGAGTGTGACGTCAAGTGGGCTTTAGGACGCATTACTACAAACAAAGCTAGTGCAGATGACGGAATTCCAACAGAGTTATTTCAAATCCTAAAAGATGATGCTGTTTAAGTGCTGTACTCAATATGTCAGCAAATTTGGAAAACTCAGCAGTGACCACAGGACTGGAAAACATGTTTTCATTCCAATCTCAAAGAAAGGCAATGCCAAAGAATGTTCAAACTACCAGACAGTTGCACTCATTTCACATACTAACAAGGTTAAGCTCAAAGTCCTTCAAGCTAGGCTTCAGCAGTACATGAATGGAAAACTTCCAGATGATACAATCTGGGCTTCAAAGAGGCAGAGGAACCAGAGATCAAATTGCCAACAGTCATTGGATCATGGAGAAAGCATGGGAGTTCCAGAAAAACATCTACTTCTGCTTCACTGACTGCCCTAAAGCCTTTGATTGTGTGGATCACAATAAACTGTGGAAAATTCTTAAAGAGATGGGAATACAGACCACCTTACCTGTCTCCTGAGAAACCTGTATGTGGGCCAAGAAGCAACAGTTAGAACCTTACATGGATCAACTGACTGGTTCAAAGTTGGAAATGGAGTACAACAAAGCTGTATATTGTCACTCTGCTTACTTAACTTATATGCAGGGTACATCATGTGAAATGGCAGGCTGAATGAATCACAAGTTGGAATCAAGATTGCCAGGAGAAATATCAATAACCTCAGATATGCATATGACACCACCCTTATGGCAGAAAGCAAAGAGGAACTGAAGGGCCTCTTGATGAAGGTGGAAAAAGAGAATGGAAAAGCTGGCTTAACATTCAAAACACTAAGATCATGGCATCCAGTCCCATCACTTCATGGCAAATAGAAGGGGACAAAGTGGAGAAGCAGTGACAGATTTTATTTTCTTGGGCTCCAAAATCACTGTGGATGGTTACTGCAGCCATGAAATTAAAAGACGCTTGCTCCTTGGAAGGAAAGCTATGACAAACCTAGATAGTGTATTAAAAAGCAGAGACATCACTCTGCCAACAAAGGTCCACATTGTTAAAGTTATGGTTTTTCCAGGAGTCATGTACACATGAGAGTTGGTCCATAAAGATGGCTGAGTGCTGAAGTGATGCTTTTGAATTGTGGTGCTGGAAAAGACTCTTGAGAGTCCCTTGGATAGTAAGGAGATCGAACCAATCAATCCTAAAGGAAATCAATCCTGAATATTCATTGGAAGGACTGATGCTGAAGCTGAAGCTCCAATACCTTGGCCACTTGATGTGACGATCTGACTCACTGGAAAAGATCCTGATGCTGGGAAATAGTGAGGGCAAAAGGAGGTGCAGCAGAGAATGAAATGGTTAGACAGCATCACCAAATCAATGGACATGAATTAGAGCAAACTCTGGGAGACAGTGAAGGACTGGGAAGCTTGGTGTGCTGCAGTACATGGGGCTGCAAAGAGTCAGACAGGACTTAGTGACTGAACAACAGTTAAAGAACCACTCCTTGTCTTGCCCAACCCGTGGGAAAGGGAGGTGTTACTGCCTATTTAACCTAGCAGCCTTCTGTAAACCTGTTGTGCTCTCTGTCAAAATTATTTCCTGTTCTCTCACATTCTTGCTCTCTACTAGCTGATCTGTTAATTTCCCATTACATACTAATAACTGATAATTGTTTAATGTCATGATTTCCAGAAACACTTGCTTTTTAACAGGAAATTCCAATAGATAGAACTAGGAGAATAGAATTACTCCTCAAACCCAGAGTAATTCTGTCTTCCAGAAAGTAAAAGAAGAGGGAAAACTTCTCAATTTGTTTTATGAAGATAGTATTTACTTGATATGAAACCAAACAAAAATATCACATACTAAACAAAAAACTATACACCAATAACCCTCATAAATATAGATGCAAGGGTCCTTAACAAATATTATTAAATAGATTTCCACAGTGTATTAAAATAATCATGTGCCATGACCAAGTGGGGTTTATTCCAGGGATGCAAGGCTAATTCAATATTCAACAATTAATGTATGTAATCCACCATATCCACAGAAGAAAATTTGCATGATCATCTCAACTGATGCAGAAAAAGTGCTTTTTTTAAAAAAAATAAAGTGCAATACTCATTCAGAATAAAAACTCTCACTTCACTAGGAATAGAGGGGGGACCTCCTTAACTCGATAAAGAACATCTACAGAAAACTCCTGGAACTGTTACCTCACATGGCGAAAGAGACATTGTAGATGTTACTATGTTAGGAATCCTGAGATGGGAAGAGTATCCCGGATTATCCAACATAATCCAGGGGCCCTTTTATTTATTTATTTGACTCTGTCTGGTCCTAGTTGCATCATGCGGGATCTTTCATTGCAGTGCACGGACTCTCTAGTTGTGGCATGCACGGGCTCAGTAGTTGCTTTGTGGCATGTGGGATCCTAGTTACCTAACCAGGGATCGAACCCACATCCCCTACATTGCAAGGTGGATTCTTAACCAGTGGACCACCAGGGAAGTCCCCATCACAGGGGTCCTTATAGGAGGGAGACAAGTGGGTCAGAGTCAGAAAAGGAGATGTGATGATGGAAGCGGAGGTTGCAGTGATGTGCTCTGAAGACAGGGTAAAGGGTCACAAGCTAAGGAATGTGAATACTTCTGGAAGCTGGAAAAGACAAGGAAACAGATTCTCTCCTAGAGCCTCGAGAAGGAGTGCTGCCCTACAGGCATTCTGACTGTAGGACTTCTGACCTCCAGAACTGTAAGGAAAAATACATCTGTGTTGCTTTAAGCCACAAAATTTGTGGTAATTTGTCAGAATAGTGATGGGTAACAAAGGCAGAGAGGATGGTGTTTGCTGGTGCAAGTTTGAAAGGTGCTTTGCAAAGCCCTTGCTTGGCTCCTGCCTGGCTGGTTGATTCCCGGAAGATGGGAGGGATGCAGGTCCGAATTCACAACATATTTTCTATCTTTTTATGGCTCTTAGGTTGTGTTTCTCTGGATAAAGTTAGTTATCCTCCTCTTAGATGTGTGCTACTTGTGGGCAAGTTGAGTCAGCACACCACACAGGAGGACCTTGCCTGCTTAACAGGCAGGCGGTACTAATGCTTTGGAATCGTATAATATGTTGTGTGTGCATGCTCAGTCAGTCAGTCTTGTCCCACTCTTTGTGACCCCCATGGCTGTAGCACAAGAGGCTCCTCCGTCCATGGGATTCTCCAGGCAAGAATACTGGAGTGGGTTGCCAATCCCTTCTTCAGGGGTCTTCCTGAGTCAGGATCAAACCCGGGTCTCCTGTCTCTTGTATTGGCAGGCGGGTTCTTAACCACTAGCGCCACCTGGGGAGCCCTATAATACATCGGGATTTCTAAAAAGTTTCTGCATGTGATGCAAGCATCAACACAAATGGAAAATCTGAGAGTGGGAATTGTAGGAAGTCTTCAGAGGAAGCTGTAAAAATGACACTGAGTGAAGAAGGAGAATCCTTCCCAATTTGAGAAGGGCCAACTGCCAGGGAAAGGAAATGAGCTCTTCTTCCCCTGGAAAAATTGGTGAAGGCTCACAACCTTTAAATCTTGTCTGGAAAACAAGCCACTGTGTTAAAATTTGGTATTATTCTCCCTATCATGATTTCTCATCTCTCTACTTGGGAGAGGCCATTACTATCCACCATCCACAGACACCTTTCCTTGTGGCATCTTCCATAATGCCTGGTGCTGGGCTTTCCATTTATATTCACTGTACAGATATATAAGAAAATTTTAGTTTTTAAATTTGTTGTTTTTCCTCTTTTGCTTTTAGTCAGATGTACCTCAGGATGCTTCCCTGATGGCTCAGATGGTAAAGAATCCACCTGCAATGCAGGAGACCTGGTTTCAAACCCTGGGTCGGGAAGATACCCTGGAGGAAGGCATGACAACCCGCTCCAGTATTCTCCCCTGGAGAATCCCATAGACAGAGGAGCCTCATGGGCTACAGTCCATGGGGTCACAAAGAGTCGGACACGAATGAGCAACTAAAACTTTCAGTTTCACCTCAGGATGAAAAAGATGGCTTCAGCCCTCACTGTCAGGGTATCCCTGAGTGTAAGCTCAGTTCAGTTCAGTTCAGTCACTCAGTCGTGTCCGACTCTTTGCCACTCCATGAATCGCAGCACGCCAGGCCTCCCTGTCCATCACAAACTTCCGGGGTTTACTCAAACTCAAGTCCATCGAGTCGATGATGCCATCCAGCCATCTAATCCTCTGTCATCCCCTTCTCCTCCTGTCCCCAATCCCTCCCAGCATCAGGGTCTTTCCCAGTGAGTCAACACTTCACATCAGGCAGCCAAAGTATTGGAGTTTCAGCTTCAGCATCACTCCTTCCAATGAACACCCAGGACTGATCTCCTTTAGGATGGACTGGTTGGATCTCCTTGCAGTGCAAGGGACTCTCAAGAGTCTTCTCCAACACCACAGTTCAAAAGCATAAATTTTTCGGCGCTCAGCTTTCTTCACAGTCCACCTCTCACATCCATACATGACCACTGGAAAAACCATAGCCTTGACTAGACAGACCTTTGTTGGCAAAGTAATGTGTCTGCTTTTTAATATGCTATCTAGGTTGGTCATAACTTTCCTTCCAAGGAGTAAGCGTCTTTTAATTTCATGGCTGCAATCACCATCTGCAGTGATTTTGGAGCCCCCCCCAAAATAAAGTCTGACACTGTTTCCACTGATTCTCCATCTATTTCCCATGAAGTGATGGGACCAGATGCCATGATCTTAGTTTTCTGAGTGTTGAGCTTTAAGCCAACTTTTTCACTCTCCTTTCACTTTCCTCAAGAGGTTTTTTTAAGTTCCCTCTTCACTCTCTGCCATGAGTGTGGTGTCATATGCATATCTGAGGTTATTGTTATTTCTCCCGGCAATCTTGATTCCAGCTTGTGCTTCTTTCAGCCCAGCATTTCTCATGATGTACTCTGCATATAAGTTAAATCAGCAGGGTGACAATATACAGCCTTGATGTACTCCTTTTCCTATTTGAAACCAGGCTGTTGTTCCATGTCCAGTTCTAACTGTTGCTTCCTGACCTGCATACAGGTTTCTCAAGAGGCAGGTCAGGTGGTCTGGTATTCCCATCTCCTTCAGAATTTTCCACAGTTTATTGTGATCCACACAGTCAAAGGCTTTGGCATAGTCAATAAAGCAGAAATAGATGATTTTCTGGAACTCTCTTGCTTTTTTGATGATCCAGCAGATATTGGCAATTTGATCTCTTGTTCCTCTGCCTTTTCTAAAACCAGCTGGAACATCTGGAAGTTCACGGTTCATGTATTGCTGAACCCTGGCTTGGAGAATTTCGAGCATTGCTTTGTGAGCATGTGAGATGAGTGCAATTGTGCGGTAGTTTGAGCATTCTTTGTCATTGCCTTTCTTAGGGATTGGAATGAAAACTGACCTTTTCCAGTCCTGTGGCCACTGCTGAATTTTCCAACTTTGCTGGCATATTGAGTGCAGCACTTTCACAGCATCATCTTTCCAGATTTGAAATAGCTCAACTGGAATTCCATCACCTCCACTAGCTTTGTTCATAGTGATGCTTTCTAAGGCCCACTTGACTTCACATTCCAGGATGTCTGGCTCTAGGTGAGTGATCATACCATCGTGATTATCTGGGTCATGAAGATCTTTTTTGTACAGTTCTTCTGTGTATTCTTGCCACCTCTTCTTAATATCTTCTGCTTCTATTAGGTCCATACCATTTCTGTCCTTTATTGTGCCCATCTTTGCATGAAATGTTCCCTTGGTATCTCTAATTTTCTTGAAGAGATCTCTGGTCCTTCCCGTTCTGTTGTTTTCCTATATTTCTTTGCATTGACTGCTGAGGAAGGCTTATTATCTCTCCTTGCTATCCTTTGGAACCCTGCATTCAAATGGGAATATTTTTCCTTTTCTCCTTTGCTTTTCGCTTCTCTTCTTTTCACAGCTATTTGTAAGGCCTCCTCAGACAGCCATTTTGCTTTTTTGCATTTCTTTTCCGTGGGGATGGTCTTGATCCCTGTCTCCTGTACAATGTCACGAACCTCCGTCCATAGTTCATCAGGCACTCTGTCTATCAGATCTAGTCCCTTAAATCTATTTCTCACTTCTACTGTATAATCATAAGGGATTTGATTTAGGTCAAAGCTGAATGGTCTAGTGGTTATCCCTACTCTCTTCAGTTCAAGTCTGAATTTGGCAATAAGGAGTTCATGATCTGAGCCACAGTCAGCTCCCGGTCTTGTTTTTGCTGACTGTATAGAGCTTCTCCATCCTTGGCTGCAAAGAATATAATCAGTCTGATTTTGGTGTTGACCATCTGGTGATGTCCATGTGTAGAGTCTTCTCTTGTGTCTTTGGAAGAGGGTTTTCGCTATGACCAGTGCGTTCTCTTGGCAGAACTCTATTAGCCTTTGCCCTGCTTCATTCCATACTCCAAGGCCAAATTTGCCTGTTACTCCAGATGTTTCTTGACTTCCTCCTTTTGCATTCCAGTCCCCTATAATGAAAAGGACATCATTTTTGGGTTTTAGTTCTAGAAGGTCTTGTAGGTCTTCACAGAACCATTCAACTTCAGCTTCTTCAGCATTACTGGTTGGGGCATAGGCTTGGATTACCGTGATATTGAATGGTTTGCCTTGGAAACGAACAGAGATCATTCTGTCATTTTTGAGATTGCATTCAAGTGCTGCATTTCGGATCTTTTGTTGACCATGATGGCAACTCCATTTCTTCTAAGGGATTCCTGCCCACAGTAGTAGATATAATGGTCATCTGAGTTAAATTCACTCATTCTTGTCCATTTTAGTTCACTGATTCCTAGAATGTCGACGTTCACTCTTGCCATCTCCTGTTTGGCCACTTCCAATTTGCCTTGATTCATGGACCTAACATTCCAGGTTCCTATGCAATATTGCTCTTTACAGTGTCAGACCTTGCTTCTATCACCAGTCACATCCACAAATGGGTATTGTTTTTGCTTTGGGTCCATCCCTTTGTTCTTTCTGGAGTTATTTCTCCCCTGATCTCCAGTAGCATATTGGGCACCTACCGACCTAGGGAGTTCCTCTTTCAGTACCCTATCATTTTGCCTTTTCATACTGTTCATGGGGTTCTCAAGGCAAGAATACTGAAGTGGTTTGCCATTCCCTTCTTCAGTGGACCACATTCTGTCAGACCTTTCCACCATGACCTGACCGTCTTGGGTGGCTCCACACGGCATGGCTTAGTTTCATTGAGTTAGACAGGACTGTGGTCCTGTGATCAGATGGGCTAGTTTTCTGTGATTATGGTTTCAGTGTGTCTGCCCTCTGATGCCCTCTCGTAACACCTACCATCTTACTTAGGTTCCTCTTACCTTGGACGTGGGGTATCTCTTCTTGGCTGCTCCAGCAAAGCGCAGCCGCTGCTCCTTACCTTGGACGAAAGGTATCTCCTCACGGCCGCCCCTCCAGACCTTGAACGTGGAGTAGCTCCTCTCGGCCCTCCTGCCCCTGCGCAGCCGCCGCTCCTTGGATGTGGGTAAGCTAGTCCTAAGCTATCTGGGTTTCATTCACAACAGGGTTTAAGGAGTGAAGCTGGTGAGTCTTCTGAAGTGGCTTGTCCCTGTAAGTTCATACCAGTCAACAAAATCCTTGGCCTGTATGCCCACTTCCCCCGCCCCCCACTCCCCGCACCAGACTGCTCCTCCCACAGTCCCTTCCCATCTCAATAAACAGTTGTTGTTTAGTTGCTAAGTCATATCTGACTCTTTTGTGACCCCATGGATGTAACCCACTGGGCTCCTCTGTCCATGGGATTCTCCAGGCAAGAATACTGGAGTGGGTTGCCTCTCCTGTGGGTTGCCATTTCCTTCTCAGTGGATCTTCCTGACCCAAGGATCGAACCTGCATCTTCTGCATTGGCAGGCGGGTTCTTTACTGTGCAGCCACCAGGGAAGTCCATCTCAGTAAATAGCAAGTCCAATTTTCCAGCTTCTCATGCAAAGCCTTTTTCTCTCACATCAGACATCTAAATAATCAGCAAACCCTGTTGACTCTACCTGCAACATATATTCAGCATCTAACCACTTCTTGTTTCCCCCCTCTACCACCTGGATCAAAGCCACCATCACCTTTCTCCTTAATCATTGCATTAGTCTTCCACTTGGTCTTCCTTTTTCCATGCTTGCCTCCCCCCCGCTTTTTTTAATTTTCCAACACAGCTGCCACAATAACCCTCTTAAAAGTGGAAAAAAAAAAAAAAAAAGGTCGTCACATCTTGTCACTCTTCTTCTTATAACGCCAATGGTTCCCCATCTCCTTCTGAAGACAAGGTAAAGTCATGACCCCCAAGCCTCTGCACATATAGTCTGACTGCCAGATCCCTCTCTGACCTTGTTATCCACTTCTCTCCCCCTCCCTTCCTCAGTCCCAGCCCCTGGGCCTCCTCCCTCCTCATTGGACATAATAGATAGACTTTTACCACCTGGTCCCTTGCTCTCTCTGCTACCATGCTCTCCTGCCGCCCCGCCCCCCCCCCCCCCCCCCCCCACCCCGCCATGTATCTGCATGGCTCTTGTCTCATATCCTTCAGCTCTTTGCTTAAATATTTCCTTCTTAAGGAGTCCTTTTCTGGCCACCATTTCTATAATCACAATATCCCTTCCAACACCCCCATCTCCCCACTCCTTTTCCCTGTTTAATTTTCTTCCATAGCTCTATTCACCATTTCCATAGTATCTCTATCTATCTTTATATAGATTAATATTGTATAATATAATTATATATTGAGTATATTTTGTTATAGAAAGTATAATTTGTTAATTGTCTGCCTCATCCCCACCAAAGGTAAGTTTTCAAGGGCCGAGATTTTTCTCTGGTCATTGATGAATCCCCTCCCCATGCTTTGAACAGTACCTGTCATATAGTAAAGGCTAATAAATATTTGTTGGATGGATAAATTAATGAATTTTATATATTCCCCACAATCCAATCCCCCATTTACTATTCTCTCACCCAATTCTAGCATCACAAACTTCCACCCCTTTCATTGAGATAGGAATTCACATTGCATCTTAAGAACTGATGTCCCTGAAGATTAACCACTCCCCCCAGTAAAGGAGGAAGTTATCATTTTTGGCATATATCTTGGTTGGGGGTCAGGTGGACCTAGGTATGAGTACTGGCTCTGCCACTTGGTAGCTGCATATAAGACCCAAAGCAAGTTGCTTCACTTCTCCAAGCCCCAGCTTCCCCATGGAGAGTGAGACTATTGTCTGCCATCATAGGGTTGCTGGGAGGCCTGAAAGTAGGCATGTATTGCTTATGCCAAGAGCAGTGCCCACCACAAAGGTAGGATCATACTATACACACTGCTCTGCAATTTGCAGTCCCTGTAGAAACCAGTCTTGTACATATACCCTTACATACTGGTTCTTTATACACCTTTAATCACTATAGGATAGATTTCCAAAGTGGGGTTGCTGATCCCAGTGATATGTGCTTTAAAAATAGTAAATAAAGGGATTCAGATTATTTTCCAAAAACAGTTGTTAACAATTCAGACTCCTGCCAGCAGTGTCTGAGGATACTTCTTTCCCCACACCCTTACTAGTACCAGACTTTATCAGTCTTTTTAATTTCTGCCCATCTGATTAGGGGGAAAGTGTTTCTTGTGTTGATTTCCTTTATTTCCTTTATCACCTACCAAGTTGAACATCTTTTCATATGTATATTATTCATTTGTATCCCCTATTCTGTGATTGCTTTTCCTTTGTCCAGCCGTCTTTTAAGTTATTTATATTTTTCTTTTTTTTCTTTTGAACAGCTGCTTATTTATTTTGGGTTACCCTAGGCCTTCACTGCTGCGTGTGGGCTTTTTCTTGATTGCAGTGAGCAGGGGCTACTCTTTGCTGGGGTGCGTGGGCTTCTCATTGCAGTGGCTTCTCTTGTTGCAGAGCATGGGCTCTAGGTGCGCTGGCCTCAGTAGTTGGGGAACAGGGGCTCATTAGTTGTGGCTCAGGGTCTCTAGAGCACAGGCTCAGTAATTGTGGCACAGGGGCTTTAGTTGCCCTCAGCATGTGGATTTTTCCTGGACCAGGGATCAAACCCGTGTCCCTTGCATTGGCAGGCAAATTCCTATCCACTGTGCCACCAGGGCAGCCCTATATTTTCTTATAAATTTATAATTTGGGGATATGGAGAGTGACTGCTAATAGGTACAAGTTTCTCTTTGGGGGGTTTAAAATGTTCTAAAATTAGGTTACAGTGATCATTCCACAGTTTTGTAAATACACTAAAAAGCTTTGAATATATACACTTTAAACCAGTGAATTTTATGGTATATAAATTATATCTCAGTAAAGAAAATAAAAATGGACAAAATATTTGAAAACGTGACTTTAATGGCTGCATAAAATTCTCTTTTATGAACTTCACTGATGGTCCAGTGGCTGGGACTCTGCACTCCCAATGCAGGCGGCCCGGGTTTGATCCCTGGTCAGGGAACTAGATTCTACATGCTGCAACTAAAACCTGGTGCAGCCAAACAAATAAATATTTTAAAAATCTTACAGTCATCTCTAAGACACACCTGGGAAAACATTTTAAAAAATGAACAAAATATTTGAAAACATGACTTCAATGGATGCATAAAATTCTCTTTTATGGAATTATAATATTTTATTTAATCACTTCTAATTACTTCTAATTATTTCAAAGATTTCACTTGTAAAAATTCTGATGAATATCTTTATACATAAAAATCTGCTTTTTCTTAGGATATATTTTTAGATGGGAATTATGGGGGGAAAGCATGATTTCTAACAAAAATTAGAAAAAACAGTTGACAGTGATTCCATGTCAATCTGAACACTTTGGAGTTTTCCTCTGAAGTTCAGAATGCCATATTCAGTACTTCAGAACTATTGTTGGCAAGGTCCCTCCTACTATGGTGACAACAATTGCCACTATCATTGAAGTTAGAAAACAATGTGTTTTGGTCATAAAAAAATATAAAGTGTACTTCTTGCTTTATTACCAATAGCTTAATTGTTATAAACTGATTGCTAGAAAAACAAAATGAGAAGCAAAATTGCTTTCTCTGGCTCAAATCCATGGGGAATAGAGGCTAATTTTAGCGTAATTTTTGACAAAAACAGCAGTGACTTTGTTGGCTTCATTTACTACTGTTTCATACCACCTTCACATCTTGTTAACATATACTGGAGAAAATGCAATAATAATAATAATAATAATAGATACTCTTGACTAGTGATTATAAGGTCCTTCTCTGGACAGAAAAGAAACTATCTTGGTTGATCATGCTAAATTAGAAGAAAGAAATTCACCCAGAAGAACCATGAAGGAAAGAGCTTATATTTCCTACCTGTTCTCTAGCCCACCCTCAACCCAAGCCCTTCCTCCATCATCAGATCTTTAGATTTAGCTGGACAAATTGATTGATGGTAGTTGGTGTATTGATTTCCAGGACGCTACCAACACTTAAGAGAAGAGGCTCTGTCCCATAATTTGAAGTTTTGGGGGCTACGGGCAAGAATCCTGGATTTTAGCCCTGACTCTACTATTTATCTGTTATGTGACTTTAGACAAACTTTCCCATCTCTAGTTGATTTCTAAGGGTCCTATCAACTCTGATATGCTCTGGTTTTAAGGAACAATAGAATTAGATCTCTTTCATTAAGGAGTAGGGCAGGAAACAAATTTGGGAGTTGAAGTCAGAAGAAAGAAATCGAGGGACTTCTCTGGCAGTCCGGTGGTTAAGACCCCGCGCTTACAATGCAGGGGACATGGATTCAATCCCTGAGCAGGGAACCAGGATCCCACAGGCCACGTGCAGTGGCCAAAAAATAAAATATTTTTTAAAAAAGAAGAAAGAAATTGAGTCATATCAGAAATCTAATATGATGTAGGATATCTTATGTTACGTTCTTCAGGTCATCATCAAAAGAATACATGAAAAACATTATTAAAAAATATAACTCTTTACATTTACTAAAAATCATGTAACCATAGGCATACAATGCTGGATTTTGTAATATGTAAACTATACCTTGTAATATGTAAATAATACATATTTGTATTTAGTAAAAATCATGTAAATCACATTAACTAAATGTGATTTAGTAAATCACATTTACTAAAAATCACTTAATCATAGGCATACAATGCTGGATTTTGTATTATGTAAATAATCCTTTGTAATACATAAACAATACTTTGGCCACCTGATACGAAGAATGGACTCATTGGAAAAAAACCCTGATGCTGGGAAAGATTGAAGGAAGGAAGAGAAGGGGATGACAGAGGATGAGATGGTTGGATGGCATCACCGACTCAATGGACATGAGTTTGAGCAAGCTCTGGGAGTTGATGATGGACAGGGAAGCCTGGCGTGCTGCAGTCATGAGGTCACAAAGAGTTGGACATGATTGAGCGACTGAATGGAACTGAACTGAAACTATACCTTGATAAAGTCTTAAAAATACATATTTGATTGTAATTTTATCTCCAAAAAATCATGAATAGGGTCTTCCCAGGTGGCTTAGCAGTAAAGAATCTGCCTGCCAAGCAGGAGACATGGGTTTGCTCCCTGGGTCAGGAAGATCCCCTGGAGAAGGAAATGGCAACCCACTCCACTATTCTTGCCTGGGAAATCCCATGGACAGAGGAGCTTGGCGTGCTACAGTCCATGGGATTGCAAAAGAGTCGGGCACAACTTAGTGACTAAATAACAACAATAATCATGGATAGGGTGTATGAAATCATGTGATTTGAGAATCTGCTCATTTACTTGCATGCGTGAACATGAGTGAGAGCCAAGGAACATGTTGATAGTCTTGGGAGTTTTGTTGGCACAGAGAAGCTGCTGGGCTCTGGGGAGACTGAGGGAGCTAAAATGTCATTGTCACAAGGGAGGCAACTATTGATTTCACTGACAAACCCTGTAATTATGGAACACAGTACCTAGTTACATTAATTAGAAGAGAGTGAGAGTGGAGTTGGAGGCCCTGCTGGCAGGAGAGAGGGAAAGTGTAGATCAGTCTTCTCTAAGGTGTGTCTAGAGTGTGCAGGGAGTGGAGAGAGGGGAAGCTGGAAAGTAGGTTGAGCAGAAACCAGTTTGAAGTTCTCCATGAGAAAGGCACAAGATTTACTACCTGAATTGCATGTATATTAAATAAAGTCATATATTTAAAAATATTTTAAAAATGTAAAGCACTGTATAACTAAAAATATTTTTAACAGGTAATACAGGTATATGGTAAAAATTCAGTTGGTATAAACAAATGGTATAAAGAGATAGTGAAAAGGAAGTCTCCATCCCATCCTTGTCACTCATTTGTCTTTCCCAGGAACATTCATCATTTCTAATTTTTGTGTATCACTCTGGAGATATTCTATTATCCTATGCATATATAAATATATCACAAATGATAGGGTACTATTGACACTGTTTTTTCCCTTTTTATCTGTTTTAATTTAGCAATATAGCTTGGAAATCACTCCTTATATTGATTTGTCTTATTCTTTTCTCAACATCTATATAGTACTTCCTTATACTGCAGTTTATTTAACCAGTCCCTTGTGAAGAACATTTAATTTGTTTCAATGACATCTGGTTTATTTTCTTAAAGTTCACCACCAAACAGCAAAACCAATTCCCAACATGGTGTTACTGATGAACATTTTGGATTTTTCTCTCTTTGCTTTCTGTTTAATATACCAATTTTTTAATTTGTATTTTTCAGCAATAATCTTGGTGTACCCAAGACATTAAAAAAAAACTGTATTGTAATGATGCAATAAAGAGCTGCAGGTAAATCCCAGGACAAATCACTTCCAAACAACTGAAAACCAGGCCAGATCGAGTCTGCCATGCTGGGCAGAGGTTCCTACCAATTCAGGATCCACTTTGGAAGCAGAGCTCAGTCTTCAGGAACACTTCTTTGAAGGAGAAGAACTCAGAGAGCTAGTACAATAGTGTAGAAAGATCTCAGGGTCTGGAGTCAGAAGAATTGAGTTCCACTCCCAGTTTTGCCACTAACTAGCTGTATGTCCTTGGGTAAGTCACATGGTGGGAGGTTCAGTTCTTCCCCATGTGTTAAGTAGGGGCAGAAATTTCAAGCCCATAATGCTGTTGTAAGGATGGGATGAATTAACCGCATTTCATAAGTGCTCTATTATTTTTATTATATAATATATACTATATAATAATATTTATAATTATGTGTTATACTTTATAATATATATTATAACTACATACAATATATTATTTAATGTATATAATGTAATATATAATGTACAATGTATTATAATTATATATGAATATATACTATATTATTATATAGTATACATTAATTAATTGTATTATATATATTATATATGTTATAATATATGAAGTCAATATGATAATAAAATATACAATATAATATATAAGATATAATGTAATATATAATGTTTTGTTTATAACTAATTATAATATATATGAATACTTATTTATATTATATTATATTATAAGCAACAGTTAGAACCAGACATGGAACAATGGTTAAAAATTGGGCAAGGATGAAAAAAAAAATAAAATAAAATAAAATTGGGCAAGGAGTACATCAAGGCTGTATAGTCTCACCCTGCTTGTTTAACTTATATGCAGAGTACATTATGCAAAATGCCAGGCTGGAATCAATATTGCTGGGAGAAATATCAATAACCTCAGATATGCAGAGGACAGCACCCTTATGGCAGAAAGGGAAGATGAACTAAAGAGCCTCTTGATGAAGGTGAAAGAAGAGAGTGAAAAATCTGGCCTTAAACTCAATGTTCAAAAAACGAAGATCATGACATCTGATCCCATCAATTCATGGCAAATAGATGGGAAAAAAATGGAAACAGTGGCAGATTTTATTTTCTTGGGCTCCAAAATCTGCAGATGGTGACTGCAGCCATGAAATTAAAAGATGCTTGCTCCTTGGAAGAAAAACTGTGACAAACCTAGACAGTGTATTAAAAAGCAGAGACATCACTTTGTTGACAAAGGTCCATATAGTCAAAGCTATGATTTTTCCAGGAGTCATGTACAGATGTGAGTTTGGACCATAAAGAATGCTGTGCATGAGTGCGTGCTAAGTCTCTTCAGTCGTGTCTGACTCTGCAACCCTATGGACGGTAGCCTACCAGCCTCCTCTGTCCATAGGATTCTCCAGGCAAGAATACTGGAATGGATTGCCATACCCTCCTCCAGGGAATCTTCCTGACTCAGGGATCCAACCCTTGTCTCAGGCATCTCCTGCCTTAGGAGGCAGGTTCTTTACCACTAGTGCCACCTGGCTAAGTGTGGTAGAACTCATGCTTTCGAACTGTGGTGCTGGAGAAGACTCTTTAAGAGTCCCTTGGACAGGGACCACAGCTTTGTCTAACTCAATGAAACTATTGAGCCATACCATGTAGGGCCACCCAAGATGGATGGGTCATAGTGGAGAGTTCTGACAAAACATGCTCCACTGGAGAAGGGAATGGCAAACCACTTCAGAATACTTGCCTTGAGAACCCCATGAACACTCAGTCAGTTCATCTCTCAGTTGTGTCTGACTTTTTGCCACCCCATGAACTGTAGCACGCCAGGCTTTCCTGTCCATCACCAACACCCGGAGCATGCTCAAACTCATGTCCATTGAGTCAGTGATGCCATCCAACCATCTCATCCTGTCTTCCCCTTCTCCTCCTGCCTTCAATCTTTCCCAACATCAGGGTCTTTCCCAAGGAGTCAGTTCTTCGCATTAGGTGACCAAAGTAATGGAGCTTCAGGTACAGCATCAGTCCTTCCAAACAATATTTAGGACTGATTTCCTTTAGGATGGACTGGTTGGATCTTCTTGCAGTCCAAGGGACTCAAGAGTCTTCTCCAAAAAAAAAAAAAAAAAGTCTTCTCCAAAACCACAGTTCAAAAGCATCAATTCTTTGGCACTCAACTTTCTTTATAGTCCAACTCTCACATCCATACATGACTACTGGAAAAACCATAGCTTTGACTAGACTGATCTTTGTTGGCAAAGTAATGTCTCTGCTTTTAATATGCTGCCTATGTTTGTCATAGCCTTTCTTCCAAGGAGCAAGCATCTCTTAATTTCATGGCTGCAGTCACCATCTGCAGTGATTTTGGAGCACTCAAAAAAGTCTGTCACTGTTTCCATTGTTTCCTCATCTATTTGCCATGAAGTGATGGGACTGCATGCCGCGATCTTAGTTTTCTGAATGTTGAGTTTTAAGCCAGATGTTTCACTCTCCTCTTTCACTTTCATCAAGAGGCTCTTTAGTTCTTCTTTGCTTTCTACCATAAGTGTGGTGTCATCCTCATATCTGAGGTTGTTGATATCTCTCCTGGCAATCTTGATTCCAGCTTGTGCTTCATCCAGCCCTGCATTTCTCATGATGTACTCTGCATATTAGTTAAATAATCAGGGTGACAATATACAGCCTTAATGTACTCCTTTCCCAATTTGGACCAGTCTGTTATTTCATGTCCAGTTCTAACTGTTGCTTCTTGACCTGCATACAGATTTCTCAGGAGGCAGGTAGGTGGTCTGACTGATACACACAGTCAAGGGTTTTGGCATAGTCAATAAAGGAGAAGTAGATGTTTTTCTGGAACTCTCTTGCTTTCTTGATGATCCAACGAATGTTGGCAATTTGATCTCTGGTTCCTCTGGCTTTTATAAACCCAGTGTGAACATCTGGAACTTCACGGTTCATGTACTGTTGAAGCCTGGCTTGGAGAATTTTGAGTATTACTTTCCTAATGTGTGAGATGAGTGCAATTGTGAGGTAGTTTGAACATTCTTTGGCACTGCCTTTCTTTGGGATTGGAATGAAAACTGACCATTTCCAGTCCTGTGGCCACTGCTGATTTGCATAAACAGTATGAAAAGGCAAAAAGATATGACAATGAAAGATGAACTCCCCAGGTCAGTAGGTGCCCAATATCTTACTGGAGAAAAGTGGAGAAACAACTCCAGAAAGAAAGAAGAGACGGAGCCAAAGTGAAAACAACGCCCAGTTGTGGATGTGGCGATGGAAGCAAAATCCGATGCTGTAAAGAACAGTATTGCATAGGAACCTGGAATGGAATGCTATGTCCATGAATCAATGTAAATTGGAAGTGGTCAAACAGGAGATGGCAAGAGTGAACATCAACATTTTAGGAATCAGTGAACTAAAATGAACCAGAATGGTTGAATTTAATCCAGATGACCATTTTATCTAGTACTGTGAGCAAGAATCCCTTAGAAGAAATGGAGTAGCCATCATAGTCAACAAGAGTCTGAAATGAAGTACTTGGGTGCAGTCTCAAAAATGACAGAACGATCTCTGCTCATTTCCAAGGCAAACCATTCAATATCACAGTAATCCAAGTCCATACCCCAACCACTAATGCGAAAGAAGCTGAAGTTGAACAGTTCTGAGATGACCTACAAGACCTAGAACTAACACCAAAAAAAGGATGTCCTTTTCATCATAGGGGACTGGAATGCAAAAGTAGGAAGTCAAGAGTCAAAGAGTAAAAAAAAAAAAAAAAAAAAAAGAAGAGTCAAAGAGTTTAACAGGCAAGTTTGGCCTTGGAGTACAAAATGAAGCAGGGAAAAGGCTAGCAGAGTTTTGCCAAGAGAATGCACTGATCATAGCAAACACCGTCTTCCAACAACACAAGAGATGACTCTACACATGGACATCACCAGATGGTCAACACTGAAATCAGATTGATTATATTCTTTGCAGCTGAAGATGGAGAAGCTCTATACAGTCAGCAAAAACAAGACCAGGAGCTGACTGTGGCTCAGATCAAGAACTCCTTATTGCCAAATTCAGACTTAAGTTGAAGAAAGTATGGGAAACCACTAGACCATTCAGGTATGATCTAAACCAAATCCCTTAAAATTATACAGTGGAAGTGACAAATAGATTCAAGGGATTAGATTTTATAAAGTGGCTGAAGAACTATGGATGGAGGTTTGTGACATTGGACAGGAAACAGTGACCAAGACTGTCCCCAAGAAAAAGAATTGCGAGAAGGCAAAATGGGTGTCTGAGGAGGCCTTACAAATAGCTGAGAGAAGAAGAGCAGCTAAAGGCAAAGGAGAAAAGGAAAGATATACCCATCTGAATGCAGAGTTCCAAAGAATAGCAAGGAGAGATAAGAAGTGATCAATGATTCCTCAATGATCAATGCAAAGAAATAGAGAAAAACAATAGAATGGGAAAGACTAGAGATATCTTCAAGAGAATTAGACATACCAAGGGAACATTTCGTGCAAAAATGGGCATGGTATGGACCTAACAGAAGTGGAAGATATTATGAAGAGGTAGCAAGAATACACAGAAGAACTATACAAAAAAGATCTTAATGACCCAGATAACCACAATAGTGTGGTCATTCACCTAGAGCCAGACATCGTGGAGTGCAAAGTCAAGTGGGCCTTAGGAAGAATCACTAGGAACAAAGCTAGTGGAGGTGATGGAATTCCAGTTGAGCTATTTCAAATCCTAAAGGATGATGCTGTGAAAGTGTTGCACTCAATAAACCAGAAAATTTGGAAAACTCGGCAGTGGCCACAGGACTGGAAAAAGATCAGCTTTCATTCCAATCCCAAAGAAAGGCAATGCCAAAGAATGTTCAAGCCACCACACAATTGCACTCATCTCACACACTCACAAAGTAATGCTCAAAATTCTCCAAGTGAGGCTTTAACAGTATGTGAGCTGAGAACTTCTAGATGTTCAAGCTGGATTTAGAAAAGGCAGAGGAATCAGAGATCAAATTGCCAATATCTGTTGGATCATAGAAAAAGCAAGAGAGTTCCAGAAAAACATCTACTTCTCCTTTATTGACTATGCCAAAGCCTTTGGCTGTGTGGATCACAACAAACTGGAAAATTCTTCAAGAGACGGCAATACCTGACCACCTTACCTGCCTCCTGAGAAATCCTTATGCAGGTCAAGAAGCAACAGTTAGAATCAGACATAAAACAACGGACTGGTTCCAAATTGGGAAAGGAGTATGTAAAGCCTACATACTGTCACCCTGTTTATGTAACTTATATGCAGAGTACATCATGCGAAATGCTTGGCTGGATGAAGCATAAGCTGGAATCAAGATTGCCAGGAGAAATATCAACAACCTCAGATATGCAGATGACACTACCCTTATGGCAGAAAGCAAAGAAGAACTAAAGAGCCTCTTGATGAAAGTAAAACAGGAGAGTGAAAAGCTGGCTTAAAACTCAACATTCAAAAAACAAAGATTATGGCATCCAGTCCCATTACTTCATGGCAAATAGATGGAGAAAGAAGGGAAACAGTGAGAAACTTTATTTTGGGGGGCTCCAAAATCACTGCAGATGGTGACTGCAGCCATGAAATAAAAGACTCTTGCTCTTTGGAAGAAAAGCTATGACCAACCTAGACAGTGTATTAAAAAGCAGAGACATTATTTTGCCAACAAAATCCATCTAGTCAAAGCTATGGTTTTTCCAGTAGTCATGTATGGATGTGAGAATTGGATCATAATGAAAACTGAGTGCCAAGGAATTGATGCTTTTGAACTGTGGTGTTGGAGAAGACTCTTGAGAGTCCCTTGGGCTGCAAGGAGATCCAACCAGTCCATCCTAAAGATCAGTCCTGAATGTTGTTTGGAAGGACTGATGCTGTAGCTGAAGCTCCAATACTTTGGCCACCTGATGTGAAGAACTGACTCATTGGAAAAGACCCTGGTGCTGGGAAATATTGAGGGTAAGAGGAAAAGGGGGTGACAGAGGATGAGATGGTTGGATGACATCACCAACTCAAAGGACATGAGTTGGAACAAACTCCAAGATGTAGTGAAGGACAGGGAAGCCTGTCGTGCTGTTGTCCATGGGGTCATGAAGAGTTGAACATGACTTAGGAACTAAACAACAATATATTATATATAATATTATATAAATTATATACATGCATTAATGCAAATAATGTTATATAATTATTAAAATAACAATATAATATTAATCAATATACACTATAATGTAATTAATTAAAATATGGTATATAATACAGATGATTATAGGTTATAGATTATAACTATTATATATATTATATATATATTATATATACTATATGTATATAGTATATATAGTATAATATAGTATAATATATGATAATTATGTATATTATATGTTATACAATATAATTTTAACATATGTTATATATAATTATATTTTGTGATATATTAATAATTATATTATAATGTATTTAATGTCATTATATAATATATATCATGTTTTAAGTTACATATGTAATATAGCATAGTAGATTATATACTATATATCACATATATTATATATTATATTATATATGTCACATGTCATATGTATTATATCATAATTATGTATTATACATAAAGTATATGTGTAATTTATATAACACTATATATTATACAATGTATCATATATTATATATTGATAACAATTATAGAAATAATACATATTAATTCAACAAATTTCTTTAAGAAACAGAGTCATAAAACCAGAATAGCTAGAGCTCCTGGCAGAGGAAATGTATATATGTGCACAAATTTCAACCTAAACGCTAAAAGAAGGGCTGAGGAAGACATAGCTCCTTCTTGACTTTATATGTCCTAATTCAGGACTTAACAAAGGGTATCCTTTTTGAAAAAGTTCCTGTAGATCTACAATTTAAATGTACGTTCTTGTCACCAAATTGGATAGCATACTGCTGTTCTTTAAAACAGATACTTTCTCTTTCCTCCTTTACAGTTTTCTGCATCATAACTCACTGACCAAAGATTGAAGCCCATAACTGTCAGTAAGCATGAAAGAGGGTTTGCATTTTAAGGGGAAAATACTCTCTATTTGGGTGCTTCCTTGGTGTTAAAGAATCCACTTGCTAATGCAGGAGACGCAGGTTCAGTCCCTGGGTCAGGAAGATCCCCTGGAGAAGAATACATCCCAGTATTCTTGCCTGGGAAATCCCATGGACAGAGGAACCTGGCGGGCTATAGTCCATGGGGTCATAAAAGAGTCATAAACGACTTAGGGACTTAAAACAACAATAACAAGCTCTCTATTTAGACATGCCGGTTCAGAGAAACCCAGCAGATGGTTTTAAGAATTGAACCATTTGACATTTCATTGGGATGAGACCTAGAAACAGTACTAGAAAGAAAAAACCAATGAGCATTCTATGAGATGAGGAAAGGACAGGGTGAAGGAGAGAGACTAGAGTATAAATTGATGTAAGATTTTTGGAGGATAACTTGACAATATATATGTTAAAAATCAAACTGCACACATTGGAAAAGGTCAGTTTTCACTCCAACCCCAAAGAAGGGCAAACCTGTCATGCTGCAGTCCATGGGGTCACAAAGAGTCAGATAGGACTGAGCGACTAAACAACAACTGTCCTTTTGCCTAACCTTCCTGAAAAATCCAGTCCTAAAGCCATTAGGTGAGATGCAGCAAGGTAGACATCCATGGTGGGGAGTGTTGTGGGGTGCAGACTGGGGTCTTGGAGATCCAACAGGGTGAGGACGTGTCCCTGCAGACTGAGTCTAAACAAGTGGATGCAGGTATTGTCATGGAGGAGCAGCCTGATGTGAGGAGTCAGAACCTGAGAGGGATGAAGAGGAAATCTATGTAGGGGAGCAGCTGGTAATGGAGAATGAGAGGCCCCAAGCAAGGGAAGCAGACATAGTATCAGGAGAGTGACAATGGAAATGGGAGATTGGTTACTGTGCTAGTTACCTATTTCTGCATAACAATTTACTCCCAAACTCAGTGACTTAGAACAACAAACATTTATTTTTTAATTTTAATTTTTTAAGTTATTTAGTTTTGGCTGTGTGGGATATGGGGATCTTTGTTCCCCTGCTGCTGCTGCTGCTAAGTCGCTTCAGTCGTGTTCGACTCTGTGCGACCCCATAGACGGCAGCCCAACAGGCTCCGCCGTCCCTGGGATTCTCCAGGCAAGAATATTGGAGTGCGCTGCCATTTCCTTCTCCAATGCATGAAAGTGAAAAGTGAAAGTGAAGTCGCTCAGTCGTGTCCGACTCTTTGCAACCCCATGGACTGCAGCCTACCAGGCTCCTCTGCCCATAGGATTTTCCAGGCATGAGTACTGGAGTGGGTTGCCATTGCCTTCTCCATTGTTCCCCTACCAGGGTTCAAACCTGTGCCCCCTGCAGTGGAAGCATGAAGTCTTAACTACTGGGAACTCCCAACAAATATTTAGCATATCAGTTTTGTGTGTCAGGAATCTGGGCACAGCCTAGCTGGGTTCTTCTGACTCAGAGGCTCACAAAGCTCCCGTTTGAAGTTTCAACTGAGGGAGAATCTGATTCCAGGTACATTCATGTTACTGTTACCAGGATTTAGTTCCTCATGGGCTGTTGACTGAGGGCGTCAGTTCCTCCATGCTTGTTGCTTAGAAGCCTCCCTCAGCTCCTTGCCATATGGGCCTCTTTATAGGGCAGTTAGGTTCCCTGAAAGGAAGAGAAAGAGAGAGAAAGAAAGAGAGAGAAAATTAGAGAGAATTCAGAGTCTTCTTGTAACCTAATCTTAGAAGTGACATCTCATAATTTTTGCCATATTCTATCATTAGTAGTGATTAACTAGATTGAGCTCACATCCAAGGGGAAGTGATTACACAAGTGAATGAATACCACTGGGCAGGGATTCTTGAGGGCCATCTTAGAGAAAGATATCCATTCTATCCAAAGTGACCTATAGATTCAATACAATCCCTATTAACACCCCAATGGCATTTTTTAAAATAGAAATAGTAAAGCAATCCTAAAATTCATATGAAACCACAAGGGATCTTGAATACCCAAAGCAATCTTGAGAAAGAAGGAAAAAGCTGGAGGCATCCTACGTCTTGATTTCAAAACACATTACAAAGGGACAGTAATTAAAACAGTATGGTACTGGCATAAAAATAGACATATACACCAGGGGAACAAAATTGAGAGTCCAACAATATATCAACATACGTATAGTCAACAAGAGTACACAATGAGGAAAGGATGAGGAAAGGATGGTCTCTTTGACAAATGGTGTTAGGACACAGGGAATATAGCTAATATTTTGTAATAACTTAAGGGAAAAAAATAAAAAGAAAAAATCTTATAAACATCAAAAAAATAAAATAAAGCAGTAAAAAATAAAAATTAAAACATTGAAAACAAAAAAATAAAAACCCAAATGGTGTTGGGAAAATGAGACATGCAAAAGAATGAAATTGGGCCCTTGTTTTACAGCATACACAAAATCAACTAAAAATGGATTAAAGATTTAAGTGTAAGACCAGAAACAGCAATTCTTAAAAAAAAAAAAAAAAGACATAGGGGAAAAGTTTCATGACATGGGTCTTGGCAGTCATTTCATGGATATGACATCAAAAGCATAAGGAACAAAAGCAAAAATAGACAAATGAGACTACATCAAACTAAAAAGCTTCACCACAGCAAAGAGTCAAAAGACAACCTATGGAATGGGAGAAAATATTTGCAAACCATATATCTGGTAAGGGGTTAATATACAAAATATATGAGAAACTCCTACAACTCAACAGCAAAAAAAAAAAAAAAAATCAAATAATCAAATTATAAAGCAGACAAAAGACTTAAATAGACGTTTCTTCAAGGAATATATACAGGCTGTTAAGGCGTGAAACAACAGAGGGTGGCGCTGGCGGCGCTGGCAGCGGGGGCTCGGCTGGGGTGCCAGCTGAAAGGGCTGGGGCCGACGCGCGGACAATGGACAGTGGCCGGGCGCTCGTGGAGCCGATGAGAGGCGGTGGAGGCCGAGGCGGATGTGCCCTGTGTTCCAGTACGTGGGCGAGCATGTGACTCACACCGACCGAATCTTCCTGCGGGGTTTCAGCTTCTCCCGGGCGCTGGGTGTGCTCCCTTCGTGCTGGCCAGCCACGGACCCCAGCCCCGTGCCGCAGGATCCAGGCCGTGCCCTACCGCCTGGAGCTGGGCCAAACGATTTCATCTGCTGCCTGTGGTTATGGATTCACGTGGCTGTCCTCTAAAACCAAGGATATTATGAAAGTTTGGGGTATGAGGCTCAACAAGATTCTCAGCTCAGATTTCACAGGAGCTGGAAAGATAAAATGAGGGGATAAGAGTCTGTTTTGGAGCCCTCGCCTGTGCCACTGCTGCTGGACAGGCCTCAGGAGATGCGGGTGCTGCAGGTCTCCTGTGGTCGAGCCCGCTTGCTTGTCCTGACAGATGGTGAAGGAGTCTTCAGCATGGGGAGTAATTCTTATGGGCAGTGTGGAAGAAAGGTGGTCGAAAAAGAAATTTATAGCGAAAGTCACAAAGTCCATAGGATGCAGGACTTCGATGGACAGGTGGTCCAGGTCGCCTGTAGTCAGGACCATAGTCTGTTCCTGACAGATAAAGAAGTGTATTCTTGTGGCCGGGTCACAGGTGTGCAAACAGGTCTGGGTCACTATGATATCACCAGCACGCCCACAAGCTGGGCGGAGAACTTGCCAGAGTGAACGTCGTCCAGGTGGATACCTATGGGGACTGCTACCTGGCCGTGTTGGCCGGTGGGGGCCTCTTCAGGTGGGGGAACTCTGAGTACCTTCAGCTGGCCTCTGTCACTGACTCCAGACAGGTGAACATCCCCCTGGTGCTTGCCCTTCTCAGGAGTGATGTGGGTGAAGCAGGCTGTGTGTGGCGGGACAGGCTGCGCTGTATTAAACAGAGAAGGACACGTTTTCGTCTGGGGCTATGGAATTCTTGGGAAGGGACCAAACCTTCTGGAAACCGCTCTTTCAGAAGATTCCACCCACTCTCTTTGGCCTGTCGTAGTTCAACCCAGGAGTCCAGGTTTCCTGCATTCGCTGCAGACTCAGCCACTTTGCTGCCCTGACCAACAGAGGAGAGCTATTTGTGTGAGGCAAGAACATCCAAGGGTGCCTGGGTGGAAGACCAGCACTTTCCATGGCGGGTGACTATTCCTGGGGAGCCCGTGGATGTGGTGTGTGGTGTGGATCACATGGTGACTCTGGTCAAGTCCCTCATCTGAACCTCTTCCTCGATCCTTTGGAGCCTCAGGACCACTTGGCCTGCTCAGCAAGGGCGGCCGCGGGGCTCTGAATGGGGTCGAGAGTGTCAGGGTCCTCCATGCAGCCTGGAGATGGGCGACCAGAAGTGCCGGAGTTGGTCCCTGCCCTTCCAGCCCAGGGTGAGGCGTGCTGTGCAGATGCTGCCCTTATCCACCAAACCCAGAGCTGAGTGGCCCTGGCAGGTCGAGGATGATCAGCTTATCTTGGCTCCTTCCAGGGGATACACGGTGGCTTCTGGTGTCACATCTGGTCTTCAGAGATCTTATTCACTCAGCCATCTCTGCGTGCTGCTGGCATACAGTGGACAGCCCTGCATGGGGGTCCTTCCTGGAAATGCCAGTGGGCGCCAGCCTGGGACCCTGTGGACCCACAGCAGTCACACGCATTGTAGCCCTTCTTACTGCCTGGCTCAGAAGACTTGAGAGGCCCCCTCGGGAAGAAGAGTGAGGCCAGATATTTATGGGCCAAGGGTTTTGAACACAACTGGTGAAAGCTTGGCTGGAGTGCTTGCCTTGGAGAAGGAAAACTTAGAAATGGTGAAAAACATATGCCTTAGTAATGTAATGTGTCCTTTTCTTTAACAGCATCTTTTAAGTCTGTTTTGGAATAAAGTCTGTTTTCTGCCTTTTCTTTTTTTTTAAGGAATATATACAAATATATGAAAAACTGTTCAACATAACTAATCATGTGTTGTGCTGTGCTTGATTGCTCAGTCGTGTCCAACTCTTGGCGACCCCATGAACTATAGCCTGCCAGGCTCCTCTGTCCATGGGGATTCTCCAGGCAAGAATACTGGAGTGGGTTGCCATGCCCTCCTCCAGGGGATCTTCTCCACCCAGGAATCGAACTGGGGTCTTCTGCATTGCTGTAACTCTCCCGCTGAACTACCTGGGAAGCCCAACTAATCATGATGGAACTGCAAATCAAAATTACCTCACATCTGTTAGGATGGCTATTATCAAAAAGACAACAGATAAGAAGTGTTGGCCTGAATGTAGAGAAATTGGAATCCTTGTGCTCTTTTGATGGAATGTGCAGTCATTATGGAAAACAGTATGGAGTGTCCTCAAAAAAAAAATAATATTAAGTGCCATATGATCCTGCAGTACCCCCTTCTGGCTTTGTATCCAAAAGAATTGAAATTGAGATCTCAAAGAGGTGTCTATTTTCCCATGTTCACTGCAGCATCATTTAAAATAGCCAAGATATAGAACAAATGGTAAAGAACACTGCCTGCAATGCAGGAGACCTGGGTGCAATCCCTGGGTTGGGAAGATCCCTTGGAGAAGGAAATGGCAACCCACTCCAGTATTCTTGCCTGGGAAATCCCATGGACAGAGGAACCTGGCATGCTAGAGTCCATGGGGTCCCAAGGAGTTGGACATGACTGAATGACTAACTCTTTCACTTTCAAGTTGTAGAAATGGCATAAGTATTGATTGATAGAAGGGATAAAGAAAATGTTGCACACATATGCATATACACACATATACAATGGAATATTATTCAGCCTTAAAATATAATGAAATCTGCCATATGCAACAGCATGGGTAAATCCTGAGAACATTATGGTAAGTGAAATAAGCCAGTCACAGGACAAATACTGCATGTTTCTACTTAGATGAGTATCTAAAGTAGTCAGCAGGCAACCCACTCCAATATTCTTTCCTAGAGAATCCCCATGGGCAGAGGAGTCTGGTGGGCTACAATCTGTAGGGTCGCAAAAAGTCAGACACCACTGAAGTGACTTAATGTAGCATGGTACTTAGGAGGTCATCTAGATCTTTGTTTGAATCAGGCAGGCTTAATTTTAATTAGCTATTGCACCTTGAGCAAATTACCCTTTCTATGCCTCAGTTTCCTCTCTAAAATGGGGGTAATCATGCTTGTCTCACAAGGTATACCAAGAAGTAAATAAAATTTTGGCTGTCAAGCAATGTAACAGTGCTTGGCACATGATAAGCAGCCAATAAATGGTAGTTATTATTAAAAATGAAAAAGAAACCTCCCAGTTCAATTGCATAAGGGTAATTGATAAAGTGAGAAAATGTGTTCAGAATAATAGAAAGTTTCCTCATTATCATAAATTGTTACAAATATGGGAAGGGAGAAAGCTAGAATGAATTTTATGGTGTTGCTTGGAATATAGCAGAGTGAACTCATGGCCAGAGAGATAGAGATATAAAATCTGTGAGTATTGTGTGTGTTTGTAAGCATGTGAATAAAAGTATGTAAAAGAAGCTTCTAGAGAGTCAGGGAGCGGCAGCACAACAATAGCATTATCTATACCTAGTGCCCAGATTTGGCTTCCAAATACTATTTTCCACGAAAGAGAACCAAGGCGTCTCAGAACAATGGCTGGTTTCAGGACTGGATAAATGAAAGTATAAGATGAACCTGGACTATCTTGTACCAGAAAATAAGGAAGTGTACAAAGAATGATAAGGACACATCGAAGGGACACAAAAGCCATCTTGAAGGGGTCCCCAGTCGTCAGATCAAGGATCACTTGGGCATCAAAGTAAGCAATGATAGTAATGGATTATAACCCATTGAATAAAATAAGAAGACATAAGTCTATACTGATATAAATAAACAGATGAATAAATTGACAGTTTGATGAGAAGTGGAAAATTTGCACAGTCTCAAAGGACTTCTCCACAAAAAAATTAATTACAAAGAATAATTACAGCGAAGAAGCCTGGCACATATCACTTTAGTTAAGCGATCAGAGTGAATGTCACCAGTAACAGGATACACTGAAATCACACTCCACCTGACAGAATGAAGCGTACAGTGTCACTTCTGTCATAGGCCTGACAAAGATGTGTAACATGAATCTAATCATGAGCAAACATCAGGCAAACCCAAATTGGGGGACATTCTTCAAAACAACCAGCTTGGAGTTTTAAAAAATTCCCAGGTCTTATATGTAAAACAGATAGCTAGTGGGAAGTTGCTGTATAACACAGCTCAACCTGGTGCTCTGTGACGACCAAGAAGGGTGGGATCGGGGGAGTGGAAGTGAGGTTCAAGAGGGAGGGAGTATATGTATACTTATGGCTGATTGATGTTGTTGTATGGCAGAAACCAACACAATACTATAAAGCAGTTATCCTCCAATTAAAAACAAAATTTTAAAAAGTGCCGAGGTCTTAAAAGTCAATGAAGGACCAAGGAACTCTTTCACAATGAAGGAGATGGAGGAGATGTGACAACTAAAAGCACCATACGGGTCTGAACTGGATTCTTTTGCCATCACAGACCCATTGGGGACAACTGATGAAACTTGAATGGGACCTGAGGATTCGATGTTAGTATTCTATTAATGTGAATTTCCTGATGATGATGGTGGTATCATAGCTAGATAGGAAAATATCCTTGTTGGTTAAAAAAATATACACAATATGATTCAGGGATGATGGGGCATAGGCTGGTGACTTACTCTCAGATGGTTCAGGAGGAAAAATCCAGGACATTCTGTATTGTATTTCCAACTTTCCTGTAAGTTTGTGATTGCTTCCAAAAAATAATAATAAATAATGAAAAGACTGTCATGATCATGAAAGGCAAAAACAGTCTTAGGAACTTTTGGAGGCCAGGTGGAAATGATAAATGCAATGTCTGATCCTGAATTATATCCTGGAACCACCCCCCCCAACTCCTGCCAGTTCTTTTTGATACAGAAATACTATTTGTACAATAGGAGAACTATGAATATTTTCTGTAGGCTAGATAATACTATTTTATCAATATTAATTATCTGATTTTAATAGTTGCACTGTACTTATGTAAGAGAAATATTTTGTTTTGTTCTGAGAGATACATGCTCAAATATTTAGGGTTAAAGGAACATCATGGCTAAAATTTACTCCCAAGTGGTTTAGAAAAAAGAGAAATATGCATATATATTGAAAGGAAGTGATAAATTAATAGACTATTAACAATAGAGGAAGCTGGATGAAAGGAACATGGATGATCCTGCAACTTTTTTGGTAAGTTTGAAATTATTTTATAATGAAAAGTTACCCCAAAAGCACATACACCTTTTTTTTTTACTATTTTAAATCAAAAGCATTAATATATTCACTGAAAGATACCAGTTGAAACTTTTGAAATCTGCACCTCCCCCTCAAAAAATAGCACATACACTTTATCCTGGCAATTCCTTTGCTAAAAGTACCTCACATGTATATAAAGATATGTGGGTGTTTATTGCAGCATTATTTGAAATACCTGAAGACCAGGGTCAAACTGTCCGTTGATAGAGGTTTTTCCACATTACAAAGCACTATGTAACTGTTAGAAATAAGGAGGAAATCACCTTACATACATTAGAAGAACTACTGTTAAAAAAACAGGAAATAATAACTATTGGTGAACATGTAGAGAAACTGGAACACTTGTACAGTGTTGTTGAGAATGTACAGTCACTCAGCTGCTAGGGAAAATAATATAAAGATTCCTCAAGAAAATTAAAAATAGAATTATCATGTGATCCAGTAACCCCACTGCCAGATTTGTATCCAAAAGAAGTGAAAGCAAGTTCTCAAAGAGATGTTTGTACATCCACGTTAATAGCAGCACTATTCACAATAACCAGGAGGTGGAAGCCACCCAAATGGCCACTGACACATGAATGGATAAGCAAAATGTGACATATACTTACAGTGGAATATTATTGAGCCTTAAAAAAAGAAGGAAATCTTGTCACATACTGCACAATGGATGCAGCTTGAGGGCATTTTGCTAAGGGAAATAAGCCAGTGACAAAAAGTACTGTATGATCCCACTTCTATGAGGTATCTAAATTCATACAAACAGAAAGTAGAATGGCTGTTATCAGGGGCTGGGGGAAGGAGAAAGAGGAGTTGTTGAATGGATATAAAAGTTCAGATTTGCAAGATGAAAAAGCTGTTGAGATCTGTTTCACAAACAATGTTGATCTACTTAACACTATTGAACTATACACTTAAAAATGGTTGAGATGATACATTTTACATTGTGTCTTTTGTGTGTGCTGTGTACTCATTTGCTTCAGTCCTGTCTGACTCTTCGTGACCCCATGAACTGTAGCCCACCAGGCTCCCCTGTCCGTGGGATTTTCCAGGCAAGAATACTGGAGTGGGTTGCAATACCCTCCTTCAGGGGATATTGCTGACCCAGGGATCGAACCTGGGTCTCCTGCATCTCTGCATTGCAGGCAGATTCTTTACCTCTGAGCCACTGGGGAAGCCCTATGTGTCTTTTAACCACAATAAAAAAGGAGTAAGTCTAGATGTTCTGCTACGGAAACATCTCCAAAAAAGATCATTAAGTTAAAAAATAAGGTGAAAATAACATGAATACTCTGATTCTGTGTGTGCCTGCCCATATGTGTGTGTGTGTGACTGAAAAAGAGGATGTATGTTTGCATTTGCCCTTAAAAATTCTGGAAGGCTACGTAAGAAGCTGTCGACAGTGAGTGAGGCTGAGGGTTAAAGAGGGAAAACTATTTCTACTTTTTCATTTTACTTTTTAAAGTCTTCTGTACTGTTTTTTTTTCACCACTTTCACACTTATATTTACAGTAAATGTTTAGCATTTTTTACTGGAGCATAGTCACATTTAACATTTTAAATAATGGCAAGTAATGGGCCCAGGCATTGCTCTAAGCACTTACATGGAGTAGCTTATTTAATCTGGAAAATAACTCTATGAAGTAGGTCCTTTATTAGTATTATTGCCGTTTTATAGAGGGGGAAATGGAGTCTCAGAGGGGTTGAATCCCACCATTTTAACCACTACTCTATGCCTCTATGCTGTCTATAAAAAGGAGTCATTCTTCCTCCTTTTGTTAAAGACACACTATATATACACATACATATATTATATATTATCTTTAACAAACACAATACACACTCATTAAGGGTAAAAAAAAAAAAAGCTAATGTGAAGGGGAAAATCTAACCCTGGATTCTGCCAGCTAAAGACCAGCCTATTAACCTTTTGGTGTATGGCCATCCAGTCTTCAGCATATGGACCATTTCCTAGCCTAGTTGAGATTATATTGTACATAAAATTTTGTATTCTGCCTTTCTTCCACTCCATATAATGTTATTTTCCCTTTAAACATCTCAAGTCCTCTTATAAATAGTCATAGTGAGTGTTTTTAGAGCTGGTAATGAGGGCCCCAGATTTACGTTAGGGAAAAGAAAGAGCAATAAAATCTTTGGAAAAGAAAAGCATGGAAAATAGTTGGGAAGAAAAAAGTGTGAGTCTGCAGTTACTAAGAAATGGCTTCCGTTTACTTGTTCATGAGTGTGAAAGTCTAGATTCTATTTTTTTCTTCTTTCTGGATCTTTATTATATTTTTATCTATTCATACTTGGAAAGTTTGGTTGGGGTCAGTATGCCTAAGTGACTGTGTCTGGGAAACAGGCTGACATTTTGGAAATTTTTCCAGGAATCCAATTTTAGGAAAACTGGAAAACCAAAAGTAGATTATTGCGGTCTTAAGCTACTAAGAGAAAAGGCTATAATGATGGTGAATTCTAGAGTATTATTACAATATTAGACCCAAAGTACTGAGACTGTCTAGCCCAATTCCCCTTTATTTTACAGGTAGAGAAGCCAAGCCCCAGAGAAGTAAAATCAACCACCTAGTCCACACAGCTATTAAGGGCAGAGCCTGCACTAAATTTAGGTCTCCTATTTCCTAGGCCACTGTTTTATGAAACTTCCGAAACCCTTTAAAATCAATTAATTAATCCTTGTAAGAACTCAGGGAAGTAGGTTAGTGTTACTTATTCTGACTTTAGAGCTATTTACTGGAAAAGTGATTAGGTGTCTGGAAGCCCAAACTGATTCTACTGTAATTAAACAGGTTTTTAATCACTCCAAAAAGAGCAAACTATTAAGTAGGCTTATCATCTTAAGAATTAGCTTTCAGTTTCTTGCACAACCAGTTTAAAGATCATCACTTTCACCTGGCATCTTAAATTCCTTTTATATTAGGCGTAAAGCCTGTATTTTGGCGGTAAGATTAAGCAAATGCATAGCCCTTAGATTGGCTGCTTCTCAGTGCCCCTCTAGTCCTCAGTGAATGAAGGAGTGGGGGAGAGGGAGGGTGTCACTAGTGGACTTGCATAAATTATTAGAATGCATCTATTTGCCTGTTGGTTTTCCTTCCAAATGACTTCCTTCGGCTGCAATTTCTTATCGGCCCTTTTGCTGTGTGGAATAAGCAGCGGACACAATAGATTTCTTTATGTAATTTATTGCAGTAATTATTGTCTGAATATGATAAAATTGTTTGCCAAAGCCGACTTTAATTAAAGTTTGCAGAGAAGATTCTTTAATCATGAAAGGAAACAAGTTGGAATGTTGAGTTCACAATTGGAATCCCAGTGGTTGTATTATAGCTTAGCAAGTAAGTGAGTTTGGAGTTCAGGGCCCCTTGTCTTTCCTTTCTCAGATTGTCTTGCTTCTAGTATTCACTGCTCTCATGCTGCCTGCTTCGGCATTCCACCAGAGCTTGTCCTTTCCAAAACGTACCTCTAGTGCCAAAATTATTTCCTGCCACTGTGAAAATGCCCAGGCCCCCAGTTCCTTGATCTCACTAGCAGGAGATGGGGGATTAGAGACAGGGCTGAAAGAAACCTTGGAAAGCAAATTATTTGAATTTATTGATTGGGAAACCGAGGCTAGAGTGGCATGGTTACTTGCTGAAAGTTAATAGCAGAGCTGGAGTTCGAATTCATTAAGGAGTGATGTAACCAAGATGAACCTTCGCTTCCTCCCCTGTGAAAGGGAAATCAGGATATTTACTGAGGTTATACTATGAGGATCAAATATGGCAAAATAAATGAAAATGCTTTGAAAACTCCTGTTCATGTTGGTTGTTCTTGTTCAGTCGCTAAGTCCTGTCTGACTCTGTGACCCCGTGGACTGCAGCACGCCAGGCTTCCCTGTCCTTCACTATCTCCTGGAGTTTGCTTAATTTTTTAAATTAAGCTCTGCTGCTTACCTTATGCTAAGGGTTAATAACTAATAAATGTTAGCATTTGGATCTTCCAAAAGGGACCTGCATTTTGAAAGAGAGGATCCCAAGGATACATCTAAGCCTGGAGGGAAAAAATGGACAGAGAAGCATTTTGGGTGCCCCTCAAAGCACTTAGCCAGGCAAAGCCATATATTTAGGAGTAAGAACAAAACCTGTTTTCAGAGGCCAGGGAGCTAAGAACTTTGTAAAGAACCTGAAAAACTGCCCACACAGTCATTCTAGCATCTAGGGTGGGGTTTGATTACATTAGCTTAAAAGGCCCCTTTAATACTGAAGTTCTATAATTGTGTGATTCCAAGTGATTCATTTTTATAACGTATAGCTTTTCTTCAGACACCATAATTCAAAAAAATAACATGAATCCCAATGTTCATTGCAGTGCTGTTTACAATAGCCAAAACATGGAAGCAACCTAAATGTCCATCAACAGATGAATGGATTAAAAAGATGTGGTGTATATATATATACACACATACACACACATATATACAGATACACACACACACACACACACACACACACATAATGGAACATTATTACTTGGCCATAAAAAAGAATGAAATAACGCCAATTGCAGTAACATGGATGGACCTAGAGATTATTATATTAAGTGAAGTAAGTCAAAGACAAATATTATATGATATAACTTATATGTGAAATCTAGAGAAATAATACAAATGAAATTATTTACAAGACAGAAAAAGATAGACATAGAAAAGAAACTTATGGTTACAAAAGGGTAAAGGGTGGAGGGATAAATTAGCAGTTTGAGATGAATAGATACATACTCCTATATATAAAATAAACAAGGACTTACTGTGTAGCGCAGGGGACTATATTCAACATATTGTAATAACCTATAATGGAAAAGAAAGTAACACAATATTATAAATCAACTTCAATTAAAAAAAAAAAGACATCAGAGTGTTGCAGGTCAGGATTAGGAGTGTGGGAAGCAGGTTATTCTAGACTTTGTACCAAAGGCAAAGAAGTGTTGGAGACCATGGATCATTTGAAAAACAACAGGGAGTTTTTGACCTGAAGCGTACAGTATTCTGTGGTGGAGGTGGAACCACTGGAAATGAGGCTGAGGCCAGATCCCCAAGGATTTGATATATGCTTTGCCATGGGTTTTGGATCTTATCCTGAAAGCAAAGGAGAGCAGAAAAGAAGTAAAAAAGGATTTGAAGCTGGGATGGGCTTTGAAGTTAGAGTGTGGTGGTATGATTATATTTGTGTTTAAGGACAACTCTGACTTCTGGTGTAAAATGAATGAGGAGAGGAGCTTTGAGGGGCCAGCCAGGAGGGTGCAAGGCTAGAGGCAAGGGGCCCCTAGAGGTTAGGAAGCTCTTTGGCAGTTGTGCAAACAGGATGGGAACCAGAGCAAGGCAGTTAGGTAGCAAGCAGGAATGTAGAGATATTTAGGACAGAATGAGCAGGCAAAGAGGCCTCCATAGAAGCGAGTGAAATTTTTTTAAAAAAAAGGAGTGAAATTAGCACCCCCCCCCCAATCAAAACCCGATGACATTTACCAGCTAATGAAGTAGAAAACAGTCTTGTGATAGCAGCAGAAGTGAGATATAGCCCCCGGGGTGAGTTGACAATAAATCTAATATGCATCAACCATGTGAAATGGCAGTCAAGAAAGCAAATGCCATCCTTAAGAAGCTAGAGAAGAAGAATCTAGTGTCTGGACAAGGGACAAGACAGTGCAGAAGGGTCTGTGCCCTGGGGTTGCAGGGGGTGGGAGGGAGGTTAGACCCAGTTTCAACCTTCTACTTTTGAAAGATATAAAGGAATTGGCTTAAACTGAAAGCAGAGCCTTGAACCTGGGTCTCTGGAGCAGACTCTGCTGCTGCTGCTACTGCTAAGTCACTTCAGTCGTGTCCGACTCTGTGCGACCCCATAGACGGCAGCCCACCAGGCTCCCCCATCCCTGAGATTCTCCAGGCAAGAATACTGGAGTGGGTTGCCATTTCCTTCTCCAATGCATGAAAGTGAAAAATGAAAGTGAAGTCGCTCAGTTGTGTCCGACTCTTAGCGACCCCATGGACTGCAGCCCACCAGGCTCCTCCGTCCATGGGATTTTCCAGGCAAGAGTACTGGAGTAGGGTGCCATTGCCTTCTCCGGGAGCAGACTCCAGTCTGGTAGAATTGTGGGACCAGATTTGTCTTCAAATTGTTGGACCACCATTGGGAAGAGAGGCAAATTTGGTTTTGTGTGAAGTTACCAGGGGGCGGGTTTCACTTAGCCTCAAGCTATGAGGCAGAGACACAAGCAGCGGTCTGTCGGGCTAGTGGGTTCTTGTCACTGCAAGGTGTTCAGGCTAGACGGCAGGGACCCTGTATGTGGGAAAAGAAAACCAAAAACCCAAAGCGAAACCAACCAGTGCGAGGGTAGAGTCAGTCGATGACCTTCGAGGTCCCTGCTGACCCTGTGATGTGTAAGTTCTGGCCACGCGGATGCACATTTCTCAGCAGTCTTGCCTCAGGGATGAATGAGGTGCAAGGTACCTCTCCCGATCGCTTTCTTATATTACTTTATTCAAAGCAACTGGCTCGCGTGGCGGTCTGCAGACCAGGTGAGTCGCAGGTTCTAAATCGCTGTAACTCGTTCAGGGGTGGGGGGTTGGGGGAGCCCGGGCAGAGCCTTGCAATCCTCAGGAGCAACCGCACCGTGGGATAAACTTTGGCTCTGGCTCTGCCGCACGAGAGGGGCGGGGTTACTTG
This sequence comes from Cervus elaphus, assembly GCF_910594005.1. Lineage (NCBI taxonomy): Eukaryota > Metazoa > Chordata > Mammalia > Artiodactyla > Cervidae > Cervus > Cervus elaphus. The sequence continues at coordinate 42,333,636 of NC_057848.1, read as the reverse complement.
AATTGATTCTCAGGAGAAGGCGATTGGCCCCCGGGGAATCCAAGGGGCGGGACTAGTCTATTGTTGCCATTGGTCCTGAGCGCAAGTTGAGGGATGGCAGCGAGGGGGGCGGAGTCCACGAGGGAAGGCAATTGGCTAGGCTAAAGCCCACCAAGGGGAGCGGGCTGGCAGGCGGGCGAGCCTGAAGCCGGGAGTCCGCAGCCAGTAGCCGGGAGGCGGCTGCGCGAGCTAGCCGGGGCCTCGGCGGGGCGAGGGGCGCACGGGGCGTTGGCACCGGGACGCGCGCTTGCGTCGCCGACTTGGATGCGGCGGGGACGCTTCTGCGCCCCGTGCGCTCGACGCGAGCCATTCAACAGCTGGCCTCGGGGGCTACAATCGTAGGGAGCGACTGGGAGCTTTGCCGGTCGAGACTGCGGCGATTGGAAAGACGCGGCGGCAGTAGCGGCAGCCGGGGTACGCCAGCAGAGACTCGGGTGGAGACGCAGCAGCACCCCAGGATCCCGGTAAATGCCCTCTGCTCTGCTTGCAGAGCGGCAGCCACGTCCCGCTGCGTATCGGCGGGCCGGCCGGCCTGGCCTACGGGAGCTGGGTGCCTGTAGACAGGGCCACGCGGGACCCACGGCGGGGATTGGGGAGGGGATGCTCAGGAGGCCTGGGTCGCTCCGCCTGCCCCTGCAGAGTCAGGGTTTCCAGAGATGCGCCGGGGCTCTTCCCCTGGTCCTCTCCTTTCACCCTAGACCTTGCCGCACCTCCCCCGACCCTGGCGCCGCACTAGGGTCGGCTCTGGCACCCACGCCAGAGCTCTCTTCGGCCGCCGAGGTCACTCGAGGCATTCCCCTGGGGTATGCTGACAGTGGCGTCTCGCTAATGGGAACTAAGGGTGCCCTCTCCGGTACCGTCCACAGGCCAAAGGCCGGGTGCTCAGCTTCCCCCCCGCCGCGCCCGCCCCGGCTCCGGTGCACTCCTCCAATTAACCAGCAGCCGGGCCCCGCCGCCCCCGCCCCCCTGTGACCCGGTCCTGGGCTTCAGGGATTTGTCAAGAGTCTCGCTTGAGGTTTCCAGCGCGGGTGGAATAAAACTGTCCCCAATCTGACTGGTGCGACAGGGCCCACCCATGGCACGGGGTTCTGAATTTGGGTTGGGGGCCGCGGGGCCAGGGCAGAGCAGCTTGGAGAGGCCCAGGCCGTAGGAGAAACCGCTGTCCCCGAACGTGGAGAAGTCCGGTAGTCTTGGTGCGTGGGACTCGCCTCTTCTTTACACGTGGTCTCCTGCACTTGGAGATTTTCTTTAAAGCCAACCGTTACTGGAGAACTTTTGAATGTTGCTAACTCCGAGGAGTGAGTTTTATTGGAACACTGGATTCCAGCATGAGGACTGGTCACCCTTTTGACTTTTCCATTTTCTCCTGCATCTTGTCTAGATTGGGACTAAGGTCTCAAAGATCAGGCCCATTTTGCTGTGTTCTCTCCTACCTGCCTCGATCTAACTTTGGAGCGTCATTCTGTTGAGAGAGCAAACTTACGCTCAGACAGGGCTCTGTCTTCATGCTGAGAAAACTACTCTTTGGGATAGTATAGTTGGGGTCTCTCCAGTTCTGGTTTTTTCTGTTTGCTTTTGAAAGAATGTGGCATTCCAATAGTTACATTTTTCTGTGCCCCGTTTCTCTGTTTGGGTGGGAGGAGTCACTCAAAGCATTGAGTATCTTGAAGTGTGGAATAACATGCATGAAATTATTTTTACCTTGGCTTTTGCTAAGCCCAGAGAAAAGTAGCAAGTGGAATAGGCCTGCTGGCACGGGTGTCAGGGGATCCCAGCTATGGTGTAGATGAGAGCACGCCTGCAGGTGGAGAAACAGGGCCGAGGTCCGGAACCAGCGAAGACCATCTTGGCTCCTGTGATGGTGCCTGGGCTTTCCATGTGTGGGCGCCCACGCCAAGTCTCTTCAGCCTGTCCAGCTCTTTGCGACCCCATGGACTGTAGTGCGCCAGGCTCCTCTGTCCATGGGATTCTCCAGGCAAGAATACTGGAGTGGGTTGCCATGCCCTCCTCCAGGCCTTTCCGTGTAGTCCTAGCCAAAGAGCGCACCTGCAGTGTGGCCCTTTTTTCTGGGTTCCCTGCCATACACTCATGTGAAGAGCGTGGCTTCATGTGTCATCTTCAGCATCAGAAAGAAAAGTGAGGTGCAGAGATTTGGGAATGTGAAGCTAACTCATAGTGGTGGCAGTTGTGGTGGTGGTGGTGGTGTGTGTCTGTGTGTGCACACGTGTGTGAGGGAGAGAAACTTGTTTCAAATGCTAAAGCGGCTCTGCCACCGAGCCTAGCTATGGGTTTGTCTTCCTAGCCTGCATTCCTACTTTTGCTACAGAGAGGGATTTTGGCTGAGCTGTTTCAGAGCCAGGGTAGTGTTACTTGTGTAATTCTCTTAGTGGCTGTGTTGGGCCTGTATCAGTTCTATGTTATAGCCAGCATGCTCCTGAAGCTGTAAGATGCTATGTATTAATAGCAAGTCAGAGGCTGAGGTAGACCAATGCCTGAGGCACAGTCTGTGCAGATGTGGACCGCATGGAATCCAGTGGTGCTTTGCTCAGAAGAGACACCATAAGGCTGGACCACTTAACAGCAGAAGAAGGCCAGTCATAATAATAATATGCATTCACCTTAATTGAGAGTTTATGAGCATTAAATACTTGCATCATTTTTCATAAACTTGACAATTCTGTAAGGGAGGCATTATTATCTTTTGAAGCTCAGAGAGGTTAGGTAAATCATCCTGCTGGTCAGTGGCAGAGGTGGGATTTGAACCCGGGTCTGGTTGACACTAGCCCTTGAGCTTGGAAACATTTTACCATTTCATGTCACAGAGGAGGTTTCAGAAACCAGGTGGGATGTGAGCAAGGCTTGGAAGGGTGGGGTTTATGTAGGGAGAGAGGACATTTAGAGAGAGGGGTTTGAAGGAACTCGAGGGATACTGGCCTGGCTAGAATGTGGAATGGACACAGGGCATGATTAAATACAGAGCTGGTGGGGGTGGGGTTGTGTTCTGAAGAGTCTTGAAAGGAACTTGGGACTTGATGCAGTAAGAATGAGGGCAAGGTTGAGAATTTTTGAGCAAAGACAAGCAGGTCAAAGCCAGTCCTCATTCCTTGGTGTGCCCTGCCTGGGTCCCCAGACCTGTCCCTGCCTCACTCTTTCTTGAGAACCTTGCCCAGCTGTCAGTATATTTAACTTTTGTTTTAAAATTTCCTGAAACTTTGGAGAGCACCGGGTACATGCAACCAAGCAGAAGAAGCAAGCTGGGAGTCTGGGGTCAAGTTCAGCCCTAGATGGGTATGCTTCAGCCTGTACAATATTTTTTTTAAAGCAATTGAATTAGGGGCCAACATTGAAAAACCAAAGAGCCCAATAAAAATCCAGATTTCCAGCTTCTCTCTTCTTTTAAAATTTAAAAAAATTTTTAATTTAATTTTTTTAACACCATTTTGTATTGGGATATGGCCAATTAACAATGTTGTGATAGTTTCAGGTGAACAGAGAGCTTCTCTTAAAATGCCAGAAGACTTGGCCTGGGTTTTGCCCGCGGAAGACAGAACCATGCAGTGCTGACTCCTTGGCTGGGGTCACATCCCCCACGTCCTGGGACACACCTGACCTGGTGGGCCCCAGACCCCTACTCGAGGGCAGCAATCCCTCATGGAGGAAGATGCTAATTTAGGATTAGCTCCTTGTCTTATTGTGTAATTAGGGAATTGTCAGACCTGCAGAAGAACTGACTCTGAAATGTGAATATTCTTAACATGCAGAAGTGCTGTGGCCCTGTCTGGGGAAGGGTTACTGACCAGGAACTGAGCGGCATCCTGACGTGGCACCTTTCCTCTGGGCTGGGATTTCGAAGCCTGCTCTGATGCAATCCCAAAGAGACATTCTGGCAGGCCTTGCTTGGACTCAGGTTTTGTTCCTGAGAATCTGAGTCAAAATGATGAAAAGAGTTCAGAGGGAAGAACCAACTCAGAGATGGTGATCTAAAAAGCAACATGTTAAAAAGGTGAATCTGGAAGTCACTGAAGACCCTATATATGTTCTAAGGGGACAGGTACGAGCCATTTCTGTGCTGGTGTTTGGGGTGAGAGGTCTTCTTGGTGCAGGTCTGTACAGGCCCTGCAAGACACTTAGCAACTCTGGCCCTCTGCTCACCCAGTGACACCAGTATCTGTCCCTGAGCCAGTTGTGACAACTACAGTCAACAGTAACTATGCCTGTCCCACCACTCCTGAAGGGCAGTGCTAACACATTTGAAAACCACTGAGGTCTATTCCCAGGAATTCTAACATCCATTTCCCGAGGAAGAGTGTTAAACCCATTATCACTTCTCTGTGGCCCAGAGTATATCCTGTGCTTCCCACGGTGCTCACCATTTGCTTCTTCAGATTGCAGTGGTCTTAATTTCTTTCTCTTTCTAGACACAGTTCTTTGAGGGTAACTCATCACTGTAGCTTCCAAAGTGTCTTAAACACTTAACTGGAGTAGCTGCTTATAGGTGCACTTAACTGATCTCCTCATTCACTGATTAATATTAGTAGCTCTGGGGGCCTTGAAAGAACAAGCAAGTCTGTTTTAGCATTTCACTGTTCATCTCCAGGTGCTATTATTTGTATTTTCAATATGGGAGTAACACTTTTTCTTTTAAAAAATTGAAGTATAGTTGATTTATAATGTTGTGTTAGTTTCTGGTGTATAGCAAATTGATTCAGTTTTACAAATATATATGTACATATGTAATATTTTTCAGATTCTTTTCCATTATAGGTCATTAGAAGATGTTGAATGTAGTTCCCTGTGTTGTACAGTAAATCCGTGTTGTTTATTTATATAGTGGTGTGTATCTATTAATCCCGAGCTCCTAATTTGTCCCTCCCCCTGGTTTTCCCCTTTGTTAACCGTAAGTTTGTTTACAACATCCGTGAGTCTGTTTTAAATGTAGTTGATGAGCAAATTCTTTGCTTCAGGAAAGACTTAGTATTGTTAAATCCCTACCACGTGTCAGGCTCTGTTGAAGGCTCTGAAGAGAAAATGATGAACAAGACACATGAAGTCCCTCCCTACTCTCATGGAACTTCCAAACTGGGGATGGGGGTGGGGTGGGGCAGATAAAAAACAGTTTAACTAGTCCACGTGATCATTTCAGGATAAGATGGGTTGCTACAATACAACCTGACGGGGGTGGGAGCAGCCCTGTTTAAGGCAGTGTTCCCTGAGTTGAATCTGAAAAGTGGGAAGGAGCCAGCCATGAGAAGAGCTTGGAGGAGAGTGCTGCAGCCAGAAACCAGCATGGGGGCAAAGGCTCTGTGAGGGGTGAACAGTCAGCAAGGCCAGCGTGGCTGAAACAGAGAGGACAGGGCAGTAGGGGAGAAGGGTAATGGGGTGAAAGAGGTGGGTAGGGGTTGGATTTAAAGGGAAGCAGTTTAGATTTGGTACAAAGCATGCTGGGGAGCCACGGGAGGATTTTGAACAGAGGAGAAATGCCATCTGAGTTAGGATTTTAAAAAAATCATCTTGACTGTTGTGTAGCTTAAACTCTATGGGGGCAAGGACGGAAGGAGAGAGACCAGCAGGGGGCTTTTGGAGTCATCCAGGTTAGAGATGATGGTGGCATGAACCTGGGGGAGTAGTTGTGAAGATGGAGATGGATTTGGAATGCTTGATCAAGGAATGGAGTGGAAACGATCTTGCTGCAGTATTGAATCTGAAAGGAGAGGAGGAAGAATGCCTGGTTCTGAGCCTGAGCACCTGAGTGAAGGGCAGTTCTATTTAGGGAGATGAGTTACTGGGTTGTGGGGGTGGGGGGTAGTCTGAGGTAGGGAGCAGGTTTGAGGGGAGGAAAATTAAGGTTGAGGTGCAAATGGGACATTTAGCTTGGAGACATTGAATGGGTGGTTGAATATCAGTGTTAGGGTTGGCTGGAGCTCCAGCCTATAGAAAAATTAAATGCAAGTTAGAGCCACTTTAAGTTGCTATTATATAATGGCAACTAACTAACAAAGGTAGTGAAAATCAGGACTGTGAGGATTCAACCATCCCTCCCCTTCACCTTTCGCCCCTGGCAACCTCAAGTTTATTCTCGGTCTGTGAGTATGTTTCTGCTTTGTAAATAAGTTCATTTGTACATCCCTTCTAGCTTCAGCATATAAACGATATTATATGATATTTGTCTGACTTCACTCAGTATGACAATCTCTAGTCCATCCATGTTGCTGCTAATGAATAGTCGGGGAGTTTGAGATTGTCATGTACACAGTGCTATATTTAGAGTGGGTAACCAACAAGGACCTACTGTATAGCATGGGGAAGTCTACTCAATGTTACATAGCAATCTAAGTGGGAAAAGAACTTGAGAAAGGATAAATATTGGGTTGGCCAAAAAAGTTTATTTGGATTTTTCTAAAACCTGAACAAACTTTCTGGCCAACCCAATACATGTATATTTGTGACTGGGTCCCTTTGCTGTGCTCCTGAAGCTAGCACAACATTGCTAATCAACTAAACTCCAATATAAAATAAAAAATGAAAAAGAAACCCAATAAGGATCCAGTGTGAGCAGGGCTGCAAGAAGATCAGGCATGTTAACACTGCTGCTGGCACGATCAATTGATTTTATATTTCAGGAGAACAACTTGACAATATGTAATGAGCCATGCAAATGTTTTCCTAGCCTTTGACATGGGAACATATTTTGAGGAAACAGTTTTTTAAAAGATTTGTACAAAGATTTCCATTAGTGGTGCTTGTTTTCATACTAGTAGTACAGAGCGGTAGTGGTGCTCTTGTGGAAAAGAAAAAAGACAGCACAGATCCCAAGAGAGGGGGACTATCTAACCAAATATATAGTAACTTTCAAGAGTTTCTATAGACTTTCTCTTTATATAGAATTTCTCTCTATATAGAATTTGCTATAGGCACAAAAAGTGAGAAATGTGTTGACTATGTCAATTCTGGAATTGTGATTCAACAGGTGCAAACCCAGATTGTGAAGGCCCATAAGTACAACTGTGTAAACCTCACATGCTATTCATGCTGAAAATCATAAATATACAGTTGTCCTGTTTTTGCAAGCCACTGCATCTGCTTTTGACTTTGTCCTCCTTTCTCCCTGGCAGTGTTTGGTGATCAGGGTGCACCATGAAGAATTCACATGAATTGTGACTTCTCCAGTCTTTCCTCCCTTTATCACATTTTTGCCAGAAGGTATGGAAAGTATCTTCTGCAGGATGTGTATTCAAATAAGTTTCCCTTGGGATTTTAAAAAGGTTGTGAAATACTGTGGCTCTCACAGACTGCTTAGGAGTGCAAAGCATGGTCCCATGTAAAGGTCGCTTTTTCCCTGTAGGTGGCGACTCATGGGCAGAAATCTTGCTGGTAATTTTCAGGTTGTGAAGATAAAACCTGAGAAGCAAAACACTGGTGACTTGACGATATGCAAATATTGTTTCTCACAAATAATACTCTGACTCTTCAATGAGTGAGGCAGAAGTACAGAAGATACTCCAACCACATTCCATTAAATCTCTGATAGCTTTTTTTTTTTTTTAAATTTTTTTATTAGTTGGAGGCTAATTACTTCACAACATTTCAGTGGGTTTTGTCATACATTGATATGAATCAGCCATAGATTTACACTTATTCCCCATCCTGATCCCCCCTCCCACCTCCCTCTCCACCCGATTCCTCTGGGTCTTCCCAGTGCACCAGGCCGGAGCACTTGTCTCATGCATCCCACCTGGGCTGGTGATCTGTTTCACCATAGATAGTATACATGCTGTTCTTTTGAAACATCCCACCCTCACCTTCTCCCACAGAGTTCAAAAGTCTGTTCTTTACATCTGTGTCTCTTTTTCTGTTTTGCATATAGGGTTATCGTTACCATCTTTCTAAATTCCAAGCTTTTTTTTCCTAATGTGAAGAAAAGAAAGCAATGTGTCTACTTCAGTAGCATCATAGTAAGTTAATACAAGGTTTAAGGTGCTATTCCTAGCCGGAAGTGTCTAGAGAGAGATATTTTGTAACAAAAATGTTCTTGGTGTTGGAAAAGGGGGCAAAAGATCAAAAGATTTGTCAGAGGGGTCTTCCAACTGCCCTGTGCATATTTTAAATAATAGCTCCCTCCCTTGCAACCATGGAGTGACTCATACTAACAGAGTTGCATAAATGTATTTGCACTGAGAGGCCTAACACAAACCTTTCTTTAGGTTAATTTAGTGACTGAGCACACACATACATTTTTTTAATGGAAGTATTGTTGATTTACTATATTGTGTTAGTTTCAGGTGTATAACATAGTGATTCAGTATTTTTGCAGATTCTCTTCCATTATAGGTTATTCCAAGATATCAGGTATAATTCCCTGTGCTATATAGCAAATCCTTGTTACATATCTATTTTATGTAGTTTGTTGATCCCATGCCTCAAATTTGTCCCTCCTCACCTCCCTCCCCACTTTGGCAACCATAAATTTATTTTCTATGTCTGAGTCTGTTTTGTATATATACTTATTTGTATTATTCTTTAGATTCCACATATAAATGATATTATACAGTATTAGTATTTGTCTGACTTCTTTCCCTAAACATAGTATTCTCTAGGTCTGTCTACATTGCTGCAAATGTCAATATTTCATTCTTTTTATGGCTGAGTAGTTGGGTTAATTTATTTTTATTACTCTCAGAAACACTTTGCTTTCACCAACATTATCACATAAAGGAAACATTCATTATGATCTTTTAAAAGAGGGAAACACAAACAGGAAATTAAGTTGCCCAAACAGGTGAGTTAACACGAATCCAGTTTTCTTCATTTAAAGATCAAAATTTCCTGTACTAAGCCGTACTTTAGAGCAGATTTTCTTTGTGCTGGTAGAAGAGATTCTCTCTCAGTAAGACTGCAGTATATCATGGTCACAAATTGGTCATTGCTGTGGGTCTCCAAAAAGTCACTTCTTTTATGCCCTGAAAGCCCCCAGAGCCACAATAAGCCCTTTAGGACCATCTTAATTTAAGAATTTAGTCATTTGGTGGATCCTAGATTGGTTATCTTCCTCTTATTGCAACACTGTGTACTGCTCATTTTAATGACGTGATTTAAAGATTTTTAAGATCAGAGCATATGGTCAGTGTCCGTTTTTAAATTGTTGCTCAGGGAACTTCCCTGGTGGTCCAGTGACAGACTGCATTCCCAATATAGGAGGCCTGGGCTTGATCCCTGGTCAGGGAACTAGATCCCACCTGCCACGAGTGAGGTCGTATGTCGCAGCTAAGACCTGGCATAGCCCAATAGACAAATATTTTAAAAAATTATAGTTCGGGTTAATGATGTATCAAAACACCTGAACATTCATCCATGACCTCTTGACTGAAAAACCATGGAACTCCTCTATTTGGTCAAGACTTACTGGAATTCTGTACTAGTTGAGAAATTGGAAATTGACTAGGTTGATTTGACCCAAATACATTTTGACTGCCCTGCTGACAATGAATATGTCAATATAACTTTATACATCTTAAATGCTTTCAAAATGACTTAACTTTAAGGTTCAAAGGCCTAAAGAAAAAAGCCAGCAAAGGACTACTTTGAAAGAGGATATTGAGTTGTGCAGATGACCTTATTTTTTTTTCACTTTTTAAAAAATGTGCCTCATTCAAATAGCCTTGCGCACTCTGACAGCAAGTATTTATGAGAGTGAGAAAAAGGGAGAGAAAATGAATGAGGCATACTTTGCTCATGACTCAGGTTCTTTTAATGTCATGGTTCTGATCTAAAACACCTGAGGTGTAGCAGAGGCCTCCCTCTAGTATCTTCTGAAATGAGAGAAGGTATTGGAGGAACTTTGCTTGCAGACCCCATAGAATGTATTGATTTCCCACTGCAGGTTCAAACAACCATTTTAGGGAATATCTCAAAACTGATTACTTTTCTCTAGTGTCTTATTCTGCTGCTATTTAGTCAGCTTTGCTACTAGCTATAGAGGCAGGAAGATGGGGTGGACCCATGACTAGAGAAAGCAGCCACAGTTCTCTGAGAAGCTGCTAGAAATGTTCTGGTGTTGAGAACTGGTTGAGTGAAATGCTTTGGTAGAGCTATGTACACAAGATACTGCTGGAATGTGCACTGTGTAAACATATTGAATAACTCTAATTTTTGAAGGTTAGAGGAGTTCTCATTTGCCTGTGCAAAGGCGTTCAAGAATGAGTGATCTCAGTGGTGTTGCTTTTCATAACAAGGCTAGAAGAGAGATATGTGTATGTGTGAGGGAGCTAGAAGGCCATGGTAGAATGTATTAGAGCATGGTAATAGTTTAAAATCTTGATTAAAATTCAATTTTTGAATCATTGATGAAGGCCATACTTATGACGTTCCTTGCCATCAGGGCTCAGCTTCTATTAGGCATATGACAGGAATTAATAAAAATGATGGGGAAATTGTTAATGAATTCTACCATTACTATCAATTGAAGCACAGACATATTAAAAGGGAATTTAGCATAATACTCTCAAGGTCTTTTCATGCTGTCACAGATGACAAGATTTCATCTCTTGTATAGAGTATTATGCTATGTAAAATAAGTCAGAGAAAGACAGATACCAAAAGATCTCACTCACCTGTGGAATATAAAACACAAGCAAACAAACACCTAAAATTAATTAGCAAACCAAGCAAAACAAACACATAGATATAGAGAACAGAGTAGTGGTTACCAGAGGGAAAGGTGTAGGGGAGAGGGTGAAATTATAAAGGGGGTCAACTGTATGGTGTTGAATGGAAACTAAATTTCTGGTGTAAGCACACTGTAGAGTACTCAGTAGTGGACGTATAATTTATATGCATGCAGTTTATATAATGTTATAAATCTCTTCAATTATTTAAAAAGTGTATTTAGAGGGCATATTCAGTTCAGTTCAGTTCAGTCACTCAGTCATGTCCGACTCTTTGTGACCCCATGGACTGCAGCACACCAGGCCTCCCTGTCCATCACCAACTCCCGGAGTTTACACAAACTCATGTCCACTGACTTGGTGATGCCATCCAACCATCTCATCCTCTGTCATCCCCTTATCCTCCTGCCCTCAATCTTTCCCAGCATCAGGGTCTTTTCTAATGAGTCAGCTCTCCGCATCAGGTGCCAAAGTACTGGAGTTTCAGCTTCAGCATCAGTCCTTCCAATGAACACCCAGGACTGAGCTCCTTTAGGATGGACTGGTTGGGTCTCCTTGCAGTCCAAGGGACTCTCAAGAGTCTTCTCCAACACCACAGTTCAAAAGCATCAATTCTTCGGTGCTCAGCTTTCTTCACAGTCCAACTCTCACATCCTTACATAACCACTGGGAAAACCATAGCTTTGACTAGATGGACCTTTGTTGGCAAAGTAATGTCTCTGCTTTTTAATATGCTGTCTAGGTTGGTCGTAACTTTCATTCCAAGGAGTAAGCGTCTTTTAATTTCATGGGTGCAGTCACCACCTGCAGTGATTTTGGAGGGCAAATTAGGTTGTTCTAAAGAATCAGTTTTAAATCATATCCTGGTAACTTAATCTCAGTGATTTTGCCTCTTTGAGTAGATACATTTTTATTAATGGACTTCCCAGGTGGCTCAGTGGTAAAGAATCCACCTGCCAGTGCAAGACACAGGGTCAATCTCTGAGTCAGAAAGATCCCCTGGAGGAGGAAATGGCAACACACTCTTAGTATTCTTGCCTGGAAAATCCCATGGACAGAGGAGCCTGGTGGGCTATAGTCCATGCGGTCACAAAAAAGTCAGACACAACTGAGCAACTAAGCATGCATGCATTTTTATTAATAAATATAAATATGCATAAAATGTGTAACTATACTAAATAATATATGTAATTTAAAGTAGATTTCCTTTCTAACTTGAAGGATATTTGATTTACAATATTGTATTAGTTTCAGGTATGCAGCAAAGTGATTCAGTTATATATGTATGTAACTGATTCTTTTCCATTATAGGTTATTATATGATATTGAATATAGTTCCCCATGCTGTACAGTAGGTCCTAGTTGTTTATCTTTTATATAGAACACTATGTATCTGTTTATCCCCAAATCCTAATTTATCCATCCCCCACCCTTCCCCTTTGGTAACCATAAGTTTGTTTTCTATGTCTGAGTCTGTTTCTGTTTTATAAATAAGTTCATGTGTATCATCTTTTTTAGATTCCGCATAGAAATAATATCATATGATATTTGTCTTTGATTTACTTCACTTTGTATGATAAACTCTAGTTCCATCCATGTTGCTGCAAAAGGCATTATTTCATATATATGTGTTCCTAAGCCATAAAAAACATATATGAAATAATGCCATTTGCAGCAACATGGATGGAACTAGAGATTATCATTCATATATATGTGTGTGTGTGTGTGTGTGTGTGTATGTATATGTAATCTTCTTTATCTATTCAGCTGCCAATGGACACTAAGGTTGTTTCCATGTCTTTGCTATTGTAAATAATTCTGCTATGAACATTGGGGTGCGTGTATCCTTTTGAATTAGAGTTTTTGTTTTTTCCGGAAATACGCCCACAAGTGGGATTGCAGGATCATGTAGTAACTCTATTTTAGTTTTTTAAGAAACCTCAATACTGTTCTCCATAGTGGCTGCAGCAGTTTACATTTCCATGTACAGTGTAGGAGGGTTCCCTTTTCTCCACACCCTCTCCAGCATTTATTTGTAGACTTTTTGATGATGGCCATTCTGGCTGGTGTGAGATGATACCTCATTGTAGTTTTGATCTGCATTTCTCTAATAATTAGCGATGTTGAGCAGCAGATTGCTTTTTTATTTTAAAAAATTAGTTTATTTGGAGGACAGTTTTTTTACAATATTGTGGTGGTTTTTGCCATATATCAACATAAATTGGCCATAGGTATACATGGACTCAGTGGCAGATTACTTTTGAACATGTTAAAACAGGGATTGTATGGGGGAAAAGGGCACAAACCTTTTAAAACCTATTTTCAGGCACAAGGTAGGGCCTTGTACAGTTTTAACTAGATTCAAGGATTGGCACATTTAAGCTTAGAGTTGAGAGAGTGGCCTGTGTAGAAGTTTCTGGCCTCTCTGGATAACTAAGAGGATGCAGCCACCCCAGGCCCTCCTGTTCTCACTGCAGCCTTCAGATGGGGCACCAGCCTCGGTCTCTGCTCGGTGTTCTTTAGTTGCTGAGGCCATCTTGCTCTCCACTGTGGTCATCTGACTTGTGACCTCTGCTGTAGAATTTACTGCTTATTTTAGAGTCAGTGTGAGAATGAAGCGATAGTCAGGTTTTTTTTAATGTCAAAAAATACGGGTATCAAGCACTATAAAATACCATCTGATCCATTTCCCTTCAAATTTTAGGAGAGCATTTATTATACCTCAGGAAAGCAGAAAGATCTGGCTAAAATATAGAAACAATGGAAATCGCCCTTGTGAAGGATATGAGGCATACGTTTAATGTCAAGAAGTTGATTTTTAGTAGTCTTTGTGAGTTTAATCTTAAGTAGAAGGAAAAATAGAAAATTTACATACAATCCATTTATATCAATCGTGATTTTAAATGAGTAACTAAAAAATGCCTCTGTTAACAGTGTAAATCACCAAAACATTTTATTAAAACCACTTTGCAAAAAACTCATCACTCAATTTCTAAACTTCATTCCTGTGTATACATAGTTTTGACAAAATTGTAGCTAAAATGACACCGCAATAAGCAGCTTTGAACGTGTTCTCTTCTTATTTTTAATTCTTTCTTAGGTTGAGTTCCTAGAGCAGGTTGCTGGTTCAAAGGGGATGAGCATTTTTATGGTTCTTGGTCCGTTTTGCCAAGTTATTCTAAAAAAAGATGTAATTAATTTTTCATTCTGGTAGCTCAGCTGATGAAGAATCTGCCTTCAATGCAGGAGACCCCGGTTTGATTCCTGGGTCCAGAAGATCCCCTGGAAAAGGGATAGGCTACTCATTCCAGTATTCTTGGGCTTTCCTGGTGACTCAGATGGTAAAGAATCAACCTGCAATGTGGGAGACCTGGGTTTGATCCCTGGGTCAGGAAGATCCCCTGGAGGAGGGCATAGCAACCCACTCCAGTATTCTTGCCTGGAGAATCCCCATGGACAGAGGAGCCTGGCGGGCTACAGTCCATGGGGTTGCAGAGGGTTGGACATGACTAAATGACTGAGCACAGCACAGCAGCAAGATATGAAGGTGCCTAGTTTTTCTTTCTTCCCCAAAGTCTCCCATGAGTGGGCTTTTGTAATTTTTTAGTTATTTGCATAAAAAGTACTCAGTGCGATTGTGTATCTCGAAATTAACTAAAATTTAGATGTTTGTATCATTAGCTATTTTTGTATAATAAGCCATCCGAAAACTTAGTGGTTTAAACAAAAACCATTTCTTATTTCTCACGAGTCTGTAGTTTCTCAGGACTGTTCTGCTCATCTGTGATGGCTGCAGCTGATCTCGATGGGGATTGCTCTGATGTGAGCCGTCAGTTGGTGGATTGGCTGGGAGCTGGCTGGTCTAGGATGGCTGATGAGCCATCACAAGTAGGCTCTTTCCCATGTGGCCTTTTTCAAGCAGGCTAGCCCAGGATTCTCCACATGCTATGGAAGTGTTCCAGGAGAGTGAGGGCCACTTGACACCTTGTCTGAGAGCTGGCACTTGAACACTTCTGTCACATTCTATTAGGGGGAAGAAAAGGCAAACTCACGTTCAAGATCTGGGGAAAAATAAACTCTATCTATTGATAGCAACAACTCTCAGTTCAGTTAAGTTGCTCAGTTGTGTCTGACTCTTTGAGACCCCATGGACTGCAGCACACCAGGCCTCCCTGTCCATCACCAACTCCCGGAGTATACTCAAACTCATGTCCATTGAGTCAGTGATGCCATCCAACCATCTCATCCTCTGTCGTCCCCTTCTCCTCCTGCCTTCAGTCTTTCCCAGCATCAGGGTCTTTTCCAGTGAGTCAGCTGTTCGCATTAGGTGGCCAAAGTATTGGAGCTTCAGCTTCGGCATCAGTCCTTCCAATGAACACTCAGGACTGATCTCCTTTAGGATGGACTGGTTGGATCTCCTTGCTGTCCAAGTGACTCTCAAGAGTCTTCTCCAACACCACAGTACAAAAGCATCAATTCTTTGGCACTCAGCTTTCTTTATAGTCCCAACTCTCACATCCATACATGACTACTGGAAAAACCATAGCTTTGACTAGACAGACCTTTGTTGGCAAAGTAATGTCTCTGCTTTTTAATAAGCTGTCTAGGTTGGTCATAACTTTTCTTCCAAGGAACAATCATCTTTTAATTTCATGGGTGCAGTCATCATCTGCAGTGATTTTGGAGCCCAAAAAAGTAGTTTCTCACTGTTACCATTCTTTCTCCATCTATTTGCCGTGAACTGATGGGACCAGATGCCTTGATCTTAGTTTTGTGAATGTTGAGTTTTAAGCCAACTTTTTCACTCTCCTTCTTCACTTTCATCAAGAGGCTCTTTAGTTCTTCTTCACTTTCTGCCATAAGGGTGTTATCATCTTCATATCTGAGATTATTGATATTTCTCCCGGCAATCTTGATTCTGGCTTGTGCTTTATGCAGCCCAGCATTTCTCATAATGTACTCTGCATATAAGTTAAATAAGCAGGGTGACAATATACAGCCTTGATGTACTCCTTTCCCAATTTGGAACCAGTCTGTTGTTCCATGTCCAGTTCTAACTGTTGCTTCCTGACCTGCATACAGGTTTCTCAAGAGGCAGGTCAAGTGGTCTGGTATTCCCATTTCTTTAAGAATTTTCCACAGTTTGTTGTGATCCACACAGTCAAAGGCTTTGGCATAGTCAATAAAGGAGAAGTAGATGTTTTTCTGGAACTCTCTTATTTTTCTAGATCTAACGGATGTTGGCAATTTGATCTCTGATTCTTCTGCCTTTTCTAAATCCAGCCTGAACATCTGGAAGTTCACGTACTGTTGAAGGCTGGCTTGGAAAATTTTGAGCATTACTTTGCTAGTGTGTGAGATGAGTGCAGTTGTGTGGTAGTTTGCGCACTCTTTGGCATTGCCTTTCTTTGGGATTGGAATGAAAACTGACCTTTTCCAGTCCTGTGGCCACTGCTGAGTTTTCCAAATTTGCTGAGCATCATCTTTTAGGATTTGAAATAGTTCAACTAGAATTCCATCACCTTCACTAGCTTTGTTCGTAGTGATGCTTCCTAAGGCCCACTTGACTTCACATTCCAGGATGTCTGGCTCTAGGTGAGTGATCACACCGTCATGATTACCTGGGTCATGAAGATCTTTTTTGTATAGTTCTTCTGTGTATTGTTGCCACCTCTGCCTAATATCTTCTGCTTCTGTTAGGTCCATACCATTTTTGTTCTTTATTGTTCCCATCTTTGCATGAAAAGTTCCCTTGGTATCTCTCATTTTCTTGAAGAGATCTCTAGCCTTTTCCATTCTATTTTCCTCTGTTTCTTTGCACTGATCACTGAGGAAGTCTTTCTTATCTCTCCTTGCTATTCTTTGGAACTCTGCATTCAAATGTGTATTTCATTTCTTTTCTTCTTTGCCTTTCACTTCTCTTCTCTTCATAGCTGTTTGTAAGGCCTCCTCAGACAACCGTTATTCCTTTTTGCATTCTTTTTCTTGGAGATGGTCTTGATCACTGCCTCCTGTACAATGTCACCAACCTCCATCTCTAAGTCATGTTACGAAGCGTGTGGATACAGGGAGGGGTGGAAAATCAGCATCATTTTTGCAGCTGTTAGACTGCAGTAGTCAATATCGTCCTTCAAACTCCCATCTTTCAAAGCTCTATACCTGTTCCAGTGATGTACCCAGTTATTAAAAAAAAAGAGCCTTTCTCAGAATTTAAGCCAATTAAGAAAATCACTTTGTTCTTTCTAGCCATCCATTTTATACATCATTCTTGAGTCTAGTTTACTTTTGATGATTTTGAAATATCAAATCCACAATAAAACAATTTCAAAATTGACCTCCATCAAGACTATTTAAAAGAATGTAGCCCAGACTTTGAAATCAAGCAAAGCATTCTAAAATGTTTAAAACAACGGCAGTATCCTTGGAGTACTGGAGACCCTGACAAACTGGTTACCTTGAAGTGATTAACTATTTTGTGTATATTTTTTCTGGAACATTTGTTAAAGCCTTGCTTTAAAAATATACCTATTGACTACAGATAAATTTGGGGGTTTAGTGTATCTTAATTGAATATCAACTTACTTTTTCTCCTGAAGGAGTTTAGTGTTGACTTATTTGGGTTGCAAATTGCAGCAAACTGACTGGATTTTGTCTTCATTTCACTCTCTAGATAATGTTTTTGCAGAAGGAGCACATGTTTATTCTCATATCATCCCAGTTCAGTATTGCTGTCATAAGGATTTGTAGAACCTAATGTTTTAGATATTACTTTTAGTAAGTGTAAAGTGTTAGTCGCTCAGTTGTGTCCGACTCTTTGCAACCCCATGGACTGTAGTCTGCCAGGCTCCTCTGTCCATGGGATTCTCCAGGCAAGAATACTGGCGTGGGTGGCCATGCCATCCTCCTCCAGGGGATCTTCCTGACCCAAGGATCGAACCTGCGTCTCTTATGTCTCCTGCATTGGCAGGTGGGTTCTTTACCGCTAGTGCCACCTGGGAAGCTCAGACACTGCGTTTAGTGGCTTTTAAAAAACCAGTGTATACAAACTTTGTCCCCTAAAGGGAGTTGACTTGAGTGGTCTTTCAGGAACAGTGATAAAAGAATTCTGTGCCTATAAAGTTAACCAAAATTTAGCAGTAAATCTTGCCTGACAGTTTCCATCATCTGGCCATACATGTTTGGATTTAAATCTCCTTGAAGTTAACATTAATGAGAAACTCAGGTGATACAGACTGAATACATGCATTACATTAGAAAAGAAAATTCCTTTATTGAGAAGTGCTATTTGGAGTCAGCAAAGAGGAGCAGAAATCCCTAATTGCCAGTATCAGTGATCTTATGTTGGGACAGCCTAAGAGAGCTTGTTCACATGAAATGCCAGCAAGCACTCGTGTTTGGACATTTTTCTATTCCCAAAGTAGAGGGTAGATTCTCCTTGTCATTCACTAGAAGAGGCTGTTTTCTCTTCCCTTGATCTAAAAGTTCAATTTAGTGAAGGTCAACAGCCTGGAGAAATGAGAATAGATTATGTCTGCGTAAGACTTCGAAACCAACCTGGACGAAGGATGTTACATCAGTTGCCTGGGTTAGAACTGTCAGCTGGTGCATGTCCATGCATGTGCTACATGTATTTTCTCATGGCCCTGTTTCTGTGTCATCCCCAGCAGGTTTTTCTGCGACTTTATATTTCAGCTCAATTATACAACAGACTAGAGATTTGAAATCTTGGAGTGTTAATGTATTGTTGTTCAGTCGCTAAGTCACATCCAACTCTCTGTGACCCCATGAACTGCAGCACTCCAGGCTTTCCTGTCCTTCACTATCTCCCAGAATTTGTTCAAACTCATTTCCATTGAGTCAGTGATGCCACCCAATCATCTCATCCTCTGTTGCCTCCTTCTCCTGCCCTCAATCTTTCCCAGCATCAGGGTCTTTTCTAGTGAGTTGGCTCTTTGCATCAGGTGGCCAAAGTATTGGAGCTTCAGCATCAGTCCTTCCAATGAATATTCAGGGTTGATTTCCTAGGATTTCAGTAGGATTGACTGGTTTGATCTCCTTGCAGTCCGAGGGACTCTCAAAGAGTTTTCTCCAGCACCACAGTTCGAAAGCATCAATTTTTTGGCACTCAGCCTTCTTTATGGTCCAACTCTCACATCCATATGTGAGTACTGGAAAAACCATAGCTTTGACAAGATGGACCTTTGTTGGCAAAGTGGTGTCTCTGCTTTTTAATATTCTGTCTAGGTTGGTCATAGCTTTTCTTCCAAGGAGCAAGAGTCATTTAATTTCATGGTTGCAGTCACTGACCACAGTGATTTTGGAGCCCAAGAAAATGAAATTTGCCACTGTTTCCACTTTTTCCCCATCTATTTGCCATGAAGTGATGGAACCAGATGCCATGATCTTAGTTTTTTGAATGTTGAGTTTTAAGCCACTTTCTCACTCTCCTCTTTCACCCTCACCAAGAGGCTTTTTAGTTATTTTTTGCTTTCTGCCATTAGAATGATATCATCTGCATATCTGAGATTGTTGATATTTCTCCTAGCAATCTTGATTCCAGCTTGTGAGTCATCCAGCATGGCATTTCCCATGATGTGCTCTGCATATAAGTTAAATAAACAGGGTGACACTTTTCCAATTTTGAACCACTCCGTTGATCCATGTCCAGTTGTAAATGTTGCTTCTGTCCTGCATACAGTCTTCTCAGGAGACAGGTATGGTTGTCTGGTATTCCCATCTCTTTAACAATTTTCTGTGGTTTGTTGTGATCCACATAGTCAAAGGCTTTAGTGCAGTCAATGAAGCAGGAGTAGTTTTTTTTTTTTTTTTGGAATTACCTTGCTTTTTCTGTGATCCAACAGATGTTGGCAATTTGATCTCTGGTTCCTCCTCTGCCTTTTCTAAATCCAGCTTGTATATCTGGAAGTTCTTAGTTCACATACTGTTAAAGCCTAGCTTGAAGGATTTGGGGCATAATCTTGCTAGCATGTGAAATGAGCACAATTGTAAACTAGTTTGAACATTCTTTGGCATTGCCTTTCTTTGTGATTGGAATGAAAACTGACCTTTTCCAATCCTGTGGTCACTGCTGAGTTTTCCAAATTTGATGGCATATTGAGTGCAGCACTTTAATAGTGTTATCTTTTAGGATATTAAATAACTCAGTTGGAATTCCATCACCTCCCCTATCTTTGTTCATAGTAATGCTTCCTAAGACCCTCTTGACTTCACACTCCAGACTGTCTGGCTCTAGATGAGTGACCACACCATTGTGGTTAACTGGGTCATTAGGAACTTTTTTGTACAGTTCTTCTGTGTATTCTTGCCACCTCTTCTTAATCTCTTCTGCTTCTGTTATATCCTTGCTCTTTCTGTCCTTTATCTTGCCTCTCTTGTATGAAATATTCCCTTAGTATCTCTAATTTTCTTGAAGAGATCTCTAGTCTTTCCCATTCTATTGTTTTCCTATATTTCTTTGCATTCACTTAAGAAGCCTTTCTTATCTCTGCTTACTATTTTCTGGAACTCTGGATTTAGTTGGAACTCTGCACATCTTTCCCATTCTCCTTTGCCTTTTCCTTCTCTTCTTTTCTCAGCTATTTGTAAGACCTCCTGTATGGGCAAGACATTTAATTTTCCTAAATCCACTGAATGTCTCTATCTACAAAACAGGCTTGAAAATACTTACTAACAGGTTGCTTCAGGAACCAAATGAGATAAAGTAGGATAAACGATAGCCACAGCTTATAGTGATTGAGAACTTGTTGTGTGCGGGGCACTCTTCTAAGGACTCCGCCCATTTACTCCTTCCTAAAATCCTATTGTTTCTATTTTACAGTTAAGGAAACTGAGACACAGTTTATAGAAACTCTCTAAAACCTCTAAAACACATTAAACAAATGTTAGCTCTCACCTTAATTCTCCTGGTAGTGTATATTTCCCTATCAGTTTGACCTAAATCCAACAAATGCTAGCACCATTCAAAAGCTGAACCTGTGTTTCCCTCCCTTGGTACCCTAACAGTTCCTTTTCACCATCTCAAGTTTCCTGTGGATACCATGACGGTCACGGTGGTGTATGATAACTCAGAGGCCACAGAACTGTGCGCAGCTCAGCACCTCTACCTCAAGCCCATAGCAAAGCTGATGATCAATGTGTTGCTCCCTGAGAGCCCGGAACCCTCGAGACCCGTCTCTAACTGGGAAGTTCTGGACCAACTGAAGAGCCTGATTTGTCCTGACCAGTTCACCACTGTGCGGCTCGCCAAAAGCACCAGGGACTTCATCCGATTTGAGGGGGAGGCGGAAACGCGAAGCTTGGTTCAAATCCTGAAGGCCAAGTTGCACGGGAAGATCATCAAGCTAAACGGCTTGGAAACAGACTTAAAAGTCATGGTGACAGACGCCCAGGGAGAGTGGGAGCACTTCCCCAAGGAAAATGGGGCCACCTCGATGGGTGATGGGTCTGAAGAGCAGGACCACGATAAGAGCCCCAATTCCATATACTTCGAAGGCCTGCCCTGCAAGTGGTTTGCTCCCAAAGGTTCCAGTGGAGAGAAGCCGTGTGAAGAGATCCTTCGGGTGGTCTTTGAAAGCTTTGGGAAGATCAAGAATGTAGATATCCCGATGCTCGACCCCTACCGAGAGGTCATAACCAGTGGGAGCTTTGGGGGGTTCAACTTTGGCTTGCAGACGTTCGAGGCATTTATACAGTACCAAGAGTCAACTGACTTCTTAAAGGCCATGGAGTCCCTCCGTGGGATGAAGCTGATGCTTAAAGGAGATGATGGGAAAGCTCTGGCATGTAACATCAAGGTAAGGAGCAGCCAGGGTATTATAAAAAAAATTTTTTCCCCATGGTTCAAGTGGTCTTGAGTAAAAGCTAGAAGGAAGCCTCTGGAACAGATTTCCTTAGACCACCCTGGAGGCTCTGATCAAGAGCTTATGTAAAGATTTATGTTGTCATTAATAAATGGGTGTTTTCTGGGGACCAAGTATCATCATGATTGGGGCATTCTCCTACTGTCAGCCATGCTGCCAGCTGTGGCTTGAAGTGATGGTTGTTATAGTTCGGGGCTCTGCCCAGCTCCTTGGGGAACATTTAAGGATTCTTCATGGTCCTTATGGAACTATCTCATATGCTTCTTCTGTTTGACAAGTTGCTGGGAAAGGGCAACATGCAGCTTGAAACAAGAAAGGCAGTTTATTCCCTCTTTGCTATTGGGGTCACAATTTACTATACTTTAATGACGACTGTCAGGTAAATTCTAAAACATAAGCCCAACAAACCTGGCTCCTTTCCTTTCAAAGTCATTCTGTCTATCTAGCATGAAGACAGCTTCATGACTGTCTGAATGCCTGGTCATCTTGTTCTTGAAACCTTAATGCAGCTAAACCCTTTTTCTCTAAATCAGTCTTTAGTGTGAATTTGAACTTTCAGCTTCAGTAGCTTCAGGGGTGTGTGTGTGTCTATGTGTGTGTGTGTGTGTATGTTGTGTGTGAGGCTACTTGGGTTAAGATATATGTTTGAAAATTATGAGCTATTCAGTCTGACAAAAGATCTAGCAAATGCTATAACGACCACCCACATACCACTGCAGCTTAAAAAATAAAGCATTACCAGTGGAATGAGAACATGTTCCCCTTTGTGTACCATCCTCAGTCAAGGCTGCTCACTCCCCTCAAAGGTAACTGTGATGGTGAATTTGGTGGTTGTCTCTCATTCATATTTAAATAGCTACTTCTGCATCCTTATATTTTTTAGGCAAATTTATTTGTAGTGCCTCAATCTGACTTTTACTTTCTTTTGAGATTTGCAAAGTTGTTTAATAATCACTATAGTCAGATCTTGTATCTCTTTTGGTCAATTTTCCTACATCTTTGCTCCCCCCACCCCATTTCTGGACTGGTTTTGTCTCTGCTGACTTAAAAAATATTATTAATATCTCAGTTAATCAGTATAACAAACCAGAAGCAATATACTCACATACCTTAGAACTTGTGTCCATAAGGGCATGATGATGCCGCATATGGCTGTCAGGTGAGTTCCTCAAAGGTTCTGCCAAAGAAAGTTCTAGAAACCCCACAAGAACAGTTTGAGAGATGACTGAGAGTCAGTGTAACTGTCTGGGTACTGGGATGCATCGAAGGCATTTTTAATTCACTTGGTTTGGCATTGCCAGCTACAGATTAGTTTTAGCTCTCTGGTCTGGGACATATCCAGCCAGCGGGCAAACTTTTCTAATGATACTTTGAATTGTTTGAGAGCAGGTTATGTTTGATACAACAAAACACTTCAGCGAAGGAGCTATAAAGAAGAGAAATCAAGAAAGACTGAAATTACAAGAGTTGGAGGAAGAGAGGAAAAAAGCAAAGAGAAGAGAAGAGGAAGAGGCTGAAAGGTGAGGAGACCAAGTTCAACAAAGAGCGTTGTTGTTGTTTTTTGTCTACTTTTTAAACTTTTGATTATGGATTTATCTCTTCAGGTGAATGGGTTCACTTAATAGATAGCATGATGGGGGGAGCAGGAATTGGTGCCCATTAGAAAATTGCTGTCTTTCCGTTACACTGTTACAAAACCAAAAGGAGAAAGCAGTGAAAAACAAGATACTTTAAAAGTATGCTTTTCAGGAGGAACAAGTAATGAGGAATAGTAGGACCAACCAGATTAGGTTGTCTAGGAGTTAATAATCATTTAAAAAAAAAGGCCAGGTACTTTTAGCATGAAAATTCTAGCCTGCCAACTTACAAGTTTCACCAGTTTACCTAAATTTACCAAATATTACTTTGCCTATCCATTGAAATTTTGGGGAAAATTCTTTTCTGTTTTGGAAAAGATTTTCTTTCATAAGATGATCCATAATCAAACTAACCCAGAAAGATCTGTTGAGACCATTTTTCTTGTTGGCTCAAGTTCTTTCTGTGAATTTAAGGAGCCTCTGTATTTACTTCTTTGAGCTTACCATTGTTTCCCAGTTTAGGAGCTTGAGACTAGAAAGGGCCATTGGATTGTCAAGGGTTTGCCAAGAAGGGACAACTGGACGGGAACTACAGGGCTCCCCAAACCAGTTTTACCTTCTTCCTGGCTCCTCCCCTTGCAGGTTTATTCTTCCAGCCTTTTATGCAAATTTAGGAGTTTAAGAGTAGTTTTCCATGTGCCTCTCAACGTTTTTTGGTTGGCAGAGTGCTAGGAGTTACTTAAGGTCATGGCTGTGAAACTTGGCCAGAAGCTGATCCCAGTAAAGGTAATGATTCCTCCCATATTTCCAGATCGATCATGCAGTTGAGCTCATCCTCCAGTTTGGGGCTTGGTCATCTCTCAGGCAATTGTCCTCCCCTGCCCTTCCCCCACCCCCCAGGTTTCCATGCTTCTATGAGAGCCTAACCAAAACATCTTAAATATTCAGAAAACAGCAGAAAAATAAGCCCAGATTCTTCTAAACCAGCCTGTTTTTATGATAATGTACTGGGTGGCTCAGATGGTAAAGAATCTGCCTGCAATGTGGGAGACCCAGGTGCAATCCCTGGGTTGGGAAGATCCCCTGGAGAAAGGAATTACCTGCTTCAGTATTCTTGCCTAGAGAATTCCATGGACAGAGGAGCCTAGCAGACTATAGTCCATGGGGTCACAGAGTGTCAGACATGACTGAGTGACTAACACTTCACTGTGTTAAGGAGTGTGCACCAAAGACCAGTTCTCACCTTTAAGATTTTCTGAATGCCTTGACTTACTTTCATTTGTGTCTGTGTGACCAGCTCAGGGAAGGTTTCGATCTCAAGAGAAATGGAATCACCCCTGCGAAAGCTAGATCCCATAGTCCCTGCTTTTGGTTTGAGAAAGTTGGAGGGTGGGGGGAGGGGTTGAGGCCCCTCCTTTGAATTCAGTGGTCTTCTTCGTTTATTTTTTAAATACACTCTCTCTGCATGAGGTCTCCTGTACATGTTTCTAACTGACCAACTTAGTTACGCATCTCTCCCCTTGACTGATAGTCACAGTGTCTTTTGTCTAATGTTGAGCCCTGGGGTGTTGTAGCTGGAGATTTTGGGGAACTCCTGCCAGGGAGGAGGTAGTAGGGAGGAGAGCAACCTGTTTGCCCAATAAACACCTTCTGAAGGGTTCACTCTCTTAATCATTCTCCAGAAAAAGAAAAGAGGAGAGGAAGGTCCAGGAAAAGAGGAGAAAGGCCAGAGTCAAGAGACGCACCCAGAAGGAAAGGGACAGGCACCGGCAAAGGAGACAGAAGGACAGTGCCAAAGTGGAGGCCCAACCAGGGTCCAACTCTTCCGAGGACCTGGAGAAGAGGAAGATCCCACTGACCCAGAGGCAGCTGGAGGCCCTCTACCTGATGCGGGCACTCCTGAGGAAAATTGTAGTAAGGCTCTTGCCCCATTGTTTTTTGGTTTGGGTAGCTAGTGACCTCTCTGAGTCATCATGGCCTTTACTTTGAAACAGCAGCCTATTGTTTAACCAGTGGCTGTGGAAGACTTACTGTATTTGTTGAGGTTTGTTTTCAATAGGCTGGTCTCTAACAACCACAATTTTGCATTGACCAAAGGGATACTCAGATTCTCTGAAGGGGTTGGGTCTCACCTCCACCATCTGGCGTGCACGCGCACACACACACTTTGTTTCTCAACTTTGAGATGATCTAATTTAGAGCAGTGTAGCTTGTGCACCTACTGTTCTAAGCTCCTAATGGAGGTAACAGAAAACACCAGGAGGAGGGATGTGGACTTTGTAATCCTTCATTACCTTTCGCTGGCCATTCATCAGTGACAGGACTGGATGGGAAAGGAGGCCCTTGAACAGACATGTTAGTCTAGTCTTCAACTGTTTGCTAAGGAATATCTCACATCACAGGCCAGTTGTTTGGAGAGTTTCAGTTGGGGAAGTTTTTGTTCTCCCACTTACTGACCTCCTAAAGATAACCAGACTCAGCAGATGCCCCAGAGTAAAGACCAAAGTGTTCATTTGAAAAGCCACATTCAGCGTTCTTAAACACCAAGAGTGAATGGCATTCATTTTCGGTAGATTTGATTTTAGATATATTTGCCATCTCACCTGGTTTTTTTTTTTTTTTTCTAATTGGTATGGCCCATCAAACTGCATGAAATCAGAATCAGAAAAACCTCACATTTATTTTGACAATAAGGCAAGCTGGATCTTTTTTAGTTTGCCTTAATGACTGCCAAAAGTGACTTCTTTTGAAGAATTCCTCTCTTTCAATGTGTGTGGTACCAAATTTGAATCCCAAGTCCTGGGTTAGCTCTGAGCCCTGATTTGTGCTGAGTGTCAGTGGGAGCTCAGTACAAGCTCTCCCAGCAGGGTAGGGGCCATAGGCCACACCTTTCACCTGCCCTGCAGTCATGGACAGCAGAGAGCACCATTGTCACAGCCATATTTTCTACTTGCTATCTTGTTTCCAACCGAGGTGGGCAGGTCGGAGGCATGCTCACTTGTAATCCATAGGAAGAGGCCGGAATAAAACCCAAAAAGGCAGTTCGGCTTTTACAAAGCCAACTGACCCTTTAAGACACATATTTCACCCACCAGTCTTTTCTTGTTCTAGGACTGTAGCCCCAGGGAGCACTATAGAACATTTCTTATTCCTCTTCATGTTCCCACCCTCGAGCACAATACCTGGAACAGTAAGTAGACCCATCAATTTGTGAACAAAGGAAAAAAGGATTATGTGCTTTTAAAGGTATGTAAACCGGGGTGCCTTTTAACATAAGGACAGGCACAGACCTAGTCAAAGCAGCTCCTATTAGATGGAAACATTTAATTTTGTACCTCCTGTTTCTTCAGTGTGCTATTATTCCTAATTTGGATCTACCCTAGGTGTAGTTAGAAACCTCTTCAGAACAGTACTATATCGCCCAGTTTTCTTTGAGATTTTTAACCTGTTGAGCTTTTCATGTGAGATTTTTAACCTTTATCTTTGAAGGAGTCTGAAGAATTTTACCCACGGAAGGCGAATGTTGCAGGCTCCAAAGCTCATCATGCTCCGGAGACTGTGTCAGGAACTCTGAAGAAAGAAGAACCAAACACTCAGTATCTTCAAAATCAGGAGGAAATGCTAAGATACCACGTTTCCAAGTCAGATTACAAACGTAAACGAAAAATGAAGAAAAGGGCTAGAGCTCACTTACGTAAATCTTCCCACCACCTTGGGGGAAAAAAAATAAGATATTCAGCAAGAAAAGAGAGAGCTGGAAAATCATTAACTGACGAATATAATAACAGTTTGAGCTGTGACCAGAATTCCTTGCAAATTATAGTGACTCAAAGTCAATATCTTGAGAAAGAAGACCAGCATGGTTCTAATACCTCCTATTCTTCCAGATTCGTTGAGAGAGACCATAGCAGGAAACAGAAGATCTATGAAACAGATGAATTTATTGACTATCTTTTAAACCATTATCAAACTCCAGAATATGCCCGCATCTGCCTAGAACCAAGTCACATAACAAGCACATGTCAGTGGAAGAGAACTGTCCTTGTGAAAGGAAATAGCTTTCAAATCAATTTGAGAAAACATAAGCATCACTCAAGCAGTTTGAGCCAAATGCAACATCTAGATAGGAGAGAACAAGTACAAGAAGATGATTTCTGGACAAATCTTTCTTGGGATCCTGAGCATATATCACAAAAGAAAAGAAAAATGGATTATGCTGAAGAATGTACAAAGAAGTTTAAGCATCATTTTAAGGACACAGCCAGTAAAGCTGGTGATTGCCTGTCCCCAGCTGATGAAAAGAGCCATCTTTTGGAAAAGACTCAAGCTTACCAAGTCCAGGATCCCATATCCACAAGTCAAAGCCAAGTTTCCTCATCTAAGAGGTCAGCAGACTTTGATTTGAAGTTGAGAGATTTCTTAGAGGAAATTAGCAGTGATTCTGAATGTCTCAGTGATAATCTTAGTGTAAACAAAGAGAAGAAAAAGAAGTCTGTGGCCACGTATGATAGCTGCCCAGAAAAGGGATGTATTGATGCTGATGAAATCATCACTTGTGATACAGAAATTATGTCAAGTCAGCAGGCCTTGTATGCAGAGGGGAAACATGATGGGGAGGAAAAATACTCTGAATACAAGCTTAGGAAACCAGGCCGGAGGTCCACTTATGAACTGAGATGTTCGTGGCTTGAGGGTAAAAACAATTCCATTAGAAATGAGAACAGCAACAGCAAAGAGAAGGAAATACTGGCCCCCCAGTACTTATTTGATGAAAGCCAACACCACAAGTCCAGTGCCAGTGATCAGTTAGACACTGTCATAGGAAAGAGGAGGCAGTTTAGTGACAGTGCATTTGACCACAGAGTCAACTATAGGCTCTTTCAAGTGCCAGTAACATCATCAAAAAGTGCAAATGCTTCATATTTGTGGGGTTTTCCCAAAAGAAGAGAGATACCTTGGAGGTCAGAATATAACTGGGATGCAGGAAAGATGAAAAGACGTGAGTATTCTGGAGATTTCATGCTGAATTCTGGTAGTTACTACATTAGACATAATAGTCTGGAGCGCATTGACTACAGAAGCTATTTAAGAAACAACTTCACCAGTTCTTTTTATTTTCAAATGTTTTGAAGGTTTCTTAGATCAGGAAACCCTTATTCACAGTAAAAATCCGCAAAAAGAAAATTTAAAACCAAATGTAGCTATGTAGCTAGCAACTACAGAGCAAGAGAGCAAACACTTAGGAGCTTGAGCAAGGTCAAATGCAAAACCTTGCTTCTCTTGCCAAAGTATAAAGCATAGATCAAAGTGTGTGTGTGTGTGTGTGTGTGTGTGTGTGGCAGATGTGTTGGCAAACTGGAAACACCAAAATCCCAATTCGAAAACTTGGTGAAACAATGTGCTTGCAAAACTTTCTTATCTAAGGACAGACATTTCTACAGCTCAATTGCAGCTTTAATTTGGTGCCACCAAAGGAGCAAATTAACATCGAGAGGAGTTAAGATAGCCCTCTATGGCTCTTCAGCTGTCGTAACATTATCATTTAACATCATTTATCTTCAAAGGGATGGCAGCGAATGCATAAGGATCTTTCTACTTGTTCTTTGATTTGGTTGGAACACCATGTGCAGCAACAAACTTTCCTGACTTTTATCTAGAAATACCTATAGATAGAAGAAGAGAGATGACACCTAGAAGATACACTGGACTTATTCATGACGTTAGAGGGTTCCCTGAGCATCCACCAGAAGGAAATTAATCTTACTAATATGTTCATAGGACTCAAAGAGTTGTCCTTTTAGAAACAAAGCCTTGGAAGAAGAATCTAAAAGGTGCTCAGATTGTCTTTTGAGGCTGACACAGAGAGTGGACCATTAGCAGAGTTGTTTTTTTTGGAAGAACCCCATGTCATTCCATCATAGAAAAGCAACAGGATTGAAGTGATACAACTTGGGATTTGCCAAAGGAAATATTGAATGATCCTGGGGCACCAAAAATGGCACTTGGGAAGAGAGGATGTGAGGGTATTCCATTTCAGGTTATGTAATCCTTTCACTCAGGGTTGGGTGACATCAGTTTGTAAAAAGTCACTGAATATCCCCAAACTGACTTTTATAAAACAGTAACAAGTGCCTCCTCAATCCTCAATAATGCCATGGAGTTAGGAAGAGTCAAGGGTAAAGCCCATACTTTTCTAGCAGGGGGAAAATTGTATGTGTGCAGAATTTGTAAACTCTTAACATAGGCAATTTATCTTTTTACCTACTGGTTTTGGACTCCTTGAATATGTTTTTAAATTGAGATATTTTATAGATTCGTAAAGACATACATCTTAATGCAGTGCATGTTCTATCGAAAGCTCGGCTGACTCATTCTGCCTTATATTGGATTTAGGAACTCAGGGGGGGGGCAGTAGATGACTTTTTTTCTTCCAACAAAACTATAGCTGACATGGCAATTGAAGACCTCAATGAGATTAGGCTGCCTGCAGCGGGGAAATGTGTTTTAATCCACAAAGTAGTGGAAGGCAACATTTTCATATTACATGATTCATTTCAAACAGTCCTAACTTGATAGTCCATAGAAAAGGACCAGCTGGTCAAGCCAAAGTAGGACACCAGTCAGTGTGGCTGCCCAGAATAATAAGGCACGATGTGTGCTTGTAATTAGACTCTAGAGCAACCTGATATCTGAAATGCTTAGAAAATCTTCAAATCATTCATTTATTTGTTGGCTTTCTTGTATTCAATTCTACTTGCAAGCCAGTGACTCTGCCATCAGAGTCACACAAGCCATCAACTAGGCTTGGCTTGTCCAATCTGAAAAATCACTCCTAGGACGAGTGCCTTTTCTCCTCTAGGACTAGCAATGACTATTAATGTTCAGAGTACTATTGTCTGGAGTAGCCTTTAAATTATAACAGCTTGTATTTTGTCAGACAACCTGCAGCAAGCAGGTATTATTCTTTTCCAATGAGACCCAACCTCCCTATTTTTTTCATGTTTCATGCCCTTGAAACAAAGAACATTATGCGTTTGTAATGGAAAGCAGCTATGCTTGTTTTGGAAAAAAGAAAGAAAAAACAACTCAATCTCTTCTGTCATTTGATAATTTTTCTTTGCAGAGATTTTAGGCATGAAAACAATTTGCTGCTCAGTAACCAGACATAAAAAAATATATTGCAGAATACAGCATGTGCAATTAAAAATTTTTTTTGTATAATTGAATTGGTGCTAAGTCACTTCTATGTAATATTTTGGTCTAAATACCATCCTGGGACCCAGGAGAAAGTAAAAATACTGGTTTTGTGTTTACTTTCTATACAACCTTGGGTTTTTATGTCTTGTGGTAATGCATTCTAGATTTGAGTAAATCTCTTTTTTTGGTGTGTGTAGGCCTTAAACAAGGATGAGAACAATTTCTCCTGAACATTTCAAATGGATGGAATGATTTAGAACTGAAAATGTGATACTCACTTTCTGTTAATTAACACTGTTATTCTTTGTTGTGCTGTTATTTAAGTGGTGCAAAAGTTTTCTCATATCTTTTTCCTATGTCCAATGAAGGGCCGGAACTTTAATCTGTGTCTTTTTAAATAGGTGTTTTCATGTTTTTCCTTGTATGCGTTACTAATAGTGCTTTAAGATTTAGCTCAAAGTCTGTTAATGTGTTTTTGTTACATTTGTTTGAATTCCTCAGGTAGAAAGCCATTGTAACCTGATAATTTTGAACTTAAGAACCAAATACATGTATTTTCATTTGTTGCAAGACTGTTCAAAATGTTCACTTTTAAATGTTGATAATTCCACTTTGTGGGGGGGTGAGATTTCTACCTGTAGTATGCTGCTTTGCACTAACATTGCTGCTCCTTTTTGTCATTTGCATTGGTAGAGAAATAATACATGTTTGATTTTCAGATATATTAAAAATAAAGTTGTCATAGTATAGAGTCTTTGTTCATTGACCACATGTGCTGGATAGAATATCACACACCTGCAGTAATATTTTCTTTGAAAATATGTCTGGTTTCACTACTGTTTT
The DNA here is from genome assembly GCF_910594005.1 of Cervus elaphus. Classification (NCBI taxonomy): domain Eukaryota; kingdom Metazoa; phylum Chordata; class Mammalia; order Artiodactyla; family Cervidae; genus Cervus; species Cervus elaphus. The sequence goes on along the minus strand of NC_057848.1, from coordinate 42,302,439 downwards.
GAGGCAACTTCTCCCTTTATAGTGCCAGTTAATGGCAATTGACTGTCAGAGCTCATGAAAATGCAGTTGTAAATGAAAATCATGATATTTTGACTTAAGACTAGTCTCCCTTCAGCAAAGGTTTTATCAGTTCTTTATAGGTAGCAAAACAGATTCCACAGAATTTCACCTCAGCCCTTAGGGCTTTGCAGGTGGTGCAGTGCTAAAGAATCCATTTGCCAATGCAGGAGACATGGGTTCGATCCCTGGGTTGGGAAGATCCCCTGGAGGAAGAAGTGGCAACCCACTCCAGGATTCTTGCCAGGAAAATTCCATGGACAGAGGAGCCTGGCAGGCTACAGTCCATGGGGTTGCAGGGTTGGATACAACTGAGCACGTGCGCGCGCACACACACACACACACACACACACACACACACACACTTCAGACCTTGGGGAAAGTGTAGAAGTTACCCCATTTCCACACACACACACACACACACACACACACACACTCTTCAGACCTTGGGGAAAGTGTAGAAGTTACCCCATTTCCACACACACACACACACACACACACACACACACACACACACACTCTTCAGACCTTGGGGAAAGTGTAGAAGTTACCCCATTTCCAAAAACGTGTGGGTGTGGGATGGGGAGTCCAGTCATAGATGTGAGGGGCTTCAGTGATCAGTCTTTGATCCTGAAAGAGTTAACTGTATTTTCACATGAAATGTTCAGCAAATTTCTTCTAAATATCTGTAACAAAGGCGGACTGGTACCTTAGAGGGCAACTGGGCACTTTAGAGCTTCTTTTTTTGTTCAAAGAGCTCTTTCTGAGACAGCAAAGGCTGTTTTTGCTCATTCTGGATTGAGGGTTTGCATGAAGTGTGGCCCTCTGAGGTAAGGTGAACATGATATTGTGTAGAGAAGCCACAGAGATGCTGCAAGCACGTAGCAAATGCTGCTTCTGACCCTCAGATGTTGGGACTGAGAACACAGTGTCTAGGCAGGGGCTGGAAGAAAGCAGGGGAGGAGGAAAGAGCTGTTCACCTGGGCCCCTCCCTGGTTGGCATGGCTGGTGCCGTGGCTGTAACCACCACTCCCCCATCTTCTCAAATGGTGCCTTTTACATAATACGGCTTACAACTGTGTGAGCTGGATTTAAGTTTCTAGAGGAAAGTCCTGCCTGATAGTAATATCCCTTTACCTGTAATCAATACAATGTTTAGTTCTGAATGGGGGGAATCCGGCTATCTGGGGTTGAAGCTTTTAACCAGGCTCTGGATGTTTTCCTCTTGGCATCAGACAAACCTGTTTGAGTAAAAGGAGTAGCTTAATCTCAGGCTGCAAAGGTGGCCCAGTTTCTCTCTCCCTCCCCTTCCCCCAAAGCATACGGCCTAACAGGTTGCTTGGCACAAAACAGGCAGCTCAAATATTTGTTGGATGAAAACTAATGCAGGAAAAGGACACATTTTAAAACAACAAAAACAGGCAATATGGTTTGAGAACATAAAAGCTGGAAAGCTCTGAGCACTCTCTGGTTCAGGGAGTACCTCCCTGGTAAGAAGAGTCTGTGAATTTTCACATGACAATGGCAAAACACTAATCTTCAGAGTAATAGGTTGTATGTTTATACAACTGACTGCATATGTAAGTCTCATATCCTTCTTTTGGCATGAAGTGAATCAACTTTGCTACCATAAGGTTCCTGAACACTTTCCTAATCCAATGATAAAGTAAAAACAAAACCTGCCTTGGCACTCAGTAAGTCTTCACTAGAGTTAGTTAGTTCAGTCCCTCAGTCGTGTCCGACTCTTTGCGACCCCATGAATCGCAGCACGCCAGGCCTCCCTGTCCATCACCAACTCCCAGAGTTTACTCAAACTCATGTCCATCGAATCGGTGATGCCATCCAACCATCTCGTCCTCTGTCGTCCCCTTCTCCTCCTGCCCCCAATCCCTCCCAGCATCAGGGTCTTTCCCAATGAGTCAACTCTTTGCATGAGGTGGCCAAAGTATTGGAGTTTCAGCTTCAGCATCAGTCCCTCCAATGAATACCCGAGTGGCTCCTTAGTAAACTTGCTATAGAATTCAAGGCAGAAGTCTGCCTCTGAGTTTATTAAATTCTGACTTAAAAAAGTAAATTCGATTCATTATTTTAACAGGATAAGCTGGTACTTGGTTTTTGGTGTGCAGCCTCTATGAAGTTGTACCCCTTTCCTTGTCTCTTTTGGAAGACAAAAAATGTCACTCAGAACTGAAACTCTTGAATCTGCTTCCTCAGATTAAGGTTTAAAAGTAATAAGGCAATCCACCACACTATACTGGGTAAAACCATTTTATTAACTGACCAAAGCACTTCATTTTGTTTTCTGATTTGAGGTAAAACCATTAAACACAGTTCACAAGAAAATACAATGACTATTCAACTACAATTACAAGAGTTTGAAACCTCACTAGTTATTCATATAATACTTTTACAAATTCATACAACTGTACAGTCTACTTAAGCTAAGTTTATTGTTAACCAAGACCAATATCAAAGACCAAGACACTTGACTACAACTCTTGCAGTGGCTATAGTTTTGTAACAACAGAGGAATAACTGTTAGGTTATGAATACACTTGAAAAACCACTTGGCCAGTAATGTGTACGATTTCCTCATTCTTCAGGGGTGTGTGTGAAGGCTCTTAGAGAGCAATCTGCTCCTGTCCTACACGGCCCCCTCGCATGTCCAATCATGTGAAATAACCAAGAACACAGGGATGGGGAAAATAGTCCTACAATCTTATTCATGTGTTTTCATTTTTTAGGCAAGCCAGCTGATTTTCGTCAAAGCTTGCTTTGGAATGTTGAGATCCTATTTTCAGCCTCATTGGAGATTACTGTTAAGTGAGAGCGTCTGAGTGTTCCAAAGAGCACAGGACAATGATGCTGTCCCCAAACAGAGAAAGTAGGTTACCTGTGACTGAGTCCAGCTTTGAGATTTCATTTTGTACTGGACTGCTCTCTTTAATCAATACCAAAGCCTTTGGAACACTGCATATTTGCTTAAGAGGTAGAGAAAACAGAAATCATGCAGTTAGGTCAATTGAGAAATAAAGGATTTTCTATCTTTAGAGAATATCATGACTCAAAGTCCATTCTGTGTTCCTTGACGCCTGAAGGACTTCACACATTTGACGTTTAAACCTGTTTGGGGGGAATACCCATGTCTTACCTGTCTCTCAGGAAACACAAGTTCCAATTCAGCCTGCACTGACTACAGATAGAAGAGAAACAGTAATAACATTTGTCTTACAGCACTGCGGTTCACTTTCTGGATTTGTGACACACAAACATATCATGCATTCTAAGACAGAGTTAGCTTTATCAGTGTCACTAGTGATGTTAATTAAAAAAATGTACAGCAAGTTCAAAACTTTTCTAAATATTGAAATCACCATGTTTTAAAGACAGACTGGAATGTTACAAATGATTCTGCAAAATACAAAAATAGATATGCTTCCGCTGAAGGCCTTAATCATTCTTCCGAGTGCTCTCATCTTTTGGCTCCTCCTCGTCTGAGTACACAGTGGGCTCCTCCCCGTCCTTCAGCAGTTTGCCCACGTGATGGTACTTGACTGGAAGGAAAGAAGATGCCAAAACTGGTCATTCTCATGCTTTGGAGAAAACCACTACCATATTTCCTTTGAAAGCACTTACGAGAAGCCTATAAGCAACACACACACTTGATCTTAGCCAAAAGGCCGACACAAAAACATGTTAGGCTTCTTGAAGGCAGTTTATACCATAGTCCCAGCCAAGTCCCAGGGAGTTAGTTATGTTCAGCAGACAGAAGTATAGAATGGGGAGTGATGCCCGACAGTGTGTGGGCAAGGTAATGTCAAAGTGGGTTGTTTGTGTGGGGGAATGTTCAGCAGAGCAAGGGCTTGGTATGAGTTAGTTGGAAGGGTTGCAGGACACTTCATGGGAGAAAGATATGCTTTGGAAGATGTGTAGAAGGACTTGGGGAAGGAGGGGTTTCCACAAAGTGCCAATGCCACACACAAAGGCATGCAGGTGAGACCAAACGTATCTGGGGAGCAATAAAGGGACCAAGTTGGCAGGAGGAGACTGGGAGCAGTGCCAGCCAAACAGGGTGGGGAAACCTTACGAAAGATGTGGAAAGGCAGCCTGAAGAGTCTGAACTTATCCCATAGATCGCAAAGGGCACTGAAAGTGTACAACAAAGGAATGACAAGGTAAAATAGTGCTGTGTTAACAACGGTTTCACTGTGTATAGAGGGCAGGGCAGATTAGTCAGGAGAGTCCAGGGATAGGAGGCCAGTGGACAGATCCCTATGGGGAGAAACGAGAGCCAGGAGGAAGGCAGTGTCAATGGGGGTGAAAACGGAAGGATATGAGACCCATTAAAGGCAACTGTAAACAGGAGTTAAGGAAGTGAACACTGGAGACTCCATGGACCGAAATGGGGACTTTGTGACCGGAGCACGTGACTGGAGACTGACAACAGGGACTGGAGAACTGCAATTAGTGTTGGCAACATGCTGGTCTCTGCAAACGTTTGAGACAGAAGGTTCAGTGGAATGGTGGGGGCAGAAACCATATTGTAGAGAGCAAGGAGGGATGGAACAGTGGTTAGGGGCAGCCATGATTATTAGATGCTTGTCTGACAGTGAGAGGAAGGAATGATAATAGTCTCAGAGGATAAAGGGGAGAGCAGGAGACAGAAATTTCCCTCAACTCGGGGGAAGAAAGATAGACGTGGTTAAAGGCAGTGGTAAAGGAAATAGGAGAACATTGGAGATTTTGGATAACGCAGGTTTAAGAGGGCAACCAGAATGTAAGAGACTCGAGGAGGGATTGAGTCAGCAGATGACCACCATATTGGCTGTATTACTGGGCCAAGTTAGTGTAGGGTTAATTATCTCAGTGTCAGAGGTCAAGAGAACTCCTCTTTCTGAATATGGGTAGGAATTAAAGGAGTAACCAACCTGTTTAACCAGGTAACTGGAGCTACTTTGCTGTGAAATAATCGTCAGGAACAATTAGAACTTGCCTATTTGAACATATTATAAAGGTCCCTAGGGTGCTGGTGACTCTGCAAGACAAATAAAAGCTGGGTGGCACCTGAGAAACCTGCCTTAAGGGGAAACCATGCCAGTTTTGAGTGTAGCTCAAGTGTCACAACAGTATTTGGGACTAGCCTTAGTTTAAGGGGTTGGGGGAACCATGGTTTTTTACCCCCATTGATGAAGTTAAGCCCTATAAAATAGAGCTTTGTAAATTATGAATTACAACTCATTGGTTTCATATAGAACAATCTATTGTTACAAAGGCATCCTGAAGATGCAAAAAATGAGAGACTGTTAGATAGCTGAATTATGTTTTCAGAGTACAAAGACTTGCCTCTGGACTTGAAAGTTATACTTAGTCGGCTTGGGATCCAAACTCTAAAGGTAGAGTTATACCTGGCTAATTATTAATCCAGAACTCTCTCTGAGGTGAGCATTACTCTCAAAGAAAATGGTTGAATTTAGCAAAAAAAAAAAAAACAGAACAGTAAATAGAACACAACATTTACAATGAAAAATGACCCTCAAGGAAATGGTCACTGTCTTTACATACTGTTTCAAAGCTTGGAAAGATTATTCTTCAAATTCTTAGCAGTGAAATATTGCTAAAGTGATCATTAAACACTTAGGTTGGACAAAAGCCAATTTCCCAATTCTTAGATTTGAACTTGACCTCCAGCCTTACTTCCCCCCAAAGCCCTTGGTCCATAGCATAAGCCAGGAAACAAGTGTCTCCTTTTTGCTTTCTTTTTAAAAAACGTAGACACCATTGTTGCTGGGCAGATGATAAGCATCATTTGTAGATGAGGCCTATAGTTAGGCTCAGTTAGATTCAAAGAGAAGCTGTTTTGTACAATACAAGTCTCTCATTCTTTAACAGCAATGTGGGCTGCTTTAAACAGCAAGTTCTACAAGTAAGGGCTTATGAAAATCCTTCTGTAGCCAAGATGGCCACTCTCCTTTCCCCTGCACACCAACTCTTAGTGGGAAAATCTATGCAAACCTCAGGAATTTCAAAAACAGAAACCCAGGTTTCCACAGAGAACTAGCTAGATATTGGGATGCAGTCATGGCAAGTGACTCAGCACTGCTACAATTACTTCAAGCCATGAACTTGATCTGTCCAAGATTCAGGAGCCTATCAAAATGCTCCACAGTCGCAGGCTGCTTAGTAATAACTATTGTACTGCTGTGAAACCCATTATTGGTAGAAATCTGACCCTGGCAAAATAAAAAAAAAAAAAAAAAACCACTTACAAGTGAACTGAGAGTCCCAGTCACTCAGGGTCTCCTGCTGGGCAGGAGTGAGGTCAGAAAGGTCATCGTACTCATCCTTCAGTGCTTCCTTATCCAGGCAAAAGGTGGCAAGGCCTCTGGATGCATCTCTTCCAGCAAAGACTCCATACGGCCCCTCTTTAAAAACAAAACCAAACCAAAGACCAATTGTCTATTAGTCAATTTCTCTGTGGCTCAAACACAGAAAATGGCTTCCTTACCAATGAGCATGAAGAGCCCATTTTTGAACATCGAATTCCATTTGGAAACCATAAGTGATTGACGTGGATCCTTTGATCATTACCAGTGAATACTGAAAGACCTGTTGTCATTAAACTTTTAAATACCTAAAACTAAATCAAAATGCTATACCGTAGCATTCATTTCTTGTGATTGCAAATAGCTAATAAAAAAGCCATAAATGATTATCTCCCGGGGGGAGGGTGTTAGTAGGGAAGGATCCAAGATATAGTTCATGGGTCAGAATTCAACTTCTGGACATTGAACCTGGAACCTGGCTTTGTTCTAGGGACTAGGGCTGCACCAGTGAAAGTTATGGTTTCTGAAGATAAGAAATGTGTGTGCGTGCTAAGTCACTCAGTCGTGTCCAACTCTGTGTGACCCTATGGACTGCAGCTTGCCAGGCTCCTTTGTCCATGGAATTCTCCAGGCAAGAATACTGGAGTGGGTTGCCACGCCCTCCTCCAGGGAATCTTCCTGACCCAGGGATTGAACCGCATCTCTTATGCCTCCTTCATTGGCAGGTGGGTTCTTTACCACTAGCGCCACCTGGGAAGATAAGAAACACTAGAGTGTAAATAGAAATATTTTACACATGTATGCTGATACAATTTAATGAGCCAAGAGTGTCTCACAGAGATCTTTAGTTGTGAGGCACCTATGCTGACACAATTTAATGAACCAAAAGTGTCTCACAGAGATCTTTGGTTGTGAGACTAGACTGTGTTGAACGTTAATGTATGGCCTCTGCAGGAGAAATCATTTTATGAGTATCAGTGGTTTAGAAATCTATCCACAGGTTACATAATCTTCACTGTCAGTAAGGAAATGATGGCATGGAATCAGGTCTGTCAGCTGTTTTGGGTGGGTTTGAAGACTCTGAAAATTCTATAAAATATCTGACTGCTATTATACATAATGATACTAAATTTTTATCTAAGAGAACAGTGAATCATTCTGTATGTACTTCAAGTGAATTTTTCGACTTAAATATTGCACCAGTAAATGAAAAGAATCCAGTGTACTTTAAACAATGTGTTGTTTCCCCAAAGGCAGACCAAGTAGCAAGTCAGATATGAAGAAGTTTGCAGGTAACTACCACACCAAGTATGAGGACAGATCACATTTCAATATGGCCTGGCCACCCGAAACCTCAATCCACTAGGACAATTTTATTTTTACAAATTAGACGAAATTTATGATCAACTTTTAAAGGCACATAAGATTCCGAAGAAAAATGGTTGTTTTTCATCACCATTACATACTACCATTTCCACTAGAGAAGGTAAACAGGCCAAGTAGACGGGTTTGGATCTCACCATTTTAGAACTTATGGTTATGGAATACTGAAAACACTCTGAGGGGAGCATTAAAAATCTTTGGAGAATATATACATTACCCACCAGAATGTATAGTCACTAGAATGAAAGCTCCATGAGCAGAGATGTAGGCCTGTTTTGTTCACTACTATATTCCCAGCACCCACAAAGGTGCCGTGCATACAACATCATTAAAAATAATGAATCATTTTCAGGAATCCTTTATAACACAAAGTATAATTTCCACGTGATGTTACACATTCATGGACTCATGCAGGTAGAGACTGAGATCTCACAACGGGCCATCCTTATCACTTTAAAGAGGAACAACTAAGGCCTAGAGAGAACAGTGCTTTGCCCCAGGTCACACAGGTGGTCAGTGATCCAACAAGGCAGAGAACCCAGGCTGCCTGACTCGCAGTTTTGAGCTCTGTACACAGGCCTACATTCCTCTCAATGACTTTGCAAACTACAATCATATGACGAAGCTCCAGGCATGTTTCAACTGCTTTATGGGGCGGCTTGGTCATAACAGATATTTACATGATTATGTTTACTGATAAAGCCTTTAGGGGCGCCACTGTAAGTGACATATACTATAGGTATGGTTTTCAAATTATTTTGATAGTTACATGTTTATAGGAAGTAGGTCTTCTAAATCCTCCCCAAAGAAAAACTGTGGCGTGGGAGAGTGCTTTAATACATCTGATGTTGATGAGTTTGAGGGGCAGAGTAAAACCAACCAGGAGTGGGGATGAAGGCAGATTGCTGCCTTCTACACTCTTCCTCCTCTCCCTGAACCCCCCGATTTTAGACGCATCCATACTGGCGGAGCTAAAACCCCTTCCTCCTCGGATCCAAACATGCTGCAAAGCAGAACTTTCCGAACCGGGAGACGTCCCGAATTTGCCTGGGGGTGGGCGTGTTAAAATGCAGATTTCTGGATCGCCCCTTTCCCCCACTCTTGGGGGAGATTAGGCCGGGAATCTGTATTGTACCTCAAGTGCATCAGGTGATTCTGATCTGTAACCAAGCCTGGAAAAGCCTCATTTCTAAGGCCCTACCAAGCCTGTCCCTCTCCAACAGCTCCTCAGTCAAGCAGCCCTCATTTCCCCTCTGGTTGGCTTTTCCACGAAATCCCCACACCCAGCAGCCTTCCTAGCCCTACCCCTTTTGTTTCTCAGGATCCTCCCACTTCTCCCTCCCTCCATTTTTTTTTTTTTTTTTGGCTTCTAGTTCCTTCTCTCCTGCTATGGAGTGTAATACTGTATTACCTTCTGGTCTTGCCACATTCCTATCGACCGCTACATTCAGCCTTCTACATCCAGTCCCCTTCCCCCTATGGAGCTTCCCCTGTTCACCTCCCTGCTTTCCCCGTCTGCCACACACATACCAAACACATGCCACTCACATACCTGACACATGCCACATTGCTAGCGCACGCGTGTGCACGCACACACACAAGCCTGACATGCCACATACGCATCACACAGAGAGCACACACATCACTCACTGCCACGCACAGTGCTCCAACCTGCTGCTAATCCCGTTTCCCATTTCCTTCTCCCACACCTCCCCATTCTTCATGGCTACTCCTGGCGTCATCGGCCTTCCCGGCCCCTCCAAGGCAGGACCTCCCGACCTTCTTTCGCCCTCCCTCCCATCATGTTTCCCTCGAGACACTCTCATTTCCTTTCCCCAGCCCGACATCATCCCCTCCTTCCAGGAACCCTCGAACCCCATACCTTCGAAACTCCCCCAACACTGCGCTCTGCGGTGCCACCCCCCGCCCTCCGCCTTCCAGACTGGCGATCTCACCCCACCATCCACCCCCGGCTTAAGCATTTCAGTCTTCTTCCTCCACCCCATGCCGGGGCTGGCGGTGCGGACCGGGAATCTGCGATCCCGCCGGCTCGCAGCCTTTCTAGGGCGCCTCTGGCCCCCTGCCAGCCCGGGGAGCCTCCCTGCCCCGCCCTCCCAAGCTGGACACCATTCCAGCCCCTCCCCGGGCGCCCCGCTCCCTCCTCGCCTCTCCGGGACCCAGCCCCGTGCCGGGGCCCCTTCTTTTGTCTTTGCGGCCCCCCGGCCAGCCGCCGTACCAGGCCCGTAGAACTTGCGGCCTTTGGTGACGTCGAACACCTTGCCATTGATGGCCATGAGTATACGCGGGTCCTGTACGCCATCGAAGCGCCGCAGCTCGGCAGGGGTGAAGTCGCGCCGCTTAAGGCGGGGCAGCGGGGGCGGCTCGTCGTCGTCGCTGTCGCTGGCCGCCGGCTGGTCCCCGCGCACGATCTTGTAGAGCAGAAAGATGCAGAGGCCGAGGAGCAGCAGGTTGAGCGGCGACGTGAAAATCTCATGCAGCAGCCCGCCGCTCTCGAGCTCGTTCGGGTCTGCGCCGGTCGCCGCCACATCCTCGGCAGCCATGATCGCTGGAGCAAAGGTTGGGCCGGGACAGGCAGGGATCCGGAACTCGCTTTCTCCTCCCTCTCCGCGAGCTACTGGAGCGCGGGGCCCGGCTGACCAAGACTAGCCAGCGGAGGAGGCGGAGCCAGGCGGGGCGGAGACGGAGGCGGACAGGCGGGGCCTCTCAGCCCCGCCTCCCCGCGGCCGCGGAGGCTCCTGGCTCGGCTCAGTCAGGCCCCGCCCAGCTCAGGCCCCCCACCTTGCCTCCGTTTGGTGGTGGCTCCCCTCCCCCAGCCGAATCCTACCTCCTCCGCCGCCGAGATTGTGGAACACACCCCTCAGCAATACCTGCAAGGCCTGGCCGCAGCCTCACGCCATCCCCACGCCAGCCTCTAGCTAACTGCGACGCATCACGCAGCCCCCCTCCTTACCCCCAGTTGTTCATCGCACACCTACCCGCTTGGCCTTGCCGGGCTCTGTATAAGGTCCCCTCAGCGACCTGATGCGCACCAAACACTAACTCCATTTCTCCTGCTTTAAGCTTCTCCCAGCCTTCCATTCAGAAGACTCATCTTTCCCCGGCCAACCCTCGGGATCACGAGGCTCTCTTAGGAGACAGGAAACTCACTCCTTAAACTCCTTTCCCACCCTAGAGACCCAGACTCACCATTTTCACCTCGCTCCCCTTGGCGGCCTTTCTCCAATCCTCCTCCCACCAGATGCTGTGGGGCAGACACACCTCGGGATAAGGTCAAATCAGTGCCCGGGCCTCATCTGATAACTCGCAATGTCTGGTGAAACGGCTCGGATCATTTGATTTGTTTTTGGAACACTAAATCCTTTTTGCAATCACTGATTTGCTCAATCCCAGGGCATCAGCGGGCAATACTCTGTTGCACTTTTTTTGGTTGTTGTTATTGTTTGTTTGGTTTGGTTTTTTGGCTCAGAATAATGACCAAAGTTTCTTTGTTTGGCAGCATTCTTCTATTTGAAGTTGGTCGAGCTATTCTTGGCAGTCACAATAACCCTGTGCGAGCCCAGACGAAGGTGGGAGTTTGGAAGGATCCTAGATTTGGGCCCTTGTTTCCGCGGTATTTCATCCGGCCTTTGATGTGCTAACCGGCTGCACAGGAGCAGCCTCATGGAGGAAGCACTGTCTGTACCCTTCAGAGTCCTAATATGGCTGCCCTCTTTATGGTGGCAGGGGGAGGGGAGCGGAAGAAAGGGTAGAGAGAAGGGGAAAAAATAATTAAAGCCAAGCCATGTACACATCTGCAACCCAGAGCAGTACTTTTCCATCAAGAGTTCTGTTCTCTGGCACAAAATTTACTCCCCCTCCCAACACGCAGGAGACTGGAGAGAATTGGCTTCTTACCTCAGAATTCTAAAAATTTAAGGCACAAATTGCTTCCATCCCTTCCCCCCCCCCACCCCATCTTCTTAAATCATTTGTGTGTGTGCTCAGCCACTCAGTCTTGTCCCACTCTTTGTGACCGTATGGACTATAGCCCACCAGGCTCTTCTGTCCATGGAATTTTCCAGGCAAGAATCCTGGAGTGGGTTGTCATTTCCTTCTCCATAAATCATGCAAAAGTGCATATGAACCGAACAATCTTTAAGTCGGGCCCACACACTTTTATTCACAGATCTAAATTTAGGATTAGCTGAAATGGCCTTTCCAGATCTTTTGTCAAACCTCTTCAGTTTAATCTGGGAAAACAGGCTCAAACTGGGGGCACTGGGCTGTAGTTAGAATCAGATTGTCTTTTTAAAAAAAAACAAAAAAAAAATCTGTGTATGGCCAAGACAGTAAAAAAAAAAAAGTTGTGAAAAATATTTACATTTGCAACTAATATGACAGACAAAGATTCATATCTTTTAAGAGCTCATTTTGATTGACAAGAAAACTGTAAGAGACTAGTTAGTGAATGGGCAAAAATCAAAGTAAAGAGTTCACAGAAGAAGGAATACCAGTGGTGAATAAGCATATGAAAAATGTTCAGTCTCAACAGCAATGACAAATGAAGATAATTCTCTCACCTACTACTTTCCTACAGAAAGGATAAAAGAAAAAAAGGTGGGGGGGTGGGGGTTATATACAATATTGGTCAGAGGCTTTTGTACACTGCTGGGGAGAGTAGAAATTGGTATAACCTTTGGTTATCTGTAAAAATATTTGCTATCCATTGATATCCTACTTCTGGAAATCTACTCTTTGGTTCATTAAATCCACCGGTAGGGATCTAGCCCTAGGAAACATTTAGAAATGCAAATGAAGACTTCGTTACTAAGATGCTCATCAAAGAATCATTTGTAATGTGGAAAAACTGGAAACAACCTTAATGTTCAGCTTTAAGAAATAGCTGATTACTCCACTCGGATTGTGACAAAAACCATAAAATTGTGTGTGATGCAGCCATACAGATATTATCATGACACAGGAAAATGCTTGTGTTTTATTCTTAAGAGAGAAAAACAGGATACAAAACTATATACAATGTGAACTCAACTAGGTAAAAAAATGTATAAAAGGAAGCCTGAAAGGAAGCATGCTAAAATGTTAACTGTTGTGATTGTTTCTTCTTTATACTATTCTATATTTTCCAGAATGAACACATGTCCCTTTTAGCCTCAGGGGGAAAAATGGTTTATTATTTCTTCTCTAAAAAAAAAAATGTAGAATGTAATACATGTTCACTACAACACACTTTAACAATATATAAGTAACAAATGAAACTCATTTCTCCCTCTCTCAGCTTCCCAAACAATCTTGAAATTCAGCCCACACATTAGCAGTTTGGTCTGTATTCCTGCAGAGATATGAGACACACACAAACACACACACATACACAGATTTTGTTTTACAAAACTAGGGATATTTTAATAATAAATAATTCTTCAGGCTTTTTTTCTGAGAGGTACAAAGTAAAAAATACCAACAAGCCACTAGCTCCCACCCAGATAAACCGTGTTTGAAATTTTTAAAGGGCATATTTGTTTAAGGTTACAAAATTCAAACTATAGCAAGATACAAAAGGTAACTTCAATCCCCTCTCCTCACCTCCCGTTCTCTCTCCTCAAAAGTAGCCATTATTAAAAGTGGGGAAAATATCAGACAGAGAAAGACAAATACTGTGTGATATTGCTGATATGTGGAATCTATAAAAGAAAACAAAACTGAACTTGAAAAACAGATTATGGAAAGATGGTTACCAGGGGCTGGGAGTAGGGCAGTAGGAGAGATGTTCAAGGATACACATTTGCAAATAAGTCCTAGAGATCTAATGCAGTACAGTGATTGTAGACAACAAAATCATATTATAAGCATTAAATTTGCTAAAAGCCTGGATCTTAATTTTTCTCACCACTAGAAGAAATGAAAATTATGTGAGGTGCCAGAGGTGTTAGCTAACATGACAATGGTAATCTGTAACAATATGAATGTATGAGGTCAATATGTTGTACACCAGAACTTACATGATGTTATATATCAATTATATCTCAGTAAAAAGTTGGGGAAATGTTTTTATGGAGGGCTAGAGGGGTTTATGGGCTTCCCTGGTGGCTCAGCTGGTAAAGAATCTGCTTGCCAATGCAGGAGATGCGGGGTTTGATCTCTGGGTTGGGAAGATCCCTTGGAGAAGAGAATGGCAACCCACTCCAGTATTCTGGCTGGGGAAATCCCATGGACAGAGGAGCTTGGTGGGCTACAGTCCATGGGGCCTCAAAGAGTCAGACATGACTGAGTGACTCTCTCTCTCTCTCTCTCTCTCTCTCTCACACACACACACACACACACACACATACACACACAGATGGGGTTATAATTTTCACTTGTCACAGTCCAGTGCCCTTCCTGCTATATACCTCTATAGCAGGGTATACCCTTGGAGGGATAATGGATTAAAGGTAGTCTTGCTTCATAAAGAGTTTAGAAAATGCCATTGAAAACCTCAAGAAGTGATCCAGATTGAAAATGTAAATGCTTTCAAAGCAGAGTTGATGTTCAATAAAATGGGCTGTTGGGCAAACACTGGGATGTTGAGATTGAAAGCAAGCCTCCTACCATTCTAGTTCATGTCGCAACTCTCAGTGGAAAGGTCTCGTTCAGAGTGGCAATTCTCAAAGTTCTCTGGAAAGAAGCCAGGTGCTCTTGACTAAACAGCCCTCTCCAGCCCGTGAGAGTTGCAGTATATATAATGTTTGGCTTCAAATCAATGTCTAAAGCCTATGTATTTGACCTGAGGACTACTTATTTCCCAAGATATATGTTAAGTCTTTTAATGTTTCCAAGCTTCTTGTCTCCTTTAAATTATTTTCAAAGATTTTAAAGAACGTTTAAAGAAGAATAGGACAATTGGCTGATTAGCTAGAAAATGTGTGGGAAGGAATTCAACCTCACTAGTAATCAAATACATACACAGGAATGCAGTGACAACATATCGTTTTTCATCACTCAAATTATCAGAGCGTTCTTTATGCCTTTGGCTACTTGAAGCTTTTTGAGAATGGTAATACTTGGTGTTGGCAAGCGTGTAGCAAGATACTCACTCAGACACAATGCTGGCCAGAGTGAAACGGCTAGGATGAAAGATTCATCTTGTTCAACAGCATATTTCATGTCTGTCATGTAGTAGGTGATCAATATTCAGTGAGTTAAGGTATATTATAAGTGGACATAGACTTTCTAGTGGTCTACAGTGACTGCAGCCATGAAATTGAAAGATGCTTACTCTTTGGAAGAAAAGCTATGACAAATCTAGACACCGTATTAAAAAGCAGAGATATTACTTTGCCTACAAAGGTCCGTATAGCCAAAGCTATGGTTTTTCCAGTAGTCATATACGGATGTGGTGAAGGTGAAAGTTGCTCAGTCGCGTCCGACTCTTTGCTACCCTATAAACTGTAGCCTACCAGGCTCCGCAGTCCATGAAATTCTCTAGGCAAGAATACTGGAGTGGGTAGCCCTTACCTTCTCCAGGGAATTTTCCCGACCCAGGGATCAAATCCGGGTCTCCTGCATTGCAAGCAAATTCTTTACCATCTGAATCACCAGGGAAGGCCCATGGATGTGAGAGCTGGACAATAAAAAAGGTTGAGTGCTGAAGAACTGATGCTTTTGAACTGTGGTGCTGGAGAAGACTCTTGAGAGCCCCTTGGACAGCAGTCAAACCAGTCAATCATAAAGGAAATCAGTCCTGAATATTGATTGGGAGGACTGATACTGAAGCTGAAGCTCCAACACTTTGGCCACCTGATGCAAAGAGCTGACTCATTGGAAAAGACCCTGATGCTGGGAAAGATTGAGAGTGGAGGAGAAGGGGATGATAGAGGATGAGATGGTTGGATGGCATCACCAACTCAATGGACATGAATTTGAGCAAGCTCCGGGAGATGGTGATGGACAGGGAAGCCTGGCGTGCTGCAGTCCATTGGGTCACAAAGAGTTGGACACGACTGAACGACAGAACAGCAGCAACAACAAGACTTTCTAGAGAGCAGTCCTGGCAATATGCAATAAGCACTTCAAGTTATTTGTACCCTGTGACCAAAGACTTTAACTTCTAGAAATTTTTCCTAGGAAAGTACTCAGAGATATGAGTAGAGATTTGTACGGAAAAATCACAAAGCCTGATACATGGTAGAAAAGATGCTGGAAACCATGTAAGTATCCAAAATGCTCTCCATCTCACTCACAATAAAAGCCCAAAGTCCTTACAGCCACCTACAAGGCCTTCCAAGGTTTGTTCCACCTCACCCTGCCTTTATTCCAGGACTTTAGGACCTCATGCCACTTCCTTCCCAGGTCACTCTGCTCCAACCACAGTGGCCAGCTTGCTGGCCCTCGAACAGTCAGGTGTATTCCAATTCCTCCATACTTATGACTCTTTTTGCTGGAGTGTTCTTCCCCACATAGAAATCATTTCCTCACTGCTTTCAAATCTCAAAACAGCCTCCCTCAACTCACTTTCCCTCTTCTCAGATTTATTTTTCTCCATCAAAGTATTGTTTACTCACTTTTTTGTTTATCTCCTCCAAAGTGACTCTGAGTTACATGAGAACAGAGCTTTTCTTTATTTCCTTCACTGCTGTATCCCCCTGTGCTTAGACTAGTGGTTGGAATATGGTAGGAGCTCAATACATATTTGTGACCTTGATTTATTTTTTAAAATTTTTCAATTGAAGTATAGTTGATTTACAGTGTTGTGCTAATTTCTGCTACTGTACAGCAAAGTGACTCAGTTATACACATATATATGTTATTTTTAAATATTCTTTCCCATTATGGTTTATCCCAGGAGATTGGATATAGTTCCTTGTGCTTTCCAGTAGGATCTTGTTGTTTATCCATTCTAAATATATTAGTTTGCATCAAATAACCCCAAATTTTCAGTCCATCCCTCTCCCTTCCCCCTCCCCCTTGGCAACCACAAGACAGATCTATATGTCCATGAGTCTGTTTCTGTTTTGCAGATAGGTCCCTTTGTGCCATATTGTATCATATGGTATTTGTCTTACTTTCTTCACCTAGTATGATAATCACTAGTTGTATCCATGTTGCTGCAAATAGCATTATTTCGTTCTTTTTAATGGCTGAGTAGTATTGTTGCGGGGAGGAAGCCAATTTTGACTCCATGTTGGAAACTGTTTCTTTGACTTGCTTTCGTTGCTTTTGTTATTCATAATCATACTTAATGAACTGCCTCAGAGGACCCTGCCTCTCTGCCTGATTGTAAACGTGTCCTTGTTCAACTCATGAGATCATTTTGCTTTTTAGAAGTATCCTACTGGTTGGATATTTGAGGATTCATTGGAGGGGCAAATGCTGGAGCAGGGACACCAGTAAGGAGACTAGTGGCTGAAGGACACGGGGGTGGAAGTCAAGCTTGTGATAGTGTGGACACACACGCGAGGATGAAGAGGATCAATGTAAAGGGGTTGCATGGCACCAAGCTTAGGATTCCTCCTCTACTTCTCCGGTTCTCTCTACATCACATTCCAAACCTTTGCTTGGGTGTGTGGACAGATCCTCTGTCATCTACAATGAGGAGGTATGCAGAGGGGAGAGAAAATCTGAAGAAAGGGCCTTATCCTCAGATGGGGGCTGTGTCTTAATATGTGGTTTATGGACCAGCGGTGTTGGCATCAGCTGGAAGCTCGTCAGAAACACATGATTTTGGGCAGTATGCCAGACCTACTGAACCAGAATCTCCATTTTAACAAGAGCCCCACGTGAGTCACCTGCACATTAATGTCTGAAAAGCACAGGCAGATATGTTTATAATAGATAGCCAACAAGGGCCTATTGTATAGCATAGGGAACACTGCTCAATATTCCATAATAACCTAAATGGGAAAAGATTTGGAAAAAGAATTGTTGTTCACTCACTCAGTCATGTCTGACTCTTTGCAACCCCATGGACTGCAGCATACCAGGCTTCCCTGTCCTTCACCATCTCCTGGAGCTTGCTCAAACTCATGTCCATGGAGTTGGGGATGCCATCCAACCATCTCATCCTCTGTCATCCCCTTCTCCTGCCTTCAATCTTTCCCAGCATCAGGGTCTTTTCTAATGAGTCAGCTCTTCATATCAGGTGGCCAGAGTATTGGAGCTTCAGCTTCAACATCAGTCCTTCCAACGAATGTTCAGGATTGATTTCCTTTAGGATGGACTGGTTGGATCTCCTTGCAGTCCAAGGGACTCTCAAGAGTCTTCTCCAACACCACGGTACAAAAGCATCAATTTTTCGGCACTCAGACTTCTTTATGGTCTCTCACATCCATACATGACTACTGGAAAAACCATAGCTTTGAAAAAGAGTAGATACCTGTGTAGGTATAACTGAATCACTGTTCCGTACATCTGAAACTAACACAACATTGTTAATCAACTATGCTTCAATATAAAATTTAAAAAAATTTTAAGTACAGAAGAAAACCACAGATAGAAGGAACAAACATTCAGGTGGAGAGATCCAATAATGTGTCCATTGCAGTACTGGGGCGTGGGGCTAGAGGTCTTGACTGGAGAGATAAAGGTAGGAGGAATCAGGTTGTGAGTGGCGGTTGCAATAAATCACTGGTATTGAATCAGATCACCAGGGAGAACAGGGCAGAGGTGCTGCCAGGGCTCCATGCACAATGTGCTAAGCCAAGGCCGAAAATGATCAGCCCTGGTGACTAGAACTGGCTCCAGTGCATGCATATTTGACCCTCACATTTATGTTACCTTAAAAAATATTAGATGTAAACACTTAACCAAGAGATTTTTTACATAAAACCTGGATTTCTGAATTCTCTTAAAAAGTTGGACAACCTGGCATTAGATCCATGTGTGACAACAATTGGCAGTTGATGGCAGCTACCTCCCTCAGAGGGCACCCCTACAGGAGGCTCACTCCTCTGGACTGTGTCCCCATCGCTGAGACCAGATATCAGCTGTCTTTTAGCATATTTGCTCTGATTTTCTTAATAGTGAAGAGGATAGTCAAAAAAATTTTTTTTTTTGCTCCCATGACTCCATTGAAAGTGGAAGCTGAAAGATAAAGAAGAGGGGAAGAGGGTCACTGTTTCTAAAAAAAAAAAGAGAGAGTGAGAACATGCTTGTTTGTGAATTCCAGCACGTACTACATTTTCACATATCCATCATCCTCGAGTGACTCATTCAAATTACTTGCCTGGCATCCATAGGTTCTTAACCAGTTGTAGGAAGAAGATGAAGGCCAAGGGACTTCCCTGGTGGTCCAGTGGCTAAGACTCCATGCTCCCAATGCTGGGAGCCTGATCAGGGACCTCGATCCCACGTGCAGCAACTAAGACCCGGTGCAGCTAAAAGAAAGAAAATGAAGGCCAAGATAGAATCTAGGGGGACGACTGCCATTGTAGGGAGAGGTTGGGGAAGAAGGACCCACCAAGAAGATTGAGATTAAAAACTCCCAGTGATGGACAGACGATTGGGACAGTGTGGTGTGACAGAAGCTAGGGGAGGGGAGAGGGTTCCCCAAGAGGGGAGAGGTTCACAGTGCTGCAGAGGCAT
This sequence comes from Cervus elaphus, assembly GCF_910594005.1. Classification (NCBI taxonomy): domain Eukaryota; kingdom Metazoa; phylum Chordata; class Mammalia; order Artiodactyla; family Cervidae; genus Cervus; species Cervus elaphus. The sequence goes on along the minus strand of NC_057848.1, from coordinate 42,283,099 downwards.
GGAGAGACAGCAAGACTAAAGGGTGAACTGGACTACGTCACTTGGAAGTCCCAGGTTACCTTTGCCAGAGTACTGTGAGTGTGGGTGTTGTGGGAAGGGCTGGAGCCTCATTCCAGTGACCTAGGGTGTGAGTGGGATGTGGGGATTGAGGAGATCCACCTCTCCAACCATAAGCTTGAGGAGCTTGACTAAAGGGAAGGGGGTGGAGGACAGAGGGCAGTCAGATTTCTTGGTTGGATTTGTTTTTTTTTTTCTGAGAGCTGTGACGGACTCAGGCTGTAGTCACGGAGGTAGTAGGTGTTTAGAGGTCGAAAAATACAGGAGAGGGGATGTTAATCAATGCTGTGGCAGGAAGTGAGACAGAAGAGGAAGAAATCCAAGGGGACAGGGGCAGGGATGGGAGGAAGGGACTGTGCGTCATCCTTTAGAGAGAGATGAGGGGACCTCAGGGCCAAGGGACTTCACACCTGACAGCCTCAGTGTTTTCCATGAAGCAGGAGGCAAGGTCAGCTGCATGGGGAGTTAAGTGGGGAGGGGGGAGGTGAAGAGCAGGGATGTGAATGTGAGCCAAGGTTAATATTTTCACCGTTCCCTCCATAGGGGCTTTTAGGAACAGGAAGAAACAGGAGACATAGAGGCATTATGTTGCCTAGGAAACTCAGTGGTTTGCTAAAGCAACAGCAGGTTGTTTTTAATCTCGTTAACCCCTTCGCATCCATTATCACCTAAAAGAGAACTGGTGAGTAGGATTAGAAACAGAGAGAATTCTGCTTCACAGAGAACACAGTGGGCATCCTCTATAGCTAAGGGAATGCAGAGGGACAGGATGAGCCCTGGGACCCGAGACTCCACTAAGCTGGGAGGAATCATCAAGTGGCAGACACTAAGGTGTCAAAGCCAAATTTCCTTTATTTTCTTGTGCTTGTGTGTGTCCACTCACACACACACACACACACACACACACACACACACACACACACACACACACACACACACACACACACACACACACACACTCCATACCTCTGCATGCGTGATCCCGCTATCCCACCCACCAGAAATGTATAGAGTTAAATGTGGAAATTATCCCTTCTTTGATTTTTTTTTTTCTGTGCGGCAGCATAATCTGTCACCTGTTTTCTCTGCTGGAGCTTCATCACTGGGTAAAATTTATTTTTCTCTCCCTTACCCCACAAAGGGTGGCCAAGGCTTGTGATATGGAGGTCTGGGCTTTACTTGCCCCAGGAGGAGAGTGAAGAGGCATTTGCTTTCAAAAGTCTAGGTAATTGAGAGCTTGGAGCTGGATTGTCTGAGAGTGGATTGTCTGAGGGCTCTGAGGTGGTGGGGGGCGGGGGGGGGGGGGGGACGTGAGTGTGGACCAGCCCTGGAGAGTGCTAGGTTCCCGGAGCCTGGCCACACACAGGGCCCTGATGCAGTCTTAGAGTATCTAGGATCTAGGCCCTGGACCCTTCACCCCTTCAGAAGCCTTTTCCTGCAGGTTCAGCTGTCCTCCCCAAGGTGATGCAGCTTCATCTTTCTTGGTGGCTTGGGCTTCCCTGGCGGCTCAGTTGGTAAAGAATCCGCCTGCCATGCAGGAGACCTGGGTTTGATTCCTGGGTTGGGAAGATCCCCTGGAGAGGAGAATGGCTACCCACTCCAGTATTCTGGCCTGGAGAATTCCGTGGACTGTATAGTCCATGGGGCCGCAAAGAGTCAGACACGACTGAGCGACTTTCACTTTCAGCATCCACATGGTGCAGAGCCATCCTGCACCTCTCCTTCTCCTTCCTTGATGTTCTTCAGATCCAACTGCCTTTTCCTCTACCCCACATCAGCCACCCTCTCTCTTGGTCACACACTAGACCCTTTCGAAAGCACAACCTTGATTAAACTCAATCATCCCCTTTCTCCCTTTGTTGTTGTTTAGTCGCTAGGTTGTGTCTGACTCTTTGCCATCCTATGGACTGTAGCCCACCACACTCTTCTGTCCATGTAAGGATACAAGGATACAAGATTGGCATATAAATCTCAATTTTATTTTTATATAATAGCAATAAACAATCAAGAATTGAAATGAATAAGCTATCATTTACAATAGCATCAAAACATGAAGTATTTAGGAACAAAAAAGCATGCATATGATTCCATCAATATAAGTCTCCAGAAATTGCAATCTGATCTCTAATAGCAGGAAGCAGATCAACAGCTGCCTGGGGCTGGGGGATAGGGAGGGGCTCACTTGAAAATTTCTGACTGTAATTCACAAATGGACAACGCAGTCCAACAATTATGCTCCACAGCCACAGCCCATCCTTTCTCCCACTCTCATTCTCTGGGAGCTCTCTCTCACACTGTCTCCACTCCTCAAGCCTCCCATATCCCTCTGTATTCTGATTCTCTACTGATAATCTTGCATCATATTTCATTAAAAAAATAGAACCCCCTTCCCACATCTCTATCTACATTCTCTTCCCTCTTGGTGCAGCCAAGAGTGTCCTTCCTCCTATCAAGGACCTTCCCCTTGAACTCTACTTGCCTCACATGTGTTCTCAAGACCTTGGCTCCTACAGTTATCTACCCCCTCTGTCTTGCATATTCATACCATCTTCTCAACTGGATCATATCTGTGTGCAAATAAACATACTCTGATGGTTCTTCTCTTATATTGGGTTGGCCAAAAAGTTCGTAAGATGTTATGGAAAAATCCAAACGACCTTTTGGCCAACCCAATAAAACCCCTTCCCTTGGCCCCAGCTGTTCCTTCTAGCTACTGGCCCGTTTATCTCCTCCCTGGATCTCCAAATGTATAAGTGTTTTCTGTATGCATACACTACACCCTTGCTTCCGGTTCCCTCCTCCACCCACTCTGTTGGGCTTTGGCCCCCAATGCTCCTTCAAAACCATTCTTGTCTACGCTCCCAATCCCAGGGACATGTTTATAATCTTGATTTACTCTCTCAACAGCATTTGATAGAATTGATCCCTGCTCCTCAGGATGCTTTCTTGATTTACTTGGTTTCTGGGATACACACACACTGATGGTTTTTCTCCTTTCTCATTGGCTACTCTAGTATAGATTTTTTTATTTAGGAGAAAAGAGCAGCATCGTGGATCAAACAGACTTAGTAATCAAAAACTTTGGTTGCCTATACAGGCATAAATTAAGACTGCTGTGTTTTAGCATATGGTTATCTCCAAATGACTTGGCATTTTATTTTTCCAGTATTGCTGTCATAAAATACTGATGTACCAAGATGCCTTTGCAAACTGGTTTAGGGCTCTGTCATAATTGTTTAATTCAAAGGGAAAAGGGAAACAATAAAATATAAATTTATGGGGACACGGTGTCAATTAAGTTATCACGTGAATGGGTGACATTTTTTTTAAGTACAAAATTTTGAAACATACATCCAAATCTTGGAAAATGTGCTGCCTAAAGGAGTGATTTTTCTCACCTATAAAATGGTAATTGTGAAGCTGATCACATAGGGGTTCAGTCTTTTTTTTTTCTTTACCATTTCTACCTCTTTTATCGGATTTTTTTAGTGAAAAAGAGCTTTAAATCTTTATTTCCATCAACTTCTATTTGAAATGTTGCATTTCCTTTCACCGTTAATGTCTCTTACCCAATTTTTAAATGTAAGCATGCCCCAGGTATGTCCAGGGCCAGCGTCTGTTCTCACTCTCTCCCTAGATGATTTCATCCATCATCCAGTCCTACGACTTAAAATGTGGTTCATAGACTTATGACTCACATATTTAAACTATTTACTTTGCTCTTATCCCAGCCTCCAGACTCTTCTATACACTTAGGCATACCTGACGTCAGTAGGCATCAAAATCTTTCCATGTCCCAAACCTTTCTCTTTCATCCTTGTATCAGTCAGAGTTCAGCGGTAAAAAGCAGAAACTGTTCAGTTATTTTGAAGAAGAGACTTAACACAGGGCATTAAGCACTTGCAAAATCACAAGAAGAGGTGGAGGAACAGGGCTGCAGAAATGGCTTGTAGGACTCAATAACTACATACGCCCACCAGGGGTGCTGAGACCTCTGCACGAGTCAGGGAAGGGGACATCAGGAAGCCTCTACCAGGACTATTGTCCTCAAGAATACGACCCCGTAGCTGCAATCCAGGGAAGCTGAGCCATTGCCACCACCACCATAGACTGCTTCCTAACATCCAAGAACTTTGCTGAGACATGGGAACTTGTAGGTTCCCTGAACTTGAAGGTTGCCATTGTTGCAACTGTCTGTTGACCATCATTACTCTTTCTGTCTCCTCAAATTCACATGCAAGCACACACACAAGCTAATATTTTGTGTGTGCAAGGTACCACTCTATGCTTTATCATTATATTATTGTCATTTCACAGAGGAGTAAACAAGGATTAAATAAGTTGCCAAAGATTAGATAGCTAGTGAGTTGTCTCTGCAATTATCTGTGCTGCTTTTATCTCTGAATATTCCTTTGTCAGAGTTTCCCATGTAAACAAAATGTTTCATAAGCATAATTTTAATGACTGCATAAGATACCATCTTATGTATCAATCATAATTTATTTTACCATTCCCCTATTTGAATGTTTAGGCTTATTTCCAATTTTTCTTTATGAACCATAACTTCTCAATAACTATCATAACTAGTGATAACTATGTATATAAATTATTTTGCCTGTTTCTGATCATTTCCTTAAGATAAACTCCTTGATGTTCAACTCCTGGGTCAAAGGCTATGATGAGTTCTAAGAATAGAATTATTGAGTCAGAGGTTGTGAATATTTTTTAATGCACTTGATGTGATGGTTGATTTTGTGTGTCAGCTTGACTGGGCCAAGGGGTGCCCAGATTAAACATGTGGGCATGTGTGCGCAAAGATGTGTCTGGATGAGACTGAATTTGAATCAGTGGACTCCTCACAGCAAATTGCCTTCCCCAATCAGGGTGGGCATTATCCAGTTCATTGAGGAATAGAATAAAAAGCAGAGGAAGGAAGGATTCACCCCATCCTCACCCCTTCCTGCCTACCTGAGCTGAAACATTGGTTCTTAGGACTTTGGACTCAGACTGAAATTACACTACTGGCTCTCCAGGGTCTCCAGCTTGTGGAAGGTAGATTGTGGGACTCCTCAGTCTCCATAATCACATGAACCAATTCCTATCATAAATTGCTTATATACACATTGATCAGTTTCTCTGGAGACCCATGACTGATACACTGGAGTATATTAATGCATATGCCTACTGGCAGTATATAAGAGTATTTGTCTCCCCCCCCACCCAAACTAGGCATGATTGTCTTATCTAGTTTTTGCTCTAAGTATGCAATATTTGCAAACTTATATTAAAAATGCATTCTTTTTTTTTTTTTTTTTTGCTGAAACTAAAATTTAGCTGGTTGTCCTGTATTTTATCTTGCATCCCTCCCTGAGGTGGCTATCCAAACCCTATTCTTTTTTGAGGTAATCTTTCATTGTGAATCTGGAGGGCAAGGCCTTACCTCCCTTCATGGAAACCAAGGAAAGCATATGATGCCTCTTTACATACCCAGGGCAGCTAGGGCACCGACAAGGGACTCAGGCTCTCAACAAAGACTTTGAATCCTCAGACATTTATGCAAGAAGTGGAAGTTTTGAATTCATTCATAAAAACTGCATCTAGCAGAGGCCCCGAAAGCCACTGTGGGAACAGCAGAGTGCAGAGGTGTGGTGATGGTATCTAGAAGCAGTGGAGGTAGTTGTCGCCAGTAGTAGTGTGCTAGCCAAGCTGGTCCCGTGGCCTGAACTTATCTGCAGTCCCCATCGCCCAGCCTCCCTGGTTTCCCATCCGTTTCCCCAGCCTGGTTCATCTGCCTTCCTGTTGATTCTGTGAAACGCCCAATCATTGGCTTAATTCACTCAGTCAGTTGCTGTTGTTTGCAGTCAACAATTCTGTTATGAGTACAGCCCAAATAGACTAGGGAAAGACTGAAATCAAAATATTTTTTAAAAAAATTTGTATTCCTAAAAATAATTCTACTTTTCACCCCCTTTTAGATAATTTTCTCAACCAAATGACTGCTGCTTGAAGGATAGATGTGGAATTTCCCCAAATAAACACTAGATGGTGCTATGAAGTGATATAGTCTTGATTGTGGTGAGTGCCCAAATAACTAGGTTTAAGACAGGAACTGGAGAAGGAAATGGCAACACACTCCAGTATTCTTTCCTGGAGAATCCCCGTGGACAGATGAGCCTGACAGGCTACAGTCCATGGGGTTGCAAAGAGCTGGACATGGCTGAGCAATTACACACACAAGCACAGCACAAGACAGTAACACCATGCCCAAGGGCACTGCCAACAGGAATAGCTAACACTAATTGAGTGCCTAACATGTGCTAGAAACTGTTCTGTTTTCTAAAATGAACTCATTCTTTGCGGCCAACTAAGCAGGTATGTTCATTACCCATTCTTCGCAGAAGAAGAAACCAAAGCATGTTCAGGTTAAGTAACTTGTTCAAGATCAGAAAATTAGTTAGTGTTCAAAAAGTAAGATTTGAACCCAAGAAATCTGGCCCTGGAGCCTGTAGTCTTAACCCATTTGCTCTCCTAACCCTCATAACTATGCTGTAGCTTTCATTCACTGATTGCCTACTCCGAGTCAGATTCTGGGCCAGGCATTTTGCATAATGAAGTCCTTACTGCCATTTTACAGAAGAGGGAACTGAGGTTCAGAGGGGCTAAGTAACGGGTTCATGTTCCCCAGATAGAGACAAGTCCAAGAGCTTTTATACATGTAATTCCATGATGTGGATAATAAAATTAAAGTAAATTAAATAAAAAATAATTTATCCTTCAAGGGAGTAATTTCATTTTGGAGAGAAGGAAAAATAGACTTTGAAAGTGGTGGGCATGGTAAACTATTCATTTCAGCTCTTCAGGCAATTATGGCCACAATCTTCCCTCTTCAGATCTCTCCCTCTACGAGGTAAAGAATGTATGAAAGCTAAAGGCTGAATTGGAGCCTGGCTTATTTAGACTTTTGCTTTGTTCATTATGAGGATGCTGTCTAATGATCCAAGTAGGTGAATTAGGCAGCCCCCAATTCATAGAATTTATGTGTGCTCTGGGAGGGAACCAGTCCTCCTCACAAAATGTAATACTTATCTGAAAAGAAAGCTAATATAAATAGCTAAGAAAAAGTGTGAGTCAGAGGAATAATGCTATCAAAATATATTATAAAACCACAGCATTAAATAAAATAAAATTTTGTTTGTCAATGTAGCCTCATTGTGCTCGTTGAATTCTTTTATAAGTAAGCATCATAAAATTTGAGCAAAAAAGAAATGTATCCTAATAAAATAAATTTTATATTTTTTAAAAAACCCAAAAGAACCCCACAGCACTTAAAATTGCCATCCTCAAAGGCCAGACCAATTTATTGTTCTCATCAGTGCATGAAAGTGCTTTATAATGTTGGGGTAGTGATTTTTAAAACATCTTTGCTGATTTGATGGGAGAGAAACACCCTCTTATTTTTAGCTGTCACTTTGAAATTTCAAGTGGGGTCAAAACTTGTTAATATTTCACTACACATTTGTATTTCTTCACATGTGATTCAACTATTCAGTTCGTTGTCTGTTTATTTGTCTTTGTTCACTGATCATGGTGCAAGAGGAGACAAATCAACAAAACAGAATAGACAGGTCCCCAAAAAAACACAACAAAAGTAGGTGTGTGTATGTATATATGGATGCATACATATGTATGAATTTATAAGATAAAGGAAAGATCACAGATCAATGGGAAATAGAAGAATCAGTCAGTAAAGAGTGCTGGGATGCTTTGCAATTTGGGAAGAAGTAATCACATCATACACTGAAATAAATTCTGCATGTATAAAAGATACATTTTTTATAAGGAGGAAAATAAGATTATCCATCTGATTCCTGAATGGGGAAATGCTTTTAGGCATACATGGGATAGAAGAGCTCTTAAAGTAAGAAAGTGATTGGTATGCTGCATAAAAATTAAGCCTTCTGGACACCAAGAAACAGCATAAACAAATCTAAAGGCAACCTTGCCCCTGAAAATTCTTGTGGTAAATATTGAAGACAGTGGATAAAGAGACAATGCAAATCATAGGAAAGACACTAAAAGAACAAAGACAAGTGAATAAGTGGACAAAGAACTGAATAGTTGAATTGCATGTGAAGAAATACAAATGTGTAGTGAAATATTATGGAGAAGAAAATGGCAACCCACTCCAGTATTCTCGCCTGGAGAATCCTGTGGACAGAGGAGTCTGGTGGGCTGCTGTCCATAGGGTCACACAGAGTCAGACACAATGGAAGCGACTTAGCAGCAGCAGCAGTGAAATATTAACAAGTGTTTACCCCACTTGAAATTTCAAAGTGACAGCTAAAAATAAGATGGCATTTCTCTCCCATTAAATCAACAAAGATGTTTTAAAAATCACAACCCGTAACATTATAAAGCACTTTCATGCACTGATGAGAACAACAAATTGGTCTGGCCTTTGAGGATGGCAATTTGGCAAGGTGCATTAAGAACCTTAAGAAGAGTTCAGGCTTTTTTTCCCGAAACTCCTTATCTAGAACTTTATCTTAAGAAACTAGTAATACAAGTAGAGATTTTGTACAAAGACATTCATTTCAGCTCCGAATAACCTGAGGAGAACCATTAAGAGAATGGTTAAATAGATCATGGGACAGCCACACAATAGAATACTTTGCAGTGAAAAAAAAAAGAATAACTATTAAAAAAATAAATAAATACAAAATTCATTTTTATTGGTGAAAAAAAATGATATTTTTAAAGGAATTTTAATGACACAGAAAAATATACAATAATAAATTAGATAATCTAGATGACATGGACAAACTCTCACAAACACACATATTACCAAAAATTGACTCAAGAAAAAACAGAAAAGTTGAACAGACCAATAACAAGTAAAGAGATTAAATATGCATGTGCGTGTGCTTACTTGCTCAGTCATGTCCAATTCTTCACAATCCTTTGGACTATAGCCGGCTAGGCTCTTCTGTCCGTGGGATTTTTCAGCAAGAATACTGGAGTGTGTATTTCCTGTTCCAAAAGAGATTGAATCAGTGATCAAAAACCTCCTCTTATCACACAGGCCACTCCTGTTCCCTATCTGTAACTTTTATATAGAATCATTTTTCAATAAAATGAATTATAGATAATTAGGTTTCAGATTCTGGACCAAGGCAACACTGACGATGGAAGAAGTTCATCTTCACTTTGCTCTCCATATGCTTTTGGATCATCTCAAGGGCACTGTTTTCTCTTTCCAGTGGCCTCCTGTTATCATCACCTTCCCCTTTAGCAAAGTCTTCTGTAAGACAAAGAGCAAGATACTCAATTGTACTTGATGGATAATACACACTATTACCAAGGATATTTGCATGTTGACAAAGGCCAAAACCTTAACCAACAGAATGAATCCCTGAGTGAACTGACATTCAAGGCCATTCCCTACCTCCTCCCCCTAGTCTTCTATTTCTTACTACCCCATATGTGAGCTAAGCAATGGGAACAGTCTCTTGCTCTTCCAGCCAAATGGATATACTACCTGGATCTCCCCAAATGCCTCACACGCGCTCAGATTTCTCAGGATTTCCCTTCCATTTGGACACCTTCTTGTCCACCTACTCAACTCCTACCCACCATCTGGGGCCACCTGCATCGCACACCCCTCTTGAATTCTTCTTTCATTTATTCATTAATTCAAAGACTCTCTTGAGCACCTGCCACCATCCTGGTGGTGTTCCAGGTACAGGAGATATACTGGTGGTGAAGACACACATGGGCTCTGACCTCACAGAGCTTAGTTTCTTGGGGAAGACTGATCCCAAGCAAATATACAAATATATGTATAATTATCATGTGTACTGTGTGCACTGGAGAAAAAGAATAGGGTGCAGTGAGAGATGAATTAGGTCAGGGGAAGCAGCTTCCTTGACTGGCCCAGCTGACCCTGACCCATTCCTAATTGAAACCCCAAAAGCCTTACTGAGTGAACCACTCACTCAAAAATGTCTCTGGCATCATTTTAGGTGCCAGGCCCTGGGCAATAATAATACAAAGTACCACTGACTGAGCAATTACCATATGCCAGGCACTGTGCGTGTCTGCACTTGCTATACCCTCCCATTTAATGCTTAAAATGACTCTATGAGAGAAGTACTGTTATTATTCCCATTGTACAGATGAGGTGACTGAGTCACAGAGTGGGTCAGTTACTTTCCTAAGGCCATTCATTTCGTTAGTGACAAAGCTGGGATTCCAACTCAGACTGTCTGAATCCTGAGTTCACCCACATAACCACAACACTGTACTCTGTAAGACGTGTGTGTATATGTGTGTGTGTGTGTGTGTGTGTGTGTGTGTGTGTATTTGTGGAAGGTGCATAGTTGAAGAGATGGGTCTGGTCGGGAGTCTGCCATGCAGGCACTGACCATATCTTGCCATAGTCTGGTCCTATCCTTGGTGCACAGGAGGAAGGGAGGGAAATCCAGTCTGCTGAAGTGGGGGGGAGTGGTGAGGGGCATGGATGATCAGAATCACAGGATGCAGTGACAGGATTTGAGCTGGATCTTGGCTGACTTTGGAATTTGTCCATAGAAAAGGGGAAGAGGAGAGGCCTTGAGAACAGCCTGTTCAAAGGCACAGCGATGGAAAGAACACGGAATGTTTGAAGCCCGGGCAGTCTGCTCTTGACCCTGCTCAGGGGCCAGGGTCGTGGCAGGGGAGGGGGAGGCTGGGGGTGCTGTCTTGTCTCCTTCCTTCCATGTTTGGAAATACACATTCTCTTTTTCCAGGGAAGATGCCCTTTTCTTCATTTGGGAGGCAAAGCTGGGCATTGAAGATGCATGGAGACAGGTGGCTACATGCCACCCCTCTACTTTCCACAGAGTGAAAGATGCAGGAAGCATGATAAAACAGCTGAAGGCGCATTCAATCTTCTACGTAATAGGAGAGATGAGTTAAGATTCTCTTGGTTCTTGGACAGTATAAAAATTGAAAATTTATCCTCAAGCTAGAGAATGAAATCTTAGCAGTCACAAACAATCTATGCTGCCCTTCAGTTCTCTCAGATCCCTTTGGTGACTTTATCCTAAACAGCCGACACAAGTTTTGTTAACAGAACCATCCCAGGTTTTTGGGAATCTACCACCTGGTACCCTGCAGGGTCCCTGGAAGAGTGCTGAACACAGACTATGTGCCTCAGTTTCCTCCTTTACAAGATGAGCACAGTAATAGCCCCTACCTCAGAGAGTCAACCGGAGGATTAAATGAGATATTGGATGGAAAGAAAGTTCTTAGCAAAGAGCCTGGCTCACTGTAAGCCCCTCCCCCCATGAATGTTAATATCATATTGAGATTTGCTGATTGTGTGTGGGCTTTTCATCTGGCTTTGCTTTGGTTTTGTAACGGTAAGATGGGAAAAGGGGTATTTGATGCGGTCAAGGAGTCTTTCTGTTCCCATCACTCCCAAACACAGACAACATCTAAGGTCAACACCCTGGGGTTATTCTGACTATTATGCACTTAAGAAACATTTCTAACCAGTCACCAAAACAAGACCATTTCCCTTGGCTTACTTCTGAATCCAGATCATGGGCTTTTTGCTCCATGGAAATCAGCCTGTATAAACTTGAAACTGACTCTGCCAGTTTCAGTTTCTTGCCTCCTGCCCCTTTTTCCTTGGCCTCTGGGAAGTATCCCACTGACTCCCAAGTCTGGTCTCAGCATTGACCCCTTCCTGGCTGCTCTTCTAAGTTTATATACCTCATTGGCTATGGTTCTGAAAACCATAAGATGGCCACCTTGGAAAGACTCTTAGGTAACAATTACTCACACTCCACTCCTTCATTTTACAAAGGAAATGTACCAGAGAAGGGGGAGGGGTGTGGTTTAGTCAGATCACACATTGAGTCTGTGGCGAAACACGACTATGAACTGTCCCACAAAGGCGTTTCAGGACTCTCAGCCTGACCCAGGAGCAGAGCTAGCCTGCCATGTTGTCACCATGCCTCTCCCTTTTCACAGGAGTATCTTGGCACCCAGTAAACACTGCTCTGGAGGGCAATTGCAAAGCCAGGAGAAGATAGCCCGATGACCCATCTTATTCTTTTTTTTAAAAATGTCTTCACTGTCTCCTATAGCACCTGGGATCTTAGTTCCCCAACCAGGGATAGAACCTGCATCCCCTGCATTGGAAGGGGAATCTCAACCACTGGACCACCAGGGAAATCCCAGCAGTCTTATTCTTCTAGGTGCCATGTTGCATGGCAGGCATTCAGTAAACATTTGTTGAGCTGAATTTTGTACATCTCTGAGGGCAAATATTCACTGTAGTGTGGATGAGGATGTACGCTGACTGTGCATTAAAAACAGCCTTGATAGCATATTCAGAATGGGGAGGGGAACCAAATGTCAGCCAGATATTAAGGGAAAACAGGTCCCTAGATTCCCAGGGAGATGGGGTGAACATAGTTCATCCTTATGGCAAGATTCCTCTGCAGTATTGCCCAGGCAAATGAAACCTGAGGTTACCTGAAATGTACATACTAATCATTTCCATAAGGTTCCTTGGGCTTTGGTTTTGTTTTGGTAGGTTTTGTTTAAGCCTTTTTGTTTGTTTGTTTTTCCCAGTAGTCTCATCATCAGAGAAAACAATCCTCTACCCACCCATTTTTATCCCCTCCCTAGGGTTTCTTAGTTTTAGCAAAGGAGCATTTAAAAAACATAAAGGCAATTGCTAAATAGTAAGAATGCCAACTCCTAAGAGCAATTTGACAGTGAAAATGCAGTTACCCCTCATGTTTATGGGCTTCATATGCTTTGTATATGACATGAATACAGACATCTATCTTACCTTTTTTTTTGAAATAACAGCTTGATTGAGATGTAATTCACATCTCATAACGTTCATTCCTTTAAAGTATATAATTCAGAGTTTTTTTTTTAAATGTATTCAGAGTACTTCCACCATCACCACTATCTAATTCCAGAACATTTTATCACTCCGAAAGGAGATCTTGTACCCATTAGCAGTCACTCTCTATTCCTTCCTCCCCCAGCCCCTGGCAACCACTAATCTACTTTCCATCTTCATGGACTGGCCTAGTCTGGACATTTGATACAAATGGAATTAGACAATATGTACCCTTTCTGGTCTTGATGTCACGTACTCATGATGAGCTCTCTCTGTTAGCCTCTGAGCACTTTTATCTGTGTCATCCTCTAGCCAAAAAGCCCAAGAAAAGATGCTGCTCAGGCCATCATAACAGGGCAGTTAGGAATGTACCTAGAATAACAAGGACTTGAAAAGTTGGTATCACGAAGAGCATTCTTTCTCTCTCCCAATCCAGGGAGACCGGGGATGATGGAACCATGGGGCTGGCCCCTGCGCCAGTGCTCACCAGGCAGTGTGGTAGAGCAGAGCCCTTCCAAATCCTTCACCAAGTGTCGGGGGGCAGCCCCAGTTCAGAAAATGAGGCAAACTGAACTGCTCAGAACCTTTGTTACCAGGCAGCACAAAGGAACAGAAACCTAAAATCTAATTGATGGTAAAAGTATCACATGACTCATCTTCATCACGATGGCAATCCAGACAGCCCTTAAATTAAATTAAATTAAATCCAGACAGTCACCATTAAATGACACGTATTCTACTTCTCCCACTCTCTTTTTAGTCTGGTTTCTTCTGCTGAATACATTGGAAGATAAGAAAACTGGGGAACTGGCCCTGTGTTGATCTGCCCTATCTCAGTATCCTCTAAGGCTTGGCAACCTTTCCACTTGTATTCCTTTCATTTACAGGAATCAGTCTCAAGCAACCTACTTCAGTACAAGGTTTTGCTTCAGTTTGATGTCTTCCTGTCCCAAGGACACAGCTGGAACGTACCATCCTATTTTTGCCCTCCAAACTGAGCTCCCTTCCTTCTTCTCTTAAAGGCAGTATCACAGCTCCAAGTCCTCTGGCCGGAAGCCCTATGATCACCTTTAACTCATCCCTTTCCTCTGTACCCACCAAAGCACCAGGTCTAAGAAAATGTCACCTTGATTACAGTCTTTACTGGACTCTCTGCCTCTAGTGCTGCCTTTTTCCACACCAGACTCCTCCTAAATGACTCTTGTGAAACATTAATTTAACCATATCATGATCATGCTCATAAGCTGTTAAAGATCTCCTGCCCTATTTCTTACCCTAGTGGTCAAGTGGGAAGCTCAACCCAATGGATTCAGTATCAGCTTCCACCTGGAGGTAAGCCCCCCATCTGGTCTCTCCTGCTGCTTCCTCCCTGCTCATATACCTTAGAGCTCATGAATTTAACTGTCAGTACTCCTTACACACACACACACACACACACACACACACACACACTCCTTGTGTGTCCAAGTTTCGTGTAGTTCCTCCTACCAAAAAAAGTACAAGCAACTCACCTGTTGAGGACTCAATGCCAAGTGCTGCCATTTCATCATCTCATTTAATCTTCTAAACAAGTCCATGGTAGCAGATGGTTATCCTTATATTACAGAGAAAGAAACTCGGCCACTGAGAGGTTAAGAGAATTGATCAAGCACCAGAGTTGGCACTGGAGCCTATATCTTCTCTGACTCCAAAGACATTTAATCACCAGGTTACTGAGGACCAACAATATTGTGGTCAAACTTCTCCTCCTGGCATTCAAGGCTTTCCAGAAATCAGTCACATGAACCCCCAGGACACCTCCATCTGCTCTAGCCATTTGTTTTGAATGGGTTGTTGTCTAACAAAGAAGTTCCCTAGGGGTAGTGACAAAGGCTTTACATATCTTGGAGTCCTTCACAGGGCCTGGACCAGGGTACAAAGCATTAATTCTTGTGGAGGAGAATCAAAGTGCTTAAAATGCACTCCAAGCAATAGCAAGCCATGCAGAGCTATGCGTTGCAAAGGAAAGACTTGTTCTGTGACCTCTGGTGATGAATGACAAGCAAACCCTTCTGTGTTTGCAGGAACAAACTAGAAACGCTGGGAAAAAAATCCCAATCCAAACTTGAAGAGGACATAATAAAGAATGAAGCATTGACATATATAAACTACCATGTGTAAAATGGGGCTTCCCAGGTGGCTCAGTGGTAAAGAACCCACCTGCCAATGCAGGAGATGCACGAGACAAGGGTTCGATACAAAGAGTCAGACATGACTAGGCGACTAACACTTTCGCCTTCATTTTCAATCTTTTATCAGATATGTGATTTGCAAATATTTTTTCCCATTCTGTGGGTTTCCTTTTTTATTCTATTGATAGCGTTGTTTAAGTCACTTTTTAAAATCTTCGTGAAAAAAAAAATTAAAAAAATAAAATCTTCGTGAAACCTAATTTGTCTATTGTTTTCTTTTATTACCTGTGCCTTTGGTGTCATATCCAAGGAATCATTGCCAAATCCAATGTAATGAAATGTTTGTCTTATGCTTTCTTCTAAAAGTTTTTTGTTTGTTTTGTATTAGGTATTACATTTATGTCCTTGATCTGTTGTGAGTTCATTTTCATATATGGTACTTGGTAAGGGTCTGGCTTCATTCTTTTGCATATGGATATCTAGTTTCCCAGCACCATTAGTTAAAAAGATTGTCCTTTCCCTCACTGAATGGTTTAGGCACCCTTGTCAAAAACCCTATATACAAGGGTTTATTTGTGAGCTCTCTATTCTATTCCATTAGTCTTTATGCCACTACCACAATGTTTTAATTACTGTAGTTTCTAAAATGAGCTTTGAAATCAGGAAGTATGTCTTCCAGTTTTTTCTTTTTCAAGACTGTCTTTGCTATTTGAAGTCCCTTAAGGGTCTGCCTATTGTCTTTCGCCATTGGATGTAACATCTTGGCCACTCAAGAAGATGGAGGGCGGGTAGTTAGAAAAATAAAGCTTTCTGCCATCTGAAGGGGAAGAGGAACATATAGATTGCCACTTTCTCTAATCCAAAAATTCTTAGGGTAAGACTGAGATACTTAGTCACTCAGTCGTGTCTGACTCTTTGAGACCCAATGGACTGTAGCCCACCAGGCTCCTCTATTCACGGGGTTCTGCAGGGAAGAATACTGGAGTGGGTTGCCATTCCCTTCTCCAGGGAATATTCCCAACCCAGGGATCAAACTCACATCTCCTGCATTGCAGGAAGATTCTCTACCATCTGAGCCACCAGGGAAACCTAATAATTGGGTAGTTGCAAACTCTTTGGGTAGTTGCAAACACCCCCAAATTGAAGGATAACTGTGGGTCCATTCCAGGGGCATTTTTTTTCTGGGAAGAAAGTACAAGACTATTTTATCAAATTTTCAAAGGTATCTGGAACCAATGATGGTTAAGAACCACTGCCTTTTATTGCTTTCTCATCGGGTTTCCATCTCCCCTTCCTGTACCTGGCTCTTTGGGAGCCCATATCTTTTTTCCAGCCATACTTGGGAGGAGGAAGAGGAGTGGGAAGATCTGATTAAAAGTTGGGGTGCTCCATGCACCCCTCACAATTCCTCACACTTTTGCCCCCACCTCACTACTTCCAGGGAAAATTTCTGCTGGGAATGTGGGTCTGGGAGCTTGTGGGGCCTATGCTTAGAGAGGAGGAGAAGGCAGAGTGCTCCTTGGGGCTGGAGCAAACAAACAGTATATGCTAGGAGGAAATCAGGGCCATTACTCAGGATGCCCCAGAGAAGAAAGGAAGGAAGGAAGATGCTCTATTTGATCCTTTGGCTTTGACCTTCCAGGATACCTGCACCCGAGAGAATAGTGCTCAGATGAGCATAGGCATTGGACTGGGCAGGACCACCCCAGGATGGAGGCTCAGGCAAGTTGAAGAGCATCCAGGCTTCCTTCATTCCCACATGCCCTATGGGAGCCGCCAGCATTCTGAAGGCCTTCCCACCAGGCTCCTCCAGGTCCACAGAGCCATAAGGAAGGCCTTAGGAAAAGCTGTGTTAGAAATGATTATAATAGAACCTCCAGTGCAATACTTTCCCTACTTGTACTCCCTTCCCCCAATCACTACTCTCTTAGAGGCCAACCAATCTCTACCTCCTGTTCTGTGGGTGGAAGAGACTTAATCAGCTAAATGCATCTAATCCCAAGTGCTTTTTCTCAGGGAACATGGAACTTTAGGTCAGTGAAACCATTACATTCTGCACTTGTGTGGGAGAGACTTGGGGTCAAGGAGAACTTTTCTCCTGGGTGCCCTTAAATCAGATTTTCAACATCCTCTACTCAGTTCCCACAGTAGTGGATTTTAAGTGAAGGCTGCATTTCATTTCCCCAAATCTAGTTAAATATACAGATGCCTGAGGCAAAATCAGCAAGGGTACAGAAGAATTCAACATATCAACCAACTTAATCTAGTTGACATATATAGAACATTCCACCTACTCCCACAATATATATATATTTTTTCTAGTGTACATAGAACATGCACCAAGATGGACTGTATCTTGGGCTAGAAACACACCTCAATAAATTTAAAAGAATTTAAATCATGTAGAGTAATTTCTCTGATGACATTTTAATCAAGCTAGAAATCAATAACAGAAAGGTAAGAGGAAAATTTTGAAATACTAAACAACTAAATTTGTTAACAGATTTGTTAACTAAACAACAGATTTCTAAGTAATCCATGGGTCAGAAAAGTACATTCAAGGAAATTAGAAAATGTTTTGAGCTGAATGAAATAAAAGTACAACAAACTAAAAATTGTGGGATGCAGCTAAAGCAGTGCTGACAGGGAAACTTACATTACATTACATGCTTATATAAGAAAAGAAGGGTCTTCCCAGGTAGTGCTAGTGGTAAAGAACCCAACTGCCAATGCAAGAGATGTAAAAGATGCGGGTTTGATCCTTGGGTTGGGAAGATCACCTGAAGAAGGGCATGGCAACCCACTCCAGTATTCTTGCCTAGGAAATCCCATGCACAGAGGAGCCTGGTGGGCTACAGTCCATGGGGTCGCAAAGAGTTGGACTGAAGCGACTTAGCACGCACGCATGCATAAGAAAAGAAGAAAGGTCTCAGTGATCTAATCTTCCTCAAGAAACTACAAAATGAAGAGCAAAATAAACCCAAAGCAAGGAGAAATAAGGAAATATAAAAGAACAGAAATCAATTAAATTGAAAACAAAAGGCAATGACAGCAAAAGTAGATTCTTTGAAAAGATCAATGGAAATGACAATCCTCCAGTAATACTGACAAAGGAAATAAAGAAGACAAATTAGTAATATCAGGAATGAAGCAGAATACCCATACAGGCACTGTAAACATCAATGGAATAATAAGGGAATAACTCCAATAATTCTATCAAAAATTTGACAATTCAGATGAAATGCTCCAGTTCCTTGAAAACCACAGACTACCAAAACTCACCCAAGAAGAATTAACCTGAATAGGTAATTGAAAGTAATTAAGGTAATTGAATTACTAAAACATTCCACCAAAAATAGCCCTGTCCAAGATGGCTTCCTTGGTGAATTCTACCAAACATTTAAAGGAGATATAATGCAAGTTCCACCTAGTTTCTTTCATAAAACAGAAGAGGAAGGAAATACGTCTCAACTCATTTTATGAGGCCAGTATCAGCCTGATACCAAAACCTGACAAAGATGTGATAGGTACAGAATGAAGGGATAAAATAGATGATTAAGCAGTTAATCCCACTAGGGGATTGTAAGTAGAAAAATATGGGGGACCCCTGTTAGTTAACTCAAGAAAGCAGGTTTGCTTAACTTCAGAACCAAGCAAGCTTGCTTAGCAACAAAACTATGCAACAGAAGCACAGGACATGCTCCAAAACAATAAAACAATGGTGGCATGATACCCACATCCTGTCAGTAAGTTAATGAGCCCTAAGACATGTTCTCTGCACACATAAAGACAATAATTTGTGGGCTTAGCTTGACCATGTAGGGACAAGAAAACTCCTCTGCCCAACCTGGAGGAGGAGCCGATGATGGAAGCATGACATCTACTCAAGAAAGACAAAGAAGTTCTTCTCCCCCTCTCCACTTTTCCTTTGATTATAAAACCATAGCCCAATAAGTTCTTGGATCATGGCATTTCTTGCCCGCCTGCTTGTAAACCTCACAAGCGTCCTATTCTAATAAATCACTTATCTACCACTTTGCTCTTGCTGAATTCTTCTCTGCACTGAGACATAAAGGACTATGGTACTGGAGCTCTTCAGAGTCCTGGAAATGACACCATGTATTGGTTTCATATAGTCCAAAAATCAAGCAATCAAACTACAGGCCAATATTCCTCATGAATGTAGACCCAACAGTTTTCAACAACATATTTGTAGATGGAATTCAGCAACATATAAAAAGAATATGTCACAACCAAGAGGAATCACCTGAAAATGTAATGTAAGGCATATTCTAATTTGAAAAGCAACCAATGTAATCAACCACATTAACAGTCTAAAGAAGAAAATGTAGATGCCTAGGCCTCAATATAGATGCCTTGGTTCAGACCAAATGAATCAGCACTTTTATGAGCAGGAGCAGGCAATCTGCATTTTAACAAGTCCCCTAGGTGTTTCTTGGGGTGTCTCAATACCCACAACCGTTCAGAATAAAGAATTCCCCTCTTAGCTTGGCATAAAAGGCCCTCTGTGAGCAAGCCCCTGCCTGCCACTCTGCCTTCATCTTTTATGTCTCCCCTCCTGAAGCTGAAGAAATGTTCAACAACTTGGGGTAACCACTACCTTCCACACACAGATTTTCCTATTCCAGCCATCTGCTCTAGACTCCTCTCTGGCCTTAGCCTAGTGCAATCTTTGCCTTGCTGATTCCCATTCTTTTTTCATAACTTATAGCTCAAACATCACCTTCTCTGGGGCCCCTTCCCTGGGCCAGGCACCCTTCTTGGGGTTCCCACAGTTTCCTTGGACTTGCCTCTCTCAGATTCCTGGCCAAATTGTATTGGGATTTTCTGTTACTTGTTGCCTTACCCTGCTCTTTAATTCAAGGCCAACCCAGAATAGGTGCCAAGTACTTTGTACTTAGATAGCTGGGAGGCAAGGGCTCCCTCCTACAATTGTAGGACAAAGGGAGTGAAACAGTGGGCACCTCTGAAAACTCCTCAAAGGCCAAGGGTCCAGTGACAGACAGATACCCCGAGACCCTCCTCCATTGTAGGAGGCTAATTGAGGGTTTGTTCTGAGCCTCAGTCTTCCAACTGTGCCTTGGTTTTGTGCAGCCCTTTCACCCATGTGGAGGCAGCAATACACTCAGGGTCAAGACTACAGGTGACTGTCCGTTATCAAGTTTAAAGGATGGGGGAGGGGGAGGTGAAAGTGATTAGAAGTGCAAACCACTGAGCACTCTGGACTTAAAACAGTGATTTTCAAATGGATGGTTTTGCCCCCCAGGAACATTTGCCAAAGTCTGGAGACTATTTTGATGGTTACATGAGGGTGGGGCGGGGAGAGGAGGCACTACTGACATCTAGTGGGTAGAAAGCAAGGATGCTGCTAAACATGCTGTAATGCTCAGGACACACTTTCCCAACCCTCAGATAATTATCCAGCCTGAAATGTCAACAATGCAAGTTTGAGAAACCCTTGATCAGAGAGGACTGAGAGGTGGGGCTCAGAACAACCCTGAACGGTGCAGAAATATCATCATCATTCTCAAATTACTTGTCTGCCAAAACAGCCTGAATAACTGTGTTGATTCACGAGCCTTTGCTTCTGGGATCAACTGAAGAACCCGGAAGGCAGTTGGTCTCATTGTTTCTGAATAATTAGTAGATGAAGGCCCCCTACAATAGTAAGAAGTCTGATTCATAGACTATTTAAAAATAAGTTATTTTCAAGTAAAACAGTAACCTCAACTAA
The DNA here is from genome assembly GCF_910594005.1 of Cervus elaphus. Taxonomy (NCBI): domain Eukaryota; kingdom Metazoa; phylum Chordata; class Mammalia; order Artiodactyla; family Cervidae; genus Cervus; species Cervus elaphus. Next base: position 42,262,209 of record NC_057848.1, on the reverse strand, counting down.
TGCCTGACAGGATGTGACTAAGTAGAGGTTAACCTTGACCTTTGTTAATGAATAGATAAGGTAAAGCAATTAACACAAAATTGCATGCAAATGATGCGCCTACCAGACTAGTTGAAATGTCTCCAGCCATTTTTATTCAGATGATTAATTGCAAAGCTTACCATTTTTTTTAAGCGTTGGGGCTGCCTATACTATGTACTGTGGATTATGGCTCTTTCAATTAATGAGATTTCACTCTGCTGTTCAGAGGTTCAACCAAGGTTTCACTAATCTTAAGTAAAGAGTTTAAAATTAAGATCAAATCATGTAGGAAAAAAGCTGTGTGTGAGATACATTTATTTCTACATTTATATATTTCTTTCTATATCCATCTCTCTCTCTCTCTCTCTCTATCCATCTCTCTCTCTCTCTCTCACACACACACACACACTTGTAAGGAATAGTACATAGTATGGGGAACCATGGCCACCTCAAGAAGAGGGTGTTAAAAAGTATTTACAGGATATGGGCTTCTGTTCTGTGATTTGGGGAGAGTTTAAGGTTTGCTCTAGATTGGGTGCTATCAGGAAGCAGGGTCACTTCTATGACTGGATATTTCAATAATTTTATCCAGAAGAAGGGCAGACCAGAGAGATGCTAAAGCTACAATTGATAAACAAGCAGCAGCCACTCATATTAGACAGAAGAGGAAGATGTTTGGTCATTTCTGTGGATTGGACAATGGTCATGTTTTGCCTGGGTTCAGACATGATTAATGAGTGGTCATATTTCTGCCTTGGTCCATTACTGTCACTGAGCGGCCTTGTCTGATGGTACTGTTCATGAGATTATTTATATTCAACAGGAGAATAGCAAGTCCTAGCTGTGAGTGCTGGATAACCTGGGATACTTCTTCCTTTCTTGATGTATTATGTTATATTAATATTATATCCCATCCTATCTTACTATATCATATAGTAATATTATTCAGTATATATATAATATATATTTCTATATTATATTATATATATTAAAATATATATTTATATATAATATGGGCTTCCCTGCTGGCTCAGATGGTAAAGAATCTACCTGCAATGCGGGAGACCTGGGTTCGATCCCTGGGTCGGGAAGATCCCCTGGAGAAGGGAATGGCAACCCACTCCAGTATTCTTGCCTGGAGAATCCCATGGACAGAGGAGCCCTATGGGGTTGTAAAGAGTTGGACATGACTTAGCAACTGAACAACAACAATATTTTACATATATGTGTATATATAATAGATAAAATACATTATATAGTGTATATATAATATATAAAATATATACTGAAATGAAAGTGTTAGTTGTTCAGTTGTGTCTGACTCTTTGCAACCCCATGGACTGCAGCATGCCAGGCTTCCCTGTCCTTCACTATCTCCCAGAGTTTGCTCAAACTCATGTCCATTGAGTTGATGCCATCCAAACATCTTATCCTCTGCCACCCCCTTCTCCTGGTGCCCTCAATCATTCCCAGCATCAGGGTCTTTTTCAACGAGCTGGCTCTTTGCATCAGGTGACCAAAGTATTGGCGCTTAAGCTTCAGCACCAGTCCTTCCAATGCATTTTCAGGGTTGATTTCCTTTAGGATTGACTGGTTTGATCTCCTTGAAGGCCAAGGGACTTTCAAGAGTCTTCTTCAGCACCACAGTTCAAAAGCATCAATTCTTTAGCACTCAGCCTTCTTTATGGTCCAACTCTCACACCCATACATGACTACTGGAGAAACCACAGCACTATACAGACCTTTGTTGGCAAAGTGATGTCTCTGTTTTTTAATACACTATTCTAGGTTTCTCATAGCTTTCCTTCCAAGAAGCGAACATCTTTTAATTCCATGGCTGTAGTCACCATCCACAGTGAATTTGAAGCCCAAGAAAATAAAATATATCACTGCTTCTTCTCTTTTTCCTCTTCTATTTGCCATGAAGTGATGGGACCAGATGCCATGATCTTACTTTTTGGAATGTTGAATTTTAAGCCCGCTTTTTCACTCTCCTCTTTCACCTCATCAAGAGGCTCTTTAGTTCTTCTTCACTTTCTGCCATTAGAGTGGTATCATCTGCATATTTGAGGTTGTTGATATTTCTCCTGGAAATCTTGATTCTAGCTTGTGGCTTATCCAGCCTGGCATTTCACATAATGTACTCTGGCATATAAGTTAAATAAACAGGATGACAACATACAGCCTTGTCATACTCCTTTCCCAATTTGGAACCAGTCCATTGTTCCATGTCCAGTTCTATTGCTTCTTGACCTGCATACATGTTTCTCAGTAGACAGGTAAGGTAGTCTGGTATTCCTGTCTCTTGAAGAATTTCCCATAGTTTGTTGTGATCCACACAGTTGAAGGCTTTCATGTAGTCACTGAAGCAGATGTTTTTCTGGAATTCCCTTGCTTTCTCTGTGATCCAGTGAATGCTGGCAATTTGATCTCTGGTCTCTCTGCCTTTTTGAAACCCAGCTTGTACATCTGGAGGTTCTCAGTTCACATACTGCTGAAGCCTAACTTGAAGGATTTTGAGTGTAAACTTGCTAGCCTGTGAAATGAACGCAATTGCACAGTAGTTTGAACATTCTTTGGCATTGCCCTTCTTTGGGATTGGAATGAAAGCTGACCTTTTCCAGTCCTGTAGCCACTGCTGAGTTTTCCAAATTTGGTGACATATTGAATGCAGAACTTTAACAACATCATCTTTTAGGATTTGAAATAGCTCAGCTTGAACTCCATCACCTCCACTAGCTTTATATATACCCTGCCACATCCACAGACTCTGCCTCTACAGATTCAAGTGACTGTGGATGGAAAATATTCAGGAAAAAATTCCAGAAAGTTCCGAAAGGAAAAACTGGAATTTGCCAGGCTCCAGGCAACTATTTACATAGAATTTATGTTGTATTAGGTATTATCGACAATCTAAAGATGATTGACAGTATGCAGGAGGATGTGTATAGGTTATTTGCAAATACTGTGGCATCATATAAAGGACTTGAACATCCTTTGGTTTTGGCATCTGCAGCAGGTACTGGAACCAGTCCCCTACTGGTACCAAGGGACAACCTTGGTACCCATAACCTATATTCCCATAACCTAGAATCAACTAGTATTAACTTAGTGTTCTTCCTTCTGGTCATGTATTCAGTGCTTAGATTTTTATTGGTTGGTTTTCTTTGTTTAAAGACTGTACACATGTTCTTTGGCTACTTTAGGAGACATGGTTTCCCCTCTGAGACATCCACAAAGTTAGGACACTCACTAGCACACCAGCACCATGATTCTTCAGGCCTGCCCTCATCCCAGTATGGTCTCTTTCCCTTCCAACCTGCCCACCTCTCTATCTCCACAGCCACCAAAAGCTTTCTCCTGCTTCAGATTCACTGTGAGAACACCATAGCATACGACCTCTGCTGGCGGTGGCGGGGAGGTGCATTTTGGCAGCTGAGGGCGCATGGCTACTTTACCTGCTTGCTCGCACCCCATGCAGAAGAGACCCTAAACTAAAGGAAGGATGGAAGTCCAGAGTTAGCAAATTGAGAGGGGCACTCTGACACTACACCACTCAGATTTTAGACCACTTAGGTTTCCGGTTGAGGGTTTGGGGATGCCCAACTTGATGGAGCAGGAATTTTGAAACCAAACACGTGATGGAATTGAGGTCCTGGTCACCCCATGGCTCTTTATCTGATCTCCATCTTACAGCCAGTCTCCAGGGAATTGGGAACCTGACAGCCGTGGGTGAACATGTGCTGAGTCCTGAGGATGGAGTGATCTGGTGAAGGCCCCTTTATTTATTTATTTTAGTTTATTTACTTTTTAATTAAAGAATAATCGCTTTACAGAAGTTTGCTGTTTTCTGTCAAACCTCAACATGAATCAGCCATAGGTATACATATATCCCCTCCCTCTTGAACCTCCCTCCCATCCCCGTCCCCACCCTACCCCTCTAGGTTGATACAGAGCCCCTGTTTGAGTTCCTTGAGACATACAGCAAATTCCCGTTGGCTAGCTATTGTGCATATGGTAACGTAAGTTTTCATGTTACTCTCTCCATACATCTCACCCTCTCCTCCCCTCTCCCCGTGTCCATAAGTCTGTTCTCCATGTCTTTTTCTCCATTGCTGCCCTGCAAATAAATTCTTCGGTACCATTTTTCTATATTCTGTATGTATGCGATAGTATACAATATTTATCTTTCTCTTTCTGCCTTACTTCACTCTGTGTAATAGGCTCTAAAGTTCATCCACCTCATTAGAACTGACTCAAATGCGTTCCTTTTTATGGCTAATTAATATTCCATTGTGTATATGTACCACAATTTCTTTATCCATTCATCTGTCAATGGACATCTAGGTTTCTTCCATGTTCTAGCTATTGTAAATAGTACTTCAGTGAACATTGGGGTACATGTGTCTTTTTCAGTTTTGGTTTCCTCAGGGTATGTGCCTAGGAGTGGGATTGCTGGGTTATATGGTGGCTTTATTCCTAGTTTTTTAAGGAATCCCCATACCGTCTTCCATAGTGGCTATATCAATTTACATTCTCACCAACAGTGCAAGAAGGGTCCCTTTTCTCCACACTCTCTCCAGCATTTATTGTTTGTAGACTTTTTGATGATGGCCATTCTGATCTATGTGAGGTAATATCTTGTAGTTTTGATTTGCTTTTCTCTAACAGTGAGCAATGTTGAGCATCTTTTCATGTGTTTGTTAGCCATCTGTATGTCTTCTTTGGAGAAATGTCTGTGTAGGTTTTTTTCCCGCTTTTTGATTGGGTTGTTGGTTTTACTGGTATTGAGTTGTATGATCTGCTTGTATATTTTGGAAATTAATCCTTTCTCAGTTGTTTCATTTGCTATTATTTCCTCCTATTCTGAGGGTTGTCTTTTCACCTTGCTTATAGTTTCCTTTGCTGTGCAAAAGCTTTTAAGTTTAATTAGGTCCCTTTAAAAGGGACTTTTCTCTGGGACACCTTCCCTGACCCCTCCTATTATAGTCTCTTTCAAAGAAGTTCTTTGGGATGAGATGAGACCTGGAATGTTAATCTGGGTGTATAAGCTTCTTGGCCTTTCTGAAGCTGTTTCTATATCTTTAAAGAGGTGCTAAAAATAGTCTCCTCTTTGTAAGATTTGTTGTGAAAATGAGAGAAAACATCTACATAGTTCTGATATGTAGTTATATACTTAAAATGTGGTGGCCCAGCCTGCTCACTCAGCCTCAGTGCAATGATCTCTCAGAAATGAGAAAGAAGGGCAAGGAATGGGCCCTGACAAGCTGAGATGTCCACAAAGGCTGAGAAGGGAAGACTTCTTCCTGTTCTTACCCCTTGCCTCAACTGAGAGCTAGCAGAATCTCCCCCCATCAAAATCTACTCTTAGGTAAGATTAGGGCTGTAACAGGGAGTCTGGCCTTAAGCTGGAAGACTGAAACTCTAAGTGGGAAACACCAAGCATCAGGCAGTGGATGGGAGAGGACCAGATGGAGAGGATTTGCTTCAGTGCCCCCTGAAATCCAGCCCACTCTACACAAGAGAAAAAAGGCAGTTTTGGTCAGGAAGTGTTATTAAAGAAGTTGCATGGTCCTAGTAGGACACAGTCATTTCCACTGACATGCCACCACAGGGGCTTCCAAACACTAAGACTGGGCTGACTGTTCCTCCTCAGACTTTCGGTTAAGGCTAATGATTTGTAAACAAACTCATAACTGCAAGCTGGTCTTTCAGTGACCTTGAAGGATACTCCTTCTATAATCCCAACTTCTAATTTGCTTAATTTGTACTTCTAATAATAATTAAAAAGCCATCATGGACTCCCTTCCCCTCTCTGCCCTCCTCCTGTCCCTTCTACCTAATCCAGCCTAAGGCTGTGATCCCTTCATGGGACTGTGGCAAAGGGGCTTGCATAACTCAATGAAGCTACGAGCCATGCTGTGTAGAGCCACTCAAGATGGATGGTCATAGTGGAGAGTTCTGACAAAACGTGGTCCACTGGAGGAGGGAATGGCAAACCACCCCAATATTCTTGCCATGAGAACCCCATGAACAGTATGAAAAGGCAAAAAGATTTGATACCCGAGGATGAGCTCCCTAGGTTGGAAGGTGTCCAATATGCTACTGCAGAAGAGCAGAGGGCAATTACTAATAGCTCCAGACAGAATGAAACAGCTGGGACAAAGTGGAAACGACAGGTGTGGATGTGTCTGGTGATAAAAGTAAATTCCAATGCTATGAAGAACAATATTGCATAGGAACCTGGAATGTTAGGTCCATGAATCAAGGTAAATTGAATGTGGTCAAACAAGAGATGGTAAGACTGAACATCAACATTTTAGGAATCAGTGAACTGAAACGGACAGGAATGGGTGAATTTAATTTGGATGACCATTATATCTACTACTGTGAGCAAGAATCCTTTAGAAGAAATGGAGTAGCCCTCATAGTCAACAGAAGAGTCCAAAATGTAGTATTTGAATGCAGTCTAAAAAATGACAGAATGATCTCGGTTTGTTTCCAAGGCAAACCATTCAACATCACAGTAATCTAAGTCTATGTCCCAACCACTGATGCTGAAGAAGCTGAAGTTGACCAGTTTTACGAAGACTTACAAGAACTTCTAGAACTAACACCAAAAAAAGACATCCTTTTCATCATAGGGGATTGAAATGCAAAAGTAGGAAGTCAAGAGATACCTGGAGTAACAGGCAAGTTTGACCTTGGAGTACAAAATGAAGCAAGACAAAGGCTAACAGAGTTTTGTCAAGAGAACACACTGGTCATAGCAAACATCCTCTTCTAACAACACAAGAGATGACTTTACATGTAGATATCACCAAATGGTTAATACTGAAATCAGATTAATTATATTCTTTGCAGCCAAAGATGGAGAAACTCTTTACAGTCAGCAAAAACAAGACCTGGAGCTGACTGTGGCTCAGATCATCAGCTCCTTATTGCAAAATTCAGACTTAAATGGAAGAAAGTAGGGAAAACCACTAGGCCATTCAGGTGTGACCTAAATCAAATCCTTTATGATTACACAGTGGAGGTGACAAGTAGATTCAAGGGATTAGATCTGACAGACAGAGTGCCTGAAGAACTATGGACTGAGGTTTGTAACACTGTACAGGAGGTGGGACCAAAACCATTCCAAAGAAAAAGAAATGCAAGAAGGCAAAATGATTGTCTGAGGAGGCTTTACAAATAGCTGAGGAAAGAAGAGAAGTGAAAGGCAAGGGAGAAAGGGAAAGATATACCCAACTGAACGCAGAATTCCAGAGAATAGCAAGGAGAAATAAGAAGGCCTTCTTCAATGAACAATACGAAGAAAGAGAGGAAAACAATAGAATGGTAACGACTAGAGATCTCTTCAAAAAAAACTGGAGATATCAAGGGAACATTTCATGCAAACATGGGCATGATAAAGAACAGAAACAGTAAGGACCCATCCGAAGCAGAAGAGATTAAGAAGAGGTGGCAAGAATACACAGAAGAACTATACAGAAAAAGTCTTAATGACCCAAATAACCACAATGGTGTGATCACTCACCTAGAGCCAGACATCCTGGAGTGTGAAGTGGGCCTTAGGAAGCATTACTACAAACAAAGCTAGTGGAGGTGATAGAATTCCAGCTGAGCTATTTCAAATCCTAAAAGATGATGTTGTTAAAGTGCTGCATTCAATTTGTCAGCAAATTTGGAAAACTCAGCAGTGGTTACAGGACTGGAAAAAGTCAGTTTTCATTCCAATCCCAAAGAATAGCAGTGCCAAAGAATATTCAGACTACTGTACAGTTGCACTCATTTCACATGCTAGCAAGGTTATGCTCAAAATTTTCCAAACCAGGCTTCAATAGTATCTGAACTGAGAACTTCCAGATGTACAAGCTGAGTTTAGAAAAGGCAGAGAGACCAGAGATCAAATTGCCAGCATTCACTGGATCACAGAGAAAGCAAGGGAATTCCAGAAAAACATCTACTTCTTCAGTGACTACATGAAAGCCTTTGACTCTGTGGATCACAACAAACTGTGGGAAATTCTTCAAGAGATAGGAATACCAGACCACCTTACCTGTCTACTGAGAAACCTGTATGCAGGTCAAGTAGCAACAGCTAGAACTGGACATGGAACAATGGACTGGTTCCAAATTGGGAAAGGAGTAATGACAAGGCTGTATATTGCCACCCTATTTATTTAACTTATATGCAGGGTACATTATGTGAAATGCCAGGCTGGATGAGCTACAAGCTAGAATCAAGATTGCTAGGAGAAATATCAATAACCTCAGATATGCAGGTGATACCACTCTAATGGCAGAGAGTGAAGAAGAGATAAAGAGCCTCTTGATGAGGTGAAAAAGGAGAGTGAAAAAGCGGGCTTAAAACTAAACATTCCAAAAAGTAAGATCATGGCATCTGGTCCCATCACTTCATGGCAAATAGAAGGGGAAAAACTGGAGAAGCAGTGATATATTTTATATTCTTGGGCTTCAAAATCACTGCAGACATTGACTACAGCCATGAAATCAAAAGATGCTTGCTCCTTGGAAGGAAAGTTATGATAAACCTAGACAACATGTTAAAAAGCAAAGATGTCACTTTCATGACAAAGGTCCATATAGTCATATATCTACTACTGTGGGCAGGAATCCCTTAGAAGAAATGGAGTAGCCATGATGGTCAACAAAAGAGTCTGAAATGCAGTACTTGGATGCAATCTCAAAAATGACAGAATGATCTCTGTTCATTTCCAAGGCAAACCATTCAATACCATGGTAATGCAAGCCTATGCCCCAACCAGTAATGCTGAAGAAGCTGAAGATGAATGGTTCTATGAAGACCTATAAGACCTTTTAGAACTAACACCCAAAAAAGATGTCCTTTTCATTATAGGGGAGTGGAATGCAAAAGTAGGAAGTCAAGAAACACCTGGAGTAACAGGCAAATTTGGCCTTGGAGTACGGAATGAAGCAGGGCAAAGGCTAACAGAGTTTTGCCAAGAGAATGCACTGGTCATAGCAAACACCCTCTTCCAACAACACAAGAGAAGACTCTACACATGGACATCACCAGATGGTCAACACCGAAATCAGATTGATTATATTATTTGCAGCCAAAGATGGAGAAGCTCTATACAGTCAGCGAAAAGAAGACCAGGAGCTGACTGTGGGCTCAGATCATGAACTCCTTATTGCCAAATTCAGACTTAAACTGAAGAGAGTAGGGATAACCACTAGACCATTCAGGTATGACCTAAATCAAATCCCTTATGACTATACAGTGGAAGTAAGAAATAGATTTAAGGGACTAGATCTGATAGACAGAGTGCCTGATGAACTATGGATGGAGGTTCATGACATTGTACAGGAGACAGGGATCAAGACCATCCCCATGGAAAAGAAATGCAAAAAGGCAAAATGGTTGTCTGAGGAGGCCTTACAAATAACTGTGAAAGGAAGAGAAGCGAAAAGCAAAGGAGAAAAGGAAAGATATTCCCATTTGAATGCAGAGTTCCAAAGAATAGCCAGGAGAGATAAGAGAGCCTTCTTCAGTGATCAATGCAAAGAAATAGAGGAAAACAACAGAATGGGAAAGACTAGAGATCTCTTCAAGAAAATTAGAGATCCCAAGGGAACATTTCATGCAAAGATGGGATCAATAAAGGACAGAAATGGTATGGACCTAACAGAAAAAGAAGATATTAAGAAGAGGTGGCAAGAATACACAGAAGAACTGTACAAAAAAGATCTTCACGACCCAGATAATCACGATGGTGTGATCACTCACCTAGAGCCAGACATCCTGGAATGTGAAGTCAAGTGGGCCTTAGAAAGCATCACTACGAACAAAGCTAGTGGAGGTGATGGAATTCCAGTTGAGCTATTTCAAATCTGGAAAGATGATGCTGTGAAAGTGCTGCACTCAATATGCCAGCAAAGTTGGAAAACTCAGCAGTGGCCACAGAACTGGAAAAGGTCAGTTTTCATTCCAATCCCGAAGAAAGGCAATCCCAAAGAATGCTCAAACAACCGCACAATTGCACTCATATCAGACGCTAGTAAAGTAATGCTTAAAATTCTCCAAGCCAGGCTTCAGCAATACGTGAACCAAGAACTTCCAGATGTTCAAGCTGGTTTTAGAAAAGGCAGAGGAACCAGAGATCAAATTGCCAATATCCTCTGGATCATCAAAAAAGCAAGAGTTCCAGAAAAACATCTATTTCTGCTTTATTGACTATGCCAAAACCTTCGACTGTGTGGATCACAATAAACTGTGGAAAATTCTGAAAGAGATGGGAATACCAGACCACTTGACCTGCCTCTTGAGAAACCTGTATGCAGGTCAGGAAGCAACAGTTAGAACTGGACATGGAACAACAGACTGGTTCCAAATAGGAAAAGGAGTACGTCAAGGCTGTATATTGTCACCCTGCTTATTTAACTTATATGCAGAGTATATCATGAGCAATGCTGGGCTGGAGGAAGCACAAGCTGGAATCAAGATTGCCGGGAGAAATATCAATAACCTCAGATATGCAGATGACACCATGCTTATGGCAGAAAGTGAAGAGGAACTTAAAAGCCTCTTGATGAAAGTGAAAGAGGAGAGTGAAAAAGTTGGCTTAAAGCTTAACATTCAGAAAACTAAGATCATGGCATCTGGTCCCATCACCTCATGGGAAATCGATGGGGAGACAGTGGAAACAGTGTCAGACTTTATTGTTTTGGGCTCTAAAATCACTGCAGCTGGTGACTGCAGCCGTGAAATTAAAAGACGCTCACGCCTTGGAAGGAAAGTTATGACCAACCTAGATAGCATATTAAAAAACAGAGAGATTACTTTGCCAACAGAGGTCCGTCTGGTCAAGGCTATGGTTTTTCCAGTGGTCATGTATGGATGTGAGAGTTGGACTGTGAAGAAAGCTGAGCGCCAAAAAATTGATGCTTTTGAACCGTGCTGTTGGAGAAGACTCTTGAGAGTCCCTTGGACTGAATGGAGATCCACCCATTCCATCCTAAAGGAGATCAGTCCTGAGTGTTCATTGGAAGGACTGATGCTGAAGCTGAAACTCCAGTACTTTGGCCACCTCATGCGAAGAGTTGACTCATTGGAAAAGACCCTGATGGTGGGAGGGATTGGGGGCAGGAGGAGAAGGGGACGACAGAGGATGAGATGGCTGGATGGCATCACCGACTTGATGGGCATGAGTTTGAGTAAACTCCGGGAGTTTGTGATGGACAGGGAGGCCTGGCGTGCTGCGATTCATGGGGTCAGAAAGAGTCGGACACAACTGAGTGACTGAACTGAACTGAACTGATGGTTTCTCCAGTAGTCATGTATGGATGTGAAAGTTGGAACATAAAGACGGCTGAGTGCTAAAGAATTGATGCTTTAGAACTGTGGTGCTGAAGAAGACTCTTGAGAGTCCCTTGGACTGCAAGGAGATCAAACCAGTCAGTCCTAAAGGAGATCAACCATAAAAATTCATTGGAATGACTGGTGCTGAAGCTTAAGCTCTAATACTTTGGCCACCTGATGCCAGCTCACTGGAAAATACCCTGATGCTGGGAAAGATCAAGGGCAGGAGGAGAAGGGGACAACAGAGGATAAGGATGGCATCACCAAGTCAATGGACATGAGTTTGAGCAAACTCTGAGAGATGATAGTGAAGGACAGGGAAGATTGGCATGCTGCAGTCCATGGTGTCACAAAGAGTTGGACATGACTCAGCTACTGAACAACAACAAAATCTCCCAGACTGAGAATGCCACCTGAGACACAGGCTGTTTTATTTCCCTGTCGCAGAGCTGAGCTGGAGGCTCCCTGAAGACAGGGCCCAATATGTGGTTTTAACATTTCATCAAATGCTTCTACATGCCAGGCACTGTGATTTGTCTCTCTCTCTCTCTTTTTTTTTCCAAATTAAAAAATAATCACAGAAAGTTGTGAAGATACTACAGAGAGTTCTTATGTATTTTTTGCCCAGTTAGTCCCGATGGTTAAATCTTTCGTTCCTCTAGTAGAATAACAAAATTGGGAAATGGACACTGGTGCAATGTCTGTATGAGTTCAATGTCATTTCATGACAGGTGTAACCACCGCCTTGGTTAAGATCCAGAACTATTCCACCAGCACAAAAATCCCCCTCTAGCTACTTCTGTACAGTCACTTGCTTTCACTTCCCCTCCGCCTTCACTCCTAACCCCTGGAAATGACTCATCTGTGCTCCAACTCTGTACTTTTGTCACTTCAAGAAAGTTACACACATGGAATCAGATTGTGTGTAGCCTTTAGAAGTTGGTTTTTTCCATTCAGCATAATGCCTTTGATATCCATCCAAGTCATTGCATGTCTCTATAGTTTCTGTTCATTTTTTTTCCATTGGTAGCTAGTGCTTTTGGTATCATGTTTAAGAACTCTATCAAGTCCCTGGTTCTGAAGCTTCTCTCCTGTGTGTTCTCACTCCCCACTCTAGAGAATGGGGGAAACAAACCCTCCCTTCCCCCAAGTTCCACAGCTGATCCATCACGATGTCAAAGATGATCCCACCTCCTAACTGGGCCTGGTCCCTGGCCACCACTCTGCATGTTCACCGCCTGCATCACAGGAGACTTTCGTCATCACCTCCCACCTGAATGCCTGGAGCAGCTTTCCAACTGTCTCCCCATTTTTACTCTTGGCTGCCCCCCAAACTCAAGGCAAACTTGATTCTGTGTCCTGCCGGAAGCCCTTAAGTAGCTTCCCAAAGCTTTTAGTGAAGTGAAAAGTGAAAGTGTTAGTTGTTCAGTCACGTCCAGCTCTTTGCAACCCCATGGACTGAATCCCACCAGGCCCCTCTGTCCATGGAATTCTCCAGGCAAGAATACTGGAGTGGGTTGCCATTTCCTTCTCCAGGGGATCTTCCCTACCCAGGGATTGAACCTGGGTCTCCTACATTGCAGGTGGATTCTTTATCGTCTGAGCCACAGAGAAGCCTGAAGTTCTTAGGCTGCACCCTAAATCTTGTGGTCCATGAGGCCCCTGCTCTCTGGTCCCTCTTTGCCAATCTCCCAGAACTCACAGAGCCTCTCTTCCCACTTCCCTCAGCCCCAACCTCTGGCCAGCTTTCTGTTCTTTGAAAGAACACGCCATCTGGCCTCTGGGCTCCTATGTGCAGTGTCCTCTCCCACCTCTCCACCTGGCCAAATTCTTCTCATTCTTCACGTTTCAGCTTTAAATATCACCTCTGTAAAGGCTTCCTAGACCCCTCCACTGAATAAGGGCCTCCCTATCAAAGTATTTAGCACAATCGTAATTAATTAGTTATTCACAAAAGAAATTAATCTCTGTCATGTCTACTGATTAGACTCTAAGCTCCCAAGGAAGCCATGGATATCCAGTTCACCCTTGAATTTCCAGCTCCCGGAGAAGTGTCAGCTCTTAGCGGCGGTTCGGCAGACTCTTCTTGAGTACACACATGAAGGAAAGTTGAAGCTGCTGGTCCTGAGTTACTGTAACTTTAAAAGACAGGGAGGGACTTGGAGCTATTGGGAGGCAGGGATGACTGAATAACACACTGGCTGAACAGCTGGTTGTTGGAGAGGCCTCCTCACAGTAACCTCAGCCCCCTCTTTCTTCCCTCTTCCAGCCTCCCTCTACGGGTGAGAGGCCCCGAGAAGGGAGAAGGTTTTTATGAGGTGCTAGGGACCCATTTTTTGAGACTTATATGTCTGCAAAATGTTGGCAGTTTCTTCAGGACACTTAGATTTCAGGTTTGGCAGCGCTAACTGGAAAGCGTCCTAGGATCTTTAGGAGGTGGGGCGTGGCTTCTGGGTAAGAGAGGCCTCTTTTACTTACCCTATCCAAACAAGTCCCCCCTCCTCTCTGCTCCCCCATGAGGCTGTAAGTTCCAGAAGCGCAGAGAGCCTGCCCTGTTCACCACTGTGCCTCCAGGGCCCAGCATGTGATAGGCGCATCACAAATATTTATTAAGTGAAGGAATGGGGAATGAATGAATGAACAAATGAATGGTTAGCTGAATTGCTGAAGGGACCACAAGTTGCCTGGAAGCCAAAACTGACTGACCTGACTATATGCTCTTGTCCTCCTGTCTTTCTTGGGACCTCTGCCTTGTTCTCTCATCCCAGGCTGAGGGCATCCAGAGGGTGGGAGCAGAGGCCCCCCAGGCCATCCTCGGGGAGGGTTGGCCCTGAACGGTTCAAGGCTCCTTGCTGCAGCTCCCCCCTCCCCCGACTCCCCCATTCAGCCCTTCCTGGCCTCAGAGTTGCTCATGGCTTTCCAAGTTGGCAACTTGCAAATGGATGAACTAATTCCAGCAAATAGTTTCTGATTCCCTCCCTCCCAAGCAGCACGTGCATTTTCATAGCTCAGTTTTATCACTGGAGACCTGGGGGTGGGGGCAACTGTGGAGAGATGTGGCACTTGGGAAAGTGTCCAGACCGTCCCTCCCCCTGGCAGAGTGGGAGGTGGGTGCTGCTACCCACCCCTCCCCCGCAAGAAAGTAAGAAGAAAACACCCTCCCCACCTCATCCCAGCTGGAGGAGGTGACTGGGAAGGCCCTGGAGAGCCACCTGTGGGAGGCGCCCTCTTGGGAGAGACCCAAACCCCAAACTTGTTTCTCTGCCTTTAAATAGGTCACTGAAATGTCAGAGCTGGGAGAGAGGGAAGCGGCCTCCCTGGGCAGCACCCCTCAGGGACAGGCCAGGCTGGCAGCAGCTCCTGAGGCTCAGCTTGGAAGTTGTGTGGAAAGGCCTGGCAAGGCCTTGCGCCATTCCCTCAGGAGAGGCTCCAGGTTGGAGCGAGGAGGGGCTGCATTTCCTTAGTCTTACCTGTTACATTTGGACACCTCTGTGCTGTGGGACATGTCCAGCCCAGAAGCCTGGCCCCAGCTGGGGCACTGACTCATTCTCTGTGTGAACCTTGCACAGGTCTCAGCCCTGTCTGGCTTTAGGGTTTACAAATGTAGAGCGAGCATGCTTCCTGCCCTGCATGCTTCCAGAAGGCGATGGGAAGCAAAGGTGATAACAGAAAGGAAAGTCCGTGGTCAGAGTAAGAAGCTTTTCTTCTCTCCCATCACTGCTGGTTCCCCGAACTGGCTGCTGGCCTGTTCCATGGGCCCGGGCGGGCTCTCTTTCCCTGGCGTCTCAGAGAGAAGTTTCGCCCAGGGCAGGGGGCTCTCTACATGGGACGCTACAGAGGGCCCTTCACAGTCTCACCTTTGTCCTGGTGAGCTCTGAACCTTCCTTCTCCCCCACTGGAGCTAACCCCTGGCTTGACACATTCTTTCACTATCAGCATGAATGTGCCTGTGAGAGCTCAATAGCCCAGTCGTGTCTGACTCTTTGCAACCCCATGGACTGTAGCCCACCAGGCTCCTCTGTCCATGGAATTCTCCAGGCAACAGTACTGGACTGGATTGCCATTACCTTCTCCAGGGGGTCCTCCTGCAACCCAGGGATTGAACTCATGTTTCCTGCATTGGCAGGCAGTCACTAGTGTCACTGGGGAAGCCCTGTCAGCATGAACAAGCACAGACAAAACACCTGCTGGAGCAGTGACTCAGGCTAAGCCATGGCCCCCTCCTCTGGTCAGTAGCAATGAGGACAGGAGAGAAACAGGGGGGAAGACCTTCCTTTTTGTGTGCTGCTTTACAACTTACCAAGTGTTTCACATTTTCATTTAATCTTCAAATTTTATTTACGGTGATGAAATGGAATTTCAGAGAGGCTAAGCAATTTGTCCAAGGTCACAAAGCATACTAGAGACCGGGCTTCAAAGTATTTTGATTTTAAATTCAAGGCAGTTTGTCTATAAAAAGTTGCTCTTCTATCATCTCCAGGAAGCCCTTGTTGAGATATAGTGGGAGACAGATTATTTCAGGGCCTTGACTATCCACTAACACCTCAGCATGGATTACTATAGCAGGGCCCACGAGAAGGGGACAAATAGAGCAACAGAAGGAACTTTTCTTTTTAAATGGCATTTAAAAAAATTTTTTGAGCTAGGTTGACATGTCCCTGCAAGAAATAATACCAAGATCCCATTTACTCTTTATCCAGTTTCTCCCAATGGTAACACATTGCAAAAACTACAGGATAATGTCACAACCAGGGTATGGCATTAATACTGTCAAAAGATACAGACTATTTCCACTGCCACAAGGATCCCTGATATTGCCCCTTTATAGCCACAGCCACTTCTATCCCACCTCAACCCCCTCCTCATTCCCTGGCAACCACTTACCTGTTCTTCATTTCTATAATTCTGTCATTTCAACAATGTTACCTGAATAAAATTATACAGTATGTGTAACCTTTAGAGATTGACTTTTTTTTTTTTTCACTCAGTATGATTCTCAAGAGATTTGTCCAATTTGTTGCACATATCAAGACTTGATTCTTTTTATGTCTGGGTAGTAATCCAAGGAATGGATTTTCAGTTTGCTTTGCCATTCACCTGCTGAAGGACATCTAGGCTGATTCCAGATTTTGGCTATTAAAAATAAAGCTGCTATCAATACTCATGTACAAGTGTTTGTGTGACTGTAAGTTTTCATCTTTCCCGGACTGATGCCCAACAGTGTAAGAACTGGGTCATATAGTAGCTGCATGTTTATCTTTTAAAGAAACTGCCAAACTGCTTTCCAGAGTAGCCAAACCATTTTATAGCCCCATCAGCAGTATGGGAAAGTCACTCAGTCATGTCCGACTCTCTGCAACCCCACTGGACTGTAGCCCGCCAGGCTCTTCTGTCCATGGAACTCTCCAGGCAAGAATACTGGAATAGGTAGCTATTACCTTCTCCAAGGAATCATCCTGGCCCAGGGATCCAACTCAGGTCTCCTGTATTACAGGCAGAGTCTTTACCATCTGAGCCACCAGGGGGTGACAGAGGATGAGATGGTGGGATGGCATCACCGACGCAATGGACAAGAGTTTGCACAAATTCCAGGAGATGGTGAAGGACGGGGAAGCCTGGCGTGCTGCAGTCCATAGGGTCGCAAATGAGTCAGACACGACTTAATGACTAAACAACATGCAACACATGAATGACTCTATTTCTCTAAATCCTCACCAACATTTGGTGTTGTCACTATTTTCTTTCATTTTAAACTTTCTGATGGGTATGTCACTGTGGTTTTAGTTTTCATTTCCCAAATAATGGCTAGTGATATTGGGAAAGTTTTAATGTACTTGCTGGCTATCTGTATATCCTTTTGGGTGAAATACCTGTTCATGTCATTTTGGCCATTTTAATTGGATTGTTGTGGTTTTTTTTCTGAAGTTGAGTTTGAGAGTTCTTTATATATTCTCGACACTAGTCCTTTGTTGGACATGTGCTTTGCAAATATTTTCTGCCAGTCCATAGCTCGTCTTTCCATCCTTTTAACAGGGCCTTTCACAGACTAAAAGTTGTCACTTTGATGAAGTCCATCTTACCATTTTTTAAATGGATCATGCTCTTGGTGTCAAGTCTAAAAACTTTTGCCTCACCCTAGATCCTGAAGATTTTCTTCTATTGGTTTTCCTAAAAGTTTTTTAATTTTACATTTTATACTTAAATCCATCATCCATTTTGAGTTAACTTCTTTGGGGGGGGGGGACTGTGAATATCTACTTGCTCCAGCATCATTGCATCTTTATCAACAATCAGTTGACCATGTTTGTGTGACTAGTTCTAGGTTCTCTATTGTGTTCATTAATCTATATGTATATTACTCTGATTCCATCCACTTGTTATTTTTCTCTGCCTTTCCATATAAATTTTAGAATAAGCTTGCTGGATTTTGCATTAAACATATACATAATTTGGAGGAGATATGACATTTTTATTCTTTTAAATCTTCTAATTCATGAACACCCCTGTATCTCTCCATTTATTTAGACCTTCAATTTCTTTCATCAGTGTTTTGAAGTTTTCAGCAAAGAAATGCTGTATATATTTTGTTGGATTCATACTTAAGTATTTAAATTTTTGAGCAATTGTAAATGGAATTGTATTTAAAAATTTTTGTGTCCTTGCATTCATTACTAATATACAGGATTTTGTGTCCATGCATTCATTGCTAATAAACAGGAATATAATCAATATTTTTATTTTACTCTTCTATCTTGTGACCTTGTGAACTCACTTATTAGTTCTAGATTTTTTTGTAGCTAGATTGGGATTTTCTATTTAGACAACCATGCCATCTGAAAATTGGGACAATTCTTTTTTCTTTGTTTTATAGCTGTGTACCTTCCCATGTGGCAGAGCCTTCTTACTGTTGGGCAGCAGAAAATTCCTCATTTTCCATTAGGTCTCCTCTGATGCCATCTTGTTGGGAGGTGGGGGCATCTCCTACAGCCTCCTGAGGGAGGAAGTATGGTCTCCTCACTCAGCCTTTGCTGCCTTTAGTGGGGATGGGGCCACAGTTTTTCTGTGCTGTCTGACTGGAGTAGAGTATTTATTTAAAATTGTTTTCTATCTTATGGCCTCTTCCTTTCCTGGTCCTTTGGCTAGCGAGAGCAGGGGCTTTTTTGGACTTGTCTCTTGTCCTTTTTCAGTTGTCTTCTTTAGTCTAAAGTCTGAGATACCTGAGGCAAAAAGAAAGTCCAAGGAACTCCCTGCTATTGCTGTTCCTCATGTCCTAAGGCCTCCAGTCTGCCGTTTTCTCTCTACCTTTGAGTCTTTCTCCCCCTCCTCCTCCTTCTTCATAGTGTCCAGCATTCTTATTTGCATTTAGCTGAAGGAATAATGTTCATCTACTCCATCCTCCTGGAAGCAGAAGCCTCCACAGGAAGGTTTTAAAGTAGGCCTGAGAGAGAGGGGAAGAGATCTGGAATTCGGATTTTATAGCTCCACCTAGGTATTGTGGGCCTGCCTCTGGGCTAGGTACATCAATCGGTCCAGGTCATCCCAATGGTCCCAGTTGCCTGAGGTACAAGGTATTGAGAGGGATGTATAAAAAGGCAGCTGGGAGGCCCCTAAACATGGCCCAGATCCCAGTTATCCAATTGCACTGTGCTGAGACTTCAGAAGGCTGGGGCAGTCCCCAAGAGCAGCTTTGGCCAGGATTCCAGAGTGAATTGGCCAGACTTCAAGCAGCCTGTAGGTGGCACCTGGCATCAAGGAATTCAGATGTGGGCCTTCCAGGGAGTCCAGTGACTGTGGCCATGACAGTGTTGGTCCCAAGTGTGAGCTCAGCTGATTCAACCAGGTCTCCTTCCTTTAAGTCCACAGGGCCTTGCAGTGAGACTGAGTTCTTCCTTCCAAATGCAGAGACTACCCGGGACGTGGCTGCTCGGAAAGTGGGAGCCTCTCATTTCAGTTTTTTTTTTTTTCCTCTCATTTCAGTTTTAATGAAGGTTTGTTAAAGGAAAATGTCTGATTCATTGCAAATTAACTCATCAAGCACCAGAGCCTTTTGGTGTGGCTCCTCTTCCTTTATCGATCATATATCATTTTGTACCAGGCTCAGTTGTAGACACCGTGGATATAAAACAGATAAAATTCCTTTTCCCAAGGAACCTCCCAGTGGAATTATTCTTAAAAATTTTATGTATTTATTTTTGGCTGTGCTGGATCTTCGTTGCTGTGTGGGCTTTTCTCTGGTTGCTGTGAGCAGTGGGCTACTCTTTTGATCCGGTGTACTGTGTGCTGCAGTTAGCAGTGGATGTTTGGGGATCAGAGAGAAGCTTATCTAGAATTGTTTGTTTTCTAAAGAATTGCTTTATTTTTATTATTTTTAACCCCCCTCCCAGTTTTATTGAGATAGAGTTGACATACAGCACAGTACAAGATTATAGTGCCCAGATAATGATTTGACTTATGTGGATCATGAAATGATTATCACAATAACTTTAGTGAGCATCCATCATCTCACACAGATACAAAATTAAGGAAATACAAAAATATTTTTTCCTTGCGATGAGAACTGTTAGGATTTACTCTCTTTTTTAAAAAGTCTAGAAGTCTTCCCAGGTGGCACTAGTGGTAAAGAACTCGCATGCCAGTGCAGGAGAGGTAAGGGACCTGGGTTCATTCCTTGGGTTGAGAAGATCTCCTGGAGGAGGACATGGCAACCCACCCCAGTATTCTTGTCTGGAGAACTCCATGGACATAGCAGCCTGGTAGGCTACAGTCCATAGGGTTGCAAAGAGTCCGACAGGACTGACGCAACTTAGCACACATTGGATTTGTTACAATATTGCTTCTGTCTTACATTTTGGTTTTTTGGCCACAAAGCATGTGGGATCTTAGTTCCCTGACCAGAGATCGAACCTGCACCCCTTGCATTGAGAGGCAAAGTCTTAACCTCCTGGACCATTAGGGAAGCCCCCAGATTTACTTCCTTAACAGCTTTCAATGATATCATACAGCAGTGCTAATCACATTTACCAAGTTGTACTTACATCCCTAGTACTTATTGATCTTATAAGCAGAAGTTTGTATCTTTTGACCACCTTCATTTAGTTCTCCTTCCCTCACCCCCACCTCTTTTTCAATGAACTTGTTTATTTGTTTTCAATGGATAATTGATGAACAACAGTATGTTAATTCCTCCTTCTGAATCACACAACATAGTGATTCAGTATTTCCATACATTTCAAAATGATCACCACGAGAAGTCTAGCTCTCTGCTGTCACGATACAAAGATATTACATAATTATAATTGTTTTAATTATTGACTAGATTCCTCATACTATACATTTCATACCTGTGATAGAATTGTTGTTCATAAAAATTATCACAGTGATCTACAAAGCACACGAATCCCACCTGCCTAAGGAAAAATGGACTTGGCTGCATTTCTTGCTCAGCTCTGTGCCTTTCCTCATACCCCCCGCATTTGTGGCTGGATCCAGATTGCCATGAGGAATCTGCTGCTTCGCTAACACATGCATTTTTGGTTGTGCCCCACAGTGTGGCTACCACTTTGGCATCTGGCACCAGGCTCAGGGTCCAGAGGCAGGGATAGAAAAAGGATTCCAGAGACAATGGACTGTGTGGCCAGCAGGCAGTGAGTTGGTGGCGAGTGGCTCTCCGAGAGGCTCTTTACCACAGGGGTCAGACGGCTGGGGTGCCGAGTACTCCTGCTGTAGCGCCCTCTGTAAGCGCAGCCCAGAGTACATATGCCTCCATTTCCCATCTGTGGTTTCTCACAACTGAGCCTGTTCATCAAAGCCGGCCAGAGCCTGCTCCTGAAACCCTGGGTCCTGGGCAGAACAATGCAATTGAGAGAACAACAGGGCCAGTGTCGCCCAGAAGGACTATTGTTGGAGAGATATTAATAGGCTCTTTGGACTCTGGGCCCAGATACACTTCGTCATCTGTTGACCCCTGCTCACCAGGCCCCCAAAGCCTGTGGCTCCTTGCAGATGTGGTCTCCAGGTTCCCGGAGGAGTATAGATGTGACTAATGGCAATGACTATGGCAGTGAGATCTGTTTTGTTGTGTAGCTGGACTTGGCCTGAGCTTGCTAGTTACTCCCTCCTTCTGTTTTTTGTTACATCCACTAAAGAAGTGTTTGTTTTCTTTTTAAAAATTTATCAAAGAGACACTCAAGTTTCTATGTAGGGAAAATCAGATGCCCCTTATTGCTTATTTCCTAGGAGTTATGGAGATTTCTTTCCATCTTGTTTGTTTAGCTGGCATTGTTATTAAGAACCATTTGCAGGAAATCAAAGTAAGTTGCAGCATATATGTTTAAGAGAAGATTACAGGGCTCCACTCACAGAATTGCAGACTGGCTGGACTTCAGAGGGCATCCTTCGAGGGTCAGGCTGGTTAAAAAAGTCTTAATACCATTCTGGATAGAAAAATCATTTAAAGAAATAATTAAAGTTATTAAAAACAAAACTAATTAAAATGTAAGGATAGAGAAGAAGTAGGTTTCAGGAGGAGGTCATCTCTTCTCTATTTGTAGCTGGTGTAAGATTTCCATTTGGAGAATTCCAGGAAGGAATGAATTGCCATTTGACCATGAGGTGATCGTTCAGTGGAATCCATCAGAGTTTAAGGCATTGTACTTGAAGTGTTGGCCACTGGATGCCCGCCCCCCTGGTGAAGATTGGATGGGGGGCAGTGGTAGGAGTGGGGTGGGATGGGGTGAGGGGTGGGTCACCCTCTGGTCGCTTCCCCTCAGGCCTAGTGCACATCCACATGAACTTTGGGGACTGGTTTACTGTCTAGCCAGCCAGAGAAAACAGTATGAATGAGAAAAACATTTACTGAGTACTTCTTCTGTGCCCAGGTCTGGTTCCAACGGTTTTGACCTAGATACAGGCACATCTTATTTAACTTATTTAACACGCTTATTTAACTTATATGCAGAGTACAGCATGAGAAACACTGGGCCGGATGAAGCACAAGCTGGAGTCAAGATTGCCAGGAGAAATATCAATAACCTCAGATATGCAGATGACACCACCTTTATGGCAGAAAGTGAAGAAGAACTAAACAGCCTCTTGATGAAAGTGAAAGAGGAGAGTGAAAAAGTTGGCTTAAAACTCAACATTCAGAAAACTAAGATCATGGCATCTGGTCCCATCACTTCATGGGAAATAGATGGGGAAACAGTGGAAACAGTGACAGACTTCATTTTTGGGGGCTCCAAAATCACTGCAGATGGTGACTGCAGTCATGAAATCAAAAGACGATTGCTCCTTGGAAGAAAAGTTGTCATCAACCTAGACAGCATATTAAAAAACAGAGGCATTACTTTGTCAACAAAGGCCCATCTAGTCAAAGCTATGGTTTTTCCAGTAGTCAAGTATGGATGTAAGAGTTGGGCTATAAAGAAAAGTGAGTGCTGAATAATTGCTGCTTTTGAACTGTGGTGTTGAAAAAGACTCTTGAGAGTCCCCTGGACTGCAAGAGATCCAACCAGTCCATCCTAAAGGAAATCAGTCCTGAATATTCACTGAAAGGACTGATGCTGAAGCTGAAACTCCAATACTTTGGCCACCTGATGCAAAGAACTGACTCATTTGAAAAGACCCTGATGCTGGGAAAGATTGAAGACAGGAGGAGAAGGGGATGACAGAGGATGAGATGGTTGGAAGGCATCATCGACTCAATGGACATGAGTTTGAGTAAGCTCCGGGAGTTGGTGACAGACAGGGAGGCCTGGCGTGCTGCAGTCCATGGGGTCGCAAAGAGTCAGACACGACTGAGCGACTGAACTGAACAAGCACATCTCGGAGAGCTCTCCAGTTTGGTTCCAGATCACCTCGATAAAGTAAATATTGCAATAAAGTGACTCACAACATCTTTTTTTTGTTTCCCAGTGCATATAAAAGTTATGCTTATATTATACTGTTGCCTATTAAGTGTGTAATGATAGCATTACGTCTAAAAAACACTGTACATACTATTAGTCACTCAGTTGTGTCCAACTCTTTGCTACCACATGGACTGTAGCCTGCCAGGCTCCTCTGTCCATGGGGTTCTCCAGGCAAGAATACTGGAGTGGGTAGCCATTCCCTTCTTCAGGGGGTCTTCCCAACACAGGGATTGAACTCGGGTCTCTGGCATTGCTGGCAGATTTTTTTTTTTAACCATCTGAGCCACCAGCGAAGCCCTATCTAAAAATTACTTTATTGCTAAAAAAGTGCTTGACCAAATGTTGTTGGCAAAATGGCACCCATAGTCATGCTCAATGCAAGGTGGCCACACATCTTTCATTTGTTAAAATCACAGTGCTTGCAGAGCGCAATACAGTGGTACAATAAAATGAGCTCTGCCTATAATCTCATTGAAACCTCATGTCAGCCCTCTGAGGGAGGGACCACTGTCATCTTACGAAGAAGTTACAGTGACAGAGGGATCCATGCTGTAAAACCTGAAGGTGTGGCTAGGCCAACTCTGCCGATTGTTGTAGGTTTAGTCACTTGCCAAGCAAAGGCTACAGTATTTTGGGGACTCACAGGAGGGGCTGCTTCAAGCTTCATAGGCATGAAGGGAGGTGAGGAAACTCTGTGCAGATGTTTGCATGTAGGCAGTGCATCACTCCTTAGCTCCTCCCCCCTGCAGGCTTCTGTATGGAAAGTCTGTTGGTGATTATTCTGGTGTTTGTCTTGTTAACAAACCTCATGGCCAGTTGTTAGCTTTAAGAACTATCTTCCTTTAAAAAAATCATTCAGGAAATCTCTTTCTTTTTGCAAGATTAAGACAGCGGGGAAGCAGGTCTGTTCATAGGATATCTGCTATATTTGAGTTTTTCTTTGTAAAGTGCTCTGAACATGGAATATAAGTGATAATTATCATTATTGTATTCATATTAGCTGAGTAATGCCTATTACTAGGATCAATTAGGCCTCCAGCTTCTGGCCTTTTATATACAGCAACTAGTTAGACACCCCTTACTCCCCTCATCCTCACCCCACCAACTACAACCTGCAGGGGCAGATCCTGCCATCTTAACAGGACTATGAGTTCTTGACTAACTGTTCTATGACCTGAAGGAAAAGCAGGCAGAAAAGTAAATTGTTCTCTCTTGGCCTTTAGTGTGTCCATTGGCAGATTTAGGCGGGTCTAGGACAGTAGGCTTGGAGAAGGCAATGGCACCCCACTCCAGTACTCTTGCCTGGAAAATCCCATGGACGGAGGAGCCTGTTGGGCTGCAGTCCATGGGGTCACGAAGAGTAGGACACGACTGAGCGACTTCACTTCCACTTTTCACTTTCATGCATTGGAGAAGGAAATGGCAACCCACTCCATTGTTCTTGCCTGGAGAATCCCAGGGACGGCGGAGCCTGGTGGGCTGCCGTCTATGGGGTCACATAGAGTCGGACACGACTGAAGTGACTTAGCAGCAGCAGCAGCAGCAGGACAGTAGGCTAGTTTAAGAAAAACCCAGCAACTTTATTGAGACAATTTCTATGCCATGCAACTCAATCTAATTTTTTATAACTTCTTATTATGGCCATTTCTAAACATAGACAAAAGTACCTGGTTGCTCAGGTGGTAAAGAATCTGCCTACAATGTGGGAGACTCGGGTTTGATCCCTGGGTCAGGAAGATCTCCTGAAGAAAGGAATGGCTACTCACTCCAGTATTCTTGCCTAGAGAATTCCATGGACAGAGGAGCCTGGGGAGCTACAGTCCATGGGATTGTAAAGAGTTGACTGAGTGACTAACATACACACACATACACACACACACACTCATATACATAGAAAACAGTAGAATGACTCCCCATGTACCCGCCTCCCAGCTGCAACAACAAACAACTCCTGGCCGATTAATCTTGTATCCATCCTGACACTCCCCACCCTCCTCCCCATATACCCAGGAGTATTTTAAAACAAATCACAGAAAACATTTGAATTCACCTATAATACTCCAGTGTGTATCTCTAACACAGAAAGGATGAAAATAAAATAAAACCACAGGAGCTAATCTGGGTTCAGATTTCTATACTGGAAGTTTCTGTAATGTGATGGGGGTAGTGGTGGTGGTGGTGGGAGGGGGTGTTCATGAAAGGCTTGGGAGGATCTATGTCCTCCCTGAAGCTATGCAAAACACTGTGTGTATTTTGTGAGGGGGCCACCGAAGGAGTATAGGCTTCTGTGTGGATGTGTCTCAGGGAAGGAGGGGCAAGACTCAGACTTTCAACAAGTGTCAAAGTGGTGTGTGACTCCATAAAGGCTTGGAGTCCCTGGTCTAGAGAAAGGGGCTAAGTAGACCTGGCATGGATAAAAGAGTCCTAGTTTTCAGTAGCCAGTAGTGGGTGGCAGAGTTGCTCGGAAGAATGCCACAGCATCAGGCCTGGTGTAGAGGCTTTAGCCTTTCGGTCTGTGCTATATGCCAAACTCAGGTAGTAGCGTCATTTTGAGTGGGGCCCTAAATCTTCCCGGTACCTCAGAACCCCTTGGTGTGGTGTTTTAAGCATGCAGATTCCCTGGGCCCACTAGCCAGCCTTCTGGGTCAGTGGGTCTGAGATGGGGCCTGGGAATCTTCTGTTCACCAAGCTCCGGCTTTGAAAAACACAGGTTCTGTGACTAAGAGCACCGGCTTTGGAGTCCCACAGCCTTGGGCCTGAACCTTGGCTGTACCTCCTATCAGCTGTGTGGCCTCTGGCAAGTCATGAGACCTCTCCTTAAAGTGGGCCTACTTATAGCTCCTCTGCCCCATGGTTGCAAGAAATAGGTTAGATAATACACATAAAGTATGTGCATGGTGTCTTACATGAAAAATGGCACTCAATTGGATGGTAGTTCTTTTTCTTCTTTTTTTGTTAAAAATGACCAATAGTGACTGGGGCTTCTCTGGTGGCTCAGGGATAGACTCCGCCTGCCAGTGTGGGAGATGAGGGTTTGATCCCTGTCTGGGAAGATCCCATGTGCCTTGGAGCAACTAAACCTGTGAGCCGAACTGCTGAGCCTGTGCCCTAGAGGCCATGTGCTGTGACTACTGAAACCCTGGCCCGCTAGTGACAGTGCTCTACAACAAGAGAAGCTACCACAATGTGAAACCCTCACACTGCAACTGGAAAGGAGCCCCCGCTCACAACTAGAGGAGAGCCCACGCAACAGTGAAGACCCAGCACAGCCATAAATAAATAAATATCATTAAAAAAAAAAAACGTGCTACAGTGACAGGCTTTGAAAAGGCACTCCTTACAGCCCCCAGGATGATAAGGGTTTACTGTCCTTCTCATAGAATTGCCTAGATTTAAAAAGTATCAAAGTTTATATGATTCATGGGCTCTGCTGACTTCAGCTGATAAGAATGAAGCTGAGAAAACTGATGGGCTGAGGTAGTATTATCATACTGCCTGGGCCAGAGTGGAACTGGAATTTTTTTCCCTAGGCACCTTCCTGGAGTTGGTGGTCATCTGGAGCATGGTGCGTCGGTCAGGAGACCCTCCATAGCAAAGCCAGCCTGATTTGGCAAATATGTTTCCTGGGCCACACTGAAGACTCTAGGAGAGAATGTGGCTGACTCAGGGCTGGTCCCTCTCACTTGGAGAAAAGGAATTCAAAGCTCACATCCAGCTAAAGGGGGAGTGGGGAGCAGTGCTTGCCATACTCTCATATGCACGGGGTAGGGTGCCTCATTGTGATACCAGTGGCCTTTTCTCACTTCCAAACCCTGGTGGTCTCTGGGGACCCAGGGCTGGGAGGCACCAGCTCTGGGTCTGTATTTCTTTATACGAGGGAAAGGCCCTGCTAGGCTTCCAACTCTACGAGGGCAGGGCCCTGTCTAGGCCTCACCAGAAAACTGTAACTTCTACTCAGGTCCCCTGGCCTTTAAAACAGGATAATCTGCCCATGAACACTGAGGCCTCAACTCCCCCGTGTCCATCCTTTTTCAAGGTAATTGGGCTTTCTCACCTTGCTGTCACCCTTATTTTGCCAAGCTTACCTCCATTCTGGTGTCTACGTGGTGTCTGACTTTCCAGGTACCATCTCTTGTTTCTGGCTCTGTGCAAGCCCTTGGAAATGAACAACCAGACAAGGTCTTCTCCCCTCACCCCTGACCCCCACAGACCCTCTCGTCTCCTGGGACATAGATCATACTTTTTTAGGGACTTCAGGTAATTGTCCTGCCTCTGCTCTGCCTGGGCCTCCTGCTAAGGAAAGCTGGCCTGGTCACCTCCATCCCCAGACGAGTGGCCATATAAGTTGTGAATGCAAATGAGTAGTGATGGGCTCCAGAGAGCACTGGCTGTCCAGGTTGCTGTGAGTGGATGGCTGGTGAGGGAGGGAGTGACCCTTCCTTCCTCAAGCCAGTGCTTCTGCCTGTCAACTGTGCACACAGGTCCAAGGACAGGCTGGTGGCCTTTTGGTCATGGAAGGAACTCTGGGGCCAGGTTGGGGCTGACTCCGGGTCTGTTCTCTGATGGCTGACAAACATGTAGGCCACTTTTCTGCCCAGAGGCCTCTGGCTACAGGGTCCGTGGAGCCAGTGGGGAGATAACTTGAGCTATCTCTGGCCTTCTCAGCAGATGGAAACTTGGAATGGTGAGAATCTTGGGGAAGGGACTTTGTGGAAATTTCTGGGAAACTGAGGCTCAAGCAGAGAGCCTATTTTGTCATCCTCCCCGTTGAAAGAGTTCAAAGTGCCTGAGGCCTTCTTCCTGTCTTCCTAAATTCAGCCTGGTGGCTGTCATGAGCGTTTATGTGGTGCTTAAGCTTCCTAACTAGCTGGGATCACTGCCCAGGCTGAGGAAAGACACCAGCAGTGTGTAATACTGTGACCCCAGCAGATGTCCAGGTAATTATGCATGTGTGTGTGTGTATGTGCACGCTTGTGTTTTGGAATGTTGATTTTTTTTCCCCTAAAGCAGAGTTAAGGAAAATGTTTGCACAGGGAACTCTGTTCAATCTTACATGGCAACTTAGATGAAAGGGGAGTTTGGGGGAGAATGGATACATGTATACGTATGGCTGAGGCCCTCTGCTGTCCACCTGAAACTATCACAGCATTGTCAATCAGCTATACTCCAATATGAGCTTCCCATTTTGGGGTTATAGGAAAATAGGGAAGAAGGAAAAGTTAGGGGCTTTGGGATGGACATGTACACTCTGCTATATTTAAAGTGGATAACTAACAAAGTGGATAACTAACAAAGACCTACTGTATAGCACAGGGAACTCTGCTCAATTTTATGTGGCAGCCTGGATGGGAAGGGAGCTTGGGGGAGAATGGATACATGTACATGTATGGCTGAGTCCCTTCACTGTTCACTTGAAACTTTCACAACATTGTTAATCAACTATCCAGTTCAGTTCAGTTCAGTTCAGTTGCTCAGTCGTGTCCCACTCTTTGTGACCCCATGAACCGCAGCATGCCAGGCCTCCCTGTCCATCACCAACTCCTGGAGTTCACCCAAACCCATGTCCATTGAGTCGGTGATGCCATCCAACCATCTCATCCTCTGTCATCCCCTTCTCCTCCCACCCTCAATCTTTCCCAGCAGCAGGGTCTTTTCAAATGAGTCAGCTCTTCGCATCAGGTGGCCAAAGTATTGGAGTTTCTGCTTCAGCATCAGTCCTTCCAATGAACACCCAGGACTGATTTCTTTTAGGATGGACTAGTTGGAACTCCTTGCAGTCCAAGGGACTCTCAAGAGTCTTCTCCAACACCACAGTTCAAAAGCATCAATTCTTCTGCACTCAGCTTTCTTTATAATCAGCTATACTCCAATATAAAATAAAAACTTTTAAAAAATATTTTAAAAAAGGAGAGCTAAGGAAAATGCTTGAGGAGGCCCAAGTAATTGATTGAGCCTGTGTCCTCCTAGGAAACAGACTCTTCTGACCCAAAACTGTTTCAGCCAAGGGTAATTTGGAAAATCAGACAAAGCAGCATTTAGGGAGGGCTGCCAAAGCCACCCCTCCGTTGGTACCATCAGCCAGTCTAACTTCAATCTGCGTTTCTGTGTTCACTTGAGTTTTCTCATGGAGAATAGCCCAGGAGCTAATCACTGAAGAAAACTTGATAGGGTGCTGCTGTGCTGAATGCTGTGGGGGACACAGAGATTGAGGAAGAAAGAGCCCTTGTCATCAAATAGCCTCATGAGGAAACATGACAGTAGTGTGATACAGGGTAGTTTGGGGCTTATTCAGAGCCTTTTTCTGATTTTATGGGTCTAGGGTGGGGGCCCAGGAATCTATTTGATCACACTGCCCAGGAGGCTTGGCATTTATGGCAAGCCACTTCTCTTCAAACCTTGGGGTCCTTGGCACAATGAGACAGATGACCTCCCAGAGTTTGTCCTGCTCTGATACTCTGAGATTCCCTGAAAAGCCAATTCACTAACTCCACACGGGGGCCTATAATGGGTACCAGACTTACCACGACAGATAGCCTTTCTAGGAGCTCTGAAGAGGGGGAATCCTTGTTGAATTGGGGGTGAGAATGGCCTTTGCTTGTTGCCAACAAAGCTCCATCTAGTGAAAGCTATGGTTTTTCCAGTAGTCATGTATGGATGTGAGAGTTGGACTATAAAGAAAGCTGAGCACTGAAGAATTGATGCTTTTGAACTGTGGTGTTGGAGAAGACTCTTGAGAGTCCCTTGGACAGCAAGGAGATCCAACCAGTCCATCCTAAAGGAAATCAGTTCTGAATATTCATTGGAAGGACTGATGTTGAAGCGGAAACTCCAATACTTTGGCCCCCTGATGCGAAGAGCTGACTCATTTGAAAAGACCCTGCTGCTGGGAAAGATTGAAGGTGGGAGGAGAAGGGGACGATGGAGGATGAGATGGTTGGATGGCATCACCGACTCAATGGACATGGGTTTGGGTGAACTCCGGGAGTTAGTGATGGACAGGAAGGCCTGGCATGCTGCATTCCATGGGGTTGCAAAGAGTCAGACATGACTGAGCAACTGAACTGAACCGATGGCCTTTCTTCATGGAGACATTCCAGATGAGGCCTCAGAGGGTGGAACGAGGATTTGGAGAGTGTGGTGAAACTATGTGACCAAAGGTTCAAGGCTGTGCCGTGCTGCTCCTCTGTTTTTTTTTTTTTTTTTTTTTGTGTGTGTGTGCTTCTTATCGGGGACTGGCAATGGAAGAGTTGAGCTGGGGATAAGAAAGTCACACTGAGCACCACTCAAGGCCAGATCTCAAGTCCCTTGAAATTTCTCAGATCCTGTTCCTACCAAAAGTCAGGGAACCCTCATTAGGTACTGACTAGTTGTTACTGGGGGGGTATTTTATGAGGTCATTAATTCATTCCATAAACCTTTACTGAATGCTTAGTTCAGCTAGGTCTTTTTTTTTTTTTTTTTTGAGATATAATTGACATACAACATGATATTAGTTTCAGTTGTACAACAAACTGATGTGATATTTGTATATATTGCTAAATAATCACCATCATAAGTCTAGTTAACATCTGTTAACACACAGAACTACATTTTTTTTTCTTAGATGAGAACTTTTAAGATCTACTCTCTTAGCAACTTTCAACTCTGCAATACAATATCATTAATTATAGTCACCACGCTGTACCTCACATCCCCAGGACTTATCTCTTTTACAACTAGAAGTTTGTACTTTTTGACCTCCCTGAGTTGGTCTTGTGTTGAGTGCTAAAGCTACATAGATGAATAAAATGTTGTGCCCATCCTTGAGAGGCCTCAGTTTGAGCAGTCAATTACGATGAGATGGGTGCATCCAAGACCTTACATGGACATTAGTGAGCAGAGAGGCTGTGGTGGGGGAGAGGGGACAAGGAAGACCTCACAAAGTAGGTAGATATGATTCACCAGATTGAGGGAGGAAGAGGGGAGCACTTTGGGGTAGAGGTGGTCACTGCTAAGTCACTTCAGTCGTGTCCGACTCTGTGCGACCCCATCCTTGGGATTCTCCAGGCAAGAACACTGGAGTGGGTTGCCATTTCCTTCTCCAATGCATAAAAGTGAAAAGTGAAAGTGAAGTCGCTCAGTCATGTCCGACTCTTCGCAACCCCATGGACTGCAGCCTACCAGGCTCCTCCTCTTCCATCCATGGGATTTTCCAGGCAAGAGTACTGGAGTGGGGTGCCATTGCCTTCTCTGGGTGTAGAGGTGGTAGAGAAGTGTAAAACCGTATGGCACACCAGTGATGAATTAGCACAGCTTCACAGCTTGTAGGCCTATCACCTGTTCCTCCTCTAGTTGATATAAATGGTTTGAGGGCCCTATGGGAATGTTGGGGTGTTGAGTACAGTATAGCAGGGGCCATTGCTTGTGTCTCACCAAGTTTTCCCACTCTATCTTAAAAGCCCTAGGGAGGCAAGGGAGTGATTTGAAAACAGATATGACTTGGATGAATTTGAGTTTTAGAATTTTCCCTTTGGTGGTTTTATAGATGGTGGGGATGGAATGAGTTGAGTAATAGACAGAAAACTATTGAGAATAAATTTCTCTGGTCCACTGAGAGTTGATGAATTGGGGCAGTACCCAGGAGACTGAGCTACAGGTGGACTGGAGATCTATTTGGTAGTTTAAATCTGTAGTTTATTGATTAGTTGACAGTGGGGGTGTTGAGGGAGAAGATGGAGCTGAGGATGACTTCCCAGTTTGTGACTGGGATCATTAGATGGGAAGGGAAGGTTTAGGAGATTGTGGATTAAGGAGAGAAAACAAGTTCAGTTTTGGACAAGCTGAGTTTGAAGTGTTTATGGGACATCCAGGTGGAGATGTCCAGTTGTTTTTGTTGTTTAGTCTCCAAGCTGTGTCCGAATCTTTGTGACCCTATGGACTGTAGCCCACCAGGCTCCTCTGTCCATGGGATTTCTCAGGCAAGAAGACTGGAGTAGGTGGCCATTTCCTCCATGGGATCTTCCTGATCCAGGGATTGAACCCACATCTTCATTGGCAGGTGGATTCTTTATCACTGAGCCGCCAAGGAAGCCCTGATATCCAGTAGGCACCTGGATAGTGAGAGAGGTGCAGCTGAGAAATGTTTCTGAGGAGGGATTGCTGGATCCTGTGTTTATTTCCTCCATATATATTAAAAAAACAATATTTTTACTCTTAATACACTTCTAAGGACAGATTTTGGTGCTATATAAGGTTTTATACTTTCTCCTTCCCAATATCTACATATCCACCGTTCATAACACATCATGTATCCACTCTTAAATTCCCATTATTTATATAAAAATTCCCCTAAATCATGAGGGAAATTAAAAGATCTCAGATCACTTCTTCACTCCTTGCAGCCAAGTGTGGATATTCCAAAAGTCAACCAGGTGTTTGTTCAAGATTCTAGAAGGCATTTGTAATTTCCATGGGCTTATTGACTGTTTGTATATCTTCTTTATAGAAATGTCCATTCAATTCTCTTGCCCATGTTTTAAATTGGGTGGCTTATTTTTTGTTGTTGAATTGTAGGAGTTCTTTATATATTCTGGTTATCAACTGCTTATTAGATATACAGTTTGCAAACACTTTCTCCCATTCTTTGGGTACATTCATTTTTATAGAATGACTTTTCTTTGAACAAGGATCCCAGTCCTGTTCCCCTAGTTCTACAATTGACTAAAATGAGGATAACACACCCTGCCCTGCCCAATAATAATAACAAACACTTACCAAGCACTTGATAAGTGCCAGACACTGTTCTGTTTACACACATTAACTCATTTAATCTTCAAACAAAACTGTCAAGTAGGTACTATTTTATTTTCATCCTTATTTTATAAATGGGAAAACTGGGTTATAGAGAGTATATGACTTGCCTGAGGCCAGTAGGTATCAGAGCTGAGATGTTACCAAGCAGCCTTGCCTTAAAACCCATACATTCATGTCTCAGGGAACTCAAACAGGGGCTTTGTATCAACCTAGAGGGGTGGGATGGGGAGGGAGATGGGAAGGAGGTTCAGGAGGGAGGGGACATATCTATACATAAGGCTGATTCATGTTGATGTTTGACAGAAAACAACAAAATTCTGTAAAGCAATTATCCTTCAATTAAAAATAAATAAATTAAAAAACAAACAAACAAAAAACCCCATGCATTCACCCATTTCACCATGCCACTTCCCTTACTGTGCTCTTGTGAGGAGCCAAGGTGTGAGGAAGGCCAGAAAACTGGTAAGTGCTGTAAACAGACAAGAGATGGTTTTCATTTCTGGGCATATTCAGAGAATAGTGAGGGTTCATTGACCTGGACAGGCCAGTTCAGAGGTGCACTAAGATCATGGGGAATCAGGGAGAGGTCTGTGCCAGGCACAGGGCCCTTGGTGCAGACAGACCATGGGCTTTGGAGTCCAGCCACAAGACATGAAGAAAAAAGATGTGCCCTTCACATTGGACTCTCTCTGTCAGGTCTCCAGTTGTTAATGTGCATTCCCTAGGAATGTGGGTCGCTAAGCCATGTCTTACTCTTGGCGACTCCATGGACTGTAGCCTGCTGGGCTCCTCTGTCCATGGGATTTCCTAGGCAAAGACACTGGTGTGGGTAGCCATTTCCTTCTCCAGGGGATCTTCCCAACCCAGGGATCGAATCTGCATCTTCTGTGTCTCCTGCATTGTAGGCAGATTTTTTACCTTCATGGAAGGTACCATGTCCCCTAGGAATAGTTCCTTGTACCTACATAACACTTAAAAATTAAAACAGAGGTTTACACACATTATTCCACCAGATCCTTGTAATAACTAGTCAGACAGAAAGGGTGGGGATTATTGTTATTATTTTACCAATGGGAAAATTGAGACTCAAAGCTTAAATGCCTAATCAAAAGCCCCAGTTGGTGGCCAAATCAGAAATAAAACAATGATCCTTGAATCTTTTCATTCATTCAGTCAGTTCAGTCACTCAGTCCTGTCCGACTCTTTGTGACCCCATGGACTACTATAGCACACCAGGCTTCCCTGTCCATCACCAACTCCTGGAGCTTGCTCAAACTCACATCCATCGAGTTGGTGATGTCATCCAACCATCTCATCTTCCGTCGTCCCCTCTGTCATCCTCCTGCCTTCAATCTTTCCCAACATCAGGGTCTTTTCCAATGAGTCAGTTCTTCGCATCAGGTGGCCAAACTACTGGAGCTTCAGCTTCAGCATCAGTCCTTTCAATGAATATTCAGGACTAATTTCCTTTAGGATGGACTGGTTTGACCTACTTGCTGTCCAAGAGACTCTCAGGAGTCTTCTCTAACATCACAGTTCAAAAGCATCAATTCTTTGGCGCTCAGCTTTCTTTATGGTCCAAATCTCACATCCATACATGACTACTGGAAAAACCATAGCTTTGACTAGATGGACCTTTGTCAGCAAAGTAATGTCTCTGCTTTTTAATATGCTGTCTAGGTTGGTCATAGCTTTTCTTCTAAGGAGCAAATGTCTTTTAATTTCATGGTTGCAGTCATCATTTGGAGTGATTTTGGAGGCCCCCAAAATAAAGTCTCTCACTGTTTCCATTGTTTCCCCATCTATTTGCCATGAAGTGATGGGACCAGATGCCACGATCTTAGTTTTTTGAATGTTGAGTTTTAAGCCAACTTTTTCACTCTTCTCTTTCACTTTCATCTAGAGGCTCTTTAGTTCTTCTTTCATTCATTCTTCTTTTCATTCATTCATCAATAAATCTTTTTGCACACAAAGGAGCCTATTCCTTCCCTAGCTTGGGGGCCAAATAGACAGGAAAAGCTATGTGTGCTAACCTCTCCCTCTCCCAGAGAGAGGTGAGCCAGAGCCTGGCCCCCGGTTTCCCACATGAAAACTCTGTAGGTCACTAAGTGTTTCCTTTTCAGCCCACTGATCATCAGCTGGCTAGGACCTTGGTTCTGAGGGTCAGGAACCCAAGAATTTATATACCCCTCTAGGTCGACACTGTCTCCCTTGTGTGATGCAACAACTCTATGAAAGAAGTCCAGAGGACACTATTGCCTCCATGGATAGATGTGGAAACTGAGACCTGGGAGGGTAAGTAACATGCCTGAGGTCATGCTGCTAATAGCAGCATGAAGGATCTGCCTTCAATATCAGTATATTTTTTAAATCACTACAGCAAGTTGCTAAAAGGCCCCTGGGGTGGTTAATGGCTACAGACTTAACCATTAAAGTTCTGTATTATGATGTGGTTGTGCCAGTTCAAGTGCGCCAGTATACACATTCTGGGCTGCCCTGACCAATAGCACATAGCAAGCTTGGAGCAGGCAACCAGCAATGTGGTATGGCATTGTGTAAATAAACAAACACCACTAAAATGAGAACCAAAGACACTACTGATTCAGTGCTTACTACACCAGGGAGTCTGCTATCCTCATCTGGCAGAGACTCTGAGGTAGGCAGGGGAGGGAGAAAGCTTTACAGTGAAAAAAGGGGAAGGCTTCAGGTACGACCTGACTGGAGGCTGTTTCACTGGGGAAGCTGGAGGTGGGCTAACTAGAAGCAGAACATCCTATACAATTGTTTTGTGAAGCCTATTTGGCTTCCTCTGGCTATTCCTGAGTGGGAAGTGTTGAGGGTGTCGGGGGTGGAATAGCAGCAAAAATAGGGAATCTGGGCTGATTATTGAGAGCTTTTGGTTTGATGTCCCAGGTGGTTGTTACAGATGTGTGGGTCACAGTTCTATTGTCATACACCATATGATCTGGCTATTGTCTGTTTATATATCCAACTTTTCAATATAAGGGAGTGAAAAATTGCCCTAACTGAAAAATCTATTGTAGTGGCTAAAATGTCCATTGTTGCTCTTCAGTCACCAAGTCGTGTGACTTTTTGCCACCTCATGGACTGCAGCATGCCATACCTCCCTGCCCCTCACCATCTCCCGGGAGTTGCCCAAGTTCATGTCCATTGAATCGGTGATCTCATCCAACCATCTCATCCTCTGTTGTCTCCTTCTCCTCCTGCCTTCAAACTTTCCCAGCATCAGGGTCTTTTTGAATGAGCTGGTCTTCGCATCAAGCAGCCAAAGTATTGGAACTTCAGCTTCAGCATCAGTCCTTTCAATGAGTATTCAGAGTTGACTTCCTTTAGGAAAGAAAGGATTTCCTTAAGACCCTAAAGTGTGTCTTTTCCCATAGGTTTAAGGTACTGAGATTTTGGAGCTTTTTAACACCAACCCTAACAGGGTTTTTGTTATTTCATTGATTTTGATTGACCCATATGTGCCTGTCACTGTCACCCATCAGAAGCTAGTTTGCTGTGTGTATAGGAAAAGAGAGTTCAGATAAAAAGTTTGTTGCAGGAGGGTGCTGGCAATGTCTGGACTCCTGAGGCTATGCTCAGTCAAATAAGACCAGGCTGGAGATCGGAGGAGGGCACTCAAGAGTGAGCACTCCCCAGATTAAACGGAATAGGTGTGAAAGAGCCTCCAAGACCTTTTTTCAATTGACGCCCTCCATTCAGAACACTTTTGCAGCATATCAGTTGTTTTAATTCACCCATGCCACTTTCCACTGTGACTTATTCCCATTTATTTTAATTAGTTTATTTTTGGTACGACTTCCTTTTTTAAGAGCAGTGTTAGGTTCACAGCAAAATTAAAAGGAAGATACAGACATTTCCCATATATCCCCTGCTGCTCACATGCACAGCCTCCTGCAGAGAGTTACATTTGTTAATGTTGATGAACCTACACGGACACATCATTATCGCCCAAAGACCATCATTTACATTATGGTTCACTCCTCATTTTGTACATTCTATGGGTATAGACAAATGTATAATGACATGTATCAACCATTACAGTATCATACAGAATATTTTCACCACGCTAAATATTCTCTCTGCTCTGACTGTTCATTGCTCCCTCACTCAAATCCTGGCAACCACTGATCTTTCACCATCTTGAAAGTTTACCATTTCCAAAATGTCATATTGTGGGAATCACGAATCATACAGGATGTTGCCTTTTCAGATGCTGCCTTTCTTGCCTTAGTCCATTTGGGCAGCTATAACAAAATTCCAAAAACTGGGTGGCTGATGAACATTTCTCATAGTTCTGGAATTCCAAGACCAGGGTGCTAGTATGGTTGGGTTCTGGTGAAGACCCTCTTCCAGGTTGCAGACTGCCAACTTCTTGGTCTGTCATCGAACATGGCAGAAGGGTTGACCTAGTCCTGGGGCCTCTTTTATAAGGGGACTAATCCCATTCATGAGGGCTCTGCCCTCATGACCTAATCACCTCTGAAATGCCCCACCTCCTAATACCATCACCTTGTGCTTTAGGTTTCCAACATGTGAATTTGGAGAGGACACAAACGTTCAGACCATAGCAACTTACTTCATTAAGCAATATGAATTTAAATTTCTTCTATTCTTTTTGTGTATTGGTAGCTCATTTCTTTTTAGCACTGAATAATATGCCATTGTCTGGATGTACCACAGTTTATTTATCCATTCACTCATTTTTAAAAAATATATTTTTCATTTGGCTGCATTGGATCTTAGTTGTGTCATGTGGGATCTTCCATTGCAGCACACTGACTCTCTAGTTGTGGCACATGGGCTCAGTAGTTGTGGCATGTGGGCTTAGTTGCTCCACAGCATGTGGGATCTTAGTTCCCCAACCAGGGATTGAACCCACAGCCCTTGAATTGCAAAGCTGATTCTTAACCATTGGGCCACCAAGCAAGTCCCCCATTCACTTATTGAAGGATATCTTGCTTGCTTCCAAGTTTTGCAATTTTGGGTAATGCTGCTATAAATGTGTGTGTGCAGGTTTTTGTGTGGATATAAGTTTTCAACTCTTTTGAGTTGTATCCTACCATCTGTAACAATAAGTGAAATAAAAGTCGCTCAGTCATGTCCAACTCTTTGCGACCCCATGGACTGTCCATGGAATTCTCTAGGCCAGAATACTGCAGTGGGTAGCCTTTCCCTTCTCCAGGGGATCTTCTCAATCCAGGGATTGAACCCAGGTCTCCCACATTGCAGGCAGATTCTTTACCAGCTGAGCCACAAGGGAAGGCCAAGAATACTGGAGTGGGTAGCCTATCCCTTTTCCAGGGGATCTTCCCAACCCAGGGATCGGACCCAGGTCTCCTGCATTGCAGGCAGATTCTCTACTGACTGAGCTATCAGGGAAGCCACTGCTTTAACTATAATTGCTTGTTAATTCCAATAGTCTTTTTGTCAATTCTTTCAAATTTTCTACCTAGACAATCATGTCATCTGCAAACAAAGACAGTTTTGTGTCTTCTTTTCCAATTTCTTAACGTTTTACGTCCTTTTTTGTCTTATTGCATTTAGCTAGTATTTCCAATATGATGTTGAAAAGTGGAGGTGTGAGAGGACATCCTTGTCTCGTACCTGATCTTAGTGAGAAAGCTTTGAGTTCCTCATCAGGTATGATCTTGGATTTAGGTTTTTTGTAGGTATACTTTCCACAGTTTGTTGTGATCCACACAGTCAAAGGCTTTGGCATAGTCGAAAAAGCAGAAGTAGATGATTTTCTGGAACTCTCTCACTTTTTTGATGATCCAACAGACGTTGGCAATTTGATCTCTGGTTCCTCTGCCTTTTCTAAATCAAGCTTGAACATCTGGAAGTTCATGGTTCATGTACTGTTGAAGCCTGGCTTGCATAATTTTGAGCATTACTTTGCTAGCATGTGAGATGAGTGTAGTTGTGTGGTAGTTCGAACATTCTTTGGCATTGCCTTTCTTTGGGATTGGAATGAAAACTGACCTTTTCCAGTCCTGTGGCCACTGCTGAGCTTTCCAAATTTGCTGGCATATTGAGTTCAGCACTTTCACAGCATCATCTTTCAGGATTTGAAATAGCTCAACTGGAATTCCATCACCTCCACCAGCTTTGTTCGTAGTGATGCTTTCTAAGGCCCACTTGACTTCACATTCCAGGAT
Organism: Cervus elaphus; assembly: GCF_910594005.1. NCBI lineage: Eukaryota > Metazoa > Chordata > Mammalia > Artiodactyla > Cervidae > Cervus > Cervus elaphus. The sequence goes on along the minus strand of NC_057848.1, from coordinate 42,222,956 downwards.
GTCTGGCTCTAGGTGAGTGATCACACCATCATGATTATCTGGGTCATGAAGATCTTTTTTGTATAGTTCCTCTGTGTATTCTTGCCACCTTTTCTTCATATCTTCTTTTTCTGTTAGGTCCATACCATTTCTGTCCTTTATTGTGCCCATCTTTGCATGAAATCTTTCCTTTTTCTCCTTTGCTTTTCACTTCTCTTCTTTTTACAGCTATTTGTAAGGCATCCTCAGACAGCCATTTTGCTTTTTTTGCATTTCTTTTTCTTGGGAATGGTCTTGATTCATGTCTCCTATACAATGGCACAAACCTCCATCCATAGTTCATCAGGCACTCTCTCAGATCTGGTCCCTTAAATCTATTTCTCATTTCCACTGTATAGTCATAAGGGATTTGATTTAGGTCAGACCTGAATGGTCTAGTGGTTATCCCTACTTTCTTCAATTTAAATATGAATTTGGCAATAAGGAGTTCATGATCTGTGCTACAGTCAGCTCCCAGTCTTGTTTTTGCTGACTGTATAGAGCTTCTCCATCTTTGGCTGCAAATAATATAATCAATCTGATTTTGGTGTTGACCATCTGGTGATGTCCATGTGTAGAGTCTTCTCTTGTGTTGTTGGAAGAGGGTGTTTGCTATGACCAGTGCATTCTCTTGGCAAAACTCTATTAGCCTTTGCCCTGTTTCATTCTGTACTCCAAGGCCAAATTTGCCTGTTACTCCAGGTATTTCTTGACTTCCTACTTTTGCATTCCAGTCCCCTATAATGAAAATTACATCTTTTTTGGGTGTTAGTTCTAGAAGGTCTTGTAGGTCTTCATAGAACCATTCAACTTCAGCTTCTTCAGCATTACTGGTTGGGGCATAGGCTTGGATTACTCTGATATTGAATGGTTTCCTTGGAAATGAACAGAGATCATTCTGTCATTTTTGAGATTGCATCCAAGTACTGCATTTTGGATTCTTGTTGACTATGATGGCTACTCCATTTCTTCTAAGGGATTCCTGCCCACGGTAGTAGATATAATGGTCATCTGAGTTAAATTCACCCATTCCAGTCCATTTTAGTTCGCTGATTCCTAGAATGTTGACATTCACTCTTGCCATCTCCTGTTTGACCACTTCCAATTTGCCTTGATTCATGGACCTAACATTCCAGGTTCCTATGCAATGTAAGTATCAGACCTTGCTTCTATCACCAGTCCCATCCACAACTGGGTGTTTTTTTGCTTTGGCTCCATCCCTTCATTCTTTCTGGAGTTATTTCTCCACTGGTCTCCAATAGCATAAGGGCATCTACTGACCTGGGGAGTTCATCTTCAGTGTCCTTTTCATACTGTTCATGGGGTTCTCAAGGCAAGAATACTGAAGTGGTTTGCCATTCCCTTCTCTAGCAGACTGTTTTGTCAGAATTCTCCACCATGACCTGTCCATCTTGGGTGGCCCTACATAGCATGGCTCATAGTTTCATTGAGTTAAACAAGGCTGTGGTCCATGTGATCAGATTGGTTAGTTTTCTGTGATTGTGGTTTTCAGTCTGTCTGCTCTCTGATGGAGAAGGATAAGAGGCTTATGGAAGCTTCCTGATGGGAGAGACTGACTGAGGGGGAAACTGGGTCTTGTTCTGATGGTGGGGCCATGCTCAGTAAATCTTTAATCCAATTTTCTGTTGAAGGACGGGGCTGTGTTCCCTCCCTGTTATTTGACCTGAGGCCAAACTATGGTGGAGGTAATGAAGGTAATGGCGACCTCCTTCAAAAGGTCCCATGCACACACTGCTTCACTTAGTGCCCCCACCCCTGCAGCAGGCCACTGCCAGCCCATGTGTCTGCTGGAGACTCCTGGACACTCACGGGCAAGTCTGGGTCGGTCTCTTGTGGGGTCACTGCTCCTTTCTCCTGGGTCCTGGTGTGCACAAGTTTCTGTTTGTGCCTTCCAAGAGTCTGTTTCCCAAGTCCTGTGTAAGTTCTGGTGGCTCTGTGGTGGAGTTAATGGCGACCCCCTCCAAGAGGGCTTATGCCATACCCAGGTCTACTGCACCCAGAGCCCCTGTCCCTGCAGCAGTCCACTGCTGACCCATACCTCCTCAGGAAATACTCAAACACAGTTCTTTCTCAGTCTCTGTGGGTCTCTGGGTCCTGGTGCATATAAGGTATGTTTGAGTCCTTTGAATGTCTCTGGTAGGTATGGGGTTTGATTCTAAATGTAATTCTGCCCCTCCTACTGTCTTGCTGTGGCTTCTCCTTTGCCCTTGAACATGGGGTATCTCCTCAAAGTGGGTGTACCAATGTACATTCTTACCATTAGCGTGGGAGAGTTCCCTTTTCTCCATACCCTCTCCAGTATTTATTGCTTGTCCTTCTTTAATTTCTGATACTAGTAATTTGTACCCTCGCTATTTTTCTTAGTAAGCCCTAGCTGTGACTCTGAGAGTCGTCCACATGAAGCCGCCAATAATTTGTTCAGGTTTTCCTGCCCCAGCACTGGTTCCTGGAGCAGTTTATGCCTATGAATCTTGGCTTTGGGGAGCCGTCACTCCCTGTACTTGCTTGTCTGTCTCTCCAGTCTTGGGGGCAGCAGTTTGTCCTGAGTCCTCCCCACTCTTATGGATCTAGGAAGAGTCAGTGATTTTATAGTTTGTTCAGCTTTCTACTTGTTAGAACAGAGTGGTAACACCTAAGCTTCTTATGTGCAGAACCAAAAACCAGAAGTCCTGTTATATGATTTTTTTCAGTTGTATTGTGATATAATTGATATATAACATCATGTAAGTTTAAGATGTATTATATGATGCTTTGATACATGTATATATTGTGAAATGATTACCACAATAAAGATAGTTAACACCTCCATCACCTCACATAATTGCTTTTTTGTTTGTTTTTTGGTGAGAACATTTATGATTTACTCTCTCACCAACTTTCAAGCATTTCCATATGACGGGATTGAAAACCCAAACAAACTTTTTGGCCAATCCAATGTCTAATACAGTATTGTTAACTATAATCACAATGCAGTACATTAGATCCCCAGAACTTATTCATAAAACTGGAAGCATGTACTCTTTTACCACATCTCCACATTTCTCCCACTTCCCAGCCCCAGGCACCCAGCATTCTACTCTCTATTTCTATGAATTCAACTTTTTTTAGATTCCATATATGTGAGATTGTATGGTACTTATTGTTCTCTGTCTGCCTTATTTTGCTAAGCATAATACCTTCAAGATCCATCCATGTTGTCATCAATGGCAGGATTTCCTTCTTTTTTCATGGCTGAATAATATTCGTGTGTGTTTGTGTGACATTTTCTTTATTTATCTGTTGGTGGACCCTTAGGTTGTTTCCATGTCTTGGCTATTGTGAATAATATACATGAAGGTGGAGATATTTCTTTGAAATAGTGATTTCCTTTTCTTTGTGTATATACTCAGAGTGGGATCAATGGATCATATGGTAAAGAAAGAAAGTGAAACTGTTAGTAGCTCAGTCGTGTCTGACTCTTTGTGACCCCATGGACTGTACCCACCAGGCTCCTCTGTCTGTGGAATTCTCCAGGCAAGAATACTGGAGTGGGTAGCCATTCCGTTCTCCAGGGGATCTTCCTGACTGAGGGGTCAAACTAGGGCCTCCTGCATTGCAGGCAGATTCTTTACCATTTTAGCTACCAGGGAAGCCCAGATCATATAGTAGCTATAATTTAATTTTTGAGGAAACTTCATACTGTTTTCCATAGTGCTTGTACAATTCCGTATGGTTTTATTCATATAACATTCTCGAAATGACAAAATTATGGAAATGGAGAACAGATTAGTGGTTTCCAGGGCCTGAGGTAGGGGATGGGGTAGAAGGGAAGTAGATGTGACTGTGAAATGACAACATGAGGGATCCTGGTAGTGATGAAAATGTTCTATACCTTAATTGTATTGTTATTTCCCTGGTTGTGACATTATACTGTAGTTTTGCAAGATGTTACCATTGGGAGAAACTAAGTAAAGCGTACATGGGATCTCTCTGTATTACTTCTTAAACTGCCTGTAAACCTAGCTCAAAATAAAAAAAAAAGAAAAGACCTTTCTGTGCCTATGTTTATTCCCTTCTCCTGGGCCCTCATTTGGGTCAGCATTGATGTGTAAAAGCTAAGTCATCTTGAGGCTGGTGGTAATTCACCAGAGCAGTTGAAGCTGGCAGTCAAACAGGTGATGTATAGGAGGTGGCCTGAAAATCAACATCTTTCCTTCATTCTACCCCAACTCAAATAGCTTCTGCACTGGACCTACCATGATACCTAAGCCTCCCACCATTGATGTCACTCTTTGGGAACATCTCTTAGCATGCCTATGCTCTTTGTGGCTGAGACAAGTAACGTTTTTGTTGGCATGATTACTTTTACTAGCTATTGTCACCTTTCACACAGTAAGGTGTTGAGTAAACAGGACAGACTTTGGGACTGAGTATGAGAGAGAGGTCACCATGGCAGTTCTTAAATTCTCACTTCCAAGGGTCATCTGAGAGTCTTCTGGTGAGCAGTTATCAAAGAAGGAGGGACAACTTCTTGGCCTGGGAGGGAGAGATTGCCAAGATTGCTTGTGTGCGTGCTAAGTCATTTCAGTGGTATCAGACTCTTTGTAACCCCATGGACTGTAGTCCACCAGGCTCCTCTGTCCATGGGATTCTCCAGGCAAGAATACTGGAGTGGGTTGCCATGCCCTCCCCCAGGGGATCTTTCCGACCCAGAGATCGAACCCATGTCTCTTATGTCTCCTGCTTTGGCAGGCAGGATCTTTACCACTAGTACCACCTGGAAAGCCCCCCAAGATTGCTTACCAGGTGGGAAAAAGATAAAAAAGCAGGGTAGAGCATGATTCTTTTTGTGCGTTTGTTTGCTCTTTGTTTTTGTAAATAAAAAGAACACAAACCATATATGTAAGGAGGAATCCAAGAAGTAGGATATGGACTTGCTGGGAATGAAGGGCAGAGAGGGGCTTGTAAGTTTCATCATTTTATACCTTTGTGTGCCATTAGAACTTTTCAACCACATTTTCTTTCTTTCTTTGGAGTCTTTGGAGGCCAGCTGCCCTGGCTACATGCCTTTACTTGTCGCACTGACCAGTCATTCAACTCAGGATGCCAGGGGCCTAGGAGGGAAGGGTTAGGAACCCCCTTCTCCAGGATGTTAAGTAATGAAAGAAATAAAATGACAGCAGGAGGCTGTTTGGGTTGGCCTGTGTGAATCACTGATTCCAGACCAAGGGGTCGCTTTCTTCTCAGCTGCCCAGGCAAGGAAGCCAAAACAGTTCCCTGCCTGACTAGGTGGTGAAAAATCCCACTTTCTGTGCCAAGCAAGTCTCCTTCTTCCAGTGGGGGTGGCATCTCTGGGCTGATGGCAGGGTGGAAGGGGGCTGAAGGCTCTGGACCATGATGCTTGTAGGGGAGGTGCAATTTGGCAGTGCTTCTGACCCCGGAGGTGGTAGCCAGGTGCCTCACACCTCCCAGCTCTGGGCTTATGAAAGTGTGAGTGATAAATGTGTGTGCTTTCTCTTTCCCCGTGATTTTCAGGTTGGAGGTCATTATTTTGGCCAAAAGGGAAGTGAGGGAAAAGAAGATTGGATTCCTCCTCTTTCCTGAGCACTGCTGCATCCTCAGACTTGAGGGCCAGGGAGCTGGGGGTAGTGAGAAGGGGTCATTCTAGAGTTTTCACACAGTCAGGAGAAAGGAAATGAAGGCATCCAGTAAGAAACTGGAAACGGTCTCCCACTTCCTGGCAGCTTTGCTCCCAACACCATTGGCCCCATCTGAGCTCCAGTTTCCAGTCAGGAAAGGGAAAATCTGAAACACAGGCAAATCAAGCAGTCAGGCAGATGGATGGGTGTGCATTTAGAAACATTTCACAAAGCGTCTGTTTACAAACTCTTCTCCTCTCCGCTCAGCCAGGAGGGTCCGCTAGGACCACACCTGGAGGCAAGTTTGTGTTATTGGATACAGAGCCTGAAAGCAATAAAACTACATTCTAAACAGTTTATACAGTACACACTTCCTCCAAATCGAGTGTGGCAAGCGATGGTGACTTTCTTGGTTGTCCCCTCCTTCAATCTGAGGTGTCGAGAGACAGAAGGAGATATTCAGTGACTCTGGAGACTGCTTGATGGGGGAGGAAGTGAAGGAAGGTGAAGGGGAGGGAAAGTGGACGAGGATTTGAAGGAAGAAGTTGACTGTGGTCTACCATTAGCCAATGGCTTTGTAAGCACCATTATATACTCATGCCTTCCTTTCAGCCCTCCAATTCCAGGGAGGCATTCTTTCCTCCCCCAACTCCCATCATAGTCTCTTTCTGGCTTGCCCCTCCCCACCCCTACCAGCTCTGCCCTGAATGTGAATTTGCATCCGATTTGAACCTATTTAAAAATGTTGGGGACTTGGGGATGTCCTTGCTCCACCAAGTATAGTTTCCCTCCGTTCATCTCCCTCAGAGATAGCTCTGGCTTTGTTGGTCTTTAATTCCTGAATCTCACCTGCCCCCAGACTCCCTAGGGTGTTGTGAGGGCAGATTTTCTGAAGGCACTCAGATGTCCGAGTGGATGGCTCCATAGAAGCCGTAAGTCAGCTCTTTAGCTTATCCTCCCAGGCTTTCTGAGGTGTCACTCCATCTGAGATGCTGTGGTCAGCAAGGTCATGTGGACTCAGACTCTAAACTGCTTTGTCTTTCTCTTTCCCAACCCCTAAACTCACCATTTCTTTGCCAGTCTTAGCGAGAACACATTAATTGAGACACAGAAAATAGAGGGAAGAGAGAAAGAGCAAGGGGGGAGACAGAAGCCACAAGCCACAGGGACTGAGAGGAACCTTCTGAATGGTTTGCATCTGCTCAGAAGTGAGTGAGTCTCACTATTCTCTGTTTAAGGCCTTAGTGATTACAGATTTTTTTTCAAGAGCAAGATGTTTAAAAGTCTTGGTCTGATTTTAAAGTCCATCCTGAAGGTTTTAGCTGAATGTACCCAGCATGTTTTAGACTCACTGGAATCACTGATTAGAGCCAGGAAGCTCAAATTCCCTCCCAAAGTGATGGAGGCATTTATCTAAGAACTCGGGGAGTCACTTGCAGTGTTTGCATCCCTCTTTGGTAGGGAGGGAGCAGTTGTGCCCTGCTACCCCTGGAAACCTGTCTTATTGACCTGGCATCCTAAGGATGTGCCCACCTTGCTTAGCAGAAATCATCCCTATCCTGAAAGCCAAGTAATGGAATGCATGTCTTCCTGGTATTTCCAAAAGGTGACACTTTCCCCCAAAGTCTGGATATGCATGAAGGTATCTACCTTCAATTTTAAGACTTAAAAAAACATCTATTTCCCAAATTGTTGTTTTTATAGTCGTATCTTCTTACTCAGCTCCCCTTTCTCTGTCTCTGCCTTATACATACACACACACACCTCTACACACTTTTTTCTGAACTATTTTAGCATAAATTGCAGACATCATTCTACTTCACCTCTAAATACTTCAGCATGAATCTCCTAAGGACAAAAGACACTTTCCCACAAAATGACAATACAGTTACTACACCTCAGAAACTTAGCCAGTCAAAACTTGACCCCAGCTCTGACTCCAGAGCATGAACAGCAAGTTCTGTGAGAGTTCAGCATAAAGAACCATAAGTGCAGTCTGGGAATCACCGGATGGATTTTCCATGGACTTTCTCCTCCTAATTATCCACAGGTAAGGGAAGAAAGGAGTTGGCCAAATAGCTGCAAAGCATGCATAATAAAAAACCCAAAGTCCATGGTTTTCAGAGTGTGTTCTACTTGGGTGGGAGGGGAATGACACAGATTTGCCTTCCTAATTAGCTTCTTCTCTGGCCAATCTTAAAATTGGTCTTTCTCAACCACCCACTGACATTACAACTGGGGTAGCTACCCCAGAAGTTGTTCTTTGATGAAAACACAATAGCAGAAAATCCCCTAAGTGGGTAAGCCACATATGAATAACAGAGAACCGACCACAAATTCCAGCTAAAAAGGAATTCTAGCTAGACATGTTAGCCACAGATCAGGATTCAGTATCTACAATACATTAAATAGATCTAGTCCTTGGTTAGTTATGTTAAGAAGAGAGGGTTCCATGCACTCCCCTGCTCACCCAGTGAAATTCCAGAAGCAGGCTGTTGCTCACTGAAGACTGAAGGAGAAAGCAGGCCGGATGCTACAGATCAACCAAAAGCCCCTGAGGGATTCTGACCTGGCTTTCTTCTCTCTATTCAGGGAAGCCAGATTTAGACAGACTGTCAGATTAGCCCCAGTCCTGCGGTGCTTACTGACCTCCCTGAATGCAGGCCCAGGAGAAACCTTGACCTTTCAAAAGTCCTTGATTTCACTCAGTAATTTTAAGAAGCCAAAAGCCTGCGTCTGCACTTGCTTCACTTTTCACGCTTTCACCAGCCATTTCACAAGTGAAAATCTTGCTGATCTCTGCATCTCTGATGCCAGGACGGAGATTCACAGGACTGGGATTGGGAGAGATACCCTCTTGCACTTTCCAGGTAGCCAGCATTAGGTCACACTTTGGGGCTCTCTCCAGACCTTTCGGTTTGGGGCAGGCACAATCTGATCAGCAAGTATTTCTGAATCCACTGAGCCATGATATAACTGGGATCCACTGGGTATATGCACTTTTTGGTGGGGACTTTTATCTCATGGGCATCACTTGAGATCGCACAACATTAAAGACATTTTTGCTCTTAGTGTTTGTGACCCCAGACTTGCTTAGGGAGTAAATGGTTTTCCTTAGGATTAAGCAAGAACAAACGGGTCAAGAATAGTGTTTTGGTTGAGATGAGAAGACTTGCATCCTTGCTATTCAGCCCCTTTGGGGCTTCACCTCTCTCTCCCTTCCTCTGTCCCTCCCCCCCCTCAGGCTGCAGATCTAAAATGCCAGAAAGCGACTTCTTAGCATTTTCTCCCCAAAGCTGTGGAGTGTCCTTCCCCGCCTGGATCAAAGTCTCTAACTCCTCAGGGCTTCCCCTCCGATTTACTCCTTACACTCGTCAGGGATCCAGGGAGGCTAAGAAAGAGCATCTGGTGTCTTTCACTAAGGATGCTGTGGTTGTGGGATGTTGGAGGCAGAGGAAAAAGGGAGTTAACGGTTCCTAACCACTAAGGAACAAGCTCGGCCCTTTTTGGACCCAGTTCAGAAGACAGCAAGAAGCCTCTGAGAAGAAACTTTATCTGTCCGCTGATAGCGCTGGCCGGCGTGACTGGGGCTCCGTGCGCGTGAGCACTGGCGTACAGAGCTGCCCCCAAGGGCAGGCCCCCAGCGCTGGCTCCTAAGCGCCCCAGCGGTTAGGGCGCACAACTGGTCTCCGGCTCCCTCGGAGGCGCCATGGCAATGTGTTCCTACTGCCTGAAGGCTGCAGAGTAAGTGGTGGGCGCCGTAAATGCTGCAACTGGACTGCACGGAGTGGGGAGTGGCACAGCGCTGGCCGTTGGTGCGGGCATCTCTTCCCGCCTGAGCCCGGCGCCCGCCGCCCACCGCGAAGAGCGGCAGCTGCCAGGCACCCGAGGGCGCGCGGCGGGGAACGCGCCGCCTCCGAGGCTCGAACTCGCGTCGCGGAGGAAGCTCCTGGGAGGGCTCGTGCAGGTTTGCGTACCTGGGCCTGTGCGCGCGCGTGGGAAAGCTGTGGTCCGGGCGCGCGGCGGGCGCTTCCAGGACTCTGAGGTCTCTCGGAGGGGGCGGGACGGGGTGGGGCTGCACTGGCAGACTTTCTCTCCCGCCTCCCGCCGCCGTCCCCACCTGGCTCACCTGAGTCCCCCGGGAGCTCGGGCTCCCACCGACAAAGAGAGGAGGGGAAAGGAGGAGAGAGGGATGGAAAGAGAGAGGGGGAATTTGGGTGAGTGGAGAAAATCACCTCAAAGTTTCTGAGCCGTCTTCATTTGTGAAATCTGTTCCCGGCTGTACAAGGCGCAGCCTCCCAGTTACTGGACGTGGCATTAGCTCCAAGCAGTTTAATCTCACTAGGTGTTCCTGGAGGTGTTTTTGGATGTCCTGTGTGCGTCTTTCATGCACTGACAACAGGAAGAAGCAGAATGGATCTAGTCATATGATTGATTTATGGATGTGCAGTTATTTTGCATTTTCATTCAGGAAGCTAACACTCCTCTGCCTCAGCTCTCACAATCCAGAACCATGCCGGAAACTCATCTCACTCATGGCAGGTCTCCAATAGTCCAGAATTGCCGAGGGGGTGGGGGTGGCAGGGTGGGAATGCGGAGGGTGCGGGGCAGGTGGGGGGGTGTTTGGCCTGGCCCCTGGAGTCCTCTGTCCTTATGGAAAGGCACAGTGTGGACAGCCACTGGCGGCCTCTGGCCTGCAGGCCCACAGTTGTATTCCATGTGACTTTTAGTGGCACTCCATTTGAGGCACCCGAGAGGGGAGATTTAGGCATGGAGGTGTGGGTAGGCTGGCTGCCCGTGTTGCTGCTTCTCCAGATGGGTACCAGAGCATGCTCCTGTTCTTTCAATGGGGAGTGGACCTGGCCTCTTGAAACTTGAAAAGCATCCTTGCAACTGTTTTATCACCCCAGCTCCTGGGCTCACTGTTGTCCCCCTCAGCCTAGGGCCTCAGATGGATGACATGGAAATGACAAGGCTTTCTCTGTGGTACTCACTGTAGCACCAGATCATGGACAGGTAGACGGCGGAGGCTTTAGGAGGAAGAGGGAGATGACAACCATAACAGTAGGAGAAGATGCTAACGGTGTTGTTATTGCTCCCAGGTGGATGAGCCCCTTCCTCCGTGGGGCTCAGTGCTGGCTTCTGAGTTCGATCCTCCTGCTTGCAAACACACGTGGGGCCCTTCATCCTAATGTCCACTTTCCACGCAGCCTGAGGTCTTTGGGGTGGAAAAGGGGGATTAGTGGACCAAATGACCTCTTCCTGTGGCCACCATTAGAGGCCCGAGCTCATCTGGTGATTTATGGAATCTGGGCTGAAGGCACAGGGGAAATGATAAGAGAGCATTTGAGGAGATAAAGGAGTTAAGGCTTCTATAAATAAGAAGCTTGGGGTCCCTCATAGGACCTGTGGAGACTCAGGAACCATTCAAAACGACTGTGCACCTGCTCTATAGAAAGCTTTGTGCTGAGCATCGTGGAAGAAACTTATGCTTTGCCTTCCTGGAGCCAAGCAAGCACAGTGCCTGGCACTGATATTCGTTGAAGGAATGTTGTTGACTGAACCAAGGTGCTCTTGAGGAGCTTGCCTTTTGCAGGAGTGGTCAGGCTAGTCAGCAGCAATTTGCCAGAGGTGGGGTGAGAGGCATAGGCTCCCTAGGACAAAAGGTAAAGGAGGACAGGAGTCTGGGGTAAGAAGTAGCGGCAGGGAGGACTGGAAGAAGGAGATGAGATGAATGGCAACAGAGAGCAGAATTTGGGTGAGTGGAGAAAATCACCTTACATTTTCTGAGTTGTCTTAATTTTCCAAATTTGTTCCAACCTATACAATATGCAGTCTTCAATTTATTTGATGTGGTGTTAGGGTCCCTTTTCTGAGCTTTTTCGAGGGCTAGGGGAAGAGACAAACCAGGAGGGAGATTGGGCTGCTGAAACATTCACTGCTCCTCATGTGAGCCTTGGGTTTCCTGTCACGCTCCATACCTCCCTCCCATATGCCCCACAGGAGGGTTTCCTAGAATCACAACTTGGCCACCTTAGGAGGGTGGCACCCTTTCAAGGAAGCCCAGTAGACTTTGAAAGTTGAATTTGGGTGGAAACACAGGGTTAGTTCACAGTCTCCTCTGCAGATCACAGTTGCATTCTAGATATTTTATACAGGTGAGTACATTTATGATATGAGTTGGAGCTGTTTGGCCAGTGTTGGAAAAATGTTCAGAGCCATCCATATCCTTGTAGGCATGGCTCCATGCCACCAACCCCACTGGCCCCTCGCTCTAACCAGGTGAGTTGCTAGGGTACCAATTTTGGTGTTTAAATTCAGAAACCAGTTCTTGTTAGATCTAGCTCTTGCTTGAGATAGCTAGCTATTAAGTTCTTGCTTGAGATAGCTAGCTATTAGCTAGCTAAAAGTTCTGTTCTTTTCATAGACACAGAATGACAACAGGTGACAAGTGAATTATCAAGGGATCAGTGGGTGTGCTTGTTGGTAAAGGGAGAAAGTAGTAGGCATCTTGAATTACGTGAGATTGTTTTGTGCAAGTACATGAGGAGATGGAGGAAAAGTGTAAGACCTTTCTTAACCAGATAAGATCCTGTGATGGTGCAATGGGTGAAAAGGTTTTTATTTTAAGGGTGAGAAAACCAGACACTAAAGTTGGGTCACACAGTCAATGACAAGTGTAAGATTAGAATCCTGGGTACTCTGTCTTCCAGTGTAGAGCTGTATAGTCGGGGAAAGAGGAGAAACCATCTTCTGAGCAAAGGACGAAAAGCCTGCATCATGGTGCTGTGACCCCTCGCAGAGGTCGATTCAGCCCAAAGCAAAATAGTGAGCTAGAGCAGCTTGGGTTTTGGCAACCTCAATCTCCCCTGTCACAACCATTTCCCATTTCAGCCCCTTCCCGCTCTGGGTGTTCTGGGCCTGCACCTTGCCCTCCTCCCCCAGCCTCTGGTGTCCCAGGTTGTGGACCCCTCTAGGCTAACACACTGCCATCCTGTGGCCCAGGGGCTAGCTCCTGGCCAGACTGGCCAGTGGATGCTAGGTTGTTGGGCCTGGATGGATTACTCCTGATGATGTGCGTTTTGATATGACCTGACTACGTTTGTGTCACTCTGACGCTCGGGGCTCAACCGGAGGACTTTGCAGGTTGCTGAGTGCCTCACATCGTGCTGGGCAGCTTCTCCTACTCTCAGACAGGATGCAGGAAGCTGAGCACTTCTGCCATAAGCCCTGACCCCTGACCAGAGAAGAACTATTGTAATTGATGGGCCCGTCTTCTCCCCTTGGCTGCAAAACTTGCCTGATGTCCCCCAAAGCAGTGGAGGCTGCTGTATTTGAGATTAGAGGTCACACATGTTAGCTCTTTCTGAGTTCCAGTTGTTGGTATTCAAGGGGTCCATGCGTTCTCTTTTTTAAAAATTTATTTTTTTTTGACTATGCTAAGTCTTCATTGCTGTGTTTGGGCTTTCTCTGGTTGTGGTAAGCAGGGGCTATTCTTCATTCAATGCCCGGGCTTCTCATTGCAGTAGCTTCTCTTGTTGTGGAGCATGGGCCCTAAAACATGGGCCTTCAGTAGTGGTGACTCATGGGCTCTGGAGCACAGGCTCAATGCTTGTGGCTCATGGGCTTAGTTGCTCCATTGCATGTGGAACCCTTGCTTTGACAGGTGGATTCTTAACCACTGGACCACCAGGGAAGTCCCATGCATTCTTTCTTGGCCCTGAGCACCCAAGTACTAGAGGAAACCCACCCCAGGTCCCTCCAGTGGCTGATGATCTCCAGGCTGTCTCCCCTCTCACCTGTAGCCTGTTCTCCTGAACCCGAGGCTGACAGGCACCCGGGGAGCTGTGATGAACATGAAGCCTGGCTCCCTTTGGCCTTCCAGTTGGGGAAGGCAAACATGGATGAGCAGAAAGCTCCTGAAATGTTTGTGGAGCTGCAGTCATTCAGCTTGCCAGCTCAGATCCACCCTCCACTCCTCACTGTTATTAAGAGTTTGGTGGCTCAGTGGTAAAGAATCTGCCTGCCAAGCAGGAGACTCGGGTTCCATCCCTGGGTCGGGAAGATCCCCTGGAGAAGGGAATGGCAACCCACTCCAGTATTCTTGCCTGAGGAATCCCATGGACAGAGGGGCCTGGCAGACTACCAGTCCATGGGGGTCACATAGAGTCGGACACAACTGAGTGACCTAACAACAACAACAACAACAACAATATGGTCATTAGAGATCCATGTGGCACTTTGCTTCCTTCTCTCCTTCACTTCTTCCATTTTTTTTTTCTTCTTCTAGTTTTAGAAGAAAAACTATTAACTCCAGTTCCCCTGGCAAGGGGTACAGACTGACTGTTGCATTTTGCTAACCTGCATTCACACTGTGGCATCTGCCTGAGGCCCTATCCATTCATAAGCATGATAAGAGAGCCTTGGGGTGGCAGGTGACCACCCAGGAGGCGACGCCCTGGACCCCCAGCCTCACCCTCTGCTGGGGAGGTGGGGGAAAGCGAGATCTCTGGAAAGTTCTTGAATAAACTACTTGCCACATTTACCAGCTGACCAAAAGTTTGTCTCCTTTGATTAGAACATTGTTAAAATATTTAACTTTCTGCAAAAATTCATTTAGGAGTGAATGGCTTTCAAAGCTTTTGGAGATTTCTCTCAGCATGCAGTTGGCAGGTCCCATTGGTCTTTAGCAGCTTTCTAGGGTTTCCCTGGTAGCTCAGCTGGTAAAGAATCCACCTGCAATGCAGGAGACCCAGATTCGATCCCTGGGTGGGGAAGATCCCTTGGAGAAAAGAAGGCAACCCACTCCAGTATTCTTGCCTGGAGCCTGGTGGGCAACAGTCTATGGGATTGCAAAGAGTCAGACACAACTGAATGACTAAGCACAGCATAGCTTTCTAAGGAGTGTTGCATTTGTTGTAGGGAGATTTAGTTTCCTTAGGCATGTATGAAAAATGTGGAAGAGTAATATTATTTCATCAGTAAGCAAATTTTCAGCATTTTGTATGGGAATGTTTACACTAGCTTCTTTTGAATCTTTGAAAGCCCATATTCTGTTGGGCCAACTTTAGAATTTTGGGGATTCTTTCACCAGTTTCTCAAATAACACAGCATTTTGTTATTTCTGGAAGTTAGTAGCCAAAATGCAGTGTATGATGTGATTGCTCCTATTGTTTCCTCATTGATTTTCTACGCTGACAGTCCTTTAGCTTTTTTTTTAAGATTTGTTTTTTTTGCTGTGGGCCATTTTTTAAAAAAGTTTTTATAGAATTTGTCATAATATTACTTCTGTTTTATATTTTGTTTTTTTGTTTGTTTGTTTGTTTTTTGGCCTTGAGGCATGTGGGATCTTAGCTCCTCCCCGATCCCAGGGATCAAACCTGCACACCTTGCATTGGAAAGTGGTCTTAACCAGTGGACCGCCAGGGAAGTCCCTCCTTTAGCTTTTTAAACCAATTCATTCCTTATCCTGCCTTGACAACTTCATATTCACGGTTAATGGAGAGGAAATTGGAGGGACTCATCATACAGTACATCACAGTGATCCTCACTTGACATCTTCACACTCATCCTGCTGCTTTAAATGGTCTTCCTCTTTTAGGAAATCTTCAGTAGCTCTTAAACCCACTCAATGCAAATTACTGTAGACTGTGATTTACTAGGAAAAAATGAGTGTCAGTGAAATGGCTTGTTTTCAGGAGGCTAAGGTAAGGTCGTGATAAGATTTGCCATTTGCTAACCTTAACCTTAACCCGGAGGTTCTCAGCAGAGGTGTGGGGAGCACTTCGGCTCCCCCAGGGGATGGTTGGTCATATCTGAAGACTTGCTCTGTTGTCAGAACGAGGGGGAAGGTGTGCTACTGACATCTAGTGGGTAGAGGCCAGGGATGCTACTCGGCATCCCGAAGTGCACAGGACTGCCCCCACAACAAATTCTCCAGCCCCAAATGGCAGTAGTGTCAAGGCTGAGAAACCCTGCCTTCAATGAATAACATTTTAAGTAGAAGTCTTCTGCTGCTGCTGTTAAGTCGCTTCAGTCGTGTCCGACTCTGTGCGACCCCATAGACGGCAGCCCACCAGGCTCCGCAGTCCCTGGGATTCTCCAGGCAAGAACACTGGAGTGGGTTGCCATTTCCTTCTCCAGTGCATGAAAGTGAAAAGTGAAAATAAAGTCGCTCAGTCGTGTCCAACTCCTAGTGACCCCATGTACTGCAGCCTACCAGGCCCCTCCGTCCATGGGATTTTCCAGGCAAGAGCACTGGAGTGGGGTGCCATTGCCTTCTCTAAAGTAGAAGTCTAAAGAGGGTCTAAGCACCCTTAAGTGCTTAGACCAACGCTATCCAATAGAAGTTTCTGTGTTGATGGTAATGTCTCCTGTCTGTACTATTCAATTCAATAGCCACTAGCCATGCGTGGCTGCTGAGCACTTGGAATACAACCAATGTGACCAAGGAACTGAGTTTTTAATTTTATTTCACTTTAATGAATTTAAAGTTAAATAGCCCCATGTGGCTGGTGGCTTCTATATTGGACTCAACTTTATTTTTTAAAATATTTATTTATTTATCTGGCTGTGTTGGGTCTTAGTTGCAGCACTCAGCCTTTTTATTGCAGCTTTTGGGCTTCTCTAGTTGCAGCCCGTGGGCTTAGTGGCCCCCTTCTCTAGTTGTGACATGTGAGCTTAGTGGCCATGTGGCATGTGGGATCCCAGTTCCCTGACCAGGGTTTGAACTCACGTTCCTTGCATTGGAAGTTGGATTCTTAACCACTGGACCACCGGGGAAGTCCCTGCACTCGACTTTAGAGGTGCTATAGTACAGTGGAGCATGGTTCTGGGATCAGACTGTCCTGGGGTTGGGTCCCTGGTCTATCACTTTCTAGCTTTGTGGCCTCATGTGTGTCATCTAAGCTGCTGAGCCCCAGTTTCCTCATCTGTAAAATGGGGGTAATAATGGGACCTAGTCCTCGGAGGATTAGGATAGCCACTGAAATAATGCATGCGATACGAAGCATGTAGTGCAGTGCCTAGCACAGCAAGCATTTGAGAGATGTTAATAGTTATTGCCAGAGATTCATGATTAATAGAGTAATTGGCATCAAGGAAATGGGGCTTCTGCAGGGCTTACAAATGAGTCCTCCCATGGGATATTACTTAAAGGCCACTTTTGAGGCAGAGTCCTGACTCTCAGCCCTCATAGCATTACCACAGATGTGTCCCCATGCCTTTTTGGGGCCTTGGTTTTCTTATCTGTAAAATAGGAATAGTGAAAATAATGAGGCTACTTCCCTTTTAAAGTTATTTATAGTTATCTTCTTATTTATTTTTGGCTGTGCTTGGTCTTCACTGCTGCGTAGGCTTTCTCTAGTTGCGGTGCTTGAGTCTCATTGTGGTGACTTCTCTTGTTGTGGAGCGTGGGTTCTAGGGTGAGTGGGCTTCTGTAGTTGCAGAATGCAGGCTTTAGAGTACTGGCTTCAGTAGTTGTGGTGCATGGGTTTAGTTGTCCTGTGGCACGTGGAATCTTCCTGGACCAGGGATCAAACCCGTGTCCCCTGCATTGGCAGGTGGCTTTTTAACCACTGGACCACCAGGAAAGTCCTGCTTCTCTGTTTATGTCACAGAATTGTCTGGACAGTCAAGTGGTTGTAAAGGTGCTTTGAGGAGCACAAGGCCATCTCTAAGTATACGGTTTATGAGTTTGCACACAAGTGTGCTTTTGCTTAGATTTGGTGCAAAATTCTGCCTTGGTAGAACTGTCTTCAGTTTGGGATGGGAGTGCCTGAATCAGGGCGTTTGTACTGGGGAGCAGCACAAGCCAGGAGCTCCACACAATGTCAGGGCCTCCTCTGTCCAACACCTAGCAAGTAACATGACAGGAAGCCCAGGTACCACTTTAAGGGTATGTAGAAGTTTGGCGTTTGGGATTGGGTCATCAGAGCAATGTGTAGACTGGCCTGGCTTGCAGGCAACTAATGAAGGAGCAAGGCATCTAGCCTAAGGGAAGAGAAGAAGGCCACTCCCAGCAGCTTACCTTGTCCTATCAAAGGCCATGCTGCCCCAAGGCTCGGCCACCTGGCATAGTATGTGGCCTGAGAGATACACATGTACAATTACTGAAAGTATTCGGCACCATATAGTAGAAAGAACTTGGGGTTTTGGAGTCAGACATGGGCTTGCATCCTTACAGTGCTACTTACTAGCTGTGTGGCCATGGGTGAGTACCCGAGCCTTCCTGGGCCTCAGTTGTCTCATCTGTAAAATGGAGATAATGACCCTACCTTGTAGGGTTGTCACACGGATCCACTCAGGTAACTCATAGGCACATAGTTTGCCCTCAGTAAATGTGAGTTCCCTTGCCACCTAATGTTGACAAACAAAGAACAACTTTTAACCAACTAATGAGTCATACTCCCGTTTTTGTTCTTCTGAGATATAAGGAAAATGAGTTTTCTCCTCGTGACCTGGGAGAATTGTTTAGATCTTTTTTTTTTTTTTTTAACATTTTCTTTATGTGGACCATTTTTTAAAGTCTTGATTGAATTCGTTATTATATTGTTTCTGTTTTCTGTTTTGGTTTTTTGGCCTTGGGGCATGTGAGATCTCAGCTCCCTGACCAGGAACTGAACTCATACCCCCTGCATTGGAAGGCGAAGTCTTAACCACTGGACTGCCAGGGAAGTCCCTCGATCTTTCTTAAGAAGAGGAAAAGGGGAAAGGATTCTTCTTGCTGTGCTACTTCCCTGTCTGGAAGAGCAGTCTGAACTGTTTAGGGGTAGACGAGGATGAAGGCCAAAATACAGGGCTCTGAGTTAGTCATGAAACAGTGTAAATGAGAAGCCTGAGCGGCCTCTACTGGGCTGGGGAATCCCCTGAGAGAAGTCATCATACTCTGTATGCCAGAGAAAGGCTTTCTGGGGACAGTAGGTTTCCCAGGCATTTGGAATTTAAACTCAAACCATATCTGTGGCCACTTGACAAAGTGATGGCTAAAGAGCAAAGGACGCAGGTTGGATGCAGTTGGCTTTGTCATCACATGGCCATGGCCACAGCCCCAGGCCCCAGGTCCCAGTGCACAGAGCCATTTGACAATGCTGCTGGTCACCAGGGGGCTGGCTGCTGGAGAGTATGCAGATAATATAGGGAGCCTCATCACCTACTTCTGGGAAACCGATGAAGACATAGGGGGGTCTTAGGTTATTAACTCCATGGCAAGGACAGTTTTCCCATGGAGAAGGAAGGGTAGTAATGATAGTTGTTTAGTTGCTCAGTCATGTACAACTGTTTGTGACCCCATGGACTGCAGCATGCCAGGCTCCTCTGTCCACCACTATCTCCCAGAGATTGCTCAAACTCATCTTCATTGAGTCAGTGATACTACCTAACCATCTCATCCTCTGCAGCCCTCTTCTGCTTTTGCCTTCAGTCTTTCCCAGAATCAAGGTCTTTTCCAAAGAGTTGGCTCTTTGCATCAGATTGCCAAAGTATTGAAACTTTAGCTTCAGCATCAATCCTTCCAATGAATATTCAGGACTGATTTCCTTTAGGATTGACTGGTTTGATCTCCTTGCTGTCCAAGGGACTCTCAAGAGTCTTCTCCAGCACCACAATTCGAAAGCATCAATTCTTCGGTGCTCAGCCTTCTTAATGGCCCAACTCTCGATCTGAATGTGACTACTGAAAAAACCATAGCTTTGGTTAGAGGGACCTTTGTCTGCAAATTGATGTCTCTGCTTCTCAATACACTGTCTAGGTTTGTCATAGCTTTTCTTCCAAGGAGCAAGTGTCTTTTAATTTCATGGCTGCAATCACTGTCCACGGTGATTTTGGAGCCCCACAAAATAAAGTCTCTCACTGTTTCCACTCTTTCCCCATTTATTTGCTATGAAGTGATAGGTCCAGATGCCATGATCTTAGTTTTTTGAATGTTGAGTTTTAAGCCAGTTTTTTGACTCTCCTCTTTCACCTTCATCAAGAGGCTCTTTAGTTCCGCTTTACTATCTGCCATCTGAGTGGTATCATCTGCATATCTGAGGTTGTTGATATTTCTCCCGGCAATCTTGATTCCACCTTAGCTACCATGTATTGAGAGCTTAGCATGTGCTACCCCTCATGCCAAGAGCTTTATATGAATTAGTTCATCAAACTGTCTGTGAGAGCAAGCCCTTCTCTTTTTTGAGCACTATTCTGATTTCTTCTTAGTACATAGTAGGTCCTCAGCAAACAGTTATTGAGTGAAGGAGTCCTCAGTTAACTGATGCTGAAGGTACTCTTAGCCCCACTGAACATATCAGGAAATTTCATTTCTGAACAGTTCAGTGACTGGCCCAAGATCACAGGCTAGTCATTGATAAGAGCCAGGATTCACACCTAGATTTGTCCTACTTTGTGGCCTAATCCTTTTGCCACTATGTCATGCTTCCTTCTTAGAAGGTCAAGGTGCCAGATTTCTCTCTCTGCGACAAAGGAACATCTGCTAAATTTCTTAATATGGCAACCAAAGCATGATTTGCCAAAACATTTGATAAATTGGACTTCATTAAAATTAAGAACTTCTGCTCAGTGAAAGACATTGTTCAGAGAAGGAAAAAACAAATCCAGAATATGAGGAAATGTTTGCAAAACACATTTCTGAAAAATCATTTGTTTCAGAATATAAAAAGAACTCAAAACTCAAAAACAAAAGAAACTACTGGAGCAGAGACTCAAGGCCACTGCACAAAGACATGATACTGTGACAGCCATATTTCCTTCATCCCACCTACTTCCTCCATCATCCCTGTTCTGTCTCCATACAGGTTCATTTTGTGGATAAGGAAACGGAGGCATGAAGAATTATATGAGTTGTCCAAGTCACACAGCTTGTTGGAATTTTATTAGTTTGGTGTTCTAGCCCTCAAAAAAACTCAGGACCTGATGGAGAGGGGAATAGTTTCATCTGTTGGGGCCAAGGCTAAATGGGGAAAAAAATAAACAAAGGGCCCTATATTGTCAGAGCAACTTGCTTGAATTTTTTTTGAAAAGTAGAAACATAAAACTGTACACCTCTCATTTGAACGTTTGGAACTATTTTTCTTGTTACAAACACAACATATTGTAACAATATAATTCAGATATCTACTATAGTATATATAGTAGATGTTCAAAATGAGGAATGGAAACAAGAGAAGGGAAAGAGAAGAGATAGGACATGGGAAAGTCTAGATATGGATAGGAAAAAAGGAACAAATAGTAGGCACTGTATTTCAGAAAAGATTCTACTAGATATTGATAAAGTTATGTTTCATTTTTACATCAATAAGGTCATTATCCCCATCCTATAAGCTGTGGGTCATGGTTACTTCCCCTTCCTTATTGCATCCAGCTCTCCCCTTTCCATTAGCCTGAATGTCCTGGAAAAATGGAAAGTATGTCAAGGGGAAACTCTTCTGAGCCCTATGGGGGTTGGGGAATAGAAAGGGTCCTCGGAATCAAGGCAGACCTGCCTGTTCACATTTTGAGCAGAGCCTAGTAGATAAGGCAGGAAAAGTCTACTCTTCTGGGTTTGCATAAAACATATGAACAGGTTTCTGTATTAGTTCAGTTTTCATTTGTGGTAATTGGAGGGGATTTCTAGAAGCCCTTTAAGAGAATTAGATGAAAAAAAATTCCCACTAAATCTCCATCTTCTATTTTTGAAAGACATAATATTACTTTCACTTGTGAAGAATGTTTGTTTCTTCTGTGCCTGTGGCTTCCGTAGCCAAATGTCAATGATCTAAAGACCTTATTTCATGTAGAAATGGCCTATGTTTGCTTATTCAGAGTTGGAGGAAACTCTCTGAGATGGGATAGTTAATTCTCTGATAGGGATTAACGCCTGATTTGAAAAAAAATATTTTAATGTTTCACTTAAAGAGAAAGAAAAAATGAATGGGGAATTTTAAATCAGGTCTCCTGCAACTGTGTGTATTTTTAAAAATAGGGCAGTAGCTTAGGCTTCTATACAAGTTAAAAGTAGGAGAGTTTTTTGAAAAAACAATAAGCTGCATTGCAGGCAGATTCTTTACCATTTGAGCTACCAAGGGAAGCCCAGATCATATGGTAGTTCTATTTTAATTTTTTGAGGAAACTTCTGAAGGCAGGTCCCCAGTTGGCAAACTCAAGCAAGGCTTATAGGGGGCCTCTGCAAAATCTAGCCTCTCTAGGTATGAACTGTGAACCCTGAATGATTATCTCAGTGAATCATAGAATCCTGGAATGTCTGGGTTGAAAAGACCCCTTGATTCAAGTGCCGCCCAATCTCTTGCTTCTTAGGTGAGGAAACTGCAGCCCAGAGAGAGGACTGGGACTGCCTAAGGCCTCCCAGTTAATTAATAGCAGGACTGGGGTGTCAACTTTCCCTAAGTTACTCTAGGACTCCTTGGAGGTTCAAGTCTTAAAGACATTCATTAGAAAAACAAAATGTCTTCCCTTGCAGTCTCAGTTCTCTCTAGTATCATTCAAGTTGCTTTTTCTTCACCACCATGTCCATTTCTTATGGCTCCCCATTTCAGCTTCTCTGTTCCAGCCAGGCCTGATGGTCACCCCTGATTTACAGTGGGGTTTCCTTAAAGTGGGGTGTTTGGACTCTGTACCTCTGTACCCAGGAACTTACAGAACCTGCAGATCTCTGGGCCCCACCCCCATGGAAGAATCAGAATCCCTGGGGGCAAAGACCCCAGAATCAGTGATTTTTCACGTAGGTTGATAACTTCCAGCTCCCTCCTTGAATCCATTTTTTGCACCATGGTCCATGTATCTACTAGTAGTTTCAAAAAGTGTACTATTTCTTTTTTTTTTTTTTTTACTGAAATACATTGCTTTATGAAGTTGTGTTAGTTTCAGGTGTCCAACAAAGTGACTCAGAATATATATATATACATTCTTTATCAGATTCTTTTCAATTACTGGTTATTACAAGATATTGATTATAGTTCCCTGTGGTATACAATAGGTCCTTGTTGTTTATTTTATTTAATCCCAAGTCCCCAATTTATTCCTCCTCTACCCCCTACTATTTCTTGAGTGCTCTCTTTGTACCAGGCACTGTGCTATTTTTTATTCATTCCTCAGATGCTGGCTGTGTGCTCCCCTCTCATCCTCAAATGGACCAGGTGGGAGGGGCCATGTGAGCGCCTGTACTGGGCACTGCTCCCACGGTGGCTTTTCCCCTGCCAGGCCATTCTGATCACAGATTCTTGCGCCTTAAAGTTGAAGAAAGCCTGGTAGATTTTTGTTCTCCTGGGTCTCACTGCTACTTTTCTTTTCCCATGAGGTGGTTACCCTGCTGGGAAGAGCTTTGTTGCACACATCATTTACCTCTTCTTTTCTAAATAGCCTATTTTTAAAAATATTTTATTGGCGTATAATTGCTTTACGATGTTGTTATTTTCTGCTGTACAACGAAGTGAATCAGCTATATGTATACATATAATCCCTCCCTCTTGGACCTCTTGCCATCCCCCACCCCTCTAGGTCATCACAGAGCCCTGAGATGAGCTCCGTGAGCTATACAGCAGGTTCCCACCAGCTATCTATTTTACGTATTGTAGTTCTTCAAAGTAACAATCATTATCTCTTTCCTGCGTGGGGGTGACGGCAGCCAAATGAGGGAATGAGCGTGAGAATGCCCTGAGCACTGTGCCCGGGGATCTTCTCTGCGTCTGAGGCCTGCAGTGAACACAGATGAGGACCAGAAATCTCCCTTCTGCCCTTGGCCATCTTGGCCTTTCTCTCCTCCTCTACTAGCCACCATCTAGCCTGTCCCAGCTCCAGGCTGTCTTTCAGGGAGGGGATCCCTCTTTCTCCACCCTCTTGGTGTTCTGTTTAGCCTCAGGCTCTGGGACACTCCATTTTCCAGTCCATTGCTATCTGATGTCCCTTGTCCTGGCATCTCCCTCCTGTGGCCTTGTCAGCATTTCTCTGGAAACTTCTGGGTTCTTTTGCAGGCACTGGACCAAAGAGGTTTGAGAGTCATGTGTGAGAGCAGACCCGACCTTAAGCGAAATGGATGTAGGTGAGCCAGGTACCACCCAAACCTCAGTGCCCCAAGCACATCACTTTAAGCCAGAGTCCTCAGGCTCTTCCTGATCACCCCGGGCTGGTGACTGTCACCTGCCCTCTCTGCCCCCACCCCCAGCTCACCTATGCTGACACTCAGTGTCTCAGGCCTCAAGCTGTCAAACTTTTCTGCCTAGCAAATGAGCTTTCCAAATGTGGGCTTCCCCTCCCAGGTTTTTCATGACAACTCCAGCCCACACGGAGAGGTCCCTTCCAGTCCCTTTAGCTACTTTAACATGGAACCACCCACAAAAGTGCCCTCTGGAACCCCCTATGCTGTACTGCCTCCCATCTGTGAACCCTCCCCTCTGAGATTCTCCTTCACCACTCTCACCCTCCCTCTTCCTTGACCTCAATTACAGCTAGATCTCAGCTTTTTAGTACTGCCTTGCTGCTCCCTGTCCAACTTGGCTTTGTGATGTGTTCTGGACATACTTCTCCAGCTTAACCTTGGCTCTCTGCCTCCTTTCTGCCCCTCAGTCCCCTCTACCACACACACATGCAGGCAACACACACTCTGGCTTCCTGTGCCATGACTGTTGGGCCCTGCAGAAGCCTCCTATATGGAGTCAATACCCAAGAGTTTATTTAGCCTTTGAGTCCTCATCTTCTTATGAATTCTTGTCCTAAAATATCATGAAAAAACACAAGACCAGTTTGTCTCACCTCCTCATTTTACAAATGCAGGAACAGAGGTCCAGCTATGACTGAGGCGAGGCCGCAAAGATGAGCTGTAGAAAGGCAGAATCAGGACCCAGGCCTTCTGATTCCCAATCAAGCCGTGCTTTCCATTTTTCATGTGTATCTTTTTCTTTGTAATCAGGGAATGGGTCGTTTTAGCGTAGCGCTTATGGGCTCTGGAGTCAAATGACCTCAGTTCAAATCCTGCCCTCACCATGTACCCGCGTGTGACCCCCGGGCAGTTACTTAGCCTGTCAGTTTCCTCATCTGCCAAATGGGAGAGGCATGAAAATAAATAGCACCTACCTCACAGAACTGCTGTGAGGATTAAAAGGGACAGTGTCTGCAAAACACTTCAGACGGTGTCTGCACATACTGAATGTCCAGTAAATGTTCACTGTTTTATTTTATTATTGTCTCCATAGAGCCAAAACAGGACTGAGTACATAGTAGGACTGCATAAGACTTTGTGGTACAAAGAGAGAGGCCTCGAGAAATAATAGTCTGACTTTGTTGTCTGGTCCTAATGGTGGGTTTAATGCTAATGGTGCTAATTCTAATGGTGGGTGTTTAAGGCCACGGAGAACGGAAAGATCTGGGGACCAGAGAGCGCTTGGATAATTCTCCCTGCAGCTCTAGGTAGGCAGCTGCTTCTTTGCTCTGTTGCAGGGCTGTCTGTGGGACTAAGGGTAAGGAAATCTGGGGTTTTAAAGATACCCCCAAATATGACTTTGACTGAGATTGGCCAGGACTCTCATATTCTTGGAGGCATATTTATTTCAATAGTCCTGGACTGCTTGGTGATGGCAGCATCACCCTTCCTTCTGTCCATTCCCTTCCTGTGGAGACATGGGACCTTGTTTTATTTCACCCCGGAACTGGGAGGCCAAAGGCTATTCATCATAGCCATGAAGTGATTGCCTCTCCAGCTCCACCCTATGGGCTAAGGGACCTTAAGATAAAACCCAGAAGTTACAAGTGGGCTTCACGAAAATCACAGATAGTTCAGCTTGGGCTGAGGGCCTATTTTTGTGGCTGGGTTCTCTTCCTTTTATCTCCCCTGCCTCCCCCACCAGGGAACCACTGCCACTGCAGGAACCAGCCAGCCACAGAGAATTCACAGCCTAACCCAGCATCACTAACCTCTTTTCTTCTTCTTTTGCCTTTTTCCCCTCCTTGAAGATTTTTTGACCCCCCTCCACCCACCTGATGGATTAGTGACTGCTAGGAGCAACAGCAACTGCAACAAATACAGGATAAAATAAAAAGCCTCAGACACACTCTGCTTGGGACACACTTGAGAGCTGGAGGGGAGCTGGGGTCTAGATCTCTTGGCACCCAACACACACTTAAAGCTGTGAAATCTATCCTCAGGGCCCCTTGACTCCATTCTGGCTCTTCTTTGAGTCTCCCAGTGTCCCCATGTTTCCTGCTCCCCTTGCTGGTAACCCACTTCAGCCTGGCCATCCATGCTACAGACCTATCCTCTTAATATCATGTGATCTCATATCACAATATATGTTCAGTGAGCCATTTTTGGTGGGACTCTATTGTTAAAATGACCGGCAAATCTTTGCAAAGATATTAGGGGCTGATAATGACTTAGCAAGTTATCCTGTTTTCAAGTCCTATAATGAGCTAAGATGTGAGATTCTTTGGGGCAGGAGCAAGTGGGCATTTAATACCAGATTTTGCTAATTAAGGAGGGAGCAGCATGTAGTGGTCAAATCGTGGGCTCTGAAATCCACCAGAACTCGGTTTGAGTCCTAGCCCTTACTGCTTGTATGGCCTTGCCCAGATTACCTAATTTCAGCGAGACTCGGTTTCCTCATCTGGGAAATGGGGCTGAATTTAAGAAAAACGAAATAACACAGCCTACTTCATAGGGCTCTTGTGAGATTCAATGAAATAACGCATGTAAAACCATTTTCAGAGTCAACCTGGCACAGAGTAAGGACTCAGCAGTTTGATTGTATTAATTGTGTCATATGAATTGCCCCCGACTGTGCAAGAGCAGAGCTTTTAATCATAGTCTATGTAGATTGACAAGACAGAATACAACTCCCCATCAGCTAGTCTCTGAGGCCACCAGGGAGATGACAGAATGAACCTTTGAAGCCAAGTTCTCTGCCTTTTTATTTATTTATTTTTGACTGCACTGGGTCTTCGTTGCTCCGTGGGGGCTCTTCTCTAGTTTCAGAGCATAGGCTTCTCATTGTGGTGGCTTCTCTTGTTGCAGAGCATGGGCTCTAGGGCTTCAATAGCTGCAGCATGAGGGTTCAGCAGTTGCAGCTCACAGGCTCTAGAGCACAGGCTCAATAGTTGTGGCACATGGGCTTAGTTATTCCACAGCATGTGATATCTTTCCTGATCAGGGATTGAACCGGTGTTCCCTGTGTTGATAGGTGGATTCTTCACCACTGGATCACCAGGGAAGCCCAATCTCTGCATTTTTAATCTGCACCCCCAGTCTGCTAAGTCACTTCAGTTGTGTCTGACTCTTTGTGACCCCATGGCCTGTAGCTGGCCAGGCTCCTCTGTCCATGGGATTCTCCAGGCAAGAATACTGGAGTGGGCATTATTAGAGAAATGCAAATCAAAACCACAATGAGGTACCATTTCACGCCAGTCAGGATGGCTGCTATCCAAAAGTCTACAAGCAATAAATGCTGGAGAGGGTGTGGAGAAAAGGGAACCCTCTTACACTGTTGGTGGGAATGCAAACTAGTACAGCCACCATGGAGAACAGTGTGGAGATTTCTTAAAAAACTGGAAATAGACCTGCCGTATGACCCAGCAATCCCACTTCTGGGCATACACACTGAGGAAACCAGATCTGAAAGAGACACATGCACCCCAATGTTCATCGCAGCACTGTTTATAATAGCCAGGACATGGAAGCAACCTAGATGCCCATCAGCAGATGAATGGATAAGGAAGCTGTGGTACATATACACCATGGAATATTACTCAGCCATTAAAAAGAATTCATTTGAATCAGTCCTAATGAGATGGATGAAACTGGAGCCCCTTATACAGAGTGAAGTAAGCCAGAAAGATAAAGAACATTACAGCATACTAACACATATATATGGAATTTAGAAAGATGGTAACGATAACCCTATATGCAAAACAGAAAAAGAGACACAGAAATACAGAACAGACTTTTGAACTCTGTGGGAGAATGTGAGGGTGGGATATTTCAAAAGAACAGCATGTATACTATCTATGGTGAAACAGGTCACCAGCCCAGGTGGGATGCATGAGACAAGTGCTCGGGCCTGGTGCACTGGGAAGACCCAGAGGAATCGGGTGGAGAGGGAGGTGGGAGGGGGGATCTGGATGGGGAATACGTGTAAATCCATGGCTGATTCATATCAATGTATGACAAAACCCACTGAAATGTTGTGAAGTAATTAGCCTCCAACTAATAAAAAAAAAATAAAGCTCATAAACATAAAAAAAAATAAATAAAAATAAAAAAATAAAACTTTCATTTTAGTTCAATAATCATTTGTTGAGTATCTACTCTGCTTAAGGCTCTTGTTGGGTGCTGGAGATCCATTGAAGTACAAGATCTGTTTTTCTATCTTTGAGGGACATATATTTAGCAATAGATAGGCTCCGTCTGTTGGAGGTTGAATTCTAGTCCCACCAGTTTATGTCTTGTGCAACCCTGAGCATGTATTTTTGATATTTCCAAAACTCAATTTCTTATTTTATGGTATATTTAACCACTTGGAATGCTGTGAAAATCAAAGCACATATACATATAACCAGCAGTGCTTAGCATTAATGAATACTAACTAATTATACTGTTATTGTTGCTGTTATTTAAAACATAATTAAAATTTCAGGGTTACTGGAATATAAATACTTGTGTTTACTTGAACTTAAAGCCATGGTTTTAATACTGGTTTTAATAGGACATGTCAATTAACTTAATATTAACCAATGTTAAAATATTGGGTTTGTGCCAATTATTAATTTTTGATGTATTTCTGTAAATAAAGTTGTCCCTTTACATCAAAAAAAAAAAAAGAATACTGGAGTGGGTTGCCATGCTCTCCTCAGGGGATCGTCCCAACCCAGGGACTGAACCTGCGTCTCTTACATCTCCTGGCATTGGCAGGTGAGCTCTTTACCACTTGTGCCACCATGTCCCCAGCAGATCTAAGATGTTAGGAGCCACATGAGTTGGGTCTTTCTGTGATTCTCCTGGTTTACTAGAGGGGTGAGGTGCAATGAGGGGGAAAGGAAGGCAGAACCAGAGCCTTTTCAAATGGAAGTGCTGGAGGAGGAAGAGGCACAGAGAAGGAAACAAAACAAAGAAGAGGAGGGTGGGAGATGGAGAACCTGTAGCCCGCGTGGCTGTGGCAGCTGCTTCTTGGAGATAAGGAGCGGATCTTTCCAGTTCCTCTCTTCTCCCACAGGAGAGATGATGCTCTGCAGACATTTTGAGCAGGTTTCCAACCAAGACAACCTCTTCTTTTGAGGTTGCCAGGATAAAGACATTCGCTCTGGATGACGATGATCAGGGTGTTGACAGGTATTCCTGAAATGGGCTTCCATGTGATGGGGCAGTGGAGAGTGGTGGGTTGTCATCTTCCTCTGGCCTCCAGGCGTGGAAGAAAGGCCTGGGGGATAGTTACTCTGGATCAGGTGTCCGAGGCAGGAGTCCCCTAGAGGGTGTGTCTGGGTGTCTGCTTGATGGTTCTGGTGGCCACGTGCCCACAGGTGAGGGTGTGGAGTGTGGAGGAGCAGCCCTCTAGCCCTCGGACATCTTCCTGTTGACATCCGTGGGCATTTGCGGGTTGGCTTCGCAGAGGCTGCTGAAGAGGTCTTTTCAAATAATGAGCCACCAAAGCTTCCCTGGTGGCTCAGATGATAAAGAATCTGCCTGCAATGTGGAATACCCAGGTTTGATTCCTGGGTCAGGAAGATCCCCTGGAGAAGGGAATGGCAACCCACTCCCAGTATTCTTGCCTGGAGAATCCCATGGACAGAGGAGCCTGGAGGGCTGCAGTCCATGGGGTCACAAAGAGTCGGACATGACTGAGCGACTGACACTTTCATTTTCAAAGCCATGTATCAGTTTCTGCTTTGGGCAGAGACCCACCCAGGGCCCTCGGAGCTAGGATAGATGACTGTCAAGATTGTTCTCCTCAAGTGTATGGGCACCAAGTAGGGGAAGAGGGCGGGTGGGATGAATTGGGAGATTGGAACTGACGTATATACACTGTACTATGTATAAACTAGATAGCTAATGAGAATCTATTGTATAGCATGAAATAGAGTGTTCTGTGGTAACCTAAATGGTAAGAAAATTCAAAAAAGAGGAGGTGTATGTATATGTACAGCTGACTCACTTGGCTATACAGTAGAAACTAACACAACATTGTAAAGCAATTATACTCCAATAAAAGTTAAAAAAAGAAAAGATTTCTCCTAAGTCCAGCATCCCATGAGGGATGGGATGGAATCCTCTGCACCCAGGAGCGTGAGCAAACAGAGGTTCCAGAGCTAACTGGTTGGCCTCGAGCCTGCTGAGACATGCTGCCACCCTGGCCCCAGCTGTGAAAATGCCAGTCATGCTGATGACCTCAGAAAGCCCTGATTTGTGCATGGAAGTAGTCAGAGCCTGGGTGGAACTCAGCATCACAGCTGCACTACTCCGAGTGAGTGCTGCCAGTCAGTGGGGTGACTGGCCATGTCAGAGTCATTCTGATAACTGGTGGGCTTGCTAGGTGGGACTTCTAGAGCTCGTTATGTGATTCGAGGGGCAGCTGTCTCCATCATGGAGTCCAAGGGCCACATTTCAAGAATTGGCCAAATCTTTGGTTTTCTCCTGCCAATCTCATGCAAGGAAAAGAGGAAGGGGGAATGATCATGCTCCATTAGAGGTTAGCTTATTTTACAACTAGTAAAGGGGAAAAGGGGCCCTTTCTCATACTTTCATTTCAGGGAGAGCCCTGATTCCTCAATGAGTTGGCATCCTGGCAAAAGACATTTCCTCTAGAAGTAGCTGGGCACTTCCCCTCCCCCTTCCCGGGTCGTGCCTCAGAATGATTGGCCCAAGATTCTACATCCACAGGTTGGTGGTTACACAGCACACACACCTGGCTGAGGGGACAGAGTATAGACATATTTGAAAGAAGTTGGTGACATTCTCTTACTAAGGTGGGCCTTCAGGGTTTTCACCTGTTCTAATATTTGGCAAGGTCTATCTAACCTGCTCAGCCGACAGGCCACTTGAGAGAGTGGTAACCTATGTTCTTCATAAAGAAGTGCTTGTGGTGAAATGGGTTGGGGAAGGGGATAAACAGTCCCCTCATGGACCTCTTACCAAATTCTGCCTTGTGGCTTACATGGCTCCAAACCTGCCCCACTTTTTACTTCCTTCTCCATTAGAGCTGCGGCCCGTAGGACTTGTATTTGTATTCTATTCATATTCATGTTCATTGCTGTGTAACAAATGCCAAAAATTTGAGTGTCTTACCACACAAATTTATTATCTCTCTGTTTCTATGAATCAAGAGACTAGGCATGGTTTTTCAAGCCCTCAGCTCAGGACCTCACAAGACTGCAGTCAATGGATCAGACAGGGCTGAGGGCCCATCTGAAGTTATCTTCCAAACTGACTGCTTATTGGCAGAATGCAGTTTCTCTGAGGCTGTGGGGTTGAGGTCCCTACTTCCTTGATAGCTGTCAATTAAGGTTTGCCCTTAGCCGCTGCCATTCTCTGCCACTTGGTCCTCTCCACAAAATGGCAGTTTGTTCCTTCCAGGCCCACAGGAGAGTGTCCACTGCAGCTTTGAATCTCTCTGACTTCTATATGTGATCTCTATACCCACTTCTTTTTTTTTTTTTACTTCAGACAGCAAAGAGCATTTATTGACTAAGATAACTATATTGGTAAAGATGCTTTCAGATTTTTATGAAATTATTTCCAGTCATATATCTGAGACATTTAATAATTGTTAAATGTCTGTTTAACAATAAATAATTGTTACATATATTATAGTGCACAGGTAAATCTTACCACTGTATCGCATACGTGCATGCTAAGTCTCTCAGTTGGGCCAAACTCTTTGCAACCCCATGGACTGTAGCCTGCTAGGCTTCTCTGTCCATGGAATTCTCCAGGGAAGAATACTGGACTGGGTTGCCACGCCCTCCTCCAGGGGTTCTTCCTGACCCAGGGATTGAACCCAAGTCTCAGGCACCTCCTGCATTGGCAGGCAGGTTCTTTGCCACTAGGGCCACCTGGGAAGCCCCTACTGTTTTAGCTATGTCATTTTGAAAGTATTATTGTGTAACCTTTTTAACAAAAGTTCTGCTAGAAAATTATGCCCTAATGTCCTAAGGCACACTATATGTAAAGAATCCCATGGCTGATTCATGTGAATGTAGGGCAAAAACCACCACAATATTGTAAAGTAATTAGCCTCCAATTAAAATAAATAAATTAATTTTTTAAAAAAGAATTAACTTCTTATGATCCTCAGGGAAATTGATAAAATAGCCATTCAAACATTGTTTGTAAGGCTTGTTTCTGGCTAAATCCCAGTTTAGAGGGTCCATTGATGACCAATGACTTTGGTACTGTTTCTTTCAAACTACCTAAAAGTAAAGATCAGCATCAAAATATTGGGCAAGCCAATGTCTTATTGACGATATAAGAGTTTTGTATGAAATATGAAAACCTTTTTAGTTATACCTTTGGGGTGAAGGACTGAGATCTAGAAAATGAAATACGGAAACACTAGTCAAATTTTATGATCACATTCATAGACCCACTGTTTTTTAATTGGAGGAAAATTGCTTTACAATGTTGTGTTGGTTTCTGCCATACAACAATGCAAATCAGTCATAATTATACATATATCCTCTCCTTCTTGAGCCTCCCCTCCCCCTCCTATCCCATTCCCCACCTCTAGGTCATCATAGAGCATGAGCCTGGGCTCCCTGTGCTACATAGTAACTTCTCTCTAGCTATCTATTTTACACATTGTTGTTCAGTCACTAAGTTGTATCCAGCTCTTTGTGACCCCATGGACAGCAGCATGCCAGGCTTCCTTGTCCTTTACTTTCTCCTGGAGTTTGCTTAAACTCATGTACATTGAGTTGGTGATGCCATCTCATCCTCTGTCACCCCCTTCTCCTTCCCTCAATCTTTCCCAGCATCAGGGTCTTTTCCAATGAGTCAGCTATTTGCATTAGGTGGCCCAAGTATTGGAGCTTCAGCTTCAGCATCAGTCCTTTCAATGAATCTTCAGGGTTGATTTCCTTTAGGA
Source organism: Cervus elaphus (assembly GCF_910594005.1). NCBI lineage: Eukaryota > Metazoa > Chordata > Mammalia > Artiodactyla > Cervidae > Cervus > Cervus elaphus. The sequence goes on along the minus strand of NC_057848.1, from coordinate 42,190,246 downwards.
TTGACTGGTTTGATCTCCTTGCTGTGTAGAGGACTCTTAAGAGTCTTCTCCAGCACACACGATAGTGTATATATGTCAATGCTACTTTCTCAATTTGCCTACCCTCTCCATCCTCCACTGTGTCCACAAGTCCATTCTCTATGCATAGATGCACTTTTTTAGTATATGTGCTGCCGAAGCAAGCACACATAGATGCACTTTTTTTATTTTTTTAAATTTTTTATTTTATTTTTTTTGGGTTTTGTCATACATTGATATGAATCAGCCATAGATTTACACTTATTCCCCATCCCGATCCCCCCTCCCATCTCCCTCTCCACCCGATTCCTCTGGGTCTTCCCAGTGCACCAGGCCAGAGCACTTGTCTCATGCATCCCACCTGGGCTGGTGATCTGTTTCACCATAGATAGTATACATGCTGTTCTTTTGAAACATCCCACCCTCACCTTCTCCCACAGAGTTCAAAAGTCTGTTCTGTATTTCTGTGTCTCTTTTTCTGTTTTGCACATAGGGTTATCGTTACCATCTTTCTAAATTCCATATATATGTGTTAGTATGCTGTAATGTTCTTTATCTTTCTGGCTTACTTCACTCTGTATAAGGGGCTCCAGTTTCATCCATCTCATTAGGACTGATTCAAATGAATTCTTTTTGACGGCTGAGTAAAATTCTATGGTGTATATGTACCACAGCTTCCTTATCCATTCATCTGCTGATGGGCATCTAGGTTGCTTCCATGTCCTGGCTATTATAAACAGTGCTGCGATGAACATTGGGGTGCACGTGTCTCTTTCAGATCTGGTTTCCTCAGTGTGTATGCCCAGAAGTGGTATTGCTGGGTCATATGGCAGTTCTATTTCCAGTTTTTTAAGGAATCTCCACACTGTTTTCCATAGTGGCTGTACTAGTTTGCATTCCCACCAACAGTGTAAGAGGGTTCCCTTTTCTCCACAGCCTCTCCAGCATTTATTGCTTGTAGACTTTTGGATAGCAGCCATCCTGACTGGTGTGTAATGGTACCTCATTGTGGTTTTGATTTGCATTTCTCTAATAATGAGTGATGTTGAGCACCTTTTCATGTGTTTGTTAGCCATCTGTATGTCTTCTTTGGAGAAATGTCTGTTTAGTTCTTTGGCCCATTTTTTGATTGGGTCATTTATTTTTCTGGAATTGAGCTGCAGGAGTTGCTTGTATATTTTTGAGATTAATCCTTTGTCTGTTTCTTCATTTGCTATTATTTTCTCCCAATCTGACGGCTGTCTTTTCACCTTACTTATAGTTTCTTTTGTAGTGCAAAAGCTTTTAAGTTTCATTAGATCCCATTTGTTTAGTTTTGCTTTTATTTCCAATATTCTGGGAGGTGGGTCATAGAGGATCTTGCTGTGATTTATGTCGGAGAGTGTTTTGCCTATGTTCTCCTCTAGGAGTTTTATAGTTTCTGGTCTTACATTTAGATCTTTAATCCATTTTGAGTTTATTTTTGTGTATGGTGTTAGAAAGTGTTCTAGTTTCATTCTTTTGCAAGTGGTTGACCAGTTTTCCCAGCACCACTTGTTAAAGAGGTTGTCTTTTTTCCATTGTATATCCTTGCCTCCTTTGTCAAAGATAAGGTGTCCATAGGTTCGTGGATTTATCTCTGGGCTTTCTATTCTGTTCCATTGGTCTATATTTCTGTCTTTGTGCCAGTACCACACTGTCTTGATGACTGTGGCTTTGTAGTAGAGTCTGAAGTCAGGCAGGTTGATTCCTCCAGTTCCATTCTTCTTTTTCAAGATTACTTTGGCTATTCGAGGTTTTTTGTATTTCCATACAAATTGTGAAATTCTTTGGTCTAGTTCTGTGAAAAATACCGTTGGTAGCTTGATGGGGATTGCATTGAATCTATAGATTGCTTTGGGTAGAATAGCCATTTTGACAATATCATAGATGCACTTTTAAAAGAGATCACCTGATTAGGCCAGGTCCACCCACACTCAAGGGATGGGGATTTATAAGGCATGCAAACCAGGGAGGCAACAACCTTGGGGGTCATTGTAGAATTCTGCCTACCACAGACTCTATGAAAAACATTTTATTCTATCAATTTTTTAAAATGAGGCCAGCTGCTTCTCATTAGCATTCTCCACTCTGGGAAGGCAGCAAAGCTGTCTACAAAGTCTACTGAATCCTTAAACATGACCAGGCTGTGGTTAAAACATTTCAACAACCTTGGAAGACAGGCCTTTTTACTTGTTTTTTTCTCTCCTCCCCTCGTCTCCCCAGAGCCCTTGTTCAGCTCTTAAGTCAGATGGTTTGAAAAGGAAAAGGCTGTTTTGGGGCTTCAGCATCTGGGACTGGCCTAGAGAGAGCAAGACCGTATTTAAACAATGACTCACAATGAAACTTTCTATTTCTGCTGGGTCAGGCTTCCGGATGACCATTATTACAGGACTTTATGCTCTCTGGAAGTGGTTCTGAAGGCCTCTCATCCTTCGTTGGATAAAAACATACATTATCTCCTTTTCCCTTACTCAGTTTGCCAGCTTTTTCATGGGACTTCATGTAGAGGGGCTTTTGCTGTGAGTGTATCTCAAGTTGTACCCATATGTTTAAGCAAGAAAGTCATTTCCCCCCAATTCCTATTTGTCACTACATCCCCCCTCCCCTAACTCCTGCACTCATCCATCCATAAAGACACACAGTGGGCACCTTCCTGAGCCTGGTCTCATGCTAGGTGCTGTGTTAGTTGGTCAGTTGCATCCAACTCTTTGCAACCCCATGGATTGTAGCCCGCCAGGCTCCTCTGTCCATGGGATTTTCCAGGCAAGAATACTGGAGTAGATTGCCATTTCCTTCTCCAGGGGATCTGCCCAACCCAGGGATCAAACCTGGGTCTCCCACATTGCAGGCAGACCCTTTACCATCTGAGCCACTAGGGTGCTAGGTGCTGGGAATCTCCAGGTAAGTGAAATGGGGTCCCTGTCTCCAAGGGGATATCAACCACGACAGACACGTCCAAGGGGCAAGGGGCGAGGCAGAGGGGCAAGGGTGTTGGGTGAGGGCAGTATCTTTGAGCTGGATTTTGAAGAATGTGTAAGATTTCAAGGATGCGGGGCCAAGGGAGGCAGTGTTCCGGGCCAAGTGGACAGCTTGTGCAGAGCACAGACAATGCAAAAGAACACAGTGTAGTCAGGCAATGATGAGTGATTTGGGGAGACCAGATCATGAGGGTGCGAGTGGGGGTGGACTACTGGAGAACAGAGGGGGTGGGGAGCACCTGCTAACTGAGAGCTTTGAGTGTTAAGATCTTGGCTGTGATCCTGCAGGCAACAGGAAGAGGGTGAACTCATCTAAGCTCATGGTCAGATTGAGATAGCACTGAGGTGACAGCAATTTTTGCTAAACGTCATAAATAAAACTATAGACAAGCCGGGAAGCAGTGCCAAGGCCACCGTTAAAGAGCACCAGTATAATTAAGGAACCAATTCACTTTAAACTTCTATTAACCATAATGAGAAACATGAAAGAAATGCAGTCTGGGACTCCCCTGGCGTTCCAGTGGTTAAGACTCTATGCTTCCACTGTGGGGGACATGGGTTTGATCCCAGGTCAGGGAACTAAGCTCCTGCATGCTACGCAGCACAGTCAGAAGAAATAAATTAAAAAAAAAAATACAGCCTTTCTGCCTCTCTGAAGAGATACTGGGGAAACAAAGCTCTGGTTAATAAGGTCAGCCTGGGGAAAATGGAAAGAAGTTTTGCCTATGGTGGTAGCTGGAAAGGAGGATGAGGCAGACTGTGTTTCCCTGAAATCTCATCAAAGAGGACCTGGGCCTCGCCTGGCTGAGTGGGGCTCCACACACAGGCATCTCGTGCCTGGGACATCTGGGAGAGGAGTCTCTGTGACAAGGACAAGAGCGCTTGGTTCTGTGCAGGTGGATAACCTAGTGGCGGGGCCTGCCTTGCTGGGAGCTGCTAAGCTAGTGAATAAGAAGGTTCCTCTCCCAGGACAAGTCTTCCCTTGCCTCCTGTAGCATGCCTCGACTTCTAAGAAATTTCTGACCAAAAAATGGTTCTTTTGTTACTTCTCCTTTTATTAAATCTAAGCATTCACTCCACAAACATTAATCAAGTGCCTTATATATCTGCCTGTGATGCAGGAGACCCAGGTTCAATACCTGGGTGGGGAAGATCCCCTGGAGGAGGGCATGGCAACCCACTCCAGTATTCTTGCCTGGAGAATTCCATGGACAGAGGAGCCTGGTGGGCTACAGTCCATGGGGCTGCAAAGAGTCAGATACAACTTAGCGACTAACACTTTCACTTTATATATGTACCAGGTACATTCCAGGTGCTGGGAGATCTAATGATGAACAAAACAGACAAGGCCCCTGCCCTAATGGAATTTACATTTTAGCAGAGGAGACAGATAAGACATTGTAACTAAATTAATATAGAATATAATTTCAGATAGTGATGACTGCTATAAGATGTGAGCAAAGGATAAAGTGACAGAGAGAGTCTAGAGGCTTTAACTAGAATTATCACAGAGGTTCTGTCTGAGAGGTAACCTCGGAGCTGACTTGACTTCTATAAAGGAAGCATTCATGCAACCATCTGGGGAAAGAGCCCTCCAGGCAGAGGGAGCAGCAAATCAAAGACCCTGTGATTGAAAGTGGCTGGGCATGCTGGGGATTAGCACGAAGACCAGTGAGGCTAGAGCGGAGGAAGAAAGTAGGAGGGTAGTAGGATTGGTGGTCAAGGGGGGCATGGTTGTGGGACCAGAGCACATAAAACCCAGGAGGAGTGTGAGGGGACCCAATCATCTGATACACACTGTTAGGTGGAAATGTTGGCTGCATGCATGCGTGCTTAGTCACTTTGGTCATCTCCAACTCTGTCTGACACCCTGGACTGTAGCCCACCACGCTCTTTTGTCCATAGGATTCTCCAGGCAAAAATACTGGAGTGGGTTGCCATGCCCTCCTCCAGGGCATCTTCCCCACCCAGGGAGTGAACCTGTGTCTCTTATGTCTCCTGCATTGGCCAGCAGGTTATTCACCACTTAGCACCACTGGGAAGCCCCTGGAAATGTTGGCTATACAGATGCTATAGGAATGTGGAGTTCAGGGATGAGGCTCAGTCTAGAGACAGAAGTTTTGGATTCTAGTGTCTAGATAGTATTGATAAAGTGTGAATGAGATCATCTAGAATATGGATGGTGAAGGAAATGGCAGCCTACTCCAGGATTCTTGCCTGGGGAATCCCATGCACAGAGGAGCCTGGTGGGCTATAGCCCATGGAGTCACAAAGAGTCAGACACAACTGAAGTGGCTTAGCACACAGAATATGGTAGTCAGTAGCCCCATGGGACTACTGAACATTTGAAATGTGGCCAGCCCAAATTGAGAAGTGCTAGACGTGTAAAATACAAACAAGATTTCAAAGACAGTATGAAAAAAAAGAACATAAAATACCTCATTGATATTATTTTTATAATGATTACATGTTAAAATGATAAGACTTTGGTTCTAAGTTAAATGCAATACATTATTAAGATTAACTTGAAGAAAAAAAGATAAACTTCACCTGTTTCTTCTTGCTTTTTAAAATGTGGCTACTAGAAAATTTAAAATTACCTCTGTGGCTTGCAATTGTGGCTCCTGTTAACATTTCCATGTGATGGTGCTGGTCTAGGAAATCACTGTAGATAAAGGAAAGGACCAAGGATAGAGCCCTCAAATGCTACAACATTTCACATCCAGGGAAAGGAGGAAGATACAGCCAACGGGGGTGAGAAGGAACAGCCAATGAGGTAGAGGAAAATGAAGGGAGTATGATGTGATGTTCAGAAAGGCAAGTGATAAAATTATTCAACAAAGAGGGAGTGTCAGATGCTGCTGGGAAGGCAGGTCAGGCAGCAGATGGTTGGATTGAACATGAGCAGTTTTACTGCAGTGGTTTGGAAGTAGTTGGATTTGGAAAGCTGGTTGGAGAGAGCACAGAAGTGAAGACATAAGAGTGGTAAGTTAAGAGATCTCTTTAAAGTTTGGCTTTAAAGAAATGCAGAGAAATGGGTGGTAACAGGAAGAGGATTTCAAATCTAGAGGAGGTTCCTGTGTTTGGTTGTGGTTGTTGGTTTGTTGCTTTGGAAGGGGAGACAGCTCTGCTGATGGTGGTACTGCCCTTGGGGCCCTCAATTAGGGAAATAAGGCAAGTATGCCAGAAAGAATTTGACAGTTGAAACTCAAAGATTATTTAGATTGAATGATTTTCTTAGAGCTCTAGGAACACAGATGCCGGCAGGACGCTTTCTTTCTTTGTTTTACCTTTGTCTTCCATCTTTTTCTTTTTGGTTGTCCTTCCCCTTCCTTCTTCTACCCCTGACAGGGGTGGGTCAAAAGCAACGTTAGCCTGCTGTGGCCTGGTATTTTGGAAAATGGGCTCCTTTTCCATGGGCTTCTGTAAAGCTCAGAGATAGTTTATTTCCCAAGTATCTAAGAAGCCTTTCTTAGTTGCAGGGGAAAGGGTACTTCCATGTTTATGAAGATGTCACAGGGACTCACCAGTGATGTGAATTGTTCCTGGCCTAAGGAATTCTCCTGTTCTCCTGTTGAATTTCTGAGGGGCTTCTGAATTTCTCTATCCCTTTGCTCCTTCCAGATCTCCAGATGGAACTTGTGTGTGTGTGTGTGTGTGTGTGTGTGTGTGTGTGTATGTATATACATGTATACATGTATAAGTGTATACATGTATATATATATGTATATGTATGTGTGTGTGTATATATGTATATATAGTTTGTGTCATAATTAGTGAGTACTGCGTGGATCTGGGGTTGTCATCTTCAGGCAGAATTGTGATATTGGATCATAGAGTTTTAGTGACTTGAATAAAGTGTCAATACCTTTCAGTCAAAGCCCACCTGGAACACATCTGCCATTGAACAAGCTGGTTTTATTATTCATTGCAGTGAGAAAGAACACACACCCGTGGGGAACCATGGGACTTCTCAGTGAGAGAGTCTCAAGTCATTTTGATACCAGGACCCTGTCAGCTTTCCATGTGGTTTGGAAACTTTTGCTTGCCAAGGCCTCAGTCACTCTCAGTGGGTGACCGTTCAAGTTCACCTTCACCTCAGAGCCTGTGGTCACCCCTCTCTAGCTCCAGAGAAATATCAGAGCTTATGGCTAGAGGGAAGTGCAGGTTGGGCCTGGAGCCCATCCGTGAAACATGGTGGCTTGACTATTTCCAGAAGCAGAACAGATCCAGGGTAGGGAGAAGGGATCCAGAACCTACTTAATTCAACTTGATGGCACTTGAATCAAGACCCCAAGGGGAGCTATGATAAGGAGCTATGATAAGTCCCTGCCTGCCTCTCCACAGTGCTCCTGCTGTATGTGAATATAGCATCCTTTCTCTGGGTTATGGTACTCATCAGAACCCTTCCCCTCCACACACCAACTCCCATTAAAAATGTCAGCATAATTTAAAAAGTGTGATTATCAATTGACATGCTTCCCTAGACGTATCATCTCTAGCTTTGGCTAGAATGAATGGAAAATGTATGGTATTATGATTGAGGTTAATATACAGGAAAAAAATTGAAAGCATTATATTGTTGTTGTTTTAGTTGCTAAGTCATGTCTAACTCTTTTCCACCCCATGGACTATATAGCCCTCCAGGCTCCTTTGTCCGTGGAATTCTCCAGGCAAGAATACTGGGTGAGTTGCCATTTCCTTCTCCAGGGGATTGTGCCTACCCAGGGTTCGAAACTAGGTCTCCTGCATTGGCAGACAGGTTCTTTACCACTGAGTCACTCAGGAAGGCCAAAGCATCATATAGGAATACCTATATTTTGGCAGCAAAAACAGTACAGAAGATGAAAAATAATACGAAATTTCAGAGTATTATTTTTAAATATGTAAGTAATTCCTTGTGCTTTTGAGTCTACAGAGGCTAAAATTTAAACAAAAAGCTTGTTGAAATTATTGCTATGTATTATGCATCATTTCTTTAAATAAAAAATTTGAGACTTGCCTAAAAAAAGAAAATGTATAGTAGACTCTCAGTTGATTATCTGCACTAATGGAAAGGAGGTCAGGGACAGATAATTCTCCTATGACATAGAATCAGAGTCAAGGGAGAATTATCCTTTTGATGGTCACTTTGGCTGTTTCTCATTCTGGGCTACTTAAAACAATGCTGTGAGAAACATTCTTGCATGTATATTGTCGTGTGCAAGTGTGAGTATAGTTACAGGGTAAAGTTCCAGTTGTGATGTTATTGTATCGAAAGGTATGTGTATTTTTTTATTTTGATACTGTGAAATTGCTTATTCAGAGAGCAATTTATACTCCATAATGTATGAACGTGTCTATTTTTCCCATCTTTGTCAGCATGGAACATCAAAATTAAAACTTCTTGACAATCTGATAGGTGAAAATGTTGGCTTGATATTTTTATTTACATTTCTTTAATTATGAGTAGGACTGAGCATTTCTTTATGTATTTCTTTTTTTATAAACTTCTGGTTGTATCATTTGCCCCATTTTATATCCAGTGGTTTGTCTTTTATTGATTTATATGCACTCTTGACAATTAAGAAAATCGACCCTGAAGTCTATATTTGCTGTAAGTATTACTTCCTAGTTTGTTATTCTTTTGCTGACTCTACTTTTTTTGGCCAAAAGTTTAAAATTTTTATGTAGTCAGGTATCTCAATTTTTTCTTTATAGCTATCTATATAGCTATAGCTATATCAATACAATTCTGTCTGCCTGGGTACACCCATGAATAGTAAAAGGCCTCCAAATCTAATGGGCCCCCACACAAAGCAATAGATCAGGTTTTGTATATTTGTCTTTTATTTTTTGGTAACAGTTTTATTTATTTATTTATTCTTGGCTGAGCTACATGGCATGTGGGATCTTAGTTTCCTCACCAGGGATCAAACTTGCACCCTGTGCATTGGAAGCATGGAGTCTTAACCACTGAACTGCCAGGGAAGCCCCAGTAATAGCCTTACTGAGCTATAATTCACATATGATACAATTCACTCTTTTAAAGTATACAGTTCAGTGCTTTTTAGTATATTCAAAGATTTGGAGACTTCCCTGGTGGTTAAGAATCTGCCTTCCAATGCAGGGGATTCAGGTTTGATCCTTGGTTGGGAAACTTAGATTCCACATGCCACAGAGCAACTAACCTGTAAGCCACAACTAGAGAACCCTCACACCACAATAAGGATCCCAGGTGCCACAACTAAGACCCTAGGGAGCCAAATAAATAAAATTTTTAAAAATCAAAGATTTGTATGACTATCACAATTAATTTTAGAATATTGTTATCACCTCAGAAAGGAATTCTGTGCTCTGTCACTCAAAAAAAGCACCTCTAGCCCTAAGCAAAACACTTTCTGTGTTTACCTATCTTGTACATTTCATGTAAATGGAATCATTGTCTTTTTTAAAGGAAGAATAGTTCTCTCTAATGGCAATTCCCTTTATATATCTTTTCTTGCATAGTTTAAGAATCTAACTGGAGGATAAGGAGTCAGGTAAAATGATTGTGTAATATACTGGATATCGAATGATTTTTTTTTTGGTTTCTTGCTCTATATTTTATTTTAGTGAACCAATGATGGCTGAATCACTAAGTGAAGTTTCTGGCAGTGTGGAAGTTCTGGAGACCAGTGATGAGGGTAAGTAACCCAGTAAAATCTTGATAACTAGAACTAGATTTGTTTAGTGTGTTTAACCCCTAGAGGAAAGAATCAAGTCACAAGAAGACAAGTTCATATCAAATTTCTAATGACAATAGACTCAGTCCATATTTACTTTTCCATCTTCTAAGCTCTTCTCTTTCATCGCAATCTCTGATAGTCTAAAAAGTTTTGTCTATACCTTGCAATCTTCCTTGAATATGGTTGCCAGGTTCTGTTTACTAAGGCAAGAGAAGTATTTCTGCTTAATCAGAAAAAGAAATCAGAACAGGCCATGATCGGAGAGGTTCAATTGAGGTTTTGCCATAGATAGTAATCCAGATTTAACCAACAGATAAATTTGTAATTTTGAGGTGTAAAGGGGGTATAGTAACAAAAGACACCATCATAGGCTTCTATTAAATGGGAACAATTTACAAAAATTTCTTTTGCAAAACCTACTTAGACGTGTATACATTTAAATTATAATTATAAACTATGAATCACCTGTGAGTGATAGGAGACCATGAATGGGGTAATAGGCAAAGGTCACTAAAAATGATAAGTTTTACTGACACTGAAAAAAAATGTGGGGGGCGGGGGAGGAACCTTAAGATATAAGGTGAGACATTGAATTTAAAGACAGAACTGAATTGAACAGTTCACTGGGTTGTTCTTCAATGATTGCTGAGTTTTCTTAGTAGTGTGTGGGGCAGAAGACTTGGTCTGGAAAGACAAAGAACAGGGAACCTTCTTGTGGCTTCCCAGAGGCCTGACTTCACTAATGAATTGAGTAGGAGGATGCTGAACATGGTGCATGGATCCCTGAGGGCAGGGCTTGGGTCTTCATCTCTGTGTCACCATTGTTCAGTATTGGGCCTCAGAGAGCATGATTAGACACTCAAAAGTTTTTAAGAAATGAATGAATAAATAAATGTATGACAGGCCTCCTCACCAAAGCAGCCCCAACAACCAAATGAACTGACCTATCCTTTTGGATACGAGCTAGACAGATGTTTACCAAAAAAAATGGCAATGCAGTGCATCTTGATGAAGAGTGGAGGTAAGGAAATACCCTTTCTCTGTTCACAATCCTTTTTAAGAGACCAAACATTTGGGTACATTTGTAGTATGAGTCATTGCCAGACAGAGAATACAGTGGCTGTTGGGAAGTTGAAGGGAAGAAGGGCTAATTAGAAGAATTTTCTTTCCAAGAAGCAATGCAAGAGAACGAGGTCACCATTATGCGCCTTGCATTTTGAAAGCTCATTAAGTTCAACTCAGAAGGGCTGCCTGTGTGCATGGTAGACAAGCAAATACACAACCCGAGGCAATAATTTCTTCATTGGAGTTGTGTTATTTTCTCTGGGGGAAGATCGGGGGATGGCTTCCATGGGCTGTTTCCTGGCATGTGACATACTGCCGGCCCTCAGTGGATGGGGATGTTGAAAGCTACTGCCTGTTTGGAAATATGTAGTCCTTGGACTCAGACAGGGAGGCCAATGGCTTTGTTACAGGAGAAATCCAGACAGCTGTCAGCTCACTGACCACCACTGCTGTGCCTTGTAGGGGAATAAGTTACCCAGTGTACAGGTGACCTACGTAAGTGTTGTTGTTGTTTAGTCACTAAGTCATGTCCAACTCTTTGTGACCCCATGGACTGTAGCACACTAGGCTCCTCTGTCTATGGGATTTCCAAGGCAAGAATACTGGAGTGGGAGGTGGGCAAAGCTAGAGGATTTCAAGTTGCAAACCTGCTTCTTACATACCAGCAAAGAGAGACAGGAGAGAATCAGCAGGTGGCAGCTAGATCCGTGACACAATCTACAAACACTTAATAACTGAATAAAAACACTTCCAATAAACTTTTCAGGCTGTAAAACTGAGGTGGCACTGCCCAGTTCTTTATCACTGGGCAGGAATTATTTAGTGGTCTGTTGGAGCTGGCTCATGCTGACTTGAGAGGCTGTGCATGTCTCTTCCTAAGTGTCATATTACTAGCTTGAAATTGACCACAATGGGAGTATTTACACCACAGTTCAGTTTAGTTCAGTTCAGTCCCTCAGTCGTGTCCAACTCTTTGCCACCCCATAAATCGCAGCACACCAGGCCTCCCTGTCCATCACCAACTCCCGGAGTTTACTCAAACTCATGCCCATCGAGTCAGTGATGCCATCCAGTCATCTCATTCTCTGTCATCCCCTTCTCCTCCTGCCCTCAATCCCTCCCAGCATCAGGGTCTTTTCCAATGAGTCAACTCTTCGCATGAGGTGGCCAAAGTATTGGAGTTTCAGCTTCAGCATCAGTCCTTCCAATGAACACCCAGGACTGATCTCCTTTAGGGTTTACACCACAGAAGTAGGCAAATACTACAGATACTACAAATACATTTACCCTGAGATCTAATTGGTAAATACATCCCAGTAAAAAACTGAGTATAGTCATTAACAGAGTATAGTAATCAGGATTTTACATAAAAATCTCCCCAATTCATGGATTTTAGAAATCCTTAGGGGGTGGGAAGATTAAGAAAGCTGGGGAGCAAAATGCAGATTATTTTAGAGCCAGCCTACTCTGTCCTGTATACTTTTCAGCACTTCCATGTTGAATCCTCACAGTAGTTCTATGAGGTCAAACATCATTTTAAATAATTCATTATCCTAGAAATTCATTTAATTTTTTTCCTTAAAAAATTAAAGAATGGAACTTGGAAAAATAAATATTTCCTAATGCGTCTTCATGCTTTATTCTGTCTGTCTCAAGGTACACTTGCCAAATTTATCCTAACCATGACCCTATGTAGGTATATCCTAGTAAATGAGAGATTCCTCAGACCATTCAGAACTGAAGTTACTTAAGCAGCGATTATCAAGCATACATACTACCATCTTCCTTCATTGCCCCAATGGTGCTTCTCTTTATCTATAGATGGTTAGATGGTTAGAATTGATAGATCTGTTTACAGATAGAATTGAATCTGGTCTTTTTTTTTTTCATTTATTTTTATTAGTTGGAGGCTAGAATTGAATCTGGTCTTAATAGACAATTATTGATTCCTTAATTCTAGCTCATTTATTAGCATTGACTACATGCCAGATCTTATGCCAAACTCTTTACCACATTATTTACAATTTGTATCAATCCCGATAAGGGCCAGTATTTAAATGATAGGATGCTTAAGAATGGCTCTGCACAGTGATCTCAATTTAAGGGATGTGGCAAGCTATGTTGGTTTTCTGCACCCCTCAGTGGATTCAGTTGTCTCTGGAGTGTCACAGTGTGTTTGCATTGTGCTAGTTGCTAAAAAGGATGCTTAAGAGGGCCTGGCTACAGCCCTGAGGTGGGGGACAGTACCTAAGACATAGAACCGCATTTTATTCCTTTCTCATTGATACGCAAAACGTAGTAAGTGCTTGACCTTAATAAATGTTCGCTGAATAGTTGAATGAATGAATGAATGGACAGACTAGAGAACATTCAGATGCAAAATGTGTGGTGCCAACAGTCAAGTTTTAAGTGTGCAAAGAGGAGCATGAATTGTAGTGATGGTGGAAAATTGGACTTAAGGCAGGCCTTGAGGTTTAGAAACCTTTCTAAAGGTTCTATTCTAGGCAGGCCCAGGAGTAATCAGTACACAGACAGGCCATAATATTTCAGCACTAGAAGGAGCCCTACTTCAGCATTTGCCTAAGTGTGTTTTGCTAGACGTTCTGCATACATGCACTGGGGAGACAACATTGTTACCCAGTTTCTTGGCACTTCACCATCCACATAGGCATGTTGAAGTTTCAGAAAAGTTTTGTTGGAACACAGACTGCTAAACTGTGTTTAATCAGCGTTTTCCAGATTGACTAGACTACACACCCCCCTTTTCATGCAACAGACCTATGAGCATCCCTCTGAACACACTTTGGGAGACACTGATTAGCATGATCCCCTCATTTTCCAGCTGAGCCCCAGAGAGGTTGAATGACTTACCTGAGGTTACAGAGCTAATCGATAGCAGAGCCAAACCAAGCTCAGGATTCTAGAGTTTTCTTACTCTCTGGTGGTGTTTTCCATCACATCACTAAGCCTATGTTGTAACAGTCTTGTTGACTTCCAGAGACCAGGCTGTTGGGAATTGGAATGAGACACCTGAGTTGGTAAATTACTGCATGTGAAGCAGTAAGAGCAGGTTCCTTCTCACGGATGAATGCAGCACAAACTCCTCTCCCCTTTCCCTCTTCTGAGCCTGGAGAAGGATATATGTACTTATTAGGAAACTCAAGAAAACCCAGAGAGAGCCTGAGGAGCATTGAAAGCTGCCCTGGTTTTTTTTTTTTTTTAATGATAGTAGAACAAACTTTCAATTATCTGCATGTGCAGAGGGCAGTAGCCCTGTAGGTAATCTGAACCAATCAGCAATAATTGAGGAACAGTGCACATAATTCACCCACACATACACGCACACACACATACACCCTCCCTTGCAAAATTCTTTGGTCTCGTTGTCACGCCTTTTGCACAGGGTGCTTCTTTGCCCAGCACCCCTTTCTTCCCAATTCCCGGCCCTCTCCCTTCCTCATAAAGCCCTTCTTAGAAGACATCTTCCATGACCACACCAACCCCCTGCATTTGTGCCTTGGGTCTGCATCCTTGCAGCACACAGGTTGGGCAATACCAGCTCCCACATGGATTTCCAAAGGTCCTGAAGTATCTGTCACATGTGGAAGCTTGACTTCCCAGCTGGATCACGAAGACTCCAGTGATCAGGGTACCAAGTGCTTATGTTGGCTCAAAAGTTGCTGCGTATGAATGAACTTCTTAGGACCAGGAAAGAGGTGTGTGTTAATAGTTGAAATTGAGAGGCAAGTGCATGCAGGGTGAGTTGAGCCTGAATAGAGGCTGCCCAGAGGCCACAGGCTGGGGTCTGAGCTTCTGCTTTCACCAGAAACTCAGATATTTTGTTGGTGAGTTCCTAAGAAGAGAACAAAACAGAGGAACGATGCCAGGGGCACTGGTGTGAAAGCTAGGACCCACAAGGCCTCTGGGATCCTACTCCTCATTCCCGTCATGAAAGCCATTTCCTCTCCTGTCTTCCCTTCCACCATCACACTCTGCTTCAATTGCATTTCTAACTTCCAGGAAAAAAGAAATCCAAATTTAAAGCCTTCAAGAGCTTCTTTGGCAAGAAGAAGAAGAAAGAGTCCAAAGGTGCCCGGGGAGGGAGACGGCTCAAACAAAGCTTGTCCAGCAGCAGTATTGACATCTTTTCTCTGAAGTCAGTTCAAGAAGGTCAACAAACCAAGCCAGGGTAAGCTCAGGAGGGGTGGAGGCCAGGGACAAGGCAAAGGGCAGGGAGCTACATCCAGGTCCTCCTTTGGTGGCTGAATCATCACTGGCCTTTGGTCCCCAGGGGCTCTTGGTCACCCTGCCTGTGGGAGGTGGGTCTGCAGCCATTGCCAATGCAGCCACATCCTGGAGGGTTTCCCCTGTGCTCATAGATATATGCTTGCTGTCTGGGCCTCACAGCTCAGTGGGTTGGATGGGGCATACCAAATGCATACCCCACTCCCCTAAGAGCACTGGGTGAGAGGGTGTGGGTAGATCAGGGCAATCCTGCTGTGTCACAGCTACAAGCACTTGAGATGTGGAGCCTACCACTAGAGAGGAGCTGGTGGCCTCTGTTTCATAAGTGAAGGATAGTCTCCATCATTTTGGAAGCTTGATCTGATTTGCTTGCCCAGACCTCAGACTCCAGATCTCATAATGTGTGATTAAAATCTTAGACTGGTGAAGCCATCTAGCTGGGTTGGGACATAAGGATGAAATCACTGTGTTAATTAAAAAAAAAAAAACAGGCAAGCAAGGAACCCAAGTCTATTTCTCCCTCCATCCCAAGAGACTGGGGGAAATGCTGTAACTGATCATATAAAGTATGGGGAAGACTGTTTCTCAGCCACCACTGCCACTCCTATTCATATTTTCATCTTTGAGGACCCAAATTCCACATCTTAGAAATGTGGAAAATCTGGATGCCCAGTATCCACCCAGCTCTTTCTGGATCAATTGAATTCCCCTCTATGGAGTTCCACTTGGGCTTGTTCCCCTGGCCTTAAACCCCAGACTTATCTGAAATCCCAACAGAACTCAAGTGTCCTGCTATCCATTGTCTCAAGGCTTTGCTTGGAGGTAGTGAAAGGTAGTAGAGGTGATGGAATTCCAGTTGAGCTATTTCAAATCCTAAAAGATGATTCTGTGAAAGTGCTGCACTCAGTATGTCAGCAAGTTTGGAAAGCTCAGCAGTGGCCACAAGACTGGAAAAGGTCAGTTTTCATTCCAATCCCAAAGAAAGGCAATGCCAAAGAATGTTCAAACTACCACACAATTGCACTCATCTCATATGCTAGCAAAGTAATGCTCAAAATTCTCCAAGCTAGGCTTCAGCAGTGTGTGAACTGAGAAATTCCAGATGTTCAAGCTGAATTTAGCAAAGGCAGAGGAACCAGAGATCAAATTGCCAACATCCGTTGGATCATAGGAAAAGCAAGAGAGTACCAGGAAAACTTCTACTTCTGCTTTATTGACTACACCAAAGTCTTTGTGTCGATAACAACAAACTGTGGAAGATTCTTAAAGATGGGAATACCAGATCACCTTACCTGCTTCCTGAGAAGTCTGTACACATGTCAAAAAGCAACAGTTAGAACTAGACATGGAACAATGGACTGGTTCCAAATTGGGAAAGGAGTACATCAAGGCTGTATCTTGTCACTCTGCTTATTTAACTTACATGCAGAGTCAGTTCAGCTCATTTCAGTTTCTCAGTCGTGTCTAACTCTTTGCGACCCCATGGACTGCAGCACACTAGGCCTCCCTATCCATCACCAAACTCCTGGAGTTTACTCAAACTCATGTCCATTGAGTCGGTGATGCCATCCAACCATCTCATCCTCTGTCGCCCCCTTCTCCTTCCACTTTCAATATTTCCCAGCATCAGGGTCTTTCCAAAAGAGCCAACTCATTGGAAGAGACCCTGATGCTGGGATTGAGGGCAGGAGGAGAAGGGGAAGACAGAGGATGAGTTGTTTGGATGATATCACAGACTCAATGGACATGAATTTGAGCAAACTCCAGGAGTTGGTGATGGACAAGGAGGCCTGGAATGCTGCAGTTCATGGGGTCGCAAAGAGTAAGATGCAACTGAGCAACTGAACTGAACTGAACTAATAAGGCAGTTAGCAAATGTGTTATACTGCCTACTAACAGCACAGAGGTCTCTTTAAAACGGACCTTAATGAGTGCATTGAATGTGAGGAATTTCAGATAGCTTTACTAGGGAGGGAGATGGTTTTGCACTGAGGGGCTTGCTTCATACCTCACAAACCATACATTATAGACCATTGCCTTATAGGTCTCAGTCAGTTCAGTCACTCAGTCATATAGATATAAGGAAGACTAAGATTAGCTCTACTAAAATCCAGAGGGTGGGGTGGAAGAGGGAAGATCTTTTATAACTTTCACCTTAATAATAGCAAGACTCAGAGTCTTCCTTCCCCTTCCACAGTGTTGTCACTGCTGAACTGTATACTTTCAGTGGTGAATTATATGGTATGTAAGCTATATCTCAGTAAAGCTATTATATTAAAAAAATATGTGGATCATTTGAAAACATTAAAATTATGCAGAAGTACATAGAGTATAAAATGAAAGTACTCCTGCTCTTCCTAGTGCCATTCCTCAGAGGGAAACACCGCTAACAGTTTGGTGGATATCCTTCCAGACTTTTCTCTGTGATCACAAACTATATATGTATGTAATATATGTGTGCTCAGTCACTTCATTCATATCTGATTCTTTGTGAACCCATGGACTGTAGCTCGCCAGGCTCCTCTGTCCATAGGATTCTCCAGGCAAGAATACTGGAGTGGGTTGCCATGCCCTCCTTCAGGGGATCTTGCCAACCCAAGGATCGAACGGGAGTCTCTTACGTCTCCTGAATTGGCTGGCGAGCTCTTTACCACTAGCGCCACCTGGGAAGCCCATGTCATATATGTATATGTATTAAATGGGACCATACTATTCTTTATTTTTTTCACTCAATATCTCACAGAAGACTGTGTGTGTCAGCACATATGCTTCTGAGGTGTCTGTGGTAGGCCATAGTATAGATACACATGTATCTTTGGTTCCCTTGGCTGCTTTCATAAGACTTTTTCCTTCCTGGTCAGGGCCAAGAACAGAATGGGGACCAGAGCCCTGTCTCATGACAGCATCTTTGTGTTGGAGCCTGACCCTGAAAGATCAGAAAGGAAGCTATACCCCTCTCCAGAGATCCCAAGAGGCAGACCTTTGCAGGTAATGGTGAACTCGAGCAGCAGCGCATACTTGGACTACTCCTGACTCCACCCCCACTGTTGTAAACGCTGAATGAGAGAATATCTAAGTATATGATGAGCTTCCCTAGTGCCTGACACACAGTATTGGCCAGGATCACCATATTCACTTCTCTTTACGCTCCCCAAAAATGCTCTGAGTATTATAATGGTGACATTAATGTGCAGGCATTCCAACTCCCATGTTTTTTCTTTCTTCCACAGAGATCTCATGTTTTTATTACTCTGCCTAGAGCTGAGATTGGTAGCATGCATGAAGCTGTGTTTGGAACTGTGCCAAGAGGTACAGACAGAAGTGAATTCTGTGTTGCAGGCTCCAAGACCACCGAGGTAATAAAGTAGAGTTGTTCAAAGTCAAACAGGCAGACCTATTCTTGAATCCCTGCTCTATTATTTATTGGCCCTGTGACTTTGGGCTGATTACTTAATCTCTCTGAGCCCTCCTTTCTTCATCTATAATGGGTATAATATAAATATCTAGTTCAAGGGGTTGCCTGTGAGGATTGAATAAAGACTCAGAGAGATTAAAGAAATTGTTCCGGCTTACCATACAGTTAGTGGTAGCCCTGAAACTCTGATTCAGATGTGTTGACCTCCAGCCTTTAGTCTTTCCATTAGCCCAGTCTGTAAGATGTTGAAATTCTCTGGCCCTGCCTCAACAGGAAGGAGGGTACATCTTTAGTCTCCATTGTCTGAGGAGGCCTCACAAATAGCTGAGAAAAGAAGAGAAGGGAAAGATAAGGGAGAAAGGGAAAGATATATCCATCTGAGTACAGAGTTCCAGAGAATAGCAAGGAGAGATAAGAAAGCCTTCCTCATGATTAATGCAAAGAAATAGAGGAAAACAATAGAATGGGAAAGACTAGAGATCTCTTTAAGAAAATTAGAGATACCAAGGGAATATTTCATACAAAGATGGGCACAATAAAGGACAGAAATGGTATGGACCTAACAGAAGCAGAAGATATTAAGAAGAGGTGGCAAGAATACACAGAAGAACTGTACAAACAAGGTCTTAGGTAACCACTATGGTAACCACATTGGTGTTACCATCTATCGCCTAAAGATAGACAGATACCCTGGAATGTGAAGCCAAGTGGGCCTTAGGAAGCATTACTATGAACAAAGCTAGTAGAGGTGATAGAATTCCAGTTGAGCTATTTCAAATCCTAAAAGATGATACTGTGAAAGTGTTGCACTCAATATACCAGCAAATTTGGAAAACTCAGCAGTGGCCATAGGACTGGAAAAGGTCAGTTTTCATTCCAATCCCAAAGAAGGGCAATGCCAAAGAAGGTTCAAACTACCACACAATGGTACTCATTTCATATGCTAGCAAGGCCATGCTCAAAATCCTTCAAGCTAGGCTTCAACAGCCTGGAATTTCACACTATGTACTCTGCATATAAGTTAAATAAGCAGGGTGACAATATGCTGCCTTGATGTATTTTTCCCAATTTGGAACCAGCCTGTTGTCCCATGTCCAGTTCTCACTGTTGCTTCTTGACCTTCATACAGGTTTATCAGGAGACAGGTAAGGTGGTCTGGTATTTCCATTTCTTTAACAATTTTCCGCAGTTTGTTATGATCCACACAGTCAAAGGCTTCTGAGTATTCAGTGAAGCAGAAGTAGGTGTCTTTCTGGAATTCTCTTGCTTTTTTCTATGATCCAACGGATGTTAGCAATTTGATCTCTGGTTCCTCTGCCTTTGCTAAATCCAGCTTGAACATCTGGAAGTTCTCAGTTCACATACTGCTGAGGGGGAAATGGAAACAGTGACAGACTTTATTTCCTTGGGCTCCAAAATCACTGTGAACAGTAACTACAGCCATGAAATTAAAAGATGCTTGCTCCTTGGAAGGAAAGCTATGACAAACCTAGACAGTGTATTAAAAAGCAGAGACATCACTTTGCCAACAAAAGTCTGTCCAGTCAAAGCTATGGTTTTTCCAGTAGTCATGTATGGATTGTGAGAGTTGGACCGTAAAGAAGGCTGAGAGCCAAAGAATTGATACTTTTGAACTGTCACGCTAGAGAAGACTCTTGAGAGTCCCTTGGACTGCAAGGAGATCAAACCAGTCAATCCTAAAGGAAATCAACCCTGAATATTCATTGGAAGGACTGATGCTGAAGCTGAAGCTCCAATACTTTGACCACCTGA
The DNA here is from genome assembly GCF_910594005.1 of Cervus elaphus. Lineage (NCBI taxonomy): Eukaryota > Metazoa > Chordata > Mammalia > Artiodactyla > Cervidae > Cervus > Cervus elaphus. The sequence goes on along the minus strand of NC_057848.1, from coordinate 42,170,024 downwards.
TGCGAAGAGCCAACTCATTGGAAGAGACCCTGATGCTGGGAAAAATTGACGGCAGGAGGAGAAGAGGGTGACAGAGAATGAGATGGTTAGATGGCATCACAGACTCAATGGATATGAGTTTGAGCAAACTCCAGGTGATAGTGAAGGACAGGGAAGGTTGGTGTGCTGCAGTCCATGGGGTTGCAAAGAGTCAGGCACAACTTAGTGAGTGAGCAACAAAAGCCAAGTAAAGCCATCCGTAAAAGTTAGCTGCCATTAGTACAGTGATTATTATTATAATTGTGCTTTGGGATTGTTAATCCCCAAGGTTTGTTCTTAAGAGCCCCCAGTGGGGCCTAGTAGTCATAAGAGGGCACCTTAGACATTGGCCAGGAGTACCCCACAGGCACAAACTCAATGTGGCCCCTTTTCTTTGGCTTTGAGAGTTTGACACCCATCTGTCCTGAGCAGGAGCAGAACCTATGACAGAATCAAGCATGTCCGTTCCATGTCAACAAGGATTTTGTTTTGTTTATTGCTGTAGACCCAGTGCCTAGAATGGGTGTGGCACATTGTACATGCTTAGCCAGTATTTGTTAAAGATAAATTTGGGGGTTCTGATACACATCAAGAGGATCATGGCAGGGGCCAGTGCCTCCAATTCAAGTATAACATGAACTCCTAACTGGAATCAACTAAATCAGTCTGCTGAAGCTCAAGGTAAAACCAAATGAACAATTTTTATCCCCTTCAGAAAACTAGTCATCCAGTTCTAACCAGGAATAGTTGTGTAGATTTTCTAATATTGCCAGAAAGTCAGTCTCAACAGGCTTAAGATAAGCAAACAACACAGTCAAGATTCCATCCAGACAATTCCTGGACAGAGAGAATGATAGAAATAAAGATTGTAGCCTGGATGCCAAGCCCAGAACATAACCCAAAGGCTCATCTCCCCAAGATATGGACTTCCAAAGACAAGAACAAAATCAAAACAAAGATCGGACTCAAATAAGATTTCTAGTTGGCATCAGTAGGACATAACACCAGGATTCTGGTTTTGAGCAAGGAAGCAATTTAAAGTTTCTGTCTTTGGGATTGGCAAAAATGTGCAGCAATCCAGAGGGTGAGCCCAGGCTATTTATTAGTCTTTGGTTTGAGTATGTACTAGAAGTGAAGACAAGGAAGTGGGAGATTCTTTCCTTGGCTCATTTTTCTTTTTTCCCACTTTGGGTTCTTAACCCTTCAACCTTTGAGCAACAGGTAATTTGGGGGAAGGCACACAAGTTTTTAACTTTTTCTTTCTCTACTCTTCCTTGACAGATCCCACTACTGCGTCCATGCCAACGCAGCATCAGCTCACATCTCATTCAATCTGACACCATCTTTAAGGATCTTGAAGAAATGTCTGTTGATTATGAGCCACTTAAGAAGAGTTCATCATACAATATCTTGACATGGGAGAAGGTGAGTGTTAGTTCCGGCTGAAGTTGCAGGTTAGGGGTGGCGGGTGCACAAGTCAGAGGCGTAATTTCTTCTTGCCTATCTTTTTTCCTGCTGTAGCTCAATACTAAGGGGATGTTTGGGGAAGGAGCTGCCATTTTTGGCTTTTAATTTGCCTGTTGGTTTACATTTTCTGCCCAATTCTAAAAACCAAATAATCAGCACTGTAATTTATAAGGTATGGGAGACAGTATTTCTGGAAAAAAAAAAGTTTGCAGATATTTTCAGTTCTTTCATGAAGAAAACTAATAGAGATTTTTATGGATGTAAAAAGCCTCTACAATTTCAAATGCCAAAAATCCCAAAGGTTAGGGCACATAGTATGGTTTGATAAACACATATCCATATGAAAAATCATTTGATATGAGATGGCATGTATGTGTATTTCATGCATCTAGCTTTGCCAGCCAACTGGCATGTATTTCATGTATTTCATGCATCTAGCTTTGCCATCAACTGGAAAATCAGTAGACTGTCCTCATTAACACTTCCATTCACAAACTATTGTGTGGTTAATTGGATTGGCTTTTTCTACATCAATCATGATGATCATATTATTTTTCCTTCATTCTTTTAATATGGTATATTACATTTGATTTTCATAATATATTATATAGTGATGTTCATATGTTAAACCTCCTAATTCTGGGATAAATCCCAGTTGCTCATCATGTATAATTGCCCTTAAAATGCTGTTGGATTTGGTTTGCTAGTATTTTGCATGTGTATTCATGAGGGATATAGGTTATAGCATTCATTTCTTGTGATGCCTTTATCTGGCTTTGGAGTCATGATAATGCTTGCCTTGTAGAGTCAGAAAGTATTCCCTCTTACATGTGTTTTGAATTATTTGTGAGGGATTGGTATTATTTAAAAGTTTGGTAGAATTCACCAGTGAAGCCATCTGGTCCTGTTTTTTTTAGTTGTTTCGAGGTTTTGATTACTGATTCAATCTGTTGCTATAGGTATATTCAGGTTTTCCATTTCTTTTTTATCCAATTTTAGTAATTCGGATATGTCTAGGAATTTACCCATTTCATTTAGGCTATCTATACAAGTATTCATAGTACTGTTTTATAATCCTTTTTATTTCTGTAATGTTGGTAGTAATTGTTCCCTTTCAATTCTGATTTTAATAATTTGTGTCTTATTTTTTTCTTAATCAATCTAGCTAAAGATTTGTCCATTTTGTTTTACTTTTCAAAGGATCAACTTTTGGTTTCATTGATTTTCCATATTGTTTTTCTATTCCCTATTTCATTATCTCTGCCTTAATCTCTATTATTTCCTTTCTCTTGGTAGCTTTGGGTTTAGTTTCATCTTTCTGGGTTCCTTAAGGTGGAACAATAGGGTAGTGATTTGAGAGCTTTCTTCTTTTTTTAACAAGCATATACAGCTATACATTTCTAAAGACTGTTTTTGCTGTACCACATAAGTTTATGTTGTGTTTTATTATTAATTCATGTCAAAGTATTTTCTAACTTTCCTTTTGATTTCTTCTTTGATCCATTCATTGCTTAAGGGTATGTTGTTTAGTTTCCACCTATCTGTGAATTTTCCAGTCTTCCTTCTGTTATTGATTGTATAGTTTTGTTCTGTTGTGATCAGAGAAGATATTTTGCATGGTTTCAATCTTTTTAAAATTTATTAAGACTTATTTTGTAGCCTAGCATATGGTTTATACAGGAGAATGTTCCATGTGCATTTCAGAAGAATACATATTATGCTCTTGTTGAATGGACTATTTTTTATATATATATATATATATGTTAAGTTTGCATTATTGTTTCAAGTCCTCTATTTCTTTATTGACCTTTTGTCTAGCTGTTTATTCATAATTGAAAGTGGGATACTGACATCTCTATTGTTGTATAACTGTCCATTTCCTCCTTCAGTTCTGTCAATTTTTGCTTCATGTATTCAGGAGTGGGTCTGTTGTTCTGTTTATGACTGTTCTATCTTCCTGATGGATTGACCCTTTTATCAATATATAATGTCCATCTTTGTCTCCTACAACAATTTTGACTTGAAATCTGTTTTGTTTGATTTTAGTATAGCCACCCCAGCTCTCTTTTGGTTATCATTTTCTTGGAATCCCTTTAATCATTGTTTCACTTTCAACTTGTTTGTGTTTTTAGATCTAAAGCGAGTCTCTTGTAGACAGCATACAAATAGATCATGTTTTAAAAATTCATCTTGCTAATTTCTGCCTTTTGATTGGAGAGTTTAATTTACATTCACAGCAATTACTAATAATGAAGGACTTCTGCCATTTAGCTCTTTATTGTACCTCGGTTCTTCCATTACTACCTTCTTTTGGATTTTTTAAAAATTTATTTATTTTAATTGGAGGCTAATTACTTTACAATATTGTAGTGGTTTTTGCCATACATTGACATGAATCAGCCATGGGTGTACATGTGTTCCCCATCCTGAGCCCCCTTCCCACCTCCCTCTCCATCCCATCCCTCTGGGTCATCCCAGTGCACCAGCCCTGAGCACCCTGTCTCATGCATTGAACCTGGACTGGTGATCTGTTTCACATATGATAATACACATGTTTCAGTGCTATTTTCTCAGATCATCCCACCCTCGCCTTTTCCCACAGAGTCCAAAAGTCTGTTTTATGCATCTATGTCTCTTTTGCTGTCTCACATATAGGGTTATCATTACCATCTTTCTAAATTCCATATATATGTGTTAATATACTGTATTGTTGATTTTCTTTCTGACTTACTTCACTCTGTATAATAAGCTCCAGTTTCATCCACCTCATTAGAACTGATTCAAATGAATTCTTTTTAATGGCTGAGTAATATTCCATTCTGTATATGTACCACAGCTTTCTTATCCATTAGTCTACTGATGGACATCTAGGTTGCTTCCATGTCCTGGCTATTATAAACAGTGCTGCAATGAGTATTGGGGTACACATGTCTCTTTCAATTCTGGTTTCCTCAGTGTGTATACCCAGGAGTGGGATTGCTGGGTCATATGGCAGCTCTATTTCCAGTTTTTTAAAGGAATCTCCACACTGTTCTCCATAGCGGCTGTACTAGTTTGCATTCCCACCAACAGTGTAAGAGGGTTCCCTTTTCTCCAAACCCTCTCCAGCATTTATTGCTTGTAGATTTTTGGATAGCAGCCATTCTGACCGGAGTGAAATGGTACCTCATTGTGTTTTGATTTGCATTTCTCTGATAATGAGTGATGTTGAGCATCTTTTCTTGTGTTTGTTAGCCATCTGTATGTCTTCTTTGGAGAAATGTCTGTTTAGTTCTTTGGTGCATTTTTTGATTGAGTCGTTTATTTTTCTGGAATTGAGCTGCAGGAGTTGCTGGTATATTTTTGAGATTAATTCTTTGTCAGTTGCTTCATTTGCTATTATTTTCTCCCATTATAAAGGTTGTCTTTTCACCTTGCTTATAGTTTACTTCGTTGTGTAAAAGCTTTTAAGTTTAATTAGGTCCCATTTGTTTATTTTTGGTTTTATTTCCATTACTCTGGGAGGTGGGTCATAGAGGATCCTGTGTTTTGCAAATGTTTTCCTCTAGGAGTTTTATAGTTTCTGGTCTTACATTTAGATCTTTAATCCATTTTGAGTTTATTTTTGTGTATGGTGTTAGAAAGTGTTCTAGTTTCATTCTTTTACAAGTGGTTGACCAGTTTCCCAGCACCACTTGTTAAAGAGATTGTCTTTTTTCCATTGTATATTCTTGTCTCCTTTGTCAAAGATAAGGTGTCCATAGGTGCGTGGACTTATCTCTGGGCTTTCTAATTTGTTCCATTGATCTATATTTCTATCTTTGTGCCAGTACCATACTGTCTTGATGACTGTGGCTTTGTAGTAGAGTCTGAAGTCAGGCAGGTTGATTCCTCCAGTTCCGTTCTTCTTTCTCAAGATTGCTTTGGCTATTCGAGGTTTTTTGTATTTCCATACAAATTGTGAAATTGTTTGCTCTAGTCCTGTGAAAAATACCGTTGGTAGTTTGATAGGGATTGCACTGAAGCTATAGATTGCTTTGGGTAGTATACTCATTTTCACTGTATTGATTCTTCCAATCCATGAACATGGTATATTTCTCCATCTATTTGTGTCCTCTTTGATTTCTTTTGTCAGTGTTTTATAGTTTTATATATATAGGTCTTTTGTTTCTTTAGGTAGATATATTCCTAAGTATTTTATTCTGTTCATTGCAATTGTAAATGGAATTGTTTTCTTAATTTCTCTTTTCGTTTTCTCATTGTTAGTGTATAGGAATACAAGGGCTTTCTGTGTGTTAATTTTATATCCTGAAACTTTACTATATTCATTGATTAGCTCTAGTAATTTTCTGGTGGAGTCTTTAGGGTTTTCTAAGTAGAGGATCATGTCATCTGCAAACAGCGAGAGTTTTACTTCTTTTTTTCCCAATCTGGATTCCTTTTATTTCTTTTTCTGCGCTGACTGCTGTAGCCAAAGCTTCCAAAACTATGTTTTGGAATATTGGTGGTGAGCGTGGGCACCCTTGTCTTGTTCCTGACTTTAGGGGAGAGGCTTTCAATTTTTCACCATTGAGGATAATGTTTGCTGTGGATTTGTCATATATAGCCTTTATTATGTTGAGGTACATTCCTTCTATTCCTGCTTTCTGGAGGTTTTTTTTTTTTTATCATAAATGGATGTTGAATTTTGTCAAAGGCTTTCTCTGCATCTATTGAGATAATCATACGGTTTTTATCTTTCAATTTGTTAATATGGTGTATTACATTGATTGACTTGCAGATATTAAAGAACCCTTGCGTCCCTGGGATAAAGACCACTTGGTCATGGTGTATGATTTTTTTAATATGTTGTTGGATTCTGTTTGCTATAATTTTGTTAAGGATTTTTGCATCTATGCTCATCAGTAATATTGGCCTGTAGTTTTCTTTTTTGTGGCATCTTTGTCTGGTTTTGGTATTAGGGTGATGGTGGCCTCATAGAACGAGTTTGAAAGTTTACCTTCCTCTGCAATTTTCTGGAAGAGTTTGAGTAAGATAAGTGTTAGCTCTTCTCTAAATTTTTTGTAGAATTCAGCTGTGAAGCCATCTGGTCCTGGGCTTTTGTTTGCTGGACGATTTCTGATTACAGTTTCAATTTTCATGCTTGTGATGAGTCTGTTAAGATCTTATATTTCTTCCTGGTTCAGTTTTGGAAAGTTGTACTTTTCTAAGAATTTGTCCATTTCTTCCAAGTTGTCCATTTTATTGGCATATAGCTACTGGTAGTAGTCTCTTATGATCCTTTGTATTTCTGTGTTGTCTGTTGTGATCTTTCCATTTTCATTTCTAATTTTGTTGATTTGCTTCCTCTCCCTTTGTTTCTTGATGAGTCTGGCTAATGGTTTCTCTATTTTATTTATCTTCTCAAAGAACCAGCTTTTAGCTTTGTTGATTTTTGCTATGGTCTCTTTAGTTTCTTTTGCATTTATTTCTGCCCTAATTTTTAAGATTTCTTTCCTTCTACTAACACTGGGGTTCTTAATTTCTTCCTTTTCTAATTGCTTTAGGTGTAGAGTTAGGTTATTTATTTGACTTTTTTCTTGTTTCTTGAGGTAAGCCTGTATTGCTATGAGCCTTCCCCTTAGCAGTGCTTTTACAGTGTCCCATAGGTTTTGGGTTGTTGTGTTTTCATTTTCATTCATTTCTATGCATATTTTGATTTCTTTTATGATTTCTTCTGTGATTTGTTGGTTATTCAGAAGCGTGTTGTTCAACCTGCATATGTTGGGATTTTTAATAGTTTTTTTTTTTTTCCTGTAATTGACATCTAATCTTACTGCATTGTGGTCAGAAAAGATGCTTGGAATAATTTTAATTTTTTTGAGCTTACCAAGGCTAGATTTATGGCCCAGGTTGTGATCTATCCTGGAGAAGGTTCCGTGAGTACTTGAGAAAAAGGTGAAGTTGATTGTTTTGGGGTGAAATGTCCTATAGATATCAATTAGGTCTAACTGGTCCATTTTATCATTTAAAGTTTGTGTTTCCTTGTTAATTTTCTGTTTAGTTGATCTATCCAAAGGTATGAGTGGGTTATTAAAGTCTCCCACTATTATTGTGTTATTGTTAATTTCCCCTTTCATATTCGTTAGCATTTGCCTTACATATTGTGGTGCTCCTATGTTGGGTGCATATATATTTATAATTGATATATCTTCTTCTTGGATTGATCCTTTGATCATTATGTAGTGTCCTTCTTTGTCTCTTTTCACATCCTTTATTTTAAAGTCTATTTTATCTGATATGAGTATTGCTACTCCTGCTTTCTTTTGGTTTCCATTTGCGTGAAATATTTTTTTCCAGCCCTTCACTTTCAGTCTGTATGTGTCCCTTGTTTTGAGGTGGGTCTCCTGTAGACAGCATATATAAGGGTCTTGTTTTTGTGTCCATTCAGCCAGTCTTTGTCTTTTGGTTGGGGCATTCAACCCATTTACGTTTAAGGTAATCATTGATAAGTATGATCCCATTGCCATTTTCTTTGTTCTTTGGGTTCGAGTTTATACACCCTTTCTGTGTTTCCTGTCTAGAGAAGATCCTTTAGCATCTGTTGGAGAGCTGGTTTGGTGGTGCTGAATTCTCTAAGCTTTTGCTTGTCTGTAAAGCTTTTGATTTGTCCTTCATGTTTGAATGAGATCCTTGCTGGGTACAGTAATCTGGGTTGTAGGTTTTTCTCTTTCATCACTTTAAGTATGTCCTGCCATTCCCTTCTGGCCTGAAGAGTTTCTATTGAAAGAACAGCTGCTATCCTTATGGGAATCCCCTTGTGTGTTATTTGTTGTTTCTCCCTTGCTGCTTTTAATATTTGTTCTTTGTGTTTGATCTTTGTTAATTTGATTAATATGTGTCTTGGGGTGTTTTGCCTTGGGTTTATCCTGTTTGGGACTCTCTGGGTTTCTTGGACTTGGGTGGCTATTTCTTTCCCCATTTTAGGGAGGTTTTCAACTATTATCTCCTCGAGTATTTTCTCATGGCCTTTCTTTTTGTCTTCTTCTTCTGGGACTCCTATGATTCAAATGTTGGGGCATTTAACATTGTCCCAGAGGTCCCTGAGGTTGTCCTCATTTCTTTTAATTCTTTTTTCTTTTTTCCTCTCTGCTTCATTTATTTCTACCATTATATCTTCTACCTCACTTATCCTATCTTCTGCCTCAGTTGTTCTACTGTTGGTTCCCTCTAGAGTGTTTTTTTAATCTCATTTATTGCATTATTCATTATTTATTGACTATTTTTTGTTTCTTCTAAGTCCTTGTTAAACATTTCTTGCCTCTTCTCAATGCTTGTCTCCAGGCTATTTATCTGTAACTCCATTTTGTTTTCTAGACTTTGGATCATTTTTACTCTCATTATTCTGAATTCTTTTTCAGGTAGACTCCCTATCTCCTCCTATTTTGTTTGGTTTGGTGGGCATTTATCATGTTCCTTTACCCGTTGAGCATTTCTCTGCATTTCTCTTTTCATCTTGTTTAGATTGCTGTGTTTGGGGTGGCCTTTCTGTATTCTGGCAGTTTGTGGTTCCTTTTTATTGTAGAGGTTCCTCCCTGTGGGTGGGGTTGGACGAGTGGCTTGTCAAGGTTTCCTGGTTAGGGAAGCTTGCTTTGGTGTTCTAGTGGGTGGAGCTGGATTTCTTCTCTCTGGAGTGCAATGAAGTGTCCAGTAGTGAGTTTTGAGATGTCTATGGGTTTGGTGTGATTTTGGGCAGCCTGTATATTGAAGCTCAGGGCTATGTTCCTGCGTTGCTGGAGAATTTGCATGGTATGTCTTGCTCTGGAACTTGTTGGCTCTTGGGTGATGCTTGGTTTCAGTGTAGGTATGGAGGCTTTTGGATGATCTCTTATTGATTAATGTTCCCTGGAGTCGGGAATTCTCTGGTGTTCTCAGGTTTTGGGCTTAAGCCTCCTGCCTCTGGTTGGCAGTCTTATTCTTCCAGTAGCCTCAAGACTTCTCCATCCATATAGTACCAATGATAAAACATCTAGGTTAATGGTGAAAAGATTCTCCACAGTGAGGACACCCAGAGAGGTTCACAGTTACATGGAGAAGAGAAGAGGGAGGAAGGAGATAGAGGTGACCAGGTGAAGAAGAGGGGGAATCAAAAGGGGAGAGAGCAGTCTAGCCAGTAATCAATTCCCTATGTGCTCTCCACAGTCTGGAACCCTCAGAGAGGTTCATGGATTACATAGAGAAGAGAAGAGGGAGGAAGGCGATAGAGGTGACCAGGAGGACAAAGGGGGAATCAAAAGGAGAGAGACAGATCCAGGCAGTAATCAGTTCCCTAAGTGTTCTCCAAAGCCCAGAACACACACAGTTTCACAGAGTTGGGTAGAGAAGAGAAGGGGGAGAGGGGAGATAGAGGTGACCTGGGGAAGAAAAAGGAGAGTCAAGAGGGGGAGAGAGTAATCGAGCCAGTAATCACACTCCTAAGTAAAAATGGGTACGGAAGATTGGATTCTTAAAGGTACAACATTGATAACAAATACCAAAAAGCAAGGATTAAAAATCTAGAGTAGAGGTTAGACTCTCCAAAATACAATATTAAAAAACAAAAACAAAACAAAGTCATAAAAATTATAAAAAATATATATGAAGTTTGCTTTAAAAATAGGGTCTTTTTTGCAAGGTAATAGTAGGTTATAAAAATGAAAATTAAATGAGTAATAGAGGACTTAAATTTTTTTTTAAATTAAAAAATGATAATAGTAAAATTATATCTAGGAATTTCTCTGGAGCTGTTGTGGGCAGTGTGGGGTCAGTTCAGTTTCAGATAGTTCCTTGTTCCAGCTTATACTTCTCAAGATCTATAGGCCCCTTCCAATATAGTCGGTGCTAACTACAGGGTTTTAATCTGTTGCACCTGTCACTTCCAAAGCGGTTCCCCCTGTTTATTTTGGCTTCTTCTGTTTGACAGGTCTCTTCAGTGTCTAATTTCCACCCTGACACAAGGGGGTGAAGGTGGTCACTTATTTAGGCTCATTTGTTCAGTCGTGCTGTGGGGAGGGAGGAACACTGCGAGCAAATATCACTGGCGTGTGTGGGGAGTGCTCACAGTGTCTGGGCCACACTGGGTTTGCCCCGGCTCACGGGTGTGTGCTTTCCCAGTCTACACTGCTCAGGCTCCAGGTTGCTCTGCAGGGGAACTGTCTAAAGTGGGCCCTGGGTTGTGTGCACTTCCCAGGTCTAAGCCGCACAGGTTCAGGTTCTTGGGCACTCCACAAAGGCACAGACTTGGTTGGGCCTGCGTTTTGTGCCCTTCCCAGGTCCAAGCAACTCAGGCGACCAGGTGCTTGGTGAGTGCACTCTCCCTAAGTGGGGAGGTACGTCTTATCGCCTCCCCCAGCCTAGCCGCTCAGTTTCCTGGGTGCACCGTCTCAGGTGTGTTGTGTGTCTTTTCTGGGAGCTGATCTCTGGCTGCAACCTCCAGGCGGATGTCAACTGTCCAGAATCCCAGGAAGTCTTGGTTAGCAGCTGGGAGCCTGCTCGTAGTTTGGTAGAGAATGCCGTCTCTGGGGCCAAGTTTGCCCCTCGCCTTCCTGCTCTTGCTGCCCCCTGCCTGCCTCCCTGCCTCTAGTGGGGGATGGGCCAGTCCGCAGCCAGCTAGCTCTCCTCTGGTATTTGCTTAGTCCTTTATTCTGTGAGTGGGCCCGGCAGTGCCTTAGGTTAGGGCTTTTCGCAAGATAGCTCTGTCTCTCTCTCTCTCTTTTTTCCTCTCTCTCTCTGACTATCCCAAAGTTTGGGTTGCTATTTCACGTTAGCTCCCTCAGATTGCCCTCAGGGCATTCAGGCCCAGTCCTTACCCTAAGCAATGCAGCCCGTGCCTCCCTGTTCAGCCCCCTGCTTGCTGGTGGTGGATGCGAGCGTCTGGACTACTTCTCTGCTGGGAGTTGCCGTTAGGCACATAATCTGTGGGTTTTATTTATTTATTTTTTTATGTTTTCCTCTCAGGTATGTTGCCCTCTAAGATTCCAAAACTCCCCACAGACCCGCTGGTGAGAGAGTGTCCTGGTGTTTGGAAACTTCTCCTCTTTTAAGACTCCCTTCCTGGGATGGGTCTCCATTCCTAACTCTTTTGTCTCTCTTTTTATCTTTTATGTTTTGTCCTACTTCCTTTCGAAGACAATGGGCTGCCTTTCTGGGTGCCTGATGTCCTCTGCCAGCGTTCAGAAGTTGTTTTGTGGAATTTGCTCAGCGTTCAAATGTTCTTTTGATGAATTTGTGGGGGAGAAAGTGGTCTCCCCGTCCTATTGCTCTGCCATCGTTGGACTGCCCTCCCTTATTTTGGATTTAATTTAAAAAGTTTTAGTGTACTGTTTTCATTCCCTTCTCATTTCCTTTTTTATATATTTTTAAGTTATTTTCTTAGTGGTTACCTTGGGGATTCCACTTAAGAAAATCAACATTTTAAAACATGTCGTTTTCTCTTTCTTTTAATTTGAGTAGGCTAACTATATATTTTATAGATTAATGAATAGAATTAAACTATTTATAGTCAACATTTCCTAACATCAGTCTAAACATTTGTCCTGCTTAATGTAGTAAACTCTCTATTAGTAAATTCAAGAATTGAGTCAAGTTGTTATAGGTTAAATATTGGGCTTACAGGCAGAAATTCTAATCTTTGATGTTCTCCCAAGCATGAGAGTTTCTTGGCTATTTCTGCTAAGTTATTGCCCTGGTTTATTAGTTCAGGAGGGTGAATACAAGGAGCGGGCATGTGGCAGCAACAGTAGCAATAGCAGCAGCAGTAGCATCCCATGAAGGAGCTTTAATCACCATCCCAAGCAGATGTGCTGGCCTGGATGCTTCTCTGAGCTTCTCATAAATTATGACATCCCAGTCTCTTATATCCCCAAAGGCCTCCCCACAAACCCAGCTCCGACTGCCTTCTCACTAAGCATCAGGTAGGGAGCTAGGCAGAAAACCAAATCAAATAGAGAAGTCAGACTAAAAGATGACCAAATCTCTATCCTTTCAAAGAGTCTGCCTGCAATACAGGAGAGCTGGGTTCAATCCCTGGGTTGGGAAGATCCCCTGGAGAAGGAAATGGCAACCCATTCCAGTATTCTTGCCTGGATAATTCCATGGACAGAGGAGCCTTGTGTGCTACAGTCCATGGGGTCACAAAGAGTCGGACACGACTGAGTGACCAACACACACTACCCTCTCCGAGTCTTTCCAAGTTTGCTGTTTCCTTCTTTCTTTTCTGAGCTGCTGCCTCCTACTGGTGACACAGGGAAATACATGTTATCTCTCAAGGACCCAAAGCTTACTTTTTCCTCCAAAATCCCTGGGGCAGAATGGGAAGGACTTCCTTAAGGCCTTGTTGTCTAAGACTACTTATTCCACACTTCCTTGGGTAAAGAGTTGTGTGCCTTGTCCCTTTCAGTTCCAGTTTAGCAAACCCCCCTGTTTCTTCCCCATCCTCGGACCAGAGGATCCTCCTACTTAGAGCTTCCCTGACCCCTGCTACCTTCCCAACCTGGTTCATCTTCATCAATGAGTCAACTTCATATTCACCAATGAGTCTGTAGAATATTTTTCCTCAATATGGCTTTTTATGGAGAAAAACAATTGTATGGAAAAGAAGTCATGCATTTTCATTCTTGAGAAAGAGCTGTATCCGTTATTTTGGTGCTTAAAGCTCGAGCTGATTAAATGCCTAGACTTTAGTCCCATTGCAGGATAAATGTTGCTAACATTTAACATGGTGGGTGTTAAGTAGCTTCCAGTTATTCCACTGTATTGGCCAATGAAGAGTTCATTTAGATTGCTGAAAGGTTCTCCCCTTATCATGTTTCTTGCTTTGCCCATGATGGCTTACTTCATAATTCACCATTATTATTTACAAATAGGTCTCCAAAGCCCAGAACAATATTCTTAAAAATCCTTTGATATATCAGAAGAGAGCATAATGCCCACTTCCCCATTGCTGCATAGAAATTTGTAGCTTACAAAGTTATTTTGCATAGATATAGGTGCATTTCATTTTCTCAAAAACTCTGAAATGTAGATAGGGAAGATACTATTATTCCCATTTTGGGTGGAAAAAACAGGTTCAGAGAGGTGAAATGACTTGACCAAGGCCACAGTGCCAATCAGAGATACAGCTGAGACTCAGACTGAGGATTCCTCCCCAAATTCATACCAGTTTTCACTCAGCCATGTGGACTCTAGCAGTTCTCTAAATTTGGACAACCAATGCCCACCAATAACAATAGCAACTAATGCTTGCTCAGACTTTCCTGTGTAAAAGGCACTTCACATGTATCATTTCATCTAATTTTAAAAACAGCACACTAAAGTGTATATTATTATTATCCCTATATTAAAGACATAGAAACTGAGGCTCAAAGAGGTTAAGTAACTTGTCCGAGCTCAAACAGTTTTAAAAATGGCTTGGCTAAGACCTCAAATTCAGGCCTCTGACTCCAAAGTTCATGTTCTTATTCTCTATACCAAAGAAATTAGGGAGCTTTAGCTAGCAGGGAGCTCCATGGGATATGTGAAATTCTACCTCCTACAACTTTCAGGATGGCAAAATGGCACAACACCTTTTATGAAACAGAAATTCTGAGTGAAGTTGCAGTTGCACAGGAATTCGCAGGAATGAGCACACAATGCACTTTGACACACTTGGGAAATTAAAGTCTTAATAGCCAGTCATATCCTGTGCCAGCATACCATGGCAGAGAAGTCTCCTACTGAGAACCACTTTTCCCACCAAGAGCTGCTGCTTCTTCTGGAGTTGTTCCAAAGACTACTTGCCTTGGGAGCTTTCAGCTGAATGGCTCACACAGAACCTAGCTCCCTAGCATGCCAGTGTCAGAACCTCCCAGATAGTTTCAGAGTGAGCTTTTTTCCTAAAGTGACAGCATTTCAGGCCAAAGGCTTGATAAAATCTGGCCTAAATAGCCACCAGGTAATGCCATTATTTAAGACACAACAATTGGGAACAGATAAGCTATCTCCTGCACACACTGAATCTAGAAATTGCTAGAATTTTGCTGAGCTTGATTTGTTTGATATTCCAAGAAGCAGCCAAACTGCTCTCTATCCCCACTCAAGTGTTTCGTATCAATAGTTAAAAGAAAATGGGAAAACCCTGGCACCATACAACAGACAAAGAAACCATCAAAAGGATGATCAAAAGGGTGCATGTTTGATTGAAGTATTTTATACAGGGTCAAGAAACATGACAGAAAGGGGAAAGGAGCTAAAATGTGTTTTAATTGTTCAAAGAGCACTCCTTACAGCGTATCACTGTCCAGCACCCCCCCAACCAGTACTGAAGGATCCTCTCCCCTGCCCTAAGTCCTGACCCAGGTTCCTTCCCCAGGAAGGTTCTGGGTTAGTAGCCGCCAGGCCTGGCACATCTCTCAGATGTTGAGGTGAAAGGAGCTCATTTCATTCCAGCTGTTAATCAGAAGCTGTCTGTGCTAACTCCCCTCTAAATCACAGGCGAAGAAATGAAAACGTCTTGGCCTTCCTGAATAATATACACCTTGAGTGTGTTGGCTCTCAGAGTGCAGGGAGGGAGGAGTGGGGTTGCAGTAGGGTTGGCGAAGGAAAAATAGAGGAAGGAGTCCCATTTCCTGCACTTGCTTTTCTTTCAGAAACCTGCCAGGAAAGGATTCAGTTTGTTTTTCCTGGGTAGCCTGGAAAATTCTGTGGTTGATTCCTGCGGTAACTTGTCTAGGTTTCTCCTGACTAATATGGCTGGAGGAAAAAGCAGGGCCTAAGAAGGAACCCTGCTTCCCAGAGGGAACAGATATGGGTGCCTCCTGTTCTAAGGCACCTGATGTGGTTATTTAGGAGCTTTCTGTGCTTCTGTTTGAAAATAGGAGCCTTTCTCTTCATGGCAGAGGACTAGACAGTGATTCACAACTCTAGCCCCCAGAAGACTCACTTGGAGAACCTGTTAAGCCTATTCTAAGGCCCCCTCCCCTGATAGTATTATTCATCAGATCTTAATGTGTCTGTAAAAGTGCTTTTTTAGCACTCACTCCAGGTGATTCTGATACTGGGGTGGGGATTCCCAGACCATATTTTGAGAAATATTGCCCAGAATTCCTAAGAGTTTATTTGAATAGTTTATTTAATTCACTGGTGAGTTTAAGGGAAGTTGTAAAATATATACAACTTACATACTCTAAACCCAACCACAGAGATGCTCTTAGGCCTGTTTTGAATCACATGCCTGAGCTTGAGTGCCATAATCAGGTGGAGATGATGCTTGATGGCTTCACAGTCTCATTTTTAGTCCAGGTTTGAGGGCAGCTGTGGGCCTGTGTATAGACTGAATGCTCAAATATTCCTTAATGACAGTCCATCAGGCATAAGGAGACTAGTGGCCATTATTAAGTTTGATGGACTCTTGGCTTAGGCTGTGATTGGGAACAGATAAGCTATCTCCTGCATACATTCAATCTAGTAATTGCTAGAATTTTGCTGAGCCCGATTTGTTTGTTATGCTATAGAATGTGTTTCATGAAATGGTGCTTATATCTATAGTGTTATGCCACAAAATTTGGGATGACAACTGAATTGAACATGTTTCTTTATTAAGTGTGTATTTACTTGCTGAATAGGCATCTTATGTTAGTTTTCATGCAAAGTAGGTTACATGGTATCCTCTAGAATACCGTGACATCCTCTAGCAACTCTTATTTCTAGATCCACAGACTGCTGAGACTTTTTCCATCTATATTTGGCTGGAACTAGTGGGTCTCAGAAAAAATAACTAAAATGATACAGAGAACAGAGCAGCTTTTTCTGACGACCTCTCAGAAGGTCAACGTCTCTTTGGAGCTTTTAACATAATTAATTCACCCTGTCAACAAACATTTATTGAGCAACTACTGTGTACTAAGCACAGTTGTAGGTGTTAGGAATACAGTAGTAAATAAAACAGATGAAATCTCTTCTTTAATGGAGTTTATATTGCAGTGGGGGGCATGATATCGACAATAAACAAGAAAAATAGGCAAAATATACAGTATGTTAGGCAGTGATAAAGTGCCAAGGAGGAAAAAAATAATCCAGGGAGGGGGATTGTGAAGTGTCAGGTAGAAGGCTAACATTTCAAATAAGTTGGCTGGGGAAAGTGTCACTGAGAAGGTGGCTTTTGTATCCAGACCTGAAGGGAGTGAGTGAGCTAACAGGGACATGGGGGAGGAGCAGAAACAGCAAGTGAAAATGCCTTGAGGGAAGAGTATGCAAGGAATGTTTGAGGAACAGCAAACCAGCATTGGGTCTGGAACAGAAAGTGGTAAAAGCCACAGTCAGAGAGGCAGTGGAGAGACAGATCACGTGAAGTTAGTGGGGGCATAGATGTTGTCATCCAGTCCCCAAAGACCAGAACGCTAAGACCACTCTGAAGCATGAAAAAAGAAATATTCAGAACAATAAAACAAGAGCCACTAGTCTGTATACTGAGTATTAAGTTCATAATTCCAAGAGATAACACAAGCTAAAGATAAATTAATAGTATCAGGATGAGGTGTTCCATAAATTCATGGATGGCAGTTACCTAAAGAAGTTATAAAAGGCTTGGGACCACTCTATATTTTGTGTGATGGGCCCCACAAAGATAACTGTATCATTCCGCTCCCTTTCCTAGAATCAACAAGAGGATGGTGAGCTGAATGTATCATCAGTCTGACCCGCTAGCTATGTTAAGTCCCCAGGCGTTGGAATCACAGGCCATAAAAGAACCATATTGGGAGCTAAGATAGTAACTAAGGTTACCACTGGAGCAACATATAATGGTCCAGGGGAAATGTGAAGGGATGTGAAGGCTGCAAATACCCTAGCACTGCATAAAGCTAGTTTGGGAAGAACTAGTGAGTAAACACACATGGAAGTTCCGTCTATCTGCTAAACTGCATCATTTGCCATTGACATCCAGGAGAGAGAGGGGTCATCACCTTGCCTTCAAAGGGGCTTCTGCTAGCACAAATACTTGGAACTTCTTAGAAATAAGAAGGTGCTCTGGTGTGTCTCCTCAAGGTGTAGTAAAAGCCATGTCAAGAAGCCTGGAGCTGTAAAGCAATTATCCTTCAATTAAAAAAAATTAATTAATCAAAAGAAAGGAAGCCCGGAGGAGACTATTTTGAAAATCCTACAGAGAAAGCCAACTAGGAGCCCCCAGGCCAGATAGTTTAAAGGTATAGAGGCCAGCCATAGCGAGGACAAGGCGACAGGCTCCATCCCCACCCTGTTGGTGGTGGCGCACTCCATCCCTCTGGGCGCTGCCATCAGCCTTGCATCCAGAAACCATAAATATAAGGTAGTGTACTGTTTGTGCAAATGCAGCTTTCAGAAAAACCCTCTTCCAACCAGATTTCTTCCTTCCTCCAAGCACTCCTATGGAGAAATCGCTGAGCCCTAATGGGTTTTACTGACATAGATTGTGCCTCTTACCCCAGTCAGCCCCTTCTGTTAATATAAGAGGGGTACAGGACAAGAGAACATGCAAAACCTCTGACTTTGTGAATGCTGTATAATCGTGGGGTTCCTATCCTGAGGGCAAAGGAGAGCTCCTGAATGCATTCTAAGCAGGGGAGCAACCTGAACATCTTGTTTCTTGTTTTCACCTGCAAGGGAACCAGTTGAAATTGTGCACCTTGCCTCCAATGAGTCCATTGACCAGAAGCTTGACTCTAGCTGTAGGAAAAAGGGACAGCAGATCGTGAAGGAGTTCTCTAGGAATATTTCTTCAGCCAGAGGAATTTTTAACTTTGAGACCAAGGCCAGCATGCAAAGCTGATTCATTTCTCTTTTCCTACTCTCTCCAGAGTGCCTTTGAGCCCTCGTCTGGACTGGTTCGCTCACAGTCCTTGATCACGTTTGCCATGCCCTCCTTGTCCAGCAGCACCCGATTGCCTGTTGGCTTCAACACCCCAGCCACCACCCAGAGCTGTTTGGATTCCTCAGCTGCTCGACACAAGATGGGTTTAAATCCCCGGAAACAAAAGAGCATCCAGGTGACTGTAAGTCCTTTAGGAGGCCTGAGAATACACTCCCATATAAGAAAATATGAGTTCCAGGAGTTCCCTGGTGGTTAGGATTCCAGGCTTTCATTGCTGTGGCCTGGGCTCAATCTGAAGTCAGGGAAGCAGAACCTGCAAGCTGTGCTCATGCCCCACCCTCCAAAAAGATGAGTTCCAACCTTTGCAGACTGCTCCTAGGAAAGTGGTATGGTTTGAGGGATCCATACCCTAAGTAGGGATGGTAAAGTCAAGGACACTGTCCCAGGTTTGACAGCCCCGGAGAGAGGTGAGCACACTTGTGTCTAGTGCCTGGGATGTCTACTGTAGATGGAACTTACATAAAAGGGATAGAAGAAAGCAGAAACAGTGACCTAGCTCTTAAGAAATTGCTTACTGGCCTTAGTATCTGGGAATTCACTCAGTGCTCTTTGTAGAAGATATTCAATCATAGCCCAGATCAGGATTCTTTTTAATTATGAATCAGATAAGACCCATAAGTTACAATTGGCAGCACTGTTCCACTTATTTGGAGGTCAGGCTTCCAGCAATGCCAAGCATTCAGAACTCAGCTATTAACCCCTCCAAAGACCTCTCCGTGTCACATACAGGTCACCAAGTTCTTATGCTTTCTAGCACACTTAGGTAAGCCAATTATGTTTAAAACATAGCCACAGACCAGAATCAGATCTGATACCAAAGAGAAGTGACAGTTGATAGCAGAAAGAAATGACACAAACTATCTGGGGCCATTTAGTATAGGGATCAAGAACTTTGCCCACCTGTATCAGGGCCACACTGTATCAGCATCCAGTGTAATAGGACATGTTCACTACTCATCCAAATCATCAAGAAAAGTTGGACTATATTCCCTGATCTGTGTTTAGGAAGATAGGGAAGCAATTCCTTTGAAAAAGATTTTTTTTTTTACTAAAAACTGAGAATTAAACCAAGAACTTCCAGATGTACAAGCTAGATTTAGAAAAGGCAGAGTAACTAGAGATCAAATTGCTAACATCCATTGGATCATTGAAAAAGCAAGGGAATTCCAGAAAAACATCTTCTGCTTCATTGACTGCAAAAGCCTTTGACTGTGCAAATCACAACAAACTGTGGAAAATTCTTAAAGAGATGGGAATACCAGATTACCTTACCCGCCTCATGAGAAATCTGTATGCAGGTTAAGAAGCAACAGTTAGAACCAGACATGGAACAATGGACTGGTTCAAAATTGGGAAAGAAGTACATCAAGGCTATATTGTCACCCTGCTTATTTAACTTATATGTAGAGTACATCATGCGAAATGCTGGGCTAGATGAATCACAAGCTGGAATCAAGATTGCTGGGAGATATACATATCTATGGCTGATTCATGTTGATGTTTGGCAGAAACCAACACAATTCTGTAAAGCAATTATCCTTCAATTAAAAATAAATAACATTTAAAAAAAAAAAAAAAAGGTTGCCAGGAAAAATACCAACAACCTCAGATATGCAGATGATACCTGCTAAGGGCAGAAAGCAAAGAGGAACTAAACAGCCTCTTTGACAAAGGTGAAAGAGGAGAGTGAAAAAGCTAGCTTAAAATTCAACATTCAAAAAACTAAGATCATGTCATTCGGTCCCATCGGCATTTCCCTTCATGGCAAATAATGGGGAAAAAATGGAAACGGTGGCAGATTTTATTTTCTTGGGCTCCAAAATCACTGTGGTGAGTGACTGCAGCCATGAAATTAAAATGGAAAGATCCTTGGTTCAAGCTATGACAAACCTAGACAGCATATTAGAAAGCAGAGATATCACTTTGCTGACAAAAGTCCATATAGTCAAAGCTAAGGTTTTTTCCAGTAGTCATGTACAGATGTAAGAGTTGAACCATTAAAAAGGCTGAATACCAAAGAATTGATGCTTTCGAAATGTGGTGCTGGAGAAGACTCTTGAGAGTCCCTTGGACAGCAAGAAGATCAAACCAATCCTAAAGGAAATCAACTCTGATTATTCATTGGAAAGACTGATGCTGAAGTTGAAGCTCCAATACTTTGGCCACCTGATATAAAGAGCCGACTCATTGGAAAAGGCCCTGATGCTGGGAAAGACTGAGGGCAAGAGGAGAAGGGGGTGACAGAGGATGAGATCGTTGGATGGCATCACCAACTCAATAAACATGAGTTTGAGCAAACTCTAGGAGATAGTGAATGACAGAGGAGCCTGGCACGCTACAGTCCATGGGGTCACAAAGAGTCAGACACGACTTAGTTACTGAATGACAACAACAAAGAATTTTAAAAATTTGGTATTTTAAATAATGTGTCAGTTAGCTGGAAGATTCACTTGGCTGAGTCTTTAGCCTCAGTAACTCTGGGCTATAAGTAAAGGGCTATAAATCAGAGATGGAGGAGATGAAAAGATTTCATAGTTACAGGCATTTTACTGGGAAGGACATTAAAGCACAAATAGATGTCCAAGGTCAAACACTCTGGTAATGGCAGAAGTAGGACCAGAACCCCATCTTCTGACTTCCAGTTCAGTTCTCTTTTCACCCCCATCATGTTGCCCCTAGCTTAACCATTGCAGTTTTGCTTTAGAAAGAAAATAAAGTATAAGATCAAAGAACAGCTGGCGAAACGGTGGGCCTGGGAGGAAGGCCTTCTAGTAGCACTGAGAGAATCTCCTTGGTTCAATGTCAAGCAGAGGGTGATCAATCACTAGGCCATATACATCAAGTCCTGTATATGCATGATCGCCTGGACACTTCACCACAAACCTGGACACATAGGGAATGTTGATGAAAGAAGACTTAGCAAAACCCTTCTTTCTGACTTTCTTCTTTCTGCATAGCCTAATTGAGGTAAGGCCTGGGTAGCATTCTCTAACAGGGTCAGGGCATCTACTTCTTCCTTTTGCCTCTCTCCCTGACACATGGATGAATGAAAATAAAAGTGTTCAGGATCCTTTATGACAGAGAGGCTGCTGCTACAGGCTCTCTGCTTTGGAATTTCTTAGATCTGCAAGTCCCAGAGAGGGTTCCCCTTATTCTTAATTAATAGATGTGGACAGAGATATAGAGAGTAACTTGCCCAAGATCATACAGAGAGCACATGATGGAGCAGAGATCTGAACCCAGGTCTATCTGACCTGATTCATTCAAAAGTAAATAATTTTGAGCTGAGTCTGTTTACTGAGGCACTTCAACTGGGAACATAGAGCTGTATGTTTGCCTTTAAGTTGTATATCATGATTGTTGTCAGGCCCCACAGCCCCATCGTCAGATTATGGCCTTGCAGTGTGGATCAGTGGTTTCTGGGGTATTTTCAAGAGTTCCCTGCAGTATATCACTCAGAGACCAGAAACTTCAAATCTAAATGAAGTACTGCCAGTAGGTAAAATGATCACCAGGTTATGGATGCTACTAAAATAATTTCCATTGTGAATGGTATTGTTATTCTCCCAACATAGCCATTTGGATAGCAAGGACTTTTTTTTCCTGATGCTTTTTTTCTTTGGCAACCATGCAGGGGTGGGTGGAGAGCATTTCAGCCTGATTCAAGCTCTTTCCCTCTTCTAGGAGAAACCAAAACAGGAGGAGCCAAGCCTCCCAGTGGCTTCTGAAGAAGAGAAAAGCACAACCAAACCGAAAGAAGCTGACCAAAAGAAGCCGAAAAAAGACAGCGCAGGTTGGCATATCTTTGCCGTCACCCATAAACACATACTCAAGCTTAATGGCACAGTGCTATGTGACAAGAACTATATAATGAGAATTGCCCAGGCCTGCTATCCTTGGTCTTCTGAGGGCTTTAAATTTAAGATGCATATTAATATGGTCCAAGTTTCTCTGTTTGAACTGCCCATTTAATATAGTTGCCACTTGTGTTAGGTAAAGGGCCGTACCTGGATTCCTATTTTACCTAAATGAATTTCCAACCAGAGAGATGTTTTGTGCGTATTTGTTTGTCAGTTTGTTTAATCCTCTCCACATCTAATGTCCATGCCGAGTTCTTCAGTGAGCCCAGACATCTGAGGGCAGCCAGTGATTTCCCCTTCAGCTTTCCCCCACAGCAACAGAACCAGACAACAATAACAGAATTGGTGAAAAAGCCTGTTTTTTCAAAGTTGCTTTTCTCTGCTAGTAGAGAGAAAAGGTCTTGTGTTAACAGTGAGACCAGTTCCCCTATCCATGGGCAAAGAGGGCTTGGACAACTGCAGACAGATGCCCTTGGCAGCCAACACCTATCAAACCCCCAAACAAAAAATACCACTGGAGTGAAAAATCACTCTGTGTGTTTGTGTGTGTGTATTGGCTCCAGCTGATGGCAATCTAATTTCAAGCAACACTTGGTAAATCAAAATTCCTGTTCCAGAAATTAAGTCAAATAGTTACTTCATATTTTTGCCATAAAGGGTTTCACATGTGGGTTCAAAGTCAGGATATCTCTAAAAACATTTTCCCATGAAGAGTAACAAAACCACAAAACTCTTCTATATAACAACAACAAAGAAATTAGATGAGTGACTTTTAACTTTCTTTTTATCCTCTTTTCATATTTATTTTTAATAGCTGTCCCTTTTACACAGAGGATAAAACTTACTCGGTGTCCATGAGGGCAGATACTTTGATTTTCCATGTCATGGGAGTGTTTTGGAATGCAGCTCCCTGCACCCCTCCACCCCCCACCCCAAACTGTGCCCAGTTCTAGATTCTAAATGTGCAACCACTAGATGGAGCTAGAGACCAGCGGATGATGAGGGAGGGGAGGTGGCCAAGGCCCTCTCACCCAGGGATTAAAGTGAGTGGTAAAAAAACAATACTTTGGCCACCTGATGCGAAGAACTGACTCTTTTGAAAAGACCCTGATGCTGGGAAAGATTGAAGACGGGAGGAGAAGGGGATGACAGAGGATGAGATGGATGGATGGCATCACCAACTCAATAGACATGAGTTTGAGTAAACTCTGGGAGTTGGTGATGGACAGGCGTCCTGCAGTCCATGGGGTCACAAAGAGCCGGACATACTGAGCGACTGAACTGAACTGAACTGAAAAAACCCACCTGCCAGTGCAGGAGACGTGGATTCTCTGGAGAAGAGCATAGCAACCCACTCCAGTATTGCCTGTGAAATCCCGTGGACAGAGGAGCCTGGAGGGCTACAGTCCATGGGGTTGCAAAGAGTAGGACACGACAGAACACACATAGTAAAATTACTAGGGAAGAGAAGACCAACCTGTAGAACTGCTGCCTTGTGTTTGACCTGAAGCCTGTGGATCGGTGCAAATGTTAAGGCTTTTCAAGAATTTCTTTGCATGTATATTATGTCAGATTATTTTAATAAAGAGAGTTGAAAGCAGAAGAAGTGGGGAAGCATAATCCTACCTTGCAGATAACCCCTGTTGACACCTTTCTTAAAAAAATAAAAATATCTGTATATCATGTTAAAATTAAGTAGAATTAAGTAGAAAATATAAATACTAAGGAGGAAGTAAAATTTCCTTTCACCTTGCCCCAGTCAGTCTCCTAAAAGGTAATCATTGTTACAAGTTCAAAAATTGCTTTTTGATGTGTCTCACTTCTAGTGGTAGAACAGACTGTTGATATGATGGTGATGTGCCAACCTTGGAATCAGTTCATAAAACTGAATTTCACTTAGATTTAAAAATTTCCAACTGCAGAAGGCTAATAGTGACCTAGTTGTTCTCTATCTTCTGAGTAGCTACTTCTCTACACTAGGGAATTCAATAGCAAATAGGTACCCATTGGGCCAGAGCAGAGTATTCTTATTTTAGAAAATCAAAAGAACACATTTTTCCTTTCCTTCTGTTTGGTACAGGTGCCTCAAGCCAGGAACAGAACAACAAGACTGAGATCGCTAAACAGAAGACAATGGATCAGGCTACAAACACAGCTGCTACTGAGAGTCAGAGTTACCCATTTCCAGCAGCATACATGAAACGCCGTGAAAAGAAAAGGTCAAGTACTTCAGGAACGAGCGAGTGTGGATACAAAGAAAGAAGCTTTAAACAATTCACTGGAGTGCTTGGCCTAAGTGATGGAGCTGGGTCCCCACCTGATGATAACAAAGCCAGGGACTGCCATTTCTGGCAACTGTCCTTGGAGAAGCAAGTCATGGAGCAGCCCACACCACCGCAGACAGAAAGCACTACTCAGGAGCTGCCGTCAGGTAAAGATGACCCAGGAAGGGGAATTGCTGAGGCAGATTCTGAAACCAGAAAAGCGTTAGCATCACAACTCAAGCCTGAAGACATGGAAGAGCCCGTGGTGGGTGGTCTGTCACCATCCCATGAAGATGGGACTTCTGGAGCCAAGAAGCCAGAAGCCAGGGCTGCTCTATCACATGTGGCAGGAAGGCCATTTACACCCCAAGATACTCTCTTGGTGGCAGTGGATGATCAGATGTTTATGGAGCCTTCTCAGAGCCAGCCAGGAAGGGAAGCTTCTGGCTTTGATGTGAGAAGTGTCCAATATAAAATGAAGTCCGCTCAAGAGACCCTCAAAGAAAAGCCTCCCAGAAGTGTTCTGCAGGCCTTAACAGCGAGGATCTCCAGGAGCGTGAGTGCCTTGGTAGAGGGAGCCCTTTGTGCCAGGAAACCACCTCCCAGAAGCCTTTCATGGTCCTTCGGGAAGTCAAAAGCTACAGTCATCATCTCAGATCCCAAGAGCACTTCAGAGGAGGACAGTGATTCTGAGCAACAGCTGGCTCCTGGACATTCTTCCCCACCCTCCAAGATGCACAGGAATGAAGAAGTCTTCCCAGAATCAAAAGGTTCAGCTGTGGAACTGAGCAGTCCCGAGCAGCAGCAGGCCCCTAGGTATTCTTCACAGTCCTTGGGGAAGTCTAAAGCCACAGCTGTCTTCTCTGATTCCGAGAGCATTTCCAAAGAGGGCAGTGACTTTGAGCAGCACGAGGCTCCCACACCCTCTCTCCAGTCCCTGAGCAAGTCCAAAGATGGCCAAAAAGTCTTCACAAAATCGGGTTCCCTGGGACAGATGAGTGGTTCCAATGAGCCGCTGACTCCCGCATGTGCTTCCCGGGCTGTGGGGGAGCCTGAAGACCAAGTCTCCATGGGATCAAATAGTTATGTGGAGAAGTACAACAGTGCCAATAACACCAAGGAAGAGGTGTCTCCTGGACCCCCTGTCCAGGTCATGGGACCCCCTAACCAGGCCGTGGGATCCTCTGCCCAGGCTGTGGCAAATCCTAAAGACCCCAGAGAAATCTCCCTGGTTTCAAAGACCATACCTGAAGTACAGGGTGCTTCTGTGTGGCAGGTGCCTCCCAGGGACACTTTCCAGTCCTGGGTGAGCCCTAAATTCGATCAATCTGCCTCCACAGGCCCAGAGAGCGTGGCCATGGAGTGGGGCATTTCCATGGAGCCACTGCCTCCCAGAGTGTCTTCTAAGCGCCTGATGAGGCCAAAAGTTGAGCCACCAGTCTCCTTGGATCCAGGAGAGATGACATTTAAAAGGATGACTTCTGCGGGGGTGCTGCCTCCGAGACATCCTTCTCAGCCTTCAGTGAAACCAGCAGCTCAGCAAGAAAGCTCTGCATGTCGAGAGAGCCCCGATGTTGAGAAGACCACACCTGCGCACTTGCTAACTTTCCCACGTCCTCCCCAGGCCACGGTGAGGCCATCAGTTGAGTACCAAGACTCCATGGGTGCAGAAAGCACTGTGGTTGAGAAGAGCATTTCTACGAAGCCACTGCTTCCCAAGCATCATTCTCAGCCCCCGATGAGAGCTCTGGACCAGCAACAAGTCTCCGTGACTTATTCTGAAGCTGAACAGAGTGTATTTGCAGGTTTGGAGGGTTCTGTTGCTCAGAAGATCATTCTGGTGGAGAAATTGCTCCCCAAATATTCCCCCCAGCCCTTGACAAAGCCTCGAGCCCAGAAAACCTTGGAGAACATTACTGTTGAGGAGGGCAGCTTTGTGGAGGTGCCGCCTCTCCAGCTCTTGGTGAAGTCTAAATTCCAGTCACAGGGCATTCCGCTGGAGTCCATGAGTGCTCCCACAGAGTGGAGCGGTCTGGGGGTGCCTGTGCCTCCCAGACCCACCATCCAGCAGTCCTGGGAGATCCCCATGTTTGAGCAACCAGCCTTTGAAGGTCCAGAGAGTGATGCCATTGAGTGGGACATTATCATCAAGCCGCTGCCTCCCAGAGGGACTTCTCAGGCCCCAATGAGAGCAGGAGTCAAACAAGCAATCA
This sequence comes from Cervus elaphus, assembly GCF_910594005.1. NCBI lineage: Eukaryota > Metazoa > Chordata > Mammalia > Artiodactyla > Cervidae > Cervus > Cervus elaphus. The sequence continues at coordinate 42,143,323 of NC_057848.1, read as the reverse complement.
CTGAAGGTCCAGAGAGTGTCAACACTGAAGGGGATGCATCTACCGAGCTGCTGCCTGACAAACATCCCTACTCCATCGTGAGACAGAAAGTCCAGCAAATATCATTGAGTTTTGAGAGTGCTGCTGCCAAAGTGGGCATTTCTGGAAGGCCACTGCCTCCCATATATCCCAGCCGAGTGCTTAAAAAGTCTAAAGTTCTGGAGATGTCCTTACGTCTAGAGAGCATGGCTGATAAAGAAGTCATACCTAAGAAATCGGTGATTGTCAAGCGTCCTTCTCAGTCATTCGTGAAGTATATGGCACAGCATGTCTTTTCAGAGAGGCCTGCTACAGAGGAGGGAACTTGCATGGATCCTTCATCTTCAAATCCACCTTCCAAATCATTGAAGCCTAAAGTTGAGCAGCAAGTTTCCTCAGGCTGGGAGAGTATAGATGTTGAGGGAGCCATTTCTTTGAAGGAAGTGCCCATGAAAAGCCTTTTGCCAAGCTCAGGGAAGCCCAAAGGCCTGCAAGAAGTCCTCTCCCATTCAGAGAGTGCCCCTGCGAAGCTGAGCAGTTTGAAAGAGCAGCTGCCTCCCAGACATCTTGCCCGCACACTGGGGAAGCCTGAGTACCAGCAAGAAACCTCCTCAGCTTCTGAGAGCTCTCCTGAAGAATGGAAGAGTTCTGAAGAGTGGCTGCCTGGCAAACACCCCAGCCAAGTCAAAGATGGAGCTGAGTTTCAACCACTGATGCTCTCAAAAGGCCCAGTGAGTGCACCTGTGAAGCAGAGCGATTCTGAGCAGCGCCTGCCTCCCAAACAAATTTTTCAGGCTCCTGCAGACCCTGAACACCAGCAACAGGTTTATCCAAGTCCCGTGAGTGCTGCCTCTGAGGAAACCACTTTGGAGAGTGATTCTAGCTGCTGGTCTCTACCCAGAGACCTGGCTTCTCCAAGCAAAATCAAGAAACCCAGCCAAAGCTCTGAAGACCTCACTAAGAATGTCACAACTGCCCCTACCAAGCCCATGCTGGCCGCTGCTCCTGCCTTGCAGTCGCCCACTTCTGGAAGCAGTTCCTCTCAGGAGGAAGTTCCTGAGAGCGATGATCAAAATAACAGCCGTTCAGATTCATCCAACAGCGGGGCTGATGTTGAAAAGCTTTTTGGAGTCCGACTGAGAAGAACCTCTTCCTCACAGAAGTATAAGGGTGGGAAACAAGGTTTTACCAAGCTTTCTTCACCCTCCTTGGGCTCAATTTCATCTGTAGATACACCCCAGCCAATCAGAAGGGCTTCCAAGGGGACCCTGGGCACCAGGCAAAACCTCACCACAGTATATGACTTGGCAGAGAAGCAACAGAGGAGGCCCAAATCTGAAAGCATGGCCAAGAAGCAACCTGCTTACAGGATCCCAGGTGAGTCTTTATCTTCCCACATGGGTAGCAGGTACCAAGAAGAGAAAAGAACCAGAAAGAAAAGTCTTGAATGGGAGGAAGTCTGTTCTAGCCTTGCCCATTACCTTGTGGCTTTGATAGGGCTGGCTTGGGGATTTAGGGGCAGAAATAATGCTCTATTCTAGATAAATAGATTTGGAGATGGTTAACTTGGAGTCTTCTCTTTCCCAAGGGGGTCTCCTTTGAACATTTGTCCACATTCTGTAATGGACACGTAACCATCTCCCCATCCCCCTTACCCCATATACATGTAGATGGGATTTTATGCCTTTCTCAAAATACCTTTACATGCATTATGCTCCCTTCAACACCATGTAGCTTTTTATTATTTATTTATTTATTTATTTATTGCTACTCAGCACATGGGATTTTAGTTCCATGACCAGAGATCAAACCTGCTGTAGTGGAAATATGGAGTCTTAAGCACTGGACCTCCAGGGAAGTCCCCCATGTGTATTTTTGAAGCCAACTCATTAATAGAGCACTATGTTCAGACTCTCAGCTTGAAGTCTTAATTTATTGTAAATGTTTGTACTTCCACAGCTTCTTAACTCACCTGAAATGTCTAAGAATCAAGAGCTAGGTGACTTTTTGAGCATTTATCTTTCTCAAAGCCTTTTTACCTTCAGAATTATCATCACATAGTCTTGTACATGCCTATAACCATATCCATAACCACACACTTTCATTAGAGACCATGAAGTAACAGATGCAATAAGATTTTCCTTGGAGTTAGAGAAATGACATCAGTGGCCTAATCATCTGGCTTCCTAGGAACTTCTCTAGCCCACTTGGCAACCATTGTCCTACCTGAATTGGGGATAGAAAGAGAGATGGACAAGGGAGGGAAAGGGACCAGTAAGAGGACAGTTGACAAACTTTGAAGTGCAGCTTATCTACTCAAGGCGTTCCTGCCTTTCAAAGTTGTGGGGAAGGCACTAAAGAATGGGGCCCTTCTCTATATGTTGTTTATTTTCATTTGGCAGTTAACAAAGATCCCATTTAAGACATTATTGTAGGTAGGTCCCAGTCAGTCTCAAGACTCAGCCTGCCTCACTTTAGTTCTTTCTTTTATTCCTTTCTCAGGAAAAGCTCCTGGTCGACGGTCAGAGTATGCCACCTCAGAGCCAGCTTGGATACCCACGATAAAGCAGGAGCAGGGGAGCTTCCAGGCCAACATTCCTCCCAAAGAGCCAAGACTCAAGAGTAGAGCTGCAGCCAAGGCTGAGATGAAAGAACCCAGACATGGAGTAGGACCTCGAGCAGCCTACAAAGCACTCCAAAAGGTCATTGGAGCCAATTGATTAAGCTTGTATTAGGAACTTGGCCAGACATGCAGTTCACCACCTCTTTGGGTGCATTAATCAAAGCAAATGGACTGTTGGGGGGAAATACTTGGTTTGTACTCATAGAAAGGTGCCCCCACTTTATGTTCCTAAAGGATTTGTGAAAAGTGATGTGTAGAGAAGATTCTTTTTTTTTTTTTTTCATTTATTTTTATTAGTTGGAGGCTAATTACTTTACAATATTATAGTGGTTTTTGCCATACATTGACATGAATCAGCCATGGATTTACATGTGTTCCCCATCCCGATCCCCCCTCCCGCCTCCCTCCCCATCCCATCCTTCTGGGTCTTCCCAGTGCACCAGCCCTGAGCACTTGTCTCATGCATCCAACCTGGGCTGGCGACCTGTTTCACACTTGATGGTATACTTGTTTCAATGCTATTCTCTCAGAACATCCCACTCTCGCCTGCTCCCACAGAGTCCAAAAGTCTGTTCATAGAGAAGATTCTATAAATCAAATCCTGTTCTAAATATTCTAGAACAGGATTCCTCCAAATTGGTTGAGGCATAAGTCAATATAAGAAAACCCCAAAGGTCACCACTGGGGTGAGTTGAGTAACTATTATTACAAATATTTTAGGCCTCTAAATATGTATATGCATTTAGGAAAATATGAGTGGAATTAAACTATATTCTTTTTCACTTAACATTTTATTTCTGGGCACCTTTCCATTATCAGCACATAATGATTTACCTTTATGTAAATAAAGGTAATGTTTGGTGTTCGGGCTTCCATATATTGATTTGGTTTGGTCTGGCACCTCCCTGTAGATTAAAAGTGAAATTATGTGATGAACTAGGCTAACGGATCAGAACATGATAGGATGACGTCTTGCTTTTAATGTCCCATTTGCAATGTCTTTGGAAGTTTTAGAATGAAGACCCTTCTTGTCAACACTGCATAAAACTGCCTCAAGAAAACTCAATGAAGTTTACTTAACAAGAGATGTCTAAGTTCCTATACTTTTAAGTGCTTACAGAATTTGTTGAAGGATCATGTGAAAAACTGCGTTCACTTTTTGCCTTAAAGATCTTTTCATTTCATCATTATTATTTTTATGGGAGCAGGATCATGCAGGTAGAAAAGTCTACCTTGGTTAAAGTTTTGTCAGAGGGAAATACACTAGGATATGTAAACTAATTAATTTAGATCAGTTGTAGTGAGGTTAATTTGAAAAGCTTAAAATGTACCATTTTGAAAAGACCTATAGTTGTATCATTTTCTAATGCAAGACATGAACACAAGATGTAAACAAGTTTTGTTGTGTAGAAATCTATGGAAGCCAATTAATTGATAAGATTTGTTTGCAACCATCACATTTCAGTTAGCTTTCTGTTAAGTGCTGGTAAACTGCTAGAGAAAAGGTTGTAGTCGGGCTAAGTAATTCTCATGTTAACCTGTTTACACTGTTTATATGGTTAGATAACCTTTTCTCCCAGCTCAGAAAGGTGATAAAGTTGAACCAGCTTAGATTTTGTGATCCTAAATTCTGAATCTAGGTGCTTTCTGTGCTCTTTCCTTCCTTACCTCTCTCTCTTTCTTTTTGGTTAATGTTGAACTTATAATACCCAGGACGGGATGTGCACCTATGATCTGAGTAAGTAATTTGCTATTTTCATGTCAGGACTTATAAGATCTTTCTGTTTTCATTTTTGTATTAAAGGGAACTGGCCTTGTAAGTGAAAGCCAACCAAGAATGGTTCTCACTTCTGATGTCAAGAGACAAGAGAAGGTGGCACCAACAAAACCTCCGAAGTCTACCAAAACAGGTAAAACAACAACAACAACAACACCAAAAATACCCTATCCCTCGACTCCCAAAAGAGCTCTCACAGAATGTGAAACTTCCTATTTCAAACTCAGGCAATATGTGTCTCTTCCCCCAAATCAGCTTGTGATTCTCTCATAGTACTTCCATTAGATACAGATATTAGCTTGTTTTAGGAAAATCTAACTATTATGACTAATATAAATCAGTCCAGTGTGTAACTTTCAGAGAGCCTTTCAGTCTTTTACCCCATCAAGGAATCTGTATAGGAACAAAATTGTGATCATGCACTAGTACGTTCCTGTGGCTGGTATTCAAAAGGAGAGAATACCAAGCCACTTTCTAGCTCACAGCAAAGTGGTATTTTCTCACCCTCTACATTCCCAGTGAAACTGTGAAAAATAATCTGGTATAAATGCCCAAGAGTATTGAATTTTTAAAAACTATTTAAAAGGCTTGTTTCAACTCCTCCATATTCTGAGCAGAGGTATGAGAGGTGGGGCATGTTGAAAGCTGAGAAAACCACTGTGCTGTGATAAAATCAAATGGGGTCTCATCTGTAGAGTTATGGGTCAGAGGGATTTTTTTTTTCTAGAAGGAGTAGGGAGAGGGGAGGATAGGTTTATATTGAGTCATCTTTGTTCTCTTCCTTAGTCCATCTCATGAAGAAATTAGACTAGGAATTTAGGAATCCACTGGCCATGATATAGCAGCACTTGACCTGCTTAGGTCAAGTGACCTAAGCCTCTCATGGGCATGGTACTCCTATCAAGTGGTTTTCAACTCTTACTATGTATTAGAATCACCTGATGTGATTTTTAAAAAATTATAGATAGTCCTGGATCCACTGCTGGAGATTCTAATTCAATTGGTTCACGAAATAGCATGTGCATTTGTATTTTTAAAGAGACCCTGAAGTGAAGTGAAGTGAAGTCACTCGGTCGTGTCCGACTCTTTTGGACCCCATGGACTGTAGCCTACCAGGCTACTCAGTCCATAGGATTTTCCAGTTAAGAGTACTGGAGTGGATTGCCATTTCCTTCTCCAAGGGGATCTTCCCGACCCAGGGATTGAACCCAGGTCTCCCACATTGTAGGCAGACGCTTTACCGTCCGAGCTACCAGGGAAGTCCCAAAGAGACCCTAGGTGGTTCTAATATGTGACCAGGGTTGAGAACCACTGGCTGACTAAGCCACTAAGTCAGTCAACCGTAAAGCAGGATGAGGGAGGAGGTACTTTTAGAACTGGGGCATAGCGAGGTAGTCTGCTCAGTAGGAGCAGTTGATATAATGTTATTTAGCATAGACTTTTCCTGGGTGGACCTACTGAGTCATCAACAGTGATTTCATACAATATAAGGGATTGGCAAAACAAAACCAATATTACCTTATTTGAAATTTTAAAAACTGAATGGATACCATATAACATGTTTCCGTTCTGGTCTCAGTTCAAAAGTATAAGACAGTCCAATAATAACGACCCAAAGATTGGCAGTTACAGTTGCAGTATTTATTCTCAGGCCTTCCAATGCCCAGGCCTCTGTGGTACTGGCCATATTGACATTACTCCTTTCACATACCACTGCCCGTGCACTGACTTTTAGAAACCAGAAGGAAACCTAAAAGGAAGAAAATTTTTATTGCATCCCATAAACATACTTCAGTATCTCTGGGGCTTCTTACTGCTTATGTTATTTGCTATGGTTTGGTTCCAGTTGGATTTGAAGATGAGAAGATACTTCAAGTACCTTCGATGGAAAAAGAAACCAGGTCTGCTACACTTCCAGCCATGCTACCACAGCCAGTTGAACCAGCTGAACCAGTTTGGTTCTCCCTGGCCAAGAAGAAAGCTGAGGCGTGGAGCCATATAGCAGAAACAATGCAATAAACCGCTCCTGGGTGGAGTATCAGCATTTCAAATTATAATTGCCAATAGCTATATTAATGCCATGTAGTGAATTATTTACTGTAGCCATTTTTATTAAGCATAAGAGCCTTAAAATGGGCATTAAAGCTAATAATTATTTGAATGAAATAGATGCCATGAATGCCTAACCTTCAGTACAGTCACTGCCAGCATCTGAAAACCCAGCATTTCCTTTATAAAAACTATGTAAAATGTTTGCACTGCTGTTGAATTGAGAAATCTTTAACTTTGGACCATGGGCTGTAGAAGGGAGAAAGCTAAAACATTTTGTTGGCACAACTAAGAGGTAGGCATTTCCCTTGTTCAAATAAATTCATTCTAATAGAAATGTCCAGATGATCTGGCCCAAGGATTGGCTTGTATGTTTTATGAGCCTAATGAAATGCTTCAATTCTTTCATTGCTGCTCTGAACTTTGTAAAGCCTCCTAAGAAGAGGTGGTATTGATAGAAGTGCAAATTCTGGGTTTCCAAGAAAAAATTTGCACAGCCAGCTCCCCAGTCTGTCCATTGCCCTTTGAAACACCTTCTTCGTATCCCTGAGGGCCCCCAACCCCTGCAACTTATACAGAGCTCTCTTTGCACATGCTGCATGTCAACCTGTCGAAAGTCTGGCAGCTGTGAGCACCCTCCTATGAGGCACAACATTCCTTGGGGACTATCATGCTCCTCTGAGGGGTTAGCCCTCCAGTGTTTGACCTCTTACCCCAGTGCCACTGTGGTCCTCTCTAGTTGCTCAGAAGCATAGTGCGTGTCATACACATCCTATTTTTAAAGTACTTAAGGCCCTCTTAAAATTCAAAATTCTGCAGATGGGGGCTTCCCTGGTGACTCAGACAATAAAGAATCTGCCTGCAATGCAGGAGACCTGGGTTTGATTCCTAGGTCAGGAAGATCCCCTGGAGGAGGGCATGGCAACACACTCCAGTATTCTTGCCTGGGAAATCCCATGGACAGAAGAACCTGGTGGGCTACAGTCCATGGGGTCGCGAAGAGTCGAACACAACTGAGCAGCTAAGCACAGCACATCACAACAGAGGCCGAAAGCTGTGCTTTTAGTCAGGCAGATGGGAAGCCTTCCACGAAGGAAGTCTGGGGCTCCTGGACAGCTTGTCTTACGCCCTGGCTCCCAGTAGCCCAGTTTCTTGTTGCTTTCCCTCAGCAGCCTCTGTTTCACAAGATTTGGGCTCAAAGCAAGACTGAATTCTCAAAGCCATAGGACAGGTGGCTTTCTGCTAACTGGAAGCCTGGAGTGATTGAATTAGCCTTTCCCTGCCCTCATTCCTAGAGGCACACACACCCAACAGTCACTAGGCTGGACAGCTCCTACCTCTCCAGTGAACCACTCACTCCAAGTCCTTGCCCTCCATTCCACCCCCCACACACACCTGCCACACACACACACACACACACAAAACACTAAGGGAGAGCTCCTTCTGGATGCCTGGACAGTACCTGGCTCATTTTCTCAGGGAACCCAGAAGTGTCTTAGTATTATACCTTTCATGGTATCTGCCTCTGTCACCGTGGAGCTACTTTGTTTAAACAGAAATGCAGCCCTAGACATAACTGTGCCTTTAAATTCTGAGTAGGGTGCTGCCTTATGCAAGAAAAATTCAGAGGCTGTAGGGTGGCAGAGGTAATTTCAACCCTTGGTGCTTGGTTTTCCTGATGATGGTATAATGTGATACTGTACAATCATTTGCTGGATTTTGCATTTTCTGTATAAAACAAATATTTTTCCTTATACTATATTTTTGCCTTTTTGATAATGCTAGGTTTTTGATTGATTGATTGGGTTTGATTCTGTTGTATTTCCATAGTGAACAGTTCATTAAGGTAGATATCTTTACCCAGGAAATCCTGGTAGGTTAACTGTTACACCTCCCTTCCCCCTCTTCTCAGGCTGGACCACAATTACGTTATTCTCACTCTGAGAACTCTCCATTAACAATTTCTTTTTCACAGTTAACAACAAAAAAAAATATGTTTTAAGTAAAGAGGTTAAGTCTTTTTTAATGCATAAAGGCACGTTTTGGTAGGTTTTCAGCTTCTTTTAGCATTCTTGATTTCTGCTGTATGCAAAGCAAATAAATTCAATAAAGTTTGTTCTATAGTTTGTCTCTGTCTGTCACACGGGAAGGGAAATTGAATAGGTTATTGACAATTTAGACCCAAGGGTTGTCAGAAGAGCAAATGATCTTGAGAGGTTGTGTGGAGCAGAAAGGACCCCTACGCAGGTGTGCCTGACCAAGCTGATGGCCTCCAGGTGGGTGTCTATATGAGGGAGTGGTAGTACTGAAGAGGAGGTTTTCACGTGTGTAAACACATGAGGAGCAAAGAGATGGGTGGGAGAGAAAATGCAGACAGGTGAGTAGAGGGGACAAGATGGAGGTTGTACTGCAGCCTGGCTCAGGGACTAGGTCTGAGTCTTCCTGCAAGATAGGCTTCTAGAACAAGCCATTATCAAAAGGAAGGGGCCCCGCTGTGCTCAGGTAACAAAGTGTAACACAGAGTGAGCAAGGGGAAAAGGTAATAGAGCAGATATTTAATCTGGCCTGCCCATAACATTTGTCCTATTTGCAATGTTCAAAAAAAAGAGTTTAGTTAGGGATCCACATAACATGTCTAAAAATATTTAAAATGTTTAAATCAAATGATAAACCATTAAATAAGTTGTATCTCCTTTCATGACAAATGTACCTTCCTAATGACCTGAAAGGCAAGGTTGGGATTTAGAATTCTCAGACTCCTCTAAGTTCTGCCCTGATGATGTGGGAAGAGCTGCCCTCCCTCCCCTCCCCCTGCCCATGCCCTGGCTCCTAGGCCAGGCCGCATCCCCTTCTGGGCCTACAACCCCTCCTTGGGCCTGGGAGCACCCACCCCAGCAGTGAGTGCAGTCAGCCCTCCCCAGGACAGGTCTAAGAGGAGCACATGGGCCCTAGGAGCAGGCTAGGGACTGTTCAGGGCTGCCAGGTACCTGGAGCATGGGCTAGCAAGGACACACCCCTTGTTCCCACGGGCTGGGCTCCTGGCCCTGGCGGGAGGGGTGTGGCTGGAAGAGGACCAAAGTGGGCCCTCTAAAGCATAGATACCTCTTCAAGACAGAGATACCTCTTGCCTGGGCCTAGAAACAATACTATTTTAACAACTAGCACTGCAGAAATACTAACAAATCAGAACCAGTTTGAAGGGCCTCAAATCATACTACTTGACCTGCCCTTTCAGTTGAAATAATGGTGACAGGGAGTGCTTTGCCTTCTGTCTCACCATGTGGTTCTAGCCATAATAATATAACACATTTTAAAATGTCAACATCGGTGACCAAAAAAAATGACAGTGTAAGTGTTAAGTTTACTTTGACAGATATTAGTGGAGCACCTACTAAGTGGACAACTCAGTGCCTATGACTTTGGGAAAGATAAAATATTTTAAGGCCCCAACCATTCAGAAGTTCACAGTCCTGGGGGAGGTGAGGTGGGGGCAGGAGATACACACATATATAAATCATGCACAAATACTTGGACACAAATGTTCATAGCAGCACTATTCACAATAATCAAAAGGTGGAAACAATGTAAATGTCTACCAACAAAAGGAATGGATAAACAAACTGTGGTATATACATACAACAGAAATATTATTCAGCTCTAAAATTAAGTGCTGATACATGCTACAATGTAGATGAGCCTTAAAAAATTATGCTAAGTGAAAGAAGCCAGACACAAAAGTTCACATATTGTATGGTTTTGTTTATAGGAAATGTCCAGGATAGGTTAATTCATTGAGATAGAAAGCAGATTGGTGGCTGCCAGGGAATTGGAGGGTGAGGAAACGGTGAATGACTGCTTAATAGGTACAGAGTTTTAGGTTGATGAAAATGCTCAGAACTAAAGATGTGGTTGCACAAAATTGTCAATGTCATTGAACTGTTCACTTTTAAATGGTTGATTTTAAGTGAACTTCACGTCAATTAAAAATGCTCTTCCCCAGTGGCTCAGAGGTTAAAGCATCTGCCTCCAATGTGGGAGACCCGGGTTCGATCCCTGGGTCGGGAAGATCCCCTGGAGAAGGAAATGGCAACCCATCCAGTATTCTTGCCTGGAGAATCCCATGGACAGAGGAGCCTGGTGGGCTACAGTCCACGGGGTCACAAAGAGTTGGACACGACTGAGCTATTTCACTTCACTTCACTTCACTTCACTTCCCACAGAATATGAGAGAAGGTATCAGTACTACCAAGAGAGCACTTAGGAAGCTTCAACTAAATGCAGAAATGAGCCTGGCTAGTCTCAGGTCCCCAGGCCCATCCCCTTCTCTGATCCACTAATCAAATATGACTTATCCTTTTTTTCCTCTTAAACAGAGTCTAGATTTTAAGCTTATTCTCTCCCTTTCCTTATTTTACTAATTTTTATTTATGAAATATTTCAGACCTACACAAAGGTATAGAGAATAATACTGTTGACATCTATGTACTCACCACCCAGCTTAAGAAATGTAATATTACAAATATAGTTGAAGCCCACTGTGGATCCCTTCCCAGTAGGATTGCCATCCTTTTCTTTCCCCAAGGGGTAGCCACCATCCTAAATGTAGTGTTTATCTTTCCACTGCACGCCTTTCTGTATGTCTGAGTACACACACATCCTCACAGGCATTGCCTTTTACTCTGTGTATATATCCACCATCCATACCTGGTGTGTGAATGTTCTCTTAGACTTCATATACCCGGTATCATGTCTGTGACCTTCTGAAACCAGCTCTGTCCCTTGGATATTTTTCTGGAAGTGTTAGTCATTCAGTCGTGTCCAACTCTTTGCGACCCCATGCACTGTAGCCTTGCAGGCTCCTCTATCCACGGAATTCTCCAGGCAAGAATACTAGAGTGGGTTGCCATGCCCTTCTCCAGGGATCTTCCCAACCCAGGGGTTGAACTTGGGTCTCCTGCATTGCAGGCAGATTCTTTACCATCTGAGCCACCAGGGAAGCCATCCCCATCCACAGCCTTTCTGTGTCTCAGCCCCTGCGAATCCTAATCTCCTCCCCAGTTCAGCCACTACCATCCTGTTCAATTTATCTCCAGCATCCCCAAGCCAGTGAATGAAGGCTGGTCCCACCATAGATGGATCTCAGCTTCTCCCCCTGTGGCTCTCAACCATCGCTTCTCAAATCTTAACTGAATCAGAATCCCCTGGAGGGCTTATTAAAACACAGACTGCTGGGCCCCACTCCCAAAGTTTCTGATTCACAGGTCTTAGGTGGAGATTAAGAATTCCTGGGTGATGCTGATAATGCTATTTTAAGGACCAAACTTTGAGAACCAGTGCTCCAGATCAGCCTCTGGGCTCAGGCTCAGCAGCACTATTTGGCCTCCAGGCTAGCTGGGCCATACATCAGGTTTCCTTCAAAAGCACCTAGCAGTACTGTGAAATACACATATAACACAAGTCATGTGTAATTTTCAATGTTCTAGTAGCCACACTTAAAAAGTAAAAAGAAACTGGAGAAAGTCATTTTAATGCTGTATTTGTTTAATACTAGATTATCATTTCAATGTGTAATTAGTTATTAATGAGACTTTACATTATTTTTTACACTTGCAGCATATTTCAACTCAGGTTAGGCACCTTTTGAATGTTTCACAACTACACATGGCTAGTAACTAGTGCAGTAAACAAGCTCAGTTCTAAAGGCTTGATCTCCATTTCTGTCTTTACAAAAATTGTTTTAAACTTGATATTTCAATTTATTTGGGGCTGCAATAAAAGAATTTAAAACAGGCTTACCAAATGGTGGAAAGTGATGCCTTTCAATGAAGGTAAAGTGTGTCAAACAAAAGTGAAAGAGATTTAAGTCAGGATTATTTATCTAAACAAAATCTGCCTGCATTTCAGCTTATTAATTTAAAAGAAACTTATTTTTAACTAGAACAAATGCTATCAAATATATCTGTAGAAGATAAAAGTCATATGTTATTGGATATCACTTTTATGGAAATGAATTTTGGAATGGAATCAGCGTTAATAACATTCCCATGGGCTTCTGCAAAATGAAAAACCTAAAAATCTTGATCCTTCTTTCTCCATCTTTCTAGTCTTCCAAACTGCAGGATGAAATGAGAGAAAATGAACAATTATACAGCATTAACCAGCACCAGAGACTTTCTTAATCTAAGATAACAGTTGGCCCTATCTATATTTGCTGCTACCTATATCTGAGGGCTGTTATCTCAACAAGTAGGGAAGAAAAACATATTTTCCTCTTGTAACCTGCATCATAGATACTGGTACAAATACAACCTGATGGCTTCAATTATGTGATCCTAACAACCTTGTCTCCCTCTTGCCCAACACCATAAATTTTTTTTTTTTCCCTTTGAGAGGCTATTCTGGGACTTAAATCACTCTTTTCACCTTAAAAGTCTGTGCTCAGTCCACAGATGATACTCCCTTACTCTCCCGGACCCTCAGTTTCCATATCTACCATATGAGAAAGAGGCGGTTATGAAATACACCACCATGAAAATGAGGGCAAAAAACGTTAATCATTAAAGACAAGATATATCTTATACCTTCATTACCAGCTCACTGATAAGCAACAGTCATACTATGACAAAGTTGCTCTTCTTTTAACTGTCACATAAAATTTAAAAATCTACAACTGAACAAACATTTAGCTATTAAACACTAAATGTGGTCCCTACTTGAAATTCTGAACTTTTTGCTATTTGTAAGTAGTCACATTCTAAAAGATGTCATCTCTTAGTGCAGGAGACTCCACTTCTGTGGCCAGGAAATAAACACTCTACTTGTTCAAAGCCCAGTTACTTTCGCTGCTGCTTCTAGTAACTGTCTACTAAACAAATACTGGTCTTAGGTACTGATACATTTACAACTTGTTAGGAGTCTCACAGGTAGAGGACAAAAGACCTCACTAAAACAAATGAGGAGCAATAAAGTATATTTCAGTACACAATGCACTTTATATTACTAGGTGTGTGAGTGTTCTATAAACATTAGGTAAATTTGAATTGTTGAACTAATTTTAAACAAACTTTTTCTTAATTTACTGGGAGAATTAAAAAGCAAAAAAAATTTGTAAATGCCTGGGAATAGCTGGGTTATTTTCAAAGCTATACACAGATACCTGGACTTTCTGGGCCTGTCCTTTGCTGGGTCCAGATTATTTTCTGGTTCTTCTTGCTTTTTGTTATACTTCTCTTCTTTCCCCTCACTTTCAGTGTCTTGGACCTCTTTTTCGGAATTCTCATCCTGGTACTTAGTTATTTCTTTAGTGAAGAATAATACAGAGTTTGGGACCAGACGTTCACAGGAAAAAAAATCCCAACGCATAAGGAATAGCAACAGACATCCAGAACTCTACCCTCAGGAGGAGGAGGATAGGAGCAACTAAGAAAAGAGTAACTGGGGGCCTTCCTTCTGGTGGATACAACATTTCCATGGCCCTCACTTTGCTGCTGCTTGATCATTTTCACAATCATATTATTTCTTCTTCTCTAGTAAATCTGTCACCCTGTGCTACTGATTACTTCTGGCCAAAGATCAGAATCCTTTGGGTCTGATGCATTCTATATGTTTTGGTCAGAACTTTCTCACCAAAATATGTTTTGTTTCAATGACAAATTCTATGGTGAAGGTCATTAGTCCCTCAACCCCCTGAATACTTCATTTTGACCAAGTGCTCCTGTATCAGTTCATAATATTTTGGGATCAACTTTCCAAGAATCTTGCCATTTTTAAAAGCTATGAATCAAATATGAGGTATGCCATTTGTTTGTTCTCTTCCATGTCCTCTCAAGCTCCCTCCCAAACAACTGCCTTCACTGATCTTCACCTATGGGCTCATAACTGGCACCAATCATCTCAGATCTCTTACCAGGGCTGGCAGAGGGAAGCTTATTTCTCCCCGCCCCCCTCCAAATCAAAGAGGTCGTTATGGAGTTGGGCTTCTACTGGGCCCCTCTGGCCTTCGATTCAAGGAGGCCCTGATTCCCAGCCTCCCCTCCCAAGCGCCCCCCCCACCCCGAGCCTGCCCCCTCCTCGGGATCCCTGGTCCCCAGACCCGGCCTGCAGATGCCAGTGTCCCCGTCCCCCCCACCCCAACAATGCCCACCCTCCTGAAGGCTCACCCTCAGGGGCAGCCGGCTCCTGTGCCATCTCCCACAAGCTGGACTCCTCAGACTCCTCAGCGGCTGTCTCCCATAAAGAGGCTTCCTCGTCTTCCTCTGCCTCCTCCACCTCCTGGGCTGGGGCCTTCCCCGCCGGCCCCTCCCCCGGTCCATCCGATGACACCCGGAGCTCAGAGAACTCGGCCACCTCGGCCGAGCCTTGATCAGACGAGTGCTGCTGGGCCCGGTGCCGGACTGACACGTGGCCTTCATGAGGCTGGACTAGGTCGTTGCAGTAGATGCCGTTCAGCAACGAGCGCACCAAGTCCAGGAATGTTAAGCGGAAGCCGGCCATGGGGGAGTGGCGCGCATCCACTATGAGGTCCAGGCCCCCTGCCTGCTCCTCCTCCCCATCCTCGGCCGGCCCGATGTCAGAGTCCTCCTCGGGGCTCCCCCCCTCCAGGGCAACCTCCCTTGGGCCTCCCGAGGCCCCGGCAATTCCGCCCTCCCCGGCCTCAGGCACGGCGTCACCCCTGCGAGGCCCGGAGTTGCGGTCCACACCTTCGTGGGCTCTGGCCGTTCCGGTCTGCACCCTCGCCGTGCCTGCTGGGCCTTCCTGCCCGTCAGGGGCTGGATCTCCACCCCTCGTGGTGGACATGGCACTGGGCAGTTACCTCAGTTGGGCGGGTGATGACAGCAACAGCGCAGGTGGTGGCACCTGAAGTGGCTGCCCTGAGGGGAGGCTGAGGGTGGTGGGACAGGATGAGGTGGCCACTGAAGGGATGACAGAGGAGGCCCCACGACAGGGAGGGTAGGCAGCCAACGGTGAGAGCGGCCCACCGGAAGCTGGGTCTCAGGCAGTGGAGACAGGCCTGATGCAAAAGATTCCCCTAGGCCGCAGATGAGGGGCGGGGCCATAAGAGTAGCCAATAGGACGTGCCCTCTCATCACAAGCTCTGAGCTCATTTGCTGACAAATAAGGATTGACGTGCCCTGTGTCCAATGAACAGTCAAGGCACTTAGATTGTAGAATTGTTCACAATCGTCTCCTGGTTCTTTTGACGCCCTGAGTTTGGTTCTAGCCTACGTTTAAGTCCGGAAGGTTCATGTCCTTTTAGTTTTACGATTGTCCAAAAAACCCACAATGGTGCAATATATTGATAATGTGGGTTGAGGAAACTTCTGTAAAAGGCAGAGAGTTAACATTTGGGGCTTGGAGGTGCTCAAAGATAAAATCAAGATTGTTATTATGTAGGTATTTACATAACAGAAGTCCACAACAAATGTCCACAAATATTGCTGAAACTAAAAAAATATTAATAATTGCTTACAATGTTTAAATAACATAGGTCTATTAGTGAGAAGAATAAAATTCTTTTGGCAGAATATCATTTTGCTTAACTGAAGATCAAAGTGTTCTCTGTCATCAAAACTGCATATGTTCATCTGTTCTGTAATGAAGTTTTACATAGTTCACCTTTGCAAATGTCTTTTCACACAGATATTGGCAAATACTGGTATCAGTCCATGAGACATGTACTTCTAAATACTGGTATCAATCCACAAGCATGTGATTTTAATTTAGCATATTCATTATTTGGAAGAAAATTATAGAATTCTATTAGGTTCTTTTGATATTTGCCTCTTAGCATGTCATTACGTTGCAGAGTAATCACTTTCATTTGAAGTTTATGTGGAAGCTCCTCAACTGCACAGTTTAGTGGATCTGAAATATGGAAATTTCCTTTGTACTTGCATGGTGGTGGTGGTGGGTTAGTCACTAAGTCATGTCCGACTTTTGTGACCCCATGGACTGTAGCACGCCAGGCTCCTCTGTCCATGAGATTCTCCAGGCAAGAATACTGGAGTGGGTTGCCATTTCCTTCTCCAGGGGATCTTCCCAACCCAGGAATCAAACCCGGGTCTCCTGTACTGCAGGCAGATTCTTTCCCAACAGAGCTATAATGGAAGCCCTTGTACTTAGAGGACTGAAAAAAAGCCCTTATACATAGAGGACTGAAAAAAAGCTGCTGGAATTATAGTATGAGCTTGAATATATATCTACTGCAAATTTGTATGTGAATAGAGAGCTCCCTTAATTTAACTTTTGAAAGCATCTGAAGAGTATAAAGCAGTCTGACATTAATTTGATTCAAATAATGTTAATTGTCATTGAAATGACTTTACCACAATATGTTTTTTAATATAAGCACTGTTTGCTTTGTAATTTTAGGTTTAGTTCATTAAGAAATATTATCAAACCTGGAATGAAAGCTAATTTCCAAAGCCATTCGGTGTTAAATGGTAATTGAGGGAGATGTTCTCAATAAAAAATAATTCAATCTCCACCATGAGCTTAAAAAATCACATACACATGGACATACACACACAGAGTGGCAGAGAAATTCAGGATATCTAACTTCTATTTCTGACAAAAGTTCACAGAACCATGATGGTTAAGTTCATGAGAGTGAATTATGTTTCCCATTAACACTGTCAGTTTAATAACACATGAGAGATTCAAATATTATCTGCAATGTGACTGCTGATAAATAATATAATGAATAACCCAAAGAGTTAAAGACCTTATGTTTTCACAAATTTTGTATATTTGTTCACTAAGTCTTTTCTTCTCCACTCATATTTTTAACACCATCAGTTGTAACATCTTAGATTCCACTTCAGGTTATACTAAGTGCTTTTTCAACTTCTTCAAAAACATTCAACCCAGAGTAGTTACATGCAGATTGTTCACAGATACTAATTCTTCAGTCATTATAAACTGCAGTCACCAACCTCTCAGTCCTAGTCTGCCCAATATTGTTATTGCCAAATTCATTGGATGACAAGTATGAAATTTTTGACATGTTTTGTTAGACAATGCAAGTATTGACATTACCAGGAAAACCTCAGGCAGGCCTTGGAACTCAAGTCTCTCTCAAAGTAAATAAAAATGTTGACTGACTATATCTCTCAAATTTCTTAAAGAAAAGTCGTAGCTCTGCCACTTGTCACCCCAAAGATGAGCTCATTAAGAAGCTGCCAATAAAAAACTATGGCTGTGAAATGACAAAGGTTACTGTGACTAACCATTTCAGAGCTGAGTCACTACTGACTAATTCACACATAAGGAACAGTAGTACCAATATAGGATATGATGCAAAAACAGTGCCTCTGTCCATACAATGAAAGGTGATCTTTCATTTGGGGTCTAAGCTACCTTCAAGTCCCTTACTGTTCACTCTGATTTAACAATAAACAGCTACATAGCTTAACATCAGAGTCAAATCTCTGTGATACTCAATATGAAGTAGACACAGAGCAACTAAATAAAAGACATTCAAGGAATTCAGACAAATCACTGTCAAAAATTTTGGTAGTAAATATCCACTGGTAGAAAAGCTTGAGGGGTATGTGGGCCTTTGTATACTGATAGTGGTTTCTGCAATTTCTCTTTGTGATATTTTACTGTCAATAAATTAGCTGACAAAGATAAGTATTTTATTCATGAATGAGCACACTGCTTCACCACTTCCAGTTCATCAGAAAGTTTCTCTGCTTCTTACAATCAGAGACAAGAAGCCTAGCAATAGTTATATGGACTTGTTAAGAAAAATCCAGTCCAATGCACTCTGCCCTTCATAAAACTCACACATGAAGAGAGTCCCAGAAACACAATGTAAAAACAACAACAATTTAGCTTGACTCATTAAATAAACAACAACCCAACAATATTAATAATATCTGTTGACCCAGGAAGTTGAACATACACTACAGATACTAGCCATTCACTCACCAGGCAAGTATTGAGTACCCACCTATATACTCGGGGTTGTGCTAGGGAGGCCTCTGTCACAAATGCCTAAGACTAATGACTTGCTCTAGTTCATGGTCTAGAGGGGAAGACAGACACTTGGACAATAAAGACCCAAGTGTCAAGTGCTAAAACAGGGATGAACCCAAAATGCTATGGGAGTATGGGAAAAAGAATGATTAATTGGGAGGGGAAAGGAAAGAGGAAAAGGAAAAAGGGGAGGACAGAGAGGGGATGGAAAGAAGTAGAATAATTAACTGGGGAAGTACTCAAGGGGAGACATTTCACCTGCATCCTGAAGGATCTCTAGGAGTTTACCTAGCAATGAAGGATAGCAGAGAAAGGGGAAGAATGAGGGAAGGAGGTCTCTGCATGGAAAGGAAACAGCCTGCATAGTAGAAGAGATGTGTATGTGTGTGTGTGTGCATGTGTGTATATGTATACCTGTCCAGGGAATGAAATGGCTCCAGGATGGGCAGAGTGGCAGATTGGCCTGGAAAGCAGATTGAGGTCATAATGACTGCTACTAATAATTAATTATTCCTACTAAAATTATTACTAAGAATGTCTTCTACATAAGGGCATATTTCTTTGTGCTATTAATCCCTTCCCCTCTCACTTAGCGCAGTGCCCTTCTATCTTTTTTTGCCTCCTACACAAACTCATCAGTTTTATTCATCAAATCATACATTTACACATCTACCAAATTTATTGGGTAACTTCCAATGTACCAATGCCATGTGCCATTAGAACTGGCATTTGTATCTGTTTATGTTCTACACATAAAACTCAAACGTGGCAGAACTGTCCGCAGCCCCCATCCTACTGTATCCCCCATCATCATTCCTGGGCCCTGCCTGGAGGGGTTGGCTGAGACCTCAGGAACCTGGGCCCTCCCAGCTCTGCACAGTGTTGCTGTTCTGATATATTTGTCAAGATTTTATTTATACTCAATCACATCCTTTCCTGTTGATTCCTCCACTTATCAGTAGTGCCGAAACACAACAGGATGTCTGCTGTCAATGAGGAACTCTCTGGTAACAAAGTGTGCACCTAGAGCCTCTGTGTAGGGAGGTGGGATGGGGCACCAGGCCTGCCATGGAGAAAGCTATTGTCAGGGAGCAAGCTGTTGCCAATGAAAACCTGTGACTGTGAAATGATGGGAGTAAAGAGGACCCTGGAGGAGGTGGTGCTTTGGCAGCTGCAACAAGCTATCTCCCTACGAGGTTGGAATTGGGTCCAGCTTCCTGGGAGGAGAACTAACTGGCACCAGCAAACAAAGAAGAAAGGAAGATGCTGAGCAGGTGTCCCTTTAGGAAATACGTAAAGCAAAACTGACGGAGATCTCCTCCCACCTCTGACATGGGACTCTCTTCATGGCAAGTGTGTGTCCCAGAAGTCCATGGGTCAGTCTCCAGAGACTCATTCCTCTGCCTGAGCCCTGTGGCTGCAAACCCATCCAGGACAACCCACCCACTATCACTGATGTTCGGTTGCTGCCTACTCTCCATCTCCAGCCTTGACTTCTGATCTTCTCCAAGTCAGGAAGTTGGCACAATCTGGGGTTTCCGATTTCCTTAAGGGAAGGTGCTTGCTTTCCCCTCCCCACTCCCCGTTGGTCAACAGAAGTGGCCACATCCTTTCCCTTTGCAGATCCATCATCAGTGTCGGGAGAGGAGAAACAGGGGAAGGACCCAGGGCCACAACAGCTGGAAGAGGTCTCCGCTTCCTGGCGGGCATGGCAGGGCACACTCCCCGAAGATCAATCCTGAGCTCTCCTTTACAGCCCGGCCCCAAACTCACCCCTCCAGGAAGCCTTCTCTTCTGTATCTGCTCCTCCTGCGACCCCCACAGGCTCTCCTGGTTGCACTGAGATGTGTGGGCACTGTTTGGCTCCCCTGGAAAAGCACAGGCCCTTTAGGGGGACGGTCCAGACCTTCTTCAAGTTTGCGACTCCCCTCCCCCGGGGTCTGCACAGGTAGGTGTCTGTTGATTGAATCACGGGGCTTTTGAATCCGTCTCACCGTCAATGGCGCTTCTCTTCTACTTGCCCAGGCCTGACTGTCTCCGGAGGGTCTTCCCGCCCTCTTCCCATCTCGCTTTGGCTCCTCTGCAAGGCCTCCCGGGAGGTTTCCACACCTGTGGCCAGGTGTGATGCTGTGGTGGTGGGTACAACGAGGGCCTGCGCCCCCAGGGGAGCCCCCCCACGCCCACAGGGACTGGCTTGTGCTGTCATTGGCCTCCTAGACCACGTGTCACGGCCAGAGCGGGCTGTGGGTGCTCACCGAAGAGAAGCACCCACACAGGGGTGCCATCTCCCTAGGGGAGACGAAAGCCCTGGGGTAAAGAGCGCAGCCCTCTGTTCACAGAAGCCGTGGGAGGGCAGGGAGCCAGCAGGCCTGCGGGAGTCTCTGGACTCGACCTGGCCTGCACATCTCAAGGGGGTCACTGCCCAGCCTGTGACCTGGAGCCCAGCCCCTGGGAGTGGGGTGGAGTGTCAAGGCTCCATCCTTCCTGCTGAGCAGAAGTTTGGCCCTTCGGGGCCCTGGCCCTGGCCGAGTCAGTGCTGACTCGGCCCCTTTTCACTCACAGGCTCCCCTAGCTTGTGGGGTTTACATTTTCTCCTCAAGGCTCAGTTGTCCTCCCTAGGTTGAAGCTCGTTCATCATTCTTAGTGACTTTAACATCCACTTGGATGACCCATCGCACACCCTAGACTTTCACTTCCATTACATCCTTTTTATGTGTGTGTGGTGAAGGCAAGCACAGCAGTTACTGCAAGGTACTGAGCAAAGAGTAAGGGGCAGCTAATGCTAGAAAGACCTGCATTCCCTGATGGCTTTCAGGGAAGGGGTTTAAAGGCAAGGTGAGGGAGAGGATCAAGGGGAATGTGATCATCTTATGCACAATTCTCTGATCAGTGGGTGGTGAGGTAACCAAGTGAGGTCACAGGGGTTAACATTACCAACGTCCAGGCTCCAGTCCAAATGTGGGCTGTGTGCTTGCCACTCACCACTTTCCATTTGAGTGGGGTCTGGTTTCTGCAAAACACCTCTGAAATGCATAAGCTGCTTCTTATTTCTCTGAGGTGTGTTTTTTTTTATTTATTTTTATTAGTTGGAGGCTAATTACTTCACAACATTTCAGTGGGTTTTGTCATACATTGATATGAATCAGCCATAGATTTACACGTATTCCCCATCCCGATCCCCCCTCCCACCTCCCTCTCCACCTGATTCCTTGAGGTGTGTTTTTGATTTGTAATTCTACAATTCTGCTGATCTTAGAGTGTCCTGGAGGGCAAAAAACAACCATAGCTCACCTGGGAACATAGACACTGGTGACAGCCATTCCTGGGAGTTCCCTCCACCATGTGGACACCTGGACCAGCAAGAGCCATCCTGGAGTTCACCTTCTAGCTCATCCATGCCAAGATCTCATGACTGCTTTATCTGGTCTTTTCTACAACTTTACATCAGATACTCACCTCTATGATGTGATCCTACCCTAGCCTTTGTCATCATCAGAAACTACACCATTTTGAAAATTTCTACTCTAGCACTACAGTTCTTCAAGCTCATCATATTACTTCTCCAACTCATTGATTGCACCACTGTTTCACTCTTCATCTGCCCACTGTTTTCTCCATTTGCTTCCTTACCCAGTACAGAGTCCATGCACTGATATCATCATAATCACTCTGTAGGGAGGATGATGCCCCCCACAAAGATGTCCACATCCTAATCCCCGAAATCCTGTGAATATTTTAGGTTATATGGCAAAGAGAAATGGAGGTTAAAATGGAATTAGGGTTGCTAATCAGCTGACCTTAGAATAAAGGAGATTATCCTGGTTTAGGCAGATGAGCCCAGTGCAATCACAAGTTTCCCTCACAGTGGAAGCGGGGATTGGAAGAGAGAACTGGAGAGATGGCAGCATGAGAAAGACTCAGCCCAATGTTGCTGGCTTTTTAGATGTAGGAGGGGGCTAGAAGCAAAGGAACACAGGGAGCTTCTAGAAGCTATTAATAGAAAAAGCAACAATACAGATTTGCTCCCAGAGTCTCCTGAATGAATGCAAACCCGCTGACACCTTGATTTTAGCCTTGTAAAACACATTTTGGACTTCTGACTTCCAGAACTGTAAGATAAAAAAAAAACGTGTACTGTTTAAAGTCACTAGGTTTGTGGTAATTTGTTACATCAGCAATGGGAAACCAATACACTCTCCCTTGTTAAAGTCAGTCCATTTCCTTTCTCCTCTTAGCTCCCTATCTTATCCACTAGGCAACCCACAACACTACTTGAACCACATGCTTCTTTGTCTATATTGCAGCAGCTGAAAATACTAAAAATTGTATGACTGGGCTGACCACAAATTGATGATCATGAGCACACTCAAGACTGCCTGGAGCTTCCCTGGTGGTCCAGTGGTTAAGAATCCACCTTGCAATGCAAGGGACACTGGTGCGATCCCTGGTCTGGGAAGATCCCACATGCCACGGAGCTCCTAAGCCTGTGGGCCATAATTACTGATCCCACATGCCACGACTGCTGAGATCATGTGCTGCAACTACTGAAACCTGAGCACCTAGAGTCTGGCTCCACAGCAAGAGAAACTCCTGCAATGAGAAGCCCATACATGGCAACAAAGAGTAGCCCTCACTGACCACAACTAGAGAAAGCCACATGCAGCAACAAAGATGGAGCACAGCCAAAAAAATAAAATACATAAGTAAATCTTAAAAAAAAAAAAAACTGCCTGGCAACCTCACTACACTTTCTCTACACCTCAAATCTCCCATCCAAGTACTAACCAGGCCCGACCCTGCTTAGCTTCCGAGATCAGACGAGATCGGGCGCGTTCAGGGTGGTATGGCCGTAGACTCCACCTCAAATCTTTGACAACGACACCATGCAACACCCAGCCCCCTCTGTGTCTTAGCTTCCACATTTTGCATGATTTGTCATCTACTCTACCTTAGTCACTCATTCCTGGTGCCATGCCTAGGGCCCCAGACCTTCTTAATGAAAATCGATATTAGTTCCAAAATCTCAACTTCAAAAATCCTGCACTCTTATTTTTCCAGTCTGGTCCTCTTCTTCTTTTTATGATCCTCAATGACCACCATCTGGTCAAAGTCATGGATCACTTTTCTAATTCTTATCCTTTTAGATCCTTCAGTCACAGCTGTCCATACAATGTACATTCCCACCAACAGCATACATGGTTTCCCTTTTCTCCACACCCTTGCCGACACTTGTTATTTGTGTTCTTTTGGGGATAACCATTCTGACGGGTGTGAGGTGATAGCTCATTGTGGTTTGGATTTGCATTTCTCTGATGATTAGTAATGTTGAACATCTTCTCACGTGCCTGCTAGCCATCTGTCTTCTTTGGAAAAATGTCCATTCAGGTCTTCTGTCCATATTTTGTTGTTTTTCTTTAAATTGAAATATAGCTGGTTTATGGTATTGTGTTAGTTTCAGGTATATAGCAAACTGAACCAGTTATGTGTACACATTTTTCAGATTATTTTCCATTAGAAATTATTACAAGATATTGACTATAGTTCCCTGTGCCATACAGTAAATCCTTGTTGCCTATGTATTTTATGTATAGTAGTTTGTTATTCCCATATTCCTAATTTATCCCTCTCTTACTTTCTCTTTTGGTAACTGTAAGTTTGTTTTTTATGTCTGTGAATCTATTTCTGTTTTGTGTGTAGATTCATTTGTATTATATCTTAGATTCCATGCATAAGTGATATCATACAATATTTGTCTCTGTATAACTTACTTCACTTAATATGATATTATCTAGGTCCAACCATGTTGCTGCAAAAATTGTGCCCATTTTTTAATCAGGTTGTTTGTTTTTTTGATATTAAGTTATATGAGTTTTTTATGTATACTGGATGTTAACCCCTTATCAGTCATGAAGCGAAATGAAGTGAGGTTGCTCAGTCATGTCCGACTCTTTGTGACCTCATGGACTATAGCCTACCAGGCTCCTCCATCCATGGGATTTTTCAGGCAAGAGTACTGGAGTGGGTTGCCATTTCCTTCTCCAGAGATCTTCCCGACTCAGGGGTCGAACCTGGGTCTCCTGCTTTGTAAGCAGAGGCTTTTACCGTCTGAGCCACCAGGGAAGTCTTTTACCAGTCATATAATTTGCAAATATATTCTCCTATTCTGAAGGTTGTGATTTCATCTTATTTATGGTTTCCTTTGCTGTGCAAAAACTTTTAAGTTTAAATAGGTCTCACTTATTTATTTTTGCTTTTATTTTCATTACTCTAGGAGGTGGGTCAAAAAACATGTTGGTGTGATTTATGTCAGAGTGTTTTGCCTATGTTCTCTTTTAGGAGTTTTATGGTTTTAGGTCTTGCATTTAAGCCTTTAATCTATTTTGAGTTTATATTTGTATGTGGTATGAAGAAATGTTTTAATTTTGTTCTTTCACATGTAGCTGTCCAGTTTTCCCAGCACCACTTATTGAAGGGACTGTCTTTTCTCCATTGTATATTCTTGCCTCCTTTGTCATAGATTAATTGACTATAGGTGTGTGGGTTTATTTCTGGGCTTCCTGTCCTGTTCCATTGACCTATGTATCTGTTTTTGTGCCAGTACTAGGGTGATTTGTGCCATACTATATGTGGTTGGTTTGAAGTCAGGAAGCCTAATTCCTCCAGCTTTGTTCTTTTTTCTCAAGATTGCTTTGACTATTTGGGGTATAATTGACTTCTTATCCTTCAAGTCTCAGTTCAGTGTCACCTCCTCAAAGAGGTCTTCTCTTACCCCAGTTGTTTTCTGCCTCAACGCCATGTCCTTTTCCTTCATAGAGCTTATTACCATCTGTACAGATTTGCTTGTCTTCCTCACTGTAAGCTCACTGTAAGACAGAAGCCTTATTTGTCTTGTGCAGTGTTGTATTCCCATCACTCAATACACAGTGTTCACTGAGAAATGGCAGTTGATGAGCAAGAATTAAACTCCTGATGAGAGAATGGATAAAACAAAGTGATAGCCTACGTTAGCACCTTGCCCACGTGCCACCTGCCATTCCAACTGGCACCAGGAAAAGTCTCTATGTCATAGGGAAAGGGCAAATTTGGCCAGCCATTCTCAAATGCAGCAGCACAGCAGAGTCCCTGGGAATTAAAAAAAGAATAGTAACATGGCCATCCTCCCTGTAATGTCAAGGTTCTGATGTAATCTGAGTGGCTCTGGCAGATATCCTTTATGCACTACCTCAAGACTGCCGCTAGGTGGAGCAGTAAGACTGTGTTTTGGAGTGGAGTTTGGGCTTTGCTACAGGCAGATTTGTTTTGGGTGTTTGTTGGCAACTCTTACCTCAGATCTTATTCCAGGAGTGTTGGCTTGACAGTGCCTCCAGGAAAGTTCTAGTCCTGGTTTCTTTTCCTTGTCCTTTCGGGTTCACAATAAAAGAAAAAAAACAAACCCTACCTAACCTTCCCTCACCTCTCCTAACCTGCCCTTACAAAGCTCCAACACCATTCTCTCACTTCCGCCCTCCATTTTCCTGCCCCCTGCCCAGCTTTATTGAGATACAACTGACACATAACACTGCATAAATTTAAGGTGCTCAACATGATGATTTGATACATGTATATGTTGTGAAATGACTACTACAATAAAGTTAGCTAATACCTTTATCACATCACATAGCTACCACTGTTTCTGAGAACATTTAAGATCTATCCTCTAAGCAACCTTCAAGTATATAATACAACATTGTTGACAATAGCCACAACGTTGTACCTTAGGTAGCCAGAATTTATTCATCTTATAATGGAAACTGTGTATGCTTTGACCAATATCTTCCCATTTTCCCCAGTCCCTGGTCCCTGGCAACCACCATTCTACTCTGTTTCTATAAGTTTGACTTTTTTAGATACTACATGTAAGTAAGATAATATAGTATTTGTCTTTCACTATCTGACTTATTTCACTTAGCATAATGCCTTCAATGTCCATCCATCCGTATTGTCATAAATGACAGAATGGCTAAATAATATTCCATTGTGTGTGTGTGTGTGTGTGTGTGTGTGTGTATCACATTTTCTTTGTCCATTCATCCATCGATGGACAATTTGGTTGTTTTCAGGTTTCAGTTATTGTGAATAATGCTGCAGTGAACATCGGTGTGGTCTACAGAAATCTCTTCCAGATAGTGACTTCACTTTCTTCAAATATACACAACCAGAGATAGGATTGCTGAATCACAAGATAGTTTTATTATATTTTTTTATTTTTTGAAGACCCTACATACTGTTGTTTTTTTTCCCCCTTCATTTAATTTTATTAGTTGGAGGCTAATTACTTTACAATATTGTAGTGGTTTTTGTCATACATTGACATGAATCACCCATGGATTTACATGTATTCCCCATCCGGATCCCCCCTCCCACCTCCCTCTCCACCTGATTCCTCTGGGTCTTCCCAGTGCACCAGCCCCAAGCACTTGTCTCATGCATCCAGCCTGGGCTGGTGATCTCTTTCACCCTAGATAATATACATGTTTCAATGCTGTTCTCTCAAAACATCCCACCCTCGCCTTCTCCCACAGAGTCCAAAATTCTGTTCTGTACACCTGTGTGTCTTTTTCTGTTTTGCATATATGGTTATCATTGCCATCTTTCTAAATTCCATATATATGTGTTAGTATACTGTATTGGTCTTTATCTTTCTGGCTTACTTCACTTTGTATAATGGGCTCCAGTTTCATCCATCTCATTAGAACTGATTCAAATGAATTCTTTTTAATGGCTGAGTAATATTCCATTGTGTATATGTACCACAGCTTCCTTATCCATTCGTCTGCTGATGGGCATCTAGGTTGCTTCCAAGTCCTGGCTATTATAAACAGTGTTGCGATGAACGTTGGGGTGCACGTGTCTCTTTCAGATCTGGTTTCCTCAGTGTGTATGCCCAGAAGTGGGATTGCTGGGTCATACCTCCATACTGTTTTGTACAGTGGCCATATCAATTTATAATCCTACCAACAGTGCACAAAGGCACACTGCATTCCACATCCTTAAATAACACTTGATATTTGTTATCTTTTTGATATTAGCCACTCTATCATGTGTAAGATGATATTTCATTGCGTTTTTGATTTGTGTTTCCCTGATTATTAGTGATGTTGAGCATTTTTTCATATATCCATTAGCAATTTAGATGTGTTTCCTAGAAAAAAAAAGTCTATTCGGGTCCTTTGCCTTTTTTTAAATTGGATTATTTGGTTTTTGCTATTGAGTTCTTTATATATTTGGATATTAACTCCTTATCAGATATATGGCTTTCAAATATTTTCTCCCACTCTGTATGTTGCCTTTTCATTTTTTATTATTTCTTTTGCTGTGCAGAAGCACTAAAAGTTTGATATCATCTTGTGTGTGTGTGTGTTCAGTCGTGTCCAACTCTTTTCGACCCCTTGAACTGTAGCCCGCCAGGCTCCTCTGCCCATAGAATTTTCCAGGCAAGAATACTAGGGTGGGTGGCCATTCCTCCTCCAGGGGATCTTCTCTATCTGGGGATTGAACCCATGTCTTTTGGCTCCTGCGTTGGCAGGCGGGTTCTTTATCACAGTGCCACCTGGGAAGCCCTACTTGTTGATATTGTCCTACTTATTAATTTTTGGTTTTGTTGTTTGTGCTTTTGGTGTTTTATACAAAAAAAAAACCACTGCCAAGACTAATGTGAAGGTGATTTTACCTTATGTTTTCTTCTTGGAGTTTTACAGTTTCAGATTTTATATTTAAGCCTTTAATCCATTTTGAGTTAATTTTTGTGAGCTGTGTAAGATAGGAGTCTACTTTTATTCTTCTTCATGTGGATATCTAGTTTTCCCATTACCTTTTATTGAAGAGACCATCCTTTCCCCGTTGAATATTGTTGGCTCCCTTGTCAAGTATTAGTTGAGTCTATACAGGTTGGTTTATTTCTGGCCTCTATTTCTATTCCACTGATCTATTTGTCTGTGCCATGTTATTTTGATTACTATAGCTTTGAAATATAGTTGGAGATCAGGAAGTGTGATGCCTCCTACTTTGTTCTTCTTTCTCAGGATTGCTTTGGCTATTTGTGATTCCATATGATTGGACTATTTGTCTTCTTTCTGTGAAAAATGTCTTTGGAATTTTAATAGAACTTGTGTTGAATCTGTACCTCCACTTTTCTTTCTCTTCTTTTTTTAAACTTTTTTTGTCTTCTTTTCCTCTGTTTCTTTCTGGGAACCACTCTGTAGCATGGTTTCCTTACCTGTAAAAAGAGGATAAGAGTAGCATTGTGAAAGTCTAAGGAGATACCACATGCCAAATTGCATTGATCTATCTTCATAAACCCTCACAATGCTTCACTAATCTGCATAGTAGTGGTAGCTCTTCTGTTTAAACAAACATGGTTTTATTAATGTTGATTTTTAAGAGCATGTATTATGTAAATTGAGTTATACTTGAAAAGTATTTGGGGAGAAAATCTCCACACACCAATCCCCTGCCTTTTGCTGTCCATCGTTAACCAGCCTCTTAGTTAACTGGATGGGGAAGGGGTGGGGGAGTAGCAGAGGGTTAATAAGAGGTATTTTGTTTTCACCTGAAAAATGGAGGTCATAATAGTGCTTACTTTGTAGACTTGTACTAAATGAAATAGCATATGCAAAAACTTGAAACAGAACCTGAAACATTAAAAACATGAGTTTTCAGCATATGATCCTTACCCTCAAATAGTTTAGGGTTCAGTTGGAGAGGTAAGTCTCTTGCAGTAGATCTTTTAATAGTACATGTTAACTCTTATCATTACATACATAGATTGCATGTAGTGTTAGACCCTAAAAGTGCCAATAAAGTAGACCAAACAATAAAAGCACCAAGATCAGAGCAGAAGAAAGTCCTTCGGAGTGGAGTGATCAGAAATGACTTCATGGAAAATGTAAGACTTGGGACAGGCCCCAGAAATATGCCAGGGGGTGAGTAGATGGAGCTAGAGCAATGCAGTGGGGACAAAAGAACATGGGCTTAGAGACAGAAATGCCTGTAGAGTGGAGG
Source organism: Cervus elaphus (assembly GCF_910594005.1). Taxonomy (NCBI): domain Eukaryota; kingdom Metazoa; phylum Chordata; class Mammalia; order Artiodactyla; family Cervidae; genus Cervus; species Cervus elaphus. Next base: position 42,113,834 of record NC_057848.1, on the reverse strand, counting down.
GGGAGGTCAGACCTCTTTGAAATGCATTTAAGGAAGCCCCCTTTCACAGGGCCTATTGGTAAAACACCAAACTAAAAAGAGAAGCATCTCCTAACATCCAAGAGCTAGCCTAGTACTATCGGTTGGCCTTGGTGTTGGTAGGTGCTGGCCTGGCACTAGTAGCAACACCAAACTAGAGCTTGGTGTTCTGTTGAACCCAAAAAATGTCACAGATTATCAGTATCAGATCAGGAAACTCTGCAACTATGATGGATCAAGACAAATCAAGACCACTCCATAATGTCTGAACCCAGACAAAATACGAACATTGTCCAAACCACAGAAATGACCGAAAATTTCTCCTTCCTGACTAATATGAGTGACCACTGCTTCTTTATCAATTAGTTTCATTCTAGTCTGTCCCCCTGATAAAATTGACTGAGATACTCAATCACAGGATGGCTCTGTTTTCTGATAGCACCCAACCCAGACTGAACCACAGATTCCTTTGACCCTCCCCCAAGTCACTCAACCAAAGCTCAAAGCCTATAATAAGTTTGTTTAGCACCCTTTTTTTCTTGAGATGCCTCACAGTTCTCCATGGTGTACATTCTTACTAAGTGACAAACCCACTTTGATCACTGTATGTGTGTTCCTGGGAGTCTTTGGCTAGTGGTGGTTAAGTCCCTAAGTCATGTCCGACTCTTGCGACCCCATGGACTGTAGCCTGCAAGGCTCCTCTGTCCATGGGATTCTCCAGGCAAGAATACTGAAGTGAGTTGCCATTTCCTTCTCCAGGGGATCTTTCCAACCCAGGAATCAAACCCGGGTCTCCTGCAGAGCTTGATCAGTATATGTATGTTCCTGGGAGTCTTTGGCTAGAGGACACTGATATTATCACTAAAATAATTGAAGTCTATGGATGAAGGTCTGCCACTCAGTTTCATTTCAAGAATTCCCCAGACACAATCCAAGAAACGTCTGAAACATTCACAATACAACACAGCATGATAAATGAAATGACAGAAGCAATTGCAGGCACTGTGGAGACAGAGAAAGACTACTTTTAGTAACAAATCACAACCCCACAATCCAGTGTGCATCATACTTCCTTTTGTCCTGATCACGCTCCAGTTACAGAGGTGACTCAGCTCCTATCTGCTGTTATTCCTACACCAACACCTGGGCAGTGTCTTTTCTCTTCCCAACAAGACTTTCAGCCACAGCTGATTTTTCTCTGTGATCTCTGGCTATGGGGAGACAGGTCCACACTTCAGGGTGGTTAAATACAAAGCCCAGCATAATTTGTTAACTAATGCTCATGCAGGAACCATCTTGTAGCTATTTTTAATGCTTTAGAGGAACATCAACTATATGTTGCTGATATTCCAAAGTATATTCTCAAGTGTTGTTTTTGAAGATTTGTTTGGTTCCAAACTTTTCTAACCCACTGAGGGGGTGGACAAGGTGGTATAAGTATCTCATGCTAACCTTATTCTCAAGGAGTGTACCACCTGACTTAAGAGACAGCAAATCATTGGCAAATAAAAGAAGAACATGGAAGAGTGTGATAATTACATGGTTCTTTGAAAGCTACCTGAACTTGCCCCATAAATGCAGGAAGAATTCTCACAGGAAGCTCACCATGTGTCAAGTGAGTCTAAGATGGCTTTGTAGAGAAAGAAAAGAGGGTAAAATATGCTTTAGAGCAAAGGGCTTTTTTTTGGAGAGGAGAGCATTTCATGCTTTGATTGATTTTAGTATAAAATGAATTGGGATAATTAATTAATTTTGAGGGGATTATGCAGTGCTCCTTTAAGATCATTGAAGCCAACCAAGGATCTCACAAGAACAATGCTAAAAATGTTCACTGTTTACTGTAATCCTAGTTCTTCTGAGAAATGTTGCCAAGCAGTTATCTGCACATTTCATCAAATATGAATTTTCTCAGATTAGAAAAAACCACAAAATCACAAGTATGCAAAGGCCTGCAACTTCTGATTGGAAGAGTTGCCAAGGAGAATTCCTATATCAATGGCATCTGCAAATCCACACCTGTCACAAGTGATGGAATTCACTTTCACCTTCATTCTTCATTGTCACTATATTTTTTTTTAAGTTATTCTGGTGCAATCTTATACAACAGATCTCTAGAACTTATTTGCCTTGTTTAACCGAAACTTTATGCCAATTGATTAGTAATTTCCCATGTCTCCCACCTCTAAACCCCTGGGAGCCATCATTCCACGGTTTGATTGTATGAACTTGACTTTTTTAGATACTTCATATAAGTGGAATCATGCAGTATTTGTCTTTCTGTGACTAGCTTATTTCACTTAGCGAAGTGTCTTCATCATGGGAATACCAGACCACCTTACCTGCCTCCTGAGAAACCTGTGTGCAGGTTGAGAAGCAACAGTTAGAACCAGACATGGAACACGGACTGATTAAAAATTAGGAAAAGAGTACATTAAGGCTGTATATTGTCACCCTTTTTATTCAACTTCTATGCAGTGTACATCATGTGAAATGCTGGGCTGGATGAAGCACAAGCTGGAATCAAGATTGCCGGGAGAAATATCAATAACCTCAGATATGCAGATGACACCATGCTTATGGTAGAAAGCAAAGAGGAACTAAAGAGTCTCTTGATGAAAGTGAAAGAAGAGAGTGAAAAAGCTGGCTTAAAACTCAACATTCAAAAAATGAAGATCATGGCATCTGGTCCCATCCCTTCATGGCAAATAGGTGGGGGAAACAATGGAAACAGTGACAAAGACTTTATTTTCTTGGGCTTCAAAATCACTGCAGATGGTGACTGCAGCCATGAAATTAAAATATGCTTACTCCTTGGAAGAAAAGCTATGACTTACCTAGACAGCATATTAAAAAGCACAGACCTTTGCTGACAAAGGTCCGTCTAGTCAAAGCTATAGTTTTTCTAGTAGTCATGTATGGATGTGAGAGTTGAACCTTAAAGAAGGCTGAGCACTGAAGAACTGCTGCTTTTGAACTGCGGTGTTGGAGAACACTCTTGAGAATCCCTTGGACTGCAAAGAGATCAAACCAGTCAATCCTAAAGGAAATCGGTCCTGACTGTTCATTGGAAGGACTGATGCCAAAGCTGAAGGTCCAATATTTTGGTCACCCGATGCCAGCAGCTGACTCATTGGAGAAGACCCTGATGCTGGGAAAGATGGAGGTCAGGAGGAGAAGGGGACAACAGAGGACAAGATGGTTGAATGGCATCACTGACTCAATGGACATGAGTTTAAGCAAACTCAGGGAGATAGTGAAAGACCGAGGAGCCTCATGTGTGGCAGTCCGTGGGGTCGCAAAGAGTGGGACATGACTCAGTGACTGAACAACATCTTCAAGGTTCATCAATGTTATCATATATTGCAGAAACTCCTTTATTTTTTTTATAACTTTCCTTGTTTATTCTTTTTATTTTGTGTTTTTTTTTTTTTTTTACTTTTTATTTTTATTGGAGTATAGTGGCTTTACACTTCTGTGTCAGTTTCTGGTGTACAGCAGTGAATCAGCCATATACATATATTTTCTCTTTTTTTGATTTTCTTCCCATTTAGGTCACCACAGAGCACCAAGCAGAGTTCCCTGTAGGTTCTCATTAGTTATCTATTTTATATATAGTAGTGTATTTTCTATGATGAGTATATGCTACCTTTAAAATCATAAATATTTTAAAATTATAAAAATATTAAGGTAAACCCATAGAAAAGGAATATCACACAGTAAAAACTAAACTTTATTGAGTCTAAAATACAAAATATTTTGCATATTTTATAGATTTTAATTTCATTTGTTATAAAATAAGTGTTAATTTATCTTTTATGGATGATGACTTTATGGCTTTTTAACTTTAAGTCATTTAAATTAATTTTAGTGTGATTTATTTCAGTGTAAACTAGTAAAGTTTGGGGTTGATTTTCAGTTTTTTAATATTGTCCCATTTGTTTTTCCTTTGTGTTTAACATAGTCACTTTTCAACAGTGTCACCAGTGTCAAAATAATATATAGACCAGGAAATCAAAAGTGGATACAGAATAATTGTTTATTGGCAAGGTATTCCTGCATAGAAATATTTTAGTTTTATTTTATGTGCCGACTCTACATTGAAAAAACATGCTTACATAACACATTGTCAAATCTTTCTCTTTAATCTAACTATTAAAAAAATTTCTGGAAGAAATAGCTAAATTTTAACTTAATCTTTTTACAGATAATAATCTCATTATGTTAAGTGACATAAATTGGCATATGATCAAGTGTGAAACAGATCGCCAGCCCAGGTTGGAGGCATGAGACAAGTGCTCAGGGCTGGCGCACTGGGAAGACCCAGAGGGATGGGATGGGGAGGAAGGTGGGAGGGGGGGATCGGGATGGGCAACACATGTAAATCCATGGCTGATTCATGTCAATGTATGGCAAAAACCACTATAATATTGTAAAGTAATTAGCCTCCAACTAATAAAAATAAATGAAAAAAAATGTTGGACAGAGAAAGACAATACTCTATGTTATCACTTATATGTGGAATCTAAAAAATAAAAAACAGATGAATATAACTGTCACTGGAAACAATTAATCAATAGTCAATCTGATAAAGAAATGGAAAATTTTATCCAAGCCAACCCGAGGATTATAACCCAGGAGACAGTCTTTCAGAAAGCTCTGAGGTCAAAGCACAGTTATATAACTTTGGGGGACAAAGGGCTATGCATCAAAAGGTTTTACCTCAAAGTAGCATCTTGACAATGTAAACTGTCCAGTAGGTGGGTATTGGGTCATCGTGACCCCTTACAGGAAATGTTATCTCCCGAGGAATTACTTTGCTGGAATTACTTTGCTTTTTTCTTTCCTGGTGAGCAGGTCTTCCAGTGTCTTCAGTGAGGATCTAATTAACGTATAATACAGATTTGCTGTTGTTTAGTTGCTAAGTCTTGTCCAACTCTTTTGTGACCCCATAGATTGTAGCCCACCAGGCTCCTCTGTCCATGGGATTTCCCAGGCAAGAATACTGGAGTGGGTTGCCATTTCCTTCTCTGGGAGATCTTCCCAACCCAGGAATCTAACCCACATCACCTGCATTGCAGGCAGATTCTTTACCACTGAGCCAACTGGGAAGCCAAAGAGGAAGGAGTAGTGGCCCAAATGGACAGAGAGATAATTTTATGTTTAAAATTTTTCTTGTCTTAAAAATAATTTTATTTCCTCATAACAGAAATAGATTCAGATATACAGAGAAAAAACTAGTGGTTACCAGTGGGGAGAAGGAAGGGAAGAGGAGCAAGGTAAGGGTAGGGGATTAACTACTATGTATAAAATAAATAAAAGATAAGGATATATTGTACAGCATAAGTAAATATAGCCACTATTTTATAATAACTTTAAAAAATATAAAAAATATTGACTCCTCATGTTGTACACCTGAAACTAACATAATATTAAGTTCGGTTCAGTTCAGTCGCTCAGTTGTGTCTGACTCTTTGCAACTCTATGGACTATATAGCCCACCAGGCTCCTCTGTCCATGGGACTTTTCAGGCAAGAATATTGGAGTGGGTTGCCATGCCCTCCTCCAGGGGGTTCTTCCCAACTCAGGTCACTTACACCTCCTGCACTGGCAGGCAGATTCTTTACCACTAGCACCACCTGGGAAGGCCTCTGAAAGGATAACTGAGACTAAAGTCCAGCTCTACAGATTACCAACTGCATCCACTAGCTCAAACTCTACTTCCAAGAAACAGTAGAATTTCTGGACAGTGTTATGGTGATTTGAATGGAAACTGAAGGAGGTATTCACTAAATAGTAAAACAGGGCCTCATAGCCTGTACATTCCAGCATGGTTTCCCTTGCGGACTTTTTGCTCATATAAGGGATTAAATGAGTTGATTCAAAGTATGCCTCCAACTAATAAAAATTTAAAAATAAATAAATAAATAAAAATTTTAAAAAAAGACAAAGTATTGCTTTATGGTTTATCTGGGTGATACAGAGGGGAACTAGTGCTCAGTTGCAGAGGAAAAGGGTAGGATGTGTGTATGAAGATATTTTGTGGGGGGAAAACCTGATAGGTACAAAGAGAGAGGATAGATCCGTTACCTCAAGTGACTTTTATTCACTTGGCTTTATTCTACCAAAGTTCAATGCGAGATTTATGAATAATTAGAGAAGACATCAGGATACCAATTCAATCAATATTTTAATTCTTCCATTTTACCTTCCCCTCTTCATTCCAACGTGTGCACATTTGCAAAGGTTCATCATAGCAGTGAATATCAATGAGAGCATTCAGAAGGGAGAAGAACCTCCTAGAAATAGTTTTGTAAGTATTAATGCAGAAAATTACAGACTCAGGATACAGCCAAACAAATGTACAAATAACTTCTGACATTCTGCCTTGTAGAGTATGGTCAACGTAAATATCCCCTGTAGTCTGAGCACTTTTCTTCTTGGATTAGATTAGTTAGTTTAGTAAGTTAAATATTAAGAGTTGTATGGTATGATGTGTAACCTTGGCTTAGTTACTTCACCTTTCAAAGCTTCCATCTCTTTGTCTTATAAAGTTGGGAAAATATAAGTCCTGACCCCTTAGTGTTGTTTTGTGGATTGAATACAATAACGCACTCAAGTACTTAGCATAATTCCTGGCACGTAGGAAATGGTCAAAAAGTATTAGCTGTTATTGTCTAAGGTAAAACAAATGGCATTACAGTGGAAAGTACATGCTGTTCCAGAAAGAGTACTGAATTGGATGGCAAGAGTCCTGGATTCTAGTTCTGATTCTGCCACTAAATTGCTGTAATGGCCTTGGGTAAATGACAAAAATCTCTCTGGACCTTAGCTGGTTCACTTGTGAAAAATAAAGACATTGGACTAGATGGTTTCTAAGGGCCTGTCCAATTATAAATGTCATTCCATGATAATTCCAGAACTCCCCTGTGACAAAAAGTCCACTCTCTCTGTCTCCTACTAGCCCCAAAGTAAGGAGAACTGACAGGTGTAAATTACTGGATTCAAAGAAGTATCCACGAGATGGCCAGAGGAAAATCTGTACAGGCTTCTCAGCTGTACTGCAGCACTTTTCTGCCCATGGCTGTAGTCTGTCATGATGAGGGGATGACAGCGCAAGCCGTGCAGAAACCTACAGGAGAAGGTTGGCACAGGCCAGGAGTGTGTCATGAGCCCGCCAAATGAGGCTGTGGAGCCCACGCCTGATCATTGATATTTATGTGCCTCTACCTTTTACATTTGGAACAAATGAGGGTGCTTCAGAGGCATGCATACAGTAGTTCTTTGATGACTGTGTCTGGAACAATGAGAACATCCCACTGAACTTGCCTTTGGCTTTGTGTGGATGAATCATTACTGCAAATTTGTTCCTGCAAAAAAAAAACACAAAAAACCTCTCTCCAGAGTCTGGAAGCTTGTAGATTTCTCATGGTTCTCATCTGGGATTGAAAGGCTATGTGGGAAATTGGTCCTTACTGATTTTTTTTTTTTAGTGGGGGGATATTAAAAGCATACCCAGTCCTGAAATTGTGTCTCTGCACCTGTTGTAGAAAAGACTAAGGAACATTTTATAGAAGTTCACTTGTAGACTTCCCTTTCTCTGGGGGCAAAACATAAAGAAAAAACAATAAAAAGATAAAGAAGTGTAGAAGGAAATATCTCGATGAATGTGCTGTTTCCAGAGAAAGAAACTAGCAAAATATTAATACTTTCAATCTGAGTGCTGGTCAGTTCCATTGGTTGAGTGTGTTGTCAGGGCACCCGAGGGACACCTATAAGGGATGTCAAGTGTCCAGAGAACCCAGGGGGCACCCAGGTGGCCAAAGGACAAGTTCTACTGACAGTGAGGAACAGCATCATGTTTCCATATGAATTGGACAAACCATTCCATCAGCATAAATGTGGGGAAATCTGGGGCACCACTCCCCTCACAGAAATCTAACAAGTGGAAGGCAGTTAATGCATAATTTACTCCTTATCATGTACAAGGAAGGCACAAAGACAAGCCCATGTGTTGTTTCATGCACAGCTTTGTGGGGTATGTGCCTTTGGTGTGGTCAACACATGTTTAGGGTCGGTCCTTCGCTTTTAGGAGCGAGAAGTTAGATTGTATCCCTACCTCTTCCTCCAGGGTGATGAAGTTCTGAGGAAAGGATTCTCAGTAAGCAAGTTCATAATAGAGGAATTTCCAAAAATATTTCCAAAATAATTTGGGGGAATGACTTAATAATGACTCACACTGATTCAGTACTTATGTGTGACAGGGACTCTGAACATTTCTTTGGATGATTGATCTCATTTAAACTTCACAATCATCCTCGGGAAATTAAGCCTCAGACAGAGGAAGTCTTCTATAGGTGGTAAATGACAGGTCTCTGTGACTCCAAAGCCATCATGACATTTGTCTAATGATAATAGAAGACACAGCCCCTTCCTCGGGTAACGAGGAAGAATATAGGGAGGGGATAAGGAGAAGGCTTATCATCAGAAAGCACAGTCTCCTGCCTATGACTCAGCTGCAGCTGTGACTCATAGAAGACTGCAGGTCACTCAGCAACTTGGAAATGGCCCTGGACTTTAGTATTGGAGCCAACACATGAGTGCTGTGATGCTGGCTGTTATCCCAAACTGACCTGCCTTTCCACCACTCCCACAGACTTAAACATTCTTCCGCTTCCCACACCTACCTTCTCTCAGACAAATGTGATCAAAGACACAAATAAGGTGCCTGGGTGTGCTGTTTGGGGGATGGGGCGGGCAGAGGTGGGTTCTGAGACACAAGAGAAGCTGACAAAGAATCAATTTCCAGGGTCCAGGAACTGAGCAGCGCCCCCCACCCACCCAGATTCGTCTCAGCATTTGCGTGGTAGGTGAGACCCCGGCCCCTCTGGCTGATCAGGTGACAGACATCCCTCCCACAGGATGCTGAGAAAATAGAATGTATCTCTCTCTCTCTCTCCTTCATCATCTGACCCAGACTGAAAACAAATTTCTCTAAGCTAAACCCCGTTCTCATCTGCAGGTGCAAAAATAAAATAGCTGCCTTATATAAGGCTCTGCAGTTCCCCCACTTTAAATGACAGTGGGTTGATCTGGTTTGCAGAGGTGTCGCTGAGATCAAAGCCACTAATGGTGGGTATTCACTTCCAGCAGTCTCTGTATTAATCATCAATTTTCTACCTGACACGAGTAAGTATAAACGGAAATTTCCAGTTCTTGTCGTAGATCGTGGGATGGGGAAAATGAGGGCTGCAGGGAAAGTGTCTACTGGGCAGCTTAGCCCTTTTAACCTTGGAAAACTCTCAGGTTCCCAGGGCTAGGTCTTTTGTTGTTGTTGTTGTTTCTTGTTTTCTTTGGTACCTACCATCCTGGTCTTCCTGTGTTTTCTTGCCCACACATCACTTTATGGGCAAGTATTGGGTTGGCCAAAAAGTTTGTTCGGGTATGTCTGGCCAAACCCCAACGAACTTTTTGGCCAACCCAATACATCTGGCTTATAGTCATCTCTACCCCCACCCCACCCCTGCAAAAAAAAAAAAAAAAAAGGAGGCCTGTCCGTTCTTGCCAAGGAACCAGACCAGCAGGGATACCTAGATACCTAGTCTGAGTAGCACCAGGCTTTTCAGAATTAAGCTTTAGGCTTTCTGCTTTTTTTCTTTGTCCTCCCACTCTTTAAGGCACTCTCCCCAACTCCACCTCATTCTGAAGACATGTACACAATATATATACTCCCAACCTCCACTCCCCACTCGGAATTGAAGGCCTTCCTGACAATAGGGCCATATGACACAGCCTCAGACATTTGTAAATACCTACTTGTCTCCTCCTTTTTGAGTGGGCTGTAACCTTCACTTATTCCAGTTATATAACCATTGGTCAGCCAATTCCCATAAGGCCCTTCTCTGACCTAGTTGCACCTCATAATTTAATGATTTCATAGGTTACAAGAGGTGCGGCTGCCAGGTTGCTATAGAAACTTTTGCTCCACTGACCTTTTTTCCCCCTAATAAAATGTTAAAACAAAGTTAAATCAACTATCCAATGAGGGATTGGGTGTATTTTAAGCATAATGTGTTCTTTCACACTGGTGAATGCTCGAAAGCCTTCTACCTCAGACAAATTCAATTTGTCTCTTGGGTTTTGGGTTTTGTTTTGTATTTTTACATTTTCAATCAAATAATCCTATTGAGTTCCCCCAAGGGAGAAATAACAAGCTGAAAATTACCCCTAATTGTGCATGCTCTTGCCAAAGGACTGACTTCATCGTCATGTCCAGGCTCCACAGGCTGGAGTGGAAGAGGAAAAGCCAGGGAATTGATAAGATATGGAAAAGAGAGTTGGAGGTATGGAAGTCTGGCAAGCCTGAGGTCACACTGAAAAATGATCAGCTGAAAGTATGTTCTAGGCCCAAGGCATTAGGCCATGAAACCCCTGAATCCTGTGCCTGGGAGACCAATGAGCAGAGGTAGGGGGCCAGACAACCAGAAGTCATGCCCCAGGCAGGTGGCTGAGGAATAGCATAAGTCCTTAGAGCAAAAACTGAACTTGGAGCTGAATTAACTGCCCTCTGACATAAGGTTGGGGGCCATAGGTGCCTCCTGTCCAGCAGTGGGGACACCAATGAGTAGCTTGGGAGAGCTATATAGGCCCCCTTAAATCCATCTGTCTCTCAAAGTTACTCTCAAATAATAATATGAAAAGCCTTCTTTGATAAGGACAACCTATATTTTTAAATATTCAGTAAAGTATAAAAAGGGCTTCCTGGTGGCTCAGTGGTAGAGAATCTGCCTGCCAAATGCAGGAGACGTAAGAGACATGAGTTCGATCCCTGGGTCGGGAGGATTCCCTGGAGGAGGGCGTGGCAACCCACTCCAGTATTCTTGACTGGAGAATTTGATGGACAGAGGAGCCTGGCAGGCTACAGTCTATGGGGTTGAACAGTGTCAGACACAACTGAAGAAACTTAGCACATACACACAAAGTGTAAATAAGACCATATTTGGAGATGTTTGGTATTTTTGCTCCACAACCATATACCACCTTAATAGAAACCATGTGTTTGCTATATAAACTTAGCAAACTTAGGGCCACACAGAGTGCCCCTCTGTCTTGGCCCACCTCACCATCTCCCACTAGTAACTATTTGTGGCCTTAATGTGTTAGTCATTCAGTTGTGTCCAACTCTATGCGACCCCAGGGACTGTAGCCCACCAGGTTCCTCTGTTCATGGAATTTCCCAGGCAAAAATACTGGAGTGGGTTGCCATTCCCTTCTCTAGGGGAATCTTCCCAACCCAGGGATCAAATCTTTGTCTCCTGCATCGCAGGCAGACTCTTTACTGTCTGAGCCACCAGGCAAGCCAGATATTCTTCCTTTATACAGATTCTAGAGCTGCCATGCTGTCTCAGGCTAATTGTTGGTTCCAAAGTAATAGAGAATCAAAGTTTGCACAGAAATAATGTCATATTATCCTTATTTACTAGTCTTCATGGCTGAGTCCAAGCAGGGCTGAGATGGGGCGGAAGGGGATGCATTCTAAGCCAACTTTCACTCCCAAGACAGCTCAGATTGAGCAGGGCTCACAGCTTCCTTACTCCCAAGGGCCCTAGGGCTGAACAATGTCTGTGGAGTCTAGTGACCTAGCCAAAGCATTGGGCTAAGGACGAGTAGTAATACAAACAAGGACCAAAGGAATTAGGAAAGAGAAAAGAGAAAAGTGTTCCTCTTGCAAGCGTCTCTGATGTTTGGAGCACTGCTCAAAACTGCCTCAATCCTGGGGGACTTACCTGGCAGTCCAGTGGTTCAGACTCTGAGCTTCCAGTGTAGGGTGCGTGGGTTTGATTTCTGGTCAGGGAACTAGGGTCCTGCATGTGGAGCAGTGCAACCAAAAAAAAAGAAATTGCCTCAATCCTGGGGACACTGAGGCCATCATCCATCCAACTTTGAATGTCCCTGACAGCTAGGAACACTTGCAGTTGATGTACTCTCAGGATGTAGATGTAGACCTGAATCATAGTGGTCAGTGGTCTTAATTATAAGCTACAGAAACCACCTCTGATTTAAGGGAGAAAATGTATTCAGTACTTATTTATAGGTTCTTGGTAGCTCACAGAATCCCTGGGGGAGAGCTAGCCAGCCTAGGACATTCCTACAGTTTTCTTCCATGAGCACTAGACGCAGCAGCCTGGCCCCTTAATGCTCTCAACATTGAACTCCATCTTGACGCAACTATTGCTGCCGCTAGAGAGGTTCTGCCTCCCCCAATACTCATCAGTGAGTGAAAGTGAAAGTCACTCAGTCTGACTCTTTGTGACCCCATGGACTGTAGCTCTTCTGTCCATGGAGTTCTCCAGGCCAGAATACTGGAGTGGGTAGCCTATCCCTTCTCCAGGGGATCTTCCTAATCCAGGAATCGAACTGGGGTCTCCTGCATTGCAGGTAGACCAGCTGAGCTACCAGGGAAGCCCTCATCAATGAGGACTTCCCCCAAATATTAGAAAGAGCTTTAGAGTCTAGGAAGTAAAAAAAAGGGGGGAGTATTCATTCACTAGGGCTATCAGAACAAAATAACACATATGGGTGGCTTAAACAACAGAAATTTATTCTCTCACTGTTCCGGAGGCTCAGAGTCCAAGATCAAGGTGTCAGCAGGTCTGGCTCTCCTGAGGCTTCTCTCCTTAGCTTTTTCAGATGACCGCCTTCTCATTGTGTCCTCGTGTGTCTCTTCCTTTTCTTATAGGAACACTGGTCAGATGGGATTGGGGTCTACCCTAGTGGCCTCATTTTTACTTTATTACTTCTCTAAAGGCACTCTCCCCAAATACAGTCGCATTCTGAGGTACGGGGTGGTGGGTTAAGGCTTCTTCAGCTTATGAATTCTGCAGAGGACACAGTTCAGTTTGCAACAGGGACAGATATTTGTTCTGTTTTTAGATCATTTTTTAAAATTTGATTGGGTCATGCAACTTATGGGATCTCAGTTCCCTGACCAGAGATCGAACCTGTGACTCCAGCAGTGGAAGCATGGAGTCCTAACCACTGGACTGCCAGGGAAATAATCTGGAACAAATGCTTATTATTAAAGAAATTGCCTTTAAGTAGGTAATTAAGTGCTTCCCTGGTGGCTCAGATGGTAAAGAATCTGCTTGTAATGTGAGAAACCCGGGTTCGATCCCTGATTGGAAAGATCCTCTGGAGGAGGGAACAGTTACGCCACTCCAGTATTCTGGCCTGGAGAATTCCAAGGACAGAGGAGCCTGGTGGGCTATCATCCATGGGATTGCATAGAGTCAGACACAGTAAAAATGAGGCCATTAGAGTGGACCCCAATCCCAAATAAACAAATGCTTATTTCCCTGAATTTGCCACCCTGCCTTGGGCACTGTTAGTTTGGAATGGTTCATTACTCCATCCCCTTGACCCTTCTAGGGGCAAACCAAATTGTCTTCCCCTCCCACAATCTTATCTAATGCCAGCTACATATCTTTCTCTACTAGTCTTCTATTGAGGTCCCCACAAGCTTTGTGGGGCACTTACTCAGATTAAAAGATCTGGAGTTCTTAAATCTCCTGATCTGATATTCTTTTAGATAAACTATTGAACTTTAAATTCCATCCTCTAATGGCAGCTAGTTCTTCTGTCAATATCAGTGCATGTCCCAAGGACCAGAGTGGTGGAGATATCTAGGAAGATTTGACTATCATGTTCCTCAACATAAGTTCTAAAGAAAATGATTTAGAGTGTGGTCCTGCTGCCCTTGAAGGGATCACAGTGTATATGCACCATGTGTGCTCACTCAGTCGTGTCTGACTCTCTGTGACTCCATGGACTGTAGCCCACCAGGGTCCTCTGTCTATGGGATTGACCAGGCAAGAATACTGGAATGGGTTGCCATGTCCTACTCCAGGGGATCTTCTGGACTCAGGGATCGAACCCACATCTCCTGCATTGGCAGGTGATTCTGGGAAGCCCCGTGTATGTACCACTGTGAACCTAAAAAAGATTAGGTAAAGAGGCCATGTTTTCATTATCAGAAATACACTATTTTCTTTTTGCAAGGTTTTTCTAGGTCAAGGAGGCATGTTAAGGCAAGAGTTTGTCTGTCTAATGCTTATTTTGCAAAATTTCATAATCCTGTTTTGTAAATTGATAGTCATTAATTTTCCCCAATGGATGGCTATTAATATAAGTAATCTAGCTAAAATTATATTTCAAGAGAGTAAAGTGAGGTCATTTTATTTGTGAACTCCCCACATTTACATCTCTGGGCTCAATCTTAGGGCCTCTTTTCTTTAGCCAAATAGGCAGAACGGTCCAGGCTTTAGCCCACAGCTAAGGGATGGAAGACATGTGGAAAAGTGTAAAGCTACTCCTGGCAAAGGCGAGTTTTTGAATGGTGGAAGCCAGGGAAGGAAAGAAGGGGAACCAAAACAAGACTTTTAAAAAAATATATCAGCATGGCTTCCTGAGGTGTGGGTCTTGTTTTTATTTTGCCAAAGCCAAAATCGGTGAGAATTATAATCAAAATGCAAATACATATTGAGAAGCCATAATGAAACTCTTCGGGAGAATAAGGCAAAGTCCATTTGTGGGAGATGCTGGGAACTTGAGCTGGGCCAGGCATGCAGTGTTCAGAGACTATTGGGAAAAAGAGACACTGAGACCAAAAGGCCAGAACAGTGTGATACGAACCTCAAAAAATAATGGCCAAAAGTGTAAAGGAGGGAAACTGAATGGAAACATAACTATGGATCCAAGATGGGAGCACTTGGGTGTGTGGAGGTAGGGAAGCAGGCAAGGACAAAAACTACCAGATGAATAAAACAGGGGGAAAACCAGGAACTGAATGTCCAATTGTCTTTAGCTTAGACTCTAGAATCAGAGAAAAACTACTTCAAGAAGGGCCCAGATCAGGAGCCAGAGAATATATAGAGCAGGAAGGTCCATAAGTGCATGTCAAGGGGGTCTAAGAGTCTGCAAATATATGTGCCTATGTATATGGCTTTCAGCAGATTCTCAAACACAGAATGACTTCCATACATTTTCTATTTACACAGAATGGCCCCAGAGAGAGTCCATGAGTATTTATGTTTGCTTGTTTTCTGGGTCAATTCTAGGCTGTAGCCAAATAATCAGTATGCCGGGGAGACTAAGTCAGAGGGAGGTGTCGGGGGCAGTCCCTAAACTGGTCAGACTGTGAAAGTTGGGAGTTTAGCTCAAGTTCAAATTTAGCATGTTGTCCTGATATGCTGAACCAGCATCAAATCACTGAAATATTATGGGGCTTTCATGTTAATCTTGGTGACCCCAAACAAATACTATTAGAGTGTGGACTTTAGCATGTAGAAAGTTCTTCCACAGAGAGCACATGAATGGGCTTCACTGATCTGGAGGAGGTCTGTAGACTGCATATATGCAAAGTGTATTCAAAATAGTGTGTGTGCCTTTTTCTAGAGAGCAGATACATAATGTTCTGCACTTGTAACACAATAAAGGTTATGACCTGTGACATACAGAAATATAAAGAATGATGAAACAACAAGGTCCTTCTGTATAGCACAGAAACATTTTATAATAAAGGATAATGGGAAAGTATCTGAAAAGGAATATACATCCAGTTATTCAAGCTGGATAACTTTACTGAATGTCAGAAGCTAACACAAAATTGTGTCAATAAATCAACTATATTCAATTTTTAAACTTCTTTTTAAAAAAAGAATGATGAAATAAGGTTAAACTTTGTGTTTGAATGACAAAAAAGTTAAGACGAGGTTGTCTTGGCCTGGAAGGACTTTCAAGCTTGTGGGGTCCCTCTGGAAGCTACATTATAGGTCAGAGCTGTGAAACTGAGTGTGAAATTGACAGTACTTGTGAGAGGTTCTCTACTGCCAGAAGCCTTACGTCAGATCAGGGCAAAACATGGCCGGGGCAACTAGGAAAGTCATTTGATCAAGGCCTTACATTCACGACTGACCTGTGTTTGGGGTTATCTCACAACTAGGGTATTCTTCATACATTCACAGAGTTTCACTGATAGGTCTGGACAAGCACAATATTCACCATATAGCTTAAAGCTTGTGTCCCATTTTCAGATGACACTACATACAGTGCAATACAAATTAAAATCCTGTGAACAGTAAAGTCATACTGTATTAAACTGCTCTGTAATTAAATATATGAATGTGTTATCACAAATTTTATAATCTTATCTTTGACTTTTCCTCATTTTTTTCATATACTTGCTATAATTTTTTTAATTGTAGTAAAAAGCACTTAACATAAAATATACCATCTTAATCAACTTTAAGTGTAAAGTTCAGTTGTGTTAACTATGTTCATATTGTTTTGCAACAGATTCTTAGCACTTTTTAATCTTTTACCTATCCTCATTGGACAAATGCCCCACTTCTCTTGTGACTCACAAAATTATATTGCATTACTTTTCTCTGTATTAAATGCGTGAATGCGTTACTACAAATTTTGTAAACTTATCTTTGGTATTTCCTCATATTTTTGTTTGTTGTAATACACTGGAAGGATCATAAAATGGAAACAGTCTGGGACTTTCTCAGCTTGTGTGATTTTCTCACTTAATGGTCAAATTCAGCCACACATATAAGCCCCTAGGTATGCCATCCCTCAATGAACAGGGAGAGAGTACAGTCTGGTCAGAGAGAGGAGCGAATGAGTCCCGGCCAAGCCAAGGGAAGAACCATGAGGACAGCTTTGATGGGAGCAATCTCCCCTCCATGATGAGAAAGGAGCAACCTGGAAGCCGACTGCTTGGATCCCTAGCTCCCTCCATGGTTTGAGCGCTCTGTGCCTCTAAACAGGTTCCTTAACCTCTCGGAGCCTCAGTTTCCTCTTCTGTAACATGAGGATGGTAATGGTGTTTGCCTTCCAGGATTGTTGTGAGCACTAGAGAGCACTGCCTGGTACAAAGTAAGCACTCAATATGTATTACCTGCTACTGGTATTATTATTATTACTAGTTACCCTTGTGTAGTGGTGGTTAAAGTGAACCTCTCCAGCTGGGAACACCTGGCCTAGGGACCTGTCAATCCATCTTGTCATGACCTTAGTGAGATGAATGACGAAGAATCAACTGTTTAATCCCACTGAAATCCTAGGCCAGGAGAATAGTGGTTTGAAGGGGGTGGATGTTGAGGGATGATCTTAAAGAAAAGCATAGAAGGGATTGTTGTCTATTATGTCCATCTCAACAGTGGTTGAAAAGGTTGGTCTGAAAATGTCTTGTCAATCACACCATCTTGGTGTCCCCCCAAGACCTCTCTTAAAGCACGAATAAATTATCTGAGAGTCCACCAGAAATCTGGACTCCTAACACTTTGCATGTCCACACACACTAGTTTTCAGGATTGCTGTTTCCTGAAAATAGCTACTGGCATTGTGGGTAAGTTGAGAGATGGACAAAGGAAAATGACCCAGAGTTGGTGCTGTGCTGGTAAAAATGTAGCAACCTGTTCTCTGGGAGAGAAGCCCTAATTTTTAGTGTGCTGTACATCTCCCACCATGGCTGATTTCAGCTACCGACCTGATGTCACTGAACGAGAGGTGCTCAGTGAGTGGCGTACTGTGATATAGCATTTCCACCTACAGATGCAGGAGGGCTCAATAACTTCAACAGCATGAATGAGAGTGAAAAGTAGGAATTATCACAATTAGGAAGTGATAAACTTGGAGTATCCGTTACTTTGTTTTTAACATAATTTATTTAATTGTAAGTTTATACCACTCATTTAAAAATAGTGGCCATGTTTAACAACCAGCTTGTAAAATTTCTGAAATCTTAACAGTTGTCTTTCATGAGGACAACAAGCCAGCTCTAGTGCCCCACTGCAGGGGCCCCGTTTATGTCTGGTTGATCAAGGTGAGAAGATTCATCTGGGTCCATTGTGCTAAAGCCTCCGATCTTATAAAGCACAACCCTTCACTCCAGCCCAGCCAACTCCTTTCTTTCCCTACACTACCACGCTACCATGGCCTCCCCACTTCTGAAGGTTTCAATCACTCCCGAAAGCATGTCCCTCCCACAACAACCCCAGCTTCTCTTTCTCTCGTCTGGATTATAATAGGGCTCCTGGGCTCAACCGCGGGAATCAGGCTGTGCTGAAGGGGCTCCCATGACAGTTACCCCATGAACCCTGACTTGGCCAGTGGGCTGGGCTCTCCCATGCTAGCCCACCTCCTTCTCCCAGAATTTCACTGCACAGGTCTGCCCAGACAGTGGCTGGTACTTTCAATCAGAATAAAACAAAAGTGTGAGACACTGGGACCTGCTTCCCTGTCAGGAATTGCCAGGCCTTGGGTCCTGTGTTCTGTTGGACTGAACTGCTCACAATATTGCACACCATTGGCTGATGGTCTCTTTATGAACTTAATAGTTTTTTTCATGTGTTTCTTCTGCCTGGAATGTTCTTCAATCCCTCTCCATACTTTCATCTGGAAAACTCATTCTTCAGGATTCACCTGCTGTATCACCTCCTCCAGGAAGCCTTCCCTGAATACCTCCCCAAGCAAGATTAGGTGCTTTTCCTTTGAAGAAAATAATGCTCTGTGTATCTATGTAATACCCTGCATTTTCTTCCCTAGGCTGTGAGCCTCTCAAGGGCACAGATGTGCTGTGTTTTTCTTTGTAGCCCAGTGCCTGGCATATAATGTGTCCTGTAAATACTTGTCCTGCCCTTGCAGGATCTAGACTAAAAATTACCACTGTAGCTGAGCCTCTGTTTTGCTGCCAGTTCCTATAGGTGGAAAGGCCTCTGGTGAATACCCTTCCATCTGAACTCTGAAGGAGATGTGAGCATCAGAAGACCCATCCCCTTTTCACTTATCTATTTTTTGAACACAAAGATTGTGTTTAATTCACAATTAATGAGGGAACCAGTAAGATGTCACAGGCTATTCTAAGGAGAATACAAAACACCTTTTTCAACTTAAAAAAATCCTTTCATTTGTGGATTTATAGTCCTGTATTATGGATGGCCGACAAAACCCCACCCCTTTTGGCACCTGGCTCCCAGAGGGAAGGATGAGGTAGACAGCCTTCTTTGTGAAGTTGTTTCATTAATGATGAGGCTTTAAAAACATTCAGGATGAACTTTCCTGGTGGTCCAGTGGTTAAGAATCCACCTGCCAGTGCAGGGGACATGGGTTCGATCCCTTGTCCAGAAAGATTCCACATGCCATGGAGCAACTAAGCCTATTTGCCAGCCACAACTACTGAGTCTGCACTCTGGAGCCAGTTCTCTGCACAAGAAGCAAATGCAATGAGTAGCCCATGCACCGCAACTAGAGAGTAGCCCGCACACGGCAATGAACACCCAGTGCAGCCAAAAACCAACAAAAAAGACAAAACAAACAAAAAAAACATTCAGGAAAGATAGAAACAGACCAGGCACTTGATGAGATTATTGGACCTAAGAACCAACCTGGAATCTCTTGCTTCTGGTCTTCCTATTAGATAGATGTCTTTTGGTGGGGGGTGGGGGGGAGGGCAGCTGTCAGAATATAGGAAATGTGAGGCCTGAGAAGTGAGAGCGGTGGAGTTCAAGACAGGCAGTTTAAGGACTGTGGAGTCAGACAGCCTGGATCCCAAGGTCAGCTGCATGGCCTTCAACAAGTTGCATTCTTTTTCTGAAGTACAGCATCCTCCTCTGTAGAACAGGGATGATAACAGGACCCACCTCAGGACTAAACACGATAGTGTGGAGCACAACACCCTGCACATCATTCATTATCAGTCAAGGGGCGCTGCTTGCACAGAAAAGGTTGTTATCACCCTCTCTGCAGGTTCCCCAACCAAGTGTCCACCAGGTGAGTCTGTGGCACCCTGTGGGGGGAGCTCATAACAGCGGTGAAGGTCGGGGGCTCTGGAATCAGATTGCCCAGGTTTTTATCTGTATGACCCTAGGCAAGTACTATAACCAGGCTGTGCTACAGTTTACTACCTATAACATGGGACTAGAGATCTACTTCACAGATTAGAGTGAAGATCTCATGAGAAGATAAATATTTGAAAACCTAGAAAAGAGCCTGGCATGCTGGGAACACTCCGTGTATGTTAGCTGGGCCTTTGAACATCCAACGGTGTAAGAACATGACTTGTGCTTCCTGAAGACACAACCTCAGTCTTGGTTTGGGCATAAGTGGCATCCCCAACCAGGATGGAAGATCAAATCCAGTCACCATGAGAAGAGGATGCATGAAGTTCTGCACAGAAGGTGGTAAAAGGAAGTCACGTGAGTTGTCATGATTAGCTATTTCCTCCTTCCCTCCCTCCAGTTGGAACTCATTCTTGTAGACTGCCAAAACCAAAGTGCTTAACTCCATTTGTAGACTTCATGCTCTCCCAACCCTCAGCCCTGGTCCTTTTATGAAAGTGCTCACTGGGGCTTGTAGGAGAAGCACATGGTCCAAAGGGTCAGTGATCTCCCCTTTTCCTGTGACTGTGTTGGATGTTCCCATAATGCACCTCTAAAACCCAAGAGAAGCAAGATTTTATAGCAAAACTCGACTTCTGTTAAGTAAGCTATTTGGGGACTTAATTTTGTTGCACTTTTGGTATCCAGAAATTGTTGATATTGACTTATTGAGAGGGAGGTGGTATTCTGCAGGGGGGCTAGTGGGAAGCACTTCACTAAGTGGAGGAAAGGGTTTTTTAGGACTTTGTAATGCAACCATGACATTGGGTCATACATGTGTGGACAGTAAACATGGCTGATCATTCAATGTAAGGATCAATTGAAATGGGGAAATCAGTAGCAGAAAACTGGAAAGGGTGGGAGAGGTGAACTCTGAGATCTGGAGCAGGGCTCCTTGGGGCCTCCCCCTCCTCTGCCTTGACCAGGGCATGGCTCTGCAGTGGACTGACCATGGACAAGTCTTGCTGGGAAGTTTCTGCATTGCCTGGAAGAAGGCAATATGAAGAGTATTGACATCAGCTCCTTCCCATCCCACCCCAGTCCCTCCTAGGAGTGAAGAAATCATAGAATGTAAGAGGGGACAGGAAAGTTTAAACATCTGGGAGCCTGTGGGTTGAGGGCATTTGTCCATCCCTTCTCTGGCTCCTGTCTTGTTTTGAGACTGGGAGTTCCTTCTAGGGAGGCATCTTTGGCCGTGGAGAACTCAAAGGGTGGATCCCAGAAGACAGAAAGCAGAAAGTGTTGGCTTTGATCGAACAACACCTTCTTTTTAGATGATTCAGTGCAGTTCTCCAGAGAAAATTAGGAGGCATTCTGGGCAGAAGACCTGCCTTGAAGGGAAGACTGTGCCTTTGGCCTGTGTGTGCTCTATCTCATGAGAACCAGACAGCAGCAAATGAGGCATAGAAGGGCCATGTCCAACAGAGCCAAGCATTCCCTCTGGGACCTGGCTGGCAGGAGTTCGGATTTTTCTCAATTACCGGAAAGATTCTGTTACAAAGAACAAGGTCAGGCCCAAGTGGAGTTTTCTATCATTTTTTTAAATTGTTCTACTCCTATGTCTTTTTTTTTTTCCTTCAGCAGTAAAATAGAACCTGTGTAAAGTCCTCAATGGCACGAGACTCGCACCCGTATGCTAAACGAGGTGAGATGTTACTGAAGCGCTCATGCCAGTGTCAGCTCTTTCAGCATCATTCATTGTCCTAGCCAATTTTACCAGTTTTCCTGTCAAACGGCTCATGCCGTGGGCCTTAGCTTCAGCCTATTGTTGAGACACCATTGAATCAAAATAAAAACGTGTAATTTGCTTTCATGAACATTTTATCATGCCAAAGAAAATACACTAGGTATTGTGCTCTGCTTTAAACAAACCCAATATATGAATGGATTGACAAAGTAGTGGCAGGTTATTAGCAAAAAGTTTCAACATAATTAGTAACAACAAGCTTTCTGGTGCATTTTTAAACAATTAGTTTAATCAGTTCACACCTGCCTCGCTGTCACATACATAAGGTCTATTTCCTTGAAACATCTTCCAGTCAAATGTATTACAACCAATAGAAACAAGAACAAAATAGATGTTCTGATTGCTTTCAATTCAGCTTCTGACAAAAAGATACTGAAGTTATTTGGGCAATTCTTTGCCCTACAGTATGGGTAGAGTTGTGTTAGATACAAAGTGAGACAATAGGAAACATTTTAAAATGAACAACAAGCTTTCACAGAGACTGTCTATATCACATTGTTATTACAACATAGATGAGCTGAAACTTCATTTGTATATTTTGAGGAAAGAAGACCCTAAAGAGACATCAAGCATATAGAGGTAGTTGAATAGCAATGTGGGAAGAAAAAAAAGAAGCATTATATTTATTCCCCGTTTGGGTCATTACAATGCAAGAGTAAAATGGCTGCTTAACAAACAATGGGAATTACAAACACAAAGACACATTTGCCACTGTTTAAATGGCTTGCTTGATATTAATCCTGGCATTACCGAGAACTGCATAAAATGATGGAACTAGTTTATCTAAGGTAAAGCCCATGATGCCACACTGAACTATTTGCTCTCCTTTGATTTTGTTGTTGTTTATTATCATTGCTTTGACTATAGATAAATGTCAAGCAACTTTTAAAATGAAGCATAAGCTACAGTGTTGCTTTGTAAACTTGTTAATCACATTTGCTGCACAGGGTTTTAAAAGGCTACACAGTCAGGAAGCAAAAGCTTTAAAATGACACCAGGAACAGGGATTACAGGCACTTCTCTCTCAAGGTTAACTTAACGCATTTGAAAACACCCATTTGTAACGGGAAATGTCTTCATTTCACCTCTGGTTGTGCATAATCCAGATTATTAAATAGTTGAACAGTGGGAGCTATCACTCTAAGAGGAACCAAATGCATACATTTGACTTGGCTCCTTTTCCTTCTTTCTTGCACTCAGGAAAGGCCACAAATCGCAGGCCATGCAGCCGGCTGCTTCTCAGAACTGTCTTTGATCAAATCAAAACCTCATTCCTCATGCCCAAGAATGGGCTGAAAATCTGTCCTTTTCTCTTATTTGGGATGCCTTCTATTTGCATCTCGATTGCACATCTCTGCTATGATTCTGCCTTGGGAAACAGAAATGGATGCAAAGTCAACATGTTGGGAACTCAAGGAACGAGTCCCTGAATAACACTCCCATCTTGGAAAAGGAGTTGGTGAGGGGAAACACAGTCCCCAACGGGTTCCAGTCCATCAACAGTATGTGATCTATTGGCAGTGAGAGACCTCTGGGTGCTGTGAACCAGCCTCAGAGCTCCACCGCTCCAACACCCAGTCACAGGGGACTATCTGAACCCAGTCCGGCTCCACAAGCAGAACTGGAAGCGCCACATGCGCAGTGATTTGGCTAGCCCCAGAGTGCTATGGCAGCAGTGGACTAGATGCAGTCGGCCTTCAGAAAAGGCAAATTGTTAACATAGTCAGTTCTCTACCCCACTAAATAAGGGGCAAGCACTCTTTTCTCCAAGTTATCTACAGAAATTTAGTTTTTATCATTTTTCATTTTCTACATTTTGCTGGTTACTAGCTAGCAGCAATAATAGTACAGTACAAAGCAGAAAGGCATAATGTCTGCTTGGTACCTAATATATATATATATATACACAAGTACACACACACACATATATATGCACATCTATATACACCTATATACATCTTTATACACACACACACACACACACACACACACACACACAGGGAAAATAACCTACTAGAAAAGGCTAGGTCAATCACAATAAACTAGCTGAATAAATGGCACTGAATACCAAGGGGGAAGTCTTGTCCTTCTGGCCTAGATTTAACTTTATGTTTTTATTGTGTATACTCTTTATTCCTAAGCTTTGCAGCAAAATCAATTCACAAGCAGCGAAATGGTCATGTCCAATTGATTACCCCATTCAAGTACATATCAAAGAAAGTCAAGGCTTAGCTTTGCACCTTGCCTCCCACCACTACTGAAACAAAAGCTTGCTATAAAACAATCCAAATGTGTATCAAGGGTACTGGGAGGCAAGTCCATTTCTGCCTAGCCAAGATCTATTGCTACAGTTAGGTCCTCACTCATCAATGTGAAATATCCTATGATGTGGAATTTTATACATTTTGGAGAGCAAGAAGTGATGAGTTGATTATTCTATGGAGTTCAAATTTAAGGCTTCCATTATATCAGAAATTTTAGACCTCCAAACAACACTACTTTTTAGTCCTCTTGAAAGAGGGAAAATTTGCTGGCATGGGATTTTTCCCTTATTTCTAACCCTCATTTGTTTTCCAGTCTTTTCACTTTCCCAAACAGACTTCACCCCCAAAGGAATTACATGTAAATCATCAAGTTATGGTCTGAAAATCAGAGGTGTGGACTCCCTCAACCAATTGTAAAGGGTTTGGAAATGGGTATTTTATGTAAAGGCATGGTTTTATGGAAATGAAGCTCCTGATGATATTCTGTAACTATGAATAATCTAATCAGAGCAGTTACTTGTTGAATGACTCCTATGTGCTAGGCACTATGCTAAGTGATATATGTATATTATCTCACTTAATGTTGTATTAATAACAACCCTACATGCAGTATTTATCATTACCATTTGCTAGATGACAAACTGGTTCTCAGAAATACTGAAATCACAAAAGTAACACATCTAGCAATCAGAGACACTTATGACCCTCTTCTTTGCTGCATTTATGCTAGATAATAGGAAACTATTGCCCTAGGACTGTATTCTGACCATCTGGTTGGGCACCAGGTGGGAGTGGGAGCCTTTCATTTCCTCCTCCTTGAGCCTGGGAGAGTTTGCTCGGGCAGTAACCACTCCTACACTTCCATTTTTTACTAGCCCAGTTGGGCTCCAAACATCCAACCTGGGACCACAATGTTCTGACAACACGGTGTTCGTTAAGAAAGTGCAGAAGAGGTTATTTGGTTTCTGCTTACATGAATCTCTTTTCTGTTGCCTGGATCAACTCATTCTCCCTTTTCTGTTTCTAGCCACAGGTGGTGATGGAAAAAGTCAGGCTGATTACTTGAGGCAATAACCTCTCATGGGAACAGAGTGGATGGGCTGCACATGAGTCACACATCGCAGCTGTCCAGAGTCACATGGGGGGATTATTTACGTGAAGGTAGGAATAACACGATTCATTTCTTCCCTGCCCTAATCTTTTCACTTGGTTGTTATAACACTCCTGTTTTCAGGTTGCCCTGGCACTAAAGAAATCAAACTGCACTAAGCAAGCTAAACAAGACCTCACCCTTACTCTCTTATTACTGTTCTTCCCCTGTGTTGAAATCTTTAGCCCACCACCACAAGGAGGGAAGATCATGTTTAGATAAAATCATGGATTAACTGTCTGCTTCCTTTGAAAAGGCTTAAAAACCAAAAAGGTAGTTTGAGGGTTTTTTAAAAAGGGTTCTACATCTTTTTTTCCTGGTTTCTTTACACTTTTAATAATGAACCATCCTCATCAAGTGTTTCCACACATGCTAGCCAGGCCACAATCCTCACAACCCTGACTGACAAGAGGTGGGGTATGGAGGCTAGCTGGGCATGGCTGTGATGTGCCAGACTGAAAACCATCACCTCTGAAGAGTTAAATATTCTTCTGCCTTCCCATTCTAACTGAATTGGAGAGAAATTAAGATATAATTAGATTGCTGAAATAAATGCCTATGAGAGATTGTAATAAAATATACTCTAATTCATCTCTTGAGTCCAGAAAAATAATTCCTTCATCCTGCCTCCAGAGCAAATGGATTATTTTTATTGTACCCTGGCTTATTCCATAACCTATGCCGAATTCCGTAAGTGTTTTCTACTGTTGCATTCAAATTGAAAGCAAAATAGAATCTGTAAAGATAGATGATCTTAGCATGATGCTGAACTTCCTTTAAGCATCAATTGGATAGATACTGAAATGGTTCAAGAACTGGGGTCACATGTAGCACAAATTGTTAAAGCAAAAATCACACATTTCTAGTATTGTTACTTCCCCCTAGGTACATGGTAAACCACAGCAATAAATAAAGCAGTATTTTTCAGTGATGCACACTTAAATAGTTACAAACACACATGTAGGGGAAAAAAAGATATTGTAGTGCAAAAAATAAATTATTAAAACAGAAAGAACTATGAACATTATTTTACACAATGCTATATAAAATCTGAAACATTTGGAATGAGATCTCAAAAGTCAGTACGATAATGTAGCAACATGATTAGGAACTGGGTATCACATTTCAACCACACAGTCATTCCTCTATGAAAGACAGAAAATTAAAGCAAAACCACTTTAAACTTTGAGAAAATTTTATGTCAAAATCAAAAATTTTTTTTTTCTTCTGGGCTCTTAAACAACCTCTGCTGTGCATGTAGTTGTGCAGCATGTCAAGAAGCATCTTCAGAAAGAAAGTTGCAAACAGATCACATTTTTCTGGTCTTTCTACTTAATTTCTCTCTGATCAATAGCAAGAGAGTGATTCTGTTTGATACTTCCTTCTAAGATGTTATTGCAATTAGATATATTTACAAGATGACTCCCCTGCAGTGGTTGGGGAGCGTGGGGGCTCCTTTTCAGCAATCCACTCACTAGTTCTGGTTTCGGGATATAAAGGCCAGGATTCGCCGAAGACCGTTCAGCCGATCCTTCAGGGACCTCATTGCTAGGAACGGGAGCTGAGCACGGCTTTCCAATGGAAGAACCGCTAACGTCCACCAGCACCAGGCCGGGCCATTTGGGTTGATCTGCAACAGAGAAATGGTATGGGTTCATCCTATTCCCACAGAAGCGATCCCAGCTTGCAGGCTTTCAAAGCTGCCAGGAAACAATCCAGGTGGAACTGCTTCTGTTTGTGGCAGAGACTGCTAATTACACCCCCTCCTCAATATCTAGTTCCCTTTATCTTAGCTAGGCATACAGCCACTGGGGCCGAGGCGGGGAAGCTACATTGCTCAGTTTCCCTTGCAGCCATAAGACAAAGTTCTGGCTAATGAGATGTAAGAGGCATTGATGCGTATAACTTCTGGGTCATTCTCTGGGAAAGGGGCATGTGCCCTTGCCTTCATCTTTCTCTCCCTTTCCCCTGGCTAGAACGTGGACATAGTGATGATCACCTTCTTCACTCAGGAGGATGAGGGCAGCAGTTACAGGAGGGTGGAGCTTTGCCAGGAATGAGCCTGGGTGTCTGAATGATCTGATGGAATAGGGCTGCCCTAGCTCCCCATCTCTATGACTTCTGCTCTCTATCTAGTTTAAGCTACAGTTATTTTTGGTAGTGGTTAAAGCAGACACATTGATATCTTAACAAATACACCATACCTTCTAGCCAGTGTGATTTCATGAGCTGAACCAGCTACTACAGTCAGCCCTCCATATCCACAGACTCAACCAATTATGGATTGAAATTGGTTGACTGAATCTGCAGAGGTGAAACCTGTAGATGCAGAGGGCTGGTTGTACTCATTGCACTGCGTCACTTTATAGAAGGGGCCTCCTGGAACCAGTCCCCCGTGGAGATCGAGAGATGACTACTCAGCCTCTTCCACCTCTTAGATTCTGTTTAGGCCATTTGGCCTGGTGTGCAAAGCATGTGAGCCTTCAGTTCTTATGACCTCTTAGGCTTCGTGTGTCTCTTACCTCCCTTCTTTTCCCTGTTTTTGGCTGAAGGCAAGAGTCTACATATGCCAGGTTACTATATGGGCCACAGTTAGCTTCTCCCCCAAAACCAGAGCCAATGGTTCACAGTCCCAAAGGACAACTTTGCAAAAATTCCAATTGCAAAACACAGTCACATGGAAATATATTCCACCCCAGGTTTCCTTGAATAAAGAGCTTTCCCACCCCACAGAAATCCTGCACCAAAATTCTGTTTGTCAGCAGTGTCCCAGGCACACACTGTAGACATTGCTGACTTATTTTCTTGTTGGTTGTTGTTTAGTTGCTCAGTCCTGTCCGACTCTTTTGCAACCCCATGGACTGAGCCCTCCAGGCTCCTCTGTCCATGGAATTTTCCAGGCAAGAATACTGGAGTGGGTTGCCATTTCCTTCACCAGTGATTTTTCCCCACACAGGGATCAAACTCACGTCTCCTGCACTGCAGGCAGATTCCTTACCACTTAGCCACCAGGGAAGCCCAACTTATTTCCTACTAAGCCCCAAATGAGCTTTCTGCCTACATCCTTCGGAAGGTTGGCTTTAGAACTGCAGAGAACCACATTCTGGTCAAACCATCTACACATGGGATTATTTGCCTCCAAATTGGTCACCTGATTTTCCCCCAACCCTTGCTGCCTCTTTGCTTCTCTATGCCTCTAGATTCATTTGGATTCTTTTTGTCCCTTGCTGCAGTCTGTAATATCTCCTCCCTCCTCTGATAAGTTCTGAATGTTAGATAGACATATCCTGAACTGTATTTTCCAAGATCATTAAGAAAGATATTTAAGCTGATGTTAATACATGTAGCAGTTTCTAAGAAACCCCCTCTGGAGCCTTAGAACATTCTTATTAATGGGACCGCTGGGGTTATAGCATTGAATGGCTCAAACAAGATGAGATTTTTTTTTTTTTTTCGCTGCTGCTGCTGCCAAAGCAACATGATAACAGTCCTCATAAGAAATGAAACAGAACCCAAGATTTCAGCTTTCTGTGTCACTGAGCCCTTATGAATCACTCTGTGGCATCTGTGTTTTCTCTTATGGAAGATGCTGTCACCATTACTGATCTCTATCTTCTGCCTGACTGGGGGAGAATGCTTTCCAGAAGATGAAGGGGAATATTCAACTTGATCGTGAGCTTTCTCTGAGCTCTGTCGTAGTCATGAGTCACACTGGCCCAGAGCCAGGAGCCTGATCACTGGGAAGCATTAACTGCCCTTCTCCCTCCAGCATTCATGATGCCTTTGAATGGGGGGAAGGAGTCACATTTGTGGTCTGGAGAAAACAAGACACTTCAGCCCATTAGGGAAGAGACTGGTGTTTTACAGCCTCAGAAGGCAAGAGGAAGAAGGGACTTTAGAGACCTCCTCATCTACCTCCCTCATTTCAGAGATGAGGGGAAAGTTGACAAAGGGGAAAGGACTTGCCCAAGGTCACATAGCTAGAGGTAAGGAGGACCAATCTTTTAGCATGGATGTCAGAACCTATATAGTCTACTTTACTATTGTGACAGAGTCAAGAATGAGTGTAAGTCAAGAATCAAGGAAGTTATGGGGATGATATTATAGAAGCTAGCTCAGAATGTGGGAAGGTGATGGTGTGAAAATATTAATATTTGACTACAACATCTCCAATCTTGTCCTAGAGAGAAAGTATTCCCTGATTTACACTAGGCATGGAAAGCTTCATGAAACAGCTACCACCACTTTCCTGGGGAGCTTTTTTCTGATCTCCAGCTGGATCTCTCACATGGACCTATCCCTCCAGGAAATAGACTGATCTGGTAGAATCTAGTGAACTCTTATCTAGTAGAGAAAAGGGTAGATTTAAGGATTGCGTCAGTTTTCTCAGGAAACTTGCTCATCCATAATGAGGACAATGACAAGGATCTAAACCTCCAGGGCTAAGCTTCGAGGGAGCTGGGTATGAAAAGTTTCTGTGGTCCTGCAGCTGAAGCCCTGCAAGGTGGCTGGCCCTGAGCAATGGGGAAGAGAGCAATGGGGAAGAGAGTTCTGAAGCCCCTGAGACATGGCAACCTTTGGTCTCAGCTCCCCTAAATCCCCTTCTTTTAAGCCTGGCCTTTTGTGAATCCTGTCACCCTAACACATCACCACGGTGGGCATCTGGACTCCCATGAAAGACTCTTCTGTTGATGGTGCCTGTGTTCCCATCCTCTCACCTAACTAATCTCTCAAAACCTGTCTTGGATTCAAATTCCTACTGCTTTAGTTACCCCAAGTCTGACTTGGGGTCCTTTTGTTCTTTACCATGATGCCCATTGCCTAGCCAAATGAGACCAATTTGGATCCATCTTCCCCTCTACACTAAATTTGCTGGATGGAAACCACACACCCATCTAATCACAAAACCCAGGCTCTCTTATCTGGTGGGAATGATTGATTACAAAAAGACATTTTCATATACCTGGGGATCAGCATCTTTCTCTGGCATTGGACCAAAATGATTGAGTATCCGGTTCTGCAGAGATGTTTTGAGGGAATGGAACCATGATGACGCTTGCTGATAGACACAGTTATGTAATCCCATGAGCTCAGCACAATCCTCTCCTTGAACCTGAAAGTACCAAAGTGGAATGAAGCATTCTGTACCTTCTCCATCACACCTAGAACCCTTTTTGACACGTGGCTCTTTGAGCATCCATCCTGCCACCCTCTGGGAAGGCTCACCCTTCTGGCTGTCTGCTGTGTGATGTGTGAAAGGCTCTTCAGCTGCATGATGGACTGTGTGGAAATACTGCTGAGGGTGGTGGACTGGAGAAAGGTTCAGCTGGGTAAATGAGCCAGACATATAGAAAACTAGTGACGCAAACTGGCCTGAGTGGATGTGTGCTGTTCAACTAGGTTGTGCTGGTTCACACCTCTCTCCTTTTCATTTTTGACATCTGCTTTCCCATTGCTCCCTGGGAAGAGGACATGAATGTGTCTGTGTCTCAGTGTGTAACTCTATCTTCCAAGGCAAATACATTTATTCACTGAGCAAATGTTTATTACTCTTGTACTATGTAGTGAATGTAAATATCAATGATTATGGGATAATTTACCTCTTCTTCTACCCATTAATCCAGAAAACCCAGGATTAACTGGACATGTCCTCTTTCTCCCTTATGGGATGATGGATTATCGGGAAGGGCTCTCGGCCAGGTTGCATGTTTAAAAATAGAAATGTGCATGTGAATCCACAATTATCTCAAAAGCAAAAGTTGTAACAGATAAGTAAATCAAAAAATCAAATATATATATGTAGATCCAGCTCCAGATCTTGGTATCCCTGGCAGAGACCCAATTCCAGTGCTGAATGGGCCGCAGGGTTGATCTGGCTTGGCACCTCTCATGCACAGATACAACTCAGCAACTAAGCAGGGGAAGGCTGGACTCTGGGCTGTGCACTGCTGTCCCACAACTGAACTGCAACCCGGCGGCATTCAATGTGGCTGCAGCAGATGGGGAAGAAATCCCCAGGCTCCCATCAGTGCCGAGAAATCCTCCTGCAATCATCCTGATCTGCCAAGCTACATGGTGAGCCTGGCCTCAGAATTCTTGGCACTGGCCACCCTCACCTTTTGGTCTTCAATGTACTCGATGTCAGCTGTGTTGTAACCATCCCGCTGGCCCTGATGGAGGACCCTGAAGCGCCTCTTGCCTATGCTGTCGACCACTGAGCGGCCATCAGCAAAGAACTGAACATTTCTGATCTCTAGGATGCAGCCATATTCCGCAAACCTGTTTAGAGGGAATGGAGTTAAGAAAGTAAATTCTTGATAAGCTGTTTCCCTGACCCGCTATCCCTGCTCCATTGCTATACCCCCATGTTGTGCCTTGAGGGACTTCTGCTTTTTTGTCTGTCCCAGGGTCTATGGCTGCAATGACACCACAGGCAATGCTTGTGTGAAAACTCATCTTAATGTGTCACTGTTACCATTTATTGTACTGTACTCAGTACTTTATGTGCATTATTAACTCCCCAATCCTTCCAACAAACCAGAGAAGTAGGCACTATTATTGTACCCATCCTACAGATAAGGAAACTGAGTCACAGAAAGGTTGAGTTATCTGCCCGAAGTCAAACTTCCTCCAAGGCTGGAGCCAGAATATGAACCCAGGCAGTTTGATTCCAGGGCCCACACTCTTATAAAACAAGTTTTAGAATATGTATCAACCATTTAACAAAAGGTTGATCCTGGGGTGCCTTTAAATAGGCAGCCTCTCACACACTAAACCTAGGGGCCAGAGGGACCCTGAACCTTACAAACACACCTTGAAGAGCCCCGAAGTAAAACCACAAATCCTTTCCACCCAACCTCCCTTGACGCTCCTAACTCCTCGCTTACCCTTTGACAGGATCTCCAAGGCACATGCCAAACTGTCGTGTGCCTGTCTCAATGCATCTACGGATCATCAGACGGTAGCAAGGCTCAAAGATGTGCAGGGGACAAGGAACCGTGGGGTAGGCCATGGTGCACACGAAAATAGGCACGTTCTTATTTAAGCTGTCAGGAAGAGCAAATGACATGGATCTCACAGCATGGGAGCAGAACAGAGAAAGGCTGGTCGAATTTCACCATGTGGATCCCCCACAGGAAGACAAGGAGGCATAAAGTGTGGACAGCTCATAAAAAAATAGTAAAATGCATCTGATGCTGTGGGCTGAGTCCCATTACCTGATGCATAGGTTAGCCTAAGGGCTATGATTTAAATGGACATTCTATATATTCTAATTTGGGTAATGAAGTTCTCTAGTACCTTAACATTGTCGATGATAGTTATACCTCATATTTTTCTTTCTTTCATACTCTCCACTCCAAACAATCTCTTCAGGTGTCTTGCTGGCAGTATGGGGAAGGGCACTGGTGGTAAAAGTGGACCCAGCTCTCCAGAGGGATGGTGGGGAAAATCTCTGCAAGATCCCTGTGAGCAGCTTCCATTTGCAAAGCTCCCAGAGGATGTGCATGGCAGGCCCAGCTGGGAGGAGGGAGCAGTAGAGAGGCAAGAGTAATATAGCCCAGTGATGCTCAAATGCTCCTATGCATTGGAGTCACTGGAGGCCCTTAAACACAGACAACCTGGCCACTGCACCTCACCCTCCCAGAGACACTGGTGCGGTGGCTCTGAAATCAAGACCTACAAGTCTGCCTCGCAATGTGTGGCCATGAAGATTCAGACACACAGCCTGATGGGGAACCACCAACCAGGTCAGCTCCTCCTGATCACAGTTCTCTTGTTTGTCTAGTAAATCCAACACAGGGACATCTAAACTCAAACCTGCCAACAAATATAAGACTGTTTGCCCAAATCTCAAAAGGATTAAATGTGATTCCCCTAAAGGAATATCCCCAGTAAATTCCAGTGTTTATTAATAAGACATTAAATGATACATGAGAAGAGGGTTCAGAAAGATTCAAGGTGAACTTAATATCAGAAAGAAAGATAAAGACTCCTGCAGTAGATCTAATATGTCAATGAGAAAAGAAGGACTGCACTTCTGGCTTCCCAGGAAAACATGTTAGTCAAAGGGAGAGGTGCAAACAAGCTGGTTTCAGTTTAACACTGTTTTCTATGGGGTGGGCATAAAACCAGAACAGCCCCCTCGGGAGCTTTACCCTCAGAATGCTGTAAGAATTCTGCTGGGAATGGGAGATGAGAGGGCAGCAGTATGAGAGGCAGAAATTAGTGACTTCCCCTGCTTTTTCTGCTACCTGAGGCAGAGAGTTTGGAGCCCTACTTCCATCTCACCCCTACTCGCCACCTCTCACAACACCTGTGATGGAAGAGGAATCATAATAACCAGAAGCATTCTTACCATTACTTTTATTAAGTGCTTACTCTGCACCAGCTCATTTGAGCTTCATAATGAGTCCTTGAGGTAGAAACTACTATTATCCCCAAGTTACAGATGAGGAAACTGAGGCCCAGAGACATTAAGTGACTTGCCTAAGGTCATGAAGTCTACTCACTTTGTGGCAAAACTGTGTCACAAGCCCAGGTCTGACTGATATCAAAGTTCTTAACCTCATAGAACCTCCTTATGTATCTGAAGACTGTCTTCAGAATACAGCTGACCCTTGAACAACTCAGGGCTTACAGGGACTGACCCTCTGCACAGCTGAAAATCAGCATGTAACTTAGAGCCAGTCCTCTTTATCCATGCTTCCCTGGTGGTTCAGCTGGTAAAGAATCTGCCCACAATGCAGGAGACCTGGGTTCAAGCCCTGGGTTGGGAAGATCCCCTGGAGAAGGGAACGGCTACCCACTCCAGTATTCTGGCCTGGAGAATGCCATGGACTGTATAGTCCATGGGGTCGGAAAGAGTTGGACACAACTGAGTGGCTTTCACTTTCATTGATCTTTATCCATGGTTCAGCATCTGTGGATCTGACCAACCACACATTGCATCATGTAGTACTACAGTATTTACTACTGAAAAAAATCCACATATAAGTGGAACTGCACGATTCAAATCCATGTTGTTTAAGGGTCAACTATACTTCATTCAGTTCCCCGGATAACTTATTCCAATCTAATCCTGCCCATGACACCCAGCTACTAGTGCCAATAACCTGGTCAGTGGTTTGACTTAAGTTTTTTCAGTGGTGAGCTGGTAAATGAACAATCGGCTTTCTAGGGGTGGGGAGGGGAAGTCCTTGTTATTGCATTTGCCAATTTTCACGGTGTCAACACTCTCACTGTGGCAAATTTCAAGCTATCAGCATGGTATCATTAAATGGGGAAGATATGTGCACTTTCAGTTCTATGAGCTGGCGTGAATGAAACTGAAAACAGCAGTGTGCATACTTAGAAAGTTCTTCCATTTCCTCTTCATAAAGCCTCCTTCGTTCCTTGAGTTCTTCTGGAAGGAATTTAGCTATTAGCTCTTCCATTATGACGTTTTTGCTGTACTTTCTTGATGCCAAGCACTACATGGGGAACAAGGCAGTTAGATATTATACAGTCATCAGAGAAATACGAAGCACTTCTGATGTAATCAGTAGAACAGTTCAATGACCAACATACTGGAGTAATGTGGACCGACACATTGGCAGCTCATATGATCATAATGTATATAATCTCTGGAGGTTAGAGTTTACCTTAAAAAAAAAACACATGCAATGAATTACTTCTATAATTAGAAAAAAATATTTTAACAAGGAAAAACACCTGCATTGAAGTTTTAAAAATGCCATAGCCTTCCTAAAACACTGAAATTGATTATGATCATGTTTACTGTCAATTAAGGGAGACAATCCTTTCCTTTCCTTTTTCTGATTATTGTGTTTATAAGCTCCCAGAATGTTCTCCACCTGGGATACGCTGCAAGTCTGTGGACAAACGTTTCAGGGAACTAAAAAGCAATTTTAAAATCATTCACCCTTTTCTGCCCTGCCACACTCTCAGTGCTTTGCTTCTGGATATTTTGAGTCTATATAACTATTTTTCTCCTCTAACTTAAGTATTTTTAAAATAAACTAAATACTGGTGATTTCATTTACCTATTTATTTTCTTTATTATAACATCTAGATATCACTGAATTTACATTATAAACCCTGATTTCAGAATCTAACTCAGGCTCAACTGTCACTATTACTCTCATCCCAAACACCCCTAGTTTATGCATATCCAAGGAGCTGTAAGGAGTGGGTGTTTAACGGCATGAACCAGACAATGGGGATGACAACATCTGCAGAGAATTGCTGGTTATGGAAACTACCTACACAGACCCAGCAGGGGGAGCTCCTGAGTATAAAAAACTGCAGGCTTCAGACATTTTTTCCTTTGCCAACGTCTATCTATTCCGCAGTGAACATGATCGGAATAAGATATTTCTCTCTCTGGAAAATGGTGCAAGTGTGACCCCAGGTGAATACCCAGAGACAGGTGGAAATAACTTCTAGCCCCTAAGTCCAGGACCCCACAGCCTCTGCTTCCAGGATGCCTTCCTAGCCACTGCCATTGCCTGGCTGCAAGAAAATCAGAGGCTTGCCAGTCTTTGGGAGAAAGCAATGGCTCAGAAGGTAGCCTATCCAAGAAGGAGGTGAACCTCTGCTGATGCTAAAACAAAAACCCAGGAAAGGCACATATTAAAATGTCAACAGTAGATTTTCCTTCTTTCTGCTGTTCTGAATGTTGTAATGTTCCCACAACACGAATGCATTATTTAAGTGTAATGGCCATGGGCTTCTCACCTAAAATCAGGACAGCAATCCCACCTCTTTACCCAGGCCAGACATGACACTGACCCTTCCCCCAGCCCAACACACACCTTCAGGGCTATCCTGGGTGATTATCTCACTTCCTTCCCTTAGTTTAAATGGTGGGGTGCTGGGAAAGCTCAACATGTGACTTCTCTGGATCTACATTCATCAAGAGAGAGTCTTGCATCATCTCCAGCCTCTCCTCAGGGATGACAGGGGTCAAGGAACATGAATACTAATTGTAAAATGTGGCAAACAAGCCCCTAGCAGGGAGAGGGGGGGTGACAAGATGGATTCCTGGATCTTCTTGTGCTATAGAAAATTACAGCAAAGCCACTTGAAAAGCACAGGAGGCTGTTTGTGTGATTCATTTTAGAGGACCTGGAAGCCCCAGAGATTTTCAAGCAGACAAATACCTGCTAATAATAACAGAGGCAGTTGAGGAGAGGGACAAGGACCACAATGAAGGGCTGTGAGGTTTTCCTGGGGACCTGGGGGTGACTGCTTCAAAATATGGAATAAACATGGATGATAAAGGAACACTGGAGCTCATAGATGAATGAGCCAAGGCCAGTGAATCAGGGGCCATGATGGGATTAGAGCCAAGATCCATGTTTATCATCAATTTAATCCATGTTTATCACCATTTTGGTTCATGTTTACTATCATTTTGATACTTTTGTTTCCAACACAGATTGATCTCACTGCTAGCAGTTCATAAAAAGCTAGCTGTTGCCTCATTTCCCTGGAGGACTTTGTGGAGAGAGGAGGGGTGCCTCTAAGACAGGAGAAATTGATGGTCTGAGGGGGTGTTTTGCTCTAGCACAGTGCAGTGGCTTGGGATCCAATAGGATACTGTCTTCGTACCCAATTCCAAATAAGCTAAACTGATCAAGAAAGAAACAACGTTTTACCTGGGAAAGACCGTCTTTGCACAGTGGACACTTCGCATTGTGATCTAGACATCTTTCAAGGCATTTTAAGCAAAAGGTATGCCCACAGGGTGTTGTGACTGGTTCGTAGAATAATCTGAAATTTAGGAATCAAAATGGAAGAAAATTGCAATCAGAACAAACATAAAAGACAGAGCTATTGAATGTTAAGGTTTTTTTGTATTATTTGAGTATTATTTGAGAAAGTCTATGCGTGGGAGTAAGAGGGGGGTTCTTTTTCCTTTTTAAAAAACAATCCCTTACACTTTACAAAACCATTTGCTTTTTATTTCTGAGCTGGATTTAAATGCATCAAATAATGCACTTATTAAAATTTAGGGCATAGCTAGATCATTTTATAACATTAGTTCTAGTCAGTCTCTTCCAGAGCATCCAGATTTTTTCCCTGTCAGGTCCCAGAAAAATGAAGATGAATGCCCAGAGTGTCTGATTAGATTCCATTCTAAAATACTTAGCCAACCTGTTCACCTGAATATACGTAAACACATAGATAAACAGACACAGAGATAAATACACACACTCCCATATTTAAGCACTTTATATAATATTAAATGGAAAAAGACTAGGTTTATTTGCTAACCTTGATTCCATTTTTCATCTAAACAATGTACACAGTCTGAAGGATCTCTAAATTGCACCTGTAACAAACATACTGCCTTTTACATGGATGGATCTTTTGCCCAGGGGCAGTAGAGTAATATTGTTACTGTGCTTATTAATAGACAGACAGACACATACATAGATACATGTGTATACATACACATTCTCTAATTAGATCCTGTTTTAATTGCTTTGCAGGAACTGGCTATTTTTTTCAAAGCAATCTGAGCCTCTTTTAAAAAGCTGTTCTGTACATTCAGAGATTCACGGATTTATTTTGCTTAATGAAAGTCTCACCTGCAGCAGGACCACTGGATGGAGGCAGCTGAAGATGATGCTTCAGAAGTGGAGCTCGCACTCTCCAAGAGGACAGAAAGAAGGGAAAGACGCCAGAACAGCCTATTTTGACCTCACTAGAGTGTTCAG
This sequence comes from Cervus elaphus, assembly GCF_910594005.1. NCBI lineage: Eukaryota > Metazoa > Chordata > Mammalia > Artiodactyla > Cervidae > Cervus > Cervus elaphus. Next base: position 42,075,990 of record NC_057848.1, on the reverse strand, counting down.
TTGAGAGGAAGAGGCTGCGAGCTGCACAGCCCCCTCGTGTGGCCAGGAGGTGCACCAGCAGCCTGGGCCACACAGCCAGGCGAGCAAAAGAATCAAAACATCAGAGCTGAAAAGTACTTAAGAAAACATCGAGCCCACCAGCCAGAATGAAACAGATCCAGAGTGAATGAAGTCGCTGATCTAAGAGTACACAGCCAACTGTTGGCAAATGAAAGGCTTTCCAACTTCCCCTTCCAGCCGTGTGCCCGTTCTATTAGAACAATGATTCTCAACTGTTGCTGTGTTCGAGAATCATGTGGATTGTTTTTTCTTTAAGTAGTTTTTTAGATATATTATTGACATGCAATAAATTGCACATACATAAAGTGTAAAATTTGATAAGTGTTGACACATGCACACACCTATGAAACCATCTCCAAGATCAAGATAATCAAAATACTTGTCACCCCCAAATGTCTCCTTGTGTCCCTGGGCAAACCCTCCCTCTTGCTCCTCCCTAGACCACCCTCCCCCATCACCTGGGGAACTTTTAAAAACTAAAGAGGCTGGACCTCACCTACAGAGATTCAGATCAGTTGGTCCAGGGTAAGAGCCAGGCATCAGGATTTTTAAAGCTCCCTGGGTGGTTTTAATGTGCAGCCAGAGTTGGGAGTCACTGAATTTCACAATCCTACTAACCTCTGCATGGACAAATCTCCATTGGTATCTAAACCTAATTATCAGAGTCCCCAGTGGAACTTTAAAAACACAGACATGGCAAAGTCTCACTTGATAAAGTTGCAATTCAGGAGATTTGTTATTTTTAACAAGCCAATGAAGGTCTGGACCTGGGAAGAAGTTTTTCATATATTTACTGTTTTCTATTTCAATGTTATCAAGGTATTTAAAAAGTAGTTAATGTGTCTAACTGAGTTAATAAATTTTAGTTACTAAATTGACCAAAAAGTATAACTAGTTTTCAAAAAAAGTCTTTAATGGAGGTCCTAACCAGTGTACTAAGGCAAGGGATAAAAAAGTCTGAAGACTGAAAAGGAAAAAAAACAAAGCTGTTGTTATTCATAAATGGTATGATGATGAACTTAGAAAATCCAAAAGAATCTTAGAATGATTATTAGAATTAATAGGAATTGAGATAATTAGCAAGAATGCTAGACAAACACACACACACACAACTGTAGTTCTACATACCAACAAGAAGCGTGAGAGAATACATTTTTTTAAAGATGACATTAACAATTGCTTTTGAAAATCAAGTGCCCATGAGTGAAGTCAGACAAAGACAAATATAATATGGAATCGCTTAAATGTGGAATCTAAAAAAAAAAAAGTAGAAATGAACTTATTTTAAAAATAGAAATAGAGTCACAGACATAGAAAACAAAATTATGGTTACTGGGGGTAAGGTGGGGAGGGAGATTCAGATTGACATATACATACTACTATATACAAAATTGATAACTAATAAGGACCTACTGGGGGCTTCCCAGGTGGCACTAGTGGTAAAGAACCCACTTGCCAATGCAGAAGATGGAGGAGACACGAGTTCTATCCCTGGGTCAGGAAGATTCCCTGGAGGAGTGGCAAACCACTCCAGTATTCTTGCCTGGAGAATCCCATGGACAGAGGAGCCTGGCGGGCTACAGTTCACAGGGTCACAAAGAGTTGGACATGACTGAAGTGACTTAGCACACAGCATACAAGGACCTACTGTATAGCAGAGGGAACTCTACTTAATACTCTAGAATGGCCTATATGGGAAAAGAATTTTAAAAAATGGATATATGTATACGTATAACTGATCCACTTTGCTGCTGAAGTTAACATAACATTGTAAATCAACTATGCTCCAATAAAAATCTTTTTAAAAAGACAACAAAAAAATGAAAAAGAAAATCAAGTGCCCAGGAATAAATCTAACAAAAGTTTATGAGACCTCTATTGTAAGAAACTGCAAACATTTCATTGAAAGTAAAAGAAGACCTAACTAAGTCCCAATGAAAGACCCCAATGGGTTATTTCACTTGTTTGTTTGTTTTTGTGGAACTTGGCAAGTTGATTTCTAAACTTCATAAGGCAAGGCAAAGTGCCAAGAAGAGCCAAGACACTTTTGAAGAGCAGCAACGTGGGAGAACTTGCTCTACCAGACATGAGAATTTATTATAAAACAGTACTGATTGAAAAGCAGTAAGACTAGCACAGGAACAAACAGATCCATAGAATAGAATACAAAACCCAGAAATAGATTCAGACCCAGATTCTTGATTTTTTAAAATGTGGCACTTCAACACAGAGAGAAGATTTTCCATACATAAATAGAATCCTCAATAAATGCTATTTGGGATAGTTGGTTATCCATAGGGGGCAAAGAAGTTGGACTGATTCTCACACCATACACAAAAAGCAACACCATGTGGACTGTAAAAATGAATGTGAAAGACAAAGAGTAAAGCTCTTAGAAGACAAGATAGAATATCTGTATGACCTCAAGGGGGAGAAAAGATTTCCTAAACAACACATACACACACACACAAAACACTAACTGTAAATGAAAAGATTGATCATTGTTGCCATATTAAATTTAAGAACTTGTTAGTGTATTGAAAGATGCCATTAAGAGACCTTTCATGTTGAAAAATGTCTTTATTTAATAAGCCTCACAGAATGACTTTCTTCCTTAAACTATGTGCATGTACAACTTTGATAAAATTTAAAAACCAAATTAAAAATTAAAGGCCATTAACAGGGGAAAAAAAGAGAAAGGTGCCATTAAGAGAGCAAAAGGCAAGCCACGGAGTGGGACAAGATATTTGCAACACAGGTGACTAACGAAGGATTTGCATTTAGAACATACATAGAGCTCCTACAAGTCAGTAAGAAAAAGAGAGATAACCCAATTGAAAATGGGGAGAGTTATATATATACTTCCTTGGTGGCTCAGACAGTAAAGAATCTGGCTGCAATGCGGGAGACCCGGGTTCGATCCCTGGTTGGGAAGATTCCCTGGAGAAGGGAATGGACTCCAGTATTCTTGCCTGGAGAATTCCACGGACAGAGGAGCCTGGCAGGCTGCAGTCCATGGGTTTACAAAGAGTCAGACATGACTGAGCAACTAACACACACATATATACACTAGTAAACATAAAAACTGTTCATAGTAACATTGTCTGTAATAGCCCTAAACTAGAAACAATCCAAATAGCCATCTAGAATATAACTGATTTTGTAGGATTCATACAATGGGACACTATACACTAGTGAAAATGAACAAATTTCACCAACATGCAATAACATGGATAAATCTTCATCCCAAGGAAAAGAAGTTACAACAAAAGAATCCATTCTGGATAATTCAACTTACATTAAGTATTTTTAAACAGGAAAAAATGAAATTGCACTGTTTAGAGATACATACAAGAGTGATAAGACTTTTTTTGAAGAAAAAAAGAAGAGATAAAAGTCAAGATAGTGATTTTAGGGGCAGTTGGCGGGGGTGGTGATTTAGAAGTGACATATGGGCAGCTTCCGAGTCCTGGTAACTAACGTTTTCTTTCTTGGGCTGAAAGGGATTGCATGAGTAGCCTCTTTACAGTATTTTATGAGAATCCATTCCTATTTTTATGTACTTTCCCACTGTGTCTATTTCACAATTTAAAGTATTTCTCAAGATTGTGACTTGCAGGCTGACTTTGTGAACCACTGCTGTGATCTAACCACTAGAAGCAGCCAAGACAGACGATCTCATTTCCTCAGTAATTTGAGACCTGTGAATCTGAATGCCTTTTATGCATTATTCGATGACACTAATGATGAAGACTGATTGATGAACCTGTATCTGTAAAACTATTTTTCCTGAGCATTTCAAAATTGGGCCTTTTGTTCACTGAAGAATGTAATTCACATACAAATAATAATGATATAGTTGGCCAATTAATTGCAATAAATACTGACATTTAATGAGCAGATGAATGTAGCAGACACAAAAGGATACAGCAACTCTTAGCAAGAGCTATGATTAAAATGCCCCTGATCCGAGTGGTCACAAACAAGAATGCTGCCACAGATGCTGCATAATTATTGCTCTGAAATAATTCAAGGTTCAGATGCTTAGAATATATCATCTTTCAATACTCAACCCACTTCTATTCAGGCTGACTGAGTAAAGAGACTGGGAACAGATGGAATGCATTTCTCTTGCTATCAGGAATGTGTGCATTGCTGTTTTTCATATAAATTAGCTTTATATAGTCATAGGCAGTAATTAATTGGATTAGCTCTATTTTACTGTGGAGGAAATTGGCTCAGGCAAGTTAAATAACTTGCCCAAGGCCACACAGCTAGCTAGTAAATAGCAGCACTTGGGATGTGAAGTCACACGTGATTCTCAAGCCCATCTTCCTTCTCCACTAGATGACACAGAGATGACTGTGTGTGAATCTAGATCTTGGAACAAACACCATCCGTGTACATGTAGATACACACACTCACACACAAACACACCCTTTTCTCCCTCTCTCTCTGTCTCTCTCCCTTCCCTTCCCCACCACCAGAAAGAGCGAGAGAGAAACTCCATATATAGAGAGATAGAGTTAGAAATAGATATATACTCAAATTCCTCTCCCTTTTATTTATCACTTTAGGAATGATTTCAGAAAACACTTCAGGGAGGCATTTATAAATCAGTGTAGGGCCAGATTTTCTCACAAGAAAGCATTTTACATTGTCAGGGTGATGGAGTAAACAATAGTAATAATAAATGCTTTCAGTTAGATGTCAGCCTGGATAAAATGTTTGGCTTGTCTGGAAATAGCTATCTTTTCCCACCAGTTACATCCTTGTATTGTGCTCTTGTGTGGCTATCAAATGAGAGCAAAGGGGGAACAAGGAGGAGGGAGGGGGTGGAGGGAGAGAGCAAGCGAGCAGTGAACTGACTCCATAACACCCAGCTACTTGAGCAGCTCAAACTAGGTTAAATATAAAGCTTTTCGTTTCAATGGACAAAGGGGCCACTGGGCCATTAGGTAACTGGTTCAAATATCCAACATTCCTGCTCCACAGTGGGCCCAGAGGTGACCCCAGGGCAAGGGTATCAGGAGCAGGTAAATCTCAAGGGAGGACTGGCAGTCATTAAAGACGGAGGAGGAGAGTTCTGAGGTGTTGGAATCAGAGAGCAACTTCCCCCAGCAGACCTTGTTCCGTCCGTTCAGTAAGGGGGACTCGGAGACTGGGAAGTTTCTCATTAGCTCACCCTCCAACGGTTGTTCCGTTCACTCTTTCCACCATTTTCCCCTGAGGAGTTTATAAGCAGCTCCTGATTTTCTCTCTAGACTCAGAACAGATCAATTCCTACTCTAACTCGTCTTCAACCAAGACAGCATCACAGCACTGGATTTTATTCTTGAAACCTGCACAGGAGGTACACGTGTAGTTTCATGACCCGGCAGATTGCTTGAAAATATCTCTCACCATAAACCCTCTCCACCAAAGACACAGGACAGTCATGACAGAACCTAAGAATAATTCTAATCATGATTAGAAAAATAAAAACACTACAGGAAACAGGAACTTTTTCAGGACTGCAATAATTCAAACTAAAGCATGTATCTGAAATGGCCTCTGTCAACATGTGATTTCTGACTTGGAGACAAGCCCTGCTGGAAGGGGAACCACATGTTTCTGAACTAGAGCTCCAGTTTTAAGAGCCTTGAGATCAGAAATGTTCTCTAGACTTGGCAGGTTTCTTTTCACCATCAAGCAGCTCCCGAGTGTCCCCAGTGTAACTCAGCAGCCCATACAATAGCTGCTCCAGGCAAAGATGGGTTTTTGCTTTGAAGTCTCATTTAGAACAGAGGGGCAGGATAAGGGAAATAATGGCTTTTCAACTCAGAACGAGCAAACTCGAAGGGGGTCTTATCCTCTTGGTGTTTATTTCTTGGACCAAATTTCTAACCCTTCTCTGAAGCCCCCCGTTGAGATCAGGGACAAACAAGATGAAAGGGAGAAAGCAGACGGAAGGGAACAAAAGACCTTCAACCTCAGAATTCTTAGCCCTCAGGGAAAACACAAACAGGATGAGTCTGCGTGTTTGATTTTGCATCCCCGGGATGTTGGGAGGTGTGTCCAGGAGGATAAGCTGAATCAAGTCTATCAAAGTCTGACATCTGAAAGACCCTGGCTCTCATCACTGGCTGAGCACCATGATGGCGTTACCTGTGGGGGCCCATGCCTCAGCTTGGAAAGCAGAGCTTGTCTGTCTCACACCTTGGCTCTGGTTTGACCCACCTGCTACATCGTTGTGAGGCGGAGGGGGCACAAGGGACTGGGTTATTCAGCCAGTCCCACCCTCACCCACTCCACCTAGAACTCTGACAGTATATGCAGGGCTTGCTTCAAGTGCTGCTACATTCCTTATCAAGTCTGTCCGAGCTTACAAGCAAATCTGACAATTCTTTTTTTTTTGAGAGAGAGAGAGAAAGTACGTGTTCAGGTAACAGCTGCCTCACTCATTTTTATTCAGAGGACAAGAAAAGTCACTTTGAGCAGTGACAAATGCCTGGGATTGACATGGAAGGCATATGTACTTGTAAAGGGCAAGAAGACGTCTGAGGGGCCTCCGTTGGCTGCATCCATCTGTGTGATGGACCAAAAGATTTTTCTTGACATCTCTTGTCTTGGTTCAGCCATCTTAACAAATTTTGTGCAAATATCTCAGCCTCCTTTTAAAGCTCTTTTGCCAAGGGGAAGGCACATTTGAGAATCTACTGACAGCTGTGGACCTTGTCCTGGAAAACTCTCTCTCTCTCTCTTTCTCTCTCTCTCTCTCACACACACACACACACACACACTTTTACATATAACATCAGGGAATTCATAGATCTACTAGAATCCATACACAGAACCCCCTCAGGGGTCAATGGACCTAAAGCTAAAGAACCTCTGGTCTAGGAAAAAAAGTTAACATTTATTGAGTACTTATGTCAGGCACTATTCTAAGTGTCTCAAATAGATTTTCTCAGTTAATCATAACAACACCATAACATAACATAACATAACATAACATAACAACACCATAGAACAGGTTCTCCGTTTTACTGATGAGAAAACAGTGGTGGAGAAAGTCACTTGCTCCAGGTCAAACAGCCAGTAAGTGGCACAGCCTGGGTGGAAACCCAGGCCATCTGTTTTTGGAAACCTCCTCTTAGCCACAAAGCTACTGTTGTGAAATGAAACAAGTGAAAGTCATTTGTTTTTGCAGACCATGACTGTAGCAGTTTCCTATTTGTTTATGTTGCGGGGTGGGGAGAGGCATGTGTCTCCAGAGATCTGAGAAAGGAGAGACAATGTGGCAGTGGGTGGAGGAGAGACTCCTAGCCAAGTCGTACATGCCCACTACTGACTACTGCACAGGCAGGTACAGACCAAAAATGAGTCCAGCCCTCTCCTTGGCTTCCAGAGAATAGGCCTGTGAGACTGACACTGGCACTCATGCTTTGAGATCTTGATCTAGTAGCCAGCAGAGATTAGTTCCAGGGTCCCAAACTTAAAGAGAAGCCAGGAAAGTGATGCAAATGTGAGAGGAAGGCAGTGGCCGAGGGAGGGGGGCCATGACCAACTGGCCTGGCCCTATGAGTGTCCTGTCTCTAAACATTCACCTTAACAACAATCCCCCAAATCCCATGAGGGCCAAACAAAAGACATCCAGCCTGTGGACTGTCAGTTTGACCTCTGAGTAGACAGTTTCCTTCCTGCTCTCTAGGTATTTCCAAGGCAGGAGTGTGGGGCATGTGATCTGTAAACAAGGGACACAAGCTCGCCCATGTGACAGTCAGCGTGACTTCCATTTTGTTAGAACCACGCTTTTCTGTGCTAACCAACCAAGCCATAGGTCACTAGCAGAGAGGTGCAGACACCAGAGGGGAAGACCTCTCGGGCAGTAAGCGACAGGACACCTCACATACCTCATACAGAGGGAGCATTCAAGGTCAGAGGCGTCAAAAGATGCCAGCGGGACACTGAGCACAGGCCTGGCCCTGGGGTCAGTGGAAGGATCTGTAATGTAGAGAGCAGAAGTCAGAGGGGAACCAACCTTGGTGTCACAAGACAGCACTTCTAAGGCCAAAGAACCCAATTATGTTTTTCAGTTGGTCACTCTCATCACCTCCCCGAGAATTGATTTAGTGACCAAGTGAGTCACTGAGAGTGGGGTACCCTGATACAGGCATGTGGAGGCTTCCAGCAGCCCCAAAGAAAGAGACGTGTAGGTCAGGAATTGTCTGGGAGCCCTGGGGGGCGCTTCATTCAAATGGAACAGGCACCTCACTCTTGACAAACAGCTGCAATGACTCCACGGACTGAGCCAGGCCTTCATAGCTGACACTGAATCTTGGCACTGGCAGCCACTTTTGGAAAGATACCAAGCTGCAGCTGCTGCTTGTCAGATGCCTACCTACGGGGACACAACTGGGAATGAGCAGGATGAGGCCTGATAGAGCTGCCCGGGTCCGGCCTCCCTGGAATGGGGAAGGGGGTGCAGAGAGGCGGGCCTGGAAGGAAATGACAACATCAAGGGCGTGAGATGTCGTTACTTGATGCTATGCTTGCCCATAGGCCCTGGCTTTTCCTTATAATTCATATGGGGCATCAGCAGGATGCTAGGAACTGCTTGCTCTCACAGAAACCCCACAGCCACCCTAGAAGTGGCAGAGCAGAGGAGCCATCATGTGGAGGGCAGGAGCCTCCGCACACTGCTGAGCCCGGGCTCCCCTCCAAGCCCCCACCTCCCTGGGTAGAGTCTGCACCTGGCTTAGACGCTTTCTTAGGCCTCTCTGGGTCTTGGGGCTCAATTTGGCAGTGCTTCCTTTTCTTCTCCTGGCATTTGCCAGTCTTACTGGAGGCAGCTTGGGAAGAGGCAGCGACCCCCTTCTCCTCCTCCGCTCCAACCGAGTCTTCCGTGTGGTCCTGCGGCCCATCCCCTGTCACAGTGACCAGGTTCATCAGGCTGCCCCCCTGGCCCCTGGCTGCTGCTGCCTCCTGACTGGAACAATGTGGGCGCTCAGGCGTTTCCTGGAGGAAGAAAGCCAAACGTCAGAATCTACTGGGGCCCAACATCGTCCTCTGGTAATTGTCTCCAGAAGGGACGAGGAGAAAATACTGTCCAGTCCTGACCATCTAAGGACAGGTAGCTTAACTGAGTGGCAGTCACAGGGGACAGAAGGCCCAGCTGGGGCAGAGTAAGGCGTGCAGGGAGACAGTCCTTGGGCATCAGTGAAGGCGAGATGCCAAGTGCAGCACCGGTCTCCGCTCCTCTCCAGTCAGTCCCCAGTCACCACCTGAGGGACACCAATGCACGCAGTTCGGTGAGGGTAGATCCTGCCACTCGGCCCTTCCTCTCACCCTCACTGCCATTCCCAGCCATCGTCCAGTCCCACACCCAGCTTCCAAAGAACTTTCGGGAAGGTTCTGATGCAAGTGCACAGGCCTGCCAAGTGCCCTCACACTCCAGAGCTATGCTATACTGGTCAAAGGATCTAGGAACAAACGAATTCTTTCACTAGATTTTGGGCAAAGAGTCTGAAAAAGAGACACGATCATCTGGCAAAATGATCAATAACATCTCTAGCCTTTTCAAGAATTTTTGTCCAGGAGAAGGATCTAGAAAAAAAAATCCAATGACAAAGTGTTTATGCAGGTTTAGCTGGAAAATCCCTCTCTACTCTACATTCAAAGTGCATGGGTCAAAATGCTCAGGTTGTTGTCTTCCCTCCAACTCCAACCAAAACAAACAAACAAACAAACCTGGTAGATAGATGAAAAATGGGGAGCGCACAGCTGGGAGAAAATGATGAGGTGAGGAGGAAAAGGCTTTTCTGAGTCTCTAACCCAGGGAGTTCAGGGTTTTATCAGCACTATGGCACTGCTGCATCCTCAGCTTTCCACGAGGCCTCGGCAGAGCCTACACAGTACAGTGCTTTGCAAGGCAAAGTTTGGGTAGAAACCCAGTCCTTACTCCTCAGCTTCTTCATACAAGAAAGACAGGGGTGTTTTTTTTCTTCATTTCTGATTGGGCTGCAATTAGAAGTCACTCCAGGCACTTGGGTTCAGTATTATGGTTCTCAATCCTGTAATAAAGATCTCAAAGAAGTATTGAAATGCAGATGGTGCTAGTGGTAAAGAACCCGCCTGCCAATGCAGGAGACATAAGAGATGCGGGTTCGATCCCTGGTTCTGGAAGATGCCCAGGAGGAGGGCATGGCAACCCACTCCAGTATTCTTGCCTGGAGAATCCCATTGACAGAGAAGACTGGCTGGCTACAGTCCATAGGGTCACAAAGAGTTGGACACGACTGAAGCGACTTAGCCCATAGTACTGCTTTGATTTCAGGATATATTCTAAGTTCTGCCCATCACCCCTCCAGCCTTTTTGAGTCAGGCACACCTGCATTTTGTTCATTCTCCAGAGCAGAGGAAGAAGTCAGGGAAATATAAGATTTTCACCTGTCAGAGAACCAAGAAGCCACGGAGACCCTAGGGCTCACACACAGGGGAGGAACACAGGGCAGGGATAGCAGGCAGGCAGATGCTTCGAGCTGCCTAGATCTTCAGAGCTCACCTCTGCCTACACATCTGTGCTTCTGAGCCCCAGCTTCTGCCCACTTGCCCTCTTCTTGGAAAGTTGGGGCCTGGAGACCATGGTTTTCGAAGACTCAAATCCCAGAAAGTTAACACTTCCTAAGTTGCTTCCCTCTCCCCAGCTCTACCTATGTGCTGGAAGTCTACTTATGTGTAAGACACGGTGCAGGAATATGAAATGACCTCCACTTGGGGATCAAATGAAGATGTCTTTGCACAAGGAACTCAGCTGGTGCTCAAAGACCAGCAGCTTGAACAAACAAAAAGCAGGAAAGGAGGGACTGTCAGGTCCTCTTCCCAGGCTCTGCCCCTAAGCTCACCCCAACTGAATGGCTCCTGGGGAAGTAGGCCTTTCTAGTTCTGTCACCTCTCTCAACTGGACCTGATCAAGAACTGAAAATTGAACATAATAAATCATCAACCTGGGCCCCTGCCTGAAATTCAGTTTTATCTTTAAATAGCCTTTCAGCAAAGAAGACAGCCACTAGCAACTCCCATTTCTTCTTTCTCGGAAACCAAACAAAGTAGGAAGGTGAGGGCTCACTCTCCACGTCTGCCCACAAAACAGTCAAACGAAGCGTCAGGAGCGAGCTGGGTGAGTGGAGTTTTACCTGTGACAACTTTGGTAGATTATGGCTGGTGCCTTCAGTAGCCAATGACTCTACGTGTTCCTTTAATCTAGGGTGAGGTGCCAACAGCTTCAGTATATCGAGAGAATGTTCCTGAGAGGCCCCCGGGAATGATGGTGTAAAGAAACTAAGGAGAAGCTGGGACATAAAACAGAAGACTTCACTACTTAAGTTTCTACAGGTGCTCGGGTGAAGGGCAGGGGTGGGAGGGCAGGAAGGGACAAAGGGTACGGCTTGTGGGGCCAAACCCCAGGGAGGAAGCCTTGGACCAAAGACCCCAACACAGTGGAGCAGGCATCCTCCCTTCAGCTTGTCAGAATCACCTGGGAAGCTTATGAGAATTCCAGGTTCCAAGTTCCCACACCTGGCTCCCCTGGGTCTGAAGTGTGGCCAGGAATCTGGATTTTGAAAAGGCACTATAGATCTGCCTTTGTCTCCCTAGCCAGTTACCACCACTCCGCTGCTACCCTTCCACAGAAAGATCTGCAGGGGGATTTCAAAACCTGTCTAGGAGGAAAGAGGCTGAGGAGAAGGCAGGAGACCAACATCAGCTGGGGGACCTGGAGTCGTGTCCGAGACGACCCCGTGGGTAGAAGGCAACAAATGTTATCAAGGTTCCTCTGTATTTCTTCCCTCCCTGTCTGCCTGTTTTGCCTCTCCTCCCTGACCATCAGCCCTGGATCATGAATCCCTTCAGCAGCGATGTGTTAGCAAAAGCAGAACCAAGTCTGCCTCCCTCTTCTCCCAGCCTCTCTTCCTACTTTCTAGCCTTCAGTTCCCAGAGAATGTCAAGTCACTTCAATGATTGGGGTGGGGGTTGGGGGTGGCAGGCTGGTTCTAGTCTATGGTTGGCTTCCTTTGCAACTGGATAAGCTGGGGATGGGGGTGGGGCAGATACAAGATCCAGATCTTTGACTGGGAGTCAAAGATGCATGATCTGGTGGAGGCTGCCCCATCAACCGCCCACATCCTTGCTTTAGTTCTCTCCTGTGAAAGTGCCAATTATTTGTATACATAGGTATTTTTGTATGTAACACATAACCAGGAAGGTAGGTCACTTGCTTCTAAAACATATTCACATGTTTTCTGTTGAGACCAACTAAAAGGTGCCCCACCCCTTCCTCCAGGTAACAGGGTATTAACTGATCAGGAGAATCTGACCGAAACTGGGATCAAACTCACTCCGGTTTGATTTCTTTCCTTACTGGGCCCCAGCAGTTCCTTCATGATGTTTCTTCTGATGCCAGCATTTTCCACGTGGCCAAGCCCTGCTCATCCTTCAAGGCTCAGCTCCAGGACTCCCTTCTCCTCTTCCTCCAGTCTCCCTAGTCTCTCCCATCCTTCTGTGTTCTCAACTGCACCAGAAGATAGTGCCTTACCCTCCCCAGTCTTGTGTTAGCCTCAAATTGCATCGCAAATGTAAGCCTTGCTCTCTAACCAGATGCTCAGTTTCTGGAGGGCATACGACTGATGTCCAATAAATACTCATCACACTGGATGGAACTGAGTTAAGACATTAGCCATCCTAGGGCCCAGAGAGAGGCCCAAAATCCCCAGATGACAGATGCCTCTCTTTCCTTCCAGTTCTAAGTTGGTACAGGAATGAGACAGGAGGTTTTCACACTGACCAGGGCTGTAAATGCCAGCTTTCAGAGACTCCTCTTTTGCTGGCTCTCAGGGGCCTCTGAGTGACCCACTGGGAACCACCTCTGAAGCACTCCCCCTGGAATTCTCCCCAGAGAGCAGTAGCAAGCCATAGGGCACCCCTAGGTACAAGGATACGAGGGCAGAGTGTGGTGGGAGGGGAAGAGAAGCAGAGAGGGAAGCTCGAAGGAAATTAGACAAAGGAACAGCAGCACTGAGCTTCCTCCTCTGCTACCTAGGACCTCATTGAAGGCCTTCCCAGTGGCTTTGGAAAACAAAAGTTGGGGTCAACTCTCAGTGAAAATGAGCATTCCATATACGAATGGAAGTCAATTTCACTTCAGCGTCAGCCTTGAAAAGGCCCAAGTGGGTCAAGAAGTCCAAAAAGAATCTGAGGTAAAGACAAACGTTAAAAAGAAACCCAGGCCTATACGTGACAAAGGCAGGTAATTCATGCCAAGTGAACCTGGACCATCTCTGTCACATCTTTATCCCTGGAAAGGGGAACAATCCAGCAAATAAGCACAGAGGGTCCTTGGCGTTCTTAACTAAGTGCCATGTCCTCACCCCACTCCGTTGAAATTTGCCTCTAAATTCTCACCCTAGCTTCAGAACTCTGGAACACTCATCACAGGCAAATGTTCGATTGTATTATCTGGCATTTATATTACATTATAGAACCAGTGCAAGAGTGTAAGGTCCTGGAGGACTGAGACTGTGGCTTATGCCTCTTTGGGTCTCCAGAGCTTAGCACAGTTCTTGCCCCATCCCATTAAGGCAGCTGTGGAAATGACACTGCATGATTGCTTACATGCTAAGTCTTTTCAGTCGTGTCCAACTCTTCTCAATCCCATGGGCTGTAGCCCGTCAGGCTCCTCTGTCCATAGGATTCCCCAAACAAGAATACTGGAGTGGGTTGTCATTTTCTCCTCCAGGGGATCTTCCCAACCCAGGGATCGAACCTGCATTTCCTGGCAGATTCTTTACCACTCAGCCACCTGGGAAATGATACTAGGTGGTCTATAAAGCGGGTGGGAAAGAGGATCAACCCAAATGACACCAAGAGCCTCTCAGGCCAACTGGAAAATGGACAAATGAGAGTAAAGAAATCACTCTCTCCTGGCTCCACACTTGCCTCTGTTGGCCTTTGCACACTCTCTTCTTCTAACCACCTTTGTCCATCCATCCCAGAACTGGATAATCCCACTGCTCCTCTCCCCCAGTCTCAGCAGTGGGTGCTGAGACTCCTGACTCGGCCTCCCAGGTCAGTGGGATAGTGGAGTAGCTCACAAGGCAGACTCTGGAAGCAGGAGGAGTCAGCTTTGGTTGCTCTTCCACCAATCATTAGATTCATGACCTCAGGAAAGGTACCAAGCTTCAGCTTCCTCATCTGTTTCATCTGTAACATAGCGATAAATGATACCTACTCTCACAGGGACGTTGTGGGGATTTAATTATAGCTTCCCCATAAAGTCCACAGAACAGTGCCCAGTGCACAAGAAATGCTCAATAAATGTTAGCCATTATTACCGTTATTACTCACACTGTGGACTACAGTTAAGATTTGGGGAAGGGTCCACAGCTTGGAGCAATTCTCTTCCACCAGTGCTCCTACTAACCAGCCCAAAGTAACTTCCCAGAAGCTCCAATGCTCAGCTGCCCCTAGTTCAATGATTTTGAAGATTCCTTTCTGCAGCCTTCAGAAACCAGTCCTGTCTCTTGCTCCCTTTCTTCATCCACTGCTCTGCCAAAGCACCCTGGGACAGAGGCACCTGGGGCGCAGTGGTGAACAGGGGGTGGGGCACAAGCATAGCAGAAGTCCCCGCTGACTGTCGGCATCCCATTTCCAGGCCAACGAGCCAGACACTGAGAGAGCACACTGCAGAACAATAAGCAATAAAGTCTATGAATTGAGGATGCTTGAGCATTCACTAATGTGCCCAGTATTTCATGCAGTTAAAAAAAAAATAACAACGACATTCTCCAGCAACTCAAGAGTTGGGATGACTGGATTATACTGTAATGGTCCCCAACTTATATCACATATGTGTTTTATTTCTAGCAAAGAAGCTGAAGGTTGGAGTTCTGCATATGGCAGGGCAGATGGGACCCAACACCCCTTGTGAGGAGCTGGCCACCCTGTGTGGCTGGTGAAGCAGTGACTCAGCCCAAGGAAAGTTCTAAAACCACCTCATACCCGGGATCTCTGGCCAACAGCCGGAGTCTCCTCCGCGGACCTCCATCTCTATGTTAACTTATTTGGTTTTATTTTTTTGTTTGTATTCTTACTGACCACCCAGATTCTGAGTCAAAGAAACAAGCACATTCCTCACAGGCTCCTACAGAAATGTAGGAGCTGCTCAATCTGATTGTACATGCCAAAAGGATGGTGTTTCTGGGTCATCAACTGGCACCTGTGTCTTGCTCCTGTCCCCTCAACCCAGGAAACCATCCACTCTGGACCCCCAACCCTAGGGAGGGCAGTTCCCTCACTCCCTGCCCTGGAGAGGAGAGAGGGCTGGAAGCCCATTGGGCAGCTGGACCTGACGTCATCTCAACTCACCCTTTGGGCTTCAGCTCTTGCTCTTTTGTTCCTTCCATCAAGGGACACACAATATAAAAACTCTCTTAGCGCTTCCTCCACCTTGCCAAGGGTGGCTAAGGCTTGCGCTTTTCTGAAGTGTGCCTGAAAGAAAACATGAGCATTCAGTCCCATTCTTCTCCACCTCTTGACATTGCTATCATTCATAACATCAGCTAAATTACTTCCTGGGTGTTCACTGTCATGTGAGGGCTTTAAAAGGACTATCTTATCCACAGCCTTATTGTGTAAGCCAGGGCTCTCCAACCCCTAGGCCACTGTACCGGTACCAGTCTGTGGCCTGTTAGGACCTGGGCTACACATCAGGAGGTGAGCGGCAGGCAAGCAAGCAAAGCTTCACCCATATTTACAGTCACTCCCCATCACTTGCATTTCTGCCTGAGCTCCTCCTCCTTTCAGATCAGTGGCAGCATAATAAATGTAGTGAACTTGAATCATCCCCAAACCATCTCCCCCCACACCCCCCCCAACATCTGTGGAAAATTTGTCTTCCATGAAACCAGTCCCTGGTGCCAAATAGGTTGGGGACTGCTGGTGTAGGCAATTGTTCTGAAGCCCATTTTCAAGAAAATAAAACTGAGACCCAGAGAAGTGACTTGCCTGAAGTAATCTGGCTGGAAAATTGTGGAATCAGATTGAGAGCCTGGGAATGATTGATACAGAAGACTAGATTCACAACCACTGTGCCACACTACCACCACCCCCCCCACCCCCTGCCCCACCATTGTATTGGAGGAGGCATCAAATGTAGCAAGAACCCCCATTTGAGGTCACACTAACCAGCTTTCAGGACCTGCCTGGATGGGCCTTCCTGTTAACCAGTCTGTCAAGCAGAGACCTAATCCATGTTACTGGCTGAGTGACCACCCACATTCAGTGATCACTTATCAGAAGAGGCCCAAGTGAGCCAAGGCATGTGACCTCTCTAAGACCTTGAAGGCAGCTAGCAGCAAAGCTGGAACTAGCACTGGGAGCTTCCCCGCCAAGTCCCTCCGAATGCTAACCAGGGGCTGCACAAACGCTTTGGCTCCAGTGGACTCAGCTCATGTCTGCTCCCTCACATCTTGAAATCATATAAGAAGTTTTAGGGTTTCTCAGGGTCCAAGTCCAACTGCCCTGGGGGAGAAACCCTAAGGGGTAGGAGAGGAGCATCACGGGGAAGATGGAGGAGAAAGAAAAGAAGTGAGAAGAGGGCTGTCTTCTCTCCATGCCTGGCAGCTTGGCTTAGAGGCTGCCCCTCAGTGGCCTGCTCCCCAGGCCCTTGCCCACACATTGACCCCAAGTCTAACTTAGGGAAGGCAACAATCCAGGTTGCGGCTGCTGGGCACTCTAATACATGGACCTCCCCTTTGGACATGCCTCTGTGGGCCCTGGTGCCTCCTGGCTTGGGCCTGGCTTACAGGAGAATCTGCCTTGTTGAACAGTGGCCCCTGCTCCAAGCCTCTTGGGGGCCTCTCCCCAAATTGCACCCTACCCCTCCTTCTGGAGCTGGATGCTCCCAGCGGTGCTTGCCAGGGGCCCTCTAGAGAAAGGCCTGCCTGACATTTCAAGGTGTCTAGAGGGTGTTAAGTGCTGGGAGATCGGCAGTTTTGGGGATCTGACCAATCATACCAAGTAGCAACCCATATATTCCACATGCTTAGGGCAGCCAGCTCAGTTATCGCACTTGCAGGAGAGTTCCAGCCCTGGCTGGGTGGCTGGAATAGGGATGCATGAAGTGAACACCTCTCATAGGAGCGTTTCATACAGAAATGGTGGGAAATCCATAAACTGGGGTGTGAGGTGGCTTTGAATCAAAAGCATCAGTTCCAGTCTTCTTTCAATTCCCTAGTCCATAAAGTTCTATCATCACTGCCTCTTTGCTTAACCCAGCACTTAGGGGAAATTAACTTCTGTTTAATATTTTCACCAACTCTTCCTTCACTGGGGAAGTCACCTTTCCAATTTTATCCAAAATGGTCCACTGCTTACTTAGCCCTGTTTCCCACTGCACTATGGAGGCCGCTGCCTCGATACAGTTTAGAATGGGAGCAGAAACAGTTACAAGAGTCGTCCTCTCACCCCCAGGCAGCTCACTGGCCTGCACTGCTACAAGGCCTGAAATGCTCCCAGTGAAGTTCCTTTGGGTTAAGACATTGGTGAGTTTGAATAAACCGTAAATGTGTTCCTTGGGAAAGAGGATATACTAATCTATCATCACTCATGAAAATCTTCTTATGAAAGAGTATGAGGTTCACTCTGACATTAATGACCCAGTATGCAGCTCCCCAGTGTTTCATCTGAAGTTCCCCAAATCCAAAAAAAAGGCTGATAATCCAATATTTTCATAAGCTTGACATCAAAAGTCATTAGGTGGCAAATCTTGATCTAAAACAATATGTGTTACAGTCTTCTTCCCACTTAGTGTGAATTTTCATGTAATATGCTGCAGAAATATTATTGTGTTTGACTATGGGGCACTGTCCAGAGCTGATACCTGGTCTTAGTGAAATTGGAAACATTCTGGATTCTGAACATATCCAGCCCTATGGGATTCAGATAAGGGATTATGGACTTGGCCTTGGATCAAGTGGGTTTCAGAGGACAGCATCCTGGGCTGCGTAGAGAGAGCACTACACCAAGACCCAACGTTATGGTTCACAGAACAGACTCTTGGTCAAGCTGACCTGGAACCAGCGCTGCCCCACCCCCGCACCTCTGCAAGGTGATTAGGGCAGAGAGCAAGATCTATGTTTTGCAAACAAGGACACCTAGGGTTCTGTGAGTGAAGCGACTTCCCCATGGTCACTCAGCTTGCAGGTCCAGGCTCAAATCTAATCTTCTAAACAAACTATTGACATGTGACTGAAGGCTAGTCCTGAGGGAAGCCGGAAGAGATGCAGGAAGTGACATTGTGCATCCTGGCATCTTGAGAGAAGCTAAACCTGTCTTTCTCCCCTCCCCACTCCCACCCCACACCCTACATGTTCAGGGAAAGCAGCAGGCTGACTGACTACATTAAGGACTTAAGATGGCAGAACCAAACAGCAGTGTTTCTCTTCCCCTCCTCTCTAGTGTCCTGGGAAAATAATGGTGATGATGATGATGTTGGCAAATACATACAATGCTATATGCCAGGCATTGTTTTAAGTATCTGCCTGCATTAGCTCATGTATTCCTCCCAACAGGTAGTCTCCCCCTGTTATGCAGATGCTTTGAATATCCTCATTTTATAGGTGAGGAGATGAGGCACAGAGAGGTTAAGTAATTTGGCCAAGGCCACACAGCTAGTAAAAGTAGCAGGGCTAGGACAGAAACTCAGGCAGTCTGGCTCCCAAGTTCAAGTTCTAAAGAATCACAAAGTCCAGGCTGCTTTGCAAGTCATCAGTCTAAGATAAAATTGGGACAGAACTCAGCTCTCTTGCAGACCCCTAAGTCACCCTTTGTCAAGGGACTCCCCCCACCAGCTCCTATGAAGAGCCTTTCCCCTGCTCTGAGTGAGCTCTAGTGCCCCTACCCACTGCTCCCCACTCCCTGGTGGCAGTCCTCCCTGCCAATTCCTGTCCTCAGTACAATTCCTTCCCATCCTTCCCATCCCACACTCACCTTAAACCCCATGGGGCGGAGCTTACATGCTATTTCGGCATCATGCAATGCGTCCTCATGAGACTCCAAGGTGAAATAAATTTGAGACCGGTTGCTGTAAAGCAAGTGGTCATTTGGAGCTGCCAAAATGAGAGGAAAAAAAAAAAACCTTGAGCAAAATGGCAAGTTATCTAGGACCTCTCTAGTAGAGACCCAAAAGTGTAAGCTTAATCTCCAGCCCTAGTATTGCCTTGCCTACCACACCCCCAGCCACTCTGGGTCTGAGCTTTCCCAACTGTAAAGAAGTCATCCCCCCCCCACCTCAAGCAGTTCCTTAAAGGGCCTGTGGGGTCAGTGGTGCATTATTAGCCACTCTGACACAGAGCAAATTCTGGCACCCTGCTTCATGGCTGTGGCTAGGAACTGGCAGCCTAGCTTCTGAGTGAGGTATTGCCCACAAGGAAACAGGCCAGGGAAGAGGGAGAAGGCGGTGGCTGGATGTGATCCCCATTCTTGCCACCAGGAAGACAAGTCCAAGTTAGTCTTACCAGCAACATCTTTGTCTACAAACCCCAACACATATATGAAGTTTCTCTTAAGAAAACAGAAATGCATTTGCAAGGCTCCATCATCTCATTACAGATGGGCAGATATGATGGGCTGGAACAAGGCTTCTGTGAATAAAGTGAGGTTGGCTCTCATCAATACTCTAAATCAGTAGACTCAGGGCTGGAAAGGCCTTTAGAGATCATCTGGTTCAAGCAACCCAATCTACAAGGAAAATCAGGTTTGAGAGGTGAAGGCATCTGCTCAAAGCCTAGCTAGCTGGTCAGAGTCATTGCTACCTTGACAGACTTTGAATCTGGGGTGGGAGACAGGTTCCTTTTTTTCTGAAGGACAGTATAGCACTTAGAATAATAGAAAGAGAGACTGGCCACTTTCTAGCACAAAGATACTCTTTGTTGGGGAGGCCCCTTTCCTCTTTGAAGGGTGAAGAGGTCTTCACATTTTCACCCCAGATCCTCTGGTGGTCCAAGGATGAACCCCCAGGGAAAAGTGATGACAATAACCAAGACAGAGGAGGAAGAGGGAAGGAAAGGGCTTTCCTCGCTCTTAAGGGACAGCTGGGGCTTCCCGTGTGGCTCAGCTGGTAAAGAATCCGCCTGCAATGCGGGAGACCTGGGTTCGATCAGGAATGGAACCTTCCTTTGAGATCCCGGCTTCAGCAGGCTCTATCTGTCTCCTTCATACTGCCCTGCTCTTCCCTAGAGACTAGGCTCCAGCTGCTGCTGTGGGAACAGGCTTTGTTGTTGTTTTCCCCGAGAGGGTATGCAGAGGGTTTGCGTGGGTGCCCATTACTTGCTCTTAAGACATCAGTTAAGAGTTTACAGCCTCCTCTGTTCATTTCCTGCAGCACAAGCCAGCCTGGTGGCAGCTGACAAGGCGCTCTGCTTGGGCACATGGGTCGGGGGTTGGGGGTTGCCAGTGATCCCCAGTCCACCTTCATCCCCGCCCCCCCCATTACCTGTTGCAAGCTTGGGTGAAGAGTCAACATGTGGAGACTGCAGCCCACCCCCTCCTCCACCGTCCAAGCAGGGCTCAGGGCACCCTCGGATCCCAGAACCCTGTCTGCCCAGCCCTGTCGCCTTCTCCCTGGCACGCATCGCCAGACACCGCGCCCCACCGCTGAGCTCCTGGCAGCCGGCCCGAGCTGGGCAATACCCGTCGCTCGTCGCTGGGCGGCCACTTCCTGGGTCCAGACGTGGGGGGTTAGGGGGAGTCGTTACCCCGAGGGAACTCAGGCGCCCTAGTGCGGTCAGAGGCGCGGGGCTGCCCACGTCGCCCTTGAGGCCGCAGAGCCCACCCATCCGTCCTCAGGCGGCACGGAAAAGCTGGGCAGAGGCGGCCCCCTTGGCAGCCAGCCCAGCGTCCTCAGGGATCCCTGAGCCGTCGCCCGGCCCGTCGCCCTCTGGGCTGGAGGGCTAGGGTTCGAAGCGAGGGCGCAGACTGCGGGCAGGCGGCGCGGGAGGGGGGGACGGGGAGGGCATCTATTTCAGCCGAGGATCGTGTGATAGGAAGCGGTGACAATGAGTCACAGGGCAGCGGGGCGCGAGAGCTCCTGCCCCCCCCGCCCGCCGCCCGCACACGCTCGCGGGATGGTTTCCGAGGCGAGCGTGGCCCACTTCGGTTACCTCAGCCGTTACACAATCCCGCCCGCCCGCGCGGAGGAGGGGCCGCCCGGCCCGGGCCGCTCGCGGCCCTTATGCAACCAGTGCTCTCCTGACCTAATTCCATGCCGGACCCACCCCACCGGGAGCCGCGGCCCCGGAAGGGACAACTCCCGGCCGGCACGGCGGCCCCGGACCGGGAGGGAGCGGCAGACGCAGGCGCCGACCGAACAGCCCCGGCGTTCTGGAGCGCAGGGGCCCCGGCGCGCGAGTGGGAAGGGTGCGAAGTTCACCTCCCGGTTTGCAAGGTGTGGGCAGGTGGAAGAGGGGCTGGGGCACACGGAGGGAGAAGGAGAAGGCGAGCCCGAGAAACAGAGACGGTGACACCGAGCAAGAGCCAGAGTGACAAAGATGCGGAGGGAAAGGAAAAGACAGAGGAAATAGTGACACAAAGAGAAGCAGGGACTGAGACACGCAGGAACACACGAGCTAACAGGAGACATAAGACAAAGAGCAGGGAGACTTACAGAGACGCAGAAAAAAGGGCAGACACAGAGAAAAAGTCGGACAGGGAACTCCAGAGTTCCCCGCCCCCACTCCGCTCGCGGTCCGTCCCACGGTCCGCGCGCCCTCCCCCGCCGGAGTCACCCCCAGCTCCCCTCCAGGCTCCAGCCCCCGCCCGGCCCGGCCCCGGCGGTACGGTGGGCTCACCCAGCCTAACTGCCTCGTTGTACTTCAGCAGGGCCGCCTCCACCTGGCGCTCGCGGTACAGCCGGTTGCCCTCGTGCCGGAGTTGCGACGCCCGTGCCGGGCCCGGGAACAACTTGCCAAGGAGGCCGCTGAGCACCACGTTGACCCGCAGCGGCGGCGGCGCCTGCTGCCCAGCCCGCCGGGTCCCGCGCGCCCGCCCGGTGGTCACCATCAATGCCGAGAGTTTGACGCCGCAGAGCGCACAGCGCCGATCGGCTGCCCGCCCGCGTTCCAGGCACAGTTTACAAAAGGTGTGGCCACAGGACAAGGACACGGGGTCTGAGAGAAATCCATGGCACTTCCGGCACTTGAAGCCGTCCCACACCTCGGTGGCCTCGGCGGCTGTCACCGCCCCTGCTTCTTCCGCCGCCAGCGCACAGCTCCCAGCGCGGCTCCCGTCTGGGGGCTCCGGCGCCGGCTCCTCGGCTTGCGGGACGTTCTCGGCCAGGCAGCGCACCAGCTGCTCCAGCTGCTCGGCCACCAACTGCTGCCGCTCGGAGAGCTGTCGGTACACCTCGAGGGCTTCCCGGAGGCGCCCCCCAGACGCCAGGGCGTCGGCCTGCGTGAGCAGGACTTTGCACTCTGGCGTCGAGGCCTTCGGAGGCTGCTCCGGCTCCGGGGGCCGAGTCGGTAGAGGTGCGGGGCCTTCTGCAGCCGCCTCCGGGTGGGGGCCCGTGTCTCCGTGGGCCGCTGATGCCGCCGGCTCCGCCAGCTCTAAGTTGTTGCTGCCGAGCTCGGCGGGCAAGCTCAGCATCTGTCCTGTCTGAAATGAATCCATAGGGAGAGGGACACCCGTGGAAAAGAGGCGTCTAGGGGCCGGGGACGCGGAGCTGGGAGCGGCGGCTGGAGGGAATCGGGGCTGCCACCGCCGCCACTCTGCCGCGCGCTGGTCCCTGCCGCGCCTCCGCGAGCTCCATGCCGGCCGCCCCGCGCCGCCTAATAACTGTCTTGTCTCAGCAAAGTGTTATATAAAACGACACCACGTGATGCGCCGCCTCACCACTCATTGGCCGGCGGCGGGGCGATTGTTACAAAACCAGACAGTTTTGTAACAGTGTTGCGCTTGCTTCTTTTGGCTTCGCTTTTCGTGGCTTCTTTTTGCTGTTGTTTGTGTTTACACTCTCTTATTTCCCCCCTCGCGATGTGGTTCCTTTTTGGAAAAGTGAAGAAGAAGAAAAAAAAAAGCACCAGTGTCTACTCTTGGGCTTCTCCGTCTCCAAACCCTATTCCTTCCCACCTCCAAACCCGTCAGCAAACAGGTCCCCTCTGCCAGCCGCTCACTAACTGCCCCCTCCCCGCTCGAGGCCGGTACCTCGAGAAGCACAGTCCTCCAGGTCTTTAGGGACTTAGGAGGTTTGCCCTCCCAGGGGCGACCGTGGCTGTCTGCGAAGGGAAGCACCTCGGGAGTGTTCTGGGGCAGCCCTTCACCTGGGTCCTTGCCCCAGCTCCTCTCCTGCGGGGTCCCTGGCCACCTTCCCCAGGGAATCCCCCAAAGGCAGTAAGTGTGGTTACCCGAGGGCGCTTGGTCTCCTGTGCTGCGAGTGGCTCCGAGCAGCGGGCCTGGCGGGCTCAGCACTTTGGCTGCGCTCGCAGAGCGGAAAGAACAAGCAGAGAAGATGCGCTCGCTGGCTTGGACCGGGAGGAGGCTCCCCGCGCGCCCTGCTTCTTCACCTCTCTCTCCACCAGCGATGGAACCTGCGCTGGGGCGGGCGGCCCGCGCCCAGACCCTGGGGGCCACCGGCCGGATGGGCGCGGCCGCGAGCACAAGGCCTGTTGGGTCAGTGGGTATTCTGGGGGCGTGGGAGAACCGCGAGGGGAAGACAGGAACCCAGAGCGCGGCTCAGGAGAAAGTGCGAGTCCCGGCGCACTCCAGCAGCCGGCTCAACTGCCTCCGGGTCTGCTGCTCCAGAACCCAGAGTTCTGACACTGGCGCGTCACAATGCGGTGGGGGTGGGGGGCGGGGGGCTGCGCACAGCCTAGGTGCTTGGCCTACTGTGTCAAGGGTGCCCCGCCAGAGTGAACCGCCCACACTGTGTCTCCCTCCCGCCCCCACACTTAGGAAAGGGAGCCAAAAGCACAAATAAGCAGACAGGCTCAGAGACTTAAAGGAATAACACACTTCCCCCTGGGTCCCGCTGCTCGGAGCAGGGAGGTGGGGGTCTGGGCTCGCCTCTGGCTCAGTGGGCCTTGGGAGTCAACGGGCCCTGGATATTGCCTGGAGCGGTGCCTGGGGAAGAGGGCTGTCCCATAGGCCTAAGGACCTACAATGGGCTCCTGCTATGGCCGTTTCTGAGCTGAATGACCTTGAGTGAGTGATCTAACACTCTGAGAGGCAACGTTTGGGCTTCTGAACCAATGTCAAGAATGACAGGTTATGTTGCGGAGCTAAGAACCACAGGATCCATCCAGGCTATGTCTGTTTCCACTCTTTAATCCCCCTTGAGTCAACCCCAAGGTCCCAGAGAACAGGTACTATGCAGCCATCCTTAGAGTCTCCCTCTGAGACAGGACAGGGGGAGAGGGTCAAAGGGGAGAAAGGGCACAGGCACATAGCGGGAGGGGACCAAGAAAAGAAACCGAGGAACTCAGGATATAGCCAAGAAGGCACACATAGGAAAACTTGGCTAGCAGCCCTGGCTTTGTCATAACTTGATGTGAGACTTTGGGCCAGACCTCCCACAAGGTCTTAGCTTGACAAGATCTTGATCCTAATGACCAAGTTCCCTTTGAACCTTGAGTGCCTTCTATCCTAAGACTAGATGTCATGATACCTAACTCAACTAATTAAGTACAAAAGACTAGTCCAGATGCTATACGAGGTGGTGACTTGGACAAGGGGGTGAAGTCAGCAGTACTGGTGGAAGGGCAGGTGATTAGATGGCTGTCTTCTTTTTCAAGGTCAGGCTTGAGCCAGATTTTGAAGCTAAGGAAGTCAGGGGACTGGCCAGGAGGCAGAGGAGAGGGTTGTGCCAGGCAGTTGGGGAGAAGCTGGGGCTCCTCCTAATTTGCTGTCTAAGGGAAGCTCCTTTTATCTTTGTTTCCCCTGTTATTCAATGGGGTCTGTCTTAGTCTGTTCAGGCTGCTATTACACAATGTCATAGACTGGGTGGTTTATAAACAAAAAAAGATATTTCTTATAGAGAAATCCATTTCTGGAGGCTGGGAAGTCCAAGATCAAAGCGCTGACAGATCCACTGTCTGGTAAGAATCAACGTCCTGACTCAAGCCATTTGTCTTTTTGCTATAACTTCACGTGGTGGAAAGGGGCAAGGATCTCTGAGGTCTTTTCTAAGTGCACGAATCACATTCATGAGGGCTCCACCCTCATGACCTAATCACCTCTCAAAGGTTACATCTCCGAATACCATCACATTGGGGATTATGTTTCAACATATGAATTCAGGTGGAGGACACAGTCTGTAGCGGGCCAGCATTAATTATCTGCCTGCCTCTTCTGGCATCTGTGAGGTGGGATAATCTGTGGGGCAAGTAAAGAGATTCATATGAAAGAGTCATGAGATGGATAATAATGAAAACCTCATAGTTCAAGAATTATATCCCTTTGACAAGTTTTAAAACTAGATATTGGTTATCCAAAATTGTCTTCCAGATGCAGATTTGGGATGTGCTTTTTTCCCTGGACCACCTTGACAAGTCAGCATCCCCTGGGTTGACTTCCCTCCCTTACCTGTCATGGGTGGAGAGACAAGGAGAAGGCCCAGTCAGGCAGGCCTGCAGACTTGGAATAGAGATGCTCTCATTAGGTAGCCCCTCTGGGCAGCTGTGTGTGCCCATGGCTAACCATGAAGTTAGGAATGTTCAAACTGCAGGGAGCAATGGTGCAAAAGGCAGCACCATCCACTCACTGACCAGACTCCATGAGAGTTTTACATTGTATTTTCAAATCAAGACTGCCTGCAGGATGACACCAAATGGGTTTCTATTAAACACTGGAAAGCGTTACCACAATGCTTCTCTTTCCTTTGTTTAAACAATTCCATTGATATTCATTGGTGAACCAACTTACAAATCTACTCAAAACTTCTCCTCTGCCCTTAATAATTGAAGTTCCTAGATTGTGATGAAGCTAAGGAGAGAGGAGAAATGGATGACTCTTTTTCAGATGCAAATATTCCCTTTAGAGGGCTGGGTCCTTCAAACTTCCATTTTTTGTATATATATATATATTTGGCCAGGATCCCCTCCTAGCTAAGGTTAACCAGGAAAAAGCCCATGAATTGATCTGTCCCTTCTTTTCAGCTGACTCACAGCAAGTTTCCCACCTGAGCTCTGAGGATCCTCTCTGGGGCCCAGAGGAGACAGTAGGCAGGGCTTGACTCCAGCTCCCCTCGACAGAGGCAACCGGGCATTCACCAGTTTCACCTAGTGAGCTTCGGGGATGATTTCATTGAAGAAAGTCTTTCCCTTTCTTAAAATTAAAAAGTTTTAAAACATTGGCAATTTTCACCTCTTTTAACAAATTTGTTGAGCATCTTCTCTGAACTAGGCACTTGGCTTCTAGGTCTTCCCTTACATATGGTAGCACAGCTTTCCCCATGTCAGCTACGGGGCAAGGACTCGCCTCATGTCCTTCATCTCCTCCTCAGGGAACAACATGTGAACAGATCGTACTGAACATTGCAGTGGACATTCTGGCCCTAGATAGCAGTGAGCAGAGGGACAAGAGGAAACCCATCTGGTCTGTGTCATACCTTTGCCCTGGATTGTTCACAGAGAGGGTGGGCAGTCCTTCACTTGGGGTTAACAGTCCTACACTTGGGAAGGGCTGGTAACAGCTCTGGAAGGGAAGAATCCAGCCCTAGCCATGGAGCTGCAGTGAGGAATGAGCAACCCCCCCACCCCCACACACACTAGGGTTGGAAGCTTGGCCAAAGCATTTGCTTGTTCTTTAGTTGAGTTTCTCATTTTATAAACCGGGAGTGATCCATCAATGACATAGTTCTTATAGGAAAAAAAAAAAATAAGGCATGGTAGACATTAAAGACATTGACACAAAAAAAGGCTGCCCCTGGCTAACCAGAGTAGTGAAAAAAATCCAGAGCTGAAAGAAACTTATATATCAGTCCTGGTTTCTCAAGTGAGGGACTGAGGGCTAGAGAAGGCAGGCGACTTGCTGCAGGTCACAATGGGAGTTTGTGACAGAGCCAAGATTGGAAGCTAGGGCTCTTGCCTCTTTGTTTAAAGTTCTTTCCATGTGACCAGAAAGCTTCCAAAGGACACAGAACACCTCCCAAATAAATAAGAAATGATTTCAGGTTTCCGAATTACAAGATCTGCCATTCAACAAATATTTATTGAAGAGCTACTAGGTGCTAATGGAGCTGGCATTTTGGGGGGGCAAGAAGAGAAGGGTAGGACACTGTTTTTATCCTCTGATAGCTAACTGAGGAAGTAAGAGACAAAGATTTGAAACAGTTAAGGAAAAATAACAAGCAGTATGTGAGAAGTGCCAAAATTGGGAGAACAGGGAGTCCAAGGGCGAGCTCAAAGGAGACAGAACGCAATGTCTCCCATCTCGTAGCAAAGGTTCCTTTAAGCTGACTTGAGAGGATTTAAACAGAAAGGTTCAAGACCACCCCACTGCTCAACTCAAGGGGGTTCCCTTCACACTGGGGGCCACTTGGCCAGGAGAACAGAGAAGAAATCTAAGTAAGCCAGGTTGGTCAAGGCCCAGGAATTTGTATTTTTAAAGTCCACCCATGTGATTATGCTCAGCCGGGACTGAAGTTCACCCGTGTAAAGGATAATGCAGAATAAATTGGATAAGGGTACCCCGACCCTCTCCCTAGCTCATCCACAGCTTCTCTGGGGGTAGGCACTAATAATTCTTGTCTACACTTTACTGAAGGGAACCCCGAGGGTGCAGGGACTTTCAATGATGTGTTCAAGGTCATTCAGTAAGTAGGGGGCGCTCGGTTTCCTGCCAATCAGTAGAAACAGGAAGACCACAATATACCGTCCCAAGGAAGATTTTGCTTCATTTCTCTGCAAGACAAGTTGGACCCGCTTGGTTAGCCAGAGAGTTCATGGCCCAGAGTACGAAAAGGAGCAAGTCTCTGGAGCTGCCAGGTGTGCGGGATAGAGCCCAGGGCGAGGCCAGTTGCTGGGAGTTGGGTGTTCTAACTTTGCTGTGTGACTCAGCCCAAGCCACTTCCCCTCTCTCTTTGTCCTTCACCTATTAATAACGATGCCCCACGTCACTGTTGGGATAGCTACCAGTGATGGAAAATGCACAGCGAGCTTTGTCCCGATGTGATTCCTGGGAACAGAAGGGATCCACAGCCATCTGCTGACTGTTGTGAGTAAAATATGTGCTGGCTGCCTTCAGAGTAGAGGCATTTTCTTCCCCCAAAGAGAGAGGACTAGAGGCCTAAGGCCAGACTCTGCCTCTTTGGGGGCACTGACCAATGTGAGGCTCTGGAGTTCTTGGTAGAGAGCAGTCTGGTGTCAGGAGGAAAAAGAAAGAAAAGGCAGGTTATCTGGAGGGAAAGCAGCAAGCATTCATCAGAAGGAAAATATCGGAAGCCTTGGGCAGGACTGGGAAATGGTTAAAATCAAGGCTTGGATCTTCTTTTATAAATTGTGGTAAAATATACAAAATGCAAAATTGACCATTTTAGTTATTTTTAGGCGTACAGTTCAGTATTAAGTTCATTCATATCCTTATGCAACCATTGCCGCCACCCATCTCCAGAACATTGTTTTCATTTTGCAAAGCCAGAACTCTGTCCCCGTTAAATAACCACCCCATTCCCCACTCTCTCCAGCCCTGGCAACCACCATTTGACTTTCTGTCTCTGTGAATTTGACAACTCTCAGTATCTCAAATAAGTGGAATCCTGCGGTGTTTGTCCTTTTGGGACTGGCTTATTTCACTTAGTATAATGACCTCAATATTTATTCATGTTGTAGCATGTGTCAAAATTTTCTTCCTTTTAAAGGCCGCCAAAAAAATCTGTTGTATGTATATTCATTTATCCATCAGTGGACACTTGGATTGCTTCCACATTTTGACTGTTTTAAATAATACTGCTATGAACACGAGTATCAAATATCTCTTCCAGACCCTGCTTTTACTTCCTTTGGATATATACCTAGAAGTGGAATTGCTGGATGTACAGTAATTCTATTTTTAATGTTTTTGAGGATCCACTATACTATTTTCCACAGTGGCCGCACCATTTTACATTCCTACCAGCAATGTATAAGGGTTCCAATTGCTCCATACCTTGCCAACATTTGTTATTTTCTGTTGTTTTCTTTTTATAATAGCCACCCTAGGGGGTGTGAGGTGACATAGCATTGCAATTTTGATTTGCGTTTACCTAGTGATTAGTGATCTGAGCATCTTTCCATGTGTTTATTGGTCATTTGTATATCTTCTTAGAAGACATGTCTATTAAGTCTTTTCCTGTTTTAAAATAAGATTGTATGTGGCTGAATGAAATTTTGCCACTTGCAGCAACGTGGATGGAATTAGAGGGTATTGTGATAAGCAAAATAAGTCAGACAGAGAAAGACGAGTACTGTATGATCTCACTTATATGTGGAATCTAAAAAATACCAACTAGTGAATATAACAAAAAAAAGCAGATTCACAGATATAGAGAATAAACTAGTGGTTACCAGTGAGAAAAGGGAAAGGAGGAAGGGCAACATAGGAGTAGGGGATTAAGAAGCACAAACTATTAGTTATAAAATAAGCTACAAGGACATATATAATACAACATAGGGAATATAGCCAATATTTTATAATAACTATCAGTTCAGTTCAGTTCAGTCGCTCAGTCGTGTCCAACTCTTTGCAACCCCATGAATCACAGCACGCCAGGCCTCCCTGTCCATCACCAACTCCCGGAGTTTACTCAAACTCATGCCCATCGAGTCGGTGATGCCATCCAGCCATCTCATCCTCTGTCTTCCCCTTCTCCTCCTGCCCCCAATCCCTCCCAGAATCAGGGTCTTTTCCAACGAGTCAACTCTTCACATGAGGTGGCCAAAGTATTGGAGTTTCAGCTTCAGCATCAGTCCTTCCAATGAACACCCAGGACTGATCTCCTTTAGGATAGACTGGTTGGATCTCTCGCAGTCCAAGGGACTCTCAAGAGTCTTCTCCAACACCACAGTACAAAAGCATCAATTCTTTGGCGCTCAGCTTTCTTCACAGCCCAACTCTCACATCCATACATGACCACTGGGAAAACCATAGCCTTGACCAGACGGACCTTTGTTGGCAAAGTAATGTCTCTGCTTTTTTTTTTTTTTTTTTTTAATTTTTTTATTAGTTGGAGGCTAATTACTTCACAACATTTCAGTGGGTTTTGTCATACATTGATATGAATCAGCCATAGATTTACACTTATTCCCCATCCCGATCCCCCCTCCCATCTCCCTCTCCACCCGATTCCTCTGGGTCTTCCCAGTGCACCAGGCCGGAGCACTTGTCTCATGCATCCCACCTGGGCTGGTGATCTGTTTCACCATAGATAGTATACATGCTGTTCTTTCGAAACATCCCCCCCTCACCTTCTCCCACAGAGTTCAAAAGTCTGTTCTGTATTTCTGTGTCTCTTTTTCTGTTTTGCATATAGGGTTATCGTTACCATCTTTCTAAATTCCATATATATGTGTTAGTATGCTGTAATGTTCTTTATCTTTCTGGCTTACTTCACTCTGTATAAGGGGCTCCAGTTTCATCCATCTCATTAGGACTGGTTCAAATGAATTCTTTTTGACGGCTGAGTAAAATTCCATGGTGTATATGTACCACAGCTTCCTTATCCATTCATCTGCTGATGGGCATCTAGGTTGCTTCCATGTCCTGGCTATTATAAACAGTGCTGCGATGAACATTGGGGTGCATGTGTCTCTTTCAGATCTGGTTTCCTCAGTGTGTATGCCCAGAAGTGGTATTGCTGGGTCATATGGCAGTTCTATTTCCAGTTTTTTAAGGAATCTCCACACTGTTTTCCATAGTGGCTGTACTAGTTTGCATTCCCACCAACAGTGTAAGAGGGTTCCCTTTTCTCCACAGCCTCTCCAGCATTTATTGCTTGTAGACTTTTGGATAGCAGCCATCCTGACTGGTGTGTAATGGTACCTCATTGTGGTTTTGATTTGCATTTCTCTAATAATGAGTGATGTTGAGCACCTTTTCATGTGTTTGTTAGCCATCTGTATGTCTTCTTTGGAGAAATGTCTGTTTAGTTCTCTGGCCCATTTTTTGATTGGGTCATTTATTTTTCTGGAATTGAGCTGCAGGAGTTGCTTGTATATTTTTGAGATTAATCCTTTGTCTGTTGCTTCATTTGCTATTATTTTCTCCCAATCTGACGGCTGTCTTTTCACCTTACTTATAGTTTCTTTTGTAGTGCAAAAGCTTTTAAGTTTCATTAGATCCCATTTGTTTAGTTTTGCTTTTATTTCCAATATTCTGGGAGGTGGGTCATAGAGGATCTTGCTGTGATTTATGTCAGAGAGTGTTTTGCCTATGTTCTCCTCTAGGAGTTTTATAGTTTCTGGTCTTACATTTAGATCTTTAATCCATTTTGAGTTTATTTTTGTGTATGGTGTTAGAAAGTGTTCTAGTTTCATTCTTTTGTAAGTGGTTGACCAGTTTTCCCAGCACCACTTGTTAAAGAGGTTGTCTTTTTTCCATTGTATATCCTTGCCTCCTTTGTCAAAGATAAGGTGTCCATAGGTTCGTGGATTTATCTCTGGGCTTTCTATTCTGTTCCATTGGTCTATATTTCTGTCTTTGTGCCAGTACCACACTGTCTTGATGACTGTGGCTTTGTAGTAGAGTCTGAAGTCAGGCAGGTTGATTCCTCCAGTTCCATTCTTCTTTTTCAAGATTACTTTGGCTATTCGAGGTTTTTTGTATTTCCATACAAATTGTGAAATTCTTTGGTCTAGTTCTGTGAAAAATACCGTTGGTAGCTTGATAGGGATTGCATTGAATCTATAGATTGCTTTGGGTAGAATAGCCATTTTGACAATATTGATTCTTCCAATCCATGAACACGGTATGTTTCTCCATCTGTTTGTGTCCTCTTTGATTTCTTTCATCAGTGTTTTATAGTTTTCTATGTATAGGTCTTTTGTTTCTTTAGGTAGATTTACTCCTAAGTATTTTATTCTTTTTGTTGCAATGGTGAATGGTATTGTTTCCTTAATTTCTCTTTCTGTTTTTTCATTGTTAGTATATAGGAATGCAAGGGATTTCTGTGTGTTAATTTTATATCCTGCAACTTTACTATATTCATTGATTAGTTCTAGTAATTTTCTGGTAGAGTCTTTAGGGTTTTCTATATAGAGGATCATGTCATCTGCAAACAGTGAGAGTTTCACTTCTTCTTTTCCTATCTGGATTCCTTTTACTTCTTTTTCTGCTCTGATTGCTGTGGCCAAAACTTCCAACACTATGTTGAACAGTAGTGGTGAGAGTGGGCACCCTTGTCTTGTTCCTGATTTCAGGGGAAATGCTTTTTAATATGCTATCTAGGTTGGTCATAACTTTCCTTCCAAGGAGCAAGTGTCTTCTAATTTCATGGCTGCAGTCACCATCCGCAGTGATTTTGGAGCCCAAAAAAATAAAGTCTGACACTGTTTCCACTGTCTCCCCATCGATTTCCCATGAGGTGATGGGACCAGATGCCATGATCTTAGTTTTCTGAATGTTAAGCTTTAAGCCAACTTTTTCACTCTCCTCTTTCACATTCATCACATCAAGAGGCTTTTCAGTTCCTCTTCACTCTCTGCCATAAGGGTGGTGTCATCTGCATATCTGAGGTTATTGATATTTCTCCCAGCAATCTTGATTCCAGCTTGTGCTTCTTCCAGCCCAGCGTTGCTCATGATGTACTCTGCATATAAGTTAAATAAGCAGGGTGACAATATACAGCCTTGACGTACTCCTTTTCCTATTTGGAACCAGTCTGTTGTTCCATGTCCAGTTCTAACTGTTGCTTCCTGACCTGCATATAGGTTTCTCAAGAGGCAGGTCAGGTGGCCTGGTATTCCCATCTCTTTCAGAATTTTCCACAGTTTATTGTGATCCACACAGTCGAAGGCTTTGGCATAGTCAATAAAGCAGAAATAGATGTTTTTCTGGAACTCTCTTGCTTTTTCAATGATCCAGCAGACATTGGCAATTTGACCTCTGGTTCCTCTGCCTTTTCTAAAACCAGCTTGAACATCTGGAAGTTCTTGGTTCATGTATTGCTGAAGCCTGGCTTGGAGAATTTTGAGCATTACTTTACTAGCGTGTGAGATGAGTGCAATTGTGCAGTAGTTTGAGCATTCTTTGGCATTGCCTTTCTTTGTGATTGGAATGAAAACTGACCTTTTCCAGTCCTGTGGCCACTGCCGAGTTTTCCAACTTTGCTGGCATATTAAGGGCAGCACTTTCACAGCATCATCTTTCAGGATTTGAAATAGCTCAATTGGAATTCCATCACCTCCACTAGCTTTGTTTGTAGTGATGCTTTCTAAGGCCCACTTGACTTCACATTCCAGGATATCTGGCTCTAGGTGAGTGATCACACTGTTGTGACTATCTGGCTCGTGAAGATCTTTTTTGTACAGTTCTTCTGTGTATTCTTGCCACCTCTTCTTAATATCTTCTGCTTTTGTTAGGTCCATACCATTTCTGTCCTTTATTGAACCCATCTTTGCCTGAAATGTTCCCTTGATAGCTCTAATTTTCTTGAAGAGATCTCTAGTCTTTCCTGTTCTGTTGTTTTCCTCTATTTCTTTGCATTGATCCGTGAGGAAGGCTTTCTTATCTCTCCTGGCTAATAACTATAAATGGAGAATAATCTGTAAAAATTGTGAATCACTGTATTGTACATCTGTAAGATATAATGTATATCAACTATATCTCAATTTAAAAAAGAATGAAAAAAGCTGGGTTGTTTTGTTGTTGAGTTTTAAGTGTTTTCTGTGTATTCTGGATATTAATCCCCTCTCAAATATATGATTTGTAAATATTTTCTCCCATTCCATGGGCTGCTTCTCACTCTGTTGATAGTGTCCTTATCTGAAACTTTGGCAGAACTGGGCGATGATTAGAACCAGGGTTTGGATCATGAACTCAAAGTTTCTGGATTCAAAATCTGGCTATTTGATACTGGGAAAGCTAATTAACCTCTTTGAGCTTGCCTTACTTTTTTCATCTGAAAAAACGGGAATAATGCTTATAATATCACCTAGCTTGCTATCGGATTGGCCAGAAAGTTCATTTGAGTTTTCCTGTAAAAACCTAAATGAACTTTCTGGCCAACCTAATATAATGAGGAATAAATGAGATCACATCTAAAATCTCACCACAGAATCTAGCCTAGATTAGCTGCTCAATAAGTGGTAACTTTTATTATTATTGGGCATAATAAGGGACCAGGATGATGTAACTGAAATCTGATATTAGTTATTATCAAATGGGTGAGTAGGCCAACAATATTAAATAACCAAGCTGAACACCATAATATTACATAATACTTATTAACACTGGTGTAGCAAGTTGCAGTTTATGAATCATTTCAACATGCATTGTTCATTCAACATGTCTTTGCTGGAAACATAATGATGAATAAGTCACCATCCTGCAGAGCTGAGTTGGAGAAAACAAAGCAAAAGGTCATTTCAATCAGGGCCATGAGTGCCAAGGAGTCAGAAGCATGGGATGCTGGGGAGCACAGAGGAGGAGCAGGTCAGACTGGGAGAGGACTTCCCAGGTAGGTGGAATGGATACTGGATTCCAGAGGACTACAGGGTTAGGGGGAGGACAGGGTGCTGGAGCAGGCTGAGTGTTCTAGCTAGAAGCAAAAGCTATGCAAAAGCTGGAGGTGAGAGAGGCTGCCTCATTGGAGAACAACTACTAGTTTATTGTGGCTGGAGCCTGGAACTTAAGAGAGAGTAGTGTGAGATAAGCCTGGAGAGATAGACAGGTGCCAGAAAATGAAGGGCCTTGTAGACCAGGGCCAGGGTTTGGGTCTTATCCTGAGAGTAATAAGAAGCTATTGAAGGGTTTGAAGCAGATTTGCCACGTAACTGGCTTTGACTTTTAGAAAGATCTCTTTGGCTACAGTGTGTAGAGTAGAATGTAAAGGATGCAGCCTGGGGCAGACCAGGTAGAAAGATGAACTAAAGAAGGAACCACAAGGGCAGAGAGAAGTGGGGGGTTCAAGAGACATTTAGGATAACATGGAGCAGATGTGGGGACTGATGGGATGACCTCAATTGACTGGGAATAACTCTGGTATTAGCATCATTCCTTCATTTGAGATGAGCAGTAGAGGCTGAAAAAGGTGAAATAATTTGTACGAGGTCCCAGAGCCAGAATTTAACAGGACTCTGACTTTCC
This sequence comes from Cervus elaphus, assembly GCF_910594005.1. Lineage (NCBI taxonomy): Eukaryota > Metazoa > Chordata > Mammalia > Artiodactyla > Cervidae > Cervus > Cervus elaphus. The sequence continues at coordinate 42,040,623 of NC_057848.1, read as the reverse complement.
ACCCCGACATCTCCTGTTCACTCCTCCCAAATATGCTGTTAGACGAGTCCCTAGATCTTTATGTGTAAATCCCCTTGCAGGAACTCAAGTCCTGTTTCCCCATTGACTGTTTTGCATCATATAATCCTCTCAGAGGCACTTTATCTGAGTTTTTCATTGGTTTTCAATGTCCTAAGGCTTCACACCTCTGAGCTTCAAGACATTTTCTTTTCCTTCCACTCCACTTAGTGCTTAAACCTCAGCCTGGAAGCAAACCCTGACCAAATCCCAGGGAGGCTCAGATGAAGAGTCCTGGACTCAGAAAGAGTGAGCCCAAGTCCTAGGCTTAGCCACGAATTAGCTATGGGATAGAATGAGTCACTTTCTTTCTACAAACGCCTATCTGAAAACCCAGGGGAAGAGAACAAGCAAATGCAGAGTCACTCAGATTCAATAACTTTGGAATCTCTTAAAATAAATTTTCCTTTAAATTGTGAAAAACCACTCTATCATCAATGTTGGGTCAAGTGGGTTTCTGACCCCATAAGATGCTCATAGATATTAGGGATTTGAAACCCAACTGTTTGCTCAGCAGGGTGCATGTCCCTGCTCTGTAGTTGCTGAGCATGGTGTTATCAAACAAACTGCCGACCATCTTGGTTGGGAATGTTTGGTTCTCTCTCAGACACTTGTACTGGCTAAGACTTTTTTTTTTTTTAAATTGGTTGGGGGAAGTGCAATTCTCTGTTATAAAACCAGCAGGAAGAGGGAAAATGAAGAAGGTGAATTTACAGTTTATGGAAAAAGCCCACCCTGCACTATGCCTATCCTGAGGCATGGAGGAGACAGGGGAGGAGCAGTGTCTATGAAAGGTGGGACCCTCTCCACCCAGACAGTGAGATGACACAATTATTCTTGCTTCAAGCCCCGCAAGCTAGGGGAGCCTGTGAGTGAAAAGGGGCCTTTGGCAGTGCCGACTCTGCCAGGACCAGGGCCCCGAAGGGCCGAACTTCTGCTCAGCAGGAAGGATGGAGCCCTGACACTCCACCCCACTCCCAGGGGCTGGGCTCCAGGTCACAGGCTGGGCAGTGACCCCCTTGAGATGTGCAGGCCAGGTCGAGTCCAGAGACTCCCGCAGGCCTGCTGGCTCCCTGCCCTCCCACGGCTTCTGTGAACAGAGGGCTGCGCTCTTTACCCCAGGGCTTTCGTCTCCCCTAGGGAGATGGCACCCCTGTGTGGGTGCTTCTCTTCGGTGAGCACCCATAGCCCGCTCTGGCCGTGACACGTGGTCTAGGAGGCCAATGACAGCACAAGCCAGTCCCTGTGGGCGTGGGGGGGCTCCCCTGGGGGCGCAGGCCCTCGTTGTACCCACCACCACAGCATCACACCTGGCCACAGGTGTGGAAACCTCCCGGGAGGCCTTGCAGAGGAGCCAAAGCGAGATGGGAAGAGGGCGGGAAGACCCTCCGGAGACAGTCAGGCCTGGGCAAGTAGAAGAGAAGCGCCACTGACGGAGAGACGGATTCAAAAGCCCCGTGATTCAATCAACAGACACCTACCTGTGCAGACCCCGGGGGAGGGGAGTCGCAAACTTGAAGAAGGTCTGGACCGTCCCCCTAAAGGGCCTGTGCTTTTCCAGGGGAGCCAAACAGTGCCCACACATCTCAGTGCAACCAGGAGAGCCTGTGGGGGTCGCAGGAGGAGCAGATACAGAAGAGAAGGCTTCCTGGAGGGGTGAGTTTGGGGCCGGGCTGTAAAGGAGAGCTCAGGATTGATCTTCGGGGAGTGTGCCCTGCCATGCCCGCCAGGAAGCGGAGACCTCTTCCAGCTGTTGTGGCCCTGGGTCCTTCCCCTGTTTCTCCTCTCCCGACACTGATGATGGATCTGCAAAGGGAAAGGATGTGGCCACTTCTGTTGACCAACGGGGAGTGGGGAGGGGAAAGCAAGCACCTTCCCTTAAGGAAGTCTGTCATCGATGTCCAAGTGTCTTCCCCTCTAGACCATGAATTAGGGCAAGTCACAAATCCTGGACATCTGTCAATCCTCAGCCCCCAGCACAACTCCCAGTATACAGTAAGTGCTCAGTACATGCTCAGTGAGTGGCTGAATAGCTAGGGTCTGGAACGTTTGTCCTGTAACTTCAAGTGGACAACCCAGCTTTTCATGACCTGAGAAGACACTTGTTTTCCTATAATAACATCCCCTTCTTTTCCCCCACCCCAAGACTCAAGGCTTTTATTATTGCCAAGGAGACTCTGAGACCTCAAGTGCACTTTAACACAAGTCCTGCAGAGACAACATCCTGCCTTTCCGGCCTCGCTCAGTCAGAGGATGCTACCATCTTTTGAAACTCAAGTTCTCCATCCTCTTGGAAGACTTCCCTGAGAAAAGCCCTCACACCGTGACCCCTCCTGCCTCTCCTGGCTGCACAGTTGAGTGGTCATTCATTATATTATAGGTAAATGTGTTTGAGTCATAGAGATGTTTCATGTGCGGCCTTTTCTCCCAAAGAGATGGTGAGCCTCTTGGTGAGCCAGAGATGGTAGCCCCTGCTTTTCCGTGCCCAGGAATGTCTCCCAAAATGTAATGCAGACAGATGTGCAGTAAATACTTGCTGACGGAAGGGAAGGCAGAGAACTGATTGGACGTTTTAGGGATCCACAAGGCCCAGACATTCACTTGGACTGGGTAACTAACCTTCAGCTCTCAAGTTGCCCTAGAAGCTGCAGAGGTGAGAAACAATCCTGTTTCAACTTCAGACTGAGAGATCAGGAAATCCTGGTTATAGACTTGATTCTGCCACTAACTAGTATGAACTTTGGTAACCCAGTTAGCTGCTTTTGGCCTCAGTTTCCTCAATTAAAAAATAGGGAGACTGCTACATCTAGCTAAGACAGCATGGTAGAATTTGTATGTACCCTCCCGCATGAAACAATCAAAAGAAAAAAATCCAGACAGTATGAAGCAACAATTTTCAAGACACTATGTATTAGGCAACAAAGAACAGTGATCCTGGAGAGATGGGAAGCAAATGAGATGAGCCCTATGAATGACCAGCTTATTTTTAAAACAACTTTATTGAGATATAACTCATATCCATAAACATTATAATTAATTATAATTCACATTCATCCATTTCAATTATACAATTCAATGGTTTTTAGTCTATTCACCAACATGTGTGATCATCACTAATGTTAGAACATTTCCATCACCTCAGAAAGAAATCTCATAGCCTTTAGTTTTCTATTCCCTATTCTCTCCAGCCCTAAGCAACTACCAATCTACTTCCTGTCTATATATTTCCTTATTCTGGACATTTCAAATAAATGGAATCATATAATATGTGGTCTTTTGTAACTGGCTTCTTCAACTCAGTATAATGTTTTCCAAGATGTATCCATGTTGTAGCCTGTATCAGTAAGCACTTTGTTGCTTTTATGGCCAAACAATATTCCATCATATGGATATAGCACTTTATATTTATACATTCATCAGTTGATGGACATTTGGGTTGTTTGGGGCTTCCCAGGTGGCACCAGTAGTAAAGAATCCACCTGCCAATGCAGGAGACACAAGAGACACAGGTTCATTCCCTGGGTCAGTAGGATTCCCTGGAGTAGGATATGACAACCCACTCCAGTGTTCTTGCCTGGAAAATTCCATAGACAGAGGAGCCTGGCAGTCTACAGTCCATGGGGTCACAAAGAGTTGGAGAGGACTGAACTATTGAGCACACACACACATACCTACCTTTTGGTTATCATGAATAATGCTGCTATACACAAGTCTTTTTGTGGGCATATATTTTCCTTTCTCTTGGAAGGAAAGATATTCTTCAACTCTTGGAAGAGAACTGTTGGATTTCTTTTTTTTTTTAATTGAAAGATAAATGCTTTACGGAATTGTGTTGGTTTCTGCCAAACATCAACATGAATCAGCCATAGGTATTCATATGTCCCCTCCCTGTTCTTTGTTTTCTAGATTCCTTTGACTATTCGGGGTCATGTGCAATTCCTTGTAAATTTTACAATCAGCTTGCCATTTTCTAAAGAGAAGCCAGCTGAGATTCTTATATAGAGTGCACCAAATCCATAGATCAATTTGGAAAGAACTGTCATCTTAATAATATTGTCTTCTAATCCATGAGCATAGAATGTGTTCCCAAATAATTTCTTTCAATAGTGTCTTATAATTTTCAGAGTATAAGTTGTATATTCCTTCTCTTAGCTTTATTCCTACATATTTTATTCTTTTTGATGCTACTGTAAATTAAACTGTTTTTGTAATCTTCTTGGATTGTTCATTGTAAGTATACAGACACACAATTGATTATTGTATATTGACCCTGTATTCTGCAATCATGCTGAACTTTTTAATTAGTTATAATAGGTGTTTTGTTTTCTTTGCAGATTCCTTGAGATTTTCTACATACAAGATCATGTCATCTGCAAATAGAGATAATGTTACTTTTTCCTTTCCAATGTGGCTGCCTTTTATTTCTTTTTTCCCACCTACTTTCCCTGGATAGAATTCCATTAAATTGTTGAGCTGCAGACATTGTTTTATTTCTAAGTGTAAGGGTATAAAGCACCTATACTTTCACCATTAAGTAGATTAGCTGTGGGTCATAGAAGTCCTTTGTCAAGGTGAGGAAGTTCTTTTCTATCTCTAGTTTGTTGAGTGTTTCTATCATAAAAGGCTATTGGATTTTGTCAAATTCTTTTTTTGCATCTATTGAGATGAATATGTGATTCTGTTTTTTATTCAATCATTACAATATACTACATTAATTTATTTTCAGATGTTAAACCAACTGTATATTTCTAGGATAAATCCAACTTTTCATAGTGCATAATTCTTTTTATATGTTGTCAGATTCAGTTTGCTAGCATTTTGTTGAGGATTTTTGCACCTATAGTCATAAAAGATAATAATCTATAATTTTCTTTCCTTGTGATGTCTTTGGTTTTGGTATAAGGATAATACTGTAACCCTGAATATTCACTGGAAGGGTTAATACTGAAGCTGAAGCACCAATACTTTGGTCACCTGATGCAAAGAGCCAACTCAGTGGAAGAGACCCTGATAGTGGGAAAGATTGAAGGCAGGAGGAGAAGTGGACAACAGAGGATGAGATGGTTGGATGGCATTACCAACTCAATGGACATGAGTTTGAGCAAACTCTGAGAGATGAAGAACAGTGAAGCCTGGCATGCTGCAGTCCACAGGGTTGCAAAGAGTTGGACATGACTGAAAGACTGAACAACAATATATATATACACACAGTAATGTGTATATATATGTATATATATCTATATAGTAATTGTATTACATGTTCTTAATTGTAAAAGTAATTGTATTACATGTGTATACTATATATACATATATATGTATATACATACCATATATAGTAATGTGTATATATATGCACATATATATAAAATGTGTGTATAGGCATACATAGAAATGATATATACAAACGTAGCATACATATAAACACGTGTGTGGGAATGTTAAGATTTTGCCTGGTGGCTCAGATGGTAAAGAGTCTGCCTGCAATGCAGGAGACCTAAGTTCAATCCCTGGGTCAGGAAGATACCCTGGAGAAGGAAATGGCAACCCACTATAGTATTCTTGCTTGGAAAATCCCATGGACAGAGGAGCCTGGCAGGCTACACCCCATGGGGTCACAGAGTCTGACACAACTGAATGACTAACACACATGAGGATGATAGCACATTTAGGATAGTGGTTGTCTCTTGGAAGGTGTATTAGTTAGCATGTAGTATAACCAATTACTCCCAAAACTTAGCTGCTTAAAACACACTTTCAGGAATCCAGGCATGGCTTAGCTAGGTCATCTGCTTCAGGGCCTTTCACAAGCCTGCAATCAAGGCATTGGCCAGGGATGCTGAGAAGGATCTGCTTCCAAGTTCAGTCACATGGTTGTTCACAGGATTCCGTTTTTCATACACTGTTGGACAAAAGATTCAGTTCCTCATAAGCTGTTGGCCGCAGGCCTCCTTGAGTCTCTGGCATGTGGGTCTCCCCATACAGCACGTGGCAATATGGCATCAAGCTTCATTAAAGTAAGAGGGCAAAAGAGAGTGCCAGTGGGATGGAAGTCACAATCTTCTGTAACCTAATCACAGAAGTGCCATCCCATCATTTTGCCATATTCCCTACATTAGAATCAAGTCACTAAGTCCAACCTAATTAGAGATTTCTCTAAAGAAAACATACAGATGGCCAAGAGGCACATGAAAAGATGCTCGACATTGCTAATTACTAGAGAAATGCATATCAAAACTACAATGAGGTAGCACCTCACACTCGTCAGAATGGCTATTATCAAAAAGCCTATAAATAATAAGTGCTAGAGAGGGTATAGAGAAAGGGAAACCCTTCTACACCGTGAGAATGTAAATTGGTACAGCCACTATGGAAAATAGTCTGGAGGTTCCTTAAAAAACTAAAAATAGAACTACCATATCCAGCAATCCCACTCCTGGGCATATGTCTGGAAAAGATGAAGACTCTAATTCAAAAAGATACATGCACCTCAATGTTCTGCAGCACCATTTACAATAGTAAAGACATGGACACGTTAGTGTTCATCGACAGGTGAACAGATAAAGAAGATGTGGTACATATGTGTATACACACACACACATGTATAATGGAATATAACTCAACCAGAAGAAAAATGAAATATTTCCATTTGCATATCATACTAAGTGAAATAAGTCAGGCAGAGAAAGACAAATACATAATATCATTTATATGTGGAATGTAAAAAAAATACAAATCAACTTATTTACAGAACAGAAACAGACTCAAAGACATAGAAAACAATCTTATGGTTACCAAAGGGGAAAGAGTAGGGGGAGGGATAAATTAGGAGTATGGAACTAATAGATACACATCAATGTACATAAAATAAACAACAGGATTTGCTGTATAGCACAGGGAACTATATTAAATATCTCATAATAACCTATAATGAAAAAGAATCTGAAGCTATACACCTGAAACTAATACAATATTATTGATCAACTATAGTTAAGTAAATAGATTAAAAAAAAATAAAAGCAGTATAGCTTTCCCAGTGGCTCAATGGTAAAGAATCCATCTGCCAGTGTGCAGGAGACAAGGGTTCGATCCCTGATCTGGGAACATCCCACATACCGCAGAGCAGTTAAGTCTGTCGTTGCAACTATTGAGCCCGTGCTCTAGAGCCTGGGAGCCACAACTACTGAAGCCCAAGTGCCCGAGAGCCTGTGCTCCGCTATAAGAGAAGCCCCCACTCCCTGCAATCAGAGAAAGCCCAGGCAGCAACAAAGACCCAGCACAGGCAAAAATGAATAAGATAAAGAAAAAAGAAGTGCACCAGGAATTATAGCAGCCATAGCCGGTGAAAAATTCATTTTCACAACCCTTAGAAAGTTCCAGGTAAGGTTGGAAACTCTTGGCATCGTTTGTATCCAAGAAGGGTGTTAATCATACACATGCTCAGAATGCAGATTTTCTGGCCAACATCAATACACTTTATGATTGCTCTACTCATGAGCCACAGAGCAGAATAAAATCCTTCACTTTAGGACCAACTGTTAATAGCCTTTGGAGGAAAATGAAGATGACAGCTGTGTGCTCATTCTGCACAACTTGGAATGGTATGTTGCCCATTCTCCAAATAGTAATTACAAACTTTAAGCAGGAAATTCAGTTCAACCAAGCAAATCTGGAACAAACGCCAAGTATAGCATGTGGTGGCTCCAGTTACGACTGCCATATCCTCTCTCCCTTTCTTAAGAAAACACATCTGTGGCTCCATCACAGTTCTCTTAAGAATTGGTATGGGAATCTCACCATTCTCTTTTGTGAAAGAGAAACCTTTCAGTACTTACCCCACCCATTGCTTGCCCTTTGGGCCCAGAAGCACAGAACATGCCATTTTGGAAAGGTTGCTGGCCTGTGCTCTTTTTCTTTGCAATTACTTTAAGTACCCCCCCAATAATCCTTTGACTTTTCAATTCTCAGAAGAGAAACTGAAAAGATGAGGAGAGGGCAGAAACATCTAACCACACTGTCTCATGCTATGCTTACTACCTCAAGCCCATTTCCTCACAAAGTGAAGCTTTTGCAGAATTCATAAATGAGGGCCTTAAACAGGCTCTGAGAGAGTTTTAAAGCACTTCTTAAAATTCCCAGAAATAGGATTTACCAAATGTTCAAAAATAATTATGATGAATCACAATCGTGAAGAAACAGTTTTCCATCTTTATTACAAAGTTATTTTTAAAGTGTTTCTTCATGAATCATACAAAATAACTGATTGCAACACAAATTGTCATCCTCATAACTATTTCTGAGAGGGGGAAACTCTGGTTTTAAAAAAAGGCAACCAATATTTTAATTGAAAAAACTAATTTCTGCACCATAAAAAAATGATACAGTAATGAAACAATGCACTCCTCAAGTGTACATTATCTCATTATTTAATGTTACTATTCTTAAATTTTGATGCAATTCCAATCCAGAGTAAATCACTAAACTCTCTTGGTAAAAAGGCAAATTCTTCCAGATTATTCAATTCTTTCAGGATCAGAGCAATACTGTATGTCAGTTTTTGAAACTGGAGAGACATATTGATGATAGAGTCTATGAATTCTCTGTCCAGACAGGTTTCTATTCAGAGTGAAGGGACGAGCACTAAATACTCTCACAGGGACTGACACTGCAAATCATTCTTTTGTTTTTTTAAAAAAAGGGGGAAGTATTTTAGTAAAAAAGTGTGATCTCTACTCTCAGTTCCTTCTGTTCTCATCACTACTATGAATATCAAGCATCTGGTCGTACTGACACTCCTATTCTCAGGACACAATGTTCTGAATGAAGTGGAGGGTGTTTGGTGCTTATAGAACTGTTCTGAGATGTTCTCCCTACTAGAGCCCTCTTCGTGTCAGCTGTTCCTCCCATCATGACCATTGGCATTTCTGAAATCACTCATCAAATTTTATTGACATAAATTATACATCATATTTCCTATTAGACTGTGAACTTCCTGAAGATAGGGATATACCTTTTAAGTATTACCTTAAGTGTTTTCTAACACAGTGCCTCAAACATTGTTATGATGATAATAACAACTCATTGTCCCCTTACTATGTGTTGTTGTTCAGCTGCTAAGTTGTGCCCAACTCTTTGTGACCCCATGGACTGCAGCACGCCAGGCTCCTTTGTCCATCACTATCTCCCAGAGTCTGCTCAAACTCATATCCATTGAGTTGATGATGCCATCCAACCATCTTATCCTCTGTCACCCCCTTCTCCTCTTGCCCTCAATCTTTCCCAGTATCAGGATCTTTTCCAATGAGTCAGTTCTTCGCATCAGGTGGCCAAAGTATTGGAGCTTCAACTTCAGCATCAGTTCTTCCAGTGAATATTCAGGGTTGATTTCCTTTAGAATTGACTGGTTTGATCTCCTTGCAGTCCAAGGGATTCTCAAGAGTCTTCCCCAACACTACAATTCAAAAGTATTCATTCTTCAGTGCTCAGTCTTTTATATGGTCCAACTCTCACATCCATACATGACTGACTACTGGAAAAACCATAGCTTTGACTAGACAGATCTTTGTTCTCAAAGTGATGTCTCTGCTTTTTAATATGCTGTCTAGGTTTGTCATAGCTTTTCTTCAAAGGAGCAAGTGTCTTTTAATTTTGTGGCTGCAGTTACCATCCTCAGTGATTTTGGAGCCCAAGAAAATAAGCCCTTACTATGTACCAGGTCCTGCATTCTAAGCACTTTATGTGATTAACTCAACTGATTTGTCACAGTGACCCTATGTGGGAGGGACTATCCTGATTTTACAAATGAGGAAACAACAGGTTGAGTAACTTGTCCAAGACTATACAGGTAACTTAGGTACAGACACAGGATTAGAACCCAAGCAGTCTAGCTCCAGAGTAATGCTCTTAACCTCTAAATAGCACACTCTGCTCCCTAGAGTAGATGTTCAATAATTTTCAAGAGAAATATTTGAGTTTTCTCTAAGCACATTTTCAACTTAAACATATAAATGAACAGTCTGCCCTGGGAAGCTTCTATTGCTCAAAACCTTTTGTAATTCCTCCTTTGGAATTGTTTTCAAAGCCAGTTTATGAATTGCAGAAGAAAAGTAATCAATACATGTGATCACAGGTCATTTTAACTAAAGACAGTGTCAATCAGTATGATGAATACCTTATTTTCCCAACAAATAACAAAGATACACTGATTCAAGCAGGGCTTGCTCTATTCTTGAGGCTTACCTGCCCTTCAAAACCAAACAACCCCAGGATCACACAAAACTGTCCTCAGAGAGAGAAAAGGGGGCTTGGGATGTGGGTAAGTATGGCTCACCATGGATGGGCTCAGTGCTTAAAGAAGGTGAGAGACGGAGGAAAGTGCTATGGATACCCAAGTCACGTGCCAAGGCAAGAGTTTGAAGGCTCTCTTCTCTGTAATGCTCATTGACCAGGTGGCCTAACCCTAACTTTGTGAAACCTTTAAAGAATGCAAGATAAAGGACACATAATGAGGAAGCTCAGGTGAGGTCTGGGATGCTGCCTAGGAAGAACAGGCCTTTCTGGGATTTGAGAGTGAAACCATCGTGAGTCAGAGGACACAATAGACACTCAGGAGACAGGACCACCTGCTCAGTAAAGGGCATCAAAGGCAAACTTGATCTGTTTCACAGGTCTGTCTAGAGCTGGGCCCAGTGAGCTTAAAAAGTACTAAATAAATAAATAAAACTGAAAAAAAATGAAAATTAAAAAAAAAATAAAGTTAAAAAAAAAGTAAGGGGCAGGAGATGGTAGGATGGAAAAGATATTTGCTCATGTACCATTTATTTATCCATTGAGCACATGAGATGTTTAAAGAACTGTGAGAGACAGCTGGAGGAGCTACAGAAAAGAAAGTCATACAGTTCCTGCCCTCAAGCAGTCTGTGATCCCAAGGGACTCCAAGGCTGTGCAGAACTTCTGTCTTGTTGCTAAGATATAGAACAGTGAGAGATGTCCTTCTCTAGACTTGCCACATCTTCTCTCTAGCACTACCATCCCTGGGGGTGGAAGGTGAGAGCAATCTTCTCTGGAAAGTTCCCTTTCAGTCTTACAACTCTACTTAAGAGGCTGAGAATCAGTGGGGTTTTTTGTTGGCTTTTGTTTATTTGTTTTGGCCATACCACACTTCTTGCAAGATCTTAGTTCCCCAACCCAGGATTGAACCCGTGCCTTATGCAGTGAAAGTACATAGTCCTAACCACTGGATCACTAGGGAATTCCCAGAACCTGCGTCTTCAAGCATGGCCTCAGAATCTTTTAGATTTTACAAAGGATGCAGGAATAGTCTTTCAAAAGATTTCCCTATGTATTCCTAGTTCATTGTAAAATTTTAAAAATCTATATTCAATTTTCCAATAACTTACTGTGATGATTTAATTTATGTGTCAACTTGACTGACCTAAGGGGTGCTCAGATTAAACATCATTTCTGGGTGTGTCTATGAGGGTGTTTCTGGATGAGATTAACATTTGAATTGGTGGACTCAGGAAAGTAGACTGCTCTCCCCAGTGTGGGCATCATCAAATCCATCAAGGGCCTGAATAGAACACCAGGTAGAAGGAAGCATTCATCCCTTTTGCTTCTTGTCTGCTTGACTGAGCTGGGACATTGATCTTCTGCCCTTGTACTGAGATTTACAGCACTGGCTTCCCTGGTTCTCAGGTCTTCAGATTTGGACTGGAATTCATCCATTCTCTAAGAATTACCACTGGCTTTCCTGGGCCTCCAGTTTGCAGACAGCAGATCTTGTGACTTCTTACTTCCATAATATTGTGAACCAATTCCTCATTATATTATATTATACACACATATCTATCTGTCAATCTATCTTATTGGTTCTATTTTTCTGGACTAATAGAATTTACCTAATACATTCGCATATTGTATAAGGTAGTGTTATTCAAACTTTTTTTTCTTATTAGGAGTTGAATTCATTTTGTAAACACATTTCACAGAGAATATCCACACTTAAAACATAAAACAGAACAACTCTGACTAAGGTAGGGTGAGATCTAAAGCTTCTACTTCTCAGCTCTTTCATCCATTACTGATAATAACTCTCAGCAAGCCAGGAATACAAAGGAACTTCATCAACCTGATAAAGAGCATCTATGAAGACCCTATACCTAACATCATACTTAACGTTGAAAGACTGAGTTCTTCCCCTATAAGAAGATCAGTAATAAATCAAGATGTCCATTCTCACTGTTTATATTAGCACTGACTAGAGGTTCTGGTCAAAGCATTTGGGCAAGAAAAGATGTGCAAAACTTGTATGCTGAAAACAATAAAGCTTTGCTGGGAGAAACTAAAGAAAATCTAAAAAGTGATTTATACCTTATTCATGGGTCAGAAGACTCAATATTGTTGAGACAACAATTCTTCCCATATTGATTTACAGATTTAATACAATCCCTTTCAAATTCCCAATAGGAACTTTTATAGAAAACAACAAGTTGATTTGAAAATTCATATGTAAATGGAAATGACTGAGAACTGTCAAAGCAACTTTGAGGAAAGAACACATTCAGACAGTTTACACTACCTGATTTTAAGGTGTATTACAGGGACTTCCCAGAGTTTACTCAAACGCGTGTCCATTGAGTCGATGATGCCATCCAACCATCTCATCTTCTGTCACCCCCTTTTCCTCCTGCTTCAATCTTTCTTTCATGGACATCCATAGGCAAAGGTATTAAACACAATAATAAACCTAGACCTCACACCTTACATACAAATTCATACCTTACATACAAAAAACCTCATACCTTACATACAAATTCACTCAAACTGGATCACAGATTTAAATATAAAATTATAAAATTTTAGAAGAAAACATAGCAGAAAATATTCATGACCTAGGGTTAGGCAAAGAGTTCTTACACATGATACTAAAAGCACAATACATAAAAGAAAAAAATCAATAAATTGAACTTCCTCAAAATGAAAAACTTTTGCTCTGTGAAATACCCTGTTAGGAAGATAAAAAGACAAGCTATGAACTGGGAAAATATATTTGTAAATCACATCTCTAACAAAGGATTTGTATACAGAATATGTCAAGAACTCTTAAAACTCAACTGTGCCTTCATAAGAAATTGCAAAAAAAAAAAAAAGAAAATACTACAGAGAGGTTGCATGTAATGACCATCTAGCATCCCTCATCAGTGATATTTTCCATAATTAGAGTCATTGTCAAAACAAGACAATTAATTGGCACAATACAATTAAGTAGAGGCACAGTTATTTCCAAATAAAAATTACAAATTGACACTCAATTAAATTATTAGAAAACTTTGATATATGTTTGGAACAACTGGATTTGGTGAAACTATATTTTCAACTGTAAATTTTATAAAATGTAAGTATAGATCATATATTCCTGGTGAAATTTATCCTCCACATTGAAATGTGCTGTAAGTATAAAAGACACACCAGATTATTAATAAAAATATCTCATTAATAATTTTACAGTGATCATATACTGAAATGAAAACAGTTTAGATCGATATACACGATGCATCATCAAAATTAATTTCACCATTTTTAAAAACTTTTTTAACGTGGCTACTAGAAAATTAAAAACTAGTATTCACATTATATTTCTATTGGATAGTGTTCCTCTAAGGTGTCACAAAGGTAAAAACTGCAGGGAGCAGCTATCACCCTGGAGCTTTGGGGGTTCAGGAAGAGAAGAGTTTGTAATTACTTAAACTTGGGAGAGGTGCTCCCTGGAGCTAAACCTCAGGCTTCTGAAAAGGGGGGTACTTGCCAACTGGTGCCAAGATGTCTGAGTTTGGAGCAAGGTGCCCGTGTTGCTGGAACCCAGACTTCTAAAGAATGGGGGCAGATTGTTGGTAGTGTCTCTGAGCAGACATGATGAGGCAGATTCTTCCAAGTGTTGGAAAAACTACAACCAGATTCAGCTGGTGCTATAGGAAGGCACTGCTGTTTGCAGGGTGAACACACAAGGCTGCAGTGATACAGGAACCACAAACAGACAGGAAAACCCACGGTAAGCAAATAGGCAGGAAGTCTCTACCTTCTCCTGCTTTGCAGTCTTCTTCTACTGCCCCCTATTGGCAGAACCTAACAAAGCTACAGTTTTTCCAGTAGTCAAGAAGGGATGTGAGAGTTGGACCATAAAGAATACTGGGCGCTGAAGAATTGATGCTTTTGAACTGTGGTGTTGGAGAAGACTCTTGAGAGTCCCTCGGACTGCAAGGAGATCCAAGCCAGTCCATCCTAAAGGGAATCAGTCCTGAATAGTCATTGGAAGGACTGATGCTCAAGCGGAAGCTCCAATATTTTGGCCACCTGATGTGAAGAGCTGACTCATTGGAAAAGACCCTGATGCTGGGAAAGATTGAGGGCAGAAGGAGAAGGGGATGAGATGGTTGGATGGCATCACTGACTCAATGGGCATGAATTTAAACAAACTCCGGGAGATAGTGATGGACAAGGAAGCCTGGCGTGCTGCAGTCCATGAGGTCTCAGAGTCAGACACAACTGAGCAACTGAACAACAACAACATAGAGTTGGCCAACAAAGCAGAAATGTGGTTTGTAGTGCCTTACCGCTGGCATCACAAAGTAGAGTGTGGAGTTGAGATAAGAACTTAGTTACTACCACAGTACAACTTCGACAAAGTCACTTAGCTAGCCTCCAAATATCTGTATTGTCCTTCCATCATTCCTGAGATGTGACTGGGAAGTGGCTCCACAGACAAGAACTACCATTTCTCAGTTCCCTTTGCATCTAGGTGGGGCCTTCCTGACAAGTCCTTGCCAGTGGAATGCTGGTGGAAGGGGTGTGGGTGACATTCAGGCCAATCTAAAAAGCTCACCTGCCTTCTCTCCTCTTTCTGTTTTTCCCATCTATTGGCTGGTTGTCAACATCCAGGGTGACCTTGGACACTGTATGTTGAAACGGCAAAGTTAATGTTACCTTAATGGATACATAATTCTGCAGACACTCTACCTTGGCCCCTAGGTAGAAATGGGCATAGTATCCCTAGTTGCCATGAGGTCACCAAGGAGGCATTTTTTAATTTTTTTATTTTTAATTAGGGGATAATTGCTTTACAATGTTGTGTTAGTTTCTGCTATACAACACCGTGAATCAGCTATAAGTATACATATATCCCCTCCCTCTTCAGCCTCCCTCCTACCCATCCCCCCCATCCCACCCCTCTAGGTCATCACAAAGCACTGAGCTGAGCTTGCCAAGGAGGTTTTTAAATCTACCAGCAGGGAATTCACAAATGCTTATCAAAACTCTACTCCCATATATATCCATTTTCCATATAAGAAGAAATATTTCTTTTTCCTTTTGAACTTAAAGATTATTTAGCTGGGAAAATGGATACTCTTCTCAAGAGTTTTAGAAAATTTATTCATGTATTCTAAATTGGAGAGTACTTAGCATTGATAATACTTCTGGTATAATATTGCAATTATGTTATAACAGCATACTATTAATCTTGTTAGAAAATCTGAGTAATCTTATGCAAAATACACATTCAGGAGGAGGGGATGAGGGTGAATTCTAGCACCTCTCTTCACCACAAGAAAACTGTTTTGTGTTTTAAATGATTCATATGCCAAATTATTAACAAGGGGTCATCTTCAGTCTCTGATTAAAGTCATATGTTAACATGGATTTGAACTTCCACCAACCCCTTCATTTAACACAGGTGTAAAAGGTGGGATTTTGCTATGGGAATGGCCCGTGTGTACCAGTGTTATGGTGCACCAATGTTGCTGTGGCTCAGTCCCTAAGTTGTGTCCTACTCTTTGAGACCCCATGGACTGCAGCACACCCAGCCTCCCTGTCCAACACCAACTCCTGGAGCTTACTCAGACTCATGTCCATTGAGTTGGTGATGCCATCCAACCATCTCATTCTCTGTCGTCCCCTTCTCCTCCCACCCTCAATCCTTCCCAGCATCAGGATCTTTTCCAATGAGTCAGCTCTTCACATCAGGTGGCCAATGTATTGGAGCTTCAGCTTCAGCATCAGTTCTTCCAATGAATATTCAGGGTTGATTTCCTTTAGGATTAACTGGTTTGATCTTGCTGTCCAAAGGACTCTCAAGTCTTCTCCAGCACCACAATTTGAAAGCATCAATTCTTTGGCGCTCAACCTTCCTTATGGCCCAACTCTCACATCCGTACATGACTACTGGAAAAACCATAGCTTTGACTACACGGACCTTTGTCAGCAAAGTGATGTCTCTGCTTTTTAATACCTTGTCTAGTTATCTCATAGCTTTCCTTCCAAGGGAGCAAGCATCCTTTAATTTCATGGCTGCAATCACCATCTGCAGTGACTGGAGCCCAACAAAACAAAATCTGTCACTGCTTCCACCTTTTCCCCTTCTATTTGCCATGAAGTGATAGGAGCAGATGCCAATGTCATATAAACTATAATCAGAATTCTCTCAGATATGCAGACTAGATTCAAGGAGATGGAGAGGGACTTCCCTGGTGGTGCAGCAGGTGTTAGGTTCAATCCCTAGATGGGGAGCGAAGATCCCACATTCCTTCCATCCAAAAAACCCAAAGAACATAAAACAGAAGCAATATTGTGTGCTGTGCTCAGTCGTGTCCAACTCTTTGCAGCCCTAGGGACTGTAGCCTACTAGGCTCCTCTGTCCATGGCGATTCTCCAGGCAAGAATACTGGAGTGGGTTGCCATGCCTTCCTCCAGGGCATCTGCCCAACCCAGGTCTTCCACATTGCAGGCAGATTCTTTACTGACTGAGCCACCAGACCACTGGCCTAAATTGGGCTCATTTTGGCAAGATGCTGATCTAGAAACCTTGGGCTAATGCTACCAGTTTCTCAATGTGGTGGAGTCCTCACTGAGGCCATATCTGGAAAACATCCATCAATGAAGCCCACCTTAGGGCCTTTGTACTTGCTATTGCCATTGTCATGATATACCCATGACTGGCTTATATTTTCATTGCCAGTTCCTCTGGACTTTCCCAATCTTTTTTTTAAAAGATAATTTATTTATTTTTATTTTTGGTTGCACTGGGTTTTCGTTGCTGTGCTCAGGCTTTCTCTAGTTGTGGTGAGCAGGGGCTGCTTTTCATTGTGGTGTTCAGGAAGACTACAAAAATGGTCCACATAAAAAAAAAATCTTAAAAAACAGGAGATGGAGAAAGGAGGATTTTTTGAGCTAGTCAAAGGGAACAGTTGCTTTAAAACCTTCCATGCATTACAAGAGGAAACCTGGAACCTCCACAACAATGTCATAAGATTGCCCTAAATTCCTTTCTCTACTTTCAGATTTTGAAATAGCATGAAAAAACTGGTTAAATATGTTTCTAGAAAGACAATCAGCAACCTCTCATGATATTCATGTTGAGTGTTGGCTAAAGAGGCCAGAGAGAATGGAAAGAGGATCTATACCAGTGTCTTCATGGAGTGGCCGGAAGGTCTTCCAGAACTGTACAACTCTGTTTTGGAAGATAATGAAGATGTCTCTGTCTTTCTCCCTCTCACCACTAGGGCCATGGACAGGCTCTCTTGTATCTGAATTCCCACTCTGCTCATTGATCCACTGGAGTGCAGATCTTCACACCAGCTCGCTTTCCTTTCACTTGCTTTCTCTCTGCCAAGACCTCACTTCAGAAATACTTATTGATTTAAAGGGATATTGCCACTCTTTTCAGTGTTATCAACTCCCAGTTCCCAGGCTCACAAGGAGTGATACATAGTTCATATATACTAGAGGTCTATGAACCTCTAATTCTAGAGGTCAGAGTGGATTAAGGCACACAAAAAGATTAAGCTACCTGTATCTGAGATCAGCTGCCAACCTCCAAAATACTGCCCTCAATAGTTGTCCACTATTCCTGAAATTCTCACCAATTCTCCCTCTTAAAGGGCCTGCCAAAGGAATCCAACTAAGTTTTCAGGCTCTGAAAACAGTGAAGTAGTTCACATTTGGCTTTAGCACAGTTCCTGCTCAATAACTGAGGAGTGATTTAACCTCTCTGAACTTTGGTTTCTTCATTTGTTTAAAGAATCCTTTCTCTTCAGTGCACCTGACACCTATTTCTTGGAGTCTCTGAGCAGCTGGCTTTTATTATTCAATAACATGCGAGATGGCAAGGCTGAAAGTGGTCTCTCTTCCTGTGGTATCTACATTTTCATAATAGTATCTCAGTAACTTATATCTGATGGATATTGTAAGTTTCCACTGAATCCTCCCACCAGCTCTGTGTGATAGTCTGATTACATATCTATCTCTAATTAACTGTCAAGAAAATGGTCTAAAATGAGTTTATATGACCTGCCCGCCATTATGGGACAAACTGGTGGTAGAACCAGAATGAGAGACCGAATCTCCTCATGTCTGGCCCAGTGCACTTTTCTAGAGATGAACATTTCTGATCTCTGTGTTTCTGAACCCTCCAGGATTTATTTCTGATCATCTGGACAAAGAAAGAGAGGGGAATCCCAGGTTTTGCTCTAAGCATGAAACCGCTAACCTCACCTCTAGTTTATTACATGCTTTGTGGTCTCTGACTCATGCCCAGTGCCTTTTCCTCAACTTGGGAAGCCCCTGCCATCAGAAATCTACCAACCCTTCCCCATCTGCCTGGAGATCTTCTTCGGGCAGCCTGCTCTGACCAAACCCATACTCCAGGCATTATTCCCTTAGCATCTAAGAATCCAGAATCCTCAGTTAGTTGCACGTTTTTTGTGTTAATGGGTGAGGTTCTTCTAAAAAAGAGAAAAATGGTAGTGTAACAATCAGAGATTTAATCAAACTGTAAGATTTTAGGTTATGACCAGGATTAATACTGATGAAATAAAAATTCACATTTTAAGGCAAGTCAAGAAAAGCATAAACATAAAATTTTTCTCTGCCCTCTGACCTCCTCCTTCACATCTAGTGTGCATTATGCACCAACCAGATCTCCCCAGTGGCAGAAATACCTGCTCAACCGTAAAGAACAATGTTCTCCTGGTGTGGGCAAGATCACTTCTTAGGAGACCAACATTCCTTCTTAATCTTGTAAGGGGTCATGATGACATATTACTTGATAACTCCTTTAGGAGATAATATTCCTTCTTAATTCTGGCAAGATCACTTTTTAGGAGACCAACATTCCTTCTTAATCTTGTAAGGGGTCATGATGACACATTACTCGATAACTCCTTTAGGGGATAATATTCCTTCTTAACATTGTAAGGGGTCACAGTGACCCAGTACTTTGTAGGTATACATCTGAATTATGTAAACCATAAATACATCTGATGTATAAAACCCTTTGTCTCAAAAATGGATACAATTGTTCTTTGACCTCTAATGGGCAGAACAGTTCTCACAGTTCTCTGTGAGAGACTGTCTCCCAGATTATAATCCTCAGATTGGCTTAAAATTTCCCATTCTGTTTATAGATTGACCACTGAATTTTTTCATCAGCAATTCAAATCTCTGGGATACTGGGAAGGAAATTTACATAGGAATTTCAGAAGCCAAAAAGGTCAGAGATTTGATAAGAATGGATAGCTCTGGGGAGTTCTGAATCTCTTGGTCTTTTTCATTTTAATTTTTTAGCTGTACTGGGTTTTCATCGCTGCACGCAGGCTTTCTCTAGTTGCCGTAAGAGCTACTCTCTAGTTGTGGTGTGCAGGCTTCTCATTGCGGTGGCTTCTCTTGTTACAGAACATGGGCTCTAGAGCATGCTGGCTTCACTAGTTGCAGCACTTGGGCTTAGTTGCCCTGCAGCATGTGGGATCTTCCAGGACCAGAGCTCAAACCCGTGTCCCCTGCACTGGCAGGCAGATTCTTATCTACTGGACCATCAGGGAAGTCCTGAAGCCTTTGTTCTAAGAAAAGGAAATGAAATGGAGTTCTCTTTTCAGTTTGAAAGATGATGAGATGACTTAGGATAACAAGATTCACTTCAAGGTGATGAGCTATCCTATTTGAGCTTCAGCTACAATAAAACTAATGGTTGCAAGGACCAGAATGATATGCTTGTTCATTATATGACTGGAGAGTTCCAGGGCTATCTATCCTTTGGAGGTAAAACTCATAAGTTCCCCAGCAAAGTGAGATGGCACATCCTGCTTAACTATAGGGGAGCAATTCTGAAGTTGTACACACAAGATATACTTCAGATATCTATGTCAGTCTACTGATTTCCATAATAGTTCAGTTCAACAAGTATTTCTCAAATGTTTATTTTTCAGGCACTGTGCCAGTTGCTAGAGATGCAGAGATAATAACTATTTGTAATAGTCAAGCATTACCAAGAGTTTTTGTTTTTGTTTTTGTTTTTTTTAGCTATGTCAGACCCTGTGCTAGGTGCTTTAGAGATATCATCTCATTTCAATTTTTCCATTGCCCTGTGAGGTATTCTTATTCTCAATTTACATATAAGGAAAAGGAAGCATAGAAAGGTTGAGTAATTTGCCTAAGGTTGGAAGGACTGATGCTGAAGCTGAAACTCCAATACTTTGGCCACCTGATGCGAAGAGCTGACTCATTTGAAAAGACCCTGCTGCTGGGAAAGATTGAGGGTGGGAGGAGAAGGGGATGACAGAGGATGAGATGGTTGGATGGCATCACCGACACAATGGACATGGGTTTGGGTGGACTCTGGGAGTTGGTGATGGACAGGGAGGCCTGGCGTGCTGAGGTTCATGGGGTCGCAAGGAGTCGGACACGACTGAGCGACTGAACTGGACTGAACTTAACTGAACTGAGACAGCTTAGTACAGAGCAGAGGTGGGACTCAACCCCAGGTATGGCTAATTCCAAACTTCATGATCTAACCCTACACCATACTTCAGAGACTATTAAGCTTTAAGGTCCTGATGGCAAAGCTGCAGGCACATACTCAAAGAAAGAACTTCAAACTACTATGCTAAATGCTGAGATATAGGTATGCATATGGTGCTATGAAAATACAGAGCATCACTTATGGATTTCTATACACACAGACTCTGGAGCCAGACAACCTGGGTTTGAAGTGTGACTTGCCACTCATCAATTATGTGAACTTGGACAAGTTAAACCTTCATCTGCCTCAATTTCCTTATCTAAAAAGAGGGGTAATAATAGAACCTAACTCACAGAGTTGTTTTGAGGATGAAAAGTGCTTAGAATAGTTCCTGGCATATATAAGTGCTATTCAAAATTAAATGCATGCGTGCATGCTAAGTCACTTCAGTTGTGTCCGACTCTGTGCTTAACTCCATTAGGTTCCAGGGAAGCCTTCTTGAAAGGGCTAATTGCCTGAATTGAGTCAAAGAGGATGAGTGAGAATTAGCCAGGTGAAGAAAGTGCTGAAGGTGGGTTAGGCAGGTGGGGAGAGCATCATGGGTGGGGCTTCACTACAAGTGGCTTGGTAATTCTAGACTAGAGGGTAAAGTACAGAAAAGAAAGTGGTGGGGGTTGTCTGGCAAGGCCTTGCATGTCACTTGAAAGAGTTTGGACTTGATTTTACAGGCAATAGGGAACCATGAAAGGGAAGGGTTTTATGCAGGGGAACAATATGGACAGATGTCCAGGGGAGGATAGATTTGTTATATAGCCTGAAATTTACCTTGAAGAAACTCAGCACAGGGACTTTCCTGGTGATCCAGAGGTTAAGACTGCGCTTCTACTGCAGGGGCTGTAGATTTGATTCCTGGTTGGCGAAATAAGATCCCACATGCCATGCAGCCAAAAAACAAAACAAAAACAAGAAAACAACAAAAACCTCAGCACAGACAACGCAAGATACACACACACCTATACGTATACATGAACATATAGATAAACTCTAGGGACAGTTACTGTCTGAAGCACCTCAAAGAGGAACACATTCTAGCAGTGCTTAGTTTGCATCTGAAGGACTCTAATTATGAGTTCATGCTCCAGAAGCAGCTACTGGAAAGCTTCAACCAATCTACCTAAATCTACACTTGAGGGTTTGCTCATTACATACGGGATGGTAGAAATAAACTTTCACTTGTTAAATAAATAGTGTTCCAGATTTATGGACTGTTGCTTTTGTCTACCCTTGCATCAAAGGGGCCTAAAACACTGGTACTTCAAGAGTGGCATTCTAGGTCTAGAAATCCATTGGGTCCTGGCTCCTGACACTTGATGGATGAGTCTGCTGCCTGATTTGACCAGAAGTTTAGCTAAAATGCTACTGCTGGAGAATTGCTAAATGTGCTTCAAGTGAACCTTTCCTGCGTGGGGCTTCCTGGAGGACAGGTTGCAGGACTATGCCCAACTGCTAATAAATGTATGCTTGGCAGAATTGGGTCGAAGTCCTGTTTTCAGTGGAACATACCACCTGGTATGGAGGCTCTGGGGGATGAAGACTACAACCCACAGATAATTCCAGACATTGGAAACTACTGATGTTCACTGAAAAGTACCTGATGGTGCCAGAGGCTAAACTGGCCTAGATCAATTTGCAATAGAATTAAATGAGGGCAAGAATGGAGGCAGGGAGACAAGTTAGGAGGAGGCTGCTGCAAGTGGTTCAATCAATAGATGATGAAGATCTCAACTAGGGCAGTCACAGTGAGTAAGAAGAAAAGGGAATGGAGTTTAGAAATATTTCAGAGGTAAAATCTGGAAGTCTTGGTTAACCATTGGATGGTAAGGTCCAGGAACAATTTGTGATAACCTCCAAGTTTCTTTGTTATTATTATTATTGAAGGATAATTGCTTTACAATGTTGTGTTAGTTTATGCCTTACAACAAAGTAAATCAGCTATTAGTATACATATATCCCCTCCTTCTTGAGTCTCCCTCCCACCCACCCCTTCCCACCCCTCTACAGGTTTCTTGTTTGAGTTATTGGGTAGACATAAGTGACATACACTGATGAAGGGGTAGTATAATGACCAGAGGAAGAGAAAGTCTGGGTAGGGGCAGGGGCAAGCATTTTAATTATGCTTTGCATACGCTGAGCTTAACATCCACATGGAGATGTCCAGCAAGCATTTGGATAATATAAGCCTGAAGCTCAAGGGAAAGTGAGGGCTGGAAATATAGATGGGAAGTCATTAGCACACAAGGCCTAGAGAATACTTCAAGAATGGATGGATCTTCAGCTACCATAACACAAAATCAGTACATGATGTTTAAAAAATGTTTTATAAAATAGTAGAATGTGGAAAACAACACAGTGCTCCTCAGAAAAGCAAACACTGAATTACCATACGATTCAATAATTCCATTTCTGGATATATATATCCCAAAGAAATGACAGCAGAGGCTCAAACAGATATTATACACTTGAGCTCACAGCAGCACATTCATAATAGCCAAAGATGGAAATAGATCAAATGTCCATCAATGAATGAAAAGATAAATAAAATATGATGTTGTATGTGTATAAAATAGAATACGTTTCAACCTTTAAAAAGGAATGAAATTCTGATCTATATTACAACATAGACAACCCTGGAAGACATTTGCTAAGTGAAATAAGTGTGACAACAGAGGACAAATATTGTATGATTCCATTTATATGATGTACCTATAATAAAATGTATAGTGACACGACCTAGAAGAGTCATTACCAGGGGCTGGGCAGGAAGGGAATGAGAAGTTATTGTTTACTGGATACAGAATTTCAGTTTGAGAGAATGAAAAACTTCTGTAGATGGCTCGTGGTGATGACTGTACCACAATGCAATTGTATTTAATGCCACTGTACACATAAATTAGTTGAAATGGTAAATCTGTGCAATGTATATTTTACTGGAATAAAAATACAGGAATAGTGGGATAATTATATTCTTTTCAATGACTGAGGTAAACACCATAAGGAATACTTAAAAGAGAGACTGCTTTTGGGAAGCATGAAAGGGGTGGGCATAGGGTCTTCCGCTTATCACTGTGTATAATCCTTTTGTATAAGCCTTTGGTATGCTTTTTTTAAAAAAAAAAAAAACTATATGCATTGAATAAAAACATCTTAAACTGAAAAAAGAGTGGATGAGATCACTCAGGGTGAGGTTGAGGAAGTGGAGGAAGAAGAGATTGTTGTTGTTCAATCGCTAAGTCATGTCTGATTCTTTGAGACCTCACGGATCCCAGCATGCCAGGCTCCTCTATCCTCCACTGTCTCCCGGAGTTTGTCCAAGTTCATGCCCATTGAGTTGGTGATGCCATCCAACCACCTCATCCTCTGTCGTCCCCTTATCCTCCTGCCTTCAATTTTTCCCAGCATCAGGGTCTTTTCCAGTGAGTCGGCTCTTCACATCAGGCGGCCAAAGTATTGGAGTTTCAGCTTCAGCATCAGTCCTTCCAATGTATATTCAGGGTTGATTTCCTTTAGGATTGACTGATTTGATCTCCTTGCAGTCCAAGGGACTCTCAAGAGTCTTCTCCAGCATCACAAAAGAAGAGGTACCTTAGGATAAAAGTGGCAAGAGACAAAACCCCACTAAAATAAGGTAGTGAACAGAGAGAGTCATTACAAGGATCCAGGGAGTCACGTGGAAATGTAGTGCAGCCAGCACCACAGCCCCTCACGGGCAGTAAGAACTCCCCTGGGTGCCCTCTCCCATGCTTCCTCTCCCCACTCCCATCTCCCTCCTATTCCCCTCTCCGCTCCTCTGCTCCTCTGCACCCCTCCCTGTTTCAGGATCTCTTCCCTGTTTCTCAGGCAGAGTTGCCTTTATTTTTCATGCTGCCTCCTCTGCCCGGAAGTGTCTTCTAGTCACTCATCCACTCACACAATCACAGCCATAGGGTCAGCCTCTGAGTCAGTGTGACCCCTCAGCCGAGTTCCCTGCCATCTGCTTCCTTGATCTCACTGTATTCTTGTGGTGGGGGGTAGAGAACAGAATCCCACAGGTACGGTATCCACCTCCCATTAGAGAGCCATCACTAGACCTACTGACTGTGTCCCAGGCTTTACCATCCTTTCCTGAGAGATGATGGGTTGGGAAGTACTGCAGTAAAGGAGATGTAAGCTGGGTGTGAACCCAAGATATAACTACTATCGATTAAGATCCTTGAGGGACAGAGGACTAACACATATATATGGAATTTAGAAAGGTGGTAATGATAACCCTATATGCAAAACAGAAAAAGAGACACAGAAATACAGAACAGACTTTTGAACTCTGTGGGAGAATGTGAGGGTGGGATATTTCAAAAGAACAGCATGTATACTATCTATGGTGAAACAGGTCACCAGCCCAGGTGGGATGCATGAGACAAGTGCTCGGGCCTGGTGCAGTGGGAAGACCCAGAGGAATCGGGTGGAGAGGGAGGTGGGAGGGGGGATCGGGATGGGGAATACGTGTAGATCCATGGCTGATTCATGTCAATGTATGACAAAACCCACTGAAATGTTGTGAAGTGATTGGCCTCCAACTAATAAAAAAAAATAAAAAAAAAAAAAGAATAAAGATTCAAAAAAAAAAAAAAAGAATCCAGAGAAGAAAAGTCAGGAAAAAGAGTTTCAGGCAGACAAATACAGTGTGAAATGCTGCAGAGCAAGATCCTGTAAAGACTTAAAAGGTACCCATTGAGTTTGGCACTGGGGTGAATGAAAAGGAAGGACTTAGAACATCAAATACAAACCATTCTTTCAAGAGGCTTGGCTGACAAGGGAATAGCTAAGGGCAGGGAGACAGAGGTTGAAAAGATTTTTGCTTGTTTTCATTCAAACAAAACAGAGGTTTTGTTGCGGTTACAAGTACAGCAGGGTATAAGGGAAGAGCAGAGATTTGTAAAGAGATGGACAGGTGACAAGCTGGGTGTTGAACTGGAGAAGGGATGAGTTATCCGCTGAGACAGGTAGAACAGCCTAAGAATTGCAGTAACATTTTACAGAAAACCCAAATGAAACTTTTGGTCAACCCAACAGAAGACAAGCAGGCCGAGGACAGTACCCAGTACCTAGGGGAATGCCAACACAACACAAACGAGGGTTAACTCCAGATCTGATGGTCCAGGGTGAATGTTTAGTTTGGGTCTAGGTTTCCCTACCATCATATGGCTCTGTACCACTCCTTAACCTAATTGGCTTGGCACCCCAGAAGTGCCTAATAATAACTTTTACAAATTATCATTAGAAAGGAAAGTATGGAGCAGTAAAATCATATATCACATTCCGGAAAGAGGACAGAAATGGGAATCATGACCCACCTTCCCTTTTTGGGTCTGTTTCCCCACGGTGAAAGTGAAGGGCTGGGACTTCCCTGGTGGTCCAGTGGTTAAGACTCTGAGCTACCACTGCAGGGGGTCAATCCCTGGTAGGGGAACTGAGATCCCACATACTGAACAGTGAAAGTGAAAGTAAGTCACTCAGTCGTGTCTGATTATTTTTGACCCCGTGGACTATACAGTCCATGGAATTCTCCAGGCCAGAATACTGGAGTAGGTAGCCTTTCCCTTCTCCAAGGGATCTTCCCAACCCAGGGATTGAACCCAGGTCTCCTGCATTGCAGGTGGATTCTTTACCAGCTGAGCCACAAGGGAAGCCCAAGAATACTGGAGTGGGTAGCCTATCCCTTCTCCAGAGGATCTTCCCGACCCAGGAATCGAACTGGGGTCTCCTGCATTGCAGGCAGTTTCTTTACCAACTGAGCTACCAGGGAAGAGTGGCAAAACAAAACAAAACAAAACAAAACACACACACACACACACAAAAACAAGTGAAGGGCTGGTCCCAGTTTTTTCTATGGCTCCTCTGGCTGGAACACTCTGATTCTTTGACTTCTGGCTTATCTCTGCTTTTCTTGTAGCTGTATTAATATTCTTCTACATTCATACAAATGGGGGAAGCTGACCACATTCTTTTACAAGCTAATGATAACAGGGAAAAAAAATCCAAGGAACCTGAACAGTTACAGATAACGATCAGTAAAAGAAAAGGAGAGTCAAAAGGAAAAAAAAATGTGATTGGCTTCTTGCTACTAATGTCAGTGCCCAGCTGTGCAACAGTTAGGCTGTGTTCCCTGGAGATGAAATCAATGGCTCAAAAGTGGAAAACAAACCACCTTTTTTCTCTGGTCAAATCAAGATTTTCTACTCCAACATAAAACGAAATTAAAAATAAGTAAAAATAAAGAATAACTAAAAAAAATCAAGACTTATTCCCTATCTCTGCTACTTAGACAGTGAATATGTTCCTCTCTCTGTAACATCCCTCACAGTTGTCATAAGCATTAAGAATATTTTAACATATATAAAAGAATAGATGCTTAACTATCACTCTAACTCACCAACTATTCTCACCAAACTTTCAGAACTTCATGGGCGGGGGGAGATTAGACTAGGGACCGTATGCCCTGTCCACCTTCCCCCATACTGCCTGCTTGCAACAATTTACCAGTGTCAATGCCTGGGTTCCTCACTCCTATTCTGAAGTTTAAAAATACTTTGAGTGGGATTACAAAGAAAGGTCATGCTGCCATTTCTACAAAAAGATGGTACAACTGATTTATGTGTACATCAGATCCTTTCAGTTCTTTTTCCAGGGTCAAGGATGGGATGATTCAGTCTTGTCTACACCCTCTCAACCCTCTTGTGACCAAATGGCTTTTAATTGTGTCTAGGTACCAGGGAGAGAAATAAAAGTGGTGGTCAAGAAATTCACTTGTTCATTTAGATCAGACCCAGGCCCATGAGTCAATCACAGGTGCGTGGACCCACATAGGAAGGTAGTTTAGCCAAATACTTCACCGCAAGGCCCGTCTCACCTGCTCCACCACCCAGGCCACATGTAGACACAGGCTGAGTCCCCCAACTCCAGTACTAAACACCATAGGCAAAGGCTCCAATCTGGAGAATGGGTCAAGTTCTCAGTTTCTGCTTCAATCTGTGAAGCTAAGTCAGTCCCCTGAGGAGGGCACAGGGGACAGTACACTGCCTTCTGTTTCGTGTACCAGGGCAGGTAGAGGTAGGAAGATGGTAGTGGTTCAGCTGCCAGCCTTTTCAGCAGATGGTATCACCACCATGAGATAATTAGTGCGCAGTCCTGCAGTGGGGCTGGGTATAGAGAATGAACAACTGAAATTGAAAATCAGATGAACAGAAATGTAGGGGAGGTTGCTGCCCCAGCTGTAAATGTTCATGCCTCAATATGAAAGGCTCCAATTGCATCAGCTCTAAAGACACAGAGCTTTTTCCATTGGCATTTGGGTCTCAAACACTTAACTAGCTTCCTGTTGTTGAGTCACTAAGTCATGTCTGACTCTTTGAGACCCCGTGGACTGTAGCCCGCCAGGCTCCTCTGTCCATGGGATTTCCCAGGCAAGAATACTAGGGTGGGTTACGATTCTAGTCTCCAGGAGATCTTCCTGACCCAGGAGACGAACCCGCATCTCCTGCATTGGCAGGCGGATTCTTTACCACTGAGTCACCAGGGAAGCCCAACTAGCTTCCTAGGTCTACTTTATTTCTGCTCTTTCTCAGAAAGCACTGTCTCTGTGATTCTTTCTTTGCAAAGGTTTGAACAATCTTGCAACTCAGTTCTCCTGCTCCCTGGGCAGCCCCTCAGCACACCTGCCTAGAGCCCCAGGTGCCATGGCCAGAAGCCCTTAGGAAGGAGCCTGTGCTTGCCCCAGCACTTCCACCCTGTCTGTGTGCTGCTTTGCTTATTTAACCAAGGGCTGCCATTGAATGTTACCAACCAAGATGATAAACTGTGCTTTTGAGTATTCCTTTGTTGTTTTAAACATCTTTTTGATGCACTAAGAGCCACTTATATATACATAAAATAAGCAGCCCTCTGTTTTATGAACCGTTAGTTTGAAGATGTGTCAGCTCAAGTGCAATCTACCAAATTACTGATTGTTGGTCTATGACTAATCAACAGAAATGAGCTGTGTTACTGGCAGATGTGCCAACAGTTACTTCATTAGTTGTACATGTCTGCGTGGAGCAAGAGGTTGTAAAATAACACTGGTGAAGAAGACCAAGGCCCCAGCTAACCCCAGGCTAAGGTGGCCCTGGCTTCCTAAGTGGGTGTGCAAGGGTCGTCCTACTGCCCTCAGTTTGGGGTAAGTCTGACCACTCGAGGCTGACTCCCCTCCCTCACAGGAAATGACTCGGTTTACCCTCCACCTAGAGTCTCTGATACTTGGCCATCGAGTTGCTTTTATTAATACAAGCTGGACTTTGAGAGTGACGTGCCTTTGGGGAGAAGGGGGAAAGACTATAAACACAAAAGAAAGGGAAACTGAATAAAAAAGGAAAGCCCTCCTGCAGTCAGAAGGTGGCTTCCTCCTTAGTGCTGGCTAAGTACACTGGATTCATAAACACTCTTATTGAATTGGGTTTCAGAGCTTCGACTTCGTGTTGACTTAGTAGGTAGATAAGACAGAAGCAAACACAGCATCTAGCGATCTGACTCCAGAGTGGGGCCACCAGGGCATGACCCGGCTGTACTGAGGACACAGGCAATGTTTGTTCTTAGCATGTCCCACTGCCTCATTTGACACATCCCCCCCCCACCCCTTTTCAGCCCACTTCCCTGGGTCCCAGTGTCTCCTGCTGTTAATGCACCTGACAGTGAGGTTAAACAAACTGAAAAGGTAGAGTTTGGAGTAGGGAAGGGTTTATTGCAGGGCCATGCCAGGAGGCGGGTGGCTCCTGCCCTAAAAAGCCTTGAGCTCTCTGAAGCGTTTCTGCAAAGCATTTATAAAAGTCAGGTGGGGCAGGGGGTCGAAAGGTATGTGATCAACTCACACAGGATTCTCTGATGGCGAGGGAAGAGGGTAGTGTTACAGGGGTTAACATTATCAGTCCTTAGGCTCTGGGAGGCCTGGGGCTATGTGCTCCTGGTTATCAAGTAGTTAACATTTTCTATTGGGGGGGGCAGTTTCACATCTGCAAACCAACTCAGGAAATTTGCATCAAATACTATCATCTAGGTACTTCAGAGAGGAGCTTTAGCAGAAGACACCGGGGAAGAGCTCTCCTGGGAAGGCCTCATAAAGTCCTGCTTATTACACTGCTGCTACTTGGCCTTGCAGAGTCATCTGACCTCACCTTTAATTTAAGCCGGGGTCCCAGCCCTTAGCACTGAGCTCCATTCCAAATCTGGCTTCTGCCTCAGGTCAGAAGGTTTTGTTTCAGTCCCTCAGGGCCCAATTTCATAACAGGATATCCTCCTATGTGACATGTTTGCATTTTTTAAAGAGAGGTCTTCTGGAACTCCTTAGCCTAAATGAGTGATTCTAATGGTAGAAGTTTCTGGTATGACAAATCTTTAGTAAAAGACATTTTGGGTTCCTCAGGAGGGCAGTTCAAGAATTCCTTAAAATGTCACCTTCGGGACTTCCCTGGCAGTCCAGTGGTTGAGACTCCATGATTTCACTGCAGGGGATGTGGGTGTGATCAGGGGGTATGGGTGTGATCCGTGGGCAGGGGCGGGGGGGATGTTACTTTCTAGAAAACTGTACTCATTCTTTTGTGTGAGGCTGGCTCTAGAATCAACAGGAAGGCTCCTGGGCAGGAAGCATATGTCTAGAAGTCCAGTGGCCACTGCTGTCCTGGTAGGTTTCTCAAGTGGTGAGAGAAGTGGTTTGAGAACAATTCAGGCAGTCAGGGGTGCTGCTTGCTGGTTTTAGAACTCTATGATGCTTGTTTAGAAATTATTATCTACTTCTTGCCTCTTTGCCTTTTTTTTTATCAGCCGAAAAGATGAAGAACTGGATAAGAAAAACCTTAGTAACTGTCAGTCATTTTACCAAAGGTGATTTCATTGCATACAGATTATACTGTTGCTACACTATTACAAAGCCTGCTTAGAAAACTAATTAATGAAATTGGGGAGTAATTCATAAGTAAAAAAGGATCTTGAACTATTGATAGATACACCAATGTGATGAATCCTGAAGACATGATGCTGAGAGAAGCCAGTTTTAAAGTTCTCTACTGTATGATTCCATTTCTATGACTTTCTCAAAGAGAGAAAACTACAGTGATGGAAAACACATCCGTGGTTGCCAGGGTTTGGAGGGGGGTGTATCTACAAAGGGGCAGCATGAGGGAGTTTGGGGGGAATCCTGATATAGGGTTTCCCTGGTGGCTCAGATAGTAAAGAATCTGCCTGCAATGCAGGAGACCCAGGTTCAATCCTTGGGTCAGGAAGATCCCATGGAGAAGTGAATGGTTACCCACTCCAGTATTCTTGCCTCAGAACCTAAAAACTTAAGGAAGGTCAAGGTTTTTAACTTGGCCAATTTAGTAATTTAGATATTAAATCATAAAACCAAAGCAAACTTCCAAATGATCTCTTGTGCAGACAAACAATTTGTGAGGACATTTTTTTTTAGAGCCAATGTTAACAAGATTAAATTTGAGTCACTAAAGAAAAAAAACCTAATATTAAGGGGAAATGTGCTTTCCCCATTGTTTGTTTAGTCCTCTGTGAAATCAAGTTTCTCTTTGATCAAAGCAAGTGATAAATTCAAGATGCTCCAGGTCTGAAGAACAAGCAGGAAAAGAGCTTTTAGGAAAAGATCATGAAAAGCCTCTAAGCTTCTCTTAAGGAAGATGTTGAATCTAAAGGTGGTGCATCCCTTTGGAGGCCTTGGTCGAGCAATGGAATGGGGTTTGCCAATCATCCACAGCCTCTCATTCCCCCTCAGAGTTTCTCTATGGTCTGAGCCTTCTGGTTGCCCAGGGTTAGGGGTGACAGCTGTTCACCATACAGACTTAACAGGCCAATTCAGATCTCAGACATTGACGGTATGAAGAACGATCAGGCTGGTGATTCCTGTTTGGAAAGGGCTAACGTGTGGAGAGGTTAGAGATCCCCTATTTTGATTTTCTAGTGTGGTTCTCTGAGATGAAGATTTATATAGCAAATGTTTGTTATTTCATGAAAGTGATTTTCAATTACATTTGGTTATTGAGAATTTCCAGAAGGTGAACAATACCTCTTTGGATTATTACAGGCTCTCAAAGGGGCTGCACCCCCAAGTTGGGGGAGTCACTGTTCTTTATAATTATCTACTCTGTAGTCAAAAGGCCAACTAGTTTCATGCCCACAAATGAGCCAGATTCCATAGTTCAGCTTCCGGCAAAATATTCAAGGCCCGATTGTTTTTTCTTTTTTTTTAAATTGAACTTTGTATTTTGAGATCATTGTAGAGTCACATGCAATTGTAAGAAATAATGCAGTGATATACCATGTGTACTTTACCCAGTTTCCCAAAGTGGGAACATTTTATAAAACTGTAGTACAATACCACAACCACGGCACTAATACTGCCCATGATCCATTGATCTTGCCTAGCTATCCCCAGCTTTACCTGTAATCATTTGTTTGTATATGTCTGTGGATTGAGTTGTTTGCAATTCTATCACATGTGTAGGTTCATGAATCCACCAATAAGATCAGAACTGTACTATCACAAGGATCCTTCCAGCTGCTCCCTATGCATTCATACTTACCTTCTATTTGCCCCATTTTCTAACCCCTGTGGCACCCACTAACTGTCCCCCATCACTGTACATTTTGTCATTTCAATAGTATTATATAAACAACCATACAGTATGTAACTTTTTAAAACTGGTATTTTTCTCACTCAGGAGGATTCCTGGGAGATTCACCCAAGTTATTACCATGAACGGATACCCTACTTCTTTTTATTGCTGAGTAGTATTCCATGGCACATATGTCCTACAGTTTATTTAAACATTAATATGTTGAAGAATACACGTATGAGTGACCCAGTTTCTCTGCATCCTCTCCAGCATTTGGTGTCAATATTTTTTATTTTAGCTGTTCTCATAGATGTGTCCATCTAGTCAAAGCTATGGTTTTTCCAGTAGTCATGTATGGATGTGAGAGTTGGACTAAAAAGAAAGCTGAGCATTGAAGAATTGATGCTTTTGAATTGCAGTGTTGGAGAAGACTCTTGAGAGTCCCTTGGACTGCAAGGAGATCAAACCAGTCAGTCCTAAAGGAAATCAGTCCTGAATATTCACTGGAAGGACTAATGCTGAAACTGAAATTCCAATACTTTAGCCAACTGATGCGAAGAACTGACTCATTGGAAAAGACCCTGATGCTGGGAAAGATTGAAGGCGGGAGGAGAAGGGGACGACAGAGGATGAGACAGTTGGATGGCATCACCGACCCAATGGACATGAGTTTGAGCAAGCTTTGGGAATTGGTGATGGACAGGGAAGCCTGGTGTGCTGCAGTCCATGGGATCACAAAGAGTCGGACATGACTGAGTAACTGAACTGAACTGATAGGTGTGTAGTAATATCTCACTATGGTTTTGATGTGCACTTTCCTGATGACTGATGATGTTGAATATCTTTTCATGTGTTATGTGTCATCTGTATATTCTCTTTAGTGAAAAGTTTGTTTATATCTTCTGCCCATTTTCTAACAGGATTGTTTGAATTTTGAGAGTTCTTTATATATTCTGGATAAAAATCCTTTTCAGATACATACTTTGCAAATAATTTCTCTAGTTTGTAGCTCATATTAATAGGATCTTTCATAGAACAAAACTTCATTATTTTGATGAAATACAATTAATAGTTTTTCCTTTTATGGATCATGCTTGTGGTATCGAGTCTAAGAACACTTTGTTGAGCCCTAGACCATGAAGATTTCGTCCTGTGGCTTTTGTTCTACAAGTTTTATAGTTTTGCACTTTAAGTCTGTGATCCATGTTGAATTAATCTTTATATATAGTGTGATGTTTAGGTAAAAATTCACTTATTTTGCCCATGGATATCAACTGCTTCTGCACTATTTGTTTAAAAGGCTATCCTTCCTCCACTGAACTGATTTTACAACTTTCAAAAATCAATTGAACAAATTTGTGTGGGTATGTTTCTGGGTTCTCTATTCTGTTCCATTTATCTGTGTGTTTACCTCCCACTTTTACCATACTGGCTTAATTACTGTAGCTATATAGTAAGCTTTTACATTGGTTTATCCTTTATAAAAGTTTGCTCTTTATAAAAATCATTTTTAGCTACTCTAGGTCCTTTGCTATTTCACATAATTTTTTTGGGGGGCATTGCACAGAGTGACTTGTGGGATCTCAGTACCCTGGTCAGGTACTGAACCCGGGTCACAGCAGTAAAAGCACGGAATCC
This sequence comes from Cervus elaphus, assembly GCF_910594005.1. Classification (NCBI taxonomy): domain Eukaryota; kingdom Metazoa; phylum Chordata; class Mammalia; order Artiodactyla; family Cervidae; genus Cervus; species Cervus elaphus. The sequence goes on along the minus strand of NC_057848.1, from coordinate 42,006,459 downwards.
TAACCACTAGGCAATCAGGTAATTTCTTCCATATAAATTTTATAATAAGCCTATCTCTACCTATACAAATCCTTGCTGGGATTTTGATAGAGATTTCATTAACCTATAAATCAATCTGGGGAGAACCGACATCTTTAGTATGTTGAATCTTCCAGTCCATGAACACAGTCAATCTCAAGTTCTTTCATTAGTGTTTTGTAATTTTCAGCATACAAATTCTGTACCTGCTTTGTTAAGTTTATACCTAAATATTGATATTTCATTTTCTTTGGAGCAATTGTAAATGGTGTTATTTTATATTTCCAGTTACTATATAGAAACGCAATTGATTTTTGTGTTGATTTGATATCATGTGGCCTTGCTGAGTTCAATTATTAGTTCTAGAAGGTTTTTTTTTTTTTAAGATTTCTTGTGATTTGTTGTGCAGATGGTCAAATTTTCTGCAAAGATAGTTTTCCTTGATTCTTTCTAATCTGGATTTTTTAAAATTTCTTTTTCTTGTCTTGTTATACTGTCCAGAACTTCCAGCACAATGTTGAATAGAAGTGATAAGAACAGACATGCTTCCCTCATTCCAATCTTAAAAGGGAAACATTCAGTCTTTCACTGTTAAGTATAATGTTAGCTGTTATGTTTAGATGTTCTTTATGAAGTTAAGGAAGTTCCCCTCTACTCCTAGTATACTAATGGTTTTTATCATGAATAAGTATTGAATTTTATCAAATGTGTTTTTCTTTGCTAACTGATATGGGCATATGGATGGGGCTTCCCTGGTGGCTCAGGAGGTAAAGAATCCACCTGTAATGTAGGAGACCTGGGTTCAATCCCTGGTTCAGGAAGATGCCCTGGAGAAGGGAAGGGCAACCCATTCCAGTATTCTTGCCTGGAGAATACCATGACAGGGAAGCATGGTGGGCTACAGTTCATGGGGTCACAAAGAGTCAGATATATATGGTAGCCTATGTTGACTGATTTTTTTTCAAGTTTTTATATGTTGATTTTTAAAATATTGAACTAGATTTGCATACCTTAATAAATCTCACTTAGTCATGGTGTGTAATTCTTTTATACATTGTTGGTTTCATTTTGCTAATGTTTTGTTGAAGATTTTTCTAAGTCCATGAGATATTTGTCTATAGCTTTCTCCCTTTTCTGCACTGTCTTTGATTTTGGTATGCTTCTGGGACTCTGATATGGATCTTTTTAAATTTCCCACAGGTTTCAGAGGCTCTATTTTTTTCCAGTCTATTTTTTTCTGTGCTGCTCAGATTGAGCAAATTCTATTGGTGTATCCTCAAGTTCACTGATTCTATCCTCTGTCATCTCCACTATACTATTGAGCCTAACCAGCAAGTTTTTAATTTCTGCTATTGTATCCTTCCTTCTATAATTGCTGTTTCTTTTTTATAACTTGTTGTTTCTTTGCTCTGACTTCCTATTTTTTTTCCTTTCATTTTATGGAAGAGACATGGCAATTGCTTATTGAAGCATTTTTGTGGTGCTGCATTAAAATCCTTGTCAGATAATTCTCAGTATGGTACTGGCACAAAAAGAGAAATATAGACCAATGGAACAAGATAGAAAGCCCAGAAATAAACCCATGCACCCATGGGTACCTTATTTTTGACAAAGGAGGCAAGAATATACAATGGGGCAAAGACAGCCTCTTCAATAAATGGTCCTGGGAAAACTGGACAGCTACATGTAAAAGAATGCAATCAGAACACTTCCTAACACCATACACAAAGATAAACTCAAAATGGACTAAAGACCTAAATGTAAGACCAGAAACTATAAAACTCTTAGAGGAAAACAGGCAGAACACTCAATGACATAAATCAAAGCAAGATCCTCTATGACCCACCTCCTAGAGTAATGGAAATAAAAACAAAAGTAAACAAGTGGGACCTGATTAAACTTAAAAGTTTTGCACAGCAAAGGAAACTATAAGCAAGGTGAAAAGACAACCCTGAGAATGGGAGAAAATAATAGCTAATGAAACAACTGACAAAGGATTAATTTCCAAAATATACAAGCAGCTCATACAACTCAATACCAGAAAAACAAACAACTCAATCAAAAAGTGGGAAAAAGACCTAAACAGACATTTATCCAAAGAAGACATACAGATCGCTAACAAACACATGAATAGATGCTCAACATTGCTCATTATTAGAGAAATGCAAATCAAAACTACAATGAGATATCACCTCACACTGGTCAGAATGGCCATCATCAAAAAGTCTACAAACAATAAATGCTGGAGAGGGTGTGGAGGAAAGGGACCCCTCTTGCACTGTTGGTGGAAATGTAAATTGATACAGCCACTATGGAAGACGGTATGGAGATTCCTTGAAAAACTAGGAATAAAACCACCATACGACCCAGCATATACCCTAGGCATATCCCACTCCTAGGCATATACCCTGAGGAAACCAAAATTGAAAAAGACACATGTATCCCATTGTTCATTGCAGCACTATTTACAATAGCTAGAACATGGAAGCAACCTAGATGTCCATCGACAGATGAATGGATAAAGAAGTTGTAGTATATATACACAATGGAATATTACTCAGAAATAAAAAGGAATGCACTTGAGTCAGTTCTAATGAGGTGGATTAATCTAGAACCTATTATACAGAGTGAAGTGAGTCAGAAAGAGAAAGATAAATATTGTATTCTAATGCACATATACAGAATCTAGAAAAATAGTACTGGAGAATTTATTTACAGGGCAGCAGTGGAGAAACAGACATAGAGAATAGACTTACGGACATGGGGAGAGAGGAGGGGAGGGTGAGATTATGGAAAGAGTAACATGGAAACTTACATTACCATATGTAAAATTGATAGCCAATGGGAATTTGCTGTATGGCTCAGGAAACTCAAAAAGGGGCTCTGTATCAACCTAGAGGGGTGAGATGGGGAGGGAGATGGGAGGGAGTTTCAAAAGGAAGGGGATACATGTATACCTATGGCTGATTCATGTTGAAGTTTGACAGATGAGAACATAATTCTGTAAAGCAATTATCATTCAACAAAAACACTTTTTAAAAAATCCTTGTCAGATAATTCTAACATCTGATTCATCTTGGTAGTGATGTCAGTTGATTGTCTTTTCTCACTCTAGTTGTGATTATCTGGTTCTTGGTATGATGGGTGATTTTTCATTGTATCCTGGACATTTGACTACTATGTTAGAAGACAATTTAAATCTTTTATTTTAGTGGACAATGTTTAGTTTTAGCACACAATTCCTAGCCTACTTTTGTAGGCTGTGGTTTCAATGACAATTTACTTTTCAGAACCTCTGTGGTGCAATTTTGTCCGGCTTGGTTAACATGGTGCTGACGGGGCCCTCACTGGTCCCTGCTGGTGCTGCCTGAGGGAGCAGAAGGTGCTTCACCAGGCTGGGCTGCCTCATGTCTCTAGGTGGAGGAGGTGAGTCTCTAGTCTTTAAAAACAGCACATTACCTGGCTTTGCTTATTCTGGTGGCAACTCCCCCACCCCTTGCCAGTGCTGTATGCCTGGTATATCTCTTGGGGAGAGGGGAATCCTTAAGATCATAAGGACAAAAGGTTTCCTGAGCCAGACTGCTTGCTGCAATAGGATTTCCCCTTGATGGTGCCCTGTTTGCACAGTATCTTTTGCTGGGCCAGGGGAGTCTCTGGCCTGGTGGGAAATGAAAGCACTTCTCCTGACTGCTTATTGTCCGTGGGGCTCCCTGCTACATTTCCTTGCTGGAGTTGCCATGCTCACTTGGTATTGTCAGTAGGACTCCCATTCAACCCAGAGGAGCCTACCTGAGCAACCATCTGTTGCTAGGTTGGGAGCTGGGAAATACTGGGCCTATGTTGCCTTCTGTTGGGTGGTAAGTCATAAGGCTACCACAGTGTTCCTCCAGTCCTGGAATTCCCAGCCACTCTGCCTTCCTCTTTACCTCTTTTAGAATTCTCCTTTGGTTGCCTCTTGAATTATTTCTAGGATTCATAATTATACTCAGCCGAGAGGAAGAAGGAGCAATGAGTCTATGCCATCTTGTCCAGACTGAAAGTAGAAGTCCAATTTCACATTGGTTTCTGCTGCTGCTTCTCCTAGGAATGACTCCGGCTTTCATCTGCCACCCTTCTCTTGGCAAAGAGATGCTCAGGAGGCTTTGCTTTGGGTAATATAACAAGTTCTCAGTTCAGGAGGGTTTTTTTGTGTTTATGTCTGTGGTCTGTTTGTTTTTGAGAAGAAAGGCTAGCAGAGACCAGTCCTGAAGCAGCAACTGTGTTACCGTGGGGAAACACTCTTGATTGGAGGCTGAGTCAGCTGTGGATCTGTCTGACCTATATGACACTCCAATGGCCCTGCACTCACAGGATCATATTTTGAGGAGTCAGAACAACCAAAATTTGGCATTAATATTTCCAGACAGGATGGAGGCAGAAAATCAGAAAATAAAATTTTTAAATATTCTCCTTTCTCTGCAGAAAACCTTGGCATATCAGTACTCTGTGCAGCACTGATCTTCAAGGAAAACAAGAGGCCACTGGAGAAGACTGCCTGTTCTAGTACGCTGAATCGTGATCCCCCAGAGATGTCCATGTCCTAATCCTTGGGATCTGTGAAGATGTTACCTTACATGGACTTTGCAGGAGTGATTAAGTTAAGGATTTAAGATGGGGACATTTTCCTGGATTATCCAGGTGGGCCTAATCTAATTACAGAGTCCACATAAGGGAGAAACAGCAGGGTTAGAATTAGAGAAGGCAGTGTGAAGCAGGGGTCAGACACCGACAGTGAGGTTTGAAGATGCTATGTGCTGGCTTTGAAGATGGAGGAAGGGGCCATGAGCCAAGGAATGCCCGTGGCTTCTGGAAGCTGAAAAATGGATGATTTTAGACTTCTGATCTCCAGATGTGTAAGATAATAAATTTATGTTGTTTTAAGCCATTTAGTTTGTGGTAATTTATTATAGTAGCTACAGGAAGTAATACACTGACAGAGGGCAAGGAAGGGTCATGATGGGGGCGGACGGTCAGAGGGTACTATAGAGTAGTAGGAACATGGCTGCTGTTTAAATGCTTGCTGCACAAGTTTCATGTTTAAAACTCCAGTCTGAGAGGAGACTGATTCAAAGTCTAGACCACGGCTGAAAATTAGAACTTTTTATGATGATGGGAAGGTTCTGTATCTGCACTCTCCAATACAATAGCAATTATTAGGCACATGTGACTACTGAGAACCTGAAATGTGGCTAGGGCTAATGAGGAAATGAATTTTTAATCTGATTTACTTAACTTACATTGAAATTTCAAAAGTTTCATGTAGCTAGTGGCTGCTTGTATTGGACAGAGCAGGTCTCTACCATTAAAAAGAGTGTGGATAAGGTAAATACAAACTTATTTGTTCAATTCTTCAATGCTAGAAAACTGGCTTGCCAAAAACAGCTTGTATCAAATTAAAGAAGCACCAACACTTCTCTGGAGATCATATTTCTCATAACCTCTGCCATAATACAAGCACAAACCTAGAAGAGGAAAAAACATCTAAACAGCCTGTGAAACTGCTATCATTAAATCCATGAACTTCACAGGAGATATATGAGATCAGCCCTTGGTGAAACATCTGTACATTAGAAGAACCTAGAATACACTGGTCTCAGCCTCTGACACCAAAAAGAGTAAAGCTGGAAACTAAACAAGATAGAATTTCAAAAGCACAGAAATCTGGGACCCATTTAATCGGGAAAGACATATTACTACATGCCTCAGAGGTCCAGGGCAAAAGCAGATGGTCATAATGGCCACTCTGAGTCACAAAGCAAGGTTATATTATGTTCTGTGCCATCTGAAGGCAAACAGTAAATGATGCAATTAAAAAAAAGAAAGAAAACCTCAACAAAGAAAATAGGTAAATGCAAAATAAAACAAAAAACTATGTTTTCAGTGTCATGCAAAACCCCTACCTTTTTTTCTTAAACTTTTTATTTTGTACTGGAGTATAGCTGATTAACAACACTGATAGTTTCGGGTGAGTGCCAAAGGTGAGAGCCATACATGTACATGTTTCCATTCTCTTCCAAACCCCCCTCCCATCCAGGCTGCCACAAAATCCTGAGCAAAGTCCCATGTGCTATATAGTCAGTCCTTGTTGGTTATCCATTTTGAATATAGCAGTGTGTACATGTCCATCCCAAACTCTCTAACTATCCCCCCTCTTTCTCCTGGCAACCATAAGTTACAGAGACTGTGAGTCTCTGTTTTGTAGGTTAATTTGTATTGTTTCTTTTTAGATTCCACGTATAAGTGATATCATATAATATCTGTCTTTCTGTGTCTGACTTACTTCACTCCGTATGGCAATCTCTAGGTCCATCCATGTTGTTGAAAATGGCATTTGTTGTGTTCTTTTTTATGGCTGAATACTATTCCACCACACGCGCGCACGCGCGCGCGCACACACACACACACACACACATATCTTCTTCATCCATTCCCCCATTGATGGACATTTAGGTTGCTTCCATGTTTGGCTATTGTTAACAGTGCTGCAATGAACATGGGCAGAACCCCTACTTTTAAGGTACCGGCCACTGTGCTATATTACCCATTCCAGCTCTTTGTCACTGTGGCTGTCACCATCATGATATGCACCAGGGTTGGTAAATCACTTCAAGCATTCTCTCACCATTACCATCAACACCATTCTCACCTTATCCTTCTGCTTTAACAGCCACACAACTTCCAAATCTGGATCAATGCAACCAGCCACCACTGCTGTTTCTGTGTCCATGCTGCTGAGCCCTGGGGGAGAAAAGAGCACAGTGGTACAGGACAGGATCATCTTGAAAAGCATGGTCTCTGTGGAATATTACATGGTGGTTATATATGCAAGAAATCTATATGTGCTGATATGGACAAATATTCAAGGCACCTTAAATTAAAAAGCAAGTGATATCACACCCCAAGTATGGCAATCATCAAGATAACAAATGTTGGTGAAGATGTGGAGAAACTGTAACCCTCTTGGGTTGCTGGTGGGAATGTAAAATGGTGCAGCCACTTTGAAAATATGTGGCAGTTTCTCAAAATGTCAAACATAGAGCTACTGTATGATCCAGTGTTAGGGAAATTAAATGAATAGTCTTGTATAGGCTTCAAAGAAAAGCAGAGCAGGCCTGTGACCTTGTTTCTAATCTGCCTGGACACTGCCCGGACTGGGAGTGACTGGGAGTGACTGCCTGCTATGAGTGCAAGACTCACAGCACCATAGATAAGATGGGGGAGGAATCTTGAGATTGTTGAGAACCTGGAGGGGGCCTGGACAACCAAGCCCCAGGCTTCAGTTCAGTTCAGTTCAGTCACTCAGCCGTGTCCAACTCTTTGTGACCCCATGGACTGCAGAACACCAGGCTTCCCTGTCCATCACCAACTCCCAGAGCTTACTCAAACTTATGCCCATCGAATCAGTGACACCATCCAACCATCTCATCCTTTGTTGCCCCCTTCTCCTCCCGCCTTCAATCTTTCCCAGCAGCAAGGTCTTTTCCAATGAGTCAGTTCTTCACATCAGGTGGCCAAAGTATTGTAGTTTCAGCTTCAGCGTCAGTCCTTCCAATGAACACCCAGGACTGATTTCCTTTAGGATTGACTGGTTGGATCTCCTTGCAGTCCAAGGGACTCTCAAGAGTCTTCTCCAACACCACAGTTCAAAAGCATCAATTCTTCGGCACTCAGCTTTCTTTATAGAAATGTTGCTATAGGCTTAGCAACATTCCAAGTTTTACAAGACAAAACAAACAGCATTAACAGGAAACTAGGCTTGCAATTTGGTCACAGATTGATGATGATATCAGTTTGCATCCATCCTGGGATTATAAGCGGGAACCCCGAACTGCAATCTTTGAAGTCTCACCCACGGAGTGGACACACTGCCTGGGACCCTTTTCCCAATCTGGACTCCAGATGTGCTGTGACACGGGCCTTTAAGTCTGGATGTTGGTCAAAACCCAACTTGGTGATGTATTCTCCGCTCTTTCTAGTTCTCTTTTCTTTTAATGAAAGTAAGCTAGATAATTCTCAAATAAATATCTGTATTATTTATTTGTATATAACAAGTGGCTTACTTTGTTAACAAATCCTTTGAACCTGAAACAAAAGTGAAAACTTTCAGCAAAACACCAGCATTCCACTCCTTGGTATATATTCAAGAGATATGAAAATAAACATCCACACGAAAACTTGTAATTGAATGTTCATAACAGTATTATTCATGACAGCTAAAAAGCGGAAACAACCCAGTGTCCACTAACTGATGAATTGATAAAAAAAAATGTGGTGTACATGTACAATGGAATGTTATTCAGCAGTAAACAGAATGAAGTTCTGATTCATGCTATAACATAGATGAGCCTCGAAAACATGTGCTAAGTGAAACAGGCCAGTCACAAAAGACCATGTATTACATGCTTCCATTTATAGGCAAGTCCATAATAGGCTAATCTATAGAGGCAGAAAGGAGATTAGTGGTGTCTTCAGGCTGTGGGTGGGCATTGGGGATAAGGGAGTAACAGTTAAAGGTCTCAGGGTTTTGTTTTGAGGTGATGAACATGTTCCAAAAACTGACTATGATGGTGGTTGTATATATCCATGAATATACTAAAAACCACTGAATTGTACAGTTTTAATGTGTGAATTGTATGGTGTGCAAAGTACAGCTCAATTCAATAAAGCTGTTATTTTTAAAAAAAAAAAAGCAAGTGCTAGAATAATGCATGTACTATGAGTTCATTTACATAAAACCCCAAACTACATATGCATGCAATATAAACATTTGTGAATGTATGTAAATATATAGAAGATGATTTGGAAGGCTCCCCACCCATCTGTTAGCATTGGTTACTTCTGGAGAGGGAAGCAGGACCGCCTTCTGTACTCGCACACTTTCCGGCTTCTCCTCCTACCACCCTAGTTGTTCCTTCAAGTTGCTTTTGTAAGCATCCCTTCCTCTGCACATCTCTTTAGAATCTCATTTTACTCTTCAGGCTCTCCTTGAAGTGATCCTAAGATCACACATTTCCCACAGCTTCAACTTCTATTCATATCCCAACCCGTTCATTCAGCAAATAGTCATTGAGCACCTACCAGGTACTGTACGAGTACCTTTGATTCCTTCCTTTCCCTCACCTCCCATCCCTCACCCAGCAAATTCCACCAGTCCCCTCTCCAATAAACATACAGTAAGACCCCTACCCATGAATGAGTTCCAGTCCAGCTTGTTCCTAAGTCAATTTGCTGGACTAAGAGGAAATAATTTTTACAAAGGCAACTTGAAGGAACAGCCAGAGTGTCTGACCCTCAGGTTTTTCGCTGAAGCAACTAGACAGACGGTGGGTGCCACTGAGGCTGGAAGACAAGGGGAGGAGCAAGCAGGATTGGGTCTTGCTTCAAGAACTGAGTTCTGGACATGTTAAATTTGAGATGTGTGTGAGTCATCCAACTGGAGATCCTAAGTAGATGGCTGGCTATAGAAGTCTAGATAGACCTCAGTGAGGTGGTCAGGGCTAGAGATGGAAGTTTAGAAACTGAACTTATCTATATAGATATAGTATTTAAAGCCCTGGGAATAAATAACCTAGGAAGAAAGTGGAGAATAAGAAAAAAAGGGACCTGATGCAGAGTTCTAAAGTCTCCCATATTTGTATGTCCAGTGCTAACCTCCTTCTTCCATGAGTTCCAAATACCTTACATAAACCTGATATGGCCCCAAATGATTCCATCGACTTCCTCTTCAAAACTGGTCCTCCTTCTGTATTCATCAGTCAATTCAATCTCCAGTACCATTCCCCACCTTTCCATCCCCATGACAGTTACTTTAGGTCATCAACCTCATCATCTTATGCCTGGATGACTATAGTAGTTTCTTAGCTGACATCTCTGCCTCTAGTATTTCCCCCCAACTGTGGCTGCCAGTAGGGTCCTTCTAAAATGCCCAATCATGGTATTTCCCTACTTAAAACCTTTTGATGATTTCCCATTGTTCAAGATAAAGTAAAAATTCTTAAACTTAATGTATAAGGTCTTTTAAGATCTGTTTCCTGCTGACATTTTCAACCTTATCTTCCATTTACTCCCTCTCCCTTACATCCTAGGCATACCAATTGATCAACTGCCTTTAGTTCTCTGGACACATCATTCTTATTTATTTCTACAAACATGTACCTACCTGCAATGCACCCCACCACTAACTCTTCTCCAGCTCTATGAAAAGTTTTCAGATTGCCCTCCAAACCAACTTGATCTCTTCTTTCTTGATGTCCCCTCAGTATCCTGAGCATGCTTCCATCTTTATTGTCTATATCTTATTATATTTCTATGTCCATGTAGCTCTCTCCCTCTACTAGCCAATAAGCTTAATGAGGGCAGGGATGGTACTTACTTGTTTTACCAGCACTTAATATGGTGCCGAGCATATAGTTAATCACATCAGCCAATATTTATCAAATGCTTATTATTAGTGCTAAGTAATTTGATAAGTGCTTTACATGCACTGATTCATTTAATCTTTAAAAAATTTTTATTGGAGTATAGTTGATTTACAATAATGTGTTAGTTTCAGGTGTACAGCAAGTGAATCAATTATACATAGATATATATCCACTCTTTTTTAGATTCTTTTCCCATTTAGGCCACTACAGAGTATTGTGTAGAGTTCCTTATTGTGTAGGTTCTTATTAGTTATCTATTTTATATATGGTAGTGTATGGCGCTTCCCAGGTGGCTCAGTGATAATCAGTCTGCCAATGCAGGAGTCTTGGGTTCGATCCCTAGGTCAGGAAGCTCCCCTGGAGAAGGAAATGGCAACCCACTCCAGCATTCTTGCCTGGAGAATTCCATGGAGATTTCAAAAGGAGCTTGGTGGCCTATAGTTCATGGGGTCACAAAAGAGTCAGACATGACTGAGTGAATGAGCACGCACATACGCCACTCCAGTTTCCTGCTAGTAACCATAATTTTCTTTTCTACATCTGTGACTCTATTTGTTTTGCAAATAAGTTCATTTGTGCCACTTTTTAAGATTCCATGTATAAGTATTATCATATGATATTTGTCTTTCTCCGACTTACTTCATTCAGTATGACAATCTCTAGGCCCATTCATGTTGCTGCAAATGGCATTATTTCACTCTTTTTATGGTGGAGCAATATTCCATTGTATGATTCATTTAATATATACAACAATCCTATGAGGCAGGTACTATTACTATGCTCAACTGAGAAGTAGGAAATAGACACAGAGAGGTTAAGTAACTTTGTCCAAGTCACACAGCTAGTAAGTAATGGATACAAGCCCAGTCAGTCTAGCTCCGATGTCTGTGCTTGTAATCACTAGTCCCTCAGCAAATAAATGCCTGTTCAATGAATGGAAAATTGGAAACGTGGGACATGCGATTTTTTTTTCATGTTATTATTCTGACCTTGACAATTTCATCTTTTCTTTCATTAAAAAACTTCATTTCATTCAGAGCTCAGACTCAATAAAGCTACAAAATCAAATAACAGATCCTGTGCTATGGAGCTCAAGGGAGCCAATAAGGGCAAATGTCATTATCCTCACACCTCCAGGCACTTAGCAAGTCAGGTTGATTTATTGATGTTCAATGACTAGGGCCAAAGCACAGAAAAATAAGATAGGTCTAAACATCATACCATCTTAACATCAAAACATCCTGACAGTAACCATTTACTGAGCACCTCACAGATGTCAGGCACTTTGCTGAGAGTTTTACATGAATTACCTCATTCAATCTTTCCAACAGCCTTCTGTGGTTTCTGCACTGTTAGACTCTCCATCTTACAGATGAGAAAATAGGCTCAAAGAGGTTGGGTAACTTCTGCAAGGTTGCAAAGTTAGTAAATGGCAAACCAGGATTTACACCAGGGCTGTCAGCTGTAGTTGGTACTTTAAAGCTCTGCAGTGGACTGCCCACTTGCCTGAGTCAACTGTGACTCTAGGGCTGCGCTGCCCCCACTGGACAAACACTAACCACATGCAGCTAGGTCAATTTATGTCTTTATTTTTCAAATTTTATTGAGGTATAGTTTATTTACAATATTGTGTTAATTTCTGATGTACAGCAGAGTCATTTATACATACATTATACACACACACGCATACATATACACACATTCTTTTTCATATTCTTTTCTATGATGGTTTATCACAGGATATTGAATATAGTTCCCTGTGCTCTACAGTGGGACCTTATTGTTTATCCATCCTATATACAATAGTTTGCATCTGCTAATCCCAAACTCCCAATCCTTCTCTCCCCCACTCCCTTTCCCCGTTGGTAAGCATAAGTTTGCTTTCTATGTCCGTGGGTCTATTTTGTAAATAAATCCATTTGTGTCATATTTTAGATTTCACATATAAGTGGTATCATATGGTATTTGTCTTTGCGATTTACTTCACTTAGTGTAACAATCTCCTGATTCATTCAATTGCTGCATATGACATTATTTCCTTCTTTTTATGGTTGTGTAATATCCCACTGTATATATACACCAAATCTTTATCCATTCCTCTGTTAATGGACATTTAGGTTTATTCCCATGTCTTGGCTTTTGTGAATAGTGCTACTACAAATATAGGGGTGCATGTTATCCTTTCAGATTAGAGTTTTGTCTGGATATATGCCCAGGAGTGAGATTGCTGGATCATATGGTAATTCTATTTTTAGTCTTCTGAGGAACTGCCATACTGTTTTCCATAGTGGCTGTACTAACCTATACTTTCATCAACAGTGTAGGAGGGTTAGCTTTTCTTTATACCCTCTCCAACATTTATTAGACTTTTTAATTATGGCCATTCTGACTGGTGTGAGGTGACACCTCACTGTAGTTTTGATTTGCGTTTCCCTAATAACTAGTGATGATGAGCATCTTTTCATGTAGGTCAATTTAATTAAAATTAACTACAACTAAAAATTCAGTTCCTCAGTCACACCAGTCACATTTTATGTGCTCAAAAGCCACATGTGGCTATTGACCACCATATTAGAGAGCACAAAGAAACACTGCCCTCATTACAGAAGGTTTCCCAGGTCAGTGAGGCACCGAAGTGTGCTGCCTATGACAAGATAGGCTCTGCAAGCTTCTTCTAAGTGTTGTGTCCTCCTCTCTACCCTGCCAATCTGGCTCTTCTCACTTCATAGTCTTGAGGAAACTCTGAGGCATCCTTTAAGGTAATAACTTCCATTATCGTCCCTTCCATCATTCACCTCTTCAGTAACATCACCCTTTCTATCCACTGCCCACAGTTCATCCTTGTGCCCATCCCAGTTGCCCCCTCCCCTCTCCAGTCCTGGGGAGACAGAGGTCCTGTTGTTATTCATTCTCATTCTGCCTCCAATCAACCCAGATGGTTGGGCGGAGGGACAGACACTTCACAGCCACAAGTAGGAAAGGTCTCCCAAAAGCACAGATCCCCCAACTGTTGTCTGCAATTATGCCCTGTCTCCTCACCTGCTGCTGGCTAAGCTCTCCAGGGGGAGGGCTCACCCCACCCCTGGCCCAGCTGGCTGCAGAGGTGCAGGCTCCTGTGGCCACCATGACACTAATATGATTTTGGAGCTTGTGAAAAAGACCTGCAATCTTTTTCAAACCACCTGTTACCCAATGTCAACGAAATCTGAAATGATGCTAGAAGACAGGCTGGTTGTATATAATCTGCTCTGCACACAGGGACGAGTTGGGAAGAAAGGAGACAAAGCAGCCAGGGATAGAGGAGCTAAATAAGATCCATTTGATTACCTACGGTCATGGAGAATAGACATGGCAGCTTATTAAAGCCCCTCGATAATCCCAAGGCACTCTGGAATTCATTATATGACATAGCCATACCCTTACCTCTGAACCCCAGCAAACTTATCCACCTAATTAACTTTCCTCAGACAGATGTTAAAATGGGCATATATTTTCCAAGCTGATTATAACTGATGGCTAGAGGAAGTGGGCAATGGCATGCAGACTGGGAAGTGTAAAGAAAGCTTAAACTGATCAATTCGCCACTGAAAATCTCAATGGAGAGTACTGCAGAGTCACCTGCGTACACTGTCCAAAGAAGGATTCTGCCTGTCAAGGCAACTACAGAGTTGAGACACCTGAGACACTATTCAGAGGCCAATGCCAAAGATGTAGGAAAGAGTCAAGCTGGATGTCTCTTAGTTCATCATGCCACCAGTCACAAAATCAGAGACACCCTGCAGATCTCCAACAAAAGGTTCTCATGCAGAAGCAACCTCACTCCAGCACACGGCACTTAACAGTGGGGGCTGTACTAGGGAAAAAAAGGGTGGGGGGACTTCCCTGGTGGTTCATTGGTTAAGAATCTGCCTTGCAATGCAGGGGACATAGGTTCAATCCCTGGTTGAGGAACTAAGATCCCGCATGCTATGGGGCAACTAAGCCCATGCACCACAACTTGCATGGCAAGGGAAGATCTCAAATGACACAGTGGAGATCTCATGCAGCACAGCTAAGACCCGACACAGCTCAAAAAATAAATATTAAAAAAAAAAAAAGAAAGGAAGGAAAGGTGGGCAGGCTCTGTCCCCATCCCTGTGATATGTAGGCCATGCTGCCTCTGAAAATACAGCGGTAACATGGGGACAGTAAGCAACACTCAGGGTTTTGCTCCAGTCAAGCTTGAAGTGGACAGAGCAGAGTGATAATGGAGCAGGGAAAGGATGAGGGGCCAGAAGACAGAGTCACCATTCCTGAGAGCAAGAGTTCTCGCGAGACATTTATTGGTTTCTGTCTTCCCTCTGAAGGGGAGAAAGTAGGTCAACACACTCAAAGAACTGTGACCAGGAACAGTGGGACTGAGAGGGAGCTGCTGGCTGAGCCCTGCCAAGATGAAGCGGTGAGAGACACGCCTTTCGTTTTCAGGCACTTGGCTGAGGTCACTCTTGGCCTTGGGAAAAACTTGGGCTGTGGAGCCCTTGGTGTGTATTCTCTGCAGACCCTCGGACTTGGGTGCAAGAGGAGCCTCATATTTTAAAACTGATATCTAAATGGTTGGCTGGCATGAGCTGGCAGGCACAGAATGTTTATAAGCAAACTGCCTGCTTTGGCTTTCAGTCAAGGTGGACAAGGCTCGGGGCAGCTCGGCTAAATATAGACAGCACAGGGGGCACAGGAAGCCAAAGAGCTCAGTTTCATGCCCAGGTCTCTTGGCTAACCTGGGGCAGACTCCCAGAATGTCTTTCTTTCATGGACCGATCTGTTCTTTGTAAGGCAGGAGCACTGAGTAAGTTTTCCCAGGTCTAGAGAAAGGTGGGGGGATGGTGGGTGTCACGCTGAGTCTGTTGCATTTTCTGACCTCATCTTCCCTTTAAAGATCCCAGTTTAGGGAAAAGACCAGTTGTGATCAGGAGGAAGGTGGAGTAGCAGATACATGCATGGAAATAGGACAAAGTGGTGATGACCCACTGGCAGCCACATGAAGCCCCCTGAACAAGGTTGCTGGTTAGTTCGAGCCAGAAGGAGGCTGCCTGAGCCCTGGTCTAAGGGTAGACGTGGTAGAGAAGCATATCAGAGGTGCCAAGTTAGAACTCCTGTTACATAGGGCACAGCTACAAGGCAAGCAGTGTGAGACACAGGAATTCAGGGAGGCAATTTTAGTAGGAAATTAAAAAAGCAGGCCGTTCCTGCCCTTTGTCCCTGCCCATATGCGATTCCTTTCCTCAGAAAGACTACTTGTACAGAAGCAAAGAACCCAGACCAAGGGGGCTGCCTGTCCAGTCCAGTGAAAGTGTTCTCAGGAAAAGTGTGGACTAGCCATGGAGCTGGGGAGGCCAAACCTCAGGGAAATCTTCAGTATTTCCTGTCCCAAGGCCCTTGGGCCTACCTTTGCTCCTAGACACTTCTGCCAGAAGTCAGTACATCCTTGGGTGGCAGGAATACCTGGGAGAAGCTGCTATTTTTTTCTGATTGTAAAATTGATAAGTGATGGCTGTATAAAATTAAAGAGTATAAAAGAAAATTTAAAGTAGAAAAAAAATTACTATAATCCTATCACTTAAAGATTACTACTATTAACAGTCTTTATGTAAATTTGGAGTATTCAGGCCTGGATGCAAGCTCTGGCTCTACTGCTAATTACAGTGTGACTTTGGACAAGTTCTGAACCTCAGTTTTCTTATCTGCAAAATGTGAATAATCATAGTACTCACCTCAAAGCACTGCTGCAGCGATACAAGAATTCATTTAAAGAGGTATAGTCATCCCTGGCAAATAGTAAGTGATTAATAAATCCTGGCCACCACCATCATCATTCTATGTGCCAATATTCAAAACCATCCATACTGATGGCTGCATAATATTCCATCATGTGATGATACTATCTCCTGAGTGTTAAACATCTCTGTTGTTTCCAAGATTTCAGTATTACAAAACTGTTGCAAGGCACATTTTTGCATGTAATCTCTGATCATTTCCTTCACATAAATCTCCTAGAATTGAGCTTATTGGGAAAAAGAATATGAACATTTTCAGGCCCTTGTTCCAGACTACAAGCTGGGTTTCTAGAAAGATTGTATTCATTTACATTTCTACCAGCAGGGCCTATAAGTACCTATATCTTCATACTTTTCGCCAACAGTGAGTAATACCATTTTTGAAAAGTCTCTGCCAATTTGATAAGGGAAATGATGTTTTGTTTTCATTTGTAAGACTCTGACTATAAGCGATGATACATATTTTAAACTCTCTGTTAAACTCATACAGGAACTCACGTGTTCCCAGAGACAAAATCCATAAGGAAGTCTTCAGGGATCCTGAAAATGAAAACACACAAGGGATCTGCATTAAAATAATTTACACTTGAACAGTTGATATACATATTTGTAATCACTTTAAATTATAAAGTATAACATATAAAACACTGCACATCTTAGTAGAGCATTAAAAAGTCAATACCTTCTTATTCTCATCTAGGTCAAGAAATAGAACCTTGCCAGCTACCTCAGAAACCTGATATAGATCCCATCCCAATCCTTCTTTGTGTTCTTTTAGTTTTCTTTTTTAATTTGTACCCAAGTTGCAACCTTAAGCACTAAACTTTAGTTTTACTTTTTAAAAATATATTTTCTTTTTCTTAGTAACTGACATACTTATAATAAAAGTTACACTGGATTATATCAGCACATAACTGAAGGGAACAAATGCTTTAAAAAAAATGGAGCTTTGATGTTGTCATTTAGTCACAGTGTCCAGCTCTTTGCAACACCCTGGATAGTAGCCCGCCAGGCTCCTCTGTCCATGGGATTTTCCAGGCAAGAATACTGGAGTGGGTACGCCATTACCTACTCCAGTGGATCTTCCCAGATCAGGGATTGAACCTGTGTCTCCTGGGTCTCCTGCACTGGCAGGCAGATTCTTTACCACTGAGCCATCAGGGAAGCCCAAGCAGACGAGTATTTCAGATGAAAGACAATGGTGGTTTGGACCAGACTGGTTGAAAGAATGAGAGGTGGTCACATTTGGGATACACCTCAGAGTTAGAATCAATAGTAATTACAGGGACTTCCCTGGTGGTCCAGTGGCTAAGACTTCAAGCTCCCAATGCAGGGGGCCTGGGTTTGATCCCTTGTCAGGGAACTAGATCCCCCATGCTGCAACTAAGAGTTATGCCGCAACTAAAAATCCCGAGTGCTGCAACTAAGACCTGGCGCACCCAAATAAATAAATAAATATTAAAAAAAAATAGGAATTATGGATCGACTGTGGATGAGGGGGTGAAAGGAAGAGGAGAATCAAGGATGATGCCCAGGTTTGGGGCTCGAGCAATAGAGTGAATGACGCTGACAGTTACTGAGATTGGGGAAGAGTGGTGGCGGGTGGGGGGGTGTTCAAGTTCAGATTTTGACATGTTCACATGCCAGTGTCTAGGGGACTAGAGAAGACAAGTAGATAGGGGTGTGTCTCTGAGTGGAGCTCAAAGAAGAGGCCAGGTCTTGTGTAGCCCCACACTGGGCACTCTGAGAGGGGACACGAACTGTATCAGACACAGTTTGGAAGGAAGAGTTAATACAGAAGGTCTCGTGGATCAGTCCTTGTATGTCTCCAAGGGACCCTGGCATCATAACTGACCCCTGACCTATACCCCTGGGACAATGGCCCTCAGCAGGTTCTTTATGTCTCTGATTGACCATGCTGTCCAGAGAAATGGTGTGTGTTGTACCAGCTCAGGAGGTCCTCTCAGGAGTGTTTAAGAAGAGTTATGATGTACCTGGCTTTAAGTAAGTTTCATTTGAGTCTTAAGTTTTGTCTCATAAATGCCTCAGACCTGAAGACTTGGTGGACTTCCCTGGGCACAGACATGTCATGAGTGTCCCTGTAGTTTGCTGTGAGTTGTTCCTGTGTGGCCCTGGGTAGGGAAAAATTCAGAAGGTTATCCCCGAGCAATGTGTGTATTTTTCCTGCTGCCTTCCTCTGTATCCTTTGCTGTAAGACCTCAGCTGCAATTAAAACTTGCTGTTGCATCTTGTGAGTCGTCCTTCTAGTGAATCACCCAACTTGAAGTGGTTGTTGCTGTTCAGTCACTAAGTCATGTCAGATACTTTGCGACCCCATGGACTGCAGCATGCCAGGCTTCTCTGTCCATCACCAACTCCCAGAGCTTGCACAAACTCATGTCCACTGAGTCACGGATACCATTCAACCATCTCATCCTCTGTTGCCCCCTTCTCCTCTTGCCCTCAATCTTTCCCAGCATCAAGGTCTTTTCAAACGAGTCAGCTGTTTGCATCAGGTGGCCAAAGTATTGGAGCTTCAGCTTCAGCATCAGTCCTTCCAATGAACACCCAGG
Source organism: Cervus elaphus (assembly GCF_910594005.1). NCBI lineage: Eukaryota > Metazoa > Chordata > Mammalia > Artiodactyla > Cervidae > Cervus > Cervus elaphus. Next base: position 41,987,595 of record NC_057848.1, on the reverse strand, counting down.
ACTGATCTCCTTTAGGATGGACTGGTTGGATCTCCTTGCTGGCCAAGGGACTCTCAAGAGTCTTCTCCAGCACCACAGTTCAAAAGCATCAATTCTTCAGTGCTCAGCTTTCTTTATAGTTCAACTTTCACGTCCATACCTGACTATTGGAAAAGCCATAGCTTTGACTACACAGACCTTTGTTGACAAAGTAATGTCTCTGCTTTTTAATACACTGTCTAGGTTTGTTATAGCTATTCTTCCAAGCAGCAAGCCTCTTTTAATTTTGTGGCTGCAGTCACCATCTACATTGATTTTGGAGTCCAAGAAAATGAAATCTAACACTATTTCCACATTTTCCCCATCTATTTGCCATTGTGGAGCCCCCAAAATATAGCCTCTGCCCTCAAGGGGCTTCAGTTTTAGCTGGAGAGAAGAAAGGAAGGAATATGAAGCCACTGTGACCCAAGCAGAAAAATATATACAGCACAGTCTGCCGGAGGACAGGGACTACATGTCTGTTCATCTTTGTATCCCCCAAACAGGGCTGGGGAATGGTGAGGTCCTCAGTAAAAGGTTGCTGAACTTCAGGCAAGAGGTGGAACTTGCTGGATGGTGAGGATTTTCAATAAGCTAAGAAGAGAGGAAGGGCATGCCAAATGGAGTAAACAACTTGATGCAGGCCCAAAAGCCAAGAACAGGCAGGGTTTGTTTGTCAAAAGCTGCCCTCTTAGTCTCCCCGCTCCACAATCCCTGGCTCAGTTATCAGACAGTAGGCATTTAATAAAGTCAGCCATTTGTCGGGTATCCACGACCAAGCTTGCTGCTACACCCTCTCCAGCCTTCCCTCACCTTTCTGGGAAGTGCTGAGGATGAGAGGGAAGGGCACAGCCTAGTCCTCCTGCACTGGCTCAAGTCACGTGCAAGAGAGTAAACTGAGGCTAAGATGTCGAGTTCCAAACCTCACTGTGACACGGACAGGTAGCTGGGCTGGTCTGCCTGCTATTCAGTGATAAACTTTCAGATGGGACTACCATATCTGTATTAATCCTGAATTCCACATCAGTTCCAAAATCAAAACTCCCAGAACTCAGGCATCGAGAATACAATCCTGCCATACTCCCTGGCCAGCTTTTGAAAGAAAGAGACTCAGAACTTATTCACCACAAGAGAAACTCAGGTGAAGGGAGATATGGAGATGGAAGAAAAGAGAAGGTATGCTCAACAATGGCCCATTTCTGTCTGTATGAACAGGACAGAGAACAGAAGAGTGAGTGCTTGGACCTTCGAGATCACTGAATGCAACCACTGCCCCTCCCCCTTGGGCAGAGGAGTAAGAGATCTAAGACCCCACAGCTGATCCAGGACCAGAACCCAGCTTTCCCGATTTCCAGTCCAGTGTTTTACCACATTTCAGTGCCCCATTCAGTAGTCCTACTGCCATGAGAATCATCCCCAAAAAGGAGGATGGAGTAAATTGGCCAATTAGCAAGCACCCCTTGGTGAAGTGCATTAAGGGACAGAACAGGGAGGAGGCAAAGGGCTCGGCCAAGGCATCATGCTGGCAAGGGCTAAGGGAGCCACATTTCTGCCTGCTGCATGGGCTCTGCAGCCTCACTCTTCCTGTGCTTTGAGCTGAGGCAATCATGCTCTGTGTCACAGGGTGGGGAGTCAGAGGTGTGAACAAGACTTTTCTGCCAGCAGAGGTGACTGCCCAGACTATTAATCAACCAGCAAAAGGAGGGAGGTGATTGCAGATGATTGGCTTAAAACTCAACATTCAGAAAACGAAGATCATGGCATCTGGTCCCATCACTTCACGACAAATGGATGAAACAATGGAAACAGTGACAGACTTTTTATTTTCGGGGGCTCCAAAATCACTGCAGATGGTCACTGCAGCCATGAAATTAAAAGAGGCTTGCTTCCTTGGAAGAAAGTTATGAACAACCTAGACAGCATATTAAAAAGCAGAGACATTACTTTACCAACAAAGGTCCATCTAGTCAAAGCTATGGTTTTTTCAAGAGTCATGTATGGATGTGAGAGTTGGACTATAAAGAAAGCTGAGCGCCGAAGAATTGATGCTTTTGAACTGTGGTGTTGGAGAAGACTCTTGAGAGTCCCTTGGACTGCGAGAGATCCAACCAGTCAATCCTAAAGGAGATCAGTCCTGAATATTCATTAGAAGGACTGACGCTGAAGCTGAAACTCCAGTACTTTGGCCACCTGATGTGAAGAACTGACTCATTTGAAAAGACCCTGATGCTGGGAAAGATCGAAGGCGGGAGGAGAAGGGGATGACAGAGGATGAGATGGTTGGATGGCATCACCAACCCAATGGGCATGAGTTTGAGTAAGCTCCGGGAGTTGATAATGGACAGGGAAGCCTGGCATGCTGCAGTCCATGAGGTCGCAAAGAGTCAGACACGACCAAGGAACTGAACTGAACTGATCACAGATGCCTCTGACAGCAGCAGAAAGCCCTGGCCCAACCAGTGTCCCTTCCACCCAAGGCCTGCCAGTTCACAGCAGCTGGGCAGAGAGCTCAAGGCCATGAGAATGGGACAGGCTGCCAGAGTGGAGTCTGCACATTAGCCTCTGCACCCTGCCCAGACTTCTGACTCAGAGGTGGTGACAGCGAGGCCGGGCTGGTTCATTGGCACAGTGAACCCAGGCAACAGGCTGGGCAGTGACTTCTTTGAGGCTTGAGGTCACTTCCTGTTTGGTATCCCCAAGCCCTGAGCTGCCCTCCCATGCAGCTCGGGCCTCCGTGCAGGATCACAGGCAGCTCCTAGGCCAATCGCCAAAATGTGAGCAAAAGCCCAGAGGTACCTGAGGGAGCCTCAGATGAAGTCTGAAAAGGGATGCCTCTACTGAGGACCAAATCTGAGAATGAATGAATTTAGGATTCAAATCACATTCTTGCTCAATGCATGAATCACTCTCATAAAACAAGACAATTTCAGTTCTGCTCAGAGCTTCAAATCTCACTATCAAAAAGCATTATATTGTCATTGCAAGAAATAGTTCATAATTCTGGCTTAGGCAAGGTATAGCAGAGTTAGAAATAACTGGATTTGTATAGATAAGCAAATTGTATCCTTTAAACACCAAAATGTTTAAAGATTATCTCTGATGACATGAAATATACATGTATATATTACATGCTTCCCGGAGTTCTTAATTCACTTGAATCTTTTCCCAGCCAGCTCAGGGTAATCAGAATCAACATGCTTTATTTTTGTTGTGCTATTTTGTCAGTATGACTTCCCATCAGTATATCTGAGCTTCTCCCCCTCCCCATCCCCCACTCCAATATCTCTTCCTGTTGCTTTTAATCTGTACCGCTAGAAACCAGATGACAACATTCTTTAGAGCTATGTTGTAAGCAAGGCACTAGAAAAGTCCTGGGGAATAAAGTTGGTGACTCCAGTGCTATCGCTCTGTGTTTGAGGGAGTTTATGTCTATTTTCTTCTTTCTAGGTTTAGAGCAAAATTCCAGAGAACAGAAGTTGCCAGAAGCCTGGCCTGGGGTTAAGTGCTGTGCTACTGGATATCTGCCTGGAATTAGGCCAGGCCTCAAAATCCCCTGTCCCCGCACCAACTCCCTGGCTCAGACAGCTCTGAGTGACAGTAAATTGGGAAGAATAACCAAGAATAAACATGAAGCTGTGCCAGATTCTTCTTTTAGAGAGCAAAGTACCCAACGCAATACTGTAGAGCAATTATCCTTCAATTAAAAACAAATGAATTGAAAAAATAAGAAAGCGAAGTGCCAACAAAGTGGGGGTAACATGGGCTTGGGGAATCTGCTCTAACCTCCAACTGAGGAACATCTCTGCCTTTTCCCCAAAACTGTGGAATGCTGAGGAAATTAAAAAGGTGAAGTCTTGACCTTAGGCAGATCCAGAGAGAAACCAGATGATGTAAAAAAAAAAAAAAAAAATGCACTGATCAATTTTTAAGCCTGTGATACCTTATTGCATTCCAGTCCCAAAGAAAGGCAATGCCAAAGAATGTTCAAACTACCACACAATTGCACTCATCTCACATGCTAGCAAAGTAATGCTCAGAATTTTCCAAGCGAGGCTTCAACAGTACATGAACCGAGAACTTCCAGATGTTCAAGCAGGATGTAGAAAAGGCAGAGGAACCAAAGATCAAATTGCCAACGTCCGTTCAAACATAGAAAAAGCAAGAGAGTTCCAGAAAAACATCTACTTCTGCTTTGTTGAATATGCCAAAGCCTTTGACTGTGTGGATCACAACAAACTGTGGAAAATTCTTCAAGAGATGCAAATACCAGACCACTTGACCTGCCTCCTGAGGAACCTGTATGAAGATCAAGAAGCAACAGTTAGAACCACACATGGAACAACAGGCTGGTTCCAAATTGGGAAAAGAGTACGTCAAGGCTGTATATTGTCACCCTGCTTATTTAACTTATATGCAGAGTATATCATGCAAAATGCCAGGCTGGATGAAGCCCAAGCTGGAATCAAGATTTATGGGAGAAATATCAATAACCTCAGATATGCAGATGACACCACCCTTATGGCAGAAAGCAAAGAGGAACTGAGGCGCCTCTTGATAAAAGTGAAAGAGGAGAGTGAAAAAGTTGGCTTAAAACTCAACATTAAAAAAATGAAGATCATGGCATCTGGTCCCATCACTTCATGGCAAATAGATGAGAAACAATGGAAACAGTGAGAGACCTTCTTTTCTTGGGCCTGAAAATCACTGCAGATGTTGACTGCAGCCATGAAACTTAAAGATGCTTGCTCCTTGGAAGAAAAGCTATGACCAACGTAGACATTATATTAAAAAGCAGAGACATTACTTTGCCAACAAAGGTCTATCTAGTCAAAGCTATGGCTTTCCTAGTAGTCATGTATGGATGTGCGAATTGGACCATAAAGAAAGCTGAGAGCCAAAGAATTGATGCTTTTGCACTGTGGTGTTGGAGAAGACTCCTGAGAGTCCCTTGGACTGCAAGGAGATCAAACCAGTCAATCCTAAAGGAAATCAGTCTTGAATATTCACTGGAAGCACTGATGCTGAAGCTGAAGCTCTAATACTTTGGCCACCTGATGTGAAGAACTGATTCACTGGAAAAGACCCTGATGCTGGGAAAGATTGATGGCAGGAGGAGAAGGGGACGACAGAGGATGAGTTGGTTGGATGGCATCACTGACTCGATAGACATGAGTTTGAGCAGGCTCTGGGAGTTGGTGATGGACAGGGAAGCCTGGCATGCTGCAGTCCATGGGGTCACAAAGAGTCTGAAATGACTGAGCAACTGAACTGAACTGAACTGAACCTTATTGTTAACTGTAAACACTATTTGTAATTCAGGTCTCTGGAACGTTCGCATCTTATACTGTATAGCTGTTACTTTCTATCCATTGAATACCAACCCCTCCCCCCATACCCCCATCCTCCCATCTCCTGGCAACCACCATCCTTACTTTTGACTATTTCAGAGGTCTCATCTAAGAGGAATCTCATGTCATATTTGTCCTTCTGTGACTGACTTACCTCACTTAGCCTAGTCTAGGTCCATTCATGTGTCCAAACTCACCAGATTATATATATTAATTATTTGCAGTTTTTGGCATACAATTATACCTCAGTGAAGCTGGAGAAAAAATAACTCAGCCATGGGCTCTATGTTCAAGCAAAACAAAAAATGCCCTCATCAGAAGGTAAGCAAAGTGATGAAGTTTCTTAACCTGCCTCTTGAGAAACTGTATGCAGGTCAGGAAGCAACAGTTAGAACTGGACATGGAACAACAGACTGGTTCCAAATAGGAAAAGGAGTATGTCAAGGCTGTATATTGTCACCCTACTTATTTAATTTATATGCAGAGTACATCATGAGAAACACTGGACTGGATGAAGCACAATCTGGACTCAAGATTGCCAGGAGAAATATCAATAAACTCAGATATGCAGATGACACCACCCTTATGGCAGAAAGTGAAGAAGAAATAAAGAGCCTCTTGATGAAAGTGAAAGAGGAGAATGAAAAAGTTGGCTTAAAGCTCAACATTCAGACAACTAAGATCATGGCATCTGGTCCCATCACTTCATGGCAAATAGATGGGGAAACAGTGGAAACAGTGGCTGACTTTATTTTTGGGGGCTCCAAAATCACTGCAGATGGCCACCTGATGCAAAGAGCTGACTCATTGGAAAAGACCCTGATGCTGGGAAAGATTGAGGGCAGGAGGAGAAGGGGACGAGGGGACGACAGAGGATGAGATGGTTGGATGGCATCACCAACTCAATGGACATGAGTTTGGGTAAACTCCGGGAGTTGGTGATGGACAGGGAGGCCTGGCATGCTGCGGTCCATGGGGTCGCGAAGAGTCGGACACGACTGAGCGACTGAACTGAATTGAACTGAACTGAACTACAGCAATACTTGAGATCTTTGATGTCATTCTTTAAAATCATGACAAAAAAGCAACTCATGCAATTTATAATGCAATACCAATGGCCATCATGTGTTTCATACTTTTACAATTTAGAAACCATTTCACACTTGACACTTCATTTGATAAGCTGCCGAGAAGGCCATTCTCCCTTGCACCCTCAGCCATCACTTGTTACTTTAAGAAGCAACACTTGAAATTTTCTACTGTCTATAATATTATTGACAGCTAAATTCCCACTCTGTCCACATCTTCTGTAGAAAAGGATGACCACAGAATTCTGCTGGGAGAGCTGGGTCAGGCCCCAAAGACTCAGCTACGCACAAAATATGAAAGGAGAAAAAAAAATATGAAAGGAGGATCGCCTAGATGCTGGGGTCCCTATCTTCTGGGGGCCTCTAAATCCAGAGTCCTGCCTCTGCCAGAACATTAACCCACACATGATGGAAAGCAGTCTCCCTCAGCCTGTCCTAGCATCATTTTTAGCTTACAATGGAGGGAATAATGCAGAATCCATAGGCTAGCAGTTCCTTACTTTGGCCTGGACATCAAACAACAATCAAGATGATGACAATGGAAAAGTTATCACCTCTGCACCTTGATTTGACCATTCTTGAGAGAGAAGGAAGGGACTTCCATGGTGGTCCAGTGGCTAAGACTCTGTATTCCAAATGTAGGGGGCCAAGGTTTGATCCCTGGTCAGGGAACTAGATCCCACATGCTTCGTCTAAGAGTTCACATGCCATAAATAATGATCCCACATCCAGCATGCTGCAGTGAAGATCAAAGATCCCACAAGCCTTAACTAAGACCCCACAAGGATAAATAGACAGTCTTAGCATTTAATGGTGCTATGTTCATTGAACATAGTACTAAACACATTTTAAAAAAAACTAACAACAAAAAGAAAGAAGGGATAAAATGTGCCCCTACCTAGTTCCCAGATAAAGATGATAAACACAGTACTACAATGGACTATTTTAGTTTTTAAGGTGAATTACTTTGAAGTCCTTAGAAAGATCACGTAAGTCTGTGAGATTCTAACTGGCTCAAAGTTAAATATCTTTAATCACTTAAAAGTTTTACTAGAATTCATACACAACATCTCAAACTGAAGACATAGCAAAGAGAAGAAGGCTTAGGTTTCAATGTTGGGAAGGGGGAGAAAACTTAGTGAGGAGAGTGCCAATCAACAGCAGGAATATGAAATACGAAGAGGAAGACATGAAAATGTCAAAGTGAAGAATTAAAATTTTGTTACTGGGAAAGAAAGAGGAGAATATAAACAACAACCATTGAATGATGTTTTCCCATAAAGAAAACACAAAGAAAATTTTAAAAGTGGTTCAATCTGGAATAACTGTGAAACAATGAAAAACATATTATAAAGGACATAACGCTCATATGTATGAAATACATTTAAATGGTAGACTCTAGCCCAGGTGAGTGCTGTATCTGGTCTGAGAAATCTTTTAACCATAATGAGCTTGGCAGTGACTCTAGAAGGTAAGGGGATGTGATTCGTATCTAAGAACTATTTGGGCGAGTCTCGCCCAGATTCAAACTAATAGGACCCACACAGAATATCACAACGAAGCCAAAGGAGAGAAAGGAAAAACTCATCATCATGACTCTCTTTCAGATACAGCCATGCCAACCCCTGCCTCGTTACATTGCTGCCCCTCCTACCCTTCGAGGCCAACCAGGTCATCAGCTACCCAGCTACCCTGTGGATAACTTACTTACATCAGGTCTAGGGCTCATCCTGCAGAGAGATACACATGCCAGAAACAAGGAAGATGGGCTGCAACTCTGGCAGATGTACACTCCTTGGATTGGTCTACACTGACCCCAGCCACGCCTCTCCTTTGGAAGACACTAAAGGCAGGAAGAGTCGATTATTTCCTTAGTTTGCTTGCACCTGAGATTCCAAGGGAAAACAACAAGAAAAGAAGCAAACTGTTCCAAGGGCTGGGCACCCAAAGTCACCAAATACCACAGGATTGATTTTTACACACACACACACACACACACACACACACACACACACACACTAATATACTCTAGTGGTTATGGTTCAGCTACACAAGATAAGTCAGGTCAGGAGCAGCCAACCACCTTTTAGCTCTCAGGTCCCTTCTGGGAATTTGGTCTTAACTTCTGGAGAGAAATCTGGAAACGGCTCCACTGGTCATCCTCCTCCTGGGAGAAGGGCAACCATAACTACAGAGAACTCAGCATTGGGAGGGGAGTAAGGCCCCTCTCTCAGTGATACTCATGGACACTGGGGAACTCTGCTCCTTCAATCTCGTCAGGGGGTTTGCTGTAGATTAATTTATGGTGCCTCAACTCTGGGGCCTGAGGACCATTAGAGACAGGGACTGCCTGCCCAACTTTGTGAGAACTTCAGAAAGAGCAGCTCTTCCACTTTCTCACTTAACACTCCCATAGCTCCAGTCAGACCTGGAACCTGGGACCAGAGTGATGAAGGTGTCTGAGCTGGGAGCCATTCTTACATTCACACGAGTGTGAGTCTTAAGACAGAAGCAGAAGGAGGATGTGAGCTTCGCGGTGAACAATGAGGGAGGACAAGGAAAAGGACTGCAGCTGACAAACAGGTAAGCACTGCCTGTCCTGTGTCCTCTCGTTAGCTAAAACTAGCGCTGTCTGTCAGGTTGGAGAGCTGGTTTGGTGTCTGCAGAATTAGGAAATCAACATCACTCATACATTCCCTGAGAGTGGGATGTGAAGCTAAGGGTCAGTTGGTCCCCAGAGGATATCGGAGAGACTCTCCACAGCCACCAGATAGACCAGGTATGCTTCTACATGACCCTGGCACTAGACTGGGAAAGGTGATGAGTTCCTGCCACTGAAATATGTGCAGAAGTGATGTGTCAATGGCAAGGTGAGGCAGTTAAGGCCTGTGGGCTTCCAGCTGTCTTTTCCTCTGCCACAGTGCCCTTGGAGGTCATGTGTGCCAGATGGCACTACTACAAGATTAAAGAGAGCCAACCAGTCTGCATCAAATCTTATTTATGTGAGCAACATATGTGTTGCTTATTTGTTATTGCATCAAAGTCTGGTGCTTCCCAGGTGGCTCAGCGGTAAAGAGTCCGCCTGCCAATGCAGGAGATGCAGGAGATTCGGGTTTGATCCCCAGATTGGGAAGATCCCCTGGAGCAGGGCATGACCACCCACTCCAGTATTCTTGCTTGGAGAATCCCATGGATAGAGGAGCCTGGTGGGCTACACTCCATGGGGTTGCAAAGAGTCAGATATGACTGAACAACTAAGCACGGGTCCCTGCAGAATCTAGCTTATCCTGACTAATACAGGAGCCAAAGCAGTGGGCCATCCCCGATGCTGGAGACTTCAGTGCACAGAATTAACCTAGTCACACTCATAAACTCTATGAGGATGACTGTTTCTCACATGCTTTCCAAGGCTTTCTTCAGCAAAACCTGTCTCTGAGAAGGGAGGGTTCATCCTGAAACAGTAACTTCAAGTGTAAAGGCCGCCTCTCTCAAGACATGTGTCTTCAAAATATCATAAAGCATCTACAACTCGTTCAATAGCTCATGAAACCTCTGCCCAGGCACCTATAACCTCCTGCTGTCTCCCATTGTACTAATATGACCAGACACAAACGCTGGCTTATAGCCTCTATAAACACAACATCCTCATAAATTCAGGTTCCCATAAAAATCAAACAAGAGAAAAGTGAAAAAAAGAGCCACGACTAAGTTTTCCTCTATCAAGACCATCGCAGTTTCTTGAGAGCCTTGGCTCAGTCTCCTAAAGTTTAGAACAGGAGAAAGAAGAACTTCCCTCATTCACTGTCTCTAAAATGTCTGGATCTTTCTCAGGGAACCAGTAAGGCCAGCAGGAGATAGGAGGTACATGCTTTAACGTTTGAACCAAAAGGACTGGGGACAATTTGGGCTGGGTGCTCTTCAAAGTCCTACCTTTCAGAGCATCTACCTACTGAGATGCCAGGGACCCTGTATATGACTGTCTGTTGCAAATGACCACAGTGTGTCTTTAAAAACATGTCTTTCAAAGGCAGGTCACGTTATCAGTGTGAGTTGGAGAAATTACACACACATCTATTTTTCTGGGGCTGGGACTTGATGGAAATGTTCAACCCCTAAGAAGAAGGCCTGTCTGGTGATTAGAGGTTGCAGGAAAGCCATGGCTTGGGTTCATACTTTGCACTGGAATCTGCTTCTGGCAAGAGGAGACAGAGAAGCCCTTACTCCCTGACCCAGAAGGCCTCTTCTGAGCATTGCCCAACGTTCCTGTTATACAACATGCAAAATAAATAACCAACCTTAAAAGTCAGGCAGCCAAAGCTCTACTTAATAATAAGCCCTTTTATAAGCTGCTTATCACTTGCCAAAATCAGCTCTAGAGGAACACCAGGAACTCTGAATTCTATTGTTCTTATGAACTACTCGGGGAATATAGACAAGCGTCACTGGCTTTATTGGTTTTCTAAGAGACAAAAGACCAACATTTTCATCTACCCCTACCCTGTCTTTGATCTCAAAAATGTTACTATAGCCCCATCCCACCATCTTGGAGAGGTCTCTATGAGAGGTGTGAGTGAGAAAAGGGTCCTGGCCTTTTCTTAGAAAACATGCCTCTCTCTCTGCTTTGCCTGTCACCTGATGGTGGGGGTGACAAAGGGAAGAGAGTGCCAACCTTTTCAGAAAATCCACTGGGAGGGAGGGGGAGGGCAGGACAGAGGCCCGTGGAATGTACTCCTCTGCCCGTGACGGCTCTCTGGCTTAACGACAAAAGGAAAGAGGAGTTTTGCTCAAGGAAAACTGTTCAAAACCATTTTTGGTGCACTTAGGTTGGCCTGACGATGCGTTGTTGTTGGCCCAGAACAGTTTCTCTTGGTTTCAAAATAGAGGGTGGGACCTCTCATGAAGGGGTCTTATTCAGGAAATCGATGGGAGACGTCTGTTCTAAAACTCATTTCCAATGAACCACAAAAAGGATTTTGACACCTATTTGACATTCTTATTCCAGGATCCGCAACCCACAGATTCAAAGCTCAGGATGTACCTGCTCCAAAAAGCCTTGCATGATTGCTCAGTTGCTCAGTCATGTCTGACTCTTTGCTACCCTATGGACTGCAGCCCACTAGGCTCCTCCGTCCATGGGATTCTCCAGGCAAGAATACTGGAGTTTGTTGCCATTTCCTACTCCAGAGGATCTTCCCGACCCAGGGATGATATCCACGTCTCCTGCATCTCATGCATTGCTGGCAGATTCTGTACCACTGAACCACCAGGGAAAACCCTAAAAAAACCTTATGACCCTCCCTTTTCCCCTCACTGGTCCCTCTCAAAAAGTTGCTCCCTTCTTCTGCTAGGCTGTATACCTACTGACTTGCTGCCTTCCCTAGCAGAGGGGTTTTCTTAGAGCAGGAACCAAGCCTTATTCATTTCTGCAATTCTACTGTCTAACACAGTCCATAGAACATCAGAGGTGTGTATTAAGTCACTTAATTAATAAGATTAGAAATAGATATAGTTAACATTTGAATGTTCAGTAACTGTTTAACTTCCTATATTTTTTTCTCATTTTCCAGATGAGGAATCTGAGGCAATAGAGGCTAACAAGCTAGTAAGTGACTAAGCAACAACACAGACCAGGGCATCAGGTTCTAGAACCTTCATTTTTAACCACTACACAGAGTGGTACACAGCAATAAATAAGTGAGCTAAGGAAAGGGCCATACACATATGAAACTGTTAAACACGAACTTGAATCTGATTTATAAACCTCTTGAGTCACGCAAATATGTATTAAGCACCTAGCACTCTGTGCCAATCCCAGTGCTAACAAAAGGGCATGGTCTTATTCCTCAAGGAGAAGAGAGACAAATAACAAAAGCTTATACTGCTGTACACCTAAAAGTACCACCACATTGTAAATCAACTCTACTCCCATAAAAATATTTTTTAAAGCTTACTGAGCACTTACTACACGCTGGGCACTGTTTTAAGTACTTCACATGTATTAACTTCTTTCTTCTTACTACTATTCTATTCAGATGAAACAGAGGAGAAACTGAGGCACAAGGAGATGCAGCCAGGACTTCCCTGGTGGTCCAGTGGCTAAGACTCAACGCTCCCAATGCAGGGGGCCTGAGTTCAATCTCTGGTCAGGAAACTAGATCCCACATGCCGCAACTAAAGATCTCGTGCTGCAACTAAGACTTGGTACAGCCAAATATACACACACACACACACTATATTATAATGTATATATATATATTTATATATATTGTACATATAAACCCAAGCATCCTTGCTCCAAAGCCTGTGTTCTTATCCACTGTACTCTGCCATCTCTTCCATTCACAGCCACACACACCTCAGTGTTACAGATGTGAGAAGAGAGAGAGAGAAAAAGTGGTCTGGAAACTCAGGGAAGGAAATGATGCATTTTGCCTGAGATGGGGCTCACAGAAGGTTCTGCAGAACAAGTGACACTTGAGCTGGACCTTGAAGACATGAGACTGGGAAACAAGTTCAAATACAAAAAAAGAACATGGTGACTGGTGATCAGTGAAACTTGTATGTGTTCTCAAAGCCATCACTCCTAGTATACACAGCTAAGAAGTGAGCCCAGCTAGACACGGGGTTCTGCTGCCAAGTCCACTTCTGGCCAAGGAATAAGGACATCATTAGTGGTCAGTTCAGTCGCTCAGTCGTGTCTGACTCGTTGTGACCTCACAGACTGCAGCATGCCAGGCTTCCCTGTCCATCACCAACTCCCGGAGCCTACTCAAACTCACGTCCATCAAGTCAATGATGCCATCCAACCATCTCATCCTCTGTCGTCCCCTTCTCCTCTCGCCTTCAATCTTTCCCAGCATCATGGTCTTTTCCTGATGAGTTGGTTCTTCGCATCAGGTGGCCAAAGTATTGGAGTTTCAGTTTCAGCATCAGTCCTTCCAATGAATATTCAGGACTGATCTCCTTTAGGATTGACTGGTTGGATCTCTCGCAGTCCAAGGGACTCTCAAGAGTCTTCTCTAACACCACAGTTCAAAAGCATCAATTCTTCGGTGCTCAGCTTTCTTTATAGTTCAACTCTCACATCCATACATGACTACTGGAAAAACCATAGCTTTGACTAGGTGGACCTTTGTTGGTAAAGTAATGTCTCTGCTTTTTAATATGCTGTCTAGATTGGTCATAGCTTTTCTTCCAAAGAGCAAGCGTCTTTTAATTTCATGGCTGCAGTCACCATCTGCAGTGATTTTGGAGCCCATGAAAAGAAAGTCTCTCACTGTTTCCATTGTTTCCCCATCTATTTGCCATGAAGTGATGGGACTGGATGCCATGATCTTAGTTTTCTGAATGTTGAATTTTAAGCCCATTTTTTCACTATCCTCTTTCACTTTCATCAAGAAGCTCTTTGCTCTTTAGTTCTTCTTCGCTTTCTGCCATAATGGTAACATCATCTGTGTATCTGAGGTTATTGCTATTTCTCCCAGCAATCTTGATTCCAGCTTGTGGTTCATCCAGCCTGGCATATTGCATGATGTACTCTGCATATAAGTTAAATAACTAGGGTGACAATATACAGCCTTGAGTACTCCTTTCCCTATTTGGAACCAGTCTGTTGTTCCATGTCCAGTTCTAACTGTTACTTCTTGACCTGCATACAGATTTCTCAGGAGGCAGGTCAGGTGGTCTGGTATTCCCATCTCTTGAAGAATTTTCCACAGTTTTTCGTGATCCACACAGTCAAAGCTATTAGTGGTACTGTGGTACTGTGACCTGAATTTTTATGTCAGTTTTCCTACTTGGTTCACACCCCACCTGGGGTTTTGTCATGTTCACAGCATCTACAAGAATTTATTTTCATCTCCCTTCTGTAAATAATAATAGATAATATTTTGGAGGTAGATGTACAGGCTGTCTTCAGTATAATGGAGGCCAGATCCGCCAAGGTTGGCACAGGAGGCTAGAATCACCCAATAGATCAGGGGGCCAGCTATAGTTCATGACCCCAACTGTTTGCTTCCACACGTGGAGGTACTCTCCCCTTTCCTAACTGTGGAAGTTCTGGGTCCAGTTTTATTAAAGGCTGTCCACGGGTTTCCTTAGAGTTTGTTCCAGTCAAACCTACTGGCAATTTTCCCTCCCTCAACACCTTGCTTCTCTGAGAATTACCAGAAACGTATGTGACTAAGGACTAGTGAACTCCAACGACTGGTGCGTACTCCTGGGGCAAACGTTTCATTATTCCTCCCACCGTGAGTTTATTTTTGTCTGTGGTGTGAGGGTGTGTTCTGACTTCATTGTTCTGCCATGCAGCTGGCCAGCTTTCCCAGCAACACTTGCTGAAGAAACTGTTTTTTCCCCAGCATATTTTCTTGCCTCCTTTGTTGTAGATTAATTGACCATAGGTGTGTGGGTTTATTTCTGGACTCTATTTTCTCCTATTCTGATACTTTCTCTTGACCCTCCCACACACCATACCAGTTACTGCCTCATCTCTCTCCTCTTCTTGACAGCAAAATTCTTCAAAATATTTGTCTATATTCCCCATGTACAATTTTTCTCCTCCCCTTCTTCCTTGGCCCCACTCCCATCAAGCTTTTGTCCACTGAAAAGACTTTTATCCAGGTCACTAGGGGCCTCTATGTTGCGAGAGTCCATCGAATATTCTGGGCTCTCACCTTGCCTGGCCAACCAGAAGCACTTATCACAGTTGATCACTCCCTCTTCCTGGAAGCACCTTCTTCACGAGGCTTTGGGTGCACCACATTCTTCTGGTTTTCCTTCCACCTTACTGGCCACTCCTTGTCAGTCTCCTTTGCCGGTTCCTCATCATCATCCTCCTAATCTCTGGCTGTCAGAGTGCCCCAGGGTAGGGTCCGTGGTCCCCTCCTCTTAACTATCCTCACACCTGGAGATTTCATCCATCTCAGAGCTTGAAATACTATCTAGACATCTGTGACTTCAGAATATTTATCTCCTGCCCTAACCACGCCTGTGAGTGCCATGCTCTTGTACACCACAGCTCACTCATCAACTCCATTTAGATGTCTGACTGGCATCTCAAATTCAACACATCCTCAATTTAACTTCTTTTACACTCCCAACCCTGTTTTCCCCACAGTCTTTACCACTGCAGTTAGTGGTAACTCCATCATTTCGGCTGCTCAGGATGAAAACCTTGGCATTGTCTCAAACAGAAACACTGTGTTATATCACTCCAGAGAGCACCAGCCACATTTTAGACAATGCTATTGGTGTTATGCAACATGGTGACTCTGTTTTCCTTGATTCCTCTTTCACATCCCACATCTGATCTGTCAGCAAATTCAGCAACTTCTCCCAAATTTCACTGTTACCAGTCTGGCCCAAGCTTATCTTCTTATATATAATGTATTATACAGAAAACAATAGTGATCCTTTTAAAACGTGTCAGATCACACCATTCCCACTCAAAACTCCCCAATGCTTCCCATCTCATTTATAGTAAAAATCAAAGTTCTTACAATGGCCTATTAGACCTTGCATTGTTTTCCCCCTTTAGCACTCATCCCCATCTTTGTATATATCTATCTTACCTATTATCTGTTACCTACCTGATTCCACCTCATGAGTTCCATGAGGTCAGAGACTCATTAGATTTTGTTCACAGATGAAGCTCAGCATCTACAATACTTGACAGAAAGTACATGATTAATATATATCTGTAGATGAAATAAATGACTGGGGAGAGGGAAATCTTTACACATGGGCCGGAATCATACCAAAACCCAATATGACAAGTGAAAGGGCATTTGAGTCAACTGGTGCTGGAACCAAATCAAGTCCCAAGTCCCAAGTTCCTACTTCCTATTGTTTGTATTCCCATTGCTTCAATATTTTGCCTGATGAAGTCTCCTTTCTTTTGCCTCTAAAGAAAAAGAAATTGACCTAGATATAGTAAGGAGCTCCCCCTGGTGGAAGTAGTTCCATCAACACTATGGCAAAGAAAATCATAGAAAACAGGCTTTAAGTTACGAAGGAGATTGCTGGAGACAAAGGAAATGACTTTAGTATTTCACAGGAAAAGTCCTCACTAGAAACACAAGAAACTCAAGATTAGATTCCAAGTACACTGGGGAATTTATCAACTTACCTCACTGTTGAACCTCTTTTGTATCTGATGATGAGAAAGAAAATTATTCATTTAAAGTTGAACAACCTAAGTACCTTCCCTCAAGGAATTTAAAATCAGGTAGAGGATATAAGTCATGAATATGAACAAGTACAGAGACTTCCCTGGCAGGGGAACTAAGATCCCACATGCTGTGGCATGGCCCAAAACAAAGCCAAATAAGCACAAAGCAATGAGTATGACTGTAAAACAGTGAATGGGGTCTAAATAAAACAAATAAACTAAGAGCTATGAGAATCCCTTGGACAGCAAGGAGATCAATTTAGTCAATCCTAAAGGAAATCAACCCTGAATATTCATTGGAAGGACTGATGCTCAAGCTGAAGATCTAATACTTTGGCCACCTGATGTGAAGAGCTGACTCACTGGAAAAGACCCTGATGCTGGGGAAGATTGAGGGCAGGACAAGGTGGTGACAGAGGGTGAAATGGTTGGATGGCATCACCGATTCAATGGACATGAACTTTGGCAAACTCCAGGAGATGGTGATGGACAGGGAGGCCTGGCGTGCTGCAGTCCATGGGGTCACAAAGAGTTGGACACGACTTAGCAACTGAACAACAACAAGACTTATGACTTACCTCAGAAAAAGGATTACTTTGGGCTGAGAAAATCCAGGAAGACAACTCGGAGTGGGTGGTTCTTGAACTCAGCCTTGAAAAACAGACAAAATTTTATTGAGTATATTCCAGGTAAAGACCTAAATGTAGGGAAAGGCGCATCACGGGGAAACCCAAACTAACCAATGGGGCTCTGTAAAGGTCACAGTTTGAGTGAGAACACAGAATTCAAACTCTTTCATAAAAAAAGCAGAGAGAGGGTTTCCCTGGTGGCTTGGTGGTAAAGAATCTGCCTGGCAATGCAGGAGACACGGGATCAATCCCTGGTCCAGGAAGATCCTACATGCCATAGAACAGGTAAGCTTGTGCACCACAACTGCTGAGCCTGGGCTCTAGAGCCAAGGAACCACAACTAGTGAAGCCTGCATGCCCTAGAGCCCAAACTCCACAACAAGAGAAGCCACCTCAATGAGAAGCCCACGCACCACAATTAGAGAGTAGCCAGCACCTCACTGCAACTATAGAAAACATTAACTAAGACCCAGCACGGCCATAAATAAATAAATGAAATCATTGAAAAAAAAAAAGATATAGTCCTAAGTTTAAAAAAAGAGCAGAGAGGGATTCTCAAGAGAAAAGTCCTTGTCAGATTTTATCGGAAATGCTTTCAATTTTTCACCATTGAGGATAATGATTGCTGTGGGTTTGTCATATATAGCTTTTATTATGTTGAGGTATGTTCCTTCTATTCCTGCTTTCTGGAGAGTTTTTATCATAAATGGATGTTGAATTTTGTCAAAGGCTTTTTCTGCATCTATTCAGATAATCATATGGTTTTTATCTTTCAATTTGTTAATGTGGTGTATTACACTGATTGATTTGCGGATATTAAAGAATCCTTGCATTCCTGGGATAAAGCCCACTTGGTCAGGATATATGATTTTTTAATATGTTGTTGGATTCTGTTTGCTAGAATTTTGTTAAGGATGTTTGCATCTATGTTCATCAGTGATATTGGCCTGTAGTTTTCTTTTTTTGTGGCATCTTTGTCTGGTTTTGGAATGAAGGTGATGGTGGCCTCATAGAATGAGTTTGGAAGTTTACCTTCTGCAATTTTCTGGAAGAGTTTGAGTACTCTCATCACTACTATTCAACATAGTTTTGGAAGTGTTGGCCACAGCAATCAGAGCAGAAAAAGAAATAAAAGGAATCCAGATAGGAAAAGAAGAAGTGAAACTCTCACTGTTTGCAGATGACATGATCCTCTACATAGAAAACCCTAAAGACTCTACCAGAAAATTACTAGAGCTAATCAACGAATATAGTAAAGTTGCAGGATATAAAATTAACACACAGAAATCCCTTGTATTCCTATACACTAACAATGAGAAAACAGAAAGAGAAATTAAGGAAACAATACCATTCACCACTGCAACAAAAAGAATAAAATACTTAGGAGTATATCTACCTAAAGAAACAAAAGACCTATACATAGAAAACTATAAAACACTGACAAAAGAAATCAAAGAGGACACAAATAGACGGAGAAATATACCGTGTTCATGGATTGGAAGAATCAATATTGTGAAAATGAGGATACTACCCAAAGCAATCTATAGATTCAATGCAATCCCTATCAAGCTACCAATGGTATTTTTCACAGAACTAGAACAAATAATTTCACAATTTGTATGGAAATACAAAAAACCTCAAATAGCCAAAGTAATCTTGAGAAAGAAGAATGGAACTGGAGGAATCAACCTGCCTGACGTCAGACTATACTACAAAGCCACAGTCATCAAGACAGTATGGTACTGGCACAAAGACAGAAATATAGATCAATGGAACAAAATAGAAAGCCCAGAGATAAATCCACATACCTATGGACACTTTATCTTCAACAAAGGAGGCAAGAATAGAAATGGAAAAAAGACAACCTCTTTAACAAGTGGTGCTGGGAAAACTGGTCAACCACTTGTAAAAGAATGAAACTAGAACACTTTCTAACACCATACACAAAAATAAACTCAAAATGGATTAAAGATCTAAATGTAAGACCAGAAACTATAAAACTCCTAGAGGAGAACATAGGCAAAACACTCTCCGACATAATACACAGCAAGATCCTCTATGACCCACCTCCCAGGATATTGGAAATAAAAGCAAAAATAAACAAATGGGACCTAATGAAACTTAAAAGCTTTTGCACAACAAAGGAAACTATAAGCAAGGTGAAAAGACAGCCTTCAGAACGGGAGAAAATAATAGCAAATGAAGAAACAGACAAAGGATTAATCTCAAAAATATACAAGCAACTCCTGCAGCTCAATTCCAGAAAAATAAATGACCCAATCAAAAAATGGGCCAAAGATCTAAACAGACATTAATCCAAAGAAGACTTATAGATGGCTAACAAACACAAGAAAAGATGCTCAACATCACTCATTATCAGAGAAATGCAAATCAAAACCACAACGAGTCCCCACCCCACCACCAGACCCACGTCTGCACTCAAGGGTCATCCACCTTTTGCCCCTGGAGTCCCGGCACAGGTGGGAGAGCAGCGTCGGCCACCAGGGCTCAGTGCTGTGTGCGCCTGTCTCACGCGGCTGTGATGGTCACCTCTAGCAGTGACCTGGTTCCTGGAGGCCACAGACACACACCCCACCCCTCACACTCCACCCCACCCCGGTTTCCAGGCCCAAGTCTTCCTCCCTGCTTGGTCGTGAAGTCCCTAACACCCAGAGCAGGGCCTGCAGATACCTGGTCTCCCTCCCGGAAACATGGGACATATTTTTCTGATTAAAGAAAATAAAAAGTGCTGTGCCATTAAAAAAAAAAAAAAACCACAACGAGGTACCATTACATGCCAGTCAGGATGGCTGCTATCCAAAAGTCTACAAGCAATAAATGCTGGAGAGGGTGTGGAGAAAAGGGAACCCTCTTACACTGTTGGTGGGAATGCAAACTAGTACAGCCACTATGGAGAACAGTGTGGAGATTCCTTAAAAAACTGGAACTAGAACTGCCATATGACCCAGCAATACCACTCCTGGGCATACACACCGAGGAAACTAGATCTGAAAGAGACACGTGCACCCCAATGTTCATCACAGCACTGTTTATAATTGCCAGGACATGGAAGCAACCTAGATGCCCATCAGCAGATGAATGGATAAGGAAGCTATGGTACATATACACAATGGAATATTACTCAGCCATTAAAAAGAATACATTTGAATCAGTTCTAATGAGATGGATGAAACTGGAGCCCATTATACAGAGTGAAGTAAGCCAGAAAGATAAACACCAATACAGTATACTAACGCATATATATGGAATTTAAAAAGATGGTAACGATATCCCAATATGCAAAACAGAAAAAGAGACACAGATGTACAGAACAGACTTTTAGACTCTGTGGGAGAAGGTGAGGGTGGGATGTTCTGAGAGAATAGCATTGAAACAAGTATACTATCAAGGGTGAAACAGACCACCAGCCCAGGTTGGATGCATGAGACAAGTGCTCAGGGCTGGTGCACTGGGAAGACCCAGAGGGATGGGGTGGGGAGGGAGGTGGGAGGGAGGATCGGGATGGGGAACACATGTAAATCCATGGCTGATTCATGTCAATGTATGGCAAAACCCACTACAATATTGTAAAGTAATTAGCCTCCAACAAATAAAAATAAATGAAAAAAAAATGTTGATACAAAAGAAAAAAAGAACTGCCACATGACCCAGCAATCCCACTCCTGGGCATACACACCGAGGAAACCAGATCTGAAAGAGACAAGTGTACCTCAATGTTCATCGCAGCACTATTTATAATAGCCAGGACATGGAAGCAACCTAGATGCCCATCAGTAGACGAATGGATAAGAAAGCTGTGGTACTATACACAATGTAATATTACTCAGCCATCAAAAAGAACTCATTTGAATCAGTTCTAATGAGGTGGATGAAACTGGAGCCCATTATACAGAGTGAAGTAAGCCAGAAAGATAAACACCAATACAGTATACTAACACATATATATGAAATTTAGAAAGATGGTAATGATAACCCTATATGCAAAACAGAAAAAGAGACACAGATGTATAGAACAGGCTTTTGGACTCTATGGGAGAAGGCGAGGGTGGGATGATCTGAGACAACAGCATCGAAACATGTATATTATCCAGTGTGAAACAGATTGCCAGTCCAGGTTGGATGCATGAGACAAGTGCTCAGGGCTGGTACACTGGGATGAACCAGAGGGATGGGATGTGGAGGGAGGTTCAGGATGGGGAACACATGTAAATCCATGGCTGATTCATGTCAATGTATGGCAAAACCCACTACAATATTGTAAAGTAATTAGCCTCCAACTAATAAAAGTAATTGGGGGAAAAAAAAGTCCTTGTCAGAAGCAAACACAGGAGGGAACCAAAGAAAGCTTCTTTCCTAGTTTTCCCTTGGATGAGAGGAACACTATTGAAAACCATAGAGAAAAAAAAGATAAAATATAGTTTCCATACTCAAGAATTTAGAATCCAGAAAACTAACAACAGCAACAAAAAGAACCCATATAGACATGCAGGGTCTCTTCTGTTCTATATTTTATCTGAAGATAATGCCTAGAGAACATCCTTTTCAAAGGAGATGGTCCTCCCTTCTATTCCTTCCTGCTCAATGTCCTTCCGGTGGAGATGCCAACAAGTATCCTGAATCCATCCACCCCTCTCGATCTCCACTGCCATCCCCTCGTCTGAGCCATCATCATTTTTCTCCTGGTCAACTGCCACTGTCTCCTGACTGATCTCCCACTTATACTCTGGCTCCCCTACAAGCCACACTGCAGACTGCCGTCAGATCACCTACAGCTATTCAGGGGTGTGGTAAATGACTCCCATTTCACTTTCACCTTTTCATTTGGAAACTACAAAAATCAAAAAACAGATGCAAAATAGCCCAAAGAATCCTCACATATCTTTCACCCAGATTCTCCAAATGTTAACATCTGCCATAATCACAGAATAATACTATTAATATAAATCAAGAAATTAACATTCATACAACACAATTATCTAATTGATAGACTGTATTCAGTTTCCTCCAATTGCCCCAACAATGTCCTTTTTCTGGTCTAGGATCACACCTGTCCCTTTCAGCTCCTTTAATCTGGCATAGTTCCCCAGTCTTTTTGTTTGTTTGTTTTTTGGTCTTTCATTACCATGAAACTTTTGAAAAATACTGGCTGTTTCAATTTTGGGTTTCTCTGATGGTTCATCGTGACTCAATTTAGACCATTTGTTTTGGCAAGAATGCTATAGATGTGACACTGTGTCCTTTCAGTGCATCCTATCAAGAGGCACATGATATCAGTTTGTTCCATAACTATTAATCTTAATTGATCATTTGGTTAAGGTGGTGTCTGCCGGGTTTCTCCACAGTGAAGTTACTAGCTTGCCCTTTGTAATGAATAAGCATTTTGTGGGGAGTACCTAATAAACTACTACCCAGGAATTCACTTCTGAGTATTTATATGAAGAAAACAAAAACACTAATTTGAAAAGATATACATACCCCAATTTTCAATGCAGCAGTATTTATTAATACAATAGCCAAGATATGGAAGCAAGCTAAAGGGTCCATTGATACATGAATGGCTAAAGAAGATGTGGTATACACACACACACACACACACACACACGATGGAATATTACTCAGCCATAAAAGTTCTACCATTTGCAGCAATGTGAATGAGCCTGGAGAATATTATGCTAAGAGAAATAAGTCAGACAGAGAAAGACAAATACTGTAAGCTCTCACTCATACGTAGAATCTTAAAAAACAAACAAAATGAAAACAAACTCACAGATACAGAAAACAAAAGGGTAGCTACCAGAAGGGAGGAGGGTGGTGGAAGCAAAATAGATGAAGGGAATAAAGAGGTGAAAACCTCCAGTTATTAAATAAATAAGTCACATGAATGTAACATACAGTATAAGGAATATGGTTCATAATACATAATAACTGTATGGGAACAGATGGTTACTGGACTTAACCATGGCGATCATTCCGTAAGGCATACAAGTATCAAATCACTATATAGTACAACTGAAACTAACATAATATTTCATGTCAGCTATATTTCAATTTGGAAAAAAAAAGAAATCCAATCTAATGAGTAATCTAGAGTCATCTGAAACTGGGAATACTGACACATGCTAATAAAGCTTAGAAGAGAATGAAGTTTATAAATTAGAACATCAATGTATTCATTTAACTGTAAAATGGGCATTCTCTCCCCCATAGGCTCACCTACTAAGACAGTTTTCTTGTGAGCCTAGAACAGGGATCCATAAACTTGTTCTTTTTTAAAGGGCCAGAGGGTAAATTTTTTGATTTTGTGGGTCATATACTTACATCTGTCACAACTACTCAACTCCAGCATGGTGAGGCACAAGCAGTGATAGACAATATGTAAAGTGTTGCAGTAAGACTTTATTTACAAAAATAGCTGTCAGGGTCTATGGATCCCTGGCCTAGAATAAAAGGAGTAGGTGTTACATGATTCAAATGCTTGATCACATCTGGCTTCAGTATCCTGATGTGTCCATCGCTGGAGGAGATAAACCTGTATCCACTATCAGATTAGGCATGGTGCTTAGCTGTATACAGTCAACATTGGCCTTACTAGGCCTTCTTTTTTAATGTCAGCAATCCTATAGAAAGTGAAAGTAAAGTCGCTCAGTCGTGTCTGACTCTTTGCGACCCCATGGACTGTAGCCCCGCAGGCTCCTAGGTCCATGGGATTTTCCAGGCATGAATACTGGAGTGGGTGGCTATTTCCTTCTCCAATCCTACAGAATCCCACCCCATTTTAAAGCCCCAGGTATAAGAAAGCTCTACTTACCAGTAGGGGAATGCCAGGAGCCTCAGTTTACATTCTACAGCCATTTCACAGAGAAAGACTTGACCTTTTGTTAGCTTCTGGGGAGAAGAGCACTCTCCATTCTTACTTGTGTTTCCCTAGGGAAAAAAATGACAGATTTGGCAATACTAATACTTAAAGGGACACTAGCAGGTAAGCACCAGGAAGAGAGATTATGTTTTAACTTAGAAAGAATCTTTTATTTTTACAAAAGCAGTGTATATTTGTTCATTGTGGAAAGTTAGAAAATAAAAAGATTAGAAACAAGAACAGACTTGTGGATACAGTGGGGGAAGGAAAAGGTGGGATTAATTGAGAGAGTAGCATTGAGACATAAAACAGATAGCCAGTGGGTATTTGCTATATGATGCAGGAAGCTCAAACCGGTGCTGAGTGGGTGGGATGGGAAGTTCAGGAGGGTGGGGACATATGTATACCTGTGGCTGATTCATATTGCTATATGGCAGAAACCAATACAATATTGTAAACAATTATCTTCCAATTAAAACAAATAAATTTAAATTAAAAATAACAAACTTTCTATTTCAATCACCCAGAAATTGTCACTATTAACAGCTAAGTATATATCCTTTCAGATCTTTTTCTAAGTATATATAATATATATATGTATTTTCTACCAAAATGACATAATGCATGTACATAATGCTTTGTAACTCTATAACTGCTTTTTCTCAATTATCAACCTTTACCATTCCATGTTAAGAAGCTTCCACTGCAGTGAACCTAAGATCCCACATGCCATGAAGCATAGTCAAAACACTTAAAAAAAAGTTTTTCATCTCATCTAAGACCCATCCATACTTATATTTGCCTACTTTCCCCCAAAATTCCCTATAAAGCTAGTCTGTTTAAATTAAAGATCCAATCTCAGATCACACATTGCAACCTAAATCTCTTTTCATTTAGAATAGTATCCTTCTTCAGGACAAGAACATTGTTTCCTGCTGTATCCTCAATACCTCTAACAGTTCTTAGAACACAGTAGTATCTGAAATATTTGCATAACTAAATCATTTATAAAAATTTAGGGGATGGGGGGTTTTTCACCCTAGAGCTTATCTCATCCACCCATCACCCTTTATCTCTATTTTATAGATAATAAAAATCAAGGCCAGAGAGGTAAAGTGACTTCCCAAGGTCACCCAACAAGTACATGTCAACTGCTTTCTATGTCTGTTTATTCTACTAAACCAGGAGTTGGCCAACTTTTTCTGTGAAGGTCAGATAGTAAATATTTTAGGTTATATGGGCCAAGAAGCAAAATCAAGAATATTATGTAGGTACTTATATAACAACAGAAAAAAACAAATTTCCATAGTTTTTTAGTGATGAAACCCAAAATATAATAATTGATTACATGGTTTTGTAATATGGTCTACTAATGAAAAAATGGAATTGACGAACTACACTTTGTTTCATTATGGTTGAGCTTGGGGTTAACAGATACACACTACTATATATCAAATAGATAAACAACAAGGACTTATTGTACAATGCAGGGAACTATATACAATATCTTGTATGTATTCAATACCTACGATGGAAAAGAATCTGAAAACATATGTATATAACTGGATCACTTTGTTGTATACCTGAAACTAACACAATATTGTAAATCAACTATATTTCAATTAAAAAAAATAATACTTTCCTCCATCCTCTCCCCAGCCTAGGTTAGGTTTCTTCTGCTCCCCACAGCACCCTGCACTCAAGTCCTTCAGAGCACTTAACACACTGTAACTGTAATTATCTGTTTCTCTACCTGTCTCCCTGAAGGAGCTATATATTAGCTCCTTGCAAAGAGTGACCATGTATTACTCATTTCAGCTCCTACATTAAAATATTAAAACAGGCATTCATTAGAGTGAAGTGAAACTAGCTAAACCAACTACCAGTCTAGTCAAATTAACATCACAACGAGATACTGACAACAAGACAAAACAAGTGTTGGTGAGGATGTGGAGAAATTGGAACCTTCATACATTTACCAATGGGAATATTAAATGGCAGCCACTTTAGAAAAGTCTGGAAATTCCTAAAGAAGTTAAACATGCAGTTATGATCCAGAAATACCACTCCTAGACCAGGGAGCAAGTGAACATGGTCCTTGCCCTCTCTAGAGGAGAGACAGAAAATGAACCCAAGCTTACTTGGCAGTGTCTTAAGTGTTATAACAAAGGTCTGCTAAGGGTGATATGGCAGCACCAGAGCAGAGCAGTGAAATCAAGAGAACTGAAAACATATGTCTTCATAGATGTTCACAACAGGATTATTCATGATAACCAAAAAGTGGAAATAAGTGTCCTTCAGCCAATAGATGGGTAACAAATGTGGCATATCTGTACCATGGAATACTATTCAGCCATAAAAAGCAATGAGGTACTGATGTATGTTACAACATGGATGGACCTGAAAAATATGTTAAGTGAAAGAAGTCATTCACAAAAGATTACATATTGTATGATTCCATGCACATGAACTGTTCAGAAAAAGCAACTACAGAGACAGAA
Source organism: Cervus elaphus (assembly GCF_910594005.1). Classification (NCBI taxonomy): domain Eukaryota; kingdom Metazoa; phylum Chordata; class Mammalia; order Artiodactyla; family Cervidae; genus Cervus; species Cervus elaphus. The sequence continues at coordinate 41,960,963 of NC_057848.1, read as the reverse complement.
GACAGTTTACATGGTTGCTCAGGACTAGAGGTGGGAGGAGAGATCAACTACAAATAGTCTTTTGTGAATTTAGGGGGTGGGGTGGCATGATAAAAATGCTCTAAAACTGGACTGTGGTAACAATTACTAAAGTTTACTAAAAACAAATGTACACTCAAAATGAGTGAATTTAATGGTATGCAAAATATAAGGCTCTTATACCATTAATCTATTACATTATTTCGTTTTTATTTAATTTAACTTTTGTCCTCCATGGCAAGACCTGGTAAGAATTGTGGTGAATGAAATTTCGGATGCATTTTTGTCAACTGGGGCTTCGGGTTGTGCTGACAGAAACAGCAAAGTCAGCATCTCTGAATACTGCATGATGAGGTGTGGAATCCATTTCCGATTGGGTGATCCCATTGTGTACTCTGGACAATCAGTGGCCTGCCAGTTTAAGTGTGAGTGTGCCTAGACCCCTACTCCAAGCAATAAACCTTAGTCAGGTAACAAGTTCATTTCTTGCAACTCTCAAGCCCTGTTCATAAACGGTGAATTGTTCTATTCTAGCATATCTGTGAGAATGTTAATGATTTTTGTTTGTTTGTTTGGGTGTTTTCTAGCAATTTGGTTAATGCTTACTGGGCTAGGAAGTCCTGCCAGAACAGCTGAAAGATACAAACTCCAATCGCTTCTCGGCCTCCTGGCTAAGACCAAGTGTAGTATACAAACTCCACCCCCCCAGGCCCGCCTACCCCCCTTCCCCCAACCCCGCGCCGGGATACTCCAGAGGAGAGCACATCCCTCCAAGGGCAAGAGGATGGAAGGGCACCTCTCCGATCTAAGGGAAAGGTTGGGACCAAGTCCCTCCTTTGCGTTACGGGATGGCAAAAACTGCCACAAAGTCAGGATGAGGTGTCTCCTCCCAGGGCCTCCTGGTACCCGGGAAACTCACGCTGCTGCTCCTCAGGGTCGCCAGGAGGTTACAGCGCCCCGACTTCAGCCGTTTTCACCGCTGCAGTTCCACCGTGTGGCCCGTGCACAGCGAAAGGAGAAGGTGATGGAAGAAGAAAAGCAGCCTGAGTAGGCTCGCAGCCCTCCCGTGCTCCAAGCCACGGTCCCACACGCCCCAACGCGCTGCTCCCCGACCGCTCGGCCGCCACCCCTCCCAGCACGTGCGATTGGGTCCTAGCGCCCCCTGGTAGCCGGAAACCAGAGAAACCGGCGCGGCGGACACCAGATGGTCGGAGCATGCGCGGGAGGGGTTGGGGTGGCTTCCCGTCTGCAGAGCAGCCAAATCCCAGGCGGGGTCCTCTGCAAGGAGAGGGGTCACCGGCCCCATGGTGCAGCCGCGATGTTGAAGGGAGCTGATGCTACTGCCGTTGCTTAGTTGCTCAGTCGTGTCCAGCTCTTTGCGACCCCGTGGACTGTAGCCTGCCAAGCTCCACTGTTTATGGGGATTCCCCCCGTGGCAAGAATACTGGAGTAGGTTGCCATGCCCTCCTCCAGGGGATCTTCCCAACCCAGGGATCAAACCCAGGTCTGCCGCATTGCAGGCGGATTCTCTACCATCTGGGTCACCAGGAATCCCAAGGGGAGGTGACCCAGATCCAAAGTGGAGCAGATGGAGGCTGCCTCCATCACTTCCTCAGTAATTCCCAAATGGAAAAGGGCCCCCAAAGAGGACAGAATGGCCAAATAATCTTGAACCTGGATCCCTTCAGGAAAAAAAAAAAAAGAATCGAATAAGGCAGATTTGTTGAAGTTGTGTTTTCTTGAAGGTCTGAAAAAATGAATTAGTGCCAACTTCACAAGGTGTTTGTGAGAATTAAATAAAATAATCCACCTAAAGGGCTTAGCAAACTGTTAAAGCTAGCTATTTAATTAGTATCTCAGGGCTTAGCAAACACCTCATAAGAAGAGTAGGTGTCATCTTTCCTCGGTATTCAGGGGAACGAAACGGTCTTGACACTACAAAATAAATGCATACCTAAGGTGAATTATTCATAAAATGTTTTGTGTATGAGAATTAAAACAGTCCATCCCCACACTCAGCCTGGACACTAAGAAACTAAACCACACAGTATTAGCTACATAAATGTGACTTTGCTAGTCCACTGTCTTCACTGACATTACTTTCCAGGAAGTTCCTCTCATCAGGAAGCTTCCACAAACCTCCTAGCCTTATACATCAGAGAGCAGACAGAATGAAAACCACAGTCACAGAAAACTAACCAAACTGATCACATGGATCACAGCCTTGTCTAACGCAGTGAAACTATGAGCCATGCCGTTCAGGGTCAACCAAGATGGATGGGTCACAGGTGGAGAGTTCTGACAAAATGTGGTCCTCTGGAGAAGGGAATGGCAAACCACTTCAGTACTCTTGCCTTGAGAACCCCATGAACAGTATGAAAAGGCAAAAAGATATGACACTGAAAGATGAACTCCCCAGGTTGGTAGGTGCCCAATATGCTACTGGAGAAGAGTGGAGAAATAGCTCCAGAAAGAATGAAGAGGCTGAGGCAAAAGGAAAACAATGCAAAGCAGTGGATGTGACTAGTGATAGAAGTAAAGTCCAATGCTGTAAAGAACAATATTGCACAGGAACCTGGAATGTTAGGTCCATGAATCAAAGTAAATTGCAAGTGGTCAAACAGGAGATGGCAAGAGTGACCTTGACATTTTAGGAATTAGTGAACTAAAATGGACTGGAATGGGTGAATTTAATTCAGATGACCATTATATCTACTACTGTAGGCAAGAATCCCTTAGAAGAAATGGAGTAGCCCTCATAGTCAACAAAAGAGTCCAAAATGCAGTACTTGGGTAAAATCTCAAAAACGACAGAATGATCTCTGTTTGGTTCCAAGGCAAGCCATTCAATATCACAGTAATCTAAGTCTATGCTCCAACACCTAATGCCCAAGAAGCTGAATTGCATGGTTCTGCAATGACCTACAAGACCTTCTAGAACTAACACCAAAAAAAAAAAAAGGATATCCTTTTCATCATAGGGGACTGGAATGCAAAAGCAGGAAGTCAAGAAACACCTGGAGTAAGAAGCAAGTTTGGCCTTGGAATACAAAATGAAGCAGGGCAAAGGCTAACAGTTTTGCAAAAATAACGCACTGGTCATAGCAAATACCCTCTTTCCAACAACACAAGAAATGACTCTACACGTGGACATCACCAGATGGTCAATGCCGAAATCAGATTGATTATATTCTTTGCAGCTGAAGATGGAGAAGCTCTATATAATCAGCAAAAACCAGACGGGGAGCTGACTGTGGCTCAGATCATGAACTCCTTATTGCAAAATTCAGACTTAAATTGAAGAAAGTAGGGAAAAACACTAGACCATTCAGGTATGACCTAAATCAAATCCCTTATGATTATACAGTGGAAGTGACAAATAGATTCAAGGAATTAGATGATAACATGCCTAAAGAACTATGGACAGAGGTTCGTAACATTGTACTGGAGCCTGTGATCAAATTGATTCCCAAGAAAAAGAAATGCTAAAAGCAAAATGGTTGTCTGAGGAGGCCTTACAAATAGCCGAGGAAAGAAGAGAAGCAAAAGACAAAGGAGAAAAGGAAAGATATATCCACCTGAATGTAGTGTTCCAAAGAATAGCAAGAAGAGATAAGAAAGCCTTCCTCGGTGATCAATGCAAAGAAATAGAGGAAAACAATAGAAGGGGAAAGACTAGAGATCTCTTCAAGAAAATTACAGATACCAAGGGAACATTTCATGCAAAAATGGTCACAATAAAAGACAGAAATGGTATGGACTTAACAGAAGCAGAAGATACTAAGAAGAGGTGGTAGTAATACACAGAACTGTACAAAAAAGATCTTAATGACACAGATAATCACGATAGTGTGATCACTCACCTAGAACCCACACACCTAGAACCCACTTTGCACTATCCCTGAGTGCAAAGTCAAGTGGGCCTTAGGAAGCGTCACTACGAACAAAGCTAGTGGAGGTGATGGAATTCCAGCTGAGCTATTTCAAATCCTAAACGATGATGCTGTGAAAGTGCTGCACTCAATATGCCAGCAAATTTGGAAAACTCAGCAGTGGCCACAGGACTAGAAAAGGTCCATTTTCATTCCAATCCCCAAAAAAGGCAATGCCAAAGAATGCTCAAACTACCACACAATTGCACTCATCTCACACGCTAGCAAAGTAATGCTCAAAAGTTTCCAAGCTAGGCTTCAACAGTACATGAACTGAGAACTTCCAGATGTTCAAGCTTGATTTAGAAAAGGCAGAGGAACCAGAGATCAAATTGCCAATATCCATTGGATCATCGAAAAACCTAGAGAATTACAGAAAGACATCTACTACTGCTTCATTGACTATGCCAAAATCTTTGACTGTGTGAATCACAACAAACTGTGGAAAATTCTTCAAGAAATGGGAATACCAGACCACCTCACCTACCTCCTGAGAAATCTGTATGCACGTCAATAAGCAACAGTTAGAAATGAACGTGGAACAATGGACTGGTTCCAAATTGGGGGAAAAAAAAACCTTAACGCTGTATACTGTCACCCTGTTTATTTAACTTATATGCAGAGTATATCATGCTACATGCCAGGCTGGATGAAGCACAAGCTGGAATCACAATTGCCGGGAGAACTATCAATAACCTCAGATATGCAGATGACATTACCCTGATGGCAGACTGTGAAGAAGAACTAAAGAGCCTCTTGATAAAAGTGAAAGAGGAGAATGGAAAAGCTGGCTTAAAACTCCTTCAAAAATGGAGATCATGACATCTGGTCCCATCACTTCATGGCAAATAGATGGGGAAACAATGGAAACAGTGAGAGACTTTATTTGGGTGGGTGAGGCTTGAAAATCACTGCAGATGGTGACTGTAGCCATGAAATTAAAAGATGCTTGCTCCTTGGAAGGAAAGCTATGAACAACCTAGACAGCATATTAAAAAGCAGAGACATTACTTTCCTGACAAAGGTCAAAGTCAAAGCTATGGTTTTTCCAGTAGTCATGGATGGATGTGAGAGTTGGACCATAAAGAAAGCTGAACGCCAAAGAATTGATGCTTTTGAACTGTGGTGTTGGAGAAGATTCTTGAGAGTCCCTTGGCCTGCAAGGAGGTCAAACCAGTCAATCCTAAAGGAAATCTGTCCTGAATATTCATTGGAAGGACTGAAGCTGAAGCTCCAATACTTTGGCCACGTGATGCAAAGAACTGACTCATTGGAAAAGACCCTGATGCTGGGAAAGATTGAGGGCAGGAGAAGGGGATGACAGAGGATGAGATGGTTGAATGGCATCACTGACCCGATGGACATGAGTTTGAGCAAGCTTCTGGAGTTGGTGATGGACAAGGATGGGGTCGCAAAGAGTTGGACACGACTGAGAGACTAAACTGACTGACTGAATTTTCCAGGACTCCTCTGTCCAGGCAAATGGTTTCTTCACTACAGCATCCTCCCCAAAGATCCATAAACTTTTCTGTGGAAGGCATCAACAGTTTGCACTCTGAAATTCTTTAAGTCCCCCTCCTCAAAATCCTCCCCTTGCAGCTTCCACCAATCCCAGACTTTTGGTATCATGATCTCTGCTGTGCGTGCTAAGTTGCTTCTGTCATGCCTGACTCTTTGCAACCCTATGGACTTTAGCCTGCCAGGCTCCTCTGCCCATAGGATTCTCCAGGCAAGAATACTGGAGTGGGTTGCCATGCCCTCCTGCAGGGGATCTTCCCAACCCAGGGATCAAACTCGCTTCTCTTATGTCTCTTGCATTGGCAGGCAGGTTCTTTACCACTAGCGCTACCTGGGAAGTCCATCAAGGTCACTACTCCAGTCCTAATCAAGTCCCAGATTAAAAGACCCTCAACCGTAAACCATGCTTTCATTTCTCAATCCATTGGAACGTCCTTCCTCCCTAAAACACTAGCAAAGCTTTGTGAGGTGGGGGTTCTCGCTTACAGAGGTAAGTGATAAATTCAACTTGGTCATATCAACAGGTGTGTTGGAGATATTTGGAGAGTCGGCACTTGATGGTTTTGAAGTCCCCACTGATATCCAATGCAGCTGAGACCTCAGCACAACAGCTCAAGACCTTCAACTTGGAAACGGTGTGCTCCTCTGTCCTCTTGGACTGCCTTCTTGGGGCTCTCTGACCACAGTGGTAAGGTAGGTAGGTTTCACACTGTTAGAGCTCTGATCACTTTGCTCTCCCAGTTGCTGAGGATATTAGTCCTATGGCCTACACGTGACCCCCTGTGAGAAGCCATTTCTGACCCCCTGGATTATAGGGCCCTCCTCTGTGTTCTGTCCCCTGGCTCCCCCTGCCATGGTTCTCATCACTCTTGTTATATATATATATATACCCTGGTTGCATGTGAGAATCATTTATGGACAAATCCTAATGCATTTTCAGATCTTGATTTAATTAGTCTAGAGAGAAGAACTCTCGCATCGTAGTTTTTATTTTTTTTCCATTTATTTTTATTAGTTGGAGGCTAATTAGTTTACAATATTGTAGTGGTTTTTGCCATACATTGACGTGAAGCAGCTATGGATTTACATGGGGATCGGGATGGGGAATACATGTAAATCCATGGCTGATTCATGTCATCACTCTTGTTTTATTCTGATAAGCTGCTTCACTCAAGGCAGAGGATCTCTGCATTCTAATTGTGAGGTCAGTCTGTGATGTGGCTGGGGCCTGGGTGAATTTATAATCATGTCTTCCTCTCTACAGCTACCAAGCTCACTCACTATCTTCTAGCTTAACTTGAGTTCTGTCCTTTCACTCGTATCCTCTAAAGATAAAATTTCTTCTTATCATTTTCCTTTCCTAATCCTTTCAGATTTTACATTAATGTCCCTCATTATTTTCAGAAATGTTTCCACCAATTCTTTTGCTTTGTCTATGAAAATAATCATACTTACTACAATTAATGATCATTATTTGTCAGCCAGTAACAGTTTACTTCTTGTAGGTTTTCTTGGTATGTTTTTATATTTGCTCAGGTGTTACCACCCCCTTACTTCTCTTTTGCCAATCTTTATTTTGTGCTTTTGAAGTTATTGTACTTATTAATAGAAAAAGAAGAAATTTTACTCAATAAATTGTACATATATCTACACTCACACTCTCAAAGTTAGAAAAAAGATTTAAAAGAAATATGCCAAATGTTCAGTACTTACCTATGGCTTATTTATTCTTTCTGTATCATTTGATGCCTTTTTAAATAATAAGCATATAAAAATTTTATATAATCTTATGGTATTCTAAATTTCCTACTTTTATAGCAACTCTAAAGTCATTTAGTGAATAAAACAGTTTTACCAAACATTCTGGCAGACAGAGAAGAGAAAAGTTTATGTGTCGATTTCTTGAGTTTCAGAGATCAGTGATACTAAAGAGATTCTATTTTCAATTATGTTTCCCTGAGCTAAATTGATCTTGGTCCATTCAGGATATTTAAAATCAACCTCCATCATGTTCCCTCTAGTAAAATTTAAGTTCTTTCACTTACAGATTTTCAAACAGCTTTAACCTGTACTTGATGAACAGGAAATTGATCAGATGTTCATATCTGTCTGTTACCCCTGCCCCAATAACTGATCTTCCACTGTGATACCAGTTTTCTCATTAATGTCAACACTTTTACTTCAAATATATGATGGAAAGTTCATAGGCTTTGGTGCCAGACTTACTCTGTGTTTACGGGCATATAACACCTTAATCCTCTTGCTCTCTCTTACTGAGACCCATTTAACTCCTCTAAAATGGGGTTAATAATAAAAAATAAATAAATAAATAAATAAAATGGGGTTAATAGTTCTTACTATATTACTTACATGTTCAACACATAGCAAGTGAAAATAATATTCATTATTATTACTCTTTTTTTACATCTTAGGTTATTTATTATGCACATAAGTCTTACATATTTTTATTGAAGTATAGTTGATTTACACTGCTGTGTTAATTTCAAGTATACAGCAAAATGACTCAGTTTCTTTTCCATTATAGGTTATTACAAGTTATTGAATATAGTTCCTTGTGTTACACAGTAAATCCTTGTTGCTTATCTGTTTTATATACAGTAGTTTGTATCTGTTATCCCATACACCTAATTTATTCCTCCCCCCTTTCCCCTTTGGTAACTATCAGTTCATTTCCTATGTCTATGAGTCTGTTTCTGTTTTGTAAATAAGATCATTTGTACAATTTCTCAGATTTCACATAGGAGTGATATCATGTGATATCATAGTATTTGTCTTTGTCTGACTTACTTCACTTAGTACAATAATCTCTAGGTCCATGTTGCTGCAAATGGTATTATTTCACTTTTAATGGCTGAGTAATACTCCACTGTATGTATAATACCACATCTTCTTAAACCAGCCATCTTTTGATGGGCTCTTGGGTTGTTTCCATGTCTTGACTATTATAAACAGTGCTGCTATGAACACTGGGGTGCATGTATCTTTTTAAATAAGAATTTTCCTCTTTTCTGGATATAGGCCCAGGAGTGGGATTGCTGGATCACATGGTAGCTCTATTTTTAATTTTTTAATGAACCTCCATACTGTTCTCCATAGTGACTGCACCACATAATTATTCTTTTACTTATCCTTCAGTAAAAGGGAAATAGCAAAGAGTACCCAAAACATCCATATTTTACAGGGCAGTTGTCTTTTAATACTTATAAGTGCACGTGAAATTGGGAGTTTGAAACACCTAAACCTAAGATCTGATGATGTGATATGGATGAAGCTACAAAGAAACCCATCTCTCTTTCTGCTTTGCTAGGAGTGAATGGTCCAACTAACAAGTCACAGAGAGTAAGTGGGAGAGAGAGAAGCAAGCAGTTGATTTAGAATGTCTCCCAGGTTCCTGATCTCATCAACTCGATGGATGGCAGTTCAGCAGTATACACTGTTCTTTCCTTGACTGACTCCCCTCCAATAACATTTGTTCTGGGAGTGTAGCAATAATAAAGGCTGCCATTCTCTGTGTACCTACTGTGTGCCAAGCACTTGATTTGTTCCATTCACAAGCATTTATTGAAATCCAACTTATGTTCCAGGTAGTATTCTAGGAGCTGGGGATACCACAGTGAACTAAGCAGACTAAAATGTTTACAGTCTAGTGGGGGATAGACAGGAATAAACAAATAATATAATAAATCATTAAATTATGTGGTGTGCTAGAAGAGAGGCATGTGATGGGCACACAGAGGAGGGAAAACAGAATGAGAATGCTGGTCCAGGCGTGCAGTTTTATTTATTTATTATTGACTTATAATGTGTTGATTTCTGCTGTACTGCAAAGTGATTCAGTTATATATTTCTTTTTTATGTATTCATTTCCATTATGCTTTATCATAGGAAAGCAAATATAGATCCCTGTGGTATAAGGAGGACCTTGTTTGTTCATTCCACACATGACAGAATGTGCAATCTGCTTACATCGGCTAACCTCAACCTCCTACTCCATCCTTCCCCCACCCCCGTCCCCCTTGGCAACCACCAGTCTGTTCTCTGTGTCCATGAATCTCTTTCTGTTTCATAGATAGGTTCATTTGTGTTATATTTTGTGTGTGGGGGTGCTTACTCAGTCATGTCCAATTCTTTGCGACCCCATGACTATAGCCCGCCAGGCTCCTCTGTCCATGGGATTCTCCAGGCAAGAATACTGGAGTGGGTTTCTGTGTCCTCCTCCAGGGAATCTTCTGGACTCAGGGATCGAACCTGCGTCTCCTACATCTTCTGCATTGGCAGACAGGTTCTTTACCACTAGCACCACCTGGGAAGCCCATCAAGATCCCTGTGCTGTGCTGTGTTTAGTCGCTCAGTCATGTCCAACTCTTTGTGACCCCATGGACTGTGTACCCTGCCAGACTCCTCTGTCCATGGAATTCTCCAGGCGAGAATACTAGAAGCCCATATTATATTTTAGATTTCATGTATAAGTAATATCATATGGCAGTAGTCCCCAACCTTTTTGACACTGGGGACAGATTTCATGGAACACAATTTTCCCACAGACTAGGGTGCAAGGATGGTTTCAGGGTGATTCAAGTGCATTACATTTCTTGTGCACCTTATTTCTAATCTAATGGTGCCACTGATCTGGCAGGAGGTACCAGTCCACAGCCTGGAGGTTGGGGACCCCTGTCATATGGTGTTTGTCTTTCTATTTCTGACTTACTACTTCACTTAGTATGATAATCTCTAGCTGCATCCATGTTGCTTCAAATGGCAATATTTCATTCTTCTTATGACTGAGTAATATCCCACTGTGTATGTATATATTAATATATATACACATGTAAATATGTATTGTGTATATATATATTTGTTGTGGCTGTTGTGGTTGTTTAGTCATTCGGTCATGTCCAACTGGCTCCTCTGTCCATGAGATTTTCCAGGCAAGAATACTGGAGTAGGTTCCCATTTCCTCCTCCAGGGGATATTCCCAACCCAGGGGTCTAATTAATCCACATCTCCTGCATCGGCAGGCTGATTTTTTACCACTGAGCCACCAGGGAAGCCCACTAAACACTCAGGCATTTCTGATTTCACTCCTGTGCCTTCCAGGGGCCAGGCTCGGCCCAACTCCTGGAGCCCAACTGTTACAGTGTCAGATTATCACTGAATAAGCACTGTCTGCTTAGCAAAGACAGTATTTACTTTCCCCCATCCTTCCTTCTGTAGCAGAATCATGCATTCTAACCAAGTAATAGTTACCATTTCTTGAAAGCCTGATGCTAATCACTCATACACCAAGCACCTGGGCAAGGCAGGTCTTATCATCCTGAATTTAGAAACTTCAGTTTCCTGTTCATAGGCAGCTTCAGCAGCACCTACATTGTAGGGTGCTGTGTACACAGGAGAGCTAAGATATATAAGAAGTGTAGGCTTCCCACCCTAGAGTGTGACCTCTGGCTCCACCACTAACTAGCTGCATACCCCTAGGCAAGTTTATTTAACTTTGCAGTGTGTTTCCTCATCTGTTTTTGTTGTTGTTGTTGTTTAGTCGCTAAGTCGTATCCAACTCTTTGGGACCCCATGGACTGTAGCCAGCCATGCTCCTCTGTCCGTGGGATTTCCCAGGCAAGAATATTGGAGTGGGTTGCCTTCTCCAGGGGATCTTCTTAATCCAGGGATCGAACCCGTGTCTGCTGCATTACAGATCGATTGTTTACTGCTGAGCCACCTGGGAAGCCCTTTCCTCATCTGAAACATGTGCTAATAGTAATACCTATTTTATGGAATTGATGTGAGGGCTAAAGGAGCACATGCATTTAAAGTAGGCATCCCCAACCTCTGGGATCTAATGCCTGATGATCTGAGGTGAAGCTGATGTAAAAATAATTGAAACAAAGTGCACAATAAATGTAATATACTTGAATCATCCTGAAACCAGCCGCTCCCCTCCACCATAGGAAAATTGTCTTCCATGAAACTGGTCCCTGGTTCTAAAAAGGCTGGGGCCTGCTAATAAAGGACTTGGTACAGGCATGCAATAAGCTCTTAAATCACAATTGTAATGATTTTGATTTTGATTACTATTATGGAGAAGGAAATGGCAACCCACTCCAGTACTCTTGCCTAGAGAATTCCGTGGACAGAGGAGCCTGGTGGGCTGCTGTCCTTGGGGTCGCACAGAGTTGGACATGACTGAAGCAGCAGCAGCAGCAAGGAAAGATCAAGATAAGCAAGAAGATTCAGCAAAGTAAACTGAGAACCAGGCACCAAACAGGTCAGGGAAGGGGGGACCATGAGACAGGGGCATCATGGAAACCAAGGGAAAAGAATGCCAGGAAGGAGGGATCCTTAATGCAGAAAGGCCGGTTTCTTCTGACAAGACAAAAGAGTGATTTTCATCTCTTAGCGACCAATGAGAATGAAGGCAGAAAGGAAGAAAGAAGCTTAGAGTTTGAAATGAAGGCTTTTTTTGGCTAACCCCATTAGTCTGATCTGAATGCTCAGGCATTGGGTCCATGTCTCCTAATTAGGGAGAATATGTATTTCTCAAGTAAAGGAAAAGCCAGTGTCACACAAAGTGAAACAGAAAAGAAATGTCAGATGGCATCAGGTTGGTGAAATAAAAATGTAGACAGTCTCAAATTCATACACCAGAGAGGAGGATGAAAGAGGGAAGAAAAAGGGGGTGAATCACAGAATATATTTTCAAAGCAGTGGTCTAACTGAACTCCCAAGCTAACTCCAGTGAAAAGGAGGTTAGTGAAGTGGGCAGGATTTATTTTTGTCTTATTTCAGCTATCTCTTCTACTGGATACTAGAGAGACATGGCAACATAGAGTGTATCTTTGGGCAAATATTCAACAAGTGTTTATAAAGTAAAATTAAGAAAACAACAGCAGAGATGGAGAGGTAGAGAAGAATTAAAGGTTAAATTCTATGTTATTGTTGATGTTCAGTTGCCCAGTCGTGTCCAACTCTTTGCAACCCCATGGACTGCAGCATGCCAGGCCTCCCTGTCCCTCACCATCTCCCAGAGTTTGCCCAAGTTCATGTCCATTGCATTGGTGATGCCATCCAGCTATCTCATCCTCTGACACCCTCTTCTTCTACCCTCAATCTTTCCCAGCATCAGGGATTTTTCCAACTCTATATGATCTGGGAAATTTTGGGGGTCCATATGGCTTTGGGGGCCTGAGTGGAGCTGCCTCTTGCCTGGAGGTGAGGGAGGGGGTCCCCTTTGGCTCTGGAGAGATGGTGGTGGCTACCAGGGTCCCAGAAGTGCCAGGGATGGATGCAAGGAGAGTGCCTCTGGAGTCTGCACACTGGGCCGGTTCTCAGCTAAAGGGTCCAAGGCAGAGAGGCCCTCCCAGCCTCCCTCTGGTCAGGAGGGTTAAGGAGGCTGAGGCTTAAGGCAAACCTCGGATGCTGGGGTCCGGGGGAGGGGTGATGGCAGAACAAGGGAGGCTGAGCCTGTACCCTTTCCACCGATGGAGAATGTGCCTGGGGGTGGGGGGTAGGGTGTTCTTTCTAAGCAGGTTCTGGAGGCGTGACAGCCCAGGAAAGGCTGCACTGGCTTCTTACAGCACCTGGTGTCTCCCTCTCCTTCCTCCCTCAGTTGCTAACACAATGGGAACCCCACTGTCTCTCTCTGGGCACATCAACCAGTGCACTGCTGGTACCCTCAGCCTGGAGTTGTATACACAACCCCGGGGTCTGTGATTCTGACTAGCCTTCCTGTCACTGTCAGTCTCCTGTGAGTGTCCCTGATGGGCCCTCACTTGCTCTCCTCTTACTCTCTAGCCCCTGGCACACCCTCTCCAGCCGCTGGGCTCCCTCCTCTTGGCTCTGAGGAGCACCGATTTCCTGTACATCAGCTCCTTCAGGTTCTCAGGTGAACCCATTCCTTCCCTCCACCACCTGTCTTAAATGCAGTCCTCCCCACTCCCGTGCCCCCAGCCCTGTGCTGCTCACAGAGGTAGGTATTTATACACCTACAAGAAGTGTTAAGGACCTTGGGGTCTGAGGTCAGATGAGTCCTCTTTAACCCCCTCCAATATCTCCAATATGAGATCGGGAGAAGGGACAGGGCAAGTTCCTGGGAAGATGTTCCCCACCCCCCGCCCCGCCACCCTGCTTCTTCTCTCCAGGACATGAATGTCCTCCACTCCACTAAAATAATGTGGAAGGCTTCCTGGCTTTCTGACCGCGTGTTCCTTCATGTGTATGGGCAACTATATTGCTTTTCATCCCTCCCCAGCTATTCTCAGTTGCGGGATTGAGCGGGGTTGCCTTGAAGTCGTTGGGCTGACAGTGTCCCCTAACATGTCACTTCAGGGCTTCTGGGGGCTGAGGCCCCTGATGCTGGCTCCCACCAGTAGCTGCTCTCTCCTTCCTTAACTGGGGAAGTGGGGTGGGGGAGGGGCCGCATCAGCCCACAGGAGAGATTTCCTACTGTGACCTGGACGGGGAGAAGCCATGGCAATGGCAATGTCAGAAACCCGCCCAGAGCAGAGAGAGCTGCCCCTCCCCACAGTAATCAGGAATGGACCCCTGGCATCCTCCGTTTGGGCTATTACCTCAGCACCAGCCTCCCCACCCCCCCGTCAGAATCTTCTGGATATGTTAGAGAAGAAAGCCTTTGAACGTTGTCAACTAGCGGGTGCCACAGTTTGGCTCTGTGACCTAAGGGACAGGTCAGCTGTGGTAAGGGGCTCTGTCCATTTACCTCTGAGGAAGATTTCAGCCCATTTCTTCTTCCCTTTTCCTCATCTGCAAAGTGAAGTTAATCAAAAGCCCACCTCAGTGTATAACCCCCCCCCCGTTTATAGCTTTTCACTGTATTTTTCTTATTCCTTTTTTCCTCTACTTCTTCCTAAAATAATACACAGACAGTAAACTAGCTGCTGCTGTTTATTGATATAGAAAGAAGCTCACAACATATATTATTTTCTTAAAAAATACAGACTTTAGAACAACACTTATATTTGCTCACTGTTATCTATACATATATCTATCTGGGTACATAGGTAAACAGAACTACCTAGAAGGACATTCATCAAAGGGTTGACAATAGTTATTTAAGGGTTGAAGGGTTTGGGGTAATTTGTACATTTTGCATTTGTCTTTACTGTTTTAATATTTAACAATGAATTATATCACTTTCACAGAGAGAATAAAGGCATCAAGGAAAGCAGCACGCACAGAGGATTAGGATTAGGCAGCAGGGGATTAGTAGCAAGGATGGAGGTCAGGCCATCTCCCTCCACTATACCAATATTCAAGACCCTCCATCCTTCACCCCAAAAGAAAGCTGCTTTGTGGATTAATTTATGTGGTTAGAAGCATCCTCCCCCCATTTTTCCCATTGCTGGACTCTGCATATAGGTTAGGGTTCACTTAAAGCTGGGGGCTAGCACCTCACTGTAGCTCAAAAGGGTCACTGGGTTCGACAGGGGCCTCTCTTGACCTCTCCTCGCTATGTGCCAGCTCCTGCAGGGTGATGATCAGATTTTCAAACATCTGGGCCTTGTTGCTCTCGTTGTCACAGCTTTCCTTTGAGTGGCCCTCTTCACCACAATATGAACAGCAAATTGTGTGTTTTCGTTTCCTGGTTCTACGCATATTCCCAGGACCATCATTCTTATACCCAGAACCCCCACTGGTGCAAGGAGATGGAGGCTGGGAATTGTTGGGGGAATCAATGATTAGCACTTGATCCTGAGGTCTGGCCCTGCATCTGGGGGGAGGAGAATCCGAGAATGAAAGTGGAAGGTCCTGAGACTCCTCCACCAGGATCACATCCTCATCTGAGTCATCGGGGGTATCATCTATCTCGATCACGTTACAGTCTTTATTATCAATCACTATGGGTGGGGAGCCCCCAAGTGCCACTGGGCTAGTTGCCCTTGCCACCACTGACTCAGATCTCTTGGCCCGCTTCTGTTTAATGAAAGTGTCATCCCAATCCTCTTCCTCCCTTATCATCCTGATTAACTCCAGGAAAGTGGGGAGACGCTCCTGCTCATTTGCATACATCCTGAGAAGATTCTTCAGCCTGAAGCGCAGGTCCCCATTCAGCTCGGCCCCTAAAAGGAACTGGTGCAGGCGAGACTGGTTGGCGTCTTTCTGAGCTATGATCCCTGCCTGAATAGCATTCTGGAGCTGCACCTCTAAACGGATCACATAAAGGGAGGCTTTCTCCCCTTGCGCCTGCAGGGTGTTAAAAAATTTACTATGAGCAGTCACACTGCTTTCAGACTCCCCAAACACCAATTTCATGGCGTGCAAGAAATCTGCCACGCTGAGGTTGGGGTTGGCCGCCTGCAGCAAAAGCATCACCTCCCGTGCGGGGCCCCTCAGGGTTTTAATCAAGCGCCTGAGCTTTTCCTCTTCAGACATATTCCAATCTGGCAAGACCTCATTGACTTGGATCAGCCAGTTCTCAAAGGTTTCTTCCCCCTGGGCTGGCACCACCCTCCCCGAGAACAATTTCAGGTTTCTCTCTGCCAGGATGGCCATTAAAGGACCAAGACTCCTCTCCAGAGACCTTAGCATAGAATGGGCCCAAGGTGGCAAGGGTGCGTTTTGCCGCTGGCTGTTACCCACGCGCGCAATGATGCTAGTCATGACGGACGATGTCCGGGTCTCTAAATGTTAACAAGATTCTCAGGCTTTTACAAAAAGCCTAATCTGCAGGCGTCCTGGGGGATTCCGTAGTCCTCCTACCTCAGTAGAAACTGTAAAAAAGAAACAAATGAAACAAAAGATGGGAGCAGGGGTTATTTTCTCCCTTCCGGAATATCCTGCAGTACATTTTATATCTGCCCACTACCCTAAAAATATCCTCCAGGAGACTGGCAATTAAACCTCACGGAGCCAGCCGGTGTCTCGTGTTAGCACGATGCTTTTTACAGCCACTTCTATCCCTTCCCTCCGTTCCTTCAAGAGGGACGGCAACTGTTGCTTCTAAGTGTAATAGTGTATGGGGAGGATAGTGGGCTCTCAAAATAGAGCACAGCGGTCACAGATTTGTGGGAATAAACAAGATCTCATTAACCTCCTCCGGTCTCAACCACACCCCCTTCTTAAAGTCCACTCCCCAGCCCGCCCCGCTATTTCTCAGATTCTTACAGGAGCTCAGGAGCAAGTGCGCGCCTTTATTTCACTTCCAGCTTCTGCAACCAGTGGCCTCCGTGGGAAAGCTCGCCTCTGGGCTTCAACCGATCGCTGTCCACCGGGGGTCGCCGATCTGGGACCTCAGGGCGTCAAGACTGCGCCGCCGCAGAGGGCAGGGCAGGGAGGGGAAGGGTCAGAAACAGCCTCATTCCTCATCCCGCTTCCTCCTCCCCGCCCCCCACCCCCCACCCCGCGGCCTCCGCAGCAGCCAGGTGGAAAATTCCTTCTCCCACCTTCTGAATACAAGCCAAAGAAGCCCCCCCCCCCCCATTCCATTTCCCCCGGGGAAATCGTCGTCCTACCAGCTCTGTAATCAGCCGCACAGAATTCAAGTTCAGCTTCGGCTCTGGTGGCCTGCCACCGAGAAAGAGAATCAGAGTTGGAGACGCACACCCACATATTCCTCCCGCCGGAAGGAATGGGGAGATGCAAAGGGGCTTCAAGGCAGTTTGCGATTCTCCCACCTCCCAAACGCGCCCCTTGCCCCCTCCCCCTGAAAACGCCCCCTTTCTCAATCCAGGCAAATCCTACCCATTCGGCAGCATCCAGTGGAACCCCACCTCCTCCCTCAGCGCAGCCAGGCCGCGGGAGGGCTCCTTCCCCTGCCACGCAGTCCTCCATTCCCTAACCTGGGAGCCGCCAGTCCTGGTAGGGCTTCCCCCTGCTCTCTCCGCGCGGGGCAATCGCGCCCCCCTTTCTTTACCTGTGTTGGGCTGGTGGCCACCGGACGCTTTGGCGTCGACAGCTGCGTCTCCGCCTTCGGTCTCCGTGGCCCTGCAGGGGAAAAAGATGGGCGCCTCCTCAGCCGCTGAGCTAGCCGGGACCACCCGATGAAGCTGCTTCGCACGGCCACCCTGAGACTGGTAGCCGTGTCGAGGCAGCAGTTCCCACGGCAGCCGCGGCAGCTTTTATCCTCAGCTAACCGAGACAAAAGAGCGTGACGGGCGGGCGGGCGCGGCCAATCAACGGGGCGCGGGGGCGGGCTTCCCGCGCAGCCTCGGGCGGGATACAAATGCTCGCCGGCGGTGGAGGGTGGAGATGAGCAGCAGGTCCCCGCGAGGTCAAGTGCGGCTTGGTTGTGGGAACTGGAGTTTTCTCGAGTCTTCCCTTCTCCCTCTCTCTGTCGGTTCAACTTTGGGCCTTGGAGCCAGGTGCATTAAACATGAGGCGGAATCCAAATCAAATAAACAGTAAAAGTTCTTCACCTTTGTATCGGGGCAGTGGAAAATAAAAGCGTTAGCGTTTTCTTTGTGCAAATAGCTTACACAGACTTTTTTTTTTTTTTTTTTTTTACTGTGAAGGAGGTGGCAGTACTGCGTCCATTTAACAGTGAGGGGACTTGTGCCCTCAGACTGTTTAACCAATACTCACTAAAGGATGTGTGCAAGGCTGGCTGCCTCAATCATTTTGGGGTGCTTATTGGAAATGCAGATTCCTGGGCCTGGCCTGTGGGAGATTCTGACTTACTAGGGCTAGAGCTGGAGGGTGGGGGGTTGTATTTTTTTAATTGGTGTTTAGTTGCTATACGATGCTATGTTAGTTTCTGTTGTATAGCAGAGTGAATCAGTTATACATATATCACCTCTTGGTCACTGGAGTATTGAGCAGAGTTCCCTGTGTTACACAGCAGGATCTCATCAGTTATCTATTTTATACATAGTAGTGTATGTATGTCAATCCCAATCTCCCAATTCATGCCCCCTCCTGTCCCCTCTTGGTGTCCATCCATTTGTTCTGTACATCTGTATCTCTATTTCTACTTTTTTAGAAAAAAAAACACACTATATTTGATTTGGAGGTGCCAAGAGGATGGTGAATAATAGACCTGCTTCCGACGTATCTCTGGAAGGACTGATGCTGAAGCTGAAGCTCCAATACTTTGGCCACCTGATGTGAACAGCCAGCTCATTGGAAAAGACCCTAATGCTGGGAAAGATAGAAGGCAGGAGAAGGGGACAACAGAGGATGAGACGGTTGGATGGCATCCCTGACTCAATGGACATGCATTTAAGCAAGCTCCAGCAGATGGTGAAAGACAGGGAAACCTGGCATGCTACAGTTCATGGGCTCACAAAGAGTCAGACATGACTGAACTGAACTTCCAGTGTATATGTTCACAGCATACCTATGCTGACATGCAACGACAGAGCAGATATTCTTCCTGGGGTCCATGATCTTCCTGAAATTGTTTGCAAAGGTTTTGGATTCTGTAGGAGACTGAATAATGTTCACCTAAATATATCAAGTCCTAAGCACTGGAACCTTCCAATGTTACCTTATAAAGTGAAAGAGACTTTACTGTTCAGTTCTGTTCAGTTCATTTCAGTCGTTCAGTCATGTCTGACTCTTTGCAACCCCATGGACTGCACCATGCCAGGCCTCCCTATCCATCATCAACTCCCAGAGCTTGCTCAAACTCATGTCCATCGAGTCAGTGATGCCATCCAACCATCTTATCCTCTGTCGTCCCCTTCTCCTCCTGTCTTCAATCTTTCCCAGCATCAGGGTCTTTTCCAATGAGTCAGTTCTTTGCATCAGGTGGCCAAAGTATTGGAGCTTCAGCTTCAGCATCAGTCCTTCCAATGAATATTCAGGACCGATTTCCTTTAGGATTGACTGGTTTGATCTTGCAGTCCAGGGGAACATCAAGAGTCTTCTCCAACACCACAGTTTAAAAGCATCAATTCTTTGATGCTCAGCGGTCTTTATAGTCCAACTCACACATCTATACATGACTACTGGAAAAACCACAGCTTTGACTAGACAGACCTGTGTTGACAAAGTAATGTCTGCTTTTTATTAACTTGTCTAGGTTGGTCATAACTTTTCTCCCAAGGAGCAAGTGTCTTTTAATTTCATGACTGCAGTCACCATCTACAGTGATTTTGGAGTCCAAGAATATAAAGTCTGTCATGATTTCAATTGTTTCCCCATCTATTTGTCATGAAGTGATGGGACCAAGTGCCTTGATCTTTGTTTTTGAATGTTGACTTTTAAGTCAGCTTTTTTCACTCTCCTCTTTAACTTTCATCAAGGGGATCCTTAGTTCCTACTTGCTTTCTGCCATAAGGGTGGTATCATCTGCATATCTAAGGTTATTGATATTTTCCCCAGCAATCTTGATTCCAGCTTGTGCTTCAACCAGCCCGGCATGTCACATGATGTACTCTGAATATAAGTTAAATAGACAGGGTGACAATATACAGCCTTGCTTCTTTCCCAATATGGAACCAGTCTGTTGTTCCATGTCTGGTTCTAACTGTTGCTTCTTGACCTGCATACAGGTTTATCAGGAGGCAGGTAAGGTAGTCTGGTATTCCCACCTCTTTAAGAATTTTCCACTGTTTCTTGTGATCCACATAGTCAAAGGCTTTGGCATAGTCAATAAAGCAGAAGTAGATATTTTTCTGGAACTCTCTTACTTTTTCAATGATCCAACGGATGTTGGCAATTTGATCTCTGGTTTCTTTGCCTTTTCTAAATCCATGTTGAACATCTGGAATCTCTCAGTTCATGTACTATTGAAGCCTAGCTTGAAGAATTTTGAGCATTACTTTGCTAGTGTGTGAGATGAATACAATTGTGCAGTAGTTAAAACAGTCTTTGGCATTGCTTTTCTTTGGGATTGGAATGAACACCAACCTTTTCCAGTCCTGTGGCCACTGCTGAGTTTTTCAAATTTGCTGGCATATTGAGTGCAGAACTTCCACAGCATCATCTTTTAGGATTTGAACTAGCTCAGCTGGAATTCCATCACCTCCACTAGCTTTGTTTGCAGTGATGCTTCCTAAGGCCCACTTAACTTTGCACTCCAGGAGGTCTGGTTCTAAGTGAGTGATCACACCATTGTGGTTATCTGTTTTGTATCGTTCTTCTGTGTATTCTTGCCACCTCTTCTTAGTATCATCTGCTTCTGTTAGTTCTATACCATTTCTGTCCTCTATTGTACCCATCTTTGCATGAAATATTCCCTTGGTATCTGTAATTTTCTTGAAGAGATCTCTAGTCTTTCCCATTCTATTGTTTTCCTCTATTTCTTTGCACTGATTGCTGAGGAAGGCTTTCTTATCTCTCCTTGCTATTCCTTGGAACTCTGCATTCAGATGGGTATATCTTTCCTTTCCTTCTTTGCCTTTAGCTTCTCTTCTAGTCTCAGCTATTTGTAAGGCCTCCTCAGACAACCATTTTACCTCTTTGCATTTCTTTTTCTTGGAGATGGTCTTGATCACTGCCTCCTGTATAATGTCATGAACCGCCACCCATAGTTCTTCAGGCACTCTATCACATCTGATCCCTTTAATCTATTTGTCATTGCACTGTATAATCATAAGGGATTTGATTTAGCTCATACCTGAATGGTCTAGTGTTTTCCCCTACTTTCTTCAATTTAAGTCTGAATTTGGCAATAAGGAGTTCATGATCTGAGCCACAGTAAGCTCCCAGTTTTCTTTTTACTGACTATATAAGAGCTTCTCCATCTTCAGCTGCAAAGAATATAATCAATCTGGTTTTGGTATTGACCATCTGGTGATGTCCATGTGTAGAGTCTTTTCTTATGTTGTTGGAAGAGGGTATTTGCTATGACCTGTGCATTCTTTTGGCGAAACTCTTTTAGCCTTTGCCCTGCTTCATTTTGTGCTCCAAGGCCAAACTTGCCTGTTACTCCAGGTATCTCTTGACTTCCTACTTTTGCATTCCAGTCCGCTATGATGAAAAGGACATCTTTTTTTTTTTTTTTTTTTTTTTTGGTGTTAGTTCTAGAAGGTCTTGTAGGTCATTGCAGAACCAGTAAATTCAGCTTCTTAGGCATTAGGTGTTGGGGCATAGACTTGGATTACTGTGATACTGAATGACTTGCCTTGGAACCAAACAGAGATCATTCTGTCGTTTTTGAGATTATACCCAAGTACTGCATTTTGGACTCTTTTGTTGACTATGAGGGCTACTCCATTTCTTCTAAGGGATTCTTGCCCACAGTAGTAGATATAATGGTCATCTGAATTAAATTCACCCATTCCAGTCCATTTTAGTTCACTGATTCCTAAAATGTCAATGTTCACTCTTGTCATCTCCCGTTTGACCACTTCCAATTTACCTTGATTCATGGACCTAACATTCCAGGTTCCTGTGCAATATTGTTCTTTACAGCATCAGACTTTACTTCCATCACCAGTCATATCCACAGCCAGGTGTTGTTTTTGCTTTGCCTCCATCTCTTTATTCTTTCTGGAGTTATTTCTCCACTCTTCTCCAGTAGCATACTGGGCCACCTACCAACCTTGGGAGTTCTTTCAGTGTCATATCTTTTTGCCTTTTCATACTGTTCATGGGGTTCTCAAGGCAACAATACTGAAGGGGTTTAACATTCGCTTCTCCAGTGGACCACATTTTGTCAGAACTCTCCACCATGATCCCTTCTGTCTTGGGGGGCCCTTCATGGCATGACTGATTGTTTCATTGAGTTAGTTAAGGCTGTGGTCCATGTGATCAGTTTGGTTAGTTTTCTGTGATTGTGGTTTTCATTCTGTCTGCCCACTGATGGATAAGGATAAGAGGTTTATGAAAGTTTCCTGATGGGAGAGACTGACTGTGGGGGAAACTGGGTCTTGTTCTGATGGGCGGGGCCATGCTCAGTAAATCTTTAATCCAATTTTCTGTTGATGGGCAGGGCTGTGTACCCTCTCTGTTGTTTGGACCCAACTATGGTAGGGGTAATGACGGTAATGGCGACCTCCTTCAAAGGAAGAAGAATCCCACAGATAGAGGAGCCTGGAGGGCTACAGTGCATGGGGTCACAAAGAGCCAGACGTGAGTGAGCACACATAGGTGCATCTCTAAATACAGTCACATTCTGAGGTGCTAGGGCTTAGGTCTTCCACATATGAATTTTGGGGAGACACAGTTCAGCCCACAACACTATCTTTCCCCTTACTGCTGGTTCTAGGAAAGCATGTTTACTTTCCTTCATGTAGATTGTGATTAGGAGGTCCCTGTGGCAATTGATGCTTTTGAACTATGGTGTTGGAGAAGACTCTTGAGAGTCCCTTGGACTGCAAGGAGATCCAACCAGTTCATCCTGAAGGAGATAAGTCCTGGGTGTTCATTGGAAGGACTGATGCTGAAGCTGAAACTCCAATACTTTGGCCACCTCATGCAAAGAGTTGACTCATTGTTAAAAGACCCTGATGCTGGGAGGGATTGGGGGCAGGAGGAGAAGGGGACGACAGAGGATGAGATGGCTGGATGGCATCACTGACTCGATGGGCATGAGTTTGAGTAAACTCCGGGAGTTTGTGATGGACAGGGAGGCCTGGCATGCTGCGATTCATGGGGTTGCAAAGAGTCGGACACGACTGAGCAACTGAACTGAACTGTGGGGCTTTTGGGGGTCAGGGTGGTGGCAGCATGTGCTGCACAAATGGACTGCCCAAGGGCAATGTTGTTGCTGTTGATCTTGTTCTTGACTGTTCTTGCTTGGAAGAAAGTGAATGATCTGATGTCTTTTGGCTGCTGTGGGGTTCCTCTTTAGCTTGCCAAGGTACTTCATCTGCTCCTTTCTGCTTTCTTATTCCCAATCCCAATAGTTAGAATGCTTTGGAATAGACAGTTCCAATTTGGAGATGAGGCACCTTCCAACTCAGGAGTGTGGCCTTTATCTTGTGGACAGAAGAGTAGGGTGCTGGTGGTGGAGAGTGGAGGGTGATGGAGGAAGAGAGAAGGTAGGTTGGTCACCTGGCAGGGATGAGGATAATGCTGGCAGTAGCTTATGGTTTACCTTCAGACTCTCTCTTCAGCTCCACAGTGCTGTGAAATCTGACCCTAATCTCTCATCACACCCTTGTTCTGAATTTCTTATTAATTGATGAAATAATTTTTATTTTTGGTTGTGCTGGATCTTTCTTGCTTTGCACAGGCTCTCTCTAGTTGTGGCAAGAGAAGGCTACTCTCCATTGCAGTGCATGGGCTTCTCATTGTGATGGCTTCTCTTGTTGCAGAGCATAGGCTCTAGGGCACGTGGGTTTCAGTAGTTGTGGCACACAGGCTCAGTAGTTGTGGCATAGGCTTAGTTACTCTATGGCATATGGAATCTTCCTGGACCAGGGATTGAACCCATGTCCCCTGCATTGGCAGACAGATTCTTATCCACTGTACCACCAGGGAAGTCCCCTTGTTCTGAATTTAAATAGCTTTAAGGTAGAAATTACTAGGCAGTCAGTGTAGAACTCTGAGACCTCTATCTTGTGATCAGTAAACATCCCACTCCATTGTCCTGAATTTCTGAAATGTGTCTTTAGTCTGATAAATTATCAGCACTCAGATCCAGGGAAGGGCAGTAATTAAATTCTGTTCCATATGCTTGAGGGCAAAACAACTGGTGATCATTATTCTTAAGCCCATACATCTGGTCCATGGTAAAATGGCCAGAAGGTATGAAAAAGGGTGGAGACTTAATCCAAGGATCAAGAGAGGCCATAAAGAAGTTAAGTATTTTGACCTTTAAATTGATTGGTTAGAAATAATGTGATTTAAGGAAGGATATAAAAACTGTTGTAAGTCCCACCTTGTGGAGACTCTTAACCCCTCTGACTGTCTATGCTGAGAGCTTTGTACTTTACTCCTCTTTAATAATTCCTATTCACTTGCTACCACAAGTGTCTGAGTGTTCCTGGATTCCATTCTTCGCTCTGCAGATAAGAACTTGGATTCCCATCTCAGCTTCATCACCAAATCAGGTGACCTGCAGTTGGACATGGTGGCATCATAAAAGACAGACTGGACCTCAGAGATCTGGCAAAATGTTGGAAGAAAATGGATTGTGTATCATGGTGCCTGGGTGGGGTCATTAGAACAAAGACAGGGTCACTCCATGTAGTGCTAGAAGAAGCATGTTGGTTATTGAGCATCATGGTCTCCAGTCTTATCTCTGGTCTCATGTTGCCAGGTGTCAGGGAACACTTCCAATTGCAAAGATTCAGGCTCTGGTGGCTCGGAGGAAGCCACATTTTATTTTCCAATTTCAAAAACATAAACTTTTAAAACCTGAAGGTTAGGAGTTAAAGCTTTCAGTTGAAACAGTATAAGCTACTTTTGACAGCCTTACTCCTCTCTGTTACCTGTTTATCTTCATCTGTTACCTGTTTAAGCTTCTCCTGAAACTTTGTTGAGATAGACACTGTTCCCTCATCAAAGGACTGAGAGCATACAGGCACTTCACACCAGGGCTTTGACTCAGCCCTGGAAGTCAAAGCTGGGGTGAGGATGCTTACAGGAGATCCTGCCCATATGGGACCCTGGGGGCAGCATATTTCATGAAAATCTTCAACAAGAGGGTGAAATAAGGTATTTTTAAACAAACAAAAGCTAAGAGGGTTTGTTACCAGTAGACTGCACTAGTGGAAATTTTAAAGGATGTACTTCAGGAGGAAAATGATTTGGGAAGAACTAAATGCAGGAAAGAATGAAGAGCAAGAAAAGCCATAGTATGTGGACAATGTAAGGGAACATTGACAACAGAAGGGATCATAAAAAAGTCTATGCTATTTTTTTAAAAATAAACTTTAAATACCATACAGTAAGAAAAGACTTCAGAAGGGACATAAATGGAGTTCAACTTTTCTAAGAGACTTGTATCATATCAGAAGTGATTTAGGTATTTATTAAATTTATACTTTGATAAGGTAGCTATCTATGTAAGAATTAATAGGATGTAACTATTAAAATAATAGCGACAGGGACTTCCCTGGGGGTCCAGTGATTCGGACTCTGAGCTCTCATTGGGCACAGTTCAAGTTTGATTCCTGGTCAGGGAACCAAAATATCACAAGCCACATGGCGTGACCAAAATTAATAATAATAATAGTGACAGAATAATTGAATAAAAAAAATTCTGAGTCAATTTTTTAAGTCAAGAAAGAAGAGGTTAAAAGAATAGAAGGGAAAAAAGATAGATGAAAACAATACAAGTACAGAAACCCAAATATATTAATAATTTTATAAATGTTTCTGTACTACATGCTCAAGTTAAAAAATATTGTCAGAAGGAATTACTAAATACACCCATATGCTTTTCAGGAGAGATTAATCCAAAATATAAGGGTACAGATAGGTTGCCAAGAAAAGATGGAGAGAGACAAATCATACAAATAACATTTCAGTGATAGAAAACTTGTACAGCTGTGTTCGTATCAGACAAAATACACTTAAAAGCAAAAAGCATTATCAGAGATAGAAGGTTATTTTTAATGATAAAAGGTTCAATTCACCAGGAATGATTTTGCACTTATAACAAAATCCCAAAATACATAAAGGAAAAGTTAACTTATGTAAAGGAGAAATAGACAACACTCATAGTTGATCAAGGAGAGGAAAAAAATTGTCTCTGAGGATATAGAATATATATATTATATTCAAACAATATAATTAATAATTTTGAGCTAATAGCCAATGTATAGAACACCGCCCACCAACAACTACAGAATACACATACAGAACATTTGTAAAATTTGAGCATGTACTAGGACAGAAAGCAAGTCTCAATACACTTCAAAAATTGAAATCTGATCATAATGCAAATAAACTACAAATCAATAAATAGAAAAGATAACTGGAAAATTTCTATGTTTAGAAATTAAGATACTGACTGAAATAACAGATTGGTCAAAGAAGAATCATAGTGAAATTACAAAAATTTGTAGTTGAATAATAATGAAAATACTCATATCAAAACTTGTGGCATGTAGCTAAAACAGTGCTTAGAAGGAAAAGTATCTTTTGACAATGATGAAAGGCTAAAAGTCCATGTGGTAAGTATCTATTTCAAGACTTAAGAAAGCAAAAAGTATAAGCCCAACAAAATTAGGACAACATGAAATGATAAAATTAAGAATATAAATTAATGAAATAGAAAGCAATAAAGACAACAAGTCAAGAATGTCCTATCTTGAACTGGAGTTCTAGCCAGGGAAATCAGACAAGAAAAAGAAGTAAACAGCACTGGACTGGAAAAAAAGAAGTAATTATAGAAGACGTGATTTTGCATATAGAAAAGACCACAGAAACCATTAAAAAAAACTTCTAGAATGAATAAACTAGTTCAGCGCGATTGTAAGATATAAGATCAAGCCTGGATGCTTGGTATACTGGGCAAGTTCATATAGTACAAATAAATGGCAACCCACTCCAATATTCTTGCCTGGAAAATCCCATGGACAGAGGATCCTGGTGGGCTACAGTCCATGGGCATGCAAAGAGTTGGACACAACTGAGTGACTGAGCATACACTCTTTCAGAGAAAACTTTAGTCCCTTGCATTCAGTAGACAAGTGTTCTTAGAAGTTGCTTAAATCATATTGTAAACATTTCTCCAGGGATGGTATAGAAATGGCCAATAAACATGTGAAAAGATGCTCAACATCATTAACCATGAGGGAAATGCAAATCAAAACCACAATGAGATACCACTTTATACCTACTAAGATGTCTGTAATAAAAAAGAGACAAGTGTTGGCAAGGATATGGAGAAACTTGAATCCTCAAATATTGCTGGTGGGAATATAAAATAATACAGCCACTTTGGAAAACAGTCTGGAATTTCCTCAAAACATCATTAAATGTGGAATTACCAGATCATGCAAAAATTCCACTCCTAGGTGAATACTTGAGAGAAATGGAAATGTATATCAATATAAAAACTTGTACATGAATGTTCATAACCGCACTATTAGTAACAAATGGAAACAGCCCAAATGTCCATCAACTGATGAATAGTTAAGAGGAAGGAAGTTCTGATACATGTTACAATATGGATAAACCTTGGGGACATTATCCTAATCCATGAAAGAAGCCAGTCACAAAAAGGTCACATATTGTATGATTCCATTTATAGGAAATGTTCAGAACAGGCAAATGTAAAGAGGTCAAAAGTAGATCAATGGTTGCTAGGAGTTGATGGAGGAGGAAAAAGGGGGAGACTGTCAATGAGTTTCTTTCTTTCTTTCTTTTTTTTGGCCATGCTTGGCAGCATGCAGGATCTTAGTTCCCAGACCAGGGATAGAACCCATGCCCTTTGCTGTGGAATATAGAGTCTTAACCACTGGACTGCCAGGGAATTCCCCATGGTTTCTTTTTGCGAATATAAAAATATTTGCTGATATAAAAATATTCTAAAATGATTGTGATGATGATTGCACAACTCTGAATTATTTTTAAAAACATTGAGTTGTACAACTTAAAAGAATGAATTTTATGGATGCACACTGTAGCACAATAAAGCTGTTTTAAAAAAAAGAGTACTTGTGGTATGCATCCATTTATATAAAGCTCAAACACAGGTGAGACTATATTGTTCAGACATGTATTCAGAGATCATAAAACTAAAAGAAAGCAAGGAAATATTAAATATATACATATTAAATAAAGTCGGGATAGTGTTTACCCTGCAGGTGAGGGTGGAGTTTTTATTGAAAAGTAACCTCCAGCGGGCTTCCCCAGTATTTTATTCCTGACCTTGATTGGTGGTTACATAGGCATTTTTTTTCTGTTTGTTAAAATGTACATATGTGTTCTGTGCACATTTCTATGTAAATGTCCTATTTTTGATAAAACAATAAAATTAAATTCATTCACGTGAGTTTATGTGGACTACATCGAACTGTTAAAATGTTGGACTGAGCCAAGTTATTCATTCCAGATATTTAAAGAAAAGAAGTTCTGTATTAACTGTCAGTGAGAGTCAAAGACATCATAGAGGTGGACAGGAAGTAGGGCCGAGGAAGAAAGAAGAGGATTTGACTTTCTTAAGAAGTACTACTACTCCTTGGGGTCCTGAGCAATGCACTGAAGACGGGGTAATTGTGGTGAAGTATCCAGACTCCGCAGCCAAAGCAACTAGGTTCAAATTCTGCAACTGCCACTTAGTTTCTGACTCCTCCTCTGTCTCAGTTTCCATATCTGTCAAGGGAGTTTATAATCCCATCTTGCTTTAAATGTTATTGTGAGGATTAAAGAAGACTACCCTTGTAAGGTCTTGTGTTCTCGGTAACTATCATCTGTTACTATTTCTTCCTAAAGCTCCTAATAGGGCTTCCCAGGTGGCGCAGTGGTCAAGAATCTCCCAGTCAATGCAGGAGACACATTGGGTCAGAAGACTTCCCTGGGTCGGGAAGATCCCCTGGAGGCAGAAAGGGCAACCCGCTCCAGTATTCTCGCCTGGAGAATCCCAAGGACAGAGGAGCCTGGCGGGCTACAGTCCATGGGATTGCAAAGAGTCAGACACAACTGAGCGGCTGAGCACACACAAGTTCTTAATAAGGTGAAGAAATTCATTCTGAGTCCCCGTTGTATGTCTATGAGATACACAAAAATAAGTTCTTGCACTTCTCCACTTGGAGCCCTGTCCCTTTTCTATTGACAAGGTGGTGCCCCACACGTATTAAATATCCAGTGTCCTCATGCTACTGTGTTTTCCCTCACACAGCCCTCTTGGTACCAATCATGAAAAGAATGAGAGCTGCCATTCATTGAAGGTTTTGATGTCTTTGGCACTATCTTCTACAGGCACATTCTCAGCTTGATCTTTGACTTCACCCCTGCGTTTAGTAACTATTTTTTCTTGGGGAAAAATATATGTTAATGGCACTAAAGTTTTCTTATCCAAGCCATAGGGAAAATCCAGCTACAGGAATGGGCATAGTTACCGCTGGAGTTTCCTTTCTCAGAACTCTTCTAAGGCCAACTCAAACTCAGTCTCGAAATTGTGTGGGAAAGGGCCCATCTGCCATTGCTGTGCATCAGGCATGGTTGTGATCACTGGGGGCAAGAGCAAGGGCACGGCAGAAACTGGAGCTCTTTGTTCCTGAGGATGTCTCCAATGTTCTGAGGAATTAGCTAAGGACTCTTACTTTTGGTGGGTTCCAGCCCGTACTGAGGCCCTGAGGCTGTTCTATCTCTCTCACAATTACATTGCTGGGACAGAGTGGCTATCCTTCAAATCCAGGCAATTTTTTTCCAATGTTCTGTGACATTTAAAGAAGCAGATGGAACAACTTGTCAGATGCTTGTCTGAAGCTGCTCACCTGAGCCCCCAAATCCTTCCCCTCAGTCAACAGATTTTTCATAAAGGAACACCAATCTCTCTGGATCACCACCCTTTGCATCCCTACACCCTTAGATGCTGAGGCCATTTCTGGATTCAGAACTTTTGGGTAGGCTCTTTTATACCACCCTCTGCCCTCATGGGCCCCTTGTAATTCTATCACAGTTAGAAAGAATAGAACTAGTTTGTGGAATGATTTTGATTTATTCAAAGTTTCCATGACAGCAGATGGAATTGAGTATCTTCTCTGCTATAGCCACAGTGCCCAGCTTTGCACCTGCCACAAAGCAAATACTCAATCAGTATTTGTCAAAGAATGAATGAATGAACAAGAGAGAGCAAAGTAGAAATGAACAAATGTAATTGTTCTAAAAATTTTGCAGAGCTGTCATACAGAAGACAGAGGATTTTTTAAATTAACCGTTTATTTTGAAATAATTTCAAAGTTACAGAATAGTTACAAGAATATTACAAAGAATTTTCATATGCCATATTATACAGATCCCACCAATTTAAACTATTTTGGCATTTTATCACTCTGTTAAACATACCATGTTACTTTATTTCTTAATATTTTAGTGCATAATTTCAAAGGACAAGGACATTTCCATAGATAACCACAGTCCAGTTATCAAATTCAGTAAGTTTAATGTGATACACTATTGCAGTTCTTATTCCAGTTTTTCCAATTGTAAGGGAAGATTTTTTTTCCTGTTTGGTTCCCCAAGGCAGAAGGAAGATTAAGAGGTAGACATATGAGGAATGTAATTTTTGGCTATATAATATAAAGATTGTAGAATGGTCTACCAATGAATAAAATGGCCTTTCTCCAAAGATAGGGAACGCTCTGTTGTTGGAGGTATTTAGGTAGAGACTAGATGACCTGTTAGGAATGAAGGAAGAGGAGATGACTTTTGAACATGACCTACAGAACAAGCTTCTATGTACTTCTCTAAACTAGATGACTTACATGCAATATACTGGGCTTGATTCTTTTTTTCCACTTACCATTTCTTTTTTCTTTAAGTTTTTTGATGTGGACCATATTTAAAGTCTTTATTGAATTTGTTACAATATTGTTTCTGTTTTATGTTTTGTTTTGTTTTTGCTTTTGTTTTTTTTGGCCAAGAAGCAGGTAAAATCTTAGTTCCCCAACCACGGATTGAACCCATTCCCCCTGCATTGGAAGCGGAAGTCTTAACCACTAGACCACCAGGAAAGTTCCTCATCTAGTGTCAGAGTTGGCCCTATGTGTAGCTGGAGTAGCCAGCCTCTTCCATGACATGGTGTTGAAGCAACCTCAGTGTTCCATTAGCCTGAAACTATTTCCTCCGACATGTTCTATAAACAGGTCAGCTCTGAAATAATAATACTAATGAAAGGTTGCTGCTACAAGCTGTGGATGACGCCAGGATTCTTGGCCTCCAGAGGAGAGGAATTTGATCTGGGGCCAGTGACAAGTCTTGATCACTCAGAGTTTTTTGTGTAGCAAAGTTTTATTAAAGTATAAAAGAGATAGTGAAGGCTTCCGACATAGACATCAGAAGGGGAGAGCGAGAGTGCCCCCTTGCTAGTTTTTAGTAAGAAGTTATATACCCATTAACAAGTTGCAAATTAGAGAAAGGAAATGCCTCAAAATTGAGAGAGTTGCACCAGGCCCTTCACCCACAATATGCATTTTGAGATAGTATTGGCACAAGGTGAGTCATCCCAGGCCATACAAAAATTGACATGAATTTTGAAGAAAGGCAGATTTTCAAGCAAATACATAGTTCATTAAAACATAGCTTAAGGAAGACATTTCCATGAGAGAAACACATTGATTAGCTCAAGGTTTGAGATAAAGTTAAGCTCAGGTGGAACTAGATAACCACAATGGTGTGATCACTCACATAGAGGCAGACATCCTAGAGTGTGTGAAGTCAAATGGGCCTTAGGAAGCATCACTATGAATAAAGCTGGTGGAGGTGATGGAATTCCAGTTGAGTTATTTTATATCCTAAAAGATGATGCTGTGAAAGTGCTGCACTCAATATGCCAGCAAATTTGGAAAACTCAGCAGTGGCCATAGGACCAGAGGAGGTCATTTTTCATTCCAATCCCAAAGAAAGGCAATGCCAAAGAATGTTCAAACTTCTGCACAATTGCACTCATCTCACACACTAGCAAACTAATGCCCAAAATTCTCCAAGCTAGGCTTCAACAGTACGTGAACCAAGAATTTCCAAATGTTCAAGCTGGATTTAGAAAAGGCAGAGGAACCAGAGTTCAAATTGCCAACATCCACTGGATCATTGAAAAAGCAAGAGAGTTCCAGAAAAACATCTACGTCTGCTTCATTGACTACACCAAAGCCTTTGACTGTGTGGATCACAACAAACTGTGGAAAATTCTTAAAGAGATGGGAATACCATCTGCCTCCTGACCTGCCTCCTGAGAAATCTGTATGCACGTCAAGAAGCAAAAGTTAGAACTGGACATGGAAAAATGGACTGGTTCCAAATTGGGGAAGGAGCACCTCAAGGCTATATATTGTCACCCTGCTTATTTAACTTATATGCAGAATATATCATGTGAAGTGCCAGGCTGGATGAATCACAAGCTGGAATCAAGATTGCTGGGAGAAACATCAATAGCCTAGATATGGAGAAGGCAATAGCAACCCACTCCAGTACTCTTGCCTGGAAAATCCCTTGGACAGAGGAGCCTGGTGGGCTGCAGTCCATGGGGTCGCTAAGAGTCGGACACGACTGAGTGACTTCACTTTCACTCATTGGAGAAGGAAATGGCAATCCACTCCAGTGTTCTTGCCTGGAGAATCCCAGGGATGGCGGAGGCCGGTGGGCTGCCATCTATGGGGTTGCACAGAGTTGGACACGACTGAAGCGATTTAGCAGCAACAGCAGCATATACGCAGATGACACCACCCTTATGGCAGAAAGTGAAGAGGAACTAAAGAGCCTCTTGATGAAAGTGAAAGAGGAGAGTGAAAAAGCTGGCTTTAAAACTCAACATTCAAAAAATTAAGATCATGGCATCTGGTCCCATCACTTCATGGGAAATAGATGGGGAAACAGTGGAAACAGTGGCTGACTTTATTTTTGGGGGCTCCAAAATCACTGCAGATGGTGACTGCAGCCATGAAATTAAATGCTTGCTCCTTGGAAGAACAGCTATGACCAACCTAGGCAGCATATTAAAAAGCAGGGACATTACTTTGCCGGCGAAGGTCCATCTAGTCAAAGCTGTGATTTTTCCAGTAGTCATGTATGGATGTGAGAGTTGGATTACAAAGAAAGCTGAGTGCCAAAGAACTGATGCTTTTGAACTGTGGTATTGGAGAAGACTCTTGAGAGTCCCTTGGACTGCAAGGAGATCAAACCAGTCAATTCGAAAGGAAATCAGTCCCGAATATTCATTGGAGGGACTGATGCTGAAGCTGAAGTTCCAATACTTTGGCCATCTGATGCGAAGAACTGACTTATTGGAAAAGACCCTGATTCTGGGAAAGATTGAAGGCAGGAAGAGAAGGGAACGACAGAGGATGAGATGGTTGGATGGTATCACTGACTCAATGGACATGAGTTTGAGCAAACTTTAGGAGTTAGTGATGGACAAGGAAGCCTGGAGTGCTGCAGTCCAGGGTTCGCAAAGAGTCAGAAACAGCTGAGCAATGAGTTGAAGTGAACTGATGACAATACAGGATTAGAAGAGAATAGAAAAAAAAATGCCTGCCACTTGCAGTTTTATTTCCTCCTGCTGCTTGGGGACTTCTGGCCTCCCTACTGCAGCTATTAACACTCTTACTTAACACGTTCTACGTGCTTAAGGCCAGGCATTGGTGTAACTGCTTTGGATATGTTAATTCATTATGTCTCCAAATCCGCCCCCCCACCCCCCCTCCGCCCCACCACATGATGCAGCTCTTATCATTAACCCTATTTTAACAACAAGGAATCTGAAGTTCAGATAGATTTTGATATATTAATTTGATTCAAGTTCAATGTGCTAGAACACTTAAGACATTATGTTCTAGTTCAAGTGAGTGTATATGGAGATTTTTTAAATTGGTTTAATTCTTAGAAAAATAAAAATGAAAGAAAGAAGTCAAAATCTAGTATTTCAAGACTTCAAGAAAATTAATATTTCTTTATCTACTTATATCTATTCTTTTCTGAAAGGGGCAGCCTAATCTGTAGTTACTATTTAATTTCTACTATGTTTCCTGATTTTCTGATTGTTGCTGTAATTATTATTTTTATTTTAGACACATACTTTTCACTTTAATTGACATGCCAGCTCAGGATTAAAGGGTCTCCTAAGGATTGTCTATGTAAAGCCTGGAATTTCCCTACTGCACTATCATTCTAGAAGACAGGGGAACCAGGAAAATGGTTCCTTCTTTGCCCAGCCTTATGGGATCCATATTCTTCAGAACAGTTAACTCCTGGCTAATTCCACTAATCCTTCAAATTTCAGCTTAAATGTCACCTCCTTAGAAAAGTTTTTGTTACCCTTCAAGACTAGGTCAGATTCCCTTGTTACCTGCTCTCACTGCATCATGAAACTTTCCTTTATAGCAATGATCACATTTTATATGATTATTTTTCTGTCTCTATAGTTAGACGGTAATACAACTTTTTGAGGGGTCCCACTTGTTTAAGTATTTACTGGTATTATTATGAACAACAAGCTCTCTGTCAAATTCAAACCTTTCATTTTTTATTTTACTTATTTACTTATTTGGGGTTGTACTGCACAACATGTGGGATTACTTCCCCTACCAGGGATCAAACCCGCTGCCTTGGAACCATGGAGTCTTAACCACTGGACCACCAGGGAAGTCCCAGGGTCCCATCTGTTTTTGCTTCTCAAAGTGTCTTCAGCACCTAGCACACTATCAGTTCAGTCACTCAGTCGTGTCTGACTCTCTGTGACCCCATGGACGGCAGCGCGCCAGGCTTCCCTGTCCATCACCAACTCCCGGAGCTTACTCAAACTCATGTCCATCGAGTCAGTGATGCCATCCAACCATCTCATCTTCTGTTGTCCCCTTCTCCTCCTGCCCTCAATCTTTCCCAGCAACAGGGTCTTTCCTAGTGAGTCAGTTCTTCGCATCAGGTGGCCAAATTATTGGAGTTTTAGTTTCAGCATTGGTCCTTCCAATGAATATTCAAGACTGATTTCCTTTAGGATAGACTGGTTGGATCTCCTTACAGTCCAAGGGACTCTCAAGAGTCTTCTCCAACACCACAGTTCAAAAGCATCAGTTCTTCAGTGTTCAGCTTTCTTTATCATCCAACTCTCACATTCATACATGACTACTGGAAAAACCATAGCTTTGACTAGATGGAACTTTATTGGCAAAGTAATGTCCCTGCTTTTTAATATGCTAAGTTGGTCATAGCTGTTCTTCCAAGGAGTAAGTGTGTTTTAATTTCATGGCTGCAGTCACCATCTGCAGTGATTTTGGAGCACCACCCCCCAAATAGAGTCTCTTACTGTTTCTACTGTTTCCCCATCTATTTGTCATGAAGTGATGGGACCAGATGCCATGATCTTAGTTTCTGAATGTTGAACTTTAAGCCAACTTTTTCACTCTTCTCTTTCAATTTCATCAAGAAGCTCTTTAGTTCTTCTTTGCTTTCTGTCATAATGGTAACATCATCTACTATCTGAGGTTATTGCTATTTCTCTCTTGATTCCAGCTTGTGCTTCATCTAGCCTGGCATGTTGCATAATGTACTCTGCATATAAGTTAAATAAGCAGGGTGACAATATGAAGCTTTGATATATTCCTTTCCCAATTTGGAACCAGTCTGTTGTTTCATGTCCGGTTCTAACTTTTGTTTCTTGGCCTGCATACAGTTTTCTCAGGAGGCAGGTCAGGTTGTCTGGTATTCCCATCTCTTGAAGAATTTTCCACAGTTTGTTGTGATCCACACAGTCAAAGGCTTTGGTGTAGTCAATAAAGCAGAAGTAGAGTTTTTTTCTGGAACTCTTGCTTTTTCGATGATCCAATGGATGTTGGCAATTTAATCTCTGGCAATTTGATGTATAGCATACTATAGCCCGTTTGTTGAATGAATGAATGAAAAGATGAAGGTCCAGTTCCATTACTAAAAAGGAGGCTGGCAAAAGAAAACATCCAACAATTAAGTGGACCCCCTGAATGCTAAATGTGGGATATTCTACAACAGTATCAAAAATCAGGGCAGCCAGTGATTCAGTCAAAACCAAGAATTCGATGGGTCCCACAAGAAATTGCAGTCCAGGCTAGCATTTTGGTCAGTAGCTACAAGACAACAAGGGCAGCATGAAAGATCTCAATCTAGTGCTGGGATGCCAGACTGGAAGCAGTCTGTGGTCAAGGTCAAGCCCTTCAGGAAAGAAATGATACTATGGAACATCTGCCCCCAGGTTTCTTCCCTGGTGACAGAGAAATAGATCTGGCGGAAAAGAATTTGAGGGGGAATTCCCCGGCTGTCCAGTGGTTAGGACTTGGGGCTTTCGCGGCTGAGGGCCTGGGTTCAATCCCCGCTGGGGGAACTAAAATGCCTCAAGCCACGTGGCACAGCCAAAAAAATAATAAATCGAGGAAGAACTGTAAAAGACTTGTGAGAGGCGAGGTCTTTCTTGCTGGCTCCAAAATACTTCCCCTCTCACTAAGTGGTTTCCGCTAAGCCGCCCTTACAGTTTCTCCATACAGCCCCCAGAGGGCAGCAGTGCGTTAGTCTTCAGCTAGAAGGTCCTGCCTAGCGCTCCGTCTCTCCGGCTGTCCCATGACTGCCTCACCGTAAGCTTAGGTTTGGAGTTTCTTCACCCTGTGCCCAGAAGGCTTGCAATGTGTCCTCTCCTGGGAGTGCCCCACATCGGTCTTCCTGGTGTTAGGCTTCCGAGACCCCGACTCTTGAAGTCACTCTCCTCTCACTGTCACCCCTGAGTGCCCTCCACCCTGATGGAAATCATGACCCAGTGGTTCCCTCCACCAATCCATGTCAACATGTCCAAAACAGAATTCCTATTTCTCGTCTGCCCCACCCCCACCCCCACTCAAGCCTGCCCATCTATCATCTTTTGTTTGTTTCTTTTGGCCGCACCGCAATGCATGCGGGGATCTCAGTTCCCCGGACCTGGGATGGCAGCCACATTCCTGGTTTGAAGTGTGGCATTTTAATCGCTGGACCACCCGGGATGTCCCGTCTCTCTGTCATCTTGGACACCTTCCATCCATTCTTGGTGAGTCCACCTCTGAAATATTTCAGATCTGCACCCTCTTCTCCAATTTCGCTGGCACCTCTTGCCTGACCTCCTATCTCATCTGTTTGTCTCCATCATCTCGCCTCCACAATCCATCCTGGTACCGTGATCTCTGCCTTCACTCCAATTTCTCCGAGGATAAGAGCGTCCCTTTTGATAATCTCTTCAAATTCTACTCACACTTCAAATTGCAGATCAACCAGTACTTTCTTTAAGAAATTTTTCTGGCTCTCCTCCCAACCACATAACCCATGTCACTCGTTACCCTGCCTGTCTACAGCACTTTATTTAGACCTCTTTTTCTAGCTCTAATTTTTAGCATTCTGCCTTGCATAATATTTATTATTTATATAGATGAATATTTCCTTCCATCCCTTAGCTCAGGACGGCAACTGCGTGGCACAAATTCTTCAACTCATCCCCCAGCAGCACCCAATAAGAGACATCGTTATTAGATCCTAGCTGTAATCCTACTGGGTCCAAATCCTATCTCAAAATCCTTCTCAAAACAGTGCTCTAGGCAGAACTGATCCACAAGATGAAACAAATTTTCCATCCCTGCCCCGGGCTATGAAAAACATTAAGACAGAAAGCATATGCTATTCTTCTTTTAATAATAGCATCGTGAATATAATCTATACTCATTTAAAGACTTCTTGGATGAATGAATTTAAAAAGTGGAATGGAGCAGACCCTGGCAGCAGGAATGCTGTTCCCAGACTCCAGGGTTCAATTTAATCCATTTTTTTTTCACTCCAATATATCTACTCTATCCTGCTGGTAACAGATATAGTGTATATCAATATTTCCCAATAGTATTCAAGGCAGAAACTTACTGAAAGCTGCATGACTAAGTGTACACTCAGCAGATTTAAGGAGCATGTACTTAACCATGTGTTAACTTTTCTGAGCTTAATATTCAGACTCATAAACCTGTTTTTCTACCCTGCTTTCAGATTTTCAGTGCATTTAAAAATACCATAAAGGGGTTGCACTATTTTGGTCTTAATCCATGCCAAAGTGCTCTTTCAGTGTCACATTTCCAGCATGCTCATATCGGTCATTATCCTGAGGGGAAAAAATGATGCAACACATGTATGCTTTGTACTGCCATTTGCAAGACCATTCCCTACATATATTAAAAGTTGGCAAAAAAAAAAGTTGGCATTTGGGTGAGTGTGTGTATGTGTGTGTTTGCATACAAGCTTGCAGGGTTTTTGTTTTTTGGTTTTTTTCCCAAGGAAAACAATGTTGTGTAAGAACTTTGCGATTTCAAGGCCAAACTTGAGTTTTCACTTATTTCACAGGTGTCTTACTGTTCTTATAAAGAATTTCTGGAGTCCAATTGGACATTTAACTAATGTTTAGTCATAGCAATCTGGAAAGGAAAAAAAAAAGCTACTTTGTGGTAACAGGGTCATATTCTTTACTGGTTGTCAACATCGTATGGTTTGAGGGCCAACGATTGTTTCCAAATCCTTGCCCCTGAGTATCACAGAGCAACAGTATTCAAAATTCCACCTTGAGACTTTTTGGATCTCAACTTAAACAAATTAAAAAAGATTTATGAGACAATTGAGGAAATATGAACATTGACTGGATATTTGGTAGTATTAAGCAATTATTATTCATTTTTAAGTGCAATAATGGTATTGCTGCTGCTTTTAAAATAAAAGGGTCCTCAGCTTTTAGAGATGTATGCCCTGATATGTTTGCTGATGAAATGATAGTGTTTGGGATTTACTGTTTTTAGGTTTTTTTTTTTTTTTTTGACATGGACCATTTTTAAAGCCTTTGTTACAATATTGCTTCTGCTTTATTATTATTATTATTGGCCACAAGGCTTGTGGGATCTTAGCTCCCTGACCAGGGATCCGAACCTGCACTCCCTGCATTGGAAGGTGAAGTTTTAACCACTGGATCCACAGGGAAGTCCCTGGGACTTACTTTAAAATAATTTATTGTGTGGGGGGTAGAGAATGGGTGGAGGTTTAGCTGAAACAAGAGTTTCCATGTTGATAATTGTTGAAGCCAGATGATGAGTATATGATTGGTCATTCATTGTAAAAATCTCTACTTTTATGCTGGAACTTTTCCATAATAAATGATTTTCAAAAATATATGAATCTTACCCAGGAACAATTATCCACAAATATCTTGGCCATCCTTGACTTTAGCAAAGATGAACTGATCAAATTTCTTAAAGGAGGTGGAGGCCAAAAGGAAGATAAAATGAGGCAGATAAATCTGAAAAGAGAGGAAGTTGGGAAAGGCCTGGAACATAGACTCTTGCCAGAGTGGACAAGCCACTGCCAGCCACAGAGAGAGAGCATTTGGGAGTGGGAGTAGCTGGAGAGAGAATGCTGTAAGAAAGTAGTAAACTCAAAAGAAGGAAAGGATCCTGTGTATGCATGTTGGTGAGGGCTAGTGAGATGCAGCTGGAATGTCAAAGCTGTAAAACAAACTTACCTTTTGGGTCA
The DNA here is from genome assembly GCF_910594005.1 of Cervus elaphus. Taxonomy (NCBI): domain Eukaryota; kingdom Metazoa; phylum Chordata; class Mammalia; order Artiodactyla; family Cervidae; genus Cervus; species Cervus elaphus. The sequence goes on along the minus strand of NC_057848.1, from coordinate 41,921,478 downwards.
AGCTAGCTTTGTCTCCCCTCTAGTGCCTTTGGAAACATCATGGAGATAAGGCATTTAGAATTCACTCCTGGTCCAATTCTCAAGTCAAACAGTAACTTATTGAATCATCTTCTGTTTTTGTCTACATTTTCAAATATACAAGTCTTGGGTCAGCTACTATTTTTCTATATTTGCTTCCATTTTTGGTCTAAAAACACTCAAAAGTTACCATTTTAATGATGGTGGATGGCAGACCTGAAGGGGCTCCTGTAGATCACTTACTCCTTTTCCCAGGAGAGAAAATAGAAACTAAGAGGAAGGAAGTGAGTTCCCTAGCATTGTACAGTGTGGGGACATGGTAGGCACTCAATAAATGTCTGTTGAATCCAGGATTGGTACATTCTAGTATAACTCTTCCCTATAGCTCAAACGGTAAAGAATCTGCATGCTATTCATGTTGAGGTTTGACAGAAAACAACAAAATTCTATAAAGCAATTATCTTTTAGTTAAAAAAATATTTTTTTAAATAAAAAAAAAGGAATCTGCCTGAAGTGCAGGAGACTCAGGTTCGATCCCTGGGTCCAGAAGATCCTCTGGAGAAGGGAATAGCAATCCACTCCAGAATTCTTGCTTGGAAAATTCCATGGACAGAGGAGCCTGGAGGGCTACAGTCCGTGGGGTCACAAAGAGTCAGATACAACTGAGCAACTAATACACACTGTATAACTCTACCAAGAAATTACAGCTGGCATCAGATATGATTGGTTGGTGCCCAGCTCACATAGTTGTAATACCATTCCTGGTTGGAAAAAATGAATAAATAAATAGAGAAAGCAAAGTTAGATCATCCCTGACTTACAGGCCTTCTTTCTCTATAATTCTAGTTCTGGTCTCCATGGGATCCCTATGTGCAGGCAGATCCCTATGTGCAGGCTCTTGGCTGTGAAGGTCATAGCTAATCCAGGTCTCTCTTGGGTCTGTTTGTTGATTGTCTGTTAGCCTCCTTAGTGCCACAGGCACTGGCTAGCCTTATTTTGGGCTGCATGGCAGAATGTACATCACTCCATACGTTCAAGGTTTGCACTGCACTCCCATAGTGAGAAAATGGTGAGTTGGGCTCCAAAGTACCTATTTCACTGTCAAGGAGTATTATCATTATTTTTCCAATTTTTGATCTCCCCCAGGGGTGAGGGGAGAAAGTGAAGCTGTGGAGTGTTTTTTTCCCCCCAACAGCTTGAAAAGTAGAAAAAAAAAAGAAAGAAAGGGAAAAAATAACAAACCTACTTTTAATCTTAAGCATTTCAAATGTAAACAAAAGAGTTAAGCTTTGAACTCTAGCATTCTAAGATTCTAATATTGCTAACTAGATTTATACCATATTTTTCTAAAACAGTACAATTAGAAAATGTCATGCCATTACAAATTCAGTACAATGAAGGTTAATAGTATAATAAGATATTGTAAAAGCAAGATATATTGCTGCCACTAGGATCGTCATTTTCACATAAGAAGGAAAAAGGAATTGATGCTAGAAAAACAGTATGTGCAATTATAGCCATCATTTATTGAAGTTCACTTTACATGGTTTATTTCCTCAACATCTCAAAATAACCTGATGAGGTAGGTCCTTTTATCACCATTTTACAGATGAGAACTGAAGCTCAGACAGATGAAGTTGAGGAAACCCCCCAAAAGTGGAACCAAAAGATGATTAGCTAGAGCATGAAAGATGTGAAAATGAGAGAATCAGTCTAAGACATACAATATCCAATTTGTAGGAGTTCTAGAAGTAGAGAAAACAAAAAAGATATTATGTGAGAAATAATACAATGTCTCAAAAAAGAAAGATAAGTTTTTGATTGAAAGGGCTCACGAAAGCCCAGCCCAGTAAATGGAAGATAATGGATAAGAAGGTATATTACTGTTTAATGTTAAAACACTAAAGATCAAAAGAGAACATTTAAAGTTTGTAGGAAAAAAGTGTATCCAAAAAAATAAGAAATCTTTCAAAAAACATAAGAAATCAATAGATGATCAGACTCTTCAAAAGCAACACTAGAACCAAGAACATTGGGATAAGGTTTTCAAAATTCTTACAGGAAATTGTTTCTAATTAAGAATTCTTCAACTGGTGAAACTTTGAATGATGTATGAAGACATATTCAGACACAGAAGGGCTTTATTCAAATTACCTCCCATGCAATCTTTCTAAAGAAGTTAGTGCAGGGTATGGTCCAGCAAAACTAGATCATAAAGCAATCGAGAGGACAACCTGAGATCTAGGAAACAGAATCTAACACAGAAGAGAAGCAAAGAGAATTTCTGGGATGACAGCTGGGTAGCAGACAAACGGGGCAACCCTTCCAGAATGGAGCAGGAGGGCAGCAAACTCCACCAGGGTTGTCTCTAAGAAAAATACATGAATCTCATATATTACCTAATATACTTGACCATACTAAGTGGAGTTTAATGGTTGCGATAAAGTTTGAGCCTGGACTCACAGTAGGTTTATAGAAAAACAAATCAAATCAAATGTACAGTGTGGGGAATATAGTCACTAACTGTAATATCTTTGTTTGGTGACATGTTGGAACTAGACTTACTGTAGTGATCAGTTTGCAATGTATATAAATATCGAATCACTATGTTGTATAACAGGGACCAACATAGGTCAATTACACTTCGAAACCAAACAAATAAAGTCATAGAAAAAGAGATCAGATTTGTGGTTACCAGAGGCAGGGGGCAGGGGAATTGGATGAACACAGTCAAAAGGTACAAACTTGCAGTTACAAGATAAAACAAGTACTGGGTATATAATGTACAACATGACAAATATTGATGTATATATACATCATATAATGATGAAATATAATGTACAACATGATAAACATGGCTATATGTTATATGTGAAAGTTGTTATGAGAATAGATCCTAAGAGTTCTTACCCCAAGAAAAAAATTGTTTTTTCCTATCTCTTTAATTTTGTATCTATGTGAGATGATGGATGTTTGCTAAACTTACTGTGGAAATTATTTCATGATATATGTAAATCAGATCATTATGTTGTACACCTTAAATTTATGAAGTCAGTCAGTCAGTTCAGTTGCTCAGTCATGTCCAGCTCTTTGCGACCCCATGGACTGCAGCACACCAGGCTTCCCTGTGTTTCATTATCTCCTGGAGCTTGCTCAAACTCATGTCAGTGATGCCATTCAGTCAGTGATGCCATTCAGCCATCTCATCCTCTGTTGTCCCCTTCTCCTCCCACCTTCAATCTTTCCCAGCATCAGGGTCTTTTCCAATGAGTCAGTTCTTTGCATCAGGTGGCCAAAGTATTGGAGCTTCAGCTTCAGCATCAGTCCTTCCAATAAATATTCAGGACTGATTTCCTTTAGGATTGACTGGTTCGATCTCCTTGCTGTCCACTTATTAAGTACTGTATGACAATTATATCTCAATAAAACTGGAAGAAAAAAAACAAATCAAAGCAAAAGAGACAATTTGGGAATCACAAAATAAAGGCACTGCAGTTAACAGCATTTTACATGGATCAACTGTAGACCAATAATTATACAGTATAATGCAAATATTGAATATTTAAGCCCAAATTTGTTACATTTGCGGAAGGGAATTATGGGTGCACATGGTGTGTATGTAAAGCTAGTTCCTCAGGTTCTATAGTAGAAATTTAGAAATAGATAATCTCTAAGCCTAAGTAAAAATAAGAAATAGCATAAGTATTAGGGTATTATTCCAAAGTAAAGAGTTATATGCCAAAAGAAATAGCTACAAATGTTGAAAGCAGTTTTAAACAACACAGATTTATTAGCTTACAGCAGGTCAGAAGGGCAGCCCAGCACGACTGAATTCTCTGCTCAGGGTCTCACAAGGCTGAAATCACACCAGGCTGGCCAACCTGGGCTCCTCTCTAGAGGCGCTGGGGGAGAGTCTGTTTTCAGGCTCATTCAGATTGCTGGCAGGATGCGGTTCCCTCTAACACTTTGTCCATGGCTTCTTCCATCCTTAAGCCAGCAACAACATTTTGGGTCCTTTCTGTGTTTTGAATCTCTCCTCCTCTTATGTTTTCAACCAGAGAAATTTCTCTGCTTCTAGGGGCTCAAATGACCACACCCAACCCACCCTCATAATACAAGATAATCTCACCACTTAAAATTCTGTTATGTTAACCACATTTGCCTAGTCCTTAGAACTGACTCATTGGAAAAGACCCTGATGCTGGGAAAGACTGAAGGCAGGAGGAGAAGGGGACGACAGAGGATAAGATGGTTGGGTGGTATCACCGACTTGAAGGACATGAGTTTGAGCAAGCTCTGCGAGTTGGTGATGGACAGGGAAGCCTGGCGTGCTGCAATCCATGGGGTCACAGAGTTGGACACGACTGAGCAACTGAACTTTGCCATGTAAAGTAACATTGTCATGGGTTCCAAGGATTAGGGTGTGAGCCTCTCTCCTGGGAGGTGGAATCAGCATAAGAGTGGCAGGGAAGGGGAACTGTCTTTTTTTTTTTTTTTCCATTTATCTATATTAGTTGGAGGCTAATTACTTTACAATATTGTGGTGGTTTTTGTCATACATTGACATGAATCAGCCATGGATTTACATGTATTCCCCATCCTGATTCCCCCTCCCACCTCCCTCTCTACCCGATTCCTCTGGGTCTTCCCAATGCACCAGGCCTGAGCACTTGTCTCATGCATCCCACCTGGGCTGGTGATCTGTTTCACCCTAAATAATATACATGTTTCGATGCTGGAACTGTCTTTTTTACAAGCCCCGTGGTACTCTTTGAGTTTTAAAATTGTTGTTCAGTCGCTCAGTCATTTCTGACTCTTTGTGACCCCCATGGGCTGCAGCACACCAGGCTTTCCTGTTTTTCATTATCTCCTGGAGCTTGCTCAAACTCATGTCAGTGATGCCATTCAGCCATCTCATCCTCTGTTGTCCCCTTCTCCTCCCACCTTCAATCTTTCCCAGCATCAGGGTCTTTTCCAATGAGTCAGTTCTTTGCATCAGGTGGCCAAAGTATTGCAGCTTCAGCTTCAGCATCAGTCCTTCCAATATTCAGGACTGATTTCCTTTAGGATTGACTGGTTTGATCTCCTTGCTGTTCAAGGGGCTCTCAAGAGTCTTCTCCAGCACCACAGTTTGAAAGCATCAGTTCTTTGGTGCTCAGCCTTCTTTATGGTCCAACTCTCACATCCATACATGACTACGGGAAAAACCATAGTTTTGGCTGTATGGACCTTTGTCCACAAAGACTTTTAAAATTAGGTACATGTTTTATGTTGATCAAATGAAATCCCAAAAGTTAATTGCAATGACCCAATTTCCAAGTATTGAATTCAAAGGGACTATTTTAGAGAATGCATCAGATGTAGTAGCAGATGTACAAGCAATCTGTATTATACAAAGTCCATTTTGGCATTTCTAGCAAAATGACCTAAGACCTGCAAAGTATGTTAAGAAATACTTGTTAGGTACAACCATAGCTGGGCCCTTGGGAAAATTCTGGTTTGGATGAATCACAGTATTCTTCCAATGTATCAATTCCTTTGTTCTTACTGTTGTATAAAGGGCCGACTTTGGTTATTTTTGGCAGATACTGCTGATAGCTAACTATCTCCCGTAGTGAGAATAGGAGGTGACCATAAACATATTCTCTTGATATGTAAAACAAAAGTCATCATCTTAATTTTTGCAGGATATCAGAACAGAGCCAATCTAGTCCAACCTCCTCATTTTACAGATGAGAACACTGAGGCTGAGAGAGAGAAAGGAAGCTGCCTATGGCATTGCTAGTGCACACAGCAAAGATCTTCACTTCTAAATGAGCTCTACAGCTTATGGCCATTGTTATGAGCCTGGATGGGATGATAAATCACTGTCTAACATCTTCACTTTCTAGATGGGGAAGTAGACGCAGACAGGAAGAGATACCTGTCAAAGTCATTTGAAACTCCTAAATTCTAATCCAGGTCTCTTTCCCTGTAGAAAGTAGCCTCTCCCTGACTAACCACCTGAAAGTGAAAGTGTTAGTTGCTCAGGCAGGTCTGACTCTTTGCCACCCTGTGGACTGTATCCCATCCTCTGTCCGTGGAATTCTCCAGGCAAGAATACTGGAGTAGGTAGCCATTCCCTTCTCCAGGGGATCTTCCCAACCAGGGACTGAACCTGGGTCTCCCAAATTGTGGGCAGATTCTTTACCATCTGAGCCACCAGAAAAGCCCACTAACCACTCGATACCAGGACACACCCTGCTGCTGCTGCTGCTGCTAAGTCGCTTCAGTCGTGTCCGACTCTGTGCGACCCCATAGACGGCAGCCCACCAGGCTCCCCCATCCCTGGGATTCTCCAGGCAAGAACACTGGAGTGGGTTGCCATTTCCTTCTCCAATGCATGAAAGTGAAAAGTGAAAGTGAAGTCGCTCAGTCATGTCCAACTCTTTGTGACCCCATGGACCGCAGCCCACCAGGCTTCTCTGTCCATGGGATTTTCCAGGCAAGAGTACTGGAGTGGGGTGCCATTGCCTTCTCCAGGACACGCTTTGCCCACGTCTAAATTTCTAGTGCCTAGCACACTGATTGGCTCATAGAGGAATCACAAATGAATCTTAAGACAGTGTATAAAAGTTTGCTTTGCAATGAAATGATTTATATTCTCAGTCTTCCAGTTGATAAGAAATCTGGTAATAATTTGAAATAAGATGTTTCTTCCTTAGCCTCCTAGGACAAATAAGTACATCACTGGCTATATCATACAGGCTCTAAAGTCAGGTGACTTGTTTTCCAATTCTGTCCCAGTCACGAGCTATGTGATCTTGCACTCCCAACTGAATCACATTATGCCTTGCTTTCTTCATCTGTAACATGAAGATAATAACACAATTTATCTCATAGGACTCATATGGAGATTTAGTGAAATAACACATGTAACTTGGTAGACAGTAGCTACTGGGTAACTATTAATTTTCTCTTTTTATATAATGGTCTACATAGTAAATGTTGAAAACTAACAGTGAAGTATTTTCCTGTTGCTAATGGCAAACTAAGTGTGACCATTAGAAAAGACAGCTAAAAGCCAAAGAACTTTCAGAAAGAAATCATGTTGGGGATTGATATAAAAGTACATCCAAATGTCAGCAAGACTCCTCCCTCACTTGAAGTAGAAGCATGCCAAGACTTTGCTACAGTATTTACAAAAAATGTTATTGCTTGATCTAATCATTAGGGTTTACAAGAAAATAGTCTCTGAAATAAGTGTTCTGTTGTTGTTGTTCAGTCGCTAAGTCATATCAACTCTTTGTGACCCCATGGACTGCAGCACACCAGGCTCCCCTGTCCTTCACTGTCTCCTGGAGTTTGCTCAAATTTGTGTTCACTGAGTTGGTGTTGCTGTCTAACCACCTCACCCTCTGCCACCCCTTTCTCCTTTTGCCTTCAATCTTTCCCAGCATCAGGGTCTTTTCCAATGAGTTGGCTCTTTGCATCAGGTGGCCAAAGTATTACTTTCTTCTAAAACTATTAATATTCTAGTAGCATGAAACACTACTCATGTGAGCACAAAGTTGTGCTTGTAAAAGAGCAGGACTGCATGGAAATGACAAAATGATAAATTATCCTGGAAAGCAAATGGGTTTAGATCATTCTGGCTCCTCTGCCCTGAGATGAGGTGAACACATTTGTAGCTACAGGAATTTGTTTTCTATAGATCTCATACAGATATATAACCTCAAGTGTCCCCAGTTAAATGTTTTCTGTCCTAATAGTGTTGATGTGTTGAGAATCAAAAGGCAGTTTCTTAATCAAAACTATACTTACCTGGAGATGGATTTCCAGAATCTTCCTGTATCATTTTAAATAATTACAGAAGTAACCTGACCAAGACCAGCACTTCCTATCCATACCCTAGGTCTTGGATCCTGGAAAGTTGCAGGGTAAGTGACAAATGTCAGGTTAAAGACCCACTCCTAGAACATAATACAAATGAGAAACTCTCCATGACATTCAAACCATTTTGCTGTAGTTACAGAAAACATGGAAATATATTACTACCTCTTAAAAGGGAAACTTTTGAAAATGGATTTTCTTAGTCTCACATCTAACTTGCTTATGTGATTCATTCATAACTAGAGGTCCCTCATCATGTATATACCATGACAGTCTCCTGAAGTACACTGCACTCTGTGCTGTGCTTAGTCACTCAGTCGTGTCTGATGCTTTGTGACCCCATGGACTGTAACCTGCCAGGCTCCTCTGTCCACGGGGATTCTCCAGGCAAGAAGACCGGAGTGGGTTGCCATGCCCTCCTCCAGGGGATCTTCCCAACCCAGGAATCAAACCCAGGTCTCCCACATTGCAGGCAGATTCTTTAATGTCTAAGCCACCAGGGAGGTCTGAGAATACTGGAGTGGGTAGCCTATCCATTCTCCAGGGGAACTTCCTGACACAGGAATCGAACCAGGGTCTCCTGCATTGCAGGCAGATTCTTTACCAGCTGAGCTACCAGGGAAGCCCACACTGCACTCTATTGGAAGCTTAAAATCAGAAAGGACCAGTTCCCCATTTCCCTTGTTAGAACCATGATTTATCAAATACTTATGTCCCTTTAGGTACTGTTTGCAAAGGCTGTGCTAATATTAAACCACATGCACACCTTTATCAGAAAACCCAGGCATGCCAAGAACAGCAGAGAAGCTCATGATAAATGGTTGTAAGATAAATTAGCAGTCTTGGAATTTTTTCCCAACTTACATTCTTTTAACTCCAATTTTTTCTGCCACCTACTCCTCATAACACTTTCTTTGAAATAAGACAAAAGGAAAACATTTGGGTGACATACAAAAAAACAATATTTATTTTACTCAAGCTTTTCTGCAAGAAGTTAAACAAAATGATCCCCAGTTGAAGGCATTACCAAAAATGTTAACATAGTTTCATGTATCCCTTCTGTGCCAGATGAGGAAAAGACTTATCTGAATGAAAGAATAAGAATGACCATTCTTACAGTGGGTTTACTTAGCTATGTGGAGAAAAAAAAACATATATGTTAGACATCAAATAGTACACAAACCTACTAATTTCCTATAGGTAGTGGGAATTAAGCTGATGTATTAAAGTATCCAATTGCTCTCAAGACCTGGGGATCACTTACCAGGAATTATAAAACAGCCATAGGCACTCCCATAATTCACCGCCCCATTTCCCCCCCCCCAACTATTTTGCTACCAAAAGAGCAAGATGGAAACAAAACACAATTTTCCCACTCTCAGGCTGCAGGACTGTCTGGCATCAGTAGTTCCTTAGATCATCAGAATATTAGAGCAACCCCCACCACTGCCATCTAAGTAGGATGACAGGAAAAATGGCTTTGGGTGAGGCATTTAGGTGTTGTATTTTCTGGAAGTATAAGATCTGGCTAGGAAATAATGATCCCCTCCCTACACAGGAAAACCAAATATTCTTTCTGGAGAACAGTAGGGCAGAATGGAACATCCATGCCTGTCTTCCAGCCTCAACCTGACCTCAAATATAGAAGTGCAGGGAGGAAACATCTTGACATCAGCCATTGCCATGAGCCCCAATTTCCTCCTCCACTGTGGTGCAAGGACATTGCCACTTTCGCCCAAACCTGTAAAGAGTAGGGATGTCTTATCTCCCTTCCCTCTAAGAGCAGGAATTGGAACTAGCACTATCTTATTAATATGAATGAATGAATGTTTGGAGAACTTGTGACATAGAGTTCTCAAGTTCCTACCAGTAATCTGAGTCTATGTGAGGAAGGGGACTTCTCATTTCCATACTCTGAATATAGAGGAAGTAGAAATAGAGGGAATATATATATACACATATGAATATGTTGTGGGGATGGGTGAGGATGGAGCCCTAACATAGGCAAAAAAAAAAAAAAAACCCCACAAAGGACTAACGTTGGAGCCTGGGATGGCTGGCTATCAGTATTAGAAACGAAGCCTGCTAATAACCATTTGGGAGAGTAAGGGAAAAGAGAAAGATACAACTATTCTTTTTTTCTCAAGCAAATATCAAAGTTCTAAGTGAAGAGAATACTTTTCTGTGTAGAAAATGCATAAACAGTAAATGCTGAAAACCTTCAAATAAATGCAGACTCACACAGAAGTTACAAAATATGCGAGAATTAGTCATTGTTTGTCAATCTACTCACACTTTTCCTGAGATGCAAATTACTCCCTGCTCCTCTAGGTGCTGTGAACAGATTTATATTCTAATTGCTAATGAGAGGTGAAAGAATACACAGAGGGAGATGAGGGAGAATGCAAAAGGGGAAATCAGGGTGGGGAGTGGGGAGCTGAAACATCTGAAAAATGACGGGTGGGGAGAAAAAACTGATTGAGCCCCAACTAGACTGTTAATTCTTTGAGGGAGTCAGCACTTCACAGCTGGAGGCCCAATACAATCTGGACATGTGCTAAATACTTGATCTGAATAGCAGTGGTGAAGAAGAAATTCATCATTAGAGATTGTGTCCTTCAAACTCTAATATCCAATAAGTTGTTCTGCCTCCACTGCCATTAAAAGCCTGCAATGGCTTCAAAAGTTCTCAGTAAAGAAGCTGCCTCTGCTTTTTCTATAGTCACAGCTGGCCGACATGGATGCCTGGGCCTTTCAAAGCAGAGGAAAATGCTGCTGGAGGGGATGAAGATTCCAGACTATTAAAGAGTTTTAATAGCCGTAGCCCCAACTCAATGGGATCCCAAACAATAGATAACAGATTCTATCAATTCTGTTTTGTTAGATGTTCTCTATGACTCAAGTTTGACTTCAGCATTTACACCCAAAATGAGTTCTCCTACAAATAGTATGTGTTGGTATTATCTGAGAAAAAGAATTCAAAGCAGGCATAGATCCCTCAGGAAGTTGTCACAACTCTTGATAAGATTAACTCAACTGCCATCATCACTTTCTAGCTTTTGCCCCCTAGTGTGAAGCCTTCGCAAAAGATGTCTGCTTTTATAATTCAACAAAAATGACTCCGTTCTTTTTTCCAAAGGGCCTATTATTTTTAGTTTTTCGGTGCATGACTCAACAGAAAGACCTGTGGCTCTTATGAGCTGCCTGTTTTAAAATGGTCCAGTAGTCTCAGTTTTCCTTTAACAAGTTCCCAGATAATAAATGGAGAACGGAACGAATCTTCACAAGGTCACATTGAAGGTTAAAATAAATTATCCCCATCACTGAGAGGCTCTCTTCAGGCTTTCTATCAGCACTACAGAGTCAGTTTCTTCTTTGGTTTGTTTCTCATAGATGTCATACTTCTTCCAGTGCTAGAAGGGAAGAAAAAACACATAATGAATTTTCTAAACAGTGTTCTTTTCCTGAGTACCCACAGTAAGTGCCTATTTTTAGATTTGTGTGCATGGAACCCTGAGTGTATATTTTCCTGTTTGTTTCAGGTTTTTTTTTGTTGTTGTTGTTTTGACCCAAGAATCTTCTTCATCTGTTTGGCCAACTGAACGAATTGATCAAGAAAAAAGCATGGGATTGTTACAGGATGTTTAATAACTATCTCAAAAGGTAAACTTATGTGGACATCTCCAAAACTGGAAACAAAGTAATCTGTAGAAGAATGAAAGAGTGACATGTTTTTCTTACTTCAACTGTTTCTATCTTTATTTTTTTACTGCTCAAATTTGACCATTGCTCCAGAGTTGTCGGAGGCTCAGAAAGGCATCAAGGTTTAGGGCAATATACAAAATATCCTAGAAGACAGTGCAGTTAAAAGTTTTGAAAGACCTTGCATTAACAACTTCATGGAACATCATTTGCAAGAACAGGGAATTGTGCATACAAAGTAAGCACATCTTGAACTCAAGTTAAGTGTGTCTCTTATGGTGAAAGCCAATATCCTAGTCCTTGCCTTCCTTCCTTCCAAGTCAGAGGAAAGGGTGAAATGTGAGCTCAGCCCCCTCATCTGTAAAACACAGTTGTTAGACTACACCAGGTGACAGCAAACTATGTTCTAAGGGCCAAATCTAGCAGGCTGCTTGTTTTTGTAAATGAAGTTTTATTAGAACACAGCCATGTCTATTTGTTTCTGTATCATCTATGGCTGTTTTCATGCTACAACAGCAGAGCTGAGTTGCTGTAATAGACCCAATGACTTGTGAAACCAAAACTATTTACTATCTTGTTCTTTACAGAAAAAGTGTGTCAATCCCTGCACTAGATTATTTCTAAGCTCCTTTCTGCTCTGCTGTTTTCTAGTTCTGTAAGACTAGAGAAGTAAATGGAAAGAAGAAAAGCTAAAAACAAATGACAATGATGATTCAGCTGCCTCCTGTTGTGCAACTGGAGATGGACCCAGCAAGTCAGGAGCATCCAGTCTTAGAGCACATATAGAGGGATGAGTTGGGAAACACTGCTTAAAATATCCAAATTATTCTAAATATTTAACTGTGATACTCCTAGTAGAAAGGCTACAATAAAAAATACTGACAATTCCAAGTGCTGATAAGGATGCAGAGTATCTGGACTTTTTATATATTGCTGGTGGCAATGTAAAATAGCACAATCACTATGGAAAACAGTCTGACAGTTTCTTATAAAACAAAATATACACTTACTGAATGACCCAGAAATCTCACTCCCAGGTACTGACAAAAGAGAAATGAAAATATGTCCACACAAAGACCTCTATATGAATGTTTATAGCAGCTTTATTCATAAAAGCCAAAAATCAGGAATAGTCATGATGTCCTTGAACAAGTAAATGGTTAAATAAAAATAAAAGCAATGGCACACAACAACACAGCAACATCATGCTAAGTGAAAGAAGCCAGACTCAAAAATCTGTGGGTTGCGTGATTATTTTGGGCTTCCCTGGTGGCTCAAATGGTAAAGAATCTGCCTGCCAATGCAGGAGACCTAGGTTTGATCCCTGGGTTGGGAAGATCCCCTGGAGAAGGAAATGGCAACCCACTCCAGTTTTCTTGCCTGGAAAACCCCATGGACAGAGGAGCCTGGCAGGCTACAGTCCATGTGGCCACAAAGAGTCAGACACAACTGAGTGACTAACACTTTCACCATTCCATTTATATAATATTCAGGAAAAGGCAAAATCTTACGGATAGAAAACAGATCAGTGGTTGCAAGGGTACAGGATCAGGGAAGGGGGTGTACTGTAAAAGAGTATGAGGGAACTTGGAGGGATGATGAAGTTTTCTATATCTTGATTGGAGTGGTAGCTACAAAATTGCATACATTTGCTAAAACTCTTATAACTGTACACTTAAAAGTAAAATCTTAACACACTAAATTAAAAAAAACAGAAAAAGAGACACAGAAGTACAGAACAGACTTTTGAACTCTGTGGGAGAAGGTGAGGGTGGGATGTTTAGAAAGAACAGCATGTATATTATCTATGGTGAAACAGGTCACCAGCCCAGGTGGGATGCATGAGACAAGTGCTCGGGCCTGGTGCACTGGGAAGACCCAGAGGAATCGGGTGGAGGGGGAGGGGGGAGGTGGGATCGGGATGGGGAATACGTGTAAATCTATTGCTGATTCATGTCAATGTATGACAAAACCCACTGAAAAAATAAATAAATAAATTAAAAAAAAAAACGCACAGATACCTAATAAAAATCTAAAAACATATAACCTTAAAGTAATGGTTTATCCAATAAATGGCACTAAGACAACTGGCTAAACATTTGAAAAACAAAGTTAAACCCTACCTCACAGCCTATATGGATAAACGCTCTATGGATTAAAGACCTGTATCTGAAAAACAAAATCAAGTAAGTCCTGGAAAAATGTATTAAGGAGCAATTATATAAATCTGTAGTAGGAAAGAGCTTTCTACATATAACAAATAAAGGAAGAGGGAGAATAAGATGGTGGAGGAGTAGGTGGACATGGAGTACAACTCTCTCCACAGATACATCAGGAATACATCTGCAGACACAGAAGTGCATGCAGAACACCAGTGGAAAGCAGACAGGAGTACCTGACCAGAGGAAAAGAATATATAGAACCATGTAAAACTCGGTAGGATGAAGGAACTAGGGGGAAAAACAGGAGTGTTAGTAGGACTGGACCTGCCCTCGGCGGGTGGGGGAACTGAAGCAGGGGTCCGATCCCCACATTGGGGCAATCATCTGAGTCAGAGGAGAAACATTTAAGGCTGAGAGTGAAACAGCTGATCTGTGGCAGCCTAAATGGAATGAGAAATGGAATCAGACAGTCCTTGCTGCAGCCATACATACACCAGACAGGGACGCAGGTCTCCTGGAAGGTACAGAGGCTGGGCGCTTAAGTTTAGGAATTGTGGAGCAATCCCAGGGCAAGGGCTTCTGTTGACTGGGGCGAGACCAACTGAGGGGACCTGAGGGAGGAGACTGTGGTGGGAAATGCCTGTGGAGGAAAGCCAGGCAGCCATGGAAGCAAGGCAATACTGCTGAGTCACATGCAGGGGGTGGAGCCATCACCATAGACTCTCTCTCCCCACATGCCAGCACTGGCAGCTGAACAATAGAGAGTCTGGCCTATCAAACCCCTGACTGCACTCAACTACAGAACAGGACCCCACCCAGGGTGCTCCTTTAAGTGTCTGATGCACAGATCTACAGAATAAGACCCCAGCCAGGGGGGCCCCTCCATGTACCTGATACACCGAACAACAGAGAAGGACCCCAGGCAAGGGAGCCCTCTAAGTGCCTGAGTAGGCAGAGTTATGGAGAAAGACTGGCCAAAGAGGCCTTCTGATCACCAGCTACAAGGGGCTTGATAAAAGACTCTGATAGGGCCACAACTCCTGTGGCAGAGGCAGTCCGTGTCCCTGCACACTTGGTGCCACCAGGGTCTCTGCAGGCCAAGCAGCTGCGCCACCTTCATGCTCAACTCTCACTGGGGCAGAGCTGCCACAGGCAAAAAATTCTTGCATCTACGCATGCAGGGTCACTTCGATAGTGTCTGACTCTTTGCAACCCTATAGATTGTGGCCTGCCAGGCTTCTCTGTCAGGGAGTGGGGTTCTCCAGGCAAGAATACCGGAGCGTATTGGCCAATACTGGTTGCCATACCCTTCTAGAGCACTATATTTCCTGCTGCCCAAGCTGCCAACTCCCCTGAGGACCTGGTACTGCCAGAACCCCTGCAACCCAAGCAGCTGCACCATCTCCACACCTGGCCCTCACAGGGGCAAACCCAAGCCCTCCAGGGCAGCCTCAGGAGCAAATCTCAAAGGAATCCCAATGGAAATACCCACATGCAGAGGTGGAAATAAAACCACAATTGAAACCCAGGGGCAGTGTGACTAAGGAAGAAGACCCAAAACCTTCCCACCAGCTGTACAAGCTGCAGATTAAATCCACACAATCAACTAGGCAGACTCTGTGTATATGGAATATATAAAAGGTCATGAGAGCTCCCACAAAAGAAAATGCACTAGTTCTGATAGCTGAGGACATTGGAGGCAAGAACACATAGCAATTGGACCAGATTAGAATATGAGCTGCCCCCACAGCAGGTCCAGAGATCAGCACAGTGTTGGACTACATCCTAGGGAGGTGAGGTGGACTTTGACTCCCAGAGAGGGAAAGGACTCTGACAGCAGTGACTCAAGAAAAATATTTATTATTCTTAGGTTTTGACTTGTTCTGTAGATTCTTGCGGACTTTTTCTTTCCTTTTTCCCCCTTTTTTCCACCCTCTGTTGTAGTTGCACAATTTATTGGCACTATAAAATCTAGTTAAGCTTTTGAGTTTTTTCTTTTTTTTCCTCAGTAACATTTTTTTATTGTTATTATAAACCTCTGCCTGTATGTTGTGCTTTTGCAACTCTGTGGAGTTTTCCCTTTTCTCTTCTTTTAATTTTAATTTTTTAAACCTATCATTATTTTTCTACATTTATTCCTTTGTTTGCCTTTCCTACTGTTCTTTTCCCCTTGCAGTTAATCTTTAATGTATATGAATCTTCTTCATCTATCTCTATTTAACTTTGCATATTTATTCTTTCTTTCCTTTCCCCTCAACATATAGGTTAGCTTTGTTTTCACGGCTTTATTCCCCACTTGGCACCTTGAATTAGTTTTGTTTTCCAGTTTGTGCTTTAGTTAGTTTTTTTCTTAACTGGTAAATATAACTTTTGATTTCCATTGTTCCCTGGGTCAATCTACTGTACTTTATTTTTGTTGGACTTTTTTGACTTTGCTCATGGGTATATATGTATATTCCATTATTTTAATTATTATTTGCCTGATTTTGTAACTGCCATTTGTCTGGGGTTCATCTTTGGTTTCTTGTTTTTGGATATTTGTTTTAATCTCACTTAATGCCATAACAAACCACTTGTGGAATCTTCACTCCTGACCAGAGATCAAGCCCTGAGCCTTTGGGAGCACTGACTCCAAGACCCTAGACTACCAGAGAACTAACCCTAGGGAGTATCAAATACTGAGAACTCACACAAAGGAAACCACTTGAATTCAAGACCCGGCATCACCCAACCACCAGTAGCACCCTGTGAAGGACGCCTCATCTAAATAACAAACAAAACAAAAATACAAACCCAATCATTAGCAGACAGGATTACCACCTCACTCAGCCTTGCCCATCAGAGGAAAAACAAAGAAACACACAAAAGCTCAGCATAAAACGCACCCTATACAAAGCTCACACAAACCACTGGACCAAACTTAGGAGGGCAGAAACCAAAAGGAAGAAAGAATTCAACCTTGAAGCCTGGGAAAAGGAAACTTTAAACACAATAACTTACAAAAAAAATAATGAAAAGGCAGAGAAATACTACACAAGTGAAGGAACAAACTAGAAACACATAAGTCCAAATAAATGAAGAGGAAATAGGCAAACGACCTGAAAAAGAATTCAGAATAATGATAGCAAAGATGATCAAAAACCTTGAAAACAAAATGGAGAAAATGCAAGAATCAATTAACAAAGACCTAGGAGAATTAAAGAATAAATGTGCAGAGACAAACAACACAATTACTGAAATTAAAAATACTCCAGAAGGAATCAATAGCAGAATATCTGAAGCAGAAGAATGAATCAGTGATCTGGAAGATAAAATGGTGGAAATAACTGCTGAAGAGCAGAATAAAGTAAAAAGAATTGAGGATAGTCTCAGAGTCCTCTGGGACAATATCAAACACACCAACATTCAAATTATAGGGGTCCCAGAAGACAAAGAGAAAAAGAAAGGGTATGAGAAAAGTTTTGAAGAGATTATAGTTGAAAATTTCCTCAACATGGGAAAGGAAATAGTCACTCAAGTCCAAGAGGCACAAAGAGTTCCATATAGGATAAACCCAAGGAGAAACAGGCCAAGACATATACTAATCAAACTAACAAAGATTGAACACAAAGAAACAATATTAAAAGCAGCAAGGGAGAAGTAACAAGTAACACACAAGGGAAACCCCATACATTTAACAGTTGATCTTTCAGCAGAAACTGCAGGCCAGAAGGGAATGGCAGGATATATTTAAAGTACTGAAATGGAAAAATCTACAACCAAGATTACTCTACCTGGCAAGGATCTCTTTCAAAACTGATGGAGAAATCAAAAACTTTTCAAACAAGCAAAAGTTAAGAGAATTCAGTACCACCAAACCAGCTTTACAACAAATGTTAAAGGGACTTACATAGTCAGGAAATATAAAAGAAGAAAAAGATCTACAAAAACAAACCCCAAACAATTAAGACAATGGCATTAGGAACATACATATCAATAATTACTTTAAGTGGAAACAGATTAAATGCTCCAACCAAAAGACACAGACTGGCTGAACGGATACAAAAACAAGACCCATGTATATGCTGTCTACAAGAAACCCACTTCAGACCTAAGACACATATAGACTGAAAGTGAGATGGAAAAATATATTCCATGCAAATGGAAAGCAAAAGAAAGCTGGAGTAGCAATCCTCATATCAGAAAAAGTAGACTTTCAAATAAAGAATATTACAAGAGATAAAGAAGGACACTACACAATGATCAAGGGATCAATCCAACAGGAAGACATAACAATTGTAAATATCTATGCACCCAACATAAGAGCACCTCAATACATAAGACAAGCACTAACATACATAAAAGGAGAAATTAACAGTAACACAATAATTGTAGGAGACTTTAACACCCCACTCACACCAATGAACAGATCATCAAAACAGAAAATTAGTAACAAAACACAAGTCTTAAATGATTCATTTGATGAGATGGATCTCATTGATATCTTCAGGACATCCCAGCCAAATACAGAAGAGTACACAATCTTCTCAAATGCACATGAAACATTCTCCAGGATAGACCACATCTTGGGTCACAAATGAAACCTCAGTAAATTTAAGAAAATTGAAATTGTATCAAGCATCTTTTCTGACCACAATGCTATGAGATGAGATGAGGTTTTTTTTATAAGAAAAAAACTGTAAGAAACACAAACACATGGAGATTAAACAGCACGTTTCTAAATAACCAACAGGTTACTGAAGAAATCAAAAGGGAAATCAAAAAGTTTCTAGAAACAAATGACAATGAAAACACAACTCAAAACCTATGGGATGCAGCAAAAGCAGTTCTAAGAGGGAAGTTTATAGCAATACAATCCTACCTCAATAAACAAGAAAAACATTGAATAGACAACCTAACTTTACACCTAAAACAACTGGAAAAAGAAGAACAAAAGCAACCAAAATTAGTAGAAGGAAAGAAATCATAAAGATATCAGCAGAAATAAATGAAAAAGAAATGAAAGAAAAAATAGTAAAGATTAATAAAATGAAAAGCTGGTTCTTTAAGAAGATACACAAAATTAACAACGCTTTAGCCAGACTCATCAAGAAAAAAGAGAAAAGCATCAAGTCGACAAAATTAGAAACGAAAAAGGAGAGGTTACAACAGACAATGCAGAAATACAAAGAATTGTAAGAGGCTATTATGAACAACTATATGGCAATAAAATGGATAGCCTGGAAGAAATGGACAGATTCTTAGAAAAGTTCAATCTTCCAAGACTAAACCAGGAAGAAATAGAAATTATGAACAACCCAACTACGAGCACTGAAATTGAAAGTGTGATAAAAAAATCTCCTAGAAAACAAAAGCCCAGGACCTGAAGGCTTCACAGGAGAACTCTATCAAACATTTAGAGAAGAGCTAGTGCCTATCCTTCTTAAACTCTTTCAAAAAACTGTAGAGGAAGGAACACTTCCAAACTCATTCTATGAGGCTACCATCACCCTGATACCAAAACTAGACAAAGACAACACCAACAAACAAAACTACAGGTCAATAATACTCATGAACATAGATGCAAAAATCCTCAACAAAATTTTAGCAAATAGAATTCAGCAACACATCAAAAAGCTCATACACCATGATCAAGTTGGGTTTATTCCAGGAATTCAAGGATTCTTCAATATTTGCAAATCAATGTGATACACCATATTAACAAATTGAAAGATAAAAACCATATGATCATCTCAACAGATGCAGAAAAAGCCTTTGACAAAATTCAGCACCCATTTGTGATTAAAACTCTTCAAAAAAATGGGCATAGAAGGAACCTACCTCAACATAATAAAGGCCATATATGATAAGCCTACAGCAAACATTATTCTCAATGGTGAAAAACTGAAAGCATTCCCCCTATGATCAGGAACAAGACAAGAGTGTCCACTTTCACCATTATTATTCAACATAGTTCTGTAAGTCCTAGCTATAGCAATCAGAGAAGAAAAAGAAATAAAAGGAATCCAGATCGAGAAAGAAGTAAAGTTCTCATTGTTTGCAGATGACATGATACTGTAAATAGAAAATCCTAAAGATAGTATCAGGAAATTACAATAGCTAATCAGTGAATTTAGCAAAGTTTCAGGATACAAAATCAATACATAGAAATCACTTGCATTTCTATATACTAACAATGAATAATCCAAAAGAGAAATTAAGGAATCAATCCCATTCACCATTGCAACAAAAAGAATAAAATATCTAGGAATAAACTCACCTAAGGAGACAAAAGAATTGTATACAAAAAATTATAAGACACTAATGAAAGAAATCAAAGATGACAAAAACAGATGGAGACAACAAAAACATAATCCATGTTCCTGGGCAGGAAGAATCAATATTGTGAAAATGACTATACTACCAAATGCAAACTACAGATTCAATGCGATCCCTATCAAGTTATCAATGACATTTTTCACAGAACTAGAACAAAAAATTTCACAATTCATATGGAAGCACAAAAGACCGCAAATAGCCAAAGCAGTCTTGAGAAAGAGGAATGGAACTGGAAGAATCAACCTTCCTGACTTTAGATTATACTACAAAGCTATAATCATCAAGACAGTATGGTACAGAAATATAGAACAATGGAACAAGATAGAAAGCCCAGAAATAAACTCATGCACCTATGGATACTTTATTTTTGACAAGGAAGCAAGATTATATAACAGGGCAAAGAGAGCCTCTTCAATAAATGGTCCTGGGAAATGTAGACAGCTATATGTAAAAGAATGAAATGAGAACACTTCCTAACAGCACACACAAAGATAAACTCAAAATGGATTAATGACCTAAATGTATGACCTGAAACTATAAAATTCTTAGAGGAAAATATATGCAGAACACTCGATGACATAAATCAAAGCAAAATCCTCTATGACTCACCTCCTAGAGCAAAAGAAATAAAAACAAAAGTAAACAAGTGGGACCTGATTAAACTTAATAGCTTTTACACAGCAAAGGAAACTATAAGCCAGGTGAAAAGACAACCCTCAGAATGGGAGGAAATAATAGCAAATGAAACAACTGACAAAGGACTAATTTCCAAAATATACAAGTAGCTCATACAACTCAATGCCAGAAAAACAAACAACCCAATCAAACAGTGGGGAAAAGATCTAAACAGACATTTCTCCAAAGAAGACATACAGATGGCTAACAAACACATGAATAGATGCTCAACATTGCTCATTATTAGAGAAATGCAAATCAAAACTACAATGAGATATCACCTCACAACAGAATGGCCACCATCAAAAAGTCTACAAACAGTGAATGCTGGAGAGCATGTGGAGAAAAGGGAACGCTCTTGCACTGTTGGTAGGAATGTAAATTGATACAGCCACTATGGAAGACGGTATGGAGATTCCTTTAAAAAGTAGGAATAAAACTACTATATGACCCAGCAATCCCACTCCTAGACATATACCCTGAGGAAGCCAAAATTGAAAAAGACACATGTATCCCATTGTTCATTGCGGCACTATTTACAATAGCTAGAACATGGAAGCAACCAGACGTCCATCGACAGATGAATGGAAAAAGAAGTTGTGGTACATATACACGATGAAATATTACTCAGCCACAAAAAGGAACACATCTGAGTCAGTTCTGATGTGGTGGATGAACCCAGTACCTATTATACAGAGTGAAGTGAGTCAGAAAGAGAAAAATAAATATCATATTCTCTGGCATATATACAGGATCTAGAAAAATGGTACTGAAGAATTTATTTGCAAGGCAGCAATGGAGAAACAGACAGAGAATAGACTTATGGACATGGGGAGAGGGGAGGAGGGGGTGAGATGTATGGAGAGAGCAACATGGAAACTTACATATGTAAAATAGATAGCCAATGGGAATTTGCTGTATGGCTCAGGGAACTCAAACAGGGGCTGTGTATCAATCTAGAGGGGTGGGATGGGGTGGGAGATGGGAGGGAGGTTCAAAAGGGAGGGGATATATGTATACCTATGGCTGATTCATGTTGAGGTTTGACAGAAAACAACAAAATTCTGTAAAGCAATTATTCTTCAATTAAATAAATAAATTTAAAAAATAATAAAGGAAGATTTGACTGAAAAAAAGAAAAACCTTTTGTACATCATTAATCACCCTAAATACAATACAAAGGCAAACATGATGACAAACCAAAGGATTACTAATTGATATATTAACAGTTTTACAAACCACCAGGGTAAAGAATATTGCAGGGCAAAAACAAGCAATGAACAAGAATTTCACAGAAGAATTAATTCAAGTCAATGAACACGTGAAAAATATAAAATTTGATATGTACCCCCAATGTTCTTTGCAGCACTGTTTATAATAGCCAGGACATGGAAGCAACCTAGATGCCCATCAGCAGACGAATGGATAAGAAAGCTGTGGTACTATACACAATGGAATATTACTCAGCCATTAAAAAGAATACATTTGAATCAGTTCTAATGAGATGGATGAAACTGGAGCCCATTATACAGAGTGAAGTAAGCCAGAAAGATAAACACCAATACAGTATACTAACGCATATATATGGAATTTAGAAAGATGGTAACGATAACCCTATATGCAAGACAGAAAAAGAGACACAGATGTATAGAACAGACTTTTAGACTCTATGGGAGAAGGCAAGGGTGGGATGATCTGAGAGAATAGCACTGAAACATATATATTATCAAGTGTGAAAGAGATCACCAGTCCAGGTTGGATGCATGAGACAAGTGCTCAGGGCTGCTACACTGGGATGAACCAGAGGGATGGGATGGGGAGGGAGGTGGGAGGGGGGTTCAGGATGGGGAACACATGTAAATCCATGGCTGATTCATGTCAATGTATGGCAAAACCCACGACAATATTGTAAAGTAATTAGCCTCCAACTAATAAAAATAAATGAAAAAAATTTTTGATATGTAAATTTAAAACAAGATGCCCTATCCTCATCTATCACATTGGGAAGAAATTTTTTTTTTAAATTAGATACATTCCTGTGGGCAAAAGCATGACCAAACCACCAGTGAGTCATACTACTGGTTGCTATGTAAGTCAGTACAACCTAGTTGTAATTAGTGCTTCTTGTGAAAAATTTAAGTATGTGTATTCTAATGCCACCATTTCCTTAATATGAAGGAATAATACCCTAGATATTGAACCAGAGTGTTTAATGAGACAGCATATATTATATATTTTTATACATCAGTAAAATAGACCTTCCTCATTTTCTTGAACCTCTGTATAATATTTCATTGTATGACTGCACTATAATTTATTTAACCAGTATCCTTAATATTAAGATATTTAACTTGTATATCCTTTCTGGATAACAATTTGTCAATGGCAGTTCAAGAGTTTAAAATGAATATAATCTCCTTTAATCTGGGAATCTTAACTGTAACAATTTATCCCAAGAAAGTAATGAAATGGATATGCTAATATTAGCTGTGAAATGATACCTATAATAATAAAATTTAGATTAATCTAAATGGCCAATAATAGGGAACTGATCAAGTGCATCATGATATTGACACTCTGCTGCTGCAGCATGAAAGCAGCCATAGACAATATACAGATGAATAGGCATGGCTGTGTTCCAACTCAACTTTATGGACACTGAAATTTGAATTTCATATAATTTTCTTCTTTAGATTTTTTTCAACTACTTAAAAGTATACACACCACTTGCAGCTTGCAGCCTGTATGCAAACAACTGGCAGACAGGAGTTGGCCCATGGTCTGTAGTTTACAGAGAAATCCTATGAGGAGGGTCGTGGATGGCAGCATATTTTTTTTAAATTGAAGGATAATTGCTTTACAGTGTTGTGTTGGTTTTTGCTGTTAATGACAGCATGAATCACTTATAAGTATACACATATCCCCTCTCTCTTGAGTCTCTCTCCTCCCATCCCACGCTTCCATCCTGCCCACCCTTCTACCCTCTAGGTCCTCACAGAGTGCCAGGCTGAGCTTCCTGTGTTATCTAGCAACTTACCACTAGCTATCTGTTTTACACATGGTAATGTATATATTTCAAGGCAGCATAGTTCTTCTATTTCCCCAAATGCCACAATAAAAAGCACAAGCAGGAAAGGTGAGTCTGCAGTCTAAATAGGAAGGCAAAGCCAAAATCCACGGACACAGTCTGCAACAAGACCAGATCAAAGTGATGCTCCAATGAACTCTGAAATATGACTGGATGGCCAAATTAGAGATGCTACAAGAGCAGGATGGTATTAGTTACAGGAGAGTCTGGAGACAGAATCAGCAGGGCCTCTGGTAGATGTGAGGACTCTAAGACAACTCACTGAAACGTCAGCAAGCTGATGTATAAAGTGAGTGAGTCTGGTAGGAGTCTGCATTGTCCAAGCATGACCAAATGCAACGAGACCATGGGACAGCCTGAGAGCCACCTGGGCCCTTTGAGCTCTCAAAATCACCCAAAGCTCCCTTCCTGGGCCAAGTCCACTCTGAAGAGAAACTGATGGAAACAAACTCCACACTGGCTAGGATAGAGCCAGGAGACACAAACTAGAGTTCAGATAAAAGTAGAGGAGGTGAACAGGCAGAATCAGATTTCAGAAAGGAATTTACTATAATTAAATTGGCAAAAATAATAGAAGATGGAACTCTATATCTGTGAAATTAGGAAAAAAAAAAAAACTATCCTAAATCAAGCCTCCTTCTAAAACTTCAGGGAAACTACTTTCATGTAAAACTAAACAACAGAATAATACTGTTACAGAATTAAAGTAGGCCAGAAAGATGTCCACCAAAAAAATAGATGAAAATTATAATCTAATGTTTTAAAACTAGTGAAAAGATATTAAGAAAAAGTTATATGATATGGAAAAATGTACATGATATCAAAGAATATAAAAATTCAAAATAAGAGCAACTCAGAAATTATATGGTAAAACCCAAGAAATAGAAGTAAAAGAAAATAATCATTTCAGAAATGAAGACTAGCTAGAGGAAACATGGGCAAATAAACACAACAGATAATACCTTAAGAGAAACAGAAGATGAAAAGGATGATGATTTTTAAATCAAAAAGAAATGAGATTAAAATAATCAAAAAGAAAGTTATCAAAAGGATGTGACAAACATAGAAGACAGGCAAAGAAAATAAGGGGACAGAATAACAAAGTCTATAAGCAAAGAAATTTTTACTGAAATTTTAAAAAATGATTTGAAACTACATACTGAAAACGCACACTATATACCTTGAAAAATCAACCCAGAATGACTAACATCAAGACATATCCTAATAAAATTATTAGACTTGAAGGAAAAAAGTCTTTTGACAACCAGGCAAAAAAGACCAAGTGTTTCAATCCAGAGAAAATTGTCAGTAGACTTTGACAACATTTATGCCAGAAGAAAATGGATGACATATTTAAGACACCCAAGGCAAGAACATGTAAGTCGAGGATTTTATATCTAGCTAAAATGACTTTCAATTATTAATGAAGGAAACTCCATCAATATGTAAATAATTCAGGAAATGTTGGTCTCATGAATCCTGAGAAAACTTTTGGTGCTTCATAAAACCAAAATTACTGGAACGACATCAACAGAAAGACTGGGAGTTAGCATGAAATACACACCATACAGAATTAAGACTAAAAAGGACTGCTGCTGCTGCTAAGTCGCTTCAGTCGTGTCTGACTGTGTGACCCCACAGACGGCAGCCCACCAGGCTCCGCCGTCCCTGGGATTCTCTAGGCAAGAACACTGGAGTGGGTTGCCATTTCCTTCTCCAATGCATGAAAGTGAAAAGTGAAAGTGAAGTCACTCAGTCATGTCTGACTCTGTGCGACCCCATGGACTGCAGCCTACCAGGCTCCTCTGTCCATGGGATTTTCCAGGCAAGAGTACTGGAGTGGGTTGCCATTGCCTTCTCCACTAAAAAGGGCTATGAGGGAGAAAATATAGTACATAATGACCTTATGCACTGGACATGTAGATACTAGACAACTTCAAGAATGGGGAGAGAATGGGAAGAACATATGGAAAATTTGCTATTTTTGATAATCATTAAAATTATTTTATAGCTTTGTCAAAAGTTCAGAAATTCCTTCAGTTCCACCTGCTTATTTCTCATCTGTTAAATTCAAATAAAGATATGAGCATTTTATTAAAACATGTTATATAATATGATTGGTTAAAAGTGTAGACTGGAGGGGACTTCGTTGGTGGTCCATTGGCTAAGACTCCCCAGTCTCAATGCTGGGGGCCTGGGTTCGATCCCTGGTCAGGGAACTAGATCCGACATGCCACAACTAAGAGTTCACATGCTACAACTAATATCAAAGATCCCACATGCTGCAACTAAGACCCAGCACAGTTAAAAAAAAAAAAAGAAATATATTTTTTGAAAACTGTGGACTAGAGGATAAGAATGCCTGAGTTCAGATCCCAGCTCTAACACTTGTTAGTTGAGATCCTAGCTCTGCTAGGTAGCAGCTGTGTAACCTCAAATGAGTTACACATAATCCCTCTGGTGCTTCATTTTCGTCATCTGTAGAGTAGAGATAAAACCTACTGCAGAAGAGGGACAAATTAATGAAGGAAAGGCTTGGACAAGTGTCTGACACATAGCAAAAGTTCAATAAGTATTAACTGTTATTACTATTATTGTTACTATTTTTCCATTTACCAGTAAAAGTGCAGTTAGTCCTCCAGAAGATATTCATAGGTTATGTGCAAATACTACACCATTTTATATGAGGGATTTGAACATCCATGAATTGTGGTATTTGAGGGGGTCCTGAAGTCAGTCCCCACAGATACCAAGGGATGACTGTAAAAATGATTTTAATTAAAAAAAGTAAGCTGAATATTACCTTTTCATTGGTTTCTGCTCATTAGACCCAATGCTTAAACTGTGTTGGACAGGAAAAAAGCAATCAGCACACTGCAGCAGAAATAGCTTCTAAAAATACATTAATTTTTTAATTGCCTTTTTTCATTCCTGAAACTTTGATTACTCTCATTTTGACCCACCATCAGCATCAGGGCCTTTGAGCACTATGTCTGTGAATATGTTCATGTAAGGTTAAAGGGACAAAAGCAAAAGCTCTGACCTATTATCCAATTATATGTCAGTCTAATTTTGAAATTACTTGTAGAAAAAACCTAAATCCATAAAATTACAGTCCACGACTCAAGTCTTACCCGATTGATTTTTTTTCCAATTGATTTTTTTAAATAAGATAATCAACAACAGAATAATGGCCAAAGATGAAAAACATCCTAGGTGAAAAAATAATAGGTGTTTGGGTGGTGAACACAACTAGTTTTTAGTTGTTAGTCATCCTAGAAAAATACATGCATGTAATAATATTTTTTTAAAGAAAGAAACAAAAGTCATAGAATAATGGAACATCAAATCTCAATTGAAGAATACATTCAAGATTTGGTTATTTCCTGCAGTGAATTACCCACAGGGGTGAAGTGGGCTTCATGCACCTTAGCATCACACAAAACACTGGACTTTTATGAGCAAGTCAATGGATTACGTGCCTGTCTTCTTCAGAGCAACATTCACAATAGAAAATTGTACAATATGAATCATAAATCCCCATGCCTTCAAATCACCATAGCTTAGAAAGAACTAGCTGAATGTGGTGTGGAGGGGACTAATTTGATATCAGTTGAGGTGGTTATCAATTCAAACCCTCACTTTAAAAATTGATAATTAAAGGGAA
Source organism: Cervus elaphus (assembly GCF_910594005.1). Lineage (NCBI taxonomy): Eukaryota > Metazoa > Chordata > Mammalia > Artiodactyla > Cervidae > Cervus > Cervus elaphus. The sequence goes on along the minus strand of NC_057848.1, from coordinate 41,893,976 downwards.
AGAATTAAATATGTTTCCTGCCTTTCTAGCAGAAACTGAACTTGAGAACAATTAAAAGGAGCCTAGCTGATAATTGAGAGCAGTGCTTATAGAAAAGTGTCAGCTTAGAAATGTAGATTAAATGATAGATGAGAAAAATCATCATCATTTCACAACCACTAATGAGATTATTGAATCAAGCAAGGATACTAACTGGCTAATAAAAAGCATCAGCTGAAGAGTTGACAGGGTGCTAACATGACACCACACAGATTATCTTCCAGTGACAAGGGGAGGCAACGTGTAGATGGCAAGTGGGGACATGTTATTATCACCTTAAAGACAATGGTCAATCAGCCTCACTATGGGTGGACAACTGGATATTATCTGTCTCCTGACACCCGGGACAGCTGGAAAGATTGAAATATGGACTGAGCATTAGATGATATGCATGCATGCTAAGTTGCTTCAGTTGTGTCTGACTCTTTGCGACACTATGGACTATAGCCCACCAGGCTCTTTTGTCCATGGGATTCTTTAGGCAAGAATACTGGACTATGTAGCTATTTCCTTCTCCAAGGGATCTTCTCAACCCAGGGATTGAACCTGCATCTCTTATGTCTCCTGCATTGGCAGGCAGATTCTTTACCACTAGTGCTACCTGTTAAGCCCGTATTAGATGATATTAAGGAAATAATCATTTTTAAAGTGAGGTCATCTTAGCTTTTAAAGATACATACTGAAGTTTAAAAAAAATCAGCAGTATTTGGAAGTCAACTTCAAGTTAAAAAGGCTGTTTTCTAATCAGGAATTCAAAACTGGCACAGGACTGAAAATAAAATTGGTTTCCAAAAAAAATAAAAATAAAAAAAATAAAATTGGTTTCCAAGAAGCAGGGGAAGAATAGATAATATTTTAGGGATGAAAAAGAAATGCAGATGCAGAAGAAAAGCAATTCCCTCTGCAAAGCCCCCACCCCCCAAATATGGCCCGCGGCCCAATTAGTCACAAAGAAAAGGCAAACAGCAAAGCAACAGGAAAAAATGCTGTTGGCCAAAATGTTACTACAGTGATAAACAAAACATTGTCAAAACACTAGAAACCTTAAGGAGAACTATACAGAAGATTTAATTTATTGGTAGCCACACCTAAATACATTTTAAGTACCACTACTTATGGTACAGCATGGAAGAAGAAAGTGTTTAGAAAGGGCATGGATTATTTCTTGGGATTAGAAACTGGTCACTTTGGGCTACAATGACTTTTAGTGCAGGTTCTGGAATTATCTGTCTATGTGATAGTCCTTGAGAAATTTCTCCGTGGCCCCCAGTGTCTCCATCTTAAAAGTGAGGGGCTGGACTAGAATCTAGAGTTTTGATAATTAAAGGCAACTAAACATGTAAACATATACCTCATTAGATGACCTCTAGGGCAATGTTCATTCCGTAATTATTCATTCCATAATTCCATGGTGCTAGAAGTAAAAGGACAGTCTTTCTGCTAGCATATGCAGTTCAATTTGTGAGGTTTGTTGCCATGTAGAGAAAGCAGATTAGTCATCCAGTTAAAAAGCAAACATGGAGATTTGTTCTATTACCCTTTCCCCTGCCTGGCATTTTTATTATACTTTTAGTTTTAAACACTAACTTTATGTAATGGTCTGCAGCCACCACAAACAAAAACATCTTATGCTTTTAGTGGTCCATCTTGTCAGTGTATCTGCCTCACTAAATTATAGAATTATCTGACTCATCAGGACAACATATTATCCTCTAGACAGCAAATTGAAAAAAAGCAATTTTCCCGTCTCTGAGAAAGATAATTGACTTGATTTTGCTGTCAATGTTACCATCATTCACTCTATCACCCAGACCTGAAATTAATTTTTACTCTCACTACCTTTCATCACCCACACAGAGTCACTGAGTTGTAATGAGTTTCCTTTAATAATGTCTCTTGCATCAATCTCCTCTGCCATCACCTAAGTTCAAATCCCTATTATCTCACAGGCTTGGATAACCATGATATTCTCTTTTCCCTTAATGACTTGTATGGTGTTTCTTTATTATAAAAGTAATACATGCTCATTACAGGCAATTTGGAAATTTCAGAAACATAGAGGGAGAGACAAAATAATATCAATTATCCACAATCTTTCTGCCCAGAGATGATTATTTTGACCTATTTCCTTCCACTAATGAGTTCTATGTATATATTGATGAATTTTTATAAAAATTAGGATTGTAATACACTACACATTTATGGCACGATTTTTATACTTATGTCATAAGTATTTTGTTAGGACACTAAATGCTTTGAAAACCTAGTTTGTTAAAAAACTTATTCTTGATTGTTGATGTTTCCTTGGCTTCTAGTTTTTCGTGTTAGAAACAAATTCTGCATTGGCCATCCTTATGTCATTGTTGGATTATTTTCCTAAAATAAATTCCTAAAGAAATAATTATAAGATCGAAGATGATTCTGGTTACATTTTACTGAGTTGCCCTCTGGAAAGAAGGGCATTTTACAGGCCCACCAGTGGTGTGTGAAGAGTGCCAGTCCCCCACCCATTTGTTAACACTGGATATTATCACTTTTTAGAAATTTAATAAGCTGGAAATTCATATATCTTTGGTTATATGTCTCATATATATCAGTGAGTCCAAACACGTTTTCACAGACATTGGGCATTTGTGTCATGGCACTTTGACTGTCTTCATTGCTAAGAGTGGTAGCAAACTCAAATGCCTTTCAGGGGTCTAGCATGTTAGGTCAATGGGTGAAACCACAGTGGCAATTGGGAATGGTAGGGCCTGAGATGAATTGGTAGTCCATGCCCTGCTTAAGATCCCAAATTGAAAAATTTTAAATACACCACACTGGCCAAACAAAACATCTGTGGGACAAATTCAGGACTAGATTATCAGTTTGCTACTGTCTAGCACTTCCTCTCTCTAATTCATTCCCTTCAGGTTGTTGTCAGAATGATAGGTGTGGAGACAAGGGAACCCTCCTACACCACTGTAATGTGGTGTATTGTATTACACTGAATGTAAATTGGTACTGCCACTATGGAGAACAGTATGGAGATTCCTTAAGAAGTTAAAAATAGAGCTAAATAAATAGAGTTAAATAAATAGAGTTAAATAAATAGAGTTAAAAATAGAGCTTAAGAAGTTAAAAATAGATCCAGCAATCCCACTGCTGGGCATATATCTGGAGAAAACCATGGTCCAAAAGGATATATGCACCCCAGTGTTCACTGCAGCACTGTTTACAGTAGCCAAGACATGGGAGCAACCTAAATGTCCATCGACAGGGGAATGGATAAAGAAGATGTGGTAATATTTATACAATGGAGTACTACTTGGCCATTAAAAAGAATCCCATTTGCAACATAGACGGACCTAGAGATCGTCTGGGAGTAAGTCAGACAAAGACAAATATCGTATATATTGCTTATATGCAGAATCTAAAAAAAAAATGATACAAATGAACTTATTTATAGAACAGAAATAGACCACAAACTTATAGAATAGATTTATGGCTACCAGGGGCAGGGAGGGTGGGGGAAAGGAATAGATTGGGGAGTTTGAGATTGACGTGTACACACTGCTATTGATATATTTAAAATGGATAACCAACAAGGACCTACCATATAGCACAGGGAACTCTGCTCAATATTATCTAACAACCTAAATGGGAAAAGAATTTGAAAAAGAATAGATACATGTATATGTATAACTGAATCACTGTGCCGTACACCTGAAACTAACACAACATTGTAATCAGCTCTTCTCCAATTTTAACTATTCGGTTGGCCAAAAAGTTCGTTAGGGTTTTCCATCCCATCTTACAGAAAAACCTGAACAAACTTTTTGGCCAGGCCAGTCAGTCAGTTCAGTCGCTCAGTTGTGTCTGACTCGTTGCGACCCCATGGACTGCAGCATACCAGGTTTGCCTCTCCATCACCAACTCCCAGAGCTTGCTCAAACTCATGTCCATCGAGTCAGTGATCCCATCCAACCATCTCATACTCTGTCATCCCCTTCTCCTGCCTTCAATCTTTCCCAGCATCAGCATCATTGGCCACGCCAATGAAAAGTTAAAAAAACAAAGAATGATATTCCTACTACCTTCTCATAGAGACCAACCAAAATGTGACTCCAAATCTATTTCTGAGAACTCCTCTATCCCAACCCAGTATTTCTACCACACAGAACTCTAAGGAGACTGTGAGGCTCTTGAGGACAAACATCCTGTCTTACAAAAGGCCCTGCAGCATGGTGGAAAGAGAGAAATCTAGAATCAGACAGTTCTTGGTCAAATCCCACCTTATTATTTCCTTGCTGTGTGACTGCAGTAAAGTTATCTAACCTCACTGAGGCTCTAATTCCTCATCTGCAAAACGCTACTAAGAGCACCAGCACCACAGGGTGGGTGTGAAGATGGAGCACTGAATACACTGTGTACATATGGGTGACTGCCAGTCGCTGGTTACAGGTATTGTTAGAATACTTGCACAATTCTTAGCCTCCAGCATTTACCACAGTAGCTGGCAAAATGAAAACAGAGGGGTAATCCTAAGGAAAATGTCTGTAACAGTGATTTTCAAAGTGTGGTCTGTGAATGATCTTGCCAGGAGAGGTATCATTGTTGGGCTCCTGTTAAGTATGCAGTTTCCCGGGAACCATCCCAGACCCAGTGAGTTCGAACTTCTCGAGGCAGGGCCCAGGATTCTATATTCTTACAAGCATTCCAGTCAACTGTGACCACCTTGGTCACAATATATGAGCCCTTCATCAGGCACCTGACTTCTGGATCTCCCTGCCTAGTGGTGCCCTATATAGCAGAGTTACCCACTGTCTGTGACCCTGATTTGGTGAAAAAGATCCAGATGACTTCTCCTCTGACAGCATGCGAGCCTCTGTGCCTTCCTTCCCTAGCCACGTAGCATCACTGCCACTGTGAACCACCAGTTATTACAAGAACTGTTTGGGCATTAAAGAGAAATGGAAAGTATTATCAATAGTAATACTAAGCAATAACATTTGTTGTGGTTGTTTAGTTGTTAACTAAAGAGTTAATAAAAGAATCATATCTGACTCTTGCGATCCCATGAACTGTAGCCTGCCAGGCTCCTTTGTCCATGGGATTTTCCTGGCAAGAATATTGGAGAGGCTTGCCATGCCCTCCTCCAGGGGATCTTCCCAACCCAGGGATCGAAGCCAGGTCTCCTGCATTGCAGGCAGATTCTTTTACCACTGAGCCACCTAGGAAGGCCCAAGCACTAATATTTACTAAGCACCTATAAAGTAACTGCCAGGCACACTAAGGAATTTCTATGTATTAATTTAATCCACATAACAACATTATGCATGCTAAGTTGCTTCAGTCATGTCCGACTCTTTGCAGCTCCATGGACTGTAACCTGACAGGCTCCTCTGTCCATGGAATTCTCCATGCAATAATACTGGAGTGGATAGCCACGTCCTCCTCCAGGGGATCTTTCCAACCCAGGGATCGAACCCACATTTCTTATGTCTCCTGCACTGGCAGGCAGGTTCTTTACCGCTAGTGCCACGTATTATTACCTTCACTTTACAAGTGAGAAAACTGAGACACAGGGAGGTTAAGGAAGTTACCAAAGGTCAAATAGATGGTACATGACACAGCATAGATCCAAATCCAGACAATCTGACTCCAGAGCACAGGCTATTATCTACTATGCTCTACTATTTCCCCGAATTAAGTGTCTTATGCCTGAAGTGATTACTTTAAGATATATACAATAATATTGATATTTATTTTATTTAGTGTCTTTATTATCTTATTTGGGTGAATATATCTATCAGAGAAACCACAAACTCTGTTGTTCCCACAAGGTCTTAGCTTTCCCAGCCACAAATTCCAGCAGGAATGTCTGTAGCCACATAACTCTTAATAGTTCGGGGGGTGAGAGGTTGCTCTAGTTCCATGTCTTCTGAGGCCAGCTTTCCAGGCAATAGCATGAATAAAATCTATTTCAACTGTTTGCATGCATGTGTACTCAGTAGTTCAGTCATGTGTGACTCTTTGCAACCACAAGGACTGTAGCTCACCAGGCTCCTCTGTCCATGGGATTCTCCAGGCAAGAATAATGGAGTGGGTTGCCATTTCCTCCTCCAGGGGATTGTCCTGACCTAGGGATCAAACTCACATCTCCTGTGTCTCCTGCATTGCAGGCAGATTCTATAGCACAGAGCCATGAGGGAAGCCCTTTGACTGTTTATCTTATGTTTATATTTCCCCAAATGAAATTTGAAAGATTATCCAAGAGTCAGAAGACCTACCTATCAGTTTAGTTTCTTAAAGGAGGCTCCTTCCCCTGCATGTTTGGATCAAATACATTCTCTTCCCCAGAGAGAGAATGAAGCCCAGCGATACGAGCTGGATGAAGTATTCAGGGGATTTCTTTTTTTTTTTTTTTCATTTATTTTTATTAGTTGGAGGCTAATTACTTTACAATATTGTAGTGGGTTTTGTCATACATTGACATGAATCAGCCATGGTTTTACATGTATTCCCCATCCCGATCCCCCCTCCCACCTCCCTCTCTACCCGCTCCCTCTGGGTCTTCCCAGTGCAGGGGATTTCTTAAATGGTATGTTTGGCCTGAGATACAACATTTTAAATCAGCTCTTTAATCTTTTAGACAAAATGTACTTTAAAATAACCAATTTTGAAATGAAATTCTGACCCATGCTACAACATGGATGAACCTTGAAAACGTTATGCTAAGTGAAAGAAGTCAGACACAAGAGGCCAAATATTGTAGGATTCCATGTATATGAGGTACCTAGACTAGGCAACTTCATAAAGATAGAAAGCAGAACAGAGGTTATCAGGGGTCGAGGGGAATGGAGAATTATTGTTTAATGGGTACAGTTTTTGCTTAGGATGATGATAACATTCTGGAAATAGTGAGGATGGTTGAGGATGGTCCAACAACATTGTAAATGTACTTAATGTCACTGACCTGTATACTTAAAACTGGTTAAAATGGTAAAATTTATGTTAAGTATGTTTTACCAAAAAAATTTTTTTAATCCCATAGCCTCCCCTCATAAAATCAATTTTACACCCCCATTGAGTCAGAACTTACCAGGGTATCATCATTCTGGTCTCCAAACATTTCTTTAAAAATCTTGCCAGGATCAGGAATTGGAGGGAATATAATGATCTTGAGCCTTTAAGAAAACAGGGACATTTCTGATCAAATCTTCCAGTCCATAGAAATGTTCCTCTTAAATACAGCCATAGTAAAAGAGGGCTTAGACAAAAGACATGGTACACAAGTCATCTTTAGTGATAATGCAGTTGTGAAGAAATTTCTAAAGCAGGCTGAGAAATCAATGTCTCAAGAATATCAAGTGTGGGTAAAGCAAAGGACCCATCAGTAGCAGACTACTTATAATCTATCATTTAAATTTTTTTCTAGCTTTATTGAGGTATACTTGACAAACAAAAATTGTATAAATTTGAGGTGTGCAAAGTGAGTTTTATATAGGTGTACATTGTGAAAAGATCATCACAATCAAAGTAATTAACATATCCATCACATCACATACTTATAATTGTGTGTGTGGGTCTGTGTGTGTGTTATACCCTATCATTTAAGTAACAATGGTGTTTTACTTTATCACAGATCAGATGGGAGGCTGCTATTTATAATTTTTAAAAAAAATTCTTCTGAGAACAGGGGACATTCCTCTTTAACTTTTCTTTTCTTTTTCTAATTTGCCTTCTCTCTATTTTAAATTTTTTTCAATTTTTCTAATTGAAGTATAATTGAGTTACAATGTTGTGTTAATTAGTTCTATACAGCAAAGTGACTTATACACATAAACGTATATTCTTTTCCACTATGATTTACCACAGGATACTGAATATAGTTCCCTGTGCTATATAGTAGGACCTTATTATTTGTCCATTCTATACATAATTGTTTGCATCTGCTAATCCCAAATTCCCAATCCATCCCTTCTTCACACCCCTCCCCCTTGCAACCATCAGTCTATTCTCTATGTCTGTGATTCTGTTTCTGTTTCACAAATAAGTTCATTTGTGCACAGTTTAGATTCCACATATAAGTGATATCATATGACATCTGTCTTTCTCTTTCTGACTTACTTAGTATGATAATCTCCCATTGCATCAATGTTGCTGCAAATGGCATTATTTCATTGTTTAATAGCTGAGTAATATTCCACTGTATAAATATACTACATCTTCTTTATCCATTCCTCTGTCAATGGACATTTAGGTTGTCTCCATGTCTTGGCTATTGTAAATAAATAGTGCTGTTATGAACATAGCAGTGCATGTATCTTGTTGAATTACCATTTTGTCTGAATTCTGTTTTTGCATCTGATAGTATTACACTGGCCCAAAAGTTCATTCAGGTTTTTCTGTAAGACGGTGTGGAAAAACCCGAATGACCTTTTTGGCCAATCCAACAGTACCCTCTGGTGGACCTACCTCATCTCCTAGGTCTCTAAATATTGATGTGTCCTAGGGTTCAGTGTTTTGTCCTCTTTATCTCCCTCACTTTATAAGCACTCTCTTCTGGTCTTAAGGGCTTTAAATCTATTTATATGCTGAGGACTCCCAAATTTCTAACTCTGGTCCAAACCTCTTCTTTAAACTCCAGATTCATGTATACAGGTAATGATTCAGCATCTCTACCTGGATATTTAATAGGCATCTCAAACTTACCATGTTCAAAACTGAAGTCCTCACCTTTTCCCTAAAGCCAGATCTCCTCCCAATCTTCCCCATCTCAGTAAAAGGCTGCAATATTCACTCAGTTGCTGAACCCAAGAATCTAAGAGTTATCCCTTGAATCCTCAATTACTCTTACACCTCCAAAAACAAGCAGCCATCAGCAAGTGCTATTATTAATTTCATCTTCAAAATACATCCCACATCAGAATATTTCTTACTACCTTCATTGCAAACCTCCTGGCCTACACTACTCTCTTCTTTCCACCCAAACACTACAATGTTTCTTAACTGGTCTACCTGATTTTACTCTTGCCCAAGTCAAGTCTTCACTCAGCAATACAATGATCCTTTATGATTGTCAATCCAATCACATCCCTCTCCTGCTTAAAACTCTCGAATATTTTCCCATCATGCTTAGGATAACAACTCAATTCCATGCCACAGCCTACATGATCTGGTCTTGCCTCATATCCTCTCCTGCCTCATATCCTCTTGTTCTCCCCCCTTGTATGCTCTCCTCTAACAAGACACACTAAGCGGATTCTAGCCTCAGAACCTTTGCACTTGCTGTTCTTTTGGCCTAGAATGTTCTTTCTTTGAATATCTGACTGGCTCACTCCTTTAAGTCTGTCTTCAAATGTCACTTTCTCAGAGAGGCCTTCCCTGGCATTCCATGTAAGATTAGCTTCATATCACTTCCTAGCCTTTCTCCCCAGCCCAACTCCATAACTTTACTACTCACTATGTGAACCCATAGGTAGGGACTTTGTCCTGTTCAGCACCACAACTCTAGCAATTAGAACAGTGCCTGGCACATAATGCCGACAAAGGTCCATCTAGTCAAAGCTATGGTTCTTCCAGTAGTCATGATGGATGTGAGAGTTGGACTACAAAGAAAGCTGAGCACCGAACAATTCATGCTTTTGAACTGTGCTGCTGGAGAAGACTCTTGAGAGTCCCTTGGACTGCAAGGAGATCCAACCAGTCTATCCTAAAGGAAATCAGTCCTGAATATTCACTGGAAGGACTGATGCTGAAGCTGAAACTCTAATAATTTGGCCACCTGATGTGAAGAACTAACCCATTGGAAAAGACCCTGATGTTGGGAAAGATTGAAGACAGGAGGAGAAGGGGATGACAGAGGATGAGATGGTTGGATGGTATCACCAACTCAATGGACATGAGTTTGAGCAAGCTCTGGGAGTTGGTGATGGACAGGGAAGCCTGGCATGCTGCAGTCCATGGGGCTGCAAAGAGTCAGACATGACTGAGCAACTGAACTGAACTGAGCTGGCACATAAATGGGCACTCAAGACATGCATGTTTAAAGAATACTGAAATAATGATAAAATATTGATTCTAGAACCAGCTTAGTAAACTTATTCCAACTTTAGGTATTTTCCTGAAAGAGCAAACAATAGCACCAGACTAGTCCCTATGATGAAATCCAGAAAGTAAAAAATTCTCCAAGAATGAGTATCATGTCTTAGAACTTGAAGTACTTTATCCTATAGCATTAAGTAGCAACCCATTTTGCCTTCACATTAAACAAGTCATTAAATTGCTAATGATCTCCATTTCTAAAACTTATGAACTAGCAACTAACGGTTGACAAATTAGGTGTTTTAGAGGGTTGAGTGAACGTAAGTCTTATCAACATTCTAAAAATGTACAAACAGAGCACTGCCTGAGTAGCACCTTGGAAGACCAAGACTTTCCTCACCAGAAAACGGGCACAGTAATACTTGCCACGCCATCCTACCAAAAGCCAGGTATAGCCAAAATGCTGCCAACACACTGGGCAGACATCAAACACACCCACAAAGAATGATAACCATAGCAGCCAGGCTAGCAGAAAGTGTCAGGCCTGCCTGAGCAGCTGCCTTACCTTTTCAGATACAGCAGAAGGACAATGACTGCGGCTGCAACAATGACTGGAATGATGAGTAATGTGGTTATGTAAAATGTCAGATTGGCCTTCTGACCTGGAAAATGGAAAGCAAACAGAAAGACATGAGAAATAAAACCTTTTGAGAAATAAACTAAGCAATCTTGTTATATTAGACTAACGAGATTACAGCTATTTCTGCCCTCTACACCAAAATATTCCCCTAAATTCTTCAATTATCTTGTCTTCTGTTATGTTAATAGTGGGGTTGGGGGGAAGTCCTGCTCTGGTGCCTAAAATTCCATGGATAAATAAGCACCTTAAGGATCATCTGAAACCAGGATATCTTAATTGGTTTTAGACAATATTAACAAAGAAGTTATATTTTTAAAATATGTCATCTCATTAACACTATCTTGTTTTATTGGTTGCTTAGCATTATTGTTGTCATTGTTTTAGTCGATAACTCGTGTCCAACTCTTCTGCGACCCCATAGACTGCAGCCCACCAGGCTCCTCTGTCCCAAGGAATTCTCCAGGCAAGAACACTGGACTGGATTGCCATTTCTTCCTCCAGGGGATCTTCCCAACCCAGGGATCAAACTCATATCTCCTGCACTGGCAGGTGGATTCTTTACTGCTGAGCCACCAGGGAAGTTCTAGAGATAGATAATATTATTTCCCATTTATACAGATGAGAAGTATAAGGCTGAGAAAGGTTTAATGGCTTGTCCAGAGGGCTTAATAAGTAATGGAGTCAAGCCTAAAACCCAGCACTGTCCAATTCCAAAGCCTTTCATTAACTGCCTTGCTACACCTAACACTTAGAATGGCATATGTCTATTTATATGCTCATCTTTTCCATGAGGGCATGAACATCCGGAAAGCATCATCAGGGCCTAGCCTTCTGTTAGGCAGCCTCTAGGATGACTCTAAATGACCCTTGCCTCCTGATATTCATACCCTTGTGTAATTCTCTCCCCTTTCGGGTGGGCTAGACTAAATGTGTGAACCACAACAGTGATGGAATGTCCCTCTGAGACGAGGTTATAAAGGGCTGTGGTTCTTATATTGGGTGTTCTCTCATATGCTCTTTCTTGCTTGGACCACTCACTTGGGGAAGCCAGCTGCCATGTTATGAGGTAGCCCTGTGGGGAGGGTCAAGTGGCAAGGGACTGAGAGAGACCTCCATATTAGTTTTCTAGAGCTGCTGTAAAAAATCAGCATACACTGGTTGACTCAAAACAATAGAAATATATTCTCTCATAGCTCTGGTGGCCAGAAGGCCAAAATCCTAGCTCCTGGTGGCTTTCAAGAATCCTTAGCATTCCTTGGCTTGTAGCTGCACCACTCCAATCTCTGCCTTCATCTTCACATGGCCTTCTCTGTTTCTGTATATTCTCTCTTCTTTTGATAAGGATACTAGTCATTGGAGGGCTTCCGTGGTGGCTCAGAGGTTAAAGCGACTGCCTGCAGTGCGGGAGACCTGGGTTCGATCCCTGGGTCAGGAAGATGCCCTGGAGAAGGACATGGCTACCCACTCCAGTATTCTTGCCTGGAGAATCCCATGAACGGAGGAGCCTGGTGGGCTACAGTCCACGGGGTCGCAAAGAGTCGGACACGACTGATCGATCTCACTTTCACTTTCACTTTTCACTCAGCCCTTAAGGGCTTCCCTGGTGGCTCAGGTAGTGAAGAATCTGCCTGCAAGGCAGGAGACCTGGGTTTGATCCCTGGGTGGGGAAGATCCTCTGAAGACAGGAATGACAATCCACTCCAGTATTCTTGCCTGGAGAATTCCATGAACTGAGAAGACTGGCGGGCTACAGTCCATGGGGTCACAAAGAGTCAGACACAACTGAGCGACTAACACTTTCATTTTTCACTCTTCACTCAGCCCTTATGGCCTCTTCTTAACTTGATTACATCTGTAAAAATTCTATTTCCAAATAAGGTCATATTCATAGGTACAAGGAATTACAACTTGAACATATCTTTTGGAGGTTCAAAATGAAACCTTCTAAAGCCTCCATCCAGCAGCCAGTGTGAAAATGAGGATTTCCAATGACCATATAAGTGATCTTGAAAGTGGATTCTCTAGCCCCAGTCAAGCCTTCAGATGGAACCACAGTCCCAGTCAACAGCTTGACTGGAACCTTACGAGAGAACTTGAGCCAGAGGTACCTAGCAAAGTTGTGCCCAGATTCCTGAGCCATGGAAATTGTGAGATAGTGAATATCTGTTTTTAAGACACTAATTTCTTATGCAATAATATAATGTAGCCTGGCATATAGCTTGTTCAATCTCTCAATTAAAAGGGCTTGATTACTTCAATAGCCTGTTTCTCTTATTGTTAGGTAGCTGTTAGGAAGTTCTTAAGTTGGTCCTGTTTTGCCCCATAGAGCCACAAAAAAAGACAGCCTATTCTCTCTTCTACTTGACACTTCCTCAAATATTGGAATTCAGCAATCATGACTCCCTAGGCTTACTTCATTAACTATGCCTCCCCAAATTTTAACATTCTTCAACATCTTGATTATGCTTTCAAGGAAAAATTCCAGTCTCCTAATGCACCTCTTACAATGTGGTGCCCAGGATGGAATGCTGCACACTTCTGATGTAGCCAGGACATTGTGCCACATGCTGCAGCATCCCCTTATTCTGGATGCTGTACTATCACTGCTGCCCATGACTATATATGCCTTTGGGGGACATTTAAGGGTCTGATGTTGAGTCACTTTGAGCTTACCATCTAATAAAAGCCTAGCTCCCACCCCACAATACACATATCCATAAGGCACATGTCCTTCCAATCCTATACTTGATTCTAGCACATAGCTTGTACAGCCTCTCAATTAATAAGTGAGGCTGATTTTTTTTCAAACCTGAAAGTGTGAAAGTCACTCAGTCACGTCCAATTCTTTGCGACCCCAAGGACTATACAGTCCATGGAATTCTGTAGGCCAGAATACTAGAGTGGATAGCCTTTCCCTTTTCCAGGGGATCTTCCCAACCCAGGGATCGAACCCAGGTCTCCCACATCGCAGGCAGATTCTTTACCAGCTGAGTCACAAGGGAGGCCCAAGAATACTGGAGTAGGTAGCCTATCCCTTGTCCAGTGGATCTTCCCAACCCAGGAATCGAACCAGGGTCTCCTGCATTGTAGGTGGATTCTTTACCAACTGAGCTATCAGGGAAGCCCAGATACAGGTTTATTTCTATAAAATGTCATCAAGGTCATTGTCGTACACTTGATTCTGTTACCAGCACATAGGATAGTCCTCTAGCACTGCACAATCTGCAGATTTAATCATGCCTGCCTTCTGTAGTTTTGTTTAGGTTGTTCACAAAGATGGAAACAGGACAGAAGAGAGAATAACATCATTTGGATGGCAAATTTTCAGTGAGCTGCATAATGTAAATTAACTCTGAGTGATTTGATAATAATTAAACAGAAAGTACATTTCAATTGTAAGTGTTCTTTGGCTGATGTCAAGAATGAAGAACAGTCCTTTCCCATAATGTTTTCTGCCTCAATTTAGTTTCCATGCATCAATGGTTTAAATTTTAATGAAAAATTCCATTCTCTTACCTATACTCATCGCTTGACTCCAATTACTCCAGAGTTTGTCATCCTCATAGCATAACTTATTTGTTTTGACTCTTATTCTGACTGTGTTCAGAGCATCAGAACGAATACCAGGAATCATGAAACAAATTGTACCCTTAGATACAAGATAAAAATACAAGGAATATTACCAGTTTATTCTCTTTCTCTGCTTCTGAATTCTAAATATAATTATCTGCCAAGTTCTGTATATGATGAAGATTTTGTATTGCAATGCAAATTATCTGACTTTAACTCTCGTAAAAGAAAATTAGCAATAATCCACAGAACAAAGTAGTTTGTTTTCCTCAAATTTCCTCAAATTTAGGATATGCTTACCCTGCCTCATCACCAATTACCATATGAGTTTAAGTCCAAATAGTTCAAGTTGAATTTACTGACCTCTAGGTTTCCTTTAAATTCTGTATTCTGACATTTGGCCTCTTCAACCTCGAAAATATAAAAAATACATAAATTCAAAAGAAATTAAAGACCACATTTTATATCATTTAACCATTTTAACAAGTTTTCTTTTATACCATTAACAGAAGACCAGTTATAGTGGGGAAAAGGGAGGTTTTTAAAAAAATAAATGGTGCTAGGATTGTCATACTGAGTGAAGTAAGTCAGACAGAGAAAGGAAATATCATAGGATGTGTGGAATCTAAAAAGAAATGAGGGGATATATGTATACTTATACCTGATTCACGTTTTTGTATGGCAGAAACCAACACAACATTGTAAAGTAATAATCCTTCAATTAAAAATAAAAATTAAAAAAAGAAATGATACAAATGAATTTATTTATGAAACAGACTAACAGACTTAGAGGATGAATTTATGGTTAGCAGGGGGAAGGGTTGGGGGAAGGGACAGTTAGGAAGTTTGGGATGTACCAGTATATAGTGTTACATTTAAAAAGGATAACCAACAAGGACCTACTGCACAGCACAGGGAACTCTGCTCAATGTTATGTGGCAGCCTGCATGGGAGGGGAGTTTGGGGCAGAACGGATACATGTGTATGTATGGCTGAGTCACTCTACTGTGCACCTAAAACTATCACAACATTGGTAATTGGCTATACCCCAATATAGGGCTTCTCAGGTGGCGCTAGTGGGATTAGAAGTCCAGATAATAATTGCTCTTTGGGAAAGTAGTGACCAAAAGAGGTCACAATTGAGCTTATGGGGAGCTGGTTTTGTAACTGACAAATCATTTGTGAATAATGACTTCTGCAATTTTTCTATAGTATACTACATAGCAATACATAGTTTAAAAATATTATGCTCCCTTGTTGAGAATATGTGCTCAGGTGCTCAGTCATGTCTGACTCTTTGCAACCCCATGGGCTGTAGCCAACCAGGCTCCTCTGTCCATGGGAGTCTCCAGAAAAAAATACTGGAGTGTGTTGTCATTTCTTTCTCCAGGGGATCTTCCTGACCCAGGGGTCGAAACTGCATCTCCTGCATTGGGAGGCAGATTCTTTACCACTAGCGCTACCTGGGAAGCCCAATAATATATCAAAAAATGACTGAGTTAGGACTTGCCTGGTGGTTCAGTGGTAAAGAATCCACCTGTCATGCAGGAGACACAGGTTCGATCCCTGGTGCAAGAAGATCCCACATGCTGGGGTGCAACTAAGCCCATGAGCCACAATTACTGGGTCTGTGCTCTAGAGCCCAGGAACTGCAACTACTGAGCCTATGTGCCACAACTATTGAAGCCCGTGTGCCCTAAAGCCCATGCTCCGCAACAAGGGAAGCCACAGTAATGAGAAGCCTGCACACCACAAGAAAGAGTAGCCCCTGTTTGCTGCAACTAGAGGAAAGCCCAAGCAGCAACAAAGATCCAGCACAGCCAAAAATAAAAAAGTTAAACAAAATTATTTTTTTTAAATGACTGAGTTAGAGAAAAGAAAAGAAAATGAAAATTTCTCCTCTACACAATTTAAGTCACTTGTTGTATGATGTAAAGAGAATAACCAATTCCTAAAATGCAGATATTTCAAAATCAACACATGAAAGTCTCTTGCTTCATTTCAATAGTCTACTTTTGGCAACAGGTCCATGAAAATACATTCAACATCACTAACATACACTATTATACACTAGTGTATAAAATATACACTAATCATTAGCAAAATATACATCAAAATCACAATCATCTTACACTGCCGATGACAGAATGGCTGTTGTCAAAAAGATAAGAGATAACAAGTGCTGGAGAGGGTGTAGAGAAAAGGAAACCCTCATGCACTGTTGGTGGGAATATAAACCAGTGCAGTCACTTTGGAACAGTATGGAGGTGTCTCAAAAAATTAAAAATAGAACTATCATATGATCTAGCAACCACAAGGAAATCCTGCCATTTGTGACAACATGGAAGAAACTTCAGGGCACTATGCTAAGTGAAATAAGTTAGACAGAGAAAGACAAATACTATATGATCTCACTTGTATGTGGAATTCAAATAAGTCAAATTTACTGAGGCGCAGTGCAGCATGGTAATTGCCAGAGGCTGGCGAGTGGGGAAAATGGAAAGATGTTGGTCAGGGGTACAAATTTTCAGTTATGAATTCTGGGGAGTTAATGGGGCTTCTCTGATAGTTCAGTTGGTAAGGAATCTGCCTGCAATGCAGGAGATTCTGGTTCGATTCCTGGGTTGGGAAGATCCACTGGAGAAGGAATAGGCTACCCACTCCAGTATACTTGGGCTTCCGTTGTGGCTCAGCTGGTGAAGAATCCACCTACAGTGCAGGAGATCTGGGTTCAATCCCTGGGTTGGGAAGATCCCCTGGGAAAGGGAAAGGCTACCCCCTCTAGTATTCTGACCTGGAAAATTCCATGGACTATATAGTCCATGGGGTCACAAAGAGTTGGACATGAGTGAGCAACTTTCACATGATGACTACAGTTAATAATACTGTACTGTATACCTGAAATTCGCTGAGAGATCTTGTTTTTGCACCACAAAAAAAGCTAAGTCTGTGAGGTGATGAATGTGTTAATTTGATTGTGATAATCATCTCATAATGTATATGATTATTATAACCTTGTATACCTTAAAATAATATTGCACAACCTAAATACATATAATTTCTACTTGCCAATCATACCTCAGTACAAATGGAAAAAATAGTCAACTTCTATCAGAGATGTGTAAACATGGGACAAAGACCAGAACATATGCTATGATTCTGGGCATTCAATGTCATTCACCGAATGATTCCTACCAGCATTTGTGAAGAGTGAAAGGCCAACTGAATGATGATGAGCCATCCTATCAATACTTCATATAAGGTCAGAGAAAAAGCTCCTCAGGGGTTACTGTACCCCAGTGCTGGCCATATGGAGTCAGAGGCCTGCTGGGGAATCACAAGTGGCAACTACCCCTTGAGGGACCAGGCTGCAGGCTGATGTACCCCCCTCCCCTGGACCATCTCCCTGATGTATATATTCCAAAGTCAGCAAATTATTGTGTAAATTGATGGTTCTGGGCTCTTGTTCAAATGTAAATCTCCTTGTGTAGTTTATCAGCTGCTCAGATACTTCCGTGAGAAAAGGGAAACAAGGACACAGATCACCAAGCGGATAGCTGGCGGGGATGGGCATGCCCAAAGACAAGTCACTTCATGCTTTATGATTCTGTCATAAGCAACCCTGACCCAGAGCCATGGATGGCACCAGTTCATGCTCCAGCCTACTTCCCCCTCTTAACTAGAACACCAGGCCAAATAGCTCCTCAAAAAGTCTTGCAAGAAGAACCAAGAAAGGGTCTAACCAGCTGAGCTCACAATCAGTGAGCACACAAAAAGCTGATGACAATCTAGGGGATGGAGCAGCTGGTGAACATCTGCTAAGAGAGAGAACATTAAACTCAAGTGTATAAACAGAGTTAATTCCAATTGACTACAGTTCTGGTTTTGATGGATAAATTCCACAGTATATGTGCTCTCTTCAGTTCAGAAGTTTTTTTTTTTTAAAGGTAACAATTCAATAAGAATTTATTAATTGACAACTGTATACATGGTCTTATACCCAGAGTTCTTGGTTAAAATGCAATACATGGAGACCAACCTCTGAAGTCATACTTACTAGCTGTGTGGCCTGTAGCAAGTTACTTAACCTCTCTGAGCCTTAGTTTCTCACTAAAACATAGGTTAAAAAGGAACCGATTTCATGGATTGCTATGAGCAACTATATAAGAAGTACATAGAAGACTGTATTTGTAATATATCATGAGTAATAAGTGATGGCTATTACTAGCAAGAGGAAGTATTGAGGTAGTCCCCAGGGGATTAAGAATAAAAGCTTTGGAGTTAGACTTTTGCTGAAATCTTGGACTCTAACCCTTACTAGAAATGTGACCTTAGGAATAACCTTTGAGACTGAAGTTTTCTCATCTGTAACAGGCCTAGATCCTTGGGGTCATTGTGAGGACTAAATGAGACAACTCAGATGAAGTACTTATTAAAATAGCTGCTATTGTTGCCGCTGCTGCTGCTGCTAAGTCGCTTCAGTCATGTCCGACTCTGTGCGACCCCATAGATGGCAGCCCACCAGGCTCCTCCATCCCTGGGATTCTCCAGGCAAGAATACTGGAGTGGGTTGCCATTTCCTTCTCCAATTAAAATAGCTAATACACAGCAATTGCTTAATACATATTAGTTGGTATTAGTAGCCAGAACAGTACAAAGTAAATACCACCTAATTCCTCCCCCTTACAGGAGCTTATATTTTTAGTCAAGATCATGGGTAACTAGTAGGACATCATTTACTGCCAAGTGAGTAATACAAGTGGCATGTGTCTCTGGATTTCAGACAGAAGAGAGCAGTCAAGGCTGGAATAGTCAAGCATATTCGACTTTCTGATAACTCACTTAGTTGTAAATTCAAGCCTCACCCCCTCCCCGCTTGGAAGCCCTTTGCTTTTTCCTTTTGTGGCATTATTTGGGGACCCTGATTTCTGGGATGAAGAATGATTATTCTGCTTCAGCAAACGCTTTTATTTGCAAATGCCCAGAAGAGCTCTGCTCAGCTGGGGACCTGGTCGCTCCCTCCAGAGTTACAGCCTGTCAACAGCGGCTTATTTTAGTAAATAAAATACTTTAGTTTTCGAAATTCCCATGATGAGCTAAAACAAGTGAACCAAGGGATCTTCCCACATGTGAGCTGCAGGACTCCTGTAAAAGCCCATGGTTTCTAATCTCTCAAACTCAAATGGACACAGGGCCCAGGCAGGTAACTCAAGTGAGTCGCACAGTCCCTGTGGTCCTAAGGCACCACCTTATAGCAATTACACCCTCAGGTACCACAGTTTTCAATCTGGGCAGAAAATTCAAATGTAATATACAAGCAAACAAAACCCCACTTTGTTTTGTGGTCCAAACAAAAATGTCTGAGGCCTGAGTTTGAGATCTCTGTTCTAAAGCATAACAATGCCACTGGGCCCTGAGGTTATGCCACACCCTGTTAGGACGAGTGCTCCAATGCATGCGTGTATGCTCAGTCGCTCAGTGTGTCCAACTCCTTGCGACCCCATGGACTGCCAGTCTCCTCTGTCCATGGAATTTCCTGGAGTGAGTTGCCAAGATTACTGGAGTGGGTTGCCATTTCCTACTCCACAGGGACCTCTTATCAGCATGCTTTATATTAGATTCCAAAGAGCATAAATGTACATGATCCAAAAAATACTAACTACTCAGTATTGACTACTCTAGTTGCTACAAGCTCCAAAAAAAAACTGGACGACCATACAGGAGCCTCTAAGTAGCTACATAATCTGATCCCGGCTCTAGGCTCAGACACCTCTTCCTACTATGTTTTGGTTATGCCAGTCTCCTGTTTCTCACACATGCCAAGCTCATTCCTGCCTGAGTCTTTGACCATGCTGTCCCCTCCACCTCCAGATCATCAAATGACTAGCTCCTGCTCATTGTTCCAGTCTCATCTCAAATCTCATCACTGTGGATACCTACCCTACCTAATATTCCCTCAGGCCTTGCCATCACCCCACTTAAATTTCTGCATAGCATTCATTCTCTAAAATTAGTTTGCTCATTTATGCACTTATTTTCTAGTAGGTAAGCTTCATGGGCAAAAAATTTTTTTTATCAGGTGTCACACGCACATAAAATAGTGCCTGGTAGTACATGATAGACATGTAATAAAAAAACTTTTCAGCAAATGAATTAATGAATGACTGAATTCTTGTAGGCAATACTACCATAAACCGTCAAACCTTCCACCACATGCTATTTCAGAGAAACCATCATCATCAGGTGACAAATCTATGAGCTACTTTTCATTGATATTTCAATTTATGACACTGTAAGAAATGCAAGAAAAATTTCTAAATAACAACTATCTAAAAAAAAACTTACATAGAAAATATCATGTGTCTCAGCGTGGCTGTTATTGACTTCTACTTGATAAGACAAGCATTTGCTTTGAAAATTCTGTGGATTTGTCCACTGCACGTATAAGTCACCATTTTGGAAGGAGAGATTTTTAATATGTGGAGGATCAGGTTTCACTGAAAAACAGAAACAGAAGAATACAAATTAATTTCCAGAGTTAATTTTGATGAGATACACATATGGGCTTCCCAAATAGCTCAGCTGGTCAAGAATCCGCCTGCAATGCCAGACAGCCCGGTTCGATTTCTGGGTCAGGAAGTTCCCCTGGAGAAACGATAGGCTACCCACTCCAGTATTCTTGGGCTTCCCTGTGGCACAGATGGTAAAGAATCCACCTGCAATGTGGGAGACCTGGGTTCGATCTCTGGGTTGAGAAAACCTCCTAGGGGAAGGCATAGCAACCCACTACAGTATTCTTGCCTGGGGAATCCCTATGGACAGAGGAGCCTGGCAGACTACAGTCCATGGGGTGGCACAGGATTGGACAGGACTGAGCGACTAAACACAACACAGCACTTATGTGTAGAGACAATGAAGGTCACAAAGGTAAATCAAAATAGGTCTGATGCTTTTAATGGCCTTACATGATCAGGCATACAGTTCTAGAATTTCTGATTAATCACAATTAATGTAGGAAGCTTTTTTTTTTTCTTTGTTTCTTTTTCTTGTTTTTGGCCACACCCCACAGTATGCAGGATCTTATTTCCCCGATCAGGGATTGAACCTGGGTCCCCCGCAATGGAAGCTCAGAGTCCCGATCACTGGACCAGAAGGGAAGTCCCCTGTAGGAAGCTTAAACTGCCTAGCAAAATAGATCTAAGGAACATCTTTGGGGCTGGCAGATGACACAGATTCTGACCTGCATCTGGTTAGGGCATGGCTGGGGTATAATCCAGACATTTAGCTACAATAAGAGGGTGGGGTAAAGAAGTGCTTGGGTCCAGATGGACTCTTCCTGATGGTACTGAGGGGCATCAAGTACAAGGGGTTCCCCCAGCCAGCACTCATTTATGCCAATCAAAGACCACAATGAAAACATCAGCATAGTTTTGTCATAGATTACAACAGGGATGAAGGGCTTCTCATGTGGTGCAATAGTAAAGAACCCACCTGCCAATGCAGGAGACATAGGAGATGTGGGTTTGATCCCTGGACTGGGAAGATCCCCTGGAGGAGGGCATGGCAACCCACTCAAGTATTCTTGTCTAGAAAATCCCACGGACAGAGGAGCTTGGCGGGCTATAGCCCATAGGGTCGCAAAGAGTCAGACACGACTGAGCGACTAAACAACAGGGATGAACTTTGAGGACATGATGCTAATGAAATAAGTCCATTACAAAAGGACCAATACTGTATGATTCCACTTATAAGAGGTATCTAAAGGAGTCAAAGTCATAGAAACAGAAAGTAGGAAGGTGGTTACCAGGGGCTGGGGGAAGGGGGAGGGGTGAGGGAAGGAGAATTAGTATTTCATGGGCATGAAGTTTCAGTTTTACAAAATGAGAGAGTTCTAGAGATCTACTGCACAACACTGTGAATATATTTAACACTACTGAACTGTACACTTGAAAATGGTTAAGATGGCATATTTAATGTTATATAATTATAATCATGATTTAAAAGAAATTAAAAAAAGAAATTAGCCTAGTCAATTCAGTTTTTCAGGAGTCAACTATGCTTAAGACCAAGCAACAAAAGAGAGTGGATAATTAACAGAAAACAACTTCACAACATCCCCTTCTGGCTAACAAGAATCTCCCACTCATCTCTTATATCACCACTCATCTCTAGCTAGAAGAGCAGAAAAATGAGCTTTAAAAGGTCCATCAAGGACAAGCTTCCAAGCAAAGGGGAGGAGAGAGAAGGGCTTTGGTTCAAATGATCCCATTTGGCAAGTTGCCTCAACCTCACCCCTAGCTTACAAACTAAGCTGCCTTGGGTGCACTATTAGAATTCACTTCCATAACTGTCTGAAAGGGCAGTAAATAGTGTTCTGCTCACAGACTTGGGAACCTTTGTCAATTCATGATTATTTTCTTGTAAATTTTCTGTGTACCACTTTAGCTAGAATCGGAGCTCCCTGTTGGGATACTACAGCAAATAAATAAATATAATGTGGCTTCCCTGGTGACTCAGGCGGTAAAGAATCTGCCTGCAATGTGGGAGACCTGGGTTCGATCCCTGGGTTGGGAAGATCCCCTGGAGGAGGGCACGGCAACCTACTCCAGTATTCTTGCCTGGAGAATCCCCATGGATAGAGGAGCCTGGCAGGCTACGGTCCATGGGGTCGAAAAGAGTCGGACACGACTGAGTGACTAAGAACATACAAATCTGCTTTAGAGATTTACAAAATGCTTTTACACATGTCACATCATTCGGACCTTACAACAATCCTCTGAGTTCAAGAGGGACTGTGTATCCCCCTTTTATAGATGAAGAGGAAATCAGAGTGTATATGCCATATCCCAAGTGATGAAGATAAGACCTTAAGCAGGTATTTTGTTTTCAAGTTGAGGGAGGGCTCTTTGTAATGGACTGAAACTCGGCTGCAGTGGTTGTTCTCATTGATCTGTGCCTGGGTTATTCAGAATGTTAGACAGTTTAAATATCACTCCTGATCACTCCATCTCTAGTCTAAGCTTTTTGCTGTTGTTAAACAAAGAGACAGGTTATTCAGGAACTATATTAAATCACATTTATTCTGCAGCAGCATCCTCTGGAGTGTAAGTAAAAGAGAACAGATCTTAAGAGTCAGAGAGGGACGTCCCTGGTGGTCCAGTGGCTAAGACTCTGTGCTCCCAATGCAGGAGGCCTGGGTTTGATCCCTGGTCGGGGAACTAGATCCCATATGCTGTAACTAAAGATCCTGTCTGCCACAATGAACATCAAAGATTCCGCATGCCTCGACAAAGACCCAGTGAAGTCAAATAAATAACTAAACATTTAAAATTGTTAAAAAAAAGTCAGAGAGCCTGAGTCCCAATCTCAGTTCTACAACTAACTGCTTGCTCTAAGGCTCAGCATATGCATAAGTAAACATGGATAAAGCATGTGGCATATGTGCACAATAAATATGAGAATTTACAAGCTTGCTACTTTTAACAAGGAACAAAGAAAAAGATACATGAATATAGTCCCTTTTTTCTGGGAAGATCTTCAAACCAAAATCATCATTTTTTTATCAGTCGTATTGATGACATAATACTTTGATCCACACTGTTGTGAAGTACTTCTAAAACTTACCATGAGAAGTTAAAGGCACTATATTGTAGGATGGTCTGATTTTTCCTGCATTGTCTTTAACCATTACTTGGACGCTGTGCTGTTCAAAACTGGAATCCTTCACCTTAGTCAGATCAAAGGAACAAGCAATGTGCTGGCCTTCTCTGTAGATGTTTTCACACTGAAGAGTTTTTCCTAGGCTTCTGTGCCTACAAGATAAAACGAGATAACTTTCTGCATTATTTTTTAACTACATATGCAAGAAACAAATACAGATGTCTGTTTATTTTCAAATGATTAAAGATGTCCATGAAAAGCCATATTTGCAATCTGGCAGGGTAGCTTTTTTTTAAAGCCCTGTTTTATAATATGGCTCCATTTCACACTTGAGGAAGAAATGAATGTTCCTTTTTCATGAATATGGTATTTTCAATAGCTACGGAAACCATAGGAGTCCTGACTCTTTTTCCTCTTCTGTATGGGAAATGGTACGAGGCCAGGATGAGAAATTTTATGCTTCCTGAAAATGCCTTATCTGCTCAATTCCAAGTTTCCCTACTCCCTCTGTCTGCTCCTTCCTTGTTCTCTTGGCTTGTTCCTTTCCTTTCTTCTATTCTCAGAATTCACATCCAGTCTTCAGCCCTCTGTGTATTCCTCTCTATTTCTTACTCCCTCATCCACTCGCCCACTTATCACTTCCACTCCTCAACTAGAATTTCTTCACTGAGGATTCCTAATCCTGACCTACTGCCTTGGAGCCAGTCCCAGATTTCTAACTGCTCCACTTTAGAGTTCCATTCTTGCCTCAAATTCAACAGCCAAGACAGATGCCCCCTCTTCCTGGACAAACTGCCTTTTCTTCTAACCATCCCAATTGCCATCAGCCAGAGCTCATTTTCTCTGGGCTCCTTGATTAGATTAGAGCCTCTGAAGTCACCCCTCCCCCCTTTTTTATATCTTATCACCAAATTCGGTTACCTCTTTCTTTGCAAACCCTCTGGGATTCTCTGTGATATTCCCCTCACCCTATTTCATGCCCTAATCACTTGAGGCTTCATGTCTTCTCCAGATTGATCTCTCTGACATTATTAGTATCCTTTAACCACAATCCTTACCTATCAGGGGTCAGACAGAATGAAAACCACAATCACAGAAAACTAACCAAACTGATCACATGGATCACAGCTTTGTCTAACTCAATGAAACTATGAGCCATGCTGTGTAGGGCCACCCAAGACGGATGGATCATGGTGGAGAGTTCTGACAAAACGTGGTCCACTGGAGAAGGGAATTTGACTTTGGAGGCCAATGGGATTTGCTTACAGAACTTCCATAGGTCTGGGGAAACAGACTCTTGGAGGGCACAAACAAAACCTTGTGCACACCATGACCCAGAAGAAAGGAGCAGTGTCCCCACAAGAGACTGAGCCAGACTTGCCTGTGAGTGTCCAGGACTCTCTAGCAGAGGCGTGGGTCAACAGTGGCCTGCTGCCACCCAAGACAGACAGGTCATGGTGGACAGTTCTTACAAAACGTCCTCCACTCAAGAAGTGAATGGCAAACCACTTCAGTATTCCTGCCTTGAGAACCACATGAACAGTATGAAAAGGCAAAAAGATATGACACTGAAAGATGAATTTCCCAGGTCGGTAGATGCCCAATATGGAGAAGAGTAGAGAAATAGCTTCAGAAAGAATGAAGAGACGGAGCCAAAACGAAAACAAACCCCAGTTGTGGGTGCGACAGGTAAAGGAAGTAAAGTCCGATGCTATAAAGAACAACATTGCATAGGAACCTGGAACGTTAGATCCATGAATCAAGGTAAATTGGAAGTAGTCAAACAACAAGAGTGAACATCAACATACTAGGAATGAGTGAACTAAAATGGACACAAACGGGCAAATTTAATTCCGATGACCATTATATCTACTATTGTGGGCAAGAATCCCTTAGAAGAAATGGAGTAGCCCTCATAGTCAACAAAAGATTGTGAAATGCAATACTTGGATGCAATCCCAGAAAAGCAAAATGATTTCTGTTCATTTGCAAGGCAAACCACTCAATATCACAGTAATCCAAGTCTATACCCCAACCACTAATGACAAAGAAGCTGATGTTGAACAGTTCTATGATGACCTACAAGACCTAGAACTAACACCCAAAAGAGATGTCCTTTTCATCATAGCAGACTGGAATGCAAAAGTAGGAAGACAAGAGATACTGGAAGTAACAGGTAAGTTTGGCCTTCGACTACAAAATGAAGCAAGGCAAAGGTTAACAGAGCTTTTCCAAGAGAACCCACTGGTCATAGCAAACACTGCCTTCCAACAACACAAGAGATGACTCTGCACATGGACATCACCTTATGGTCACTACCAAAATCAGACTGATTATATTCTTTGCAGCCAAAAATGGAGAAGCTCTATACAGTCAGTAAAAACAAGACCGGGAGCTGACTGTGGCTCAGATCATGAACTCCTTATTGCAAAATTCAGACTTAAATTAAAGAAAGTAGGCAAAACCACTAGACCACTCAGGAATGAGCTAAATCAAATTGCTTATGATTATACAGCAGAAGTGACAAATAGATTCAAGGGATTAGATCTGATAGAGTGCCGGAAGAACTATGGACGGAGGTTCGTGACATTGTACAGGAGGCAGTGATCAAGATAATCCTGAAGAAAAGGAAAGGCAAAATGGTTGTCTGAGGAGGTCTTACAAGCTGAGAAAAGAAGAGAAGCTAAAGGCAAAGGAAAAGAGGAAAGATACCCAACTGAACACAGAGTTCCAAATAATAGCAAGAAGAGATAAGAAAACCTTCTTCAGTGATCAATACAAAGAAATAGAGGAAAACAATAGAATGGGGAAGACTAGAGATCTCTTCAAGAAAATAAGAGATACCAAGGGAACATTTCATGTAAAGATGGTCAAAATAAAGGACAAAAATTATGTGGACCTAACAGAAGCAGAAGATATTAAGAAGAGGTGGCAAGAATACACAGAAGAACTATACAAAAATGATCTTCATGACCCATATAACCACAATGGTGTGATCACTCACCCAGAGCCAGAAATCCTAAAATGTGAAGTCAAGTGGGCCTTAGTAAGCACCACTATGAACAAAGCTAGTGGAGGTGGTGGAATTCCAGTTGAGTTATTTCAAATACTAAAGGATGATGCCATGAAAGTGCTACACTCAATATGCCAGCAAATTTGGAAAAGTCAGCAGTGGCCACAGGACTGGAAAAGGTCAGTGTTCATTCCAATTCCAAAGAAAGGCAATGCCAAAGAATGCTCAAACTACTGCACAATTGCACTCATTTCACACACTAGCAAAGTAATGCTCAAAATTATTCAAGCCAGGCGTCAACAGAACGTGAACCAAGAACTTCCAGATGTTCAAGCTGGATTTAGAAAAGGCAGAGGAACCAGAAATCAAATTGCAAACATCCCCTGGATCATCGAAAAAGCAAGAGAGTTCCAGAAAAATCTACTTCTGCTTTACTGACTATGCCAAAGCCTTTGATTTGTGTGGATCACAACAAACTCTGGAAAATTCTTAAAGAGATGGGAATACCAGACCACCTGACCTGCCTCCTGAGAAATCTGTATGCAGGTCAAGAAGCAACAGTTAGAACCAGACATGGAACAATGGACTGGTTCCAAATTGGGAAAGGAACACCTCAAGGCTGTATATTGTCACCCTGCTTATTTAACTTATGTGCAGAGTACATCATGTGAAATGGTGGGCTAGACGAAGCATAAGCTGGGGTCAAGATTGCCGGGAGAAATAGCAATAACTTCAGATATGCAGATGACACCATCCTTATGGCAGAAAGTAAAGAGGAACTAAAGAGCCTCTTGATGAAAGAGAAAGAGGAGACTGAAAAAGCTAGCTTAAAACTCAACATTCAAAAAACAAAGACCATGGCATCTGGTCCCATCACTTCATGGCAAATAGATGGGGAAACAGTGGAGACAGTGAGAGACTTCTTTTATTGGGCTCCAAAATCACTGCAGATGGTGCATGCAGTGCATTATTAATTCAGTGAATTATTAATTCAGCCATGCAATTAAAAGACGCTTGCCCCTTGGAAGAAAAGCTATGACCAACCTATATAGCATATTTAAAAGCAGAGATATTACTTTGCCAACAAAAGTCCATCTAGTTAAAGCTACGGTTTTTCCAGTAGTCATGTATGGATGTGAGAGTTGGACCCTAACGAAAGCTGAGCATGGAAGAATTGAAGCTTCTGAACTATGGTGTTGGAAAAGACTCTTGAGAGTCCCTTGGACTGCAGGGAGATCAAACCAGTCCATCCTAAAGGAAACCAATCATGAATATTCATTGGAAGGACTAATGCTGATGCTGAAGCTGAAGCTCCAATATTTTGGCCACCTGAAGTGAAGAGCTGATTCATTGGAAAAGACCCTGATGCTGGGAAAGATTGAAGGCAGGAGGAGAAGAGGATGATAGAGGATGAAATGGTTGGATGGCATCACCAACCTGATGGACATGAGTTTGAGAAAACTCTGGGAGATGGTGAAGGACAGGGAAGCCTGACGTGCTAGATTCCATGGGGTTACATAGAGCCGGACATGACTGAGCGGCTGAACTGACCTGAACTGAACCACTGCCAGATCAATGTTCCATAGCATGGGGTCATCCTAAGTGTCTTACTCTACTGTGTGGCTCTAAATTCTGATATCTTCTTTCTCATTTCCAAGAACCTCTACATTGACCTTTCCCCAATGATCATCCAGCACAGTAGAGGCAGACAGAATGTGCTCATTACAGTTTTTGTTTAGGTTATCAAAGGATTCTGTTTTATAGTAACTAGCAGAAGACACAGAGTTAAGCCTTACATCATCAGTCACAAGGGAGATGTACAAACGTTCTGCAGAAAAGGAAGACAATCTAGAAAGTGAACTAAGAGGAAAGAGTCCCAAACCCTTGATTTGTTTACTTGAGAATCATCTGTGGTCATGTGAAAAATGCAGGTCCCTCCACCCCTCTCCCAGAGAATCCTACTTAGAAGGTTTTGCCCAGGGACTAAGATAAGCATTTTGACAGCAATTCTCCAGGGGACTGTGCTACAAATCCAGTCTTATAAAAAGCATATCTTTCCCATAAATACAGTCAGTTATCTTTGACAAAGGAGCAAAGGCAATACAATGGAGCACAGATAGTCTCTTCAACAAATGGTGCTGGAACAACCGGATATTCACATGCAAAAAAAAAGAATCTAGTCACAGACCTTATATTCGTCACAAAACTAAACTCACAATGGATCACAGATCTAAATGTAAAGTGCAAAACTATAAACCTCCTAGGAGAAAACCTAGACAATCTTGGGTATGGTGACGACTTTTTAGATACAACATCCAAGGCATGATCTGTAAAAGAAATAACTGATAAGCTGAATTTCATTAAAATTAAAAACTTCTGCAAAAGATAATATCAAGAGAATAAGAAAAGAAGCCAAACACTGGAGGGGCAGGAGAGAAAATATTTGCAAAAGACACATCTGATAAAGGGCTATCAGCCAAAATATACAAAGAACTCTTAAAACTGAACAATAAAGCAAAATACTCAACTAAAAAATGAGCCAAAGATCTTCAGAGACACTCTACCAAAGACATACAGACGGCAAATAAGCACATGTCATTGGAGAAATGCAAATGAAAGCAACAAGATACCACTACACACTGGTCAGAATGCCCATAATCCAGACATTGGCAATATCAAATGCTGATGAGGGTGTGGAGCAACAGGAACTTTCGCTTATTGCTGGTGGGAATACAGAATGGTACAGCCACTTTGGAAGACAGTTTCTTAAAAACCAAATATGTTCCTACCATATGATTAGCAATTGTGCTGGTATTTACCAAAAGAAATTGAGACCTTACATCTACACAAAAACCAGCATACAAAAGTTTAAAGCAGCTTTATTCATCATTGCCAAAGCTTGGAAGCAACCAGAATGTCCTTTAGTCGCTAAATGGATACATAAACTGTGATACATCCAGACAGTGGAATATTATTAAGCACCAGAAAGAAATGAACTATCAAGCCATGAAAAGATATGGAGGAATGTTACATGTGTATTACTAAGTGAAAAAAGCCCATCTGAAGATGCTACATACTGTCTGATTCCAACCAGACGAAATCCTGGAAAAGACAAAACCAGGAGAATAAACAAATCAATGGTTGCCAGGGGTTGGGGTAGAGGAGAGATGAATTAGTGGAACACAGAGGATTTTTAGGGCAATGAAAGTACTCTGTATGGTAATTATAACAATGGATATATGTCATACATTTGTCCAAACCCATAAAATGTAGAAGACCAAGAGTGTGTCCCTAATATAGACTATATAGAATTTTGGTGGTGATGATGTATATCAGTGTAGCTTCATCAATTGTAACAAATATACTATTGGTGAGGGATATCGATAATGGGGGAAGCTATTAATTGTAGGAACAGTTGGTATATGGAAAAATCTCTGTACCTTCCTTTCAATTTTGTTGTAAACCAAGAACTGCTTTAAAAATGTCGTTTTAAAAAAATGAAAACAAAAAAAATTTTTTTAATTCATATCTAAAGTATTTACTTCTTCAAAGGCTGTTCAAAGAAATGTTTCAATATAGAAAGTGACCTTGTCCTTTAAGAGATAGTATATCTCCTGGTTGTTGGCCCCTGTGGTTCATGAATGAAAACAGTTTTTAAAAAACTAAGTTACAGCCATGACTGGTTCTTAGATTAGACAGGCCTGAAATGTTTTGCACCCACACAGAAATAGAAACTGAAGAAACTTACGACATTATTGTTACATAACTAAAGAGAACTATGTAGAAAGTTAATTTTTTTCAATAATGAAAGGAACTCCTCTAATGAGTAACCTTTGAGATTCCTTTTTCATTGTACCCTGAGTATTTCACACATTCTCATGGACTCCAGATAAGTAATTTTTTAAAAATCTTTTGTTATACTTTAGAAACCATAACAAAAGGGAAAATACTGATTTTGAAGAGAAAATTTTTGAAATCTTGTGAAAGATTAGATGATAACCTAAGATAGGAGGCATTTGAGTGCTTCCTGTTAAAAACCACGCACTGAAATCCACACAATCACCCTGAGGACAGAAGGAGGAAATGGACAAATTAAAGACTATTTCCTGCACTCTAAAGATGATAAGTTTGTTAAGAAATTCCCTAAAATTCATTGGCTTGGCTAGTCTGTAGCTATTAAGGTCAGGCTCCCTTCAATGCCAGACTATCCCTGAAAAACTGGAAGTCATCGCCCTGGGGCTTCAAAAATGACTCCACGTTTTTCTGACTGGAGATTAGGGAAAAAGTCTCTGGCAGTTTGTTTGACGTGATTTTAAACTAGTATTTAAACAAATTCTGACTGATAATGAATGAGCCATGTGTCTTTCTTCTGTGGTTTTGATTGGAAAGGATCTCTCTAAGGGAGAGCAGGGAGGAAGAGGTGTGGGCTAGGTGCCAATTCTGTGAGGTGGTGGAAGAGGTCAGCTCTGTGTACTGGCTGCATCCTCAAGGGAGTGGGGATGAATAATAAAAAACCATATAGCTAGCATGTATTGCATGATTACTCTACAGATGTTAGCAATTAGGCCAACTCCAAACACTCTTCATATAACAGCCCTCAAAACATCCTTAAGAGGCAGCACTATTGTTACTACTCCCATTTTACAGATTACAAAACTGAGGCTGAGAGAAGTGACTTGCCCCAATCACGCTGCTAGTATGAAAGAGAGTCAGGATTTGAACCCAAGCAGTATGGCTCCAGAAAAGAGAATAAGGTGGTAAGGGCAAAAGGTACAGAATTTATACCAGCCTGTCCAATATAATTTTCTGAGATTATGGAAATTTGTGCTGTTTGGTACAGGAACCACTAGCCATATGTTAAATTGGCTAGTAAGACTGAGCAACTTAAGTTTTAATTTAATTTTAATTAATTTAAATTAAAATGTAAACACGGTCATGTGTGACTAGTGGCTCTTGTATTGGACAGTACAGGTCCATGTTATAGGAAGAATCCATGCTAATGACCGACTCTAGGAATGTGTATGACAAGAAGTGATGTCCCTGCTGCATTCCCCCCACCATTGCATGCCAGCAAACCCCCACTCTCTTGGGATGGATGCTATCCCATGGTTGTAGCTTATCCCTGCACCACAGCAGGAACTAAGGGCTGAAAGCCAGCCAACCAGCTCAAGCACCATTGCGGTCAGCTTTGGTAAGTACTGGGCTGAAGATGAACACTTCAGCCCAGAGGAAGAAGAATGCCTTCTTATTTGGTTGGGCCAGTTTTTGATAATTTGTTCATCCAGAGGGGATGCTAGTTTTATAATCTGCACTAAGATTCATTTTGTGCTGGTATATGCCCCAAGTTGGGGCTTTCCAGGTAGCTCAATGGTAAAGAATCCACCTGCCGATGGAGGAAATGCAGGTTTGATCCCTGGTCAGGAAGATCCCCTGGAAGAGGAAATGTCAACCTACTCCAGTATTCTTGCCTAAAAAATTCCATGTACAGAGGAGCCTGGCAGGCTACAGTCAGTGGGGCCATAGGGAGTCAAACACAACCGAGTGACTGAGTACAACACGCTACTATATATAAAACAGATAACTAATGAGGACTCGCAGGAGATGTGGGTTTGATTTCTGGGTCTGGAAGTTCTCCTGGAGGAGGAAATGGCAACCCACTCCAGTATTCTTGCCTGGAAGAACCTCATGGGCAGAGAAGCCTGATGGGCTACAGTCCATGGGGTTGCAAAAGAGTCAGACACAACTGAGCAACTAAATAAAAACACATGCTCCAAGGCACTTCCCTAAATTTGTCTAATAAGAACTCCAAGAGCTAGGTTATCATCTCTCTCAGAGCTACCCTAATTTCTATATTTGGGTTACTTTCCTGCACAGTCTGCCATGGACTGAGATAAAGTTTTAAGATTTCTTCCCTTCCTTTCCCTGCCCCTGCTAAAGAGAGATTCTTTGAAGGTTTTCCCTGTGATTTTACCAATAACAACTTTAGGAAAACCAAGGGGAATTAATAGCTTAATAAACTCAGGGATCCTACAAGTTATAAGACTTCAAAGTCTATAGTAATGGCTCTCTCCAGACTTCACCAAAATATCACCAGGGCCAGGCTGCTTCTTTAAAGGCTTAGTTCTTGGGGAGGCAGATCTATTCCATCCTTCTTTCTTTTTATTCCTGAATTATAATGCTCCTGAGTTGCTTAACCTTGCCCCCAAGTCCTCACCCCAATCCTGAATGTTGTCTAACTTTGGATACTACCAAACGTTCAAAAACCTATTCATAGAGCACCTCCCGTGTATCAGGCATGGGGTGGAATAAGACACAGCCCCTGCTCTCAAGGGAGACGGCAGCCTGGAGAGGGTGACCACTAAGTAAACAGGAAATGACAATACAATGTGCTGAGTATTATGACACAGGAAAGTACAAGGTGCCATGGTACATGACAACTGCGCACGTACCTAGGCTAGAGAGGTCAAGGAAGGCTTTCTGGAAGGGAAGAGATGCCTGAGCTGAGATAAGAAGGACAAGTTAGAAGTGTCCAGGTGAACCGGCGAGGCCTGGGCCACAAGGGCATGCAGAGTGCTTCTGCTATTCTGCCTGAATGCCGGGTCTGTATGCCACTCTTCTGTTTGAGTGTCTGAAGAGTGAGTTTGAGGAACTGAAAGAAGTTCAGTGTGGGCTGGGTGGTGGGTGCAAGATGACACTGAGGCGACAGAGCCAGTTAGGAGAGCAAGCATAAAAGGCTTTGTTGCTCCTGCTGATGAGTTTGGACTTTAGGCCGCAGGCGCCAGGAACCACTGAAGGGCTTAAAGGAGAAGCAACAGGTACCACCAGCAGGCAAGTGAAACTGCAAACCTCACATGAGAATGATCTGTACTGGGGAGTCAGGGGGACGCCAGACTGACCCACGTGAATTCAATGCTGTCTGCCTTCACCCACCGTGCCCCTCAGCTTGCCTGGGAGCACCTCTGGGGACAGGGGAAGAGAGGGAATGCCAACCCCCAGGCCACCTGGGAGGTTTCTGTTCAAAAATTCATGCGATTTTTTTGGTGTCCTATTCCATGATAGAGCCATGAGGGTTGTCACATACCAAAAATATTCATATTTTTCATCCAGTCATTGGGCAAAATGGACATTCCAGGATAAAGGCCCTGTTCATCCTATAACTTCAGAAGTTCTGGATGTGGCCCTCCATACCCCACTCTCTCAGAAACAGTCTGAATGAACGATAGATGGGGGGACAAGGCCACGTGCAGGGCACTCTGCCAACATCAGACCTCCTGATTCCCTACCTGGAATCACATAAACTAAATACCCCCAGTCCTGAGACCATTCTGCCTCAGCGCCAGCCTCCAGCCTCAGAGACATTTCCCCATCTGGGCAGTCCACCCCTTCAGCAATGCCTCTGACCTTGCTCCACCACCATGCCAAGCTCCACCCTCACTTCTCACAGAGCCTATCTACACTTCTGCAAGCCTCCATCGTGCACTCTTCTTTCTATATAAACAACTGTGTCCAGCGCTGTCACCTCTACATTGAAGCTCCAGGAGTAAAGAGACAGGTTTCTTATCTCTGCTCACCATTCAGAGCTTTACCCACTATGTATGCTGAGGTTTTATTAAATTCAGTTGATTATCCTGGTTCTTTCTTCCCTGTTCTGTTGTTAATAATCAATTCTAGGCTCCAAAGGAAAGGAAATAATGAAAGATTAATTTAGAAAGTTAACAAATTTTGTAGATACAGTCACACACAGGAAATATAAGTTATTGTCTGGGGGCACTAAACTACTTTTTAAACTCTGGGAATGATAATTTTCCTTTTGAAAGATAAATACCAATCACTCATACATTGCTGGTGAGAATGTAAAACAATACAGTTACTCTAGGAAATAATTTGGCGGTTTTTTAATAAAACTAAATATGCAATTACCATATGATCCAGCAATTACACCCTAAGGCATTTGTTCCAGAGAACTGAAAAGTGATATTCACATAAAAACCTGAATATGAATATTTATAGCAGCTTTCTTCATACTTGCAAAAAAACTGAAAATAACCGAGATATCCTTTAGTGAATAAAAGGTTAAACAAACTGATATATCCATATCATAGAACACCATTCAGCAAGAAAAAGGAATGGACTATTGATATATACAACAGCTTGGATGGATCTCCAGAGTATTATGCAGAGACTGAAAAATATAGTCAGCCTCTGACAGTTATTAATATATTTTGTATGATTCTGTTCCTGTTACATTCTTAAAATGACAAAATTATAGATGGAGAACAGATGAGTGGTTGCCAGAGGTTAGAGACTTGGGGGAGAGGAGTGTGGGGAGAGGGGGTGCAGGAAGGAGGTGGGTGTAGCTATAAAAGGGCAACTTGGGACTTCCCTGGTGGTCCAGTGGCTAAGATTCCTCACTCTCAATGCAGGGGGCCTGGGTTCAATCCCTGGTCAGGGAACTAGATCCCACATACCACAATTAAAGATCTCTCATGTAGCCACTAAGACCAGGTGCAGCCAAACTGATTAACTGATTTTAAAAAATAAATAAAAGGGCAACTAGAGGGATCCTTGTGGTAATGGAACTGTTCTGCATCTTTGCATATGATAAAACCGCATAGAACTACACACACATCCAAATGCCTGGACGGAACACTGGTGAAATTGGAATAAGGTCAGTGGACTGACTGTACCAATGTCAATTTTCTGGTTTTAATACTGCACCCTATATGAGATGTTACCATTGGAAGCAACTGGGTAAAGGGTAGATAGGATCTATAATTATTTTTTAAGGTTTTCTTTTTAAATGAGACACCAAAAGCAGATGCATTTTTCATTGCAGCAAACTGTAGAAAGGAATAGGGTATTCTGTTTATGTTTTAACTAGGTTAGTTCCAAAGGTTCCTAATGCAATCACAGTCAGTCCCTCCGCAGTAAGTGTACTGTCCATACTCACCAGTAGGATAGAGTGTAGTTAGTGTCAGGACTTGTATTCCTTCCAGGGAGCCAAGTGCACTTCATGTACCTTAGGTTGTGCCAAATGCATTGGAGCTCAGTAACAGCAGACTCAGGATCACCTAGAACATCCAGCCAAGAGTTTACGACTGTCCTCTCCTTATAGTGCCAGCTAGCCAATCACTCTGAGGCCTGGGGGTGATGAGGGTGCTTCAGGCTGCTTTCCCAGAAAACTGACCCCTAACCTCTCACTCCCATTTGACCCAGAAGGCACCCAGGAGGGAGAAAACCCAAATCTAATTTGCTCACAACTTTCTCTCTCATCTCAGATTAAGAAGACATCTTTACTATCAAGGGACCCTAACTCTTGTACTCCTAACTAGAGACAGAGTTTAAAGGTCAAACAATATTTCAATCATAGGAAATGACTATGAAGTTTCCCAAATGAATGTGAAAACATAAACAACCATTAGATCTACTTGTCGTTACAAAAAAATACGTTTACTGAGTTATAATTTACCTTCCTGTCATTTGAGCAATACTGACACATCTTGTTTTAAAAATTAAAAAAACATTCCTCTTGAAGCAATTTAGGGAAAGGTAAGCAAAATATAACTCTTAGTCACTGCCTATTGTGTGTTATGGTCTTAGGAGCCAGAAAATCTTATTGATCTGAAATCTCTATGCTTAGAAAGCCTTTTAAGTTAAGATATAACATCTCTAACTTAAACGCCTTTGTTTAAAATTCACACCTGCTATCTCTCGTGATCCTTAAAAGGCTATTTTTTGTCATAATACAATTTTTGGCATCACCAATCATTTTTTGGTCATAATACAGTTTAGGCTTTATTCAGATTATTAAACTCCTCGGGAAATGAGAATAGGGGAGGTTAAGTTGTTATAAACCATGATCCCAGCCTCTTACCCATACTGAATAACATGGCTGTTATTTTTTTAAGGCACTGGACCTAGGATCTGAAGATCTACAGCAACTCACTCAGTTTCCTTCTTCCTCATAAAATGAATCAGGATAATAATACACACCTTTGTCATTTCACAGAATAAGCTTAAGAAGCTCGATTCAGGGGAAAGGCGTGTGCGTGTGTGCGTTGAGGGTGTGCCATTGTATATTACTTTCCAAATTATTCAGTACTCTATAACTACCATTATTCATTCAAGTTGTCTGTGAGCATCTCACAGTTATCAGTGTGTTGTCAGCATCTAGTACAAGTGCCTGACACTTATTAGACTTAAGTGTTTGAAAATGGAAAGAATTAATGAACACTGAACATAAGCAGGTAGATAATTTGGATGTATTCTCTAAATGCCAAGAGATAGTGCTTTCAGTTGTTACCTTCAGGGGGAGAGATGCACTTTTCCACCAAAATGCTGGGCTTTTCACTTTCATTGGTGCTGCACTGGGACCCCACCTGCAGACAGATCCTCTCATTCAGGGGCACTTCTTTTGAACGATGAGTTTCTGGAGCAATTTTCTAAGGTAAAGAAATTTGGTATTGCTGTAGCCAATGCACAGAAATACATTTATGTAATAAAACATTTGCATGCTGAAATGTGTAAAGAAAATGAAAAGTTAGCAAATGGTATGCAGTTCAGTGATTGTCAACTGGGGGTGATTCTGTTCTCCCACCCCTTGATGACATTTATTGATGTCTAGAAACATGTTTAGTTGCCATAACCGGCAGGGGGCAGAGTGAACTGCTACTGGCATCTAGTGCTGCTAAACCCTCTACAAGGCATAGGACAGCCTTCCCCCCACCTCACAACAAAGAATTATCCTGCATCAAATGGCAGTAGTGCCACCATTGAGAAACCCTGGTAGAAATAAAAGACAGTTCCTCACATTTTCATGTATAAACATCATGACATTTTCTATAAACCTACCATGCTAACATGTCAACTGTCTAAGAGCAATCTCAAAGGAAACACAGTGAGATTATCAAAATTCAATTCCAAGTAGATGCAGTGTAACATCAAGACTAAGGTCAAAGGAACTGGTCTAAGAATCTGGCAACTCTGGACACCTCTGAGGAGAGGAAGTAAATAAGGGGAACCTGAGGGCTGAGGAACGACTTTTCACCAAACATCTTTCTGCACTGACCATTTTGACGATCTCACATAAACAGGAATGATAAGGGCTGACGTTATATGCACTGAGTGCAGCACACTCTTATTCTGAAAGGTAAGCTTTGTGGAACCACAGAAAGCCAACTTATAGACAGCCTACAGATAAAAATCACAAATCGTGTTATGATTTAGAATAATGAGATTAAAGGACTCTTCAGGAAATTCACATTTTCCAAGGTGAAAGAGTTGGAATTATTAAGAACGGAGCTGCTTTTAATCAGAGTTCCAAGGCGCTTCCTGTTTTGTAATAGTTTCTGACTCAAGTTGGAGACAGCATTTCCTTTTATATACGTGCTGAGAGCCATGAAGGAGAAATTTTGTCAGAGTTACCTCTATCTACCACTCTAAAGGGGCTACTCTGCCATTTCACACGCCTGCCAGCAGCTGAGCATGAAGGCGACTGTGAGAGACTCTCAAAATGAGGACCCAAGGATGTCCTCTGAGAGGTAGCCAGCCAATCATCAATCAACAAACCATAGCAGAGGCACAGGGAAAAAAACAAAGACTTTATGAGACACTGAATAGCTCTAAGGACTAGCCAAGACAGCACTCTAAAAGAGGAGTTCGTTGGTCAGCCCTGGAAGAAAAGAAAAAAAATGTCTGCAAACAAAATTGTGATGGGGAGAAAAGGTGATTCGGTCCATGAACATTGAGTAGGTTTGTCCCAGCAGCAAAGCCATGCCTACCCTCAGTGGTGCCTCCAGCTATTCTGAGCCAAGGACATTTTCACAACAAATTCCTGACTCCTTGCCAAGGAACCTACTTATCATTTGGCTTTCCATATAGTTGCTGCCTACAGGGATGGAACATACTAGCTGTGCCAACAAAAGCCTCTCGAGACTGTTTTACCATTATTGTTCTCATGGTGAAGTAAGGAACTGGTCCTGGATTGATAAATGCATGCTGAGGAAATGAGGTTTCTCAAAAGACTCTTGAGAATGTTTTGGCATTATTGTTCCCATGATGAAGTAAGGAACTGACCCTGGATTGATGAATGTGTGCTGAGGAAGTGAGGTTTCTCAACCTGTGAAGCTGATGACCAGTCTCAGGATTTTTGGTGATGATGGCAGGGAAGCTCTGAATGCACATTTCACCAACCACACTATTTTACTGAGCAAAAAATATACCCCTGAAGGAGCCGCCCTGACCAAGAATCCTTGATAATTCTTTGAGTTTGCCCTTTGAGGACACCCAGGGGAAAATGTATGGTCAAATGCCATCAGTGAGAATCATCAATGAAAAATCTCAGTTCTCTTATTATACTAGATATTGTTCCAGTGAGTGGGCTGGGGAGTTTTATTACACAAGTATTTTTAATAAATAGAATTTCTTAAATTAAAAACATACTTTAGTACCTAAATCTGAATCTTTTGTTTTGGGCATATGAATAATAAAATAACTTAGAAAAGACATGGTAGGGGAAAAGATAAAATACTTAAAAAAATATTCTCTTCTGAAGCTCAAGGCAAATAATATTAAACTGGCATGAATAAAGTAGGAATCCCAGTTGTCAATGACTGCCAAGTCAAGTGTGCCTCTCTCTATCAGACCAGGAACCAAATCCCTCCCAGCAGATCTTGATGAAGTATGTCTGATGGCTCCCACGTGACTTTCGGCTGTGGTGACTCATTCTACTGGTAGCTGTTGTATGACATTATGCTCCACCCCTCAGAGAGTCTGGGCTTCTTTGAAAATTTATCAGAAATCAAGGCCAGAGTCCTGAGCCTATCCCTCCCCCTCAAGACCAATGTTCATTTGGCTAGGTTGCAGCTTTCCCAATTCCTAATCCTTTCTCAGAAGGAAAGGGGGGTCAGCTTGACCTTTAGCCTCTTTGGATTCCTAGACAGAACAACAGCCTTTTAATTTATTCACCGAGTGAGACTCACCTGTCTCTTGGTGATGAAAGAAATCTAAAATCTGAGGCCAGATCCTTCTAATTGCCAGATTAGATATCACTAAAACACTGGTGGAGGGCAGCCACTTGAACTAGTCTTCTATTTTTTTTTTTTAAATTATCTACGATTCTCTATGTCTCATCTTAATGTTTCTCCAATCTGAAGACTGAAAATGACCTCAATGATTTACCTCATTTAGCAATCTGGGACCATTAGATGGTCACAAAAACACCATAACACATACATGCTATTATAATGCCACTGCATCAATATGCTTCAAAGCATATATACACCCCATGGGCCTTCCCTGGTGTCTAAGTGGAAAAGAATCCACCTGCCAAGCAGGAGATGTGGGTTCAGTCCCTGAGTCAGGAAGATCCCCTGGAGAAGAAAATGGCAATCCACACCAGTATCCTTGCCTGAGAAATCCCATGGAGAGAGGAGCCTGGCAGGCTACAGTCCATGGGGTTGCAAGAGTCAGACACGACTTAGTGACTAAACAATAACAATATGTACATCCCAGTGTAATCTCACAACCTTAATGCTATATTCAAAGTACAGAGAGAGGGGAAGAAAATCTCTCCTGCCATTGATTCTCAGACTCAGGATTGTAAACTTCAAAAGGACCAGACAGGAAATCCCCCATCACTGATTGGAAGTGATAATCTGTGTTTATCACAATCCTGACATTGGTAGCCTTCAATGCTGCAAATGCCTGCAATAAATGAATAGGCCTTAGGCAGAGGCCACCCTTTATAGGTTTCTTTGGGAGCAAAAGGGAGGGACCAAGATTAAACAATAATACTGGTTGAACCATACGTATGACCTATAAAAGAAACAATTTTACATGATTCGATCTAACAGTAATCATAATAAAAGCTAACAATTACTGAACACTAACACTGTACCAGGTATATCACAAACCTTATCTCCTTTCATAAATGTACACCATTCATATGAAGTAAGTATTTTTACTAGACTTCCCCCACCCTCCAACATTTTACAAACAAGAAAATGGAGGCTCAGGCTCAGAGAAGTTAAATGACTTGCCTGTCTAAGGCCACAAGACTTGAAAGGGGAAGAGACAAAATTTCCAACCCAATTCTGATTCCACTGCCTCCTAAAGTTACTTTTATATCTAAGTTTCTGTAACTATACTGAGGAGTCAGCCCCATTTCTAGGTTGGCATATCAGCATATTTAGCTGACTGATCCTTGAGCATGGCTGACAGGCTAATGAACAAGGCCCTGTTAGAAAGATGGTGATCTCTCCTGGGGGTTTCAGTTAGATTATTTAGGTGACACACTAAAAAGGGTCTTTCCTGTAATTTCTCAAGGCTGAACTACAAGAAGCTGTCACTAAGACTCCAACTGTCTAAGGCCCATCCTTGGGAACAAGAGGAAGCCAACAGTGTGAAAAGGGGAACTGGTCTACCAGAGTTTCACTGGCTTCCGCATTTGGAGGACCTCTCTTAAAAGGCAAATACTCGGAACTGATCAGTCTCTTATCAATCGACATCTAAACTACAGTTAACACCTCTGTGGGAAGGCAGATTAGCAAGTTCCCCTCCAGAGGGAGAGCCCATTTCATCCTCACTTCATTAAGCTTTCCCATTCATTAGTTTTGGTGTCCTAGCAAGCCAGAGAGGTGTAAAGCCACAGCTTACACACAAGGAAATGAAGGCTCAGAGAGGTTAAGGACTTTACCCCAGGCCACTGAGCTAGCTGCATGGTGCACTAACTAGTTCTCCAGACTCTTCCTGCCACCAAACTGCCTGGACATGATGATTCCACAGTTCACTGAGCCAAAGTACTGTCATTAATAACAACTTCTCATTGGCCTCCTCAAAATCCTGGGCAAATTCAACCCCAAACATCCTCCATCTTCCCCACCCACACACTGAAAGAAGATAGAGTCACCTCTCTTACATGGGAGGGGCATTGGTTCCAGGGCCTCCTGTGGACACCAAAATGTGTGGATGTTCAAGTCCTTTATTTAAAATGGCCTAGTGTTTGCATATGACCTCTGCCCATCCTCTCCTATACTTAAATAATCTCTGGATGACTTATAATACCTAGTACAATGTAAATGATATGGAAATAGTGGCCAGTTTGAAAAATTCAAGTTTTGCTTTCTGGAACTTTCTGGGATTTTTTTTTCCTAAATATTTTCCACCTGCAGTTGGTTGAGTCTGCAAATGCAGAAACCAAGGAGTGTATACAGGTATAAAACAGTTCTGAACAGAAAATATGATGCTTTGAGGAACCTGTCAACTATAAGGGGCTACAAACCAATAAGGCTCTTAAGAGAAATCTCCATTAAATATGATTATCAAAAAGAATCCGAAATCTTGTTAACAAAAATTCACTGAAATCGGTTGCACATCCGACTGGGAAAAGCTGAAAGTTTCTCTCATTTTTCCTCAAACATCAGGGAATCTTCTAGTCAATCCCACCTTTCACAGACATCTTATTTTTTTCACTTTCCATATGGCCATTTTCTTTGGCATCACATAGATCTTGCATATCTACCTGTGCATGTGATTAATGAGATGGTAAATGAGAAAATTCCCTGAGAAACTGAGAGTCTTATATAAATACAGTGCTTCAGGCAGCAACACAGAAACCAATTTTAACATAATTAATTATTCATGGAGTGCCTATAGGAACCAATTTTAACATAATTAATTATTTATGGAGTGCCTACTAGACAATGATACCTAATATTTCCTAGGACAGTAATAACCTCAATTGTATTTGATTAGCAAATATTTTCTGATGTTCACAGTTTTGGACATAGTTGTTTCCATAATTTTCCCAGTTAAAAAATTTGGACACAACTTAAAGTAAAAACCCCACTTTGAAGTTAGAATGTGGCTCATTCTTAGCTCCAACTCACAGTTGTTCACTTTACCTTATCAGTGTGATCTGTTCCAGAAAACTTACCTTATCCTGGTTGTTGCCAAAATGACTGAAATACTTTAGACTACAATTCGGACTGGCTCCCTCAGGAGGATTCCATGTCCATATGATGGTGCAGAGGTTTTCAACAGAAACACTCAAATTTGTCACAGGTGGCTGAGATTCTGTTCAAATCAAGCACAGGAAACACATTTATCAACAGCAGCCAGTGTTTTCAATGGTTCATTTCATTTTTCCTCCAAGTC
The DNA here is from genome assembly GCF_910594005.1 of Cervus elaphus. Lineage (NCBI taxonomy): Eukaryota > Metazoa > Chordata > Mammalia > Artiodactyla > Cervidae > Cervus > Cervus elaphus. Next base: position 41,850,870 of record NC_057848.1, on the reverse strand, counting down.
CCAGAGGCCAGGAAACATAAAACTGAGTTAATGAGAGCTAACATTTACTGACCCAGGTAGTATCCTAAGTACTCTCCACAAATGAATCTGCTCAGTCCTCACAACCTTAGGAGACAGGGACTATCAGCTTGTAAAGATGAGGCGACCGAGACAAGGGCTTTGAGTCACTTGCCCCATATCCCATGGCTGGTAAATGACAGAGCTGAGATGCAAACCCAGGAAGTGTGGCTCCCATGCCGCATCACCTGCCATAGGGTAAACTCAGAGGACAGTATATTCTTAAATGTCCAACTTTTCCTCCTGTGGGTATTTGGGGTCCCCTACACTTCCTCACCAAAGGGCACTCGATATAGACAGCTCCCTCTCAGCAGTTCTGTGAATGTGTTGAAGCGGCTCATCTTTAACTGTGCTTGCTAACGTGACCTGGTAATTGTTTTTTAATGACTATTCCAAAGAAGTACTGAGAGAGAGATTTAACAGCCCTGGTTGCTCCCCTGAGGTCTGACACTAAACAGCTGGAACTGTAGCTTTGGCGAATCTGAAGAGGGAAGAGAAGAGGAGAAACAGTGAACCAATGTCTTGAAAAATGTGTTTCATTTGGAGAAAACCCACCACTGTTTCCACCAAGTATTTACTGACTCTATTATTTTGGACTCAGCTCTAAGACCAGGGAAAGGAGTTTTCATGCTTCTGCCAAATGCAGGGAAGGAAACAGAGAGGGAAAGGAAATATCATTTCAAACTTTCCTGAGAACTTCCAGGACTACCAAAATCACCCCCCAGAGACTGGATAAGGGCTTCTCTGTACTATCTTTGCAACTTTTCTATAAGTCGAAAATTATTCCAAAACTCAATTATTTAAACTAATGGAAACTTAATCATTATTAATTACTTAAGAACTACAGCTATATTAACTTATCAATGGGTAGTTATATTTTATACTCTATGCCAACACTTTGGAGTACTCTGGGCCTCTTACATGATATGCAATATTTACAGCATTACCTTCCTTTTTAACGGAACAAAAAAATGCCATCTGTCCCAAAACATCAACCCGACAGGCACTATGTAGTTGTGATTCCCCCCAAAATCAGTTTTCTACACAGCAGCCTGCACCGGCCCTGAATTCTCAATATTCGGCCCACCATTCCTGACTCAACTACCATTAGCATTTCTGAAAGGTAGACCAAAGGCCCAGCTGTGGGGAGGAGCAGCCCATAGCAGGCCAAGTCCTTGTAGAAGCAGGGAGTTCCTATTGCACTGCATTTAAACCCAGCTGGTGCCAGGGGGCACCAATGGCTCAGGCGACAATGATTTTAAGGTAAGATTTTAAGTGATTAAAAGTTAGGATTTAAGTTAGGACTTAATATACAGTTATTCCATTTTGGCCTTTCTGGCATCACATCAATGATATTTCTGAAGACAAATCGTTTATCAGGTATACAGCCTTTAATGAAAACTTTGTTCCTACTGGAGACCACACTCTACTTTAGGATTATCTCCCTTACTGTGCAGTTTCCAGAAACGCACTGCACCAAAAGTCCAGGAGAGCTGGTTTAGCCCTTCCTGACATATTTATTGCCTTCTCACCCACCTCCCACTCCCACACAGAAATTAAAGCCCTCACAATAAAAATATTACCTATTTATGGTTCGCTTTAAATCATACCCCAATTTTCAAGGTAGTTTCAGACTTTTTAAAATCTATCTTTTAACCTTGGTGTTTTAATAGAACATTAGCCTCCCCTATTTCCCATCTCTCAAATGGATTTCTTTTTTGCCCATTTGTTCTGAAGTAGATCCCTGGCTCAGGAAGATCCCCTGGGGAAGGGAATGACAACTGACTCCAGTATTCTTGTCTGAAGAATTCCATGGACAGAGGAGCTTGGCGGGCTACAGTCCATGGGGTCGCAAAGAGTAGGACATGGCTGAGCGATTAACACACAGAGACACACACACACATCCTTTAGTCAGATCTTCTAACTCGTTTGCATTTTAGGGTATTTGTGGCTCTCTGCCATCCTTTTTTTCCCTAATAATTCCTTCCATTTCTCTTGAGATTCTTCTACTTCCTATACTTTAAAACACACACTCACAGAAAGTTTAAATACAATCTGCAAATGTTTAAACGTATCTGAATACATGTATGTGGGTATAATACATCCAGACTAATTCATAAACAAGTGGAGACTGTGCTTCTTGTAAAGCTCTCTAACAGCTCTTCATCTGTAAGACATTTCATTTCAGCATAGTATAGTGATTAAGAGCACAGACTATGGAGCCAGGCTGCCTGAACTCAGATGCCAGCTCTGTTACTTACTAGCCAGCAAGTTACTTAACCTCTCTGCCTCTCTCTGCATCTATAACATGATGATAATTATAATCAAAGAAAATTGTTATTATGAGGATTAAATGAGTTACTACAGATGAAAAGCCCCAAACAGTGCCTGGCACAGAACAAGGGCTATGTAAATACGTGCTATGTGTTTTCTTTTTGAAGAGACCAACAGTTCTGAACGGTTGCTTTGGTTTTCTATGGAATTGATATCTGCCCATGGCCTTAGAGACAGAACAAGCTTATCTGCCTGATAAACTTTTCTTAGGCACCTAATTCCAACCATTTCTTAAGGGTTGATCACTGACTGGAAAGGGGAGTGGGAAGGCCAGGGGGACTCAAGTTAACTACCCTTGATTAAACTTCAAACCTCAAGTGACTCTGTATGGTCATTTAGTGCAAGATCCCATTCTAATTCCGAATGAATATGTTCAATGCTGTCTCTAATAAGAAGGCTTAACTCAAAGCTTGTGCTCCCTCTCGTTCAGTCACAGGAGCTGGCAGAAGCATGCATATGTTGGGAAAAGTCAAGGAAATCACAAGTCATACGTGAGTCATCCATCTCCTTCCTTTACATCTTAATCATCAACCTCTTTTAGTGCTTTCCTTGCAACACCTCTCTTAATTATCCTGATCATATTCAGGTGCTCTGCTGGGTCTCATGAGGCAGGCAAACATACAGCAGTAAGGCCCGGGCCTGGACAGAAGATGTGCATGACCCATCTTTTTCTAGGGGCCACCTCCAATCCTAGATTCCTGCAGAGCTTTGCACTCTGGTGACCCCCCCAGCCCCACACTCAGTCAAGTCTTCCTGTTGACCTCTCTTTCAGTGTCATTCCCCTCCCTCTGCACCCCAACTCAGCTTCAAGGGCAAATGAAGCCTTTCTGCCTTGACTGGTTTGGCCAATGCACCCTCCTGCCAAGCTGGACTCCTCATTGAGCCCACAGGGGCACACCGCCATTACTTCTGAGCCTCTGCTCCTGCTCTCCTCCTGAACTGGGAATAACTTCTCCTCCACCAACTCAAATGTCACCTACCCTAAAAGTCTAGCTCAAATTTTATTTCTTCCTCAGAATTCCCAGCCCTCAGCTTCCCCTCTTCTGAATGCCTATGGTACTTATTGTTTGGACTACACAGTCTGGCAGTCATTAAGCAAGTCCCCAATACATGATCATTCGCTTTTTACCAACGGCCTGTACACACTTGCATGAATGCCAACCAGTCCTGCCCTGCTGCTCTGAGAGAGGCCCAGCTCCCCTCCCAGCCAAGGACTCCCCTCATTTCTGCAGAGGGAGGCACTGAATGCAGTGGTTAGGGGCATGGTCTCTGGAAGCGACTGCTGGGGTCAGAAGCCTAGCTCCCTCCTACAGTCTACCACCTACGAGACTCTGAGCAAGCCTCTGGGCCTTGCTGTGCCTCAGTTTCCTCCTATACAAAACAAGAATGGTAACAGCACCAACAGGAGAGGTTCTGTGGAAAGATAAAATAGGTCAAGTGGAAAACTTGAACACTGCCCGGCATAGAGTAAACACTATATAAATGCTAGTTGTTATTAAGAATGCCAAAATGTGGGCTTACCAATCTAAACAGACTAAAACTAAGCTGGTAACCTAATCATTTTTATAAACACTCAAAAGATTAGAGCTGAAGGAGCCCTTAAAACTTACAGAGTTCAATCTCCTTTCACAGAGAACACTGTTGCACAAGGGAGGGAAATGACCAGTCCTGAAGTCCCACAGCTGGGAAAGGTCAGACCATTATAATAGTCAAGTCCCCTGTTTTGTTTTGCTTTTTTTCCCCCCACCATATCTTAATGCAATTGTATCAATATTTCCAATGGGAAAAAGTTCCTGTATTTCTAAGTAACTAAGTCACCAATGAACCTCTGTGACAAAACTGATTAAGTTGGGGATTGCCAGTATTAGCTAGAGTCAGCTGTTTGTTGTTCCAGGTGTGAGGTGTGTGGGAGAGGGAGTCTGAAGGAGGGAGGGGACTGGAGTAGCACTGTGAAAATCAGGAGACTAAGGAGATGGGTGGCTTCCCTGCTGGCTCAGCCGTAAAGAACCCGCCTGCAATACAATGCAATGCAGGAGATGCGGGTTTGATCCCTGGGTTGGGAAGATCCCCTGGAGAAGGCTATGGCAACCCACCCCAATATTCTTGCCTGGGAAATCCCATGGACAGAGGGGCCTAGAGAGCTACAGTCCATGGGGTCGCAAAAGAGTTGGACGTGACCAAGTAACTAAATGACAACAACCAAGGGGATGGGTGACTCTCCTCCCTTCTCTGGACTGTAGCTGCCCCATGATTATGGAAACCAGATCCCCCCCCCCAAGTGAAGTAGGAGCATGGGGGGCACAACGATTACACAATATACTCTAAGGCTCTAAGCCAATGCACAAAACCTGGCTCAGTACTAAAGAAGGCAGGCACTTGAATGAATGACTGACAAACTACAAACTTCCCTCAAGTCTCTACTCAAATGCCGCCTTTTCAGTGGCAGTCTACGTAGTCCACCCTATTTACGATGGCAAACCCCTGGACTGCTTTGTTTTTCTCCATAGTACTTATTGCCCTCTAACATACTTTATATTTTACTTTTCCCCCCTTATTCCGACTCTACCAATAGCATACCAGCTCCAAAGGGCAAGGACTCGATCTGTTTTGCTCATCACTGTATTCTCTGCCCCTAGAACACTGCCTGGCACAGGGCACACAGAGTCTGCATACGTTTTGTTGACTGAATCAATAGAGGGCATCCAAGTTTCCTAATCAACATTTCAACTTGGATTTCAAAGCCCAAAGCACCGGTTGAAAAAGCAATAAACAAACTGTGGGTGTTCGTGTCAACGTGACAATAAAACCTATCAACTCTGGAGCTACTATCGTCACCAAAAACACGTCCAGAAGGCCGCTCAGGCCAAAATCTGTCCCTCAGGAATTCATTAGTGCCCCCTCCCCCAAGTTTTCACAGTAACTCGGGTTGATTAATTTAAATGGCCGCACCAGGTGAGGAGTATATGAGAACTCGTATCTGTGCAACTTTTCTCTAAATCGAAAATTATTCCAAAATATAAAAGTTACTAAAGAAAAAAGCATCCACGCGGATGGTGCTCTGGATTTTTCCCATGGATTTCTTGTACGACAGAGGAGACACGTCCTTTGCCTACAGGGACTAGGCGCTTCAGAGGTTCCCTTCGACTGCCACCTCGCTGGACCCGCCGCGCAAGGAGCCTCGGAGCGTCACCCGCTCTCCCGGACCTTGGTCGCCGTCCCCGCGGGCTCCCGGCCCCTCATCCCCTCTCCGGGCCACGGGCGACACTCCCGCCGCCGACCCCGCGAACTCCTTTCGGGCCCCAGGCCTTGGCGCCAGGCTCCTCGGCGCTGCCCGACGGCCAAGGGAAGTGTGGCGACAAGCCGTCGTCCTCCCGCCCCGCCGCCCCCGCCGCCCGGGATCCGGGAAAGCCCGGTCGTCCCGGGTCCCCCAAGCTCGAGCGGGGCGCGGGAGGCGCCTACTGCCGCGGCCGCGGGTTGTCCCGAAGAGGGCCCTCGACCCCGACTCCCGCCGCGGCCCTCGGCCCCAGGCGCCCCGGCGGGCCTCTCGGCCGCGATTCCCGCTGCCCCGGCCGGGGGACCGTACTCACCCGCGGGCGCAGCCACGCCGCCACGGCCGGCGTAGAGCAGCAGCGCCCACAGCCCGCAGAGCCGCGCCGGCCGCTCCATGCAGCCCCTCGCTCGGAGCCCGGCCGGGCTGCAGCCTCCGCAGTCTCCGCCTCTTTCGCTCCCTCTCCCACTTCCCGGCTCCGCCGCCCTGGAGGCTGGGGGGGGCCGGCGCAGACGGGAAGGGCCGCCCCGCCCACCGGCCGCAGGTAACCCCGGGGCCAGCGCCGCGGAGGGGCGGGGCGCCCGCGGCTCCAGCAGCGGCTTCCGAGGCGCGACACCTGGCCCCGCGGCAGCCGAGCCTCCGTCGCGTCCCGGGAGTTCGATCGCCGGCCAGGCAGAGCGGCCCGGACCTCGTCGCGGCCCGGCCCCGGCGCCGCCGGGCTCGGTGCGAACGGTGGGCAGCCCGGAGGAGCCTCGGACATGCCCAGCCGATCACCCGGGCAGGGCAGGGCGGGCTCCGGGAAGGAGACTTGACCTGGACTTCTGGAGTCTCAGAGTGCAATCGTTGGCCTCAGCCCTTGTTTCCTAAACTCTGAGTCCAGGGTTAGAAATCCCAGGCCTGACTTCACACGGTGCGCTTGGAAGACCAAAGAGGGCCCTTGGTGGGAGCGCGTTATGTGAAGGTATATTTAATGGAAGATAAATTTGAATGCTGGTGATACATAATGCTAAGTTGAACATAGAAAGAAAGAAAAAGGCTAAATTTTAAATATGAGAGACAGTGCCATACTGGGCTTCCCAGGTGGCTCAGTTGGTAAGAATCTCTCTGTAATGCAGGAGACCCAGGTTCGATCCCTGGGTGGGAAGATCCTCTGGAGGAGGGCATGGCAACCCACTCCAGTATTCTTGACTGGAGAATTCCATGGACAGAGAAGCCTGGCGGGCTACAATCACGGGGTCGCGAAGAGTCAGACAGGACTGAGCGTTTGAGCACAACAGAGTACCATACTATGTACTTGGATTTTTCAAAACTCACAGCCAACTTTCTACACACTTCTTTTTCATAGATATATATTGGGAGATGGAAGGTGAGCTGGAAAAATATGCACTGAATAGGTTGAAAGTGGGTGATTGTGAGGATTAAGGACGATGAGGATGGAGGAAGAACCCTTTAGTTTTCCTGTGGCTGCTGTAACAAATTATCACAAATTTAGTGGCTTTAAACGACCCAGTTTTATTATATTCATATTAGAATTCTGTAGGTCAGAAGTCTCATTGTACTAAAATCAAGCTGTAGGCAGACCTGTGTTCACTTCTGGAGGTTCTGAGGGTGAATCTATTTCCCTGCCTTTTACAGCTTCTAGAGACTGCCTACATTCCTTGACTGGTTCCTGTACCACTTAGACCTCTGCTTCCCTTGTCACATCTCTTTCTCTGACTCTGACCCTCCTGCCTTCCTTTTTCATTTATAAAAATCCTTGTGATTTGATTGGACCCACCAGATATAGAGAAGCTAGTGGTTGGGATAGGGGAATGGGAGGTACAAACTACTGGGTGTTAGATAGGTAGCAAGGATGTATTCTACAACACGAGGAATATAGCCAGTATAACTGTAAATGGAGTGTAATCTTTTAAAATTTGTGTACAAAATATCTTTAGTGTAAAAGGGAAAAAATAGATAGGACCTACTAGATAATCCATGATCATCTTCCTATCTCAAAATCATTGATTTATATTAATAAAAAAGCTACTGTATGGCACAGGAAACTCTACTCAATACTCTGTAGTGACCTATATGGGAATAGAATCTTAAAAAGAGTGGATATATGTATATGTATAACTGACTCACTTTGCTGTAGTGTAGAAACTAAAACAGCATTGTAAATCAACTATATGTCAATAAAAATTAATTTTTGAAAATCATTGATTTAATCACACTTGCAAAGTCACTTTTGCCATATAAGGTAACAAACATATGCACAGTTGTCTGGGATAAGGTCATGGACACCATTGAGAGGGGATTATTTTGTCATTATGTGCTATGTGCTTAGTTGTGTTCAACTCTCTGACCTCATGGACTGTAGCCAGCCAGGCTCCTCTGTCTATGGAATTTTACAGGCAAGAATACTGGAGTGGGTTGCCATTTTCTTCTCCAGGGGATCTTCCTGACCCAGGGATTGAACCCACATCTCCTGCATTGGCAGACAGATTGTTTATCACTGAGCCACCTGGGAAGCTCCCCTCACCCTGCCAAAAAAAAAAAGAAAAAGAGTCTTGTCTGGATGGATGATGAGACCCACTAAATGGGATGTATTTTGGTTGAATTAAGCCAATTTACACACCTAAAGTCTATTGCAAAAAGTATAGCAATAAAAATACTGATAGTATACCTAGAGTCTACACGGGGGCTTCCCAAGTGGCACTAGTGGTAAAGAACCTGCCTGCCAATGCAGGAGACATGAGACACGGGTTTGATCCCTGGGTCGGGAAGATCCCCTGGAGGAGGGCATGGCAACCCACTCCAGTATTCTTGCCTGGAGAATCCCATGGACAGAGGAGCCTGGCGGGCTTCAGTCTATGGGGTCGCAAAGAGTAAGACAGGACTGAAGTGACTTAGCGCACATGAAGAGTCTACTCAAAGGGCATGGGAATGTTTAACCTATCCAAAACAATGGCCTCACTCTTGGTATTAAGACCCTCAAGTTCAGTAAACTGAGGTAGAAAGTCATTAAAAGCAGGCCCTGCCAACAAAAAGTTGCAGCCATTGTGAGGGGAGATCATAAAGGCAAGAACAGGGAACTGTGGGACACAAAGAAGGGACAACTTATTCGAGAACAGAGGCAGGAGAGGCTTCCAGAAGGCAGGCCTGCCTGCTCTGAATCTTGAGATATTGAGTCTTGTGGTTCAGTTTTCAGAATAAATTCTTGACAGTATATTTTTGTTGTTGTTTAGTAGCTAAGTTGTGTCTGACTCTTGTGACCCCACAGACTGTAACCTGCCAGGCTCCTCTGTCCATAGCATTTCCCAGGCAAGAATACTGGAGTGGGTTGCCATGCCCTTCTCCAGGGGATCTTCCCGACCCAGGGAATGAACCCGTGTCTCCTGCATTGACAGGTGGTTTATTTTTTTTTTACCACTGAGCTACCTGGGAAGCCCTTGCATGTGTACATTACTGTACAAAATAATGTTTATGAAAACACTATGTAAACTATCAAAACCAGCAGAACTGAGACATTACTATTATTTCTAAATCCCCCCACAAATATGCCAGTCACCCTCTAACATAAGAACCCCCTCCCCCATCACCACACAGATACACTTGTTGACTTTTGCTATAAACATTATACATTTATGACATAACATAAATAAGTTTATAATAATGTTTCCATTCCAAAATGATTATATTATCTGCCTTTAAAGAAGTCTCCAGTTGGAACAGGAGTCCCTGGGGACTGGCTGAGTGCCACCATGGGCACTGTCTCGCATAGACTGAGCGAGTACTTAATGAAATGAACAGTAATGGCAGCAAATGATTGGAAAATAAGATCATGACTTGTCATTAGCCTCCAGAAAAGGCCCTGAAAATGTGAGGACTGTGAGGAAAAAAAAAAAAAAACCCAGGCAGTGGCACGGCCAAGGTAGTCCTGGCTTGCTGTCCTGAGTAAGAGTCTTATATATAAGTCAGTTTCATTTCCTCTAGATCCTAAACATCAAGCAACATTTGAAAAAAGAATTTTTTGGTAGGGCTAGGCAAGGGTTAGGAAGGCTGTTTCTTCAGCATCAAACTCTTATTTGTAATCTCTGTGTACAGTTATTCAAAGACCATATTGGATTGAGTTAGGCCACTGCCCAGGTCTGCAAGAAGATGAAGACAAAAGGAAGACTTTCCAGGGACTGCAATAAACACAGAGTTCTCATTTTGGTTTTGTGTAATCAAAGTCCTGATGAGTCAACATCAAGTTGAGCTTTAACCTTTAATCCATTGAGCCTTAATGACTTGGGTGTGAGACTCCCAATCACAGCTCTTTTTGCTTTGACTGGGTGGGGCTGGAGTTCTGGGCTGACTGGTGCATCCAGTTGGCTTTCTTGATCTTTACCCTTCTGCCTAGGGCTTTCTTCTTTTCTGTAAGTGGAGTTAGAAAAGGACTTGTTGTTCAGTCACTAACTCATGCCCAACTCTTTGTGACCCCTTGTACTGTAACCCTCCAGGCTCCTCTGTCTATGGGATTTCCCGGGCAAGAATACTGGAGTGGGCTGCCATCTCCCTCTTCATGGGATCTTCCCAACCCAGGGATCAAACCTGCATCTCCTGCATTGGCAGGTGGATTCTTTACTGCTATGACCAGGGAAGCCCTAGAAAAGGGCGCAAGAAAATATCTGGGAGGAGAGAATGATATCCTTCTTTCCACCGTCAAATCTCCTTCCCGCCAGTTAAACGCCACCTCCAAAGTTCATAAAGGACAAGACCCTAGCACAGACCAAGGGCTTAACCAAGATTTCTGGCTCCTTGGGCAAAGATCTCACAAAAGGTCTTCTACATTTTATTAAGCAAAACCAGCACAGACCCTCATCACCACTGTGATGTGAAGCAAAAAGGGAAATAGCAAACAGGGAACTTCCCTCCTGTCGCTAGAGCAGTGGTTCCCAAACAGGGGCAATTTTGCCTCTGCAGGGGACGTTTGGCAGCATGGTCTAGAGATATTTTGGGAGGACATGACTTGAAGTGTGGGGGCGTGTACTACCAGCATCTAGTGGGCATAGGACCATCACCCACAGTAGACTTTCCCAGTGCAAAAAGACAATAGTTGAGAAATTCTGAGCTAGGATACTCTGTAACCTTTTGAACTTTATCCTTAGCCAGCTACCATCCCTCTGCCCACTAAAAATCAGTGAGACATGAATGCTAAAACTTATCCTTGACACCTCACTTCCCTGGATCCAGTGTATATAGTTTGCCCATTCCACCGATTAGCCATGCAGTCACTTAAATGCAATCAATCCGAAAGGAAATCAGTCCTGAATATTCACTGGAAGGACTGATGCTGAAGCTGAAGCTCCAATACTTTGGCCACCTGGCGCGAAGAGCTGACTCAATGGAAAAGACCCTGATGCTGGGAAAGATTGAAGGCAGGAGGAGACAGGGACGACAGAGGATGAGATGGTTGGATGGCATCACTGACTCGATGGACATGAGTTTGAGCAAGCTCCAGGAGTTGGTGAAAGACAGGGAAGCCTGGCATGCTGCAGTCCATGGAGTCGCAAAGAGTTGGACACAACTGAGCAACTCAACAAGAACACTTAGATGGGAAACCACCTCTCAGATCTACTCTCCTCCCATCCTCACCTGTGCTGTTCTGTTCAGGTCCTTATTGCCTCACCCTTATAGGTCATGGGTGTGTGTGTGTGTGTGTGTGTGTGTGTGTGTGTGTGTGTGTGTGTGCGCTGTGTGCTAACTCACTTCAGTCGTGTCTGACTCTTTGCAACCCACTGGATTGCAGCCCACCAGGCTCTTCTGTCCATGTGGATTCTCCAGGCAGGAATACTGGAGTGGGTTGCCACGCACTCCTCCAGGGGGTCTTCCCAACTGAGGGATCAAACCCTCTTCTCCTGCATCTCTTGCTTTGGAAGGCGGGTTCTTTACCACTAGCACCACTTGGAAAGCCCCTGAGTACCCGTGGCACTTGACAAATTCCTCTACTGTAGCAAACAATACAGAGGATTGTAGGCATGTCCATTTTTCCCACTGGATTCAGGTTTCTGGAAGCCAGAGACTGTTCAGGGTGATTCCAGGATTTCCACCTAGAAGGAGCTTAGGGCCAGCAATCTGATTGGAAGGGACAACAACCAGGGGCTTCTCTGGAAGCCATGTGTATAGCATGCAAGCACAATAATCTTACTTAAGTTCTAAGTTTATTTGTGGTGGCTAGAGGGAAGACACAGTGTGGCACCATGGAGACTATAAAGATGGATGTAACCTGATCAGTCTGGGTTTAATTAACTCATAGGTTCTTTGCTCTTCAGCAAGTACTTTCCATCTAGAAATGTTGCGGGGGTACACTCAAGGCAGTGCTGTTGACACAAGAGGCCTGTGATGGGATCCTCTGAATTTAACTTTAGGCAGAGTAGAAAGGTGCTGAGCAGAGTCTTCGTCAATGTCGTGAAATCCATTGATCTCTATGTCTTTACACTTAACAGTAGTGATTAAATTGACTCTTTAAAACAATTTTTATTGGGTTATAATTTACAAAGTTGTATTAGTTTCAGGTGCATAGCGAAGTGAATCAGTTATACATGTACATATATCTACTCTTTTTAGCTTCTTTTCCCATATAGGCCATTACAGAGTATTGAGTAGAGTTCTGTGTACTGTACAGTAGGTCCTTATTAGTTGTCTATTTTATATGTAGTAGTGTATATTTGTTAATCCCAATTTTCAATTTTATCCCCCTCTCCCTTACCTCCCAGTAACCATCTCGGTAACTCTTTTTTTTGTAGATAAGTTCATTTGTAGCCTTTTATTTTTTAGATTCCACATACAAGCAGTATTATACGATATTTTCTTTTCTCTTTATGACTTCCTTCACTCTGTATGACAGTCTTCAGGTCCATCCATGTCTCTGCAAATGGCACAATTTCATTCCTTTTTATGGTTGAGTAATATTCCATTACATACATGTGCCACATCTTCTTTATCCATGCCTCTGTTGATGGGCATTTAGGTTGCTTTCATATCTTGGTTACTGTGAGTAGTGCTGCAGTGAACACTGGGATGCATGTATCTTTTTGAATTATGGTTTTCTCCAGATATTTGCCCAGGAGTAGGATTGCTGGATCCTATGATAGTTCTATTTTTAGTTTTTTAGGGGACCTCCACTCTTGAAATCAACGAGGCACTCCTCTCCTCAGAACTCTCCAATGGCCTCCAAGGCCCTACCCCATCCTACCTTGCTAACCTCCTTTCCCACTGCTGTCCCCCAGTGTGCCCTCCTCTAGCCCCAGGGACCTCCAGTCCCTTCCTCACACAGGCCTATTGCACTTCTGCCTCAGGGCCTTTGCCCTGCCTATGTCCTCTGCATCTTGCCCCACTCCTTCCCCTCATTAAGATCATTGTTCATTGAGGCCTGTCCTGACCACCTCCTTGAAAATTGAAAACCGCATCAATACTCCCTATCTCCCATCATGGGTCACTCTGTCTCTCTACAGTCAAAATAAGCTTCAGGAGGGCAGGGAATTTGCTCTGATTTGTTCCCAGCTGTATCCACAGCACTCAGAACTACACCTGACACATAGTACATACTCAATAAATATATTTGAATGAACAAATAAATTATACTTTGCTAGGTGCTGTCTGGGATACCAACCAACCAACAAAAGGCAATAGTTCTGGCTGTTGCCTTTGGGAAACTACCAACCTAAGTTATGGAAAGACATAGAAAACAACTAGAAAAAATGAAGCAAATGAACATAAATGGCAAAAATGCTCTTTTGTGTTACAGGTTTCAGAGAAAGGTAAGACAAACCAATATGGATGGAATTGCTTGTGAGAGCTTCTTGGAATAGATGGGAGTTAAACTGGACCTTAAAGGATGACCAGAACTTAGAGAAAGAAGTGGGGAGGGGGCTGGAGAAGTGGAGGGAGGGAGAGAGCACATGAGTGAACAGCAGTCAGCTTATGGCTGGATCTCAGAATCAATAAGGAGACTTTCAGGAGCGTATGTAGTGACATACATAATACAAGTGGTGTTTAGGAGATCTGGTGGTCTAAGATGAGTCCTCAAGACTTCTTCATTCTTGCCTAGAGGGAAGAAGGTAGTGGAAGGACAGTTTAAGGTTTGGGCAGTCAGGAACAGGGTCCGCCTCTAGGCAAAATACGGGCTCCACCATTAGATCACAGGGGCCTGGAGGCTGATTCTTCCATGGGCCAAACAACTTGGGGCACTCTGCTAAAAAGAGTACACGGGGATGGGGGGTTGGGGCCTGGCATCCCTACCCTCTCTCTCTTTCCCCTTGAGAGCATTCAATATCACCTGCAGGGGCTCCACAGCCTCACTCCCTTCAGGCCACAAACCCTTCTTCTATGGAACTGATCCTCTTCTGCTTTCTGATTCTTTGGAGGAAAGGCCTCTGTCAATCAGTTCACTTGCTCAGTCATGTCCAACTCTTTGCAACTACATGGACTGCAGCATGCCAGGCTTCCCTATCTATCACCAACTCTTGGAGCTTGCTCAAACTCACGTCCATCGAGTCAGTGATACCAACCAACCATCTCATCCTCTCTTGTCCCCTTCTCCTGCTTTCAATCTTTCCCAGCATCAGGGTCTTTTCCGATGAGTCAGTTCTTTGCATCAAGTGGCCAAAATATTGGAGTTTCAGCTTCAGCATCAGTTCTTCCAGTGAATATTCAGGACCGATTTCCTTTAGGATTGACTGGTTTGATCTCCTTGCAGTCCAAGGGACTCTCAAAAATCTTCTCCAACACCACAGTTCAAAAGCATCAATTCTTTGGTGCTCAGCTTTCTTTATAGTCCAACATTCACATCCATACATGACTACTGGAAAAAACATATCTTTGACTAGATGAACCTTTGTTGGCAAAGTAGTGTCTCTGCTTTTTAATATGCTGTCTATGTTGGTCACAGTGTAACAGGAGAGAAAGGGGCAAGGCACAACTTTTGAAAGAATGACATAGCCCAAGGACACAACATAAACTGATTAGAATCAAATGGGACCAAAAGGCAGACAAGACTAGACCTTAATCCTCAATCAACAAGTGAAATGACGCACCCAGAGTTGCCATGACAGTTTCACAGTACTGTTAAAAAACCAAGGAGTGGGCGGTGGCCCAAATCTAGGAAATCTCCGCCCCTTCCCCAAAATAGTTTGAATAGTCCTCCCACTCTTTAGCATATGAAATTACCCAGCCTATAAAAACTAACAATGCCACATTTCTTTTTTTTAAGTAATTAATTTATTTTAATTGGAGGCTAATTACTTTACAATATTGTAGTGGTTTTTTGCCATACATTGGCATGAATCAGCCATAGTGTACATGTGTTCCCCATCCTGAACCCCCTCCTACCTCCCTCCCCATCCCATCTGTCAGGATCAGCCCAGTGCACTAGCCCTGAGCACCTGCATCTCATGCGTCTCATGCATCGAACCTGGACTGGTGATCTATTTCACATATGATAATATACATGATTCAATGCTATTCTCTCAAATCATCCCACCCTTGCCTTCTTCCACAGTGTCCAAAAGTCTGTTCTTTACATTTGTTTCTCTTTTGCTGTCTCGCATATAGGGTCATCGTTACCATCTTTCTAAATTCCATATATGTGCATTAATATACTGTATTGGTGTTTTCCTTTCTGACTTACTTCACTCTGTATAATAGGCTCCAGTTTCATCCACCTCATTGGAACTGATTCAAATGCATTCTTTTTAATGGCTGAGTAATATTCCATGGTGTATATGTACCACAGCTTCCTTATCCATTCATCTGCTGATGGGCATCTAGGTTGCTTCCATGTCCTGTCTATTGTAAACAGTGCTGCGATGAACATTGGGGTGCACGTGTCTCTTTCAATTCTGGTTTCCTCGGTGTGTATACCCAGCAGTGGGATTGCTGGGTTGTATGGCAGTTCTATTTCCAGTTTTTTAAGGACTCTCCACACTGTTCTCCCTAGTGACCATGCCACATTTCCTGGTGGCCGCATTCACCCTCTGCAATGGCCCACACTCTGTTTGTGGAGCGTGCTTCTCTCTGAGTCTGAATAAATCCTCTTCTGACCTGTCGCTTTGTCTCTCACTGAATTCTTTCTGTGATGAGACGTCAAGTAGCTGAGTTTCATTAGGTCCTGAAACCAGGTACTGTGGGTTTTGGCTGGGTTTGAGCCCCAGCCACATGGGTTCAAGTCCCAAGCACAGTTTTGGCTGGATTCAAGTCCCAGCCATGTAGGTACAAGTCCCAATCTGAGGTAAAAGGTTTCAAAAGCTTTTCATCCAAAGAGCAAGCTTCTTTTAATTTCATGGCGATAGTCAACATCTGCAGTCATTTTGGACCACAAAAAATAAAGTTTCTCACTCTTTCCATTGTTTTCTCATCTATATGCAATGAAGTGATGGGACTGGATGCCATGATCTTCGTTTTTTGAATGTTGAGTTTTAATCCAGCTTTTCCACGCTCCTCTTTCACTTTCCTCAAGAGGGTGTTTAGTTCTTCTTCATTTTCTGCCATAAGGGTGGTGTCATCTGCATATCTGAGGTTATTGATATTTCTCCTGGCAATCTTGATTCCAACTTGTGCTTTATCCAGTCCAGCATTTCTCATGATGTACTCTGCATATAAGTTAAATAAGCAGGGTGACAATATACAGCCCTGATGTACTATTTTCCCAATTTGGAACCAATCTGTTGTTCCATGTCTGGTTCTAACTGTTGCTTCTTGACCTGAATACAGATTTCTCAGGAAGCATGTCAGATGGTCTGGTATTCCCATCTCTTGAAGAATTTTCCAGTTTGTTGTGATCTATACAGTCAAAGACTTTGGCATAATCAATAAAGCAGAAGTAGACGTTCTTCTGGAATTCTCTTGAATTTTCGAAGATCCAATGGATGTTGATAACTTGATCTCTGGTTCCTCTGCCTTGTCTAAATCTGGCTTGAACATCTGGAAGTTCACGGTTCACGTACTGTGAAAGCCTGGCTTGGAGAATTTTGACCATTACGTTACTAGCGTGTGAGATGAGTGCAATTGTGCGGTACTTTGAATATTCTTTGGCATTGCCTTTCTTTGGGATTGAAATGAAAACGGACATTTTCCAGTCCTGTGGCCACCTCTGAGTTTTCCAAATTTGTTGGCATATTGAGTGTAGCACTTTCACAGCCTCATTTTTTAGGATTTGAAATAGCTTAACTGGAATTCCATCACCTCCACTAGCTTTGTTCATTGTGATGCTTCCCAAGGCCCACTTGACTTCGAATTCCAGGATGTCTGGCTCCAGGTGAGTGATCACACCATCGTGGTCATCTGGGTCATGAAGATCTTTTCTGTATAGTTCTTCTGTGTACTGTTGCCACCTCTTTTCAATATTTTCTGCTTCTGTTAGGTCCATGCCATTTCTGTCCTTTATTTTGCCCATGTTTGAATAAAATGTTCCCTTGCTATCTCTAATTTTCTTGAAGAGACCTCTAGTCTTTCCCATTCTGTTGTTTTCCTCTATTTCTTTGCATTGATCACTGAAGAAGGCTTTCTTATCTCTCCTTGCTATTCTTTGGAACTCTGCATTCAAATAGGTATATCTTTCCTCTTCTCCTTTGCCTTTAGCTTCTCTTCTTTTCTCAGCTATTTTTCTCTCAGCTTTTCTCTTCTTTTCTCAGGGATTCTGTGCCTCATTGTTAGTCCAGGGCTTCTCCTTTGGGCTCAGGTTGGGGTGCTATCATTGCGGCCACTAGCCCAGGTCTTAGGCAGGACCCCTGCCACCTTCTCACTGCACTCTCCATCCTGCAGGTAAGCCCTATTCAGGTCCTTCCCCCTTCCCTGACCCAGGCAGGACCAGTCTGTACACACCATCAAGTCTTCAACAACCCCATCTGTGCTGGTACATCAGGACTCAGGACTCTTCACTTTAAAGATGCAAATACATCATTTGCATGTTAGTTTCCTGCAGCTTCTGGCCCTGAAAAGTCTCCATTGTTTGTCTAGAATGTGTAGGGCAGTTGCTATTTACATCTGAACACTGAAATCTCCAGTCCCTCCTGCCTCTTCTCCATCCCCTCTATCCAAGGTGTTTCTCTGAGGAGGGGGGCTCTTTGCAAAGCTGTGACACTGCTCTGGGCATCAGTGTGCTAATTTGCACTTCCAAAGAACAGAAGGAAAAGGCAAAGGAGAAAAGGAAGGCTATACCCATTTGAATGCAGAGTTCCAAATAATAGCAAGGAGAGATAAGAAAGCCTTCCTCAGTGATCAATGCAAAGAAATAGAGGAAAAGAATAGAATGGGAAAGACTAGAGATCTCTTCAAGAAAATTAGAGATAGCAAGGGAACATTTCATGCAAAGATGGGCATAATAAAGGACAGAAATGATATGGACCTAACAGAAGCAAAAGATATTAAGAGGTAGCAAGAATACATAGAAAAACTATACAAAAAAGATCTTCATGACCCAGATAATCGCGATGGTGTGATCACTCACCTAGAACCACATCTTGGAATTCGAAGTCAAGTGGGCCTTGGGAAGCATCACAATGAACAAAGCTAGTGGAGGTGATGGAATTCCAGTTAAGCTATTTCAAATCCTAAAAAATGAGGCTGTGAAAGTGCTACACTCAATATGCCAGCAAATTTGGAAAACTCAGAGGTGGCCACAGGACTGGAAAATGTCCGTTTTCATTTCAATCCCAAAGAAAGCAATGCCAAAGAATATTCAAAGTACCGCACAATTGCACTCATCTCACACGCTAGTAACGTAATGGTCAAAATTCTCCAAGCCAGGCTTTCACAGTACGTGAACCGTGAACTTCCAGATGTTCAAGCCGGATTTAGACAAGGCAGAGGAACCAGAGATCAAATTGCAAACATCCCTTGGATCATCAAAAAATGCGAGAGAGTGGCAGAAAAACATCTACTTCTGCTTTATTGGCTATGCCAAAGTCTTGGCTGTGTGAATCACAACAAACTGTGAAAAATTCTTCAAGAGATAGGAATACCAGACCACCTGACCTGCCTCCTGAGAAATCTGTATGCAGGTCAGGAAGCAACATACTGGTTCCAAATCGGGAAAGGAGCACCTCAAGGCTGTATATTGTCACCCTGCTTATTTAACTTATATGCAGAGTACATCATGAGAAACGCTGGGCTGGATGAAGCGCAAGCTGGAATCAAGATTGCTGGGAGAAATATCAATAACCTCAGATATGCAGATGACACCACCCTTATGTCAGAAAATGAAGAACTAAAGAGCCTCTTGATGAAAGTGAAAGAAGAGAGTGAAAAAGTTGGCTTAAAACTCAATATTCAGAAAACGAAGATCATGGCATCCGGTCCCATCACTTCATGGCAAATAGATGAGGAAACAATGGAAACAGTGACAGACTTTCTTTTCTTGGACTCCAAAATAACTGCAGATGGTGACTGCAGCCATGAAATTAAAAGAAGAAAAGCTCCTTGGAAGAAAAGTTATGACCAACCTAGACAGCATATTAAAAAGCAGAGACATTGCTTTGCCAACAAAGGTCCTTCTAGTCAAAGCTTCGGTTTTTCCAGTAGCCATGTATGGGTGTGAGAACTGGACTATAAAGAAAGCTGAGTGCCAAAGAATTGATGCCTTTGAATTGTGGTGTTGGAGAAGACTCTTGAGAGTCCCTTGAACTGCAAGGAGATCCAACCAGTCCATCCTAAAGGAAATCAGTCCTGAATATTCATTGGAAGGACTGATGTTGCATCTGATACTCCAATGCTTTGGCCACCTGATGCGAAGAACTGACTCTTTTGAAAAGACTCTAATGCTGGGAATGATTGAAGGTGGGAGGAGAAGGGGACAAGAGAGGATGAGATGGTTGGATGGCATCACTGACTCAATGGACATGAGTTTGAGTAGGCTCCAGGAGTTGGTGATGGACAGCAAAGCCTGGCATCCTGCAGTCCATGGGGTCAGAAAGAGTCAGACATGAATGAGCAACTAAACTGAACTGAACTTAGAGATCACTTTGCTTATCAGGCTGTTGGACATTTGCTTCAGCAAGCAAAGAATGAAAGTCTCACTATTCACTTGGAAAACACCAGGCTTGGGGGAGGGCAGGGGAGCAGCAACACCTATCTTGATTTAGTTCCCCAATGAAATGACACCATATCACCCACAGCTCCCTACCTGGATTGCTCTTTCTGACTCTGCTACTTAAAGCAGCATGACTGCAGCTAGACCAAGTTGTGGGTCGCATTCCTGGTGCCGGGCCGTGGCCTTGGGCTCTCTGGGCCAGCCTCCCCACTTCTAAGTCACAGAAGCGAAGGCCAACACTTAACTCCTCTGCATCCTCACTTCCCAGGATGGTACCAAGCAGTGCAGATTTGATTAGGTTTGCTTTATGATACAATGCATAGTTGATATTTGTAAATGTTCCATGAGTGTTTGAGGAACAATTCTCCAATTATGGAGCCCAGTGTTCTGTGTGTTTACATTATATCAAGTTTATGGGTGGTGTTGGTCAAATCCATGCCCTTGCTGAGTTTTTTCTTTTCTTATTGAACCCGTCAGTCATTGAGACATGTTAAAAATCTCCCACTATGATACTCTGATGGTGGATCTATCAAGCTCTCCTTATAATTCTGTTCATTTTTGCTTTACAAAGATGTATTTTTGAAGCTATTTCATCAGCGGCATGCAAATCTAGAACTGTTATAGCTTCATAGTGAACCATCGAGGGCTTCCCCAATAGCTTAGTGATAAAGAATCTGCCTGCCAATGCAGATTCATGGGTTCAGTCCTTGGGCTGGGAAGATCCCCTGGAGGAGGGCATGGCAACTCACTCCAGTATTCTTGCCTGGAGAATCCCATGGACAGAGGAGCCTGGTGGGCTACAGTCCAAAGGGTCACAAACAACTGGATATGACTGATGGATTAAGCACATAGAGAACCAAGTTATTAATCACAATGAAGTAGGTTTCATTAATCTGTGAATGTTATTGGCCTCGGGTTCTGTTTTGACTAATATTAGTCTAACTTCATAAGCTTTCTTTTGGTTAGTAGTGTGTACCTTGTACCTTTCCACACATCCTTACTCACCTGTCTCTGCTACTATGTTTTAGATGTGTTCTTGGAAACAGCATAGAGTGCAAATTTCTTTCTTTTCTATCCTATTGGCAATCATTGTCTTTTAACTGTAGAGTTTAGTTCTAATATGTTTAAACTTATTTCTACCATCTGGTTTTGTGCTTTCCATTTGTGCCATTTTTTTCTGTTTCTTTTTATCACCTCCTCTTTTGATTTCTTTTAAATGTGTATGGCTGGGGGGGGGGCTCTTCATTGCAAGAGCATGTTTTATTTTTTGTAAAATATGCATACCACAGTGTTTCTTGTCAGTATTGAATGAGATGAACAAACTCACATGAAATGCTTATCCAGTGCCTAACACAGAGTGAGCACTCCTAAATGGGAACTATTATTAGAAGTTTTAGTACTCTTTCATCTTTAGTGTTCCCTTGTATCTTGCGGTTCTGCTTCTGTTGTTCTCCTTTCTGCTGACAATATCCCATTTGTTTTCAGTCCCTTTTCTTTCATTTCTCCTTTACGGCCATTTGATTTCCTGTTTCTGCTCAGCCCTCCATCCCCAAGGCAGCTCGGTGGTGAAGCCCTTTGGGGAAGAGTCTGTGTGCTGCGGCTCTGTGGCACAGTAGGTGTGGGAGAAGACAGTGGCACCTTGACTGATTCCCATTCCACAAGGTGATGGAGGTCCTCCCCAACACGGGGCTTCATTTGCGTGTCATTCTAGGCTGGCCACAGTGAAACTGAATCAGCTGCGATTATCAGTTTCTGTGAAATGGTTATAAGGCCGCAGAACCCACCAGCTAGGAAACAGTTTAATTCCTTGTGTCTCTTCCTAGAGAGGATGGCTGGATCCTGGCTGTCTGCTCTCAAGAAGTTGTCCCACTGTGAGAGTGTGGGTGTCACCATACTAGGAATTTGTATATGTACTAAGCAGAGCCTGGAAAGAGGAACCATTTGTACTCAAACACATTGTGGTCAGAAGAAAATTTTGTCATCATTGTTGTGACAGAACTGCAGCTAAATTTAGCAAGCTACGTACTTTGTGTGTGTGCATGTGCACATGTGTGATGCCTGGAGAAAATAACACATTATGTTTCCAAAAAACAAAATCTCCCCAGACCAAAAAGAAAGACTTCTTCTTACCTGGTATTTGATTGCCATGACGATTCCTCACCCCACTTACTTCATGTCTTCGGTTTTTCTATGTTCTGTGTAGCATGACATTCTTTCAAAAGAGATTATATCACTAGGGGAACATTGGAACTTGGTGGAGTTTTAGGTGTTTTTCTGTTCTCTGGTGGTTTCTGTGCTTGGATTGAAATAAACTGAGGTGTTGAACATCTGTATTTTGAATGGGCTTCACACAAATATGAGAGTCTAATCTCTTTTTTAAATTAATTTATTTATCTTAATTGAAGGATAATTACAATACTGTACTGTGATGGGTTTTGCCACACATCAACATGAATCGGCCATAGGTATTACATGTCTTCTTCTAATTCTGAACCCCCTTCCCACCTCCCTCCCTACCCTATCCCTCTGGGTTGTCCCAGAGCACCAGCTTTGGGTGTCCTGCTTCATGCATCGAATTTGCACTGGTCATCTATTTTACATATGGTAATGTACATGTTTCAATACTATTCTCTCAAATCATCTCATAATCTCTTGATAGCAATTTTGTATATACTTTTATTCTTCATAGTAAACGTTAAATAGATGCTGTCAGTATTTTTTGAAGTTCGTTCCAAAATTGCAATATCAGCTTACAATGTGAATGAGATTCTATACATCCTTGTTGGCATGTACAATAACAAAAGGCCTCTCTGTCATTCTAGAAGTTCTAAAAATACAAACTATATATAATGTATTATAACTGTCTTCACCAAAGTGAATGCTTCTGCCAGTGTGGAAAATAGGAGCAGTTTAATTTCTTGAAATCCACAGGAAAGATGTGGGGAAGGTGGTGAGACAAACATATGCTGGAGGGGACTCCCCTGGTGGTCCAGTGGTTAAGAATCTTCCTTCCAATGCAGGGAACATGGTTTCCATCCCTGGTTGGGGAACCAAGATCCTATGTGCCCTTAGGCAACTAAATCTGCATGTTGCAATGAAGACCCAGTGCAGCCAGAAACAATAAAACCCTAAACTATATGCCGGAGACCTGGTGCCGAGTGAAACACACCTAGAAACGTGAGACAGTTTTAGGAAAAAGTAGGAAAAGGAATAGAGGAGAGAGAGGGAGAAAATAGAAGAGAGGGTATTAGAATTATATTTTTGGCTGCATCAAGTTTTAGTTGCAGCACTTGGGATCTTTGACCTTCATTGTGGCATGCAGTTTTTCTTTTTATTTTAGTTGCAGCATGAAGGATCTAGTTCCCTGACCCAGGATTGAACCCAGAGACCCTGTATTGGGAGCATGGAATCTTAACCACTGAACCATCAAGGAAGTCCTGGGTCTTCCAGTTTTAGTAGTCAGGTAAGAATTTGATTTGAAGTGACTCTGAGGGGGTTTTACCTCCCCTAATATGTTCTAGGCCTGTGGCTCTCAAATTTTTTGATCTCAGGACTGCTTTAAACTCTTAAAAATTTTGGGAACCACAGTTCAACTTTGTTTCCCCATCTCCCACAGGTGTTCATCCCAAGGGCACTCCTTCCTTAACAGCCTGCACTCCGAACTACCTCAGAGTTCACTTCCTGGGAAGATTAACCTATGACAAGTGTCCATCCCAGGAACTACCATATTCATGCAATTTACTTTCCTCAGTAAGGGATATACTTGACTTCAAATAAGTAAATTTAGTAATGTGTGTGGGGATTATTTGTTTTGTATACAGTTTTTTTTCAATCTCGTAAGGTAGTTCTTGGATAATATAGCTTAGGAAAAATATGGCATAATCATTAGGGAAATGCAAATCTTAACCACAATGAGGTACCACTTCCCATTCATCAGGATGACTATTATTTTAAAAAGAAAGGAAAAGAACAGGTTTTGATGAGGATCTAGAGAAATCGGAATGCTGGGTCACTGTTGGTAGGAATATAAAATGATGTAGCTACTGTGGAAAACTGGCTACTGTGAAAAGTCTGGCAGTTCCTCAAAAAGTTGAACAAGGTTGTCACATGATCCACACATTCTACTTCTAGATATATATCTAAAAGAATTGAAAGCAGTGACTTTAACAGGCATTTGTATATCCATGTTCATACCAGCATTTTTCACAACAGCTGAAACATGGAAGCAGCCTAAACATCCCTTGACGGATGGCTGGATTATCAAAATGTAGTGGAATATTATTCAGTCTTAAAAAGGAAGGAAATTCTGACAATGCTAAAACAATGATGAACACTGAAGACTTTATGCTAAATGAAATAAGCCAGTAACAAATGGACAAATACTGTATTATTCCTCTTATCTGATTTATCTAGAAGAGTCAGATTCATAGAAACAGAAAGAACAGTGGTGGTTGCCAGAGGCTGGAGGGGAGGGAAGAGTGGGGAGCTATTACTTAATGCACACAGCATTTCAGATTGGGATGATGAAAAAGTTCTGGAGATGGATATTGGTGATGGTTGTACAGCAATATGAATATTCTTAATGTCACTGAACTGTACACTTAAAATGGAAAAAATTTGTGTTACAAATATTTTACTACCAAATACTATTTTTAAAACTAAGTATAAATATGTCTGGAATCTTGCAATACGTTAGTAAGTTGCTTGCATAAAATACTTAATGAGTCTACTACCAAATAATAGTACGTTGTTAAGGATATTCATTGGAAGGACTGATGCTGAAACTGAAACTCCAGTACTTTGACCACCTTATGTGAAGAGCCAACTAATTGGAAAAGACCCTGTTCCTGGGAAAGATTGAGGGCAGAAGGAGAAGGGGACGAGAGAGGATGAGATGGTTGGATGGCATCACTGACTCAATGGACATGAGTTTGAGCAAACTCCTGGAGATTGTGAAGTACGGGGAAGCCTGGTATGCTGCAATCCATGGAGTCACAAAGAGTCGAACAACAGCCACCTTAAAAATATTAAGCTAAGTAAGAGAAGTTAGTCACAAAAAACCACGTATTGAAAGATGTCTGGAAGATGTAAGTCCTTAGAGACAGAAACTAGTTTAGTGCTTGCCTAGGGCTGGGAGGAGATGTGGGAAGAAAAGAGGAAAGGCTGCAAAGTGGTGTTAATGGACACAGGGTTTTTTGAGGCAGAGTGATGATAAGGTTTTAAGTTGATTGTGGTGATGATCATACAACTCAATGGCATTAAAATCATTAAATTCACTTTATATCTCAGTAAAGCTTTTGTTAACAAAAAGATTAATGAAAACCAAGATCATAGAAAAGTCTCTTGAGGAATATCTTTCCTGATTGACCTAGGAAGTTAACCTTTTATGCCTCCATGTGGAAAGGTTCATGGATTTTCTTGTATTTCGCTTCAATCATTCAGTAAATATTTATTGCAAATTTTCTGTGGGCAAATAACACTATTGAATGACCTAGTGATCTACAAAAAAATATTGTCTTAAAACATGGTGTCTGCCTTTCAGAAGCTTTCTCTCTGATTAAGGAGACAAGCCATACACACATGAAATGAAATTAATTAAGGCAGTGCCACATTGGAGTTCAATTATTGACTCATGTCCATTTGCCACACACAACAAACTGAAAGCATTATTATTGTAAAATTAGCAATACTGAAAATAAGATTTCACAGTGGTTAAGAGCAAGGGCTCTGGAGCCAGACTGTCTGGTCTGAATCTTGGCTCCATCATTTACCAACTGTGTGACCTTGTGCAAGTTACTTAACTTCTCTGTGCCTCAGCGTCCTCCTATTGAAAATAGGGATGATTATGATAATAATGTCACCTACTTCAGAGAGTTGTTGTGAGGATTAGATGTGTTAATACAGATAAAGTGCTTAGAACAGATCCTTATAGTAAATGCTCAATGAAAGTATTAGTTACTGTTATTTCCAGAAAACTGTGGGTAACCTCTTTGATGAATAGTGAATATTTGTGCAGTGAGAAGCTTTAAACCTACATTTCAAAGATATTTCTTAACAGAGCTGCAACCCTATGCTGGAGATTTTGGCAACACGTATGGCAGGTGTCATTCAGGATGTCATAGTTTTACTGGTTCAAGACATCTACAATGCCCCGTATCCTGACTGAGCATGAAGTACAGGCTCAATAAATATTAGAATTCAAAGAAAAAACTTAGATTAAAATGTTAACATTTTGTATGATGCAATTATGTCATTTTTTAGCCATTTTCTAATTTTTTTCTCTAAATGACTGGATTACTTTTATTTTTTATATATTTTATTGTTAATATTTCAAGTCCACAGAAATATATAGAGACTAACATGCTGAGTCCTTATGGCAGAAAGTGAAGAAGAACTAAAGAGCCTCTTGACGAAAGTGAGAGGAGTGTGAAAAAGTTGGCTTAAAGCTCAACATTCAGAAAACAAAGATCATGGCATCTGGTCCCATCATTTCATGGAAAATAGATGAAGAAATGGTGGAAACAGTGGCAGACTTTATTTTTGGACTCCAAAATCACTGCAGATGGTGATTACAGCCATGAAATAAAAAGACGCTTACCCCTTGGAAGAAAAGTTATGACCAACCTAGACAGCATATTAAAAAGCAGAGACATTACTTTGCCAACAAAGGTCCATCTAGTCAAAGCTATAGTTTTTCCAGTAATCATGTATGGATGTGAGGGTTGGACTGTAAAGAAAGCTGAGCTCTGAAGAATTGATGCCTTTGAACTGTGGTGCTGGAGAAGACTCTTGAGAGTCCCTTGGACTGCAAGGAGATCCAACCAGTCCATCCTAAAGGAGATCAGTCCTGGGTGTTCATTGGAAGGACTGATGCTGAAGCTGAAACTCCAATATTTTGGCCACCTGATGCAAAGAACTGACTCACTGGAAAAGACCCTGATGCTGGGAAAGATTGAAGGCGAGAGGAGAAGGGGATGACAGAGGATGAGATGGTTGGATGGCCTAACCAACCCAATGGGCATGAGTTTGAGTAAACTCCAGGAGTTGGTGATGGACAAGGAGGCCTGGCGTGCTACAGTCCATGGGGTCGCAAAGAGTTGGACATGACTGAGCAACTGAAATGAAATGAACTGAACATGCTGAGCACACATATACCCGTTACTTAGCTTTGTTAAACTGTAACCCTAGGAACTTCCCTGGTGGTCCAGTGACTAGGACTCTGCTTCCAGTGCAGGGATTCAGGGTTCGATCCCTGGTCGGGGAATTAGATCTCACATACTCCAACTAAAAGTTCGAATGCTACAACTAAAAAATCCTACATGCCACAGCTGAGGATCCTACATTGCACAACTTAAAAGGAAAGAACGGGAAAGATTCCTTGTGCCGCAATGAAGACCAGGCTCAGCCCAACAAATAAATTTTAAAACATTTTGAAATATAATAAGAAGTATGGCTGGAGCTTTTAAATAAATAAAAGCAACTAGTAAATAAAAGTTCACTTTAAAAAATAAGTAAAAATAAACTGTAACCTTAGTGTACCTGAGTTTCCTTTCTTAAGAATCAAAACGTTACAGAGTTGACACCCTGTATACACCTTTCTCAGCCTCAGACACCATCTCTCCCTAGAAGTGCCCTTATCTTGAGTATTTTTATACTACTACTACAGTGAGGGTATTCATAAATAATATAGGGTTTTTGCATATTTTGAAACTATATACACAGAGAACGAACTTGTGGTTGGAAGGGATAGTCAGGGAGTTTGGAATGGGTATGTACACACTGCTATATTTAAAAAGAATAACCAACAAGAACCTACTATATAGCACATAGAACTCTGATCAGTGTTATGTGGCAGCTTAGATGCTGGAGGCAGGTGGGGGAAGTTTGTATACATATGGCTGAGTCCCTTTGCTGTTCATCTGAAACTGTCACAACATTTTTCACTGACTATACCCCAATATGAAATAAATAAAAAAAACTATATACAAATGGTAATCTGTACATGTATCATTCTGAAACACCTTTTTCATTTAGCACTTTCTGAGACTCCTTCATGTTGATACATGTAGTTTTAGCTCATTTTCCATTTTGTAGAGAATTCCAGAAGGTCTATGTTTATTTATCCTTTCTTTTGATGGAGGACATTTATATCTTTTCCATTTTTTTCCCTATGACAAATGGGGTTCCTCTGAAAATTCTTGGGTATGTGTATGCTGCTGCTGCTGCTGCTCGTTTATGTATAGATTTCTCTAAATGTCCATCTAGAAGAGATATCTGCATCTTCAACTTGACCAGATATTGCCAAATTTCTCTGTAAAGTACTTCTATTCTCACCAGCAGTGCCAGGAACTTTCCATTGCTTCACATCCTTGCCAAAAGTTGATATGTGTTGTGCTTTTAAAAGTTTTGCCAGTTTGATGGATGTGAAATGATATCTTATGGAAAACACATAGAATTTTGCTTGGCACATAGTAGGGTCTGAGTAAGGGTGAGTTACTATTTTAATGACAATATCCATAATCAGTATGATAATCAATATGGGTTGAGCACCTTTTCATTTGTTTGTTGGTCATTAAAAGTCTCCTGTAAGGTACCTCTTCATGTCCTATTCCCATTGTTCTACTACATTGCCTTTTTCTTAGTGATTTACAGGATTCTTTATATTTTCTTGCACTAATCCTTTGTTTCTTATGTATTCTTCAGCATGTCTTTAACTTCATTTATGGTGTCTTTTGTCATTCAGAATTATGTTTTCTAATTTAATATACTCACATTTATCATTCCACCCTTTGGGTTGTGCTTTTTATACCGTATTTTAAAAAAATCCTTCCCTATTAGTGGGGCTTCCCAGGTGGCGACAGTGGTAGAGAATCCACCTGCCAATGTAGGAGACTTGAGATGAGGATCTGATCCCTGGATCAGGAAGATCCCTTGAAGAAGGAAATGGCAATTCACTCCAGTATTCTTCCCTATTAGGGGTTATGAATTCCCAAGGGAACTCTATTTTTCTGGACAGAACCCAGGCCTAGGTAGGCAATCTTTCATTTAGTCTCCTCTGCCAGTGGACACATGTTTTCCCCTAATTTTCCATTTCACTGAGGGAATAACTAATTAATGGTCCATGTTTAATATGAGGGTCTTGGTCCCAAAACCTTGGCTCCTCTCTCTGTATGTACATTGAACTGGTTAGTATTAGGTTAAGTTGAGAGCTGAACCTGATACTCCAAAAATAATAGAGACATTGATAAGAGGAAAATTGACTCATATACCAGTCCAGAGAAAGGCAGTCCACGCTGGCATAGAGTGTTTATCTTCACCATGTCCTCAGGTACCCAAGCTCTTTCAATCTTGTTGTTCTAGTCTATGTGGCCTCTGTATCTCAGGTCACTTCATAGTCCAAGAAGGCCCTAGCTTTCACTTTTACATTCCAGCCAGCAGAAAAGAACAAGAGGTCAAGAAAAAGGGACATGGCAGCTATCTTTTAAGGAAGATTCTTAGTAGCTTCCAAATGACATTGTCTTTCATATCCCATTGGTCAGAATTTAGTCATGGTAGTCTTTATTCTGGGTGACTGTGTCCAACTGAAAATTAGGAGTTTGGTTTTAGATACACAGGAGAATGTATGTTGGGGGCTAACAGTCTTGGCCACAGAGATCAAATCTCAAGTCATTAGATGACAAGTTGCCCATATACTACTCTAGTTTTTAGTTCTCTCATCCTTTCTGGTACCTTATTTTCTTGTACTCTCAACTGTGCCTTTTAGACAGTCATTCAATAATTATTTATTGAGCATCTACTATGAAGCCAGAAACTGTTTTCAGAGCAGGACTTATACCAGTGAAGAAGATAAAAACCCTGCCCACATGAAGCTTACATTCTAATTGAGGGAGGCAGACCACAAGCAAACCAGAAAATGCAATACCATAATGTCAGAGGGTATGAGTTGGGATGGAGAAAAGTAAAGCATGTTTACTAAGGGGATGAGGACTGCTGGGAGTGGAGCGAGTGGTTATTATTTCAGGGGAGACCAGCATTTGGGTGAGCGTATTTCAGGCAGAAGTAAGACCAAGTGCCCTGAGGTGGAAGTGGACACTGTATGTTCAAGGAACAACAATAGGGTGTGTGTCACTGGAGCATGATGAGAAAGTGGAGAGAGAGAAAGATGCCAAAAGCACCAAAGATGCCAAAGCACCAGATCAGCCAGAGCATAGCAAGTTTTTGCTTTTATTGGAGTGAGAAGAGATCCACTGGAGGGTTTGAACAGAGGGGCATGCCACGATCTGACTGATGTTTTATTTATTTATTTGACCTCACCACGCTGCATGTGGGATCTTATTTTCCCAACCAGGGATCAAACCTGTGCCCCCTGCCAACAGAAGAATGGAGTATTAACCACTGGACCACCAGGGAAGTCCTTGTCTTAAGTTTTATGAAGACCACTTCGGTTGTAGAGTTATGAATAGACTCTAAGGTAGTAAATGGTGGATGGGGGGAGGTAAGTGAGAAGACTACTGTGGTTGGCCAGGCAGGAGATGAAAGTCACTCAGATTAGGATGGTAGTAATGGACGTGGCTTCCCCAGTGGCTCAGTGGCAAAGAATTTGCCTGCAATGTAGGAGACTCAGGAGACCCAGGTTCAATCCCTGGGTCAGTAAGATCCCCTGGAGGAGGGCACGGCAACCCACTCCAGTATTCCTGCTTGAAGAATCCCAGACAGAGGAGCCTGGCTGGCTACAGTCTATTGGGTTGCAAAGAGTCAGACATGACTGAAGTGACTTAGCACAGGACAGCAGAATGGGGGTGACAAGAAAGGGTAAAATTACAGGTATATTGTGAAGGTTCAGCCAAAAGTATATGCTGAAGGATCAAGACAAGGTGTGTGTGAGACAGAGAGAGGTGGTAGAGCCAAGTCTTAGGTTTCTGGCCTGAGCAAACATTGAGCGGTGATGTCATTTACAGAGATGAGGAATTCTGGGAAACAAGCAGGCTTGGGGGATGGAAATCAAGAGACCTGGTTAAATTTGAGATATGCAAGGGGAGACATGATACAGTTGGGCATAGCATTTGCAAGTTTAGAGATATTTGGGTTGGAGACATGCCTGTGGGAGTCATCAGCATATACGTGGCCATGAGATGGGGGAGATCAGGAGGAAAGACAGCATAGAGTTTGGGAGAGTTGGCAGTAGGGAAGATGGGGACATCCTCTTCTGATTCTTATTATTTCAGTGAAATCAGAAGAAAGATCATTTGCTGAGAGTGACACGATAGAGAAGAAACTGGAGGTTTGAGGAGAAGGGAGACAGTGTGAAATATCTATGTGTGATGCTGTATTTTATACAACATTTTTAGGTGTTTGTTTTGGAACAGAGCTTTGTGTTGTTCAAGGAGCAGTTTGCTGTGGTAGTTCACTTTTATAGAAAGGAAAAAGACATGTAGTTACTTCTAATCATCCTATCCTTGGCAACATAGAAAAAAGAAACAATCAGAAATTGAAAATGTTTCTTACAGATTTCCAGTTGCCATGAGGGAGCGGGGTGGGGGAGGGAAGTATTGGGAGTTTGGGATTAGCAAATGCAAACTATTATATATACCATGAATATACAACAAAGTCCTACTGCATAGCACAAAAAGCTATTTTCAGTATCCCATGATAAACTGTGTGGAAAAGAATATGAGAAAATATATGTGTGTGTGTATACTGAATCACTTTACTATACAGCAGAAATTAACACAAAATTGGAAATCAATCACACTTCAATAATATTTTTAAAAATCTAAAATATTTCTTAAATTCCAGCAAATGAATAAAATTGAAATGAAATTGGCTTTCCCCTTTCTTCACACGGGAGGCATGACATCAAAGAGTGATTTGCCTAACATCTCTTGCTCCCACCAGGACTAGGTGACTGTCATCCTACAGATAGGGTGAACTCCAGGGATGTTTGGCCACTGGTCCCGTTTCCAGGGAAGAATGCTGCTGCTCTACAATGCTTCACTGAAGGTGTAGACAGGACAGAGGACTAGGAACTGAGGAGCAATGCTTCGGCTGTCTTGGGCAGATTAGCTGAGTTCTAGCCACCTGAAGATGTCATGGCCCCTAACCAAAGTGGATCTGAGTGTCTCAGTCTGGAGATCACTGGAGATAAGGGCCCGACCTTGGCCAGGCAGTCAGCCCCTGTGGTTAGACAGAGCCAGCGTGTACTCAGGAGCTCTCTCCCATTCTCTGCTTCATAGTCCCTTTCATATGGACTAGATTACAGAGCATCATTTCCCCTCTCCTCCCACGCCACCTCATGAAACACTGGCAGTCATTAACAGATTTTTTCTGCAGTTCCAGATGTAGAAAGAAGCAAACTCTTCTTTAGCCTATCCTTCACACTATGAGGAACTTAACCTGGGAGGGACATGTACTTCTGCTTACCATAGTCAGAGAGGATATTTCTTTGCAGTCTTCAATTTTGTTTAACTGTCCATGTCAGGAAGCCATGTGGACAAGTGGTGTAGATATGGACAAAGATCTCACATGGTGTACGTATGGATGAAGAAGTGGGGCAGATTCGAGATGTGTTCAGGAACTGAGTTCTGTAGGACTTGCCCGATTAGATGTGGGAAGGAAGGAGCGTGAGGATTCTAGACCAACCAAATCCAGCCCATTTATTTCTGTACGACCCACAACCTAAGAATGGATTTTACATTTTTAAATAGCTGGGAAAAAATCAAAAGGAACCTATCATTTTGGAACCTATGAAAATTATGTGAAAACTTTTTAGTGCACCTAACTGAAGATTGATTGGAACACAGCCCACGCAATTGCTACATGCTGTCTAATGACTGCTTACATTCTGCAACGGCAGGGCTGACTAGTTGCGACAGAGGCCGTATGTCTGGCCAAGCCTCAAATATTTCCCATTTGGCTTTTTACAGAAAACGTATGCTGACCTAGGTGGCTCATGGGTTCCTGGCCTGGGTAACTGGATGGGAGATATTGTCATCACTGAGATGGGGAACACAAGAAGAGGAGCAGGTGTCCAGGAAAGAGCAGGAGGCCAGGTGGGGGCATGGTGATCCTGAAGTACCCATGGGTCTCCAAGAGAAGCCCAGCAAGCAACTGGGTATAGGCTGTAGAACTTAGGAGAGAGGCTGGAGCTGGATGCCAAGCCGGGGAATATTGATACCTTTCCAGTTCTACCTACCAAAGTAAACACGGCAAACCCCATAGTCTTCTTCCCACTCTTTGGGTAAGGAGCTGAGAGTTCCAGGTTTGTTCTCAGGGCCAGTGTTTGCTTTAGCCATAAAGCTGTCATTTCTTTTAGAACCCTAAAGATGTGGCAAGGTGCAGGTGAAGACGAGAGGGCTTTTGAGAATTTATTTGAGAATTGGAATGATCTTCAGTTTAGTCTCCAGTCTTCCTAGGATTTTAAGGCCTGTTCTTGTTTAAATTGGGCTTCCCAGATGGCTCAGTGGGTAAAGAATTCACCTGCAATGCAGGAGACGCAAGAGACTCAGGTTCAGTTCCTGGAGGAGGGCACAGCAACCTACTCCAGTATTATTGCCTGGAGAATCCCATGGACAGAGGAGCCTGGTGGGCTACAATCTATGGGGTTGCAAAGTATCTGACACGACTGATGATACTTGGCATGCACACATGCACACACTTGTTGAAATTACAGCTATATGGTGAGGGAGGACATAAATGGATCTTTTGATTTTGTTGTCCTAAGTTGTGCTTTGGTAGAGAGATGAAAAGCAAAACCAAAATGTAGCATTTCTCTATTCCTGAATTCAGATTCCTTTGGAAAACCATTGCTTTTTTTTTTTTACTATATAAAAATAACATTAGAATGTTACTCAGCCATAAAAAAGAAGAAAATAATGCCATTTGCAGGAACACGAATGGACCTAGAGATTGTCATATTGAGTGAAGTAAGACAAACATCATATGATACTGCTTATATGTGAAATCTTTAAAAAATTGGTACAAATGAATTCATTTGCAAAACAGAAATAGAGCCACAGATGTAGAAAACAAATTTCTGGTTACTAGGGGGGAAGCTGGTGTTGGGGAGGGATAAATTCGGAACATTAGGATTGACACATATACACTACTATGTATATGTATATGTATAACTAATGAGAACCTACTGTACAGCACAGGGAACTCTACTCAGATGGTAGAGGTCTACTCAGATGATTTAGGTCTGTGATGACCTAAATGGTAAGGAAATCCAAAAAAGAAGGGATCTATGTACACATGTAGCTGATCCACTTTGCTGTACACCAGAAACTGACAAAAACATTATAAAGCAACTGTACTCCAATAAAAAATTTTTAATGAAAGAAAACAGTGATTCCTCTGGACACCATTTATTTCATTGATTTGAACTCTTGCCTAAGTCTGATGTACTTAGGAAGCTTTGGTAAAGAGACAGAAGTGGGTAATCCAAGGGCCTAGAAAAAGAGGCTGGGTACCGTCTAGCAACTGCCTTCCGATGTCAGGGAACTGAAGCTTTCTTCCTCCTTCCTTCCTTCTTCATCATTTTATTCTCCTGCATCTGTCCTCTTTTTCCCTTGATTCATCTCCATGTGGTGGTTCAGAGTGTGAATTTCTACACTAGACTCCCTGGGTTCAGATTCTAGCTCACTACTTACTGATTGTGTGATCTAAAACAACTTATCTAGCTTCACTGTGCCTCAGCTTCCCCAGTCATAAGGTGGTGGGTGATATTAGTAATTGCCTCACAAAGTTGCAGTTAGTATAAAATGAGCTTGTGTATGCAAAGCCCACCTGTAGACCAAGTGGCAGATTAGAAATTAGGGTCAGGAGGCCCACTCCTGCTTGTGATATGCAGGTACGTGTGTGTGTGCATGCTAAGTCCATTCAGTTGTGTCTAACTCTTTGTGATCCTATGGACTGTAGCCCGCCAGGCTCCTCTGTCCATGGGATTCTACAGGCAAGAAAACTGGAGTGGGTTGCCATGCCCTCCTCCAGGGGATCTTCCTGACCCAGGGATGGAAGCCACAGCTCTTAAACGTCTCCTGCATTGGCAGGCGGGTTCTTTACCACTACCGCCTCCTGGAAAGTCCAGTATGCAGGAACACAAGTGGGTAACAGTTGCAGTTGAGGGTAAAAAAGTCCCTAGTAGGAAAGAGATCTCCCAGTGGATTTACTGATGGGATGACCAGCAAAAGGGTCCTTGAGGACGAACCAGCCGGTGGAGCAGCTTTCAGGGAGTTCAGTGAGGCAGGTGGTAGTGGTACTCCGCACTCCTGACCTTAGAGGTCAGGTACATTTTTGTTGTGGGGTGCTGCCTGTGCACAGTAGGGTGTTGAGCAGCACCCCAGGTCTCTACCCCACTTCCTAAAATGTCTCCAGCCATTGCCAAATGTCTTGCATTGATCCTGCCCAATGATAAATCCCAATTAATAACCACTGTTCTAAGATCTAAGGGACCAGGGAACAAAGGAATAACCAAAGAAGTGAGTATGTGTGAGGTCGGCCAGCAGGGTGATGGTGGGGAAGGTCAGGGTATATACACACATACCTGCATACCACAAGCAGGAGCAGGCAGCCTGACCCTCATTTCTAACTTGGCAGTTGGTCTACAGGCAGCCTATGTTTAGGAATCTGAGGATGCTCAAGGTCTGCCTAACCATCCCTGTAGCTGTCTTTTCCACTTCCTGGTGAAGTCTTTCTCACTACTAGTGACCCTCCAACTTGTTAACTTGGACAAACAATTTCAGTTCTATTACTGCTGCCAAGTATAAAGCAGTTTAATTCCTCTAATAAGACCCAAGACTTCTAAGATATTAGCCCTGAAGGAAAAAAGCATTAGGTGGAGAAGACTATCTACTGAAAGACATAAAAATAAAGTCCTGAATCAATGGAGGTGCGTGTGTGTACCTTGTCAAAATTACAAAGATGTGGTGGCCTGTTGGCCTCCTGGAAAGAGGAAGTGCAAGATACCCACCCCGCCCTGCTACCTCCTGGAAGAGGGGGTGGGATGATGAGGTAGCTGACTTCCTAGGGAGGGAGGGGCCAGCACTTGACTGCTAGACCCAGAGACTGTAGACCTCCACTCCAGGTCCCATCACCCGAAGTGAGGATGAAATGTCTTTAAACAAGATTGGGTGGGCGAATTTTCCCCAAAGGATTTCTGTAGCTGCAGAGAAATGGGTAGGAAATGGGGGAGGGAAACTGAAAACTTTTTCATCTTTTTTAAGGGAGCCGGTTATCTGTGAACAAGACAAATCCAAATGAGAAACATACATTAAATTCAACTGAAGGAGGCTATGGCTTTAGAGACTCTCTAGAGAGGAAATACTGAGGGAGTAACTCATATCAGCTCAATCGCAAACCGAAAACCACCTCTGTGTCATTCTGATAGTGGAAGGAAGCCAGAGGAGGTAAGCAGAGAGGCCCGAGAGTTTGGGGGCATAAGGGACAGATGGTCGGTGCTCAGATGTGTGTGGAAGCTACAATGATCAATAACTGGCTACTGTTCAGGAAGACAGACACAGGGCAGGGTTCATATGCAGTCAGCCTGTGCCAGTATGGCAGTGTTGATTGCTATCAGCCAGCATCTTTGTATGTTTTGTCAGTGGGCTTCCGTGGTGGTTCATATAGGTAGAGTCTGCCTGCAATGCGGGAGAGCCCGGTTCGATCCCTGGGTAGGGAATGTCCCCTGGAGGAGGGCATGGCAACCCACTCCAGTATTCTTGCCTTGAAAATCCTATGGACAGAGGAGCCTGGTGGGCTACAGTCTATTGGGTCGCAAAGAGTCAGACATGACTGAGTGACTTTCACTTTCCATAACAAAGGAGGATGTGGTGGTGGTGGTGTTGGGATTGCCTTATTTTCAAAAACAAAACATTCTGTGTAAATACCCCCGATTACCTCCTTGAACATAATTTCTCTTGCATGTGACCTGAATTGTATTCAGCTGACCCTGTACCTACTTGGTGTTCCGGTGGAACAAAGTGAAGCCTAGTTTCCTCCCAGAAGCCTTTCACTTTCACTGTACTTGTTCTGGTAGGGCCAATTCTGGCTGCTCAGCCCTTTCCCTTCACTCAGCCTCTTTCATTTTGTGTGTTTGTGTATCTAGATTTAGTTTGGGCTATGGAGGCTTCTAGTATTATCTTCATATCTAGTACTATCTTCATATTACAGTGCTTCTGGAAGCATTTCAAATCTTGACTTTGGCAAGGAAGAATTATGAAATAATTCAGTGCATGAGCACTATAGGACCTAGTCAGCTTTGCACTGAACAGAACTCCATGTCTATATTAGCTCTGATTTGCTTCTCGGTATCAAACACCCAAGTATAACAGTGCTAGGCACTATTACTTACATCTCTCAAACAGATACAGAATCCAGAAGACCCAGTTCAGTTAATGACAGAAAAAGGCCACCCTTGGAATAACTACTAGATTATAATTATAATCTTTTACCTCTATATCCCAGGTGGCTCAGTAGGTAAAGAATCTGCCTGCAATGCAGGAGATGCAAGAGACTTGGGTTGGATCCCTGGGTTGGGAAGATCCCCTGGAGGAAGGGATGGCAAACCACTCGAGTATTCTTGCCTGGAGAATCCCATGGACAGAGGAGCCTAGCAGGCTACAGTTCATGGGGTCGCAGAGTTGGACACCACTGAAGTGACTTAGCATGCACCTGTGTATCTACCCACTGAATACAGCCTTGATCGTCCATATAGCTGGCTTACAATGGTAGATCAAAAAATTGTGACAGATGGTCGACAATTCCCAGATTACAGCCCTCAACAGTTCATATGATAGCTTCCCTTGGTTTCCTATCAGAGGCACACACTCAGCGTGCCAGATGAGAAGTCCAGAGCCTGTAAGACTCTCAGCCCTAGGCGATCTACAGAATCTGTGATTATTACAAAATGCTGCAAAACACAAAGAACAAGATTTGTTGGTCAGAATTTGACTGAGGTTGGCTTCAAATTTTTTCTAACATGGGGACAAAGCAACTAGAGTGAAAATGTTCTGACCAAAGAATAAAAAGCTGCTTTATTGAGTTTGAGTCTAAGGCAAAAGGATAAGGAGGTCAGAAGAACAAGATAATGTTACCTGCTTTTATATGCACTCTATTATTATTTTTCCTTTGCATGGCTGTTATTATAGTGATCGGTTCTAATGGTCAGTGTTCATATAATAGTTAAAATGAAGTTTTTAACTAAACTGCCTAAGGTCCTTCCTTAACACACACATGCTGGTTCCTACCCATCCTTCAAGGCTGTCATCCTTCATGAATCCTTTTTTGTTCTACATCTAAAAAAGCTCTGCCTATTCAAGCACTTGTCATGACCACTGATTAGCTATTATCAGACCTTCTTATATCTCCTTATGTGACTATGTCTTATCTTCCTCAGCCACAATCTCTTTGAGGGCTGGGGTATTGTTCACACTGCCTTGCCCATACTAAAAGCTCTAGAAGGATCTGCTTATCTAAACTGGCTTTCCTGAGACTGTTCAAGTACTTATTCTTTGGCAGGTGCTTTTATGTTTCAGGGAAACAGAGACAAAAAATCAGAAGAGACTCTACCCTTAAGGGGCTTACCTTCTTAGTAAAAAAGTGGAAGAGAGGAAACTTTTTGGGTCTCTGTACAAAGCTGCAGCAGGAGACTGTAGGAAATAGTATATAATAGCTGAAAACACTTTGGACTCTGAATTAGGATGTTTTGATTTCATTTCTAATTTGATGTGTATCTTGAGTACATTTCTTAACCATTTGTCATCCATTTCCCTATATGTCATACAGTACATGTCATATTAACATTAAGAAATGTACTCTTTCTTAATAGGGTACATTTGTCATCTATTTCCCTATACGTCATACAGGGATCATATGATTACTGGGGGAACTGATTGAATCGGAAAACAGATGCAAATCATGTTGCAGGGAACTTCCTCAACCTGATAAAAAGCATCTATGAAAAACCCATAGCTAAAACTACACTTAAAGGTGAAAGTTTGAAAGCTTTCTCCCAAAGATGAGTAATAACACAAGAATGTCTTGCTCTTACCACTGCTATTTAACTTTCTAACTGAAAGTCCTAGCCAAGTGCCAAATGAGAACATGAAAAGAATCAAGATTAGAAAGGATGAAGTAAAATTCTCTTTATTTCCAGATGGCACAATATTATATAGAAAACACTAAAGAATCAGTCAAAAAGAAAAAACTATTAAAGCTAATAAATGCATTCAGCAAGCTTTCAGGATACAAGGCCAATATACAAAAGTCAGTTGTATTTCTATAAACTAGCAAAGAATAACTGGAAAATGAGATTTTAAAACTCCCTCTATAATAGCATTAAAAAGAATAAAATACCAAGGAATAAATTTAACAAAGGAAGAGAAATACTTCTACTCTGAAAACCACAAAATACTGTTGGAAGAAATTAAAGAAAACCAAACTAAACAGAAAAACATCTTATGTTCTTGAATTGAAACTGAATATTGTTAAGGTGGCAATACTCCCCAAATTAAATTATGGATTCACAGCAAATCCTATCAAAATCTCAGCTTTATTTATTTTTTTTTTTTGCAAAAACTGACAATCTGAATCTAAAATTCATATGGAAATGCAAGGGACCAGAATATCCAAAACAGTCTTGAAAAAGAACAAAGCTGGAAGACTTGCACTTCCCAATTTTAAAACTTACTATAGAGCTACATTAATCAAGACAATGTAGTCCTGGCATAAAGACAGACATATAGATCAATGGAATAGAACTGAGAGCCCAGAATAAAACCATACATTTATGGTCAATTGATTTTTGAAAAGAGTACTAAGACAATTCAAGGGGGAAAATGTCTTTTCAACAAATGGTACAAAGACAACAGGATATCCACATGCAAAACAATATTGGAACCCCTTTCTCACACCATATACAAAATCCAGCTTGAAATGAATCAAAGACCTAAAAGTAAGAGTTAAAACTATAAAACTCGGAGGTGCTGATAGTCCCCATGGCGGCTGCACCAGAGCCCGGGGACCCTGGGAAGGGGAAGGTAGATTTAGAAGATTATGTGACATTGGAGCAGGAGGATTTATCTTGGTGACTTTAGGATGCTGGTTCCATTGTAGGTATAATTATGCAAAGCTAAGAATCCAGGAAAGACTTGCCAGAGAAGGAATTAAAAATAAGATTATATATGAAAGTGCCCATCTCGATCCTGAAAGAAAACAAATCACTGGCGGCAGCAGCAATTGAGCATAGAAAACAACTCACTTCAGTGTGAACAAAACTGAGATGAACTACAGAAAACATTTTATGTACCATAAGAAGACTTGCAATTTGTAAATAAAGTATGGGTAAGTAGTAAAATTTAAAAAAAATTTTAACTCAAAGAAAATATAGGTATAAATCTCTACGACCGTGGATTAGGCAATGTCTTCTTAGGTACAACATCAAAGC
This sequence comes from Cervus elaphus, assembly GCF_910594005.1. Classification (NCBI taxonomy): domain Eukaryota; kingdom Metazoa; phylum Chordata; class Mammalia; order Artiodactyla; family Cervidae; genus Cervus; species Cervus elaphus. The sequence goes on along the minus strand of NC_057848.1, from coordinate 41,810,718 downwards.
ACACATGACAAGAAAACATAGAGAAATTAGACTACACCAAAATTAAAAACTTCTGTCTCAAAGAACACCATTACGAAAGTAAAAAGTCAACCCCAGAAATATATGGAAATCACATTGTTGATAAGAAACTTGCATCTAGAACATATACAAAACTTTTGCAACTCAACGATCAGAAGACAAACCAGTGTTTAAAAATGGGTTAAGAATCTGAATAGATGTATTTCCAAAGAACGTATAAGAGTGGTCAACAAACACATGAAACAATGCTCAACTTCATTAACCATCTGGGAAATGCAAACAAAAATCACATTGAGATATCACTTCACACCTACTAGGAAGGTATAATCAAAGAGGCAGATATAACAAGTGTTGTTGAGAATATGAGGAAATTAAAATCCTTATTTAGTGCTGCTGGGACTGTTCAGTTCAGTTCAGTCACTCAGTCACGTCCGACTCTTTGTGACCCCATGAACCGCAGCAAGCCAGGCCTCCCTGTCCATCACTAACTCCCAGACTTCACCCAAACCCATGTCCATTGTGTCAGTGATGCCATAACCATCTCATCCTCTGTCGTCCCCTTCTCCTCCTGTCCTCAATCTTTCCCAGCATCAGGGTCTTTTCAAATGAGTCTGCTCTCCGCATCAGGTGGCCAAAGTATTGGAGTTTCTGCTTCAACATCAGTCCTTCCAATGAACACCCAGGACTGATTTCCTTTAGGATGGATTGGTTGGATCTCCTTGCAGTCCAAGGGACTCTCAAGAGTCTTCTCCAACACCACAGTTCAAAAGCATCAATTCTTCTGTGCTCAGCTTTCTTTATCGTCCAACTCTCACATCCATACATGACTACTGGAAAAACCATAGCCTTGACTAGACAGATGTTTGTTGGCAAAGTGATGTCTCTTTTTAGTATACTGTCGAGGTTGGTCATAACTTTCCTTCCAAGGGGCAAGCGTCTTTTAATTTCATGGCTGCAATCACCATCTGCAATGATTTTGGAGCCCAGAAAAATAAAGTCAGCCATGGCTTCCACTGTTTCCCCATCTATTTGCCATGAAGTGATGGGTCCAGATGCCACGATCTTAGTTTTCTGAATGTTGAGCTTTAAGCCAACTTTTACACTCTCCTCTTCATAGTGCAATTACTGTGGAAAACAGTCTGGCAGTTCTTCAAAAGTTTAAACACAGTTACCATATGACCCAGTAATTCAACTCCTAGGTATATGCCCAAGACAAATGAAAACATATCCATAGAAAAACTTGTAGGCAAATGTTCATAGCAACATTATCAACAATAGCCGAAAAGCAAAAATAAACCAAATGTTCATTAACTGATAAACAAACAAAATATGACATATTCATACGAAAGGAGTTATTATCCAGCCATAAAAAGGAGTGAAGTTCTGATACAAGTTACAACATGGATGGACCTTGAAAACATCATGCTAAATGAAAGAAGCTAGTCACAAAAGGTCATACAGTATGTGATTCCATTTATATGAAATGTCTAAAATACTAATCTATAGATACAGAAAGTTGATTACTGATTGTCACGTGCTGGGGGCTGGTTGGTGGGCAAAGGGGAGTGACCGCTTATGAGTATGGGATTTCCCTTGGAAATGATGAAAATATTCTAAAATTAATTGTGGTAATGGTCACACAACTGCGAATGTACTAAAACCCACTGAATTGTGCATTTTAAATGGGTGAATTGTATGGTGCACAAATTACAGCTTAACAAAGAGGAAAAGAGAAGACAAGAAAGTATGTTGGAAAAGTCTTAAGATGTCATACATAGAGGCACAATCTTTGAACAATTTAGTCGCAACGTCAATCCAGAGTTGGATAAACATACATATACACTTTTCTTACAGTAACCATTGTGTGGCTAGCGACTAGAAAGAAAGCATTGTCACTGAAACAAGATGAACAAAGCACTCTTACTGGCCAATTCCCAGGACAGGGGAATAGTCCTGTGATACAAAGTCATTCCCCACCCTTAATCACCTTTTATTCTACTCCTCTCCCTGTGTTTTGATAGCTGAAGTAGTGTACTGTTAGTGTAAGACTGAAGGTAGCCCACCATTTTGTGTATGAGAAGCCTGAAATATCTCAGTATTAATATTTTCAAGAGTTAGGAAATTCCTAAGATTTCAATAAATTGATCAGGTTCTGCATTTCAGATAAACTAGTATTTATAATCAAAGGCTTGGGTTTTTATTATGCTGACCTATTTAGTTTCTTAATTAACCAGTGAGTCATCTCTAGTTCTACGATATGTTGGTCATGGTTCCAAGGCTGTTGCTACCACTGCTGCTTTTTGTTTCATTTTAAAAAAGATGTTTCAGTTCAATTCAGTCGCTCAGTTGTGTCCAACTCTTTGTGACCCCATGGATTGCAGCACGCCAGGCTTCCCTATCCATCACCAACTCCCAGAGTTTGCTCAAACTCATGTCCATAGCAGATCAGTCATGCCATTCAACCATTTCATCCTCTGTCATCCCCTTCTCCTCTTGCCTTCAATCTTTCCCAGCATCAGGGTCTTTTCCAATTAGTCAGTTCTTCACATCAGATGGCCAAAGTATTGGAGTTTCAGCTTCAGCATTAGTCCTTCCAATCAATATACAGGACTGATTTCCTGTAGGATTGACTGGTTGGATCTCCTTGCAGTCCAAGGGACTCTCAAGAGTCTTCTCCAACACCACAGTTCAAAAGCATCAATTCTTTGGGGCTCACTTTTCTTTACAGTTCAACTCTCACATCCATATGTGACTACCAGAAAGCTTTGACTAAATAGACCTTTGATGGCAAAGTAATGTCTCTGTTTTTTAATATGCTATGTAGGTAGGTCATAGCTTTTCTTCCAAGGAGCAAGCATCTTTTAATTTCATGGCTGCAGTCACCATCTGCAGTCATTTTGGAGCCCAAGAAAAGAAAGTCTGTCAGTTTCCATTGTTTCCCCATCTATTTGCCATGAAGTGATGGGACCAGATGCTATGATCTTAGTTTTCTGAATATTGAGTTTTAAGCCAACTTTTTCAGTCTCCTCTTTCCCTTTCATCAAGAGGCTCTTTAGTTCTTCTTTGATTTCTGCCATAAAGGGTGGTATCATCTGCATATCTGAGGTTATTGATAATTCTCCAGCAATCTTGATTCCAGATTGTGCTCTATCCAGTCTGGCATTTCACAAGATGTACTCTGCATATAAGTTAAATAAGCAGGGTGACAATATACAGCCTTGACATACTCCTTTCCCGATTTGGAACCAGTCTGTTGTTCCATGTCCAGTTCTAACTTTTGCTTCTTGACCCGCATACATATTTCTCAGACGGCAATTCAGGTGGTCTGGTATTCCCATCTCTTGAAGAATTTTCCACAGTTTGTTGTGATCCACACAGTCAAACGCTTTGGCATAATCAATAAAACAGAAGTATATGTTTTCCTGGAATTCTCTTGCTTTTTCTATGGTCCAATGGATGTTGGCAGTTTGATCTCTGGTTCCTCTGCTTTTTCTAAATCCAGCATGAACATCTGGAAGTTCACAGTTCACATGCTGTTGAAGCCTGGCTTCAACATTTTGATCATTACTTTGCTAGCATGTGAGATGAGTGCAATTGTGCAGTACTTTGAACTTTCTTTGGCATTGCCTTTCTTTGGGATTGGAATGAAAACTGATCTTTTCCAGTCCTGTGGCCACTGCTGAGTTTTCCAAATTTGCTGGCATATTGAGTGTAGCACTTTCACAGCATCATCTTTTAGGATTTGAAATAGCTCAACTGGAATTCCATCACCTCCACTAGCTTTGTTCTTAGTGATGCTTCCTAAGGCCCACTTGACTTTGCACTCTAAGATGTCTGGCTGTAGATGAGTGATCACACCATCGTGGTTAACTGGGTCATAAAGATCCTTTTTGTACAGTTCTTCTGTGTATTCTTGCCACCTCTCCTTAGTATATTCTGCTTCTCCTTTGTCTTTAGCTTCTCTTCTTTTCTCAGCTATTTGTGAGGCCTCCTCAGAGGACCATTTTGCCTTTTTGCATTTCTTTTTCTTGGGCATGATCTTGCCCACTGCCTCCTGTACAATGTCACAAACCTCTGTCCGTAGTTCTTCAGGTACTCTATCAGATCTAATCCCTTGAATCTATCTGTCACTTCCACTGTATAATCATAAGGGATTTGATTTAAGTCATACCTGAATGGTCTAGTTGATTTCCTTAGAAATTTCCCTAAAAAGATATTTACAGTATTTATATATGCAGTCAATTCATATAAATGTGGTAACAATAATAATAACATCTATGGACATGATGCCATTGGTGCATTGGTTACTCAGAAAATCTGCATGGAATTGCTTACTTTCTCTATGGGTTACCATTGTCGTGATAAACTAATACTACTAATGGTGACTTTATTCCCATTTTACAGGCTGTTCAAAGACTATCAAAACAGTAGTTTCCAGGGAAACCTGGAGTCAAGCTTAATTGCAAAAATAATCATTATAGCAGAAATGTATTCTTTGATATGAATTCATCTGTAGAGAGCAGATCACTTCATGAAATCTTTGTTTTTTTAAATTTATTTATTTTAGTTGGAGGCTAATTACTTTACAATATTGTAGTGATTTTTGCCATACATTGATATGAATCAGCTATGGGTTTACATGTGTTCCCCACCCTGAGCCCTCCTCCCACCTCCCTCCCCATTCCATCCATCTGGGTCATCCCAGTGCACCAGCCATGGAATCTTTAAACTATATAAACAGTAATACCTAACATACACAGTGTTTCAAAGCATATTTAGCTGGCTTTTTCTAGTCTAACCCACCTTGTTCTCTCTATATACATTTCTGCCCTCAGTTTGGAAGCTGGTGAAAAAAAACCTAGGGAAATTGTGCCATGACCTGTGGCCACAGGACACAAAATTATCTTTAACTTTTCCTTTCTTCTCCTTGGCCATCAATGAATCATGTCCAGTCTTTCAACACAGTATCTCTTGCACTTGTCCTTTCTTCTCCATTCTTGTTCACATCTATGGGCTTATGGACTCATAATTAGATTACTGTAATAACTATCTAACTGGTTTCCATATGTCCATCTCTCTTGGACTCAAAGGCATCTGGCAGCAATATAAAGGATTACATTCATAAAAATAATGTTTAGTCAAGTAATATCTCCATTCAAAAACCTTGACTGGTTTCCTTCTGTTTATTGAGTAAAGTCCAAATACTATTATCCTGGTATTAAAGGCCTTCCAAAATCTAGGTGTGAATTTTCTTTCTAGATGCAGAATCCATTACTCCCTTGAACAAAACTGGCCTCTTCACCATCCCTTGAACTTTTACAAATTATTTCTGCACCTTTGCTTGTGATGGTCCTCCTGCCTAGAATAGCTTCTCATCTTTGAAAGCCTGTTCAAGGCTTACTTTTCTCCATAAAGTCATCCCTGAACATTAAAACTCACAGCAGCTCCTCATCCCTTGAATATGATATGAGTTATGGACAGTGTCATTCATTTGGCAGTCCTCAGAGACAACTTATCTTGTCTTATATTGTTAATTCTTGTATTATTTATTTTTGTGTCTATCTTGCCTCCTCAACTAGATTGCAACTTCCTTGAGGGCAGGGGTCATTTGTTATACTTTTTAAAATGACCCACGGGGCACAATGCCATGCTGGTGGATAAGATAGGGACTGGTTATTGACAAAAGAACACTTGTTTCCCCAATACACCTCATTCTCAGAAGGCAGCACTCTCTCTGGGTGATGATTTTTTACACATATGTGCCAAATATAATAGTTTTAAAGGTGAAACTGACTCTTCATGTTACTCCAAGATATTAAGAAATTACAGACTGCTTCTGGAATTTCTGAACCCCTTATTAAAATACAAAATTAACCTTTCATAAGTAATTTAATGCTCTCCTGAAAGCTTAAAAATGATGTGTAAAGAAAAATGGCCAAGCCAGGTGCATAATAAGCTCTAAGATTTACTTAATCACAGAGTATTTAAAAAGCCAAAGCTCCATGCAATCCACTTATATTTCAGTGTCTGTTTTTTCCTTTTTTGTGTATAAAATAGGCTAAACTACATATGAAAAATAAATCTAAGACTTAATGTTTACATGAAAGGCAGTCAAAATTTTATGGATAGTTTAAGTTAAAAATGTCCTTCACATCTTGGTTTCTCCTGAATTATTTAGTTAATCTGAGGTTTCTGCATAGTTAGAGATGTAATCCTTAGCCAGCAGCTGCTAAATACATGGTGGTTATGTATATTGACCCAAGAAATGCTGTGATCATCAAGTTCTATCAAAATACTTATTAATCTTCTAAACTGAAGAAAATCATCATTACAAAAATCCCTACCCTCAGATTCTGCTGCTAACTCTTTGAAGTTGCATAGTATATACTGACTGCATATCTCAGAGATGTTTGTTTAGCTTTATGGACAGCCTCAGCTAATGAAGCTTTGGCAACAAAGACTGCTTGCTAGGCAAACACAGGCCACAAAGGAATCCCTTGTCTTGTATGTTAGAGAGACCACTGACTGGAATACCTAGCATCATTGGATCAAAACTTGAAGGATTGGTAAGCCTGGTATTTCTATATATATCCTTTCTTTGTGAAATTTTCCTTTTTTACATAATGCTTTTGTTTCCTTTAGCTCAGTCTGGACCATTGGTAGGCAAGGTTTCAAATTATCTCCTCAGTTGGAAGTATCCATGTTTTGTGAAAATTTTATCATTTTTTTCCTCCAAGGACTAGTATAATAATGAATTTAGCTTCCTGTTAAGAAAAACGCTAAGTTCAAAGTATTATTTCCTTCACTTCTAATTACAAAGAAGTTTTACCTTTTATTGTGTTCCATTATACAATTTTACACAGTGCCATAAGTAACAATTAAGCAAATCAAATTAAAGTCTTTGAGCTCTACTTCTCAGTATATAGATTTACCTTAAAAAGTACAAACTAAGCACAGTGGTGCAATTTTCCAGGCTCTTTCAAGTTGCTTAAATATTTACAAATACGTAACACGGCACCCTGTATGAAAGCATGAAAATTTTGGTGTCAGGAAGAAACACTCTGTGTATAACAAATCTTTAAATTTTTAACATTTGCACAGCTCCAAATATTCCTGAGAAAGTTCAGTCTTGATGTTACTTGACATCTGCATGTCCTCATATTTCAGCAGTGTATCCTGGGGAACCATAACTTCGGTCACTCGACGTACCACTAATTGCACAAAATACATGTAATGTGTTGCTCATCCAGGGAGAATGCATTGGGTCTTCTTGTATTATCTAAAACAAAAGAAATGGCATGTTTATCACAAGCAAAATAGCCACAGCCAAAAAAAGCAGTGTATACGAAATCACAGGCATATTCCAATTTATCACTGACATTTAGCTATTTAAAATGATGTAAAGCAGAAAGAGCAAAGAAAAACAATACCGACTCAAGTCTTCAAAGCTGTATTACAAAGGCAGCATATTAAAAAAACAAAGAAGATCTGGTTACTCATTAAGAAAAATGAAAGGTTGTAAAATGCAAAATTCAACAGAAAGTGAGAGGTAATAAAATGTTTAAAAAATTTTTTAATAGATGGTCAGAAAAGAGCCTCAACAGTGAACTTTTTGATATGAGTTTATAGATCATCTTCTAAGAGTGGTTCTCAAGTTCACTTGGGAGCTATTCAATATGCAGATACCCATGCCCCTTTCCTGGAGACTTGGGAAATAATTTTAAGTGAAGAGAAAATAAGTCAATATTTCCAAATATACACCATAATTATGTAAGCTGATGCAAAAAAAATTTTTAAATGAAAAACTTCATAAATATATTAATAATTTTATACCCTATAAGCATAGAAACATATATATTCATAATAGTATAGACATTTTAAAAATTATCCATTTTGTGTGATCAAAAGCAACAGATATCTCATGCACAGATTAGATGAAATAAGAGCATACCAACCTCTTTACTGAACAGTCCCAACTTAGTTTTCAAGCTTTCAATATTAGGTTCTCAAATTAGCATTGAAACTTTAGTAGGAAGCCTGCAAATGGCTTCTGGTGGCAGTAATGTGTCATATCATTTGTGTTGCTACAAATCACATCTTTGTGATAAAGTCTATAATAAAAAATTTTCCTCTTATAAAAGCTTGAAGAAATTTTACAAAGGGCTTCATATTTTGATATAGTGTAACAGATAACACTGAAAAGGGCCAAGGAATATCCAGGCCATATCTTTTTGTCAAGTCATCATTTATGGAGCTAAACAGATAATTGACATTTCAATGCACAGCTATATTTTATCTTATTTTATATTATTATATTTACCTTTGGGAAATAATAAATCTCAAATTTTGTGACTAAAAATAGTTATTTTATATGAGACTGTAATTGGAAATATTGATTTATAAAACTTCACTAAAAACTCAACATTTGCCTAAACTAATGTACACCTAAATATGATACATCATGACTGTACAGCTTTCATTAATACAAACCAATAGAAGGCAAGATTTTCTTGATTAGCTATAAATATATATAATATATAAGATAGAATATATAACATATAATGTATAATATATAATATCAAGGGTCTAAAATTTGGTCTCTGGAACTAAATATAATAGTCATGGTTTATAGAAATTAAATGAGAAAGACAGGTGGGAAATACGACAGCAGATTCATAAAACCCAAGTTTTGGGGTGTTAAAAAAGAGACAAGGATCTTCCCTGGTGGTCCAGAGGATGAGACTCTACACTCCCAGTGCAGGGTGGTAGTGGGATCAGCCCCTGCTCGGGGAGCTGGATCCCACATGCCCCAGCTAAGACATGGTGCAGCCAAATAAATTTTTAAAAAGAGAGAGAGAGACAGAGACAAGAGGTCCAAAATGGAGTCACTTGTGTTAAACCCACATAACCTGAGATATAATATATAGCCTAACTGTAGTTTCAGCCTTTTCCAGGTAGGTAATCTTAACTAGTCAAAAAAGTACATGTATTACTTTCAAGTTTGGAATTTCCTGGTCAGCATTAGTGAGGTAATCCAACTGACAGAAACTTGCTGTGCTCCAGAGGAAGGTGACCTTGCCTGAAACAATCAGGTCTCTTTTAGAATAACTTCCTTGACCTGACTCCTTCTACCTGTAAAAAGCTTCCATTTTCTATGGCTCTTCAGAGCTCCTTTCAATCTGCTACATGGGATCCTGCTGGACTTGTGAGTCACTGAATAAAGCCTAATCTTTAAAACTGACTCAGCTGACTCTGAACAAAAAGCAGAGACATTACTTTCCTGACAAAGGTCCATATAGTCAAAGCTATGGTTTTTCCAGTAGTCATGTACAGATATGAGAGTTGGACCATAAAGAAAGCTAAGTGCCCAAGAATGGACGCTTTCAAACTGTGGTGTTGGAGAAGACTCTTGAGAGTCCCTTGGACTGCAAGAAGCTCCAACCAGTCCATCCTAAAGAAAATCAGTACTGAATATTCATTGGAAGGACTGATGCTGAAGCTGAAACTCCAAAACTTTGGTCATCTGATGCAAACAACAGATTCATTGGAAAAAGCCCTGATGCTGGGAAAGATTGAAGGCAAGAGGAGAAGGGGACGACAGAGGATAAAATGATTGGATAGCATCACTGAATACGTGGACATGTGTTTCAGCAAACTCCAGGAGGTGGTGAAGGACAGGGAAGCCTGGAGTGTTGCAGTCCATGGGGTTGCAAAGAGTTGGACATGACTGAGCAACTGAACAATAGCAGTTGAATTTTGTTTTTTAGCAAGGGAAAAAGGACTGTATAGAATGACTGCTCTAAATATCTTGATCATCATAATAGCAGTAAATTGAATAATTTGCTTTCAATTTGAATAATTTAGAGTTCAAGGCTAGGTCATACAGTTGCATGCAAATTCTATAACTGTAATATATATTGGCTTAAAATCCTATAATTGTTTTATATTATTGTAACGGAGGAGTTTTGTTGTTTTTTCCTATGGACAATGGAGAACAGAACCCCATAAACTGGACAGTTTCTAGTGACAAATTATGTAGTCTATTTGATTAAAGTATTCCCCAGATGGCTCAGATGATAAAGAATTCACCTACAATGCAGGAGACCTGAGTTTGATCCCTGGGTTCAGAAGATCCCCTGAAGAAGGAAATGGCAACCCACTCCAGTATTCTTGCTTGGAGAATTCCACAGACAAAAGAGCCTGGCAAGCTACAGTCCATGGGGTCGCAAAGAGTCGGACATGACTGAGTGATTAACCCTTCAACATACCCCAGAACAGTGATGGTGAAGACAGACATATCCCCACTGTACTCAGGGGCTGAACCTGAGATACAGACAATAAAGGAAGTGGAATGATTCCCTGCCTGCCTAGTCCTGATCACCTGACTGCTTTGGAAAGGAGACAAAAGAGGACCTCGGAAAACCAAGCAGCAAAGATATGCCTTGGGATGCTTTACACTCACTCCTAAGTGGGCTAACAGAAGTAAAGATGACAAAAAGAGGAAACAGATCACTGATTCCAGACTCCTCAGGCTGGCAAGATTCCCTGTCATGAGAATGGGAGAGTAGGAGACTGGGATGACTCATCTCATTAAAAGATGGGACGATGACAGTCTAGCTGCCTGGCTTCTCCATACTGAGAAGATGACCATGGTCAGAAAATTGGACTCCTGGTCACGCAGTGCAACTTTAGACTAACTGTAATAAATTTCCCATAGTCCTTTCTAAGAGAAAGCATACAAGATACCATAAGAGAGATAGCTAGCTCCTCTAGCTAGAGGAGAGATAGTCAACTAGCTCCTATAGCAGAGATAGTCAACTAGCTCCTGTTTCCCTTGAAATCTCTCTTCTCCCCCCCCACCATTACACTGCAGTCCTTTGGCACTAACCATGGTCAGTCCATTTGTAAGTACACCCTCCATGTGATGGTCTCACCCAGGGGAGTGTCTTCAGGCAAGCAGTGAAATGTTCACACCAGGACATAGGAGGTTCTCCTTTCTGGAACCAGCAATAAGAATGTGTTCTCTAAAGGGCTGTAGTTATCCTTGTTTCTTTTAAGGGGTCTTAATGTCATAAAAACTTGAGAGTCTGAAGAGTTTCTGAAGCAAATATTTATCTTATTGGCTATTTTCCTTCTTAAGGAAAGCAAAGAGACATTATGTAAGCTCAATAGGGCTCAGGCACTGAGGGACCAGACCATCAGGCCATGACTTTTACATCTGTGGTGAAGATGCTAAAATAGTTGAGTGACAATCCATGTATAGAGTGGTTGTAAACACAGATTTAAGGAGCCTAATATAGGAATGACATTTACCAGGATAATTCAAGAGTACTCTGGTTTTAAGGTAAGTATATACATAAAAGTCTTAACTATTTAATTATGACATAATTTGGCTGTAAGTGGTGAGCAGATCTTTGCTCCTATATGTTTCAGATTGCGTTTTACTAAGTCAGTCAAATATTAGAATGCTAGGTATTATGAAAACAGAGTTTTGCAGGCTGTATGGTTATTAAAATAATTCCTGAATTTTGGAATTCACTCAGGATCTCACCTAAATGATAGTACAGTTGTCCCTTGGTATCCTCAGAGGATTAGTTCCAGGACCACTGTCCCCCTTCCCCCATGGATATTAAACTCTGAAGATACACAAGTTCCTTGTATAAAATCACATAGTATTTGCATATAATTTATGCATATCCTCCCCTGCACTTTAAAATCATCTCTAGATAATGTATGATAGCTAATACAATGTAAATGCTATGTAAATAGCTGCCTACATGCAGGAAATTCAAGTTTTGCTTTTTAGGAACGTTCTGGAAATTTTTTTTCAAATATTTTCGATCTGCAGTTGGTTGAATCCCTGGATCTGGAAGCTGTGAATATGGAGAGCCAACTGTATCTAGTTTCTTACAGCTAAAACAGGGCTATTCATTTAAGGATCTGGCTACTGAGCCAATCATTTCACTCTTCTAGGACTCTTCTTGAGAGACTCTTAGCCATGCTCACAGTAGATCAACCCAGACTTGCATAGCTACTCACTTCTAATGGCACTGTGGTGCAAAGAACAAAATAGTTTACTACCTGAACAACTGCTAAAGCAACTGTCAGTAATTGCTTCAAATCTGATTTGCGGTGTAGAACAAGATGGCAGAGGAGTAGGTGGACATGGAGTACATCTCTCTCCATGGATACATCAGGACTACACATTCAGACACAGAAGTGCTTGCAGAACACCAGCTGAGAGCAGACAGGAGTACCCAAAGACTCAAAAAGAGTATATCAGTTCAGTTCAGTTCAGTCGCTCAGTCGTGTCCGACTCTTTGCCACCCCATGAATCACAGCATGCCAGGCCTCCCTGTCCATCACCAACTCCCGGAGTCTACCCAAACCCATGCCCATCGAGTCGGTGATGCCATCCAGCCATCTCATTCTCTGTCGTCCCCTCCTCCTCATGCCCCCAATCCCTCCCAGCATCAGGGTCTTTTCCAATGAGTCAACTCTTCGCATGAGGTGGCCAAAGTACTGGAGTTTCAGCTTCAGCATCAGTCCTTCCAATGAACACCCAGGACTTATCTCCTTCAGGATGGACTGGTTGGATCTCCTTGCAGTCCAAGGGACTCTCAAGAGTTTTCTCCAACACCATAGTTCAAAAGCATCAATTTTTCAGCGATCAGCTTTCTTCACAGTCCAACTCTCACATCCATACATGACCACTGGAAAAGCCATAGCCTTGACCAGACAGACCTTTGTTGGCAAAGTAATGTCTCTGCTTTTTAATATGCTATCTAGATTGATCATAACTTTCCTTCCAAGAGCAAGCGTCTTTTAATTTCATGGCTGCAGTCACCATCTGCAGTGATTTTGGAGCCCAAAAAAATAAAGTCTGACACTGTTTCCACTGTCTCCCCATCTATTTCCCATGAGGTGATGGGACCAGATGCCATGATCTTAGTTTTCTGAATGTTCAGCTTTAAGCCAACTTTTTCACTCTCATCTTTCACTTTCATCACATCAAGAGGCTTTTTAGTTCCTCTTCACTTTCTGCCATAAGGGTGGTGTCATCTGCATATCTGAGGTTATTGATATTTCTCCTGGCAATCTTGATTCCAGCTTGTGCTTCCTCCAGCCCAGCGTTTCTCATGATATACTCTGCATATAAGTTAAATAAGCAGGGTGACAATATACAGCCTTGACGTACTCCTTTTCCTATTTGGAACCAGTCTGTTGTTCCATGTCCAGTTCTAACTGTTGCTTCCTGACCTGCATACAGGTTTCTCAAGAGGCTGGTCAGGTGGTCTGGTATTCCCATCTCTTTCAGAATTTTCCACAGTTTATTGTGATCCACACAGTCAACAGCTTTGGCATAGTCAATAAAGCAGAAATAGATGTTTCTCTGGAACTCTCTTGCTTTTTAGATGATCCAGCGGGTATTGGCAATTTGATCTCTGGTTCCTCTGCCTTTTCTAAAACCAGCTTGGACATCTGGAAGTTCACGGTTCATGTATTGCTGAAGCCTGGCTTGGAGAATTTTGAGCATTACTTTACTAGCGTGTGAGATGAGTGCAATTGTGCGGTAGTTTGAGCATTCTTTGGGATTGCCTTTCTTTAGGATTGGAATGAAAACTGACCTTTTCCAGCCTATGGCCACTGCTGAGTTTTCCAAATTTGCTGCCATATTGAGTGCAGCACTTTCACAGCATCATCTTTCAGGATTTGAAATAGCTCAACTGAAATTCCATCACCTCCACTAGCTTTGTTCGTAGTGATGCTTTCTAAGGCCCACTTGACTTCACATTCCAGGATGTCTGGCTCTAGGTGAGTGATCACACCATTGTGATTATCTGGGTCGTGAAGATCTTTTTTGTACAGTTCTTCTGTGTATTCTTGCCACCTCTTCTTAATATCTTCCACTTCTGTTAGGTCCATACCATTTCTGTCCTTTATCAAGCCCATCTTTGTGTGAAATTTTCCCTTGGTATTTCTAATAGAACCATGCAAAAACTCGGTAGGACGAAACAACTAGGGAGAAAAACAGGAGTGTTACTAGGACTGGACCTGCCCTTGGTGGGTGCTGGAACTGAAGCAGGGGTCTGATCCCCACATTGGGGCAATTGTCTGGGTCAGAGGAGAAACATTTAAGGCTGAGAGTGAAACAGCTGATCTGTGGCAGCCTAAATGGAATGAGAATCAGACAGTCCTTGCCACAGCCATACATACCCCAGACAGCGAAGCATGTCCCCTACAAGGCACAGCAGCTGGAAGCTGGAGCTCCGGGATTGTGGAGCAGTTCCAGGGCAAGAGCTTCTGTTGACTGTGGCAAGACCGACCTAGGAGACGTGAGGGAGGAAACTGTGGTGGAAAGTGCCTGTGGAGGAAAGCCAGGCAGCCATGGAAGCAAGACAATACTGCTGGAGCCATCGACACAGCCTCTCTCTCCCCACATGCCAGCACTGGCAGCTGAACAGTAGAGAGGCTGACCCATCAAACTTCTGACTGCACTGAACTACAGAGCCGGACCCTATCCAGGGTGTTCCTCGAAGTGACTGATGTGCTGAACTACAGAGTAGGACCTCCAGCTAGTGGGGCCTCTTTATGTGCCTGACACGCTGAACAACAGCAAAGGACCTCAGGCAAGGGAGATCGCTAAGTGCCTGAATGGGCAGAACTACAGAGAAACACTAGCCAAAGAGGTCTTCTGATCGCCAGCTACCAGAGGCTCAGAAAAGATTCTGATAGGGCGATAACTCCTACAGCAGAGGCAGTCCGTGTCCCTGAACACTTGGTGCCGCCATGGCCCCTGTGACCCAAGCAGCTGAGCCACCTTCTTGCTCAACCCTCACTGGGGCAGAGCTGCCACAGGCAAAAATAATCTTGCATCTATGCACATGGGGTTGCTTCGATCGTGTCCAACTCTGCGACCCTATGGACTGTGGACTGCCAGGCTTCTCTGTCAGGGGGGTTCTCCAGGCAAGAATGTTGGAGTGTACTGGCCAATATTGGTTGCCATACCCTTCTGCTGCTGCTGCTAAGTCACATCAGTCGTGTCCGACTCTGTGCGACCCCAGAGACGGCAGCCCACCAGGCTCCCCCGTCCCTGGGATTCTCCAGGCAAGAACACTGGAGTGGGTTGCCATTTCCTTCTCCAATGCATGAAAGTGAAAAGTGAAAGTGAAGTTCCTCAGTCGTGTCCAACTCTTAGTGACCCCATGGACTTCAGCGCACCAGGCTCCTCCATCCATGGGATTTTCCAGGCAAGAGTACTGGAGTGGGTTGCCATTGCCTTGTAATAAATACAATACCCTTCTAGAGCACTGTATTTATTGCTGCCCTAGCTTCCAACTATCCTGAGTACTTGGTGCTGCCAGAAACCCTGTGACCCAAGCAGGTGCACCACCTCTGCAGCTGGCCCTCACTGGGGCAGACCCAAGTCCTCCAGGGCAGCCTCAAGAACAAACCCAAGTGGACGACCCATGTGCAAATGTGGAAATAAACCACAGTTGAAGCCCAGGGGCAGTGTGGCTAAAAAAGAAGACCCAAAACCTTCCCACCAGCTGTACAAGCTGCAGATTAAATCCACACGATCAACTAGGCAGACTCTGCGTCTATGGGATATATAAAAGGACATTGAGAGCTCCCACAAAAGAAAACGCACTATTTCTTATAGCTGTGTACATTGGAGGCAAGAACACACAGGAGTAGGGCCAGATTAGAGTCTGAGTTGCCCCCACAGCAAGTCCAGAGACCAGCACAGTGTTGGAAGGCACCCTAGGCGGGTGAGGTGGACTGTGACTCCCAGCAATGGAAAGGACACTGACAGCAGTGACACAAGAAAAATATTTACTATTCTTATATTTTGACTTGTTCTGCAGTTTCTTTTGGATTATTTTCTTTTTCTTTTGTCCCCCCTCTATTGTAGTTGTCGATTTTATTAGCACGATGAAATACAATTAAGCTTTTGAGGGTTTTTTTAAATCACACTTTTTATTGCTGCTATAAACCTCTGCCCCTACATTGGCCTTTTGCAGTTTTGTGGTGTTTTCCTTTCTTTTTTTCCCTTTTTTAAATTTTAATTTTTAAATTTTTGAAGCATATTATTATATTTTTCTACATTTATCAATTTGTTTGCTTTTTCTACTTTTCCTCTTGCAGTTAATCTTTAATGAATATAAACCTTCTTTATCTACCTCTATTTAACTTTGCATATCTCTTCTTTCTTTTCTTTATTTCCTCTCCTCTCAACATGTTTATTAGTTTTGTTTTCACTGCTTTATTCCCCACATGGCACATTGCATTAGTTTCGTTTTTTAACTTGTGCTTTAGTTAGTTTGATCTTAACTGGTAGATATCATTTTCGGTTTCCTTTGTTCACTAGGTCAATCTATTGTACTTTATTTTTGTTGGACTGTTTTGATTTTGTTTACAGGTGTATATGTGTATGTGTATATTCCATTATTTTAATTACTATTTGTCTGATTTTGTAACTGCCATTTGTCTGGGGTTCATCTTTGGTTTCTTGCGTTTGGGTATTTATTTTAATCTCACTTAATGCCATAACAAACCACTTGTGGAATCTTTGTTCCTGGCCAGAGATCAAGCCCTGAGCCTTTGGAATGGAAGCGCTGACTCCAAGACCCTAGACTACCAGAGAATTCCTAACACTAGAGAGTATCAGATAGAGAGAACTCTCACAAAAGAAACCACTTGAATACAAGACCCGGCATCACCCAACCACCAGTAGCACCCTATGCAAGATGCCTCATCCAAACAACAAAGACAAAAATACAAACCCAATCATCAACAGACAGGATTACCACCTCACTCAGCCCTGCTCAACAGAGGAAAAAAAAACTCAGCACAAATCTCACCCTATAGAAAACTTACACAATCCACTGGACCAAACTTAGGAGAGAAGAAACCAAAAGGAAGAAAGAGTTCAACCTTGAAGTCTGGGAAAAGAAGACCTCAAACACAATAAGTTTAAAAAAACAATGAAAAGGCAGAGAAATACTACAAAAATGAATGAATAAACTAGAAACACAGAATTCCAAATAAATGAAGAAGAAATAGGCAAACTACCTGAAAAAGAATTCAGAATAATGATAGTAAAGATGATCAAAAACCTTGAAAACAGAATGGAGAAAATGCAAGAATCAATTAACAAAGACCTAGAAGAATTAAAGAATAAATATACAGAGACAAACAACACAATTACTGAAATTAAAATCAGTCCTAATGAGATGGATGAAACTGGAGCCCCTTATACAGAGTGAAGTAAGCCAGAAAGATAAAGAACATTACAGCATACTAACACATATATATGGAATTTAGAAAGATGGTAACGATAACCCTATATGCAAAACAGAAAAAGAGACACAGAAATACAGAACAGACTTTTGAACTCTGTGGGAGAATGTGAGGGTGGGATATTTCAAAAGAACAGCATGTATACTATTTATGGTGAAACAGATCACCAGCCCAGGTGGGATGCATGAGACAAGTGCTCGGGCCTGGTGCACTGGGAAGACCCAGAGGAATCGGGTGGAGAGGGAGGTGGGAGGGGGGATCGGGATGGGGAATATGTGTAACTCTATGGCTGATTCATATCAATGTATGACCAAAATAAATAAATAAATAAAGAAAAGAAAAGAAAATAAAAATAAACTCAAAACAAAAAAATAAAAAAAAATACTCTAGAAGGAATCAATACAGAATATCTGAAGCAGAAGAATGGATGAGTGAGCTGGAAGATAAAATGGTGTAAATAACTGCGGAAAGCAGAATAAAGTAAAAAGAATGAAAAAAAAAACCTGAGGATAGTCTCAGAGACCTCTGGGACAATACTAAATACACCAGCATTTGAATTATAGGGGCCCTAGAAGAAGAAGAGAAAAATAAAGGGTATAAGAAAATTTTTGAAGGGATTATAATTGAAAATTTCCCCAACATGGAAAAGGAAATGGTCAATCAAGTCCAAGAGGTGCAAAGAGTCCCATACAGAATAAACCCAAGGAGAAACACACCAAGACACATACTAATCAAACTAACAAAGACTAACACAAAGAATGAATATTAAAAGCAGCAAGGGAAAAGCAACAAGTAACATACAGGGTAACCCCATATGTTTAACAGCTGATCTTTCAGCAGAAACTCTGAAGGCCAGAAGAGAATGGCAGGGTATATTTAAAGTACTGAAATAGAAAACTCTACAACCAAGATTACTGTACCTGGCAAGGATCTCATTCAAAATTGATGGAGAAATCAAAAACTTTTCAAACAAGGAAAAGTTAAGAGAATTCAGGACCACCAAACTAGCTTTACAACAAATGTTAAAGGGACTATATAGTGAGGAAATAAAAGAGAAGAAAAAGTTCTACAAAAACAAACCCCAAACAATTAAGACAATGGCATTAGGAATATATCAATAATTACTTTAAGTGGAAACAGATTAAATGCTCCAACCCCAAGACACAGACTGGCTGAATGGATAAAAAAACAAGACCCATGTATATGCTGTCTACAAGAAGCCCACTTCAGACCTAAAAACACATATAGACTGAAAGTGAGAGGATGGAAAAATATATTCCATGCAAACGGAAAGCAAAAGAAGGCTGGGGTAGCAATCCTCATATCAGACAAAGTAGATCTTAAAATAAAGAACATTATAAGAGATAAGGAAGGACTCAACATAATGATCAAGGGATCAATCCAACAGGAAGACATAACAATTGTAAATATCTATGTACCCAACATAAGAGCACCTCAATGCATAAGATAAGCACTAACAGACATAAAAGGAGAAATTGACAGTAACACAATAAGTAGGAGACTTTAACACCCCACTCACACCAATGGAAAGATCATCAAAACAGAAAATTAATAATGAAACACAAGTCTTAAGTGATTCATTACATGAGATGGATCTCATTGACATCTTCAGGACATTCCAGCCACATGCAGAAGGATACACCTTCTCCTCAAGTACCCATGGAACATTCTCCAGGATAGACTACATCTTGGGTAACAAATGAAACCTCAGTAAACTTAAGAAAATTGAAATCATATCAAGCATCTTTTCTGACCACAGTGCTATGAGGCTAGATATCAATTATGAGGGAAAAAAATGTAAAAAGCACAAACACATGGAGATTAAACAGTAAATTTTTAAATAACAAACATT
Source organism: Cervus elaphus (assembly GCF_910594005.1). Taxonomy (NCBI): domain Eukaryota; kingdom Metazoa; phylum Chordata; class Mammalia; order Artiodactyla; family Cervidae; genus Cervus; species Cervus elaphus. The sequence continues at coordinate 41,791,523 of NC_057848.1, read as the reverse complement.
ACTGAAGAAATCAAAAGGGACATCAAAAAATTATTAGAAACAAGTGACAATGAAAACATGGCAACTCAAAACCTATGGGATGCAGCAAATGCAATTCTAAGAGGTAAGTTTATAGTAATACAATCCTACCTCAAGAAACAAGAAAAACATGGGATAGACAACCTAACTTTGCACCTAAAATGTAAAAAGAACAAAAACCCCCAAAATTAGTAGAAGGAAAGAAATCATAAAAATCTGACCAGAAATAAATGAAAAAGAAATGAAAGAAACAATAGTAAAGATTAATAAAGTGAAAAGCTGGTTCTTTGAGAAGATAAAATTGACAAACCATTAGGCAAACTCATCAAGAAAAGAAGAGAGACGAATCAAATCAACAAAATTAGAAATAAAAAAGGAGAGGTTACAACAGACAATGCAGAAATACAAAGGATTATAAGAGAGTATTATGAGCAATGATATAGCAAGAAAATGGATAACCTGGAAGAAATGGACAGATTCTTAGAAAAGCTTAATCTTCAAAGAGTGAATAAGGAAGAAATAAAAATTATGAACAACCCAATTACAAGCACTGAAATTGAAGCTGTGATCAAATTTCTCCCAAAATACAAAAGCCCAGGACCAGATGGCTTCACAGGAGAATTCTAGCAAACATTTAGAGAAGAGCTCTAAAACTTTTTCCAAAAATTGCAAAGGAAGAAAAACTTTCAAACATTCTATGAGACCACCATCACCTTGACACCAAAACCAGATAAAGACAACACAAAAAAGAAAACTACAGGTCAATATCACTGAAGAACATAGATGCAAATATCCTCAACAAAATTTTAGCAAACAGAATTCAACAACACATTAAAAAGCTTGTACACCATGATCAAGTTGAGTTTATTCCAGGGATGCAAGGATTCATCAATACACACAAATCAATCAATGTGATACACCATATTAACAAATTGAAAGGAAAAAAAACCACATGATAATCTCAATAGGTGCAGAAAAAGCATTTGACAAAATTCAGCACCCATTTATGATTAAAACTCTTCAAAAAATGGGCACAGAAGGAACCTACCTCAACATAGTAAAGGCCATATATGATAAGCCTACAGCAAACATTAGTCTCAATCATGAAAAACTGAAAGCATTCCCTCTAAGATCAAGAACAAGACAAGGGTGTCGATTTTCAGCAGTATTATTCAACATAGTTTTGGAAGTCCTAGCTACAGCAATCAGAGAAGAAAAAGAAATAAAAGGAATCCAGATTGGAAAAGAAGAAGTAAAGCTCTCACTGTTTGCAGATGACATGATACTCTACACAGAAAACCCAAAAGATACTATCAGAAAATTAATAGACCTAACCAGTGAATTTAGCAAAGTCGCAGGATACAAAATCAATACACAGAAATCACTTGAATTCTTATATAGTGACAATGAATAATCAGAAAGAGAAATTAAGGAATCAATCCCATTCACCATTTCAACAAAAAGAATAAAATATCTAGGAATAAACTTACCCAAGGAGACAAGTGAACTGTATACAGAAAATTATAAGACACTGATGAAAGATATCAAAGATGACATGGAGAGATATTCCATGTTCCTGGGTAGGAAGAATCAATACTGTGAAAATGGCTATACTACCAAATGCAATCTACAGATTCAATATGATCCCTATCAAATTACCAATGGCATTTTTCACAGAACTAGAACAAAAAATTTCACAATTCATATGGAAACACAAAAGACCCCAAATAGCCAAAGCAGTCTTGAGAAAGAAGATTGGAGCTGGAGGAATCAACTTTCCTGATTTCAGATTATACTACAAAGCTACAGTCATCAAGACAGTATGGTACTGGCACAAAAACAGAAATATACACCTATGGAACAAGATAGAAAGCCCAGAAATAAACCCACGCACCTATGGGTACCTTAGTTTTGACAAAGGAGGCAAGAATATACAATGGGGCAAAGAGAGCCTCTTCAATAAATGGTCCTGGGAAAACTGGACAGCTACATGTAAAAGAAAGAAATTAGAATGCTTCCTGACACTATACACAGATAAACTCAAAATGGATTAATGACCTAAATGTAAGACCTGAGACTATAAAATTCTTAGAGGAAAATATAGGCAGAACACTTGATGACATAAATCAAAGCAAAATCTTCTATGACTCACCTCCTAGAGCAACAGAAATAAAAACAAAAGTAAACAAGTGGGACCTGATTAAACTTAATAGCTTTTACACAGCAAAGGAAACTACAAGCAAGCTGAAAAGACAACTCTCAGAATGGGAGGAAATAATAGCAAATGCAACAACTGACAAAGGATTAATTTCCAAAATATACAAGTAGCTCATACAACTCAATGCCAGAAAAACAAACAACCCAATCAAAAAGTGGCAAAAAGACCTAAACAGACATTTCTCCAAAGAAGACATACAGATGGCTAACAAACACATGAAAATGAGCTCAACATCGCTCATTATTAGAGAAATGCAAATCAAAACTACAATACGGTATCACCTCACTCCAGTCAGAATGGCCATTGTCAAAAAGTCTATAAGCAATAAATGCTGGAGAGGGTGTGGAGAAAAGGGAACGCTCTTGCACTGTTGGTGGAAATGTAAATTGATACAGCCACTATGGAAGATGGTATGGAGGTTCCTTAAAAACCTAGGAACAAAACCACCATATGACCCAGCAATCCCACTCTAGGCATATACCCTGAGGAAACCAAAATTGAAAAAGACACATGTATCCCATTGTTCATTGCAGCACTATTTGCAATAGCTGGAACATGGAAGCAACCTAGATGTCCATCAACAGATGAATGAATAAAGAAGTTGTCATACAAACACAATGGAATATTACTCAGCCGTAAAAAGGAACACATTTGAGTCAGTTCTGATGAGGTGGATGAACCTACAGCCTATTATACAGAGTGAAGTAAGTCAGAAAGAGAAAGTTAAATATCGTATACTGATGCATATATACCAAATCTAAAAGTTGGTACTGAAGAATTTATTTGCAAGGCAGCAATGGAGAAACAGACATAAAGAATAGACTTATGGACATGGGGAGAGGGTGGAGAGGGGAGATGTATCGAGAGAGTAACATGGAAACTTGCATTACCATATGTAAAATAGATAGCTAAGGAAATTTGCTATATCTCTCAGGAAACTCAAACAGGGGTTCTGTATCAACCTAGAGGGGCAGGATGGGGAGGGAGATGGGAGGGAGGTTCAAAAGGGAGGAATATATGTATAGCTATGGTTGATTCATGTTGATGTTTGACAGAAAACAACAAAATTCTGTAAAGCAATTATCTTTCACTTAAAAAATAAATAAAATTTAAAAACTCTAAGTTTCATTACATCATTTAATGGTTAAAGAATATACAGACAAATTTTAAAATAACAGACTTGATTTCAATGTAACACCATTTCAAACTAATAGGTTTGCTAAGTAACACTTTAGGGACCCCAGATCATGTTTTCATTTTCAATCACTCTAATACTTGCCTGCTCATGAATAATGTCAGACAATTCTTTCACCATGTCTCTGAAATTTGACGTGAGCTCTTCATGGTATTCAATCTGATCCTCTTTCATTAACCACTCATTTAGTTCCAGTGCAATGCTGCAAGTTTGGATGAACTTCCTCTAGATGAAGATCAAAGATAAAGTTTTTGTTACTTATTACTCAAAAGTCTCACTGACAGTTTAATATTTACTTTAACCACGGCTTGACTAGAAGGAAGATTAGAATTCCACATTTTCTCACTGTGTTTTTGCTAATGCCATCTCCTAAGTCTGAAATAGCTTTTCTTTTCCATCTTTGCTTCTGGTTTCTTATCTCTTTCAAAATCTAGCTCAAAATATATACCCTCTAGGAAGCCTACCTGCTCAGTCATTTACTTGCTATGATATCAGCTATGGTTGTGCTCACAGTAATTTATATCTGTAGATAATGTCACTTATTCAAAAATAACTTATTTGGGGCTATATGCCCAGTACAGTGCTGGGTGTTATAGGCATGAAGTATCTGCCCTGGGTTGGTAAAAGTGGCGACAGGGAGTTGATGACTTATTGTAAGAATATTTTTCCATTAGTTCATATGTTTACATTTAATGTCCATAATTAAAATGCAAAACTTAGGGGACAAAGTACCTCACTGACCATTTGTTCTGTATCTCTATCATAGCAACTAATAGAATCTTTTTGTACATGCCAGGCATTAATACAGAGAAGGCAATGGGACCCCACTCCAGTGCTCTCGCCTCGAAAATCCCATGGATGGAAGAGCCTGGTGCACTGAAGTCCATGGGGTCGTTAAGAGTCGGACATGACTGAGCAACTTCACTTTCACTTTTCACTTTCATGCATTGGAGAAGGAAATGGCAACCCACTCTAGTGTTCTTGCCTGGAGAATCCCAGGGACTGGGAGCCTGGAGGGCTGCCGTCTCTGGGGTCGCACAGAGTCAGACACTGCTGAAGTGACTTAGCAGCAGCAGCAGCAGGCATTAATAAACATTGAATGAATGACCACTGGTTACTATGTAACCTGAAATAGCTGATAATAGAGTTAGGAAAAATAAATGAAGTAGGGAGCAAATGAGTGGAAGCTATCTTTCTACTCAGTCTGCTTTACTCATCTGTCTCTTTTATTCTGAATGTAAACTCTTTTATATACAAAACAAATTTTTTCTACTGTGTGACCATTCAAACATGCTTTGGCTTAGAGGGACTCAGTCCAGAGATGATATCGTATGCCCTAGACTGGCAGAATCCAAGTTAGAAGTAAGCCTATCCAACCCTTCCTACCCTAAATGATCTGGAAAAGCTGTGACATGAGGTCAGTCAGGCAAAGGAGGAAATCAAAGGTAGGCTTCTGTTTGTGTCACAATATCCACAGCAATGAAGTGGTCACCATATTTAATGCCTTGAGTCACTAGGAGATTGTTACAGTGCTGCAGCGAGAAAGAGATCACACATTTCCTCACTACCTAAAATACCATTAGAAGGTAACTTAGATGTTATAAAAGGGAACAGATAATTTTTTTAGAGGGACATTATTTGGTGAGTATTTTGGTTTCACTTAAGAAGACAATGGAGTAAAAAAAAAATAGTGGTCTGATCTGAAAACTACAAAGCACTTACCTAAACATGTCTTTCAACTCATTTACTTTTTTGAGTGGATACTTGCTAGCTTGACTGTCATTTAAGAAAGCCCTTGCATATGCTAACGGACCTGCATTTACCTAAATTACAAAAGGAGAAAAATGAGAGTTGTCAGAATGTAATTAAAAAGTAATTTTTGCATTTCTCTTTTTTAAAAGAATAATATATTAAAGATCCATACCTGAGAAACATATTTATTATCTTATTATAAATTTATTTGAAAAAGAATAACTAAAGCAAATCATCTGCCAAAATTATACTCTAAGAAGTTACTTAACACTTTCTGCTATCTAAATATAGGACTTGGCTGTAGTCAGAGGGATTTACATTAAAGCTCTCTGATATAACAAAAAATTTACAGAAACTGAACGTCTTTATTAAATTAATAAAAAAATGAACGTACACCCCAATGTTCATTGCAGCACTGTTTATAATAGCCAGGACATGGAAGCAACCTAGATGCCCATCAGCAGATGAATGGATAAGGAAGCTGTGGTACATATACACCATGGAATATTACTCAGCTGTCAAAAAGAATTCATTTGAATCAGTCCTAATGAGATGGATGAAACTGGAGCCCATTATACAGAGTGAAGTAAGCCAGAAAGATAAAGAACATTACAGCATACTAACACATATATATGGAATTTAGAAAGATGGTAATGATAACCCTATATGCAAAACAGAAAAAGAGACACAGAAATACAGAACAGACTTTTGAACTCTGTGGGAGAATGTGAGGGTGGGATGTTTCAAAAGAACAGCATGTATACTATCTATGGTGAAACAGATCACCAGCCCAGGTGGGATGCATGAGACAAGTGCTCGGGCCTGGTGCACTGGGAAGACCCAGAGGAGTCGGGTGAAGAGGGAGGTGGGAGGGGGGATCGGGATGGGGAATAAGTGTAAATCTATGGCTGATTCATATCAATGTATGACAAAACCCACTGAAATGTTGTGAAGTAATTAGCCTCCAACTAATAAAAAAATTAAAAAAAAAAAAAAAATGTAGAGGTTTTTGTGCCCAGTCAGAGTATAAGACAATTACAATTACTGCTTGTTCTGTGCCCTTCTGAAAGCCAGAGGAACAACAAGAAACATTTAATACATGGTAGGAAGCCAACATACCTGCACTGAAACACAGCCCTGCAATTTAAGTTGGAGCTGAATCATGTCCACATCAGCAGAAGAGCAAAGCTTTTGCAGCTCTGCAGTTTTATTTTATCCGTGGCAACATCAGTTGGCTTTAAATGAATCTGCTGTTCATAGTTTATAGAAATCCTCTTCTTCACATATGGAAACGAGTTTGAAGCTATTAAAGATTAAGGTTGACAAATGAGTTTTTAAGATAGCAAATCAAATAGCCAAATTAAAGAAAAAAACCTATTGTGCTTAATTCTCCCCATATTTTCTCTGGAAAATCCCTTAGAGACCAAATAGGTGCCTTACTACCTCAGGACTGAAGGAGAAATTCTCTGTGAGACGACTCAGACTAACCATGAATTATATAATTACACATGGGAAAGGAATGGTTTATAACATAGCCATGTTTGTGTAAGTGAGTGACTGAACAGCAGAACAATAAACAATTAAAATTTCAATTACATTTTCCTGCTGACCAGCTGCTGCTTGTATGTATCAAAAAAGATCATGTCAGATAAAGAAGTTATGCCAAGTCCTACCTACTAGTCAAGATTGTACAGCGTTTGCACTGTTCTTCTATACAACCTTGCTTTTTGCCTGACAATGTATAAGGAGCCTCAAAAACAAATCTGTTGATATTATGGTTTCTTTCAAACTCAGTTTTCCTTTCTGTGAGTTCTTTATCATCAAAGTAGGGCTTCACATAAGTGACTTGGATATGAGCATACTTGGGATCAAGCTCTTTGACATTTACCTGGAAAGTAAGAAAGTTTTGTGTTTTATTCAACAGAAGGGAAAATGGGGTACAGGTAAGCTACTAACACCTCTGAGATCAACTGAGGAATAGTGTCATTGAATACACTGTGAGATGAATACACACTTGGAAGAGGTCTTTGCTCTTTCTTCAAGGATTGTTTTCTTCTGATTAATAAGAAGTTACAGAAACCTATTTGGAGATTATAGAAATGTAGACATAAAAAACTGCAATGCTACCACTCAGCAATGATCATCATTTACATTCTCATATATTTCCTTGTAATCTTTTTTGCTATGCACATATATTTGAAACTGGAGATCATGCTGAGCATTGCTTTATAATTTGCTTTCCTAAAAATATATTAAAATGGCTAACTGCACATTTGAATTCCACCTCAAAAAATACCTATTACAGAGAGGATCCTCAGAAGATGGCAGAGCACCAGACATCTATCTTCTTATAGGGACAATAGTTACACCGTCATTACCTATCTGATGGAACAGTTTTGGAACTCTGGAGGCTATTGATGACTTGTAACTTCCAGGGGAAGATTTGGACAGAAAAGTACCTTAATTTTGATTTTGTTTAATTTTAACTCTGGGCACAATGGCAGCAACCCATACCTCATCCCTCAAGTACTACGGCAGATAGTTGTGTACATATTCCTAGAACAGCTTGTGGGAGCCAGGATGAACAAAGACCCTGTCTTCCAAATATCGTGAATCTGTGCTATGACTGCTGATTGCTGCTTCTGATCACAGGGGGACAGTCAAAGAGGCTGTGGCCATTTTCATACCACTTCTTCCCTTTGTTTCAATGCCCTCCCCCTTTGCCTAAAGTGACTTTCAGGGGATTTAACAGACCAGCACCTTTCCTCTCCTCTCCATTTTCCTCTCCATCCCCTCTTAGGAGCTGGACTTCCAATACTAGGCCATTCAAAGGTAACTGTGTAAATAAGGGTGACTAGAAAGTCACTGCGCATGCTCAGGTGAAGGCACGGGCTCAGAAAAGACTTGAGAAGATCCCAAATTTACACCTCAGGCTGATTCTTGGGACAGACACAGCTTACAACAATTAAAAACAAAAACAAAACCCAGGAAACTCTGATTTCCAGAGAGATCACAATATTAAATTCAAATGTCCAGTTTTCAACAACAACAGCAAAATAATTGCAAGGCATACAAAGAAATAGGATAGGATGACCCCTTCAAAAAAGAAAAAAAAACCAATAGAAATTATCACTGGAAAAAAAACGTGATAGCAGATCTCCTAGAAAAAGACATTAAAACAACAGTATTCATGATCAAAGAACTAAGGGAAGTTGTGGAAAAAGTCAAGGAAATTATGTATCAACAAAATGCCAATGTCAATAAATAGCTAGAAAATGTAAAAGGAAACCAAAACCTTTTTTTTTTTCCAGAGCTGAAAAATACAATAACTGAAATGAAACATCACCAGAGGGATTCAAAGACACATTTCAGCCGGTGTAGCCAATTTGAAGATAAGACAATGTCAATGATCGATCAGAGGAACACAAAGGAAAAAGACTGAAGAGGGACAGAGGTTACAGAACCTGAGGAATATCATCCAGCATGTGAACATGCACACTATGGGAGTCTGTGAAGGAGAAAAGAGAGAGAAAGGGGCAGGGAGAATATCTGAAGAAATAATAGGTAAACACTCAAATCTTATGAAAGACACAAAACTCAACAAACTCCAAGCAGGGTAACTCAAAGAGACCGACACTGAGACATATTAAAATCAAATGTCAAAAGTCAAAGCCAAAGAGAGAATTTTTTTCTTTTTTAAAAAATTAATTTATTTACTTTAATTGAAGGCTAATTACTTTACTATGGCAAAGAGAGAATTTTGCAAAAAGCAAGAGACAAACACTTGTCACATACAAGGGATCCTGAATAAGATGGTGAGATTTCTCATCAGAAACTTTGGGGGTCAGAAGGCAGTGGACTTCTAAGAAAAAACAAATCTATTAATCAAGAATTCTATATCTGGCAAAACTGTCCTTAATAGTGAGGGAGAAATTAAGACATTTCCAGATAAAGAAAAGCTGAAGGAATAAATTACCACTCAGTTCACTTCAGTTACTCAGTCGTGTCCTACTCTTTGCGGCCCCATGGACTGCACCACGCCAGGCTTCCCTGTTCCTCACCAACTCCTGGAGCTTGCTCAAACTCATGTCCATTGAGTCGGTGATGCCATCCAACCATCTCATCCTTTGTCATCCCCTTCTCCTCCTGCCTTCAATCTTTCCCAGCATCAGGGCCTTTTCCAATGAGTCAGTTCTTTGCATCAGGTGGCCAAAATATTGGAGTTTCAGCTTCAGCATCAGTCCTTCCAATGAATATTCAGGATTGATTTCCTTTAGGATGAACTGGTTGGATCTCCTTGCAGTCCAAGGGACTCTCAAGAGTCTTCTCCAGCACCACAGTTCAAAAGCATCAACTGTTCGGCGCTCAGCTTTCTTTATAGTCCAACTCTCACATCCATACATGACTACTGGAAAAACCATAGATTTGACTACATGGACTTTGTCAGCAAAGTAATGTCTCTGCTTTTTAATATGCTGTCTAGGTTGCTCACAGCTTTTCTTCCAAGGAGTAAGCCTCTTTTAATGTCATGGCTGCAGTCACCATCTGCAGTGATTTTGGAGCCCAAGAAAATAATGTCTGTCACTGTTTCCATTGTTTTCCCATCAATTTGCCATGAAGTAGTGGTACTGGTTGCCATGATCTTCATTTTTTGAATGTTGAGTTTTAAGCCAGCTTTTACACCACTAGGCTGGCCCCATATGAAACACCAAAGGGAGTCCTGCTGGTCACAATGAAAGAACATCAGACAGTAATTCAAAGCTATATGAAGGTCATGGTAAAGGTAAATACATGGATAATTATAAAATCTAGTATTATCATAACAATAGCAACATATTTCTGTTTTTTGATTGCTACATGATTTAAGAGACTTTACATTAAAAAATTATTAGTCTACAGGACTTTCCTGGTGGTCCAGTTGTTAAGAATCCTCCATCCACTGGAGGGGACATGGGTTCAATCCCCAGTAGGGGAACTAAGATCTCGCTGCAGGACAACTAAGCCGGGGCACCACAACTAAAAATGCCCCTGTACCACAACTACTGAACCCATGTACTCTAGAGCCCATGCTCTGCAACAAAAGAAGCAATACACTGCATTAACAGAATGAAGGAAAAAAAAAAAACCACGATTATCTCAATCAATGCAGAAAATGCATTTGACAAAATTAACACCTTTTCATAATGAAAACACACAACAAACTAGGAATAGAAGGAAATGACTACAATCTGACAAAGGGCTACTGTGAAAAACCCATAGCAAACACTGTATTCAATCCTGTGACAAGGGATAGAAACTTCCTTAGTAGCTTTTAAAACTTCTCCAAAAAGCCTATATTCAAAAATTCTTTCTTTTCTTTCCCATTAAATATCTAGATTTCTCCAGAGAAACCTAAGGAAATAGTTGAAGTTAATTATCTGGCTAAGACAAAAGATAGAAGAGAAATAAAAAAGAGGTCAAGACTGATTTTAACCTTATAAAAATAAAGTATATGGTAAAACATTCAAACAGTATATGAGGGTACACTTGAAAAATAAAAAATGTTTTTCTTCTCCGTAAGACTCTAGTCTATCTCCTTAGGGATAACTATTAACACTTCTGTATCATTCCATCTATGGCCGATTCATATGGCAAAAAAACCCCACAATATTGTAAAGTAATCATCCTCCAATTAAAATAAGTAAATTAAAAAACAACTTTGTATCATTCCAGAAATTTCCTAAGCATACACAAGTTAGTGTATGTAAATATCAGTTTTCACAAATGTAATCATCCTGCCCATAATGTCTGCATCTCACCTTTTCTCTCAAGAATATATCTTGGTTGGTTCGTATCAATACTTATAAATTTTTTAAGTAGTTTAGCTATATCCTTTATGAGGGTAGTAAATTTTCCTAACAGTATGGACACAGATTGTTTCCAGGTTTTTGTTCTATAAACTTTATAGCAATAAACATCTTAAACATACATCTTTGTGTACATCTACAAGATAAAACCTTAAATGCAAAATTATTGGCTCCAACAGAACATGCATTTAAAATACTGGAAAATATTGCCCACTGTTCTTTAAACTGTTTGTGCCCTTAAACAGATTTTGCTCTTCGGCAAGTAAAAGAGTGTTTAAAATTTTAAACTCCACACATTAAGAAAGAAGAAGGATTTTAGGGTGATGGTGGCCTCATAGAATGAGTTTGGAAGTTTACCTTCTTCTGCAATTTTCTGGAAGAGTTTGAGTAAGGTAGGTGTTAGCTCTTCTCTAAATTTTTGGTAGAATTCAGCTGTGAAGCCATCTGGTCCTGGGCTTTTGTTTGCTGGAAGATTTTTGATTACACTTTCGATTTCCTTGCCTGTGATGGGTCTGTTAAGATCTTCTATTTCTTCCTGGTTCAGTTTTGGAAAGTTATACTTTTCTAAGAATTTGTCCATTTCATCCAAGTTGTCCATTTTATTGGCATAGAGCTGCTGGTAGTAGTCTCTTATGATCCTTTGTATTTCAGTGTTGTCTGTTGTGATCTCTCCATTTTCATTTCTAATTTTGTTAATTTGGTTCTTCTCTCTTTGTTTCTTAATGAGTCTTGCTAATGGTTTGTCAATTTTGTTTATTTTTTCAAAAAACCAGCTTTTAGCTTTGTTGATTTTTGCTATGGTCTCTTTAGTTTCTTTTGCATTTATTTCTGCCCTGATTTTTAAGATTTCTTTCCTTCTGCTAACCCTGGGGTTCTTCATTTCTTCCTTCTCTAATTGCTTTAGGTGTAGAGTTAGGTTATTTATTTGGCTTTTTTCTTGTTTCTTGATGTAAGCCTGTAATGCTATGAACTTTCCCCTTAGCACTGCTTTTACAGTGTCCCATAGGTTTTGGGTTGTTGTGTTTTCATTTTCATTCATTTCTATACATATTTTGATTTCTTTTTTGATTTCTTCTATGATTTGTTGGTTATTCAGAAGTGTGTTATTTAGCCTCCATGTGTTTGAATTTTTAACAATTTTTTTCCTGTAATTGAGATCTAATCTTACTGCACTGTGGTCAGAAAAGATGACTGGAATGATTTCAATTTTTTTGAATTTTCCAAGACCAGATTTATGGCCCAGGATGTGATCTATTCTGGAGAAGGTTCCGTGTGCACTTGAGAAAAAGGTGAAGTTGATTGTTTTGGGGTGAAATGTCCTATAGATATCAATTAGGTCTAGCTGGTCCATTGTGTCATTTAAAGTTTGTGTTTCCTTGTTAATTTTCTGTTTAGTTGATCTATCCATAGTTGTGAGTGGGGTATTAAAGTCTCCCACTATTCAATGCAATCCCTATCAAGCTACCAACGGTATTTTTCACAGAACTAGACCAAAGAATTTCACAATTTGTATGGAAATACAAAAAACCTCGAATAGCCAAAGTAATCTTGAGAAAGAAGAATGGAACTGGAGGAATCAACCTGCCTGACTTCAGACTCTACTACAAAGCCACAGTCATCAAGACAGTATGGTACTGGCACAAAGACAGAAATATAGATCAATGGAACAGAATAGAAAGCCCAGAGATAAATCCACGAACCTATGGACACCTTATCTTTGACAAAGGAGGCAAGGATATACAATGGAAAAAAGACAACCTCTTTAACAAGTGGTGCTGGGAAAACTGGTCAACCACTTGTAAAAGAATGAAACTAGAACACTTTCTAACACCATACACAAAAATAAACTCAGAATGGATTAAAGATCTAAATGTAAGACCAGAAACTATAAAACTCCTAGAGGAGAACATAGGCAAAACACTCTCTGACATAAACCACAGCAAGATCCTCTATGACCCACCTCCCAGAATATTGGAAATAAAAGCAAAACTAAACAAATGGGATCTAATGAAACTTAAAAGCTTTTGCACTACAAAGGAAACTATAAGTAAGGTGAAAAGACAGCCGTCAGATTGGGAGAAAATAATAGCAAATGAAGAAACAGACAAAGGATTAATCTCAAAAATATACAAGCAACTCCTGAAGCTCAATTCCAGAAAAATAAATGACCCAATCAAAAAATGGGCCAAAGAACTAAACAGACATTTCTCCAAAGAAGACATACAGATGGCTAACAAACACATGAAAAGGTGCTCAACATCACTCATTATTAGAGAAATGCAAATCAAAACCACAATGAGGTACCATTACACGCCAGTCAGGATGGCTGCTATCCAAAAGACTACAAGCAATAAATGCTGGAGAGGGTGTGGAGAAAAGGGAACCCTCTTACACTGTTGGTGGGAATGCAAACTAGTACAGCCACTATGGAAAACAGTGTGGAGATTCCTTAAAAAACTGGAAATAGAACTGCCATATGACCCAGCAATCCCACTTTTGGGCATACACACTGAGGAAACCAGATCTGAAAGAGACACGTGCACCCCAATGTTCATTGCAGCACTGTTTATAATAGCCAGGACATGGAAGCAACCTAGATGCCCATCAGCAGATGAATGGATAAGGAAGCTGTGGTACATATACACCATGGAATATTACTCAGCTGTCAAAAAGAATTCATGTGAATCAGTCCTAATGAGATGGATGAAACTGGAGCCCATTATACAGAGTGAAGTAAGCCAGAAAGATAAAGAACATTACAGCATACTAACACATATATATGGAATTTAGAAAGATGGTAATGATAACCCTATATGCAAAACAGAAAAAGAGACACAGAAATACAGAACAGACTTTTGAACTCTGTGGGAGAATGTGAGGGTGGGATGTTTCAAAAGAACAGCATGTATACTATCTATGGTGAAACAGATCACCAGCCCAGGTGGGATGCATGAGACAAGTGCTCGGGCCTGGTGCACTGGGAAGACCCAGAGGAGTCGGGTGAAGAGGGAGGTGGGAGGGGGGATCGGGATGGGGAATAAGTGTAAATCTATGGCTGATTCATATCAATGTATGACAAAACCCACTGAAATGTTGTGAAGTAATTAGCCTCCAACTAATAAAAAAATTTAAAAAAATAAAAAAAAAAAAAGAAAGAAAGAAGAAGGATTTTAAAAGTAGCAACTGCTTCTTTTATCTGTTGCCTATGAAGAGTGACTAAAATATTGTGTTTACAAAGAGGGTCAGCGGTCCAGCTGCCTGATGGTGGTTTGTGCCTGTTGGCCAGGTTTTCAGAGGCAGAATAAAGTAGAAAACTGCATGTTTTTCTGCAAGCCTGGCTTTCTAATAACTTTCCATTTATAGTATCAGTAGTGTGGTAGCAAACTTAAAACTTGCTGGCTACAAAAGAGAAAATTTTCTGTGGTCTTAATTCAATAAAACAACACAGAAGACTGAAACTGATAAGAAGCAGAGAGGTTTTGCCAAATATTAATGAATTCTGGACCTGCCAGCATACTTATTTTTAAATGTCTAAGGCACATGTTCAAGATAAAATCATCTCCATAAGATATAGGTAAATTTACAAAGTGAAGACATCATTTTCATCATAGAAAATGAAGTGTCTTTACCATCGCCAAGGGCTTTTCACTCTGGCAATGCTGCCTGTTGGCTATTAAGTGTTTTGCAGAGCATCAGGCACATCACAGTCACTCGGTGCGTATTTCTGGGGCCTGCAGATCTTGCACTGTGTTAAAGGTCTTTCCTACCTTAAAATTCAGCTCTCATCCTGAACATGCCCATGGTGACTAAGGAGAATCAGGAATTCCATTCCCATTGTGCTCTTCCGCAATTCTGTCTATAAGGAACTATGTGTTTCTAAGAAACAGCCTCTCTTGCTGGATCCTTTCTCATCCTTGCCTTGGCAGGGTCTAGTGGGATGGATCATCTTTACATCAAGGCATCTCTCCTAAACCTACATCACTACAAATATAACTACTGAACTAAGGCTATCTTAAGAGTGAAATGTGTGTTCTAAGATGATTTTTCTTTCAAAAATCTCATTTATTTTTATTTTTGGCTGCATATGATCTTCTTTGCTGTGGTGTGTGGGCTTTCTCTAGTTGTAGTGAGCTGTGAGTACTCTCTAGTTGTGGTGCCTGGGATCTAGAGCGCTGGCGCAGTAGTTGTGGCACACAGGTTTAGGTTCCCCACAACATGTGGAATCCTCCTGGACTAAGGATCAAACTTGTGTCTCCTTCATTGGCAGGCAAACTGTTGCCCACTGGACCACCAGAGAAGGCCCACCTAAGATGATTTTAATCATAAAGTATGAAATTGACAATCATGAGGCACAACAACATTAACAATAATGGCTAACTTCTATTGAGCATGCTAGCTTCTACGTTATTATCAAATGCCTTCTTATGTATCAGAAACTCCAATCACTTTCCATACATTGAATAATTTAATCCCTACAACTATCAAGGATGTATACTGTCACCCTGCTTATTTAACTTATATGCAGAGTTCATCATGAGAAATGCTGGGCTAGATGAAGCACAAGCTGGAATCAAGATTGCAGGGAGAAATATCAATAACCTCAGATATGCAGATGACACCACCCTTATGGCAGACAGTGAAGAGGAACTAAAGAGCTCTTGATGAAAGTGAAAGAGGAGAGTGAAAAAGTTGGCTTAAAACTCAATATTCAAAAAATGAAGGTCATGGCAACCAGTACCACTATTTCATGGCAAATGAGAAATATAACTACTGAATATAACATGGGATGGGAAAACAAAGGAAACAGTGACAGACATTATTTTCTTGGGCTCCAAAATCACTGCAGATGGTGACTGCAGCCATGACATTAAAAGAGGCTTACTCCTTGGAAGAAAAGCTGTGAGCAACCTAGACAGCATATTAAAAAGCAGAGACATTACTTTGCTGACAAAGTCCATGTAGTCAAATCTATGGTTTTTCCAGTAGTCATGTATGGATGTGAGAGTTGGACTATAAAGAAAGCTGAGCGCCGAACAGTTGATGCTTTTGAACTGTGGTGCTGGAGAAGACTCTTGAGAGTCCCTTGGACTGCAAGGAGATCCAACCAGTCCATCCTAAAGGAAATCAATCCTGAATATTCATTGGAAGGACTGATGCTGAAGCTGAAACTCCAATATTTTGGCCACCTGATGCAAAGAACTGACTCATTGGAAAAGGCCCTGATGCTGGGAAAGATTGAAGGCAGGAGGAGAAGGGGATGACAAAGGATGAGATGGTTGGATGGCATCACCGACTCAATGGACATGAGTTTGAGCAAGCTCCAGGAGTTGGTGAGGAACAGGGAAGCCTGGCGTGGTGCAGTCCATGGGGCCGCAAAGAGTAGGACACGACTGAGCTTAACTGAACTCCTACAACAACTCTATGAGGAAGGCACTATTATTAAGTTCATTTTACCAACGAGAACAATAAGGCACAGAGAGGTTAAGTAAATTCCCCATGGTCACACAGCTAGCAAGTGGCAGAGAATAGAGATCTGAATCCTTCTCTCTGATTTCAAAGCCCCTGTACTTTCTTTCAGGATCTGGAAAGACTCTATTTCCCATGCCTCTCCTCCACCAGCTAAAAAAGGAAAAAGTCAGAAGCAATGTGCCACATCTGGAACTAATAAATAATGATTTCAAAATGCAAGGCATGTTACCTTGTCTGAATCCTGAATTATTTTAACATTCTCTGTACCAAAATTTTCACCATAAAGTTTAACAAGTCTCAGGGAAATCTCTGAGAGGCCGGTGAGCTTTGGCTCTTTATAGATGTACTCCTTTCCATCCTCTTCTTCAAAAAAAGACTATTATAAAGTTAAACATAAAATAATTTATAAACATTATGAGCAAATACAGCATTTAGAGAACATCTACTAAGTAATCAGAAATAATGTATTTGAAATAGATTTTAAATAATAGTACTAAAAGCCACATGCATATATTGTAGCTGAAATAAATGAGAACTTTCAAACTCACAGTCATATGAGCATATCATTGGCCTGAAGGTTTTTACACTCAATTTTTATCACTCGCATACTTACCTGATTTTTATTTGAAAACTTTCAGTACTAGGTATTAAATAAACATTTAATAAGCTTGACTGAAAATGAAACTGACGGAAACATTCAAATCTTATATGTTGTCCTCTGACCTAGTGGATTTAGATACGGAAACCAAAATGAATGTTACTCTGAGAAAAGTGTCACACCTGCTGTTGTGACAGGTGCTTTATCTAGACATAATCCTAGAACCAGTAACTGCTGCTATGGTAATCTAATAATTCAAAGGTGAATGTTTAAAAAGGAAAACAACTTGATGAACTAAAGTATACTTACTTGGCCATAAAAGGCAACTCTGAAGAAAGTGCCTAAAAGTCTTTTCTTTGTGTGCATAACCTCCAAAATTTTTGTGTAAGCTCCATGAAGAGTTCTATAAACTTGAGTAAGTTTCTGAAAATATGAGAATAAACAAATTAGCTTTATCTTTTGGTTAGTTATGATGAAATGTCTAAGATAAATGCATAAGGGGAAAAAAGCAATAGTATTTCCTTTCCAAAATGGTTTTGGTGGGGTCATTCGCACTCCCTTCTCCCATGGTCACAGTTAGAAAAAACGCCTTAACAACTTTAGGTGAGAGGGTAGAGCTTAAAATGGTCAAATAACACTGTAATTCTAAACATCATCATGCTTCATGTCATTCATATCTCAATGGTAGTATATACATTAAAAGTACTGTGTTATTGACTACTTTTTTCTTTATGTCTGAATTATTGTAACTGAAAGAGAAGCAAAATGCTTTACTTGAGCCCTAAGGTGGAAAGATGGGAATAAATGATCATGCAAACACTTTAGGAGAGGAAAGTAAAATTCAGACACAAAAATAACAGTAAAAGCCTGAGTGAGGAATGCTTTTATAACAAGTTCACAGACACTTCCAAAGAATATATTCTTCTACACACTCAGAAAAAGGGAATGCACTGTGCAGAGAACATTATCTAGAATGTGAAAAGACAACATACAGAACAGGAGAAAATGTTTGCAAATCACACATCTGATGTTTTCTTATCCAAAAATTATAAAGAACTCTCATAGCTCAACAACGAAATGACAAACAACTCAATTTAAAAGTGAGCAAAGGACTTGAATAGACATCTCTTCAGAGAATGTATAAAAATGGCCAACAGAGAAATGAAAAGCTGTTCAAAATCATTAGTCATTAAGGAAACAGAAATCAAAACCACAATGTGACACCACTTCACATTCACTAGGATGGCTATAATAAGAACCCCAAAACACAGGTGTTGATCAGATGTGCTGGTAGGAAGATAAAAGGGACAACAATTCAGTGGTTTCTCAAAAGTTAATAGAATTACTCTGTGACTCAGCAATTCTCCTCTTAGGTATTTATCCAAGATAAATGAAAACGTGCCCATACAGAAACTTATACATAACTGTTTACAACAGCACTGTTTGTAGTAGCCAAAATGTGGAAACAACCCAAATATACAAACAGATTTTGGCATAGCTATAGCATGGAATATCATTTAGCCATGAAAAAGGAATGAAGTTCTGATACAGGTTACAACTTGAATGAACCTCTAAATATTATGCTAAGTAAAAGAAGCCAGACACAAAAGGTCACATCTTGTATTCATCTTTATTATGACACATCCAGAATAGGCAAATCCATAGATGGAAAGCAGATTAGTGGTCACCAGTGGGGTGAGGGAGAGGGTGAAGAGTGATTCCTTGAAGGAGATGGAGTTTTTCCTGGGATGATAAAAATGTTTTGAAACTAGAGAGAGGTGGCTGGAGTATAATATTAAGAATGTGCCAAACATCACTAAACTGCAAACTAGAAAACGGTTCATTGTATGCTGGTGAATTTCATTTCAATACTAAAAGGGGAGCACGGAAGCAGATGTTCTTTCTTTCAAATTCCTTCCATACTATTTTCTGCAGTTGAAGTCAATTTGAGGGAAGTTTTCCTTCCTTTATGGCTGCTGTGGCTGACACTTTTCAGCCCATCCCATAAAGAACACTGAAAAATTACTTCATCTCATGCAGGATGCTTCAGAATCTATATAGACCCTTGCCTCTCTACAAGGAAATAGGAATAGTTCCCCAATAGAACATATTGTTTCCTTTAATGTGTAGGGAAGATATATTTTTCTTTTTTCCCTATTAGTCAATTGAGTAGCAAAATGTTCTCTGGGTTTCTAATAACCTGGTCTTCAACTTAAGAGTAAGAGAGTAGGTACTTTGGAACTTTTACAAAGGTTCTTGGGATGCAATGCTTTGACAGAGAGAGCAATGTCACTTCTTGTCTTGTCTCATAAGTTATTTTTTGTCATCTGTATGACATAGATTTACTTACTTAACTCTCACTTTTTAATATAATCACTTGAGCTGCACTATGATTTTTCAGGCATGTCCTGATATACACCAAAAGCAGGGCAAAGAGTAGAAAGACCCAGAACCCAGGAAGAAAAAGTGAGTTTGATAAGAGCCAATTTGGAGAAGAGATTAGAACACTACACATATGACATTAAATGTATTTTTTCACATTTGGACACTTCAACAATGAAAGACTACTTGCTACATATATTTAAGGATAAATTGCTTTGCTTTTAAAAATGGCTTGAGTCCTAAGTCACCCCTTACCAGCATAGCAGGGGTATAAAATTATGATATAGACTCAGATTCTTGAATATAAAAAATCTTGTTGAGTGCTGGTGGCAATAGCTATACTACTATTCTTTAGTAATTCCCCTTGATCAAAGATTTATGTGGCAGACAAAACTGTAAAAGCTCCTCATAAAGGGGTAATTCCTAGTAACTTATTATCTCTCCCATTGTCATCTGCTAGCACCTTTAGTCTCACCATCAAATTGCAAAGCATGGAATTACACCTATATCTTTTCCAAGACAATATGGAAATCCAGTAACTTTTTGTTTTTAGTGAGGACAACATGGATTATTCTCTACCATGAGTGAAGAAGGGGAGATTGCTAGTAAAAATGTTGTAGGAACAACTGGAATGATGTTAATTCCAATGCATATTTTAAACATTGCATCCTTAATTTCATTTGGAAAATTTAAATGAATATAAGGTAGGACTGTAATTTTAGGACTTTTCAGCTTTTTTTAAGGATATTAACTTAAGACCAAAATAAAATATATATAGGTGAATGATGCAAGCATATCAGTTACTTACCTCAAACTGTTGACGATTCTCATAAATTGTAATGATCAACTTAGAAATTTCAGAAATTACTTCATAACGCTCTGTGTTCCATAAGCCATCCACACAATGTTCTAGCAACTCCAGCAAAATGTCCTGCATTGAGGAAAAATGTAGTGAGGAATTAGAGATACTTTTAGAGCTCTGGGCAAATGTAGTTTGAACTATTTCAAATGAATAAAAAACAGAATGTACTAAATTTAAGGGAATGCACAGGAGTGTAGTTGTGTGACTATATTTTCTAAATGACATACTTGAAATATTTGATATTGAAACCACATTCTTAAAAGTATGAAATGAATATTGACAATAGTAAACTATTATTTACTTTGTTTTGCATATAATCAAGATGTTAACCATAGTTACAAATGGTAACATGTTGAGAAGTATTTTCCATACTGAGGATATTAAATGTCTAACAGGGTAAATTCCACTAAGCTTATAAATGTCCATGATTTTTGCTTCCTACTAAAATTATATTTACACACAGTTAATAGAGTCTTAAGGTAATTTCACAATTTTCAAGCTGCTGCATCAGTGACATCAGTATTCATTAAAATTATGTGATTTTGGTCAACAATGCTTCTTTCCTAACTATTGGTTCTAAAACTAGTGAGAATGATATAATATATCATATTGATATAATATAATACCTCAAGATAGAGATCTCTGACTTTGCTATAATAACAGCTTCTATAAAACAACCATCATCTCATGTTCTCGACAATGAAAAGATGATGCCAATTACTCATACTATCCATAAGTCTTAACAGTTTGTTTCTATCTTAAAGAGATGAATTTCAGACCTATAGAAGTGACTGCTACAATGGTTCTTAAAGTATCTCCTCTAGTCAATTCTGAATTCATCTTTTTTTCTAAACTAGCTGTTTCCCTTGCATTTCCTACCTAGCCAGGGGTCATATCCTATAGACTCTGAACTAGAAAACTAAAAGCAATTTTGACTTTACTCTTTGTTATAAGTTGAACTGTGTCCCTCACAAAGATAAGCTGAAGCCCTAACTCCCAGTGCCTCAGAATGTAACCTTATTTGGAAATAGGGTCACTGGTGATAATGATGAGTGAAGGTGATGTCATACTGGAGTGACTTACTGGAGTGATTAACTGGGTGAGCTTTACTCCAAAAGGACTGAGACAAACTGGGAGAACACCACGTGACTACAGAGGCAGTGACTGGAGTAATGTAGCTACGAGCCAAGGAAATCCAAGACCAACAGCTACCATCAGAGCGAGGAGGAGGCAAGGAAGGCTGCTACCCAGAGTCTCAGAGGGAACAGGGCCCTGGTGACACCTTGATTTCTAACCTCTGGACTCTAGAACTGAGAGACAATAAAGTTCTATTATTTTAAACCACCCAGCTTGTGTACGTTGTTATGGCAACTCTAGGAAACTAATACACTCCCAATCTTGACTCATCTTCTAATCAGTTCATTGCCAAGTTCTACCACTTTTACTTCCTAAAGATTTCTCAAATCTGACCCTTCCTCTCCATTTCTACACTCATTGCTAAGGTTCAAGATGTTATTATTGTTTTCTAACAGATCTTCCTGCCTCCACCCTTGGCACTTTCAAATCTATCCTCCACAAATCTGTCATAGGCTTTTGATTAAAATACAAACCAGACTACATCCCTCTTCCCTTAGAATCTCATGGCTCCCCATCATTTGCAGAACTAAGGACAAATTCCTTCACTTGGCACACAAGGTTTGCAGCAATCTGGCTGATATTTTATAAAATCATCATCAAGCTCAGCCTTCTACTTTATGCTCCTCCAGCAGTGATGAACTACTATTAGTTTCTCTGAAGCACCATGGTGTTGTATTAACTTTGTG
The DNA here is from genome assembly GCF_910594005.1 of Cervus elaphus. Classification (NCBI taxonomy): domain Eukaryota; kingdom Metazoa; phylum Chordata; class Mammalia; order Artiodactyla; family Cervidae; genus Cervus; species Cervus elaphus. The sequence continues at coordinate 41,769,360 of NC_057848.1, read as the reverse complement.
CGTTTGTCCATTCTGTACCCTCGTGTCCTTCAATCCCTTTCACTTAGTTAACCCTGTAAGAAAAGTTAGGGATCACTTCTTCCAGGATACTTCTCCTGACTAACACAGAGAAGTGAGACACCAGAGACCTATTTTTCCTACTATGATACTTCATTGGGTGGATATTTATCACTATACTTGCCCATTATATATGTATCTTACTTTACAAATAGGTTGTGACTCTTTAAGTGTAGGGACAATATATTATTTTGGCTTTCTCAGTCACTAGCAGAGTGGTAGTAAATAGTAGATGTTCACTAAATGTTGCTACTTGAATAATCTATATATTAACATTTAGTATTCGAAGTATCAACAGTGGAAAGGAGGAAATTTCCAAATCTTTGGGGAAATTTTTAAAAATCTATTACAAACTAGTAAAGTTTGTCCCAGGAATGTAAGGTTGGTTTACAATTAGGAAAAGCTCCAATGTAAACAGAATGAACCATGTAAACAGAATAAAAGAGGAAAAATGTGATCTCTAGCAATAGTTGCAGAAAAAGCATTTGAAGAATCTCAATACCCCTTTGTCATGTTAAAAAAGAATCCCCTCAAAACAGGGAATCAAAGAGACCTTTCTCAATCTGATAAAGAGCAGTTACTAAAAACCTACAGGCTGAACACTCCTCTCCTAAATTTGGGAACAAGTCAAAATACTGCTCTTACTATTTCTATTCAATGTTAAGCTGAAGGTGCTAGCCAGTATAATAAGGCAATATATAGAGAGAGAAGGCACAGAGATTAGCAAATTTTACTGTCTTTCTGTGCAGATGACATGACTGTGTATGTAGAAAACCCTAAGGAATATACAAACTACTAACTAGTAAGAGGATTTAGCAAGGTTGCAGATTATAAGATCAACACACAAAATCAGTGTATTTCTGTATACTAGCAACAACAAACTGAAAAACAAGATTAAAAAACCAACCACTACTATTTCCAGTAGCATCAGAACATCCATTATCTAACAAAACATCCAGGAAAGAACGTCTACTCTGAAAAAGCACAAAGTATTGCTGGGTAAAATTAAAGACAACCTAAACAAGAATTTGGCAATAAGGAATTCATGATCTGAGCCACATTCAGCTCCTGGTCTTGTTTTTGCTGGCTGTATAGAGCTTCTCCATCTTTGGCTGCAAAGAGTATAATCAATCTGATTTTGGTGTTGACCATCTGGTGATGTGCAAGTGTAGAGTCTTCTCTTGTGTTGTTGGACGAGGGTGTTTGCTATGATCAGTGCATTCGCTTGGCAAAACTCTATGAGCCTCTCCTGTGCTTCATTCTGTACTACAAGGTCAGACTTCCTTGTTACTCCAGGTGTTTATTGCCTTCCTACTTTTGCATTCCAGTCCCCTATTATGAAAAGGACATCTTTTTTGGGTGTTAGTGCTAAAAGGTCTTGTAGGTCTTCATAGAACTGTTCAACTTCAGCTTCTTCAGTGTTACTGGTCAGGACATAGATTTGGATTACTGTGACATTGAATGGTTTGCTTTGGAAACTAACAGAGACCATTCTATCGTTTTTGAGATTGCATCCAAGTATTGCATTTAAGACTCTTTTGTTTGATTAATCTCAAAAATATACAAGCAACTCCTGCAGCTCAATTCCAGAAAAATAAATGACCCAATCAAAAAATGGGCCAAAGAACTAAACAGACATTTCTCCAAGGAAGACATACAGATGGCTAACAAACACATGAAAAGATGCTCAACATCACTCATTATTAGAGAAATGCAAATCAAAACCACAATGAGGTACCATTACACGCCAGTCAGGATGGCTGCTATCCAAAAGGCTACAAGCAATAAATGCTGGAGAGGGTGTGGAGAAAAGGGAACCCTCTTACACTGTTGGTGGGAATGCAAACTAGTACAGCCGCTATGGAAAACAGTGTGGAGATTTCTTAAAAAACTGGAAATAGACCTGCCATATGACCCAGCAATCCCACTTCTGGGCATACACACTGAGGAAACCAGATCTGAAAGAGACACGTGCACCCCAATGTTCATCGCAGCACTGTTTATAGTAGCCAGGACATGGAAGCAACCTAGATGCCCATCAGCAGATGAATGGATAAGGAAGCTGTGGTACATATACACCATAGAATATTACTCAGCTGTTAAAAAGAATTCATTTGAACCAGTCCTAATGAGATGGGTGAAACTGGAGCCCCTTATACAGAGTGAAGTAAGCCAGAAAGATAAAGAACATTACAGCATACTAACACATATATATGGAATTTAGAAAGATGGTAACGATAACCCTATATGCAAAACAGAAAAAGAGACACAGAAATACAGAACAGACTTTTGAACTCTGTGGGAGAATGTGAGGGTGGGATATTTCAAAAGAACAGCATGTATACTATCTATGGTGAAACAGATCACCAGCCCAGGTGGGATGCATGAGACAAGTGCTCGGGCCTGGTGCACTGGGAAGACCCAGAGGAATCGGGTGGAGAGGGAGGTGGGAGGGGGGATCGGGATGGGGAATACGTGTAAATCTATGGCTGATTCATATCAATGTATGACAAAACCCACTGAAATGTTGTGAAGTAATTAGCCTCCAACTAATTAAAAAAAAAAAAAAAAAGACTCTTTTGTTGACTATGATGGCTACTCCATTTCTTCTAAGGGATTCTTGCCCATTGTAGTATATATAATGGTCATCTGAGTTAAAGTCACCCATTCCAGTCCATTTTAGTTTGCTGATTACTAAAATGTCAATGTTCACTCTTGCCATCTCCTGTTTGACCACTTCCAATTTGCCTTGGTTCATGGACCTAACATTCCAGGATCCTATGCAATATTGCTCTTTACAGCATCAGACCTTGCTTCTATCACCAGTCACATCCACAACTGGGTGTTGTTTTTTGCTTTGGCTCCATCACTTCATTCTGCATAATCCCTTATGATTATACAGTGGAAGTGAGAAATAGATTTAAGGGACTAGATCTGATAGACAGAAGCCTGATGAACTATGGATGAAGGTTTGTGACATTGTACAGGAGACAGGCATCAAGACCACCCCCAAGAAAAAGAAATGCAAAAAAGCAAAATGGCTGTCTGAGGAGGCTTACAAATAGCTGTAAGAAGAAGAGAAGTGAAAAGAAAAGGATAAAAGGAAACATATACCCATTTGAATGCAGAGTTCCAAAGAATAGCAAGGAGAGATAAGAAAGCCTTCCTCAGTGATCAGTGCAAAGAAATAGAGGAAAAGAATAGAATGGGAAAGACTAGAGATCTCTTCAAGAAAATTAGAGATACCAAGGGAACATTTCATGCAAAGATGGGCACAATAAAGGACAGAAACAGTATGGACCTAACAGAAGCAGAAGATATTAAGAAAAAGTGGCAAGAAGAACTACACACAGAAGAACTATACAAAAAAGATCTTCATGACCCAGATAAACACAATGGTGTCATCACTCACCTAGAGCCAGACATCCTGGAATGCAAAGTGGGCCTTAGGAAGCACCACTATGAACAAAGCTAGTGGAGGTGATGGAATTCCAGTTGAGCTATTTCAAATCCTGAAAGATGATGCTGTGAAAGTGCTGCACTCAATATGGCAGCAAATTTGGAAAACTCAGCAGTGGCCACAGGACTGGAAAAGGTCAGTTTTCATTCCAATCCCTAAGAAAGGCAATGCCAAAGAATGCTCAAACTACCACACAATTGTACTCATCTCACATGCTAGTAAAGAAATGCTCAAAATTTTCCAAACCAGGCTTCAACAGTATGTGAACTGTGAAGTTCCAGATGTTCAAGCTGGTTTTAGAAAAAGCAGAGGAATCAGAGATCAAGTTACTAACATCCGTTGGATCATCGAAGAAGCAAGAGAGTTCCAGAGAAACATCTATTTCTGCTTTATTGACTATGCCAAAGCTGTTGACTGTGTGGATCACAATAAACTGTGGAAAACTCTGAAAGAGATGGGAATAACAGACCATCTGACCTGCCTCCTGAGAAACCTGTATGCAGGTCAGGAAGCAACAGTTAGAAATGGACATGGAACAACAGACTGGTTCCAAATAGGAAAAGGAGTACGTCAAGGCTGTATATTGTCATCCTACTTATTTAACTTATATGTAGAGTACATTATGAGAAACGCTGGGCTGGAGGAAGCAATAGCTGGAATCAAGACTGCTAGGAGAAATATCAATAACCTCAGATATGCAGATGACACCACCCTTATGGCAGAAAATGAAAAAGAACTAAATAGCCTCTTGATGAAAGTGAAAAAGGACAGTGAAAAAGTTGGCTTAAAGCTCAACATTCAGAAAACTAAGATCATGGCATCTGGTCCCATCACCTCATGGGAAATAGATGGGGAGACAGTGGAAACAGTGTCAGACTTTATTTTTTTGGGCTCCAAAATCACTGCAGATGGTGACTGCAGCCATGAAATTAAAAGACACTTACTCCTTGGAAGGAAAGTTATGACCAACCTAGACAGCATATTAAAAAGCAGAGACATTACTTTGCCAACAAAGTTCCATCTAGTCAAGGCTATGGCTTTTCCAGTGGTCATGTATGGATGTGAGAGTTGGACTGTGAAGAAAGCTGATCGCCGAAAAATTGATGCTTTTGAATTGTGGTGTTGAAGAAGACTCTTGAGAGTCCCTTGGACTGCAAGGAGATCCAACCAATCCATCCTGAAGGAGATAAGTCCTGGGTGTTCATTGGAAGGACAGATGCTGAAGCTGAAACTCCAATACTTTGGCCACCTCATGCGAAGAGTTGACTCATTGGAAAAGACCCTGATGCTGGGAGGGATTGGGGGCAGGAGGAGAAGGGGACAACAGAGGATGAGATGGCTGGATGGCATCACTGACTTGATGGGCATGAGTTTGAGTAAACTCCGGGAGTTGGTGATGGACAGGGAGGCCTGGTGTGCTGCGATTCACGGGATCGCAAAGAGTCGGACATGACTGAGCGACTGAACTGAACTGAACTGAGAGAAATACAAATGAAATACACAGTGAGATACCACTTCATTTCTTATAATATGGTAAAAATATAAAAAGATTAGCAATAGCTATTGTTGGTGAGGAAGTGGAGCAGCTGAAACTCTCATCCATTGCTGGTGGGAATATAAAATGGTCCAACCACTTTGGAAAAACTGTGACAATTTCTTATAAGGTTAAATATAAAACTTTCTGAGGATCCAACAGGGTATATTTACTCAAGAAAAATGAAAGCATATGTACAAAAGGTCACAGATAAGAATGTTTAAAGCAGCCTTATTCATAATAGTCCCAAACTGGAAGCAATCCAAAATCCATCCACAGGAGAATGGATTTTAAAGTGTTATGTCAAGAGAATAGAATATTTAGCCATGAAAAAGAACTTCTGATTTACTCAACAACATGGATGTATCTCAAAAATTTTATATCAAGCAAAAGAAGGAAGAAACAAAAGGGAGATACTGACTGATTCCATTTTTATGACGCCAAAATACTGTTAAAACTAATCTACATCAGATATTGGGGCTGGGGAGACTGACTGGAAATGGGCACAGTGGAAATTTCTGGGGTAATGAACATGCTCTATTTCTTTTTTCTGGTGGTAATTTATATGGGTGTAGACAACTGTCAAAATTCATCAAGCTGTCCACTTAAGATGTGTGCATTTTACTGTATGTTAATTTTATCTTAAAGCTATCACAGATCAAAAATCAGAAATGCAGTTTAAAAAAATTAAATTATTATTGAGTCAACTCACCTACTTAAAGAAGCCACTAAATGAGCAACAATTTGTATTTTTCATTTCAATAAAACTTGTAAATCAGTGGCAGTTATTTTCCAATGGCTAGGGCATGAGAAAGAAGCCCTATTATGTAATCTGAAACATAAAATGACACTATGGAGAATATGATTCTATCTGTATACCTCAAATGAAAAGCACACATAAATTATTACTGTAGAAAACAAGAGTTCCAACAAATGTGTTTACACAGGTAACTGATTATAGTTCTTGAGTAATAAATATTACTACTTTCTTTTGGAGTACAAAAAAGGGTCAGGCTTAAGGCCACTTTTATGACTAAGCTGAAGCTGCTGTTTGGAAAAAAGGACATAACTTCAGCTGTGCTAATCCATTTATCTCCCATGAACTCCCTGGAATCTTCCTGCTTGTGAGCCCACACAAACTGGAGATCTTAGATGAAAATAATCTAATTCTAACTAAAAGTGAATTAGTCTAACTAAAGTGAATTAATTTACCCCAGGATTCACAGTCAAGCAATAAACTGGGATTAAAATTCAAGAATCCAGATTCTCGGTTATGATTAATTAATCCAGCAAACATGTTTTAAACATCGACTCTTCTAAGTTCTGGGAGTAAAAGCCAAGTTTACTATCCAGTTGGTCAGTGATAAAGCCTGACATTTATGTAGCACCTAATGATTTATAAAAAACCTTCATGTTTATTGTAAAGTGACCAGAATAGTATTATTGTCTTTATTTTATTATTTTTCACTTAAGAAGTATTTACTGATTTCATACTATGTGCTAATCATTTTGGGCTTCCCTGGTGGTGCAGCCATGAAATTAAAAGACGCTTACTCCTTGGAAGGAAAGTTATGACCAACCTAGATAGCATATTAAAAAGCAGAGACATTACTTTGCCAACAAAGGTTCATCTGGTCAAGGCTATGGTTTTTCCAGTGGTTATGTTTGGATGAGAGTTAGACTGTGAAGAAAGCTGAGCGCCAAAACATTGATGCTTTTGAACTATGGTATTGGAGAAGACTCTTGAGAGTCCCTTGGACTGCAAGGAGATCCAACCAGTCCATCCTGAAGGAGATAAGTCCTGGGTGTTCATTGGAAGGACTGGTGTTGAAGCTGAAACTCCAATACTTTGGCCACCTCATGCGAAGAGTTGACTCATTGGAAAAGACCCTGATGCTGGGAGGGATTGGGGGCAGGAGGAGAAGGGGACAACAGAGGATGAGATGGCTGGATGGCATCACTGACTTGATGGGCATGAGTTTGAGTAAATTCTGGGAGCTGGTGATGGACAGGGAGGCCTGGCGTGCTGCAATTCATGGGGTGGCAAAGAGTCGGACATGACTGAGCGACTGAACTGAACTGAACTGAACTGGTGGTGCAGACGCTGAAGAATCTGCCTGCAATGCAGGACACCCAGGTTTGGTCCCTGGGTGGGGAAGAGGCCCTGGAGAAGGAAATGGCAACCCACTCCAGCATTTTTGATGCTAGACGGGCTCCTACTGTTATAAATCTTTTTTCTTTTTAATTGGAGGATAATTGCTTTACAATGTTGTGTTCATTTCTGCCATACAACATGAGTCAGTCATTAAGTGTGTGTGTGTGTGTGTGTGTGTATACCCTCACTCGAGCCTCCCTCCCACCCCCAGATCTTATCCCTCTAGGTCATCACAAATCACCAGGTTGAGCTCCCTGTATTATACAGCAACTTACCACTAGCTATCTATTTTACATATGGTCATGTATATGTTTTAATGCTACTGTGTCCCTCACTGTGTCCATAAGTCTGCTCTCTACATCTGTGTCTCTATTTATATTGATGAGGAGAGAGACTCATAGAGAAGTAGTAGGTTAAAAAAAGAAGTAATAGGTAAAGCTTCTAGGCATAGATCATTTTAGCTAAATGAACCAGAGCTAGCTTGAGATTGCTTATATTTTAAAGCACAATTCATAGAGTACAAAGTGTGTCTCTATCACTTGAAACTGCTGCTTCTTATGTTTCTTAATATAACCTTGAAAAAATTCATTTCTATGGGTCTACACTCCAGTACACTTGCCTGGAAAATCCCATGGACGGAGGAGCCTGGTAGGCTACAGTCCATGGGGTCTCGAAGAGTCAGACATGACTGAGCGACTTCACTTTCACTTTTCACTTTCATGCATTGGAGAAGGAAATGGCAACCCACTCCAGTGTTCTTGCCTGGAGAGTCCCAGGGACGGGGGAGCCTGGTGGGCTGCTGTCTATGGGGTCGCACAGAGTCGGACATGACTGAAGTGACTTAGCAGCAGCAGCACAACCCCTTTAATCTTTCTCTTTTTGTTGTTTCTTTCTTTTTTTTTTTTTTTTTTGGTCTTCACATTCATTAATTGTGAATGTCACTGTGATTCAGTTCTTGGTTCTCTGGTCTTCACTTGCTATATTATCTCCCATTATCAGTGTGCTTTGCTTCTCACACAGCTATGACTTCCAGATGTGGCTCCGCAACCCTGATCTCTCTCCTTAGATTCAATTCTGAATGTCTAATGACTTGATGTAGTTTCCATTTCAATAACCTTCCACTGATACTTCAAATTCAATACTCATCAAAAATGGAATTCATCACCTCCCATATAAAATCGTCCATCCATCATTTTTCTATAAATATCCAAACCTGAAATCTCAGTGCTACTTTTGACTCTTCTCCTACATAGCCAGCAAGTCTTTCTCTTTTCCTCAGTGTTCCCTGAACCTGTCACAAGCTGGGTTTAGGCCTGGCTTCTTCACATTTGGACACTTAGGGCAACCCACATTCCAGCCTCTGCCCCCAGATGCCATCCATCGACCTCCAATACATTTCCCACATTACCACCAACTTAAACTTTCCTCCTCCTTGCTTACATCTTGTTATTATTCTGCTCAAAAATCTTTGACAGCAACTCAATATTCTAATCAATAAAGTCCAGACATTCAAAGTTTCTCAGAATCAGACCTCCACTATTACTCTTCCCTATGCGAACCAATGGCTTAGCCAAAATGATCCATTCACTCTGCCCCCTAAAATACACCTTACACTTTCCCACTTCTTAACTTTTAACCCTGCTATCCTCTGCTGCTGAAATGCCTTCGGGGCATCCTCATTCTTCAAACCTCTCTCTAATCCTAACTCTCCTCAGCCCAAAGTTATCTCTTACCTTTGATTCTGCACGGAACATACTGTCTGTATCATTCAAATGGCACTGCCTGTCTTCTCTCTATTTTGTGTAGGTGGGTAGTCTCTTTAGGTAGACATTAGAGGTCAGGGAATCAGCATATCTAATTATTTTATAGCTCTTCTATCACCAAGTCCAAAACGTTGCTCATAAGTCAGTGCTCAACAAATATTTATTGAGTGAGTGACAACTGCAGCTGTTTACTATCCATATGAAGCTCAGAGCAGAAATTTTACATCTTTAAAAGAGGAGAAGAAGCCCCCCCTCTACTTAGCTGTTACATTGTTAACTCTATTTTTTATGGAGATATCTCCAGAGTATTGTGACTGTGGTCTGGTTACTGGGAAGGTGATTGGACGATGATATATGGTATATTTCTAAAACTAGACAGTAAGAACTGTTGCAGAGATAGGGCTCCACATTCCAAAAAGGGACATCTGTTACCTGGGTAGTTTTAATCCTTATAGTTCATCAACCCTTAGTTACCTTTCAAATTAAGTTAGCTGTAATAATTTCTTAATGTAAATATATTTAAAGAAGTTACATTTATCTAACTGGCAATGTAGGCCCTGGAGTCTTACTTCACTATAATGGACATCCAACATTCCAGCATCCTCTTTCATTGCTCCTTCTTCATCAGTGTTGGGAGTAATATTTTTGAAGGCTGAACATCCATTACGGAATAATTCTGTGTGAATAAAAAGCAGTGAAGTAAATTTACTTTTTAAAAGTGTTTTGTAAATGAAAGACTTGCATTCATTAGTTATCCTTAAACATATACACATATTTTTGGTAAGTAACCTAGTCATAAGTGCAATTTTCAGTTACAAACCCCCCCCCCAATTTTAACAATTCTGTCTCTCTACTATACCTCCTACCAGTCTTTCCCCCAAACATGGAGCTCAAAGTACAAACAAATAAGTTTCATTCTCTGACTATGCCTCATCTGCAATGCCTACTATAGTAAATGTTTTCCTAATGCGATCTAAAAATTGTTATTAACACTTTGATCCTGTGTATGTTTATCATCTATGGCCTAAACAAAAAGGGCATGTACTTTTCAGGTAAACATTGATGAGCTTTTGCAGTCATCTCTAGTTCCTTGTTTTACTGGAGAATTGGAAAAGTGGCCTAGGACTTGTAAAGAGAGGCAAGAAATAAAATAGATGCCAGGGATGAAGCATCCTTGGATGGGGCACTGGAAGAACTAGAGCTTTTGGAGTTAGATAGACCCAGTTCTATCATTAACTGTGTGATTTTAGATATGTTTATCTCTCTAGGACTGAATCTGTAAAACAGATGGCAACTACTTATAAAAATTCAATGAAATGTAAAGTGTTTAGAACAGTGCCTAACATACAACAAGTATTCAATGAATTAGTTTTACCAAAGCTACCAACAAGTAAACTAGGTTTCTCGAGATAAAATTAAATAATTGCTAGCAGCTGGTATAGTAAGTGACTGCAGTTGGACTGTTGGGAGGTAAGTAGTGAGCCCCAGCTGAGAACTACTGCTGTAGGATTGCGGACCAGACTGTTAGCATCAAACACGAGTCTGGGGATAGAAGCCCACATGGTTGTTCTACAGATTTTGCACTTAGGAACACATCCAGACACTCTTGCTGTGGTTGCATTTACCCCTATATAAGTGGGTTGTCACTTAAAAGGAAAATTCAGTCTCTTTATAACAGAATCTGCTAGTCAGTAGAAAATCACTGGTCGCAAAGGGGACAAACAGCTTTTGCCATCTACTGTTCTACAATCTAATAGTGATGCTTAGAAATGATGATGTTCTCATGACTAAATATTTGGTAAGCTTCCTGGTGTTAGAGGCTGGGGAAGGAAGAAGGAAGGTTTAAGAAAGCCAAACTTCATACTGAGATTTCTCAGCATTCTGATCATGTATCATGTCTTGGTCTATGGGAGACTCACTGAGTAGAAGTGCATTGAGAGAACTTTTTGAAATTTAGAAGAAAATATCCCACTCTGTTACCTTTATAAAGTGAAGAGTTAGGCAGTTAAAGATAAGGGCCCAAAACTTGAGAACAGATAAAGAATATAGTCCTTAACAAAGAAAAGATCAACCTCCTGAGGGCCTCAGGCAGCTACATCCATGACTGGGGGAAAAATTCTGTCTACTCTGAGGTTAATTTATTCTAAAAGATTCCCACATCCAGGGTTTCTTGAGAAGCCCGGGATTTAGGAAAGGACAAAATGGGGCCAAAGTATCTTGGGAAAGAGTCTTTCGGTGTGTATCTCAAGTAGAGGGAGGGTAAATTATGGTCCCTCTCAGAAACAAACAGGTTAAGAGTTACTGCAATCCACTCTTCTTGCTAAATGCATTATCTTGATTCCTATGCCTGATGATGCATATCCAATTAGAGATCATCTTCTCTCTCTGTGTGTGTGTGTGTATATATATATATATCCCTTGTGGCTTCCCTTGTGGCTCAGCTGGTAAAGAATCTGCCTGCTATGCAAGAGACCTGGGTTCGATCCCAACACGTACACACACATATTCATATATATACATATATCCTTGTTTGTCTAAGTTATCAACACCCACCAAACTATCCAATGATAAGAGGACTCTTTTTTGTGGGTCTTCAAAATGCTTGGGGAAAACTTTGATTCCCTTTAGTCTTGTTTCATTTAGTCTTGTTTCAGATGAAACAAGTTACTAAATCTAGGCCAGTGTATATGTGTTTGAGGGCTCTTCTGTAGCCCTGTGTAGCTTTATATCACCTGGTCTTAAAGGGTCTGCTTTAAATCTTTCTGGTATGTGACCTGGATTCCTGATTCTGCCCTTCAGAGCTGTGGCTTCTGTTTTCCTGATGTTATCCTAGGGCAAGCAAGATGCAAACTGTCCAAGTAGACCACTACCTTGAGCACGAATGGTCCCGTGAACAAAGTGGAGCAGAGTCTGGAGGGTGGGAAAGCTACCCTTGCTAAAATAAGACTGCTAGTTAGAAGAGGATTAGGAGATAAGAGCCTCAAGTGGAGGGCACAAAGGGAAAAGGCTGTAACTGGGAAGGAACTGAGGAAAGGAAAAGCTATGCAGAACTGAAGCTGTCAGATCCCGGGTATAAAGACTTGGGCAAGGGACCAACATTACCCTATAAGGCATGAAAAGAACAGACTCTATGGGAAAGGAAATTCCTTTTCCTGGGGTGATGGAGGAGCTCTGCAGGCCTGAAGCTTTGCTGAATCTCGGATGCTCTGTGGTGGTGGAAGAATGCACACTTGATTCTTGTCTACCCTGGGGGCAAACAGCTGTGCACTGTCTCAGGAAGAGAAGGGGAAGAGGCACATGAGTCTAGTCTCTGGAGAATGACACCTAGAACATGTTGAGGTTTGCAGAGAAAGTAGAAGTAAGGACATTTAGATCTGTTTTTTCATTATGTATTTTTGGGAGTGGGAGTAACTAACACCCCATGTCACCGCTTAGAAGTAACCTAGAAAAAGGACAGAAACTGAGATCCTTAAGATCTCTGATACAAAGAGCAAGAGCTCTGGCTGAAAGAAGTATGAGGGTGGGGGTGAGGCAGGGAGCACTGTACCTCTCTCCCCACTTTCCCTTTCAGTTCAGTGCCTGAAGCATGACAAACAGGATCTAGAAATGGCCCCTCTCTGGTGTTCTGTGGTGACTTCAGGATGCCCGGGGACCAAGTCTTTGCTCACTCAAGAAAGCACTCAATGGGACAAACTATTTTTTTTTCTTAAAAACTCTAAACAGGAGAACATCTGTCTCCAATGTGTCAGCTGTAGCATTTCATTCCATCTTGATGAAAAAGAAAGCTTTATGATGACTTCAAGAGAAATGGCATAGAACTTTGAGAAAACTGAAAAATTTTGGCAATTGATATGTCAGAGATTTTGTCTTAATCATAAAAGGATATTTGATAGAAAGCAAAGGGTTCTACAACTGCTCTATTGTTTTTGATAAATAAGTTTGTCTTAAGTATAAATGGAAAATTTTCTTTCAGTCCTGCACTCAAATGTATGTTTATTTACTCTGAATATCCAGGTCTTACCTAGGTTATGGATTTCTCAGACTGGAAGACAGGGTAACAGATTAAGAGTTTAACTTGTTTTAACATTAGTGGTTTCAGTTCAGTTCAGTTCAGTCGCTCAGCCGTGTCTGACTCTTTGCGACCCCATGGACTGCAACACACCTGGCCTCCCTGTCCATCACCAACACCCGGAGCTTACTTAGACTCATGTCCATTGAGTCGGTGATGCCATTCAACCATCTCATTCTCTGTCCTCCCCTTCTCCTCCCACCCTCAATCTTTCCCAGCATCAGGGTCTTTTCCAATGAGTCAGTTCTTTGCATCAGGTGGCCAAAGTATTGGAGTTTCAGCTTCAGCATCAGTCCTTCTAATGAATATTCAGGACTGATTTCCTTTTGGATGAACTGGTTGGATCTCCTTGCTGTCCAAGACTCAAGAGTCTTCTCCATCACCACAGTTTAAAAGCATCAATTTTTTGGCGCTCAGCTTTCTTTATAGTCCAGTTCTCACACCCATACATGGCTACTGGAAAAACTGAAGCTTTGACTAGAAGGACCTTTGTTGGCAAAGCAATGTCTCTGCTTTTTAATATGCTGTCTAGGTTGGTCATAGCATTTCTTCCAAAGAGCCAGCAAGTGTCTTTTAATTTCATGGCTGCAGTCACCATCTGCAGTGATTTTGAATCCCCAAAAAATAAAGTCTGTCACTGTTTCCACTGTTTTCCCATCTATTTGCCATTAAGTAATGTGACCAGATGCCATGATCTTAGTTTTCTGAATATTGAGTTTTAAGCCAACTTTTTCACTCTCTTTCATTTTCATCAAGAGGCTCTTTAGTTCTTCTTCACTTTCTGCCATAAGGGTGGTGTCATCTGCCTATCTGAGGTTATTGATAATTCTCCCGGCAATCTTGATTGCAGCTTGTGCTTCATCCAGTCCAGCATTTCACATGATGTACTCTGTATATAAGTTAAATAAGCAGGGTGACAATATACAGCCTTGATGTACTCCTTTTCCTATTTGAAACCTATCTGTTGCTCCGTGTCCAGTTCTAACTGTTCCTTCTTGATCTGCATACAGATTTCTCAGGAGGCACGTCAGGTGGTCTGGTATTCCCATCTCTTTCTGAATTTTCCACAGTTTATTGTGATCCACACAGTCAAAGGCTTTGGCATAGTCAATAAAGCAGAAATAGATGTTCTTCTGGAACTCTCTTGCTTTTTCAATGATCCAACAGGTGTTGGCAATTTGATTTCTGGTTCCTCTGCCTTTTCTAAATCCAGCTGGAACATCTGGAAGTTCATAGTTCACATACTGTTGAAGCCTGGCTTAGAGAATTTTGAGCATTACTTTAATAGTGTGTGAGATGAGTGCAACTGTGCGGTAGTTTGAGCATTCTTTGGGATTGCCCTTCTTTGGGATTGGAATGAAAATCGAATTTTTCCAGTCCTGTGGCCACTGCTGAGTCTTCCAAATTTTCTGGCATATTGAGTGCAGCACTGTCACAGCATCATCTTTTAGGATCTGAAATAGCTCAACTGGAATTCCATCTCCTCCACTAGCTCTGTTTGTAGTGGTGCTTCCTAAGGCCCACTTGACTTCACATTCCAGGATGTCTGGCTCTAGGTGAGTGATCACACCATCGTGGTCATCTGGGTCGTGAAGATCCCTTTTGTACAGTTCCTGTGTGTATTCTTGCCACCTCTTCTTAATATTTTCTGCTTCTGTTACATCCATACCGTTTCTGTCCTTTATTGTGCCCATCTTTGCATGAAATGTTCCCTTGGTATCTCTAATTTTCTTGAAGAGATCTCTAGTCTTTCCATTCTGTTGTTTTCCTCTATTTCTTTGCACTGATCACTGAGGAAGGCTTTCTTATCTCTCCTTGCTATTCTTTGGAACTCTGCATTCAAATGGGTATATCTTTCCTTTTCTCCTTTGCCTTTCATTCCTCTTCTCTTCACAACTGTTTGTAAGGCCTCCTCAGACAACCATTAGTGTTTACCTTGTCATAACTATCACACTTTAATCATGAAATTAGCAAAATCAGGTGTTTCAGATCATTGGAATGATTGAGGCTAAGGGAGGGAAACTCTAAGGATTTTACTAATGCCACCATTTCAGAATAAGACTTTCTAGTTTAAGTGAGTAGAATTTTCCAGGCTTAAAAATAGATTGCACCTATAAATAAATATGTAAACTTCTCCTAAATTTAACATTACTTTTTGTTAAGATGCAAAATAGCATTTTTTTTCCTACTCAGAGAAGGGCTTTTTGATTTCTACGAAGGATAAATTCTAAAAAAAAAAACCTTGAAAGTACTGTGAAATAAATATTTAAATGATTAGTTTAAAAGCACTGTTTCACTTATTGAAATATGTCACATTGTTTGGTGTTCAGGCTATCTGCCTCAAGCCAGTGTCCAAAAAAATCTCACAGCAATATTTATGTATTTTAGTTGCTCTTTTCTCCAATCCTATAGTTATAATTCTAAAAGCTTAAGTACTGATAATGGAGATAAATAATTCACGATTTTTGCTTAGTTTTAAGGTCTTTGCACTTGTGAAAAAATTCTGAGGAAATACTTTATTATATTTAACTATTTTCCGTATCTAACAGGTATAGGTTTATACTTAGTAGACATAAAACTCATTTCAAATTTCTAATAACTGAAAAGATGACATAATATTAACCTTATATATCTGAAAGACACACCTAAAACTTTATTAGGTACTGTGTTTAGTGTTCTCATATTTGTTAGTTTATTTGTAACTGCAGGTGTGCAATTTCAACATTTGTTTTTATGGCAATTTCACAGGTATACCAGTGATGTAGGGGAAAAAAAAAAAAACCTCAAATGAGGCCTGCTTTTGATAATTAATCTACTTCTCCATTTTAAAACCACATATGAACTAAAAAGAAAATACTAGAGGATACCAATTTCAAACACATGATTGTTCAAAAGAAATTTAGTACCAAACAGAAAGTATTAAATTTAAATACAAGTAAAATGAATCATTTTAGTCATGCTATTTTGTTTGGGAAAATATATATACCTAACTGTAGAAATTCTGTAATTAAAAAATAAAACAAGGTAGTTTTCTCGTAGTCAAAACCACAGTAATGTGACTCCCACAAGATGGTTTCATTTTGCAGTAATGTTACTCATTTGACTGCCTTCAAGGAAATACTGGGTTGGCCAAAAAGTTCTTTCAGGGTTTTCCATATGATATTACAAAAAACCCAAATGAAGCTTTTGGCCAACCCAATAACTTGGCAATTATGATAGACAGTGGGAGGTTTCTTTGCAGTGCCCAATGTCAGTCAATTTTTTTTAACTTTTTATTTTGTATTGGAGTAGAGTTGAATAGCAATGTTGTGACAGTTTCAGGTGGACAGCAAAGGGCTCAGCCATACACATATGTGCATCTATTCTCCTAACTCAACTCTTTTACTATTTAAGTAGTTGTTACAGTAGTCAACAATACTAATTTTGGAAAGAGAAGCTTTCAGGCAGATTCCTGAATTAGACATGCTGAATCCTGAGTCCTTTAAGACCATGATTCCATTTGTGGCCCCCTCTCACCCCTGCAACCAGCCCCAGCTCTATTGAGACATAATTGATATTGAACACTGTGTAAGTTTAAGGTGTATATCTTGATTGGATACATGTATATATTGCAAAATGATTACCACATTAGAGTTCATAACCACATGTAATTACCATTTTGGACAGAGTGAAAATATTTAAGATCTACTTTCTTAGCAACTTTCACATATATAACACAATCTTGTTCACTATAATCACTACATACATTAGATATCCAGAACATATTCATCTTGTAAGTAGAAATGTGTACCCTTTGACCAAAATCACCCTATTTTTGCCGTCCCTCTGGCTACCACCATTCTACTTTCTGCGGCTACCAAGTTTGTAGCCACACATCAGTGTGGCTGATTCCACATATCAGTGAGATCATACGATATTTGTCTTTCTCGAACTTACTTCACTTAGCATGATATACTCAAGGACCAGCTGTGTTGTCACAAATGGTAGGATTTCCTTCTTTTTTTTTTTGGATTTCCTTCTTTCCACTGACTTCATGTGCCTTGTCTTCTTCATCCATTCATATGGATCCATTTCTTGTTTCCGTAATACTAATTAGCATCCTTTCATTTCAAGTTAAAGAACTTTTCTCAGCATTTCTTGGCAGGTCTAGTGGTGATGGGCTCCCTCAGCTTTTGTTTGCCTGGAAAAGTGCTCATCTGTCCATTTCTGAAGGACAACTTTGCTGAATGGAGTATTCTTGGTTGGCAGTTATTCTTTTCTTTCAGAACTTGAAAAATATCATTCTACCCTCTATTAAAAATTAGCCTTTAAGGTTTCTGTTGATAGCATCCCTTAGATCATATAGGCTTTCTTCACTCTTTCTCATTTTTCTTCTTTCTCCTCTGACTCAATAATTTCAAAATATTTAAGATCTACTTTCTTAGCAACTTTCAAGTATATAACACAATCTTTTTCACTATAATCACTATATACATTAGATATCCTGAACATATTCATCTGGTAAGTAGAAATGTGTACCCTTTGACCAAAATTTAATTCAGACTATTTCTTCTGCTTGATCCATTCTCTTTTTAATACCCTCTATTTCAGTTTTAACTTCATTCATTGTTTTCACAAGCACCAGAAAATGTTTGGTTCTTTTTTTTGAGATTTCCATCTCTGTTTAACTCCTCATTTTGTCTGTGTATTATTTTCCTGATTTACTAAATTTTCTGTTTTATTGTAGCTCATTGAGCTTCCTTAGAAAAGCTATTTTGAATTCTTTATTGGATAAATTGCAGATCTCTATGTCTTCCTTACTACAAGATTATTGTGATCCTTTGGTAGTGTCATAGTTCCTTCATTTTTCATGTTCCTTGAAATTTTGCATTTCTATCTTCACATTTGAAATAGCAGCCACTTTAAACCAATTTTACTGACTGATATTGGGTGAGAAATACTTTCCATCTGTCCTGCTAGGGATTCTGAGGCTTTCACAGACCTTCTATGGATACACCTGCTCTGTGATTCTGGCTCCCACATGTGACAGAATTCATGAGCACATATGTTTTTTCTCCATCATGTAACATACCAGGGCATGTGCTAACAGCCTCCCATTTGATTTCCCAAGGGGGGTGCTACTTGTGGTCTCTCCCTGGCCCACAAACTCAGGCTGGCTTTCTGCACATGCTCAGTATCCATCTGCCAGAGCTGGCTCTCACTGCCCTCAGCAGCAAGCACAGAGATCCAGCTACAGGATGGTGGAGAGTGTGGCTGAGGCACATGGAGCACCAGGGGTGCCTGTGGGCCAGTGGGGGATCCACAGGCTAAATATCTCTAGGGATTTGTTGGCAGCCTTTTTCATTGAGTCTATGATGCGGTTAGTAGGGTCTATTTGCATTAATGCCCTCTAAGAATCCTATCTGCTGCTCTCTCAGCCTCTTCCTGCCTCCGTCATTCAGCTCACAACTCAGTACTCTGGATGGAGCAAGAGAGAAATGGGCCTCTTTGGGAGCATCCTGTGCTGCTGGGAAACACAGTACCCTTTCATATGCTCTCCCTTTTCCCTGCATTAGGAATCAGGGTGAGAAAGTCTCTCTTGGCACTGAGCTGTGCCACCTTGTGGAAAAGGTGACATGAATACATCAAACTATTCCTCTCACCCTCTTCAATGCATTCAAACTTGTATAATTTCTGCTCCAATAGCATGCTGGGACTTCTGCACGGGACTTCTGGACTTCCCCCAAGGCTTTCTCATCTATGGGTGATTATCTAAAACAAGTGTCCTCCAGGAGATCCTAGACTGCAGCTGAGTGGGGCTGGAGCCAGCTCATAGGCCACTGCAAGGTCCACGGACAGGACACAGGTCTGTCTGCCCATTACCTGATACATGGGTGGGTAACATTCCTCCCAGGTCCCTTGGTATGTGGGGCTGGATCCCACAGCTCCCACAAAGGCACTTCATCCATGTATGGATGCCAAATTGTTCTTGAGGTGGGGATATAAACAAACGACATCTTATAGGGCCATCTAGCTGATGTGTGAACTCCCTTTTTTGTCTTTTTAGCATTTTTAAAAATATATTTCTTTCTTTATTTGCCTGCACTGGGTCTTAGTTGTAGCAGGTGAGACTTTTAGTTGTGGCATGCAGGATCTGATTCCCTGACCAGGGATAGAACATGAGCCCTGCACTGGGAGTGCAGGGAAGTCCTCGCAATTGCCTTTTAATACCAAGATACTCTTATACTAAAATGGCTGTAGAGATATAATTCATGGACAGTTGTTGGTAAAGTTGGGGCAGACAGGGGAAAATCAGTGATGTATGTTATCCAGAGCTTCCCATAAGCCGAGAAGAATTTAATCTGTGGCAGTCTTCCAGGGAGACAGTCTTGGAAAATAAACATTGAGCATCAGGGCTGGCCCTGTACTGTTTAACTTATTCTTGTACTCTTAATGAAAGCAGAAGGCAAATGAACAATCCAGTTTTCTTTTAGAACAACTTCTGTTCAACAGTGAGTGAGATGAAAGATGAGCATATTTTTCAGAGCTCAATCATATCCCATTCATAGCTGCAAGCTACAAAGATAAAACTCCTTGGGCTAACTGAAGTTCTCCCCATCCCTAAGAATAGAAATATCTCACTTTTTTGATGAAGAAACTCTGCAACCAAAGCGGCTATGTGGCCATAACATATTGCTGCCTGAAAAAGGAGACAAAGAGGGAACCGTGAGATTGTGCTCCAAGGGTCTGGGAGGGCTTGTGTTTAGAACAAAGTCATAACTAGTCACCTCTGAAAAATCTCCATTTTTTATATGAATCTTGGCCATGCTATCAAGCTAGGTTTTCCTGAGCTCTGGGGTACTTGCGTAGGACTTGGCTAAGCTATACTGGAGATCAATTAGCATTTCGGGGTCCTTCTCATGCTCCTTCATTTGAGCTGTGGCCATAAGAACAGTTCGGATTCTCTTGGTCAAGTCTTTGACTTCTGAGGGAAAAGCAATTGCCCAATATCAAAACAAACAAAAAAGACGTATTTATCAATATGGTCTAAGCCTAAGCAGCCCATCTTGGGAATAACATAGAACTTTTACCCCTTGTCAAAGATCTCGGTATTTGGTTCTTGGTTCTTGGCAGGTGGGCATGCCTAAAGAGTTTTAAATTAATTCTTTAAAAAAATATTGTACTATCTCAGGCTTCAAAGGCACTGAGTTTGATGGCAGTATATTCCTAACACATAAAAGCACGAACTCTGGAGCCAGACTACCTGGTTTGGACCCCACCTCCTCTGCTGTCCATTTGATTGCCATGAAGGTAATCCATATTAGCCTTTATTGTTTAATTTTAGTTACAATAGTAACTAAAAATTGATATCTTACTATGTACCAAGCAGTGGCCTGGGCACTTTACATGTTTTAAACTTTATAACAACATTATGAAATAAGTACTATTATAATTCATTTTACCCATTGGAAAACCAATGTACACAGCAGTTATGTAGTTTGGCCAAAGTTGTAAAGTTGGTAAGTGGTAGAGACAGGACTGTCACTCAGGCAGTTGGGCTATAGAGTTCATGACCTTAGTCAGTCTTCCATCTAACAACTGCCATATGCCTTAATGTGAAAACCATACTGTAGACATTTCCAATTATGCAAATAAGAGTTTATGAATCACAGAACACTTGAAGAGTTTAAAGAGATCATTACTTTCTCTTAAAGCATTGCTTTTGTCCTCAAAAGCACAAAGTTAGAGTTTCCTCTTTATCAGTCCTATGGCTTCCTATTCACTCCATCAGAGTAATCACAATTGTATGTAGGGTTCTGAGAAGAGGAGTAGGGACAGGTACAGGCCTTAGGGAGCTTTTTAATGTGAATACCACCAAAGGTGGAGAAAATTATATTCAAAAGTGTCTTCTTTAAAGATGACTTTTAAAAATGATTATCCATATGTGTGTGTGCGTGTGTGTGTGTGTGTGTGTGTGTGTGTGTGTGTATATATATATAAAGTCTTTTCTTATACATTAGTAGAGATTTCATTTACTGGGAGAAAGCTATACCTTTGTTGTAATAGAGTTTATTGGTAATGATTGCCCTACCAGAATAAAACTGTTATCTCACAAGTGAGTCATGAAAAAGATTTCCTATCAAGGAGGTCTAAAACAGACCCCATTTACTTTGAAAAAGTTGATAGTCTAATTTTTATTCAACATGGAATTAAGGATGGTAAAAAAAAAACTAGGAAAATAAACTCTTAGGGTATGAGTAAAAGATGCTAAATGACAGAGGCTATTTCTGTGCTCTTGGGATTAGTTGGAGCATATACTGATTTCTTAGGGAACCAGTAGAACTGGCTGAAAAGCAAACTTTCCCAGCCCGAGAATGGCTGGTACTATTCAGTGTTGTTCTTGTGTGTGTGTGTTTTGTTGTTGTTGTTGTTGTTTTTTCAGTCTAAGGAACATTCCTATGGGAATATATTTTGGTACAAAGATTCAACATGTCCCAAACATCAAGTATGCTGTGACTGTGAACTTTTTTTTCCAGATTTTACACAAATTGTCAAATTATGCTGGAAGATGACCTTTCCCAAGAATGGGGATGATTCCTCTGGGAGGAAACGTTCTCTATTGGCAAAGGAATCTTCTTCCCTTGTACACATATGTCACTGAAGAACAGAACCCACTCTCCATGTAACAAAACAACAAATGAACTTTTACAACGTTTTAGGTTTTAAGTATATGGGTAGGAAAGACTAATGGTATTCAGGGTCGTGGGTTTGACCTCAGCCAACTGTTGCGTAAGAATGACAGCCTTGGACGTGGGTTTGCCAATAAGTATCTCTGGCAGGCCCCAGTTAACAGATGATTCTTTAAGCTCAGAAAATCATCAAGTAATGAATCCCTTCTGTGCCATTCCTCATCTGCTGGCAAAGGATCAGGCAACTGTTGCTGCTGCTGCTGCTGCTGCTAAGTCACTTCAGTCGTGTCCGACTCTGTGCGACCCCATAGACGGCAGCCCTCCAGGCTCCTCCATCCCTGGGATTCTCCAGGCAAGAACACTGGAGTGGGTTGCCATTTCCTTCTCCAATGCATGAAAGTGAAAAGTGACAGTGAAGTCGCTCAGTCGTGTCTGACTCTTCATGGCCCCATGGACTGCAGCCTACCAGGCTCCTCCGTCCATGGGATTTTCCAGGCAAGAGTACTGGAGTGGGTTGCCATTGCCTTCTCCGCGGGCAGCTGTTAGCTACTCTAGTAAGTGAAGTTTTGTGAAATTTCCAACTCAGTGCTTAATTAGCCAATCTTATAAATGGTAACAACAGTTGAGAAAAAAAAAAAACCCATTTCTTTTCTAAGTAAGTTTAAATATCAAGCCCAGAAAAAAATTCAAATCATATCATAATTATGTATACACAGTATAGTCATTTCATTCACCCATTCAACTAATACTGAATATTTACTGTGTACCTGGCAGTGTTCTAGGTGCTAGAGGTACAGGGATGTACTAGACAAAGCCTTGACTCGTAAAGCTCACATTCTATACACTTGATACTATATAAAAGTTGTGAATCCAGTGCAGAGTTTACCTTGAGAAGTGAAACTCCCCTGACAGTGAACATGGTTCTAATTTTTCACTTAAAGTGAGAACATGCCTTCATAGGTCTGTCACTGTTTGCAAAGTTATTGATAATGAATAAAGACTCCTGAAATCTTGATCCTCCACTTAGTGCTACATCTGCTATCAGTTGGCTTACAGCAATTATTATCTGTGGAGAGAAGAAATGTCTTTTTTTCAATGTCATTTTTCAAATGTCTTTTGAATACATGCTGCTTGTTTTCATCAATGTACAAACCCATAAGCACTCATACAAAATGCTTTTTTTTTCTTCTTCTTTTTTCTTTTCTTCTTCTTTTCTTCTTTCTTCTTCTTTTCTTTCTTTTCTTTTTTCTTCTATTGATGATTCATGTCAATGTATGACAAAACCCACTGAAAAATAAATAAATAAATAAATAAAAGAAGAAGAAGAAGAAATGCTTCTTTTAAAGATTTTACAGAGTTCATCAAAATCTATTTTCTTCCTACATGAGTGGTTTAAATTCTTCTATTGAAACAGCAACTTTAGGGACTTGCTTGGGGGCTCAGTGGTAAAGAATCTGCCTGCCAATGCAGGAGACATGGGTTCAATCCCTGTCCCCAGAAGATCCCACATGCCACAAATCAAGTAAATCTGTGCCACAACTATTGAGCCTGCACTCTAAAGCCCATAAGCTACAACTACTGAGCCCACATGCCACGGCTACTGAAGCCTGAGTATCCTAGAGCCCATGCTCTGCAACAAGAGAAGCCAATGCAATGAGAAGCTGGCACAACAATGAAGAATAGCCCCTGCTTGCCACAACTAGAGAAAGCCTGCACAGCAATGAAGAACCCAGCACAGGCAAAAATAAAGAAAAAACATTTTTAAAAAGCTAACGACATAGCAAACAAAGCAACTGACAAAGAATTAATCTCAAAAATATACAAGCAGCTCCTGCAGCTCAATTCCAGAAAAATAAACGACCCAATCAGAAAATGGACCAAAGAACTAAACAGACATTTCTCCAAAGAAGACATACAGATGGCTAACAAACACATGAAAAGATGTTCAACATCACTCATTATCAGAGAAATGCAAATCAAAACCACAATGAGGTACCATCTCACACCAGTCAGAATGGCTGCTATCCAAAAGTCTACAAGCAATAAATGCTGGAGAGGGTGTGGAGAAAAGGGAACCTTCTTACACTGTTGGTGGGAATGCAAACTAGTACAGCCACATGGAGAACAGTGTGGAGATTCCTTAAAAGACTGGAAATAGAACTGCCATATGACCCAGCAATCCCACTGCTGGGAATACACACTGAGGAAACCAGATCAGAAAGAGACATGTGTACCCCAATGTTCATTGCAGCACTGTTTATAATAGCCAGGACATGGAAGCAACCTAGATGTCCATTGGCAGACAAATGGGTAAGAAAGCTGTGGTATGTATACACAATGGAATATTACTCAGCTATTAAAAAGAATGCATTTGAATCGGTTCTAATGAGGTGGAAGAAACTGGAGCCTATTATACAGAGTGAAATAAGTCAGAAAGAAAAACACCAATACATTATACTACTGCATATATATGGAATTTAGAAAGATGATAATGATGACCCTATATGCAAGACAGCAAAAGAGACACAGATGCAAAGAACAGTCTTTTGGACTCTGTGGGAGAAGGCGAGGGTGGGATGTTTTGAGAGAATAGCACTGAAACATATATATTATCATACGTGAAACAGATTGCCAGTCCAGGTTTGATGCATGAGATAGGGTGTTCAGGGCTGGTGCCCTTGGATGACCCAGAGGGATGGGATGGGGAGGGAGGTGGGATGGGGGGTTCAAGATGGGGAACACTTGTACACCCATGGCTGATTCATGTCAATGTATGGCAAAAACCACTACAACATTGTAAAGTAATTATCCTCCAACTTAAATAAATAAATTAATTTTAAAAAGCTAATGACAAAGTCATATCATAAAAAAAAGAAATAGCAACTTTAGTAAAGTTTCAGGATACAAAATTAATACACAGAAATCCCTTGCATTCCTATACACTAACAATGAAAAATCAGAATGAAAAATTAAGGAGCAACTCCATTCATTACTTCAACAAAAAGAATAAAATACCTAGGAATAAACCTACCTAAAGAGACAAAGACTGAAATGCAGAAAACTCTAAGACACTGATGAAAAAAATCAAACAAAACACAAATAGATGGAGAGATATACCATGTTCTTGGATCACAAGAATCAATATTATGAAAATGACCATACTACCAAAGACAATCTACAGATTCAATGCAATCCCTATCAAATTACCAATGGCATTTTTCACAGAACTAGAACAAAAAATTTTACAATATGTATGGAAACACAGAAGACCCTAAATAACCAAAGCAATCTTGAAAAAGAAAAATGGAGCTAGAGGAATCAACCTTGCTGACTTCAGACTATACTACAAAGCTACAGTAATCAAGACAGTATGGTATTGGCACAAAATCAGAATTATAGATCAATGAGGTTCCTAATTTCAAATTTTATTGGGACTTTGTTGGTTTGATGTGGAAAAACTTTTGAAACACACAACACATCTAGATCTGAAACCATTTTTATAATTAGTGAACTGATACAATGGTGGTCCGGTATTTACCTTCAATACATTTGCTAGCAAGTAGTTTTAGCAAAATTGGGAATAAAGGACATTTCCTTGATGGTTTCTCATTTCTTTTCACTAGTCTGTCTCAATGTGCTAGACTTCCAACTCCAATATCTCAGCTCCTTTCTTTGTTTCTGACTAGGGCCTACCTAAACAGTTTAGATAGTAGTATACATTATAGCATATACACTACATAATGATAACAGTATAATGCCATGTAATGGTGCTTTTAGGCTTCATTGTTGGCTCAGCAGTAAAGAATCTGCCTGCAATGAAGGAGATGCAGGAGATGTGAGTTTGATCCCTGAACCCTGGAGGAAGGCATGGCAATTCATTTGGCTAGAGAATCCCATGGAGAGAGGAGCCTGGAGTTCTACAGTCCATAGGGTCACAAAGAGCCCAGACACGACTGAAGCAACTGAGCATGTATGCATGGTGCTTTTTAATCTCTCAGGCTCCTTTTAATGAATGCTTATATGATTCAGGCTAAAGTGTTCATGGCCAGAAGCTTTACCCCTGATCTGAGAAGCAAGATACTATAGGAGTTGCGTGCAAGCTCTTGAGTCCAAGTGCCCTAGATTCAAACTTTGACTTTATCAATTATTCACTGAATGGCTTTGAGAAAGTGAATTAACCCTCCTGTGTCTCATTTTTCCTTAAAGGCAATATAGGGATAATAACAATACCCACATTATAGAGTTGTTACGAGGATTAAAAAGATCATATTCACAATATTACTACTTAACCAGTTTATTGAGCACTTAGACATGGTTCTAAGTCTGCAATTTATTAATTCATTTTACTTGAATATAGGACCTGATAGAAGTTGATGTTTTAACCCAGAAGGATGGACCTTAATGGGGAAGTTCAAAAAAATCAGCACACTAATTGCAGAAATGCTTTGAGGGAAGGTGGTACTCAAGTGACATCTCTATGAAAGCAAATATTAGATACTCTAATATATAATGTTAGACCTAGTATCCAAAAACAATTAGAAGATTTTTACAGAAAGCATATACTTCTATCAGATTTTCACATCACTGATGACGTTTCTAAAAAGCTACTTATGGCCATTTCCTCATTTATAACCCAGTCTCCAATAAACAACTGCAATGGGACTGACCATGGCAGTAAAGATAGAAATATGGTCAAGCATTTCCCATTTACAACTGAGCCAAGAACTCCCAACTGTGTTTTAGTTCAGACCTGTTTCATCACATAAGCAAAAAATTATGGAGATGTTGAATAACAACTGCCACATACTAAGTGTCTGTTATGAGCTAGGCATTTTGTGCCTGGCATTACACACACTTTACTTTTATCCCTCATGACAAACCCTGCAAGCTGAAACATACTTGGCCTCATTTTCCAGATGAGGCAAATAGTTAAGATGAACTGAGGTAAAATCCCCAGGGTCACATAATAAGTAAGTAGCTAAGCTGTGATTTAAGTCCAGGTAGGTCTGATTCCAAAGTCCATGTTTTCCACTAAACCTTGAGACTTCTCTCATTATTTTTAACTAACTGGCCATGCTGGAGATGAAAAACACAAGTACTTCATTTGTTACTTAATCATCTTGTTTAATCCTCACCAAAACCATACAAAGTGGGTAGGGATATTTACCAGTATTTTACTTATGAAGCATCTGAGGTACTAAGAGACTAAAGACGTCCTTGCTAAGGTCACACAGTGTGTGATACTCATGGAATCTGGAATCTATGCTCTTAACACCTATGTTCTCAAGCAGTGTTGTCCAGTAGAAATAAGATATGAGCCATATGTGTAATATTAAATTGTCTAGCAGCCACATTAAAAAGTAGAAAGACACAAGTGAATTTTGATTTATTTTACTTAAACAAATATATCCAAAATATCATTTCAACATATAGTCAATATAAAACAATTGAGATATTTTACTTCTTTGTACTTAGTCTTCAAAAGTCAATGTGTCCTGAATTCAGACTAGCCAAATTTTAAGAGCCAGATGGCCGGCTGTGGCTAATAGCTTTGTATTAGACTAGGGAGCTCCAGATCTTAATGCAGAGAGGCTAAAGACTGAACAGAAGAAAGAGAAACTTCGGTTTTCACTGACCTGCAGATGTGTCCTTAAAAACATTTTCCTTTTGGTGTACTCAAAGTTGTTTCTCATCAGAAGATACAAAACTGCAGAGGCTTCATTCCTGGTTGAGCTTATCTTTGACTTGCAGCACTTTAAAACCTCATAGCAAAATGCAGCACACATGTTTACCCTTCCTTTGAAAAAGGCCGAGGGAAACTAAACAATAGGAAAAACATAAATAAGTATCTGAAAAATCATAAAACAGAAATCAATCAACTATCAAGTGCCTACAGTATTCTCCCTAAAACTAAGCTGGGTGCTTTGAGGATACATGATCAACATAAGATTAGGGCACCACTCTGGAGAATCCAAGCTAGTTAAAAACATAAAGACCAGCATGTATTAATGACAGAACAATGCAAGTCAGTATACAAGTCTACAAAAATGTGAGATACTGTCCACAAATGCCACAGATCTAATAAGAGTTCATGATGGTCTGGGAAAGAAGATAAGTAGGTTTTCAATTATTTGTATTAAATCAATGAATGACTGAAATGATGACTGACTGACAGGTCTCAATTTGGGCCTTAAAAATGGGAAGGCCAATCTGCATTATTTATTCTTTTGCTTTATATTTAAACAGTTCTTCCAAATGCTTTTGGAAGTTTATATTTAAACTTCCAAATGCTAGGAAAATTATATCAAGAATCTATTCAGTAAATAAAGTTGATCTTTTAACAAAATGGAGTATAGATGAAGTGTAAACACACAAACATAAACATGTGCATCCTCTACTCATCAACAGTGTTGAATAAAATATAGTTTGGCATAGAAAAAGTACAAAAGTGACTATTTAATCCTCAAAACAGGCAAGTGACTGCTACTTTTGGAATGTATTCAGTCTGCTTTGTGGAATATAAGCTATACATAGAACATAGGCTTATTACAATCTTCCATGCTTACATGTCTAGCCAAGTGAGTACTAAGCTGCTCCAGGGTACACAATGGATTTTTTCAGGGAGTGTGAAGCTAGATTCTTTCAAAATCATTCTCAGGAATCTTGGATTTAAACACATATTATAGGAATCAATGTAAGGCTAGGGCCTTATTTCAAAATTATTTCTCAGAAATATTGAATTTAAGCCCATATTATAGGAATCTATCTTCTTTTTATCACCTTAACACTAAGTACAATGCTTCTTACTGTTTATGCTTCTTCATTTATTAATGAACATTTAATAAATGTTTTCTAGCTGGCATTGAAAAAATCTCATCAATGGTTTCACCAGATTAAATAAATCTTGTTGGGCAAGATACACCTGTATGAAAATACAGGAAAGGAAGCACAGTGGTAGAGTAGTTAATCTGCTATAGGAAGTCTTCTATTTATCACTTCTCTGAGTGGGCAATGACCAAAATATTCAATGACCTTGTAATTGCCAATTTCGATGGACCCCCTTTCCACCTTATCTTATTAGGCCACTCTGTACTGCATAATAATGCTGATACTGTCTTCTCCTTTGGCTTCTGTGATAGCTTTTTTCTTGCCTTTCTTGCTATTTCTGTGACTGCTCCCTTTTATCTCATCCATAGACTCCTCTTTCAACCCCTCCTATGTTGCTTTTCTCCAATATACTGCTCTTAACTTTTTTTTTTTTTTGTACTATAAACTTTTTTTTTTTTAATTTTTTTTTTCAGTGGGTTTTGTCATACATTGATATGAATCAGCCATGGATTTACATGTATTCCCAATCCCAATCCCCCCTCCCACCTCCCTCTCCACCCGATTCCTCTGGGTCTTCCCAGTGCACCAGGCCGGAGCACTTGTCTCATGCATCCCACCTGGGCTGGTGATCTGTTTCACCATAGATAGTATACATGCTGTTCTTTTGAAATATCCCACCCTCACATTCTCCCACAAAGCTCAAAAGTCTGTTCTGTATTTCTGTGTCTCTTTTTCTGTTTTGCATATAGGGTTATCGTTATCACCTTTCTAAATTCCATATATATGTGTTAGTATGCTGTAATGTTCTTTATCTTTCTGGCTTACTTCACTCTGTATAATGGGCTCCAGCTTCATCCATCTCATTAGGACTGGTTCAAATGAATTCTTTTTAATGGCTGAGTAATATTCCATGGTGTATATGTACCACAGCTTCCTTATCCATTCATCTGCTGATGGGCATCTAGGTTGCTTCCATGTCCTGGCTATTATAAACAGTGCTGCGATGAACATTGGGGTGCACGTGTCTCTTTCAGATCTGGTTTCCTCAGTGTGTATGCCCAGAAGTGGGATTGCTGGGTCATATGGCAGGTCTATTTCCAGTTTTTTAAGAAATCTCCACACTGTTTTCCATAGCGGCTGTACTAGTTTGCATTCCCACCAACAGTGTAAGAGGGTTCCCTTTTCTCCACACCCTCTCCAGCATTTATTGCTTGTAGACTTTTGGATAGCAGCCATCCTGACTGGCGTGTAATGGTACCTCATTGTGGTTTTGATTTGCATTTCTCTAATAATGAGTGATGTTGAGCATCTTTTCATGTGTTTGTTAGCCATCTGTATGTCTTCTTTGGAGAAATGTCTGTTTAGTTCTTTGGCCCATTTTTTGATTGGGTCATTTATTTTTCTGGAATTGAGCTGCAGGAGTTGCTTGTATATTTTTGAGATTAATCCTTTGTCTGTTTCTTCATTTGCTATTATTTTCTCCCAATCTGAGGGCTGTCTTTTCACCTTGCTTATAGTTTCCTTTGTAGTGCAAAAGCTTTTAAGTTTCATTAGATCCCATTTGTTTAGTTTTGCTTTTATTTCCAATATTCTGGGAGGTGGGTCATAGAGGATCTTGCTGTGATTTATGTCGGAGAGTGTTTTGCCTATGTTCTCCTCTAGGAGTTTTATAGTTTCTGGTCTTACATTTAGATCTTTAATCCATTTTGAGTTTATTTTTGTGTATGGTGTTAGAAAGTGTTCTAGTTTCATTCTTTTACAAGTGGTTGACCAGTTTTCCCAGCACCACTTGTTAAAGAGGTTGTCTTTTTTCCATTGTATATCCTTGCCTCCTTTGTCAAAGATAAGGTGTCCATAGGTTCGTGGATTTATCTCTGGGCTTTCTATTCTGTTCCATTGATCTATATTTCTGTCTTTGTGCCAGTACCATACTGTCTTGATGACTGTGGCTTTGTAGTAGAGTCTGAAGTCAGGCAGGTTGATTCCTCCAGTTCCATTCTTCTTTCTCAAGATTATTTTGGCTATTCGAGGTTTTTTGTATTTCCATACAAATTGTGAAATTCTTTGGTCTAGTTCTGTGAAAAATACCGTTGGTAGCTTGATAGGGATTGCATTGAATCTATAGACTGCTTTGGGTAGAATAGCCATTTTGACAATATTGATTCTTCCAATCCATGAACACGGTATGTTTCTCCATCTGTTTGTGTCCTCTTTGATTTCTTTCATCAGTGTTTTATAGTTTTCTATGTATAGGTCCTTTGTTTCTTTAGGTAGATATACTCCTAAGTATTTTATACTTTTTGTTGCAATGGTGAATGGTATTGTTTCCTTAATTTCTCTTTCTGTTTTTTCCTTGTTAGTATATAGGAATGCAAGGGATTTCTGTGTGTTAATTTTATATCCTGCAACTTTACTATATTCGTTGATTAGCTCTAGTAATTTTCTGGTAGAGTCTTTAGGGTTTTCTATATAGAGGATCATGTCATCTGCAAACAGTGAGAGTTTTACTTCTTCTTTTCCTATCTGGATTCCTTTTACTTCTTTTTCTGCTCTGATTGCTGTGGCCAGAACTTCCAACACTATGTTGAATAGTAGTGGTGAGAGTGGGCACCCTTGTCTTGTTCCTGATTTCAGGGGAAATGCCTTCAATTTTTCACCATTGAGGGTGATGCTTGCTGTGGGTTTGTCATATATAGCTTTTATTATGTTGAGGTATGTTCCTTCTATTCCTGCTTTTTGGAGAGTTTTAATCATAAATGAGTGTTGAATTTTGTCAAAGGCTTTCTCTGCATCTATTGAGATAATCATATGGTTTTTATCTTTCAATTTGTTAATGTGGTGTATTACATTGATTGATTTGCGGATATTAAAGAATCCTTGCATTCCTGGGATAAAGCCCACTTGGTCATGGTGTATGATTTTTTTAATATGTTGTTGGATTCTGTTTGCTAGAATTTTGTTAAGGATTTTTGCATCTATGTTCATCAGTGATATTGGCCTGTAGTTTTCTTTTTTTGTGGCATCTTTGTCTGGTTTTGCTCTTAACTTTTTGTTGTTGTTCTTGCTCTTCCTGTACAGACTCTCCAGGGAAACTTAAACCACTCTTATGGCTTCAGCTGCCACAGGTATGCTGATGATCTCCCTAACTCACTCCGTTCCAGCTAAACTGAACTTTCAGTTCCAAGAATTTCAAGCGCTATCCCTTTTCCCTAGAATGTTTTTCCTTGAGCTCTTCAAACAGTTGGCCCCTTTTCATGTTTCAGGTCTCATTTTAGAAGTGACAAACCCAGATTCCAACTATATGACATTCTGGAAAAGGCAAGACTGGGGAGACAGTAAAAAGACTGTTGATTACCAGGGGGTGGTGGGGAGGGGAGTGGTGAATTGATGGAGATTTTTAGGGCAGTTAAAATACTTTGTTTGATACTAAGATGGGTACATGCCATTTGTCCAAATCTATGGGATATGTACCAAGTGAAACTTAATGTACACTGTGCACTTTGTTGTTTAGTTGCTAAGTCGTGTCTGACTCTTTTTGCAATCACATGGGCTTTAGCCTGCCAGGCTCCTTTGTCCATGGGATTTCCCAGGCAAGAATACTGGAATAGGTAGCCATTTCCTTCTCCAGGGGATCTTCTAAGCCCAGGGATCGAACCTGCATCTCCTGCATTGGCAGGTGAGTTCTTTTTACCACTGAGCCACCAGGGAAGCCCACGTGCAAGATTATGTGTCAATGTAAGTTCATCAGTTGTAATGAATGCAGCACTCTGGTGGCAGATGTTGATAATGGGGGAGATTGTATGTATCTACGTGGAGGTGGGGATATATAGGAAATTTCTGTATTTCCCATTGGATTTTGCTGTGAATTTAAAACTGGTTTCAAAACATAAAGTCTTAATTTAAAAAGTTAAAATATAAAAATAAGTGACAAACCCATCAAAAGTAACTCTCACAAATCATTATCTTCTATCTCACCACCTTGTTTCCTTCCAAGAACTTGTTCCAATTACTATTTTATTTACTTATTTACTTTCTACCCCTCTCACCCACTGAAAGCTTCATGAGAGCAGAGATTATACTTCTGTACTACATTTAAGGAGATTTTCTCCTACCTGCAACAATTTTCTTAATAAAAATCTAATTATGTTGCTTTCATGCTCCCTGACACCTAAAACATGAAATCTAACTCCTAGACACGAGGACACAATCATCTGGTCCCCATTGACCTCTTCAAGCCTATCTCAATTGCTGAGTCCAAACTAAATCCTAACTTGAGTGCTGCAGAAAAATGTTGCTCAATTAGTGTTTCCTGTCCTTCCATTTACCCTCAGTTCTCTGTAGGCTTCCTTTATCCTAATGGTGTTTGTAGATGTGCATCAATGTGTGCTTTCCTCTACTGGACAATAAGTCTTCACACTGTATCCTTGACACAAAGTCTGACACCAGTAATTACCCATCCAGTCACTGTTCATTAAATGAATTATTTCTGAATCACTTTCTCTTAGTTTCTTGTCATATGTTTCCACTAAACTCAGTTTTTCACTTATTTCTTTATTCACAAAATTGCATTAAAGAATGGCAATCAACTACTTTCTCTTGTCAATTTACGACAATAAGTTGCCATACAAATAATGACAAAAAGGTTGCTCAGCTAGCCTATTCCACAAATCAGTTAACTGAATTTCTCTTGCTGGAGTTATACATACCAGGGTGGAGGCCTAGACTGTGCCTTTCCATAATTTTAACTTCATCTTGGTTTCTGATGCTTTTATTTCTTTTTAAAATCTATCCAAAATAGACCAGAAATAAACCTTTGCTATCTGTTTGAGTCACATTTATTCCTAAAAGCCTAGTCTGAAGTTTTAGTTTACGTGAGGTAAATGGCCTGAAAATTTGGAGTCCCCAGATACAACTAGCACTGAAAGGAAGGATTCATTCATCTGAACATGTATTGAGTACCCACCACTTGCAAGAGATCATACAAGGGATGATCTGGGATTTTATAAGTGGTCTCTGCTTTCATAGTACTTATACATGAGCTCACTCACAGCTTACATATCTTTAGCATGATAATACTTTAAATACTTTAAAAAGAAGACAAAGAGAAGAAAGATTTGCAATTGCTAATTTTAAAATGATACTCCTCAAAGGAGCCTATTGAAAAAAAAAAAGGGCATAACAAGAGGAAATTAAAAGCACATGCTGATTTTAGGGAATTCGTGGTCAGGCCCTCTTTCTGTATTTGGCTGTTCTGTATTAATGTTTACAAAGGCAGGATTTACTGGCTTCATCATCTGAGGTTTGGAGATCCTATTCCCTTAATCTTTCTTACCATTAAGCAAGGCCACGTGGAGCCACAAAGATTTGTTCCCTACCTTACTAATGAATGCTCACAGTGAGGCAAAGACATGTTTCAGCAACACTTCAGACTGCCCATGTTTAAGAAAAGCAAGATGAACATCAAATAGTTTTTTCATTAATGGGTTGTGGCTACCATTATTTAAAAGTTGACTCTACAAAACATAAAAAAAATGTTTTCTGCAGAAATAGTTTATGCTGCTCCCCCTAAAATGAGAGAACAGGCTTTACCAATACCTGTTCATCAAACCACTGCTTGAAAAATAACAAGACGCTTAACATAATCTAAAAACATGTGTGCCATCTTTCAACTTGGAAATCACAAAATACTATATAAACTACACCCATACTTAACTGCATAATTTTAAATAGAGGAAAAAAATTCTTTTTTCAGTATACCACAGCAAATACAGAACTAGTATGGAAAGTACATTTTCTATTGACCTAACCATATTGCTTCTCAATTAAGAAACCAGTAAATTAAAAATGGATACAAGATAACTAGTTTTTTTATTTCTCTAATGGAAACAAAGTAATGTAAGAATTAAGGAAAACATTAATTCTGTTTTAAAGGTCTCTTATTTAATTTGCTTTTAAATGTATGTTTAGTATATGTTTAGCCACTGGTGACAAATTAAACCCTCTATAAGCAGAGAAAATAACAGGTATCACAATTGAAAGACTACACAGACTGCTTGAAGGTTTCTTAGATACTAATCAGAAATAGGCTGCAGAATCTCTTTATGAAGTATTAAATTTGTTCTGATTAATGTGCAACCCAAATTAATTTTTTATTATGCCAGTAAATAAGATATTTGATTTCAAAGTTTGCACTGTATTCCTTCCTCCTATTCAGACACTCCTTCTTTATTTAACATACATCTCTTGGTAGATGACAGGTACTATCCTAAGTGCTTTACAAATATTAACTCACTTTTTTATTGTGGGACTGGAGGAGGAAAGGGGGACTGCAGATGGACACCAAAGATCTTTTGGAGATTATGGAATGACTGGATTGTAATGATTGCACAACTTTGTAAACTTACTAAAATAGAGATATAAAAGAAGCTAAGATTTGTAGAGAAATATCCATTGGTTTGTGACCCTTTCTGTTTAGAAAAAATGCATTGTTAATAAATCCTTAGGAAACTAATTAGCAGGTTACAACTTGGCCATAAGTAAAAACAAAAACCAAAACAGAAGATGGTTATTTTGAGGCGCTATCCTGCCATCTTCTTCATCTGCTGGCTTCCCAATTAAAGCATTTTCCTTGCCGCAACACATCATTTTTCAGATTCATTGACCTGTCATGTGGCAAGTAGAGTGAGCTTGGACTCGATTATCAAGCAGACCCAAAACGTGCTGGCTACTAATGGACTCTTCCCACAGTGCTTCTTCATCCCATATAGACTCCTACAAGGGCAATGAGCATCAGGACATCCTCTGAACTTGATCTTGTTTGTCAGCTTCAAAACAACCAAAGAAATCTTCCCCTATCCATGTGTATGAAGAATCTCAATCTCACCATCATCATCATCATCCTATGAGTTGAATATCCATTTCATTTTAAGAAATGATAGTTTGAGTGGCGAACAAGATGGCAGAGGAGTAGGTGGATGAAGAGTATATCTCCCTCCATGGATACATCAGGAATACACCTTCAGACACAGAAGTGCACACAGAACACCAGCTGAGAGTGGACAGGAGTACCTGACCAGCAGAAAAGAATATATAGAACCACACAAAAACTCAGTAGGATGAAGGAACTAGGGGGAAAAACAAGAGTGTTACTAGGACTGGACATGCCCTTGGCAGATGGGGGAACTTCAGTGCAGGGGTCTGATCCCCACATTGGGGTAATTGTCTGAGTTAGAGGAGAAACATTTAAGGCTGAGGGTGAAACAGCTGATCTATGGCCGCCTAAATGTAATGAGAATCAGACAGTCCTTGCTGCAGCCATACATACCCTGGACAGGGATGCAGTCCCCTAGAAGGCGCAGCAGCTGGGAGCTGGAGCGTAGCGATTGTGGAGCAATCCCAGGGTGAGGGCTGCTGTTGACTGCAGAGAGATGGACCAAGCGGATGTGAGTGAGGAGACTGTGGTGGGAAATGCCTGTGGAAGAAAGCCAGGCAGCCATGGAAGCAAGGCGATAGTGCTGAGTCATGCATAGGGGGTGGAGCCATCACCATAGCCTCTCTCCCTACATGCCAGGATGGGCTGCTGAACAATAGGGAGACTGGCCCATCAGGTGCCTGATGCACAAAACTACACAGTAGGACCCCACCCAGAGTGCCCCTTTAAGTGCCTGACACACCAATCTATAGAATAAGACCCCAGCCGGGGGGGCCCTCTATGTGCCTGATGCATGGAACAAGAGAAGGACCCCAGGCAAGGGGGCCTCTAAGTGCCTGACTGGGCAGAGCTATGGAGAAAGAGTAGCCAAAGAGGCTTTCTGATCACCAGCTACGAGAACCTTGAAAAAAGACTCTGATAGGGCCACAACTCCTGCGGCTGAGACAGTCCATTTCCTTGCACTCTTGGCACCACCAGGGTCCCTGCAACCCAAGTAGCTGCATTACCTTCACACTCAACCCTCACTGGAGCAGAGCTACCACAAGCAAAAAAAAAAAAAAAAAATTCTTCCGTCTATGCATGCGGGGTCACGTTGGTTGTTTCCAGCTCTTTGCAACCCTGTGGGCTGTGGCCTGCCAGGCTTCTCTGTCAGGGGGTTCTCCAGGCAAAAATATTGGAGTGTATTGGCCAATACTGTTTGCCATATCCTTCTAGAGCACATTTCCTGCTGCCCTAGCCACAAACTCCCCTGAGTACCTGGTGCTGCCAGAACCCCTGTGACCCAAGCAGCTGCACGACCTCCACAACTGGCCCTCACTGGGGCAAACCCAAATCCTCTAGGGCAGCCTCAGGAGCAAGCCTCAGGAGCAAACCCCAGTGGATGACCCACATGCAGCGGTGGAAATAAAACCACAATTGAAACCCAGGGGCAAGGTGGGATGCATGAGACAAGTGCTCGAGCCTGGTGCACTGGGAAGACCCAGAGGAATTGGGTGGAGAGGGAGGGGGGAGGGGGGATCGGGATGGGGAATACGTGTAAATCTATGGCTGATTCATATCAATGTATGACAATAAATAAATAAATAAATAAATAAAAATTAAAAAAAAAAAAAAAAAAAAGAAACCCAGGGGCAGAGCCAAAACCTTCCCACCAGCTGTACAAGCTGCAGATTAAATCCACACAATCAACTAGGCAGACTCTGTGTCTACAGAGTATATAAAATGACATTGAGAGCTCCCACAAAAGAAAACGCACTAGTTCTGATAGCTGTGTACATTGGAGGCAAGAACACACAGAAGTAGGACCAAATTAGAATCTGAACTACCTCCACAGCAGGTCCAGAGACCAGCACAGTGTTGGAGGGCACCCTAGGGAGGTGAGGTGGACTGTGACTCCCAGCAAGGAAAAGGACTTTGACAGCAGTGACTCAAGGAAAGCATTTATTATTCTTATGTTTTGATTTGTTCTGTAGTTTCTTTTGGATTTTTTTCTTTTCTTTTCCTTTTTTATTCCCCCCGCCCTGTTGTAGTATTGGCACTATGAAATCTAAATCTAATTAAGCTTTTGAGTTTTGCTTTTTTTCCCAATAACACTTTTTTTTTGTTGTTATAAACCTTTGCTTTTATGTTGGGCTTTTGCAGTTCTGTGAAGTTTTCCTTTTTTTCTCTTTTTGCTTTCCTCTTCCTTTTCCTTTCTTTTCTCTTTAATTTTAATTTTTTAAACCTATTATTATTTTTCCTAAAATTATTCCTTTATTTGCTTTTCTTAAAGTTTTCTCGCTTTGCAGTTAATCTTTAATGTATATAAATCTTCTTTATCTACCTCTATTTAATTTTGTATATCTAGTCTTTCTTTCCTTTCCTCTCAACATATGTGTTAGTTTTGTTTTCATTGGTTATTCCCCACTTGGCACCTTGCTTTAGTTTTGTTCTACAGTTTGTGCTTTAGTTAGTTTTTTTTTCTTTTTTCTATTTTTTATTTTATTTTATTTTTAATTTTAAAAGCTATTTTTAAACTATTTTTATTTATTTATTTTTTAATTTATTTATTTTAATTGGAGGCTAATTACTTTACAGTATTGTAGTGGTTTTGCCACACATTGACATGAATCAGCCATGGGTGTACATGTGTTCCAAGTTTTTTTCTTAACTGTTACATAAATTTTTGATTTCCTTTGTTTGCCAGGTCAAAAACTTTGTTTTTGTTGGACTGTTTTGATTCTGCTTATGGGTGTATATGTATATGTGTATATTCCATTATTTTAATTATTATTTGCCTGATTTTGTAACTGCCATTTGTCTGAGGTTCATCTTCAGTTGCTCGTTCCTGGATATCTGTTTTAATCTCACTTAATGCCATAACAAACCACTTGTGGAACCAGAGATCAAGCTCTGAGCCTTTGGAGTGGGAACACTGACTCCAAGACCCTAGACTACCAGAGAAATAACCCTAGGTAGTATCAAATGGTGAGAAATCCCACAAAGGAAAGCACTTGAATAGAAGACCCAGCATCACCCAACCATTAGTAACACCTTGTGCAGGACGCTTCATCCCAACAAACAAAACAAAACTACAAACCAAACCATCAGCAGACAGGATTACAACCTCATTCAGCCTTGCCCATGAGAGGAAAAACAAAACAAAAAAAAACTCAGCACAAATTTCACCCTATATGAAGATTACACAAACCAGTGGACCAATTTTAAGACGGCAGAAACCAAAAGGAAGAAAGAACTCAACCTTGAAACCTGGGAAAAGGAGACCTCAGACACAATAAGTTTAAAAAAAAATAATGAAAAGGCAGAGAAATAATGCACAAATGAAGGAACAAACTAGAAACACAAAGTCCAAATAAACGAAGAGGAAATAGGGAAACTACCTGAAAAAGAATTCAGAATAATGATAATAAGGATGATAAAAACTTGAGAACAGAATGGAGAAAATGCAAGAATCAACTAACAAAGACCTAGAAGAATTAAAGAATAAGTATACAGAGACAAACAACATAATTATTGAAATTAAAAATACTCTAGAAGGAATTAATAGCAGACTATCTGAAGCAGAAGAATGGATCAATGAGCTGGAAGATAAAATGGTGGAAACAACTGCTGAAGAGCAGAATAAAGTAAAAAGAATGAAAAAAAAAAACTGAGGATAGTCTCAGAGACCTCTGGGACAATATTAAATGCACCAACATTAGAATTATAGGGGTCCCAGGAAGAGAAAAAGAAAGGGTATGAGAAACTTTTTTAAGAGATTATAATTGAAAATTTCCCCAACATGGAAAAGGAAATGGTCAATCAAGTCCAAGAGGTGCAAAGAGTCCCATACAGGATAAACCCAAGGAGAAACATGCCAAGACACATACTAATCAAACTAACAAAGATTAACACAAAGAAAAAATATTAAAAGCAGCAAGGGAGAAGCAACAAGTAACACACAAGGGAAACCCCATATGTTTAACAGCTGATCTTTCAGCAGAAGCTGTGCAGGCCAGAAGGGAATGACAGGATATATTTAAAGTACTGAAATGGAAAACTCTACAACCAAGATTACTCTACCTGGCAAGGATCTCACTCAAAATTTCTGGAGAAATCAAAAACTTTTCAAACAAGCAAAAGTTAAGAGAATTCAATGCCACCAAACCAGCTTTACAACAAATGTTAAAGGGACTATATAGTCAGGAAATACAAAAGAAGAAAAAGATCTACAAAAACAAACCCCAAACAATTAAGACAATGGCATTAGGAATATATCAATAATTACTTTAAGTGGAAACAGATTAAATGCTCCAACCAAAAGACACAGACTGGCTGAATGAATACAAAAATAAGACCCATGTATATGCTGTCTACAAGAAACCTACTTCAGACCTAAAGACACATATAGATCGAAAGTGAGAGGATGGAAAAACAAGTTCCATGCAAATGGAAAGCAAAAGAAAGCTGGGGTAGCAATCCTCATATCAGACAAAATAGACCTTAAGATAAAGAATATTACAAGAGATAAGGAAGGACACTACATAATGATCAAGGGATCAGTCCAACAGGAAGACATACAATTGTAAATATCTATGCACCCAACACAGAAGAACCTCAATGCATAAGATAAGCACTAACAGACATAAAAGGAGAATTTGACAGAAACACAATAATAGTAGGACACTTTAACACCTCACTCACACCAATGACAGGAAAGGAATAACGAAACATAAGTCTTAAATGATACATTAGATGAGATGGATCTCACTGATGTCTTCAGGACATTCCATCCAAATGCAGAAGAATACACCTTTTTCTCACGTGCACGTGGAACATTCTCCAAGATAGACCACATCTTGGGTCACAAATGAAATCTCAGTAAATTTAGGAAAATTGAAATCGTATCAAGCATCTTTTCTGACCACAATGCTATGTGATGAGATGAGGTTTTTTCACAAGGAAAAAACTGTAAGAAACACAAACACATGGAGATTAAACAACACGTTTCTAAATAACCAACAGGTTACTGAAGAAATCAAAAGGGAAATCAAAAAATTTCAGAAACAAATGACAATGAAAACACGGCAACTCAAAACTTATGGGATGCAGCAAAAGCAGTTCTAAGAGGGAAGTTTATAGCAATACAATCCTACCTCAAGAAACAAGAAAAACATTGAATAGACAACCTAACTTTACATTTAAAACAACTGGAAAAAGAACAAAAAACTAAAAATTAGTAGAAGGAAAGAAATCAAAAGATCTGAGCAGAAATAAATGAAAAAGAAATGAAAGAAACAGTAATAAAGATTAATAAAACTAAAAGCTGGTTCTTTGAGAAGATAAACAGAATTGACAAACCCTTAGCCAGACTCATCAATAAAAAAAGAGAGAAGAATCAAATCAACAAAGTTAGAAATGAAAAAGGAGAGGTTACAACAGACGATGAAGAAATACAAAGGATTATAAGAGACTATTACCAACAACTATATGGCAATAAAATGGATAAACTGGAAGAAATGGACAGATTCTTAGAAAAGTTCAATCTTCCATGACTGAACCAGGAATAAATAAAAATTATGAACAGCCCAATTACAAGCACTGAAATTGAAGCTGTGATCAAATTTCTCCCAAAAAACAAAAGCTCAGGACCAGATGGCTTTACAGGAGAACTCTATCAAACATTTAGAGAAGAGCTAATGCCTATCCTTCTAAAACTTTCAAAAAACTGCAGAGAAAGGAACACTTCCAAACTCATTCTATGAGGCCACCATCATGCTGATACCAAAACCAAACAAAGACAACACCAGAAAAGAAAACTACAGGCCAATAACACTGATGAACATAGATTCAAAAATCCTCAACAAAATTTTAGCAAACAGAATTCAATAACACATTAAAAAGCTCATACACCATGATCAAGTTGGGTTTATTCCAGGAATGCAAGGATTCATCAATATATGCAAATCAATCAATGTGATACACCATATTAACAAATTGAAAGATAAAAACTGTATAATCTCAATAGATGCAGAAAAAGCCTTTGACAAAATTCAGCAACCACTTATGATTAAAACTCCAAAAAATGGGCATAGAACGAACCTACCTCAACATAGTAAAGGTCATATATGATAAAACTACAGTAAACATTATTCTCAATGTTGAAAAACTGAAAACATTCCCCCTAAGATCAGGAACAAGACAAGGGTGCCCACTTTCACCACTATTCAACATAGTTTTGGAAGTCCTAGCTACAGCAATCAGAGAAGAAAAAGAAATAAAAGGAATCCAGATTGGAAAAGAAGAAGTAAGCTCTCACTGTTTGCAGATGACATGATACTGTACATAGAAAACCCAAAAGATACTATCAGAAAATTAATAGACCTAATCAGTGAATTTAGCAAAGTTGCAGGATACAAAATCAATACACAGAAATCACTTGCATTTCTATATACTAACAATGAAAAATCAGAAAAAGAAATTAAGGAATCAATCCCATTCACCATTGCAACAGAAAGAATTAAATATCTAGGAATAAACTACCTAAGGAAGCAAAAGAACTGTATACAGGAAATTATAAGACACTGATGAAAGAAATCAAAGACGACATAAACAGGTGGAAGAATATTCCACGTTCCTGGGAAGGAGGAATCAATATTGTGAAAATGACTATACTACCACATGCAATCTATAGATTCAGTGTGATCCCTATCAAGTTACCAAAGGCACTTTTCACAGAACTAGAACAAAATATTTCACAATTCCTATGGAAACACATAACAACCCTGAATAGCCAAAGCAATACTGAGAAAGAAGAACAGAACTGGAGGAATCAACTTTCCTGATTTCAGATTATACTACAAAGCTACAGTCATCGAGACAGTATGGTACTGGCACAAAGACAGAAATATAGACCAATGGAACAAGATAGAAAGCCCAGAAATAAACCCATGCACCTATGGGTACCTTAGTTTTGAAAAAGGAGGCAAGAATATACAATGGGGCAGAGACAGCCTCTTCAATAAATGGTCCTGGGAAAACTGGACAGCTACATGTAAAAGAATGAAATTAGAACACTTCCTAACAGTATACACAAAGATAAACTCAAAATCGATTAAAGACCTAAATGTAAGACCAGAAACTATAAAATTCTTAGAGGAAAATACAGGCAGAACACTCGATGACATAAATCAAAGCAAGATCCTCTATGACCCACCCCCTAGAGTAATGGAAATAAAAACAAAAGTAAATAAGTGGGACCTGATTAAACTTAAAAGCCTTTGCACAGCAAAGGGTGCTGTAGGCAATGTGAAAAGACAACCCTCAGAATGGGATAAAATAATAGCAAATGAAACAACAGACACAAGATTAATTTCAAAAAATATACAAGTAGCTCATACAACTCAATACCAGAAAAACAAACAACCCAATCAAAAAGTGGGAAAAAGACCAAAACAGACATTTCTCCAAAGAAGACATACAGATGGCTACCAAACACATGAAAAGATACTCAATATTGATCATTATTAGAGAAATACAAATCAAAACTACAATGAGATATCACCTCATACTGGTCAGAATGGCCATCATCAAAAAGTCTACAAACAGTAAATGCTGAAAACATGTGGAGAAAAGGGAATGCTCTTGCACTATTGGCAGGAATGTAAATTGATACAGCCACTATGGAAGATGGCAAGGAGATTCCTTAAAAAACTGGGAATAAAACCACCATATGACCCAGCAGTCCCACTCCCAGGTATATACCCCAAGGAAACCAAAATTGAAAAAGACACATGTATCCCATTGTTCATTACAGCACTATTTACAATAGCTAGAACATGGAAGCAACCTAGATGTCGATCGACAGATGAATGGATAAAGAAGTTGTCGTACATATACACAGTGGAATATGACTCAGCCATAAAAAGGAACACATTTGAGTCAGTTCTAATGAGGTGGATGAACCTAGAGCCTATTA
Organism: Cervus elaphus; assembly: GCF_910594005.1. Classification (NCBI taxonomy): domain Eukaryota; kingdom Metazoa; phylum Chordata; class Mammalia; order Artiodactyla; family Cervidae; genus Cervus; species Cervus elaphus. Next base: position 41,725,937 of record NC_057848.1, on the reverse strand, counting down.
TACAGAGTGAAGTAAGTCAGAAAGAGAAAGATAAATATCATATACTGACACATATATACAGAATCTAGAAAAATGATACTGAAAAATTTATTTGCAGGGCAGCATGGAGAAACAGACATGGAGAACAGACTTATGGACATGGGGAGAGGGGAGGATAGGGTGAGATGTATGGAGAGACTAACACAGAAACTTACATTACCACATGTAAAATAGATAGCCAACAGGAATTTGCTGTATGTCTCAGGAAACTCAAACAGGGGCTCTGTATCAACCTAGAGGGGTGGGATGGGGTGGGAGATGGGAGGGAGTTTCTAAAGGGAGGGGATATATGTATACCTATGGCTGATTCATGTTGAGGTTTGACAGAAAACAACAAAAATCTGTAAAGCTGCTGCTGCTGCTAAGTCACTTTAGTTATGTCCAACTCTGTGTGAACCCATAGACAGCAGCCCACCAGGCCCCCCTATCCCTGGGATTCTCCAGGCAAGAACACTGGAGTGGATTGCCATTTCCTTCTCCAATGCATGAAAGTGAAAAGTGAAAGTGAAGTCGCTCAGTCGTGTCTGACTCTTAGCGACCCCATGGACTGCAGCCTACCAGGCTCCTCTGTCCATGGGATTTTCCAGGCAAGAGTACTGGAGTGGGGAGCCATTGCCTTCTCCATCTGTAAAGTAATTATCCTTTAATTAAAAAAAAAAAAAGAAAATTAGGATGAGATCTAAATAAAAACACAAAACAATATGCAACTTTTAACAGATTTATTGGTAACGATGATAGAATCTCAGAATGGTGCTCCATCTTTCCGGCTATTCCCTTAGTCTACTTTTTTAAAAGAATGGGGTAGTGTTTAGTAGTATGGACTCTTATGATAATTGGCAAGATCAGAATCCTGATCTGCTACCGGCTAGCTATGTGACATTAAGTTCCATGTGAGCTTCACTTTTCTCACTTTAAAATGGGAAAAATAGAGACTTCCGTGGTGGTCCATTGGTTAAGACTCTGCACTGTCAACATGAGGGGCCTGGGTTCAAATCCTAGTCAAGGAACTAGATCCCACATGTTGCAACTTAGAGTTTGCATGCCACAATGAAAAGATCCTGCATCCCGAGAAGATCTAAGATCCTGAGTGCTGCAACTAAGACCCATGGAGCTAAATAAGTAAATTTTTTTAATGGGAAAAATAACAGCATCTACATCGCAAAGCTAATGTGACAATTAAAGGTCAGTTCACATTTGTACTTTTAAGTTGATTGAGGTTTAATTTACATACAACAAAATTTACCTATTTTAAATTTATCATTCAATTATTTTTAGTAAATTTACAGAGTTGTCCATTTATTACAATCTAGTCATTCCCATCATCTCAAAAAGATCCGTGGTGCCCATCTGCAGTCTCCTTTTCTACCTCCAGTCCCACAATAAAAAATGAGCTAATATTTCTAAATCACTTAGGATAGTGCCTGTCATCTACCAAGAGATGTATGTTACATAAATAAGAAATGTCTGAACAGGAGGAAGAAATACAATGCAAACCATGAGACCAAATGTCTTATTTACTGGCATAATAAAAAATGAATTGGGGTTGCATTTTAATCAGAACAAACTTAATACTTCATATAAAGATACTGCAGCTTATTTCTGATTAGTATCTAATTTAGTTTTCCCTTATAAGCCTCTTTGAAAAGCACAGGCCTGGTTTCCATAGTAAATCTGGAGGCCAGAGCAATTAACTGAATTACTTTGAGAAGGGGAAAGAAAAGAAAAAAATCTGTGTAACTCAGATGAAAAGCCAGCAAGAGTTTTCACTTTTGACTTCTCCCACTACTGTTACCTCACATTATGGTTATATGGGCTCCCCTGGTAGCTCAGAGGTAAAGAATCCTCCTGCAATGCGGGAAACCTGGGTTCAATCTCTCAGTTGGGAAGATCCCCTGGAGAAGGAAATGGCAACCCACTCCAACATTCTTGCCTGGAGAATCCCAGGGACAGAGGAGCCTGTTGGGCTACAGTCCATGCGGTCCCAAAGAGTCAGACACGACTGAGCAACTAAGCAAAGCATATAGTTATATAGTGTTTATTCAAAGCTCTCTAACATCCATTATCTCATTTTACACCTTCAGCAACCCTGCAAGATAACTGCTTTCAATTTCTTCTTATATTTTTTAATCCTAGCAATGATGATTTGTACTGAAAGGCAAGCATCTGAGTAAAACCAATAAGCGCCTGACAAGGGAAGCCAGCCAGCCTTCCTGCCTGGACATCTTCTGGCTTCACAAGACACCTCATTTCAATGGGTATTTGGATAAACTGACTGAATCATAATTTGGGCTAAAAATGACTGGATATTTTCATGAAAGTATGAAAAAAAACACCTGTTTTTAACCACAAAAATAACAGAGAAGGAAAATAAAGAACAAATTATTAACAGTCCAACTCTCTCATTCTAAGGATGAGTCTCAGTGATTTCTTGAGGTCACACTAGATCTGCCACCCAAGTTTCCTGACTGCTCACTGGGGACTTTTATACTGCACTAAGCTTCATCTGCCTAGCTAATTTTTGTGTATTTTCTTTGCAATGATACTGACTAAATTCTAACTTTTCATTTTTACCTTAAAACACTGAGTGAAAAATGATATGGTATCTAATACTGTTAGGGAAATCTCCATAGCAGTATTTCCTTCAAGAAGTGCCTGATGGCACTTCAGTTGTTGTAGAACCTGAGATTAAAAAAAATGAAAGGAAATTAAAACTGTATGACACAGGGATTCACATAACAGTTTTGAATGATTTTCTCTCCCAAAGACTCAGAGAGAGAGAGACAAGCAAAAAGACACCAGGCTCTCAGTACCTGCAGACTTAGTGAGTTTCACTGTATTTACTTCTTAATCAAATATGATCTGGGTTAATCAATTGTGCTATTTTTTACTTCAGCTCTGTATCAACAGCTCTGTAACAAATAGGTGCCTACTTCTTTGTAGACAAGATGTGAGGAGGAGCTAAGATGGCAGAGGAATAGGACAGGGAGGCCACTTTTTCCCCTACAAATTCATCGAAAGAACATTTGAATGCTGAGCAAACTGCACAAAACAACTTCTGATCGCTAGCAGAGGACATCAGGTGCCCGGAAAAGCAGCCCATTGCCTTCGAAAGGAGGTAGGACAAAATATAAAAGATAAAAAGAGAGTCAAAAGAGCTAGGGATGGAGACCCGTCCCGGGAAGGGAGTCATAATAGAGGAAGTTTCCAAACACCAGGAAACCCTCTCACTGGCGGGTCTGGGGGAAGTTTTTGAATCTCGGAGGGCAACCTAACTGGGAGGAAAAATAAATAAAACCTACAGATAACATGCCTAAAAGCAACTCCCAGCAGAAAAGTACCCCAGACGCTCGCATCCGCCACCAGCAAGTGGGGGCTTAACGGAGAGGAGCGGGCGGCATTGCTTGGGGTAAAGACCGGACTTGAATGCCCTGAGGGCAATCGGAGGGAGCTAATGTGAGATAGCAACTTAAACTGTGGGATAGCAAGAGAGAGAGAGAGAGAATTAACCGGCGAAAAGCACGCTAACCAAACACTGCAGGCCGTTGGCAGAACAAAAGAAAGACTGAGCAATTCCAGAGAAGAGCTAGCCTGCGGTGGACCGGCCCATCCCCTGCCGGAGGCAGGAGGCAGGGGGGAGGGGAAAGGGGCAAACTCGGCCCCAGAGACGGCATCCCCTACCAAACTGAAAAAAGGCTCCCAGTTTCTAACCAAAGACTTCCTGAGATTCTGGATGGTTGACATCCACCGAGAGGGTCGCAGCTAGAGAACAAACACAAGGCGCACCCAACCGGCGCACGTGGAATCTGAGGCTGGGACCGCGGAGGGGAGAAGGCGCACCGCACCTGGGGAGATTGCGCTCATCAAGCTCCTGGCTGCCTGAGCTGCTCGGGCCAGGGAAGGCACAAAACTCAGACCCAAACGAGTCTGCACTTTTGTGGAGTACCTGAAAACTGGAACCACACACAACTCAGGGCCCGCTCCCTATAGAGCAGCCTGGAGCCTGAACAGTGTAGACGGGGAAAGCACATACGCCATGAGTGGGGGCAAACCCAGTGTGGCCAGAACACTGCGAGTGCTCCCCACACAGGCCCGTGATATTTGTCTGCAGTGCCCCTCCCTCCCCACAGCACGACTGAACAAGTGAACCTAAACAAGAGACCACCTCCGCCTGATTTTGTCAGGGCTGAAATTAGACACTGAAGAGACCAGCAAACAGAAGCCAAATAAACAAAGGGAACCACTTCAGAAGTGACCAATACAACAGATTAAAATCCCTGTAGTTAACACTGACTACACCGGAAGGGGCATATAGATAGCGAGACGTGTAAGCTGGAACAAGGAGCTATCTGAAACTGAACTGAACCCACACTGCCCACAACAGCTCCAGAGAAATTCCTTGATATATTTTTACTATTTTTTTCTTTTCTTTTTTTTTAAAATTTTCTTTCTTTTATTTTCTCTTAAAATTCCTTATTACTCCCCTATTACTCCTTAATTTTCATTTTCTTTCATTTTCTTTTAAAGTCCTCTATTACTCCTCTATTACTCTTTAATTTTCATTTTCATATATTTTTACTATTTTTTAATTGAAAAAAAATTTCCCCTTTTTTTCTTTTATTTTCTTTTAAAGTCCTCTATTACTCCTTAATTTTCATTTTCATTCTCGTATATTTTTACTATTTTTTTAATTAAAAAATTTTATTCTTTTTTTTCTTGTCTTTTATTTTCTTTTAAAGTCCTCTATTACTCCTCTACTACACCTTAATTTTCAATTTCATTTCACTGTAACCTTGCAGAAAAAAGACCCTATTTTTAAAGCAAACTTCATATATATTTCTTAAATTTTTTGTGTTTTTGTTTTTAATATTGTATTTTTAAGAGTCTAACCTCTACTCTAGATTTTTAATCTTTGTTTTGCAGTATTTGATATCAATTTTGGACATTTAAGAATCCAATATTCAGTACCCATTTTTACTCAGGAGTGTGATGATTACTCTCTCCCCCTTTTGACTCACTATTTTCTCCCCCAGATCACCTTTATTTCCTCCCTCCCCCTTCTCTTCTCAATCCAATTCTGTGCATCTCTGTGGGTGTTCTGGGCTACGGAGAACACTTAGGGAACAGAGTACTGTGTAGATCTGTCCCTCTCCTCTTGAGTCCCCCTTTTTCTCCTCCAGCTCATCTCTATCTCCTTCCTCCCTCTCCTCTTCTTCATGTAACTCTGTGAACCTCTCTGGGTGTCCCTCACTGTGGAGAATCTTTTCACCATTAACCTAGAAGTTTTATTATCAGTGCTGTATAGTTGGAGAAGACTTTAGGCTACTGGAAGAATAAGACTGAAATCCAGAGGCAGGAGACTTAAGCCCAAAACCTGAGAACACCAGAGAACTCCTGACTACAAGGAACATTAAGTAATAAGAGATCATCCAAAAGCCTCCTTACCTACACTGAAACCAACCAACACCCAAGAGCCAATAAGTTCCAGAGCAAGACATACCACACAAATTCTCCAGCAACGCAGGAACATAGCCCTGAGCACCAACATACAGCCTGCCCAAAGTCACACCAAACACATAGACCCATCTCAAAACTCACTACTGGACACTCCATTGTACTCCAGAGAGAAGAAATCCAGTTCCACTCACCAGAACACCGACACAAGCTTCCCTAACCAAGAAACCTTGAGAAGCCAATCGTCCAACCCCACCCACTGGGAGAAACCTCCACAATATAAAGGAACCATAGACCACTAGAATAAAGAAAGCCCACTCCAAACACAGCAATCTAAACAAGATGAAAAGGCAGAGAAATACCCAGCAGGTAAAGGAACATGAAAAATGCCCACCAAGCCGAACAAAAGAGGAGGAGATAGGGAATCTACCTGAAAAAGAATTTAGAATAATGATAATAAAAATGATGCAAAATCTTGAAAACAAAATGGAGTTATAGATAAATAGTCTGGAGACAAGGATTGAGAAGATGCAAGAAATGTTTAACAAGGACTTAGAAGAAATAAAAAAGAGTCAATTAAAAATGAATAATGCAATAAATGAGATCAAAAACACTCTAGAGGGATCCAAGAGTAGAATAATGGAGGCAGAAGATAGGATAAGTGAGGTAGAAGATAAAATGGTGGAAATAAATGAAGCAGAGAGGAAAAAAGAAAAAAGAATCAAAAGAAATGAGAACAAACTCAGGGACCTCTGGGACAATGTGAAATGCCCCAACGTTCAAATCATAGGAGTCCCAGAAGAAGAAGACAAAAAGAAAGGCCATGAGAAAATACTCGAGGAGATAATAGCTGAAAACTTCCCTAAAATGGGGAAGGAAATAGTTACCCAAGTCCAAGAAACCCAGAGAGTCCCAAACAGGATAAACCCAAGGTGAAACACCCCAAGACACATATTAATCAAATTAACAAAGATCAAACACAAAGAACAAATATTAAAAGCAGCAAGGGAGAAACAACAAATAACACACAAAGGGATTCCCATAAGGATAACAGCTGATCTATCAATAGGAACTCTTCAGGCCAGAAGGGAATGGCAGGATATACTTCAAGTAATGAAAGAGAATAACCTACAACCCAGATTACTGTACCCAGCAAGGATCTCATTCAAACATGAAGGACAAATCAAAAGCTTTACAGACAAGCAAAGCTGAGAGAATTCAGCACCACCAAACCAGCTCTTCAACAAATGTTAAAGGATCTTCTCTAGACAGGAAACACAGAAAGGTTGTATAAACACAAACTCAAAACAATAAAGTAAATGGCAACGGGACCATACCTATCAATAATTATGTTAAACGTAAATGGGTTGAATGCCCCAACCAAAAGACAAAGATTGGCTGGATGGATACAAAAACAAGACCCCTATATATGCTGTCTACAAGAGACCCACCTCAAAACAAGGGACACATACAGACTGAAAGTGAAAGGCTGGAAAAAAAATATTTCATGCAAATGGAGACCAAAAGAAAGCAGGAGTAGCAATACTCATATCAGATAAAATAGACTTTAAAATAAAGGCTGTGAAAAGAGACAAAGAAGGACACTACATAATGATCAAAGGATCAATCCAAGAAGAAGATACAATTATAAATATATATGCACCCAACATAGGAGCACCGCAATATGTAAGGCAAATGCTAACGCATATGAAAGGGGAAATTAACAATAACACAATAATAGTGGGAGAATTTAATACCCCACTCACATCTATGGATAGATCAACTAAACAGAAAATTAACAAGGAAACACAAACTTTAAATGACACAATGGAACAGCTAGACCTAATTGATATCTATAGGACATTTCACTGCAAAACAATCAATTTCACCTTTTTCTCAAGTGCACACGGAACCTTCTCCAGAATAGATCACATCTTGGGCCATAAATCTAGCCTTGGTAAATTAAAAAAAAAACTGAAATCATTCCAGTCATCTTTTCTGACCACAATGCAGTAAGATTAGATCTCAATTACAGGAAAAAAAATACTATTAAAAATTCCAACATATGGAGGCTAAATAACATGCTTCTGAATAACCAACAAATCATAGAAGAAATCAAAATATGCATAGAAATGAATGAAAATGAAAACACAACAACCCAAAACCTATGGGACACTGTAAAAGCAGTGCTAAGGGGAAGGTTCATAGCATTACAGGATTACCTCAAGATACAAGAAAAAAGTCAAATAAATAACCTAGCTCTACACCTAAAGCAACTAGAGAAGGAAGAAATGAATAACCCCAGGGTTAGTAGAAGGGAAGAAATCTTAAAAATTAGGGCAGAAATAAATGCAAAAGAAACAAAAGAGACCATAGCAAAAATCAACAAAGCTAAAAGATGGTTTTTTGAAAAGATAAACAAAATTGACAAACCGTTAGCAAGACTCATTAAGAAACAAAGAGAGAAGAGCCAAATCAACAAAATTAGAAATGAAAATGGAGAGATCACAACAGACAACACTTAATCATAAGATATTACTACCAGCAGCTCTATGCCAATAAAATGGACAACTTGGAAGAAATGGACAAATTCCTAGAAAAGTATAACTTTTCAAAACTGAACCAGGAAGAAATAGAAGATCTTAACAGACCCATCATAAGGAAGGAAATCGAGACTGTAATCAGAAATCTTCCAGCAAACAAAAGCCCAGGACCAGATGGCTTCACACTTGAATTCTACCAAAAATTTAGAGAAGAGCTAACACCTATCTTACTCAAAGTCTTCCAGAAAATTGCAGAGGAAGGTAAACTTCCAAACTCATTCTATAAGGCCACCATCACCCTAATTCCAAAACCAGACAAAGATGCCACAAAAAAAGAAAACTACAGGCCAATATCACTGATGAACATAGATGCAAAAATCCTTAACAAAATTCTAGCAAACAGAATCCAACAACATATTAAAAAGATCATACATTGTGACCAAGTGGGCTTTATCCCAGGAATGCAAGGATTCTTTAATATATGCAAATCAATCAATGTAATACACCACATTAACAAATTGAAAGATAAAAACCATATGATTATCTCAATAGATGCAGAAAAAGCCTTTGACAAAATTCAACATCCACTTATGATAAAAACTCTCCAGAAAGCAGGAATAGAAGGAACATACCTCAACATAATAAAAGCTACATATGACAAACCCACAGCAAACATTATCCTCAATGGTGAAAAATTGAAAGCGTTTCCCCTAAAGTCAGGAACAAGACAAGGGTGCCCACTCTCACCACTACTATTCAACATAGTTTTGGAAGTTTTGGCCACAGCAATCAGAGCAGAAAAAGAAATAAAAGGAATCCAGATAGGAAAAGAAGAAGTGAAACTCACTGTTTGCAGATGACATGATCCTCTACAGAGAAAACCCTAAAGACTCTACCAGAAAATTACTAGAGCTAATCAGTGAATATAGTAAAGTTGCAGGATATAAAATTAACACACAGAAATCCCTTGCATTCCTATACACTAACAATGAGAAAACAGAAAGAGAAATTAAGGAAACAATACCATTCACCATTGCAATGAAAAGAATAAAACACTTAGGAGTATATCTACCTAAAGAAACAAAAGACCTATACATAGAAAACTATAAAACACTGATGAAAGAAATCAAAGAGGACACAAATAGATGGAGAAATATACCATGTTCATGGATTGGAAGAATCAATATTGTGAAAATGAGGATACTGCCCAAAGCAATCTATAGATTCAATGCAATCCCTATCAAGCTACCAATGGTATTCTTCACAGAACTAGAACAAATAATTTCACAACTTGTATGGAAATACAAAAAACCTTGAATAGCCAAAGTAATCTTGAGAAAGAAGAATGGAACTGGAGGAATCAACCTGCCTGACTTCAGGCTCTACTACAAAGCCACAGTCATCAAGACAGTATGGTACTGGCACAAAGACAGAAATATAGATCAATGGAACAGAATAGAAAGCCCAGAGATAAATCCACGTACCTATGGACACCTTATCTTCGACAAAGGAGGCAAGAATATACAATGGAAAAAAAGACAACCTCTTTAACAAGTGGTGCTGGGAAAACCGGTCAACCACTTGTAAAAGAATGAAATTAGAACACTTCCTAACAGCACACACAAAGATAAACTCAAAATCGATTAAAGACCTAATGTAAGACCAGAAACTATAAAACTCCTAGAGGAGAACATAGGCAAAACACTCTCTGACATAAATCACAGCAAGATCCTCTATGACCCACCTCCCAGAATATTGGAAATAAAAGCAAAACTAAACAAATGGGACCTAATGAAACTTAAAAGCTTTTGCACTACAAAGGAAACTATAAGCAAGGTGAAAAGACAACCTTCAGAATGGGAGAAAATAATAGCAAATGAAGAAACAGACAGAGGGTTAATCTCAAAAATATACAAGCAACTCCTGCAGCTCAATTCCAGAAAAATAAATGACCCAATCAAAAAATGGGCCATAGAACTAAACAGACATTTCTCCAAAGAAGACATACAGATGGCTAACAAACACATGAAAAGATGCTCAACACCACTCATTATCAGAGAAATGCAAATCAAAACCTCAATGAGGTACCATTACACAGCAGTCAGAATGGCTGCTATCCAGAAGTCTACAAGCAATAAATGCTGGAGAGGGTGTGGAGAAAAGGGAACCCTCTTACACTGTTGGTGGGAATGCAAACTAGTACAGCCACTATGGAGAACAGTGTGGTGGGGATTCCTTAAAAAACTGGAAATAGAACTGCCATATGACCCAGCAATCCCACTCCTGGGCATACACACCGAGGAAACCAGATTTGAAAGAGACACATGTACCCCAATGTTCATCGCAGCACTGTTAGCCAGGACATGGAAGCAACCTAGATGCCCATCAGGAGACGAATGGATAAGGAAGCTGTGGTACATATACACCATGGAATATTACTCAGCCATTAAAAAGAATTCATTTGAATCAGTTCTAATGAGATGGATGAAACTGGAGCCCATTATACAGAGTGAAGAAAGCCAGAAAGATAAAGACCAATACAGTATACTAACGTATATATATGGAATTTTAAAAGATGGTAACGATAACCCTATATGCAAAACAGAAAAAGAGACACAGATGTACAGAACAGACTTTTGGACTCTGTGGGAGAAGGCGAGGGTGTGATGTTCTGAGAGAATAGCATTGAAACAAGTACACCATCAAGGGTGAAACAGATCACCAGCCCAGGTTGGATGCATGAGACAAGTGCTCAGGGCTGGTGCACTGGGAAGACCCAGAGGGATAGGATGGAGAGGGAGGTGGGAGGGGGGATCGGGATGGGGAACACATGTAAATCCGTGGCTGATTCATGTCAATATATGGCAAAAACCACTACAATATTGTAAAGTAATTAGCCTCCAACTAATAAAAATAAATGGAAAAAAAAAAAACAAGATGTGAGTGATGATCTAGGTATGTAACTAAGAAATAACATGGGAGGCATTTTAGGCTGTGCAGGTAATTATATGTGCAAAAATGAGAAATCATAGAAAAGTAGCTATGTTACATACAGTGGTTCCCTATGGCTTGATGTTTTCAATGATGCCAATGGTATGAGACTTGTTTCTAAATCAGAAGGAAAACAAAGCACCTGGGCCAACTGAAAGACATAGGTTCAATACATTGTTACAAGAGACAAAGAGCAAAGCTGAAGGCTGTACCACTTGCATTTTTTTTTTTTGAAAGGTCCTGAGTCTAGTAGCTCAGCATCCATCTGATCAAGACATTTGTGTTTATCATTCATCCTTATCGCAAAGCCAGTTCTGCTTGCTTCCTCTTATGCAACCGCTAAAGGACTGTCTGGTAATGAACATTTTCCCACTGTTTGACTTTTTATTAAGATTTGCTTTCAGAGGATAGCTTTCATTTATATAACCCTCTAGCTTCCTCCTTGTCCTATTGAACTTGTCAATATTTCAACCTGTGTGAAATACATCTTAGTCAAAATAGTATTTATAGTGCTCTGACCTCTGCAGACAACTCAGCATGGGTAATCCCTTAAAAAATCACTAAATGAAAAATAGTCACTCTAAACAAACATTATATGTACTATTTTATTCAGATGTTATTATTTTCATTAAAGTACAGATAAAGGATATTGAATGTAAAATAGCATAAGAATAACAGTTCAATGAGAAAATTAATTTCCTTCATATTAAACTAAGAACTCACTATTAACTAAAATTGCCAGAAACAATCCATGCATATTTGATCTTATATTCACATATGATGAAATGACTGTACAGAAACAGAGATATGCAAATATATCAATGTATGTAAAATGATCTCCAGCTGTACTGGTAATTTAGGTTAAATAGTATTAATGTCTGTTTCAAATGAGTACCCTACCTTCATTTTGCACTTACTGTGATTAAGTGTAAATAAACTTTCCAGGCTATTAAGACACTGAAGCCCGGACTGCATTATTCCTGATCTGTTTCAAAGAGCTGGCACGCTTTGCAATTTTCAGGCTACTCCAAAGTGTTTTGACAGCCAGGCATTATGCACCCTAAAATAAAGGTTAAAGTTAGGAAATGAAGTATTCTAATACTATATCTCAATGTTAGATATTTTTTAACTAATAAATGACTAGGTTTCCACATAAACACTGCGCTATGCTCAATATCCTACCAACTATTATTTGGCTTAAATGAGACATCACTGGAAACTGTATGATGCTTACTATGTATTTAAAATAGCTTATACTACAAGAATACAAGTAAGGAATTTAGAGAAATTTCTTACTTTTCTTCCTCTCCTCAAAAATATCAGAGTAGAGTGGACAATACTCCAATAAGATTTTATCTTTTTCTCAGGAGATAAGGAAAGGCAAGAGTCAGAGAAAACAGTGAGAGGGATACTCAGAGTTCACAGGTTGGGGGGGGGGGTGGTTCCCTGAAGTTAGATGTTTAAGAATGAGGCCTATCTAATCTGTCTCTGGGCCGGAGTTAAACTTGGATCAGAACTTTTTTACTCTACAAACATGTCTATTTCCACATTTTTATTTTGTTCTCCTTGAATTTTAGGGTTTCAATAAAAAATTAACAACTGGGTAATACAGGGACTGAGGAAAAAGACTTCGTCCATCCTCTAGTAAACACAGAGGGCAGGTCAGCAGAATCTTAGTTATTAAGGTTGACGGTGGTACTTACCATAGCAGTTCCCAACCAGTTCCCAACCACTTCCCAGTGCTGGAGAGACAGCAGAAATTGTCACCTGAATTATTAGGATGTCCCAGAGACTCAGCAATAAACCCATCCAAACTGCCTCTTTAGTTTTTGGAAGTGCTATGAAAGTTATTTTTAAAAATAAAAGAAATCTATTTAAGTTTCTTTAATGACTAACTCTACCTCTGAAACATATCTTATCTAAATAAGCAAATAATCTTTTCCTTAGGGGCCTGCAAACATTTTCTTAAGTATTTATTTCACTAAGACTTATACAGCAAAAAGAAGAAAGAAATAATATATAATACATGTCTCAATTGCTGTTGGGGATTTCTGTTTACATTAGTAACTGAAGTGAGTATTGATAGGTTGTAAACAAAAGTACAGACCTGACAATTGTCCTCACTTGATGATTTCCTGCCTTCCCCTGGATCTAGCCCTTTCTCATGAGCTTCAGTAGAGACAAGCATCTGTTCTAGGATTAGACCAGAAACTGTGCACATCAGTCTAACCATTACCCTTTGGAAAACTTTTTTAAATGCATCACTTCCCATCATGTTAATTTCAACTTTGAGTTGAGAAGCATTAAATAAATCATGGGTATCTTAAGGCTAACTCAAAAGGAAGCATCTAGGTTTTACATGGCATGATTAAGACTGCCCTCTGTTGGAAGAGAAGAAAAAAAGAGGAAATTGCAGTGCTATGGGAATTACCTTGCTATGATTCTTTTCCCCATGTATCTAAAGTGAGACAAACATACTCTAGTAAGAAAAACAATAGCACGTTAGTACTATGTTACCATACTTTGCATTTTAACAAATAATACTTGAAAATTCATGTGTTACAAAGAATGGCCTATTTAAAATCATATTACAATAATATGTTTTGTTATACACAAATAAATATACAAGCAACCACCTGCCATATTATATCACTCTACATTCATTTGCTACAATTACTTCAGCACCAAAAAGTCTCAGGTCTTCACATACAATTCTAATGACATATTTTTAAAACATATCAAAGCAAATCATCCTTCATGCTTTATAGTGTGTATCACAGCAAAGGTCTGTAATACAGTCATTAACACCTAAAAAGATTCTTAAGCCCTAAAAATTGTGGTAATTGCTATATTTTTATAGTGACATTAAACTACTTTCTAGTATAGAAAATCCCAAACATACAAAGGTAGAGAGGATACCAAACTAAACCCCAAATACCCAGCACCCACCAGCTTCAACAATTATCAATTCATGGCCACTCTTGTTTAACTTCTACCCCAAACAGGTCCCCTCCTCTCCCTTCATACTTACTACCTCCTCCACGTTTTTAAAGTAAACCCCCAAGATCATCTGTTTCCATTAGTGAATATTTCAATATAATTAGAGTAGTTTTTTTTTAAATCCTGCCTTGCTTATGAATATTTTCTCCAAGTATTTTGCTGGACATGCACACAGAATATCATATATGTGTACTATTTATGTTAAAATGTATTTAGAAATTACACTTCACTATAATTTTTCTTTTAGCTTCAATGACGATGTAAAAATAGCTCAACAAACAATATAGGACAACTTTCTCCCTCCACTTAGGAAAAAAGACTAGCTTTTTTCCCTCAAGTACCTTAGAATATAAATATATCCATACATACATATGGATATATATATACACATACACACACACATTTCTGAAGTGGGTAGTATTACTCAGCTCTATCTAAGGGTACACATTCTAAACTCCAACGTTTAAGGGGCTCCATTAAGCCAGCATCTGCTCTAAATGAATGATTTAGGACAGCTGGTGCCACGTCCAGTTTTCCAGATCACACAAAGATTCCTGACGGTCTGTAAAGATGGGCTATTATTAGCTAGAGTTTTCTAAAATATCACAAATATTTCATCTCCACGTTTCTCTTCTATGTATGAAGAAGCTAAATGTCAACCTATGAACTATGAAAATAGTTTAATGTTCCTACGTTATGTACAAGTATGCTGATAAAAACAAAAAAGGAGTAATATTTCACTGACTATAAACATCAAGCTACCAAAAATAAGAGGAAATTTTATGAAAATAGGATAACTTACTCTAGAAGTATGAGAATGTTTATGAGTTCCTCGGGAGATACTTTGTTCCAGTAAGTTAAGAGTATATCTGAAAATGGAATAAAGTGTTACAGCTTGAAATAGCAGAGAACTTATGAGCAAATATTAATAACATAGTGAATTCCAAAATACCAATAACTTTAGTTTCAATAGCCATCAGTTCAGTTCAGTTCATTTCAGTTGCTCAGTCGTGTCTGACTCTTTGCAACCCCATGAACCGCGGCACGCCAGGCCTCCCTGTCCACCATCAACTCCCGGAGTCCACCCAAACCCATGTCCATGTCCATCAGTGATGCCATCCAACCATCTCACCCTCTGCCATCCCCTTCTCCTCCTGCCCTCAATCTTTCCCAGCATCAGAGTCTTTTCAGATGAGTCACTTCTTTGCATTAGGTGGCAAAAGTATTGGAGGTTCAGCTTCAACATCAGTCCTTCCAATGAACACCCAGGACTGATCTCCTTTAGGATGGACTGGTTGGATCTCCTTGCAGTCTAAGGGACTCTCAAGAGTCTTCTCCAGCACCACAGTTAAATAGCATCAATTCTTCAATGCTCAGCTTTCTTTATAGTCCAACTCTCACACCCATATATGACTACTGGAAAAACCATAGTCTTGACTAGACGGACCTTTGTTGACAAAGTAATGCCTCTGCTTTTTAATATGCTGTCTAGGTTGGTCATAACTTTTCTTCTGAGGAGCAAGCGTCTTTTAATTTCATGGCTGAAATCACCATCTGCAGTGATTTTGGAGCCCAAAAAGATAGAGTCAGCCACTGTTTCCCATCTATTTGCCATGAAGTGATGGGACCAGATGCCATGATCTTAGTTTTCTGAATGTTGAGCTTTAAGCCAACTTTTTCACTCTCCTCTTTCACTTTCATCAAGAGGCTATTTAGTTCTTCTTCACTTTCTGCCATAAGGGTGGTGTCATCTGCATATCTGAGGTGATTGATATTTCTCCCGGCAATCTTGATTCCAGCTTGTGCTTCTTCCAGCCCAGCGTTTCTCATGATGTGCTCTGCATATAAGTTAAATAAACAGGGTGACAATATACAGCCTTGATGTACTCCTTTTCCTATTTGGAACCAGTCTGTTGTTCCATGTCCAGTTCTAACTGTTGCTTCCTGACCTGAATACAGGTTTCTCAACTCATAGCCAATTCTATCTCATCTAAATCCTGCCCTCCTATCTCATCTAAATGCCCAATACCCACACTACATTCTTTTGAATTAATTCCAAATATACTGCTTAATCCGTAATTATTTTCAACTTTAACGATTATTTTTATTTACTTTATATATGTTCTTTTTCATGGCTTATCATCCCTGAAGACAAAAGGCGAAGTAGACCTGGGATTTTTTAATAAACTTTCTACAATTTTATGCAAAAGGGTTCACTTATGTGGATTGTTCCGAAGGTAGGTTAAGCACCTTTGCCTGCTACTCAAAGGACTCAGAGAACCAAACAGTTTGAGAACTTTACAGGAAGAGTGATAACTTTTTCCCCTGTCTTTGGATTATTAACCCTGAAGTCCTGGCAATATACAAACACATTCATGGACCAATTATTTTAGATATAAAATCTGCTACATCTATTACATATACTTCTCTTTTGAACTGTTCTTTTTTTACTTCCAACACACTCACTGAAACTTTTTTAAAAGAAAAATATTACCCCCAAGTAACCTTCCATTCCTTATCCTATTCAGATATAGCTAACGGTGTCAGCAGTTTCACTTCTAAATTTTAAAAACCTAGTTAAAGTTTTAGTCACTCAGTTGTTTCCAACTCTTTGTGGCCCCATGGACTGTAGCCCACTAGGCTCTTCTATCCATGGAATTCTCCAGGCAAGGATATTGGAGTGGGTTGCCATTTCCTTCTCCAGGGGATCTTCCCCATCCAGAGATTGAACCTGGCTCTCCTGCATTGCGGGCAGTCTCTTTACCGACTGAGCCACCAGGAAAGATCTAGCACGTATCGCAACAGTAACCAATTACAGAATTGCCAGTCTCCCGTGAACCTCTAAATCTAGGAATGGACGACTAAACAACGTTGCCTAAACGGAGGGGTGACAGGGAGGAAAGAGTGCATGGCTTTTTACTTTATGTCAAATTTACTAATGACCATGGGTATTTGTGGTTTTCAATGATTATAAAATACTGACTGTCAGGAATAAAGATGCTAAAATAGGGTCAAATTAATTTGTTTCAAAAATAAATCAAGGGGTAAGTTCCAAGCCCCCCTCCCCCCCATTTTGGGACACACTTCAGCTCAGCGGGGCTTTCCCAGAAGTCACTGCGTTTATGGTCCTCGGTCCAGCACAGGGTGGCTTGACGGCGCCATCTTCCCTCCCATGTGCCTCCGCTCTTCTCGGCAAAAGGAGGCTTGTGTCTTCATCCAGCCCCCCAACTGCACCCTCCTGTCCACCCCGAGCCATCTTCGATCCATCCACTTGCCCGCCGGATCGCCCACCCAGTGCCCTGAGTCCACTTCACAGGTGTGTAGAAGAGTTTAAACTGTCATTTCGTCCGCGGCCCTTCCGCCATTTTTTGGTGGTGCTTGTCTCCAATCTTTCCCAATCCCAGTCAGGGAATAAAGATGAAGGCGGGGGACGTGGGTGAAGAAGACAGGGAAAGTGGGCAGAGCTCTTCTGAAGGAGATAAAATGCAGGTTAGCCTTTGTGATGTGTCTTCTGAGGAGTTTAAAAAAACCTGGCTAACACTAAAAGAGCTCCATGACAGAGAGCTACGCCGACTTCAGGGGAAAATAACCAGTTTGAGGAAAGAGCAATTGTCAGACGGGAGGTGGACAGGCTCCACATGCAGAATTAAAGAGTTGACGGAGCAACAGAGAGCCCTGAAGGACACTATCCATGACCTGCGAGGTCAATTAAACACCAAAGTATGCGATCGCTGTACAGTAAGCGAAACGTACAGGAATACGCTACAGCAAGAATTTTATGATATCCAACAACAAAATCTTAAGTTTATTGATGAGCTCACAGCAGAAAGGAATAAATTAAGAGAAGAAAACAAGCAGCTTTCGGCTAAGCTCAAGATGAAACAGCGAGAGTTTCACTGTTCTTTTTCTGATAGTGATGACGACTTCGTCCCTGGGTCTCAAACGAGCGAGTCAGTTATTTCGATCAGGGACCCTCCGCCCGGACCTGAGAGTCATGTGGCTGTCAAACTGATAACGCAAACGAATACCAAACAGAGGAAATCTAGAGGGAAAAAGAAACAGCCGCACAGTTCCAAGTTCCAGGTTCCATTTTATAGTCAGGATGTCTTTGAGGTGCTAGAGAGCCCTCAGGAGAAGATTTCCTCTAACAGAAGTAATCCTAGCACGATAAGGAGTGGCAGTCAGAAGTCAACTAGCACTGTTGCTTCAGCATCTACAGTCAGCCCTCAAACAGTGTATGGATTTCCAGATGACTCCAGCCTTCCTGATGCCACGCTTGGCCATCCACAAAGCAAATCAATTTTCACACAGAGGACCTCCTCACAGAGCATCTCCACACCAAAGCGTGGACCTGAGACTGATTTCCCTCGGAGCCTTTCCAGTATTTCTCCAGGAGAAGACCTACCTACTGAAACATTATCTGAAACTTCAGAGGAAAGTGTGATTGATTATAGCAAAAGCATTTTTGCTCCTTTTACACGGAGAGGAGAAAACACCACCACTTTACATCTATTTCCTTTAGATAATACTAAAGTGACAAGACCATCATTTGGTGTTTTTCAGGTTTTAGTGAAAGAGAGCAGTAGCGAGACACCTTGCAGTGAACAGTCCACAGCAAGGAAGAATACTAATGGAGCTACAGGTGCAGCCCATGATGCTGATAAGCCACAAGGTGAAACTCAGGCTTGCACTTCGGGGTCTTCAATAAAGAGAAAAGTCAAGATACGGCTAGAAAAAGGGGGGAAGTAGCTTTCTCTCCATCTCTCTCCTAAGGAGACTGCTTTTCTTCTCCAAGAGGACAGTCTTCCTATCAATTCAGATTATTTAACATTTGTATTCAGACTATATAACTGAAAATTCCTGACTTTGATTCTACTTCCCAGAATATAATATACAGGCAATAAAAAGTTGGGCAAATGACTAAGACTTTGAAACAGTGACATATTGCCAGTTAATAAAATTCAGCTACAAAGAAAGAAACTTAGTTTTCAGAATCCCTCTACTTCTGTATAAGAGGTCTACCATCTTTTTGTTGAACTTAAGCTGCTAGTGTCTATGAGTCAGTGTGTGCCATGCTGAATTGGTTTAGTTGTGTTCTACTTTTTGGAACACTATGGACTGTAGCCTGCCAGGCTCCTCTGTCCGTGGGATTCTCTAGAAGAATACTGGAGTGGGTTGTCATGCCCTCTTCCTGGGGATCTTCCCATCCATGGAGTCTCTTAGACTCCTGCATTGGCAGGCGAGTTCTTTATTACTAGTGCCACCTGGGAAGCCCTTATGAGTCAATAAGAAGGCTTAAAAAAAAGAAAGCCAAGAGAACACCTAAAAGGCTGGACTGTAAGAGTTCAACCGTGAAATACATATAAAGTGAAATACTTACTGGACTTGACAAGGTAACTACAATACGGACACTGAGAAAGATTCAGAAGCAGATAGTTTTCAGAATAAAATGAGTATGACTTTACAGATACCATACAGCATGACTTAAATTACAAAAAAGAAGATGTGACACAGACTGTATACTAGTTATTAAAATTTGCTTTTAAAAATCAAAAACCAAGAACAGAAGAGGGACAAACCTCATTAACAAAGACCAAGTATTGAGCAAGCAAGGACAAAATTTACAAGAGGAGACCTTTTCAAGAAACAAAGCAGCTATGGTTTTACCCATAACATAAAGCAGCCAGTCTTTATGGTGGCTTGTCACTGGTTATCACAATGTGTGTGTGCGCACATGCGCATGCACTTGCATACAAATGCAAGTGTGCACATGTGTAATGGAGTGGAGGAGGGGAGAACTACTCAGCCATGCATGTCTCTCTCCTCCTCCCTTTCTTCTCTCCTCCCCCTACCACCTTCATTTTCCCTGGCTGTGGTGGTATTCAGCTCCTTTTTTCCTTACAGTTTTTGTGCCCCCTTGTATCCTTGAGCCTTTTGAAAACACAAAGTTATTGAGTGAATTCATGTGCCATTAAACTCACCCTTTTAAATAGAGTACATATACAGTAGTTTATGGTATATTTAAAAATTTGTTAAACCATCACCACAGTTTTAGAATATTTTCATCACCCTTAAAAAAAGCCCATACATAATAGCAGTCACTTTCTACATTCCCCCACTTTTTAGCTTGTGGGGAGACAAAAACAATGAGCTGTGGTTGTGGTTGTTAATTTGATTCAATATCTCTTGGAATGAAATACCACCAGGGTTGAATGTTATCGCCCTTTACATATTTCTTTCCCAAAACATGGAAGCTTATAACATAGTCTCAATAATCTTTGACTTTTACTCTAAATCATACATTCTAAGTAGTTGAAGATTGTAGTTATTTAAAACTTTTATTAATGTACTTTAGAATTAACTATTCATATCTAGCTTTTGATGTGCTTCAGTCTCTCTGGCAAGTTAACTATCAACTTATTTTATGTTTCTATATCCTGCATTGTTACAAAAATGTTTAAAATAATATTTACTAAAAATAAAATGGAAAAGAAGTAAAACTTACTGTATTATGATTTAACTTTTACTGTAAATCATACATTCTAAGTACTTGAAGATTCTAGTTATTTAAAACTTTTATTAATGTATTTTAGAATTCATATCTAACATTTGATGTGTTTCAATCTCTGGCAAGTTAACTATCAACTTATTTTATGTTTTTATATTCTGCATTGTTAGAAAAAAATGTTTAATATTTATAAAAACTAAATAGAAAATAAGTAAAATTTACTGTATTATGCTGATCAAAACCCAGGTGCTTTTATGTTCTTCATTGCTGTTTGCTTTTTTTAAAGTATTTATTTATTTATTATTTGGCTTCATGGGGGTCTTAGGTGCAGCATGTGGGATCTATTTCCCTGTCCAGAGATTGAACCCAGTACCTCTGCATTGCCAGTACAGAGTCTTAGCCACAGGGAAGTTCCCAGGGATTTTGTTTGTTTTGTTTTGGGGGGGGTATTTTTGTGTGGGTTTTTTTTTTTTTTTCTTTTTTAGCAAAAATAGAAAAAGAAGAAAGGGGAAGGAATTGTGTTAACAAGTGTGGTACTGGGAATGAATTAACCTTCTGATTGTACTTCCAGAGGATATGCAGTTTATGAAAACCCTTTGTTTGTATTCTATCATATATAGTAAAGAGAAAATGGTAAATTGTAAATAATACAATTATACATCAAGGTAAAGAGAACAGAGCCTGGAAAAGAACCTGACACCATACAAAGCTGTATAATGGTCCTGTGAAGATAGCAACAGCATTCCTTAACTCAAAGAATCCTTCCTGTCTTTTTGTTTGCTTTTGATTTTGTAAATCCCGGGTCAAATAAAAGCTACAGTGTTAAATAAGACTTTTGGTTATTGTTATTTTCTTCTGTTTACCTTGGTCATTTAATGTATTTTATTCTCTGCATGAAAAAAATACTTTAGCACTTCTAAAACTATTGCCTGACTTTAGAAACTAAATTTTTTGTCTTTTTAAAAAAAATTTTCCTGTTATTAAAAAGAAATTTTGATAACCTTATTTCTTTTTACAAACCCTTGTGTCGAGGGCTGACTTTCAATGGATCGAAGCAAGGGAGCTGCTCTGCTACATGCAAAACCCCAACCCAGAAGCAGGTCATCTAGGAATGGTTTAGCACCAGGTTCCCCACAGTTGAGTGGTGCAGTGTTGGGCGAGGGGGCTGCTGCCTTTCTGGTCGTGCCCATGTTCCAGGATGAAGAGTTCTCTGTACTGGACCTGGTCCCAACATGCAGAGGGGCGTGCCACACCATGCCCCAAAGGACTCGGGCAGTGGCCCCATGGTGGGGACGGTGGGGGACTGGCTATCTGAGGCCAACTGAGGCTCCCACGGCACTGCCAGAAACTAATTTTTTAAATAAAATTATTTCAAAGGCTCAAATCTGTATGACAGAAATGAATTTATTTTAAGTTAAAATATAGGAACATTCTAAGGTCAAAGTCTACCAGTTACTGTCCCCATGCCCAACAAAACTCAGTGAGAGAGGAATGCTAAAACTTAAATCCTTGACACCTCCCTTCCCAGATCTAGCCTATGTAGTTTGCCCACTCCACCGATTAGCCATGCAGTTACTTAGATGCAGTCAATCATGAAGTCAATCATGAATAGTCACTGAAAGGACTGATGCTAAAGCTGAAACTCCAGCACCTTGGCCACCTAATGCAAAGAAATGACTCATTGGAAAAGACCCTGATGCTGGGAAAGGTTGAAGGCAGGAGGAGAAGGGGACGACAGAGGATGAGGTGGTTGGATGGCATCACCAACTCAATGGACATGAGTTTGAGCAAGCTCCAGGAGATGATGATTGACAGGGAAGCCTGGCATGCTGCAGTCCCTTGGGTGGCAAAGAATCAGACACAACTGAGCGACTGAACAACAACACTTAGTTGGGAAACTGCTTCTCAGATCTACTCTTCCCCCAGCCTCACCTCCAGTGTTCTGTTCAGGTCCTTATCGCCTCGCTCTTTTAGGTCACGTCTGTGTGTGTGTGTGTGCTGTGTGCTAACTTGCTTCAGTCGTGTCTGACTCTGAAACCCACTGGATTGCAGCCTGCCAGGCTTCTCTGTCCATGTGGATTCTCAGGCAAGGGTACTGGAGTGGGTTGCCATGCACTCCTTCAGGGGATCTTTCTGACCCAGGGATTGAACTCTCCTGCGTCTCTTGCTTTGGCAGGCAGGTTCTTTACCACTAGCGACTCCTGGAAAGCCCTTGAGTACCCATAGCACTTGACAAATTTCCTCTACTGTAGCAAATAATAAAGAGGTTTGTGGGCATGTCCATTTCTCCCACTGGATTCAGGTTTGTTTCTGCCAGAGACTGTTCAGGGTGATTCCAGGATTTCCACCTAGAAGGAGCTTAGGGCCAGCAATCTGATTGGAAGGGGCAACAACCAGGGGCTTCTGGGTTTATTTGTGATGTCTGGGGGAGATACACCATGTGGCACCACAGAGAATATAAAGATGGATGTAACCTGATCAGTCTGGGTTTAATTGACTCATAGGTTCTTTGCTCTTCAGCAAGTGCTTTTCTTCTAGAAATTTTGTGGGGGTGCACTCAAGGTAGTGCTGTTTACACACGAGGCTTGTGATGGGATCCTCTGAATTTAACCTAAGACAGAGTAGCAAGGTTCTGGGTGTTAGAAAATGCCACAGGAAGAAAGGGCCACCTCTAAGGACCGTTGATGAAGGCCTTTATTGGGCGGTCGCTCTCGGGCAGAACTCCCAGGGGCAGGTGAGCGAGGAGACAAAGGGAGTCTGCAAGGTATGAGGGGTGGGGAGAGGTTTTATAGCCAGGGCCGGCGTCCAAGCCAGGTCTTCCCATATAAGGAAGAAAGCGCGGGCTACAGCGGCGGTTGGTGTCCAAGGGCTCCGTGTCGGCACCTGATTAGACCAGGCTGCAGGGGGTCGGCCCCCGGAAGTTTAGCCAGCCTCCAGAACTCGTCTGCAGCACTTTTTCTGGGGCATGCCTCAACATGCCCGATCTTTCACCCCGGCCTTTTTGTTATAGGACAAGGGGCGCCGGTTCTCTCTGGCTACTTCCTGCTGAATGGGGGCGGCGAGGGGTAGGGTGTGGCCGGGATGACAGGGAGCGTCTGCCGTTAATTTTGTCACAGAGTGTTTGTTGGAAGCCCTTGGTACTGCTGTCCCAACACCATCAGCTGGACCGTGTTGAGCCGCTGTTTGACAAAGGCCAAGAGCTTATTTAAGAGGCAGGGCCCGAAAGTTAAGAGCAACAAGAGGATTATGAGTGGTCCCATTAAGGTCGAGAGCAGGGTAGTCAGCCAGGGGGAGTTTTGGAACCATGATTCGAACCAACCTTGCTGGGCTTCCTGTTCCCTCTTTCTGTGCTCTAGTCCTTCTCTTACCTTGGCCATGGACTCTCTTACTACCCTTGTATGGTCTGCATAAAAGCAACACTCTTCCTTGAGGGCTGCACAGAGGCCACCTTGTTGTAAAAAGATCAGGTCTAGGCCTCGTCTGTTCTGTAACACCACTTCTGACAAAGAGGTTAGGGATTTTTCTAAGGCCATCATAGACTTTTCTATTCCTGCAATGTGTTCATCAATGGCAACTCTCAGGGTGATCAGGCCCTGATGTTGTGTGGTCAGGGAAGCAATGCCCGTACCCGTTCTGGCTGCCCCCAGGGCAAACAGCGTTGCTAGAGTAATAGCTGTAACGGGCTCCCTCTTATGTCTAGGAGCTGGGGTATCTTGGTCCCAAAAGTTGTAGAGGACCTCTTCTGGGTGGTATGTAATCTTGGGTACTACCACTACCATGACACAGAATTCCCTGCTCTGGTCAAAGACAGCCAAATGGAGACAGGGCGTCAGCCCAGTCTGTGAGCATACCCATCACCCCCCGATTTCGGGTATGACGTAGGTCTCTCCATTTTTTAAGATCCAGGTGACTTGAAAAGGCTGGTGGGGGTTTTGGTTGGGGTGCCCCCCCTTTTTCCAGGACCCCCCAGTACCCCCAGAGTAACCCAGAGTAGAGAGTCCCGCATTGTTCTGAGGTTGGGGTGAAGGGGGTGTGGCGGACAACCAGCCCCGTGGGTCTCGTAGGGATGGAGCTGGTAACCAGGTCAGGGTGTCCCAAGGGAATAGCACCTCAGGAGTAGGAAGCAGATGGCTAGGTATGTGAGGGCCAGGGACAGTCGAAGAGTGGAGGACCAATCGCAGGGGGCCGTGGCTGCTAATCTAATGGCAAAATGTATGGCCAGAGCTGTGATTGTTAGCAGCCACAGCGGGTGATGCCAGGTCAGCATCGGATATCGGGATGTGGTCCCTCAATTATTTTGGGATCGACGACAGAGGGGTTCGGGTGATGGTCAGTTTGGTCGGCCCCGTGAGGGTGGAGCGGTAGGAGTAATTGGGAGGAGGGGCCTGGGCCGGGGCCACCCCTGTCTCTGGGAGACCTGGGGGAGCTTGTTTGAGCCGGGTCAGGTAATACCAGGGCTCGTGTCCCAGAAGTTTGGCTGCCGTGGGAGTGGTGAGGATTACAGTATGGGGCCCCATCCAGCGAGGTTGTAGCGGGCGGGGACTCAAGGCTTTTAGCAGTACCTGATCTCCCAGGGCCAGAGGCTGAGTTGGCCCCTTGTCGTCTGTCGGTTGTGGCAGGACCCGGTCTGCGTGTTCTCTCAGCAAGGATCGTAGGAGGAAGAAGAGGGGGAGGTACCCCGTGAGTGGGGGAGCCTCTCCCTCTGGGAGGTGAGTCAGGAGATAGGGCCTGCCGTAGAGCAGTTCAAAAGGGGTCAAAACTGTTTTGGAGTGTGGTGTGGTGCGAATGCGAGTGAGCGCCAGAGGAAGGAGGTCGACCCAAGACAGCCACAGTTCTGAGGCAAGCTTGGTCAGGTGCGTCTTGATGATGCCGTTCACCCGCTCTACTTTGCCTGACGATTGGGGCCGATAGGGGATGTGGAGATGCCAGTCGATATCCAGGGCCATAGCCACCTGCTGGGAGATCTGTGAGATGAATGCAGGCCCATTGTCAGACTGGAGAGAGTTTGGCAACCCAAATCTGGGAATGAGATGGGTCGTCAAGACCTCTGCCACCGCAGCTGCCGTCTCTTGGGCGGTGGGGAAGGCCTCGACCCATCCTGAAAAGGTGTCCACCAAGACCAGCAGATAGCGGTAGGTTCCATGTCTGGGCATGTGGGTGAAGTCTATCTGCCAATCCTGCCCGGGCATATGTCCCCTTAGCTGGTGAGTCTCCTGTGGGGGTTGGAGTCCTCCTTGAGGAGAGGTGGAAGCACATGTTAGGCAGGAGCTGTGGACAGCATATATGGTCTGTCTGAGATGTAGGGGAGAAAAGACAGGGCTGAGAAAGGAAAAGAGAGCCCTTGGTCCGATGTGGAGGGTATTGTGGATTTGGGATATTATGGCCTTAGCCTGGCGCTCAGGAAGCACCGGTTTATTATGGAGTAGTATCCATCCCGACGGGTGCCTCTGAGCCCCTTCCTGTGCCAGTAAGGCTCTGGCTTCTTCGCTGGAATAATCTGGGTTGAGGGTGGATCTCAAAGTCAGCAAGGGCTCGGGGGCTTGTTGTAAGGTGATTTGTCGAGCCACTTGATCTGCCATATTATTACCCAGAGCGACAGTGTCATGAGTATTTTGGTGTCCCTTGCAGTGTATGATAGCGACCTCTTTGGGCAGGGATAAGGCATCTAACAGTCGAATAATGTGGGGGGCATTACAGATGGGGGAATCCTTTAGTGGTCAGGAAGCCCCGCTCCTTCCAGATTGCCGCGTGAGAATGGGCAATCAAGAAGGCATATTTGGAGTCTGTGTAAATATTGGCCTTTTTCCTTTTGCTAGGTGTAAGGCTCTAGTTAGGGCTGTTAGTTCAGCCTTCTGAGAGGTCATCCCGGGTGGCAAGGGCTGAGCCTCCAGGACTTCTCGGGTGGTTACCACAGCATAAGCCGCCCTTCGGTTCCCATCGGGATCTCGCTTTGAGCTCCCATCAATGAACAGAGTTAGCTCTGGATCTGGTAGAGGTTCGGAAAACAGGTTGTGAGGTGGTTGCATAAGGGACTCAAGGACCTCTGAGCATGAGTGGGCTGGGGGTTTTGAGGAGAGGGGGAGGGAGGGCAACGAAGAAAGCGGGTTTAATTGTGGAGAGCGACTCACGGAAACTTGCGGATTGTCCAAAAATACCAGGTGAAACTGCTGGAGCCTGGATTCGCTGAGGTCAGAGAGAAATCTAGAGGCTAAAAGATCGCCAAGGCGATGAGGTGAGAAGATGGTCAGGGGTTGACCATGAATCAGCTTTTTAGCATCAGCGTACAATGTTGCCTCTGCCACTAGTGCCCGCAGGCAGAGGAACCATCCCCTGGCTGTGGGGTCAAGTTGTTTGGATATGTAAGCAATAGGCAGCAGTTCAGGGCCAATCGGTTGCACCAAGGCTCCAAAGGCTATCCCTCCCTTTTCATCAGTGTATAGATGGTGCGGATAGTTGGGATTTGGGAGAAAGAGAGGGGGTGCAGCCAATAGGGTTGAGCGTAAAGCGTGGAAGGCCTTAGCCACTTCGGTGGGGGAAGACAGCAGTCCTGTGGGAGTCTCTTTAGCGGTGGCATATAGGGGTTTGGCCACGGTGGCGTAATTTGGGACCCAGTGTCGGAAGAACCCCGTCAGTCCTAGGAAGGACAATATCTGGTCTCCGTTGGCCGGAGGACAGATGGACCTGAGGAGGCTACACCGATCTGCTGTCAGGGCCTTAGTGGTAGGGGTGATTTGGAGGCCTAGATAGACAACAGAAGTCTGAGTCAGTTGGGCTTTGGATTGTGAGGCTCTGTAACCCTGGGAACCGAGGAAATTAAGAAGAGTTGCAGAATGTTGTCGGGAGGTCTCTTCCGAGGGGCTGCAAAGAAGCAAGTCGTCTACGTATTGGAGGAGGGTGCTAGGGCGGAGCGAGCATCTGGCCAGGTCCCAGGACAGAGCCTGTCCGAAGTAGTGGGGACTGTCTCTGAACCCCTGAGGGAGTACGGTCCATGTGAGTTGTGTGGTCAGCTGGGTGTCGGGGTCAGTCCAGGTAAAAGCAAAGAGGAATTGGCAGTCGGGGTGGTGTGGGATGGTAAAAAAGGCATCCTTGAGGTCAATAACGGTGAAATGAGAGGTTTTGGGAGGTATGGAAGAAAGGAGGGTGTAGGGGTTAGGGACAAGTGGATGGGCAGGGACCACCGCTGTGTTGATCAGGTGGAGATCCTGCACTAGCCGGTAGTCTCCTGAAACCTTTCGAACAGGGAGGATGGGCGTGTTACAGGGGGAAGTCGTGGGGATCAAAAGACCCTGTCCCATGAGACGGTCGATGATGGGCTTTAGCCCCCTGAGGTTACGAGTAGACAAAGGAAACTGGGGCCGGGCTGGGAAACAAGTGGGGTCTCTTAGCCGGATGAGGACTGGAGGGTGGTGCCGAACCACCACCGGGACTCGGGTGTCCCAGACCTCAGGATTAACAGAAGAGGTTGGAGGGTCAACAAGTAACATTAGGAAGGCCCCTGACGTGGGAGCCAATCCTGGAGTTAGGTGAAGAGTGGCCTTCAGCTTAGCGAGTATATCTCTTCCCAAGAGAGGAGTAGGGCAGGAAGGGATGACCAAAAAGGAGTGGGTAAATAGGCAGGAATCTAATTGGCAGGATAGTGGCTGGGTTTGGAGCGGACATGAGGGTTGGCCGTCAATGCCCATAACCGAAACCTGGGAAGGACGTAAAGTGCCCCCGAAAGAGGGAAGGACCGAATAGGTAGCCCCCGTATCAACTAGAAAGTTGATGGACTTACCCGCTACCTGGAGCGTTACCCTGGGCTCGGCTTGGGTTATCGGAGTTCCCGAGTCTGGGCGGCGTCAGTCATCGTCGAGGCTCAGCAGCTCCAAGGCCGGAGGAGGGCAGGAGGTCTCCCTGGGGTGCTCGGGTCCCCGGCCCCTAGAGGTCGGGGCCCGAGAGGCCTGGGGACAGTCACTAGCCCAGTGTCCTCATTGTTTGCACAATGGGCACAGCTTGGAGGGAGGCTGCGGATTGGGGCACATCTTGGCCCAGTGTCCTTCTTGGCCGCACTTGAAGCAGGCCCCCAGAGAGGGGTTTTGGGGCCCCAAGCCCGCCGCCGGCCGCAGGGCCGCTACCAAGGCCTGGGTTTGCTGGTTTAGGAGGCTTGCCTGAAATTCGGCCTTTTGTTTGAGCCTTGCCTTTCGGCTGGCCTCAGCAGTTTCTTCGCGGGCATTGTAAACCTTAAAGGCCATTTTTACCAGGTCTTGAATAGGGGTCTGAGGGCCGTCCTCGGCCTTGGCCAGTTTTTTTCGGATGTCAGGTGCCGATTGGGAGATAAAACGATTGGCCAAGGTAGCTGCCCCAATGGGGGACTCAGGGGACAGTCTGGTGTATTGAACAAGGGCCTCAGTCAGCCGATTAAGAAACATGGCTGGGTTTTCGTTGGGCCCCTGAGTCACCTCTTCTAGTTTGAGGAGGTTTACTACCTTATGAGAGGACGTTTCCATTCCATCGAGGATACACTCTATCATATAGCGTACCCACAGCTGGCTGCCACCCCCTTCTTGGTAGTTCCAATCAGGGTTGGTGTCAGGAACTGCCTGAGCTCCCAGGGGACGCTCGGGGGAGGGGTTGGCACAGTGTCGCTGGTCGGCATGAGCCTTGGCTGCCGTCCAAATGGCCTGCCTCTCTTCGGGGGTGGTGGTAGACCCCAGGATGACATATATGTCCTGCCATGTTAGGGCGTAGGCATGGGTCAGACTCGTAAACTGTTTAATACATTGAGTGGGGTTGGAGGAAAAGGATCCCAGTTTGGCCTCAATCTGTGCTAGGTCTTGGAGAGAGAAGGGGACGTGGACCTGGGCTAGACCCTCAGCTCCAGCTACTTGTCGCAGAGGGAGTAGCGGGGCTGGGGGAGGGGGAGGGGAGGCAACTGGAGGGTTGCTGTGAGAGCGCGTGTGGGAGCTAACCGGAGAAGGGGAGGGAGTGACGGGGGGAAGGGGAGGATACAAGATAGGGTTAAGGGCCGGAGGATCTGGGGCCGGCAGTGGAGTCTCAGGGGCGGGAGCAGGGGCGAAAGGGGCCGGAGTGGAGGGGGAGGGGGCAGGAGCCGGAGAGGAAGGGGTGGGGGCCGTGGGAGATGCATAGGGAGAGGGGGCCACCAGATCTTCCAGGGAAACAGAGAAAGCAGAGGACTCAGAGACGGGAGGAGTTGGCTTGGTTCGGGAGGGTGGAGTCGGGGGGGGCATGGTGAGCAGGATTTGGCTGGGAGCACAAGTGGTGCACAGGGTGGGGCGAGAGCGCAACGCCCAAAAGGCCTGAACATAGGGGACCGCAGACCATTTTCCCGTTCTCTGGCAGTAATTATCTAAATCACTGGCCATTGTGAGCCATACTGAGGCCAGGCCTGTGAACACAGAGCCAGCAGGCACTCTAAGGGTGTGGAGTATTGGGGATTGGGTTTGGAAGCTGTCGATCCCATGGCAACCATGGGGCGTGGAGGCAACCCCCGCTGCCCGAACGTCTTCGGACGTGTCAAGGGAAGCTGGAGGTCCGTGCAGCCGTTCAGAATGTCTTCCTCACGAGCTGGGGACCGGGAAAGGCCGAAGCCGGAGGTCTACTCAGCCGCTTGGGACATCTCCCTCACGAGCTGGTGACCAGAAAAGGCCGAAGCCGGAGGCCGAAGCCGGAGGTCTCCTCAGCCGCTGGGGACGTCTCCCCACCAGCTGGTGACCGGGAGGGCCCAGTAAGTGCGCCCCCTTTACTGGGCCCTAGGAGGTGGTCGCCAGGGAGGGCAGGCCCCAAAGCCGAAGGGACTTACCCCATATCCTGCCATCCGGGGGGTTGGTCAGCCGCCTGGGTCCGGGGCTACCGCGGCGGTGGAGCTCAAGGGGGCCTCAACGGCGAGTGCCGGGGGCCCTCACCTCGAGCCCCACGTTGGGCGCCAGATGTTAGAAAACGCCGCTGGAAGAAAGGGCCACCTCTAAGGACCGTTGATGAAGGCCTTTATTGGGCGGTCGCTCTTGGGCAGAACTCCCAGGGGCGGGTGAGCGAGGAGACAAAGGGAGTCTGCAAGGTATGAGGGGTGGGGAGAGGTTTTATAGCCAGGGCCGGCGTCCAAGCCAGGTCTTCCCATATAAGGAAGAAAGCGCGGGCTACAGCGGCGGTTGGTGTCCAAGGGCTCCGTGTCGGCACCTGATTGGACCAGGCTGCAGGGGGTCGGCCCCCGGAAGTTTAGCCAGCCTCCGGAACTCGTCTGCAGCACTTTTTCTGGGGCATGCCTCAACATGCCCGACCTTTCACTGGGTAAGTCTCCATCAATGTCCTGAAACCCAATGACCTCTATGTCTTCACACTTGACAGTAGTGATTTAAATTGACTCTTTTAAAAAAAAATTTTATTGGATTATAATTTACCATGCTGTCTTAGTTTCAGGTGTACAGCAAAGTGAATCAGTTATACATATACGCACTCTTTTTTAGCTTCTTTTCCCATATAGGCCATTACAGAGTATTGAGTAGAGTTCCGTGTACTATACAGTAGATCCTTATTAGTTGTCTATTTTATATACAGTAGTATATATTTGTCAATCCCAATTTTCAATTTTATCCCTCCCCTTACCTCCCAGTAACCATGTCTGTAACTCTTTTTGTTTTGTAGATAAGTTCATTTGTAGCCTTTTATTTTTTAGATTCCACATATAAGCAATAATATATGATATTTTCTTTTCTATATATGACTTCCTTCACTCTGTATGACAGTCTAAAGGTCCATCCATGTCTCTGCAAATGGCACAATTTCATTCCTTTTTATGGTTGAGTAATATTCCATTCTATACATGTGCCACATCTTCTTTATCCATTTCTCTGTTTATGGACATTTAGGTTGCTTCCATATCTTAGCTATTGTGAATAGTGCTGCAATGAACACTGGGATGCATGTATCTTTTTGAATTATGGTTTTCTCCAGATATTTGCCCAGGAGTGGGATTGCTGGATCTCAGAAGCAATAAGGAGACTTTCATGAGCTAGGTGGTGACATACATAATAAAAGTGGTGTTTAGAAGATCTCGTGGTCTAAGATGAATCATCAAGACTTCCTTCATTCTTGCCTAGAGGGAAGAAGGCAGGGGAAGGATGATTTGAGGTTTTGGCAGTCAGGGACAGGGTCAGCCTCTAGGCAAAGTGCGGGCTCCACCATCAGATCCCAGGGGCCTGGAGGCTGATTTATCCCTGGGCCGAACAACTTGGGGCACTCTGCTACAAAAAGTACATGGCGGGGTTCCTGGCAACCCTACTCTCTCTCTCTCTCCCCTTGAGAGCATTTAAAATCCCCTTCAGGGGCTCCATGGCCTCATTCCTTCAGGTCGCAAAACCTTCCTCTATGGAACTGACCCTCTTCTGCTTTCTGACTCTTTGGAGGAAGGGATTCTGTGCCTTGTTGTTAATCCAAGGCTCCTCCTTTGGCTTCAGATTGGGGTGCTGTCATTGGGTCACTAGCCCAGGTCTTAGCCAGGAACCCTGCCACCTTCTCACTGTACTCTCCACCCTGTAGGTAAGCCCTATTCAGGTCCTGTCCCCTTCCCTGGCCCAGCCAAGACCAGTCTTTACACACCATCAAGCCCAGTCTTCCACAGCCCCATCTGTGCTGGTGCCTCAGGGCTCAGGACTCTTCAGTTTAAAGATTCAAATATATCATTTGCGTGTTAGTTGCCTGCAGCTTCTGGCCCTGAAAAGTCTCCATTGTTTGTCTAGAATGTGTTGGATAGTTACTATTTACATTTGAACACAGAAATTTCTAGTCCCTCCTGCCTCTTTGTCTCTTCTCTGCCCCTTCTATCCAAGGTGCCTCCCTCAGGTGGGGGCTCTTTGCATAACTGTGACACTGCCCCCAGGCATCAGTGTGCTAATTTGCACTTCCCGGAGGTCACTTTGCCTATCAGGCTGTTTGACATTTCCTTCAGCAAGCAAGGAATGGAAGTCTCACTATTCAAGTGGAAAACACCAGGCTTGGGGGAGGGCAGGGGAGCAGCAACACCTACCTATCTTGGTTTAGTTCCCCAGTGAAAAGACATCATATCACCCACAGCTCCTTACCTGGATTGCCCTTTCTGACTCTGCTACTTAAAGAAGCGTGACTGCAGCTAGACCACATGGTGGGTCGCATTCCTGGCACTGGTCCATGGTTGTGGGCACTCTGGCCCGGCCTCCCCACTTCTCAGTCACAGAAACCAAGGCCAGAACTTAACTCCTCTGCATCCTCACTTCTCAGGATGGTACCAAGCCTTGTAGATTTGATTAGGTTTGCTTTATGACACAATGCATAGTTGGTATTTGTAAATGTTCCATGAGTGTTTGAGGAACAATTCTCCAATTATGGAGTCCAGTGTTGTGTATGTTTACATTATACCAAGTCTGTGGGTCGTGTTGGTCAAATCCATGCACTTGCTGAGGTTTTTTTTTTTTTTTTTTCTTATTGAATCTGTCGGTAACTGAGATATGTTAAAATCTCCCACTGTGATACTCTGATGGTGGATCTATCAAGCTCTCCTTATAATTCTGTTTGTTTTTGCTTTATGAAGATGTATTTTTGAAGCTATTTCACCAGAGGCATGCAAATCTAGAACTGTTATAGCTTCATAGTGAACCATCGAGGGCTTCCCTAATGGTAAAGAATCTGCCACTACTGGTAAAGAATCTGCCTGCCAATGCAGATTCATGGGTTCAATCCCTGGGTTGGGAAGATTCCCTGGAGGAGGGCATGGAACTCACTCCAGTATTCTTGCCTGGAGAATCCCATGGACAGAGGAGCCTGGTGAACTACAGTCCAAAGGGTCGCAAACAACTGGATAAGACTGATGGATTGAGCACATAGAGAACCAAGTTATTAATCACTAAGATGTAATTTTCATTAATGTATAAATGCTTTGGCCTCAGGGTCTGTTTTGACTAATATTGGTCTAACTTCATAAGCTTTCTTTTGGTTAGTAGTGTGTACCTTGTATGTTTCCACACATCCTTACTTTCCTGTCTCTGCTATTATGTTTTAGATGTGCTCTTGGAAACAACATACAGTACAGATTTCTTTCTTTTCTATCCCATAGGCAATCATTGTCTTTTAAATATAGAGTTTAGTTCTAGTATGTTTAAACTTATTTCTACCATCTGGTTTTGTGCTTTCTGTTTGTCCCATTTTTTCTGTTTCTTTTTATCGTCTCCTCTTTTGATTTCTTTTAAATGTCTGTGTGTGGCTGGGGGGCTCTTCATTGAAAGAGCGTTTTATTTTTTGTAAAATGTGCATACCACAGGGTTTCTTGTCAGGATTAAATGAGATGAAGAAACTCATATGAAATATTTATCGAGTGCCTAACACAGAGTACATGGCTAAATGGGAACTATTATTAGAGGTTCTAATACTCTTTCATCTTTAGTGTTCCCTTGTCTCTTGCAGTTCCACTTCTGTTGTTCTCCTTTCTGCTGACAATATCCCATTTGTTTTCAGTCCCTTTTCTTTCATTTCTCCTTTCCAGCCATTTGATTTCCTGTTTCTGCTCAGTCTTCTATCCCTAAGGCAGCTCCGTGGTGAAGCCCTTTGGGGAACAGTCTGTATGCAGGGGCTCTATGGCACAGTAGGTGCGGGAGAAGACAGTGGCACCTTGACTGATTCCCATTCCACAAGGTGATGGAGGTCCCCCCAACACAGGGCTGCATTTGTGTGTCATTCTAGGCTGACCACGGTAAAACTGAATCTGCTGCAATCATCAGTTTATATGAAATGGGTATAAGGCCACAAAACCCACCAGCTAAGAAACAGTTTAATTTCTTGTGTCTCTTCCTAGAGAGGATCCTGGCTGACTGCTCTTAAGAAGTTGTCCTGCTGTGAGAGTGTGGGTGTCACCACACTAGGAATTTGTATATGTACTAAGCAAAGCCTGGAAAGAGGAACCATTTGTACTCAAACATATTGTGGTCAGAAGAAAACTTTGTCATCATTGTTGTGACAGAACTGCGACTAAATTTAGCAAGCTACATATTTTGTGTATGTGCGTGTGTGTGATGCCTGGAGAAAGTAATGCATTATGTTTCCAAAAGCGAAAACTCCCCAGGCCAAAAAGAAAAAACCTTCTTGGGTGGGATGTTTTGAGAGAACAGCATCGAAACATGTGTATTATCTAGGGTGAAACAGATCACCAGCCCAGGTTGGATGCATGAGACAAGTGCTCGGGCCTGGTGCACTGGGAAGACCCAGAGGGATCGGGTAGAGAGGGAGGTGGGAGGGGGTATCGGGATGGGGAATACATGTAAATCTATGGCTGATTCATATCAATGTATGACAAAAACCAATGAAATGTTGTGAAGTAATTAGCCTCCAACTAATAAAAAAAAATAAATTAAAAAAATAAAACCACTACAATATTGTAAAGTAATTAGCCTCCAACTAATAAAAATAAATGGAAAAGTAAATAAATAAATAAAAAGAAAAAACCTTCTTCTCAGCTGGTATTTGATTGCCATGATGACTCCTCACTCCACTTACTTCATATCTTTGCTTTTTCTGTGTCCTGTGTTCAGTTCAATTGTTCAGTCGTTTCCGACTCTTTGTGACTCCATAGACTAGAGCATACCAGACTTCCCTGTTCATCACCAACTCCTGGAGCTTGCTCAAACTCATGTCCATCAAGTCGGGGATGCCATCCAACCATCTCATCCTCTGTCATCCTCTTCTCCCCCTGCCTCAATCTTTCCCAGCATCAGAATCTTTTCCAATGAGTTAATTCTTCATATCAGGTGGTCAAACTATTGGAGTCTTAGTTTCAGCGTTGAATATTCAGGACTGATTTCCTTTAAGATTGACCGGTTTGATCTCCTTGCAGTCCAACATACTCAAGAGTCTTCTTCAACACCACAGTTCAAAAGCATCAATTCTTCGGCACTCAGCTTTCTTTATAGTCTAACTCTCACATCCATACATGACTGCTGGAAAAACAATAGTGTTAACTAGATGGGCCTTTGTTGGCAAGGTGACATCTCTGCTTTTTAATATGCTGTCTAGTTTGGTCATAGCTTTTCTTCCAAGGAGCAAGCCTCTTTTAATTTCATGGTTGCAGTCACCATCTGCAGGGATCTTGGAGCTCCCCAAAATAATGTCTCTAACTGTTTCCATAGTTTCCCCATCTATTTGCCGTGATCTGATGGGACTGGATGCCATGATCTCAGTTTTCTGAATGTTGAGTTTTAAGCCAGCTTTTTCACTCTCCTCTTTCACTTTCAAAAAGAGGACATTTAGTTCTTCTTCACTTAGCATGACATTCTTTCAAGAGAAATTATGTCACTAGTGGAACACTGGAACTTGGTAGAGTTTTGGGTGTTTTTCTGTTCTCTGCTGGTTTCTATTCTTGGATTGAAATAAACTGAGGTGTTGAATATCCATATTTTGAATGAGCTTCCCACAAATATGAGTGTCTAATCTTTTTTCTTAATTAATTAATTTATTTTAATTGGAGGAAAATTATGATACTGTGATGGGTTTTGCCACACATCAACATGAACTGGCCATAGGTATTGCATGTCCCTCCAAATCCTGAACCCCCTTCCCACCTCCCTCCCCACCCTATCCCTCTGGGGTCCCAGAGCACCGACTTTGGGTGTCCTGCTTCATGCATAGAACTTGCACTGGTCATCTATTTTACATATGGTAATATACATGTTTCAATGTTATTCTCTTAAATCATCCCATAAGCTTTTGATAGCAATTTTTTAAATTAATTTATTTATTTTAATTGGAGGCTAATTACTTTACAATATTGTAGTGGTTTTTGCCATTTTGTATATACTTTTATTCTTCACAATAAGCATTAAATAGATGCTGTCAGTATTTTTTGAAATTTGTTCCAAAATTGCAATATCAGCTTACAATGTGAATGAGATGCTATACATCCCTGTTAGCATGTACAGTAACAAAAGGCCTCTCTGTGATTCAGAAGTTCTAAAAATACAAACTATATATAATGTATTATAACTACCTTCACCAAAATGAATGCTTCTGCCAGTGTGGAAAATAGGAGCAGTTTAATTTCTTGAAATCCACAGGAAAGATATGGAGAAGGTGGTGAGATAAACATATGCTGGAGGGGACTCCCCTGGTGGTCCAGTGGTTAAGAATCTTCCTTCCAGTGCAGGGAACATGGTTTCCATCCCTGGTCGGGGAACCAAGATCCTATGTGCCCTTAGGCAACTAAACCTGCATGTTGCAATGAAGACCCAGTACAGCCAAAAACAATAAAACCCCAAAATATATGCTGGAGACCTGGTGCCGAGTGAAACACACCTAGAAACGTGAGACAGTTTTAGGAAAAAGTAGGAAAAGGAATAGAGGAGAAAGAGGGAGGAAATGGGAGAGTGGGTATTAGAATTTTTTATATTTTTAGGTGCATCAAGTATTAGTGTCAGCACTTGGGATCTTTGACCTTCATTGTGGCATGCATTTTTTTTTTTTTTAATTTGAGTTGCGGCAAGAAGGATCTAGTTCCCTGACCCGGGATTGAACCCAGAGCCCTTGCATTGGGAGCATGGAATCTTAACCACTGAACCACCAGGGAAGTCCTGGGTCTTCCAGTTTTAGTAGTCAGGTAAGAATTTGATTTGAAGTGACTCTGAGGGGGTTTTACCTCCCCTAATATGTTCTAGGCCTGTGGCTCTCAAATTTTTTGATCTCAGGACTGCTTTAAACTCTGAAAAATTATTGGGGACCGCAATTCAACTTAATTTCCCCATCTCCCACAGGTTTTCATCCCAAGGGCACTCCTACCTTAACAGTCTGCATTCTGTACTTCCTCGGGAGCTTAAGCTGTGACAACTGTCAAGTTCACTTCCTGGGAAGCTTAACCTGTGACCAGTGTCCAGCCCAGGATCTCTCATGTTTATGCAATTTTGTTTCCTTAGTTATAGATATACTTGACTTTAAATAAGTAAATTTATTAACATGTGTGGGGATTATTTGTCTTGTAAACAGATTTTTTAAATCTCTTCAGATAGTTCTTGGATAATACAACTTATGAAAAATATGGCATAATCCTTAGAGAAATGCAAATCAGAACCACAAAGAAGTACCACTTCACACTCATTAGGATGGCTACAATTTAAAAAGAAAGGAAAAGAACAAGTTTTGACAAGGATTTAGAGAAGTTGGAATGGTGGGGCACTGCTGGTAGGAATATAAAATGGTGTAGCTACTGTGAAAAACAGTTTGACCGTTCTTTAATAAGTTAAACACACAATTGTCATTTGATCCACCCATTCTACTTCTAGATATAAATCTAAAAGAATTGAAAGCAGTGACTTTAACAGATATTTGTACATTCATGTTCATAGCAGCATTTTTCACAATAGCTGAAACATGGAAGCAGCCTTAACATCTATGGATGGATGGATGGACCATCAAAATTTGGTATATCCATATAATGGAATATTATTCACTCTTATAAAGGAAGGAACTTCTGACACATGCTAAAACAATGATGAACACTGAAGACTTTATGCTAAGTGTAATAAGCCAGTAATGAATGGAAAAATACTGTATTATTCCTCTTATCTGAATTATCTAGAAGAGTCAGATTCATAGAAACAGAAAGTACAGTGGCAGTTGCCAGAGGCTGGGGGAGAGGGAAGAGTGAGGAGCTATTATTTAATGCACACAGCATTTCAGTTTGGGATGATGAAAAAGTTCTGGAGATGGATATAACTGATGGTTGTGCAACAATGTGAATATACTTAATGTCACTGAATTATACACTTAAAATGGTTAAAATGGAAAGGCTTGTGTTACGAATACTTTACTACAAAATTGTTTTTTAAAATTAAGTGTAAATATGTCTGGAATCCTGCAATACATAAGTAAATTGGTTGCATAAAATAGTTAATGAGTCATCCCTTTTTATTGCCAAATAATAGTTTGCTGTAGGTATATTCATTGGAAGGACTGATGCTAAAGCTGAAGCTCCAATACTTTGGCCACCTCATGTGAAGAGCTGACTCATTAGAAAAGACCCTGCTCATGGAAAAGATTGAGGGCAGAAGGAGAAGGGGACAAGAGAGGATAAGATGGTTGGATGGCATCACCGACTCAATGGACATGAATTTGAGAAAACTCCTGGAGATTGTGAAGTACATGGAAGCCTGGCATGCTGCAATCCATGGGGTCACAAAGAGTTGGACACAACTGAGCTACTGAACAACAACCACCTTAAAAATATTAAGCCAAGTGAGAGAAGTTAGTCACAAAAAAGCACGTATTGAAAGATGTCTGGAAGATGCAAGTCCTTAGAGACAGAAACTAGTTTAGTGCTTGCCTAGGGTGGAGAGGAGATGTGGGAGAAAAGGAGGAAGGACTGCTAGTGGTGTTAATGGACACAGGGTTTTTTGAGACAGAATAATGGTAAGGTTTTAAAGTTGATTGTGGTGATGATCATACAACTCAATGGCAATACTGAAAATCATTAAATTCACTTTATATCTCAGTAAAGCTTTTGTTAACAAAAAGATTAATGAAAACCAAGATCATAGAAAAGTTTCTTGAGGAATGTCTTTCCTGACTGACCTAGGAAATTAACCTTTTATGCCTCCATGTGGAAAGGTTCATGGATTTTCTTGTATTTTGCTTCAATCATTCAGTAAATATTTATTGCAAATTTTCTGTGGGTAAATAACACTATTGAATGACATAGTGATCTACAAAAAAATATTGTCTTAAAACATGGTGTCTGCCTTTCAGAAGCTTTCTCTCTGATTAAGGAGACAAGCCATACACACACGAAATGAAATTCATTAAGGCAGTGCCACATTGGAGTTCAATTATTGACTCATGTCCATTTGCCACACACAACAAACTGAAAGCATTATTATTGTAAAATTAGCAATACTGAAAATAAGATTTCACAGTGGTTAAGAGCAAGGGCTATGGAGCCAGACTGTCAGGTCTGAATCTTGGCTCCATCATTTACCAACTGTGTGACCTTGTGCAAGTTACTTAACTTCTCTGTGCCTCAGCATCTTCCTGTTGAAAATGGAGATGATTGTGATAATAACAGTGCCTACTTCAGAGAGTTATTGTGAGGATTAGATGTGTTAATACAGATAAAGTGCTTAGAACAGATCCTTATAGTAAATGCTCAATGAAAGTATTAGTTACTGCTATTTCCAGAAAACTGTGGGTAACCTCTTTGATGAATATTGAATATTTGTGCAGTGAAAAGCTTTAAACCTACATTTTAAAGATACTTCTTAACAGAGTTGTAACACTTTGCTGGAGATTTTGGCAAAATGTATGGCAGGGTATCATTCAGGATATTATGGTCTTATTGACTCCAGGCATCTACAATGTCCCGTATCCAGATTGAGCATGAAGTACAGGCTCAATAAATATTAGAATTCAAAGAAAAATTTAGATTAAAATGTTAACAATTTGGATGAGGCAATTATGTAATTTTTCAGACATTTTCTAATTTTTTTCTCAAAATGACTGGATTATTTTTCATTTCAGTTCAGTTACTCACTCATGTCCAACTCTTTGCAACCCCATGGACTGCAGCACACCAGGCTTCCCTGTCCATCACCAACTCCTGGAGCTTGCTCAAACTCATGTCCATCAAGTCGATGATGTTATCCAACCATCTCATCCTCTGTCATCCGCTTCTCTTGCTGCCTTCAATCTTTCCCAGCACCAGGGTCTTTTCCAATGAATCATTTCTTCACATCAGGTGCCAAACTATTGGAGTTTCAGTTTCAGCATCAGTCCTTCCAATGAATATTCAGGACTGATTTCCTTTAGGATTGACTGGGTTGATCTCCTTGCAGTCCAAGGGACTCTCAAGAGTCTTCTCCAACACCACAGTTCAAAAGGATCAATTCTTCAGCACTCAGCTTTCTTTATAGTCCAACTCACACATTCATACATGACTACTGGAAAAACCATGGCTTTGGCTAGTTGGACCTTTTTCGGCAATGTCTCGACTTTTTATTATGCTGTCTAGGTTGGACATAGCTTTTCTCCCAATGAGCAAGCATCTTTAAATTTTATGACTGCAATCACCACCTGCAGTGATTTTCGAACCACCCAAAATAAAGTCTGTCACTGTTACCATTGTTTCCCCATCTATTTGCCATGAAGCGATGGGACGGGATGCTATAATCTTAGCTTTTTGAATGTTGAGTTTTAAGCCAGCTCTTTTACTCTCCTCTTTCATTTTCATCAAGAGGCTCTTTAGTTCTTCACTTTCTGCCATAAGGGTGGTGTCATCTGCCTATCTGAGGTTATTGATATTTCTCCTACCAATCTTGATTCCAATTTGTGCTTCATCCAGCCCTGTATTTTGCATGATGTACTCTGCATATAAGTTAAATAAGCAGGGTGACAATATACAGCCTTGACGTACTCCTTTCCCAATTTGGAACCAGTCTGTTGTTCCATGTCCAGTTCTAACTGTTGCTTCTTGATCTCCATACAGATTTCTCAGGAGGCATGTCAGGTGGTCTGGTATTCCCATCTCTTTCAGAATTTTCCACAGTTTGTTGTGATCCACACAGTCAAAGGCTTTGGCATAGTCAATAAAGCAGAAATAGATGTTTTTCTGGAATTCTCTTGCTTTTTCTATGATCCAACAGATATTGGCAATTTGATCTCTGGTTCCTCTGCCTTTTCTAAATCCAACTTGAACATCTGGAAGTTCACGGTTCACATACTGTTGAAGCCTGGCTTGGAGAATTTTGAGCATTACTTTGCTAGTGTGTGAGATGAGTGCAATTGTGCAGTAGTTTGAGCATTCTTTGAGATTGCTCTTCTTTGGTATTGGAATGAAAACTCACATTTCCAGTCCTGTGGCCACTGCTGAGTTTTTCAAATTTGCTGGCATATTGAGTGCAGCACTTTCACAGCATCATCTTTTAGGATTTGAAATAGCTCAACTGGAATTCCATCACCTCCACTAGCTTTGCTCCTAGTGATGCTTCCTAAGGCCCTGTTGACTTCACATTCCAGGATGTCTGGCTCTAGGTGAGTGATCACACTATCATGGTTATCTGGGTCATGAAGATCTTTTTTGTATAGTTCTTCTGTATATTTTTCCTACCTCTTCTTAATATCTTCTGCTTCTGTTAGGTTCATACAATTTCTGTCCTTTATTGTGCCCATCTTTGCATAAAATGTTCCCTTGGTATCACTAGTTTTCTTGAAAAGATCTCTTGTCTTTCCCATTCTATTGTTTTCCTCTATTGCTTTGCATTGATCACCGAGGAAGTCTTTCTTATCTCTCTTTGCTATTCTTTGGAACTCTGCATACACATGGGTATATCTTTCCTTTCCTCCTTTGCCTTTCACTTCTCTTCTTTCCATAGCTATTTGTAAGGCATCCTGCGACAACCATTTTGTCTTTTTGCATTTCTTTTTTCGTGGGGATGGTCTTGATCACTGCATCCTGTACAATGTCACAAACCTGCATCCATGGTTCTTCAGGCACACTGTATTTCAGATCTAACCCCTTGAATCTAACTGTCACTTCCACTGTAAAGGATTTGATTTATATCATACCTGAATGGTTTAATGGTTTTCCCTACTTTCTTCAATTTGAGTCTGAATTTGGCAATAAGGAGTTCATGATATGAGTGACAGCTCCCGGTCTTGCTTTTACTGACTGTATAGATCTTCTCCATCTTTGGCTTCAAAGATTATAATCAATTTGATTTCAGTATTGACCATCTTGTGATGTCCATGTGTAGA
Source organism: Cervus elaphus (assembly GCF_910594005.1). Classification (NCBI taxonomy): domain Eukaryota; kingdom Metazoa; phylum Chordata; class Mammalia; order Artiodactyla; family Cervidae; genus Cervus; species Cervus elaphus. The sequence goes on along the minus strand of NC_057848.1, from coordinate 41,683,658 downwards.
GTCTTCACTTATGTTGTTGGAAGAAGATGTTTTCTATGACCAGTGGGTTCTCTTGACAAAACTCTGTTACTGTTTGCCCTGCTTTGTTTTGTACTCCATGGTCAAATTAGCCTTTTACTCCAGGTATCTCTTGACTTCTTACTTTTGCATTCCAGTCCCCTATAATGAAAAGGACATGTTTTTGGGGTGTTGGTTCTAGAAAGTCTTGTAGGTCTCCATAGAACCATTCAACTTCAGCTTCTTCAGCATTACTGGTCAGGGCATAGACTTGGATTACTATGATATTGAATGGTCTGCCTTGGAAATTAACAGAGATCATTCTGTCATTTTTGAGATTGCAGCCAAGTACTGTATTTCAGAATCTTTTGTTGACTATGAGGGCTACTCCATTTCTTCTAAGGGATTCTTGCCCACAGTAGTAGATATAATGGTCATCTGAATTAAATTTGCTCATTCCAGTCCATTTTAGTTCACTCCTAAAATGTCAGTGTTCACTCTTGCCATCTCCTGTTTGACCACTTCTAATTTACCTTGATTCATGAACTTAACATTTCAGGTTCCTATGCAATATTGCTCTTTACAGAGTTAGACTTTACTTCCATCACCAGTCACATCCACAATTGGGTGTTGTTTTCACTTTGGCTCTATCTCTTCTTTCTTTCTGGTGTTATTCCTCCATTCTTCTCCAGTAGCATATTGGGCACCTACTGATCTGGGGAGTTCATCTTTCAGTGTCCTATCTTTTTGCCTTTTTGTACTGTTCATGGGGTTCTCAAGTCAAGAATACTGATGTGGCTTGCCGTTCCCTTCTTCAGTGGACAACATTTGGTCAGAATCTCCACCATGATCTGTCCATCTTGGGTGGCCCTACACAGCATGGCTCATAGTTTCACTGAGTTAGACAAGGCTGTGGTCCATGATCAGTTTGATTAGTTTTCTGTGATTGTGGTTTTCATTCTGTCTTCCCTCTGTGGGATAAGGGTAAGAGGCTTATGGAAGCTTCTTGATGGGAGAGACTGACAGTGGGGCAAACTGGGTCTTGTTCTGATGAGGAGGACCCTGCTCAGTAAATCTTTAATCCAATTTTCTGTTGATGGGCGGGGCTGTGTTCCCTCCCTGTTGTTTGACCTGAGACCAAACTGTGGTGGAGGTAATGAAGATAATTGCGATCTCCTTCAAAATGACCCATGCACACACTGCCCCCTCAGTGCCCCTGACCCTGCAGCAGACCACCGCCGACCCACACCTCTGCCAGAGACTTCTGGACCCTCATAGGCATGTCTGGGTCAATCTCTTGTAGGGCCATTACTCCTTTCTCCCGGGTCTTGGTGCACATAAGGTTTTCTTTGTGCCCTCCAAGAGTCTGCTTCCCCAGTCCTGTGTAAGTTCTGTAGTCAAATCCCTCCAAAGTCAAATTCTCTGGGGGTTCTCAGTTGCTTTGCCAGATCCCCAGGTTGGGAAATCTGTAGTGGGTCCTAGGATTTTCTTAACAGTGTGAGAATTTCTTTGGTATATGTTGTGCAGTTTGTGGGTCATCTGCTCGGTGGCTCTATGGTGGGGTTACTGGCGATCTCCTCCAAGAGGGCTTATGCCACAGGCTGTATGACCCAGAACTATGTTTATTTGTTTATATACTTTATTGTTAATATTTCAAGTCTATGGGAATATATAGAGATGAACATGGTGAGTGTACATATAACCATTACTTAGCTTTATTAAACTGTAACCCTAGGAACTTCCCTGGTGCTTCAGTGGCTAGGACTCTGTGCTCCCAATGCAGGGAACCAGGGCTCAATCCCTGGTCGGTGAATTAGATTCCACATGCCAAAACTAAAAGTTCAAATGCCACAACTAAAAAATCACACATGCTGCACCTGAGGACCCTGCATTGCACAACTTAAAAGAAAGAAAGAAAAAGATCCCTTCTGCTGCAATGAAGACCAGGTTCAGCCAAATAAATAAATTTGAAAATTTTTTTCAAATACAATAAAATGTATGGCTGGAGTTTTTAAATAAAAGCAACTCATAAATAAAAGGTCACTTTAAATAAATAAATAAAAATAAACTGTAACCCTGTGCCTTGTTTACCTGAGTTTCCTTTCTTAAGAATTAAAATGTTACAGAGATGACACGCTGTATGCACATTTCCCAGTCTCTCAGACACCATCTCTTCCCAGAAGTGCCGTTATCTTGAGCACTTTTATATTACTACTACAGTGAGGGTATTCATAAATAATATATGGTTTTTTGCAAATTTTAAACTATATACACAGAGAGTGAACTTATGCTTGGAAGGGATAGTTAGGGAGTTTGGGATTGGTATGGACATACTGCTATATTTAAAATGAGTAACCAACAAGAACCTACTGTATACATGGAACACTACTCAGATTTACGTGGCAGCTTAGATGGGGGGGGGTGGAGTGGAGTTTGGATATGTGTGTACATATGGCTGAGTCCCTTTGCTGTTCACCTGAAACTATCACAATGTTGTTAACTGACCATTGCTCAATACAAAAAAGAAAAAACTATATACAAATAGAAATCTGTACATGTATCATTCTGAAACATGCTTTTCATTCAGCACTTTCTGAGACTCCTTCATATTGATACATGTGTCATGTTGATACATTTTTCTTGCTGTAGAGAATTCCAGCGTGTGTATGATTATTTATCCATTCTCTTGATGAAGGACATTTATATCCTTCACATTTTTTCCCTATTCCAAATGGGGTTGCTCTGAAAATTATTGGGCATCTGTATAGATTTCTCTAAATGTCCATCTAGAAGAGATATCTGCATCTTCAACTTGACCAGATATTGCCAAATTGCTCTGTAAAGTACTTCTATTCTCACCAGCAATGCATGGAAATTTCCATTGCTTCAATCTTTGCCAAAACTTGATATGTGTTGTGCTTTTAAAAGTTTTGCCAGTGCTCGCTTCGGCAGCACATATACTAAAATTGGAATGATACAGAGAAGATTAGCATGGCCCCTGTGCAAGGATGACACGCAAATTCGTGAAGCGTTCCATATTTAAAAAAAAAAAAAAGTTTTGCCAGTTTGATGGATGTGAAATGATATCTTATGGAAAGCACTTAGAATGTTGCCTGGCACATAGCAGGGTCTGAGTAAGGGTGAGTTAATATTTTAATGACCATATCCAGAATCAGTATGATAATCAATATGGGTTGGGCACCTTTTCATTTGTTTGTTGGTCATTGAAAGTTTTCTGTAACGTACCTCTTCATGTCTTTTTCCCATTGTTCTACTAGATTGCCTTTTTCTTATTGATTTATAGGATTCTTTATATTTTCTTGCCTTTTCATACTATTCATGGGGTGCTCAAGGCAAGAATACTGAAGTGGTTTGCCATTCCCTTCTCCATTCTGTTTGTACAGGAGACAAGGATCAAGACCATCCCATTGGAAAAGAAATGCAAAAAAGCAAAATGGCTGTCTGAGGAGGCCTTACAAATAGTTGTGAAAAAAAGAGAAGCGAAAAGGAAAGATATTCCCATTTGAATGCAGAGTTCCAAAGAATAACAAGGAGAGATAAGAAAGCCTTCCTCAGCGATCAATGCAAAGAAATAGAGGAAAACAACAAAATGGGAAAGACTAGAGATCTCTTCAAGAAAATTAGAGATACCAAGGGAACATTTCATGCAAAGATGGGCTTGATAAAGGACAGAAATGGTATGGACCTAACAGAAGCAGAAGACATTAAGAAGAGGTGGCAAGAATACACACAGGAACTGTACAAAAAAGATCTTCACGACCCAGATAATCACAATGCTGTGATCACTCACCTAGAGCCAGACATCCTGGAATATGAAGCCAAGTGGGCCTTAGAAGGCATCACTATGAACAAAGGTAGTGGAGGTGATGGAATTCCAGTTGAGCTATTTCAGATCCTAAAAGATGCTGCTGTGAAAGTGCTGCACTCGATATGCCAGCAAATTTGGAAGACTCAGCGGTGGCCACAGGACTGGAAAAGGTCCGTTTTCATTCCAATCCCAAAGAATGCTCAAACTACTACACAATTGCACTCATTTCACACACTAGTAAAGTAATGCTTAAAATTCTCCAAGCCAGGCTTCAGCAATACGTGAACCGAGAATTTCCAGATGTTCAAGCTGGTTTTAGAAAAGGCAGAGGAACCAGAGATCAAATTACCAACATCCGCTGGATCATTGAAAAAGCAAGAGAGTTCCAGAAAAACATCTATTTCTGCTTTATTGACTATGCCAAAGCCTTCGACTGTGTGGATCACAATAAACTATGGAAAATTCTGAAAGAGATGGGAATACCAGACCACCTGACCTGCCCCTTGAGAAACCTGTATGCAGGTCAGGAAGCAACAGTTAGAACTGGACATGGGACAACAGACCGGTTCCAAATAGGAAAAGGAGTACGTCAAGGTTGTATATTGTCACCCTGCTTATTTAACTTCTATGCAGAGTACATCATGAGAAATGCTGCACTGGAGGAAGCATGAGCTGGAGTCAAGATTGCTGGGAGAAATATCAATAACCTCAGATAGGCAGATGACACCACCCTTATGGCAAAAAGTGAAGAAAAACTAAAGAGCTTCTTGATGAAAGTGAAAGAGGAGAGTGAAAAAGTTGGCTTAAAACTCAGCATTCAGAAAACTAAGATCATGGCATCCAGTCCCATCACTTCATGGCAAATAAATGGGGAAACAGTGGCTGACATTATTTTTGGTGGGCTCCAAAATCACTGCAGATGGTGACTGCAGCCATGAAATAAAGACACTTGCTCCTTGGAAGAAAAGTTATGACCAACCTATACACCATATTAAAAACAGAGACATTACTTTGTAAGCAAAGGTCCATCTGGTCAAGGCTATGGTTTTTCCAGTAGTCATGTATAGATGTGAGAGTTGGACTATAAAGAAAGCTGAGAAAAAGAAAGAAAGAAAGAAAGCCGAGTGCCGAAAAATTGATGCCTTTGAACTGTGGTGTTGGAGAAGACTCTTAGGAGTCCCTTGGATTGCATGGAGATCCAACCAGTCCATGCTAAAGGATATCAGGCCTGGGTGTTCATTGGAAGGACTGATGTTCAAGCTGAAACCCCAATACTTTGGCCACCTGATGTGAAGAGCTGACTCATTTGAAAAGACCCTGATGCTGGGAAAGATTGAGGGCAGGAGGAGAAGGGGACAACAGAGGATGAGATAGTTGGTAGGCATCACCAACTCAATGGATATGAGTTTGGGTAATCTCCAGGAGTTGGTGATAGACAGGGAGGCCTGCTGTACTGCAGTTCATGGGGTTGCAAAGAGTTGGAAACGCCCAACATGACAGTTGACCGACTGAACTGAACTGAAATGAGTTAGCACACACCTGTATATCTACCCACTGAATACAGCCTTGATCGTCCATATAGCTGGCTTACAATGGTAAATCAAAAAATTGTGACAGATAGTCAACAATTCCCAGATTGTAGCCCTCAACAGTTTGATACCTTCCCTTCATTTCCTATCAGAGGCACACACTCATCATGCCGGGTGAGGAGTCCAGAGCCTGTAAGACTTTCAGCCTTAGGAGATCTACTGAATCAGTGATTATTACAAAATGCTGCAATATGCAAAGAATAAGACTTCTTGGTCAGAATTTGACTGAGGTTGGCTTCAAATTTTTTCTAACATGGGGACGAAGCAATTAGAGTGCAAATGTTCTGACAAAAAAATAAAAACCTGCTTTACTGAGTTTGAGTCTAAGGCAAAAGATAAGGGGGTCAGAAGAACAAGATAATGTTACCTGCTTTTATATGCACTCTATTATTATTTTTCCTTTGCATAGCTCTTATTATAGTGATTGGTTCTAACAGTCTGCATTCATATAATAGTTAAAATGAAGTTTTTAACTTCCTGTTAAAAACCCTGTCTAAAGTCCTTCCTTAACACACACATGCTCGTTCCTACCCATCCTTTAAGGCTGTCCTCCTTCATGAAGCCTTTTGTTCTACATCTACAAAAGCTCTGCCTGTTCAAGCACTTGTCATGATCAGTGATTTGCTATTATCAGACCTTGTCATATCTCCTTTTGTAACTATGTCTTATCTATCTCAACCATAATCTCTTTGAGGGCTGGGATATTGTCCACACTGCCTTGCCCATACTAAAAACTCTAGAAGCATCTGCTTATCTAAACTGGCTTTCTTTCCTTGAAACTGCTCAAGTACTTATTCTTTGGCAGGTGCTTTTAGGTTTCAAGGAAACAGAGATGAGAAATCAGAAGATTCCCTGGTGGCTCAGGCAGTAAAGAATCTGCCTGCAATTATAGGAGACCCAGGTTCAACCCCTGGGTTGGGAAGATCCGCTGGACAAGGAAATGGCAACCCACTCCAGTATTCTTGCCTAGGGAATTCCACGGACACAGGAGCCTGGTGGGCTATATAGTCCACAAGGTTACAAAGAGTCAGACCCGACCGAGTGACTGATAATTTTGCCCTTATATGGCTTACCTTCTTAGTAAAAACGTGGAAGAGAGGAAACTTTTTGGGTCTCTGTACAAAGCTGCAGCAGGAGACTGTAGGAAATAGTATATAGTAGCTGAAAACACTGTGGACTCTGAATTAAGATGTTTTGGTTCCATCTCTAATTTGACGTGTATCTTGAGTACATTTCTTAACCATTTGTCATCCATTTCCTTATATGTCATAGAGTACATGTCATGTTAAGGAATGTACTCTTTATTAGTAGAATACATTTGTCGTCTATTTCCCTATATGTCATACAGGGATCATATGATTACTAGGTGAATTGATTGAATCGGAAAACAGATGCAAAATCATGTTGCACGGAACTTCCTCAACCTGATAAAAAGCATCTATGAAAACTCCATAGCTAAAACCATACCAAAAGGTGAGAGATTCAAAGCTTTCTCCAAAAGATGAGTAATAAGGCAAGAATGTCTTGCTTTTACCACTGCTATTTAACACTCTACTGGAAGTCCGAGGCAAGTGCCAAGTGAGAACATGAAACAAAAAGAATCAAGATTGGAAAGGAAAACATAAAACTCCCTGTATTTTCAGATGACACAATCATATATAGAAAACACTGAAGAATCAATAAAAAAATTATTAAAGCTAATAAATGCATTGAGCAAGGTTTCAGGATACAGGTCAAGATGAAAAAGCCAGTTGCATTTCTATAAACTAGCAAAGAATTGGAAAAATAATGAAATAAAAAACAATTTGAAATAAACTCCATTTATAATAGTATTTAAAAGAATAAAATACCAAGGAATAAATTTTAAAAAAAAGAAGTGTAAGACTTCTACACTGAAAACCACAAAATACTGTTGAAAGAAATTAAAGAAAACCAAAGTAAACAGAAAAACATCTTATGTTCTTGAATTGAAACTTAATATTGTTAAGGTAGCAATACTCGCCAAATTAAATTATGGATTCATAGCAAATCCTACCAAAATCCCAGCTACATTTTTGGCAAAAACTGACAATCTGAGTCTAAAAATTATATGGAAATGCAAGGGACCAGAATATCCAAAACAGTCTTAAAAAAGAACATAGCTGGAGGACTTGCACTTCCCAATTTTAAAACTTAATATAGAGATACAGGAATCAAGACAATGTAGTACTGGCATAAGGACAGACATATAGATCAGTGGAATAGAACTGAGAGCCCAGAATAAAACCATACATTTACGGTCAACTGATTTTTGAAGAGAGTGCTAAGACCATTCAATGGGGGAAAATAAATCTTTTCAACAAATAATACAAAGATAACAGGATATCCACATGCAAAACAATGAATTTGAACCCTTATCTCAAACCATAAACAAAATCCAGCTTGAAATGAATCAAAGACCTAAAAGTAAGAGTTAAAACTATAAAACTCGGAGGTGCTGATAGTCCCCATGGCGGCTGCACCAGAGCCCGGGGACCCTGGGAAGGGGAAGGTAGATTTAGAAGATTATGTGACATTGGAGTAGGAGGATTTATCTTGGTGACTTTAGGATGCTGGTTCCATTGTAGGTATAATTATGCAAAGCTGAGAATCCAGGAAAGACTTGCCAGAGAAGGAATTAAAAACAAGGTTTTATATGAAAGTGCCCATCATGATCCTGAAAGAAAACAAATCAATGGCAGCAGCAGCAGCAATTGAGCATAGAAAACAACTCACTTCAGTGTGAACAAAGCTGAGATGAACTACAGAAAACATTTTATGTACCATAAGAAGACTTGCAATCAAGTAAATAAAGTATGGGTAAGTTGTAAAAAAAACAAAAACAAAAACAAAAACTATAAAATCTGAAGAAAATGTAGGCATAAATCTCCATGACCTTGGATTAGGCAATGCCTTCTTAGATACAACATCAAAGCACAAATGACAAGAAAACAGAAAGAAATTGGACTTCATCAAAATTAAAAACTTTTGTCTCAACAACACCATTACAAAAGTGAAAAGTTAACCCACAGAAATATATGGAAATCATATAGCTGATAAGAAACTTGCATCTAGAACATATAAAGAACTTTTACAACTCAACGATCAAAAGACAAACCAGTGTTTAAAAATGGGTAAAGAATCTGAATAGACATATTTCCAAAGAAGATATAATAATGGTCAACAAACACATGAAACAATGCTCAACTTCATTAACCATTAGGGAAATGTAACCAAAAATCCCAATGAGATATCACTTCACACCTACTAGGAAGGTATAATCAAAGAGGCAGATAATAACAAGTGTTGTTGAGAATATGGAGAAATTGAAATCCTTATTTAGTGCTGCTGGGACTGTAAAATGGTGCAACTACTATAGAAAACAGTCTGGCAGTTCTTCAAAAGTTTAAACTTAGTTACCATATGACCCAGTAATTCAACTCCTAGGTATATGCCCAAGACAAATGAAAACATATCAATAGAAAAACTTGTAGGCAAATGTTCATAGCAACATTATCAACAATAGCCGAAAAGCAAAAATAAACCAAATGTTCATTAAGTGATAAACAAAATAGGACATACTCATACAAAAGGAGTTATTATCCAGCCATAAAAAGGAGTGAAGTTCTGATACAAGTTACAACATGGATGGACCTTGAAAACATCATGCTAAATAAAAGAAGCTAGTCACAGAAGGCCACACAGTATGTGATTCCATTTATAAGAAATGTCCAGGATACTAATCTATAGCTACAGAAAAGTTGATTACTGATTGTCAGGGGCTGGGGACTGGTTGGTGGGCAATGGGTGTGACTGATAATGAGTATAGGGTTTCCTTTGGAAGTGATGAAAATATTCTAAAATTAATTGTGGTGATGGTCTCACAACTGTGAATATACTAAAAACTATTGAATTTGCGTTTTAAATGGGTGAATTGTATGGTGTACAAATTACAGCTTAATAAAGAGGAAAACAGAAGGTAAGAAAGTATGTTGGAAAAGTCTTAAGATGCCATACATAGAGGCACAATCTTTGAACAATTTAGTCGCAACATCAATCCAGAGTTGGATAAACATACATATACACTTTTCGTATGTGGGTAGGGACTAGAAAGAAAGCATTGTCACTGAAACAAGATGAACAAAGCACTCTTACTGGTCAACTCCCAGGACAGGGGAATAGTCCTGTGATACAAAGTCATTCCCCACCCTTAATCATCTTTTATTCTACTCCTCTCCCTGTGTTTTGATAGCTGAAGTAGTGTACTGTTAGTGTAAGACTGAAGGTAGCCCACCATTTTGTGTATGAGAAGCCTGAAATATCTCAGTATTAATATTTTCAAGAGTTAGGAAATTCCTAAGATTTCAATACATTGATCAGGTTCTGCATTACAGATAAACTAGTATTTATAATCAAAGGCCTGGGTTTTTATTATGCTGACCTATTTAGTTTGTTAATTAACCAGTGAGTCATCTCTAGTTCCACAATATGTTGGTCATGGTTCCAAGGCTGTTGCTACCACTGCTGCTGTTTCATTTTTAAAAAGATGTTTACAGTATTTATATAGGCAGTCAATTCATATAAATACGGTAACATTAACAATGCTATCTATGGACATGATGTCATTGGTGCACTGGTTACTCAGAAAATCTGCATGGAATTGCTTACTTTCTCTATGGGTTATCATTTTTGTGATAAGCTAGCACTACTAATGGTGACTTTATTCACATTTTATAAGCTGTTCAGACTCAAAACAGTAGTTTCCAGGGAACCTGGAGTCAAGCTTCATTGCAAAAATAATCAGTATAGCAGAAATGTATTCTTTGATGTGAATTCATCTGTAGACGCCAAATCACTTCATGAAATCATTAAACTATATAAACAGTAATACCTAACATATGCAGTGTTTCAAGGCATACTTAGTTGGCTTTCTCTAGTCTAACCCACCGTGTTCTCTCTATATACGTTTCTACCCTCAGTTTGGAAGCTGGTGAAAAAAATCCAGTAAAATTTTGCCATGACCTGGAGAACTCATTGGCCATAGGACACAAAATTATCTTTACCTTTTCCTTTTTTTCTCCTTAGCCAACAATAAGTCATGTCCAATCTTTCTACATAGTATCTCTTGCACTTATCCTTTCTTCTCCATTCTTGTTCACATCTGTGGGCTTATGGACTCATAATTAGATTACTGCAATAACTATCTAACTGGTTCCATATGTCCATCTCTCTTGGACTCAAAGGCATCTGGCAGCAATATAAAGGATTACATTTATAAAAATAATATTAAGTCAAGTAATCTCTCCATTCAAAAACCTTGACTGGTTTCCTCCTGTTCATTGAGTAAAGTCAAAATGCTATTATCCTGGTATTCAAGGCCTTCCAATATCTAGGTCTGAATTTTCTTTCTAGATTTAGCATCCACTACTCCCTTGAACAAAACTGGTTCTTTCACCATTACCCTGAACTTTTACAAAATCTTTCTACACCTTTCTGCATGATGGTCCTCCTGCCTAGAATAGCTTCTCATTTTTGAAAGCCTGTTCAAGGCTTACTTTTCTTCATGAAGTTATCCCTGAACATTAAAACTCACAGCAGTTTCTCATCCCTTGAATATGATCTGAGTTATGAACAGTGTCATTCATTTGGCAGTCCTCAGAGACAACTTATCTTGTCTTATATTGTTAATTCTTGTATTATTTAATTTTGTGTCTATCTTGCCTCCTCAACTAGACTGAAACTTCCTTGAGGGCAGGGGTCATTTGTTAAACTTTTTAAAATGACCCACAGGGCACAGTATATACTGGGGGATAGGATAGGGACTGGTCATTGACAAAAAAATACTCAAGTTTCCCCAAGATGCCTCATTCTCAGAAGGCAGCACTCTCTCTGGGTGACAGTTTTTTTACATATATGTGCCACATATAATAGTTTTAAAGGTGAAACTAACTCTTCACGTGACTCCGAGATATTAAGGAATTACCGACTGCCTCTGGAATTTCTGAATCCCTTATTAAAATATAAAATTAATCTTTTATAAGTAATTTCATGCTCCCCTGAAAGCTTAAAAATGACATGTAAAGAAATATGCCCAAGCCAGGTGCATAATAATCTCTAAGATTATTATCACAGAGTATTGATCACAGAGTATTTAAAAAGCCAAAGCTTCACACAATCCACTTATATTTCAGTGTCTGTTTTCTGTTTTATTTTTTTTAATGTCTATAAGATAGGCTAAACTACATAAGAAAAATAAATCTAGGACTAAAGTTTACATGAAAGGTAGCCAAAATTATATGGATAGTTCAAGGTAAAACTGTTCTTCACATCTTGGTTTCTCCTGAATTATTTAGTTAATCTGAGGTTTCTTCATAGTTAGAGATGTAATCCTTAGCCAGCAGCTGCTAAGTGGTGGTTATGTATACTGACCCAAGAAATGCTGTGATCATCAAGTTCTATCAAAATCCTTATTAACCTTGTAAACTGAAGACAATCATCATTACAAAATCCCTACCCTCAGATTCTGCTGCTAAAACTTTGAAGTAACTGCAAATCTCAGAGATGTTTTGTTTAGCTTTATGGATAGCCTCAGCTGAGGAAGCTTAGGCAACAAAGGCTGCTTGCTAGGCAAACCTAAGCCACAAAGGAATCCCTTGTCTTCTATGTTAGAGACCACTGACTGGAATACCTAGCATCATTGGATCAAAATTTGAAGGACTGGTAAGCCTGGTATTTTGATATATATCCTTTCTTTGTGAAATTTTCCTTTTCACATAATGCTTTTGTTTCCTTTAGCCCAGTCTAGACCACTGGAAGGCAAGGTTTCAAATTATCTCCTCAGTTGGAAGTATCCATGTTTTGTGAAAATTTTATCAGTTTTTTCTCCAAGGATTAGTATCATGATGAATTTAGCTTCCTGTCAAGAAAAACGCTAAGTTCAAAGTATTATTTCCTTCACTTCTAATTACAAAGAAGTTTTACCTTTTATTGTGTTCCATTATACAATTTTACACAGTACCATTAATATTTTAAGCAACAATTAAGCAAATCGAATTAAAGTTTTTGAGCTCTACTTCTCAGTATATAGATTTACCTAAAAAAGTACAAACTAAGCACAGTGGTGCAATTTTCCAGGCACTTTCAAGTTGCTTAAATATTTACAAATATGTAAGCACCCTGTATGAAAGCATGAAAATTTTGGTGTCAGGAAGAAACACTCTGTGTATAACAAATCTTTAAATTTTTAACATTTGCACAGCTCCAAATATTCCTGAGAAAGTTCAATCTTGTTGTTACTTGACATCTGCATGTCCTCATATTTCAGCAGTGTATCTTGGGGAACCATAACTTCGGTCACTCGATGTACCACTAATTGCACAAAATACATGTAATGTGTTGCTCATCCAGGGAGAATGCATTGGGTCTTCTTGTATTATCTAAAACGAAAGAAATGGCATGTTTATCACAAGCAAAACAGCCACAGCCAAAAAAAAACCATGTGTATACGAAATCACAGGCATATTCCAATTTATCACTGACACTTAGATATTTAAAACGATATAAAGCAGAAAGAGCAAAGAAAAACATTACCGACTCAAATCTTCAAAGCTGTATTACAAAGGCAGCATATCAAAAAAGCAAAAAAGATCTGGTTACTCATTAAGAAAAATGAAAGGTTGTAAAATGCAAAATTCAACAGAAAGTGAGAGGTAACACAGTCTTAAAAAAATTTTTTTAACAGATGGTCATAACAAGAGCCCAAACAATAAACTTTTTTTTTTTCAAACAATAAACTTTTTGATATGAGTTTATAGATATCTTCTAAGAGTGGTTCTCAAGTTCACTGGGGGGCTTTTCAAATATCCTGATACCCATGCCCTTTCCCTGGAGACTTGGTAAATAATTTTAAGTGAAGAGAAAATAAGTCAAATTTTCAAATGTACACCATAATTATATAAACTAATTGATGCAAAAGATTTTTCTTGGAAATGAAGAACTTCATAAATATATACATATAATCATATTAGTATAGACATTTAAAAAATTATCCATTTTGTGTGATCAAAATCAACTGATATCTCATGCACGGATCAGATGGAAGAATAGCATACACATCACATCCAACCTCTTTACTGTACAGTCCCAACTTAGGTTTCAAGCTTTCAATACTAGGTTCACAAGTTAGCTCTGAAACTTCAGTATTAAGCCTGCAAATTGGCTTCTGGTGGCAGAAATGGTCATATCATTTATGCTGCTGCAAATCATGTCTTATATAAAATCCGTAATAGAAAAATTTCCTCTTATAAGAGAAAGAACTTCATATTTTGGTATAGTGTAACAGATAACACTCAAAAGGGCCAAGGAATATCCAGGCCATATCTTTTGGTCAAGTCATCATTTATGGAGCCAAACAGATAACTCACATTTCAGTAAACAGCTATATTTTATCTTACTTTGTATTATATTTTCCTTTGGGAAATAATATATTTCAAAGTGTCTGACTAAAAAAAAAAAAAAAAAGCTCTCCTTTATGTGGAAATATTGAAATACTGATTTACAAAAATTCACTAAAAAGTCAACATTTGCCCAAACCAAGGTACATCTAAATAGGATACATCATGACAATACAGATTTCATAAATATAAACCAACAGAAAGTAATACTTTTCTTGGTTACCTATCAATATATAATATAGAAGAATTTAAAATATAGGAGAATATATAGTATCAAGGGTCTAAAATTTGGTCTCTAGAACTAAATATAATAACCATGGTTTATAGAAATTAAATGAGAAAGACAGGTGGGAAATATAACAGCAGATTCATAAAACCCAAATTTCAGGGTGTTAAAAAAAAGACAAGGGACTTCCCTGGTGGTCCAGAGGATGGGACTCCACGCTCCCAGTGCAGGGGCCCTGGGTTCAGTCTCTGCTCGGGGAGCTGGATCCCACATGCCACAGCTAAGACATGGTGCAGCCAAATAAATTTAAAAAGAGAGAGAGACAGAGACAAGAGGTCCAAAATGAAGTCACTTGTGCTAAACCCACATCACCTGAGAATTAATATCAACCTAACTGCAGTTTCAGTCTTTTCCAGGCAGGTAATCTTAACTATTCAAAAAAGCACATGTACTACTTCCAAGTTTGAAATTTCCTGGTCAGCACTAATGAGGTAATTCACTGGACAGGCCCTTGCTGTGTCCCAGAGGAAGGTGACCTTGCCTGAAACAATCCTGTCTCTTTTAGAATAACTTCCTTGATCTGACTCCTTCTACCTGTAAAAGGCTTCCATTTTCTACGGCTCTTCAGAGCTCCTTCCTATCTGCCAGATGGGATGCTGCCAGACTCATGAATCACTGAATAAAGCCAAAATCCTTAAAACTGACTCAGCTGACTCTAACTAAAAAGCAGAGACATTGCTTTGCTGACAAAGGTCCATCTAGTCAAAGCTATGGTTTTTCCCAGTAGTCATGTACAGATGTGAGAGCTGGACCATAAAGAAGGCTGAATGCCGAAGAATGGTTTCTTTCAAACTATGGTGTTGGAGAAGACTCTTGAGAGTCCCTTGGACTGCAAGCAGATCAAACCAGTTAACCACAAAGGAAATCACCCCTGAATATTCATTAGAAAGACTGATTCTGAAGCTGAAGCTCCAATACTTTGGCCACTTGATGTGAAGAGCTGACTAACTGGAAAAGACTGATGCTGGGAAAGATTGAAGGTAGGAGGAGAAAGGGACAACAGAGGATGAGATGGTTGGATGTAATCATCAAATCAACGGACATGAGTTTGAGCAAACTCCGGGAGGTGTTGAAGGACAGGGAAGCCTGGTGTGTTGCAGTCCATGGGATTGCAAAGAGTCAGACATGACTGAGTAACTGAACAACAACATCAGTTCAATTTTGTTTTTTAGCAAGCAAAAAAGAACTGTATAGAATGACTGCTCTAAATTATCTTGATCATCATAATAGCAGTAAATTGAATAATTTGCTTTCAATTTGAATAATTTAGAATTCAAGGCTAGGTCATACAGTTGCATGCAAATTCTATAACTGTAATATACCAGTGAAGCTGCTCAGTCATGTCAGACTCTTTGCAATCCCAGGGACTGTAGCCTACCAGGCTCCTCCATCCATGAAATTTTCCAGGCAAGAGTACTGGAGTGGATTGCCATATCCTACTCCAGGCGATCTTCCTGACACTGGGATCGAACCCAGGTCTCCCACATTGCAGACAGATGCTTTACCGTGTGAGCCACTAGGGAAGCCCCTATAACTATAATAACTATAATATAACTATAATAATATATATTGGATTAAAATGCTATAATTGTTTTATATTTTTCTAAAGGAGGAGTTTTGCTGTTTTTTCCTATGGACAATAGAGAACAGAACCCCATAAACTGAACAGTTTCTAGGAACAAATTATGTAGTCTATTTGATTAAAGTATTCCCCAAATGGCTCAGACAGTAAAGAATTCATTTAAAAAGCTGCACACCCGAGTTTGATCCCTGGGTTCAGAAGATCCCCTGAAGAAGGAAATGGCAACCCACTCCAGTATTCTTGCTTGGAGAATTCCACAGACAAAAGAGCCTGGCAAGCTACAGTCCATGGGGTCGCAAAGAGTCGGACATGACTGAGTGATTAACCCTTCAACATACCCCAGAACAGTGATGGTGAAGACAGACATATCCCCACTGTACTCAGGGGCTGAACCTGAGATACAGACAATAAAGGAAGTGGAATGATTCCCTGCCTGCCTAGTCCTGATCACCTGACTGCTTTGGGAAGGAGACAAAAGAGGACCTCGGAAAACCAAGCAGCAAAGGTATGCCTTGGGATGCTTTACACTCACTCCTAAGTGGGCTAACAGAAGTAAAGATGACAAAAAGAGGAAACAGATCACTGATTCCAGACTCCTCAGGCTGGCAAGATTCCCTGTCATGAGAATGGGAGAGTAGGAGACTGGGATGACTCATCTCATTAAAAGATGGGACGATGACAGTCTAGCTGCCTGGCTTCTCCATACTGAGAAGATGACCATGGTCAGAAAATTGGACTCCTGGTCACGCAGTGCAACTTTAGACTAACTGTAATAAATTTCCCATAGTCCTTTCTAAGAGAAAGCATACAAGATACCATAAGAGAGATAGCTAGCTCCTCTAGCTAGAGGAGAGATAGTCAACTAGCTCCTATAGCAGAGATAGTCAACTAGCTCCTGTTTCCCTTGAAATCTCTCTTCTCCCCCTCCCCACCATTACACTGCAGTCCTTTGGCACTAACCATGGTCAGTCCATTTGTAAGTACACCCTCCATGTGACGGTCTCACCCAGGGGAGTGTCTTCAGGCAAGCAGTGAAATGTTCACACCAGGACATAGGAGGTTCTCCTTTCTGGAACCAGCAATAAGAATGTGTTCTCTAAAGGGCTGTAGTTATCCTTGTTTCTTTTAAGGGGTCTTAATTTCATAAAAAATTGAGAGTCTGAAGAGTTTCTGAAGCAAATATTTATCTTATTGGCTATTTTCCTTCTTAAGGAAAGCAAAGAGACATTATGTAAGCTCAATAGGGCTCAGGCACTGAGGGACCAGACCATCAGGACATGACTTTTACATCTGTGGTGAAGATGTTAAAATAGTTGAGTGACAATCCATGTATAGAGTGGTTGTAAACACAGATTTCAGGAGCCTAATATAGAAATGACATTTACCAGGATAAATCAGGAGTACTCTGGTTTTAAGGTAAGTAGATATATAAGAGTCTTAACTACTTAATTATGACATAATTTGGCTGTCAGTGGTCAGCAGATCTTTGCTTCTATATGTTTCAGATTGTGTTTTACTAAGTTAGCTATAATTGTCATTAACAGTCAGTCAAATATTAAAATGCTAGTTATTATAAAAAGAGAGTTTTGCAGGTTACATGGGTATTAAGACAATTCCTGAATTTTGGAATTCACTCAGGATCTCACCTAAATGATAGTACAGTTGTCCCTTGGTATCCTCAGAGGATTAGTTCCAGGACCACTGTCCCCCTTCTCCCATGGTTATTAAACTGAGGATGCTCAAGTCCCTTATATAAAATCATACAGTATTTGCATATAACTCATGCATATTCTCCTCTGTACTTTAAAATCATCTCTAGATTTTTTTATAATCGTTAATACAATGTAAATGCTATGTAAATAGCTGCCTATGTACAGGAAATTCAAGTTTTGTTTTTTTGGAACTTTTTGGTAATTTTTCTTCAAATTTTGTTTGTTTGTTTTCCATTTATTTTTATTAGTTGGAGGCTAATTACTCTACAATATTGTAGTGGACTTTGCCATATATTGACATGAATCAGCCATGGATTTACATGTGTTCCCCATCCTGAAGCCCCCTCCCACCTCCCTCCCCATCCCATCCCTCTGGGTCATCCCAGTGCACCAGCCCCGAACACTTGTCTCATGCATCCAACCTGGACTGGCAATCTGTTTCACACTTGGTAATATACATGTTTCGATGCTGTTCTCTTAGATCATCCCACCCTGGCCTTCTCCCATAGAGTCCAAAAGTCTGTTCTATACATCTGTGTCTCTTTTTCTGTCTTGCATATAGGGTTATCATTATCATCTTTCTAAATTCCATATATATGCGTTAGTATACTGTATTGGTATTTATCTTTCTGGCTTACTTCACTCTGTATAATGGGCTCCAGTTTCATCCATCTCATTAGAACTGATTCAAATGAATTCTTTAAATATTTTTGATCTGCAATTGATTGAATCCAAGGATGTGGAAGCTGCGAATATGGAAGGCCAACTGTATGCAGCTTCCTACATCTAAGACAGGGATATTCATTTAGGGATCTGGCTACTGAGCCAATCATTGCACTTCTCTAGGATCCTTCTTGAGACACCTTAGCCATGCTCACAGTAGATTAATTCAGACTTGCACAACTATTCACTTCTAATGGCACTGTGGCACAAAGAACAAAATAGTTTAACATCTGAAACAACTGCTAAAGCAATTGTCAGTGATTGCTTCAAATCTGATTTGCATTGTATCATTTATATGGGTAAGAACAAATTTTAAAATAACAAACTAAGTAATTTCAAGGTAATACTATTTCAAACTAATAGGTATGCTAAGTAATACTTTAGGGACCCCAGATCATGTTTTCATTTTCAATCACCCTAATACTTGCCTGTTCATGAATAATGTCAGACAATTCTTTCACCATGTCTCTGAAATTTGACTTGAGCCCTTCATGGTATTCAATCTGATCCTCTTTAATTAACCGCTCATTTAGTTCCAGTGCAATGCTGCATGCTTGGATGAACTTCCTATAGATAAAGATCAAAGATAAAGTTTTTGTTACTTATTACTCAAAAGTCTCACTGACAATTTAATATTTACTTTAACCACAGCTTGCCTAGAAGGAAGACTAGAATCCCATATTTTCTCACTGTGTTTTTGCTAATGCCATCTCCTAAATCTGAAATATCTTTCCTTTTCTTTGTCTTCTGGTTTCTTATCTCCTTCAAAACCTGGCTCGAAATATATACCCTCTGGGAAGCCTGCCTGCTCAGTCACTTGATATGATATCAGCTATGCTTGCATGTACATTAATTAACATCTGTAGATAATGTCAGTTATTGAAAAATAATTTATTTTGGGCTATGTACCCAGTACAGTGCTGGGTGCTTATAGGCATGAAGTATCCGCCCTGGGCTGGTAAGACTGGGGACAGAGAGGTTATGACTTATCATAAAAACTTTTTTATCATTATTTCATATCTTTATGTTTCACGTCCATAATTAGGATGCAAATCTTAGGGAACAAAGTACCTCACTGACCTTTTGTGCTGTATCCCTGTCATAGCAAAGAGTAGAATCTTTTTGTACACACCAGGCATTAATAAACATTGAATGAATGAGTACTAAGTAAGTAAGTGTTAGTCGCTCAGTCATGCCTGACTCTTTGCAACCTTGTGGACTACAGGTTCCTCTGTCCATGAGATTTTGCAGGCAAGGATACTGGAGTGGGTTGCAATTTCCTTCTCCAGGGGATCTTCCCAACCCAGGGATTGAACCCGGGTCTCCTGCACTGCAGGCAGATTCTTTACCGACTGAGCTACAAGGGAATGAGTACTGGTTACTCTGTAACCTGAAACAGCTGATAATACAGAGATAGGAAAAGTAAATGAAATAAGTCAGGAGCAAATGAGTGGAAATTATCTTTTCTACTCAGTCTGTTTAAATCATCTGTCTCTCTTATTCTGAATGTAAGTTCTTTTATATAAGAAACAGGTTTTTTCTACTGTGCAACCATTCAGACATGCCTTGGCTTAGCGGGATGCTCAGTCCAGAGAAGATTATTGTATGCCCTAGAATAGCAGAATCCAAGTGGAACTGAGGATACAGGATAGAAGCAAACCTATCCAACCCTTCCTAGCCTAAATGGTCTGGAAAAGCTGTGACATGAGGTCAATCAGGCAAAGGAGGAAATCACATAACAAACGAAGGCTTGTGTTTGTGTTACAATATCCACAGCAATGAAGTAGTTGTCATATTTAATACCTTGGGTCACTAGGACATTGTTATAGTTCTGCAGCAAGAAAGAGATCACACATTTCCTCACTACCTAAAATACCATTAGAAGGTAACTTAAACGTTATAAAAGGGAACAGATAATTTTTTTAGAAGGACATTATTTGGTGAATATTTTGATTTCACTTAAGAAGACAATGGAGTAAAAAAAAAAAAAAAAACTAGAGGTCTGATCTGAAAACTACAAAGCACTTACCTAAACATGTCTTTCAACTCATTTACTTTTTTGGGTGGATACTTGCTAGCTTGACTGTCATTTAAGAAAGCCCTTGCGTATGCTAACGGACCTGCATTTACCTAAATTACAAAAGGAGAAAAATGAGAGTTGTTAGGATGTAATCAAAAAGTAATTTTTTCATTTCTCTTTTTAAAAAGAATACTATGTTAAAATTCCATACCTGAGAAATATATTTACTATTCTTACTATAAATTTATTTGAAAAAGATTAACTAAAGCAAATCATCTGCCAAAATTATACTCTAACAAGTTACTTAACAATTTCTCCTATTGAAATATAGGGCTTGGCTATACTCAGAGGGATTTATGTTTAAGCTCTCTGATATAACAAAAAATGTACAGAAACTGAACATAATGTCTTTATTAAATTAATAAAAAATGTAGAGGTTTTTTCACCCAGTCAGAGTATAACACAATTACAATTAGTGCTTGTTCTGTGCCCTTATGAAAGCAAGAGGAACAACAAGAAACATTTAATACATGGTTAGCAGCCAACATACCTGCACTGAAACACAGCCCTGCAATTTAAGTTGGAGCTGAATCATGTCCACATCAGTAGAAGAGCAAAGCTTTTGCAGCTCTGCAGTTTTATCTTTTATTTCATCAGTGGCAACATCAATTGGCTTTAAATGAATCTGCTGTTCATAGTTTATAGGGATCCTCTTCTTCACATATGGAAATGAGTTTGAAGCTATTAAAGATTAAGGTTGACAAATGAGTTTTTAAGATAGCAAATCAAATAGCCAAATTTAAAAAAAATGTATTCTGCTTAATTCTCCCCTTATTTTCTCTGGAAAAATCCCTTAGAGGCCAAATAGGTGCCTTATTATTTCAGGACTGAAGGAGAAATTCTCTGTGATATGATTCAGACTAATCATGAATTATATAATTACATATGGGAAAGGAATGGTTAATAACATAGGAATGTTTGTGTAAATGAGTGACTGAACAGCAGAACAATAAATGGTTAACATTTTAATTACATTTTCCTGCTGACCAGCTGCTGCTTGTATGTATCAAAAAAGATCATGTCAGATAAAGAAGTTATGCCAAGTCCTACTTACTAGTCAAGATTGTACGGCGTTTGCACTGTTCTTCTATACAACCTTGCTTTTTGCCTGACAATGTATAAGGAGCCTCAAAAACAAATCTGTTGATATTATGGTTTCTTTCAAACTCAGTTTTTCTTTCTGTGAGTTCTTTATCATCAAAGTAGGGCTTCACATAAGTGACTTGGATATGAGCATACTTGGGATCAAGCTCTTTGACATTTACCTGGAAAGTAAGAAAGTTTTGTTTTTTATTCAACAGAAGGGAAAATGGGGTACAGGTAAGCTACTAACACCTCTGAGATCAACTGAGGAACAGTGTCATTGAATACACTGTGAGATGAATACACACTTGGAAGAGGTCTTTGCTCATTCTTCAAGAATTGTTTCTTTCTGATTATTAAGAAGTTACATAAGCCTATTTGGAGATTATAGAAATGTAGACAGAAAAAACTGCAATGCTACCACTCAGCAATGATCATCATTTACCTTCTCATGTATTTCCTTGTAATCTTTTTTCCTATGCATATATATTTATTTACAAACCAGAGATCATGTTGAGCATTGCTTTATCATTTGTTTTATTTTTATTTACTTTTATTTGCTTTTATGTTATATTAAATTTCTTTTTTTATTTTCATTTATTTTATTTTTTAATATAAATTTATTTATTTTAATTGGAGGCTAATTACTTTACAATATTGTACTGGTTTTGCCATACTTTGACTTGAATCCGCCGTGGTTGTACATGTGTTCCCCATATGTTAAAATGGCTAACTGCACATTTGAATTCCACCTCAAAACATACCTATTACAAAGAGGATTCTCAGAAGATGGCAGAGCACCAGACCTCTATCTTCTTTTAGAGACAACAGTTACACCGTCATTACCTATCTGATGGAAGAATTTTGGAACTCTGGAGGCTATTGAAGACTTGCAACTTCCAGGGGAAGACTTGGACAGAAAATTGCCTTAATTTTGATTTTGTTCAATTTTAACTCTGGGCACAATGGCAGCAACCCATACCTCATCCCTCAAGTACTACGGCAGACAGTTGTGTGCATATTCCTAGAACAGCTTGTGGGAGCCAGGATGAACAAAGACCCTGTCTTCCAAATACTGCGAATTTGTGCTATGACTGCTAATTGCTGCTTCTGATCACAGGGGGACAGTCAAAGAGGCTGTGGCCATTTTTATACCACTTCTTCCCTTTGTTGCAATGCCTAACAGACTTTCAGGGGATTTAACAGACCAGCACCTTTCCTCTCCTCTTCATTTTCCTCTCCATTCCCTCTTAGGAGCTGGACTTCCAATACTAGGCCGTTCAAAGGTAACTGTGTAAATGAGGGTGACTAGAAAGTCACTGCGCATGCTCAGGTGAAGGCACGGGCTCAGAAAAGACTTGAGAAGATTTACACCTCAGGCTGATTATTGGGACAGACACAGCTTACAACAATTAAAAACAAAAACAAAACCCAGGAAACTCTGGGACAGGGAGAGAATCTGATTTCTAGAGAGATCACAATATTAAATTCAAATGTCCAGTTTTCAACAACAACAACAACAAATTGTAAGGCATACAAAGAAATAGGAAAGTATGGGCCCATTCAATAAAGAAAAATAAACCAATAGAAATTATCACTGGAGAAACCTGATAGCAGATCTCCTAGAAAAAGACATTAAAACAACAGAATTCATGATCAAAGAACTAA
Source organism: Cervus elaphus (assembly GCF_910594005.1). Lineage (NCBI taxonomy): Eukaryota > Metazoa > Chordata > Mammalia > Artiodactyla > Cervidae > Cervus > Cervus elaphus. The sequence goes on along the minus strand of NC_057848.1, from coordinate 41,660,638 downwards.
AGGAACTTGTGGAAAAAGTCAAGAAAACTATGTATCAACAAAATGTCAATATCAATAAATAGCTAGAAAATCTAAAAGGAAACCAAAAACTTTTTTTTACAGCTGAAAAATACAATAACTGAAATGAAAAGTCACCAGAGAGACTCAAAGGTAAATTGCAGCAGGTGTAAGTAATAGTCAGCCAACTTGAAGATAAGATAAGATCGATGATCGATGAGAGGAACACAAAGGAAAAAAACTGAAGAGGGACAGAGGCTATGGAACCTGCGGAACATTATCCAGCAGGTGAACATACACACTATGGGAGTCCTTGAAGGAGAAAAGTGAGAGAAAGGGGCAGGGAGAATATCTGAAGAAATAATGAGTGCACACTCAAATCTGATGAAAGACACAAAGCTCAACAAACTCCAAGCAGGGTAACTCTAAGAGACGCACGGTGAGACACATTAAAATCAAATGTCAAAAGCCAAAGCCAGAGAGAGAATTTTGAAAAAAATCAAGACTTGTCACATACAAGGGATCCTGAATAAGATGGTCAGATTTCCATCAGAAACTTTGGAGGCCAGAAGGCAGTGGGCTGCTATATTCAAAGTGCTAAAAAAAAATCTATGAATCAAAAATCCTATATCTGACAAAGCTAGTTGAGGTGATGGAATTCCAGTTGAGCTATTTCAAACCCTGAAAGATGATGCTGTGAAAGTGCTGCACTCAATATGCCAGCAAATTTGGAAAACTCAGCAGTGGCCACAGGACTGGAAAAGGTCAGTTTTCATTCCAATCCCAAAGAAAGGCAATGGCAAAGAATGCTCAAACTACTGCACAATTGCACTCATCTCACACGCTAGTAAAGTAATGCTTAAAATTCTCCAAGCCAGGCTTCAGCAATACGCGAACCGTGAACTTCCAGATATTCAAGCTTTAGAAAAAGCAGAGGATCCAGAGATCAAGTTGCCAATATCCACTGGATCATCGAAAAAGCAACAGAGTTCCAGAAAAACATCTATTTCTGCTTTATTGACTATGCCAAAGCCTTTGACTGTGTGGATCACAATAAACTGTGGAAAATTCTGAAAGAGATGGGAATACCAGACCATCTGACCTGCCTCCTGAGAAACCTGTATGCAGGTCAGGAAGCAACAGTTAGAAATGGACATGGAACAACAGACTGGTTCCAAATAGGAAAAGGAGTATGTCAAGGCTGTATATTGTCACCCTGCTTATTTAACTTCTATGCAGAGTACATCATGAGAAACGCTGGGCTGGAAGAAGCACAAGCTGGAATCAAGATTGCCGGGAGAAATATCAATCACCTCAGATATGCAGATGACACCACCCCTATGGCAGAAAGTGAAGAAGAGCTAAAGGGCTTCTTGATGAAAGTGAAAGAGGAGAGTGAAAAAGTTGGCTTAAAGCTCAACATTTAGAAAACTAAGATCATGGCATCTGGTCCCATCACTTCATGGCAAATAGATGGGGAAACAGTGGCTGACTTTATTTTTCTGGGCTCCAAAACCACTGCAGATAGTGATTGCAGCCATGAAATTAAAAGATGCTTGCTCCTTGGAAGGAAAGTTATGACCAACCTAGACAGCATATTAAAAAGCAGAGACAGAAGTAATTAGCCTCCAACTAATAAAAAAAAAATTTTTAAATAAAAAAATAAAAAGCAGAGACATTACTTTGTCAACAAAGGTCTGTCCAGTCAAAGCTATGGTTTTTCCAGTGGTCATGTATGGATGTGAGAGTTGGACTATAAAGAAAGCTGAGCACTGAAGAACTGATGCTTTTGAACTGTGCTGTTGTAGAAGACTCTTGAGTTTCCCCTGGACTGCAAGGAGATTTAGCCAGTCCATCCTAAAGGAGATCAGCCCTGGGTGTTCATTGGAAGGACTGATGTTGAAGCTGAAACTCCCAATACTTTGGCCACCTGATGGGAAGAGTTGACTCATTGGAAAAGACCCTGATGCTGGGAAAGATTGAAGGCAGGAGGAGAAGGGGATGACAGAGGATGAGATGGTTGGATGGCATCACTGACTCCTTGGACATGGATTTGGGTGGACTCCAGGAGTTGGTGATGGACAGGGAGGCCTGGCGTGCTGCAGTTCATAGGGTCCCAAAGAGTCGGACACGACTGAGCGACTGAACTGAACTGATACCTGGCAAAACTGTCCTTAAAAGTGAGGGAAAAATTAAGACATTCCCAGATAAAGAAAAGCTGAATGAGTTTGTCAGCACTAGACCTGCCCCATATGAAATGCCACAGGGAATCTTGACGGTCACAATGAAAGAACATCACACAGTAATTCAAGGCTGTATGAAGGTCTCAGTAAAGATAAATACATGGGTAATTATAAAATCTAGTATTAACAGAACAATAGTAACACAATTCTTTTTTATTTCTACACGATGTAAGAGATTAACACGTTAAAAAATTATTAGTATAGGGGACTTTCCTGGTGGTCCAGTGATTAAGAATCCTTCATCCAGTGCAGGGGAAAATACACTGCATTAACAGAATGAAGGAAGAAAAAAACACACACACGATCACCTCAATCAATGCAGAAAACGCATCTGACAAAATTCAACATCTTTTCATAATGAAAACACTCCACAAATTAGGAATAGAAAGAAATGACTACAGTCCTATCAAGGGCCACTGTGAAAAACCCACAGCAAACACCGTATCCAATACTGTGATAAGGGATAGAAACTTTCTTAGTAGCTTTTAAAACTTTTTCAAAAAGCCTATATTCAAAATCTTTTCCATTAAATATCTAGATTTCTCCAGAGAAACCTCAGGAAATAGTTGAAGCTAATTATCTAAATAAGACAAAACATAGAAGAGAAATAAAAAAGAGGTCAAGACTGATTTTAACTTTATAAAAATGAACTAAGTATATGGTAAAACATTCAAAAAGTACACTTGAAAAGTAAAAAATGGTTGTTTTCTCCATAAGACTCTAGACTCTCCTTTGAGATAACATGGTTAACACTTTTGTATCATTCCATCTATGGCCAATTCATATTGATGTATGGCAAAAACCATCAGAATACTGTAAAGTAATTATCCTTCAATTAAAATAAATAAATTCAAAAAAGCAACTTTGTATAATTCCAGAAGTTTCTTAAGCATACATGAGTGTATGTAAATATCAGTTTTCACAAATGTAATCATCCTGCCCATAATGTCTGTACCTCACCTTTTTCTCTCAAGAATATATTTTGTCAAGAATATATTCATATCAATGTATGGCAAAACCACTACAATATTGTAAAGTAATTAGCCTCCAATTAAAATAAGTAAATTTATATAAAAAAGAATATATTTTGATTGGTTTACATCCAAACTTATAAATATTTTAAGCAGTTTAGTTACATCCTTTATGAAGGCAGTACCGTGTCCTTAACCGTAGAGACATTAGATTGTTTCGAGGTTTTGCTGTATAAACTTAAGAGCAATAAACATCTTAAACATGCATCTTTATGTGTGTACATCTACAGAATAAAATCTTAAATGTGAAATTATTGGGTCCAGGAAACGTACATTTAAAATACTGGAAAATATTGCCCATTGTTCTTTAAACTGTTTGTGCCCTTAAACAGATTTTGCTCTTCGGCAAGTAAAAGCGTGTTTAAAATTTTAAACGCCACACATTAAGAAAGAAGAAGGATTTTAAAAGTAGCAACTGCTTCTTTTATCTGTTGCCTATGAAGAGTGACTAAAATATTGTGTTTACAAAGAGGGTCAGCGGTCCAGCTGCCTGATGGTGGTTTGTGCCTGTTGGCCAGGTTTTCAGAGGCAGAATAAAGTAGAAAACTGCATGTTTTTCTGCAAGCCTGGCTTTCTAATAACTTTCCATTTATAGTATCAGTAGTGTGGCAAGAAGCCTAAAACTTGCTGGCTACAAAAGAGAAAATTTTCTGTGGTCTTAATTCAATAAAACAACACAGAAGACTGAAACTGATAAGAAGCAGAGAGGTTTTGCCAAATATTAATGAATTCTGGACCTGCCAGCATACTTATTTTTAAATGTCTAAGGCACATGGTCAAGATAAAATCATCTCCATAAGATATAGGTAAATTTACAAAGTGAAGACATCATTTTCATCATAGAAAATGAAGTGTCTTTACCATCGCCAAGGGCTTTTCACTCTGGCAATGCTGCCTGTTGGCTATTAAGTGTTTTGCAGAGCATCATGCACATCACAGTCACTCGGTGCGTATTTCTGGGGCCTGCAGATCTTGCACTGTGTTAAAGGTCTTTCCTACCTTAAAATTCAGCTCTCATCCTGAACATGCCCATGGTGACTAAGGAGAATCAGGAATTCCATTCCCATTGTGCTCTTCCGCAATTCTGTCTATAAGGAACTATGTGTTTCTAAGAAACAGCCTCTCTTGCTGGATCCTTTCTCATCCTTGCCTTGGCAGGGTCTAGTGGGATGGATCATCTTTACATCAAGGCATCTCTCCTAAACCTACATCACTACAAATATAACTACTGAACTAAGGCTATCTTAAGAGTGAAATATGTGTCATAAGAGAATTTTTAAAAATCTCACTTATCTATTTATTTTTAATTTTGGCTGCACTTGATCTTCTTTGCTGTGGCTTGTGGACTTACTCTAGTTGCAATGAGCAGTGAGTACTCTCTAGTTGTGGTGTGTGGGATTTAGAGAACCAGTGCAGTAGTTGTGGCACACAGGTTTAGTTTCCCCACAGCATGTGGAATCCTCCTGGCCCAAGGATCGAACCTGTGTCTCCTGCATTGGCAGGCAGGCTTTTACCCACTGGACCACCAGAGAAGGCCCACCTAAGATGATTTTAATCATACAGTATGAAATTAACAATCATGAGGCACAACAGCGGTAACAATAATGGCTAACATTTATAGAAAACGCTAGCTTCTATGTTGTTATTGAAGGCTTTTTTATGTATCAAGAACTCTAATCACTTTCCATACATTAACTAATTTAATCCCAACAACACCTCTATGAGGAAGGCACTATTATTAAGTTTATTTTACTAATGAGAACAATGAGACACAGAGAGGTTAAGTAAATTCCCCATGTTCACACAGCTAGCAAGTGGCAGAGAATGGAGATTTGAATCCTTCTTTCCGATTCCAAAGCCCCTGTCCTTTCTTTCAGGATCTGGAAAGACTCTATTTCCCATGCCTCTCCTCCACCAGCTAAAAAAGGAAAAAGTCAGAAGCAATGTGCCACAGTTGGAACTAATAAATAATGATTTTGAAATGCAGGGCATGTTACCTTGTCTGAATCCTGAATTATTTTGACATTCTCTGTACCAAATTTTTCACCATAAAGTTTAACAAGTCTCAGGGAAATCTCTGAGAGGCCGGTGAGCTTTGGCTCTTTATAGATGTACTCCTTTCCATCCTCTTCTTCAAAAAAAGACTATTATAAAGTTAAACATACAATAATTTATAAGTATTATGATCAAATACAGCATTTACAGAACATCCACTAAGTAATCAGCAATAATGTATTTGAAATAGATTTTAAATAATAGTACTAAAAGCCACATACAGATATTGTAGCTGAAATAAATGAGAACTTTCAAACTCACAGTCATATGAGCATATCATTGGCCTGAAGGTTTTTAACACTCGATTTTTCATCATTTGCATACTTACCTGATTTTTATTTGAAAACTTTCAGTACTAGGTATTAAATAAACATTTAATAAGCTTAACTGAAAATGAAACTGACGGAAACATTCAAATCTTATATGTTGTCCTCTGACCTAGTGGATTTAGATACAGAAACCAAAGTGAATGTTACTCTGAGAAAAGTGTCACACCTGCTGTTGTGACAGGTGCTTTATCTAGACATAATCCTAGAACCAGTAACTGCTGCTATGGTAATCTAATAATTCAAAGGTGAATGTTTAAAAAGGAAAACAACTTGATGAACTAAAGTATACTTACTTGGCCATAAAAGGCAACTCTGAAGAAAGTGCCTAAAAGTCTTTTCTTTGTGTGCATAACCTCCAAAATTTTTGTGTAAGCTCCATGAAGAGTTCTATAAACTTGAGTAAGTTTCTGAAAATATGAGAATAAACAAATTAGCTTTATCTTTTGGTTAGTTATGAAATGTCTATGATAAATGCATAAGGGGAAAAAAGCAATAGTATTTCCTTTCCAAAATGGTTTTGGTGGGGTCATTTGCACTCCCTTCTCCCATGGTCACAGTTAGAAAAAACGCCTTAACAACTTTAGGTGAGAGGGTAGAGCTTAAAATGGTCAAATAACACTGTAATTCTAAACATCATGCTTCATGTCATTCATATCTCAATGATAGTATATACACTACAAATACTGTGTTATTGACTACTTTTTTCCTTATGTCTGAATTATTGTGACTGAAAGAGAAGCAAAATACTTTGCTAGAGCCCTAATGTAGAGAGATGGGAATAAATGATCATGCAAACACTTTAGGAGAGGAAAGTAAAATTCAGACACAAAAATAACAGTAAAAGCCTGAGTGAGGAATGCTTTTATAACAAGTTCACATATACTTCCAAAGAATATATTCTTCTACACACTCAGAAAAAGAGAACACACTATGCAAAGAACATTATCTAGAATATGAAAAGACAACATACAGAACAGGAGAAAATGTTTGCAAATCACATATCTGATGTTTTCATATCCAAAAAATATAAGGAAGTCTCATAGTTCAACAACAAAATGACAACCCAATTTAAAAGTGAGCAAAGGACTTGAATAGACATCTCTCCAGAGAATATATAAAAATGGCCAACAAAGACATGAAAAGCTGTTCAAAATCATTAGTCATTAAGGAAATGGAAATCAAAACCACAATGTGACACCATTTCACATTCACTAGGATGGCACATTCACTAGGTTCTCATAAGAACCCCAAAACACAAGTGCCAATCAGATGTGCTGGTGGGAAGGTAAAAGGGACAACAATTTGGTGGTTTCTCAAAAGTTATAAATAGAATTACTATGTGACCCAGCAATTCCCCTCTTAGGTATCTATCCAAGATAAACAAAAACATGCCCATACAGAAACTTACTCATAACTGTTTACAACAGTACTATTTATAATAGCCAAAATGTGGAAACAACCAAAACATACAAACAGATTTTGGCATAGCTATAGCATGGAATATCACTCAGCCATGAAAAAGGAATGAAGTTCTGATATAGGTTACAACTTGAATGAACCTCTAAATATTATGCTAAGCAAAAGAAGCCAGACACAAAAGGTCACATCTTATATTCATCTTTTTTATGACACATCCAGAATAGGCAAATCCATAGACGGAAAGCAGATTAGTGGTCACCAGTGGGGTGAGGGAGGGGGTGAAGAGTGATTCCTTGAAGGAGATGGAGTTTTTCCTGGGATGATAAAAATGTTTTGAAACTAGAGAGAGGTGGTGGGAGCATAATATTAAGAATGTGCTAAATGCCACTAAACTGCAAACTAGAAAACAGTTCATTGTATGCTGGTGAATTTCATTTCAATACTAAAAGGGGAGCACGGAAGCAGATGTTCTTTCTTTCAATACTTTCTTTCCATACTATTTTCTGCAGTTGAAGTCAATTTGAGGGAAGTTTTCCTTCCTTTATGGCTGCTGGGGCTGACACTTTTCAGCCCATCCCATAAAGAACACTGAAAAATTACTTCATCTCATGCAGGATGCTTCAGAATCTATACAGACCCTTGCCTCTCTACAAGGAAATAGGAGTAGTTCCCCAATAGAACCTATTGTTTCCTTTAATGTGTAGGGAAGATATATTTTTCTTTTTTCCCTATTAGTCAATTGAGTAGCAAAATGTTCTTTGGGTTTCCAATAACCTGGTCTTCAACTTAAGAGTAAGAGAGTAGGTACTTTGGAACTTTTACAAAGGTTCTTGGGATGCAATGCTTTGACAGAGAGAGCAATGCCACTTCTTGTCTTGTCTCATAAGTTATTTTTTGTCATCTGTATGACATAGATTTACTTACTTAACTCTCACTTTTTAATATAATCACTTGAGCTGCACTATGATTTTTCAGGCATGTCCTGATATATACCAAAAGCAGGGCAAAGAGTAGAAAGACCCAGAATCCAGGAAGAAAAAGTGAGTTTGATAAGAGCCAATTTGGAGAAGAGATTAGAACACTACACATATGACATTAAATGTATGTTTTCACTCTGGGACACTTCAACAATGAAAGGCTACTTGTTATATATATTTAAGGATAGACTGCTTTGCTTTTAAAAATGGCTTGAGTCCTAAATCACCCCTTTCCAGCATAGCAGGGATAGAAAATTATGATATGGATTCAGAGTCTTGAATATAAAAAGTCCTGGTGGCAACAGCTATACTACTATTTTTTAGTAATTCCCCTTGATCAAAGATTTATGTGGCAGACAAAACTGGAAAAGCTCCTCGTAAAAAGGTAATTCCAAGTAACTTATTATCCCCCCACTATCATCTGTTAGCAACTTTAGCCTCACCATCAAATTGAAAAGAAGTGATTCACACCTATATCTCTTCCCTGACCACATGGAAATCCAGTAAGTTTTTTATGTGTCTGTGAGGACAACATGGATTGTTCTCTGTAATGAGTGGAGAAGGGAAGATTGCTAGATAAAACTGCTGTGAGAAAAACTGGCATAATGTTAATTTTAATTTATATTTTAAACATTGCATCCTTAATTTCATTTGGAAAATTTAAATGAATATAAGGTAGGACTGGAATTTTAGGACTTTTCAGAATTCTTTAAGGTAGTAATTTAAGACCAAAATAAAATATATAGGTGAATGATGCAAATGTTTCAGTTACTTACCTCGAACTCGCGACGTTTCTCATAAATTGGAATGATCAACTTGGAAATTTCAGAAATTACTTCATAACGCTCTGCTTTCCATAATCCATCCACACATTGTTCTAGCAATTCCAGCAAAACTTCCTGCATTGAGAAAAAATGCAATCAAGAATTAGAGATACTTGAGCTCTGCACAAATATAGTTTGAACTATTTCAAATGAATAAAAAACAGAATGTACTAAATTTAAGGAAATGCACAGGAGTACAGTTGTGTAATGATATATTCTAAATGACATGCTTGAAACACTTGAAATTGAAACCACATTCTTAAAAGTATGAAATTAATATTGACAATAGAAAACTACTATTTACTTTGTTTAGCACGTAATAAAGATGTTAACCAAACTTACAAATGGTTAACATGTTGAGAAGTACTTTTAAAAGGGGATATGTTTTTCCAAACTGAGGATATTTAAATGTCTAACAGGGTAAGTTCCACTAAGCCTATAAATGTCCATGATTTTTGCTTTCTACTAAAATTATATTTACACACAGTTAATAGAGTCTTTAGGTAATTTCACAATTTTCAAGCTGCTGCATCAGTTACATCGGGGTTTATTAAAATGATGTGATTTTGGTCAATAATGCTTCCTTCCTAACAGTTGGTTCTAAAACCAGTGAGAATGATAGTATAATACCTCAAGATAGAGATCTCTGACCTTGCCATAATCACAGCTACTATAAAACAACCATCATAGCATGTTCTCAACAATGAAAAGATGATGCCGATTATTCATGCTATCCATATGTGTTAACAGTTTGTTTCTATCTTAAAGAGATGAATTTCAGTCCTATAAAACTGACTGCTACAACGGCTCTTAATGTATCTCCTCTAGTCAATTCTGAATTCATCTTCTTTCTAAACAAGCTCTTTTCCTTTTGTTTCACACCTAGCCAGTGGGTCATATCCTATAGACTCTGAGCTAGAAAATTAAAAGCAATTTTGACTTTACTCTTTGTTATAGGTTGAACTGTGTCCCTCACAAAGATAAGCTGAAGCCCTAACTCCCAGTGCCTCAGAATGTAACCTTATTTGGAAATAGGGTCACTGGTGATAATGATGAGTGAAGGTGATGTCATACTGGAGTGACTTACTGGAGTGATTAACTGGGTGAGCTTTACTCCAAAAGGACTGAGACAAACTGGGAGAACACCACGTGACTACAGAGGCAGTGACTGGAGTAATGTAGCTACGAGCCAAGGAAATCCAAGACCAACAGCTACCATCAGAGCGAGGAGGAGGCAAGGAAGGCTGCTACCCAGAGTCTCAGAGGGAACAGGGCCCTGGTGACACCTTGATTTCTAACCTCTGGACTCTAGAACTGTGAGACAATAAAGTTCTGTTATTTTAAACCACCCAGCTTGTGTACGTTGTTATGGCAACTCTAGGAAACTAATACACTCTCAGTCTTGCCTCAACCTCTAATCAGTTCATCGCCAAGTTCTGCCACTTTTACTTCCTAAAGATTTCTCAAATCTGACTCTTCCTCTCCATTTCTATTCTCATTGCTAAGATTCAGGGCGTCATTATTGTTTTCTAACAGATCTTCTTGCCTCCAGCCTTGGCACCTTCAAATCTATCTTCTGCAAATCTGCCAGTGGGTTTTGATTAAAATACAAACCAGACTATATCTCTCTTCCCTTAGAATCTCATGATGGCTCCCCATCATTTGCAGAACTAAGGACAAATTCCTTCATTTGGCACACAAGGTTTGCAGTGATCTGGCTGATATTTTATAAAATCATCATTCATCAAGCTCAGCCTTCTACTTTATGCTCCTCCAACAGTGATGAACTACTATTAGTTTCTCTGAAGCACCATGGTGTTGTCTTAACTTTGTGCCTTTGTCTATTCTGCACCCTCATGTCCTTCAATCCCTTTCACTTAGTTAACCCTGTAAGAAAAGTTAGATTTCACTTCTTCCAGGATCCTTCTCCTAATTAACAGAGTAGTGACACAAGAGACCTATTTTTCCTACTATGATACTACATTGGGTGGATATTTATCACTATACTAGCCCGTTACATATGTATCTGCCTTTACAAACAGGCTGTGACTCTTTAAGTGTAGGGACAATATATTTATTATATTGTTTTTTTCAGTCACTAGCAGGGTGTTAGTAAACAGATGTTCATTAAATGTTACTACTTAAATAATCTATATATTAACATTTAATAGTTAAATTTTCTATCAACAGTAGAAAGGAGGAACTTTGGGGAAATAAAAAAAAATCTATCAAAAACTAGTAATGTTTGTCCCAGGAATGTAAAGTTGGTTTACAATTAGGAAAAAATCCAATATAAACAGAAAGAGCCATGTAAACAGAATAAAAGAGAAAAAATGTGATGTCTAGCAATAGTTGCAGAAAAAGAATTTGAAAAAATTCAATATCCCTTTGCAACGTTAAAAAAGAATCCACCCAGAACAGGGAATCAAAGAGATTGTTCTCAATCCGATAAAGAGCATTTATTAAAAACCTGCAGGCTGAACACTCTTCTCCTAAATTTGGGAACAAGTCAAACTGTCTGCTCTTATCATTTCTATTCAACATTATGCTGAAGGTGCTAGCCAGTGTAATAAGGCAAGAGAGAAACAAAGAGAGGAAGGAAAGAGATCAGGAAATGTGGAACTTGTCTTTCTGTGCAGATGACAAGATGGTGTATGTAGAAAATCCTAAGGAATATACAAACTACTAAAACAAATATGAGGATTTAGCAAGGTTGCAGATCATAAGATCAACATATAGAATCACTGTATTTATGTATACTAGCAACAACAAATTGAAAAATAAGATTAAAAAACCAAATAATACTATTCCCAGTAGCATCAGAACATCCATTATCTAACAAAATACCCAGGAACGGACTTCAACTCTGAAAAAGCACAAAACATTGCTAGGTGAAATTAAAAACCTAAACAAGACTTGATTGAAAGACTCAGTATTGTTAAAGCTATCCATTCTCCATGTAGTGATATATAAATGTAACACAATTTCCACAAAGCTTCCAGCAGGATATTTTGAGGAAAGAGAAAAGATGATCTGAAATTCTATATGGAAATCAAAGGATACAGAATAGCCAAAGTGACTTTGAAAAAGAACAAAGTTGAAGAACTAACACGATATTATTCCATAGCTTACAAACTTGCAGCAATGAAGACAGTGTGATATTGGCATCAACACAGTCAAATAGGTCAGTGGCACAAAACAGAGTCTAGAAATAGATCACAAACGTATAAAGAAGTGAAATTTAACTAAGGTGCCAAAGCAATTCAGCAGGGGTGAAAGAAGTTTTATTTCTCCCCAAATGGTGTGGACCATGTAAAATACCTGTCTACAAAAAATGAATCTTGACTTCTATCTCATTATATGCTCAAAACTGAATTCTAAAGAGATTATAGACCCAAACATAAAACTCAGGAACAAAGTTCATAACAGAACATATCAGGCAATATTTTCACAGTCTTGAGGTAAAGAAGGATTTCTCAGACCAAACATACACACACACACACACAAACCATTAAAAAAGAGTAAATTGAACTTTATCAAAAGCAAAACTTTCTGCTCAATAAAAGACTTAGTGAAGAAAACAAATAAATGAATCAAACACTGGTAAATAATCTGCAGCACATCTATCTGACAATGGACTTATATCCAGAATATAGAAATAACTCCCATAAATCAACAACAAAAAGAATGATGCAATTTCTGAAATGGGCAAAAGAATTGAACAAACATCCCATGAAAGACAAAGAACCACATGAAAAATGCTCAACACCATTAGTCATTAGAGAAGTACAAATGAAAAACACAGTGAGATACTACTTCATGTCTAATAGGATGACAAAAATATGAAAAGATTAGCAACAGCTAATGTTGGTGAGGAAGTGAAGCAGCTGGAACTCTCATCCAATGTTGGTGGGATATAAAATGGTCCAACCACTTTTAAAAACTCTGACAATTTCATATAAAGTTACATATAAAACATCCTGAGGAACCAGCAGGGTATTTACTCAAAATAAACTAAAGCATATGTCCATAAAAGGTCACAGATAAGAATGTTTAAAGCAGCCTTATTCATAACAGTCCCAAACTGGAAGCAATCCAAAATCCATCCACAGGAGAATGGGTTTTAAAATGTTACATCAAAAGAATAGAATATTTAGTCATGAAAAAGAACTTATGATTTACTCCACAACATGGATGTATCTCAAAAATTTTCTGCCAACCAAACGAGGCAGATACAAAAGGTAGATACTGAATGATTTCATTTTTATGACACCAAATACTGTTAAAACTAATCTACATCAGATATTGGGGCTAGGCAGACTGACTGGAAATGGGCACAATGGAACTTTCCGGGGTAATGCACATGTTCTATTTTTTGTTTCTCGTGGTAATGTGTTACCATGGTGTTATACGGGTGTAGACAACTGTCAAAGTTCATCAAGTTGTCCACCTAATATGTGTGCATTTTATTGTATGTTAATTTATCTTTAAAACTATTTTAAATCAAAAGTCAGAAATGCAGTCTTAAAAACAAATTAAATTATTAACGGGTTAATTCACCTACTTAAAGAAGTCACTAAATGAACAACAGTTTGTATCTTTCATTTCAATAAAACTTGTAAATCAGTGGCAGTTATTTTCCATTGGCTAGGGCACAAGGAAGAAGCCTATTATATAAACTGAAACATAAAATGGCACTATGGAGAATATGATTCTATCTGTATACCTTAAATGAAAAGCACACATAAATTATTACTGTAGAACACAAAAGAGTTCCAACAAATGTGTTTACATAGGAAACTGATTATAGTTCTTGACTAATAAGAAATATTACTACTTTCCTTTGGAGTACAAAACAGGGTCAGGCATAAGGCCACTTCTATGACTAAGCTGAAGCTGCTGTTTGGAAAAAAGGACATAACTGCAGTTGTGCTAATCCACTTATCTCCCATGAATTCCCTGGAATCTTTCTGTTGTGAGCCCACACAAACTGGAGATCTTACATGAAAATCATCTAAGTTTAACTAAAACCCCAAAAATGAATTAATTTACCCCAGGATTCACACTCAAGCAATGAACTGGGATTAAAATTCAAGTATCTGATTATCTGTTAAGATTAATTAATCCAGCAAACACGTTTTAAACATCAACTCTTCTAAGTTCTGGGAGTAAAAGCAAAGTTTACTATCCAGTTGGTCAGTGATAAAGCCTGACATTTATGTCGCACCTAATGACTTACAAAGAACCTTCATGTTTATTGTAAAGTGACCAGAATAGTATTATTGTCTTTATTTTATTATTTTTCACTTAAGAAATATTTATTCATTTCATACTATGTGCTAATCATTTTGGGCTTCCCTGGTGGTGCAGACGCTGAAGAATCTGCCTGCAATGCAGGACACCCAGGTTTGATCCCTGGGTCGGGAAGAGGCCCTGGAGAAGGAAATGGCAACCCACTCCAGCATTTTTGATCCTAGACGGGCTCCTACTGTTATTAATCTTTTTTTCTTTTCAACTGGAGGATAATTGCTTTACAAGCTTGTGTTCATTTCTGCCACACAACATGAATCAGTCATTAAGTGTGTGTGTGTGTACCCTCTCTCTTGAGCCTCCCTCCCACCCCTAGATCCTAGCCCTCTAGGGCATCACAAAGCAACAGGTTGACCTCCATGTGTTATACACCAACTTCCCACTAGCTATCTGTTTTACATATGGTCATGTATATGTTTTAATGCTACTCTCTCAATTCATCCCACCCTCTCCTTACCCCCACTGTGTCCACAAGTCTGCTCTCTACATCTGTGCCTCTAGTTATGCTGATGAGGAGAGAGACTCATAGAGAAGTAGTAGGCAAAAAAAAAAAAAAAGAGGTAGGAGGTAAAGCTTCTAGGCATAGATCAGTTTACCTAAATGAACCAGAGCTAACTTGAAATTGCTTATATTTAAAAAATACAGTTCGTGCTCGCTTCGGCAGCACATATACTACAATTGGAACGATACAGAGAAGATTAGCATGGCCCCTGCGCAAAGATGACACACAAATTCGTAATGTGTTCCATATTTTTAGAATGGGTGAAAATAATAGCAAATGAAGAAACAGACAAAAGATTAATCTCAAAAATATACAAGCAACTCCTACAGCTCAATTCCAGAAAAATAAATGACCCAATCAAAAAATGGGCCAAAGATCTAAACAGACATTTCTCCAAAGAAGACATACAGATGGCTAACAAACACATGAAAAGATTCTCAACATCACTCATTACCAGAGAAATGCAAATCAAACCCTCAATGAGGTACCATTACACAGCAGTCAGAATGGCTGCTATCCAGAAGTCCACAAACAATAAATGCTGGAGAGGGTGTGGAGAAAAGGGAACCCTCTTACACTGTTGGTGGGAATGCAAGCTAGTACAGCCACTATGGAGAACAGTGTGGAGATTCCTTAAAAAACTGGAAATAGAACTGCCATATGACCCAGCAATCCCACTCCTGGGCATACACACCGAGGAAACCAGAACTGAAAGAGACACGTGCACCCCAATGTTCATCACAACACTGTTTATAATAGCCAGGACATGGAAGCAACCTAGATGCCCATCAGCAGATGAATGGATAAGGAAGCTGTGGTACATATACACCATGGAATATTACTCAGCCATTAAAAAAAATTCATTTGAATCAGTTCTAATGAGATGGATGAAACTGGAGCCCATTATACACAGTGAAGAAAGCCAGAAAGATAAAGACCAATACAGTATACTAACGCATATATATGGAATTTAAAAAGATGGTAATGATAACCCTATATGCAAAACAGAAAAAGAGACACAGATGTATAGAACAGACTTTTAGACTCTGTGGGAGAAGGCGAGGGTGGGATGTTCAGAGAGAACAGCACTGAAACAAGCATACTATCAAGGGTGAAACAGATCACCAGCCCAGGTGGGATGCATGAGACAAGTGCTCAGGGCTGGTGCACTGGGAAGACCCAGAGGGATGGGGTGGAGAGGGAGGTGGGAGGGGGCTTCAGGATGGGGAACACATGTAAATCCATGGCTGATTCATGTCAATGTATGACAAAAACCACTACAATATTGTAAAGTAATTAGCCTCCAACTAATAAAAATAAATGGAAAAAAAATAAAAAATACAGTTCATAGAGTACAAAGTTTGTCTCTATCACTTTAAACTGCTGCTTTTTATGTTTCTTAACACAATCTTAAAAAAAAATTCATTTCTATGGGCCTGCAAGCACTTCAGTCTCCCTCCTTTTGTTGTTTCTTTTTTTGGTCTTCACATTCCTTAATTGTGAATGTCACTGTGATTCAGTTCTTGGTTCTCTGGTCTTCACTTGCTATATTATCTCCCATTATCAGTGTGCTTTGCTTCTCACACAGCTATGACTTCCAGATGTGGCTCCGCAACCCTGATCTCTCTCCTTAGATTCAATTCTGAATGTCTAATGACATAATGTTGTTTCCATTTCAGTAACCTTCTACTGATACTTCAAATTCAATACTCATCAAAAAATGGAATTCATCACCTTCCCTGTAAAATCATCCATCCGTCATTTTTCTATAAATATCCAAACCTGAAATCTCAGTGCTACTTTTGACTCTTCTACATAGCCAACAAGTCTTCCTCTTTTCCTGAGTGTTCCCTGAACCTGTCACAAGCTGGGTTTAGGCCTGGCTGCTTCACAACTGGATACTTAGGGTAGCCTGCATTCCAGCCTCTGCCCCCAGCCACCATCCATCAAACTCCAATATATTTCCCACATTACCACCAATTTAACCTTTCCTCCTGCTTCATTGCATCTTGTTATTATTCTGCTCAGAAACCTTTGATAGCAATTCAACAGTCTAATCAATTAAGTCCAGACATTCAAAGTTTCTCAAATTTGAACCTCCACTACTACTCTTCCCTATGCAAACCCAATGGCTTAGCCAAAATGATCCATTTACTCTTCCTCCTAAAACAAACCTTACATGTTCCCACCTCTTAACTTTTACCCCAGCTATTCACCGCCGCTGCTGAAATGACTTCAGGGTATCCTCATTCTTTAAACCTCTCTCTAGTCCTAACTCTCCTCAGCCCAAAGGTTATCTCTCACCTTTGACTCTGCCTATTGTCTGTATTATTCAAATGGCACTGTCTTGCTTTTCTCCATTTTGTGTAGGTGGGTTGTCTCTTTAGGTAGACTCTGGAGGTCAGGGATCAGCCATAACTAATTATTTTAATCCTCTTCTATCACCAAGTCCAAAGTCTTATTAAGTGAGTGACAACTGCAGCTATTCACTATCCACATGAAGCTCAGAGCAGAAACTTTTCCATCTTAAAAACACCTGGGGAAGCAACCTAGAGGCCCATCAGCAGAAGAATGGATAAGGAAGCTGTGGTACATATACACCATGGAATATTACTCAGCCATTAAAAAGAATTCATTTGAATCAGTTCTAATGAGATGGATGAAACTGGAGCCCATTATAAAGAGTGAAGTAAGCCAGAAAGATAATGACCAATACAGTAGACTAACGCATATATATGGAATTTAAAAAGATGGTAACGATAACCCTATATGCAAGACAGAAAAAGAGACACAGATGTATAGAACAGACTTTTGGACTCTGTGGGAGAAGGCGAGGGTGGGATGTTTCGAGAGAACAGCATCGAAACATGTATATTATCTAGGGTGAAACAGATCACCAGCCCAGGTTGGATGCATGAGACAAGTGCTCGGGCCTGGTGCACTGGGAAGACCCAGAGGGATAGGGTGGAGAGGGAGGTGGGAGGGGGGATCGGGATGGGGAATACATGTAAATCCATGGCTGATACATGTCAATGTATGACAAAAACCACTACAATATTGTAAAGTAACTAGCCTCCAACTAATAAAAATAAATGAAAAAAAAAAAAAAAAAAACACCTGGAAGCCTCCTCTCCTTAGCTGTTATACTGTTAACTCTATTTTTTATGGAGAGGTCCTCAAAGTATGGTACCTGTGATCTGGTTACTGGAAAGGATGATGATACATGGTACCTTTCTCAAACCAGACAGTAAGAACTGTTGCAGAGATAGGGCTCCACATTCCAAAAAGGGACATCTGATCCCAGGGTAGTTATAATCCTTACAGTTCATCAACCCTTAGTTACCTTTCAAATTAAGTTAGCTGTAATAATTTCTTAAAGTAAATATATTTAAAGAAGTTAAATTTATCTGACAATGTAGGCCCTGGAATCTTACTTCACTATAATGGACATCCATCATTCCAGCATCCTCCTTCATTGCTCCTTCTTCATCTATGTTGGGAGTAATTTTCTTGAAGGCTGAACATCCATTAGGGAATAATTCTGTATAAATAAAAAGCAGTGAGGTAAATTTACTTTTTAAAAGTGTTTTGTAAATGAGAGACAGACTTACATGGATTACCTATCCTTAAAAATAAACACATACTTTTGGTAAGAAACAAAGTTCAATTTTCTGTTACAAAAAAAAAAAAAAAAAACTTTTTTACCAATTCTACCTACTATGTATCCTACCAGTCTCTTCCCCAAATGATGAGCTCAAGGTACGTACAAATAAGTTTCATTCTCTGATTATCCCTCATCTGCAATGCCTAGTATAGTGAAAGTTTCCTAATATGATCTATTTATTGACTAAGCCAAAGCCTTTGACTGTGTGGATCACAATAAACTGGAAAATTCTGAAAGAGATGGGAATACCAGACCACCTGACCTGCCTCTTGAGAAACCTGGATGCAGGTCAGGAAGCAACAGTTAGAACCGGACATGGAACAACAGACTGATTCCAAATAGGAAAAGGAGTACATCAAGGCTGTATATTGTCACCCTGCTTATTTAACTTATATGCAGAGTACATCATGAGAAACGCTGGGCTGGATGAAGCACAAGCTGGAAGCAAGACTGCTGGGAGAACTATCAATAACTTCAGATATGCAAATGACACTACCCTTATGGGAGAAAGTGAAGAAGAACTAAAGAGCCTCTTGAAGAAAGTGAAAGAGGAGAGTGAAAAAGTTGGCTTAAAGCTCAACATTCAGAAAACTAAGATCATGGCATCTGGTCCCATCACTTTATGGCAAATAGATGGGGAAACAATGGAAACAGTGGCTGACTTTATTTTTTTGGGCTCCAAAATCACTGCAGATGGTGATTGCAGCCATGAAATTAAAAGACGCTTGCTCCTTGGAAGGAAAGTTATGACCAACCTAGACAGCATATTAAAAAGAAGAGACATTACTTTGTCAACAAAGGTCCATTTAGTCAATGCCATGCTTTTTCCAGTAGTCATGTATGGATGTGAGAGTTGGACTATAAAGAAAGCTGAGTGCAGAATTGATGCTTTTGAACTGTGGTGTTGGAGAAGACTCTTGAAAGTCCAACTGCAAGGACTCTGCAAGGAGGTCCAACCAGTCCATCCTAAAGGAGATCAGTCCTGGGTGTTCATTGGAAGGACTGATGTTGAAGCTGAAACTCCAATACTTTGACCACCTGATGGGAAGAGCTGACTCATTTGAAAAGACCCTGATGTAGTGAAAGATTGAAGACAGGAGAAGGGGACAACAGAAGATGAGATGGTTAGATGGCATCACTGACTCGATGGACATGAATTTGGGTAAACTCTGGGAATTGGTGATGGACAGGGAGGCCTGGCGTGCTGCGGTTCATGGGGTTGCAAAGAGTCATACACAACTGAGTGACTGAACTGAACTGAAATGAACTGAATATGATCTAAAACTTATTAACACTTTGATCCTGTGTATGTTTATCGTCTGTCACCTAAACAAAGAGGGCATGTACTTTTCAGGTAAACATTGAATGAGCTTTTGTAATCATCTCTAGTTCCTTGTTTTACTGGAGAATTGGAAAAGTGGCCTACGACTTGAAAAGAGAGGTAGGAAATAAAATAGATGCCAGGGATGAGGCACCCTGAGAGAAACAGGATGGGGCACTGGAAGAACCAGAGCTTTTGGAGTTAGACAGACCCAGTTTTATCATTAACTGTGCGATTTGAGACATGTTTCTCTCTCTAGGACTGTATCTGTAAAACAGATGACAATGACTTATAAGAATTCAATGAAATGTAAAGTGTTTAGAGCAGCACCTAACATATAACAAGTGTTTAATAAATTTGTTTTACCAAAGCTACCAACAAGTAAACTAGGTTTCTCGAGATAAAATTAAATAATTGCTAGCAGTTGGTATAGTAAGTGACTGCAGTTGAACTGTTGGGAGGTAAGAAGTGAGCCCCAGCTGAGAACAGCTGCTGTAGGATTGTGGACCAGACTGTTATCATCAAACACGAGTCTGGGGATAGAAGCCCACATGGTTGTTCTACAGATTTTGCACTTAGGAACACATCCAGACACTCTTGCTGTGGTTGCATTTACCCCTATATAAGTGGGTTGTCACTTTAGAGGGAAATTCAGTCTCCTCATAACAGAATCTGCTAGTCAGCAGAAAATCACTGGTTGCAAAGGGGACGAACAACTTTTGCTACCTACTGTTCTACAATCTAATAGTGATGCTTAGAAATGATGATGTTCTCACAACTAAGTATTTGGTAAGCTTCCTGGTGTTAGAGGCTGGAGAAGGAAGAAGGAAGGTTTAAGAAAGCCAAACTTCATACTGAGATTTCTCAGCATTCTGATGGAAAAAGGGTCACGTATCATGGCTTGGTCTATGGGACACTCGTTGTGTATTAGTGCGTTGTGAGAGCTTTTGGAAATTTAGGAGAAAACATCCCACTTGATTCATAAAGTGAAGGGTTAGTTAGGCAGTTAAGGAAGAGGGCCCCAAAACTTGAGAACAGGTAAAGAATATAGTCCTTAACAAAGAAAAGAGTCAACCTCCTGAGGGCCTCAGGCAGCTACATCCAAGACTGGGGGAAAAATTCTGTCTACTCTGAGGATAGTTTATTCTAAAAGATTCCCACATCCAGGGTTTCTAGAGAGGGCCGGGATTCAGGAGAGGATAAAAAGGGGCCAAAGCATCTCAGGAAAGGGTCTTTTGGTGTGTATCTCAAGTAGAGGGAGGGTAAATTATGGTTCCTCTCAGAAACAAACAGGTTAAGAGCTACTTTTGGACTCTGTGGTCTACATCATCTGGTGTAAAGACTACTCTTAAGGATTTTTTTAGCTTCAGAGTCCACTCTTCTTGCTAAGTGCATTATCTTGATTCCTATGCCTGATGATGCATCTCTAATTAGAGAAGCACATATATATACACATAAACACACATATCCATATATATAAATATATATGTTCTTGTTTGTTTAAGTTATCAACACCCACCAAACTATCCAATGATAATAGGACTCTCTTTTGTGGGTCTTCAAAATGCCTGGGGAAAACTTGGATTCCCTTTAGTCTTGTTTCATTGAGTCTTGTTTCAGATGAAACAAGTTACTAAATCTAGGCCAGTGTATATGTGTTTGAGAGCTCTTCTGTAGCCCTGTGTAGCTTTATACCACCTGGTCTTAAAGGGTCTGCTTTAAATCTTTCTGGTATGTGACCTGGATTCCTGATTCTGCCCTTCAGAGCTGTGGCTTCTGTTTTCCTGATGTTATCCTAGGGCAAGCAAGATGCAAACTGTCCAAGTAGACGACTACCTTGAGCAAGAATGGTCCCGTGAACAAAGTGGAGCAGAGTCTGGAGGGTGGGAAAGCTACCCTTGCTAAAATAAGACTGCTAGTTAGAAGAGGATTAGGAGATAAGAGCCTCAAGTGGAGGGCACAAAGGGAAAAGGCTGTAACTGGGAAGGAACTGAGGAAAGGAAAAGCTATGCAGAACTGAAGCTGTCAGATCCCGGGTATAAAGACTTGGGCAAGGGACCAACATTACCCTATAAGGCATGAAAAGAACAGACTCTATGGGAAAGGAAATTCCTTTTCCTGGGGTGATGGAGGAGCTCTGCAGGCCTGAAGCTTTGCTGAATCTCGGATGCTCTGTGGTGGTGGAAGAATGCACACTTGATTCTTGTCTACCCTGGGGGCAAACAGCTGTGCACTGTCTCAGGAAGAGAAGGGGAAGAGGTACATGAGTCTAGTCTCCGGAGAATGACACCTAGAACATGTTGAGGTTTGCAGAGAAAGTAGAAGTAAGGACACTTAGATCTGTTTTTTCATTATGTATTTTTGGGAGTGGGAGTAACTAACACCTCATATCACCGCTTAGAAGTAACCTAGAAAAAGGACAGAAACTGAGATCCTTAAGATCTCTGGTACAAAAAAAAAAAAATCTCTGGTACAAAGAGCAAGAGCTCTGGCTGAAAGAAGTATGAGGGTGGGGGTGAGGCAGGGAGCACTGTACCTCTCTCCCCACTTTCCCTTTCAGTTCAGTGCCTGAAGCATGACAAACAGGATCTAGAAATGGCCCCTCTCTGGTGTTCTGTGGTGACTTCAGGATGCCCGGGGACCAAGTCTTTGCTCACTCAAGAAAGCACTCAATGGGACAAACTATTTTTTTTTCGTAAAAACTCTAAACAGGAGAACATCTGTCTCTAATGTGTCAGCTGTAGCATTTCATTCCATCTTGATGAAAAAGAAAGCTTTATGATGACTTCAAGAGAAATGGCATAGAACTTTGAGAAAACTGGAAAATTTTGGCAATTGATATGTCAGAGATTTTGTCTTAATCATAAAAGGATATTTGATAGAAAGCAAAGGGTTCTACAATTGCTCTATTGTTTTTGATAAATAAGTTTGTCTTAAGTATAAATGGAAATTTTTCTTTCAGTCCTGCACTCAAATGTACTTTTATTTACTCTGTGAATATCCAGAATAACCTAGGTTATGGATTTCTCAGACTGGAAGACAGCGTAACAGATTAAGAGTTTAACTTGTGCTTTAACACTAGTGGTTTACCTTGGCATAACTATCATACCTTAATCACAAAATTAACAAAATCAAGTATTTCGGATCATTGGAATGAAAGAAGCTAAGGGAGGGAAACCCTAAGGATTTTACTACTGCCACAATTTCAGAATAAGATTTGCTAGTTTAAGTGAGTAGAATTTTCCAGGCTTAAAAATAGGTGGTACCTATAAATAAATATGTAAACTTCTCCTAAATTTAACATTACTTTTGTTAAAATGCAAAACATGGTTTTTTCTTACTCAGAGAAGGGTTCTTTGATTTCTACAAAGGATAAATTCTGAAACAAACAAAAAAACAACCCTTGAAGGTTTTGTGAAATAACTATTTAAATGATTGGTTAAAAGAACTATTTCCACTTCTTGAAACATGTCACACTGTTTGCTGTTCAGGCTGGCTGCCTCAAGCTACTTTCAAAAAAAATTCACAGCAAATTTATATATTTTAGTTCCTATTTTCTCCAATCCTTTAGTTATCATTCTATAGCTTAAGAACTGATAATGGAGAGAAATAATTCTTTATTTTTGCTTAGTTTTAAGGTCTTTGCCCCTCTGAAAAAATTCTAAGGAAATACTTTAATATAGTTAACTTTAATGTGTGTAGGTTTATACTTAGTAGACATAAAACTCTTATTTCAAATTTCTACTAATTGAAAAGATGAGATAGTATTAACCTGATATATCTAAAAGACACATCTAAAACCTTATTTAGTTGTGTTTAGGGTTCTCATATTTGTTAGTTTATTTCTAACTGAAGGTGTGCAATTTCAGTATTTGCTTTATGGCAATTTCACAGGCACACCAGTGATGTACGGAAAAGAAGCCTCAAACAAGGCCTTCTTTTGATACTTAATCTCGTTCTTCACTTTAAAACCACATATGTACAAAAAAGAAAAAACTAGAGAATGTCAATTTCAAACATATGATTGTTGAAAAGAAATTCAGAACCAAACAGAAGGTGGTTAATTTAATATGCAAGTAAAATGAATCATTTTAGTTATGCCATTTTGTTTGGGAAGAAAAATACCTGGTTAACTATAGAAATTCTGGAATTAAAAAATAAAACATGGTTGTGTTCTCATAGCCAAAACCAGAGTGATGTGACTCCCACAAGATGGTTTTATTTTGCAGTAATGTTACTCATTTGACTGCCTTCAAGGAAATACTGAGTTGGGCAAAAAGTTCTTTCAGTGTTTTCCATCTGATGTTACAAGAAACCCAAATGAAGTTTTTGGCTAACCCAATAGGTTGGCAATTATGATCGACAGTGGGAGATTTCTTTGCAGTGCCCAATGTCAGTCAATTTTTTTAAAACTTTTTATTTTATACTGGAGTAGAGCCAATAGCAATGCTGTGACAGTTTCAGGTGGACAGCAAAGGGCTCAGCCATATCTATATGTGTATCTATTCTCCTAACTCAACTGTTTTACTATTTAAGTAGTTGTTACAGTAGTCAACAATACTAATTTTGGAAAGAGAAGCTTTCAGGCAGATTCCTGAATTAGACTTATCGAATCCTGAACCCTTTAAGACCATGACTCCTTTTGTGGATGCCCCCCCCCCCCCCGCCAGCCCTACAACCAGCCCCAGCTCTATTGAGACATAATTGATATTGAACACTGTGTATATTTAAGGTGTATGTGTTGATTTGACACATGTATATATTGTGAAATGACTACCACATTAGAGTTCATCACCACACATAATTACCATTTTGGATAGAGTGAAAACATTTAAGATCTATTTTCTTAGCAACATTCAAGTATATAACAAAATCTTCTTCACTATAATCACTATATACATTAGATATCCAGAACATATTCATCTTTAAGTGGAAATTTGTACCCTTTGACCAAAATCACCCTATTTTTGGCACCCCTCTGGCTACTCTCTACAATCTACTTTCTGTGGCTACAAGTTTGGCTTAAGATTCCACATATAAGTAAGATTGTATAGTATTTGTCTTTCTCTTTCTCAGATGTATTTCACTTAGCATGATACCCTCAAATCCATCTGTGTTGTCAAAATGGTAGGATTTCCTTCTTTCCATTGACTACATGTGCCATGTCTTCTTCATCCATTCATATGGATCCATTTCATGTTTCCATAATACTAATTAGCATCCTTTCACTTCAACAGGAATAACTTTGCTCAGCATTTCTTGGAAGACAGGTCTAGTGGTGATGGACTCCCTCAGCTTTTGTTTTCCTGGAAAAGTACTCATCTGTCCATTTCTGAAGGACAAATTTGCTGGATGGAGTATTCTTGGTTGGCAGTTATTTTTTTTCTTTCAGAACTTGAAAAATATCATTCTACCCTCTCCTAGCCTATAAGGTTTCTGCTGATAGTATCCCATAGATCATATAGGCTTTCTTTACTCTTCATCCTTCTTCTCCTCTGATTCGACAATTTCAAAGGTCTAGTATTTTAATGCAGATTATTTCTTCTCCTTGATCCATTCTCTTTTTAATACCCTCTATTTCAGTTTTAACTTCATTCATTGTATTCATAAGTGCCAGAAAATGCTTGGTTCTTTTTATGAGACTTCCAACTCTGTTTAACTCCTCATTTTGTCTGTGTATTATTTTCCTGATCTTATTGAATTTTCTGTTTTATTGTAGCTCATTGTGCTTCCTTAGAAAAGCTATTTTGAATTCTTTATTAGATAAATTGCAGATGTCCATGTCTTCCTTACTACAAGATTATTGTGATCCTTTGGGGGTGTCCTATTTCCTTCATTTTTCATGTTCCTTGAAATTTTGCATTACTATCTTCACATTTTAAATGGCAGCCACCTTCAACCAATTTTACTGACTGATTTTGGGTGAGAAATACTTTCCATCTGTCCTGCTAGGGATTCTGAGGCTTTCACAGACCTTCTATGGATACACCTGCTCTGTGATTCTGGCTCCCAAATATGACAGAATTCATAAGCACATATGTCTTTTCTCCATCATGTAACACACTAGGCCAGGTGTTAACAGCCTCCCATTTGATTTCCCCAGGGTGATGCTACCTGTGGTCTCTCCCTGGCCCACAAACTCAGGCTGGCTTTCTGCACATGCTCAGTATCCATCTGCCAGAGCTGGCTCTCACTGCCCTCAGCAGCAAGCACAGAGATCCAGCTACAGGATGGTGGAGAGTGTGGCTGAGGCACATGGAGCACCAGGGGTGCCTGTGGGCCAGTGGGGGATCCACAGGCTAAATATCTCTAGGGATTTGTTGGCAGCCTTTTTCATGGAGTCTATGATGTGGTTAGTAGGGTCTGTTTGCATTAATGCCCTCTAAGAATCCTATCTGCTGCTCTCTCAGCCTCTTCCTGCCTCCGTCATTCAGCTCACAACTCAGTACTCTGGATGGAGCAAGAGAGAAATGGGCCTCTTTGGGAGCATCCTGTGCTGCTGGGAAACACAGTACCCCTTCATATGCTCTCCCTTTTCCCTGCATTAGGAATCAGGGTGAGAAAGTCTCTCTTGGCACTGAGCTGTGCCACCTTGTGGAAAAGGTGACATGAATACATCAAACTATTCCTCTCACCCTCTTCAATGCATTCAAACTTGTATAATTTCTGCTCCAATAGCATGCTGGGACTTCTGCACGGGACTTCTGGACTTCCCCCAAGGCTTTCTCATCTATGGGTGATTATCTAAAACAAGTGTCCTCCAGGAGATCCTAGACTGCAGCTGAGTGGGGCTGGAGCCAGCTCATAGGCCACTGCAAGGTCCACGGACAGGACACAGGTCTGTCTGCCCATTACCTGATACATGGGTGGGTAACATTCCTCCCAGGTCCCTTGGTATGTGGGGCTGGATCCCACAGCTCCCACAAAGGCACTTCATCCATGTATGGATGCCAAATTGTTCTTGAGGTGGGGATATAAACAAACGACATCTTATAGGGCCATCTAGCTGATGTGTGAACTCCCTTTTTTGTCTTTTTAGCATTTTTAAAAATATATTTCTTTCTTTATTTGCCTGCACTGGGTCTTAGTTGTAGCAGGTGAGACCTTTAGTTGTGGCATGCAGGATCTGATTCCCTGACCAGGGATAGAACATGAGCCCTGCACTGGGAATGCAGGGAAGTCCTCGCAATTGCCTTTTAATACCAAGATACTGTTATACTAAAATGGCTGTAGAGATATAATTCATGGACAGTTGTTGGTAAAGTTGGGGCAGACAGGGGAAAATCAGTGATGTATGTTATCCAGAGCTTCCCATAAGCCGAGAAGAATTTAATCTGTGGCAGTCTTCCAGGGAGACAGTCTTGGAAAATAAACATTGAGCATCAGGGCTGGCCCTGTACTGTTTAACTTATTCTTGTACTCTTAATGAAAGCAGAAGGCAAATGAACAATCCAGTTTTCTTTTAGAACAACTTCTGTTTAACAGTGAGTGGAAAAAAAAGAGAGTGAGATGAAAGGTGAGCCTATTTTCAGAGCTCAATCATATGCCATTCATAGCTGCAAGCTACAAAGATAAAACTCCTTGGGCTAGCTGAAGTTCTCCCTGACTTGAAGAACAGAAATATCTTACTTTTTCGATGAAGAAACTCTGCAACCAAAGCCGCTACGTGGACATAACACATTGCTGCCTGAAAAAGGATGACAAAGAAGGAACTGTGAGATTGGGCTCCAGGGGTTTGTGAGTGCTTTTGTTTAGAATAAAGTCATAAGTAGTCACCTCTGAAAAATCTCCATTTTTTACATGAATCTTGGCCATGCTATCAAGCCAGGTTTTCCTGAGCTCTGGGGTACTTGCGTAGGACTTGGCTAAGCTATACTGGAGATCAATTAGCATTTCAGGGTCCTTCTCATGCTCCTTCATTTGAGCTGTGGCCATAAGAACAGTTCGGATTCTCTTGGTCAAGTCTTTGACTTCTGAGGGAAAAGCAGTTGCCTAATATCAAAACAAACAAAAAAGACATGTTTTTCAATGTTATCGGTGTGCTCTAGCCCTAAGCAGCCCATCCTGGGAATAACATAGAACTTTTACCCCTTGTCAGAAATTTTGGTATTCGGTTCTTGGTTCTTGGCACGTGGGCATGCCTAAAGAGTTTTAAATTAATTCTTTAAACAATATTCTACTATCTCAGGCTTCAAAAGCACTGAGTTTGATGGCAGTATATTCTTAACACATAGAAGCACAGACTCTGGAGCCAGACTACCTGGTTTCAGACCCCACCTCCTCTGCTGTCAATTCAACGGCAATAAAGGTAATCCATATTCACCTTTACTGTGTAATTTTAGTTAATGGTAACTAAAAATTGATATCTTACTATGTACCAAGCAGTGGCCTGGGCACTTTACATGTTTTCAACTTTATAACAACATTATGAATTAAGACTATTATAATTCATTTTACCAATGGGAAAACCAAGATACACAGCAGTTAAGTAGTTTGGCCAAAGTCGTGAAGTTGTTAAGTGGTAGAGACAGGACTGACATCCAGGCAGTTGGGCTACAGAGCTCATGACCTTAGTCATTCTTCCATCGACCCACTACCATATGCATTAACCTGAAAACCAATTTCCAATTATGGAAATAAGAGTTTATGAATCACAGAACACTATGAAGAGCTTAAATACATCATTACTTTCTATTAAAGGGTTGCCTTAGTCTTCAAAAATAGGAAGTTAAAGAATTTCCTATTCACCCCACTGGAGTAATCACAATTATATGTAGGGTTCTGAGAAGAAGAGTAGGGACAGGTACAGGCCTTAGGGAGCTTTTCAATGTGAATATCACCAAAGGTAGAGAAAATGATTTTCAAAAGAGTCTTCTTTAAAGATGACTTTTAAAAATTATTATTGATATGTGTTTGTGTGTGTATATAAAGTCTCTTCATATACATTAATAGAGATTTCATTTACTGGGAGAAATCTATACCTTTGTTGTAAGAGAGTTTATTGGTAATGATTGCTCTACCAGCATAAAGCTGTCATTTCACAAATCAGTCATGAAAACAATTTCCTATCAAGCAGGACTAAAACAGACCCCATTTACTTTGAAAATGTTGGCAGTCTAACTTTTATATAACATGGATTTAAGGATGGTAAAAAATGGAAAATACTTTTAGGATATGAGTAAAAGATGCTAAAGGATATAAGCTATTTCTATGCTCATGGGATTAGTTGGAGCATATACTGATTTCACAAGGAAGCAGTAGAACTGCCTGAAAAGTTCTACTTTCCCAGCCTGAGAATGGCTGGCACTATTCAGTGTTTTTTTGTTTTTTCAGTCTAAGCAACATTCCTATGGGAATATGTTTTGGTACAAAGATTCAACATGTCCCAAACATCAAGTATGCTATGACTGCAAACTTTTTTTTCCAGATTTTACACAAATTGTCAAATTATGCTGGAAGATGACCTTTCCCAAGAATGGGGATGATTCCTCTGGGAGGAAACGTTCTCTATTGGCAAAGGAGTCTTCTTCCCTTCTACATGTACATCACTGAAGAACAGAAACTACTCTCCATGCTACAAAACAACAAACTTTTACAACGTTTTAGATTTGAAGTATATAGGTAGGTCTGAGGAGTGGTGGTCAGGGCTGTGGGTTTCACCTCAGCCAACGGTTACCTAAGAACAATAGCCTTGGACATGGGTTTGCCAATGAGTATCTCTGGCAAGCCCCAGTTAACAGATGATTTTTTCAACTTGGAATATCATGTAGTAATGAATCCCTTCTGTGCCATTTCTCATCTGCTGACAAAGGATCCAGCAGCTATTAGCAACTCTAGAAAGAAATGTTTTGTGAAATTTCCAACTCAGTGTTTAATTAACCAATCTTACAAATGGTAACAACAGTTGAGAAAAAACCCATTTCTTTGCTGAGTAAGTTTAAAACTCAACCCCAGAAAAAATTCAAATCCTATCATAATTAAGTATACACAGTATAGTCATTCATCCACCCATTCAACTAATACTAAATATTTACTGTGTACCTAGCAGTGTTCTAGGTGCTAGAGGTACATGGATGTACTAGACAAAACCTTGACTCGTGAAGCTCACATTCTATACACTTGATACTATATAAAAGTTGTGAATCCAGTGCAGAGTTTACCTTGAGAAGTGAAACTCCCCTGACAGTGAACATGGTTCTAATTTTTCACTTAAAGTGAGAACATACCTTCATAGGTCTGTCACTGTTTGCAAAGTTATTGATAATGAATAAAGACTCCTGAAATCTCGATCCTCCACTTAGTGCTACATCTGCTATCAGCTGGCTTACAGCAATTATTATCTGTGGAAAGAAGAAAACACCATCTTTCAAATGTCTTTTGAACACATGCTGCTTGTTTTCATCAATGTACAAACCCATAGACACTCATACAAAATGCTTCTTTTAAAGATATTAGAGTGCCAACAAAATCTATTTTCTTCTTACATGAGGGGTTTAAATTCTTCTATTGAAACAGCAATGGTAGGGGCTTCCCTGGGGGCTCAGAGGTAAAGAATCTGCCTACCAATGCTGGAGACATGGGTTCGATTCCTGGTTTGGGAAGATCCCACATGCCACAGAGCACTGCGCCACAACTAGTGCATCTGCACTCTAGAGCCTGTGAGCTGTAACTACTGAGCCCACATGCCATGGCCACTGAAGCCTGCGTGTCCTAGAGCCCATGCTCTGCAACACGAGAAGCCACTTCAATGAGAAGCTGGAACACAGCAATGAAGAGCAGCCCTTACTCATTGCAAATAGAGAAAAGGCTACACAGCAATGAAGAATCCAGCACAGGTAAAAATAAACAGAAAAAATTTTAAGCTAAAGACAAAATCATATCATAAAAAAATATCAACTTCAGTAAAGCTGCAAGATACAAACAAAATTAATACAGAGAAATCCCTTGCATTCCTGTACACTAACAATGAAAAATCAGAGAGAAATTAAGGAACAACTCCTTCACTACTTCAAAAACAAGAATAAAAACCTAGAAATAAACCTACCTAAAGAGACAAAAGACTCAAATGCAGAAAACTATAAGACACTGATGAAAGAAATCAAACACAACACAAATAGATGGAGAGATACACTATGTTCGTGGATTGGAAAAATCAATATTGTGAAAATGACCATACCCATACTACCAAAGCAATCTACGGGTTCAGTGCAATCCCTATCAAATTACCAATGGCATTTTTCACAGAACTAGAACAAAAAATTTTACTATATGTATAGAAACACAAAAGACCCCAAATAACCAAAGCAATCTTGAGAAAGAAAAATGGAGCTAGGGGAATCAACCTTGCTGACATCAGACTATACTACAAAGCTACAGTAATCAAGACACTATGGTATTGTCACAAAACCAGAATTATAGATCAATGGAGGTTCCTAGTTTCAAATTTTATTGAGATTTCTCTTGGTTTGATGTGAAAAATCTTCCAAACTCATAGCATAGCTAGACCTGAAACCGTTTTCATAATTAGTGAACTGATACAATGGTAGATACAGGTATCTACCTTCAATATGCTTGCTAGTTAATAGTTTTGGCAAAGTTGGGAATAAATGACATTTCTTTGATGGTTTTTTATTTCTTTTCACTAGTCTGTCTCAGTGTGCTAGACTTCCAACTCCAGTGCCTCAGCTCTCTTCTTTGTTTCTGACTAGGGCCTATCTAAATACTTTAGACAGCAGTACATGTTATAGCATATACATTACATAATGATTAATGGTACAATGCCATGTAATGGTGCTCTTAGGCCTCACTGATGGCTCAGCAGTAAAGAATCTGCCTGCAGTGCAGGAGATGCAGGACATGTGGGTTTGATCCCAGGGTCGGGAAGATACCCTGGAAGAAGGCATGGCAACCCACTCCAGTATTTTTGGCTGGAGAATCCCATTAAGAGAGGAGCCTGGTGATCTACAGTCCACAGGGTCGCAAAGAGTCAGACACGACTGAAGCAACTGAGCATGCATGCATGGTGCTTTTAAATCTCTCCGGCTCCTTTTAATGAATGCTTATATGATTCAGGCTAAGGTGTTAGTGGCCAGAAGCTTTACCCCTTGTCCTGAGAAGCAAGATACTGTAGGAGTTGGGTGCAGGCTCTTGAGTCCAACTGACCTAGATTCAAAACTTTATCAATTATGCACTGAATGGCATTGAGAAAGTGAATTAACTCCCCTGTGCCTCACTTTCCTTAAAGGCAATATAGGGATAATAACAATACCAACATTATAGAGCTGTTATGAGGATTTAAAAGATCATAATCATAATATTACAACTTAATCAGTTTATTTAGCACTTAGAACCAGAATCTGCAATTTATTAATTCATTTCCATTTGAATATAGGACTTGAGACAAATTGATGTTTTAACACAGAAGAATGGACCCTAACAGGGAAATTCAAAAATATCAGCACACTAATTGCAGAAATGCTTTGGAGGAAGGTGGTATTCAAGTGACATCTCTATGAAAGCAAATATTAGACACCCTGACATATAATGCTAGACCTAGTATCCAAAAATAACTAGATACAACTTTTTACAGGAAGCACATACTTCTATCAGAGTTTCACATCTCTGATGACGTTTCTAAAAAGCTACTTATGGCCGTTTCCTTATTTATAACCCAGTCTCCAACAAACAATGGCAATGGGACAGACCATGGCACTAAAGACAGAAATACGACCAAGCATTTCCCATATTACAAAGAGGGCAACTGAGCCAAGAACTCCCAACTGTATTTCAGTTCACACCTGTTTCATCACATAAGCAAAAAATTATGGAGATGTTGAATAACAACTGCCACATACTAAGTGTCTATTATGAGCTAGGCATACACACACTTTATTTTTAACCTTCATTATAAACCCCACAAGCTGAAACATACTTGGCCTCATTTTACAGATAAGGCAAATAGTTAAGACGAACTGAGTAACTTCCCTAGAGTCACATATTAAGTAAGTAGCTAAGCTATCATTTAAGTCCAGGTAGGTATGTTTCCAGAGAAGGCAATGGCACCCCACTCCAGTACTCTTGCCTGGAAAATCCTAAGGATGGAGGAGCCTGGTAGGCTGCAGTCCATGGGGTCGCTAAGAGTCGGACATGACTGAGCGACTTCCCTTTCACTTCACTTTAGTGCACTGGAGAAGAAAATGGGAACCCACTCCAGTGTTCTTGCCTGGAGAATCCCAGGGACAGAGGAGCCTGGTGGGCTTCTGTCTATGGGGTCACACAGGGTCGGACACAACTGAAGCAACTTAGCAGCAGCAGCATCAGGTATGTTTCCAAAGTCCATGTTTTCCATTAAACTTTGAGACTTCACTCATTTTTTAACTAACTGCACATGCTGGAGCATGACAAAACACAAGTACTTTGTTTGTTACTTAATCATCTCTTTAATACTCACCATAACCATATGAGGTAGGTATGGATATTTACCAGTGTTTTACTTATGAAGCATCTGAGGTACTGAGAGACTAAAGAAGTCCTTGCTAAGGTCACAAAGTATGTGATATTCATGGAATCTGAAATCTATGCTCTTAATATCTCTGTTCTCAAGCAGTGTTGTCCAGTAGAAACAGGATATGAGTCATATGTGTAATATTAAATTGTCTAGCAGCCACATTAAAAAGTAGAAAGACACAAGTGAATTTTGATTTATATTACTTAAACCAATATATCCAAAATATCATTTTGACATAGTCAATATAAAACAATTGAAATATTTTACTTCTTTGTACTTAGTCTTCAAAAGTCAATTTGTCCTGAATTGAGACTAGCCACATTTCAAGTGCTAGATGGCCACCTGTGGCTAATAGCTTTCTATTAGACTGGGGAGCTCTAAATCTTAATGTAGAGAGGCTAAAGATTGAACAGAAGAAAGAGAAGCTTCGATTTTCACTGACCTGCAGATGTGTCCTTAAAAAGGTTTTCCTTTTGGTGTACTCAAAGTTGTTTCTCATCAGAAGATACAAAAGTGCAGAGGCTTCATTCCTGGTTGAGCTAATCTTTGACGTGCAGCACTTTAAAACCTCATAGCAAAATGCAGCACACATGTTTACCCTTCCTTTGAAAAAGGCCGAGGGAAACTAAACAATAGGAAAAACATAAATAAGTATCTGAAAAATCATAAAACAGAAATCAATCAACTATCAAGTGCCTACAGTATTCTCCCTAAAACTAAGCTGGGTGCTTTGAGGATACATGATCAACATAAGATTAGGGCACCACTCTGGAGAACCCAAGCTAGATAAAAACATAAAGACCAGCACGTATTCATGAATGACTGAAATGATGACTCATTTCATGATTATGGTCTCAATTTGGGCCATAAAAATGGGAAGGCCAATCTGCATTACTTACTCTTTTGCTTTATATTTAAACAGCTCCTTATATTATAAACTTCCAAATGCTGGGAAAATTATATCAAGAATCTATTCAGTAAATAAAGTTGATCTTTTAACAAAATGGAGTATAGATGAAGTGTAAACACACAAACATAAACATGTACATCCTCTACTCATCAACAGTGTTGAATAAAATATAGTTTGGCATAGAAAAAGTACAAAAGTGACTATTTAATCCTCAAAACAGGCAAGTGACTGCTACTTTTGGAATGTATTCAGTCTGCTTTGTGGAAAATGAGCTATACATAGAACATAGGCTTATTGCAAACTTCCATGCTCACATATCTAGGCAAGTGAGTACTAAGCTGCTCCAGGGTACACAATGGATTTTTTCAGGGAGTGTGAAGCTAGATTCTTTCAAAATCATTCTCAGGAATCTTGGATTAAAACACATATTATAGGAATCGATGTAAGGCTAGGGCCTTATTTCAAAATTATTTCTCAGAAATATTGAATTTAAGCCCATATTATAGGAATCTATCTTCTTTTTATCACCTTAACACTAAGTACAATGCTTCTTACTGTTTATGCTTCTTCATTTATTAATGAGCATTTAATAAATGTTTTCTAGCTGGCATTGAAAAAATCTCATCAATGGTTTCACCAGATTAAATGAATCTTGTTGGGCAAGATACACCTGTATGAAAATACAGGAAAGGAAGGCACAGCGGTAGAGTAATCTGCTATAGGAAGTCTTCTATCTATCACTTCTCTGAGTGGGCAATGACCAAAATATTCAATGACCTTGTAATTGCCAATTCCAATGGACTTCCTTTCTATCTTATCTTATTAGGCCACTCTGTATTGCATAATACTGATACTCTCTACTTTGGCTTCTTTCTTGCCTTTCTTGCTATTTCTGTGACTGCTCCCTTTCATCTCATCCATAGACTCCTCTTCCAATCCCTTCTATGTTGCTTTTCTCCAACACACTGCTCTTAACTTTTTGTTGTTGTTCTTGCTCTTCCTGTACAGACTCTCCAGGGAAACTTAAACCACTCCCATGGCTTCAACTGCCACGGGTATGCTGATGACCTCGCTAATTCACTCCGTTCCAGCTAAACTGACCTTTCAGTTCCAGGAATTTCAAGCTCTATCCCTTTTCCCTAGAGTGTTTTTCCTTGAGCTTTTCAAATGGCTGGCCCCTTTTCATGTTTCAGGTCTCATTTTAGAAGTGACAAACCCAGATTCCAACTATATGACATTCTGGAAAAGGCAAGACTGGGGAGACAGTAAAAAGACTGTTGATTACCAGGGGGTGGTGGGGAGGGGAGTGGTGAATTGATGGAGATTTTTAGGGCAGTTAAAATACTTTGTTTGATACTAAGATGGGTACATGCCATTTGTCCAAACCTACGGGATATGCACCAAGAATGAAACTTAATGTACACTGTGCACTTTGTTGTTTAGTTGCTAAGTCGTGTCTGACTCTTTTTGCAATCACATGGGCTTTAGCCTGCCAGGCTCCTTTGTCCATGGGATTTCCCAGGCAAGAATACTGGAATAGGTAGCCATTTCCTTCTCCAGGGGATCTTCTAAGCCCAGGGATCGAACCTGCATCTCCTGCATTGGCAGGTGAGTTCTTTTTACCACTGAGCCACCAGGGAAGCCCACGTGCAAGATTATGTGTCAATGTAAGTTCATCAGTTGTAATGAATGCAGCACTCTGGTGGCAGATGTTGATAATGGGGGAGATTGTATGTATCTACGTGGAGGTGGGGATATATAGGAAATTTCTGTATTTCCCATTGGATTTTGCTGTGAATTTAAAACTGGTTTCAAAACATAAAGTCTTAATTTAAAAAGTTAAAATATAAAAATAAGTGACAAACCCATCAAAAGTAACCCCCACAAAGCATTATCCTCTATTTCACCACCTTGGTTCCTTCCAAGAACTTGTTTCAATTACTATTTTATTTACTTATTTATTTTCCCTCTCCCTTCCACCCACTGAAATCTTCATGAGAGCAGAGATTATGCTTCTGCACTATATTCAAAGAGATTTTCCCATACCTGCAACAATTTTCTTAATACAAATCTAATTATGTTGCTTTCCTGCTCCCCAACATCTAAAAGATGAAATCTAACTCATGAAAATCTAACTCATGAAAAACATGAGGACACAACCATCTGGTCCCCATTGACCTCTTCAGTCTCATCTCAATTGCTGAGTCCAAACTAAATCCTAACTTGAGTGCTGCAGAAAAATGTTGCTCAATTAGTGTTTCCTGTCCTTCCATTTACCCTCAGTTCTCTGTAGGCCTCCTTTATCCTAATGGTGTTTGTAGATGTGCATCAATGTGTGCTTTCCTCTACTGGACAATAAGCCCTCAGACTGTATCTTTGACACAAAGTCTGAAACCAATAATTAATTACCCATCCAGTCACTGTTCATTAAATGAATTATTTCTGAATCTCTTTCCCTTAGTTTCTTGTCATATGCTTCCACTGAACTCAGTTTTTCATTTATTTCTTTATTCACAAAATTGCATTAAAGAGTGGCAATTTAAAAATAAACCTTCAAAATCATCTACTTTTCTATCAATTTGGGACAGTAAGTTGCTATACAAATAATGACAAAAAAAAGTTGCTCAGCTAGCCTATTTCACAAATCAGTTAACTGAATTTGTCTTGTTGGAGTTATATATACCAGGGTGGAGGCCTAGACTGTGCCTTTCCATAATTTTAACTCCATCTAGGTTTCTGATACTTAACAGACCAGAAATCAATTTTTGCTGAGTCATATTTGTTCCTAAAAACCTAGTCTGAAGTTTTAGTTTACATGACGTAAATGGCCTGAAAATCTGGAGCTCACAGATACAATTAGCACTGAAAGGAAGGATTCATTTATCTGAACATGTATTAAGTGCCTACCACTTGCAAGATATCATACAAGGCCCTGGGGTTTTGTAACTTGTCTCTGCTTTCAAAGTGATTATACATGAGCTCACTCAGTTTATATATCTTGAAGTAATTAGCCTCCAACTAATAAAAAAATTTAAAAAAATAAAAAACAAAAAAAAAAATAAATAAAAAAATAAATAAATAAATATATAAAGAAGAAAAAAAAAAATAAAAAAATAAAAAGAAACCAAAGAGAAGAAATATTGGCAGTTGATAACTTTACCATGACACTCCTCAAAGGAACCTACTGAAAAAAAAAAAAGGAATAACAAGATGAAATTAAAAGCACGTGGTGATTTTAGGGAATTCGTGGTCAGGCCCTCTTTCTGTATTTTGCTGTTCTGTATTAATGTTATGAAGGCAGGATTTAATGGCTTCATTATCTGAGATTTGGAGATCCTGTTCCCCTGATCTTTCTTACCAAGAAGCAAGGCCACTCGCAGCCACAAAGATTTGTTCCTTACCTTACTAATGAACGCTCGCAGTGAGGCAAAGACATGTTTCAGCGACACTTCAGACTGCCCATTTTTAAGAAAAGCAAGATGAATATCAAATACTTTTTTCATTAATGGGTTGTGGCCATCATTATTTAAAAGTTGACTCTAGAAAACATAAAAAAGCTTTTTTTACAAATAGTTTATGCTGCTCCCCCTAAAATGAGAGAACAGGCTTTTCCTATACCTGTTCATCAAACCACTGCTTGAAAAATAACAATAAGAAGCTTAACATAATCTAAAAACATTTCTGCCATCTTTCAATTTGGAAATCTCAAAATACTATAAAAACTAAATCCATACTTAATAGCTTACTTTTAAATAGATGAAAAAAAATCTTTTTCCAGTATACCACAGCAAATACAGAACTATTATGGGAAGTGTATTTTCTACTAACCTAATCAAATTGCTTCTTAATTAAGAAATCAGTAAATTAAAAATGGATACATGATAACTAGCCTTTGTATTTCTCTGATGGAAATAAAGTAATGTAAGAATTAAGGAAAACATCAATTCTATTTTAAAATTCTATTATCCAATTCATTTTTAAATGTATGTTTAGTGTATATCTAGCCACTGGTGACAGTTAAACCCTCTATGAGGAGAGATAATAACAGGTATCACAATTCAAAGACTACACAGACTGTCTAAAGGTTCCTTAGATACTGATCAGGAATAGGCTGCACAATCTCTTTATGAAGTATTAAATTTGTTCTGACTAATGTGCAACTCAAATTCATTTTTTATTGTGCCAGTAAATAAGACATTTGATTTGTTAAAGCGCCTGTCTAGCAAAATTTGCACTCTTATTCCTTCCTTCAAATTCAGATATTTCTTAATTTATTTAACATACATATCTTGGTAGATGACAGGCACTATCCTAAGTGCTTTAGAAATATTAACTTACTTTTTTATTGTGAGACTGGAGGTGGAAAGGGGGACTGCATATGGGCACCAAGGATCTTTTTGAGATAATGGGAATGACTGGATTGTAATGACTGCACAGCTCTGTAAACTTACTAGAGATATAAAAGAAACTAGAAATTGTGGAGAAGTATCTATTGGTTTGTGACCCTTTCTGTTTAAAAAAGAATGCATTGATTAATGTCTTCAGCCCTGCTCTCCTATCCCTTAAATTAGCAGGTTACAACTTGGCCATAAACAACAACAAAAAACCAAAACCATATGCATTTTTGTAACAGATTTAATGGTAACACTGATAGCCAGAATCCCAGAATGGTGCTCCATCTTTCTGGCTCCTCCCTTAGTCTACTAAAAGCATAGGGTAGTGGTTAGAAGCAAGGACTCTTGTGATAACTGGCCAAGATTAAAACCCTGATCTGCTACTGACTAGCTATGTGACATTAAGTTCCCTGTGAGCTTCACTTTTCTCACTTTAAAATGGGAAAAATAATAATATCTACATAACAAAGCTAGTGTAAGGATTAAAGGTGAGTTAATATTTGTCCTTTTAAGTTGATTGAGGTTTAATTTACATACAACAAAATTTACCTATTTTAAATTTATGATTCAATTATTTTTAATAAATTTACAGAGTTGTGCAGTCATTGCAATCCATTCATTCCCATCATCTCAGAAAGAGCCTTGGTGCCCACCTGGAGTCCTCTTTTCTACCTCCAGTCCCACAATAAAAAAGTGAGTTAATACTTCTGAAGCACTTAGGACAGTGTCTGTCATCTAACAGAGATGTCAACTAACAAGAGATGTATGTTACATAAATAAGAAATGTCTGACTAGGAGGAAGAAATAACAATGCAAACCTTGAGACCAAATGTCTTATTTACTGGCATAATAAAAAATGAATTTGGGTTGAATTTTAGTCAGAACAAACTTAATACTTCATACAGAAATTCTGCAGTCTATTTCTCTTTACTATCTAATTCAGTTTTCCCTTATAAGACTCTTTGAGAAGCACAGGCCTGGTTTCCATAGTAAATCTGGAGGCCTGAAGCAATTAACTCAATTACTTTAAGAAGGGGAAAGAAAAGAAAAAAAATCTGTGTAACTCAGACGAACAGCCAGCAAGAGTTTTCACTTTTGACTTCTCCCACTACTGTTACCTCACATTATGGTTATATGGGCTCCCCTGGTAGCTAAGCTGGTCAAGAATCCGCCTGCAATGCGGGAAACCTGGGTTCAGTCTCTCAGTTGGGAAGATCCCCTGGAAGAGGAATGGCAACCCACTCCAGTTTTCTTGCCTGGAGAATCCCAGGGACAGAGGAGCCTAGCAGGTTACAGTCCATGGGGTCGCAGAGACAGACACAACTGAGCGACTAAGCAAAGCACATAGATATATAGTGTTTATTCAAAGCTCTCTACCACCCATTATCTCATTTTACACCTTCAACAACCCTGCAAGATAACTGCTTTCAATTTGTTCTTCTTATATTTTTTTAATTCTAGCAATGATGATTTGTAGTGAGAGGCAAGCATTTGAGTAAAACCAATAAACCCCTGACAAGGGATGCCAGCCAGCCAGCCAGTCTGCCTGGACATCATCTGGCTTGACAAGACACCTCATCTCAACAGGTACTTGGACAGGCTGACTCAATCATAATTTAGGCTAAAACTAACTGGATACTTTCATAAAAGTATGGAAAAGCCTGTTTTTAAACACAAAAATAACAGAGAAGGAAAATAAAGAACAAATTATTAATAGTCCAACTCTCATTTTAAGGATGAGTCTCAGTTATTTCTTGAGGTCACACTAGATCTGCCACCCAAGTTTTCTGACTGTTCACTGGGGGCTTTTATACTGTACTAAGCTTCATCTGCCTAGTTAATTTTTGCATATTTTCTTTGCAGTGATACCAACTGAATCCTAACTTTTCATTTTTACCTTGAAACACTGAGTGAAAAATGATATGGTATCTAGCACTGTTAGGGAAACTTCAGTAGCAGTATTTCCTTCAAGAAGTGCCTGGTGGAAAATGTCTGCTTCAGTTGTTGAAGAACCTGAAATTTAAAAAAAAAGGAAATTAAAACTGTATGACACAAGGATTCACATAACAGTTTTGAATGATTTTCTTTCCCAAAGACTCAGAGAGAGAGACGAGCAAAAAGACACCAAGCTCTCAATACCTGCAGACTTAATGAGTTTCGCTGTATTTACTCCTTAATAAAATACGATCTGGGTTAATCAATTCTGCTATTTTTTTTTTACTTCAGCTCTGTATCAACAGCTCTGCAACAAATAAATAGGTGCCAACTTCTTTGTAGACAAGATGTGAGTGATTAACTAGGTATGTCACTAAGAAATAACATGGAAGGCATTTTAGACTGTGCTGCTAATTATATGTGCAAAAATGAGAAACTCATAGAAATGCAGCTATGTTATGTACAGTGGTTCCCTATGGCCTGATGTTTTCAATGATGCCCGTGGTATGAGACTTGTTTCTAAATCAGAAGGAAAACAAAGCACCTGGGCCAACTGAAAGACATAGGTTCTTTACATTGTTACAAGTGACAAAGAACAAAGCTGAAGGCTGTACCACTTGCATTTTTTTTTGAAAGGTCCTGAGTCTAGTAGCTCAGCATCCATCTGATCAAGACATTTGTGTTTATTATTAGTCCTTATGGCAAAGTCAGTTCTGCTGACTTCCTCTTATGCAACCTCTAAAGGACTTTATGGAAATGAACGTTTTCTCACTCTTTGACTTTTTATTAAGACTTGCTTTTTAGAGGATAGCTTTCATTTATATAACCCTCTAGCTTCCTCCTTGTCCTATTGAACTTGTCAATATTTCAACCTGTGTGAAATACATCTTAGTCAAAATAGTATTTACAGTGCTCTGATCTCTACAGACAGCTCAGCATGGGTGATCCCTTAAAAATCACTGAATGAAAAATAGTCACTCTATAAACAAATATTATATATACTATTATATTCAAATGTCATTATTTGCATTAAAGTATGGATAAAAGATACTGAATGTAAAATAAGAATAATTCAATGAGAAAATTAATTTCCTTCATATTAAACTAAGAACTCACTATTAACTAAAATTGCTAAAAACAATCCATGCATATTTGATATTATATTCATATATGATGAAATGACTGTACAGAAACAGAGATGTGAAATGATCTCCAGCTGTATGATGATTTAGGTTAAATAGTATTAACATCTGTTTCAAATGGGTACCCTACCCACATTCTGCACTTACTGTGATTAAGTGTAAATGAACTTTCCAGGCTACTAAGATGCTGAAGTCGGGCCTGCATTATTCCCGATCTGTTTCGAAGAGCTGGCATGGTTTGTGATTTTCGGTCTACTCCAAAGTGTTTCGACAGCCAGGCATCATGCACCCTAAGATAAATGTTAAAGTTAGGAAATGGATTACTCTAATACTGTATCTCAATGTTACATTTTTTTAAACTAATAAATGACTAGGTTTCCACATAAACACTGTGCTATGCTCAATATTCTACCAATTATTATTTGGCTTAAATGAGACATCACTGGGAATTGTAGGATGCTTACTGTATATTTGAAATACCTTATACTACAAGAATACAAGTGAGGAATTCAGAGAGAGTTTCTTACTTTCCATCCTCTTCCCAAAAATATCAGACAGTGCACAATATATCAGAGTGGACAATACTCCAATAAGATTCCATCTTTATCTCAGGAGATAAGGAAAGGCAAGAGTCAGAGAAAACAATGAGAGGGACACTCAAGAGTTGACATGGCAGGGGGTGGTTTCCTGGAGTCAGATATTTAAGAATGAGCACTATCTAATCTGTTTCTGGACCGGAGTTAAACTCAGATCAGAATTTTTTATTCTACAAAGATGTCTATTTGCACATTTTTATTTTGTTTTCCTTTAATTTTTAGGGTTTCATTAAAAAAAATTAACAACTAGGTAATGCAGGGACTGAGAAAGAAGAGTTTGTCCATCCTCTAGTAAACACAAGAGGGCAGGTCACCAGAATCTTAGAGGTTAAGGTTCATGGTGGTAGTTACCATACCAGTTCCCAACCAGCTCCCAGTACTGGGAAGACAACAGAAGTCGTCACCTGAATTATTAGGATGTCCCAGAGTTTCAGCAATAAACCTAATCCAAACCACCTCTTTGGGCTTCCCTCATAGCTCAGTTGGTAAAGAATACACCTGCAATGCAGGAGATCCCAGTTTGATTCCTGGGTCGGAAGATACCCTGGAGAAGGGATAGGTTATCCATTCCAGTATTCTGGCCTAGAGAATTCCATGGACTGTATAGTCAATGGCACCGCAAAGAGTCAGATATGACTGATAGACTTTCACGTTCTTTCAAACTGCCTCTTTAGTTTTTGGAAGTGCCATGAAATTTACGTTAATAAAGAAAATAATTCTATTTAAGTTCCTTTAATGACTACCTCTACCTCTGAAATATATCTTATCAAAATAAGCAAGTAATCTTTTCCTTAGGATCCCACAAACGTTTTCTTAAGTATTTATTTCACTAAGACTTACACAGCAAAAAGAAGAAAGAAATAATATATAATGCATGTTGTAATTACTGTTGGGGATTTTGGTTTACATTACTAACTGAGGTGAATACTGATAGGTTGGACACAAAAGTACACACCTGACAGTTGTTCTCACTTGACAATTTCCTGCCATACCCTGGATCTAGCCTTTTCTCACATCCTTCAGAAGAGACAAGCATCTGTTCTAGGATTAGACCGGAAACTATGCACATCAGTCTAACCATAAAAAACGTATCACTTCACATCAGGTTAACTTCAACTTTGAGTTGAGAAGCATTAAATAAATCATGAGTATCTTAAGGCTAACTCAAAATGAAGCACATAGGTTTTACATGGAATGATTAAGACTGCCCTCTGTTGGAAGAGAAGAAAAAAAAGAGGAAATTGCAGTGCTATGGGAATTACCTTGCTATGTTTCTTTTCCCCATGTATCTAAAGTGAAACAAACATACTCTAGAAAGAAAAACAGGAGCATGTTAGTACTATATCACCATACTTTGCATTTTAACAAATAATACTTGAAAAGTCATGTGTTACAAAGAATGGCCTATTTAAAATCATATTACAATAATATGTTTTGGTATACACAAATAAATATACAACCACCAACCGTATTATATCACTCTACATTTATTTGCTACAATTGCTTCAGCACCAAAAAGTCTCAGGTCTTCATATACAATTCTAATGACATATTTTTAAAAAACATATCAATGCAAATCATCCTTTGAGCTTTATAGTGTGTGTCACAGCAAAGGTTTCTAATATAGTCATAAACACCTAAAAAGGTTCTTAAGCCCTAAAAATTGTGGCAATTGCTACATTTTTTATAATGGCATTAAGCCACTTTCTAGTATAGAAAATCCCAAACATACAAAAGTAGAGAGGACAGCAAACTAAACCCCATATACCCAGCACCCACCAGCTTCAACAATTATCAATTCATGGTCACTCCTGTTTAAACTTCTACCCCAAACAGGTCCTTTCCTCTCCCTCTACACTTACTAACTCCTCCATGTTTTTAAAGTAAATCCCCAACAACATCATCTATTTCATCAGTGAATATTTCAATATAATTAGTTTTTTTTAATCCTTCTTTGTTTGCAAATATTTTCTCCAAATGTTTTGCTGGACATGCACATACAATATCATATATGTGTACTATTTATTTTAAAATGTATTTAAAAATTACACATCACTCTAATTTTTCTTTTACCTTTCAATAAAATAGCTCAGCAAACAATATAGGACAACTTCCCCCTCTACTTAGGAAAAAACGCTAGCTGTTTTCCCTCAAGTATCTTGGAATATATATACATATACACACAAACACACATTTCTGAAGTGGGTAGAATTACTCAGCTCTATCTAAGGGTACACATGCTAAACTCCAACATTTAAGGGGCTCCATTAAGCCAGCATCTGCTCTAAATGAATGATTAGGACAGCTGGTGCCACTTGCAGTTTTCCAGATCACACACAGATTCCTGATGGTCTGCAAAGATGGGCTATTATTAGCTAGTTTTCTATAATATCGCAAGTATTTTGCTTACATGTTTTTCTTCTATGTGTGAAGAAGCTATATGTCAACCTATAAACTATGAAAATAGTTTAACATTCCCTACATTATGTAAAAATATGCTGATGAAAACAAAAAAGGAGTAATATTTCACTGACTATAAACATCAAGCTCCCAAAAATAAGAGGAAATTTTATGAAAATAAGACAACTTACTC
This sequence comes from Cervus elaphus, assembly GCF_910594005.1. NCBI lineage: Eukaryota > Metazoa > Chordata > Mammalia > Artiodactyla > Cervidae > Cervus > Cervus elaphus. Next base: position 41,615,889 of record NC_057848.1, on the reverse strand, counting down.
TAGAAGTATGAGAATGTTTATGAGCTCCTGGGGAGATACTTTGTTCCAGTAAGTTAAGAGTGTATCTGAAAATGGAATAACGTGTTATAGCTTGAAATAACAGAGACCATAACAGCAAATATTAATATCACAGTGAATTCCAAAGTACCAGTAACTTTAGTTTCAATAACCATCAACTCATAACCAGTTCTGTCTCATCTGAATCCTGCCCTCCTATCTCATCTCACTGCCCAATACCCACACTACACTCTATTGAATTAATTCCACATATACTGCTTAATCTGTAATTATTTTCAACTTTAACAAGCATTATTACTTACTTTATAAATGTTCTTTTTGATGGCTTATCATCCCTAAAGACAGGAAGCGAAATAGACCTAGGGTTTTCCATAAAACTTTATGCAAAATGGTGCATTTATGTGCATTGTTCAGAAGGTAGGGTCAAGCACCTTTGCCTGCTACTCAAAGGGCTTGGAGAACCAAAAAGTTTGAGAACTTGAGAGGAAAAGTGATAATTTATTTTCCTCTTTCTCTTTGGATTATTAACCCTGAAGTCCTAGCACTATACATACATACCACACAGATTCATGGAAGAACTATTTTAGATATAAAAGCCCCTAAACCTATCACATATACTTCTCTTTTGAGCTGTTCTTTTTAACTTCCAACACACTCACTGAAACTTTTTTAGAAGAAAAATATTACCCCCACTTAACCTTCCATTCCATTTTTAACCTAATCAGATATAGCTAATGGTGTCAGCAGTTTCACTTCTAAATTTTAAAAACCTAGTGAAAGTGTTAGTCACTCAGTTGTGTCCGACTCTTTGTGACCACACGGACAGTAGCCTCACTGGGCTCTTCTGTCCACGGAACTCCCCAGGCAGGAATACTGGAGTGGGTTGCCATTTCCTTCTCCAGGGGATCTTCCCGATCCAGAGATTGAACCTGGCTCTCCTGCATTGCGGGCAGACTCGTTACCTACTGAGCCACGAGGAAAGATCTAGCATGGATCACAACAGTAGTCAGTTACAGAATTGCCAGTCTCCAGAGAGCCTCTAAATCTAGGAATGGACGACTAGGCAATGTTGCCCAAACGGAGGGGTGATAGGGAGGAAAGAGTGCATGACTTTTGACTTTATGTCCAACTTACTAATGGCCATGGGTATTTGTGGCTTTCAGTGATTATAAAATACTGACTATCAGGAATAAAGATGCTAAAATAGGGTCAAATTAATTTGTTTCAAAAATAAATCAAGGGGTAAGTTCCAAGTCACTCCCCCCTCTTGGGACGCTCTTCAGCTCAGAGGGGCTTTCCCAGAAGTCACTGCGTTTCCGGTCTCCCTTGTCCTCGGTCGGGCACAAGGTGGCCTGAAGGTGCCATCTTCCCTCCCTTGTGCCTTGGCTCTTCTTGGCAAAAGGAGGTTGGTGTCTCCTTCCAGCCCCCTACCTGCGTCCTGCTGTCCACCCCTGAGCCATCTTTGATCCATCCTCTCACCCGCCCGGTGAACTGAGACCACTTCACAGGTCTGTAGAAGGGGTGAAACTCTCGGTCGGTTCGCGGCCCAGTTCTAGTTGACGGCCCTTCCGCCATTTTTTGGTGGTCCCTGTCTCCAGTCTTTCCCAATCCCAGTCAGGGAATAAAGATGAAGGCGGGGGACGTAGGTGAAGAAGACAGGGAAAGTGGGCAGAGCTCTTCCGAAGGAGATAAAATGCAGGTTAGCCTCTGTGATGTGTCTTCCGAGGAGTTTAAAAAAACCTGGCTAACACTAAAAGAGCTCCATGACAGAGAGCTACGCCGACTTCAGGGGAAAATAACCAGTTTGAGGAAAGAGCGATTGTCAGACGGGAGGTGGACAGGCTCCATATGCAGAATTAAAGAGTTGACGGAGCAACAGAGAGCCCTGAAGGACACTATCCATGACCTGCGAGGTCAATTAAACACCAAAGTATGCGATCGCTGTACAGTAAATGAAACGTACAGGAATACGCTACAGCAAGAATTTTATGATATCCAACAACAAAATCTTAAGTTTATTGGTGAGCTCACAGCAGAAAGGAATAAATTAAGAGAAGAAAACAAGCAGCTTTTGGCTAAGCTCAAGATGAAACGGCGAGAGTGTCCCTGTTCTTTTTCTGATAGTGATGACGACTTCGTCCCTGGGTCTCAAACGAGCGAGTCAGTTATTTCGATCAGGGACCCTCCGCCCGGACCTGAGAGTCATGTGGCTGTCAAACTGATAACGCAAACGAATACCAAACAGAGGAAATCTAGAGGGAAAAAGAAACAGCCGCACAGTTCCAAGTTCCAGGTTCCATTTTACAGTCAGGACGTCTTTAAGGTGCCAGAGAGCCCTCAGGAGACGATTTCCTCTAACAGAAGTAATCCTAGCACGATAAGGAGTGGCAGTCAGAAGTCAGCTAGCACTGCTGCTTCAGCATCTACAGTCAGCCCTCAAATAGTGTATGCATTTCCAGATGACTCCAGCCTTCCTGATGCCACGCTTGGCCATCCACAAAGCAAATCAGTTTTCACACAGAGGACCTCCTCACAGAGCATCTCCACACCAAAGCGTGGACCTGAGACTGATTTCCCTTGGAGCCTTTCCAGTATTTCTCCAGGAGAAGACCTACCTACTGAAACATTATCTGAAACTTCAGAGGAAAGTGTGATTGATTATAGCAAAAGCATTTTTGCTCCTTTTACAGGGAGAGGCGAAAACACCACCACTTTACATCTATTTCCTTTAGACTACACTTCAAGATCTGAAGTGACAAGACCATCATTTGGTGTTTTTCAGGTTTTAGTGAGAGACAGCAGTAGCGAGACACCTTGCAGTGAACAGTCCACAGCAAGGAAGAATACTAATGGAGCTACAGGTGCAGCCCATGATGCTGATAAGCCACAAGGTGAAACTCAGGCTTGCACTTCGGGGTCTTCAATAAAGAGAAAAGTCAAGATAAGGCTAGAAAAAGGGGGGAAGTAGCTTTCTCTCCATCTCTCTCTTAAGGAGACTGCTTTTCTTCTCCAAGAGGACAGTCTTCCTATCAATTCAGACTATTTAACATTTGTATTCAGACTATATAACTGAAAATTCCTGACTTTGATTCTACTTCCCAGAATATAATATACAGGCAATAAAAAGTTGGGCAAATGACTAAGACTTTGAAACAGTGACTTATTGCCAGTTAATAAAATTCAGCTACAAAGAAAGAAACTTAGTTTTCAGAATCCCTCTACCTGTATAAGAGGTCTACCATCTTTTTGTTGAACTTAAGCTGCTATGTCTATGAGTCAGTGTGTGCCATGCTGAATTGGTTTAGTTGTGTCCTACTTTTTGGAACACTATGGACTGTAGCCTGCCAGGCTCCTCTGTCCGTGGGATTCTCTAGAAGAATACTGGAGTGGGTTGTCATGCCCTCTTCCTGGGGATCTTCCCATCCATGGAGTCTCTTAGACTCCTGCATTGGCAGGCGAGTTCTTTATTACTAGTGCCACCTGGGAAGCCCTTATGAGTCAATAAGAAGGCTTAAAAAAAAGAAAGCCAAGAGAACACCTAAAAGGCTGGACTGTAAGAGTTCAACCGTGAAATACATATAAAGTGAAATACTTACTGGACTTGACAAGGTAACTACAATACGGACACTGAGAAAGATTCAGAAGCAGATAGTTTTCAGAATAAAATGAGTATGACTTTACAGATACCATACAGCATGACTTAAATTACAAAAAAGAAGATGTGACACAGACTGTATACTAGTTATTAAAATTTGCTTTTAAAAATCAAAAACCAAGAACAGAAGCGGGACAAACCTCATTAACAAAGACCAAGTATTGAGCAAGCAAGGACAAAATTTACAAGAGGAGACCTTTTCAAGAAACAAAGCAGTTATGGTTTTACCCATAACATAAAGCAGCCAGTCTTTATGGTGGCTTGTCACTGGTTATCACAATGTGTGTGTGTGCACATGCGCATGCACTTGCATACATATGCAAGTGTGCACATGTGTAATGGAGTGGAGGAGGGGAGAACTACTCAGCCATGCATGTCTCTCTCCTCCTCCCTTTCTTCTCTCCTCCCCCTACCACCTTCATTTTCCCTGGCTGTGGTGGTATTCAGCTCCTTTTTTCCTTACAGTTTTTGTGCCCCCTTGTATCCTTGAGCCTTTTGAAAACACAAAGTTATTGAGTGAATTCATGTGCCATTAAACTCACCCTTTTAAATAGAGTACATATACAGTAGTTTATGGTATATTTAAAAATTTGTTAAACCATCACCACAGTTTTAGAATATTTTCATCACCCTTAAAAAAAGCCCATACATAATAGCAGTCACTTTCTACATTCCCCCACTTTTTAGCTTGTGGGGAGACAAAAACAGTAAGCTACGGTTGTTAATTTGATTCATTATTTCTTGGTATGAAATACCACCAGGGTTGAATGTTATCACCCTTTACATATTTCTTTCCCAAAACATGGAAGCTTATAACATAGTCTCAATAATCTTTGACTTTTACTCTAAATCATACATTCTAAGTAGTTGAAGATTCTAGTTTTTTAAAACTGTTTTATTAATGTACTTTAGAATTAACTATTCATATCTAGCTTTTGATGTTTTTCAATCTCTCTGGCAAATTAACTATCAACTCATTTCATGATTTTATATCCTGCATTATTACAAAAATGTTTAAAATATTACTTATTAAGAAGAAAATATAGGAAATAAGTAAAATTTACTGTATTATGATTTGACTTTTATTCTAAATCATACATTGTTAGTGCTTGAAGATTCTACTTATTTAAAACTTTTGTTAATGTGTTTTAGAATTAACTAGTGATATCTAGCTTTTGATGTGTTTCAATCTCTCTGGCAAGTTAACTATCAACTCATTTTATGTTTTTATATCCTGTATTATTACAAAAATGTTTAAAATAATATTTACTAAAAACAAAATAGAAAATAAGTAAAATTTACTGTATTATGATTGACTTTTATCCTATATCATACATTGTTAGTACTTGAAGATTCTACTTACTTAAAGCTCTTTTGTTAATGTATTTTAGAATTAACTTCATATCTAGCTTTTGATGTGTTTCAGTCTCTCTGGCAAGTTAACTATCAACTCATTTTATGTTTTTATATCCTGTATTATTACAAAAATGTTTAATATTTACTAAAAAAATAGAAAATAAGTAAAATCTACTGTACTGTGATTTGACTTTTACTGTAAATCATACATTCTAAGTAGTTGAAGATTCTACTTAAAGCTCTTTTATTAATGTACTTTAGAATTAACTATTCATATCTAACTTTTGATGTGTTTCAATCTCTCTGGCAAGTTAACTATCAACTTATGTTTTTATATTCTGCATTATTACAAAAAATGTTTAATATTTACTAAAAACTAAATAGAAAATAAGTTAAAATTTAACTACTGTATTACGATGGTCAAAATCCGGGTGCTTTTATGTTCTTCATTTCTGCTTTTTTTTTTTTAAGAATATTTATTTGGCTGCACAGGGTCTTAGGTGCAGTATGTGGGATCTATTTCCCTGTCCAGAAATTGAATCCAGGACCCCTGCATTGGCAGTGCAGCATCTTAGCTACAGGGAAATCCCTAGGTTTTTGTTTGTTTTGTTTTGGGGGGTCTTTCGGGTGGTTTTATGATTGTTATTTTTTCTTTTTGAGCAAAAGTAGAAAAGGAAGAGGAGGGAATTGTATAAACAAAGGTGGTACTTGGAATGAGATAGAACCTTCTGATTTTACTTCCAAAGGACATGCAGTTTATTAAAATCCTTTGCTTATATTCTATTATATATGGTAAAGAGGAAATGGTAAATTATAAATAATAAAATTATACATCAAGGTAAAGAGAACAGCCTGGAAAGGAACCTGACACCATACAAATCTGTATAATGGTCCTGTGAAGATAACGACAGCATTCCTTACCCTCAAAGAACCTTTCCTGTCTTTTTGTTTGTGTTTGATTTTGTAAATCCTGGATTAAATAAACGCTACAGTGTTAAATAAGACTTTTGGTTACTGTTATTTTCTTCTGTTTACATTGGTCATTTAATGCATTCTATGCTCTGCATGAAAAAAATACTCTAGCACTTCTAAAACTATTGCCTCTCTTTAGCAAGTAAGTAAGTGTTAGTCGCTCAGTTGTGCCTGATTCTTTGCGACCCCATGGACTAAAGCCCACCAGGCTCCTCTGTCCATGAGATTTTCCAGGCAAGGATACTGGAGTGGGTTGCCATTTCCTTCTCCAGGGGATATTCCCAACCCAGGGATTGAACCCGGGTCTCCTGCACTGCAGGCAGATTCTTTATCGACTGAGCCACAAGAGAAGCTTTAGAAACTAATTTTAAAGAAAAAAAAATTATTTCAAAGAATCAAACCTGTATGATGGAAATGAATCTATTCTAAGTTAAAATATAGGAACATTCTAAGGTCAAAGTCTTCAAAGTTCTGTTTGTAATGTGCCTATGTCCTACATGCAGATGATGGTCAAATGTTTGTTACATGAACTTGTGAACCTGTGAGGGTAGAGTACAGTCTATGATTAATATGCTGGTAACTCACCTTCAGAAATCATTTTTACTATATACAAATAGCACATCAAGAGGCTTCTGATTTCATATTGATCCAATCGGTTATACTGGGATACACTACTCCTTGTAGAACTCTGCCGAGTCTGTAATACAAAGATAGGGTTTTTGTGAAACAATGCTGGTATTTTAGCTTCCCATAGCCTTTAACTCAATAACTATTTTAATTAGTCCTGTTTGGGAAACTTCTAAGCATGTCACAGATACCACATTTGGAAGGTAAATGGGTTAAATCTTTGTTGCTACTGCACCTAGTAATATCACTGGAAATTATCTTGCAGTCTTCATCAAGATATGGCCATGAATATACTGTGTATGTTTCATTCCCTAAGTCCTGTGTTTTAGTAAGGTAACGTTTTAAATCATATGTGGGTATTCTAGGAAAAATAGCTTTTATGTCAAGGAGAAACTTACATTTTAAACTTTTTAACTTGAATCTCTCATTAAGAGTTTATTAAAATTCAACTTCTAAATAATAGTTCAGAGAACTTCTAAATAATAGTTCAGAGAATCTATCTTAAAAGGAAGCTTAATGATATTACAAGACAATTTTACTAAGAAGGACCCAGTAATACTTCAAAATTGGCGCCTCTACAAAGTAGTGATGTTCCTATTTAGTAACTTTTGTTTAAATATCAGTTAAGCATGACAAGATCTGACTTATTTGGGGATTTATATGAATACAGTAATAACAATCTCCTAAAGAATTTACCCTTGTTAGAAACCAATGCTTTCAGCTGAGCTAACCTGGGCAGAGGCTATACACTTACTAATGTAGGATTTACTAAGAACTTTTACTTGGAGCAAAACATCTAGGTTCTGAATGCTTGCTAGCTGTGTGACTACTGGCAAGTCATTAACCTCTTTGCCCTTTGTATGCCTTACCTATGACAGTATCTGATGTCTTATTTCTAAGTGGTGTGAAATAAGAACTTTATGATTAAATAAAGTCCATGGGGTCATAAAGCGTTGGATATGACTTAGCGACTGAACAACAATAGGCAAAGACTCAAGGGAGTATATATAGAGTGGTTCTTAAGGGGGTGGTTCCCAACCAGCAGCATCAGCATCACCTGGGAACTTAGAAATACAAATGAGCGGGCCCCCAGACAGAAACAGGATGAAGCTCAGCTATCTATTTTTATAAAGTCCCCCAGATGATTCTGATACACAGAACACCATGATCTAGAAGAAGTGCTGAAATTAGAAAACTTGGGTTTAGGTCTGACCCTGCCATAGTTATGTGGCTGCCCTAAGTCACAATCCCAGTTTTCATTTGTAAATTGAGAATTGGAATTTATTATTTTTATGGACCCTTCTAACTAATTTTACATGGGTCTATGACTTCATGTAGAGCATGACAAGGCTTTACCAGTCTAAAATGAAGTTTCTCTGTCTCAAGGCTGACCTATCCCAAACTTTAATGTTAGGCTTGAAACAATCTCATGGAAAAGTTAGAGAATATATTCTGATTAAGTGATTCTGGGATGTTGAGATCATCAATTTGGGGATCTAATGTTTTTTCATCCCAAGTTAAGGTCATTACTCTTAGAAAAGAATAAAAGGCTGAATTAATCCTGCCAGGGAGTGATTTAAGTGATAAGGGTATATTAGGCTTTCTTTTAATATTTGTTTTCATTTATTTATATTAGTTGGAGGCTAATTACTTTACAATATTATAGTGGTTTTTCCCAGACATTGACATGAATCAGTCATGGATTTACATGTGTTCCTCATCCTGAACCCCCCTCCCACCTCCCTCCCCATCCCATCCCTCTGGGTCATCCTAGTGCACCAGCCCTGAGCACTTGTCTCAAGCATCAAACCTGGACTAGCAATCTGTTTCACAATTGATAATATACATGGTTCAATGCTATTCTCTCAGATCATCCCACCCTCGCCTTCTCCCACAGAGTCCAAAAGTCTGTTCTATACATCTGTGTCTCTTTTCCTGTCTTTCCATATAGGGTTATCATTATCATCTTTCTAAATTCCATATATATGCATTAGTATACTGTATTGGTGTTTTTCTTTCTGGCTTATTTCATTCTGTAAAATGGGCACCAGTTTCATCCACCTCATTAGAACTGATTCAAATGCATTCTTTTTAATGGCTGAGTAATATTCCATTGCATATATGTACCACAGTTTTCTTATCCATTCGTCTGCTGATGGGCATCTAGGTTGCTTCCATGTCCTGGCTATTATAAACAGTGCTGCGATGAACACTGGGGTACACGTGTCTCTTTCAGTTCTGGTTTTCTTGGTGTGTATGCCCAGGAGTGGGATTGCTGGGTCATATGGCAGTTCTATTTCCAGTTTTTTAAGAAATCTCCACACTGTTCTCCATAGTGGCTGTACTAGTTTGCATTCCCACCAACAGTGTAAGAGGGTTCCCTTTAGGCGTTTTAAACTTGAACCTTCCCTCTCTAGAACAGGTTTACAGATTCAAAGTTCGAACTCAGAAAGATGAATACCTTATCCTCTATAAACAGTTTTTGAGATATCCAAGTAGCAGCTGCCAGGATAGGAAGGAACTGCTACATTATGGGATACTTTTTACAGATATAGTATAGACTACAGGAGAGTAGAGAGCTCCTTCTTTACATAAAAAGAAAGACTGTCATAGTTAAAACATCACCAGGGTTAACCTATGTATTTTAGGGTCTTACATTTTCACCAGCGCTCCCCTGATCTGGAAATCCAGTTGCTCCTTCTGGGATGAGTGAACCTCTTGAATCTTCCCTCTTAATTCCATGTCCATTTTGAAAAGACCCATAAGCTGGAAAAAGCCAAGTCCTTGTTAGCAACAGGAGGAACTGTCAAAAATAGTTTGAAAAATAAGTTGGGTTATTACAAAAATAGTTTGGGTTAATTGGGCTTCCCAGGTGGTGCTAGTGTTAAAAACCTGCCTGCCAATGCAGGAGGCATAAGAGATGCAAGCTGGATCCCTGGGAATATCTCCAGGAACAGGGTATGGCAGCCCACTCCGGTATTCTTGACTGGAGCGAGAAGGACAGAGGAGCCTGGCAGGCTACAGTCCACAGGGTCACAGAGAATTGGACATGACTGAAGTGGCTCAGCACCGGGTTAATTTTGGTAAAGTCATATTTTAAGAAATAGATCTTGGTCATCTAAAATGTGAATTTTATATACTATATTAAAACACCATAGGAAGCCAAATAAAGTGTAAGTGATTTTTTTTCCACCTCAAAACACTTTTAACATGATGAAACTACAAGAAATTCCTTGGAAGTCATAAAATAAAGGCAAACAATGAGAGATAACTTTATAGATAAGGAAACTTTGGCCCAGAAAAGGGAAGTGTCTTGTCCAAGACTGGAGACAGATAAGAGGATTGGAAACTAGTGTTTTTCTCATTAGCCTCCATTTTCTTAGTATACTAAGCTACTTTTTTATACAAGCTGAGACAAGGAAACCTAAGCAAAGAAACATGGCTACCAAGGGTGAGTCAGATTTTAATTAAACTTTAGTAGAGATCATGCTAGATATAGTTTTTATCACTAAATATTTCAAAAAATATAGAGAAGTATAGGGTACATTTCTAGACAGCCATACCATGTATAATCTTTAAAGGAAGGACTTAATTACCAGTGTCTTTGTCAGTGCTCAGACTCCCTCTATTTGTAGGTGAAGTGAAGCCACATGCAAACTCATCCCTGGATGCCTGTAACACAATGTGATATCTCTGTCAAACAAATTTGTACACTAGGATAAGAAATCGGAAATAGCAGAATGAAAGGGTACCCCAATTTTAAACAAAGCTCACTGTGAAAGTCTAAATCAGGTATCAGTACTGGTATTTAGGTGACTTCTCTTTTAAAAATGGATCCGAGTATACTGTTATAACTATGACCTCTGGCAAAGTGATACAACTCTAGGTGGCTGGTAAAAGCTGCAACTCGTGTGGTCTGAACATGGTTCCATTCTCCTCCTTGAACCAAAGGCAGTACTAGAAGGAGAGGTGTGACCAGAGGCCCTACATGAACTTGAGCTGCAAAAGAAAGAACAGGTAAGTAAAATATTTCCACATATCACGGTCGAATGTTGTGGAGTGAGCATAAGCATGAGTGACTGTGAAGAAAGGCTCGCTTGACACTCGCTTGACACCAGGTAGGTGATGCAACATCTGCATTTAGCTGATTTACATAATTGGAAGCTATAGGTAATCAAGCCCTCAGTGAGGCTTAAAAGCAGCTTTCTCAGGAACCCAGGGCAGGCTTGACAAATCTGGAGACATTTATTATGGGGAATTTCCAAAGGAAGCTGTGAGGAACAGTTTTATCTGCCACCCACTCAGCTACTGAACATGTGATGGGGATCTCTGGCCATACAAAGCATGGAGTGGGGGTAGGGCAGGAGTTATTCACCCTACTGGGCAAACTCTAAAGTATACACCACATTTTAAAATGGTGACTGGTCAAATGGAGCATGTCTGGAAGGTTGTAACCGAGAATGTAAAGGGTTTGAAATGACAAATGATGAAGTGGAGCTAGCTGGTTTGAAGAAAAATTTAGAAGGGACATGTATGAAGGGGTATTATGTGGAGGTAGAAGTGGATGTGCTCTGTGTACCTCTAGAAGGCAAAACCAGGACAAGTGGATAGAAAATCGTGTAGATAAATGCAAGAAGGAAAGTTTTAAATACAACTATGGCAAAAGGTTGCTTTTGCCAAGTGGGAGACTGATCATCTCCAATGTACCTTGCAACTCTAAGATTCTAAGGGGAGAAAGAAAACACAGACCAAACATGATGGGTTAAAAGCCGCTCACCAGAAGTGCTGAAACAAGGCTGTCAAAGGGAGGGAGAAGTGAAGGAATATAGTTTAATCCCTGGAGCCTAACATTTTGGAAAGTGAATGTTTTGTTCAATTTTCCAGTCGAATAAATAGATGAAGGCATATAACAGCAGCAAATCTTAAAAACAACACACTGAGCACAAGGGATTTTTGGTGTTCCCTTGGACCTCATTACTCAAAGTGTGGTCCTTAGACCAGAAAGAGCCAAAAGTTTGTTTGAAATGTATAATCTCAAATCCCACCCCAGGGCTACTACATTAGAATTTGTCTTAATTCCCCAGATGATCTATATGCACATTAAGATTTGAGAAGTACTGCTACTTCTCAGTCCAGTATTGCTACTGGACAAAGTATACATTTAAAATGTTGTAAAAGGTGAACTATTGAGACCATACAGCATATGACTCTAATTCCAAATGCAGTCAATAAAACAGGATAAAATGCCAACAGAAACACATGACTACTTACAGAATTAGGCATGGCGGCACAAGAATACAATGTATCTCGACCTGCTAATCGCTGTATATTTTCCAAAAGCAGTCCAACAAATGGGAGGTACAACTGTGCTATTTTGGCTTGTTGGTTCTGCAAAATAATTATCAAAAGTTTAATAGATTATTTAATATGTATATATTACAAATAAAGTTGGCTCCATCTATCTGTTTAAAGACTAAAAGTGAGCTAATATCCATAACGATCAATGAAGCATGAGTCTATTTATACTCATAGTCTCAAAACTAATTACCAGAGAACTTTGTTGGTATTTGGATTTATATACAATATAGTCAAATCACATCCCTCAAACATCACTACATAAAAGACAAAAGTTTATTTTTTTAAATAGCAGTTGACTTATAAAGCAGATCATATTAGTCCTCTCCTTTAACTCCAGTGAGGGCTGAGTATGATAAAAGCAGGAATCACGTCTGTCTTGTTCACTGCTTCATCCTCTGTGCCTAGGCACATAGGATATGGTCACTACACATTAACTGAATGAATGAATAGATGGAAGAAGTTAAAAAATATTCCTTCCAGAAATAAGTTTTGCTTTGAGTCAAGCTGCAATTAAAATAATGTGATCTTGGCCCTCTAAATCAATTATACAACATGGGAGATCGATATCTTTGTAAATATCCAAGTAAACCTGGACACTGGTAGTCTTAATTAATGTGGTACCTCTTATACTAATTTATGTACTGCTTTTCTCAGCTATAGACAGTCCTTGTCAGATGTTTATAATCATTCAAATCAGCAAAAATAGTGGTGATGGCACATGAGCTGCCCTCCATATGTCAGCACTTTGGGAGACTTACATGAGGCATCTAGGGTACAATGGTTAACCAACAGAATTCAGACCTAAAGTATCGCTTAGTTACTTTAATTTGCATTTATTCTTGAAAATGAACAATTTTTCATATGTTAATCGGCCATTTGTACTTCTCTTGTGAATTTCAGGAATTCTTAATATATAACATATATGTTCTAACATATAACCCTAGTCAAGAATGTCTATATCACTAAGAGATTCTGATTCAGTAGGTCTGGGCTGGGTCCCAGGAATATTCCCTAGATGGTTGTGCACAGAGGTTTGAGAACCACTGATCTAGTTCAACTTCCTGCTCAAGACAAGAGAAACCTGCACCTGCATCTTTGACAGATGATTAGTTTTTAAACTTCTTAAACACTTCAGCACTTTCAAAGGTTCTGTTAGAAAAGTCCTTAAGCTGTTCTACCTGCTAGATATAGTTCGGCCCTTTGGATCTACAAAGAGTAACTCCACTTCTACTTTATACAGCAACCCTTTAAATATCTGGGGACACATCACGAATTGTCTTAATTCACTCTTCACAAAGCTAAATAGCTGTTATTATTTTATTTTTCATATGACTTTGGTTTCAAGAGTTTCTACCATCATCATCACCATTTTTCAGCAGTTCTCTAATTTTCCAGTGTCCTACTATGGTTTTTCCAGTAGTCATGTATGGATGTGAGAGTTGGATTATAAAGAAAGCTGAGCGCCAAAGAACTGATGCCTTTGAACTGTGGTGTTGGAGAAGTCCCTTGGACGGCAAGGAGATCCAACCAGTCCATCCTAAAGGAAATCAGTCCTGAGTGTTCATTGGAAGGACTGATGCTGAAGCTGAAAGTCCAATACTTTGGCCACCTGATGCCAAGAACTGACTCATTTGCGAAGACCCTGATGCTGGGAAAGATTGAAGGTAGGAGGAGAAAGGGACGACAGAGGATGACATGGTTAGATGGAATCACTGACTCAATGGACATGAGTTTGAGTAAACTCCAGGAGTTGGTGATGGACAGGGAGGCCTGGCGTGCTGCAGTTCATGGTGTCACAAAGAGTCAGACATGACTGAGCAACTGAATTGAACTGACTTAATATTTGAGAGGCAGTATAGTCTAGGAGCACAGATTTTGAATTTTAGATACACATGAATTCCAGCCCTCCTGTTACTAGTGGCTTGATTGTGGTCAAATCACTTAACCATAGCTTTCTCTTTACTAAAATGAGGATAGTAACAGCAATATAAATTCATATGAGCTAATATTTAATATAGTGTCTGGCATATACTGAGTCCTCAATAAATTTTAGCTATGATTATTAATATTATAGCTTCTAGATGGGATTTCATTTCAGTTCAGATAGTGAGTGATTACTAGGGAAGGAGATACTACACTCTTCTTAGGTGAATAGGAACACAGGTAAAACACATGCAGTCAGGGCAAACACATCAAAAATTTGTCTGCACAAAAGACAGAAAACCATCTAAGAATCTATTAACAGAAGACAGGTTAGATAAACAAAATAAGATGGATTCATATAATAGCATACTATGCAGATTTTTTAAAAATACAGATCTAATCTTCAGAATATATTGTTAAGTGAAAACATAAAAATACATAATGGTTTATATTTTATATGTGTGTGTGTGTATATATATATAGGCTTGTGCATGAATAAAATAGAAATTTATATAAGAAACAGAAACAGTAGTTGCTTCTAGAGAGAAGAATTGAGGCATGGAGGTAAGGAATGAGAGAGAGGCATTTTTTTTTTTACCATGTATGTAGATTATTATTTTAAAAAAAGGGAAAAGAAAGCTGACAGTCCAAGTAGAAATTCTAATTCTTCAGCTGTCAGTACCATTTGCAGTGAGTACAAGAACTGACATAGGCCCCAGAATAAATGTTAGATTTTGAACATTCTGGTTCTGAGCAGGAAAGATATCTCATGCTATGTGTAGCAAATAAGGAGAGCTCCCAAAACAGTTTAAGAGTAGCATGTAACAGGGACCAGTGACATCTCCATAATGTCATTAGAAGAAAGGCTGAGGAGTGGCAACATGGTTGGAATGCAGGCCTGGGTGGGATACTAGGACAAGTAGTCTCAAAGCAGCCTTTCCACAGGAAGCATTTCTTCTTGACTGTATTTTTATTTGGGAATTCAGACGGAAATTATGGGGGTATAAAGCTCCCCTCTCTGCCCTCACCTTGGCATCATTCTTAATGGTGAACATGTTTTAAGTGAATGTATTTGACAAATGACCTCTTACTCAGGTCACCTGTGAGCTCTTTGGATCGAACAGAGAAAGGAATTGAAGCTCTGGTTGAGCAGGTCCATGAAACAAAGTTTTATTGGGGAGAATCCTATACTCAATTAAAACCTGTCAGAAGATTTTGAACAAAGAAGGGGCTTTAGAAATCCCTGAAAGGGTAATGTGGTGGGTATTTCAATGTTTCCCATAGTCTAAAACCTCAAAGAAAACCCATGCATCTGTGGGCACCTTATCTTTGACAAAGGAGGCAAGAATATACAATGGAGAAAAGACAGCCTATTCAATAAGTGGTGCTGGGAAAAACTGGACAGCTACATGCAAAAGAATGAAATTAGAACACTTCCTAACACCAGATAAAAAACTAAACTCAAAATGGATTAAAGACCAAAATGTAAGGCTAGAAACTATAAAACATCAAATACTCAAACAGGCAGTGTTATTTACAGATAACAATAGTGGTATGTGTGTACATGTGTGTACATATACTGTTCTCAGGATTTTA
Source organism: Cervus elaphus (assembly GCF_910594005.1). NCBI lineage: Eukaryota > Metazoa > Chordata > Mammalia > Artiodactyla > Cervidae > Cervus > Cervus elaphus. Next base: position 41,600,384 of record NC_057848.1, on the reverse strand, counting down.
AAAAGTTAATAATGTGCAAATATGTGACATAAAATATTTAAAATTCCACCTCTAGGTAAGACACTAGTGAAATCCTATTTTCTTTCACTTTCCTCTGAAGACACAAGGGGAAAAAAGACAACTTCCTGCTTCAAGAACAGGAAGTTCATTTTGTACTTTACCCACAAATTTTTTGAAATCACAGCTAAAGACATTTTCCTTCACATTGCATAAGACCCTTTTCCCCACTACTAGTAGGCAAAAACAGACTCCATTGGTAACTGGCACTTTTAAAGATTTGACAAAGCTCGGTTGGAATGGAAGACTTTAAGATATCCTTTCATTTGATACATTATACTGGTTAATTTATGTTAAGTCAACACCAACATTCACAAAAAACAAAGCGATACATAATAGAGCAGACCACACTAAATATGAGTATGTTATTATAATGTGAAAAAACAATGCAAACCACAGTACATAACATCTTAAAGCTAAGGCATTTAAATCTAGTTTAGGCTAGAATTACATGAAAAAAAACTGGCAAAATTTGCAAGTAAAACAAATCTTTGTAATTAAAGAAATACAATTGGATATAGCTGGTAGGCTTATTCCTTTTTTTTTTTTTTTAAGGACAAATGGGAATACTATAAGAAAAGAATAAAATCCATCTCCAAGTCAGCTTTCCAAAGTAATCACAAAATAAATGACATGATGACTTTATTTAAATTTGAATGTAAAAACAAAGGAACAAATTATTATGAAACAATATGATATTACCTTGAGCCATCTAGTACCAAGTAAGTAACTTCAGTCAGTCAGTTCAGTCACTCAGTCGTGTCCGACTCTTTGTAACCCCATGAACCGCAGCACGGCAGGCCTCCTTGTCCATCACCAACTCCCAGAGTTTACTCAAACTCATGTCCATCGAGTCGGTGATGCCATCCAACCATCTCATCCTCTGTCGTCCTCTTCTCCTCCCACCTTCAATCTTTCCCAGCATCAGGGTCTTCACAAATGAGTCAGTTCTTGGCATCAGGTGGCCAAAGTATTGGACTTTCAGCTTCAGCATCAGTCCTTCCAATGAGCACTCAGGACTGATTTCCTTTAGGATGGACTGGTTGGATCTCCTTGCAGTCCAAGGGACTCTCAAGAGTCTTCTGCAACAGCAGAGTTCAAAAGCATCTATTCTTCGGCACTCAGCTTTCTTTATAATCCAACTCTCACATCCATACATTACTACTGGAAAAACCATACCCTTGACCAGAAGGACCTTTGTTGGCAAAGTAATGTCTCTGCTTTTTAATAAGCTGTCTAGGTTGGTCATAACTTTCCTTCCAAGGAGCAAGCGTCTAATAATTTCATGGCTGCAATCACCATCTGCAGTGATTTTGGAGCCCCAAAACCTAAAGTCAGCCACTGTTTCCACTGTTTCCCCATCTATTTGCCATTAAGTGATGGGACCAGATGCCACAATCTTAGTTTTCTAAATGTTGAGTTTTAAGCCAACTTTATCACTCTCCTCTTTCACTTTCATCAAGAGGCTCTTTAGTTCCTCTTCATTTTCTGCCATAACTGTGGTGTCATCTGTGTATCTGAGGTTATTGATATTTCTCCCGGCAATCTTGCTTCTAGCTTGTGCTTCATCCAGTCCAGCATTTCTCTGCTGGACTCTGCATGTAAGTTAAATAAGCAGGGTGGCAATATACAGCCTTGATGTACTCCTTTTCCTATCTGGAACTGGTCTGTTGTTCCATGTCCAGTTCTAACTGTTGCTTCCTGACCTGCATACAGATTTCTCAGGAGGCAGGTCAGGTGGTCTGGTATTCCCATCTCTTTCAGAATTTTCCACAGTTTATTGTGATCCACACAGTCAAAGGCTTTGGCATAGTCAATAAAGAAGAAATAGATGTTTTTCTGGAACTCTCTTGCTTTTTTGATGATCCAAGGGATGTTTGCAATTTGATCTCTGGTTCCTCTGCTTTTTCTAAATCCAGCTTGAACATCTGGAAGTTCACGGTTCATGTACTGTTGAAGCCTGGCTTGGAGAATATTGAGCATTACTTTGCTAGCATGTGAGATGAGTGCAATGGTGCGATCGTTTGAGCATTCTTTGGCATTGCCTTTCTTTGGGGTTGGAATGAAAACTGACCTTCTCCAGTCCTGTGGCCACTGCCGAGTTTTCCAAGTTTGCTGGCATATTGAGTGCAGCACTTTCACAGCATCATCTTTCAGGATTTGAAATAGCTCAGCTGGAATTCCATCACATCCACTAGCTTCGTTCTTAGTGATGCTTCCTAAGGCCCACTTGACTTCTCATTCCAGGATGTCTGGTTCTAGGTGAGTGATCACACCATTTTGATTATCTGGGTCATGAAGATCTTTTTTTGTACAGTTCTTCTGTGTATTCTTGCCACCTCTTCTTAATATCTTCTGCTTCTGTTAGGTCCATACCATTTCTGTCCTTTATTGAGCCCATCTTTGCATGAAATGTTCCCTTGGGATCTCTAATTTTCTTGAAGAGATCTCTAGTCTTTCCATTCTATTGTTTTCCTCTATTTCTTTGCACTGATCGCTGAGTAAGGCTTTCTCATCTCTCCTTTCTATTCTTTGGAACTCTGCATTCAAATGGGTATATCTTTCCTGTTCTCCTTTGCTTTTCACTTCTTTTCTTTTCATAGCTATTTGTAAGGCCTCCTCAGACAACCATTTTGCCTTTGTAAGTAAGTTAGGTTATTCTAAATTCAATACAATTTGCCATCTATTTTTGTAACCCATAGGGTTTAATAAGACTTGAATATACCCTTTATCCTCATATATGTTAAAGGTGTAGCAAATAGTGGCTACAGCTGTGGCTTTACATGTAGACACTGTGTAGTATATATAAGATTTATAGCCATGCATATTTTTTCAGTAAGAAGATAAACTTCATATTATGTATTTTATATTTGACATATTTAATATGTCTTATTATTAATCAATAATAACAAATTTAGGGAGATATATTTAAGGATATACGGGTATTTAAAAGTATGCACAGGGTTATAAACATGTTTTTTAAAAATTCTAATCAGCTTATGTAACAAATCATGAAGGAGTTATGTCGTTCTTTAGACATGATTTGAAAACCCAATGTTTTTCTTCAACAGTTAACTGAACAGTATTTTTAAAACCTAAGGGCTTTCCTGATGGTTCTGCAGTAAAGAATCTGCCTGCCAATGCAGAAGACGTGGGTTCAATCTCTGGGTGGGGAAGAGCCCCTGGAGAAAGAAATGGCAACTCACTCCAGTATTTTTGCCTGGGAAATCCCACAGACAGGAGCCTGGCAACTTAGTGACTAAACAACAATAATCATTTGAAACAGAAACAATACATTATTTGTAAAAATAAATTACTCAATGCTCATGTTATGTTTCTTACAGAAAACTTCATTTTCAATGTAAAATCTTATAGAAACTAGCTAATGTGATACTGGTGATGATACAAACATCCTTACCTTGTGCTGGTATCTAGTGTCAAATGCATGTTTTATCAAAAGATTCTTTATGACAGAGATAGCTGTATATCTGATCTCATAATTGTCTTGAAGAGCAATGGAGGTTTCCCTCAGAAGCAGACCAACCAAGAAGTGATGCTTGCAATACTCATCTGATAAACTGTATTCAAGATTTGAATCTGCAGTACAATGAAATTTAAAACTCATTTATAAAAATATTCAAAAATCACTTTAACATTAAAGTATTATATTACTTAGTAATATGTGATCATGCTAGCAAGAGCTATATTTTTATTATAAACAAATATGAACAATTCTTTTATCATATAGAATAAGCATGCAAAATTTTACAAGATACAAGCACTCATCATTGGGGCCAGATGATAGCCTTAATGACAATTTCAGTTGGTAAAGTAGTTCCTAGAATTCTTTTTTTTTCTAGATGCTTTTCAAATCTTAGGATAAAACCTAGAATGAAAGAATACTAGATTTGGCAATGTTTTAACACATTTCTTCGTATCTGAAGAGATTTAGTTACACCTTAAAAATGGAGTAATTCTAAACAACACTTGATTCACTCATCTGTTTATATTTGTGAAGCAGAAAGAGAAACTAGACAATTGTATCGTTTTAACAGTATAAACTATCAAATGTTTTACTAAATGTTACATATTGGCCCCAATACAATGGGGTACAAGAATGGTAAGAAAAACATCCTCATCTCACTCAAATTCATTATGCAAACACAAATCTTTTATTTCATAAAATTACCATTTCCAGCTATTTTCTTCACTTCCTCTTAGATCCTCCATCCACTTTAAATCCCAGCTGCTAATATCCTGGTTGGGACTTGCCTTATAACTACTCAGAAGGAATTGTGACCAAGTACAATCATTTCTACAGGAAACTTCTGCTATCTTTATTTCCTTTCCCCTACCCTTTAATTTTAGTGAGGCCACAAAGCTGAAGGATATGTTTTCTGTTTCTTTTCTAGTCTCTTTAAAACTTAACAGGATGCTATATATTCAACTAGGATTTAATAAATGCTAAATCAGATTTAATCCTAAATCCTCACCCCTTCCTTTCCCTGAATTCCTCAAGCTATCAATAAATGATGGGGGAAGTATCTGAGCTATACATGCTCAGACTCTATTATAATAAGGGAATGGTTGAATAGGAGTGGTCGGGTTTTTAACTATTTTTCTCCATTTTCACTGGCAGCCATTCAATCACTAAAACCACTGCTCAGCAGTGGCCTTTACTCCCCAAGAGACCAAGACAGCTGATGTTCTTTCAGCCATTGGTCATAGTCTTTTGTGAATCACAATCACTTTCTATGCACAAGGGTCAGTACAGACTAACTCAGGTTGTCTTATCTGGGTCGACTGTACAATGGCAGTAAGGTTTTTTTCACTTGAGGGATTTGAATAAAACCAATAAGGTAGTTTCATCCACACCTTAAAAACTGTGGCCAAGAAGTCATTAAACAGGGTCAGAGAGAAGGGAGGTGAGCTTGGGAGAGATGACATACACTTAAAAAAAAAGATACTCATCAGTCCCCAAGCTGGTGTGGGCCAAAACATGTTTTCTGAGGATGGTGTTTTAAAGTTGATGCTTCTAGCAATCAATATTGAAGCTTATTTTTTTCCTTTTTTCAAAAAAATAATTTTATTGGAGCATAGGTTGCTTTACAACATTGTGTTAGTTTCTGCTGTACACCAAAGTGAATCAGCTATAGGTATACATAGAGCCCCTGTTTTGTATTTCCTTCCCATTTAGGTCACCACAGAGCACTGAGCAGTGTTCCCTGAGGTTCTCATTAGTTATCTATTTTCTACATAGTATCAATAGTGTGCATGTTTACACTGGAGTATTACTCAAGCTGGTTTTCAGAGTTATCAAATACACTGCCTCCTAGCTTTTCTGGATGCATTAAACAAAGCCTCATCTTGGCTAGGGAGGATTTGAAAAGCAAACAAGGCCCCCATCCATCTTAGCCATTCATGAAATCAATTGTTTTTAAAAACAGCAAACTACTTTAGAGTGAACCGAGTTAAACCTACCTACTGAAGTCAAACGGTCCACCGCAAATGAAAAAAAATCTAATTAATATATGAAAAGAAAAGGGACAAATAAAAAACATAGTAACATAAGAATAGTGCTACACAACAAAGCATTCAATAAAACTAGCAATGGAGATAATTGAAGGCATTTCATAAATTTAATACATACATATAACTATTTTATTCTGCTTTTATAATTCTCTGTTGAGGCTCCATTAAGCAGAAATGCATTTATATGTCTTTTTCAAAATTCAGTCTCATCTAAGAATCCAAATAGTACTACAGAGAGCAATTTTATTAGTATCTGATGTCTGTGCTTAAGCAGCAATCTATGTAACACACTGAATCTCTTCACACTATGAATAAAACCACTGACACTATGAAGGAAATGCAGAGTACCATTAACGAACTGTTAATGTTCTTCAGATAGCAACAATTCTGAGATTACCTCCAGAATCACTGGTTTAACTAGAAAATATTATACTATACTAGCACTAGCAAAAAAAAAAAAAAAAAGAAAACACAATTCCAAAAGATGAAAAACACAAATACATACCTTGAACTCGCTGAAGTTTAGGTTTGGCAAAAGCCATTGGCAAATTCAGAGGAATGTAATGTTCATGATTGCAAATTGTTTGCAGAAATTCAAACTTGTATTCAGCCAGAACCTAAGCACAAAGAAATTATACATAAACTCCTATATAGTAGGCATTTACTATTTTAATAATTTAAAATATTACATTTTAATGGGCTTCCCAGGTGGCACTAGTGGTAAAGAACCTGCCTGCCAATGCAGGAGACACAAGAGACATGGGTTCGATCCCTGGATTGGGAAGATCCCCTGGAGGAGGAAATGGCAACCCACTCCAGTATTCTTGTCTGGAGAATCCCATGGACAGAGGAGCCTGGTGGGCTATAGTTCATAGGATAGCAAAAAGATGGACATGACTGAGCAACTGAGCACACATATTCTAAAATAATTAAACACAGAGCATTAATTTTCAAAACAGAAGTGTTTAGTATTTTAGGTATACCTTGAAATGTGACCTGTGCAGTAGAGAGTCAACATTGCAGGCTCAAGACTGCTCTCCTTAAAAAGGCCTGCTTGTAAGGTTGGTCATTGGCAGGCAATTGGGAAATTGGATTTTTTTTTAATTATATAAGTTTCAGATACACAACATCATAATTTGACATCTGTACACAGTACAACGTGATCACCACCACAAGCCTAGTCACCATCCATCATCACGGAACAGTTCACACCTCCTTCACCATTGTGCCCACCCCCCCACCCCCAGACTCTTCCCTTCTGGTAACCACTAATCTGTTCTCGGTATCTATGAGTTTGTTTTTTATTTTTTCATTCACTTCTTTTTTTAGACTCCACATATGAGTGAAATCATATGGTATTTGTCTGAGTTATTTCACTTAGCATAATACCTTTAAGGTCTGTCCACATTGTAAAATAGCAGGATTCCAGTCTTTTTACATCTGAGTAGTATTCTGTTATACATATATCCACTGATGGACATTTAGGCTACTTCCATATCTTGGCTACTATAAATAATGCCACAGTAAAATAAACATAGGGGTGCATATAATTTTGAATTAGTGTTTTCATGTTCTTTGAATAGATACCCAGAAGTGGGAAAGTTGGGTCATACGGTAGTTCTATTCTTAATTTTTCAGGAATCTCCATACTGTTTTACATTGTGGCTGTGCCAATTAACAGCCCCACAGTGTACAAGGGTTCCAATTTTTCCACATCCTCTCCAACCAACATTTCTTTCTTCTTTTCAATAATAGCTACTCTAACAGTTTGTGAGGTGCTATCTCATTGTGAGATAGCATTTTGATTTGCATTTCCCTAATGATCAGTGATGTTGAACATCTTTCCAAGTGCTGTTGGCCATCTTTATGTCTTCTTTAGAAAAATGTCTATTCAGATCTTCTTCCCATTTTTAAATCAGGTGGTCTTTGTTGTTGAGTTGTATTACTCCATGATGGATATATGATTTGCAAATATCTTCTCCTATTCAGTAGGTTGCCCTTTCCTTTTGATGATTTCCATCACTGTGTGGAAGTTTTTTGGTTTGATGTAGTCCCATTTGCTTATTTTTGCTTTTATTTCCCTTGCCTTTGGAGTCAGATCCACAAAAGCACCTCTAAGATGGATGTCAGTGAGGCTGTTACCTACATTTTCTTGTAGAAATTTTATGATTTCAGGTCTTACATTCAAGTCTTTACTGCATTTTGAGTAAATTTTTCTTTAGGATGTAATATAATGGTGTAGTTTCATTCTTTTGCATGTGGCTGTCCAGTTTTCCCAATGTCATTTATTGAAGAGACTTTTCCTCCATTGTATGTTCTTTGCTCCTTTGTTGTGTATGTGTGGGTATGGCTTTCCTGGTGGCTCAGATGGTAAAAAATCTGCCTGCAATGCAGGAGACCTGGGTTCAATCCCTGGGTTGGAAAGATCCTCTGGAGAAGGGCATGGCAACCCACTCTAGTATCCTTGCCTGGGGAATGCCCATGGACAGAGGAGCCTGGGGGGATGCAGTCCATGGGGTTGCAAAGAGTCAGACACGAGTGAGCGACTTAGCACATGCATATGTGTAGGTCTATCTCTGGGTTCTCAGTTTTGTTCTGTTGATCTGTGTATCCGTTTTTATGCCAGTACCATGCTGTCTTGATTAATATATCTTTAGTATAGCTTGAAATCAGTGAGCATGAAACCTCTAGTTTTGTTCTTCCTATTTTTGGCCATTCAGCATCTTTTGTGGTTTCATACCAATTTTAGAATTATTTGTTCTATTAATAGTTCTGTGAAATATGCCACTGGAATTTTGATAGGGAATACACTGAATCTGTAAACCTCTTTGGGTAGTACGAGCATTTTAACAATATTAATTCATCCAATCCAAGAATATGGAATATTTCCATTTATTTGTGACTTCTTCAGTTTCTTTCATAAATGTCTTGTAGTTTCAGTGTACAGGTCTTTCACCTCCTTGGTTAAATTTATTCCCAGGTATTTTACTGGTTTGGATGCAATTGTAAATGGAATTGTTTTCTTAATTTTGTTGGTAGTTTGTTATTAGTATATAGAAACATCACAGATTTCTGTATGCTGATTTTGTATCATACAACATTACTGAATCATTTATTAGTTTGAACAGAGTTTTGGTGTAGTCTTTAGGGTTTTCAATATATATTATCACGTCATCTGCAACTAGTGACAGTTTTACTTCCTCCTTTCCAATTTGAATGCCCTCTCATTCTTTTTCTTGACTAATTTCAGTGGCTAGCACTTCCAATACTATGTTGAATAAAAGTGGTGAGAGTGGGCATGCTTGTCTTACTCCTGATCTTAGAGGAAAAGAGCTGTTTTTCACTGTTGAATATGATGCTAGCTGTGGGTTTATCATATATGGACTTTATTATGTTGATATATGTTCCCTCTAGACCCATTGTTGAGAGAGTCTCTTATCATAAATGGATGTCAAATTTTGTCAAAAGTGTTTTAAGCATCTAAATTTCTTTGTACTTCTGAAGGAGTTTGAAAATACAACTAAAGGTATATATATAGCATATTCCAGGAACACACACATTACATCTATTAAGATGATCGTATTATTTTCACCCTTCATTTTATTAATGTGATGAATCAGGTTGATTTGTGGATGATGAACCATCATTGTATCCCTGAAATAAATCCAACTTGACCGTGTTATGTCACACTTTTAATGTATTATTGCATTCAATTTGCTAATATTTTGTTGAGGATTTTTCCATATTCATTAAGGATATTGGCATATGATTTTCTTTTTTGTGGTGTGGGAAATTTTATCTTGATACAAACATTCCCTACAAGGTAAGGTTGTACCTTCTGTGCCAGCCTGTTCAGCACCCAACAATGTGATTTATGGTGAACATCTGCTTCCCTGTCTTTCCTTTCCAAGACTCTAGAATTATGACCAGCCTCCAATACATAACTAGCCCCAACAAAAATCCTAAGTTCTGAGTCTCAAACAGGCTTCCCTAAAGAGAAATATTGCACACAGTGTGGCTCAATTTTCACTGCTGGAGAGAGGATGTGCTCTGTGTGCCCCTTAACAGGAGGGAGGGTGCTCAGGAAGCCTGCACAGAGATTGCCAAGGACTCCACTTAATGTCTTTCCCCCTATTGATCCAGCTGAGCATCCTTACTGTGTCACTGTAATGAATCTTAGCCATGACTATGACTATGTGGGACCCTCAAAACCCTATCCATTATTCTCTGCTTTGAGGTTCAACTACACTCAAAGCACCTATAAGAAAACAGCAGCTCCAAATCCTCCAGAGGAGAATACATGTCACCCTTGGTCTCACACTCTAATGTTTGACACCCACTATAGTTATGACCTTGTAACTTACCTTAGGATCTTTGGGGCTGAATCCAGATATATAGTCATTTATCAAATTGAAAACAAATCCTCTATCCATTAGGGTCAGACAGCGCTATAGGAACCAAATCAAAATGAACAGTTAGTTACCTAATTCTAAGTCTGTCAAGTTTTCAAAATTCAACACATTTAAAATTTTTTTCACATTAAGGGGATGACATTCTCACTTTTACAGATAACAGAAAAACTTTCAAAGATTTACACGACCTTAAAGAGATAAAGAGAAAATGACTTATCATTGGAATTGGGACTCAACTGTGTTATTTTGAAAATAAGATATATATATATATAACATCTTATTTTGAAAATAAGATATATATTTTCTTATATATATGATAAATATTTTAAATATATATACATATACACATATATACACATTCAAATACATACATGCATATATATACATATACATATATATGTACTCTATTTAGCTATACTGCCTCATTTTGGTTCATTCTCAAAGCTCAAAGTGAACTATAGGGTGGTCAGTCAGCTATTGAAAAGGGGGCTTGCCTATGTGAACATTTCAGGCCAAAAGGGAAGTTTTTCTTTAGGTTCTGTGAAGTCTTGGCTTACAAAACATTCTTCTTGTGTGATAGCCATACTAGTTATTCATATTTTCCTGCCATCACTCTCCTAGTTAAGGCTTTCATTACCTTGCAACTGCAGAACTGCAGTTATCCTCCTAACCTGTCTTCCTGCCACTAATCTTTCCATCCAACTGCTTCCAGATTAATCTGTAAGTCTTAGCCCTAATCATGTCACCTTTCTTCCCAAAAGCTTTCAATAGTTCCCTGTTGGCTCTAATATAATTTCAAACTCCTCAGCTTGGCATTCAGGGAAACCACAGTCTTGTCCCAACCTTCTTTTTCCCATTTTATCTATTTATTATCCCCTCAAGATGCACTGTGCATTCCCATTTCTGAGTTACTGCTCATACCAGGTCTAGCTAGCAATTCTATCACTACTTCTACAGAATCCTGCCCATTCTTCAGTGATGAAGCCCATCTTCGATGAAGCCCATCTTCAATGAAGCCCATCTTCATTAATCTACAGGGCCCTTGAAACACTTTATAGTAGCTTATATCTTACTTATTATTTTGCTGTTCTCACCTAAAGAGGATAACACGTTGTTTACGTTCCCCATGGTACCCAGAACATTCCTGGGAAATAGAAGGAACTCAATATTTTATTAACTAGCTGTTTGCATCTTGTCACCTCTCCTTTCAACTTTCCCTGCCTCATCACCTCTCACCTGGATTAATGAGATAGGCTTCTATTTACCACTCATTCAAGATCACTTTGACGATCTACTGGGTTTGAGACAATATATTTACATTCTAGAGAAATACAAAGGCAAATAAATAACCCATGGTCTTTAGTCTTGTCCAATGGTAAAGACAAATAAATAATGAAAACACAGCACAATAAAAAGTTCCAGAAGTGTGGACAGGACGGGTAAACAACAGCAGAGGTGATCAGCCCTATGCGGGAAGGTTAGGGAAGAGCTGAGCCTAAAAGATGAATGGACTCTGCCAGGCAGACAAGGGGGATGGACTAGTCTTCAAACTGGTTGCCTTAACTCTGGCTTTTTCCTCACTTCTTTCAAAGGCTTTGGTAGATAGCTCCATGGTATTCAGCTCAAAATCTAGATTCCTCAGCCTGACATTCGTGGCCTTTCATCATTTGGCATCAGATGGCCTTTCCACCTCTGCCTCCAGACAACCTAAATTCTGCACGACTTTCTTGCTCATCCCAAAACAATTCTTGAACACACATACCTCATCTCTGCTCATGAATCCTCTACCTACAACACTCTCATCCCTGTCTCGGGGAACTGTTCTTCTAGTCTCTGTTCATACTACCTGGTCATAATCCACCCCCCCTTTCTTGTTTTCCTATTGTATTTTGTTGTTTATATTTTCAGTATAATAGTCATCACACTTTATCATGTATATGTATTGGAATATAATTACAGAGACAGCCTCTCTCATCTCTGGACCCTCACATAGAAGACAGACAAATGTTTGTTGACTTATAATGAAGTCAATACTGCTATTAAATCAACTATGTTCTACTCCCTAACATAGCAAATTTCAAGTTTTAACTCCATGAAAGAAACAGATCTTATATTTCAGATAGTCTCACCTTTATTTTAAAAAGATATGTGGTTGGTTTTTAATACACAAAAGGGCTCATGTAATAGTGTTAAAACTTTATTTTAGTTCTGGCAAAGAGAGGTATTACATCAGAAAATCACACTCTGGAGATCTGAAACCTAGTGTGAATTTTTAATAAAAAACAAGGGTATGTTAGATATTAAAATTGCTTGGCTAGATTATTGACTGCGAGGTTCTTAAAATAAGGTTGAGACAAGATGAAGGGCTCTGAGAAGATGGGGAGTAGAAAGAAGTAAGAACTAAGTGCATTACAAATCTAGGCCCCTTCTCTGCAATAAATCAAATATCGCTATTACCCACTTTCTAGAACTATCGCATTCCAGCATTGCCCCTTACATACTGAGAATGACAAAACAGCACAGTGAGAATGTACTCTCGTTCATAAGTGTAACAGCTTCTGGTATTTCTCAAAATAATCTTACTGGCCTAAATTAACAATTTTCATTTACATGTATTAGCAACGAGTAGATGGTGATTATATTAGCAACGTGTAGAATTTGCTTTTAGTTCAAGAGTTACAAACTCAAAGGCCAACAGGATCAGAGAGATGATTTTAAATGTATAGAGTGTCAGGGGTTCTATTAAGGAGTGGTGCAGACCATGGCAACCTAGAAGGTAAATGCCCCACCTAAAGGCACTCAAATGAATATATTTGAAAAACAGCATGCAAAAGCAGCAAGATGTTCCTTCTGGCTAAGCCTCCTGTGTGGGACCTCTGATTTAATTAATTAGCCATTGGAGGTGGGGAATCAAACATGGTTATTTAACTAAACTGATGGATTAATTCAATCAATAGTTCCTCCAGCAGCCCAGCCAAGTCTCTAGAAAGTGGGTAATTTTTTTCCTTTGGCTTTAAAGACCATACTGGTGAAGAATAATTCCTTACCATGATCTGGATGCCTTTAACTCACCTTCAAGAAGCTAGCCAAACTATAATTGACATTTCTGGACTCATCTGGAATCTCTGCATAGCGAATAGTCACGTGGGGAATTATTGCAAGAAGCAGTGAATGTAAGACATGATGATATGCCTCAGAAAACCTCTGGCCTCTTGGAAGCTTCAATTAAATTGGCATAGAAAAAAAAAGAGTTGTGAAAGGTCTAAATCAGTGTTTTATTTTCAAACACATACTGTATGTAAATGTGTTTTTAACTGGAGTATACTTTTTCTCCCAAATTAAAAAAGACATGGCTAGTTAAATATATACTTTAGATCATTATAGCACCTATCTGGACCTGTAATATTATAACTGACTGAAATCATGAACAAGAGTCGGTCATTCTGACCCAACTTTGGAATTGTGCTCCTGAGATACAGACACACCGTTTTTCATTCCATCTTTTTCCTGACACACAAAGTAAACATGTATCCATGCATTTTAATTTCAGTAAATCTGTTCTGTGGAAATATTGATAAAACTGTAAATATGAAGTGATTATTTTTTACTTCACAAGGTCTTAGCTTTCAATGCCTATAGCTAAAATTTCTTTGTACTTCTGAAGGAGTTTGAAAATACAACTAAAGGTATATATACAGCATACTCCAGGAACACACACATTACATAAAGAGATTTTGGTTTTTGTCTTTTTTTACATAAAATATTTTTAACTTTGTACATGCCTTCAATCTTTCTAAAAGAATAGTTCTTTCTGATTTGGTACGTGTTCTCCTTCCTAATGAATATTTTTGACATTGACATTTTAAAACCACAAGACAAAGGGAAAGCTTCAAAGATAATGTACTTAATATGGCAAATACCTCACAGGGAAGAATCTATGTGGTGAGCCTCTGAAGCTGAGACTTTGAAAACATATGAACACCTTTGTTTTTTTTTTTTTTTTAAAGAAAAACTGAAAAAAGCTACAGACTGAGAGTCCTTAAAATATAAAAGAGGATTTGCACGTCATGGCTACCCATGAATAAGATTAGCCTTCTTTGTCTATGTTAAATATTATTCTTGAGCCTACTTACCTTAATTTTATTCTCTTCCAGCAAGTATGTGGCCATAGACTTTGCAATAATTTCAAAGAAAAACCATGAGTACTAAAATAAACAAATAAATACAAATCAATCTTTAATTGTTACCCAAATTCCTGAAGCTTATAAAAGGCTGACAAATCACTATGGATTTTGTCTCTGAATTTTAATAACATTTTAAAGTGATCGCTACTGACTATCCAAGTCCCTAGAATATCTTCAAATTGTGTTGGCAAAAAGGTAATAGTATGCCTCAGAGCCAGCTGGTGATGTACAAAGGATATTTGGTGGAGAGGGGTATTTTATCACTGACACTGCTTTGATTTGCCTAAATGTGGTGATAAGAACAAACCAACTTTTAGTTTACTTTATTGCTGTTTTTAAATTCTCTATGGACAATGAATCATATTAGAGCCTGCACCCAGTGAGGGACCCAACCCTGCCCTTCGTACGACACTGAGGCCAGCCCAAGTAGCAGAGGTGTTTGTGTAAGGAGAATTTGAAGGGTACAGGGAAGTCTCAAGCAGATATCTGGTGGTTCAAATGGTAAAGAATCTGCCTCCAATGCAGGAGACTCAGGTTTGATCCCTGGGTTGGGAAGATCCCCTGGGGAAGGAAATCGCAACCCACTGCAGTATTCTGGTCTGGAGAATCCCATGGACAGAGCAGCCTGGAGGGCTACAATCCATGGGGTTGCAGAGAGTTGGACACGACTGAGTGACTAACACCATTACTAACAGGAATAGTAAAAATTATGACAATAAGAACCACCACCATTTGAGTGAGTGCCTACTATGTGCCAGAAACAACATGTGAGATGTTTTACCTGTATTTCAGAAATGAGAAAGTGGATGCTCAGAACTGCTAACTGATGAATACAGCATTCTCACCCAGATCTATACCCTCCAAAATTCTAGTATGCATTTGACTGAGAGCAAGGGGTAGGTGGGGAAGGTGAAGGGAATGAAGGATTTCTGTGGAGAACTTGGGGGAAAAGGATGCATAGGCAAAGTGCTGGTGAAAGAGGGAGAGTCACTTGAGGAAATGATGACAGACTAGACCTGGAATGGGAGGGTATCAAGCAAGCATGTCTCTGTGTCCTTACCTTTAGCAATTTGTTTATTGCTAAAAAGTCTGCAGACTGTTTCAATATCGCTATCATTGTAGTCGCAAGAGTTTCATGTATCAGCTGGGCCTGAGGAGCACTGGGTTTTTCAGGTCGGAAGCTATACTATAATCAAAGAGAATGAACCATAAGACCAAATTCTCTCATAAGACAAAATGCTCAGAAAGAAAGCTTACTCCACATACCTTAATGAAGGATCTTAAATAATTATCCAAGCCTTCTTCATGGCACTTTGATACGATATGTAAGAGAACCCTGAAACAACATTCACAAAAGTCAGCACGTCAGACCACAATGAAACACTATAGTTTGATTGTTAGATAAAACCATCATATCTAACCCTTAAAAACACCTAATACTGTCTAAATAATGAAAGTGTTAAATGGCATCTTAGTTTGGATCCAACAAAGATTTCAGCATGTAACATGTTCAGGGCTTTGTAAAATACATTTCTTGGTTCCAAAGAAGGATGTTTTATTTTGGCAACCAAGATATTTCTTTTCATCTCCTTTCTAAATCACATTTGAAGTACGTTCATAGCTACCATATAGTAAAAAGCCTTCAGTAAGGTAAATATTGAGATCCCCTCTAGTAAAAATCAAAGGAAAAGAATAGGAAAAATTGTTAAGCATGTCAACAGATGGGGGGAAGGGAAGGGAGAGACAGAGCAGGTGTAATGAGATGAACTAAAATGGGAAGCAAATCTAAGATTCATAGAAAGTTTTAAAGTTATGAAGCCAGCAGGGGTTCTGCGAGTTTAGCATGCATCAGAAATACCTGGAGGGCAGAGTGCTCACCCCTCTCCTAGAGTTTCTGACTTTTTAGGTCTGGGGTGAAGTTCCATGATTAGCATTTTTAATAAGCTTCCAAGTGTATTGATGCTGCTGGTCTGGGAATCACATTTTTTGAAAACCACTGGACTAGAATAATGCTTCTTAAATTAGCAACCAGACTATCCCCAGTAGCAGAGAAGAGCAAACAGTATGCGGGTGTGTGGAGCCTGAACCCTGAGGCTCCAGAGACACTGTGGCAACAGCAGAAGCAGCAAAGCCAGAAACACCCAGCAGTGAGCTTATAATTTTTTTAAAACCCCTGTTTTATTTTCAAAAATTAAGTGCATTTTGCATCCTACTCTACAATATATCCTTGTTTGTTTTCCTATAAAAAGAACACTCTTATTCTTTCGAGTAAAAACTAATGGCCTAGGGCCACTCTGTCCAATGTGAGAGCTGCTAGTCACAAGTGGTGATGTAAACAAATTAAAATTAACTACTATGAAAAATTCCGATCCTCAGTTACACATTTCAAGAGTTCAACAACTAAATGTGACTAATGGCTACCATATTGGGCAGTACAGGTACAGAACATTTCCATGACTGAAGAAAGTTCTATCGGACAATACTGGTCAAGGGCGTGATTCTCAAATTCCATTGCATTAGGGCATCACTGTGGAAACTTAAAAAAAAAAAAAAAAAAAAAAACCAATGCTGAGTTCCACCCTCAGAGATTCAGGTTTAACTGGTATGATGTATGGTCTGGGAACAGATATTTTAAAAAGCTTCCCAGGTTGCTCTAACATGCAGCAGTTTTAGAGCCCCTGGTTGAGGAAAACACAGTAAACTTATCCTGTGGTTTCTGGTACCGTCTATCCCTAGGGATGTGAGTCCCTCAGTCCGAGAAGAAAGAAACTAGAGGTAAGTTATATTAGGTTTCTGCCTTTGGGGTTCTCATTTGGAAGACAAATGAAGAAATGCAAAAGGAAACAAAAGTTGATTCTTCACATTGTAACACCGAAACTCACATGGTGCAGTTGAAAGGAACGTCATCTTCATGGGTCATGTTTGTGAGAACTTGGAAGAGTTGCATAAGAATTACAGGTAGAAACTGTATCATAACTTGGATCTCCATGGCATGCAAACACTAAAATAAGTCATTATTAGTTATGAAAATCAAAGTATGATAAAACTTGCAAAGGTGAAACAACCAAAAATTAAGTAATGATAAATACATTCACTAGAATATAAACTCACTTTAAACACATGCTTCCAGGGATAGGGGACTTTGTCAATTACTTTATACACATCTCTATTTTGGCACTCAGATTTTGTTAGTTCCTTTAATATTAAATACTCTATTGAAGATAACAAGTATAACTGGGATCAACAGGTTTTAGAATAAAGGTGACTGACTCTTGATAAATCAACAACTGGGCTGGGGAGCAGGCATGTTTGGAGGTAGTGGAGACTGGCCTACCAGGCCCCAGCATTCGTATGTTTTACAGGGAGAAGTGGGCCATCACTGTGCAGTGAGAACGGGACTCAATAAAGTGTATTTCTACGTATGGTTGGCTTTACACTGGTTCCATCCACAAACTGAGGCAGTTCTGCATTCTAACATCCTCATAATACATTTCTTCAAAGTGCTAACTAACACTCTACCTCTACTGATTGGCACATTAACATCAGAAAGAAGAAATATATTCGTGTATACAGAGAAATGATACAAGCAGCAAAATATTGGGTCGGCCAAAGAGCTCGTTTGGGTTTTTCTATACAGCTTATGGAGAAACCCGAACGATCTCTTGGCCAACCCAATAAGTAAAATGTCTTTCTTCTTCCTTCCCTCCTTCCTTCATTCACCCATTCATTCACTCACTCAGTCAACTGGCCAACCAAAAACCACCTCACTGAGCACCTTCTACA
Organism: Cervus elaphus; assembly: GCF_910594005.1. Taxonomy (NCBI): domain Eukaryota; kingdom Metazoa; phylum Chordata; class Mammalia; order Artiodactyla; family Cervidae; genus Cervus; species Cervus elaphus. The sequence goes on along the minus strand of NC_057848.1, from coordinate 41,582,416 downwards.
CCAGTTCAATATTTAGTGCCCTGGGAAAGACAGAGATGGTCAGACAAGTCTGTATCCTAAGGAACACAGTATTCATCTTTCAGAGTGCCCCATGTTTCCATCCTTATGCTCACCCTCCCTTTTCAGGCCTCTCTCATCTCAACAGTGACCTCTTAGATTTCCAGGCAACTTCTCTTCAATCAGATGACTAATGCAAGAAACTGAGCTTAGGGAACCTCTAGTCTTTCCTTCAGGTTTTTCCGAATGTTTTGCCCTCTCTTCTACCCTTATAGCCCTTTTTTCAGGGCTATAACTTATAACCAAAATAGTCCAGTAATTTTCCATTAATAGTAGGGCTATGTACAGTTTCTCCTCAACCTCAGTATATTTAACTCTCATTTCCAAAACTCAATCCTCCTCAAGTAGCGGTTACATCAGGCCACTTTCTGCCACCATCAAAAAATTTTTTGATGCCTCTCCATTAGCTAGGGCAGTGGTTCTCAATCAGAGACCCCTTTACTACCCCACCCCTCCAGGCCATCTAGCAATGTCCAGAGACATTTTCAGTTGTCACGACTGAGGAGGTGCTACCGACATCTAGTGGATAGGCCAGAAGTGCTTCTAAGCAACCTCCAATGCATAGGACAGTCCTTTACCACAAAGACCCATCCTGCCTCAAATGCCAATAGTGCCAAGTTGGAGGAAACCTGACCCAGGCTATTAAGTCTAAGTTACTTCAAACCCAACTTACATTTTTAGCCTTAACATTCACCATTCTTCATGAGGCCAAACTGGTGTCTTGACTGCTCTGCTCCTTGAAATTGTCAAATGCATGCCTACCTTTGTGCCTTTGTTCCTATTTTTTTAGCAAAGTCCTAACCACCCTTCCCAGTCAAGTTCACCCCCCACTTTGGTGAAGCCATTCATGCACTCATTCAATAAAGGTATTACTGAATAAAGGTATACCAAGTGGGCTTCCCTTGTGGCTCAGCGGGTAAAGAATCTGCCTGCAATGCAGGAGACCTGGGTTGGGAAGATTCCACTGGAGAAGGGAACTGCTACCCACTCCAGTATTCTGGCCTGGAGAATTCCATGGACTATATAGTCCACGGGGTTGCAAAGAGTTGGACATGAATGAACTTCCGATTGCCAAGCACATCAAATGGACGTGGTTCCTATCATCAAGCAGTTCACAGACGATGGAAGGAAAACACATGGAACCGAATCACTGTGACACAAACAGTAAACAGTACACAGTAAACGCACAGAAGAAGAAGCAACTGTGTCTGCAAGTGAGGAGGGAATGTCACACACTTCAGAGGACAGAGGTTCTAAGGTTCAAGGTTAAGTAGGATCACATCAGGTAGAAAAAAGAGAGATGGGCATTCCTTGCAGAAGTGGTCTCCCTGTACCACTACTGTTTCTCTACACAGAATTTGTTCTCTACCCAGCAGCCAGAGGGCTCTTTTCGAAAGGCAAGTTCAACAATGCCATTTCCCTCTATTACAAACAAAGCCAACTGCCAAGAACAAAAAGCTATGAAGGGTTCCCCATCCTCCACTCGTCTGGGGCCATCGCCTGCTCCTCGCTGCTCAGTGTGCTCCAGCTATGCTGTCTTTGCTTTTTTTTCCTATCTTTCACACATCTCATTGCAAGGTGTTTACACCTGCTGCAATAGTCTGTCATCCTTTTACACAGTTTTATCACCTATGGCTGTCTTCCCCTAATCAGTTCTTTTCAGCTTGAAATGTCTTCAACTCCTCAGACAGGTCTTCCCTGACAACTCCATCTTGACTGCACTCCTGGTCACATTAGAGCCCATTCAGTTCACTTCAGTGACTCAGTCACGTCCGACTCTTTGCAACCCCATGAACCGCAGCATGCCAGGCCTCCCTGTCCATCACCAACTCCCGGAGTTTACCCGTACTCGTGTCCATTAAGTCGGTGATGCCATCTAACCATCTCATCCTCTGTTATCCCCTTCTCCTCCTGCCTTCAATCTTTCCCAACATCAGGGTCTTTTCAAATGAGTCAGTTCTTCGCATCAGGTGGCCAAAACACTGGAGTTTCAGCTTCAACATCAGTCCTTCCAATGAACACTCAGGACTGATTTCCTTTAGGATGGACTGGTTGGATCTCCTTGCAGTCCAAGGGACTCTCAAGAGTCTTCTGCAACACCACAGTTCAAAAGCATCAATTCTTTGGCACTCAGCTTTCTTTATAGTCCAACTCTCACATCCATACATGACCACTGGAAAAACCATAGCCTTGACTAGACGAACCTTTGTTGACAAAGTAATGTCTCTACTTTTTAATAAGCTGTCTAGGTTGGTCATAACTTTCCTTCCAAGGAGTAAGCGTCTTTTAATTTCATGGCTGCAACCACCATCTGCAGTGATTTTGGAGCCCAAAAAAGTAAAGTCAGCCACTGTTTCCACTGTTTCCCTGTCTATTTGCCATGAAGTGATGGGACTGGATGACATGATCTTAGTTTTCTGAATGTTGAGCTTTAACCTGTTCTATTTTCTTCACAGTACTCATCCCTATCTAATGGGACTTCTTTATAATCTCTCTACCCTAACTGGAGTAGGTATGTTGTCTGAATTATCCCAATTATATTCTCAGCATCCAGTACAATATCTGGCCCCACGGTAGGTACTCAATAATTATTTGGGGGATGACTGAATAAATGAATAAATGAAGGAATCAAAGGGATAAAGATGGGAACCCTCTAGTCTCAGTGGTTCCACAGTTTTGTGAACTCTGAGCATTTATATCCTGTAGCATGCATTTGACATTTAATTACATATTGCTTTGGACGATCATTTGTACTACTGACTTATATTGTCATCTGACTTAAATGGGCCCCTCTCAACTGGTCATAAGATCCCTATGGAAAATAGCCTAAGTTATTCTTCTTTGCAAGCCACACAGCATCTAGGAAAATACTGAACACTTAATAAGCTCAGCATGTGGATGGTTAGATGAAGTGATTAAACAATGTCATTTACAAGGACAAGAGATTGCAAGGTTTGATAAAAAGTACACGGGGCTAGGAGTCAAAAGACCCATCAAAAGACATGCTCGGCTCTGATCTCCTACTAACCAGCTGAATAACCACTGGTAAATCACTGTCCTCAGGCCTCAGTGTCCTCATCTGTAAAAAAAAAAAAATCCCTAAAGATCCCTTTTAGCACTGACATTCCATACAGGAGTTTGGCGCTTTCTATAATCACATGGCATTTCATTCATTACCACTAGAGGGTGAGCATAGGTCACAGAAATAACAAAATCCACACCCTTAAAAACACAAATATGAATACCTTTCTTCCCCCTCCAGTCTAAGAATATCAATACAGGAAATTTAATTTTGTTAAAACTTTTACAAAGCTTCCCCAGTGGAAGAATAAAGCCACGGATCTGAGCAGACAAGGCATTCACATATAGAGAGGGATTCTAGACATTACCCAAGATAAGGACTTGAAATTAGATGACTTACTGTACTTCTTAATGCTAATTAAGAATAAAAGCCACCATTTATCAGCTACCTGCCTGATTCTACCTTTGCAACAATCTATTTTCTGTATGGTAAGCAGGATGATTCTTTAAAAGCCACAGTGACATTACATCACACTCCTTTGTTCACAGCTTCCCATCTCATCTCAGCTTATGAAGCCCTACCGGACCAGTAACCCAGCTATCTTTTCCAATGGGGCGGCCTATCCTTGCATGTGCCAGCCACACTGGAACTCCTCCTGTTTCTGGAACACACCAAGCAAGCTCCTTGGGGCCTCTGCACTTGCTGTTCCCAGCCCTTGCCCAGAATTCCACATGGCTGGCACCCTCCTTTCCTTTAGGTCTCTTTACTGGAGAGCTCCTCATTGACAATCTAAAAAAGAGATCCTTATCACTTCTTATTCCCCTTCCCTATTATTTTGGTTTTCTTTATAGTACTTATTACCAACTGACATAAGATGCACAGTTGACCCTCCACCTCCACATATTTCACATCTGCAGATACGGAGAGCTGACTGCAAGGGACTTGAGCATCTCTGGTATCTAGGGAGGGTCCTGGAACCATGACTGCAGATGTAAATATTTATTCATTTATTTGTTTAGTGTCCATCTGTCTCCACAATAAAGTGAGCGCCTTGAAAATAGGGATATTGTCTGTTTTCTTCACTTATCCTCCCCATGTTTAGAATGAAGCCTGGCCCACAGGAGGTACTCAAGAAAAAAGTGTGGAATGAATACTACACAGCAGATGCCCTGTCTCACTGAGGCCTCACAATCACCATACAAGTGGGTATTACTGTTATCTTTATGAGACAGAAGAAGAAACAAAGGCTTGGAGAAGTTAAGTAACTTGGTCAAGGTCAATCACAGAATTAACAAGTGACAGAGCTGGGGTACAAGCTCAGTTTGTGATTCCAGAACCCATACACGTGTTACCTCATTCACACTGCCTCTCTGAAAGAAATGAGTATTTTTGTTCATTTCATATCATTCTTTATTAACATATGTCGAAAGGGAAATCCTGTAGAGGACTTCATTTAAAATAAAAACTCCTCAGACTGGCCATGGCTGATCTACTGAAGGAGCAGCCAAGAGAAAAGCTATTGTCAGCTGGGTCTTATGACATGTGCTTTGTCCTACCATGTTAGGACATCAGTGGAGTCTTGGAGTCTCAATACTTTTGATAAAATATGGCATTTCTTATGACTCCTATGCACCATGGAGCAACTAGGTTCTCTCTTATCAGCTGACCCTTTTGATACTCTTTCACCTACGGACCCAGGAACCATTTCATGTTTTATTCCAAGTAAAAGTGACTCCTTTTTCTCCACAGCATTCTCTACCTTTACTGGGCTGTCAGCAAGATGAGAAAAGACCTCGAAAAATCAATCTATGGACCCGAAACAAACATATTCATGAGACTTTTTTTTTTTTAAGTATGCTGTTGAATTCTGGCTAAAACATTTTCTTCCTAATGCCGTGCTTCTGTTGTGTGCTTCTAAACAGCCACTTGATGGACAAGGACAGTAGAATGTGCTCTCTTGAGGATTTGCAGCCAAAAGTATTTTCAAGAATTCATTTTTTTTGGCCCTCCCACATCAAAAATATGGCAACCAAAAGACAAGAAAAACAACCCTTTCACAGAAAGCTGCTGTTCATTTACCTTTAAATATTTAATGAGCTCCCCGGGAACTTCTTTCGAGCCTGACTGAATCAGCTGGCAATGCTGGAAGAATTTGTGCACATGCAGATCCTGAAAACCAGATGGACACAGCCATATGAAATTTGATTCATTACCCACAAAACACAGGCTCTCCACCTCTACCACCCGTCCTCCCACCCAGAATCTTGCAAGCCTGTTTCCCTGGGTCTTCTAATGACCCGACTCAGCATCTACAGCTACCAACACACATGTTCCTCCTTGAGTCCCAGAGGCCTCTCAACCCACACACAAAACAGCAAACCAGGCCCATTCAGCATGCATCTCAGTGCAGCGGGTAGGCCACCATTTACGCCCAACTAGTCCAACATTTGTTTCTTTTTTTCAGTAGTGTCATCTCTGAAGTTGGGTCGCTTCTATATTTTAATGGAACAAGCAGGAAGAGAGGTCTGAACTGACAGGTGAAGAAAAGGGAGTCACCTGGCCCTGTGGTGGCCAGCGTCCAATGTCCTATGTGAAATCTATAGACACTGAATCTTTGGATAGCACAGACTGTCTCAGGAACCAGAATCAAGAAATTCTGGATGAATTGAGAAAGAAGAATTGACATATATACACAATCATGTGTAAAATAGATAGCTAGTGGGAAGCTGCCGCATAGCACAGGGAGCTCAGCTCTGTGCTCTGTGATGACCTAGAGGGATGAGAGTTGGGGTGGGGGGGGGGAGGCATGGAGGGAGGTCCAAGAGGAAGGGGATATGTGTATACATATAGCTGATTCAGGCTTCCCAAGTGGCGCCACTGCTAAATAATCCACCTACAATGCAGAAGATGTGAGAGACTTGGGTTCAATCCCTGGGTTGGGAAGATCCCCTGGAGGAGGGGATGGTAACCCATTCCAGTATTCTTGCCTGGAGAATCCCATGGACAGAGGAGCCTGGTGGGCTACAGCCCAAAGAGTCGCAAAGAGTCGGACACAACTGAAACAACTGAGAATGCATGCAGAGCTGATTCACGTTGTGGTACAGCAGAAACTATCACAACAATGTAAAGAAATTATCCTCCAATTTTAACAAAAGGGATTAAAGAGGAAAAAAATGGAAGTCAGATTTTGACCTGCTTCCTCTAATTATTATTTGTGGGACCTTCGGTAAATCTTTTAACCTGACTGAGCCCCTGTTTCTTTTCCTATAAAAGGATGGAATGTCCAAGGAAACCTGAGAGGGCTGTACCAAGGAGCGTGGACTTCACCTTCTCCATCCATGATTTTTCAAACGGTGCTTGAGGTGTCTCACAGATACTTGATTCTAATTTCAAGGATGCTGAGTCTAAGAGCAAACTGTAGTAGCTAATCCTGATCCACTGACTGCCAACTTCTGTGTTCAGCTCCAGTCTAACCATAAGAAAAACATCAGACTAATTCCAACAGAGGGGCATCCGCAAAGCACCAGTAGTCCTGAAAACTGACAAGGTCACCCAAAACAACGAAACACTCAGAACTTGTCACAGCCAAGAGCCTAAGGGAATGTGACAACTAAAAGTAACATGCCATCCTGGATAGAATCCTGAAACTGAAAAGGGGTACTAATAGGTAAAAACTAAGAAAATCTGAATAAAGGCCAGACTTCAGCTAATGATTATGCCTCAATACTGCTTCTAGAGTTGTAACAAGGGTGTCACACTCATGTTAAATGTTAACAGTAGAGGAAACTTGGTATAGGGCATATGGGAGGTGGCTGCACTATCCTCATAATTTTTCTGTAAATCTGAAACAGCTCAAATATATATATATATATGGTTTAAAAATGGTGATAATAGCCTCCATATTTTTTTCAGAGTTTTGGAAGACTCGAATCAGTCAATGGGAATAAAGGGATTTGGTCATTTGAGAAGAATTTAAAAATTTGAGCTATTATTAAGAATGGTGTTATTACTAATAAGAAAGTGTTTTAGGCCACAACTTCTCTAAGACTGTAGAAATGAATATAATCTATTTTAATCAAGAAAAAACTTAAGTATTAAAATTGACAAAATTCGGGGACTTCCCTCATGGTCCAGTGGTTAAGACTCCTCACTTCCAAAGTAGGAGGCATGGGTTTGATCCCTGGCCTGGGAACTAAGGTCCCACATGCCACATGGTGTGGCAAAAAAATTTGTTTGACAAATTCATGGGATGCAACTTACTTGAGTGTAAATGGTAGACTCTAAGTGGCTTTTGATCTTCAACAAAGGCTTTGCACCATCTACCCACTTAATATCCACATTCGATTGCTGGGAACAGAAAACATACATGTGAGTTTTTGTACCATAGCAAGGGACAGATGAGCAATATAGGCATTTCAACATTTTTCTCAGAAACAAATGTGCTAGCTTCAGACATAGGGTATTATTGGAGAAAATAACCTGCCTTTAGAATAAATGTATCCTAAATCATTTTGAAGTTCCCATCCTTTGCAGGCAGATACTTTTCCTAATGACAATAAAAATGACTATATAAAGGAATTTTTTTATCATGCACAAAATCATTTTGTGCCCAAGAGTCCCATTTTAAGTTACTGGAATCAACTGACATGAGGTTACTTTGTCAAACTACGATAGAAACTTCCCAACACACATTTTCCATACTTATCTTTGTTGTGGACCAGTATCAGCCCTCAAACCACACTCTGAGTAGCCACCAACCACACCAAACCATTCAATATGCCAACAGTATTCTATTGTTTAAACATTTCATCATATACGTAAAACTGAATCACTTTGCTGTACAGCAGAAATTAACATGACACCAAATCAACTATACTTCAATAACATTTTTTAAAAGAAGGGAAAAATAACATTTCATCATGATTTCTTCAACAAATACAGATATTTTCCTACCCTTCTGGATTCTGCGTCATTCAGATTCAAGTAGCCTGGGGGAAGATTGGCAGAAACTGGCAGCTGCTGCTCCAAAGTGATGATTCTACCATCCTTCAGTAAAGGTACCCAGGCAAAGCCAACTGCCAAGACAATAATCAACCATGAGAAATGAAATCGCAGATGCAATTAGCTACACAAATGTCTGGTCACTGGGGAGCAGGGTAGGGCTGGTGATGCTGCCAGGGGTTTGTATGTGAGAGTCTAGGTGTTGGGCATCCAAGTATTGGGGAAAAAAATGAGTTTGGATGGCTTCCTAATCCTAGCCTGGCCACTAACAGGTTATTCACGCTACCTCCTTGACCATAACAATGGGAACAATAACACCCAGTTCTTCTATAGAACAGAGTGATTTAAAGACCAAAGTGAGCTGATATACCAAAACACTTGAAAGCTTTTAAAGTGCATCCATTTCATTATCTTGACATACTAGGGGAGCATTTTGGTAGACTTATTTTTTTCAAGATTCAAATGTCTCTTGTCCACCCTTACAGTCTCATATCTGAGACTATAATCAGACAGCAATCACCATGCTGCAAAATTTCTTCCAGCAACCCTAGGGTAAGTAAAGGACTATGGAAAATGAAGGTCACAAGTCAGGGTTATGTTCTATATTTATACACAGCAGTATTTGGTTGGGCAGTTTTCCTGATTACAGAAGGAAGAGAGGTAGCAAGAGAATACAGCCACAGCACAGTACTTACAACTGGAATCATTGAGAGATTTTCCTCTCCAGTCTCTACATTTCTTAACAGTTCTACCCCAAAGAGCCTCTTGGCTTCTTATTAGAAAACTCATCATGTTCTAAGCTAAAAAAGCCAGAGCCATCTGTGTTGCTCAAGTCAAGCGGTGTCAGTATTTCCATTATAGAGATTACTCTGGACTTCAAGTGTTTATAACTTAGCTGTAAAAAGGCTTGCTCTGAACTGAGTTCTGGCATGAGGGAGGGTGTTGGCTCGAGAGTACTTTTGAAAGCCACTGCTTTCTGATACTTTAAAATTCTTTGTGTGAGTGTGTGGGTGTGTGTGTGCGCACGCACACGTGTGCGTGTGTTTACAGTGTGAACACAGAAGTCAACACAAATCTGGTTAGAATGTTTTCATTCACGTGTTTAATTTGGCAAAGCTTTAATTCTTAAAGAGACTGATACATTGCATTCTCCAAGTTGACTGAACGGCTTTCTCAGACGCCAAAACACGCCTGCAGGGCATCTTCACTAGTACAGCTTCAGAAATGCTTTACAGAGGGCTTTTCTTTTAGAAAAAGCAGAGGAAAGTAACATGAGCAGAAGAACCATTCAAAAGGACTCTGTCAAAGTAGTTAAACTGAAAATTAGACAAATGACAAAAGGTTTCCAGTCCAGAAATCAGGAAAAGGAAAAGATATTTCTTGTTTTTCAGCAATATTTTTTCCTTACATAAAGTTTTATTGACATATAATTCAGATGCCTTACAATTAATCTATTTAAAGTATACAATTCAATGGTTCTTAGTATATTCACAAAGCTCTATATCTATTGCCACTACCTAATTCCAGAAATTTTTCATCACCCCCAAAAGGAACTCCATACCCTTCAGAAGTCACATTCTATTTCCCCTTCTTCAAGTCCCGGACAGCCACTGATCTACTTTCTGTCTCTATGGAATTGCTTGGGCAACATTTTTGCACTGCAAATCAATCAGAGCATGGCCAAGTGTGTCTCTCAGTCAAAACTCATCTAGAATGCTTGGAAGCTATATAAGGTACAATGTCAAGCACACACCATCTGCCTCAAAGGTGTGAAGCCACTTAAAGGATGGACAGTTGGAAGTGATGAGTGCTGGGGAGGAGTTTGGGATTAACAGATATACACTACTCTATATAAAATAGATTTTAAAAACTAGCACCTGCTGTATACAGCACAGGGAACTATGTCCAATACCCTGTAATAACCTATAATGGAAAAGAATCTGAAAAAGAACGGATATGTGTGTATATATACATATGTATGTATAACTGAGTCACTTTGCTGTACACCTGAAACCTTATAAATCAGTAATACTTCAAAAATAACTTCAATATATATATTTTAAAAACTGATGAGTAGCAAGAGAATAATCACCTCATGCTCTACTGAGCATCTTGCCCACTTCTGTCTACGATCTGGATAAGGCAACTGTTGTTTGTTTCTTCAGGAGGTACACTGTCATAGGTTCTCATTATTCTGCTAGATTTCTGCTCAACCTGCAAGGTCACTACCCTAAATGAACTGCAATTTCTATGGGGATCTAGAACATGACCGCACTATCCACAAAGGGACTCTCCTAATATTCAGTACTGCTGCCTGCTGGGCACCACTCAGATGTGTCACTAACACTGCAAACTCAACATCAGTCAAAACCCACCATTCCTAGGCACAACTCTGCTACTCGGCAATACCTTCTTTCCAGTTTTGAAACTTCAGTGCTAACTTTGAATCATCTCTCTAGAGGCCATTCACTTGCCAGGCCCAGTATATTACTCTGCAATTGTCTTTTCCTCCACCCTCACCGCCTGCCCCCCACCCACCTGCCACTTACAGCCCCACTGTGGTCCCCTTCCTCTCCTGAACTCCTGAAATAGCCCCCTAACTGGTGTTTGTTCCTTCCTTCCTTCTTCCTGCTCCACCTCACCTCACATTGCTGCCTGATTGGATTTCCTGCAAAACATCTCCTACTGGTGTTTATAACCCTCCAGTATTTCCTATTGGTAACAGAACAAAATCAAACCCACAACCTGGTATTCAGGGCCTTCCACCACCTGACTCTTCCTTTTCAATCTGGCCTCCTATGCTTCCCTCCCCAGTTCCCTGTGCTCCAGTGCTCCAGTGCTATGGAACTATTTGGGGTTCACTGTCCAGACCCCTCAATACTCTGCCTCTGTACCAGCTATTCCTTCATCCTGGAATCCTCTCCCTTCCTGTCATGTCCTTGTCCTGTCATGTCCATGACTGCATTATCAAACTCTAGCCCACCCTTCAAGGCCTCACCCAAACACCATCTCCTCCTGGAAGCCTTCCCTGACTCCCCAGCCACTTGTCCTTCCACCAGTTGAACTGAACAATATTATGTGATGTCAGAGAATAACTCACTCTTCTCTGAGATCACATAGCACCAATTTTATTGGTAACTACTACTTTCTATCTTGTGTTATAAATGTCTACATAGATCTTGTTTCCCCCACTGGACCATGTGCTCACTGAAGATGAGATCTATGTTCGATGCTCCACTGTCTTCTCCTTACTACCTACTACAGTATCTAGTACATAATAGATAGGCAGACATATTTGCCAAGTGAATGAACAAATTTAAGATGGGTCCAGGCTAATGACACGGAAGCAGCCTGAATGCCCGTCAACAGAGGAATGGATAAAGAAGATGTAGCACATATATACGATGAAATATTACTCAGCCATCAAAAGGAATGAAGTTGTGCCATTTGCAGAGACATGGACAGACCTAGAGTGAACTAAGTCAAAAAGAGAAAAACAAATATCACATATTAACGCATACGTGTGGAATCTAGAAAAATGGTATAGAGGAATCTATTTGCAAAGCAGAAATAGAGACACAGATGTACAGAACAAACAAATGGACACCAAGGGTGGGAGGGGGTGGTGGGAAGAATTGGAAGATTGGGATTGACATATATATACTACCTTATATAAAATGGATTAACTAATGAAAATAGACTATATAGCACAGGAATCTCTATTCAATGCTCTGTGATGACAAAGAGGGGATATATGTATACATATAGCTGATTCACTTTGCTATACAATAGAAACTAGTGTAACATTGTAAAGCAACTAAACTCCACTAAAAATGTTTAAAAAAGAAAGAAAGAAAAAGATTGGCACAGGCTAACTTGGATTTGAATCCCAAAGCATGCTTACACTGACATAGTGGATATGGCATGGGCCATGTCCATAGGACCTGTGATATTCTCCCAAGGATGCTTCCCATTGCTCTATCTAAAGCCTTGAGGAATGAGACCACAACTGGGGCTTCACTATCAATGCTTATTCAAGTTTGTTAAATCTATCCTCTTCTCACTAGAATTCCAATCTCCCATGGGTTCAAAAATGCCCATGGCTCTGGGCTCACTTCCCTCTTCTCAATGAGTAGAGCTGGAAGATTCTGCTTGCTGGGCCATTCCACACAAAAGAAATAACAAAAATATAGCATCACAATATGGGTTTCTTTCTGAGAAGAGCAATATTACTTTATGTTGCCTACAGTAATCTAAGCACACTGGCAAGCATTTGGACATGACGTTGAGTAGAAATGATGATAAAATGAACATGTAATTCATATTTTAGCAAGGAAATTTTAACTCAGAAATGCACTTTTTGGTAAGGGGAAGTGGTCTGTAGCTCGATGAAAGAGGTTATATCCTAAGACAACTCCATTTCAAATAGCTCTAGAGAGAGAGATTTAAAGAATGCATGGATATATGTATACCTATAGCTGATTTACATTGTTGTACAGCAGAAATTGACACAACATTGTAAAGCAATTATACTCTAAAATTTTTTTTAATTTTAAAAGATACACACTTATAGACAGATTAGATAGACATAGATGTGAATATAGATAGATACGTAGATAGATATAAAGGATTATAAACAAGGACTTCTGGACAGCACAGGCCATTCTATTCAACACTCTGTCTTAAGTCATATGGGAAAAAAATCCAAAAAAGAATAGATGCATATACATGTACAAGTGAATCAAGTGGCTGTACACCTCAAACACAACATTGTAAATCAACTATTTTCCAATAAAGAACACACGTACCTGGAGTTTCAACTGTGTCCTGCTTTTTGGTTGTTCCCTTTGTGTTAATTTCGCAACTTACGTGATAAAAAGTGAAAAGTAAATGATGTTTTTGATGCAGGTGAATGGGAAGCTCAATTTTTATCTGAAATGAAAGCAAAATTATACAGAGCATTTTGTTTTCATCGTCAAGTGGGACTGTCAGACCTTTAGCTCTGTTTCATCATACTTTTCCAATGACATAATTTTCTAAATCACAGGTCAAGGGGTCAAATAATAGATATCATTTAAATACATTCCAAATGCCTTTCTGGTCAATTTCAGTTTGACAATAATATTCTCTAGGGTTGTGAGAGCTGATTTATTACTCTTCCTGGAGAGTCCAGTGGATTCTCCTGGATTCAACTTTGCAGCCGGATTTTCTGAAACACTGGATCAAAACCACATCCTTAAAGCCCAGAGATACTATGTAATTCAATCTGAGTCAGTGAATCCAATCCATCTACAATGTGCGCTGAATTTGAAAACCTGCCTTTTTTTTTTTTCAAAATCATTGCCCTCCTCTGCATGAAAAAAAAAAAATTTAAGCCTTTATGAATAAGTGAGCAAAAAGTCACTGAGATATTATGGAATCCACAAATCACAGTTGTATAAATTTCTTTAGAGGAAAAACATAGCTTTACTCTTGAATAAATAAAAAGCATCATCATGACACATGAATTTCATGCAAAAAATTAATACTTTAAAACAAGCACCTCAAGTAATTTGCCAATCAGAACCCAAGAGAATGTTTGTAATGTCTCCTGGGAAGGATGTGGGAGACAGATCACAGATTTAATTGATTTAACACACATGCGTGGACCTGCCCAGGAACCCATGCAAACATACACGCTCACACTCACTTTCCTGGTTAACACATAAAGAATGTTTGAAAAGTCCGTTTCTGGCTTCCTAACATGGATTACTTACTACATGAACAAGCTTTCTCTAGTGACTGGCACTGGTTATAGAGAGGAATATATTAAACAGCTTGGTGATGGGACATCTGGCCTAATTATCATTCACACAAGACATGGCTTTGGTGTGATAACTAATTTCTGTTGTAGGTATATTTCACCACAGAATATGCCGATTCACAGCATCCAGACCATCTGGGTATCTAATGCTCTGCTGCACATAAATATGGACACATTCCCTCCCTGGGTGGCAAAAACACATTCCCTGCAAAGGTTGGGGTACTGGACTAAGCAGGAATGAGCGAGTCCCAGGCTGGGGTTTCAGGCCTCCATACTATAGCAGCTGGGCCTGGGGAACCGGGGACAGCAGGGTGGGGGGATGGTTTCTGACCAAGCCAGGGATGGACACGTGGAGCCTGAGAAGCAGAAACAGCAGAGCTCCTGGCCTGGGATGCACACCCAGGTTCCATGGAGACACGCGGCTATCAAAGGCAGCCTGCAGATTTGGATAAGCTGGCTGTGCACAGGTTTTGACAGAGACACTCAGAGAGACACTGGGAAGGACACAGACATGCAGAGACAGAGAAGTGGGAAGAAAGAGAGCCAGGGACAGAATCAGGCAACCTGACTGAGGACAGGCGCTCAGAGGCCGGGGAGGATGGCCTCTGTCTACACTGCACTGAGGCATTCGGTACAGCCGATGGGATTCTGGGGACCCAGCCACACCGCTGTGTCTCTCAGAGCATTTCACTTACAGACAGGCTGCACCCTCCCATGCAGAACCACAGGAGGTAAGAGCTAGGAAGGCCTTCAGAAAACCCCTTCCAAATGTCTTATTTTAAACTCTGGAAATTGGAGATTCAGGGAGGGGAAGTGACTTGCTCAAGGTCACAGAGCCAGCTGAGGTCCAAGTGTGGGCCAGAAGTCCCGTTCCAGTCTGGTGTCTGTTTCCTTCGTTATCTCACATCAGAGCCCCTTCCATTCGTGGGCCCAGCCTCCACTGTCACCAAAGGGCACCAGGCAGGCAGTGGCCCTTCTTTCTGATGTGACATTTTCTATTTTCATGGGACTAACCATTCAGGGATTGAAGGTGCAGATGCAAAACTGGAAATAATTCAAACAGAAAAGAAACAACCACCGCAGCGTTTTCTCAATGAGAAAATAATGTATTTTACCTCATCATAGAACTCTGGATTTTGGTTGTGATGCGAGACAACAGCATAAGCGTTTGTGGTAAAGACAGACCCTGCAGGTTTTCCATAGATACACTGCAAAAGAAGGAAACAGAGTCACCACTCTCCATGCTGTTCTTTAAAGAGGATGCTAGGGAACCGCATACAGTTACAGGCATCTGTGAGCACAGGGTCATGGCCAAGCCCACCCGGCTCTCACCATGAGCCTGTAAATTCCAAATCATTTCCAGTCACTCCAGACACCCCCCGACATCGCCTAACTTGGCTCCATGGATGCTGAATTTCCTGCCACCAAAGAAATATAATTTCAACTTAGCTGACAGGAAGTGGCTGAACACTTCTAATCATTTGGAAGGGAAACACTCTCCAGCCAGGCCTGGCAAGCTTACTTCTCTCATGCTATTTGCACTTCTTAATATGAGAAGCTCCTCCTCGGTCGGTCAGCAACATGTGCTGAATGGTCATTGTGCCTGGGCCAGGTAAGGAGTTTTAACAGAACCAACAGCAGATCCATCCCTAGCCTCGAGGAATTAGAAAATGAATGGCCATTAGGCCACAGACGGGCTTACACTTTATGAGCCACACTTTCAGAGTCACCAGCTTGCTGCTACACCAATAAAATGAATGGAAGGCTTTCTAGGGTTCTGTGGAAAGATCCGATTTCATTTCTAGTGTGAGTTTTTCACTTCCATAGGCTTAATACGTTCAAGGATGAATATGGGGTTGACGAGCCAGGCTCCTAATGGACTCACTCAGGTACTTCAGAGCCAGCCTCCAGGACAGCTAAGAAATGAAACTGACACTCGCCTGCTCTCCAGAAATATGGTTAGGAAGGCAATTTGCAGGAACTGTAGAGAGGTAACTGTAGAGAGTCTTTGAGTATACAAAAGGATAGTGCACGGGGATGAAGAAAAAACTATTCTTAGCTCCACTGAAGGAAGAATCAGAGAACCTACACCTCATTTGAGCCAGCTAATCCTTAATTTGACTTAGGTTTCTCTGTGAAAAAAAATCTCAAAGAGCTATTAAACATTCAATGACTTAATCGGGGACATTCCAGCCTCTTTTCCTAGGTGGTTTAAGTGGAAGACTTGCCATCCATCTGTCTGATTTAGGCTCAAGCTAGAGACGTGGGGAGTCAGATAAACACTTTGTGATGGCTAGATGTTCAGACTTCTCTCTCAGATCTCTGATTCCTGGACTAAAGAGCCAAAAGTAAAAGGTGGCTATAAAGAGTGAAACTGTAAGGGTACCGTGACAAGTATTTTAAGGATCGCAATATCAGATACTGAGATGCTTCTCCTAGATCACTCATTCAAGTTTGGAGGCACCATTTGGCCAGCCACAGACTCGAAGTCACATCTCAGATCAAAGCAGTCACGCTGTGCTACTGTCAGCTTGAAGCCCGTTCAGGTTTCAAGGAGAAAGGAGTTTAAACTCCCCTGATGGTACCACTATAAGCTGTCAGGAGAAAATGACCTTGTGATTGGGCACTGAAGCAAGGCAAAATCCAAGAGGAGCAAAGGCAAAAATTCTGGCATATGCAGCTTACCTTTTTTAAAGCTATATATACGCTCCCAACACATTGTGTTATTTCTTAATATTTAACTCAATCTTACAGGTAATGTTTAAGAGTAGAAAAGGCAATATTACATTTGTCACTTTACTACATTTTCTTTGACATTTAAGCACATGAAACTTAGCATATGAAACTACCCAGTACCAAAATGTCTGTCTCTATGAAAAATGCATGCTTATCAATATCACAAACAAACCTTTAGGGCGCTAGCATCACTTTCATCCGAATCCCGGAATTCCACACAGACCGCAATGTTCCTTGCCTAAAAACAATTCATCATTCAAAATGAGTCACAAAACGAGAAGATTATAAACAAGTGTAACACCCCAAAATGTACAGTTTATCCTGTTTACCTTGGCAAATGTTTTCTGGCTATCGTATTTTAATTGCAAGGGATATACATATAGATGGTTTTTGTAAATGGTAAATGGGTAACAATATTTTGTCATTTCTGGAACAAACTCTTCAACTTCCACAGTAATATTTTGACAATTCTTTTCAAAGGGCTTCAGAGGCACATATGAAGAAGTAATACAATCTACAGCAGAAAAAAAACAGGCAAAGATGCAACAATTGTTAACACATTCCTGCATTTATAAAAAAAAAAAATATACCTGGATTGTGTTCTCTAAGAGTGGTTTAACAAACAGAATTCTTAGTGATTGACAAAAACGCATACAGCCACTTCAAGAACCCAGAAGAACAAGTAGGAGTAAGTAGCCTGATGCTGATTTTAGTGAAACCCTTCAAACCAGATGCAGATTGCTATTTCATTCTCAACGTACAGTGATTTTCCAAATATAACACATCATAATTTTGACAAATTTAAACTCTGCGAAGAAATCCATTACATTTTTTCTCCTGCAACTGCAATTTAGCTTTTCACTGCAATTTTTTATTGGTATCAGGGAAGTAACAGTAAATTTATGCCAATTAGCTCATGGCTAGTCCCTCTTAAAAAGTTAACTTGGTACAGGTGCAAATTTTCACTTAAGGAATAAAGGCAGCCTTCTAAAACTACAGATCTTATGATGTGTTACCAATAATAAATTCAATCCTCCCGAATGTGGAAAACACAAAGCCTTAGAGAAGTATAGCAGCACATGTTACTGAGGTAGCCACTTGTAATAAAGGTTATTCATACACTTAAAGGGGCTCTAAGACTGCTGGTCCTTGCTGAAGAGTGATACTGATGGAGAAGAAATATGCAGGAGAGTCAGATCTGAGGACATAATATTTTTCACTGGGTTTGGTTTTCTATGATAGCGATACTTACAATAGAATATCTGTAGGAACAGAGTAAAGATCCACAGATAAAAGTGATCATTTCACTACCCAGTGTTAACTACTGCTAATATTTTGGCATATTTTCTTGTAGTCTTCTTCCTAGATATGTCTCATCTAACAAACACAAAAATCTCACTGTATAGAGAACTTTATCCTAGTTGTTGGTATTTTATCTGATATCTTATTTCATGAACTCTTTGTAAACAGCATTTTGCAGAGCTGCATAAAAATTTCATGGTACCAGGATCCCATAACTGAACTGAACCACACATGAACTAAACCATGACTGAACCACACTGACAATGTCATACTCTTTGGTTGCTTTCAATCCCCTCTGGAATACAGACAACACTGCAAAAAATATCTTTATGCATAAACTCCTGTCTACACTTCAAGTTATTTCTTTAGGAAAAAGTAATCCATTGAACTCTTAGATGTTTTAACATGTCAATTGCCACTCTCCTACTTACAATCCTTTCATGACTTCTCATTGTACTTGGGATGAAATTCAGTTTTTTAAGGAGTTACCATGGTTTTCACACTGCTCTGCATGATGTGATTCTTCCTACTTCTCCTACTTTATTTCCGATCTCCCGTGTTCGCATCACACACTAGACTAGAGCCTCATTGGTTCCGTTTGCGTCCATACAAACCAAGCTAGCTGCACCTCAAGATCTTTACATGTGACAACCTCAGAGTAGAATGTACCGTCCCAACCATCTCATGCTGGCTGGGCCACATGGTGAGCCTTCCTTAGCCACCTTTTTTGAAAGTAGCCCACCCAATCAGAGACAGAAATTATTCATTTGCTTTCTTGTTTAAATGTCTGTCACTCCTTCTAGACTATAATCTCCATACTTTCAAAGCACCTAGTAAGTATTCAATAGCTTACTCACTAAATGTTTATTTGATGAGTAAATGGATAGATAGAATGTCAGAATTAGAATGCCTTAGTTACAGACATTCATGGATGTCTCTTGCCAAACTGTACTCCTACTTGAGATAGGTGACGGTGCCTGGCCAAAACTAAGCCGGCATTAGACAGTTACAGTTCATTTTTTGCAAATTTGATAGATGAACAAAAACACAACAATGCTGAAATATTTACATTTGTGTTACTGGCATAATTACCGAGACTGGATGTTTTCCAATTATTTACCAGTCATTTTATTTCCTGCAAATTGTCTTTTCTGTCTTCTGTCCATTTTTCTCCTAGGATCATAGATTCTTGTCTTTAGACAAAAGAAATTCTCCTTTTGGATCCCGTCACTGATGAAATTCAGCCAAGGCAAAAGGAGCAGAAACTGACTGGAACACACTCACATCATATATTATACATGAAACAGCATCTGATAAAAATCAACTTAATTTACTTCCTAATCTCTAACTATTCACCATGTGTCCTGGCTTGAATAGTGTCCCACCAAAATTCATGTCCACTGGAAACTCAGAATGTGACCTTATTTGGAAATAGGGCCTTGGCAGATGTAATTAGTTAAGATGAGATCATAATGGATTAAGGTGGGCCTTAAATCCAATGACTGGTGCTCTTAGTAGAAGACCATATGAGGACAGAGGCAGAGACCAGAATGATACACCTATAAGCCGAAGGATGCCCAGGCTAGCCAACAGCCACTAGAAGCTAGGAAGAAGAGATTCTTCCTCAGAGCCCTGTGAGGGAGCGTGGCCATGCTGACACCTTGATTTTGACTTCCAGCCTCTAGAACCACAAGAGAGTAAATTTGTTGTTTTAAGCCACCCAGTCTGTAATACTTTCTTACAGCAGCCCTAGGAAACAAATACACCATGTAAATCTCAAGAAAAATGTTAGGAAGATAAAACACCTGAGCTTCAGGGACTTCCCTAGTGGTAGTTCAGTGCTTTCAACGCAGGGGGCCCAGGTTTGATCACTAGTCAGGGAACTAGATCCCACATGCCACAACTAAGAGGTCATGTGCTGCAACTAAGACCTGGCACAGTGAAAAAAATAAACATTAAAAAAATAAAAACCCTGAGATTCAAACATAGCCTTTTAGGTTTATTTGCAACATGTAAGTTCTTACTTGAAAAATCCACAGGAACACATTCTACTGTGATGTTTAGCTGCCCAGGAATAATCTGCAATTTGGTCTTCTCTGGCCTAGATGTAAAATAAGAATATTTTATATTCAAAAAATATGATTACTAAGTGTACTGGTTACCATTTATTCAAACTTCCAAATGCTTCCAAATCCAAATGCTCCAACATTTGATTTTTCCCACATATGACTCACATTCATCATTCAAAGAAATTATAATTCATCTATGCTATTGATTTACTGCAGTAACTCTAAAACACTTACTTCTTGTATTCTGAGAGCAACTTGAGAATGTCTTCATTGGAAAGCTTGCTACTATCTTGTTTATACAAAGGAGAAAATCTCCCATCCAGGTCCAGAGAGCCTTGAATATCTTTGAAAATGGGCCTAAAAGAGCAACAGAGGGTTTTTTTTAACTCGAAAGTATGGCTAAATTAAGATCAAATAGTGGTGATGGGAACATAAAATGGTGAAACTCTTTTGGAAAATAACTTGGCAGTTTCTCATGAAGTTAAGCATACACCTACCCTCTGATCCTGTGATTCAACTCCTAGGCATATTTCCACATGATACTTGAATGCTCACAGCAGATTTATTTGTTATAACCCCAAACTGGCAATCACCCAGATATTCATCAACAAATGAATGGATAAACAAATCATGGTATATTCTTACAATGGAATGTAAGAACTGACGAACAACTCATGAACAACTCAATGAACAACTGATACAACATTATGGATAAAATACAAAAACAGACTGAGAACAAGAAACCATAGACAAGGTTACATACTGCATGATTCCATTGATGTGAAGTCCAGAATAGGTAAAAGTCATCTAAGGTCAGTGGTTGCCTGGGTGGGAGTGGATGGCTGATTGGACAGGGATGTGAGGAACTCTCTGGAGTGATAGAAATGTTCTAGATCTTGGTTGGGGTGGTAGTTATATGACTATATACATCTGTGAAAATTTATCAACCTGGACATATAAATGTGCATTTTAATCAAAGATAAATTATCTCTCAGTGAAGTTGATAAAAATTGAATTAGATCTTTAAGATCAACTTACATAGACTTTATAATATATCTATAAAATTTCTAATATGAATTGGAATTATTCCCTCCTCCTTCTCTTCTTTCATTTTCCGAGTAGCTGTTTTACTGCCAGAACAGGAAGTAATATACAAGCACCCAACACACCGGAAGCAACTATGGCCAAAAGCACAATCTCCCCTGGCAAAGCCTCTGAAAAATGTGGTTAAAGGCACTAACTATCATTCCTACTTCTAAGCATACCTCCTTTTATTTTCAGTAAACAGGGGTTTATCACACAGCTTTTAAATATCCCAGCCAAGCCTTTAGAGTCAGTTCCTGTTGCTGCTAACAACCAAAATAATTTAAGAAGAAAAAAAAACAGCATAATTCCACATCAGAACTGGGGATTAAAGCTTCTAACTTTGAAGGTTTTTACAATTTACTTTTCTACAAGCACATTAGCATCAAGCAGTTACTGATGTGGCCTAAAAAGGGGTGGAGAGCATGTGCCATGGCTGTCTATTGTGGGCTCTGAATTCAGGTGCTGTTAGTTCTGAGACCTGCTTACACACATGCCATGCGAACTTAGGCAAGAATTTTTTTTTTTTTTTCATTTCTGTGACTCAAATTCCTCATCTCCAAGATGGGGGAGAATAGTACCTACCTCTAAAAGAAATATACATTAAGCACATAGACCTCTGCCTTGTACGTGCATGTGTGTTAAGTCTCTTCAGTCATGTCTGACTCTTTGAGACCCTGTGGACTGCAGCCCACTAGGCTCCTCTGTCCATGAGATTCTCCAAGCAAGAAAAATGGAATGGGTTGCCATTTCCTCCTCCAGGCGATCTTCCCGACCCGGGGATTGAACCTGTGTCTCTTATGACTCCTGCATTGGCACGTAGGTTCTTTACCACTAGCGCCACCTGGGAAGCCCACCTTGTACAGTTAGCACTTCATTACCATAAATATTGGGCTGGCCAAAAAGTTCGTTCTGGTTTTTAAAACCTGAACGAACTTTCTGACCAATAGTAACAGTAGTAGCCACTGGAGCATCACTAAGTATGTTTCAGCTTCTGGAACAGCTAAGGAACACCTTCCACTACTCTTTGCCCTTGACCTATCCTTGGCTAGCATTTCTTACTAGTTGGCAAAATAAGGACAAGGTGCCTTTTCATCTACCAACATATAACACATTTTGAGACGCTCTCCCAAAATGAAATGATTATAGTGATAAAACAGTTACTGAACTTAAATCTCCTACCCTTATGGTACTCCCCAACACCCACTGAACAAAACTCATTGAATTATTCAGAACATAGTGCCCTTTCCCCAGAAGTTCCAGTGAGCTGTACAGGCTGTACCATAAACAAGTCAGTGAACTTGTACTTCAAAGGGCGTATAAGCGAGGAATACAGTTTCAGTCATCCCTGTAGGTAGACTGGCAAGATTCAGACAAAAATCATGTAAACCACCATCAGATACGTGGTATAATTAACACACTTCCCAATATACTACCCCGAAGAAGTTGCCAAATTTATCATCAGAAAGCAAGAAAATCTACTAAGTAATTACACACTTGCACTGAGCAACTACATTTTTTGCCTTCTAGTTTTTAGTATGTTTTTCAGAATTACTCTATGATGGCTTTTCAAAGCATAAACCCAGCCAACTCTAAAATAGTGGGCACATTGTACACAATTCACTGCAATTTCTGGTTTTCTGGAAAAAAAATTCCATCACTTTAGCAAATAAGCTCTGCTTTAAAAGGCAATAAAATTAAGTGGTGTCAGTCAGATCAGTAACCCAAGCCAAAGAAAATTTCCCTGAAGCAAGACATTTGAAAAAATGAAAGGGTCTTTGAGGCACAGCAAATTCTAAATGAAAAAATTTTTACATCCTGCTATAGACTGAATGTTTGTGTCACTCCGCTGCCCCTACACCCCCAAATTCATATGTTGAGATCTAATCCCCAAGGTGATGGTATTTGTATGGCCTTTGAGAGGTGATTCAGTCATGAGGATGTAGCCCTTATGAATAGGATTAGTGTCCTTATAAGAGGCCAGAGAGATAGCCTGCCCTCATTTCACTATGTGAGACTACAAGGAGAAACTGGCTAACACCTGGAAAAGAGTTGTCTAACACCTAGAAAAGAGTTCTCACCAGAACCCAACCATGCACTCTGATCTAACCTCAGAAATGGTCAGAAATGAACGTCTGTTGTTTAAGCCACCCAGTCTAACCTGTTATGGCAGCCTGAATGGACTGAGACACATCCCAAGTGTCCCAATATATAACTGGTTTGTCAGAAACAGACTTCTGAATGCTGCTGGCAAGGACAATAGCCCTCAACTTCACATGGGAGCATGAATAGATGGGTCAGAAATATATTTGTACAAACCTGGCAGCCCAAGCAAAGGGCATTCTGTATTGTCCAAGGCGGCTACACACTTGCTTAGCTGTCCTGTGTACCTTCTGGGCCGTCTAAGGTTAGAAATAAAAAGATAGGCTC
Source organism: Cervus elaphus (assembly GCF_910594005.1). Lineage (NCBI taxonomy): Eukaryota > Metazoa > Chordata > Mammalia > Artiodactyla > Cervidae > Cervus > Cervus elaphus. Next base: position 41,558,913 of record NC_057848.1, on the reverse strand, counting down.
AGATTTGTCCAAACTATCAGAGACTCACCCAGAAAAAATAATTTCCCCAACTTACTGATATAAAACATCAAAAACTAGGAAAACAAGATACAGAAATAGTTATAAATGAAACACAACACACATCAGCCACCCACTTTTCAAGATAAAAGTATTTCCTAAGGTTATGGATTTTCTCATCAACAGAGCCCTCATCAAGATATCAGAAGACAAACAAAATAGATGTAGGGCATGGTTTGTACTGAAGACTGTTACTGGGAAAAAATTAAGCAGTTTTAATGTCTATTTCCTTTCACACATGAGCAGGCATATACTTATCATTCTTGGGTGAAGTTGGTTCTGGGTACTGTTGAACTTGTTACTCCCAAGATAAAAGCCAAATGACCAAGAATCAATGCAATTAGTTTAGCGTGGGCAGGAGCTGCTGTTTGCACAGATACTGGGAGATGACAAAGGAGATAAACTGCCTATAGAGTCTAAACAGGCTATGAAATGCTGCCTCTATGCTATCCCTAGGAATACAGAATGCTGAAGGCTTTTATCTATATTGTTGAGACTTTTCCCCCCACAAATTAGTCATATGTCTCCTCAGCATCTCCTACTTAATAAACACTATTTGGATCCACAACTAAAGGCTACATACAACAGACTGACTCATAAATACTCAGAAGCTGGATTGCCGCTAATGAACTATGCCATGAATGCTTTCCGTCTTTGGGCCTGACTTTTCCTCATTTATAAAATGAGAGAGGATTAGATCAATAATTTCCAAAAGTTCAGAATTCATGATCCAGAAATTTGGAGAACTATCTGGGTCGCCAACTTTTAAGGTTGCCATTTAAATATGTGTGCTGTGCTTACTCACTCAGTCGTGTCTGATTCTTTGTGACCCTGTGGACTGTAGCCCACCAGGCTCCTCTGTCCATAGGGATTCTCCAGGCAAGAATACTGGAGTGGGTTGCCATGTCCTCCTCTAGGCAATCTTCCCACAATCCCTGTCACTTCACACACCAACATTATAGGAAAGACAGACAGGTGTGATGTTTAAAAAGTAGGAAGGGCAAAAATCTCAGAATAAACTCCTTCCAATTGAATACCCTGAAGCTTCATGAATGGCTTACTATCTTGTCTTTCTTTTCTCATTTCATCAGAGACAGGAGTAAATTTGAGTACAGTCTGGCATTTGGAAACTGCAGGACTTGAGTCATTTTAACCCTCGTTGCTCTGACATCTTTGGCTATATGCAGGGCTGGGAATAAAGAAAGAGTAGCTATTTCCAAGGATACAGTGTCAGTGAATAGATATTGCCTAAGAGCCTTTAGCTCTGATTTTAATAAACAAGCAAAAATCAGATTGCCATGTGAAAAGGGGAAAAAAGTCATTTTCAAGCTTAAACATGCATTCTCACAGAGCACACAATATTTTCAGCATATATTGCATGCTGAAAGAATGTTGGGTTTTTTGTTGTTGTTATTGTCTTTCTTTTTAGAGGCATCATTGACAGTATCATTTAAAGTATCAATAAAAAGCAAATTTTGCATTTGGCTGAAATGCTCACAAATGATCTTTATAAATACCTTTGCCGGGTCGGAATTTTTGATGTAGGGTTCCGCGCAGTGTGTGATGTTTCCTTGGAGAACCTTTTCAATTCTCGCAACCAGGAAAATTTCAGGATGTGGATTTGTCACTGAGAAAATTCCCTGAAAAAAAATTCCTTCTGTTAGATTTTTCCTTAATGTAATTTCATGCATACAGTTGCTTGGTTAGTGATTCCTAGTGGTGTGTTTAGCACAGAATATTGATATTCAACATAGGATCATGTCCAGAGCCCTGGTAAGAGATAGCGTTTCCATTCATACAGTTTTCAAAGGTCCTGATTGATGTTCCTTTCAATATAGATTTTCAATTTTGTCACCAGTTTCACATCTATTAGTCCCCAAAGTGTAGGTTTCACCCTGACTGCTTAGCCTCTTGTGTTTGGCGGTGTATGCAAGGTGCATCCATACGCCTAATCAATACAATGTGTATTGTTTGGCTTAAAGTAGCACAGGCTAAAATAGCATGCATTTCTGAAGTGGGACAGGACATGCATTTTTAAAGGTAGCTGCCTGTAACTCCAAGGCAATTCACTCACCCTTAACTACTACTAAAGGTAGCTAAGAAGGATGAAAATACTTTACTGTTCTACACAGAATAAAAACTAAATCACCCTATAGAAAACACTCCTTTGCTGCAGGGGAAGAGCTCTGGTGCTCTCAAGGTAAAGGTAGAGGACAAACAATCCAAAAACTACTTTTGTTCCAAAACACTTTGTTTCAGGGACTAATGTAGATGCTACCAAGTTCCATGTGGAACAACTATACCATCTCGTGTCCAGGTCAGCTCTTTCCAAATATAATATATTCCAAATAGTCTGTTAGGTGGTGATGTCTGTTGCTTAAAGGAGCATCACACAAGTGAATTCGAATGGAAAAACCCATCATTGGGACTCTACCAAGTTTTATTTTGTCTGCTTGGTATATTACCAACTGTGTTAAGATAGCGTGTTCCAGTTTTCAAAGCATTTCAGACCCATGAGCTCATCTGTTGCAGATAGAACTCTCTGAGGTAGACAGGAAAGAAGAGAAAACTCAGTGGAGGACACTAAGTAATCCCCCCAAATCCAAATGGCGTTTAAGGGTCCTGGATTATGTCTGATTCACCTTCAGATTCCCAAGCAGCAAGGAAGGAAGAAAGTGATTAAAAGCTGTTCGAGGAGTCATATTTCCTGGGTTCAAATTCTGGCCCCACTATTTATGGGTTTAGATAAAGTCACATCCTCTCTATAGCCCAGATTTCCCATCTATGAAATGGGCTATGACAAGAGGAATAGCTATTTTGTAATCTTCTTGAGTGGATTCAGTGAAGTAATGCACATTAGGTAAGTGGTTACCAGAGTAACCAACATCTCAAGGTCACAGAACCTGATTTGTGGTTCTGCCAGCAGCCTGCTGCCCGGGCTATGAGATGCAGCTGGCAGAGTGCTGGAGGAACCCACAGAAAGTATGCTGAACCGTGCACCTTGAGCACAATCTCAGGCTTTGGATGGTCACATAACTGTGCTAGATGGCTTTTGTGCACCGTCTCCCTTAGTCTTTGGGAAGATGCCCTGGAGAAGGGAATGGCAAGTCACTCCAGTATTCTTGCCTGGGGAAATTCCATGGACAGAGGAGCCTGGCAAGCTACAGTCCATGGGGTCACAAAGAATTTGACATGATTGAGCCACTAACATTTTTCACTTTTTTTCTTGTCTTCATAAAAACCCTCAAACACAGGCACTACGATACACACTTCTTACAGATTAAGAAACTGAGGCTTAGGGAGGTTCGTGCAGTGAGTAAGTGGGTGACGATTGCAGTCAGGGCTTTCAGACAACACAGCCCAGGCTACAGAGCCACTCAGCCTATCAACACAGGCTCCCATTGTCTCACCTGATAAAGCTGGATAAGAGCAACGCTGCTGACTGCCACAACTAACATTCACTGAGCACCCTCCGTGCCCAGGACTCCAGCCATTTCCCTACACTGATGCCAGAAATGAACATGGTTGTGTCAAAGGATTTGACAATTTGATCAGAGGAAGCTGCTTTGACTGTGTGATCCCCGTGACGACTGCTCACACCAGCAGCCCCACTGTACTGAGCAAGCTCAGCAGGCTGGCACAGGGCCGAGTGCTTTCTGGGATGGGGCACCTTAGACGCATGAGAATGCTGAAGCATAGAGATGCCCATTGCTCAACTAACCAGGATTCCGAGGTAGGGGGACACTCTCTGAGGCAGCTCTGCCTTTTGCCCCTTAGCTTCCAGCTCTTCCCCACGCCCCAGAACACAGGGGGTGGGTAGCTAGAGAACACCCTGGAATCCCAGGTGGGCTGGGAGTCTGGATCTTCAGGACAAGGCCCTCCTTTCCCACCACGGGGGCATGGCTCTGCCTGCCTCTCTTCAGGGTGACTGTCACCCACATCACTGACCCCTCCCTCTAAGGAACGGGCCGGGTGTCCCCACTCCAGTTCCCAGGGCTTAGCCCCCAGGACGTGGCAGGCCATGTGGTAGCAGCGCCCTTTTTCACTAGCTCCACACCTGCTGCCCCCCAGTGGGGAGCACACAAACAGACTCCTAAGAGTCAGCACCTCGCCCACAACCCCACCCTAGGTCATCTTGAGGGACCCGGGGCACCGAGCTCTGTCCAGGCACTTGGGAAGGAACTGTCAGGCAGCTGAGAGTGAAGTGACTGGTCACAGTAGCTGGTTGGTGTTAGGAAGGCAAAACTACTCAATGGACTCAGCTTCTTCCTTTTCCTGTGGTTACCTGTTGCTCCTCAGGAAGCCACTACAGAGAAAGACTCTCCAAGGAGCAGATGGGGAGAGCTAGAAGAGCCCCCAAGCGCCACCATCCACCAAGCCCTGGGAGTGGGTGGCCTCTTCCTATAGATCCTGCTGCCGCTTGAACAGCCTTGCTGTAGGGGATGGGGTCTTCACACTTCCCACGAGTGCCAGGGAAGTGCCATGTCCCTCTCTAGGGTGACAGGGAAGCTGCACTCTGGGGCCTGCTAGAGCTAGATTCAGGTCCTGTTCCTCACGACAGTAGCTCTGGGACCCTGAAGGAGCCACCTCATTGCTCTGTGCCTCAGTTTCCTCATCTGTAAAACAGGGATAGGAATAGCACCTATCTACTTTACTAGGGTGTGGTAAGAATTAAATGACTTCATACAAGGACTTCCCTGGTGGTCCAGTGGCTAAGACCCCACACTCCCAATGCAGGGAGCCCAGGTTCAACTGCCACAACTAAAGATCCCACATCCCACATGCTAAGACCTGGCACAGCTAAATAAATAAATATTAAGAGAAAATAAATGACTTCATATGGATGAAATACCTAGAGGAACACTGAAAAAAAAATATTGCTGGAAAAAAAATATCACTGAGCTCAGATTGCTGTTCAGATCTGCTAATACTCTCTCTCCCTATACAGTACTGCATTCTAGTCCCAAACGGAAGAAGTTGAAGAAAAAGACTTCTTCAAAAGGAAATGTTCAACTATTTGAAGTAAATGACCACTTCCTGATATCTTTACTGGATCTGGGAAAAGAGTGCAAAATGATCAAGCCATGTGAGGCCACTTCCATTCGTTCTTACCTCTGCACATCTCATCTACTACTTTGAAGCCTCCCTCAGGTCCCACAACTTCTGTGCCGTCTTCTAAGTCAACTCTCAACCCCTGAAGCCTCCTCACATTCCAAACCCCTCCACTCCCATTGTGTTATATACATCAGTTCAGTTCAGTTCAGTCGCTCAGTCATGTCTAGCCCTCTGCAACCTCATGGACTGCAGCACGCTGGCCTCCCCGTCCATCACCAACTCTCGAAGTTTACTCAAACTTATGTCCATTGAGTCAGTGTTGCCATCCAACCATCTCATCCTCTGTCATCCCCTTCTCCTCCTGCCCTCAATCTTTCCCAGCATCAGGCTCTTTTCAAATGAGTCAGTTCTTCACATCAGGTGGCCAAAGTATTGGAGTTTCAGTTTCAATATCAGTCCTTCCAATGAATACTCGGGACTGATTTCCTTTAAGATGGACTGGTTGGATCTCCTTGAAGTCCAAGGGACTCTCAAGCGTCTTCTCCAACACCACAGTTCAAAAGCATCAATTCTTCGGCCCTCGGTTTTTCTTATAGTCCAATTCTCACATCCATACATGACTACTGGAAAAACCATAGCCTTCACTAGACGGATCTTTGTTGGCAAGTTATATCTCTGCTTTTTAATATGCTGTCTAGGTAGGTCATAACTTTTCTTCTAAGGAGCAAGCGTCTTTTAATTATATGGCTGCAATCACCATCTGCAGTGATTTGGGAGCCCACAAAAATAAAGTCTGTCACTGTTTCCAATGTTTCCCCATCTATTTTCCATGAGTTGACGAGACCAGATGCCATGATCTTAGTTTTCTGAATGTTGAGTTTTAAGACAACTTTTTCAACTCTCCTCTTTCACTTTCATCAAGAGACCCTTTAGTTCTTCTTCGCTTTCTTCCATAAGGGTGGTGTCATCTGCATATCTGAGGTTATTGATATTTCTCCTGGCAATCTTGATTCCAGCTTGTGCTTCATCCAGTCCACCATTTCTCATGATATACTCTGCATATAAGTTAAATAAGCAGGGTGACAATATACAGCCGTGACATACTCCTTTCCCTATTTGGAACCAGTCTGTTGTTCCATGTCCAATTCTAACTGTTGCTTCCTGACCTGCATACAGGTTTCTCAGGAGGCAGGTCAGATGGTCTGGTATTCCCATCTCTTTCAGAATTTTCCAGAGTCCACACAGTCAAATGCTTTGGCATAGTCAATAAAGAAGAAATAGATGTTTTTCTGGAACTCCCTTGCTTTTTGATGATCCAGAGGATGTTGGCAATTTGATTTCTGGTTCCTCTGCTTTTTTTAAATCCAGCTTGAACATCTGGAAGTTCACGGTTCACGTACTGTTGAAGCCTGGCTTGGAGAATTTTGAGCATTACTTTACTAGCGTGTGAGATGCATGCAACTGTGCAGCAGTTTGAGCATTCTTTGGCATTGCCTTTCTTTGGGGTTGGAATGAAAACTGACCTTTTCCAGTCCTGTGGCCACTGCTGAGTTTTCCAAATTTGCTGGCATATTGAGTGCAGCACTTTCACAGCATCATCTTTTAGGATTTGAATTAGCTCAACTGGAATTCCATCACCTCCACTAGCTTTGTTCTTAGTGATGCTTCCTAAGGCCCACTTGACTCGTATTCCAGGATGTCTGGCTCTAGGTGAGTGATCACACCAGCATGATTATCTGGGTCCTGAAAATCGTTTTTGTACAGTTCTTCTGTGTATTCTTGCCACCTCTTCTTAATATCTTCTGCTTCTGTTAGGTTCATACCATTTCTGTCTTTTATTCATCTGTCCTTTATTTATCTGACCCAGACTTGCCCTGAGTGTCCAGGAGACTCTGGCGGAGGCATGGGTCAGCAGTGGCCTGCTGCAGGGTTGGAGGTACTGAGTGTAGCAGTGCATGCATCGGACCTTTTGAAGGAGGTCACCATTATCTTCATTACCTCCACCATAGTTTGGCCCTAGGTAAATAACAGGGAGGGAACACAGCCCCACCAATGAACAGAAAATTGGATTAAAGATTTACTGAGGATGCCCTGCCCATCAGAACAAGACCCAATCTCCCCCTCAGTCAGTCTCTCCCATCAGGAAGCTTCCATGAGCCTCTTATCCTTCTCCATCAGAGGGCAGACAGACTGAAAACCATAATCTCAGGAAACTAACCAATCTGATCACATGGACCACAGTCTGTCTAACTCAGTAAAACTATGAGCCATGCAGTGTAGGGTCACCCAAGATGGACAAGTCATGGTGGAGAGTTCTGACAAAAGGTGGTCCACTGGAGAAAGGAATGGCAAACCACTTCAGTTATTCTTGCCTTGAGAACCCCAAGAACAGTATTAAAAGGCAAAAAGATATGACACTGAAAGATGAACTCCCCAGGTCAGTAGGTACCCAATATGCTACTGGAGATCATTGGAGAAATAACTCCAGAAAGAATGAAGAGACGGAGCCAAAGCAAACACAGCACACAGTTGTGGGTGTGCCTGGTGATGGAAGTAAACTCTGATGTTGTAAAGAGCAATATTGAATAGGAACTTGGACTGTAAGGTCCATGAATCAAGGCAAATTGGAAGTGGTCAAACAGGAGATGGCAAGAGTGAATGTTGACATTTTAGGAATCAGCGAACTAAAATGGACTAGAATGGCTGAATTTAACTCAGATGACCATTATATCTACTACTGTGGGCAAGAATCCCTAAGAAGAAATGGAATAGCCATCATAGTCAACAAAAGAGTCTGAAATGCAGTACTTGGATGCAATCTCAAAAATGACAGAATGATCTCTGTTCATTTTCAAGGCAAACCATTCAATATCACAGTAATCCAAGTCTATGCCCCGACCAGTAATGCTGAAGAAGTTGAAGCTGAATGGTTCTATGAAGAATTATAAGACCTTCTAGAACTAATACCCAAAAATGATGTCCTTTTCATTATAGGGGACTGGAATGCAAAAATAGGAAGTCAAGAAATACCTGGAGTAACAGGCAAATTTGGCCTAGGAGTACAGAATGAAGCAGGGCAAAGACTAATAGAGTTTTGCCAAGAGAACGCACTGGTCATAGCAAACACCCTCTTCCAACAACACAAGAGAAGACTCTACACATGGACATCACCAGATGGTCAACACCGAAATCAGATTGATTATATTCTTTGCGGCCAAAGATGAAGAAGCTCTATACAGTCAGCAGAAACAAGACCGGGAACTGACTGTGGCTCAGATCATGAACTCCTCATTGCCAAATTCAGACTTAAATTGAAGAAAGTAGGGAAAACCACTTGACCATTCAGGTATGACCTAAATCAAATCTCTTAAGATTACACAGCGGAAGTGACAAATAGATTCAAGGGATTAGATCTGATAGATGGTGCCTGAAAAACTATGGACAGAGATTCCTGACATTGTAGAGGACCGCAGTGATCAAGATCATCTCTATGAAAAAGAAATGCAAAAAGGCAAAATGGTTGTCTGAGGAGGCCTTACAAATAACTGTGAAAAGAGGAGAAGTGAAAAGCAAAGGAGAAAAGGAAAGATATACCCATTTGAATGCAGATTTCCAAAGAACAGCAAGGAGAGATAAGAAAGCTGTCCTCAGTGATCAATGTGTTATACATATCAGCATATAATTACATTCTGCCTAATTTTGTTGCCTCAGGTCTTTCAAACAGACCTAGGTTCAAATCCTTCCTTCACCACTACTGGCTTTGCCATGGTAGGCAGCTTACTTAGCCTCCCTGATCTGCAAAACAGTCATAATTATATTTTTTAAGACAATCATGTTTACATGAGACATCAGTGGAAGATTCTGGCACACAAGAAACATTAAAAAAATGTTGATTTTCTTCCAACCTGGGTTATAAATGGCATGACATCTGAAACTACAAGTCAAACTTCTTGCGTTGAACAGACAGCTGAACACATTGAAATAAGGCAGCAAATACATCATTGACTTACAAGGACTTATTTGGCATTGTGTGGAAAATTTTCAAAATATAATTCAATAGCAGGTTCTCCAACACTTATAATACAGTTTTGTTCAATTTTTCTTTTAGAAGCACAAGCCGTCAGAGTGAAATGTTCATATATGTGACAACCACAGTCGAGTAACAAACCAAGGGAAAGAGGGGTAACATGGGGAAAAATGACCACAGATCCACAGCCCACAGAGGGAAGTGACAACACATGTCAGGTCCCCTACTATTGGGCAATCTGTATCAATGAGCATAATCTTTGACACCAAAATGCCCACTGCTTAAACTTTATTCTAAGGAGATAATACAAATGAGCTACAAGGATGCAATAATGCAGCATTATTTATGATATGCCAAAATTAGAAATATCCTAATAAGCTAAATCACCATATTATTCTTTAATAAGAATGTAACTGATCCAGAGAGTGATACAGGATGATAAACATGATGTTGAATGAATACAGTAGGTATAAAACAGCAGGACTATAATACAGTGTGTAAGAGTACACATAATGTATGTGTTCACATATACACAACAGAGATATTTAGAAAAATGTTGGCCAAAATGTTAATAGTTATCATTTATGGGTGGTGATTTTTTATTTTCTTCTTTAGTACTTTTTGTATTCTTTGAATTTTCTACATAATAATGTGTTTATCTTTATAATCAGGAAAAAAAGTAACTTTTTTTTTAAATCGGGGAATAACTGTTTTATGATGTTGTCTTAGTTTGTGCTATACAGTGCAAATCAGCCGTAATTATACATATGTCCCCTTCCTCTAGAGCCTCCCTCCCCCCTCCCACGCTACTCCTCTAGGTCATCACAGAGCGCCAGGCTGGGCTCCCTGTATTACACAGCAGCTTCCAACTAGCTGGCTATCTTACACATGATCGTGTACATGTCAGTGCTACTTTCTCAATTCGTCCCACCCTCTCCTTCCCCTGCTGTGTCCACAAGTCAATTCTCTACGTCTCTTCCCTGCAAATGGGCTCATCAGTACTATTTTTCTAGATTCCAAATATATATGTGTGTGATATATGATAATATATATATGATATAATATATATTATATATAGTATATATATAAATTTATATATGATATTTGTTTTTCTCTTTCTGACTTACTTCATTCTATAGAACAGGCTCCAGGTTCACCCACCTCACTACAACTGACTCAAATTCGTTCCTTTTTATGGCTGAGTAATAGTGCATTATATACATGGTTGATGGGAATGTAAATTGGTACAGCCACTAGAGAGAACAATATGGACATTCCTTTAAAAACTAGGGATACAACTACGATATGACCCAGCAATCCCACTAATAGGGCATGTATCCTGAGAAAACCACAATTCTAAAAGACACGTCCTTCCCTGATGGCTCAGCTGGTAAAGAATCCACCTGCAAAAAAAAAAAAAAGAATCCACCTGCAATGTGGGAGACCTGGGTTTGATCCCTGGGTTATGAAGATCCCCTAGAGAAGGGAAAGGCTACCCACTCCAGTATTCTGGCCCAGAGAATTCCATGAATGGATTCCAGGAATGGAGAATTCCATAGGGTCGTAATGAGTTGGACACAACTGAGCGACCCTCACTTTCTTTTCAAAAGACACATGCACCCAATGTTCACTGCAGCACTATTTACAATAGCCAAGACATGAAAGGAATAACATTTTTATTTGGGGTAAAATAAATCTCCTTACAATGTGAGCTACTTTGTTCTGCTTCTTCCTGCTTTAGTTCTCTGCAACACTAATTTCCTTTCAGTTGCAAAAGTCTATAAAGCAGACTGTCAGTTCTGCTCTACCTAACCTCTTAAGGCCTCTGGTCTGATCAGAGGTCAAAATGCAAGGGAAATGTTCGGCTCCTTCTAAAGGGGATTCTTTGTAACAGACAGGATGGCTGCGACATAAGAACTCCTTGTGTAAGGAGTGTTTATGCTCCATTAAAGCTACCTACTAGAAATGGGAATGGGAGAGGGAAGGTTATTTTAGGGTCAACTTTTTCTTCAAAGAAAACAGCCTTTCAGGTACTTATTGCCTTGTTCAAAAGTATGTGCATGAGTCCAGGGGTGTGTCTGTGTCATCTGCATTCCATCTCGCAAAATACTTCCTTTGAGATTCCCATCACGTCCCACTTCACTAGGGTATTATTAGCATATTTGCCGTTTTCCCTTTTACTCCCTCCGACTTCAGTCACCAGAAAAACAGCTATACACAGACCCTACAAAAGATGGAATGCCCATGAAAACATTGAAACATTGGCCTGAAACTATGAAAGAACCCAAGGGTCTTTCTGTTTCTTATTCGGAACATGCTACCAAGGCTAAAAGATTCCTTACCTGCTTTATGTAGCGTAACTGAGATTCAGCAATTCCGTGAATGAAAGATTCAGGTGAAGAGCCTCTTGGGGTACCATCAGTAGCTGGTTGGTTTGAAGGGCCCCATAGCATTTCACGGACGGATGGGGGATTCAAGTCTACGTGGAAGTCAGCTGAAATCTTACAGTTGTTCTTCACATCAAACAAGGCAAGATTAATAAAAAAGGGTTCAACCTAGGAATGAAAAACATTACATTTTTAAACAATGATTTTTATTTTAGGTGGGATGGGGGAGGGATACAAATTACACAAATTTTTTTTTTATTCTTCAAGTTTCTGTGATTACAGTTCCTTTCTGAATTCAACATTCAGCTAAATTGTATTATGGCTCATTTGCATATGAAAAAGAGCTTTCTAAATAACAGACTCTCAAATTCTAACTTTTGTCCAGTGTAATTTCATGTTATAAATTTTTTTAAATGATGAGTAGAAATCAGAAGCCACACTTAAAGAACATCAATTATTCTATGAATAAACTTTAATTCTCCATAGGCTTATTGAAATTACCTAAAAATAATGCCAGTATTACACAGTAGAAATAAATCTTCCCTTTTTCTATATTACAGCTTACTGGATTATGCATTTAATAAGAGCTAATATCAGTCAAAATCAAATTACTTGACAAAAGCTTTGCCCCATCAGCAGTTTTGGAAGACATGATTCCTCTCTACAGATGGCATTTGAAAGCTGGTCACAAAGAGAAATTTCATGCCAGATGGCATAAAGATTAACCCTTTACACACCAAGAGTCTGCTAGTGCATCTCAGCTACTTCATAAGAGAATAAATCATCACTGGATACTTTTCAAACATAAACTAGAACTCCCTCCCCTCCCCCCAAAAAAACCCAAAAAAAGGTGAACAGAAAATGCAGTCTCTTTGGCGATTTTACATTCATAGTTTCAAGTATCCCTAAGCAGCTCAAATGATCCGTGACAGCTAATAATTAGAATTTTCTGTGCAGAACACAATGAATTCACTCTATGAGAATAGTGAGTGAGACAAGCTGACTGCACAGCCTCTGTGTTCCTCCATGGCTTTGGTATTCCTTATTCATGGCTATTTCACAGAAGTCATATTCTCTAGTAAAATTTACAAATTTGAGGATTTTCCAGGTTCTGGAAATATGTCCCTTCTGAAGGTCAAGAGTCTACCCACTCTATCTGCTATTTTGAATAGGTAAGACTTTCATGAATCCTCTCAAGATGAAAACATATTCCTATCCTGGCAAAAGAAAGACAAATAAAATTCTTCCATGTCAAATTTATTGTAACATGTAGCAATGGAATTTTCACCCAGTAAATTAGTTCTCAGCCAAAAAAAACTAGTTTCTTTAATGTACTGGTTTAAGGGAGGTAGAAGAAAAAGTCATACATACGTTTGTGAGTGGTCCTTTTGCATTGTCTCCAACATGACCCAAGATATTGAACATTAAATCATGGCAATTTACCAAGAAACGTTTATTGCACTTTTCCTCAAATGGCTTTATATCAGGTTCAATTCCTGAAAAGTCCAACCTCTAAAAAACAGATAATATGAATCATTTCTCTCCCAAAACAGAATTCACATGAACATAGATCTCTAAGTAAAAATTGCAAAATCTAACAGATCTCTGTCCATTCTTCAGTTGAACTCTTTTAATTTTTTCATTCAATGAGCCTATGTAGCATTCTTACACTAAGGTTCTAACACTGATATAAATCCCTGCCTCACTCCTGACCCTGCTCCTCTGATTTCATCTCCTACCACTCAAGCGTCCCCACTCCCTCTGTTTCAGCTCCTCCAGTCTCTTTGGTTATTTTTCCAGCACACCAAGTACACTCCCACCTCAGGACCTTTGAACTTTCTGTTCTGTCAGGAACTCTCTCCTCCCAAGAGAGATGCATGGTTTACTCCCTCATTTCATTCAAGTCTCTAATCAACTGGCAGTCCCAAAGAGAGACCTTCCTTAACTCCCTAGATAGAATTATATACCCTCTGACGGCCTATACTCCCTTTCCTTAATTAATTTTCTAACATTATTTTTAACATTTACTTCATTATTTATTGTTTGTCCTCCCCACAAAATACTGTGTTCCAGGATGGTAGGAATTTTGTTTCTTTTCTGAGCTGTGCATGAAACAAATTTGACATGAATGAATATGGGAGGCAAGAATAACACCATGGCCTCTAACTTGGAAGATTTAGTAGAAATTCAGTAGATTGTGATGTTATAAACTTAATTGTGAAATAAAAATGAATAGCAGATATAGGGGGAGGGCGAGTAGAGACAATGACTTCAGTTTAGGATATGCTGAGTTTGAAAGGATACAAGTAAGTGGTTGGAAAATAGGAAAGGTGTGGGTTGGAGATCTGGATTTCAGAATCAGTGCCAACTAGGGTGATGAGGATGAGGCTGGAACCCTGGGGACCACCTACATTGAAATGATGGACAGAGGGTGAGGCGTGTGCATAGGAAACTGAAAACCACTGAGCTCAGCTTCTAACAGAGCTGGGGGATGAATCCTGGCTGCCACTGAGATATATTTTTTAAGTTATTGGTACTTCAAAATAAAGCTTAAAAAAAGATACTGGGAGCCAAGAAATTCCTCCCAGCAGGGGAGGAATCTGTCCCCCACCTCAAAGAAACTCACTGAATCCCCCTCAGCTCACCCAGCTCAGGCAATCTGAGTTCATCTGTTCATTCCAATTGTCTGAACAGACTCACATTCTGTTCACAAATGTAAAGTATAGACTGTAGCACAACTTACTATACTTTCAATAAGACCAGAGACAGGGTAGATGGGAAGTGACTGGATGAATCTGAGCAGAATATATTGCCAGTATGGAAAAGTCAAGCCAAGAAACACAAGAATTTTTCTCAATTGCCTGAGTAATTCAAGCCAAAACAGGTATTGTGCCTGAAGAGTCTTAGATAATTATAGCTGTTCTGACCTTGCCTGCGTCACTGACAAAACTCTCCTTAAAAGGGCCTAAAGTATAATATTCATACCTGAAAGCATAATTTTTCCCCCAGAGTCTATTTATCTGCAAATGTGTGGGACTAGACAGCTCCCTCTTGAACACTTATCTATCTGTGGAGCCAGCAGAGGCAAGTCATTGCCATGGAGATCAATTCTAATTTCCGCCCATTTATCTGCTCTCCTTTCTAGCTTACTCAGACAGTGGAATGTGAAGGAAAACTGGACTAAACCACTCTAGCCCCCAATTCCTTTCCCTTCTGAGGCTTGTGAGTACAAATGTGGGGACATACGGCCTTCCCTAGGAGTTCAAAGTCAGAACCATCTCCTTCAGTCAGTGTTTCTTTATTGTCTACAGTCAGTGGTAGAAAACTCGTCTCTGGACACTGAACTCTGGCCAGAAGGGAAGGCTGATATTATAGGATGGCACTGCCTACCTAGAAACGTACACACAACCTGGATTTCTCTGTGGTAAAATTGGTCTTCCATAATTAACACTGAATTCAATTTTTGGTCAAACTTTCATCCCAACTGTAAATTTTTCTCTCACTGTAGCTCACTGATAAACAAACATAAAATCAGTTCTGTTCCATGACCACAAAAACACTACACCACAAATTTTTTAAAGACACTGGATGGAGTTTCAACCACAGTCAATTGGCTTCTTTGTATACAATCAAAGAGTCTGACATGTCCAATTAGAGTGCAATCAAGATGGCGAGGGAGGGGGGAACACGGGACGACAAGGGAATCAAAGGCTCAGACATGGTTCAAATGAGTAAATTTCTGAATGAATATCTTAGAACTAACATTCCCAAGGCCTGCTATACACTTTCTGGAAAAAAATTATAGAACTTACACAGATAATATAATAGTGCTATGGGGAAAAAAAAGAGGAAACATTTAAAATAAATTTTCCCCAGATAATTTTATTTTTTCATGTGGTATTTTTATTAAGGAAAAACTTCTACATTATTTATAGACTACATACTTTTTCCATTTCAGACTAAAAGAATTTTAGTTAGAAAAACGTTTGAAGCAAAAAGAAACACAATCTATCTTCCCAAAACTATTTTATATTTTATTGCTACATTTTCACTGAGAAAAAAGCTGTAATGCTTATATAATGCATACTATTTAAAAAATTCCATCGATTTTAATTAGAAATTTCATGTAGAAAACCCGTTCATGGATCACAGCCTTGTCATGGCAAAGGGGCTTGCATAACTCTGTGAATCTATGAGCCATGCCACATAGGACCAACCATGTGAAGGACAGGGTGAAGAGTTCTGACAAACCGTGGTCCACTGGGGGAGGAATGGCAACCCACTCCAGTATTCCTGCCACAAGAACTCCATGAATGGTAGTAAAAGGCAAAAACATATGAAACGGGAAGATGAGCCCCCCAGATGAGAAGCTGTCCAATATGCTACTGGGGAAGAACAGAGGGCAATTACTAATAGCTCCAGAAAGAATGAAGAGGCTGGGCCAAAATGGAAACAACACTCAGCTGTGGATATATCTGGTGGTGAAAGTAAAGTCCAATGCTATAAAGAACAATATTGCATAGGAACCTGGAATGTTAGGTCCATGAGTCAAGGTAAATTGGAGGTGGTCAAACAGAAAGAGGATGGCAAGAGTGAACATTGACATTTTAGGAATCAATGAACTAAAATGGACAGGAATGGGCAATTTAACTCAGGTGGCCATTATATCTACTACTGTGGGCAAGAATCCTTTAGAAGAAATGGAGTAACCCTCATAGTTAACAAAAGAATGCTAAGACATTACTTTACTGACAAAGGTCTGTATAGTCAAAGCTATGGTTTTTCCAGTAGTTGTGTACGGATGTAAGAGCTGGACCATAAAGAAAGCTAAGTGCAGAAAAATTGATGCTTTCAAATTGTGGTGCTGGAGAAGACTCTTGAGAGTACCTTGGACAGCAAGGAAATCAAACCAGTCAATCCTAAGGGAAATCAATCCAGAATATGCACTGGAAGGACTGATGTTGCAGCTGAAGCTCCAATACTTTGGCCACCTGACGCAAAGAGCCAACTCACTGGGAAAAAACCCTGATGCTGGGAAAGATTGAAGGCAAAAGGAGAAGGGGGTGGCAGAGGATGGGATGGCTAGATAGCATCACTGACTGAATGGACACTAATTTGCACAAACTCTGGGAGACAGTGGAGGACAGAAGAGCCTGGCTTGCTGCAGTCCATGGGGTTGCAAACAGTCGGATAGTACTTAGCAACTGAACAACAACAATACGTAGAAAAACCGAAAAGAAAACCAAAAGATTCATCTTCCCTCAAGTAATTTATTTACTTGTGAAGTATTTTCCGTTAAGAAAAATATTTGTAACATTTAGACACTGTAGAAGTTTTCCATTTTTAAAAATTGGTAATTTAATTGGAAAATGTCATGGAATTACCTAAATCAGAAGAAAATCTGAAAAAGAATAGATACATATATATGTGTAACTGAATCACTCTGTTGTACACTTGAAACTAACACAACATTGTTAATCAACTATACACAAATATAAAATATAAATTAAAAAATAAAAGTTAAAAAGAATCATGGAACTAAATATTAACTACATATTTAGAAGTATCTTAGTAATAAAAGTGCCTCACTCTCATGAAATACACATGTGCACATAAATTTGTACTTTCCTGGACTGCTTTCCCTCTGAAGTGAGATTAAACCAGACATGAAAATTATCCCAGTTCTACAGGCCTACATCAAAAGTGGGAAATAAACATGTCTCATATGACTTGGTGTTCCTTATACTATACATTTTCACTGATACTGGATTACAATTGTATTTAATGTGTTAAAAGCACTGAAACCATTGTTAAAGATTCTTTAATTTATTGATTTTGAAGAGTAAGATGAAGTGAAAACAATATAAAGAATTGAGAGGAATATATATATATACATATATATAGTTTCAAACTATTTGTATATTTTCAGCCCTCCTAGTGAAATTAGTTATTAAGCTACCTATTCAAAGCAACCAAGACAAAAAGATATAAAGCAATAAATATATGCCCAGTAGTTCAAAAATCAGTGATTTCAACATTTCATACACTGTTTATCTGAATAAGCAACAATTATTTAAAGCAATATATCATTAATACCTGAACTTCTGAATCAAAAGAGAAGAGATTCTGTCTTCCATCTCCTCTACTGAGCTTGTTTAGTTGTTCAGTTTCTCTTCCATACTAAAATTGAAACAGACAAATATATATATATACATACACACACACACACACATACATACACACGTATTGATCATTACTTCATTTCCTTCAAAACAGTATTAAATGCTATTTAATGATCTAGTTTATGAGAACCTAGCAACTTGACACAGCTTCAAATATACACTCTTCTCCACTTCCAAGTACTTGAGGTGGATAAAGAATGCTTGCTGGGCAAGAGTTACAGTCATCATGACCTGTGCTATTAATCAAGTATTTATACTTTCTATACACTTTTTTTAAGACCAAGAATATTATTCAACCCATAGTACATAAAAGAAATACAAGAGACCTGTGATGTAAAAGAGAATTACAAGAGAACTAATCCATGGTGTTACTCATCCATGATACATATATAATATATATATATATCCATGAGTATATATGTTATATATATAATGTATATTATATACAATTCTGATTCTATCACTTTAGGAAAAAACATAATGTGCTCTATGGTCTGAAATGACAGACTCAAAGGGAACACATTAAAATCTACAGGGGATCATGAGTGTGTTTCAAAATTTTTTAAAACATATTAACATTGAAACTTAAAAGAATGGTAAATTTAAAACAGAAAAAAGTAACATCTAAAGCTGTATAAGTTAATAGCTCAGGAGGAGGAATAAAGTAAAAATATAAATAGGTTTGGCAAGGATTTAAATGGAGATAAATAGGGTATAACCTCCTAATCTAGTATAGAGTCCATAGAGTAAAATATGTAACCTAGTAACATAGACATGATAATCACCTCTACACTTTCAAAGCTGGCTAATTTCAAACACCAAAGAACAGAGTAATCAACACAAATGATGTCTGTTAACCAAAATCCTTATCTGGTAAAATTATTCATATACATATAGATAGGCATTCACATACAGACAGACTCTGATTTTCATATGAAATTAACACATACAAACTATTAGACAGAATATCATGTTCAATCTACATCAATAGCACCTTGAATGAATAATATTTAGCTTATGAATGACAAAGTAATTAAACTGAATGCGGAGAAGGAAATAGCAACCCACTCCAGTATTCTTCCCTGGGAAATCCCATGGACAGTAGGAGGCTGGTGAGCTACGGTCCATGGGGTCCTAAAAGAGTCAGACTTGACTCAGTGACTAAACAGTAAGAACAATACACTGAATAAGAAATAGCAGATAAAATTAATATTCATAAGAATCTGGTAGCATATTTCCCTAGGTTCCCTGGAACCTAGGGAAAAAAAATAACACCTTCCAAACTGTTAGTTGGTACTGAACAGGTCCAACTTGAGCAGTGTACTTTTCTTTTGTAGTCTCTACCTGTTTCACTAATTTGTTGTGATTTTTAACTTAGAAATGACATTGCCAAATGGAATCCAGCATTACAGCCTTAATATGCAGGATTAGCATTGTCTCGCTTGAAGGCAAGTTGCCATAACAAAGGTGTACCTTCATCAGTTCCGGATGCATGCTCCTTTCCAAACTGGCCATGATGTTCTCGGCTTTTCCTTGGCTGCTAGTTTCATCATCTGAAAATTCATTAAAAGCAGATGTTCTAAACCATGCAGACCATTAACAATCACCTAAGAGGAATATCCTAACTATCTCTCTCTCCCACCCCAACCTCTCCTACTAGATTTATTACAAAGAATTTTGATTATGAAAGCACTGGGAAAACTTTAATGGACTTTTGAAAATCTGCCATGAATCCCCTATCTGTTTTCAGTCTGGTTATATTTCATATGTCAGAGCCAATGGAGCATCAACTCTTTAAAAAAAAAAGAAAAACCTATCAACCTCCACAGTCACCTTTAATGAAGAAGTAGGTCAACCCTCATGATTAAGAGTTCTGTATTCACCCTACACAAAGGACGTTCCCATGGATTAAACACAAGGGCTTTACCTCAATAATGAATCATTAAAAAATTCTGACCTTGTGCTATTTCCACCGTCTCCTTTTTCTCTTGCACTAAACTGTCGGTATTGATCTGAATAATCTTTTTCAAAGTTATCAACCATTCCTCCATTTCCTGCTCAGTTTCAGCAGCCAGATAATGGCTATACTTATCTAACATCTTGAGTTCAAAAGCATGACGGCGCATTTTGGGGCACTGGAGGGAAAAAAGAAAAGGCATGTGTTCAGTTAGTTTAGTCACTCTTTTAATATTAGATTTCATTAGTTTATTTTTACCTCAGCTCAGCACATATGTATGTCAATACTTTCATGAAAGAATTGCTTCTTTCAACAAGCAATAGAAATTCCAAGATGATGCAAAGACCATGTCAAACATCTTTTTTATCCCCCTCAGTATTGAGTACTGGAGAAGGAAATGGCAACCCACTCCAGTATTCTTACCTGGAGAATCCCATGGACAGAGGAGCCTGGTGGGCTGCAGTCGATGGGGTCACGAGAGTCGGACACGACTTAGCGACCAAACCACCACCAGTATTGAACACAGAAATATAAGCACAAAGTTGACATAAAATACTACATGTTGAGTGGGTATTATCATTTAAGGCCTTCTGACATCCTTCACATTTAAATAATCAAACTAACTCGACAAAAATAAGCCAATGTTTTACTATTTTCACCCTGCTGGAAGTTTTCCTGGCATATTTATAGATTTTCAAAAGCAGCCCTTAAAAACAAGCTCAAATGTGACCTGAAATAAATCTGGTAGTTGCTTTATATCACACCATAAAACACAATATCGCTATCCAATTCATTTTCATCACAGTATGAAAGAAGCATAAAAGAAGACTGTAGTTGGTTCATATTAAAATGTGGTTCTCAATAAAAATGATGGAAATGGCCTAGGCTGAATCCTAGTACACAAGAAAAGCCTCTTCCTTTCATCAAACATGATGACACCTTCTTTTATATTTCTGCTTTCTCTGTCATGACAAAAGAAATGACACACTGTCCCCCGCTCCCAAACCTCAGCATTAATTTCAAGGAAGGCTCATGAATCAGTAATTTTCCATCGCATGGTCATTATTCAAGAAGGATCCAAGAAAGTTCCTCCTTCTCATCTTCAAAGTAAAGAATGAAATTAAACTGCTGTAGCAAGTCCTAAAGATTTATATATTTGAAAATATTTGGGAGGAGGGAATCATAAATAGAGGGGAAATCAGAGCCTGGGAGCCCCAGTAAAGGAAGGTCAAACTGCACTAGAGCTAATTGAGAAAATCTGGGAATTGTATGTGCTGCCTTCTTTCCAGTAAGATAAGAAAGGTGCCACACACATATATTGGGTTAGCCAAAAAGTTCGTTTCATTTTCTGTAATGTTATAGAAAAAAAAATGAACTTTTTGCTAATTCAATATATGAAAGAAGGTACCTTCTATTCACATAGATGATTGTATATTTTGTATTTTAAAGTGTTGTTTCATTTGCTTCTCATGACAATCTCACTTAATAAAGTGAGGAGATATTATTAATCCCACTTTACACTTCTGTGAACTAAGATTCAGGTAGGTTGGGGGTGTTGAACCGACATCTCTTGCCTCCCCATCAACGCAGTGCCCCTTCTAGTCGACCAGGCCAGGCTGGCTCTGTAGTCTTGGCTCCTATTGCTTGGTCAATCAATTTCCTACTTAATCATCTCTCTGTCCTCTACTCCCCACCCTGTCTATACTAACCCTAACATCCATGCCCCCCACTCAGTGACTCAAATCAGCAAACATGTATTAAGCCCCTACTGTATATACAACTTTCCTAATTATTATAAGGGGCTCGGACATGAATATGACATGGTCTCTATAATGGAAAAAGGAATGGGAAGAATTCAGCACAGTGGTAGCACAGGGGAACTGGAGCATACTTCCACTTAGTGGGAGTGAGTGTGAGGAAGAAAACAAAAAATGTTCCATGCTACAAGGCCCATTTGAGCCAAGTCTTAAAAGATAAGGTTCAAACAGGAAGTATGTGCTGGGCAGAGGAACAAATATAAGAAAGGCACATGTGTGTGGCCCTCTGTGGAGTGCTTAGCCTGGAGTGATCCGAGCACAGAATGTATGAAGGGGATGCCAGGGGTGCGGGTGGCGGGGTAGTAGGAAAAGTCAAATCACTGTGGGCCTGCAGTGCCCTGGTAGGATCTTTAGAGCTCACTATGCAAGACAATAAATCAAGAGCCAAAAGGTTTTGAACAGACAAGTGAAGGACCCCATCTGTACCTCAGGAAGATGGAGTGGAGCACGACAACACATCAGAAGGCAGAAGACAAGACTCTAGGCAAGAGAGGATAAGAGAGAACAGGAGGAAGACAGTGAGAATGGAAAAAAGGTGAGGGATTCAAGAGGCACTTTGGAGCAGACTCCAGAGGACCGGGAAAGCACTTGAATGGCAGCACAGAGGGAGAGTGGGATTCTGAAGAAGATTCTGAGTGTTTAGTATGCACGTTTTGGTGGGTGGAGAGGCAATTCATTAAGGCAGAAAAATACTGAGGTTCTTAACAGATCAACAACCCTCTTCCAGAAAGAGAAAGAAATATTACCTCCATAAGCCCTACCTGAACAACATCGATGCAAGCATCCAAGTAGATGCAACCTTTAGATTCTTTTGAATTTTTCTCATCTTTATAGGAATTGAGAATATATGAACCATCAGGAAGCTGAGTTAAGTAAAAATACCGTCTCTTGAACACCTATGGGGGAAAAAACCAACAATGACACATTTGTTACATATACACGGCATCTGAACAAAACACCTTGATGGGTTTGCCACAGACATTATATCCGGATAATTTGCAGACAACTTGGAGAAGTCATTAGGAATCACCATGATCTTCACTTTCTTAAGATGGAGAGCTTGAAGTCAAGTGGTTTAACTCTCAGCCAAATATCTGGAGAAATTTTAACTCTTTAAAGTTTATAAAGCATTTATGCATATGAATCACTATCCATTTCACTACAGCATCCTTTTCCTGTTTAATTGCAAACCATAACTGGACTCTTATTATTTCATTCACATCACTACAAATCCAAGTTGTATGTGTGTATATATATACACAGACACACTTACATATACATTATATATATATATACATATACATTATATATATATACAATTCATTGCATTATATATACATTATATATATATATATATATATATGCAATACACACACACACACACACCCTGTATCATGTATTTATAGCTCACCTGCAGATCTTACTTATGCTGCTCCAGGGTCCCTATTCCTGAGAGTCCAGCTTAGAAAGTACTCAGAGGGAAACACTGAGCACCATCACTTGCTACAAGTTGCTGCTGAAAGCCCTGTAGGCTGAGATCTACGTTAAAAGGCCCAATGGAATCAGGCCATCCATTTGAAATTAGGGATTAACAGTTAAGGAGTACCCTTGCTGCAACTCACGGTGAAATCCACAGGAATTGGAGAAGAGCTGGAAGACAGCCTGATGCATTTATTCTGTCCCTCTGCATGTGTACAAGCTCAGTCGCTTCAGTTGTGTCCAACTCTTTGTGACCTTCTGGACTGTAGCTCCCTGGGCTCCTCTGTCCATGGGATTTCTCCAGGCAAGAATACTGGAGTGGGTTGCTGTGCTTCCTCCAGGGGATCTTCCCGACCCAGGGATCGAACCCACATCTCTTACATCTGCTGCACTGGCAGGCAGGTTCTTTACCACTAGCACCACCTGGGAAGCCCCTCTGGGCTTCCTTGGTAGCTCAGCTGGCTAAGAATCTACCTGCAATGCAGGGGACCCCAGTTTGATTACTGGGTCGGGAAGACCCACTCCAGTCTTCTTGGGCTTCCCTGGTGGCTCAGTTGGTAAACATCTGCCTGGAATGCTGGGGAACTGGGTTCAATCCCTGGGTTGGGAAGATTCCCTAGAGGAGGGCGTGGCAATCCACTCCAATGTTCTTGCCTGGAGAATCCCCGTGGATGGAGGAGCCTGGTGGGCTGCAGTCCATGGGGTCACAAAGACTCAGACACCGCCCCTCTATTCTCCCTTAAAGAGTCTTGGACCTGCTGAAGGAGGTGGGAAAGGGGGATTCAGAGCTGAAAGAAGCCACAGACTGCAAGATATATCCAGCATTTGTTATAATAAAATTCCCCAGGACAAGAGATCTAAAATGATTTCAGGGTGGGAATGGAGAGACAGAATAGGAAATAGTCTCTTGATGATCATATTGAAGAAATGCATTCCTATGCATCTTGTCTTACAGAAGTCAGTTTTCAGATTTAAGCTTGCTGTTTTCAATAACCCATATGACTATCCAGTATGATCTCTGACTGTTTTAAGAACTTTAATTAAGGAAAGAGTAGTATCTGGCAAGATTATTCTTGAAAACTAATTAACTTCTGGCAAAGTATCCAAAATATCAACAATTTATTTCTCTATGGCATGAGTAGGCAAAATATAAAAATACGTTAAAGGGCATTTCCTTTAAGGAAAATCAGTAAAAAAGAAATCATACACTTGTAGTTATTTTTGACTTGTTCAAATACCATTGATTTTAGAATGAACAACAAAATATACCAGTATGAGGAACACCCTAACAGGTTAGACTGGTAAATGCTTATAGCATCTATTTCAGGGAGGGACTGTGCGGGCTATATGGAATCAGTAGAAAGAAGTTCAAGCAGAAAAATACCAGTTTGGTTTTCAATACCGATCAAGTAAATATTACTGTATTACAAAGGTACAGAAAGTGTGTGTGTGTGTCTGTGTGATCTCATTTTACCCACATTTAAGTTTACTGCAACTGTAACTGAAGAAATCTAGATTCATATACAAGGAAAAAGTTAATCATAATGGTCATTATATATGTGTGTGTGTGTATATATTGCTTATTTTTATGACAATGGTTCATATCTGTTATTAAACTGATGGAACCAGAAGACCTAAAATGACACAATGAGCTCATTTCAAATGAACAGAATACCACTTCTTAAAAGTTATCACAAAAACTATGTACGATAAAAATAAATTTTCCAGGTAAATCTTAACATAAAAAATTACAACCAGATTAGAATCTGAACCATGATCAACTCTAAAACTCAAGGTTCATAGACTCAGTGGTACAGTCTATAGAATCCACTGGCAGAGTCCTTAGCCAGCACCAGAGGAAGGAAAGATACAGAGCAAATCAGTTGTGGCACAGAGTCAAATTATAGCCTGCAAAATTTGTTTCATGTACAGCTGCCTCACCAAGCAAAGATGCTTTGTGGCAGCCGGCACTTCCAATATTAGCAAGGCACAATCATTACAATAGAGATGGAAAGGGATCTGAAATTACAGTCAATCACTTCCTGTAACACTGCAATTATGTCTAAATGTGACACTGAGGTAGGAATGTAGCTTGCAGATCTGGGAAGAGAGAAGATGCCTGGAATCACAGATCTTGAGTCTCACCCAGCATTCCTGCTCCCCAGCAGTGCAACTGTCCTCACGACTTGCCTTCTCTCCATTTCCTCAATTGTAAAGTGATGGGATCAGACTACACGATCTGTAACCTCCTTTTGTTTTTCATTATCTACATATAACTTTATTGGAAATGAACAAATAACACACCTGCCTTCCCAGCTGGGGGCCACAATCCCCAAGTGATTTCCTACACAGGCTTAAAGCATACAGTCTGCACAGTAAGGAAGTTTCTTAAAAAGTCATTTCTATAGACATCAGACTGTCCCCACAACAGATTCATAAGATCTCTAAGATTTCTTCTCATTCAAATATTTTATGATATATGTTGGGTTTCAACTTCTGGGAAGCTTTTAAGATACTTTTCAAAGAAGAAAGGAATATCTTAAATCTCTCAGTTCAGTTCAGTCACACAGTCATGTTCAACTCTGCGACCCCATGAACTGCAGCACGCCAGGCTTCCGTGTCCATCACCAACTCCCGGAGCTTGCTCAAACTCATATCCTTTGATTCGGTGATACCATCCAACCATCTCATCCTCTGTCATCCCCTTCTCCTCCAGCCGTCAATCTTGCCCAGCATCAGGGTCTTTACCAATGAGTCAGTTCTCCGCATCAGGTGGCCAAAGTATTGGAGCTTTAGCTTCGGCATCAGTCCTTCCAATTAATAGTCAGGACTGATTTCCTTTAGGATTGACTGGTTTGATCTCTTGCAGTCCAAGGGACTCTCAAGAAAGAGTCTTCTCCAACACTACAGTTCAAAAGCATCAATTCTTCAGTGCTCAGCTTTCTTTATGATCCAGCTCTCAAATCCATACATGACTACTGGAAAAAGCATATCTTTGACTAGACAGACCTTTGTCAGCAAAGTAATGTCTCTGCTTTTTAACGTGCTGTCTAGGTTTGTCATAGCTTTTCTTCCAAGGAGCAAGTGTCTTTTAATTTCATGACTGCAGTCATCATCTGCAGTGATTTTGGAGCCCAAGAAAATAAAGTCTATCACTGTTTCCATTGTTCCCCCATCTATTTGCCATGAAGTGATGGGACCAGATGACACAATCTTCATTTTCTGAATGTTGAGTTTTAAGCCATCTTTTTCACTCTCCTCTTTCATTTTCATCAAGAGGCTCTTCAGTTCCTCTTTGCTTTCTGCCATAAGGGTGGTATCATCTGCATATCTGAGGTTATTGATATTTCTCCCATCAGTCTTGATCCCAGCTTGTGCTTCATCCAGCCCGGCATTTCGCATGATGTACTATGCAAATAAATTAAATCTCTCATATGGAATCAAAACGGAAATCAGAAACATGACTTTATAAATTTATATAAATGTGGGGTTCCCCAGGTGGTGCTAGTGGTAAAGAATCCACCTGCCAATGCAGGAGACATAAAAGACTCGGTTCAATCTCTCAGTCGGGAAGATCCCCTGGAGGAGGAAATGGAAAACCACTCCAGTATTCATGCTGGGAGAATCCCATGGACAGAGGAGCCTGGCAGGCTATATAGTCCACTGGGTTGCAAAGAGTTGGACATGACTGAGCATCTGAGCACAAAGTATACTTATTTATTTGACTGTGCCAGGTCTTAGTTGCAGCATGCAGGATCTTTAGTTATTGGCATATGAACTCTTAGGTGCAGCATGTGAGATCTAGTTCCCTGACCAGGGACTGAACCCAGATCTCCTGCATTGGGAAAGCAGAGTCTTAGCCATTGGATCAACAGGGAAGTCCCAGAAACATGACATTTTTTAATGTTGCTATTTAGGGCACAGTTCTACCTTGTTAATTTTTTCCATTTTGAAAAGAAGACAGCTGTTAAAATGACTATATTACTCTATATCATATTTATTTATCATATCATATTTATTATATCATAGTAATTACTCTATATCATACCTTTCATCTGATGGCCTCAAGTTCTTTGTAACCAAGAGCTAATTTTTTTAATGTCACTTGGGGATTAGCATCTTTATCCACATGTTACCTAACAGCAAACTAAGAGACTAGGAGCTCACTCAAGTTCACATGGGCAAGGCGATGGCAGAACTAGAATCAAAATCATAGGACAATGACAGAGAATCCTGCCCAAACGTTCCAATGGCTTCCCATTGAGATTAGACTAAGACCTGAAATCCTCCCCATAGCCTGGGGTGACGTGCATGCTCTGGCCTTGGGTTACCTCATGGACTTTATTTCTAATTATGCAGCTACACTGGCTTACCTGCTGTTCCTCAAACAAAAAAGCCTCCTTTGGACCTTTACGCTTTATGTCCCCTTGGCCTGGAAGTCTCTTCCCCCACATATCCACAGCTTCTTTCAGGTCTTTGCTTGACTCTTACCTCCTCTGAAAGGCTTTCTGTGACTACCTGCCCTCGTAGCAGCATCTTATTTTATCTTTTTTCATAGAATCATCACTATTCAAATATATCTTATTCATCTATGTATCTATTTGCTGTCTCTTTTAAAACGATTAAGGTCCACATCTCATCCACTGCTATAGCCCTAGTACCTGTGACAGTGCCTGGAATGCAATAAAATTTTGCAAAATGAATGAGGAATGAATGAATAATTCATTCGCCAGTGCAGATTCTCCAGTGGTTTCATCCAACAGAAGGGCGTTTCTCTGTAATGCCCATATTCTTCTTCCTCTTCCCCCATTTTATTGTTTCCTAGATGGTGAACACAGCTGAAAATGCCCCACTTTACTCAGTGAGAAGCATGAATCCTGACCAGTGGCCTACCCAGACCACCCAGAAGAACAAAACAGAGTTAGCCAAAGGAGATTATTCTCTGGCATCAGGTTCTGCCAAGTAGCTTGAAGGCCCTGAGCTTGAGAACAACCTTTTGAACATTTACCCCACACAACCCTTTCTGAAGCAGGAATAAAGGGCTTCTATCACTCGGGTTGATTCAATAATGGAAGGCAGGAAGGTTTAAGCACCTAGTATTCTCAAATTAGGAGAGCCTTTTATCATTTTATGTAACAAATCTCAAGGGTGTTTAACCTATGTGTGTTCCCTAGAGGGTAATTATGTACTGCTAAATTCAATGAACCAGGAGCCCTGAGAAAGGATGGTCTGAAGGCTTTGTTAAAGTTAGGTGGGCCAGGAGCAATGTAGAAATTGGGAGGGGGAAATTTACCTGAGTCATGTCTCAAAATAGCAAAGAAGAGGCAGCAAAGAAAAGAAGAAAGCAGGAGAATAGGAGACACACTGGGTCTGAGAACTGTTCAAAGCAACGATGAAAGAAATAATAGGGAAGAAAATCCCATACATAACTTTTCAGAAAATTGAGTTGCCATTAATTACACCAGAATGTTGGGAACGTCATCCTGCTAAAGTACCCCTACCCATAGGTTGACAACCTAATATATCACTTATGACTCTCTACCATATCCTTTTATAATATACTACATAGGTCTACCCTCTGGACAACTGGTTAAAAACCAAATAGCTTTACTTACATAATTCTATCATATCTGGGCCCTGGAAAATTTTTTAACTATTTAGTTTGAAGCAAAGTCTAAAAAGAGGGGTCTACAATACATCCTTCTCATTAGAGACAAATTAATTTATTGTCTTTCTTGGGGCATGTCATGGCCCTGCTCAAATTTCCAATCACCCTCAGTTACCCAAATACGTGGTAAGGCTCCCATGCCTGATCTGACATTCAAGGCACTCCCACAGCCCTATTAATAATATAAAATAATACCGATCTGTGACATCTGTGGAGTGCCTACTACATTACAGTTCTGACTAAGTGCTTCTCTCATATCAGTGAAATCCTCATAATGACCTTGTGTGGTAATTACTATTATCATCTCCATGTTGCAGCAGAGAAACTGAGGCCCAAGGAGAGCAAAGGACCAAATCAACTCTATTTCCCATGACTACACAACTTCACCTAATATACTTGCCCTGTACACACTACCTGCCATGCTCACCTCCTTTCTGATTCCCTTCCTTGACGTCCCCACCTCCTTCAAGAAGCCTTCTCTGGGACTTACCTGTTGGTTCAGTGGCTACAACTCCAGGCTCCCAATGCAGGGGGCCTGGGTTCGATCCAATCAGAGAACTAGATCCCACATGCCACACCTAAGGATTCTCTTGCTACGACTAAAGATCCTGCATGCCACAATGAAGACAGACGATCCTGTGTGCTGCAACTAAGATCTGGTGCAGTCAAATAAATAAATATACACATATATGTGTGTATTATATATATGTGTGTGTGTATATATACTTATCTTTTACATAGATATATATCTTTATATATATATATATATTCATCTTTTATATATAAAAGAAGCCTTCTCTCACACCAGTTCACAGTGATTTGGACTCATAAAGCACTGGATCTCTGTACCACCTTTAAACAATATGTCATTATTGTGTGTCTCATCTCCCCAAACAGGTTTCAAACTCTACATGATACACCTCTTTTTCTTTCTACCCTCCACAGTGCCAACACCTTATTCCAATAAGGTATTCCATATACATTTGGTGATGATGAATTCATTGATTCCTAATAGTGTCTGGCACATAAGAAGCCCCTAATAGGGACTTCCCTGGTGGTCCAGTGGCTAAGACTCTGAGCTCCCAATGCAGGGGGCCTGGGTTTGACCCCTGGTCAGAGAACTAGATCCCACATGCCACACCTAAGAGTTTGAGCGCCACAACCAAACATCCTGCATGTCACAACAAAGATTGAAGATCCCGCATGCCACGACTAAGACCCAATGCAGTCAAATAATTATTTAAAAAATAAAAAAAGAAGCCCCTAATAAATGGCTTTAAACATTCACCAATGAATGAGAGCAAAGGAAACATTTAAAAAAAAAAAACTAATTAGTGAGAAATCCCTTACCCATTAAAATAAGTGCAATCTGTTTGTCAGCTGTGAGAGACGAACTGGGAGACTTGAGCATACAAGGTATTAGTGTATCAAAAATAAAAGCTTCCCTCTACCCCTGTTCCAATAAACACAGTGACCTTGGCCTCCCAGCAATTATTTTAATTTCATATGTGCTTTTTTAGGTAAAAGCCTCTTTTGATTTGTTGTTCTCCCAGTGCAGAAGGCAAAAAACCCTCCCGTAACAGTGAAAGAGTGAGAACTCTTAGACTCTTGGATATATAACAAATGGCTCTGCTTTGTGCAAAAAGAAAGAAAGGGCACTAGAACTGAGTCATACATCAAGCAACTGAACTTGCAACCCCGATAACATACCCAGACACTTCGATGTTTAATTGCTAAGAACGGAGAGGAGGGAACTTGAGGAATGTGACCAAATTGAGCCAAGAAGATGCCTAAAGGTGGGTGTCCCAAAGGGTTGGCCAAGAATCTGCAACAGATTTTTTATTTTTAGTGAAAAACCACAGTCAAGATCAGATTCTTCCTTATTCCATATATCATTATATCCCTCAGGAAAAACAGTTCTAAATACCACAGGAAGGTCAAGTCCAATATCAGAGCTATCTAGTCCACACTAAATTCCTTCACTGATATGGAGAGACGCTGAAAAAAGCAGATGTCCCTAGCAGCTAGCTACTTGGGAAAGAGAGCACGGACGTTTCCGTGATGACTGGAGTTTCTGCCCAAGGGATCATTTATTGTCTATGCTATCTTTAAACTGCTCTCCAGAACTTTCCCAGGAACTGAAGAGTAGCAGTGGGGTGTGTTCTCATGATCTAGAAGGTACAAATTGAGGAAATTAATCACCTATGACAAGGCTTGTCCTGTTTTAACATGAACACTGAGAAAAAAGCAATTATGAGCTGAGTGAAGTGGTCACTGTGCCCAGACAACCAACAGAGCTTCTGGGAGAGCTACAAGCTGCCAGCATCTGCCTCCGTGAAAGGACGCTCAGGCACCAGAGAATTGTGACTTGGGGAGGGACACATGTCATTAGCAGCTCTCCTGTAGCCTGGGTTCCTTGGGGCTAGTTCTCAGCCAATAACAGGGAAGCCCAGCAAGCACTTCTGGGAAAATGACAATTGTAGAAAATGGTGCAGACTATATCCCATCTGACCTCACTGGCAGAAAGGTGGATACTGGGGAAAATACAAAGGTTTATTTCCTAAATATGGGGTCTTCCAATCTTTCAACAGGAAGAGCTCAACTCAGTTTTCACCAGCCTTTTTTCCCTAGAGCCCATCCATTGCCCTCAATGTTCTTGCAAAACTGTCTGGCAGCTAGCTAGGGAGGCTGAACTTTCTAAAGCAGCCCATGTACAAATTACTTGGGCTACATTATTCATATTGCATTAGAGGTCATGTGCTTGCTTTCTCAAAAGCCCTTATAAAGTAGGAGTCTTCTGATTCTCTTTTATCTACTGGACTTTGTGGAGTCTTTTCTAACCCTCTTTCCTTCCTTTTTTTTTCTTTCTACCTTCTCACATGATTCTATTTCTTCCTTCCTGGCTATTAGATGGCCTTATTTCTGAGAGGCAACATGGCCAAGAAAAAGACTCAGACTTGTTGATAAAAATAGTTTTAAAGTGGTTGTGCATAATTTCAAACAATCCAAAGGACTGATTTTGCATAGCTTTTAAAATCCAGAAATTTTTAAGTGAATAAAGGTCTGTAAACTTCACCTCCCTCTGAAAGATACCCAGCTGCCCTGCTTTAATCCCTGTCATCCCTAGAAGGCTCGGCCGGCCAGTGTCAAGACACAGCGCATCAAAGACATGCAGATAAAATAGGAGGGCAGACGCATGGCTCCTGTAGGCTGTTATTTGCCAATGAGTCATGATTAATATCCAGAGCCTTCTGCTGTAGCTTCCTGGTTAGCCTGCTATGAATTTGCAGGGGCTGTCAACACGCAAATTTTCTGATAGAAAAGGTTCTTTGCTCTCAACTCTGCGAGCACTAGCCCTGTGGTGAGCTCATTATTGAAGCCACCGAAGCCTGTCACCAGCATGGGCTGGAGTTCCTAGCAAGCAGGGGACTCTGCATGTACCAAAAGTCAAACTACCACCAGGATCCGGAAAATGATTCAACCAACAGCATACCTGAATCATCTTTCCATTCACTCAGGAGAGGAATTAATATTCTTCACATCAAAGATTGGCACAGTAGAAGGAAATATATAGAATTTTCCCTTTCAGAGTGTCTCATAAACTCTAGCCCTCTGCCTCGGTTCTTCTGTCCTCTGCCTGAGCCAATCCAGGCCTGATGTGTATGATCTCCCACCCCGTACACGGCACCTAGGGATACGAGCCTGAGGCCTCCAGTGCATCTCGGTTTATTGGCCTGTACTTCTTCTTTGGCCCTCATTCCAACTTTAGCCTGACGACTATAAAACTGATACCCACGCCCCATCTTCCCCTTGCCTGTTCCATACACTCACACGCCCTCTGTTTATGTAGAGAGAAAGAGCACAGTAAACACTACAAGTTTCCACTAATTTCAATGATGCTAAACTAAATAAGAGTTAAAGCACAATTTTCATAGGGAAAAAAATATCTTGGTGAAATCCTTCAGATACCTTTAACTGAATCTGGCTGGACCTTCCTCTCATGCCCAGTCTAGCCATGAGAAAATCTGGAAATCCACTACTTCTTGCTATGGTTTTAGGAAGTAAAAACCAGAAGAACATAGGTTGTATATTCAGCTCCCAGAAATCCAAAATGGAAACTCAGAATCCATAATAAAGAAGAGCAGGGATAAATAAAATCCATCACCAGAGACAATTCCCAAAGCTCATGATGGCCTTTATATTTCAAATTATCCCCCACTCATTTTTAAAAAAAGAACTGTGTAGCACATATGACCAAATTGATTTACTCTCTTCTTTTCCTTTCTCTGCCTACTGTTTGGTAAAGGTTTTGGAAAGAATAGGTGTTTTTATGCTATGTGAATTATATCTCACTTTTTCAAAAAGAAGAAGAAAGAAGTGGCGAAAATATGAACAGCTGGGGATAAAAAAAAGGAGGGGGGAAGCAAAGAGCCTAGCTCAGCAGCAGCATACAAACGGTTAGCCGGAAACAAGCAGCAGCTGTCCCCTTCAGCCAGGCCACGTGGTCACCAGGTCACCTCAGACCCACCACCCACTTCATGAATTTATGGTTCCTGCTTGGCCTTTGTAAGTAGTGGAGTTTTAAACCTCAGGGGGAGATGATACAAAAGCTGAACAATCAATCTTTGACTAACTGAGCGAATTGCTTTTCTATTTCCATTATAACAAGCTACGATAAATTTAGTGGCTAAAAACAACATAAATGTACTATCTCACAATTCTGAAGGTTCGACATCTGACATGGCTGTCACCAGGCTAAAATTAAGGTGAGAGCAGAGTTCTGCTCCTTTCTGAAGGCTCTAGGGGACAATCCACTTCCTTGCCTTTCCCAGCTTCCTGAGGCTGCCCGCATTTCTCTGCCCTTCCTCCATCTTCAAAGCCAGCAACATAGCATCTCTCTCTGACCCTGCTTCTACCCTTACATCTCTTTCCCTAACTCTCCTCTTTTACTTCCTGTCTTCCAGTTAAAAGGACCCTTATGATTACATTGGATAATCCAGGCTAATCTCCCTACTAGCTGATTAGTGATTTTTCAAACTCCCCTTTGCCATGTATGGGAACATTTATAGATTCCAGGGATTGGGAACGGATGTCTTGGGCGGGGGGGTGGGGGGGGGCTTTATTCTGCCTACCACAATCAATCTGTAGTTCATGAATTATCTGATAGAAAATTTGAAAGCATACACCTTTTACAGACAACTGCATTTGGATTTTATAATATACAAGCTCCTTAAAAAGCAATATTGGGACTTCCCTAGTGGTCCAGTGGTTAAGACTTCACCTTCCAATGCATGGGATGCAAATTCTATCCCTGGTCGGGGAACTAAGATCCAATATGCTGCAGAGCAACTAACCCACATGCCAGAACTAGAGAGCGCACATACCATAACTGAGTCCACTCTGTAACTAGAGAAGCGTGTGTGCCACAATGAAGAGCCTGCATGCTGCAGTGAAGACCCAGCAGAGCCAAATAGAAACAAACCAAAGAAGAATTTCTTTTTTTAAAAAAAGTTATATGTAAAACAAATTATAATTTAAAGTCATTATAAGTGAAAGTGTTAGTCGCTCAATCATGTCTGACTCTTTGTGACCCCATGGACTGTATGGACTGTAGCCCATCAGGCTCTTCTTTCCATGGAATTCTCCAGGCAAGAATATTGGAGTGGGTAGCCATTTCCTTCTCCAGGGGATCTTCCCAACCCAGGGATGGAACCCGGGTCTCCTGCATTGTAGGCAGATTCTTTACCATCTGAGCCACCAGGGAAGTCCCAAAGTCATTAGACTTAACTCACTGTTGAAAGGAATCCTGTGGTGAATGGTTTTGTAAAGATATTAACTCCCTGATGTCTCCTTTTAGGAATCCAGATTTTCATACATTTACTTAATGTTGGACTAAAGCTTAAGTATGGGTGAAGCATTTTAATATTTTGAGAAGTTAGGGGAAGAGAGTTGAATCAAAAACCATAGAACCATTTTCTAAGAAACTGCCCAGAATTATCACCTTCACATGGACATTTCTGAACCTGATAATTTTGATAGGAAATATAATAAAGACTTGAATCTCACTCACTCAGCTAGGGAGCACCAACAACATGCTGGTTAAGATCATAGGCTCAGGCATCTGCCTACGTAGGTTCTGATCCTACCTCTGAAAAATCAAAGCTATATGACCCTGGGTTAATCACTGAATTTCTTTGTGCCTCACTTTCCACACATGTCAACCAAGAATAATAATTCTACCTGTATCTTAGGACTGCCATGAGGATTAAAAGAGATACAGAATATGAAACATTCAATATGGAGGCTGGCACAGATCAAGTCATCCATAAATGGATTTTCTTATCCTCACCACGTGCCAAAGCACAGGTTTAGGTGCGAGAGACATATAGGAAGTATTCTGCAACTTAGATTCATTATTTTTAGCACTTGAAAATGAAAGTGAGAACAGGACATAACCACTAAATGGAAAGCAGCAGGCAAAATATTAAATTAAGATAGAACTTGAGTCTTCCCTTGGTAGACACCCATGGTTTCTGCTTGCAGGCTATGTAGAAGATAGAATGACCTTTTATACTTAATGGAAGTGTGAATCACCCTCGGCAAACCACATGATGTGATATTGAATATCCGAAAGAACAGTTATATTTGGTATCAGAGAATAATTTGGTTTTCTGCTCAGAATTTTCAAGTAGCTTGTTAGTTTTACCTTTGGATTTTAATGGCCCTCCACCACCTCCTGAACAAAAGCCAACTTCATGTCTGAGGCATTCATGGCACAATTTGATCCCTCTCAATGTTTCTAACTTCATCTTGCACAAACCCCATGCATAAAGTTGCTATTCTGGCCAAACTACAAAACTCTAGTTCTGACTGGACTAAGGTATGCCTTGGTATAGTAGCTAATTTTGTATATTTTTTAAAATCTCGTTTGGAGGTTTCTGGAGACCAGGAATACCATCTTAGATATCCATACATTTTCCCCATAGTGATCAACATAGAATGAG
Organism: Cervus elaphus; assembly: GCF_910594005.1. Taxonomy (NCBI): domain Eukaryota; kingdom Metazoa; phylum Chordata; class Mammalia; order Artiodactyla; family Cervidae; genus Cervus; species Cervus elaphus. The sequence goes on along the minus strand of NC_057848.1, from coordinate 41,523,280 downwards.
CAACTAATTAAATTTGTTAAAGAAAGAGAGTACCCTATTCTTCTACTCAATTTACATTCATTTCCACACAGGAACCTTTGATGCCTTTTTTGTTTCAAAGCTATTTTCTTCATTCAACTGACAGCCTCCTTTTCAAACACCCTGATTCAGAAGATAATAATTACATTTCTTTAAAAAGGTACGCTTCTAAATTTAGCTAAGGTTTCAGAGTTCTTCAATTCCATACTTCTGTGAGAATTCTCTCACTAAAGAATTTTTTTTTGCTGGGGCTCCTTGCTAAAAAAATTTTAAAAAGAAATATTGTTTCCAGAGAGGCTAGTCATGGCACTATCCTTAAAATGATGAAATAATAATAATAACTACTTCCTACCTTCATGGTAACTGTGATGGTGCTATTTACATTGGCTTTATGCAACCAGCCTTGTTTGATCACACCACCCTTCTGAGAGCATAAAGATGATGAATCCTGAAACAGAGGGAAAACCATCAGTGAAACAGCAGCTGGCCCATTATCTAATCAAACAATTGGGGAGCACGAACTAGGCCCTGCCCCATTTTGCAAAGCATAAAGCTCCCTCTCCCTGCACCTCCCCACTCCCCCTTGAAGATGCCTGATTAAACCTGAAATTGTTAACAACAGGATGAAAGGCTCTGTGCTGAGAAATGGAATATTGCCTGCCATATCAGTAGACAAAGGATGTCAAAGTCAACAGCAATTGCAGCCACCAAGGATGGTGAGCTGTGAGCCCTGAGAGAACCCAGGAAGGAAAGAATACCTGCCATCTAGCAGCCATCAGGGAGCAGCCACTCCCTGCAGGGAGCCCTGAGGAAACTCAGGATCCTGGCTCCAGATAGCAGAGGTGTACATCAAAGGAATGATGTCAATGAGTCCTGACTCTTGCATCTTTCCATACAAAGAAGAGTGCTAAATTCCTTAACTTGGTTTTCTTTAATTAACAATCATCTTTTGATGTTCAGAATTCCTGCCCTTCATCACAAAACTTCTAAGTAACCTGGTTCCTCCTCTTTGCCTCCACTGCACAGTTCTTTCAGGGTTACTTGAGATGCTGTCTCCAGGGCCTGAAGTCCTTAAAATGTCGACTGAATAAAAACGTAACTCTCAACTTTTAGGTTGTGGATATTTTTTAAGTCCACAGTGCCATGCACACGATAGACACTCAATATTTACTGGATCATATGGGCTGTCTTGTGGGAAAGTCTTCTGCATTATGTAAATGGTCAAACTTCACCTCAAAATGTCATAGACATCTGGGTCCTCTGTCCCAAAAGGGATCTATTAAGCAGGAAAATCCAGATGAATCACCACACCACATGCCCGGTGTGGGAAAAGCAACTCCACAAGTGTGTCCCACAGGTGGGAAAATGGGTTTATACACACATCACTGCCCATTTCACTTTATTTTTCCTAAACTCCATTTGGAAATACAACAATGTTAAATTTAAAAAAAAAAAACACCCATTAGCTTGAAAGTTTGCCCCAGATCATTCATAAACAATTCTTTCCCTCATCTTTTCTCAGAGAAATCTCTCTCAACACAAGGGACCTTGAAGAAACCAGTGCAGTTGCCCCCATCTTTACCTCATCCTTCTCACAGTCCTCATCAATCTCAAATACATGATTGGGAATCTTTTCTGGTCGCAGAGACTTGCTGAAAATACAAAAGAGTTGTCTTAGACACTGAGCAAAATAGAAAAAAAGAAACCAAATCAAGATGAGTAGACTTCTTTCTTTCACAACCAAGAAAATACCAAGACATAAGAAGGTGGAATTCTTTTCTCCCTTTCAAACTCAGATTCTCCCCTCTGGCATTACCTTCTGTAAAAGGACTCCCACATGGGCAGCCAACAGCAAAGACGTAACTAAGCCCAAATTGCAAGGAATGCACGCCAGAGCTGTCAGTGGTTGTGGGACCTTATCTTTCCCAGGCCAAAAAGCAACCCCATGTCATTCTGGCTCTTCCATCTGTTTGCTATATGATCCTGGAATGACCATCTTAGGACTCAGCTTTAAAGGACATTTTTAAGACTCAGTTTTCTTCTCTGGGAAAGTGCCTTGAAAGCTACCAAAGGCTACACCAAGTCTTATTCCTCCAAAACATCTCCCATGTGATATCCTGTGAGGTTAATAATCTTACGGATGAAAAGGGGAGGAAAGAGTGTTCAAGTGACTGAGTGACTAGCCCAAGGTCACCCAGCTAGGAAGTGGTAGAAATAAGATTTGAACCCTGACAGTCTGGCTGTTGGGCCAGAGTGCTCACAGCAGCCTTTCAACTTAAATGAAAGAGATGCACTTAAAAAAAAAATTATCTACTTATTTATTGGGCTGCATCAGGTCTTAGTTGTGGCACACGAGCTTAGTTGCCTCACAGCATATGGGGTCAAAGTTCCCCAACCAGGAATCTAACCCATGTCCCCTGTATTGCAAGGCATATTCTTAGCCACTGGATCACCTGGAAAGTTCCAAGACATGTACTTTTGTCAAGAGATGTCTGGGGCCATCAAACTGAATCAAATGTCTTCTAGCTTTTTCACTGACAGCACTAGAAAATGCTCACAACATTATCCAGAATCAAAGAAGGATGATTTTATGGTCAATATACATGCACCAAAGCCAAGAAGTGAACACGTCCATTTCGGAAAAAATTTCAATAAGCAAAAATATCCAATTACCCAAAACACACTTACCAAACATGCTGGTTGTTTGAGTTTTGCTTTATTATCTGTTATAATTGAGAAGCTTCACAAGTGGTTTGAAAAAATGTAAAATGTTTAACAACTCGCCTCTTGAAAGTTTCTCTTAAATTCCAAACTTACCATGGCAGCATTCGAAAGTCTCCAGAGAAGTCTTCATACTTGTAGTTCACCACGTGCCAATCTGTGCTATAGGTTTTAATACACTGAAAGAAAATAGGAATCTTTAATTTGAAATGTAGGAAAGGTACATGCACACTGTTTTTATGTCTGGTAATAAGCTGACGGGGCTTCTCTGGTGGTTCAGGGGTAAAGAATCTGCCTGCAATGCAGGAAACCTGGGTTCAATCCCTGGGTCGGGAAGATCCCCTGGAGAAGGGCATGGCAACCCACTTCAGTATTCTTTCCTGGAGAATTCCACGGACAGAGGAACCTGGTGGGCTACAGTCCATGGGGTCACAAAGAATCAGACATGACTGAAGTGACGAAGCAGCAGCAGCAGCAATAAGCTGACAGACTTTTAAAAATCATCTGGGGAATGCTGGTACTGAGATCTTCCTTTGGGGATCAACTGTGTCTTCCTAAACCAGTTGGTGGTAATAAATCCCAATTCACATGTTCTCTTGGACTCTCTGGCTTCAAGTCCAAAGAGTATTCAAGTTTATAAAAAAAAAAAAGACTAAGAATACAAGCTACTTATGAAAGTATTTAAGCTGTATCCTCTATGTCACATCAAATAGACTTATTATGTAGGTCAGTTAAGTTCTAGTAATTTTGTTTTCCATTTACACTAAGAGTATTTTAAATACAGTATTTATTAAATGAATGAATAATGACTTTTCTTCTGTGGCCTCTGAGCCTCTTACCTCTTTGACAAACAAACTCTGGGCCCTCTTCTCACCATCTTCTGGTACAGTGGACTGGACTGTTCGGCGCTGACGACAGATCACAGAGATCTAGAAGACATAGAATATTCTTGCTATACGAACCAGCCTGAAAAATGCAATTTTGAAGAAGTACTAGCGGACTCACAGATATATCTTCCATTGGAAACATAAGCAGGTCTCGGAGCGGGTCACTGTAAATCTGAGTTTTTCTTTGGGCGATAACATTCTCATAGTCCAAGGGCTCAACAACTTTGGTCTTTTCCTTTATAAGAGACAAAAAGAAAGTAATACTGTCAAACACACTGAAAGTTCCTTGTCATATGTCCAAGATACATTATTTCACCAAAGGGATTACTGATAATCAGCACTTAAGGGAGACACTTTTATGAGAGAAACCATCTCTATAATTAGACACACACACCAAATACACACACACACACACACACACACACACACACACATCTCTCTGCCAAAGGCAAGAGTTCAGGAGAGACAGCCCTGTATTCTGCTTGTCCGTATACCTCCCAACAATTTATTGAATTTAAGGCAAAACAAAAAGTGGCCTATTTAGAAGCCTGTGAGTTGATAATGAGTATGCACTATTCACTGGGTAACTGAAAGGGAGAGAATACCAACATCCCTGTGCCCATTCGGTACCAGGCATGCTGTCCAAAGAATGCCTTAAGTTCTGTCATAGCTGGGGCAGGTATGGGTCCTGGAGATGCTTGATTCAGTGGACAGGGCATGAAAGGATGAGGTTCCAGGTGGCAAAGTCAGGGGTCCCTGTGGGACTTGCAGGTGACACAGCCATTGACAGTAGAGTCCAGCCCGAGACTAAGGTTACCAGGAGGAGGGTTAGTGACTCTGAGAAATCCAGGATGTTATTCATTTAATAAGAGAGATAACAGCATTTACTAAGCCCTTTCTAGATGCCAGGCACCATGCCAAGTGCTTTCTCTACAGTTTTTCATGTAAGACTCATAATAACCCTATGAAACAGGTTGGATCTTTGTCCCCATTTTACAGATGAGGAAATCATGGACTCAAATCAGGTTAAGTAACTTGCCCACCTGGAATTAGACCTGCATCTGACTCCAAAGCTCTGTTCTTTCTACTTCATGCAGTCTTCCCTTGCCTGAGAAATACAGAAAGATACTAAAGAGCAAGGTACTGAACTTGGAATAGGATCCCATCTCCTACCTTCAACAAATCTAAAAGATGCTAACAAAAACAGTATAGAGGTGTCTCAAGAAATTAATAATAGAACTACCATATGATCCAGCAATCCCACTTCTGGATATATATCTGAAGGAAAAGAAATCATTATCTCAAAGAGATAGCTGCACTCCCAAGTTCACTGCAGCATTATTCACAATAACCAAAACACGGAAACAACCTAGGTTTCCATCAAGAGAGGAATGGATTTTTTAACAATATAACGTATATAGATAGATAGGTAGGTAGATAGACAGAAAGATAGGTTGTCCAGTCACAGAAAAGAAGGAATTCTGCTGCTTGAATAAATCTTGAAGGCATTATACTAAGTGAAATAAGTCAGTATTATACGGTATCATTTATATGGTAGAATCTAAAAAAAAGTAGAATGGTGCTTGCCAAGGGCAGGGGGATGAGGGAAAATGGGGAGAAGTTAGTCAAAGGGTACAAACTTTCAGTTATAAGTTAAGTTCTGAGGATCTAATGTACAGCATGGTGACTATACTGTATTGTATACTTGAAATTTGCTGACAGTAGATCTTAAGACATTCTCACACACACAAAAAAGGTAATCATGTGAGGTGATAGATGTACTAATTAACTTGATTGTGGTAATCACTTCCCAATGATACATATATATTAAATCATCACATTGAAGCTTTTAAATATATACTTTTATTTTTCAATTATATCCCAATAAGTCTGCTGGAAAAAAAGATCTGAACAAAGATATACTTTATTTCAAGTCAAATTGAGAATTATCAACCCATGGGATTAAATCAAGCAGATTATCCCTATCATGTCTATAGATATGCATGTAAAATGAGTTGAAACAAAAGAAAAAAACTCTTAGTTTGTGAATGCAGAGATTTTTCTGATAGGAAAATTTGACCCCCTTGTCCCACATTTACCATGTTTCATGGACCCAATGAAAGAACACTGTGAATGCAGCTTCCAGCCCTAACAATCAATGTGTGATCCATTTCTCAGAGAAAAATGAGAATAAAGTGAATAAAGCCCCATCGAAGAAGGCGAGACTTAGTGAAAAAAATTTCAAAGTCTTGCTTTTGGTGCCAACTATCTTCCCATACAGATTACAAAAACAGTCCTCAAATTTCAATGTTTAACCTGTTGGATTAGCATCTATTAATCTCTCTGCATAGTAATTTCATAAGTACCTACTCAAAGTAACTTTGAAAAAGAAAAAATCCTCCTTCAGCTTTCTAACGTAGTTGTCAAATTAATATGCTAAAGGATACAGCAAAATGAACCACTTATTTACATGTGCAGTATATGCACTCTAAAAATGAAACTTGCAGTTCTCCGTGTGTTTTAAAGGCCACATATTCATGTTACAGAAAACAAGGTTTCACTTTTCATAGAAAACTGATTCAACTAAGCATTCTGGGTCTTTGGTCCTATTTCTTTATCAGTGGTAGCTCGAATGCAGAAAAAGGTAGAGTAGCTATTCTGAGTCCCACAGATCTTCCCCTGAAAGAAGATCTAGGCCTGTGAATCAAGCTTCATCTTTTTAAGAGGAAAAAGAGAAGGACTAAGGGCTCCCTCCCATCAGCCAGCTGCCTCTGATCTGAATTTTTTTTTCTCCAGCCCTCTCCCAGGCATTAAAAGCCCAAACTGTCAGTGGAAGAGAAAGGCTACAGTAGGAGTCAGCCCCAAAGAACCTCACCCTACATTTCCCTTCCAGTAGGATTCAGTGTAACTCTGTTGGCATCAGAGACAATGAAAACCTTTGACTTTTAGAATTATCATGATTTAATAGCAGCTCTGCCTGGCGGTCTATGTATACTTTTTAAAAATTAATTTGCATTGGAGTAGAGTTGCTTTAAAATGCTGTGTTCATTTCTACTGTACAGCAAAGTGAATCAGCCATGTGTATACAATATATCCCCTTGCCTGGCAGTCTAGAACATAAAATGCTTATCTAACTTTCCAATTTGGCTTTATCATTTGATGATCAGACTTACAGGGTTACCCTAAATAAAGCTTCTATCATACACAAAAAGGGTCTTCCTTTCAGGTTTGGGCACTGCCTTCCTGCCAGTTCGTGCACGGCTTGGCCTGAAAAGGTGCTTTCTCATAATGCAAGAACACTGTGTTATAATAAACGGTACTTTATAAACATCCAAATCATAGCAAGCTCCCACTGTGTACTTCTCTAAATTCTGTAGCAGCATTAAGTAAAAGGCAAAAGCACTTATATAATCTGGAGAGAAGCAAGCATATGTTTCAGTCTTCTCTTCCTAAGTAGTGACAGGAAAACCGTCGGCCTAAATTTGGAACCTACTCAGTTTTCACCATGTAGGAGAAAAAAAAAGGTTTGCCTTTGAAAGTTCATAGTCACTGATTCCTGAGGGCGCTTGAAGTAACTTGTTGGTTATATTATTAGGGGTTTGGGTGTTGCTTCACTCCAAAATGACTTTAAAGTTTTAAGAAAACACTTTCAATATGTATTATACCTGTTTCTTAACCCAAACCCATGAAATAGACAAGGAAAATACTATTGTTTCAAAGTTACACATGAAGAAACTGGCTCAGAGGCTTAAGATCAACTGTCTATATCCAACGGTAGAATCAGGATTCAAATCCAGGTCTTCCAACTACTGAGCCTTTTTCTGTTTTTAGTGTGCGTCCGTGCTCAGTCGCTGCGGTTGTGTCCGACTCTTTGCAACCCCATGGACTGTAGCCGGCCAGGCTCCTCTGTCCATGGGATTCTCCAGGTAAGAAAACTGGAGTGGGTTGCCATGTGCTTCTCAAGGGGATCTTCCCGACCCAGGGATCAAACCCAGATTTCCTGCATTGAAGACGGATTCTTTACCCACTGAGCCACCTGGGAAGCCCCTCTGTTCTTAGCAGTGTCTCCCAACTCAAGTTACTCATGTAAAAAGTCTTCAAAGATTTTTGCCACAACTTCTGTGCTATTATGTACTTCATATTTGTCTTCAAATCTCTTTTCCATTGAAATGGATTTACTGAAACAGTAAACTTCGTGTCAGTCCCCCAGAGGAAACTAAGTCAATATTTTCCTAATCCCTAGTAAAATAAAATTTTAAACGTCAATCTCTGTACCATGGTTTAGAACACAGTACACTCTTCCAGACTTAGGACACTAGTAGCAAATCTAAACAGACATCCATGTATAAACCCTCAAACTGTGAAGAAATGCACAATTCCACAAATTAAGATAATTTTCTGATTTCTAACATAGATTGAAATGACAGAGATTGAAAAAGGGAACTCATGAGTACAGATTCAGATACAATCCGCTTCTTGGTACAAAGAGAGGAAGGTACAAAGACGTATCCTCATTGGGCATCACCACCAGCATCAAACACTGAAGACTTTATGCTTTAGTGGTGGTCCCTGTATATCTACTGTACAGTGTGACTGATCATTCATCATCTTATGTATGTATCAATGTAAAACCAAGTTTGCAATCCTAAAATAATATGTAAATATGTATATGCAAGCATATATTCAACCCTCCAACCACTCATGTATTTAAAAGGGCACAGGGACTTCCCTGGTGTCCAGTGGCTAAGACACCACACTCCCAATGCAGGGGGCCCGGGTTGCATCCCTGGTCAGAGAACTGGATCCCACATGCCACAACTAAGACCTGGAGTAGCCAAATAAATAATAAATAAGTAAAAATAAAAGTGCACATTACTAGCAAGCTGGTTTATGCTATATCATTGGAAACTGTATCATTTTAATTTAATTTTTAAAAAGTAACCATAATCATGTAATATTTCTCTGTCAACAGTGCAAAATCAGCCTGGGTTACTTCTGTTTAGATATTACACCAAAGGTCATTCGTTCGCTGGTAAATTTTTGACTTTAGAAACTAGTTCTCCTTAAGAATGCTAAGAATGTCTCTTCTGCAAGTCTGCAGTGAACACTGCTTGACAGAATCCCTTCTGTATCACACTGGGAGAGAGAGCAGAGCAGGCAGAAGGCTTAGCAGTGGGGCATGGAGCCAATTCAAAATCTCCCCCTGCCACCTCCTTCTCCACATTAAGTTTTGGTGCCAGAAGGAGAGCGGCAACAACTGGTTTAAGAAGAATGATGGAGAGCAAAAGTTAGAAGCTGATTTTCTCAGTATTGTGATCAGACTATGGTTTCAATGGCATCTGAACAGAATCATACTGAAAATAACAACCATCTTAGAAAAGAAGGAAGACTCAAACAGAGGGGTTATTCCATGCATCTTTCCTTCCCACCCGTTGCCCACTTCCCTCCCTTGGGAATGACTCCAGAGACCCCCTAAGGGATTTAGCTCCCCTTTTGTTTCAGACATTTGGAGCAGGGTTTGGAGGGCTTTCTCCACAGAGATCTCAAAATAACTCTTTACGCTCAAAATGGCCCACTGGGGACATGCTGCTTCCAGCAATGCAGAAAAGAAAGTGGGTGGGTTGGGGGACAGAGCACTCTTATCAAGTCCCTGCTAAGCTCCAGGCTTTGTGCTAGCCCTGAGTGGCTCAACTGGTAAAGAATCTGCCTGCAGTGTGGGAGGACTTGGGTTCGATCCCTGAGTTGGGAGGATACCCTGGAGAAGGGAAAAGCTACCCTCTCCAGTATTCTGGCCTGGAGAATTCCATGGGCTATACAGTCTGTGGGGTTGCAAAGAGTCAGACACGACTGAGCAGCTTTCATTTTCAACTCACTTTGAGGAGCTCATGGTCTAGAGAGGGAGGCTGATAAAGCCAAGAAGGTTAACTTGATCATAGAAACTGTTATAACTTGAAGCCCCATTTGGCTTCCACACATGTGTCAGACCCTTTGATATCACATTTTCTTCCAACAAAACAACTGCACAAGTGTTCTTGCACATTAACTGTGAGCCCATCTATTCACATGTATAGCAATCAAAAGAATTCTCCTATGTGGCTATACATGGTCTCGGATCATTTCATCTTCTACTTTTGTTGATAAATTCTGTAAGGTTGGAGATTAGGTATCTGTCAAGAGTGGTGGGATGGTAAGGAGCAGCAAAATTTGAGCTGCAACTAGCAGAAATGAGAAACGTCACCACTATAGACTAGAGATTTCTAGAGGGGGACTCTACACAGCATGGCAACAAAGGAACCATGACTGTGAGGAATTTTTCATAAGGTTCATGTCAAGAGTATCTGGCTTTATTATGTCCTTGTCTTTTGTCAATCATATGATTACCTTTCACCAGCTCATTTCTTTCCCTTTTTCCAAATAGGAACTCAAGTACCAAAGAAGCTTTGAATTAATATAAACTGGATGATGATGCTAGTGGAGGGAAGGCCATCTTTTCAGTTAGTACAACCGACTTGGCAAAATAGACATGAACATATTTTAATAAAGATTATTTTTCAGGACAGATCTTGGCACAAATACCCAGTTATAAATCTCATTCAAGACACTGACCTTTCTTACAGCTAACAAACAGCTAAAGGGAAAATCATACTTTTCATGAGACCATGGGTCATGCTCATTCCTAATTTCCACCTTGGCTCTCACATTCTTCCTGTGACAGTCCAACCTCCAACCTCTCTCATCCACAGCCCTTAACGTCTTTCCCAACTACTGTGGCATTTGCTCACATAGAGCTGTAATTGCATTGTGGGTACTTTGAATACTAGTCTCCTTAGCGAGATCGTAAGCACCTAGAGGAGAAAACAATGCTCGTACACTAAGCATTAATATACACTAAGTATTTTATATCTATTATCTCACTTAATTCCTGCAAAATCTCTGCACAGGAGGTTCTTTTATTATGCCCATTTTACAGATGAGGAAACTGAGGCTCAGGCAGGTCCACTGCCACATATTAGCAGAGCTGGGATTCAAATCTATATCTATCTGATGGACTCCAGAACCAGTACTCCTAACCATAATACACACAAACAAATATAAAACATTTCTCCATCCTCGATCCTACCACGTTTAATTCCCTTGGACAGACTTGGCAATTTAGGATTTGCTGGCACTGACTCAAACAACACTATTTTTTTTTTTACCAACGTGAGATCTTGCCTTCTCATCGCCCTGATGATGCTGAGCATGACTGGCTTACGGAGCTTGTAATTGGATAAGAAGTTTTACGTTTCTTAGTTGTTGCTTCCAATTTAGCATTTGCCATCAATGAGTAGGGATTAGCACCTTAGGTCTTTTACTTTGGGGCAGGAGTTGGCAGATTCAACTTCAAATGGTTCAGAATCAGATTACAAAAAAACAACAGTAAGATGTTGTCAAGGGACCGTGTCTAATTCACCTCGGTATCCTCCACAGAACCTAGAAGAGAGTCGTGAGAACCACAAAGCCAGACAATAAAACAAAGAGACTGACCTTACACGTATGCTTTCCCAGCCCAAATGGCAGCACACAAGGAGACAGGGACAGCTCATTGATCGCTAAAGCTTTCAGAATTCATTTTCAGATCTCAGTTATAATTTGATTTTTGATTCTGAGAAATCAACAAAATGAGGTTCTAAAGGCATTTAAATCTGAGGAAAAAGAAAACTCATTTTTTTTCCTCTTTAGAGTTTTCGCCTAGGGAGGAATTCTTTTTAGGTGCCAAATTACTTTTCTAAGTATATTTGGCTATTTATACAAACTCAAGAACTATTTTTTAAAACCTACAAAGAATTTATATTATTTTTTTAAATCACAAAATAGACAAGTCTTGATATATCCTCTATGATTAATTCAAACTCGGTTAACAAGTGTTTTCATTACAGCCAACTCAAATATTATTAAAGCAATGTAGATTACCTACAGATGAAACAATAAAATTTTGATGAACTCTATACCCCAAAACTTGATTTTAACCGATAATTATAAGTTTACTCAATATGCTGGCTGACAGGTAGGAAAACTGATTTGAATCCAGTCACTTCCTTACTTTTTGTGTTCACTTTGTGCTAATTAGTATTTAAATGACTCAAACATAGGACAAAAAGAGGTAAAAATAAAAAGAAAGGATTGAATAAATTGAGAGAATAGTGAAGTAGCTCTTTAAAACTAGAAGAACACTTTGTATTATTTCAGTTCAGTTCAGTTCAGTCGCTCAATCGTGTCCAACTCTTTGCGACCCCATGAATCGCAGCACGCCAGGCCTCCCTGTCCATCACCAGCTCCCGGAGTCTACCCAAACCCATGCCCATCGAGTCAGTGATGCCATCCAGCCATCTCATCCTCTGTCATCCCCTTCTCCTCCTGCCCCCAATCCCTCCCAGCATCATGGTCTTTTCCAGTGAGTCAACTATTCACATGAGGTGGCCAAAGTACTGGAGTTTCAGCTTCAGCATCAGTCCTTCCAATGAACACTCAGGACTGATCTCCTTTAGGGTGGACTGGTTGGATCTCCTTGCAGTCCAAGGGACTCTCAAGAGTCTTCTCCAACACCACAGTTCAAAAGCATCAATTCTTCAGCACTCAGTTTTCTTCCCAGTCCAACTCACACATCCACACATGACCACTGGAAAAACCACAGCCTTGACCAGATGGACCTTTGTTGGCAAAGTAATGTTTCTGCTTTTTAATATGCTGTCTAGGTTGGTCATAACTTTCCTTCCAAGGAGTGTCTTTTAATTTCATGGCTGCAGTCACCATCTGCAGTGATTTTGGAGCCCAAAAATATTAAGTTTGACACTGTTTCCACTGTCTCCCATCTATTTCCCATGAGGTGATGGGACCAGATGCCATGATCTTAGTTTTCTGAATGTTAAGCTTTAAGCCAACTTTTTCACTCTCCTCTTTCACTTTCATCAAGAGGCTTTTCAGTTCCTCTTCACTTTCTGCCATAAGGGTGGTGTCATCTGCATAGCTGAGGTTATTGATATTTCTCCCGGCAATCTTGACTCCAGCTTGTGCTTCATCCAGCCCAGCGTTTCTCATGATGTACTCTGCATATAAGTTAAATAAGCAGGGTGACAATATACAGCCTTGACGTACTCTTTTTCTTATTTGGAACCAGTCTGTTGTTCCATGTCCAGTTCTAACTCTTGCTTCCTGACCTGCATACAGGTTTCTCAAGAGGCAGGTCAGGTGGTATTATTTAGCAAACCATTATTGACAAAAAGAAAAATGCAACCTGGTTACACATGTAATGGCTTTCTTTCTAACTAACCAAAGAATTTAACAAGTTCACATAGACATACAAAATTATTGCAGATAATTCATTCATGCAAATAAAGTAATAATTCTTGATAAAAAAATTTCATTCATGCAAGAAGAAATTAGACTATGTACCCATCAAATAATTTAAAACCTGCCTCAGATCTTGGTTCCCACTCCAGTAATGACATAGAAGAAGTCTTGTTGACTTTTTCCTGAATTTGACAAACAGAACTATAAGATACCTTGCATTCTTAAGCAGAACAAAATGTAAAATGCACTGATGTTCAACAGGTATACAGATTGAGCCAGCTAGACTGCTAGATTACTTCCATTCCATGAAAACAGAAAAACCCAAAGGTCCTGTTTGTGTCATTTGAACACAACAGGACAAGTCTATTTCATTTAAAAAGCTCTGTAATCTATAAATCAGCCACTCATCATTTTCCACCCTGGATCCAACCACAGGTCTACCCATTCCATTAATCTGCTTCTGACAATGAAGTAAAGAAAACTGATGGGCCCCATTTTGAAGACACACCTTTCTACAAATATTTTCCTTTTCCATAATCAGCCATATTGGATCTATCCATTAATTGAAATTCTCTCTGCCTTTTTTTTCTCTTTTTGTGGGGAGGGAAAATTGGGGAGTGGACTTCGCTGGTGGCTCAGACAGTAAAGAATCTACCTGCAATGCAGGAGACTTGGGTTTAGTCCCTGGGTTGGGAAGATTCCGTGGAGAAGGAAATGGCAACCCACTCCAACATTCTTGCCTGGGGAAGAGAGGAGCCTGGGGGCTACAGTCCATGGGTCACAAAGGGTCGGCATGATTGAGCGACTAACACTTTCACACTTTTATTCCCACACTTTCTGCCTTTTTTGAGTATTTTCAGTTTATACCACTTCATAATACATTCTAAAGCTATGTGAAATAAAGTGAGAGCTCCTTTGATTTTTCTTAAGTTTACCTCTTTAAAAAATCAGGAGATGCCCTACTTCTTGGTATATATAATTATTTCAGTATACAGTGACCTGAGCCATGTTTATCCTATCTACCCATTTGTGATTAAAGAGATAGACCTTCTTCCAGTGGGTTCTGCCTTTTGGTGATGTGAGGCAGGAGTCTATACATCATGCTGCTTATCATGCCCCGTATCTTCCTGTCCTTCCTACGTCCTGGGCGGACTGTTCCCAGTATTCAGTCTACAGTCACTCCCATGCTGCTTGAGCAGAGCCTAATCAAGTTCAGAGCCTACTCTCAGGTTAGTAAGTTTCAATGACCTCTCCAGTGCTTATCCGTCCAGAAATTCATCTCTCACTTTCCTGTCCGCATTTTCCAGCTTCATGGGGTCTCACTGGGGCACAGCTCCTGGGAACTTGGCAACCCTTAGGAAAGGCTGTTAAATCAGACCAGCATCCTTCAGGTAACCACTCCTTGGCTACTCAGCATTTTTACACATCTTCCTCTAAACAAACAAACAAAAAAAAATGCCTATCTGTAATCTTTGTTTCTTTCTTTAAGCCAACTCCCTCTTAACCAGTTTCACTTCCTTATACTTGAAAAAACCCTCCACTATTTAGGAAGAGGCGTTCCCAGTACAGCAACCATCTGCCCCTCACTAGAATGCTTAGGTGTCAGTGTGTGAGGAGCCCAGGTTTCAGGCAGAGTCCACAATTGGCCTGGTACAAAAGTGAGGCTTGCTGCCCTGTCACTCCCTGAGGGCCGTTCTGGAGCTCTTACAGAAACACAAAACATACAGCTTAGTTCTGACGGTCATGGAGCATCCACCCTGTGTCAGGCAGTGGGCTACAGAGCTGAGGAAACAAAGATGGGCAAGATGTGGGTGCTGCCCTTCAGGAACTCATGACCTTGAGAGAGAAGACAGACCTTCTCAATAGAGAGTTAAAATATGACGGGATAAGGGGATACAGAGAATGCTGTGGGAATGCAGATTAACTCTATGGGTGAAGGAGGCTCAGAGGAGGTCACATGTGTGCTGAGCCTTGAAGGACTGAATAAAACTGCCCATGGCAGGCAAGGTGGAGAAAGGCATGGCAGACAAACACGAGAGCAGAAGTAATAGAAAAGGATGAGAATTCATGTATTCAAAGGGCCTGGGGACACACAGAATAAGGAGAAATGGTTGAGATGAGCTGGAAAGGCATGATTATGGAGGACCACAGATGCCAAGACCATGAGATTGGACTGATTCCTAGTATAGGCGATGGGGAGCCAGCAGAGGTTTCTAAGCAGGGGAATGACATGAACAGATGTTCTACTCGTATTTATGCATGGAAAGCCAGGAGGTCAGCGCTAATGGAAATTAATCCATAAAATGACAGCATAGGCTGAAAATTTGCCCCATTGTCTACATTTTCCAGGAGCAATACACAGAATTATGGAAAACTACTCATTAGAGTTGCATACAAAACTACTGAGGAAAATAAAGTGAGGGTTCTGTTTCTGTGAGGAGCTTTTCTTTCACAGAGAAAGAAGTGCTTGCTTACATCTTCCTTGTGTGGCAGAGATTAATTTGCCGGAACATTTTATTTTGAAAATATCAACTGCCAATTTGCACTTCATGTGTTTCCCACACCTTTTCAATGGCTAATTTGATTCAAAATGGTTAAATTTTCAGCAAAACGTAAGGTGGATCATAGTATTTCTTTTTTTAAACCCCTTCAAGGGGTCAACACAGCCTGCAGAGTTGGTGATTCGCAAAGCAGAGAAAAATGTTGGGGTAAACAATGGGAAGGACTGAATAAAAATGTCCTATGTTTTCCTTGAGAAATACAGAACATATTAATATAATTAGCAATAAGTTTTATTAATTAAAAAACAAAACCATAGCCTACAGAAAAAGGCTTGCTCTGGTTAGTAAGGCTTATAAGATCTGGCCTCCACTCCCAGCCTCTGACCCTGCCCTCTAATCCACATACCCCCCACCCCGTGGGCAGAGCTCCTAAGGGCTATGTTATCCACCTTTGCTGCTCCTCTACCAGTTCTGCTCCTCTTCCAGTTCTCCCCACAACCCCACCGAAAGACTTCATGAAGCTGCCCATCTCTCTAGGTACAAATGGCCACTCCCTTCTACACAGTGCTACCCACCTCCTCAAACCCAGAGATAGTACCTGTACCTCCTTCCTCATCTTAGTCCCATGATGAAGTGCTATGGTGCCCATTTCCTTTTCCACCTCTCCCCTCACTAGAATGAAAGCTCTATGATTCGAGGGTCTTTGTCTTATTCTTGGCTCTATCCTCATCACCCTGAAATTACTATTTTAAACGACTGAACGAACAAAGTATGAAACCACTGTGATTACCTTTCTAATCTCAAATTCAAGATTTTCTGGACTTCCCTGGTGGTCCATAGGATAAGAGTCCACCTGCTAATGCAGGGAACATGGGTTTGATCCCTGACCCAGGTAGATTCCACATGTGGGGCAACTAAGCCTGTGCGTGCCACAACTAAGCCCAGGTGCTCCACCACAAGAGAAGCCAGCACAATGAGGAGCCTGTGCGCCACAACTAGGGAAAGTCCACAGGCAGCAACAAAGACCCAGTACAACCGAAAAGAAAATAAAAAGATTTTCTGCCTCTTCCAATCTTTGAAGAGGACCACAATCTACAAAATGCTCACTGAAATACACACATTTGAGTAGCCATCCAAAGCAGCCACACTACCGAACACCTTATTTTATTTTTTTCGAACACTTTAATAATATGAATCATCACTCATTCTTTTTTGACAAAGTCACAACATCATATATGAAGTTTTCATAGAAACAGGCACACCTGCATGAAGAAATGTAAAGTGTCAGGGGGTAGAAAATCGTGTTGGTTGGGCATGTGAATTAGACTTGAGAGAAAGTTGATGACTCCAGCAAAACTCTTTTTGTGCTGGTAACAGTTGTCCCATTGCCAAACTTCCTCCTGAGCAACCTCTCTCTCTCTCCCCATCCCTCCCCCCTCCCTTCAGCTCACATTTTCTCGGTGTGAAGGTGCCTACAGGTACATTTTCTGGCTTCCTTCCCTAAAAGTAACCCAAAGTGCAATTCATCATACACGCAAAGAAGCACTAGCAAGAAGCACTCCCAAAGCCCTTATCCAAGCACCCCCATTTTGCGATGCTCATCTGATGCAATGAAATTGCGAGACTCCAGACTCAGCACAACCCTCCCTCTACAAGCCTCTACCTATAACATGTGGCTGGACCGCTGTCATAATGATCGAACTCTCTTTCCTAGAAAAGAATCTCCCCATGTTGTCCCCAGGACCATCTCCACCTAGGCTAACATCCCCCTTGCCCAGTCTCTCCATATGACATCACGTTCCTGTCCTGGGTTCATTTTCATTTCAACCTGGACCCCCTGGTCAATAGCCCCCTCATGGAACCATGTCCATGGCCACTCCCCAGCACTACATCAAACCCCTCCTTGCTTGTCTTTCCTGCCACAGGAGAAAATCCTAACTGGGTACTCAGGGCCTTCATTTCTGGGGATAACAAATCCTTGGCTCAGCTGGGCTCTCACAGTCTCCTCAAGGATTTTACTTACTGCTTGTCAGCTTCCTGCGACCTAAAGAACAGGATACTTGAGGTTCCACGAATGGAAAATCCCCTCTCTCTTACAATAGCATCCTGCTTGATTTGCATAGCTTGATCCAAGGGCTGATCTACCGAATCTGCGGTCCCCACTGGCACTGACAAAATTCATATAACCCTGTATCCTTCCATATTGATTTAGCAGTCAACTCCTTTCCAGGTGCCACTTTCTCTACTCCTAATTTGGTTCCTAATCTGAAGTCTCTAAATGATCCCTGGATGGGCTACGTGGGATCTGTAAAAGTCTGAAATTATATGAAAAATGTATAAACATCTTTATAGGAAAAGGACCCAGAGCTTTCCGTACCTCAAAGGAGTGTGTGATCCAAGAAAGGCTAAGATCTACTGCCTTACTAACTGCATATAAACGGGTCGCATTTTTTTTTACATAAGATTTATTGACTTTGTGTAATTATAAAGCAATACATCGGACTTCCCTGGTGGTCAGTGGTGAAAAACACACCTGCCAATGCAGGGAACACAGGTTTAATCCCTGGTGGGAGAAGATTCCACATACCATGGGGCAACTAAGCCCATGTACCACAACTACTAAGTCTG
The DNA here is from genome assembly GCF_910594005.1 of Cervus elaphus. Lineage (NCBI taxonomy): Eukaryota > Metazoa > Chordata > Mammalia > Artiodactyla > Cervidae > Cervus > Cervus elaphus. The sequence goes on along the minus strand of NC_057848.1, from coordinate 41,505,195 downwards.
AGCTCTAGAGCCCACGAGCTGCAACTACTGAAGCCCACACACCCTAGAGCCCATGTTCCACAATGAGAAACCAACACAATGAGAAGCCCGCACACTGCAACTAGAGAGTAGCCCCTACTCTTCTGTGACTAGAGGAAAGGGCATGCAGCAATGAAGAGCCAGCACAGCCAAAAATAAATACTAATTTAAAAAATTTTTTTTAATTTTAATTAAAGCAATATATATTCATTGAAGGATCTTTAATCTAAAAATGTAAAGAAGAAAAGAAGTTACTTAGAATTCCATCATTCAAAGAGGACCACTATGAGTGACCATTTTGATGTTCCTCCATCTCTTTTCTATTTTTTCTCCTTTTAAACTGGATTCATACTATTGATATCTGATAGTTACAGTGTTCCAAATAACATGAAAAACTTCAGAATACAAGGAATTTGGGACTAGTGTTCAAAAATTCCTTTGATTTCCAAGTGCATTCACCAACAAAATTTCTTGAGCACTGCTATGTGTATGATATACCACTCCCAAAGTCAAGAGGTAAATAAAGCCTTATCCAAGTTTTCACACAAGGTGTTTAAAAATTCTAGGGATTTCAACAGTCTGTGTAAAGCTCTATCCTAAGAAAAAGAACATTTTAGTTTAAAATGACTGGATCTATGTCAACCAGAAAAAAGGGGAGACAGGTGGCAAGAATGACTTAATTATGGACTTGGAAGAATGCAATTAAAACCACTAGAAGTCAGGTTTTTTAAAAAATGGTTTTCCTTTACTACCAAAACAATTTTATCACCTAATGATAAAAAAACAAAGGTGATTAAAAAAACACATGAGATGGGACTATAGTGTAAAGGCCCAGGTCATCTCACATGACTCACAAACTCATTCTGAGGAAAATTCCCTGTGTTTTGAGCAATGACATTAGGAAATAATTGTGTGGCTTCCTAACTGTTCAGAGGACAGCACTTGTTTGCTTGTGGAATTCCGCTGTGTTTAAAGAGGATCATCAGTGTAATTACTTCACTGACACTGCTTACATATTTCACAATCAAGATCATTCTGGAAAAACAGGATTATTACTTCTTTGCTTTAAATATATATAGGCAGAGGACAAGCCAACTGAAAGATTTCTTATCTCAAGTCCACTCCCTCCAATACAATTTTGAACCCTCATTTAAGTATTATTCCATTTTTGAGCAGGAAAGCAAGTTAAGTCTCTTTGCACAATTCAAGGCTGAACCCAGTGAAATGCTCTAGAGCTTTCTCTCTGTCACCCCATCCCATGCTAAACCATTGAGCCTTTTCCTCATTCCTCTGACCATTGGAAGTCTCTCTGAGGGAGTGATCCAGGCCTGACCCCGTCAGAGTTTGCCAGAACATACTGGAATTGACTGGAGAAGGCACAGCCTCTGGTCAGGTCAAAGGCCCAGCCTTGCCTTCTTGTCAACACCACAACGTGACTGCAGCTTCTTGCAGGGTCTAAGTGAGGTAGTCATGCGGCAAGCAGGCAGAGGCAGCCCCACTGCAATGCCTCAGCATCTTTTTCTTCCTTAGGGCCACAGCCCCTTTCAGAAGACCCTGGGGCAGCCAGTGGACAGGATGGTTGAGAGCGGATGCAAGAGTTAAGAGCCCTTTTTAGGTCACCACAGATCACTGAGCAGTGATAAAGAACCCAACTGCCAATGCAAGAGACATAAGAGACGCAGGTTCGATCCCTTGGTCAGGAAGACCCCCTGGAAGAAGGCATAGCAACCCACTCCAGTATTCTTGCCTGGAGAATCCCATGGACAGAGGAGCCTGGTGGGCTACAGTCCACAGGGTCATAAAGAGTCGGACACAACTGAAGCAACTTAGCTAGCTAGCTAGTAAAAGTCGCTCAGTTGTGTCCTACTCTTTGCAACCCCATGGATTGTATCAGTTCAGTTCAGCTAGCTAGAGCACTGAGCAAAAGGAAATCCAAAAAAAGAGGCAATATATGTATACATACAGCTGATTCACTCTGCCAAACAGTAGAAACTAACACAACATTGTAAAGCAACTATACTCGAATACAAATCAATAATTTACAAACTCTTGGACTTTCCTGGTGGTCCAGTGGTTAAGAATCCACCTGCCAATGCAGGGGGTATAGGTCCGATCCCTGGTCCAGGAAGAGCCCACATGCTTGGAGCAACTAAGCCCATGCACCACAACTACTGAAGCCTGTGTGCCCTAGAGCTTGTGCTCCAACAATAAGAGAAGCCACCGCAATGAGAAGTCCTCGCACGGCAACTAGAGAGTAGAACACGCTCACAGCAACTAGAGAAAAGTCTGCACGCAGCAACGAAGACCCAGCACAACCAAAAAATAAATAAAAGAAAATTGCTAAAAAATCTCCTCTACATGTACAAGACATGAACCTTATCTACTCAGCCTTGCGGGACTGGGAGCTCACTGTGGGCAGATTCTCATTCTTCTTCACCTTCATGTTCCTAGTGCTTTGCACAGTACAGGGGGCACTTGATAAGTATCTGTTATAAGCTGATTGAGTCAAGTACATGAAACCAGAAATGATCTGAAGACATTTCCTATTGTAATATTCTATGAACTGTAAGCAGGCATCCTTCTGTAGACAAGAAAAACTTTTCAGAAGGTTTTTTCAACAAAAACTTTGCAAAGAATTTATTCTATTTCAAACTGCTATAATTTAATATTTCCTATAAATAAAATATCACCTTAAAATGATAAAAAATTTTCAATAAAAACTTTACAAAGAATTTATTCTATCTATATTTCAAATTGCCATAATTAATATTTCCTATTAATAAAATCTCACCTTAAAACGATAAAAAAAAAAGAGCCCTCAGATTCTCTTAGAATGCCACAAGCAACATAAGGGGGACTTGAGTCCATTCACCAGGGCTCAGTGTGTTGCAGAGAAAGACCAAAGACTTTAAAGCCCTTTTATACACTTTTCATAGAACTATAGCTGGAAAGTCAGACCTGCTGACCCATTAAGTCCCCACGATGTGCTCAACAGCTTTGCAACTCGACACCTACTGTTTCTTTTCTGTTTGAGGATTGTCTAAGGTGCTAAAATTTCATGGGGGAATAAGTAGGTGCTAGGTACTACCTATACCAGAAGTGGTAGAAAGTGATGGTCATTTTACTGACAAGAGAATAGTTAAAAGTAAATATGGTCAGACTTTCCTGGTGGTCCAGTGGTTAAGAATCCACCTGCCAATGCAGGGGACGCTGGTTTGATCCCTGGTCCTTGAAGATACCAATGCCTCAGAGCAACTAAGCCCGTATGCCACAACTACTGAAGCCTATGCTCCACAACAAGAGAAGCCACCACAATGAGAAGCCCATGCATCGCAGCTAAAGAATAGCCCCTGCTCACTACAACTAGAGAAAGCCCCCTCACAGCAACAGAGACCCAGCACAGCTAAAAAAAAAAAACACATTTTTAAAAAGCAAATATATGGTCAAATGAAAACATTAAAGATTTCTGTATTCTGAATGACAAGATTATGGATGATTTTTTCTTCTTTTTTCTGCTTTTCCCCCAATTTTTCTAGCACAAACATGTATTGCTATTATAATCCAAAAACATAAAATCAATTTTATTAGCTTTTTATTATGGTAAAATATACATAAAATGTACCATTTTGACAATATTAAGTGTACACTTCACTGGCATTAAGTCCATTTACATTGTTCTGCAACCACCATCATTATCCATGTCCAATTTTTTTCATCATCCGAAACAGAAACTCTGTAGTCATTAAACCCTAACTCCCCCTTCAACCCAACCACTGGGAACCTCTGATCTACTTTTTGCCTCTATGAATTTGCTTATTTTAGGTACGTCATACAAGTAGAATCATATAATAATTGGCCTTTTGTGTCTGGCTGATTTCACTTAGCATGATATTAATATTTTCAAGGTTCATCCATATTACAGCATGTGTCAGAATTTCATTCCTTTTAAAGGCTGAATATGATTTCATTGTACATATGTACAATGCTTTGTTTATGATGGACATTTGGGTTGTTTCCACCTTTTGCCTATCGTGAATAACAGGATATGAACACTAATAGGATGTGTTGATAGGAACACTGGTGTACGAGTATTTGTATGAACCCCTGCTTTTTCTTTGGGGTTCACAACTTAGAAATGGGATTGCTGGACAATACAGTTGTTAGGGGAAGCACACTGACTGAAACCACCCACCCTGGCCAGGCACCACAGTAACAACTTACATGAGTTGTTTTATGACAGGAGGTCCTGGTAAGGAACACAGAACTAATAAGTCAACACCAACCAGAAGAGTTCAGGAAAGGTCAAAAGGAAACACCACATGTTCAACCACCTCCCAGAATCCTTCTCACTGGCATCCATCTTGGCTGAACAAGGCATGGACTTGGAGTCCACAAGGAAGGACTCTGAGTCAAAATGAACGGCTAAAGATGACCCGGAAACTAATCCCATCACCATAAAACCCGAGACTGTGCGCCATGTGGCAGGGCAGTTCTCCTCGCTTCCCTTACCCTCCGGCTCTCCACCCGGGTGCCCTTTCCCAATAAAATCTCTTGCTTCGTCAGCACATGTGTCTCCTCAGACAATTCATTTCCAAGTGTTAGACAAGAGCCCAGTTTCAGGCCCTGGAAGGGGTCCCCCTTCCTGCAACAAATGGTGACTCTGGCGGGACTCTTCTTCATTGCAACTGACATCCTGACTACTCACGGTACTCAGAGACCAGCTTGCCCACGAGTGGACCAGACCCACCAGCCGCAATTGGGACCCTTTTGTCCCTGGTCTCCTCCTGACTAGGACAACTGGCCAGAGTGCCCTGACCCAGTAAGGAACAAGAGACTTTATTGACCTCTCTCCCCTTCCCGCTCTCTTTCCTCTCCTTAACACTTCCTATTCTACCCCTTTTTTCTTGTCCCCCAGTCCTGGATGCAGGAATTGGTCAAAGGGCCTCAGCCTGAGCTGGGGATCGGAGACTGATCACCTCCTCTTGGCAGAGACCTTGAATTCTGGTTCTGTTCTGGTCTGGTTTCTGGTAGGGCTGAGTTCCAGTCCTCCTTTCTCTGGAGGCCCAGGGTAAAGTCCCGTAATGCCTGGATATCTGCAGGTGGCAGGAGACACCTGTAAGGCAACCCCTTTTGCCCTCCTCTCCCACCTACTCCCCCTTCTTCTTTCAACCTGGCTTCCTTTCCTCTCCCTTTGAAATCTTTGAAGACCTGAGATATTTTCATTTACTCTGTTAGTACTTGGATCTGGAGTTCTCTGTCTCTATAGGAGGTTTTCTGAGAGACTGTAACCTTGTATTTAAGGGAGTGTCTGATGAGGACTGCCATGTCTGTGGGTGTGTTTTATACTCTGTGTTCTGTGTTATGATTTGTGATGGCCATTCTGCTTTGTCTGGCCACCATTTGGTTTAGACCTGCCACCATTTTGTTAGAACTTGATTTTCTTTTTCTGTGCCTTGAGACCAGGGCTCTTAGGAACACTTATCTAGACAATCTCTAACTCCTGAGACTGAGGAAAAATGGGAAAAAGCCTTTAAAACTTATAAACTAGTAAATTTTATATTGTAATATCTAATTCATGACTAAGCTTAGAAAATGAAGCTAGATCTTGTGTTGTGTCTGTCTGAATATGTTTCGGTATGTCTTTGTCTCTGGACAATATTTTTGAGATTAATTTGTAAATGAGCTCTATTTAATTGGCTTAAAGAAAAGTAAGCATTTACATATCAAATAATTCTAAATTAACAAATTCCAAGTTCATGTGAACTGGGAAATATTCAGTATTAAATATCTGATATTAATGTTTGTTGATCTATCTAATACAGACATGTCTTAGAGTAATTAACATTAAGTAGAATATTTTCATTGTACCTAGGTTTAATATGTTAAATATTATCGTATCTGTTACAAGTTTGTCAACAAGGAAATTACCTCGAGTGAAGAAACTTCTAAAAAAATGTAAATGAGGTATGAGCTTTTAGATAAACTCTATTAAGAATAATTATGCTTTAGAGGAATATCTGTCTAAAATAATCTCTCCAGATTGGGGTAACTTAAATTTCTAAGGGTTGTGCTAAACTGTTGGAAGTCTATTCAATAGCTAGGTCACTTCCAAATAAAATAAGATTTTGAAACATTTACTACTAAACACTAATTTCCTTTTACAGAGAAACTAAAGAGATTTAGGACTATAAATGAATAATGTTTGGTGCCATCCTAAAATGTTCTAAGAAAGCAAAGGTTTTAGAAATTATCACTAGTATTTATGCTCAGGAATCTATAAAATGCTAATATAAAAGTTAGTTCTTGGTTGCTAAAGGAAAGTAAGAAGTGTGTTTTCAGTAAAAAAAAAATGTATTATAAAAAAAATACTGAAAAGAGTTATGCATGATCAGTATTTTCTAAAATTGGATTACAATTAGTTAGATAAATGGATTCTGTTAGGAATGACACAGCCATAGGAAAACTGGTTAGAGCCAACTAGGTCCAAGATGGCAGAGTTAACTTTCACAAGACCTTCAGCCTCAGTATATATGACCATTGTGACAAATCAAACTAAATAATATACCCATCAGCACTAAATCTGACCAAATGTTCTAAACCCTTTTAATTGATTTTTTTTATAAAACTTCCTAAATTGAATTCTGTTAAAGTTCCTTTGACCTCTAGCTAACTTTGGGGTGCTTCAGAGGGCCCCTGAAACATCCCAAAGAGAGATATTAAACTAATTGTGTTTATTTGGTTGGTTAAATTACACGAAAATATTATCAAATGAGTAATAAATCCTCTCATGTTGTAACATATGGTAAATATTACTAATATAGGTATCCTAGAAATTATATGGAGTTCTTAACATTCTAATATGTCCTGGTATTCTAATGGAAAACCTAATGACTTCACAAAAGTTAACAAAGGACTGAATGAACCAACAAATATGCTTATAACTTTTATGGTTTCTATCTGAAAAATTATAGGCTTGAATTTGTGTTTTCCAGGAGTAGGGAAAACTGTCCTCTCAAACTAATTATAACAGCAATTTAGTAAAAGTATACGTTATAAACAAGACAATTATATTTTCTCTCTATCTGACTCCTCCAGAGATTGGAAACTCTTATGTTTCCAGTAACTTTACCAGATGAGTTAGGAAGGTTATCTCACTAACAGGTACAAAAATCTCAAGCAATTTGTGAGACCTTAAAAAGGGAAGAATTCACCTAGATTTGTTATGTGATAAGCTTTTGGTGCGAGTTTCCCAGCCCTGTTTTATTTTAAAAGTTCAGTCTGAGGCTCTATAAATATTTCAGCAAAACAAAAAGTCTGTGATCAATTATGGTTATATAAATCATCAGGCCAGAATTACTGACAGCAGACCTATTTTACAAACAAACTAGGCTTACTATGGAGAACAGTGTGGAGATTCCATAAAAAGCTGGAAATAGAACTGCCATACGACCCAGCAATCCCACTGCTAGGCATACACACAGAGGAAACCAGAATTGAAAGAGACACGTGTACCCCAGTGTTCATCGCAGCACTGTTTACAATAGCCAGGGCATGGAAGCAACCTAGATGTCCATCAACAGACGAATGGATAAGAAAGCTGTGGTACATATACACAATGGAATATTACTCAGCTATTAAAAAGAATGCATTTGAATCAGTTCTAATGAGGTGGATGAAACTGGAGCCTATTATACAGAGCAAAGTAAGTCAGAAAGAAAAACACCAATACAGTATATTAACGCATATATATGGAATTTAGAGAGATGGTAACAATGACCCTATATGTGAGACAGCAAAAGAGACACAGATGTAAAGAACGGACTGTTGGATTCTGTGGGAGAAGGTGAGGGTGGGATGATTTGAGAGAATAGCATTGAAACATCTATATTATCATATGTGAAATAGATCGCCAGTCCAGGTTTGATGCATGAGACAGGGTACTCAGGGCTGGTACACGGGGATGACCCTGAGAGATGGGATAGGGAGGGAGGTGGGAGGGAAGGTCAGGATGGGGAACACATGTACACCCATGCTGAATCATGTGAATGTACAGCAAAAACCACCACAATACTGTAAAGTAATTAGCCTCCAATTAAAATTTTAAAAAAAGAAGCCTGTGCACCACAACTAATGAGTAGCCCCCACCTGCCACAACTAGAAAAAGCCTTCAAGCAGCAACAAAAACCCAGCACAGACACAAATAAATTTCTAAAATCCTTTTTAGAAAGTGAGGATTGCAAAACTCTGTGAATACACTAAAAAATAAAAAATTGATGTGATTACTTTAAATGAGAGGATTTTATGCTATGTGAATTACATCTCAATAAAGTTGTTTAAAAAAAACTAAGCTTAATTTGGTTATATTTGATAAAAATGAGGGTATATTTTAGGGAGAAAAAGATGTTTCAATAAATGTTAAATCCCAGTTTGTTAATGGAGGTCTGCATCTAATAAGACTCATTTCCTGGATAGTTCTTTGCTGTTATGTGATATTAATGTAAAATTTAGTTGAATTCTTAAAGAACACCCTAAGTTTACTTCTGAAGCTTATCTCAGTAATCTATCTTTGGATGAAGATCAGATGCCTCATGAGCTGCAACCAGGGCTGGAAAAAGACATAATTTAAAGGACTGTCTCCAAACTGGACGAAAGGACCTTTTTAAGAGGTACTCCTAACTGGCTAATGCACAGTGAAATTGAAATTCCGGAAATTGATTCTTAGATTAATTCCCACTTCCAAAGGTCCCAATGCTGGACTGGTCTAAAGAGAGGACAGCTGACCTGATCTCACCTTAAAATGATACTTAGAGGAAAAACTACACTACACTAGGATGAGAAGACAATGACATCAGAGATAAACAGTTTGCCCAAGATGCCTGACCTGATCGTATGATCATTTATAATGTTTTCTTGACTTCTTAGACCTTTACATATAAATCAAATGCTTTTCTATCATAGGCCTGATCCTGTGCTAGTTTTAAAAATCAATCCAATTGTTGGGTTTGTGGCCAATTATCTGTGTCTAGTTCTGGGTTACCTTGGTAAATTTCTCTACTTCAAGGCTCTAACTAGTTGGCCCTGAGAAAATTTACTTAAAAAAATATATAGTCATATTCAGGTCACTATTGATATTACTACATGGGATCCCCTCACCTGGCCAATTAATAATGCCTGCTCTGACTCTGACCATAAATTTGAGTTTTCTTCTATTACTCAAGCTCAATCAGAACAACAAGCAAAGTTTCAGCAGAGGAAAAAAAATCTCCCACATTTATGGGACAGATTTATATAGATAATACCAGGCTATGGTAATTTAAAGTCTCCTCTATGTTGAAAACAGTTAAATCATACTAAGGAAAATCAGTCGAGTAACACTATAAAACTAGGTTATGTGCCTTATAGACACTGCCAATATATAATTTGCCTGAAAGATAAAGATTCATACAGAGTAGACTAAGTCATATGACCTGGAATATACTGGGCTACATCTAATGGAAGCTCTTAGCTTAAGTCTTACTTACGACTTTACTAATACTGCTGGCTATGTTATTTGTATTTCGCCTGTTTTACAAAATTGGCTGTTTCTTATACTGCCAAATGTGTGACTGAGGCCTCTGATAAAATAATATATAGTTCCATATGAGATCGATGATGGTAACAGTGTAATTCTAGATATGGGAAGAAGCAACAAGAGGGAATGTTTTCCTGGACCAAAGGGCTAATAAGACAGATGGTCCAGAGAATTTTGGATACTATTTTATGGCCTAGCCCAGTACCAGCACATTGCCTGTCAACAAAATCTGCCAAACTGGAGAATGGACATTCTCAGCACCATGGGATAAAATGGTCATGAAATACCCCCCTCAAAATCATGGTCAAGTTTATGATCAAGAAGGGGTTCTGCCAACTAAAAAACTGACACTTCCCAACTACCTCTACAAAGATTAAATCATGGCCACTGCAGCTGCTGATCTTCAACACCCCTGAAAGGAGTTCAGGGTGGAAATCGGGAATGAGACACTCTGTGCTCTGGAAAAAAACTGGCAGAACAGGCCTTCAGGTAGTTAGATCTTTTCAGGAGAAGATTTTATGAGTCCCAATTCTTACATCTTCACATACCTAGAGAAACACTGACATTGTTAATGGTGACGTCTGCTTTGGCTATTAAGGAGAATTTTACAATTAAAAGTCAAAATAGAATAGCTATGGTTCAGACATCCAAGGAAATAACTAGGTGATTCTACGGGTGTAATTTCAGACTGGACCTTGTATTGCTAAACACTTGAGTTTTCTGAGTCGTGTCAGGCCGGGATGCCACCATTCTCAAAACAATGTCTGCTGGCAGCCAGTAACTGCAACCACACCTTTTATAAAACTAGGCAACTGGCTACCTGGCCTATAAGCCTCCCCGAAGTGCCAGGTCCAGACAGGGTTTCAGACCTATTCTTCAAAAAAAAAAAATGAGATTTATTTTGTCTATTAAAATTCCAATTATCACTCCTCCAACTACTTCTAATTGGGTCTGTTACACCAAAATGGCAGACCAAGGGACTGAGATTTTAATCATACAAGACTCAGATCTAGGACTTGGAACTCAGGAATACTTCCAAATCAGTGTCTATTCTCCAAGCTGAGGCAGTCCTATGCCCCATTTTGACAGGAAGTTCTCACAGTCAAAGTTGCCCAGTTCCCTGAATTAAAACTGAGCAGGACTCTGTGGGGCTCTGGAGTACAGATCTGTTCTATGTTCTCCATTTCTTGTCTGTAGGATATAGGCTTCGTTCAGCCTCCTTGACCTTCCCTGAGTTCCAAAGGGTAGATTCAAACAGTTGCTAATCAGGGAAGGTAGGGGATATAGAAAGAGGAGGAACAATCAAACGGTGGTACAGCCTTGAGACAGGGTCCTGGTTCCTACTCAAAAAAATATACATAACAATGTCTTTGAGTTCTTCTACAGAACTGGGGCCCCCACCCAGGTGGAGGATGGTAACTTCAGGCTGAACACAAGATTCCTGGAGCACCGTTCTGTTGCCTCACCACCAGCCAATCAGAAAAAAGTCACACACCCTGCAGCTCTCACCCCAAATGTTGCCTTCTGTTTCTCAGGACCAGTGATGATCATCCTGTTAGGTCTCCTGTTTGGCCTCTGTCTATTTCATCTCTGAGAGGAGCCAAGAGTTTCAAGCTAAATTGCTGTTATTACAAGGGTGAATGCTGGTTTCAGGCAAAGAATACCTCGACTTAGATCAGGTAGAGAGAGATTTCTGCTCTGCTAGGCAGGCCTACGCCCATGCACAGCAGGAAGAAGTTACAGAAGAAAGAAACCTCCGCCCCAATTCCCAAGAAGTATCTTGAGTATGAAGTCTCTCAGGGGGTAGTTGTTAGGGGAAGCACACTGACTGAAACCACCCACCCTGGCCAGGCACCACAGTAACAACTTACATGAGTTGTTTTATGACAGGAGGTCCTGGTAAGGAACACAGAACTAATAAGTCAACACCAACCAGAAGAGTTAAGGAAACGTCAAAAGGAAACACCACATGTCCAACCACCTCCCAGAATCCTTCTCACTGGCATCCATCTTGGCTGAACAAGGCATGGACTTGGAGTCCACAGGAAGGACTCTGAGTCAAAATGAACGGCTAAAGATGACCCAGAAACTAATCCCATCACCATAAAACCCGAGACTGTGCTCCATGTGGCAGGGCAGTTCTCCTCGCTTCCCTTACCCTCCGGCTCTCCACCTGGGTGCCCCTTCCCAATAAAATCTCTTGCTTTGTCAGCACATGTGTCTCCTCAGACAATTCATTTCCAAGTGTTAGACAAGAGCCCAGTTTCGGGCCCTGGAAGGGGTCTCCCTTCCTGCAACATGGTGATTCTTTTTTTTTTTTTTTTTAACACAGTGATTCTATATTGAACTTTCTGAGGAACTGCCAAGCCATTTTCCACAGTGGCTGCACCATTTTACAGTCCCACCAGCATTGCACAAGGGTTCCAATTTCTCCTCATCTTCTACAACATCTGTTATTTTCCATTTCTTTGACAACAACCACCCTAATAGGTGTGAAGACGTATCTCACTGTGGTTTTGATTTACATGTGCTTATTGGCCATTTGTTTATTTTCTTTGGAGAAATGTCTACTAACATTCCTGGCCCATTTTTTATTAAATCAAGTTGTTTGTTTTTTTGTTGTTGAGTTGTAGGAGTTCTTCATATAGTCTACATATTAATCCTTCGGGTATTCTGTGGGTTGCTTTTTTTGTTTCTCCTGATAGTGTCCTCTGATACACAAAGGTTCTTCATCAACTTTATTTTTTGAAGAAAGCACAGGTAAAATTTTTAGAGGGTAGACAGTGTAAAGTATAGACGGAGATGGGAATCCTCATGCTTCTTTTTAGACTTCCTTTTTACGGGAAAAGAAACAAGAACTGTTTCATCTCTCTGAGGTAACAACGCACATCTCCTCCCCCAGCTTGGCTTCTCCCTAGGCAGCCAGTGCTATAGGACACTGGTGTGCTAGTGAGAGCCCCAGAAAGGGAACTCATGCTGGGGGTGGTAGGTGAGCCCAGTGGGGATGCGCAGGGTGGTGAGGACATGGGATCCTGTAAGACTTTTAAGGTCCGCCAGTTCCACCAGGCAGACATTTCATGCTACCCTTTCTCAGGCTGGTTCATGACTATATACACTCAAACTTCTCACATGGAAGATAAACACACAGATTTGTTACTACTGAATGGAATGGACTGTTTAACTCCTCATTGTGAAAAGTGACACCCAAGCTCAGTTCCTTCTTGAAGAATCAAACGCTTCAAGTGACATCCTCTGTAAATTGCAGGCATTTTACCTTTTGTGTATCTCTGCCCTTCATTTCTTTTCTCCCTCCTCCTCCCTTCCCACCTCCCTACTCCTGTCAGCAAAATAGAGCTTCTAAACAACTCTTTGTCATGTGAGAATTTATTTTCCAAGCATTTTTGAAGTTTAATGAGTTTCTACAGGCAATCAATCAGAAGAAGCACCACATATTCATTTTCTTCTGGATCCTGGAAACACTCAAATCCCCTGGAATGTGAATACATGAAGTCTAAATTTCAGGACAATTGTGAGGCTAAATTGTTGAATATCTAAGACTAAAGGTTAACCCACTGCAGATCCAGTAAATCGATTATTTCCTGCTCTACAAAGTAAGCATTTGTTATCAAAGATATTCTCAATTATAAATCACTGATCACCAACCATTCTTTCATAAGGATACAAATATCTGAAACTTTCCCCCTAACACGGAAACATACCTCATACCTCAGGGCATGAATCAAGTACTGTACACGCATTCATTTAGCAAAGAACCAAAGTGGAAGGATATCTGTAGAAAGCCTCCCTCTACCTACACATTCCAAAACAACTGGCTTAGAAATTTCATCTTTCTTAGGAGATCCCTTTTTTTGGTAATTAAATCATTAGGGGGGAAAAAAAAAAACCTTAATTCCTTTAGCCTGTGCTCACATGCTCTACTTTCAAAGTCATCACATTATGGAATGGGTGGGGGTAAAGAAAACAGGGGAGGAAGAAAAATAGCTCATCTCTACCACAATTCTAACATTTATTGAAAGCTAGCCAAGTACCAGGTACTATGCTAAATGCATTACATGTGTTATCTCATTTTATTCTCATAATAATCCTGTGGGGTAGAAAATACTATCAACACTCACATTTTATCAATGGGAAAAACTGAAGCTAAGGGAGGTGGGACAGGAATGGTAGGCAGAATTCTATGATGCCCCCTAAGATGTTTGGCCCCAGCCTACTCACCGTATATAATTCCCTCCCCTTGATTGTAAGCCAACCTGTGAATATTATGAGCTATCATTCCCCTGATTAGGTGACTAATAAATTGACTCTGAGGTCACCAAAAGGGAGATTATTTTGGGTGGGCCTGGCCTAATCAGATGAACCATAGGAGAGGAACCAGGCCCTTCTTGGAGAGGGAGATTCACCCACTGGCCTTAAAGAAACAGACAAATATTTTTTTTTTCAGACAGAAATATTATGAGCGGTCCACAGTGCTAGACTTGAGGCTCTCCTCTAGGAATTGACAGCCACCCCCAGCTGTCAGCCAGCAAGAAAATGGGTCCAGCCAGTCCTACAACCACAAGGAACTGAACTGTGCCAACTTGAAGAAGCTTGGAAAAGGCCCCTAAGCTTCCAGACAGGAACACAGTCCTGCCAACATGTGTGAAACCCTGAGTAGACTCTAGCTGTGACCTGCCCATACTTCTGACCCAGAGAAACTGAAATAAGAAGTGTGTGTTATTTTAAGCTGCTGAGTTTGTGGTAATTTGCTATGCAGCAATAGAAAACTCATTCATTCAGGAATCAAAGCCAGGACTGTTTTCTGGCATGAACACTCTTAACCACTACAAGTAGTTTCAGTGGCAGCCTCAAAAATTCTTAACCATTTTTAATTCTTCAGAAAAAGTAGAGACATCAATTTTTTCAACATTTTTTGGCAGCATCACTCAACATGTGGGATCTTAGTTCCCCAACCAGGGATCAAACCCATGTCTCCTGCAGTGGAAGCTTGGATTCTCAACCACTGGAACTCCAGGGAAGTCCCCAAGACATCCATTTCTACCAAACAGTCATGGGTATGATCTTTTCCTCTTCTGATGCAGTTTTCAAGTTTTAAAAATGTTTTGGGGACTTCCCTGCTGGTCCAGTGGCTGAGACTCTGTGTTCCCAATATGGGGTGGAGGCGGGGGTGGGGTTGATCCCTGGTAGGGGAGCTAGATTCCACCTGCTGTAACTAAGGGTTTGCAAGCTGCGACTAAGACCCAGAGCAGACAAATAAGTAGAATAAAAGCATTTATGTTTTGATTGTATTCTAGTACAGAAACACATATTGGCTTAAGATCTGGGGGAAGAATACATATTCAATAAAAAACTGCTCGAATGCAGTATGATGACAGGTAAAGTTGTGAAAAAATAAGTAGGCTGGAAATCCTAAGATTTTATTTACCAATGGCACCTTGTTGAAGCGGGCTTGGTTTTTGCAAGGGCTCCAGGCTGGGCTACTTAGGAATACTTTCCTTCTGACTATTGCATGATCTACAAGATCTGTCATTGTGTGCCTCTGAGGAGATGACAACCCATTATCCCTTCTCAGACAGCCCAACTCAAAATTCACTGAACAGGACCGGCCAGCGAATTCTCTGCTGGAGTGAGATCAGCTTAAAGAGCAACTCACAGAATTGTACACTGGAGGTGCTTTTTGGAGGGCATCAGTCAACAGCTCATGTTTCATGATCTTTCACTCACGAACACACCCAAACTACACATGGGGGCAAAGTAAATGAGTAATAATAGCTAATGCTTATGTAGCGGACACCAAGCATTTACCATGAATTATGTCATTGAGGTCTCACACTTACCTCACAAAGTAGATATTATTATCACTGTCTGTCCCATTTTACAGACCAAGAAACTGAGACTTCTTTAGAAAGTGAAGTAACTTTCCCAACATTCTCCAACCAGAGAGTGGCATTTCAACTCAGATGCTGATACCACAGCTCACAGTCTCAGTCACTTTGCTGTATCACCGGTACTTCTTCTCTCCAACTACATATTTTTTCCACCCTTTACAGAACCTAGCAATGAGCCGTCACATAGGAATGTTTCATAGATATTTGCTAACAATGATAACGAATGAGGCTTATGCCGGAGGGACTAGGCAAGGTTTCCAGACCCTTAATCACTGGGAGAAGATGGGAGACCAGAGGACTAAAGTTAATACAGGAGAAGGAGGCGGGCTGAAGGCAGCCCCTCACTTATGTGAGTTCCAGTCTCACAGTAAGTGAACAGAATCGTACTCTATGTTGACTAACTGTATACAAGAAGATTTGATTCTGGCGCTAAGATCATAAAAATCAAAAGGAAAACAAACTCAGTTTTCCAGAGTTTATTTCTCCCTTTTGGAAAAGTTTCTGTGACACATCTGGAAGTGATTTTCTAACACACTAGTTCCAATGAGTCATCTACGCTATTAAGCAATGATTCCATAGGGTGAACCCTGATCATATTTTTCCATTAAGTGGCATCCACCAAGGTCAATGAAAGGCAATGGCTGACCCAGACTTGGACAACCTCACCCTCCACAGCCCCATTTTATATTGTCAAGAACGTCGGTTTTAAGAGGTATAGGAATGCAATCTATCTCCCAGCACTAACGCAAGACTTGTTCTAATACCCTTAGTTTCCTTTCACTGCAGAAGATGGATCCAAAGACTGCTATGGGGGAAGCAACACTCGGTAAAGCTGGCAGAAGAAATGTTATCAGGTCATGTGTAAGCATGAGGCAATGAGAAATGCAGGGGTCAGGGTGGGCAAAAGAATAAAACAATCCACGGTATACAGAAGTCAACTGGAGCACAAGACTCTTAATGCCACCAACAAGAATTTCCCAAGGAATATTCTAGAAAGGACTGCCAATCCACCCCTTGCCCGTTCATCCACATCCTAATACAGTGGCTCCAACATCAACTTTTCACCCGTATCATAATTGGTTTCCTAATATTTAAAAGCTCTAGTATCGATGTTTAGAAGTATAACTTAAGTCCATTTCCCAGAGTCTTCTGACACTTGGATTTCTTTCAGATTACAATGAAAGAATGAGTCATGTTCTTTCAGAGACTAAGGAGCCACTTACAAAGTCTATTTTAAATCTTTCAGGTGACAAGGGTATTATTTATTTCCCAGAAACAATAATTGACTAAATGGCTTCCTCAGGCCTGAAGGAGTTAATGCAACTTCCCAGAGCGATTCTTCACTCCTAGGCACCAAAACAATCTGATTGTAAATTGCAAAACAATTGTCTTAACTTTAAAGCATTAAATCCTACCTTAGAAAAGATAAAAGTTTTCGGGTGGTCATTTGCATTACAAAAGGGTTTTGTTTGCGTTGCCAAAGAATTCCAATCAAATGTATTCAAAAATCAGATTCCCCTAATGTATGCTAAATGATATGATTTGCACATGGGCGTCATTGAGCAAACACAGCTGTACCAAAGCTTGAATTTAATTACAGGTACGTCTTCACGTGGTTCTTCAATACCCATTTCATTGCCTCCAAGGTCGTACAGTGAGGAGTTGACCTTACAATTTCTGACTCATTATTCCCCTATTCTAACAATAAAATTGCTTTGTTTTTTACCTAGCACTTTTCGTCCAAAGCCTTGAAAGTATTCAATCCACATTTGTTAGTCTTCACAATTTTACCAGACAAGTTGGCAAGAGAGGTTAGGAATGCAACCTTCCAAACTACCAGGGATGGCGGGTGGGGGGGTGGGGGTGGGGGCGGGGAATTAGGACCGTTAACAGGCAAAGAAAAAAAAGAAAAAAAATTAAAGATACACACAAGCACAAAAGAATTACATTTATTTTTCTAAAAATAAAATATTTCATGTGTGGTGTTTTTTTAATAGACTAGTTTTTCAAGCAATTTTAGGTTCACAGCAAAACTGAAAGTACAGAGTTCAGTTCCCATGTATCCCCTGCCCACACATACAGCACAACCTCTCCCATCGTCAACATCCCCCACCAGAGCGGTACTTCCGTTACAATCCATGAACCGTCACTGATGCCTGTTAATCATCTGCAGCCTATAGCTTACACTAAGGTTCACTCTTGGTGGTGTACCTTCTACGGGTTTGGACAAATACATAACAACATGTCTCTCCCACTAGAGTATCATACAGAATCGTTTCACTGCTTTAAAATTCCTCTGCGCTCACCCAATGCAGGCCTCCCTCTCTGCTACTTTTAAGTTATGAATATATTCAAAGCTCAACAAATCAATTTTTATAAACCACTTTTATATTATGATCAGAATGGGTGCTAGAAATAAAATGGAGCATGAAATGTGGTGGGGAAAAGACAGAGGACAAAAGCAACCCAAAAAAAATGAATTCAAGCATGTGCATACTGATAGAAAAAATGGGGGAGCACACAGGACAGAGGGAAAAAGAGATCTGCCTACCAAGATCTGCAGCATCATCTAATTATCTGAAATGTCAGAGGCAAGACCTTCCATTTCCAAGCTCCTAATTCATCCCCAATTCTGCCATCCATTTGTTTTAAATCCTCAAGAAATCTAAGATTGTTTTTAAATAACAGAACAAAGATACATACTATTGTAATCTGTAATCCTGTTCAAAATCAGGAAAATGGCAACCATAAATCCTTGCAGTATCAATGCATATCACCCGTTAATAGTTTTATTTGAAATTTAAGCCTCTCTAGTGATTGATTATATTAATGGCAGCAAAGGATGACTACAGTATCGACAAACCTAAGACACAGGTCACAGGCAAGAAAGGTGAGAGCAATTTTAATTCACATTTCAGAAAATTCAGGGTAGGCATTTCTGCCTCTCAAAAATTGTGGAGATAATATGAAACATTAAATAGATATATACAGATCTACAGGCATATATGTGTGAATATGTATACATAAACCCTTTGAAACTTCACTTTATAGAGAACCCACTATGATCACAATTAGGAGAATACTTAAGCAGATTGAAATGAAAAGCAAATGGGAATTGAAGTCTCAATTTCTAGACCATCCTAATTTTATTGATTCAAATGAGAGAATGTGAAACGTGGAAAGCAATGAACAAGCAGCTGTAAGATTATAGGGAAAACTATTTTAATAATAAGAGCACCATGCTAATTACTATATAGATACTATCATACACATATGCATTTATATGTGTCACCGAACTATAGCAAGCCTGAAAAGTAAGTATGGAGCTTTTCTTGAATTCTATCAATATTTTTTCCGATTACAGAAATAATACATTTTAAGAACAGAAAATGTAAAATAAGAAAAAAATTTACTCATAATCTCAGCACTCAGATACATACTGTTAATATTCTTTATACCTACATGTATTATAAACACAGGCATTCCCTTTGAGAATGTTTCTTTGAATATAACAATAATACTAACAGCAAATATTTATTCAGTGCTTCCTATGTTCCAGGCATTATTTGTTCCATTGTATTCTTTTACTCAATCCTTACAACAACCCTGTGAAGTCAGAACTATCTACCATTGTCTCCATTTTACAGATGAGAAAACTGAGGTACAGAGTGGTTAAGCAACTAAAACCATATATTATCACATATGCTTTATTTTAAAAAAATACAATCATACTTTGCATGCTGTTTAATACTCTAAACTTGTTCCCATGTCCATAATAAACAGAGATGTCATTTTATTGACTGCATGGTTTTCTGGCGTGTGGATATACATTTTGCCAATCCCTTACTTTTGAACATTCAGGCTGTTGAAGCTTGGGTAAGGGGTGTTGTTTTTGGTTGTTTTTTTTTTGTTGTTTTGCTACTGTAAACAACTCTGCAAGGCACCCTGAGGTTGATACTATTTCCACTTTACAAATGAGCATAAGGTATTTCCACACAGTTTAACAGCCTGTCCAAGGTAACACAGAGGGTCAGAGGAATCACTGGGCCTTTCTGGTGCTCAGACAACTATCCATTAGCTCCTTCTACTCTCCTCCCTGCTCCTTAAGCATTTACATGTTAATGGACAAGAGAAGTTGTCAACCATAGATAGTTATGAGGCTGAATGAAATCAATCCTCTCTAAAACTAGAGAACTGGAGTGGTAGGCTGAAAAATTCTTCCCCCACCCAGATATGTCCCCATCACAATCCCTGGAACTCCCAAATGATACCTTATGGCAAAAGGGTCTCTAACATGTGTTTGAGTTCATAAGGGTCTCAAGATAAAGAAATCAAGATCACTCTGGATTATCAAGGTGGGCCCTAAATGCCATCACAAACATCCACAAAGGAAAAGGCAAAGGGAATGAGAAAGAATGAAATAATGCCATTTGCAGCCTCAAGGATGGACTTAGAGATTATCATACTGAGTGAAGTAAGTCAGAGAAGAAGAAATATGGTATGACACCCCTTATATACAGAATCTAAAAAGAAATGATACAAATGAACTTTTTTACAGAAGAGATACAGACTCACAGACTTAGAGAATGAATTTATGGTTGCCAGGGGGAAGGGTGGAGGGAAGGGATAGTTAGTCAGTTTGGGATGGGTATGTACACACTGCTATATTTAAAATATAACCAAAAAGGTCCTACAGTATAGGACAGGGAACTCTGCTCAGTATTAATGTGGCAGCTTGGATGGGAGGGGAGTTTGGGGGAGAATGATACATGTATATGTATGGCTGAGTCCCTTCACAGTTCACCTGAAACTATCACAACATTGTAAATCAGCTCTACTCCAATATAAAATAAAAAGTTAAAAAGAAAAAAGAAACAGGCAGAGGGAGATTTGCCACTACCAAAGAGCAGGCAACATGACCCACAGAGGCAGAGACTAGAGTGATGCAGCCACAAGACAGGGAATGCTGGCAGCTACCAGAGCTGGGATAGACAAGGAATGGAAGCAGCTCTGAATTCTCCAAAGGAAGTGTGGCCCAGTGTTACCGATTTTGGACTCTGGCCTCCAGAACTATAAGAGAATTAATTCATTGTTCTTAAGCCACCGAGTTGGTGGTGATTTTTTATGGCAGTCTCAGGAAACCAATACAAGAAGCAAGAGGCTATGGGCAACTTGTTCCAAATGTGTACAGTTGGGCGGGGGGGGGGCAGGCAGTGAAGGATGGCCATTTGACCTAAACCCTGCAAGACAGATAAGATTCCCTTTAGCAGGGAAGGAACCAGAAGGGCCTTTTAGGAAGAGGAATCAGCATGTGCGAAAGCATGGAGATGAGAAGGTTTAGTGTTTTGGGGGAGCAGTAGTTACTGGACCACTAATGGTCCGGTGCAGCTGAAGTACAGGCAACAGGAAGGGATGTGATGGGAGAAGAGAATCCAAAAGTGGGATGGGCCTTCCTGGTGAACAGCAAGGAACAGGAAAGCCTGCTAAGAAATCTGGGTGCTCATTTCCAGTAATGTAGAGCCAATGCAGGTAGAATTGAGTTTGGGGATTTTGTCCTTTTCCCTCATCTTTCCTAAGAGGTAGCAGAATGGGAGCTCAGTTTCTAGCTATTTCAAGACGTCTTGCTTGTTGCCAAGATGATCCACTCTGGTATGTCATACTCCTAGGGACATGGAGACAGGATCCTGCCTAAGGGATTTCTCCAGGGGAGGGACAAGAACAGTGGGGCAGCCCTGCTCCATTCCACCTGGTGTCAACTGGGAGGACTCTGGTGCCCCCCAGGAGACACTCTGCAATAACCCCTGTTGCTATGAAATGTGTATGGCCTCTGCCAACTCATCACCCCAAGAAAGCAAAATCCTCCATTAAAATGAACTGCAGGAACTTCATTTGTGTCTCATGTGGAAGGTTTCACTTTTGAAATGCCTACTAAGCCAAAGGCCACTCTTTCCCAATGAAACGCAGCAAAAAAAGAAAAAAAGAAACTCAAAAAAACACAAAGTGACGTAAACTAGGCTCTGGACTTGTAATTATATCATTTCTTAAACTCTTCATTCTTATTCCATAATTCCGCAGACAGAACCTCTGCTTCTGCTTCTTTTAGTTGGAACTAAATCCAAAGCCAGGACATTTTAGGGGACAACCTTGCCAGATGTGTAGCTCCACGACATTCCCTTAGCATCCAGGCCATTGAATTTCCAGAAAAGAAACCCAGCCATCACTAGCTCAGGCCTTTGGAATTTTCCATCCTTGGCTAAAGAAAAGGTTAAAAAAAATAAACACAGCGATGGCCTTGTCCCATGGAGAACACTTTATGGCCAAACATGGAGGAGAGGGAAGGAAGAGGTGAGAAAAAGATGAAAGGGGGCGAGTAAGAAAGTGCCCACAGTGGAAGGAAGTTTCCAGAGCACGGAGCTGGAGATGGGAAAGTTGTGGTGCAACTGGAGCCAGAGAGCCAGATCTACAGAAGCTTTTTCTGGAAGGTCGCAGTACAGAGAAGTGAGCACCGCTGGGAACATCAACTAAGGAAAATCAGAATGAGGGGGGAACAGTCAGGGGACAGTTGAAGGTAGAAAGAGAAAGAAAGGAAATCTGATAGGGAGAGCACGAAGTCGGCCAAAGGAATCCAGCTCCAGTGGACGCTGAGCTCAGAGCAAGTCTCAGTAGCAGCCTCAGTGATATTCCTGTCGAGCAGAGTTTGCTGCCTTGAGAAATATGGGTCTGGATTGGTGTGAACTGTGGCCCTTCTTCTACAGGAAAATGGAGGAAGTGAGAGCCAGCCAACTCTTGACTCCCAAAAGAAATCTGGCCTTCGCAGGTTTCAAGTCTTGAACCCTCGAGTTGGAGAACTGGGTCCCAACGATCATATACAGCAGAGAGCTGCACACAAGTGTCCTGCACACTCCTTCACTTATTAATTTTGGGGTCTTGAATTATGCGAGTTGACAGGGTGCACTGCTACGGTCTCCTGAATGTCTACTCGCCCCCGCTCTGGTCCCACCCACAACTGTCCCATTTGCCTAGTACAGTTTCTACAGGGGTGGATTTCTTCCTGTCTGAATCTAAAGATATTCTGGCTACTCTCATTAAATAGTTAATATTTTCATCTCTGGACTCCTGGTCTACTATAATGAGGGGGAAAAAATCCCTTCCTTCCTTCTTATTTTTATCCTTTAGTTTCTTCAGATTAAGTCTTTGTCTCCCTTCCCCCACCCCACCCTCAACTTTGCTCTAAGTAGATTTAATCCATTAAAAAGAAATCAGTGGAAATAGATTCTCTGCTTCTCTTCAATTCAAGCAACAGCTCTAGAAGCATTTCCCTTGGGATTTTACCATGACCCGAAGCAAAGTATCTATCTTTTCCTTCAGCTCAGGCAGCTTGCTATCTCTCACAGCTCAGCTTGCCTCTCTCTCTCTCTCTCTCTCTCTCTCTCTCTCTCTCTCTTCTTTCACTCACTCACAAACAACACATTTGCTCTATAGTTGCTTCTGGTATATACCATACTCCCAGATGTTCCAGAGTCCTGAGGCATCAACTCTGTCACAAAGCTCATTGATCTAATGCCTAACTGCCCATAAGCCATGAAATTCAGATGAGGGCCAGTAAAAAAGAAAAAAAAAACTCCAAACTAGAAAGGAGTAAGTCAGTAAAATAATGTGAAATTAACTGCAATAAAATAAGCCAGGTTGAAGGGCAAGAGCCTGTAACATGAAAATGAACATCCATTTCTAAAGAAGATTTAAATAGGATTACAGTTAATACCCTTTCACATTCTAGAGATAAGCAGTATATAAATACATTAGGAAAAAATTTTTATGGTAATTCCACTGAAAATATCTGAATTTTTTTATGGAGATGGCTTATAAGGAGAATTGGAACAGTTTTCCTATTAAGCAGAAAGGAAAGGAAAAATGGAACAAGAAAAAGGGAAGATGGTTAACATATATTTTGTCTATAAGATTTTTAATCAAAATCTGGGGGCTTCCCAACCCCCAAATTTACATAATGTTTTTTTAGTACATTTCAACCAGTTATTCAAGGGCCTGGAAAAAGATAGGCCAGCTCTCAGAGAAATATAGCCATGACCAATTAGAACTGATGTAAAAATAGAAAATGCAATCCACATCGATGATAGAGTGCTTCTTCAGGGCAGTCGGGCTCTCTGCCATCAGCTCATCATGGATATTATCATAGCATATCATAGTGTTTGGAGGGCTGGTGAAAATGCGATCAGCCAGGAAACTTTTGTGGTGTGTCTAAGATGGCAGTGACTGGACTTGGTGAATGAGAGAGGAAGTTTCAATTTCTCTCTCAACTGAAACCATCATGAAGCCAGAAGGAATCAGAGAGATTTTCCAGTCCTTCTCTCTGCTTCTCTAATCATGTGTTTTAGAAACCCATTTCTGGGAAAGAGTCCATCAATTACCTTGAATATGCAGGAGGGCCATGGCCAGTCTAACTTGACCATCAGGATGGGTGAAGTGCCTCTCCACAGGACAAATGACAGGTGTCTTGGGCTTGTCAGTGAAATAGTTATGCTCTGTGATGTGAAACCATCCTTTTCTCTTTTAAACACACACACACACACACACACACACACACACACACACACACACGCACCCTTACCTCTTTACTCTTTAGCTGAGGGTGGAAAATTCCATAGGCCTGAACTGGCCAAGTGCCTGCTAAGTGTCTGGCCAGCTTGTATCTTGAAACACCTCAAGTCTGAAAGCAGTGCCCACTTACAAGAACTCCAGACTGAGAGACTTTTGTGTGGGAAAATTTTTTTTTAATTATGAAGAATTTAAGAAAACATCCAAACTGAAATTGCAGACTGCAAACCTATATTGCTTTCTTCCGGCCAAAATTCTCAAAAGGGATTGTGCTTTCTCATTCTAACTCTGAAGATTTCTGCACCTGGTTCACAGTGTGCCAGTCTATCAGACCCTCCTCCAGACCCTATGGTGTTCCTCGTCCACCGTAAGATCACCATTCCTCAACTTCCAGCAATGCCTGAGCACTAGGCAGATGCCCCCTTCTTATTTACTGGAACTTGTGACTATGTTATATTACATGGCAAAGGGATTCTGCAGATGTGATTAAATTAAGGATTCTGAGATGGGGAGATTACCCTCACTAGTTATCCTGGTGGGACCAATGTAATCATGAGTCTTTCTAAGCGAGGGAGGGAGGAAGACAGGAGAGTGAGAATCAGTGAAGGGGACGTGATGACAGAAGCAGTCTCAATATGACACGATGTGAGAAAGACCTGACCAGACACTGCTGGCATGAAAAGAGAGGAAGGGGCCATGAGCCAAGGAATGCAGGCAGCCCCCAGAAACTGGAAAAGGCACCATAAGAGCTTTCCCCTAGAGCCTCTGGGAGGGAGTGAGGACTTACAGATACCTTGGCGTTAGCCCAGTGAAACCCGTTTCAGACTTCCAACCTCCAGAACTGTGAGTTTAATAAACCTGTGCTGGTTTAGACACTAAGTTTGTGGCGATGTGTTCTAGTGGCCAGAGGAAACTTAACAGACCATGCGTCTAATGAGCATCTCAGCAGGGCCACTGCTAGAACTCCTCCTGGAAGTACTCTGCCTCTTCGGAGTTCTCTAAGCAAACCCCCTGCTAAGCTCAAGCTATTGTGCAGTCACGGTGAGGGTAGGGCAGTCCTTCTCTGGATCAGCAACAAGATGAGAACCCTCCTAGAGGAACTGGGCACTTGACTGGCAAACCAAGACAGAGGGTCAGATATGGGGTCAAGCCCAGGACACAGGGACAGCAACCCCTGGGGACAAGAAAGAAGATCAAACCCAGGGACCAGCAGTGGATTTGACAGGGCAGAACCAACAGCCTAGACGACTTAAGGCCCAACCCCCAAGCTTTGAATACAATGAGTTTTCCAATGTCCCCTGCTTAGGGCTCTGCACCTAGGGTGATGCCAGGTTGGCAGTGGACATCCGAGGAGATCCCGCTCCACACAGAGGCAGCCGGGCAAGGGAGCTGGGCATCAATCACAGAACTGAAATGAGAAAGCCCTGCAGAATTCTCCTCTGACTTCCCCAGTGAGAATTCAGCCAGACCGTTTCATTTTGTTTGGAAGGGGAAGATAAGAGGCAGAGCGCCTCTGTAAGCAGTCACGTGGATCACCCGCAGTGGGGGAGTGATTCTCCCCCAGGGTCAGGTTAGCAACGAGTACCTTCTCTGTGGCACAAGCACTAGAGGATGAGCTAAACACTCTGCTGGCAGACGAGAGCTGTCGCTCCTACGAGCTTTCCAACAACTATTTGGTTCAGTGTTTGCAACAGTTGATGGAGAGCCCTCCTGGGTTTCAGTTCTTTCTGGGTGGGAAGTTAGGCAACTTAGAAGGTGGTATTCCCTCCTTCAGGTCTCTAGGAAATCATTTAACGGACCAAAGCCTTCAGAACTTGTTAACCTATGAAAATAAACTGGTTTTGCCAACAACATTCTTCTACTCACGCTATGAACACTGACAGCAGGTCCTGTAAGGCATAAAGCTGGCAGTTTGACAAGTGGGAAAACTAAACTGCTCATATAAAAGGCATGGAGAGAAATATATATGTTGTTATTTTTGGACAGCACTAAAAAAAACCATAAAAAACAATTCCCTGAAAATGATCCCATGTACCTCGGCTGAACCAGTGTCCTGGAGATATTTCTTCCCCCATATCATTATTCAAATAGCAAAGAAAGGAAGAACGGCCAATGGCAAACAGTTCTCAAAATCCTTTGGCTAACTTTGGCAAGGAAAAATCTATACTGATCTTGACTACATTGCTCAATAACAACAACACCCCTCTTTTTTTCCTTCTGTCCTCACCTTCTACTTTCCCATTAAAGAGACCTAAGCTTGTTCAGAAATAAACACTGTTTCCCAATAGGAGGAGATCATCACCCAAACCACACTAAACGCGATTCCTCCACCCAATCTATTGTGGAATCTGGCCCAGGAGCCAGTGCTTCTTTACCTGCTTATGCCAAAGAAATTGAGACACCTGGAGTTCATTACCTGTTCTGTCATTTAGCAAACATGAGTGGCCTACAGCCTGCCTCACTTGAAACCATGCCTCTGTTCCCTTCTGATGGGAGAGAGGTGACGACAATGCAGTATGCATTTCATAGTGACCTGGAAGAACATGCAAGGGAGGTCAGAGACATAGCTGCAGTTTTTTTTTTTAATTCTTCCTAACATCAAGGCTATAAAAATACAAGGTCTTTTCGTTGTCCAACCATCATTTCGTACAAAGGCATTCCCCAGCCTCCTGACACACTTCACCGAAGCACTTCAAATAAAGATGTTCTGTCTCGGAGGCTTAGAAGAACACTTGACTTCTTAGTTAAACCTCACCCAGTCCGATCTTTCAGTCACTAGGGAAAGAAACAGGAGGGAAAAACTGAAGTATCAGAATACCTTCAAACATTTCTCTGCAGCTTGAAACATTAACACAATCTGACATAAGCTGTTGAGAAAGGTCAAAATATAACTTCCTGTCAACAATAAACTCAATGGGCAATAAAAATAAGGTGGCAAAGAATGGCAGGAAATCATTAATAGCAAATTTTGGCATGATTGTGTGAGGCTCTGCAGAGACAATAGATAAACCTCACGTCCCTGGAACAATTGGCGTATTTTCTACCGTATCGACCACACTGGAAACCTGTCCACATCATTCCTAAAAGAACTTACCCTGCTACTGCAAAACCAAGATAACTGGGTAGAAAAGGACATTAATTTCTTAGGAGACCTTTAAGCTTGAAACGTGCCCACTAAAATTACATGTTTCCACAATACATCTTTAAAAAGGCATTTGAATGTCAATATTCATTTGATTATTTTTGAAGTAAGGATGAATGCATGAAATGAAGGTTAATAAATTTTTGAGAGGGAAAGGAAGGGGTGTTGAAGTTCTAGTCTTCCATACAGAGCCCAATGCTCTTCTAGCCACGCTTTTGCAGGAACCATGATAAAGAGCCAGTCATAAGTTCCCCAGACCAGAGAACCTTCCCCGGACATGGGATGGGATGTTCCTCCCCACTAGACAACTAGCCTTCCTACTCATTCATCTGGTTAGTCTGAAAGCAAGAACTGCCAAAAACCCAGAGTCCTACCTCACATCCACTGGGCTCTCTGATATGACCCAGTCCACCTGAGAATGGCGGTTCCCCAGGACCTCATGGGCAGCCAGCTTATTCTGCCAAGAGGGAATGATTCTTGGCTCAGCCATGTATTGTAGCTCACCCTCTGGGGCATTATCTGGAGCAAGGAAATAAAAAAGCAAGAGTAGGGATTCCTAACCTTCAAGCTATGACAAACCTAGACAACATATTAAAAAGCTGAGACATCACCTTGCTGAGAAAAGTCTGTATAGTCAAAGCAATGGTTTTTCCAGTAGTCATGTATGGATGTGAGAGTTGGATGATAAAGAAGGCTGAGCATCAAAGAATTGATGCTTTCAAACTGTGGTGCTAGAGAAGATTCTTGAGAGTCCCTTGGACTGCAAAGAGATCAAACCAGTCAATCCTAAAGGAAATCAACCCTGAATATTCATTGGGAGGACTGATGCTAAAGTTAAAGCTCCAATACTTTGACCACCTAATGCGAAGGAAAAAGACCCTGATGACTCATGGAAAAAGCCCCTGATGGAAAAAGACTCATGGAAAAGACCCTGATGCTGGCAAAGAGTGAAGGCTTGAGAAGGGGGCAACAGAGGATGAGATGGTTGGATGGCATCACCGACTCAATGGACATGCATTTGAGTAAGCTCTGGGAGTTGGTGATGGACAGGGAAGCGTGGTATACTGCAGTTCATGGGGTTGCAAAGAGTCAGATACGACTGAGCAACTGAACAACAACAGGGCTTCCCTGGTGGCTCAGTCGGAATCCACCTGCAAATCCACCTGCCAGTGCAGGAGATGGGGGTTTGATCCCTGGTCTGGGAAGATCCCACATGCCATGGAGCAACTAAGCCCAAGTCCCACAACTACTTAAGCCTGTGTGTCTGGAGCTCATGCTCCACAACAAGAGAAGCCACCACAAAGAGAAGCCCGAGCACTACAACCAGAGAGTAGCCCCCATTCGCTGCAACTAGAGAAAAGCGCACGAAGCAATGAAGACCCAGCAGAGCCAAAAACAAATGAATAAATAAATAATTTTTTTTTTAAGGCAAAGGTACCTGCTTCCCTTCTACCCATTTACTGTTGTCTGTTGACTTGTCACACATACACAAAAGACCTCCTGCGCACCATCAGGTCCAGGAAAAATAATGCAGGCCAACAGTCATTCAGTGCCCTCCATGTGCCAAGCCCTGGTCCCCAGTGCCTCACATGCAACTCGCTGAAGCCTTTCAACAAACCCACAAGAGGGTTATCGAGGCCCAGAAGGTTAAAAAACTGGCCCAAGGTCACCCAGCTAATAAGCCACTGAGCTGGACTTTGAACCCGGGCCGTGAGCTTTCAGAGCCTACTCTGCCCCACTAAACACGCGTCACAGGCAACAGAGCTGAATGAAACTGTCCCTTTGGCCCAGTTACTGCTCTGGGAGCCTGCAGGGTGCGGCCCTACAAGAGCTGGAAAGGCATCTGGCTTTGAGCTGATATAAGGACAGGCCAACGTTACCATGAACCCCGCTGCAGTCTGACAAAAGCTGAAGGAAACCAAGAGATCTAAATCCCAAACAGAGATGTATCATCAAATGACCGTTAGGATTTACAGAAAAGGGGAAACCGCTCTCGCGCTTTCTCCCGCCTGTGGTTTCTGGCCTTCCCTTCTGTGTTTCAGAAAGAAAGAAAAAAGAAAATGACAAAAAAAAAAAAAAAAACTAATAACTTTTCAACATACTTACTTATGATTTTATGTGTCAGAAGAAAGCAAAAGCAGAGAGGTGAAGACACCTCTGAATGGAATTCCAACAAACTAGCAAGGGGGGCTCCCAGGGTGGAGCACTGGGGATCTAGGAAGATAGCAAGGACTTCGGCAGCTCACAGAGGTCAAGTCAAGGAATGGCAAGATGTGTGACGCAGGTAAACTGTATACGGATTTCTCAGCGTCAGACAACTGCCATTTACTTTCTCTATTCTTATTTTTTTTTTTTTTTAAAAAAAGGCCTCTGTAGTTCAGTAAATGTGGGCAATGCCAAGAAGAACACTTAATTAGCAGAGGCTCATTTAACACTGTTGAGCCCAGAAAGGACCAAACTCTTGAAAAACCCTTAAGAATCACAAAAAAAGATCGTCACAGGGCCCTGGGCAGAAATGATGTAACTAGCTGAAGAGAGAAGCCACACCACCATCTTCTCTATTTCAGTCATTTGCATACATCTCATCTCCCTTCCGGGCCTGAGAGTCCCTCCAGGGCAGGAAACATGCTCTCCAGCCTCTTTGGGGGAAGGAGGCTAGTCAGGCTGAGCCCTTGGACAGGAGGCTGCCCAGGGGGTGACCTAACTTCCCAAGAAGTCTGGAGAGCCCGCTACTTGCTGCCCAGTCTCCCATTTCCCTACTCACCCCCAAAGGTGCAAACTTCTTCAATCAGCTAATCTCTCCTACAATCTCACCTCACCAGCTGCTCAACCCTGGCTCTTCCTCCCCTTCCTGATCCCATCTGGGACACTCTTCTGGGCCCTCAACAACCCCAGTCCTTTGCCAAAACACACTCTCTCCCTTCCCCTCTCATGGAACACACTGACCCTCCAGGACACCCGGGTGGACAAACCTCAGCCATCTCGACCTCATCTCCCCTCCCCACCCGCTTTCTCTTCCTCCCACTTCTTCCTTTCCCCTCTCCAACGCCCCCTTCAAGACATCACTAAACCCTGTTGATTTTATCACTCCTCTTCTGCCTTATCTCCATTGTCACTGCCTCAGTTATGCCTTTGTTGTCCCTCTTCAGAGCCATAGAGCTACATTTTAACTAGTTACCTGGCCTCCAGGCACCCAGCACCAGGTCCCATCCTCCATATTATTTCCAGTGTATCTGCCACCAAGTCCCTGACTTCTTGGCTCACATCCAAAATGGGTATGAAATACTGCTTCCTTCTTTACTGTAATCTGTAGTCGACCCTTCCAGAATACAGTTTTTTGTTACTAGATTTCTCTTTAACCTTTATGAATCACTTATACATCAGACACTTTCCAAATATTACTTTCTTTGACCCCACGAGAACTCCACAAGTTTGGGACAACTATCTACCCCCATTTCACAGATAAGGACGACAAGATCTGGTTACTTGCCTCAGTTCACAATGCAAGCTAGTGACAGAGGGCAGATTCAAGCCCAGGACTGACTCTTGAAACTGGGCTCTGCCTTCCATATTTTAAGGAGGACACTGAAACCTTGGAAAGGAGCCCAAACAAGACAAATGTGATGGTAAAGCATCTTGAAACCAAATCATGTGAGGAAGGAACAAAATGAAGGCTGTTTGGCTTTGGGAAGAGAGAATTTTAAAATTCCATGGTGGCAGTCTCCAAATATTTGAAGGGTTGTCATGTGAAAGAGGAAGCAAACATATTCTGTGTGGCTCCAAATGGCAGAGCTGGGCCTAGCCTAGCAGTGGAACTTACAGAGAACACATTTTATCGCAACAGTCTTACCCAGGCCTCTCATAGGTGGAGAGCAGCTAAGGAGAAGCTAGTCACTGTTTGTCAGGGGTGGTACAGGGGACATTCCTGCCTTGCGTAGGCAAGTGGCCTAGATCTGTGTTTCTGTGCACTGTGCACATCAAAATCACCTTGGGTTGTTTTTAAAAATACAGATGCCTGGCCCCACCCCAGACTTATCGAAACAGAATCTTACGGCTAGAGACCGTTAGTGCAAGGATTACAAACCAGGAAATAAGTCTGTAAGAAGGTTCACTCGAATCCTCAAAAGAAGAAATACAAATGGCTAATCACACATGCAAACCTGTTCCACTTCAAGACTAATGAAAGGAATGCAAATTAAGAGTGATATGCCATTGATCGCCTATCAGATTGTACAGGTTAAAAAATATTAATTGCCAGTGCTGGTATGTGGGGTGGGGGGAGGAACACTCACACATTCTGGTGACGAAACAGTAAATGGTAATAACATTCTGCAGCACAATTTAACAGCAGGTTTAAGGGGAACTTTTAATGCTAAATACGTATCTAATGTTGAAGCAAGCAATTCCAATGCTACAAATTTATCCTAGAGGGATAATCTAGCAAGTTTGAAAGTGCCTGCTCAAAGATGTTCATTCAAATCCATGTTTATACCTGCACTATCCGAAAGAACTTTCTGCAGTGATGGAAATTTGCTCTCTGTGCTGTCCTACTTGCCAACTACTAGACACATGTGGCTATTGAGCACCTGAACTGTGGCAAGTACAGTTTAGGGGCTGATTTTTAATTAACTTTAATTTTTTAATTAATTCAAAGGCAAATGTAAATAGCCACAGATGGCCAGTAGCTACTGTCCGGGAAAGCTTGTGTTCAGAATGCCACAAAATTATAGCTTCTCAAGGTATCAAACAATAAAGGATGATTACCTATAATCCACCAACAGTGCAATTTTTGGTAGTCGTTACACATGATTATGTAGATTTATATTACTGATGTCAAGAAATGTTCTTAAAATATGGATAAGTGACATAATTATTTAAAAGTTTGTATGATAAATTTGTTTAACACGTTCAGCTTAAGAAACAAATTGTACTTTGATGCTTCTAAGTAACCTCTGCACTGGGCTTGCAGACAGATCCTTCCTTTTCCAAACCTGGAAAAGCCAACAGGAGCAGTGAGACTATTTGATTGGGAGCCCAGCTAAGTCTTTGAACCAGAGTGTGTGTGTGTCTGTGTGTGTGTGTTAGTCACTCAGTCATGTCTGACTCTTTGTGACCCGCCATAGACTGTAGCCTGCCAGACTTCTCTGTCCATGAGGTTTTCCAGGTAAGAATACTACCGTGAACTGCCATCTCCTTCTCCAGGGGGTCTTCCTGACCCAGGGATCGAACCCAGGTCTCCTGCATTGCAGGCGGTCAAAACCCATTGCAACGGCTTTATTATTTTGCACTCATTTAAGTATATTCCACAAATTCCCCTGGGAAGAGGGAGCAGGGGAGCTGATTCATTTTCAGGCCTTCCCTAAATGCGAACCTAAGGAACACTCCTGGGTGTGTGTGTGTGTGTGTGTGTGTGTGTGTGTGTGTGTGTGTGTGTGTGTGTGTGTGGAGAGCTTTTCTCTACTGGCCTTGTGTGCAATGGGGCCAGCCTGGGGACCATGCATGCGCTGCCCTGCCTCAAGGGGCTACAACCCGTAATATCTAGCAACTCTTTCCTGATCCTTTGGCGCACAAGGAATTGAGGGTATATTCAGCAGCAGCAAGCAAACAATTTTGAAACACCTACTAGGTGACTTTCCCAGGCTAACACAGGGACTCCTCCCAAGGGCATCCAGAATACAAAAGGTTTATCAAATGGCTTTGTTCTCCCATACACAAACAGCTCCATCCTGAATTCTAACAAAAACAGCGTTAAAACTCTGCATTCTAAAATGTGTGTATATATGTAAACACTTCTCAGTTAATCACATACACTCTCAGGTTATAATATTCCTCCCCAAGTCTCTCTTGAGAAATCTCTGCCAGTGGTTAATTCTGTAATTATCCCTTTGCTTGGGTTAAAAGTATCCTTCATTAAAAAAAAAAGTATCCTTCATAAAAATGCCGAACTTACAGGAAAATGCAGCCACAAAACGGTCTTTCTTTCTCTGCTTCATTATGTAGTTAACAGATTCGAGGAAGTACTGATAACTGGATGAAGGTCTGAATACACAACTACATGCTATATATAGCCCAGGCCTTCTGAATTTTTCAAACAGTGAACAAAACTGAATGATGTTAGCAATATGCCAAAAAGGGTATAACTGTTTTGTTTTTTTTTTAACAAACCACCTAAACAGGAAATTCTGTATATTTGTTCAGCTTGGTGGGTTTTCCAACTTCTAGTAAAAGATACACCACAAGAAAGCTTAATCTGCTGCAGGAATGACTCCATATTGGAATCTAATGAATGTGACTCCATGTTGAAGCCCTAACTTGAGTGTCGTGGGTTTACAGCAGCAAGTATAAATCCCACCTCAGTTGTCACAAATAAACATTTTGGATCTTAAATCAGAAAAGAATCAGACGTTATGTCGGCAGCTGCAATGTGCATGGTCTACTCACTCTCCAGTCACGCGTGGCTTTGCTTAATGAGCTCTTGGTGTCAGGAAAGCAGGGGCCAAGAAAGAGAGCCATTTAGGAGAGTATACTCCTTTACGATTGTTTCCTCATTTCTTAATTGACTGAACCACTTTAAAACAGCATTCATTAATGTGCTATGAATAATCTATAACTGACTTATGTATATAATCTGGGCATCCTCCTGACAAACACATATGTACACCCAATCCAGGCTGAAACTAATGAAACAAATGAAAATAAAGTCATCCACATTCACTCATCATTTTAAGGCATCTAGGATTGTGTCTTGCACACAGTAAGGACTCAACAGATATAGATTTAGATTCCTAGGAATCAGTTCTCCCCACCTCCCAAAATTTCAGTGTGGATTACATACCAAAGGAATAAATAAATATTTCTGTGCCTTGCCTGTTAAAGTCTGTAGCCTTGGTCCCAAGTAAGCTAGGTTGGCAGCATCTCTCATTGGAGGCTCCTCCCACTAACAGCTTTTTGAGCTTTGCCAAAGAGTCAGTGGTTAGGAAGGTACCTGTGTTACCCCAAATCTTTTTTCAAACCCGAAAACCTGAGCAAGAATGCTAATGTTAACTTTATGCTGCTGAGGGTGGCAGGTCAAATGCTGGTCAAATCCCAGTGGAGGTTTGCTGAGGCCCATTTATTCTCTTGAGACCATCTGTCCGCTTCACAGGGTGTGGTAGAGGGCCAGCCATCCTGCTTAAGTGAGATTTTTCTTTCTTCCTGAATTTAGAAAAGGGTTTCCTGTGCTAGGGAGATTGAATCACTTGTTAACAATCACCCGAGATAAGAGCCCTGGTACAAATTCCCTACACACAGCTTGCCTTCCAATCTTAACGGGCTGTGCTGACAATCGAGGTTCCAATCTGACCCCAACAGGACCTCATTCTACAATCAGTGAGACACACAATAAGCCAAGTCCATTAAAACAACATTAAAGGTCTGGGTTTTTAGCTCTGCTAAACAGCAGGATTAAACTTTCAAGGTTCCAGCCAGGATAAAGAGATTTCTTTAAAGTCACTTGGCTTTGCACAGTTGTAGCTATTAGGGATCAGATCTTTATCTCAAAGGTACATATTTTGCTTTTGATCCTCCTCCAGAACTCCCACTAATGTCAACTTTCTCCACAGTTGGGATCAGGTCCCTGGCCTCCTTTTTTTTTTTTTTTTGGCCTCCCTTTTATGTTGGTTTTATCACAGATACTACAAGATCAACAGAAAAATTACAAGGAAAAGCTGTGAAGTTCCCTTCCGATGATAAGTTGTTTTAACAAAAAGAGCTCACTCTTAAATGGTGAAATTAAAACACAGCAAATAACTTGCTGTAAGGTAGAGGGACTGTAGAGAGACGAAAACGAACAACCAGCCAAAGCAACAAAACAAACAGTAATTAACCAGTCTGATTGCTTATTTAGGTTTTGATCGCTGGTCCAGGAAATTGGAAACAAGCGTCTCGAAAACAGAAGGGGCCCGTTAATACCCGTCCGCTGAGCTCCAGAGTCTGACAACCCGAGGGTGCAACGGAAGGGTTCCCAAGGGGTCAGCGTGCTTTCCAATCCCCATCCCCCAGCCCTGAGCGGTGGGGCTCTGAGCCCAGGTTCTCCATCCCCGCACTAGCGCACACCATCTTCTCCTAAAACCCCGTGGGCCCATCTCCTCGCCTCTGGAGCGCTCCGGGTCCCAGGGGACACCCTGGCCCTGCGGCTGCCGAGCCCGCGCCCACTCGCCCCGGAACCCCGTTGTCTCCAATCCGCTCCCTTCTGGGCGGCAGCGCCAGCGCCAGCAGCACCCCTTCTACACCCATCACCACCCTCTCCCCAGGAGCAGGAGGAAGTCGCTACGCTTCCTCTGTTCTAACCGCCCGCCGGAGCTTGGGCGCCCGGGGCTTTTTGGGTGGGGTTCTTTTTTGTGTGTGTACACGGTGTGTGAGTGTGAGTGTGTGCGCGCGCGCGCGTGTGTGTGCAAAACGCTCATCGCATCCTTCCGCCTAGGCTGCCTCAGGTGCGGCCAGGAGGGAATCGAGATCTCGCCGCGCCCGGGTCGCAGGCTCTTTGTGCCGGGTCTCGGGGAGCGGGGTCCGCTCTCCAGCTCACGCTCCCCTCCCGGGCCCCGGTTCCGAGCCCCCGATGGCCCGTCGGCGACCAGCCGGGCGCACGCCTCCTCCGCCGTGCGGGGCAGCAGGGCAACCGCGGCGCTGTCAGCGGGCGCCTGGGACTCGGACCCCCAGCGAGGGGTGGCCGCGGCAAAAACTTACTGAAGCGGAGAAAGAAGCGCGGAGCGCACCGGGCGGCCACAGGCTGCGCCGTCCCGGTGCCGGCCCCGCGCGCGCGCGGGGGAAGCCGCCCGGTCGTCCTCGCCTGGAGCGTGTCCCCCGGGACCCCTCGGTCACTCACCAGCACCACGGAGCTCCGCACGGCCTCCGACACGCTCTGCCGGAGCTCGGCCGCCGTGCCAGGCTTGCTGAGCCGCTTGGTGAATTTGCGCACTTCGGCCATGGCAGCGGCGGGCAGGTCTCGGCGGGCGTGCTCAGTGCCCCGGGCCGGGGCGGCCGCGGCTGCTCCCCGTGTTTACACGCCGGCTGGCCGGCCACATCGCAGCTCGGCGGTGGCGCGGCCCCCGCGGCTCCGCCCCCCGCCCCCCGCGGCCCCGCCCTCCCTCGCTCGCTCGCAGCCCTGCCCCGCGGCAGCGGCCGCTCCCTCCCCTAGAGAGCCCGAGCTCCGCGCGCGAGCCGCCGGAGGAGGAGGGTGTGTCTGGCGGGGAAGGGTGCGCGGAGGGGGGGGGAGCGCGGGAGGGGGGCCCGGGGTCACGAGGGAAGAGGGGGGAAGTGGCAACCGCTCGGGCTCCGCCCGCAGCTGATGTTGCTGGTGCAGCCTCATCCGGGAGGGGAGATCTGGCTGCTTCATTTTTCATGTGTATTTGGGGGGGGGGGGGGGGGGGGGCGGGGGCGGGGGGACACGGAAAGTCGCCAAGTGTGCAGTACGCTCTACTCCAGCGCGCCTTTCCCGCCCGCGAGGCTGCAGAGCCCGCAGGAGGGCTGGGGAACTCTACCCTCCCCCGCACCCCACCCCTCAAGCCCCCCAGGGCAGGGGCGCCGGAGCGGCTGGGGAAGGACGTGGAGCGGCCGCCTATTGTGTGCTTCGCCCGGGAGGGATCGCGCAGATGTCAGAGGTCGAAGGAGGGAGAATGGTTTTCCGGCCGGAGCGTCGTGCCTGGGTCACCTCCTGCCCACACCGTTTTTCTTACCCATCGGTCCTCCTCGCGTTTGAGCGGGGGGGCAACCTCGGAGAGGAAAGTTGCTGTAGCGAACCCACCCCCCCCGCCAGGGCAGGGAACAGCTGGGTGGTGGGGGTCTGAACCTCTGGCAGGTTGTCTAGTTGGGCAGAGACTGCTGTGGGCCGGGTCGCGGGGAAGGGAGGGGGGCGGATAGGAGGGTGGTATTGGGAAGGCAATTATCTGGAGTCCAGAGGATTTACTGATCTTCTAGAAGCGTTTACACACCCTCCTATCACCTCTCCATTTCCCACTCCTTTCCTTATCCTCTTCACCTTCCAAGAAATTGTTTCCTAAGAATCAAAGAACACATTTTGAACCGAGATGTAAAATAAAGATGCTTAAGACAGAAATAAATCACAAGCTGGAATCAAGATTGCAGGGAGAAATACCAACAACCACAGATGCAGATGGCACTGCCACTCTGATGGCAGAAAGAGACGAGGAACTAAAGAGCCTCTTGATGGGGGTGAAAGAGGAGAGTGGAAAAGGTGGCTTAAAACTCAGCATTCAAAAAATGAAGATCATGGCATCCGGTTCCATCACTTCGTGGCAAATAAAAGGGAAAAAAGTAGAAGCAGTGACAGATTTTAATTTCTTGGGCTCCAAAATCACTGTGGATGGTGACTGCAGTCAAGAAATTAAAAGATGCTTGCTCCTTGGGAAAAAAGCTTTGACAAAACTAGACATCATATCACTTTGCCAACAAAGGTTGGTATAGTCAAAGCTATGGTTTTCCCAGTAGTCACAGATGTGAGAGTTGGACCATAAAGAAGGCTGATCACTGAAGAATTGATGTTTCCAACTGTGGTGCTGGAGAAAACTCTTCAGAGTTCCTTGGACAGCAAGGAGATTAAACCAGTCAATCCTAAAGGAAATCAACCCTGAGTATTCATTGGAAGGACTGAAGCTGAAGCTCCAATACTTCAGCCACCTGATGCGAAGAGTCAACTCATTTCTCATTGCAAAGAGTTACCTGATGCTGGGAAAGATTTAAGGCAGGAGGAAAAGGGGGTGGCAGAGGATGAGATGGTTAGATGGCATCACCGAATCAATGGATATGAATTTGAGCAAATTCCAGAAGATAGTGAAGGACGAAGGAGCCTGGCATGCTGCAGTCCATGGGGTCACAAAGAGACAGACACAACTTAGCGACTGAACAAGACAGAAATAAGGATGTGAATCTTGAAGTACTTGTGACCCTGTAAAGCCTCCTCAAGTGCAAAGTGAGGTTCTGCTAACTGCAGCAATTTTGTCTGGTTACTTAATGTGTTGAGAGTTTGAAAATGGGCAGTCATTTCTGTGGAGCCATGCAGCGCTTCTAAGTGGATATTACTACCACCATAAGGGCACATTCCCCACTTTTCCCATCTTCAAAGACCAAGCAGTCACACCTACATATAGGGCATGCATGGTTGATGGCTTCTGTGAATCCAGGGAAGGCCAGATCTCTTAGCAGCATGTCTATTTCAGCAGCCATCACATTAGCCCCAATAAAACATAGACAAAGGTTCCAGAGACTTTGGGACCTGGAAGTCCTTTAAAGGTAAAAGCCTTTTATCACTGATCTTGGCTTTGCATAGTGCATGTGTGTACAAAATTTGTTAATCACTGAATGTTGGTAGATCAGCCTGAATTCACGCCTCTGTTCCACGAGTACCTGTGTGTTCCATACTGTTGGTTACCTCCACAGCAGCCATAACACTTTTTCCTTGCTAAGGGAGCCCAGATTTATTTCTGGTATCAGCAGAGCCACGGGGCTTAAGAAATGCAGACAGGTGATGAAAGGCAGCTCCAGGTGATGAATTATGACTGGTTCAAAAGAAAATCATGATAACCTCACTCTCCTTTACCAGTTGTCATCGTTCAGTCACTAAGTTGTGTCTCACCCTTTGACACTCCATGGACTCCAGCACATCAGGCTCCTCTGTCTTTTGCTAACTCCCAGAGTTTGCTCACACTCATGTCCATTGAGTTGATGCCATCCGACCATCTCATCTTCTGTCGTCCCTTCTCCTGCCTTCAATCCTTCCCAGTATCAGGGTATTTTCTAATGAGTCAGCTCTTTGCATCAGGTGGCCAAAGTATTGGAGCTTCAGCTTCAGCCTCAGTCCTTCCAAAGAATATTCAAGGTTGAATATTTATCCTTTACTAGAGTAATGGTCTTAGCTCCCATTCAGTTTG
Source organism: Cervus elaphus (assembly GCF_910594005.1). Classification (NCBI taxonomy): domain Eukaryota; kingdom Metazoa; phylum Chordata; class Mammalia; order Artiodactyla; family Cervidae; genus Cervus; species Cervus elaphus. Next base: position 41,466,021 of record NC_057848.1, on the reverse strand, counting down.
GGCCAATGGAATATAAAAGAGAAGTGTGAGAGGAAAGCTCCCACCTTTCTCCCCTGAGAAGATATCCCCTTTCTCCCTGAGAGGTATCTTTTCTGGCGATGCATCTGCTCTTGGCAGCCATTTTCCAACCACAAGGGAAGTCCAAGACCATCAAAGAGGAGCAGATCCAGAATCCAGACAGCATTGAACAGTTGAACCAAACTTACCTAGTACTGCCTACCTCTGAGAAAAGTAAACCTTTATGGTTTATGCAACCTTTAGTTGAAAATTCTGTTTCTTTTAGCCAAAAGCATTGTTATACTACAGACTCTGTTGTAGCCATTAGAAGTATATATTGTAAAGTAATTAGCCTCCAACTAATGAAAATAATTGGGAAAAAAAAAGAAGTATACAGGGTTGAACAAGACAGGCAAGGTTCTTCTGGTGTAGCTTACCTGCTAGTGCTAGCAGATGACCATGTTAATTTCAGAAAGTGAAAAATACTATGTAGAGGATTAAGTTAAGATGATAGAATAGAGAGTAACTAGAGTTGAAGACCTACTTTATTTTGTTTATTAAGCTTCTTATTTTGTTTTGGGGTATAGCTGATTAGGGCTTTCCCGGTGGCTCAGACAGTAAAGAATCTGCCTGCAATGCCAGAGACCCCTGTTTGATCCCTGGGTTGCGAGGATCCTCTGGAGAAGGAAACGGCAACCCACTCCAGTATTCTTGTTTGGAGAATCTCGTGGTCAGAGGAGCCTGGCAGGCTACAGTCCGTGGGGTCACAAAGAGTTGGACACAACTAAGAGACACACTTTCACATAGCCATAAACAATGTTGTGATAGCTTTGGGTGACTAGCGAAGGGACTCAGCCATACATATACAGATATCCATTCTCCCTTCAAACTCCCCTTCAATCCAGGCTGCCACATAACATTGAGTAGAGTTCCCTGTGCTATACAGTAGGACCTTGTTGGTTATCCATTTTAAATATAGTAGTGTGTACCTGTCAATCCCAAAATCCCTCCATTTTAAATATAGCAGTGAATACCTGTCCATCCTGAACTCCCTAACGGTCCCTTCCCGCCACCACCCCCCCCCCCCAGCAACCATAAGTTCATTGTCTAAATGAAGACCTACTTTAGAAAAGATGGTCAAGGAGTCCTCTTGGAGGAGGAAAAAATTGTTAGATTCTTGAAGGAAAAGAAGCAGCCAGTAGAGATCTAGAGGTAGAGCACTCCGGGTAGAAGGAATGACAGATACAAAGGCATGGAGATGGGGGCCGACTTAGTGTGTTCAAAGCCAGAAGACAAAAAAAGGCCAGTGTGGATGAAGCATAGAAAGAAATGGAGTGGTAGGAGATGGAATCGGAGAAGTAGGCAATTTCTACAGAGCTTTGTGAGCCATGGAAAGCATATGTCACACGGATGGTATGCAAACACCATCTGGTCATTATGTAGGATCCTCACTTATTCTTGAGACTGTAGGTTTCACTCTCTTGCTTTAGGGCTTCTGTTTAATTACACAAACATTGAACATTGTACTATGCACTGAGAGAGGATGCCAGATGAATTAAATATACTGTCCATTCTCTTTAGGGGAAAAAAAGCCTTTTGGAGAATGTATTTATGATACAAGGAAGTATGTGATAAGGACCATACTCGAGGTGAAAAGGAAGATCCCAAGATCACATGTGATTAGGAGTATTGAAGGCTTTCTGTAGAAGGGGGTGTTTGAGTTAGACCTTGAAGATGAATAGCATTTGGGCATGACTCAGTTCAGTTCAGTTCAGTCGCTCAGTCGTGTCCGACTCTTTGTGACCCCATGAGTCACAGCACGCCAGGCCTCCCTGTCCATCACCAACTCCCGGAATTTACTCAAACTCATGCCCATTGAGTCGGTGATGCCATCCAGCCATCTCATCCTCTGTCGTCCCCTTCTCCTCCTGCCCCCAATCCCTCCCAGCATCACGGTCTTTTCCAATGAGTCAACTCTTCTCATGAGGTGGCCAAAGTATTGGAGTTTCAGCTTCAGCATCAGTCCTTCCAATGAACACCCAGGACTTATCTCCTTTAGGATGGACTGGTTGGATCTCCTTGCAGTCCAAGAGACTCTCAAGAGTCTTCTCCAACACCATAGTTCAAAAGCACGAATTTTTCAGTGCTCAGCTTTCTTCACAGTCCAACTCTCACATCCATATATGCTGCTGCTAAGTCACTTCAGTCGTGTCCGACTCTGTGCAACCCCATAGACGGCAGCCCACAAGGCTTCCCCGTCCCTGGGATTCTCTAGGCAAGAACACTGGAGTGGGCTGCCATTTCCTTCTTCAATGCATGAAAGTGAAAAGTGAAAGTGAAGTCCCTCAGTCGTGTCCAATTCTTAGCGACCCCATGGACCACAGCCTACCAGGCTCCTCCATCCATGGGATTTTCCAGGCAAGAGTACTGGAGTGGGGTGCCAGTGCCTTCTCTGACCCATACATGACCACTGGAAAAACCATAGCCTTGACCAGACAGACCTTTGTTGGCAAAGTAATGTCTCTGCTTTTTAATATGCTATCTAGGTTGGTCATAACTTTCCTTCCAAGGAATAAGTGTCTTTTAATTTCATGGCTGCAGTCACCATTTGCAGTGATTTTGGAGCCCAGAAAAATAAAGTCTAACACTGTTTCCACTGTTTCTCCATCTATTTCCCATGAGGTGATGGGACCAGATATCATGATCTTAGTTTTCTGAACGTTAAGCTCTAAGCCAACGTTTTCACTCTCCTCTTTCACTTTCATCAAGAGGCTCTTTAGTTCTTCTTCACTTTCTGCCATAAGGGTGGTGTCATCTGCATATCTGAGGTTATTGATATTTCTCCCAGCAATCTTGATTCCAGCTTGTGCTTCTTCCAGCCCAGCGTTTCTCATGATGTACTCTGCATATAAGTTAAAATAAGCAGGGTGACAATATACAGCCTCGATGTACTACTTTTCCTATTTGGAACCAGTCTGTTGTTCCATGTCCAGTTCTAACTGTTGCTTCCTGATCTGCATACAGTTTTCTCAGAAGGCAGATCAGGTGGTCTGGTATTCCCATCTGTTTCAGAATTTTCCACAGTTTGTGATGATCCACACAGTCGAAGGCTTTGGCATAGTCAATAAAGCAGAAGTAGATGTTTTTCTGGAACTCTCTTGCTTTTTTGATGATCCAGTGGATGTTGGCAATTTGATCTCTGGTTCCTCTGCCTTTTCTAAAACCAGCTTGAACATCTGGAAGTTCACGGTTCACATATTGCTGAAGCCTGGCTTGGAGAATTTTGAGCATTACTTTATTAGCATAAGAGATGAGTGCAAATGTGCGGTAGTCTGAGCATCCTTTGGCATTGCCTTTCTTTGGAATTGGGATAAAAATACCTTTTCCAGTCCTGTGGCCACTGCTGAGTCTTCCAAATTTGCTGGCATATTGAGTGCAGCACTTTCACAGCATCAGCTTTCAGGACTTGAAATAGCTCAACTGGAATTCCATCACATCCACTAGCTTTGTTCATAGTGATGCTTTCTAAGGCCCACTTGACTTCACATTCCAGGATGTCTGGCTCTAGGTGAGTGATCACAGCATTGTGATTATCTGGGTCATGAAGATCTTTTTTGTACAGTTCTTCTGTGTCTTCTTGCCACCTCTTCTTAATATCTTCTGCTTCTGTTAGGTCCATACCACTTCTGTCCTTTATTGAGCCCATTTTTGCATGAAATGTTCCCTTGGTATCTCTAATTTTCTTGAAGAGATCTCTAGTCTTTCCCATTCTGTTGTTTTCCTCTATTTCTTTGCATTGATCACTGAGGATGGCTTTCTTGTCTCTCCTGGCTATTCTTTGGAACTCTGCATTCAAATGGGAATATCTTTACTTTTCTCCTTTGCTTTTCGCTTCTCTTCTTTTCACAGCTATTTGTAAGGCCTTAGACAACCATTTTGCCTTTTTGCATTTCTTTTCCATGGGGATGGTCTTGATCCCTGTCTCCTGTACAATGTCATGAACCTCCGTCCATAGTTCATCAGGCTCTGTATCTATCAGATCTAGTCCCTTAAATCTATTTCTCACTTCCGCTGTATATTCATAAGGGATTTGATTTAGGTCAAAGCTGAATGGTCTAGTGGTTATCCCTACTCTCTTCAGTTTAAGTCTGAATTTGGCAATAAGGAGTTCATGATCTGAGCCACAGTCAGCTCCCGGTCTTGTTTTTGCTGACTGTATAGAGCTTCTCCATTTTTGGCTGCAAAGAATATAATCAACCTGATTTTGGTGTTGACCATCTGGTGATGTCCATGTGTAGAGCATTCTCTTGTGTTGTTGAAAGAGGGTGTTTGCTATGACCAGTGCGTTCTCTTGGCAGAACTCTACTAGCCTTTGCCCTGCTTCATTCCATACTACACTCTCGTAATAGGCTTCCCCAGTGGTTCAGTGGTAAAAGAATTTGTCCGCAATGCAGGGAGACAACAGGAGACGTGGGTCTGGCATTGGATCTGGAAACCCTGGGTTAGGAAGATCCCCTGGAGGAGGGCATGGTACCCCACTCCAACAGAGAAGCCTGGTGGGCTGCAGTCCGTAGGGTCGCAAAGAGTCAGACATGACAAGCAACTGAGCACACATGCACGCACACTCTCATAATAAAGGGAAATTGTAGAGGCAATCCTACAGCTTCCAGCAGAGCATTTTATTGGGTGATTTCCACATTGTTAAGTATCTTTGATTTCATCACAAATTTACCTATCCTAATGTTTAATTTAATGTTAGTCCTATCCTAATTGAACTTGAGATTCAAGTATTAGAAATGCCATTGAGCCTTTTGACCTAGATGTTCCACTTCTATGAATCAATGCCAAATAAATTCTCTCTCATGTGAACTGAGATACCTGCGTAAACATACGCATTGTATCAATGTTAATAATAGCCAAGTATTAGAAACTATCTAAATATCCATCCATAAGGGACTACTTTATCCTCAATCCCTAGATCAGTGCTTCAGTTCAGTTCAGTTCAGTCGCTCAGTCGTGTCCGACTCTTTGCGACCCCATGAATCTCAGCACACCAGGCCTCCCTGTCCATCACCAACTCCCGGAGTTTGCTCAAACTCATGTCCATTGAGTCGGTGATGCCATCAGATCAGTGCTTAGGTGCTCAAAAAGTATTTGTTGAGTGAATGAATGAATACATGGACATAACATGATTTATTCATACTAAGGAATTCTCTACAGCTATTTTTTAAAATGAGGTATATATGTATATATATACACACACACATATATATGTATATGTATATAGCATGTGTGCTAAGTTGCTTCAGTTGTGCTCGACTCTTTACAACCCTAAGGAGCCCACCAGGCTCCTCTGTCCATGGGATTCTCCAGGCAAGAATACTGGAGTGAGTTGCCATGCCCTCCTCCAGGGGATCTTCCTGACTGAGGGACTGAACCGGCATTTCTTACATCTCAAGCACTGGCAGACAGGTTCTTTACCACTAGCGTCACCTGGGAAGCCCCATATATGCATGTGCATGCATGCTAAGTCACTTCAATGGTGTCAGACTCTTTGAGACCCTATGGACTGCAGCCTGCCAGGCTCCTCTGTCCATGGGATTCTCCAGGCAAGAATACTGGAGTGGGTTGCCATGCCCTCCTCCAGGGGAGTCTTCCCGACTCAGGGATTGAACGCAGGTCTCTTATGTCCCTTGCATTGGCAGGTGGGTTCTTTTTTTTTTTTTTTGCTTTTATTATTTTTTTTCATTTATTTTTACTAGTTGGAGGCCAACCATTTCACAACATTGCAGTGGGTTTTGTCATACATTGACATGAATCAGCCATGGAGTTACATGTATTCCCCATCCCGATCCCCCCTCCCACCTCCCTCTCCACCCGATTCCTCTGAGTCTTCCCAGTGCACCAGGCCCGAGCACTTGTCTCATGCATCCAACCTGGGCTGGTGATTTGTTTCACTATAGATAATATACATGCTGTTCTCTCGAAACATCCCACCCTCGCCTTCTCCCACAGAGTTCAAAAGTCTGTTCTGTATTTCTGTGTCTCTTTTTCTGTTTTGCATATAGGGTTATCATTACCATCTTTCTAAATTCCATATATATGTGTTAGTATGCTGTAATGTTCTTTATCTTTCTGGCTTACTTCACTCTGTATAATGGGCTCCAGTTTCATCCATCTCATTAGAACTGATTCAAATGAATTCTTTTTAATGGCTGAGTAATATTCCATGGTGTATATGTACCACAGCTTCCTTATCCATTCATCTGCTGATGGGCATCTAGGTTGCTTCCATGTCCTGGCTATTATAAACAGTGTTGCGATGAACATTGGGTGCACGTGTCTCTTTCAGTTCTGGTTTCCTTGGTGTGTATGCCCAGAAGTGGTATTGCTGGGTCATATGGCAGTTCTATTTCCAGTTTTTTACGAAATCTCCACACTGTTTTCCATAGCGGCTGTACTAGTTTGCATTCCCACCAACAGTGTAAGAGGGTTCCCTTTTCTCCACACCCTCTCCAGCATTTATTGCTTGTAGCCTTTTGGATAGCAGCCATCCTGACTGGCGTGTAATGGTACCTCATTGTGGTTTTGATTTGCATTTCTCTGATAATGAGTGATGTTGAGCATCTTTTCATGTGTTTGTTAGCCATCTGTATGTCTTCTTTGGAGAAATGTCTGTTTAGTTCTTTGGCCCATTTTTTGATTGGGTCATTTATTTTTCTGGAATTGAGCTGCAGGAGTTGCTTGTATATTTTTGAGATTAATCCTTTGTCTGTTGCTTCATTTGCTATTATTTTCTCCCAATCTGAGGGCTGTCTTTTCACCTTACTTATAGTTTCCTTTGTTGTGCAAAAGCTTTTAAGTTTCATTAGGTCCCATTTGTTTATTTTTACTTTTATTTCCAATATTCTGGGAGGTGGGTCATAGAGGATCCTGCTGTGATTCATGTTGGAGAGTGTTTTGGCAGGTGGGTTCTTTACCAGTAGTGCCACCTTGGAAGCCCATATATGCATGTACTTACATAGAAAAACTTCAAAAGCAAGTTGCAGAACAATTCTAACTGTGAAAAAAAAATATATTTGTGTATGTATCTCTTTACCCCTATACATGAGACAGTGGGGGCCTCATGGTGGGGTCCTGGGAGTGGAGAGCAAGAGGACTTTAACATTTTATCACCTAAATGCTGCAGATTCTCAAATTTATATTTCCAGCTTCAACCACCAGACTTGTATGTTCAATTCATCATCCCTATGTGGATGTCTAATAGACACCTCAAATTAAGCATGCCCAAAGCCTAACTCCTATTCTTTCTCCACAAATCTACTTATTCTATAATTTCCTGTATCTCAGTGCATATGACAGTTCTTTTCTAGCTGCTTAGAGTCATCCATCTCTTATTTCTTGCACAGCCTTCATCTAATCTAACAGTGAGTCCTGTTGACTCTGCCTTCAAAATACATTCAAGAGGGACTTCCCTGGCAGTCCAATGGTTAGGGCTCTGCACTTCCACTGCAGGGGGCATGGATTCGATCCCTGGTCAGGGAACTAAGATCCTGCATGCCAAGTGGTATGGCTGAACAAACAAACACAAAAATACCTTCGAGATCTAAACACTTCTCACCATCTCTACCGATACCACACCCTAGTCTCAGCCACCAGCATCTCTTGCCTAGATTATCTCAGAGGCCTCTCGACTGACACCCCATCCCCCACCCCCGCTTTCCACTGTGCCTGGCTACAATCTATTTGTAAAATACCAGCCAATCTTTCTAATCAGTCCTTATGCCCTGCCCAGTTTGTACTTTGAGTGACCTGCAAGATCAAATGTATTAGTACTTTCTTGCCATGCAACAAATTACCTCCAAATTTAGCAGCTTAAAAGAAGACACATTTATAATCTCACAGTTTCTGTGGATCAGAAATCTGAGCATGGCTCAGCTGGGTCACCTGGATGAGGATTTCTCACTAGGCTATGATCAGGGCATTGGTTGAGGTCTCACTCATCTCAAGGTTCAACTGGTGGGTTAAGATCTCCAGCTAAGGTGGCTCAGTGGTTGTTGGCAGGATCTGGATCCTCACAAGTTGCTTGGCTGAAGGCCTCAGCTCCTCACTGGCAGTTGGCCATAGGCTACCTTCAGCTGTTGTCCACATGGGCTTCTCCATAGGGCGTTTAGAACGTGGCACCTGGCTTCATCAAAGTGAGCTACTGAGAGAACAAGAGACTACCAGAAAGTGGAAGCTTCAGCCTTTAAGAACCTAATCTTGGAAGTGACACCCCTTCAGTTTTGCCATCTTCTATGCATTCTATGCATCAGACATGACTGAGCAACTGAACTGAACTGAACTGAATTCATTAGATCCAGTCCCCAGCCAGGGGGAGGGTTACACAAGGGTTTTTGCACCAGGAGGTGGGGACCATCGGGGACCATGTCAGAAGCTGCCTGTCACAGACTAGACCATCTGCCGTACTACATATCCTTTCCCGTAACTCTCTGATCTCATCTCCTATTGACTCTCCCTCTTGTACTCTGTGCTGGAGCCACACAGGCATCCTTATGGTTTCTTGAAATGGCAGGCATTGCCCATCATCAGAGCACTTGCTTTTCCCTCTCCCTGGAAGGCTCCTCACCACATAGCTTCATTGCTTTATTCCCTCACTTCCTTTGGGTCGTGCCCAATGTCTGCTTCTATTAGGTCTTCCTTGACCTCTCTGTTTAAAATGGTAACCCTCCCTCCTATCTAAATTACCCTTCTTTACTTTTCTCCAAAGGGCATATTTTATGTGCTTTATATGTATTTATGTAGTTATTCTGTTTAGCGTCTGTCTTTCACACTAAAGTTTAAGTTCCATGCATGCATGCTGTCACTTCAGTCATGTCCGAGTCTTTGTGACCCCATGGACTATAGCCCGCCAGGTTCCTCTGTCCGTGGGATTCTGCAAGCAAGAATACTGAAGGGTTGTATTCAGAATAGAAGGGTTGTCATGCCCTTCTCCAGGGGAATCTTTCCAGCTCAGAGAGGTAATCCGCGTCTCCTGCAACTTCTGCATTGCAGGCAGATTCTTCACCCACTGAGCCACCTAGGAAGATCCAGGTTCTGTAAGGGCAGTACATTTTGTCTGCTTTGTTCACTATTCTGTCTTCAATACTTAGGGCTGTGCTGTCTAATAGAAATAAGATACAATTACATATGTAATTTTAAATTTATTAGAAGCCACATTAAAATTCAGTAAAAAGAAAGTGGTGAAATATATTTTCAGAGTGTATTTTCTTTGACCCAATATATCCAAAATGCTGTCATTTCAACATGAAATCAATATATAGGCAGACCTCGTTTTATTGCACTTTGCAGATACTGCGTTTTTAAGTCAATTGACAGTTTGCATTAAAGGAATCCACTGTTGTTATTTTTCCAACATTTGTTCACTTCATGTCTCTGTGTCACGCTTGGGTAATTCTCACAATATTTCAAACTTTTTCTATTTGTTATGATGATCTGTAATCAGTATCTTTGATGTTACTGTTGCAAAAAGATTACAACCTGCTCTGGGCTCAGGTGATGGTTGGCATCTTTTGACTATAAATTACTTTTTAATTAAAGTGTGTACATTGTGTTTTAGACATAATGTTATTGCACACTATATATAAACTGCAGTATGGTATAAACATGACTTTTTTGCCCACACCAAGTGACATGTGGGATCTTAGCTCTCCCACTAGGGATCGAACCCATCCATGTGCTTTGCATTGGGAGCATGGAGTCTTAACCACTGGACCACCAGGGAAGTCCCTAAACTTGACTTTTATATGCATTGGAAAACCAGAAAACTCAAGTGATATTTGCTTTATTGCAGTGGTCTGGAACCAAACCCACAATATCTCTAAGGTATGCCTGTAAAAATTGTTACTGAGATTTTTGTTTTTACTTTTTTTTATAGTAAGTCTTCAAAATCTAGGCTTCACCTTACATTGTTCAGATACTAAATTTTCATCAGAAATCCATGATCTGTATTTAGATTCATAGTACTAGTTGAAAGAGTAGATTCACACATCTAAATTGTTTAAAAGTTTTCTAGTAACTGTATCATATATTTAGTTTTTATATTTAAATATACATTAAGTAAAATTATAAATTCAGTTCTTCACTTGCACAAGCTTCATTCCATGTGTGGCTAGTGACTACTACATTGGGCAATTGGCTTAGAACAGTGCCCAGTACATCAGGGTCAATCAATAATTAATTGAAATATGCAAATTTATTGTGTGAGGCTTTTCCAAAGAGAAGATATTCACGGTTAGTTAGATGAGACAAATAAAGCAAAATGAAAACAATCATGATGCCATGCCCACTTCTTTGTATTGAGGCATTTGTAGCAAGCACACTGTAATTGTGGAGCGCTGTAGAAATTCCAAAGCACATTTATATCCATTAGCTCTTGCAGTCCTCAACACAGTCTTGAGAGGTACATAAAGCCAAGACTGTTTTTCCCATTTTACAGATGAAGAAACTGAGAAAACTAAGTCCTATGTTATTTGGCAGAGCAAGAAAGAGAACCCGGGTCTTCTAGTTCTTTGCAGTACACCAGATAGTGTCAGGTAACCAGAATGGCCTTGAGAGGAACTCCATCTTACTTCATCTCATTATGGATCCATCATCCATGAATTTGTAGTGATGGTGTGTGATTGGATACAATAATATATGCAATATAGGGGTATCTGAAAATGTTAAGAGCCCTATTACAAGTATGAGACATTCTAAATTATATAAGCGTTATTGTGTGTACACTGACAGCCTATTGCACCACTTGAAATAATAGGAGGTTTCTTATTCCCCTGTCAAAGCCACAAACCTCACCCTCTTTGTTACTTTTTCTGAATCCACCTCCTTCAAAGAGTGTAATAAAAATCTTCTACCCATAAATTGTTTGTGAATTTAAGGATAACCTTTTCCCCTACTGGAGGCTAATGATATGTCTCTGAAAATGCAAATGTAGGGGTCTTGAGTATTTCAAAGGTTGTAGAAAGTACTAGGTGTTACTTTGTACTGTAAATGCATGTTTCTGAATGGGAAACTCGTGAGAGACTGAATGGTCCAGGCTAGGGCAGGAAGATGAGGGTTTGACGCTGGGCAAGATGAGTGTAAACCATCTCTGGTGCAGAGCTGAAAAGAGCAAAGGACGACTTTCAGAGGCCTTTAGGGGCAGATAGATTGTATCAGAAAACTGCAGGGACTAGGATCAGAGCAAGGACAAGCATAGGGAAGGCAGACACTTGGAGCTGGAGCAGATTTTAGAAATCACCTAATGACTAGATTCTAGTTCAAACTGCTTCTCTGTATAGGAGGCAAGACGGGGTTAAATTCAGACACAGGAAAAGAAACCACTTAGGAGAAGGGGCCAGTTACAGGCCAGAGAAAGCACATGGCTTGACACCTAGTAGGAGTACAGTCAACATTTATTGAACAGAGACTTTTCTGGTGGTCCAATGGCTAAGACTCTGTACTCCTAATGCAGGGGGCTGGGTTCGATCCCTTGTCAGGGAACTAGATCCTGCATGCTGCAACTAAGAGCCAGCACAGCCAAATAAATAAATAAACATATTTTTTAAAAGTTTACTGAACAAAAAGAACCTTACTTCTGCTGATGCCAAAAAGGGCTCTTCATGGTAATAAATGCAACCAAGCCTGGAGGGCACACTAAGGGGAGAGGAGAGGAGTGAACTTTTACTGAGCTCCTACCATATTCCAGGCATCATGATCACTGTGATCTGACCACCCTGGAGAATTCACAGGAACACAACAACCCAAATGGTCAGGGCCGGTGAGAGGGTTTATAATCAACATGAACAGAATAGCATAGTGGGTATGCAGTAGGGCACAAGAGTCTAATTGAACTAGTTCAACTTCTGGTTTTCTACTCTCTAGCAAAGTAAGCATAAGCAGCTCACTTTCCCCCATTGGAAAAAATGGGAATAACAATTAGTATCTGACTTTCATGTTTATGGAAATTTAATGAAAGAAGATGTCTGGCACACAGTAAGCCATCAAATAAACATTGGTTGTCTGTGGCAGAGGTTATGTTTCCCAAAGATGCTAGAGCGTGATCTCCCATCCCATGTGCTCTTTTACATATATATATGTGTGTGTGTATATATATATATGTGTGTGTGTGTATATATATATATATATATAAGCTTGTTTATTTATTTATTTTTGTCTGTGCTGGGTCTTCATTGTTGCCCCAGGGTGTTCTCTAGTTGTGGTGTAGGGCTTTTCATTGCGGTGGCTTCTCTTGTTGTGGAGTGCTGGCTGTAGGGTGTGAGGGCTTCAGTAGTTGTGGCACATGAGCTCAGTAGTTGCAGCTCCTGGGCTCTAGAGCACAGGCTCAATAGTTGTGGCCACAGGCTTAGCTGCTTCAAGGTATGTGGGATCCTCCTGGACCAGGGATCAAACCCATGTCCCCTGCATTGGCAGGCAGATTCTTTACCACTGAGCCACCAGGGAAGCACCAACATGCTCTTTTTACAACAGGACTTTGATGCTTTGGCCTCAAGGTGAGACCAGCTACATAATTTTCTGGGTTCAGTGTGAACTGCAAATGCAGGACCCCTTACTTGAAATGTATTCAAAATTTTACTTTTACACTTACAATGACAGGAGAACATTAAACCACCAAGCATGGGGTCCTTCTGATGGTGGGGCCCTGTGAGACTGTCTGAGTAGCACACCCATGAGGCCACAGGTCTGTGTTGCCTCTCCCAGAATCCCAGTGGGCTTGTGACCATGGCAGAGTGACACAATGTGACTTCTGAGGAGAGATCATAAAAAGTGATACACTGTCTATCTGGTTCTTTGTTGATACCCTTTTGGAGCCCTGAGCTGCCTTTATAAGCAATCTATCTGTCTCCAGGATACAATGCATGGAGGAAGCCCAGAATGACCCCTGTGGAGAGGTCACCTGGAGAGACCCTGAGGCTACATGAAATGAAAAGAATGCCTGGGCAATCTCCTTCTACTATGGTGCCTCTGCAATTCCAGCTTCAATCACCATGGGGGACCACAATCACATGTGAAATTCAGCAAGAACCATCCAGCTGAGCCCTTCCTGAAATTCCTGACCCACGAAAACCAAGAACAATAATAAAATAAGTGTTGTTTTTCTAAGTTACTAAGTTTTGGGGTGATGTGTTATGTAACAATGGATAACTGGAACACTATCATTAAAACAAGGAATTAAAACAGCCAGTAACAGGAGCAGAAGTGATATAGCAGAATGAAAGGAACTGTGTCTGAATGTGTGAAACTTGTTTGGTTCCTGTCTCAATCAAACTAGCTTTAAGAGAATTTTGAGACAATAGGAAATATTTGAATCTGGACTGGGTATTAAATGATATTAAGGAATAATTGTTCATCTTGTTAAATATGACCATAGCATGATGACTATGTTAAAGACAGTCTTCAGAGATTTGAGATGCATACTGAAGTATTTACAAATGAAATGACGTGACCTGGGATTTACTTAAAATTTACTTGGCACTGAAAGTGCCAAGATCATTCAATGGGGGAAAATGTAGTTTCTTAAGCAATGGTGCTGGGACAATCAGATTTCCACATGCATAAGGATAAATTTGGATTCTTTTTTCACTCCATAGATGAAAATTAACTCAAAATAGATCAATAATCTAGTTATAAGCAGTAAATCTGTAAAACTATTAGAAAAAAACATAGATGTATATCTTTATGACCTTTAATTTGGGGATGGACTCTTGATTTGACACCAAAACCAAAAGCACCAGAAGAAGAAGATAGATAACTTGGACTTTATCAAAATTAAAAATGTTTGTGCATCAAAGTACATTATCAAGAAGGTAAAGAGTGGGAAAAATATTTGAAAAATCATATGTCTTTTAAAAGTTTAGTATCCAGTATAAAGAATTCTTATAACTCAACAAGAGACAAAACTCAATCAAAAAATGGGCAAAAGAAAAAAAATGGGCAAAAGACTTGAACAAACATTCCTCCAAAGACATACAAATGGCCAAGTAACACATGAAAGGATGCTCAACATCACTGGTCATTGAAGATATGCAAATTAAAACCACAATGAGATACCACTTCCCATCCACTAGGATGACTATAATGAAAATAATAATAATAAAGAAAAAATAATCATAATAAAAAAGAGACTGAGCTGCTGAATCTACTAGCCCTGCACTTCGAACTTCTGGTTGTTCAAGACCATATGTATTCTCATTGGTTAAGTAACTTTTTTAGAAATTGGGGTGTAGTTTCTTTACAATGTTGTGTTACTTTCTGCTGTACAATGAAGTGCATCAACCATATGTATACATTTATCCCCTCCCTCTTGGACCTCCCTCTCACCTCTGATTCTACCCCTCTAGGTCATCAGAATAGTATGAAAAGGCAAAAAGATAGGACACTGAAAGATGAACTCCCCAGGTCGGTAGGTGCCCAATATGTTACCAAAGATCACTGGAGAAATAACTCCAGAAAGAATGAAGAGACAGAGCCAAAGCAAACACAGCACACAGTTGTGTGATGGTGATGGAAGTGACCGGTGATGGAAGTAAAGTCCGATGCTGTAAAGAGCAATATTGCATAGGAACCTGGAATGTTAGGTCCATGAATCAAGGCAAATTGGAAGTTGTCAAACAGGAGATGACAAGAGTGAATGTCAACATTCTAGGAATCAGCAAACTAAAATGGACTAGAATGGCTGAATTTAACTCAGATGACCATTATATCTACTACTGTGGGCAAGAATCCCTTAGAAGAAATGGAGTAGCCATGATAGCCAACAAAAGAGTCTGAAATGCAGTACTTGGATGCAATCTCAAAAATGACAGAATGATCTCTCTTCATTTCCAAGGCAAACCATTGAATATCACAGTAATCCAAGTCTATGCCCCAACTAGTAATGCTGAAGAAGTTGAAGTTGAATGGTTCCATGAATACCTACAAGACCTTCTAGAACTAACACCCAAAACAGATATCCTTTTCATTATAGGGGACTGGAGTGCAAAAATAGGAAGTCAAGAAACACCTGGAGTAACAGGCAAATTTGGCCTTGGAGTACAGAATGAAGCAGGGCAAAGGCTAGTAGAGTTCTGCCAAGAGAACGCACTGGTCATAGCAAACACCCTCTTCCAACAACACAAGAGAAGACTCTACACATGGACATCACCAGATGGTCAACACCAAAATCAGGTTGATTATATTCTTTGCAGCCAAAAATGGAGAAGCTCTATACAGTCAGCAAAAACAAGACTGGGAGCTGACTGTGGCTCAGATCATGAACTCTTTATTGCCAAATTCAGACTTAAATTGAAGAAAGTAGGGAAAACCACTTGACCATTCAGGTATGACCTAAATCAAATCCCTTATGATTATACAGTGGAAGTGAGAAATAGATTCAAGGGATTAGATCTGATAGACAGAGTGCCTGTTGAACTATGGACAGAGGTCCATGACATTGTACAGGAGACAGGGATCAAGACCATTCCAAAGAAAAAGAAATACAAAAAAGCAAATGGCTGTCTGAGGAGGCCTTACAAATAGCTGTGAAAAGAAGAGAAAAAAAAGCAAAGGAGAAAAGGAAAGATATACCCATTTGAATGCAGAGTTCCAAAGAATAGCAAGCAGAGATAAGAAAGCCTTCCTCAGAGATCAGTGCAAAGAAATAGAGGAAAACAATAGAATGGGAAAGAATGGGAAAGACTAGAGATCTCTTCAAGAAAATTAGAGATACCAAGGGAACATTTCAGGCAAAGATGGGCTCCATAAAGGACAGAAATGGTATGGACCTAGCAGAAGCAGAAGATATTAAGAAGAGGTGGCAAGAATACACAGAAGAACTATACAAAAACGACCTTCATGACCCAGATAATCACGATGGTGTGATCACTCACCTAGAACCAGACATCCTGGAATGTGAAGTCAATTGGGCCTTAGAAAGCATCACTACAAACAAAGCTAGTGGAGGTGTTGGAATTCCAGTTGAGTTATTTCAAATCCTAAAAGATGATGCTGTGAAAGTGCTGCACTCAATATGCCAGCAAATTTGGAAAAGTCAGCAGTTGCCACAGGACTGGAAAAGGTCAGTTTCATTCCAATCCCAAAGAAAGGCAGTGCCAAAGAATGCTCAAACTACCGCACCATTGCACTCATCTCACACGCTAGTAAAGTAATGCCCAAAGTTCTCCAAGCCAGGCTTCAATAATATGTGAACTGTGAACTTCCGAATGTTCAATCTGGTTTTAGAAAAGGCAGAGGAACCAGAGATCAAATTGCCAACATCCACTTGATCATCAAAGAAGCAAGAGAGTTCCAGAAAGTCATCTATTTCTGCTTTATTGACTATGCCAAAGCCTTTGACTGTGTGGATCACAATAAACTGTGGAAAATTCTGAAAGAGATGGGAATACCAGACCACCTGACCTGAGAAACCTGTATGCAGGTCAGGAAGCACCAGTTAGAACTGGACATGGAACAATAGACTGGTTCCAAATAGGAAAAGGAGTACATCAAGCCTGTGTATTCTCACCTTGCTTATTTAACTTATATACAGAGTACATCATGAGAAACGCTGGGCTAGAAGAAGCACAAGCTGGAATCAAAATTTCCAGGAGAAGTATCAGTAACCTCAGATATGCAGATGACACCACCCTTATGGCGAAAGTGAAGAAGAACTAAAGAGCCTCTTGATGAAAGTGAAAGAGGGGAGAAGGAAATGGCAACCCACTCCAGTATTCTTGCCTGGAAAAGTCCATGGACAGAGGAGTCTGGCGGGCTGAAGTCCATGGGATTACATGACTGAGCATGTGTGCACAAGGGTGGAGGGAAATGGGTTGGTAGCAATAAAGTGGTAGAACTAAAAAAAAAAAAAAAAAAGAAAGTGAAAGAGGAGAGTGAAAAAGTTGGCTTAAAACTCAACATTCAGAAAACTAAGATCATGGCATCTGGTCCCATCAGTCCATGGCAAATAGATGGGGAAACAGTGGAAACAGAGACAGACTATTTTTTTGGGCTCCAAAATCACTGCAGCCATGAAATTAAAAGACACTTACTCTTTGGAAGAAAAGTTATGACCAAACTAGACAGAATATTAAAAAGCAGAGACATTACTTTGCCAACAAAGGTCTGTCTGGTCAAGGCTATGGTCTTTCCAGTGGTCATGTATGGATGTGAGAGTTGGACTATAAAGAAAGCTGAGCGCTGAAAAATTGATGCTTTTGAACTGTGGTGTTGGAGAAGACTCTTGAGAGTCCCTTGGACTGCAAGGAGATCCAACCAGTCCATCCTAAAGGAGATCAGTCCTGGGTGTTCACTGGAAGGACTGATGTTGAAGCTGAAACTCCAATACTTTGGCCACCTGATTTGGAGAGCTGACTCATTTGAAAAGACCCTGAAGCTGGGAAAGATTGAGGGCAGGAGGAGAAGGGGATGACAGAGGATGACATGGTTGGATGTCATCACTGACTCAATGGACATGAGTTTGAGTAATCTCTGGGAGTTGGTGATGAACAGGGAGGCCTGGCGTGCTGCAGTCCATGGGGTCGCAAAGAGTCGGACACGACTGCATGACTGAACTGAACTGAGGTCATCAGTGATCACCAAGCTGAGTTCCCTGTGCTATACAGCAGATTCCCACTAGCTATCTATTGTACACGTGGTAGTGCATATATGTAAATCTCATAAATAAATAGAAGGAAGGGAGAGAGAAAGAGGGGGGGGAGAAGAAAATAGCAAGCATTGGCCAGGATGTGCAGGAATTGGAATACTCATACATTGCTTGTGGGAATATAAAATGGTGCAGCTGCTATAGAAAAACATTTTGGCGATTCTTTGGAAAGTTAAACATGGAATTACCATATGATCAAGCAATTCGTTTCCTAGGTATTGATATATATCCAAGAGAAATGAAAGCATATGTCCATACAGAAACTTTACAT
Source organism: Cervus elaphus (assembly GCF_910594005.1). NCBI lineage: Eukaryota > Metazoa > Chordata > Mammalia > Artiodactyla > Cervidae > Cervus > Cervus elaphus. The sequence goes on along the minus strand of NC_057848.1, from coordinate 41,448,055 downwards.
GAATGTTTATAGCAGCATTATTCATAATAGCCAAAAGGTGGAAACAGCCCAAATGTTCATCAGTAGATGAATGGGTAAGGAAATTTTGGTCTAGCATATAATGAAATATCTTCATCCATAAAAAGAAGTGCTGATAAATGTTATAATTTGGATGAACCCTGAAAACATTATGCTAAGTGAAAGAAGCCAGACACAAAAAGTCACATATCATATGATTCTATTTACATGAAATACCCAGAAAAGGCAAATCCATAGAGACAGAAAGCAAATTAATGGTTGCCAGGGATTGGCGGAGGGGGAAATGGGGAGTAATTGCTTAATGGACATAGAGTGTTCTTCTAGGATGATAAATAAGTTCTGAAACTAACAGAGAGACGGTAGTTGCACAGCATTTTGACTGCACTAAATGTCACTGAATTGTACATTTTAAAATTATTAACTATAGAATATTATTCCAGTTTTAAAAAGAAGGAAATTCTGTCATGTAATCCACATGGCTGAACCTTGAGGACATTATGCTAAGTGAAATAAGCCAGTCACAAAAGGACAAATAGTGTATGATTCCACTTACATAAGATACCTAGAGTGGTCAAAATTACAGGAACAGAAATAGAATGGTGGTTGCCAGAGCCTGGGGAGAGGAGGAAATGGGGAGTTGTTCAATGGGTATACAGTTTCAGTTTTAGTAGAAGAAAAAGTTCTAGAAATCTGTTACACAGCGGTGTGATTGTAGTTTACACTACTGATAAATACACTTAAAAATGGTGAAGAGAGTAGATTTTTTAAATAATTTTATTTATTTTTGGCTGTGCTGAGTCTTTGTTGCTGCACAGGCTTTTCTTTAGTTGTAGAGAGCAGGGGCTACCCTCTAGATGTGGTGTGCAGGCTTCTCATTGCAGTGGCTTCTCTTGTTGCAGAGCAAGGGCTCTAGGGCGTGCGGGCTTCAGTACTTGCAGTTCCAGGTCTCTAGAGCACAGGCTCAATATTTGTGGCACACGGGCTTAGCTGCTCTGAGGCATGTTGGATCTTCCTGGATCAGGGATCTAACCTGTGTCTCCTGCATTGGCAGGCAGGTTCCTATTCACTGAGCCACCAGGGAAGCCCAAGAGTAAATTTTATATTATGTGTTTTATCACAAATAATTTTTAAATAAAAAACTGGTTAGCTGTATGTTATTCAAATTTAACCTTAAAAAGCACTACAGCAAAAAAAAAAAAAAATGGAGTCATGGTGGTAGGTGAAACTAGTTTAGCAAAAAGCTGATAATTGTTGAAGTGGGTTAAGGGTATCTGAAGATTCATTATACTGGTCTCTCTTCTTTTGTGCATGTTGTATATAAAATTTTCCATAATGAAAAGTCAAGAGAGAAATGGTGCTTGTAAAACTATATAATACATATTATCCGGTTTCAGGAATTTCTCTAAAGTTACTCTAAAAGTCTAGAGTAAATCATGCCCTGACAAACTGCCTATGTCTGCTGATTTGGCATGAATCAGGTGGCAAAAAAATAGACTGCCAAGAAAAACAGAAAGTGTTGGGAACGCTGATGCCTAAGGGAACACACTCATATAATTGTTCTTATGTGATAATCTGCCTTTTAAAATGGCGTGCTATACCCAACAGCTACTAAAAGTCCATAAAAGATCACCAAGAGAAGGAAAACATGACAGTCCGAAAATTAATGCATAGACAGCATTTATCAACTAAACATCTTACTAAAATGTATTGTCCTCATCCGTGACTACAGTTTCTGTGACACTCAGAATTATGTGTTAAACAAATGTACCGCCAGGGCTGCCATACTGAATACTGAACAATTCTAGAGAACTCCAACCACATCCTAGGCTATGTGAGTGGCACCCCCTAGGGACGTGGATGGACAACTTGTTCAGTCCCATGCAAGTGGTCCGATGCTGTATTAACTCATTCTCCTCACTCCCCAGGGATATTTTGGTTGGGAAAAAAGTTATAAACAAATAAACAAAATAAACAAAACCCAGAGTCTTGGAGTGCTCAAATGAAGTCTTTTTTTAAAATCTGTTATATTTCTTTAATTCATATAAGTGCTACTTTGTGGTTTTTAAAAAATATTTTATTTATTAGTTAGTTTGGCTGTGTCAGATCTTCATAGCTACACACAGATGTCTCACAAATTAAGGTGTGGGATCTTAGTTCCCGGATCAGGGATTGAACCTGCGTCCCCTGCATTGGAAGACCATCCTTAACCACTGGACCACACGGGAAGTCTTTCAAATGGAGTCTTAATCTAACAAAAACAAAGTTAAAATTTCTAATTACAAGTGAATAATGTCCATTTATAGATGAATGTATAAAGAAGATGTGGTACATATGTACAATGGAACATGACTCAGCCATAAAAAGGAATGAAATAATGCCATTTGCAGTGACATGGATGGACCTGGACATTGTCATACTAAGTGAAGTATATCAGAAAGAGATAGACAACGTATATCACTTATATGTGGAATCTAAAGAATGATAAAATGAACTTATTTACAAAACAGAAACAGATTCACAGACATAGAAAACAAACTATGGTTACCAAAGGGGAAAGGTGTAGGGGAGGGATAAACTGGGAGTTTGGGATTGACAAGTATACACTGTGCTGTGTACTTAGTCGCTCAGTTATGTACACCTCTTTGCAGTCCCATGGCTCCTCTGTCCATGGGGATTCTCCAGGCAAGAATACAAAACTGGGTTGCCATGCACTCCTCAAGGGGATCTTCCCAACCCAGAGATTGAACCTAGGTCTCCCACATTGCGGGTGGATTCTTTACCTACTGAGTCACCAGGTAAGCCCTACACACTAATATATTTAAAATAAATAACCAACAAGGACCTACTGTATAGCACAGGGAACTCTGCTCAATATTCTGTAATAACCTAAACGGGAAAATAATTTGAGAAAGAATAGATATATGTATTGTTGTTCAGTCACTCAGTCATGTCCAACTCTTTGCAACCCCATGGACTGCAGCACACCAGGCCTCCCTGTCCCTCACTATCTCCTGGAGTTTGCCGAGGATCATGACTATGAATACTGCCTTCTCGTGGTGAAGGGGCTTGTGTAACTCAGTGAAGCTATGGGCAAGTTAGACCTCTTACCTGAGAGAAGTTAGACCTCTCTCCTGATCCACAGACTTATATAACACATGCAAGTGCCTACTCAACCAACCCTACCTGAATTTAGTAGAGGTGTGTTAAAATTAATCTGCCCCAAATAAACCTTCTCATCTTGCCCTACAATTGTTCCAGAGGCTTACACATCTCAGTGAATGGCAACTCCGTGTTTCCAGTTGTTCAGGCCCAAAACCTTGGAGCCAACGCTACATTTGTCTCACACCCTACATCCAGTCCATCAGCATATTCTGCTGTCTCTACCTTCTCTGTATAAGATCATTTCTCACCATCTCCGCTGCCAATACTCTGGTCCAAAGGGCCATCCTCTCTTACTTAGGTGCTCCTTGGGTCTTCTTGCTCTCAGGTACCACTCCTTCAGTTTGTTCACAGCATGAGAGCCAGTGAGGTGCTGTTCAAAGGAAAGTCAGACCACAGCAGCCTGCTCAAGACTCCACTGACCCCTCATTTCTTTTTCTTTTTTTTTCCATTTATTTTTATTAGTTGGAGGCTAATTACTTTACAATATTGTAGTGGTTTTTGCCATACATTGACATGAATCAGCCATGGATTTACATGTGTTCCCCATCCTGAACCCCCCTCCCACCTCCCTCCCCATCCCATCCCTCTGGGTCATCCCAGTGCACCAGCCCCGAGCATTTGTCTCATGCATCCAACCTGGACTGGCGATCTGTTTCACAATTGATAATATACATGTTTCGATGCTGTTCTCTCAGATCATCCCACCCTCGCCTTCTCCCATAGAGTCCAAAAGTCTGTTCTATACATCTGTGTCTCTTTTTCTGTCTTGCATATAGGGTTATCGTTACCATCTTTCTAAATTCCATATATATGCGTTAGTATACTGTATTGGTGTTTATCTTTCTGGCTTACTTCACTCTGTATAATGGGCTCCAGTTTTATCCATCTCATTAGAACTGATTCAAATGTATTCTTTTTAATGGCTGAGTAATATTCCATTGTGTATATGTACCATAGCTTCCTTATCCATTCATCTGCTGATGGGCATCTAGGTTGCTTCCATGTCCTGGCTATTAGAAACAGTGCTGCGATGAACATTGGCGTACACGTGTCTCTTTCAGTTCTGGTTTCCTCGGTGTGTATGCCCAGAAGTGGGATTGCTGGGTCATATGGCAGTTCTATTTCCAGTTTTTTAAGAAATCTCCACACTGTTCTCCATAGTGGCTGTACTAGTTTGCATTCCCACCAACAGTGTAAGAGGGTTCCCTTTTCTCCACACCCTCTCCAGCATTTATTGCTTGTAGACTTTTGGATAGCAGCCATCCTGACTGGCGTGAAATGGTACCTCATTGTGGTTCTGACCCCTCATTTCACTCAGCGAAAGCCAAAGTCCTGACAGGGGTTTATGCCCTCCAGTGACCATTCTGCCCTTCTCACTATCCTCATGTGGGAACTTCCGGTTTGGCTTTCCTGCTGTTTCTCAAACAAGCCAGGCAGGCTCCAGCCTCCAGGCATTTGCCCTTGCTGTCCCTTCTGTCTGGAATGCTGTTACCTCAGACATCCTGGAGGCTCCCTCTCTGCCCACTTTCAACCTTTGCTCAAATGCCACCTTCTCAGTGAGACCTTCCCTAAACAACCTATCTAAGCTTGCAACCCAGCTCTGCCCTCAGACTCCCTATTTTTTCTCTTCCCTGTTTTATTTTTTTCCCAAAGCACCCTATTACCTATATATTTTCTTTAGTGTTGATCTTTTCCCAGCTCTGTGTGAGAAGAATTTTCGTCCTTTTTTTTTTTCATCGCTTATATTCACAGCACCTAGAAGAGTGCTTGGCACATAGCTGGTGCTCAATAAATATTTGTCAAATGACTGAATAATGTCAAACTCCTATTCAGCACAATTGTTTATAGTATGAAGAAAGTGTGTGATCAGAAGACACAGAAGTATTGTTCTCATCCCTAAGTATTGCTTTTTATACCACATTTTATAATAAAACTTGAAAACACAAGATATCTGAGCTTAATATATTTTGTTCTTTTATACATATATTTTTAAAAGTCTTTGTGGAATTTGTTTCAATTTTGCTTCTGTTTTATGTTTTGTGTGTTTTGGCTCTGAGGCATGTGGGATCTTAGCTCTCCAACCAGAGATCAAAAGTGCTCCCCCCTGCATTGGAAGGCAAAGTTTTGGCCAGTGGGCCACCAGGGAAGTCCCTGTATTTTGTTCTTAATGAAATAAAAATAATTTAATCTTCTAAATGTGTTATTGTAAGTATTTTGGTGTCTTATAAAATGTATAAAGCCTATGAATCAAATTGTAATCATTTCTTAGGGCAATTAATCTCCCAGTAAAACGCTTTTGTTGTTTGATTTTCTACTTTAATTCAAATGAGCATTATCTTGAGCTGTTGGTGGAGTTCCAGCCACACATGATAATTTTAATTTTGGTCAAATACACTCGGGAAATGCTGCTTAGTCTATTATCTTGTGTGAAACTACTCCATCTCCTTGGTCCTTTACCAGATTTTCTGGACTGCTACCAGCTGGGTGACTTCAATGGTCTCTTGTTCTTCTGTTTTGCAAGTCAGCCTGAATCTCTCGTCAAGTGCTTGCTGTAGCATTTGCTTTTCTGCTAGTATTAATAGTTAGAGAGCAATTTTTCCCTCTTAAAAAATTTATTTTTTTGTATCTAAGACTTAATGGCTATTGACTTCAGTTTCACATTTCTCATGTAATAGCTGGAAATGTCTAAAGGGTCTATATACGTTGGACTTCTTGTTCTCTCCACATGAAAAGTTTTCAAGATTTTCTTTCTCTGTAATTATGACTGTTAGTCCATTTGAAACTTTGGGTCTGGTGTCAGCCTAAATGTTAAATTCTTTCTTCCTGTCCTTTTTGCAAAAGCTAAACATTTGAACAAATATAATATATACATATAATTATGTATATATCACATTTGTGCATGTATTTATATTTTTGTTCATTATAACAAATTTTGAATAATCTGTTAATTAGTATCATGAATAATTAAAATATATTCCATACACACACACACATACACATGGCTTCCCTGATGGCTCAGTGTTTAAAGGATCTGCCTCCATGCAGGAGACACAGGAGACCCTTGTATATGTGTGAATATGTATGTGTGTGTATATGTATACATATATACACACACAAAGTCCGTGTATATACTTCCCATGTATATTTTTCTACTTTTGCTGTATATATGTATTTTATTCATAAACAGTATGTAGTATCTCCCCCTCTTTCATGGCCCATCTTCTAAAGTAAATAAGCTTCCACCGCTTCTTCCTTTGTTTCTTAGCTACTTGCCACCTAGACTCTCATCTCTGCATGACACAATCTTCTCATCTGAAAGTAATCACCATATTCAATAGCTTTTCTTCAGTCCTGATTACCTGACTTCACAGTGTTCCTCATCCCCTCCCTCTTAAATCTCTTCTCTGACGGCCTGGAGTCTGTGACATGATGAAAAGGTGGAACTCAGGGCAAATATCCTGCTTTGGAACTTCCTATTTGCAGGCTAGTTTTCTTCCCAATCTCTGGCTTCACAAATCCTAAGTGCATTTTTAGCTGGATGTTCTGTTGTTTCGTAAGGTGAACAGGTCTGAAATATATAGCTCCTTATCTTCCACACAGCCTGCTTCCCTAGCTTCTCTCTTTCTGTCAATGACAGCATCACCAGACATAAAACCTGAGTCATCTCTGACTCCTTTCTTGACTTCACACCCACACTCTGTCAATCACCCAGCCTTGTTGATTCTTTTTTTTAATATTTGAATTTATGAAATCTTTCAAACACATAGAATGAAGCATAGAATAAACACGTATTTAACCAATGCTCAGTTCAGTTCAGTTCAGTCGTTCAGTCGTGTCCGACTCTTTACGACCCCATGGACTGCAGTATGCCAGGCCTCCCTATCCATCACCAACTCCTGGAGTTTACCCAAACTCATGTCCATTGAGTCGGTGATGCCATCCAACCATCTCATCCTCTGTCGTCCCCTTCTCCTCCCACCTTCAATCCCTCCCAGCATCAGGGTCTTTTCAAATGAGTCAGCTCTTCGCATCAAGAGGCCAAAGTATTGGAGTTTCAGCTTCAGCATCAGTCCTTCCAATGAACACTCAGGACTGATTTCCTTTAGGATGGACTGGTTGGATCTCTTTGCTGTCCAAGGGACTCTCAAGAGTCTTCTCCAACACCACAGTTCAAAAGCATCAATTCTTCAGTGCTCAGCTTTCTTTACAGTTCAACTCTCTCATCCATACATGACTACTGGAAAAACCATAGCTTTGACTGTATGGATCTTTGTTGGCAAAGTAATGTCTCTGTTTTTTAATATGTTGTCTAGGTTGGTCATAACTTTCCTTCCAAGGAGTAAGCGTCTTTTAATTTCATGGCTGCAGTCACCATCTGCAGTGATTTTGGAGCCCATGACATATATTAATATTTTTCCATATGGGCTTCAGAGGTTTTCTTTTTAAAGTTTTTTCTAGTTTTATTGAGATATAATTGACATATATCTCTGTATAAGTTTAATGTGTACAGCATAATGACTTGGTGCACTTACATTGTGGAATAATTACCACAATAAGTTATCATCTCATATAATTACAAATGTAACTCATATAGTTACAAATCTTTTTCAGAGTTTTTCAAGAAATAAGATGTTATTAATATATTTCAGATCTACTTTACACCTCTCTCCTCAATCCTATTCCTCACTCCCTTACAGGTAACCACTACGTAAATTCCAGGTATAACTTCCCATTCAAGGCTTTGTACTTTTACTACATATGCATTGGGGTTGCAAAGAGTTGGACACGACTGAGTGACTGAGCATACCCCTATGCATTTTTCCATTAATAATATATGGCATTGTTTAGTGTATTTTAAAATTTTTACATATATAGTGTATTGTACATACAACTTGGTTTTGTAATTCAACATAATGATTTTGAGTGTTATCCATGTTAATACATTTATACCTAGTTCATTCCTTTGAACTGCTATACCCTATTCCAGTGTATGAATATACTACAATTTATTTACCCATTTTCCTTTTGACTTGTAGGTTATTTCCAATTTTTCAGCATCAAGAATGATACTGGATGAGCATTCTTATACATGTTTCCTTGGGTACCTATGTAAAGTTTCTCTGGAGTCTGTATAGCCAAGACTGTCCTCACCTTTCCCATAAACTAGCAAATTGTCCTTCCAAGTAGTGGTACAGTATTGCACAAGCTATTTATGAAAATTTCCCTTTCTCTTCATTCTCATTACTATTTGGAATTTTCAGACTTTCTTCCAAAAGCATTAACATTCTGTTTTCATATTTGTGCTCAGTCGCTGAGTCATGTCCGACTCTTTACAACCCCATGAACTATAGCCCACCAGGCTCCTCTGTCCATGGAATTTTCCAGACAAGAAAACTGGAGTAGGTTGCCCTTTCCTCCTTTAGGGGATCTTGCCCACCCAGGGATCGAACCTGTGTCTCTTGTGTATCCTGCATTGGCAAGTTGATTCTTTACCTTTAGTGCCACCTGGTTTTCATATTTGAGTGTTTCATTAGCCTGGGATTTAATTTTGTGAATGGTGTGTGGTAGTGATATTGTAAATCTCTTTCAGTCTGGACAGCCAATTGTTCTAGTATCATTTAGTAAACAGTCCATCCTCTCTGTTCTTATATTTCAATTCACTTCTGTCATAGACCAGTTTTCCATATATGAATGAGTCTTTTCTGGTTTCTCTGTTCCAATCCATTGAACATCTTATCTATCCTTCTGCCAATAGCACAACGTCTTCATTGTTATGTCTTTATAATGTCATCAAATCTCATAAGGGAAATACTCTCATATTGTTCTTCAAAATGTGCTGGTTATTGGCACTTTTACATATGAATTAGAGAATCAACCTATCAAATTTCACAAAACACAAAAACCTCTGGGGATTTTTATTGGAATTGTATTGAACTTATAGATCAATTGGAGAAAATTGATCTCTTTATGATATTGAGTCTTCCTATTACTGAACTTGATATACTTCTTCTCTCTTTAGTAATGTCATCTTGTCCTATTGTGAGTATGATTATTTTTTTTCTTTTTACATTGATCTTTTATCCAGTAATCTTGCTGAATTCTTATATGAAATCGAACAGTTTGTGGATTATCTTAGATTTTCAATAAGTGGACAATCATCATTTGCCAGTAAGAATAGCTTTGTCTCGTCCTTTCCAATTCTTATGCTCCTTTTGTTTCTTTCTTATTGGATTGACTAGATTGTCCAGTATAATGCTGGATAGCAGGGGCAATTTCTACATCAATAAGAAGATGGTAACGATAACCCTATATGCAAGACAGAAAAAGAGACACAGACGTATAGAACAGACTTTTGGACTCTATGGGAGAAGGTGAGGGTGGGATGATCTGAGAGAATGGCATCGAAACATGTATATTATCAATTGTGAAACAGATTGCCAGCCCAGGTTGGATGCATGAGACAAGTGCTCCGGGCTGGTGCACTGGGAAGACCCAGAGGGATGGGATGGAGAGGGAGGTGGGAGGGGGGATCAGGATGGGGAACACATGTAAATCCATGGCTGATTCATGTCAATGTATGGCAAAAACCACTACAATATTGTAAAGTAATTAGCCTCCAACTAATAAAAATAAATGAAAAAAAAGAATGCTTCAAAAGTATTATGAACATGGAGGATGATATTAATGATTTTTGGTAGATACCCTTTATCAATTTAAGAATGTTTCCTTCTATTCCCTGGTAGCTCAGATGGTAAAGAATCTACCTCAGTACAGGAGACCAGGGTTCAATCCCTGGGTTGGGAAGATCCCCTGGAGAAGGAAATGGCAACCCACTCCAGTATTCTTGCCTGGGGAATCTCATGGACAGAGGAGCCTGGGGGGCTACAGTTCATGGGGTCGCAAGAGTTGGACACGACTTAGTGACTAAACCACCACCACCAGCTTCTATTCCAAGCTCACTAAAATTTTTGTGTATCGCCTCTTTCTAAACAGAAATTAAATAGTGTATTGCCTCTTTGTAAACAGATTAAATCATTATTAACAACATTTTATTGTAATGGAGAGCTTATTTTAGAGGCAGATCAAAATTACGAGAGAAACTATTCATATTCTCTGACTCAGCTATCTATGTCTACATAGAGGCAGAACATTTGGATCCCAAAGACATAAGCCCCTCATCATGGGAGTCACCTGAATGTTACGTGTAATTCTTAGGAGTCAAGAGAGAACTTTTGAATGTCTTAAGAATCCAAATGTGTATAATGGGCAAAGAGAAGAGTCCAAATGACATTCCTGCCATTACTGGTAGGTGCTGGTTTTTAGTCACAGGGATATGCTGAAAGGAAGGCATTGAAAGGGCTCAGTGCTGTCAGGTAATGGAAGAGAGAAACTGACTATATTGACAAAGTGTTTTGAGAAAGGAACTCCTGGTATTTTTCAACAAATCCTACTAGGAAAATGGGTTAACTATTTAGAAAAAAGTTTATACTTACTCCCACTCCATGCACATTGAAAAATTAACAAAAGATCAATCTGTAAAAAACTTGAAGAAAAGGTAAATGAATATTGGTTATCTAGATAAGGGAAATTATTCTATGTATGAGGGTGAAAGCAAGAGACTGGATCATATAAAACTTCTGTAAATAAAGGGATCATGACTTACAAGATCAACAATAAACTAGGCACAGAAATAATATATTTATTGTATGAAGAACCGATTCTCTCTTTGATAAGAAACACAGAAAGATTGATCTGTTCACAAAGTGGGAGATAAAAATAATGAAGGATTGAAAGCCTGTTCGGCCTCACTAAAAATCAAAGAGAGGCAAATTAAAACAATTGTTAAATATCATTTATTGGTTATCAAATCAGCAAACTTTTTCTTGAAGTGTGACTATTGGTAAGTTAGAAACTCCTATTCATTGTTGGTGCTTGAGTTTGCTATAGCAATGTGACAGTGTGGTGGGTGTTAGAAATATGCACTCATGGCTGTCCATCATCTTTTGAACACCATTTCTATTAGGGTTGCCAAATTTAGCAAAGAAAAATATAGGATGCCTGGTTAAGTTCAAATTTCAGATAAACAACAAATAATTTTTAATATAAGTATATTCCAAACATTTATGGGATATACTGGTTCCTAAAAATATTTGGTGATCTGAAATTCACACTTAACCATCTTGTATTTTATCTGGCAACGTTCTATACTTGTGGGAATTCCAGGTTTATAAGGCCCATCTCATATTCTCTGTGTCCTTTGCAGTTAGCCTGCAAGCATATAACCTCAGCTTTGCTTTCAGAAGACTTAGACTCTACAGTAAGGATGATAATTAAATCCAGCTCTGCATGGAGCTTTCATTCTTGCTGACATTGGTGATGAAAAGTGGGGTTCTGGTTTTGTGTGTTTTTTTTTTTTTGGTGCTGGTGACAGTGCAGGGCAGTGGGATTTTTTATAGTGATGTTCAAGGCCACCACATACCTACAACTCTAAAATGTGCTGTTTACTTAGATTATGATATATTTTTCACCAAACTTGTTCTGTGACCTGGTTTGGAGCATCATTTCTGGCCATTTAGCCTTGATTATTCAGTCCTCCCAACAATTCTGTGAACGACTCAATATCCTTTAATAAATATATTTTCAGCTTAATCTTCCAGAGTCAGCTTCTGTTGCTTTCAACTAAGAAACCTGACTGAGAGACAATATGTATCAAGAGCCTCAAAAATGTGCATATCCCTGAGTAAAATCAGCCAGTCACAAAAGGACAGATACTGTCTAAGTCCATTTATATAGGTTCTTAGAGGAAGTCTATTCATAGAAAAAGTAGGGTGTTTGCCAGGGGCTGGAGAGAGCAGGGAGTAGAGAGTTAGTGTTTAATAGGGACAAGGTTTCAGTTTGGGAAGATGAAAAATTCCTGAAGATGTATGGTGGTGATGGTTACACAACAATGTGTATTACTTAATTCCACTGAACTGGATGCTTAAAAATGGGTAAAACGGTGTACTTTATGTTATGTATACTTTACCTTGATAAGGAAAACCCCTACAATAACCTAAGCCAGTATAAATATATACAATATATATCTAATATGTTATTAATATATCTAAATATATACAAAATATATGAAAACTCACATTCCTGCAGGGAAAAAAATGTGCATGTCCTTTGAGTCCCCATTCTAAGGTGTTTACTTAAGTGCAGTCTATACTGTGGAAAAATTTGTATACAAAAGTGTTCAGCCAAGTGTTATTGAAGAAAACTAAAACTTTGGAAACAATCTAAAGCTCTAATATTAAGAGAATGATTGAGTAAATGATGGCATATTTAGATAGCAGGACACTCTGCAATCGTTAAACAGAATCATTTAAGGAATACTTAGGGTCATGGGAAAATGCTACCATAGTAAGTGACAAAAATCAAGATAAAATTTACATGTGTGGTATGCTAACTATTGTGTTTAAAAAAAGAGTGAGGAAGAATAGCTGGAAGAAAACAAGTCAAAATGGAACAAAAATGCAGCCTTGGAGAAGGGTTCTGGTTCCCCCTCCAGGGACATACATAACAATATCTTTGAGCTGTTTTGCAGATACTGAAAACCCCACCAGGTGGGAGAAGGTAACTGTGTGCTTCCCACAAACACAGTCTTAGATCCCAAACCAGTTGGAACCAGATAGTTGATGATGCTGACTCCCACTTACCTCACCACCAACCAACAAGAAGAATGTCCTTGAGCTGATCACGCCCTCTTTGAATTGTTACCATAAGACTCCTCTACCCCCTCCAGGTCTGGACACATAGTTTTGAGGGCATTATCCTTCTGTGGCCCCCTTTGCCTGGCAAAGCAACAAAACTATCCTTTTCTACTTCAAAAAAAAAAAAAAAGAAAGAAAGAAAAAGAAAATTTGCCAACCTGAGGTTGCTCTGGGTCATCAACTTATTTTTCCCCCTACTTTTAAAATACTTTTCCATTTGTTACACAATGAATAAGAATTGCTTTTGTAACCATAAAAAAGAAGCCTTTTCTCTAAACTTACTGGACAACCTATACCCCACCAGGCAGGCTCATGTTCATTGTGCAAACACACTGGATGATTTCTTTTGGGGCAAGGACTGTGCAGGCATAGGATTTTAGAGTGACATCTCAAGGCAGGGCCTGGGGGCAGAAATGCAAAAGCACTCACTGCTTCTCTCAATACCATTCACAACAGAGCTCCTGGAAAACTACCCCAAGTGCCTCGGAGTAATAGCTCACTTGTTGATTCTGATTGTTTGGTTTTTACATGCTTGGGATTCGCTTCTGGTATTCCTTTTGGGGAATGCCTCCTGTATAAACTGGCAAAGTCCAGCCAGGCAGATCTAGAGATTATCATTTGATGAACAGCTCCAGCATAAGGATAAAGAGGCCTGTTTCTCACACAGAGACAGGTGAGCCTAGGAAAGAGGGGGGCAGGGTGGAGAAGGGGTCCTATGCAAAGCAACAAAGTGCATCTTCTCAAGTATCCATTTGACTGTGTGCTGTGCTGTGTTTAGTCACTCAGTCCTGTCTGACTCTTCCCGACCCCATGGACTGTAGCCCACCAGGCTCCTCTGTCCATGGGATTTCCCAGGCAAGAACACTGGAGTGTGTTGCCATGCCTTCCTCCAGGGTCCATTTGGCTAGCTCAGGAGTAATTTTAAATAGCATTTTTATATAACAACAAACTTGAATATATTATGGAGCTAAAAGCAAAAATTCCCTGTATTTTTAAAGTAAAACCCAATACTTCAATGAAATCTTATGCTCACAGCATTTATATGCCCCTTGCACAGAACATCTCTGCGCACAGAGCCCTCAGGTGGGCTTTAACTGAGAATAAGGCCCATTTTATTTAACAACTCCAGACTTATTCAACGTGACTAAGTAAATGCATGGTAAGCATTTCTTTTTTCCCCTCACAGCTTGTGCAAGTTTTTCCTCCTTTGCCTACTTGGTTTATGTCCTGGAGTTTTTGCACAAAACTGGCTAACGTGTTATTTCTGTTCAACTTCATCTGAATCCAGCGTCCTCAGAGGGATGTTCTTTATCAAAGCTTCCAGATATGTTCCATGATTACAGAGTCAGCCCTGAAGTCCAGCTTGTAGGTTCCTCTTTTAGAATCTCTTAAACAAACCATTGTCCTTTTGTAATAGTTCCTTCCAAGTCTTAACAGAGATCTTTGTTCTCTCAAGTGATCGCAGGACATTTCTGACTGAATTGTGAAACACTCTGATATTCTAGAAAGAGAAATGGGTCATGTAAAAACTCTAATGGAACACACAGAGATCCATTTATTCATCTATTATTTCAATGACATTTATTAAGCATCTACTATGTACTAGGCACTGTTCTAGATGCTGGAGTTTCAACGATGAGCCGAATTTGACACCATCTTACCCAGTGCAAGAGAGAGATCTGAGTTAAATAAGCACAAATACATGGATAATTATGATAAGAATAAATAAACAGGCCTGCTCAGCCACCTCAACTCTGCTCTGGTGTGTGGACAAGGATGTCTAGAATACTGGCTCATTATTCTCATCTTTCCCACCTCCTTATTATAGAATTATACATCCACACCCTTTGCCATGCAACTTTGCAGTGCATTCCACCCAGTAGAGTAGATGGAGTATATTTCTTCATTCTATCTGCTTTGGGTTTGAGCATGCGACCTACTTTGATCAAGGGTTCCATTTGGCCCAGCCAAAGTGGTAGTGTATCAGTTCTGAGCAGAGACTTTTACCATCTTACAGAAAAACTGGAATGAACATTTTGGCCAACCCAATACTTTTGCTTCCGTCTTGTACTCTTGCCAGCCACTTAAAGATGACTGTCTCCAGGTAGCTGCTCCTCTTTGGCTTGGATCCTGAAAGGACAAGCAGACCTCAGAGGCCAGGCTAGTCAATCCCAATAGAACAAAACCAGCCTACAGAACCATGAACAAGAGACAAAGATTTGTTGTTGTATCTGGAATTTGAAGGGTTGTTATTATAGCAAAACCTGACCAGTCATCAGGTTATGGATAGTTATTTGAGGACCTACTGTATCCAAGGCTCTGGGCTAGGGGTTGGGTTTAAGAGGTTAGCAAACCCACTCTTCTCATGAAAATCACAGATTACCCCTTTTGTTTGGCTGCCATATTTTTCTCATTATTTTTTATTTTCTCTTTAAAGTGGGCCAGTAAAATATGCTAAAAATATGTCTGAAACCCCAATGTTACTGATCTGGTCTTGAGTTTCTACCTTCCACTAACCCCTCAACTTAATTGTGCTCCTAGAATGGAGGTATTACCATCACATTTTCATTTCCAATGACATGGAAAATCTGTCTCCCTTGGGGGAAAAAAAAGGTTTCCTTTCCAGTGTCTGGGAATTGAAAAGATTGGAAGCTACTCTTATTTTAAAATTCTGTCTTAAAAAAAAAAATAAAATTCTGTCTTAAATTATGAAAATCTTTCCAGTAATTTAGTGCCTTTAAGGTGTTTCTCAGATGTAAGCAGAGTATGCCTTATCTGGCTGTTTTCTATCCAAAAGCATGCAAGGTAGAGGTCTCCTAAGCTTAGCTCTATGAGGAGAGATTCGTCAGTCACAAAGCTTAGATAGAAATGATAGGGCCCCTGCTAAAAAGTGACAAATTCATTTAAAGCTTCCAGCACCAGGCCCGAGGACTTGTCTAAAGTAATTAGCCTCCAACTAATAAAAATAAATGAAAAAAAAAAGCAAAAAAAATAAATAAAATGAAAAAAAAAAAACTTCCAGCAAAGGGGGGATTCCATGGTGGTCCAGCAGTTAGGACTTCATGCTTCCACTGCAGAGGGCTCAGCTTTGACCCCTGGTCGGGGAACTAAGATCCCACAAGCAAAGGATACCCAAAGTGTTATTTACATCATCCTATTTAACCTTTCCAACACTCATAGGGTTTAAGTCTTCATTGAAAGCATTACTGAGCACCTACTATGTGCCAGATATTATTCCAGATCCTTCTGGGCATATCATTAAACAAAATAGATAACAATCCCTGATTTCGGGGGCAATGAGGGAAGACAGAAAAGAAACTATTACAATATTAAATAAATTAATTAAATAATATTCTTCAGTTCAGTTCAGTTCAGTCGCTCAGTTGTGTCCGACTCTTTGCGGCCCCATGAACCACAGCACGCCAGGCCTCCCTGTCCATCACCAACTGCCAGAGTCCACCCAAACCCATGTCCATTGAGTCAGTGATGCCATCCAACCATCTCATCCTCTGTCGTCCCCTTCTCCTCCTGCCCTCAATCTTTCCCAGCATAAGGGTCTTTCCCAATGAGACAGCTCTTCGCATCAGGTGGCCAAAGTATTGGAGTTTCAGCTTCAGCATCAGTCCTTCCAATGAACACCCAGGACTGATTTCTTTTAGGATGGACTGGTTGGATCTCTTTGCTGTCCAAGGGACTCTCAAGCATCTTCTCCAACACCACAGTTCAAAAGCATCAATTTTTCAATGCTCAGCTTTCTTTATAGTCCAACTCTCACATCCATACATGACCACTGGAAAAACCATACCCTTGACTAGACGGACCTTTGTTGGCAAAGTAATGTCTCTGCTTTTTAATATGCTGTCTAGGTTGGTCATAACTTTCCTTCCAAGGAGTAAGCATCTTTTAATTTCATGGCTGCAGTCACCATCTGCAGTGATTTTGGAGCCCAGAAAAATAAAGTCTGACACTGTTTCCACTGTTTCCCCATCTATTTGCCATGAAGTGATAGGACTGGATGCCATGATTTTAGTTTTTTGAATGTTGAATTTTAAGCCAGCTTTTTCACTCTCCTCTTTCACTTTCTTCAAGAGGCTCTTTAATTCTTCACTTTCTGCCATAAGGTTGGTGTCATCTGCCTATATGAGGTTATTGATATTTCTCCCGGCAATCTTGACTCCAGCTTATGCTTCCTCCAGTGCAGCATTTCTCATGATGTACTCTGCATATAAGTTAAATAAGCAGGGTGACAATATACAGCCTTGATGTACTCCTTTTCCTATTTGGAACCAGTCTGTTTGTTCCATGTCCAGTTCTAACTGTTGCTTCCTGATCTGCATACAGATTTCTCAGGAGGCAGGTCAGGTGGTCTGATAGTCCCATCTCTTTCAGAATTTTCCACAGTTTATTGTGATCCACACAGTCAAAGGCTTTGGCATAGTCAATAAAGCAGAAACAGATGTTTTTCTGGAACTCTCTTGCTTTTTCGATGATCCAGCGGATATTGGCAACTTGATCTCTGGTTCCCCTGCCTTTTCTAAAACCAGCTTAAACATCTGGAAATTCATGGTTCACATATTGCTGAAGCCTGACTTGGAGAATTTTGAGCATTACTTTACTAGCGTGTGAGATGCGTGCAACTGTGCAGTAGTTTGAGCATTCTTTGGCATTGCCTTTCTTTGGGATTGGGATAAAAACTGATCTTTTCCAGTCCCGTGGCCACAGCTGAATTTTCCAAGTTTGCTGGCATATTGAGTGCAGCACTTTCACAGCATCATCTTTCAGGATTTGAAATAGCTCAACTGGTATTCCATCACATCCACTAGCTTTGTTGGTAGTGATGCTTCCTAAGGCCCACTTGACTTCACATTCCAGGATGTCTGGCTCTAGGTGAGTGATCACACCATTGTGATTATCTGGGTCGTGAAGATCTTTTTTGTACAGTTCTTCTGTGTATTCTTGCCACCTCTGCTTAATATCTTCTGCTTCTGTTAGGTCCCTACCATTTCTTTTATTGAGCCCATCTTTGCATAAAATGTTCCCTTGGTATCTCTAATTTTCTTGAAGAGATCTCTAGTCTTTCCCATTCTAGGATATCATAATTACTGTGTAAAAAGAAAAATATGACTTCTTTGGGAAAGAGTTACTAGTATCAGATGTGGGTTCAAATCTCAGCTCTACCACTTAATAACTAGGTGATCTTGGTCAAGTTACTTAACTTCTCTGAGCCTTCATTTTCTCATCTATACAGGCAGGGTAAAACTTCCCCTGGACTACCATTTTGGGGACTGAGATCACGCAGGTACAATGCTTCCCACTTTGATCCATGGTAAGCATCAAGGACTGGTAGCTGCCCCTGTTGAGAAGTCATGTATGTTGCCTGAGATCTGAAGGGCATGATCAGGATTTGCAACCGTATTTTTTAAGCTTGTAAATTGAGAAATAATTTCAAAATTACAGAAAAGTTGCAAGAATGGTACAGAGAATACCTCTGATTACTGTTATAACACATGCTCTCTCTGTGTATACGCATTCATTTTTTCTGAACCATTTGAGAATATTACATAATTTATGACTGATCGAAAGTGTCAGTTGCTCAGTCATGTCCAACTCTTTGCAACCCCCTGGATTGTAGCCCATCAAGCTCCTCTGACCATGGGACTCTCCAGGCAAGAATACTGGAGTGGGCTGCCATTCCCTTCTCCAGGGAGATCTTCCGACCCAGGGACTGAACCCAGGTCTGCCGCATTGCAAGCAGATTATTTACTTTCTGAGCCACCAGGAAAGTTTATGACTAATTACCCCTAAATATTTCAGCATGTATTTCATAGGAATAAGGATATTCTTTTATATGACCACAGTATAGTTATCAACTTCAGTAAATTTAATATTGGTACAATTTTATGTGATCTACCATCTTATTCCAATTTTGTCAATTAACCAATAATGTCCTTTATAGCATGATCCTCCCATACAGGGTCCAGTCTAAGATCATGTATATATTTAATGGTCATGTCTCTTTAATCTGGAGACATTTCCATAGACTTTGTCTTTTACGATATTGATATTCTCAAGGAGTACAGTCCTCACTCTCCTCTTTATTTTTTCAATAGAATGTTCCTTATTTGAGATTTGTTTGACATTCAGGTGATGCATTCTCAACTGAAATACTACAGAGGTGATGCTGGGTCCTTCTCAGGGTGTCACACCTGGAGACACCTTGGTGATGTTAATTTTATCACTTGGTCAAGATGTTATTAAATTTCCTCACTGTATAGCTTTTTTTTTTTTACCATACAATTAACAAGCAATCTGTGGGGTAATACTTTAAGACCATGCAACTATCCTACCGCTAATCAAAGTCATTGATGACTCTGACCAATACTTAACATGATGTTGATTTTCCAACTCAAGTACTCCTTTTGCCTTCACCATTGCATACTCTAAACAAGATCCCTTCGTGTCCTCCATTTATATATGTATGTATGTGTTTCTACCTATTATTGGTATGGACTCATGGCTTTATATTTTTTCAGGGTTTCATATTTCATTACCATACTTATTTTGCTTCTCAATTTGTCAGAGATTTGACCTATGGCCCTTTCAAGCTGGTTCCTGTTCTTGTGACATACCCCCATCATTTATTTTGAGCACTTCCTTAATTTCTGGAATAACAGCATGTTCCAGGACCATCTTGTGCCTACCTTGTCTAGCCCTGAAATCAACCGTCTCTCCAAGTTCTGTGTAATAAGATCTTTTGATTATAGCTTGAGGCTCTTTCTGTCACACCACAGCTAGGTCAGCCCTGAAAAGACCATGGCTACATTTGGGGGATTTGCATGGAAAGGTGCATCTCTGGGGTACAGGATAATTCCTGGGGAGTTATGGGAAACAAAGTTGTCCAGAGTGTAGAATTTTTTGTGGTAAGCAAATGGAAATCAGTGAAGGTTTCTAATCAAAATTCTTGATTGGAAATCTCAGTAAAAAGAATGGGGAAGGAGTGAGCTTGAAGACTGATTTAGTCAAGATTGAATTTCTTAGCTGGGGATAGACAGTATGAACAAGGCAAGTATATACTTGATTTCCTTATATTGAATAAAAAGAAAATTATGTAAATTACTTCTCTCAAAATTTCTTCGTGTAATATAGGAGCACAATCGCTAAGAGAAACGAAACCAGCAGAAATCCCAGTTTCATTTTTGTCCATGTAACATGTTCCTTCTGCCAACTTTTTTTTTTTTTTTTTAAGCATCATCTCCTTTCTCTGGCTGCCCTCTAGTGGAAATGAACTGAAATTACACAATGGCCTAAAACCAGATTGCTAAAGGGAAAATACACTGATGTATAAACCAAGAGAAATAGGTGAGATCACCAGTTAGAGCAGGAAGGACTTGAAATATCTTTGTGTTCAGTCCCTTATTCTGCAGGTAGGGATAATGAAGCCCAGGTAGGGGGGAAGCTACTTGTCCAAAGTCAGAAAGTTAATGAAACAGTCAGAATACAAGCTGATCCTGGAACACACCATCATTTCAAAGAAATCCTTGACAACTTTCCTATTACAAACAGCCCATTTGGATGTAGAAGAGTTTACTTAAATTTTGTAATACTTTGCCATCCAATATATATTTTTCAGAGCTTCATTTTTAAGAACAAGAGGGGAGCAATCAGTAGTTATTCCATTATATGAAACACCCCAACCCATTCTCAATTTTCTGGTTTTTATTTTTAATGTTTATTTATTTGGCTGCCTCAGGTCTTAGTTGTGACATGTGGGATCTAGTTCCCTGATCAGGGATCAAACCTACGTCCCCTGCATTACAAGCTAGATTTTCAACCACTGGACCACCAGGGAAGTCTCTCAGTTTTCCTTTTTTTTTTTTTTTTTCCTTTTTTTAAATAGTAGCTTTTAAAAGATATATTTTATAAACCATAGGATTCATACCATAACTACTTGACAGCTACCATCATTCCTTTCAGATACATGTAGACAAGCTCTTCTTTCACAGTTGAAAATTACTTATTATTCCCTTTTCTCCTTGAATATATAGTTCTGTTCCTCTTCTCCCAGATTTGTATCCTAATATAATATATTTTCATTCTTGGAAATGTTTGTATTGATCATCCTGCCATACTTCTTTGCAGCAATATACAGATACATATGTTAAACTTATATTTTTCATTTCGTGTGACCAAGATGCTCTAAATACTACCACTTTTCTTCTTAATTGAGTTAGCCTTACATTTATATTGCTGTAAGGCTCGATGGCAGAGAAGGCAATGGCACCCCACTCCAGTACTCTTGCCTGGAAAATCCCATGGACGGAGGAGCCTGGTAGGCTGCAGTCCATGGGGTCGCTAAGAGTCGGACACGACTGAGCAACTTCCCTTTCACTTTTCACTTTCATGCATTGGAGAAGGAAATGGCAACCCACTCCAGTGCTCTTGCCTGGAGAATCCCAGGGACGGAGGAGCCTGGTGGGCTTCTGTCTATGGGGTCCCACAGAGTCGGACACGACTGAAGTGACTTAGCAGCAGCAGCAGCAGCAGTACATTTTGATTGGAAACAGAGCTCTAAATGAGGTGTATGAGGCAATTTTCGATTAGTTCATATTTCTGTGGCTGACTAGTTCTTACCGCTAAAACAATACAGGGTTCAGCTTCACTTTATTCCGATTTCCCTTTCCAATTATAGACCTAAGCATTGAGGAAGATTATTCACAAATTTAAGTAGATGAGAATTTTGTTATAATATTGCCATTCAATTCTTTGAACCCTTTTCAAGTATATTAAAAAATACTGATCTATTATCAAAGTGATTTTTTAATGGTTAGCTGACAATTAGGTATTCATACAATTTTGTTCGAAGCAAAGAGTTGGAAACCAACACTACCCCATTGTTGTAGTCACTCGTGTCCTCAGCCCCAGTAATAGTATTTTGAATTGTCCCTCTCTTTGTCTCTATGGAGGTTTTTACGCCATTCCTTAGAGTAACTTTTGAGATGGGTGAGAAGCATGGTTTTTTATTGTTCTGCCAAGGGAGATACAGGTGATCATGAATGGGGGAGGCGGGAAAGGAGATTCTTCAGGTTGCTTCTTTCTCAGGCAGATGGATTTTAGGAAATCTGAAAACATATGAAAATGGAGGGTCTGGAAATTGATTCCTACAAAACTATCTTTGCTTATCTATGCTTACAAAACTACCTTTGCCTACAAAACTATGCCTTGGAAAATCTTCATGTATCCTCAGGGGTATGTGTACTTAGCTCTAACAGCTGCTCCAACCAAGGAGTTCTAAAATGTTAGTGCTTATCAGAATTGATGGTGAGTTTGTAAATATGCACATTCTGGAGCCAGATTCCCTTTGATCCTGATTCAGGAAGCCTGGGGAGGCCTGGACTCTGCATTCTAAGCACACCTCCTTCCCTCTCCTCATCTGAGGCAAGTTGTCTGTGCCTGACACTCAAGAAATATTGGGTTAGAGTATAAGGTGCAGAGGACAGTTTTTGCCCGTGGGCTGTAGCATATACACATACCCTCATTTTCTTAGCTCAGGCTCTAGGGAAAGCCTCTGAATGAAGCTAAAGTAGCTGCCTCGTGGGTTCTGTTTGGCCACACAGGCCCCACAAGAGTGAATAAACCAATAGCAATTCATGGATGTTGGTTACTGACAAAATTAATCCCCATACAGCCTTGCTCCCTCCGTTGCCCCACCTCCTACTTCCTCCTGCCTCACTGGGCAGATGGCAGATTTTCTTAAGATTGGGCATGTGCCATGATTAATCCACAGGAAAAAGAAAGGTGGTGCATCTTTCAGGAATAGTTGCAGGCAGTGGTGTGCTGGTGCCAGCTTATAATACCTATGAGAGATCATTAAATTTGCAAGCCATGTATTAGACAAAGGTCGGTATTGTCAAAGCTATGGTTTTTCCAGTAGTCACATATGGATGTGAGAGTTGAACCATAAAGAAAGCTGAGTGCAAAGAATTATGCTTTTGAACTGTGGTGTTGGAGAAGACTCTTGAGAGTCCCTTGGCCAGCAAGGAGATCAAACCAGTCAATCCTAAAGGAAATCAGTCCTGAATATTCATTGGAAGGACTGATGCTGATGCTGAAGCTCCAATACTTTGGCCACCTGATGTGACCAATCTTGTTAAAAGACCCTGATGCTGGGAAAGATTGAAGGCTGGAGGAGAAGGGGACGACAGAGGATGAGATGGTTGGATGGCATCACTGACTTGATGGACATGAGTTTGAGCAAGCTCTGGGAGTTGGTGATGGACAGGGAAGCCTGGCATGCTGCAGTCCACGGGGTCCCATAGAGTCAGACACGACTGAGTGACTGAACTGAATTGAACTGATGTATTAGACAGTCATACTTAAAATTTAAATTACAAGATAAATTATAGTGAAGACAAAGGAAATAAGTACTCAAAAACTCATCACTTCCTAATTATTTTCCTACCTTTTACTATTTTTTTTTTGGTTGCCGTGAGCCATCCAGGATCTTAGTTCCCTGACCAGGGATTGAACCTGTGTCCCCTGCAATGAAAGTGAAGAGTCTTAATTGCTGGACCACCAGGGAAGTCCCCCTTTTACTATAATTTTTGATCTTAAGGTTATTTACACCTATTAGCTGCATGGTAAGACTACTATATAAACATGCATTGCTGTGTATCCCTTCTCAAGTCCACACTAGGTGATGTAACACTGGTAGCTTGAAATTGGCTATAGTGAGAGTATTGACATGGCAGAAATGGCAGATGGTACAAATGGAGGCTTTCTTTTAGAGAGCTGACTGTTAAAACATTTACCAGCACACCACCACTGGTTGTTGGCCTTGGGAAAATTCATGGCCACATTTGACCGCCTCTTGACCCTGCTCAAGTGAGTTAGCTGCTTGAACATCTATTCCTAGCTCAGGGACTTTTAAAGTTGAGGGTGCAAAGCAGTCTCTTAGAAAGATGTGAAAAAAGATTCCTGCCTCTCACCTACAAGAGGTTATTGTTCAGTGTGACCCAGGAGTGTGCATGGTTAACAAGCTCCCAGGTGCTTCTGAGGAAGGTGGACAAATCAGACATCCCACAATTTAAGTGTTGCCCTGCCAGACTGAAGGGAGAAGGCCTTGAAAAAGGAGAAACAAAATGTTCTGTTCTCGACATTAATGCTTGAGAGTGAAATGCTTTCATGTAATTGTTTACATTTATAAGATGAAAATAAATCCTGTCCCTAATGGAGATGCGCAAAAGCTTGACTGACCAAATCCAGTCTCTAATGGATTATTCCTTTGATTTAGCAAATGCCCACATCAAGGTCAAAATAGAGCCAGTGAAGTCACACATAATTTTCAATCTCTCTTCTATTACTGTAGCCTTTTTCACAGCGGGCAACTCAAGTTGGACATTTGTTGAGCATCTCATACTTCTAAGGCCCTATGATCAACTTTCATATACATTCTAAGGGTCAGTTCATAATAATCGACCATGAAGTGGAATCATTCTTTTGTGTACCCGTTTCAACTTGGTTCCTGGAAGTTCTAAGGCTTTCTACCACACTCCACTCCCATTGCCATCCGGATCTGTTCCAGCCTTTGGTGCTTCTGCAGTCTGTCTGCACTCCCACCACCTCATACTTAGGGATTTGCTCTTGCCACATACAGAACTTCATGAAGATCTTTGTTTTTTACCTCATCCCAAACTCATCTTTTGGAAGACACTCCTGATTATGGATTGTGAATTACCAAAAGCAAGATTCGATTTAAGTTCTCTTTGATAATTATTATAATATTCAGCTTTTTTAGAAAGCAGGTTAGTTCTGGTTTGCTGTGCTTTAGCAAACACTTTGTTCTGTAGCTAACTTAGGTTAGTTTCGCGGTTCACTAAAATGCATGTGAAATTTCTTTGGGGATTCAGCAGATTGATATGGTTCCTTCTTGTTTTTTGGTTCCCTGTTTGGTCTGGTCCTAGGAGAGGAAAATTACTGCCATCTGCTCCAATATTCCTCCTCACTCTTCCCAGCTAGGGACAGTGAAAAATCTAAGGCCTTTTGTTCTCCTAGCAATTTTAAGTTATGCTTTTGGTCTTCTTATCCAGATAATGAATAATATGTACTGCAATATTTTATTTCTTAAAGTTTATTTAATTTTTTGGCTGCAGTGGGTTTTTGTTGCTACATGCAGGCTTTCTCTAGTTGCAGTGAACAGGGGCTACTCTTCATTGCAATGCAGGGGTTTCTCATTGTGGGGGCTTCTCTTGTTGTGGAGCACAGGCTCTAGGCACGTGGGCTTCCATAGTTGCAGCATGTCAGCTCAGCAGTTGTGGTGCTCAGGTTTAGTTGCTCTGTGGTGTGTGGGATCTTCCCGAACCAGGGATGGAACCTGTGCCCTTGCATTGCAAGGCAGAGTCATAACCACTGTACCACCAGGGAAGCCCCAGCACTGCAGTATTTTAAATGTTGAGTATCAGCTAGAGGAGACAATATTTACTGATTCAGCTGATGGATGTATTTGGAGGAAAAACATTAGGGAAATACACTGATATGGGGCCTGTTCAGTTGTAATTAGAAATTCTAGGTGTAGAACTCAAACTGTGCCATTCTGGTGCCAAAGGTCACAAGTTCTAATGCCAGCATGAACATAAAGACATTAACAACACAAAGCCACACCTGTCCTGGCAGTTGGGTGAGAGAGGTGATGGGCTTGGCTTTATCGAGGTTCCTAGTTGCCATAAAATGCAGCCAGCTCTTGGAGCAGTTGAATTTACTGCAGTGAAGCTCTCAGGGATGCTCTGACTTGGGACCACCAGTGCCCCCTTCTGGTAGTTTTGGTTATTGTTGGTATTGGGCTGTGAGCCATCAATTTATTGTCATAAACGTGGTCCTACATTCCATATGGGGCTTCTCAGATGGCGCTAGTGGTAAAGAACCCACCTGCCAATGCAGGAGACCTAAGAGACGCAGCTTTGATCTCTGGGTCAGGAAGGTCCCTTGGAGGACGGCACGGCAATCCAGTCCAGTGTTCTTGCCTGGAAAATTCCATGGACAGAGGAGCCTGGTGGGTTACAGTCCATAGGGTTGCAAAGAGTCGGACATGACTGAACCGATTTAACACAACATTACATATTCCAGAAGTAAGTAACCTTGGTATGGCCTCTAACGGTGACGAAGCTTGGAATATCTTAGACAAAAATGTGAGGCCCATAGAGTTTGTTTTGGAGTCTTCTTATCTCCCACATGTTTCCCTTTCTTCCTTCCTGGTACCTTCCAACATTTTCTAGAGCCCTGTTTTTCTTTATTCTCAACTATTAGTTAATGCCAAGTGATAAGGAAAATTAACTGATACCATCTTAACTAGTTATTTCTTCCCAGGGAAAAAAACCTTCAAGACCCAAACAAATGAAGCTATACTAAGGGAAGTATACTAAAGGCAGAGGAGTTGATATACCTGGATGTGGTGACTGGCCTTGTAGACAGGTAGGGCAAGGTGAGCCAACTCTGTTACCCACCCTCCTTTCTCCTACTAGTCAATTCCATAACCAGGAATTCCATCTCCAGAAATGAGCTCCCTGAGTTGACTTCAACAGACTTCACATGGTTATGACTTTGCAGGTGACATAAACTGTGATTGCCTTGCATATCACAGGTTATCTAGCTATCTGCTGAGGAAACAAGAAAGTGAAAGAATTCTTAGCTATACTGCCTCTGAAGGAATGCTGACCAGGCACATGGACCACCAGAGTTAGAAGGAATCTTAATCTAAATATCCTATTTTGTTAGGCTCTCAGAGAGCCTTTTCCTAATTTCCTAATTTCTCAGAGAGCCTAATTCCTTAGCTTTCCTGAAGTCACAAGGCCACCAGAACCAAGGCTACAAACCCAGGCTCCCAATTCCTTTGCAGAAGACTTTTACAATCTATGATATTGCTTATCCTTAGAAGTTCAAGCTTTATACTTCCATTTTAAGGATTTATCATCTTAAGTCAGTAATTAGAAATTCTGACAAAGATATTTGCCTCTATATCTTTACTATTATTCATAGTAATAAAATACAGACAGGTACACCCTCAGTATCCGTACATTGCTTACATTGTGTCCATATGATAGAACATTTATGCACCATGAAAAAATATGGAAACGGTCCATGATGTGTAGTATGAATAGTATTCAAATTATCTTGTATAATTATATTAGCTCTTAAAAATATACATGCATAAAAATAAAGCTAAATATTCTAAAATATTAATATCCGTTATCTCTGACTTACAGTATTATGGGTGATTATTTCTTAAACTTTTTGATATGTCACAGTTTCTACAATGTGTAAGTATTAAAGTAAAATAAATATTTTAAATTTGAAAGGATTTCTTATGAATTTGTGTCAGTTTATAGATAAGGTATGTAGCTACTGAAGCCTTGCTTCTACCTAAGCCTTGCTACTAGTCCCTGCCAGCAATCAACATATATAACCCAACTCTGCCCTCACAAATGCTTCTTCGAGGGTAGTAATTTACATGGAAATAATCCGTAAGTCATGGTTTCTCTATAACTTTTTGTTAACTCCTCCTAAGATTTAGGTTTCCCAGAAAATTCAAAATTGAAAAATGTGTAATGGATCTGCCATTATTTATGCTCTACTGCTAATCTGAAGAGGCCTTATTAACAAAGGGCTTCCCTGGTGGCTCCATTGGTAAAGAATCTGCCTATAATGCAGGAGACCCAGGTTCAATCCCTGGCTGTGGAAGATCTCCTGCAGAAGGAAATGACAACCCACTCCAGTATTCTTGCCTGGAAAATCCCATGGACAGAGGAGCTTGGTGAGCTACAGTCTATGGGGTCACAAAGAGTTTGGACATGACTTAGCGACTAAACCACCAATAGTGGAAAAAAGTTTCTATCGTATTAATAAAGAGTGCTCTGATTGTGACCTTTGAAGGAAAAGGCCATACCTTATTATCTTTTATTCTTTACAGAACCTCAGAGTAGGAACTCAGAAAATATGCAATAAAATGATTGAAATCATAATTGTAACGCCTTCATGAATTTCTGAGATCCAAAGCATATTAGACTCCCTCAAGGTCTTGACACAGATTAAGCACTGGATGTTTGCTGAATGAGTGCAACTCCAGTGGAGCAACAGGACAGACTGTAAAATTGCTTTAGGATAATGCTAAGAAATGGCAACCCACTCCAGTGTTCTTGCCTGGAGAATCCCAGGGATGGGGTCGCACAGAGTCGGACACGACTGAAGTGACTTAGCAGTAGCAGTAAGCATCTGAAAGCAAGGTAGGAAGTTGTCTACAAAAGAATGCCATTGTTTATTTACTAAATAAGTATGGCTATCTATATGATCAAATCTTAATAGAGAACAGATAATATAGATGAATCTAATTTTAAAAGGTGATGTTGAGTAGAGAAAAAAGGCACTGACCTAAGTAACTGAAAATGGTGTTGTGACCAAATATTATGACATAAAAGACAAAGGACTTTATGTAAAAACTGTCTAGTTGGTAAATGTGTTTCTCCTGGGGATATGGGTTAGCAATTCTGAAACTGCTGAACATGTTATGTTCTGATTGAACAAATAAGTAAATGGATAGTGAATGGTGGGAACCAGGTGGCTCACTCTTGGAGAAAGAGGTTATTCATAAGCAAGAGGAGGAA
Source organism: Cervus elaphus (assembly GCF_910594005.1). Classification (NCBI taxonomy): domain Eukaryota; kingdom Metazoa; phylum Chordata; class Mammalia; order Artiodactyla; family Cervidae; genus Cervus; species Cervus elaphus. The sequence continues at coordinate 41,419,473 of NC_057848.1, read as the reverse complement.
ACTAGAATAATCTATGCACTAATGGATCACTCAGAGACATCAGCAAGGATTCAAATCCAATTTAATATTAAGATACATAGAAAATTTTATAGATGTGGATATCAACAGAGATTTGTATGCATGCATATATTTCTTTGCTCTGTCAGCTGAGATGGCCTAAAAGAAACAACACCCCAGTAGCAATGAGCACATCTATCACCCAGATCTTCATTTTTAATACCAGTCTCTAATAAAAGGAACCTGGATAAGTGGTTGATTACAGAACTGGAAACATATGAAATGAACCTGGAGCATGTTAGGAGTGACATAAAGAAAGGAAGTGCTCAAAAAAAAAAAGTCAAAGGGACATAGAAGCCAACTTGAAAGAACAAGTTGAAAAACAAAATAATGCAGTGTTGGACTACAACTCAAAGTATAAAATAATTACCTGTAAGTCCAAGCTGATACAAACAAATGGTTGAATAAATAAATAAGGGAGAAGAGACCTATCTCCTGTACTAAGCAGTTCCAAATTAAGTTATACAGATACTTGCTTCTCAAGGAGGTGGGCCTTTACTCTTCCCCACCCCAAGAGTTTGGGCTGTGCTTAGTGATTCACTTCCAAAGAACAGATTTATGGAAAGTGAGAAAAAAGTAACTTTGTAGTAGAGAAACCTGACAAACACTCCTCAGCCAAGTGATAAGTCATGCTGGTACTATATATGCTTGATGCGATGTAATGAAGGAACAATCCACCTCCGTGAGCTTCCTCCCTAGAGGCTACAGCCTGTTGAAATCATGAGAAAAATACCAGACAAACCCAACTGAGGGACATTGAACAAAATACTTAACCAGTACTCCTCAAAACTGCTGAAATCATCAGAAGCATGGGCAGCATGAGAGAACATCATGGCTAAGAAGAGCCAAAGGAGACCTGACAACCACATATAATGTCACATCCTGGATGGGATTCCTGAACAGAAAAAGGACATAGGTAAAAACTAGTGAAATCCAAATAAAGCATGGAGTTAATAGTAATGTACCAGTTTTGGTTCCTTAATGTGAAAAATGTGCCACTGTAATGTCAGATGCTAACCACAGAGGAAGTTGGTGCAGGGGTTATGTGAACTATGCAAACTTTTCTGAAAAATATAAAACTATTCTAAAATAAAGTTTATTTAAATTAAGGAAGCACAATATGCCTAAATGAAAGGTATTCTGGACTGGATCTTGGAACTGAAAAAGGACACTAGTGAAAAACTGGTGCAATATGAATAAAGTTGGGAGTTTACTTAATAGTATTGCAGCAGTGTGGATTTTAGTTTTGATGAATGTACCATGGTAATGTAAGATACTAACATTAAGGGAAACTGGGTAATAAGTACATGGGAACGCCATATTTCCTTTGGAACTTTTCTGTAAATCTAGTTATTCCAAGATAAAATTTAAAAAATGTAGTGCAGAGTAGCTGGACATACAAGCTAGCTCGATCTGCTTGGGCCAGCCTAGATAACCTGTAATCTACATGATGACATTTGATTTGTTGGGGAATCTGCAGTGGATCTCTCCCCTGTTTTCCATACCACCCTTCGCACTGGCCCTGCTGTATCAACCTGAATGCATTTCATGTGCATGGATCTACACCGGCCATGTGGTTGTGGTTAACGGGGGAAACCTGGGCTCCCCAAGACTAGATGACTTACATCTAGAGAACAAAAGAAAATAGAATGGACCAAGCTTCAGAACTGAAGGGAACAGGAAAGCAGTTGCGGGGAGGAGTCTGATAATCAGGAGTTAGTTTGAAACAGAAGACAGGTAAGATTTTGGGGGAAATAGACAATGATTTTAGGCTGGGAGGAGGGGTGCCAGAGACCAGTGACAATGTTGCCTTGGTTAGGTACTTCGTTTTTTCTGCCTTACCTCTGGCTTACTCATAAGGTTTTTTACCCACGTTATCTTTGCTACTTGTACTATTAGATGAACAAAGACTGGCCTGAAAGTTAAGTGGCTGTCATGAGTTACTAGGAAGCAAAAAAAAACAGAGATTGGGAATAGGATGAGAAGGGGCATTCCTAGGGCTACAGCCATGAGACAAGTCTCTTGCTTGTTTCTGTGGCCACCTTCTCCATCAGACTGTGAGCTCTTCTGGCACAAGATGCTGTCTTATTCTTCTCTAGTCCCAGCAATGGTCTGTACATAGGAGATGTTCAATAAACAAATGCTAATGCAGAAGCAAGGCAGGAAACTAGAAACTAGTGAAACTGGGCATGATTTTCTTTTGAAAACTTATGGGGAAATATTAAATCCCAAACATATTTTTATCCTGAATCCCATAATAAAGACTTAAAAAATTCTGAAAATTTGATTTTTTCATATCAGCAAGGAGAGCTGGCTCTCAAAATTTGAAATTGGAATTTGGGGAATGGATATATTAATGTTATACATGTATTTCAAAGAATAAAAAGCAACTGCTTAGCTGTATAATGTGAAAGACCAGAGAAAATGGCATGCTAAATTATGTTGTCATTCATATTTTAATTCCAATTAATGTAAACAAGATAAAGGCAAGGGAAGGCTTGTTATGACTCTTCAAAGAGTTTTTAATGAAATGTGGCTTTAAACTTATTTAGGCAGCCACACTAACTCGGTGATAAAATTTTCACCAGAGAAAGGGAAAATAAGAAAATATGGTTACTTTTTTCAAAAGCTAGGTTTATTCACTTTAATAGACTGTTGCCCTAAGATAAGATTGTGCTTGACTTTTTTTAGTATTAAAATGTTCTCTCTTTTATGATGGTGGCTTCCCAGGTGGCTCAGTGGTAAAGAATCCACCTGCTAAGCAGGAGATGCAGGTTCGATCTCTGGGTAGGGAAGATCCACTGGAGAAGGAAATGGCAACCCACTGAGTATTCTTGCCTAGAAAATTTCATGGACAGAGGAGCCTGGCGGGTTATAGTCCATTGGGTCACAAGTCAGACATGACTTAGCAACTAAATAACAAATAAATGGTGGAAGTTTTTTAAAGTGTTGAGTTGATAAAAAAGGGCTGGTGCCCTATTGTCAATCCTTAAAATACTATTCATCAAAAAAATATATATTCATCCATGAAATATCAGTATCTGAAAAGTGCTTCCACATCCTCCCCTCCCTTTTTTTTGGTCTAGAAGTGTACTGAGGGATTCGGGAAATGCAGTGAGAAATGTATGTCTATTGAGTACTAGCTAGGTACGAAGTTTTACATATACATGATTTTCACTAAATCCTTATGATTTCAGTGAGATATTCTCATACTGCAGATAAGGACATGGAAATTAATATAAAATAACATGCCCAAGGAAGGTGCTCACAGAGGAAACCAAATCTAAGTTTATCTAATTCTAGAATCTGTGCTCCTTCCAATAATACCACACCACTTAATACAGTGAGTTTCTAATACAGTTCATTTTAGGGAAAAATACTGTTCAATTTTTCTTTACATACATCTTGATGCTACCTTTTCAAACTCACTTTCTGACTTGTAACTTTGCAGCATATTTATATAATGATAAACCAACATTTTAAAAATTAAATTTAGAAGTATCAGTATTATTCTCTTAAGCTTGCATCCCAACTATTTTGCCTTTGCCTTTTTGTTCAAGAAACCACATAAAACCCATCAGGAAATATTCATATGGCAACACCCCGATTATATGCAGTTGAAACATCCAGCACCACAGCAAGACTACGAGGCATCAGGCAGAAGTCAGTGAAACCCAAGCAGCCTCAGAGAGTTGAATACACTGAGTTCTCTGAGACACCAGACCAATTCCACTGCCATCCAGACCTTGAGACTAAGAAAGAGACCAGTTAGAAAGCCAATGGCATAACAACTTGATCTGTCAGGCAAAGTACAGGAAAGTGAGCAGAGAGGTGGGGAGAGGATAGTGAGGGAGGTGGGAGGAGAGGAAGGAGGAAGCATGTCGCTGGGAAGAGGAAGAAAGCAGCATAGAAATAAAACCAAGATAAACAATACGGAATGAACTAGAAAATCCAGGACACTCAAGACTATGCTGATTAATAAGGATATGATCATGGCTCCTCAGCTTCTCACTTACATACTGAAAACCACTGCAGTAAAGAATGTTATAAGCATAGAGATGAACTGGTAGCAGTGTTCATTTTAGAACTAGAATTAAAAACTATTTTTCTTAAAGGTATGTAGCTAATGCATTATAATTTAGGGGTCCAAAATTTGATCTCTGCTTGCTAAAAATCAAATTATATAACAAGACTTTTATTTTCTTACATTTCTCAAGTTACTTAAGTCATTGGAAAATAAAATCACATGTTTAACAATTTTTGGCCACCAACTTTTAATAATACATATTTAATTTTCAGAAACATATGCTAACCATCAACAACATTATTAGGGTTCCATCAACCCCAGATGTTATTTCATTGGTACATTATCAATATTTACAAAGGCTTCCAAATTTAACAACACAAAACAAAACAGCTTAATTTTTAAAACTACAATGCTTTAAAAAAATGTAAACAGTCCATTTTTACATTATTGTAAAAAAGAAGACTCACTCCTTAATGCGGCTTAATTTTTTTTAAGTGAGCAAAGCCTGGTGCTCATGGATAAAGAATGAAAAGAATTCTTTACATAGAAACATTGTGCTCCAGTGTGGCAAAAAAAAAAAAAATTATATATACACATACAAAGAAAAGAATCTTAAGTCCACAATTTAGACCACACACACAAAAAAAATCGTCCCCAAATTGAGAAATTTATAAAAACCATTTACACATGGTTGTTGACCTATTGAAAACCTATATAACATTTTTAAAACAATAACTCAGTCAAAAGATACCACTTCTCTTAAAAATGAAATTTTGTGCAAAAGAAATTATTTAAGCTAGAAACAAGACACTCCTCCTCAATAAGAGGCCAAAAGAGCCACTGAAATAATTTAACTCTGTTAGATTTAGTGCATGTAACCAAAAGGCACACACATGTGATTAATATATTAATATATTTTCATGCAGAAACCTGTGCATGTTCACAATTATATAACAAAAACACAAACGTAACAAAATGTAAAGCCTAATGTTTGGCAATGTTATTCTAGCTACATTCCTTTCTAGTCTATCAATCCAGAGTTTACTAGATCATTAACACTGCCTCTCAAAAAATATATTATATTTGAACAACTTCCAATAAAAATTTAAAAAAAGGATGTTAACCTGAAACACTATGATTTTTTTCAGTCCTGGTACATACAGAAACTTACTGATATGTTTATTTTAAATGTCATTTCAAATTAAGATACATTTTTCCTTTTGTTAATAAACACTTTGATTGCTCCAGTGAAGTCAGCAGAGAGAAGAACTTCTGTGTTGTCTGTCTTCATAATACCTTAAAAGCATAAAAAAAAGTTTTTCATTGATTTTAAAGGAATATGAAGTCTGCTGCTACCAGCCTGTCACATGCCCATGACCCTCAACCTCTGGGGTGGGAAGAACCTCTCCCCGCCTTTTCAGTCTATTTCCTGGCTTGCTCCCGTAATCCTTTCATCCTCTCTGAGGCTCAATTCCACTTTACCTTGTCTTAGCTGCTCTTTTCCTTGCATAGGGAGATTATGGCCCCTTGGGGCCTGGATGCCTGGATTTAGTCCCAGGCAGCCAAGGCCTCTAAATTGTCTAATTCTTCATTTCATGGCAAGAGTGTGTGTGTGTTAGTCACTTAGTCGTGTCCAACTCTTTGCGACCCGATGGACTACAGCTCACCAGGCTCCTCTGTCCATGGGATTCTCCAGGCAAGAAGAATACTGGAATGGGTTGCTGTGCGTTCCTCCAGGGGAATCTTCCTGAGCCAGGGATTGAACCTGGGTCTCCTGCATTGCAGGCAGATTCTTTACTATCTGGGCCATCAGAGAAGCCCTCACAGCAAGAGGCTAGTGTATTATTCAGCCCCAGGACTGGAGTGTTGGCAAGATGGGATCAGCTGGGCAAGTCTTTTGCTAACAGGGTTCACTAATGAGATTGACAGTAAGGTTTACTGTACAGCAGACATACTGGAACTGCCATGAAATGCAGTACACATGATTGCTCTGTGAATGCTGACAACACCTTTTGCCTTTCCAGTCCATACTGAAGAACTATGTAGCTATGCTGAATGGCAAAAATGCTTACCTCTTACGTTTGCCGGTAAAAACATTTAACAAACAAAATTCAGGTTAACGATTATGCACAGGCAAAAATTGTAGACTTAAGAAGTGCTGACTTGTGAGGAAGCAGATAATCCAAACTTTAAATGGACAGTTGTGTACAGGATGAGTTAGACAAAATGGTTTCACTTAGATTTGCTAAAAACATATGCTAAACCTTTGAACATTCCTAATACACTTTTCATTTATCTCAAAGTACCATCATGCAGCAGAAGCAGCAGCAAACAACTGACAGATATCAGAGAGGCTGGAGAAGAAAAGAAATCATCATATATATAAATATAAAAATGTTTTATAAGATACTATATAATGAAGATGATAATATCTATTACACGTCAGGCATTTTGCTAGATGCATGTGTTATCTTTAATTCTTATCACAACCTTGTTTCTTTTTTTAGTTTTCAGCTGTATCTTTTTAAAAATTGAAGTATAGTTGATTTACAATACTGTGTTAGTTTCAGTTGTTCAGAAAAGTGATTGAGACATGCATACACTTGGAGGTACATAAATATGTACATGAGCTTCCCACGTGGCACTAGTGGTATTGGACCCGCTTGCCAATGCAGGTAGATGTAAGAGACATGGGTTCGACCCCTGGGTTGGGAAGATCCCCTGTAAGAAGGTATGGCAACCTACACCAGTGTTCTTGCCCAGAAAACCCCATGGGCAGAGAAGCCTGGCAGGCTGCAGTCCATAGGGTCGCACAGAGTTGGGCACAACTAAAATGACTTAGCATGCACACACATATATGTACATATATATTTTTTCCATTATAGGTTGTTACAAGATATTGAATATGTTCCCTGTGCTATATAGTAAATCTTTGTTATATATATTTTATATAAGGTAGTGTGCATCTGTTAAACCCGTACTCATAATTTCTCCCTCTCCTCTTCCTTTTTGGTAACTATAAGTTTGTTTTCTATGTCTGTGAGTCTGTTTCTGTTTTGTAAGTTCATTGGTACTATTTTTTAGATTTCATATATAAATGCTATCATACTTATCTTTGTCTGTCTGACTTACTTCACTTAATATAATCGTTAGGTCCATCCATATTGCTGCAAGTGGCATTATTTCATTCTTTTTAATGGGTGAGTAATATTTCTGTGTGTGTGTGTGTGTGTGTGTGTGTGTGTGTGTATACTGTACCTTTGACTTGCATTTCTCTAATAATTAGTGATATGGAACATCTTATCATGTGCCTGTTGGCCATCTGTATGTCTTCTTTGAAAAAATGTCATTTAGGTCTTCTGCCCATATCAAAACCTTATCAATGAGGTATTATCACCATTTTAAACATGAGGAAAATGGAAGCTTAAATAGTCAAATATGTCAGGAATAAAGAGGAGGGCAATCAGATATACTTTATGATCTCATACCCTGGGTTTGAGAGTATTCTTAGAATATACCTACACAGGTAGAAAATAGCAAACACAAATCTGAGTATGATCCAAAGTTGTGCCTCTTTAAAAAGGACCCAGCGAAGTGGTAACTGAACAATGTTAATACTGTGCGGTTTTGAGAAGTCTAAAAAAAAGCACTTTCCATTTTTCCTCAAATAGTTTAAAAAGCTAGAATTTTCTGTGCAATATGTAGGGGAATGTACAGAGTGTAAAAAGGAATCATTGGACAAAAAGAAAAGAAAAAACCCAACCAAACGACTTAATTTAGAAGAGAGAAACAGGATTTGACTGTGAGGGAAAAAAATGAAAAGAAATATTTCCAAACAGGCATTTAGTAAAGGTGTAATAATTCTGAGTTGGTTTATTTTTAAATCATGTAATTGAAAGAAGTGCTAGACTGAAGCTTGTCTTTGGTATCAAAATTTTGCTTCACAGACAGAAGAAATAGTGTATTTAGTGCAGTGTAGAGTGCAAACAATACCACAAGGGAAACTGCTTGAGATTAAATAAACATGCTTGAGAACTTTTAAATATTCAAATAATTTTAGAAGCACTCTTGGTACACTGTATGTATTGCCGTGTCTTTATAACACTCTTCAAGACCTGGTGTAGTCTCTAAAGTGAGAAAACGCATTTACTAAAATATTCTGCAATCGAGTGTAACAATACAAACTGTTTTTGTTAACAACTGGTCCAAATTCACATGGCTTTATCTTGTTCTTAAGAATTAACAGAAAAAAAAAGAATTAACAGGAAAATAATTTTTATATAATTGGCACTCACTACTACTTGATGGTTTCTTTTCACTTCCTAATCTGAGCATTTTATATAACTGAAAGGACTCTTCATTATTAAAGCCTTATTACACGCTTGGAGATGTTGGGTTGACCAAAAACTTCATTCAGGTTTTTCCACTGGATATGAGGGAAAAACCCAAACAAACTTTTTGGTCAACCCAAGAGCTATCTATGAGAAGCTATAAATTTGTGGCAAGAGAAAAGAATACTGCTTTCATTTTGGTTTAACTCACTTTTTCAGTAATTCTTTATTAAGCATCTACCATATGCAGGCAAGCACTGGGCTAGGCACTGGCACTACAACAATAAATAAAATACATAAAATCTGTGTCCTCACAGAGATGATACTGTAGTGGAAGAGAAAGGTGATATATTTTGTATATATTTATGTCTTGTTTGCATTTCTCTAAAGAGAACAACTGTTCATAAAAAAATTACAACCTTTCAAAATTTTCATTTTTAATTCCCAGGTGAATTTAAGAGAAGTAAAACCTCCAAGAATTATGTTACCAAAACGTTCAGAAATGAATATCTGTCAACCATTATGTTGTATACAAGAAATATTCTTCATATTCATGAAGACCTCATAATACTCATAGATCAATGAAGCTACTAAAGGCTGATCAGAGAGCATGAAGGACAAATAAAACACAGGTACCTACCAGAGGGCATGGTTTCCAACACTTCAGCATCTTCACCTTTTTCATTTCCTTCTGATTTTTCAGATTGCACATCCAAAGACAACATCAAACTTGGGTTTGGAGCAAAGATAGCTGATGTAACAACTGCATTATGTGCTGTAAAAAAAAATCGACTTTAGGATAACTAATAAGCTTGATTCTAAACATCAAGATAAAAAGTATAATATGCAAAAAATATAATAGTGTATGTTCTATACAATTATCTTTAGAAATGAAGAGATAAGTAACTCAGAACTATTTAAAACTCAAAAATATTTTCTTAAAAAAAAAACCAAAACCACATACAAGTTCTGAGATTCCATGATGTCTCAAATTTTATACAAGTATAAGTTCTTCCTTGGTATAGAAAAGTCAAACAAAGCCAATACAAACTGAAAGCAGTTAAAACTGCCAAACTCTCTCTCTGAAATAATGCCTATACAAATTTACCTATAATATATCTTCATTTTAACTTTATTTATTTAAAAGACACACCAAACTGGGCATTTGCTTACCTTTAATACCTTCCCAAAAGTCATTACGATCTCTCCTGACTGAAGTAAACTTGCTTAAGTCATGGTAAGTACTCCAGATATAAACATACTTATCTTCTGAGCCACTAACAAGGTAATTAAAATCATGGCTAAATTTAGGGAAGAAAGAAAAAGAATCAAAGTTGTGGGGCTTTTTAGGGGTTTCTCTCTATCAGAGCTCCCTAGTTTGAACCACCTAAGAAAACATCTAAGAGAACTTGCTGAAATACAGACTCCTAGCCTCACTTCAGAGGCCCTAAACATTGATATGGGTGATATGGGTGATATGGTTGATATTGGTGGCCAGTGGCATTCGTATGTTCATCAAGGTTCTAGGTAACTGGTGCTGGGTTAACCCACACTGGGAGGAATGCTTGTTGCTGCTGCTTTGTCTCTAAGTCATGTACGACTCTGTGACACCAGGCCCGCCAGGCTCCTCCGTCCATGGGATTCCCCAGGCAAGAATACTGGAGTGGGTTGCCATTTCCTTCTCCAGGGGATCTTCCCCACCCAGGGATGGAACCTGTGTCTCCTGCATTGCAGGCAGATCCTATACCACTGAGCCAGGGAAGCCCTCAGGAGGAACGTCTACTTAAGAGATAAAAGAGAGAAGCTGAATACTAATTAAATTACTGGGTAATTACTGGGTAGTTCAAGAAAAACAGAGAACTGGTAAGAAAAGGACTGAAATAAAGAGGGCTATAAAGAAAGAAGAGGTAGGTATTTCAGGAGAGCCTGCAGACCCTAAATTAAAAGTTCAAATAATAATGACATGTAAAGGTATAAATACAGGACATTGTACCTTAGGGTCTCAAAATGCTTTATTAGTTTCTGTACTTAAAAGGCCAAGGGTGAGTGGTGGTGGGATAAATCTCCTCTTAGAAAGCATACATGAAAGTACAAAAGCACAAATTCTGGAGCTGGGAGTCTTCTAATCCTGGCTCTGCTACTACCACTGTGACTTAAGGCAAATTACTTAATTTTCTGGATGTTGCTTCCTCATCAGCAGAGAAGGAGCAATTCTAACTCTACCAAACAGGTGGATAAGGTAAGTTCTGTATGATTGATAATATGAGATACCAGTTGTAAAAATCCAAAGTAACTAACACCATTATACATAAACATATAAACATAAGGTATAGATCAATGGAAAAATGGGAGTAGGGGAGAAATATTGTGATCTCTATGGGGAATTCCTCATTGCCAATTTACCTGAAACTTGCTTTGATCTGGCTGCTGCTGTTGACATAACCTTTATACTTCATGGACAGCGACAAATCTCTAAGATCATATAGTCTGATTCTGGAGTCATTTGAGGTTACCAGTATCTAAAAACAAATCAAAGGAAAAGTTAAAAATACCACCATTTAATCTGTGTTAAGGTACAACCAAAAAAGGGTGTTACACAAATATAGAATATACCTCAAAACTAGAAAAAGCAATATTCCATAAGAAAGGAAATATATTCTTAGCCAAGATATGAAGAACTTACTTTCAGGAGTCTATATATAGTGTGGAGAGAGATGGTTTTGAATACTTAGTACCTTATTTTCTCCAGGTAAAGGCTCAATGCCAGTAATTTTTCTTCCAACCTTGTTGCGCCCTCTAGTAGATCGGACATGTATCTGTGTGTGGTATTTCAAATGCTAAAAGGAAACCACAATTTAAAAAGATCAGAATTAGAACCTCAAAGATCATCTGAGCCAACTCACAGACAAACATGGTATTAATATTATTTGTCCCAATTTACAGATAAGGCAGTTAAAGTCCAGGGAGGATACACCAACTTATTCCAAACCACAAAAGGGTCTTCCAAGTATTCAAGTATGTAATTTATACAAGATTGTCATTTACCTCTGTATCATAGAAAATACACCTTCCATCGTATGTTCCAATCACTGCATATTTGCCATTCTGACAGAAATTTGCAGCTGTGATCAATTTTGTTTGACCATCTACTTCATTCCACAAAGCCACTTTTTTGTCAGGTATGTTCCAAAGGCGGAGCTTTCCATCCAAAGACCCACTTAGAAAATACCTGTCATCCTAAAAAGGTGGCAAAAGAGGAAGCTTTCATTTTACCACATGAAGAAAAACTAATCAGCAAAATCAATACGTCAAGTCTATTAGAAATAAATGTTAAAATATGTAAGATTTTATTTTAAAAATATTAAAGTAAGCATTATTTTATTCACTAAAAATAACAATTAGAAACCTCAATATTCATTTTTGAGAAATGAGGTTCTAATCATTTATCATATCCTTAAACTGCTTTTCCCAAAGAACAGATGTTAACAGACAATGGAGTAAGTATCATGTAGAAGTGTTTTGTGATCAAATAAGTTTGAGAAATTCTGGGTTCTCTGTTAATATGTGTTCTGAATCTTTCTGCGAGGGGTTGGCAGGGGATCAGGTAGGGACACCTAGCAGGGCTAGCACATTCAAGGAACATGCTTTGGGAAACACTACCCTATAATGGTACATTTGCCCATACCTTCCTTGGGATACATGTAATAAATACATGGATAAAAAAGTAACTAATGTTAGTTAGCTCACAGAACCAGTTAATTTTTGGAACTCCAACACCCCGTCAGCAGAGAATCGCGTCACTATTTAAATTCTCAACCAAATTTTCAATTTCAAACCAAAGATTCTCAGATGGGGGCAAACAGGCCCCACAGGGGACATCTAGCTACGTCTGGAGATATTTCTGATTGTCACAATTTAGGGGGTGGGCGCTACTGACATCTAGTGGGAAGAGCCCAGAAATGCTGTTAAACACACTACAATGCACAAGACAGCCTTCCCTCTCTACAAAAAAGAATTATCCAACCCAAAATGCCACTAGTGCCAAGGTTTAGAAACCTTGTTCTAAACTAAACCAGGCCTATCACAAAGTTGCTCTAATTTTTGGTAACATAAGAATTAAAGATAAGATAAAATAATTAGGACACCAAAACATGAAACAGATTTTCTTTTCCACTCAAGATTATTATTCTTACCTACTTCTGAAGCCTGTCAAGGATAACCTTCATAGAATAGGTATTTTTACAGATATGGTATAGTAGGCTCAACTCAATGTATACCAGTAGAAGTGCTGAACAAGTAAAAATACTTTGTCTTTGTCTTACAATTCATTATATACACATATACACATGTGTATATGTGTGAGTATCTCTATTTTGCTATTTCTTTTATAACCCTGCTTCCTTCCAAGTTACATTATTTGATACAGTCATATTGCCAAGGAAAATGTCAACATCACTCCATTCTTCCCCAGCCCCTCTCATAAACTCTCCAGGTAAGTAGAAGTTTTAGAAATAAGGCTTTTCGGTTTCTAAAATAAAACCAAATAGAGGTATAGGAAAATTGCTGACTAAACAGAAACCTTAATGATAAAGTACTACATGGATAACTATCACCATCTAATACCCCTCCCTTTCCACACTGATACATTATAGTTAAAATAGAGGTGGGGGATTTTGTTCACAGTTGCTGACAGGGGTAAATCCATTCTTCTGTTGCATCCTTAGGTGACAGGATGGGGGTATTTTTCAGAAAGAAGCCTCGAGAGCTTGATGGTCAAACTGATATGGTGTTAACACAGATTAAACATCTTTAATTTTCAAAAGTTCTTAATAAAGTACTTTATTAATGCCTATGTTATAAGCCTGCCCAGGGAGGGAAATTATATTGAGAGACAAAAGTCATTCTTCTTTCTTAATCTGAGGAAAGAGAGAAAGAAATGTGAATATAATTGAAAGTCTGCATTAAAAAGACAACGGGTATTAACATATAGAGATGAGGACATGATTGGAAATGTAATCATATACACCAACATAGGGGAGGGAAAGTCAACGAAGGTCAGCTCAAGCCTTCCACTTATTTCAACCTAGCTGGTGAAGCAGTGCCAACACATGACATCCCTGTGCTTACAGCTGCAAAGAACTAAAACTTCTCTAGCCTTATGCATTTTAGTGGATCTATCTTACAAGGGCATCAGATAGGTCTGGAGTCCATGATAGTAGACTTTTCTCCTTTAGTTGAAATCATATGAAATTCCTTCTGGAAGAAAGATATTACAGGATTTTCTACACTGAAAATGAGTAAGAGGAGATCTCAAGATTCACAATGTTTCCAGATATGAAACAGGAATTCAGTCTATCTTGTAATGAATTTTGGTCTTTGCCACTTTCAACCTTTTCTTTATCTCTTCCCTTCCTGACTCTCCTGCAACTAACTATTCCTGCCTATATGCTTCCCTTTCTTATTTACCTGCTGTATTTTCTTCTTCCACCATCTCCAACCTCTTTCCTCTTTAATAGGATATCTTATTTATTTATACCCTGCAGGTTTTATTAAAGACTTGGGATGACTTTTCACTAGTATATTGATATTTAGACTATAACATTTCCAGCTCTTCTAATGCAGATTAGTACAATATTTAGTTCCTTTCTTATTTCTAAAGCAGAATGAAACATTAAGTTGCTGTAAACTATATGGCTATTAATAATTTTTTTTTCTGTAGTCCAGAAATGCTCCAGAGAAACCTGGTTCCCTCACCTTCCTCATAGTATAACAAAAAACATGTAAACACTTACTCTCGGATGGAAAGCTATGGCAGTGACAAAATCTATATGCTGAAAACAGCAAAGGCATTCTCTTCTGGAAATGTGCCATAATCTGACTGTTTTATCCATTGAAGAAGAAAGCAGAAAGTAGTTCTATGGAGAAATTGACATTGATTATTTTATCATCATATAAAAAAATATTTACACCATAAAAGTGAACTTTTAGTTTTAGTACCTCAATAGTTTTGTTATTATTATTACTGTTAAATGCAGGATCAGACAGCACAAAAGATATCCAATTCACTTGGACAATCCCATTTTCCCCCCAAATAGTTAAATACCATATTTCTTTGATTCTAAGACTTTTTCACATTACATATTCTGAAATGAGGATGAATCTTATGACTTCTATTGAAAGAAATTTGCAAGATGCCAAGAGAGGACCAGGGTGTGCCTTAGTCGCTGGAGTCTGCACCTACTGGAAGTTAGCATCACTTCGGTTATTTTCACATTGATAACACTAGTGAATTTTAACTTACATGAGTTCCCTAACTGTCACTTAACATGCCTTCAAAAAGATCACCATCCAAAGCAGCATGGAAATGAAAAGTTATTGTGCACCTGTCACACCTCAGGCAAGAAAATTAGAGAATAGAAACTGTTAAATGTCTCAGAATTTTCAAAGCTAGAAGAGGGTAGTGTAACTGACTTAGGCATTATGATGGCTCATCACCAGAAACCAAACATCTATTTGTCAAAAGCTTCCAGCTGGCTGAAGCTCTTTAACTTCTAAACACAAATCTATTTAAGGGAAGAACTATGAGTTATGCTGAACAAGGAAACTCAAATGAAATCTTAGTATTCTTTGGCATGAGTAAAGGTGCTAAACAAATTGAAATAATGATGATATTTACTGAGTACTTACAATATGCTAAACATTGTTCTCAGCACTATATAGCAACCCTATGAGGTATGTACATTATTATCTACTTTTGCAAATGAGAACACTGAGGTAGAGAGGTTACATAATTTGTCTAAGACTATACAGCTTGTCAGTGGCAGAGCTGCAATTTGAACCCGAGTAGTCTGGCTCTAGGTCAGGCTCTAACCACTATACTACTGTGCAGAGTGCTTATGAAAAATGAGATGCTTTGTTATTTGCTTAAAGTAATAAAGACTCTTTAATCTTTGAATGTAAAAAGACTAAGCACAAATATGGATTCAGATATGTTACTGTACTGATACATATATACTATCTGGGCTAGTGTAAAAATCTGTATATTTTATGTGGTATACCTATTTTAAAATAAAGATATATCTTACAACTAAAAACTTTGACATGAGAAAAAAAAAGAAAAAAAAGGAAAAAAGAAAAAGAAAAAAAAGAGAAAAGAATCTAAAAACCCAAAAATAAAAATATAAAATAAAACCAAAATAATAGAAAAAATAGAATTTTGAAAGATTTATAATAACTTTTGAAACATCTAATAGCAATTCTTTTTATTTTCAAGGTCCACTCAGTTCCAGAAGTTTTGAGGAGTATATACAGTTTGCTTTATATTTCCTGATATTTAATAACAAGTGTATAAAAACTAAATCTATGGTCTGCTGCTCATTAAAACTGAATTTATTCAATTCTTCCAACAGTCCATTGGTTTAAGTATACAAAAGAAATACTAAGACATCCCTAAAAGTGGTTCTATCATGCTAAGAGATTTTTGTTCAATAAATACTTATTAACTAAACAAAATTAAATAGTTTTCTTGAACTAAGCATGGTCTTATGAGTCAGAAAAATTAGATTCAGATCTAGGTTCTACCCATAACTAGTTTTGTGATCTGGGATGGGTCAGAGGCCCAGTCTTCTAATCCACAATATGAAATAGCATCCACCTCACAGCACTAAGAAGGTAAATGTTAAAAAAAAAAGAACTAACGAGGTAATTCTTGCTACCTGGCACAAAATAAATTTTCAACAAACAGAAAGCCCCCTATAAATATCAACTGTGCTAGATACTGAAAGAAACAACAGTAAAGAAAGTCAGACCCCTACTCTTGAGGGGCTTAGAATCTCATTGCCGATAAGACCTAGAAATGTACATACATAAACAGTTAAGTAACAAGAAAGTTTAAGGAAAGAGCACACAGACAGATGAAGGCCTTAAGAACAAAACTGAGGTTTTCTGGAGAAGAAATTCTGCCTTAAGACTCCAGTATGACACCTGCTGTGCTTTCAAAGTCTGCCCTACAGATTTTAAACTTGCTTGGCCCCACAACCGTGTGAGCCAATTCCTTAAAATAAACTTCCTGATGTATGCATTTCCTCTTGATTCTGTTACTCTGGAGAACCCTGACTGATACAGCGGTCAATGGAGAATTAATTTCTTCAGTTAGTTTTGCATTTCACAAAAAATACTGGCTTGCTCTAAGACAGTAAAATGAGTGTAGGGTTCCCAATTAGGTGCTTTGTACTTCTTATTCTAGATGAACATGATTAGAGTGAAGGGGGAAGTACAAAGGTACAACTGGGGCTCAATTTAGAATTAGACTAGCAGGTGAGGCCCAAGCTTGTTCCAGGAGGTTAGAGAAAGATGTTATGAAATGCACCCATAATATCTACACAAATATGATAGGTGCAGCAATTCAGAAGTGGAGTGACTCAAAGCTGAAGCTCAGGGAAGCCTGACTCGCTAGCATGTGTGCACGCTCAGTCATGTCCAACTCTTTGGAAGCCCACCAGGCTCCTCCATCCATGAGATTTTCCAGGCAAGAATACTAGAGCGAGTTGCCATTCTCTTCTCCAGGGGATCTTCCTGACCCAGGGGTTGAACCCACATCTCCTGCATTGGCAGTCAGATTCTTTATCACTGAGCCACCTGGGAATCCGACTTGCCAATACATACCAGTGATATCTTTGTGATACGTGAAGTTCTCCTGACATAGTTAAAATATATGGGCATTACCAGTATCCTTGCTAGTATTTTGTTAACTCAGATGACTCTTCTCAATTTAAGGCTTTTAAATATTACTTTCCCCCACAAATTCTTAATATATATTAGATTCTGATTACTGACAAATTTTAATACAAGGGAAGTATATTGAATAATGTAAAAATTTTAAAAAAAATTCCAAAAATGGCTTCATGTTTCAGATATCTTAAATGAAATTTAAAATATCTCTTAAAATTTTTGCAAACTTCTAAGATATTTGATTGGTGGCAAAATAGCCCGCTACTCCTAAAATAATCTTGCTCTAAGGAAAAAAAGCATAAAATGAAGACTTACCATTGATTTGTAGAATATAATTGTTAAACCTAAATTAATAATTTCATGAAGGTAGCAGACTAGCTCCAAAACAGTCTTGATTGGCTAGGTCAGACTTCATCTTTGTAGTTGAAGTCATATGCATTTTGCTGAGGACAGTTATTTTGCAAAACTACTTTATAAAAGAAGCAAGAAGTATAAGTATATAGACAGATTCAGATAGAAGCTGTTAAGTAACATAAACATTTTCTTATTAGCCTAATCTATCATTTCTCTTTTTTAATTTCAATTAATTTGTAACTCCCACAAAGTAGTTACAGAGATTCAGACTTGATGGTGATAATCATACAAATAAAACATTTCTTCTTATCCTAAAAAGTTATGCAGAATACAATATTCAAATAAGAAATTCTTACTTTAGACCAGGAAAGATCAAGCAGATCAGCAGTATGTCCTTTATATTTGCAAAACGGCCGTTGTCGAAATGGTGCATTTTTATCATCAGGGTCTTCATCAGTTCCACTGCATACCTATTTAGACATGAAAACAAATGTTAAAACTAGAAAAACAAAAGCTTCATACTCTTTCCTCCCTATTTGTTTTCCCATCATTTTGTATGATGTTTGACTAAAATCTTGACCCACTAAAACCCAACTCCTCTTTATGTTGAATCTACTACTTATTACTTCCTTACCTCCTTGTCCTAATAAACCAGGATCATCTCTAAAGACATTGTGCTATTGCAATCTTTCGCTCTCTAACAAAGCTCCCACTTTGTCTTTTTTTTTTTTTTTTAGCATCTGTTCCTTTAGGAGAGGTGGGAGCAAATACCAGGGGATGATCATGGGCTCAATAAAGGACAGAAATGGTAGGGACCTAACAGAAGCAGAAGATTTTAAGAAGAGGTGGCAGGAATACACAGAAGAACTGTACAAAAAAGATCTTCATGACCCAGATAATCACCATGGTGTGACCACTCACCTAGAGCCAGACATCCTGGAATGTGAAGTCAAGTGGGCCTTAGAAAGCATCACTAAAGCTAGTGGAGGTTATGGAATTCCAGTTGAGCTATTTCAAATCCTGAAAGACAATGCTATGAAAGGGCTGCACTCAATATGCCAGCAAATTTGGAACACTCAGCAGTGGCCACAGGACTGGAAAAGGTCAGTTTTCATTCCAATCCCAAAGAAAGGCAATACCAAAGAATGCTCAAACTACTGCACAGCTGCACTCATCTCACACACTAGGAAACTAATGCTCACAATTCTCCAAGCCAAGCTTCAGCAATACGTGAACCGTGAACTTCCAGATGTTTAAGCTGGTTTTAGAAAAGGCAGAGGAACCAGAGATCAAATTGCCAACATCTAATGGATCATCGAAAAAGCAAGAGAGTTCCAGAAAAACATCTGTTTCTGCTTTACTGACTAGGTCAAAGCCTTTGACTGTGTGGATCACAACAAACTGTGGAAAACTCTGAAAGAGATGGGAATACCAGGCCACCTGACCTGCCTCTCGAGAAACCTATATGCAGGTCAGGAAGCAACAGTTAGAACTGGACATGGAACAACAGACTGGTTCCAAATAGGAAAAGGAGTACGTCAAGGCTGTATATTGTCACCCTGCTTATTTAACTTACATGCAGAGTACATCATGAGAAACACTGGGCTGGAAGAAGCACAAGCTGGAATCAAGATTGCTGGGAGAAATATCAATAACCTCAGATATGCAGATGACACCACCCTTATGGCAGAAAGTGAAGAAGAACTAAAGAGCCTCTTGATGAAGGTGAAAGAGGAAAGGGGGAAAGTTGGCTTAAAACTCAGCATTCAGAAAACTAAGATCATGGCATCCGGTCCCATCACTTCATGGCAAACAGATGGGGAAACAGTGGAAACAGTAGCTGATTTTATTTTTCTGGGCTCCAAAATCACTGCAGATGGTGATTGCAGCCATGAAATTAAAAGACGCTTTCTCCTTGGAAGGAAAGTTATGACCAACCTAGACAGCATTTTAAAAAGCAGAGACATTACTTTGTCAACAAAGGTCTGTCTAGTCAAGACTATGGTTTTTCCAGTGGTCATATATGGATGTGAGAGTTGGACTATAAAGAAAGCTGAGTGCCAAAGAATTGATGCTTTTGAACTGTGGTGTTGGAGAAGACTCTTGAGAGTAGTCCCTTGGACTGCAAGGAGATCCAACCAGTCCATCCTAAAGGAGATCAGTCCTGGGTGTTCATTGGAAGGACTGATGTTGAAGCTGAAACTCCAATACTCTGGCCACCTGATGCAGAGAGCTGACTCATTTGAAAAGACCCTGATGCTGGGAAAGATTGAGGGCAGGAAGAAGGGGACGACAGGGGATAAGATGGTTGGATGGCATCACCGACTCAGTGGACATGGGTTTGGGTGGAATCCAGGAGTTGGTGATGGAGAGGCAGGCCTGGCGTGCTGCGGTTCATGAGGTCACAAAGAGTCAAACAGGACTGAGCGACTGAACTGAACTGATCATGATTGGTTTAAGCTAATTATGATGAGCTCACTCTCTTTTCCACCGATGATTGGTTTAGGCATAAGCATATGCTAGAATTTTCATCAATAAAACATGAGGGCAGGTTGGTTGGGGATGAGGAGATAGGGAAGGCTTCTAGAAAGATTTCCTCACTCTTAAAAAGGAGTATTCTAAAGGGACCTTCCTCTTTTCTGCCTCTGAACACTGTTGTCTGCATGTGACAGTAAGTCACCAAGAGAGTAGCAGTCATCTTACTACCATGAGGGGACCAAGTTAAAGAGAACAACAGATAATGAATAGCAAAGCAGGAGGATGGAATGACTTTGTGTCTCTGATGACATAACTGAGCTGCTGAATTAACCAACTCTGGAGCTGCCTTATCTCCCGACTGGCTGCCTTATTGTTTAAGACATTTTCAGTTGAATTTCTGTTATTTGAAGTCAAAAGCATACTGACAGGTAGAGGTGGGTAGAAAATAATGCCATGCATGTTTGCCACGCATTTATTTTACAATATGCTTGAAATTAAGAAAAAATTGAAGCTCAAAGATGTCAAAATAACATATTAAAGGTCACACAGCCACCTGTAAACAGCAGAACCAAAGCATCTAACTGTAAGTCCAGAGGTTGGTCCTCATATGCTTTAGAGGATGTTGCTTGAGCAAAAATACAGAAGGTTAGCTAAGACTTGTATATTTAGGGAAGGGTAGGTAGAATGATGAGGAGGGAGAAAAACTTATATGGAAAAAAGCAGAGGATTGGGACAAAAAGGTACTTTGAAGCCAGATCATAAATACCCCTGGATTTGCAGTTTAAAATTTCAGACATTCTAAGGTAATGGAGAGCCAAGACAAGTTTCTGAAAAGAAAAAAACAACATGATCTGACTGGGACTTTAGAAAGAGAATGCTGGGTAATAACATAAAAGGTGGTTTGGAAAGAGAATTGGGGCAGGAAGAGCAGTCAGTAAGTTTAAGAGTAATGAGGGCTTAAATAAGACAGTGGCCATGAGGACAGAGAGAAACTACTCCTGTTAGCTGTTAACAATTTTACAGGTTATAAAAATATCCTCACATCCACTGCGGAGGGAGACCAACAATATCAATGACCTGACCCTTTGCCAAACACTCCTAATGCTGGATGACTACAGCTACTTCCTCTAATTTTACTGTCAGATTAGTGAGCACCATGGGAAGACACAAAACAAAACAGGCTTCTTGCCCTATTACATCAAATTCAACTTTATGTTTAATAGTCCTTTTCATTTAATTAACTCCTTAGTGTATTGCCTCTAGCCATGATTCCAGGTCTCTTTTTTTCTCCTTAAACATCCATTTTCTTTCATGTATATCTGAATCACTTTGCTGTATACCTGAACCTATTCCAACACTGTTAATCAACTATACTCCAATATAAAGTTAAAAAAACATCCATTTTCTTCCCCTTGTATTCTACATATTTTTAAAATACTTCATGTATTTTTTATTATAAAGTAATACATACTCAGTATAGACAAATCAGAAAGCATAGAAAGTAGAAAAACTAAATGATCTGAGAGAATAGTATTGAAACATATATATTATCAAGTGTGAAACAGATCTCCAGTCCAGGTTGGATACATGAGACAAGTGCTCAGGGCTGGTACACTGGGAAGACCCAGAGGGATGGGATGGGGAGGTGGGTGGGAGGGGGGTTCAGGATGTACATGTAAATCCGTGGCTGATTCATATCAATGTATGGCAAAAACCACTACAATATTGTAAAGTAATTAGCCTCCAACTAATAAAAATAAATGAAAAAAAAAAAGAATTACCAAATGAAATCTTATATATTTTATCTATATCTCTCTGAATAGATATATATATATGTAGAGAGGTATTTTTATCTCTATGTAAATATAATGTATATATTAAACCTTATTATGAATATTTCAAATATACACAGTAGATAAAATAATATATAGTAACATAAACTCCATGCGTCCATCACCTTTTTAATGATTATCAACATTTTATTCATCTTGTTTTATCAATCTTCCCACTTTTATGTATTTGCTTATATTTGCTGGAGCAGTAAAAGCAAGATCTAAACATCAGTCATTTTATCAGTAAATATTCTATATGTATCTCTAACTAATAATCTCTCTTTTAAATATAACTATCATTACATTATCATACCTAAAAATACCATTTGTATCATCTAATATCTAATTTATATCTAAATATCCTGATTATATAAAAATGTCATTTTAAAGTTAGATTGCTTTGAAAATTTGTTAACCTTTTGATATTTATTAACACTTACTATATACCAGGTATGGTATATAACTTGAATGCCAAAATAAATACTTCTAATCTACTTATAATCTATTCTCAGTATTTAAGTCAGAGTAAGCCTTTTAAAATATGTCAGACTATGTCATTCTCTGTTCAAAAATTCTCCATCGGCTTCTTTCTCGGAGTAAAAGCCAAAGTCCTTGCAGTGGCCTACATATTATGGCTGCCCCATCTACACCTCCATGACTTCATTTTCTATTATTCTTCTCTTACTCACTGGCTCCAACTACCCAGGCCTCAATGCTATTTACTGAACATACCAGAACTCCTGCCTTATCACTGTTTCACATGCTGCTGTTCCCTCTACCTGGAATGTTCTTCTCCTCCACATAGCCAGATAGATGATCCCTCTCTCACCTCCTTCAAGTTTTCTTCAAATGACAACTTCTCAATGAAGCTTTGCTTGTCCACTGTATTTACCTCCCATCACCCCACTTTTTTTTCCCATGAAAATTTTCACCTTCTAATATATTACAAAATTTACTTGCTTTGTTTCTCTGTCTTCGACCACTAGAGTAAGTTTCGTAAAAATAGATTTTTTGGTTTCTTTTATTCACTACTATATCCCCAGCCTTCATGGATCACAGCCTTGTCATGCAGAAGGGGCTTGCATAACTCAATGAAGCTCTGAGCCATGCTGTGCAGGGTCACCCAAGACAGACGGGTCATAGTAGAGAGTTCTGATAAAATGTGGTCCACTGGAGGAGGGAATGGCAAACCACTCCAATGTTCTTGCTGTGAGAAACCCATTAACATAAACAGTATGAAAAGATAGAAAGATATGACACCAAAAGATGAGCGGCCCCCCCGCCCCCTGCAGGTCAGAAGGTGTCCAATATGCTACTAGGGAAGAGTGGAGGGCAATTACTAACAGCTCCAGAAAGAAAGAAGTGGCTGGGCCAAAGTGGAAATGATGTTCAGTTGTCAATGTGCCTGGTGGTGAAAGTAAAGTTCAATGCTACAAAGAACAATAGTGTGTAAGAAGCTAGAATGTTAGGTTCATGAATCAAGGTAAATTGGATGTGATCAAGCAGGAGATAGCAAGAGTGAACATCAATATCTTAGTAATCAGTGAACAAAAATGAATGGGAATGGGCCAATTTAATTCAGATGGCCATTATATCTACTACTGTAGGCAAGAATCCCATAGAAGAAATGGAGTAGCCCTCACAGTCAACAAAGGAGTTTGAAATGCAGTACTTGGGTGCAATCTCAAAAATGACAGAATGATCTCAGTTCGTTTCTAAGGCAAACCATTCAACATCACAGGAATCCAAGTCTATGCCCCAACCACTGATGTTGAAGAAGCTGAAGTTGACCAGTTCTAAGAGGACCTACAAGCCCTTTTAGAACTAACATCAAAAAAAAAAAAAAAGACGTCCTTTTCATCATAGGGGATTGGAAGGCAAAAGTAGGATGTCAAGAGATACCTGGAGTAACAGGCAAGTTTGGCCTTGGAGTACAAAATGGAGCAGGGCAAAGGTTAACAGAGCTTTGTCAAGAGAACACATTGATCATAGCAAACATACTCTTCCAACAACACAAGAGACGACTCTACACGTGGACATCACCAAATGGTCAACACTGAAATCAGTCTGATTACATTCTTTGCAGCCAAAGATGGAGACGCTCTACACAGTCAGCAAAAAGAAGATTTGGAGCTGACTGTGGCTCAGATCATGAGCTCCTTATTGCAAAATTCAGGCTTAATTGAAGAAATTAGGGAAAACCATTAGGCCATTCAGATATGATCTAAATCAAACCCCTTATGATTATATAGTGGAAGTGACGAACAGATTCAAGGGACTAGATCTGGTAGACAGAGAACCTAAAGAACTATGAACAGAGGTTCATAACACTGTACAGGAGGCAGTGACCAAAACAATCACCAAGAAAAAGAAATGCAAGAAGGTAAAGTGGTTGTCTGAGGAGGCTTTACAGATAGCTGGGAGGTGAAAGGCAAGGGAGAAAAGGAAAAATATACCCAACTGAATGAAGCATTCCAGAGAATAGCAAAGAGAGATAACAGGCCTTTTTCAATGAAAGTGCAACGAAGTAGAGGAAAACAACAGAATGGGAAAGACTAGAGACCTCGTCAAGAAAACTGGAGATACCAAGGGAACATTTCATGCAAGGATGGGCAAAAGAAAGGATAGGAAATGTAAGGACCTAACAGAGGCAAAAGAGATAAACAACAGGTGGCAAGAATACACAGAACTATACAAAAAAGGTCTTAAGGACCTGGATAACCATGATGGTGTGGGCACTCACCTAGAGTCAAACATCCTGGAGTGTGAAATCAAGGGGGCCTTAGGAAGCATTACTATGAACAAAGCTAGTGGAGTGATGGAATTCCAGCTGAGTTATTTAAAATCCTAAAAAGTGATGCTGTTAAAAGTGTTGCATTCAAAATGCGAGCAAATTTGGAAAACTCAGCAATGGCCACAGGACTGGAAAAGGTCAGTTTTCATTCCAATCCCAAAGAAGTGCAGTGCCAAACTACCGTACAATTGTGCTCATTTCACATGCTAGTAAGGTTATGCTCAAAATCCTTCAGCTAGGCTTCAACAGTATGTGAACCAATGTACAAGCTGGGTTTAGAAAAGGCAGAAGAACCAGAGATCAAATTGCCAACATTCACAGGATCACAGAGAAAGCAAGCGAATTCCAGAAAAACATCTGCTTCATTGACTATGTGAAAGCCTTTGACTGTGTGGATCACAACAAATTGTGGAAAATTCTTCAAGAGATGAGAATACCAGACCTCTTTACCTGCCTCCTGAGAAACCTGTATGCAGGTCAAGAAGCAACAGTTAGAACCAGACATGGAACAACTGATTGGTTCCAAATTGGGAAAGGAGTAGGACAAGGCTGTATATTGTCATCCTGCTTATTTAACTTATACAGAGAGTACATCATGTGAAATGCCAGGCTGGATGAATCACAAGCTGGAATCAAGATTACCGGGAGAAATATCAATAACCGCAGATATGAAGATAATACTACCGTTATGGCAGAAAGTGAAGAGGAACTAAACAGCCTCTTGATGAAGGTGAAAGAGGAGAATGAAAAAGCTCGCTTTAAACTCAACATTCAAAAAACTAAGGTCATGACATCTGGTCCCATCACTTCATGGCAAATAGAAGAGGTAAAAGTGGAAGCAGCAAGAGATTTTATTTTCTTGGGTTCCAATATCACTGCAGACAGTGACAGCAGCCGTGAAATTCAAAGATGCTTGCTCCTTGGAAGGAAAGCTATGACAAACCTAGACAGCATATTAAAAAGCAGAGACATTACTTTGCCAGCAAAGGTCTGTATAGTCAAAGCTGTGGTTTTTCCAGTAGTCATGTAAAGATGGGAGAGTTGGACTGGAAAGAAGGCTGAGCACCAAATAATTAATGCTTTTGAATTATGCTGTTAAGACTCTTGAGAGTCCCTTGGACAGCAAGGAGATCAAATCAGTCAATCCTAAAGAAATCAACCCTGAATATTCATTAGAAGGACTGATGCTGAACCTGAAGCTCCAATACTTTGGCCACTTGATGCAAAGAGCCGACTCCCAGGAAAAGAACTTGATGCTGGGAAAGACAGAAGACAAAAGAGGGCAGTAGAGGATGAGATGGTTAGATAGCACCAACTCAATGGATATGAATTTGAGCAAACTCTAGGAGATAGTGAAGGACAGGGGAGCCTGGCGTGCTGCAGTCCATGGGCTTGCAAAGAGTCAGACACGACTTAGCAACTGAACAACAAAGACGCTCAGTAAGTATTTGCTGACTAAATGAAGACACAGTACCAGACCTTCAGATGCCAACTAGTGGAGCATAATGGTTAAGAGCATTAGATCTAAAGACAGATCAGAAAAGTGAAAGTGTTAGTCGTTCAGTCATGTCCAGCTCTTTTTGACTCCATGGAGTGTAGCTCTCCAAGTTCCTCTATCCATGTGATTCTCCAGGCAAGAATACTTGAATGGGTAGCCATTCCCTACACCAGGGGATCATTCTGACCCAGGGACTGAACCTAGATATTCTCATTGCAGGCAGATTCTTTACAATCTGAGCCACCAGGGAAGCCCAGAAGACTGATTAGAGCTGGGTTCTAATTCTGGTACTGTATCTACCTAGTGTGTAAAACTGGTATATTACTCAATATCTCTAAGCCTTCTTTTCTTCATCTGTAAAACAGGGTTCTTAATAGTACTTCACAACAGTACCAGGATTGTTGTGATGTGAAGACATAAAATGTACTTAGTGAAGTACATGGCACAGAGTAAAGGCTCATAAAATGTTAGCCGGTGTCAATAAACTGATATAGTATATAGTAAATGCTTTTAACAGACCTATGGGCAAAGTACCATGGGAACAGTGAGGGAGCACTGATTAAATTAGGTGAAGCAAGGAATGTTTCAGTGAGGAGAAAAGTCTTAAATGAATTTCCCAGGCAAAAGGGGAAAAGCATATGTAAATATATGAAATCAACAAAGGGTCTGACATTTTTGTTGGGGCATGAACAACCAAGTGGCTCAGAACATAAGGTTTGGAAGAGAGAAGGGTTGGAAGTAACAGTGAGAGCTGAGGTCAGGCTGATCTCTGAAAGACTGAGTCATCTAAGGGATTTAGACTTCATTCTATAGGAAAAAAAGAGAGCCAAAAGGAGTGCTTAAATAGTAGAGTAACATGATCAGATTTGTTTTACAGGAAACTAATTCTGCTGGCAGTGTGGATCAAAGAGTGGAATCTGGGAGAACAGCTATAATGGTACAGGTAAGAGATAAAGGCCTGGATTGTAGCAGTGGAAATGAAAGGAATGGCCAGATTCCAAAGACATTTCTGAGATTAAGTGGACAGGATATGGTAAATGAGTAGACACTGAAAGAGATAAGAGAATGAAAAGTGATCACAGCTTCTAACTCAGGAGATGACATATTTATTAAACAATGACCTGATGTCAAGTATGTAGACCATCAAAGGAGTGATTTTCTCAGGAAAATGGTAATTCTGTTTTGGGCATATATTATCATTGTCGATATCTGTCTTCTCCCACGCATTGCTCGTTGGCATGAATTATCCACGGCAACTTTATATTTTCAGTGCCTAACACATTTTTGACATTTAATAACTGTTTGTTGGCTGAACCAAATATAAACCAGTGTGCATTTTTAATAAAATACTGCATGTGCACAATTTCACAAAAATTTCGTCTCACTTTCTCACAGTTAAGTCTTTTCATCCGAGTTTTAGACTCTAATGATTTTGAAGGAGATCAGAATGTCACCCCAAAACATGCCCCTTTGCCTAAGGATTATTTTGAGCTGAAGGGAACTGAGAAGAAAGAGAGACAAGAAAAAACATCTGCCCTCCTCCTTTCTATCTGAAAGCAGAGCATAAAATGCCCTTTGTGAAGCTGTCTCCCCCTCACCTCTCCCTTACCAGGAAAGAGAGAATCAATCTTATCTGCATAAACAGAATCTTAGTAAATAACCGTTACCTTCCATTAGTTTCCTCAACAGATTTACCTTCTCACAATTTACTGCCCCTAAAAGACTAAACTCCTTTTTCTTTATCTTGTCACTTTTCCACTAACTTCTTGCTCTTTGTTAAAATGATACATAAGCTCCTGTGTATAACAGCTTTTTGGGGTCTTCATTCTTTCCCTAGGAAGGCCTCTATATGCATACATAATAAACTGTCTCTCCTCTTAATCTGTCTTTTGTCAGATTATTTCATAGATCCCAGCCACAGAACGTAAGATGGTATAGGAAACTTTTTCCTCCCCTACAATCTATTCTCAAAAATTCTAAGCAGAAATTAAATTCTATAACAACCCATACTGGTATTCCACTAATCAAGCACACCAAACACAAATAGATTTATCCATTTATCCGCTGGATAGAATTTTTAAGTAATTTGACCTGTGAGTAAGAAAGAAAAAGTAATAGAGTGTTTCTAACTGAGTTAAAAAGGTAACTTATGGATGTTGATGCCATTAAAGATGGCTCAAAAGAGCAGAGGCCGGGTTGTGGGTAGATAATAATAAAAAACATTTTCAAGAATGATCATTAATATCTAACCAGCTGCTCAAGTCAGACACGTGGGAATCATCCTATGCTACTCATTTTTTGCCCCAGGTAGTGAGTTATCAATTCTTTCTTTTATATTTCTCAAATTCAGCTCCTCTTTAAGGTGTCCAGACTCATTGCTATCATAATCTACCATAATTGAAGTACTCATTTCTTTATGAAGTTGAGAGCCTCTTAAACAGTCTCCCTGTCTCTTGCCTGGAACCTCCATCCAATCTGTCTTTTACACTGCTACCAGAATGCTCTTTCCAAAACAAAAATCTAAACATTTTAACTCGGCTTCTGATCTAAACCCCTCAAAGTTCATCCTTCCCCAGTACCTTGAGGATAAAGTTCATGTCTTGGTTTAACCTGTCTACCTTTCCCACAACTCCCACACATGCAGCCTTTGGTCCAGCCAGGTAGTATCTTTAAAATGCCATGCTGTTTCAGCCTCCACACTTTTGCACTTGCTATCTGCTCTGATACTCCCCTTCCTTCCTTGTCTTACATAATTGACTCCTCGTTCAAAAGCCTCCAGGGAGCTTTTCCTGACACCCTGATTCATAAGGCTAACTTGTATATTTGTGTCGTATCTTCAATAGAGTATTACCATCAAATACTATAACTGCAGGCATATCTATTTCACTAGTCAGCAAGGTCCCTGAGGCCAGAAAATAAGTCTCCTTTGATTCTGCAGAATCTAGCAGTATGTGGAACATGTAACAGACACTCAAAAAACATTTGTTGAGGGAGTATAGTTAATTGATGTGTTTAAAGAACATGTAGGTGGAGAAATCCTTTATATATTGTTATGTGAAAAGGGTAGCATGCACAATAAGATTTCATTGTTGTTTAAAAAACATAAAGCTCTTGGAAGAAAACAAGAATTTTGGAGCCAAAGCCAGTTCAGGACTGGAGGTAGTGAGTGAATATCTTAATTGAGAATGGACAAAGGACGAAACTCAAGAGAAACAGCAATACTTAAGGGGGTGGAAGAGGAAGAGACAGCAGAGGTACAGGCAGGGAACAAGGAAGAGCAGAACCATGGAAAGCTGAGGGGAGTATGTTCAGAGTGGGGAAAACTAGTGTCAAATACTACAGAGCGAATGGAATCCCAGCAAAATACTATTGAGCAGGTGAACATTTTAGGTTCTCTTTGTTGACATCACCTTTGCTTCACTCAATACATAAGCACCACAGGGGACAGCTTAGAATAATATTTTGCATTCTGCTTTTTAGGTTTAAAACTGGTTATATTTAACTTTTCAGCTCTGAGACCAAATGAAAATCATTAAGATATTTTAAACTACCTGACACTGGGATAAAACATTAACTAAACCTAGAAGATGGAAAAATTAAGATATTTCAGTATCTTTTTTTCTTTTCTTAGTTACTTCTTATTCAGGTATTCATTATTTTTATTATTTTAAAAATATCTAGGGACTTCCCTGGTGGGCCAGTGTCTAAGACACTGTGCTTCCACTGCAGGGGGAACAGGTTCAATCCCTGGTCAGAGAACTAAGATCTCACATGCTGTGTGGTGTGGGCAAAAAAATAGGAAAAAATTTTTAAATAAAATATCTCACGTGGATTTGAGGGGAGGGAATTTTTTTTGTTTAGATTTACATTAGTATGGTAGCTTGAGTAATATTAGTTACTGTCTGACAACCTTTAACCATCACAATTTTTCATTTACTAATTCTAACAGAAGGAATTCTCATTTCTAATGCATCCAATTTTAAGTGCTTTCATGAATCTGTAATATCTGATAAACTATAAGGTACTTTATGGTAAAAGAAAAATCATAGCATGTAACAATAGTAACCATAAAATAATGAACATACCCCTGTATCTGTATCAGATTTTGATGAATTTAGACTTTCCTGAGAAGGTGATGGGGACACACGTCCTAAAATGACATAATAATTGTAAAAAGGCACGTATGTATATACAACTGTATACACACACACACAGAAAACATCAATCACAAATAATAATACAGTAACACCTAATCAAAAGTCACAGAATGTATCATTCTAGAAAAATGTATTTTTCTAAACAAGCGAAGCATTAACTCTTAGGCACCAAAGTATTTGTTCTTATTATTTTTATATAGACTCTTAATAAATTGGTTTAACCACATCTCCAATTTAATAAAATATTGTTATATCCTCATTATTCATTGTGAAGACATTCTTGTCAATCAGAACAATTAGCAACATGAACAATAAAGGGGCAAAAAGTGTCTGGGCTGGGTTAAATCTCAATGGCCACTGAAAATAGTCTTTCTGCTCTAGGCAGGGCAATAAAGGAAATGTATAATAGACATAGCTTTACTTTCTGTCAACTCATTATCATCTCAAATTATGTTATTAGAACAAATTGCAAACAACCTCATGGGGCTACTAAAGTATATGGGCCCCGCTGGCCAGTTTAGTGGCTCTCCCTAGATTTTTATGTTCCTCAAACTACTACTTCAACTATATTCTATACTCCTGCCCATGGTCACCTCTATTCTTCTTTCTCCCATATCTTAACTTCATGTATTCAGCCTTGGATGATTGGATAGCAAGAGGTTTGTGGTGAAAATGTACTGCAGTTAAATAATAATGACAATAATTACAAGAAAAGAATCCTATAAACCTAAAGCTCCTAAAACATCAATTCTAAACATTTTGCTGATAACATAATACAGAAATATTTTACATAGTTGTAATCGTGTGTACACACATCATATTCTGGGGTCTCTCTTTTCCATTTAACCTAGTTTCATATACTCTTTGATGTACTGACAAATAACATTTACTTTCCATGGCTTTTGTTTCCTTAATCATTCTTTACTTATTAGATGTATGTATTATTCTCATTCTTTTTCTAGATTAATCACACATTTCATTTTAACCTAGGATAGAACTGAAAGTTACCAGGGGAACCAAACAACCTTGTCCTCAATAGTTCATGAATTTAACTCTGCAGTATACCTGATAAGAGATAAAGTCAAAAACTTTGTGGTAGTTTTTTTCACTGGGTTTAGATGCTTTTTGCTGATGACTTCTGTCTTACTTTTAGGTTTGTGGCTTTTATGGAAAGTAGTGGTTGCTGCAAATGATTGCCAGATAAGAGGGCATTATTACACCTAAAATGTAAAAATGCCAGATGTCTCCAGATTTTTTAAACTCCACCAATAAAGGAAAAATACCTTCTGTATTGTATTTCATTCGCATATTGTTGAAATAGTCAAAAGCATTTTTTAAAGCCCATATTCTCACTACATTGTCTTGTCCAGCAGAGGCAAGTAATCTGCCACAGTGAGAAAATTTCATGGTCCACACAGCTCCCTGTGAAAACAAAGGAAGGTTCAAAGTTGAAAAGCTGAGACATTATTTTTCAGCCAAAAAAAAAATACTTATAAGTTGGATGCCAAATTGTACATAAAGTCCCTGCATATGAACAAATTCCATTCCAAAAGTGCCTTCATAAATCCAATTTGTTCTTAAGTCCAACAAAGTTAGCTTAGGTACCCAACTAACACAATCAGCTATATAGCACTGTAATAGACTTATGATACTTTCCAAACAAATAATACACAACATAAAAAATTAAGACAACATTTTTAATCTAACAGTACAGTACCTTGAAAAATACAGTAGTACCAGCTACATCACCACTGCTTTTACACTTGCTTCCAGACATCCTGGACTTAAAATAAGGATACTGCACTACTGTACTCTACACAGTCCTGTAAAGTACACAAAAGCACAACCACTTGTAGAGGATGCACGCATGTGGCCATGTACGCCAGACACGTGAACTAACCTACGTGACTGGACATGTGAACGCTGGTTCGCATCTTTGAAAGTTCGCAGGTTGAAGGTTTATATGTAGGGGACTTATTGTATACTAAAATAATGCTCACATTACTAGCACCACTTAAAGCTAACAGTCCAGTGGTGCTATAATACCACAAAAGGGGCTTTTGAAGACAGGGGAAAGACAGCTGAGCTGCAGTTTGCTATAATGTAAACTAACAACTTCAAGACCCATATATTGTCCACATATTAATGAAAATGGGAGATCTGAGGTAGCCAGAAACCTTCACTGCAAAAGTACAAATCCTAGTTTGTGGTCTTGGTCTCCTAGCTGAACATGACAGCAAGTGGGATAGGAGGGGGCACAGCCCTGAGAATAGCAAAACAACTCCTGAGGAGGGCTGAGGGAAGAAGAAGGTGCACCTTAGCAGTAACCCTCACAGCACTGGGCATTTGGAAATGTTGCAATGGTGTGGTCTCATTCTGTTTTTCTCCCCAGAAAAAAAAGTTTTGTAACATATTGCTAAAATTCCCAGACAGACAGTACTGAAAAGAATGGGGAGGTATGTGGGGGAAAGCAATAAAGAATGTGAATCCTTAAATTGGAAACGCCAAATCCCAAATAATCTTATAACCACTGTTAAATTGATAACATACATCTATGCAGATCAAAAAGATCATCCAAGTTAGAGGTAACAGTTTATTTACTGGAATATTCATTTCCACAAAATTCCCACAAAAACGTTAAGAAATTTGTCATTTGGAGCTTATTGCCATGAGATTTTAACTTAAAACTGGAAATACTGAAAGAGACTCAATATAGTACAAGGAAATTCATCAGATTCCTTAAGGAACTTACTATAAACAACTCAAGCTTTTTAAAAACTTTTATTTTATTGAAGTGTAACTGATTTACAATGTTAATTTCTGCCATATAGCACAGTGATTCAGTTGTAAATATAATACATATTCCTTTTCATACTCTTTTCCATTATAGTTTACCACAGGATATTGAATATAGTTCCCTAAGCTCTACTACTCAAACGTTTTATGTATATATTATAAGCACCAAAATAAATTCAAATCTGGTTGCCACCTGATATGTATAAGCCAACTTTTAGATTTAAAAATGTAAATAGATAAGTAGATCCCCTGGTCAAAGACCCACAGCATCACTTATCCAGTTCTGAGTTTATTACACTCTTCCTTGTGTTTCTAGCATTTTCAGGGGGTAACTGTGATGTACTTTGTGACCTTGACATCTACTTTGGTACATTTTAAGACAACCTGTACCTCTACCTCTCTCTTTGCTCTTTCACTTCACAAAATATACCGAGCTTCTGAAACATTTGTATAAATTATTTAAAATATACCAGGGAACATTTTAAACATTGTTCAAAGTGACAGATCACCCTTAATTGCTTTTAAGTTTGGTACCTTTCTTTGGTAAAAGGAAGTTTACATAGCTTTCTTAATGATACAGGCCTAGAGTTTACTTATAAGTCACTTCTTGAACAACAATTCAGAGACGGACTCTGCATTACTTATTCATTAAATCATATTAATATCAATTCACTCTTCATAGCTCAGGCTAGCAAAACTATATACATAAGAAGATATCAGCTTTATAGAAGCCAAATTATTTCTCTCAATGAAAACAGAATCAATCCTAAAAAATGAAAAGGTTGCTTACCATATGTTCACCACTAAGATCTTGTACCACTTTGATCTGATCAAAATCGTAAGGTCCTTTGAAGCCATGTGCTGCTTTGAATTTAACTGGTCTTGTGTACGGCATTCCTTCATCATCACTTGATGAAGGATCATCTTGATCAGTATGAAAAACTGAATAGAAAAGCAATAGAAAGCATCACTAGCTAATGTAGATATTGCTACAATCATATTTTCATATCTACTGCTTACCAAGAAGATTCATTAATTGGAAACAGCAAAATCTGTCTACTACTAAATAGCATACTGGTTTAGCAGCATGGAGTCTGGTAGTACCAGACTGCCTGGGTCCAAATTCCGCTCTGTCATTTATTATCTATGTGACTATGGGCAAGGTATTCGACCTTTCTGTGCCTCAGTTTTCCATCTATAAAATGGGATAATAATGGTATCCCCACTGTACTCAGTCATGGGGGTTTCCCTGGTGGCTCAGTGGTAAAGAACCCGCCTGCAATGCAGGAGACGTGGGTTCAACCCCTGGGTCGGGAAGATCCCCTGGAGAAGGAAATGGCAACACACTGAAGTATTCTTGCCTGGGAAAACCCATGGACAGAGGAGCCTGGTGGGCTAGAGTCCACAGAGTCACAAAGAGTCAGATATGACTTAGTGACTAAACAACAACAATAATGGTACTTACTTCATAGACTTTTTAAGAGGAGTAAATGAGCTCATACAGGTGAAAGTGCTGAGAATAGTGTTTGGCACAGAATAAATACTATTTAAGTGCTTATTAAATAAAACAAATGAATACAGTTATAACAAGGGCACAGGAAGTTAAGGTACAGAAATTCAGAAAATTTACCTAATTTTGAGAATATTTATAAACACTAGTCTTACAAAACTAATTTACGACTGATTATTGAACAATCAACTCTTCCAAGTTGCCACAGTCGCAAAATATGTACAAATTCATGTTTAAGATAAATAAATTTTTCTTTCCACTCATAAAATTGATAGTGAGAGTAACATGATTTATTGAAATGCTAAGATAAAAGCTATAAAGATTTATTACTTTCAATAAAACAGAATGTTTCTTATAAACCTCAGGCTAAACTTAAATGACTACAAATCAATTAAATATTCAGTTGAAGGGTTCTATTTCCCTTACCTTCATCTCTAACACTTTTAACTTTATTTACAGCACGTTCACCATATTCCTCAGCAAGGTGTTTCGCTCTCTTTACTGATTTTCCTAGGAACTTCTTTAGTTGAGTCCTTACCAAAAATGCAAAAAAAAAAAAAAAAACCAACCCAGATTACTTCTTATTAACTCAACTAACTGTAAAAGTTCAACAATTCACAGATAATCTCATGAGCTGTGACTGGTAAAGTGTATCATTTTGAAATAACTCCTTTTTTATATAAATGGTAGGTGTTTAACTCCCCAAATCCCTTGTTCTATGGAACAAATATACTCAAATCAATATGGCTACAAAGGAAATATAGGCAGTTCTCCCCAATGACAGTATCATATCCTCTACAGCATTATGTCACTAGAGGAAAACATAGGTATAACACTCTTTGGCATAAATTGCAGCACTATCTTTTTGGATCTAACTCCTGGAGTAATGAAAATAAAAACAAAAAAAATGGGATCTAATTAAACTTAAAAGCATTTGCACAGCAAAGGAAATCACAAACAAAACAAAAGACAACCCATAGAATGGGAGAAAATATTTGCAAATGAAGTGACCAGCAAGGGACTAATCTCCAAAATATAAAAAACAGCTCCTGCCAGCTGAATATCAAAAAAAACCAAAAACCATACAATCCAATTAAAAATGAGCAGAAGATCCAAAGAGACATTTCTCCAAAGAAGACATAGAGATGGCAAAAAAGCAGACAGAAAGATGCTCAACATTACTAATTATTAGAGAAATGCAAATCAAAACTACAATGAGGCATCACCTCACACCAGCCAGAATGGTCATCATCAGAAAGTCTACGAACAATAAATGCTGGAGAGGGTAGGGCAAAAAGGGAAACCTCCCACATGTTGGTGGGAATTTAAATTGGTAAAACCACTATGGAGAACAGTATGGAGATTCCTTAAAAAAATAAAAAAAGAACTACCATGTGGTCCAGCAATCCCACTCCTCTGGGCATATATCTGGAGAAAAGCACACTTTGAAAAGATACATGCATCCCCAATGTACATTACTCACAATAGCCAAGACACGGAAGCAACCTAAATGTCCATCAACAAAGGAATGAATAAAGAAGATGAGGTACATATATACAATGGAATATTACTCAGCCATAAAAAGAATGAAATAATGAGATTTGTAGCAACATGGACGGACCTAGAGGTTATCATACATAAGTGAAGTAAGTCAAACACAAATATCATATGTTATCACTTACATGTGGAATCTAAAAAAATGATACAAATGAACTTATTTACAAAACAGAAACATACTCACAGATTTTGAAAACAAACTTACAGTTACCAAAGGGGAAAGGTGGAGGGGGGAGATAAATTAGGAGTTTGGGATTGACATATACATACTACTATATATAAAATAGATAATCAACAAGGATCTACTGTATAGCACAGGAAACCCTATTCAATATTGTCTAATAACTTATATGGGAAAAGAATCTGAAAAAGAATGAATATATGCACATGCATAACTGAATCACTTTGCTGTACACCAGTCAGGCTAATATGATATTGTAAGTCAACTATACTCCAATATAAAATAAAAATTAAATAGTTATTATAAAATAGTGGCTATATCCCCCATGCTGTACAATATATTCTTATAGCTTATTTTATACATAGCAGTGTGTATCTCTTAATCCCCTACCCCTATCTTGCCTCTCTCTTCTTCCCTCTCCCCACTGGTAACCACTAGTTTATACCTGTGATACAGAGATTAAATAAATATAGAGATTAAAAACAGATAAACCATTTAAAAAATCACAATAAGGTCTCTGTTATTTATAACTGAAGTTATATTTTTCTGGTTAACTATAGGTTTACTACTACTATAAGCAAGAAAACAGATATTTTAGCCAGTTTGTATGAGACCATCTCTAAAATACATACATTTGTGCCTTCTTCAATGGTACTTAATGCTTAATAAGTTTCTTTAATAAATAGGGTCAGTTACCATATTTACTATTCTTTAATACACCTGATGCTGGGAGGGATTGGGGGCAGGAGGAGAAGGGGACGACAGAGGATGAGATGGCTGGATGGCATCACCGACTCGATGGACATGAGTTTGAGTAAACTCCGGGAGTTGGTGATGGACAGGGAAGCCTGGCATACTGCGATTCATGGGGTCGCAAAGAGTCAGACACGACTGAGCAACTGAATTGAACTGAACTGAACTGAATACACCAAGGCTTCTCAAATGATTGCAAGTGGGCCATAATAATGGTTCCCCTCTCAGCCTTCAAGGCAACAGGGTAGGGCCCAGAGAAGCCAGAACCCTGGGTCAGTCTCTTCTGGCCATCAGCTGCCTCATCAGCTTACCCCAGGATTCAGTGCAAATAATACCATGTTCTGAACATCATGACGTGAGAAGTTGAAAGCACTGCCATGTAGAATGGCTGAGCAATATATGAGTCCTTTTTATCATTTTCCTGATTCTTCTCTTGCAATCAGAGTATTCTCTGACATTCGTATGTGCTAACTTGTATCTGTCATGGTTTGATGCTTCTATTTTGCTCTGAGATCAAATATCAGATGACCAGACTTTTTAAAATTATGTAAGACGTATAAAGGTTTTCAATAAACCTGAGGAGCTTTTCTTTTTAAAAAATGATGAGCTTTACTGCATGGAGCACTCTTTCCTAGATGTCTATACACCTCCTGAATAATTCTAATTATACGGTCCTTAATAGTTGCCACTGCTAGACAGCCAGGGTCCAGATGGCTGAGGTGTTATCATATACCTCCACTGTGGGCATACCTTTTCTAAAAAAATCTCAATGTTTTCTTTGCTATACTTTCCACATGAGGCAAAGATCAGACTTGAGTGGAGAACTCGCTTTGGCCTTAGACTAAATTATTGCCAATTAAAGGACTTTCAGATGTACAAGCTAGATTAAGAAAAGGCAAAGGAACCAGAGATCAAATTGCCAAGATCCACTGGATCATAGAAAAAGCAAAGGAATTCCAGAAAAACATCTATTTCTGACTCATTGATGACACTAAAGCCTTTGACTGTGTATCACAACAAATTGTGGAAAATTCTTAAAGAGATGGGAATACCAAACCACCTTACCTGTCTCCTGAGAAACCTACATGCAGGTCAAATGCAACAGTTAGAACTGGACATGGAACAAAGGACAGTTCAAAATTGGGAAACGAGTATGGCAAGGCTGTATATTATCACCGTGCTTATTTAACTTGCATGCAGAGTACATCATGAAAAATGCCTGCCAATCTGGATGAATCACAAGCTGGAATCAAAATTGCGAGGAGAAATATCAATAGTCTCAGGTATGCAGATGACACCACCCTCATGGCAGAAAGTGAGGAAGAACTAAAGAGCCTCTTTATGAAGGTGAAAGAGGACAGTGAAAAAGCTGGCTTTAAACTCAACATTCAAAAAATGAAGATCACAGCATCCAGTCCCATCACTTCATGACAAACAGATGGGGAAACAATGGAAACAATGACAGACTTTATTTTCTTGGGCTCCAAAAATCACTGCAGACAGTGACTGCAGCCATCAAATTAAAAGATGCTTGCTCCCTGGAAGAAAAGCTGTGACAAACCTAGACAGCGTATTCAAAAGCAGAGACATCACTTTGCCGACAAAGGTCCGTATAGTCACAGCTATGGTTTTTCCAGTAGTCACGTATGGATGTGAGACTTGGATCATAAAGAAAGCTGAGTGCCAAAGAACTGATGCTTTCCAACTGTGGTGCTAGAGAAGACTCTTGAGAGTCCCTCGGACAGCAAGGAGATCAAACCAGTCAATCCTAAAGGAAATCAGTCCTGAATATTTATTGGAAGGACTGATGCCGAAGCTGAAGCCACCAACTAATTTGAAAAGACCCTGATGCTGGAAATGACTGAGGGCAGGAGAAGGGTGTGACAGAGGATGAGATGGTTGGATGGCATCATTGTCTCAATGGATATAAATCTGAGCAAACTCTGGGAGATAGTGAAGGACAGGGAAGCCTGGCATGTTGCAGTCCATGGGGTCGCAAAGAGTCAGACACAACTGAGTGACTCAACAAGGGACTTGTGTACAATCAAGGAAATCCTACATGTCTACCACTGTGCTAGATTTTTATACAGGGAAAAAGAATGGTATGATCAAAATCCTTTTGGAACATGTTGTTGTTCAGTCACTCAGTCACGTCTGACTCTTTGTGACCCCACGGACTGCAGCACGCCAGGCTTCCCTGTCTTTCACCATCTCCTGGAGCCTGCTTAATCTCATGTCCACTGAGTAGGTGATGCCATCCAAACATCTCATCCTCTGTCGTCCCTTTCTCCTGCCTTCAATTTTTCCCAGCATCAGGGTCTTTTCAAATGAGTCAATTCTTCTCATCAGGTGGCCAAAGTACTGCAGCTTCAGCATTAGTCCTTTCAATGAATATTCAGGATTGATTTCCTTTACGACTGACTGGTTTGATCTCCTTGCAGTCCAAAGAACTCTTAAGAATCTTCTTCAACACCACAGTTCCAAAGTATCAGTTCTTATGGTCTAGTTGTTTAACATGTATTTATTTTTTAAATAAGAAAACAATTTAAGATAATATAAATAGCAAATGTATGGTATATAGACTATGGCTGTCACTGAAATTGAGAACAGGAAAATCTTTACTATGAACTGGAGTAGTCAGGAAGAGTCTCATGTAGTTGAGTTTAGAAAGACAAATAGGATTTGGAGCAATGATGTGAAATGGAAAAAGCAACTTCAAGAACAATCATGTTCTTCTACCAAAACTTCTGGTACCTATCTACCATTAGAAAAATAATATAAGCATGAAGCAAAACGTTATTGATCATTTACTGTATGTCAGATGCTATAAAAATGACCAAGACAGCCTCGAGGAACTCATAATCCATTGCCTGAGGGCAGGGAGTGGTGGTGGTAGATGGACAAACAAACTGGCCAGAGCATAGATTTAAAACAGTATGACAGTTCTCATATATAAAATACACACACACACACACACACATATAGTAATAGAAGCCTGAAATGAAGAAATTGGATGTAACTCACGTTTTCTGTTTTAACCGTCCACCATCAGTATCTGTTTGTTGAGACTGTAACTTCTCTTCATCGTCTGACTGTGCTGCATCATTACTACAAGAAGAAGTCATTTTAAAAGAAGCCATTTCTCAAAACTTCTCAAAACTCTCTATGTATACTTACTATACAATTAACTAATAAGTGTTAAGAAAAAAAATGTTTACATGCTTTATGTAGGTTTAATTTAAATGACCCTGAGAATTAAAAGACTTGAAAGATGGTACAATGCATAAAACATAAACAAATGCAATTCAGGAATTTATGAAAAAACTAACACAAAAAAGGCATTGTGCTGGGTAAAACATGCTGCACAGAAATGACAAATTAACTTGTAAATATCTTCCTCCTTACTTATCAGGCACATCATGTGAAAGCTTTGGTTTCACAGAAATTACTTCTTGGGTCTACATATTTCTCATAGTAAAGTCAATCATTTCACTCTAAAGACACTGTCTGACCCTAAAAAGACAATACAATTATTTATAAAATTTCTGATCTTTAAAGCAAGGTTTCAGAAGACCAGGTATTTATCCCACATGGCTTTTTAGCCTCTTATGTTTTAATATACTCTCTAGAATAATAAAAATCATTTTAAAAGAAGACAAACCAAATACTACAATATTTAAGATATATCATGGAATCCAGTCCCATCACTTCATGGCAAATAGATGGCGAAACAGTGGAAACAGTGGCTGACTTCATTTTTGGGGGCTCCAAAATCACTGCAGATGGTGATTGCAGCCATGAAATTAAAAGATGCTTACTCCTTGGAAGGAAAGTTATGACCAACCTAGACAGCATATTAAAAAGCAGAGACTTTTTACTTTGCCAACAAAGGTCCGTCTAGTCAAGGGTATGGTTTTTCCAGTGGTCATGTATGGATGTGAGAGTTGGACTATAAAGAAAGCTGAGCACCAAAGAATTGATGCTTTTGAACTGTGGTGTTGGAGAAGACACTTGAGAGTCCCTTGGACTGCAAGGAGATTCAACCAGTCCATCCTAAAGGAGATCAGTCCCGAGTATTCATTGGAAGGACTGATGTTGAAGCTGAAACTCCAATACTTTGGCCACCTAATGCGAAGAGCTGGCTCATTTGAAAAGATCCTGATGCTAGGAAAGATTGAAGGCAGAAAGAGAAGGGGATGACAGAGGATGAGATGGTTGGATGGCATCACTGACTCAATGGTCATGAGTTTGGGTAACTCCGGAAGTTGGTGATGGACAGGGAGGCCTGGCATGCTGCAGTCCATAGGGTTGCAAAGAGTCAGACACAACTGAGCCACTGAACTGAACTGAACTGAACTGAACTGAACTGAACTAAGATATATATTTCCCCCCAAGTAACTGCACAGTTATAAGAAAGAACAAAGTTAAATGAAGAAAATGTGACACACATAGGAATATTATTCAGCCATAAAAAGGAAGGAAATCCAGCCATTTGTGACAATATGGGTAGACCTTGGGAACATTAAACTAAATGAAATAAATCAGACAGAAAAAGACAAATACTTTATGATATCACTTAAATATGGAATCTTAAAAAAAAGAACTTGTTTTAAAAAAGAGAGGACAAAGTTTAAGAATATATACATTAACTGACTCTATTTTAATTCTAACTTTAAAAAAAGAACACTGAATGAAACCAAATTAGGGACTCTCACAGTTCATAAAAGAACTCTTCACCACTTTGAATGAAATACTACAAATGATGAATAATAACATTAGGCCATACCTTACATACTCCTTAGTCCTTCTCATGATGTGTAGAGTGAGAGGATTAATACCCGTTGGCAGTTTCTCTTCTGCAAGACTCAAAGGTATTTCTTCTCCAGTATCTAGGTTCTTAATCATTACACTGGCTAAAATTTCCTGAAGTAAAAAATAACACCAAGAGTACCTATAATTTAATTATCTTTTTGAGTCCACAAAATCCTAAAAAATTTAAGCTAAGAACTCTCTAGATACATTCAGTACTGTGTGCAATAATTTTGTAAACATTTTTAGTGAGATACAATTCCCACACCACATAATGTACACATTTAATATATAATTCAACAGTTTTTAGTACACTCAGAGTTGTACAATTACCACCATTATCTAAGTTTGGAACATTTCTGCCTCCCCCAAGAGAAACCCTATATCCATTAGCTGTCATGCCTTATTCCCTTTTCCTCTCAGTTCCTGGCAACCACTAATGTACTTTTTTCCTCTATGTAATTGCCTATTCTGGGCATTTCATATAAATTATATTATATAGCATGTAGTCTTTTGTGATTGGCTTCTTTCAGTTAGCATCATGCTTTCAAGGTTCATTCATATTATGGCATGTATCAGAATCTCATTCCTTTTAATTGCCAAAAAACAGTCCACCTGGGTGGATATACTACATTT
The DNA here is from genome assembly GCF_910594005.1 of Cervus elaphus. Taxonomy (NCBI): domain Eukaryota; kingdom Metazoa; phylum Chordata; class Mammalia; order Artiodactyla; family Cervidae; genus Cervus; species Cervus elaphus. The sequence goes on along the minus strand of NC_057848.1, from coordinate 41,376,973 downwards.
TATTTATCTATTTATCAGACATTTGTATTGTTTCCACACTTTAGCTAGTTATGAACACCTATGTACATTTTTTGTGTGGACATATGTTTTCATTTCACTTTGCTGTATACATAGGAGTGGTATTGCTGGGTCATGGTAACTCAATGTTTAATATTTTGAGGAACTACAAAACTGTTTTCCAAAGTACAATAATTTTTTTAAAATGTATTGTTTAAAAGAAACAAAAACTCAGATTTTGCTTCAAAGCTTCATTCTGAATAAATTAGCCAACAGATATATACTAAATTTTAAGTTAAGAATCAAGCATTGAGCTTGTATATACTGTACATCATCTACATGTATAATGACACATGTATATAATATCAAGTTCCTTTTAAGCCTACTTCCTATAAAACATAGGCCTTGGCTTTCAATACATTTATTCTACCATATAATTGTGTGAAAGGGCAAGTTTAAGTCAGAGTTAAAATTCCAGCACATTAAAAAAACAAAAACTAAGACAATCTTCAATTTTCATTTTTTCTTTTACAATATGATTTTTTTACCTAATAGCAATAAACTTATTTTTTTGATCAGAGTAAAATATATATAATACAAAATTTATCATTATAACCACTTTTAATTGTATAGTTCAGTGGCATTAACTACATTTACATTGCCATGCAACCGCCATCACCATTCATCTCTGGAATTTTTTAATCTTCTCACTATGACCATTATATTTTTTATTTTCAAGAACAACAAAAAAAAAATTTAATTATACCTCATCAGTAAGCTCTCTCCCAGAGTTGGATCTAGGTCTCTGAGGGCCCATCACTTCACCTGCTATTGTCTGCCCATCAGGTGCTTTTCCATTTTCCTGAAATTATAATTTTATAAACAGAAAGTAGACTGAGTCAGTTTTTATAAATATTCAATTATTCATTACCACACACAGTTCTAAAGAATTCCATAATACAGATAATGGAGCCTACTGAAAATTTAAACAGAACATTCCATTTCAGTCTTTTATTATTCCCATCATGCTAAAAAACATTAGGTACCAAAAGTGTTGCTGCTCATGAAATAATGTCTGAGTAGTCTTGAAAGCAAATAAATGTTCTATTTGAACTTGGTCCAAAATCAGTTCTCTGCTAGTAAAATTTGCCATTAATCAGGACTATACACATGGATGTCTTGAGGGCAGGGGTTGGCAAACTTTTTCCTGTACAGCCAGATAGTAAAGATTTTAAGCTTTTTGCTTCACATATAGTGTCTATTGAATATTCTTTTTTTAAAAAAACAATGCTTTAAAAATACAAAGACCATTTTTAGCTTGAGGACCCTATAAAATCAGGCCACTATTGACCTCTGCTCTAAGGCTATGAAAAGACCACTGTGTCTTTTTGTGTGTATGTGTGTTTTGAATTTTATTCCAAGTCCAGTGGCCACAGAATCCTTGATTTTCTAAAAAAAAAAATTAAACATTTTTATTTTATATTGAAGTATAGTTGATTAACAATGTTGTGTCAGTTTCAGGTGTATAGCAAAGTGATTCAGTTATACATACACACATAGCTCTTCTTTTTCTTTTTCACTTATTAGTTGGAGGCTAATTACTTTACAATATTGTAGTGGTTTTTGCCATACATTGACATGCATCAGCCATGGATTTACATGTGTTCCCCATCCTGATCCCCCCTCCCACCTCCCTCCCCATCCCATCCCTCTGGGTCATCCCAGTGCACCAGCCCCGAGCACTTGTCTCATGCATCCAACCTGGACTGGCGATCTGTTTCACACTTGATAATATACATGTTTCAATGCTATTCTCTCAGATCATCCCACCCTTGCCTTCTCCCACAGAGTCCAAAAGCCTGTTCTATACATCTGTGTCTCTTTTTCTGTCCTGCATATAGCGTTATCGTTACCATCTTTTTAAATTCCATATATATGCATTATTATACTGTATTGGTGTTTATCTTTCTGGCTTACTTCACTCTGTATAATGGGCTCCAGTTTCATCCGTCTCATTAGAACTGATTCATATGTATTCTTTTTAATGGCTGAGTAATATTCCATTGTGTATATGTACCATAGCTTTCTTATCCATTCGTCTGCTGATGGGCATCTAGGTTGCTTCCATGTCTTGGCTATTATAAACAGTGTAGCTCTTCTTTTTCAAGTTCTTCTCTCATTTAGGTTATTACAGAATATTGAGCAGAGTTCCCTGTGCTATACAGTAGGTCCTTGTTGATTATCTATTTTAAATATAGCAGTGCGTATACGTCAATTCCAAACTCTCAATCTACTTCACCTACTCTTCCCCACCCCCCACCCCTGGTAATCATAAGTTCAATTCTCTAAGTCTGTTTCTGTTCTGTAAATAAGTTCATTTGTGTAACTTTTTAAGATTCTGCATATAAGCAATATCATATGATATTTGTCTTTCTCTATTTGATACTTCACTTAGTATAATATCTCCCAGTCTGCCAACCTGCCCCATCAGAGCTACCATGTAAGTAACCCTTGAATTCCAGAATTTGGCAGAGGTAGAAATTCATGTTATCAAGTTCTTTCTATATTGCCTCATATATGGATGTATAGTCTACTGTATGAAGGCTTTTTTTTTTTTTCATGATTAGGAAAAGGAAATTGTAAAAAATAAAAGCTCCCAATTTGACCACTATGTGTGCGTGTGTGTGTTAAGTCGCTTCAGTTGTGTATGACTCTCTGCAACCCTACACTCCTCTGTTCATGGGATTCTCCAGACAAGAATACTGGAGTGAGTTGCCATACCCTCCTCCAGGAGATCTTTCCGACCTAGGGATCGAAGCCTCATCCCTTATGTCTCCTGCGTTGGCAGGCAGGTTCTTCACCACTAGCGCCACCTGGGAAGTCCTTTGACCATTATAGGTCAGATAAATGAAGACGGTAGTTGGTATTTTTAATAAATACTACATATGGCAGCATCTGTCACTTTTTGAACACACATACCAGGTACCTGGCATACTTTAGCTCATTTCAATCTTGCAATAAACCTTCAAGGAAGGTTTTCCCCTCATTTTATCAATGAGCCATTTCAGACTCAGATGTTAAAAAGGCTGCTAGAATCAGTCAGCTACTTAGTAGCAGAGCTGGACAAGGGATGTGGTAGCCAGGTTTTGGAGACAAGGAAATATTTGGCCTGGAGAAGAAAGAAGGTTCAACAATCAACAAACCAGTTAGTTGCAGAAAGTTGAGACAGCCTGTATCAAATATAACACATATTCACCAACCTGGGCAGTAACTATTTTATCTCCACTGGTAGCACTTGCCAAATCAAGAGAAGGCTGAGAATCTTTGACTGTACTCTCTGAAGCCATGCTCGCAGTTAGGAGAGGATCAGATGTAATATTCTCTTTGGGAACTGCAATAATAATAATATAATAACAACAACAACCAATACTTATATGACCTTATTCATAGCTTAAAAGTGCTTAAACCTTTATCTGATTCTTAGAACAATCCTATGAGAAAAGTGGTTTCATTACTCTCTTTTTATATTAGGGGAAACCAGTTCAAATAAGTTATTTAAATTCCTCAAGGCTATACACCTTATACATGAAGAGATCTGGGGCTTGAATTCAAATCCTAAGTCTCCAAATCCTATGTTCTTTTCACTGTGCCACTCTGGCTCTCCAACGGTAACAGATTTGAAAGCCTGCTGAAATGTTTAATTACAATAATGCAACAATACCAATGTAAACATTTTGGCTTTCTGTTACTAAAATACATTTTATAACTTGGTCATCAATGTGGTTAAATACAGCATAAATTGAAAAAAAAATCAGAAAGGTCAAGTTTCAACTCCCCAAACTCCCCACAAAGATCCTTATGTCTCAATTAATACTTACCATCTAGATCAGGTGTCTTAAGAGCCTCAAACTCCAATTCACTCTTCTTTTTTCTTGGTGGTGGAGCAGGTCGAGATGGAGGTGGGGGCCTAGGAGGTGGGAAGTTAGCTGGAGGGGGTGGGCGTGCTGGAACAGGCTTCTTTGTACTAGCTACTATATCAGGTTCTGGAGTAAGCTGTCTTGGCGGTTTGGCAGGTGCAACTTCTTCCACTACAGCAAAATCTTTCATAGATAAGGAGTGCGAGGATACAGATTCTAGAACATCACTTTCTTTGACTTCCACTTCTTCCTTGTTCAACACTTCTGTTACAGTTTCAGGAATATTAAGCTGTGCAGTTGAACTTATTTCAGTTAACTTTGCGGTTTCATCTACTGGCTTCTCACATGTGTCATCAGAAGGAAAACATTGTTTTGATTCTAATTCAGTTTCTTCAGATACATCCTGACTCTCTGCCTTCTGAGAATCTTCCTGCAGTGCTTGATCTATGGCTAACAGTCCAGGTATATTGCTAAGATCTCTTCCAGCTGTGACAGGACTGGCAATAGCCTGATCAGACTGTCCTTTTCCTTTGGAATCCAAAGAATCATCTTCAAGCTGTAGTACTTTCTGACTCTCCTCAATAATACTTTCAATAATCTGATGAAAGGTTAAAAAGCAGTTTAAAAAAACAGTGAAGTGATTTTCAAGAACATAATATTAACTAATCATTTATATTTTACTTACTATGTGCCAGGCAATGTTCTTAACATTTTACGTGTTTTAATCTTTATAACAATCTTATAAGATAGCACTCTTACTATAGTCAATATACAAATGAGGGAACTAAGTCACAGAGATTTATTCAAGGTTACAAAGCTAGTAAGTAATGAAACCAGTATAAATGTAGGGAGCTTGGTTCCAGAAACTGTACTCTTAATCATTATAACAAGGAATCTGTGTTAGTCTGTGTAATCACAGAAGTTCAATCAACTCTGTAAAAAAAAAAAAAAACTTTAAACCTAAATTTACATTCAGATGCTTCATGTCATAGTTTATTTACATATTTATGCCAAGTTAGTTGCAGTAATAGCCTGCTGGTTTGAGTCTAGTTAACAAAACTATGAGAATGAAAACCACCTTATACAAGAATTCAAGCTGTTTAGCTCTGAACTCAGGCCTGAACATGAAAAGCTAACAGATCCAGAGAGATTAAAGTTCTTAAACAGGCTACATCTAACCCCCCGCTCTGCAAAGAGATGTCAGGAGCATCAACAGTTCAAATACCCAGCTCATCTTGCCTTTTCCCCCTTTTATGTCTTATCTATAGTTGAAAAATACAGGCAGGCTTTCTGTTATTTCTACCAACATTTACAAGAAAACGTATTTTCTACTCAGTCTTGTCATCATTAACACATTAAATCTCCCAGCCCACTCACTTATCTTTCTACCACAGAGCCATAGATGACTTCTGCTTCCTCAATTCTTTGGCTCCAGAAAATTAACAGACCGTCTCATGAAACTATCCTGATGTGATTTACTACAAATTTGTGCCAAGTTGAACTGGATAGTATGACATTCAATAATATTCATCCCTGATTTTGCAGCATATTCTATATATGATTTTTTGTCAATCTTCACATTTTTATCCTAGATCTACCTCACTTTCACCAGAGAAATATTAACTAGACTCCACCTAATTTGTGAATTAGGTAGTTACTGAGCACTGAGTCGTTTAGCAGGAACAGAAGCCAGATTATAGTAGGTTCAAGAAGGAATAAGAGGTGAAGGGCATCCTGGGTGGTCTAGTGGTTGGGAGTCTGCCTGCCAACGCAGGGGACGCGCGGTTCAGTCCCTGGCCTGGGAGGATCCCACATGCCGTGGAGCAGGTGGGCCTGTGCAGTACACCACAACTACTGAGCTCACATGCCACAACCACTGAAGTCCACGCGGCCTAGAGGCTGTGTTCCACAACAAGAGAGCCAACTGCAATGCGCATGTAACGAAGAGTAGTTCCTGCTCTCCAGAACTAGAGAAAGCCAGTGTGCAGGGACAAAGATCCAGCACAACCAAAAACAAACAAATAAATCTTTTAAAAAAAGAGGTGAAGACACAGGGACAGCCAGTACAGTCTGTGTTCTCAAAGAGCTTGGCTACACATGGAAGAGGGTTCAAGAAAGTGCTCCAGCATTTTTATAAGCTGAGGGGAAGGTGCCAAAGGAAAGGAAGATAAGTTCTGGAGAAGAGAAAGGGTCTGCTGTGTATTAGATCCAGTACACACATTTTCTAGTCAATCTTTACACAGCTTTTGTGAGGTAACTAGATTATCTCCCTTCTATAAAAGCAGCCCCACCCATCAGCAGAAAATTGGATTAAAGATTTATTGAGCATGTCCCTGTCCATCAGAGCAAGACCTAGTTTCCCCAACAGCCAGTCCCTCCCATCAGGAAGCTTGCACAACCCTCTTATGCTCATCTATCAGAAGGCAGACCGAAGAAGCAAAAACTACAATTCCACTGCCTCCAGAACAAAAACAATCACAGAAAGCTAACCAAAATGATCACATGGATCATAGCCTTGTGTAACTCAATGAAGCTCTGGGCCATGTAGTGCAGGACACCCAAGACGGATGGGTCATGGTGAAGAGTTCTGACAAAGCGTGGTCCACTGGAAAAGGGAATGGCAAACCAGTTCAGTATCCTTGCCTCGAGAACCCCATGTAAAGTATGAAGAGGCAAAAAGATATGACACTGAAAGATAAGCCCCTTTTCATCAGGTCAGTGTCTAATAAGCTACTGGATAAGAGTAGAGAAATAGCTCCAGAAAGAATAAAGAAGCTGAGCCAAAGCAGAAATGATGCCAGTTGTAGATGTGTGTTGTGATGAAAGTTACAGATTGATGTTGTAAAGAACAATATTGCATAGGAATCTGGAATGTAGGTTCATGAATCAAGGTAAATTGGACATGGTCAAGCAGGAGATGGCAAGAGTAAACATCAACATTTTAGGATTCAGTGAACTAAAATGGATAGGAATGGGAGAATTTAACTCAGATGACCATTATATCTACTACTGTGAGCAAGAATCCCTTAGAAGAAATGGTGTGGCCCTCATAGTCAACAGAAGAGTCAGAAATGCAGTACTTAGGTGTAATCTCAAAAACAACAGAATGATCTCTGTTCGTTTCCAAGGCAAATCATTCAACATGACAGTAATCCAAGTCTATGCCCCAACCACTAATGCTGAAGAAGCTGATGATGAACTATTCTATGATGACCTATAAGACCTTCTAGAACTAATACCAAAAAAGAGATGTCCTTATCATCACAGGGGATAGGAATGCAAAAGTCAACAGATACTTGGAGTAATAGGCAAGTTTGGCCTTGGAGTACAAAATGAAGCAGGGTAAAGGTTAACAGAGTTTGTCAAGAGAACACATTGGTCATAACAAACACCCTTTTCCAACAACACAAGAGATGACTCTATACAAGGATATCACCAGATGGTCAATACTGAAATCAGATTGATTATAATCTTTGCAGTCAAAGATGGAGAAGCTCTGTAAGCAAAAATAAGACCTGGAGCTGACTGTGGCTCAGATCATGAGGTGCTTATTGCAAAATTCAGGGTTAAATTGAAGAAAGTAGAGAAAACCACTAAACCATTCAGGTATGACCTAAATCACATCCCTTATGATTATACAGTGGAAGTGACAAATAGATTCAAGGGATTAGATTTGGTAGACAGAGTGCCTGAAGAACTATGGATGGAGGTTAGTAACACTGTATAGGAAATGGTGACCAAAACCATCCCAAAGAAAAAGAAATGCAAGAAAATAAAACGGTTGTCTGAGGAGGTCTTACAAATAGCTGAGAAAAGAAGGGAAGCAAAAGGCAAAGGAGAAAGGGAGAGATATACCCAACTGAATGCAGAGTTCTAGAGAACAGCAAGGAGAGATAACAAAACCTTCTTAAGTGAACAATGCAAAGAAACAGAGGAAAACAACAGAATGGGAAAGACTAGAGTTCTCATCATGAAAACTGGAGATACCAAGGGAACATTTCATGTAAAGATTGGCACAATAAAGGACAGAAACAGCAAGGATCTAACAGAACAAGAGACTGAGACGAGGTGGCAATAATACACGGAAGAGCTGTACAAAAAAGGTCTTATTAACCCATATAACTACAATGGTGTAGTCACTCACCTAGAGCCAGACATCCTGGAGTGTGAAGCCAAGTGGGGCTTAGGAAGCATCACTACAAACAAAGTTAGTGACTGTGATGGAATTCCAGCTGAGCTATTTCAAATCCTAAAAGATGATACTGTTAAAGTGCGGCACTCAACATGTCAGCAAATTTGGAAAACTCATCAATGGCCACAGGACTGGAAAAGGCGTTTTCATTCTAATCCCAAAGAAAGGCAATGCCAAAGAATGTTCAAACTACTGCACAATTGCACTCATTCCACATGTTAGCAAGGTAATGTTCAAAATCCTTAAACAGTATGTGAACCAAGAAATCTCAGATGTATGAGATGGATTTAGAAAAGGCAGAGGAACCAGAGATCCAACTGCCAACATCCATTGGATCATAGAAAAAGCAAGGGAATTCCACCCAGAAAAACATCTACCTCTGCTTCATTGACTGCACTAAAGCCTTTGACTGTGTGGATCACAACAAACAGTGGAGAATTCTTCAAGAGATGGGAATATCAGACCACCTTACCTACATCCTGAGAAACCTATAGGCAGGGCAAGGAGCAACAGTTAGAACCGGACATGGAACAACAGATTGATTCAAAATTGGGAAAGGAGTATGTCAAGTCTGTATATTGTCAACCTGCTTATTTAACTTACATGCAGAGTACATCATGCGAAATGCCAGGTTGGATGAATCACAAGTTGCAATCAAGACTGCCAGGACAAATATCAACAACCTCAGATATGCAGATGATACTACTCTAATGGCAGAAAGTGAAGTGGAACTAAAGAGCCTCTTGATGAGGGTGAAAGAGAGTGAAAAAGCTGGCTTAAAACACAACATTCAAAAACTAAGATTATGGCATCTGGTCCCATCACTTTTGGCAAATAGATGGGGGAAAAGTGGAAACAGTGGCAGATTTTATTTTCTTAGGCTCCAAAATCACTGCGGATGGTTACTGCAGCCATGAAATTAAAAGACACTTGCTCCTTGGAAGAAAAGCTATGACAGACCTAGACAGAGACTTCATTTTGCTGACAAAGTTCTGCAGAGTCAAAGCTATGGTTTTCCAGTAGTCATGTATGGATGTGAGAATTGGACCATTTATGGCTGACTGTGGAAGAATTGATGCTTTCAAACTGTGGTGTTGGAGATGACTCCGGAGAGTCCCTTAGACTGTAAGGAGATCAAACCAGTCAATCCCAAAGGAAATCAACCCTGGGTACTCATTGGAGGACTGATGCTGAAGCTGAAGCTCTAATACCTCGAGCCAACTCACTGGAAAAGACCCTGATGCTGAGAAAGACTGAGGGCGGAAGGAGAAGCGGGCAACAGATGAGATGGTTGAATGGCATCACTGACTCAATGGACATGAGTATGAGCAAATTACAGGACACAGTGAAGGACAGCAAAGCCTGGCGTGCTGCAGCTCATGGGGTCACAAAGAGATGGATATGACTTAGCAACTGAACAACAACCATACAAAAGCAGGAATCTGAGACAGAGGCATTAAGAATTTCACCCAAGGTCCCACAGCTAGTAAAATACAAAGTCAAAACTGAAATCCAGGTTTTTCTCCAAAAGTCCAGGGTTCTTTATACCATTCTACTTTGGACAGGAAAAAAAAGAATACTAAATTCTCAGGAATTACATGAAAAAGAGGTAAAAGATGAAAATTTGCAGAGAGGGAATTTCGAGATGATGGAAAGGAGTGAATTTAGGCTTCTTAGCCTCTGATGGGCTTCCCTGGTGGCTCAGCAGTAAATAATCCACCTGCAATGCAGGAGCTGCCAGTTCTATCCCTGGGTCGGGAAGATCCCCTGGAGCAGGGCATGGCAACCCACACCAGTATTCTTGCCTGGAGGATCCCCATGGACAGAGGTGCCTGGTGGGCTACAGTCCATAGGGTCGCAAAGAATCAGACATGACTGAAACAACTTAGCAGGCCACAGCACAGCCTCTGACACCTACATGCAGTGGGAAGCAAGGTTATCTGCTGAAAATGAGCAGACCCAAGTGGGCACCATGAGATGAGGTGAATGTAAAGGTTTCAAATGATAACTATGCAAAGTGAAAAGGCCTACGCCATCAGAGAGGTTAAAAAAAGGTTGAAAGTCTTAAGCCTTCCCTCATCCCTTACCTGAAGACAATCTCTTCCTTTTCTGAACTCCTATCAGTCTTACTGTTCATTATAATATGAACTAGAATATAATAAATGCAGAGTAGTACATGAGCTAACTCTGTATAAATATTTTCTCTACACCTGGAAAGCAAGGCCCATGTTTTCTACCTCTTGATATGCTCCCATAACACCTATTTATAGTACCTAGCTCTGCTTTTCCCCCCTGGGTTTCAGGAGGCAGCAAACAGGGAAAGAACAAGAGAACAGTGAGAATCAAAACTATGTTTCCTATCACCTCTCTGCTTCAAAAAACTCATTCCTTTCACAGCGACTGTAAAATAAAAACCAGATGTTTTAGCATGACATAAGAGGTATTCCAGTAATCTGGCCCTAAATTTGGTTTCTAGACTCATCATCAAACATTCCGCACATTCCGAATCTCCACGCCTTTGTTTATGCCTCTTCTCTTCCACCTCTGCCTGCCCAAATCTTATCCATCCATCAAGAACACCAGTTCAGATGCTACTTCCTCCTTCCCCATTCCTATCCTCAAGCAGAAAGTAAAGTCTCCCTTGCTTTTTTGTAATAGCTTAAGAGTTTATTTGAATACTTACTACATTCAGTTTTGTGTTGATCTAATTTATTCTACTAAAATGTAAGTTACTGAGAACAGGGATTGTGTCCTGATCCAGCACGTAACTCCATACCCTGTATCATTAATGTTGGATACTTAATTTACCTGAATGGCCTAGAACTTAAAAACTAATACCTAGAGTCTTAAGACTCACTCTATAGCCCTATGTGCGTGCATCGTCAATCAGTCGTGTCTCTTTGCAGCCCCATGGACTGTAGCCTGCCAGGTTCCTCTGTTCATGGAATTCTCCAGGCAAGAATTATCGGAGCAGGTTGCTATTTCTTCCTCCAGGGGATCTTCCCAACTCAGGAATCAAACCCACTCCTGCATTGGCAGGCAGATTCTTTACCACTGAGCCAACTGGGAAGCCCTATTGCCCCATAGTGTTTACTATTTTTTCAGCTTCTAAATGCTCCTTAAAATGCCACTTTTGAAGGTGGTGGTAGTGGTTTAGTTGCTAAGCTGTGTCTGACTCTTGTGACCCCATGGACTGTAGCTTTTGAGGGTGGGGGGCTACTAACTATACTTAGTTATAGTCACTCAGTCGTGTTGTGTCTGACTCTCTGCAATCTCATGGACTGTAGCCCACCAGACTCCTCTGACCATGGGGATTCTCCAGGCAAGAATACTGGAGTGGGTTGCCCTGCCCTGCTCCAGGAGATCTTCCTGATCCAGGGATCAAACCCAGGTCTCCTACACTGCAGGCAGATTCTTTACTGCTGAGCCACCAGGGAAGCCCAAAGGAAAACGTAGGCTCAATATTAAAATTTTTAGTCCATTAATTTTCTAAATTCCATAAGGGTATGACAATGAATCTTCAGGGGTGGTGATTTTGCCCAGTACCATTCCCCTAGACATTTGGTGATGTCTGGAGACATTTTTGGTTGTCAAGATGGGTAGGGGTGGGTGGGGGTTGGGATCTGACATCCAATGAGTCAAAGCCAGGAATGCTGCTAAACATTCACAGAACAGTCTCCCTTTCCCTCCACAACAAACAATTATTCATCCCAAAGTGTTGCTGTTGAGAAACTCTGGGGTAGATGTGTCATCTCACTGGTCTCTGGCAATCTACCGACTAGAACAGTGCCTGCAGCACAGAAAACACCCAAAACTTATATAAATGAATGAACACACACCATTCTTTCTCTTTGGTTTTTATTCCAATACTGTTAACAACCCATTGTCAACATTTTTATCTTATACTCAGTCTCTTTTAGTAAATCAAACTCTGAAGGTTCATATCATCAATTCCTTAAAAAATATCAAATGTACTACAAGAGTAATGACTTCTTGTAACCTCTAACTCCTCAAGACATCAGAATTTGCTGCACTAAGCTTTTCAATACCTTTACCTCTTGGTACTAACCTTAAGAGTAGCTATAGCTTACTTTAACAAAAATACAAGTATGAAAAATAAAAATATATTATAAAACATTTTTCAAAATACTGATTCAAAGATAAATTACCAATTAGTTGGATTACAAAATTACTTCTAAAAAGTCTTATGTGCTTTCAATCAAATGCAACAGATTCAAGGAACATTTACTGAACATTCAGCATGTACAAGGTACTACACTAAAATAATATTAAAAAATTTCCACTTTAAATATATCATATAAATATGACATCTGCTAAATTAATATTGACATTTTATCTTACCAACCTTTTTAGATACATCTTGTTTCAGTTCTTGTACAGTGGACTCATTTCCAACTTTGTATGCAGAGTTCTCTGTTTCCTATTTTCAAAAGAAAAGAACAAACCAAATGATGACATCTTCTTTTAAAACTCTGTTTAAAATGGCTACAAATTAGAAATTATAGCATTAATAAATCAAAGGCCCATAAAGGGCTTAGACGTTTGGGTACTGATAGATTCCCAGAGATTTTATGCCAATTGGGACAATTTAATTTTCATAAGAAGGTTACCAATCAGCAATTTTCTATTTTTCTACTGTAATAGGATATTTTCTTTTAAAGTGTACCTAACTTTTTAACAATAAAAAACTGTACAGGAATATAAGAACTACTAAGTACTTTTGTAGCTCAAAAAGGTTACGAATTTAAGCAAAGGGTTGAATCAGAATTGCTATTTTTCCCAAAGTGTTGCTCCATAAATATGGAAAATGTGGAAAACCATATTCAGAGAGTTGTTTTCTTGGAAACTCTATATGCTTTAGATAAAAGGAATCAAAATTTAACTGGTATTAAATGAAGTTCCCCAAATAGTAACAGATGAAGAAAATTAAACCCACCAAAAATACATATATATCTACGTATACATTCATATACACATACGTACATATATATATATATTTGAGAGGTTAAAGAAGGTAGAAATGGATGCTGCATTTCTGCTGGAAAAAAATTTGGGTAAAATAAGACAATCATACATTTGCAAATCATAACACAGTATTCTTTTCCATCTTAAATTTTCTTTACATTTATAAAAGTACAGGAATTTGAATGCTACTACTGACACTGAGAAAAAAATTTTCCTAATTCTTGGTGTCCATCACAGAGTTTGTCAGGAAGTTACTATATAACCATTTTTAACTGACCTAAGATATATAAGGATGTATGTACATATTAAGGTAGCAATTACACAAGTATCAGGATAGGCTCCAATAATCTCTCTACTCCAGAGATTATTATACTGCTAAAGATTTAATATGCTAGATGTATTTCTGTAGGACTGTGGGATTTCCAATATCTTCAAGCTGAAAAGTTGTTTCATTGAATTCCTCTCAGCATTTGGGAAATACTACCAATCTTATATAGATTATTCTAGAGAAAAGTTGTTTCAGGGGATTTGAAGTATTAGATAAAATCTAATCTCTACCATAGTCCATGAGCACCTAATATGATTTGGCTCCTGCATGCATCTTTCACATTCAACATTCAGAAAACTAAGATCATGGCATCCAGCCCCATCACTTCATGTCAAATAGATGGGGAAACAATGGAAACAGTGACAGACTTTATTTTAGGGGGCTCCAAAATCACTGCAGATGGTGACTGCAGCCATGAAATTAAAAGACGCTTGATCCTTGGAAAAAAAGTTATGACCAACCTAGACAGCATATTAAAAAGCAGAGACATTACTTTGCCAACAAAGGTCCGTCTAGTCAAAGCTTTGGTTTTTCCAGTAGTCATGTATGGATGGCTTCCCTGGTGGCTCTGCTGGTAAAGAATCCGTCTGCAATGTGGGAGACTTGGGTTCAATCCCTGCGTTAGGAAAGATCCCCTGGAGAAAGGAACAGCTGCCCACCCCAGTATTCTGGCCTGGAGAATTTCATGGACTATTCCATGGGATCGCAAAGAGTCAGACACGACTGAGTGACTTTCACTTTCACTTTCCTTTCACTTTCATGTATGGATGTGAGAGTTGGACTATAAAGAAAGCTGAGCACCGAAGAATTGATGCTTTTGAACTGTGGTGTTGGAGAAGACTCTTGAGAGTCCCTTGGACTGCAAGGCGATCCAATCAGTCCATCCTAAAGGAGATCAGTCCTGAATATTCATTGGAAGGACTGATGCTGAAGCTGAAACTCCAATACTTTGGCCACCTGATGTGAAGAACTGACTCATCTGAAAAGACCCTGATGCTGGGAAAGATTGAAGGAGGGAGGAGAAGGGGATGACAGGGGATGAGATGGTTGGATGGCATCACTGACTCAATGGACATGAGTTTGAGCAGGCTCCAGGAGTTGGTGATGGACAGGGAAGCCTGGCATGCTGCAGTCCATGGGGTTGCAAAGAGTCGGACACGACTGAGCAACTGAATTGAACTGAACTGCATCTTTCACATCTATATTGATCACCTCCCTTTCCCATCATAACCCCAGAATTATACTTTGGCCAACTGGATGGTTCCTTAACATCCTTAGTGTCATAGCTCAAGCATTATTATATTATGAAAGTCTTCCCTGATCACTTTAAAATAGCCATGTTGACAAGATGAGAGCAAATTCTTGAAAGCTGATGATCGTTAAGAACAATTCATGTATATTAGAGAAAAACCTTCAACTGTCCTACAAATTAACTGCATGCATGTGTTCCAAGTCCCTTCAGTTGTGTCTCACTCTTTGTGACCCCCCTGGACTGTAATCAGTCAGGCTCCTCTGTCCATGGGATTCCCCAGGCAAGAATACTGGAGTAGGTTGCCATGTCCTCCTCCAATTACCTTCTAATAACTGTTCATTATTAGTAGGGAAGTCAGAAGCACTGTACTACCTTAATTCCATAGATATTTTCCCTAAGTTAACCTAAGAAAAATACATACCAATAATTCTTGTACCTCAATTTAATTTGATTTAATTAAGTACTTACAAAGATCACAGACCAAAACTGCCAAGCAGTGATTAGGCTTCTATTTTATTTGGCTTTAAAAAACTCTCTTAGACTTTGAACTTTGAAAGATAATCAACTCCTATAAGGTAAACTGCTGCTAAGTCCTAGTTTTAAGGAGTGATAGTGTACCTACCAGATGATCTAATCTCTAAAGAGGTTAACTAGATTTCTTAGTAAAATCTGATTTGGTATATAGTCATCTATGATTCTCTCCTTGGTAAGGTCTAAGGTCCAGGCCCTTCCCCCAGCACTTCAATCAGGCTGAGGACAAAGCAATGGAAGCCAAGCATGTGCCTGCAGACAACCAACATCAACTTAGCTAGACTTGAGACAGTCCTCAGTTATTACCTTCTTCTGGAGATGGGCTGCCCCATTACAAAAGCACAGTACCAACTAAATCCCGGTTCCCACCATCAGGCCATTTCTCTTAATTCCTATCTATCAGAACCTAAGAAACATGCTTTCTTTTTTTTTTTTGAAACATGCTTTCTTAAAAGGTATGGTTTTTCTATCCAATTTCCATTCAATTTCCAGCAATTCACACCACTGTTTCCCTCCATCTATATTGGATATTAAAGAGTTATTTGTACCCTCCTCATAGTACTGAGTTGTAAGATTTGAGCTTTTTAATTTTAAAAAGCACACCACCAAAGGACCTAGTTTCACAAATCATTTGTACAAAGGTGATCTATACTCAAAGAAATCTTCATTATTATCTACTAAAGAACATTAAGCTAAAAATGTTAGTTACTAAAAAATTCAGGTCACTTCTGTTTTAGTAGTGAGGAAGGGGAAGTTATTAACTGTGACTAAAGTGAAATTTTAAAAAAATGCTTGAGAGATGAGATTGCTGTTCTTTTTTCAGAGGAGAGGAAAAAAAAAACAAAAAACCCAGGAAACTCAAATAGCTGTCATATGCATCCATACATTCCTATCAACCCCATCTCTCCATCAGAGTCTTTTGCTTTAAAATTTTAAAGTCCAGATTTAAAAAAATTTTGTAAATTTATTTTTAATTGGAGGATAATTGCTTTACAATGTTGTGCTGGTCTCTGCCATACATCAACATAATGAATCAGCCATAGTTATACATATGTCCCCTCCCTCTTGAACCTTCCTCCCACTGCAGACCCCATCTCATCCCTCTAGGTTGGCACACAGCACCAGTTTGAGCTCCCTGAGTCATATAGCAAATTCTCACTGGCTATCTTTTACATGTGGTAGTATATATGTTTCTATGCTACTCTCTCCATTTGTACAACCCTCTCCTTCATCCTCTGTGTCCACAAGTCTGTTCTCTATGTCTGCGTCTCCACCGCTGCCCTGCAAATAGGCTCATTAGTAACATCTTTCTAGATTCCACATATATGCATTAATGTACGATATTTGTTTTTCTCTTTTTGAATTACTTCACTCTGTATAAATAGGCTCTAGGTTCATCCAACTCCTTAGAACTGACTCAAATGTGTTCCTTTTTATGGTTGAGGAATATTCCATAATATATATGTGCCACAGCTTATCCATTCATATGTCGATGGATATCTAGGTTGCTTCCATGTCCTAGCCATTGTAAATAGAGATGTAGTGAACACTGGGATACATGTGTCTTTTTCAATTATGATTTCCTCAGGGTATATGCCCAGTAGTGGGATTGTTGGGTCACATGGTAGTTTTATTCCTAGTTTTCAAAGGAATCTCCATACTGTTTTTCATAGTGTAAAGGCCAGATTTCTTAACCTGACATTCAAGACTCATGGAAATATGGCCCCAATTTATTTTTCCAACATTCCACCACTGAAATGTTTACATTGGTCACACCAGTCTTTCAACACTCCCATCAAATTCTCTCCTTTGCATACTATTTAGTTCATACTATTACCTAACATATAATGCTTTCCCATTTTTTCTCTATCTACCTATGTAAATATCTCCCAATTTTCAAAGCCTAACACAAGTTCTATCTCCTCCCAAAAACTTTTCTCTGCTATTCCAGGTAACACTGCCCTCACCATTGTTCTATCTTCCCATTCCTCCTCCAAACTCCTTGTAGTACTTAAGATCCATTCTAGTCTACAAATATCAATACCTCATTTATTATCCCTTCTTATATATAGCTCTCTTCTGTGAGCTTGTAAAGTCATCAAAAGCTGGGACTATATCAAACTTTTCTTTAGATTGCTTAAGATATCAACAGATATGCTGTTATACATAATAAGCACTCAATAACCCACGTACATCCATATCATAGAATATTACACAACAACAAAAAGGAATGAACCATTGATACAGGCAACAACTTGGATGGATCAATTGAGCCAATCTCAAAAGGTTATATACTACATGATTCAATTTTTAGGACATTCTCAAATGACAAAATTATAGAGATGGAAAACAGATTAGTGGCTGTCTAGGATTAGGGATATTGTGGGGGAGGTGGTGGGTATGACTTTATAAAGGAAGATCTCTGTGGTGATAAAATCTCATCTTGATTGTGGTGGTGGTTACACAAATATACACAAGTAATAAACTGACACAGAATTATACACTTACACTGTACTGATGTCAAATTCTTGGTTTTGATATACTATAATTAAGACATAACCACTGGGAAAAATAGGTGAAGGATAAACAGGACTTATCTGTACTATCTTTGCAGCTTTCTGTGACTCTATAATTATTTCAATATAAAAAGTAAAAAAAAATACAAATATCTAACTTCATCTTTATTTACTAAATATGTACATTTTCTACCTAATTTTATTCAAGCTAAGGACAATCTATAATTACTGAGATAAAATAGATTCCCCAAACCTATTTGTGATGACCTAAAAACATCTTACAATCTAAGTGGCTTTTAAAATCTACAAGCATAACCAGCAACAGTCTGTGGATGGGGGACTGGGAAATGGAGGGTGAGGAATGGGAGGGAAGCTACAATTTCAACCATCTTATTTCCACACTGAGTGAACTTTAACCATGTCCATGCATTATTTTTTAAATGGTTTTATTAAATAGTTCATATAAAGGATTTTTATAAAATATAAGGATGAAAGAATTATGATATAACCTTTCTTAAGTACTCAGTTTAATAAAAAGAAGTCTTATTATTAGCTTTCAAGTCTCCTGTATATTCTTCTCCATTTCCATTACATTCTTTACCCCCTCAGAGATGACTGATATCCTAAACTTTGTGCTTATCATTCCTTGCTGTTCTTTAGTTTTACTCTGCTTATATCTCTAAACAATATATTCTTTAATTTTGCATGTTTTGAGACTTAATATAAATGGAATCTTACTGCACATATTTTTCTGTGACTTGTTTCCCCCCAACTCGACACCATGGTACTAAAATTCATCCATGTTATTGCATATAACTAATTCATTCATAACCACTGTACAGAATATTCCATATGAATATCCCATAATTTATCAAAGATTATCAGTATCTAATATATATAAATAGAAGGTAGAGACAGTGGAACTGAAAAAAATATATGGCATGTTTGAAATTATACATACATATGTACAGACATACACACAAACACCACCATATACAAACATACACATACAGTATATATTCTATTTGATGTAAATAGTTCTGTTTGGTGATATTCCTGTATTTAAAATGGTTCTCATTGGCGTAATTTCTCAGTATCAAATTTCTTTGCTTGAATATAAGGCTAGGATTGATTTTTATATGTAGTTATGATACCCATACATGTGCCCATAATAAATATACAAGTGTTTTAGTTACTTTATAAAATATACACATACACAAATACAAGTGTTCCTTTATTCTAAAAATTATAAACCAAATAAAAATTAGTAGAAATCTACAAAAGACTTATAGTCCCTTCCTTACAGTACAGTATTTAACTAGGTTACTTCTAGAATACTTAATCACACCTCAAATAAGATACAATGATAATATTACTTAGCAAAAAATAAGTAATAGAAAGCAAAAGCAGAAAATGAAGAATTACATAAAAAAGAGAAAAATGAATGAAAAGTGTATGTGATTTTTAGAAATACACTTATGACTTTCACAAAGCACAACTTACCTTTAATGCTGAAATCCCAACTTTTCCTGGATACCTGTTCAGAAATAAAAGCAAGAAGGTGTTGAATAGTGGCTATGAGAAGGGAAATCCTTCTATACACTCATTAAAGGCAAGTCCATATTTTTAAAAACATTTATATATTTTGTCATTTAAAAAGCTTCTGAAAAAAAAATAAAAAACTCTTCTGTACATACAGAAGATGCAGAGAACATAAAAAAGTAAAGAAAATTAAAGTGACCCATAGTCTTACCACCAAGAGATCTGAGTTTGTATCTTTTGTTTTCCTACATATATAACACTATAATTAGCATTAATGTGAATATAATTTTGTACTCTTCCACAAATTTCTTTAGAAGTGGAAATGCAGCTTAAAAGTATACATGCTTTTCAGCGTTTGGAGAAACTCTCAAATTGCTCTCTAGAACAGTTGTGCCAATTTACACTCCCATTGCTCTACATCTCTGTTTCTTAATAACCTTGCCAAAAATGAGTGTTATTTTTAAATGTTTAGAAAATTCGATAGGCAAAAGTATATTTCACTGCTGTCTTAATTTGTGCTTCCTTGATTTATAGTGACGTGAAGTGAAGTGAAAGTCACTCAAATAAAAACCTGACACATTATTTTGGAAAAAAAAAAAAAAAAAAAAGAAAGTCGCTCAGTTATGTCCTATTCTTTGCGACCCTACAGACTATACAGCCCATGGAATTCTCCAGGCCAGAATACTGGAGTGGGTAGCCCTTCCCTTCTCCAGGGGATCTTCCCAACCCAGGGATCAAACCCAGGTTCGCATTGCAGGCGGATTCTTTACCAGCTGAGCCACAAAGGGAAGCCCAATGGATGAAAAGCTTCATATGCATTAGACATTTACGTTGCTTTTAAAGAGAGAGAAACCATTTTTGTTCATAGCTCTTTTTTGCTTTGTTTTTTACTACAACAAAACTCAATTCTTAAATACAGGCTACTTTAGATATGATAATTTTTAAAAGTAACTTTTCACTAATTATTTTCACCCCCCATGTTTTTCTTCAAATAGGAACAACTTGATACCTGCTTCAAAACATAAAAGAGTGACATACCCTTACAGCTGCTTATTATATTTCAGGGTTACACACTAGGAAGCTTTTAAATCATAAATATTAATAAGCCATTTCTAAATTTTTAAAATGCAGTGATCACAGATGATACAATTTTGTGTAGAAAGGTGCCTTCAAGATCTATCTAGCCATAGAGCCTCTTTTTACAGGTAAAGAAACTGAGGCGCTGAAAGACTAAATGGCTTTCCCCAAAGTCACATATTTAGTTAGGGGCAGAATCAAGAGAAGCATCAAGTCCTACTACCAAGCTTCTCAATGTGCCAAATTGAGTAATCTTTGACCTCTAATTAAAAAAAAGTGTGATTAAAAAGCTACTTTTGCCACTCAATAGAAAATCAACCCCTTTATTCAACGAACATTTATGAAACACTTACTATATATCAGAGACTAAGGAAAGGAAGATAATTAAGACACAATCCTAGTTTAGGGGTTTTTTAGAGCTTGTTTAAAAAAAAAAGGTGGCTGTATAAAATAGTACCTGCCCATTGCAGAGCCTGGACAATATAATTTAATCTTAATAAAGGATAATTTCCAGGAACGAAAAAATTTCATCCCCAATTACTTGTTTTCCCTGGCAAACATATACTGCTCTGTAACAAAATCCTCTTTATCCAGAGGTGATTAGGACCAAGGCTATTCCAATTTTTAAATAAGGAATCAAGATTCTACACAAAGAATGTGTAAAATAATACAAGTGCAATCAAATCAATAACAAAAGGTTAAAAAGCAAAAACAAAAAACCTTGAAGAGGCTCAAATTCCCATGTAGCACATATTCTGAATTCCAACCAAGAAGAAAATCACCTGCCACAGAGGTATAGAGACAAGAGGAAGTAAGATTTTTTTCAAAAAACTCAAGCCCCATATGAGGTAGAGAAGGAAAGAAAAAGAAAATCTGCCTTCCTCATGACTTCCACTTTGAGAAATCTGATCAGGTTTTTTAGCTGTCAAAAAAAGAAAAAAAAAACAGAATAGGGCACATTTTTCTCTCTTGTATGTAACTGGTTTCATAAAGAGCTCTAAGTTATAGATCAGTTGTTGACATACAAGGAAACAGTTCTGACTGGTTATGGTGGAGCTTTACATATAACTATGTACAAACCATAAAAAATAATTTATTACTTCCTTTTGAGAGCCAAGGGAATGCAGTGAAAAGAACATGTACAGATAGATGTTGCTTGAATATTGTTTCTGCCGTTTACCTTCTGTGTGATCTTGATCAATTCATTTAATTTCTCCAAGCCTCAATCTCCTCCTTTGGAAAATGGTAAAACCATTTACACTTCATAGGATTAAGTGAGACAGCACATGGGGCACACACAATAAGCTGTAGTTTCCTCAGCAGCTTTGAATTGCTCCATTGAAACTCACAAATAATGAGTGTCACCAAGTTTCTCCAAGGGACTTTGGCAGTCTGTCAGTAGTGAGCAGCCTGAGACCAATTTCTGGATACAGAAAAGATACCCTACAGCCCATAAAACTCCAGCCTATTTAACAACAGGGAACATGAAAAACACCAGATTATACTGAGCTGGGGATTAAAATGGGATCCTGCTTGCATTTTGTGATGTCATTAAACAAAAAACTAATAAGAAAAGCCACTCATATTTGAAACATAATGTAAATATTAAAAGGTTGTTAAGGTTTTGGTAGGTAGTAAAATACTTTGTAGCTTCTTCCAGTCTGATTAAGCCTGAATTTGTCTTTAAGACCAGAATTTTTTGTGATAAATTTTTTCATCCATTTATAGAACATTCAATTCAGTTAAGTCACTCAGTCATGTCCAACTCTGCAACCCCATGAATCACAGCACGCCAGGCCTCCCTGTCCATCACCAACTCCTGGAGTTTACTCCAACTCATGTCCATCGAGTCGGTGATGCCATCCAGCCATCTCATCCTCTGTCGCCCCCTTCTCCTCCTGCCTCCAGTCCCTCCCAGCATCAGGGTCTTTTCCAATAAAACATTAGCACCTAGTAAAAACTGAAAGCATATTTATAATTTGCAAAGTTAGCTAAAATGATTTGTATCATGTGCCAAAATGTGAAAACAACAATTCATTTCACTATAAGAAACAGTAAATCATTATTTAGTATTCCCACATGAAAAATTCTTAATAGGGGCCTTGTAATAACAATTACACAATGGCCATCAGTTACTAAGCATGTGCCAAAAACTGTGCTAAGACTTGATTGCTTTAGCTTCTTTAGTCCTCACAACTTTCCAATGAGGTATAAGTTATACATCTTCCCTATTTTATACAACAAAAAAACCCTGAAGCTTGGGTCAGATGGGGTAACTGCACTGCTAGTAAATAACTGGGCCAGAATTTGACCCTAGGCAGTCTGACTCTAGTGTCCACTCTCTCAACTACATTGCAATGTTGCCTTTTTTCTGTGTAAGGCCTTAAAAGATGACAGTTATGAGAATATTCTAAGCAGTGCTGTGAATGAACACCAAAGTAAAGGTAATTAGCATTGCTTCTTGGGTTGGACTAAACTAATTAAGTCAAAGGCTTGAAACCTGATCTGCCTTTAACAACTACAATTAACATCTAATTGATTTGGCACTGCTAGGAAATAAAATAATGAAATGTTCCATATAGAAAACTGCCAGAGAAATGAAGCTTCTCTTTTCAGTGCCAAACTTCTGAAAGTGTTTTAATTATTTTTGAATTTCAAATTTCAAAAGCAGCCTGTAAATAAGTACATTATAGGCTAAGCCTTGCCATTTCAGTAATCTTGCTCTAGAAAATACCTTCTTAAAGGATATACATTTTCCCCTTTGCTATTGACTCAGAATAATTATGCTCAAATACTACACTATATGGTAATACAGTAATGCCCTTCAGGGACTGTAAGGCACAGAGGTTTTATGTGCCTTCACACTACAGGACCCTAGGCTACCATGCTTGGAATGTCTGGGTTTTATAGCTTTACATGGAAGTGTATAGCTTCAATGGAAGTGGTCACTTTATACAGTTGGCCATGTGCCTGCCTTTAAAAGCTCTTCTCCCCCTCTCCTTCTGTCTTTTGCTTTTAGTCTGGGAAACCGGGTTTTTAAAAATGTAATTGTAGTGGTAAAGAAAGAATCCAGATATTATGAGGATCTCCCCAGACAACCATTCAACTCCTCTTTGTAACTCAGTCTATACATTCAAAGTAGAGATAATATTATTATACTATTTCAGAGTGATTATGTGCCTAAAGGCAATTTATTCATGTTTGAGTTTGGGGACAAGAGAAATAAGGGACTAGATCAAGAAAATTTAGTTCTACTCTTGGCTTTCCCAACCAACTAACTGCAAGACCTTTAAGCAAGGGTTTTTAGAATTCCGTAATTTTAGGAAAGTTTATTTTGAGACCCTTCATTAATTTGGGAGTGAAGATGTAATTTTTATACCATGATTAATGATCTAAATTTTATACCCTCTGATTTCCCTTAAATTTGAGATACATCATAGAAAACATGGACATAATCCAGCACACACACACAGACATCCAGAAATGTCTGGTAAATATTGATACATCTAGTTAACTAAAAAAATACTCCTTCAAAATTTTCTGTAGATACTAAATATTAGATTCCTCCTTATTTAAATGTTAAGGTTAGTAATTCTTCCCATAAAAAGCCCCAATTTTCCCATAAAAAAGTAAATAAAATAATTTTTATTACACCCCATACATATGAGAAATCTTTAAGAAAACCAAAGTAACAGGTAGATATATTTACGTATTGGTAGTTTACCACACATTTAAACAAAACTTTTATAAACCAAAATGAGAACTTCAAAAGTTCAATTTTCATTTCAAAAGTTTTTACTATAGGTTATTTTTAAATCAAATATTTTTGACACATTTAAATATATGATTAACAAAGCTTCATTAAAATAAGAAATGTGCTTCTTACAATGCGGAACAAAAATATGACTTTAACGGGCGAAACTACCTTCATCACCTAATAGTATAAAAAGAATCTTCCAACATATTCTAATTACAAATGCAGTAAATCTTTGATTTTGCAGCACAGTTTCTGAAATTAAAGACAATGTCTATCAATGGTACTATTAAACATGAAAACAAACAATTTCTGAAACAACTCCAAAATAGAGTCTAAGTTAAAAAAATATTGGTATTCTACTAAACAAAAAAACAATAACAAAAAACCCACATGGCTTACAGAGCAAATACTAATTTTTAGTGTAGCTTGCACTCAGGTTTTGAATATAAAAAGAATTTTAAGGTTAGCATTTCAGCAACTTATAATACAGATAGAATATTTTAATTCGTTATATCCTGTTTTCTGTAAAAAGTTAATTTCATGCATTCACTACATTGAGTTTATACTAACGAACCTCATGTTTGAATATAAATCAATGTGTGACAGATGCTTTCTCCCATTCCTATCCATTTAGCATTTTAATTCTAGAGTTTTCCTTTTGCAGCTAGGGTATTTGTGTTCAGTACCAAACAGTAAGGATGTAACAGAAGCAGAAGAGATTAAGAAGTAGAAGAATACACAGAAGAACTATACAGAAAAGGTCTTAATGACTGGGATAACTACGATGGTGTGGTTACTCACCTAGAGACAGAGATCTGGAGTGTGAAGTCAAGTGGCCCTTATGAAGCATTACTATGAACAAAGCTAGTGAAGGTGACAGAATTCCAGCTGAATTATTTAAAATCCTAAAAGATGACACTGTTGAAGTGCTGAACTCAATATGTCAGCAAATTTGGAAAATAGCAGTGGGCACAGAACTGGAAAAGGTCAGTTTTTCATCCAATCCCAAAGAAGGGAAATGCCAAAGAATGTTCAAACTACCCTACAATTGCATTCATTTCACATGCTAGTAAGGTTATGCTCAAAATCCTTCAAGCTAGGCTTCCGTGGTACATGAACTGAGAACTTCCAGATGTACAAGCTGGATTTAGAAAAGGGAGAGAAACCAGAGATCAAACTGCCAACACAATTGGATCATAGAGTAAGTAAGGGAATTCCAGAAAAACATCTACTTCTGCTTCATTGACTACTCAAGTTTTTCTTAGAGAGATAGGAATAGCAGACCACCTTATCTGTCTCCAGAGAAATCTGTATGCAGGTCAAGAATCAACAGTAGAACTGGACATGGAACAACATATTGGGTCCAAATCAGGAAAGGAGTAAGTATGTCAAGGCTGTTTATTGTCACTCTGCTTATTTAACTTGTATGCAGAGAACATCATGCAAAATGCTGGGCTGGATGAAGCTCAAGCTGGAATCAAGATTTCTGGGAGAAATATCAATAACCTCAGATATACAAATGATACCACTCTAATGGCAGAAAGGGAAGAGGAACTAAAGAGCCTCTTGAGGGCAAAAGAAGAAGGTGAAAAAGCTGGCTTAAAACTCAACATTTAAAGGCTTATGCACAACAAAGGAAACTATAAGCAAGGTGAAAAGACAGCCTTCAGAATGGGAGAAAATAATAGCAAATGAAGCAACGGATGAAGAATTAATCTCAAAAATATAGAAGTAACTCCTGCAGCTCAATTCCAGAAAAATAAAAGACCCAATCAAAAAGTGGGCCAAAGAACTAAACAGACATTTCTCCAAAGAAGACATACAGATGGCTAACAAACACATCAAAAGATGCTCAACATCACTCATTATCAGAGAAATGCAAATCAAAACCACAATGAGGTACCATTACATGCCAGTCAGAATGGCTGCTATCCAAAAGTCTACAAGCAATAAATGCTGGAGAGAGTGTGGTGGGAATGCAAACTAGTACAGCCACTATGGAAAACAGTGTGGAGATTCCTTAAAAAGCTGGAAACAGAACTGCCATATGACCCAGCAATCCCACTGCTGGGCATACACACCGAGGAAACCAGATCTGAAAGAGACACGTGTACCCCAGTGTTCATCGCAGCACTGTCTATAATAGCCAGGACATGGAAGCAACCTAGATGTCCATCGGCAGACGAATGGATAAGGAAGCTGTGGTACATATACACAATGGAGTATTACTCAGCCATTAAAAAGAATACATTTGAATCAGTTCTAAAGAAGTGGATGATTAGCCTCCAACCAATAAAAATAAATGGAAAAAAAATAGAACTAAAACAACTATTAAAAAAAAAAGAGGTGGATGAAACTGGAGCCTATTATACAGAGTGAAGTAAGCCAGAAAGAAAAACACCAATACAGTATACTAACACATATATATGGAATTTAGAAAGATGGTAACAATAACCCTGTATGCGAGACAGCAAAAGAGACACAGATGTACTGAACAGTCTTTTGGACTCTGTGGGAGAGGGCAAGGGTGGGATGATATGGGAGAATGGCATTGAAACATGTAAATTATCATATGTGAAACGAATCACCAGTCCAGGTTCAATGCATGATACAGAGTGCTCAGAGCTGGCGCACTGGGATGAGCCAGAGGGTTGGGATGGGAAGGGAGGTGAGAGGGGGGTTCAAGATGGGGAACACCTGTACACCCATGGCGGATTCAAGTCAATGTATGGCAAAACCAATACAATATTGTAAAGCAAAATAAATAAATTAATTAAAAAATAAAATGGTTCTAATTAAAAAAAAAACTCAACATTTGAAAAAACCAAGATCACTGGCATCCAGTTCCATCACTTCAGTGATGGGAAGCAGTGACAGGTTTTATTTTCTTGGGCTCCAAAATCACTACAGATGGTGACTGCAGCCATGAAATTAAAAGACGCTTGCTCCTTGAAAGGAAAGTTATGACAAACCTAGACTGCATGTTAAAAAGTAGAGACGTTACTTTGCCAACAAAGGTCCGACTAGTCAAAGCTATGGTTTTTCCAGTAGTCATATATGGATGTGAGAGTTGGACCATAAAGAAGGCTGAGTGCCAAAGAACTGATGCTTTCAAATTATGGTGTTGGAGAAGATTCTTGAAGAGTCCCTTGGACTTCAAGCAGACCAAACCAGTCAATCATAAAGGAAATCAGTCCTGAATATTTATTGGAAGGATTGATGCTGAAGCTCCAATACTTTGGTCACCGGATACAAAGAGCTGACTAATTGGAAAGGACCCTGATGCTGGGAAAGACTGACGGCAAAAGGAGAAGGGGGTAGCAGAGGATGAGATGGTTAGATAGCATCACCAAATCAGTGAACATGAATCTGAGCAAACTCTAAGAGATAGTGGAGGACAGACGAGCCTGGCGTACTGCAGTCCACAGAGTTACAAAGAGTTGGAAATGAATTAGCAACTGAACAACCACCACCAATGCAGTTTAGTATCTACACAACATTATTTTTAAAATGTTACATGGCATCAAAACATTGCTCTGGTCATTTTGCAGAGCAGTATAGGAATTATTTTTTCTTTTATTAACTCTGACCTGATCCAGTGATAACTTTCAGACACCTTAGGTGACATTTTATTAGAATAATAAGGTCATTACTTCCAAAGGTAGGTGCTAATCACTGGGATTTGGATCTGACGACAATAATTACAACTTATCTAGAAGTTGCTCACTAAGTTTCCATAGAAAGCAAAATGTCAAATCCTTTCAATAATACTGCATTCAATTCAAAATATGCAAGCAATGCAATATTTTATTTATAACTCTCTTAGCTTGATTTTGTTGTTGTTTTTGAGTCACTAAGTTGTGTCCTACTCTTTGCAACCCAATGGACTGTATCCCCCAGGTTCGTCTGTTCATGGGATTTCCCAGGCAAGGATACTGGAGTGGGTTGCCATTTCCTTCTCTGGAGGATTTTCCCGACTCAGGGATTGAACCCGTATCTCCTGCATTGGCAGGTGGATTCCTTACCACTGAGCCACTGGGAAGGCTGAGCTTGATTTTGCAACTTGCTAATAAACCTGACTCTTTAATTTACTGATGTTGAGAACATCAGTGGGCTTCCCTCATAGCTCAGCTGGTAAAGAATCCACCTGCAATGCAGGAGACCCTGGTTCGTATTCATTCACTTAATAGAAACAAAATCAATCCAACAGAAAATGCATAGCAGGAGACTACTTTTAAGGGATTTTGATACAACATAATAACTGTGAGTTTTCTGTCCCAGGTGTTAAAAGTGAGCATACTACCTATAGACTTTACCTAGTGTTAAAAAGAAATGTACAGTAATTCTTTTCAAAATCCTAAAGGGATTTTTTTTTTTACATCAGTAAAAAAATTTTTCAGTGTTTGAAGAAAGACTCATTCAGACCACTGTCTCATTTCACATGTGAGGAAAACAAGGCTGAAGAAGGTTAAATTAATACCTTCATTCAACATTTACCTATTGCTTACCTCATACCAGCACAGTGCTAGGCACTGGTTGAAAGTAGTGAACAAGGCAGACAAGGTCACGCCCTCCTAGAGCTACGCTAAGATGAGGGTCTGATTAGGACCCGGGTCTCTTTACTGATTTGAACAACACATGCAGCCTGTCAGTTTACCCCAAGAGGTCTAAAATCCCTTCCTACTTTCACACGGGCAGGTAGCCAGTCAAGTGAAACTGGTCATTTATTAAAGTCTTAATTATCTAGGACTGCCACCACAAATTCTCCAGCGAAGGTTTGGGGGTTCCCAAAGACTGAAAGGGCACCGTGACACCAACCTCAAAGTAGAAAGGCTGTAAGTTTAGCTACCCAGTAAAAGAACATGAACTGGAATCAGGACACCTGAGTTTTAGTTGTGAATCTGCCAGTAACAATGTATGTGACCATAAAAAATATTTTGGGACAGTTTTTCCAACCTTTAGTTATGGCTATTTCAAGCATGCACAAAACTGGGATAATATTATGAACCCACATGTATAAAATGTTGACCATGGTCAATAGTGATCAATATCAATATGCCTCCCTCCACTCCCTTGCCAGATTATTTTGAAGCACATCTCAGAAATTATTTAATCTTTACCCATAAAAATTTCAGTATGTATCTAAAATATAATTATAACACTATTATCAAATTTAGCAATTCCTTATTATAAACAGTAAACATTCAGATTTCCCAAATCATCTCAAATTTTTTTTTACAGTTGGTCCATTTCAATCAATATCCAAATAAGCTTCACGTGCCATAATCAGTTGATATGTCTCTTTCCATCAGTAGGTTTCCTTTCATTTTTTTATTTCTTGCAGTTCATGTATTGAGGAACTAGGCTGTTCATCCTAAAGATGATTTTTCTCGGGTGGTGAAACTATTGTGAACGATACTATAATGATGGCTACATGCTATTATGCAGTTATCCAAAACCATAGAACCTACAACACCAAAACTGAACCCTAAGGGAAACTTTGGACTTTAGGTGATTATGCTGTGTCAGTGGAGGTTCATCAGTTGTAACAAATGTACCACTCTGGCGAGGGAATGTTGATAATGGGAGAGACTATACATGTGTTGGGGGAGGGGGTGTGTGGGAAATCTCTGTACCTTCCTCTCAGTTTTGCTGTGAATCTAAAACAGCTCTTTAAATAAGTCTTAAACAAACAAGCAAAAACACTAGGTTGTTCATCCTGTAGAATTTCTCATTGTCTGAATTTTGTTGACTACATCTCCATGGCGATATGTCGTAAGGAATATTTTAAAGGAGACCATACAGAAGAGATTGGAGGGACGGAATGGACACACATCCAAGGAAAAGTACAAAAACCTATAAGACCAGTATCAGAGAGACTGTTGCTCAGAATGTGAGAAGATTTAAAAAATACCAAAGACAGTTTTTCATTATTTTAATTTATATTAACAAGAATAACAAAAATAAACTGCAGTCTGCTTATACGTGGATAAATTATATAATGTAATAGGCTGGGCTTCCCTGGTGATTCAGACGGTAAAGAATCCACCTGCCAATGCAGGAGACGTGGGTTTGATCCCTGGGTCAAGAGGATTCCCTGGTGAAGGAAATGGCAGCCCACTCCAGTATTCTTGCCTGGAGAATCCCATGGACAGAGGAGTCTGCCAGGCTATCAAATCAGACACGATTTAACTGAATGTACATATGTGAAAAATACATCGATTCTTTTTTTTTTCCAATTAAGATTGCTGATAGTCAAACCAGAAAAGGAAAAATAAATTATAGAATGAGGAAACTGAATTCCAAAGCATTCAAAGAGATAAAAGTATCTGGCTACTCTAAATGAGTTCAGTTCTTCTATCCTAGACAAATTACATCCTAGCAAAAGCTGAGAATTTGTAGAGTTCAATCTCTAAAACCTCTGAAGAATCAGAGTATGGAAGAGGATATTAGGGAAAACTTTGGTGGTCAACACTGGAAAGCAAGTAGTGCTACAAACTATAAACAGATTCACTTGATGTCAATGTCAAGCAAAATTCTTAAACACATGATGAAATGGTTTAAGGGCCTTAGGTGTAGGGAAAAGATACTCTTATTTAAGAATAAGCATTCACAGAAAGCCAAACAGGCAAAATTAACCTAATTTTCTTTTTTGATAGGGCTACTGGCCTAGAACATAAAGAGCATATTGTACACACAAAAAAATCTGGATATTTTTGTATACAAATTTGTACTAAACTTTATAATTCTCTCAAGATATCCTTTTAGACAACAGAGGGATGTAGGCTAGAATACACTTAGGTGGGTTTGTAACTGGCTAAACATTACTCAAGGTGTGCTGATTAATGGATCAATGAAAAACCATAAGGAAGTATTAATTTTTATTGTGCTCTATCCTACTCGATATTCTATCCACTTGATGTTCTAATGTCTTAAACAAAGAAACTGATGGCATATCTACCAAATTTACAGATGGCACAAAGTTGGAGGGCTTAGGGAATATACTAGCAGACAGTATCCAAAATATATTTCAATAGGTCAGAACCACCAGCCAAATCTTATAATGTAGTAGGGATAAATGCAAAATGCATGACTGGGGAGATGTGACTTAACAAATCACATGAAAACATTCAGGTACTTTTGTTGATTTCTCAGACAGAGTAAAGGCTGTGATATGACTCCTGACAGAGTCATAAAAGACTGCTATGACTTCAGCATATGACTGCTGAAAGAGCTAGTGTGATCTTAGGCTGAATTGCACGCATTCTAAGTCACTTCAGTCATGTCCAACTCTTCGCGAGCCCATGGACTGTAGCCCTCCAGGTTCCTCTGTCCATGGGATTTTCCAG
Organism: Cervus elaphus; assembly: GCF_910594005.1. Classification (NCBI taxonomy): domain Eukaryota; kingdom Metazoa; phylum Chordata; class Mammalia; order Artiodactyla; family Cervidae; genus Cervus; species Cervus elaphus. The sequence goes on along the minus strand of NC_057848.1, from coordinate 41,345,529 downwards.
GCAAGCATACTGAAGCAGGTTGTCATTTCCTTCTCCAGGGGATCTTCCTGACCCAGGGATTGAACCTGCGTCTCTTATGTCTCCTGCATTGGCAGGCATAACAAAACTTTTATGTCCTCAACAAGGCGGGGGGTAAATTCTACTCTACTTCCCACTAATAACACACTTTAGAATATCATGTGTCATTGGGATACCATATTTTAAAAGAAACACTGATAAAATGGAACATATCCAAAAGAGAAACCAATTTGCTGAATGTTTCAGAAACTGAGTAGGATGATACAAAGTACTAAGGATGGCTAATCCAGAGAAGATAAGACAGAAACGACTGCCTCTTGACTTTTTTGACTTTGGTTTTAGTTTGGAAAGTATAAGCAGTGAAACTTTGCATATAGGCTAATTTTCTTACTGAAGTCTGTCTTAATTTAACTTTCAAACCATTATTCTATATTTGATATGTACAAGAGTATAATGTAGCATGTACATGTAATTATGAAGCACAACCAATCAACTAAACTGTGACACACGAGGTTACCCGAGAATGAGAACAGCACCAAGATGAGAGCAGCACTGCGGGCCGGACTCCGATGCCTTTGTCTCAGAGGGAACCACTAGCCCAGACCTGACTTACTGTGCCCTTACTTCTTTTTAAAATGCCATGTATCTCTGAACAATATATTAAGTTTTGTTATTTCTGAGGTCTGTTTTCAGGAATGCACTTACAAAGACAAAAAGAGTTGGACTCTTAAAATTAACATTGCGAAAATCTTGGTATTCATGTCAGAGTAAATAAAGGTGACCCTTGTCATTACTCAGTTGTGTTTAAGTCTCACAACTGTGCCCATACCTACTGGTCTCCTCCTGCTTCTCCCCCACCTAGGGTTACCACATTTAGCAATGATAAATATAGGCAGCTCAGTTAAATCCAGTTTAAGTATGTTTATCTGAAATTGGGATTTAACTGGGAGGCCTGTATTTTATCTGGCAACTCTACCCTATCCCTAAATTAATTAGGTGGACAATTAATTCTGTGCTCTGTTCATGTGTGATAAAGGAACAAAGTGGGAGGATTTGTATGGCCAATGTCATTGTATAAATATTAATCTAAGTATTAAACAGCATTTACCGACTAGGGAAAAAAATAGAACATCTGTGAATTTAGTCAAAGCTCTTCCAGACAATGCATTCAGTAGACCTGCCCAAATGCAAATATTGTATATACGCTATTATACACATTTTTCAAAAACACTCTGTGAAGAATAGGAACGTGTATTATTAACAGCTTCATTATTTTAACTTAGATCAAATCCCTCAAAAAAACAAGATGGCTACTGTAACAAACTGATAAATCTCTTGATATGTAAATTGACTTATAACCATTATTTATAAAGATATATCATTTGAAACTGTCCTCATGTTAAAAATGAACTTAACCTATATAGGTCAAATAAAGATCAGCAGTCAACTTTCTGGATAAATATCAATTAAAATTATGTTGTCATTAAAAAGGGATTAGGTTACTGTATTTACAAAGTCATTTTAAGGACAGGCTTCACTTTATAAAGGGGATATTAGAAATATTTCAGATACTTTTCAATATTTTTCAATCAAGAAAACTAATGAACCTTCTACGATATGAGGTAGAACCTGCTTTTCAAATCTGTCTCAACATCTTCCCACAACCTGAAGCACAAATAGCTCCTAGATTTGAATGGCAATCAATACAAGTGTGCATTAAGAACACATACAGATTAGATTCCCCAAATAGAAGCCAGCTGCATTCCCTTCACTGTCTTACTGCAAAATCCGCATTTTGAAATCAGGTATAGACATGGCTGACTACTGCAAGAGTCTAACTTGTTTTTCACAGCTTCAGCAAGTGGTTTCTCTCTAGGCAATCACTGGATCATCTTTTCCAACTTTTAAACTCAAATCTTCATCACTCATGCACTAAGGCTTTAGGATAATCAGTGCTTAAGTCCACTTTAAAAAACAACATGGAATTTCTGTAATTTCAAAGAGGCAGATCCCATAAGCCATTCTACCTCTAGTTTCTCACCCTTTATCTATAGACAGATCCTTCTGCCTTTGGGGTTTGGTGTTTTCTCTTACCTCTTACCTGAGAGTTATCTGAAAACAAAACAAAACAAAACCTGTAAGCCTTCTGAGAATAGGGCGGAAGGAATGTGCAGACTAAACCTGGCACCTGCTTCAGAGTCAACTAAATAACTAGGAACTCAAAGACCCACTACATAAAATCTAAGAATGATCTCACATTTAACATTCCCATTTCTAGACTTCTGGATGAAATTGGGCAACACAGAAAAATGGTCTAACAAGGTCTTCTTTTCTTTTTCTGTCAGTAAAAGGACTCGTTTTTTATTTTAGGTTCTGAGGAAAAAAAGTAGTTGGCTCTGAAGAAGCCTCTTGTCAGGTTGCAAAATTCCTGACAGACTCTTAAGGAGGTTAAAAAGAGTAATGACACGGAAGGAAGGAGTATAGAGTCAGTCAGTGAAACTAAAGCTGGTGGCTTGGCAAACACTTTTCTTATAAAAAGGTGACTACCAAGGGCTTTGTGGAGAATTGCCCCATAGCTTGATTTTGTTTTTATCCACCTTTTTTTGCCTTTGCCATCAGGAAAATATAAAAGTAGGATGAGCTTAAGCAGTACATCAACGAACTGAATCAAGCAGAGCAAAGAACAGCTCAACTGTACAAAGGTTTGGGATTCTAAGGTCCTTGAGGTGAAAAGGAGATAAGCATAGATAAGGCCCTAGCTAGCCATTAAAATAAGCAGGTAATTAAAGGGTTTTGATTTCCAAAGCCCAGCAAGCTTAAATACGAAGATCTGATGGCAAACTAAGACCAACACAAAAGTGCTCAGTCTAAACTAGTAATCGGAAAGGTTCTGGTACTCACAAAACACTGACATGAGGATTTCTTCCCACTTAGGCCAGGAAAGAGAAAAACAAAAACAAAGTAAAAATCAAAATAAAAAACAAAACCAAACTTCAAGTTGAACAAGAACAGTTCAAATTTAGAGAATAATATACTGGGTTTTATTTTTTTTTTAATCTTGCTCTAAGTGCATAGTTTTTAAAAATTTGTTCACTGGAATGAAAATGTATACACTGACGCATATACATCATTAATAAATGCATTTATTAGTTACATTCTTATGGCAAGTTTTACTAGATTATATGCTAAGCATAAAGGTTCCCAAAGAAGGTTTCCCTTCATACATGGTAATACTGGCTTATTAACAAGATTAATAAAAAATGGAGAATATACTTATGACAGTTATCTAATAGGGAATTAACCAAATCCTCAAGATGTGAATTAATACTTTTAATATTCTTTGAAATGCCACTTTAAAGTACTATGAAAGTCAAGAAGCAGAATATGTCTAAAACACCTAATGACTATTTTATCACTGATGTTAACAGAAAGAGATGGTGAGAAAGTTTGGCACAATGGTTCTATGTTTTCTGAAAGTGGGTTTTGTGGCAACATTTGTAAGTGATCTATAATGAAATCAAAGGAAACGTTATAATGAAATATAATTCCAGCCATATATACAGTATTTACAAACTTGAAGTGGACCTTAAGCAACTTAAATATTGTCTAAAATGACAAGCTGATTTTTCAAAACTGATTTATGTAATTCATGTAGTTTTATGTCATATTTCTGAAAGAACAGCTTGATAATCTATTTATTGATAAAATAACAGAATAATCACTTCTCTAGGCCTACTCAAGAATTCTAAACTAAAAACATTCTATCCTGCACATTTACAACCATTCAATAAATACTCACATTCAAATAGTAACTCCAGGGTAGGGCAGCTATATCAACGTTCCAAATTGTCAAACTGGGTTAGATAAAAGTCACATCTATTAATGATTTAAAATAATTTCTAGAAAATTGCAACAGAAACAGATGGCTAAATTTACGACTGTATGGAAAAAATCAATATTAATGCAATCGTGCTAAATCACTTTGTAACTTACTTCTTAGAAAGTAAACAAGATTTTTGTCTACAGGCCACTTTACAGAAGCTTTATCAAGTTAATGTGTTAATATGATTTTTAAGTTATCTAAAACATTCATTGGTGTACTAATCTTTTTTTTTTTTGGTGTACTAATCTTAAAAAGTAAATGCCAGTAACTTCTAATGTCACCCCACATAAAAATTAAGAGCACTAAAGAACCTGTCACAACTCCCCTTTTTAAAAAATGTAAATAAATCAATTATATTATCAATGAACTGATTATTCAGACTTTGGTATTCTTTTTCTCCTTCTGAGTTCACTAGTTATCACCAAAGATTGGCAGAGGAACAAAAAAAATCAAACTAAATCACACACAAAACATTACTGTCATCTCTGATAAAAGATTTGATGGGAAAGGAAGTTGTAAACTAATGACTGAACTGAGGGTTTGGTGTAACTGGTAACATTTAATTATTCATATTCTCCCTCAATATTATGAATAATAGAAAACTGGACATACTTCAGTAATTAAGCATTTTAGTTTATAAATTCTACTTTTACAATTTATCTGAATTTCTACTTCTGCATTCTTTAATGAAGATGTATTTAAAACTTGATAAAACATTCTAGAAAAATCTCAAATTACCTAGAATGCTTACCTATATAAAACAATCTGTAGGCCAAGTTTATTATTAAAAATATTATTCATCCTTATTTCCACTTTAAATAGTAATTACTGAGAATGTAATTTTTCTAATTAGCTACTGGAATGCATTTTTCCCATTAATTTGATAGCCAAAATGTTTGACCAGCTGGAAAATATTAAAAACCACCACATGCATTCATTGTGACTGCTAGAAAACACCTCTGAAGAGGAAGGGGGGGCGGGGAGAAACATTGTGTTTCCAATTAGTGACTTGTAGCTAAAAATATGAACCAGAGTTATACTGCAAAATAAAAAAAAAGGGGAAAAAATGTGGTCTAAACAACTAACAACAACCTACAAAACAATTACAGAAAAGAAAAATCTGGGATCAAGACTTTTTGATGGAGCACAGAAGTCCAAATCAGCAGTGTCTCGCATCTTCAGGAGTTTTCCCTTAGAACATAGAAAGAACATAGAAAAAACAAAGAACATACCCTTTGAAGTGTAGTAGCAGTGTCTGGGATTCCAGCTTTTTCAGGAGCAAGGTCATTTTCTGACCTAGCTACCATAGCATAATCAATTTCTTTAAAAGCATAAAAAGAAAAGCATTTAAAATACTGCTTTTTGATGTTTTCAAAAGTGAATTATACATACCCAACTGGCAGGAGAGTCAGCCTCATCATTTTAATAATTCACATTTAAAACATATCATCGAAAAACATTTATAGCTTAGCAAAGTGAAGTGGGAGGGACCTAATGTTTTACATCTTCATTCAAAATCATCATCTAAGGATCACAAACTAGTGAAATTCCACTTTTGCTAGCTGATCCCTGTTCACCCTGAGCTGTTTTTTATTTGCAAAATTAACATAGTAACTGTCCTGTCTCACAAAAATTGTCCTATCTTACAGAATTGCAGGACAGTCAAAGAGATAATGTAAATAAAAATACTTTGAAAATTAATGTCCAACATTAATTGACAGTATGGCATTACCATTCTTTGCATGTTTAACAACATGCAGGACTATAATACTTCTTTATTATTGGGAATACATTCAATCCTGGGGGGGGGGGAGTTGGTAACAAGAAATCGATATGATTGCAGGATAACTGGCAACACTTCCCAAGGCTTCACTGTTAACACAGTATTTACTGAATACAGAATGTCCCCAAGTTACAAAGGTCCTATAAATCTAAACCACCATCTTTGCCTTAGTCCCCTCCATTTCTTCCCTTCACTCTTACAGGAACCAGTGTGTATAGGAATGGGAAGTGGGAGTGAAGATTTGAGAGAAACCAGGAAGTTCAAAAGTACTGCTAGAAGAAATTAGGAAGGGAAGTGGAAAACCACAGAGCATCCCTATTGCCACCTAGGATAGGTGATGCTTTCGAACTGTGGTGTTGGAGAAGACTCTTGAGAGTCCCTTGGACTGCAAGGAGATCAAACCAGTCAATCCTGAAGAAAATCAGTCCTGAATATTCATTGGAAGGACCGATGCTGAAGCTCTAATACTTTGGCCACCAGATACGAAGAGCTGCCTCATTGGAAAAGACCCTGATTCTGGGAAAGAATGAGGGCAGGCGGAAACGGGGACAATAAAGGATGAGATGGTAGGATGCCATCACCGACTCGATGGACATGAGTTTGAGCAAGCTCTGGGAGATGGTGAAGGACAGGGAAGCCTGGCAGTCTGCAGTCCATGGGGTCGCAAAGAGTCAGACACGAATGAGCGACTGAACAACAACAACAACACATCAACTGCAGACGTCTCTCTACCTAGGAATTTAAGGCAAAGGTTAAAAGTTAACAAACAGGAGCTTTGACCTGGGATACAATAGGTATAGCAAAGTTCACTTAAAGGAAAAAAGACTGATCTAGGTAACTAGCTTTAATCTCTAAAGCCAATCCAATAAAGATAAAATGCCAATTGCATAATACTGACAAACCCACTCACTTTCACTCACAAAGGTACTAGTTTTATCAAGCTACCTATTCCTTCTGCTCACCTATCTTCCACTAATCCAATGCTCCACTGTACCTGTGACACTAACCAATCCCACTTACCAATGCATCTGCTATAACCAATCTTTCCCTTATTCATCCCCAAAGACCCACCCATTCATTATACTTCATCCACCACTGTTTCTTCTCAGTTGTTAAAGAAGAATAAATTATTACACTGGGGAATCTCTGTACTAATACCTTGAGGTAAGCTAGGAAGGAGAAAGCTGAGGGTGAATAGGGTAGAACTGGGGCTGAGTAGAAATGTTCAAACCACCTTTCATTTGGGTAGATAAGCATATTTTAAAAGAGTGATTTTTTTTTAAAACCACACAAATTGTTAATAGTACTGCTAATAACTAGAAAAATAATTTCCTTGGTCTCCCAATTTAAATAAAGACGTTTAGAAACAAATTTAAAAGAGGACTATGGATATTAAGTTCATCCATGGCTAGTCTTTCCAGTTCAAGAGTGATGCCAGAAAGAACACTTTTACCTCTTCTCTTGATCCTACTTAGTAACCAGGATGCCTGCTTCTGAGAAAATGGGTTTGAATACAGCTCTATATTCTATTTATTGGTTCTCTAAAGAGTTTGACCTGTGGTTCATAAGAATGCCCACGGTTCAATGAGTTTGTACTGGAGCAGTCTATTACAATTAGTAGTGGTCAAGTACATTTTATACAGGTATGGCTGGCTCTGTACAGGCTGCCTACTGGAAAACATTAAAGTTTTCTGTCAGTCGTTTCCAAAATCTTTATGGTTCATCCTTGGCCTTTAAAAAAAATTTCTTATCCTCCCCTCTCCCTTTATTTAAAAAATTTTAAGGGTTAGGGTCCTGTGGATAAAGTAAAACCTTTTCTGCTCTGTAGCCTATTTGTGCAATTAAAATAAAGTTCTCCTTGGGGCATCATCAGAATTTAGTAACCAGAGTTTTGAATAGGATAAACTAATCTTAAAAGGCTTTAAACTCTTAAACCATTCAAATGATTTAAAAATAAAAATTCAAGCCAGGAAATTTTAATTTAATCATTTCACAAACTCACAAGCTTACTACATAATATTCTAACTCAGAAAGATAAACATTTCTTGAAAAGTACACAAAGTATCTTAAGAGAAATTCTACTCTGATTTTTAAAAACACATTACTTATGTTATTGTTATATATTGAAACACATGCCAAAATTGGCTAAAGCGTTAAAAGATTAATCACCTCAGTTAAACTGAAAGATTAATTAGGCATATTTAGAAAGACTAATCAGGCATATATTTATTACTACACCATATAATATTAACAAGCATGAGCACCAAAAACAAACATTAACATAAACATTATATAAACTACTATATGAACTACCAGCTTATATATCCTAAATATTTCTTCAACATTCTTATTTTTAGCAAGACAAACGTGTTTGTAACTTAACTATTTTAGTTATTTGAATTCTGAGGTTTTTACGAGATTTAAAAAAATAGAACATAATAAAGATCCGTACAACTATTCAATCTTTACGTTTCTTTTCCCATTTATCAAAGGCTGCAAAAGAAAGATAACCTTTCCTATTAAACTTTTAAACTGTTTTCCCAAGTTAGAATGAAAAGTCCAAACATTCTTTCTACTATCTACAGAAATAATTTTAGGTAGAAGCCAGATTATTTATTTGTGAGTTGATGAATCAAGGTACTTTTAAGTCACTTCAGCTAGCTGGTGATGACATAGAGTCTAAAATCATATTTGTATATATTTCTTTTTTTCTTCAGTTTTTTTTCATTTATTTTTATTAGTTGGAGGCTAATTATTTTACCATTTAAGAAATATATACAAATACATACAAATATGTATTTGTATATATTTCTTAAATTTCAAGATCGAGTGACCATTTAAGAAATATATAAATGGTCACTCGATCTTGAAATTTATTCTAGCTGATATGACAAATGGATGGCCATTGGATGCCAGTGATGTAATGCATTCAATCTTCAAGACAATGACTAACAATGGAACTGATAAAATTAGCATGAGAGAAATATTGCCTAAACATGTTCCTGTTAAATTCTGTATGTTTAAAATGTTTGGAGACAAAAGGGTTTTGTGAACTTAAAACCAATTGACCCTAATGGAATGCCAAGCTGAAACTGTCAGACAGCTGCAGCTGATAATAAAATGCTAAGATCTGAAGGGCTTTAGCAGAACCTGATTATATGGTAATCCTAGTATTAGGCAAAATTGAGAAGGCAAAAGAGCTAGAAAAATAACTGATAGGCTGGTTGCTACAGTAACCAAGATAAATTTGTATACGGACTGGGGAAAAACATTGGGGTTGCCATCAGGTACGAGGCCCACATTATGTCTTATGCGGTTTTTCCACAATTTTGAATCACGAGATGACAGACTAATACAAAGGCTGCTCAGTCTGAAATAAGAAAACAGATAAGATTCCACTCTGAAGAGTAAGGAAAGCACCCAATTAAAGGTTTAGCATGTTAGCAGAGTAATATCTGACAGCAAGGGTGGAACAAACCTTGTGAAAGTTTGTAGAAATTAGCTTAGCTATGGGTAGAAAACAAAAATGTAGGTTAATTAGCAATTCAAGTTAAATATCAGTAGGGCATCATAAAGTACCTACAATTTTTATTACTTTAAATTTTGTTTGAGTTAATTCTTATAGACTATTAATCTCTCACAGAAAGGGTTGTTTAATTCACTCTGTAGGTGCATATCTAAAACAATACTAAATACTGTGATTTGTCTGATCTCAGTTATCCATGTCCCAGTAAGCAGTCTGAGAACCTGGTCTCTCTCTCTTGGCTTGGGGGGCTTCCTTCACCACCTACTCCCTCACCATCACCACCATCACCACCACCCTGTCCACCACCTACATACCCCAGGAAGTAATTACCAGAATTGCAGGCAGAGTTTGAGGAGGAAACAGCCTCTTCAAGGTGTTTGCCTGGCAAATTCACCTGACTTTGTCAAAATCTAAACAATGAACTGAAAAGAACACAAGGACTGTCATGTACTGTGAAGGTTATACAGGTCTCAAATAACAACAATTAGAAGTTACTTTTTGTTCTGTAGGATCATCACTGAACTGTTAACATCCTAAAACTATCTAGGCTTTTAACATTTTTAAAGATCAAATTTTATCCACCCTATTTTTTGAAGTAGGTTATCCCAAGAACAGAATAAAGTTGTCAGTTTATAAGAGTTTGTACAGATTCAAATTGAGTCCCCAAACTGCAGTGCTGCTTCGGACTGTCCTACTTCCCTGAGTCACCAAACTGACAGCTGGAGGCCACTAAATTTAGAGCCTGAATTCACTAATTAATATGTAAAAGGTCCCCTCCTACCTCTACATGATGGTACATGGTGTGACAAAAAAGCATATGTAAATATATTTCTATCAATCCACAAAGCCAATGGCAATCAAATATAATCCATAATTCATCTATGCTTCCAGGCCAACCTATGAACAGCCATTTTTAATAAGGCTGTTAAATAACAGCTTATCTTTAATAGGGCTGTTAAATAACCCATATCACGCAAATAATTTTTAACTGAAATGCATCAATTTTCAATTCAGAGAGAAATGTTTCTGAAGTCTAAGTGAAAAACTGAGTTTTCAACAAAGGCAGTTAGGCAACTTTTTATTTTTTAGACCAAACAACTCTTTGGGACAGTTTGATCTCAGTTCTTATGACTTAAAAATCAAGATTTGGGTTATTACTCCAATCTAAAATAATAGACTGCAACTGACTCTAAACTAACAAAACAAAACAAATAACCATCCCTGTTCGTATAATAGCTGTTCTGTCACCGTTTTTTCATCCAGACTTGAAGAAAATTAGTGGGCAAAAGTGAGGATCCTAGAACATTCCATGTCCTCTGACAGCAAGACATGAAAGAAACAGAATCATGGTAGATGTAGTTGACTACCTCAGGAGTCCTGCTAAGAGAGTATGTGCCAGAAACCTACAGCAGGGGTAACTGCCAATACTTTCCTTCCTTCTACAGACAAGGCATCATGGTATAAATGAGGAATCAGGAGACTTGGGTTCTAGTTCTGAGTTTGGCGCTAATCAGCAATGTGTCACTTCCCCTCTCTGAGCATAGTTTCTCTTTCAGTTAAATGGAAGGGCTGGGCCAAATGATCTTCTGTCCCTTCCTACTCTAAAAATTTTGCCATTTCTTCCAATAAAAAAATAAAGAATGCTCAAAACATCACGTTTGTTTTTACAACATGTTCTCAGTGCCAGCCTTTAGTATGTGTATGCATAATCCACACAAAATAGCACATTCATTTCACATATAATTTATCCAGTAAATATCTAATTTCAAATCTACAGGTCTTAAATCATGTACCAAATACCATCAAGTCTGTTAAACTCTCCTCAAATTAAAGATGAGGAAATGAAATGACTCATAGTCCAGGGCCTTTTTGTACTATACCAAACTTCCTCCTCCCTTTCCTGCTTTATCAAAAGATAGCATGATAGCAGAAGATAATTCTAGACAGTGAAACTGATCTGGATTCAAGTCCTAACTTTGCTATTAGTTTGCTGTGGCACCTTGGACAAGTCACTTTCCTTTCTCTGGGCTTTGGCTTTCACATTTTACATGAAGGAGTCAAACTAGATGTCCCTTCCAGCTGTAACATGCTATGATCTTATAACAGCCCTATATGACAAAACAAAATACACATTCTTGAAAGAGAAAGTGGGAATTTCTAGTCAAGAGAACTGAAGTTTTGGCTGCTAGTTTTAAATATATGCATCAGTTCAATTTAGCAAGTTGGTCCTAAAGCATTTGACTCAAGTATCTCTTGGAGGAAGTCACCTTGAATACACACACACACACACACACACACACACACAGCACACACACACACACAGAGCACACACCCAGTATGGGGCAGCTATGATGTACTAGAAAAAAAATACTGGAGTAGGAGTCCAAAGAAATGGTTTCAAATCCCAGCTGTCACTTACAAGCTGTGTCCCCTAGGCCAACTTAGTAACCTCTTTGAGAAAAGAATAAGGAAATCTGACCTAAAATATCAATCAAAATAAAGCATTGTAACTGTGATGTATATGCAAAGCTGGACAAGTAGAGATGATCTGCCACTGCGGAAAAGTAGCTGCATTCAAATCAAGTCTTCCTATAAAAAACTGGACTGATTTTTAACTTTATTAACTCTGATTTCAAAGAGTAGAATAACAAAGCTGAAGACACCATTGGAAAAGAAGAAATCAGTTTTAGGAAATGGATTGTTTATCTGGATTCTGCTAATTACCAAAACATATGAGATAACTCTCAACAGCCTACTCAGTTTACTACACTCTAGTGAAATGTTCTGTGTACTCTAGAACATGCAATGCAAGGAACATTTCTTAAAGTGCCCAAACCAGGTCAGTTAACCTCTTAGACTGCGGGTGGTGTAAATCTCTGAGTGTATCTCAAGGGAGAGAAGATACTTCTAATAACTGATATCTGATGATACCATATGTTTTCACAAATCAAGATTTCTCACTCATTTCTAGGTTGTTAGTTACCCAGCCAAGTTTCCTCACAGTACCTTATGCAAATAACAAAAACTGTCACAAAGGACAGAGGGCAAGTTAATAATGCCAACCTTATGCAGTCCTCTCAGTACTGCTAGTTTTTTTCAGATTAAATTCTCCAGTTGAGTTTAATTTCCTTTGAAATCCCCTCAATAATGCAGGATGGAGCCTTGAAATTCACAGACTGACAGTTTTACCCATAGAGCTCAACATCCTCAATATTTGGGCAGATTAGAGTTGAAATCAGAAGGCTGGGTCCTAAGAGATGTTTTTACTTTTCACCTAGCATATCAAAGGATCAAAGTGCTTGAGAAGTTTATTATCCCAGGAGGGAAGAAGTGACTAGCAAGTCTATCAAAATGACTCATTCAGTTTAGATAAGTTAAATAAATCCAAAGTTGTGCATACTTCCTCCCAAAGCAAGCACCCTGTGAAGTTAAATTTGCTAATTACAAGAAAGGAAGGAGAAGGGAATGAACACTGGAGTTCTTTCTGCCAGGTACTGGACTATTAGGCAGTTTACACAGGTCCTGATGTAGCTGTTCTTCACAATTAAATATTACATTCATTGAAAAGAAACAATATTCATACAGCTCTAAATTTATTAAATCATATGATTACTTTAAGGGGAATACCAGGAAGGCAAAATTTAATTTCAGAGGACTCCAATATACTTGGAAATCCAAGTCAATTTTCTATCCTCTACCATCTAGCTGTGAATTTGTTTCATATATTGAACTTGAAGGAGATTCAATGCCATCTCAAGATTGGCCATTGCCACCTTCAAATCCCATACTAGTGATTTGAAGGTTGGTGGAAACACTCTCATTAACGACCTAACAACGTACATTTTCTCTGCTTTTGTTGCTGTAACTTTTGGGGTACATACTATATATATATGGGGTACATATTATATATTATATATGTGTATGTATATGTATATATGGGGTACATATATATATAATACCTATTCAGTTTTAGAACGACTTCTAGAATGTACAAATAACATTAATTTGCATTAAGGTATTTCTTCCACGGGTAAGCTTGCAAATTGAAGGCAGCTGACTTCTGGAACCATATTACTGACTTTTACAGTAACATGACAAATTTTACCCATTTTCAAGTTCTTATAGCACGAAAATGTATTTCACTGCCTCTAGTGCCACACAAGACCAGTAGAAGAGTTCGGTGAACTCACTTTAAACATTATTCCAACTTGGAAGAGTCGGGAGTGGGTCAGTAGAAGTCCCAGGCAAGCCAAGTATTCCAACTACTGTAGTTCCTACTCAGAATCTCCCTATTAATCACCACTAAAACATTTTGCAGAAACAGATAAAGAGCACAAAGCTGTGGCTCTCCTTCCAACCACAGATTACTCAGCACTTGTTTGTATCGCTGTAGTCGGTTGTACACATTTCTGTATGGCAACTCTTTTAAGACCGCAGTCTCGCTAATGGTAAAGGACCTCGTCTTCGATTTCCTCTGCCTCACGGCAAGGTGCTATTTTAATAAAACACCGTGGATCTAGAGTACATCAGCTAGAGGACTTTCCTAAGTAAACACCCAGTCTTCCCCCTCCCCGCGCTCCGCTCCTTTTCTTTTTGTACAACCAAAAGAGGACGGCAAAGAGGGAGAAGTAGAGACACCTCTGAATCGGATAGGTAAGTTAGCGGCAAAAGAAGAAGAAAACAACAGCCAGCACTGCAATTTCTCCTGTTACCGCTCCTTTCATCTATGGCCCCCAAGGCCAAAACGGATGTTTCAAGGTAAGCTCTGAAACCCTCAAATACACATCTCCGGCTCTCGAGCTCATTAAACTGTCCCACCTCGCAGAAAGCCGGACAAGAGAAAGAGGCTCCGAGAGAAGCCCGGGGGCCGTTTACCAGGGCCAAGAGGGGGGGTTGCCCGAGGTGGGCGATCGCCCTCCCCCGAACTCACTCTGAAGTAGCCGAGGGAGACGCGGAGGGGCTGCGGCGGCGGGACCTGGAAGGGGTGTAGGGGGGAAGGCACGGGGGAAGCCGGGAGACGGGGACGCCTGGCTTCTGGGCCAGGGCTCCGGTTACTTACCCGATAGGGTCGCCGCCCTCTAGGTGCACATCTTCAGGGGCATCAAAGAATTCCTCCGTGTCGCTTTCCGACGCCATTTATAGGACACACCCGCGGGTGAGGGGGCCGGCGCCGCCTGGAGGGAGGGTGACTCTCGTCTCCTCCACGTCGTCCTCCACCCCGGCGAACCGTGGGGAGGTGGGTCCCGGGAGGATGAGGAGGGAGCAGACGATCTGAAGAGAGGAGCTGGACAGGGGGCCGCCAGCAACTGTCGGACTGAGGCAATAACCAGCAGAGCGGCCGTCTGAGGAGGCGGCGGTGGACCCAGGGACTGTTGCTGCCGCCGCTCCCGGCGATAGGTGTGTGAGGAGAGCGAAAGAGGCGGTGGCTCGCCTCAGTGGGGGAGGGCGGGCGCGCGGACGGCGGCAGCTCCGATATCTCCCGCAGCAGCAATTACAGCTGCTGGGAGAGCTAGTTGCCCGCAAAACACGGACGCGCACCTACCCTCGCGAGATTTCGGGAGGGGCCGGTGAGGCGTGGGCGGGGCGAAGAGGAGGCGGGGGCGGTTCCTGAGAGGCAGAGCTCAGATTTTTTGCACTCGAGAAGCCTATCAAGACGGCGCAAGCGCCGTTGAGGGCGTTAGGTGAGGGCCGGAAGTAGCGGAGAAGGGTGAGGATGCGTGTTCTGAGGGGAGGAGTCTAGAGCTTACGCCTGACCGGCGCGGTCCCCCGACTTTGTGGGAACGCGCCCGACGTAGGTGGGGTCCGGCAGAGTGTCCCATCCACTAACTCTGCAATTCTAAAGAGAGGCATTTTTAGAGGGGTGATTTGGAGTCTGCTTTTTTTCTTATGAGGAAATGGTGTCGGGATAAGTTGGCATTGTGGTTTAAATTTTCGTCGATTTAATTTATCCAAGCCCAGATTCCCAAACCCTAGGGAGTAGGCGGGTCCACCTCCTCCAGCGTTATGGGGCATAACCTGTGATATTTAGTACAAGATCTCTAATTGAGATCTCTAGATAGGATCCTGCCGGCCAGAGGGTGGGGTCCAAGAGAGATGGTGGGGAGTGTGCCAGTTCAATGGAGTAATGATGGATTTGTTGCTGGAGCTGAGCCACTGTAGGGCCTCTGGTTACTTTCTCTTTACAGATACCTATTGTTGCCGACACTTAACGGGAGAGAAATTCTTACATACTGGCTAAGATGTGCATCAGTCAAATGGTAAATATATTGAGCAGATTCCTTTGCAAGGCTAAGAGCTTGTAACTTAACTCTGATCCTCTACTGCCCAGTGTCCAGTGCTGAAAATAGAAAGGTGCTTATTAAAAGACCAAGATGTTCTTTGTTAACGCATCATTGACCATCAAAGTGATAATGCTGACTGTTATATATAATCGGGAAGCACATTTATTTTTCCAACTGCCGTAACAGGAAGACACTCTGAGCTCTTTGCACTGCAATTGTTGCTCAAGATGGCGGCAGAAAAGCAACTGGGACCGGGGGCATGGCCTCAGAGAGGCTGGAATGGGACTCTAGATTCCTACGTGAAAAACAACCGGGAAAAGATCTGGGGTTGTCTGGCGAGTTTGTGTAAAACCGAATGCGATATACTATGTATTCTTTAACACCCTAGGGAGTTGAGGGAAAATGCTGCGTAATCAAATAGGGTAATATTTCTTGCAGCAAACCTTATGATTATTCATAAGGGGTAGATAAACACCAGTAAGTAGCCACCTTCAGTTCAGGTCAGCTACTACTGTCAGATAAGTTTAGATTAGACTAAATTGACTGTCAAATAAGTCACTAAAAATACAAAACAAAAATGTTGGACTTCCAGAGCTTTTTGTGTTTTAAGAAGTGCACATAAGGGATTTGTGGACCCAATTATTAGCTTTTATGTGTTTTAAACTTGCTAATTTTCTAGGTTTAAAAATATATCTCAAAGTACAAACTTTTTATTTTGTTGCTCATTATAAGCGGCTTCCCAGGTAGTGCTAATGGTAAAGAACCCGCCTGCCAATGCAGGAGACCCAGGGTTCAATCCCTGAGTCAGGAAGATCCCTTGGAAGAGGGCATGGCAACCCACTCCAGTATTCTTGCCTGGAGAATCCCATGGACAGAGGAGCCTGGTGGGCTACAGTCCATAGGGCTGCACAGAATTGGACATGACTGAAGCAACTTAGCATACAATCAGGAAAGATATGCTTTTTTTCCTTACAGATTATGGAAAGATATAAGTAAATAAACTATCTGAATTTATTTTCTTCCTAGCTATGTAATAGTTAATTTGCATTTGCCTTAAAAATTAAAACTTGGTGTCATGTTCTGTTCTAGGTGCTGAGCATAATTCAAAGAGGAGGAAGACAATTTACTTCCTGTTTCCCAGGAGCTCACAATCTAGTTTACAATGGAGGAAAATACAGTCTCCTAAATTGGTGTGTTTTCCATTATTTCTTACCACCTCTCTTGGACCTTTTAAGGTACCTTAAACATTATGTTTAGAAAAAGCTGAAATGAAATAGGAATGATAAGCCAATAACATTTTTAGAGCTGTTCAAGTTATCTATTTAAACGCTTTTATCAATTTTATGAGAAAGTAAATTTCTGGGAACATCAAAACAAATGTGTACCACCTATGATCATTTTTAAAGATGTTTTGCCTTAAACATCTGTTCTTGAGTTTTAAGGCAGCAGATTTTAGGCTTAGTCCAAGGCTGTGGTTTTAAAGCTTTTCTCCTTATTAGAAATGAAACTCTTTAATCAAACCTGATTTCGTACAAAGGTCCACATATCATAAAAATAAAAACTATTTTATTTGAAGCAGAGATAATTCAGGTTCCTGCCTGCTTGGCCTTCCTTGAGTCTCAAGAGACTGCTGCAAGGCTCCATTAAAAAAAAAAGTGAAAACTATTGGTCCAAAGCAGGCGTTGGCAAATTATGGTACCGGAACTCTGGACAAATCTGTCCTGCTGTCTGCTTTTGTAAAGAAGGTTTTATTGGAACATAACCAGCCGTACTTGTTTATATATTGTTTATGTCTGCTTTCAGAGCAGAGTTGAGTGGCTCATTTCCAATGACTATAAAAACTACACAGATCTAAGGCTGATGGGTTTAAGGAAACTTTTTATGCCTCCTTATCTGCACAGCATAAACCCGGTTAGGGATTTCAAATGCTGAAGTCACAGCCAGTATATGGAAGAACTTGTCTGTGGTGTGAAATACTCGCTCTCTCCTCTTGTCAAGAATAATACAAAATGGCAATATCTTTGGGGCCAATTTTGCTCCAACCCGAAGAGTAATCACCTAGAACATCAGTGATAAAACTGTAATGCATGTAGGCCTTTGCATAAACAAGAGCTAAAGTGATAACCCAGGGAAAAACTTTTTTATGTACAAGGTTAGGTGATTTGAGATATAATATTTACATGAAAAGATTTAATATTGCAATCACCATGAGAGTTTTTATGGATTTTAAAGTAGCAGAATCCATGGGAAAAATCATTCTGAAAATGGCCAAAACTTGTCAGGGCCAAGATTAAATTCTGTAATCATCAACTTTCAATCATCTGTTTGAAAAGTCAGTTGTGTTACAGATTATAATAATACAATTTTTAAAATCTTTTGACTTTGAATTTTTATGCCTTTTTCAGGTCCATTCTACCTTCTTTTTTAAAAGTCTTTATTGAATTTGTTACAATATTGCTTCTGTTTTATGTTTTTGACTGTGAAACATGTGGGGTCTTAGCTCCCCGAACAGGTATTGAACCCGCACCCCCTGCATTGGCAAGCAAAGTCTTAATGCCACTGGACCATCAAGGAAGTTCCCACTTCACCTTCTTAATGATGGTTTATGTTAATATTAAAATGAATTTTCAATCTCTGAGCACACAGGAACTGAAAGTAGAGAGAGTCTAGAAATGTGTCAAGAGACACAGAGAAGCCAGCCTGGAACTTAAAATGTGTTACTGATGTGTAATGAAATATTTTTTAGCTATATATTACTATTCAGGACCCTGGAAGAAAGCTAACTGGAATTATGTTAAACCAATAAAGGGAATTTATTCACTTACATAGTCAAGTACAGACTGCTCTAACACTTGTCTGTTCCTTTGTGACTAATGTATTAGAGAACAGTTTAAGTGTAAGAGGAATTTTGCATTTTCTTATGTGCAATTTTGTCAGCCAGAAACATTAGGTGAAAACAGAAAACTAAACCCAGATGAATCAAGTTGCAGAGGAGAACATGAAATACACACATAGACCTCAGACATCTACCAGTTGCCTCACTTCTTTGTATCTTTTGAGTCATACCCATCCACATCTAGTGTTTCAGCTTTCCACCTGGTTTCAGATAACCATCCATCTGTCACCTCACAGTAACTCATAAGTTGCAACCCTTCTAATACCTGTTTCCACAAGCAAGCTTCGGGTCTTTTTCAAACTAAAGCACCATGTTCATTGTAGTATTTTTGTATTTCATCACCAGCTGGCGTGTAAAACTGTGCTACCATTTTCATTAAGTTCATATCTTTTTTGTATATGTGTCAGTGACAAAGTTTTTAAATCTTGTACTCCTAGTCCCATTTCCCCCATAAGCCCTGTGATTTTTACTGAACAACTTTGCATAGTGCAGTAATTTTGGGGAAAGCCTATATTGTATTATAGCAGCACTGACTGTAGTCTAGATGAAGTAGCTTCAGGCATAGTGGGATCCAGGGTCTAAGATATCTCAAAACTTTCTTTTTCATCTTTGCTTATCTCTGCTTCTTTTGTGCTTTGGCTTCAATTTTCCTGTCACAGACAGATTCCAAAAAGGAATCTGTTGTCAGCAAAGATGACTGTAGGCAATTGGTTTATACTGTCTTAATAATCCTCAATCCTAAAGGAAGTAAGACTCTCTCCTAGTGTTGATATATTAAATCTCAGGGCCTATGTTCATTGGTCTTAGGAAACCCCTGTAGCTAAGGGAATAGAGACTGAGTTTTCAGGTATGGGTCAACTGATTCCCTGCCACACACCATGTAGGGAGAGACTACTCTGATCATCTTTCTTACTAGGACCATGTGGAGTATGCAATGGATGTTTTTTCCAAGAAAGGGTTACTAGCAGACAAGAACAATGTGCTAACCACCAGTCGTTAAGGGGTAAGTCTCTATATTCATTGACATGACGGGAGCTGATAATGTATTAAATGAAAACAGATGTTATGAAATAATTACATGAAGAATAATTTGATTTATAAAAGTTATTTTTCTATGTATCTATATGTGTATATAAGCATAGAGAGTTCTGGAAGAGTGTTCCCAAATGATTAATGGTGATTGTCTTTGGTTGTTGATTAAAATAATAATGAAACTTATGGTTATTTGTACCTTTATAAAATGACTCAGTTTTCTACAGTGAATATGTGTTACTTTGTAAATGAGGGGAAAATATTAAAAGAAAATATATAACCAATCATATACAAGGTAGACTTACACATGAAATGAAAATCTGAGATTCATTTCCAATATAAGGTATTACTTGTGTCACACTTAGCTTCTGGAACAGTTTAATAAGTGCCACTAAGAAAATGAACTTGGAAAGAATACCCACAAAAAAAACATTGGAATGTAATTATTCTACTGGTAAAAATCATGTTTTCTATACTGCAGGCCTGACAAACAAAGAGAATGGTAATGATAATTTCTAAAGCAACTGTGAAATGATGCACTGATGTGGAGCTTCTAGAAGCAAAGTATAATGTTAGAGGTTCACTTCTAAATAATATGGACTAAGAATAAGAACAGCATGTATACTATCTATGGTGGAACAGATCACCAGCCCAGGTGGGATGCATGAGACAGGTGCTCCGGCCTGGTGCACTGGGAGGACCCGGAGGAATCGGGTGGGGAGGGAGGTGGGAGGGGGGATCGGGATGGGGAATAAGTGTAAATCTATGGCTGATTCATGTCAATGTATGACAAAACCCACTGAAATGTTGTGAAGTAATTAGCCTCCAACTAATAAAAAAATTAAAAAAAAAAAAAATAATATGGACTAAGAATAATTTTGTTTTTCGAAACAGTAAGCAGTAATATATGACCTAATCTAAAGAGAGAGAAACTTAAGACATATGAACTTTATGCTTCAAAAATTCACTCCAGGTCAAAATCTGAGGAATAAATCTTTTATTTTTCTTTCATGGAAGAAAAAGAATATATGCATTCATACATATATACATATATATGTATTTTTTAATTGGTGAAATAATCTGGTGGCAAACAATTACATAGATATATCAGTCAGGCTAATGTGTACACATGTGTGTGTGCATGTACAGTTTGAGTTTACTATCTTATAGGAAATGAGCCATGTTAATGAGAGAAGTGTCTGAAACAGTAATATTACTACAAAACTTAAAGCAACTGGTTGATATTTCTTTTTTCCCATTTTTATGGTATTTATCTAAATAGAAACATCTCAACATTGGGGTTTATGGTAGGCAGAATTTTAAGCTAGACCTCCAAGACTGCCTCGCTCCTTCTATACACACATCTTCTCCCAGTTATTTAATTCAGTGCTAATCCAGCTGCTGTTGTGATGGGATTGTGCAGATGTAATTAAAGTTTAAGATAGAAAGATGATACTTGTGAATCTGACCTAATCACATGAGCCCCTTAAAAGCAGAGTTTTCTTTAACTCGTGGGGAAAGGAAGTCAAAGAAATACTCTCTGGCAGGCTTGGGAGAAAGCAAACATCTTAAAAAAAAGAAAGAAAGCAAACATCGATGCTGTGTGCTGACGCTGGGGGCCAAGACATGTGAAATGTGGCCTCTAGGAATCAAGAGTAGCTCCCTGCTGATAGTAAGGAAATGGGAACCTCAGTCCTCTGACTGCAGGGTATGAATTCTGCTGATAACCTGAATGGGGTGGGAAGAGGACCCCAAACTCCATATGAGAAAGCAGCCTAGCTGACACCTTGATTTCAGCCCTGCTTGACCCTGAGCAGAGAGTCCAGCTACACTGTACCCAGACTTCTGATTTACAGAACTAGGAGCTAACAAATTTGTCTTTTTTTTAGGCCATTCAGTTTGTGGTAATTTGTTATGAAACAGTAGAAAACTACTCCAGGGATAAATATCCTTATCTTCCCTCTGCCAGTTGAGAACCACGAATCTAGGTGGGTCCTGGAAAAACAAGCGTAACACATCAGCAGGTGCTGTTTGCTCTCTGAAGTCCTTGAATGCCCTTGGAAATAAATATCAGCCTGGAAGTGAACACTAAGGTATGATATAACAGAAGAAAAAACAGTGAGTTCAGAAAAAAGAAAAGGCTGTAACATGAATTTAAAGTATGAAAGAAGTATCTTGCTTCACATACACTCACACACAGTACACGTAAAATTCAACCCCATTTCTAAATATTCTCTAGAACCTCAGCAATCTTACTGCCCATGTGATGTTAGGGACCGTCTGGTTCCCTTTCTTCTGTGGTCTTTAACCACTGAGTGAACCTGCTTGCCTTTAGAATTTAACCTTAGTTTCAATGTTAATCTTACTACTGACCTTCCAGTATTTTTATCTGGCTTTACTATGGTTGCTTGATTATTCATTCACTCAACAGAGGGCTTGCTATGTGCTAGGCATTGTATTAGTAGTAGGTTAACAGTGGTATAGTTTAGTCCTTCTGTGATGAGCTTTTCATCTCTGTCACCTAAACTTGAACTCTGACACATGTAACCCAGATGATCTGGGAATTGAGCTTCTAGTGGTCATTGCCCAGTCCCTGAATAATTAAATCCCTAGCTTTTCATTTATGGCTCTTGCCTATGTTCCTCATCTTTGAAGCCTAAACTTCTGGTTACCAGCCTTCTCCAGTCTGCCTTGACCACGATCTTCCAATGCTCCCTGGTTAGTGCTAAGTTATGGGCTTGAAATCTTTTTGCCACATCTTTTTTCCTACTTCAGTCATCCTATTCACCTGGGTCACATTGGCTGGCCATTCTGGTTGGTCAATATCTCTTCAATCTTTAGACCCAGCCTGTCCATATACATCTTGAAGTTGAGAAATAGTGGACATAATTTTAGTTTTTCAAAAGTTTAACGAAGTTTTATAACTAAAATGACTATTTTGTCAAAAGTAGGCAATTTGTTTAAAAATTAATCATGGAGCTGACCTCAGTCTTGGACAAAAGTCTGAAAGTCGTGACGTAAGTAGAGAGATGGGGGGTAAAAAGGAAATAATCATTTGTTCTGTACCAGTGACCTGGCTGGCATTTTACATGTTATCTCAGTGACTCAATTCTCTAACCTTCCCCCACTGTGTTGTTTTTTAAAAAATCTTTTTATAGGAAGGGACCTGAAGCATGGTAGCAGAGTCAGAATTTGAACTTAGATGTACCTGGCCCTCAAATTTATGCTTTTCCTAGTATTCTGCATCAAAATGCATACTTTTCTCTTTTTTTCTTTTGGAGATTGCAGAATGGTCGCGCTAGGATTTAGGATTAACAGAGCTTACCTACCACTTCAGACTCTGAAGGAAAGATCAGCGTTGACTATAGGTAATCTTACTTCTGGTATTCTGAAAGATAAACCGTAAGGCTTATTCAAGCAACTGTACTCAATCGCCTTTGCTCCTTTTGAAGGTGGCATGAATGGACACTAATTGTGGTCTATCCAGGATTGCCATGTGGGCAAATGAAAGGTTGATATTAGCCTAATAAGTTTAGTGGAGTGAGCAAGTTCATTAAGGGTGGCCTGAATGTAAAGATTTGTATGTTTCACTAACTTTGGAAAATGCTTAGCCATTCTCTCTTCCTTATTATTTTTAGTATTTCCTTCTAGGACTTCCATTAGATGCTTGTTGATCCTTCTCATTATACCCTCCATATATCTTTACCTGTCTTTCATATTTTCCCTTGTGTATATTATGATATTTATTTGTGAACATGTGTTCCTTGGAACTTTTTCTTTGGATACTGAGACCTGGGTTTAAAGTGAATTCTTCTAGAGGAGAGTTGCATTTGCTCCCACTAGTCACCCAGGAATATTGCCAATCCACAACCGTTTTAAGCTAAATTTCTCACATGAGATGTTTTGGCCATAGATTTCTGGACCCATATGACTTCCGGACCCAGAGCTGCCTGGGGTTATGATGTCTGAAGGGAATTTCTCTCTGTCTGTCTCTTATACTCAGAGCCAAAACCAGCGCAAGCTCCTGTCTCTACCATCTGCCTCTGGGTGGTAGTTTTGCCCCCATTCATCCATTAAGAGCATTACCCTTTGGGAGTCTGACTGTAAGCAGAGAAGGAAAGGGATGGTGTGCACCTGCTCTAACTGCTAACCTTGCTTGCCTCCCAGGATTTGTATTCTTTGTCCCTTGCACTTGACTGGCCCTTTAAAACTACTAGGAGCCAGTAGCGATCCAAAGGTAGATGCCATCTTCAGAGCTTCCTTTTTTATTCTGAATCAGTGCTGACATATCCTTACTGGCTGTTATTTTCCCCCTATCTCAACCATCAGCCCTGAATTTAAAAGAATATATTCTATCATACCTGTCTATCATTATCTATCTGTCTATATATCTATCTACTTATTTTAAGATGTGAGGTACTTCTTTGGCCATCTCTTCTGCCATATTACCTCAATTCAATTCTATTCCACAGAATGATGTTTGGATAGGTGGATTAAGATCTGTACAGTTATCATGGAGGCAGTCTTCCAGGCAAAAAGTAAAACTGAGGATACAGAAGCTCTGCTTCTAGGTTTATATCAATTAGGCCATTGCTTAGTTCTGGTGGATGTGTTTTTACTAGATTTATTGTACCTTCAAAAAAGTAAAAAAGTTTGAGGCCCTGGATCAGGTAGTGTGATATAATTACTTCTACCAGCAGCAGATCCTAAAGCAGACACTTTCTGGACTAAAGAATTGCAGAAAGTAGATAAAAAACTGGGTAGGAGGTGAGACTCCTTTCTTTCCAGAAGAGCATAAGGATAGCTAGTCTGCCTAGGAAGTATGGAGATTCAGTTTATTTGAAACTGAGCTACTTTCTTACTGAGGAGCCATAACCTTTGTCTAAGAAGGGGTCAATCATTTCTCTGATTGAGATCTAAGTCTTCCTCCTTTGGCTATACATTGGTTAGTGAACAGCTATTCAGTGTCCATCATTTTGGTTGAGGGATGAATGTCAGTGAGGCTAGTAACAGAAACCCATTTCCTCTGGTCATACACCACAAGTAGGAAACTCAGAGTCTAGGTCATATTTCATACCACCCTGGGAAAAACTCTAGATCCCGTCAATTTCTGAGGATGCCCATTGTAAATCTAAAAGTCATTCTGTAGACCAAAGGATAGAAGGGAAGAAGTGATTAAGTAGTAATACCTGAGCTGATGCCACCTGAGGACTAAGGGTTGGGATGGTCTTGGAGGGTGTTTATGGTGTTATAAAGGAAGAGTTACATAGTGAGAGAAATAGGAGAATTTGTTTTCAGTTTAGATTCAAAACCATAAGTGGCTTTTCCAGCGAAATGTATTGAAAGTGCATCTCCTATTGTCTTACCTTGAAAAACACCGATTTAAAAAAAATAAGAGACTCCTACTATTCCAGAGAATATAGATGCAGAATGCTGTTTAGCCTGGTAATTCTCAACCTGAATTTACTACCCTGTCCACAAAAATGAGTCTTGCCAAAAGCTCAGCCATCTTGGATAGAAAATCAGTTGATCTTCATATATCCAATTGCCTCCCCACTGACTCTCTTTTGGAACAATCAGATTAGACATTTACTGAAAGTATTGCAGAATCTGGGACTTCACCAATGGCTCAGAGGTAAAGAATCTGCCTGCAATGCAGGAGATGCAGGAGATGCAGTTTCAATTCCTGGGTCGGGAAGATCCTCCAGAGGTGGAAATGGCGCCTCACTCCAGGATTCTTGCCTGGAAAAAAATTCCCATGGACAGAGGAGCCTGGTGGGCTACAGTCCATGGGGTCGCAGAGAGTAGGACGTGACTGAATGACTAAACACACACACATTGCCAATTCCAGTTAACTAGTACACTAGGTAGTCAGCTATTCACAGAACACGTTGTAAGGATGTAAAGCTTAACATAGAAATCATTTAATTTTCCATATTTAGAGCAAGTACACATGATTCCTAAGAAGCACCCTGAAGCTAGAATTGGATCTCCCAGGTCAGTCAGCATGGGAAAATAACTTGGCAGATAGACAGTGATCCTTGGATCCTAGGAGGAAAATATACACAATTCCTTAGAAAGGAGAATATGGAGATTGATATCAAAACCTGCCATAGACCCTTATAGTTTGTTTTATCTAAATATATGTAGTAAATAAACAGGCAGAGGGTGTGTGTGTATTGTGTATGAGTGAGTAGGTATATGGTTCTTGTTAGGGTTCAGTTCAGCTTCAGTTATTCTCAACAGATATTTTTGCTGTCTTCATAAAACCCCAAGTTAAAGAACTCTACATACTGTTATAGGTATATAACCTGATGACCATGGTCAAGATTGTAACACCTAAAGTAAAGAAAGCTGGAAATTCCCTGGTGGTCCAGTGGTTAAGACTGTGTTTTTCACTGCCATTGGCATGGATTCATTACCTGGTTAGGGAACTAAGATTCTGCGAGCTGTGTGGCGTGGCCAAAATAAAATATATAAATAAAGTAAGTAAGGAAAGTTATGTAAGCAACATGTCTTACTGCAATGGTTTTCAAACTATATACTCTTCTAGGGAGCTGCTTAAAATATAGATCCTGGAACTTCATCCTAGGCCTATTGAATTCTGATTTCTGGGAAGCCCCTGAAATTAGCATTTTAAGGAGCTTCCCTCAAGTGACTGTGATGCAGGTAGTCCTTAGATAACACCTTAAACAAGATCTATTTGAGGGAGTGTCACATTATATTTGCTTATTTGGTCATCAGACTGAGGATTCTAGCCATAAACACTCAGAGACATCTATAGAAAAAAATGCCTCCCTTCTTAAAAGTGACTGTGAAATTGAGGAAGGGAGGTCTAAAAGTGGGACTATTAAAGTATAAATGTAAGAATCTTAAGTATATGTAAATGTTTAATAGCAATTAGTGTGTGTAGGGCAGTGCTTTTTTAAAAACAAAATTATTTTTGGCTGCATTGGCTCTTCAGTGGGGTGCACAATCTTCTCTTTCTAGTTGTGGCTCAGTATTTGCTACGCTCAGGCTTGGTTGCCCTGTGTCATGTGGGATCTTAGTTCCCTGACCAGGGATGGAACCTGTGTCACCTACATTGCAAGGCGGATTCTCAACCACTGGACCACCAGAGAAATCTCCTGGGAGGTACTTTTGAAGATGTGAATTGTTCAAGCCTGAATGAGGGAAAGATTGAACTACAGGAAGGTAAGGAAATGGAACCTCACATAGTGGGTGGGTGATACCTAGGGGTAGGTAAACTTGTGAAAAACAAATCCAAAATCCAAAAGTATATTTTTTGGAAAGGCAGAGAAGAAACGGAAAGTGTAGGATGGCCAGAGTCAAAAAGAAGCTCAAGAGCACTGGATACAGAATATATGATGAATGCCAGAAAGTACAGCAGCCAGGGAGAATCTGAAGAGAAGCAATAGAGAGAAATAGCAGACCACTCAGGATGCTCTAGTCCTGGGGATAGGGACCAGGAACAGTGTGGGAGCAGGGCTTCTGTCACAAGCCGGGAGGAAGAGATAGAAAGACGACATCCTGGGAGCAGCCAGAGGGAAGCTAACCAAGTGGGTGATGAGAAGTGGTCAGGAAGTTAATGCTGTTTCAAGCTGAAGTCAAAACTCATGTCTGTTGAAGGCCAGATAACAAAGGACTTTAACTCCTTAAAGACCAAAAAGGAAGTTAAAGCTTATATTGTAATCTGGGTCTGTAAGGTGGAAGTAGGGAAAATTAATTAGAAAAACTAGACTTTGTGGTCGGGGTCTAGGGACTGTTCTCACTCCCCTGTTTTATAGGGAGTATTAGCAGTGAATACTGAAAGGACCTACTTACTGGTTCAACCTGTGCAAAGTTGAGCAACACTTTGTGAAAAAGTGAAAGTGTTAGTCGCTCAGTCATGTCTGACTCTTTGAGACCGTATGGACTATAGTCCACCAGGCTCCTCTGTCCGTCATATTTCCTAGGCAAGAATACTGGAGTGAGTTGCCATTTCCTTCTCCAGGGGATCTTTCTGACAGAGGGATCAAACCTGTGTCTCTTATATCTGCATTGGCAGGTGGGTTCCTTCCCACCTGAGCCATCAAGGAAGCCTGAGCAATACTTTGCCATCACCACAAATGTAAATAACTTTTCCTAAAATTTTCCTCTCAATGCTTTAAATTTACTTGTGTCTGAAATAGACCAAGAGAGTTGGTCAATAGAGAAAAAATGAGGAGCCCATTAGAGGCTGTCCAGATCCATTTCATCCTATCTGCAACCACAAACAAGATGCTTACTCTTTAAGTCCTGAAATAGGAAGAATATTTGCCATTTTTATTGTCAAACAGTCCTCCTTAGGGGCTTCCCAAGTGGCTCAGTGGTAAAGAACCTGCCTGCCAATGCTGGAGATGTGGGAGACATCAATTCTGCTCTCAGCTTTCTTTATGGTCCAACTCTCACATCCATACATGACTACTGGAAAAACCATAGCTTTGACTAGATGGACCTTTGTTGACAAAGTAATGTCTCTACTTTTTAATATGCTGTCTAGGTTGGTGATAGCTTTTCTTCCAAGGAGCAAACATCTTTTAATTTCATGGCTGCAGTCACCATGTACAGTGATTTTGGGGCCCAAGAAAATAAATCTGTCACTGTTTCCATTGTTTTCCCATCTATTTGCCATGAAATTATGGGACCAGATGCCATGACCTTAGTTTTTTGAATGTTGAATTTTAAGCCAGCTTTTTCACTCTCCTCTTTCACTTTCATCAAAAGGCTCCTTAGTTCCTCTTCACTTTCTGCTGTAAGAGTGGTATCATATGCACATCTGAGGTTATTGATATTTCTCCCGGTAATCTTGCTTCCAGCTTGTGCTTCTTCCAGCCCGGCATTTCACATGATGTACTCTGCATATAAGTTAAATAAGCAGGGTGACAATATACAGCCTTGAGGTACTCCTTTCTCAATTTGGAACCAGTCTAAATTGTTGTTCCATGTCCAGTTCTAACTGTTGCTTATTGACCTGCATACAGATTTCTCAGGAGGCAGCTCAGGTGGTCTGGTATTCCCATCTCTTGAAGAATTTTCTACAGTTTGTTGTGATCCACACAGTCAAAGGCTTTAGCATAGTTAATGAAGCAGAAGTAAATGTTTTTCTGGAACTCTTTTGGTTTTCCTATGATCCAATGGATGTTGGCAATTTGATTTCTTGTTCCTTTGCCTTTTCTAAAACCAGCTTGAACATCTGGAAATTCTTGGTTCACATACTGCTGAAGCCTTGCTTGGAGAATTTTGAGCATCAATTTGCTAGCGTGTGAGGTGAGTGCAATTGTGTGGTAGTTTGAAAATTCTTTGCCATTACCTTTCTTTGAGATGAAAACTGACCTTTTCTAGTCATGTGGCCACTGCTGAGTTTTCCAAATTTGCTGGCATATTGAGTGCAGCACTTTCACAGCATCATCTTTTAGGGTTTGAAATAGCTCAACTGGAATTCCATCACCTCCACTAGCTTTATTTGTAGTGATTCTTCCTAAGGCCCACTTGACTTCGCATTCCAGAATGTCTGGCTCTAGGTGAGTGATCACACCATCATGGTTATCTGGGTGGTCATGAAGACCTTTTTTGTATAGTTTCTTCTGTGTATTCTTGCCATCTCTTCTTAATCTCTTCTGCTTCTGTTAGGTCCTTACTTTTTCTGTCCTTTATTGTGCCCATCTTTGCATGAATTGTTCCCTTGGTATCTCTAATTTTCTTTTTTTTTCCCCATTTATTTTTATTAGTTGGAGGCTAATTACTTTACAATATTGTAGTGATTTTTGCCATACATTGACATGAATCAGCCATGGATTTACATGTGTTCCCCATCCTGAACCCCCCTCCCACCTCCCTCCCCATCCCATCCCTCTGGGTCTTCCCAGTGCACCAGCCCCAAGCACTTGTCTCATGCATCCAACCTGGGCTGGTGATCTGTTTCACCCTTGATAGTATGCTTGTTTCAATGCTATTCTCTCAAATCATCCCACCCTCGCCTTCTCCCACAGAGTCCCAAAGTCTGTTCTGTACATCTGTGTCTCTTTTTCTGTCTTACATATAGGGTTATCGTTACCATCTTTTTAAATTCCATATATATGTGTTAGTCTACTGTATTGGTCATTATCTTTCTGGCTTACTTCACTCTTTATAATGGGCTCCAGTTTCATCCATCTCATTAGAACTGATTCAAATGTATTCTTTTTAATGGCTGAGTAATATTCCATTGTGTATATGTACCACTGCTTCCTTATCCATTCGTCTGCTGATGGGCATCTAGGTTGCTTCCATGTCCTGGCTATTATAAACAGTGCTGCGATGAACATTGGGGTGCACGTGTCTCTTTCAGATCTGGTTTCCTCGGTGTGTATGCCCAGCAGTGGGATTGCTGGGTCCTATGGCAGTCCTATTTCCAGTTTTTTAAGGAATCTCCACACTGTTCTCTATAGTGGCTGTACTAGTTTGCATTCCCACCTCTTCTTAATCTCTTCTGCTTCTGTTAGGTCCTTACCTTTTCTGTCCTTTATTGCACCCGTCTTTGCATAAATTGTTCCCTTGGTATCTCTAATTTTCTTAAAGAGATGTCTAGTCTTTCCCATTCTATTGTTTTCTTCTATTTTTTACGTTAATCACTTAGGAAGGCTTTCTTATCTCTCCTTGCTAGTCTTTGGAACTCTGCATTCAGATGGGTATATCTTTCCTTCTCTCCTTTGCCTTTTGCTTCTCTTCTCAGCTATTTGTAAGGCCTCCTCAGACAACCATTTTGCCTTTTTGCATTTCTTTTTGTTGGGTATGGTCTTGGTCAAAGCCTCCTGTACAATGTCGTGAATGTCTGTCCATAGTTCTTCAGGTGCTCTGTCTATCAGATCTAATCCCTTGAATCTATTTGTCACTTGCACTGTATAATCATAAGGATTTGATTTAGGTCATACCTGAAAGGCCTAGTGGTTTTCCCTACTTTCTTCAATTTAAGTCTGAATTTTGCAATAAAGAGTTCGTGATCTGAGCTACAGTCAGCTCAACTCAGGCCTTCACATTTCCTCATGGGCCAGAAATCTCCAAATTGTGTTTAGGCACTTGTATCCAGGATGAAGGTCCAAGTTGTTTGGTGTCTTCTTTATTGTGGAAGGACAACAACAGATGTCCTCTATTTCCATGGTCTCTGAACTCTCTCTCCTAATCACAGAAATATCTTCAAGTTTTGGGGTTGGGCTGGATGAGCTGTCCTCAGGACTTTTTAGCTAAGCAGCTGTTGATAAGAATGTGATGGTGTAATGGAGGCATCTAGGGAAGCTGCTGTGGGGATAAATTGTCCTTGGTCATAGGATTGAGTTCTATCTAAAAAAGAAAATTTTAGGTGGCTTCATTGTACGCTGTGTCTCCTACCAGGCCCTGGAATGCTGCTGCATGCCAGTAGTAAATGTATCCCTACAAAATAGGGCTAGCTGAAATTATAAATAGCTTCTAAAGAGACTTATTAATAATAAGTTTAAAAAGAGACTTTTTTAATAATCAATTAGTTTAGGAAGCTAAAATTACTATAGGTATATCTTTGAGCAGATTAAAGTAGTTGTTAGTGACAATCATGTTCTTTTACACTATTGGTGACAATATTTAGTCTAAATACAATTTTTATGTTCTTTTTTTTGGGGGGAAGCAGGTATTTATTGTGTGGCATGCCAGATCTTAACTCCCCAATCAGGTATTAAACCTTTGCCCCCTGAAATGGAAGTACAGAGTCTTAACTGCTGGACTGCCAGGGAAGCCCCAATTCCTATGTTCTTATAATGTAATACTTCCTCATATTTTTACAGAAGAGACTCATATGACACAAAAATATTAGTGGAAACTTGTATTTTTATATCATTGGGAGGGTTTATTCACTTGTTCCTTCATTTCTTCTCCACAGGTACTAGGATTGTAAAATTGAATAAAACATAGCTTATTCCCTCAAAGACCTTAGAGTTTAGAAAGGAGGACAGATATACCTAAAACGGGTTGAAATACAGTGGAGTTTTAGAGATACGTGGTGGCAGTGGTTCTCCGTCTCGGTACATGTCAGAATCACCAGATGAGCTCTGACAAATCCTGATGTCCAGGCAGTTCCAGAGTAACTAACTGTCTTTCCCTGAAAAGAGAAGGAAACTCCATAGCTGAATTTTGAAAGATGAGTAGCTTATCAAATTTTAAAGAGGAGGAAGAACATGGTAGACAGGAAATACACAGGTGGGGAAACTTCAAGATTGTAGACATCAGATCTTAGCATGCTAGAAAAAACAGGCTGAGAAAGATGTGTTTGGAGAAGTAGGCAAAGAGCTAGATCTTAAAGGGCCCGAAAGGGATATTTATACTTTATTATGTATGGAGCTGCTGAAGGGTTTTAAGCAGGGGACTGCCACTGCCATGATCACGGTCAGCTTTGGGGTTTTGAAAGCTCATTCTGGTGACAATGTTAAGGAAGGAGTAGACAACCCCAGACTGGGTCAGAGAGACCTGTTAGGAGGTTACTATAAAAATCCAAATGAGAAGTCCTATGGGTCTGGTCTAAGGCCATGGCAGTAGGGATAAAGTAGAAGAAATGGGGACTTCCCTGGTTGCTCAGTGGTAAAGAAATTGCCTGCAACGCAGGAGACTCGGGTTTGATCCCTGGGTTGGAAAGATCCCCTGGAGGAGGAAATGGCAACCCAGTCTAGTATCTTGCCTGGGAAATCCCATGAACAGAGGATCCTGGCAGGCTACAGTCCATGAGATTGTGAAGAGTTGGACACAATTTAGTGACTAAAACAAAAGAAAACAAACAGAAGAAATGGATGTGAGAAATATTTAGGAGGTAAATCAGTTTGGAGCTTGGAGGGGACACATGGGAAAAGAAAGCATGGGGTTGTGGAGTTTCTCGTTATGTGCCTGGGAGAATCCATCTCCCAGAATAATGGAAATAAAAATAATCAAATGGGACCTACTTAAACTCAAAAGCTTTTGCACAGTAAAGGAAACAATAAACAAAATAAAAATGCAGCCTACAGATTGGAAGAAAATACTTGCAAACGATGTGATCTATAAGGGATTAGTCTCCAAAATTTACAAACAGCGTCAAAACAAACAACCCACTTAAAAAAATGGGCAGAAGACCTGAATAGACATTTCTCCAAAGAGGACATACAGATGGCTAATAGGCACATGAAAAGATGTTCAGTATCACTAGTTATTAGAGAAATGCAAATTAAACCTACAATGAGATATCATCTCGCACCAGTCAGAATGGCCATCATCAAAAAACCCACAAACAGTAAATGCTGGAGAGGGTGTGGAGAGGAGGGAACCCTCCTATGGTGTTGGTGGGAATGTAAATTGGTACAGGGACTATGGAGAACAGTATGGAGGTTCTTCAAAAACCTAAAAATAGAGCTAACATATGACCCTGCAATCCCACTCTTGGGCATATATGTAGAGGAAAACATGCCACCCAAATATACAAGCACCCCAGTGTTCATTGCAGCACTGTTTACAATAGCCAAGACATGGAAGAAACATAAATGTCCATCAACAGAGGAGTGGATAAAGAAGATGTGGTACATATATACAATGGAATATTACTCAGCTATTAAAAAAAGAAATAGTGCCATTTGTAGCAACATGGATGGACCTAGAGAGTGTCATACTGAGTGAAGTTAAGTCAGACAGAGAAAGAGAAATATCTATGACATCCCTTATATGTGGAATCTAAAAAGAAATGATACAAATGAACTTACTTACGAAATAGAAACAGACTCACAGACTTAGAAAACTAACTTATGGTTGCCAGAGGGAAGGGATAGTTAGGGACTTTGGGAAGGTCATGTACACACTGCTATATTTAAAATGGATAACCAACAAGGACCTACTGTATAGCACATGGAACTCTGCTCAATGTTATGTGCCAGCCTGGATGGGAGGAAGGTTTGGGAGAGAATGGATACAGGTATATATATGGCTGTGTCCCTTTGCTATTTACCTGAAACTACCATAACATTGTTAATTGGTTATACCCCAACACAAAAAGTTTAAAGTTTGGGGAAAAAAAAAAAAAGAAAAACATCATGGACAGGAACAGAAGTCAGAGGGGAAGTCAGTTTGGAGAGGCATGTGTTTGATTTTAGTGTTGAGTTGAATGTGAGGTGGTGAATAATCATGAAGAAATTGCAAGGCTGCACTTGAGTATACAGGACTGGACATTTGAAAAGCGATCAGAGCAAGTGATAGAAAGCTTAGATTCGTACTCATCAAAATGATAGGAACTGTGGGAGTAAATGGATTCTCTGAATTTTGACAGTTTCATTTCTTCCTTCTTTCTTCCTTACCTTACCTGACGGCCCTCTAGTGACAATGAGCACATACTACATTTTTTTTTAAGTGCCTCAACTCAAGTTAATGTGATCATGAAGTGTATCTTCAGAACCCTGATTTGGTCAAAATATTATTGTATTACTATTTCAATATGAGTGTATGGCAGCACATCTATGCAGTAGGGGCCTCAGGTCTCAGATTGAGCCTAAAGATGTCATTCGTTGTAATTCTGGGAGATTCGAGAGGATTTGAAATTGACCTCCCGGGAATCTAATTTCTATGAGGACTCAAGGAGGCTCCTGTCAAAGACTTTATTCCAAAGCAGTGGTTATCACATCAGAATCACCTGGGGAGCTTAAAAAAAACATCCCTTTGCCTACGATGCATCTCAGAGCAATTAATCAGAACCTCTGAGGGTGGAACCTGGCCAGGCATCAAACTTCCTCAGGTAATTCTTTGCACAGCCAAGATGGAGAACTGTAGCTCTAGAGGATGAGAGCATAGAGATACACGGGATTGAGTCAAGGATACTGACAAATGAAACAGGGGAAGAGGGGTTCTGGGTACAACATGTTTCTATCAATCAAGTTGCCCCTGGATTCAGCCCCCAGGGAGTCATACCCATGGCTATCCCTGGATCGCCATACTTGAGATTAGGTCTAAAGAGCAGCAAAAGAGTAAAAGCTAAAATAACAGTGTCTTCTAAAACTCAGTAGGATAGTAAGAGCACAAGAGGTTACCAGCTTTGTGGTATTGGTTGTGGTGTATTGGTTGTGGTGATTCCTTCATTCAGCAAAATTTTATTGAAAGCTATACTGTGTGCTAGGTACTAGTCTAGGTGCTAAGGATACAGTGGCAAACAGGATTGACAAGGTCCTTTCTCTCTTGGATCATGGATTCTCATAGTTTTTTGGTGGAAATGAGCTAAAAAAAAAAAGTGTCCGTTATTGAGAAATGGACTAACAAAAGAGGGTGCAGAATATTAAATGGAGTGATGTGATAGAGAATGAGTGGGCATTTGTATTGGTAGGTCAGGGAAGGTTGCTCTTTGCAGAGGAGACATTTAAGGTAAAGTATGAATGACAAGGAGGAGGCAGCCACATAAAATGCAGGGGGATGAATATTCTAGGCACAGAGAACAGCAAGTATAATGACTTGAAGGCTTTCGAAAAGCTTGGCATGTTGGAGGAACAGAAAGGAGGCCAGTTTTCATTGATTTTTTATTTTTTGGCTGTGGTGTTTTCGTTGCTGCACACGGACTTTCTCTAGTTGCAGTGCTCGGGTTTCTCATTGTGGTGGCTTCTCTTGTTGCAGAGCACAGGCTCTAGGGTGCCTGGGCTTCAGTAGTTGCAGGACATGGGCTCAGTAGTTATGGCTTTAGTAGTTACAGGCTCAATAGTTGCGGGCTTAGGTGCTCCATGGCATGTGGGATCTTCCCAGGCCGGGGATTGAAACTATGTCCCTTGCATTGCAAAGTGGATTCTTAACCACTGGACCACCATGGAAGCCCAGGAGGCTGGTTTGATTGAGGAGAGTGTAGCACAAGATGAGGTTCTAGAGGTAGTCAGGGGTCAGATGATGTCCAGTGCAGTGAGTCATGGTTAAGAGTCTGAATTTTAATCTAAATGTGATGAAGAGTCACTGAATAGTTTTCAGCAGGGAAATGAGAAGACGTAATTTATATTTTAAATGATCATTCTTATTACTGTAGTGGAAAATGGATCATATTGATGTAAGAATGGAAACAGGGAGAGTACTTAGGGTGTTTGCAATAGCACAAGTATGATGGTGGCTTGGGCCAGGGTGATAACAGTGGAAGGCATATTTGAGATATGTTCTGGAGCTTGAATCCATTGGACTTATACATAAATAGGATGTGGGGGTAAGGGAAAGAGAGCTATCTAGGTGATGGTGATGGTGGCAGCACATTAGCAGAGACATTTTTGAAGGTAGTAGCTCTGTTGGCAGTGGTTATCTTCAGTGTCTCTGACAAACAGCATTGGCACCTTCAGCTCAGGCATCAGCTTACATGCCTTTCACAGGCATTGTTGGCATACTAGCCACTCTTGGTGGTGAAAGGAACGGAGACATCATTACTGGAGGAAAATGGCAGGCACCACATGGCAGCAAGCAGATTCATTTACAGAGCATATGTGAGATAGCCTCTGGGGACTTAATGCCAGAAATATTTGGGAAAAATTTAAGAAGAGTTATTTTTAACTTCCGCAGAGCAGATGGGAGTGAAGTCAGAGATATACTATTTTGTGATTGCGCTTGTGAGCCCATATTATCCATAAGCTGATTTGACAAAAGTAATCTGGTTTATTTTAAGGGAAGTCCCAATCAAAGCTATACTAAATTAAACATTATCAAACATATTTTTGTAAACATTTCCCCACCAACTATGCAAGCATTAGCATTTTTATGTTATAGTTGTGCAAGAAATCTTCAGGTACATGCTGATAAAGATTCAAACAATACAGAAGTTAAATGTTATAATTGCTAATCTTTCTCCAGCTGCCACCCAGTTACATTACCCAACAAGAGGTAACCATAATGAACAGTTTAGTGATTTCTTTCAAAATACTTTCTATGCTTATATATATATACACACACATGTATATGCTTTTTGATATACTTTTATATACCATGTGTAAATTGTTAAAAAGCATAGAGAAAAAAGAATATATAAGCAGACAAAAACATATAGACAAAGGCATATATATTTTAATATGTTATTTTTTTATATATATGTAAATACACATACAGAGTTTTTGATGAAGTAAATCATTGATCTGCATATCACTTTTTTAAAAATATAACTATAAACCAGAGGCATTTTTCTGTATCAGTGAATCTTCTTTTTTCAACACATGCATATATTCCATTATATGATCCATTATGAGTATCTTGTGATATATTTAATCTGTCCTCTATGGATGGGAATTTATTTTTATTTTTACATTTTTACTTTGTATACCTATCTAAGTGTGTCTGAAGACTAGGTCTCTAGAAGAGGGATTGCAGGGTTGAAGAATGCATTTAATATTTTGTTAGATGTATAACCAGATTGTCCTCTAAGAAGAATATACATTCTCACCAATAGTATTTGAGAGGCTGTCTTCCTTACACCCTCACCAACACTGGATATCTATCATCAATCTTTTTTATCTTTGCCAACAAAGTGGGTGAGAATTGGCATTTCATTATTGTTTAATTTGTTGTTTCTCCAGTATTAGCAATATGAAATATTTTTCATCTGTTTAATATTTGCAGTTTTTTCTATGAGTTGTCTCTTGACAACAAATAATTCTTTACTGTTTTCTGATGTGTTATTTGTTTTTTTCTCACCGATTTGTAGGGACCCTTCATATATATTAAGTATTAATCCTTTCCTTACATAATAGAAAAACTTCCTTCCTACTCTGTTACTTGTTTTTTAACTTTATGTTTCTTTTGTTGCACAGAAATTTAAAATTGTTTTGTAATCAAACCTGTAAATCTTTTGAATTTGGAGTTTGGGATCTTGCTAAGGAAGGCCCTCCCAACTGAAGATTATGTAAAAATATTCTACTGTATTTTATTTTACTACATAATTTTTCTTTTGTGTTTTCTTTCTTTTTCCTATTTTATTATTACTTAAATATTTTAAACTATTAAATACATATTATATATATGATGATAAGTATATATATTACACTTTTAAAAACCATAGGCATAACAATAAAATAAACCTAGATATATGTCATCTGACTTAAGAATAGAACATCATCAATACCTTAGAAGGCCCCCGTGTGGATCCTACTCACTTGTGTCCCCTTCCCTCACCACCAGAGATAATCACTATCTTGCTTTTTGTTTTAAACATTTGGCTTTTTCTATGTATATTAAACACATATGTGTAATGAATTTTGTTTAATTTTGAAAAATTGAGTAGTAAGCACTAATCTCACAGTATTAAGAATGGGCAATGTTGCCATTATTAAATAGAGTCTTTCATAGGAAGTCTCTGGGGCATAGCCTGTCTTCAGCTTTTCTGAGAGTTTATAGGAATCCTTTCTAAGGGAATTCTTAGGCAAAATCTTATGTGAGTTTTGTTGTGTTACACAATGGTGTGCTGGAGCTAGCTTGTACGGGCTGATGATTACATTTTCAGGAAATTGATCTTATGTTGACAGCTTGAAATTGGCCCTAAGGAAAATATTTGTATCATGAAAATTGACAGACTTTAAACTCAAGGCTTTTTCTTTTGATTAAAAAATATTTTGGAAAGCCAGCAAACCACTTATCCTAAGAAACACAGGACTCACAGCAGAAAGGGTATTTGGCAGTGGTAGAATAGGTATGGATCAGGTTTTGAACATTCTGCAGAAAGATGACCAGAGGGAATGGGCTGCCCTATATTTTTAAAACTCACCATGGCTAACCCTCAGTTCTCAGGGTCAAAGCATTTAGACAATACTACAAAGCTACAGTATTCAAAACAGTGTATCACTGGCACAAAAACAGACATAGATCAATGAAACAAAATAGAGAGCCCAGAAGTAAACCCATACACCTACTGTCAATTAACATTTAACAAATGAGGCAAGAATGTACAATGGGGAAAACAGTCTCTTCGGCAAATGGTGTTGGGAAAGTTGGACAGCCACATGTAAACTAATGAAGTTAGAACACTCCCTCACACCATAAACAAAAAATGAACTAAAAAAAAAAAATGAACTCAAAATGGCTTAAAGAATTCAATATAAGACATGACACCATAAAACTCCTAGAAGAGGCGAAACATTCTCTGACATAAGTCATAGCAATATTTTCTTAGTATGCCAAGGCAATAGAAATAAAAGCAGAAATAAACAATGGGATCTAGTCAAACTTATAAGTTTTAACACAGTAAAAGAAACCATCAGCAAAATGAAATGACAACCCATGGACTGGGAGAAAACACTTGCAAACAATGCAACCAACAAGGGGTTAATTTCCAAAATATACAAACAACTCATACAACTCAATAACGGAAAAACAGAACTACAATACCAGAAATCAAAGCTACAATGAGGTATCACCTCACACTGGTCAGAATGGTCATCATTAAAAAGTATACAAATAATAAATGCTGGAGAGATTGTGGAGAAAAGGGTGGGAATGTACACTGTTGGTGGGAAGATAAATAGGTACAGCCTGTGGAGAACAGTATCAGTTCAGTTCAGTCACTCATTTGTGCCTTACTCTTTGTGACCTCATGGACTGCAGCACGCCAGGTTTCCCTGTCCATCACCAACTCCTGGAGCTTACTCAAACTCATGTCCATTGAGTTGGTGATGCCATCCAACCATCTCATCCTCTGTCGTCGCCTTTTCCTCCCACCTTCAATCTTTCCCAGCATCAGGGTCTTTTCAGATGGGTCAGTTCTTCACATCAGGTGGCCAAAGTATTGGAGTTTCAGCTTCAGGATCAGTCCTTCCAATGAATGTTCAGGACTGAATTCCTTTAGGATGGACTGGTTGGATCTCCTTGCAGTCCAAGGGACTCTCAAGAATCTTCTCCAACACCACAGTAAAAAAAGTATCAATTCTTTGGTGCTTAGCTTTCTTTATAGTCCAACTCTCACATCCATACATGACTACTGGAAAAACCATAGCTTCAACTAGATGGACCTTTGTTGGCAAAGAAATGGCTCTGCTTTTTAATATGCTGCCTAGATTGGTCATAACTTTTCTTCCAAGGAGTAAGTATCTTTTAATTTCATAGCTGCAGTCACCATCTGCAGTGATTTTGGAGCCCCCCAAAATAAAGTCTGTCACTGTTTCCATTGTTTCCCCATCTATTTGCCATGAAGTGATGGGACCAGATGCCATGACCTTAGTTTTCTGAATGTTGAGTTTTAAGCCAACTTTTCCACTCTCCTCTTCCACTTTCATCAAGAGGCTCTTTAGTTCCTCTTCACTTTCTGCTGTAAGAGTGGTGTCATCTGCATATCTGAGGTTATTGATATTTCTCCTGGCAATCTTGCTTCCAGCTTGTGCCTCATCCAGCCCAGCATTTCGCATGATGTACTCTGCATATAAGTTAAATAAGCAGGGTGACAATATACAGCCTTGACGTACTCCTTTCCTGATTTGGAACCAGTCTGTTGTTCCATGTCCAGTTCTAACTGTTGCTTCTTGACCTGCATACAGATTTCTCAGGAGGCAGCTCAGGTGGTCTGGTATTCCCATCCTTTGAAGAATTTTCCACAGTTTGTTGTGATCCACACAGTCAAAGGCTTTGGAATTATCAATAAAGCAGAAATAGATGTTTTTCTGGAACTCTCTTGCTTTTTTGATGATCCAACGGATGTTGGCAATTTGATCTCTGGTTTCTCTGCCTTTTCTAAATCGAGCTTGAACATCTGGAAGTTCACGGTTCAGATACTGTTAAAGCCTGGCTTGGAGAATTATGAGCATTACTTTCCTGGTGTGTGAGATGAGTGCAGCTGTGTAGTAGTTTAAACAGTCTTTAGCATTGCCTTTCTTTGGGATTGGAATGAAAACTGACTTTTCCAGTCCTGTGGCCACTGCTGAGTTTTCCAAATTTGCTGGCATATTGAGGGCAGCACTTTCACAGCATCATCTTTTAGGGTTTGAAATAGCTCAACTGGAATTCCATCACCTCCAGTAACTTTGTCCTTAGTGATGCTTCCTAAGGCCCACTTGACTTCACATTCCAGGATGTCTGGCTCTAGATGAGTGATCACACCATCGTGGTTATCTAGGTCATGAAGATCATTTTTGTACAGTTCTTTTGTGTATTCTTGCCACCTCTTCTTAATATCTTCTGCTTCTGTTGGGTCCTTTCCTTTTCTGTCCTTTATTGTGCCCATCTTTGCTAAAATGTTCCCTTGGTATCTCTAATTTTCTTGAAGAGAAAATTCTTCAAGAGAGAAATTTTCTCAAAAGAGAAAATTCTTTTCTTTCCCATTCTATTGTTTTCCTCTATTTCTTTGCACTTATCACTGAGGAAGGCTTTCCTATCTCTCCTTGCTATTCTTTGGAACTCTGCATTCAGATGGGTCTATCTTTCTTCTTCTCTTTTGTACCTGTTGCTTCTCTTCTTTTCACAGCTATTTGTAAGGCCTCCTCAGACATCCATTTTGCCTTTTTGCATTTCTTTTCCTTGGGGATGGTCCTGATCACTGCCTCCAGTACAATGTCACAAACCTCTGTCCATAGTTCTTCAGGTGCTCTGTCTGTCAGATCTAATCCCTTGAATCTATTTGTCACTTGCACTGTATTATCATAAGGGATTTGATTTAGGTCATACCTGAATGGTCTAGTGGTTTTCCTTACTTACTTTAGTTTAAGTCTGAATTTGGCAATAAAGAATTCATGATCTGAGCCACAGTCAGCTCCTGGTCTTGTTTTTGCTGACTGTATAGAGCTTCTCCATTTTTGGCTGCAAAGAATATAATCCATTTGATTTCGGTATTGACCATCTGGTGATGTCCATGTGTAGGGAATCTTCTCTTGTGTTGTTGGAAGTGGGTATTTGCTATGACCAGTGTGTTCCCTTGGCAAAACTCTTATTAGACTTTGCCTTGCTTAATTCTGTACTCCTAGGTCAAATTGGCCTGTTACTCCAGGTGTTTCTTGACTTCCTACTTTTGCATTCCAGTCCCCTATAATGAAAAGGACATCTTTTTTGCGTGTTGGTTCTGGAAGGTCTTGTAGGTCTTCACAGAACTGTTCAACTTCAACTTCTTCAGCATTACTGGTTGGAGTATAGACTTGGATTACCGTGATGTTGAACGGTTTGCCTTGGAAATGAACAGAGATCATTCTGTTGTTTTTGAGATTGCATCTAATTACTGCATTTCGGACTCTTTTGTTGACTATAATGGCTACTGCATTTCTACTAAGGGATTCTTGCCCACAGTAGTAGATATGATGGCCATCTGAGTTAAATCCACCTATTCCAGTCCATTTTAGTTCGCTGATTCCTAAAATGTCGATGTTTACTCTTGTCATCTCCTGTTTGACCACTTCAAATTTGCCTTGATTCATGGACCTAACATTCCAGGTTCCTATGCAATATTGCTCTTTACAGCATTGGACTTTACTTCCATCACCAGTCACATCCACAACTGGGTGTTGTGTTTGCTTTGCCTCCGTCTCTTCATTCTTTCTGGAATTATTTCTCCACTGATGTCCAGTAGCATATTGGGCACCTACTGACTTGGGGAGTTCATCTTTCAGTGTCCTATCTTTTTGTCTTTTCCTACTGTTCATGGGGTTCTCAATGCAAGAATACTGAAGTGATTTGCCATTCCCTTTTCCAGTGGGCCATGTTTTGTCAGAACTCTCTACCATGACCCATCTGTCTTGGGTGGCCCTACACGGCATGGCTCATAGTTTCATTGAGTTAGACAAGGCTGTGGTCCATGTGATCAGATTGGTTAGTTTTCTGTGATTGTTTTCATTCTGTCTGCCCTCCGATGGAGAAGGATAAGAGGCTTATGGAAGAGTCCTGATGGGAGAAACTGACTGAGAGGGATACTGGGTCTTGTTCTGATGGGCGGGGCCATGCTCAGTAAATCTTTAATCCAATTTTCTGATGGGTGGGCTTGTGTTCCCTCCCTGTTATTTGACCTGAGGCCAAACTATGGTGGAGGCAATGAAGGTAATGATGACCCCCTTCAAAATGCCCCATGCATGCTCTGCTGCACTCAGTGCCCCCACCCCTGCAGCAGGCCACCACTGACCCACGCCTCCACCAGAGACTCCTGGACACTCACAGGCAAGTCTGGGTCAGTCTCGTGTGGGATCACTGCTTCTTTCTCCTGGGTCCTGGTGCACACAAGTTTCTGTTTGTGCCTTCCAAGAGTCTGTTTCCCAAGTCCTGTGTAAGTTCTGGTGGCTCTGTGGTGGAGTTAATGGTGACCTCCTCCAAGAGGGCTTATGCCATACCCAGGTCTACTGCACCCAGAGCCCCTGTCCCTGCAGCAGTCCACTGCTGACCCGTGCCTACACAGGAGACACTCAAACACAGTTCTGTCTCAGTCTCCTGTGGGGTCTCTGGGTCCTGGTGCACACGAGGTTTGTTTGAGCCCTCTGAGCGTCTCTGGCAGGTATCAGGGCTTCCCTGATAGCTCAGTTGGTAAAGAATCCACCTGCAATGCAGGAGACCCCGGTTCAATTTCTGGGTCGGGAAGATCTGCTGGAGAAGGGATAGGCTACCCACTCCAGTATTCTTGGGCTTCCCTTGTGGCTCAGCTGGTAAAGAATCCGCCTGCAATGTGGGAGACCTGGGTTCGATCCCTGGGTTAGCAAGATGCCCTGGAGAAGGGAAAGGCTACCCACTCCAGTATTCTGGCCTGGAGAATTCCATGGACTGTATAGCCCATGGGGTCTCAAAGAGTTGGAGAATAGTATGGAAGTTCCTTAAAAAACTAAAAGTGGGGCTATCATATGATGATCCAGCAATACTATTCCTGGGCATATATCCAGAGAAAATTAACTCAAAAAGATGCACCCCAGTGTTCATAGCAGCACTATTTACAGTAGCCAAAACTTGGAAACAATGGGTATGTCTATCAGCAGATGAATGGATAAAGATGTAGTATATCTATATATATAATGAAGTATTAGTCATAAAAAGACTGAAATAGTGCCATTTGCAGCAAGAAGGATGGACCTTAGAGATTATCATATGAAATGAAATGTCAGATAAAGACAAATATTATATGGTATCACTTATATGTGGAATCTAAGAAATAGTACAAATGAACTTATTTATAAAACAGACTTTGGAAACTTATGGTTCCCAAAGGGAAATGGGGGGTAGAGATAAATTGAGAGTATGAAATTAATAGAAGCACACCACCATATATAAAATAGATAATCAACAAGGACCAGCTGTATAGCACAGGGAACTACATTCAATATCTTGTAATAAACTATAATGGAAAGAATAAAAATGAATACATTTGCATATATATGTATAATGGAATCACTTTGCTGTACACCTGAAACTAACACTATTATAAATCACTATTATAAACACTATTATAAATCAGTTACACTTCAAAAAAAAGAATAGGTCAAATCAAAACATTTCTATGTGCACGCATGCATGTGTGTGTGTGTGTGTGTGTGTGTGTGTGTGTTGGGCATGGGGAGATGAGAATCTCAAGCATTATTTGAGCTCTTACCTGTTTGAAATGTCTTTACCCTTCACTTGATTTTTGGCTGAATATAGAATTTCAGTTTGGAAATAATTTTCCTTCAGAATTTTGTAGGCATTGTTCTATTGTCTTTGAATTGCCAGTGTTACATTGAGAGGTGATTCAGTGATAGTGATTACAGATTTAGGTTATGGCAGTGAAGTGGGCAGCTGAGGCAGCCTGGAGAAAAGCACCATTGGATGTGATGTAGATCAAGGAACTGATTGGCTAGAGGGGGTTCAGTGATCATCCACGTGAATATCAAAGTCACCAAGAACAAGAGCAGTAGATTTGGAGAGCAAGATTAAGACTGATGGCAAAGTCATCAGTGTTGGGGCTAGATGACAGCAGCAAGGTGTGGAGCTGGTGGTTTTTAAGCAGGAATGGATTAGAAATGGCTGTGAGAGCAGGGGCGACGTGGAGGGCACTTTATCTCCAAGTCTAGTGGTGTGATTTGTGTAAAACAGGTACACCCTCCACTTGAGAGGGCTGTAGGGAAAGCAGTGTGCTCAGGGGAGTGTGAGGTTTTAGTGAGAACAGGAGGGTGAAGGGAACATTTTAAGGAAGAGACTGAGACTATGACAGAGCTTAAGACTGACACAAATGGAGTTCCAAAGGACACAGTAGAAGAACTAGGGAGGTTGTAAAAGATAGTGAGAGATTTGGTTATTTTAGAAGAGGAAGAGAGCTGTATGAGAATTAACATATAAGTTATAATAAAGGAGAGGTTTGGATTGGTGTGACCGAAGGAAATAGGGTATGTCAGGCACACTATACAATTACTGGATGTTGGGGTATGTACATGTAAAATTCTAATATAAACTTAAATATGTAATTGACATTTTTATAGATTTTAATGTAGAGCTTTAATAGTCAATAACATTTTGCCTTCTGAAAAGCTTGAAGCAATTTAT
Organism: Cervus elaphus; assembly: GCF_910594005.1. Lineage (NCBI taxonomy): Eukaryota > Metazoa > Chordata > Mammalia > Artiodactyla > Cervidae > Cervus > Cervus elaphus. Next base: position 41,300,673 of record NC_057848.1, on the reverse strand, counting down.
AATCACTGTCACCAGTAGGGTTTAAGAGAATCCACTTCTCCATACTTTCCTCAGTGGCATTGCATGCATGCTAAGTTGCTTCAGTTGTGTCCGACTCTATGCGACCCTATGGACAGCAGCCCACCAGGCTCCTCTGTCCACGGGATTCTCTAGGCAAGAATACTGGAGTGGGTTGCCATTTCCTCCTCCATCAGTGGCATTGGATATGCATTAACAAGTGTTTGATTGTTTTCATTTTTGCCAACCTGAGTAAAAAGAAAAGATCTCATTGTTTTTATTTGCATAAATTGATTACTAGTGAGGTTGAACATTTTGAAAATGTGTACTTCTTATCTTTGAATTGCCTGTTTATACCTATTTTTCAAAATTCTCTTCTATTGATTTTTTGGAATTCTTTATCCTTTACGTATATTAATCCTTTAATTTGTTAGTGTATTTTATCCAAATAGTACTTATTAGTGTCTTATTAAAACACTTGATTTTTATTTATGCTGTCATTTGTTGTGCAATTTTAAATTTATCTGCAGTCAGATCTGTCATTTTTTCATTTTATAATTTCTGTGTTTTGTGAGTTGCTTAGAAAGCTTTTCCTATTTCAGTATTGTCGTGAGTCTTGTTTTTTCTTCTATATTTTCTTTTAGATCTTCAATCCATCTGGAATTTATTTTTTAATTTTTAAAAGTTTATTTATTTTTAATTGGAGGATAATTGCTTTACAATGTTGTATTGGTTTCTGCCATACAACAACATGAATCAGCCATAGGTATACATATGTCCTCTCTTTCTTGAATCTCCCTTTCACCTCCCACCCTGTCCCACCCCTGAAATTTATTTTTGTATGTGGTATAAGGTAGAGATTCTAATTTCCCCCCCAAAGAATAGAAAACTGTACTAACCTTGTTTGCTGAATAATCATTTTCTTCCCCTCTGATTTGAACTTTCACTTACTAACTCCCCAGATGTAAAAAAAAACAAAAATACAGAAATAAAAATAAATCCCCAGATGTGCATAAATATGCTTTGAAACTGCATTCATCACTGTTCCTTTATATAAATTTTGCTTTCTTGTGAAGCAAGTCCATTCTCATTATTCCTCTTTTTTCAAAAATTTCTGGGATATGTTCTTCCAGAGGAATTTTGGAATTAACTTTTAACATTTCCAAAAATTTCTTTAGGTTTTTGATTAAAATTGTGTTAGATTTATATATTAATTTTAGGAAAAATTGTTTTATTTAGACTGCTTATTCTAAATAATACAAGTTCCTCCAGGAACTTGGTATATTTTTCCATTTTTAAAAATTTTCTTTTATGTGCATCAGTGAAGTTTTATGATTTTCTTCATATAGATTTTACACATTTTTTTCTAAGTATTTGACAGTTTTGCTATTATTATGAATAGGTTTTTTTAAATTGTATTTTTGATTAGTTATTTTCATTGTATCGAAAGCAGTTGATTCTGTGTATTCATCTTTTATCCTAGTGTCTGTAATTTTATTGATTTTTATTCTTTCCCAGTTAGACCATCATATCATCAGCAAATAATGTCAGTATTTAGCACTCACTTCTTCTTCTTCTTCTTTGTTTTTTACTAAGACTAGTGTGGGGAAAGTGGATATCTTTTTCTTGTCACTTAATCCTGATAGCCTCAATGATAGATGAGTGCTAAGTCTGCATCTCTTGCAATTTAAATTCAGATTTGGGTTTGAAATGTTGGGTAGATGTATTCTAGTCATTCAGGTTCAAAATCTAAATCATCCTTGATTTTCTCCTTATGTCTTTCCTCTCTCCCACTATTTTGTTCAGAAAATTCTCTCAATTTGGTCTCTATTCATTGTTGTAACACACATCTCCTCCTCTCTATTCTTTTTTTTTTTTCTCCTCTCTATTCTTACTGTTACCTCCTTCCATCTAATTTACAAACTATTATTTAGGACCTTCAGTTTTTAAGTACAGTATATAGAGGTGCAAATGTAAATAACACAAAGTTCCTGCTCTTGAGTTCACAAGAAATGGATGATGGTTCTTAAACTTAACTAACTATAATACAGTGCAGTAGATGCTATAAGAACTTTTGATTGTTTTGTTGTTTAGTTGCTAAGTCATGTCCGACTCTTGCAACCCCATGGACTTTAGCCTGCCAGGCTGCTCTGTCCGTGGGATTCTCCAGGCAAGAATACTGGAGTGGGTTGCCATTCCTTTCTCCAGGAGATCTTCCCGACCCAGGAATTGAACCAGGGTCTCCTGCATTGCAGGCATATTCTTTACCAATAGAACTTTGAGGGAAGTCTGTGGGCTTCCCTTGTGGCTCAGTTGGTAAAGAATCTGCTAGCAATGTGGGAAACTTGGGTTTGATCCCTGCGTTGGGAAGATCCCCTGGAGAAGGGAAAGGCTACCCACTCCAGTATTCTGGCCTAGAGAATTCCATGGACTGTATAGTCTATGGGATCACAAAGAGTCAGACATGACTGAACGACTATAAGAACTAAATGTACACTAACTACAGTAGCCCAGAGGAGGAAATGATTATTTCTGTTTTATGCTGAATCAAAAAGGGTTGACATTTGAGCTGAATCCTGAAGAACAAGTATAAATTTTTTTTCAAGTGCAAAAGGAGAGGGAGAAGAGGCATTTCTGGTAGAGGAAATAATATGAATATATGTTACATATTATTCAACAAGCATCTATTGAGTGATGACTATGTGTCAAGCATTGTACTGGGTGTGCAGCTTTAAGAAGCTCTTAACTCTTGTAGGAGATACACAGATAATCACAATAAGAAATTATGGGGAATATAGGTTATTCGTTTTTAGAACTGTCAGTTCACTCAATGAAGATTTCCTTTTGGCCAATAATTTGCAGATAGAAGCAATTTATACACAATACTAAACAGTCTTAGCCAAATTTGACAAATTTCTCAAAATGTACTTATGACTGGGTTTGGACCAAATTTTTTTCTTCCTCAAAAAAAGAAGATTTTTTCTTCCTCATTTCTGGATTGGGGCAGAGGGATTTGTTTAGCAATGAAATGACAGGACTGAGTTCATTTATTTGTTTATTTAACCAGCAAGAATTTATTGAGGGCCTGTTGTGTACCACATATTGTTAGACCTTGGGATACACAGAGAGATAAGAGAGAGCCCTTCCCTAAGAGAGTGCTGCCATCAAATGGGTTCAGTGGCACACTAAAATATAATTAAAAAACAGTGAATTAAAAACTGTAATAAATTCTGTATTATAGGAGGATGTATGAAAGATGTTTAACCCAGTCTTTGGGGAAAAGCTACCAGGAAACCAGGGAAGATTTCCTAGAGGTGATGACACTTGAACTGAGGTTGGTTTTAATAACTTAGGAGCATGTTGATGTAGGGTAGGCAAGGCTAAAGGCAAAGAGCAACAGGGATTTCAGTTGCTGGCATGTTGTGGCTGCAGCCAGGGACTAGGTAAAAGCCTGCCTTCTTCTTGAGAAGGTTTGTTGATAGGGTTACTAGGGTGGAGGTGGAAAACTGGGGGAACTCCAGTGATCGGTTGATGCCCTTAATAAGAGTTCAGGGGGGTTTCCATTCCAAGATAACTGATACTTTGTCCAGCATCCTGAAGATGTCTCAGCCAAAGAGAACTTATCCTTTGTATGTCTAAGCTTTTTAAAATAAACATCTCTAGGTTGGCTGAAGAATGTTACTGTGACAGCTAAGACGCAGGGAGTTCTATAGACTAGTGACACTCTGTGCTGCTGAGACTCAAAGGACAGCCAGTGGCCAGGGGCCCAGCCTCGACTACCATGAGGACATCTTGGGAAGGAGAAGGGAGTGAAACTTTGAAAACTAGGCATTTACCCAAAGGAGATTATTTGAAATAGAAAAATATTATTTTTTAAACTTAACGAGTTACAGATATCTTTAATTGACAAATTTATGTCTGTATGCCTCCTGTATCATCCGGAAGAATAAGGATATTAAAAAAACTTTAGATATTAAAAAATGAAGTGGCTACACATATTTGCTCAATATGAACTGTAAAGTATAAATTTCTTGTTCATATCCTTTAATCTAGCCATTACACATCTAGTAGTTTATTCTAAAGAAATGATTTTAATGGGTCCAAACATACACACTCATATACACACATATATGCAACTAAATGTTCATCACAGTATTGCCTTAAAAATTGAAAATTGGAAACAAGCTAAATGTTTCATCACCTGAGGAATGGTTACAGTATAATAAATCTACACAATGAGTATTAATAAGCCTTAGTTTAGTAACTCTTCAGTCATTACAAAGAATAAGAGAAGTCAATGTGTATCAGGATGGGAAAGACATTTGAATCATATTGTTAGGAGATAAAGTCAGGATAAAGAATATTATATATAGGATAATCTCATTTATATAAAAGTGTATAGTGATCAGGGGCTTCCCTGGTGGCTCAGTGGTATAGAATCTGCTTGCCAATTCAGGAGACACAAGAGATGTGGGCTCAGTTCCTGGGTTGGGAAGATCCCCTGGAGAAGCGCATGGCAACCCACTCCAGTATTCTTGCCAGGAGAACCCCATGGACAGCAGAGCCTGGCGGGCTACAGTCCATGGGGTCACAAAAGAGTCGGACATGACTTAGCAACTAAACCACCACCACCACATATAGTGATCTATATTCTCATAGAAATATACCCATATTCTACAGGAAAATTAAAAATATTTTATCACTAAACATAGAGTGTGATCCCTTATTTGTTTAAAGTGTATATAATATAAAACTTGTATGTGTATATTTACACATACACACAGAAGAAGGTTTCCAAGTATTTACAGCAAATTGTTAGCAGTGATTATCTATGGATGGTGAGATTAAGTAAAAATTTCATTCTTATTTATACGTTTCTCTATTTCCTGATGCTTTCCCCCAGTGAGCTAATATTATTTTTATAATTAGAAAAATTAAAATGTTTATTTCATTTTGAAAACAAAAATGTATATATTTAGTGACATAAAAATATTTTAATGTATTAATATAATGCATGCACGCATGCTTAGTCACTCAGTTGTGTACCAGTCTTTGCGACTCCATGGATTGTAGTCCACCAGGCTCCTCTGTTCATGGGATTCTCCAGGCAAGAATACTGGAGTGGGTTGCCATGCCCTTCTCCAGGGGATCTTCCCAACCCAGGGATCAAACCCAGGTCTGCATTGCAGGTAGCGGATACTTTACCACCTGAGCCACCAGGGAATAAAAGAACAGATTACTAAAAAGTTGTGATTTAACATTTGTTCTTATAGAACTGTTATAAAAATTAGTACATGTGCACATAAGTAGGATATATACCAAAATACCTAGAGTGGTTATCTCTGGATCTTGGGATTAGCAATGATTTTTATATATTTTTATTTTTGATTAATCTATTTTCTAATTTTCCTCTAATATATTTCATGAAATTAAGGGGGAAAACCCCCCATAAAGTACCATCAAGTTCCAGCCTGCTTGAAGGAGAGCTAGAGTACCTGGTTGGTAGATTTGAGTGGTTGATGTGTCTTGCAGGGAAAATGTGCTCATGCTGGACTAGCTGCCTGATGCAAGGCCCATTGCAAAATGAAAATGCTTTTTTTCAAAAGCAAGGGGAAAATTGCTGTTAAAGGTACTAAAATACAAAGCTTTTTTTCTTTGTTCCACATACCTTCTCTCATCATGAACATGATCTATTGTCCCATTGGACTTCACTTACAAAACATAATTCAAAGATAAAATCATGAAGAATTTCAAGATGGTTCTGGATACAGTTGGCTCGGAACACCCATGAAACTGTGGCAGTGTATTTTCCTATCAGCTACAGAGCAATTTGGAGTGCCATGCTTAGGATTCAGATCAGGCTTCTCTAGTCCAGGCTCCACTTTGCAAAGTTAATAGTTACTTTTCCAAAGTGTGTCTTTGGAATCCATTTCTATCTATCCTGATCTCCACTAAGGACTCATGTTTATTAGGGGTAGTGCTGACCCAAGCAATTGTCCTTTTATTTGTGGGCTATGTGGTTTCCAAACAGTGACTTGTGGTTCTGTTTTGAACAAAGGAACCTGGCCCATCAATGTTTAGTGAGAACTTTACCCAACTCTATCAACTTTTTCTTCCTTACTTTGGAGGTAGTTTCTAAGCTTTGACTTCAGCCTCATACAAAAGTCTATTCTGTCTTGCTGCCTTTTAACTCAGTACTCCTTACCCCAATTCTAGAGCATTCCCTGCTATTTCCTGACAACAGAACTGGAGATTCCCCAGGTCCAAGCAGCTAGTGGCAGCTTTCCTGGTCTGCCATTCTGGCTCAATAAGATGGATGCAGGCTGAGTATGGAAAGGAGACAGAAGTGAAAGGATCTTGAGTTGAGGAAGCCTAGGGAGAGGATTCTGTAGGAAGAAATGGGATGGGGACAATAGAAAAGTGAAGAAATAGAACATAGTTTGAGGAAAGGGAAAGGTGGTTGAAAAAGAGGAGCAAGGACTCCAGAGGTCTGGAGAAATGTGGCAAGGTTTAATCTTGGGGATATATTAAAAATAAATGCCAAGCGAGGGATTCAAATTGTGGTATATTTAAAGTGTTTACTTACATTTAAAGAATTGATGCTTTCGAATTGTGGTGCTGGAGAAGACTCTTGAGAGTTCCATGTACTATAAGAGGATCAAAGCAGTCAATCCTAAAGGAAATCAACCCTGAATATTCACTGGAAGGACTGATGCTGAAGCTGAAACTCCAATACTTTGGTCACTTGATATGAAGAGCTGACTCATTGGAAAAGACCCTGATGCTTGGAAAGATTGAGGGCAGGAGGAGGAGAAGGGATTGAGATGAGATAATTGGATGGCATCACCAACTCAAAGGACATGAATTTCAGCAGACTCCGGGAGATGGTAAAGGATAGGGAAGCCTTGTGTGCTGCAGTCCTTGGGGTCGCAAAGAGCCAGACAAAACTTAGCAACCAAACAACAACAACACATTTAAGAAGTTATTTTTTCTTAACATGGACAATATTGTGCATGGACAATAATATTCTGAAATATTATTCAGAATAATTCCTAGGTTCATACAAAATAAGGATTTATAGTATGTTATATAGGTACATATTGGAAATGAAACACAAGGTTAAACTTATATGATGAATGTTTTTTTAAAAAGTTTTAATTGTGGTAAAATATACGTAACAAAATTTACCACCTTAACCAGTGTTATGTGTACTGTTTAGGCATGTTAAGTACATTCACATTCTTGTGCAACCAATCTCCAGAACTCTTCATCTTGTGAAACGGAAACTTTATACCCACTAAACAACAGCTCCCCATTTCCCCCACCCCCACAAGTCCCTGATTAACCACCATCCTACTTTCTGTTTCTATGAATTTGACTACTTTAGATACCTCATATAAGTGGAGGAATATGGTATTTGTCTTCTGTAACTGGCTTATTTTATTTATCATAATGTCCTTAAGCTTAATCCATGTTGTAGTATGTGCCACAATTTCCTTCCTTTTTTTAAAGGCTGAATAATATGCCACTGTATGTATATAGGGTTTCCCTGGTGGCTCAAAAAGTAAAGAATCTGCCTGCCATGCAGGAGACCCAGGTTTGATCCCTGAGTTGGGAAGATTCCCTGGAGAAGAGAATGGCTACCCATTCCAGTATTCTTGCCTGGAGAGCTCCAGGGATGAAGGAACCTGGTGGGCTATCACATTTTGTTTATTCATCTATCAATGGACATTTGGGTTGCTTCCATCTGCTGCTATGAATATGGGTGTGAAAATATCTCTTTGAGACTCTGCTTTCAATTCTTTTGGATATATATCAAAGTGAGATTGCTAAATTATTTGGCAGTTTTAGTTTTAAATTTTTGAGAAACTTCCACATTGTTTTCCATAGTGGTTGCACCATTTTACAATACTGTAAACATGTACTATGGTTCCAATTTCTCCACATCCTCACCAACATTTCTGTTTTTTTTTTATAGTAGCCATGCTAATGGATATGAGGTGACATTCATTCCAGTTTGCTGCTAAGTATTATTCCATAGTATGAGTGGAACACGGTTTAGGTATCTACCTGTTGAAGGACATCTGAGTTATTTCTAGTTTTTTACTATTATGAATAAAACTGCTATAAACATTCTTGCATAGGTTTTTGTGTGAACATAACTTTTCATTTCCCTGGGATAGATGCCCGGGAGTGCAATTGCCGAGTCATATAATGGTTGCATGTTTAGTTTTTTAAGAAATTACCAAACTGTTTTCCAGAGCAGCTGTACCATTTTACATCCCCACCAGCAATGTATGAATAATAGGTTTTTTACATCCTTGCTAGTATTTGGATGTTGCCATTATTATTTATTTTTGCCCTTCTTATAGTAGTAATATCTCACCATTTTGATTTTCATCTCCCTAGTGGCTAATGATTTTATTTTAAAAATTTATTTATCTACTTTTGGTTGAGCTGGGTCTTCGTTGCTGCTCAGGGGCTTTCTCTAGTTGCGGTGAGCGGGGACTAATCTTTGTTACAGTGCTCAGGCTTCTCATTGTGGTGGCCTCCCGTTGCTGAGCTCTAGATGCATGGGCTTCAGTAGTTACAGCAGGCAGGCTCAGCAGTTGAGGCTTGCAAGGCCTAGAGCATCAGTAGTTGTGGCACACGGGCTTAGTTGCTCTGCAGCGTGTGGAATCTTCCTGGATCAGGGATTGAATCTGTGTCCCCTGAAGTGACAGGTGAATTCCTATCCACTGTATCACCAGGAAAATCCAGCTAATGACTTTTAACATATTTTCATGTACTTCTTTGTGATATGTTTATCCTCTTTGGTGAAATGCCTCTTCAATGTCTTTTGCCCATTTTTCTAATACTGTTGAGTTTTCAGAGTTTTTTAAAAAATCTATTCCGTGTATTAGTCCTTTGGAATATTTGGAATATCTTCTTCCATTCTGTAGCTTCTCTTTTCATGTTCTTAATTGGATCTTTCACAGGGCAAAAGGTTTTCATTTTGGTGAAGCCCAACTTACCAATTTTTTCTTTTATGGATCCTGCTTTTGATGTCAAATCTAAGAATGTCTTGCCTACCCCAGATTCCAATGACTTTCTCATAAAAGTTTTATAGTTTTATTTTTAAATACCTGATATATTTTAAGTAATATTTGTATAAGGCATGAGACTTAGATTGAGTTTCATTTTTTGCTGATGGATGACCAGTTGCTCCATCATCATTTGTTAAAAAGTCTATGTTTCTTCCATTGGGTTGCCTTTGCACCTCTATCAAAACTCAGTTGGGCATATTTGTGTGGGTGTAGTTCTGGGTTCTCTATTTTATTTCATTGGTCTATGTGTCTATCCCTCCACCAATATTACACAGTCCTGATTACTATAGCATTATAATAAGTTTTAAAATCATATAGACTGATTCTCCCCACTTTATTCTTGTTCAAAGTTGTTTTAGCTATTCTAGTTACTTTGTTTTTCTATGTAATTATGGAATAATCTTGTTTAGATCTATAAGAAATTTTGTTTAGATTTTGATAAGTTAGGTAGGTTTAGTTGTTCAGTCATGTCCAACTCTTGCAACCCTGTGGACTGTAGCCTGCCAGGCTCTTCTGTCCATAGGATTTCCCAGGCAAGAATACTGGAGTGCATTGCCATTTCCTTCTGCATTAAAACTGTATATCAGTTTGGGAGAGGATTGACTTCTTTACTATGTTGAGTCTTCTAAGCCATGAACTTGTGTTTAGATATGTAATTTATTTTATAAGCATTTTGTAATTTTTAGCATTTAAGTCCTATATATGTTTTGTTAGAATTGTTGTTAGTTAGTTGCTAAGTTGTGTCCGACTCTTCTGTGACCCTATGGACTTTAGCCCACCAGGCTCCTCTGTCCATGAGATTTCCCAGGAAGAATACTGGAGTGGATTGCCATTTCCTTCTCCAGGGGATCTTCTTGATTCAGGGATCAACCTGCATCTCCTGCACTGGCAGGCAAATTCTCTACTGCTGAGCCACTAGAGAAGCCCTTATTAGAATTACACCTACACATTTAATTAATTTTTGAGCAATTGTAAATTGTATTTTATTTAAATTTTGGTACTTTGGTGTAGATGTACTTTGGTACTTTGGTACATTGCTATTAGATTGGTACAAATTTAATTACAGTTTTGGACCATGAATTTTAAATCATTATAGCTAGGCTCAAACACATCTTTGTTAATCAAAATAGGAACCATTAAATCAACACATTTTTTTGCCAACAAGAAATAAATTTGCTTTAGCATGAAAATCCTATAGCATGAAAATCCATGTTTCAGGATTCAATTAATTCTTGGAAAGCATTTTTTGCCTCCTGCTGGTTGTGGAAGTATTTTCCCTGCAAAAAGTTGTCAAGATTCTTGAAGAACTGGTAGTTGGTTGACGAGAAGTCAGATGAATATGGCGGATGAGGCAAAACTTTGTAGCCCAATTCGTTCAACTTTTGCAGCATTGGTTGTGTGACTGGCAGTCAGGCATTGTTGTGGAGAAGAATTGGGCCCTATCTGTTGACCAATGCTGGCTGCAGGCATTGTAGTTTCCAATGCGTCTCATCGATTTGCTGAACATAATTCTCAGATATAGTGGTTTCACTGGGATTCAGAAAGCTGTAGTGGATCAAACAGGCAGCAGACCACCAAAGAGTGATGATGACCTTTTTTTTTTTTTTTTTTTGGTGAAGTTTGGCTTTGTGAAGTGCTTTGGAGCTTCTTCTCAGTCCAACCACTCAGCTGGTCATCGCCCATTGTCATATAAAATCCACTTTTCATCACACATCACAATCTGATTGAGAAATGGCTTGTTGTTGTTGCGTAGAATAAGAGAAGATGACACTTCAAAACTATGATTTTTTTTGATTTGTGGTTAGCTCATGAGGTACCCACTTATTGAGCTTTTTCACCTTTCCAATTTGCTTCAAATGCCAAATGACCATAGAATAGTTGACACTGAGTTCTTCTGGAACTTATTGTATATTAATATTATATAGAAATTCAGTGGATTTTTATGTATTTATCTTGTATACTTAAATTTTGCTGAACTTCTAAGGCTTCTATGGCAGATCCCTTGGAATCATGTTGTCTGCAAATAGGGACAGTTTTATTTCCTCTTTATACCTTTTATTTCCTTTTTTTTTTTGTCTTATTGCACTGGCTAAAATTTCCAGCACCATGATAAGTAAGAGTGGTTCAGAGTAGATAACCTTGCCTTGTTCCTGATCTTAGGAGGAAACCATCTAGTTTCTTACCATTAAGTATGATGACAGCTGTAGGGTTTTTGTAGATTTCTTTATCAAGTTGAGGAAGTTCCTCTATATTCTTAGTTTTTCTGAGATTTTTTTTCTTATGAATAGTGCTGGATTTTGTCAAATTCTTTTTCTGCATCTATTGATATAATTATGTGATTTTTCTTCTTTAGCTTGTTTGTACAGACGATGTTTGACTGCTGCAGAGTAGTTGTTGTCTAAAAGTTTTCTGTCTTACTAGGCTGTCCCTTTCCTAGTCTTTTAGATAGAGAGTGCAGTCTTTTCTAACGGATTTTTGTGTTTGTGCCCATTGTAGTTTTGGGGATGCCAGTTTACTCAGATTTAAGCCTTTTTTCTTCTGCTGAAAGAACTTTTAACATGCATTTTGACTAAACAAACTATCTTTACTAATAAAATGAATATCTCTACCCTCTTCCAAATCAAAACAAGAACTTCAGAATGCTTTAGTTCCACTGAAACCCCACACCTCTGCATTTGTACTTGTTACTGTTGTCCATTATTATACTTCCCCCTTATCCAAATCATATATTGTTAATATTATTTCATACAGCCAATGCTTGTTTGACTTTGACCATGTATTTTCTGATTTCCTTCCCAGTCATCTTTTCTTTACTATCAGCTCTTCCTTTTGGGTTCCTTTTTCTTCTTTCTTCAGTTTGTTGTTGTTGAGTTGCCAATTTGTGTCCAACTGTTTGTGACCCCATGGACTATATAACCCTCCAGGCTGCTATGTCCATATGATTTTCCAGGCAAGAATGCTGAAATGGGTTGCCATTTCCTTCTCTAGGAGATCTTCCCAACCCAGGGATAGAACCCATATCTCCTACATTTGCAGGCAGTTTCTTAAGTTTATTCATTAGAATTTCCTTTGGTGAAGGTCTTTTGGTAAAACTCCTAATGTTTTTTAGTTTAAATTTTTTCTGTTATTTTAGCCATACTAGGTCTTTGTGGCGGTATGTGGACTCTTCATTGTGGTGCACAGGCTTTCTCTAGTTGCAGTGCTCTGGCTTCCCTGTTGCGGAGTACGGGCTCTAGAGTACATGGGCTCAGTAGTTGCGGTGCACAGGCTTCTTTAGTTGTGGCAATGGGCTTAGTTGCCCCACAGCATGTGGGATCTTAGTTTCCCGACCAGGGATCAAACCTGTGTCCCCTGCATTGGAAGGTAGATTCTTAATCACTGGACCACCAGGGAAGTCCCTCTAATTTTCATTTGTCTGAAAATGTTTTTATTTTGCTGTATGTAGTTTTTTGATAGCTAGTTTTGCTGGTTACATAATTCCAAGTTGACAGTTATTTTCTCTCAGCACTCTGAAAATATTATTTTATTTTCTTCTGGCTTTTATTGTTGCTTTTAGATGCCTGCTGTCAGTTTTTTTTTTTTAATGATCTATCTTTTCTCTCTGGCTGCTTTAAGTTTTTTGTTTTTGATATTTGACAGCAATGTATTTAGATTTGTGTGAGGTAATAAAAAATATATATATTGATCTCTGTCTCAATTCCTGGCACAGAGCTCCTGAATCCCTTGTAATTTCTTAAGTGATAAGAATACTAGAAGCACCTTTTGTTCTAATTCTGTCTTTGACCACATCCCTGACACAGGGCTCCTAAAACCCTGGTAAATTCTTAAGTGATCAGAGCACGGAGGAGCATCTTTTGTTCTGCTGAGGTGATTCTGGGTGGGTTCTTGCATATGGCTCCTGCATGGGAGTGATCTCCAGAAAGACCAAGCCATAATAAAAAATCTTAGGATTTTCAGCTCCCTCCATATTCTCCAGAGAGGGAAGAAGGGCTGGCAATGGAGTTAATGATAGGTCATGCCCATAAAATTTATGGAGGCCTCCACAAAATCTCAACAGTAGTGGGTTCAGAGAGCCCCAAGGTTGGTAAAACCCATCCATACTGGGAGGATGACATATCCCAGCTCCACAGGAACAGATGTTCCTGCATTTAGGACCTTCCCAGACCTTGCCCTATGTATCTCTTTTGTCTGGCTGTTCATCTGTAGCCTTTATATCCTTTAATAAACTGGTAAATATAAGTGTTTCCCTGATTCTGTGAATTGTTATAGCTAATAAACAAACCTAAGAAGGGGGGTTGTAGGAACCTCTGATTTGTATCAATAACTAAATTGGATGGAAGTTGTGGGTAACCTGGAGACTTACTACTTATAATTGGCATCTGAAGTGGGGTAGGAGCAGTCTTGTGGGACTGAGCCCTTAACTTACGGAACATGACACTATCTCCAGGTAGATAGTATTAGAATCGAGTTTAAAATTATAAGATATACAGTTGGTGTTACAGAGAATTGCTTGACGTCACATTTGGTGATTGGGGTGTCAGGAGTGAAGTGTTCTTTGTGAGTAGGGTGTCTATGTAAAGGAAAGGAGAAACAGGAGGGAAGAAAGAGGTTTTTCCCAACATGGGAGGTAGACTTAACTGAGGTTCAATAACAAGGAAGAATCTTGAGTTTTCCTTTACAGTTTGGAATTTCTTTTTTTAAAAATCCTGTTTGTGGTTTACGCTTTTAGAATTTGAGGCTTTATAACTTCCATAATTTCTGAAAATTTGTCTGCTAATATCTCTTTGAATGTTCATTACTGACAACTGCAGAAACACCCAGGGCTGTTGAAACATCAACATTTGATTAGTGTTCTGCTATCAACTTCTTTTTGTTTTCGACCTCTGGAGATTTACTCTTTTCTCTTGCGGGCTGAGTTTTGTTACACATCAGAAAGATTAGATAAACCTACAGAGAGCTTCCCTGGTGATTCAGTGGTAAAGAACCCGCCTGCCAGTGCAGGAGACAGGAGTTTGATTCCTGGGTCAGGAAGATACCCTGGAGAAGGAATTGGCAACCCACTCCAGTATTCTTACCTGGGAAATCCCATGGACAGAGGAGCCTGGTAGGCTACAGTCCATGGGGCCACAAAGAATTGGACACAACTTAGTAGCTAAGCAGCAATAACAACAAAACCTACAGAATTTCTAGTTATTATGTAACAGGAGATTTTTAAAAGAGATCTAGTCCCCCAGATTCCTGGAAATGAAATTTCACGAAATTCTTTCCATCCCTTTATTTGTCTCTAAGATTGTATATGTGACTTTATTGTAGGTAACATTTAAGAGTTAAAATAAAGACCCTGATGCTGGGAAAGATTGAAGGCAGCAGGAGAAGGAGACAACAGAGGATGAGATGGTTGGATGAGATCACCGACTCAATGGACATGAGTTTGAGCAAGCTCCAGGATTTGGTGATGGACAGGGAAGCCTGGCATGCTGCAGTCCATGGGGTCGCAAAGAGTCAGACACGACTGAGCAACTGAACTGAACTGAACAGTGTGGGTTACAGTTGAAGACTATTCAGAATATGGGGCTGGAGGCCATTGACCTGCATGGTCCCATGAAGCTGAGCTGTGAGGTTGAGGGCTTCAGAGAGGTGGTAAGGAGTAAGGTGAGTAAAGTTTGCCTTCTGTCTTTTTCTCTCTCTCTCTCTCTTTTTTTAACGTTTGCTAGCTGCCTAAGTATTGAGCACATTTTAAAAGGTTTTAGCCTCGATTTCATTATCTGTCCATTGAGAATAATAGCTCCAATTCTGTAAGACTGTTGTAGAATTAAGTGAGATGACATGTATAAAATATTTGGCTCAGTGCATGGCGCAGAAGTATGTTCAAGGAACCCTAGTTCCTTTCTTTCTCATCAGTAACATCATTTTCTTTTCCCGATCTCCATTTGCCAACCAGCACTTAGGCAAAATGGGACTAGAACTGAGTGGAAGAGATACTAGGCAGTGTTTGGCAAAGTAACAATGGAGGAAGTGTAACTAGGAGAAGAGGAAAGCCCCAGTGATATGGGAAAGAAAATGGAAATATTGACTTCCACCCCAATGACTCAGCCATTCATATATAATTTGGAAGCATAGAAAAAGACCACCTCCCTCTGCATCACCTGCAATAGTTTTGTCATTCTGTTTATAAACAATGTTTCAATCTCATGCAGTTGTAGCTTATCCATGATTCTTAGAAAAGAGGCATCAAAGGAAAAAAGGAGAGAATGGGAAAGAAAAGAGTATAGACTTAAATCACAACTAAGAAGAAATAGGATGTAATTCCTATTGCTAAGAATAATGGAGTGTAGGTTTGATGGTGTAAAAGTGCTTCTGGAATTTTATTAATTGGGAAAATATGTTTTCAAAGGAATAACTTGTCATCTGCAAATTACTGACTTTTAGTTTAGATAAAAGGCCCTAACCTAAGTAACAGGCAAAATAAATGAAAACAAAATATATATCTATTTAGCATGATATGCGCTATAGTTTTAATACTGAGGATTAGAAGTAGAGTTTCAATCTCAATTCTTAATTTATGATTTATCACTCTAGAGTTTATCACTCTAGGTGATAGAGTTAGATTTTATGGTAATTTATATAGGCTTGCTTCATGGTTTAATCTTAACTATATATTACTGATCCTAATTCAAATGTCAGAGTCTTAGATTAAGAACCCAAAGAGGATTTAAATTATGGGCTTCTGATTTTTTTTTTTTTTTTGCTGATTTACCAATTGCAGTAAAGCATGAATTATAGCCTTGCTATTCTCTGGAAGACCATGACTAATACTAGAAATAATAATAATTGTTACCACCCCTAAATCAAGAGAAACAGCATAAACGTAGTAACTGATTTGGGATGTGGATAGGAAATTTATTTCTTTTGGAGTGAGAGTAAAAAAATAGGCAATTTGCCTGTGGTTTAGGGAAAAAGATATAGGAATGATTTTGTAGTCAATAGTTATTCAAGGGAGACTTTGAGAGAAGAGCAATTATTTTGGAAACTATCGGACTGATGTGGGGAGCTGTATGTAATTCAGAAGAAGTCAGAATGTAGCTCAATTGGCTAGTTTATATCTTTTTAGTACATCACTCAAAAAAGTCAGGATCATTGTTTTAAAATCTGTATTTACTAATATGACTTCTTAACTATAAAACAATTATCTGAAATATCAGTATTAGGAGTATTAATATATTTAGTTAGAGTTGTGATCCGTTGAATATAGTATAGAACGAAGATTGTTATTCTTAACTGTGTGAGAACTTTTAATAATTTATTATGCAAAAGAGAGTTGAGTCTTAAGAGCATTGGACTAATGTGCTCCTAGTCAATGAACCTCTAGGCCTTTCCTGCCGTATACCTTAGTCAAGCCTCAGGAAAAAAAATCTTTCCCATTTCTCTTCCTAGCCCTTCTTTTAGTAAGGCACTCTGTCACTTTTCCTAAAGGCGTCAAAGCTGTGATATTGGCGGGGCCAAGGGTGGAATTCCTTTGTAACCTAATTAAAAGCCATTTACAGATACATAGACTAATTGACAGAGTCCAGCCTGAGTGGATAGGTGTCTCTTTCATCAGTGATTGATTTAGAGAAACTGAAATCAAGAAATTCACTTAGTGTGATACAAACAGCAACCTCATTCTTTTTTTTTTTTTCCAGTGGGTTTTGTCATACATTGACATGAATCAGCAATAGATTTACACGTATTCCCCATCCTGATCCCCCCTCCCACCTCCCTCTCCACCCGATTCCTCTGGGTCTTCCCAGTGCACCAGGCCCAAGCACTTGTCTCATGCATCCCACCTGGGCTGGTGACCTGTTTCACCATAGATAATATACATGCTGTTCTTTCGAAACATCCCACCCTCACGTTCTCCCACAGAGTTCAAAAGTCTGTTCTGTACTTCTGTGTCTCTTTTTCTGTTTTGCATATAGGGTTGTCGTTACCGTCTTTCTAAATTCCATATATATGTATTAGTATGCTGTAATGTTCTTTATCTTTCTGGCTTACTTCACTCTGTATAATGGGCTCCAGTTTCATCCATCTCATTAGGACTGATTCAAATGAATTCTTTTTAACGGCTGAGTAATATTCCATGGTGTATATGTACCACAGCTTCCTTATCCATTCGTCTGCCGATGGACATCTAGGTTGCTTCCATGTCCTGGCTATTATAAACAGTGCTGCGATGAACATTGGGGTGCACGTGTCTCTTTCAGATCTGGCAACCTCATTCTTTATGTTTAAATTGTTATTATTTTTATTTTATTATTATTTTTAGTAAGTAAGTGTTAGTTGCTCAGTCGTGCCCGACTCTTTGTGACCCCATGAACTGCAGCCCACAGGCTTCTCTGTCCATGAGATTTTCCAGGCAAGGATACTGGAGTGGGTTGCCATTTCCTTCTCCAGGGGATCTTCCCAACCCAGGGATCGAACCCAGGTCTCCTGCACTGCAGGCAGATTCTTTGCTGACTGAGCTACAAAGGAAGCCCCTGTTATTATTTTTAAATAGTTATATATTTATTCATTTGATTGTGCTGAGTCTTATTTATGGTACACAGGATCTTTGATCTTTGTTGCTTTGTACCTTAGGGTGGCTGTCAGCCTTAAATGTGATAACACATGTAAGACATTTATCACAGTGTCTTGGTATATAGTGAATACTCTGTCAGTCAGTTCAGTCGCTCAGTAGTGTCCGACTCTTTGCAACCCCATGAATCACAGCACGCCAGGCCTCCCTGTCCATCACAAACTCCCAGAGTTTACTCAAGCTCATGTCCATTGAGTCGGTGATGCCATCCAGCCATCTCATCCTCTGTTGTCCCCTTCTCCTCCTGCCCCCAGTCCCTCCCAGCATCAGGGTCTTTTCCAATCAGGCAACTCTTCGCATGAGGTGGCCAAAGTATTGGAGTTTCAGCTTCAGCATCAGTCCTTACAATGAACACCCAGAACTGATCTCCTTCAGGATGGACTGGTTGGATCTCCTTGCAGTCCAAGGGACTCTCAAGAGTCTTCTCCAACACCATAGTTCAAAAGCATCAATTTTTCGGCACTTAGCTTTCTTCACAGTCCAACTCTCACATCCAAGTTAGCTATTATTGTTCTATGCTGGAGTGATAAATGACATCAAAGAGTTAATAAGCTAATATCTATGATCAGCATTTTGTTGATCTCAACAAACACTATTTTGATAAAATGACATACCTCAATGAGAACAGTACCACCATTTTAATCAGTAAGTTGGGAATAGTATGTGAAGTCATTCAGTTGTGTCCGACTCTTTGCGACCCCATGGACTGAAGCCTACCAGGCTCCTCCATCCACAGAGTTTTCCAGGCAAGAGTACTGGAGTGGGTTGCCATTTCCTTCTCCAGTGGATCTTCCCAACCCAGGGATCAAACCCAGGTTTCCTGCATTGTAGGCAGATGCTTTACCATCTGATAATTTAATTTATTAATCATTTTGTGGATATTAACCAGCTAGCTGCCAGTCAGTGGCATATCTAAACATACCCTACTTTGTGCATTGTTCTTCTTCTAACAAAACAGTTCCTTTAATGAGCCATACAGACTCCATCAGAGAGGTCTGAAGGGGGATGGTGCATCTAGGAAAATACTAGTAATGGTACACAACTGAGCTTTCATAGTGGAACAATATGCGAAGCAGTATTAGCTAAGTAATCTTATTACCAGAATCTCTAGCATTCTACTGTTTTTGATTTAGTCATTCTATCTGTGACATTTTGAGTAAAACATGTTATTTATTATTTTAGTGTTAATCACATTTTCCTCTAAGATATATAATTGAAAATTCTATAGCATTTATTATCTTGGGCTCCAAAATCACTGCGAACAGTAACTGCAGCCATGAAATTAAAAGACACTTGCTTCTCGGAGGAAAAGCTATGACAAACCTAGACAGTGTATTAAAAAGCAGAGACATCACTTTGCTGACAAAGGTCCATCTAGTCAAAGCTATGGTTTTTCCAGTAGTCATGTACAGATGTGAGAGTTGGACCATAAAGAAGGCTGAGCACCAAAAAAATGATGCTATCAAACCGTGGTGTTGGAGAAGATTCTTGAGAGTCTCTTGGACAGCAAAGAGGTCAAGCCAGTCAATCCCAAAGGAAATCAACTCTGAATATTCATTGGAAGGACTGATGCTGAAGCTGAAACTCCAATACTTTGGCCACCTGATGTGAAGAACCAACTCACTGGAAAAGACCCTGATGCTGGGAAAGATTGAGGGCAGGAGGAAAAGGGGACAACAGAGGATGAAATGGTTGGATGGCATCACCAGCTCGATGGACATGAGTTTGAGCAAGCTCTGGGAGTTGGTGATGGACAGGAAAGCCTGGTGTGCTAGAGTCCACGGGTTTGCAAAGAGTTGGACACAACTGAGAGACTGAACAACAAAATAGCATTTATAATTTGCAATTTTAAAAAAATAACCAGGGAACAAAATTCTTTGCAGGGCAATGTGGCTCCTAATTTGGTAGGGCAAATCAGTGAGAAAACATGAATTCCTTGTTTACTGCTTTACAGTAAACCTTTCAGAAACTTAGCAAGTGTGTTCCGTTAGGATTACCTATATAAACATTTAATGCCATAGTGTATGATTATAGAGAAAACCAGAAAATATATTCTTCTTCCAATAGTTAGATTATAGCTTGTGTGTTGTAGCCAGAAATAGAGTAAGGGGTTGTTACGGAGAGTGCTTCTTCGGAAATTCCCGGAGGCATGCATTTAGCTTCCTTCTCCCCAGGGCTAGAGACGTCTGTCCTTTTGCCAGCTGCTCTGTTCAGTTGTCAGGGCTATTTTGAGCGGCAGTGGGTTGATTCCAGTGGGGAAACGGCTGTATATCTCTGCTTTTTGAAATGTCCTGTTCAAATGTATTATGAAAACCTTGGGGGTGGAAATCTTAGTCTTTCTGAAACAGCTTTTATTTGAATTCTGGGGAGTCGGCCAGGTTGTAAACTTTAGAAACCTGCAGAACTTAGTAAAGAAACCAATTGTTTATTAATTTTGAACACCTACCGTGAAAGGGGTGTCAGAGCAGCTTAGCCAACAAGGGAATGGTATGGACAATTTGCAGAAAACATTGGGAATCTCCAGATAGCCTGATGGGTGAGGGGAGATTAGGGGGTGTGAGAGGAATGATAGATAGTACAGTCCATTGGATTGGTAGCTCATTACCGAGAGAGATTGATTAATGTGATTCTAGAGGGATCCCTGTTCTCACCAACAGGGCTCTGCTTAAGCTCCATCATGTGTTAAACATTTTCATCAACAACCTGGATGGAAACAGAAAGCATGCTTGCCTCATTTAAGTATTTCATAAAGATGAATGCCATGCATTCAGAATCATGATACAAAAAGAGCTTGGCCCACTGGGTTAAAATGATGAAATCTGGCAGGAATGCATTGACAGGTCTATACTTAGGAATGGCAGTGTAATATTAATTGGCAGAATAGTTATTCATACTTATATGTTATTATTTTTCTTTTTTTACTATCTGTATGATTTTTGGCAAGTGACTTAACCCTGTTTGAGTTTCAGTTTCCTCATCTGTAAATATATGTTCATGATAAAAAAACAAACAAAATCCAGTAGTGCAAAGAGATATACAATGACAAGGACGTTTTCCAGACCTCCAGTTCCCCAGTCCCTTTCTCCATACATTAAAAAACAGAGATAGCATGTGTGTGTGTATGTAAAACTTCCTTTTTAAAAAATGCATAATATGTATAGTATTTTCTCCCATGATTTTCCCACTTAATGTATCTTGTAGGTAGTCTCATGTCAGCACATATATAACTACACAATTTTCCCCCTGTGATTTATTTATCTAGCATACAGATTAAAAGCATAGATTCTGAAGCCACACTACCTGGGTTCAGTTCCCAGCTCTTCTACTTACTGGCTGTGTGACCTTGGGCAATTTACATAACCTTTCTGTGCCTGCAGGAGACACAGTACCTAGGACCTATTCTAGTTTTAGGAGTCAGTGAAAATGTTTTAAATTTGATCTAAAATCAGAAGAAAAGTGATTATAAAACTAATGACTATATAATAATGAATCCAGGCTGGATTATATTTGTCTTTATATACCAAAGCAGTTGGAAAATATAATTGTCAACACTTTCTTATGGTGGAAGTGTCCCACAATAGCCAAAGCACTCAGGGCCCACGGAAATCATAATGTGACCCTGTGTGCCTCAGTTTTATCATATTGTGAAATACAGATAAAAAGAATGCTTATTGTGCAGTGTTGTTATGAAAAACATTTGAACTAATATTTGGGAAGTCAGTAGTGTTTAGCACATACTGATTTCTACATATTCATAAATAAATTGATAAGTTTAAAAAATAGGTAAATTATGGATATAGTAAAAAAAAAAAAACCTCAAGAAATATTTTAAAACGTATATGATGAGGGAATTCCCTGGAAGTCCAGTGATTAGGACTCCTTGCTTCCACTGTCCCAGAGCACAGGTTCAATCCCTGGTTGGGGAACTGAAATCCCACATGCCACATGGTGTGGCCAGACAATCAAAAATGTATGCAATGAAAAGCAAATCTCTTTCTAATCACCGATTCTCAGTATCCTTTCTCAGAAAAAGCCACTTTTAACATTTTTCATGTATCCTGTAGAGATTACTTGTATAATCATATAGTTTTTTAAAATTTATTTAAACTGTCTCCTATTTGATGGACATTCAGTTGTTTCCAACCCTTGCTATTGCAATCAATGCTATAATAAATACCCTTGTACATATGTCATTTTGCAAATGTGGGAGTGTAACAAGATAAATTCTCTGAAATAAAATTGCTGTATCAACTCCTTTAAATTTGGATAGATACTGTTAAATTGATCTCTGTGCTGGTAGCACCAATGTACACTCTTATCAGAAATGTAAGGGTGCATGTTCTCTTGCACCTGCATCAAAAATAATGTTATCCAACTTTTGGGTGCTTTATAATTTAGTAGGTGAAAATTATATCTCTTTGTAAGTGTGCATCTCTTTAATTAAGAGTGAACTTCAGTAATCTTGACATTCTAAAACCAATTTCCTTTTTTTGTTGTTAACTCTGTCCATATTCTTTGCCTATTTTTCCATTGTTTTTTCCCCCTTTTTGAGTTGTAGGAGCTCTTTATCAAGAAAACTAGGCCTGTTTTATGAATTGTCTATAATTATCCAGCTTGTCTTTTGACTTTGGTTATAGTGTTTTTCCCGTGCAGACCTCACAAATTTTTATGCATTTAAGTTTGTCAGTATTTTCTTTATGGCCTCTAGATTTTATCCCCTGTTTAGAAAAAGTCTTTTCTTCACTTTGGGATAATTAAAAAAAAAACTCCCATTTTTTTTTCATTAAAAAAAATGTTTAAATCTTTGATCCATTTAGAATTATTTTGAGGTAAGGAGCAACCGATCCCATCACTTCATGGCAAATAGATGGGGGAAAAAATGGAAACAGTGATAGATTTTATTTTCTTGGGCTCCAGAATCACTGCAGACAGTGACTGCAGTCATGAATTAAAAGATGCTTGCTGCTTGTAAGGAAAGCTATGACAAACCTAGACAACATATTAAAAAGCAGAGACATCACTTTATCAACAAAGGTTTGTATGGTCAAAGCTATGGTTTTTCCAGTAGTCGTTTACGGATGTGAGTTGGACCATAAAGAACACTGAGCGCCGAAGAATTGATGCTTTTGAACTGTTGTGTTGGAGAAGACTCTTGAGAGTCCCTTGGACTGCAAGGAGATCCAACCAGTCCATCCTAAAGGAGATCAGTCCTGAACATTCATTGGAAGCTCTAATGCTGAAGCTGAAGCTTTCTTAAAAACTAATTCTCTCTGCAATACCATAATGTTAAGCAAATATATACTAATCCCTAGTTTATTAAGAATATTTTAAATCAGCAGTGGATGTTGAATTTTGTCAAATGCCTTTTTGGCATGTGTGAAAATGATCATATTCTTTTTCTCCCTTGATCTGTTAACATAGTGAATTATATTGATGGATTTCCTAGCATTAGTTTCCCCCCCAGAAATAAATCAACTTGGTCACTGGTGTGTTATTCTTTCAATGGGCTAATTTTGTTTTTTTGTATTTTGTACAGTATTTTTGCATTGAGATTCATAAGTGAGATTGAGCTCAAGCTTTCTTAAAATTTGAAGAAGATACTTTGGATTATTTTCTGTGCTATTAAACAGGTGAAATAACTTGGAGTTATTCAGTATTTATAGATTTGGTAGAATTTATCTGAGATTTCTTGGCTTCATACATTTGACAACATTTTCAATTTCTTTTATAGTAATTGGTTTGTTTTCATTCTGTTCAAAGAGTTAATTTTGGTGATTCCTAGGAAATAGGCTATTGACCCAAATTTTCAAGTTGATCTATAAGTTGAGTAAACTACTGTACAATAATTCTTTTTACTTCATCCATCTGTGGCTGCTTTTCTATTTTCAATTTTGTAACTTTTCTCTTTATTTGTATAAAATGGCTTTTTAAAAATGCCTTTCATGATATAATTCACATTACAATTCACCCATTTAATGTGTACACTTTAGTAGGTTTAGTATGTTCACAGAGATCTACACCCAGCACCACAATCCATTTTAGGACACATTCTACATTCTCAGAAGAAACTTTGTGGCCATTAGTAGTCATTTCTAATTTCCCTCCAAGACCCTCAGGCCTAGGCAGTCACTTATCTCTTTCTATCTATATAGATTTTCCTAATCTGAACATTTCATATATATAGAATCATATGTATGTGGTCTTTTGTGACTGACTTATTTCACTTAGCATGTTTTCAAGGGTCATCCATGTTGTTATAAAGTAAAATTTAAAATATAGATCTATAGTGGTTTTACAGTTTTTCTTATGAGTTTACCATTCTGTATTAATTAGCTGGGGCTGCCACAACAAAATATGACTTATTGGGTGGTATTTTAAACAATAGGTATTTATTTTCTCATAAATCTGGAAGATCAAGAATTTCAAGATAAAGGATCAGCAGGATTGGTTTCTTCTGAGCATCTCTCCTTAGCTTGTACATATCTATCTTCTGTTGTTGTTAGTTGCTAAGTAATGTCTGACTCTTTGCGACCCCATGGACTGCAGCATGCCAGGCTTCCCTATCCTTCACCATCTCCCGGAGGTTGCTCCAACTCATGTCCATTGAGTCGGTGATGCCATCCAACCATCTCATCCTCCGTCACCCTCTTTTTTTCCTGCCACCTTCTGGCTGGATCTTAATATGGTCATTCTGTGTCTGTGTTCTAATCTCTTCTTATAAAGACACCAGTTACACAGGATTATGGCTTACCCTAATGACCTCATTTTAACTTAATTAGCTCTTTAAAGGCCCTATCTCATTCCTTAAAAAACTGGAAATAGAACTGCCCTATGACCCAGCAATCCCACTCCTGGGAATACACACCAAGGAAACCAGAACTGAAAGAGACACGTGTACCCCAATGTTCATCGCAGCACTGTTTATAACAGCCAGGACATGGAAGCAACCTAGATGCCCATCAGCAGACGAATGGATAAGAAATCTATGGTACATATACACGATGGAATATTACTCAGCCATTAAAAAGAATACATTTGAACCAGTTCTAATGAGATGGATGAAACTGGAGCCCATTATACAGAGTGAAGTAAGCCAGAAAGATAAACACCAATACAGTATACTAACGCATATGTATGGAATTTAGAAAGATGGTAGCGATAACCCTATATGCAAGACAGAAAAAGAGACACAGATGTATAGAACAGGCTTTTGGACTCTATGGGAGAAGGCGAGGGTGGGATGATCTGAGAGAACAACATCAAAACATGTATATTATCAGGGGTGAAACAGATCACCAGCCCAGGTTGGATGCATGAGACAAGTGCTCAGGGCTGGTGCACTGGGAAGACCCAGAGGGATGGGATGGGGAGGGAGGTGGGAGGGGGGTTCAGGATGGGGAACACATGTAAATCCATGGCTGATTCATGTCAATGTATGGCAAAAACCACTACAATATTGTAAAGTAATTAGCCTCCAACTAATAAAAATTTTAAAAAAAGATGAACTTAAAAAATAAAGGCCTTATCTCAAAACACAGTCTCATTCTGAATTACTGGGGATTAGGGCTTCAAAATATTAGTTTTGACAGGACACAATTTAGTGCATAACACTATCTTAAAGAAAAAAATCAAGTCTGTATAGCCTAACCTGTTTCTACATCTATTTTTGATCAGTTTGACCTAAGTCAGTCAAAATGCTCAGTTTCTGTGTGTGTGTGCAAAATCTCACTGTCTTAAAAAATAATTTAAAAATCATTTTTTCTCATTATGAAATTAATATATGTACACTATATGAGATTCAAATGCTATAGAAATACATAAACTGAAAAGTGAGAGTCTTCTTTAGCTTCCACTGTCACTAGTTTACAGCTTATTCCTCTAATTTTTTTTCCTGACATACTGATACCAACTGTGAAAATGGAACATATTCAACATAGCATTTAAAAAAAATTTTGTTGGAGTATAGTTGACTTACAATGTTGTGTTAGTTTCAGGTATAGAGCAAAGTGAATCAGTCCAACACTTTACAACCCCATGAACTGCAGTATGCCAGGCTTCCCTATCCTTTACTGTCTCCCAGAGTTTGCTCAGACTCGTATCTATTGAGTTGATCATGCCATCCAACCATCTCATCTTCTGTTGTCCCCTTCTGCTCCTGCCCTCAATCTTTCCCAGCATCAGTGTCTTTCCAGCCAGTCAGCTCATTGCATCAGGTGGCCAAAGTATTGGAGTTTCAGGTTCAGCATCAGTCCTTCCAATGAATATTCAGGGCTGATTTCCTTTAGGACTGACTGGTTTGATCTTGCAGTCCAATGGACTCTCAAGAGTCTTGTCCAACACAACAGTTCAAAAGCATCTATTCTTGGGTGCTCAGTGTTCTTTATGGTTCAACTCTTACATCCGTATATGACCACTGGAAAAACCATAGCTTTGACCATACAGACCTTTGTTGACAAAGTGATGTCTCTGCTTTTTAATACACTGTCTAGGTTTGTCATAACTTTTCTTCCAAGGAACAAGCATCTTTGAATTTCATGGCTGCAGTCACAGTCCATAGTGATTTTGGAGCCTAAGAAAATAAAATCTGTCACTGCTTCCAGTTTGTCTCCTTCTGTTTGCCATGAAATGATGGGACTGGATGCCATGATCTTGGTTTTTTTAATGTTGAGTTTCAAAACAGCTTTTTCACTCTCCTCTTTCACCCTCATCAAGAAGCTCTTTAGTTCCTCTTCATTTTCAGTTATACATATACATTATATGTACTCTTTTTTTAGATTCTTTTCCCATATAGTTCATTACAGAGTATTGAGTAAAGTTTCCCATGCTATACAGTAGGTCCTTATTAGTTATCTACGTTTATATATAGCAGTGTGCAACACAGCATTTTACAGAATACTTTTTTTTCACTTAATATCCATGCACATCTTCCCATGGTGGTAGTGATGAATCTGTCATTAACACACACACGTGTGTGTGTGTGTGTGTGTGTGTGTGTGTGTGTGTGTGTGTGTATATATATATATATATGGCATTTTGTTGTGTTCATATAATGATTTATTTAAGTACGTCTCTATTGAACATTTGGATTGGTTTTAACTTTTAGTTATTGCACAAATCATGAACAATAGTGCAGTGAATATCCTTATATATTCATCTTTGTACTCTTACAGGATTCTGCAGAATAATTTTCTAGAAGCTGGAAAACTATATTCAAATATTATGAACATTTGTTCATAGCACTTTTTGACCTAGAGGCAATTCCTGTAGGAGGTGGAGGATGTTGGCAGAGACTACGTTTCCTCTAGGTGAATCAAAAAGGTGTTTAGAGGTCCATGGTGAACCCTGTTCTGTCTGGTCTTTTTGAGGGGCCCATTTTGGGTAATTTCCATATCCATTTTTGGGAAATGCTGATATAAAATTATATTTTAAACTTTGGCCACTAAGCTTAAAATTTTTTTAAAAGAGAAGCGTACTTCCTTGAAAACCTATATATTTAACATTGCATTGTTTGATGAAAGTTGTTTTTCTTTTTAGTCTTCTAGCAACTAGCATATGACTCATTTCCATCTCAGTCATAGGATTATGAATTATGATTATGGCAATACTACTCCATTAAAGATAATGTACCCACTCGTGGGTACATTTTATAAAACATGTTCACAATGATGTTGCCACATAATGCTGAAAGAGTACAATTATTCTATATCTCTGTTATGTATGATATATATTGTTTAAAGTATGTTCACATAGCTTACATCTCAGAACTCTGATTTATGTTTAAAATTAGCCTTCACACACAATATGCATGTAGTCGTATATTCATTCATGATCTATGCTAAGGTTTTTATCCTTGCAAATATACAATAAGTATATTAAATATGAGCATACTTGCAAACCAATGTATAGTAAATGACACCTGCCACTGGCATAAGACACAGGCAAGAGGACTATTCCAGTCTCTCATTACATTTTGGTTTTTTCTTTTCCTGTTGCCATGCCAGCAATCTAACAGTTTTGTCGTCACTGTAAACTCCCTAGATTAGCCTTCTACTTCAAATCACCCAAGCCAGCATTATCCAATTACAGCCTAAGAATGGGCTAATCTTCCAGGCCAGCTGCCACAGGACGGCATAGGCATCCCTTTCCTCGAAATTATAACATCTTATTCTTTCGTTTTTGCCCACTGCAGTAATGGAATTGCTGAGCAAGAATACACGAAAATATCTACATTTTGCATTGATTTGTTAATCATTTCTCCCAGCATTTCAGCACAATGAATCATAACACTCCATTCAGAGAAGGCTTGCTTGAAAACAGCATTTTCTGCAGTATTCTTTTTCTTTTGTTTTAATTCTTGTTGCATTGAGTTTTCCTAATGAAGACTAAAGGTGTGTTCAAATTCCCTTGATTGCTTTTTTATTGTTTCTACTTTAAAAAAATATTTCCACTGCTTACAGTAGTAATATCTGCTTATTGTAAAACATAACAAAATAAACAATTGCAATATATAACAGATAGTGAAAGTAGGTTGCAATCCTCTCCTCTAGAGACACTCTGAAGAGTTAAGCATATATTTTTTGCATGCTGCTTCCAACATATGTTATTTTAATTATTCATAAATATATACATATTAATGATTTTTAAACCATTTTAAAAAATTGAAGTATAGTTGATTTACAGTGTTATGTTAACTTCAGGTATACAGCAAAGTGATTCAGAGATCGAACCTGCGTCTCCTAAATTGGCAAGCAGATTCTCTACCACTGAGCCACCTGGGAAGCCTGTATATGTTATTCCCAAAGTCCTAATTTATCTGTCTCCTCTCCACTACTACCCCCTTTTGTAACCATAAGGTTTTTTTTCTACATATGTGTTTTTTTTATGCCTTGCTCTTCTTTTTAAACCTATTTTTTAAGGTAGGAATTATTTCTAACATAAAGACAAGAATAAATAATTAAATAATGAATGCCTGGACACCCACCACCCACCTTCATAAAATCTTGATATTATGTTTTAATATTAAAAAACATTTATAAAATAAAAATGTAAAGAGTTGAGATATCCTATATATCTATCCTTTCTTGATTTCATTCTCCTTTTTTTACAGAGATAATTGCTATCACAAATTTTGAATATATCATTTAAGTACCCAGAAACAATAAGCAGTATTGTTTTCTGGGCTTTTAAAACTTCATATGAATTGTATTATTTTATATATATTATATATACTATATATATATGGATATATATATTTTCGAAACTTGCTTCATTTCCCTTAGTTTAGGTTCTGCTTACCAACAGTTTTTTTCTTGCTTCTTTTATTCTCTCCACCTCCACTTCCCAACCTTCTGGTGGATTATTAAGTTTTCCTTGTTCCCTTTATTTCTTCTTCTGGTTTAAAAGCTACTATTGGCATTTCAACATTTTATGATGCATACTTAAATATACTTTTTAAAATAAAGTCAACAAATTATTCTGTCTTTCTTACTATTAATACCACAAGGATCTTATTATACAATACCCTCTTCATTTACTATTTCCCCTATATTGTTACTGTTTCAACTACTTTCCCACACATGCACAGCCTCCTCCACTGTCAACATCTCCAACCAGAGTGGCATACTTGTTACAACTGATGGACTTATGCCTCATAATCACCCAAAGTTCATAGTTTATCAGTACATTTGAGTTCACTCTTGGTGTTGTACATTCTGTGCTTTTGGCAAAATGCATAATGACATGTATCCATCATTATAGTGTCATACAGAATATCTGTTTCACTGCCTTAGAAATTGTTCATGCTCTGACTGTTCATCCCACTCTCTCCCCTAACACCTGGAAATCACTGATCTTTTTACTGTCTCCATAATTTTGCCTTTTCCAGAATGTCACATGGTTGGAAAGGTACAGTATGTTTCCTTTTCAGGCAAGCTTTCACTTAATGAATTTAAGGCTTATCCATCTTTTCATGGCTTGTTATCTTTTTTTTTAAAGTGGTGAGTAATTTTTCATTGTCTGAATGTATGACCGTTTATCCATTCAACTACTGGAGGATATCTTGGTTACTTAAAAGTTTTGGCAATTATAAACAAAGCAGCTATAAACATCTGTGTGCAGGTTTGTGTGTGTGTAAGCTTTTGACTCCTTTGGGTAAATACTAAGGAGCACAACTGTTGGATCATTTGGTAAGAGTATGTTTAATTTTGTAGGAAACTGCCAAAAATTTTTACAAAGTACTATAGCTTTTTGCATTCCCACCAGCAATGAAGGAGAATTCTTACTGCTCCATGTTCTAGCCAGCATTTAGTACTGTCAGTATTTTGGATTTTGACCCATTCTAAAGGTGTATGGTGAAATCTCATTGTTGTTTTAATTTGCAGTTCCCTAAGATATATGATGGGCTTCCCTGGTGGCCTATATGGTAAAGAATCTGCCTGTAATGCAGGAGGCCTGGGTTCGATCCCTGGGTTGGGACAGTCCCCTGGAGAAGGGAATGACAACTCACTCCAGTATTCTTGCCTGGAGAATCCCATGGACAGAGGAGCCTGGCAGGTCCATGGGGTTGCAAAGAGTCAGACATGGCATTACACTTTCACTGTCAAGATATATGGTATTGAGCATCTTTTCATATGATTATTTGGATATATATGGTACATCTTTGTTCCTTACTTTTTACCTATATGTATCTTTTTATTGTTATTAATTTTATTTTAATTTTTTTGCCTGCACTGGGTCTTCTTGCTGTATGTGAGCTTTCTCTACTTGCAGTGAGTGAGGGCTACTCTCTAGTTGCAGTGTGAAGGCGTCTCATTGCAGTGGCTTCTCTTTTTGCAGAGCACAGCCTCTAGGCATGTGGGCTTTAGTAGTTGGGGCACACGGGCTTAGTTGCTCCATGGCATGTGGGATCTTCCCAGACCAGGGATGGAACCTGTGTCTTCTGCATTGGCAGATGGATTCCTACCCACTGGACCACCAGGGAAATTCCCTGTATGTATCTTTACATGTAAAGTGGGTTTCCTGTAGACAACATATACTTAGGTCTTGTTTTTTATTCCCTTTGACAATTTCTGCCTTTTATTAATTATTTTGTCTTTAGACACTTATATTTTGGGTGATTATTGATATAGTTGGATTAATATTGACCATATTTATTCATGTTTCTCTTTTTCCCTGTCCTTGTTTTTGTCTCCTACATTTTATATGCCTTCTGTGGTTCTGAGAATTTTATATGATTCTGTTTTCTCTTCTTTTTAGCATATTAGTTACACTTTCTTTATATTTTTCTTAGATATTTTCTTTTATAGTTTTCTTTATATTATCCTAGAGTTTGCAGTATACTTTTACAACTAATCCAAGTTCACTTTCAAATAATACTATACCACTTCATGGGTAATATGAGTACTTTCCAATAGCAAAATAATTAATCTCTAATTAATACGTTTTTAGTAGTATGGTGGTAGGTGTAGGGGGATGGCAAGTGTTCTATGGAACTATGATTAGGTCTCAGGCTTCTAGTGAGCCTATATTGTGGGCTGTGAACTTCACAAGCACTTCACAGTTTTGTTCCCCCTTAAGTGGTACAGGATGTCTAGAGTTGGCTGGAGTCCCATTACTTTGAACACTAAAATTTGGGGTTATTTACTAGGGCACTGCCAATAATAAAAGGATGACTATTTCCTAGATTGCCCATTTCTCTTTTTTAAAAAATTATTTATTTATTTTACTTTACAACATTGTATTGGTTTTGCCATACATTGGCTTGAATCCACCATGGGTGTACATGTGTTCCCCATCCTGAACCCCCTTCCCAGCTCCCTCCCCATCCCATCTCTCTGGGTCATCCCAGTGCACCAGCCCCGAGCATCCTGTATCATGCATTGAACCTGGACTGGTGATTCGTTTCACATATGATAATTTACATGTTTCAATGCCATTCTCCCATATCATCCTGCCCTCGCCCTCTCCCACGGAGTCCAAAAGACTGTTCAATATATCTGTGTCTCTTGCCCTTCATGAGGCTCTCATTTTAGAATCGAATTACAAGATTTTTTTTTTCAAAATTCTCTTTAAAGGCTCATATAGCTTTCACAGGTCTAGCCCTGGGGGTGGGGGTGGGAGTGGAAAGAGGGTGTTAATTAGCTATATCTCTAGTTCTGACAAGAGCTAGTATGAAATCTAGCTTGATATGTATATGGAACCTATACATATTGTTTTCCTTCCCCTGGATTGGTTAGACTCTTATTATCAAAGACTCCAGTAAGTTATGTGCTGGTGCTAAGTTGCTTCAGTTGTGTCCAACTCTGTGTGACCCCATGGACTGTAGCCCACCAGGCTCTCTGTCCATGGGATTTTCCAGGCACTGGAGTGGGTAGCCATTCCCTTCTCTCTTCCCAACCCAGGGATTGAACTTGTGTCTGTTGCATCTCCTACATTGGCATACAGGTTCTTTACCACCATTGCCACCTGGGAAGCCCTATGTGCTGGTGAAATAGTTTATTTTGAAGGCAGGCCTTGTTAAGAACAGAGTTACCTTGGTATATTTCAAATGGTTACTTTTCTCCTCCTGCTCTAAGTCCTGGAGGATTTTTCTGAGATATTCACTGTGAGAACCTGCTAAAGTTTCTGGAAGTAAAACTCACAAAGTGTGGGGACTCCCCCTATGACCAGGCCCCTCTGGATTTTTAACTCTTAGACTAGTCCACACTTAGATTAGTGAAGTCGCTCAGTCGTGTCCGACTCTTTGCGACCCCATGGACTGTAGCCCACCAGGCTCCTCCATCCATGGAATTTTCTAGGCAAGAGTACTGGAGTGGGTTGCCATTTCCTTCTCCAGGGGATCCAGGGATCGAACCCGGGTCTCTCGCATTGCGGGCAGACGCTTTACCGTCTGAGCCACCAGGGCGTAGCCTCCAGCAATTTGTCAGTTATAGTACAGGTTTTTATTCCCTGGCAATAGTTCCCGTGGAGGTTTCTGCTTATAGGTTCTTGCCCCAGTAAGTTGTGATTCTCTGTATTCGCCTATTAGTCTCTAATTTCAGGGCAGCAGTTTGGCCTGTGACCTCATTTCTCTGATGGATCTAAAAGAATTGTTGATTTTTTAGTTTGGTCAGCATTTTACTTAGAATGGAGTGATGCCTTCCAAGTTCCTTATGTGCCTGACTGGAAACTGGAAGTGTCTCATCCCATTTTAACATGGGATTATTTATCTTGATTATTCAGTAGAAGAGTTATCCATATATTATGGCTTTAAGTTCTAGTTTATTTTTGATTTTGTGGTTCTTTTAGCCTTGTAAATTGGTTTCTTTATTTGGGGATGGTCAAATTTATAATTCTTTTATGTTAGGGCTTCATGTTTTGGGCCATGTTTAGAAAGACCTTTCCAACTTAAAAATATGAAAAATAATCACCCACATTTTCTTCGTGTACACATATTATTTCATTTTTTATTATTTTTAATAAATGTATTTATTTTAATTGGAAGCTAATTACTTTATAATATTATTGTGGTTTTGCCATACATTTACGTGAATCCACCACGGATGTACATGTGTTCCGCATCCTGAACCCTCCTCCACCTCCCTCCCCATCCCATCCCTCTGGATCATCCCAGTGCACCAGCCCTGAGCACCCTGTCTCATGCATTGAACCTGGACTGGCGATCCATTTCACATGTGGTAATATACATGTTTCAATGCTATTCTCCCAAATCATCCCACCCTCGCCCTCTCCCACAGAGTCCAAAAGACTGTTCTATACATCTGTGTCTCTTTCGCTGTCTTGTATATAGGGTTATCGTTACCATCTTTTCATATATATACGTTAGTATACTGTATTGGTGTTTTCCTTTCTGGCTTACTTCACTCTGTATAATAGGCTCCAGTTTCATCCACCTTATTAGAACTGATTCAAATGTATTCTTTTTAATGGCTGAGTAATATTGCATTGTGTATATGTACCACAGCTTTCTTTTTTTTAATTTTTTTCATTTATTTTTATTAGTTGGAGGCTAATTACTTTACAATATTGTAGTGGTTTTTGCCATACATTGACATGAATCAGCCATGGATTTACATGTATTCCCCATCCCGATTCCCCCTCCCACCTCCCTTTCTACCTGATCCCTCTGGGTCTTCCCAGTGCACCAGGCCCGAGCACTTGTCTCATGCATCCAACCTGGGCTGGTGATCTGTTTCACCATAGATAATATACATGTTTCGATGCTGTTCTCTCAGATCATCCCACCCTCGCCTTCTCCCATAGAGTCCAAAAGTCTGTTCTGTACATCTGTGTCTCTTTTTCTGTCTTGCATATAGGGTTATCATTACCATCTTTCTAAATTCCATATATATGTGTTAGTATGCTGTAATGTTCTTTATCTTTCTGGCTTACTTCGCTCTGTATAATGGACTCCAGTTTCATCCATCTCATTAGAACTGATTCAAATGAATTCTTTTTAATGGCTAAGTAATATTCCATGGTGTATATGTACCACAGCTTCCTTATCCATTCATCTGCTGATGGGCATCTACGTTGCTTCCATGTCCTGGCTATTATAAACAGTGCTGCTATGAACATTGGGGTGCACGTGTCTCTTTCAGATCTGGTTTCCTCAGTGTGTATGCCCAGCAGTGGGATTGCTGGGTCATATGGCAGTTCTATTTCCAGTTTTTTAAGAAATCTCCACAATGTTCTCCATAGCAGCTGTACTAGTTTGCATTCCCACCAACAGTGTAAGAGGGTTCCCTTTTCTCCACACCCTCTCCAGCATTTATTGCTTCTAGACTTTTGGATAGCAGCCATCCTGACTGGCGTGTAATGGTACCTCATTGTGGTTTTGATTTGCATTTCTCTGATAATGAGTGATGTTGAGCATCTTTTCATGTGTTTGTTAGCCATCTGTATGTCTTCTTTGGAGAAATGTCTGTTTAGTTCTTTGGCCCATTTTTTGATTGGGTCATTTATTTTTCTGGAATTGAGCTTCAGGAGTTGCTTGTATATTTTTGAGATTAATCCTTTGTCTGTTTCTTCATTTGCTATTATATTCTCCCAATCTGAGGGCTGTCTTTTCACCTTGCTTATAGTTTCCTTTTTTGTGCAAAAGCTTTTAAGTTTCATTAGGTCCCTTTTGTTTAGTTTTGCTTTTATTTCCAATATTCTGGGAGGTGGGTCATAGAGGATCCTGCTGTGATTCATGTCAGAGAGTGTTTTGCCTATGTTTTCCTCTAGGAGTCTTATAGTTTCTGGTCTTACATTTAGATCTTTAATCCATTTTGAGTTTATTTTTGTGTATGGTCTTAGAAAGTGTTCTAGTTTCATTCTTTTACAAGTGGTTGACCAGTTTTGCTTGCCTTTTGTGTCTCTTCTTTTCTCAGCTATTTGTAAAGCCTCCTCAGACAACCAGTTTGCCATCTTCATTTCTTTTTCTTTGGGATGGTTTTGGTCACTGCCTCCTGTACAATGTTGTGAACCTCTGTCCATAGTTATTCAGGCACTCTGTCTACCAGATCTAATCCCTTGAAATTATTTGTCACCTCTACTGTATGATCTTAAGGGATTTGATTTAGGTCATACCTGAATGGCCAGCCTAGTGGTTTTCCCTGCTTTCTTCAAGCCTGAATTTTGCTATTTAGAGCTGATGATCTGAGCCACAGTCAGCTCCAGGTCTTATTTTTCCTGACTGATAGACCTTCCCCATTTTATAGGCTTGGCTATAGGCTTGATTATAGGCTGCAAAGACTATAGTCAATCTGATATCAGTATTGACCATCTAGTGATGTCCATGTATAGAATCGTCTCTTGTGTTGTTGGAAGAGAGTGTTTGCTATGACCGTCCTTCGTTTGTTCCTTTAATAGAATATATTGATGTACTCGAAAGTTTTTGTACTTTCAATGGCATGTCATGTTATTCTTTAAATAGCAGTCAGTGACTTCCATTGTGAAATCTAATGGAACTTTTACTTCTTATGGCACTTATTTTGTATTGTAGTCATCTGTTAAAATGGGAGAAGGGACTGTATTTTTTTCCCCTCAACTGCTAGCACTAAGCATAGTCTGGCCCCTCAGTACATTTTTTTAATTGATGAAAAACAAAGATCAAAGAATTATTAAGAAACATCTGATCTTACTTTGCCCATTCTGACATCACCTATTATTTTGACTTTGTTTTGGTCACCCCAAAATGAAAGTCAAAAGACTGAGTTTCTTTTTTTTACGGGACACAAGCACATGAAATGGAAAGTAGCTTACCATGAGACAGAGGTATATGGTTTATCCACCACTCAAGTTATTTGTTACATCAGTTAGTTGACCTAAAAATTTCAAGCATTGAAAACAATGTCAGCAACCTGAGATCAAAATGCACCACTGACCTCTTAGAGGCAGGATATATTTATATGCAGCCCATCTTGAAGAAATCTCATAAAACTGATAAGAAACAGGTCCACTAGGGCTCAATGTTCAGAGATGCACCTTCCCTTACATTTAAGAAGAATAAAGTTTAAACTATTGGCTTGGCCAGAAAGTTCATTTGGGATTGTTCCATCTGATGTTATGGAAGAATCCATGCAATTTTTTTTGCCAGCCCGATAGTTGATAATATGCATAGCATGGACAAAAAAAATCATAGGTCGTGCTTTGGATTTTGATATGCTCTTTAATCTTCTATTAATTTAATGGTTTTCTGATCATCCAAGACTCCATTTTCATAACTCTTTATTTTAAATAGCATTTGATTACAAACTTCTTTTGTTGGATTGGGCACAGCCTCACTCTATTGTGCAGTGTTGGGAAATGTGCTTGCTGATCTTAGGTTTTTAAAATTTGAATTGAAATTATTTCTATCCATATCCAGGTGTTATTAAACTGAATCTCATACTAATTTGTTGTAGATAATATAAAGTATCTCTTAGGCTTTTGGATACCTTGTATAGTGTATACATTACAGCTGAAGTTAAAAAAAAAATGTGTTCCATTTAGTTTTGGTGTATTATGGGTATTTCTTTCCTAATTCTAATCATGTTCTCAGTCTTACTCGGTTTATTTAATTGATTTCCCTGTTACTGTTAAAATAAAAGCTTATAATCTTGGCGGTGAGATTATCTATCACTCTTCCTTTGTACCACTACATGTTATATTTTTATTACAGTTGCTTCGGTGGTAGGATTCAAATGAGAAAGTTATATATAGGGACAAACGAGTACAATTTCTTTCCTTGTTTAAGTAACTAAAGCTGGAGTTGATCGGCCAAAGATCATTACACACAGTTTTCATACTAGCTTTTGTCAGATCTAGAGATACAGCTAATTAACACCCTCTTCCCCGCCCCCGCCCAGGGCTAGACCTGTGAAAGCTATATGAACCTTTAAAGAGAATTTTGAAAAAAAATCTTATAATTTGATTCTAAAATAAGAGCCTAATGAAGGGCAATTTGCAAAACAAGAAATGGGCAATCTAGGAAATAGTCATCCTTTTATTATTGGCAGTGCCCTAGTAAATAACCCCAAATTTTAGTGCTCAAAGCAATGCGGACACTTTAGACACTTATGTTGAAGTGGCAAAGGACCTCTCTTTGAACATTTAAACCATCAAAAGAGTGACCTGTAGTGATATCGGTTTCATTACTAGTCATTGTGACGTTCTGAACTTATTCCAAATATGGCCATTGGTCCTCCAATGCTGGCCAAAGTTTCCCCCATTTAGATTTGATTTGACAAGGGATTAAATGTGAAGAGATGAGGCTGGTGTGGTTGACAGAGCTGGACTGATTACCTCATTTCTGGATTCCTGAAACATGCTTCTAATAGACTTCCATGCTTCCAGTGTTCCTCCTTAGTCAATTTTCACTAGTACTACTCTCATTCTACCAGAATCTACAACATGGCTTTTGTTTTCATCCTCTTGCTTTCCTGCTTAGAAACTTCACAGACTCCCCACTTTCTGTTAATTTGAGTCCCTAGTTCATAATCTGATATTCAAGGCCCTTCATCATCTTGCCTAACCACCCATTTCATGCACATGTTCTTGAGTGTCCACCATTGGGCCAGAACACCTAGATCAGAACATTGCCAGAGCAGAGCAGAATTTTAACTGGGAAGTACCAAAACCATGACCTGGGATTCAACTATGTGTATCCAGTTCCAAGACAAACTTACAGGCAAAGACTATTTGAAGTCTCTGTATGGAAGACTGAAGAGAGATAGAATGGGGTGGAAGGTGTGTGTCAGGCTGGGAAGGGAAGTTCAGAAAATAGTAACTGAACTAAAACTTTGATATTAATTATTGGCAACACATTTTATGTAGTGCGTGCTGTGTGCTCAGTTGGGTCTGTCTCTTTGTGACCCATGGACTGTAGCCCACCAGGCTCCTCTGTTCACGGGATATCCCAGACAAGAATGTTAGAGTGGGTTGGCATTTCCTCCTCCAGTGGATCTTCCTGACCCAGAGATTGAACCCATGTCTCCTGCATCTCCTGCATTGGTAGGTGGATTCTTTGCCACTGAGCTACCTGGGAAGCCAATGATAGTAATTATTGGCAACACATTTTATATAGCACCTAGTACCTATTGGTAGGAATAGGTAGAGCATGTTTTTTTGTCTTTTTAAATTAATTTTTATTGGAGTATAGTTGCTTTACAGTGTTGTGTTGGTTTCTGTGCTGTGCTAAGTCACTTCAGTCGTGACCGACTCTTTGTGAACCCAAGGGCTGTAGCCCACCAGGCTCCTCTGTCCATGGGATTCTTTCTTCATGCAAGAATGTAGGAGTGGGTTGCCATGCCCTCCTCCAGGGGATCTTCCCAACCCAGGGATCGAACCCGCGTCTCTTAAGTCTCCTGTATTGGCAGGCGGGCTCTGTACAGCAAAATGAATCAATCATACATATTCATATATCCCCTCCCTTTCGGCCTTCCTTCCTATTCAGGTCACCACAGTGCATTAAGTAGTAGGCAGAGCATGTTAAAGGAACCACATTGAGCGAATCACTACTCCTTGTCATCCCTCGTCTGCAACCCCCCCCATGCCCTGTGCTGCGAAGTGTGCAGGATGTTGCTCCTTGGGCTGTACCTCTACTCAGGTCCAGAGGTCCAGATACTTCAACTGACCTTAGTAGTGGCAGGAAGAGTATCAGAGTTTTGGATAGGAACAATTGTGGTTTGGTGGATATAGGCAGCTACTTGGCAGGCATTTCCAAAATGAGTATGGAGGGAGAGGTCTGGCTGGAGATGAACTGGGAAGTTACCCACATGTGCTTGTAATCCAGGGAATGGGTGATATCCTCCATGGGGAATGTGTGGGATAATAGGAGAAAAGAACTCTGGGGAATACCAACACTTAAGGGCTGGATAGAGGCTGAGAGAAAAAGAGGCCAGCAAGAGCAATAGGAGAAGTGGCCAATAACAGTGGCGTGGTGACTGGACTGAGAGTGTTTCAGTAAGGAGGGAGGCGTCCACAGATCCAGCTGTTACAGAGAAACTAAGATAGATGTGGCTGGACTTGTGTCTACCATATATGGCCATACAGAGGTCACTGGCAGCCTCGGAGAAGGTGTTTGGGTAGAGTGATGAGATCAGTGCAAGTGGTGAGCAAGTTGACAGAGGAAATCTGGATTATTCGTTTCAGGTATTTTCCAGAGAAGGAAGAGAAAGAGAAAAGGAAGTGGCTAGAAGCCTGTGCGAGGCAAAGGAAGGATCTTTAAAGGAAAGGAAAGCCCTAAGCAGGTATATTGGTAGAGGGCGATGGATCAGAGGAGTGAAAGAATTGAAGGTTAAAAAAAAAAAAAAAAACCCAGGGTAGGTGGGCTGGAGGAGATAGGAGGGATGGAAATTTGAGCACAGGGTGGGTGGGGAGGCTGGGGGGCCTGGAGGGATGGGCAATAGCCATGTCCCTTCCTCTGGCCAAAAGAAAGAGTGGGTTACAGTTACAGGAAAGTTTGCACAGTGAAAGGAAATCGAGACTGGGCACATCTAACAGCCACCTCTTCCTCACCAGTTCAGATCCTCTGGGCCTGATTGTCTCAGGGGCCTTTGGCTATTGCTTTGTTTCAGCCCATTCTCTCGATGGGCTCAGACACACTGACAAGGTGCAACCCCGCAGCTTCTTAGCCCTGGGCCCTGGCACTTTTCCTGCAGACACTGAGGCTTCAGACAGGGCAGGACTGCCTGGGGCGCCCATGCATGGTGTAGCCTAGAAGAGCCTGGAAATGTGTTCATGCAGCCCAGGGGTGCAAACTTTTGACAAAGAAAACCTTTATATTGACTCTCTCATTCCTTTGTGCTAAGTTGCTTTAGTTGTATCCGACTCTTGAGACCCCATGCACTGTAGCCCACCAGGCTCCTCTGTCCATGGGATTCTCCAGGCAAGAATACTGGAGTGGGTTGCTATGCCCTCCTCCAGGGATCTTCCTGACCTGGGGATTGAACCCACATCTCTTATGTCTCCTGCATTGGCGGGGAAATTCTTTACCACTAGCACCACCCGGGAAGCTTCCCTGGGAGTGCTAATACTTACAAGGCTGAATCTTATGGCTTCTGTCTGTCAGAATGGCTGAATTTCAGCACTTTCTTATGATTCAGCCAAATAGCACATAAACCATTGTTGTGCCTTTTGGGGACCTCAGTTAAGAAACACTTAATGGTCTTATCAAAGTAGGAGGTATAGTCACCTACTGAACAGGAGCTCTCATTTTATTTTTTTAAAGGTCATGTTTAAGCATTTTTATATTCTATTTTTTGGCCATGCCATGTGGCATGCAGGATATTAGTTCCCTGACCTGGGACTGAACCCATGCCCCGTGTAGTGGAAGCATGGTGTCTTAACCACTGGACCACCAGGGAAGTCCCATAAACTCTTATTAATAGCTCTCATCTATTCAGCAATTCGTGGGTATCAGGCAGTAGGTTAATTGTTTTACATACATAATCTTATTAAGATCTAAAGTAGGTATTATTTTTCCCATTTTACTCATGACGAAACTGAGACAAAAGGAATTTAAATAACTTGTTCATGACCATACAGCTAGTAAACGGTGGAACCAGATATCAAACCCAAGTCTGTCTGGATTCTAAGCCTGCAATCTCTTTACAGCATTATGTTGTCTTGCCTAATATAAATGTGATAGAGAGTTATAGGAAGACTGTTAAAAGGGATAGACTAGAAGTTGTGAGGGCCCAGCTGGACTTAAAATTATGAGTTCATAGTGGCTCAAATATATATAGTGGTACAGGGTTTCCCTTGTAGCTCAGATGGTAAAGAATCTGCCTGCAATACAGGAGACCCAGATTCAATCCCTGGGTTGGGAAGATCCCCTGGAGAAGAAAATGGCAACCTACTTCAGTAGTCTTGCCTGGAGAATTCCACGGACAGAGGAACCTGGTGGGCTACAGTCTATGGGATCGAAAAGAGTCGACATGACTGAGTGACTAACACAGACAGACAGTGTTCTCCCGCTGTGTTCAGCCATTTGGCCATAGGATCAGAGAAGGCTGGTAATTAAATTTATTCAGAAATGGTGTATGGTTTTGATAGTGAACAATGTACAGTGGAAAGAAAAGGGAGCAAGGGGATTGAGGATATAAGAGAGTGCAGTGACTGACCATGGCATCCAGACTGGGTAAGTGAAAAGTGAGGCCCAGTGGAGGCAAACTAACAGGGAGGCAATGGAGGGGTTGTGAGCTTAAAGATCAGATTTATTGGGGAACAAAGAGTTGGAAAGTCTGCAGGATAAGAGTTGTGGGGAGAGTGGCAAATTGGTTTGAAGGTATTAAAGGTGGAGTGAAAATCATTGGGAATGAGGAAGTCAAGGCACTGTGAGGCCATGGCAGTGTATTTTTTTTAAATTAATTTATTTATTTTTTCAGTGGGTTTTGTCATACATTGACATGAATCAGCAATAGATTTACACGTATTCCCCATCCTGATCCCCCCTCCCACCTCCCTCTCCACCCGACTCCTCTGGGTCTTCCCAGTGCACCAGGCCCGAGCACTTGTCTCATGCATCCCACCTGGGCTGGTGACCTGTTTCACCATAGATAGTATACATGCTGTTCTTTCGCAACATCCCACCCTCACCTTCTCCCACAGAGTTCAAAAGTCTGTTCTGTACTTCTGTGTCTCTTTTTCTGTTTTGCATATAGGGTTGTCATTACCATCTTTCTAAATTCCATATATATGTGTTAGTATGCTGTAATGTTCTTTATCTTTCTGGCTTACTTCACTCTGTATAATGGGCTCCAGTTTCATCCATCTCATTAGAACTGGTTCAAATGAATTCTTTTTAATGGCTGAGTAATATTCCATGGTGTATATGTACCACAGCTTCCTTATCCATTTATCTGCTGATGGGCATCTAGGTTGCTTCCATGTCCTGGCTATTATAAACAGTGCTGCAATGAACATTGGGGTGCACATGTCTCTTTCAGATCTGGTTTCCTCAGTGTGTATGTATGGCAGTGTATTGATCATCCTCATGGTCAAGTCTGGCCTTGCTGCCTGTTTTGTCAATAAAGTTTTATTGGAACACAACCATGTCCATTTTGTTTGCATATTGTTGATGGCTGTTTTCAAGCTACAACAGTAGAGGCAGGTAATTGCAAAAGAGCCAGTATATCCTACAAAGCCTAAAATATTTACTGTATGGTACTTAAAAATGTTCTGTGACCATGGTTTCAAAAATGCAATGGGGGAGTAAGGTAAATGGTGACATAGCTCTCCCTAACCCTCACCTTTACCCCACATGTAGGCTATGGAAGAGAATACAGCCTTGAGATGGCTTTATCGGACATGGTGCTGTAGGTGGGGAACTACCTTTCAATTAGTTCAGGGAAAAAGTGGACACATAGGAGTGGATTTTGTTTACCATGGAATTAGAGTTCCAGACTGTGCAGTGGAAATGTTGGGAGAGAGAAGAGGAGTTAAGAAATTGGATAGAAAAAGGAGAAAGAGAGGATTGGCATTGAGATAACTGTTGGATTGTTGATGTCTAGCCAGAGCTTGCAATTTGGGTGGTGCCCAAGGATCACAGGCATAAAAAGGGAAGGAGGAATTTACCCAAGGTTCTCATTTGGGTCAGGCTGAGCTACTTCCAGATTGCCTTTAGTTTAGCGAGGAATTCCAAATTCCAAAGGCAAGCTGCCCATGGCGTGGTGGCTTCCAGGACAGCCCTAGGCCTCTCTAGTTTCCTTGTTTTGGCAGTCTGAGAGAAATGTCATCTGGTAATTTTTGAGTATAGAATAAAATCCTGTTTTTCCCCTAATGGAATATTCATGGATTTTGCTTTCTGTCAGTGGAATTAGAAAGATTGTAAACGTACTTTTTGGTTATCTAGTCAAAGAATGTGCATGCTGATAACTTTTGTTTTAAAGTAGTAAATTAAATATATAAGTTAAATTATAAAATTAAATTATAAATTAAAGTAGTAAATTAACTATTAAAATATATCTTAAATTTTAAAAATGTATATCTATATATATAGAAGGCATTCCTAGGTCAGAGTTATCGCCTTTCTCTTTTCTATCTTGAATAGTATTCAGAACCATAAGTTCCATCAAGGCAGGGACCATATTTGGCTTTTTCATTGTTGTGTCCTTACAGCCTAGGAATAGTAAAAGCTCAATAAATTTTTGTTAGGTAAATAAGAAATAGTTTTTCCCTTAATGAAATATGGCTTAGGTGTTAATGCTGAAAATATTAGAAAATACCGTTTATGATTTTCCATGAAAACCAGTGCTTGCTCTAACTGCACAGAAAAAACCTATAGATTCTACCAGGTTTAAGTACCACAGGAGACCATTTTTAAAGAAATAAATGCTTTAGGAAAAATTCTGATTTGAGTTATATTAGCTCTGGTAAATTTTTAGGTATGTGTCCTTTTAAAAATGTTATTATAGTATAGTTGATTTACAGTGTGTTAATTTCTGCTGTACACCAAAGTGATTCAGTTATACATGTATATATTATTTTCTGTTGTGTTTTATCACAGGATATTAAATATAGTTTCCTGTGCCCTATAGTAGGACCTTGTTGTTTATGGAAATATGTCCTTTTCAACATGATTTTAAATGAATGATGTTTGAGGGGCCTGAGGTAAAACAGGGGGAAGAGACAGAAAATCTAAGTTCTCAGTGTCTTAGTCCTTTGGGGCTGCTGTAATAGAAAAATCATAGACTGGGTGGCTTAAACAACAAACATTTATTTCTCACAGTTCTGGGGGCTGGCAAGTCCAAGATCAGGTGCTGGAAGATTCAATATCTTCTGGGGAGCTGCTTCCTGGTCCATAGATAGCCAACCTCTGGCTGTGTCCTCACACAGTGGAAGGGGCAAAGAGCTCTGGAGAGTGCATTTTATAAGTGCACTATTCTGATTCATGAGGGCTCCACCCTTATGACCTAAGTACCTCCCAAAGTCCCCACTTCCTAATACCATCACATGGGAGATTAGGTTTCGACATGTGAATTTTGGAGGGATGCAAACGTTCAGTGTTTAGCT
This sequence comes from Cervus elaphus, assembly GCF_910594005.1. Lineage (NCBI taxonomy): Eukaryota > Metazoa > Chordata > Mammalia > Artiodactyla > Cervidae > Cervus > Cervus elaphus. The sequence goes on along the minus strand of NC_057848.1, from coordinate 41,256,498 downwards.
CTCTACTGCAATATTTTATACTCAAAATCCCAAATAGAATCATTGTCAAAGTTGGGAAGGAACACAGGAGATAAGCCAAAGAATTACAAATCTGGACCACCATGAGAGGAATAGAAATTGAACCAGGGATCTTGTCTTGCCTTCATCTATGAATATTTTGAGAAAGAATGGGTAAGAGCATGGCTTCAAGTTGTTTATTTTGAGAGAGACCTTACTGAATTTGAGCTTTAGAAAGAGGCAGTATGGCATGGTGGTTTAGAATCTGGGCTAGTGAGTCTCGGCTCTACCACTTAGTAGCTGTGTGGCCTTGAGAAATTTATGTACCTTCTCTAGCCCTCAGTTTCTTCATCTGGATAGTGGAGTTTATAACAGTACCTCTCTTATAGGGTTGTGTGAGTATTAAATTAGTGTGTGTGTATATATATATATATATATATATATATATATATATGAGAAGGGCATGGCAACCCACTCCAGTATTCTTGCCTGAAGAATCCCATGGACAGAGGAGCCTGGTGGGCTACAGTCCATGAGGTCACAAAGACTCGAACATGACTGAAGCGACTTAGCATATATATATATATTTATTATATATTTATAGTAAATACATTTTAATATAATAAACATATATAATATATAATATTTAATAAATATTTGGTATTTAATTATTTATTATATAAATTATATTATAGATATGTAAATATTTTTATATTTAAAATTTTCATTAAAAATTTAAAAAAATTAACAAAATTTTATAAAAACTAAAAAACATTTAATAAATATTTTATAAATATGTAATATATAAATATATTATTGTGTACATATTTATTAATATTTATAATAAAATATTTAATATGATAAATAGTGTATATTTATTATATGTTTATGTCACATATATTTTATATATATATATATACACACACCATAATCTGGTTCATAATAGAAACTCAAGAATCATTAGTTATGATGATAATGTTTGGTATCAAGTAAAAAGGACTCTTGTTTTACCAATTTAGTACCCAGTTCAATAGCCAAGTGAAAGATTTTGCTTAATTTTTACTTAGCCTTGGCCATTTTGGCACTTTGAACATATCATGGAAGAGGATTTATAATTTGTTGGGGGAGGTGGTCTGTATTTTTTAATCCTTTTTCCCCTTTGAGTTTCTAAGTGAAGTGAAGTGAAAGTCGTTCAGTCCGACTCTTTGCGATCCCCTGGACTATACAGTCCCTGGAATTCTCTAGGCCAGAATACTGGAGTGGGTAGCCTTTCCCTTCTCCAGGGATCGAGCCCAGGTCGGCTGAGCCACCAGGGAAGCCCACGAATACTGGAGTGGGTAGCCTGTCACTTCTCCAGCGGATCTTCCTGACCCAGGAATGGAACCAGGGTCTCCTGCATTGCAGGCGGATTCTTTACCAACTGAGCTATCAGGGAAGCCCCTCTTGAGTTTCTAGGACAATTCTAAAAATAGTGGCCTTTTCTTGGTGTACTTCAAAACAGTACCATAAGGTGGAGCTCTTCCCTTACTCTAGAATCACGAATGCCTTGAATAACTAAGACTTGACTATATAGAGAGTAATGAAAGCAGCTTAAAATTATGGTCTTGGTACACTAAAAGTAGTCCTGTATTTTAAAAGAATAACATTGTAAAAAGTTCAAACTTTAACTATCTCACAATAGACAAGTACTTGCTTCTAGAAAAATCAAAACATCTATTTGAAGACTTTAGATTCGAATCAGAGACATGAGAAATTCTAAAATATTAGGCAATCTAGAATGAAATGCATAATATAAAGCACTTTACATAGTGAATGCCTAATGTATGTGTGTGTGTTACACATCTCAATCTCCTAAAGACTGTTAAAAGGTCTCAAATTGATGTCTGAACGTGCTTGCTCTTGGGAGGACTGGGTAAATCCAGGTCAGTTGTCTGAAGTCATTTGCTTTCATACAGCAGGTGTCTATCCCAGGTGTCTAGCATGGCTGTAGGCCTTCCGTGCTGATAAGGATGATGGATCCACCTATATACCTTGTCACCAGCACACGGTGAGAGATAGAATGCCAAGTATTCTCACCCTGTTTATGACAAAAGTTCTGGATCCTCATGCAGTGTCAAGCAAACCAAATCTAATCACAGGGAATATCAGGGGCTGGTACCACTTAGATGAATGGGGTTCCTCAGGGCTTAATCAGGAAATTCTTAGTTGAGTCAGAGAGGGTATCAACTGGGTAGTGGGATTGTGAATTTTTTGTATATATGCCGGTGCAGGAGATGCAAGAGACCTGGGTTCAATCCCTGGGTTGGGGAGAGCCCATGGAGGAGGTAATGGCAACCCACTCCAGTATTCTTGCTTAGGAAGTCCCATGGAGAGAGGAGCCTGGCGGGCTACAGTACATGGGGTTGCAAAGAGTCAGGCACAACTGAGGACACACACAGTAGGTTTGTCATAGCTTTCCTTCCAAGGAGCAAGCGTCTTTTAATTTTATGATGGCAGTCACCATCCACAGTGATTTCGGAGTCCAGGGAAATAAAGTCTGTCACTGCTTCCACTTTTTCCCCTTCTATTTGTCATGAAGTGATGGGACCAGATGCTGTGCTCTTGGATTTTTTAATGTTGAGTTTCAACCAGCATTGTCACTCTCCTCTTTTACCCTCATCAAGAAGCTCTTTAGTTCCATGTATATATTCTGATATGAATTGAAAATCTTTTATAACCCATCTCAATTGGCTGATATTTTAGAAAAATTCTTGGTGTTGATGCCCGAGAATCAGAGACGGTCTTTGCTGCGGGGTCGCAGCTCTTCCAGCCACCTGACAATGTCGTCTCAGTAGAACAGCTGCCGCCCCCGCACAACAACAATAACTGTGAGGAAGGTGAACAGTCTTTGCCACCACCTGCTGGCCTCAACAGTTCCTGGGTGGAGCTGCCCATGAACAGCAGCAATGGCAATGAGAAGAATGGGGGGCTAGAGTTTGTACCCTCCTCGTCCTCCATCCACAATAGGGACATGGAGAAGATTCTTTTGGATGCACAGAACGAATCCAGACAGAGCAGTTCAAGAGGCAGTTCTCACTGAGACAGCCCTTCCCCACAAGAAGATGGGCAGATCATGCTTGATGTGGAAATGCACACCAGCAAGGACCATAGCTCTCAGTCAGAAGTTGCAGAAGGAGAGAAAGAGAGAGGTGGATGCGCTGAAGAAAAGTGTAGACTGGGTATCTGATTGGTCCAATAGACCTGAAAATATTCCACCCAAGGAGTTCCACTTCAGGCAACCTAAACGTTCTGTTTCCTTAAGCATGAGGAAAAGTGAAGCCATGAAGAAAGGGGGGATCTTCTCCGCAGAGTTTCTTAAGGTGTTCATTCCATCTCTCTTCCTCTCCCATGTTTTGGCTTTGGGGCTAGGCATCTACATTGCAAAATGACTGAGCACGCCTTCTGCCAGCATCTACTGAGGGAAGAGAGGAGCCCCTGGGCCAGCGTGTGACTTGTGAAGTGGTGTCTTGTCACAGTAGTTTATTTGAACTTGAGACCATTTTAAACATGTGCCAATCTCCACCTTCTTTTTATATATCCAAGTTCCAGTAACTCTCAAATTCAGTATTTTATTCCAACTCTGTTGAGGCATTTTACTAACCTCATTCCCTTTTTGGCCTGTAGAACACTTCAGAATTTCCTAATAAGAGTTTACTGTCGTTTAGAAATTTGCAAGGGCTTCTTTTCTGCAAACGCCACCAGCAAATTTAACTTTGTCAAGAATGCCGTTGTCTCCTCTCAGTACCACCAGACCTAGACGTGCACCATTCATGATATAAATCTTACTCTTGCAAGATAACTCCCACCTGTCTCTTCAAATGAGACCAGGTTGCAAATGATATGAAAACTACACATTGTTTTGTTTTTCAAGACAAAGGGAAGCTTGAATTTATAGTTATGAAAAAAGAAAACAAAAGCAAATAAGACAGACAAAATACGACACAAGGGGAAAAAATATCCTGGGCAATAAAAAGTTATTTTAAACCAAAAAGAAAGAAAAAAAAAATTCTTTACAATGAATGTATAGTATTTTCGTAATCAAAATAAAGTAAGCCAATCTCATTCTGGAAGAGTGAACAAACAAAATAAACAAAGGTGAAAACTAGATGAGATCCAAAGCTCTGGTCTCAGAGGGGAGCCGATAGTATCACCAAAACTAAAATATGGGCTAAATATGGGTGTTAACATTGGGGTATGGAGCCAAGAGTCCAGGTTCTACGTGATGAGAACAAACATAAATTGATTTGACAACAATGCATATATTGGCGGTGGGTGATTCTGAATAAGTGCTTAGAGAGAAAGGAATCCACCCCTTTAGGATGAGCAAGGCCAAGCCTTCCCAAGGTTATCTGGGTGCCTGACAAGTTCTGTCATGTGCGTGAGGTGAGAGACAAGCTCCATGACTTGGGTCCTGGTTCATTGCCCCTGAATTGTGGTTGGGAGGCCAGTAGAGTTAGCCTTCTGTATGTGCAGTGTCTACATCCTAACTGTGTATTGAAAATGTTTTGGGGAAAAAAATTCCAGAAAGTTCCAAAAAGCAAAATTTGAATTTACCATGCACTGGCAACTATTTACATAGCATTGTCATTGTATTGTATATTATACTTAATCTAGAGATGATTTAAAGCATACAAGAGAATGTGCATAGGTTATATGCAAATAGCCATTTTATATAAGGGACTTGAGCATCCATTTGATGGGGATGGGGTTGTCCTGGATCCAATCCCCACACAAGTTGAGGACATCTGTACTCAGTTTCCTGGTCTGAGGATGCTGGGGTGGCTCGGGGTTGGGGAGTGGCAGGTTAGGTCTTGATGGGCCAAATGCAGGCCCCTTCCTTTTCTTGGATTACTGGACCATTCTCAACAGATGACACTCTAGAGTTATAAATGGATCGGCAACACTCCTGTCCTGGCATGTAGTGTTATATTCATGAAATATAACAGCTGGGAAGGCTGCACAGTGCTCCAGTGGGAAACTGGTTGGTGAAGAAGTATCACTTTGGTTAAAGGAGAACCTGAGACTGTTCATCTGCCTCCTCAAGCCCAGACCAGCTGTGAGTCCTGTTAGTTTTGCCTTACATAAAGCTACTTGGTCTCATCACTGCCCTTTTCCTCACAGTGCTTTTGTCCCAGGAATAAGAAAAATGATGCTTCTTCCATATTCCCCAGGTGCTTGATGGAAAGCACTGGAGGCTGCCAAACCTGCTGGAGTTCCACCTTTTCCTCTGTGTGTGTGTGTGCATGTGTGTGTGTGTGTATGTGTATGTATGAGAGAGAGAGAAAGAGGGAGAGAAAGAAAGAGTAATAAACACAAAAGTCAAAGGAGCCAGCAAAATTGATATATAGGCCAGAAAGCCAAGATTCAAAAAATTACTATGAATGAGACACCATGATTTATGGGATTAGAGGCAGCTATCAAAGCTGAAGCACACATTTAGGAATCTAAATTTAAGGAAACAAGAGAAAATTGGTGGGGAACAATCTCAATGACCAGGAATCTAAAGGACAAATACTAGCAATTGTTATTTTAGACATCTGTTTTTGGTGTTAGTTATATGAACATATACCCCTTTGTTAATTAGTTATATCTTTATAGCTGTGTTATATTAGGCAATTACTTGACCTGTTTGTTTTCCCATCCCCTGGAGAAGGAAATGGCAACCCACTCCAGTATTCTTGCCTGGAAAATCCCATGGAGGAAGGAGCCTGGTAAGCTACAGTCCACGGGGTCGCAAAGAGTCAGACACGACTGAGCTACTTCACTTTCACTAATATTTTACAAGAAATGGAGTGTCATCAGATAAAAGAATTCACCGTACGGCACAAAGACAGAAATATAGATCAATGGAACAGAATAGAAAGCCCAGAGATAAATCCACGAACTTATGGACACCTTATCTTTGACAAAGGAGGCAAGGATATACAATGGAAAAAAGACAACGTCTTTAACAAGTGGTGCTGGGAAAGCTGGTCAACCACTTGTAAAAGAATGAAACTAGAACACTTTCTAACACCATACACAAAAACAAACTCAAAATGGATTAAAGATCTAAATGTAAGACCAGAAACTATAAAACTCCTAGAGGAAAACATAGGCAAAACACTCTCCGACATAAACCACAGCAAGATCCTCTATGACCCACCTCCCAGAATATTGGAAATAAAAGCAAAACTAAACAAAAGGGACCTAATGAAACTTAAAAGCTTTTGCACAACAAAGGAAACTATAAGTAAGGTGAAAAGACAGCCGTCAGATTGGGAGAAAATAATAGCAAATGAAGAAACAGACAAAGGATTAATCTCAAAAATATACAAGCAACTCCTGAAGCTCAATTCCAGAAAAATAAATGACCCAATCAAAAAATGGGCCAAAGAACTAAACAGACATTTCTCCAAAGAAGACATACAGATGGCTAACAAACACATGAAAAGATGCTCAACATCACTCATTATCAGAGAAATGCAAATCAAAACCACAATGAGGTACCATTACACGTCAGTCAGGATGGCTGCTATCCAAAAGTCTAGAAGCAATAAATGCTGGAGAGGGTGTGGAGAAAAGGGAACCCTCTTACACTGTTGGTGGGAATGCAAACTAGTACAGCCGCTATGGAGAACAGTGTGGAGATTTCTTAAAAAACTGGAAATAGAACTGCCATATAACCCAGCAATCCCACTTCTGGGCATACACACTGAGGAAACCAGATCTGAAAGAGACACATGCACCCCAATGTTCATCACAGCACTGTTTATAATAGCCAGGACATGGAAGCAACCTAGATGCCCATCAGCAGACGAATGGATAAGGAAGCTGTGGTACATATACACCATGGAATATTACTCAGCCGTTAAAAAGAATTCATTTGAATCAGTTCTAATGAGATGTATGAAACTGGAGCCCATTATACAGAGTGAAGTAAGCCAGAAAGATAAAGAACATTACAGCATACTAACACATATATATGGAATTTAGAAAGATGGTAATGATAACCCTATATGCAAAACAGAAAAAGAGACACAGAAGTACAGAACAGACTTTTGAACTCTGTGGGAGAACGTGAGGGTGGGATGTTTCGAAAGAACAGCATGTATATTATCTATGGTGAAACAGATCACCAGCCCAGGTTGGATGCATGAGACAAGTGCTCGGGCCTGGTGCACTGGGAAGACCCAGAGGAATCGGGTGGAGAGGGAGGTGGGAGGGGGGATCGGGATGGGGAATACGTGTAAATCTATTGCTGATTCATGTCAATGTATTACAAAACCCACTGAAAAAATAAATAAATTAATTAATTAATTAAAAAAAAAAAAAGAATTGACCATAAGGGTAGATCCATCATTTTGCCTTTCTCACCATTGAAAAGTTCCTCTGTGTATGCATCGGAAAAGAAAGATATTAAGGCCCCAGCTTGTTTTTCTGTTTAGATGAGAAATATCATGTCTTTGTGTAATTGGCTTTGTTTTGAAACACAGATTTTTTTCAGGCCAGATTTTTTCTCTGACCCAATTTTTCCCTCTCTTCTGTCACTTGGCTTATTTAAAATATGAAACTGGGAATCAGGCACTTGAGGCCTCATGATGACTGTGTCACTGATTTGGTATGTGATCTTGGCCAACATACTTAACAAATGAGGCACAGAAAGGTTAAATGGGGTTCGAAGGACTGTAAATACTGACCTGCCTCATTATGATATTGTTTAGGTCTAGTACATTTTTTTTAACCAGAAACCAAAGCAAAACAATTTAAAGCAAAGCACACAAGTTTTTTCTACATTTTTTTCTACTCCCTGTCCCTTTCTTACTCCCTGCTCCCCTCCTTCCCCATATCGTTGATTGAGTCCAGAGTAGAGATGGTCCCTTTTCAGGATGTCTCTCCTCCCTCTTTGTTTGGGCTGTTAAGCAGTCCAGCAGCATCTTTTGGGTGTGCTTTTGGGTATTTGGTCTTTGCACATGGGGAGAGAGTTCTATTTGGGGAAACATAAAAATTTGTTTTGAATCATATGGCCCATGAAGATCAATACTGGGTATGTTGAGGGATCTAGGCTTTTCTGGGTGCCTGATGTCCTCTGCTAGCGATCAGAAGTTGTTTTGTGGAATTTGCTTAGCGTTCAGATGATCTTTTGATGAATTTGTGGGGGAGAAAGTGGTCTCCCTGTCCTATTCCTCTGCCATCTTAGCTCCTCCTGGGATCTAGGCTTAAGCTCGGTTCCATCCATGATTAACTGTGCACTCAGGCCCCATTTGAGGGGTAACAGAAGGGAGAGCTGGGGTCACCAATCTGTCTGGGAAAAACAAGCTTACTTGCTAGAAAGCGCAATAGAGTACTTTGTGCTTAAAGCCATCTGAGAAACCCTATGACCATGAGCATCAATTTGTTCTTGACCCTATCAAAGGCTCAGTGGTAAAGAACCCGCCTGCCAATGCAGGAGATATGGGTTCAATTCCTGGGTCAATAAGATCCTCTGGAGGAGGAAATGGTAACCCACTCCAGTGTTCTTGCCTGTGAAATCCCATGGACAGAGGAACTTGGTGGGCTACAGTCCTTGGGGTTGCAAAAGTTGGACATGACTTAGCGACTAAACAACAGTCAATAAAATAACTACCAAGTTATTTGCCTACTGTATAGCTCATATGTATATCATGTATATTAGATTAAAAATGATAAGGACAGTCATGTATTTTAATTTCTTGGAAATATAATTTCAAAGCATAATCATAATAAAACAGGGCTTTATAACATCTCTTTGAGGATCTGGTGATATAGACTGTGATTCCTGCTATTGCAGTCTGTAATAGTCAGGACTCCAAATGGCTCTTTTCTAATTCTCATTTCTATGTTTGCATGTGCACATGGTAAGTTGCTTCAGTTGTGTCTGACTCTTTGCAATCCCATGGACTATAGCCTGCCAGGCTCCTCTGTCCATGGGATTCTCCAGGCAAGAATACTGGATTGGGTTGCCATGCCCTCCTCTAGGGGATCTTCCAGACCCAGGGATCAAACCTGCATCTCTTATGTCTCCTGCATTGGCAGGCGGGTTCTTTACCACTGGTGCCACTTTGGAAACCCCAATTTCTATGTGTAGCTATAACCAAATCTGCTAGTAGGACTATATTAGTATCTTCTGAATTGTACCGAATGGGTAAACTATTTTAAAATGCTTCTGGGTTCAATCCCTGGATTGGGAAGATCCCCTGGAGAAGGAAATGGCAACCCACTCCAGTATTCTTGCCTAGAGAATTCCATGGACAGAGGAGCCTGGTGGGCTACAGTCCACGGGGTTGCAAAGAGTCAGACATGACTTAGTGACTAAACAACAACAACTTAGAATGCATAAATCTACACTAGAGTATATTGGTTCAGTTGCAAATAAAAGAATAATTCCTCTCTCAACCATATATGCTGGAAAACTTGCCCTTCTTGACACCTTTTCCTTTCCTTTGCTCTCCTTCTCAATCTTATGACTTTTTTTTTTTGGCGGCACCATGCAGTTTTTAGGATCTTAGTTCCCAGACCAGGGATCAAACCTGAGTCGTTGGCAGTGAGAGCATGAGTCCTAACCACTGGACCACCAGGGAATTCCCTCTCCTTTTCAGTCTTATAGATTTCACCTTCTGTGGTAGACCTTGCCAATTACCTCCCAAATCCATTCTTCCTTTTTTTTTTTTAAATAAGAGAAACTGGACTTTTGTTGGACACATGTTCATTCAGTTTTCCTTGGATGTGTCCATGTGACTAAGTTCTGGCTGATGAGGTAAACGTGGGTGTGTTCTGTCATTTCAGGAAGTCTTCTTGAAAAGGTAGAGATCACACATTTCTTCTCTTCTTCCTCCAGCACACAGTCTGGAACAAGGATGTTATGGCTAGAATTCTAGCATTCATTTTTATACTCCTGGCAAAATGTATACACCTAGGAGTCTTGATTCCTGAAGATTTCATGGTGCTGTCATACTAGTCCTGGCCTGCTTACTTCTGAAGTTCTTGTTTAAGCCACCCTTGTTTTGTGGTGGTATGCACAGAAGAAATAGTTTTCAGGACAAAGATAATGGGTTTGATTTGGGGTATGTGAAATAGAAGCTTTGGCAGGTCACTCAGGGAGAAATGTACAAGAGTCAGGGCTGTGGAGAGATGATAGGACTGAATGAAACCATGTAGCTTTCTTTGCTTCTGTTCTGCTATCTGGTGTAGTTGTTAAAATTCAGAGGAAATAGCATTAGTTCCATAGAGCTACTTTGGAAAATGTTGGCTTATACTACAAGGCCAGTGAGCATGTAACTGGTCTTCCAGTCACTCCCAGTTCTTACCTTTTGAAAGCATTTTATACATTTTTCCCAAGGAACTTCTTTTAAAAAAAAAAATTAGTTTTTTTTTTTTTGGCCACACTGAATGGTGTGTGGAATCTTAGTTTCCTGACCAAGGATTGAACCCATACCCCCTGCATTGGAAGTGTGGAGTCTTAACCCCGGGACCACCAGGGCAGTCCTCCAGGGTAACTTCTTGAAACCATTTTGACCAGTTCCTACTGACTAGAGTTTGATTTTCTTATGGTGACACTCACGGCCCTCCACAATCTGGACTGAATCTACTCTTCCAATTTGTTTTCGTTGTGTCTTTTCATGCAACCCAAGCTTTTGTCAGACTAATGTTGACAGTCTGTCCAAATAGACTCTCTGTCCTATTTATGCTCCACAGTTTTCTTTATTACGCCTTTGTGCACACTCGGGATCATCTGTAGCCCATTTTGGTATGAAGTAGAAAAAGATGTCTCTTCCTCAGACCCTTACTTCCATCTGTCAAAAAATTGTTGTTGTGTACTGATTGGTAGAAAATGACATTTCCCTGTGATCTAGTAGAAAATTTTTGTAATAAATGTACAAATCACTCACCTTTGAAGTAACAAGAAAATTATTAAAATACGAACATTTTCAACTAATAGGGATGTTAACAAGGTGGACAGTGCCCTCTTAGGTGTAGCACTTTTGCAGCACGCAGACTGAAGAACCATGAGGGAGGCCCTACTTGTATTATTCCCTCCACCTGAAATTCTACCCACCACCATCTTTGCATGTCCAAGGGCTATTCAAATGCCACTATCACAAAGCTTTTCCTGATTCTTCAAGGTGAAAATAAATCTCCTCTCATCTTGAAAACTGGAGAAGGCAATGGCACCCCACTCCAGTACTCCTGCCTGGAAAATCCCATGGATGCAGGAGCCTGGTAGGCTGCAGTCCATGGGGTCGCGAAGAGTCGGGCACGACTGAGCAACTTCACTTTCACTTTTCACTTTCATGCATTGGAGAAGGAAATGGCAACCCACTCCAGTGTTCTTGCCTGGAGAATCCCAGGGACGGGGAGCCTGGTGGGCTGCCGTCTATGGGGTCGCACAGAGTCGGACACGACTGAAGTGACCTAGCAGCAGCAGCAGCAGCAGCACCCTGAAAACGCAGTATATTTTATCTGGACCTCTCTTAGGGTATTTATCACTTTCTAATAGTATTCTGTTTATGTTGGTGTCTCCTCACTCTACTAGACTTAATGCTCTTTGGGGACAGGATGCATTTATGATTTACTTTTTAACTTCATAATACTTGGCAGAGTACCTTATACTTAGGGTTACCATATGTCTCAATTTGCTTGGCCAATCTGGTTTATGTCTAGTGCTCCGACATAGCATTAATAGTGATCCCCTTTCATACTCAAAATGTCCCAGTTAGATTGACAAATTGTATAGTCACTCTGCATGCATGCTGAGTAGCTTCAGTCATGTCCAACCCTTTGCCACCCTATGGACTGCAGCCCACCGGGCTCTGTCCCATGGGATTCTCCAAGCTAGAATACTGGAGTGGGTTGCCATTTCCTCCTCCAGGGGATCTTCCCAACTCAGGGATCGAACCCACATGTCCTGCTGACTCCTGTATTGCAGGCAGATTCTTTACTGCTGAACTACCAGGGAAACCCAAAGTCACTCTACATATGTGGTATACATTCAGTAAGTAATTAATGAATGAAGACATGAATAAATGACAGTGATTAAGGAGCCATTCACATAGAGAAGATAAGTGAATATGTGCAATTGGTAAGTTCATCAAAACAGAGAGAATACGAAAGATAAGGGCCAAGGACAGGGCCAATGTGGAATGTTTACATTGAAGGCATAGAGGAAGAGTCAACCAAGGATTCAAAGCAAAAGAAGTTGGGACTTCCCTGGTAGTCCAGTGGCTAAGACTCCACACTCTCAATGCAGGAGAGCTGAGTTTGATCCCCGGTCAAGGCAATAGATCCCATGTGCTGCAAATAACACCATATATATTTAAAAAGGAGTAAAATAGATAGGAGAAAAATCAGGGTCATGTAACAGAAGCCAGAAAGAGAGTTTTAGGAGGGATGAAGTGGTCAGCATTGGTAAAAAGTTGTGGCTAGGTCAAGCAAGGTGAATTTTAATAAAAAGTCAGCCAATCTGCCAGTTATTAGGCCATTGCTGACTTTCAAGACAGCAGTTTCAACAGAGTGTAGTTGAAGTGGGGTGGAAGCTTGGTTGTGAGGAGTTAGTGGTGAGAAAGGAGTCAGTAAGCATTGACTACATTGAGTAGTTTGACTTGTGAAAGGAAGGTGATAGATAGGGTGGTAACTTGGGTCCAAGTCAGAGGAGCCCTGAGTGGGTTTATAGACTGTGGGGAAGGAGCCATTAAAATAGCTGATGGAACAGTTTCTTCCTGGAGTGGAGAGGGAATGAGATCAAGTGTCCAAATAGATGGCATAGCCTAGGCAAGAAAAAAAAAATAATAAAGATGTGGTTGTCTTTGAGACTCGAGCATTGTGGTGCAGGCAAAAGCACCATACATCATGCAGTTTGAAGAAAAGGGGAATGAAGGAGCCTACACGGCCAGTCTTTGTGGTGAAGTGGGAGGTGAGATCATCTTTGAGAGGACGGACAGCTGGGGTAGGACTGGGGACTGGGGAGCAGTGGGAACAGTTTGGATTTTGAACAACTGTTCTAAGAAATTCTCGAGGGAGTCAACAAGAGGCCTGCCAAGCTGCAGTGCAAGCCCAGCTGAGGTTCAACTTCCCAGAGCGAGTGAGATAATTTATTTCCACAGAATCCAGAGAAAATGTATTTCTCAAGCTTATTATCAAAATATGCTTTTTGTTTCCACCAGGAAGAGAATAAAGGAAAACACGCTGGCAGTTTACAATGTGACAGAGGGTTATGAGCATTTAGTCTTTCCCAAAAGTCTGTTGTTGCTCAGCCATCTGGAAGACTTATAGCACCCCAAGTGAAAGCGAACGCTCCTACAGGTTGTTTGTGGGCGGTTAATAACAGAGACCTAAAGTCAAGCATCTTCTATTTTCAGAGCTACTCCGGGATAAACCTTCAGTTGCTATGCCCAGTTCTGAGCAAAGGCAAACACTGACATTTCTGTGAGATGGAGCATGAAGTTGCAAATAGCCTCTGCAATAAAACCCACTTTAACCAGGCAAAACCTTTAAGCTTACAAGCGGCCTGTTAAATCTACCAAAGACCAAATGTCAGGAGTTGCCCTTTAAAGCCCAAGTAAATGACCACAGTACTGGTGGCTTAAAATGAGAAAAGTTAAACATCTCACATGCCCACAGGTAATCTTTCCAAATGTCGTTTCATCATATATTCATAGTTATTACCGTGTTCTTGAAGGAGGTTAGCATTTGGAGACAACTGTTTGGCCAAAGTGTTAGGCGTTATTTTCTTGAAAACAGAGTTTGCTTCCTTTGTTTCAGTGGGGAATCAGGGTGGCACTGGTCCAACAGCACAGCTGCCCAAGTGCATAAACAAGTGACTCCAATTCTTTTTCATCCACCTCTCTAACCAAAGTGTGCGATCTACGCATATGCACTTGATTAAGGCTACTTTCATGTTTGTGTTGCCAGGCTCTTCCAGAGACACGCATCTGAGAGGTTAGCAGTAAACCAGAATACAGGTCTTAAGACATCTATGCATAAGGCACCATAAGCGATTTCACTTAGATGCCTATAAATTACTCACAGTTTCCCTCTTTTGTTTACTCAGTGAAAGGATTGTTTATTAAGCACCACCTGCATTAAATTATATGAGTATTCATTTCCTTTGGAGATAATTAGCTTGTTGTTTATGCATCATTTTCTTTTCTCACCAATTGTGGTACCATTTCAGGGGCACTATGCGGGGTGGGGGAGGGTAATAGCGTCTCTCCATCTCAAGAGAAGTATGGCTTTCTCACTTCAGCCTGAAAGAGTTCCCTTTACTAGCTCTGCCATGTACTTCTTCTTTTTTTTTTAATTTTAATTGGAGGCTAATTACTTTACAATATTTTTCCCAATTATTTTTATTAGTTGGAGGCTAATTACGTTACAATATTGTGGTGCTTTTTGCCATACATTCACACGAATCAGCCATGGGTGTACATGTGTTCCCCATCCTGAACCCCCCTCCCACCTTCCTCCCCATCCCATCCCTCAGGGTCATCCCAGTGCACCAGCCGAGCACCCTGTCTCATGCATCAAACCTGGACTGGTGATCTATTTCACGTATGATATTATACATGTTTCAATGCTGTTCTCTCAAATCATCCCACCCTTGCCTTATCCCACAGAGTCCAAAAGTCCTGTTCTTTACATCTGTGTCTCTTTTGCTGTCTCACATATAGGGTCATTGTTACCATCTTTCTAAATTCCATATATATGTGTTAAGATATTGTATTGGTGTTTTTCTTTCTGACTTACTTCGCTCTGTATAATAGGCTCCAGTTTCATCCACCTCATTAGAACTGATTCAAATGCATTCTTTTTTTTTTTTTTTTTTTAATTTTTTTATTAGTTGGAGGCTAATTACTTCACAACATTTCAGTGGGTTTTGTCATACATTGATATGAATCAGCAATAGATTTACACTTATTCCCCATCCCGATCCCCCCTCCCACCTCCCTCTTCACCCGACTCCTCTGGGTCTTCCCAGTGCACCAGGCCCGAGCACTTGTCTCATGCATCCCACCTGGGCTGGTGATCTGTTTCACCATAGATAGTATACATGCTGTTCTTTTGAAACATCCCACCCTCACCTTCTCCCACAGAGTTCAAAAGTCTGTTCTGTATTTCTGTGTCTCTTTTTCTGTTTTGCATATAGGGTTATCATTACCATCTTTCTAAATTCCATATATATGTGTTAGTATGCTGTAATGTTCTTTATCTTTCTGGCTTACTTCACTCTGTATAATGGGCTCCAGTTTCATCCATCTCATTAGGACTGATTCAAATGAATTCTTTTTGACAGCTGAGTAATATTCCATGGTGTATATGTACCACAGCTTCCTTATCCATTCATCTGCTGATGGGCATCTAGGTTGCTTCCATGTCCTGGCTATTATAAACAGTGCTGCAATGAACATTGGGGTGCACGTGTCTCTTTCAGATCTGGTTTCCTCAGTGTGTATGCCCAAAAGTGGGATTGCTGGGTCATATGGCAGTTCTATTTCCAGTTTTTTAAGGAATCTCCACACTGTTTTCCATAGTGGCTGTACTAGTTTGCATTCCCACCAACAGTGTAAGAGGGTTCCCTTTTCTCCACACCCTCTCCAGCATTTATTGCTTGTAGTCTTTTGGATAGCAGCCATCCTGACTGGCGTGTAATGGTACCTCATTGTGGTTTTGATTTGCATTTCTCTAATAATGAGTGATGTTGAGCACCTTTTCATGTGTTTGTTAGCCATCTGTATGTCTTCTCTGGAGAAATGTCTGTTTAGTTCTTTGGCCCATTTTTTGATTGGGTCATTTATTTTTCTGGAATTGAGCTTCAGGAGTTGCTTGTATATTTTTGAGATTAATCCTTTGTCTGTTTCTTCATTTGCTATTATTTTCTCCCAATCTGAGGGCTGTCCTTTCACCTTACTTATAGTTTCCTTTGTAGTGCAAAAGCTTTTAAGTTTCATTAGATCCCATTTGTTTAGTTTTGCTTTTATTTCCAATATTCTGGGATGTGGGTCATAGAGGATCTTGCTGTGATTTATGTCAGAGAGTGTTTTGCCTATGTTCTCCTCTAGGAGTTTTATAGTTTCTGGTCTTACATTTAGATCTTTAATCCATTTTGAGTTTATTTTTGTGTATGGTGTTAGAAAGTGTTCTAGTTTCATTCTTTTACAAGTGGTTGACCAGTTTTCCCAGCACCACTTGTTAAAGAGGTTGTCTTTTTTCCATTGTATATCCTTGCCTCCTTTGTCAAAGATAAGGTGTCCATAGGTTCGTGGATTTATCTCTAGGCTTTCTATTCTGTTCCATTGATCTATATTTCTGTCTTTGTGCCAGTACCATACTGTCTTGATGACTGTGGCTTTGTAGTAGAGTCTGAAGTCAGGCAGGTTGATTCCTCCAGTTCCATTCTTCTTTCTCAAGATTACTTTGGCTATTCGAGGTTTTTTGTATTTCCATACAAATTGTGAAATTCTTTGGTCTAGTTCTGTGAAAAATACCGTTGGTAGCTTGATAGGGATTGCATTGAATCTATAGATTGCTTTGGGTAGAATAGCCATTTTGACAATATTGATTCTTCCAATCCATGAACACGGTATGTTTCTCCATCTGTTTGTGTCCTCTTTGATTTCTTTCATCAGTGTTTTATAGTTTTCTATGTATAGGTCTTTTGTTTCTTTAGGTAGATATACTCCTAAGTATTTTATTCTTTTTGTTGCAATGGTGAATGGTATTGTTTCCTTAATTTCTCTTTCTGTTTTTTCATTGTTAGTATATAGGAATGCAAGGGATTTCTGTGTGTTAATTTTATATCCTGCAACTTTACTATATTCATTGATTAGCTCTAGTAATTTTCTGGTAGAGTCTTTAGGGTTTTCTATGTAGAGGATCATGTCATCTGCAAACAGTGAGAGTTTCACTTCTTCTTTTCCTATCTGGATTCCTTTTACTTCTTTTTCTGCTCTGATTGCTGTGGCCAAAACTTCCAACACTATGTTGAACAGTAGTGGTGACAGTGGGCACCCTTGTCTTGTTCCTGATTTCAGGGGGAATGCTTTCAATTTTTCACCATTGAGGGTGTCAAATGCATTCTTTTTAATAGCTGAGTAATATTCCATTGTGTATATGTACCACAGCTTTCTTATCCATTCGTCTGTTGATGGACATCTAGGTTGCTTCCATGTCCTGGCTATTGTAAACAGTGCTGCGATGAACACTGGGGTACACGTGTCTCTTTCAATTCTGGTTTCCTCTGTGTGTATGCCCAGCAGTGGTATTGCTGGGTCGTATGGCAGTTCTATTTCCAGTTTTTTAAGGAATCTCCACACTAATGGGACCTAATTAAACTTAAAAGCTTTTGCACAACGAAGGAAACTATAAGCAAGGTGAAAAGATAGCCTTCAGAATGGGAGAAAATAATAGCAAACGAAGCAACTGACAAAGAGTTAATTTCAAAAATATATAAGCAACTCCTGCAGTTCAATTCCAGAAAAACAAGCAACCCAATCAAAAAATGGGCCAAAGAACTAAACAGACATTTCTCCAAAGAAGACATACAGATGCCACATACTTCTAATTGGCAGTTGGATGGGGATGACAGAGCCTGTAGGCAAAGGAATCACCCTTTACTCCTAGAGAGCCCAGACACCTACTTACCTCAATAACAGGAATTATGATTATTATTACCAAGCATTTATTAAATGCCATGACTACCAATGGTGGTGCTAAATGTTCTTTCTGTTATTTCATGTGATTTTCACTACAGCCATGTGGAGTGATTAGAAAGTTTTTTTTAGTGAGAAACTTGATATTCACAGAGGTTAAATGATTTCTATCCCTCATCTAATATTCTCAGTGGTTAATTGGGGGAACACATTTTAAAGTTTTGGTATTCCAAAATCAAAAGTGCCCCTGAAGACATGTCTTTTTTCCTCATGAAAGGTTACTGAGCAAGTGCATACTTCTCTCTATGGTGGACTCTTCCTTTTTCTGCCTGTGGCTAGAACTGTCTTCATTTTGCGCCTTTTTTACATTCACTGACAAATTTGCTTTTCCTTAACTATTACTTGTGCATCTCTGAGTTCTCATAGAAGTGTAAAAGGACAAGTTTACAGTCTAAAACTATTGAGGCAGTTTACACAAATGGCTGCTAAATTCCAGAAGCGCTCTGATTTAACCAGCTAGTAATTATAGACTTAGCTATGCCCTGGGCCTAATCACAGTTGCTGAAACATAACTTCCTACTGCATAAGCCTGATCAAAGATAATTAGAGACGAGCACAGGTGGTAAGTCTGTCGCCTGGGAGAAGAATTAGAGCTAGTTTCCACCATACAGTACCCAGAAAAATTTATATGCTGGCATGCTCCAGGCCAAACTCGCAAGGGCCCCAAGTCTCTTCCTTAGCATCGAGCTGCTGCTGTCTCTGCCTTACTTTTTAATTTTAGTTCTGCTATTATCTATGCAGTGGAGGGCAGTACTCCTCAGTGGGTTAGGGTGAGCCAACAGGCAGAGACTGGAGAGATACCTGACACATTCCCCATCAGCTTGCTCGATTCTCCCCGTGGCTGACTCAGGCCTCCAGCACTCTCCGGGTTGTTTCTGGATCCCTGGCCGTGTTATTGACACAGAGGATGTATTGACGTGATTGCTCCCCATGTGCTCCTGCTGGACTGTATTTACCCATGTAGGTTATTAAGCTTTTAGATCTCTGCATCCATTTGGTAGTTCCAAATCCTAATAGATTTCCCATGGAATATGGACCTGACATGTAGTCTGATCTATGGAAAAACAAAAACAAAAACTTTGCTGGAGGCATGAATTCTAATACCAAATCTGTGAACTCTAGACCTACATGTGATTGGCATACAGAGACCTTAAAGTGATGCAAGACCAAGCATAACAAACCAGTGCCATTTCTAAAATTATACTATTATTTACAAATTGTGGAAAATTAACAAATGTGGGGCCAAGTCATTTAAACAAAGGGCAGCCTTGGAAAAGACTCTGTGGAACCAAAAATTCACAGTTCTGGAGCACACATCTGGTCCTCAACAATTGAAACACAGAGCACAGGTTTCTCTTCCTTCTGATTCCCCATTCATCCACTAGTGATGGTTTCATTTTTTATTTTCCTCTGTTGTAATGTATTAAATGAAAAGAATAACCATATTTTAAACCTATCACGAAATACCGATTTTATGCTGATTTATACTGACATAAAGCCAGACAAAATGCAAAGACTAAAAGGGCCACTTCAAGCCTAATAATCACAATTACCTCGATATGGGAAAGTGTCTGAATTTACATCCTCATAAGTATTGAGACAACACAAATACTGGGGCTAAGTGTATGCATTTTAATTATGATCAATCAAAAGGAGCATTAGGAGTCCAATTCAAGTGTTACTTTACACATAGTAGAGAATACAAACGTGCTTGGAAATGAATATGAGAGAAAAAAAGTGTGCTAAAGTGAAGAATTGCAATTCGATACATGTACATCAATTACATTTATTTTGCAAAAAGCAATGTTCACCTAAAAAAATCTCATTTAGTTCTAGTTGCTTCTATTTCTAGATAATATGGATACTTAATTGCTGAGAAGATCGATTATTTAAACATTGGATTTAAATAATATTTATGAAAATCCCATTGGTAACAATTTGATTGTGCTTTTTGTGTATTTTATTCCCCAAGTTGCAGCCCTTTTCCTACTTCTTTACATATATTTTAAGTTTTATTGTTGGAATATTAATGCATGTGCAAAAGGAAAAAAAATCAGAGCAGGATTTCAAACAGATATTTACATCTCCATGTTCATTGCGGCATTATTGACAGTAGCCAAGAGGTAGAAACAACCCAATATCCATGGATGGATGAATGGATAAACCATATATGGTAATACATGCAATGGAATATTATTCAGCCTTAAAAAAAGAAGGAAATCCTGTTACATGCTACAACATGGATGAACCCTGAGGACATTATGCCAAGTGAAACAAGCCAGTCATAAAAAAGACAAATACTATATGATTTCACTCATGAGAAAGGAGAAGTAGTCAAACTCATAGATACAGAAGGTAAAATGATAGTTTCCAAGGGCTGAGGGGAAGGGAAAATGGATATGGAGTTTCAGTTTTACAAGATGGAAAGTTCTAGAGATCTGTTGCACAACAAGGTGGATATACTTAACACTGCTGAACAATATACTTAAAAGCGGGTAAGATGGCAAATTTTATGTTTTTTTAACCACAATTTAAATTTTTTTTAAAAGTGTAAAAATGAATACTAATACTAGAGTAGAGTGTGCCTGTAATCCAATATGACTGGTGTCCTTATGAGAAAATGGCCATGTGAAGACACAGGCATCAAGAGTCTGTGTGAGGATGGAAGCAAACCAAGGAACACCAGGTTGCCAGGCAACCACCATCGGAAGCTAGGAAGAGGCAAGAAAGGATTCCACTACAGGTTTCAGAACGAACATGGCCCTGCCAGGATCTTGATTTTGGATTTCTAGCTTTTGGAACTGTGAAATAAATCTCTATTTTTTCAAGCTACCCAGTTCATGGTAGTTTGTTACAGAAGTTCTAGGAAATTAATACAAGCAGGGGTGATGTCTTTTTGTTCACTGCTGTATGTTCAGCATCTAACCCAGGGTCTGGAACATAGTAAGTGCTCAGTAAATATATTTGTTGAATTTAGAAAGCACATACAAAAGTAGAATAGCAGTGGTGTGCTCATAAACATTTTAACATCCAACTCTTGGGGGAGGGAGCTGATTTGTGGCATGTGCTGATTTTCATGATGGAAATACTTCCACCATGGCCAATTTCAAGATACCAGTGTGGTGTCAGAATTCTTGAAAATTAAAAAATAGGCTGTCCTGAGTAGGTCTTAGGCAGTTTCAGCACACCACTACTAGTACAATAAGCCCTCATTACTCACTGTCTGCTTCAACAATTATCAACTCATGGCCAATCTTGTTTCATTTCTACACTCACCCATTTCTCTACACTTATATAATTTCAAGGCAAATAATATTTTGATGAGTTAAATTTGACTAAAGAAAGTTCATCAGTGACATCTCATTATATGTCTCTAAAAGATAAGGACACTTAAAATCACCAGATCATTATTGTACCTACGGTGTTATAGTTTCTTAATCAAATATCAGGTTATTGTTCATATATCCAGTTGTCTCATAAGTACCCCCTTTCTTGCATTGCTTGTCTCAGGATTTAAAAGAGGACCATACAGTGCGATTATTTCCTAGGTGTCTTCATTGACTTAATTTGTAGGTTTCCTCTTTATTTCTTAATTTATTGTTACTTATTTGTTGAAGAAACTGAATCCTTTGCTCTGAAGAGTTTCCCACTGTGTGATTTTGTTGATTTTCTTTTTATCAGAAAGCACCTAAGGTCTGGTTCTCTCTTTTAGAGTATTAGCCACCCACCACTTAGGTAAATACCTAGATATATTAACTCCCTAAGGGTTGCAAAATGATGATGTCCTAACATTCATTCTTCATTTATTAGCTGGAATATTTTTATAGAGAATACAAGTTCCTTCTATCTACTCTTTGGTTATGCTGAGGTTCAGTGTTTATGGGAAAAGCTGGATAAAACACATGAATTCTTCCCTTTGTTCACCATTTTTCAAAATAATGAATTGGTTTACTAGCATCCTTCAACAATGACCAGTTGTTTTTCCTTTAACCTAATCATGAACCCTTGGATTTAAATATATTTGATGGATTTCAGTCTACTGCAGCTAATATTTTCATTGACTGTAATTATCTCATCTTTGTAGATGGAGACCATTCAATCTGACAAGATCCCAGTAATCTTTTTTTGTCCTTGTTTTTTTTAATTGGAGTGTAGCTGCTTTTCAGTGATCCTAGTAGTCTTAGATAGATGCCTTAATGTCTAGTAGGACAAGTTGTTCCATTCTCAAGCTTCTAGACAGGATGTTAATGTCTTCTATCTTCTATCTTTTTACTTTGCTTATGTGTTTTTTTTTTTTTTGACATGCAAGTTTTAAAGGTTTCTGTGTCATTAAATTTATCTTCCCTTTTTGCTTTTGGATTTTGAGTCATAGGAGAGATTTCCTCATTCTTGGGTTTTAGAGGAAATCACCAATATTTTCTGTACTGATAAATGTTTGCTTGCTTGCTTCATTTAAATTTCTGATTCAGTTGGAATTTATCTTGTTTATGGCATGAAGAATAGATCCAATTTTATCTTTTTTCCTTATGGCTCTCTAGTTATCCCAATATAATTTATTAGTAAGCCCAGTAGTCATGTACAGATGTGAGAGTTAGACTACAGAGAAGGCTGAGCACCGAAGAACTGATGCTTTCGAATTGTGGTGCTGGAGAAGACTCTTGAGAGTCCCATGGACTGCACGGAGATTGAACTAATCAATCCTAAAGGAAATCAACCCTGAATATTCATTGGAAAGGCTGATGCTGAAGCTGAAGCTCCAGTACTTTGGTCAGCTGA
Source organism: Cervus elaphus (assembly GCF_910594005.1). Classification (NCBI taxonomy): domain Eukaryota; kingdom Metazoa; phylum Chordata; class Mammalia; order Artiodactyla; family Cervidae; genus Cervus; species Cervus elaphus. The sequence goes on along the minus strand of NC_057848.1, from coordinate 41,233,987 downwards.
TGTGAAGAGCAGACTCATTGGAAAAGATCCTGATGCTGGGAAAGATTGAAGGTAAAACAAGAAGGGGGTGACAAAGCATGAAATGGTTAGATGGCATCACTGACTCAGTGGACATGAAATTGAGTAAATTCTAGGAGATAGTGGAGGACAGAGGAGTCCGGCGTGCTGCATGGACACAAAGAGTGTCCATGAAGTCACAAAGAGTCAGACATAACTTGGCAAGTGAACAACAAAGCCCATGTTTTCCTCTCTGATTTGAAGATTTGCCACTTTTATTTTAAACTAAATTTGCAAATGAAATTGGGTCTCTTTCTGGATTTTATATTCTGTGATTGGTCTATTTTATCATTCTATTTTATTTATAGAGGCTTTATAGTATATTTTATTATCAGGTGAGTCTAGTGGCTCCTCTCAGGAGCTCTTATTTTTCAGGTTTTTTTTTTAAATATTCTTACTTGTTTGTTCTTCCTGATTAACTTTGTAATTATTAATTATAGTTTTTTAATAAAGTATGTTTAACCATCTTACAAGCAACCTAACATTTTTTATTTGAAAAAGAAGGTAAAGTTATAACACACTTTCAGCTAAGGGGGTGAGAAAGAATTCATTTTAAATAAATAATTTCAATTTTTACATTGCAATCTCTAATCTATTTAGAATTTTCCCTGGTTTGTGGTGTGAGGAATGAATCCAATTTTATCTTCTGTTTGGAATATTGAAAGGCAAGGTAGGCTGTAGGAAAGAGGCTTCCAACAGTTGCTGGAGATATGAGTCAACAGAATCATTGTGAAATTTCATTCACAGAAAACACAATTAGACCTACTACTGCTATACCATCATTATACCACTGCTATTCATGCTCTGTACTCTACCCTCATTGACAGGAAATACTGCTCAACAGGAAGCCCTATAATCTAGTCACTTCTGGAGGTCAAGCTGAATGTATATTACTAAGGCAGGGCATGTTGACCCAAAGACCCGTTGATAGTACTTTTACTGTGTGGTAATGCATTGGATATGCATATCTCCTGCTTTCTGGAGATACTGATTAATAGTTATCCATTGAATCTTTATTGGACAACTAAGACTACTTATATAGATAAGTGTTAATAAGCAGAATTGTACTAACAGAAAAAGAACAGTTCTGGAGAACAGAGTCCTGGGGCACACACAGTCTTGACTTGGGAGGTTCCAGCTTCTATTAACATTTTGGGCAAAATCACTAGTCTTGCTGTAAAAGCAAAAAATATACATACATGTACACAAGTTGCCCCTTCCAACCAGTGGCATCAAGTGATAAAATGTAAATCATGTTCCTTAATTTTCATCACCCTGGCCCTCACCTTTCTGTTAGATAAAGCATACCATCATCCCCAACTCCATACCAATATTGTGTTTGAGGCCCTCGCCAGAGAACTCCATCTTGAAATGACTCCTAGTCAGCTTGTGTCAAAGAATAGTTGAAGATATTTAAGAGCTAGCCACTAAAATGTTAAGCATACATTCCCTCAGGTTCTCTAAATACAGTTAGGTAAAGTACCTGTGACCTGCTTTTGAGAGGTAGTATTAAGAAATGGTCACATGAAGCAATTCTGTATCTTCCAGAGAATTATTTGTTGAAAATTATTGCAATACTCATTGTCTTTTAACTAGGAACTCTTAAGAAAACTGCCATCTAGAATGTAGTACCAGGCAAAAGCTTGTCTCTATGAAAGTAGTGGAGTTGAGATACTAGGAGCTATACATATTTTTTTTTTTGACTTGATTTGGCTGGTCTTGGTCTCAGGATGCTCAGAAGAAAACTGAATGCTCAATTATGGTAATTATTTCACCTCTGGTTCCTAGTAAATTCTCTTTTCCTATCTCTAGAGTTTTAATATATGTAATTTATATCTTTATTTTCACCACCTGTGGTGCCTAAATCCTTACATTTATTTATTTTACTCTACATTATATCAAATTCTTTAGAAGCAAGTAGGCTATAAATGGGGCTTCCCAGGTGGTGCAGTCGTAAAAATTTCGCCTGCCAATGCAAGAGACTCGAGGGATGTGGGTTCGATCCCTGGGTTGGGAAAATCCCTGAGGAAATGGCAACCCACTCCAGTAATCTTGCCTGGGAAAGCCCATGGACAGAGGAGCCTGGTGGGCTACAGTTCATGGGGTCGAAAAGAGTCAGATATGACTGAGCACACATAGCATGCAAGGCTATAAATAGGAAATAAATAAATGTAAAATAAACAAACCAGACTTCTTCTAGTGTGACATGAAATTTGAAAGAAAGTGAAAGTCCCTCAGTTGTGTCTGACTCTTTGCTACCCTATGGACTATACAGTTCATGGAATTCTCCAGGCCAGAATACTGGAGTGGTTAGCCATTCCCTTCTCCAGGGGATCTTCCCAACCCAGGGATCAAACCCAGGTCTCCGGCATTCCGGGCAGATTCTTTACCACCTGAGCCACCAGCAAACCAATTATCACATGTATTTGGTACTTGACTGGGCTGCTACTCTTAAAATCTTGACTTGGGCCTCTCAATCTGCAGAAGGATATTTTTATGCTTACTCAATTTACAGGCTTCTAAATCTAGAATGGAGCAAAGACTTTTCCTGTTTTTGGTGGGGGGATTGAGTGGGGTGGTAGATTGTTGTTGCATCTTTAAACTTGGGCTCTTTCATGATCAACTTACCTTTGGTTATAGAAAATTTGTATGATGCAAGAAGACTGGGATCATGTCAGAGGGAATTGTTGAGTGTTCATATAAGCAGCTTGCATCATGTATCATTCTAATGCGGCAAAAAGTTAGTATTGCAACTGGTGATTTTAAGCATCAAGAAAAAGATAGGAAAGGTGTGAGGGAGGTGAGAGCAAGGACACTAGCAGTAACAGTTAGCAGGTGGGAACAGATTAAGAGGAGAATTGAAGGCCCTAGGCAGAGTGCATGAGAGAGTGACCCAGGTGTGAGAACTATATGCACTGAAGTAAGCAAGTAAAATAACAAAAGAGCATTAATAAACCCTATTCACATAGAGTACTCCCACCTTTCATATTCCAGCTCCAAACAACCTCCTCCTGAGTTAAGCATCTCCTCCTCTCTTTCCACAGGCATTTAGAAATAATCTCTTCTTTGTCTGACATTGTGTAGTACATCATTCATACTGATTTTATGGCTCTTAGCACTTTTTACTGTGTTTGTGGGTTTGTGTCCTTCCCTCCTTGAGGGCAATTTGTTCATCTTTACTACTTAGATGCCTGGCTATGCTCCTGGGCTGTATATAGAGTTGTTAGCAGTTTGTTGAATAATGAATGTCACGATGAGTAACAGTGCAGACTGAATCCATACTGCCTGTTCAGTGTTGGTTGGTGTCTTAAACATTAATGGACCCGACTGTTGGCCTATAAAAAAAGTTGGACAATTTGAAACCCCAGCTGTCTTATTTAAATTGAACTTCATGGAGCCCCTTTGGTGTAGTTAAAGATCTCTTGATGCTTTGAAAGCGGTGACCCTTGTGTGTTGGTGAGCATCAGGCTTTGGGGAAGGAATATGGCTTTCCAGGCGGATGTCCCATATTTTAACTAACTGGTATGCCAGGGACAGACTGAAATGCCTTTCTCCCCACCTTCATGATGACCTCACTTCAGAAGAGGTGACAACTTTTGTGTTGATTATAACTTTTCTAAAAACTCGGTTGACTAAAAGCCTCCTGTCAGACTTTTCTTACAATGGGACCAGTAACTTGGTCTTCCTGATTGTCACTCTCCACTTTTGCCGTGAACTCTGACTGTCTCTATGTGGCCACTCTGGTGGCCGTGGATGAGCCTAGTCCACATTTCTTTCTCCTTTGGTGGAAGACAATCGTCTTCTTTTTAATCCCCAGTGGTGCTTCACTGGAAAGGTACAGAAGTGGAGGGTTACATAGCTGTAGTCTTGTGAAAGGGGCTTCCTCAAGAGGTGAGTGGTTGTCTCCTCACATGACATTCTTCCCCAGAATCACTGTTTCAAAAACAATAATGTTTTTGTTTTTGTCATAGTATTTCCGGAGATCTTCAAAAACCCCTGTTTCTCATACTGGGCTAGCCATCTGGACCTAAATGAAACTGACTCAGTCATGTGTGTTACTGGCCTCTCCCTCAGCAGAACTTTATGCCCCTAGTCCCTCAAGCGTTCAGGCTGTTTCTTTTGGCTTACCAAGATGTGCTTGCAGGATAGGCTCTTGTGTAAGTTATTTCTTATTTGCATTAAGGTATCAAGTGTCATCATTTTTCAAAATTATTTTCATACTGTCATCTCCATTTGTTTAGTAAAATAGCATCCCACTCCCTGCTTTTATTATCTTTTTCTTCAAATTCACATGTCAAGAAATAATTAAGGGAGAAATTGTGAGGTAGGTGGTAATTCTCTGGGTATCTTTGACATGTTAATTTGGCCATTTCATATTCCATCTAAATGCCCTGTTAAGATCTAGAATAGGAGCCAGATTTCCTGAACCTCAGGATAATTTCCTATATACCTCATAAACTACTGAGTAAAAATGCAAGTTTTAGGGTACTAAAGATAATATTCTCTTACAGAGCATTGCCTGCCCCCTCCAGAATGTCCTTATAATTCAATTGATCACTGTAAGCTGGACATTCATTCAAGACAAGCAGATGCTGCCATGTCACTGAAGAAGGGATTAAGCCTCTGCTGACATCTTGATTTTCTTTCTTTTTTTTTTTTTTTTAAGCTGTAGGGTGTGTGGGCTTCAGTAGTTGTGGCACACCCGCGCATTTGCCCTGCAGCATGTGGGATCTTCCCAGACCAGGGATCGAACCAGAATCCCCTGCATTGTAAGGCGGATTCTTAACCACTGGACCACAGGGGAAGTCCTGACATCTTGATTTTAAGACTTCTGACCTCCAGTAGTATAAGATAATAAATGTGCAGTGTTTTAAGCCACTGTTTGTGATGATTTGTTACAGAAACCAAAGAAAATTAATACAGAGCTCATGCTTTTGACTACTTGGCCTTGGTGTCTTGGTGGTGGTTTAGTCACTTCAGTCCTGTCCAACTCTTTGCGACCCCATGGACTGTGTAGTCCATGGGATTCTTGGATGCCTACAAATGGAGAACCTATGGCATACTGGTCCATCCTAAAGAAAAAAAAAAAAGCCTTTCAGTGGTCCCAAACCTAACCAGTAAGTATATATGTGTAGCTCAGACTTACCAGTGGGAGATACTTAGTTTTGTTTTCACCTTGAATTATGATCAAAAGCTCTTAGTTCATCTTTAGAAAGTAAGAGAGAGAAAGATTCACTTTACCCAAAACTGATCCTTTGAAAATAGTAGTTACTGTGGTATCTGGTCTCCATCCACTAGATGTCAGGAGAGACAATGTCAAGGCTCCTACTGACTGCTTCAACTTTCTACTGGGGTAGCTTCCCTGATGAAACTGAAAAGCAAACAGTTGCAGAAATTATATAGTAATGGACATGTAAAATTCAGACAGGATACAATAATACTCTAAATTGTTTTTTTTGAATATGTACAGCAAATATACTAGTCTGTGTTCTCATGATGCCGAATAAAATATTGCCAGCTCTTTTAAAGAGTTTGTGATAGCCCACAGAGGATTTCCTGGGCATTTCCCACTGGCCTGAGGCTTAACCTGTCCTTTTTGCCCTTTCAAACAGCACTTTACCTAGGAAGTTTCTTAGCAGCTTAGCACAAGGGAATTTTATTTATTGGTTTGTGTAAGGTAGATCATTTCATGCCTCTGAGTGTTCATGTGAGGGAAGGCATTATGTTTTTAGGAACACTTGATTTGCTTTTTCAGAAGATCTAAGCAATTTGTTCTAGATCCTGTCTGCTCTCTGTTCTCAAACTGACCAGCTTGGTTCTGACTGACTACAATTTTCTCTTTAAGTTCCACTTGTTTTGATTTGTCCCTGGGTCAGACGGGGTGGGTATAGTAAGAGGGCACAGAAAGGTTAGATACAAATAAAGATCAGAAATAAGAAAGGTTAAAGGCACTAATGTCAAATGATTTATCAGCAAGGAAACTGGGGTCAAGAGAGCAGAAGCAAAAACACCAAAAAAAAAAAAAAAAAGTATAGCACTTCTTGCTGACTGTGAGTGTGTGTGTGTGTGTGTGTGTGTGTGCGCACGCGCGTGCACATGGGTTGGGTGGATTCCTAGGGTAAAAAACAAGTCACAGATTTGTCCATGGGATACCTGATCACAAATCACCCAAGAACTGCCTGTTGGTTATAGAAACAGCCTGGATCAATAAATTGGACCAGAGCTCCTAAGCAAGTTATGTCTATTCTAAATACAGTGGAAAGCTGACCTTTTTATTAATAAGTCCTGTTATTCCACCTCAGTGTCCCTAGAATCATGTGGTCTTTTCAGACCCTGGTGGCTCAGACAGTAAAGAATCTACCTGCAATGCAGGAACCACAGGAGACCCAGGTTGGATCCCTGGGTTGGGAAGATCCCCTGGCGAAGGAAATGGCAACCCACTCCAGTATTCTTGCTTGAAGAACTCCATGAGCCTGGTGAGCTACAGTCCATGGGGTCATAAAGAGTGGAACACAACTGAGGGACTAGCACTTTCACTTTCTTTCACCATACTTTTTAGGCCTTCTAAAGATATAGTATAGTTTTTTAAGCTTTCTTTCTATTCATGAATCTTGCTGAATATTTCTTGCTTTGTATCTGTAAAACTTTCTGGATTTTCTTTTTTCTTAACTTATGCATGCTCTCAGATCATCTTTGTTTAACTGTCTTGAGTCATCTATGATAGCTTAACATTCTCTTCCTATATTTTTCCTATATTCAGCATCAGTATACTAAAGCTTTACATTCACCCAAAGCTTGTTGAAAGAGGGCTATTTTGAGCTATTATCCCCCTATACCTACACTTTTAGTGCTCTTTTAACTTTTATTCATTGTAAAGTAATTAATTTTTGAATAAGTAATACATGCATATGGTGAAAACTCAAACACTAAAAAGACATAAATAAATATGTTTTGGGGAAAAAAAACCTCAAAAAGTGAGAAGTTTCCCTCCCATCATAACCCCAGCCATTTCATACCCTTCCCCAGAAGCAATAACTACTACCAGTTTCTTGTTTATTCTCCAAAGGTATTCTAAGTATTTATACAATATACACAATAACATACTTTACATACTCTTCTACACGCAACATTTTTCATTTAACATTATTTTAGAGGTAGTTAATATCACTGCATGTAGAAATGCTTGATTCACTGTTTGAATTAACCATAATTTATTGATTAACATCTAGGTGGTTTCCAATCTTCTTATTATAGTATTAGTCATTCAGTTGTGTCCAGCTCTTTTGCGACCCCTTGGACTGTGGCCCGCCAGGCTCCTCTGTCCATGGAATTCTACAGGCAAGAATACTGGGGTGGGTTGTCATTCCCTTCTCTGGGAAGGGAATCTTCCCGACCCAAGGATCAAACCTGGGTCTCCCATGTAGCTGGCAGATTCTTTACCGTTTGAGCCACCAGGGAAGCCCCTTGCTATTATAAACATTGTTCTAATATGTATCTTTGTAGTCTTTCTTTTTTAATTTATTTTTTAACTGAAGGATAATTGCTTTACAGAATTTTGTTGTTTTCTGTCAAAATTCAACATGAATCAGCCATAGGTAAACATATATCCCCTCCCTTTTGAACATCCCTCCCATCTCCCTCCCCATTCCACCCCTCTAGGTTGATACAGAGCCCCTGTTTGAGTTTCCTGAGCCATACAGCAAATTCCCATTGGCTATATTACATATAGTAATGTAATTTTCCATGTTACTCTTTCCATAACATCTCACCCTCTCCTCCCCTCTCCCTGTGTCCAGAAGTCTATTTTCCAAGTCTGTTTCTCCATGTTGCCCTGTAAATAAGTTCTTCAGTATCATTCTTATAGATCTCATTTATATGTTAGAATACAATATTTATCTTTCTCTTTCTGACTCACTTCACTCTGTATAATAGGTTCTAGGTTCATCCACTTCATCAGAAATGACTCAAATGTGTTACTTTTTATGGCTGAGTAATATTCCATTGTGTATATGTACCACAACTTCTTTATCCTTTCATCTATTGATGGACATCTAGATTGCTTCCATGTTCTAGCTGTTGTAAATAGTGCTGCAATGAACAATGGGATACATGTGTCTTTTTCAGTTTTGGTTTCCTCAGGGTATATGCCTAGGAGTGGGATTGCTGGGTCATATGGTGGTTTTATTCCCAGATTTTTAAGGAATCTCCATACTGTCTTCCATAGTGGCTGTATCAATTTATATTCCCACCAACAGTGCAAGGGGGTTCCCTTTCCTCCACACCCTCTCCAGAATTTATTGTTTGTAGACTTTTTGATGATGGCCATTCTGACCTGTGTGAGGTGATAACTCATTGTAGTTTTGATTTGCATTTCTCTAATAATGAGTGGTGTTGAGCATCTTTTCATGTGTTTGTTAGCCATCTGTATGTCTTTTTTGGAAAAATGTCTGTTTAGGTCTTTTCCAAAAGACTTTTTGTTTGGGTTGTTTGTTTTTCTGGCATTGAGTTGTACAAGCTGCTTGTATATTTTGGAAATTAATCCTTTGTCAGTTGTTTCATTTCCTATTGTTTTCTCCCATTCTGAGAATTGTCTTTTCACCTTGCTTATAGTTTCCTTTGCTGTGTAAAAGCTTTTAAGTTTAATCAGGTCCCACTTGTTTACTTTTGTTTTTATTTCTATTACTCTAGGAGATGGGGCATAGAGGATTTTGCTTTGATTTATGTCATCAAGCATTCTGCCTGTTTTCCTCTAAGAGTTTTACAGTTTCTGGTCTTACATTTAGGTCTTTAATCCATTTTGAGTTTATCTTTGTGTATGGTGTTAGGAAGTGTTATAATTTCATTCTTTTACATGTAGCTGTCCAGTTTTCCCAGCACCATTTATTGAAGAGGCTGTCTTTCCCCATTGTATATTCTTGCCTCCTTTGTCAAAAATAAGTTGCCCATAGGTGCATGGGTTTATTTCTGGGCTTTCTATCTTGTTCCATTGGTCTATATTTCTGTTTTTGTGCCAGTACCATACTGTCCTGATGACCGTAGCTTTGTAGTATAATCTGAAGTCAGGAAGGTTGATTCCTCCGGCTCCAATCTTCTTTCTCAAGACTGCTTTGGCTATTCAGTGTCTTTTGTGTTTCCATATGAGTTGTGAAACTTTTTGTTCTAGCTCTGTGAAAAATGTCATTGGTAATTTGTTAGGGATCGCATTGAATCTGTAGACTGCATTTGATAGTATAGTCATTTTTACAATATTGATTCTTCCTACTCAGCAACATGGAATATCTCTCCATCTGTTTATGTCATCTTTGATTTCTGTCATTAGTGTCTTATACTTTTCTGTGTCTGTTGTCTCCTTAGGCAAGTTTATTCCTAGATATTTAATTATTTTTGTTGCAATGGTGAATGGGATTGATTCTGTAATTTCTCTTTCTGATCTGTAATTTCTCTTTCTGATTATTCATTGTTAGTATATAGAAATGCAAGTGATTTCTGTGTATTGATTTTATATCCTGCAACTTTGCTAAATTCACTGATTAGCTCTAGTAATTTTCTGATACTATCTTTAGGGTTTTCTTTGTACAGTATCATGTCATCTGCAAACAGTGAGAGCTTTACTTCTTCTTTTCCAATCTGGATTCCTTTTATTTCTTTTTCTTCTCTGATTGCTGTAGCTAGGACTTCCAAAACTATGTTGAATAGTAATGGTGAAAGTGGACACCCTTGTCTTGTTCCTGATCTTAGGGGGAATGCTTTCAGTTTTTCACCATTGAGAGTAATGTTTGCTGTGGGTTTATCATATATGGCCTTTACTGTGTTGAGGTAGCTTCCTTCTATGTCCATTTTTTGAAGAGTTTTAATCATAAATGGGTGCTGAATTTTGTCAAAGGCTTTTTCTGCATCTATTGAGTTATCATATGATTTTTTTCTTTTAATTTGTTAATACAGTGTATCACATTGATTGATTTGCATAAACTGAAGAATACTTGCATTCTTGGAATAAACCCAACTTGATCATGGTGTATGAGCTTTTTGATGTGTTGCTGAATTCTGTTTCCTAAAATTTTGTTGAAGAGTTTTGCATCTATGTTCATCAGTGATACCTTTGCCTTCTCCCAGAGTCCAAAAGTCTGTTCTTTAAAATATGCTTACTCTTGAAATATGAGTACTTTTGTTCTCTGTCTGAGTCTGTCCCATCTACATCTATTTGAGGCTTAGATTAAAAGCTCTGGAGTAATAGAAATTTTTGTGCAATTTTTGTACAAATGGAAGTCTCATTTTTTGATGGGCATCTAGAAAATGCTCATTGATAATATCATGCTTTTCCTTTCATTATTTTAATTCTTGATTAGAAGTTAGGTGAAAGCATATTTAATATGGGACCAACTTCTATTTTCCATATAATGCTCCAAAATGAATTACAGAGCTATATGTCAGGTAACTATTCAATGATATTTTGATACTGAATCACACCAAATCTTTATTTTCTGTGAACAATTTACTGTTAAGTATGTATCACTTAATGGGGTAATCATCTAATAATTACTTTAACCAATAGTACAAAAGGAATAGAGTAGGGAAAGATTTGATTTCTGGTGAGTAATAAAAGTCTTTGTGGAACAACTGCTACTTATAGGGCTGGATGGAATTTGACAGAGATAGAGGCGGGAAGGGCAAGACATTTCTGTCAAAGGAGATAAAATGTGCTAAAATCTAGAAGTGGTAAGGTACCAGGTATGTTCATTGAATTGTCAGTCCAGTTTGGTTGGGGTGTGGGTTACATGAATAAAAATAGCAGGCAATTAGGTTTAAAAATTAACCTCGCAAATGCAAAGCTTAATGAAGGTTTTGAAAGACAGACTGAGGAGTTGCTACTTCTCTAGGCATTAGGATGATAAAAGGTTTTGACATTATGAAAAATGTTAAACATATACAGTAAATAGAACTATTGCTGATTCCTTATGTAGCCATCAGCCTACTGTAGCAGTTGTGATCTTATAACTACTCTTGTTTCATCTACATGTCCCATTTTCACCATATAATTTTGAAGGAACTCCCAGATGTCCTATCCTTTCATATACAAATATTTCAGTATATGTCTCTAAAATATAAGGATTTTTTTTACAAAAACATAATCATGATGTCAAGATACAACCACACCTAAGAGAACTGATGATACATATTTCCTTAGAATGATTGAAGAAAGGCACGCCATCACCAGTGCAGTGCTCAACCCAGAAAAAAATCATGGTTGCTCCCCCAAGTATAAAATATTGTGTTATTTAATTGAATGAACTCGATGTTGTGTAGAGAGTTACCTAAATGCAGATAACAGAAATGAACCATTTTTTATGAGTGGTGAATGCGATAAGTCACTTCACTGACAGAGTCATTTAAAGATTTTTTTTAAAAGCATGCAATTACATCAGAAGCAGAGCTTGGAAATGATGCTTCTCAGAAGGGAAAATGGCATCGTCAATTTTCATTAAAATCAAACTGACAAAATAATTTTCTCAACCTTTTAAAGTCTTTCATAGAAATAACAGAGTTTTATTTCTTTCAGTCTTTGGTACCTTTGCCTGGAACTGCCCAAGAAAGAGAGTGATTTTTTTTAAAAGACTAAGGTTAAAGAGAACGTAATTAAAAGAAAAGAAAAAATTAAATAGCTCAGTGTCCCAATAAATTGTGTCCTCCTAAGGAAACTACATTATATTAGAATAGATTATTATCTGGGGGTTCATTGGGAAAGTGCTGCTATCATGGTGGAAATGCAATTACATTGTGTTGGATGTTGATGAAGAGAAGGCCATTGAAGCCCAAAAGCCTCCTTATTCCCCTGTGTGCCTTTATCCCTGTGACATTAGCCACCTGGAGCCCTGTTTGTTCAGTTGCCCATCTGATAGAATATCCAATCTCCTCATTTCCTGTGCGGTGGAAAATTATTTTATTCGGCAAGTGATTGAACCCTTCTTTGGAATGGAAATCACTGATGTGTTTGAGACAATGTATTTGGCGCAAAGCACAGATGAGTTCTTATATTCCTTTTTCTAGCAGACCTTGCCCAAAGCCTGCTGGTTTTTTTTTTTTAAGACAATAGAAGTTCTAAATGGGTTAGGTAGAGCAGAGATTGCTTTAGAATGTAAATGGTTTCTTTATTTAACTTTATTTTCTGAAGACTTACTCTTCTCTAATGGGAGAAAGATGGGAGAGAGGGGAAAAAAAGCATCTCTTAGAACAGCTCAGTTTTAAGTGTGATTCAGCCCTTCTGTGAGGTCACAAAGCCATTCAAATCTAAAGGGACGGTTGCACATTATAGCGCAATGCTGATGCTTGTGCTGAATGACTGCATTCAAGATGGTTAAAAATGGGATATGTGCACTTTAAGAAAATTTGCCCTTTCTTTGAAATATAGTAGTCCCAATGAGAAATAGAGACTTCTGAGTGTAGGAGGCTGAACTCAGCATATATTTTATCTTTCCTCATTTTCTTGTTCTAACAGGCCTTGCTTTTGCTCTTTGTGTTGAATGGATTATGGCTTGTTCTCTATTATTCTGTCGCTAACTTTAAATTTATGTAAACTCAGTTCCTTTAGATGATAAGGCTCACTCATCCTTCTGCCTAGCATGGAGATGAGCAAAATTTGACCAGATCAGACTAGATAGATGTCAACTCTGGTCACAGCCCCTTTATCTATAGTTTGGACTTCCAGCAATCTTAACTGGGCCTCTGGAAGATGGCCAGACCTGGAAAGAAATAAAGAAGGCCTTTGAGAGTTGGAAAGAACTATCACAGAGGCCATGGACTTTACCCTGTAGGAGAAGCACCAGGAGAGGCAGGCAGATCCTTCTTTAATCAGTAACCTTATTTGGTACACAGTTCTAATAGACTTCAACACCTGGCCTGCTGGCCCACAGCAAATTAGATGAGAGGCTATTAGCAGCAGGTCCATTGAAAGCCAGAAGAAATAATAGCCAAAGCTTGGAATGCAAGGGGGGAGTAGAATTTTAAAAGACATATACAAAAACCCCAAAAAGCTCAGCAGTCTGAGGCCATTGAATGAAAAGGAAAACAGCTGTGTGGGCCACCAAAGCCCCAAGCACATCTTCTCCTTTAAGACTAGGAACTGTCTTTCCTCTCTGTCTATATGTATTCCCAGCACTTAAGTCCATTAAGTTGTATAAGATAGATTCTATTCACTCTATTCTGATTAAAAAGACAGGAAAAAAAATTTCATCCTAAAAAAATGTAATTAAAAGACACGTGAGTAAATCCCTGACCACAGGATTACTGGATCTTATGGTCTGTTTATATTTAACTTTATTAGAAACTGCTAAACTTTTCCGAAGTGACTGTACCATTTTGCATTGCCATCAGCAATGTTTCAGTTTCCATTGCTCTGCAACCTCATCAGCATTTGGTATTATTATTAGGCTTTAGGCATTTTAATACTCTAATAGATACATAGTGGCATATTATTTTGGTTTTAATTTCTATTTATCTAACCACTTATGATACGGAGTATCTTTTCATGTGCTTATTTGCTATCGGTATATCTCCTTTGGTGAAGTATTTGTTCAAATATTTTGCCTTTTTAAGAATTGGGTTACTTTTTTCTCATTATTGAATTTTCAGAGTTCTTTATACATTCTGGGTACAAACCTTTTATCAGATCAGTATTTACTCAAGTGAAGTGAAACTTTATATTCACATAAAAACCTGTATATAAATGTTTCTAGTGGCTTTATTCATAATTGCTGAAAACTGGAAACAATCCAAATATCTTGCAACTGGTGAATAGTTTAAAAAATTGTAGTACATCTGTAAAATGGACTACTACTCAGCAATAAAAATGAGCAAACTCCTGATTCACACAACAATATGGATGAAACTCCAGTGCCTTATGTGAAGTAAAAGAAGTCGGGTTCAAATTACTATATATTGTCTGATTCCACTTATGTGACAGTCTAGAAAAGACCAAAATATAAGGGCAGAAAACAGATCAGTGGTTACCAGGAGCTGTGGGATGGGAACAGGGGTTGACTACAAAAGGGCGAGCAGGGAAGGACATTTGAAAGGTGACAGAACTATTTTTTATTAACATATTGATTTTGTTGGTGCTTTGTCAACACTCATAGATCTAACATGACAGAATGTGAATTTTATTCTGTATAAATCATGCCTCAGATTTTAAAAAGGACAAAAGGAAGAGTTGAAGGTATCAAAAGGAAGTAAGCTTTAAAGTCACTTGTTTGACTAAGTATGAATAGAATGCTAGATTTCTAATTTGTATTCTCTCAAGACTTTGATATAGTTCCATTTATTCTGGCATTTAGTATTACTGCTAAAAGTCTAGAAAGCTTATTATCTTAGTGATTTTTTTTAAAAAAGTTTTTTTGAATGAGGCTTGAAACTTCTACTTCAATTCTGAGAATGTGAAGAAATACAGTGTCACTTAAAAAAACCCAGGAAATTAACATGTGATAGAGTATTATTAACTAAAGTACAGATTTTGTTCAAATTTCACAAAATTTTGTGCTAGTTTCCATTATTTGTTTTCATACCCTATTCAAGATTCCATATTGCATTTAGTTGTATTGGACAGTTTTAGCTGCATGTAACAAATTCTAATAAACTCTCTTTTCATTTTTATTCTGTTACAAATATTTTCTAATTTTCCTTGTTATGGCTTCTTAGGTATACCAATCATTTAAAAGTGGACATTTAATTTCCAAATACATGGGTTTTTAAAAGTATCTTTGATATTAATTTCTCATTTTGATTTTAATTTCTCATTTAAATGCTTTCTTGTCTGTAACCACCTTCTGTGTTTTTTCAGTCTTTTAACTTTATTGAGGCTTTCAATGGTTAAGTCAAAGATCTCTCTTGGTAAATGTCACATTGCACTTGAAAATATTTATTCTCAAATATCTTTTGATACTGATTTCTAACATCATTCCACAGTGATAAGAGAACAGACTCTGTATGATTTCAATACCTTTAGACCATGAAATTTTTGCAGCTTATTTTATGTCCCTGGATATGTTCCTGGTTTATAGTTTATGGGAACTTGAATAGAATTTGTATCCTGCTGTTGTGTGAAAATTATATAAAACTTGATTATGTTAAATTGGTTCATAGTGCTTTTCAGGTCTACTATATCCTTCTACTTTTCTGTTGATTCATTCTATTAATTTTTGAAAGTTTAATCTGATTAAAATTTAATATTGAAAATCCAACTAAAAATCTTAATTGATCTGTTTAAAGAAATAAGTATAATATATAGTGGAACCATATGTAACTTTACTCTGTATTTTCCAAGTCTTCTGTAAATGTGTTATCATACTTTCACAATTTAAAAAATAAAAAAGAAAGAAAAACTTGTGAAAGATACACTATGGCTACTTTTCAAGGGGCATTCAGTAATCTAGAGTATTAAACTAGTCATTAGAATTCTGTAAAAAGTTTAATCCTGTTTTGAGGGGAACAAAAAATGTTAATTACTTGATTTGAACTTGCAGGGAATTGTAAATGCAGCAGCATCAGGCCTTTGTTTAGCAGTGAGTTATTCATGTGATAGAGACACAGTTATGGTGGAAGAAGGGAGGAGAGAAAACTAGTCATCAAAAATAATCATAGGCTTCTCTGATTTTTCCTTAGTTCATGTGTGTACAAACACAGACATGAATTACACTCTATTTTCCCCTTTTCTTTCTTATCCTCCTCTTCTTCCTAGACCCATCAGTCCCTCCTTCACTTTGGAGCCACATCTCTGTGAACCAATAGCTCAGTCTCACAGTTTTACTTATTTCCTATGAATATTCCTACCTGTGTGAATTTGCTCATATTGGTCCCTTTGCCTAATATACCCTACCCCGGTGACTCCCCTAATCTCTGATAGGCAAAAAATATCTTTCAAGATCCAACTCAAAACCTGCTTCCTGCGTGATCAATCACCCCATTTATAAGTGAATTTTCCCTCTGTGTACTTAGTAGAGTTGCAGAGAATGCTTATTGCTTTGACTCCAAAGGCAGGAAGTAAAATAAAAGAACAAATATGTGCACATTACAGATGCTGGAGAAATGTTGAATGATGAATGTGGATCATTTGTTTGAAGCAGTAGAGTGTAGTGGTTAATAGCATGGAGGTGCCACTTTGCTTAAGTTTGAATATAAATACTACCAGCTCTGTGGTATACTGCAAGAATACACAGAAGAACTGTACAAAAAAGATCTTCACAACCCAGTTAATCATGATGGTGTGATCACTCACCTAGAACCAGACATCCTGGAATGTGAAGTCAGGTGGGCCTTAGAAAGCATCACTACAAACAAAACTAGTGGATGTGATGGAATTCCAGTTGAGCTATTTCAAATCCTGAAAGATGATGCTGTGAAAGTGCTGCACTCAATATGCCAGCAAATTTGGAAAACTCAGTAGTGGCCACAGGACTGGAAAAGTCAGTTTTCATTCCAATCCCTAAGAATGGAAATGCCAAAGAATGCTCAAACTACCACACAATTGCACTCATCTCACACGCTAGTAAAGTAATGCTCAAAATTCTCCAAGCCAGGCTTCAGCAACACATGAACCGTGAACTTCCAGATGTTGAAGCTGGTTTTAGGAGAGGCAGAGGAACCAGAGATCAAATTGCCAACATCTGCTGGATCATCGAAAAAGCAAGAGAGTTCCAGAAAAACATCTGTTTCTGCTTTATTGACTATGCCAAAGCCTTTGACTGTGTGGATCACAGTAAACTGTGGAAAATTCTGAAAGAGATGGGGTTACCAGACCACCTGACCCACCTCTTGAGAAATCTGTATGCAGCTCAGGAAGCAACAGTTAGAACTGGACATAGAACAGACTGGTTCCAAATAGTAAAAGGAGTACATCAAGGCTGTATATTGTCACCCTGCTTATTTAACTTATATTCAGAGTACATCATGAGAAACGTTGGGCTGGATGAAGCACAAGCTGGAATCAAGATTGCTGGGAGAAGTATCAATAACCTCAGATAGGCAGATGACACCACCCTTATGGCAGAAAGTGAAGAGGAACTAAAAAGCCTCTTGATGAAAGTGAAAGAGGAGAGTGAAAAAGTTGGCTTAAAGCTCAACATTCAGAAAACTAAGATCATGGCATCCAGTCCCATCACTTCATGAGAAATAGATGGGGAAACAGTGGCTGACTTAATTTTGAGGGGCTCCAAAATCACTGCAGATGGTGATTGCAGCCATGATGCTTGCTCCTTGGAAGGAAAGTTATGACCAACCTAGACAGCATATTAAAAAGCAGAGACATTACTTTGCCAACAAAGGTCTGTCTAGTGAAGGCTATGGTTTTTCCAGTAATCATGCATGGATGTGAGAGTTGGACTACAAAGAAAGCTGAGTGCCGAAGAATTGATGCTTTTGAACTGTGGTGTTGGAGAAGACTCTTGAGAGTCCCTTGGACTGCAAGGAGATCCAACCAGTCCATCCTAAAGGAGATCAGTCCTGGGTGTTCATTGGAAGGACTGATGTTGAAGCTGGACCTCCAATACTTTGGCCACCTGATGCAAAGAGCTGACTCATTTGAAAAGACCCTGATGTTGGGAAAGATTGAGGGCAGGAGGAGAAGGGGACAGAGGATGAGATGGTTGGATTGCATCATCGACTCAATGGACATGAGTTTGGGTTGGCTCCTGGAGTTGGTGATGGACAGGGAGGCCTGGTGTACTACGTTTCAGGGGTTGCAAATAGTCGGACACGACTGAGCGACTGAACTGAACTGAACTGAACTGAACTGAACTACCAGCTCTGTGATATACTGGCTATATTGGGCAAATTAACCTCGAAGTCTCAATTTTCTTATCCATAAACTGGCATTAATAATAGCACCTACCTGGAGTTGTGAATTAATCCAGGTGGCTCAGTGGGTAAAGAATCTGCCTGTAACGCAGGAGACTCTGGATCAGTCCCTGAGTCGGGAAGATTCCCTGGAGGAGGGCATGGCATCCCACTCCAGTGTTCTTGCTGGAGAATCCCATGGACAGAGGAGCCAGGCGGGCTACAGTCCATGGGGTCGCAAAGAGCTGGACACGACTGAAACAACTGAGCACACAGGCTGTGTTACGTAGCTGGCATATCGGTAGCCCCATGTAAATATCGGTTTTATTATTTTGAAGGCAACCTTAGTACTTACAACTAATTCTAATCAGGCTAAATTGTCAATTCAAAGGATGTGTTGGTTTTCAAAGGGATATTGCCATTAGGAGATGTAGAACTATAAGATGGCATTTATATTCATCCCATCCAGGTGTGTCAGAAGGATCATCACCACTGGTTCCATTATGGATTCTGACCTAGTCGCTCAGTCATGTCCGAGTTTTTGTGACCCCATGGACTGTAGCCGGCCAGGCTCCTCTGTCCATGGGGATTCTCCATGCAAGAATACTGGAGAGGGTTGCCATTTCCTTCTCCAGGGGATCTTCCTGACCCGGGGAATGAACCCGGGTCTCCAGCATTGCAGGCAGATTCTTTACCATCTGAGCCATTTGGGAAGCCCAAGGATTCTAACCTAACTTGATGACAATATATCATTGCAGCCCTTCATAATAGGACTTTACAGGGGGTTGCACTGGTGGAGGCAGGGGCAGGGGTAAGTCAGCTGCTATACTGATCTCTCTGAAGGGAGCCCTTAGAGCTGAACTGTTAAACTTGCAGCCATTTGATATTCTAGGCAGCTGCCTGACACTGAACTTTGGTGCCCCACAGTGTAATTAACAGGCATACACACAGCTGTCTTGTCAGACAATTGGCCAGACTTGGCAGTGCCCGCTGCAGTGGCGGGGTGGTGGCAGGGAGCACCCAAGATATGTTCACCACCTTGGGCATGGAGTTTTCCCATCAGCTCCATAAATCACACTGCAGCTGCACCCTGAGCACTTCTCAAGGCAGTGTGCCTGCTAATTTCTTAGAGTGGACCACCTACATTCCTCAGGTCGTAATGGGTTTCCATTCTCTAGCTTATCCAACAACAATCCCACTAGCTTGAACGCCTCCTCGATGCTATCAGTGTCAGCTGTAACTGGCTCATTAGCTTTTTTTGTTTTTAATTCCCCTCTAAACCACACAAAGACAAGACTTTTCATCCCTGTTACCACAGGCCAGATAAATCTTGCTCAGGGAAGGAAGTGTAAGAGGAAGGGTGATGTCAGGAAAAAAGCACGGGACTTGGAATCAGGAGACCTCCCTTTTTGTTTTAGCTCATTAGTTATGTGACCTTGAGAAAGTTGTTTGTTCTCTCTGGAACTTTGTACCTTAATGTGTACAATTAAGAAAGTTAAGGTTAGAGAGGGCTTTCTGGGATATTTGTGGCTTTGGGTTTCCACTACCCTTAAACCATTTCAGCAATTCTGGATCTTGGATGCAATGAAACCCTGTATAAGAATCTCAGAACTGTCCCTACCCTGAAACTGCTCCTTGCTAAATAACCAACTCTTTTGCAAACTAGGATTCATGTCTATGAAACTTCCAGTCTACTTTGCTTTCTAGCCTTTCTTAAGGGTGCTGCATAATCCTAACATGGGGCTGTATTCAGAATGCTCCAGCAGCTTTTGCTGAAACGTTCAAGAATGACAAGATCAATTCTAAGCCCAGTTTTGCTACTCCGTTTAGGGTATACTCCTACCCTGGTCTTGCTCATCTATGTTATGGTTTTGACTTTTTATCTGTGTCAGCCATCCGGCTTCTAGTTTGAGAAACACTCTATTGATTTTAGCTAGGCTCATTTAGCTCATTTCCCTTGTGGGGAAATGTTGTCTCACACTAGGGGCCTCCCCTATAGCCAGAGGAACTGGCCCCTCCCTGACAGCCTCACTCAGTGACCTCTGCACATCCTTACCCAATTGAAATCAGGTTGGGAGTGCCTGAAAAGGAGATCAACAGCCTTAGGGTGTGTGTGGTCAGAAGGCTGAGACTCAGTAGACTCTAGTACTGCTGATTTTGCCTTGGGGGGTGAGAGATGTTTGTGGGTAAGAGCCAATTATGTGCATCTCTCCCCAGCTGCATTCAGTCATACCTGAATTGATACCTGTATGTTGGCAAGGGTGGAAGTATTTTCATTATGGAAATCGGCAAACTTTACAAATCAGGGATGTTATTTTTTTCAATCTTTTTTCTTTCTTTTGTTCAGATTAGATAATTTCTGTTGATCTGTCTTTTAAGATCATTGGCTCTTTCCTCTGTCATCTCCAATCTGCTATTGCTCCCTTGGAGTGAGTTTCTAATTTTGGTTATTGTGTTTTTCAATTCTAAACTTTACATTTTCTTCTTTGTCTTTCTTTTTTTTTTTTTTTTTGAGACTTTCCCTTTTTCCAGTTGTCTCAAAAATATTCATGGCTGCTTCCAAGACCATTTTTATAATAGCTGTTTCAAAGTTACTATCAGATAATTACATCTGTGTTATTTTGACGCTGGCATCTGTTGATTGTTTATTCTTGTGTGAATTGAAATTTCCCTGGTTCTTTGTATGCCTAGGATTTTTGGATTGCATACTGGACATTTTGACTATTATAAAATGCTATGACAGATGTTAATATTTTAGCAATCAGCCTGGTTAGGTTTGGGATACAATTTCCAATCCACCTCTGTAGGCTAGTAGTTCCAATTTCAGTTCGATTTTCAGAGCCTTTGTATTGCTAATTTGAATCTGTCCCAATTGTGTACCACCCAGTGGTCAGTGTAGGACCTCAACAATAATTTCTCTTGTGGTTCAGTTCTCAGAGTTTTTGGCATGGTCATTGAGTTAAAGGTGATTAGGATCAGATCCACATATGCTCCCCTAGTGGGTGAGCCCAGGAGCTTCTAAAACAATCTCATGGGGTCACATTCCTGGGGTCTGCCCTCTATGTAATCTCCTCAATACTTTCTGGCTTCCAGGACTCCATTTTTGGTCTTCAAGACAGGAATTAGGGACTTTAGTTCTCCCTCTGCTATGCACATCTATACTTATGTCCACTTCCCAGGCCAAGCTGTAGGAACAGAGAAGAGCACAGCAACAAAAGAGGAATGGGAGTTTGCCCAAGAGGGTCAAGCTGTACTGATCAAAAGCTATTTTGGCTCATGCAGGTTGCTCTGCCACCACTGCCCCTGGGTTGCTTGGGGTCTGGGCCATGAGATAGTCGAGAGAGATATAAGAAAACTACTTTGATCATCAGGAGTTTCTTTCCCTGGTCTTAAAGTCAGGATTAGAGTTTCTCCTACAACTTTCTATGTTTGTACTGATGCCTACTTTTGGGTTTTAGGCTATGTTGTGTTCAGCGTGGGGGATACCACAGGGGGACAATGGTAGGTAAATTTGCCATCAGTGGGGTGATACTTCAGATTTTGGTTTCCCTCCTCAATCTGCCTGCTACTATTCACTTTTCCTGGCCCTCCCAGGTGGCTCAGTGGTCAAGAATCCATCTGCCAATGCAGGAGACACAAGAGATGTGGGTTCAGTCCCTGGGTCAGGAAGATGCCCTGGAGGAGGAAATGGCACCCACTCCAGTATTCTTGCCTGAAAAATTCCATGGATAGAGAAGCCTGGAGAGCTACAGTCCATAGGGACGCAAAGAGTTGGACCTGACTGAGCACACATGCACACATTTACTTTTCAGCATCTTCAAATAGCTGCTTCATGAATCTGTCCAGGTTTTATAGCTGCATTAAGTGGGAGAGACAGGCTGGATTGCACTTACTCTTGCCTGCCTGGGGCTGAGGGCCCTTTGTTTTTTCCCTGAGATCCAGTGGTTAAACATTAGTCAGCACACTACCGGCTGATTGTACAAAATGTGACTCTAAGTAAGGTCACCCTTTATGCAATCTCTCACCTTTCAGACAGGCCTACCATTTTCTCTCTGTGTGACTCTGAACAATTAAGTTACTCTGCCACTCTAGGCTTCAATATTCTCATTGTAACTTGAGGATAATAATAGTATATGCCTCATTGGTTTGTCATGAAATAATGCAGTACCTGACATATAGTACATGCTCAATATTCTCATTTGTAACTTGAGGATAATAATAGTATATGCCTCATTGGTTTGTCATGAGATAATGTAGCACCTGGCATATAATACATGCTCAATAAATGGAAGTGATACTATTAAGAAATTAAGAAAGAACTTGTGTTTCCATCTCTTTCAGAAGAAGAGAGGTATGTATTTGGCCAGAAACAAAACCTAGACATGGAGAGGCCTTCTAGCATAAAGGTTTAGAGCTTGGACTTTGGAGCCAGCAGGCAAGTCTCCGACTAAGCTATTTATGAGCTATGTGACATTGAGCAAGTCGTTTCACCTTTCTTTGCCATCAGTAAAATGAGTACAATGATAGTGCATACTTTACAGAGTTATTGGAAGGATTAAAGGAGATAATATATGAAAAATGCTCATTAAGTATTGGCCTTATTAATATTGTATCAACTGAATTTAGTGTCTACTGTGATCTAGGCCCTGTAGGGCTATTTAATGGGTAGCTTATAGATGAAATGCCTATAGACAATTTTATAAAGGTGTATGTGTGTGTGTATGCACATGTACAACACATATTGTGTACGTATAAACACAAATGAATTTCATGTCATATATTGTATTATATGTCATATACTGTATTATACTGTATTATATGTGTGAAAAGTGAAAGTGAAAGTGAAGTCGTTCAGTCGTGTCCGACTCTTTGTGACCCCATGGACTGTAGCCTACCAGGATCCTCAGTCCATGGGATTTTCCAGGCAAGAATACTGGAGTGGGCTGCCATTTCCTTCTCCAGGGGATCTTCCCGACCCAGGGATCAAACCCGGGTCTCCCGCATTGTAGGCAGATGCTTTACCGGCTGAGCTACCAGGTATACACATATAATATATATATATGTATATATATATATACACACACACACACACACACAGAGTCATCTCTACAAACACACATACAATCATCTACATATTTATAAAATATCCATGAAATGGCCCTGTAGGGCCTAGCTCACAGTAGACACTACATTCTCTCTCTCTCTCTCTCACACACACACACACACACGCATGTTATGGTGGCATTTTAGAACTTGCTGTCAGCCCTCCTTTCTCTTCCTAAGACACTTCCCAGTCACCTGGTCTCTGCAGGACCCTATTCTCTGTGTCCCCAGCATCTGCCACCTTTGGGGGGATAGCGTGGTACAGTAGATAGAATTCTGCACTGGCAGTCCAGAAGAAACTGATGCCCAGTCCTGGATCTGACCTTCACTGCCTTGGAGTCATAGGGCAAGTCATATCACTGTTCGGAGTGTCATTTTCTGTCATCTGAATACAGGCTGGCTCGGGATGGCAGCCTCAGAGCTCAGCTAAGGCCACACGTGGAGCAGATGGAAACCAGCAAGAGCACATGATGCCCCGGGGGCCCCGCTGGGGAAAGCAAAGAATTTAAGGAGCTGGTCTCCAGCCAATCTCCTTTGCTCTTCCTCCCTCAGGCTGATAAAAGCTCTGGAAAGATGCATTCTCTATGAAACATGGAGACTTGAGCCAGATCATTTTGGAGTACTTTTAGTTCCCAAATTGGGGGATTATCATGGGAGAGACTAGGTTTTAAAGCAGGTAGAGGAATATTGCTGAAACCGCTGCTGTCATGCTTGGGGGGTCCCAAGCAGGAAGAGAGAAAAATCTAGTCATTTAACATTGTGGTTTTTGTTTCCTCATTTCTGAAAGGGGGATAATAATATCTCCTCTGCTAAGTGCTCAGGGCAGCTGTGAAGGGCAAAGGCAACGATGCTGTGGCTGTGGTCCTGGGAGCACTCTCAAGCAGAAATTAGCTGCATTCAGGCCCCATGTGGGAAAATGTGTTCCTTCCCTGGCCTTCCCTCGCTGGGCACCAAAATCTAACTGCATCTGCCAGGTGGCATCCACGCAGTCCAGTCAACAGTCCTTGAAGACCCCAGAAAGGCTTTACCAAAAGAACTCAATGTAGGTAAGGATTACTTAGAATTTAGTGTAATTTAAACTGAGGTATAAAATTTCTATATCAAACTATAGGGAATCTGCCTGCAATGCAGGACTACAGGAGACACATGTTCGATCCCTGGGTCAGGAAGATCCCCTGGAGAAGGGCATGGCAACACACTCCAGTGTTCTTGCCTGGAGAATCCCACGGACAGAGGAGCCTGGTGGGCTACAGTCCATGGGGTTGCAAAGAGTCGGACACAACTGAAGCGACTTAGCATGCAGTGTTAATTTCCAGTTTCCTCTTCACTAAGGAATTGGGGGAAGCGTTTAACTCAGTGTAGTTTCGAAACTGTTGAGGTTCTTGGTTTCTATGCTATTCTCCTCGTCTAAGTCCTCCAGATCCTTTTCTTTGTGTCTTATGCTATTTTGTCTCCTGCTGAGCTGCTCTGGGAAGAGTGCTTCCTTTGTATCAGGACCTTCATGAATCGACGCAGGAAATTCACAATCACTTGGCAAATATTTATAAAGTGTTGACTCTACGTCATGTAATGCACTAAACTGGAGAGTGGGGACACAGAGTTTTAAAAATAAGTTCCTATCCTTTAGAAACTCAGAGTTTGGAGCAGAGGAGCCAAACTATTCAAGAAGTAAGATAAGCACTCGGATAGTTTCATAGAGGAGGCCAGGGGAGCCTCACCCAGCATGGTTGAGGGTGCAGGTAGGGCTGGTTCAAGGAAGACTGCCATGTGAGCTGAGGGTCACAGGGGTAGTTGGAGCTTCCCTAGAGAAGGCGGTTGGAAGTAGGATTTTCCAGGCAGAGGAAGTAGTGTGCATCAAGGCAATGGGGGCATAGGCAAGCATGGCATTTATAGAGAGCTGCAATAGCTTGGTTGACTCAGGAAAAGGGATTAAGGGGTGGAGTGATGGGAGATAAGGCTGGAGAGATAGGCAGAAGCTGGATCAGGGAGGACCTTGGACATCATGCTGAAAGAAAGCTAGAAACTCGTGAAGGGTTTTAAGTAGGGAATCAACATGATTGGAGCTGTGTTTTTGAGAATACAGTATTGAAAGAGAATTCAAGATTCTCAAGCATGATGCAGGGAGACCAGTTAGGACATATGGCAGAAACCCAAAATTTCCAATATGGCAGGCAGTTGAATTAAGGCAGTAGTAGTGCAGATAGAGATGCAAACTTGCCTCTGCTGAAGCAGTAGTAACTTGGGTCTAAGGGTGGTGTTGGCTAAATGCTCTAAAGGTCAAGGCATTTAAGGACTGGGGAAAAAGCCCTGGATCTGTCTCAAAGGAAGTCACTGGTACCAGGACCAAGTATTAGGATAGCAGAAAGTGATGATGGCAGTGCTTTCACGTGCAGAGTCCAAAAGAGCTTTAGCGGTACTGTATATTGAGGTCAAGTGCAGGTCAGTCAATATTTTTATGTTGCTTTGCTTGTATCAATATTAAAAACTAGTATTTGTGTCTTGTTTGGCCTATACAACATTCTAAGCATTTTGAGTAGACAGTTAAAAACCAGGAGATTGGGACTTCCATGGGGGTCCAGTGGTTAAGACACTGTGCTTCCAATTCTGGGGGTGCAGGTTCGATCCCTGGTTAGGAAACTAAGATCCCTCCTGCTGCATGGTGTGCACCCCTGTCCCCCACACTGAAAACAAACCAGGAGGTTTTCCATTTTGATAATCCAGATTTCTGGTTTCTCTGGAGAATCCAGAAGCTCTGGCTGCACTGGGCCTGCATTTGTTCATGGTCATGATCAGCTCAAGCTGAGTAGCTGCCTTTAGAGGTAGTACTGCTTTTCAATCTGCCATGAACCTGCCCTCACCCTCTCTCGTGGCCCGATTGGCCAGTATAAACTTTCAACTTGTGATCAACAGGTTATCTCCGGCTTGGATTTAAAGGGAGATCAATGCAGCTGGATTGCTCATACAGGGCAGTCTTTATCTTCATACTGAAAAGAGGAGGCATTTCAAAAAAATCCAGTGACTAGACTTTTAAATGTTGTCTTGATAACAAACATATTAGGCTTTTAAAAAGATTCCTTAAGTGTGGAATCCTTTCAAAGGCCTTTTATGAAATATTTTTGTATTGCTCATATTGTGATTATTTACATAGATATCGTTCCCACATATCTTGTGATTCTTTGCCTTTTCCTTAATGGTGGGTGTGAAATTTAAAAAGGTGCTGAATATACACATCTGTTGAAAGGAACAAATGGGGGCAGGTAAGACTGCTCCTCTTTCTTACTGGGGGCACCAGATGAGACTATGTATGTAAAAATACATAGCACAAAGCCTAGCACATAGTACATGAGCAAATCAATTTTTCCTCCCTGTATAAAAAAGTGTTTAAGGATCAGACCTTTGGCAAAAGCTGGTTTCCTTCCTTCCTTCTTCCTCCTCTCTGGTATCTATGTTCCTCTGACCATAATAGCAGGGCTCTTACATGCAGTCTCTCCCACTCAGAATGGCACTTGTCTATATATTCGATTCACTGATTGTATATTATAAGCCTATGACGTATACAGCTCTGTAGTGGGGACTGCAGGGTTACCAGGGTCGTTAGACCCAGTTCCTCCCACTTGCTCTTGCTTGGTAAGGGAAACTGGACATATAATCAAGGAGCTGAATATACACAAAGCAAACTGTTCTGTGTTCCACAAGAGATGAGAGACAGAATGCCCCCACCATTTTTGAGGGAGGTTGGAGGAATCAGAAGAGGCTTCCTGAAGGAGGTGAGACCAAAGATGGCACTGAAAAGAAAAAGATTTCAGCGCATGGAGGTGAACTGGCTGCAGAGGCAGCTCTCCACCTACAGGAAATGTTTCCCTTGGAATCGTGCCTGGTTGTCAAAGGCCTTTTGAAAGTCTAAATAAAGTAGACAGACTGGTTCCTTTTTTGCCAAGAGGTATATTTACCCTCTGAGAATTCTGAAGATGAATGATGCAAAAGCAAATGAAAACCGCAAAGTATCACACTTAACTAGGTCATGATACCATGATATTTGAACTGTTGAACTGATATTTCTCTGCTTATAGCTGAAACTCATCCTGCAAATATTTATTGAGCATCTATTATGTGCCAGGCACTGGCCCTGTTGCAAGATATTGGGGCATGTTAAAGTGAATATGATACAGGCTATGCCCTCAAAAAGCCTCTAATCTATTGAGACAGATATGAAAACTATGCAATGTGGTAAGTAGTCTAAAAGGGGTCTGATCAGAGTGCTGTGAATGTGCAGAGGTGACAATAATTAATTCTGTAGAGAAGGTGAGGCAAAGTGTCACAAAAGAGGTGATTTTGTGTGTGTATGTGGACCTTGATGAATAAGTAGGATTTCTCAAGACAGAGAAGGAGGAAAAGAAAGATTTAATATTAATCAGAGCCAAGAGCTTTGCACTTAGCCCTCAATGAAATTTGTGATCCAGGTATTACTGCTTCCATTTTGCAGATGAGGAGACTGAGGCCTCAAGAGACTAATTGACTCATTTGAGGCCACACAGCTAATCAATGTCTGGTCAGGGTCAGAGACAGGCTTTGAATTCAAGCCTCTGTGGCTCCACTATACCAAGCTGCCTTCATGAGGAAGAAGCTGGTGCCAGTGGGGATATGGAATGGTACGCTAGGCAGAAGCAAAAGTTTTGCTGGAAATTGACACAATTTGGGTCAGTACGGTCTCACTTCAGCTGTGATAGTGACTGCCTGACTTGAGAGCGCTTTAGGAATGATTATCTTCTTTTAGATCTGTTTTTGAAACGGGGGTTGTTCAGTGAATTAACGTTCAGTTCAACAAGCACTTATTGACTGAACTGCAGCACAAGGGGTTTGGAGCCGTTTGACCATCTTCACGATCATTTGTACATTGATAGATTGGAATGATTCTTGGAAGACTTTGTAGCCAAAGTCACCAGATGGATGATGCTATTTCCTGGTCCTTAGAGACAGAGAGACATGGCCTGAAAGTAAAGGTTGCAAGAACTTATTTTTCAAGATGTCACTCTCTTGAAAGTACAAAATGTTATCTATTTAACAGCCATTTAAAATCCTTTCTTCAACAAGGGATGGTTTAAGTAAATAGGTATCTATTTAAATATTAAGGTATTTAAATAGGTATCTAAATAAATATTTAGGCATTTAAATAAGTATTTATCTATACAGATATTTATTTATTTATTTAAATATATATCTGTATAGAGGATAGAAAAAGCATGTATCTATAAACCTGCACGCATGCATATATGCATGTGTGCTGTGCTTAGTCACTTAGTCATGTTCAGCTCTTCGTGACCCCATGGACTGTAACCCTCCAGGCTCCTCTGTCCACGGGGATTCTCCAGGTAAGAATACTGGAGTGGGTTGCCATGCCCTCCTCCAGGGGAATCTTCCCAACCCAGGAAACAAACCCAGGTCTCCCGCATTGCAGGCAGATTCTTTACCGTCTGAGCCCCCAGGGATGCATATGTGAGTCCTAACTCATTAGAATTTATATAGTAGCTTAACTGATAAAAATTACCTAAAAGCAAAGTCTCCTGTAGTAGTTCCCCATCCCTCTTAACAAAAACAAAATATCTTCCCCCTTTTCTCCCTTGAGCAGACAAAATGTTTGACTCAGGACTGAAGAGGTTGTTAGTGAAGAGAAAAATGACAGAACCCTGCCTACTTTGCTGATGTGAAAAAACTTAGCAAATATTAGGAGACAGAAACCTCATGGCTACCAACAACAGCAGCATAGAGCAAGCAGCTAAAGAATTTCCCTACATCTCTCCATGGGGTGATCTTGGCCAAAGAATACGAAGTTTCAGTAAGGTAAGATGAATGAGTTCTGGAGATTTAACGTACAGCATGGTGACTATTGTTTAACTGTAGAATGACCGTTGTGTTAATTAGCTTGATTGTGGTCATCATTTCACAATATATGTATATATCAAACATTAAGTTGTACACCTTAAATGCATACGATTTTTTGTTGATTATACCTCAATAAGGCTTCCCTGGTGGCTTAGAGGGTAAAGCGTCGCCTGCAATGCGGGAGACCCGGGTTCAATCCCTGAGTCAGAAAGATCCCCTGGAGAAGGAAATGGCAACCCACTCCAGTACTCTTGCCTGGAACATCCCATGGACAGAGGAGCCCATGGGGTCCTAAAGAGTCGGACACGACTGAGCGACTTCACTTCATACCTCAATAAAGTTGAAAAAACTCCCACTGGTTAAAAGCTTTAAAGTGGTATGTGTGTGCACACGTATGGACCTCCATAATTGTCAAGTCCTCTCAGTCTTTTATCTAAAATAATTTTAAACTGTATCCCCTCCTATTATTCTCTGTTTCTAACTGGTTTCAAATCTATTCCTGCATAGCTGTTCAAAACTGAACACTACTTTCTTCTTCCCAATTGTCTCTTAGAAAATAGATTTATTCTTTTTCTGATTAGATAATTAACATGTTTATTATTCAAAGTGCAAAAATAAAGTACAGAAAAATACAAGAAATAAAAGTAAAACATCACCTGAAATCTCACCACCCTGAGGTAACCAGTGTTATATGTTGGTTACCATCCTTTCATTCATCTCTTGTATGTATTTACATACAAATACAATTTTGGTCATTTGCATGTCACCCTCCAGTGTATAACCAGTACTAACAAAAGGATGTGTATATCCTTCATCTCCTTCTTCAGGTCCATATAACTATGTTAAAAATAAATGCTCATATATACACATAGGGGTTTAAAAACCATTATTCATTTTTGAAGAAGCATCATATATACTTTCCTCTGCCTCTTGCTCTTCTTACTCAACAGTGGAATCTCCAAGTTTACTGGAACAGATTTAGTTAATTCCTCTGAATGTCTGCACAGTATTCCATGGTATGGATATATAATTTATTTACTTATTTCTCTGTTAAAGGGCATTCTTTTTGCTACTAGCTTTTTGCCATGGTAGAAACAATGCTGCTGTAAACATCCTTGTGTATGGGTTTGTGTCAGTCACTTCAGTTCAGTCGCTCAGTCGTGTCTGACTCTTTGCAACCCATGGACTGCAGCATGCCAGGCTTCCCTGTCCATCACCCACTCCCGGAGCTTGCTCAAACTCATGTCCATCGAATCTGTGATGCCATCCTACCATCTCTTCATGGATTTGTGTAAATCTTCTTATACTGTTATTTTTAATTCTTTGAGATACATT
The DNA here is from genome assembly GCF_910594005.1 of Cervus elaphus. Classification (NCBI taxonomy): domain Eukaryota; kingdom Metazoa; phylum Chordata; class Mammalia; order Artiodactyla; family Cervidae; genus Cervus; species Cervus elaphus. The sequence goes on along the minus strand of NC_057848.1, from coordinate 41,203,792 downwards.
CACACCAGTGGAATTGTTGGAACCAAAGGTATGTGTGGTTTTCATTTTTATAGATATTCCCAGATTGCTTTCCCAAAAAACTATGAACAGTCACAGTACTATAAGCAGTGTGATGAATGCTTCCTTCCCATCCTGCCAACAATAGTTGTGAGTACTTAAATATTGGCCAATATAATGGGTGAGAAAGAACTTAAGTGTTTTTTAAAATTTACATATTCTCAAACTGCTATTGTTAAAGACCATTTGGATTTGCACTTCATATTCTTCATTTTCCTACTGTGTATTTTTGTCTTATCAGTTTGAAGGAGCTAGTTGAGTATTATACATTTTAACCTTTTATCTGGAATATATATTTGTAAGTTATATTTCTCAATGGATCATATGTCTTTTGAACTTGTTTATGGAATTTTTCTATAGAAATGTTTAAAAAGAAAATTACATTGTCAGTATGTTTAAGTTTTCCTTTATAGTTTCTGGGTGTTCTAACGCAGATAAAAGATCTCAAAACCACTAAGTTACACATATGTTTGTCTAAAAGTTCTTGGGACTTTTCTTGTTTCATTATTGAAACTTATGTTTCTAAGTTTAAGTAAATTTACCCTTAATAGTGGGGTATTGTAGAGACTTAAAATTAATTTTATTGTAGATGGGTAAAGAATTGTGCCAGACTTTTTGTTAAATAAATTGCCCCTTTCTTACTGAACTGAATTACCACTTTTGTCACATATCAAAGTCTCTGTAATAGTCCCACTGACCTATTTGTCTATTCGTATGTTAATTTCATACTATTTTCTTTATAGTGGCTTCAAGATATATTTAAATTTTGGCATTTGCAGATTCACATACTATTTTTTAATAACTTTATTAGTTTAGACTTAGAGTTTTGTTTTTCTATCTAAAGCTCATGTGTGTGTGAATGTGTGTATGTGTGTGTGTATGTGTGTTAGTCGCTCAGTCGTGTCCGACTCTTTGAGAGTCCACGGACTGTAGCCCGCCAAGCTTGTCTGTCCATGGAGTACTCCAGGCAAGAATACTGGAGTAGGTAGCCATACCCTCCTCCAGGGGATCTTCCCAACCCAGGGATTGAACCTAGCTTTCCTGCATTGCAGGCAGATTCTTTACCGTCTGAGCCACCAGGGAAGCCTTAAGCTCATGTACTCTGTTATAAAACAAAGTAGTACAAAAAATTATGGGATTCTAATTGTAATTGCTTTGAATTTATATATTCATTTGGGGAGAATTACAATTTTTATTATAGTTAGGCTTTCCATCCAAAAATATGGTGTGTTTTTATTTTTTCAAGAAAGCTAAGTTTAACATGGCTTACATTCTGGTCAATGTTATAAGCCAAGAGTCAGAATAAACCATCTAGTTGTTGAACAAAGTGAATACAAAAGTGGTCCTTATTTGCTGATAACTTTGGTTTCTGTCTGTAAGCTATAAGAGAATGAACTGAAAGTCAATTAGCACTAGTTATAGATACTAGAAATGTGGTAAGCACAAAATAAATATAGGTAGTTCTCACTCTCACTATCCAAATAGTTGTTAGACTGACAGGAAAACGTTACAACCAAATTTTGCTATGTGTTTCTTACACCTGCTGTAAGAGACCCATATGTGGCAGCATTAAAATCCTTTGCTGCTAGATTTATTTTTATTCTTCTAAATGTCATTGTAACAATTACAAATCTTCAATATATTATTTACATTAATGTATGTGATTGTTGCTGTATAGAAGGAAAATAATTGCATGTGATATTATATAGTTTCATTGTGTATTACATGCCAACATATCCATTAATGAGGTCCTTAAGGGTTAAGTTATTCAGTAATTGTTTTATTTTTTTAATATTTTAACTTTTTAATTAATTTTTTGTCTGTGCTGGGTCTTCGTTGCTGCAGGCTTTTCTCTAGTTGTGACGAGCAGGGGCTACTCTCTAGTTGCGGGACTTGGGCTTCTCCTTATGGTGGCTTCTCTTGTGGAGAAGGGCTCCAGAGTGTGCGGGCTTAGTTATCTTGTGGCATGTAGAATCTTCCCGGACCAGAGATCGAACCCGTGTCCCTTGCAGTGACAGGAGGATTCTTAACCAGTGGACCACCAGGGAAGTTCTGTAATTACTGTTTTAAATGCTTTTTATTATGTTGAAATATTTTTTGGTGAATGGTTATATAGATATATATCTAAGAGTGCCTTAGTGATATTTGTGGAAATTGATTGGAATTACTGGCAGGGCTAGGGGACATTTTTTTTTCTTTTAAAAATGTACTGTAGGCTCCTGCTTTTATAAAATTTCTTAATCAGCATGTTTTCAGGTATTGAATAGATTCTGATAATGAATGATACCTGCCCACCCCACCCCCCAAATAAATTTCCTCTATTATACCAGAAAAATCAATTTGGGGATAAAATGAGGAAGGATGCCCTCACAAAGGTCAGTGATATGAGGAGAGACCCTACCTATGATTGACTGTCTCTGAGATGACTCCCAATGATCCCAGCTTCCAGGTATTAGTACCCTTTTGTGACCACCTACCATTGCATGTGGCTCAACCTAATGACTTGCTTCTAATGAGCAGAATCTCACAAAAGTGATGAACGTAACTTTTGAGATTAGGTTACAAAAAGACCATGACTTCCTTCCTGCTTCAGCCCTCCCTCTGGGGGAAGCCAGCTGCCGACTTCTGAGTTGCCCTGTGGAGAGATCTGTGTGGCAAGGGACTGTTGTCTCTGGCCGTCAGCCAAGGAGGATCTGAAGCCTTGCCAGTAGCCACGCGAGAGAGCTTGGAAGTCGATCCTTCCCTAGCCAAGCCTTGAGGTGACTGCAGCCCTGGCTGACAGCCGGGCTCTTGCTTCGGGCAAGATCCGAGACAGAGACATCCAGCTAAGCCATAATCAGATTTCTGATCCGCACAAACTATGAGATAATAAATGTTCACTGTTTTAAACCACTAAGTTTTTTTTCAGTTTTGTAAATTAAAAAAATTTTTTAATTGAAGGATAATTGCTTTATAGAATTTTGTGGTTTTCTGTTATACATCAACAAGAATCAGCCATAGGTACACCCATGTACACTCCCTCCCCAACCTCCCTCCCACCTCCCCCCATCCCACCCTCTAGATTGTCACAGAGCCCATGTTTGAGTTCCCTGAGACATACAGCAAATTCCCATTGGCTATCTATTTTACATATGGTATTGTAAGTTTCCATGTTACTGTTTCCATACATCTCACCCTCTCCCTCCTCCCCTTCCCCTGTGTCCATAAGTCTGTTCTCTATTTTTTTTTTGTTCTCTATTTATTTTTAATAAATTATTAAAAATTTACTCCCCAATGTTCATTGCAACACTATTTACAATAGCTAGAACATGGAAGCAACCTAGATGTACATCGACAGATGAATGGATAAAGAAGCTGTGGTAACACAATGGAATACTACTCAGCCATAAAAAGGAAAGCATTTGAGTCAGTTCTAATGAGGTAGATGAACCTAGAACCTATTATACAGAGTGAAGTAAGTCAGAAAGAGAAATATAAATATCATACACTGATGTATATATATATATGGAATCTAGAAAGATGGTACTGATGAATTAATTTTCAGGGCAGCAATGGTGAAACCACTAAGTTTTGAGGTAATTTGTTAGGCAGCAGTGATGAATAATACAAAAGCAGAATGTAAGAGATGTGAAGCGAGGCACTGAGAGTGGCTGGTTCACCACTCTCTCCTCCAGCACGTAGCACAGAGTGCAATGCAAAGCGGGCTTTCAATAAATGTTATTTTTGAAGATTGTTTTTTGATGTGGAACATTTTAGAAGTCTTTATTGAATTTGTTACACTGTTGTTTCTATTTTATGTTTTGGTTTTTTGGCCTTGAGGCATGTGGGATCTTAGTTCCCTGACCAGGGATTGAACCTGCACCCCCTGCACTGGAAGGTGAAGTCTTAACCACTGGACCACCAGGGAAGTCCCTCAATAAACATTTTTTGAGCGAATGAATCAACAAATGAAAAGGCCAAGAGAACTGTCCTTTCCTCAACTCTCTTACATTTTTGTCATCTGGATCTTAAGCATAGAATCTTATAAACTCTTTTCTGAAAAGAGTTGGAGTACACTTCTGACTCGCTCCTCTAAGCACAAGACCAAAAATGAGTTCAGAGAACCAGGCAGGGAACTGGAATGGTGTCACCTCTCCCTCTTCCTCCAGAAACAGATTTTTCTCCCAAATTATCTTTGTTTAATGTCTACTTAAAGGGTCCAATTGGATTTTTTCCCCCCAGAACAAAGGGAGAGTTTGCTTTAAAGGAACATTGGCATCTCCACCAATTAATTACTAGAAAGACTTTGCTTGGAGTGCAGAAATGACATTTTGTTGTTGCCATTTTTCTTTTTCCTTAGTTTTATCTACCAATGTTTAAAAATATATCTCAAAGGTACACAGTGCTCTGTGACATCCTAGAGGGGTGGGATTGGGTAGGGGGTGGGAGGGGTGGGATTGGGTAGGGGGTGGGAGGGAGGGGATATAAGTATACTAATGGCTGATTCATGTTGATATATGGCAGAAACCAACACAATATAAAGCAATCATCCTCCAATTCAAAATTTTAAAATGTAAAAAAAATATATCTCAAGGATTTGGATGTTCACATGGGCCCCTTTGGAACACTGTAGCCCATAGACCCCATGCTACCTACTGATCAACTGCACTGGCTATTTCTCCCCTGGGTTGTATGTACCATTATATCATAAACACTTTTTTGCTCTTAAAGCCCTGTGAGAGGGCGGGTGCATTCACAATGCCAAATATTTAAAAAAAAAAAAAAAAGGATGTTAAAAATGGATGCTAATTCATGTTACCACATTTGGCCACAGATCCCTTGGAAAAGACTTAAAATTACAAGTGATCGTATTTTCTCCTGGCTTTGAAAATGAAGCTTGAATAAAAGAACCCAGCAAGTGCTTGCTCCGGCACACATATACTAAAATTGGAATGATACAGAGAAGATTAGCATGGCCCCTCGGCAAGGATGACATGCAAATTTGTGAAACATTAAAAAACAAAAAGAAGCCAGTGAATTGTTTATTTGGTACTTTTCATTATTTTATTAGTTTTCCACATGAATAGCAAAAAATGACCTTGAACAATGCCAACTCTTATTTGTTAACCACCTAGTATTGTAGCTTAGACTTATTCATATCTAAAAAAATTGTACTTTTCTGTTCTAATTTCATATAAACAGAAACATGGTCTGTTTCAAGATAAATGTGGATATAAGCATTTCAGGTGTATTTACATCAAAATTCAAAATTTTCTTTGATAAACTTTTATAGAGTCTATGTACACATATTTCCTGTCTCACGGAGTTTATAATCTATTAAGAATTACAAGAGATGTGATGATAATGACACCTTTTATTGAGAGCTCGATAGTGCCAAACACCTTTTCTCCAGATGACTTCCTTTGGTCCTCACAGGAAACTATTAAAGTAGTAGTATTAGTGTCTTAATTGTATACATAAGTAAAGTGAGTCTTGGGGGAGGGGGTCAAATAAAATGGCCAGTCACAGAACTTACAACAGTGGCATGGGGGATAAAGGCCAGGTCTGTCTGATGCTGGAGTTCTTAACTGACAAAACATCATAATGCAAAGTTTATTAAAGTGACTCTGGTGTGAAAACCTGCTGGTTAGTCTCCAAGAAACCAAAGTCTGGGGGTCCCTTGGGATGGGGGAATAGAGAATAGGGTTGCAGAGTTGACACAGCAAAGAACTGCTGAAAGGGCATCACCAGGTGTGGAGCCTGAGGCTGAATTTTACTCATGGGTGGAGACCTCACCTGGTTTAGATATAGCAAGGACTGACAGATTGATAGCTCTCTTGTGATTCTGCAGGATATGGTGAATGATTGTTTTAAGTCAGTAGTGATTTAATTGATTAATCCCACTAACAAATAAGATAAGACAGAACAGGGTAAATAGCATAAAGGAGCTTTGCATAAAATGCCATTGGGATTCAGATAATACAAAATAAGAAAAAAAAAGCTTACATTTCCAGAATGCTTTCTCTATGCCAAGCATTGTGCTAAGTGCCTTACATGCAATCACTTAATCCTCACAATGCTTATCTTATGAAGTGGTATCTTTTCATGCCCATAGATAACTTTGAGAAGCTGTGTTTTGTCAAGGCCACACAGTTAGTAAGCAGTGGATCTAGATTCAGGCCCAGATCTGTCTGGTTGACCTCAAAGAGTATCTTGGTGCATGACTCAGGACAGTCATTATGAAGCAGGTGACACTTGAGATGGACCCTAAAGGAAAGGTAGGTGGTCACAGGCAGAAATTGTCCTCAGTAAGAGGACAGAGCCAGCACAAAGGTGCACATGTGGGAGGGTGTGGAGCTGAGTGCAGAAACTGCAAGTGGTACGGTTTGCCTAGAGCTTCATTTGGTTGAAGAGCTACATGGGAAGAGAAGATTGAAGAGAGCAGTTGAGACCTCACTTTGGATGTCTCTGAATTCCAAGCTGAAGAATTTGTACTATGTAGTTGTGTTAGTTTGCTAGGGCTGCCACAAAGTACCACACACTGGATGGCTTAAAGAACAGAAATTTATTATCTCAAAGTTCGGGATGCTAGGAGTCTAAGATCAAGGTGTTCATGGCAGGGTCATTTCCTTCTGACAGGTGTGAGAACGACCTGTACCAAGCTTCTCTCTTAGCTTGTAGGTCATCTTTTCTCTATGTCTCATGTTATCTTTCTTTTGTCTGTGTCTGTGTCCAATATCTCCTCTTCTTTTAAGGATACCAGTCAGATTGAATTAGAGTCCATCTTAATGACCTCCATAAAGACCCTGTCTCCAAAAGGGAACCCTCCTAAACTGTTGGTAAGGATGTAGATTGGTATGGTCACTATGGAAAACAGTTTGGAGGTTCCCAAAAAAACTAAAAATAGAGTTACCGTATGTTTCAGCAATCCCACTCCTGGGTCCTGGGTGTATATCTGGACAAAACTATAATTCAAAAAGATACATGCACCCCAATGTTCATTGCAACACTATTTATAATAGCCAAGATATGGAAACAAACTAAATGTCCATTGACAGATGAATGGTTAAAGATGTGGTACATATATGCAATGGAATACTACTCAGCCTTTAAAAAGAATGAAATATTGCCATTTGCAGCAATGTGGATAGACCTAGTGATTATCATACTAAGTGAAGTAAGTCATAAAGAGAAAGACAAGTGCTATATGATATCACTTACATTTGGAATCTAAACTGTGACACAAATGAACTTATTTACAAAACAGAAACAGGCATACAGATCAGACTTGTGGTTGCCAAGAAGGGGGTGAGGGGGGGTTGGATTGGAAATTTGGGACTAGAAGATACAAACCATTACATAGAGAATGGATAAACAACAAGGTCCTACTGTATAGCATAGAGAACTATATTCAATATCCTGCAATAAACCATCATGGAAAAGAATATGAAAAAGAATGTGTGTGTGTGTATATATATATATTATATATATATATATATGTATGACTGAATCACTTTGCTGTACAGTAGAAATTAACACAACATTGTAAATCAACTATATTTCAGTAAAATAAATTTTTAATAAAAGACCTTGTCTCTAAATAAGTACTTTATATACTGAGGTACTAAGGGTTGAGAAAAGGAAAGATTCCCATCTGAATGCAGAGTTCCAAAGAATAGCAAGGAGAGATGAAAAAAAAAGCCTTCCTCAGTGATCAATGCAAAGAAATAGAGGAAAACAACAGAATGGGAAAGACTAGAGATCTCTTCAAGAAAATTAGAGATACCAAGGGAACATTTCATGCAAAGATGGGCTCCATAAAGGACAGAAATGGTATGGACCTAACAGAAGCAGAAGATATTAAGAAGAGGTGGCAAGAAGACACAGAAAAACTGTACAAAAAAGATCTTCACGACCCAGATGACCATGATGGTGTGATCACTCACCTAGAGCCAGACATCCTGGAATGTGAAGTCAAGTGGGCCTTAGAAAGCATCACTAGGAACAAAGCTAGTGGAGGTGATGGAATTCCAGTTGAGCTATTTCAAATCCTGAAAGATGATGCTGTGAAAGTGCTACACTCAATATGACAGCAAATTTAGAAAACTCAGCAGTGGCCAAAGGACTGGAAAAGGTCAGTTTTCATTCCAATCCCAAAGAAAGGCAATGCCAAAGAATGCTCAAACTACTGCACAATTGCACTCATCTCACACACTAGTAAAGTAATGCTCAAAATTCTCCAAGCCAGGCTTCAGAAGTACATGAATCGTGAACTTCCAGATGTTCAAGCTGGTTTTAGAAAAGGCAGAGGAACCAGAGATCAAATTGCCAACATCCGCTGGATCATCAAAAAAACAAGAGAGTTCCAGGAAAACATCTATTTCTGCATTATTGACTATGCCAAAGCCTTTGACTGTGTGGATCACAACAAACTGGAAAATTCTGAAAGAGATGGGAATACCAGACCATCTGAGCTGTCTCTTGAGAAACCTGTATGCAGGTCAGGAAGCACCAGTTAGAACTGGACATGGAACAACAGACTGGTTCCAAATAGGAAAAGGAGTACATCAAGGCTGTATATTGTCACCCTGCTTATTTAACTTATATGCAGAGTATATCATGAGAAACGCTAGGCTGGAAGAAGCACAAAGCTGGAATCAAGATTGCCGGGAGAAATATCAATAACCTCAGATATGCAGACGACACCACCCTTATGGCAGAAAGTGAAGAGGAACTAAAAAGCCTCTTGATGAAAGTGAAGGAGGAGAGTGAAAAAGTTGGCTTAAAGCTCAACATTCAGAAAAGTAAGATCATGGCATCTGGTCCCATCACTTTATGGCAAATAGATGGGGAAACAGTGGAAACAGTGTCAGACTTTATTTTTTTTGAGCTCCAAAATCACTGCAGATGGTGACTGCAGCCATGAAATTAAAAGACACTTACTCCTTGGAAGGAAAGGTATGACCAACCTGGATAGCATATTTAAAAGCAGAGACATTACTTTGCCAACAAAGGTCCGTCTAGTCAAGGCTGTGGTTTTTACAGTAGTCATGTATGGATGTGAGAGTTGGATGGTGAAGAAAGCTGAACGCCAAAGAATTGGTGCTTTTGAACTGTGGTGTTGGAGAAGACTCTTGAGAGTCCCTTGGACTGCAAGGAGATCCAACCAGTCCATCCTGAAGGAGATCAGTCCTGGGTGTTCATTGGAAGGACTGATGTTGAAGCTGGAACTCCAATACTTTGGCCACCTCATGCGAAGAGTTGCCTCATTGGAAAAGACCCTGATGCTGGGAGGGATTGGGGGCAGGAGGAGAAGGGGACAACAGAGGATGAGATGGCTGGATGGCATCACCGGCTCAATGGACATGGGTTTGGGTAGACTCCGGGAGTTGGTGATGGACAGGGAGGCCTGGCGTGCTGTGGTTCATGGGGTTGCAAAGAGTCGGACACGACTGAGCGACTGAACTGAACTGAACTGAAGGGTTGAGACTTCAGCATATGAATCGTGGGGGTCGGGGAACAGAATTCAAGCTGTAACACTAGTCAGGCAGCTGGTTCAGTGGTTTTAAGGAGTCTGCTTTATTTTGAGAAAACTGTAGTTTAATGTCAGACTTTCAAACTGGGTACATAAAATCAAGTGATGCAAATCATATGAAATAAACAGGGTAATAAATCTCAGAGGCATCAGTGTGGTGAGAAGATAAAGAAAATCTTTCTATTTAAAACAAGAACCAACTACGGACATTTTTACATCAAGAGAAAGGGCATTATTCACATCCAGGGAGATGCTTCTTTGTTTTGGAAAATGTCTTGATGGCATATTTGAGTTTGAATGGTGAACCCCATATACCTCACTCCAGCCCTGGGCATTGTTGGAAAGAGAATAAGACAAAGGAAGGATTCAATTTATCATTATACTAAAGGTTGACTTTGAAAAATAGGAATCAGGTGGTGATGATGTAAGGCAAAAGGAAGATGCGAATACTGAGAGAAGGGGTAGGGAAGAGCAAGGAGAAGTAAGACAGGACAGTAGGAAACATTAGGAAGAAAGCTGGACAATTCAATATAAAAATGGGAGCAGACAGGGGTGTATAATATTCAATTTTAAGTTGTTTTTTATATTTCAGTAATGTGCTGCCCTCCTTTCAAAAGGCTTCTTCTACATGTAAGATCCTTTGATAGTGGTGTTTAGGGGAGATGAATGGAAAAAGACCTGAACACTTTAATTAGGTCTACATGGGAAAAAGAAAAAAATGACTAGAGAAGGCAAGATGTTCCTGAGATCAAGAGCTTAGTGGAAATAAAATCTCAGAGTTCTGAGATTAGGCCAAGTGGGGACCACCACTACTTATTAACAGTGTGGCCTTGAAGAAGTCAACTAACCTCTTTAGCCTCAGTTTCCTCATCTTGAAAGTGGGGACAAAAAGAACTTTTGTGCCGTTCTCTTAGTGTATATTATTTTCAATAAATATTTATTTTAAGCTTGCTGCATTCACAGATTAAATGAGACAATGGTTGTGAAATGTTTGGAACACCACCAGACACGTAATTAAGAGTGAAATAAGTATTAGCTGTGGGAAGGACCAAGGGACTTCTAGCAGTACTTGGAATGGAGGCTCAAAGTACTTTTTTTTCTAACAATTGAAAGGAAGGATGAGGCCAAAAGGAGGGAGGTCTTGGGAACACCAAAGCTGGAAACATCTGGGTTCCTCTGGGGAGTACGGGGAGGTCTGTAGGAGTGTAGTATGCATAGGAAGAATAAAATGGACAAAGTTCCTGGAAGAATATCAAGGGAAAATCTCTCTTTTAATTAATTCAATCAAGGATGGGTGCTTCTCATCTCACTGTTGCTCTTTCTTTCTGTGTGTCTCACAGTTTGGCTCTTTTTTTAGCAACTGTGCTGCTGAGTGAGTGCCTCCTCCATGCCCATTTATGTTTTGTTTTGACAAATTGCAAGGATGCAGAAAAGCACAGAGAAAAACCTCATAGACACCTATGTGCCCACCGCCCAGTTCTAGTAAATCTTTACATTCTGCTTTGCTTCCTTCATTTCTTTTTATTTACTTCTGAGAAATTAGACATTATAGGTACCATGGAAGCCCCTGGATTCTTCTTCCTCCCTTTCGGTCTATGAATGCCTCTCCCTGGAATATAGTTCTCTGGCATACAGTGTGGATTAGGCTCAACAGTAGCCCAGGACCCTGAATTCAGTGTTCATCATTCTTATGTATGCTGTCGTACTTTTAACACTTAACAACTGTGTTTATAAACAATATTCTTTTATAGGTGTACAACATATTTTAAAATTTTATAGATTATACTCCATTTATAGTTATTATAAAATATTGGCTGTATTTCCTGTGCTGTACAATATATCCTTGTGACTTATATATTTCATACATAGCAGTTTATACCTCTTAATCCTCTATTCCTATCTTGACCCTCCCCTGTTTCTGCTTCCCAGAGGTAACCACTAGTTTGTTTTCTATATCTGTGAATACGTTTCTTTTTTTGTTATATTCATGAGTTTATTTTATGTTTTAGATTCTACATATAAGTGATTATAAGCCTTTAAGTTTAATGAGGCTCATTTATTTATTTTTGGTTTTGTTTCCTTTGCCTTGGGAGACAGATCCAAAAAAATATTGCTGTGATTTATGTCAAAGAGTGTTCTGCTTAGGTTTTCTTCTAGGAGTTTTATAGTTTCTGGTCCTATATTTAAGTCTTTAATCCATTTTGAGTTTATTTTTTTATATGGTCTGTGAAAATGTTTTAATTTCGTTCTTTCACACGTAGCTGTCCAGTTTTCCCAGCACCACTTATTGAAGAGACTATCTTCTCCATTGTATATTCTTGCCTCCTTTGTCATAGGTTAGGTGACCATAAGTGCATGGACATAGTATGCGTGCATGCATACTAAGTCCTTTCAGTCGTGTCTGACTCTTTGCAACCCTACGGACTGTAGCCCACCAGGCTCCTCTGTCCCTTGGATTCTCCAGGCAAGAATACTGAAGTGTGTTGCCTTTCCTTTCTCCAGGGGATCTTCCTGACCCAGAGATTGAACCCGCGTCTCCACTGACTCCTGCATTGCCGGCAGATTCTTTACCGCTGAGCCACTGGGGAAGCCAGGCATGGTATAGTATTCTCTTTTAATATCCTTCTTTTATTTTTCAGTAAAGTTTTATTATTTCCCCTTTCCCCCAAAGTTCTGTACATATTTTGTTTGATTTATTCCTAGGTACTATATTAGTCAGGGCTCACCAAAGAAATAGAAATAATAGGATATAGCTACATCTGTATCTGTTATCTATCTATATATGTCGATATAGATATGCTTCCCTGGTGGCTCGGTGGTAAAGAATCTACCTGCCAATGCAGGAGACTTGGATTCAGTCCCTGGGTTAGGAAGATCCCCTGGAGAAGGAAATGGCAACCCACTCCAGTATTCTTGCCTGGGAAATCCCATGGACAGAGGAGCCTGACGAGATACAGTCTATGGTGTGGCAGAGTAGCACACGACTGAATGACTAACACGTTCACTTCACTTTCAAAAGGAGATTTGTTATAGGAATTGGCTCTCATGGCTACGGAGGCTGAGAAGTCCCGCAGTCTTCTGTCTGCAAACTGGAGAGCCAGGACAGCCAGTGGTATAATTCAGTCTGAGTCAAAGACCTGAGAACCAGGGGAGTTGATAGTGTAACTCCCAATCTGAGGCCAAAGACCTGAGAACAAGATGGCTACTGGTACAAGTCCCAGAGTCTGAAGGCCCAAGATCCAGGAGCTCTGATGTCCAAGGGCAGGAAAAATAAATGGACATCCAGCTCAAGAAAAAAAGAATTTGTTCTTTTTTTTTTTTTTCTTTTTTGTTCTATTTGGGCCCTCAACAAATTGGAAAATGCCCACCCACATTGGGTGAGAGCAGATCTCTTTACTCAGACTACTGATTCAAATGCTAATCTCTTCTGGCAGCAGCCTCATAGTCTCACCCAGAAATAATGTTTTACCAGTTATCTGGTCATTCCTTAGCCCAGTCAAGTTGGCATGTGAAATTAAACAAAATTATAATATATTTTATATATAATTATATATTATAATTTTGTTGCTATTTTAAAAATTTGTTTCAATTCATATATTTTATCTGCTTCTTGTATATAGGAATGCAACACATATTTTTATAAAATGTTTTATCTAACAACATTGCCCATATCTCTTACTATTTCATTATATGCAGAGATTCCAATCATGTCATTTGAATATAATGCAATATAATATAATACAATATTTTGTATTATATTCAGTATTACATATTTGAATATAATATTTTCCTTACCTTTGTATCCTTTAATTTCAGATACTATATTTTTCATTTTGTAATTGTCATTTAAAGGAGTGTGTGTGGGTGTTTATACCCTGGTGAAATTCTCCCTTTTTTCGTCTGTCTTCTCCATCTTTTCCTCTATCTGATTAAATATATTCATGATAGATATTCTTGGGACACTCTTCTGGGCAGGTCCCAAACTCTAATCTTTATCTAGTGAGTTTTATATTGCCTTTCACAGCCTTGACAGATATCATAAAATGTCCCGAGGACAAAATCAGCTATGTGCTTGAGATCAAACTTCCTGCCAAGTCTCTTCCTAAAGTTTATTAGTCTTCCCAGAGTATAAGCTTTTAGTTTTGTTGTACATCTTTACTATATTTTTAAAAATTGTTTTATTAACCTCTGCAATCTTTATTACTTTCTTATCTTTCTAACTTTTTGAGTTGTACAACATGTTCACTAATTATTTTACATTTTCCTTTCTGAGATTAGTATCTGTGGAATAAATTTACTTGAACTTCTGCTTTAGTAGGGCTTCCCTGGTGGCGCAGCAGTAAAGAATCCACCTGCCAATGCATGTTCAATCCCTGGGTCAGGAAGATCCCTTGGAGAGGGCATGACAGCCCACTCCAGTATTCTTGTCTGGGAAATCCCAAGGACAGAAGAGCCTCGTGGGCTATAGTCCATGGGATCACAAAGAGTCAGACACGACTGAGCAACTAAAACAACTGCTTTAGCTGTATCCTCCTGGTTTGTGATACACAGTACTTTCACTTTCAGTTTTGTGCATTGGATAATATCCATTATGATTTCTCCCTTTTGGCCATTGAGTCATTTAAAAATGTTCTTCATTTCCATTGTACGTTTTAGAGTTATTTTTATTATTCTTTTCTATGATGTCAGTAAGATATTGATACTTTGGTGTGTTCTGAGACTTGCTTCATTACCTATTGCAGCATCAATTTTTAAATAATTATTCCCTGTGTACTTGATATAAATGTGTATTTTTAATTGTTATGTGCAACATTTGTAAATATCTTTTAGAAAAGCTACACTTTTTGCTCCATTTCTGTATAATTACCAAATTATAAAGTTCTAGTTTTGAAGTCTTCTTTATATTTAGATATATACATCATGTCACCTCTGTTGACCACAAAATATGTAATTTATGTAAGTTTCTAAATATTTTTCTTTTAATGCATGCATGAGATTATTAAATACACAGGCCAAATTGTCTTTTAACTATCTATGCTTTTGTATTATTTCTTATAATAACACACTAAGGTAGGGAGAGCATAACATTTATCTTTCCATCCTAACATTTTCTTTTGGACTCTCTGGTATTTTCATACCACATTTTGAATCTTCCTAGCATTGCTAAAGCCTTTTGCTCTCTTCTCCCATTACAAGAATATTAAACAGAGCTAGAACATGAAGTGAAAATTTAGTGAAATAGAAACCTCCGGAACGTCTCCTGGGTCTTATTAAAATAAGATAGCAGGTGCTGTTGCTTTAGCGCTCAAAGGCCATGCTGCCTTAAATTGCACCTCTGTTACATGAGGCTCAAGCGTCTGTAGACCCCTGATTTAACTGTTACTCCATTGTATGGAACTTATATTATCAAATCAGGGTGTCCTAGAAATGTGAATATGAAGGAGTCTTGGCCGAATACCCTTATTTGGCTTACTTGAAAGGCCTTAAAAAATGAGTTGGTGTTCTCGGACCCAGTTTAATTTGTAATGAGTCAAAGAAACTAAAGAATCATTACCATGGGGCCCCAGAATGAAATCAATCTTTTTTGTTATTATTACATTTTGCCTCTGTCTTTGATGTGATGCTTTTAAAGTGAAACAGAGACTATTAACCGGATGCAAACAAATGGAGACTATCACATTTCAAAATCTAAAAATTTCCCAGCTGTCACCGATTGACATTTAAGTCCTAAATAATTCCACATATTGCTTGGAAATTTAGAGTGTTTGCAGGGAGGGGTTGTTTCCCCTGGAGAAATGCTCAGTGTGTATAATAACAGTGCTGGCTTCTAGTTTTTAGAGAGTTGGGGAGTATTATGACTTTCTCTGTGGTGGTCGGAATTTGGGGCATTAGTTTCCTGAAGCAAGAATCTTGGTCTTCCTTTTACATCACAGAAAGAGAATCATTATTTTCTAATATTTGGATATAGACAAAGAAGTGATATTTTAAGTCATTTGAGGAGATGCTTAGGGGTAAGAATATGTAAGCCTTCTTTAGGAAGATAATTTCAGATTCCAGCTTGCATAAACCAAAATCTAAAATCTCATAATTGACCATTCAGGCAACGTTTAAATTTATAAAAGGGATCCATTCCCACATTTTCTAAGTGGAATGTTTGGAATTTGGCATTTAGTTTCTCATACAAATGTGATATATTTGATTAGGCATCAAGGTGTGCCTACAAAACCCCAGTGGAACACAGAGTGTGACTAAAATATGGTTACATTTATGATTTTTTTCTTTTAAGCTTTACAAAGTATATTTAAACATACAAGATATCTTTAAAAGATACTGAACACTTAGGATGCTAACCAGCCTGGCCCATATTTAGGAACTCAGCTGGGGCTTTGTACATTGCTCAGCCGTCCAAATGCACCACTAGGAAAGAATGAGGTTCCATGAACCTTAAGGTGCAATGAAACCCTTAATGCTTCAGTTTCTACTTTTCCCCATCTCAGGAGTCAAAATGCGTGTCCCATGAAGAGGAAGGAAAAGACTGAGGTGGACACTGGAGGCACGTCGATGAGCTCCAGATATCAGCTAACCACCTAAACAACCAGATGGAGCCTTAGCTGGGAGCAGCTGGAAGTAAGGGAGCTGGCTTTTCCATCAGTCATGCTGGAACGTGGACTGAGGAAAGCTCCCACAGAGCTCCCGCAGCTGCACGCCGGCCCCAGCAAGAGGGGAGGAAAGTGAGGAAGGCAAAGGTCAGTTCATTAAGATACCGACTGATTGGCATACCACCAGCAAAATCCAGACTGGGAAATGATATTAGTCAAAGTGCCTGGGTGCTTCAACAGATAAATGATAAGGAAAAGCGAGGGATGGAGGAGAAGATGTAGATTAAAAGAGACTTAAAAATAGGTCTAATTTTTAAAACAGGCAAGATGAAAATATAGGGATGGACATTTAGATAATAAAACTTTTTTTTTCAGACAAGGAACTATAAAAGTCAATAGTTACATATAGGAAAGGGGGAGGCTTGTGATCTGGACAGTGCACATGGAGTGGCTTCTGGGGTAACTGATAAAAATCTACATAGTTCTTAATCTGATAATGGTTATAAAAATGTTGAATTCATTAAGCCACACACCTGTGTAGTTTCCTTATATGTTTTGCTTTATAATAAAAATCATTAAAAAAAATTAAAACAAGGGCATACCCATGGAGTCAAAGTGCAACTGTCGGGGGTGTGGGGGGCGGACATTGTCCTAACCAGTGAATTGTGTTTTTAAGCTACAATTATATTAAGGAAGAAATTTCCCACATCAACTCTATGGTTATCCTGAAGTACAGTTCTTACAGGAAAGCTTAGGACAAGTACCTGGCTCTTGCCTTTTACTTATCAATTTTCAGAATGACTTGGTGTCCTAGGAAGCTCCAATGGTGACTAATGTGTTTTTATTATCTCATTATGAATTCATGGACTTTTATATATTTGATATGCTTCAATAAATCACAGTGACTTTTCACTTTAATACCCAAATTGTTCCATATTAGGCCAATGGGAACCCCATTAAAGTTGATTTCTGAGGCCTTCTGACATGACCATAGTAGTTGCTGATAACTTACTTGTTTTCTAGCACAAGGAGACAGACATCCCAAGTTCATCTAGTACAGCTCCTGCCCTAGACCTGGAGGAAGTCATTTCTCTAAGGAATCCTGGTTTTATTTAGTGGGAAATGATATTCAGAGATTACAATTTGTGTTGTGTGTTGTTTACTCACTAAGTCATATCTGCCTCTTGCGACCCCATGGACTGTGGCCCACCAAGCTCCTCTGTGCATGGGATTTCCCAGTCAAGAATACTGGAGTGGGTTGCCATTTCCTTCTCCAGCAATTTGTATGTCAGGGTGCTTATTGCTATTTGATGACCATTGCTTCTAGGTCTTTTCAGTAGTCAGGCTAGAAATTAACATTTTGTTTAAAACTAGGAATAAAACTACCCTATGACCCAGCAATCCCACTACTGGGCATGTACCCTGAGAAAGCCATAATTCAAAAAGACACATATGCCCCGGTGTTCATAGCAGCATTATTTACAATAGCCAGAATGGAAGCAAGCTAGATGTCTATCAACAGATGAATGGATAAAGAAGTTGTGGTACATGTATATGGTGGAATATTACTCAGTCATAAAAAATGCATCTGAGTCAGTTCTAATGAGGTGGATGAACCTAGAGCCTGTTATACAGAGTGAAGTAAGTCAGAAAGAGAAAAACAAATATCGTATACTAATGCATATGAAGTCTAGAAGGATGGTACCTAACTACAGGGCAGGAATAGAGACACAGACACAGAGAGCAGACTCTGGACAGAGCAGGATAGGAGAGGGTGGGATGAATTGAGAGTAGCATTGAAACATATATATTACCGTATGTAAAATGGATAGCCAGTGGGAATTTGTTGTATGACACAGGGAGCTCAAATCTGGTGCTCTGTGACTACCTAGAGGGATGGGATGGGGTAGGAGGTAGAGGGGAATTTCAAGAGGGAGGGGACATATGTATACTTATGATTGATTCACATTGTTGTATGGCAAAAGCCAAGACAATATTGTAAAGCAATTGTCCTCCAATTAAAAATAAAATTTTAAAAATGAGTTATAGTGATATTTCCAATTCAAATTTAAGATAACAGGATTTTTACTTAACTTCTTTGAATTTATACTTCTATCTCCTTTCTCTTATTTTGAACATCTTGGCTCTTAGAGTTGACATAGTTATCTATAATTGTTCCAAAATAAAAATACCAATATTACCTTTAACAATAAAACTACTAAATGCTGTTTAGAATTTGCTTATAGTTCTCTATGTCCTGAGAATATATCCAAGTAGGGGTGTACAGTCAAAATTCTGTATTTCAAAGTCAAGTTGAAATAATTCTTTTCTCTGTATGGGTTTGTCACCAATGTAGTATAAAGTTAAGGTTGTTTCAGTTTGCTTTCTACTTTTAAGGTTTTTTGCTTTTTTGTTAATTTTGTTTCAAAGTCAAGTATATAACAAGGTATATATTAAGGAAGTCTCAAGACCACCCTTCTCTTCTAACCTGGCCCTCCCTCCCCCTATTGATAAACATCTTTATTAGTTATTGTTCTACTCCAACCTTTGTTTCTCTTTGAAAATATAAGTGGCTATATATATGTGTATTTTCCGTTAGAGTTGGCTACTCAAAAGGTAGCATACAAGCATTGTTTACTTCTGCTTTTTCTCAAAATAAGAGACTGTAGAGATAAATCATATCATTTATATAGAAGTCTCCCTCATTCTTTTATTTTCTTAAACAGCTGTATGATGCCCATTGTGTGGTTTATTCAAGCAGTCCCTAATTTATGGACATTTGGTTTCTTTCCAGTCCTTTGCTAGTACAAATAACACTGCATTGAATCCATATGCTGTTTTCTATTGTAAGTGTGTCTTGTCAGTGACAACATGGATATAATTTTTAATGTGAGTTCCAGTTGAACAAGACTAGTTCCATATGCTAGTGACTGGTCAACAGTAAGAGCTCCTTGCTTAATCTAGTGTTGATGTATTCTATAAAAGGAGAAATCCTGAAGAGAGCAGATATAGTCACAAGTCATTTCTAATTCACTGCCCCTCAACTTTCCCCAAACACATCATACCCACTCCAGTCTCTGGACCTTTGCTCTTCCACAGAGCAGTAGCCCCAGAATACTTTCTCTCCTTCATGAATTCTAATTTGAACATTTCCTATCTTTATGCCTGTTTTCTCTGATCTCTGAAAGTATTTTAAAACTTTTAAGCTTTTAGTTTGAATATTCAAGAGGCCTTTGAAAGGATGCATATCTTCTTCCTGCAATTTAGGTGTACTAATTGCTAGATGTGGATCTTCCTTGGTGGCTCAGTGGTAAAGAATCCATCCACTTGCCAATGCAGGAGACGCAGGAGATGCGGGTTCAGTTGCTGGGTCGGGAAGATCCCCTGGAGGAGGAAATGGCTACCCACTCCAGTATTCTTGCCTGGGAAATTCCACGGACAGAGAAGCCTGGCAGGCTGCAGTCCATAGGGTCACAAAGTGTCGGACACGACTGAGCGACTGAGCATGCAAGCATGCACTGCTAGATGGCAGAAGTATCTTGGTTTTGTTCACATGTTCTGAAACCCCAAAGCCTGGGCAAATTGGGTGAGTTTCTCTGAGCCAATTTCCTGATCTGCAAATTAAAAGGAATGGGTTCGTAATTTCTAAAGTTTCTGTCTCTACGATGAGTTTAAATAATTTCCTAAATGTTTTCAGTTTCCTCTGACCACCTCTTTTATTTCCTCTTGGCAAGAGAGAAAAATGAGATCCAGGCCTTTCCTAGACTGAGGGCATAATACTCAGGAATCACCACTAACTGAAGAGGAAAATTAAAAAGAAAATTTTCCATGTTGTTTTCACCAAAGAGTGAAAATCCTCCTATTTATCAATCTTCTCCCCTTCCCCACTAGCTGCTGGCTAGGTATTACTTGAATCTATGTTTATTTCATTTGATATTTTATTTTCTTACTCAACCAACATTTATATAAAGTCTTCTGTGTGCCAGACACTATTTGGTCATTATTGGTTTTACTCTTTTTGTTGTTGTTTTGTTTTTAGCAGTAGCTTGAGCTCAAAATCTGTTTTCTTCTTTTGGAACTTCTAATTATAAATGCAAACAATTCCCAGAATAGCAACTTCTGAATAACCAATTGAAGCAATTTTCTTGACTAAACTATAAACCAGATTAATCATCTCTTTAAGTAGGTGGTAAGGGTGGTTCTCATATGTTGTAAGTTAATGGGCCAGCAAAATTAAAAGAAAACAACTGAATGACCTAGAATTGCCACTTTTTTGTTTTGCTAAGTGAAGGTGTTACAAAGAGACAGCTGCCACCATAAAATAAGGAGCTTTTTGGGTTCCAAGGGAAAAAAAAAGCTAGAACAGAAATATTCATGAGAAAGTTATAGTAAAGGAAATTCTTTTAAACTGCATATAAATTTAGATTCATGAAACTTTCTTTGAGTTTTTTTTTTTAAACATCGTGCCTGTGGGAACATTGTCACAGACTAATCAAAGTCTATGGATCAGTGTTTGCAAATCACCATTTTAGGATGGGAATTTTATTCTGTATTTTCTTCTGACTTGTGTTCCCTTTGTGCTGGGCTCCAAGAAATAATCATCAGATTCAGCTGAAGTCTACCCTTAGAGGTAATACATTTTAACAAAAGCATTATTTTTGTGACTGAGGAAGTGGTGTGTTATGCTGTGAATGACACCGATGAGGTAAAAATGGCTTTGTACACAGTTAAATATTTGTAGCTCAGGTTTTACTGATGATGAAAGAGACCCAGAAAGGTTAAGTGAGCTAGCGCCCTCAACTCAATGAGTCAGTAAATAGATAAGAATAGAACAAGACTCTGGACTTTTGGGACCATATAACCACTCTATTACAATAAGAAATTAGAACAGATTAACTATGTGATTTTCAATAGCTTTGGCTGACTCATTATCCTAATGATACAGCATGACTCTTCTAACAAATATGAATGAGTTTATACCTTACTCCCAGACTCAAATTAGCTTTATTCCTATTACACTTGGTTGTGGAATAAATTCACCTTTTGCTCTAGCTAGTGAGAAGACCATGAACTTTAGCAGTGGTTGTCCAATGTCCCACTTAATAAAATACTGTGAAGACGCCTAGACAAATAGGATCTTGACAATCGATGATTTTCCCCAGCATTCTCACAGTTCACTAATGCAAACAGGACTAATCTTCAGCTGAGAGATACTAGAATTCTATGATTTTTCTACCTCTTCTGATATACAGGCCAATACTGAGTCAACTAGATCAGGGATTGTCCATTTTAGCAAGATTTTCTAAAGATTTTGTGTATAGTGAGTGTCCAAAGTCATTTTTTCTTCAACAGTGGAGTCATAGGGAAAATTTTTGCTTTGTTTAAATTTAATTTTCTATTTTGGTATAAAAATAGTGAGAATTTGCATGGAACCACATTAGACCCCATTACATATTATTATTAGTAATCTCATATTATTCTTTCTAATCCTAATCTACTCATCCTCTGGATTAAATTTTATCCCCCTTTTTGAAAGAAAAAAGCTGAGACTTAGAAACATAAAATACAAACAGTCCTGGATGACTGTAGGGCTGTCAACAGATGCAGTTGTTAAACAATGACTAACACGGTGTGATCCCAGCCTAGTCATCACAGAAGACTGGCCCTTTAAGGCTGGGAGAGGCCACAA
This sequence comes from Cervus elaphus, assembly GCF_910594005.1. Taxonomy (NCBI): domain Eukaryota; kingdom Metazoa; phylum Chordata; class Mammalia; order Artiodactyla; family Cervidae; genus Cervus; species Cervus elaphus. Next base: position 41,181,933 of record NC_057848.1, on the reverse strand, counting down.
GGGAAGACCTGAGCTAAAAACCTGGCCAAGATCTACAGATTTTGTTGACACAGCCTCAATTCTAAGGAGAACTCCTCGAGGCTATTGTGTGTGACTAGGCTCCTGCCTTGCCATGGTTTCCACTTCCCTGTCTCTTTGTGTCTGCTACAGCCCTGATTCCAAATTTCCTGCACCAGCCTGCTTTATTAAGGAAGGGGGTGTTCATTTGGTTTACTAATCTGTCTCACCCCCCCATCAAAGCACATTTACTTTAATTTACCTGACATAAGTCTCAATCACTTCCGCCTAGCAGTCACCAGCCACAGCTGGTATTTGCTTTTGTCAGCCTAAGACTCTTCTGTTACCATCCTTACCTTGAATCTATTTATTCACTCTCACCTCTTCAAGCTGTGTTCCCTTTATCCTAGTCCTCAGTTCAGTGCAGTCGCTCAGTCGTGTCCAACTCTTTGCGACCCCATGAACCACAGCACACCAGGCCTCCCTGTTCATTACCAACTCCCGGAGTCCACCCAAACCCATGTCCATGGATGTCAGTGATGCTATCCAACCATCTCATCCTCTGTTCTCCCCTTCTCCTCCTGCCCTCAGTCTTTCCCAGCATCAGGGTCCTTTCCAATATGTTAGCTCTTCGCATCAGGTGGCCAAAGTATTGGAGTTTCAGCTTCAACATCAGTCCTTCCAATGAACACTCAGGACTGATCTCCTTTAGGATGGACTGGTTGGATCTCCTTGCAGTCCAAGGGACTCTCAAAAGTCTTCTCCAACACCACAGTTTAAAAGCATCAATTGTAGGCCTTATCTAATTTCTAGTAGATTTGGGATTATAATTGATTATATGACTCCTGTCTATTCTTTATTTATTATATCTTTATTTATTATATTTATTTATAAATAAATTCTATATAAATATATATCTATATAAACATATATCTATATAAATAAAGTCTATATTCATTTATTATAGACTCCTGTCTATTTATTCACTCACATCCAATGCATTCAAAATATATTCATTGAGTGTCTACTACTAGTCACTGTGATAGATACTAAGGATAAAGCAGTGAACAAGACAGACATGTTCTCTGCTTCTGTAGAGCTTAAAATTTAGCAAGAGAGATAGTCAATAATAATCACAGTAATGAATGTGCTCAGTAGCTCAGTCGTGTTCAACTCTTTGCAGCCCCATGGACTGTAGCCTGCCAGGCTCCTCTGTCTGTGGAATTTTCCAGGCAAGAATAGTAGAGTGGGTTGCCATTTCCTTCTCCAGGGGATCTTCCCAACCCAGGGGTCGAACCCACATCTCTTGCATCTCCTGCATTGACAGGCGAGTTCTTTACCACTAGTGCCACCTGGGAAGATGAATATATAAGTTGACCTTACCTAGGGGTGGGGTTGGAATCAGGAAAGGCTTTTCTTAAGAAAAGAAGCCGGAGCTGAGATTTGCAGGAGTAGTTCAAACTAGAGGAGGCAGGAGTTGTGTTGGGGGCCCATGAGAGTGTGCCTGGCAGAAACCATCTGTAATAGGAAGCAGAATTGACTAAGGGCCTCAGCTGCTGTGTCCTGGCACTTCTCTTAGGCTGTTCCCTCCTATGACTGAGTGCTTAGTCACTCAGTCATGTCTGACTCTTTGCGAACCCATGGACTATAGCCCACCAAGCTCCTCTGTCTATGGGATTCTCCAGGCAAGAATACTGGAGTGGATAGCCATTCCTTTCTCCAGGGGATCTTCCCCACCCAGGGATTGAACCCGGGTTTCCTGCATTGGTGGGCAGGTTCTTTACCATCTGAGCCACCAGGGAAGCACCCATGACTGAGTACAGCAGGGATACTAAGGCAGACATGTGGACTCCTTTGTTGGACAACTTTGGCTCAAGGTCTTGCAGAAGTTTCCTTAGACTGCCTGGTAGTCTCAACTGCTTCCATCCATCTGTTTCTCTTCTTTCCCTCCTTTCTGGTCAGGCTTCACTCACAGCTCCTTCTCTATTTTCTTTCACACTGTCATTTCTCCTAATAAAATCTTGCCATGTTTAATCTTGTTTTGACAAGAGCTTCTTGGAGGTGTAGAATAATGTAAGCAGAGTGGGTATGTGAGATGCAGGGAACAGTGTTTACTTCCTAGGCCTAGATCTGAGTCACATGACTTGATAAGAAAACCCAAAGCTGTGAGGCTTCAAGAAAACTTAATGGTTGGTAGCTGGTATGCATGACCAGGCTATCAGGAATAATAAAGTCAAGAGGGGTGAGAAGGAAGATGCTGGGGCACTGGCTACAAGCCCTGCCGTTGCCTTCTGCCATCCAAAAGCTGGGGGATGATCTCTGAGAGTCTTGGGGATGCTAGTATTTTCATTTGGCACCATCTTACATGGCTGACTCTGGTTTGTCTTCCTGGCTTCAGATGTCACTCTTTTCCTCCGTGATTACCAAGTGGTTGCTACATCATCAAGTGAGGAAATACTGGGTAACACAGTAGAGAATTTGGAATCCAGGCTTTACTTCTTTCCTAAAGATGATCTCATTTGGTCAAGATCTGTCTTCCAGCTTCCAAAAATCTTATTTTTCTTGGTTTGGGCCTTTCCACAAGTTCTTTGCTATGTCTTTTGTCTTTGTAAACATGAAATGTTTTATTTTCTTCACTCAATTAAAATGCCCTTGTGGGGACTTCCCTGGTGGTCCAGTGGTTAAGACTTCACCTTTCATTGCAGCGAATATGGGTTAGATCCCTGGTCAGGGAGCTAAGATCCCACATGCCTTGTAGCCAAAAACATAAAACAGAAGCAATATTTTAACAAATAAAGACTTTAAAAATGGTCCACATCAAAAAAAAAAAAAAACCTTAAAAAATGCTCATATGTTTTCAGCTCTCTTCCTTTCTTTTGGTTTGATTGATTGATTTTTTTTTTTTTTTTTTTTGGTGGGGGGAAGTACAGTTACTTTACAATGTTATGTTAGCTTCTCCTGTACAACAAAGTGAATCAGCTATATAGCTCTCTTCTTTCCTTAATATTTATTTGTTTGTTTGTTTGCCCTGGATCTTAGATATGGCACAGAGGATCTTCAATTTTTGTTGTAACATGTGGGGTCTTTTAGTTGCAACATGTAGGATCTAGTTCCCTGAACAGAGATTGAACCCAGGCCCCCTGCATTGGGAGCAAGGTGTCTTAGCCACTGGACCACCCGGGAAGTCCCACAGCTCTCTTCTTGAAGAGGCAGGTGTGTGTTCTGAAAAGAATGGGAACAGAGATGGAACCTCAACTCTACCACTTCCTACATGTGAGACTTTGTGGAAGTTAATTTTATGAGCCTCGATTTTCTTGTTTATAAAATGGAGATAACATCACCTACCTCCCAGGATAGTTGTGAGGATTAAATGAGTTATGGTATATAAAAAGACCTGGTACATAGTAGGTATAGAAAATATTAGTTCCCTTTTAGCTCCCATACCAATGAAAGTCTTGGGAGAGCTATTTCCATTTTGGTTTTCCCACATTTCATTTATCTGAGGACAAATAAGTCCTTTTTCTTATGCATTTTATTATTCAAATCTTCGGTGCATTCAAAACTCATATGGCAAGTAATTGATTCATCATAAAGACAAGGAGCTTACAGGGCCACAGAATGAAAACCTGGAAACTACTAATTAGACTCCATTCATTCATTCAGCTATTTATTCACCTAATATTTCTGGACATTATGTCTCCCCTGTGTGAGGCTAAGTGTCCCCAAGGCTTGCATTTTCAGGATAGATCATAGCATGGAATTGGGAGCTATGTAAAATTAGTCAATCATATATCAGGATCCCAAAAGATTCTGGGCCACATCCCACTACAGGGAATAGTTCAATTCAGTTCAGTCACTTAGTCGTGTCCAACTCTTTGCAACCCCATAGACTGTAGCATGCCAGGCTTCCATGTCCATCACCAACTCCCGGAGTTTGCTCAAATTCATGTCCATCACCGACTCGATGGACGTGAGAGGGAATATCATAGTAATTCAGTAATTCAGTCTCTAGTAATTCAGTCTCTAGTAATTCAGTCTCTGAATTACTAAATGAATTACTAAATGAATCTAGTAATTCAGTCTCTCTTGAGGCCCTGATGACCCTCCATGCTGTGTGAGTCAGCTTTTCCTCTCCAGCTTTTCCACTACCTAGCTATAGAAGATTGAGCAAGTTACTTAGCCTCAAAGACTTTGTTTTTTTCATTTGCAAAATGAAGTGAATATAAATATTTTCCCTCAAAAGTTGTTATGATGATTAAATGAACTGTCCTGTGCTCCCCACAATGCAAGGCCCATAATAAGCACCCACTATCTATCACCTTTCACCACCATTATCACCATCATTATTATTCAGGTTGTGTTAAGTCACTTCAGTCGTGTCCGACTCTGCAACTCTTTGGACTGTAGCCCGCCAGGCTCCTCTGTCCGTGGGATTCTCCAGGCAAGAATACTGGAGTGGATTGCTATGCTCTCCTCCAGGGGATTATTCAGGTTAAGTGACTCTAATAGTTTGTAGGCCCAGATTTTAAATATTCACACCATTTTCCCTTTTCATCTGGAGGAGGATGGGGATGACAAATGTGAATGCCAACGCTACCACTTAGTAGCTCTGAGACCTTCAGTAAGTCATTTAATATTGCTAAACCACAATTTTCAGATCTTTAAAACAAGAGACTAATGGTCCCTATTTCATAAGACTGTTGGGAATATTCCATGAGATAATGGGGAAAGGCACTTAGCCCAGTGCCTGGAAGAACACTTATTAGAAGGCAGCTATCAGAATCACAAAGTTAGTTTTCTATCATCTCTGACCTCTCTTCTTGTCCTCCTCTCCATCTCATTTTTCTGGGGTGGGGCTCTGTTCAGAGGAAGGAAAAAATAATTGTGCAAGGGAACAGTCTCTTTATCTCTAGAAAGACCTACTTTTACTTTATAACATAGGCAATGAAACCTCCTTTGGCTAAATCTCTCCATTTCAGTCAATGCCCTGGGCTTTATCTTTTATCCCCAAAGTGTCCATAATCATGTTTTACTGAAGAGAAAAATAGCATCCCACCACACATACACACACACACTCCCCAGGTAAATTCTGCTATCTTCTCCCCTGTATGGCTCCTATCAGTTTTAAAAATCAACTTTCCCTTCAGGTAATACAGTGGGTCACTAAATAAGAGATTTCAGGCATCAGCCTCAGACCAAGAAGTCTCATTGACTATACTGTGTGTGCTCACCACCTCCACCAATTTCAATCTAGAAACATCTCCAAGCCATTAATGTCAAATGCAATGCGCTCAGCCTCCTACAATCTCCACCAGTCTGTCTGAGGATGCTTTGGCACATAGGTGCATAAATGCCACTCTGATCTGCAGAAACCTTCAAATCAGCCCGGTGGGGCGAGAGGAGAAAACGTATGTAGTGGGGGGTGGGGTGGAGTGGGGGAAGAGCAGAAATCAACTGAATTATAAAGCACTTACTTACCAGGTTATAAGAAACATTAAACTAAACAGCCTGAACAGTCCATTTGCTGAAAAGACATTTAATTATTTCAGTGAGAACTAGTTAGAGATGAGAGCCCATAAAATAAACAAAGAGATACTAGCATTTGATTTTAATGTCTTTCTATTTTGCCACAGGCCACAATTTAATTAAAATTCTGAATAGAAATTTTAAGACGACACATTCTCCTCCGTAGCAGCCAGACAATAGAGATAAAATATCCCTAATATCTTCCTGGAATTTGAGACATTTTAGCTAAATGCCCACAGCTAGATGATCTTTGCCAAGTGTCCCCCCACCAGCCCGCCCCTTCCGCTGATGAGAGATGCTTGCTATCGTTAAGCTCCATGTTTTAAATTTGGGCCAAGTGCCCATGGGTCATAGAAACTTTGCTATTTATTTTAGAGAAAAATGCAGAACTGATTATTGGAAAAACTAATCAAACGAGGTAGAGATGAGTATGGCTGTTGCGGGAGAGACGTGGGGTGGTTTTATTGATTGATTTTCATTGGCTGAGCAAGCACTGAATCAAAATTATGATTCTGGTTTCTAGTCTTGGCTCTAAAAAATGTATTTTAAACTTCTCAACACTTCAACTTTGCCATCTGTGAAATGGGAAAGGATAGATTGGTGATTCTTTAAGGTTCCTCTGGCTCTAATATTCCATGTCTTTAATATAGTAAGCTAAATGTGGTCTAGATTAGACATGGCAACAAATCCAAATAGCTTGGAAATGGCAGTGGTTCTTCTGTGTTGATCAGGTTCCAGAAGGAATTACACAAATTGACACATCTATTTTTTTTTCAATGTCCAGTGACAAGAATACACAGAACTGTACAAAAAAGATCTTCACGACCCAGATAATCATGATGGTGTGATCACTTACACTCACCTAGAGCCAGACATTCTGGAATGTGAAGTCAAGTGGGCCTTAGGAAGCATGACTACGAACAAAGCTAGTGGAAGTGATGGAATTCCAGTTGAGCTATTTCAAATCCTGAAAGATGATGCTGTGAAAGTGCTGCACTCAATATGGCAGCAAATTGGAAAACTCAGCAGTGGCCACAGGACTGGAAAAGGTCAGTTTTCATTCCAGTGCCAAAGAAAGGCAATGCCAAAGAATGCTCAAACTACCGCACAATTGCACTCATCTCACACGCTAGTAAAGTAATGCTCAAAATTCTCCAAGCCAGGCTTCAGCAATACGTCAACTGTGAACTTCCAGATGTTCAAGCTGGTTTTAGAAAAGGCAAAGGAACCAGAGGTCAAATTGCTAACATCCACTGGATCATTGAAAAAGCAAGAGAGTTCCAGAAAAACATCTATTTCTGCCTTATTGACTATGCCAAGGCCTTTGACTGTGTGGATCACAATAAACTGTGGAAAATTCTGAAGGAAATGGGAATACCAGACCACCTGACCTGCCTCTTGAGAAATCTGTATGCAGGTCAGGAAGCACCAGTTAGAACTGGACATGGAACAACAGACTGGTTCCAAATAGGAAAAGGAGTACGTCAAGGCTGTATATTGTCACCCTGCTTATTTGTCAGGCCAATGTATATTGTCAGCCTAACGCTGGGCTGGATGAAGCACAAACTGGAATCAAGATTGCTGGGAGAAATATCAATAACCTCAGTTACACAGATGACACCCTTATGGCAGAAAGTGAAGAAGAACTAAAGAGCCTTTTGATGAAAGTGAAAGAGGAGAGTGAAAAAGTTGACTTAAAGCTCAACATTCAGAAAACTAAGATCATGGCATCTGGTCCCATCACTTCATGGCAAATAGATGGGGAAACAGTAGAAACAGTGTCAGACTTTATTTTGGGGGGCTCCAAAATCACTGCAGACGGTGATTGCAGTCATGAAATTAAAAGACGCTTGCTCCTTGGAAGGAAAGTTATGACCAACCTAGACAGCATATTAAAAAGCAGAGACATTACTTTGTCAACAAAGGTCAGTCTAGTCAAGGCTATGGTTTTTCCAGTAGTTGTGTATGGATGTGAGAGTTGGACTATAAAGAAGGCTGAGCACTGAAGAATTGATGCTTTTGAACTGTGGTGTTGGAGAAGACTCTTGAGAGTCCCTTGGACTGCAAGGAGATCCAACCAGTCCATCCTAAAGGAGATCAGTCCTGGGTGTTCATTAGAAAGACTGATGTTGAAGCTGAAACTCCAATACTTTGGCCACCTGATGCAAAGAGCTGACTTGTTCGAAAAGACCCTGATGCTGGGAAAGGTTGAGGGCAGAAGGAGAAGGGGAGAACAGAGGATGAGATGGTTGGATGGCATCACCAACTCAATGGACATGGGTTTGGGTAGACTGCAGCAGTTGGTGATGGAGAGGGAGGCCTGGTGTGCTGTGGTTTATGGGGTCACAAAGAGTTGGACACGACTCAGCGACTGAACTGAACTGAACTGAATGACTAGAGCAATGGCTGGGTCATAGTAGGTGCTCAATAAATATTGGCCAACCATATGAGTCTTTTAGCTCTTGGCTTTAATTACCAAGCTTCCCAACCCATATTGTGTAAATGTTAGGGTGTCTGATAAGTTTTGTTGCTTATGAATTTCCTCCTTTTGTCCTAATGATTATAGGGGAGAAGACTTAGCCAGAGAAGTAGGGTCTGGGTAACCTAAGCACATCAAAGGTGACAAAACATTTAGTGGCTGGGCTGTTGAAGTATAGCAAGGGAGATCCAGCATTTAGAGGCTAGAGCTCTCCAAACAAATATAACTCACCAGTGCTTTATTTTTATTTATTTATTTATTTTTGACTGTGCTGGGTCTTCAACGTTGCACGGGCTTTTCTCCAGTTGCGGTGAGTGAGGACGTCTCACTGTGGTGGCTTCTCTTGTGGAGCATGGGTGCAGCTTCAGTAGTTGTGGTACATGTGCTCAGTCATAGCAGCTCGCAGGCTCTAGAGCACAGGCTCTAGTTAGTTGTGGTACAAGAGCTTAGTTGCTCTGTGGCATTTGGGACCTTCCCAGACCAGGGATCGAACCCATGTTTCCAGCACTGGCAGGTGGATTCTTTACCACTGAGCCACCAGGGAAGCCCCACCAGTGCTTTAAAGAAAGCCTATTACATGCAAATCAAAATAGTGGTTACCTCATTGTGACAGAATTGTGATTGACCTTTGTAGTACAATGGAAGCTTCTGGTGTGTTATTATATTTTATAACCTGATCTGGGTGGTAGTCACTTTAGTGTATATGTAAGTAAACATTTACTGAGCCATTCACTTAAGATCTGTGCACTTTACTATATGTGTATTATATCCCCAAAAATGTTTTAAAAATGAGGGAAAAATGTACATAGCAGAAAAAAGTAGCCCACCACAATTTATATTTCAAACAAAGTATTGACACGTAAATTTCAACTGCTCTATTATAATCATGTTTTACTTAAGGCCTTTATGGGACAAACTGGTGAGAGAGATTTCTTATAAAATAGTATTTCCTGCAAATCAAAACCACAATGAGGTACCATTACACGCCAGTCAGGATGGCTGCTATCCAAAAGTCTACAAGCAATAAATGCTGGAGAGGGTGTGGAGAAAAGGGAACCCTCTTACACTGTTGGTGGGAATGCAAACTAGTACAGCCGCTCTGGAGAACAGTGTGGAGATTTCTTTAAAAACTGGAAATAGAACTGCCATATGACCCAGCAATCCCACTTCTGGGCATACACACCAAGGAAACCAGATCTGAAAGAGACACGTGCACCCCAGTGTTCATCGCAGCACTGTTTATAATAGCCAGGACATGGAAGCAACCTAGATGCCCATCAGCAGACGAATGGATAAGGAAGCTGTGGTACATATACACCATGGAATATTACTCAACCATTAAAAAGAATTCATTTGAATCAGTTCTAATGAGATGGATGAAACTGGAGCCCCTTATACAGAGTGAAGTAAGCCAGAAGGATAAACACCAATACAGTATACTAACGCTTATATATAGAATTTAGAAAGATGGTAACGATAACCCTATATGCGAAACAGCAAAAGAGACACAGATGTACAGAACAGACTTTTGGACTCTGTGGGAGAAGGCGAGGGTGGGATGTTTTGAGAGAACAGCATCGAAACATGTATACTATCAAGGGTGAAACAGATCACCAGCCCAGGTTGGATGCATGAGACAAGTGCTCGGGGCTGGTGCACTGGGAAGACCCAGAGGGATCAGGTGGAGAGGGAGGTGGGAGGGGGGATCGGGATGGGGAACACATGTAAATCCATGGCTGATTCATGTCAATGTATGGCAAAAACCACTACACTATTGTAAAGTAATTAGCCTCCAACTAATAAAAATAAATGGAAAAAAAAATACTATTTTCTTAGAAACACTAGGCCCCTGCAGAGACTCCTGTCTCTTTACTTGCCCTCCTCCCCTATTGTATTGCAAGCCTTTCACGGTCAGGAAACCTTTCAACTGTATATTCCAAGTGTGTAGCACAGATTAAGTGTTTAATTAATTGCTATTTCTACCACAGTTGCAGTGTTTTCTGCAAAAGAGTAAAGCAGATAAAGACTATCTTGTTTTACCTTCTGTCATACTTTTTCCTTGTTTTGACTTCTGTCTTGGTGCCCCTTTGCCCTGCCTATCACTTCCAGCTCCCTGCTGTTGTAGCTATAGGACACACTTGCCCAGTAGAAAGGGCACTGTGCCTTTATAATAGTGGACACTTAATAGATGCTTATTGGCTGAGGCAGAGAAACAGGTTTGACGGTCCTGATGTAACTGGTGTCTCACTGAGTTGAGGAAGTCAGCCTGCTAGGTCACGGGTGGAGATGGCGTGGGGTTCATCTGCTGTCAGGAGCAACACACAAGCAGAGAAAGTCAAGAAATAGCACCAGTGCCAGGTCTGTAGCCCAGCCTGGGGCCCAGGGGCCTGAAATACCAAGCCAAAGAGTGTCCAGTTACAGGAGTCAAAGACAAGAAGAGCCAATGCCAAGGCAGTGGAGATCCATGGGAATGTATGAGCATGCGTGAAAGAGAGTCAAGTGGCAATCATATCTGCCCAGGCTGATAGTTTTGAATGGCCTGCACCAGGATTCTTTTGGGCCATGCCTTTTCTGTCTGTCAATCTTAAACTGGCTGCATCCATATCTCTGGTTGTCAACTAATTTATCTAATCCTACAGGGACTTCCCTATAGCTCAGACGGTAAAAAATCTGGCTGCAATGCAGGAGACCCAGGTTTGATCCCTGGGTCAGGAAGACCCTCTGGAGAAGGGAATGGCAATCCGCTCCTGTATTCTTACCTGGAGAATCCCATGGTCAGAGGAGCCTGGCGGGCTGCAGTCCATGGCGTCACAAAGAGTTGGACATGACTGAGCAACTAATACTATTACTACCACCAGAAGATTAGCTTATTGCATTAATACCTTACAGTTGTGTTGTCCTTTTGCATTCATTAATATTTTTTGCATATATTAAATTCCTGCAACAATCCTATGAGGGAGTTGTATCACATGTTAGCCTTGTCATTTAACAGGTAAAGAATTAAGAGCAAGAGAAGTTATGTGCTCTACCCAAGGTCACACAGGTAGAAACTGGCAGTCAGAACTAGAACCTGCGTATATATGGAATCTAGAAAAATGATACTGATGAATTTATTTTCAAGGCAGCAATAGAGAGATAGACATAAAGAACAGACCTATGGACATGGGGGGAAGGGAGGAGGGAGATGGTGAGATGTATGGAGAGAGTAACATGGAAACTTACAACACCGTATGTAAAACAGATAGTCAATGGGAATTTTCTGTATGACTCGGGGAACTCAAACAGGGGCTCTGTGACAATCTAGAAGGGTGGGATGGGGAGGGAGGTGGGAGGGAGGTTCGGGAGGGAGGGGACATGGGTGTACCTATGGCTGATTCTTATAATGTTTGATAGAAAACAAAATTCTGTAAAGCAACTATCCTTCAATTAAAAAGTAAATAAAAAATAAACAAATTAGAACCCGACTCTTTTGAGTGCAAGCTCAATGAGGTGTATTTTTTAAATCACACTGAAGATGCCTAATAACGATTTAAGGGATAACTTGCCTGATGATATTTGCCTTTTCATAGGGGATTCTTTAAGAAGGAGAGAAGTGACTTTTAATGGTGGAAATTTATGATATTTTTGCAGGAGGTGGAAGATACTTTGGGACAGAAGAGTCTGCTGAGTTCTTTTCAAATCATACCACATAGCTGGTGTCCTAGTCTGTGTTCTCCTGAGAATAGCCCTGCTATCTGGGCTGTATATTCCATGCTACCTGGGACAACATGGGTGATACAGGTTAATCCTTTGCCTCTTGCTCTACAGATTGGGCCATATAACATAGATGTTAGAAGCAAAAATTCTGGAGCCAGATAGCCTGGGTTGGAATTGCAGCTTTGCCATGTACTAATTGTGAAACCCAGAGCAAGTTTGTTTCTCTGAGCCTTCGTTTCTTCGCATCTGTGAGATGCCCAATAATAGCAACATTTACCTCTTGTGAGGATTAAATGACTTAATGTATGTAAAGAGCTGAGAACAGTTCTTGGCATATAGGAAGTGCTACAGAAGCATTCAGTTCAGTTCAGTCGCTCAATCATGTCCGACTCTGCGACCCCATGGACTGCAGCATGCCAGGCTTCCCTGTCCATCACCAACTCCCAGAGCTTGCTCAAACTCATGTCCATCGAGTCAGTGGTGCCATTCACCCATCTCATTCTCTGTCACCCCTTCTCCTCCTGCCTTCAATCTTTCCCAGCATCAGGGTTTTTTTTTCAATGAGTCAGCCCTTGGCATCAGGTGGCCAAAGTATAGGAGCTTCAGCTTCAGCGTCAGTCCTTCCAATGAATATTCAGGACTGATTTCCTTTAGGATTGACTGGTTGGATCTCCTTTCAGTCCAAGGGACTCTCAAGAGTCTTCTCCAACACCACAGTTCAAAAGCATCAATTCTTCAGCGCTCAGCTTTCTTTATGGTCCAACTCTCACATCCATACATGACTACTGGAAAAACCATAGCTTTGATAGATGGACCTTTGTTGGCAAATAATGTCTCTGCTTTTTAATATGCTGTCTAGGTTGGTCATAGCTTTTCTTCCAAGGAGCAAGCATCTTAATTTCATGGCTAAAGTCACCATCTGCAGTGATTTTGGAGCCCAAGAAAATAAAAGTCTGTCACTGTTTCCATTGTTTCCCCATCTATTTGCCATGAAATGATGAGATTGGATGCCATGATCTTCATTTTTTGAATGTTGAGTTTTAAGCCAGCCTTTTCACTCTCCTCTTTCACTTTCATTAAGAGGCTCTTTAGTTCCTCTTCACTTTTATTATTATTATTATTATTGACAGTATTGTAATATGACGTGTCTTTTGGTGAGAACTGTGTTGGATACCTGTGCCAATGGTCTCAGGGAGGGTCTCAGGCAAGGTGAAAAATGATGCCTTTGGACAGATACATAGACTGTGCAGGAAACCCAGACAATGACTCCATATTCACCTTAGGACTCTTGAATATCAGTCCTGCCAAGAGTCAGTGCACCTGAGCAATTACAGGTGCAGATTACTTGGGCCACAGACAACAGTAGCTCCTTTTAGGAGCCGTTGATTCCCTCCCTGTGAACAACATGTCATTATAATCTGTATAGATATGATAAAGCAATGCTCCTCTGGACCCCAAATGGCCAAATATTTGCAACGTTCATGCGTAAAGATTGATATTTAATTTTCTGAAGTTGTCATGACAACAGATGTTCATCCACTTCCTGGGGGAGGGGGCCTCCCTTGTGTAGGGTAGGTGTGATCACTAACAGACGTGGAAAATAAGTAAGAGAAGTTCAGCCCTCATTGTCAGAGAGCAACTGAGCCTTGCAAAAGCCCAGCCCCTTCAGTGGCTGTGTGACGAAGCCCAGCTCCCACTGCTCTCTCTGCCTCTGATCACCGGCTAGCCCTGACTCAGTTTGGCACTTAATTAGATCCCACCTAAGGGGAAATCTCCCCTCCCCAATTATAGGCCCACTCCAAGAGTGCCCCTGTCCTCCAGACAAAAGCAGCAGGAGACAGGTGACATTTGAGACAGCCCCAGCTATTAAGTTAACCATTTATTCCCCAGGATCCTCTAAGCCACATCCCTGTACCCAGCTCACCAGATCAGCTACATAACTGGATAACTGCATGCGTGCATGTGTGCTAAGTTGCTTCACTCATGTCCGACTCTTTGCAACTCCATGGACTGTAGCCCACCAGGCTCCTCTGTCCCTGGGATTTCCTAGGCAAGAATATGGGAGTGGATTGCCATTTCCTTCTCCAGGGGATCTTCCTAACCCAGGGATCGAACCTGTGTCTCTTGCATCTCCTGCATTGGCAGGTGGATTCTTTACCGTTAGTGCCAGCTGGGAAGCCTGAACAACTGCTTAAGGATATATAATGTGGCATTCGATCCCTGGGTCAGGAAGATCCCCTGGAGGAGGTCATAGCAACCCAGTAAAGTATTCTTGCCTGGAGAATCCCATGGACAGAGGAGCCTGGTGGGCTACAGTCCACAGGGTTGCAAAGAGTTGGACACAACTTAGCATGCATGTAACTGTAGATAGGCTCTATAAGGAGCCATATTGCTTTGGTCTCCTCCCCATCCCCTTAAAATTGCCATTATGAAATTGTGTTTCATCACAAATGTTAATTTGTGTTTTGATTTTCCTGTTGCTGTATTGTGTTTTTAAGTGAACGTTATCCCAAATCCTTGATGGAAGGAGGGAACACATACATAAATCCTGTTTAGAGTGGACACAACCATCCCCATAATTTGAATTGCATAGTATGTGCTAATGAAGATGAAGACCTGGCAGTGTTTGTTTACTGGGTGGGCTGGGAGCAGGCAGGGAGAGAGTTGTAGGGAAATAAGGGACTTTTGGATACCTGTGGCTTCTGAAGTGTCATAAAGTATAAAGAAGTTGTCAGCAGAGAAACTGTGAATGTGGCAGGGTACTGGCTCCCTGGAAAAGGGGAGTCCTCCAGCTCAGCAACCCTAAATTAGCCTGCTGCTCTCTCTCTACTGGCTCTAGGACACCTCCTCCAGATACATTGGCTACAGTTTCCTGGGGACTCTGGTGTATGTTTGCCTGCTCACACATCGTTGACTACACTGGCGTGTGAGTGTCCAAAGCCATTTCAAATGCCACCTTTGGCACAGGTGCCTGACATCTTATCTCCTGGATTAGAATAGCTACTTTTATCTGGTACGTGATTTGTAATCTGTCTGCTTGCAATTAGGCCTAAAAATATCTTTGTGGCCAGCTCAGTCATTTTCATGATCTTGACCACAGGATGGAAGCCTATTTTGATACGTCATAGAGTGGGATTCTGATCTGCAAGGCCCTTTCAAACTCTCTGGCACTGTAAGTCCATGACTAGAAACTGAGACAAATCTTTGAGCTGATTATAGCTACATTATGGCAACATTCTGGCATAATCTATCAGTCATGATCTTGTGCTTCTGGGAATCAGTAGAAAATATGTTACCATTTTTTTCTCTTAAAGTAAAGCAAAATGTGGACAGCAGATTTCACAAATATTTTAATGGGTAGTTATTTGCTCTACAAAATGACTCAGAAATTCCTTTAAATAGCCAGTTCCTCTGGTGTGCTTAAAATATGGGTCAATTTATTTTTTTTAAAAAAAGCCTTTTCACGTGCAGCACATTTAGAAATGAGTCTGTTATATAAAGAAAGATACATATGCATGATGGTTTGGGGTTTGGTTTTGAATTGAACAGACTTCACTTGTCCAAATGAATTCACTTCTATCTTTGTCCAGGAAAGTCTTATTTTGACTTTGGGAGCTGAAGGTAATTGGATTAGGATTGTTTAGGAAAAAAAAAAAAAAGTCAACAGAGAAGTACCATTCATCCTGCCTCCTGTGGTGGTCTCAGACAACCAGATTCTTGTTACAGAGGAGTCATAATGGTCTCAATGGTCCTTTCTATGCACCTCTTCCCTGGGGGGTGTTAGTAGAAAGTGTGGTATTTTAACTTTTTAGCTGGAATATGTAAACTTTCAAAAGAAGTCAGAAAATTCTGGTAGTATGTGAATCTTATGGAAAAGATCTGTGATTCTTTAGACAAAAGCTGATCTTCTTGAGCATCCCAGAAAAATTTGTATATAGCCTTAGATTCTTTTTGGAGTCAATATTGAGACCTTTTGGAGTGTAAGTAGCTCTGAAAGTCAAGAGACCATCCTTACTTTACTGTCTTGTTCTGCCTTTCGAGTGAAACCTGTAAGTATTCAGCTGTGAGGCTTGCTGAGACTCAGCAGGAATGGGGAGAAGGCCAGCACTGAGCTGAAGCAGGGTAAAGGCTCTCATCCAAGGAGGGTAGCCAGCTATCCAAGTCCCAGCATCCGAGAAGAAGGGGACAGTTTCACCTTGAATTAGGTAGTTATTTATGTCCAGAGAGTCTCATCTGATGGTTTGCGCCTAGCAGCACAGGTAGAGCTAAGAGCTAGGCACGTGGTGATAGATAAGTGGGAAGGAGTGTCTGTCCAGCTTCAGGATGACTTCAGCTAGTAACTAGGGAGAGAGGGACGGGTCTAATACAAGAGGAAAAGGAGTGACTAGGACTGAGAGACCAAGCCAAGCTGGTCTGTGTTCCAGGTTGGATTCCAGGTCCAACAGAAGACATCATGTAAGATTCAGGAGCTACTGAAGAAGCACGGTCATGCAAGTAATACTTAGAGCTGCTTTTTATTAATCACTTACTGTATGTCACAGATTATTTAATCCTCACCACAATTCTATGTGGTTTTTTCCTTTGACATCAAATATGTGGTATCTTTTCCAACACCAACCATTCCTCTAATCCTTTAACAGCAACTGAGTGTCCCACAGTTGGATTCAGTTCTGACACTCACTACCCAGTGTCAGCCCGGATTTTCCTGGTTACCGGCTCAGTCCCACAAGATTGTCCTCACTTCAGAAGCCAGTCGCAAATGGAGCCCATAGGTGACTGGCACTTCTGCCCGGCTGACTATCCAATTCAGGTGTTCCCACAACTTCCCCCTTCAGGTTTGATAGTTCACTACTTCAGGTTTTGATAGCTCATAGAAGAATTGATGCTTTTGAACTGTGGTGTTGGAGAAGACTCTTGAGAGTCCCTTGGACTGCAAGGAGATCTAACCTGTCAATCCTAAAGGAAATCAGTCCTGAATATTCATTGGAAGGACTGATGCTGAAGCTGAAGCTCCAATACTTTGGCCACCTGATGCGAAGAACTGACTCATTGGAAAAGATTCTGATACTGGGAAAGATTGAAGGCAGGAGGAGAAGGGGACGACAGAGAATGAGATGGTTGGATGGCATCACTGACTCGACGGACATGAGTTTGAGCAAGCTCCGGGAGTTGGTGATGGGCAGGGAGGCCTGGCGCGCTGCCGTCCATGGGGTCGTAAAGAGTCGGATGTGACTAAGCGACTGAACTGAACTGAACAATGACTCACAGAACTCACCTTACCTTAAGCGCTTTACTTTACATAAGCACTTTACTTATGATTACTAGTTTATTCTAAGGGATAGAACTCGGGAACAGCCAAATGGAAGAGATGCATAGGACAAGGGCCTGAGCTGAGGAGCACAGAGCATCTGTGTCCTCTCTGGGTGTGCCATTTCCAAGCCCATCAATGTGTTCACCAGTGTGGATGCTCTCAGTTTCCTTTTCCAACAGGTGTTTTTTTATGGGAAAAAAACCAACACTTTTTAAAAAAATTATTGAAATATACTTGATTTACAGGGTTATTTTCAGATGTACAGCAGTCATTCAGTTTTTTATATATATACATACATATATATATATATATATATATATATATATTTACCTTCTCTTTCATTATAGGTTATTGCAAGATAATGAATATAGTTCCCTGTGCTATACAGCAGGTCCTTGTTGGTTATTCCAAGAGTTTTTTTTACAGAACTGGACCTTCAATCCCTCCTTCCTTCCCCAGAATCCAGGCAGTAGGACTGGAAGTAACAACCCTCTAATCACTTTGGCTTTTCTGGTGACCAGTCTCCATCCTGCAACTATTCAGGGGGTCAGTCATTCGCATAAACTCTGGTATTGAAAAGAGCTCATTAGGAATAAAAAAGTCACTCCTGTTCCTCACAAAATTCCTAGGGTTTTAGGAGCTTTACAACAAGAATCAGGGACAAAATCCAATTTTTTTTTTTATTATACTACTGGTAGGTATTTTTATTCTTACCTTCAGTTTAGTTCAGTTCAGTCGCTCAGTCACATCTGACTTTTTGCACCTTCATGGACTGCAGCACGCCAGGCCTCCCTGTCCATCACCAACTCCGGGAGCTTACTCAAACTCATGTCCATCGAGTCAGTGATGCCATCCAACCATCTCATCCTCTGTTGTCCCCTTCTCCTCCTGCCTTCAATCTTTCCCAGCATCAGGGTCTTTTCAAATGAGTCAGTTCTTCACATCAGGTGGCCAAAGTATTGGAGCTTCAGCTTCAGCATCAGTCCTTCCAATGAATATTCAGGACTGATTTCCTTTAGGATTGACAGATTGGATCTCCTTTCAGTCCAAGGGACTCTCAAGAGTCTTCTCCAACACCACAGTTCAAAAGCATCAATTCTTTGGTGCTTATCTTTCTTTATAGTCCAACTCTCACATCCATACATGACTACTGGAAAAACCGTAGCCTTGACTATACGGACCATTGTTGGCAAAGTAACGTCTGTGCTTTTTAATATGCTGTCTAGGTTGATCATAACTTTTCTCCCAAGGAGTAAGCATCTTTTAATTTCACAGTTGCAGTCACCATCTGCAGTGATTTGGGATCCCCAAAAAGTAAAGTCTGCCACAGTTTCCACTGTTTCCCCATCTATCTGCCATAGAGTGATGGGACCGGATGCCATGATCTTTGTTTTCTGAATGTTGAGCTTTAAGCCAACTTTTTCACTCTCCTCTTTCACTTTCATCAAAAGGCTCTTTAGTTCTTCTTCACTTTCTGCCAAAAGGGTGGTGTCATCTGCATATCTGAAGTTATTGATATTTCTCCTGGCAATCTTGATTCCAGCTTGTGCTTCTTCCAGCCCAGCGTTTCTCATGATGTACTCTGCATATAAGTTACATATCTTACAGATAAGGAATCTTAGGTGCAAAGAGGTGAAGTAACTTGCTTAAAGTCACAGAGCTGGGAATTAAGGGGAGACCTAGGAATTGAACCATGTCTTAGCTGCTGTTGAAATCATGTACTTAACTAGCATCCTGCTTATAAACCACATAGTGGAAGTCAGGGCAGAAGCTAGAGACAAGGATTGCTGAAACTCAGATGGCTCCCTGCATGTACACTGCTGAGGACAGACAATAGAATAAATAAAATTCCCAAGCAAACAAAACAAAAATTAAAGCTCAGCTTTGCAAAAAAAAAAAAAACAAAAAAAAAACCAAAACACTGACATAACAGAAAAGGTAGTAATGCTGAGGAACATTTTTACTATTATTTTTTGAAATTTAGGGATAACTCTAATCCATATGACCCCAGTCACATGTTGGCAGGGAACTGGGTTTGGGGGAGGAGTTTCAAGAAGCAAGGGGAAGCTGCGTTCATCACACCTTTCTGAAGTGCATGTCTGCTATTTGCCAGACACTCTGTTAACAATCACCTTCCGCCTCTAGTAGCTCAGTCGGTAAAAGAATCTTTCTGCAATGCAGGAGACCCAGGTTTGATCCCTGGGTCAGGAAGATCCCCTCGAGAAGAAAATGACAAACCATTCCAGTATACTTGCCTGGAAAATCCCATGGACAGAGGAGCTAGGCTACTGTCCATAGGGTGGCAAAGAGTCAGGCACGACTGAGTGACTAACACTGCTAACATGTCCACGGGGGGAGGGGGGCGGGGGAAAGGTAGAATGTAAAAAGACATTAGTCCGGAGTTCATCAAGTCAAAATGTGTCAACTCCTTAAGAGCAAAACAAGTCTCTTGGGAGCTCTATCACCAGCCACCAGTCTTCAGCTTGTGGAATCAGCCTTGCCTGGTCTAATCTTATCTCCCCAGCCCCCACAGTTGTGTAAGTGGTAGCAAGGTCCTGAGAATTGAGTCAGTCTAGATTGGTTGGGACTCCCTGGTGGCTCAGACAGTAAAGAATCTGCCTGCAATGCAGGAAGACAGGATTTGATCCCTGGGTCAGGAAGATCCCCTGGAGAAGGGAATGGCAACCCACTCCAGTATTCTTGCCTGGAGAATTCCGTGGATAGAGGAGCCTGGAGGGCACTAGTCCATGGGGTCGCAAAGAGTCAGACACAACTGAGTGACTAACACATACCGATTGGTTGTTATCCAGGGAGGCATGAGGCTCCATTTCCACTGTAGAGAGACAAACTTACAGCTCTTCATTTGGTACTTTGTTGTTGTGGTTCTTTAGTCACTAAGTTGTGTCCAACTCTTTGAGACCCCATGGACTGTAGCCCGCCAGGCTCCTCTGACAATGGAATTCTCCAGGCAAGAATACTGGAGTGTGTTCCCATTCCCTCCTCCAGGGGATCTTCCCGAACCAGGGATCGAACCCACACTTCTTACATCTTCTGTTTTGACAAGAAGGGTCTTTACATCTAGCACCACCTGGGAAGCCCATTTGGTCCCTTCAGTTCAGTTCAGTCACTCACGATTCTTTGCGACCCCATGAATCGCAGCGTGCCAGGCCTCCCTGTCCATCACCAACTCCCGGAGTTTACTCAAACTTATGTCCATCGAGTCGGTGATGCCATCCAGCCATCTCATCCTCTCTCGTCCCCTTCTCCTCCTGCCCTTAGTCTGCAGTAATTCACTGAATACTTAATGAGGGCCAGATACTGTGCTTGGTACATTCAGAGAGAAAATATAGGTTATTATCAAGAAGAAAATAATATTGTGTAGACATAAAGGAGTTGGAGGGTATAGAATGGGAGAAAGAAGCCAATATAGTTCAGAGTTGAATAGGGTATGGTCCTGGTATAAATGAGTCAAGCAGTTAAAAATTTATCCTTTTAAGGAGGGCATGGCTGCTTAAAAGAGCCAACTCAAATTGTCAGACTAGCCATAGTAAGCTTTTTTAACACTCTTGAGCTCAATAGAGTCTCTTCAAGTGTAACGATTGTACCCCCAAGGTGTGTGGGGAAGAGCACTGGAGCACAGGAGCCGGAAGATTGGGATGCTAATTCAAGCTCTACCACTAACTTTTTGTATGAGTTGGAGCAAATCACATAACCTCTCTGTCTTAGAGTCCTCTGTAACTGAAAAAAAAAAAACAACAAACAGGCTTGATTTTTCTTTTCAAACATCCAATCCAAACATGCAAGTAAAGCAGGACTTTAAACTGAATGCTGACTTCTGCTTTGCCCTTCCCCCACATGCTCTCTGGACAAGAATTTCAACACTCTTCTGGCCCACAGGACAATCTTAAGTTGGAAAACCCTAAGGTCCCTTCCAGCTCTAAAATTCTGTGATTTTTTTGTGGCAGTGTAAATGTGGGCTTTGGATACGTTAATTTGATCCTGTAAAGATTGATTGGTAGTCAGCCAGAAGATATGTTCTGGCCAGATATGGGGGTTAGTGCTGGCCAAGTAAAAGACTCTGCAGAGAAAACTGGAATGAGAGAGAAGGTTGATTGTATCCAAGTTGATGGAAACACAGCAAGTGTGAGGATCTCATTTGCCCCATAGGAGAAAGATAAAGGGAGAAAACTCATCATGATTATTACTATTGTTAAGTTTAAAATTTTGTTTTATTTTTAAACTTTATTTTTTATTTTTGACTAAGCTGGGTCTTCATTGCTGTGCAGACTTTCTCTAGTTGCGGTGAGCAGGGCTACTCTCTAGTTGCTGTGCATGTGCTTCTCAATACAGTGGCTTCTGTTGTTGCAGAGCATGGGCTCTAGGGTGCGAGGGTTCAGTTTTCCCGTGGCATGTGGGATCCTCCTGCACCAGGGATCGAACCTGTGTTCCTGCATTGCAAGGTGGATTCTTAACCACTGGGCCACCAGGGAAGTTCTAAAATTTTTTTTTATTGAAGTATATTTGATTTAAAATGTTGTGTTAGTCTGATGTGTATAACAAAGTGATTGTTATATGTATATATATATATATATGTATGTATATATATATATGGATTCTTTTTCAGATTCTTTTCTATTATAGGTTATTACAAGATATTGAATATAGTTCCCTGTGCTATACAGTAAGTCCTTGTTGTTTATCTATTTTTCACTATTTTATAATCACCCACTGTGTGGCAGGCACTGAACCAAATTCTCTGTGTAAGTTCCATCTTTCACTCTCACAATAAACCAATGAGAAATTATTGTTTTCTGATCTCTTTTTTTTCAGAGTAGGAAACTGAAGCTTAGAGAGAATGTAGACTTTTCCCACACAGCAGGGGAAAGGAGGCTTCTTAAGTTGCTGGCAGCTCCCAGAGCCATGATAGATAGGGTTTGAGTATTCAAGAGAGTATATCTTGGGTTTGAAAAAAAGGATAGAATCTGGAACCCTCAAAGGAGGGACTGAGTGTCTCCAATGACTGGGTTAAGTGGTAGCTAGTTAAGTTGGAGGAGAAACAATAAGAATTTGATGTTGTTGAATCAGATATGTGAACAAAGGTATCACATTTGTTTGGTTTGGTTTTGTTTGGAGGCCCTGTCATTTTCTTCAAAGATTATTTTTTGTTTTCATTGTGAATTCTTTGTTAGTAATAGAATACATAAACTGGATGTCTAGGGCTTGCCTGTAGAGAGGAATGCTCTGTTTCTGTACAGACACGTCTGCCCACAGAGATAAAGTGTCGCGTCTGATGATAAGTGCCTTTAGGGAGGCACTGTACTAAATTTATGGGCTGATTTCATGTTCACTTCGGTTGGCACCATTTAAATTCATTGATCTCTAGAGCTTTGTAGCCTATATGAGGGCAGCAATCAATAATTTTGTACTTGGTAAGAATTTAACTGTAACCAAAAGATGGAGTGCTTTTTTGTCATGGCTCTTTATTGTAAACATAATTTATGCTTTTTGGGTGGTAATCAGAATAAATGAAAAATGAGAGTTTTCTGTATTCCTACTATGCTCTCAAACAAGTCACAGTCACACTCATTCACAGTCAGGTTAGGAGGCATAGAATTCAAATTGTCATAAATATGAGATTCATGGTTTCTACTTAAGTATGATGGAAATGATTTATGAATATAGTACTCACCATGCTATTGTGTTTCAAAAGATATTTTTAAAATCTTTTATTAAATATCAGTAAGAGAAAATTATATCTGTCTTGATAAGAATTTAATTCAAATCACTGTCCATGATTATAAGTTAATACTGCTGTGTGTTTTATTTTGCATACATTTCCTACAGGAACACATCTATTTTCTTAGATCTGTAATGGTTGCTAATTGGATGCTAACTATTAGTTTGATCACGTATTGATTGTAATGCAGCCTATATCTTACTTGTATAAAGCAATCTTCAGAATTTTCAACAAGATTATACAATCCTGTTGATCAACTCAGCCTTGGTTACTATGGAGTATCTTAAGAACTCCATTTGGGCCCACCTCTTCTTTTGGTTGCTCCTATTGACCCTCTCTTCTTGATCTGTTCTTAAGTTTCCACCCTTAAAGTAACTCTGAAAGGCCATGCCAAAATATTCAGACTTGATCACCATGCTCTGTTTCAAGATGGTTTATCAGATTAGTTCATTGTTATCTTGAAAGACACAAATCTTAACCCTGAAAAGATTGTTTGTGTAGTGAATAGTGGTTGGGAAGTCAAGAGATATAGGGGCTTAGGCTCTGCCCTGTGCTAAAATGGTCAGTGACCTGGAATAGGTCACTACCCCTTTCTGGGCCCCAAACTCCTCATTTGTTGCATTAGGCTGAATAATGCTACCCTCCCCAATATGTCCATGCTGCAAGCTGGGAATGTTACCTTATATGGCAAAGGGGACTTTGCAGATGTGACTAGGTTAAGAATCTTTTTTAAAATTTTGTGCGTGTGTGTGTGTGATCTTAGTTCCCCAACCAGGGACTAATAAGCAGCTCTAGTAGTTTTATGGTGGTGAATGAATAAGGAAGATGTTACATATATATCTACACACATACATATGTATACACACACACACAATGAAATACTACTCAGCTATAAAAAAGAATGAAAATTAGTCATTTGAAGTAACATGGAAGGACTTGAAGGGTATTATGCTTAGTGAAATAAGTCAGAGAAAGACAAATATTGTATGATATCACTTATATGTGGAATATAAAAAATAAAACAAGCTAGTGAATATAGCAAAAAAAAAAAAAAACCCACACTCACAGATATAGAAAACAAACTAGTGGTTATCAGTGGGGAGAGAGAAGGGGTGAGGGGCAAAATAGGGGTTGGGGATTAAGAGGTACAAACTGCTATGTATAAAATAGATAGCTTACAAGGATATATTGTGCAGCACAGGGAATATAGCCAACATTTTATAATATATAGTATATATATTTATAATATATGTATTATATCTTCTTTATCCATTCATCTGTTGTTGGACATTTAGGTTGCCTCTATATCTTGCTATGGACATTACGGTATGTGTTGTTGTTGTTTAGTTGCTCCAACTCTGCGACCCATGGACTTTAACTCTCCAGGCTCCTCTGTTCATGGGATTTCCCAGGCAAGAATACTGGAATGGGTTGGCATTTCCTTCTCCAGGCGATCTGTCTTTTCAAATTAGTGTTTTTATTTTGGGGAGATTTATACCCAGGGGTGGAACTGCTGGGCCATATGGTAGTTCTATTTTCAGTTTTTGGAGAAACCTCCATACTGTTTTCCACAGTGTTTGCTCCAATTTGCATTCCTACCAACAGTGTATAAGGGTTTCCTTTTCTTCATATTCTCACCAGCATTAGTTACTTATGTTCTTTTTGATGATGGTCATTCTGACAAGTGTGAAGTACTATCTCATTGTAGTTTTAATTTGCATTTCTCAAGTAACTAGTGATGCTGAGCATCTTTTCTGTGCCTGTTAGCCATCTCTGGAAAAAGTCTATTCAGGTCTTATGCCCATTTTTTAATCAAGTTTTTTTTTTGATGTTGAGTTGTATGAGCTGTTTATCTATTTTGGATATTAATTCCTTAATGGTCATATTATTTGCAACTATTTTCATTGAATAGATTGCCTTATCATTTTTGTCAATGGTTTTCTTTGTTGTGCAAAAACTTTTAAGTTTAATTAGGTTCCATTTATTTATTTTTGCTTTTATTTCCTTTGTTTTAAGCGACAGATCTAAAAAATAATGATTTATGTCAAATATTTTTTTAAATTACTGATTCAATTTCATTACTGGTAGTTGGTCTATTCACTTATTGTTGTTGCTGAGTCGCTAACTCATGTCCAACTCTTTGTGACCCCATGGACTGTAGCTTGCCAGGCTCCCCTGTTGTTCACTATCTCCCGGAGTTTGCTCAACTTCATGTCCATTGAGTTGGTGATGTTATCTAACCATCTTATCCTCTGTTGCCCTCTTCTCCTTTTGCCTTCAATCTTTTCCAGCATCAGGGTCTTTTCATATTTTTTTCTTCCTGGTTCAATCTTGGGAGATGGTACATTTCTGGGAATTTGTCCATTTCCTCTAGGTTGCACATCTTATTGGCACATAGTTGTTTGTAGTAGTCTCTTATGATCTTTTGTATTTCTGTGGTGTAGGTTGTAACTTACCCTTTTTCATTTATGATTTTTTGATTTGGGCCCTCTCTTTTTTTATAGTCTAGCTAAAGGTTTATCCATTTCTGTTTATCTTTTCAAATCATCAGCTCTTAGTTTCATTGATCATTTCTACAATAGGAAAAATAGAAATATGGATTTTTAAATTTTTTATTTATTTTTAATTGAAGGAACCGATATTGTAAAGAACTATGAATTTTTAGGTAAAATCTCCCACATTTCAGTTGTGTCTGACTCTTTGTAACTCTATGGACTAGTAGCCTACCAGGCTCCTCTGTCCATGGGATTTCTCAGGCAGGAATACTGTAGTGGGTAGCCAATACCTTCACCAGGGGATCTTCCCGACCCAGGGATCAAACCTGGGTCTACTACACTGCAGGCAGATTCTTTACCATCTAAGCCACTAGAGGGTTGGCCCTAAAAATCTCCCACATTTCAAATGTTAACTTTTTAAAAGTGATGCAAGTCACTGTGTGGGCCACACAGAACATAGCTGAAGGCCTCCAGTTTTCATCTTTTGATTTACATAATGTTATCAACTTTATCTTCTCTACTCCAGCCTCCATCAATGCCAGGCATAGTTGCCAATGTCTTAGTTTGAAATGAGGGTGAGAACATAAGCCAGCCCCTTGTTAGAGATAAAGAATGAATTTGAAGAAAAGGAAATTAGAGAGGAAAAGAGAAAAAAAGATACTATTGTCTGTCTCCTTGCCAACTCAATATTGCCTGGGCTGTCTCTTTCTCATGTATAGATATATGTCTAAGGAGAGTAATTGCATTTTATGAACAACAAATTAGTACAGATGATCTGACAGTGGAACATAATGTTTGAATGTGGGCATTTCCAGGACAATTAGGGAAACATGACAAGAGTCCTGAAAAAATGCAAATAAAAGTGCCTCTTAGGGATTCACTATCTGGCCTTCTTTCCGGGTGTAGCCTCCTGCCCCAGGGTCTTCTGTGTTTTTTCGGTTTTTGTTTTTAATATTTATTTATTTAGCTGCTCTGGGTCTTAGTTGCAGCATGTGGAATCTAATTCCCTGACTCGGGTTCAAACCCAGACCCCCTGCATTGAGAACGTGGAGTCTTAGCCATTGAACCACCAGGGAAATCCCCTGTGGTTTCGTTTTCCTAACACCTCAGTAAGTAAAACCCCTTGTATGGACCCACCTTCTAGTAAATTGCAGATGCACAGAGGCTCTGGTGCTCTGGCTCTTGTTCAGAGCACTGAAGAACCTAGCTGACCCCACCCCGGCCTGCAGTAGTCCCCTGTTGCCTGTGCTTAGGGTGCAGGCTCACTTCAAACTGCTTCCAGTATTGGCTGGAGTGGAAGCGCAGAGGGAGCGCTGTCAGGTCCAAGTCAAGTGCCTTCTCATTAAGTCCCTTCTCAGCAAAAGTTAGGACTGATTTGACGTTGGGGTGGTTTAGTTTTGGAAAGCTGCTAGAACCAAGCCAAGGCTGAGACTTGAGAGAGTGGCTATAAAGGGAGGGAGACTGAAAGGCCACCTTGGTGTCATGGAACACTCTGGTCTCTGAGTCAACAAGACGTGTACTGAATTAAGTCCACCTGCTACCTGTTGGAGCCTGGGCCTAGATCCTCTCTAGGAGCCCTCCAGCTCTGGCCCTGTATCATTTGCTAGTACCGTCCTTAAAAAAAAGGCCAAACTGAAAGGAGGTCAAGTGGATGTGTGGCCAGACCACATCTAAAAATGCTGTTGTTCTCAGAGAAGATGGAATTGGAACCAAAGACTGGGCAGCCATTCACATCTTTTGCCATGCATGTTTTCTTGCCCTCCTGCCTAGACCCCATGGTCTTCTTGACTTTTTGTTTAGATCCATATTAGCCACAGTAGCCTTAAATCCAAACATATCTAAATCAGTAAGTGTAACTGTTCATGTTCTGTTCAGTGCTTTCCCCTCCTCTGCCTGCCAGTGTTGGGCTCATGGGTTTAGATTTGGATTTGTTGACAGTCCCTTATTTGACTTCTGAAGTGCTGAAGAGTAATCTTACCTCTGAATGGGGTGTGAGAAGGGGCGAGGCAGAGCTCTTTCTTGGACTTTGAGTTCTGGCTCCTGTCTGTTGAAAGTAAGACCGACGAGCAAGGTCCGTTTGTTTAATGGGTTTCTCCCTGACTACTCATTCACTCAGTTCTAGTCCTTACATGTTGCTGGTGTTTGTTGACTATTGTAGAATATGTACATGCACTGAGTGGTTTGGCTGTGAATGTGGGTTTTATAGACTCAGGAAATGTCAGAGAGAAAGGAGCATTGGAGGGAATCTCATCCACCAAAGCCCTCATTTATAGGTGAGGAAACTGAGGCCCAGAGATGTGAAGTGACACAGTGATTTCATAGCAGAGCTAGTAGAAGAGCTCAGAGCTCCTGTTATATATTTTTTCAATCTAAAGCTCTCCATCTTTATTATTTCCTAATATGTGCTAGCCACCTAGATCAATTGTGAAGATCAACCATCTCCTCATTCATGACTCTGGTACTTTCCTTTCTAAGACTCTGATAAATATTATAAATTCAGCATGGGGACTTCCCTGGTTGTCCAGTGGTTAAGAATCAGCCTTCCAATATAGGGGACACAGGTTCTATCCCTGGTTGAGGAACGAAGATTCCACATGCCGCGGAGCAACTAAGCCTGCAAGCCCCAGCTACTGAGCCCATGCTGTAGCACCTGTGCTGTGCAACGAGAGAAGCCAGTGCACTGCAAGGAGAAGCCCTTGTGCTGCAACTGGAAAAGCTCCCGAGCACCACAACTAGAGGAAAAAGCTTGTGCACTGCAATGATTGGGCTTCCCTGGTGGCTCAGCTCATAAAGAATCTGCCTGCAATGCGGGAAACCTGGGTTCGATCCCTGGGTTGGGAAGATCCCCTGGAGAAGGGAGAGGCTACCCACTCCACTATTCTAGCCTGGAGAATTCCATGGACTGTATAGTCCATGGGGTCACAAAGAGTTGGACACAACGAAGCAACTTTCACTCACTCACTCACTGCAATGATGACCCAGTGCAACCAAAATCAATCAATCAATCTAGCATGAATGATAGCTACTGTGGAAAATGTTGCTAGTGAAAACGATGCTCCTAGCTACAGGATTATCGTCATATCCAGTGGAGGCTCAGACTTACTAATAAGAGGAAACACTTAAGATGTACATATATTTTGCAACTATCAGCATCCCTAATTACTATTAGTACAGTTTTAGTTGCTTAGATAGCTATACTCATGGTAACTGTTAAAAAAAACTCATGTTTAAAAACCTATGTTGTACTTTTTTCTTTTTAATTTCAGTATTGTGTATGGAGTAGATGCTTAATATATATGTATAGAATGAAATAAATGCTTCACCACAATTCTAGGTTTTGCTGTTCTATCCATTGGCCCAGGCCTCCCAGGAGAAGCTATTCTATCCATATGCTCTGAGCTGCAGGAAATCTGATGATGTTTCCTAGTGCTGCAAGAAAAATAAAGGCTCTATGATGTATTTTCTAATGGTATCTGTATAGCATATAGAGAGGGCTTTGAATGTTCTTCCTGATCAGCACAAAGTTCCAGGCCAATGTTAAATTAAAGCATTACTGTAAAGAGCCTACCTAGGTAAGTTTGTGTTGTACTTTTTGGCCATCTTGATATACCCTTTATTTCTCAGCTACTTCTTCCTCCCACCCACATCCCTAGATATAGTGCTTCTCAAACAAAGTAAAAGTAAAATGTGGATCCTCTAGCAAGTCAATGAGTAAAGTGGCTTCATGCAGATACCCAATTTCTGTTTAAGTTTGTGCTCAATTTTTTAAATTCATGAAAAGTTTTTATTCTGCTCCATCCATTGTTTCAATAGAATATCAGTATTTGCTCCAAAATTTGGGGGTAAAGTTGCTTCTCAGGAAAATGTGCCATGTTTAGCTCATGTGGCATTCTTTGGGGACACTTGGGCCACATTGTCAGGGCCCAGATAGAAGATGATGGAACGATGTATCCATCCCCTGAAGCACCTCATCATTCTTAGCCTGAAGAGGTTATCTGCTTTCTTTAGATTTAGGGCAGTCATTTTCAGATAACTCTTAAAAACCCATTCAAGTAATGGTTTCTTCAAAAATAAGGCTGCTGAATAACAAATATTGTTAATAATGCATATATGTGGAATCTAGAAAAATGGCACAGATGAACCTACTTACAAAGCAGAAATAGACACACCGACATAGAGAACAAATTTATGGGCATTAAGAGGGGAAAGGAGAGGTGGGATGAATTGGGAGATTTGGATTGACATACATACCCTACTATGTATAGAATAGGTAACTAACAAGAACCGACTGTATAGCTTAGGGAACTCTACTGAATGTTCTGTGGTGACCTAAATAGGAAATACAGAAAGAGGGGACATATGGATACACTGAATATGTATAGCTGATTCCCTTTGCTGTACAGCGGGAACTAACACAACATTGTTGAGCAGTTATACTCCAATTTTTAAAAAAACAAAACAAAAACAAGGCTGTCACAAAAGCTAATATGTAAGATTTGGGTTTGCTCTGGTTAAAGCATGGGACTGAGGGTCCAGAGTTTTACTCCCTTGGGTCCCTTCCCTTCTCCTTGTAATGGGTCACTGGGGGCTCTGTACGTGGTTTGAAAATCATTAAACTAGGGTGAATCCATTCTTCATCCAGATCAGCTATCGTTCATTCATTAAACATCCATTCACTCAACAAGCATTTGTTGAATGACTACTAGGTGCAGGCAGTGTTCTGATGCTACTGATACAGCGCTGAATAAAACAGATCAAATTTCCTGCCCGCATGGAGCTAACATTCTAGTGCTCAAGCAACTAGCATGATAAATGATGTAAAATGCATGATTTCCTAGCTAATGACAATCCTAAGAAGAGCGTAAAACAGGGAAGGGAGATTGGAGATGTCAGGATATTTGTCTTGCACTTTTATAAAGTGTGGCCGGGGAAGGTATTGAGAAAGAGATGAGAAAATGAATTTTGAGTAAAGACTTAAAGGAGATGGAGAAGGTAGTCCTGCAGAGATTTGGTGAAAAAGCCTTCCAGGTGGAGGAAAGAGCAAGTGCGGAGCCCTGAGGTGAGAGTGTGCTTGGCAGCTTCAAGGAAGAGTGAGGCTTTCACTGTGAGTGAAATAAGAAGTCCCTGGAGGGTTTTGAGTTGATTCTAAGTTTCAACGATGTCACCCTGGCTGCTGTTTGGAGACTAGACTGAACGTGGGGGAGGAGACAGTGGAGAAACCTACTAGCAGGCCCTGTGATAATCCAGAAGAGAAAAGGGGGTGACCTGGGACAGAATGGTGGCAATGGGATGGTGAACCTCTGCCCATGGGGCCAACAGGATTTACTCTGGGCCAGAGGCGGAATGTGAGAAAAAACAAAAGAGCTAAGAATGATCTGAGCAACTGGAAGATTAGGGTTCTGCAGGTTAGAGGGACTATTAGGAGCTCATTTTGACTTGTGGAATTGAATACTTTTGTCATACACCTAGGTAAGGATGTCTGGTAGGCAGTTGGACGTGTGAATCTTGAATTTAGGACACAGTTCAGGCTGGATAGTTCACATTTTCCCACACCCCTGTAGTAAGGATGTGGTGTATCAGAAATACATTGGCAAATCATCTTTCTACAAATGGCACGCATCCAGAGAGTTCATGGTTTCCAGTCCCGGTCACTTGAGGCAACATTCCATTTGGCGTGTTTACAGACAATCTTTTGCTCTCACCCTTAACCAAGTGGGTTAGATAAACACGTCCACACTTTCTCTCAAGGACCCCAAGGGATAACTTGTGAAGCTCGGAACCACAGTTCCATGGAACTAGGTCTCATAATCTCCGATCCAGAGAGTTGCTTTTCAATGCCAATGGCCTCCTTAGGGGGCCACAAAAAAACTTTGGAATAAAGCAAAGAAAACTTGTTTAGCTACCCAGGCTGCCTTCGAAGAACCTGGGGCAGATCACAAAGCTGGCTTTATCTCACATCATGAATGACTTTTTCAAGAGGAAATCCCCTTCAAAGTAACGTCTAGGGCAACCTTGAGAGGAAAAGAAATAAAAAATGCAACAGGTAGCCCTGAGAGGAGGGGCAGCAGATGGTTCTGCCTAGATCACAGAAGAAATGATTTTTGTGACTCGTGTGCACAGGAGCTTGCACTCTGCTTAGTGACAGAGGGCCAGGCTTCCAGCCCAGTGTGGCTACATCCTGGAGGAACTGCTCAGTCCTGGGTCCAAGGCATGGGAACTGGAATAGGGCCATTGGTCACTCAGTACTGACAGAGGAAAGTCCTGCTGCCTGTGTTAGTGTGGAAGGCAGGGGAAGGCAAGGAGGTTGAGATGGGAGGAAAAGTAGATGGGGTACAGGAAAAAGTATCAGGAGTTCTAGGAAGTGAGCTGAGGGTGGATTCAGGAAGCTTTGAGGAGTAGTTGGCATTTGAATGGTCAGCAGGATTTGGCTAAGCGGAAAGGGAAAAGGAACGATCTTAGCAAAGGAAATAGCACACACCAAGGAAAATGTCTTCAAGGAACAGTAAGTAACTGTGGGCAGAGGGACTTCCCCGGTGGTCCAGTGGTTAGCTCCCAATGCAGTTTCGATCCCTGGTCAGGGAACTAGATCCCGCATGCTGCAACTAAGACCCAGTACAGCTAAATAAATAAACAAAGTGGGTAGAACTAGAGTGAGAGAAAGAGGCCATGGGAAGAGAAGTGATGCTATTGTGGTTTAGTCTGGAGTCAGGGAGAGAGTGAATTAAGAGTTAGCCTTGCACTTTACTGTGTGACCTATTTGATCCTCTGTTTCCTGCGTGTTCAATGTAATGAATAACATTAATTGCCTAAGAGGGTGTTTGCAAGTATTAAATGAGATCATCTATTTAAGTGCTTGGCACAGGCCTGTATAACTATCCATCTTACTATGAAAGGTAAAAGAGCAAAGGAAATTATAATAAAACATTTGTAGTAGTCAGCCTTGGATGGAGGAATGTGGGGTGATTTTTCTCCATTTCGTTCTTTCTGTATTTAGTGTGTTTTCTTCTACATGTATTCTAATACTAGTAATCTGGTGTACAGAACATAACAAGTTTTCATTCTTTTTAAGACTGTGTAAAAGGCAGTAGAGACCAAGTTCAGAAGAATAGATTGAAGCTAGATCACCAAGCACCTTTTTTATGGCAAGAGTTTCAACTTGTCTCATGAACTCAAAGATTCTATACACACGTTTTAAGAGTTCCATAGATATTTGATTTAATTTTCTACATTAAAAATATTTGTTGAAATATATAATTGAAACTATATACATGTTTAAACATATAATACACAAATATTAATATATCAGAAGCATTAAAATTACTTATATGTTACCACTTATTTTGGTGCAGACTTTAGAGGAAAGCTACTTTTACATTCTTGTGCAAATAAGATCTGTTAGAAGATGAACTATTAAAGCTGTTAGCATTTGCCTCTACTTGACTGTGTATGGCTTCCCTGGTGATTCAGATGGTAAAGAATCCACCTGCAATGCAGGAGACCCAGGTTCGATCCCTGGGTCGGGAAGATCCCCTGAAGAAGGGAATGGCTACTCACTCCAGTATTCTTTCCAGGTTTTGTTACTGGTAAAGAATTCTCCTGCCAATGCAGGAGACTCAGGAGACCCAGGTTTGATCCCTGGGTCAGGAAGATCCCCTGGAGTAGGAAATGGCAACCCACTCCAGTATTCCTGCCTAGAAAATACCATGGACAGAGGAGCCTGGTGGGCTACAGTCCTTAGGGTTGCAAAGAGTCAGATACAACTGAAGTGACTTAGCATGCATGCATGCATGACTGTGTATAAATTGTCTCAATACAGTAAAACCAAAATAAAAAATAAATAAAATAAGTGCAATGTTAGTATAAGAATGTAGTTCCCTTACCCTTGATTTCAGACTTTTGTGTTTATCCAAAGAGCCTCATTTTTCCTCATTGGTTGATTTTGTGATACATAAATGCAATGATTTTTAACTTGGAAAATAAATTCATATTAATAAAATATCCTTTTTATTTGTTTTATGCATTGAGATCTGTGTCAGATTTTTGTCTATGAAAGCATTCATCTGACTTGGAAAATTGTAAAGGCTGGTTCTTTGAGAAAGATGCAGTCATTGCTGCCTCCGAGCCCTGGTTCACCAGACCAGGAAACCATGCTGCAGTCTTGGCTTTTAAAGACTCCCCTGAAACCAAAA
Organism: Cervus elaphus; assembly: GCF_910594005.1. Classification (NCBI taxonomy): domain Eukaryota; kingdom Metazoa; phylum Chordata; class Mammalia; order Artiodactyla; family Cervidae; genus Cervus; species Cervus elaphus. The sequence continues at coordinate 41,148,503 of NC_057848.1, read as the reverse complement.
GTAGCGACTCATCGAATTTGAATGATCTTAACCAGTCACAACACAAAATCTTTGTAGAAGCTGTATGCTGACTTGATCAGAGGCATGAAGAAAAAGAACCTCAAAGTAAAAGGACCAGGTGGGATGCCTACTGAGACTCTAAGAATAACTACAAGGAAAAGTCTTCGTGGTGAGAGGTTTTAAGACTTGGGATCAGTTTCAGATGAGGATCCACAAGTGACTTGTTGTCTTGCATAGCCATTCTGAGATTTTTAAGCTTCCATCAGTATTGGGCCAGGAGTCAAGGTTGAAGTCACCACTGCAGATACTTAAATCAACCTTTTAAATAAATCGATAATCAGTGTTTTTTTTTTTAAGTCTGAAAGCCAATAATCAATAGGAATAAGGGAGCCTCTGAAAGCTTTAGGGTAGAAGAGTATAAATCTTAAATCTTTGCAGTCTATCTGGCAGCTGTGTGAGTGATGGATTGAAAGGGAAAGGGTGCAGGCCAAAATCAGGGAGCCCAGTTAGAAGATCACTTCAGGGGGACTTTGCTGGTGGTCCAGTGGTTAGGAGTCTGCCTGCCAACGCAGGGGACATGGGTTCAATCTCTGGTTTGGGAAGATACCACATGCCTCGGAGCACCTAGGCCTGTCTGCCACAACTACTGAGTCTGTGTGCCCCAATTAAACATGGAAGCCCAAGCACTCTAGAGCCTGTGCTTTTCAACAAGAGAACCCGCCGCAGTGAGAAGCCTGTGCGCTGTAACTAGAGAGTAGCCCCTACTTGCAACAACTAGAGAAAGCATGTGCAGCAATGAAGATCAGCACAGCCTAAAATAAAATCAATCAATACAATTTTTTTAAAAAAAAAAGATCACTTCAGAAGTATAGCTGAGAGTGAATAGGGTCTAAACTAGGGGATAAGACAGTAGACATGGGGTGGAGAAGATGGATGGGAGAAACGCTGAATGTGGGATTCACTTGACAGGCTGATTAGGACTGAGAGAGGAGAGTCAAAGAGGAATGCTGAGGTTTCAAACAGAAGCTCCCAAGACAATGGCAGTCCTGTTTTCTAGATCTTAGACAAAGAGAGAGCGGCAGATTCGGGAGGTGATGAGTTCAGTTTGGGATACACTGATTTCAAGTGTTTGTGCGTAAAAAAAGCGGGAGAGATATCTAATCAACAGCTGGATTATATGGGTCTAGAGCTCAGGAGATTGTTCTGGGCTGGACATGGAGCTAGAGATTTGGGATGGATCCAGTGAGAATCCATGAAGCTCCAAAATTCCTACTGCAAACTGTAAATAGTAGTATAATTAGATTCTCTGCTCTCTGCTCAGTCGCTCAATTGTGTCTGATTCTGTGACTCCGTGGACTATAGCCCACCAGGTTTCTCTGTCCATGGAATTTTCCAGGCAATAATACTGGAGTGGGTTGCCATTTCCTTCTCCAGGGGATCTTTCCTACTCAGGGATTGAACCAGCATCTCTTATGTCTCCTGTATTGGCAGGCAGATTCTTTACTGCTAGAGTCACCTGGCTGCTGCCGCTGCTAAGTCGCTTCAGTTGTGTCCGACTCTGTGCGACCCCATAGACAGCAGCCCACCAGGCTCCCCCGTCCCTGGGATTCTCCAGGCAAGAACCCTGGAGTGGGTTGCCATTTCCTTTTCCAATGCAGGCAAGTGGAAAGTGAAAGTGAAGTCGCTTGTGTCCGACTCTTAGCGACCCCATGGACTGCAGCCCACCAGGCTCCTCCGTCCATGGGATTTTCTAGGCAAGAGTGCTGGAGTGGGTTGCCATTGCCTTCTCCGAGAGCCACCTGGGAAGCCCCATAATTAGATTATGTGTTACTATTTTGGTCAATACAAGTCAAAAGGCATAGGATACCAATTAAATTTTTTTTGTTTCATTTAAAATGAAACAGTTTCTTGCAGTCTGTGCCAAATAGTGACTTATTACTTGAAGTAGTGGTTTTCCAGCTTAAATTATAGAGTGATTATGGCAGAACCTAGGTAGACCTTGCAAGACCCATGTCAGAGCCTTGACCTTGGAGAGCTGGGAAGCCCTAAGAGGATCACAGCTGAAGATAATACAACTATATCCCAAATCTGCCACTGACTACAAGAGGCTTATGTTTCAGTAGTAGGAATATTTATCTAGTGCCAGAATGATGTGAATTACAAGCATCAGACAAAAATCCCAGTGCTGCTAAAGAAAACTAATTATTTTCTGAACAGAGTTATTACTGTGATATGCTTACAAGCAGCAATCTGATAAATAATGGAACTTTGGAACTCAAATGGCATGTTATTCCAGCTCTAGTTTCTAATTTAACAATTAGCCCAAAATTATACTTGGTAGCAGAGCTCAGTATTCAGGTTAGTCCACTGTGCTTCCCAAGATATTGTGTTTGATCTAATTCCATTCCTTTATTTTGTAACAAAATGGCAACCCACTCCAATATTCTTGCCTGAACAATTCCACGGACAGAGAAGCCTGGAGGGCTGCAGTCCATGGGGTCACCAAAGAGTCGGACACGATGAGTGAGCATCCACGCACACATGCACGGACAGTAGTCCTCTAATTCAGTGATCCAGATAGCCAGCACTAGGGGCAATTAACCTTATCTGTAAAAGGATGTATACATATCAAGCAGTGATATCTCTCCTGATGGGAGATGCAATCATTCTATAGCCTTTTACCTTTGTGGATCAGCTTCTTTATTATTTCTTCTTGTATGCATTTGTATATAGGACAGTTGGAGAGTGTAGATTATACAAGTGATAGCTAAATCTGCAAGGAAATTATCTCTGTTAAAATGTCAAAGTACTCAAAATTAAGGGGTCTATGATGGAACAGTGGTGGCCACATGAAATGTGTGGAAACTAAGCAGAGTAGCTCATCTCCCTCTTTTTTTCCCCTGACATTTACTCAACCCTATTTATAACATCCTAGAGATGGTACTTACCTCAGAGGGGTGAAGACAACTTAAGACAAACTTAAGTCAAGAGATGATCGATCTTTTTATTAAAGCAATGAGAATGCAATTTTGTCCAACTGAAAGAGATTGGCTTTTAATAAGAGTGGCACTAAGTTAGAAGCCATCAAATAATACACTTTCACAATTAAAGTATTTGGAAAGTTCACAGTTACTTTTTTAAATAGTGTGTCTCAATTTTTATCACAAGCCTCAACTGTGTAATACTGAGTCTTCGTAGTCCAGAAGAGGTTAAAGTAGCTTAAAACAGGTGCTAGATTATGTGATACTTAATATTTTTAAAAAAGTATGGGAAGTAATTAGCCTCCAACTAATAAAAATAAATGGAAAAAAAATAAAAATAATAAAAAATTAAAAAAATAAAAGATGGAGTATTACTAAAATAAAATAAAATAAAAAATAAAAAAGTATGGGAAAGGGACTTCCCTGGGAATCCAATGGTTAAGACTCTGCACTTCCAATGCAGGGTGGGTGCAGATTCGATTCTTGGTCTGGGAACCCAGATCCTACATGCTCGACCAAGAGAAAAGAAATACAGGAAAGTGTGAGAAAGAAAACAAAACTCATTCCCTATCCCAGCCCCTTTTGTGGTGCCTGTTTTTAATGAAATGCACATATAATTAGTTTAAAAAACATTAAACATTGAAGTTCACGAAGTAAAACTGTGGGACAGATTGATATCACTTGGCTTTTAGGAGTTCAAATGTCATCTCTCCCAGACAGATAAGAAGGGAGCAGAGTGGCTCAGTGCTCCGCAGGAGTTGCTTATCAGCAGGGTGACCTGGAGGGCCTGCCAGCTGGTAGGACACATTGTCATTGTTGAGGTCATCATGGTAGCAGAGCAGACTGGTTCTAGACCAGATCTCATCCTGCCTCTGTCCTCCCAGCTCACCTTTAAGTTAGTCAGTTGACATCTATTTATTAGGCTGAACTGAGCTAGGCATTCATAGAGAGGATAAGAGAAGCCAACAAAATAGGGCAGGTTCCATGGCTTAATGGAGATTAGAGACTACTGGGAATGATAAGCATTACATAATTCTGCCAAGAAACAGAGCTGTGGCATTGTGCACTTCTGTGGTTTCTGTTCTGAACATTCTCCTTTGTATGTAATTAAAATACCGAGAGATATATTTTGCCTACATAATGTCACATACAGGATATTCCTATGCACATAATACATTTATTCATATATATTGTTGTTTAGTTGCTAAGTCGTGTCTGACTCTTTGCGACCCTGTGGACTGTAGCCCGCCAGGCTCCTCTGTCCATGGGATTCCCCCGGCAAGAAAGAATACTGGGGTGGGTTGCCATTTCCTCCTTCAGGGGATCTTCCCAACCCGGGGACAGGGTAGTATATGCAAACCACCCATATGGCACTTTCTGGGAGATTGAAGTGGTTGATAATGGAAATTTTGATTCTACTCTTTTCACTTCATATGCTGATTTTAGACCCTCACCCCAGGTGAGCTGGTCTGTGATAAGGATCAGGAGGGCAGCCCACAAGGTGCTAAGAGGTAACCCAAGAACTATTTAGATTGGGAAAGCAGCAGACACTGCTTCCACGATTTCCCAGAGACACTGTTTGGGTCAATACGAAGATCAAGAACAAGTATAAAAAGAAATATAGCTCCCAGGCAGCAGTTCAACTTTGCCGAAAAAGAAGGTAGGAATGGAAAACTGAGGGGCTGTCTCAGGCAGTGGTTCTAGTTCAGAAATGCTCAAGCCCGTCCTTCTCACAGAGTGGCCCTTTGTTTCATGTTTGATTTCTTCTACATGAACAATTCCCATTCTTGTGCTCAGATGCAACAATCCAGCATTCATTGTTATGATAAAAATAGAAAATGACAGGCATTGATTTTTCACAGCAATTCGCCCTATGTCTGTTTTCTGATTTCTTGAGCATATACAGGCCAAACAGGCAGGACAGTAATATGGAAGAGAATGCCTCATGCATTTGATGGGAGACAGTTGTTTTCTTCGCAGGAAGGTGTGATGAAGGACACTGCATTTGAGAGGGATTTTTTTTTTTTTCCATTGCAAATCTAACCTTCCCTACTTAACAGGTATTTCTTGTGTAGGAACTGCCTGCTAAGAGGATCCAATTCATATCATTGAAATAACAATGATATCAGGTTTTCCTTAATCTTTTCTGATACTTGCCAATGGAGGGACTGTTTCTCAACCCCATCTGTTTTGATTGTACCAAAAGGACCTGATAAGATCAATGAAGATAATGTATACAGCAACATTTTGTGAACTGTAAACATGTTTCAGGATGATAAGGTACTGTTAATCTTCATTCAGTTCATAAATATTTATCCAGGGACTATCCTGTGACAGCTTCTGTGCTAGATACTGAAAGTGAAAGTGAAATCCCTCAGTAGTGTCTGACTCTTTGTGACTCCATGGACAATAGCCCACCAGGCTCCTCCATCCATGGAATTTTCCAGACAAGGATACTGGATCAGTCAGTCAGTCCAGTTGCTCAGTTGTGTCCAACTCTTTGAGACCCCATGGACTGCAGGCTTCCCTGTCCAGCTCCGGGAGCTTACTCAAACTCATGTCCATTGAGTCAGTGATGCCATCCAACCATCTCATCCTCTGTTGTCCCCTTTTACTCCCGCCTTCAATCTTTCCCAGCATCAAGGTCTTTTCTAGTGAGTCAGTTCTTCGCATCAGGTGGCCAAAGCATTGGAGTTTCAGCTTCAGCATCAGTCCTTCCAATGAATATTCAGGACTGATTTCCTTTAGGAGAGACTGGTTGGATCTCCTTGCTGTCCAAGGGACTCTGAAGAGTCTTCTCCAACACCACAGTTCAAAAGCATCAATTCTTCAGCGCTCAGCTTTCTTTATAGTCCAACTCTCACATCTATACATGACTACTGGAAAAACCATAGCCTTGACTAGATGGACCTTTGTTGGCAAAGTAATGTCTCTGCTTTTTAATATGCTGTCTAGGTTGGTCATAGCTTTCCTTCCAAGGAGCAAGCATCTTTTCATTTCATGGCTGCAGTCACCATCTACAATGATTTTGGAGCCCAAAAAAGTAAAGTCTGACACTGTTTCCATTGTTTCTCCATCTATTTGCCATGAAGTGATGGGACCAGATGCCATGATCTTAGTTTTCTGAATGTTGAGCTTTAAGCCAACTTTTTCACTCTCCTCTTTCACTTTCATCAAGAGGCTCTTAGTTCTTCACTTTCTGCCACGAGGGTGGTGTCATCTGCACATCTGAGGTTATTGATATTTCTCCCAGCAATCTTGATTCCAGCTTGTGCTTCCTCCAGTCCAGCATTTCTCATGATGTACTCTGCATATAAGTTAAATAAGCAGGGTGACAATATACAGCCTTGACATACTCCTTTTCCTACTTGGAACCAGTCTGTTGTTCCATGTCCAGTTCTAACTGTTGCTTCCTGACCTGCATACAGGTTTCTCAAGAGTCAGGTCAGGTGGTCTGGTATTCCCATCTGTTTCAGAACTTTCCACAGTTTATTGTGATCCATGCAGTCAAAGGCTTTGGTATAGTCAATAAAGCAGAAGTAGATGTTTTTCTGGAACTCTCTTGCTTTTTTGATGATCCAGAGGATGTGGATGTTGGCAATTTGATCTCTGGTTTTTCTGCCTTTTCTAAAACCAGCTTGAACATCTGGAAGTTCATGGTTCACATACTATTGAAGCCTGGCTTTGAGAATTTTGAGCATTACTTTACTAGCGTGTGAGATGAGTGCAATTGTGCAGTAGTTTGAGCATTCTTTGTCATTGCCTTTCTTAGGGATTGGAGTGAAAACTGACCTTTTCTAGTCCTGTGGCCACTGCTGAGTTTTCCAAATTTGCTGGCATATTGAGTGCAGCACTTTCACAGCATCATCTTTTAGGATTTGAAATAACTCAACTGAAATTCCATCACCTCCACTAACTTTGTTTGTAGTGATTCTTCCTAAGGCCCACTTGACTTCACTTTCCAGGATATCTGGCTCTAGGTGAGTGATCACACCATCGTGATTATCTGGGTCATGAAGATCTTTTTTGTATAGTTCTTCTGGGTATTCTTGCCACCTCTTATTAATGTCTCCTGCTTCTGTTATGTCCATACCATTTTTGTCCTTTATTGTGCCCATCTTTGCATGAAATGTTCCCTTAGTATCTCTGATTTTCTTGAAGAGATCTCTTGTCTTTCCCATTCTATTGTCTTCCTCTGTTTCTTTGCATTGATTACTGGTCGGGGCATAGACTTCAGTATTCTTTCCTTGAGAACCCCATAAACAATATGAAAAGGCAAAGAGAAATGACACTGAAAGATGACACCCCAGGTTGGTAGTTGTCCAATATGCACTAGAGACTAGTGGAGAAATAGCTCCAGAAGGAATGAAGAAGCTGAGCCAAAGTGGAAACAATGCTCAGTTGTGGATGTGTCTGGTGGTGAAAGTAAAGTCTGATGCAGTAAAGAACAATATTGCACAGGAACCTGGAATGTTACTTCCACGAATCAAGGCAAATTGGAAGTGGTCAAACAGGAGATGGCAAGAGTGAACATACACGTTTTAGGAATCAGTGAACTAAAATGGACTGGAATGGGTGAATTTAACTCAGATGACCATTATATCTACTACTGTGGGCAGGAATCCCTTAGAAGAAATGGAGTAGCCATCATAGCGAACAAAAGAGTCTGAAATGCAGTACTTGGGTGCAATCTCAAAAACGACAGAACGATCTCTGTTCGTTTCCAAGGCAAACCATTCAATATCACAATAAGAATACTGGAGTGGGTTGCCATTTCCTTCTGCAGGGGATCTTTCTGACCCAGGGATCAAACCTGGGCCTCCTAAGTCTCCTGCATTGGCAGGTGGATACTTTACTACCGTGCCACCTGGGAAGCCTTCCAAAGGTTAAGCAACTTATCTACAAGGAAATTAGTAGAGGATTTGCTGGCATTTGTAATAATTCTCTTTTCACAATTCCCTTCTTCTTTCTGTCTGTGAGCCTTAGTAGTCTGTGTACTACTGCTGTACACAGATTGCTGTAAAATCACAGGGAAAGAATAGAGATGGACGCTGTGGTTGAAGCACAAGTGCTACCACTTTGGAAAAAACATTGCCATTGTCTACTAAAGATGCACATCCTCTGGGAATTCCCTGTGTTCCAGTGGTTAGGACTCTGCTTCCACTGCAGGGGCCCATGCTAGATCCCTGGTCAGGGAACTAGGATCCTGCAAGCCAGGAGGTGTGGTCAAAAAAAAAACCACATTACTTTTGACCCAGCAGTTCAACTCTTAGTCATATATTCTACAATTATTACACATGTACATAAAGAGGCATGCACTGGAATATTCAGAGAAGCTTTGCCAATATAGTAATAAAAAAAGGAGAGAGAGAAACAACCTCAATATCCATTGAAAAGATGGATCAATAAATTGAAACATTTGTACAAACTAGAGTATGCTACAGCAAAGAAAACAAATCCCATTAAGATAATGTTGAGCAAAAAAGCAAAAGGACTAATTAATATCATCTACAGAAAGTTTGTTTATAAGCAAAGCTAAGCAATATATGGTTTTGTTGTTTAGTCACTACGTCATGTCCAGCTCTTTGCGACCCCATGGACTATAGCTCACCAGGCTCCTCTGTCCATGGGATTCTCCAGGCAAGAATATGGAGTGGGTTGCCTTTTCCTCCCCAGATGATATTCCCAACCCAGGGATCGAACCTGCATCTTGTACATTGTATTGTATTTCAGGAGGTTTCTTTACCATTGAACCAATATGTGGTGAAGCAATTAATAAAAATGAGATTGACAATTACAAAATGCTGAAGGGCCTAGTGTAATATCAATATTTAGCCCAAACCAAATATCACCATTTTAGAATGAACTTGTGAGATATAAGAACAAACCTGCAACTTCATTTTAAAAATCAATTCTTGCTATTTGTCCATTAGTTATCATTTTAGATTTAAAAATATTTTTTTACATTCAGAATCAGAACAATTTTTTTAAAACACTGTCAACTTCTGTGAACACTGAGCTGCACATTTGTGAAACTAAATAGATATCATTGTCCACCGAGGTCAGTGCAAAGACAAGATATTTTTAAGGTAACTCAACTTTGTTTAGTATTTTCTTCTTTACTATACTCTTTTTTGGCTTCCCAGGTTTCACTAGTGGTAAAGAACCTGCCTGCCAATGGAGGAGATGCAAGAGATGCGAGTTCAATCCCTGGGTCAGGAAGATCCCCTGGAGAAGGAAATGGCAACCCACTCCAGTATTCTTGCCTGGAAAATCCCAGGGTCAGAGGAACCTGGTGGGCTATAGTCCACGGGGTCACAAAGAGTCAGACACGACTGAGTGACTGAGCACATACTCTTTATATTCACTTTTACCTACAGGATTGAAGATGCTTTGTCGCAGATGATTTGGGAGTTTTTTCTTATGAAATTTTGAGGTGATAATGTTGATATGCCATTGTTAATTCAAACTCAGAAAATGTAAAGCATTCTCAAACAGAACTTTTTCTTGAAAGGCTTATGGCCTGAATGGAGTTAGATACCTGAAAATAAAATTTAGTCCTTGAAGATTATTTTGTTTCATGTTAGAAATAGAAGTACACCAAACAGTTCAAAAATATTAGAATTATATGATCTAACCTATACTGACTGACCTTGAATTATTATATTTTTATAACATTCATTAGTTATTATATTATATATAAGTATATAATTTTCTTCATAGACTAATTTAGTCAACATACTTTTTAAATATTCATATTCTTTATCTATTCCCCAGTTTAATTATTTGATGTTCATAATTACTGTACATAAACTTAGCAGCTCATTTATATAACTATCATTTATAGTGCAGCATTTTGTTCTTACAATAGTAAGGGAATTTTCAGTGCATGTATCATCTAGAATGCCTACCTATATTTGAAACAATGTTTTGATACTCATAATACTTCCAAATGCTGAGCCTTGGTCATGTGCAAGTGCAGAAAAACAAAAATGGTGTTGATGTGAGCATGGTCTATTCAGCCTTCCAAGGATCTAGATCAAAACCAAAACCAAATAACAGATTTTCCCCAAATACAGACTCCAAAACCAGACTTCCAGCATCTCTGCTAGAGAGTGGGTTCCCAGGTGTTGTGAGGATGCTTTCTAATTTACATCTACATTAAAGAGATTTCTTTAAAGGTATCCAATATTTAATAATTAAAAATTACAATGATCTGGAAGCATTTTGAAAAAAAAGAGTATCATATAAGGATAATTCAAGTTGTAATCCTTGCCTCCTTTTCCCTTTTCTTCTTCATATGTCTCAGCCAGTTTGTTTTTCAAGAGCCCCATCCACTATGACCTCTTGAATTTAGCACTTGAGTGCCCCTATGACTGGATGTCTAGCCCTGGCAGCAGGTGCCCCACGTAGCAGCATTCACACTCAGGTTATGCTTTGGCGAAGGCTTGCCAGTGTTTCTTTGGGTACCATATACACCCCTGGCACACATTCAGGTAGGCATGTGGATGTTAACAGACCCTCCCTCAGTACAAATTATTCCTGAGAAGATTTAATGAGCTAAGTGTGTTAACATTTAATAGCTTAAGCACCATTTACATTTACTGTGAACTCCCTGGAGGTAAAAGAATATTTATGCAGGAATTAGTTGATTGCCTTTAGGAAAAGTATTAATGTATACCTGCTCATGTTTATGGACCCAGAGACAGTAAAAGTCAATTCTGTGAGGCAACCAAGGGCATACCACATAATGGTCCTCTCCCTCTTTCATTGTTTTTGTTTTGTAATTAGGGGGTTATGATAAGAGAAGCTCTCTTTTAGTGGGAGATCAATTATTTTGCAACTGATAAGTAGAAGTGGGACTTTTTTTGAGACTTTGCTGTGGTCCAAGAATTTAGCTATAACCATTCAATAATAGGAGACTTCCCTGGTGGCTCAGCCGGTAAAGCGTCTGCCTACAATGTGGGAGACCCGGGTTCAATCCCTGGGTCGGGAAGATCTCCTGGAGAAGGAAATGGCAACCCACTCCACTATTCTTGCCTGGAAAATCCCATGGACAGAGGAACCTGGTAGGCTACAGTCCATAGGGTTGCAAAGAGTCGGACACGACTGAGCGACTTCACTTCACTTCACTTCATTCAATAATAGGAAGGGGCTACCATGAATATTTTATTGGTATTATTAGAGGTGGCAGAAATAGAAATATTATTAATGGGTATTATTAGAATAATGGGGGAAGGGCAATTTATTGGATTACAAAGATGGTAGCATTTAGTGGCATAAAAATACAGGTGTTGAACTCGAGTGACCCTGCTGTTCAGTCATGGTTCAGCCATGTAACCAACTGTGGGAACCAGGACAAGTTGCATAATGTCTCTGAGCCTCCATTTTTACTTCTATAACATGAGAGTGAGAATAGGGCCTATTTCATAGTGTTGTTAAGAGGACCAAATGAGCTAAGGCCTGGCACAAATGTGCTCAATAAACATTATAAATAGCATTTTATTATTATAGACACTAAGTTATTATCATTATCTGTAAGCTTTATTTATGGCTGCCTTGTGATACTTATTACTGTCTGTCTGATATCAGAGTTATTTACATTAAGGCTAAACTACTGAACAAAACTTCTTGGGGGAAAATTGGTTGTCTGATTCATACACCAAACACTATAGAGTCTAGCATGCTGAAGCAGCACTAAATCACAGTAGCTATCAAACATTTTTAATACATACAGACATGATTGAATTTAGAAAGTTTAATAAGACACACCTTACTATGTACAATGCACTCTGATATTTATTTTTCCATTCTATTTAATTCCACTAAAAACTAGTCTCATCTTGACTCACTAAATTCACTGCTGGGTCTGTCCTATGGCTTGAAAATCACTGGGCTAGACCACAAAGCAGCCCTGAACCTTCCCCACCAAGGGCGGTGGTGTGGTCAGTGAGGAGTAAACAGAAAAGCTGGGCAATGGCCAAATGGCAGCTACTTTCAGGACACTAAATAGCAGAGATGAGGCATATCAAGAGCACAAGGGATGGGGAGGAGAGGGCCTTGATTCAGAAATACTGAGTTCTGAAGGTAATAGCATCAAGTTCAGAGCTGGGTCATTCTAGCAGTCTTAATGAAAAACAAAGAAAGGGGAAAAATAGAAACAGGGATCAACTGCCTGGAAATGAGACTGGCAGTACAGAAGGCCGGGTGGGCGTTGGTATCTCTCCTATTCCAGGAACTCTCCTTTTTTCCAGATTTTTCTTTTCCTATCAAAAATAACTTGGGTGTGTTTTTAAGTTTAAAGACTATGAAGTGTATGTGTGTACCCTAACTTTAAAAAATCCTGTTTAATTGCCTTGTCTTGACTCAGTGGATTCAGTAATTCTCCCCCTTCCTTCCTGCCTTTTCCATTATCTTAAACTCCATATTTTTTTTCTGTCTTATTTTCCTTTAAACATGATTTTGGTCTAAGAACTTTTGCTTCCACAGCCTCATAACTGTTTCAAGGCCCAGACCATTTTACAGTGTTATCTGCAGTCTTATGGTTTCAATTTATTTTTTCTTCTATTTGATCCTCTGCACAGCAAGTGAGATTTAGTCATTCTTTCATTCATTGAGTCTAGCAATTTGTTGAACATTTATTACGTGCCAGACACATACTACCTGCTGCTCAGGTAGCCATGATCAAAAACAAGTTCCTTACTGTTACAGAGCTCATAGTCAGGTAGGGGATGTAGACACTAATCCTATAATCACACAAAGAAATAAAAACAGTCACTGTGATATATGCAGTACAGGATAGGTATGCGACAATTTGAGAGCATTCAGAAATGACCAGTCAAGGAAAAGTTCTTTGGGGAAGTAAGGTTTGAGCTGAGAACTGCAGAATGGGGAACAATTAGGAAAAAGGATCGGGAGCATCCAGGCAGATAGAACATGGCCTTGAGGTGAGAGGGAGCAAGTTGAGTGAAAGGGACTAAGAGAAGGGCAGCGGGGTAGCAGGAAGTTTCTAGAAAGGCATAGTGGGAAACGGTTCTGGTTTCATGCTGTGGTAATTCACACACTACTTTCTCTAGTCTGTGTTAGGGAATTTTGACGTTATCCTAAGGGCAATGGCAATCCATTAGACTGTTCTTTGGGTCCTTGTGTGTGGTGGTGGTGGGGAGGATGTGAGCATATTTATTTCAGAAAATGCCACTTTGGCTACAGCATGGAGAATGAATTGGTGTCTGGCTAAGTGTGACTACAGATAATATTTAAAAGCTATCATGTTGCACTTACTGTGTGTTAAGCACTGCTATAAAGGGTTTTTCTACACTTTGTCATTGAATCTTCACAACCCTATATGAATGGGGTGGCTACAGTTATTATCCCCACTTAACCTGTGAAAAAAAACTGAAGCTCACAGTGAAGAGACTTGCCCAAGATGGCATAGCTGGGATGTGGCAGAGCTGGGATTCTATCCATGAGGCTATTAAGCTCCCTCACCTATTTCTTTCCTCCTCCCAGCCCCTCCCTTCTGGCAGCCACCACTTATTCTCTGTATCTATGACTCTGTTCCTGTTTTGTTATGTTTGTTCATTTGTTTTTTGGATTCCACATTTAAGTGAAATCATATGGTATTTGTCTTTGTCTGACATTTCACTTAGCATAATACCCTCTGGGTCCTTCCATGTTGTTGCAAATAGCAAGATTTCATTTTTATGGCTGAGTAATATTCCATTGCATATATACCACATATTCTTTATCCACCCATCTATTGATGGGCACTTCCATATCTTAGCAATTGTAAATAATGCTGCTATGAACATAGGGGTGTATGTATCTTTTCTAATTAGTGCTTTTGCTTCCTTCAGGTAGAGCCGCCTGATAGTTTTGAATGAAATTGCCATCAGAAGTTGCCTATTTCATAAACTTGTTGCTTTTCTTCCTCCAAGTCCTGGGTTACTTGGCCTTCCACCTGCAAACTCAGTCCCACCTGAGTCCCCAGACCAATCCTGATTTCAGACAAGAATAAGCCAGGCCACTCCAGTATTCTTGCCTGGAGAATCCCATGGACTGCAATCTGGTGGGCTGCAATCCATGGGGTTGCAGAGTCAGACACAACTGAGCGATTGAACAAGCCAGGCAGTTCCAGCCTAGCCATCTAGTTTTCAGTATTAAAATATCAATGTTGCCTTAACTTGCTTCCCATTTCTGAAATCTGGGCTTTTTGGCTTTCTGCCATGTATCTGAGTCCTTGTCTTGGCCAAGTGAAACAATGGCTATGAAAATGTTTTGGAAATGATAGTGCTTAATATATGTACCTAGCATAGGGTGTGAGTACACAGTAGATTTTCAGTAAATAGTAGCTACTGCTACCTGGATCATGGCTTGGTTATTGCAAGTCAACCAAGCAAAGTCATAAGGAGCAGAGTTCAACTGCAGTATCTTTTCAAGAAGTGACAGACCCTCTCCTTCAGAGAGCCTTCTTGTCCTGCTCCTGACAGTGTGCTGCTCTCTCTGATTTTCCACTGACTAGTCTGTGCGTCTTCCCAACCTGGTTCATAAGGTGGAAGGTGGAATATTCAAAAAGAGCCTAGATTTTGGAATCCTTTCTGCATTTGAATTCTGACTGCGTGACCTTAGGAAAGATACTTAACCATTCTCCAATTTCATCATCTGTGAAATCATAAATACCTCATACTCCTTGGCAATTGAATTAAGCAAAGTACATAAGGGCATTGGTATTCAGTAAGCATGAGCTTCTCTTTCTTTCTTTCCTTCCTTCTTCCATGTACCTCTTCAAAACTGGTCCAGTCTGGTCTTGGGCTGTCAGACTGTGAAGCAGCCCTTGTTTAACTGTTATTAATAAAAATGCCCCATGATCTTTTCAATGGCATGCCCTAAACTTTGGTCTGGTTTATTCTTGTGCTTGCTAATATGACACATTCAGACCACCAGGATTGTGTGTACCTAATTACTGCTTGACTAGCTCAGTTAATATTAACTGAGAATTTACTTTGTGAAAGGTACCATAGGAAATATTAATCCACCTCCTTCCTGACTCTTTACATTGGGCTGACTTACCTGCCCTTCTTTTCAACATGTCCCTATGGACCTCTCTGAAGCCACCCCCAGTAGTTAGCAGGCATTCTAATCAATTGATGTGCCTTCACTTGTCCCTAATTAGTCTTGATTTGATTTTACTTTATCTTGTCTTCCTGTTTCTTTCCTTGACTGTGTACTCTGATTGTGATCATTCCCATCTCTGTTCCTTCCAGGACTTGATCTTTTTCCTGACTTTCCCTTTGGCATTTGGACTTTGGCTGACTGACATCCTTTCTGACTCAGCCCCTCATTTTGGTCCTGGGGTTCCCTGTTGCCTCCGGTGACAGTACTTCCTTCTTGATCCAGTTTTCCTGTCCAGTGGGCTCCTAATGCTTGCTCAAATCTGAATTATGTCTAGATAAGTCAATCATGGTGGCCCAGGGTGAGGATAGGGTGTGAGCAGGGGAGTGCTAACCAATACAAATTACGTGACTTGTCTTGCTGCCCACAAGGAACACACACACACACACACACACACACACACACACACACACAGAGCAAGGAATGACTGGTAGGTATCTAGCGTGCACTCGTTATACACATACCAACCAACAAACTCAGTGCATCTGAAAACGAAAATCCCGATGCCAGAGAACGGTGAATCTGGCGGCCCGGCCTGCTGGGCCAAGTTGGCCTGGAGCAGTAAAATTGTCTTCTGGTATTTTTAAAAATATACATCAGTTGAAACAAGTATATCTTACAGAGGTGCCTGATTTATAGGCAAGGAAGACACTCTTAGAAGACCTGGTTTTGAAACAGGAGGAAAGGGAGCAGGGCACAACCTCTAAAAGAATGATATAGCTCTTGAGGATATGACATAAACTGTTTAGAACCAACTAGGACCAAAATGGAGGAAGATTCGACTTCCAGTTGTCCTTGAGCCTCATTATAGCTCACTGTAATATATTAGCATCTAAATGATATACCTATAAGGTGCCATGGCAGTCCTGAGGCTAACCATAGAAGGTCAAAAGTGGGCAGTGGCCCAATTCTTGGAAATTTCTGCCCCTTCCCCCAAATATTTAGAATAATCCTCCCACTCATTAGCCTATGAAATTAACCATCCCATACAAACTAACCACCCCATATTTGGGGGCCTCTTACCTTCTGAGATGGCCCACATACTGTCTGTGGAGTGTTTCTCCCAAGGTCATTCTTGCCTTTGAGATGGACCTCATTCTGTCTATGGAATGTGTATCTCTCTAAATAAATCCACTTCTTACTTGTGACTTTGTCTTTCACTGAATTCTTTCTGTGATGAAACATAAAAAACCTGAGCTTCATTAAGTCCTGAGACCAGATGTATGATCTCAATTAAAAGACAGTGGGTTTGGACTTCCCTGGTGGTCCAGTGCTTAAGTCTCCATGCTCCCAATGCAAAGGGCGCAGGTTTGATCCTTGGTCAGGGAACTAAGATCCCACATGCTGCATAGCACAGCCAAAAAAAAAAAAGATAGTGGGTTCAAGTTCCAGTTCACAGATTCAAGTCCCAGTCTGAGCTGTGTGGTTTCATGCTTTATAGATATTTAAAAAATAATTTCAAGATCAGTTTTTCTTATTTTAACCACTTAAAAATATTTTTCATTGCTCATTCTGCTATTAAGATCATAATTTTAGAATATGTGATTCTCATACAAAGAAATTCTGTTTGCAGTAGGGCCAAAATAACTGAGACTTATAGCAGAAATATCATGATTGTATTGTTATTATAGTGTATACTTTTCATACTTTTGTTCTACAAGATGCAGCTGAAGCCATACTCAAACCTGATACATTCAGTCCTATGAAAATATGATACTCAGGAATCTGATCTTGCAGAATGGATAGGAGGATCATTCACTTTTACTTTTCTTCCTTTTCATCTACTGCCATAAATTGTTCAAGCAGGCACAGTTTAGTGGGGAAGCAGTAGAACCTGAGGAAGGACGAGAAGAACTAGGAGAATTTAGCAGTCTGTATAATGGCTCCCAAGAAGAAGGAAATTGAAATAGAATGAGTGCTGGTGGAGAAAGCATCCTCAAAATGTTGTGATACTGTGATTTCTGGGCTTCCCACATGACTCAGTGGGTAAGGAATCCACCTGCAATGCAGGAGACGCAGGCAGATGCGAGTTCAATCCCTGGGTCAGGAATATCCCCTGAAGGAGGGCATGGCAACCCACTCCAGTATTCTTGCCTGGAGAATCCCATGGATGGAGGAGCCTGGTGGGCTATAGTCCATGGAGTTGCAATGAGTCGACACGACTGAAGGGACTGAACACGCACGCACTGTGATTTCTAAGGAGAAATATATATTTGTTTTTCACTCTCATTGCTGCTAAAAACCTTGGAAGTTCCTGGGAGGAGAGCAATAAAGGTGTCTTTTGTTATGTCAATGAAGTGACTTTTGGATCCTGTTTGAGGATGGGGGTAGGTTGCCAGGAGAACCAACCATGTGATTAAAGGGTTGTAATTTTCAGTCCCACCTCTTGGCGTCCAGGGAAAGGAGAGGACCTGGAGGTTGATTCAGTGGTCATTGGCTAATGATTTGATCATTCATGCCCATGTAATGAGGCTTCCAGAGAAACCTGAAAAGCCAGAATTTAGAAAGCTGCTGGGTTGGTAAATTTGGGAGTTTTGGGGACAGTGGCAGCCTGAGAGAGCATAGGAAGCTCCTCATCCTTTGCCCATACCTTTTCATGTGCATCTCTTCCCTCTGGCTGTTTCTGAGTTCTATTCTTTTATCATAAGCTGCTAATCTAATAAAATCTAGTAACAGTTTCTCTCAAATTCTGTGAGCCACTCTATTAAATTAACTGACCCCCAGGAGAAGATTGCTGGAACCTATACTCTATAACTGGTTGCTCAGAAGCACAGGTGATAACCTGAAGTTGGGGGACGGGACAGTTTTGTGGGACTGAGCCCTTACCCTGTAGAATCTGATGCTAGCTCTGGGTGGATAGTGTCAACATTGAGCTGAATTGTAGGGCAGCCAGCTGGTGTGTGGAGAATTGTTTGCTGCTTTGAGGGATAAGACCTGCCCCCACCACCACACACACACACACACACACAAACACACACACACACACTGAAACACACATTGGAATTGGGTTCAGAACCCAGATTAAGTGTTCAAAGGGACACAACAAGCCCCAGCGCTGAAGACCATCCATGTGCTGATGTTTGGAATCAGACAGATAGTTGCTCTTGGTATGTGGAAGCAGCCCCAGTTCATGGTGCACAGAGTGTTTGGGCTCTGGTCAAGTAAGTTGAGGTCAGGGCAGGCATTGAGGCTCATTGAGGAACTGGAGGATAAAGCAAGAATCCAGGGCAGGAGGTCACTTTTCTATACTGAGCAACCCCACTGGGGATTAGCAGGAGAACTCATGTGAGCATGTTCAGGCTTCCCTTCAGGTCTGCCAGTTTAAGAAGATCAACAGTTCTTTCAACTATGAATCCTCTAGGTCTCAAGTCTTCATAGGCTGAACCTGACTATCTATTGGGTTATTGTTTGCCTCTCTTTGGAATGCCACAGGGACTAGCAGAGCCAAACCACAAGTTAAAAGTAGCATCAGTTTGAGAAGTTCTGGGGCTTCTATATATAAACATCCATTTTATGTACCATTTCCTAGGACCATCTGTATTGCTCAAGAAGTATTTGTTGAGGGTTCATTGGTGTGATAGTTTTATGTCCCATCTTGGCTAGGCCTAGGTATCCAGATATTTATTCAAGTATTATTCTAGATATTGCTCACAAGGTATTTTGGAGGTGAGATTAACATTTGAATCAGTAGACTTTGAATAAAGCATGTTACTCAGTAACAGGCCCAGTGGGTGGACCTCATCCAATCAGTTGAAGGCCTTAATAAGACAAATATTGACCTCCTTCCAGGAAGAAGGAATTCTGCCAGGAGATTGACCTGAACTTCAACATCAACCCTTCCTTGGCTCTCTAGCCTGTGGGTCTCCACAATTGTGTGAAACAATTCCTTAAATTAATCAACCAGTCTCTAGATAGCTCTTATATATTAGGCTGGCAATAATGTTCCTTCAGGTTTTTCCATACTGACTGATGGAAAAAGCCAAACAAACTTTTTAGTCAACCCAATGTATATTAATATATAACCTTATATATATATGATACATATGGGTGCATGCTAAGTCACTTCAGTTGTGTCCAACTCTTTGCAACCTTGTGGACTATAGCCGACCAGACTCCTCTGTCCATGGGATTCTCCAGGCAAGAATACAGGAGTGGGTCGCCATGCCCTCCTTCAGGGGATATTCCTGACCCAGGGATTGAACCACGGTTTCTTACATCTCCTGCTTTGGCAGGCAGGTTCTTTACCACTAGTGCCACCTGGGAAGCTCATATGATATGTATATATAAACATATCTTGTATGTATGTGTGCCTGTATATATATATATATATATATATAATATTTATACCTTACTAGTTCTGTCTTTCTGGACAACACTGACTAACATAGTTTTCCATTATGAAGTTACATGAATTTCACGTCAATGAAGGGCATCATTTGCTTATGTTATATTTTCTTCCGAACTATTCTATTAAGAGCATCTCTAGCCTTTTCCCTCACCTGGTTCTATGATAAGGGTAATAGAAAAAAAGTTGCAGAGCTGAGAAACTTTATATATTAACACATTTTGAAACACATCTGCTTTCAAGACCTGTTTGTTTTCAACATCAAAACTGACCATCATCATAACGATGTGTGGAAAAGTAGTCATTTGAGAATAAAATGTTAAACACTGAAGGCTATTAAAGGATGTTGTGGACAGACTTGTTTGAACTGATTTCAGTTGTGCAAGTTCTTTCAAATACTGGGAGGGGGATACATAAAAATGCAAGTGGTGATCTCATGGTTGACCAAGCCTGCCTTCTGGCTTTCTACGCAGCAGAATGCTGTGTTGTTGCTTAGAGTTGTGACTTCTCACGGGACATACATTATTTAGTTTTTAGTTAGTTTGTTATCTAAGTACAAGTTAATATTAAAGTTCATGTGTGGTCTTTAAGATGCTTTTGAGCCCATCACATCACCAATATATTTATAAGCTTGAGAAATAGATTAGTATGAGGTAACTTAAAATATGAGTGGTTCCCCTGTGAATTTAGGTCAGATACTTTCTTAGTAATGAAGTTGCTAAGTGTTGAAACTCCTTTTTCCCTGAAGGCATTTAAATCTTAGTTTTGGTTGGACATCTTCCTGGTGGTTGAAAGCTAATAACTGTGGACATTCCTAAAGCTGTTTTCTCAAGTTTCTTGTATTTTTCTTTTCTTTGGCTTCATGTTCGCTGTTTCCAGCTATTTGTTTTGATCAGTTGTTTTCTAAATATTCAATTTCCTTTAACACGTTCAGTAAAAAAAAAAACTGGATTTCTTGGTTAGAGACTACTACATTTATAAAAACTATTGTTTTATTGTGACATTAGAGTCATCCATTAAAAGCTACTTTTGGTTTCACTAGAGTGTACTGATGATGTTCTTATCTGGGCTACATACAGAGCCAGAACCTAGAATTGCGTTTGAGAGGAGACTCAACAAATACTTCCTCAATTAATTTAGTTGATAAAACCCAAGCAAAAATTGATGATAAAGAGAATGGCAACCATCCTGTGCAGAAAGAGTTCTGTTTTAACAAATACCATTATATCCTCCCCTTTTCTCCCATTTGCTACTTTAAAATACACACAAATATAGCTTTGCTGTTTTAGTTCTTGAATAAAAATATCATAAACCCTGGAAGCATATATAAGAAATGAATAATAATGGTTGTGTGGGATGGGGATAGTAGATGGATATGACAGAAATGGGAAGAATTTTAACTGGATATCAGTTTATGACTTTTTTGGTTTTGAACCTTGTGAAATTGTTATTCAAAACTTAAAGAAAGAAACTAAGAGGGAGGGGACATATGTATACCTATGGCTAACTCATGTTGATGTATGACAGAAATCAAACCAATATTGTAAAGCAATCATCAATTAATTAAAAATAAATAAATATAATTATAAAAAAAGAAGAAAAGACTAATTGCATGAATAAGGTGGATAAGTCCCTTCTCAAGAAATAGCCACTAAACGAATAAAAACGTATCCTTTTGGAATGATATTTATATATAATAACTGTATTTGAATATCTGTACAGGAGTAACTATAATATTAATAGGTTTGGGATGGTTTTTAAAATATGTATCATTGATATTTTGTGAATGTATTATTTTAAACTACCTTAAGTACCTTGAAACCAATAGAATCACTTTACAAAGTGTCACTTAAAAATAGTTTAGATTGGGGACTTCCCTGGTGGTCCAGTGGTTAAGACTCCACACTTCCACTGCAGGAGGCCCAGGTTTGATCCCTGGTTGGGGAACTAAGATTCCATATGGAGTGCACTGTGGCTCAGAAAAAAAGAAGCACTAAAACAAAGTAGTTTAAATACAGTAATGCACAAATTTTGGTTGCCTTTAAGCTTATGAAATGGGATTCTATTTATATAGCTGCCTCAATTACTCATTTCTGCACAACAAATTACCCCCAAATTTAGAGGCTTAAAATGTTTGATTTGCTCGCTAGCCTGTGATCTGGCAGGCTTCCCCAGTGGTCTGTGGTAAAGAATTTGCCTGCAGTACAGGAGACACAGAAATTGAGGGTTCGATCCCTGGGTTGTGAAGATCCCCTAGAGGAGGACATGGCAACCCACTCCAGTATTCTTGCCTGAAGAGTCCCATGGACAGAGGAGCCTGGTGGGCTACAGTTCATGGGACCGCAACGAGTTGGACACGAATGAGCATGCACCCATTGTGATCTGGGTTAGGTCTGGGTTGGGTTTATCTGGATGGAGTGTTAGTAGGGTTTATTTCTGTGGTTGGGTTTATTCATTTGTCTGGTGGTGGCTGGCTGACTGTCAGCTGGAGTGGTGGAAGAATCTGGGCCAAGTGTCACTCACACTCCAGCAGGCTACCCTGAACTTCTTCATATGGTTGATGGGTTCTACCAGTAGCAAGGGAGAGCAGGCTCCAATGCGTACGTGCTTTGCAAGCCTCTGCTGGTGACATGCTTGCTTATGTCCCACTAGCCAAAGCAAGTCACAGAGACAATGTGAGAGGCCAAGCTCAGAGTTACTGTGTTAAAGGACTACAGGAAGACCATGGGTCCAGGGAGGTGTGATTCAATGGGGGACATTACTATAACAGTAATTGCTACCATTTCTAAAAAATTTCCATTATTTTCTCAAAGCATTGATATTAAACAAACTCAACTCATGGTCTAGCAATTCTGTATACAACTGAGAACTAATGGTAAGTTATAGCTGTTGTACTCTGATTTGGGCTTCCCTAGTAGCTCAGATGGTAAAGCATCTATCAGCAATGCAAGAGACCCAGGTTCAATCTCTGGGTCAGGAATATCCCCTGCAGAAGGAAATGGCAACATACTCCAGTATTCTTGCCTGGAGAATTCCATGGACAGAGAAGCCTGGTGGGCTACAGTCCATGGGGTCACCAAAGAGTCAGACATGACTGAGCGGCTAACACACACACATTGCACTCTGATTTAAAGCTTTAACACCACTTAATATTATTATGGAAAAAACTAAGACATCTTATCACTGCTTCTTATTACAGTTAGAATAATATTAAAATTTCTTGACACAGACCCCAGGCTGTCAGCAGTTTTGTTTTTATCCACGTTTTCACAGTATCATGCTCTATACCACTCAGCCCTTAGCTTATTGTCCTTCAGCTATAATGGCTATTCTTCTATTACTTTAATCCATCCAATTCATCCCCACCTCAGGGTTTTTCACTTGCCATTTCCTCCCTGGAATGGCTTTCCCTCAGATCTTAGATTGGGTGGCTTCTTCTCTTCATTCAGGGCTCAGTGCAAATTTTGCTTCCTAAGAGCATTATTTCCTGACCATTTCTTTAGAAATAGCTCCTCCCATCTCAAATCACTATCTCATTTCTCTTGTTTTCAGGTTTTTTGTTTTGTTTTTAAAGAATTTTTTAAAATTTATTTATTTATTTTTGGCTGCACTGGCTTTTGGTTGCTTTGCTCAGGCTTTCTCTAGTTGCAGTGAGTGGGTGCTACTCTTCGTTGTGGAGCACAAGCTCTAGGCACATGGGCTTCAGTAGTTGCAGCACAGTAGGCTCTGCTCTTTTGGCGCACGGACTTACTTGCTCTGTGGCAGGTGGCATCTTCCAAGGATCAAACTAGTGTCCCCTGCATTGGCAAGCAGATTCTTATCCACCGCGCACCAGGGAAGTCCTTATTTCTTCATTTTTCCTTCGTGACACTTCTTATTGCACGAAATTATCTTGCTTATTCAGTTGTATTTGTTGTTGCTGTTTAGTTGCTAAGTCGTGCATGACTCTTTCGCGACTCCATGGGTTGTATCCCGCCCAGCTCCTCTGTCCATGGGATTTCTCCGGCAAGAATACTAGAGAGCAATGCCATGCCCTCCTCCAGGGGGTCTTCCCGGCCCAGGGATCAAACTCTGTGTCTTCTGCATTGGCAGGAGGTTCTTTAACACTAGCGCCACTTGGAAAGCTGGTAGAACACATAGCAGATACTCAATACTCAATAAATATTTGCAGAATTAATGAATAAATGAACTAAAGGCCTAACATATTCAGTCTTGACCCAGGAATCCTTGCCTTTAAGATGAGGAGGTTGGGTCTCTAAGATTATTTCCAACTCAGAAATTTTATACTTCCCATTCATATAATTCAAGTTTTAGATGAATTTTGAGCAGAGGGGGAAAAGCTGTCTATAACAAGGATTCATGGTAATAAATATGCATTTATTAAATATATATACTATTTCGAAACTGTTTCCTGTTGGAAAAAAATTTGTTGTAGTGATTTCAAATATATAAAAAAGGTAGATAGAGTTTAGGAAGAGGAATGATAGTGTAACTTAAGTTGAAAAAAACTAATAGACATTCTTTTTACTATATCATTACCCAAAGTATCTTAAAACATTTTTTTAGTTTTATTAAGATTTAATTGACATAAAACATTACGTAAGTTTAAAGTGTATAAATGTGATGATCTGATATATACTCAAGTATCTTGAGTAAAAATTACATATAATAGCTTTTTCATTTTCCACTGAGAAGGCCAGAGCAAGGCAGAGGCACTAGAATACTAAAATTTTAATCAAAATGATGAAGCCTAAATTCTGGAGCCACTCTGCTCAGGATCAGTGTTCAGCTCTGCCTCTTAATACCTGTGAATCCTTATGGAAGTTATTTAACCTTCGGTGCTTCACACTGCACCTCTCTGAAATGAGGACACTCATGACACCTACCTCATAGGATTGCTGTGAGGATTAAATGAGATAATGTTTCTAAAGGGCTTAGCACAGTACCTGGTCCACCATAGCACTCAACAAATATTAACTCTAGTCTTTGAGAGTAATAAGGGAAACAGTAGTGTGTGTCACATCAAAGAATGACAAGCAAAAATGTCCTAGAGTGAGATGGGAAACTTAAGAGAGTTTAGAACCTTTGTAACATTCCTGAGGCTGCACTGCTAATTACTAGCAAAGTGTTAGAGTTGGGCAAGATGGGTGTGGCTACTTAATGGGGTAGCTCCTGGCTGTACATATTTCATGTGTGGGGAAATAGTTGCTAAAAAATCAGTTTTTCCAAGAACGTCAGGAAAGTTAAAATTCAAGTGAAATACAGTTTCCCATATCATGAATGTTATACATGGAGTTTGGATATAAACCCCACATATATATGTGGAGTTTGGATATAAACCCTACATATATATGGATATAATGTGGGGTTTATATCCAAACTCTGTATTAGGTTGGAGAAGGAAAAGGCTGCCCACTCCAGTATTCTGGCCTAGAGAATTCCATGGACTGTATAGTCCATGGGGTCACAAAGAGTCGGACACGACTAAGCGAGTTTCACTCACTGTATTAGGTAGTTCCAGTCCTTAGGGCCTGCATTAAAAAGAGAGGCAACCTTAAAACCATTTATGTCAGGTAGATAAATCACATTCTAAAACTTTAATCCCTGAGATGAAGTGGGTGGTGTGAAGATCCAAGGATCATTTAATCATAATACAGGATAGCTTCATTAATATGCACTTTACTGATTGAGAATCTGAGAATATGCAGACCAAAACTGAGATTTTGCCCTCTTCATGGAAAAAAAAAAAATAGGGCTTTCCCTGGAAGCTCAGTTAGTAAAGAATCTGCCTTCAATGCAGGAGACCCCAGTTTGATCCCTGGGTCGGGAAGATCCCCTGGAGAAGGCAACGACTACCCACTCCAGGATTCTTGCCAGGAGAATTCCACGGACAGGGGAGCCTGGCAGGCTACAATCCATGGGGTCTCAAAGAGTCAGACACGACTGAGTGACTTTCACTTTTCATGGAAAAATAAAAACATTGTCAAGAACATCAGTATTATAAATATGACTGTATTAGAAGAGTATAAAGTGCTTAAAGTAATAAACACTGTCGATGCCCTCTTCTACGTGCAACTGGTATGCTAATACATTGAGCTGTCTAAAAAGTTGTCCAAGAAAACCCCGAATGAACTTTTTCGCCAACCCAACAGTTGTCCATAACAAAACATAATTATTAGTGACTTGAGTTAATGACTTAACAATATTTGTGTGCTCCCAATGTGCCAGGCTTCATTTGAGACACTGGGGTTCACCAACAAGCAAGACACGCCTAGTTCATTCCTCCATGAGGTTTACATTCTAGCACAAAGGCAAATGATGGCTTACATTAATGAGGTGATACTATTTGAGTACAGGGTGCTGTGGGAATATTACAGAAATATCCATTCTAGTCTAAGATATGAGAAAAAGTCATCTGGAGAAAAACATTAATCTGAAATCTGGAGATTAGCAGAAGTTGCTTGGGAAAAAAGGACTTGGGGCATGGCATGCTTAGACAGAGGAAATAGCATGTAGGAAGTATTAGATGCCCTTAGTTGGCTGACTGTCTGCCTGATTAATAGAGCGGGTCTATCAAGGGTTTCTACGAACTCTTTGCCAGTCTAATTTGCACTTCTCTATATACTTGAAAGTAATAAAATTGTTTTTCTTTAAAAATATTCATGTGATTCCAAATCCTCTCAAATTCAGACAAAGCATTGCTTTTATTTTTAAAATGTCTTCTGTTCTAAACTTGATACACTCAATGGGTAATTCCTGCTCCCTATTTCTCTTCTGATTGGTCAGAAATGTAACGGTCTTCCATATGCAATTAATCCTTTAGAATTTTCATATTTTTCTGTACTATCACATTTGCCATGCTATCATATTACTACATAATGCCTTTGTAGTTAATTAGTAGTACTTAGCAAAACCTTTAATGTGTAGATAATAAAAACTACATCTTCTATGTCCTTTCTTACACTCGTAGGGTATTGTGCAAGGAGAGTGCTGCTGGAGACAATTCTCTGGTATATGTAAGTATATAATTTTAGGTTATTTCAGGTCAGTAAACCAGATCTCTAAACTTACCATGTCCAATACAGTAGCCACTAGCCACATGTGACTATTGAGTAGTTAGAATGTAGCTAGTCCAAGCTAAGATGTGCTGTAAGTATAAAATACACACTGGATTTCAAAGGCTTAGGACAAAAAAAGAGTAATATAAAATATCTCATTAATTCTTTTTTGTAATGATCACTTGTTGAAAATATTTTGATTTCATTGACTTAGATAAAATGTTATTAATTTCACCTGTTTCCTTTTACTTTTTAAAATGTAGCTATTTGGAAATTTAAAATTGCATGTGTGGCTAATGTTTTTGGCTCACATGATATTTCTGTTGGCTGGTGCTGCTTTAGACTTTTTTATTTTGTGGGTGTTAGCGGAGGCTGAGGCTAGTCTGAAGTTGTTCTGTGGCTATTAGTAGGCATGAGGCATCATCACTGCTGATTAGAGAAGGTTTGACTTTTGGATAGAATCAGTTACCGAAACTGATCAACAACTGCGGATGCAATGGAGACTTTGTTGGGCTGAAAGACTGGAGAAAGAAACTTGATCAGATGCTGTGCAGGTCTCACCTAATGATAAGAGGCAGAGACCCCCAACAATAGCATGTTTATGAAACTGGGACCATTGTTGCCAAGAAGCTCCTGCTACTTACTTTGCCGTTGAAATCTTCTAATGTAAAAGAAAGCTAACCTGAAAAAATAGAAGGTGAGCCTCCCTATAAACAAGTTCCTATAGTCCCATTTACTATCTTCAAGAATGAAGAAGGCAAACCCTGTTAAAAAATACTGTGCAGTTCTGTAGTGCTTTTCATCTTGAAGTACCTCAGTAATATTAATTTGCTATTCATTACAGTTTGTGAAATGTTGAATAGTGTGTTACTATCCTATTTACATGTTGGAGAAGAGTCAGAGAATGTAAAAGACTTGCCCAAATGACATAGTATTTAAGGGAGCTCACCTGTTCACATGGAAGAAGTGATATGGAAGTCTTTTCAAAAGTAGT
Source organism: Cervus elaphus (assembly GCF_910594005.1). NCBI lineage: Eukaryota > Metazoa > Chordata > Mammalia > Artiodactyla > Cervidae > Cervus > Cervus elaphus. The sequence continues at coordinate 41,120,954 of NC_057848.1, read as the reverse complement.
TTGACATCATATTTCGCAGCTAATTATTTTGTGTACCCCTTAACTGCTTATGGCTGTGCATGCGTGCTAAGTAACTGCTTATAGTCCAGTAGGGGGAGGCAGGTATGGACAGAATACCAGAGAGTATTTCAGGTGCTCTGGTGAGAGGAGTGGGTTTGAGATAATGACAGTATCTAAGACTTCTTTTTTTTCCTGTGGACCATTTTAAAAAAGTCTTTATTGAGTATGTTATAATATTGTTTCTGTCTTATGTTTTGTTTTTTTGGTGGCCATGAGGCATGTGGGATCCTAGCTCCTCAACCAGGGATCGAACCTGTACTCCCCACGTTGGAAGGTGAAGTCTTAACCACTGGACCACCAGGGAGGTCCCTATAGTTTCTAGGACTTCTGTAGCACTTCCTGTGTACCAGGTATAGTTCTAAGTGCTTTCATGTACAGTAACTTAGAATCCAATAGATAAGGAATTATTAGGATCCCCAGGTTACAAAATACAGGTGGGCAAAAAGAGATTCAGTCATTTGCCCAAGGTCACAGTGAGTAGCAGAACTTGGACAAACCCAGACAAACTTAGCTCTTCACTACTGCACTGAGGTGTGTGCACTGTCCCCTGGGTGGACAGAAAATACTTCCTAGGGAAAGTGACATTAGCTCTGAGTCTGATAAAAGGAGAAGCTGTTTGCTAGGATGCAAAGAAGGGGGCATTCTTATGATGATGATTGTAGGAGCAGAGTCCTGGCAAAATAAAGCAGTCCCCACAAGAGACAAGTTTAGGGAAAAGGAGAGGGGAAGGTGGAAAGAAGGGGCATAGATTAGGCCCAAGCCGAGTTACAGGAAAAGGAAATGATTGTGAAAGGAGGAACCTTAAAACTGTTGACAAAGTGAGATTAGTGCAATATCTAAGGATTCATTTACCAAGGCTCCTGCATTCCCTTTTAGCACAGACAGCTGAAAAATCGTAACTGTATTTAAGTCACTGGTTGTGTAACCCTGGGCAAATCAGTTGTGTAACCCTGGGCAGATTCTCTGGGCCTCAATTTTCTCATCTGTGAAATCAAAGGCCAAGATGAAATGGTCTTTGCATTCCTTTCTAGCTCCAGTCTCCTGATTTCTATGAGTTCTAACGTGCAAAGAAGAAGCAATTTGACATTAAATGACATATTTAGATTTGCATTTGAGAAAGATGACACATTTTATAAGGTAATATCATGGTACATTTATTTATTTATTTATTTATTTTTAACAACTGATTATCAATTTATTAAAAAGATTGATTTAGGCATCGGCAATGGTGACTTCCACCTCGACTCCTGGCTCAATACTGATGGAAGTGATCTGCTTGACAATTTCAGAGGGGCTGTGCAGGTCAATGAGTCGCTTGTGGATCCTCATTTGGAATCGATCCCAAGTCTTAGAACCTTCACCACAAGGAGTTTTCCTTGTAGTTATTCTCAGAGTCTTGGTAGGCATCCGAACTGGTCCTTTCACTTTGAGATTCTTTTCCTTCGCGCCTCTGATCAAGTCAGCACACACCTTCTCCAGAGACTTCACGTTGCGGCTGGTGAGGGTGATCCTAATCCGGTGAATGGCCACCTCTGGCTCCACGGGAGTCTTGCCGGTGTCTTTAAAGGCCATGGCTGCGGCGCGGCTTCCTGACCGACTTGTTCCTCGGCGTGAGCGAACAGCGGTGAGTCAGGAACAAGAGCGGGCGGCACTGAGCTCCGCTGCAGCGGCGACCGCGTCTTCCTCAAAGAGCCATGGTACATTTTTTTAAAAAGGCGTCTTCAGTTTTATTTTTTTTTTTCAGTTTTAAAATTCTATACTTGCTTTGGACACTTCTACTTAAAGAGTGTCACTGTAAGTCCTACAGGCACTTGGAGTAAGTACCTCCCACTCTCTTATGCTTAGCACACCTACCTCTCTGTTCGTTCTAATGTTTTCTTGTTTCTCACTTGGAAGTGACCTCTTTTTTTCCCCATTGTTCTTTTGGTGTCTCCTCTAGTAACTAAGGGCTTCCCAGGTGGCTCAGTGGGTTAAAAATCTTCCTGCAATGCAGGAGATGCAGGAGATGGTTCAATCCCTGGGTCAGGAAGATCTCCTGGAGAAGGGAATGGCTACCCACTCCAGTATTCTTGCCTGGAGAATCCCATGGACAGAGGAGCCTGGTGGGCTACAGTCCATGAGGTCACAAAGAGTCAGACACACCTGAGCATGCACCGATTGTAACTAAGTCTTTTTTTTTTTTTTTTTGGGGGGGGTTTTGTCATACATTGATATGAATCAGCCATAGATTTACACTTATTCCCCATCCCGATCCCCCCTCCCACCTCCCTCTTCACCCGACTCCTCTGGGTCTTCCCAGTGCACCAGGCCCGAGCACTTGTCTCATGCATCCCACCTGGGCTGGTGATCTGTTTCACCATAGATAGTATACATGCTGTTCTTTTGAAATATCCCACCCTCACATTCTCCCACAGAGTTCAAAAGTCTGTTCTGTATTTCTGTGTCTCTTTTTCTGTTTTGCATATAGGGTTATCATTACCATCTTTCTAAATTCCATATATATGTGTTAGTATGCTGTAATGTTCTTTATCTTTCTGGCTTACTTCACTCTGTATAATGGGCTCCAGTTTCAATCCAGATAGGAAAAGAAGAAGTGAAACTCTCACTGTTTGCAGATGACATGATCCTCTACATAGAAAACCCTAAAGACTCTACCAGAAAATTACTAGAGCTAATCAATGAATATAGTAAAGTTGCAGGATATAAAATTAACACACAGAAATCCCTTGCATTCCTATATACTAACAATGAAAAAACAGAAAGAGAAATTAAGGAAACAATACCATTCACCATTGCAACAAAAAGAATAAAATACTTAGGAGTATATCTACCTAAAGAAATGTAACTAAGTCTTAAGTGATAACTAAGTCTTTCATGAGTCTAGTTTCCTCTGAGTTTTCTTAACTGTTTCCATTGTTTTAACTACCATCTCTCGAGAAATATATTCTAATTAACTGCTCTAGTCGTGTATCTCCAGTAGATATAGTCTCATTTAGAAATGACATGCCTGGAGGGGTTTAGGGGGGCAAAGTGGGTGAAGGGGGTCAAAAGGTACAAAATTTCAGTTATAAAATAAATAAGTCACAGAGATATAATGTACAGCATGGTGACTATAGTTAATAACACTGTATTGCACATTTGAAAGTTGCTAAGAGAGTAGATCTTAAAGTCCTCATCACAAGAAAAAATTTTTTGTAACTATGTATGGTGATGGATGTTAACTAGATGTATTGTGGTCATTATTTCACAATGTATGCAAATATCAAATCATTTCTTGCACACTTGAAACTAATGTAATGCTATGTGTCAAATCTCAGTAAAAAAATTTAAAAATGACTTGGCTAAAACATGACTCTGCATCAAAATTTCTCTAAAGCCTTTCCTATTTATTAGAAAAAAAAAGTCACATTATTTCCTTCTTTTAGTCTCAATATAGAAAAATCAGAAAGTACATAAAAGTAAAAGAATATAATAATCCCCAGAAATTCCCTGGCAGTCTAGTGGTTAGGACTCTGGGATTCCAGTGCTGAGGGCCCGTGTTAGATCCCTGGTGAGGGAACTAAGATTCCCATAAGCTGCATGGTGCGGCCAAAATAAATAAATAAAAGTAAAATAAAATTGAAAAAAAGAATAGAACCCACATAATCTCATACCTGAAAGAATAATCACTGTTAGTATCTTATTGTATAGTTTTCTTAACTATTTCTCTGTATGTGTATACGTGTGTGTGTGTGTGTTTATTGTGGGAGGGGTATCATAGTACCATTTTGTAATCTATCATGAGTATCTTTCCATTTCAACAGATAAAATCATGTATTATTTTTGAAAGAGTGTGGAGTATTCAGTTATATATTCATATATTTAACCAAATATCTGATGTTAGGATTTTATTTCCAATTTACTGATATGACAAAGTGTGATTGTATGAATTTCCATTGCTTGTGTCACACATACGACACATCACACGTGCTTGGTATAGTGGTTACTTGAACTTTGACATGTCTCCTCAAAATGAGTTTATTAATTTTGAGACCAGATCTTATATTTCTTTGTGTCTCTCATAGAATTTAGCGTTGGCCTTTCATATGGGAAACGTTCAATAAATAGTTACTGAATGAATGGACAAATGAGGTGCACATCCCCAGGCAATCACTTACCTGCTTTCTACCACTCCAGGTTTGTTTTCATTTTCTAGAATTTTATATGAATTGAATCATATGGTATGTGCCCCTTTTTGTGTGGCATCTTTCACTTAGAATAATTATTTTGAGATCCATCCAGGTTGTTATGTATATCGTGTTGTAGCACTCTGGGGAGACAGACAACACTTGAGCACCACTTTCTATAGAAGCGTGCCAATGAAGCCTCTCCATCACACAGAATTTATTCTGAGCCTTTGGTGCATATGTCACTGCCTGCTTGATCTCTCCTCTTGAGTATCTCAGTAACAAAGGTAACATGTCTCAAATGGACTTCCTTACGCAATACAGTCCCCCACACCCCCCCCCAAAAAAAAACCCTCAAAAATCTGGTTTCTTCAGTCTTTCTCAGCATTGTGAATGACATCATCTTTCATCTAGTTGAATGGGTCTTCCTAGTTGCTGGGTCATCCTCTTAAATATATTTCTGTTCTCTCCGCCTTTTTTTTTTTAGTCTCTTCTGCTACCACCCTATTCTAAGCTGCATCGTCACTTGTCTGCCTACTGCAGCTCTTCCTACCAGTCTCACTGCTTTTGCCTTTGCCCCTGTCCGACTCAGAGAAGTCATGCTGATTCTCAGACATTGCTTCTTATCACTCTCACGCTTCAGAACACTCAGTGGTATCCTTTGCACTCATCCTATAGTTCTATTTTTAGAACCCTTTGATCCCAAAGTGCCCAGGACATTTTTTACTTCTGACCCTCCCAATTTGAGCTCCTGTAAGAATGAAATGCATAGAAGCTGTGTTGAGAAGCCAGCTCTGAAAAGTTTTGACAGAAGAGGGCAGGGTTAGAGTCTTCCCAGAGTCCTGCATGCAAGATACAGTTCATGTCGTTTATGGCTAATGTCATCCTTGATATTAGAAAATCTGTACAGCTTCTTTAGGTCCTTTCCTGGCTTTGAGCTCAATCTTGATCTCTCCTTGAAGCCCAGTGAAGAGCTCACTGCTCTAAGGGGATGAAACATGTTTGTTTCACTTAGAAAGTCCATATTTATTTCTATATTTAAACACACACCCCACCCAACTAGGCTACTTGTCTAGGTTATTTTGTGAGCCACAGGGGAATAGAAACCTTCTTCCTTATTCTGTTTCTTAATTCACTGTTTGGAGTAAGTCAGGGGCTTAAGCAGGCCCCCTGTGGGCTCTCCTTAAACAACAGTTCCATTCAATAATGGACCAGAAGAGTGTTTTAAAGAAACGCAAATTGAGCAGAGAGGCTAAAAAAGGTGTCCTGATACTTTTCAGTTTGTTCTCTAATCAGAGTTAATGCAATAGAATCCCCTTAGTTTCACATCTATTAGGCACACAGCAAGCTGGCCAATGCTTCCTGAGGGACTAGGCCTCAGCTGTGGCTGGGTGCTCTGTGGCATGTGTGCGCGTGTGTATGTGCGTGTCCATATCTGCCTGCATGGTCTCTGTCTTCTTGAATTTCTATAAATATATAATTAAATTCATCTTGTCAAACCACTAGGGGACTTGGTGGCAGAATTCTAAGATAACCTCTAAGATTCTTCCCCTCAGGTTTACACACCCTGTATATTCCTTTCCCCTGAGTGTAGTTGAGATCTATGGATATGCTTGGTGACCACTCTGATAACTGTTGCTGTTTAGTTGATAAGTTGTGTCCAACTCTTTGTGACCCCATGGATTGTAGTCCGCCACAGAGGCTCCTCTGTCCATGCGATTCTCCAGGCAAGAATACTAGAGTGGGTTGCTGTGCCTTTCTCCAGGGGATCTTCCCAACCCAGGGATTGAACTCACGTCTCCTGTGCCTCCTGCATTGGCAGGGCCACCAGGGAAGTCCCACTGTGAGGATTAGGTTACTTTATATGAAAACAGTGAAGAGATTTTGAAGACATAATTAAAGTCCCTTCTGGAGGAGAGAGAAGTTCTCCTGCTGAGCATGATGAAATGAACAGCCCTGTTGTAAGCTGACTATGGAGAGGGGCAGTCTCTAGAACCTGGAGATGTCCAGGGTGTCAACCCTACCACCCTGAGGAACTGAATCCAATCACCTGAATGAGCTGTAAAGAAGACTCTGAGCTCCACAGGTTAATGCAGCATGGCTGACACCTTGATTTCAACTTTGTGAGACTCTGAGCATCACACCCAGCTCTGCTCTGCTTAGACTTCTGACCCCCAGAAACCGAGATAATACATGTGTGTAGTTTGAGACCAGTACCAGGTTTGTGGCAATTTGTTATGCAGCAATTAACAGTTAACTAATACAGAGGATATTCAGCTGCCATTTCAATTTTTCACTGTTATATTGGGCTTTTTTGTTACAGTAGACACAACAAAGTAGCACAGACTGGATGGCTTAAACAACAATAAGGAGAAATTTATTTTCTCACAGTTCTCATAGAGCCTGTGTGTCTGAGACTGAGGTGTCAACAGGTTTGGTTTCCTCTGAGGCTTCTTTCCTTGCCTTGCAGATGGCTGCCTTCCCACTGTGTCCTTACATGGTCAGTGTGTATGCCTGTGTGTATCCTAATTTCCTCTCATAAGGACAATAGTCATGAGTGATTAGGGCCCACCCTAAAGATCTCATCTTAATTTGATTACCTATTTAAATAGTTTATCTCCAAAAAACATTACATTCTGAGATACTTAAGATTCAACATATGAATTTGGGGGCTGGGGTACAGTTCAGCCCATAAGGTGTGTGTGTGTGTGCTCTGACTCTTTGCAACCCCAAGGACGGTAGCCTGCCAGTCTCCTCTGTCCAGAGATTCTCCAGGTAAGAATACTGGAGTGGGTTGCCATTCCCTCCTCTAGGGGATCTTCCCAACCCAGGGATCGAAGCCTCGTCCCCTGCATTGCAGGCAGGTTCATTACCGCTGAGCCACAGGGGAAGCCCTCAGCACACAATAGCCATCACCATTTTCAGCATTCTTTTCACCATTATTATTTTGTTTTCACTTGTTTTCTTATTTCTTGAACCTCAGTTACATCTCCCCATTCGGTTACATCTCCCCATTCTTCAGAGTTTGTCCTATTTTATTCCAGCTCTTTGTCTAATTCTTGACAGTTTTGGCTACAGGGTAACTTGTGACATCTTTCATAATTACATCCCTAGCTTTTAGTGGCCAATCAGTCTAAGAAAAACATTATTTTACATTTTATATATAATTTTTACAAGTTTACAAGGTACTTTCACATGACTGTTTTTTTTCTTTTTGAAACCTGGAACAATGCTATGAGGCAGATCAGTCCAATATCTTCATCACCCCACTCTAAATTCAGGAAGACGCACTCAAGAGAAATGGTGGTGCTAACGTAACATAGCTCATGTCTTCTGACTCCAAGTCAGGGTGCTCTGTCTGCTAGATTAACTATTCAAAGCATTCTAACCCAAACAGCAACTAATTCCTATCAGATAAGTCTATTTGTAATCTATTTCATTCCTATCTGATTGTTCAAATGCAGATTCTATAACTGCCCCCATCCTTGCTATGTATCTGGAGGGTTTTCTCATAGTGTGAATTGGGGAGGCTATGGCCACACGTGATTACCCTATTTTCCCATTATTTCTGTTTGAAAACGTATTGTAAAACTACCCCACTTAAACCTTTTTATGGCCGGGATGAAGCAGTATCTTGGATGTATTTCACTCTGTTGTATTTACTTGTTCATTTTTAACTTAATGTGCCAGATTTTTCACACACACTGAAATCAATTGCTTTAAACACATCTCATCATTGAGACTGTAAACTCTCCTAACAGGTGCTTTCTACCTAAGAGGCATTTTGTGTGTAACATAGGTATACGGTGATAATTATTAAATAAGCATGGTGGAGAAGCCAATGAATGCATGCACGCCTGTTAACAAAGATGCACTGTGTTGAATCCACTGACAGGCAGGTAAAAGATAATATAAATTCCACGTGCATTTGGAGTTCTCTCTTTCTTTTTACCAGTGTGGTAAAGTATAACAATGTGGTGATAGCTATAGTTCTTGTCAGTTTTTGAGTAACTGATTATTTCAAAGTTACTTAAAAGGCACTACTAGAATTTCAGTGGAGGGAATTTGAAATACCAAGTCAGCAACGTTAAGCTCTCAGACACCTGACCAGTTTACTGGTAGGCAAAGAGAAATATTAGAAAACATAAAGAACTACCGTCCCACACCCACCCCATCCCTTTCCTTAAAAAACAAACAGTGAGTGAACTGGTTGCTAACAGCACGCTCCCATTATTTTTCTGAGAAGTCTGGAATTATAAGAAAAGGCAAAGGAAGAAGTGTAAGAAGGTGGCCCCAGGCTATAACCGTCAAGAAGGCAAAGAATGAATAGAAGACCTGCAAGGGGGAAAAACAGGCTTGACTGGGGTTTTTGTTGGGGGCTTGGCTGGCAGAACTGGGGGGAGAGAGTCAAGACTGTGACTCAGAATAGCAGCTCTACCAGTTTGGAAAGAGCGTGGCACAGCGGTTAAGAACTTGGGCGCTGGAATCACGCTGCTTGGGATCCTGGGCCCTGTTCTGCCCCTTACCAATTATGTAACCTTGGGCAAGTAATAATTTGTCTTTGACACCTCAGTCTGGGCAGTTGTGAAATGGAGATAACACTACCTGTGGACCTTACGGAGTAGGTGTGAGAGTTCAGTGCGTTCGTAATTCAGCACTGGGTGCTTAGCAGACGCTGGGTAAAGTGTCGTATATGTTCTTCTTTCTTAATTGTCTGTACCTCCGGCGGGGGGAAAAGATGAAGCGCAACTGAAGAGGGATGAACAGTAGTTGCGTGACATCCCGGGTCAGGCTCCTTCTGAGGTGCGCGCCCCACCGAGGTGAAGCGGCGGGAGCGGACACCTTGCGCCCGGGCCCTCAGCGACCACGAGGGGCCGCGACAAGCGCGGGCAGGAGGCTCGGGGCGGGGGCGCTCCTCCTGGCGGGCGCGCCGTGTCCCCGGATATTTGACAGTTTTCACCTCTTCTGTCTTGGGTCCCAGGGGCCGTGTGTGCTCTAAGCCGAGTGTCCTGGTTTCCGAGGCGTGGGGGCCACTGCGCGGCCCGCCCGCCTGCCGCCCCTCCTCGCCACGCAGCGGGAGGCCGCGGAGTCGCGCTCGGACCCTACACTGGGTCCTACCCCAGCTCCCCCGCCTCCCGCGCAGGCGCCGCCGGGGCCGCCCCCGCCGCCATGTTGCCCCCGCCCGCGCGCTCCCTCCCCCTCCCCTCCTCAGCTGGGCTCCCGCCCCCTCCCCCTTCCCCCCTCCCCCAACCGCCCGCCCCCCCGCCCCCGGTGAGGTCAGGCGGAGGCTCCGCCGCTGCGGCCGCAGCAGCGCCGCTCCTATTCCGGGGAACCCTGGGGACGGAGCGTTTCAAATCAGCGGAGCGGCGTTCGGGGTAGGGTCCGTGCTCTCCGCCTACCGGAGAGCGAGGCGAAGTGACCCGGGCGAGCGAGGGGGTACGGAGGACTGGGGGCCGCTGCCTCGCCGCAGGACGGAGCCCCGGCTGCGCCGCGCGCGACTCGCTGGTCGGCCCTCGGAGCGCAGCGGCAGGCGGACGGGCGGCGGGACGCCGGGACGCGGCAAACAAGGTGAGGCAGGGTCCTGGCGTGGCAGGGGCTCCCTCGGCCGCCTTCGCGCCCCGGGGACCCGGCGAGGCCAGGCGGCGCGCGGTCCGGAGTTGCGACCTGCAGGCGGACAGGGGGTTACCTCCGCTCCTTGCACGCCCTCCCTCCGTCCCCACAGCCCGTTTTCTCTCACTTGCGGGTGTCCGCCCTCCTGCCCGCACCTCTCATCGCTCCCTTCCCGACTCGCTGGCTCCGCCCGTCGCCTGGGTTCTTGGAGGACCACTGCGCCTAGTTTTCCTTTCCTTCTTTGTTACCCCTCTAAGATCTCCTCCTCCGGGGCTGTCGCTGCCCTTGACGCTCTGGGGTCTCTCTGCCCCCCCGCGGGCCCCGCTGTCTCTTGCCTTCCTACAGTTTCTGCTTTGTGGCTCCTAATCCATCCCTCCCTCCGAATCTTCTAACTTGGGAGGCTTCGCTGCTGGCTCCCGAGTCAGGAGCACCCTCCTCTCTTCCTCGAAGCTTTTAACTCTGCTTTGAGCATCTTCATCTCTAAAAAGTCTCGGCTGCTTTGGATTAATCACAGTTCGCTAATGATTTTCTTGGAAGCTTCCAGTCTACTGTACGGTGTACTGAGAGTGATGGGAACGAGCCCTTAGTAAACATCATCTAAAGAACTTGCAAGTTTGTTTTTTCCCTAGTGTTCAGTAACTTAGTCCAAGAACCACAAGCACTGAGAATGGATGTATGTATGTTTGTCTTTAATGCTAGCACATGGTCCTCCGTCTGATTCTTCCCACGCTGCCAAGCAGGCCGTAGAGAGAGACAGTGGGAGGGACCTTGATGCTTGGCTCCATTTCTCCTGCAAACTGGCGTGTTCAGCGTTTCGGTGTTGTCAGAGGACTAGTAGTTTGGGATAAAGTCACTCAAGTTAGCCTAAGCTAGCTACCAAACCCACTGAATTGGAACTGACAGACTCTAGGGTTTAAAAACTGACTCTGTTGGGAGGGTCCCTGCCTTTTTTTTTTTTTAAGAAGCCAAAATTTCTTACTGCAGATCACATATTTGTATGTACCCTCAAGAAGCAAAATTTAAAAACCATGTCAAAGGGACGACTTTTCTGTTTGCTGAAGTCAGTTTCACACAGCACCAGCCTACCGCCTTCTCCCCGTGCTCCCATACTGAGGTTCGTTTACTCACTTCCATGCTCTAATTAGCTCGTGAAGAAAATTGAATGAAGAAGCTGGATGTGGAGGCAGATACAGTGAACTAGTACAGGCCGACCTTGGCGGCTGTGTTCCTGGAAATGGGCTGTATCCAGTGTTGAAGTTTGAAAACTGAGAAAAATGAAATAATTCATTAAGTAGTTATAGTTATGACATCATTTTACATTTAAAAATATTAGCTTCCTTGTCTGCATTTTTAAAATTAATCTCCTTACATTTAACAGTGATAGAATTGTTTACTTGGTGTGTGACTAGGTGTTGTCATTGACACAGTGTGCACTAATTGGCAATCATCTCAGAAAAAAACAAGTTGTGAATGAAGGTGACAGCTAAATTTCACTGTCCTGGGAGCATTTTTTTTGGCCATGAGACAATGCATGTTGTTTCTGCTGCAATATCAAATGATGTATTTTTAAAACAGATAAATAAGAGCCTCAAATTCCCAATGCTTTTAATCTGCCATTTTTATAAGCACCTTTTAAGAAAGGGTGGTGTGACAGTATCGAGTTTATGGTGATGCTCTGAGGAAAGTGGTTTTCACAAGAATATTAAAGAATATTTATATTAAAGTTAATATAAATATTAACAGATCATTAGTTTAGTTATATGGCTTTCAGTTGATCTGTAATTTCCCTCATTCATTTGCTAAATTTCTGACTTCTCTTTAGTTCTTTTGAAAAATGGATATACTTGGGAAAGGACATTTATACCAATAGGCCTACCCTTCTAAATCTAATTTTCTTGGCAACCCTTTCTGGAAAGATATACAAACTTGCCAACTGTTTCAAAGAAAAGAGTTTGTTACTATGTCATTTTTTTTTTCCTTTTGTAATTATTACTAAGTCTAAGCTAAGATTGCCCTAATATGAACTATTTATGTTTGCCAGAAAAAAATAAAGGTGGATATGAGTTTGTCTTAGGCATTTTGCTCTGAATCTTTAGACTCTTACTCAAAATGTGTTTGATAATCCACCTGCTACATCCAGGAGTTATCAAACTGGATATTTCCGATGTTAGTAAACATAATTGAACATAATTGCACTTTGCTGCTGAATTCTCTTTTTCATTTCTTTACATTTTAAATTACTTTTCTTCATGTAATTTGACTTACATGAGTGAAATGAGACTAACCAATTTTTTTAATTGTTTGATTTTATTGATGTTTAATAAACTGCTACAATCTCCTTGAAGTATCTTCTCTTAAATCCATTGGTTGGAACTGGTATATTTTTCTTGCCGTGAACTAGCACAACAACTTGTCAGGTATCCTCAGAGCTCAGAAAAAAAAATGTAGAAAGAATTTTGAAAAATGAACAGCTCTAGAGAAAACATCTCAAAATTAGATGAAAAGGTTTTTTCAAGTTACTGACATGCATAGCAGTCAGTTCTTAAATATATTCTTCATTCATTTAATAATTTATTTTACAAAATCTGTTGGGCACCTTCTATTTGCCAGGCCCTGTGCTAGCCACAATGGTAAATTATAAGAGGTGTAATCCTTGATCTTCTGAAGTCTCACAGAGGCTATATTCCACCAGAGAATATGGACAGTAGGTAAGGAAACAAATGAAGATCCTTATAGATGGTAGTGAGAACAATGGTGGAAATACTGTGAGAACAGTGGTGGAAATACTATGAGATGGAGGACTGGAAAGGGCCTTTTTAGCAAGGGTGGTTTGGAAAGGCCACCCTTTCCAAAGTTGACCTTTGGACAGAGATGTGAAAGAAGAGAGATCACTCTTACCTTGTCAGCTTACCTCATCAAGAGCTGAGAGAAGAGTAAGAGCCAAGACCTTGAGGCAGAAAAACAAACTTGAGATATTTGAAGAACAGAAAACAAGCCAGGATGGATGGAACCTAGTGAGCTTTAAAGGAGTTAGGGAGCCTGGAAGGAATCAGTAATAGGTAATGCAGGGCCTACAGAGTCTGAGAAATAATTTGATTCTCAAAAATAGCGGGAAACCATTGGAGAGTTTTTGTTACCTACTTTTCTGTGGAAGGTCAATGACTGAAAAAAAAAATTAGTGGATGTAAATAAAATTTGTTTTGCAGAGGGTAAATAGAATATCTAGCTACTCAATTGTTTAAGAGAATGAAAATCTTTGATATGTATAAAATAGGTAATTGACTTCTTTCCCTCTGCTTAGATAAAGGAGTAAGGGGATGAGAACTCCAAGGTGAGTAAGTTATGAAGCAGTTGAGTTTGTACTGTCACATTGTCCACCAGAGCCCTGCGGTAAGTTGTCACCAGCCTCATTAAAGATCAGATCATCGTTCAACTTAAGAATTTGTTTGGGACTTCCCTGATGATTCAGTGGCTAAGACCCTGTGCTCCCAGTGCTGGAGGCCTGGGTTTGATCTCTGGTTAGGGAACTAGACCCCATATGCTGCAACTAAGACCCAGCGTTTGTGTGTGTGCACGCGCGCACCCACGCTTAGTCATGTCCTACTCTTTGTGACCCCATGGACTGTAGCCTGCCAGGCTCCTCTGTCCATAGAATTTTCTGGGCAAGGATACTAGAGTGGGTTGCCATTTCCTACTCCAAGAGATCTTCCCAACCCAGGAATTGAACCCTTGCATCCTCTACATTGGCAGGCGGATTCTTCACCACTGTGCCACCTGGGACACAGCCAAATAAAGAAATATGGTAAAATAAAGAATTGTAAAATTTTTTTTTCTCATGGAAATATACTTTGGAAGGTTGGAAATTTTATTTGCATGTGAAGAAATAACTTAGGTTTTAGAAATGGCCTTTGGGATTTTAAGAGGAGCTTGCCACTTTCCTTTAGCTGTTGCCTTCTCCAATGTTTTCAAATTGCCATACCTTTATTCTTTGAGAGATTAGAGTTTTCTCTATTCCTTGAGGATTAAGTGAATTTACACTTGGCATTTATTTTGTTGCCCTGAGCTCTTGCTTGAAAGCAATCCAGCTTGGAGGTCTAATTGGCCCCAAATAAGAATGCAGATAGTCATTGACATTCCATAGGGATAAATCTGAATATTGTGAAGCAGAAACCTGCCAAATAACCTTCAGTGACTCCTGCAGGGTCAAATTCCAACTCCTCAACTTAACACTCAAGGATTCGCCATGATGGGACTGCTGCTGCTGCTGCTAAGTCGCTTCAGTCGTGTCCGACTCTGTGCGACCCCATAGACGGCAGCCCACCAGGCTCCGCCGTCCCTGGGATTCTCCAGGCAAGAACACTGGAGTGGGTTGCCATTGCCTTCTCCACATGATAGGACATAGGCCTACTATCCCAATTGTCCTTCTTATTCTCTTAACAAGAAATTCTCTGTTGGTTTAAATGGATTTTACCTAGTTTGTAACTTTTGTGCTTAGCATTATTCTTGGCATGGAGTAGGTGCACGGTAGCGGCCTTTTGAATGGATGCCATGCCATCATCCATTTCAAAAGCCCTCTCTTTTCCTTTCTGTCCTTGCAAATCCCAATGCTAGTCAAGGAACAGTTCAAATTTTATATCCTATTACCCCTGACCCCGACCTGCTCTCCTCCTCTGGATGTGAACAGCAGTCCTACACACTTACCATCATGCATGTCATAATCGTCTTTATTTGATGCTGGGCTATTTCCCCACTGGGCTCTGGCTGCATGAAGGCAACCTGCATGAACCTTGTCTGGTTCATGTGTCGTCATCTCCGGAGCACCTGGCATGTGGTATATCCTTTATAAATAGTTGTTGAATAAGGAATAAATGCTGCTTTGTGCCGTTTTACCTATTATTGTTTTGGATACTTTAATTGTTTATCACTGTTTAACTTATCACATGTTTGTCCGGTGCCATCAAGCAGTTTCTGAGAGAGGCCATAGATCATAGTTGTTAAGAGCACAACTGTGGAGCTTGGTTGTCTGGGTTCCAGTGCAGGCTAGGAGTCTTACTTCCTGGGGGATACTGTGTGAGTTAACCTCTCTATACCTAATAGTTTTCATCTGTAAAATAGGAATAAGAAAACTTCCTTCTTAGAGTACTTAGAAGGATTAAATGAGTTAGTTACATCTAAAGTTTGTTACTTGCAATTTTTAATTAAAAGGGTGTGATGAAAATTTAATTTGGTAAGTTAGGTGCCAAAACTCAGGTGGTGACAAAATTTGACTTAAACCGATGTGAGGGTATTTGATAGCTTTTATTCTATTTAATGTTAATATTTATTTGGTTTTGTTGTAGCACTAGTAATGTGTTTATGGGGCAGTGCCTCAGACCTTGCTGAGGTATTACATAATATATCATATATGCAGGTTGAAGTGAAAGTGAAAGTCGCTCAGTTGTGTCCGACTCTTTGCGACCCCATGGACTATACGGTCCATGGAATTCTGCAGGCCAGAATACTGGAGTGGGTAGCCTTTTCCTTCTCCAGGGATATGCAGGTTACTGCCTACCTAAAAGTCTGGACATTTTTGAATTTGGAAACACATCTGGCACCAAGGTTTTCAGATAAGGGATTGTATACCTTACACAAAAGTGCTTAAATCAAGGCCTTGCACGAAGTAAGTCATTGCTGTTGGTTGGGATTAGGGAGGTAAATATGCTGTTTTATCCTTCCCAATACCTCTCTCACAATGGTTACCATGTAAATATATGCTGATTTATTCATGCAACAACTCTGGAGAGAAGGCCGGCTGTATCAGCCTCATTTTATCATAGGAAAACAGATATGGCTGGGTCACATGATTGAAGGGAGCCAAGACCCCAGTCTTTCAATAGTCTTTCATCTAGTACCAGTACAAGTATTTATTTTTTTGTTATTCTTTTGTTATTTAAAACAACGCATGCTTCTTTAGGGCGAGTCTTTTGAGGGGGGGTTAGTGGAAAGGATGCAGTTAAGAATCTAATATGATTAGACACTTATTCCGTGCAGTTGTTAAACATTTCTTGAACTCTTCATGTATATAGAAGTCTGTATTAAAAGCCAGAGAAAGGTATGAAACAAATGAGGCATGGTTCCTGGTCTTCAGTAGTTTCAGCATCATGCATGGTTACACAGGAACACAGGTGTCCATTACAATCCCTTATTTTCCTCTGTAAGTTGGAAATCATTAAAATGTACAAAGGAAAACACAAGAGTCAGTGGAAAACTCGTTTTAGTATTCCCTAAATGGAACTGGTTTTTAGTTGCCCTAACTACTCCCTACTCCCTACAATATGATCTCTATATGACATCCTGGCAGCCTTTTCCTTCCACCTAAACTAAGCAAAATATGTTTTTTATTGTTCTCCTTTATCAATATTTGTAAATCATAATTAGTATATTTCCTTTGTCCTTTTTCTTTTGTGGATTTCAGAGTATAAAGTGTCTCAAAAGGTTTTTTCTGGAATGTTCTTAAAGTTGAAAACTAGTCCTCAAAGCCATTATGCCTATTCATTCAACAACTATCAATACTTAGGAAGTAACTTATTATATTCCTGGCATTGCACTTGTTCACACACATGGAATCTCTGTCCAGTGCTCTTTCCATCTATCTGGAGCACACTGGGTATACTGGATGAGCAGGGTGGTGACATGATAGTGTGTATGTAGTAGGAGCTACAAAATAAAGCAGCTGGTGTTTTCTTGGAGCATTTATTTATTTATTTAAAATATATTTTTTATTTACTTATTTGGTTCTGCCAGGTCTTCCTTGGGGCATGTAGGATCTAGTTCCCTGATCAGGGATCAAACCCAGGTCCCCTGCGTTGAGAGTGTGGTGTCTTAACCACTGGACCACCAGGGAAGTCCCATTGGAGCATTTATTATACACAAAGATTTAGAAGAAATTCAAATACATTGTGCTTTAGAATGCAGTATTCATGATAAAAATTTTGAGGTAAAACCGAATACTTCAGAGAAAGGCTGCCTGAAAGGGTAGCTGTGATAACCCTGGGGTGACCCTTTGAAAATCACTGAGGCCACACTGTGCCCTTTGAGTCTGTTCCTTTAGTCAAATACCCATACATTTTCATAGCCTTAAAATCCTGTAATAACCTACAGAAAAGGTAATTGTTGTTTAGTTGATCAGTTGTGTCCGACTCTTTTGTGATCCCATGGATTGTAACCCACCAGGCTCCTCTGTCCATGTGATTTCCCAGGCAAGAATATTGGAGTGAATTGCCATTGCCTTCTCCAGGGGAATCTTCCCAAGCCAGGAATCAAACCCGCATCTCCTGCATTGGCAGGTGGATTCTTTACCAATGAGCCACCAGGGTACATCAGAAAAGGCAATAAACATCCATTTCTCTCCCTCCCCACCCCCACCCCCACCCCCCATATTGTATAATTTCTATTAGTTCAAGGAAGCACTCTGGTTGTTTGAAAATGACCTAAATCTTAAAACGTGTCAGGTGCTAACTGAGGTCCTAATGTTGAGGGGTAGTAGTAGGGTTGATTGATAGTGAAGGGCCTGCCAAGGGACTCCTGTTTTCAGAAGAAAGGTGTTAGAATTGATGGGATTGAAGCTTTGCCCCATTCTATGCACACTCGCCTGTGTCACTGACAGAAGTTCAGTTTTGCTAACTTTATTTTTTTATTTTTTTTTTTTTTTAATTTTTTTTATTAGTTGGAGGCTAATTACTTCACAACATTTCAGTGGGTTTTGTCATACATTGATATGAATCAGCCATAGATTTACACTTATTCCCCATCTGCTTTCAGTGCTTCCCTGGTGGTGCAGTGGATAAGAATCTGCCTGCTAATGCAGGGAACATGGGTTCAATCCCAGGTCTGGGAAGTTTCCACATGTCACAGAGCAACTAAGCACAGCTACTGAGCCTGTGCTCTAGAGCTTGCACTCTGCAGCTACTGAACCCACGTGCTGCAGGTACCCAGTGCAACTAAATTTTTTTTTTAAAGCTGCTTTCGTTTGTAATACATTCACTGTACAAATGATATTGCCGGTTGCTGGCTACTGAAATATTTAATAGTAGAGGGAAATTAGCACGGCTTATGTGCTTTTGAGGTTGATAAAATGTTCCTGGAGTTTGAGGTGGTTTTGAAAAGGGGCAGGCAGTGCATCAGAGGTGTGCCTGTTACAAAGCAGTGATTTGCTTTCCTCCAGATGAGAAAGATGGAGAGAAAAGCAAGTGAAGAAAGGGGGTGAACGTGAATGAGTAAGTCTAAGAGTAATATCTTTCAGCTCGTTTTTATTATTGCTGTCCCACCCTTCTTAGTGCTATTGCGTGACAATTCCCGTGGCCTGAACTTGTAATGTGTTACTGCCAGAAGATCATAAGGACCTGGGTATAGAGGGGTGATTAAAGGAATGGTCTTTATAGTCTCTGCATGACATGCATTTATAGTCTTTTCAGGAGAAGAGAGAGAGTTGTAGTGCTTTGCTTTGTAGTCTCACTTATTTCTAAAGAATGCTTCATTTCAACCAAGTTTTCTGTCCCGCTCTTGTCTGTCTCTCAGTGGGAAGGCTGTAGAATTCAGTGGTTAAGATCTTTGGCCTGGGAATCTCAGGCTGGGATTCAAATCCCAACTCTGCCTTTTGTTGGCAGTGTAGTCTGGGGCAGCTCCGTTTACCTCTCTGAGCCTTGTTTGCCTCCTCTATAAGCAAATTCATCTGTTGGTTGTAAGGATTAAGTGAAACAGTGCATATAAAGTGCTGAGCCCAGTTCAAGCCACATAGTAGATATAGTTATGATTGTCTCTTTTAGTAGGTTGATGGCCTAACTGGTTAAAACTCTTGGAGCTTTGACATTCTATATGAACCAGAAATCTGAGGGAAAATTGCATCTTTCCTTGATACTGCCTTCATCCCAGCGAGAATGCTATTTTCTGAACATGATGCTTTTGAATGGTGGTGTTGGAGAAGACTCTTGAGAGTCCCTTGGACTGCAAGGAGATCCAACCAGTCCATCCTAAAGGAAATCAGTCCTGAATATTCATTGGAAGGACTGATGCTGAAGCTCCAATACTTTGGCCACCTGATGCGAAGAACTGACTCTTTGGAAAAGACCCTGATGCTGGGAAAGATTGAATACAGGAGGAGAAGGGGACAACAGAGGATGAGATGGTTGGATGGCTCACTGACTCAATGGATATGTTTGAGTAGGTTCCTGGAGTTGGTGATGGACAGGGAAGCCCGGCATGCTGCAGTCCATGGGGTCACAAAGAGTCGGACACGACTGAGCAACTGAACTGAACTGAACTGAGACCATTTAGAGGTAGCACTAGTTTTCTGGCAGATAAGAGAGTTTGTGGTAAATGCTTGGCTTATTATTTATTCAAAAATGGCAACACTTTGAATGTGAGGAAAATGTCAGTTTTAAAATATGATTGACCCCATATATGCATAAATATGGGCTTCCCTCGTGGGTCAGACAGTAAAGAATCTGCCTGCAGTGTGGGAGACCTGGGTTTGATTCCTGGGTTGGGAAGATCGCCTGTAGTAGGAGGACATGACTACCCACTCCAATATTCTTGCCTGGAGAATCTCTATGGATGGAGGAGCCTGGCGGGCTACAGTCCATGGGGTCGCAATGAGTCAGACATGACTGAGTGACTAAGCACAGCACATACATAAATACAATACTGTTGAACTTAATAGGATTTAAATTTTAATCTCCATTTTGAAGGGAAACAGAGATACAGGAAAATGTGCACAGCAAGCAATGTTGTCTTTTAAACATGTGAACTTTTGTTCTGATAATCTGAGAGGTGATATATTTCCCTGATGTATCTCTGTTCCAGATTTCAAGTCCTCAAAGTAGAAAATATTTAAAGACTCATAGTAGTTCAACTACTGGGAAGAGGGTATTTTTGAATAATGTGTTCTATTAATTTGGAGTTGTTATGGTTATCCTAAGCTTTTATAATAGTTACTCTAGCAACAAATCAAGTAATAACTTATTACCTTCAACTTTTAAAGTTTTTAAGTAATTCAGTTTTTAAACTTAAGTTTTTAAGTAATTAAGTATTACTTAAAGTTTTTAAGTAATAACTTATTACCTCAAATAACTTTTACCTTAAAAATGATAACAGTTCAATAGCAGTTTTGATAAGTGAATGTCTCAGTTTAAATTATTGAGAGCAGCTTCAGGTGTTGCAGAGTGGCTCTCACCTTTGGAGTTGGAAGTACCTGAAGGCAAGGTGCCTGCTCTTCCACCTTCCAGCATTCTCCTTTGGTTGCCATGTCAGACACGTGAGGAGACAGATGTCCCTTGGGTAGTGGACTTGCTTATGGAATGCCGTAAGTGCAGAGATGGGAAAGAACCAGGAAACTCATTGCTGTCTATTCACAGGGTTTTGTGTTGATAATCACAATAATGTACATTTAAGTGCTGAAAAGTGTAGCTCACCACACTAATGAGGTATATTATTTATTACCAGTTTTACCTGCATTTATTACCAGCAGCAGCAGCATCAGATTTGAACATGAAGATGTTCAAAAGTTCATTTCAAAAATTAGACTTACTCTACCCTCAGGGAGTGAGCTCAGTATTAAAGATAATGCCTTCCTTCATTTAGAACATCTTTCTTTTGAAGCATGGGTAGTTTTCCTTATTTTATTTACTCCAGTGGACGTATTTACTCTGCTAAGTGACTCGGCAGAAGGTCACGTTGTCTAAGAGGGATCTAGGAGCAGAATGTAGGGCCCTTGGTTGTAACTTAGTGCTTTTCCAGTAATGATATAGAAAACTAAAGGATCCTTTCATATCTCTAGTCTTTCAGTTGACAGGGTGAACCAAAACTTCAGCAGTGTCTCCAGATGCCAACCATTATTCTAGGTCTGCACATGTACTGGCACAATCTGACATTTATCAAAATGAGTTTTGGATTTATTATGAAATTTTCTAAGTGCGTTTGGTGTCATATAGGCGTGATGTTTAAACATTCTGAGGAAGCAATCGTGGAGTAATTATATGTAAAGCATTCTGTTAGGAGGGAGAAAATGTATCCACTACCCTAGCAATTGAGCTTCCCTGGTGGCTCAGACTGTAAAGCGTCTGTCTGCAATGCTGGAGACCCGGGTTCGATCCCTGGGTTGGGAAGATCCCCTGGAGAAGGAAATGGCACCCCACTCCAGTACTCTTGCCTGGAAAATACCATGGACAGAGGAGCCTGGTAGGCTACAGTCTGTGGGGTCGCAAAGAGTCGGACATGACTTGATCGACTTTACTACTTTACCCTAGCAAAGGCAACAGACAACATGCAGCAACCTGATACCAGCCAATACTATTAATAATACTAATGCCAGTCGATAATAATTTATAGTAGTATTACAATACTGTGAGGATGGCACCATTATAAGTGCAGTATATACACTGACACATTGAAACCACAGAATGATGCTA
Organism: Cervus elaphus; assembly: GCF_910594005.1. Classification (NCBI taxonomy): domain Eukaryota; kingdom Metazoa; phylum Chordata; class Mammalia; order Artiodactyla; family Cervidae; genus Cervus; species Cervus elaphus. The sequence continues at coordinate 41,099,674 of NC_057848.1, read as the reverse complement.
TGAAGGAGGGGCTATTATTATCCCCATTTTACAGTCGAGAAAACTGAGGCAGAGAGAAGTTAGATAGCAATCCCAGGGTTACATACCTAATCAGTAAAACCAGTAGCATTAAAATCCATGCAGTCTAGTTTTAGAGTCTATGCTTTTGAACCACAGCCTTTTGTTTTATTCTCTTTCTCTGACAGGAACATTATATGAGAGTATGATAGCTAAATAAGGCATATTAGAAGACATTCTGCAGAAATCTAGAGTTGTGATCAGAGTTGGGTATTAAAGTTCCAAGCATTTTAAGTAAGATACTTTTGAAGAGGATTTTACTGAAAAATAAGGAAAGTGTTCTGACATTTTAATACCCAAAGCTTTGTACCTGCATATTGCATGTGCGTGTGTGTATGTGTGTGCAGGTGTATGTGAGTTTATATACATGTTTATTTTGAAGTGGGAAAAAATTTGAGGGTAAATCTAATTCAGAATCCTTTATATTGGCAGCCCTTTTTATGTTTTTATGTGCAACATTTTGCACCACAAACATGTTTTTAAAAATAGGGAACAACTTTATTGAGCTCTAATTCAACTACCATACAGTTCACCCATTAAAAATGTACAATTCAGTGGTTTTTAGTATAGGCACAGGGTTATGCAACCATCACCACAGTCAGTTTTAGAATACTTTCATCACCCCCAAAAGAGAAATCTGTGCTTTGAAACAAATGTGGCCACGAAGGGGCTGGAGGTAGTGTGCCTGTTGGCACTTCTGCTTTCCCATCAAAATGGTCTAGAGCTGTGCTCAGCGTAACACAGATCTGCTGCTGTTTCATGTTGTCTAGCTCCAAATTGCTAGAGGATGCCTTGTTTTAATTTAATTTTGATCAGTGACTGATCTGTCAAAGGATTCTGTATTTATCTGATTTGGCATTCTCAGCCCAAATTGATGATATAAATCTGCTCATTATGTATTTATCACAAATGTACTTGGTATTAGTACTACATAACTAAGCCAGATTTTTATTTACAAATAAAGCTGCTAAACTCGCTCATGTGAATAACTCCTCCCTTGCCTGTGTGCTTTTTAAAAAAAATTTAATTTATTTTAATTGGAGGCTAATTACTTTATAGTATTGTAGTGGTTTTTGCCATACATTGACATGAATCAGCCATGGGTGTACATGTGTCCCCCATCCTGAACCTCCCTCCCACCCTATCTGTGTGTGCTTTTATAATGGGCCGGAGCCAGGGATGCCTAAGAAATTTTATGTGTATACACTGGCATTTTAAAAAATATTTCCAAAAATCACGCCTGACATAGATGGTGGAGATAAAAGCAACAGGGTTTGTTGGTTTTTGCTGGAGTATAGTACTGGGGTGACGTGTTATATAAAAGTTCTTATAAAATGTATTGCATGGGAATTCCCTGGTGATCCAGTGGGTAGGACTGCACTTCCACTGCCTTGGGCCAGGGTTTGATCCCTGGTCAGGGAACTAAGGTCCTGCAAGCTGTGCAAAACAGCCAAAAAAATAAAAAATAATAAAATACATTGCATATTATATATAGATATTGTGAAATAGTTGGAATATTTTGAAAAAATCTAAAATGATTTTTCAGCCACTCAGACTTCACCAAAATATAGTCAGTTGTTATAGTCAAGTACTATGTTTCTCTCTAGTGCATGCTCAGCCACTTCAGTCTTGTCCAACTCTTTGTGACCCTATGGACTACATGTAGCCCACCAGGCTCCTTAATCCGTAGGATTCTCCAGGCAAGAATATTGGAGTGGGTTGCTATTTCCTGCTCCAGGGGATCTGCCTGACCCAGGGATCGAACCCGAGTCTCCTGTGTCTCCTGTATTGCAGGTGGATTCTTTACCAGCTGAGCCATTGGGGAAGCTCCTTTCTAGTGGGAGTTATTAAACCAAATATCTGTGAGCATAGTGTGGGAGGGAAGGGCTGCTCCCAGTTCTTCATTATAGTAATAGGGTAGAGTCAGTGTTACCTTTCAGGCTAAAGAATAGCTGTATATTTTTTATTATTAAAAATAATCTGTGGACATAATCAGATGTCTTGAAGAGCATAGGTGTCTTTTAAAATGAGTTAATCTTGGATTCATCTTTGCTACTTTTTCTTTCAGAACAGTTTTGAAATGTCTTTTAAAACTTCTTTCATATTTTTCTATGCTTATTATGTATCTGAGTTGAATTTTTTTTTAATGTTGATTTTTTATTCAGCTGCACTGGGTCTTAGTTGTGGCATGTGAACCCTTAGTTGCTGCATGTGGGATCTAGATCTCTGACCAGGGATTGAACCCAGGCTCCCTGAATTGGGAGCATGGATTCCCAGCCACTGGACCACCAGGGAAGTCCCGAGTTGAATTTCTATTCAGGGCTCCAAGTAGCTTCACTTGAGGCTAAAGTGCCTTGGTTCACTCAAAATGGCTTACTGTGAACCTGAAGTATATTTTTCATTGCTGTACATGGGTCTCTGCTCTTTATGCATGGCAGCAGTGGGTGATCTTATTGCTAGTGCGTAGGAGAGAATCAGACAGGATGACACTGCTGTCCCTGGAAGAACACCTAAGTGCACCTTTATGATAACTAGGTAGAAGCATATCTTCATCACAGAGATTAATAGGGATCAAGGAATCAGGTACTGTGAAATTAAAATGTTCAGTTTAGGAATTTTGATTTAGGAAACTTGTTATCTTTTTCATTACTAATTTTATTATTATGCTGTTAGGATACTGAGCTGTGTGGAAAGGGGTTAGAAACCTGATTGTTTAAGGCAAGCCAGATTGGTCTGCTTTGAGGGTCAGTTTGAATGAGAAAGTATCACACCGTTTAGAAAAGAGGATCTAGAGTAATGTCCAAATTGAGTTTTCTTTAACAGGAGATATCATTCATTGATTTTAAGAAATGAACCCATTACAGTGTATGCAAAAACTATTACTTGACAATAGTGTGATTTTCTGCTTAACTTAGTGCCAAAAATGATTTAGACTCTTAAACGATTTAGAATGGCTCTAAATACAAGTTATTTCCATCTACCTGTTTTGAAGATGAATCTTCTTTATTTGCAAATAGGGGAGACTCAATGACTCTAATTAGCCTTAGTATGTAGGGCAGCATCATGTCTGATGAGAAGAAATGAGACATTTCATATCAATTCATTCAAGAAAAATTAGTGAAGTACCTTCTGACCCACATCTTGGGGATGCAGTGGTGAACAAGGCCAAGTTCTGTCTTCATTCTCAGAGGCAATCACAGTATCCTATTTGCTGTCTTTGTTCTCCTCAAGAGCTGTGGAAACGCCTGGGGTGAGTGTGTGCATGCGCTTAGTCATGTCCGACTCTTTGCAACCCCATGGACTGTAGCCTACCAGGCTCCTCTGTCCATGGGATTCTCGGGCAAGAATACTGGAGTGGGTTGCCATTTCCTTCTCCAGGATATCTTCCCGACTCAGGGATTGAACTTGCGTCTCTTGTGCCTCCAACATTGGCAGGCAGATTCTTTACCACTGAGCCACCTGGAAAGCCCTCTTGATACTCTTTGATGGGAGTCAGTCATAACTACAATGAGGAAAAGGAAAACTAGCCTCCAGCTCCATCAGGCTGAAGTGCTGCTTTTAGTTATAAATCCTTGTTCTTTCTTTGTGTGCCCAAAGTAGCTTCTAGGTTGTTACCTGTATCCCTTTCCAGTGACTCAAATGAAAATTATAAAATTACAGTTGTGATCATAATCATTTAGCATTCAATTGGAGAAATATGTTTAGTGGAAATACGAGCTGCCAAAGGACTTGTATAGGAATAGATAGCTTCCATGACATGATTTGAAGGGCACCTAGTGGTTGTTTTTAAAATGTGACTTCCTTGCAAAAGTAACTGAGATTTCCACTATTTGGTTAGATCTATGGCTTCTAAGGGCTTCCCAGGTGGTGCTAGTGCTAAAGATCCTGCCTGCCAATGCAGGAGACATTAAGAGATGCAGGTTCGGTCCCTGGGTTACCATGAGCCTATGGCTCCACTATTGTAACCACGCTATTTAGGTGATTTATGTTGATAACTCATTTTGCCTTCTATTCACATGTACTACTTTAAGTTGTTTTAGCACAGTTACATTCTGATAACCTATACACTCTCACTTAAACTTGAAAGATGTGAATTACAGAACTCCTTTTTAAATTCAGTCTGGTGTTACTGGTATGTATGTACAGTTCTTAAGTCTATTAGATCCAATTTTTAAATTTATTTTTTTATTGAAGTATAGTTGACAAAACAATATTTTGTTAGTTCCTGGTATAGAGCTAAGTGATTCAGATATATAGACACAGATATATATGGACTTCTCTGGTAGCTCAGTCAGTAAAGAATCTGCTTGCAATGCAGGACACTGGGGTTTGATTCCTGGGTTGGGAAGATCCCCTGAAGAAGGAAATGGCAACCCATTCCAGTATTCTTGCCTGGAAAATCCCATAGACAGAGGAGTCTGGCGGGCTTCAGTCCATGGAGTCACAAGAGTTGGACGTGACTTAGTGACTAAACCACCACCACCACTATATATATATGTCATTAGACCCAATTTTGAATTCCACTGTGTATTCATGTGGATACAAGTTAAGCTGCTGTAACAGAGACCCCCCCGCCCCCCCCCCCCCATACAGTGCCTTTAACGAAATATTTCTTTCTCACATATCAGTCCAGGTAGGCAGTTCAGGGTCAGATGGTGGTTGCTCAATTACCATGTACTCAGGCTCCTTCTGTTTTCTTGCTCTGCCACCTTAGTAAGCAGCTTCCATCTTGTGATCCTAGATGGCTACTGTAACTCACTATTACATCCTCATTCCAACTGATGGGCTGGGAAAAGGGGCAGGAGAAAGGAGACTCCTTACATGTAAGGATATAACATAGCAGTTTCCTACAGCACTTCCACAAATATCGCATTGGCTAGCCCTTAGTCATGTGGTGTCACCTAGCTGCAAAGGAGTCTGGAAAATGTGGTCCTTAGCTATGTGGCCATGTGTCCAGCTAAAATTATTATTACTGTATAAGAAGAGAAGCATAGATATTAGGGGATAACCAACAGTCTGCTGTACACTATTTCAAACTTGAATCTTTGGTCAATTTCATGACTTATCTGGGGATATTATTTCTGTAACATTGGATATTCATTTTCTTAAGGATAAAAATCCAAACTTGTCAGTGTGACATACAAGCCCATCTTGATTTTGACTTTTGCTAGTCCCTCTAGCTACACTTTCACCCTTCCTAACCTAAAGTTGCATTTTAAATTGCACACCCTCCAACTTGCCATGTTCTCTTATCCCCACACTTTTGTACTTGGTGTTCTCCCTGAAATGCTGACTGCTTGTTTCTATCAGGATTCATTTTAGTTGTTGCCTGTCCTGGGAACATTTCCTTGAGCCTCCTCTACCTAATAGCCACTGCTAGCTGTTTTTCTATAATTTCTGTAGTATTAGTTGTGTCTCCCTTTAGCAATCTTTCTTATAAATAGTGCTGTGTCTCTGTGTCTCTCACTGGATTGCAAGTTCCTTGAGGGCAGGGGCCAGGTCTGTCATCTCCATGTCAGGGCATGATACCTGGCCCTGATGTTTAATTAATGTTGGTTGAATGAGAAAATGACTCAAATATTTAGCTTACTAATTATGGCTACTTGATTAAGCTGGAAGCTCTTCCTAATTACCATCTGGAAATTGCAATATTTAGAATATTTTCCAGTAGCTGTAACTGGGTAATTTTATAATAAGGATCAATAAAGTCAAACACCTCAAAATATTTAGCACATGACTACAATATACACAGTATAAGAAGAGCAAGAAAAAGATGTATAAAATTTTAAACCCAGAATGACCCCTGGAGATCATTTAATCCAACCCTTTTAATTTTAAAAAGATATATAATCTAATGGAGAAGTTGATGTTAAATTACTTGATCAAGAGCCTCTGTCTTCAAGGAGCTTGCAGTGTCATTGGATAGGTGATATTATAGACATATAAAAGGGAATTGAGAAACAAGTGCTGACAAAGAAGTAGACATGATGGGGCTAATCAAGATAGGTTCAGGGCTTCTCTGGTAGCTCAATGGTAAAGAATCTGCCTGCCAAGAATCCGCCTGCCAAGAATCCACCTGCCAATACAGGAGACACGGGTTCAATCCCTAGTCCAGGAAGATCCCACATACCTTAGAGCAGCTAAGCCCATGTGCCACAACTATTGAGCCTGTGCTCTAGAGTCCGGGAACCAATTACTGAAGCCTGCACTCTAGAGCCCATGCCTCACAACACGAGAAGCCACCACAATGAGAAGCCCACACACTGCAATTAAGAGTAGCCCCCACTCGCTGTAACTAGAGAGATGTCCCAGCAAAGCCCCCCCACCTAGAAAAAAAGAAAAGGTAGACTCAATCAAGGACTTAAGCTTTGACATGAGCCTTGATGGTTTTGCTATGAGAAGACATTCCAGGTGAAGGGAATATACAAGTAACAGTTCAAAAAGTAAGGATGTACACATGACTGTTGGGATCTGTTCAGTTGAATGATGTTTAGTAGTAAGAGACGGCAGAAAAATAGAACTAGAAAAATAGACTTGAACACCAGGCTGCAGAGGGAAACCACTAGCAGTTTTCGAGTAGGTGAGTGGTATTATGAAAAAGATTTTTGCATGTTTTATTTCACTGATAGATGGACTGGTTTGCAGGTCAAAATGGGTCATGAAACTGGCATGTTGTCTAATATGCCAACTAAAAAATACAAACTTGATGGATTCTGAAGTTTTAGCTCAAAGGTGAAAACATGATACACCATAGATTCCAGTGATAATTAACGTAACAATGTCAGCATTTTTCTTAATGGAAAAAGTAAGCCCAAGCAACAAGACTGTAATATTAGTAATGTGCATGTATTAGTCATGACATACTGTAGATAATTGTATAAACTCTCACGTTACGCCAATACACTGTAAAAATTCCTGAAGTAACTGAGAACATGGTAGCAGCTGCTGCTTTGGACCTCGCTATTTTGCCAGTCAGGCAAAAAACAAAACAAAACAGAAGCATGAGTTGACATGAACCCTCTCAATGCATTTGGGAGCCATTTTGTTCAAAAACAGTTTTTTATGAAGCTAAAATGGAATGTTGTATTTTGATATAAAACATGGGCAAAGAGAGAACAGTAAGCAGAGATCTACACTAAATAAAACATTATCTAAACATAAGAAGCATTTATATCATCAAGGATGAATATATTGGGTTGGCCAAAAGTTTATTTGGGTTTTTCATACCATCTTATGGAAAAAAACAAACGAACATTTTGGCTAACTCAATATTTCTTTAAGGGCAATAAAGAATATGGAGGGATATGGAAGCCTTTAAGTTAGGGTTTTGAAAGTCTCTTAAGTTTACAGCTTCAGAAACATATATTGAATACTTGTTTTTTAAGGACCTATATGATTATTATTATTATTATCATTTATATTATTAGCTTATATTATTATCATTTATCTTTCTCTTAAGAATTGCAGGGACATTTCCAGTTAAATGAAGTTTCACTTAAATTGTATTGATTGGAGCCTGGTATATTTGTGAAACATTTTAGGATGCTTACCCCAAAAACATTGTTTCAGATGGTGTACAATTAAAGGTGTCAATGTCTTTTCTGTAATATTTTTGTACTTCAGCATAATTAAAAGTTAATGTTATGTTGGCTTTTGAAAATTCAAGACATTTCAACAAAAAAAGTATAATTTTTCTATGAATTTTTTTTTTACTGTCTTAGAAACACTGGTGATTTTTAGCCTATCATAAACTTCTTATACCTGTGTAAAATCTATTGCATAACATAGTACTTGAACATTGTGGACTTAGAGAGTTATAGTATGGTACTGGTTAAGACTGTTAAGGCTCTAAGCCTGGCTTAAAGTCAGACTCTGCCACTTGCTGTTTGTGTGTAATTGAGCAAGTTACTTAATTTCATTGGGTCATGGTTGCCTCATCTCAAATGGAGAAACAAGGGATTTTATAGGAATTAAATAAAATAACATATGTGAGTATTTAGCACCATACCTTAGTATATCGTAAGATTCAATGAATGCTGAGTGTTGTTATTTTATATAGTTTCATTTGATTTTCAGAACAACTTTGGCTGTTAGTTTCAATAAATTTTTCCAGCTATTTTATTTAAAACAAACCTCTCTAGAAAAAGAAATAGCAAAAGAGTGAGGTAGATGACAATATCAATAATTTAAAAGGGCTTCCCTGGTGGCTCAGATGGTAAAGAGTCTGCCTGCAAAGCAGGAGACTCAGGTTTGATCCCTGGGATAGGAAGATACCCTGGAGAAGGGAATGGCAACCCACTCCAGGATTTTTGCCCAGAAAATCCCATGGACAGAGGAGCCTGGTGGTCTGTAGTCCATGGGGTCACAAAGAGTCAGACACAACAGAGCTAGTAACACTTTCAATTATCTTCAAGTAATAGGGGATGTTTTCAGCAGGTAAATTACTTGTTATTGTTGTCAATTATTTGGACAAATAAAGAAAATGACAAAAAAAAAAAACCCATCAGACTATGAATGACTTTGCCTTTGACTCTCATTGATAGAATTTGTTTTCAATTACCTCAGTTTTAGGAAATAGCTTGGTTTTGATAAGACTTTTAAAAAACTTTGAAATAATTGCATATTTGAAGGAACTTGTAAATATAGTACGGAGAGGCATCATGTACCCTTCACTCAGTTTTCCCCAGTGTAACTATAGAACATTATCAAAGCCCAGAAAGTGACATTGATACGACTGTACCATTTATCAACATTGATAGTTCTACACCATTTATCACATAGAGTCATGTAACCACCTCCATATCAAGATATAGAACTATTCCATTACCACAAACATAAACTGGACAACTCAAGTGAAGGACGGAAAGAAAATCTGTTGTATTTAATCCATATTTTTCTTACCACGTTATTTTTCCTTTCTCATGTAAAATTCCTTCTTTTATCATTTCCTTTCAGTTTAGAGGCCTTTCTTTTGCCATTCTTTTAAAGTAGGTCTGCTGGCAACCAATTCTTAGTTTTCCTCATCTGAGAATGTCTTGATTTCCCCTTCATTCCTGGAGGATATTTTCACTGGACATAGGAGTCTGGGTCGACAGTTCCTTCTTTCAGTACTTGAAAAATCTTGTGTGTCTCTTCCTTATGGCCGCCATTGTTTCTGATGAAAAATCTGCTGTCGTATGAGTTGTTTTCCCCTGTCAGTAAGGTGTCATTTCTCTCTCTTTCTCTCTGATTTCTTCCTTTGTCAAAAGTTTGACTATCATGTATGTTAGATTAAATTCCTTCAGATTTCCTCTTTCGGATTCACACAGTTTCTTGAAGCTATAGGTTTATTTCTTTTGCCAAATTTGGGAAGTTCTTGGCCATACTTATTTCTTTGAGTATGTTTTTAGTCACACCCTTTTTCTCTCTCCTTCTGGGACCCTGAGGGCATGAATGTTAGATCTTTTGTTATCATCCCTAAAGTCCCTGGTGCATTTTTTAGTTTCTTTCCCTATTGTTCAGGTTGGGTATTGTTCCGTCTTTGACTTCTCTGTTTCCTCTGTCCTTTCTATTCTGCTATCTGAGCCTATATGTTGAGTACTTTTTTTTTCAGTTATTGTATTTTTCAGTTTTAAAAGTTCCACTTGGATTGGAAGAATCAATATTGTCAAAATGGCTATTCTACCCAAAGCAGTCTATAGATTCAATGCAATCCCTATCAAGCTACCAACGGTATTTTTCACAGAACTAGACCAAAGAATTTCACAATTTGTATGGAAATACAAAAAACCTCGAATAGCCAAAATAATCTTGAGAAAGAAGAATGGAACTGGAGGAATCAACCTGCCTGACTTCAGACTCTACTACAAAGCCACAGTCATCAAGACAGTATGGTACTGGCACAAAGACAGAAATATAGATCAATGGAATAGAATAGAAAGCCCAGAGATAAATCCACGAACCTATGGACACCTTATCTTTGACAAAGGAGGCAAGGATATACAATGGAAAAAAGACAATCTCTTTAACAAGTGGTGCTGGGAAAACTGGTCAACCACTTGTAAAAGAATGAAACTAGAACACTTTCTAACACCATACACAAAAATAAACTCAAAATGGATTAAAGATCTAAATGTAAGACCAGAAACTATAAAACTCCTAGAGGAGAACATAGGCAAAACACTCTCCGACATAAATCACAGCAAGATCCTCTATGACCCACCTCCCAGAATATTGGAAATAAAAGCAAAACTAAACAAATGGGACCTAATGAAACTTAAAAGCTTTTGCACTACAAAGGAAACTATAAGTAAGGTGAAAAGACAGCCCTCAGACTGGGAGAAAATAATAGCAAATGAAGAAACAGACAAAGGATTAATCTCAAAAATATACAAGCAACTCCTGCAGCTCAATTCCAGAAAAATAAATGACCCAATCAAAAAATGGGCCAAAGAACTAAACAGACATTTCTCCAAAGAAGACATACAGATGGCTAACAAACACATGAAACGATGCTCAACATCACTCATTATTAGAGAAATGCAAATCAAAACCACAATGAGGTACTATTACACGGCAGTCAGGATGGCTGCTATCCAAAAGTCTACAAGCAATAAATGCTGGAGAGGGTGTGGAGAAAAGGGAACCTTCTTACACTGTTGGTGGGAATGCAAACTAGTACAGCCGCTATGGAGAACAGTGTGGAGATTTCTTAAAAAACTGGAAATAGAACTGCCCTATGACCCAGCAATCCCACTTCTGGGCATACACACTGAGGAAACCAGATCTGAAAGAGACACGTGCACCCCAATGTTCATCGCAGCACTGTTTATAATAGCCAGGACATGGAAGCAACCTAGATGCCCATCAGCAGATGAATGGATAAGGAAGCTGTGGTACATATACACCATGGAATATTACTCAGCCATTAAAAAGAATTCATTTGAACCAGTCCTAATGAGATGGATGAAGCTGGAGCCCATTATACAGAGTGAAGTAAGCCAGAAAGACAAAGAACATTACAGCATACTAACACATATATATGGAATTTAGAAAGGTGATAACGATAACCCTATATGCAAAACAGAAAAAGAGACACAGAAATACAGAACAGACTTTTGAACTCTGTGGGAGAATGTGAGGGTGGGATATTTCAAAAGAACAGCATGTATACTATCTATGGTGAAACAGATCACCAGCCCAGGTGGGATGCATGAGACAAGTGCTCGGGCCTGGTGCACTGGGAAGACCCAGAGGAATCGGGTGGAGAGGGAAGTGGGAGGGGGGATCGGGATTGGGAATACGTGTAAATCCATGGCTGATTCATATCAGTGTATGACAAAACCCACTGGAAAAAAAAATAATAAAAAAAATAAAAGTTCCACTTGTTTCTTTATATCTTCTATTTCTTTACTGAGTCTGTATGTTTCTTTACTGGGCTGTCTATATTTTTTCATTTGTTTCAAGCATGTTCATAATTGCTTCTTTCAGGATTTTTATGATGCCTATTTTAAAGTCTTTGTCAGATAAGTTTAACATCTCTGTCATCTTGATTATGACTTCTTTTGATTCCTTTGTCATATACCTTGAACTTTTTCTGATTGTTGCTATGACAAGTGATTTTTTTGATGGAGACCCTGACATTTTGGGCATTATGTAATGAGATTGTCCATCTTACTGAAACTTATCATTTTAGCTGTCTTCTGACTCCACTCTCTGCCTCGTTACTTCCTGATGGGTCTAGTCGGCCACATTGCCCAATTGATCTCTGTTGACACTTGAGGGGGTGTTTCCTCATTACTGATAGGTAAGGGTGGGAGTACCGGTTCCCCATTAGGCCTCCAGTGATACCTTGCTGACTGAGAGGATAGGAGTGCCTTGGTACTGCTTCCTACATGGCCTCCACTGATACCATGAAGGGGGATGGCCACATCACCACCAGGCAGTGGTGAAAGTCCTTCTCTGATACCACCCTAACTGGGAGGGAGGAGTATGCCTCCTTACATCCTCATGAGGGTGCAAGTTTAGCCTCTCTTAAGCCTTTGGTGACATGGATATGTTTTCTGTGGCATTTAGGTGAAATAATGTGGTTATTGTCTAAACGTGTTCTGTCCTACGGAGCTGCCCCCTTCCTGATCCCTTGCCTAGAGAGAGCAGGCCTTTTTTAGGATATTTTTTTATTCTCTGAGCTTACTGTCATATCTAGGTTGCCAGCCTCTTCAGCTTCACATCTGGAATATATGAGGCCCAAAGAAAATCCAGGGAATTTACCACTGTGTTGTTATTTTGGTCATGAGATCCCTGGCCAGTTTGCCTCTTTCTTCAACTTTTCAGAGTTTTCTTATACTTGCTTTATGTATTAATATGATGTCCATGGTTTTTAGCTATACTTTGTAGAAATAATAGGGAAAAGCACATGTACTTTATCATAACAGCAGCAGATGTTTGACTTATTTTGGCCTTTCTAAATTCTTGTTAGTTATTAAGGTTTAATTACATCTCAAAACTTGAAACTGGAGACTTAATACAACATAGAATTTGGAGGATTTTTTAATACCACCTAGCTACTTTGGCAGTAATATTATATAAAGGTATCTTTATATAGGCAACATCTGTTTAGTTTACAAGGGAAAATGTTAAGTCTAAGGAATGTGTACCACACAGACAAGAGTCTGTTTTCCCTTTTAAGAATTTATGTTAAAACAAACAACTTGTTTGAGATAAGGACAATAAAAGTGGAAGGATGTATAAATAACACAGATTTCACAGAGAATAAAATCTTAGAGTCAGGATGTGGGACTCAGTATTACATTGAATTAAGTAATGTGATTCTAATGCTTAAGTAATGACTAAACTTGCATGTTATTACAGCATCAGTTAACTTGCAAGCACATAACTCTCGTTAAAATCCTTTGGAGACATATAATATTGGCACACATTATTGTTTTACATGCCTTGAAACAATAAATATAGATTGGATTGATTCAAAGACTTTCTGCTTTAACAATAAATTTCTTCAGTTCTTTAGTGTCTTACAGTGATGGTACTTTATCTTTTCTGTGGTATTCCTCTGAAGGCAGCTAGAGAGCATGCCTTCAAAATAATAGCAGGAGCAAAGCTTCTCTTCCTCCTCAGTTGAAGTCCACTGATACCACTGATAAAGGTATAGAAAGGTCCACTGGGGGCCACACAGATAAAATGTTACTTTGGAGAGTAAAATATTCAGAGCTGTTGTTGTTGTTGTTTAAATGCTAAGTTGTGTTTGACTCTTTTGAGACCCTAAAGACTGCAGCCTGCCAGGCTCCTTTGTCCATGGTATTTCCCAGGCAAGAATATTGGAGTTGGTTGCCATTTCCTTCTCCAGGGGATCTTCCCAACCCAGGGGTCAAACCCTGTATTCTGCTTGGGAGGCAGATTCTTTACCACTGAGCCACCTGGGAAATCCCATTAAGTGTCATGTCTTACAGTGAAAAGAAAAATGAGGTCTATCATTGTGGAGTAACATTCTCATTATGTTGGGATTATACTGTAGTACACTGGGATTTCACCTAATCTGTATATCATCACAGGTACATATGGAACTAGCACATTTTAGTACATGCCTCATAGAGTGGAGGAATTGAAACAGAAGGCCAGATTTAGCCCAGATTAGGGCTGGAGATTTACCACTATCACATGAATGTGTTTTCATTTACTTTCTGCTGCTGCTAAGTCACTTCAGTCGCGTCCGACTCTGTACGACCCCATAGACGGCAGCCCACCAGGCTCCCCTGTCTCTGGGATTCTCCAGGCAAGAACACTGGAGTGGGTTGCCATTTCCTTCTCCAATGCATGAAAGTGAAAAGTGAAAGTGAAGTCGCTCAGTCGTGTCCGACTCTTAGAGACCCCATGGACCGCAGCCTACCAGGCTCCTCCATCCATGGGATTTTCCAGGCAAGAGTACTGGAGTGGGGTGCCATTGCCTTCTCCATCATTTACTTTCTAGTAGTGGTCAGTACAGTATTATTCCATGTTCCTTCTCAATGTAAATGTTTTGGGTGCTTCCAACTCTTTATTATTAGAGTAATGCATATATATGGCAAAACACTTAAAAAACAAAAGATATCCCTGATAAACAACAAAGCCCTAGTAGCACAGACAGTAAAGAATCTGCCTGCAATGCAGGAGACCCAGTTTCAATCCCTGGACCCCCCTGGAGAAAGAAATGGCAACCCACTCCAGTATTCTTGTCTAGAGAATTCCATGGATAGACCATGGGGTCTCAAAGAGTCTGACACGATTGAGCAAGTAACACACACACTGTATAGCACAGGAAACTATATACAATATCCTGTGATAAGCTATAATGGAAAAGAATAAAAAAAAGAATGTATATATATGTATAACTGAATTACTTGGCTCGACAGCAGAAATTAACACTATAAATCAGCTGTACTTCAATTAGAAAAAAATCCAAACCCAAAAGATATCTTTGGGAAATGAATCTTCTTTCCTCAATGAAGTCAATGTTAGTTTTTTTTCATTTGGGCTGTAAGTTTATAAATGTTTTCTATGCAAGTAAAAATGTGTATACCCTCTTTTAAATACAAAAGGGAGCAAATGATACAAACCACTCTATCCTGCTTTTTTTTTAGACTTCATGCATATTTGTAGATCTTTCTGTATCAGGATATAAATACCTACCTCATATAACTTAAAAATTGAGATAAAATTCACATACCATGAAATTCAGCCTTTTCAAGTGATTTTTGTTGTATGCTCCCAAAGTTATGCAACTATTATCACTAATTCCATAACATTTTCATCTCCCTCTCTTCCTGACAATCACTAATCTGCTTTCTGTCTCTGGATTTGCTTATTTTGGACATTTCCTTTAAATGGTATCATAACGTAGGTGGCCTGTTGTGTCTGACTTCTCTCACTTAGCACAAGTTTTTTCAAGGTTCCTTTCTGTTATATAATGGACTTAACTTCTTCTCTGACTAATAGTCCATTGTACGGATATATGTATTCAGAAAACAAAGATCATGGCATCCAGTCCCATCACTTCATGGCACATAGATGGAGAAACAGTGGAAACAGTGGCACACTTTACTTTTTTGGACTCCAAAATCACTGCAGATGGTGACTGCAGCCATGAAATTAAAAGACTCTTACAACTCCTTGGGGAAAAAGTTATGACCAACCTAGACAGCATATTAAAAAGCAGAGATGTTACTTTGCCAACAATGGTCCGTCTAGTCAAGGCTATGGTTTTTCCAGTAGTCTTGTATGGATGTGAGAGTTGGACTATAAAGAAAGCTGAGTGCCGAAGAATTGATGCCTTTTTTTTTTCATTTATTTTTATTACATGTCAATGTATGGAATTGTTGCTTTTGAACTGTGGTGTTGGAGAAGACTCTTGAGAGTCCCTTGGACTGCAAGGAGATCCAACCAGTGCATCCTAAAGGAGATCAGTCCTGGGTGTTCATTGGAAAGACTGATGTTGAAGCTGAAACTCCAATACTTTGGCCACCTGATATGAAAAGCTGACTCATTTGAAAAGACCCTGATGCTGGGAAAGATTGAGGGCAGGAGGAGAAGGGGACGACAGAGGATGAGGTGGTTGGATGGCATCACTGACTCAATGGACATGAGTTTGAGTGAACTCCAGGAGTTGGTGATGGACAGGGAGGCCTGGCGTGCTACAGTCCATGGGGTCACTAAGAGTCGGACATGACTGAACTGAACTGAGCTGATGGATATATCACATTTTGTTTATATAGTCATTCATTGATAGGCATTTGGGTTATTTTCATTTTTTAACTATTATGAACAATGCTGCCATGAACATACATGTATAAGTTTTTATGTGGCATTTTACCTTATTATTTTTAATAACTTCATAATATTCCACCATGTGCATATTCTATAGTTTAAATAGTCCTCTACCTAGGAACATTTAGGTTAGGCCGAGACTCTGAAATTGCAAGCTGCCTTGCATATACATTTCTGTGCACATTTGTGGGATAATATTCTAAGAGGTGGAATTGCTACATCAAAAAGTATGTGCAATTTTTCATTTTGAGTTATATGTTGCGTCATTACTCTCCGAAGAGATTTCATCAGTTTATGCTTCAGAGAATCTGTCTTTTCATAACCTTTTTTATCTTTTTAACCTCTGTGACATTTGTAATGTTCACTTTTATTCCTAAAACTGTTCATGTTATCCTACTCTTTATGCCAGATGTTTGTTGCTATTATTTGGCCCCCAAACGCCAAAACCCAACCAATCAGCTTTTCTTGATCTTGTATTGTTTTGTTTTCCATTTCATTTATTTTTGTTCTTTATGATTTCTACACTGGTACTCTCTTTGATTTTATTATATTGGATTTTTCTAGCTTATTAAACTGTGCCCAGTACATATATTTTTAGCCTTTTAAAAAAATAATGTAAATGTTTAAAGCTATAAATTTCCTTTTAAGCTTCAGCTTAGCTGCACCTCACAGGTTTTGCCATGTAGTGCTTTTGTTTTTTGTTCAATTTTAAGCATTTTCTGATTTCCATTATGATTTCTACTTTATGTGTTTAGAAGTTTTTCTTAATATTCAAACACATATATTTTTAGTTATAACTTATACATTTTTAGCACAATTGCATATTGATTAGAGAATATCCTCTGATTTCAGTCCTTTTGATATTTGTTGAGACTTTAGAGCCCAGTAAATGGTCCATTTTTGCAAATGTTGTGTCTGTGCTTGTGAAAAGAATGTGTTCTTGCCATTTGCTGAAATAATGTTCTATGAATACCCAGTAGATTAAACTTGATTTGTCATTCAGTTGCTAAGTCCTGTCTGACTCTTTGCAACCCTGTGGACTGCAGCACGCCAGGCTTCCCTGTCCTTCACTATCTCTCATAGTTTGCTCAAATTCATGTCCATTGAGTCAGTGATGCTCTCTAACCACCTCATCCTCTGCTGCCCCCTTCTCCTTTTGCCTTCAGTCTTTCCCAGCATCAGGGTCTTTTCCAGTGCTCTTCGCATCAGGTGGCCAAAGTACTGGAGCTTCAACTTCAGCATCAGTCTTCCAATGAATATTCAGGGTTGATTTCATTTAAGATCGACTGGTTTGATCTCCTTGCTGTCCGAGCTTTGTCTTCCTTTTTTCTCAATTTGGAACCAGTCAGTTGTTCCATGTAAGGTTCTAGCTGTTGCTTCTTGACCCACATACAGGTTTCTCAGGAGACAGGTAAGGTGGTCTGGTAGTCCCATCTCTAAGAATTTTCCACAGTTTGTTGTGATCCATACAAAGGCTTTCAAATGGTCAATGAAGCAGAAGTAGATGTTTTTCTGGAATTCCCTTGCTTTCTGTATGATCCAATGAATGATGGCAATTTGATCTTTGGTTCCTTTGCCTTTTCTAAACCCACTTTGTATACCTGGAAGTTCTCTTGATAATTGTATTCAAAGTATGTATAATGTTACTCGGTTATTTTTGTCTATTTGTTTTGTCAGTTACTGAGAAAGATGGTTTAAAATATTCCATTCTTATAGGTGAATTTTTCAGTTTCCTACTCTCGTTCAGTTAGTTTTGCTTTCAGTTTTCAGGCTGTGTATTAAGTGCATAAAAGCTGAGGATTGTTTTACCTTCCTGGTGAATTGAAACTTTCATCATGATGTGGTTTAAAGAAGAAACCTCATCTACTCTGCTTCTCCTTTCTCTTTTCTTCTTCAGTAGCATCCTCACTTCACACACCTGGCTGTGGAAATGACAGTTGATTGAGTGAAAGTTCAACCCCATCTATTGGATGTAGTAACCACAGTATTTGTAATTCCCCAAATGTGGACTTTCACCAGAAGAAAGTCTTAAAAGACTGAGGGAAGTAATTCTGAAGGTTGGGGGAGGGATGTTTGGAAAACAATGATTAAGGCTTCCTAACTAACAGTATTAAGTTGGCTGCTCCCATTGTATGTCCACCTCCCCTGTATAATTTTTACTCACTTCTAGCAGCCATCACTACCTCTTCCATCCTTGCTGATAGTTTTTTTGTTCATCTGTTCCTATGCCACTCCCTTGTGTATCTGTCAAGGAGGTCACTGTAGATCAATTCATATAGTTTCAAAGCTTCAGGGGACTTTTGCAGATGTTTTGAGTTGTCCCTTCCCACCCCCAGTGTACTTTATAAATAAGGAAATGCAGTTTCTGATAGGTTAATTAACTTTTTCAGAGTTACAACTTTTAGCAGAGTGGAGATTAGAATCAAAGGTCCCTCTCTGTCCCCGCCATCCCATATTTCCAGATTTTTTCCACTTGAGGTTCTCATTAAAGTCACAGACTTGGCAGTCTGCTGAATTACTAAAATCTTCTACCTATATAAACTGCTACAAGCTATTTTGTCTTCGGACTGTCTTTGACAGGAAAGGACACTATGACCTCAGCTGAAATGTTGGTTCTAGCTAAGGGTTTGTTTGTGAAGTGAAACCTCAACCATAAATCTGTCAGCTTTTTTCAGTTTAGCCACTCTTGTAGCTTGAGACAAAGCTTGTTCTCAAAGAATCCAGAACTTCTTCAAATGCATATTTATTAAGTCTCACCTGGCAGCAGGCATCCACACGTATTTTATCTAGTGAAATAAATTTGTCAGGTTTCATTCTGCTATAGCTATTTCACTGTATTGCTCTTAATAAATTGCTTTTTCTTCACTTATCATGCAAACTGCCAGGATATTTTCTGTGGATGTTCCACTCCTTTGGATTATGGTAGTGCTTGGTATATGAACTCACTGGGGCTGATGGCCTTACCATTAGGGTAAGTCCTGTGTATCCTTCAGGCAGGCCATTGAACTTATGACCATGACAGACATTTTCCACTGGTGATTTCGTAAGAACTTATCATCAGTTTGTAAATTCCATGTGAAGGCTCTGTGCCCATAATTATTATGTACATATGAAAACTGAGTTCTAGTAAATTCATTTTTATTCACCCCCTTCCCCTGCCAACTCTCAGCATGAAAGTTTGATAGGGTATACTTCGGCTTGTGTGGATGGTTCTCTTCCTTTCGTTTCTGCTCTCCTCCCCTACCATGTATACTTGTAATTCTCTCTAATCTTCCCCTTCTCCTCTCGAGAGCCTCTCTGCATGCTGAGAGTTGGTGATGGAATGCGCTACACATGCAGACAGTGTGAGAGAAGATAATGCTTGGCGAACTACTGGTCCCGCCCCTGGGATTAGAGAAGTGTTCAGATGGTGGAGGCAGTTTGTTTCAGTGTCTCAGATCCTTGCTCTTTTCCCAAGTGCAGTATTCTCCAGTTACTTCTTGTGTCCTTAAAACTTCTCAGATGTGATAAAAACTGATCGTAGTCTTCAGTAGACAATGTATAGGCATTAACTAGGCAAAATGGGGGGAGGTGGGGGTCACTGTGGGCTGAGGGAGCCTTATAAGGGAGATAAAGCATGAACTAGGGCCAGAAACTCAGTTTGTGTGCTGGGGGTGAAGAGTGGTGAGAATTAGCAAGAGACCAGGTCCTCACTGAAAGCTTTATATATAACTCTAAAGAGTTTAGATTTTATACTGAAGATACCAGAGAACCACTGTAATGTCATTAAGCGGAGAGGTACCTTTCAGAATGGCCTTTTAGCAATACTCCTCAGGCTACCATTTGTGAAAAGAATTGAAGGAAGGAAAGTCCAGAGATTAATTAAATTAGTTGGAAAGTTGACACAGTAATCTAAGCTACAGGTAAGTGTCAAATCTAAGATCTAAGAGAGGCTAGATGGAGGAAGAGGGTGGATTTTCAAAATAATTTTATTTATTTTAGGCTGCATTGGGTCTTTGTTGTGTCGTGGGCTTTCTCTAGTTGCACCGAGTGGGGTCTGCTGTCTAGTTGCAGTGCATAGACTTCTCATTGTGGTGGCTTCTCTTGTTGCAGAGCACGGGCTCTAGGGCACGTGGGCTTGCGTTGTGGCTCCTGGGTTCTAGAGCACAGGCTCAATAGTTCTGGTGCATCGGCTTAGTTGCTCTGTGGCATGTGGGATCTAGCCAGATCAGGGATCAAACCCAGGTCTCTTGCGCTGGTAAGTGGTTTCTTCACCACTGAGTCACCAGGAGGGAAGCCCAAGGATGGATTTAAAAGCCAGTTGAAGGCTTCACAACTTGAGTGCATGAAGGAGTGAGAAAGTGGGGAAGAGTAAAGATTGAAGCCCAGATTTCTGGCTTGCACTTGCTTGGAACATGTGCCATCCCTAGTGCCAGAGAATACAAGAGGAGAAGGGAGGGGAAAATCAAATCATGTCGATAGGATGAAGAGTTAAATTCGAAACATGGTAAAATCAGAGCACTTTTCTGCCACCCAAGTTACCTAGTAGACAGCTGGATCTGTGGCTCCGGATCTCAGAAGAAGTCTTGAATGAAAAAAAAATACAATAATTTTATGTTATGTGTTTTTTACCACAGGAAAAATAGTTTAAAAATAAAATCAGTGCTTTAAAAAAACTTACTTTAGAAGTTGTCAGCAAGCGGGTACTCCTTAAAGCCAAGGGGATGCATGAGATTGGTTGCCAAAGGAGGGTATATAAAGTGAGAAGGACAGAAATATAAGACCAGATTATTGGAACCACCAACACTGTAGATAGAACTGGGCAGAGGACATGGAGATCTAAAACAGTGGCATGAGTCCAACCAGAAGACCAAGAGTGAGTGGGTTTCAGTTCAGTTCAGTTCAGTCACTCAGTCGTATGCGACTCTTCGCGACCCCATGAATCGCAGCGCGCCAGGCCTCCCTGTCCATCACCAACTCCCGGAGCTTACTCAAACTCATGCCCATCGAGTCAGTGATGCTATCCAGCCATCTCATCCTCTGTCATTCCCTTCTCCTCCTGCCCCCAATCCCTCCCAGCATCAGGGTCTTTTCCAATCAGTCAACTCTTCGCATGAGGTGGCCAAAGGATTGGAGTGTCAGCTTCAGCGTCAGTCTTTCCAATGAACACCCAGGACTGATCTCCTTCAGGATGGACTGGTTGGATCTTCTTGCAGTCCAAGGGACTCTCAAGAGTCTTCTCCAACACCACAGTTCAAAAGCATCAATTCTTCGGCGCTCAGCGTTCTTCACAGTCCAACTCTCGCATCCATACATGACCACTGGAAAAACCATAGCCTTGACTAGATGGACCTTTGTTGGCAAAGTAATATCTCTGCTTTTAAATATGCTGTCCAGGTTGGTCATAACTTTCATTCCAAGGAGTAAGCGTCTTTTTTTTTTTTTAAGTAAGCATCTTTTAATTTCATTTTTTGGAGCCCCAAAAAATAAAGTCTGCCACTGTTTCCACTGTTTCCCCATCTATTTGCCATGAAGTGATGGGACCAGATGCCGTGATCTTAGTTTTCTGAATGTTGAGCTTTAAGTCAACTTTTTCACTCTCCTCCTTCACTTTCATCAAGAGGCTTTTTAGTTCCTCTTCACTGTCTGCCATAGGGTGGTGTCATCTGCATATGTGAGGTTATTGATATTTCTCCTGGCAATCTTGCTTCCAGCTTGTGCTTCTTCCAGCCCAGCGTTTCTCATGATGTACTCTGCATATAAGTTAAATAAGCAGAGTGACAATATACAGCCTTGACGTACTCCTTTTCCTATTTGGAACCAGTCTGTTATTCCATGTCCAGTTCTAACTGTTGCTTCCTGACCTGCATACAGGTTTCTCAAGAGGTGGGTCAGGTGGTCTGGTATTCCCATTTCCTTCAGAATTTTCCACAGTTTATTGTGATCCACACAGTCAAAGGCTTTGGCATAGTCAATAAAGCAGAAAGAGATGCTTTTCTGGAACTCTCTTGCTTTTTCGATGATCCAGCAGATGTTAGCAATTTGATCTCTGGTTCCTCTGCCTTTTCTAAAACCAGCTTGAACATCTGGAAGTTCTCGGTTCATGTATTGCTGAAGCCTGGCTTGGAGAATTTTGAGCATTACTTTACTAGCGTGTGAGATGAGTGCAATTGTGTGGTAGTTTGAGCATTCTTTGGCATTTCCATTCTTAGGGATTGGAATGAAAACTGACCTTTTCCAGTCCTGTGGCCACTGCCGAGTTTTCCAAATTTGCTGGCATATTGAGTGCAGCACTTTCACAGCATCATCTTTCAGGATTTGAAATAGCTCAAGTGGAATTCCATCACCTCCACTAGCTTTGTTTGTAGTGATGCTTTCTAAGGCCCACTTGACTTCACATTCCAGGATGTCTGGCTCTAGGTGAGTGATCACACCATCGTGATTATCTGGGTCATGAAGATCTTTTTTGTACAGTTCTTCTGTGTATTCTTGTGAGTGGGTTTAGATAGCGGTGAAAGCGTTGTTTACAGTGGTCTTCAATGACATGCTGCAGAGATGACAGGTCAAAAAGGAGTGAACGTGCCCATTGACCTGAATGAATTTTAGCTACTAGAACTTCTTAGTGACCTTGGTTGATAAGAGCAGTTTCATGTCCTTCCCTATTTTGAAAATAAATTATGCTTTGCCAGCCTTCTCTACTGGAGACATCTTTGTATTGTCCACAGTACTTTATACATAGTAAGCATCCAATGAATATTTGTTGACTTAATAAATTTGAATGTGCTCTTACTCACTGTTAGGAGAAATGCTAACTGAAATCTGGGTATTCTTTGCTAACAATTCACTATTTGGTGGACAGAGTGATTGCTAGATTCTCCCTCTGTGTCATAAGATATTTGTGGAAGAAGTCATAAAATTCTTAGTTGAAATAGTTGACAGTTTCTAATTTTATGTTTTATTTGAGCACTAGAGTATTTTAGCATTTGAGATTATTAATACTTACACTTTGATTTTGAGACTGTTTTTCGCTCTTCTGTTTCTTCTTGATATATTGAAATCTCAGTTTCAGTTGAGGTCACTTCTACCTTATTTGGAAAGAGCAGCATAGGAAGAGAATGTGTGTTCTTGGAGTAAAGTTATTTTGAAATGAGCCCTTCTGTGATTTTTTTTAATGTGCTGCAATGTAGCAAAATTGCAGTATAAACTGTTATGTATGATTTGGGTTTATCTTCAACTATAAAAGAGCTTTTGGGCATTTTCATCATTGGATAATTTGGTTTATCTGATCTCCATCACTTGGGCTTCTGGAATGTTATCATTTAGTTAGAACCTAGCCTGAGCTTGTATAGCTTATCTTAGATAAAGCTTTCTTTTCAAAGAACATAGCTCACACTGTAGTAGTACTGAGGAGAAGGACTGGTAGGAGAGAGGTGTGGAGTATTGTCTAGAGAAAAGGGGATGCTATGGTTAATGTTATGTGTCAGTTTGATTGTTTGGTCAAACATTATTCTAGATGTTTCCTTTGGAGTTATTTTTTTACGTAAGATTAACATATAAATCTGGAGAAGGCAATGGCAACCCACTCGTGTTCTTGCCTGGAGAATCCCAGGGACGGGAGAGCCTGGTGGGCTGCTGTCTATGGGATCGCACGAGTTGGACACGACTGAAGCGACTTAGCAGCAGCAGCAGCATATAAATCAGTAGACTCTTGAGTAAAGTGGATTATACTGCATAATGTAGGTGGGTCTCATCCAATCATTTGAATAGAAAAAGATTGATTTACCCCTTACAAAGGAGAATTCTGTCCCCCAGAGGCTACCTTCCAGGCCAAGTTTCAGTATCATCTCTTCCCTGGGTCTCCAGCCTTCCAGCCTTCACAGTTGTGAGTCAGTTCCTTAAAATCTGTGTGTGTGTATTTAAAAATAATAAAATATGTAATAAAAATATAAATTATATGTTTATATATTATATAAAATATATACATGTATATTTTATAATATGTAGCATATCTTTATAATATATAGATATATAATATGCTATTTTACATCTCTCTGTATTATACTATGTATTATACAAATACTATATCTTAGGTGTCTCAGAGGTTAAAGTGTCTGCCTAGAATGCGGGAGACCTGGGTTCGATCCCTGAGTGGGGAAGATCCCCTGGAGAAGGAAATGGCAACCCACTCCAGTACTCTTGCCTGGAGAATCCCATGGAGGGAGGAGCCTGGTAGGCTACAGTCCATGGGGTCGCAAAAAGTAGGACATGACTGAGAGACTTCACTTTCACTATACAGATATATGTATCTATATATCTATATATATACACACACATGCCTACTCATTGCTTCTTTTCTCTGGAGACCCTTGACTATTACAGGGCAGAAATACTTGTGCTTTATTATTTTGAGTATTTTGCTTTTCATGTCTATCTGTGTTACCTTTTTATCTGGTGCTTTCTGGAATCATGTGACACACTTTTATACAGATGCAGAGACCTTACTGTGTATACAGTCGTCCCTCAGTATTTGCAGGAGATTGGTTCCAGGGACCCTCACAGATACCAAAATCCTCAATGCTCAAGCCCCTTATAGAAAATGGCCTAGCACAGAGAATGCAGTCTCACCTCTGATCCTTCGGGTTCGCATCAGAGGATACCAAGGGCTAACTGAACAGCAAGATACGCTGCTAGCTCTTGTGGTGGCTCCCAGATGAACAAGGCTCTTTGCTCTTGAGGAGTTGAAGACGAAATGCTCAGACATCTGTGAGATAAGGCAGATCGTGATCAGTTCTGGAGGAGAGAGCTAAGCAACTGTGCAGAGGAAATTCGCTGGGAGTGATGACTTCTGGGCTGGTCCATAAGAATGGGTGGAGTTAAAATTTCTGCCTTGTAGAGGAAGTGAGGTTGTTTAAGAGCTTATCCCAGAAAGAGGGGACGCAGGACTAAGAAAGTAGGGAGTACATTGGGAATAAGAGAACATTCTGTACGGAGACATCTTCAGAATCAAATGGACCTTAGAAAAGAGACAACCCACTGTTTCCTCTCAGTGGCTGCAGGTTGGAGTGAATGTGAACCAATGCTGGTATACACATCTTCGGTTTTTTTCCATTGGAGGTGCTTCTGTCTGGGGACATCACAGCCTTATCATTGAGTCTGGCCTGTCATACTATCTGAGACTGACTTCATTTTACCTTTGGGTTCAGTGTCACTCGGGATGGAAAAAAAATGCAGCTTGGGATTCAAAAGTCTACTTCATAATTGTGCTCAGGGCTTATCTCTTCATGGTCATGAGGGTCTGCAGCTTCCTGTGAACGTGGCTGTTGAAATTCTCTGAGAGTATTTTTTCTTTGCTTGAAGGTATTGTGTAATGACTCAAGTGGGATCGTATTTGTCAAAGTGCTTTATAAACTCTGAAGGACTGAACAAATAGGTGCAGGCATTATCATAAGGGTGATGTTGTTTTTTCTAGAAACAGTGAATGCTCTTAGTGTCATATTTAAGTTTCTGAGCAAGGACCTAACTCTAACTTTCTGCAGTGGAATATTGGTATAACTGCTTTTACAACAGTTTTTGTTTGCCTTTTCCAGAACATCATATAAATGGAATCATACAGTATTCAGTCTTACGAGTCTGGCTCTTTTACTTAGCATAATACCTTTGAGATTCATCAGAATTGTTGCATGGATCAATAATTTGTTACTTTTTATTACTGAGTAATATTTTTTGGTGTGACTGTACCTCAGTTTGTTTGCTGAAGAACACTTGGGCTGTTTTCAGTTTGAGGTGACTATAAAAAGAGCTGCCATAAACATTTGTTTACAGATTTTTATTTGAACACAAGCTTTCATTTCTTAGGGTAAATATCTTGGGGTAGGATTGATCATATGGTATATGTGTATTTAACTTTATAAGAAAAAGCAAAGTTATTTTCCAGGTGGGTACCATTTTTCTACTTCTATCAGCAATTTATGAGAATTTCAGTTTCTCAGCATCTTTGCCAGCACTGTGGTATTGTGTTTTTTTTTTTCTTTTTTAAAAAATGTTAGCCATTCTACAAAACACTCTCCGACATAAATCACAGCAGGATCCTCTATGACTCACCTTCCAGAATATTGGAAATAAAAGCAAAAATAAACAAATGGGACCTAATGAAACTTAAAAGCTTTTGCACAACAAAGGGAACAATAAGCAAAGTGAAAAGACAGCCCTCAGAATGGGAGAAAATAATAGCAAACCAAGCAACAGACAAAGGGTTAATCTCAAAAATATACAAGCAACTCCTGAAGCTCAATTCCAGAAAAATAAATGACCCAATCAAAAAATGGGCCAAAGAACTAAACAGACATTTCTCCAAAGAAGACATACAGATGGCTAACAAACACATGAAAAGATGCTCAACATCACTCATCACCAGAGAAATGCAAATCAAAACCACAACGAGATACCATTACA
Organism: Cervus elaphus; assembly: GCF_910594005.1. Taxonomy (NCBI): domain Eukaryota; kingdom Metazoa; phylum Chordata; class Mammalia; order Artiodactyla; family Cervidae; genus Cervus; species Cervus elaphus. The sequence goes on along the minus strand of NC_057848.1, from coordinate 41,073,391 downwards.
CGCCAGTCAGGATGGCTGCTATCCAAAAGTCTAGAAGCAATAAATGCTGGAGAGGGTGTGGAGAAAAGGGAACCCTCTTACACTGTTGGTGGGAATGCAAACTAGTACAGCCGCTATGGAGAACAGTGTGGAGATTTCTTAAAAAACTGGAAATAGAACTGCCATATGACCCAGCAATCCCTCTCCTGGGCATACACACCGAGGAAACCAGATCTGAAAGAGACACGTGTACCCCAATGTTCATCGCAGCACTGTTTATAATAGCCAGGACATGGAAGCAACCTAGATGCCCATCAGCAGACGAATGGATAAGAAAGCTGTGGTACATATACACAATGGAGTATTACTCAGCCATTAAAAAGAATACATTTGAATCAGTTCTAATGAGGTGGATGAAACTGGAGCCCATTATACAGAGTGAAGTAAGCTAGAAAGTTAAAGACCAATGCAGTATACTAATGCATATATATGGAATTTAGAAAGATGGTAACGCTAACCCTATATGCAAAACAGCAAAAGAGACTCAGATGTACAGAACAGACTTTTGGACTATGTGTGAGAAGGCGAAGGTGGGATGTTTTGAGAGAACAGCATCGAAACATGTATACTATCAAGGGTGAAACAGATCACCAGCCCAGGTTGGATGCATGAGACAAGTGCTTGGGGCTGGTGCACTGGGAAGACCCAGAGGGATGGGATGGGGAGGGCGGTGGGAGGGGGGATCGGGATGGGGAACACATGTAAATCCATGGCTGATTCATGTCAATGTGTGGCAAAAACCACTACAATATTGTAAAGTAATTAGCCTCCAACTAATAAAAATAAATGATAAAAAAAAATTTTAGCCATTATAGTAGGTAGGTGTTGATATCTCACTGTGCTTATTTCTTTTAAGCAAATGAGTCCTATTTTATGTAAATTATTCTCTGCTAGCACCTCACTACTAGTTTTTTTGTTTTGTTTTGTTTAAACTTTTAGCCTTTCTATTAGGTAGTAGTATTGGGTTGGCCAAAAAGTCCATTTGGGCTTTTTCATAGCATCTTATGGGAAAACCCAAGCAAACTTTTTGGCCAACCCAGTATTATCTCATTGTATTTTTTTAATGAATGAACTTTTAATATGTAAATCATACCCAATAATTGATTATTTTCAAAAAGTTCCAGCAACAAAGTAGGAGAAAATGATAGTTATTCATAAAAGTGACTAAGGATGTATATCTAAAGTAGAAAAATAATTCATAAAAATTGAAAAGAAATGCACAAATCAATTAAACTTCAGTAAAATACAGTTTTTAAAAAAGAAAGCAAAACACAAACAGCGCAAGTGATTGAAATGGTAAATCCACAGAAAAAGAGGGAGGAATAGCCAATAAGACTCAGCCTCACTAGTGAAATATCAGGAAAAATTCAGTGAGGCTTTAAAAAAAGTGTCATCAGGTAAGTCCATGGGATGGGCAAATAATTAAGCTCACTTACTCTTCCTGGGGATATCAATTAGTATGGCCTTAGGAACAATTTCTAGTATTTGTATAAACAATACAAACAACCTTCATTCCAATGATTCTGCTTTGAAGAGTGGATCCAATAGAGCCTTTCACCTGTGTGTACACCTGTATGTGTCAATTGAAGAAAAATGCACAACCTAAAGTTAAGGTTTTTTGTTTTTGTTTTTTTTATAAATGTGGACCATTTGTAAAGTCTTTATTGAATTCGATACAGTATTGTTTCTGTTTTATGTTTTGGCTTTTTGCCACAAGCCGTGTGGATCTTTGCTCCCCGGCCAGGGATCAAACCTGTATCCCCTGTATTGGAAGGCAAAGCCTTAACCACTGGACCACCAGGAAGTCTCTAAAGTTAAGTTTTATTGGGGGATCTTACTGAGGACTATAGTTTGGGACAGCCTCTCAGATAGCTATGAGGAACTGCTCTGAAGAGGTAGGGGAGGAGCCAGGATATATGTGAAGTTTAGGTGTTGGGAAATACATATAGTTAATCTTGGTAAGAGATCACTGCTAATCACAAAAAAACAGACATCTCAAGTTAATGATTTTAGTGCTTTTTTATGGGAAGATGCAAGAGTCTGGGTTCACTGAAATTATTCCATAGATGTGCATCTTAACTATCTAGGGCCAGTATCCAGAGCATAGAATGTTATCCTTTTTTTTTCTTCTTCTTCTTCTGGATTCCTCTCAGGGCACACCTTTGGGGGACCAGCTGCAATAGCTGATGGCTTGAGGTAGGCAACATTCTTTGTTTATTGGAATAGCATGCAACATTCCCTTTTCACATGGTGAATCAGAATGTTTATATAATGTACAATATAATACAAGTAATGAGGAACTATTGGAAACTTCCTAAGTTTGTCCCAATGGGAAAATGGGTAGAGAATTATTTTATTGCCTTCACTTGCATCTACCTAGTGACTAATGATTTTGAGCATCTTTTCATGTGCTTCTTGGTTATTCTTACATCTTTTGGTTAAGTGTGTGTTCAGATTGTTTGCTCATTAAAATAAAATTGTATTATTTTTATTGTTGAATTGTAATTGTTCCTTATAGATTCTGGATGCAAATCCTTTATCAGATTTGTGGCTTGCAAATATTTTTTCCTTAGTTTATGGCTTGTTTTCATTCTCTTGATGGTATAAAGGCCAGTTTATCAATTTTTTCTCTCTTGGATTGTGCTTTTCATGGCATAGGTATAAAATCTTTGCCTAACCCAAGATACTGAAGATTTTCTCCTATCTGTTCTTTCAGAAGTTTTATAGATTTGCATTTTGTATTTAGTTTTGTGATCTATTTTGGGTTAGCTTAAAATTTTATTTTCTAGGAATAATTTCATTTGTTTTAACTCAGAGAATAAATATGCTATAGGAGTACAATTGTAGGAGCTATTGTCTCTGGTTGGTATTTTGGAAGCATGGATTTGTCAATGACTTTTAAGCTCTTTGACCTTGCCAAGAAATATAGGGGACTTTGTGAGTTACTCAAAAGTGAGTATACCTAAAACAAAAGTTTCATGACAAAATATTTACCCTAAATACCAGTGTTCGCCCTTACTACTTTTCCCCCAGCAATTCTGTTTCATTAAAAACAAATGCTTGTCCTGACCCATTAAACAGATTTTGTATCCCACTAATGGGAGCAGGTCAGTTGAAAAACATTGACTTAACTACCTTAGTTGGAACTCACAACCATCACCACCTCCACTTACAAACATAAATTATTGCCCTTTTCCTTCTGTTAAGTAATAATCCTCTTTATTGTTTCTCTAATCACAATTTAATTGTTGGTATGACTTAAACATTTTTTACATGATACTGCTAGCCATGTTGTCACAAAATACAGTAAGTAGAGCATTTTTTCCAGCTTTATTGAGATATGCTACTGCTGCTGCTGCTGCTAAGTCACGTCAGTCGTGTCCGACTCTGTGCGACCCCATAGACGGCAGCCCACCAGGCTCCCCCGTCCGTGGGATTCTCCAGGAAGAACACTGGAGTGGGTTGCCATTTCCTTCTCCAATGCGTGAAAGTGAAGTCGCTCAGTCGTGTCCGACTCTTAGCGACCCCATGGACTGCAGCCCACCAGGCTTCTCCGTCCAAGGGATTTTCCAGGCAAGAGTACTGGAGTGGGGTGCTTATTGCCTTCTCTGATGGAGATATGAGTGACACATAATATTGTGTAAGTTTGATATGTTATCTTGATACACTTACATATTGCACAGTGATTACCACCATAGAGTTAGTTAACACCTCCATCATGTTAAATAATTACCATTTCTTTTTATGGTGAGAACATTTAAGATCTACTCTCTTTCTATACTTTCAAGTATACAGTGTTGTTGCTGTTGTCCAGTCATTCAGTCATGTCTGACTCTTTGTGACCCCATGGACTGCAGCATGCCAGGCTTCCCTGTCTTTAACCATCTCCCGGAGCTTGCTTAAACTCATGTCCATTGAGTCAGTGATGCCATCTAACCATCTCTTCCTCTGTCGTCCCCTTCTCCTCCTGTCTTCATTCTTTCCCAACATCAGGGTGTTTTCCAATGAGTTTGCTCTTCGCATCAGGTGGCCAAAGTATTGGAGCTTCAGCTTCAGCTTCAGCATCAGTCCTTCCAATGAATATTCAGGACCGAACTCCTTTAGGATTGACTGGTCTGATCTCCTTGCAGTCAAAGGGACTCTCAAGCGTCTTCTCCAACACTACAGTTCAAAACCATCAATTCTTCAGCACTCAGCCTTCTTTAAGGTTCAGCTCTCACATCCATACATGACTACTGGAAAAACCGTAGCTTTGACTAGACAGACCTTTGTCAGCAAAGTAATGTCTCTGCTTTTTAATACGCTGTCTAGATTTGTCATAGCTTTTCTTCCAAGGAGCAAGCGTCTTTTAATTTCATGGCTGCAGTCACCATCTGCAGTGATTTTGAAGCCCAAGAAAATAAAAGTCTGTCACCTTTTCCATTGTTTCCCCATTTATTTGCCATGAAGTGATGGGACCTGATGCCATGATCTTTGTTTTTTGAATGTTGTGTTTTAAGCCAGCCTTTTCACTCTCTTTCACCCTCATCAAGAGGCTCTTTAGTGCCTCTTCGCTTTCTGCCATAAGGGTGGTGTCATCTGCATATCTGAGGTGATTGATATTTCTCCCAGCAATCTTGATTCTGGCTTGTGCTTCATCCAGCCCGTAAATATACAGTCAGTATCGTTAATTATAATCACAGTGCTGTATATTAGATTCCCAGACCTTATTTATCTTATAACCCTTTGACCAACATCTTCCCATTTCCATGACCCCCCAAGTTTCTTTTAATTGTAAGTAACAGAAGCACAGGACTGGAGAGGGATGAGTGTGAGGGGAAGGGGCAAGGGCCCAGGAACCTTGGCAGCTATTCTCAGATACTGCTAGCATTTGTGTTTTGGGCTGCATTGGCTTCATTGTGAATGAAGCAGGGCAAAGGCTAATACAGTTTTGCCAAGAGAATGCACTGGTTATAGCAAACACCCTCTTCCAGCAACACAAGAGAAGACTCTACACATGGACATCACCAGATGGTTAACACTGAAATCAGATTGGTTATATTCTTTAAAGTCAAAGATGGAGAAACTCTATTATATTCTTTGCAGCCAAAGATGGAGAAGCTCTATACAGTCAGCAAAAACAAGACCAGGAGCTGACTGTGGCTCAAATCATGAACTCCTTATTGCCAAATTCAGACTTAAATTGAAGAGAGTAGGGAAAACCACTAGACCATTCAGGTATGACCTAAATCAAATCCCTTACGATTATACAGTGGAAGTTAGAAATAGATTTAAGGGACTAGATCTGATAGAGTGCCTGATGAACTATGGACAGAGATTTGTGACATTGTACAGGAGACAGGGATCAAGACCATCCCCAGGAAAAAGAAATGCAGAAAGGCCAAATGGTTGTCTGAGGAGGCCTTACAAATAGCTGTGAAAAGAAGAGAAGCAAAAGGCGAAGGAGAAAAGGAAGGATATACCCATTTGAATGCAGAGTTCCAAAGAATAGCAAGGAGAGATAAGAAAGCCTTCCTCAGTGATCAGTGCAAAGAAATAGAGGAAAACAACAGAATGGAAAGACTAGAGATCTCTTCAAGAAAATTAGAGATACCAAGGGAACATTTCATGCAAAGATGGGCTCGATGAAGGACAGAAATGGTATGGACCTAACAGAAGCAGAAGATATTAAGAAGAGGTGGCAAGAATACACAGAGGAACTGTACAAAAGGGATCTTCACAAAAAAAAAAAAAAAAGGGATCTTCACGACCTAGATTATCATGATGGTGTGATCACTCACCTAGAACCAGACATCCTGGAATGTGAAGTCAAGTGGGCCTTAGGAAGCACCACTACGAACAAAGTTAGTGGAGGAGATGGAATTCCAGTGGGGTATTTCAGATCCTAAAAGATGATGCTGTGAAAGTGTTGCACTCAATATGGCAGCAAGTTTGGAAAACTCAGCAGTGGCCACAGGGCTGGAAAAGGTCAGCTTTCATTCCAATTCCAAAGTAAGGCAATGCCAAAGAATGTTCAAACTATCACACAATTATACTCATGTCACACGCTAGGAAAGTAACACTCAAAATTCTCCAAGCCAGGCTTCAGCAATACATAAACCATAAACTTCCAGATGTTCAAGCTGGTTTTAGAAAAGGCAGAGGAACCAGAGATAAAACTGCCAACATCCTCTGGATCATCGAAAAAGCAAGAGAGTTCCAGAAAAACATCTACTTCTGCTTTATTGACTATGCCAAAGCCTTTGACTGTGTGGATCACAATAAACTGTGGAAAATTCTGAAGGAGATGAGAATACCAGACCACCTGACCTGCCTCTTGAGAAACCTGTATGCAGGTCAGGAAGCAACAGTTAGAACTGGACATGGGACAACAGACTGGTTCCAAATAGGAAAAGGAGTACCTCAAGACCGTATATTGTCACCCTGCTTTTTTAACTTATACGCAGAGTACATCATGAGCAACGCTGAGCTGGAGGAAGCACAGGCTGGAATCAAGATTGTCAGGAGAAATATCAATAACCTCAGATATGCAGGTGACACCACCCTTATGGCAGAAAGTGAAGAAGAACTAAAGAGCCTCTTGATGAAAGTGAAAGAGGAGAGTGAAAAAGTTGACTTAAAGCTCAACATTCAGAAAACTAAGATCATGGCATCTGGTCCCATCACTTCATGGCAAATAGTGGAAACAGTGACAGACTTAATTTTTCTGGGCTCCAAAATCACTGCAGATGGTGTCTGCAGCCGTGAAATTAAAAGATGCTTACTCCTTGGCAGGAAAGTTATGACCAGCCTAGACAGCATATTGCAGAGCAGAGACAATACTTTGCCAACAAAGGTCCGTCTAATCAAGGCTATGGTTTTTCCGGTGGTCATGTATGGATGTGAGATTTGGACTATAAAGAAAGCTGAGCACTGAAGAATTGATGCCTTTGAACTGTGGTGTTGAAGAAGACTCTTGAGAGTCCCTTGGACAGCAGGGAGATCCAACCAGTCCATCCTAAAAGGAAATCAGTCCTGAGTGTTCATTGGGAGGACTGATGCTGAAGCTGAAACTCGAAGACTGTGGCCACCTGATGTGAAGAGCTGACTCATTTGTAAAGACCCTGATGCTGGGAAAGCTTGAGGGCAGGAGGAGAAGGGGACGACAGAGGGTGAGATGGTTGGATGGCATCACCGACTCAATGGACATGGGTTTTGGTAAACTCTGGGAGTTGGTGATGAACAGGGAGGCCTGGCGTGCTGCAGTCCATGGTGTCATAAAGAGTTGGACCGGACTGAGTGACTGTACTGAACTGGCTTCGTTGTTGCTTCTTTTTGTGTGAGTTGTTCATTTCTCTCCTTTTCTCTCTCTCTCTCTCTGAAGACTTTCTCTGATTCTCTTTGCACACGACTGCCCCAAGACCTTGAGTTTAATTTTAGCTAGACTAGGATTGCTCTGCTCCAATTCCCAGGAGAGACAGTATAATTAGTTTGACTTCAGACAAGTTCCACCCTGGCTGCAGTCAGCTTTGCCCAAAGCGGGTGGGACCAGAAAATAGAACCCCTGTCTATTGTTGTGCATCAGAGATTCACAGTTCTGACAAACCGACAAGAGTGTTGTGTCTCTTGCAGGTTCAGTACGTGCTGGTTGGCATACATTTATCTCTTCAAATGTATTTAAAATAATTTAGTTTTCAGAATATAGAGGTCCATAAAATGTTTATAGGATATTGAAAATAAAGTTAGGGATTGCAGAACCAGAAAAAGTCACACTGTCATACAAGAGTGACTTTTCTTTTTATTTTCTTCATGTCTTATATAATTACACTTACATAACCCGTAGATATTTAGTCAAATGTATCAGTCCCAAAGTGCTCCTTATTTTAAAAGGTGTCAGGTGTTTATATACAGAATATCTGTGGATCCAGCAAATGAGAGTCCCAGATTAAAGAAAATAGATACTTAAGGTTTGAATGAAAGCACTTTATTTGAAGAGTTTTTGTTTAGATATGTTAAAATTCACAATTATCCTCAAATGGCGAAGGGAAGATAGGAAAATAACGTTTATTATGACTCCGCTTAGTTAGGTAGTTAACATTATGCTATTCCATTCAGCCCTTATAACTGCCCTTTGAGAAGTAGGTATCCTTATCCCATGGCCAATGACAAAATGCAAACCCAGGGGAAATTTAGCTTGCTGATATGTGGCTGACCTGGGATTTAAGCTCTGGTCTGCATGAGTTGCAAGTCTCTTCTCTCCCAAACCCTAGCCTTCAGGAACATGAAACATTTATTTACATAACCTTTCTAGAGAAAACTGTAAGTAGGAATGTATAGGAGTCACCCAGCTCATTCTCTTGTCTGTATACTGAAGTCTTAGTCTCAGCATCAAACGTGTGGCAACCATTTCTCCAATGTCTGGAGTGAAGACATTAGTTATGTAATGTTTAGTCATTTAAGCACCTGGATTTTTCAGAGGTCATTCAACTGATAAATCAATGTTTAAAAATAGCAGTGGCTTCTTCAGTTTGTGAAAAAATATATATATGTTTTTTTAACCTTATATTCTAAAGATTAATGCATGCTAAATTGAGAATTGAGAGTGAAAAAGGGAAAGCTGACCTTTCTTAGTCTGAATAAATAGGAAGAGGAAAGCAAAGACTGGCTAAGCTGCATAAGACAGTATTAAGCTTTCCCCTTTTAATGTGAAAAATCAGAAGAAATACTTATTTTATATATTTTTGTTGAAGACGTATTTATAACATAAATGCTTCCTTACATTTTAGTTAGATGAAACAAATTTAAATCATTAGTTCTTTGTGATGTTGACTGAAGAGGCAAATAGTCGTGATTTTTACCAGTGAGTTAATGATAGTTTACCTTCTGATTTATCAGCCTAAGTGGCTTTGGCGATAAAATGAAAAGGAATAATCATTTGGTTTATTGTAATTTCAGACTTAGTCTGAAAAAAATTTAAAACAATGACTAGGGTATGATTCCTAAAATAAGTAGACTTTGTGTTTGGATGGTGAAGAATATTCATTAAAGTTCTAGCAAAAGATAAGAATGTGGTCTCTCTACAGGAGATGAAATGTGGTCTCCCAGGCTTACCACTTAAGACTAGGTTGATATAAATTAAATCTAGCCTAATACTTTATTTGTTAAGAATTCACAGTGACCTTTTTAAAATAGACAAGAGATGCAGATGAGTTTGATGTTTTACAATTTATATTGTTGCTATCTTTCAGGACAGGAAAAGAGGAATTCAAATCATTGTTTTATTACTTGTTTGTTCCTTTAGAAGCTGTCTTTTCTAGTTAAGGGACAAACTAATCAAGCATGACATGCTTTAGCCATCAGAATCTTGACCAACTGATTTCAGCATTTCTCTTCTAAAAGTACCTAATTGAAAGTAACCCTGAATTACTGACTCTGTTGTTGGCCCAGGTTTAGGGAAAATGAAGCCCACTTAGTGTTAATTGATTGAACCTATTGTCCTCCACAGTTCTTTTAAATGCCACTAATGTTTTTTCTCATTGCCATGCCTAGAAGCAGGGATGGGAGCTTATTAGTAACAGAATTTTCTTCTTAGGAAGCTAAACCCTCGGTATTGTGGCCACTTTGACCTTTTATTCTTTCTCACTTCTTGACCCCATTTTCTTATTCTTCTGATGTCCAGACCATAAGACCACACAACAGGCCAGTTGTGGTACAACTAAGCTTTTGCTTTCATGGTGAGCATGTTATGTGGGCCATAGAATTTATTTAAAGGACAGATCTATTTGGAGAAATTCAGCTCCTTGCTGCTCTTTCAGGATTGAAATTCTAGTTTCTCTTCACATCTTCTATCTTAGCTTTCTTATTCAACCCTGATGACTCTGTTTGCTGCTGGATTTGGTCTAAGACCTTTACCAGCAGTCAGTTTTGCATAGTCACACTTAATTGTTGGGTTTTTATAAAGCACTTCACTTTTTCTTCAACTTTGTTGCTTCCAATTTCTGGGCTACTGTTTCTTAGTTCTGTTTGATGAACTATAAGAGTACTAGTAATAAAGAACATTTTCCTTTTCGCCTTGACTAGATTCAGGGACAGTTTCTGAGTTTTCCTCACTCTCTGTGGCTCTCAACCCTGTCTTCCTCAAGCTCCCCCTTTTAAATAAATTTTTGGTTGTGTAAGAAATAAAGTTCATAGGTAATATAACCTGCCTGTACATGTTATTAAAAAACATGACACCAGGATAATAATATAAAGGCTAAATGAGTATAACTCATAACACAGTCTGTGTTTGGGGATGTAATTATGAGGGCACATTGTCCTAGAGGATAGAATGAAGGCATTGATGCTTGTGCCTACTTCTGTGGAGAAAGTGTGTTTGTGAGAAGGAAGATAATTCTAAGAAGTTCAGGAAAATAGAAAATCAGTGATGCACGTGGACTGTAAAAATGTTAGAATAAGCGATAACCAACCAGACTTGTTTGTTGTGTATGATAAGCGAAAGAAGAAAACACTTGAAGTAGAGAAAACATGCCAGGACAAATTATAGACTGTCAGCATGGAGAAAATGAGGAAGTATGGTATTCTCATAAATGACCTGGGCCATATTTATGAGTTTAGTGATGAAACAATTTCTTATGTTGTGATATGGGACGGGATACTGTTGAGCTATCACAGAAAGCATATCCTGCATTTTGAAATATATTGTCACCTGTTGAGGCATATTTTAGGTTCCTAGTCTTCGCCCATGGACGGAGGAGCCTGGTAGGCTGCAGTCCATGGGGTCGCTAAGAGTCGGACACAACTGAGCGACTTCCGTTTCACTTTTCACTTTCATGCATTGGAGAAGGAAATGGCAACCCACTCCAGTGTTCTTGCCTGGAGAATCCCGGGGACGGAGGAGCCTGGTGGGCTTCTGTCTATGGGGTCGCACAGAGTCGGACACGACTGAAGTGACTTAGCAGCAGCAGCAGTACTTCAGAAGTCCTCCAAGACCATGTCCTTCTCTAGGTGATGAGGAATAGAGGATGGTTTAAAAAGAGAAACAGTAAAACAAGAAGCTATGCAGAAGTTGTGCAGTAGATGTCTCTAACTCAGAGAAGATTGAAAAACAACAGGCAGTCCCCAAGCAACTTTCAAATATCATCTTTCGCAGCAGAGCTCTTTTAGAGTTATAAAAAAATCTCAAAAATACATAGTGTGACAGTCATCTGAAATATTAAAAGTAGCTTTTATTGAGATCGACATGGTTTTTGTGGCTACTAATTTAATAACGTTTTGCTCGAAATTTAATAAAAGGATTCTCATATCCTCCATGACATTTTTTGCAGAGGTTTCATTGCTTTTGCTGTAATGCCATTATTGCATTGAAATCCTTTTCAAGAAGTGGGAGGTTAAAAATGCTGTAATATATAGAGCATGGAGTGAGTACATCATTTAATTTTGAGATAATGTCTTTATTTGATTGAAACTTATAGCTCCATAAAGTCTTTTTCCTAAATTCTTGGCATTCTCTCTTAACTTTTAATAAGCTCTACTTCGTATTAGTATATGCACAAGTGCTCTTGATACCTGTGTTGGGTTTAGTCTGACAGAGCATTTTTCTCCTCTGGGATATGGGATGATTCTTTGTTATGTGGAACTGCTCCACATTCCATGCCTCTGGCCTCTGCCAGAGTGGTTCCCGTCAATAATTAAGGGTTGTAAAAGCACCCCAACACATTTCCAAACTACTCCCTAGGGAGCGGTAATCACTGACCATTTGGCTCTTTCTTGCTGTAAGTACATACCTGTATTTCTCAAAAAAACCTTCACAGATTTCATTTATGATTTAAGAACATTTAAGGTCCTTCCCCATGTACTTTTCAAAGAAGGATCTTTTTCACTGTGTGACTGCCAGGAGCTGAATTGTTTGTGATTCCTGCTAAATCCAGACGTGGAAGTCCTAATTCCCCCAGTATTTCAGAGTTTGACTACATTTGGAGATAGGATATTTTAGGGTGGGCCCTAATCCAGCATGACTGATGTCCTCATAAGAAGAGGAGATTAAGACACAGAGAGAGGACTGTATGAAGACACAGGCCATCTGCCGTCTCTCTCAAGGAGAGAGGCCTCAGAAGAAATCAACCTTGACAACACGCTGAAGTCAGACTTCTAGCCTCCAGAATTGTGAGACACACATTTCCGTTATTGGAGCCACCCTGTCTATGGTACTTCATTATGGCAGCTCCAGCAAACTAACACAGTGACCCCTTAATGTGTGTTACCTTCAGGTCAGTATACTAGAAGAGCAGTGTAATTTAGTGATTGCAGTTCAAGTTTTCAGTATTACAATCCCAGCTCATCCACTTAGTTGTGTGACCTTGGGCACATTAATTAACCATGCGAAACTGCTTGTTTTTTTTTTTAATCTGTAAAATGAGGATCAGGATACCTTCCTCACCAGGTTGTTGTGAGGATTAGGTGAAATAAATAATGTAAAGTACATGATACCTAGAGGACTTCCTAACGATTAGTTCTCTTTTCATCTGCCTCCACTTTTAGGTGTGTTTTGCATTTTCTAAAAGAATGTAAGGCATGCTTGGCAGATGAGCCTCTATTGTGAAATTTCAGGCTGCCTGATTGGTGGATGGCAGAGAGGTTTGGGGGCAGTTAGGTATTTTCAGTAGCTGTAGTCAATAATGTGCATATAATGTTTTGCAGTTTACAAACAGAAAGTACCTCACATTCACTTATACATGATGTGCAGTTATTAAACCTAACTGTGCCTCAGGAGACATTGTGGTAGCCTTTGTTTTGCTTGTCTAACTTCCTTTAAGACACAGGAGACATGTCCTCTGGGAATCTGTTGGGTTGTCTTCCTTTTTGATGTTCCATAGCCCCATAGCACACATACCTTAATTCACAGCACATATATGCTCTGTTTTAATAGTCTGTTTTCCCCAAGAGATTGAGTTCTTTGAAGGTGTTGACTGTTCCTTTTTCATCTCAGTATCCCTAATGCCCTGCGCAGTGCCTGGTTCTTTGTAGGCGTACTCTAAATTACATATCACTAACTTTTTTTCAGTGATGTTAAGTGGCCAAGTACATTTTTTGTCTAGTTTTTATAAGTTATGATCATTCCTTTTTAAAAATATTTATTTATTTATTTTTGGCTGCATCAGGTCTTAGTTGTGGCACATGGGACCTTTGCTGTGGCATGTGGGATCTTACTGTGCCCAGGCTTCTCTCTGGTTGCAGTGCTTAGTTGTCCCAGGGCATGTGGCAATCTTAGTTCCCTGGTCAGGGATCCAACACACATCCCCCCATTGGAAGGCAGGTTCTTAATCACCAGACCACCAGCAAAGTCCCTTACTGTCCATGTTACAGATGAGAATCTGTACAGTGCCCAGATCATACAATTCAGTGGTCAGAGCTAGAATTTGAACCCAGAGTTCAAAAGGATGGAAGGGCTGTTGTATCTGGGATATTGATACTTTTGTACTGTGGTGCTGGAGAAGACTCTTGAGAGTCCCTTGGACTGCAAGGAGATCAAACCAGTCAACCCTAAAGGAAATCAATCCTGAATATTCATTGGAAGGACTGATGGTGAAGTTGAAGCTCCAATATTTTGGCCACCTGATGTGAAGAGCTGACTCATTGGAAAAGACTCTGATGCTGGGAAAGATTGAAGGCAGGAGGAGAAGGGGACGATAGAGGAAGAGATGGTTGGATGGCATCAGTGACTTGATGGACATGAGTTTCAGAAAACTCTGGGAGTTGGTGATGGACAGGGAAGTCGGGCATGCTGCAGTCCATGGGGTCGCAAAGAGTAGGACACGACTGAGCAACTGAACTGATTGTGTGGTAGTGTTGCTCAGATACTGTAGAGCATTGCATTGTGAGGGTCAAGAGCCTGAAGAACACCTAATACGGAGGCAGACTGGGGTGTGTATGTGTCCTGAGGCTTGGAAACGAAGTTATATCCTAATGGACACTTTTCTGTATTATTTCTACTAGTAATGAAGGTACAGATAGTAAACTGCATCTCTCATATGCATTTTCTTCATTAATAAATGTATAGTGATGAGGAGTGAATTTTTCTTGCTATAATCTCCCAGATCTCTTAATATGCATGTTATCATTACCCACTACTTCATTATACATTCTAAGATTTATTTTAATAGCAGGGTTAAAATGGTTGATGTAACTTAAGGTAAATTTGCTATATGTTTATTAAAAATAAGGTGGAGAGGGAGGTGGGAGGGGGGATCGGGATGGGGAGTACATGTAAATCCATAGCTGATTCTTGTCAATGTATGACAAAAACCACTACAATATTGTAAAGTAATTAGCCTCCAACTAATAAAAATAAATGAAAAAAAAAATAAGGTGATAAAAAGTGAAGATGCTGCTCATGACAGTTAAAACCTCAGATTTCTTGATTCCTTGGCAAATGAAACATTCTAGAATTTTTTCTTTTTAAATAACAATTTACCCCTTTAACGTCAATATATTTTTCATTTTAAATACTTCATTTGAATATTGTTCTTGCTGATATGCGGCATCTTTACACCTATTACTAACAGTCTCTTAGAGACACCCTTAGGATCTGTTGAGACTTGTAGTACTGTTTGCTTCTATAATACATGATTCTCAAGTGTGTGCTCTCCTTACCTTCCTTGAGCTGGTTTCTATGATTTTCCCCTTTCTATTGCTGTCAAATATTATACATTGCAGTTGTCAGTGTGCCTTCGTGTGGCTCCCTTCTTGCCCCCTAGTGATTTGTTGCAGGCTTAAAACCAGTCTGCCAAGCTTCTTAGGAATTGTACTAGAAGGACTAAGGAGCATGTTAGTTACTAATATAAATGTGCATTTGTGCTTGAACTTCGTGACATGTGTTTTGTCTCTGAGACCTCTTATTTACTGATTTCTTTGCTGCACTTTGAACAGATGAAGTTCCTTCCAAACTGGTTCATTCTAGGCATTGTATTGTAAGATACTGTAAATTTTCATTTTATGTGTTAAAAAGGATTGTTTGGCTTTGTATTCAGGTAATTTTGCTATAGATTGTGACATTTGCTATAGAAACGTGACATTTTATGATCAGATATTATTGGAAAGTAAGATTCTTTCTGCTTTACTGACAGAAATGGTGCTGTAATTTATCCTGTGGAAAAGTGGGAGAAGTCCCCAAATATTTTCAGTGGTCGTTCTGTGACCAGCATTCATTTAGGCACCTTGCAGTTCTTGATCCAGAAGAGATTCCTGGATTTTAAATTCCAGTTTTGACATTGGACAAGTTATTTAAGATCTCTGGGTCTCAGTGTCCTCATTGATGAATTTCAGATAATTATATCTGCCTTCCCAGGTATTGAGAATTGCTGGAAATGTACGTACTAGTTGCCTAGGAGAATACTTGACAATTACTTGGTTTTTTTCTAGTCACAGAGCTAGAAATTGGTTGAGTGAGGACTTTGGACTCGTCCTGGAAGCAACGAGTATAGATCACTTATTGGAAGTGTCTTCTGATAAACAAAAGCCAAAAATGAACATAGTCAGCATTCAAAAATGTATATGTATACATTGGGAGTAAAAATGGATCTTATGGGAAAAGTAAAGATTCTAGGAAGAAGGGGAATACCAGAACTTACTTCTTTTCCTCTTTTTCCTTATTCCCTAATTGGCCAGTGTGCATTTTCTTCTAAGGATAATTTTGAATTTTGTTGGAATTTGATAAGAATGTTGCTTTTCTTTAGAATTGTCAATTATATTTTTGCACTGCCGCTTAGAATCATCAATTTGGTTAATGGCACTACCATCCATCAATCACCCAAGGTATAAAACTTTACTGATAATTTGCACTCCTCTCATTCATCCAATTAGTTGATTAAATCTGTCCACTCTTCTCCTTCCTCATTACCACTATTTCTTTTCCAGACCTCCTTGTCATTCTCTTTACACCGTCATGACAGTCTGCAAGCTGGTCTCGCTGTTACTCTCTCCGCTTCCCCGCTGGTTTTCCACGTTGTGGTTGGTGCTCCACAATTCCTCTCACCTGATGCTGACACCGTCGTCACAATTTCCCAAGTGTTTGCACTTAGCTCTTTTATGGTACATTTATCCTGATGGAGAAATCACATGGAAAAGACAAGATGAGTGATCGATGCTTCCCCTTTATTTTCCAGCTGCCAAAATAATTCGCTGGTTCTTTACCACCTTCCAGAAATGCTCAGTGATCATTTTTAGCATGATTATGAACTCTTGCCTTTGGACGTATATGATGTGCTTCAGTCCTCATAGTTGTTACCCTTATTGATCCTCAAATGATCCCATATTCGAACAATGGAAGCTTATTTATATTGGCTTCGGAGTCCTTTTGACATGGCCCTAGGAGTCTTTGATGGCTTCCTTACTTTTCAGTGTAAGATGCTCCAGGGTCCTCTTGTACATTTCTGCTCTAGAGCCCATTATCAGCCATTTAGAAAATGGAGCCCTTGTTTCTTTATTTGGAGGGGAATGTTATTTAGATATCACAATATAATTATTAGGAGTATTATTGCTACTAGATGGATCATTGTTTTAAAGCCTTTCTTGAATATATTAATACAACTATAATTTTTCTTTAGGATAAACTGTATCATGAGTTCTTATTGATAATGACCATTCAAATTTAATTAACCTCAATGATAACTATATATGTTTTCCCTTTTGACAAATACAGAGGTTCAGTGATACCTACATAATTATCATTTTGTTTATCCCACCATATATACACAACAGCCTCAGAATAACAATACCAACACGGCCATCAGCAATGTGATTACTGGACGCCATTTACAATATGTGTGTGTATGTGTGTGCGTGTCTGCACAGTTGTGCTTTGGGGCAGGGTTTTTTTTGTTTTTTTTGTTTTTTTTTTTTTGGTCTTTAAAGTATATCCCACTAGAAATCTACATTTAAGTTGTGTTTTAAAGTCACTTGAATTGTAATTTCTGTTTATACAATTATACAACTAACAAGGATACACAGTTTGGGCCATTTATTTAATTTTACTTGTGATTTTAATATTGGCTTTTAAATGCAATTTTGATTTAGGTATATGATATTTACACAATTCAAAAGTCTAGTCTACAAAAGAAGACATATTCAAAGAAGTCCAACTATTACCTTTCTCTCTTTCTCATATAGGTAGCCATCCCAATTCCTTTCTTAGATAAACAAGAGCATACTGTACACACTGAGGATTTTTTGTTTTTGTTTTGCTTTGCTTAGAAATGTATTCTGAAGATAACTTTGCAGTAGTATATGGAGATATTCCTCATTCTCTTTTATAGCTGCTTAGTACTCTGTTGTGTATACATACAGTATTTTGGGCTTCCCAGGTGGCTCAGTAGTAAAGAAGCCACCTGCCAATGCAGGAGACTAAGGAGACCCGGGTTTGATCCCTGGGTTGGGAAGATCCCCCGGAGGAGGGCATGGCAACCCACTCCAGTATTCTTGCCTGGAAAATCCCATGGACAGAGGAGCCTGGCAGGCTACAGTCCGTGGGGTAACAAAGAGTCAGATACAACTTAGTGACTGAACAGTGACATATATAATATATATATTATATATATTTATATATAAAAATATATATATAAGTATATATATATATTTATATATATATATGAAGTGAAGTGAAGTGAAGTCGCTTAGTCGTGTCCGGCTCTTTGTGACCCCACGGACTGTAGCCTGCCAGGATCCTCAGTCCATGGGATTTTCCAGGCAAGAATACTGGAGTGGGTTGCCATTTCCTTCTCCGGGGGATCTTCCCAACCCAGGGATCAAACCCAGGTCTCCTGCATTGTAGACAGACGCTTTACCATCTGAGCTACCAGGGAAGCCCTCTATATATATATAAGCATGTATATAATAATAAGATATTAAGTTGGATCTCTAAGACAGTTTCTACCTTAATGAAACTTAAAGACATCCAGCGCAGTAATGAAAATGTGAAATACCTGGTAGTTAGTTAATGTCTATATGATTGGCCTTTTCGTGATGATATAGGTTATTGTAATAGCAGATGATTTGCTCAAGGTTTTATTCAATCCCCTCACTTGTAATTGGCTATAACTTACACCTCTCTGCTTCATTGAGATGTTGTAAAGATTACACAGGCTTAACGGAGCAATCAGCACTCTGAGACGGACATGAACTTACTAAAAGCAACATACTTATATGGTCCCTTGCTATATTTCCCCCTTCTCATACACATTGTGAGAAGAAACATTTTTTAAAATACATTTTTTCCCCTTTTTCTTTGTCTCATCTTTTTTTCCCTCTCATAATTTCTGAGCACTTTGGTTAAAGTGCTTTTAAGTGAACTGTTTTATGTCCTTGAGAAAGCAGATAGAGGTTGAAATTCAAGTGCCTCTGAGCTCTTGCCCAGGTGAGGAAGGGGAGGTTGGGCCTCTGTGCTGGGGGTGGCTGTAGGTCTCTCAGCTGGACTGCTGGCCATCTTTCTGTATGAAGTCTAGAGGAAAGGAGGCTTTTAAGCGTGGGTCCTGAACTTTGAAAGGAGACGGAAGCTCTAAATATAAGCCTTGGCATTCTGGACACTTGCAACTGAACTTTATTCTTTTCTCTTTTAAATACTAACCCAAACCAAAACCTTACACCTGTCTTTTATCATTAGTAATACGAAATTCAGGAAAGAAGGGAGAAATATTTTAGTTGAAAATATTAGAAAACATTGTGTGTTTCTGTAAGCAAATATGTAAACAATTGTAAAAGTTTTGTTTTCTAGCCTGTTGGGATAGATGGAGTAGTGGTTGGAAATGTTAAGTAATCAAAATATTTCAGAGTGAATTCTTGTTTTTTCCAGTGATTTTTCTTCACTCTTATTAAGGAATTCAGAAAACTGTAGTTCATAGGTCAGATTCAAAATCCACAGCCACCCTCACTGGCTATTTTCAGTTTCATGGTTTGCTCTACTAGCAATTATTTCCTCAAATTAGGGCTGCCATATTTAGCAAACAAAAATATAGGATGTTCAGATAATTTGAATTTCAGGTAAACAGCTTTTTTTTTTTGGTATAAGGAAGTTTCATGCAGTATTGTTGACATTCATACACTAAAAATGTACCCACTGTTTATCTAAAATTTGAGTTCAACTGGATGGTCCTATGTTTTACCCAGCAACCCTCCACCAAACCAAGTATATTAGGAGCCTCATTTAACAAGTCAAAAGCCTTTAAGTGATATTAATTGATGCCACCATGCATTGAATTCTCTTGACTACGGATCTCTTTGCTAGTTGTCCTTTTGATTTTGCTTGCACTGCCCATGTCATCATGAGTCAGTGGTTTGACATGAAAAAACCTCTTTATGCCATTTGTGCTAATTACGATGGTTACATTATTTAAATATCACAACCACTATTCAAATGTAACTATGAAAAGGAAGCTATTTCTAAGAAAAGAGAGTTGAATGTATTGGGTGACTCCTGAAATTTCAGGGGTCCATTGAAATGCTTAAGATTGAAAAAGTTGTCATTGAGTATGCAGTGCCATGCTGAGCCATACTGGAGCTTGAGGAAATTAAAAAAATCAGTAATACTATCAGTAATACCGAGGCTGTCTTTATTTAAAGTGCTGGTGTAATGTTCACCATGGGTTTTCTGTATTAATTTAGATTTTTTTTTTTAAAAAAAGCAGGTTTATTGAGCTTTAATTCACATACCATAGAATCCATTCATTTAAAATGTACAGTTCCAATTTATAATAGACAAAGCATGGAAACAATGTAATTGTCCATTGATAGATGAATGGATAAAGAAGATGTGGTACATTTATACAGTGGAATATTACTCAGCCATGAAGAAGAATAAAATAATGCCATTTACAGCAACATGACTGGATCTAGGGGATGACAGAGGATGAGATGGCTGGATGGCATCACTGACTCAATGGACATGAGTTTGAGTAAACTCCAGGAGTTGGTGATGGACAGGGAGGCCTGGCGTGCTGCAGTCCATGGGGTCGCAAAGAGTCAGACATGACTGAGCAACTGAACTAAACTGAACTGAATGGACCTAGAGCTTATCATATTAAGTGAAGTAAGGTAGATAAAGACAAATATCATATGTGGAATCTGAAAAAATGATACAAATGAACTTATTTACAGAACAGAAACAGGCTCACAGATGTAGAAAACAAACTTGTGGCTACCAAAAGGGAAAGGTGGGAGAGGGAATTAGTAGTTTGGGATTAGCAGATACAAACTGTTATATAGAAAATAGATAACCAGTGAGGTCCTACTGTATAACACAGGGAACTATATTCAATATCTTATAATAAGCTACAATGGAAAATAATCTGAAAAAGAATATACATATATGTATAATTGAATCACTTTGCGTTATACCTGAAACTAGCACACTGGGGATTTTTCTTTTTTCCTGAGTTTTCAAGCTTTTTACTCAGTGCATGAAGTGACAGCCAGGAAAAAACAAAGTCACTTGATCTGCCATAATGAAAAAAATTCATTTGTGTTCTACCAGCCTTCCAGTGATATCTTGGTTTCTTAAGACTTAGCGTAGTAGGATCACAGTAGATAGCAAAAGGAAATAACAAGATCTCTGCTTGGTCCTTTAATCCAAAGGCAGACTTGGAAGGATTGGATATGTCCCTGAGAAACCCATTTCATTTTAGAACTGATTCAACCTAGTTTCAGGGAAAATCTAAAGTTCATTAACAGATTAAGAAATGAGCAAGGAAGACAACATTTAAATGACTGTTGCTTGCTCTGAATCCTATTCAGCACACCACTAGACAGCATGACTAGACAGCATGACTGATGCCTAATTCTTCCTCATTTGGTTTAGGACTTAACCTATGACAACTAAATAAATAATTTTAAACACAAGTACATTTAGGCATTAAGCAATGGAACTAGAAAACCTTTTCCTATCCAATTACCATGTTTAGGTATATACAAAGTGTAACCACAGACCCCGTCCAGCAGAGAAATTTGACAAAAACCCCTGTCTCTACCTATAACAGCTGTCTGTGGATGTTACCCTGAGTGGAAGGTGTTTGTTCTTATGTTCAGTTCCTTGTTAAGTAAACTGGACCATGCCTGTGGGGCCAATATCCAGAAAGATCAAAGCACCAAGGCTAAAGACAAAAAAAGTCAAGTTGTGGGACCTACTGTATAGACAGACAGAGCAACACTGTATTCCTTTATCATACCATTCTATACGGCGCGAGCACCAATCCATCTCTTGACTCCAGCCCTTACTTTTCCCAAATTTGACATTGCAATTGGTATACCCAGGTCATTACTGGATTTAGCTTTCTGGGTCCTTTGTTGCTGTTCAGTTGCTAAATTGTGTCCAACTCTTTGTTACCCCATGGACTGTAGCATGCTAGGCTCCCTTCCCCTCTACTATCTTCCTGAGTTTGTTCAAATTCCTGTCCATTGAATTGGTGATGCTGTCAAACCATCTCATCCTTTGCTGCCCCCTTCTCCTTTTGCCTCAATCTTTCCCAGCATCAGAGTATTTTCTAATGAGTTGGCTCTTCACATCAGGTGGCCAGAGTATTGGAGTTTCAACTTCTGTATCAGTCCTTCCAGTAAATATTCAAGGTTGATTTCCTTTAGGATTGACTAATTTGATTTCCTTGCAGTCCAAGGGACTCTCAAGAGTCTTCTCCAGCATCACAATTTGAAAGCATCAATTCTTTGGCACCCAGCCTTCTTTATGGTCCAGCTCTCACATCCATACACGACTACTGGAAAAACCATAGCTTTGAAAACCATATGGACCTTTGTCAGCAAATTGGTGCCTCTGCTTTTTAATACACTGTCTAGGTTTGTCATAGCTTTCCTTCCAAGGAACAAGCGTCTTTTAATTTCATGGCTGCAGTCACCGTCTGCAGTGTTTTTGGAGCCCAAGAAAATAAAATCTGTCACTGTTTCCATTGTTTCCCCACTTGTTTGCCATGAAGTGATGGGACTGGATGCCATGATCTTCGTTTTTTGAATGGGAGTTTTAAGCCAAGTTTTTCACTCTCCTCTTTCACCCTCATCAAGAGGCTCTTTAGTTCCTCTTCACTTTCTGCCATGAGAGTGCTATCATCTGCATATCTGGGTCCTTTAATTTGCTGCATATGCACTCTATTCTAAATGTGATTAATCACAAAAATAATCTCTTCAAGAAACCTTCATAGCAAAATAACAGATTCCCTATTAACAGTAAGAGGATCAAGTTTAATAGGCCAAAATAGAAGACAGGAAGTCTGACAGAACTCATGTAGATGGCACAGGAGGTCTCTGACCTCAGGCCCCCTGTGCCGAGCAATAGCGTCACTGGCAAACTCCAAGATATGAGAACTATAAATATCCAGTCATGCAGGAAACAAGAATGTTTCTTTCTCATTTAGTCATCCCCTGAACCTTCAACAGACCTTTCATCTGTAGCCACTTTCCAATTTGTGCCTTTGTCCTCTCTTGTATTTCATTGTACAATGAATAGAGTGAATTGTAGGGATGTGGGCTTTTTTCTCTTTTTCCTTTTGCTTTTCTTACTGTCTCTTTCCTCTGAACTGCTGGATGCAGAATCATCTGACTGGAAAGTGTCACTTTCTGCCTCTAGGAATAAAGCAGATTTCTTGAGAGACTTTTTCCTGGATTTTTTCTTGCGCTTTTGTGGTTGTCTCTTTTTCCTAGTACTAGAAGCCCCAGTTTCTTCTGAGATCTCACTTGAGGAATCTGCTGTTCTATCTGTGGCTTCCTTTTTGCTTTTCTTCTGGTTTTTGTGTGACTTTTTTTTTCTTATTTTTTTGTGGGATTTCTTTGACTTTTTGTGTTTGTGGGATTCATGGGTAGATGATTTTACCTGGGGAAATGTTTTTTCCCCATTAGACAGCATGTACTATCTTGTTGATCACTGTCTGTTTCAGATTCTTGAGGGTATAACTCTTTATAGCCACTGTGACCCCATCTGTCTGGCATGTTAGCTTCATAATCATATAACTACTTGTTCCAGGATTTAGCCTTAAGAAAATCATCATCCACTGCTCCAGAAATTTCATTCTTTGGCTTCTAATAGTCTCTTGACTTTCTTCATCAAAACCATCATTAGGTATCTGGCTTGAACTGCTGGGTCACATTTTCCTTTTGGTCCCCCAGTAAGCATCTTCCATCTGTTTCTCCAGTTCTCTAATTCCTCCTGTATCTTATTGTGAGCATCCATGTGCCGGATGACATTCCTTAAGAGAACTTACTCCATGGAAACTTCGGACATTCTTCAATCCCTCGATCCTGAGGCAATCAGGCACTTGTTAGTGTGAGATAGGAACCACTCCATTACAAGATTTCCTCCCACTCGGGAAGCAAAGAGTTGGGGCTCAAAGGCACTTCTACACCATGCGCCACAGCCTCATGTGGTGGGGGTGAAGGGAGGAAGTGGTCTCTAACACGACATTGTGATTCAGCTGTACTTCAATAAAAAAAAGATGTACAATTCCATAATTTTTAGTAAATTCACAGATACGTGCAAATATTACCAGTCAATTTTGATATATTTTTATCACCAGAAAAATAAACACCTGCTCTTTAGATAACAGTTCTACCACCCACTATCTTCTTCAGCTATAAGCAGCGACAAATCTACTTCCTATCTCTATAGTTAGCCTTATTTTGGACATTTTATATGAATGGAGTCATGCAATATGTTACCTTATTTGACTGGCTTCTTTAAGTTAGTGTAATATATTCAGTGGTCATCCATGTTGTAGCATGAATCAGAGCTTCCTTCCTTTTTATGGCTAAATGATATTCCATTATAAAAATATAACACATTTTGTTTATTCACTCACAAACTGATAGTCATTGGCATTGTTTCCTACTTTCAGCTATTTTGAATAATGCTGCTATGAACGTATATGTAAATGTTTTTTTGTTTGGTAAATTTTTTCAAATCTTTCGGGTGGATTCCTAGGAGTGGATGTGCAAGTCATATGGTAATTCTGTGTTCAGCTTATTTTGGAACTGCAAAACTATTCCACAGAAATTGCACCATTTTGCAAAAATTCCCACTAATACTATACAAGGGTTCTAATTTCTCCATCCCCTAGCCAACATTCATTATTACCTGGTTTTGTTTTGTTTTTCATAATAGCCATCCTAATGGGTGAGAAGTAGTATCTCAATATGAATTTGATTTGCATTTTGCCTGTGATTAGTGATGTTGAGCATCTTTTCATGTTTTGTTGGTCATTTGTGTATCTTCTCTGCAGAAATATCTATTCATGATCTTTGTTCAATTCCTAATTGAATTGTTTATTGTTGATGAGTTGGAATTCTATGTATTAATCCCTTGTCAGACATATATTTGCAAGTATTCCCCCCATCCTATAGGTTGTCTTTTCACTTTTCTTGATAATGTACTTCAGTACATAAAAGTTTTTAATTTTGATGAAGTTCAAATTATATTTTGTTTTGTTGTTTATGGTTTTGGTATCATAGTTAGGAATTGTTTGCCAAAACTGAGAACATAGGGATTTACCTCTATGTTTTCTTCTATTTCATCATTCAGCCCTAACATTTAGCTTTTTGATTTTAGTTGTATTTGTATATGGTATGAAGTAAGGGTCCAATTTCATTCTTTTGCATGTGGCTATCCAATTGTGCGTAGTACCATTTGTTAAAGAGACTGTCCTCTGCCTATTGAATAATCTTAGCACTCTGATTGAAAAGCAGTTTACCAAAGATCAGTTCAGTTCAGTCGCTCAGTCGTGTCCAACTCTTTGTGTCCCCATGGATTGCAGCACGCCAGGCCTCCCTGTCCATTATCAACTCCTGGGGTTTACTCAAACTCAGATACATGGCTTTATTTCTGGACTATCAGTTCTATTCTGTTGATCCCTATGTCAGTTCTTATGCCAGTACCAAACTGTTTTGATTACCGTTGCTTATTAGTAAGTTTTGAAATTAGGAAATTTGAGTCTTTCTATTTTGTTCTTGTTTTTCAATATTGTTTTGACTATGCTAAGTCCCTTGCAGTTATATATGAACTTTAGAATCAGCTAGACAGTTTCTACAAGGAAGTCCGTTGAGATTCTGATATGCTCTATGTTAAATCTTCAGATCAGTTTGGGGAGCATTGCCATCTTAACATTATTAATTCAATCCATGAACATAGGATATTTACCCATTTATTTAGATCTTATTTTTCAGCAATGTTTTGTAGTTTTCAGAGTACAACTTTTGTGCTTCTTTTGTTAAATTTATTCCAAAGTGTTCTTTCCTTTTGCGTACCATTATTAATGAAATTTTTTCTTAATTCCATTTTATATTTTTTATCTCAACTATAGAAGTACAACTGATTTCTACATATTGAAATTGTATCCTGTAACCTTGATGGACTCATTTATTAATTCTAACAGTCTTTTTACCCAGTTCCTTAGGATTTGCTATGTGTAAGTTCATGTCATCTGCTAATAGAGAAAGTTTCATTGCCTCCTTTCCAATCTGATGCCTTTTATTATTTTTTTCTTGACTATTTGCCCTGGCTACTACTTTGAGCACATTATTGAATAGAAATAGTGAGAGCTGTTACCCTTGTTTTATTCTTGATTGTGCAGGACAGGCATCCAATCTTTTGTCATTAAGTATTGCATTAAATTAACATTTATCTTGATTACTGAGTTTTGGGGAACCCCTGAAAGATTTCAGCCTGTGATGTCACTCAATTCACTTCAGTCCTGGACCTGCACTTTAAAAAGATTTGAAGGAAATTGTAAAAACTCCTAAGGATTCTACTGTACAAGTGGCTTTTTCTTCTCTTCCTGTTTTGAAGAAAACATCTATAAATCACAGTTCATGCATTCATTGCTTTGAGTGAGTTTAACTTGTGGAAAAAGATCCAGTTAGCAGGCTTATATACAAAGAAAAAGCCTTGTCTCTAGATCAAATGATAAGGCAAGTCACAAATGATTCCTATTTTAACTTTTTTGATTAATCAACAAACCTCAGGCCTGTATATATCCCATAATATGACTTATACTATGGATATGAAAGATTGTATAAAGTATAGATCTACCTACACTTCCCTTACTGTCTTCTTTAGTTTTGTTAAGTTTGCTAAACTTATTGTTAGGGGCCCAGGAAAACTATTATCTTTCTCCAGACCTGCATGCTCTGTGTACTCCCTTGAATCCCTTGCACAGTGTAAGTTGAGTGACCTAATTAATAAAGTGGAGATTTATTTTGGAAAAGTTTTTGTCAGGAATGTTGGCTTTCTGTGGAGCTCTGATTAGTGAATTATCATTTAAAGGTTTTTACCATATTTGAAACTCACTCACTAAAAAGAGATAAAACTCTAGTAAATGGACTGTACTAATTGTGATCGGGCCAGATGTTTGTTGTTTTCATTGAATTGACTCATGCTGATTGTGACTGAATGGTGTGTTAACAGTATTCTATCTTTTTAAAAGGAAATTCTTTGTTTTTTTAATTTAATGTTGAAGAATATAATAAACTTTTAGAACACAGATTGCAATTAAATATATTTTTTGCTAAGATTGATTAGATTATGGTATATAACTTACAGTGGGTCTTAGTTAGAGTTCCTAATATAATTAGCTGATCATGTGGGTAGAATTCAATACATTCTTCTTGGTCAGAATAACAAATATTATATAACATAAATATTATGTAATATATGAGTGGACTTTTAAAAACCTGTTTACATTTTTCACATAAATATTTTGTCCAAAATATAGTCAAAGGATAAGCATCTTCTATTCATATTGACCTAAATCATTGGGGGAATAATTGACACTTTTTAAAGAAATCAGTGGTAAAATGCTGATTTTACCGCTAGGAAAGAAATACTTTCATTTCTTTTGCTATTGTTTAGGTTTTGCTTAGTGTTTAGAGCATGGACTTCAGATTTCAGCTATAAATTTATTTGAAAACTAGTATCTTTTTTTTTTTTTTTTGAAAACTAGTATCTTTAAGCTTTAAGGCCTCCAGTGAAAAGACAATAAAATGATTCATTCTTTACTTTTATAATATGAGAAAAATATAATGTAATAAAAACACTGCATTGCATCTGGGTTTTTCAAGTCACTTGGAGCTTGATTATTCCATTATATTGGAGACAAAAGCATTTTTGTTTTAAGATAGCTTATGAATCTCATTATGCTTGGATAAACAGCTTTCTGGTAAGGTGATTACTGTAATATAAAAGCACTTAAGAATTTTACCCTTTGGAACATGGAGGACAAATTCAATTTTGGCCAGCTAGCATGGGGATGGGAAAAAGCAACAACCTTCACCTGCTTTCTTAAACTAACCCCAAACTGGAAGCTTTAATAATGAACCCACTTAATTGCCTTCTCCAGTAAAATGTACAATAAATTTTTGTTTATCTTCTCTGATTTTCTGTAAAGATTTCATTTAAAAGGTTTTCTGTAAACTTTTTTCTTCTTCATTGTCTTGCTCCCTCTCTTCTCTTTAAAGTTGAGTTATAATCGACATATTACATTATTAATTTCAGTTACTGAAATTAATTCAGTTAATGAATTAATCGATTCAGTTAATGAATCGATATTTGTATATAGTTTGAAATGATCACTTGAGGAAGTCTAGTTAGCATCTGTCACTGTACATCATTACAGCTCTTTATTCTTGTGATGGGAACTTTTAAGATTTACTCTTAGCAAATTTCAAATGCAGTACAGTATCATTAACTATAGTCACCATGTTGTACATTACTTTGTCACTTTCTTTTGAAGTATAATATTTTTATTGTACCAAGGGTTTTTATAAATTTTTATAGAAATATAGTTGATTTATAATCTGTTGGTTTCAGATGTACAGCAAGGTGATTCACATATACATATATTCTTTTGAAAATTCTTTTTGTTGCACATTACTACAAGATACTGAGTAGAGTTCCCTATGCTCTGCAGTAGATCCTTGATGATTATCTATTTTATATATAGTAATATGTATATTTTAATACCAAACTCCTAATTTAATCCCTCTGCCAACTTTTCCCCTTTGATAGCCATGTTTGTTTTCTGTGTCTATGAGTCTATTTCTGTTTTGTGTCATTTTTTTTTCATTTTTTTTGTATCATTTGTATCATTTTTTAGATGTATAAGCAATATCATAATTCTGTTTGACTTTCTCTGTCATACTTCACTTAATATGATAATCTCTAGGTCCATCCATGTTGCTGCATTATTTCATTCTTTTTAATGATTAAGTAATATTCCATTGTATATATGTACCACATCTTCTTTATCCATTCATCTGTTGATGGACATTTTAGTTGCTTCTGTGTCTTGGCTGTTGTAAATAGTGCTGCAGTGAACATTGGGGTGCATGTTCCTTTTCAAATTATAGTTTTGTCTGGATATATGCCCACGTGTAGGGTAGCTGGGTGCTATGGTAATTCTATTTTTAGATTCTTAAGTAACTTCCATACTATTCTCCATGGTGGTTGCACCAGTTTACATTCCCACCTACAGTATGCGAGGGTCCCCTTTTTGCCACACTCTCCCCAGCATTTATTATTTGTAGACTTTTTGATGATGGCCATTCTGACTGGCGTGTGGTGATACCTCATTATAGTTTTGACTTGCGTTTCTCTAATAAATAGCGATGTTGCGCATTTTTTCATGTACCCTTTGGCCATCTGTATGTCTTCTTTAGAGAAATATCTATTTCGATCTTCTTCCCATGTTTTGATTGGGTTGTTTGTTTTTTTATATTGAGCTATAAATGAGCTGTTTATATATTTTGGAAATTAATCTCTTGTCAGTCACATCATTTGCAAGTACTTTCTCCCATTCTGTATGTTGTCTTTTCATTTTGTTTATGGTTTCTGTTACTTTGTCATTTTCTTGTTTGTATAAGTAAAGATACAGGATTCTTCATGGTTTTAGTAGCATCTGAGCAGTGTCTTACTATCTTTTGAATGTAAAAATGTGGAAAATAGTATGGAGGTTTCTCAAAAAATAAAAATAGAACTGCCATATACCTAGCAGTTCCACTCCTAGGTATATATCTGAAAAAAGTAGAAAACACTAATTTGAAAAGATACATGTACCCCAGTGTTCATAACAGCATTATTTGTAATAGCCAAGATACAGAAACAACCGAAGTGTCCATCAACAGATTAACTGATAAAAAGATGTGATACACACACACACACACACACACACAAACACACAGGAATGCTATATAGGCATTAAAATGAAGGTTTTGCCATTTACAGCAACATGAAAGGACTTGGAGTGTATTATGTTTAGTGAAATAAGTCAGACAGAAAGACAATTACTGTTTGTTATCACTTATATGTAGAATCTAAAAAATGAAAGAAGCTAGTGAATATAAAAAAAATGAGACATACTTGTAGATATAAAGAGCAAAATAGTGGTTATCAGTGGGGAGAGGGAAGTAAGTAGGGGAAAGATATGAGTGAAGGATTAAGAGATACAGACTCCTATGTATAAAATAAAGAAAATACAAGGATATATTATACAGTACAAGGAATATAACCAATATTTTATAATAACTATAGATGGAGCATAACCTTAAAAAATTGTGAATCACTTGTTTGTATACCTGAAACTTATCTAATATTGACTATAACTCAGTAAATTTTTTTTAAATGTGGCAAAGGATAATAATGTGTCTTTAACATGCTGAGTTTCTCTTGGTTTCTGACACACGCACACACACAAATTGAGGTTGAACATCTCTTCTTATGCTTCTTTGTTGTTGTTGTTGTTCTCGGAAAGGCCTGTTCAAATACTTGCCCATTGGGTTCCTCATCTTTATAAATGATTTTGGGCGGACTACTTTATGTATGATGAGCATTAAACTTTTGCCTGGGACTTCCTTGGTGACTCAGTGGTAAAGAATCTGCCTGCCAGTGCAGGAGACACAGGTTTGATCCCTGATCCGGGAAGATCCCACATGCCGTGGAGCAACTACGCCCGTCTGCCACAACTTCTGAGCCTGTGCTCTAGAGTCCTGAAGCCACAACTACTGAGCCTGCATGCCCTAGAGCCTATGCTCCACAACAGGAGAAGCCACTGCAATGAGAAGCCTGCGCACAGCAACTAGAGAGTGGCCCCCACTGTCCGCAACTAGAGAAAAGCCCTAGCAGCAGTGAAGACCGAGCACAGTCAAAAATAAGTACATAAATAAAAATTTAAAAAGAAAACCTTTTGCCTGTAGTAGTTGTTACAGTCCCTCTCCACTTCCCCTTGTCTTTTAAGTGTGTTGCACCATATAAACTTGTAACTTCTTTTTAAACTAACAACCATATAGACCACTTTTATTTTCTTTATGGCTTCTGTGTTTTTTGTTGGCCCTTAGCTTTTTTTTATATTCTATTAAAAAGATGCTCTCTCCTATTCAGTAGGTTGCCTTTTTCTTTTCTTGATAAGTTTCCTTTGTGTGCAAAAGCTTTTAAGTTTAATTAGGTCCCATTTATTTTTGCTTTTGTTTCCCCTTTCTGTGGAGACAGATCCAAAAACATGTTGCTCAGACCAAGGTCAAAGAGTCTCTTGCCTTTGCTTTCTTCTAGGAGTTTTATAGTTTAATATCCAAAATGTATAAAAAACCTATACCCCTCAATATCTAAAAAACAATGATTAAAAAATGGACAGAAGACCTGAATAGGCATTTTTGCATAGAAGACATACAGATGGCCAACAGACACATGAGAAGATGCTCAACATCACCAATCATCAGGAAAATGCAAATCAAAACCACAGTGAGATAGCACCTTACACCTGTCAGGATGGCTGTCATCAAAACAGCAGGAAATGATAAGTGTTGGCAAGAATGTGGAGGTAAGGGAACCTTTGTGTTCTATCAGTGGAAATTAAATTGGTGCAGCCACAGTGGAAAATATTATGGATGTTCTTAAAAAAATAAATAAAACTACCATGTGATCCAGCAACTTGATTCCTGGGTATTTATCAAAAGAAAACAAAAATACTAATTAGAAAAAATATATGCACCCCAGTGTTCATAGCATTATTCATAATAGCCAAGATGTGGAAACACCCTAAATATCCATCAATAGATGAATTAATAAAGATTTGGAATATATATACAATGGAATACTACTCAGTTATCCATCAACAGATGGGTTAATAAAGAAGACTTGGTATATATATGCAATGGAATATTATGCAGTCATTTTGAAAAATAAAACTTTATTAAATAAAAAAAAAAAAAAACGAAATTTTGCAATTGTGTCAACATGGATAGACCTGGATGGTTTTGTACCTAGTGAAATAAGCCAGACAGAGAAGGTCCAATACAGTGTTTTCACTTATCTGTGGAATCTAAAAAATGAAACAGATGAACAGTTATAACAAAATAGAAACAGACTCAGATATGGAGAACAAACTAGTTGTTACCCAAGGATAGGAAGTGGCAGGAGGAGCAAACTAGGTGAACCCCTTAAGAGGTACAGACTACTAAGTATAAAATAGTTACAAGGACGTAATTTACAGCACAGGGAATATCCTTTTTGTATGGAGTGTATTCTATAAAATATTAATTTACTATTTTGTATACCTGAAACTAATATAATGTATGTTAACTGCAATTAAAGAAGAAAATAAACTGCATTTTTTGTAATTTGAAAATGTGAACATTAAACAGGAAAAAAATCTCCTTTATATTATTCTACTACTTTTATATATTTTTTTCATATTTAGAGATTTAATTCCTCTGAGGTGTATATATATGGTATAGATAAAACTTCTATTTTTTCCCACTAGTGTATCCAGTTTCCTCACAAATATTTATGAGAATTTCATCTTTTTTTTGCTAATTGTGACTACCACATTCACCATAGCTAATAACCATATTTATTTTGATCTATTTTTAGATTCTGTTCTGTTGCTCCTTCTGTCTGTTCCCATGCTAGTACCACGCTGTTTTAATAGTTACTGTACCTTAATAGTACATCAAGTGGAAGTTGCTTCCCCCCTTATTTAAAAAAATATTTGGGCAATTTTTATGTGTTACATCTCCCATTGAACTATAGTTTCAACATGTAAAATATCCATCCTCCTCCACAAGAAAAATCTGACCCTTTGCTAATTTGATTTAGATTGCATTGCATTTCTATATGAATTTTGGGTAAAATGTCTATTTTTCAATATTCTTTGTGTGGGGGGTATCTGTGTCCATGTATTCATTTATTCAGGTCCTTCCCTGGGGGCTCAGATGGTAAAGAATTTGCCTGCAATGCGGAATACCTGGGTTTGATCCCTAGGTTGGGAAGATGCCCTGGAGGAGGGCATGGCAGCCACTTCAGTATTCTTGCCTGGAGAGGCCCATGGACAGAGGAGCTTGGCGGGCTACAGTCCATAGGGTCACAAAGAGTTGGACATGACTAAGTGACTCACTTTCTTAAAAATTATTTTGTGAAATTTTATTTTTACAAGTCTTTCACATTTCTTTTTAGGCTTATTCTTAGTTATCTTACAAATCTATGTCTTTGTGGAACTGATATTCTTGTAGTGGTCAATTTACTGTGTTAGTTTTCCAGTTAATTCTTCCATTCAGTTCAGTTCAGTTGCTCAATCATGTCTGACTCTTTGCGACCCCATGGACTGCAACACTCCAGGCCTCTCTGTCCATCACCAACTCCCAGAGTTTATTCAAACTCATGACCTTTGAGTCGGTGATGCCATCCAATTGTCTTCATCCTCTGTCGTCCCCTTCTCCTCCTGCCCTCAATCTTTCCCAGCATCAGGGTCTTTTCAAATGAGTCAGCTCTTCACATCAGGTGGCCAAAGTATTGGAGTTTCAGCTTCAACATCAGTCCCTCCAATGAACACCCAGGACTGATCTCCTTTAGGATGGACTGGTTGGATCTCCTTGCAGTCCAAGGGACTCTCAAGAGTCTTCTCCAACACCACAGTTCAAAAGCATCAATTCTTCAGTGCTCAGCTGTCTTTATAGTCCAACTCTCACATCCATACACGACTACTGGAAAAATCATGGCCTTGACTAGATGGACCTTTGTTGGCAAAGTAATGTCTGCTTTTTAAAATGCTGTCTAGGTTGGTCATAACTTTCCTTCCAAGGAATAAGCGTCTTTTAATTTCATGGCTGCAATCACCATCTGCAGTGATTTTGGAGCCCTCAAAAATAAAGTCTGCAACTGTTTCCACTGTTTACCCATCTTTTTGCCATGAAGTGATGGGACTGGATGCCATGATCTTAGTTTTCTAAATGTTGAGCTTTAAGCCAACTTTTTCACTCTCCTCTTTCACTTTCATCAAAAGGCTCTTTAGTTCTTCTTTGCTTTCTGCTGTAAGGGTGGTGTCATCTGCATATCTGAGGTTATTGATATTTCTCCTGACAATCTTGACTCCAGCTTGTGCTTCCTCCAGCCCAGTGTTTCTCATGATGTACTCTGCATATAAGTTAAATAAGCAGGGTGACAATATACAGCCTTGATGTACTCCTTTCCCAATTTGGAACCAGTCTGTTGTTCTATGTACAGTTCTAACTGTTGCTTCTTGACCTGCATACAGGTTTCTCAGGAGACAAGTCAGATGGTCTGGTATTCCCATCTCTTTCAGAGTTTTCCACAGTTTATTGTGATCCACACAGTCAAAGGCTTTGGCATAGTCCATAAAGCAGAAATAAATGTTTTTCTGGAACTGTCTTCTTTTTCAATGATCCAGCGGATGGATGTTAGCAATTTGATCTCTGGTTTCTCTGCCTTTTCTAAAACCAGCTTGAACATCTGGAAGTTCACAGTTCACGTATTGTTGAAGCCTTGCTTGGAGAATTTTGAGCATTACTCTACTAGTGTGTGAGATGAGTGCAGTTGTGTGGTAGTTTGAGCATTCTTTGGCATTGACAAAATGTGGTCCACTGGAGAAGGGAATGACAAACCACTTCAGTATTCTTGCCTTGAGAACCCCATGAACAGTATGAAAAGGCAAAAAGATAGGAAAAGGCAAAAAGATAGGACACTGAAAGATGAACTCCCCAGGTCGGTAGGTACCCAATATGCTACTGGAGATCAGTGGAGAAATAACTCCAGAAAGAATGAAGAGACAGAGCCAAAGCACAAACAACACCCAGTTGTGGATATGACTGGTGATGGAAGCAAGGTCCGATGCTGTAAAGAGCAATATTGTATAGGAACCTGGAATGTAAGGTCCATGAATGGAAGGCAAATTGGAAGTGGTCAAACAGGAGATGGCAAGAGTGAATGTCGACATTTTAGGAATCAGTGAACTAAAAAATTCTTCTGGACTTTTCATAAAAACTTTCATGTTATCTGTAAATCTTAGATCTTAAAAGTGTCATCCATGGTCTAGCAGCAGCAGCATTCTTTTTGAACCTCTTAGAAAAGCAAATTCTCTAGATCCATCCCTCATCAACTAACTGAGAAACTCGGAGGTAGAGCCCAGCGGTCTGTGTTCATCTTGCTCTCCAGAGAACTCTAATACTGTAGTCAAGTTTGAGGACCACTGATGTAATTGATAGTTTTTTTCTTAACCATATTTTCACTTCTCACCTCTATTTTCTTGCAAGATGTGTATGTAACAGTTCACAGTCTGTTACATAGAATGGATTATATAGAATGGACTTTGAAGAGCTTGAGACTAATTAGTAACTTTCCAGAGAAACACTGGAGAGGGGAATGATGGGAAATGAACTTTCTTAACCAGGTGAATGGGTGGGGGGGTGTACTTAACCTCAGACTGAGGTTGATTGGGTCAGAGAAATTAAGTATATTAGGATGAATTTTAGCCCTTATTATATGAAAACAGTAACTATTAGAAAATCAAATAGAATTGCATTAATACAAGGACAATAACTTCCTTCAACATTGGTAAAAGACAAATGATTCCATTAACCAATAATATATCCCAAAGGCACCCATAAAGCCTTTTATAAGTGTCAACATGAAAAGGGACTTCCATTGGATCACACTGAAGAAGGAAGGAGTGGTATTATTGCAGAAAGCAGTGTAACTGCATGGTGTAGGTATATCAATAAAGAGCAAGATGGTAGTGACCACGTGGGGCAGGTTGCCCCCATGACTGCAGCAAGAAAAGTGAAATTATTGAGTGTGTCAGTCACCTTGGCGTAGAGCCAGGGGAAGGAAGAAACCTATGGGTTATGGAACGTGGGGATCCAGTGTATTTGGTTGGAGAAAGCCAGGCAGGCTGATCTCTTACATAAAAGGTATATTCTGAAATCAGCTGTCACTGCAGACGTTCGTACAGTGCAACTGTTATCCTTTGTTGATATCCTTTGCACATTTTGTTAGGGGTGCTTATGTGGGAACATTCTACATGGTTCTAGTTGGTTTCAGAATTTCTCTAGGGAAAAATCATCACCCAGCTCAAATCTCTTGCTCTTTTGTTTTAGGGTAGGACCTCTTAGTGCCATGGGTGGGAGGGGAGTGTGGTGTCTGTCATGTGTGAAAGCTGGAGGATTCAATAGTCTGTGACATGTTAAAAATTAACCTTTAAGTAACAAACTATTTCTGTTCCTTAAATTCCAAAGTTTGGGATTTCAAAATGATTTTGAATTTTTCATGACACTGCTACATATAACTTGATTTAGAGAGAAGAGCAATTATGTACAACTTTTCTACAGGTTGCCATGTTTTGATTTTGTAATGTTTAGCACTTTTCACTGATCTTTTCTGTCAGCTTTCTTTTCTCACTGTACTTATCAAAATTTTAGTTGAAGACATATGATTATAGAAACTCTTAAAATTTCTTTTATATAACATCAGCTTAGTTCATAAGCAGGGCTTTCCTTACATGGTGTGAAATTGGCTAGGCATATCTCAAATCTCATTATTTTTAAAGCTGTTGGTTCTTAGGGTAGGAAAGTGAGACTGTGGGGTTTAATTAAATACTAAGTCATAAACTAGAGTCTCTATTTGAAATATTATCTAAGTATATGACAGGTGATTAAGAATTATTAGATTTGTGAATTACTTAAAATAAATGCTTGAGAGTAAAATTAGTTGAGCTTATGCAAGATATCCCAACTATCAGAAACAGTCTTGTCAGTTTTATTTCTTGTGATCCAAGTAGAATATTTTAAAGACAAAACCACAATTAGGTTTTTGTCAGGTGTGTGCTCTGAGTAACAACTAGTCTCCCTTTTATTTATCAGAGTATTTATGGCCATGGAGAATTGTGTCTTTTTAATTACAGTATGTGTCTGGGTATATATTTGTCCTGTCCTTTTTTTTTCCCCCCTTAAATGTTGGCCTTTATATGTCATGTCTTGTCTGCTTGTCTACACAGTCCCTACTTTAGGGCAGAGATAATATATGATACTTTTTTTGTTTCTTTTTATTAAAACTTTTCAAGCATAGGGAAAAGTTGTTATTTAGTTGCTAAGTCGTTTCTGACTCTGCAACCGGACTGTAGTCCACTAGGCTCCTCTTGTCCATGGGATTTCCCAGACAAGAATGGAGTGAGTTGCCATTTCCTTCTCCAAAGGATCTTCCTAACCCAGGGATTGCACCCACATCTCCTGCATTAGCAGGTGGATTCTTTACAACTAGCCACCAAGGAAGCCCTGCAGGGAAAAGTACAGAGGCCAGTATAACAAATGCTCACATAGTGAAAGTTGCTCAGTCGGTCTTACTCTTTGCAACCCCATGGATTATACAGTCCATGGAGTTCTCCAGGCCAGAATACTGGAGTGGGTAGCCTTTCTCTTCTCCAGGGGACCTTCCCATCCCAGAGATCGAACCCTGGTCTCCTGCATTGCAGGCAGATTCTTTACCAGGTGAGCCACAAGGGAAGCAACTGTGCAGTATCTTAATGTTTTGCCATTTTTGTTTCAGATGCTTAGCAAGATGTTAGATACAGGCAGAACTCCCAGTGTATCCCTCCCCAATTGCATTCCTTACCCTTCTTCTCTTGAGGTAATGACTGTGCCAAATTTTCTTATCATTCCTATGAATATTTTTATGCTTTTTCTATGTATGTATATGTGTGTGTCTATATGTCATCTGGTATTATCTTATGTGCTTTTGAAACTTATTTCATAGTATTGTACTTCTTTTAGTTTGCATTTTTACTTAATTTTTAATTGAAGTATAGTTGATTCACAATGTTGTGTTAGTTTCAAGTGTACAGCACAATGATTCAGTTATACACACACAAACACACACATATTCTTTTTCAGATTCTTACCCCTTATTATAAAATACCAAGTATAGTTTCCTGTGTTATACAGTAGGACCTTATATTTTATTTATAGTAGTGTCTATATGTTAATCTAGAATTCCTAATGTATCCCTCCTCCCCCCTTTCCCCTTTGGTAATCATAGTTTGTTTTCTGTATCAGTGGGCCTATTTCTGTTTTGTTAATAAGTTCATTTGTATAATTTTTTTTAGGTTCTACACGTAAGCAATATCATAATGTTTGTTTTTCTTTCCCTGGCTTACTTCACTTAGTATGCTATCTCTAGGTCCATTCATGTTGCTCCAAATGGCATTATTTCATTCTTTTTTATGACTGAGTAGTATTCCATTGTGTATATGTACCACATCTTCTTTATCTATTCATCTGTCAGTGAATGTTTAAATTGCTTCCATGTCTTGGCTGTTGTAAACAGTGCTGCAGTAAACATTGGGGTGCAATGTGTATCTTTTCAAAGTACAGCTTTTTGCAGATATATGGAGTGGGATTCCAGGATCATATGGTGGCTCTATTTTTAGTTTTTAGAGGAACCTCCCCATTGCTCTCCATAGAGGCTACACCAGTTTATAGTCCCACCAACAGTTTACAAGGGTTCCCTTTTCTCCATACCCTCTCCAGCGTTTATTATTTATAGACTTTGATGATGGCCATTCTGACCAGTGTGAGGTGATACTTCATTGTAGTTTTGATTTGCATTCCTCTAAGTAGTGGTGTTGAGCATCTTTTTGTGTGCCTTTGGCCATCTGTATATCTTCTTTAGAGAAATGTCTGTTTACATCTTCTGTCAGCTTTCTTGTCTCACTGTACTTAATCAAAATTTTAGTTGAAGACCTATGATTATAGAAACTCTTAAAATTTCTTTTATATAACATTGGCTTAGTTCATAAGCAGGGCTTTCCTTACATGGTGTGAAAATGGCTTTTCATCTTTTGCCCATTTTTGTAATTGAATTGTTCATTTTTTTTTTAATATCGAGCTGTACAAGCTATTTGTATATTTCGGAGATTAATCCCTTGTTAGTCACATCATTTGCAAATATTTTCTTCCATTCTGTAGATTGTCTTTTTGTTTTGTTTATGGTTTCCTTTACTGTATAAAAGCTTTTGAGTTTAATTAGGTACCATTTGTTTATTTTTGTTTTTATTTCCATTACTCTAAGAGACAGATCCAAAAACATCGGTTTATGTCAAAGAGTGTTCTGCCTATGTTTTCTTGTGGGAGTTTTTTTTTAATGTAATGCTTTTCAGATATACCTGCTCTAGTATCTCTGTTACTAAAACAAAGTAAAACAAAACATTATCTACTTCCATCCTATATCTCATTCCATCTGTTGTTGTTGTGCTTGGTCGCTCAGTTGCGTCTGAATCTTTGCGATCCTGTGAACTGTAGCCTGCCAGGCTCCTCTGTCCATGGGATTTTCCAGGCTACTACCTATTTATATCTCTTGCTAAGTGTTGTGTGTGCTTATTTCCTGTCTTCATGCTCTCTCAAACTCACAATAATGAGCCTTTTTGCCACCATTCCATGTAAACAGTTCTTATCCAGGTGACCAGTGACCTCCCAGTTACCACACCAAGTTGTTATTCTCCATTTATCACTTAACCTATCAGCAACATTGGACACATTTGGTTACCTTCTAAATTATTTCATATAACACTTTTGTTTACCTTCTAAATTACTACACCTCTTTGGTTTTCCTCCTCCCTCATGGCTACTCCCTCTCATGCCTTTTGCTGCATTCTTGCTAGCTTTGTTTGGAAATAAATTGAATACAAAAGTTTAGGATGAAAAGTGACCATCTCTCCCTGCCACCTTCAAAACCCATATCCCTTCTCACTAATAAAAAATATAAACAGACTTCATTTGTGTGTGCATGTTTGTGTAAATTCTATGGTGGGAACAGTGCCTCATTTTAAATTACAGTTGTTTGCTTATTAATGATTCATATTTTCTGTGCACCTTCTGTTCATATTATTTGCTCACTTTTTCTATAGTGTTTTACTGGTTTTACTGATTAAGTGTATAAGTTAAAATCATTAACTGTTATGTATTGTGAATTTTTTTCCTACTTTATCAGATGCCATTTGACTTTGCGGCATTTTTGAAGTACAGAGTTCTAATTTTTTGCTATAATCAGCTTTAATAGTTTTTTTCCTTTATGGTTCCTGGCCTCTAGGTGCTGCTTACCTTCTCCACTGAATCATAAATAATTTCACTTGAGTTTTCTTTGGTCCTGCTTCAAAGCTTCCTTTTTTTACTGTTAAATCTTTGATCCTTCTGGAATTTATTCAGTGTATGAAATGAAGAGGTGTACATCCTATTCATTTTTCTAACTGACTTCCTGATTGTCCCCCAATCATTTAATCATCTCTATTTCTCTTACTTGTTTGAAGACCACCTTCACTGTAGAGTAATTCCCTGGTGTATTTTAATTACTCCCAAGTTATTAAAAATGGATTTATTTCTGTTTTATTTTTCAAACCACTGCAGTGTGACACTCATATGGAACTACTCTTGAAAAGAGATCATCATGGACTTTATAGCTGTCAAATCATTTAGCTGTATATTACTTTGGGCAGAAAGTAAAACAGTTGAATACTCTCCGACCACTCTTCTTCTAAACTATCCTTCTTTTCACATTTCTCTTAGTTTCCCTCCTACCTATTGTCTCATTTCTTTGCTAGCTTGTCTTCCTCTGTTTCTTGCATAAAAGTGTTCGTTGGATTTGCACTTTTCTCTTAGCTTGAGTGATATTTCCCTGTCTCATCCCTTGAGCTGTTACTTAACTAGCTAAATATTCCTGTGTTTTCATTTCTACTTCCAACCTAAATCTAGAACTATATTTCCAATTCTCTGTTAGATACTATATGATGTGCTCTGGGTTATTTCAGTATGTCTATACAAACCATTGTTGACCTTGTTTTTTATGTTTTTCTTTCTTTCTATACCCTACCTCACTTGATGTCTTCACCATTTCTTCCTGTTACTTAGATTTTGTCTTTGATATGTCTCTTTATCCCTTTAAAA
The DNA here is from genome assembly GCF_910594005.1 of Cervus elaphus. Lineage (NCBI taxonomy): Eukaryota > Metazoa > Chordata > Mammalia > Artiodactyla > Cervidae > Cervus > Cervus elaphus. The sequence goes on along the minus strand of NC_057848.1, from coordinate 41,033,128 downwards.
TCTGTCAGTAATCTGTCACAGGTCCTAGTTCTTCCTGCCTATTCTCATAGTCCTTGTCTGTGCTTTCATTTCATGCCTTGATTTTGGAAGTAGTTTCTTATCAGTCTCCATATTTCTGGTCCCTCTGTCTCTGATCCAGCCCCACATTACAGGCAGTGTTAATTTTCTACTACATATATTTGACCATGGTTAAAAACACTTGGTTTCGTTTATATCCTGCATAAGTTGTTCACATGCACTTACTTACTCTTTCTTCCTAACTCCATTAAAATGAGAGTAAAGAGATGGAAAAATTCAAAAGGACAAAGAGAACAGGATTGGAAACATTGACAGATGTGAAGTTGGAACTATTTTATTTTATTTTTTTTTTACTTTTAGCAAAGAAAGTTACAACTCCAATATCTTCCCCTACATGAACTTTTGAGAGAAACCAACTCATTCTTCCCATAGAATTCCTAGTATTTCAAGACTTGGAGGCGCCTGGTCTGCAGAAGGCAGGAATGAGTCATGAGATTGAAAACACAGGCTGTTCCTTGAAAGTCTTTAAAATAAGTGGCTAAAGTCCCCTGTACCCCCTTTCTGCTCCTCTGGAGACCAGAGGGTTATTATCTGGAGAATTTGACGGGAGAGCCCCAATCTCAGAGATCCAGGTGCAGCAAGTGGATTGCTTAAAACAAACTTTTGGACTCTGTGGGAGAAGGCGAGGGTGGGATGTTTTGAGAGAACAGCATCGAAACATGTATATTATCAAGGGTGAAACAGATCACCAGCCCAGGTTGGATGCATAAGACAAGGGCTCGGGGCTGGTGCACTAGGAAGACCCAGAGGGATAGGATGGAGAAGGAGGTGGGAGGGGGGATCGGGATGGGGAATACATGTAAATCCATGGCTGATTCATGTCAATGTATGGCAAAAACCACTACAATATTGTAAAGTAATTAGCCTCCAACTAATAAAAATAAATGGAAAAAAATAAAATAAAATAAAAATAAATAAAAAATAAAAAAATAAATCTCAAGCAGAAAGCTAAAAAAAAAAAAACAATGGGATTACATGAAAGTTCGCATACCTCATTTGGGGACCTCTGTGTTCTACTCTAGATGTAATTGGTAAGATGTTTCATGAGTTATTTTCACATTCCCAGATTCCTAATGGTGATCTAGATATAATAGGTTTTCTCTTGGCACATCCTGTAAAGAATCAAGTAGCCTAATAAGCAAAATGAAAAATTTCTCAATGTCTCAAAACTAACTGGTTAAACATTTTCAGAAAAGGTAAGTCAAAAGTCAGTTGATTTTGAGATGCTTAAAATATTTTATTTTGTTTAGGCTACTCAGTTTCTTTACTTGTAATAACAGGATTATAAGCAGAAAACATGTGATTGTGCAAATAAGTGTAAATGCTGTGTTTTCATTTGATTTGTTTCTTTTTTAGTTTTGAAGACCCAAGAAACAGAGTATAGTTGACCCTTATACAACACAGCAGTTAGGAGCACCAGCCCCCAAGCAGTTGAAAATTCTCGTATTGCTATCTCTGTCTCAAAAAGACAAAAGAATTGATAAATTGTGCACCCATGATGGGAAGTTGAAACAGTTTGGGTAGAATCAGGACTCAAACCCTAGTTCTTTTGATTCCATGTTGTGATCTGTAATCAAACACAAACATTTCCCCACACTTAGTTTATTTAAAGATCTATACAATAAAAATGTGTGTACTATATTTATTGAATAAGAGTAAATCTATGGCTGATTCATATCAATGTATGACAAAACCCACTGAAATGTTGTGAAGCAATTAGCCTCCAACTAATAAAAAAATTAAAAAAAAAAAAAAAAGTCCACATGTAAGTGGACCTGCATATTTCAAACCTGTGTTGTTCAGGGGTCAACTATACTTTTTTCTCTTCCGCTGTTTTTGCTTTTGTCCCTAAATTAAGGGACAGGAAGAAGGCAGGGAACAATTTTCCCCTCTAGCTTCATTATTTTAGGTTTTCACGTAGTTTTGTAACAAGCATAATTATATGAACAAACTAAATTGGGTACTGTACATTTTTATCTTCCCAATGCAATAAATTGATTTTATTAACAAGAAACATTTATGTAAAATATACACTTTTGCTTCCGAATATATTTGAAATTAATCGAATGCATTAAATGCATTCTTTATCGCCAATGCAAAGCATCCACACTACTAAAAACATATAGTTACTACCGCCCCACCTGCTCTTTCCCATAAAAGCAACATTCCTACCTCCATTACCTATTTTATATCTTTAAGATTTAAAAGTCTTTAAAAGCATCTCTCTATCCTTATTTAAGCAATCACTTGGAAAATTATGGGCCCTCCACGTGGTCCCCACAGGCCTCAAGGCCCCCTGGTAACTTGGGATTCAACGCCGTCTCTGAATCTGCTTGTCAAATGTTTGCCTCAGCTCTTTGCTTCTAGATTCTGTGTCTCACCCAGCGTCACACAGACTCCCCCAGGTCTTCTGACTCTCATTTAATCCAACTTCCTATTTACATGGCGGTTTTTCTATAGTTAATTGTTGGCTAATGATTTCAAATGAAATTACCCAGTACTCTTTTAATGATTCCGTACTGAATTTTGTAGGTATTTTGACTATTGCAGATTCAGTTTCTTAATTTTCATAAGCTGTAATATGGACACTAGGTACATAGATATACATTTTGCCTATCACAAAGTATGTAAAATATTACAAAGGTAGCATAATGTGAAAATTCGAGTATTGATTTTCATAGTAAATATTGACTTCTTTTCCTCCTGCACAGGTCATTATCCAACTTTTAGAGGTGATGGATCATCTGCATAGAGGGGAATCAATTGCTGCAATACTCCGTAACCGGTATATTTATGGAAGCAGTTTACCTTATAAGTTATATAATGTCTCTTCCATTTATTTATTTACCTAACATAAGTCGGTACTCAGTAAATATTTGTTGAATACCTGTTATAAAATTAAAATATTTGCTATATGAGTAAATAGAAGAATGCCTGAGTGACAAAGAAACGGAATGAAGAGAATGTTAATGACTGTATTCTGAGCTAATGAAAAAATAGAAAATATAACTAGAAATCAAAATTGGTGGACATTGTGAACACCTGGAATTCAGTCAGTGGAGCTATTGATGTGAATTTTTGGTTTTAAAGCATATCGATGAATAAATAGGGCTTCCCTGGTAGCTCAGCTGGTAAAGAATTCTCCTGCAATGCAGGAGACCCTGGTTCTATTCCCGAGTTGGGAAGGTTCACTGGGGAAGGGATAGGCTACCCACTCCAGTATTCCTGGCCTTCCCTGGTGACTCAGATGGTAAAGAATCCTCCTGCAATGTGGGAGACCTGGGTTCGATCCCTGGGTTGGGAAGATCCCCTGGAGGAGGGCGTGGCAACCCACTCCAGTATTATGGCCTGGAGAATGGAATTCAGTCAGTGGAGCTGTTGATATGAATTTTTTGTTTTAAAGTATATAAGTGAATAAAACACTGGTATCCATTGCTTACAAATAGATGTCTCAGCAAAGTATTTTTTAAAAATAGTATTGCCTGTGATTGTGTGTACATTGCTGTTATTTGAAATTCCAGTTAAAACTTTTTCAGGGATTTATGAGAAATTCAGAGCTGCTTCTGTCAATTTAGGATTTTAAACTTGTGGTTTAAAGAAATATGGCAAAAAAAGAAAGAAAGAAAGAAATATGGCCTTTACTTTGTCGGTGTGAAAGAGTATCTCTTATTCTCAGTATTTTAATTGTACAGCTCTGGTGAAATATTTGAAGTAATATGCTGAAGTTGTCTATATCATGGTTCTGACAGTTACTCGTGTAGCCTTGGTTAAGTTTTTTAGTTGCTCTGTACCTTAACTTCCTCATCTATGAATTGAGTGTAATAATAATACCTATATCTCAAAGTAATTTTGAGGATTAAATAAATGTCTACTGTGTGCGTGTGTGTGTGCGCGCGTGTGTGTGTGTGGAGAGCAGGAGCTTGGCAAATAATTCGAAGTATAACAGTGCTTGTATTGAAATACAAATGTAGGATTTTAACTATTTCAAAAATACAATATTTTTGTTACTCAGTTCCGAGGTACTTTAAAAATAGCTTCCCTGGTGGCTCAGAGGGTAAAGCGTCTGCCTGCAATGCAGGAGACCTGGGTTTGATCCCTGGGTTGGGAAGTTCTCCTGGAGAAGGAAATGGCAACCCACTCCAGTATTCTTGCCTGGAGAATCCCATGGACAGAGAAGCCTGGTAGTCTACAGTCCATGGGGTCACGGACACGACTGAGCGACTTCACTCACTCACTCACTCATTAAAAGACTATGGAAGGAGGGGAAAGGTTGACGTATGAAGGAGACATATATAAAGTCATTGTTATTTGAAAGATACCATGTTAGGAATTTTGCATAGTATTCCCACCAGAGGAAAATCATATGAAGAGTACATGCTTGTTGGAATGTGGGCAAGGGGCTGTAAGGTAGACTTATTCAGAGATACTGGACACAAGGAAGTCATTGCAGGAATATTGCATGGCCACATAGAAGAGAAGAGTAGATTGCAGGGGTAGATTTCTAGTGGGGAATTGAGACTGCAGAGTTCATGTGCTGCTTAAGCCGGGGGTCTGTATCACACATTTGGAAGAGGAACTAGTAGGAGGGCAGTATTTCCTAAGCTCAAGTGGATAACTGAGGTAGTTATAGCACAATTGAATTTGTTTCCATTATTATTATCGAGATATAACTACATATCGTAAAATACACAAACACATAAATACATTGCACAAACATATAAATATATTAAATACATTTAAATATATTATATATAAACATTTAAATATATTAAATATATTGTATACATTTAAATATACATCTGTATTTATTTTTATACATGTAAGCATCCAGGTAACCACAACCGAGGTCAAGATATAAAACAGTTCCATCGTTTCAGAGAACTCCCTTGTTCCCCTCTCCAGTTCGTGTCTCCTCCCCTCCTACAGACTTGTGTATCTTGGGTTCATGTTACTTGTTCTTGAACTTCATGAAAATGTAGTCTAACACTGTGTATTATTTTGTGTATGGCTTCTGTTGTTCAAAATAATGTTTTTGAAATCCATCATTATTGCAGGTATCAATGATTCCTTCTTTTTATTGCTCTGTAGTAGTCCCTTGTTTAAATATACCACAATTTATCCATTTCTTGTTGAGAGTCATTTAAGTTATACTCATTATTTGGCTATTATGAATTAAGCTGTTGTTAACATTTTTAGCAAATCTTTTTGTGGCCGTATATACTCATTTCCTTTGGCTATATACCTAGAAATAGAATTGGTGGGTCATATGTGTATATATATTTATTTAATTTATTTGACATTATTAGAAACTGCCAAACACCTTTAAAGAAGTTATACCAGTTTCTTCTCAGACCAATAAAAAGTGAGAATCTTTACAAACTCTTGGTGTTTAGTTTTAGTTATTCTCTTGGGTGTATAGTTGTTTCCCACTGTGGTGTTCACTTTGCATTTTCCTCATGTGGAATGATGTGAGTTTGTTTTTGTATGTTTGTTAGCTATTTGTCTATCTTTTAGAAGTATCCAAATCTTTTGCCCATTTAAAAATTGATTTTTTTCTCTTTGAGTTTTAAGAGTTTTTAAGTTTTTTCTTGATATTTAGATAGATGTATTATGAATATTTTCTTCCAATCTGTAGCTTCCATCCCATTTCTTGTTTGTGTCTTTTGCTGAGCAGTTTTATTTTTGTTTCATTTTTATGAAGTTCAATTTGTCACTTTTTCTTTATGCTCAGTAATTTTTGCATCTTTCTTTTTTTTTTTTTTTTTTAAAGAGAGTGAAGTCGCTCAGTCATGTCCAATTCTTTCTGACCCTATGGACTGAAGCCTACCAGGCTTCTCCGTCAAGGGGATTTTTCCAGGCAAGAGTACTGGAGTGGGCTGCCATTGCCTTCTCCAATTTTTGCATCTTTCTAAAAATTTTTACCCTCCCAAATTTCAGGCTTTCTCCCTGATGTTTTAGCCCCTGCATTGTAAGTGCATTCTTGACCAGAAACTTAAATAAATGAACTTATGACATGTTTGTGTACACAAATTGTAGACCAGTTTCATATTCTAAATAAAAAAGAAACCAGACACATTTAGGAATGTATGAGAAGTATTAACCCTTTGTGACTCAGTTCAGTTCAGTCACTCAGTCGTGTCCGACTCTTTGTGACCTCATGAATCGCAGCACACCAGGCCTCCCTGTCCATCACCAGCTCCTGGAGTCTACCCAAACCCATGTCCATCGAGTTGGTGATGCCATCCAGCCATCTCATCCTCTGTCGTCCCCTTCTCCTCCTGCCCCCAATCCCTCCCAGAATCAGGGTCTTTTCCAATGAGTCAACTTTTCACATGAAGTGGTCAAAGTATTGGAGTTTCAGCTTCAACATCAGTCCTCCCAATGAACACCCAGGACTGATCTCCTTTAGGATGGACTGGTTGGATCTTCTTGCAGTCCAAGGGACTCTCAAGAGTCTTCTCCAACACCACAGTTCAAAAGCATCAATTCTTCGGCGCTCAGCTTTCTTCACTGTCCAACTCTCACATCTATACATGACTACTGGAAAAACCGTAGCCTTGACTAGATGGACCTTTGTTGGCAAAGTAATGTCTCTGCTTTTTAATATGCTATCCAGATTGGTCATAACTTTGCTTCCAAGAAGTAAACGTCTTTTAATTTCATGGCTGCAATCACCATCTGCAGTGATTTTGGAGCCCAGAAAGTCTGCAACTGTTTCCACTGTTTCCCCATCTATTTGCCATGAAGTGATGGGACCAGATGCCATGATCTTAGTTTTCTGAATGTTGAGCTTTAAGCCAACTTTTTTACTCTCCTCCTTCACTTTCATCAAGAGGCTTTTTAGTTCCTCTTAACTTTCTGCCATGAGGGTGGTGTCATCTGCATATCTGAGGTTACTGATATTTCTCCCGGCAATCTTGATTCCAGCTTGTGCTTCTCCCAGCCCCGCGTTTCTCATGATGTACTCTGCATATAAGTTAAATAAGCAGGGTGACAATATACAGCCTTGATGTACTCCTTTTCCTATTTGGAACCAGTCTGTTGTTCCATGTCCAGTTCTAACTGTTGCTTCCTGACCTGCATACAGGTTTCTCAACAGGCAGGTCAGATGGTCTGGTATTTCCATCTCTTTCAGAATTTTCCACAGTTTGTTGTGATCCATACAGTCAAAGGCTTTGGCATAGTCAATAAAGCAGAAATAGATGTTTTCCTGGAACTCTCTTGCTTTTTCTGTGATCCAGCAGAAAAACAAGACTGGGAGCTGACTATGGCTCAGATCATGAACTCCTTATTGCCAAATTCAGACTTAAATTGAAGAAAGTAGGGAAAACCACTAGACCATTCAGGTATGACCTAAATCAAATCCCTTATGATTATACAGTGGAAGTGAGAAATAGATTTAAGGGAGTAGATCTGATAGAGTGCCTGATGAACTATGGATGGAGGTTCGTGACATTGTACAGGAGACAGGGATCAAGACCATCCCCAAGAAAAAGAAATGCAAAAAAGCAAAATGGCTGTCTGAGGAGGCCTTACAAATAGCTGTGAAAAGAAGAGAAGCAAAAAGAAAAGGAGAAAAGGAAAGATATTCCCATCTGAATGCAGAGTTCCAAAGAATAGCAAGGAGAGATAAAAAAGCCTTCCTCAGTGATCAATGCAAAGAAATAGAGGAAAACAACAGAATGGGAAAGACTAGAGATCTCTTCAAGAAAATTAGAGATAGCAAGGGAACATTTTATGCAAAGATGGGCTTGATAAAGGACAGAAATGGTATGGACCTAACAGAAGCAGAAGATATTAAGAAGAGGTGACAAGAATACACAGAAGAACTGTACAAAAAAGATCTTCACGACCCAGTTGATCACGATGGTGTGATCACTCACCTAGAGCCTGACATCCTGGAATGTGAAGTCAAGTGGGCCTTAGAAAGCATCACTACGAACAAAGGTAGTGGAGGTGATGGAATTCCAGTTGAGCTATTTCAAATCCTGAAAGATGATGCTGTGAAAGTGCTGCACTCAATATGCCAGCAAATTTGGAAAACTCAGCAGTGGCCACAGGACTGGAAAAGGTCCATTTTCATTCCAATCCCTAAGAGAGGCAATGCCAAAGAATGCTCAAACTACCGCACAGTTTCACTCATCTCACACGCTAGTAAAGTAATGCTCAAACTTCTCCAAGCCAGGCTTCAGAAGTACATGAACCGTGAACTTCCAGATGTTGAAGCTGGTTTTAGGAGAGGCAGAGGAACCAGAGATCAAATTGCCAACATCTGCTGGATCATAGAAAAAGCAAGAGAGTTCCTTTGTGACTAGGAATGTTTTATTCCAGAGTGTGAATTCTTTAATACCATGAAAGCTACTCATATGATGCCGTCTGTCAGTAGATTTCATAAGAAATAAAAGATAGAGTAAATGCTGAAGGTGTTTGAGAAAATTCATTGCCTGTTTTAAGATTTAGAGTTAGTGAGTGATAGAAAGTTGTACTCTTAACAAGAAAAATAATTATCTGTCTGAAACCAGCAAACAAGCATCGCACTTAATGATAGATGTAAGATAAGCAGCAACATAACAAAGATGCCCTCTATCACCATTTTAAAATATGTGTCTGTAAACTATGGCCAGTGTCAATAAAGAGGCATAGTTCACTGGAAGGAGGAAACAAAAATGATCAAGTTTTAGAAGATAGGGTCATGTACCTACGAAAGCGAAGACTTAAAAACAACTTCTTTGTTCACAGAATTTTAATATAAGTTCTAAAATGTAGTTGGATATAAGGTAAAAATTGCAAAACAATACCTTTTATCTGTATCAGACATAGCAATTTAGAATATATAATGGGGACTTTACTGGTAGTGCAGTGGATAAGAATCTTACTGCCCATGCAGGGGACACGGATTCAGTCCCTTATCCGGGAAGATCCCACATGCCATGGAGCAATTGAGCCTGTGCGCCACAGCTCCTGAGCCTGCACGCTAAAGCCCACGAAGGTGCAAGTACTGAGCTTAAGTGCTGCGACTTCTGAAGCCTGTGTGCTAGAGCACGCGCTCCGCAGTAGAGCTGCCACCGCAATGAGAAGCCCGCACGCTGCAAGGAAGAGTAGCCTCCACTCACTGCAACTAGAGCAAGCCTGGGCAAAGCAATGAAGACCCAGCACAGCCAAAAATAGATAGATAAATAAATCGAATATATAAGGGAAAACATTCCATTTACAAAAGCCATAAAATTAAATTGTTCAGCGTTAGTCACTCAGTCGTGTCCGACTCTTTGTGACCCCATGGACTATAGCCCACCAGGCTCCTCTGTCTATGGAATTCTCCAGGTAAGACTACTGGAATGGGTTGCCATTTCCTTCTTCAGGGGATCTTCCTGACCCATGGATCAAACCCAGCTTTCCCGCATTGCAGGCAGACTCTTTACTGACTGAGCCACTAGGAAAGCCCTTTAGTAATAAACCCAATAAAAGCTTCTAAGACCTGTATGAAGAAACTTTAAAAATTCAACTGAGAGATAAGAAGTTTTTTTTTTTTTTTTTTAATGGAGAGACACTGTATGGTCCTTGATTAAAAGACTAAATTTTGGGAAGAGACAAGCTCTTCCCAAATTGTTTTATAGATTTAATACAAACTTAATAGGAAATATAAAATGTCAAAGTGACTTTTCAATAAGATAATAAATGTATGGAAGAAATGTATTCCCCTTGTTTAATATAATGTCTGGCATGTGTAGTAGTAATTACTGGTCAAAAAATTCTAATGATTTTTTCTGCTTATAATTCAGCAAACATTTATTGTGTAATTACTAAGCGCTAAACGTTTTCATTAGTTATTTTTGGCTGTGCTGGCTCTTCGTTGCTGTGTGCGGACTTTCTCTAGTTAAAACGAGCAGTGGCTACTCTCTAGTTATGATGCTTGGGCTTCCCATTGCAGTAATTTCTCTTGTTGTAGAGCAAAAGCTGTAGGGCATGTGGGCTCAGTAGTTGCAACACACAGGCTTAGTTGCTCCATAGCATGTGGGATCTTCCTGGACCAGGGATTGAACCCATGTACTCTGCATTGCAAGGCAGACTCTCAACCACTGGGCCACCAGGGGAGCCTCGATGATGACTATAGTAAAAATGATGAATCTTTGTTCTTATTGAACTTATATTTTGATGGAGATTGGGGTGGGGTCAGACAAAAGCCAAATATATATTTGAGAAAGTTAATGCAGAACATGAATAAACAAGGTAGATAAAGAATTAAGGGTGGAGGTTTGCAGTGCAGAATAGCATTAATCTTTTATTAGTCTTAGATGTTTTTAGTCTTGCAGTCTACCATTCATCATATGTTTTACCATGTTAAAAGCTTTATTCCAGTGATTTACTGGTATAGAGAGAGGTCAGCCATATATGACTTGCTTTACTGCAAACATCATCTCAGTGTGAGCCTTGTCCTCACATTGACCGTACACATTACGGCACTGTCAGGGAGGGCACACTTGGTAAGAGTCACCCAGTTGGTGTTGTATGGTGGTGTGTTCTGTTGGGGTTCCTAGCTATAGTAAGGATTTCTGCAATGATGTAGAAAGCTCTGACAGTGTTCCAATTTTCTAAAAAGTATTCTTTGGTAAATAAAACAGAGCATATAATATTGTCTGGTATTTGCAACACAGGAAAAAAGAGTGCCAGACACTGTATAATCGGACTTTCATCCCTTTAACAAATATTATGCACCACTTACTGTGCAAGGTGTTAGGGATATGGCAGTGAATGATGATACATGGTTCCCTGTCAGTTAGGTGACTACTAGTAGGGAAAATAAGAAATGAGGAGAGTCTGTACAAAGGTGGTGGCAGAGGAAATGATGAAGAGTGGGCAGGAAGTTGTGAACTATTTGGGGTAACTTTAACAATACTTGGTATTCAACTAGATTCTTCACATTCCAATCAATATGATCTTTTGAAATTGCTTATCTGATCCATGAACACGGTATGTTTCTCCATCTATTTGTGTCCTCTTTGATTTCGGGTGGAGAGGGAGGTGGGAGGGGGGATCGGGATGGGGAATAAGTGTAAATCTATGGCTGATCCATATCAATGTATGACAAAACCCACTGAAATGTTGTGAAGTAATTAGCCTCCAACTAATAAAAAAATTAAAAAAAAAAAAAAGAAATTGCTTATCTGATAATGTGGTCCTGACTGCCCTTTCCTGTCTCCAGCGATTGAAATCCTACCTGTTCTCCAAGACCCTCATCAAATTGTATGCCCTGTCTATCAGCCTTCCCTATCAATCCAAGCAGATGATCAAAAGAAAGAAAGAAAGTGTAGTCCTTAGTCGTGTCCAACTCTTTGTGCTCCTATGGATTGTAGCCCGCCAGTCTCCTCTGTCCATGGGATTTTCCAGGCAGATGATCAGGAGGGTCTCTCTCTTTTGTCTGTGAACCATTTATTCCCTGTAATGAATTTTCTCATATTTGGTTCTGCACTGAAGTAATTTGAGCCTGTCTTTGCTTACAGCATCATTAAGAGAGCTCTTTCAGAGTGTGACTGCCTGCATCTAATACCTATTTACATCACATTGTATATAATGCAGAGTTTTGTGCATAATAGGCATTCATCAAATATTTACAGACATTATAACATGTATCAACAATTATTTGTTGCTTATGATTTTATTTGCTTAATTTGTTTAGGATAGTTTTGTTTTCCACAGTCAACTCTTACTAAGAGTTAAATAATTGGATATTAAACTAATCATTAAATTGTAAAATAGGCTAATGAAATTTATTACAGATTTCTAGGAATAAGCTCATACTTTTTAAACTGGCTTAATGTATAATCATTTCTTTTTTATGTTGAAAATTTACTGCAACAAAATATGACTCATAATTAAGAAAAGTTAATTTTTTTTTTATTTAGTTTCTTTCTTTCTTTTTTTTTTTTTTTAATTTTTTTATTAGTTGGAGGCTAATTACTTCACAACATTTCAGTGGGTTTTGTCATACATTGATATGAATCAGCCATAGATTTACACTTATTCCCCATCCCGATCCCCCCTCCCATCTCCCTCTCCACCCGATTCCTCTGGGTCTTCCCAGTGCACCAGGCCGGAGCACTTGTCTCATGCATCCCACCTGGGCTGGTGATCTGTTTCACCATAGATAGTATACATGCTGTTCTTTTGAAACATCCCACCCTCACCTTCTCCCACAGAGTTCAAAAGTCTGTTCTGTATTTCTGTGTCTCTTTTTCTGTTTTGCATATAGGGTTATCGTTACCATCTTTCTAAATTCCATATATATGTGTTAGTATGCTGTAATGTTCTTTATCTTTCTGGCTTACTTCACTCTGTATAAGGGGCTCCAGTTTCATCCATCTCATTAGGACTGGTTCAAATGAATTCTTTTTGACGGCTGAGTAAAATTCCATGGTGTATATGTACCACAGCTTCCTTATCCATTCATCTGCTGATGGGCATCTAGGTTGCTTCCATGTCCTGGCTATTATAAACAGTGCTGCGATGAACATTGGGGTGCATGTGTCTCTTTCAGATGACCCACCTCCCAGAATATTGGAAATAAAAGCAAAACTAAACAAATGGGATCTAATGAAACTTAAAAGCTTTTGCACTACAAAAGAAACTATAAGTAAGGTGAAAAGACAGCCGTCAGATTGGGAGAAAATAATAGCAAATGAAGAAACAGACAAAGGATTAATCTCAAAAATATACAAGCAACTCCTGCAGCTCAATTCCAGAAAAATAAATGACCCAATCAAAAAATGGGCCAGAGAACTAAACAGACATTTCTCCAAAGAAGACATACAGATGGCTAACAAACACATGAAACGATGCTCAACATCACTCATTATTAGAGAAATGCAAATCAAAACCACAATGAGGTACCATTACACACCAGTCAGGATGGCTGCTATCCAAAAGTCTACAAGCAGTAAATGCTGGAGAGGCTGTGGAGAAAAGGGAACCCTCTTACACTGTTGGTGGGAATGCAAACTAGTACAGCCACTATGGAAAACAGTGTGGAGATTCCTTAAAAAACTGGAAATAGAACTGCCATATGACCCAGCAATCCCACTTCTGGGCATACACACTGAAGAAAAGTTAATTTTATGTTTTCTTCTCAAAGCTAGCATATAAAAGTATGTGCATTCTATAGAGCCTTAATTGTTTTTAAAACTATAGAAACAGCTATAATCATTTCTTACTATATGATGTAAAGGGAATACAGGGCTTTAAATCTGGTCGTTTGATAGTTTAAAATATTGAGCCTTTACTATTTATCAAGCACTGGTCTCATCTGTAACATTTAAGGATTGGAAGATCCTGACCTTCCTTTTAGTTTTAAAAGTCTGGAATTATATCTTTAAACCTAAGCACATAGTAGTTGATAAACAACACGTCTTTGATTAACCTTGAAAATGGTCATTCATTGAAGATATCCTTTTATTACTCTTTTCACAATTCAACTTTTTAAACTTCTATGAAGATATGATTTTCTGTGCTTTCTAAAGATTAAAAATTTATGAGAATCTAGCTTTACCTTTGCTAAATTGAGTCAATGATTATAATAAGGTTAACTCTTTGGCTGGAAGTTGTCTATAAGCATTATAATATGAGGGTAATGCACAAATTTCTGAGGCCAGTTACATTTTATAGTATGGACTTTTATTTTGGCTCAGAAATTCTATAGATCTTGGGTTACCTATTCTTATTGTTGTAATATATTACAGTATATGCGTGTTTATCAGCATATTTGTTCCTTTCACCGAAGAGTTACATATCTTTATACAAAGGGCATGGAATTGTTAGTAATGTTTGCCTGTTTGATCTTTCTAGAGAATTTTCTAGGCCATAGGAAGTGTCTCTGTTTCTGGGGAGAGGAATTACTACCCTGATTCCTCTCTCTATGTCTTGACTATTCCTGTTCATGATTCTATGCATAGTCTACACATTCTTTCTGGGCCATCTCATCTACAGCCATTATTTCAATTCCAAACTGTATGTGAAGACCTTAACATTTCTGTTTAACATTTAAATCTTTTTCATGAGTCCTCAACTAAAAAGTTCTGTATTCCTCTCTCTACTAGTTGTTCATTTGTTTTGACTTTACAAATAATTCATATTTATTATGGAACACTTAAAATAGCAAATTATATACATGTATGCAGAGAAAATAATCACCATAAGTAACTCTCTTAAACCCCCTTCATACATTTTCACTCTAGTTTTTTGATGTATTTTAAAATGTAACTGAAGTTGTGATTATTGAACGTGATATGGTATATGTGCTTAGAGGAGAAGCTTTGAAATCTTCCAAATACAGGTTCAAATCAAACTCTACTACTTACAAGCTGTGTGAACTTTGGAAAGTTTCTTAACTTCTCTGAATGTGTTTCCTCATCTATAAAATAAAAGAGTGTCATTGTTTTGGATTGTTCTAAGAATAAAATAAAATTTAGTAAGTCAGTCACATTTCTGGTACATGGTAAATTCTCAATAAATGGAAGAACTTACTGTTTTATTATACTTTATATCACATCTGTTTTCCTTAGTTGTATCATGAACATTTTCACATGTCAATAAAAATTTGTAGTAGCTATAATAGCTGCAAAGTATAAACTCTTTCATGGTACAAATGATTTCTTAACACTAAATATTTAGGTTGGATCCACTTTGGGGGTATTACTTGTTTTAGTGTCTGCCATATCTATCATATTTTCTCTCCTCACTTTAATATTTGTTATCTTTTTTCCGTTACTTAATGAATTTATTTTAAACTGTATCAGACTCTCTCTTTACTTTCTCTGATATACATTTTTGTTGTTACTCTGGTTTAGTTTCCTGGTAGTTGGCCAGTATAATTTATTGCTTTCCTCATCTGATCATGTTATCTTATTTGGCTTCCTCTTCCTGCTTTATTGATTCTTGTTCTCCTGAATGTTTTCTTGTTCTCTTGAAAGTGCCAAAAGCTTTCAGCATTGTTTTCTGACTCCTGTATGAAAACATTTGCAGAGTTCTGCTCTTTCTCTGTGCCTTTATGATGACAAATCTCCTTTTCCTTGCTTTTCAGTACATTTTCATTACCCTCATGCTAATTGTTTTTCTATTTGTTTATTCTCAGAGGAAGAAAGATTCTTTGAATGGCGTTTGTAATGGCTGTTCCCTTTGTCTGGAACGTTCTTCCTCATGGTCTTTGTGTGGCTGGTTCTTCTTCTTTTCAGGTCTCCACTGAAATATCCACTTAAAGCTCTTCTTTGACCACCCACTCTGAAGAGGCCACTTGTTTAGTGTCACACTCACCTAGTTCCATTCTCTTCATGACTCATCACTATCACTATTAGATATTTTCCTTCTTTGTTTATTATCTATTCGCTTTTGCTAAAATAGAAGCTGTAGGAGGGCAGGGATATTATCTGTCTTGTTGATTAATTTTATCACCTACCACCATGTCTTGTACATTTTAGTTGTACAGTAGATATTAATAATAATGAATTAACCATTGCCCCTCTATGTGCTCTTGGGTACTAATCCAACCCCTTCCTCAGAGTTTTACCCAGATAGAAATAAATGAAATAAATAAATGAGGGAGGAAAGACAGTTCTTCCTTGAAGGACAATTCCAAATTATATATATGTTATGAGTGTATGTGTTTGTATGTATTGAGTTGGCCAAAAAGTCCGTTTGGGTCCATAAGATGTTACAGAAAAACCCAAACAGACTTTTTGGCCAACTCAATATATATTTCCCCCTCCAGCAGATAGGGAGAAGGCAATGGCACCCCACTCCAGTACTCTTGCCTGGAGAATCCCATGGATGGAGGAGCCTGGTAGGCTGCAGTCCATGGGGTCGCTACGAGTCAGACACGACTGAGCAACTTCATTTTCAATTTTCACTTTCATGCATTGGAGAAGGAAATGGCAACCCACTCCAGTGTTCTTGCCTGGAGAATCCCAGGGACAGGGGAGCCTGGTGCGCTGCCATCTATGGGGTCGCACAGAGTCAGGCACGACTGAAGCGACTTAGCAGCAGCAGCCAGCAGATAAAATTTCATCTGTCTCCCTTCTTGAGTGTGGACTTAATGATTTACTCTCCAAAGGAAAGAGAGTGGAAAGGAAAACATAGTACCTTTATGGCGAAGAAATCTGGCAAATACTCCCTGTGGTAGACTTAATAGTGGCCCTCCAAAGATGTCTACATGTTAATCTGCAGAACCTGGGACTGATTGTATGTGGCAAAAATGGACTTTGCATATATGGCTCAGCTGAGGATCTCGAGATGGGGAAGTTATCCTGGATTATCTAGGAGAGCCCACTGCAATCACAAGGGTCCTCATAAAAGGGATGCAAGTGGATTCAGAGTCAGGAAAAGGAGATGTAATCAAGGAAGTAGAGTTTGGAGCCATGTTTTTTGAAGATGGAGGAAGGTATCGTGAGCCATAGAATGCAGGTGCCCTCTAGAAGCTGGAAAAGACGGACACATTCTCCTCCCTAGCCTCGCCAATACCTTGATTTTAGACTTCTGACCTCCAAAACTACAAGAGTCAATTTGTGTTGTTTAAAGCTGTTAAGATTGTAGTCATTTGTCACAGCAGTAATAAGAAATGAATGTATCCAGAGTCTGGCACACAGGCTTCCCAGTATATTCCAATAGTTGTAATTTCTGACTTGGCATGGGCACAAGAGAGGTACAGGGGCAGCTGTAATGATCCTTCTAGAATGTGAATATGTGTGTTCATATCATCTCCTTGTTTAGATTTCTTCACTGCCTTACAGTGTGGCAAGGCCTGTCGTGCAGCTCCTCTCTGCCTTCCCAGCCTCATCTCCTGCCCACAGCACATATTGCAGCTTCCCTCGACATTGGGAGGTGACATGTTACCTCGTATTTCCATCCTTCTTTCTGGTATGCCTTCTCCCTGGTTGTTGGCCTAACCAACTCCCGTTTATCCTTCAAGACCCAGCAAAGGTCTTAACTCCTCCGTAATATCTTCAGTAACATCAACTCCATTCCTCTTCCAAACAGAATGAGGTCTTCTTTTCTTATGACTCCCATAGTAGTAACAACTCATTTCAATGGTGGTGATAGGGTGGGATCTTTAATTGCGGCGTGTGAGATCTAGTTCCCTGATTGGGAATTGAACCTGGGCCCCCTGCATTGGGAGTGTGGAGTCTTAGCCCCTGGACCACCAGGGAAATCCCAAGGTCAAGGCATTTCTGCTGTATTTTGAAAGTGCGTGTATATTAATTAATAGGTTAAGTGCTATAAATGAATTGGGAACCTGGAAGTTGACAAAAGTAAGCTTTTCTTTAAAAAGTTTTCACTTCTCTCCATTTCCTGTCTTTCAGTTTTTCCCCCTTTTCATCTTCCCAACAAATGCAGTTGCGTGGAGAGTGTTGAAAGATTATATAAAATTTCCAAAGCCTCCTGAATCACAATTGGGTCATGGGTTATGTGGGACCCATGAAATAGTTCAGAGCCTTACATGATGTGGATGCTTTTTGAAAATATACAGTCAGGCAACAAAGCTTTCTTTTATCTTCTGGTCATCACTGTCGTGTGACATGTTGACTTCCTATCTCCTAACACTTTTCTATCATTGCTGTGTTTTAGTTTTACAAACAATTTTATTTATTTCTTTATTTTGGCTGCGCTGGGTCTTCATTGCTGCATTGGCTTTTCTCTAGTTGTGGTGAGTGGGGACTACTCTCTAGTTGCAATCAGTGCACAGGCTTCTCATTGCAGTGGTTTCTCTAGTTGCAGAGAAGTTGCAGGAGCTCTAGCGTGCATGGGCCCAATAGTTGTGGCTCCCAGGCTCTAGAGCACAGGCTCGGTGCTTGTGGAGCATGGGCTTAGTTGCTCCTCGGCATGTGGGATCTTCCCAGATAAAGGATCAAACCATATCTCCTGCATTGGCAGATGGAGTCTTTACCACTGAGCCACCAGGGAAGATCCCCCTGCCCAACCATTGCTTTATTTTAAATTAAAATGAACAGAAAAAGAGTCATACCTTTTCTTTTTCCTGGAAGGAAGCTCTACTCTTACTTTGGATTATAGTTTCTGTGCCTGCCTTTGGGTTTTAGCTATGGCAGTTTCAAGCTTTGTAACCCTCAGGCAGCCCTATTTTGGGTCTCCTCTTAGAATCCAAGGCCTTAATCTGCCATTGAGGGAAAAGGAATATGTCCTTCTCCCTCCCTGGGTATATTATGAAGTAAATTCTTCTGAAGGTGGAGACATTTTCCTTTATCAGCACAGCATGACATAGCTGACACAGATACGAGCTCCCAATAGCTAGAAAAAAAATTCTCTGGTGATTTTAGCAATCTGTTTTCCGGGAAACAAAATAACAGAGACAGCAGAGTTAATTTGAATTAAACTTGTTGTTTTCGACAGGAGCTGTGCATAGATATAGACAGTGTCATTTATTTTTCCTGGCACATTATTGAAAATAGTATTATGTAACTTCGTCTGAACTTGTCTGAGATCAGCCATTGTCCAGAGTTGGCAGGTCCCTCAGGCTTGGCTTAGCTCCCAATTTTGTCTTCTCAAGTTTGGGTGGCTGTTTGGGTCAGTGGGAGGCCACTTAGAACATACTC
The DNA here is from genome assembly GCF_910594005.1 of Cervus elaphus. Taxonomy (NCBI): domain Eukaryota; kingdom Metazoa; phylum Chordata; class Mammalia; order Artiodactyla; family Cervidae; genus Cervus; species Cervus elaphus. The sequence goes on along the minus strand of NC_057848.1, from coordinate 41,014,460 downwards.
TTCTCTCTAGGTTCCCTGAGGCAGGGCTAAAACCAGTAAGGCCTCTAGGGAGAGAAGAGCTATTTGATCTCTGGACCCTAGAGTCTGCCTCTTCATGTTACATTTATTCTTTGACCATGTGACATGTAGGGCAAAGTACATAACTATTAGCTCTTAATCCCATACTCCTATCCATTCCCTTTAAGGACAGTTCATTTACCTGAGAGACCCTTCTGCTGAAAAGGCAGAATGCAATCCTGAGTTTGAAAAACCCTGTTTTCTAGTCCTGCCTCTGCCAACAGTGGCTATTTATTTAGCATGCTACCCATTTCTTTTTCTTTCTCTTTTTTTTTTTTTTTCCCAAACAGAAATACTTTCTTTCTCCTGTCTTGAAAATTAATGAGATGATATGCTTGAATTACTTTCTTCTCCCTGGAAGGCCGACCCTACAGCAATTCAAGTTGATTTTTGAAAGGACTTGAGAACAGAGTTAAGACTACTTGTTTTTCTAAGAATAGTTGTGGCTCCACAAAAAAAGAGACTGCATTTCTTTAAAGATAGAAAAAGATTATAGAGATGTTGTTCAACCCTCTTAAATGTAAAAAGGCAAGGAATGTGATTTGCAAAGATGAGAGACCTTTTCCAAGTTCACATAGCAAGGGAAAGATCCAGAACATCAATACCCAGGTTTTCTGATGTAAAGTATCATTTTTATTTCAGATACTTATATTTTGCATATTTAAAGCAAAAAAAAAGTAGTTTCTATAATAAAATGTTTTTTGTCAGATTTTCAGTATTGTTTGGTACATAAATTTTATATTTATAGTTAATTTGGTATGTAGTCTATAATTACATGTATAAAATACTTTTGGCTAAATAGTTCAAGTAGTTTCTTTTCTGTGGGACGGATAAGTATTAATAAGGGAATTAACACTTACATCAATTATAATAAGGGAATAAGTCTTCATCTAATAATCAGAGGCAAGCAGGGAGGTAGATAAAAATATTACTAGATGGAATCTTAACCCCGTCTGTGTCCTGAACATTACTGAGTGCTATTCTAGCATATTAGTTGGACATAAGCATATACTTAATGACATATCCACATCCAGGCACAACTCTTGCTGTTAAAAACATTGTTAGTTCAATTTCAGCTCATTCCCCTGCCTCAGTCATTTTGTTTTCTCTAAAACAGATTGCTAAAATCATCAATTTCTTTACAGCTGTCTATAGCCCCACATGGGCTTTCCTGGCGGCTCAGTGGTAAAGAATCTGCCTGTAGTGCAGGAGACATGGGTTCGACCCCTGGGTTGGGAAGATCCCCTGGGGAAGAAAATGGCAACCCACTTCAGTATCTTGCCTGGGAAATCCCATGGACAGAGGAGCCTGGTGTGGGCTACAGTCCATGGGATCACAAAGAGTCAGACACGACTTAGTGACTAAACAACAATATAGCCCTATATATTAGTTTCCTCTTGCTGTAATGAATAACCACAATCTCAGTGCTTAAAACAACACAGACTTATTATCTTGCAGTTCTGGAGGTCATGGGGCTAAAGTCAAGGTATAGACAGGACTGCGTTCCTTTTGGAGTCTTTAAGGGAAATTCTGTTTCCTTGCCTTTCTAATCTTCCAGAGGCTGCCTACACTACTTTGCTCTCTTCCTCCATCTTCAAAGCCAGCAACAGTGGGTTGAGTTGGTCTCAGATCTCATCACTTGGACCTCTTCTGCTTCCTTCTTCCGTTTTAAGAATGCTTATGGTTACATTGAGCCTACTTGAATAATCCAGTGTAACACCTCCCTCCGCGTTTCCTAGCCCTCAATTTAATCACATCTGTAGTCCATTTTACCATGTCAAGTAACATATTCACAAACTGGGGATTAGGCAGTGTCCTAAGGATTAGGCCATTGTCTTGTTCACCACTCTCAGTATCCATGTCTACTCTGTCAATACCATGCTGTGTGTTTGAGAGTGTTAAGATAATGGATCTTTTTCAGTTTTAATAATTATTTTCTAAAACATTTATCCCTAATTCTTATTCCAGTGCCCTTCATGTACTTTCCTTACCTTGTTAAGATGATTTTTACACATAATAGATGAAATACATGTATATTTATGTATATGAAAATTACAGAAATTTTGAAAAATGTAGAAAAGAAAATAAATCTCACATTACCCCACCTTATCTAAGGTAAACCAGTTATTGTGTTGGCATATATCCTTTCAACTGTTTTTCCATGCATATATTTTACATGATCATCATGTGTGTACAGTTTTCAGTTATACAAAGTGATGCCATTAACACTTTCCATATCGTTAACCATCTACTTAATAATCACCTAATGAAAAAAATAACTTTTTTAAAATAAAATTGATCTATGTATAGTATAAAATTGAGAAAATGCAGAAAAGTATAAACAAAAAATAATTTCATTATTTAAATTCAACTACTCTTTTAACATTTAGATATATTTCACTCATTTTTTTCCCTTTCTTTCTTAAAGCAAAATTAGACTCCTACCTTACACATATTTTTATGTCATGTGTTTCTCTAATAATGCAGTGTTAATGTTTCCCCATATGGGCTTCCCTGTGGCTCAGATGGTAAAGAATCTGCCTGCAATGTAGGAGACCCAGGTTTGATCCCTGGGTTGGAAAGATCCCCTGGAGAAGGAAATGACAACCCACTCCAGTATTCTTGCCAGGAGAATTCCATGGGCAGAGGAGCTTGGTGGGCTACAGTTCATGGGATCACAAAGAGACACGACTGAGCAACTAACACTTTCATTTTAACATTACTATTAAATATTTTAAATGGTTCATTTTGAAATAAGTCATATTGCAAAATTAATATATCTCATTATTTTTAGAACTTAGTACTTTCATGAAAAGAAAATTTATATCATTCAGTTGTTTTACTACTTGGTTAATATTTTGGTCTATATTTATATAAAATGTATGTATGATTGTTTTTATAAAATATAATAGATATTATTTTGTATTTGCATTTTTCATATAATATATCAGTGTATCTTTCTATGTCCCTATAGCTCTTCAGCATTTCTCAATGTCATATGCTTATAAAATGCTATCTGGAACATAATAAACACTCAAATATTCCCTCTTATAATTGTTCTTATCAGCCTCGTTGTAAGTATTAGGTTGATGAAAAGTGTTAGTGGTAAAAAAGTAATTGCAGTTTTGGACAGTGAATTGTAAATCATTATAACTAGAGGCTCAGTCACATCTTTATTAATCAAAATAGGAACCATTACAATCAACACATTTTTGTCAATGAGAAATAAGTTTGTTTATTCCTGTAGCATAAAAGTCCATACTTCAGGATTCGATGAGGTCTTGGAAAGCATTTTCTGCCTCCTGCTGTTGTGAAAGCATTTTCCCTGCAAAAAGCTGTTGAGATGCTTGAAGAAGTGGTAGTCAGTTGGCGAGAGGTCAGGTGAACATGGCGGATGAGGCAAAACTTCATAGCCCAATTCATTCAACTTTTGAAGTGTTGGTTGTATGATGGGCAGTCAGTCATTGTTGTGGAGAAGAATTGGGCCCTTTCTGTTGACCTGTGCTGGCTGCAGGCATTGCAATTTTTGGTGCATCTCATCGAAATTCTCTGAGCCGGCTTCTCAGATGTATTGGTTTCATAGGGATTCAGAAAACTGTAGTGGATCAGAATGGCAGCAGACCACCAAACAGTAATCATGACCTTTCTTTGGTGCAAGTTGGCTTTGGGACAAAGGTCCATATAGTCAAAGCTATGGTTTTTCAGTAGTCATGTATGGATGTGAGAGTTGGACCATAAAGAAGGCTGAGCACTGAAAAATTGATGCTTCTGAACTGTGGTGCTAGAGAAGATTCTTGAGAGTCCCTTGGACTGCAAGGAGATCCAACCAGTCAATCCTAAAGGAAATCAGTCCTGAATGTTCTTTGGAAGGACTGATGCTGAAGCTGAAGCTCCAATACTTTGGCAACCTGATGCCAAGAACTGACTCGTTGGAGAAGACCCTGATGCTGGGAAAGATTGAAGGCAGGAGGAGAAGGGGACAACAGAGGATGAGATGGTAGGATGGCATCACTGACTCAATGGACATGAGTTTGAGCAAGCTCTGGGAGTTGGTGATGGACAGGAAAGCCTGGTGTGCTGCAGTCCATGGGGTCACAAAGAGTCAGACATGACTGAGCAACTGAACTGAATTGAACTGGCTTTGAGAAGTACTTTGGAGCTTCTTCTCGGTCCAACCACTGAACTGGTCATTGCCAGTTTTTGTATAAAATCCACTTTTCATCACACCTCACAATCAGATCAAGAAAAAAAAAACCAATCAGATCAAGAAATGGCTTGTTGTCATTGTATAGTATAAGAAAAGATGACACTTTAAAATAATGATTTTTTTTTTTATTTGCAGTCAGCTCATGAGGCTCTCACTTATTGAGCTTTTTCACTTTTCCAATTTGCTTCAAATGCCGAGTGACCATAGAATGGTCAATGTTGAGTTCTTGGTCAGCTTCTCATGTAGTTGTAAGAGGATCAGCTTTGATGATCCTCTCAACTCATCATTGTCAACTTCCAAAGGCTGGTCACTATGCTCCTCATCTTCAAGGCTCTCATCTCATTTGCAAAATTTCTTGAACTGCCACTGCACTATGCGTTTGTTAGCAGTTCCTGGGCCGTATGCATTGTTGATGTTGAAAGTTGTCTCCCCTGCTTTATGACCCATTTTGAACTTGAATTAAAAAAAAAATTGCTTGACTTTGCTTTTTGTCTAACATCATTTCTATTGTCTAAAATGCATATAAAATAAGTAGCAAGTAAAAAGTCATTAGCAAAAAAAATAAAGTGGAAAATGCACATTAAAATGATGTATAACACTACCACATTTATTTAAGAATGTACTCTGGCTCAGACTGTAAAGAATCTGCCTGCAATGCAGGAGGCCCAGGTTCGATCCCTGGGTTGGGAGTTGGGAAGAACCCCGGGAGAAGGAAATGGCAACCCACTCCAGTATTCTTGTCCTGGAGAATTCCACGGACAGAGGAGCCTGGTGGGCTACAGTCTATGAGGTCTCAAAGAGTTGGACACAACTGAGCGACTAACGCTTTCCAATATCAAACAACAAATTTCAACAATGCAAAACCGCAACTACTTTTACACCAACCTAATACTATTTTATTGTATACATGTACCAAAATTTATATTAGCATTTTCCAATTTCTAATACTTTTTATTTTGAAACAATCTCAAAATTATAGAAAAACGATAAAACAAGTACACAGAACTTTTCTTTTTCTTGACTCATTTTAGAGTAACTTGATAACACGATGCCCATTAACCCCAAATTCTCGAGTGTATAATTCCTATAAATGGGACCATTCTCCCATGTAACTTAATTCAACCATCAAAATGAGGAAATTGACATTAATACATTACCATATTCTAATCAAAACCCATTCAGATATTTCCAATTATCCCCAAAACATTCTTGATAGCAAAAAGTTTCAGTTCACCATCATGTATTGCATTTAAATGTAATGTCACTTCAGTTTCCTTCATATGCAACACTTCCTCAGTCTTTCCTTGACTTTCATGGCCTTGGCACTTTTGAAGACTGAAGACCAATTATTTTGTAGAATGTCCTTCAGTTTGAGTTAGTCCTAATGGTTTGTCATGATTATATTCGGATCTTCCTTCATCAGCAAGAATTGCACAGAAATGATACTGTATTCTCATTGTATCCTGTTAGGTAAAACGTGATTTTAATTTGTCCCATATTGGTGATGTTAACTTGATTAAGCTGCTGTCTGTCAGGCTTCTCCATGGTAAAATTGCTTTTTCTCTCCTTTCTAATTAATGGTATTTCTGGGCAGGTAGTAGGAGTACTTTGAGACTCTAAAAATATCTTGTTCCTCATCAACCTTTTTTTTTTTAACTTGAAGTATAGTACAATTTTAATTTGCAGTATTGTGTTAGTTTCAGGTGTGCAGTAAGGTGATTCAGTTATAAATATATTTTTTCAAATTATTTTCCATTATATGTTATTTTAAGATATTGAAAGTAGTTTCCTGTACTGTGAAGTAAATCTTTGTTGCTTGTCTATCTTATGTGGTTTGTATCTGTTAATCCCATATTCCTAATTTATCCCTCCTCCCCTTTATTTCCTCTTTGGTAATCATAAGTTTGCTTTCTGTGTCTGTTAGTCTAATTCTGTATTATTTTTAGATTCCACATATAAGTGATATAATATCTGTCTTTCTCTGTTTGACTCCCTTCGCTTAGTATGACCATCTCTAGGTCCATCCATGTTGCTGCAAATGGCACTATTGTATTTTTTATGGCAAAGTAAGATTCCATTGTATATATATGCCACATCTTCTTTAAGCCAATCGTCTGTTGGTGGGCACTTGGATTGTTCCCATGTCTTGGCTATTGTAGATAGTGCTGCTAAGGACAGTGGGTTGCATGTATCTTTTCAAATTACAGTTTTCATTTTTTCTGGTTATATGCCCTGGAGTGGGATTGCTGGATCATTTTTGTTCATTCGCTAAGTCATGTCTGACTCTTTGTGGCCTTGTGGACTGCAGCACGCCAGGCTTCCCTGTCCTTCACTATCTCCCAGAGTTTGCTCAAACTCATGTCCATCAAGTCAGTGATGCCATCCAAACATCTCATCCTCTGTCGTCCTCTTCTCCTGCCTTCAATGTTTCCCAGTATCAGGGTCTTTTCTAAAGAGTCTGCTCTTTGCATCAGGTGGTTTAAGTATTGGAGCTTCAGCTTCAGCATCAGTCCTTCCAGTGAATATTCATATCATTGCTCTATTTTTAGTTTTTTAAGGAACCTCCATATTGTTCTCCAAAGTCACTGTACCAATTTATATTCCCACCAACAGTGTAGGAGTGTTCCCTTCTCTCCATACCCTCTCCAGCATTTATTATTTGTAGATTTTTTTTTTAGGCTAGCCATTCTGACCAGTGTGAAATGATGCCTTTTTGTGATTTTCATTTGCATTTCTAATTAGGACTCATCACATTTTTAAATATTTTATTTATTTGTGTTGGTATGGAGTCATAGGTTCTAGTGTTGTCCAAAGGGTTATAATCTGTTATATATTTTGATGCCAAATGTTCCCAGATTTTGGCAGTAGGAGCCCATCCATGTTGGTTTCTAAGTGTTTTGACATGTCTCCGTCATTCTTCCTTACATTTTGAAATCATCTAGAATTATTTCTAGAACCAAAATATTATACTTTCTCTGCCAGTCATCCTGGTTCCTTTTAGTGGACAATTGTTTCTAGAGCCAAAATCTGTGTGCTGTGTGTGTTCATTGCTATCAGAGTATTGCTGTTCCTGGGCCCTGTCAGTGAGCAGAGCTAGAAAATATATGTGTGTGTGTATAACACACGTGTAAAACTTTACATCTTTATTTCATTATGTGGAAAACCATGAGTTCCTTTCAATACCTCAAATTCTGATACACCACCAGAGTTCATTCTAGCTTCCTCCCTTCCCATGTGTTCACCCCTGAATCTCTAATAGTAGGAACTGTGTCTCCTCGGGGAATTCAGACCAGCTGTTAAGACTTGGTGATTTCACTGCTGAGGACCTGAGTTTGATCCTTTGTTGGGGAACTGAGATCCTACAAGCGGTGTGGCAAGGCCAAAAAGAAATGTGTCTTCTGTTCTTTGGCCAGTGCCATATGCAGCCCGTGTCCTGTCGATGCACCCTGCCCTCTCCCCTCCCCAGAAGTCGGCCTCCAGCCTTAAGGTCTGACTGGGGCTGCTCTCCGCCTGCATGAATACTGTCCTCATTTTGTTTGGAATTCAACTTGCCATGTCAGGCCACCCCTTGATATTGCTTCCTTGCAGTAACACCTTCTTTATCCTCTGAGGCCCCATAAAGGGCCTTCTTCATACCCTGCCCCCCTGCCCTCACCAGAGGACAGACACCTACTTTGCTTGGCCCTGCTTCGAGCTTTCTGACCAGACTGTTCAGGAGGCGGAAGGACATGAACTTTATTTTGACTGTTCAGTTGTCACTTTTTTTTTCTCACAAACTAAATTGTCAATTATTACTCCCTTTCTATTGGATGTTTAGTTATCTCACACACCTTTTGTTGTTGTTGTTGTTTTGCGCAAATTTTAAATGCTTTTTAAAAACTTTTTATTTTTGGCTGTGTTGAGTCTTCGTTGCTGCACGGGCTATTCTCTAGTTGTGGTGAGCAGGGGCTACTCTCTAGTTGGAATGTGTGGGCTTCTCCTTGTAGTGGCTTCTCTCTTTGTGGAGAATGGGCTCTAGAGCGCTCAGGCTTCAGTAGTTGTGGCACACAGGTTTAGTTGCTCCACAGCATGTGGGATCTTCCTGGATCGGGGATCGAACCCATGTCTCTTGCAATGGGCCAGTGGATTCTTTACCACTGAGCTGCCAGGGAAGCCCCTGTTGTTGTTATTATAAATAGTGTTTTTATGCAATCAACAGCCACATTTTCTTCATTATATTTTATGGTATTTTTGCTTGTCAACTTGAGTTGTTTTCTTCAGATTAATATTCATTAGCTTACTAGTTAGTGATCATTTCTGATTGGATTATTATTTGATGATACTGTAGAAATACAGTGTCAGAGAATGACGCAGTTGGGAATAAGATGACTTTTCAGATAACATATAGAATCATGACTTCTTCATCATAATAACTGTTTTTGAATGGGGGTAATTTTTTAAAACATATTACATAGTAACCTCTTCCTGGTTATTGAAGGTTAAAGACATGAGTTCAAAAATTTGGATTTCCTCAGCATGGCATAGAAAGCCCTTCAAAGACAGCTCCCAAGCTGTCTTTCTAACCCCGTTTTCTGCTACTTCTCATTCTTATAACCTATGCTATTGCTGTACCGTCTATTTTTCCTTTGCAAAATGTGCCACATTCTTTCATATTGCAGTGATGATGTTGATTACCTAATAGGTAATAAAGCATGTGCTCAGAGCATCAGGTAGGCACAGGTACCAAGTGATGGGGGGGCAAAAAGATTACTAATATTTCATGAGCGTCAGATTTATTCTCATAAAGAATTTATTCTCATCTTTATCTTTGATTTCCTTCCCTCTGACTTATGGAGTTATTTATATTTTGAAATACATATAAGGATGAATGTAAAGAGGCAATATGGTACACAAGAGGAAAGGCCATAGTCTTCTGTGATTAAGGCCTCCCTCCGTTTATTCAGACCCTCTGTGCCTTTGTATTTGCTGGATCTGTGAACTCTGCTCCCTACCTCCAGCTGAACTACATGATATTCGATTGCACTGTGTTTGATTGTGCATCAATCAGATCACTTAGCACATGGCATAATAATTACTTTTTTAATAGTCTGTCTGGACTAGACTGTGGAGTCCATGATGAAAAGGACATGCTCCTATCTAGCCTTCCATTGCCTGCATCTAAACCAGTGACTTATGCAAAGTAGAGGCTCATTAAATGTTGTTGAACTGAACAATTTATTGCCTTGTTTATAGATGCAGATGGTGGCCCTTGTAGGAGAGAGTAAATGATCTCTCTTAAACTGTAGGACACTTGATTCAGTAGCATCTACTGGGATTGAATTTGACATGTCTGAGTACTCTAGTTTTTTTTAATACATCAAACTGTTCCAGGAAGAGGTGGTACTCAGAAAGAAGCAATCTACAAAAGCTGTAAGATTCTTAAGCAACAAGATGATTTACTGGTGGGTTTTCCTCCCAGCTTGTGCAGTGTTCTCACAATCAGGATGTATGTTTAGATTTTTTTAGATTTATTTTTGTATGAACATATTCATTCAGTTACATTAATTCTTTAAAAATCAAAGAACCTTTTCAGTTCGATTTGGTCCAGAGATGCCAGAACCTTCTGATCTGTTCCCTAAAGGCAGTTTAAGGGGGAAAAACATTTTAAAATTCCACTAAATTTAAATTTTAAATTTTAAAAACATTTAAAGTTCCGCACGACCACTGGATCTTTTGCTGTGGCCAACAGCTGTCATAGAATGGCTTAACGTGGTCCCATCCTGAAATGACTGTCCTGTCCCAGACTACAAAAAGATTCCAAAGACCATCTCTTTTTAATAATTTTGTTTATTTTTGTCGATGCTGGGTCTTCACAGCTGTGTGGGCTTTTTTCTCTACTTGCAGTGAGCATGGAGCCACCTGAGCAGAAAGTCTTCTGGTGGTAGGTCCCAGATGCTTGTTAGCACATGAAAGCTGGTTGTTATGGGTATTGTCACAGGTCTGAAGTAAAATAAAAAGACAACCATTTCATGGTTTTTTTTTTTTTCTCCCAGAAAGCTGAATTTATTGTTTGTAAAGAACCATCCTTTATTCTGAGATTATCTTTTTTCTTTTGGGTTGTTAAAATATCTGCCTTTTCTTTGATGCAATGATGGTGATAAGATGAAATGATGAAATGATGGTGATGAGAGTTTGTGTATCCTTATTACCTGAAAACCTTAAGGCAAGGTGTGTTTCAGAATTTAGGTTCTTTTTTCAGACAGGTAATAGAGTACAAGTCTCCTATATTACATAACAGCCCTGGTAAGAGCTGAGTTGACACCCATAATCAGAGTAATATTTCTGCAGTGAAATGCAAGAATATTTATACTAAGTGAGATAGAAAAACCTGTGGATAGCCTCTGGTTTGTTCACGTCAGGTTTTACTGCCAGATGAGTTCAGGTTGGCTCAGATTTTGCTGTCAAATGAGTTGAGTTATAGGCAAGAACAAAAAAAGAACCATTTGATTTCCAATTGTTTGGATTTTGAAACTGTGGATAAGTGGTCATGGATTAATAGTTGCCTTTGAAAGTATTCCTGCTTTGCAAAATTAAGTTGGCTACCCTTTGTAGGACCCCAAAATGTTTTTGATGTTTCGCTGGTCCACAAAACTCAAAAAGCATGGGAAAACACTCCCCTGAACACCATTGAAGTGAACATAACTTTACTTTTATACTCATCTCTAGTCAATGATAATGTAATTTCTGCAGGTTGCAAGATTCGTCAAATATACTTTTTTTTTAATAAAGTCTATTGACTTTGTTACAATATTGCTTCTGTTTTATGTTTCGGTCTTTTGGCTACCCGCAAAGCATGTGGGATCTTAGTTCTCTGACCAGGGCTCAAACCCGCACCCCCTGCATTGGAATGTGAAGCCTTAACCACTGGACTACCAGGGAAGTCCCCCTCAAATATACTTTTGATCAAAGTAAATTGAAATTAAGTTTATTCTATAGCATTTTTAGGAGATGAGAAGAAGAGAGAAAGTTGCAATAGAAAACCCCCTGTAATTACCAGTGATAGGTTGAGATTCTCTAATAGGGATTGGTTTTAGCCTTAAAGAACCTCTTGGATACATCTGTTTGGTCAAAAAGCTAAGTGGACTTTAGACCCTGTAAGTGGATCTCTTGTGGAAGGGCAATGGCAAATTACTATGTAAGCTTAGGTTAACTGATTAATTTTTAGTATTTGTGGTTTATGTTCCTGTCCATCAAATGTGCTCACAGTTTTCCATCTTACAAGTTTAAAATGAGTTAGCGGCTGTGAAAGCACTTTGACAGTAAAGACCACTCTAAACAGGTAAAATCATTATTTTAGGAATAATTCCATAGTTACAGTATATTGTCTCTCATACCATACATTCATTGTGTATCATTATCCATTCTGGTTTCTGGATGGAGAGGTGATTTTTACCTTTTTATTCTACATAGTCTTTTAAGGTTCTCTTCTTCAGTATCCTGGCTGGTTAGATTACATAGGTCAAAGTCTAATACTCTGCCTTCAAAATTTTGTGAAGGCATTTTTACCTAATTATAACCTCATAAGTGGATATGAGTTGGTATACATCAGCTTGTCTTTTATATAGCATGAAGTAATAGAATCAAAACAACACAGCTACATAATTCTCATTCTAGCAAATTTGTTCAGAATGCAGACTTTGTAAAGCAATTATTGTAGCTAGCTGTGCTGTAATTTGACTCTTACTTACAAACAGTATTTCTCAGTTAACCAGTGTGCTAGTTATTGATTAATTGACCCTCAGGTTAAGATTCACCCTTTTTGCCTGCTCTGTGGACATAGATCTGAGGCTTTTATCTGTTTGCTTTCTTTACCGCTTGACATTGAAGTTTTGTTAGTTTAGGGTGCTGGAAAGACATAGCAGGAGGAGAGGGTTTTGCTTCCTGGTTCCTGTGGGCTTGCTCAGTACTGTTCAGGCAAATTGGGTGTCTTCTCTAGTGCTTAGTTTCTTCACTCAATCGGCAGTAGTTTTTCCCGGTGCCCCCTTAGTGTTGTTTCAGAGGGCTTCTGGTCAGACACTTTCTAGAGGGTGCATCTTGGGTATGTTCCAAATAATAGGCTCATCTTTGAAATTTCTGAAAATGTCCAAAGCTGCCTCATTTTTCCAGAAATTCCAAAAATGAGTACCATAGCAACTTCTCTGCCCTTCCGCGAGCTGTGTCCTCTCCACATAAGGTCTGGATCTTGGCCCTGGGTTGGGTACTTCCTTGGACACTTAGCCTTGAGGGAGGGATCTCTTACTTGCATGCTTTATCTCAGCCTTAGGGGTAATAGTTGTTCCTGACATCTGACATTCCTGTATTTTTTAGAATTGGCTTTACCTAACACTAGTCAATTGCTCATCACTCCAGTTCCCTGTTATTCAAATCCCCTGTCACAGCTAATAATTCTTTTTGTGAAACTCTCAGTTCAAATTATTGTTTGGTTTCTTTCCTGATTAGGCCTAGGCAGATGCAACCAGTTTAAGGTCCCTTGAACCACCATGTATCAATTGCAAGGTGATTCTTAAGAGATTATCTATTGTGTCTATAGTTGAAAAAATCAAGACCACACATTCCACATATCCTTTTGGGAAATGTCTTAGTCACTCTTTTCCCTTTCTCTCCCTATTTGCTTTTGTAAACTCTATTTCTAAGCCAAGCTTTGCTTTTAATAAGCTATCACTTGACCTCCCTAGGTTTCAGTTTCCTTCTTGGTGAAGCAGAGATAGTAAAAGATCATTAATTAATGAAATCAAGGACATGAAAGTACTTTGTAATTAGTAGGGCATCATACAAAAGTAAAGTAATATTAGTCACATTTATTAAGTGGTTTTAGTTGCATTTTCTTTTAAGATTTAAGGAGACTTCAGAGGTGCTTACTGCCTAATAAAATAGATATATAAATACATATAATTATTAGATGAGGTAGAATATGGTGGGTGCTAAAATAGGGGAACAAATAGAATTATGGGAGCCCTGACAGTTGTAATTTAATTGTGGCCAGAGGATTTGTGGTTTAGTTCCAAGGAGCAGGGAGAGCTACCTGATCTTGGATGATCTAAACTGCCAATTGTTAAATTGCTGTGACACAAAGGAGCCATGTACTAGGCACTTTACATATATTATCCTATTTAATCTTTATATTTATTCTTATATTCTTAAGTTATTCTATTAAATCTTAGACCAATTTTCAAAATATTTGACCTACAGATAGATTTTTGTTTGTTGGTTTTGTTTTTCGTTAACCCTCTACCCAGTTATATGTGAGTAGACTTTCAGCAGTGAAAGTCTTCAAACTGGAAAATTCTACTTTTTATGCAGCTTTTAAGGTATATTCTGTTTTTGTATATAGCCATGGATACCTTCTTTTGAAAAGTTGGTTAAATGCTTTCACTTTAGAATAAGAATAAAGATTCTCTATGATAATCTTTATATTGAAAAAAGGAAATGATTTGTTTAAAAATTCTTCTCTGTTTCTGGACAGTAGATGGTGTGTCAGTGGGGCTTCCACAGTGGCTCAGTGGTGAAGAATCTGTCTGCAGTGCAGAAGGTGCAGGAAATGTGGGTTCGATCCCTGGGTCAGGAAGATTCCCCCAAGGAGGGCATGGCAACCCACTCCAGTACTCTTGCCTGAAGAATCCCATGGACAGAGGACTACAGTCCATAGAGTCACAAAGAGTAGGACATGACAGCACATATGGGACTTGGGTGACGCAGTTGACTACAGGAAGCAAGGTAGCATGCTATTTAAATTAGAGGTGGGTGCTCTTTGAATACAAAGGATTCTTTCAAATCACAGGATGAGTGCATCTCCCAGTGGAAGATGTTGCAAAGTGCAAGTGACCGTGAGTCCTGGAAGCATGTCTCCTCACAGCTTGGATTCTAGGAGATGCTCACCTAACATCCTTCACCTTTCTCTTAGGAACTCAAGAGGTCTAAGTCTTCAGATTTCTTAAGAACTCCTTTGTTGAGCTGTGTTTGTTGATAACTCTTTGTGTTGAGTTGGACATTTGTTCTTTGTCAGTTTGCAGACAAGAGAGTAACTTCCTGTTTGTTGGCAAACAAAATGTGTGAGTATAGCACGTGCAGTTTTAAACAATAGCTCCTGTCAGAACAGTGTTTTCTGAAGTATGGTGTGTGTGCTACTGGCAGTATAAAGACTCCAGGCAGTACGCAGGCTTACACTTTCAATTTCAATAGTTTTGTTGTTCATTTTAATGTTTATTAGGGTAAAGAAAAGCCTGGGGTATTACACTTGTGATTTCATGGATATTATTGCTGAAGTCAAGATCAGAGCAGGTAACAACATCTCTTCCACACCACCTGCATCACCAGTGCGGTGCTCAGGCATGCCTGACAGTGCGTGGCTGCAGTTACTTCAAGGAGAGAGCAAAACTTTATATCCAGGAAATGGTGATCTTTAAATCTACAGAGTATTTGTCAGAAGTGTCATTGTGAATTGTAATTAAGCCTGTGCTCTACATTTGGTTGCTTTCCTCCCCGCCCCCCCCCCCCACACCTATTTTGTTGTTGAACTAGCACCGATCAGGGGATAAAATGGAATTTCTAAAATGTCAAGGTGCTAGACTGTGAAGGAAATGCTCATACTAGGGCATGATTTTGATGAAATCAGTCATATATTTTCAGATAGGAAGACCTAATTTAGTAATTGCCTGAACCATCTGCTACTGATGTAAAGGGACTAACTGCCAAGAAAACAACTAGCGTATAAATATGATGAAAAGTATCTAAAATTTGTATTTTCATAAGTTTGATAAGAATGTGCCTGTTTCCTTACATGTCATTTGTTTGGACACACACATCCTGGTGTGAAATCTTCTAATTCCACGTGTTATTTTGAAACACAAAAAGAGTATGCTATACCAAATCTACCCCAAAGTTTCCTCTTAACATTAAACATATGACCCAGAAATTCCACTCCTAGCTATACACCGAGAAGAAAGGAAAACAGGTAGGCAAACAAATGCATGTACATGCATGTTCATAGCTAGTCACAAGAGCCAAAGATGGAAACAGCTCAAATGTCCATTGATGAATGAATGGCTAAATGAATTGTGGTATATATGTACAATGCAATATTTCACCATAAACAGAAATGAAGTACTGATACTCTGTACATTGTGGATGAACCTCCAAAACATTATGCTCAGTGAAAGAAGCTTGGCACAAAGGATCACATAATTTATGACTCTCATTTATGTGAAATATCAAAATAGATAAATCCATTGAGACAGAATGCATATTGGTAGTTGCCAGTGGCTTCAGGCATGGGAGGATAAGGAGCAGCTGCTTAATGGATATGGGTTTTTATTTGGGGGTGATGAAAACATTTGAGGACAAGATAGAAGTCGTAGTTGCCCCCCATTCAGAATGTGCTAGTTGCCATTGAGTTGTTCAATATAAAATTGTTAATTATGGTATGTGAATTTCACTTCAATAGGAAAAAACCTCACTCTACTCCATAGCATGTGTGAGGCATTACGTGGGGAATAGTATGGTGTTGATTTGTGTACAAGCAAGCATTTCTTGTTTTAGGAGTTGTGTCTGTTTTTACAGTTGCCTTTTCATTGTGGTACATTATAGCAGTTTTCCATTTGCAGTAATAAGTATAGCATTTTCCCTTTAAGATAAACATAAATTTTTAAAGAGTTGATTTAAAGAAAAAAAACTAATAAAGGTAGGAATGAGATGACAAAGTCCATTTACAGATGACTGAGGAATAGGGAACTTCAAGAATCATTGCTATTCTATGTTCAAGCCAATTAATATTTACTGAATACATATTAGGTACTGGATGCTGTTCATCAAAGATGAGTAAGATGTGTTTTTGGATACTGTCAGCCTCATAATGGAGATAAGCCAGAAAGGTAAATCATTTTAGGAAGAGGCTGAATATGCCAAGTGCAAAAAAAAAAAAAAAAAGAGAGAGAGAACAGGCAGAGGTCAAGACTAGGTACCTTTGGATTACCAGTCTATCGAAGAAAATACCAGAACATATAGAAAGAAAACGAACAGAGAAATTTGCTTTTGACATTAAGAAAAAGGAACAAAAATAATAAATGCAACAGATAATGTATTCAAGTTCCATAGATTGTGGCCTTTTCTGATTTGACCATTTTCTCTCTCTGTCCTGGGCTCCCCTCTCCTTCACAACCTCACATTGAAAGATAGCGTACGGCTTAAGTGGTGGTCTTTGGAGCTACACTGCTTGAAGTCAAATTTCAGTTCCAGTGTTTACTCATTGTCTGCCTCATGTCACTTGATTTTTCTATTCCTTACTTTTCTGTAAAATGGGGATATAAACAGTACCTACATTATAAGATCATAGTAAAGACAAGTTACATTGTTTAGTAAGGCATTTATAACACTGTTTAGCACATGGTAATTGATCCACGCTTTAGCCACTGTCATCATCTCCAATCAGTAAGTCCTGTCTATTTATCTCCTAACATTTTTTTGAATGTCCCCCACTACTAGTTTAGTTTAAGACTTTATGCTGTCATAATTGCAGTTTAGCCTTAACGAATTTGCCTCTCTCCTCACCAGTCCCTCTTTGTCTCTTGACTGCCTGACCTATCCCTGCTTATTCTTAAAAACTCAGCTCAGGTGTCACCTCCATGAAACTTGCCTGATTCCCTGCTCAGTTAGGACTCTTCATGTGCGTTCATGTCACCTCCACTGTAGTGTATCTCACGTTGTATTGTGACTCTACTTGATGTTCCCTGCGCTCTGCCACCTTTAGGGTTGTAGGAAGCTGGACTTACTCTGGTTTGAACTTCCAGCCTAAACACAACAGAAGTAGATGCTTATTAATTGTTTGGGAGGATGAATGAATAGCCTCTGCCTGTAGAAAGTTAGCTTTCAGTCTTTATTTCAGAGGCTGAAGTGAGTGCTGCAAGAGTTTAAAAAAAGGGCATTGGGTGAGTGTTGGAGAATCAAAATTAGGTAGAGCTTGATTTGGAACTTAAGAGCAGAGGAACAGCCACAACCCAGGCAAGGGCAGTGTTCACTTGAGTTCAGTCAAGTTTCTTGAATGGATGGTGACAGGAAAAAACAGCATCTCTAAAATAGAAGAGACTACCTGCCAAGGGTGTGTGTATTGGAGGAGAGGAGATAAATGTTGAGAAGTATGGGTACTTCCCTGGTGGTTCAGTAGTTAAGACTACTTGCACTGCAGGGGCAGCGGGTTTGATCCCTGGCCAGGGAACTTAGGTCCCACATGCTTGCAGTGCAGCAAAAAAAAAAAGTACGTGTATTTCCCAACCTATCAATGACATGAATTCTAAAGGTTTATTTACAGATCATTTGTCTGGACAGGATACATCATATACATGGTGGTGAGGTTTCTGGCCCTGCCACAGACACTGTATTTAACCTGCTTGAGTACTAGTCCATAGGCAGTGCTAGTTCGGGCTCCAGGGTCTGGCAGCAGGGGGTCCGGAAAGGCGTGGTAGATTCTGGACTTGAAGACACCGTGGTGCTGGAAGTTGAGCTGTGTTGTTCTCCTGTGACACTTTTTGCAATTTTCTCTATCTCAGTTTTTCTTTCTCTATCTCTAGTCAAATTTCTCTATCCAGCAAGGCCCCTTGCCAACTTCCCTCAAATAGCACCCCGCCCAAGGTTGCCATGATTCCAGAAGGCTCCCTCTCACTACCAGCCTTCCCCATTCCCTGAGGTCAGCAGCTCTATGCTATTTGAAGAAATTTAACTAAATGCATTCACACCAAGGTGTGAAAAACTGATTGCTACCTCATCCCAGCAGTTGTACTTGGTACAATTTCAACAAACTTCTATTTAGCTAAAATGAACCTGTAATTGCTGGAATTGCTGGCAGTGGTACAGAGCAAACAGTGAGGAGAGGTGAGGTAGGCAGAAGAGTTGGAAGAAAGTTTATTGGAGGAAGAGTTGGCCCTGTAGGAGACGATATCTGGGGACAAGGAAAACCTCTGCTCATTTCCCTTTCCCCTGGACCTCCGTTCCCTGAATTGTTTCTGTGTAACATGTCTGTGTGACTTCTCTTGAATCCACAGAAATTTTAAGTTGTAATTTTTAAAAAAAATTTATAACTCCCATGGCAGTTCTGAGTAAAGGGTTCTGTGTTTCCTGGTTGTGTGAAACTCTGGGATGGCTTATAGTGGGAAATAAGGTTGAATAAATAAGGTGGGGCTGAAACAGGAGGGAAGGGAGCAGGGCACAGCATTTAAAAGAATGATATGGCCATAAGACATGACAGAGACTGGTTAGAACCAGCTGGGTCCAAGATGGCGGAAGATTCGATTTCCAGTAGACCTTGAGCCTCATTATGTGCTCATTGTAATATATCAGCATGCTAAATGATACACCCACCAATGCCATGACACTTCTGAGGCCAACCATAAAATGTCAAAAAGTGGGTCATGGCCCAATTCCTGGAAATCCCTGCCCTTTCTCCCAAATAATTGGAATACTCCTCCCACTCATTAACCTGTGAAATTAGCCAGCCCAGAAAAACTAGCCATGCCATATTTTGAGGCTCTCTCTCACCTTCTGAGGTGGCCTACACTCTGCTTGTGGAGTGTGTTTCTCTCTGAAGAAATCCAATTCTTACCTATCACCTCATCTCCAAATTCTTTTGCAACAAAGCCAGAACCTTAAATTTACTGATAAAAGGGCTGGGGTTGAAGGGACCTTGAAAGTGGAGTCTATATCGACACAAGGAGTCATGGAAGGTTGAGATGATGAAAGCAATAGAGAAGACATAAGTCTAAATTTCAGATTAGAAAAGATGGCAGGTCAGATTTACTCTTGGCTGTTGTGTGATTACTTAATACACAATTCTGTTTTTTGCTACCAATTTTTCATTGTTCTGGGACTTATTCCTTTAATTGTTATTGTCTGTTTCCTTGGCTGCTGACTGTTCTCTGTGGCTTCTGAGCCAGTCTTTCCTTTAGGATTCAGGATCCTAGAAGCTTTTATGACTCTTGTATTTCCAACTAGTCCATAGGGAGTTATACATTGTATTTCTATGTCCCAGTGGCAAAATTCAACTCCAGTGTTAGCAAAACACTAACTCCCTTTTATAAGACCACATTACTTTTGTTTAAAAAGAAACCTCCAGCCTTTCTAACAATGGCCCAGAACACACGGAAGATAGTGGTTAATCCTCCATCAGTGAGCCCTCACAACTGCAGAAGCCATCACCCCCTCTCCCTAACCCTATGCATGTGTTAAACTGTATTGTGAATCAGCTCTTTCCTATGGGGAACTGCTTTGTCTTTTATTCTTTATTTTGTTCATTATGTTAATATCTTTGCCATTCCTACCCTGCCCATTGCATAGGGGAAAGGCCAGGCAATGGGGTGAGACAGGGATTTGAAACATTTTCTTAGGCCTAAATTATCATTTTCATATTGAAACAGAAGCTTCATAGGTCTTTAATCAAATATGTGTACTTTTCTCTATTTCTAAAGTTGGAGGGGCTTGTTAGCATTGGGCCCTCTTGTGCTTCACTTGTGTATTTTACTCGTGACTTCTCAGCATAACTTTTGAGTTACTAGGTATTGGTGATGTGCCATGGCTTGCTTGGTTGAATACACTGTTTTATTTTTTATTGTTGTTTGATTTAGTGGAGCAGTTATTGTCAACATTGGATTTTGTGATTTACTATTTCATCATCACTGGTTATAATAATTTAATAGGATGTAACTGTCCAAAGACTATACTTTTATCCTTTTCAGTTAGTCTGTAGAAATGACTGGTTTTAGGAGACACTCTTTCATTTTTCAGTGTTCACTGGTCTAAACTATCACCAGTGTTCACTGGTGATTAACCAATAAAATGCATTTCCTCAGTTTCTAGCTTTACCCATACTATCCTGACTTAGACAGATGATAATTGGCATTTCCCTTATTTGTAGTAGCTATTTCCTTTGCTCAGTTGAGTTATTCAGTCACTCACTCCTCCAAGCATCTGTTGACTGAAGAAAAGTTGTGATTTATGTTTTATTGGGGGACCTTACTGAGGACTATAGCCCAGGGGACAGTCTCTCAGAGAGCTCTGAGGAACTGTTCCCTTGAGGTAAGGGACGAGTCAGGATATATAGTTTTTGCTGAAAAAAATGAGCATATAACCGAAGGTCAAAAGATTACTACTACTAAAAAAAAAAAAAAAAAAAAAAACCCAGACATCTCAAGTTAATTATTTTAGTGCTTTTCTGTGCAAAAGAAGATGTAGGAGTCTGGGCTCATTGACTTATTCCTTAGATAGGTATCCTGTTTTTCTCCATCCTGAATTCCCCTCAGGGTGTACTGTCAGGGCAGCGCAGCAGTTGATGGCTTGATGGAGGGCAGCATTCTGTGCTTACTGAAATGGCAGGCAACATTTTTTGTCCTCCCTTCCATCAGAGAGAGTACCTACCATTCTAGGCACCATGGTAGGCACATATGACGTCTGTCACGCAGATACCGAAAGACCTCATTTAGGTATGTGTGCAGTCTATAGTCCACCAGGCTCCTCTGTCCGTGGGATTCTTCAGGCAAGAATACTGGAGTGGGTTGCCATGCCCTCCTCCAGGGATCTTCCCAACCCAGGGATCAAACCTGCATCTCGTGTGTCTCCTACATTGGCAGGTGGGTTGTTTACCACTAACGCCACCTGGGAAGCCCAGATTTTGAGTAATTAGGTGTTTACCCTGACATACAGTAGGCCACTCAGGTAACATTTCTCTCTGGTAGTCACTTATTTTGGAAAAGACCTCCAATTTTAATTCCTCTAGATACATAAGGGAGTGGTAGAAGTTTCTTTTGAGCCCACAGAATCTTGATTGCCTTTTGCTCAAAATAATCCTACACAAAAGTGGTACATTTTGGGGAGGCTTGTTCTGAACCCCTTTAGAAGGATAAAGCCTCTTTCATAATGTCTTGCTTAATCATCTGAAAACAATGCATAGTTTTAGAGGAGAGAAGAACTTATCTCTGCTGACTTGATTTCATTAAAATTGCCTCCTCTAATTGGGTTACTATGTGACAGGCATTGAGTTAGGTGTAATAAAAACATAAGAGAGACCCAACCACCACTGTCAGGGGTTTGTAGTCTAGTGCGTTGTTAGTAGAAAGTTATAATCCAAGGTGACAGGAGCTATCATATTCAAAGTGCTATGGGAGTTTAGAAAACCTAACATCAAAGTCTGCTAAGGGATGTGAGGGAAGGTTTCATGGAAGGAGGTGTGCTTGGACACTTAAGTATGAATAAAGATTGGCTTTGGTAGACAAGGAGGGTAGGGAGTTCCAAGTGAAGAGAATATCATACACAAGACCACTGGAGCATGAGAGAGTATGACACGCTTGAAGTCTGGGTCGTGAAACTGCTAATTGAGGTACACAAGGGTGCTCTGCAAATTAGCCTTGGGAAGGGATTTCTGGCATAGGTGTATATGGACCATTCTGCCACCTTAATCATATAGCATCCTCTATCTTCATGACATATTCTGTCTTCTAGCCATTTATTTCCCCATGATCAGGGTGAAAAGACTGCTCTTTCCCCTTTGTGGTGATGTTTAAGAGTCATGTTTGTCTCTTTTCCCTCTACAATAAGTATTAATATCATACAGAGGTGACTAATGAACATTGGAGTAGATGTCAGGGGACCTCAATTCGTGTTTTCCAGTTCTCTTAGCAGCTATGTGACTTGAGCCAAGTCATTTAATAACTGCCTCTCACTAGCAAAATGGAGATGTTAATGTTTACATTGCCTGCTTCAAGGTCAGGGTGAAATGAAAATGAGACTCTTAAAAATTAAGAGGTATTGGGAATTCTTTGGTGGTCCACTGGTTAGGACTTTCACAGCAGGTGAAATGGATTCCTGTATGCTGTGCAGCATCTCCAAAAAAATAAAAATAAATATAAAGTTTAAACTTAAGAGGTATAATAAACTTTTTTTACTTGGAATGCTGTTGGATGAAGCTATAACTGAACGTTTAAGACAAGTAAAATACTTCGTGGGTTATCTAGATGGGAAAGTTAACTTGAAAAGTAATTGACAGGTGGAAATATTCTTACTTTCTTATTAACTCCATATGTCTGCCCTTCTGACTATGGAATGTCATTTACCTTATGTCTATGTTTCTTTTTTTTTTATTATTATTATTTTTTTTCCAGTGGGTTTTGTCATACATTGATATGAATCAGCCATGGATTTACATGTATTCCCAATCCCGATACCCCCTCCCACCTCCCTCTCCACCCGATTCCTCTGGGTCTTCCCAGTGCACCAGGCCGGAGCACTTGTCTCATGCATCCCACCTGGGCTGGTGATCTGTTTCACCATAGATAGTATACATGCTGTTCTTTTGAAATATCCCACCCTCACATTCTCCCACAAAGTTCAAAAGTCTGTTCTGTACTTCTGTGTCTCTTTTTCTGTTTTGCATATAGGGTTATCGTTATCACCTTTCTAAATTCCATATATATGTGTTAGTATGCTGTAATGTTCTTTATCTTTCTGGCTTACTTCACTCTGTATAATGGGCTCCAGCTTCATCCATCTCATTAGGACTGGTTCAAATGAATTCTTTTTAATGGCTGAGTAATATTCCATGGTGTATATGTACCACAGCTTCCTTATCCATTCATCTGCTGATGGGCATCTAGGTTGCTTCCATGTCCTGGCTATTATAAACAGTGCTGCGATGAACATTGGGGTACACGTGTCTCTTTCAGATCTGGTTTCCTCAGTGTGTATGCCCAGAAGTGGGATTGCTGGGTCATATGGCAGGTCTATTTCCAGTTTTTTAAGAAATCTCCACACTGTTCTCCACAGTGGCTGTAGTAGTTTGCATTCCCACCAACAGTGTAAGAGGGTTCCCTTTTCTCCACACCCTCTCCAGCATTTATTGCTTGTAGACTTTTGGATAGCAGCCATCCTGACTGGCGTGTAATGGTACCTCATTGTGGTTTTGATTTGCATTTCTCTAATAATGAGTGATGTTGAGCATCTTTTCATGTGTTTGTTAGCCATCTGTATGTCTTCTTTGGAGAAATGTCTGTTTAGTTCTTTGGCCCATTTTTTGATTGGGTCATTTATTTTTCTGGAATTGAGCTTCAGGAGTTGCTTGTATATTTTTGAGATTAATCCTTTGTCTGTTTCTTCATTTGCTATTATTTTCTCCCAGTCTGAGGGCTGTCTTTTCACCTTGCTTATAGTTTCCTTTGTAGTGCAAAAGCTTTTAAGTTTCATTAGGTCCCATTTGTTTATTTTTGCTTTTATTTCCAATATTCTGGGAGGTGGGTCATAGAGGATCTTGCTGTGATTTATGTCGGAGAGTGTTTTGCCTATGTTCTCCTCTAGGAGTTTTATAGTTTCTGGTCTTACATTTAGATCTTTAATCCATTTTGAGTTTATTTTTGTGTATGGTGTTAGAAAGTGTTCTAGTTTCATTCTTTTACAAGTGGTTGACCAGTTTTCCCAGCACCACTTGTTAAAGAGGTTGTCTTTTTTCCATTGTATATCCTTGCCTCCTTTGTCAAAGATAAGGTGTCCATAGGTTCGTGGATTTATCTCTGGGCTTTCTATTCTGTTCCATTGATCTATATTTCTGTCTTTGTGCCAGTACCATACTGTCTTGATGATTATCTCAATAGATGCAGAGAAAGCCTTTGACAAAATTCAACACTCATTTATGATTAAAACTCTCCAAAAAGCAGGAATAGAAGGAACATACCTCAACATAATAAAAGCTATATATGACAAACCCACAGCAAGCATCACCCTCAATGGTGAAAAATTGAAGGCATTTCCCCTGAAATCAGGAACAAGACAAGGGTGCCCACTCTCACCACTACTATTCAACATAGTGTTGGAAGTTCTGGCCACAGCAATCAGAGCAGAAAAAGAAGTAAAAGGAATCCAGATAGGAAAAGAAGAAGTAAAACTCTCACTGTTTGCAGATGACATGATCCTCTATATAGAAAACCCTAAAGACTCTACCAGAAAATTACTAGAGCTAATCAATGAATATAGTAAAGTTGCAGGATATAAAATTAACACACAGAAATCCCTTGCATTCCTATATACTAACAATGAAAAAACAGAAAGAGAAATTAAGGAAACAATACCATTCACCATTGCAACAAAAAGAATAAAATACTTAGGAGTATATCTACCTAAAGAAACAAAGGACCTATACATAGAAAACTATAAAACACTGATGAAAGAAATCAAAGAGGACACAAACAGATGGAGAAACATACCGTGTTCATGGATTGGAAGAATCAATATTGTCAAAATGGCTATTCTACCCAAAGCAGTCTATAGATTCAATGCAATCCCTATCAAGCTACCAACGGTATTTTTCACAGAACTAGACCAAAGAATTTCACAATTTGTATGGAAATACAAAAAACCTCGAATAGCCAAAATAATCTTGAGAAAGAAGAATGGAACTGGAGGAATCAACCTGCCTGACTTCAGACTCTACTACAAAGCCACAGTCATCAAGACAGTATGGTATGTCTATGTTTCTGAACTTAACATGGTCTTTCTTCTCAATGGTCTGTCATATGTAACTTAGCTTCTTGACAATTTCCACTATAGCTATTACATAGTAATGAATTTAAGACTTAGGTTGGTGAGATATGATTTGTTCTATTTAATAGTTAGCCTTGAATAACTGACATCTCTTAGGTAGTTTGAATTACTCATGACTTAGCCTCAGTCATTCATGCTACTGTATAGTGGTGTGACCTGAGTTTTGTTACGTTTAAGGGATATGTAAGAGGGTTATGACTCATTCAGCTAGGAATGGGAGGTTATGAAACTGTGACCTTCTACTTCCTTTGCTGTTTTTCCTAAGCCAATGACAGTACAGGCAGAGTTATTAGTAACAGGAAAAGACACTTCCATTCATTTTTTTCCTTTTGAGACTCTGCCTTTCCCATTAGATTGAGTGGTGATACTACTGGAATCTGATAATTCACCTGAAATAAGCACTTCTGGGCTCTACAAATACAAGCAATTGCACTCAATACATTGGGTTGGCCAAAAAGTTCATTTGGGTTTAGTGTACCATTGTATTGAAAACCCAAACAAACATTTTGGCCTACCCAATAAATATCCCTGACCATCCCTTCAGTGTTTCTCAAAATATAGCATCTAAGAATATTTCCACATGACAGAAAACTCTATAAACCACCCGACTCATCCTGCTCTGAGCCACTTTACATAAGCCAGAAGAAAGGAGAAGAGTACTCCTAATGGAAGAGATGACACGATGATGCTATTTTAACTTGAAAGTTAAGTGAATTATTTATATTTGATTAATGTAGACTCTATCATCAAAAATAATATAAGAGACCTACTGTACACTACCAGGAGGTAGTTATTACCCTCTTTTTTTTTCCTTTACAAATTCTAGATGAACTAGTTCATGTGAATTTGGATAAAACACCTATTCTAGTTCAAAGCATAATATAAAATGATTATTACTTTTTTCTGCCAGGCCTAAGGAAAATACTTCAGCAATAGTTCTGTTTTCCACAAAATTAAATGACGAAATGGTCTGGCCCATTTTCTCTCTGTTTTAAAATCCATGGTACCATTGATACATGGTTTTAAAACATTCTTCCAAAGACCCAGTAGATTAAATCATTTTTATGTCCCCTAAATACTGTCCTTTTTTGAAGATTTCTTGAGAAAAGTGTGGCATATATCCAAAATCACATTCTTTTTTCCCATATTTAAATTTTTTCCTTACAAGTTAGTGGAAAGGAAAAGTGGTCTGTTTTCACACTCAATAAATAAGAAAGAAGGTGTAGACAGCTTTTATCTAGGGCATTTTTAAGTCATTGAGAGAATATTTTCAAGTATTAGCTGCTTTTTGAAATTATTGGCAGAATTCTCTTAACCCACTTTAACATAAAATGGTTGAAGATGAAAAGATTTTTTATTGGCTACATAAAAGAAAGCACCATGGTTTTTGCATTATTGCATAAATCTAAGAGATTATGCATATGTAAGAAGGACAAGACAAAGCTGAATGCTAAATGCCAACTTCAATGAGAGGTTCTGTATTTGACACTTAGCATAATGGGGTTTGGTTCCACACGGAGAAAACACTAAATATTTACATCCCAGGACACGTTTCTCTGGCGAAGCTTCTTGTCCTAGATGACTTTCCCAGCTACACACCAATAGCCCTTTTTTTTTTTAACACACTCCCTTTTTATACTTGGATTTTCTCCCTAATACTTCATGAGATTCTAAATCTTCTGGATCCAGTTCCCTTGTCCTCACTCTCCCATCTATCTCTGTGGTCTTCATGAATTCTTTCTGTTTATGGTATGGACCCTCAGGTGAATTTTCTTTTTCTACTCCAAGTATCAATAGTAAAACACAGTCACAGCCCCCCCCCCCACCCATTCTTTTTTCCAGAGATCACAGATCCATCATTCAGCTCTTCTGTTGGTATCTATTTCTTATCAAGTCTCTGGATATTTTGAACCAGAGCTATGATGCATACAGCCAAAAATGTTGCACAGTACTGCAGATTTGCTGCCCAGTCCAGATCTAGCTCTCTTAAATCCATGTTCTTTTCTTTTAGGCTTGAGAGTGGTGAAGAAAGTTACTGAGATTAGTGTGTACTGTGAAGTCGGGGGAGGTTTACTTTCTTAGGCCACTTACCCTCATGCTTTGACTTTTGCCTTACTGTCATCTCCTGCCATCTTGCTTCACTTTAGAGGTAAAGGGTCAAAAAAAATCTCTTGAACATTGTCTGCATTGTGTGCCTTAGGAAGAATGCATGGCATGGTCCATGTGATGGAGGAACATTTATAAACTGTAGACTCAGATTACCATGGAAAGCATCACAGAAAAGAATGCAGTTTGAGTTTAGTCTAGAAGGATGAATTGAGTTTAGAAAAGCAGAGTGGGGAAAGGATTTCTTGCAGGGGGACCTCTGGAGGAAAGGAGAAAAAGAACAAAGCAAGCTTGTGAGGCACAGAATGAGAAGTTGGTGTCAGGAGATACTAGACAGTGAACTGGAAGAATAGAGTGACCAGCTTGAGTTCTGTGTGCTGGGCATAGTGGTTTGATTAATTCCTTGAGTGATCCATTCATTCAAGAAATGGCTTGTCATAGCTCATGGGATAAAATCCAGACCTCTTTGCTGGCATATAAGGTCTTCTGCGATGTGGTTCTGTATATCTTAAAATCCACTCCCTCAACACCATGTACCTGAAGCTCCTTCCATTTGTACTGAAGACTTTTCCGATTCTCCCAGCATGTTGTAATCCTCAAACCTCTGTGTGTCTGCACAGGCTATTTCTTGTAGAGTCCACCTGGTGAATGCCTCATTCTTCAGCCTCATTTGCAGCATTAATTTCATGGTTCCTCTGCTGCTATAGAATCCTGGGCTAATCCTGCTAAAGCAGGTATAGAAACACCATATTTTATGCTATCAGAGTACATGTTTGCTTTCTTCACTCAACTAGAAGCTTCCTGAAAGCATGGATTTGTGTCTTACTCACCATGTCACCCATATCACCTATCTGAGTCTCTACCTAACATGCAGCAAGTTCTTGACAAAAATTTGTTGAAGAAAATATTTGCTGAACATTTAATTTATACCATATGCAGTTGTTTTTTAAGAGAATCGTCTAGAAGCAGTGTGATTCCTAGATTAAATATGGTAAATGCAGAGAGACCAGTTATACGCATTTTTTGAAATAGCTCATTTGTTCAAAAAGAAAAAAAACAGTGGGGGGTAGATTCCTGGAAAATTTATAAAGAATAAAGGATAGGAGTTAATGAGTGGCTACTAGGGGCTGGGAGAGGGAAGAGTTAAAGATAATAAATATTTGAGGTAATACAACAAATATCAGGACAGTGACCCTTGGAAAAATAAGATAAACATTTTTTTTTCCCTCAATCAGATCTCCTGGTGTTAGTATTTGCCTCAGCCCACCTCTGCTCTGAAGAAGAACACACTGTTCCTATTCAGTTAACTATAACTAGGCTCGAGATGCATGTGGTTCTGATCTTCATATCTGATCAGGAGTTAAGAAATAAAAACAGTTCAGCCACCCTGACTACAGTTTCCTATCAAGGGAAGGTGTGCGGTGCATAGGTTTTGAATATAGAAAGCTTGTTTCTGCTTTTGGGAGCTACAACTGTGAAGTGTTATACCAGGCAGATGCACTGGGGTGCGCTACAATGTAGCCGAGCCTAGCTGTGCATCACAGCTCTCAACTTTAAAACTCCAGAGAATTTGATGAGAGAGGGATCCACAGAACATGACAAATGATGAGAGTTCAAACCTTAAGAGAAAAATGGGCTTATTGGTAAGAGACCTTCTTTTTCTTTATTTACTGCTGTTCCTTATTCATTAAAATAGCAAGCCTGTTGTTTTCATATGTGGCTGGGAAACGGTGTACAGAAATCAATTTTATATGTATTGTAGAATTCAGGAGACATATTGGTAACCATGGAAAAATCATAGGAAGCATGTATAAACCTTGATTTTGGGGAAAAAAACCACTAGGGAAATTTTACTTTATTGCAGACTGTGGTGTAGATTTATTTGTATAGCTTAAATGTAATACAGGTTAAGAAATATCTATATTTTTTAAAAGTTAAAATAAAGAATAGTGACTTGTGTGAAGATACATAATTTCACTCAGTTACCAGAAGGTGGCACACCAGATTCTTCTTAAATACACAAAGGAAAGGAATAATATTAATAGGAATATAAAATAAGCTGTATTTAAAGATCCTTTAATGTATTTTTTAAGCAAAAAAGTTATATAATTGTTATTTGCTTAGTGAGGTTTATTGCTGAAATATGACAAATATGAATTTAACCCATTGTAGCTTTTTATGATTCAAAATAATTTTTATGTGTATAGTAAAAGTAGACTTTGAAATACTGTCTTGAATTTATCATTTAAAAAAATAAAATAGTTGCTACCTACCTTTTGCATAACAAATGATTAGATGTAGAATAGCATTCTGGAGAAGATTTCTGCCAAGCTCTTTTTAAAGGTACTATGAGACTGTGACTTTGATTTAGTTGTGACTTTAATAATGCAATAGTGCTTGTGAGATGACCCAGAAAAATACCAAATCTGTTCATTTTGATTAAAAAGTTAAAACAAAGGTGATGCTTAGCATGTTTACTTTCTATAAGGTAATAGCCATATAAATGAGTTAAAGGTAAATAAATTGAATTTTGTGTTAGAGCTCCTTAAACACCTGCGAGCATACTTTAATTTTTTAAGCGAGTTGACTGTTGACAGCATATACTGCAGTGCTTCTGTAGTAGTCTCTATTTTTAAAACTGCATTCCTGAGGCAGCACCAGAAGTATGTCTGCTCATCGTTGCCTTTGTATTAACCCAAAGGAGCTAGGTATATGACAGAACTTCACCAAAACAGAATCACCCGGTTAGGAGGCAATACATCTATTTATATGATTTTATTAATTACAAGCAGTATGAAAATAAGAAAATGTAGTAAATGAACCTAGAAGCACATTAGCCATCTGTTCTCTGAAAGCTTGTAATGTTTGTCATTTGCTTTTGGGTTTTAATGGCAAAACAGTATATCAGCAAAGAATTGAACTTTAGGCTTAAAAAGCTAGAAAATGACAAAGCATTCCAAGGCTGAGTATATATTTATTGGAAAAGTGTTTCCTTGTGTCCAAGTTTGTCTAGTTTAGTCTTTTAGATCAGCTGCCAATAAATGTTGTATTTAATGTCAATCTCTATTCCAGACTTTCTGAAACATTAAGAGAGCTTCTAAAAACAAATAGAATCCTATGGTTTCCTAGTTAAGGTTTTTTTTTTTTTTTTGAAGATAATGTACATATTTTAAAGTTGCTCTGTGTGGTCTTAACTGTTCAGAATTTATATATGATTTATTAATTTACAGCTAAAATATTTGCAGAGTATGCTTTGAAAAATTTAAAATACATCCAATAAAGCCACAATTAACCAAATTTTTTTTTTGCACTCCACTTTCAGGAGACGGAGGCAATTATCTTTAAAACAAGCCGATTTCAAGGATATATTCAAAAAGTCAACTTCAGGGTATGTGTAAGGGTCTGCATTTTCTTCTATGTTTTTTGTCAATGAGAACTTATCCTCATAAAAAAGACCCTGAGGTACTAGAAGCCATTCAGTCATCCAGGAAACTTTCAGTAACATCTAGGGTACTGTGTTTATTAAGACAAAAAATAAATTATTTTGTTAAAGAAATACCACGCATCATTGTATTGTGCTTTATATTGTCCAGTGTGCTTTCATAAACACAAGTACAGTTGGTTTTCCTAACACTGCTGTGAGTCTGGCAAGGAAAGTTGGCATCTTCCCTATTTTACAGATGAGGAAAATAACACGAGCAATTCCAAGTTTGTGGCAACAACCAGATCACAGGTGCCCAGCTCTGTCCTCTTCTGCACCCTTCCTCATCGAAAAAGTTTTAACACAAGTCCTTAACTCCTACTCTGTATTGTACAATCAGTATCAATTATACCACCCTGTTTCCTAATTCCTGTACAGTCTCCCACTTTGCATGTGTCTGTTTGTCTGCCTCCATATCTGTCAGCCAGCTGGAGACCTTGCTTTTCAGACTCTCCCAGACCTGGAAGTATCTGGAGTGTGGGAGGGCAAGATAATGGCCATGGACAGTAAGGATGGACAACTAGTGGTGAGCAGCCAAAGCTGATATGCTGAGGATGGCCCGCACTGAGACAAAAAAGAGAATCCCACTCTGACTGGGATCATCTTGCCTGGGGGTGGGCTACTTTGATCTTAAAAGCAGGATTTTTCCAAGTTTAATAGATGAGGCCTGAAAATCAGCCGGAGTGGGGTTCTGTGGTGTAATGGTTAGCCCTTTAGACTCTGAAAATCAGCTAGAGTACTTGTTTAAAATGCAAGAGTACTGCTTTTCACTTCTAGACTTGTACATTTTCTTTCTTTTTTTTTTTTTTTTTGAAGTCTTTATTGAATTTGTTACAATATTGCTTCTGTTTTATGTTTTGATTTTTTTTTGGCCATAAGGCATGTGGGATCTTAGTTCCCCACCCAGGGATCGAACCTGTACACCTTGCATTGGGAAGTGAAGTCTTAACCACTGGACCACCAGGAAAGTCCCTAGACTTATACATTTTCAATATTCAGCCTGCAAAGATATAGGGTTTTTCTCTTGGTATGTGTATTGGAAGGTAAAGAAAAGAGCCCCTTTTTTCTTGGAAGCATCCAAATTCTGTGTCAAGGCCCAAGGGGGTGGGAGTCAGGCAGGGGTGAAGCATGACAGCGGTTGCTTGCACACCTTGCTGTATCGTTATTAGAAGCATATTACAGTAGCTATTGTGCATCATGTTGACTGAGGCATTTTAAGTAAGCTTCTGTTCATTTTAGACTCAAAGAAGGTAAAGCAGAAAAAAAGAAAGTAAGGCAGAAACATTGCCCTCAAAAGGTGAAAAATCAGTGACTTTTGATATTTTTAAGAGAACCTATCCCAGTTGTTGTAAACTTAATTTTTTAAAACTGGCTAGAACACTAGGCTGTCTAGGATTCTGGATAGTTAAGGCTTAGTGGATGCAATATATTTATGCTAACTCACGTTTCATATGTGAATATGCAGTCAGTCCAATTAGATTTTGTGGGGTTTGTGGCCGGGGAACATGTGTTCTTTTGCATACTTGTAACACCTAGCAAAGTCATAACTTCTCAGTACTCACTGATGATTGAGCGAATTCAGCATGTACCTCTTCTGTACAGATTTTGGGCTTGGCATAGTGAGTTGATTGATTTTCGTGTTTGTGAAGTTCAAAGGGTCTATCTGACACTGGCAAGAATGACTAATATACTATAGGGGCCTCCGTCCAAACAAATGCATTTTAGTTGATAAATGCAAAAACATGATCCTAATTAATCGATTGGTTTAATTCTTGTTCCCTGTTTAGAGGATCAGTTTAAGCCCGATCTTGCTGCCTCTTCACCCTTTTTGGAATACAGTTATGTTCTATGCTGTAAAAGTCTGAGTCTCAAAGAACTGGCAATTCTGGAAATCTCTAAAGATAAATATTTTTGTTTACTGGCTAGACAGTATCATATGAATTTAAACAAAATGACCAGATCCTGTAGGGAAAGATTCATAAAAATGCTCCACAGTGTCTCCGACTTAGATCAAGCTGAATAAGGAATGAATGAATAAATATATGCTAGCTAAAGGGAAGATGTATTTTACTTAAGTGTTATGTAGCTTCAGAATTCCATGAAAAGTAACTGATTATTTAAAACACATATTTGATTTTGAAGACATGAAGTTGTTCTCAACTACTAGATGAAGTAGATGGACTTGGAAAGGCAGTCATGAACCCCCAATTTAAATTGCCTCTAGTCAAAACCTAGGGTCAGCCTAGGAGAGGAATTCTGTTTTTCATTCCCTCATATCAGAATTGCATTTACTTTAGTTAGTCATAGAATGTGAGATAAAAGAAAAGATTTTCCCCCAGTGGACAACCATTGTATCCAAGTAATGAAGCTAGACGTAATTCTAAAATAATGCTGTCATTAGTTCGTAACACAGGAATACTTTATATAACATGAGTTAATGATGTATTCCATCATAGGATTTTCATTGAATTGCTAAATATGTTTTTGAGGCATAGCAAATTTTAGTTGCAGACTAGCTTCTGTAATTTAGACTTACTACCATGTATTTGAAATCTTGCAGTATAAATGTTTCTATGCCTCCCCTCCTTTCCTTTTTTTTTTTTGGAAAATTTCTTTAGGGAGTTCCCTGATGACTAGTGGTTAGGACTCTGTGCTTTCACTGCTGGGCCCTGATTCAATCCCTGAACAGGAAACTGAGATCCCACATGCCATGTGACATGGCCAAAAATTCTTTAGAATTCAAGATTATCCATGTGAAGAATTCTAAATTAGAAAATGAGAAGGATCTCAAAATTGTCGTGAAAATAGAGGTATTGAACTGATTGCTAAGTCTCTTTGATACCACCATAGTAGGCAAATACTATAGCTCTACTTTATACCTTTAAGAAAACTGTTGGGCCCCATGTGATGGCAGTGGGTCACAAGGTTC
Source organism: Cervus elaphus (assembly GCF_910594005.1). Taxonomy (NCBI): domain Eukaryota; kingdom Metazoa; phylum Chordata; class Mammalia; order Artiodactyla; family Cervidae; genus Cervus; species Cervus elaphus. The sequence goes on along the minus strand of NC_057848.1, from coordinate 40,981,079 downwards.
AAGTTGAAAGTTGAGCCTTTTTTGGAGTTTAAGATATTCTCATTCATTATATAGCTAATACCTTTTATTTTTAAATAATAATAGTTTATATAGATATATGTATAGGAAATTTAAAGTTTTAATGATTAGGCCTGGGAAGTGGTAAAAACAAAATTAAGTCATTTGCGTTTAAAGGGCCCTTTATCATGGAACATTTAAGCAGTGTTGTATAATCTTAATGAGTCATTAGGATTAGCTTTTCATGAAAGTGTTTGCTTGTGGCTAGCAAAATATTATTGTGATTACTCAAGTATTTGTAACCAAGATTTACAAATACTCAGAGAGAAGAGATGGAACAAGTAAGTAATCATCTAGATCTCTGCACATGTGAATATTGTAATTCTTTGGATAAAAATATAGAAATATAATTTTTTCAAGATAAAAGTATTATTTCATTAATTCTAATTGGGATATTGAAGAAAATGTTTTACTGTTTTATTCTAATGGTCTTTCAGCAACTTAAATTTTTGTAAAAATATAGGTTTTATTAAAAGCATGCATAACAGCAAATGTTGACTTTCTTTAACTGGCATGCCTTTTGAGACTGGGTATGTGATGTGCTTATTTTAAAAAGTTTTTCAACCATTGTAAATAAACATTATTAGAAATTATTTACTCTTATCAACATAGTTCAGGATTTATAAACATTAAGATTTTAATATTGTTTATTATATTGTTTTCATGGAAACCTTATAGTTTTGCTTCTATCATTGATGTCACAAAGCAATGAAACTATTTGAAAAGCTTTCTGTGCATAGAACTTTCAGTCAGTAAAGCCATGTTCTTAACTTTTCTTTCAGTAACACTACATTTTAAATGGCTTTTTATTTTGATAAGTTTGAGGCTTAATGTACAAACACATCAGAAACAATAGTTTGGCTATTTTATTTACCAAATGTAATTTAAGTAGATACTTAGGAAGTTGTTAAGAGACAACTAAACACTTAATTATTACTTGAGGTGGGAGCAGAGATTTTTCCTTAGAGCAGTCCATCATCACTATAAGTGACACCTTTATTTTATTTAAGAAAGTATGTGTTCTGGGTGACTTTCTTCAGTGTATGCTTATTTTAAACAAGTTAATGTGTATATTTAGTTTTTTTCATTTTAAGGACTTTATAGCCTAAAATTATCAAATTAGCAGATGAATATTCCTGTTACTTGAACTCTGCTTTTAGTAATAGTAGAATCAATAACACCATTTTAAAAACCTTTCAGGATATATCCTGGCTTTGGTACACAATTCTTATTTAATCACTCCTCTGCTTATGAAAACTGCTCTTTCAATTTAGTTAACAAATACTTATTGAGTGCTTTCCCACGTGCCAGGAATAGTGATCAATTGGGATTCCTTCTTGAAGGGGGAGCAGGAATTTGGGGAGGGCATCTCAGGCAGGCAAAGTGGCAAGGCTGGAGTACAGGTATGGTAACAGTGTGGCCTCTTACTGGAGCACTGGATAGATTATCCCTATTTGATGATTATAAACCATCTTTCTAAATGACAGTTTTCAAACAATTTAAAAATGGTAATGCAAAATCAGGTATATAAATAGTATGTATGTAAAAATCGTTGATTTCCACCATTACCCCTCATAATACCCCCAAACACTTTGATTTGGGTTTTAAGGCATTTTTTTAAATAGATGGGAATACTTAAGAATCACTTTAGTGTGTGCATGTCAATCCACTCCAGTATTCTTGCCTGGAGAATTCCATGGACAGAAACCTGGTGGGCTGCAGTCCGTGGGGTTGCAGAGAGTCAGACCCGACAGAGTGACTAACATAAACACACATGCATGTCAAAGATAGATAAAGACTTACTTAAGCATATGAATTTGGGAATCATATGAATGAAGAATTCAGGGGTAGCCCCCCCCAAAAAAAAAGCCATAAAAATAGAGATACTGCAGAAAACAAAAGGAAAAAGGAAGGGCAAGAACTTATGAATTTCCCATTCAGTGTTAATCCTTTTCTCAGCTATAGTGAGATTAAGGGTAGTCAGAATCTGTGGGTTATTGGGTCCCCAACAACTGGATCTTTCTTGATGCCTGCTCAGTCCCTTCTACTCCAGCTCCCATCTTAGCCTCACAACCTCTTTCATCTGACTCCCCGGTTATAAAAGGTACTACATAAACATGAGGAACCACTACCATTCTGGCTTTCCATTCTCCTTCCAGCCAGTCCACTACCTTCCTTGCTCTACTTTTTTCTCCTTTGTTTCCTTATCTATTGTTTCCTGTCTTATCAGCTTACCATATCCTCTTGTTGCTGACTCACCCAAAACAAACAAAGGAACAAACAAGCATTTAGTACCCTTGTTTTCCTTTGAAAATGTTCAAGATTGGAAGAGTACTTCCCTTCACATTATTTATGCCATCATGGCCTGAGGAATTCTCTGTGCATATATACACACCTGTGTGTGAGTGTGTGCCTGCACACCAAGTGTTTTTCTACTTGTTCGTATTGTGAAGGAGATAGGTATTATAGTAATCCAAGGCATAGTCATAGTTACAATAATCCATGTAAATTCTTTGTGGGAATTAAGGGTCCACACAGTTCTGTTAAGGAAATTAATCTGTGAGAACGTGCTTATAAAAGATGAAACAATGACTTTCAAAAGTAACTATCTTTGAGAAATGTCTGGGATTTTCCATTTTGATCTTAGCAAGGTTACATATGTGAGTATCTCATAAGAAATGTTTAACATATTTGATATTCAATTTCCTGAAACAAAGAGGAAACATACACATAAGTATGTATAGCTATTCATGTGAACAGCTCTATTTCCTATGAGAAGCCCTGAATGTATTAAGAATTTTGTTCTGTTGTCCAGAACAACACAAAACTTTTTGTGTATTTAAAGGGTTTAACAGTCTTGCTTGGTTGCCATCCAAGTACCTTTACTGATTGATAGAACATAAGCAAAGCACACAATTGGGCATGATCTACAGTCTTGTCTGTGCAACAGGGGTAACATGGATGTCCCAGATTAGTCTGAAGGGACATTGTCAAGATTACACAGTGCCTGCTCACACAAATGATGGTTAGTGCTATTATTCTTTAGTTGTAACTATCACAGGACTAACTAAAACTTGCAAGAAAAAGGTAGGTTAATTCTTAGGGAATATTGGGAGAATATGGAGAAAGAGGTCAGATACGTGACATATTAGTCAATTCATTTCGCAAAGTGGTGGTACTAGAGACAAACTGTTGCAGTCAATAAGCAAATTAAACTTTCATATGAAGTTATTTAGAAACATTGACAGTGAGAAAAAATTAGACTCTTGGCTGTATATTTCACTTTTCTCTCACACTACGACTGGCTTAATTTTTACTTACCTTTTTCTTCTTGATCATTCTTTTTCTTTTTTTGACCACATGGCATGTGGGATCTTAGTTCCCTGACCAGAAATCAAACCTACGTCCGTCCCCTTGCTTTGAAAGTGCAGAGTCTTAACCACTGGACTACCAGGGAAATGCCTCTCTCATCATTCTTAAATGATGTCTGGAATTAAGATTTTGGAAGTGATCTTTCTGCACACTTCTGTATTTTGGGTGTTCCTTTCCCATGCCTGTCTTTTGAGTATACATATAATTGGAGGAATGAATGATTATTTTGTAGTTCTTATTTCTTTTGAATACATTGAGACATTTGTAGAATGTGATTCACTTCATATGGAAGCAAACATCTTCTGGAACAGCCTCACTGAGAAGGAAAGACAGTCGGGATTCTAGAGCAGGAGTCCTAGACTAGGAGTTGGAATTTGGTTTCTGGTTCCAGTTCTGCTATTAGCCGGTAGTGTGACTAGTTAACTTCTCTGAGTTTCAGTTTTTTTCGTCTATACAATGAGGGTCCTGAGCAAGATGATTTGTAAAAATTCTACAAATCTCTTTCTACTTTGGGAACCAGGGAATTCCATGTTGTGAGATCTGGCCAAGAATGACTCGTTTTGTGGCCTTGGCCAAGTCCCAGCATTGTCCTTTGTTTGTTACATCTCTGAAATATGCATTTCACAGGTATTTTTAAATGATTAATGTTCATACAATGCTTTGAAGAGCCTTTATGCATGCTGTCTTTCTATCCCGTTTATGCAGTTGTCCATAATAGAAACCAAGTGTTCTATAAATGAAATCAGTGTTTCCTGTGATGTGAACTAGGGCTTTTGACATTTCCCAGTGTAAATATTAAAGTAGTGGTACCACTGAGCCTGCATAAAATTATATTTCAAATATATGTTTAATCATTTTCTTCCTTTCATTCTGTAGGTGAAAACATTTTTAGTTCTGGAATGTAAAGGTAATTACACTCCATAGCTGCTACTAGACTCGTTGTCAGGGTAGTAAAATCTGATTAATTTGGACTCTGCTAATTTGTAATTGAGGTGATTTTACCTGGCTGAAGTTTATTTCTAAATGACGTATGAGAAATGGTGTTATTAAGCATTTTAATAGGGTGAAGTATATTTCAGGGACTATATTTCTACTTAAAGGAATTATTTTTAAGCCTTTGGCATATTAGTTGTTTGTTCATGAGAGATAATTATAAATGACTTCCAGCAATTTATTAAAGCAAAAAAAAACTGAGTATAAATAAATTCTCATCATCAGATACAATGCTTTTAGGGTTTGGGATCTTTAAGAGTGCTGAGGGTAGGTGGAGGAAAGCAGTCTTACTTTGTTTTCACCTTGAACAAATATTACAAGTGTTGGAGTGCTGTAAAAACAGGTTTTAAACATTAAGTATAAGAGAAATCTAGACTGAAAATTGACATAGATGATTTGGTGGTATTGGTTGATTTCTTTGAAGCTGAATGAGATTAGACCAATATATTGGTTTTTGAATCAGCTGATTGTTCATAGCACAATAGTAACTTGAGAACCTTTGCAATAAAGTGATCTTCACCTGTGTGGGGAGGTTACCCTCTTGGAAATTTGGAAAACTCTATATTCACCCTATTTCCCCCTTATAAATATTTAAGTAGTCTTTACAGATAAAGACTCAAAACCTATCCTGGTTTTACAGACATTTGGGGGTCTTTGTTCTCAGAAGGAGAAGTTACATTTGCAATTACAACTTTGTAATATTTTAATAAGCTGGAAAGTGATTGCATTTCCTCTCTAAAATCTAAATCGTCTCCATACAGCTAATTTGTAATTGTTTTATGTTTTATATTTTTTAATGTTTGAAAATGCTCCAGGATTTTGGAATGAGACATTCCAAACTTGCTTGATGAGTACGTGTGTGTGTGTGTGTGCGTGCACGCGTGCACATGTGTTGTGTGATTTTCTTCTTGGTGTTTCCAACAAATTACCACTGCCAGTTGTACCTGGAACCTTTTTGCTTCTTAACTGTTAAGAATTATTACACAAATCCTAATATATTGACTATAGTTTTTAGTAGTAGTGGCACTTTTTGAAAACTTTTAAAATATATTTTGGTCACTAAGATATTGATAAATACTCCTTTCTCTGATTTTTTTTGAAGATTTCTGTGAGACAGTTTTGTGTGGGGGTACTAAAGAACTGGAAATATCATTTAACCCTTTAAGTTGCTTGACTGAGTTTTTGCTCAATGTTTGTGTTTGGTAGATTGAATAAAAATTATTTGTGAGCTAGTGATAGCTGAGACCTATTTAGTATTTAATAAAGTGTATGCAATACTGGTCAATGTTTCAAAATAAGCTTCCTCTCCAAAGCTGTATATCTGTGAATGTATATACTGCATATACATATATGTTGGATTTCATCAGAAAATACACTTTTGAATATTAATGTGTATCTTAAAGGTACTTGTGATTACCTTAGGTGATTTCATGCTCTATTTCTGGTATATTAAATTACATATTTTGAAATTCTTGAAAGTAGTGTCTTTCTTGTATAAATCTGTGCTTTTTGAATACAAATGAGAAAGATTCTTAGGGGACTGAATCTCAATCTTTCCAAAACTAGGAATAATTTGGAAAGACCGTATAAAAGCCAGCTACTTAAATTGGAAGTACAAGCTTATTGTTTGAATGTTAACTTGAAAGTAGATGTGAGCTTTTTGTCACTGCAGTGAGTTTTTTAAAAAGGTAATGGCTTTCATGTCAATGGCAGTGTGCCTTTATTAAGGTTGCATTGATGAAGATGGATAATTTGGTTTTTAGGTAGAAATGGGAGGGTGCTCTGAGGTTAGATATTTAGTGATGGCGACTTGCCTACATCAGAAGTAAAAATCTTCATCCTGAAAATAAAGAGTTCGGCATAATACCTCTTTATCCTATTTTCACTTCTTTGAACTCTGTAGAGAATGTGAGTTTGGTGCTTTAAACAGAAACTTGAAACACCCAGTCGCTCTCTGGGCATTTACAATGCTATTTTCTGGCAGTATTTTAAAACAATATAGATGAAGCCTCTGCTGTTACTTTCGTGAAATACGTCAAGCTGCCTTTGACAGCAGCTTTAATTTTTTAACCTCCTTGTCAATCACTAACCCCTCGAGGTTACCGGACCCCGCCGCTGAGCTTTGGAATAGTCCCTGCTGGACACCTGCTTGGTGTCTCTCCTCTAGGCAATTTGTGAGCTGTTTGGGGGCGGGGGAGTCGTGAAGGGGGGTGAAGGGGAGGGAAAGGGGGAGAGAAGAAGGGGAGGGCAGCACTGAATTAGATTGTTGATAGCGTCCCTCCAGAGGACTGCTATTAAGAGCACGCTATTCTGTACTTCTCTGCTGCAGAAGACAGAGTGGTATTCGTGTTAGCACACAGCATGTTGTAAATGTATGAGATTTTTGCTCATCCCGGCGTGGAATTCAGAATAGGGAAAAGAGAGCAACTTGCATGAGAAGCTACTGGAAGAGCGTGCAGAGTTTTGCAGCAGTTGATATTTGTTCTTACATTTTTTCCTTCTTCTAACTGGAAAACTGAGAGACTGGCATTTTTTAAACGGGCTCTTCCCATAATGGCATTCTTGTATTGTGTGGCTAGAGCTTGCAGAGGAGGAAAGCAGGCTACCGAATTTAGTCACTGATCTCTGTTAGCTGTGGCCTAAGGCTATGCTGAGGTTTATATCCCATTTGTATTGTTGCAGCTCAAAAGAAGAATGTTCAGAGGATGACAAGTGTATTCTGAGTAGGTATGTTGTTTCATTTTCGTATGAAACCCGTCTATTTTCTTTTTCCTGCTACTATTGGTCAGAAATTAGGTTAATAGGTGCAGAATATAGTGCCGTGCTGCAGTATCCCTGTTAAGGTGGAACAATGGTCATGCAAGCTGAAAATAAAACCAAAAAAAGAAAAAAGCCAAACCCTAGCCGCTTTTATTAAATAAAGCTGCATTGTGTGGTATGCACAGTGCAGTCTTTTCACAAAAAAATATATATATATATATATATATATATATATATACTGCAGTCAACGCTTTCCTAACGAGGTGGCACTATTGTGGAGTTTGAACGGTAGAATCATCATATGGCTTTAGGGGACAGGAGGATTTAAAGGAGGTGCCTTGCAGCCCTATTTTACAGATTGGAAGCATCGGTTTCAGGGCACTGGCAGGATCGTTGGCTTGTTCTCCGAGGCAGCCACTGCTGTGTCAGTACAGTGTGGAATGGAAGTCCTAGTTGGTAGTCTGTTATGGAAACGCTGTTTACTGTTATTGTAGTACCGTGGTGACAACATGCCATTGAAATGGAAAACGAGCTCTCCTGCTATCTGGAAATTCCCAGTTCCTGTGCTTAAAACATCCAGGTCAACTCCACTTTCTCCAGCATACATGTAAGTGAGAGAAAATAGGATATTAAAGTGGGATTTCATTCATGAATCAGCCTTGTGGCAAAAGGGGGTAAACATCCCAAACAGCAACATCCAAAACCCCACAAGATGAGAAGTCTCGACCTTGCTGACATTTAACTATATTGGCATGTCCACATTTTACCATTGTTTTGTTTTTCTGGGAGTTTATGTTTATTTTCATTTAAAGTGCTTCATGGTAATGTAATTACTAAGATGAGAGTCTAAAGGTATAGCTAAGAAAATGCATAAGGATAAACTTTTGCATTGGTTGGATTTTTTGAATTTTGGTTTATCTGTCATACTCAAGATGACTTCTTTTTTGTAATGGCACAAAAACTACTGATGATTGATTGTGTTTATTAAATATGGAAATGCTTTCTATAATTTTTTGATGAATTGGTAACTTTCAGAATTAACACATTGATCAGAAAAATGAGACTTTTAATCAGGACTTTTATACTTGAGTTGTGTATGAATATTAACAAGTTTGATATTTTGTCTTCTTCAGTTTTATAATTTGAGTTCTGAAGTGTAAGTTTTGAATTTGTGCAAAATTATAGTTCTGTGAGTAGCTATTTATATACATGGAGTTGAAAATTATATTATACAAATGTCTATTTTAGAAATTTAAGTAAATATACACTGAAATATTTGGGGGAAATCTTTCTAGAATTTTTGAAAATCTTTTTAAACTCGCACAGGGTTGCTTTAAAAACAAATTCTAGGAGATATAGTAAATTAGAATATTGCCTGTGGTCTTTTTTTTATGGAGAAGGAGTGAGGGAAAGCTGGACTTTTTAAAAAAAAATTAATTGTATGAGAAAAGCTTTTGAATGAAAGCCTGTTGTAACTGTAAGTGTTCCCTTTAAAATATTTTTCAGTAGGACAGATGTGGAAAATTCCTCCCACTTTGACGTTTATTGTGTGTTAGAAATCTGGTGAGTTGCCATTTTACTACTTAGTTTTTGCTTTACATGAGGAGCGGATGCACAGGGGTATCTGTCTGCTTCTTTGAAAGGCTTGCAACTGCTGAAGAGGTGTGCTTGTGCTCAGTCCGAAAGAAGCAATTCCCAGGAACGTGAGGGAAAATGACATTTCAGTTAAATCCTGTTCTCATTTTTCAGATGATTTTGTATATTCCTTCTTAGAGATGCTTCAGGTTATTCTATCTGGGTGTTAAATTCTGTTTCCTATAAAGTTAAAATTTTAAATTATGTTTCTAAAAGAAAAAAGGAAAAAATCAGCTCTATTTGTCTCTCAAAAGCTGTATTGGTTAAAAGTGCAAATTAATGGAGGTGACAGGTTAATGGTGCTCCTTCAAATAATTTGAGAAAATGAGATGTGCCTATTGACTTTATGTATCTTAGCTGGTGAGAAATGACCAAAGATTTACCAAAAGCAACTTTATCATCAAAATAAAACACAACAAAACATACACACCCAAGGAAAGTAAAGTCAGTAGGTTATAATTAATAATGGTCACTAATGATTCTAAGTATTCTTACTGCATTTTACTGTCCAAAAGATCCAATATGCAGCCCCTATTGCAGCTGAATTGTGAGTTTTTAGAGATGGTTAAAATATACTTATATTTTATCAATCCATACTAGCCACAAGCTCAGATACAGCTTAATACAGCATCTTTAATGAATCACTTTCTTCCTTTTAAGTCCTCACCTCTTTGACCTGATGATATGAGTGAGTTGATTTAGATGATAGAAGCCAGAAAATATAGATCTTGCATGTTGGCTCTGATTGTTGGTAGTATACATATGTAGAATGGAAAAGGGTATTTGAGGAGCTAGTGCTAGCCTGGACTGTTTTGGTATTGTGACAGTCTGTATTATTAAATTGGCCTTAACTTATTTTTATAAATAAATTAATAGGTTACAATATTATATAAATATACAGAGAAAATATGTTAAATATAGGAAAAGAAGACTAGCTTGGGGAGTTTAAATCAGTGTTTTAAATAAATTGTTCATTTCCTTGTTGGATCAGAAATAAAGATACCATGTTTAACATGTTGTTCTCATCGGGGTTTCCTTATATTCCATAACACTTCTACACATAAATGATATTTAAATTGAGCATAGTTTTCACTCAGAAATTATAAAGACTAATTTAGAATACTAGGTCAAGTAACATTGTGCTTGCTTCCAGAATTGGTTGGGCTGGCAAACACAGATTATAGATTAGATGGTTAGTTGTGTCTTTTAGGTCTAAAGTCTTTGCATTGATTTGAAGTAGCTAAATTCTGACTCTTTAATAGACAGTGATGTTCAGAATTTACCTGTAAAATTATGTATAAACATTAAAACTACTATCTTGAATATAGAATTCTTCACAGTTAGTATAAGCATCTTTTGGTGTATTTGCTTGTGTAGCATCAGTATTGGTTTTTAAACCTTTATCATTATTTACTGTGATTTGTCAAATACATATTACATGATTTTCATTGATGACTTGGGTACTTTTTCAAAGACTGAAATTTCAATATAAAATATTTTTGCTTGTAGTAAAAGTGTGTTGTAGTAATGGAGCAAATATGGAGAAAATATAAAGACTCCTCATGGTCTCTTTCTCAACTCAGCGTAGGTGCTGCTGACTTGAACTCTTGCATTGGTGTTATTGATAGGCCAATGCTGTTAGCCACTAGTAAAAGCTACAATAGAGAATGTTTTACTTACTGCAAACGTTGAATAGAAAAGCTCCCTTCTTCCCCTTGTGGATTTAAAGTCCAAGTTGGCTTGCTTGCTGCTTGTTTAGAACCTGAATGAGAATTAAAACCTTTCCATATTTTCAAGACTTATTGACGATAAAGACAATGTTTATGATAATATGAAGGAAATAGTTTTTTATATAGTACAAAGTGCTTTTCAAATTGTGTTACAATATGACTCCGGTAAAGTGGAGTACCTTAAAGATGAAAGATTTGGGGAAATTATCCGGAAAATAATCCTTTGGCCTCCAGATAGCTTGATTTTACTTAGTCTTTATTGGATAGATAGTCTTCTTTCAGCTTCCGTTTTGAACACTTGCAAGGGCGGTGTGCTATCCAGGTGGAATTCTGAAGGGACTGTCTTGCTCGAAATCTGAGTGATGTGTTTGTGTTCCACTCTGTTTAACAGAAGGTTGAAGTTCAACCTTAGCCTGAAGGAGGATCTCCTGGTCAGTGTAAACTGAATTAGTAAAGACTCTGCTCCTGACAGGTGTGAACCATATAAATTAACCTGTCATTTTGCCTAAATTAATAAAGCTGAAAGGGCAGTCAGTTCTAAGTGGTTTTCTGGTATTTGGTATTCACTGTTTTCAAATAGCAAATGGTTCCTTCAGGCTGATGTTATAGGGTTAATGTATTATTAGATTCCAAGGACACACAGAAATAGAACAAAATTAGCATTAGCTATCTTTTTATCTTTTCTTTAGCAGCACTAAGTCTTGCTAATAATGGTGTGGCAGTAAGGAGGAAGACAATGGGTAAGAATTAACCAGCACAATGTAACAGTGAATCCTAGCAAGCCAAACAATGGGTGTAGAATGAGTGTTAGTGAATGAGACTTTTCCTCTCTTAGCCAATGCACTTGTATTCAGTTAGTGTTCTGTTTACGATTATTTTGTTTACTATATAAAATATATTTTAGAGTAAAATATCAGTAACACTGACTTTCATAGCAATCATTTTCTATCATTTTATCTTTAAAATTCAGTATCCAGATTTCCCTAGAAAAGATGGTACTTTACTTGACAATAATTTGTCTAGATTCTTTCATACTATATGAATATTCTTTGTTTGTGGATGACTCACAGGACAGGGAAAATTAAAATATGCATTTTCTAAATTTGACATGTTTTTTATCCCCTAAGATTGTCTCTTTTTTTCATTCTAGTGAATAAAATACAACCTCAAAAATAAAATAAAACAAACCATAGAAATCTTTTTTATCTAGCCACATACTTCCCAAATTGCTATTCTCAAATTAGAAAAGAAAATAAGTATTTTCACAATTACCATATACATAAACTTTTGTTTGTGTCTGCTTAGTTTGTTTTTTACTGCATATGCTCCATCTAATAAAATTATGTGGAGAAATAACAAACAACACCTCAGAGGAATGTAATGCTCATGTGTAACTTTTGTATTAGTAGCATGTTTCTTGAGAATTTCCATTGTCTGAGCTAGCAGAAGGGGTAGCTTAACACTTGCCAATGGCAAATCATTGAGATAAAAGTGACCTCAGATGTCATTTAGAGAATCTAAACCCCCTTTAAAGCAAGAATCCTTCCTGTGACACCTCTGAGAGATGCTGATACACATTCTCCTTGATCGCTGTCAGTGACAGAGAGCCCACTACCTCATCCAGGTAGCACCTTTCATTCGTGAACAGCTCTTCCTTGCATTGAGCAAAATCAATTCCTCCTCTTTTATCTCCTCTTCCTAGTGTGGCCTTTTAGAGCTATGGAGAAAAATATTATTTTTTCCATAACATATAAGCCTGGAAATGTTCTTTCTTTAACCATTACTCATGTGACAGGTTTTCCAGACTCTTCGCTCTGCTGGTTGTCCCTCACCCAATAGTTTTTTTATGTTAGTCTTTATACAAGATATTGATTACTCCATCCGAATGAGATGCTCCCCGTGTGGTCTGACTAAAGGAAGACACCTGTCGCCTTTCATACTGGCTTGATGCTTATCTTAAAGAGCCTGGGATTATATTATTTTTTAATCATAGCATTCACCCTGAACCATAGTTATTAATCAGAGTTTGCAAACTTCTTTTCAGAGTTTACAATGGGTCAGCAATTATTCTCTTGGCTACTTCGAGAAAGTCTGGCATGCGCAAATGAAATTAAAATTTAGTTCTAAAGCCCACTGTTTGTATCTTTAAAAAATTTTTTTAAATTTTGTTTTTAAGCCCATTGTATGTGTCTTTTGGGGGCTTCCCCTGTTGCTCATTGGTAAAAAAATCTGCCTCAAATGCAGGAGCTGTGAGAGACTCAGGTTTGATCCCTGGGTCAGGAAGATCCCATGGAGGAGGGAATGGCAGCCCATTCCAGTAATCTTGCCTGAAAACTCCCATGGACAGAAGAGCCTAGTGGGCTACACTCCATGGGGTCCTAAAGAGTCTGACATGACTGAGTGCTGAGCATGTATGTGTCTTTAAAAGGATCTCTTAAAAGTTATTTAATGTAACTGAAGACTATTAGACACAAGAAACTTGCAAGACAGAAAGCTAGTATTTCTGATGCTTTCAGAAATTTCCAAGAATTTTACTTGTCAATAATTTATCTAGATTCCTTGTATTTTATGTCTAAATAAATGAGCGTTACCTCCAAGTACTGCTCAAAACATTTCCCCAGAGGGAAGAGAGGTGGAAATGCAGATCTTTTATAATCATGGGAAGTCTGAAGTTACTAAGAATTCTAGACATTCTGCTTGAAATTTAGAATATTTAGATGAGACCTAAATAGGGCCAAGTTAGGGGGAAGGAAAAAAAAAGAACTGATAGGCAAGTATTTTATTTGTATTAATGGCTTTATTACTTCTGGTGAAAAGTCAAGAATTACAAGCACTGTACATGCTGATATTTTAAATTGAAAAAGCAACCACAGTGTATTGCTTTTATTTCCTCAAGGCTGAGAATGAGGTGGTATAAATGTGAGATTCTTGGGCATAACTACATAAAGAAGTTACTGAGCAATCTACTTTTGAAAGAGCTCAGTTCTTTTTCAATCACCTGTATATTGAGTTTATGATATTCAGAAATTATTCACTGCCTGGTATGTGTCAGGCATAACTCTGCTGGATATTATGGATATAGTCCTTGCAGTTATTCAAAATGACTGTTCTTTATCTTCCATCCTATATTTATAAACAGTTAAATTGCTTAGTTTATTTTACTGCTGTGAAAATTCTAAACCAAAACAAGTTTAAATAACATTTTTGTTTACTATACTTTCAGTAATGATAATAATTTAATGACGGTAAAAATACTACAGAGGAGAAATGTGTCTGGGCTAACAGAGAAGATATGAATTGGATATAGATAACAGATTTTAAAGTGCATATTCCTATTGTGATCATTTCACAATATATACAAGTATTGAATCATTATGTAGTATACCTGGAACTAATATAATGTATGTCAGTTATACCCCAGTTTTTATTTTTTTTTATTTTTATTTTTTAAACATTTATTTTTTTATTTATTTGGCTGCATAGAGTCTTAGTTGTGGCATGTGGGATCTAGTTCCCTGACCATGGATTGAACCCAGCCCCCCTGTATCAGGAGCGCAGAGTCTTAGCCACTGCACCACCAGGGAATTCCCATATACCCCAGTTTTTAAACAAAAAAGGAAGTGCATATTCCATAAGGTGGAAAATGATGTAATTTATGTTTAAACTTGAGAGTCACCTTTTTAAACAAGAACGAAGTACCATCCTTTAAGTTGGACAGGGCTTAGGTGCACACAAGTGTATCTATCTTTACCTTACAAAGCATCAGCAATTTGATCCCAGACTATGTGATATAATCTTAGTGAAACATAAAATTATATTATGTTTCCTACTATAGTAAAATATTTTCACTGGCATGACTTACTATGCTTAGGGTATGTGTTGTTTTTACCCAATTTTATCACATTTATGGTATGGTAAGACAGGAGCATGGCCAACTTGTTGTACAATACTTTTTATATGGTTCAGTGGAGAAATGAAATATCTTTCCATGAGAACAGTGTAAATAAAAACAACTTTCAGAACTCTTGATCTACCTCTATAACAGATGTTATAAAGTTCATACGAAATGTATTTATTTCCAATTTTTAAAATGTGCTGGTTTAGCATAGATAAATGTAATACAGTTTATTGAGTTCTAATATTAGAGTACAAGCATTTTGTTAAAACTTCCCGAAGTTTGCTGTCCGGGAAGACACTCCTTTGGGCAAGGTTCCAGGTGTTCTCCTTACTTGTTGCAAGTAGTAAGTCCTTCCTTTTCCAGAAAAAAACAACAACAACAAAAAAAGCCAAGCACTTTGTCAGCTGCCTCCCAAACACTCCAGAAAGGTAAGGCTTCTCCCTGTTTTACACTACCGGCACGGTGGTTCCAAGAAGTTAATTAACTTGCTCAATGTCACACTTCAAGTAAGAGGTGAAGTGAGAATTCAAATACAGGTCTTGATTTCAATGATCTTGGCTTCTCTAATGCCTTTTTGTTTTCGTAGAGTTTTGCTACTTTCATGCCACCTCCTAATTAAGAAATATCTCACTATGATTCGAAGAACAAAGAGGTATGACAGATGAGATAGACTTTTTTGAATTGGATGGTGGTATAGGAACAAGATAGCTCTCCTTTGTGGTACAGTCAAGGGGTGAAATTACAGGAAAATACTGGGGCAATAATTTTTACTTAACTGATATGATACCGGGATTAACCTCTATTTCCTATTTCTTTTGAAGTATTATTCTACTTTCATTGGCCACGCACCTTTTTCCCCCTGGTAATTAGCTGCCATTGACAGCGCTGTAGCTATTGCACACTGGGCTAAAATCAAGGTGATGGCAGCGCTGTGTTTGCTTCTGAGGCTCTAGGGGAGCACGCATTTCCTGCTCATTTGGATCACCGACAGAATTCAGTTCTTTGCAGCTGTAGGACCACCAAGGTCCCCATCTTCTTGCTGGCTGTAATCCAATAGTTGATCTCAGCTTCTAGGGGCCGTCAGCATTCCTTGGCTTCTGGCTCCCTTCCTCCGTCTTCACTGCCAGCAATGGCAAGAATCTTTTTCACATCTCTCTCTCTCTGACCCCTCCTCCTCTGCCTTTCTCTTCCACTTTTTTTTTTTCCTCTTTTTTTTTTTTTTTTCCTCTTCCACTTTTAAGGGCACGTGTGATTAGATTGGAAGATGCAGGGACTTGATTGAGATTTTTATTTAAAAACTTTAAATACTGCAGGGGATTTTTTTGTTTGTTTTGACCAGGCAGCTAGCTCGGCAGGTGAGCTCTTAGTTCCCCAACCAGGGAATCAAACCCATGCCCCCTGCCCTAGAAGAATGGAGTCTTAACCACCAGACTACCAAGTCCCATGAATATGGTATTTTAGAACAATAAAATTTTGAAAATGAAACATTACACGAATGATGTATTAAAAGTGGCGAGCTCATCTGTTGGTGGCGACTGGGCTAAACTAGTGCCTTGGCCATCACTCTGTCCTTCCTTTCTCCCTCCCCCTCCTTCTTCCCCACTTGAAAGTCTCTCACTGAGGATATTTCTACAAATTCTAAATTACCTTTGTTCATTTACAACTTGCCCTGTAACATCTATTTTCACTCTTTGGGTTTTTTTTTGTTTGTTTGGTTTTAAAAATATAGTGCTTGTCACTGATCCGTGAGATCAGAACATGGCATCTTAGAAAGAGCCTAAGTATCTTATTCAGGATTCTTTGAATCCAAGAGCTGGGAGGAACCTTAGAAATCATTCTTTGTCATACCATTGTACCTAGAAAGAGGATGTGATATTTAAGTCTGGTCAGTTTTCTGCCATTTGTATACATTTGTATTTGATGATTTAACCCAGTCTTAGTTTATATTTCCTTTTTATTATTTCATCCTGTTTCATCAATTGTATTACAAATTAATGTTAAAAAGCAGTTTACTACAAAAACCTCAACTAGATTTCTCTTTATAGGTGTAATTATACTAGAGATTTTTCTCTTGTATTGCATTGAACCATTTTCCTGCTTAACTCAGTTTGACCTAGCTTTAGTTTGGGTGGACCTACAGAATATTTGAGGGACTCCCCTGGTGGTCCAGTGGCTAAAACTCGATGCTCCCAATGCAGGGGAGCAGGTTTGATCCCTGTTCAGGGAACTAGATCCCACATGCTGCAATTAAAGATCCCGCGTGCTGCAACAAAGATTAGAGATCCCAACGAAGATCAAAGATCCTGAATGCTGCAACTAAGTCCTCACACAGGCATGTAAATAAATATTTAAAAAAATAATAACATTCTTTAAAAAATTTGAAATACAGTTTTGAAAAGTATATGGATATTCTGGGTTGTAAATAGATTATCCAATAGACAATTCCTTAGCATCACCAAATTGAAGTCATTTTATTCATTATTTTTCCCTCAAAGGATGTGCATGTGTGATCATTTCTGAATGATTCCCAGCTAAACAAAGGTTCATGGAACTGGAACCAAAATTTTCATCTTAAGTAGACCAGTGACCTGGCTCATTAGCATATCTTTCATAGGCATATTGCTGAAGTATATAGATACAATTAGAGACTTTATTTCAAATGATGTGATGTACCATCAATCATACGTTTGGCTTTCTTTCCTGTAATTATAATTACAGATTATATTTTTGCATAGTGGATATTATTTGGTTGCTGATCTAGCCTTGCAGACAGCCTGATCTGGGATGGATAATCCTTTCAAATTAAATAACAGTAAGGAAATTCAATGTTCTTTACTTTTTTTTAATTTGGCACTTATATGCTAAATATGAACTGATACGCTTCTGTACCAGGGAACAACTATGTAATTAGTTTTGTTACTGTAGCTTATATAAATTATGAAATGTGGAATTTGTTAGTAGATAATGTTGATAATTTATTATTATTTTTATAACATTTAGTCCTAAAAAAAAAATTTAGTCCTTTGCAAAGTGATTATCTCTTTTACTGTAATCTCTTTGCAAGCAAGTATCTCACCTGCTGTTGTATACCTATCTCCTAGTGCAGGGCCTGGCACATAGCAGGTGTTCAAATGTTGAGTTGGTCAACGAATTCAGAGAGAGTAATTTTTAGATCTGTAGCCTTGTGCAAATTATTTCACTTAAAAGTGTGTTGCATATCTTCATTTCATATATAGAGGAATCTAATATATTACAGTCTTATTAGAGAGTAAGTTACAGCTATCTTTCCTATGAAAAGAGCTAATCCAAAATCCTGATTCTGTTCCTTGCTTACTGATAAATACCATGATGCTGGCTCAGACTGAAAGTAATTTTAGCAGAAGCAATTTACCAGTGACCAGAATATTTTAGTCATGGTTCATCAAATTGTAATCTGATAAAGAAAGTAAGATTATAATCTCTTCCAAGGCAGCAACTACTCTTAAAGTTAAGAGTTATTTGGCTTATTTTCACATGTCCGTTACCATGATGGGGAAAAGTATTTTAGACAAATTTATGTTTTAAAACTAGTATGGTTGCACCTAAATGATAATGTGTTTTCTGTGTATAGTTTGAAAACAGAAAGGGCTGACTAAGATAAAAAGAAATCTGACTAGGTTTTAGGAGAAGTAAATTTAAGATCAATACTCAAAAATTCATGCACATTTACTTATGTTCTGAATTGTTTTATACTTAAAGAGGCTAGACCAAATGCAAAGGTTTAACAGATGATAAATTTTTTTTTTTTTTTTTTGGCTGTGTTCCTCGGCTTGCAGGGTCTTAGTTCCTCTGCTGGAGATTCAACCCGGGGCCATGGCACTGAGTCCTAACCACTGGGCAATCTGGGAACTCCCAGCAGATATTAAATTTAAATTAACTAGCTTTCCCTTCTATCAGAAATATTTTATTTTATTTTATTTTATTTTTATCAGAAATATTTTAAATAAATGCTTTTATACATTTCTTGGTTAACAGTAGAAAAAAAAGCATAGCAGTTACTAACATATGAAAACAACATATTCTAAGCAAAACAACTGATAGTTTGTGAATAAATTTAGATTTTTATTCTCAATCATTAAATATATTTTTGCTTTGAATTATTTGCCAGAATGTACAACTAGTTAAAGAGGGCTAGTCTAAAAAGCCTGGAATCCCAGAGTGTAAGATTTGACTTTTGTTCAGCAAGCAGAGAGGAGTCACTGAATACTTTTGAGCAAGGAAGTGACTTTCAGAGCTATAAATACAGCCGCAGTATGTGAAGAAGCTGTACTGTAACAAATATGTGATTTATGTTAATAACCAAATCCAAGGAAGAAGTAATAGATACCCAAAGTGTGACAGGGACAGTGAGGGTGGAGAGGTGGTGAAAGATAGATGCGTACTAGAGAGACACTTAGTAGTACTTTGTCAGTTGCCTGGACATCAGAGATGGGAGAGAACCAGGAGTCAAAGATGACTGAAATATTTTGATGATAACACTTTTCTTTTAGAATCCAGAATATCCTATCTATGTCTCTCTTGAATGCATGACATCTAGATACATTTGAGATTCCTAAACTTTCTTCTGACTGACTAAGCTTCCAGGAATGATCATTAAGAACTATGTAGTCAGATTTTTCCATTGAGAGTATCTTTAAATAAGCCAATTTTCTCCTTAAAGCATGATCTATAAAATTATTGGATTTTGGACATTTAAAAATGACTTATTGCTTCAAGAAATAGCTTGTTATAGATGGGGTGATTTGAGGGGAAATAGCATTTAGGCTAGCATTTTCCAACTAACTGAGCAAACTTGACACCTTGACCCTGTTCTCCTCATCTACTTGGTGACGCTTCTTTGCCTCTTTCTCACCTGCAACATGAGAGTCAGAAATTATAAATTGGGGTATGAAACGCTAGTTTAAAGGACAGTATGGAAGGAAGGAAAGGAAGGGAATGCTTCTCTCTTGCTTAATATCCTTCAGTTATATATGTCACAAACAGTTTGAGGCAGTACTTCATTACAGCTTCACAATTCATAGATTGCTTCAGCAAGACACATGCACACACAGTCTGAAAATGCTCCAGTTAGCTTCTATTCAGAATTCCCACTTAGTTGACTGGGAAATGTGAGTATTGGATGCCTATGGTCATTCTGTTTAAATGATATGGTCTGCTTTGACCCTTTTTGAGTTCTACCCAAGAATACAAACTTTTTAAGCCAGAGACCATTATGTTCCTAAAAAGAAGCACCTTACCCCCAAAGTGGCAAACTCCTCAATGAATTATAATTTGCATCTACTCTCTTAAAAAAAATAACCAGTCTGCCTTCCAGGAAGTCATTACCAGTTTTATCAAGAATACTTAATATTTGGGGTAAACAAAGGTACTTAAATACTTTATTCAAAAGACTCCTTCCTGCACAGTGGACAAAATCTTATGAAAGTATTTTTATAGAGCAATTTTTGTTACTAACAATAATAGAGCTATCTGTAGCTAGATCATGAAATTGTATTGTGATGTTAAATGCAACTGACCAATACAGTGATCTTAGTTAAAATAGTTTTCTAGGACTGTAGTCAAGTGGAGGTTCTGGATGGCATTTCAGGAGAAAAATCAGAAGCCATTTCTGCATTTCTCCTCTTAGAATACACTTGAATGTATAGATAGGTGAGTGGACTGTGACAGTCAAGGTTTTTTTCATCTTCTAACAACCTAAGAACTTAAGGTCGAGTAATCAGTTGTGTTTCTTTATGGTAAGCATTGTACAAGATGGATAACAAAGTCTTATAGCAAAGTTTCTTTTAAAAAGCCTTAATGATGAGACTTCCCTGGTAGTCCAGTAGTTAAGATTTTGCTTCCAATACAAAGGGGATGGATTCCATCCCTGTTTGAGGAAATATGATTCCCACATGCTTCAGGGCTCGACCAAAAAACAAACAAAACAGGGGACTCCCCTGGTGTCCAGTGGCTAGGACTGCACTCCCAATGCAGAGGACCCGGGTCTGATGCCTGGTCAGAGAACTAGATCCCTCCCACATGCCACAACTAAGACCTGGGGCAGCCAAATAAATAAATATCATAAAAAGAAACAAGAACAAAACAAAAGAAAAACTTTAATGGTGAGGCAAATATGTACAAAATGGAAAATAATTCCAATATGAAAAATTGTACTAAAATTAGACTCTTTGCTTCTCCAAGCTTCATATCTGAGACAGGCTTGGGAGAACTATCCTTAGTGTGATTCCCAGACTCTTGGGGTTATGACTTTATCTTCTGATTTCTCTTGTTGTATTACCTTCTTTTCTCTTAAAAACATTGGCTGTCATAATAAAACATCGATTTGATGAAATCATATTAAACATATTTAAATGATTGATTTGATATATTCATTGAAATAATTAGGGATGCCTCTAGGTCACTGCAAAATCAAGAATAAGATTTGTTACGTTTATTATAGTCTATGAAGATAGAATCAGTGGGACTCATAGAGCTGCCAATTGTAATTCTTAAAACATGAAGTGCAATTGGCTATTACTTTTAAGTTGGAAAGTCTTACTCCTTGTTTTTATTATCATGTTTCCTTTTAAAAGAGAAATAAACACTCCCTTAAGACATGGTCATGAATTATTGACTTCACAAAGTTGAATATAACTAGGAAATTCAGAAAAGACAGAAACAGATTGGATTTTTACCACTTGATTAATGATTCCTCCTGATCCCAGAGAGATTTGTCTCAGTGATTTCTAATTGGTTTTGAGCTTGTGGAATCTGCCTTTATAATAAACTCTAAAATTGGATAACTTGGATGTTTGAATATTTCATAAACTGAAAATTTAGGCAGGTGAAAGCATAAGTCTTTAATAATACAGTTTTCCCTTGAAACGCACCATAGCACCATCGTCAAAGTTCAATGTTAGTGAGCTACAGATAATAGGAGTAAAATGACACCTTGGTTAATAAATCCTCTGGGAGCAAAAAGCTCCTTTATAGAGAGGTAGCCGGGATGTCAGAGTTCCCATTCCAGTTTCTTCACTTGGGGATTGAAGAAGGAGAAGGCATGCTCCTGGCCTCAGGTATAGCTCAACTTTTCTTCATAGCTGGGCTGGTGCTGGCTGTAGTGGGGTAGGGAGCATCCTTTCAGAGGGTTATAACTCTTTCTTCTGGGTTCTGGGAAGGAAACTATTGACTGTGATGGGAGTCTGTGCTCTTCACCCAAACTGTCTGCCCATGTTGCTGTCTGCCTCCCACCAGCACCACTTGTGTACTCTCTCACCTTATAGGGCTTCTTAAGGCAAGGGAGTTTTGACTGAGACTTAACTTTTTTAGGTAGTAAATACAGAATCAGCATTTAGAATTCATTTATTAAAAAGTAGTGTGGTTGATTTACAATGTTATATTAGTTTCAAGTAGAACTCATTCTTTTGCTTATTCTTTTTGTTTCTACTTCAGGTATCTGTCTATCTATCCATCTATCTACCATCTATCTATTTAACTACCCATTGGGGCTTCCCTGATGGCTCAACTGGTAAAGAATCTGCCTGCAATGTGGGAGACCTGGGTTCGATCCCTGGGTTGGGAAGATCCCCTGGAGGAGGGAACGGCTACCCACTCCAGTATTCTGGCCTGGAGAGTTCCATGGATTGTATAGTCCATGGGGTTGCAAAGAGTCGGACACGACTTAGCGACTTTCACTTTCTATCTATATCTTTCATCCAAATATGATGAGAAATTTATATAAACCAAGCTTCCAAACAGTAGAATTTTCTAGCCTAGGTGCACAAGACTTGATGTAGTTTAATTAATATATGGATTTTAAAAGATGAAGGAAGACTAAAGTTTTGAAATATAGATAGAGGGAGCAAACATTAAATTGAAAGTGTTTCAAGGACAGGATTGAGATATTCAATGCAAATGCTTTATGGTTTGGATAATTAACTTTCATCCAGTTAGAGTGGAATATCATTTGTCATCCCATGTGTTTAGCGCAATTCCCTCATCTGTGTCATAGTGCTATTTCTGTGATGGCTATTGGATGGCTTTGGAATTCAGAATCTGTTCTTTTAGATGTTTGTATCAGTAATGTCGAGTTCTCCCTAAATTTGATCTGAGTTATATCCTAGGATATGCTCCCTCCCAACCCCAGATGTGTTGGGAGAATGGCATGGAGAGGTTTTTAACATTGGTATGGTTGTTATGGAAGTAGTGGTAAAAGTGGGTAATTTTAGCCTGAACTAATTCAGCCAACAAATTGGTTCCCTGTAACAGAACGATCCTCATGTCTATAAATTAAACATTGGAATGTCCATCTTGAGGCTTCATGGCCTATACTCTCTGCTCTTTGTTTTTTAGGCTTGGTGTGGTGGGAACAATGTGGGCTGTGGAATCAGATTCAAGTTCAAATCATAGTTACCAGATTCATCATGAGGCCTTAAACTCACTGAGCTTCAGTTTCCTGTCTTTAAAATGGGATTGTTACGAGGATTAAGCAGCACAGAGAACATGTCTGGCACTCTGCCTAGTACACAGCAGGTGCTGAGTAGATGATCTTATTCCTATGTTAAAACTGACATCAGTTATTTATTAATGTGATTTTATTTTAAATGTGACATACATTTGCATATAAAGAAGCTTCTTTACTTTGGAAAATCACTTTAGAGTCTGACACTATCAACTTGAACTTTTTCTCTTCTTTTGTGGGCTCTGGTATTGCTACAGCAGAAAAGAAAGCCTTGGAAAGTTTAGCAGCTATTTTATATCATCTATGCTAAGGATTTCCGTTAGCAGATTTATTGCAATCTGACAATAATGTACTTATGTCATTAAAAGATACAAATAACAAAAGCTTCATCTTTCTTGGCTTCTTTGAGGCAGGCACCTTCTTAAGAAGATACATTCTCCATAGTTTCTGAAATAGTGAGTAATTTAAACTTTCTTGAGAGGAATTGCTATGATGTTTATAACTTCCTTGTGCAGTGGAACCGTAAATGATCATTTTAGTTGGGACATATATTTAAATATTTTAGGTTTTAAAGGATTTTTCTTTTAGAGAAAATACCAGGTTTATTATATATATATTAACTTACTTCATGAATTGGAAAATTTCTTTCTGATTTTTAAAAGTACTTTTTTTTCTTAATGTCATTAAGTTGAGTGCGTGTGTGTGTGTGCATGCATATGATTCAGGTTTTGATGGGGTGGTGAAGGAGAGTTCTAAATTTTTGAGGTAGGAAGCTTATTAATATCTTTAGAATTCAATGCAGAATGCATATTTTGAATATATAGAAAAATCAATGGGAAATGACTAATACCATCTTAAGTTTTTAATTTATTTCTCATGGGGGAAGGAAATACCTTGACGGATTTAGCACTCAAATTCAAATGAGTGTGAGAACAGGTGGCTGAATTTTTCCCCCACCTGCCAATGCAACTTTATCACAAGAAATGTTTCATTTAGCAAATGCTGCTGCTAGCAGACACTTCTCTGTTTCAGAGCAGAAAAACAAATGGCGGGGGAGTTCTTCTTTGAAGAAAGCCTTTTTCTTGATTTTCTTTTTAAATTGTGAGTGTGAGAAATATGTATTTTATTTTTCTGGGGGACGGGTGGTGGAAAGCATGAGTCAGTGCCTTGACTAACCAACCTGACTTGTTGTGTTGTTATACCATTCAT
Source organism: Cervus elaphus (assembly GCF_910594005.1). Classification (NCBI taxonomy): domain Eukaryota; kingdom Metazoa; phylum Chordata; class Mammalia; order Artiodactyla; family Cervidae; genus Cervus; species Cervus elaphus. The sequence continues at coordinate 40,956,946 of NC_057848.1, read as the reverse complement.
GACTTTTATTTTTGTTTTGTTATTGTTGCTGGACTTGCACACCAACCCAATGGCACTGACTGTCAATTATAATGATATTATTACTCTGGGAAATTCCAGTATTTGAATAATACTTTTGACACCAACTCAGAAACCCCTGTTCTTTTGTTATAGTGCTATTACATTATTAGAATTACATACATTGTTAGGCTTAATCGCTTTGTAATGTAATAGTCACAAGCAATAAGAAGTGCTGTGAAACCGATTGGGAACTAAAGAGAGAAAAGCATTGATATACTTCTACTTTTCTAGTTTTTTTTCTGATTCACTTATTTTTTAAACTGATTGGGAACTAAAGAGAGAAAAGCACTGATATGCTTCTACTTTTCTAGTTTTTTTTCTGGTTCACGTATTTTTTTCCCTCAGAAATAAAAACAAGTAAAGGAACAACTTGACACCTGTTCTGATGGTCTTACATATATCCTATCAGCATGTTTTATTGAAATTGATGAGTGTTCTAAGACTATTTGAGGCTTTGGAGTCAAATGATGCAATTATGAGATACTCTTCCCATCCCCATATGGCATACCAACAAACCTGACTGCTTAGAATTCTAAGTACACGGTTCTTCACAGAACATCTACCAGACTATTAGCTCTACAGAGCTATTCATTGTTGAAACATATTTGAACCAGATTGACAGACCACTCTTTCTCTAGCCCACCTACTAGTAATACACAGTCCTTCACTGACATGGTGTTCAGTGTAAAAAGAAAAAGAATTTGTACATTTGATGATTTTTAAATTTTCATTAAAAAATCCATTGAATAAATAGTGCCACGCAGATGGCAAGGGCTTAATACATGTTTGCACTAGCAGTTTTGAGAATATATCTTCTCTACTCTTTAAGTGTAGGGGTTTGCTTTAATTTGCATATTCTGGAATACTAATGAGGTTGGAGTTGAGCATTTTCTATCTGTTAATTATTTGTACTTATATATTTATGAATTGTGTCCTTATATCATTTACACCTGTTTCCCTTGGGGTCATTTTTTAAAATATGGACGGCTTTGAGACAGCATTGCAATGTTAGTGTCACCCTGCCAACGTGTGACAATTGCTTAGATTGTCTATTTCCTTTGTCTTCAAAAAAGCAGTATAAAAAGTGCCATAGTCTGTGTATGTTTGGTTTGACCACCTTTGTAATACTTTTAATAAGATGATCAAACAGTGCTTCTTTCTCTACCTAAAGCTCTTCAAAAAAGTAATTGTTCCCTTTGAGCAAGTACAGTTGACTGATTTAAGCACACTTTGTGGAAGATTGCTTTTGTGCTCTGTGGTTGGTCATTGTTTAGGAAATAAGATGTGTCCAGTGGTGGTGGGGTGGATGGGAAAGGTGTGGTAGTAATGTATAGATGTTATAAGAAAAAGATTGAACTTTTCAAAAGAAAATTGATGAACACAATCTTACCCATGAATAATTGAACAATTTTGATGAAATGGGACTATTTGGACTGAGTTAGCTTAATTCTAAATTGGCATGTAAAAGTGAATCCAAATACCAATTGTTTTCTTTCTCCCCCAAATAACATTTGTTTTAAGCAGAGTTAGGAATGATTCTTATATGAGTTTGCAAAGAACAAAATCCTGTGTGCATGCTAAGTCGCTCCAGTTGTGTCCGACTCTTTGTGACCCTATGGACTATAGCCCTCTAGGCTCCTCTATCCATGGGAAGAGGCAAGAATACAGGATGGGTTGCTACACCGTCCTCCAGGGGATCTTCTGGACCCAGGGATCAAGCCAGCGTCTCTTATGTCTCCTTATGTCTCTTATGTCTCCTGCATTGGCAGGAAGGTTCTTTACCACTAGTGCCACCTAGGAAGCATAATTGTCTTATTAACTTTAAAACTGTTATCTACTTATCTCCCATAAACAGTTGATTTTTCAGATTGATAGACTGGAGGAGAGCAGAGATATTCTGTTATGAGGTAGTCTTAGAAGAGATAGTGGTAATTAATAATTCTACTGTGTTTCTGACTGCTAGCATTACCTCATGGAGTTAACTCTCAGACTGAGAAGTTATTTAGAACATGAAATTTCTTTAGAAAAATTGTCCTGAGGAGGTTATGTCTCTCTATCAGGGTTTCTCAACCTTGGCATTCTTGAAATTTTTGCCTGAGTACAACTTTGATGTGGAGACCTTTCTTGTGTGATGTAGGATGTTTCATGTGTCCCACTAGATGAGAGGAGCAACCCCCGCCTCCACCTAGCGACCATGTAAAATGTGCCCAGACATGGCCAAGCATGGGCGTGGGGTGGTGGGAGGCAAAAATCCCCTTGATTCCCCTCCCTCCACTGAGGGCCACTAGTCCTTGTTTTGCTTCTAACCAATATAACTTGAAAAAAAATAAGATTAAAAAATGTTATTTGTCCTTGGAATTACTCAGATAATCATTCCTTTAAGGATAGTTTGATGTAATTGTGGCTTGGGGTTTGCAGAGGTTTCACCTCCTTGCAATGTTGAAGAACAATGCGCTTCACATCCAGTCAATAAACTTAATGAAAAGGAGATAGAAGAGAGTATTGAATCTGCTGAGGTTGACATGACATGTGGTGTTACTGATGCAGAAATAATAGGGAGTGTTGTGAATGTTAAAAAGTCAAAAGATGTTGATAAAAAGTCGTGAAGAAGATGATTTTAGTAAAGCCTTCTTTAGCTTTTGAAGTAATTAGTTAGAAAGCCAGACAAATTATCTTGCCAAGAAAGGGCTGTATTTTCATATTCTGCCTTTCAATTTTAGGAGCAAGAGACCACTGACGTGAAGCAAGTGGTTGTCTGCAGTTTATTCAAAAAAAGCAATTTCCAGGATATGTCATAGGGGCAATGTGGTTTCAGCTTTACTACTGTCCTGTTTATATCTGTGGTTCTATAAAATGATAATTGATGGTCCTTTAAAGCATTGCATGATAAATAAGTGTCTCTGGACTGACCCACAGAAATGATGATATATTAAACCTCTCATGTGCCAGGTTCTGTGTCGAGAATACAGAAACTAATGAAACATTCTGCTTGAATATCCCATTAAAATAATCCTGGATGAATGGATTTTTTCTGGTTAGGGATATTGGTTACCATCAATCTATTTGCCACTTTTCCATTTGATTCTGTAATTATAAATGTCTGTCTGCAAAAACTGGTTAAAAGTATCTGTGAGTATGTGTAGGCTATATATCATGTATATAATTTAATTCTTTTAAAAAGCTATTTCCGAAACTAGTGGAAAGCTATATTCATTTTTTATGCTTATTAAAATATTGTTCAGATTTTCCTCTTCTTTATTAAATATCCATGAGAGTTGAATAAAACATGGTTATATGTTATTAATTCATTTTTTGGTTATACTATGGCTCTAATATAGTTAAGAAGAAATGACCTCACCCTGAAGGCCAGGATTTTTGCTAATTATTGCAGGATTTAAAGCCATTTGGTTGGTGTTGGAATTCAGAAAGCACAAACTTTATTAAAAGCATAGTCTTAAAACTTTTTTTCCTGTTAAAACTGATCAACGTAGACTATAGGTATGGTAGGGGGAAAGGTGAAATCTTTATGGTATTGGATAGACCTGAGTTAGAGAAACCAATGCTTCAACCTTCAGAAAGTTAGAAAGAAATAGGAAAAAGACAGAATTCTGGCACTTGAAAGTCCATTCTTCCTTCTTCCCTTCCTAATGTCCATTTAGTAGTCTGTATCATGAATGCACAAACCCGTTCAGAGTCACAGGCTCCCCACTCTTAGGCAGGTGGTTCAGAAACAATTAAAGCAATACATACCTAAGTAAACAGAAGTTGCCTAGTCTAAGGAATAATGAAAGGTGGTACATGATGGTCAATTTTTAGTGTAACCTGAGGCCTTATAACTATTGTTTTGCCATTTTCTCTGTGAAACTAAATGACCTGTTGACTACAGGATCTCTAATGCTTTTTATGGCCCCTGAAAAATTGCCAATGTGATGTATACACTTATTATTTTCATTATTTGTTTGTTTGGAAAGATGGAAAACCACAAAGCTGAAGGAAAGTGAAAGTTGCTCAGTCAGGTCCATCTTTGCGACCCCATGGACTATACAGTCTATGGAATTCTCCAGGCCAGAATATTGGAGCGGGTAGCCTTTCCCTTCTCCAGGGGATCTTCCAAACCCAGGGATCAAACCCAGGTCTCTTGCACTGCAGGTGTATTCTTTACCAACTGAGCTATTAGGGAAGCCCACGCTGAAGGTATTTAGCTAAATAATCCCAAGTGATTATTTGGTGAGAGATACTCTAAGAAAAAGAAATTATTTCATGTGTAAAAATTTGGCAGTACCCTGCAGCTTGTGGGATCTTAGTTCCCAATCAGGGATCGAACCTGGTCTCTCAGTAGTGAAAGCACAGAGTCTTAACCACTGGGCCACCAGGGAATTCCCTCATGTGTAAAACTGTTCAGTTGGGGTTGATTAGAACCACAGTAACACGAGAGGAAGTAATGTATAGTATATCACAGTTAGTCTTTGTTTTTTATTTATGGGATCTTTGAAATTTGGAAACTATGTTTAGATTCAGATCCTGGCCCAGTCACTTTACTAATTTTGTGACTGACCTTAGGTAAGTAATTTTTAACCCTTCTGTAGCTCATTTTCCCTCTCCTTAATGAAAAGGAGATGATAGTAATATTATTGCAGTGGATTGCTTTGAGGATTATATGAGATCATGTGTGTAAATTTCTTGACAAGTATCTGATATACAGTGACTGTTCAATAAATGACAGATATTATTTTTATTTCTAAAAGTAGATATTCCAAATTAATTTTAACTGCAAATAATACAATTTGATGGTATTGCTACCTAAACAAAACAATCCCAGAGCAATTACTCTGGCACTGAAAAAGCAAACCCTTTGTAATTATAGTTTTGAGTCAGCTGTTAGGTTGATTTCTCAGTTCTCATTTATCTCTTCTGATCTCAGAATGCTTTTTACGAATATATATCTATTTCTTCTGTGATATAGAATGATATAAGCCTAAAATACAATGCAACAGCCTTCACGTGTGTTCCATAGTCAGATGATTGGCACATAATCAGATAAGTGTTTCTGTAAATCATCTCATTATTGTGAATTATATGGCATGTTTTCATTTGGTTTTCCTTCTGATTTAAAAACCTTTTCAGATCTCTAGTGGAAGAGGAAGACCAGCACATGAAATTGTCCCTTGGAAGCAGCGAAATGGGCCTCTCCTCCCATTTGCAGTCTTCCAAGGCAGGAACCACACGCATCTTTACCAGCAATACCCACAGTTCTGTGGTGTTACAGGTAAGTTCACTGTCCCTTTTACATTATTTACATAGCTTCAGAAACCACCCAGGGTTTTTATGGTGTGGGATGTCACTAGTGGGAGACGTTGTGCCTGTGTGTGGACAAGGGGTTTATGGGAACCCTGTATACCTTTGCTGTGACCTTAAAACTTAAAATTTTTTAATTTGTAAAAATTATTTTATTTTATTTATTGGCTGTGCTGGGATATATTTATTGGCATGTGGGATCTTAGTTCCCTGACCAGAGATCAAACCTGCACCACTCCCACATTGGAAGCGTGGAATTTTGACCGCTGGACCACCAGGGAAGTCTAAAACTGCTCTTAAAAAATAAAGTTTACTAATTAAAAAAAAGTAAACAAACAGAGGAGAAACCTTGAGGGGGGAAATTGCATGCCTTCCTGATGTTAAAAGATATTCTGAATCCATTGTTTATTTCGTTTGTGTAAGGGAGATTTTGCTCTTGTGCTACTTTCTTACAGAATGTTGTATCTGGCAACGTTGGCTTTTCATTTTGTCTTAGGAAGGGTAAATATCACAAAGTCCCCACATTAAATTTTCTAGTTCCTCACTCGCAACCTATTTTCCCATCACCTTTATCATAGTTCTTGAGATTGTATTTATTTGGTGTCTCAGCTCACATTGACAATTGTGGATATGGGAGAAGGGTTGAGGGCTTCTGGAGGCAAACACACTGATACATGCAAGAAGTAATAACTGACATCAAAGGAAAGAACATAGAAACAATAGAAGGCCAAAAGAACACCAAAAAGTGTGATATGGAGCTGTTTAACATAGGGATAAGCAGTCCAAATACTTCTGAGTACTGTGGACACTCCTTGACCTCTGTGGGTGTTGCTGACTTAGGGAATATAGTATAATGCTCGAAGTCCATAAATTTCTTTTAGATATAGTTATATCAATCTTCTCAGCTTACTAAGGTAAGGAAAATAAATCCTTCTAAATATATTGGTAAAAGAAATCTCCCCAGATCAATTTCATGCATATCGTTGGTCAAGAACCATTATGGTCGAGCAGTATATAGTATAGTATATAGCTTAATGAGAGAAAGAGGCTTGTACTTGCTATGTGGCCAATTAACTTCTCTGGGATTCATTTCTCTTATCTCTAAAATATGACTCTTGGGAAGCAGATTTCTAAATTTTCTTCAAGTTCCCATCTGTGATTCATTGAAATCTCATTTTCCCTGTGTTTCAGTTTCTAATGGGAGCTGGATTTTATGGTTCCTCATTCATCAACAGAAATGAGAGGGCCAGGAAGGAAAAAAGCTTCCCATCTCCCAGAATCTTAAGTTCTACCTAAATGGTTTAACTGTTGGTTTTACAAGAGTATGGGGGGAGGAAAATGAGGGGTCAAACAGGAAAAACATGAAAGGAAGAGGTTTTTTGTTACATTAAAGTACTTTCTCTAAAGAAAAAGAGACTCACCCCCTCCACTATACTCCTGCCCTATCCATGACCATAGTCATGGATTAAAGCCCATTTTTGTGGTCCTGCTAATTTTTAAAATTTACTTTAAATCAAATAATGAAAGCCACTCTAGTATAGTCAAAAAGATTTAGAACAGTAATCCTCAGATCTTATTCCATATCAGAATCACAAGGAGGAGGGCTTGTTAAACTGAGTATTGTGCCCCACCCCAGAGTTAAACTCTCGAGGTGGGACCCAGAAATGCGCATTTCTAACAAGTTCCTAGGTGATGTTTTAAGTAAGCTGAAAGAAGAGAATGCTGAAACATTAGAATCATAAGAATGCTGACACTTGGCTGTGTCACGTTTTAGCTCGGCCTTTGTTGGTCTAGGCTGGTGGTGGGAATGGAAATGTGAGAGTAACCCGAGAGTTTGTTCTTTCTTCAGCTGATTTTTTCATGTTATATTTTCTGTGGTAGTGTAGTGGTACTATTCTGTATTGCTATTGAAAAACACTGTACGCTCCCTTTTTTTTTTTTTTTTGTTAATTTTTTGTACGCTCTCTTTAAAAGTCTATTAAAAATTGTGTTCTCACTAACTGAGATTTTTAAGTCCAAGTACTAGCAGGGACTTTTTTTTTTTTTTTTGTATCTAATCTTAGGTGTGTGGTTGTCAAGGGAACAAGCTAGAGAAGTGTTTAATGGGTAAATGTTATCATTGTTTTAAAATTAGTAATCACACAAGCTCCAGCTTCAAAAGGCATTGAAAGTAGCTGTCGGGGGAATAGGTCCATGGGGAGAAACTATTTAAAGAAGTCTCACTCTGAAGGATACCCCAGTGCACAACTGTAGTGGCAAGGACATGAGTTTAGGCTAAAAGTAGAATCTAAGTTTTACCACTTACAGCTAGTTGTGTGACTTTGGGAAAGTCTTTGTCCTTTCTGGGCCAGTTTCCTTATCTGTAATGTGGATAGTAGATGTGAAGATTAAATGCAACAATTTATGGAACAGTAAGGTGCATAATAAATATCCATTTATTTTCCTTCCATTTGAACCAAACAGGGAAGATGTCAGAGGAAATGTCATTAATCAGAAGTAATGAGTGTGCCAAATAAGGTGCCCATCTGGTTGGCTTGATCTGCTCTAGCAGATTATTTGTCTCCAGTATATAGGCTCCAGGAAACAAGGCTGTTGAAGAAAGTGCCTGGAAATAATTTTGATACCTAATACACTTGGATTCCTAGAATCTTGAATAAATCCCAGGAGAATTCATGATTCTCATTTGTGTTAACAGTGCAAAATACTTGTACTCAAGTAGGAACCAGGGTTTGCTTAAGTAATAATTGATGAACTCAAGGATTATTTCACTTCCCTCACTCCTTTACTACTGCTACAACTGTGGTGATTTCTCATGGAAAACTTGCATCCTTTGGCTTCATGCTATTATCTTAGGTTGTTAACATCTTTTAAACCCCATCCTATGGTGATTCATCAAATCATACCCTTCCTAACACCTTCACTTTTAAAAATAACAGCTTTAAGGAGATATCATTCACCTATCATAAAATTCATCCCTTTTAAGTGTACGATTCGACTGGGTTTTAGCATATTCGCAAGGTTTTGCAAATATTTACCACAGTCCCTTGTAGAACATTATTATCTGTATTATCACCTTGTATCCATTAGCTGTCATTCCCCATCTACTCATAATCTCTTTCTTAACCTGTGACAATCATTAGTCTACTATCTACCTCTATAGTTTTGCCTGTTCAGAATATTTCACGTAAATGGAATTATACACTATGTAGTCTTTTGTGACTGGTTTCTTTTACTCAGCATGGTGTTTTCAAGGTTCCCCCACACTGTAGCATGTACCAGTACTTCTTTCCTTTTTACAACTAAATAATATTCCATTCCATGAATATACCACCTTTATAAAAATTCACTCATCCATTTATGGACATTAGGGTTGTCTCCACTTTGGGGCTATTGTGAATAATTATGCTATGAACATTCATGTACAAGTGTCTGCATGAACATGTTTTCATTTATCTTTTGTTTATACCTAAGAGTGGAATTGCTGGGTGATACATCATTCTATGATTAATCTTTTGAACAACTGCCAGAGTATTTTCTCAAGTGGCTGTGTTTTAAATTCCTTTTGGCATAGTATGAGGATCCCAATTTTCTCATGTTTTTGCCAACATGTGTTAGCTGTCTTTTTGATTATAGCCGTACTAGAAGGTGTGAAGTGGTATCTTATGGTTTTGATTTGTATTTTCCTGAGTGCTAATGATATTGAGCATCTTTTCACTTTTGCACTGGCCATTTGTATATCACCTATGGAGAACTGTCTCTTCAGATCAGTTCTCCATTTGCTAGTTGAGTTATTTATCTTTTCATTATTCAGTGGTAGGAGTTCTTTATATATTCTAGATACAAATCTCCTAGCAGATATATGATTTGCAAGTATTTTCTCCCAGCACCTTCAGTTTTGTGGTTCCTTGTTGGTCTTCCATTAACTACTCTGCCAATCTTCAGTTCTTTATCCATTCGACTATGTAATCTTTGCTACTGCTTTACCTTAGTAGAGTTAATGGGACAGATAGACAAGGCAAATTGCTGGAAGACTTCTGATTTTTCATTATTCTCTAAACATATGTTATTCTTTCACACTTAAGTGTCTTTGCACTCATCCCTTCTCCCTGGAATGCCTTAAGTACTTAACATTTTTTGGTCTGGTAAACCCTTATTTATTCATAATAATCCATCTTAAATGGTAAATTGTAAAACTGGAATTCCAGTTTTGGGCTGAACTCACATTCTGCCCACTACAGTTATGCAGTGGGTAATCCTGCAGAGTGAACCATCTGAAAAGTTTCTCCCCATGGATCTGTCCTTTTGACAGCTAATTTCAGTGCTGTTTAAAGCTGGAATTTGTGTAACCTAGGCAGAGTTAGTAGCTCCTTCTTTTACCCTCTTAGCCCATCAGTATCACCTACCAGTGAGATCCACAAGATCTAGAATCTAGTTTGTTTTTTCTGTCTGCCTATGATCTAGTACAGGGCACAGGGTAAATGCTTAATAAATGTCAATAAATTATAAGTATTGTTGTTTATTATTAATATTATTATCATCACTGGAAGAGAATACATATAAAGGCCCTAGCCCAGTACCTGACACAGAGGAAGTACGCAATGCTTTTTATTGCTCTTATTGATATTGCTATGGAATAAATGAATTTGGATAACACTTATAAATCACTTTCATATATACTTGCCTCATTAATACTTGAAGCAGTTTTGTCAGGTAGAAAAGGCAAGAATTATTATCCCTATTTTATAGATTGGGAAACTGAAGCTCAGGGAGGTTAGGAAGCTTGCCCAAATTCACTTACCCACTAAGAGACAAAAACTAGGACTTGAACATGGGTTTTCTAAACGTAAACTTGTGTTTTTTCTAATCTTACTCTAAGCTCTGTTCTGTTTTTAAATATAATGTCTTTAAATATTGTTTTCATTGAATATAAGTATAAAAACATGTATTAGAGGTTAGAAGATAATTTGGCATGAATGATACTGTAAAGATTTTGCTCTTAGTAGAAATCACAGAATTACACAGAGTATCTTCATGCCTACCTGCCCTTCTTCGTCTCTGTCAAACTAGGGATGGGGGGTGGGACCGGAGAGAAAAAAGTCAGTATCATTTTGGAAACACCCCTGTTAGGACAAGGAGGCCATAACTAAAGTACCATGTTTCAGCTAGTGGAGTGGCAGTGTATACTAATTGTAGAATAGTTATCTAGGTGGAAACAAATCATTTCTTGATTGTTGACTATGCTTACTCAAGCCTATCAAAAGCTTGAAAATGCCTCTGTCCTCCAGATGTCTAGGCTGCTAATTAATATTTTCTCATAATAAGATTGGTGCCTATCAGATTGCTCTCCTCCATTTTATCTATTTATTTTCTCATCCAACTTTAGTTGTAAAGTCACTGAAAGATTTGATTGTATCATCTCAAGTTATTATCTGTGTGATAGAATGCTGAAGAAATGGGTTTTCTCAAGAACTTAAATTAACTTGTGCTGTTTTCCAGTGGGCTAACTTCATGAAATACTTACCCTAAATAAAAGCTTGGGTTGCTGGTCATGTCATGTTAATGAACTGTACCTTATTTAAAAGTTTTATGATCATAAGATAATCTTTAAAATATATTATTAACATAAGATAGAGAGACATAATGATTTTAGAATAAGTTATATTTTATAAAAGGAGCACTTAAATAATTCAGATTGTTGAAGTTTTTATTAAAATTATGCTTTTTATTTTTTTATTTAAGTTTCCTGAATGTCACCTAGAATATAGAAAAATGAGTATATATTTTTCTTAGGGATAGTTTTTCAGGTACTCAGGTTAGGGTACAATAGGTTATCTTGATACTTCCAATTAAGTGTGTATCTTTAGTACCTAAGTTGGATGAGAGTCTACCACCTTTCTTTTCAGACCAGTTTAGTATATTATTACCTTGAGTTTTCAAATGAGTTTCTTTGTTGTTTGTTATTTAGCATGTTTTAAGTGATAGAGAGGACTAGCACATACCAACTGAGAATTAAATATGCTCAAGTACATAATTTCAATTTCTGATTGTTTGTTGCTGGTATATAAAAATACTGTTTGTTACTGATTATTCATCTTCTATCTTGAGACCTTGAAAAACTGACTTAATAGTTCTAGAAGCTTTTTTTGTGGATTCTGTAGAATTTTCTACATAGATAACCATTTTGCCTGTAAATATAGTTTTTTTCTTCCTTTTCAGTCTAATGCCTCTTATTTCTTTTACTTGCCTTATTGTATTGGGTAGAAACTCCAGAAAAATGTTGAATAGAAGTGGTTAGAGTGTATGTTCTTGCTTTGTCCTAATAGTAGGGAGGCATGCATTCTTTCACCATTAAGTGTTGTTAGGTATAGGTTTGAGGAAGTTTCTTTCTGTTCTTAGTCTGTTGAGAGTTTTGTTTTTTTTTTCAAATCATAAATTGATATTGGATTTTGTCAAATGCTTTTTTGCACCTACTGAGATGGTCTTATCATTTTTCTTTTTTAGTCTACTAATAATATGAATTAAATTAATTGATTTTTGCATGCTAAAGCAACCATGCCTTATAGGAATAAACCCCAGTGGTCATAATGTATTATCCTTTTATATATATTATTAAATTTGATTTGCCAGAATTTTGGGAATTTTTGCATCTGTGGTCATGAGAAATTTTTGTCGTGGTTTTCTTTGGTTGTCTTTGGTTTTGGTAGGGTAATGCTGGCCTTGTAGAATGAATCAGGACATGTTCCTTCTTAATTTTCTGGATCTGTTTTTGTAAAATTGGTGTTAACTTCTTCCTTAAGTGTAAAGTATAATTTACCAGTGAAAATTATATATATGTACATATATATATATATGGCTACTCAGTTTATCTGAGTACTTAGAGAAATAATGAAAAATAAGGCTGAACAGTTGAGTTGGGGCCAGATTAATCTTTAAAGTCTTATATAATGATATAGTGCAGTGATAGAAAGCCATTAGCAATTTTTAAACTCCAAGCAGTGTTATATAATGAGAACAAAGTTTAAATAATCTGTTCCTTTTCTGTCCTCTGAATGAAATGAGTAACATCTCATAAAAACATGACTATGGTGTTGCTTTGATCAAATATATTGCATTTACTTAAAGAGTGGAGTAAACGTATTCCTCAACCTTCTCTTCTTTTAGTTCCTTAATCTTTGTTCATAAAACATATTTAATGTTAATAATTTTTATTGCTCTTCTCAGGATGCATTTCCTTTTTATTCCCCTTCCTTTTCCAAATTATACTGATCAAAGCTAGATAGACTATGCTGGTAAGTTATTTCCAATGCAGAATTTACTGTAGAGATTTGGTTATCAGATTATTTTTTTTAATACCTGAGAGTATCAATCTAGCTTTTTTCCCATAGTAGCATTATATTTAATTTGAAAGCTGTTGACATTCAAGCAACTTTTGGTATACATTATTTGTAACTCATCAGGTTTCTATAGTATAGCTGTATAATGTCAACACATATCCTCCTCTGTTTTAATGTGACCATTTAAAAACACCCCAGTGTTCATCGCAGCACCATTTATAATAGCCAGGACATGGAAGCAACCTAGATGCCCATCAGCAGACAAATGGATAAAGAAGCTGTGGTACATATACACTATGGAATATTACCCAGCCATTAAAAAGAATTCATTTGAATCAGTTCTAATGAGATGGATGAAACTGGAGCCCATTATACAGAGTGAAGTAAGCCAGAAAGATAAAGACCAATGCAGTATACTAATGCATATATATGGAATTTAGAAAGATGGTAACGATAACCCTATATGCAAAACAGAAAAAAAGACACAGATGTACAGAACAGACTTTTAGACTCTGTGGGAGAAGGCGAGGGTGGGATGTTCAGAGAGAACAGCATTGAAACAAGTATACTATCAAGGGTGAAATGGATCACCAGCCCAGGTTGGAGGCATGAGACAAGTGCTCAGGGCTGGTGCACTGGAAAAACCCAGAGGGATGGGATGGGGAGGGAGGCGGGAGGGGGATCGGGATGGGGAACACATGTAAATCCATGACTGATTCATGTCAATGTATGGCAAAAACCACTACAATATTGTAAAGTAATTAGCCTCCAACTAATAAAAATAAATGGAAAAAAAATAAAAAATAAAAATTTATCAAACTCATTTAAAAATTTCAGTCCTTTAGGGTATGTACCTCCCTCTGTTTAATAGTATTTGAAGTTTTGATACGTTAGGTAAATTTACTGCAGAGAAAAAAAGAACCCTTTTTAATGTATATTCATTGTGTTTATATATTTACATTCTGATTGTTTAAATTTCTTTTTTACTTGGACTATAATTGCTTTACAATGTTATGTTAGTTTCTACTGTACAGCGAAGTGAATCAGTTATATGTAAACAGATATCCTCCCACCTTGAGCCTCCCTCCCATCATCCCACCTCTCTGAGTCATCACAGAGCCCGAAGTTGAGCTCCCTGTGCTATATAGTAGCTTCCCACTAGCTATCTGCTTTACACACGGTAGCGCATATATGTCGGTGCGACTATCTCAGTTCATCCCACCCTTTCCTCTCCACCCACACCATGTCCAAAAGTCCAGAAAGAAACCTTTTTTTAAAAAGGACCTTTTTTTAATGCCTATTTTTTCCCCAAAAGAATGTGAAGAAGAGATTTTTAAAAAGAAGATATGAGGACGTTTATAGAAGAGGGAAAGGGGAATAAATAGAGAACAGGCCACAATGCCCTCATAAATAGAACCCAAGGCCCAGAAAAAATAGGAAAATATAGAACTAAAGGATTAAGCTAGAAAGAAGTTGAGTTTAAAGCAGTAGAAATAGTTTAAAGCAGTAGAAATAGTTTAAAGACACTGAAAGACAAATTGGAAATTTTGAGCAATTTTGTATAAAACAGACCTGTATCTGTGTATCATGGACTACTAGCATGTGAAAATAGGCAAAAATGTTGATAGAATTCTGGCTAGAGGAATAAGTACAGATTTTGTGGGAGAAAATGGTTTTATAATAAAAGGACAGATTTTAAGTATCTTCATGAAGGGTATCTTCATGAATCTACATGAGTGAAAGTAAAAGTAGATATATAGAAGGCAGATGAGAATTGTGAAAGAGAATGACCCCCCCTTCTTTTAAGTGTACATTCTTCACAAGATTAGAGTATAAAGGTTGTTTAGAGAAATGACTGTGTACTTCTATACAACAAAGTATGTTGTAGAGGAACTTTAGTCTTTTTCCCTTTAGATGAAGCTGGGATAATACAGATAACAACTTGCAAACAAGATGTTTAGATCTGTATGAAAACAATCTGAATGGACAGATCTTATCTGGATGAGGATAGCAATAATCCGGAATAAAGTTAGCAAATATGGAATTGGATGGGGGGACTATTTGTGTGTCTGAAAATAAAGGTTATGGAATATGTAGAATGGGAAACTACATGCAGTGAAAACAAATGCAAAAACCTCTCAAAAGCAATTTCCCAAAGGTAGATAAGTTAAACAGAATAGAAAATACTCGGAATCTGATAAAAGTAGTCTAGGAGCCTCAGCTTCCTTTCTTTGGGGCTGCCAGATTGTACTAAGAATAGTTAGAGGATCTTTTTTAAGAGTGCAAAGGGAAGCAAAATGATCACATTTGTGAAGAGGGTAAAAGCTCCTGGGGTCTTAGCTAAACTGTCCAGATTTTGAGGATTGAGTGCAAATCTCAGCAAGCAGTTTTAATGGAATTTGGACCAAATGAGAAACGACGCAGGTAATGGTAAAGGAAACATTAGCCATGCCTTTTTTCAAAGGGGAAAAAAGAAAAGAACAATAAATAGCAGGAAAGGGACTTTCCTGGTGATCCAGTGGCAAAGACTCCGAGCTCCCAATGCAGGGGACCTGGGTTCAATCCTAGGTTGGGGAACTAAGATCCCACATGGCGCAATGAAGAGTTCCCATGCCCCAAGACTGAAGATCCTGTATGCTGCAATGAAGTACCTGGCACAGTCAAATAAAAAAATATATTTTTTACAATAGTAGGAAAAAAACCTACTGACGTTACTCAGTTCCCAGTATAAAATATTTGTAGGAATATTTTAAAGGCAGGAGGGCCAGCAAATGAGCCAAGAAGGTTTTTGGATTTTGAGGTGGGGAAGAAAATAACTGATTAGATACAATCATTGCTTTTGACTGAATAAGCTTTTGCCTTTCAAAGATATTATCTACATACATCTTAGAGAAGAAAATTCAAAAGTTATTTCCTGAATAAAAATAAAGGTGACATACTGTATGTAGTCTCATCTAATGGATATCTTGACATCTCTCTTTTTTGACATTGCCCAAGGTATGGTAAATCTCCCAAGATAAAACCATATGCTTTAACTTGCCAGTAGTTATTAAAAGTTTAAAAGTATATATTCTTCAAACCAGCAATTCCATTTCTAAAAATATCTCCCACAGATCTACTCATAAGTAAGTATAGGTACAAGGAAGTTTATTGCAGTATTGCTTGTAATAGCAAAAGTTGAGAGACATTTGAGTCTCTCAAGTAAGGAATGGATGAGTAATTGTGGTTGGCCCCACACGCCATGAAATTCTGTGCATCCACTGAAAAGAATAAAGTAGATTTGTGTGTACTGAGACACAGAGCTGTCCATGTCATGTGCTCAGGTGAATTTTTAAAATGCATAACAGTACATAGAGTATCCCACTCTTAAAAATCCTGTGTGTATACAAGCAAAAGGTAGATTATGTATACCTGTAGAAAGAGACCTGGAAGTATATATATTAAACTGTTATCAGTAGTTACTCTTAGTAAGTAGAAGAGGTGGACTCTTAGTTTTCAGTTTATGTCCTTCTGTATTTTTATCACAAGCATATATTTAAATTTTTGAAATCTGAAATTTATCTGAAGGAGAAAAAAGCCAAGCCCTTGGAAGCCAAACTTTTCAGCCTAAACCCTGATTTAGTTCCTCTTCTCTCATCTTAACATTTACAGTTTACCACAAGTGAGTACTATAGGTACAATTCATTTTATTATTGAGAGTAGGTTCACAAATAAAGTTCTTGGTTTCTAGTTAGCTTGTTACAAAATTCAGGTTCTACATGTTGATTTTTTTTTTTTAATACCAAGTGATGGCATCTGGGTAAAGTCTGGCTTGTTTGTTCAAGCATTCACTGAACATTTGTGAAGTGCCAACGGTGTGCCAAGCACTGGGGAATTCAGCCATCCTAATCTTCTACCTGATGGTTCTCTCCTCTTCAGTTGCAGCCCCAGTGGTTGCGTTCAGGACTTCCCAGTGCTCATATGCTCACTTATGTTTAAAAGGCGATTCCACTTAAACTTAATTGCAATTTACACACTATATGTGAATTTTCAAAGAGCCACTTTTTACCTTCTGCATGTAAATATTTCCCTAAAATGGACATCTCTTTTTAACCTCTATTTTTCTAAATAACAGGGATGGGAGATGACTTAGCAGTGAAAAATATTGAGGAAGCATTGGGGGAGAATGTTTGCATTTACAATGGAAAAGGGGTATTTGTGAAAGAGTTGATATTTGTGAGCAAAAACATATGTCAATCACTGTTGGAGAGCGAAAAATATGATACATAATCCTGTTCTAAAGTATATGTATAATGTATAAATATTTTTAGAATTAAAATATTTATATCTTTCTCCAGAGAGAAAGTGGCTGGATCATATTATCTCTTTGAAGTTCTGGTTCTGTAGATTCAAGCATTTTCTTTAGAAAGCCATTTAAAAATTATGATGAGAAGATGTTTAGACTAAGATTTATATTATACATATGTGCAGGATCAATATTTTTGAAACTGCATTCTTCAGTATGTCGTGACTTCTACTTCTTAAATCCGTGAAACACAACTTTAAATACAAGTTTTATGTATGGTCATTAAAATATGAAGGGGATAGACTAATCCTGCTGTTAGTTTTTGTTATATTATATTATATTATTTGAAAGTAATTTGTATGAGTATCTTCATGATTTTTTATAAGAGTACATTTCCATTTTTGAAACTACAAACTATATCTTGAAAAATATTCATTTTGAGCTTCATTGTTAAATTGTATATTATCTTCTTTTTATGCATTTCACCAGCCTATTATAATCTTACAGTGTTTCATTCTTCCCAGAGTAGACCAAGGGAACAGCTGCCTGCTTATCATTGGTTGGGCTCTTCAAGGGAGTGGGTGGTGGAGCTAATCAACAGGCATTCTTATCAGCAGAGTCCTGTCCCTCATCTGAACTGTGGGTGTCAGCCTATTAATTCTCCACTAAACTTTAAGCATTTGGGGACAATTATGTCTCATGTTGGAGCTCCCTGGGCACTTTTTTCCAGAAATAATTAAATTTAAAACTTGAAAGATAATTGATCAGGCAGGAGCAAGTATATCAAATACTAATATCAAATACTGAATATAAGGATGTCTAACACAGTTCCTTGTTTTGTAAGAGGTGGAACAATCTAGTTGACAGAAAGCAACTCCTATTTTGCAGTTAGCACAGATGCTCTGGACCTTTCTTTCTCAAACAAACATAAGCAAGTGAAAACCAAGAATAAAAGAACTATATATTATAGAACATATTATTATGGAAAGGAATGGTAGTGTAACACCCTAATTCTGCACATGGGAAAATGAAAGTGTAGTTTCAAAAACTACATTTCATGGTAGTTTTTTTCAGAATAATAAAAGCCAATGGTTGTATAAATAAGTGAACATATATGCTCTTTTCCTTATTTGTTCTTTATTGTCACACATCAAGTAAGCTGTTGAGTTTTTTTTTCTTCTGAGTCATTATTCTACTGGCTTTATGTTCCAGATATATTCCGCAGACATTAATATGTCAAGAGAATTTTAGCACACAGAAACTTGTGTTCCCATTTTACCTTGATGAGTGGCTCATCTCATGTTCTTCTTGTAGGGATTTGACCAGCTCCGACTTGAAGGATTGCTCTGTGACGTGACCCTGATGCCAGGGGACACAGATGATGCCTTCCCTGTGCACAGAGTCATGATGGCCTCTGCTAGTGATTACTTCAAGGCTATGTTCACAGGTAGCTTGCCTTCTAAACTCTGCCTCCATATTAAAACAATAAGAAAAATACGTGTTTAAATCTTTTCATTGCTAGAGGAAGATTCAGCACTTTTGTTCTGTGTCTTTACAAGAAGAGTTTAAAAGGAATAGACACCAATATACGTGTATGGCATCACTGACTCGATGGACATGAGTTTGAGTAGACTCCGGGAGTTGGTGATGGACAGGGAGGCCTGGTGTGCTGCGGTTCATGGGGTCGCAAAGAGTCGGACACGACTGAGCGACTGAACTGAACTGAAGTGAACTGATGTGTGTTTGTGGGTGGTGCTTTTTTAACTTGGAAAATGGATATACCTTTTTTATACCTCTGTCTACCTTTATTTCATAGCTTTGCTTTTCCAGACACATATCTGAATGGGCCATCAGAGACTAATACAATGTCACTAGTACAATCTCTAATCCATCAAAAGATCTGAAGTGCCAGGAGAACATTTTGGAGGCACTTGCATCGTATACCACCTCCATTAGTATAGAGATATTCCTTTTTAAGTACTCTCTTTTAACTGTAAAATATGCAGAAGCTTGACTCTGACACAAATGCTTACACAGAATAAAATTTTCCCTGATTTTATTGCATCTAATTAGCAGCAGAAGTGAGTTTGACCTTAATTAAATTATCCACCTTCATTTAATTGACTGTCTTTTTATTTAAGGTGGAATGAAAGAACAAGATTTAATGTGCATTAAGCTTCATGGTGTGAGCAAAGTCGGTTTAAGGAAAATTATTGACTTCATTTACACTGCAAAGCTTTCTCTTAATATGGACAACCTTCAAGACACACTGGAAGCTGCCAGTTTTCTACAGATTCTGCCGGTTTTGGACTTCTGCAAAGTATTTCTCATATCTGGGGTAAGACATTTTCAAATCAAATCTTTTCCTGCAATGGATAGTATTGTGGCCTGAAACTGGCCTTTAGAGAGAGGTGTCATCTAGTTAGTGTATGGTTTGGAAGCAGGTTCAGGAGAAAACAGTGCAGGTGCATTTTTATAAAATAGAACCATTTAAGAAAAGCCTTCTGTGTCATCCAATGACATTAGACAGTAAAAGGGTTTGATAGCAATAAAATCCTTAACATGTTTGATAATATTATATATTTTAATCCAGTTTTATTCCGCTTAATGATTTTATACAAGCAGGTTTTTTAAATGGAGTTCTGTGGGAAAGTCATCTGAGGTTCTAGAAGTCTTTTAAGATACACTCAAGTCATTTTATTTTTCTTCCTTTAAATATTGGACCTAGATCTTGAGAAGAACTAACACCTATGTGTAAATTTTCTTGATTCCATGGCAACACATCCCCTACTGAGTCGTTTACAGCATATTTTAATAGATAACAGAGGACACATACAACAACCAGTCACTGAGCTACTTATAGTCACCCACTTCCTTTGGACAGTGCCTCATTTTAGTTGAGACCCTTAAATTAATAGCACTTAATACTTACATTTATAAACTCTTAACATTTATTTACACTGATCTTAGCAACATGTGGTTGTCCTGAGGCAAATTAGGTACAGTGTCATGATTTCCTTGAAACTAATCAGTAACTACAGACACTGTTGACCTAGTACCAATTGTCTAATATTCAAGTTCAGTACTTATCACTTGAGATACTTGTGATCAGTTCCTTAGTCTAAATGAAAAGAACCAAACTGGGTAAAGCATGATTTATGAAGTTATAAAAATCTGCATTTCTCAAAATAACAGAATTAGAAAATAAGTTTGTTCTGGATGAGTCTATTTAAAGCACATTTATTTCAAGATGATATCATAGCAAATTTGCAATACTTGACAAATTTCCTGTAATTAGAATGTTGGTTCCTTAACTTCCTTGAAGCATTTATTATAACTGTATGTTTTTACCCTTTTGAAAATATCTTTATTTTTATAAACACTTAATATTGTCTTAAAGATTATAATCTTCATTTTGAGTATCTCTGCAGAGATCCTAAAGCCCATTTCTAAAGGAGAAGAGACATGTCCCTGACAAAGCTTACTTGTAGTATAGTTTACACCCATTTTAAAACATTCTTGCCTATGAGTTTTTTCTTAGTACCATGCTATTTCTTATCTTTCATCTTGTTTGCTTAGGATATGTCTATGTGATTTTACATTGGAAATCTTCCCTCTCAGAATCCATGGTAATTTTTGAGAAAAGTTGGTGGATTATTAGTTTACGGATTATATAAAATCTAACTTTTCCTCTATCCTTCTTTCATGCGTTCCATATCTTAGTTAAATATTTAGGCTTT
The DNA here is from genome assembly GCF_910594005.1 of Cervus elaphus. NCBI lineage: Eukaryota > Metazoa > Chordata > Mammalia > Artiodactyla > Cervidae > Cervus > Cervus elaphus. Next base: position 40,936,232 of record NC_057848.1, on the reverse strand, counting down.
ACTCTATTATCTTCTCAGCAATCAAGTAAATCAGGAAAAACAGTAGCCGTGGGTACCTTTCCTATTTATAAGAACTGAAAGTTTCAAGATAATATAAGTATTTTTCAAAGGTAAATATGTTTTCCATTTCCCCACAGACTCAGTTATTATAGTTTAATTATAATTTAAAAATATAACAGTCTCGCAATCGTGTACTTAACCCAACTGTATTGAGGAAATAGATTTGTGTTCTTAATGATATAGTATAATTATAGTTCGTATAACCAAAACACTTCTTGGGTCTGAATTTCTGGAAAGAAAAATTAGCTTTGAACACAATTCTTTTCTATCCGTTCTTAACCACTTGTGTGGATGAAGAGGAGCAGTGGTATATAGAAGATGAGTCAGCATATCATCCACAAAACCTTAATATGTTAATTTTGAATGATAATGTTAAATATGATAATAATTGGCATATACACACTACTACACATAAAATAAATAAATAATAAGAACCTACTGTCTGGCACAGGGAATTCTACTCAATACTTTGTAATAACTGATATGGAAATAGAATCTAAAACAGTGGGTATATGTATATGTATAACTGATTCACTGTTATACATTGGCTGTACAGCAGAAAGTAACACAACATTATAAATCAACTATACTCTGATAAAATTAAAAAAATAAAATGAACCACTCTGTATTGCTAAAAATGCCCCCCAGACCCCAAATACAGTGATAAAGCCCCATTTGCCTTTGGTGGGTTAGACATCCCTTCTCTGTAAGGGAGCATCATACCCAGTAGAACAAGAACCCTCCGCTCTGACCTTTGCCTTCTTTTGCAGCAATACTTTTCTCTTAGGGTTGTAACTAGTAGTAGGGCCTATAAGACCTATAGACCTTAATTTTGTTCTTGCTATGCTATTTTCTTGGTAGTTATAAGAGGACTGTGAAAAGAAAACAGAAGGATGACAGTGAAGGATATAACGCAGAGTTGTAAAATTTCCTGTAAAACTAAAAATATTATCATTTATCATGGACATAATAGAAAATTACCCTTGTTTCTTCATTACATATCTACAAAAATTACATTAGCTTTTGTCCTTATGACATTGCATAACTACAGCATGCTAAATTCCATGTGGCCATCCCCTGATTTACAAACAAGTTGCAGTCAAATTTTTTATCATGTGTTTGCTGTTTGGAAATTGTACCATCTAGCATTTTCCCCACAGTATTACTATTATGGAGGATTACAGGCTAGCCTGTAAAACCCAATTTAATGTCTGGTTACTGAAATAGAACAATTTGTAATTGAACTGGAAAAAATTGAAATTTAAGTTTACAGTTATACAGAGTAAACAGAGCAGGAGGAAGGTGAGCAAGAAATCATTTTCTTTTTACATAAAAGCATATCTGATCAGAGAATGAAACTGCTCTGTGCTTTAGACTCAGTGTACTTTCTTTAAACTCATTATTTTTTAAGTTTTTTTTTTTTTTTTTCTTGATACAGGTCTATCACTGGTTCCACCTGTACATTTATTGTCACTGATTGGGTTGGGGAGCTCACGATGAAATTTATTTCAGAAATTTATTGAGGTGACTGGGGTCATGAAGAGCGGGAGACAGTGGAAAACAAGAGAGGCACATTTGTTGGAGACCAGAGGAATTCTCTAAGGGAACAATGAAGGGAATCAGAGGAAGTTATTGGAAAAGACAGCTTCTTCTGCTATTATGTGACCATAGCAGCAGCAAGGATGCTTTTCTAAGGAATGTTCTTTTTGGGAAAGAATGTTCTTTTTGATGTAAGGATTTTCTGTATAGTCCATGCATTTGACATTCTTTCTTTCATAAAGACTGGATTTACCCATTAAGCTTAATTAACATGTCTTTCCAGGTAATGTTTTTGCTTTGGGGGAGGCTCAATGCAAATTAGAGAAAAAATTTTGTGGGTAATTTTAAAATGAATCAAAACTGTTTCTCTCCCCATTAAACCAGTCTTGTTTTTCTTCTTGTCAAGGCTGACACTCAGCAAGTAGTACCCAGATACCAGTTGTTTATGGTTGAGCATCTGTTCTGATTAGTTGGTACTCAAATATTCTGAATATCATCCCTGCATATAACTCATCAGCCCATTCTTGCCCATCTGGGATTCTGTAGGGAAAGAAGAGTCTCAGCCTGGGCCTAAACCAACTCATCCCCCCAAAGACCATTATGATAACTAATATTGCATCCACCAGGGCAAGTGCATTCAAAGTGCAAAGGCATAAGAAAATGGGATTCCCCAAGCTGGACACGCCCTCACAGTTCACCTCAAATGGTGTCAGTCATCTGAAGAGAAACAAGACCGGGAGAGAAAGGTTTTAGTTTTCTTATCATCTCTTTGTTCTTCTTACCAAAAGGCCCCTTCCTTGTGTCCTGTGGTATTCTCACCTGTGGAAGGAAGCTTGGGAGAAGATACCTGTTATGTCCTGTATCCCTCAAAGTAGCTTGTTTGACTACTTCCCAGTCTTTTTCTGTGAACCTGCTTTCTCTCTTTGCGTTGGTTGTACTTGAGGTCAGGGTGTCATTTTAATAAGCTAGATAGCACCAAAGAGAATTTGGTACATTGAATGTCTGAAGAGTGCCCCCCCACCCCCGATTTACCAGTGAATTTCTTAGTGTTTGCTCTCCCCTTGAGAGGACAAAAGCAGATAGTCATTTACTTTTTTTTTCCTAAATGGAAATTTATTTGTATAAGACACTCAACTTCAACAATGTAACATCACAGATTACTGATGAAACCTGTCATTAAAATATCAAATTATGTTAATCACAGCATTAGGTACATCAGATGTGATTTGAACAACTTAATATTGCAGCAATGAGTACCAGTATGTTAATGACAATTGAAAATCATGATGTTTAGAATTGCCTTTAGGATGACCATGAAGGTTGTTCGATTACAATAGAATAATTTATAAATTATATAAAGGAAACTTAAATGTGTACTTGATTGTTTTTTAAAATAACACTGTTGGTTCTCATAAGAAGTTGAGAAATTTTGTCCTTTTTTGCTTCTCTATCCTTTAATATAATTACCTGGCTTAACTTCTGTAACGACTCTTCTTTGGAATATTGGCCAGGGTATATATTCAGATGAAATTAGAGTTCTTTCTGCTTATGAGGTTTTCTTTAATAAGCTTTAAATTCATATTTTACATTTTTCAAATGTATTCTGTACCTGAATTGCATTATATATTATGTTACTGCACATATTCATTATTTTGTAATGTCTAAGGTTAAATGTTTGGGACTATGCTAGCTAAAGCACTTTTAAAAATCATGACTGAGAATGGATTACAATGAGCTATAATTGAATAATCCTGTATTTTTCCAAAACTTGTTTACCGTTATTCCATCATTTTTGATCTGCTTATATTAACTGTTATTCTACACTGTGCTTCTACAGTCCCTATAGTCTACAATTAATTTTTTAGCTTTGATTGCATGCACTTCATAAAAATTAATTTCCTGTTACATATTTTCTTATCTGAGTCTCATTTTAAAATTAATAAGACTCTAGTAATCTGCTGTGTTAATTCAGCAGATATTCTATTTTTACTTGTATCTATCATCACATCTTTAATTTTTAAATTGCTGATAATCATAGCATTTAACCTTTGTTATATACCCACAGTGTGGTAGCTATGGTACATGAGCTGTAGAAAATACTTAGTCCTTCTATCAAGAAGATGACTATTCAGAAGGTTATGAAATACCATTCTCTGGTGATCTTTTTTTAAAGGAAAGAGTAGGCAGCTAGCTATATTAGATAGGCAATCTGTCAAGGTTTTCCCAGTCCTGAGAATCTGTATATCTGATATATAGAAGGGATTTTCCAAATGCCCTTAAATACAAGGTAGTTTTTTTTTTTATCCTGTTGTTTTAAAAACTGTTTCCTTATTGAATAATACTGAAGAAGGAAAAGAGGAAGGAACTGAATATCTTGATCCCAGTTCTGAATTACACAGATTGGTTTCTAATCTTTAATCTCGGTTTATATTAATATACTATAAATTTATAATTAATTTTGGTGACTAACAGCCAATGCTATTATTTTGCCCATTTAAAATATAGTCTTTGATGTTTTAATTTTTTTATTTGTAATCAATCATATCAGTGATGATAAGAATCTGCATACTCAGGAAATATATTTGTGCTTTCATCAGTGTTTGCTTATCCCTATTAGCAAACATCTTCAAAGATGAAAGTTACTCTTGCTTTGGGGAAGGACTATGTCTTACCCTATAAAGTAGGTCTATTACCCCAAACAGGAATCCCTTCCACCTGGGGTGATTTGGGCAATGAGGTATTAATTGTAACTTTATTTACGCAACTTTAAAATTGTGTCAGACACCAACCTGCCACTCCTAAAAGTGGATTAAAGTGTACTTTTTATTAATGAAGTTATCAAATAGTATTAAACTGTGTGTTTGAAAAGGCCCATAAGTTGTTTATTTATTTTTCCTAGTCCTCCTGTGTTACAATTTATTTTAAGTATTTTTAAATACATAGGTATTAAGTATAGCAACTACTTTAAATTGTTGATGATTTTTGTGCAGCAAATCAGTGCCTAAAAGAGTTCAAATTCTTCTTGAGTAAATAATTTATGAAAATAGCAACATGTGTGTGTATGTGTTGGCCTTCAAACTTTCAGTGGTATTATGTCATAACTGGGCTGTGACTTTATGCAGAGGAGTCATGATTTTCATCTCATTTCAGCTTTTCAATAACAAGATGATAGAAGGATTAGCCAATTTTCTCTTAACCATCTGCCAGTCGGTTAACAATACAGTGGCATCAGTGAGCTTTATGTGACATTTGTGAACACACACCCTGACAAAATTAAGCAAAAAAAACCTATGAGTCCTTTGCCTGTGACTTGTCTCTATGTTTGTACATACACACACACACATACAATCACAAAGAGATTTGTATGGCAGGCTTGTTTTTGTGATTTATGCTTTACATATTTGCTGATATGACTTTCCTAATTTTCACTTTTGACTAATTAGCCCTTAGAACATTGAAAAGACTTCCTGCCAAAGATGGGCCTCTCTGTAGCTTCTCTCCTTTTCATGACTTCTGCTTTTGGTGTATTTTACTCTGTGCTGGGGAGATTTGGGGAGCTAATGTGGACTCCAGGCAGTGCTGGAGTATGCTGAGAGTAAGCAAGTAGCTAAGGAAAACTGTGGTGCCAGCCATCAGCATACTTACTGGAAACTAAACTACATGAATAATTTGAGGCAAAAACACCCATTCCATTCCTCAAGAAAGTGATTCCCTTGTTTCTATTTCTACATAAATAATATGGAAAATAAATTCACCCTAGGAATAATGGCCCTATTAAATCATCTTCACTATAAGCAATAACTTTTGAAGGAATCAAAATGAATGATAGTGATGAATGATGCCTGTTGACATGAAAGAGAAATTTAGGGATCAGGTACTAGAGCTTTTCTGTTTGTGGATCTGCTAGCTGAGTTGCTTTTAAGAATCATGACTGAAAAGTGAATTGAGATGATTCATTATAGAATAGCTTTCTATTTTTGCAGAACTTCCATCTGGCCAGAACTTTCTTAGTATTTGCAGGGTAGTGGTGAGGACACATTTTTGAGGAAAGAAAATAATTATATTGGCCACAGTCAAGTTATACCATTGTTTCTCAGAGTAACTTTCCATCTACTGACTCTGAACAAGCATTTTCTTTTTAGTCTCCTTTCTATTGGATTAGGTAAGGGTGGTTTGTGAATTCTCTCTAGATAGTTAATATATGGAAAAAAAGAATCTTAATTTTCATCTATATGGACAGTAAAAAGCATATTTACTCTTATTCTAGAGCAAGTATTTATATATCCAGGTATGAGTGCCATGAAAGTATTTGGGTTTTAATTTTTTTTTTTTTTGGATCGGCTTAATAGGTCACTTTAGACAATTGTGTCGAAGTTGGGCGGATTGCCAACACCTACAATCTGACAGAAGTGGATAAATATGTTAACAGTTTCGTCTTGAAGAATTTTCCTGCGTTGCTGAGCACCGGGGAGTTCTTGAAACTCCCTTTTGAACGTCTTGCCTTTGTGCTTTCCAGTAATAGCCTTAAGCATTGCACTGAACTTGAGCTCTTTAAGGCTACCTGTCGCTGGCTACGCCTGGAAGAGCCTCGGATGGACTTTGCTGCAAAGTTAATGAAGAACATACGATTTCCACTGATGACACCGCAGGAGCTCATTAATTATGTGCAAACCGTGGATTTCATGAGAACTGACAATACGTGTGTGAATCTCCTTTTGGAAGCCAGCAATTACCAAATGATGCCATATATGCAGCCAGTGATGCAGTCAGACAGGACTGCCATTCGGTCTGACACCACTCATTTGGTTACACTAGGAGGAGTGCTGAGGCAGCAGCTGGTTGTCAGCAAGGAATTGCGCATGTATGATGAAAAGGCCCATGAGTGGAAGTCCTTAGCCCCCATGGATGCCCCGAGGTACCAGCATGGCATTGCCGTCATTGGAAATTTCCTCTACGTCGTTGGAGGGCAGAGCAATTATGACACAAAAGGAAAAACGGCAGTTGATACAGTCTTCAGATTTGATCCACGATACAATAAGTGGATGCAAGTTGCATCTCTAAATGAAAAGCGCACCTTCTTCCACCTCAGTGCCCTCAAAGGATACCTGTATGCAGTTGGTGGACGAAATGCAGCTGGTGAACTGCGTAAGTGGGTGTATGTCTATTAAGCACAAAGACTAATTTCTTTACCCCAAGATTTAGTCAGATCATAAAATAAGCAGTTTTATAACATCAAAGACCAACAAATGTAGCCAGAATTTTATTTTAAACTGTTTTTCTTAGAAAATGTCAGAGACTATCTGAGCCTATATTGTTGGCCACGCTACAAATATTTCAATATGTGGCAGAATATTTTACTGGTGCAATATCTATGGTTTTCATCGTAAAGGTTTAACTGAAAAGCATGTTCTGCTAATTTAAATTCTAATGGAATCTTGGACAGAACTTTGACATGTTTCCTCATTTTCCATTTTTAAAAGCCCACGGAATATTTCAGTGAACAGGTTAAAATCCTTCCTTACAGAGCACTGACTTCTATAGTTGGTCCTTTTATGTAATCTGTTACCTATCCTAGGCCACACAGTAAGATGATTTTATTTATCTACTAAATGTTCAAAGTTCAATATTATCCAGACTTTACCATGAGTATTATATATAGCTATTAGTCTCAAAACTCATTCTGTCTTGGTGAAATACCAAACAGTTTTTTTCACTGTAAACTGAGCTGGTAAACTTGATTATTTGACAGTCCCTTCTTGGTCTTCCTAATCTAAAGTCAGTCACTGATCTTAGATCAATAACAGAGACCAATACTTTGGCTATGTAAATTAACACTAATTTTGTTATTTTAGATAAAATTGGAATAAGGTAGCTGTCCAAAAAGAAGTCAGGAAGATCTCATTTTATATCAGGTTTTACATATGTGTCATTACCATCATTGTTTGGTCCTTTTTTCACCCATCTTCCTTTATTTTCTGTTCTAAGTAGAGTCCTTGGAGTTGACCAGTATTCCAGGCTCCATAAGCCTGTGAAAGTTTAAGATATTGGCATTGGCTCTGGGTAAATTCAGAGTAATTATCAGAATCTTTTTCTTCAGTATTCTAAAAAGTAAAAGGTGGTCTCAGTTCAGTTCAGTCACTCAGTCATGTCCGACTCTTTGCAACCCCATGAACTGCAAGCACGCCAGGCCTCCCTATCCATCACCAACTCCCAGAGTTTACCCAAACTCATGTCTGTTGAGTCGGTGATGCCATCCAACCATCTCATCCTCTGTGGTCTAGTGGATCTGAAAATAAGCTATTTGTTGGAGATAAAAAGATCTGCTCTCAGCTCTTATCCTTTTCAGCTTATCAAGTTCTTTCTTGTTAGTGACATGGTCTTAATGTTACTGATGTTTTCTACCCATGTTTTTTTTCCCTTTGTTGTCATAATGATATTTCTTCTAAGGCCAGACTTCCCAGATTGTTGGACTAGCTTTCAGAATCATGAAGCAGACAGGTTTTCCAGTGTATTTCAATAATCAGACTTCTAAAAGCACTTGACACATGAATACCCTTTGTGTAGAACTGTCCTTTCCTCAGTTAACCCACACATGTTATTTACATGTTATTATACTCTTTTAAATTTATGGTATCTTAAAATAAGCAGAAGAGGCAAGTGGTGACTTGGCACTTTTTTAGAGAAACCACTTATATAAAATAATCTTTACAAGTTTCCAATTTATAGGTCATCAAACCCCTCAATCAGTGGCCATTTTGAAACTTCTTTTCTCTAAGGAAATAGCTCTAGTTTTCAGTCACTGCTTGCTTGGTGATGTTTTCACACCCCTGTTAATATGCAGCTATTAAGTCTTCAATATATTTTTCCTAATATTAATTAGAGGCCTTATTCTTCTGAGAATTTATCATCTTCAGGCCAAGGAGAGTCATTACATAAGACTAAGGTGCTAGAGGCTTCCTTCTTCTGACTTAAGCCTCACCCTATTTGAGTTCTTCCCACATTATACTCAATTGGTAACAACAGATAGACTACCTTGTTGGGCAAGTGACTGGCTTCCTTGCCTTTCAGAAATCACCTCCATCATCTCTTATTAAAAACAGTATTCTGTGTTTCAGTTTGACAGTTACAGGATACAAGAGAATCATGCTTTTCATGTGCGAGTCCTAAATTTATAACTCTTGGATTATAGTTAGACTTAAAACACAATCACCCAGAGCTTAAACCTAAGGATAATGATTTACATGTTCTAAAAAGAATACTCTCCACTCTAGATGATAAATATAGGTCCACTTTTATCTTAATTCATCAACTGCATTTTCATAAAGGGACATATGATTGTACTATGGATACAAACCCTCATTATCAAAAGACAGCTATAATTCCATTGAAGCCAACTACTTGTTATTTCTTTTCCTTTGAAGAAATTGTCTCCTAGAATCTAGAAGTGACTAAACTTTTGTAGAAAAGGATTGCTTCCCTTAAAATTAGCATACCCAGCAAATCCATTCTGTGTTATATATTGTTTTAATTGTTTTTGGCTGCGCCACACAGCATATAAAATCTTAGTTCCCTGACCAGGAATCAAATCCATGACTCCTGCATTGGGAACACAGAGGCTTAACCTCTGGATCACCAGGGAAGTCCCTATGGAACATATTTTAAGTTAAAATATATGGGAAGTTTTTTTTTAAAAAAATCATGTGATTGACTTATTAAGTACACTTCAGTTGAGAGTCTTGATTCCAGGAGAATCTTCAGGCCCAAAAGAGCCATTACCAAGAGCCATAAAACCAAGTAGCAAGAAGCTTCATGTTTTTTTTACTGACTCACCCCACACCTTTGAGTTCCCCCTATTTTATACCTACGTGGAAGTAAGAAGTAGACAGACGCATCTCGTCACATTCTGTATTGTTGAGGTGAGCAAACCCAGTGTAACCCATCCAGAGAAACATTATCAATGTGTTTTCCTGCTCTGTTGTTCAGTTGCTCAGTCATGTCCAACTCTGCAACCCCATGGACTGCAGCACACCAGGCTTCCCTGTCCTTCACCATCTCCCGGAGCTTCCTCAAACTCATGTCCATTGAGTCAGTGATGCCATCCAACCATCTCATCCTCTGCCACCCCCTTCTCCTTTTGCTTTCAATCCTGCTCTGTAAGCGGTTTTTAATGGAAACCCCCTCCCTCCACTCCACTCTAACATCTGTTGTAATAACTTAATATTCCCACCTTAACTGATTATGTTGACATATTCATATGTCAGTGTAAATAGAGAAGGGGATAGGAATGGGTGTCAGGAAAAACAGATTGATAGGAAAATCATTTCACAGTTTAACCGGTTCATTAGTATCAGTACATCATTTATTCTTTATACACACAATAACCACTGCCTCTATATAATGATGAAAAGAAGACAGTGGCAGCATCTACAAGACATTTTAGATCATTTAAGTGGATTTGGCCTTTTAAAATCTTGCCATGGAGTGTATGGACCCAAGCCCATAGTACATCAAACAATAATATTAGTGTGTGTGTGTATGAGCCTGATTTATTGCTAAAATATAATTCCTTGGAAATGCTACTTTCTTTTGACATCAGGTACAATGGGAAACTGGGGAAAGCTTAGAGAACCTGTCACTTAAGAGAAAAAGCAGTCAGTTATTTCTGGTATCTTTCAAAATTGTGTCATATAAGAAATCAATCTTCCATTGAAGTTTTCTGTATTGAGGAGAAATCTGACAGCTCAGGTATCTTTCACTGCAGTTAAATATTAATAAGTCACAGTTCCAAATAATGAAGTAACCCTGTGTTAAATTTTTCCAAATAAATATACAATAAAATTACTGAAATTTATCAGATACCTCCATATCCCTTAATAGATTTGCAGTTTCTTTATTAAATGATATATTACTAACTGGCACTCTAGGATTCTAGAGACCATCCCCGCTTTCTGAGAGACCTCATTTATGCAAATAATTTTCTTCAGGACTAATCTCTTTCCTAATCTCAAAGAACAAGTAAATTCTGAACTCCAGTGGAATCACCTGAGAAAATCAGAATCCTTAATGAGATACATGAAACAACCAACCTAACTGAATTTCTTATATTAGAGAGGATCTCTAATTTACATAACAGGCCACCAGACTACTGAAGATGATTCTCTAGAATAGACAATACAGTGCCAAGAAGGAAATCTTTTTGACTTTCCAGGCTATAGGATCTCTGTCACAACTAATCAGCTCTGCCATTGTATTGTGAAAGCAACTATAGACAGTTTGTTTATAAACAAATGAGTGAAGTTGTGTTCCAATAAAGCTTTATATATGAACACAAATTTGAATCCCATATAATTTTCATATTTCACAAAATATTTTTCTTTGATTTTTTTCCAGCTATTTAAAATTGTGAAAGCAATTCATATTTTTATCTTGTGGGCCATACAAAAGCAGATGACATATTGGATTTGGCTTACAGGCTGTAGTTTGCCTGACCTTCCCTGTTCTACATTTTCCCAATTACCTTATTACCGTTCCCACGTGTTATAGACTGTGATGGACTCGCTGCTTTGTGGCTCCAGCTCCTTGCTTTCTCATCCCTTGTCCCCTCCCCCATCAATGTGGTTGGCACTAACATATTGTTGCTTTGTAAATATGGAAAATAGAAATAAGGATATGCATATACACTTGTTAATTAGATGTATTTTATTTTAAAACAATATATTGATTTTACTAATGACAATAACAGTCCTACCTGGAGAAAGCCAAAGGTTGACAATAAGGATTAAAAGATAGGAAAAGCTAAAGGAGATGGGTTATCTAGCTGGAAGAAGACAAACTTAGGGATCAGTTCAGTTCAGTCGCTCAGTCATGTCCGACTCTTTGCGACCGCATGGACTGCAGCACGCCAGGCCTCCCTGTCCATCACCAACTCCTGGAGTTTACTCAAACTCATGTCCATTGAGTTGGTGATGCCATCCGACTATTTCATCCTTTGTCGTCCTCTTCTCCTCCCGCCTTCAGTCTTTCCCAGCATCAGGGTCTTTCCAAACGAGTCAGTTCTTCACATCAGGTGGCCAAAGTATTGGAGTGTCAGCTTCAGCATCAGTCCTTCCAATGAATATTCAGGACTGATTTCCTTTAGGATGGACTGGTTGGATCTCCTTGCTGTCCAAGGGACTCTCAAGAGTCTTCTCCAACACCTCAGTTCAAAAGCATCAATTCTTCAGGGCTCAGCTTTCTTTATAGTCCAACTCTCACATCTATACATGACTACTGGAAAAACCGTAGCTTTGACTAGACGGACCTTTGTTGGCAAAGTAATGTCTCTGCCTTTTAATATGCTGTCTAGGTTGGTCATAAGTTTTCTTCCAAAGAGCAAGCATCTTTTAATTTCATGGCTGCAGTCACCATCTGCAGTGATTTTGGAGCCCCCCCCAAAAAGTCTGCCACTGTTTCCACTGTTTCCCCATCTATTTGCCATAAAGTGATGGGACCAGATGCCGTGATCTTAGTTTTCTGAATGCTGAGCTTTAAGCCAACTTTTTCACTCTCTTCTTTCACTTTCACCAAGAGGCTCTTTAGTTCTTCTTCGCTTTCTGCCATAAGGGTGGTGTCATCTGCATATCCGAGGTTACTGATATTTCTCCTGGCAATCTTGATTCCAGCTTGTGCTTCCTCCAGCCCAGCATTTCTCATGATGTACTCTTCATATAAGTTAAATAAGCAGGGTGACAATATACAGCCTTGACGTACTCCTTTCCTGATTTGGAACCAGTCTGTTGTTCCATGTCCAGTTCTAACTGGTGCTTCTTGACCTGCATACAGATTTCTCAGGAAGCAGGTCAGGTGGTCTGGTATTCCCATCTCTTGAAGAATTTTCCAGTTTGTTGTAATCCACACAGTCAAAGGCTTTGGAATAGTCAATAAAGCAGAAATGGATGTTTTTCTGGAACTCTTTTGCTTTTTTGATCCAACGGATGTTGTCAATTTGATCTCTGGTTCCTCTGCCTTTTCTAAAACCAGCTTGAACATCTGGAAGTTCAAGGTTCACGTATTGCTGAAGGCTGGCTTGGAGAATTTTGAGCATTATTTTACTAGCGTGTGAGATGAGTGCAATTGTGCCGTAGTTTGAGCATTTTTTGGCATTGCCTTTCTTTGTGGTTGGAATGAAAACTGAGCTTTTCCAGTCCTGTGGCCACTGCTGAGTTCTCCAAATTTGCTGGCATATTGAGTGCAGCACTTTCACAGCATCATCTTTCAGGATTTGAAATAGCTTAACTGGAATTCCATCACCTCCACTAGCTTTGTTCGTAGTGATGCTTCCTAAGGCCCACTTGACTTCACATTCCAGGATGTATGGTTCTAGGTGAGTGATCACACCATCATGATTATCTGGGTCGTGAAGATCTTTTTTGTACAGTTCTTCTGTGTATTCTTGCCACCTCTTCTTAATATCTTCTGCTTCTGTTAGGTCCATACCATTTCTGTCCTTTATCAAGCCCATGTTTGCATGAAATGTTCCCTTGCTATCTCTGATTTTCTTGAAGAGATCTCTAGTCTTTCCCATTCTATTGTTTCCCTCTGTTTCTTTGCACTGATCGCTGAGGCAGGCTTTCTTATCTCTCCTTTCTATTGTTTGAAACTCTGCATTCAGATGGGTATATCTTTCCTTTTCTCCTTTATCTTTTGCTTCTCTTCTTTTCATAGCTATTTATAAGGCCTCCTCAGACAACCATTTTGCCTTTTTGCATTTCTTTTTCTTGGGAATGGTCTTGATCACTGCTTCCTGTACAATGTCACGAACCTCCGCCCGTCATTCTTCAGGCATTCTGTCTATCAGATCTAATCCCTTGAATCTATTTGTCACTTCCACTGTATAATCATAAGGGATTTGATTTAGGTCATACCTGAATGGTCTAGTGGTTTTCCCTACTTTCTTCAATTTAAGTCTGAATAAAGGAGAAGCCCTAGCAAGACAGTAGGAGGGGCACAATCGTGTTTAGAATCAAACCCCACACCCGCCAGAGATGCTCAGAGGGCTCAAACATACCTTGTGCACACCAGGACCCAGAGACCCCACAGAGACTGAGACAATTTAGGGATGATGAACTATTATATACTTGTTGTGTTATTGGTGCTTAATAACCATCTTACCCTTAAAGGGCTCCTGTATGAGAAAGTATGGATGGATTCTTATAACCCCGATTACCAAAAAAAAAAAAAAAAATGCAATTAACTCACTGGTAGAAGAATAGCATTATCTTTCTACATAGGAAGATTTTAATAACCACGAAGAGTGAATAGCTATTCAACTTCTAGCTCCCCTTTAAAAATAAGAGGAAACTAATGGAAACTACTTCAAAATAGATTGAATTAGACATAAGGAAAGACTGTAACAGTCTAGAAATTTCAAAGTTCAACACAGAATTCTTCATTAAGAAAAGCATGAAACTATAATAAAACCCATCCTTTGACATCAAATAGATGGAAAAGATGATGTCCAGAAGTCACTAAAACCCTTTTACTGATAGGATGTATGATTAGACTGTATTCCTTTATCAAATAAAACGCTACTATTAACTACTTTGCTGATGCCAGTCAATATAGTAGATCCACTATAAGTGTAAAGAGGGTGCTGATGATATATATTCAGTAGGATTTTGTTTGTCAGTTAGGTAAAAGCCATGCTGAAGGCAAATGGAACTGAACATTCAAGAAGACATCCAGTGATTGAAAATAATCACAAACAGTATTAGAGCAGTTTTAGCTTGTCATTCATTGTGGCAATAGTCCTCATTTTGGGGAAAGATTTTGTAGGATGTTGCTACCTGATGGAAAGAAAAAAAAAAAAATAGAGTTGGTAAGGGTCCAAGCCCAAAGCAATGAACAAAACTAACAAGAGATTAAAAAAAAAGAAGAAGAATAGTAAAAACCTTTGAAATAAGACTGAAAATTCAAGACTAAAGTAGAAAAGGAAATCAGTAATGGGATATAAGAAGTGGTATAATATAGGTTTTGTTAGAGGAGAAGTAAATAGTTTGTGTAGTGAATTTGATGAAATTATTGAAAAGAGAAAATTAATCTCTTCAATCTGTCTATAGTTTTGCCTGTTCTCACAGTACTATTATTTTTTAAATAGGAAAACTTGTTCAAAGGATGCCTTATCAATTAGGATTGCATTTGGCTGCAAGTAGCCAAGTTTTAGTCCAGTGACTTGATCAAATAGCCCCACTCTGTATCCTCCTGCTTGCATTCCATTGCCTACAAATATGTCATGCCATCGATTCTAGCTTCACAGGACCTGCAGGAACCTGCAGATTTGAATTTTATTTTGAGTTTGGCACAAAGCTTTCCTGAGCAGTGTTGTGGTTCTGTTAGTAAGAAAAAAGCAGGGTTAGTGGAGACAAGCAGTTGGGTTAACAAGTGGCAGCATCTGCAATAAATAGTATAAACTTTTCAAGTCAATCCTAATTTTGTGCTGTTGACCAGAGACCTCCTAACATCCCTATTCTACCTTTTAAAAAAGATTACATTTTCTATCTGTCTGGACTGTCATTGGTTCTAGTCTTGATGTTATAACAGATTGATAGTTAAAAAGTTGAGGTCACTTCTCAAATACTCTGTGTTAAGGATGAAAATTTATTGCTGAGAGGAAGTACCCCTAATAAAAATTGTATTATGCTGCCAGTCATCTTCAAGTTAAGAGCAGTACTGGCCGCAGTGGTAAACTATTGGCTTTAATGTATAACTACTGAAAAATTATTGTCAGTGTCCATTTTGTAGTCTTGATATGAAATAAAGCAATAGGCATCAAAATATATACCAGGCAATGTGCATAATTTCATTATCAACTTAAACTTTTGCTTCATATCTGTTAATCTTTGTTTCCTATATGGTGTGTCATATAGAATCAAAGTGTTTTTCATCCTTGTAATTTTTTTCATCTTTTCTTCCCACATATTTAGAGCAAAGAAATGGGAGAAGTGTCAAATTATAAAGATGTAACAAGATCCTAGAAGAAAAGAAAGTCTAGTGATTTCTGCAGTGACAGAAGTGTGTTATATTATTACATTAAACAGCTAGTCTGATGTAACACGTCTCAATATATTAACGATTCATATTAATTGCAAAATCTCAATAATTAATATTTGACCCCCAAGAGTATCTCATACCTAAATAGAAATATTTCAGTTATGGGGATATTATTATTGTTCCACCTAAGGGAAAAATAATTTATTGCTAAATTTGAAATTATAAATCATATTTTAAAATCCATTCATTCTTCCTTGTTATTTTTTAAACAACAGCTACAGTAGAATGTTACAATCCAAGAACAAATGAATGGACCTACGTTGCCAAAATGAGTGAGCCCCACTATGGCCATGCTGGAACTGTGTATGGAGGTGTAATGTATATATCAGGTAAATAATTGCAAATGCAATTCATATAATACATAGATTTTTAGCTATGTTGCCATCTTTCCATATAGTGTTAATAATCCAGGAAATGGATAATCAAAATATAATTTGTAGGTTTTAGAATGTATTTTTATGTACATTTGTATGTAAATGCCTTTGGTATTTTATAAGTTTATAAGACTAGCAGCCAACCAATTCTACTGTAATACTTAGAAGAAATTGGAAAGCTTTCAGCTTCTCCAACTTGCCTTTCAGCCCCGTTAGTCCATAGTCTTAATACTCTAATAACCACCATTCATAGTCTCTATAACAACCATTTATTCATTTCTATTTAGAATTCAGCTAAACTCCATGAGGAAACACATCATTATATAACATATAAGCTCTACTGTGCATAAAACTTGCTTTCAGTATACATATAATGCATAATAATGTTCATTTTCTCATTTGTGTTAGTCGCTCAGTCGTGTCTGACTCTGTGACCCTATAGGCTGTAGCCCACTAGGCTCCTCTGTCCATGGTATTCTCCAGGCAAGAATACTGGAGTGGGTTGCCATTTCCTTCTCCAGGGGATCTTCCTGACCCAGGAACTGAACCCAGGTCTCCCGCATTGCGGGCACACTCTTTACTGACTGAGCCATGAGGGAAGACCTAATTTAGTGCAACCTATAACATGTTCCTCTTGTCCAAGTATTATATTGGGTTCTACTGTGGTGTCATTGCATAAATAATTCTGTGCTGATTACCTGTATTTTGGCCACATTCACATATATTTTTCTAATAAAAAATTCTGAAAAGACTACAGTTGGCTCAGTGACACTGTGTTACTGTTACAGTGACACTGTGACTCAGTTACTGTGACACAGTAACACAAACTGTTAGTGTTCAAATCATCCTTATGTAGAATGTAGAAACGCGTCCTATTTTAATGTAATGTTCACTTCCAGTATTTAAATTTGGCTCTGTTAGGTTCTTACCATTTGGCCCTGACAGAGTTTACCTCTGACAATTTTCCCTCTTTTGAAGGTCAGCCAGTGCCAAGCCAGCAGCTACATAATTAGAGAACAAAGGCATTAAGGTGATGTTTGTGGTCTGAGTCTCTGAACGCTGCCTTAATGAAATCTGTAATCAAGAAGGATCAGTGAAAGGCCTTTAGTGTGTGATTGGCAGGTTTCTGGTGTGAAATTTATGAGCAAACTATGGGACATCTTATATTGAAAGAGCTTTCCAGGAAATCATATGTTCCGCTAATCAATGATTTACACCATCTACCTATTTTATGTGTGTGGCTGCTATGCTATTATAATGAGAGCTGCAAGTCCTCTGGTGGGAAAAAATGACATTCAAATTGTTCTAGTGGTGCTTTGGCATAACTAGTATACATTGCACAAATGACCTTCCGAGTCAAGAGTAGGCTGGAAACCACAGCTGATTTTCAAACCAAAGAGCACTGTTTTGCTTGCTGGGAACTCAGTTAAGTACAGAAAAGCAGAAAAAAAAAACAAACCAACAACCTAGTGATGGCCATCTGGCCCCCAGATAGTAGAGCTTTGAATGATGTGGCTGTAGCTTAGTTTAGTTTTCTCCCTAATCTGCAGAACACATAGTTTGATATTTTCATTGTACAGACTGATTGAAATATGATCTAAAAATGTTTTGTAGATGATATGGACTCAATAGATCAGCAACAAATCACTGTACATACAAAATTCCAGGTATATTCAGCATTCTAAAACTTTTTTTTTTCCCCAAGAAGCTCATTATTTTATTTACAGTCCCACTGCTTTATATGTACATTTATGGGCTATCCAAAAGCACTATTTTTTAAAAGCAATCCTGGAAATTTTAAATACTCTAAGCAGCTCCTGAAGATCAAGTTGTCAAATTCCTCAGCAAGGACAGCCTTAGGTCATCTTTGCACTTCCAGATAGTTAAGTATTCGGTTGGCAGCAGTCTGTGCTTCCAGCGTCCATCTTTCAGCTGCAAGGATGGTGATACTCATTTCCGCCAAATTCTGCACCATGACATAGTTATCAAGATCTGCACCTGAAATGGCACCTCTCGCGTTGACCTGATTTCACACCACGACATGGTCGGCATGCGTGCTGTACACGGTGAAGCCTTTCCCTTTCACACGCACAAAATCCCCGCATTAGAAATTCCCTGACACACAGTCGATAAACTCAAAAGCCCCCACCCCCATCGCCCCGTCTCCTAGCATGGAAAAGCAGACTCGGGGCCGCTTGGAGCCTCCTGAGGTCTCAACAACGTGGCGGAGGCCAAAGCAGGCCGCTGCCCTCTACGCGTTCAGGTCCCGGGAGCATCTTACCCGGTCCGGTCTCAGCAGCAGCCTCCCCAGACTCAGGGAAGCCGCATGGTCCTGCCCAGCGCCCCGGCCCTCAGAGGCCTGGCTGCGGGACTACCTGAGTCACGCGAAGCTCCAGCAAAGGAACATCCCCGCCGAGAGCCGAGGCCAGAAAACTAATTCTTAAACTTTTTAAGAGAGGACATTACCCATCCTCACCCTAAAGTCTACAAAAACAGTTCTGAATATTCGTATAAGCCTGTATAGTTGCATAACACTTTTGACTTTTCCAAAGCATTGTGATTTATTTCAATTCATAATCAAAATCCTAATGCGAGAACTAGAGTGGCCATTCTTATTTGACAAATGAGGAAGGGAACACCTAGCATTTAAAGAGCAACAGGAATGAATGATGCTTTGTAGTTGGGATTTACTGTAAACCAACTCAAAAAGTGGCCAAAATATATTTTCGTTCTGTAAAGCCTCTAAAATCCTTTGGGTCTCTGTTTGAGAAAGTCATTACAATAATATAAGCTACACTTTTGTTCTTTAAGGAGATGAAAATATTATTTTCTTTATTTTTAATCCAGAGAAAGTAGTTATAGCGGGCAGACATGTATAAGAACACACTTGATAAACTCTAAAATGTCATAATCTGTGGCTAGAAGTTAATTATCTGTGACAGAGAGCCTTCTATTAACTTTTGCATTTTTATATTACTCTGTTTTCCTCCTACCTGTAATTTCCATTCTTTAGGAGGAATTACTCATGACACTTTCCAAAAGGAGCTCATGTGCTTTGACCCTGATACTGACAAATGGATCCAGAAGGCGCCAATGACCACTGTCAGAGGTCTGCATTGCATGTGCACCGTGGGAGAAAGGCTCTACGTCATCGGCGGCAATCACTTCAGAGGAACCAGTGATTATGATGACGTCCTAAGCTGTGAATACTACTCACCGATCCTTGACCAGTGGACCCCAATTGCTGCTATGTTAAGAGGGCAGAGTGATGTTGGGGTTGCTGTCTTTGAAAATAAAATCTACGTGGTTGGTGGGTATTCATGGAATAATCGTTGTATGGTAGAGATCGTGCAGAAATATGATCCAGATAAAGATGAATGGCATAAGGTGTTTGATCTCCCAGAGTCCCTGGGTGGCATCCGAGCTTGCACACTCACGGTTTTTCCACCTGAAGAAACCACACCATCACCTTCTAGAGAGTCCCCTCTTTCTGCACCGTAAGATCGTCCCTGCAACTAAGATGCTGTAGTCCTATCTTTGCAGTGTGCCATGAATTCTCTTCTTTTGCCCCCTCCCCTTAAGTAGTGTATGTTAGGATTATCCTCCAGTAATTGATACAAATATTGGAAAAAAGACATTGATGTTCTTTGTGCTGTTTGTTTGGCTTCGAGTGTTTATAAAGTGGTAATAAACCATTCTGGAAATGTATCCCATAGAAGCTGATATTTAACATACAAGAAAAAAAAAAGTATTGTCTATAAGATGTTTCTTCAGTACTTCTTGATGCTGTGTACTGGGTGTAAGGTATTTGTCATCTTACATTAGAAAAGCCCAATAAACCAAGTTAAAAGGTGGATTATAGTAAATGTGCAACTGTGCTAACTAGGCTTCAAAGTAAAAAGTTTTCCTTTCATCTTTGACTGTGAGATGTTAAAGGGAGGCAGCCAGTTCCAACAGGAGACACCAGACAAAAGGTTGCCAACTCGCATGAGCTACCTGCCTCTTTCCATAAAGTATTTTTGACATATCTGTCAGCCCTCCTGTCTGTGGGGGTGCATTGAAAACACATCAAATTTCTTAGACGCACAGGAGAAATAATCGTTGAAATTCACCAATCTTAATTTAAAAAAAACAGCATGACCCCTCAACTTGTAAACAAGGGTTTGGGGGTTTTTAAGTGTGTATAAATACATACACACATATATGTCAAAAAGGAAATTTTTAAAAATTGGCTAGAATGTCAAATTAATGTGAAAAAAATAAATACTTTTAAATTTCATCCAAAAAGCAGCTTCGGTTAAAATGGGAATTCAGTATACACATACTGAATGCACATATGTAGAATCATACTGAATTTAGGTGGACAAGGGCTAGAAATTTTGAGCAACTAAATTTGTCATTTGACCAGATTTTTCCCCCCAAAACTGTAATCTACACCTTCTCCTTTGCTGTTGAGATAACTTACATATTATATGTATTCTGTATACTCAGTTCATAAGATTATTTAGCACACAATATAGCAGCTTCACCTGATGAGCTGCTTTTGCTCAGTGAATTCAACTTCCATGTTCTATCTTTTTGTTCAATAAAAAACATTTGATGTCGTTTTGGTGTGAGATATTCTATTATTGTCTGATTTGACTTCCTTATATTAAATATCTTTTTTTTTCTTTTTAGTGTGCCAAGATCTAAATGATCAGAACTTAAGAGTACTGAACAGCTTGGATTACTGAATACTAATATCTTTCATTCAAGGAAGAAAGAATTTGACCAGGTCCAGCTTCATTGGTGAAAACTCCTTGTTGGTTGTTTTTGAGGAGTTATTGGGTTAGCCAAAAAGTTCATTCAGTTTTTTCATACCATCTTACAGAAAAGCCCAAATGAAGTTTTTGGCCAACCCAAAATAGTCTGTAATGCAGGAGACCTGGGTTCAGTTCTTGGGTTGAGAAGATCCCCTGGAGAAGGGAAAAGCTACCCACTCCAGACCTGGGTTCAGTTCTTGGGTTGAGAAGATCCCCTGGAGAAGGGAAAAGCTACCCACTCCAGTATTCTGGCCTGAAGAGTTCCATGGACTGTGTAAGGGGTCACAAAGAGTCAGACATGACTGAGCAACTTTCACTTGAAATAGTTTGTAGAAGATGCTCATTGGCCTCTCTCCATCCCCACAGAGTAATATGTCTAAATCACAAAAGCAATGGAATTTCTGAGGTCAATTTCCCTGCTCTTCGAGAAGATCCATCTTGTTTAACAAGAAGAGATCATGTGAAATAACCTAAGATATTTGTTCTCAACCAAGGAGTATAAAGAAAAACTTTTTGTAGGTTATTGTTTGATCATTATGGTAGGGCCATGTGTATGATCTTTCCTACTTCATCTTCAAATGACCAGGTTAAATCTGAGCCAAAAATTTCGAGCTATTTCAGACCAACGAGTATCACCAAAGTTCTTAACCAGTGGGTAATTGGCAGTACCCTGTCACTACCTTTGTCTTGAGTTAATCATAACAAAGAAAACCGTTTTCCCATCAGTGGTACTTTTGAATGTTAGGAGAGGCCTGGTTTGAATGTGAAGACCCTCTTTGGCAGGATTATTCTTTTTTCTAATTAGTTTTCATTAGGGTATAGTTGCTTCATAATGTGTTAGTTTCTACTGTATAGCAAAGTGAATCAGCTATATGTATACATATATCTCCTGTTTTTTGGACTGCCTTTGCATTCAGGTCACCACAGTGCATTAAGTAGAGTTCCCTGTGCTATACAATAGGTTCTCATCAGTTATCTATTTTATACATAGTATCAATAGTGTATGTGTTAATCTCAATCTCCCAATTCCTCCAACCCTACCCCTTTCCCCCTTTGTATTCATACATTTGTTCTCTACGTCTATGTCTCTATTAAGTCGCAGTAACTGGTCACATATTTTCAGTTCTCTGTTTATAGGCAGAATGGATTCAACCATTAGCACAGAGTTAACAACTGCCCAAATGTGGGAGCATTTACAAGACAGACTGAGGTCCCACCAGAGTCCAGTGTGAGTTTTCCTGGTCAGGCAACTCTCCTCTAAGGGTCCTCAGAATCCTCTCCATCCAGTCAGCAGAAGAAGAATGGAGCATTGAAGGCATGAGGGGTGTTGGGTTGAAGGAGGCTTACATCACGTCTACCCGCATTCTGCTGGTCAGAAATCAGTCCTGTGTCCACACAGAAGCCCAAAGGGGACTGGAAAATATCAGACAGCCATATACCCAGAAAGAAGAGGAAATAGGGTCAGTGATTTGTTCCCAGTTTGCCACAGGTAATAACAAAGCACACAGATTCTGTTTGACAGCTTACCTTTTCTGCATCCATGCCATATGTTACTTAGAACAGCAATGCATGTCACACAAGTGCTGTTATTAAACAATTCCAACAGCTGGTAAATTACTACACATTTTCCGTCATAGCAAATTAACTATTTTTCTTTATAAAAAATATCTTCCAGTCTCGGTTGACTTTACAAACATTTCTCACATTTGCCTTTCTTAGGTTCTTGTTTTACTTGAAAAAGGAGTTATTGAGTTATAATGTATTAAATGTTTAATGTTATGTTAATATAATGTATTAAATGTTTAATGTGTTAAATCTCAAAAGGGTCGTCATTTCCCTTCCTGGTCAAGGCTGGTAAAGTGTGGAAGATGAAAGAAAAAAGCTACTTTGCCTATTTCAAGAATTTTAAAAAATTCATCTCATAATCAAGTTTTGTCCTGAAAAGAAAGATGATGACCCTAACCTGTTTCCTCTCTCATGTTACTTTAGGGACTTAACAATATGTAAGTATGTATTGTCTCTTCGGAAGTTGCTAAAATAACTCCCTTTCATGAGCCCCTGAGCTGAGTGCCCCACAAGGCAATTAAGTGGTGTTTTATTTAATTAGCCTATGACATTTTTTTCCATTTCAAGCGCCTTTGTGTATCCCCCTGCCCAAGAATGGTAAGCAGACTTCCTTTACCTTACTATGGAAAAGTTGGCTCTGCCTCTAATTTTATTCTTGGCTATTGTGTGTTTTATTTTCAAGGCATCAGACCTCAGGTTTAGTCCTTTCCATATCAGAGAGCTCTTGGAATATGTGGGCAGCAAAGTAAATGTGAAATAAGTTCACAAGGATTCCAGGAATTTTATTTTAAATGGGTCAAATCATGCAGTATTTTAAAACTCTTGGTAATTATAAATAGGCAAAATAGAGGAAATTGGTAAATACAGGGAAGAAAAAAGTCATTCATCTCCCCCATATCAGTAACTATAGCTAAATGTATTTTGCTTTTACACTATTATTATTTCAAATCAGTATAAATAATTTTGCATAACACAATATATTTTTTGATATATTAATATATCATTTCCTGATATGAAATACATTCTAGAACATCTGTGTATTTTAATTACTGATACAAAATATGTCAATACAGTATTTAGAGTAAGACTTCTAACCCCTGTATTAAGTGAGCCTTAACTACTCAGCAATATATTGGGCTTATATAAGTGTAAAAATATTAAAATATTAATGTGGTCAAATCAGATGTCCATTGAATTAAGTAAAAATGTTGCAGGAAGGGGGACCCCTCCCAGGGCCCGAAACTGGGCTCTTGTCTAACACTCAGAAATGAATTGTCCAAGGAGACACATGTGCTGACAAAGCAAGAGATTTTATTGGGAAAGGGGCACCCGGGCGGAGAGCAGGAGGGTAAGGGAACCCAGGAGGACTACTCTGCCATGGCTTGGGTTTTACAGTGATCAGATTAGTTTCCAGGTCATCTTTAGCCAAACATTCTGACTCAGAGTACTTCTTGGTGGTGCATGCCTTGTTCAGCCAAGATGGATGCCAGTGAGAAGGATTCTGGGAGGTGGTCGGACATGTGGTGTCTCCTTTTGACCTTTCCTGAACTCTTCTGGTTGGTGGTGGCTTATTAGTTCCGTTTTCCTAACCAGGACCTCCTGTCATAAAACAACTCATGCAAATAGTTACTGTGGTGCTGGGCCAGGGTGGGCAGTTTCAGTAAGTGTGCTTCCCCTAACAACGGTGATACTAGATAATGAAAATATTTATTTCATCAGTGAATCTAAGTAATTTGTATAATTCAAATCTCAGAGTAGATATTTCATTCTCTATTTTTTATTAGTATTTTTAAAGTGATTACAGGTTTTTCTATTAAATGGTAGTTTTAGGGATGTATTCATTCTCTATTTAAATTTAGTATTCCTTGCTGTCTTTACTAATCAGCCCAATGCTTCTTCACCTTGCATGTTATTTGGTAATGGGACTATGATAAATGAAGATTGAACTTTAAGAAATGAGAATAGAGGCCACAGCTCTGTCAAAAAAAAGAAAGCAGGAATTATTACAATATTACAGGTTGGCAAACTTTTTCTATAAAAATCAGTAATATTTTAATCTCTGTTGGACCATTGGTCTTTGTCATGACGACTCATCTCTGCTGTTATAGTTGGAAAATGTAAAGAATGTGTCAATGAATGACTGTCAATGTGTTCCAATAAAACTTTAGTTTAGGACACTGAAATTTGAATATCATGTAATAATTACAAAATATTCCTCTCTTTTTGAATTTTTAGCCATTTAAAAAAATAAAGAATATCCTGAACTATTGGACCATAGAATAATAGGCCACATTCCAGACTTGGTCCATGGTCAGGTGTTTGCTGACCTCTGTTTTAGAAGAGCATGTTTCATTATCATTCATTTATTCTTTCAACAGACATTCATTGTGAACCTATTTCATATTAGTCAATGAAGAGTCCTAGGGTCTATAAAGATGAGTAAAACTGAATCCCTACCCTCAAGGAGCTCAGTCTAGTTGGGTAGATCATGCTTACAATGTGGTGTGCCGGAGGCTAGGATGGGTGTGTGAAGAAGCCACATCTGAGCAAATCACATAAATAGATGTTTATAAAATGAATGCCTGGAAATCAACAAAGAAAAGTGTCTGCATTAATAAAATGCAACTTTTCTTGCTACAAAGCTATAAATAAAAGAATATGCATAAGGAAGGGGCAGTCAGTCCTTGAAACCCTAGCTCCTGTCCCCTGGTCAACTGGATCTAATTATCCAAACTACCAATTTGCTGGTTCTGTGCTAGGTAGAGTCACACACAACATGCCCTTTAAAATACTCTGTAACCAGCAAAGTGCAGGACGGGATATTTAACAACATGTCCGGAAAATCTCAGTGTGTCAATATCTTTTCTGCTGCAAGTAACTGAAATCCCCAACTCTAACAATAAGGAAATGTGTTTTCTCAGAGCTGCAAAGCCCACTGGAGGTAAAGGAGGCCCCAGGCACAATGTAATTAGCTCAGTGTTGTCAAACTCCCAGGTTGTTTTTTTTTTCTCTCTCATATCCCCACTCTATTTGCAGTAACATTTGTAAGCACTGTATTTTGCCAGCAGCATTCCTTGTTCACATCCAGAGAGAGAGAAAACCTCTCTCTCAGTCATGGAATTTAAATTCTCTTTAGTCTATTGGAGCCAACTTAGGACATACGATTGCCCGTGGACCTGTTGCTAGGGTAGTGCTGTGTGCATGGATCGGCTTAGATTAACTATCTGATGCAAAATCATTGTTGAGGAATTAACCATAAATAATACTTTCCTCACTTGAGAAGAACAAGAGGGAAACATGGAGAAGGAAATGTAGCTAATTTGATTTTTTTGGTTCCATTTGTTCATAATCAGCCTGGGCTTTTTCTAGATTCATATTTTTCAAGTCTGAGTACAGAAATTTTCAAAGTGTGGTCCAGGCAACCTGGTGTTCCTGAGACTTCTTCATGGAATTCTAGAAGTCAAAACCATTCTCATCATAATACTAAGATCTCATTTGCAAGTATATGGTGACCTTTTCCAGAGATTGAAGGCCAAACAGTGATGCCATTGCTCTGTCAGGTAATTGGATATGAACTTGTATATTCTTGTATTTAAAAACCTCTCATCCTTCGTTTCTAATACAATAAACATTAATAGCTGTAATGCACATAAACACAATCTCTGGTGTCCTCAAAATTTAAAAATATAAAGAAGTTCTGAGACCCAAAAGTTTGAGAACTGCTGAGGTCTAAGATCAATTTTAGAAACATTTTGTACAGAAATGGAATAAAAAATAGAGTACACCCTAGATCACACATTTAAGTATTGTTTTGTGAATTTTTCTTTTGACTATGTATATATGTATATTTAAATATACACATATACATGTATTTCTTTGCATTGATCGCTGAGGAAGGCTTTCTTCTCTCTCCTGGCTATTCTTTGGAACTCTGCATTCAAATGGGAATATCTTTTCTTCTCTCCTTTGCTTTTTGCTTCTCTTCTTTTCACAGCTATTTGTAAGGCCTCCTCAGACAGCCATTTTGCCTTTTTTGCATTTCTTTTCCATGGGGATGGTCTTGATCCCTGTCTCCTGTACAATGTCACGAACCTCCGTTCATAGTTCATCAGGCTCTCTGTCTATCAGATCTAGTCCCTTAAATCTATTTCTCACTTCCACTGTATAGTCATAAGGGATTTGATTTAGGTCATACCTGAATGGTCTAGTGGTTATCCCTACTCTCTTCAGTTTAAGTCTGAATTTGGCAATAAGGAGTTCATGATCTGAGCCACAGTCAGCTCCAGGTCTTATTTTTGCTCACTGTATAGAGCTTCTCCATCTTTGGCTGCAAAGAATATAATCAGTCTGATTTCGGTGTTGACCATCCGGTGATGTCCACCTGTAGAGTCTTCTCTTGTGTTGTTGGGAGAGGGTGTTTGCTATGACCAGTGCGTTCTCTTAGCAAAATGCTATTAGCCTTTGTCCTGCTTCATTCCATACTCCAAGGCCAAATTTGCCTGTTACTCCAGGTGTTTCTTGACTTCCTACTTTTGCATTCCAGGCCCCTATAATGAAAAGGACATCTTTTTTGGGTGTTGGTTCTAAAAGGTCTTGTAGATCTTCATAGAACCATTCAACTTCGGCTTCTTCAGCATTACTGGTTGGGGCATAGGCTTGGATTACCATGATATTGAATGGTTTGCCTTGGAAACGAACAGAGATCATTCTGTCGTTTTTGAGATTGCATCAAAGTACTGCATTTTGGAACTTTTGTTGACCATGATGGCTACTCCATTTCTTCTAATGGATTCCTGCCCACAGTAGTAGATATAATGGTTATCTGAGTCAAATTCACCCATTCCTGTCCATTTTAGTTCACTGATTCCTAGAATGTCGACATTCACTCTTGCCATCTCCTGTTTGACCACTTCCAATTTGCCTTGATTCATGGACCTAACATTCCAGGTTCCTATGCAATATTGCTCTTTAAAGCACTAGACCTTGCTTCTATCACCAGTCCCATCCACAACTGGGTATTTTTGCTTTGGCTCCATCCCTTCATTCTTTCTGGAGTTATTTCTCCACTGATCTCCAGTAGAAATAGAGGAAAACAACAGAATGGGAAAGACTAGAGATCTCTTCAAGAAAATTAGAGATAGCAAGGGAACATTTCATGCAAAGATGGGCTCCATAAAGGACAGAAATGGTATGGACCTAACAGAAGCAGAAGATATTAAGAACAGGTGGCAAGAATACACAGAAGAACTGTACAAAAAAGATCTTCACTACCCAGATAATCACAATGGTATGATCACTCACCTAGAGCCAGACATCCTGGAATGTGAAGTCAAGTGGGCCTTAGAAAGCATCACTACGAACAAAGCTAGTGGATGTGATGGAATTCCAGTTGAGCTATTTCAACTCCTGAAAGATGATGCTGTGAAAGTGCTGCACTCAATATGCCAGCAAATTTGAAAACTCAGAAGTGGCCACAGGACTGGAAAAGGTCCGTTTTCATTCCAATCCCTAAGAAAGGCAATCCCAAAGAATGCTCAAACTACCGCACAATTGCACTACACACTAGTAAAGTAATGCTCAAAATTCTCCAAGCCAGGCTTTAGCAATACATGAACCGAGAACTTCCAGATGTTGAAGCTGGTTTTAGAAAAGGCAGAGGAACCAGAGATCAAATTGCCAGTATCGGCTGGATCATCGAAAAAGCAAGAGAGTTCCAAAAAAAATTTATTTCTGCTTTAGTGACTACGCCAAAGCCTTTGACTGTGTGGATCACAATAAACCGTGGAAAATTCTGAAGGAGATGGGAATACCAGACCACCTGACCTGCCTCTTGAGAAACCTGTATGCAGGTCAGGAAGCAACACTTAGAACTGGACATGGAACAACAGACTGGTTCCAAATAGGAAAAGGAGTACGTCAAGGCTGTATATTGTCACCCTGCTTATTTAACTTATATGCAGAGTACATCATGAGAAACGCTGGGCTGGAAGAAGCACAAGCTGGAATCAAGATTGCCGGGAGAAATATCAATAACCTCAGATATGCAGATGACACCACCCTTATGGCAGAAAGTGAAGAGGAACTAAAAAGCCTCTTGATGAAAGTGAAAGAAGAGAGTGAAAAAGTTGGCTTAAAGCTCAACATTCAGAAAACTAAGATCATGGCATCTGGTCCCATCACTTTATGGCAAATAGATGGGGAAACAGTGGAAACAGTGGCAGACTTTATTTTTGGGGGCTCCAAAATCACTGCAGATGGTGACTGCAGCCATGAAATTAAAAGACACTTGCTCCTTGGAAGGAAAGGTATGACCAACCTAGATAGCATATTAAAAAGCAGAGACATTACTTTGCCAACAAAGGTCCATCTAGTCAAGGCTATGGTTTTTCCAGTGGTCACGTATGGATGTGAGAGTTGGACTGTGAAGAAAGCTGAGCGCCGAAGAATTGATGCTTTTAACCTGTGGTATTGGAGAAGACTCTTGAGAGTCCCTTGGACTGCAAGGAGATCCAACCAGTCCATCCTAAAGGAGATCAGTCCTGGGTGTTCATTGGAAGGACTGATGCTGAAGCTGACACTCCAATACTTTGGCCACCTGATGCGAAGAGTTGACTCATTGGAAAAGACCCTGATGCTGGGAGAGATTGGGGGAAGGAGGAGAAGGGGAAGACAGAGGATGAGATGGCTGGATGGCATCACCGACTCAATGGACATAAGTTTGAGTAAACTCCAGGAGTTTGTGATGGACAGGGAGGCCTGGCGTGCTGCGATTCATGAGGTCACAAAGAGTCAGACACGACTGAGTGACTCAGCTGAACTGAACTGAACTGAACTATACATGTATTTAATCAAAAGAAAAAATTCACCAAACACTACTTGTATGTGTGTGTGTGGTTACAATATAAACAGAATGTTCTAATGTGGACTCCTGCATTATTTGATGTCTTGACACCAAAAAGCGAAGTTCCAAAAGATACATCACTTAAGGTCTTATCTGAAAACCTACCTACTCCCTCAGTGATTAAACCCAGGCAGCCACAACAATGTATAAGTTCTCTCCTAGCCTTGTAGGTTCAGTTCAGTTGCTCAGTCGTGTCCGACTCTTTGGGACCCCATAAACCGCAGCACACCAAGCCTCCCTGCCCATCACAAACTCCCGGAGTCCACCCAAACCCATGTCCATTGAATGGGTGATGCCATCCAGCCATCTCAACTTCTGTTGTCCCTTTCTACTCCTGCCCTCAATCTTTCCCAGCATCAGGGTCTTTTCAAATGAGTCAGCTCTTCGCATCAGGGGGCCAAAGTATTGGAGTTTCAGCTTCAACATCAGTCCTACCAATGAACACCCAGGACTGATCTCCTTTAGGATGGACTGGTTGCATCTCCTTGCAGTCCAGGGGACTCTCAAGAGTCTTCTCCAACACCACAGTTCAAGAGCATCAATCTTTGGCGCCCAGCGTTCTTCACAGTCCAACTCTCACATCCATACATGACCACTGGAAAAACCATAGCCTTGACTAGACAGACCTTTGTTGACAAAGTAATGTCTCTTCTTTTTAATATGCTATCTAGGTTGGTTATAACTTTCCTTCCAAGGAATAAGCATCTTTTAATTTCATGGCTGCAATCATCATCTGCAGTGATTTTGGAGCCAGAAAAATAAAGTCAGCCACTGTTTCCCCGGCTATTTGCCATGAAGTGATGGGACCGGATACCATGATGTTAGTTTTCTGAATGTTGAGCTTTAAGCCAACTTTTTCACTCTCCTCTTTCACTTTCTTTGGAATTCGCAGCAAAATCACATTAGAATAGAGCACATACTCTGAATGGATTGGGTTGGCCAAAAAGTTCTTCTGGGTTTTTCCATATAAAAACCAGAAGGAAGTTTGTGGCCAACCCTATATCATAAGTGGTACACAATCATGGCAGCAACCCATGATTTTGATTTGTCACATAAATCATTTCCTGAATGCCTTTCTATAATAGACATTAATAAATAGGGAAAGCAAAAAGGTCCTCACTGCAAGCCATAGAAACCAAACTCCAACCAGCTCATTCTCAAATAAAAATATTAGACCAGTTATTGGGGCATCCTATACAACCATAGGAAGACCCTAGCTGCCACTGGAACACAGAGAAAACCAGAAGGACTCGAAGGCTGTCAGCACTCTGACTCTGCTTTTCTCTGAGGGCTGGGTTCATTGCTTCCTCCCATGGAGCAGCCTCTCTGACATGGCAGTGACCTGAGAACACCTGCCTTTCCCCCACAATGGAGAAAATCCTTCCCTCTTGCCATCATCAGTTGAAAACTCCTTGGGAAGCACAGAGACAGGACAGGTTTAGATCACTTACCTTTGGATGAATACACGAGGGCCTCAGGACACCAATTTGAGGGCAGGGACTCAATCCCTAGAAAGGGGAACACTCCCAGTAAATGGGGAAATTAATCTGAGTTGAGATGTCCCCCAAATTGATGTCAACAAAAACAAGTTCAGGGACTTCCCTAGTGGTTCAATAATTAAAACTCTGTGCTCCCAGTGCAGGAGACGCAGGTTCAATCCTTGATCAGGGAACTAGATCTCACATGCTGCAACTAAGACCCAGTGCAGGTAAATATATAAATATTTAAAAAATAATAATAAAGTTCAAGCTACACAGAGTAACCCCATTCAGGTCCAGAGAAAAATGAGTGTGTGTGTTTGCCAGTCAAGAGGTCAAATATTTCTCAAAAGCTAACAGAGTTTGTCAGAAGGACTGAGCCCTCCTGAGGTCTCAGGAAGTACCTCTCCATCTGCTATCTTCCACCTCACTGAGGCTTCAGCAGCCCTGCCTGCTTCAGAAAGATCTCACAGGAGGTGGTCAGGGAGGCAGAACTCAGGCTGCTGCCTCTCATTGCCCATCACCTTCACTGTACAGCATCTTGGTGCAGGTAGAGACACAAATGCACAATGACAAAACCTGGCAGGATCTGAGCAAGGATCTCCAAGTGAGTGTTTTGGACTCTATTTTTTTTTTTTTTTTTTAAAAAAAAAGGCAACCTCCAAGCTGTTAAACACCAACAATGTGTGATGAAGTTGCTGTAGCAGACTTTTGGAACTAAGACTGGGAACGTAGCAGCAGGGCACCCAAAAGCGGTCAGCACGTCTGAGCCAGGGACAGATCCTGCTCTCAGGCAAGAAAGAAGAAGCTGAGGCACAGCATGCAAAAGTCAGGAGGCCTAGAGTTGTGTCCTTGGGACCAATTATAGTGACTGGTGGTCAGCACGCTCGGGAAGAGTAGGCTCCGTAGTGACCACAAGAGCTGGTAAAGGTTTGGATATCCTTGACCTCATATCTGGTGTCCCCTTTCTGTCTCTGCTAGAAGCTCTCCCACATTTTCCCCATTCAGTCTTTGATACCCTTGGTAAAAGGGATGATAAGACTCTATCCTGCTAGAGGAATTGTGAAGCTTACAGGGATGGTGTGCATGCATTTGGGAGGCTTCTAGGAAGTGTGTGCTTAGGCCATACAACTCCACCAATTCAGGCTTCCCTGATGGCTCAGATGGTAAAGATATCTGCTTGCATTGCAAGAGATCTGAGCTCAATCCCTGGGTCAGGAATATCCCCTGGAGAAGAGAATGGCTACCCACTCCAGTATTCTTACCTGGGAAATTGAATGGACAGAGGAGCCTAGCGGGCCCTAGTCCATGGAGTCACAAAGAGTCGGACACGACTGAGCCACTAACACTCTGCATTTCTCCACCAACTCGGGGTCCAGAATAAAATGTGTGGGACAGCTGATTCAGGAGTGAGAGGTTTCCAAAGTCATGGCAATGTCAGGTGGCATGGGGGTGGGTGGCCTGTCCAACTGATCCAGTGCCGAGGGCAGGGGTGATCACTGCCAGGAGTGTGTGCTTCCAAAGTCAGGTATTTGAAGTCAGGGAGTTGGCAGGAAGAGCTGAGTCAGGTGCATAGGTTTTGAGGGGGGGCCCACGTGCTGCCTTTTTCCTTGTGTGAACTTTTTTTCCTAATATATATATTTTTTTATTCAAGTATAGTTGACTTGCAATGTTTCAGGTGCACAGCAAGGTGATTCAGTTATACATATACACGTACATTATTTTTGAAATTATTTTTCATTATAAGTTATTAAAAAATATTGACTATAGTTCCCTGTGCCTGAATGAGCTTGGGAAGGGCAAGGTCATCAGGGGGAGGTGTGAGAGAGACACACTAGTTTGCTGTGTCCTCAGTTGTGCCAGGAAGTCTTCAATTTGAGGACTGTTTCCCAGAAATGAAAACTTTTGATTTCACGTTTCATTTTTATTAGTAAAATTTTCAAACATACTGACATGTAGGGAAAATTGTATGATGAACACCTGCAGATCCATTCCTTACGTATAACAGTTACATTCTGTCACATTTGTTGCATCTGATTTTCTGTTAAAGTATTTTAAAGGAAATTCTGGACATTAGGATGTTTCTTCCCTAAGTACCTTGGTGTGGTGCTGTGAGTGCTCAGTTGTGTCTGACTCTTAGTGACCCCATGAACTGTAGCCTGCCAGGCTCCTCTGTCCATGGAATTCTCCAGTATTCTACTGGAATGGGGTGCCATTCGCTTTTCCAGGGGAATCTTCCCAACACAGAGATTGAACCCACATCTGTCTCCTGCATTGGCAGGTGGATTCTTTACCACTGAGCCATCTGGGAAGCCCCAAATACTTCATTACATATATTTAAACCTAAGAGATTTTTTTTCCTTCTTAGCACCAATCCTATTATCCTGGCTAACAAAATTCATAATTTCTTACTCCAGTATCCATGAAAATGTCCACTAAATATTTAAATGTCCCCTTGTTCCCCAACTATCTCTTACTCCTTTGTTGAAGACTGGATAGAAGAGAACAATTCTAGAACACATGCCAGTGAGACAGGAAGGAAGGGGGCCACCAGCCCAGTCCCTGAATATTCTAGATCTCTAGCAAAGGGAGCAGTTGCCATAGACTAATGGCCCAAAAGGGCTAATGATCATCATCAGTGAATATATCTCCAACAATAGGATTTTTCATCAGAGGTTCAGAAGGCTGACATTTTTTTCAGAGCTCTCAGGAGAGAGGCCAGAAGCCTGAGAAGTGGGCCTGGGCCACCTCTGGGTACAAAACTGAGAAAAAGAGAGCTTTTTAAAAAAATTTCTTAAGGTAAGCTAAACTGCTGTAACAAACAGACCGCCAGATGAGAATGGCTCAGAGTCAAGATGTTTACTTTGTACCCACATACCAGGCAAGTCGTGTTCTGGCCCAAGGGTGGCTCTGCTCTATGCGATCACTCAGGAGCCAGCTCTCCCATCTATGACTTCGCAATTAGCCACGATCATCTACAGCTCGGTGAGGGTGAATCGGGGCGGGGGGAGGGAATAACTGAGGACCAAGTGAGAGGGTTTTGGGGCCAGATCTGGTTGTGGTATAGAAATTCCCATACGACTTTCAAAGAGGTTAGGAAACAAAATCTAAGGTTGGATTCAGAAGAAAGAGACAACTGTGGTGAAGCACTAGCAGATGCTGCCACAGCGCAAGAGTCCCATCTCCTTGATTTAAGAGGCAGCTTGTTGCCAGGGAACTGGCAGGATCTCATGCAGGGTCTGTCAGTCATAAAGATCTCACGGGGCTTGAGACTGTGAAGTCAGGGAAGGGACGAGAATAGATTGCTTTTTCAGGTATCAATGAGGGAGCCCCATCTGCTACAACCTCAGACTGCAAGATCAGGGTAGCAGGTGCAGGAGAAACTCATGAATTTTACTCCTACTGCTCAGTCCTGGGGGAGTTCCTAAAGCCCAGTGCCAGAGTCAGAACCTCTGTCCATTCAGTGTGAAACTCTCTTGTCAAGTAGATAATAATTTCCTCTTGTCAAAATACAGGGGGAAACTGAGTCATGAGCTCTGAAGCATGATTTGCTTCTTTTTATGTGTGAGAGAACAACTTTGAACCCAAAGTTATGCACAAGGGTTAGTAGCGAGAAATTGCTTAAAAATGATTGAAACAGGGCCCAGACCCTGTGGACCAGGGTTTCCAATAGGAGGCTCCCAAAGAGGAAACCCCAGTCTCCACCATGGGCTAGGGGAACACAGGAACAGGCTCAAGAGCTAGGCCCAGTGAGCTACTTCTGTGAGACTCTTAGGATTCTGTCATAGGATCGTATTTTCTGACTGCTTTCTGTCCCTCTGCTTTCTAAGGTTCCTCGTGTTTAAGCTCACATTCATTTCCACTTAGCACTGGGCTGATAAATCTTAATGAACTGGGGAAACTTGGCTGATGATACTGATGGTTCTGTGGGGCAGGAGCTGGGAGTGCCTGGGAAGGCAAGGTCCCTGGTGCGGTATGTGTGTGCTCAATTGTGACTGACTCTCGTGATCCCATGGACTGTAGCCTGCCAGGCTCCTCTGTCCATAGGATTCTCTAGGCAAGAATATTGGAGTGGGTTGCCATTTCCTCCTCCAGCAGATCTTCCCAACCCGGGGATTAAACCTGCATCTCTGGTATCTCCTACATTGGCAAGCAGATTCTTTATCAAGAAGTCTAGGGAATTAGACACGTGGCCCTTCAGTGTACAGATGGCAAGGGGCAGAGATGGCCATTGTGGTCTGGTCAGGTCACGTATGTAAGTTTCACAGGGCTCGACAGATATTTATTTATTTATTATTGAATGAAAGAGTCTTTAAATTCTATAGTAGGAATCCAACCATTTTGAGTCCTGAGCCTGGAGGCTGAAGGAGATTCTGAGACCATTGAGGCCAGTGACTCAAAGGATGCCCATTACTATCATCTGAGAAGAAATCTCATGAATGGAGCTCCATCCTGAGAGACCACACAAGGAATATTGTGTTGGGGGCACCTGGGACATGGCTGGCATCCATAGCACTGCCCATTGTCACATCTGGTGGCTGCTCTTTCTCCCCTTTGATACATTTCCTACTTGACCCTCTCTCTATGTGACTTCATAGAAGTGGGCAGATCTGGTTCTTTTCCAGGAGCATATCTGAGTGAGAGAGATCTGAGAGGGGGTCCACGGAAAGGGTGGGGTTCTTTGGAAGGTGAACGAACATCCAATCATCCATCCGAGAGGCGTTCCCAACTTTGTATCCTAGGGAAACACTTGTATGGTCACTGGTTAAGGAGTCAGAGTTTTTTTGTTTTTTATTTTTAAAGATTTTTTGAAGTGGACCATTTTTAGTCTTCATTGAATTTGTTATTTCTGTGTTGCTTCTGTTTCATGTTTTAGTTTTCTGGCCAAGAGGTATGTGGGATCTTAGCTCCCTGACCAGGGATCGAACCCTCACCCCCTGCATTGGAAGGTGAAGTCTTAACCGCTGGACCACCAGGGAAATGAGATGGTAGGGTTTCTATGTGCATATGGGAGAGCTGAGCCCATTGTGGGGGTTGGGCTTAGGACTCTGAAGGCTGTGAGGGAGGAGAGAGAACTGCATGGTGAACACGTTGGGCAGGGTGCCCCCACATCAGCCAGTTACCTCTTTGTGGGGTGAAGCAGAGAGCAGCTCACAGACCAGGTCCTGCATATCCCATGTTCTTGGATATTTTCGAGGGTGGCCATGATAAGATCTGGGCACCCATCTGTCATGGATATCCTAGCCACACCACTCACACCACTGTGTGGATGGCCAGGGGTTCTCTTGTGGTCATCAAAAGTCCAGGAAGGCACCATAGAAAATTAAAATGTCCCAACAGACTCTAAAGGAGGGGGCAATGGGTGTCTTCCAGTGAAGCTACACACTAAGCATTTCATTCACTCACCTGGCATGAAGTTTTCGATCTGCTCTTTTCCTTTATGTAGCAAGCATCCAGGCTCACAGAGACCCAAGAGCCCAGAGAGCCACTTACCTAATGTGCTCAGACTCTAAGTATATGTAGGAAACCAACAGTTGCTTGGCCTGGGGGGCTGGGGGGGTGTTGTGGGGTCAGGGTGGACTGCCCCCACAGACAGAAGACCACAGTGGGTTGTAGAACAATGAGCCCTTCCACTATCCGAATGTCTCTGAAAAATGGCTCTTTGGTTAAGAGTGGACCCAAGTTTATTCCAGGTTTTTTTTTTTTTTTAAAGATTACAGAGTCTTTACTCAACTTTTTTTTATTTATTTTTGGTTGCACTGGGTCTTTGTTGCTGTGCGCAGGATTTCTCTAGTTGCAGCAAGCAGGGGCTACTCTTTAGTTTCGGTGCACGGGCTTCTCACTGCAGTGGCTTCTCTTGTTGCAGAGCGGGGCTCTAGGGTGCCTGGACTTCAGTGGTTGTGGCACATGGGCTCAGTAGTCGAGGTTTCTGGGCTCTCGAGGGTGGACTCAGTAGTTGTGGCTCACTGGCTGAGTTGCTCTGAGGCATGTGGGATCTTCCCAGACCAGGGATCAATCCGTGTCCGCTACACTGGCAGGCAGATTCGTATCCACTGTACCACCAAGGAAGTCCTTATTCCTGGTTCTTGAGAGCAGAAGGGGAAAGGAAAGTCAGCCCCATATTGGCAGAGGTTTTGGCCACGGACCCACAGTCATTCACAACGGTTGAGAAGAGCCTGAGTCAGAGTTCTTGGGGAAGCAGCAACAACGTAAGGGGGGAAACCATCCCTTGAGGAATTTTTTACCTAACACTTGCCCTCTGGGTGATAGTGACCATGACTAGAACTAGGGAGGCCCATGTGAAAGTGCTTGGGCCTTGGAGGGATCTAGCTCAGTAATAAGAGCCTGAGGAAAGGCCAGCCACTGGAGGGAAGAGAGGCGACACTATTGTCACAGGCAGTTGGTGCTGTTGTTCAGTCGCTCAGTTGTGTTCAACTCTTTGCCACCCCATGGACGGCAGCACGCCAGGCTTCCCTGTCCTTCACCATCTCCTGGAGCTTGCTCAAACTCAAGTCCATGGAGTCAGTGATGCCATCCAACCATCTTATCCTCTGTCATCCCCTTCTCCTCCTGCCTTCAATCTTCCCCAGAATCAGGGTCTTCTCTAACAAGTCAGCTCTTTGCATCAGATGGCCAAAGTATTGGAGCTTCAGCTTCAGCATCAGTCCTTTCAATGACTATTCAGGGTTTATTTCCTTTAGGATTGACTGGTTTGATCTCCTTGCCGTCCAAGGGACTCTCAAGAATCTTCTCACAGGTAGAAAGTCTCTCAATTGCTGACATAGCACAGAGGATAGAGTCTTTGTTGGGAATGACGACTCAGTGAAAACTGGGCTCCCCTCCACTTTTTTTCAATTTCTTTTATTTTTTAATTTATTGGCAAAAAAGGTGGTCATAGATGTCTCATCACTTTCATTTAACAAATCACTTGTTCTTATTTCCAATATTATTTATATGTGTGATATTTTTATCTTAGTCTATTTTGCTTGATGTCCTCAATTTTAATCTTTATTTCATTTTAACTGATATTTTTAATTGAAGCATAGTTTATTTTCGTACATACTAAGTCACTTTTTATGACTCTATGGACTGTAGCCTGCCTGGCTCCTCTGTCCATGGGATTCTCCGTGCAAGAATACTGTAGTGGATTGGTGGATTGCCATTCCCTTCTCCAGGGAAATCTTCCCAAACCAGGGATCAAACCTGCATCTCTCATGTCTCATGCATTGGCAGGCAGGCTCTTTACCTCAAGAGCCACCTGGGAAGATATAGTTGATTTACAATGTTGTGTTAATCTCTGCTGTGCAGTAAAGTGATTCAGTTATATGTATATATACACATTCTTTTTTTCATATTCTTTTCCATGATGGTTTATCACAGGATATTGAATATAGTTCCCTGTGCTACACAGTAGGACCTTGTTGTTGATCTGTCCTCTACTTTCAAAGAGAGGCAAAGAGACAGTGAAAAATGTATTTCTGTTATTACTGTTTTCAGGCTTGTCCAAGGTAAAATACACATGGTCCCATCAATCTGTACAGAGGCAGGAAAACAGTCAAATTCATCTGAGTCTACTGTTGCTTTCTGTGAATCTAAGATGAAAGGTGTGTAGTCTCTGATCAAAGGCAAAAGAGTTGAGTGAGTTGCCTGAAACCTGTCAAGGTGCCAACACATAACAGGGGGAGCTGTCTGACCCTCAGTGTTTAAGAAAGATCAAGGATGTGGTGGATGTAGGCCATGGCAGAGCTGAAGTGGAAGATGTACCCAGAGGGAGATAGGCAGCTTGGAGCTGGACTGGCGGGAGGCCAGGAACTTGCAGAAAGGCTTAGTAAGGATGCCTGAAAGCGCTGAGAAGGATCCTGGTCCTAGTCCTTCTGGAATGCAGGGAACACATAGACATACATAGAAATTCATGTCCAGTCCACCTTCAGCAGCTGCTGCTTCTTGACCTGAGAAACAGACCTCAGGGAGGCTGGGGCCACGCCTTGGTACAAGAATGAGGGAATTTCGAGTCTCCTGGCCAAGGTCTCAGAATGCCTGTGTCCTTCAGGATTCTCGCCCAGGTTTTCCACCTCATTTAATGTTAAAGTTGTACACGAAGGCTCTCCTTCTAAACTGGGGTGGTCTGGGGACGACATCAACTCTTTGATTCACTGGAAGCCAGTTGCTATGGTTCTGAATAGATGTGTCCCCACAAATTCATATGTTGAGATCCTAATCTCCAAGGTGATGATGGTATTTGGTGGTAGAACCTTTGGGAGATGATCTGGCCATAAGAGGCCTCACACGCAGGTGGGCTCGGATTTGAAAATAATGGCTACGCTGCTGAGGCGCAGCCTATGGCTGGAAGACGTAAAGACTGAATCTCCCGAGAACCCCACCTCAGTTCTGCAGGCCAGATGGGCCCTTGTGGAGTTCCAGTCGAACCCAGAAGAAATGAGTGAGCCCAGTCCTCAGTCAGAGACAAGACCGGGATCACCCAGTCTACAGGAGGGGCCAGGCTTGGGGTCCCCTCGAAAGCAGCTGGAACCGGACTCAGGTTCCCCCCAGGGTCAGCGAGATCCAGGCCTGGAATCACCCCAAAGCCAGCAGAAGTCGAGTCCTGAATTCCACCGACTTCAGTCAAAGCCAAGTGAGGAGTCACCCAAGTTCTCCCAGGGCCAAGGCAAAGCGGACTCAGAATTGTGCAAGAGTAAGGAGGAGCCGACCCCGAGGTCCCCTAATATCAGTTGCAGCCGGGCTCAGGATCACTAGAGCCTTACCCTGGTCAGCATCTCTGGGTCCCAAGCCCTCGAAGCCACTACAGGAGCTGACACCCCAGTCGCCCGGCTCCCCACGGGATCAGCATGAGTAGAGTAAGCTAGCTCCAGCCAGGCAGCCGGCGAGAGAAGGCCTCGCGCCAAAGAAGTGAAAAAGTTGTCGGGCCCAGGCCCCTGCGTCCAAGAAGCCGAAGGAGGAGGAGATTCCTATAATCCCAAAGGGGAAGCGCAAGTCTGGGCGGGTGGAAGGACCGCTCAAAGAAGAGGTTCTCCCAGACGGTTCAAGACAAGCCCCTGCGCACATTCCGGGCAGCAGAAGATGAAAGATCGGCAGGAGAGGAAGCTGGCCAAGGACTTCTCCCGGCACCTGGAGGAGGAGAAGGAGCGTCGCTGCAGGGAGAACTTGAAACACCGCCTGGAGGAGGAGCGGGAGGCAGAGATCGTCCAAGTGATCTGAAACCCTGCCAAGCTCAAGCGGGCGAAGAAGCAGCAGCTGCGGTCCATCGAGAAGCCAGACACGCTGACCCAGCTACAGAAGCCACCGCCTCAGCGGCCGGCAGCCAAAGTCTGAGCTCAGGACGGCCGAGGCCTTCTGTGGCCAACCACCGTGTCTGCACAGCAGCTCTTGGGTCACTGGCCACACTCCTCTGCTGACCCGGCACTCGGGCTCCACGGCTCCCAGACAGCGGCACCACCGGAGTCGGGGCTCTGAGCCTTCAAGGGTTGGTGGGCAAGTCTCCGTGGAGCAGGGGGAGCCTGGAACCTCGCAGAGACTGGAGGCGGGAAGAGGGTCAGCCTCCTCCTGCCCCCTGCCATGCCCCCTCCCGTCCAAGTGCCTTCAAACCAAGAAGAGTAATTTCTGGTTCCTCAGGGAACTGATGACTGGAGGGGTGACTCCCCAGAATGTGTCTGCTCTGTCTCAGGGTCCTGGATCCAACCCAGGCCAGGAGGCTGGAGTTAGGTGTCAAGCTCCCCCCACCCCCACCTTCCCAAAGGCTGCTTTGGGTCCCTCTGCACCCCACTGACCCTGTCACCCAGCAGACTGAATCCGGCTCCACCACACTTCTTAACACTTAAGGTTAAAATGGGGAGGTTGCAAGGGGCAGGGTCCCTCCAGCTCCCCCTTTCCTGTCCCAGACTCTGCAGAAGCCACCCCGCCTCCCACCTGAGTTCTGATTAACTCATTACATCCAGTCTCCAGCAGAAGTCTGTATGGAACACCTGCTGTGTACTGGCACAATTCTAGGTATTAGGGAATACAGACAAAAGTTACTGCCTTCAAAAAAAAAAAAAAAAGTTACTGCCTTCAAGGAGCTTTCATTCTGATGGAGAAAACATAATTAACAATAAAGTACAAAAAAAAAAAAAAGAAAGAGCCCTCACGAATGGGATTAGTATCCTTGTAAAAAGAAGTCCCAGAGACCTAGCTTGTTCCTTCTGTTATGTGAAGACACAGAGAAAAGACAGCAAAGAAGGAAGACAGGAACCAGGAAGCAAGCTCTCCCCAAATCTGCCAGCACCCTGGACTTGGACCTCCCAGGCCCCAGAACTGTGAGTAATTAATTTCTGTTGTTTGTTTGGTTTATTTTATTTTTATTGAAGTATAGTTGATTTACAGTGTTGTGGTAATTTCTGGTGTACAGTGAAGTGATTTAGTTTTATATGTATTTATTCTTTTTAAGATTCTTTTCCATTATAGTTTATTGCAAGATACTGAATAGTTTCCTGTGCTATACAGTAGGTCCTTATTGTTTATTTATTTTTGTTTATTTTATATACAGGGAAAGTGTTAGTCACTCAATCGTGTCTGACTGTGACCTCATGGACTATAGCCTCCATGGAGTTCTCCAGGCAAGAATACTATAGTGGGTTGCCATTCGCTTCTCCAGGGAATCTTTCTGACCTGGGGATGGAACCAGATCTCCCACATTGCAGGCAGATTCTTTACCATCTGAGCCATCAGAGAAGCCCATTATATATAGTAGCTTGTATATGCTAATCCTAAACTTCTGATGTATCCCTCCCCCCAAAGTTCTGTTGTTTATAAGCCACCCAGCCAGTGGTATTTTTTACTAAGACATCAGCCATCTCCACTGACCCCTTCTTCTTCACCACCATCACTTCCTCATCACTTAAGTCAGAAAAATCTGTTCAGTATTTTGATGCCACAAAACGGAATGGTGGGTTTCTTGTGGCATCACCCCTCCAAAAGAATACAATAGCAGACCTCAGATAATGTCATGAGAATCTAAGTGTTTCCTGTGGGTTTCTAGTGCTTTTACAGAACTTTGATAAGTACATTTTCTTTCTTTTTTTTTTTTTTCAATTATTTTTATTAGTTGGAGGCTAATTACTTCACAACATTGCAGTGGGTTTTGTCATACATTGACATGAATCAGCCATGGAGTTACATGTATTCCCCATCCCGATCCCCCCCTCCCACCTCCCCCTGATAAGTACATTTTCAAATGGTTTTCTTTCTGTTTTTAAAATATTTCTGTTCAAGTTTTTCTTTACAAGGAAAACTGTCCCTGTCTGTAGATCATCTGATTGTTTATGTTGAAAATTCCAGGGACTCTACAGTGCAATACTAGAACTAATAAATGATCTTAGCAATGTCATAGGATCCAAGGTTAATATAGAAAAATCTCATGTATTATATACTAGCAGGAAACAATTGGAAAATGAAATTTTTACAAATCCCATTTATGGCAATACCAAGAAACATAAAATAACTAG
Organism: Cervus elaphus; assembly: GCF_910594005.1. Lineage (NCBI taxonomy): Eukaryota > Metazoa > Chordata > Mammalia > Artiodactyla > Cervidae > Cervus > Cervus elaphus. The sequence goes on along the minus strand of NC_057848.1, from coordinate 40,893,926 downwards.
TAATCAGTTTAACAAAAAACTATCAACACCACTCTGATGAAAACTATAAAACATTGCTGAGAGAAATTAAATTAGATGAGACGGAAATAATTGGAAAGACATGCCATGTTCACAGATTGAAGGCTCAGAATTGTCAAGATAGCCGTTCTCTCCAAATTGAATTCTAGATTCAAAGCCATCACAGTCAACATCCATGCAGGTCAAGTGAGCTGTGGGAGAAATCCTAAGGAGCCAGGGCCCCAGACCCCAGTGGAGAAGCAGAGGGGAGCAGTGCCTGCAGCCTGGGCTGCACGGATCCTGGTAGAGGTGGCGTTCAAATGCACCGCTGTCCGGTAGAAACACAGTGTGAGCCACAAATGCCAGCCAAGTCATATGTGTCATTTTTAATTTTCCAGCAATCACATTTAAAAGGTGAAATTATTTAAAAAAAAGAAAATAAAAGGTGAAATTATTTTTAAAAATATACTTGTTTAAACCATGTCCAAAATAATATCATTTCCACACATGATCAACATTTCACATTACTAATGAGATAGTTATACATTATTTGAGATCTGTGATGCATTCTACATCTTCCCAGGTGACACTAGTGGTAAAGAACCCTGTCAATGCAGGAAACTCAAGAAATGCGGGTTCGATCCCTGGGTTGGGAAGACTCCTGGAGGAAGGAAATGACAACCCACTCCAATATTCTTGCCTGAGGAATCCCATGGACAGAGGAGCCTGGCGGGCTACAGTCCCTGGGGTCGCAAAGAGTCAGACATTACTGAGCGACTGAGCACATACCTTCTACACTTACGGCAAACGTCAGATGCTCAATAGCCATGTGTCGCCCACAGCTGCCACACTGGCCAACCCACTTTTAAGCCATATCTTCTGTTGTTCCCTAGTTTTTCTTTCTTTTTTAAAAGTTACTCTTTTTTTTTAAAACAAAAACATTTGTTTGTTTGGCTGCATCCAACCTAGTTGTGGCATGTGGGATCTTTCTTGCACTGTACAGGCGTCTCTAGTTGTGGCATGCAGGCTCAGTAGTTGTGGCTCTTGGGCTCTAGAGCACAGGCTCAATAGCTGTGGTGCACAGACTTAGTTTTCCCATGGCATGTAGGCTCTTAGTTCCCCCACCAGGGATTGAACCTGAATCCCCTGCATTCAAAAGTGGATTCTTAACCACTGGACCACCTGGGAGGTCCCTGTTTCCTAGTTTTTACAGTTATTTTTAAAATCTACTTTGTTGAGGTCTGACCAGTGTACAAAAGCTGTACATATTTAATGGATAAAACCTGATGAGTTTGGAGATAAGTATGTACCCATGAAACCATCACCACAACCTTTGCCATAAACATATCTGTCAAACTCTGCAAATTTTCTCCCACCCTCCTTATTTATTTTTATCATTGTTATTATTATTTGTATTTTATTGGTTTGTTTCTTCAGTTGGGACAATAGCACAGTTCATCAGATCCGCCAAGGTCATCCCCCATGGGTCCTGAAAGGTCAGAGATTTCTTCTGTCACCTTCTGGGTCTGGCCCACTCACCCTCCTCGAGGCAGATTGTGAGCCCCTTAAAATGTGAGGTCTTGCATTATATGTCCTGGATCCACATATAGGAACATATGCCATCCTATGTTATCATCCCTTCAAAGGAATTTTTAAAATAATCTCCCCCTTTTGTATGTGGTTTTGAAGAGGATGTTTTATCTACATCTTCAATTTCAACCACAGTTCCGATGATGCCCCGTGTGTCCCTTGAGCAGAACAATTCCCTCAGCAATATCTAGTTATTTGGCAATCTTTAAATAACTGGCCACGACTGGCCCCTAGGTCGGGCCAACCGACCTGCCTCTGGGCAGGCTTCATACTCGTGGGCTACCTAGTTATGTGGATCTGACCGCATGATAGAAACGATTCCTCTGCAAAGTAAATACAAATTCTTTGGCATGAGAGTATAAAGGCTTATGTGGTAGCCTGCCCCCTGCCCCCACATGATGTATTTTTTGGTGAGAGAAAATAATTTGAAATTTATAATGCTGCATAATTCTTTGTCGTTAACACCTGACTTGCATTACACAATTTTAGATCTTTCCTCACTGACGGCTGCCCGTTCAGTAGCCTTAGCTTTTGTAATAAGGGCCTGCTCCCTTGACCTTGTGTCTAGCCCACCGCCCTCTGGGCAGGGAGCTGCCTTCCAAGAGGCCTCCTGCTTGTCAGCTTTCCCTTTATTGGAAATCAGCATCTTGACTGGCTCCTTTTCTCAAACCCTGTCCAACCAATCCTTCTACTTAAATGTGTGCCTCATTTCTCTGTCCACTGATGGGTGCCCCAGACCTGCACTGACCTCCTTCTGTGAATCTGCCTTTAGGACCAAATAACAACCATAAAGGCCCAGGAAACGAAGCCTATCACGATTATAAATGACTGGAGGCTGCCTGTGCCCTGCTTCAGAACATTTACAAACTAATTTACTTGATTTATTTTTCTTGGCAAATCTTCCCTTTCGCTAGCTCCACCTGGAGTCATGTGGTCACCTGGGGTGGAGACTCTCAGACCAGTGTCTCCCTCTGGTGCAATCTTTTCATGACCATGCCCCCCCAGCCCTGGGACCCAGCTGATACCATCTGGATAACTTCCTCAGCTTTTACTTTAAAACATTTTTTAATTAATTATTTTATTTTTAGTTTTTGGCTGAACCACACAGCATGCAGAATCTTAGTTCCCCAACTGGGGATAGAACCTGCGCTCCCTACAGTGGAAGCACAATCTTAACCATTGAGTCACTAGGGAATTCCCACTTCCTCAGCTTTTAAAGCAGGACTTGCAGGGATTTCTCTGGTTGTCCAGTGGTTAAGACTTTGCACTCTCAATGCAGGGGGCTGGGTTCGATCCCTGGTCAGGGAACTAGATACCACGTGTTGCAACTAAGACCAGTGCAGTCAAATAAATAAAAATTAAAAATAAATAAATAAAGCAAGGCCTGCAGAAAATTCCAGGGGCTCAAGGGAGACTTTTGGGCACCATTTGATTTGGAAGACCCACACCAAGGCCTGTCTCCAGGTGCCACCCATACCCTAATGGTCAAGAGCAAAGCTTCAGGTGCCTTTGTGAACTGAGACAGAACTGGAGCCTCTCTGAACCTTTCCCATTGCCTGCCTGTTCCTCCTCCCATTGCCCAAATCTGTAGTAACTCACTGAGGACGAGCAGATCAGACTCTTCCTAGAATCAGATCTGAGATGTATGCCTAGGCGGGAAGAAGTTGTCATTCAGGAGGCAGCAAGACTTCCATACCATCTTCTTTTTTTTTTTTTTTTAAAAAAAGCAAACCCATCTTGTTTGGAGAGCAACATAGAAGGTGAGTGACCCCTAACTACTAGTTCACACGATCCCAAGAGCGCAGCAAAGTCTGGTACAAGCATGCATTTGTTAATAGGACTGATTTCCACAGAATGGGCAGCCAAGGGCACCCAGGTGCAGCGCTGGAGGTGTCCCTTAAGCACCTACGAGCCCTACCTCTTCGACCAAGGAGGCCCGCCTGTCCCGGGACTTGGCAGAGTCTGCTGGAGGAATAGGAAAGGAACTGATCTGCAAGAGCTCTAGAAAAGGACGGTCCTCAGGGGTAAAACACATCTGAGATGGGACAAATAATCACACACCAGGCTAGGGGGCCCTGCGTGCTCCATGTCTGTGGAGGGGGCAGTGATGTTGGACGTGAAGAAAAGCCACAAATACATCGAGGATGGGCTGTCTTATCAGGCCTATGTCCTATATTTCTCCTTTTATTTATTTATTTTTAAAACTTTTACTTTTTTTTTTTTTGTTCTGTTAAACAATGATTTTATTGCTTTAGTACAATAGACAAATTTATGCAACCAGGGCAGAAGCTGTGGATGACTCCTATTTCCAATTGGGGGGCAGGACTTGTTCGGTCTTGTAATATTGAGCCAATTGGTGAATACGGCTCTCAATCAGAATCAGACGGAATTTAGCATCTTTATCCTTTCTGTTCCTCTCAAGATGCTTTCAAACAGCAACAACTTTCTTAATTAAATGATAGAGATCCTTGGGGAGGTCAGGAGCAAGTCCTTTGAACTTAAGAATTCTCAAGATTTTGTTGCCTGTCACAAAACGTACTTGCGCAACACCATGAGAGTCTCTCAGGGTCACATCGATCTGTGAGGGAGTCAGGCCCTTCTCGGCCAGTTTGTAGATCTGCTCCTTCACGTCGTCAGAAGTGAGCTTCAGCCAGGTGGGGACGCTGCGGCGGTAGGGCAGAGCCGACTGGGAGATAGGCCCTTTCCGGGAGCGTGCATGCGACCCATGATGGCGGCGGTGTGGTAGCAAAAGGTAAAACTTTTACTTTTAAATTTTATTTTATTTGGCTGTACCAGGTCTTAGTTGCAGCATGTGGGATTTAGTTCCCTGACCAGAAATTGAACTCAGGGTCCCTGCATTGGGAGCGGGTAGTCTTAGCCACTGGGCCACCAGGGAAGTTACTATAGTTCTCCTTTTAAAGGCCTGTCTCTCTTGCTAGAATTATCAGCCCTGGTGCTGGATCCGAACGAACTCAGTCTCACTGTTCGGTTTCCCAATGGCAACACGATCTATATGCCGTATCCTACCTACTGGAGTCAGATTGTGTTTGCCGGGCTTCCCAGGTGAAGTGTGGGTGGTCCACAAATGCTACTTTACAGAGAGAAGGAATTCACAAAATCCCATCTGCCCTGTGAGTGTCTCCTGGTGGGTCCAATTCCCACTTTGGGCTTTGTAATTACAAGTACTCTGCTTCAAGGGGGAAAAAAATCATTGTCTCAGTGCATGCGTGCTAAGTCACTTAAGTCATGTCCGACTCTTTGTGATGCTATGGACCATAGCCCTTAGTGCCTCTGTCCATGGGATTCTCCAGTCAAGAATGCTGGAGTGGGTTGCTGTGCCGTCCTCCAGGGGATCTTCCCAACCCAGGGATCGAACCCATGATTCTGACATCTCCTGCATTTGCAGGTGCATTCTTTACCACTAGCATCACCTGGGAAGGCCCTCATTGTCTCAGAGGACTAAATAAAATGTCAGTCACATGAAGGTATACATGAAAGGAAAATCTCAATGTGGTAACCCACTTTTTCTGTTTCTTCCTTCTATGGTGGGGAGATAGGGGGAATTCTGTCTTTAACTAAGAATAATGTTGTGTGTTTAGCTAAAGCCCACACTTGTCATGAATTAAAGACTTTTCAATTTCCTCACTGATGGTTGCATATTTTGAAACCATAAATTTTAAAATCTGAGCTTATGGTTAACTTGACTTTGACTCTTGCCATTGGAGCTGCTAAACCTCCCCTTCCCCTCCACTCCAGCCCCTGACAACCAGTAATATGTTTTCTGTTTCTATCCATTTGCCTATTTTAGATCTTTCATATAAATGAAATAAAAAAACATGTGGCCCTTTGTGTCTGCCTTCTATCACTTCGATAATGTTTTTGTAGATTATCCATGTTGTACCACGTATTGGTATTTCATTCCTTTTCATTACAGAAGAATATTTCATTTTGTGGGCATAAACCAGATTTTGTTTATCCATTCATTAATTGATGAACATTTGGGTTATTTCTACCTCTTGACTACTATGAATAATGCTGCTATGAACATTCATGCATGGGTTTTTGTGTGGATGTTTGTTTTCATTTCTCTTGAGCATACCCCTAGGGGTGGAATGACTGTAATATGGTACCTCTATGTTTACCTTTTTGAGATACTGTCAAACTCTTTACTGGCATTAGTTTTGATGGTAGCAGTTTTCTTTTTTTGTAGTTTTCTCTTTCTGTTTCGGATAAGCATTTACTTATATAGATTAGACAATACAATAATTATTTGAGAAATAACCATTACTGGATATAATTAGGGAATGAATTTCCCTTCTGCCTTGAGATCAGCATTTATTTATATTGATCAGACCCCATCAATACTTCTTCAAGGATTAAGTATCATTGGAATTCATTTTGATGGTGACTGAGAGCCTTTGATTTCCCCTGAGCTCTCTCCTGTCAGTTTCTTTGCTGAATCCCAACCTTCAGCCTTGCCCTTTTTCTAGTCTCTGTCCCTTCTTCCCCTTTATGCCTCCATTTTCCCATCCCCCTTCCCACAAGACTAGGTTCTTTTTTATTTGGTGTCCATAAATCACATAACTATCTGGTTTAGGGAATGTCTGAGCCTTGAAAACTATTCTCTGTGGGCTGGACATACGGAGTTCATACTTTTAAAAATATGGAAAGGGAGAAAGGAGAGGCAGAAAGGGAATAAGATAACACAGTGGAGTTGGTCTCAAAATGTGGCTTAAAAATTAGAATGAGCTGAAAGTGCCTCAGCTTTGAAAGAAGAGAGAAAGAAAATTAACATATAAAAGCAGTTGGTCCACCATATATTTAGAACCTTGAGGCTCATGATCATACATGATAATCAGTCTCTTTCCTTCCAGCGACAGCCTCTGCTAGGCTCTGCCTTCTGTGAAATGGCTCTTTTCCAAAAAGTTCTGTCCTCATTCTTCTGCCTTCAGAGAAGCACCTAGGGGAGGTAATGCTTAGCTGAGTTCTCCTTTAACCAGTCATATTCTGACCCTGTCTTCTCTCTACCTACTCCATTTTGCTTCTTCCAGAATGTTCTGCCCCTGCTCTTGCAGAAATTTCTAGAGAGAGGAGTTCTACTCAGTTCTCCTTCAGTCATATTCTGAGCCCCTGGTATTTTCCTCAGATCACCCCACACAACCACTCCTGCTTGGACTTCTTCCACAGATCAAGTGATCTGGGTGCTCCTTCAAAGCCCTGAAGGAAGGACATCCTCACACACGCCCCTGAAGGAAGCCCACTTAGGGGCTACAGCGACACAGTGTACTCTCACATCAGACCTTCCACCATCTCTGTACTCAAGAGAGTGACAGAGATCATTCTGGCTCCAAAATGTTATAAGAGGCACAGGATTCTCTTTAAATTCAAGCACACCCAACAGCTGGACATGCAGGGACTCTGACTGTTAGGAAAAACACTGACTGAAACTGCCCACCACAGCCGGGCACCGTAGTAACCATTTTGTGTGAGTTTACCAGGAGATCCTGATAAGAAACAGAAATAACAAGCCACCACCAACCAGAAGAATTTGGAAAAAGTCAGAAGGAGACATAAGACACCAGTCCATATGTCCTCCCAGAATCCTTCTCTCTGGCATCCATCTTGGCTGAGCAATGCATGCACCACTAGGAAGGACCCAGAGTTAGAATGAGTAGAATGATTGGCCAGAGACAACCTGGAAACTAATCCCATCACCATAAAACCTGAGACTGTGAGCCACGTGGCAGAGCAGTCCTCCTCGGTTCCTTTACCCTCCTGCTCTCTGCCCCAGGCACCCTTCCCAATAAAGTCTCTTGCTTTGTCAGCACGTGTGTCTCCCGGACAACTCATTTCCGAGTGTTAAACAAGAGCCCTCTTCCATGCAACATGATGACTGAACAGCGTGAACATGAAGTGAACACCCTCAGAGTGATTGTTTATAAGACGTGAGTTTATTCGTGCACCACTGGCTGACGATGGGTTGTTGTTGTTGTTTAGTTGCTCAACTGTCTGACACTTGTTCAACCCCATGGACTGTTTGTCCATGGGATTTCTCAGGCAAGAATACTGTACCTATTGCCAGAATTTTCAAACAATGCCTTTGTGCGGGCACTGTAATGAGGGAACTTAGCCATGAACTGGGCATTGGGAGATCTGGGTTGTAGTCCTGGCCCTGCCATTAACTTTCCCATTGTCTCCTATCCATGGAGTGAAGGGCTTGGGTTGGAGAAATGAATTTCCAAAGTGAGTATTAAAATTTTTTCTTTCAATTAATTTTTTTTTACTGTGTATAACAAGTTTCCTAAAATAATACTCACCACTAATCATGAGTGATGGATTCTGATATTTTTCTGTATCATTGTATGTTATTATTTTAATTGTTGTGATCTCAGAAACTGATTTTCTGACCCTATAAAGAGAGATGACTGGTGGTTTGAAGAACTGGACTGGAGGGTCTTTAAGATCTTTTTCTGCTTAATATTCTAAAAATCAAAAGGGCTAAGTTGGAAACATGGGAAAATCAAATACATAATATTCATCCACAGCCTCAGTCTGGCTGAATCGCTCTCTTTGACCTTCCTCAGATTGTCAGCAACTATAAAAGTCAGACTTTCTGTAGCTACAGGAGACAAGGGCCCCTAGATCATGCCCCAGGCTTGATGGCCCTTCCCATGGACACAGTAGGGGGTAACCCAGGCACTTAGCCTCTCTAAACCCCAGCATCCTCAGCTGTAAAGGGGGGATGATAATGCAGACCTTACAGGTTGTGATGAGGGTCAAATGAGGTCCTAGGTGTAAAGGTACCCACAGGGGTCAGGACCTGCAGGTTCCCTGGATTGAATGTGACCTGAAGGTGTGATCTGTTTGTCATACACCGGCACACCCTCCACTTTGCCACTGTCCCTACCACTTGTAGGGTCTGACACCCTCTGGAAGTGAAAAGTGAAAGTGAAAGTGAAAGTCGCTCAGTCGTGTCCAACTCTTTGTGACCCCAGGGACTGTAGCCCACCAGGCTCCTCCGTTCATGGGATTCTCCAGGCAAGAATACTGGAGTTGGGTTGTCATGTCCTTCTCCAGGGATCTTCCCAGCCCAGGGATCAAAGCCAGGTCTCCTGCATTGTAGACAGATTCTTTACCATCTGAGCCACCAAAGACACCCTCTATACACATTAAATGACTTGCTGAAATTCTAAAGCCATTTGAGTTTGCTGCTCTTGGCTTAGCAGAGGGCATGGGACAAATTTGGCATTTAATTCAGGTCCTTTATCTTCTCTGGTCCTGGCACTGTGGAAATCACAGTGCAACCTCACACAGGTAGTTTAAACTCTTTAAGTCTCATGTTCCTCCCTAAAATGAAAATAGTATCTGTCCTGTTTGCTTTTTGGAGGATCAATATTTTAATTTAATTAAATTTAATTTGAAGACTGAGGTTGTGAATGAATATTACATATTTGGTTTTGCCATGTTTCCAACTTAACCCCTTTGATTTTTAAAACATTAAGCAGAAAAACATCTTAAAGAACCCTCCAGTCCAGTGTTCTTCAAACCACCAGTCATCTCTCCTTACTGGGTCAGAAAATCAGTTTCTGAGGTCACAACAGACAATTAAAATAATAACAGAAAATCATAAGACAGAAAAATATTGAGAGGATCAAACGAGATACAGTTCTCCACTGCTTCATTGATCACCATATGTCCCAACAGTAGCCTTGCCCACTGCTTCTGAGAAGCCACCAGTGTCGTTGCAGAAAGGGGGACCCCTTCCAGGGCCCGAAACTGGGCTCTTGTCTAACACTCAGAAATGAATTGTCCAAGGAGACACATGTGCTGACAAAGCAAGAGATTTTATTGGGAAGGGGCACCCGGGCGGAGAGCTGGAGGGTAAGGGAACCCAGGAGGACTGCTGCCACATGGTTCGCAGTCTCGTGTTTCATGGTCATGGGATTAGTTTCCAGGTTGTGTTTAGCCAATCATTGTGACTCAGAGTCCTTCCTGGTGGTGCACGCCTTGTTCAGCCAAGATGGATGCCAGAGAGAAGGATTCTGGGAGGTGGTTGGACATGTGGTGTCTCCTTTTGACCTTTCCTGAACTCTTCTGGTTGGTGGTGGCTTAATAGTTCTGTTTTCCTTACCAGGACCTCCTGTCATAAAACAACTATGCAAATAGTCACTATGGTGCTTGGCCAGGGTGGGGGGTTTCAGTCATTGTGCTTCCCCTAACAGTGTCAGGAGGAAGACAGACCTGAAAAAAAGGTGCTACAGTAAAGATCGTGCCCAGAGCTGGAGACCCAGTAGAGGAAGAGAGAGTGACTTGGCGTCAGGGGTAGGAAGTGACTGTCAGCAAGATGATCGAGCCTTGGAGTTGTGCTGGGGTGGGGGCTGTATCTGAAGAGCATCATTTTTTTTGGCTGTTCTATGCGACTTGTGGGATCTTAGTTCCCTGAGAAGGGATCGAATCTGTGCCCTCTGTGAAAGGTTGCTGCTACTAGCCATGAATGATGCTGGGATTCTTGGCCTTTGGAGGAGAGGAATTCAATCCGGGGCCAGTGACGAAGCTTGATCGCTCAGAGCTTTTGTGTAATCAAATTTTATCAAAGTATAAAAGAGATAGAGAAAGCTTCTGACATAGACATCAGAAGGGGGCAGAAAGAGTGCCCCCCATCTAGTCTTTAGCAGATACCGACTAGCAGGCTGCTAATTAGAGAAAGGAAATGTCTCAACCCTCAGAGAGTGGCACCAGGCCGCTCACCCACAACATGCATCTTGAGATAACATTGGCACAAGGTGAGTCATCCTGGGCCATAAAACGACTGACATGAATCTTGAAGAAAGGTAGGTTTCCAAGCAAATATATAGTTTCATTAACATAGTTTAAGAAAAACATTTCCATAAGAAAAATGCATTGGTTAGCTCAAGGTTTGAGAAAAGTTAAGTTCAGGTGGAACCAGGTATCGTCACGGCAACACAAAATTTTAAAAGAAACCTCCTTTTAATTTTGTATAGAAAAGGGGAAAAAAAAATCTGACACTTGTAGTCTGTTTTCTCCTGCTGATTAAGAGAGAAAAAAAAGAAACATCTGACACTTGCAGCCTGTTTCCTCTGCTTGGGGACCCCTAGCCTTCCTGCCTGTTACCCACTCACCTGCATTGGGAACACAGAGTCTTAACCACTGGACTACCAGGGAAGTCCCCAAAAGAGCATAATTTTGATACCAGAGATGATTATTTGATAGTGAATGTTACCAATTCGTGCTTTATGTGACTCTGTCACTGTACTTTTTTATGGAGTCCAACGCCTTTTCCTTTATATTCTCTCATTTTCCCTCCATCCTCTGCCCCAACTGCTGATATTTCAGAGACACTAGGAATTGATCCAAGATCACTTTCCAGGCAGGCCTCTTCCCAGCTGCTTTCCATAGGCATGCATGCTCTGTTTTACGATGGACACTGTGTTTGATTAATATGATGGGAATATGATGTACCAAAGGGTGGGGTGGCATACAGAGTGTTTATTATCATTCATCATGCCCAACATTCCCCAGCTTGAAGGTTCTGGCGCTTCGGGGTCTAACTGGCTCAAATGAACCCTGCCTGGCCCTCCTAGAGTTAGTACTTCCAGAACTGTCCATGTAACACCCATCTCTCTTCATGGCTTCTGACTGTACCCCCTGTGTCCATGTGTTTAGCTTCACCATAGTACTCTGTCATAATTAAACCAGGCAAGATAACAACAAAGACTCATGATTAACAAATTAATCAGCCTCTCGTTGTATGTTCTGACAGTGTTTCTCATTACTCATGATGCATCACAAGGTAATTCTCCAAAGACACCTGAAGAGTAGTGAGTCTAATTTTGGCCAATGAATGACGACAAATTTGTCTTCCTTTCATCTAGGGAATGGTCATAAATGAAAAGAACCCTGGTACTAACTGAGCAGTAAACATGAGCCTGACCAAGATGCAAAAGAGGGCCCACTTCATTAAGGTTTGAGATTTGGACTTGACTCAAATTGTTAGGGGAAGCACACTGACTGAAACCGCCCACCCTGGCCAGGCACCATAGTAACCATTTGCATGAGTTGTTTTATGACAGGAGGTCCTGGTAAGGAACACAGAACTAATAAGCCACCACCAACCAGAAGAGTTCAGGAAAGGTCAAAAGGAGACACCACATGTCCAACCACCTCCCAGAATCCTCTCTGGCATCCATCTTGGCTGAACAAGGCGTGCACCACCAGGAAGGACTCTGAGTCAGAATGACTGGCTAAAGACAGCTCGGAAACTAAACCTATCACCATGAAACATGAGGCTGCAAGTCACAAGGCAGCAGTCCTCCTGGGTTCCCTTACCCTCCAGCTCTCCGCCTGGGTGCCCCTTCCCAATAAACTCTCTTGCTTTGTCGGCACACATGTCTCCTTGGACAATTCATTTCTGAGTGTTAGACAAGAGCCCACTTTCAGGCCCTGGAAGGGGTCCCCCTTCCTGCAACAAAATGACCTGAAACAACTGAGAGACATTTAATAAAACAACTGATTACAGACTTCCCTGATGGTCCAGTGGTTAAGACTCTGCACTTCCAATGCAGGGGGCGTGGGTTTGATCCTTGATTGGGGAACTATGATCCCACAAGCCACGTGGCACAGCCAGAAAACAAAAACAAAAAAACTTACCAAAAAAATACAGCTGACTAGTGCTCATCCCAAGTGACAAGATGTTGAAGGACAGTGAAAGACTAAAGGACTGTCACAGACTGGAAGGGACCAAAAAGACACAATAGTGATTATAATCTGGGGCCTAGATGGGATCCTAGAACAGAGAAGGCACACCAGTGCAAGAAGCCTGGTGAAATTTCAATAAATTCTGTCTGTAGTTTAGTTAATACCATTGTACTGATGTGATTTTTTTGGTTTTGGGAGTTTTACTAAGGTTACACAAGGTGCTAACATTAGGGGAAGCTGGGTAAAGGGTATGTAGGAACTCTGAGTACTATTTTTGCAACTTTTATGTAAATCAAAAATTATTTTAAAGTAAGTTAAAAAGTAATCTGAAATATATAGGCAAAATCTTTCTTTTTTTTTTTTCCACACTGCAAGTTATACAAGATTGGTCCCTGACCAGGATTGAACCCAGGAGCCACTGGACTGCCAGGAAAGTCTCTGTAGGCATAATCTTACTAGACAACATAAAATGGATGAACTGGCCATCCAGGAGCTGAACTCATTATTTGCTTCAGGGCATTTAATTATTTGCTTCAGGCATTAGCCTGACCCATGTTTATTCCTTGGCCTTTTGAATTAGTCAGCTTTGTGTAGGCTTTTACACATACAGGTAGTGAGAAGCTTAGTCCAGGCTGATGATTCCAAATAGATGAGTGTCATCATCGGACTGAGTTCTATGACCCTGACATCTTTGTACCTCAGTTTTCTCATTTAGAAAAGGTGGGATTGGACCCAATTTTTAAGAACCCTTGTAAGTGATGCGATTCTATGGCGTTATTTGTAACACAACTGTCAGTGTTGAAGATAATGGACCTTGGGAGAAGCTGAAACAGGGATGTCAAAGAAAGGACGGCTTCTTTGGAGGTAGGTAGCAGAACTTGGCAGACATTGTGGACATACTGGTATCTGGTGAAAGCCCTTTGCAAAAGAGCCACAACTAGTCCTAAAGTATTACCGCTAAATAGGAGTGGTGTCTTGTTGGATGTTGGAGTCAGCTTACACTATTGGGAATGGTAATTGAGGATCCCTCCTCTGTCTGGGTGTCATCTACTCACAGAGTGCTTATGGACTTTTTTCACTCAAAGCAGCATTGTTGTCCAGGAAACTTAAAAAAAAATGTTAATTATAAGTTATAGTTTATTCTTCAATTATTTATCCATATATTGTTTTCAGTTTCAAAATGAGGACATTACAGAGCAATATGTTCCTGTGGGGCTTCCCAGGTGGCACTAGTGGTAAAGAACCCACCCGACAATGTAGGAGACATAAGAGACACGGGTTCTATTCCTGGGTCAGGAAGTTCTCCTGGAGGAGGGCATGGCAGCATTCTTGCCTCGTTCTTGCCTCATTCTTGCCTCATTCTTGCCTGGAGAATCCCATGGACAGAGGAGCCTGGGGGGGCTACAGTCCATAGGGTCACAAAGAGTCCGACATGACTGAAGCAACACACACATGTTCCTGTGACTTTACCAGAAACTGGAGAAATTCAGTGAAGTATCTTCCTTCTCTGTTCCATGAGCTGAAAATAGTAGTCAACGTTTCAGTTACACATGATGAGTAAGTTCTGGAGATCTACTGTACAGCAGTGTGATACCAGTGAACAATAATGTATTGTATGCTTGAAATTTTCTGAAAGTGTACATCTTGTGTTCTCAACACCAAGAAAGGAAGGAAAATGGCCACTCTGTGAGACAATGGATATGTTAAGTAGTTTAATTGTGATGATCATTTCCAGATGTATACGTAGATCAAAACATCAAACTGTACACTTTAAATATATGTATTTGTATTTGTCAATCATACCTCAATAAGGCTAGAGAAAAAAAAGCACATTCAGACTATTGTTGTTTTGTTCCTTCTTGTCTACCCTGTACCCATGAGGTGGATAAGGTAGATGACCACTGTACTGCATTTTAAAAAGGAGGAGAATGTGCTAGAAAACATTGATCCATGGAGCATACATGAACCTATATGCACAGGATCTCCATGAATTCTTCAAGAGAGAAAGCCTGGTGGCAATAGATATGTTTTGTATATTTCCCCTAATTGTTACTTTTGGCTGGGAGAAGGTTTTCTTTCAGTTCAGTTTAGTCGCTCAGTCTTGTCCAACTCTTTGTGACCCCATGAACTGCAGCACGCCAGGCCTCCCTGTCCATCACCAACTCCCGGAGTCCACCCAAACCCATGTCCATTGTGTCGGTGATGCCATCCAACCATCTCATTCTCTGTCGTCCCCTTCTCCTTCTACCCTCAATCTTGCCCTCAATCTTTCCCAGCATCAGGGTCTTTTCAAATGAGTCAGCTCTTCGCATCAGGGGGCCAAAGTATTGGAGTTTCAGCTTCAACATCAGTCCTTCCAATGAACACTCAGGACTGATCTCCTTTAGGATGGACTGGTTGGATCTGCTTGCAGTTCAAGGGACTCTCAAGAGTCTTCTCTAATGCCACAGTTCAAAAGCATCAATTCTTCAGCGCTCAGCTTTCTTTATAGTCCAAATCTCACATCCATACATGACCACTGGAAAAACCATAGCCTTGACTAGACGGACCTTTGTTGACAAAGTAATGTCTCTGCTTTTTAATATGCTGTCTAGGCTGGTCATAAACTTTCCTTCCAAGGAGTAAGCACCTTTTAATTTCATGGCTGCAATCACCATCTGCCGTGATTTTGGAGTCCAGAAAAATAAATTCAGTCACTATGTCCACTGTTTCCCCATCTATTTGCCAGGAAGTGATGGGACCAGATGCCATGATCTTAGTTTTCTGAATGCTGAGCTTTAAGCCAGCCCAGCGTTTCTCATGATGTACTCTGCATATAAGTTAAATAAGCAGGGTGACAATATACAGCCTTGACATACTCCTTTTCCTATTTGGAACCAGTCTGTTGTTCCATGTCCAGTTCTAAGTGTTGCTTCCTGACCTGCATACAGGTTTCTCAAGAGGCAGGTCAGGTGGTCTGGTATTCCCATCTCCTTCAGAATTTTCCACAGTTTATTGTGATTCACACAGTCAAAGGCTTTGGTGTAGTCAATAGAGCAGAAATAGATTTTTTTTGGAACTCTCTTGCTTTTTAGATGATCCAGCAGATGTTGGCAATTTGATCTCTGGTTCCTCTGCCTTTTCTAAAACCAACTTGCACATCTGGAAGTTCATGGTTCATGTATTGCTGAAGCCTGGCTTGGAGAATTTTAAGCATTACTTTACTAGCGTGTGAGATGAGTGCAATTGTGCGGTAGTTGGAGCATCCTTTGGCATTGCCTTTCTTAGGGATTGGAACGAAAACGGACCTTTTCCAGTCCTGTGGCCACTTCTGAGTTTTCAAATTTGCTGGCATATTGAGTGCAGCACTTTCACAGCATCATCTTTCAGGATTTGAAATAGCTCAATTGGAATTCTATCACCTCTACTAGCTTTGTTTGTAGTGATGCTTCCTAAGGCCCACTTGACTTCATATTCCAGGATATCTGGCTCTAGGTGAGTGATCACACCATCGTGATTATCTGGGTCGTGAAGATCTTTTTTGTACAGTTCTTCTGTGTATTCTTGCCACCTCTTCTTAATATCTTCTGCTTCTGTTAGGTCCCTACCATTTCTGTCCTTTATTGAGCCCATCTTTGCATGAAAAGTTCCCTTGGTATCTCTAATTTTCTTGAAGAGATCTCTAGTCTTTCCCATTCTATTGTTTTCTTCTCTTTCTTTGTATTGATCACTGAAGAAGGCTTTCTTATCTCTCCTTGCTATTCTTTGGAACTCTGCATTCAAATGGGTATATCTTTCCTTTTCTCCTTTGCTTTTTGCTTCCCTTTTCACAGCTATTTGTAAGGCCTCCTCAGACAGCCATTTTGCTTTTTTGCATTTCTTTTTCTTGGGGATGGTCTTGATTCCTGTCTCCTGTACAATGTCACGAACATCTGTCCATAGTTCATCAGGCTCTCTGTCTATCACATCTAGTCCCTTAAATCTATTTCTCACTTCCACTGTATATTCATAAGGGATTTTATTTAGGTCATGCCTGAATGGTCTAGTGGTTTTCTCCACTTTCTTCAATTTCAGTCTGAATTTGGCAATAGGAAGTTCGTGATCTTCCTATTCAGCTGTCAGCTCCTGGTCTTGTTTTTGCTGACTGTTTAGAGCTTCTTTATCTTTGGCTGCAAAGAATATAATCAATCTGATTTCGGTGTTGGCCATCTGGTGATGTCCATGTGTAAAGTCTTCTCTTGTGTTGTTGGAAGAGGGTGTTTGCTATGACCAGTGCGTTCTTTAGCTCACCATTTGAATATTTTCTTGCCTTGGAGGATTCAAACCTTTTTTTTTTTTTCCATTTATTTTTATTAGTTGGAGGCTAACTACTTTACAGTATTGTAGTGGTTTTTGCCATACATTGACATGAATCAGCCATGGATTTACATGTGTTCCCCATCCCGATCCCCCCTCCTGCCTCCCTCTCCATCCCATCCCTCTGGGTCTCCCCGGTGCACCAGCCCTGAGCACTTGTCTCATGCATCCAACCTGGGCTGGTGATCTATTTCACCCTTGAGAGTATACTTGTTTCAATGCTGTTCTCTCTGAACATCCCACCCTCACCTTCTCCCACAGAGTCTGAAAGTCTGTTCTGTACATCTGTGTCAAACTTTTAAAAATGTTATCCCACTGATTCTAAGGTGTCCCAAGTCCTAGTAGCTGTCTTTTCCATGAAGCCACAAAGGAGGGAAATATTTTTGTGAAACGACATTTTGAAAGGAGTAGCAAGTGTAATCAGGTGAGAGTGATGGAAAAGGCTATTATTTTACATTATTACTAAATGTAATGTTTTGCTAACCTTTCTCTAAGACTACTGTGGGTACTAATTTTGCTTGATTTTGTGTTCAATTTTTAATTATTAAAATCTGCTGTATTTTCTTTTAATAAGCTTTGTGTTTTAGGCATACAAAGCCAATCCCATTAAACTCTACATTCAGATTTTTTCAATTGAACATGAGTTCAGCACATGTTAATATCATTAAATAACTGATTTCTTGTTGTTCAGTCTCTAAGTTGTGTCCAACTCTTGGTGACTCCATGAACTGAAGCATGCTAAGCTTCCCTTTCCTTCTCTATCTTCCAGAGTTTGCTCAAACTCTTGTCCATTGAGTGGGTGATACCATCCAGCTGTCTTATCCTATTTCAACTATTTGAATAGCGAATTGGTGGGAAAAGATCTTTACTTCTGAGTTTTGATTGCATTCCTGTGGCTAATTAGTCATCTCCAGGATGTGTTGAACTGCACATAAGCAAGTTAAAGTTCTGGTTGGAATTGTTTAGAGATGTTTCCTGATAAGGTAGCACCTCTTTTTTTTGTAAAACACAAAGGAAGAAATGACCTGGATCCAATAGCTATTTAAAAAAACATTTTTTTTAAACTGGAATATAATTGACATAGAACATTGTGTAAGTTTAACGTGTACAATGTACTGATTTGATGCATTTACATACTGCAATATGATTACCACTGTAGTGTTAACTAACATCTCTGTCATGTCACATAATTATTTCTTTCCTGTGACGAGAATAATTAAGATCTAGTGTCTTAACAACTTTGAAGTTTATAATGCAGTATTATTGTCTATAATTGCTATGCCAACAGCTCTTTAGAAAATTCAAGTATCATAGCCATGATTAGAGAATTACAGGAGATCACTGTGGTAGGCTGAATTCTAAGATGGCACCCCAAGACTTCCTCCTCCAATCCCTAGACTGTGTCTATCACAACATATCTGCAAAGAAGATTTTGCAGGTTCCTTATAAGTTGACTTTATGATAGGGACATCATCCAGATGGGACCATTCTAATCACAGGAGTCCTTTACAAGCAGAGTTTTCTCTGCTTGGTAGCCTAATAGGAATTTCACAGGGGTTCGAAGCATCAGAAAGATTCGATGCACCTTTTCTGGCTTTGATGGTGGAGGGGAAGGAGAGGCCCACGCGCAAGGAGTGGAATGCAGCCTCTAGAAAGAGGGCAGCTCCGGCTGACCGCCCGCAAGCCAACAGGCAAGTGACCTTGGGAGTCGCACAGAACTGGGATTTTGCCAACAACCTGATTAGGCCTGGAAGCCAAGTCTTCCCTAGAGCCTCCAGCTAGGAGCCTGATCCGGTGACAATTTGATTTGGCCTTGAGAGGAGTGCTGGAGCACGGAACCCAGGTGAGCTTGTTGATGTGTGACCTCTAGACCCATGAGATACTACATGAATGCTGTTTGAGCCACCATGTTTGGGGTAATTGTTAGGCAGCCATAGAAAACCAATGCACTATTCCTGGAAGTTGAAGGAACTAGGACAATTTATTCTGGATAAGAACTGATCATAAATACACGCTACTTTGGCTTCCCCAGTTGCTTAGCAGTAAAGAATCCACTTGCAATGCAGGAGATGCGGGTTTGATCCCTAGGTCAGGAAGATTCCCCTGGAGGAGGAAATGGCAACCTACTCCAGTATTCTTGCCTGGGAAATCAGATGGACAGAGGAGCCTGGCAGGCTACAGTCCACGGGATCACAAAAGAGTTGGACATGACTGAGCACACAGTATACAGTAAAGACCTACTGTATAGCACAGGGAACTCTACTCAATATTCTGTAATGACCTATATGGGAAAAGAATCTAAAAAAGAGTGGATAGATGTATATGTAGAACTGGTTCACTTTACTGTACAGCTGAAACTAATATAACATTGTTGATCAACTATATTTCAATAACGATGGATTTAAAAAATGACTGAGGGGGAATATTTGGATAGCTTTTCATGTGGAAAAAGTACTAGACATTTTCTTTTGCTATAGAGCAGTACCATCCAATAAAAGTTTTCGATATGATGGAAATCTTATATAACTTGATTGATCAATACAGCAGCCACAAGCTGCATGTGGCTATTGAGCACCTGGTATATGGCTACTGCATCTGAGGCACTACTTAAATTTTTGTTTAATAGTATTGACTTTTGATTCAAACAGCCATATACAGTTACTGACTGGTGAATTGGACAGAACAGATTAAAAGGTTAAAGCAGGAACATGCACAGAAGCACCGGGACAGCAGATTTAATTCAACATAAAGGATGACCTTTCCCTAATTGGATCTATTTACAAACAGAACAGCTGGCTTTTAAGCGGTAGGTTGCTAGTTACTGGAAATATTAAACAGAAGCTGGATGACCATATATCAAGGAATATTATCTGGATGACTAAGTACAGGAAGAATTATTGCTTTGGGAAGGACGTTGCTTAGATGACCTCTATGGCCCTTTCTAATTCTGAGATTCTGGGTTCTACAAAGTGGAAATCACTTTATTGAACTTCTCCATGTGTTTGGAAATTGACTCCAAGTAGAACCTCTCCCTGCTCAGCCCTATATTTACTTTTTCAAAATGCACGGAAAAACTTTCATCTTTTTGAAGCAGAGGAAGTTTCTCATACATGAAAAAGACATATTCATTTTCTTATGCCACTATGCAAAATAAGTTCTAGAGAACCAGTGTGCAGTGATATGAGTGTAGTTGGCAATATTGTAGTGTGTATTTGAAATTTGCTGAAAGGTTAGTTCTCTCCATAAAAAAGTAAAATGGTAACTGTGTGGGGTGATTTGTGGTGAATATTTAACAATGTATACATATATTGGGTCACCAGGTTACATAGGTTAAATTCAGTTGACACTTGAACAACTTGAGGGTTAGGGGCACTGGCCCTTCACAAAATCCCAGTATAACCTTAGAATTGGGCCCTCCATATGCAACCAACCATGGATCGTGTAGTGCTATAATACATACTTATCTAAAGAAAGTCACGTATAGGTGGACATGTAGAGTTCAAACATGTTGTTCAAGGGTCAACTGTATATATGGATTTTTTTGGTCTCACCATTGGTCATGTGGGATTCTAGTTCCCTGACCAGGGTTCAAATCTGAGCCCAATGCAGTGGAAGCTCAGAGTCCTAACCACTGAACCACCAGGGAAGTCCCTGTATATATAGTTTTTGATTGTCCATTGTACCTCCATAAAGCTGGAAAAAATCTTTCTCAAATACAGCTGTTATTTTTACTGAGGCAAAATCCACATCACATGAAGTTAACCACTTAAAAGAGTATATAATGTCATGGCATTTAGTACATTCACAATGTTGTGAATAGATATACCTACATTTCTATACATTTGAGGGTGATAACCTGTTGAGAGGAGTATATTATTTGTAAGAACCATCAGAGGGGAGGTATTCTGGAGACAGTGTGAAGTTTCTTCTTAGCAATCTTTGTCTTCTGTTCTTGTCCCTAAGCTTGAGTTACTACTTAGCTTTAGATTATATAGAATTTGACCTCTAATAGCAGAGATAAATATTAATAGCTAAAAATGTAGGTCCTGCAGACATATTCAGTTCAGTTCAGTTCAGTCGCTCAGTCGTGTCCGACTCTTTGCAACTCCATGAATCACAGCATGCCAGGCCTCCCTGTCCATCACAAACTCCTGGAGTTTACTCAAACTTATGCCCATCGAGTTGGTGATGCCATCCAGCCATCTCATCCTCTGTTGTCCCCTTCTCCTTTTGCTCCCAATCCCTCCCAGCATCAGGGTCTTTTCCAATGAGTCAACTCTTTTCATGAGGTGGCAGACATATTAGTTAGCACCAATTCCTACTCATCACTCACTGGTTCTGTAACGTCAGGCAAGTTGCTTCATCTCTTTGAGCCTGTTTCTTTATTTGTAAAAGTAAGATGTCATGGTGGGGCTTCTTGGTGGCTCAGATGGTAAAGAATTTGCCTACAATGTAGGAGATGCAGGTTCTGTCCCTGGGTCGGGAAGATCCCTTAGGAAAGAACTGGAGAAAGAAATGGCAACCTGCTCTAGTATTCTTGCCTGGAGAATCCCATGGACAGAGGAGCCTGGCCGGCTATAGTTCATGGGATTGCAGAAGAGTCTGACACGACTTAGCAACTCAACAGCAACAAAGATGTCATAGTATCTACCTCAGAGAGTGCTGTACGCATTAAGTGAGCTCGTAGGAGCCCTTTGCACAGAGTGAAGTGTTCAATAAACATGATCTATTATCATTGTGATCAGCAATATTATAACCTTCAGCATCAGCATCTGAAATGACATGTGATCTTTTTGCCTCTGAGGAGGAGAGCATTGTCTTTGGACGGGCATACAAGGCCTATCGACCGGGGAGGTGGAGCAGGAAGGAAGCACTGTGTTGACTAAGGTCACTTTTTTTTTTTTGGTTTTACACAAAGAGGTGCTGCCTCAACAGGAAACAGTTTTAAAATTTAACTTAGGAGGTTGGAGAGTGTCAGTCTCTTTTTTTTTTGTAACAATGTATTTTTATTTTTTCTATATCCTCCAACTCCAGAGGTTTCCCACCCTCCCCGCCCACCCCCGCCCCGAATGTCAGTCTCTTGAACGATGGACCTGGTCCTGAATCCCAGGGAAAGAAAATAAATCGTTTCTGTGAGAGTTTCTGTTAGTGTCATGCTGTAGAACATTCTCACACTCCACTGACCTCTTCACCTTGACCAAGCCTTTCAGATGCTGTCACCGGAACTTCCCCGGAGGTGAAATCTGGGCTTTATGGGACCATCTCCATTGAGCTTGTTATGCTGCGGGTTCCTTAGAGACCATTCGAGAAGCCTGGGTTCATTATTCCCCCCCAGCGTGGTGTCATTAGGGAAAACCAGATCTGCCACTTAAGTGCTTCCAGGCCTTTGGAAGAAAGTGTCAACTGAGATGACAAGTCTTGTCTGTCTGTAGGTGCTTCCGATTCTTCTCCACAGGAATCCTCACATTTGGCCCGCCTTTGGCCAGATCTGTGCTTTGTTGTTTCTGGGCATGCTAGAATTTTTCTGGCAATTGAACCCATTTGTGGGTTTTAATGGTCTTCGGTTGACAAAGCCACTTGTTCCTTTCTTTTTTTTTTTTCCTTCAAATACGATTTTTTCTAAGGGTAAGAGGAGTTTTATTGTAGTCTGTTTAAATAGCCTCAGAGTAATGATTGGGTAATTGAATGCAGTTCAACTGTTGATAGTGTTTCAACTAACAACGTGAACTGTTAGGAGAGACTGGCAATATGAGATTTTCATGTGTGCATGTGGCTACAATTGGATGAGGAAACATAGATCTCTTATTTAAGAAAAATACCCAGGGAGTGCTTTTGTAAGCAAAGACTCCTTTCTAAATGCAATGAAATAGGTGGGACTCAGGCTCAGAAACAGGATGGAACAAAGAAGACTCCTCAAATATGAAGTCAGGGGTGCGGGGGTGGAGGTGGGGGCGCATAGGGGAAATTGGGGGCAGGTCAAGGGATCTGATTTTGTTTCTGGGTCCCTTCTAACTTCCTGTGTGGCTTTGCCTAGACACTTTACCTTTCTGGGCCTCAATTTCCTTATTTGTATGAAGATTGGACCAGAAGAACTCTAAGATCACTCTGGTTACAGATATCTGTGCTTCAGTAGTTCCAGATAGAAAAAATAATTTTCTTCAATTTGGGTGAAAGTTAAGGATTAGTGCTAAAGAGGAACTGAATCACCCATTGTTGTGACTTTGGAAAAATTATTCTGTTTTTTTTTTTTTCTTTTGACTGCGTGGCATGTAGGATCTTAGTTCCCAGACCAGGGATTGAACCTGTGCAGCCTGCAGTAGAAGCATAGAGTCTTAACCACTGGACCACCAGGGAAGTCCCTATAAAAATTATTCTAAAATGGCTGTTTGTGTTTTCAAGAAGCACTAAATGCATGATCCTGAGTTTTGAGTTGATACAAGTTCTCAGATCATATCTTACCCTGTGCCTTTGTGCTTTCTCATCTAGCTGGAAAAAAAAAAAAAAGACCTTAAATGTTTAAACAGTGTTCTGCAATTTCCAGTTTTTTAAAATGTAACAACCCATGAGGTTGGGCATGAATTACTATCCCCATGTCTATAGATGAGGAATATGGGGTGCAGAGAAGTTAAGCATGTGTCTAGTAAGTGATGGAGCTGGAACTTCATCCCAGGACACATGTCTTTGGATTAGTTCCCATACAACTCCATATTTTGAATTGTGATAATTGTTTTATTGAGCAATTGTTTTACACCAGATATTGTAAAAACTTTTTTTTGTTTGCTTATTACCCTCCTTATTTTCCAGACATGGAAACTAAGGTACAGAGAAGTGATGAATCTTGGTTAAGGTCAAATCCTTCTTATAAGATAGAGCTGAGATCAGATTGCCTGTTTTGACTGTAGCTCTGTCCTCTTACTAGTATGATTTTAATAATTACTGTGTTTGTTAGCCTGCTTCTTTTGCTAAACAAACCTTTTTCTTTTTCTTTTTTTTCCATTTATTTTTATTAGTTGGAGCTAATTACTTTACAATATTGTAGTGGTTTTTGCCATACATTGACATGAATCAGCCATGGATTTACATGTGTTCCCCATCCTGATCCCCCTCCCGCCTCCCTCTCCATCCCATCCCTCTGGGTCTTCCCAGTGAACCAGCCCTGAGCACTTGTCTCATGCATCCAACCTGGGCTGGTGACCTGTAAACAAACCTTTTTCAAAGGTGATTTCAATAAGTATGTGATTGCAAAAGCCTTGGAAGTAGGAGCTGAAAAGCCAGGTTAGGCTAAGATGAACTATTCTCATCTCCAAACTGCACAGCTGCAGTTTCAGCCCTTGTCCAACCCTCATCCATGAGGTATTCCCTGAAGTTGTGCAGAGTGGTTCTAGAAAACTGTTCTGTTCCAGCTGTCTGGATCATTCTTTCATCAGATGAGCTTGTTCTTTCCCTTTACTCAGCCTCTGTTCAACCACACCCTCTTTGGAGAGGCCTACCCTGAAGACTTTATCCAAAATGGCACCCTTGCCTTTCTAGCTGCTTGCTCTGTCTTCTTTTACTCCTTAGCACTTGTCACCACCAGAGAGACTATTTCTGTAGTCATTTGTTGTCTGTCTCCTTCTACTATTGTTGTCGTTGTTGTGCAGTTGCTCAGTTGTGTCCGACTCTTTGCAACTTTGTGTACTGCAGCATGCCAGGCTTCCCTGTCCTTCACCATCTCCTGGAGTTTGCTCAAACTCCTGTCTATTGAGTTGGTGATGCCATCCAACTGGTTTGATGTACTTGCTGTCCAAAGGACTCTCAAGAGTCTTGTCTTGGCTCAGCTGGTAAAGAATATGCCTGCAATGCGGGAGACCTGGGTTCGATCCCTGGGTTGGGAAGATCCCCTGGAGAAGGGAAAGGCTACCCACTTCAGTATTCTGGCCTGGAGAACTCCAACAGTCCATGGGGTCACAAAGAGTTGGACACGACTGAGTGAATTTCACTTTTTAGCACAACAGTTCGAAAGAATCAATTCTGCAATCTCCAGGATTTTTGTCTGGTTTGTTCATTGTTATATTTACAGCTCCTAGAACAGAACTAGGTGTAGAATATTTACTCTGTAAATATTTGTTGAATGAATGAAAAGAACAATGACAGTGAGGGTAGTGGTGGTTGCTTATGTCGGAAGTGTAAGGATGTAGGTGTGAACATGGGCAAGGGTCACTAGAAATTCTGGCCAGCGTCAGGAAACTGAAGGTGGGATGCGTTGTCCAGCTGGGAAAATCAGAATGTGCTGAAAAGAGATAGCTCTGTGAAATGGAAATATCTCCTGCCATATCAGTAAACAAGAAATGTCACAGCCATCAGCGATTTCTGGTCTCCAAATGTGAATGAGGGCTCCCAAAACAGCGATTTAGCCGATGCTGCCACTCCCCATGGTGATTGCTGAGGAGCTGGGGGAATGCAAGAAGCAAAGTGAACAAGGAAACAGGATTGGTCCCAGATAGCTGAGGTGCATATGAAAGGAGTGAATTTAGTGAGCCCAGAGGCTTGCATCTTCCCATAAGTGGAATGCTAAATTCCTTAACTTGATACCTGACCTTTGTTGTTCAGACTGTCTGCTCCCTTCCTTGCAAATTTGTATATAGCCTGACTCCCCCACTTGCCTCCTTGGAGCAGTTTTCTCAGAGCTGTCTCCTGGGTTCAGAGTCATAAACATTCCCACCAAATAAAAAAAATTCTACTTTCATGTTGTGACTTTTTTTTTGTAGTCGACAGCTCCAAATATATAACCACTAAAATTAGGTAGCTTTAGGTTTTAAAGTAAATGGATCTTCCGAAATTTCAATTTAAACTATGGATCCTGGGATCTTTAGAGCTCATTCAGTCCACCTCCATCACAAGGAGAGTGAGACAGGGGAAGAAGTAATAATTTGCCCAAGATCAAACCTGTCCCCTTAGCTGACAAGATCAAATGGAAGCCTGGAAAGCTGAGTGACCTTGCCCTGGGAGACATTTCATGCAATACGATGATGGACTGGATAATTCCTAATGACTGAATGAGTTTCTTTTGACTTTTATGACTGTTTTGCTAGTGATCCATATTTGAAGACCAAGGGGTCCACCGAGATATTGTGGCTTATAAGAAATACAGATTTGATCAATTAGCTGACCAAAAGATATTGGCTCACAGCTCCTAAAACCCTTGCAATTTCCTAAGCCTTAAAAGTGTCTTTTGCTATGTTAATAGAGTGACTTTTGGAAAACAATTAGGATGGTGGTGGGGGGGCGCTGGTTGCCAGGAGAAACAAATCACATGATTAGAGGGTTGGAGCTTTCAGTTCCCCTTCTCCCTCCACCCTCTCCCCCTCCCCAGCTCCACCGCCTGACCTCTGTGGAGGGGAGAGGCCTTTGGGGGTTGAATTTCAAAAATAGTTAGTGGTTAATCGAGCATGCCTAAATAATGAGGCCTCCATAAAAGCCCAAAAGGATGGGGTTTGGAGAACTTCCGGGTCAGCGAACACGGGGACATTTGGGCAGAGGTGTGGGTCTGCCGAGAGCACGTACCCTCCGTGTAACCCTTCCACTGGATGTTCGTCTGAATCCTTCATCATAACCTGTAATAAACTGCTAAAGGTAAGTGTTTTCCTGAGTCTTGTGGGTCAAGAACCCAAGGAGGGGGGCTGTGGGGACTTCTGATCTATAGTCAGCTAATCAGAAGCACAGGTAATAACCTGGATTTGGAACCGGTGCCTGAAGTGTGTGTTGGTGTGTGTGTTGGGGGGACGTTTCGTCTTGTGGGACGGAGCCCTTAAAGTGTGGAATCTGACACTATCACTTGGTAGGTGGTATCAGATTTGAGTTAAATTGTAGAACCTCCAGCTGGGGTTGCAGAGAATTGCTTGATGTAGGGAGAAACCTCCACACATTTGGTGAAGTGTTTTGTGTGAGTAGCCAAGAAGACTCATGAGTGGGAAACTGAATTTTTCAAATGCAGCAGCCTATAAGTAACCAAAGTGTACCAAAAATATTTTTAGGAATACAATTTTGTTAAGATTTCAGGAATTTTTTGGCTCTATGGAAACACCTGGGGAGTCTTTAACAAATTACTGATGCCTGGGTCCCACATCAAGAGATACAAATTTGATTGTGATTCTAATGTGCTGGGGCTTCCCTGGTGGCTCAGACGGTAAAGAATCTGCCTGCAATGTGGGAGGTCTGGGTTCGATCCCTGGGTTGGGAAGATTCCCTGGAGGAGGGCATGGCAACCCACTCCAGTATTCTTGCCTGGAGAATCCCCACGGACAGAGGGGCCTGGTGGACTACAGTTCATGGGGTCGCAAAGAGTCGGACACGACTGAGCGACTGAGCGCGCACACACTAATGTGCTGACTAGGTTAAGACTCATAGACTTGGAGGCCAGGAGTGTGAATTTGGGAAGCAGACAAAGTAGCATTTATTAATTAACTGATTTACAAAAAATGTATTTATTTGGCTGCACTGGGTCTCAGGTGTGGCATGCAGGATCTTTAGTTACGGCATGTGAGCTCCAGTTTCCCAACCAGGGATCAAACCTGGGTCCCTGCATTGGGAGCCCTGGGTCTTTAGTCATTAGACCACCAGAAAAGTCCTCAAAGTAAGGTTTAAATCACCTCTCTGTCTTACCAGCTGCTATGATTTTTGAGTAACTTAATCGTTCTGAGCCTCAGCTTCCCTATTTGTCAAATGAAGGCAACCGATCTCACAGGAATTTTGTAGGGATTTCACGAGATAAGGTCCATAAAGCGTGTAGTATGTTGTCTGAACCATGTAAGCAGTTGATAATGGCTGCTATTATTACTGTTATTATCATGCCAAATAATAGTAATTATACTGAATAATCAGTTTTTCCCCCCTCTGTATTCAGAAAGTGATTACTTTCAGGGTTTGTTATGATCCACATAGTCGAAGGCTTTAACGTAGTCAGTGAAACAGAGGTAGATACTTTTCTGGAATTCCCTTGCTTTCGCTATGATCTAGCGAATGTTGGCAATATGATATCTGGTTCCTCTGCCTTTTCTAAACCCAGCTTAAACATTTGGGAATTCTCTGTTCATGTGATGCTGAAGCCTAGCTTGGAGGATTTTGAGCATAACCTTACTAGCATGGGAGACAAGTGCAGTTGTCCACTGATATGAGCATTCTTTAGTACTGCCCTTCTTGGGAATTGGGATGAGGATTGACCTTTTCCAGTCCTGTGGCCACTGCTGGGTTTTCCAAGTTTGCTGACATATTAAGTGCAGCACTTTAACAGCATCATTTTCTAGGATTTTAAATAACTCAGCTGGAATTCCATCACCTTCACTAGCTTTATTGGCAGCAGTGCTTTAGGGAAGCCTGGTGTGCTGCAGTCTATGGGGTCGCAGAGAGTAAGACACTACTTGGCAGTTGAACAACAACAGCACTTTGAGGGTGTATGAGGATTAGTGTCTCTTGGAACGCAAGGAGATCCAACCAGTCCATCCCAAAGGAGATCAGTCCTGGGTGTTCATTGGAAGGACTGATGTTGAAGCTGAAACTCCAATACTTTGGCCACCTGATGTGAAGAGCTGACTCATTTGAAAAGACCCTGATGCTGGGAAAGATTGAGGGCAGGAGGAGAAGGGGACGACAGAGGATGAGATGGTTGGATGGCATTACTGACTCAATGGACATTAGTTTGGGTGGACTCCGGGAGTTGGTGATGGACAGGGAGGCATGGTGTGCTGCAGTCCATGGTCGCAAAGAGTTGGACATGACTGAGTTACTGAACTGAACTGAGGATTAGTCAAATGGTAGAGTTTGAAACTATGGGGCTGCCTTGATGCAGCTGTGTGTAGGGAAAGTGAAAAGTTGCTCAGTTGTGTCCGACTCTTTGCGACCCCATGGACTATACAGTCCACGGAATTCTCCAGGCCAGAATACTGGAGTGGGTAGCATTTCCGTTTTCCAGGGGGATCTGTGTGTAGGGAGACCTGTATAAAATGAAAGAAGACTAACTACAAAGTGGGACGGAGGTGGTTAAAGCAGGCCTGCCATGTAGTTCATTGTAGAAAGCGCTGCTCTGAATTCTGTGAGAAGTAAATTGATATATCGCTTCCTGGGTTACCTACCACACGGGTTGAAAGTGAGGCAGTGGTCGATGTTCAGATCCTCTGTGGGCAGGGTTGGGGCAGCTGCAAAGCGAGATCCAGGCTCCAGAGAAGCAGCTGGGCACCATGGCTTGGGACCCACTCCAAGCCTGCACAGAGCACTTGCACTACTGAGTCATGCTGATTAAGGTCCGATAGAATGCAGGTGGGGAGCTTGACCCATCTCTGCTTTCTTCTTTCTCTCTGGGGAAAAAAGACAGCAATAATAATCACAACAGAGAAACTTTTGCATGATAAAAAGCCATCTCTTGGCTAGACCCAAATATTCTACCCCTGGGAAGCCTGTTTTGCATTTGTAGCCAGAGGGAGTTGAGGTAAATTGACCTCCTTTCTGATGATGCCGATGTAGGAGACCCAGGTTTGTTTCCTGGGTCGGGAAGATCCCCTGGAGAAGGAAATGGCAACCCACTCCAGTATTCTTTAGAGAATCCCACGGACAGAGGAACCTGGCGGGTTATATAGTCCATGGGGTCACAGGAGTCAGGCATGACTGAGCATGCACAGATGATGAGTCCAGACCCACTCAAGAGCTCTGTGATTTAAAAAAAAATTTTATTTAGTTTTTAATTGAAGGATAGTTGCTTTACAGAGTTTTGTTGTTTTCTGTCAAACCTCAACATAAATCAACCATAGATATATATATATATCCCCTCCTTCTCAAACCTCCCTCCTTTCTCCCTCCCCATCCCACCCATCTTGGTTGATACAGAGTTCCCTGAGACATACAGCAAATTCCCATTGGCTATCTATTTTACATATGGTATTGTAAGTTTCCATGTTACTCTCTCCATACATCTCACCCTCTCCTCCCCTCTCCTGTGTCCATAAGTCTGCTCTCTATGTCTGTTTCTCCATTGCTGTCCTGCAAATAAATTCTTCTGTATCTTCTTTCTAGATACCATATATATGCATTAGTATACGATATTTATCTTTTGCTTTCTGACTTCACTGTGTATAATAGGCTCTGTGATCATCCACCTCATTAGAACTGACTCAAATATGTTCCTTTTTATGGCTGAGTAATAAATATTCCATGGTATGTATGTACCACAACTTCTTTATCCATTCATCTGTCGATGAACATCTAGATTGCTTCCATGTTCTATTTATTGTAAACAGTGCTGCAATGAACATTGGAGAACATATGTCTTTTTCAGTTTTGTTTTCCTCAGGGTATATACCTAGGAGTGGGATTGCTGGGTCATATGGTGGTTTTATTTCTAGTTTTTTTTTTTCCTAGTTTTTTAAGGAATCTCCCTACTGTCTTCCATAGTGGCTATATCAATTAACATTCCCAGCAACAGTGCAAGAAGGGTCTCTTTTCTCCACACCCTCTCCAGCATTTATTGTTTGTAGACTTTTTGATGACCATTCTGACCGGTGTGATTTGACATCTCATTGTTGTTTTGATTTGCATTTCCGTAATAATGAGCAATGTTGAGCATCTTTTCATGTGTTTGTTAACCATCTGTCTGTCTTTTTTGGTGAAATGTCTGTTTAGGTCTTTTCCCCACTTTTTGATTGGGTTGTTTGTTTTTCTGATATTGAGTTGTATGAGTTGCTTGTATATTTTGGAAATTAATCCTTTGTCAGTTGTTTCATTTGCTATCATTTTCTCCCATTCTGAGGGTTGTCTTTTCACCTTGCTTATAGTTTCCTTTGCTGTGTAAAAGCTTTTTAAGTTTAATCAGGTCCCACTTGTTTACTTTTGTTTTTATTTCCATTACTCTAGGAGGTGGGTTATAGAGGATCTTGCTTTGATTTATGTTATTGAGTGTTCTGCCTATGTTTTCCTCTAAGAGTTTTACAGTTTCTGGTCTTACATTTAGGTCTTTAATCCATTTTGAGTTTATCTTTGTGTATGGTGTTAGGAAGTGTTTAACTCCATTCTTTTACATGTGAATGTCCAGTTTTCCAAGCACCACTTATTGAAGAGGCTATCTTTGCCCCATTGTATATTCTTGCCTCCTTTGTGAAAAGATACGCATAGGTGCATGGGTTCATTTCTGGGCTTTCTATCTTGTTCCATTGGTCTATATTTCTGTTTTTGTGCCAGTACCATACCGTTTTGATGACTCTAAGAGCTCTGTGATTTTAGATGAAGTCAGATTTTACACTGGTGCATTTTGGCTGGCAAAATTGGTAATAAATGTGGCAAGGTTGGCAACAGCCTTATGAGTTGAAGCAATACCATACTTCTGTGTTCACCAAAATATCAGAAAGTTGGAGTCAGTTAAGAGAGAATGGGAAGCAATACAGAATGTTTGCAAATACCTTTATTTGGGCCCTTCTTCAAAAACAGCCATTCTATGCATCGCATATTTTCAAAATACATTTCAATTAACTTCTGGTTGTGTTTTTAAGAGTAAAATGGAGCTGATTCTGAATGAAAGTGCCTGATCCTCATTTAGAGAATAATTTCCATTAAAATGACTTGAAATTCATTTTGTAAATCATGCTTATTTTGATATTAGACCTTGCCTACAGACATAGTGGAAGAGTATTCCTTCCTAATCTAATGGCACCAATTTTCCTAACAGCATCTCTCATAACTTTCCATAATTATTAGTCAAAACGTACAAGCGTCCACACATTGCTGGCAATAAGTCTCAAATAGGATGGAAATGAGCTTACACTTCTTCCATGTGGGTGAGCACACATTTTTTGAATGCCTTAATGGAACTGACACAGAAAACTTTGTGGGCCTGTTTTCCCAGAGATAAGGAGGAAAGCTAATTAAGACCTTAGTCACTTCTATGGGGGGTGTTATAAGGTACAAGAAGCTTTTAATTGAGTTTTGCTTCCCTTTTAAAAAATAATCATTTCTACCTCCATGTTCAGGCGATATTTCTTCTGTTTCTTTCAAAATAATGCTTGTTTGATCTTAGTTATAAATGACACATGGCAAATAGGCTTTATGTG
This sequence comes from Cervus elaphus, assembly GCF_910594005.1. Classification (NCBI taxonomy): domain Eukaryota; kingdom Metazoa; phylum Chordata; class Mammalia; order Artiodactyla; family Cervidae; genus Cervus; species Cervus elaphus. The sequence continues at coordinate 40,862,220 of NC_057848.1, read as the reverse complement.
CCAAATAAAATAATGAAGTTGGGAGAAATTCACACTTTTTTTTTTTTTAGTAAACTCTTTTAATTTTGCATTCTTGGTTTATATTAAACACAGCTACCAATGGCTGTATTGTCAATTGTTACCAACATCCTGTGAGACCTTGAGCCTGTGTGTGGATTTGAACATTTTCAGTTGTAAATCGCTTAATGCCCCCAGCCCTCTTCTTCCTCCTGCCCTGACTTCAGCTGCGGGATAAATGAGTTCAGCTCAGTTGTATCTGACTCTTTGTGACCCCATGGACTGCGGCATGGCAGGTTTCCCTGTTCATCACCAACTCGCGGAGCTTACTCAAACTTGTGTCCGTTGAGTCGGTGATGCCATCCAACTATCTCATCCTTTGTTGTTCTCTTCTCCTCCTGTCTTCAGGATAAATATCCTGCAGGATAAATATCTTCCCTTTTATGGTGCTGTTAGATCTTGGCAAGTTTGAGTTAATTTCAGAACATTCAATACTGTAGCTCACTCCTGTCATTTTCCAACACCCAGAAGCGTACCTTGTGTAGGCAGGATCTCTCTGCAGCCCACTCAGTAACATGAGTAATGATCTTTAAGTGAACCATATCAAGAGTGGAAGGGCTTTGGATAATTTAGATAAGAAAATTTGAATAAGTGTACATTTCTCTAAAAGTTGTCACTCTGATTTTCTGCCTAGCGGGACTACCTGATCCATTGATGCAAAAAACCTCTCATAGGGCTAGAAACCATTTTTTCACACAGCCAGGGAGGGCGCCTGCCTGTGTGCTTATGTGTGTTTGCCTGTGTGTATACCTTCGCATGTCTCCAGAGATTAGAATGGTAGATCCATAGTTCCTTTCAGACTCATGAATAATAAATACTGGACAGAGGAGCATAGATGATGTTTTTCTCCTGTTAGCACCCCAGCAAATTCCTGGATGACTGTTCTGAGCCCTGCCAGCATCTGACGCTCTGCCAACTTGTAATTAAAACTCTTTAGAGTGAAGGCTATGAGTCCTCCGACATTGATCGACACCCTGCTCCGTGCCTGTGACAAAGGACAGGAAACCAGGTTTGGGCTTTTCTTCCCTTTTCTAGAAGAGGGAATCTCAATTCCTAAAGAGAAAACCTAGTAACAGGTAGAAGACCTGGATTCGAGGGGTGAGAGAACCTTAGATTTTTTTTTTCTTTTGATATGGATCATTTTTAAAGGCTATATTGAATTTGATACAATATTGGTTCTGTTTATGTTTTGGTTTTTTGGCACCGTAGCATGTGGAATCTTAGCTGCCCAACCAGGCACTGAACCCATAGCCTCTGTGTTGGAAGGTGAAGTCTTAACCACTGGACCTCCAGGGAGGCCCCAGATACTTTCTGATTGCATTTACCCCTAACACATTTAAATTTTTCTAGCCAGAGCCTAGGAAGAATAGACCACAATATTGGGTGGCATTCTAGGGAAGGAAGCCAATATAGGTTTTGGGAGGCTGTTCCAGGAACCGTATTATATAAATGAACAGGAGAAATGGCTAGAAACCAGCCTTGTTTGGGGCTGAGAACTCTTACCATTTCCTACATTTACTCACCTGTTTGTCCTTCCTAACAACTTTAGGAAATGGGCTGGGCAATGGCAGTTATCCCCATTTTATAGATGGCAAAACTGAGGCCCAGGGAATTTATTCAAGGTCACGCAGACTGCGGCCATATCAGAGCTGCAGCTCTTCTGCTGCTTACATCTGTAATGCAAAATAATTGTGTATGCCTCTGGGTTTTGTTGTTGCTGTTGTTAGTTTTTGACTGAAAAGGATGAAGAATTCATTTCACCTCCATTACCTCATCCTTCCCACCCTGACTTCTTTATCAATGTGTTGTAAGCAATGACCAGGACCACGAGGAAGTCACTTCCCTGTGCTGAGCTCCAGTTTTCTCATCTGTAAAGTGAGAGTTGGATCAGATTCTCTTGAAGTTTCCTTTCAGTCCTGACCTTTTGTGATGCATTGAGAGTCAGTGAGCAGTCTCTGAATCATTTACACAGTTTCTGGTTCCAGCTTGCTACACAGTTACCGTAGAAGAAATGTTACCCCAGTCTGCCTATGAATCAGTGAGGAGTGAAGAGTTAATGCTTAAATTTGGACCTTATGGTTGCAACTATGACTTATGTTGAGAAAGAATGTTAAGGTTTCTTTGTCCACTGACCTGTATCAACACAAGTGAACCAGAAAACTGCTGCTCATGCTACATCCTGACCAGAATGCCCCATCACCAGTGATGCTAAATGATCGTGATAATCCCTGAAGGAAAAGTGGAAGTCCATTTGTCCCTTCGATTCCATGACTGGCCTGACACTGAGTCCCAGAGACCATGCCCATCAAGCCTCTCTCTCCACTGGTAGGAAACGCTGCAGGTCATCTTATCAGGCCATGATTAGGCTGATGTGCCTTTTTTTGCTCTGGACTATTTTAGTCATCTTCATTTTCAACCGTCAGTTTTAAGGGATGATTCAGACAGCTTGCACTGTGCCAGGACTGAGTTCATAAAGATTTGTTGTCCTTTTCAGAAGCTGGGTAGGGTAAAAAACACTTGTATGCTTGATGGAAAACAAGCAGCCATCTGGCTAATAGCCACATCACAGATGGGCAGTGTGATAGGGTGGGAAAAGCATGGGTTTGCAGTCAGTCTCTCCTGAATTGAAATCCAAGCTCAGCCACTTACAGGGTGTGTGACCTTGGGCAAGCTTCTCAACCTTGCAGAGCTAGAGTTATCTCATATGTGTAATGAATATGATAATGCCAATTTTTAAGGAATGTTATAATTTATGAAGAGTTCCTAGCACAGTGCTCAATAAGTGGGAGCTGTTTTATTAAGGAAGAGCAAATGTCATCATGATACTGTTTCTATTTATACATGTGTTTCAAAGGCTGTATTTGGAAAGAAGCCCAGGTCTCGTTTTATTCCTCTGTTTCTGCCTCATTGCCTAGTACAGTATCTGGGATATAGTCAGCATCCAAGAATTACTAGTTAAATGAATGACCAAATGAAATGAACCACAGTAATATGAACTAGATGGCAGCAAAGTCAACTCCAAGGGCTTAAGACTTACTCAACTAGTAAGTAAGTGGGCAAAGCCAAGATTCACACCCGCATCTTCTGATTCCAAGGCAACTGTTTGCGTGCAGTACCTACCTTGTTAATCTCTGTTTTGTCCACTCCCGCTCCCTGGTTTAGGTGCTTTTGTGAGTTTCTAAATATTTGGCAATCAATTCTTTGCTCTCTAAATTTCTTTTTCTAAGTTGGATAGATAGGACAATCTCATTTGTTCATTCATTCATTCAATAGTTTTGAGTATGAGAGCAGAGAGTTTGAAGAAAAACCTAAATTGGAGACCTCTGTGGGGCCATAGCCTTTGTGCACAGCCTTTACTCCATATCTGTTATAGGAGTCTATAGATAATTCCAGAATAGTCTGCTGTTCAAGCTTGGGGCAGCTTTATTAGGTCAGAATTTATGAGACTGTAAAAGGACAAATGATACTTCTTGATTGGAGGCTAAGAAAGGACCTTGATTCTTAAATCTGGAAAGAACATTTCAAGATATCTTGGGAATAGAAATCAGTGTGTCCTGGTGTCCCCATTTAAAACAAAGGAATGAAAAAAGTACTTTTCAGATGAACCAAGATACCACCGTATTTTTGTGAGTAGTGGTGAGAAATTTCTAATTTCGGAGCTACCTTAAGACAAGGATAAAAAAGTATCATCATATCTTCTAGTGAATGATCATTTGCTCTGGGGGTGGATGGTGGGATGAGCAGTCATAGGGATCAACATGAGAATTGTGAAGAATGTGTATCTTGGAGTCAGAAATTTGGGTTTGCGGAGCACAGGAAACATAGCTGTGTGATTTGGGGCAGCCTCAGTATTATAATCTATGAACAATAGCAATCACTTTATATTATTGATATGAGATGTCAACATACACATATAAAACACATCAGCATGGCATCTGTCACACAATAATAGCTCAATAAATGGTATCTGCTATTAAAATCTGGACTCCAGACACCATGTTCATTATATTAGCTTGGCCAAAAGTTCATTCAGGTCTTTCTGTTACCTCTTACAGAAAAACTTGAACGAATTTTTGGCCAACCCAATACTACACTGGGCTTCCCTGATGGCTCAGGAGGTAAAGAGTCTACCTGCAATGCAGGAGACCTGGGTTCGATCCCTGGGTCAGGAAGATCCCCTGGAGAAGGAAATGGCATCCCACGTTAGATTCTTGCCTGGAGAATCCCATGGACAGAGGAGCCTGGCAGGCTACAGTCCATGGGGTCACAAAGAGTCAGACACGACTGAATGAACTAACAACTACTACACTGCTTAGTAAGTGTTCATTAAATGGGGTAATGTATAGGATTAGCAAAGCTTGGATCTAGCTTTGAAATGAAATGAAATTATTATCTGAATGTTCAAGGATGGTCTTCCGTGTTCTGCCAGTTGGTAGTAGCCAAGGAAGCCAAAACCTTCTGGAATTTCCACATTGAGTCTGGTATGGTGGTACAACACTTCTTACCAAGGTCCTTAGATATAGGCCCAGGTGAATAATAAGTTTAAAAGGCTTTTGCAATTATTACCAGTTTAGCTTCTCCATGTTTTATTCAGAGAACTGAAGAGAACTACTAATTAGAAACATAGCTTGAATTTATGGACCTGAGCCTGTATGTTGCCCTTGTGATTGTGAGACCTCTACTTTCTTACTTTATTGCAACGAGACTGGTTTATTCTGAAACGTGCCTTGCTGGGTTGACTCCAGCTGGGTAAAAGCAAGAAAACCTTTCTGGATTTTGTATTCAAAGAAGGCGGAACTGTCAGGATTAAAGTAGATTGCACTGATGTTAGTTCCTAAAGGGACCCTGGCTTTGGAAGATGTTGAATTTCTGACCTTCGTGATGGTGTGGGTGTTGAAGAGAAGTGCCTTTATGAGTGTGTGAGTGGCAGGGGCAGGGAGTTGCCTTGGTTGTCGGGGGTTTTAGTTTCTGTGCTATCCCAAGCTATGTTAAGTAAAAATCCAATCAATGCAAACCCAGCATATGATCTCAGCTTCAAATCAATATACCTCTCCTACCCCCTCCAACTAGAATGTTACCCTGAACCTCTCCTTTGGAGAATTTCTGGAGTGGCCACCGGTTGTGACTCTTTGCCAGGCATAGTGTGGCATGTGCTTTATATATACATGATATCTATGTTTCTCCTAAAACCCTATACTATAGCTTTATTATCTTCATTTTATAGATGAGAAACATTGAGTCTCAAAGAGGTTGAGAGACTGGATTAGATCACATGAGTAAAAAGGGCCAGAATTGAAATTTGGAGCTGGATTCATCTGATGTTTGAGTTCATGCTTGTTCCACTGTTACCACTCTGGTGAGGGCTGTCAAAGATGCTGAGAAGGGACAGTCAGGGATTGGTGTGGCAGAACTCCTTAGAAGGCTTTAGAAAGATCATTCACTTTTTTCTGTCCTTGAAATGGCCATTCTTAATTAGGGAGCACTATTTAGAAATCATCACCACTTGGGGTCATTTTTTTCTTTTTTTTTGCCATGTCACTTTTGGGATCTTAGTCCTTAGGCCAGGGATCGAACCCCTGCACCTTCAGTGGAAGCATGGTGTCCTAGCTACTGGGTCACCAGGGAATTCCCCATGTGGTTACATTTAATTGACTTATGTAACTGAAAAATAAAGTAGTTTGTGTAATGGGCCAATCTTAGCATCCTGGACCATGAATTGACAGATGCGCAAACCCTCCTGAATGTATATTAGTCTATGGATAATAATTAGCTATAACGATGTCAGGCTTCCCTCATAGCTCAGTTAGTAAAGAATCTACCTGCAATGCAGGAGACCTGGGTTCAATCCCTTGGTTGGGAGATCCCCTGGAGAAGGAAATGGCAACCCACTCCAGTATTCTTGTATGGAGAATCCCATGGACAGAGGAGCCTGGCAGGCTACAGTCCATGGGGTCGCAAGAGTTGGACAAGATTTAGCAACTAAACCACCACCATAATGTCAGAGATAGAACATTCTAGAACTTCAAGGTTGCCATGACCACTGTTTGGTTTGTAAGATGGAGTGTCCATTATAACTTAGGAATCAAAAGCCTTGTAGAGCCCCAGTTTTCAGTGAGTTAAACTTTCTGTCACCAAGCTGGATCATTTAATTGAAGTGTGAGATGTGTATATACAATATTTTTGTTGTTTTGGACTTGAGTAATTTGTTCAAAATGACCATCATTGGGAGTAATTTCAATAGTCAAAAATCGAGAGACCAGTGTGGAGACTTCACAATTGGTAAACAAGTTCAACTGGAAAGAGAGGGTATTTCAAAGTGTGGCAGAAATTGTTGTCATCTCTCTCAGTTGTCTCATGGATCCCTCCAGAAAAACCTAAGGTGTGTCTTGAATATCACCTATTGAGGACACAGCATCATCCACTTTATGGGACACAGTGCCAGGAACAAGAATCTGGGCTAGATCTTGTGGGTAGGTTGGCGATTATTTTCCTTGGTGAACTAAGAAATGAAATGAAGAGCTATAAGAAAAAAAAAAAGAGCTATAGGAAGGTATATGGATGATCATGAAAACCGTTGTCATATTTACTTACTTTTATTAAAAGCTCCATTGAGTTTTTTTTTTTCTTTTTATCTGTACTTTATCACTCAGATTTCAAAGGTAGAATACAGTTTTTGACTATGGATCAGCAATCCTCTGAAATTTTAATTTCCATTTATTATTTAAGTTTGCAGAATTTCCTTTTTGCCTAGGACTTACTTTTTTTTTCTTGCCTCTTCTGGCTTCTATTGTATTTTCCCCTTCTTTTCTCTCTCACCTCTGTTATTATTGATAAAACTTGTGTGGGTTTGCTTTCAGTTCATGGCCATCTTGCTATACATCTCATATTTTGCCAGTTGTTTTAGGTCTGTGAAAAATTTACTGACACAAAGTAGTTTTTCACCTTTTGATGGAAAAGCAGACTGGTTTGTTCTACAGATGCTTCATATGAAGAAATGGTTAAGCTCTGCTATATATCAACATGGTGTGTTTCCAAATGATTTGTCTTTCCCTTTGAATACTGAGACATCCCCTTCTTGATGAACCTTGTGCCAGGGCCATGCTGAAGCAGAATTAGGGACCTGACAAAGGAGAAATACCTGAGGTCACAAAGCCTGAAGCAGACCACCTCACAAGCTTCCCTTCCTGCTGAGTAAGGTAGATGTCATTTTTTTCTTGTTGAAGGTTGGTTTACACCGAGAAGCTTTAGCTAGAGTCTTCACTTTGCTGAGTGTGGTTTGCCTATTTGCAGCCATGGGAGCAAACCTGTGTTCCTTCTGAATTGTATCCCCTCCTCAGTGGCAAGCTTGTGGTATGTTTTTATTCTACTCTCATCTTCCTTTTGAGCTTATGTAACAGCTGCCAAACACAGTTCAAACTCGCCGTCAGCATGGTGACCATATTTTCCGATTGCAAGTCAGTACACATGGTCTGACAAATTTCAGTGGACTTAAACGGAGACAATGGAATGGAATGTTTGAAGTCCAAACTGTTACAGAATGTATAGACAACCATTAGAAAAGTAAGCACGTTCACAGTTTGTCAACGGAAGAACATTTGTTAGAGCTCCTATTTGTGACAGAGAATGCTGTGTTTCACAGAGCTATTAAGCTTTTTTTTTTTGGTCCTTTTGAGATTGTGTAGTTGTCCTTTGCTGACCTCTCAGGTAGGATTACCACCAATTTTAACTCCAGGAGAGTCCTGCTGAGTTCTGGATTCTCTTTGTTTCTGGTACTGAAGCCGTTTTGCAGCAGGAACCACATATTGTGGAAGTCATGTGTTCATGTGAAGATAATGCAAGGAAGGTGCCGGAGCTACCAGGGAAGCCCAGTGATTCTTCCTATCACCATAAAGGTTTCTGACGTGTGGTTTGTGTAATCAGTATCTTTACCTAGTGCTCGTTGTTCATACATGAAATTTGAGGAGGCATGTTACTTTTAACAGTTGTATAAACTCCTCCTAGGCTGAGAGGGAATAAAGTGGCCAAAATTCATGGGAGTGTTGAGAGAGCTTTCTTATCTGCCAATGCAGGGAAAAATGCTTTATTAGGGAGAAGCTATTAACATTATGGAAAAAGGACTCTTTCAGCCTCAGACCTGAGGTCACTTAGACCATTAGGAGAGCCCTAAGTGCATAAGAGGTTTAAAAGCACTGTTGGAGTGTCTATAAAAGTTGTGAATGTGTCCTTGGAAAACAGTGTGATTATTTGAGAATTTTAATATACTCTGAACCCTGAAGGTAAGACGGTTTCTTTTTGCTCTTTGACAAAGAAAATTCTCTCTTCTTCTTCCTAAGAGTATTTGAATCTTTCTATTAAAACTGGAAATTGAAGGTCACTGGCTCCTTCAAGGTCAGTTTGGCAGCTAAGATGACATTAGGCCCCTCTTCCCCTTGCTCAGCTCTGGGGATTAGAAATTGCTTTTACTCTGCTAAGTTTGTGATTGTCACTGCACTGGTTCTGGATGAAAATTTTCTGTTTTCTTGCCCAAAGTGAGAGAGGTGAAACAGCTTGGAAGTGTCTTTGCATTCATGGTTTAGCTATGGCTCTTGTAAACTCTGACTTTACCTCTTAAAATTAATCCTTTGGGAACAAGAAGGTTCTCCTATTGTCCCCAAAGAGAAGTGCTGGTAGAATCCTGTAGCACCTCTGATGACCCTCCAGTTCGAGACTTAGCAAGCCAAGTGGATACGGTGTTTTTATCAGGGAAACTTTGTTATTTGCCTGAACCCTTGTTCTTGGTTAAAACCCAGATTGTGAAGTATGTGAAATGAAATTCAGTGCCCTCTACTTTTCCTGCTCTTGGTACTTTTCTCTAAGTCATTCTTTCTTTGTTCATTCAAGGCATATTTACTGAGCCTTTATTTTTTGTCAGGCATTGTATTAGGCATTGAGAATACAAGGGGCGAACAACACAAGATCACAATTTTCACAGAGCAACTGCATAGCGTAGCAGTTCAGAGCACACACAGGCAGTCAGACTGCCTGGGCATGAACCCTGGCACTGCTACTTTACAGCTGCTTTGATAGTAGACAAGTCACTTAAACTCACTGTGCCCTAGTTTCTACATCTATAAAATGAGCCTAATTATAGTACATCCCTTACAGGGTTGTTATGCACATCAGATGAGTTCCTGGTCCATATTAAGTACTATATAAATTTTTATTAAATAATATGAAGCTTATATTCTAGTGGAGAAGATGGATACTCATAGATTATGATAAGTGAAGGGAACAAGTTGATGAGTCCAATATCCTGATACTGTTTATATCTTATAATATTTTTACCACGAAAGGATCCTATGAAGTCATTTGTACTATGAATTGAAAAATCTTAAAATATTTATATTTCTACAGAGGGTGAAGCTCACACTAGATATAAACCAATTGTTAAAGTATTGCCCTGTGAAATTATCCTGGAGGCTCTACCACTAGAGTCCAAGTTGGCTGCTAGAGCTCTAGCAATTACGTTTATTTTCCAGGCAGCAGAATGGAGGACAGGGGAAAGGGTGTTCCCTCTCTGTCTTAAGGAGACTTCCCAGAGGTTCCATGAAATGTTTTGCTTATATCTCACTCTCTGATCTTAGATGCATGGCTTCACCTTCACTGCGAGGGATGCTAGGCAGGTAGTATTTTCTGTGTTGACTGTGCTCAGCTGAAAGTTGAGGTTCTCTTTATTAAAGAAGGGGAGAAAGGCTATTGGGAAATAACTAATAGTCTTTTTGCCACAGTTTTCTAACTTCATATCTGAATTTGTGGCTTTTTGTTTTCTCACTTTGAGACTATCACTAAGACTCCTCTTATTCTCATTAGGTGGGACTGGGTTGGATTTTTGGCTCAAATGAAATGAAAATCTAACATTTATTGAACACTTATTCTGTGCCAAGCACTGCGTGATAATGCTGTGGGGTAGATGCTATCATTGTCCCCATTTTCTGGATGAGGACATTGAGGAACGGGGGGGTTCAATAATGTGCTGTGTAGTAGCAGAGCCAGGATTCATTCACATGCAAGTTGTTTGATGCCAGAATCTGTTTATTGTTAACCCAGTGCTGCTTGATTTCTTTAGGGTTGGGGAAAGGGAATTAGAAAAAGCAGAAGGGAGAGAGAGAGATACTGGAAAAGCAGCATTTCTTTTGTGTGAAATTTTTAAAAGTTCCATATTCATAACTTGTGGAATGTGTGTATAGCCTAATATTTTGAACCTTGTATCTCATTTGATACAAGTCCATTTTCGATTGAACCAATTTGTAGCCATTCAACGACCTTCACAATTTGGCCTGAACTTGTCACATCTATTTCAACTCACCACAGAGTGTGACATAATGGAAAGAAGTTCTAGAAATCGGCAAGTTTGGGCTTGTTCCCCACATCTACCACTCTTAGCTGCAAGGGTTTGGGCAACTTAACATACCTCTTTGTATCTGAGTTTGTTTGTTTTTTTTCCTTTGTAGCAAGACTGATATTACCTCCTTTTCAAAGGCAGTTGCAGAGAGTACATGAGACAATATAGGTGAGACTGCTAGTACTTAAATTAATGTTTTCTCCCATCTTCTTGTTTTTCTTTCTCCCAAGCCTTTCTATAGCTCCACCCACCTTCCCCCACTTTTCAGGGTGCTGTAGCTATGGCTTCCCTTGTGGCTCAGCTGGTAAAGAATCGCCTGCAATTCGGGAGACCTGGGTTCGATCCCTGGGTTGTGAAGATCCCTGAAGGAGGGAAAGGCTACCCACTCCAGCATTCTGGCCTGGAGAATTCCATGGACTATAAAGTCCATGGGGTCACAAAGAGTCTGACACGACTGGGCAACTTTCTAGCTATGGCAGTGAAAGCGCCAAGTCCAAACCACTGGACTACCAGGGAATTCCTGCTCAGTTACTTTTCCTTACACATAGCCTACTCTTTTTCAACCTCTTTTTCAAAGATTTCACTATTGCCTCTTCCTGAAATGTCCCATTCTCTTCTGCCTTTGTTGCAGACTGGCAACAAAGTCTGCCCATGTCTGCCAACATCTGCCTGCCAGTATGTTTTGTTGGGTCTGCAAGGTGTTTGTTACTTGCTTTTATTTTTTATTTTACTATATTTTTACCAACTTTTTTTGAAGTGAAGTTGATTTACAAAGTTGTGTTAGTTTCAGGTATCTACAGTTCTATATATATGCCGTGTGCTGTGCTCCATTGCTTAAGTCGTGTCCAACTCTTGGTGATGCTATGAACTGTAACCAACCAGGCTCTGTCTGTGGGATTCTCCAGGCAAGAATACTGGAGTGGCTTGCCATGCCCTCTTCCAGGGGATCTTCCTGACCCAGGGATTGAACCTGGATCTCCTGCATTGCAGGCAGATTCTTTACCACTGAGCTACCAGGGAAGCCCTCTGTATACATATATAAGTATATGTGTGTATGTATATATATATATGATGCTTTTTCAGATTCTTTTCCATTATAGTTTATTACAAGATACTGAGTGTAGTTCTCTGTGCTTTACAGTAGGTCCTTGTTATCTATTTTGTATATAGTAGTGTGGACATGTCAATACCAAACTCCTAAAAAAAAAAAAAAAAAAAGAATACCAAACTCCTAATTATCCCCTGCTTTCCTCTAGAAAAAAAAAAAAAAAGATAAGTTTGTTCCCTCTGTCTGTGAGTCTGTTTGTTTTGTGCATAAATTCATTTGTATCAGTTTTTTAGATTCCATAAGTGATGTATTTTTTTTTTACTTCACTGAGTATGATAATCTCTAGGTCCATCCATTTTGCTGCAAATGGCATTGTTATTCTCTTTTATGACTGAGTAATATTCCATTGTATATATGTACCCCATCTTCTTTATCTGTTACCTTCTTTTAAATGGGGGCATATCTGGTTCATTCAGCACAGATTCCATCACTTGCTATTTTTTCTTAACCCTAGCCCATTGATAGGCTTCTCAGGTTGCCCTTTACCATCCAAGCCACCAGGAATGGGGTTGCAAAGAGTTGAACATGACTGGTAGACTGCACAACAGTAACACCAGGTGGCTCAGTGGTAAAGAATCCACCCGCCAAAGCAGGAGATGCAGGAGACGTGGGTTCAATCCCTGGGTGGGGAAGATCCCCTGGAGGAGGAAGTGGTAACCCACACCAGTATTCTTGCCTGGAGAATCCCATAGACAGAGGAGCCCTATGGGCTACAGTCTGTGGGGTTGCAAAGAACTGGACACTAGTAAACAACTGAGCATACACACACGGCCCATTTATACTCGGATATGAGTATAAATGGGGCTCCTGAAGGCATTTCAGTTTCAGGCATCCCCTACCCTAGTTTAAATCCTGCTCATTGTTGAAAGACCATCTCAAATGCCTTCTCTTATGAAACTCTTTCTTGATTTGATTGTAACCTGAAGTGTTTTGCTCCTCTCTCTTTATTTCTCCTAAATGGCACAAAATGTACTTCTTCCTCAGTTTTGTGTTAATGATGTGTGCAGGTCTTATGCACATACTGAAATATACTGAAATCTATGCCCCCTGAGGACAGGGATCCTGTTTGATTGGTCATGAGAACCTCCTCCATACCCAGCAGCCATCTTTCTCACATTAGGCACTTAGATGCTTATTGACCGGTCAGTGAGACCATGCTTACCCCAAAGCTGAACTGCAAGAAGTTCATCAAACCCAAAGTGTTTTGTAGCAATGTATGTTAGAAATGGATAATAACACATTTTGGTAAGAATTCAAGAAATGTCCAACCAGATCATTCTCTGGGAAAGACAGAAAGTTGATTTTTCTCAATCCTCCATGCTGGCACAGGAGCTGTGTTTCTTTAGTTTTGCTTCCAAATTGGTATTGACGTCAGTCACTGAGAAATCTTGGCCCATGCTGAATTTCATATTCAACAGGACGGGTTTTGAAAAGGAAATGGAGTGAAAAGCCATCAACTGGGAAGCTCTAAAGTGAATGCGCCTGGTTAGTGTAATCAGTGACTAATTAAGGTGAGGTTTATGGCTGTTTTACTTTTTCACCCTGAAGAAATTTCCAGACCAGTTACGCACTACTTCCTACCGACGAGTGGGAGGCCAGAGGGTCAGAAAGTCAACGTCATTGAAAGGTCTGGTTGTGTCGTAGGTGGGTTGATAGATGGACTTCAGGCCTGAGGAATAGTTATTCTCAGCAGGTCATTTGGTTTCCTCTTGTGTTCCAAAGAGGCTGGGATGGGATTTTTTTTTCTCAGCCCAACATCCTTCTTGGTTGTAAACAAGTATCCCTGCATTCTTATACTGAGGCAGGAGTTCTTGACTTTTGTACTGGCTGCTGTGATGGCTTAGACTGTCCTCAGTGGGGTGCCATAGAAATGGGATGACAAATGGAAACTTTTGAGTGTCATGGGAGAACCACGTCTGGATTTCTAAGCAGTGTGCTTAAAAAAACAAAACAAAACTGACTGAGGCTTCCTTGTTCTTTGTGGCTTTGGTGTTGATGGTTATAATCAAGAGATAGGTTGAAAAGATCTGTATTTCAGCCGTGTTTGCAAGAGCAATCAAGGTAGAAACACTAAAGATCCATCAATAAGGGATTCTATAATTTACTTAAGTTGCAACCAGAAGCTTAGCAGCTCTTTAAAGACAGATCTCTCTATGTATGTTCATAGACTTTGGTGGTATATCATTTGATGATGAGAGCAAATTGTAGAATACCCTTTTGTGGGGATTAAAAGGATGTGTATATACACACTCATGTATGTGTCTATACTAGCGGAAGTCTGGAAGGATGCTGAGCAAAAGCCATCAGTTATTTCTCTGGTGGCAGGTATGGGTGGGGTTTGTAGGGGTAATTTTCTATTTTCTTTGTTTATGTTTTTATAAGCAAGCATGCATTACCTTTGGGAATCAGTGAAAACAGGAGGTAGATATTCTTCGAAAGCAAACAGAAGTCTTTCTTTGATGTCCTCTATTCACACTGAGATGTGAATTACTGACTGAAGTTCTGAATATCACCCTTTGGAGGGAGGTGTGGGGAAGGATTTCCCCAGGTATCAAAGCCTTAACCTGATGAGATCCGGCTTTACTACTGGGATTTCAACTGGCTTTTGGTAAATTGAGAGTAGAGATTCTGTTTCCTGACTCTTACCTCGGGGGTTCTGTCTGCTGGGTCAAGTGGTTTTCAAACCACTTTCCTTGGGGCTGTGAGGGGCTGTGGAGACACAGCAGCTGTGCTCCCAGGCCCTCCATGGCTGCTTCCACCAGAGCAGCCCCTCTTGTACCTGTTTTTCTGGTATCAAGGTTTCAACTAGTATCTTGTTTGGGGGGAAGAAAGATTCTACTGCTCAATGAAAGTTTGTAAACTGTTCTATACCACAGTTAACTAGAAAATAGGTAGGAAAAAAATCTCTTTTATGGACGAGGCACCGAGGGTCAGAGAGTTAAGTGAGTTGCTTTAGGATAGATATGGAGTCCTACTTAGAGTGCAGTCTTTACTTTGGTGATCTTTTTACCCTATCATATTGCTTCTCACAAGAGGAGCTCTTTCTGGTGAGCTCAGGAGTACAACTGAATTAAGAATCATAGTGAAATGCCTGGGTGGTTTTGAAACGCACAATCTTATTACCTCACAGCCTCGATTTACCACTTCATCAGGATTCTGGTCTGGAGGTGGGCAGGGCCCAGGAACCCGGCCTAGAACATTTGCATTGGGTGTGTGTCTGTATTCGGATTACTAAGGAAAGCTAACAGTGTTCTTATTGTGGGTTGGTAGCCAGGTTGTTGCTGTTCAGTTGCTAGGTCGTGTCTGACTCTTTGCGACCCCATAGACTGCAGCACACCAGGCCTCCCTGTCCTTCACTATATCCCAGAGCTTGCTCAAACTCATGCCCATTGAATTGGTGATGCCATCCAACCATCTCATCCTCTGTCATCCCCTGCTCCTCCTGCCTTCAATGTTTCCCAGCATCAGGGTCTTTTCCAATGAGTCCACTCTTTGCATCAGGTGGCCAAAGTGTTGGAGCTTCAACTTCAGCATTAATCCTTCCCATGAATATTCAGGACTGATTTCCTTTAGGATGGACTGCTTTATCTCCTTGCTGTTCAAGGGACTCTCAAGAGTCTTCTCCAGCACCACAGTTCAAAAGCATCAGTTCTTCGGCCCTCAGTCTTCTTTGTGGTCCAACTATCACATCCATTCATGACTACTGGTAAAAACCATAGCTTTGGTAGCCAAGACTGGGATGTGATTCTCTGCCTCCTCCTTCATAGCACTGGACCACTCAGGCATTGGATGCATGAAGCACAGCGTGTCCCATGGCTGCACTTTATAGAAAGAGTCCTTATTTCTGGGTGGTTGATGTTTTTAGTCCCAAATTTTTCAAGCAGCACCTAATATTCTATAAATCTCTCTCTTGGAACATTGCTGAGGCATAAAGATAGAGGCAGGAATAGTGTTTGGTTCTAAGGAAGAGTTATAAATGGCACAGACCTGAGAGACTCCTTTAAGACATCAGGAGGCCAAAAGCTTACTGCTCACAGGTGAAAAAGTACTGAATTAGTGGCCTGATCCATCATCCATGTTGCTGTGGATGGAACCATGCAGTTTCTAATCTTGGGTCCCTTCCCACAATGGGGTCTTTGGAATGTCCTTGAAGGTCTCTTGCTACATGGCTGAGAGTGCTTTTACTTGCTCTGTCCTTCATTGTGCTCCTCGTCCAGGGGCCATTCTGTCTTCTGTTTGGAGCTGATCTGAGGTCCCTCTGTCTCCATTGACGTCTGTTTTTAGGGCCGGGCCAGGTTTGCTGATGAGTCATCCTGTTGTTTTTCATTTGGAAGCAAATTTAATAGCCCCAGATGGACTTTTTTTTCCCCTTAGGTTTTCACTTTATTTCTAGCAGAAATCCTCAGATCAATAGTTGAAAACAGAGGTACTGTTTATTCTGATATTAGTATGGGCTGCCCTTACCACATTGTCCGGGTGGATGTTAGGTTGTGGAAAGGCTGAGTGAGTGAATGATGGTCGTCTCTGGTGAATTTCATCTGGAGAGCAATAGGGCTCGGGTGAGATGAAAGTGCTACGGGGAATGGATTACCTTGGCTGGAGCTCTTTTTAAGATAAGGAAACAAGCTAATGAAAGTCGGTTGGTCTGTCGTGAACAATTGATACTCAGCAAATGAGCAAATATTTTAAAAGGAAAAACAGAAAAAGATTATTTACCATAGCAGAGAGGAATTTCCTTTATGGCAGGAAGTTGCATAAAACCTGGAGTCGAAGTGTAGACTTTTGAGTGGAAAGAAAAGGGGAACCCTTCAGGCACATGCCCTGGTCCTGTGACTGACTTTATTCAATATGACACCCTCCTCTCCTAAGTTGAAACACCTGGTTGCCTTTCCTTATCTAGAAAATGGGGAAAAATAAACCTGTCTTACCTACTCCATGGGGTTGTGTTACAAGGATCAAGAAAATCATAAATGCTCCAGCTGTTTGGAAATTTTTAAATGCTGGCCACACATGCAGACACACATCATCTGTCACCAAGTCCTCCTTCGAGAAGAATTATGAAATTCTGCCCTATTTCTATCCATACTTTTTTGCCACCACCAGAGCTGATAACCTTTCTCCTGGGTTCCTTGTACATGCCTCCTAACCAATCTTTCTGTCTCTGGTCTCTCTCTTCTATGGTCTATTCTCCACTGGACCACCAAATTAACCTCTCTAAACCCACTTTTTCCTCCCTAAATCCACTTTTAATCATGTTTTCTCCGTGTTCTGAAATCTTTAGTTGCTCCCTTAAATGTCCTTGTGTTAGTCACTCAGTCATGTCAGACTCTTTGAGACCCTATGGACTGTAGCCTTCGAGGCTCCTCTTTCCTTGGAATTCTCCAGGCAAGAATACTGGAGTGGGTAGCCATTCCCTCCTCCAGGAAATCCTTCCGACTCAGTGAATTCGGGTCTCCTGAATTAAAAGCAAATTCCTTACCATTTGAGCCACCAGGGAAGTCCCAGTTTTTCTCTAGTACCTATTAAATCAGTTCAGAATCCTGGGCATGGTAGTCAAAAATCTCTGATTTACACCTGTAACTTACACAATTCTGTATATCAAATATACTTCAATTAAAAAAAAAATCTCTCTGAATTCTACCAGGATTTTCATTTTCATTCTTCATACCTTCCTTGTATTCATTTTGTTTTTTAACTAAAAATATTATTTATTTTTGGCCATGCCCAGGTGGCATGAGGGATCTTAGTTCCCTGACCAGAGATTGAACCTGTGCTTCCTGCATAGGGAGCTCAGAGTCCTACCACTGGACTGCCATGGAAGTCCCTCCTTTGTATTCTTTTTTAAAAAAATTGAAGTATACTTACTTTACAATGTTGTCTTAGTTTCTTTTGCACAACAATGTGGACCAGCCATATATATATACACAAATATCCCCCCCCCTCTTGAGCCTCTTGCCACCGCCCCCCACCCCACCCCTCTAGGTCATCACAGAGCACCGAGTTGAGCTCCCTGTGTTATACAGCAGCTATCTATTTTGTAAAATAGTAGGTAGGGTACATGGTAGGGTATATATGTCAGTGCTATTCTCGCAAATCATCCCACCCTCCCCTTCCCCTTCTATGTCTACAAGTCTATTCCTTGTATTCTTTAATACTTCATCCAGCCTGTAGCATTTATCCTTTGCAAAAGCCCTATAGTTTCCCAGAACTTTTAGAATTTTGTCATTTCCTTACACTTCCTTTTTATTTCCAAGCATCAAGATTCAATGTTCTCAATATTCTATAATAACCTAAATGGGAAAGGAACTAGAAAAAGAATAGATATATGCATAACTGAATCACTTTGCTGTACATCTGTAACTAACACAACATTGTTAATCAACGGTGCTGCTGCTGCTGCTAAGTTGCTTCAGTCATGTCCGACTCTGTGCGACCCCATAGACGGCAGCCCACCAGGCTCCCCCATCCCTGGGATTCTCCAGACAAGAACACTGGAGTGGGTTGCCATTTCCTTCTCCAATGCATGAAAGTGAAAAGGGAAAGTGAGGTCGCTCAGTCGTGTCCGACTCTTAGCGACCCCATGGACTGCAGCTACCAGGCTCCTCCATCCATGGGATTTTCCAGGCAAGAGTACTGGAGTGGGATGCCATTGCCTTCTCCATAATCAACTATACTCCAATCTAAAATAATTTTTTTTTTTTTAAAGAAAACAATGTTCTGAAAATCTAATTGAAATGCCATTTTCCCCCTAAAGCTTCTTGCTATCTCTCTTGGAGGCATCTGTTTGGTGAGGATATTATGAAGGGAACTCAAGCATTACATGGTGGTTGAGTGAGAAGACGTCTCAGATCCCTTTCAATTCTACTCACATTTCTAAGCAGTGCTTCTGGGATAAAAAGTGAGAAGTGAACACTCCCATTTTGATAGGTCACGTCCTGTCACCCATGTCCTGTTTTTCCTCCTTTCTCCCACCCTGAGTTCCTGCTTTCTCTGTTCATCCTGGCAGAGTACCTTGTTTCCATGAAAGAGTCAGTCAAGCTGGGGACTTTTTATTGGAGGAGACAGGATGAGTTTCAACATTGTTCTGAAATAAAATGGTACCAGTCTGTTGGCCTGGTGCACTGTCACAAAACAAGGTTTAATCACTGGCATTGCCTCCTCCATATTCATCCAGTATTTTATGCCACTCTTGCTCTCCGAAGTCCTTCATGTACATGTCTTCCTCTCTAGACTTGAAGCTCTTTGAGGGCAGAGACTTCTTCTTGTTAATCGTTTTGTCTACCATAATGCCTGTGAGTACTTGGTCAATGCCTGGTGACTTGAGTTAACAGTGGATAAAGAGGGAGATTTGAAAGGCTTTTTCCTTCAAAAAAGGCCAGAGGTACAAAGTAAAGAATTCCTTGACCCCTCCCCATCCTCTATGACATCAGCCTTTGTGACACTTGCCTCTGTGGCTGGGTGATAACCAGTCTCCTCCTATAGCTTTTGGATCTGGGCAGCAGTTCCACTGAGTCCCTAGGAGACAGAGCAGTTTCAGGAAGAATGAGTTATTTGGTTGGTTTCCATTCCAAGCTGGGAAAACAAATAGCAGTATAACCTTAACCAACCATGACCCTTTTGCTAGGAAGGAATCCTCCAGCCATATGACATACCACAAGTTTATTAGCTGACATATGTGTTTTTATTTCATCTGTAGGTCTGATCACATGCGCCAGGTCTCTTTTTTCCTTTTTCTTTTATTTGACTCCTCAGAGTGGCTCGCAGGATCTTCGTTCCCCGATCAGGAATTGATCTTGTGTCCTTTGCAGTGGAATGCAGAGTCTTAACCACTGGACCACCAGAGAAGTCCCTTTTTCTCCCTTTTTCTATCCCTCTCTGGATTCTGGAGGGTAAGAGATATGCTGAAGAGAATAAGGACACTTACATTCAGGTCAAAGAACTGTCTCTCACATATATATAAAATACTCAGAGTCTCAACAAACACCAAGTTTGAAGTACTAGTTTTTTTTCTTAATTGCAGTATAGTTGATTTACAGTATTGTGTTAGTTTCAGGGATATAGCAAAACGATTGATGTACTGAAGTTTTAAATTGCGTCGAAACCCATGCATGGAGGTAATTGTAAAGAACCCTCAGATTGTTAAGATACTGACTCATACCATCAGCATGTAATAGAGACAGAATATTGTGGGTCAGACTAGGAGTAGAGAGAAGAGACTTGGCTCTAATATAATCAGTGTTCAGTGATGCAAAGAACAGGTTAGTGGGCAGAGGATAGTCAGCCTGGGAGCTGAGAGGGGCCGGGGCCAGAGGGACTCAGGCTTAGATTCTGGGATGTGTACACATTCCAGGCACTAGTGTTATCAATGAGGGATTATCACTGCTAGCTACTTGCAAAATCAATTACATACTCACAGATGTTGGTAGAAAAAGGAAAGGTGCCTTTAATCAGAATGTTGGCAATCTGGGGAGATGGTGGACTCCATGTCCCCCTCAAAAAACCTATAAAGATTATGCTCAGCCATGAAAGTTTTAAAGAGGAGGGTCATACCGGCCCAGGTGGGATGCATGAGACAGGTGCTCGGGCCAGGTGCACTGGGAGGACCCAGGGGAATCGGGTTGGGGGGTAGGGGGGTGGGGGGGTGGGAGGGGAGATTGGGATGGGGAATACATGTAACTCCATGGCTGATTCATGTCAATGTATGACAAAACCCACTGCAATGTTGCGAAGTAATTAGCCTCCAACTAATAAAAATAATTGGAAAAAAAATAAATTAAAAAAAAAATAAAGAGGAGGGTCGTAATCTCAGTGCATCATTGAGATAGAGGGTCAGAGTCATTGCCATCCACCACTGTGTGTGCAGGCTCATGGACTCTTCTCGATTTTCCTCCAGATGTTATCTTGTTCACACAGTTTGTTCACCAGATTACTGAAGTAGAAGTTAGAGAAGAGATCTGGTCATCTGTTAATTACTTATTCTTCATTACTAGCTTTTTGATCTATGAAAAGAATTGACAAGTCAGGCAAGGTATTGTGTGATTCAAAGATCTGAAAGCTGTGCTTGGGCAGGAGATGAGTAGAGCTTGGGGGAGACTGGTTTAAAAGTCAGTTACAATGTAGCTTTGCTAAAGTGACAGGAAAAGAAGTCTCTTGCTGAGGGCGGTTTCCTGCAAAGAGCTGCTGACATGAGGGGCGGGGGTTCTTTTTTTCTCAGTGGGGAGGGAGTTGGCTTTTTTATGGCCCAGCTAAAATATCCTTGAGGGACAGCATCTTCTCTGAGCACTGAGCTCATGTACCTCCTGCTATTATCTGATGATGAATTAGAGTCTGTGACATCTTAATATCAGGAAGAGGTTTGGACAGCACACACACAAACATACACATGCACCCCACTTCAGTCTCTGTAAAGAAATACCCCCAAATGGATACTCAGGTGTTCTGGCTTCCATAACAGTCTCTTGTGAATTTTGTAGCATGAGTCAGTCTTCAGGAGTCTGACCCACCTGGAGATACAAGATTGAGTGTCTAGACACGCAAGGCTAAGAAACAGGCTGTGACCTTTCTGGTGTTTGCTAACGGCTTCCTGGGAGAAGGCAATGGCACCCCACTCCAGTACTCTTGCCTGGAAAATCCCATGGATGGAGGAGCCTGGTGGGCTGCAGTCCGTGGGGTCGCTAAGAGTTGGAAGCGACTGAGCGTCTTCACTTTCACTTTCATGAATTGGAGAAGGAAATGGCAACCCACTCCAGTGTTCTTGCCTGGAGAATCCCAGGGACAGGGGAGCCTGGTGGGCTGCCGTCTATGGGGTTGCACAGAGTCAGACACGACTGAAGCAACTTAGCAGCAGCAGCAACGGCTTCCTAAAGAGCCTTTGACTGGCTGGCTTGTCCTCTTGCCCCTTTGACACTCCTCCACCTCACTGCCACCCATCTTGAATCACAGCAGGGGGACTGATAGCAGATGGCAGCATCCCCAATTCCAGCAAATGCCTTCTGGGCGCCCTCCTCCCCCAGAGCCATTGCAGTTGGGGGGGTGTTCATCATGTTTGCCTATTTCCTTTTTCATTTTGCAAATGCCTCAGCTGTGTTTGTATCTTTTCCTTCCTTCAGTTCAGAGCAATCTGTTCAACTTGAAGAGCCAGCAGCTTCCCCAATATTCAGGGGAACAGGGGCTGAGTAACCAGAGACTTGATTTTTCTCTTGCTGCCAGTTACCTGCGGGAGGTAGAAGGTTGATAGGAATCCGCTCATCTTAATCCAGTGTATTTTGTTCTGCTGAATTGTCACTGTCTTCCCTTGATCCCTCAAATCTATTGTTGTACTAAGAAAAACACTACTTTGCGTTCACATTCTGTGTCTTTTTTTGGCTGGTTCTTACTACAATAAAGCAATCAGTTTTTTCTTTAATTATGCCTTTTGAAAATGTTTGCTGCGTTATCTAATGTAATTTGTGTTATCTGTTGAGTTGACAGTGACACCTGAATGGAACCATTGAGAGTATTTTTGTGAAAATCAGTGGGGAAAGAAAGGTTTTCTATTGAGATACTTGACATTATGTGTTGAATTATATCCTCTCAGAATTCATAAGTTGAAGTCCTCACCGCTCATTACCTTAGGATGGGACCTGATTTGAAAATAGGGTCATGGCCAATGTAACTCCTTAAGATGAGGTCATAGATGAGAAGAGTGCATGCTAAGTTGCTTCAGTCACGTCTGACTCTTTGCAACCCTGTGGACTGTAGCTCGCTCGCCAGGCTCCTCAGTCCATGGGATTTTCCAGGCAAGAATACTGGAGTGTGTTGCCATTTCCTTTTCCAGGGGATCTTCCCGACCCAGGGATTGAACTCATGGCTCCTGCAAAGCAGGCGGATTCTTTACTGCTAAGCCACTGGGGGGCCCCCATAGTCGAGAAGAGTGGGCCCCAATCCAAAATAGCTAGTGTCCTTATGAGGAGGGAAGTTCTGGAGACGGATGCATACAGGAAGAACATGTGAAGATGATCAGGGTTCCATTTTCTTCAAGAAACACCAAAGATAGCCAGCCAACCACCAGAAGCTAGGAGAGAGACATGAAACCAATCTCTTACCCCAACTCGCAGAGGGAGACAACCCCAGTGACACCCTGATTTCACACTTCTAGCCCCTAAGACTGCGAGACAATAGATTTCTGTTGTGCAAGCCACCCAGTTTGTGGTCCGTTCTTATGGCAGCCATAACAAATGAATCGACTTGATTT
The DNA here is from genome assembly GCF_910594005.1 of Cervus elaphus. NCBI lineage: Eukaryota > Metazoa > Chordata > Mammalia > Artiodactyla > Cervidae > Cervus > Cervus elaphus. Next base: position 40,839,441 of record NC_057848.1, on the reverse strand, counting down.
ACTGAACATTCTGGCTATGCATGTATTCTGGAGACTGGGAAACACATGGATTGTGAATTCAAAAAGTGTTGTACCTTTTGGAAGTGTATGGAGAGTTTGAAGGTTATTGAAGAGCCGGCCTCAGCCAGCCACATCCACAGGCTGCCTGAGAAAGGAGGGATGGAGAGGAGGGGTTGGAGCTCCCTGAAACACTCAGATGACACTACATACGTTCCTTTGCATATTTATAAAGTCGCAGGTGCTCACGTCTCCCCACATTCCTAAAGGGGTGTTTGGGGGTGTGTGTTTGGCAGTGTCTGGTTGATAAATGGGCTGAAGTGTTGCTCTGCCCAGCTCTGTAGACTGGAAGTTATTTGACCTTCCAGTGTGGGGCCCGGAGCTTAACTGGCCAGGCACTCAGCTGTATCAAATGTGTCAGCTTGAGCAAGTCCCACCCAGATGAATTCAATTTGTGAATGTTTGGCCTCTGCCCTGGGAGAGCCCTGCTGGGTGCTTTAGGATAAAAACAACTGAGCAGAGCTCTGGAGCGGGGTTGGCAAGCCCTGCCCGGGGGTTAGCAGTTCTCCTGAGGATGTCCTCTCTGGCCCGTCTGTGAGGTAAGCCCTTGGCTCTCGCCCACCTCTGCTCTCTGAGCTCCTGCCCTGAGGTGACACCCAGATCCCAGGCGTCTGATATTCTGCCCGTCGCTGTCTAGCTGTGAGTATCTATGGTGGCAGTTGCCAAAAAGGAAACAAGTGCCAGATTCTTAGGTCAGCCTGGTCTTTCCGGAGGCCAGCCAGGGAGGGCATGCCCTGTGTTCTCAGCCTGCCTGGCCTGTAGCCAGAAAATCAGTGCTGCTCCAGTTGGAAAGGCTTTCCAGAGACTTAGAAAATGTATCTGGCTTGTGTGCTTTGAAGCGGTTTATTTTTCCAAAGCCTATTCTTGGCTTCTTGGTCAAGATTCAGTGGGTGTGTTAAGTGGGATGACCACATTTCCTAAACCAAAGCTTTTAGATGGTCTAACCACGGGTTTTGGGGGGAGAAATTTATGTAGGGGAAAAAAAGCCTTGCAAAGATATGAAAATGAAGTCACTTGGGAGTTAACAAGCTTGACATCAACTTTATTGAATGGCTCGGTGGGATGGTATGAAGTGAGGACAGGCTGGAAAATTTCACAACAAATGTTACTGAGTGTCAATTATATACCAAACACTGTTCTTGCTCCTTAAAATACATCAGGGTACAAAATTAACACCAACATTCCTCCCATCATGGAGCTGATATTCTAGAATCAGGGTTTTCATCAAACTTTCAAAGGTCCTCCCCTGGGGTGTTTCTAAAAGGTAAGGTCTTTTCAGGTGTTGGCTTTATAGTGACTAAACTTTGCTAAAGTAAAATCAGCTATTATGGCAGTATTTGTTTATCTCACAGGGTAAAGGCCATCTGGTGTGGCTGGCACTGAGCTGGGGAATATAGAAATGAACTTTAGTTCTTGGGTGACTTTATCTCATGCTCTGGGAATGCCTCTGTTGAGACTCAGTAATTAAACAAAAGAGCAGTGCGCTCTGGTTGTCTGACTGTACCCCTTATAGGGTTTCATTACCTGAGTCCTCTCAGCTGAGGTAGAGGTTGCTTGTATGGATTTACAAGTGGTAAATTTTACACTAGGGGTCCTCTCCCAGGGCAGAGGCCAAACATTCACAAATAAAAGTGGTCTGTGCTTCTGCCATATCGCAAAGTCTAACCTCATGTGCTTTGCAACTTTCTGTATGTGACTGTTATGTACCTTTTATGGACCCTTAGTTCCTCGTTCTTAAATACTTGGGGAGTGAATGGATGAGCAAATGGATGCCTGAATGATAGTTTGACTTGTTAGCCAGGGGAACGTTAGTTCTTACTGCACTTGTGGGATAAAGTGTCCTTTAGAATGTCAGGGCCTCGAGGGACAACGGGCCCCCGACTTTGAGGTTCTGCTTTTCCCATGGGGCAGTTGTGCCGACATTAAGCCAGTAGTGATGGCCCAACCCAAGACCTTGAGTCAGTCTCCAAGGCTCACTGGTTTCCATAGCTGGTTCTCTAATTCGATGCTTCTCAGATTTTGGTGCCTATGAGAAGCACCTGAAGGACTTGTTGAACAGATCATTTGGCCCCACACTCAGAGCTTGGATTCATTACGTCTGAGGTGGGCCCCCAGAACTGGACTCTAAGAATTACAGTTAGTGCTAACAACGCTGTTGGCCTGAAGACCGCTTTTTGTGAACCTCTAATCCGTAAACAGTGCTAATGTAATTGACAGTGGAGTGGTTCAGCATGTGTGCTCTGACCAGTGGTGAAATCCCAGTTCTACCACTTACAATGTGGCCGTGGACCTGTTTGTTTACCCGTCAGTGGGAATAATAGTGGTACTTCTAGGATTGTGGTGCAGACCAGATAATGCATATAGAGAGCTTAGCACAGCACTTGGAATTGAATAAATATTAAGTACTAGGATCATTGCTTTGTACCGCAATAGCTTGTTTCCTAGTAGGCACTCAATCGTGTCCAACTCTTTGTGACCCCATGACTCCTCTGTCCATGGGATTCTCCGGGCAAGAATACTAGAGTGGGTTGCCATGCCTTCCTCCAGGAGATCTTCCCAACTTAGGGATCCAATCTAGGTCCCCCACATTGCAGGCGGATTCTTTACCATCTGAGCCACCAGGGAACTCAATTAAATGAATAATAAAGTGGGTGTTAGTTGGGTTCCTAGACAAGGAGAATTATTTTTGAGTTAAATCAAATTTTTGACCTTTTTAATATTCAACTTAACATGGAGCCAGATTTCCTGGATGTGTTTGCAGGTGAAATGTTGATGGTAGAATAGCACAAATCATTTGCGGTTATTTTTCTGACCCCAACTGTGTCTTGACCAGGCATTCAGTGGGTTAGAATCTGCAAGAGAACCAAAGGCTGAGGGTTGGTGGAGATGTTACAGTTGGTCTATGAGACTCTTAAACCTGGCATCATATGTCCTTAGTTTAGCATTGCATGTCATCCAAAGACCAGTGGGCAAGCCAAATCCAGTGTTTAGAGTACTTCTGTGATTCCATTTAAAATCCACATCCAGCAGAAAGACTCAATGGGTTTGTCTGAAATAGGAAATTTCTTTTTTGTGTGTGCCAATGCTCAGTATTTTCCAAAGTATGGTCCATAAGAGTATTTGCATCCACTTAGGGTGCTTGGTGAAAATGGAGATTTCTGAGCTAGACCTAATGAATTAGAATCTCTAGGAGTGGGAGCACAAAGTCTTCATTTTAAAAAGCATCCCACTGTTCTGGGATTCACCAGAGTAGCTTGGGAAAAACATCACTGCAAAAGATCCTCCATCCTATACGACAGCAAGGATGGTTATATTGTCAATTGTAATTCATTGTTACAATTAATGTTATCATGGAGTTTATGATACTGCCTCCAGGATCCCCAGTTAGCACCATAAACTTCATTCCAAGGCCAGACATATTTTGGAACTTACTTTCTGCACCCTATCCCAACACTCGCCCTGTGTACATTAAAGACCAGCTAGGAATGAAATGCAGTCCAACATGATTTACTAATAATTATCACTATAGTTGTTGTGTGTACAGAGCTGGATGCTTTTTGAGTGTATAAAATTGGAGAACAATGTGTCCTGATTTCAGGTGACTCTCATCACGGTGAACTGTCTCAGCTAAGAGCCTCACTTTGATTTCAAAGTCCATAGCCAGTAATCTCAGCTGTACTTCATAGATTGGAGGAAACGGAAATTAATAGTTAGAATTCAAATAAGTCAGGAGCAGTGCTTTCATGCCAGGGAGCAGTTAAGATTCTGTGCTGCGTGTTTACATACACAAGGCTCTTCAGTGTTTGCCAATTCTGTAGGCCTGAGAGCTTCTCTTCACTCTATCTCTGGCTTGGCCTGGCCAAGTGACTCTGGTTTCTATTTCTGGCCTTCATTTGTCACCTTACCCTGCCATCTCCTGTTTCTGATCGTGACCTGGCAACCTACGATTATCTAGAATCCTTTACTGCATCTGTCACCTTCTTGCCACTTCTGCTTATCCACAGCAGATAAGTGACTTCAGGGACTGTAATAAAAGAGCAAGCCAACATCATCTGTCTGTGCCTCGTGAGTCTGTAAATTTGCACACCCATCGCACCCACTGGCAGTGTGAAAACATTTTGTTGAAGTACAAGCATTGGTTCCCTATGTGTTGAACCACTTAGTCCGGCTTTTGACATGAAGAAAATTCAGCAAATCCTTTAATGAGGATATAGATAATATCATCTATAATGTTATAGAGCAAAGGTCCGCAACCTCCATCCAAAGACTCTTGCCTTGATCTGTCAGATCAGCGGCATTTGATTAGAAATAAAGTATGCAATAAATGTAGTGTGCTTGAATCAACCTGAGACCATCCTTCCTATTCCCCGCCCCCCACCGCTGTCATGGAAAAATTCTTTCACAAAAGGGTCCTTGGTGCCAAAAGTATTGGGGACCACTGTTACAGCATTGTTACAGAGGATAACAAGTTAAAATATATAGGACTTGATTTGTGATGTCAGAACACTACCATTTCACCTGAATCTTAGCCTCCCTTGTGAAGGAGAATAAAGAAAGCAGATATTTATTGAGTACCACAGTCTACAACTTATACAGGTTTCAAGAGGCCCAAATGGGATTTGAACTGAAGTCTGGCTGATGTCTAGGGCTTCCCCGATGGCTCAGTGGTAAAGAATCTGTCTGCAATGCAGGGGACACAAGAGATGCAAGTTCTGTCCCTGGGTCAGGAAGATCCCCTGGAGGAGGAAATGGCAAGCCATTCCAGTATTCTTGCTTAAAAAATTTCATGGACACAGGAGCCTGGTGGGCTATAGTCCAAAGGGTCGCTAGCTGATGTGCTAATTTTTGGAAATTCATATGTTTTCATTTTCTCACAGCCACAAATGGCCTTCTCCAAGGAGAAACCTCCTGAGCAAATTTCTAGGGCAATACACGTGGAACCTTGTCTGATAAACGTGCTTGGCCTTGATTACGGATGTGAGTTTTGTTTAATTCTGATGATCTGTGTTTATATACTTTTGGTTTTATTGCATAATTTTTGCCCACCAGTTTCTAAAACAAGCAAGCATTGGTTCTGATTAAAGAGAACAACAGCAAATCAATCTCATGTGATTTGTACTGTAAATGTTTGAATTCCATTTATTCCTTGTCTTGATAGCTTTATACCATCTGTTGTTGTGAAGTCCGGTTGGCCCTGTGACAGTGTGCTGGTTTAGAAGGCATTGCCTTGGTGGGAGGTACAGTCCGATTCTGCCTAACGGCAAAGGGTGTGCATGTGAGCGTGCTCAGTCGTGTCTGACTCTTGGCGACCCAATGGACTGTAGCCCACCAGGGTCCATGGGATTCTCCAGGCAAGAATACTGGAGTGGGTTGCCATTTCCTTCTCCAGGGCATCTTCCCTGCCCGGGGGTTGAACCTGCATCTCCTGCATTGGCAGGCGGATTCTTTACCGCTGAGAGACCTGGGAAGCCCTGATGGGAAAGGGAGGTTCTGATAAAGGCTTTGCAGAGAGAGGGAAGCTCTGATGAGGTTCAGTGCTTCTTTCAGCATGAGCAGATCTCTGACCTGAATATGCGGATCTTAATTTTGACACACTAACTTCTAAAAGGAGTCAGTTAAAATGGAAATTAACTGAGGAAATCCTTTTTTATGTGAGTGCACTTAATACTTCAGGAAGCTTTCTATCTGGCACTGAGGGGCAGAACAGTTTGAAATGAGCTTGGGAAGAAAATACAGCAACTTCAAACAGCAAGAAAAGAAGGTTTCTGAGCTTTAAAGGCTGAATTTTAACTGAAAACGTTTCTCTGGTTTAGTTAAGCCAATAAAACCTTAACTAGGATAAAAAATCAGGATCTATGCAAACATACTTGCATTGAGGGTAGTGCTTTTTTTTAAGAGTCCATTTATTCAGGGACCTCCTTCTCTCCCCATGACTCAGCATACATACATATTCTTTAATGGTCACACTATCACCACCACCACCAGAGGATATTCTTATCCCCATTTTACAGATGGGAAAACTGAGACTCAGGAAGATGCAGTGACTCATCTAATGCCATACAGATAACAAGTAGCAAGTTTGAATCCAGCTTGGCCTAACGCTTTTCATCTGTCTTGGGTGGCTCGGGCTGCCATAGCCAAATACCACAAACTGGGTAGCTTAAACAACAAATTGTTTTTCTAAGTTCTGGAGGTTAGAAGCCCAAGATCAATGGGTTGGCAGGGTTGGTTTCTTTTGAGGCTTCTCATTGTGACATCACATGATCTTCTAAGGACACCAGTCAGACTGAAATAGAGCTTGGCCCTTATGACTTTTTATTTTAGTTACCTCCTTAAAGACCCCATCTGCAGTTACTGTCATATTTCTGGGTTAGGACTTAAGCATATGAATTTGGGGAAGAGAGGAACAAAATTCAGTCTATCTCCATCTACATCTACCTGTATCTCTGTTGGATACAGTCTCAGCAGGGAGCTGAGATGAGCAATGAAATAAAACAAGATAATGTGGGGCTCACATTGATTAGACAGCTGGGTATAACTGAAAGGACTATCTTTACCCTGGCGAGATTGTAAGAATTCTTAAACATGTTGAAAGGAAAACCAAGCAGTTCTGTACATAACCGACTTTATAAAACCTGTGGAAAGTCTGTCAAGAGGGTGACAGGGAAAGGAGGGGGTCAGTTAATTGACTGATAGTGCCTGGCAGGGCTGATGTTTGAAAAATTGAGATGTTGGTTATAAGTTAACGCAAAAATCATTAACAGATAAAAGATTTCCTGTCTTTGGATTTGCTCTGATGTGTACTTCTTCAATTTCATTTACTAATTTCTTAGGTTTCTAGTTTGTGCTTATCAATAAATAGTTTAGCTTTTTACTTAGTTTCTGATTTAAAATCTCTTTTATACTGATTCCTTGGTTGACAGGCAGTTAGTTCAATTACAGTGGACAAATTCTAGGTTCCTTCCAGCACTAGCAGTGAAAGCTCAGGGCTGAGGTAAAATTCCTGTGTAAGACCTTTAAAGCCTATGTAAGAATCATCTCAAATCTTGAACAACAGTAACAGAACTTGAATGACCATGCCATTTGTGGTAGGCTTTAAGTGACCATGCAGTTGCAGTTGCTGTGCTTGGGGGTCTGGCTCAGTTCTGGGGTGCCCACTACTGGCAAACTGTTTCAGGATCTTTCTCCCTCACCCTGGGGACACAATGTAAAGACCCACCACCTGTATCCGTCCTAAGTCACTTCAGTTGTGTCCGACTCTTGCCAAAACATGGATTGTAGCCTGCCAGGCTCCTTTGTCCTTGGGATTCTCCAGGCCAGAATACTGGAGTGGGTTGCCATTTCCTTCTCCAGGGGATTTTCCTGACCCCAGGGATCAAACTCCTGTCTCCTCTGTCTCCTGCACTGGCAGGCGGGTTCTTTAGCACTAGCGCCATCTGGGAATACAGCACATTTATTACTTTCTCCAAACTGCTGGGTTTGTTGCTCTGTCAGAACAGGAAATTAGGTTTGTCTGACATTGTATTCTTCATTGTCAGGCTGATAGATTGCCCTCTGTGTCCTAAAATCCTTGTCTGTTGATTATTTTCTTTGTTTGTTCCAGGGTTTTTCTAGGTATGGAAGTTACCAAGTCTCTAATTTCTGACCGTTGTTTCTCACATTTTAAAGGCTGCTTTCTGTTCACCCTCATTGATCAGGCTTCTCGTGGTTTTCCATGAGCAGGATTCAAATGCAGCAAAACTAGAAGTCGGTCAAGCTGGTTTTGACCCTTCCCCACTTCCCACACCTCTCTGCTGGAAGAACCCTTTCTTTCTTTCACCAGGAATTTAGACCGTTTCCAACACCATAATGGGCTTATATTCTTTAGCACATTAAAGTTGCTTCTTACCCACCTACAGGTTTAAGGTATTATCCTTCCATAGTTCTTACTGTTTTAATAGGGACTTTTAAAATTCTTCAAAGACCAAGAGATGAAGTCTCAGTTGGTGGAATTTCACAGAAGAGTGTGCACCCATGTAGGTTCGGAGCTTTTATTCTCAGCATCACTCCACTCGGAGGCAGCTTCATACTCCAGCAGTTTTCAATGGGGACAAAAACGACATTTGTAGTGATGGTGGCCTCAGTTACCAGACGTTTAGAATTTTCTCTTGAGCCAGGAATCTGTTCTAGAACAAGTGCCTCACCTAGCTCCTGATTTAGTGAAAGGGCTAAGGTTTTTGAAAGATGCAAAAGTATTTTTGTTTACTTGGCTAAGAATAAATGATTCAAGGTCTTCAACGAAAATGTGAGCAATCTTTCTAAAAAACGAGATTAAGAATATCATGGTAAAGGGCAGGGCTGTGAGGACCATGAAGTTGAGTACATGTAAAGTGAACCTTTGGCTCATAAAATGCTGGAATGTCAGATTTGGAAGGGACCTTGGAGGTTCTCTAGCTTACTTAATGGGAGACAATGTGGAATAATGGGGGAAAAAAAGAAACATGTGTTTTGAAGCCAGAAGGACCTGGGCTTGAATCTCACTCTTAGTTGGTGACCTTGGATAAAGGAAAACCTTTTGTGGGTCTTCGTTTTTCTACTTCTGACCATTGTAGGTGTTAACAAATGATAGCTGCTGTTATTATAATTATTATTGTGATGATCATCAGGTTACAGATGAGAAATCTAAGAAGTAGAGGCTAAATAACTTCACATAATTTAGCATTTTATTTAAGATCTGGGACTAGAACCCAGGTCTCTGACTCCTTGGCCAACTCCAGCACACTACCCTCTTCAACTGTTACGTCGACTGATTAAAAAAAGGCCCAACGTGAGAGCTGCGAAGAGCTGCGAGTTTCAGTTTTGTTGGAGGACTTACTGAGGGGTATAGCTTGAAAGGGACTTCCCTGGTGGCTCAGATGGTAAACAATCTCCCTGCAGTGCAGGAACCCAGGTTCGATCCCTGGGTCAGTAAGATCCCCTGGAGAAGGAAATGGCAACCCACTCCAGTAGAATTCCTTGGACAGAGGAGCCTGGCCACAGAGTTGGACACGACTGAGCAACTTTCACTTCACTTCATGGCTTGAGAGACAGCCTCTCAGAGAGCTCTGAGGAACTGCTTCGAAGACCAGGGGAGCAGTCAGCCTATATGTGATTTTGATGAAGGGTGCATACAATAAAGCATATCACCGTATAAGGTTGCTGCTAGTCACAAGGAACAGCTGTCTTAGTTAATGGTCTTGGTGCTTTTCTAAGGATCAGGAGCTGCAGGAATTGTGAATGATAAAATTTTCTCCTGAAAATAACTATCTGAAGGCCTTGTTCTGCCAGTTTCCCTGATTGCCTCATTCCTGAAGGTCAGTGAGTGCAGTGGCTAATAAATTAATCCCCATAGGACTGGGTGATGAGTGACATTTTTTTTAGTTGGCAGCCCCATGCAGTATATGCCCTTTATAAGAAAATGCTTAATTGGGGTAAGAATTAAAGACTCAATGTAGTGATCTGAATGCATGGATAAACTGTTATTCCTCTGTACTCTAAAAAAGGTTTGCTTAGGAGAAGGCTGCCAGTCTAACAGAAGTCTCCTGAAAGTCACCTTCCAGAAAGAATGACAAATGCTGAGTGGTTGTGGGGCTTGTCCTAAAGAAAGAACCATGAGGGTTTTTATGTAGTGACACAATCACTTTTTCAATTGAATAATTTGGAGTTCTTTGTTTCTAACTACCTTTGATATTTCCTATCTGTAAGTATTCATTTCACTTGATACAAAAAAGGAAATTGAGGTCTACAGAGGTGAGGGACTTGCCCAGTGTCACAAAGCTGGTAAGTGGCAGAATCATAGTAAGAACCAAAGTCTCTTGACTGTGCAGAGCACTTTCTAGCCAACAATAATTCTCCAGATTAAAAGACCCTTTTGTTTTCTTAGTGTTGTGCATTCTATGGTTTTGGAAATGCACAAGTATGAAATATATATCCATCATTACAATGTCCCATAGACAATTTTCACTGCCCTAAAAATCCTCTGTGCTCTACTTATTCCTTCCCTTCCACCCTTAGCGGCAACTGTTAATCTTTTTGTGTCTCCATAGTTTTGCCTTTTCCAGCTATACATAGCTGGAATCAAGTAGTCTTTTCAGATTGGCTTCTTTCACTTAGTAATATGCATTTAAGGTTCCTCTGTCTTTTCATAGCTTGGTTGCTCATTCCTTTTTCAGTTCAGTCGCTCAGTCATGTCCGACTCTTTGTGACCCCATGAACTGCAGCATGCCAGGCCTCCCTGTCCGCCACCAACTCCTGGAGTCTACCCAAACCCATGTCCATTGAGTTGGTGATGCCATCCAACCATCTCATCCTCTGTTGTCCCTTTCTCCTCCTGCCCTCAATCTTTCCCAGCATCAGGGTCTTTTCAAATGAGTCAACACTTTGCATCAGGTGGCCAAAGTATTGGAGTTTCAGCTTCAACATCAGTCCTTCCGATGAAGATTCAGGACTGATCTCCTTTAGGATGGACTGGTTGGATCTCTTTGCAGTCCAAGGGACTCTCAAGAGTCTTCTCAAACACCACACTTCAAAAGCATCAATTCTTCGGCACTCAGCTTTCTTTATAGTCCAACTCTCACATCCATACATGACCACTGGAAAAACCATAGTCTTGACTAGACGGACCTTTGCTGACAAAGTAATGTCTCTGCTTTTTAATATGCTATCTAGGTTGGTCATAACTTTCCTTCCAAGGAGCAAGTGTCTTTTAATTTCATGGCTGCAATCACCATCTGCAGTGATTTTGAAGCCCAGAAAAATAAAGTCAGCTGCTATTTCCACTGTTTCCCCATCTATTTGCCATGAAGTGATGGGACCAGATGCCATGATCTTAGTTTTCTGAATGTTGAGCTTTAAGCCAACTTTTTCACTCTCTTCTTTCACTTTCATCAAGAGGCTCTTTAATTCTTCTTCACTTTCTGCCATAAGGGTGGTGTCATCTGTGTAACTGAGGTTATTGATATTTCTCCTGGCAATCTTGATTCCAGCTTGTGCTTCCTCCAGCCCAGTGTTTCTTATGATGTACTCTGCATATAAGGTAAGAGAAACCCAAGTAAGACAGTAGGCACTGAGAGAGGACATCAGAGGGCAGACTGACTGAAACCACAATCACAGACAACTAGCCAATCTGATCACACGGACCACAGCCTTGTCTAACTCAATGAAACTAAGTCATGCCATGTGGGGCCACCCAAGATGGATGGGTCATGGTGGAGAGGTCTGACAGAATGTGGTCCACGGGAGAAGGGAATGGCAAACCACTTCAGTATTCTTGCCTTGAGAACCCCATGAACAGCATGAAAAGGCATTCCTTTTTAGTGCTGAATAATATTCCACTGTCCTGATGTGCTGTAGGTTATTTGTCTATACACCTCTTTTTTTGAAAAAATTTTTTAAAATTTTTTATTGAAGGATAATTGCTTTACAGAATTTTGCTGTTTTCTGTCAAACCTCAACATGAATCAGCCATAGGTATACATGTATCCCCTTCCTTTTGAACCTCCCTCCCTTCTCCCTCCCCATCCCACCCCTCTAGGTTGGTACAGAGCCCCTGTTTGAGTTTCCTGAGCCATACAGCAAATTTCTGTTGGCTATCTATTTTACATATGGTAGTGTAAGCTTCCATGTTACTCTTTCCATACACCTCACCCCCTTCTTCCCTCTCCCCATGTCCATAAGTCTATTTTCTATTATGTCTGTTTCTCCATTGTTTCCCTGTAAATAAATTCTTCAGTGCCGTTTTTCTAGATTCCGTATATATGCGTTAGAATGCAACATTTATTTTTCTCTTTCTGACTTACTTCACTCTGTATAATAGGTTCTAGCTTCATCCACCTCATTAGAACTGACTCAAATGCATTCTTCTTTATGGCTGAGTAATATTCCATTTTGTCCACACACCTCTTGATGGACACTCGCTTCCAAGTTTGAATGATTATGAATAATGTTGCTATAAACATCCATGTTCCGGTTTCTGTATTGATGTGTTTTCAGCTCTTTTGCGTAAATACCAAGGAACATGATTGCTGGATCATACAGTAGGCATATGTTTAGTTTTTTAAGAAACTGCCAAATGGTCTTCAAAACTGGCTGAACCATTTTGCATTCCCACCAGCAATGAATGAGAGTTCCTGTTGCTTCACATCCTTGTCAGCATTTATAGTTGTCATTGTTCTGGATTCTGGTCTTTCTAATAGATGACCCCCCACCTTTTTTTTTCTTGCCCTTTCAGATATCAAAGTTTTAATTAATAGCTGATTAGGGATCTGATGGCCCCTTAGGACTGTTGGAGACAATGTTACCCAGGTAGCTTTATTGCTAGCAAGTGATGCCATCAACTTGATTTTTTAAAAAGCTAATTCTTCAGGTGTTTGAATATAGTTGACTGCTGACCCAGGTTCCTGCCTTTGTATCCCACTCTGGTTCTCCTGAAGATTTAAGCCCTTATCTCGGTCTCCCTGGTCTGCCTCTTGGTCTAGCTGTAGACATGTTTTAGCTCACAAGAAGGTTTGGCCTTCACCTAACCCTTAAGATCCTAGAATTTGCCCCATCTGGCAGGACATTGAAACTCATTAAGGGCCTCTTCCCCATCTGTCTGGTTTTCCTTCATGCTCAGTTCCTGAGCAACCCTATGCCCATTCCCTGTGACCTGGATCCTCTGCTTCCTACTTCTAGCATTGGGAAATTCCTGGTGATTTCTAGAACTTTCTTTTGTCAGGATATGGTAGCTAATTCTCTTCCACTGCTGATATGAGTTTTAGAGCCTATCAGAAGAACTTGATGGTATCCCAGGGCCAGGCCTGACAACCGCAGACCTGTGCTGAGGGCTATAGGAGAAAATATATGTTTATATTTTTCTGTAACAACCAAAGGGTTGCTGTAACCAAAAAATTAAATGGGAGAGGTGCTGCCACCATATAGCTTGCAGACTCTTTCAGAATAGCTTTACAAACAACTTCATTCTTGCTCAGTGGCAGCCCAGTCAAAAATATCATGAATAGTATTTGCAGTGGTGAGCAAGTGCCAATGATATTTCATAATCTGACTCTTAGAAGTAGTAAATCTTTCAGTTAAAATTACATATCATTAAGGTGACATTATTAAACCTCTTGTCTTGGTATCTTTTTTTCCCAGCTGCCAGAGGTGAGGGCTACCTAGGAGGGACTCTCTGACTGGCCTCAACTTGACTGTGCGACCTTGGACTGGAAACGGTAGAGGTGGGAGGGAGGAAAAGTAAAGAAGGGTCTCCTGGAATGTCTTAGTCCCATCTGTATGCAAATCATTTAATATTATGCAAATTATTTCTCTAAAATTCAATTAGACTCCCAAGAATAAACAGTTACCACTCCCACCACTGTACTTTCTGCCTCCTGACCAAGTTTTCTTATTTGTCCAAGGAAGACATACATTGTCCTCTATGTCCTACTAGGGGACAAAGAGCAGATAGTCCCTCACTGAGGCAAGAGCAGCTCTGGTCAAACATGTTGGGAAACGAGAACAAAGCCTGACAGGAACTCCTGAGGCACACAGAAAAATCACACTGAGCCAGAGCCCCACAGGCACACACAACACTTGCCATACCGTTATTTTCCTCTGGACTCCATTCTCTTTTTTTTTTTTTTTTACCCTGCAAGTAATCACTTTATTTTAACTGAAGTTAAGGACAAAAGCTGGCCACATTCAGAGTTTAACAGGCCTCCTCCAGATGGTTAAAACCTTCTCTTTCTTGGCTAATCATCTCCTAAATTCTAGCGATTCCCACAAGTTCTCTGGAACCACCTGAAACTGTCCTTTAAGGAGACCCACCACACCACCACGTGGCGAAGCTTCACCAAATGCACCGCTGGACACACCTCACTGGATATCATCATCGTCAAAGAGATCTTCAAAATCATTGAAAACGTCTGCGTGAACTGCCTTTTCATTGGCTGCCAAGTCCATCAGGAGCCCAGTGCTGCCTCCTGCCTCGTCCAGGTCCACATACGGCCCGGCGCCCTTGGGAAACATCTCGTCCACGGCCGGCTTCATCTTCTCCCGCAATCTGGACTCCATTCTCTTTATGGTTTCTATGGGACCTGTATTTCGGGTCCTTCCCTGGTGGCTCAGTGGTAAAGAATCCACCTGCCAATGCAGAAGATGCAAGAGACATGGGTTCAATTCCTGGCTTGGGAAGATCCCCTGGAGGAGGGCATGGCAACCAGTTCCAGTATTCTTGCCTGGAGAAGTCCATGGATAGAGGAGCCTGGTGGGCTACAGTCCATAGAGTCACAAAGAGTTGGACACGACTTAGTGACTGAGCTTGCATGTGCGTCTTTCAGTTATGAGGACTGTTGACTAGAAAAACTTTCTGGAACAAAGGCTTACAGTCCTCTTCCTCCCAAATACATACATATATACACACACTCTTCCCCCTGCCTCCCTCTCCCCCACCTCTATATCTATATATATACACCCATGCACATCAGTATATATATATACTGATAGTCAATAGTTGACTACAAACACTTTCTGGATGAAAGGCCCACAGTCCTCTTCCTCCCAAATACACATAAACACACAAACACATGATATATATAATATAAATATATTTAATACACTCAGATCTTATTACTTGAAAGCTTTTATTCACTTGCACCTGTTCCTGTTATTTGGGGATGGATCCCAGAGAGCTGGAGCCATCATTCATTCATTTGTCCATCCATTTACTCATTCACCAACTCATTCACCAAATATTTGAGTGCTTACAGTTTGCCAGGCACTTTATTTGGTGCTGAGGGAGGGTACAAAGATGTGGCAGGTGCTGAAAAGAAAAGTAACATTTTTATGAGAATATAGAATACAGGGACCAAATGTGGGATGGGAAGGCATGGCTGAGTTATAGAAGGCTTCCCTAGGACCTGTGTGAATAGGGGTGAGATGTGTTCCTATAGAGGAATGGCTTGGGTGAAGACTCAGAGGATAAAGGAGTATAGCAGCTTTGTCATGAGTGGAAAGGAGAATGGGATAATGCTAGGTAGAGAGGTTGGCTGGGACCAGATCACACACTACGTCTTATAGACCAGAGTAAGGATTTGCTTTTACTGACTCATTCTTCCCATTCTTCAGGCATGCCTTCCTTATTGTCCAGGCTTTGAGGTTCTTTTACGTTTTTATATTAGCTCTCTAGTCCCTAACCATCAGTAAGAGGAGACTACCGGTATTCCAGAACCAAGGATGGCTGTGTAGATGGTGAGCACAGGATCTGCCCACTTCATCAAGGGGGCACCACTTAGGGCTGTTATTTATTTTTTTACAACAGGCAAACTACAGAACTCTTGTGTACCGTGGAAAGTAACTACAGACTATGTTACTTGCTGTGAAGAAATAGCATATGTAACTTATTTCTGCGAAGTTGGACTACGTGTGCCAAGTCAATGAGGAAGTCATAAAAAATGAGGGTTCATAACGTGCTTTGTTTTTGTCTTGTGTCCTCATCACCGCTCTCTAGTACATATTAGCCACTTAATAAGTGCCTGTTGAATGAACACATGGATAATATTAATACCAACAATCTTATATTGGTAGAAGCCCATGAGGGCAGTTATCATAAATCCCCAAACTGGTTCCTGGGGCTATTGTGAGAGAACTGGGCTGACTGGAGGGTTGTTGATAATGAACCTGTAATGTTTTTCTTAAAACAAACAGTGTGGGGATAAGGACCCATTTGAGACCTCTCAACATCAGATTTTGTAGACTTAAGGCCTCCTGGAATGTGATGTCTTAGAGATTCCAGATTAAGGTTCTTTATGTCATCCAGGTCATTTATGTCTGTTATGATCTCACTGGAACAATTACAGAATAATGTGTTTGTGTGTGGGGGGGGCGCGGTGTGTGTGAGGCAGGAACAGTATGTATTTTTGTGAAGGAAAATTTATTTGGGTGCTGCTAAGAAAAACTTTGTTAGTCATCAAATCTTGCTTTTGGATGACTCAAAGAACCTTCATTTTAAAAGATAGAAAAGGAAAGTAGGGATCAGAAAAGGAAAATACTAAACAACCATCTTTCCACTGGGCAGTAGAGTGTTGTAAAGTCTCTTTACCCAACATTTCACTTGTTGCTGAGCGCTAATCTCCAGTAAACCATTCTAGTTAGTAGTTTAGTTGCTAAGTCATGTCCGACTCTTGCGATCTCACAGACTGTAGCCTGCCAGGCTTCTTGGTCCATGGGATTCTCCAGGCAAGAATACTGGAGTGGGTTGCCATTTCCTTCTCAAAAATCATTCTGTCATACTATTCCAGAAGTCATTTGTCCAGAGACAGATGGGAGATTAGTCTAAACTTGTTTGGAGAGGACAGAAGAGTAAGATCCCCTGCTTCTGAACTCAGCTGGCAAAGAGTCTTCCAGAAGTTGGGCTTGTTTTTTCAAAAGTTCTGTCCAAAGGTTCTTCTGGAACCTCTTGAAGTTACTGGACTTCTGGACAAAGGCAAGGTCGTATGCACAGAAAGAGGAAATTTGGAGTGATGGACACAGGATTAACCTTGGATGGACAGAAGAGAGGCTTCTTTTGTCTTATGCTTTGAGGATTTTCCCTGAGAACAGGAATGTCTTTCATCAGCCTACAGCAGGGGCCTCCTATTCCAGGATTCAACCAAGTAAGTGCAAGTCAAGTTGCTGAACATCAATTCACCGAAAACTCTCTTGCTCAGTGATTAATTGACCAAGTTGCCGCTTAACTGATTGTTTTTTTGAAGTTTTATTATGTCTCACAGCAGTCATCTTGCAGCCAGTATGGGTTGAAACGGGAAAAGTGTGGAGTGGGAGCAATGGGGAGATTCTGTCCCTTTGAGATAGTAACACGTTCTTCCTTCCTCTGAAATTGTATAATTATTGATTCCCAAAGACATGTTTCAGTTAACTACTTAGTTTTTTATCGGCTGAAAAAGGCTAGGCTATACTGCAGTAACTGATGAACCTCAAAAGTTCAGTGTCCTAAAATAACAAAGGTTTATTTCCCAGGTATGATTGGTACCAATACAAGCTGGGATTGTTGAGAAGGCTCGGATACTTTGGAAACCAAGCTGATGGAGGAAGGAAACCAAGGAAGACTCTGGTATCCTGTAGTTGCTCTGTTTGGAACACAGGCCAGGGAAAGAGAAGGGACTGGAGAATCAGTAAGGATTTCTGATGATTTCAGGTTGGAACTGATACATGTAATTTTCCTTCACATTTCATTAGTTGGACTCATCACATCTTCCTCACTGCAGAATGGCTAGGTCTACTTTACGGAAAGGAGAATAGGAATTGGTGACCACTAAGAATATCTACAGACAGAGGGTGAGTTGGTTGGATGGCATCGCTGACTCGATGGACATGAGTTTGAGCAAGCTCTGGGAGTTGGTGATGGATAGGGAAGCCTGGCGTGCATGGGGTTGCAAAGAGTTGGACACAACTTAGCAACTGAACTGAAGAATATCCACACAGGAAGGGCTTAATAATTTTGGTAGTTTTTTTTTTTTTCAGAGGCTTTTTTCCCCCTGAAATTTCAGGTCTGCTGAGATTTGCAGAGGTGGTTTGGCTGCATCTGCAGTTGGGTGATGGGTGAGGGTTAATAGGAGAGTCTGTGTCTTATGGCAGAGTTAAGGGTCCTGTTCAAGACCTGCTAATAGTGGCCTTGGCACCCTCCTCCCACACAAAACACACATGCACTGAAACATGCTCTGTTGGGCAGCCAGGAGGGCAGACAGACAGAGGGGTTAACTCTGAATTGTAACTGGAACTAACAGGTTTTGATGGACTGATTATTTGGTGAAATGAATTTTAAAGAATTGGCTTTGAGTGATTTGGTATACAGTGAATTAACTGAAAGCCTGAAATTGTTGACAAGCTCTTTTTGTGTTTCTTCATTTCCAAATTAAAAAAAAAATTAAATTCTAGTTTATGGGACTTCATTGAGGTATAATTGACAAATACTATTTAAAGTGTACAACATGATTTTGATACATATATATGCATGGTGAAAGGAATTTAGCATGAGAAATTATTTATATTAGCCAGCTGATGATAGGCCTTAGTTTGGATAGGAAAGAGTGAGAGGGCATCTAGGAGCATTTTGGCTCTGCTTGTGGAGGGAGGCAGGAGGAAAAGGGGGGGAACAGCGGATAAGATGGTTGGATGGCATCACCGACTCAATGGACACCAGTTTGAGCAAACTCCGGGAGATAGTGAAGGACAGGGAAGCTTGGAGTGCTGCAGTTCATGGGGTCGCAGAGTTGGACGCGACTGAGCGACTGAGGAAGGGAGGAGTAGGGTTTGGGTAGTCGTACTGTAAGGGAGGTGCAGTTTTGTGGATGGCTCTTCTTTGATCCAAGGACTAGTCTCTGGGGCCTCATTTTGGAAGTCCAAGGAACTGAGCTTCTCTTTCAGTCATTTCTTTGTAGCTTCCGATATAAAGTAACATTTCCAAAGACATATTTTTCTGTTTCATGTTGGTTTACAGTAAACTAATTATTCCATTTCATGTTAGCTGAAGTATTTTTTATAGCAAAAGATTTCTATTAAGACAATTTTATTTCCTTTTGAAAATTTTATATTACAGTAGTGAGGATTGATTATACATTTATTTAAAAAATTGTCATTAAAATTTTTATATTTAAAGCATATAACATGATATATATTTACATAGTGAAATGATTACTACAATCAAGCTAATTAATGTATCCTGTCACATAGTTACCACTTGTTTCTGTGTTTTTGTGGTCGTGCTCTTAGGAAACTTCCAGTATTCAATACAGTATTATTAACTATAGTCGTTGTGCTGTATGTTAGATCTCTAGGTGTATTCATCCTTTGGCAGTGGTTGTTGTGATAGTGGTTTAGTCGCTAAGTCATGTCCAAATCTTGCAACCCCATGGACTCCAGCACACCAGGCTCCTCTGACCTCCACTATCTCCTGGAGTTTCCTCAGATTTATGTGAGTTTGCTCAGATTTATCTCCGAGTTGGTGATGCTATCTAACCATCATATCCTCAGCTGCCCCTTTCTCCTCCCAGATCTTTCCCAGAATCAGGGTCTTTTCCAGTCAGCCAGCTCTTCGCATCAGATGGCCAAAGTATTGGAGCTTCAGCATTAGTCCTTCCAATGAATATTCAGGGTTGATTTCCTTTAGGATTGACTGGTTTGATCTCCTTTCTGTCCAAAGGATTCTCGAGTTTTCTCTAGCACCACGGTTTGAAAGCATCCATTCTTTGGCACTCAGCTTTCTTTATGGTCTAAGTCTCACATCCATACATGACTACTTGAAAAACCATAGTTTTGGCTATACAGACCTTTGTCAGCAAAATAATGTCTCTGCTTTTTAATATGCTGTCTAGGTTTGTCATAGCTTTTTTCCCAAGGAGCAAGCATCTTTGAATTTCATGGCTGCAGTCATAGTCCACAGTGATTTTGGAGCCCAAGAAAATAAATCTGTTTATACTTTTCCCCCTTCTATTTGCCATGAAGTGATGGGACCAGATGCCATGATCTTAGGTTTTTGAATGTTGAGTTTTTAAGCCAACTTTTTCACTTTCCTCTTTCGCCTTCATCAAGGGGCTCTTTAGTTTCTCTTCACTTTTATGCCATTAGGGTGGTGTTATCTGCATATCTGAGGTTATTGATATTTCTCCCTGCTATCTTGATTACAGCTTGTGATTCATCCAGCCTGGCATTTAGCATGATGTACTCTGCATATAGGACTTCCCAGGTAGCACTAGTGGTATAAAGAACTTGCCTGTCAATGCAGGAGATGTAAGAAACACAGTACTGATCCCTGGGTTGGGAAGATCCCTGGAGGAGGGCATGGTAACCCACTCCAGTATTCTTACTTGGAAAATCCCATGGACAGAGGAGCCTGGGAGGCTATGGTCCATATGGTCACATAGAGTTGGACATGACTGAAGTGACTTAGCACACGTGCACACACATACTCTGCATCTAAGTTAAATGAGCAAGGTAACAATATGTAGCTTTGACATACTCCTTTCCCAGTTTTTTTTTTTTCCTTTCCCAGTTTTGAACCAGTCCATTGTTCCATGTCCAGTTTTAACTGTTGCTTCTTGACCCGCATACAGATTTCTCAGGAGACAGGTAAGGAGGTCTAGTAGTCCCATCTTTTTAAGGATTTTCCATGATTTATTGTGTTCCATATGGTCAAAGGCTTTACCATAGTCAAGGAAGTAGAACTAGATGTTTTTCTGGAACTCCTTTGCTTTCTCCATGGTCCAATGAATGTTGGCAGTTTGATCTTTGGTTCCTCTGCCTCTTCAAAACCCAACTTGTACATCTGGAGGTTCTCGAGTCACGTACTACTGAAGCCTAGCATAACTATAACTTTGTACCCTTTGATCACGTCTCCCCATATCCCTCACCTCTGATAACCACTGTTCTACTCTCTGCTTCTATAATTAAACTTTTACTAGATTTTACATATAATTGAGATCATGCAGTGGTTCTTTTTCTTTGTGTCTGGTTTATTTCACTTAGCATAAGGTCCTCCAGGTTTATCCATATTGTTGCAGATGACAGGATCTCCTTTTTAAAGGCTGACTAACATTTATCTCATAATTACTTTATCTGCTCATTTATTAACAGATATTTGGGTTCTCTTTCATATCTTAGCTATTGAGAATAATGCTGCAATGAATATGGGTCTGTAGATCTCTCTTTAAGGTACTGGTTTCATTTTCTTTGGATATATACCCAGGAGATACATATTGGATATATATTGGATCATATGGTAATTCTAATTTTAATTTTTCAAGAAACCTCTTTGCTGTTTTCCATAGTGGTTGTTCCACATTAAATTCCCATCAACCATGTACAAGAATTGCCTTTTTTTCTATCATGGCATTTGTCACAGCATTAAAAACAATAATTCTAAAATTTCTGTAATCACAAAAGATTCTAAATAACCAAAGAAATCCTAAGAAAAACATAGCTAGAGGCATCACACTTCTCAACTTCAAAACTATATCACAGAGCTATAAAAAACAATATGGTACTGACATAAAAATAGACACATGGACCAATGGAACAGAATTGAGAGCCTAGAAGTAAACCCACATGTATATGTTCAGTTAATTTTCTACAAGGGCGCCAGGAATACACAATGGGGAAAGGATAGTCTGTTCAATTAACGATGTTGTGAAAACTGGATAACCACATGCAAAATAGTGAAAGTGGACACTTAAACCTCACAGCATAGACAGAAACCAACTCAAAGTGGCTTAATGACTTGGATGTTACACCTGAAGCTGTAAACCTTCTAGAAGAAAGCATAAGGGGAAAGACTGTGATCTTGGCCTTGGAAATGATTTTTGATATGACACAAAAGGGAAAGCAATAGAAGGAAAAATAAACAAGGACCATAAAAAAGCTCTGCACAGCAAAGGAAACCATTGACAAAGTGGTAAGGCTACCTATATGTTGAGAGAAAATATTTGCAACCCATATATCTGATAAGGGGTTAATATCCAAACAATATAAGAAACTTGTACAACTCAAAAAGTAAAAAAGCGAACAATCCAGGTAAAAATTGGGCAAAGGACCTGAACAGACATTTTTCCAAAGAAAGTATACAAATGGTCAACACGTATATGAAAGTTGCTCAGCATCACTAATCATTAGGAAATGCAAATTAAAACCACAATGAGAGATCACCTTACATCTTTTAGGATGGCCGTTAGCTGGAAATACTTTATTATTTTTTTTGGAAATACTTTAATTCAGCATTCTTTTAGAGTAACTTGTCTAATGTTTATTCAAAGACCTAAATGAGATAGTGTATTTTAAGATTTACTGAAGTGTAGTTGATTTACAATGTTGGGTTAACTTCTACCGTACAGCAAAGTGATTCAGCTATACACATATGTGGATTGTTTTCAAATGAAATTATCTATTTGAATCCTTTTTGTTTTCAGTTGTATCTCAAAATCCATTTTCTAGGTTAAACTGTATGAAATTGCTGATTAACCTTTTTTGAGATAATGGTTTGAGCCCTTATTGTTCTCTTGCTGCTGGTTTATCCAAAGCTTTGTATAATGGAAAAATCAATGCATGAGGAGTCAGGAGACCTTGTTCGAAAGATCAATGGATGAGGAGTCAGGAGACCTTGTTCTAGTCTGAGATCTGGCAATATTAAGCTGTGTGTCTTTAGGCAAGTAAGTTAACTTCTCTGGTAAATGGAAAGGGGGCATACTTTTCTACCTATCATGTATCCTTAATTCTTTAAATAGGTTCTCATTGAATGCCTTGTGACTGCTAGGAACTATGCTAGGGACTGGGGATGTGGTGAATAAGACTGGTGTGGCTCCTGCCATCCTGAACCTTAGAGTCTTACAGTTGATCATTGTGGCATTTGCACTATCTTTTCAGCCAGCATTTTTTCAGTGATATAGGCTCATCTGGTCAGTGTTCTTTCTAGTGAACTTAGTCAGGCTAAGATGCACACACGGGGAGAGCAGTGACATCAGCCAGTTGAAAGGATGAAGTCTCATCCATACCCACTTTGTCTGAAAGCAACAGCTGTTGTGCCATCTTCTCCAGCTTTACTGTGGTCTGCCCTGTGTCTGTAATAATTGCATAGGGATCTGGACTTGGCAGTAGGCCCTTCTTTGAAATATCCACCCACATACAAAGTGCCAGGGAGTCTCTTCCCACTAGCATGTCATGGGAGTCACCCCAGGAAGAATGAACTTGACTGCAAAATGGAGCCAAGACACAGGCAGGATGCTTATTTTATTTAAAATTAAATTTCTCTGATTTTAAAAAGTATTACCTACAACACAGATTTCAAAAAGTACAAACAGGTATGCAGTGAAAATTGATTCTCCTTCAAACTCACATCCCCCGGCCTCCTTGATTCTGTCCTTAGTAGCAACTACTGTTGGCAGTATTTTTGTGTCTCTTTCCAGAGACGTTCCATGATGGTAGAAAGGGACTTATTTGACATCAACTTTAATGTTTGTTCATGCTTTTACAACTACTGAGCAGAAAACCCCAAGCAGTGGGTCTACTAGCTGGTCGACGTTGGAGCCTTGTTTGCGCTCCTGCCTTTCCACGTTTCCTGGATTGTTGCCTGTTGTGGACATTTCCTGGATTCCTAGTGGGAAAACAGTGCTTCCTTAAGACCAAAGAGAACTGCAGTTTCTCATCAGGAAAAGATTAAAGATTATAGATTCCTAATATACAGCAATGTTATTCTCAACCTAGTCTGCTGTGTGGAGCTTTAAAGAAAAATTGCAATTGTTTCTAGGTGCCCTTAATTTCTGCCACTGGGGATAGATACTATAAGATTTCGGGAGGATTCTTTCAAGCTGCCTGGGGAGGGTGCACAAGGAGAGGCTGGCTTACCTTGAGGGGAAGAAAAATTGCTGTCAATGCTTGTCTGCTCGGAAGTTAGGAGAAGCCAGAAATTGAGTGAAGATGTGGTCAGTTAGTTCATAATTTATTCATTGAAAGTGAAAGTGATTAGTCGCTCAGTCGTGTCCAACTCTTTGCAACCCCATGGACTGTAACCTGTCAGGCTCTTCTGTCCATGGGATTCTCCATGCAAGAATACTGGAGTGGGTTGCCATTTCCTTCTCCAGGGGATCTTCCTGACCCAGGGATCAAACCTGGGTCTTCTGCATTGCAGGCAGATTCTTGACTGTCTGAGCCACTAGGGAAGCCCCGATTTATTCTTTGGGTGCCTTTAAAAGGGATCTGAAGCATCCATGACTGTGTAGTATCATGTGAGCTCATTTTTCTGAGCAGCCTGGGGTTTTTGGTTTGCACTGATAACCCTGGAAAAGCTTTAATTATCTGCTCAGATCTCCTAGGGACCACTTTGGACCCATGTTCCTGTGGTTGAGGACACAGCCATTTTCTAAAGAGTCAGCCCTACCCTAGGATTTGGGAATAATATATTTTTTAATGCATTTGAGCAGACTTATATCAGCAGCGTGGAGACTCAGTACCAACACTTGGTTGCAGACCATTGTCTGTCTTTGTGCCAGAGACTCTGCTTGTGAGTAAACCCTCCCTTAAACTTTAGTCTCTATTCTGGCTCATGTTTTCCTAGTTTCTCTAGGACTGTGATTCCTTGACCTTCCGTCCCAGCTCTCCATTTCAGCCTTTTAAAAGATTCACTCATTCAAAAAGTCTTATTATTTTTTCCTACTCTATTTTGCATGGGGCAGGTAATGTGCCAGATGATGCTGACTCCTAATGGGAGCTTATCTTTCTAACAAGGGCAAGAGAAAAGCTAGTCATGTTAACATGTACAGATGTGAGAGTTGGACCAGAAAGAAGGTTGAGCACTGAAGAGTTGATGCTTTTGAACTGTGGTGCTGGAGAAGACTCTTGAGAGTCCCTTGGACTGCAAGGAGATCAAATCAGTCAATTCTAAAGGAAATGAGTCCTGAATATTCATTGGAAGGACTGATGCTGATGCTGAATCTCCAATATTTTAGCCCCTTGTTGTGAAGAGCCAACTCATTGGAAAAGACCCTGATGCTGGGAAAGACTGAAGTCAGGAGAAGGGAGCAACAAAATGAGACAGACAGATAGCATTACTGACTCAATGGATATGAATTTGAGCAAACTTTGGGAGATAGTGGGGGACAGGGAAGCCAGGCATGCTGCAATCCATGGAGGTGCAAAGAGTTGGACACGACTTAGTTACTGAATGACAACAATGTTATTATAGAGGGAGGTGGAGGATGTTATGATTTAGAGCTCACACTAGAGTCAGTTAATCTGAAGGGCAGAGACTTTATAGAGGGAGATGGTGGTTAATCTGAGATCTGAAAAGATGAAGGTAGAAGTTAACCAGGCAGAACAAATGAGAGAGTGGAGGAGGTTTTTTGAACTTCTTAGGTGATCTGCTTCCCAAATTGAACCTGGCCAATCCTGAGATTTGGTGGCTGCTGTTCATCATTGTGTTGAGTTGTGTTCCCTGCTGCCAACATACCCACTTGGCCTGCAGCTTGATACTTTGATGACCAGGCCCACTCATGTGGACTTTTCCCAAGTATGTGCCTTCTGGGTCTCTCTGTTCTCCCAGCCTCTGCTAGCCCCACTTCAACTCTACAGTGATGGGCAGGAGAATGTGACATAGGTATATCTTGTGCTCCAGGACAAAGGGGCAGTTTGAACTCCTGAGAAATCTCACTCATAAAGATCATTTAAAGGTGAGGTCAGCAAGACAGTCTTCAGAGGTGTCAAACTGGTGGTGGTGTAGGGAATTATTATAGTTGCTGCCTACACCAGAGCCAAGCAGAAAGGGATAATTGCAGATGAAGTTGAATTTAAGATAGATGTAACAGCGGAAGGTCATGGACTTATGCCTGGGGTTGGGTTGGCAAGATTCTGGAAAGAAGCAAGGTGCATGCCAGCTGATGCTACCAGGTTTGGATGAAAATGGCCAAGCCAGTGAAAGGAAGGAGTTGGATGACTGGCCAAGGCAGTAATTAAGTCCAAATTCCTTCCTGAAGCTAGCAGCCCACCTGGAAATGTTTTGAATCATAAACTAGAACTGACAGATGATGAACAGACAGCCAAGTAGTTGGGAAGCCAAGGTAGGTTGTTACCAGGGAAACGAAGCAAGTGCGAAGTGAAGTGTTTGATGCAATTTGAAGGGGCTGTACTAGGGTTTGTGTTGGCAGTTTGTTTTTACAGAGATATCTCAGGTTTCCCGGATAAGGTTAGGGGCTTGGGAGGAGATAGTGCACTGAGAGGGATTAGCGTCACCCTCGTTCATTCTTGCTCAGCCTCTAAATGAAGGTGGACTTGTTCATAATGAAGTTGTCTGAGTCCTTCCTCGGAAGAGTCAGTTTGTGAAGCATTCAGTCTAATCCTTTTCCTGTATGCAGATTGACATTAAGATGTCTAAAGACAGGAAAAACAAAACAGTAATTCCCCAAAGGATGATTGGTGCTATCTGTGATCAAGTCTTCTCTCAGTTCAGTTCAGTCGCTCAGTCGTGTCTGAGTCTTTGCGACCCCATGAATCACAGCACGCCAGGCCTCCCTGTCCATCACTAACTCCCGGGGTTTACTCAAACTCATGCCCATCAGGTCGGTGATGCCATCCAGCCATCACATCCTCTGTCGTCCCTGCCTCCTCCTGCCCCCAATCCGTCCCAGCATCAGGGTCTTTTCCAATGAGGCAACTCTTCGCATGAGGTGGCCAAAGTATTGGAGTTTCAGCTTCAGCATCAGTCCTTCCAATGAACACCCAGGACTGATCTCCTCTAGGATGGACAGGCTGGATCTTGTTGCAGTCCAAGGGACTCTCAAGAGTCTTCTCCAACACCACAGTTCAAAAGCATCAATTTTTCGGCGCTCAGCTTTCTTCACAGTCCAGCTCTCACATCCATACATGACCACTGAAAAAACCATAGCCTTGACTAGACGGACCTTTGTTGGCAAAGTAATGTCTCTGCTTTTCAATATGCTATCTAGGTTGGTCATAACTTTCCTTCCAAGGAGTAAGCGTCTTTTAATTTCATGGCTGCAATCACCATCTGCAGTGATTTTGGAGCCCCTAAAAATAAAGTCTGCCACTGTTTCCACTGTTTCCCCATCTATTTCCCATGAGGTGATGGGACCAGATACCATGATGTTAGTTTTCTGAATGTTGAGCTTTAAGCTGACTTTTTCACTCTCCTCTTTCACTTTCATCAAGAGGCTTTTCAGTTCCTCTTCACTTTCTGCCATAAGGGTGGTGTCATCTCCATATCTGAGGTTATTGATATTTCTTCCGGCAATCTTGATTCCAGCTTGTGCTTCTTCCAGCCCAGTGTTTCTCATTATGTACTCTGCATATAAGTTAAATAAGCAGGGTGACAATATACAGCCTTGACGTACTCCTTTTCCTATTTGGAACCAGTCTGTTGTTTCATGTCCAGTTCTAAGTGTTGCTTCCTGACCTGCATACAGGTTTCTCAAGAGGCAGGTCAGGTGGCCTGGTATTCCCATCTCTTTCAGAATTTTCCACAGTTTATTGTGATCCACACAGTCAAAGGCTTTGGCATAGTCAATAAGGCAGAAATAGATGTTTTTCTGGAGCTCTCTTGCTTTTCAATGATCCAGCAGATGTTGGCAATTTGATCTCTGGCTCCTCGGCATTTTCTAAAACCAGCTTTTCACCTGGAAGTTCACGGTTCACGTATTGCTGAAGCCTGGCTTGGGGAATTTTGAGCATTACTTTACTAGCGTATGAGATGAGTACAATTGTGCGGTAGTTTGAGCATTTTTGGAGATTGCCTTTCTTAGGGATTGGAATGAACACTGACCTTTCCCAGTCCTGTGGCCACTGTTGAGTTTTCCAAATTTGCTGGCATATTGAGTGATGCACTTTCACAGTGCTCCCCAGGTCAGTAGGTACCCAATATGCTACTGGAGATCAGTGGAGAAATAACTCCAGAAAGAATGAAGGAATGGAGCCAAAGCAAAAACAATACCCAGTTGTAGATGTGACTGGTGATAGAAGCAAGGTCCGATGCATAGGAACCTGGAATGTTAGGTCCATGAATTAAGGCAAACTGGAAGTGGTCAAACAGGAGATGGCAAGAGTGAATGTCGACATTCTAGGAATCAGCGAACTAAAATGGACTGGAATGGGTGAATTTAACTCAGATGACCATTATATCTACTACTACTGTGGGTAGGAATCGCTTAGAAGAAATGGAGTAGCCATCATGGTCAACAAAAGAGTTTGAAATGCAGTACTTGGATGCAATCTCAAAAATGATAGAATCATTTCTGTTCGTTTCCAAGGCAAACCATTCAATATCTTGGTAATCCAAGCCTATGCCCCAACCAGGAATGCTCAAAAGTTGAACGGTTCTATGAAGACCTACAAGACCTTTTAGAACTAACACCCAAAAAAGATGTCCTTTCCATTATAGGGGACTGGAGTGCAAAAGTAGGAAGTCAAGAAACACCTGGAATAACAGGCACATTTGGCCTTGGAGTATGGAATGAAGCAGGGCAAAGGCTAATAGTTTTGCCAAGAGAATGGCACTGGTCATAGCAAACACCCTCTTCCAACAACACAAGAGAAGACTCTACACATGGACATCACCAGATGGTCAACACCGAAATCAGATTGATTATATTCTTTGCAGCCAAAATGGAGAAGCTCTAAACAGTCACCAAAAACAAGACTGGGAGCTGACTGTGGCTCAGATCATGAACTTTGTATTGCCAAATTCAGACTGAAATTGAAGAAAGTGGAGAAAACCACTAGACCATTCAGGCATGACCTAAATCAAATCCCTTATGACTATACAGTGGAAGTGAGAAATAGATTTAAGGCACTAGATCTGATAGACAGAGTGCCTGATGAACTATGGACGGAGGTTCATGACATTGTACAGGAGACAGAGATCAAGACCATCCCCAAGAAAACAAAATGCAAAAAAGCAAAATGGCTGTCTGAAGGCCCCTTACAAATAACTGTGAAAAGAAGGGAAGCAAAAAGCAAAGGAGAAAAGGAAAGATATACCCATTTGAATGCAGAATTCCAAAGAATAGCCAGGAGAGATAAAGCCTTCCTTATCGATCAATGCAAAGAAAGAGAGGAAAACAATAGAATGGGAAAGACTAGAGATCTCTTCAAGAAAGTTGGAGATACTAAGGGAACTTTTCATGCAAAGATGGGCTCAATAAAGGACAGAAATGGTAGGGACCTAACAGAAGCAGAAGATATCAAGAAGAGGTGGCAAGAATACACAGAAGAACTGTACAAAAAAGATCTTCATGACCCAGATAATCACGATGGTGTGATCACTCACCTAGAGCCAGACATCCCAGAATGTGAAGTCAAGTGGGCCTTAGAAAACATCACTATGAACAAAGGTAGAGTAGTGGAGGTGATGGAATTCCAGTTGACCTATTTCAAAGTCTTCTCTAGTCTCTACAAATACTTAGAAATGCAACCAACACCTAGTGAATTTTTTTTTTTTTTGATGCGGGAGGGTGAGATTTATCCACGTAGATATAATTTTCATGTTTTGACTTTGAAGTGTGTTTGTATATAATAAAACATATATATTATTTAAACATAAAAAATATTGAGAGTGGAGGTGGTTGATCCTCCTGATGATCCAGAGGATGGAACTTGGTGCTTTCACTGCTGGGACCTGGGTTTGATCCCTGGTCGGGGAACTAGGATTTCACAAGGTGTGTGGTGTGGCCAATAATAATAATGATAAGAAATAAAAGTATTACCCTAGATAAGGAAGTAGACTATTGCCGGTACCTTTAAGACTCCCCTGATGGTCCCCTCCCCAATAGAACCTTTATCTCTACCCTCTGTTCAGAGCAAACCACTATACTGGCTTGTGATAATAGTTCCTTGCTTTCCTTTAACATGGTTATGTTTTCCTAAGTAAGTGTATTGTTTGGCTATTTGTTAAGTCTTGTATGAATGGAATCCAACTCCACATAGTTTTCTTTGACTTGAGATTTTCTTATTGAACAATAGTTGATTTATAGTATTGTGTTAGTTTCAGGTATACGGCAAAATGATTCAGTTATACACACGTGAATATATGTTTTTATATAACTCAGATTCTTTTCCATTATAGGTTATTAGAGATATTGAATATAGTTCCCTATGTTATACAGTAAGTCCTTATTTATTTACATATATTATGTATCTGTCAATCCCTACTCGTAAATCATCCCTTCTTTCCCCTCTTTCCCCTTTAGTAACCATAAGTTTGTTTTCTGTATCTGAATCTATTTATGTTTTGTAAATAAGTTCATTTGTGCTATTTTTTGGATTCTACATTTATGTGATATCAGATGATATTTGTCTTTGGCTTACTTCACTTAATATCATAATATCTGGGCCCATCCATGTCCTGGCCAGTGACATTATTTCTTTTTTTATGGCTGAGTAATGTTCCATTGTACATGGATACCAAATCTTTATCGATGTCGATAGATACTTAGCTTCCATGTCTCGGTTATTGTAGATAGTGCTGCTATGAATATTGGCTTTCATGTATCTTTTTGAATTGGAGTTTTCATCTTTTCCAGCTATCTTCCCAGGAGTGGGATTGTAGGATCACATGGTAGCTCTATTTTTAGCTTTTTAAGAAACCTCCATACTGTTTTTCATAGTGGCTGTACCAATTTACTTTCTTATCAACAGAATAGGAGGATTTTCTTTTCCCTACACCTTCTCCAGCATTTGTTATTTGTAGACTTTTTGATGGCCATTCTGTCTGGTGTGAGGTGATACCTCACTGTAGTTTTGATTTTTGTTTCTCTAATAAATTTCATTTCTCTAACATCTAAAAGATGTTGAGCATCTTTTCATGTGTCTGTTGGCCATCTGTATATCTTCTTTGTTACTTTTATTACAAAATCTTTGACTCCACACTTCATTGGTTTTTTTCCTTGTCTCTGCATATTGTTGTTTGGTGTATTCCTACTGAGCAATAGAAAAACAACCTATTATTTATAGATACTGATTTTTTTCTAGCTGTTTGTACATTACAAATGAATACCATTATAAAATGTTACTTTTCTTATCTCTTGCTGCATACATGTAATGGTGTTTACCGAGGAGCAGAATTGCTGGGTTAAAGAATAGGTGCATGTTGAACTTCATAATGCAAATCTAAGGAAGCTGTGGTACATATACACCATGGAATATTACTCAGCCGTTAAAAAGAATTCATTTGAATCAGTTCTAATGAGATGGATGAAACTGGAGCCCATTATACAGAGTGAAGTAAGCCAGAAAGATAAAGAACATTACAGCATACTAACACATATATATGGAATTTAGAAAGATGGTAACGATAACCCTATATGCAAAACAGAAAAAGAGACACAGATGTACAGAACAGACTTTTGAACTCTGTGGGAGAAGGCGAGGGTGGGATGTTTCGAGAGAACAGCATGTATATTATCTATAGTGAAACAGATCACCAGCCCAGGTGGGATGCAT
Organism: Cervus elaphus; assembly: GCF_910594005.1. NCBI lineage: Eukaryota > Metazoa > Chordata > Mammalia > Artiodactyla > Cervidae > Cervus > Cervus elaphus. The sequence goes on along the minus strand of NC_057848.1, from coordinate 40,808,403 downwards.
GAGACAAGTGCTCGGGCCTGGTGCACTGGGAAGACCCAGAGGGATCGGGTGGAGAAGGAGGTGGGAGGGGGGATCGGGATGGGGAATACGTGTAACTCTATGGCTGATTCATATCAATGTATGACAAAACCCACCGAAATGTTGTGAAGTAATTAGCCTCCAACTAATAAAAAAAAAAAATAGTTTTAAACTATCAAAAAAAAAAAAAAATAAAGGATCTTGAGTTTTCTTAGGTATCTAAGAAACTCCAAAACATCACATACTCATTAGTAGTTGGTATTTTTGTCAGACTTTAATTTTTTGCCAATTTGGTGGCTGTATGAATAGGATTTTACTTCACATTATCCTGATTACTAATGAGGTTTTCATTGTTTCCCCCTTTTTTTCCTAAAAGCGTATTCAAGCCTTTTACTCCTCTTTTTTTTCTGTAGGGTAGATGGTTTCATATTTTTAAGAATATGTATAAACATGTACATGCATGTATACATACATACTGTTATGTGCCATAGATATCCTCTTGCACATTGTCGCTCCATTTTACCTTTGCTTTATGGTCTTGGTGAATGGAAATTCTGAAGTTTGACAACATTAAAATGGAAATTATCAGTCTTTTCTTATGTGACTTGTACCTGATGTTTTAAGAAACCCTTTCTTATTGGAACAGTTCTTTTTGTTGCATCGTAATTATTCAATGATTTGTGCCTTCACATTTAAATATTTAATCCACTGGGAGCTTATTTCTTTGTGTGTGGTTTGAGTAAAGAGTCAGGTTATTTTTCTCAAATGCATAAGAACTCTTTGTTCTAGCACTAGTTTTAAAAAGTCCATCCACGCTCTCACTGATCTGCGATAATCGTATGTCATATGCCCATGTATGTAGAGGTGTTTGTGGGCTTGTAATTGTACTCCATTGATCTTTGGCTATCCTTGCACCGTATTTACCCAGATCTTAATTACTACAGCTTTATGAAAGGTCTTGATTATCTGGTAGGGAAATTTTCTCAGCTTGTTCTTTTTCATTAGGTGTGTCTTGGCTAATTTTTCCTCTTTTTGCACTTCCTGATACATTTTAGAATCAGTTTGTCAACTTTCCAAAAGAGTAAAACGTTGATTTTTGGCCTGGATTTCCTTAAGGCCACTGCTAGTTTGAGGAAAAAGTTAATGAAGCTGTCAGCCATAGCCAGTACAAAGGTTTCCTTCCAAAAGAAGTATGTTCCTGTAATAATGCTTGACTTTCCCTTAGTGTTGTTTATGTAGTTTTTATTCTAGTGTTTAGAGTATACCCCATTTTTTTTTTTTTTTGGCCACACCATGCAGCCTGCAGAACTTCCCCCACCAGAGATTGAACACCCCACCCTCTTCGACAGTGAAGCTCAGAATCTCAACTAATGGACCACCAGGGAATTCCTAGCCCTTTCTTATTTTTTTAAGTTAAAAAGGCCTTTACCATTCCTCTTTGGACAATAACAGTTGAATGAGATGTTACCAAATGGGCTGCTTGTTGACTCGAATCAATAAAAGTTGAATGAAAGAAATACCTATTTTTTTTTCTTAACCACCTTGGTAATAGTTCCAGTGGAAGAATTTTTTTAAAGAGGAAAATATAAAATAAAGACAAGAAACAGACATGCACAGATAGGGGGAGGGAGGCAGAGAGAAACTCCAGTTAATACTTTTTGCTCAAAAATATTCAAAACGAAAAAGAAATGCAGGCAGATTGTTAGCCAGACAACACCATCTGAACTAATTGCTGTAAGTGTGCCCAAATAAACATCTTCCTCTTAAATATTTAGTTCAAAGATTTCTTCTGGAATTCATCCATAGTTCGTCCCCAGTAGATGCCTTGTTTTTAATTGCGGTACTATAAAAGTTGTTTTGTTCCCTCAGATTTTTGACTGAAACCAATCAAGTTTTCATTAGTCTGTTTACTGTGGAAAATCCCATCATACCTGACATTAATTCAAACTCACCCATAATCCTCTATTATTTTCTTTTTTTGACTGTGCTTAACTATTTATCAACAGAAAAGTTTCTGGTAATACATCATTTGGGATTGGAAATGTATTTAGCATAATGGGGAAAAGCCCATTTTGGGTCATCTTGTTGTTCATGTGTTTGCTTCATTTCATTAATAAAGAATAACACAGGCCTAAGCAGAGAACATCAATAAATAAAATCTAATCTACTTGTCCTTAAATGAGAGAACTGGAGGTTTATCTCTTGCTTAGTATTTGTAAAATCTGAGTTCTCAGTTCAGGAAAGTACTATAACTTCCATTTTCAAATAAACAGAAGGTAGAATTTGCTTGGCTGTCCCAACTTCTGGCAGAACCAGCTTGATGAGCAGTGAGTTAACATATCAGAAACACGTGTATTTAATTATCTCATACTGGCTTCAGGTTTGGGGGGGCACAAAAGCTCGCTGAATGCAGGTGGAGATGGACTCAACTGTCTGTAACACCCACAGGTTGCTCACTTTTCATTCCTATATTCAGTGGTATCCTGCCACTCAAACCCAGTCCTCTAGAACCGACCATCTTTTAAGGCAGTGGTTTGCAGACTTTTGGATTTATGTGACCTGTGAAATTTTATTTTAAAAATGAGGGTGGAGGGGAACAAGCATGGATCACTAGCTTTGAAAGAAACAACTCTTACTTATCCTTGTTCTTTCTTTACAGAAAGGATAGTATAACATGAACTAAGAAAAAACATTAAAGACATGATTTCAGACTAAACAGTCCTTCACATTAAATAAATTTAACTGTATGAAAAACTGAATACACAGACTTCTATTCAGAATATTATGGTAGGTTAGGCATTTAGACCAACTCCTGTTATAAACAAAGTAAATCCTATACAAAATATTTTGTAAAAATCCCCTTAAATTCATCAATGACTAGTTAAAAAAAGAAAAAGTATTTTAGGCCAAAAAGAAGAGTCTCATCCTAGAAAGGTAAGCAGAACTGCAGGTAGCATCTCTCCAACAAGGGAAACTGGAGTGGTTTGTCACCTTTCTCTCTTTTGCTTCATTGTCTGTTTTGCCTGATATTCATATAGCTATAACCTCTTAATTTTGTGTAGAATTTGCCATTTACTTTTTTTCCATATGTTTATTTCACCCTTTTTGAGATTCCTGTGTTTTACATGTGTTTCTTGTGAACAGCATAGAGTTGACATTTTTTTATGGTTGTCCCAGTCTGACAATTTTTGCTTTTTAACTGGAACATTTCAATCATTTTCATGTATTAAGATGACTGGTATGGCTGTGAATTTCTCTCATTGTGTGCCACCAGCCTGCTTTGAAAGATGACTATGGTAGGTAAAATAAAAATACATGTTTCATCTAACCTTTGTTGATTCTTGAGTCAATAAGGAGTCCTATTAATGATATGGCATATTATTTAACCATTATTGTCCAAAGAAGAATGATAAACACATTTTTAAGTTTAAAAAAAAAAAAAAAAGGCTGGGGTAGATTCCAGGCTCTACAGTAAGAAAAACAGATGCTCAAGGAAAGGGAAAAGTCACGCATTATAACAGAATGAGTTTTCTTAGAAGGAAACCTTTGTACTAGCTATGGCTCATAGCAGAATGTGTTGTATACTATTGCTTTCTGTATGAGTGGCATGTTGTGCATTTTTCCCCTCTATTATTATGTTTCTGAACATGAATTGTTGTTGTTCAGTTGCTCAGTCCTATCTGAGTCTTTGCTCATGCAGCACACCAGGCTTCCCTCTCTTTCACTATCTCCCGGAGCTTGCTCAAACTCAATGTCCATCAAGTCAGTGATTCCATCCAATCATTGCACCCTCTGTCGTCCCCTTCTCTTCCTGCATTCAATCTTTCCCAGCATCAGGGTCTTTTCCAATGAGTTGGCTCTTTGCATCAGGTGGCCAAAGTGTTGGAGCTTCAGCATCAGTCCAATAAAAAGGCATCTATGTTTGTTCTCCATGGGGATGGTCTTGATCCCTGTCTCCTGGACAATGTCACGAACCTCCGTCCATAGTTCATCAGGCTCTCTATCAGATCTAGTCCCTTAAATCTATTTCTCACTTCCACTGTATAGTCATAAGGGATTTGATTTAGGTCATACCTGAATTGTCTAGTGGTTTTCCCTACTTTCTTCAGTTTAAGTCTGAATTTGGCAATAAGGAGTTCTTGATCTGAGCCACAGTCAGCTCCTGGTCTTGTTTTTGCTGACTGTATAGAGCTTCTCCATCTTTGGCTGCAAGGAATATAATCAATCTGATTTTGGTGTTGACCATCTGGTGATGTCCATGTGTAGAGTCTTCTCTTGTGTTGTTGGAAGAGGGTGTTTGCTATGACCAGTGCATTCTCTTGGTAAAATTCTATTAGCCTTTGCCCTGCTTCATTCCGTACTCCAAGGCCAAATTTGCCTGTTATTCCAGGTGTTTCTTGACTTCCTACTGTTGCATTCCAGTCCCCTATAATGAAAAGGACATCTTTTTTGGGTGTTAGTTCTAGAAGGTCTTGTAGGTCTTCATAGAACCATTCAACTTCAGCTTCTTCAGCATTACTGGTTGGGACATAGGCTTGGATTACCATGATATTGAATGGTTTGCCTTGGAAATGAACAGAGATCAAGACCATCCCCATGGAAAAGAAATGCAAAAAGGCAAAATGGTTGTCTGAGGAAGCCTTACAAATAGCTGTGAAAAGAAGAGAAGGGAAAAGCGAATGAGAAAAGGAAAGATATACCCATTTGAATGTAGAGTTCCAAAGAGTAGCCAGGAGAGATAAGAAAGCCTTCCTCAGTGATCAATGCAAAGAAAGAGGAAAACAACAGAATGGGAAATACTAGAGATCTCTTCAAGAAAATTAGAGATACCAAGGGAACATTTCATGCAAAGATGGGCTCGATGAAGGATAGAAATGGTATAGACCTGACAGAAGCAGAAGATATTAAGAAGAGGTGGCAAGAATACACAGAAGAACTGTACAAAAAAAGATCTTCACGACCCAGATAATCACAATGGTGTGATCACTCACCTAGAGCCAGACATCCTGGAAGGTGAAGTCAAGTGGGCCTTAGAAAGCATTACTACGAGCAAAACTAGTGGATGTGATGGAATTCCAGTTGAGCTATTTCAAATCCTGAAAGATGATGCTGTGAAAGTGCTGCACTCAATATGCCAGCAAATTTGGAAAACTCAGCAGTGGCCACAGGACTGGAAAAGGTCCGTTTTCATTCCAGTCCCTAAGAAAGGCAATCCCAAAGAATGCTCAAACTACTGCACAATTGCACTCATCTCACACGCTAGTAAAGTAATGCTCAAAATTCTCCAAGCCAGGCTTCAGCAATACATGAACCGTGAACTTCCAGATGTTCAAGCTGGTTTTAGAAAATGCCGAGGAGCCAGAAATCAAATTGCCAATATCTTCTGGATCATCAAAAAAGCAAGAGAGAAACATCTATCGCTGCTTTATTGACTACACCAAAGCCTTGGACTGTGTGGATCACAATAAACTGTGGAAAATTCTGAAAGAGATGGGAATACCAGACCACCTGGCCTGCCTCTTGAGAAACCTGTATGCAGGTCAGGAAGCAACACTTAGAACTGGACATGAAACAACAGACTGGTTCCAAATAGGAAAAGGAGTACATCAAGGCTGTATATTGTCACCCTGCTTATTTAATTTATATGCAGAGTATATCATGAGAAACACTGGGCTGGAGGAAGCACAAGCTGGAATCAAGATTGCCGGGAGAAATATCAATAACCTCAGATATGCAGATGACACCACCCTTATGGCAGAAAGTGAAGAGGAATTGAAAAGCCTCTTGATGAAAGTGAAAGAGGAGAGTGAAAAAGTCAGCTTAAAGCTCAACATTCAGAAAACTAAGATCATGGTATCTGGTCCCATTACTTCATGGGAAATAGATGGGGAAACAGTGGAAACAGTGTCAGATTTTATTTTTAGGGGCTCCAAAATCACTGCAGATGGTGATTGCAGCCATGAAATTAAAAGACGCTTACTCCTTGGAAGGAACGTTATGACCAACCTAGATAGCATAATGAAAAGCAGAGACATTACTTTGCCAACAAAGGTCTGTCTGGTCAAGGCTATGGTTTTTTCAGTGGTCATGTATGGATGTCAGAGCTGGACTGTGAAGAAAGCTGAGCGCCGAAGAATTGATGCTTTTGAACTGTGGTGTTGGAGAAGACTCTTGAGAGTCCCTTGAACTGCAAGGAGATCCAACCAGTCCATCCTGAAGGAGATCAGTCCTGGGTGTTCATTGGAAGGACAGGTGTTGAAGCTGAAACTCCAGTACTTTGGCCACCTCATGCGAAGAGTTGACTCATTGGAAAGGTTCCTGATGCTGGGAGGGATTGGGGGCAGGAGGAGGAGGGGACGACAGAGGATGAGATGGCTAGAATGCATCACCAACTCGATGGGCATGAGTTTGAGTAAACTCCTGGAGTTTGTGATGGACAGGGAGGCCTGGCGTGCTGCGATTCATATGGTCGCAAAGAGTCGGACATGACTGAGCGACTGAACTGAACTGATGTTTGTTCTACAACAGTAGTAGTTTTTGTCGAAGAGAACAGTAATATTTGTTTTCTGGTCTGCATTAATATTTCATATTCTCTTTTTAAAATACCGTGTTTCTGCTCTCATATTAATGAACCCAGAATTGTAACTTTGAGATGATGGCTTCCATGAATGATCATGTGTGGTGCAAGAACTGATGGTTAAGAACGTTTTGATGGGGGAAAATAATTTTTCTATTTGCCTATGAAGTTAACTGAATTGAAAGGGTATTCAGGAATGATTTGGTGTATTGTCATCCTCTATGCCTCTCTTCCCTTTCCTCTATTATTCTGCTGCTGCTGTTTTTCTTTTTCCCACCGTGTGTCATATGGGATCTTAGTTCCCTGATGATCAATTCCCGGCTCCCCTGCAAGTAATTTCCACCTATCTGTTATGTGATTTCAAGAACACACAATATAGTAAATATAGGCAACAATACAGGATTGTAATCAAACTTATTAAGAGGCTAGAGCTTAATTATTCCAGTCACTAAAAAGAAACGATTATGTGGGGTGATAGAGGTGCTAATCATTGCTACAGTGGCAATTACAGTATATCATTGTAGCAAATCAACATCATACACCTTAAATTTATACAATGTTTTATATTTCTGTTAAAAAAGAACACTTGTAATATAGATGTTTCTAAGAACCCTACTTACCTGCTGCATTGAGAAGAGTGTTAGACCAGAGAAGCATTGTAGAACACTTGTGATAAAGATATTTTTAAGAATGCTAAAAACCAGAACCAAAGCAACCCTGAAAGCTACTTTCTGCAGAAATATTCTCCTGTGGATGCTTGAAGTTCTGTCATTCATAGTCCTTTCAGTTCAATATGGTGTTTTTCTTGTGGTCCTCTTTTACGATGAGATGATCCTCCTGGAAGATGACCCTTGTGACCTCTGACACCTACTGGTTTACTGGACCTCTCATCCTTGTGAGCAAAAGAAGATATCTAAGTAGGTGAACACATTAGGCACTTGCAGGGTAGATGGAGGGGTGATCCATGAGAACTTTGGAGGCGTTGAAAACAGGCTCCAGGTCCTACACGGTGTTCGTGGCTGACTCAAAGGGCCTGCCCACCAAAATTGCCTTTTAAATTCACTGGAAGTCTAGTGAAATAGGTTATGACAGTGATGGTGTTTTAGTTACTAAGCCATGTCCTACTCCTGCCACCACATGGACTGTGGTCCACCAGGCTAGTCTGTCCATGGGATTCTCCAGGCAAGAATGCTGAAGTGGGTATTTCTTTCTCCAGGGGATCTTCCGACCCAGGGATCAAACCACATCTCCTGCATTGTAGGCAGATTTCTTTACCACTGAGTCCCCAGGGAAACCCATGAACTAGGTTATATTCTGATATAATAAGAGAAATGGGCTTAAATGGAAGGGTGTAAGTTTAGGGCTTACTTGGGAGCCAGATGAGTGGAAGTGTCACACCGGCAAAACTTTCTCTCCTGTAGTATATCTTTTTAGGGACAGAAGGCTGAAATATCAACTTCATGTTCACGTTTCTGCTCTTTTTATAGCCTTAAGTGCAGGGACAACCAAGGTGAAAAATGATGGCCTGATTACATTTTTTTCAGAGGTGAGAAAAGGTTCTAAAATGTCATGGTAAATTATGCAATTTCTTGGTTTGAATTCTCCTGTTAAGAATAGTGGTTACATATAACTTTTGTGGAAAGTTTTAGAAATAAGCACAAGGCAGGTGGAAGTCTAATGAACAGAACATTAATATGCCTGGACTAATGATGCTAAGGTACGCTAATAAAATCACACAATAAATAGATTCCTAAAATCCACATTACAAACTTGATTCTGGAATAGATACTGGAACAACAGGGGTTTCGAGATGGGTGGCACAAGAGCCTATATTTTTGTGCGTGAAGCAAGCGTGTGCCACATTCATGCGATGAATTATGCAAAGACAGCAGCAAAGTCCCTGCCTTAGCAATTGTATAACTGTTCCCTAATAGCAGTGATTAGCTACAAGTAGAGTGGGCATTTGGCTTTTATGAACAGCCATTTTCAGATTGAGGTGGGCTCTCATTCTGCAGGAACATTTAAGCAGTCTTTTAAAAAGGGCAGCATTTGTTCTTTCTGTAAGATGACAGGGAACCTACTACTTAAATGGCCTAATTGACCTGGGCTGCATCGCTCCAGGCAACTTATAGGTTTCACCTGTGATAGCCAAATATGATGGAATTGCTGGGGAAAAATTTTTTTTAAAAAGTGTGTCCAAAGCTCTTCCACCTTCCTTTATTGAGATCACTCTGACTTGACTGATCCACAGAAAGAAAAGCTCCTGCCAGCATCCTTCAGGATCCCAACAGGCAGCAGGTCAGACATTCAAAAGAGGGTGACTGAAGGGAATTAGGTGAAGGACCTGCTTACAGTTGAAACAAATAAGGGATGGTGTAGCATGCACATGGAGCAACTGCCACTTCGGGTCGTGAACAGGCTTGGGGAAGCGCATCACAGCCAGAAGTCAGCACGGGCTCTAACTGTAGGAGAGGGCCACCCGACAGGAGTTATGACCCATGAGAGGAAGAGGGCCACATCTCTTGTGGGGCTTCCTATTGCCCATACTCAACTGGAAGTCAGAGGGCAAGGGGGCTCGTTGAATATAATCCATGAAGGTCAGTCTCTTGGGAAAGGTGAAGATAGAGAAGGGTGGCGAGTACGTATATCTGGATGGGTGAAGAGAAAATAACCTTCATTCACAATTTTTAAAGGAATGGAGAGGGCATCCTTTCTTTTGCTGCTTCCACCTGCAAGGTATTTTCTTCATTTCCAGCAGTGAATGCTTGTCGGGGATCTCCAGGAAAGGACCATGAGTAAATGTTTATTCTCTGTCTTTATGGAAGGGCTCCACTGAGAAGGTGATATGTTGATAGATTATGGAGCAGTGGAGACCCGTAAGTTATGATGTGATTGCCGGTGAAATGGAGAGGATGCCATTTAGATGCAGTGATTTTAGAGACACTGTTTATTATCCCATCTTATATTTCATTTTGCATAGAACATGAAGATTGCACTGTCTGTAGAGGAAAGGAAAGTATAATAATAATTCTACAATTGAGGAGGGGAATGTTTATCAGAAAGAAATAACTCACTTTGAAAGGTAGTAAAAGATAGAAGGAAGATAGACAGTGACTTTCATCTCTTTCCTTTCTTCTCCCTCACCTTTTGCTCTTACTGTCCTTCCCTGCTCTCATGCACACATCAGTATCATCTAATTCCAGAACGTTTTCATCAATCTTCTATTGTACATTTTATTTATCCATCAGTTAGTGGATATTTGGGTTGCTTCCACTTCTTGGCTATTGTGAATGGTGCTGCTTTGAACATTCCTGTAACACGTTTTTGTGTGGACATATTTCTCTTGGGTGTATACCTAGAGATGGAATTGTTGGGTCATATGATAACTATGTTTGATATTTGGAGAGACTGCCAAACAGTTTTCTATAGACCCTGTACCATTTTACATTTCCATTAGCAATGTATGTGGGTTCCAACTTCTCCATATTCTTACCAATACTTACTTACTGTTGTCTGTCTTTTACAGTTTGGGTGTTTTGGTGGATGTCAGGTGTTATCTAATAGTGGTTTTGATTTCCATTTCCCTGATGACTAGTAATGTGGAGCATTTTTTCATGTGCTTATTGGCTATTTTTATATCTTTGGAAAAATATTCATCTAGTTTATCCAATTTTCAGTTGCACTGTAAGGGTTCTTTATGTATTCTAATGTAAGTCACTTATCGGGTATATGATTTTCAAATATTTTCTCCCATTCTCTTGGTTGTCTTTTCATGATGTTGTCATATGCACATGAAGAAAAAATCAAATTTATCTATTTTCTTTTACTATTGGTGTTACATCTAAGGCAATGTTCCCAATCCAAGGTTATGAATATTTACTTCTATATTTTTATCTAAGAATGTTATAGTTTTGGCTCTTGTATGTAGATCTTTGATCCATTTTATATTACATTTTGTATGTGGTGTGAAGGGAGGGTCTAAATTCATTTTTTTACATGTGGATATCCTTTTGTGCCCCTTCAACAGGTATGTCTGATTTTGTAGACTTCATTAAAAAACATCTGGGTAGAACATACACGCAGTTGAGGAAAGTGCTGTTTCTCACAAAAGAACTCATTTTAAAATGAATAAGATGTAGTATTCAACCTGGCAGTAAAGAGTCCCATTCAGTGTCCAAGTTAATGTCTCCTGTTAGATAAAGCAGTCAGGGAGACCAACAAGATTGAATTGACTTTATGGTATGTACACATTAATGTTACCTGGAATATGCTTGTATCCAGGCAGTAGTAATTCAGCCATAAATGCCCTGATGATAGAAGTTTACCTGTGATGCAGTCAGATGCACATGGTCTGTTTGGAAAGGTCTGCAAAAACCAAGCAAATGCAACAAATAAAAATCTCAATGAGGTTTGGTTTGGGAGTGGGGTATACAATTTCCTGACCTTTTTTTTTTTCTCCTGATCCTGTTTTTAAACTAAAAATTTTAACTTGCATGTTATAGGGAAGAAACAGTGAAGCAAAGGATAGATTTTCTTCTCTGTGTCACCTAGGCAGGATATAGGCTTTATTTCTTTTTAAAAGATTTTTCATGTAGAACATTTTTAAAGTCTTCATTGAATTTGTTACAGTATTGCTTTGGTTTTATGTTGTTTTTTTTTTTTTGGCCCAGAGTATGTGGGCTCTTAGCTATCTGAATTTCAGGGACTGAAGCTGCATTCCTTGCATTGGAAGGTGAAGTTTTAACCACTGGACCACCAGGGAAGTCCCAGGATATAGCCTTTGAAATTTATGGGGTACATTGCCAACAAGGAGGTATCCATTTCTTCCCATTTCATCATCTAAAGGCAAGATATCTTGACAATGAAAAGACACTTGCATTGATAAGGAGAGAGTAAAAGCATAGTGTTTACATTATTTTTTTCCTCCTAAGGATTTCCCTAATTTTCTTCCCTGCTTTATTTCATGGAGGCTTTTTTCCTGGTGAAGTGAAGAAAACCGTTTTCCTTGAGGATGTGACAGAATCTCTGAATCCCACTCTGCTCGTTCATTTGCAGCTTCCCTGCATTATCTCTTACAGCAAGACAAGGTGTGAGCAACAGCGAAGCGAGCATGCAAACTGTGTCCACTGGCTACCTTCTAGGGTCAGAGACTAATAGGATCTTCAGTGTTGGGGTAACTTCTCTTAAAGCTGAATAACACATTTCTCCTCTTTAAAATGTCCTTTTCATGGTTTGTGTTGTTTATCTGAAAAAAAATGAAGTTAATTTACATTATATATAAACCTTAACTCTGATACTGTTTTTGATTGTATTTGTTTCCATTTTTTTGCATAATTAACATAGCACATTATGATCCAAATGGACATTGTTTTCTACAGTGTAGTCTATTTGGTGAGATGATATTGCCAAAAATTCGAGTGGGTATTTTTTCATTTGGTGCATAATTCACATGTGCACTACAACACTCTCCTCTGATTTACAATCAAAAGAGGAAGGCCATCCTGAAGTATAATATTTTCAGGCAGCGATGGCTCCGAGACCACAGCCTCACCAAGGCACCCATTTCCAAGTGCAATTAGCTATGCTTTTACAACCAAAGTTGCTGGTGACTGACTTTCAGTCTCATGGGTCTCTGTCTGTGTGGCTTGGGTGGAAAGAGAAAGCAAAATCAATCTCTCTTTCTTGCTGTCATGAAAATCTGCAAAAGATGGGATTTTTCTCCTAACATGTGCAAGTGTCCTCTGTTCAGGCATTCACATCCATCAGCGTTGGCAGTTTAATTCTCCATTCATACGTCTTTAATAGGAAAGAGGATTAGAGATGATGATGTTCACCATGAGGAAATGCTGAGGATTGTATCATTAATGGTTGGTGAAAATGGGGGCTCATGTATTTAGTCTGATCCTCTCTTTTGGGGGTACATGTACCAAGGACAGAGAAAAATCCATAAACAGTTACCAGGGTTTTTTTTAAAATCCAGATTTTGATATATTTTTTAATAGAGCTGGTTGATACTGCTAAAGGAGACAAACTTTTTTTTTTTTTATTTGGTGGACCTAGCATTAGACACCAAAGAAATTCATGCCCTCAGTCAAACGCCTTCTTATTTTCCTCATAAAAAGAATTGTCAGTTGTCCCAGCTGTGAATCACTTGGGGGCCACCTCATGTGGTATTCTCTTCTTATTAGGGAGGATCCCTGGGACACTGGTAATGCAAACATTTCTTTCAAATATAACAGGATAACAGGTATTTAGTTTCTCAGCATAGCATTTTGCCTGTGGTAATTTATCAGCTCATTTCCAACCCCCGCCAAGTACTGCATATGAAAATGATTAATGATTATACCTTCATTTTTATTTCTTTTGGAACTGCCAGCCCTGACTATTTACAGAAGATCATTATATTTTTATAGATCTTAAGCACATCTGCTGAATCAGCAAAGCAAAGAGCGCTGGCAATTTCACTGATTATATAGCTGTATCTCTTAGATATTGCAAACAACTCTTACCAAATCAGTTAAGGGGGAGGGGAAGACCTTATGTGTTTTAAAGGAGAGTAAATACAGGGGAAGGTTTCTTTAAAATAGTGATGTCATCAGCTGTAATAATGAAATAGAGCTCTAAGGCAGCCCTGATTCTCTAAAAGTCCCTCAAACACAATACTTGCCCAAATAAGCATTCACTGCTATTTTAACTTTAACTCCAGAAGCCAAGCATTGGAAGGGGGTATAAGTAAGGTTTCTCTTCCAGGGATGCCATCTCTTGTCTTAAAATGGTATTTCACTCAGGGGTCCCTTAGTCTTCTCTGGGAGCATCCTCTCCTGGCATTATTTTCTCTGGGGAAAAAAAATGCTTGTAGGGCTGTTGTGGTTGTAGGACTGTTACTAGAATGACTGCATCCCTTCACAATGAATCCTACCACTCTACACAGGAAATGACCCATCTTGCCATAAGAAGAAGCTTTAGCATGCTCTGCTTTTTTGCATCAAAATACCAAAGACTGCACATTTAGTTTGTAAGTCTCTTGGCACATTTGTTTTTTATCCTGTTCACCCCAATTTGAGGTTGGCCACTTCTTGGGATTATTAGCTCTTATCATATAGGCTAATATTAAATGCTTACTAAATGGAGCTGTTTTTGTTCTTTGGTCACTCAGTCATGTCTGACTCCTTGTGACCCCATGGACTGCAGCGCGCCAGGCTTCCCTGTCCTTCACCATCTCCCAGAGCTTGCTCAAACTCATGTTCATGGAGCCGGTGATGGCATCCAACCATCTCGTTCTGTCATCCTGTTCTCCTGCCTTCAATCTTTCCTGGCTTCAGGGTCATTTCCAAGAGCTATTTTTAGCAGATGGGATTTGATTTGATTTATTGCCATAACATCCACAGCATGACTAGCTGGATAACTGCAGGATTCAATGCCTTGGGTTACCCCTTTAAGTTTGGACTGGGGGATAAAGTGCATGCTCTTTTTAGCAAAGGAGAAGCCTGCCTTGGTTTTCTTCTCATGGACTCTTGCTCCTGGACAGGATTTTTCTGTAGGCTTCTAATAGGGGCACACTGGAGTACTCATAGATGATCTTTCTGGTTTCTCATAAAGCTGACTTTGGATTTCAGGGAGATGGTTGGTAATAAGGATAAGGCTGGACTAGTCCTGGAGCCCAGCTGAATAGGTGGGGTGGGATATGTCACAAGTGTAGACTGTTGATGACTAGAAAGGTACTAAAGCTCTAGGTAGGTGGCCATGCTGCCGGATCCATGAGTGTGAAGTTGCAGCAAGGCGGTGCTGGGGAACAGGGCGAGTGAGTATTTCTCAGAGATCCGAGGTGACCTGTCCTCTGCTGTGCACTTCTGCCATCCCTGTCAGAGACAGCCTGCCTTGGGACTACAGAGGTTTCTGTAGCCTGAATGAGGTCAGAGACTTAGATCATCAATTCTTTTCCAGAATGAGTATTCCAGAATGAAGCCCTGACAAATGAGAAATGCTAGACTCTTCGCAGGGCATTGTGTTGCATCATATGAATAATGCACCTGAATATACAGGCCAAATGCTCCCCCTCCTTCTCTCATTTGAACCATGAATGTGTGACCTTCCTTAGACTTCAGACAACCTGCTGCTCTTGTCCTTGCCCAGGGAAACCACTGGGCTAATGGGGTATTGATCAAAACTGAGCTGGCGTTTTCAGATTTACACGAAACCATGAACTGCAGATCGCAACCAGCTCCTGCTGAATCTAAATTTAAGACTGTGGAACAGCCCAAGGCTATCTTGTGGGGTGGAGGGAGCTTGGGAAGCATTTGGCAACTTCTCTGGGTCTCATTGCCCTTCCATAAAAGTATGTTTACTCTCAGAAAAGTATTTTTTAGATAGGTGTTGCATCAAGGTAGAAAGTATGTGAGAGGGATGGTCCTGCACCAGTCAGAAAACCTGGACCCAGTAGGTTTACCTGGTGCTCAGACCACCTCTAATCTGGTCCCCATCTTACTCATCCAAAGGTGCTCTGTATCCTTGCCTTGAGTCAGCTGGCCAGGCTTTTGCCTCTGGAATTCTCGCTGCTGCCTCTCCTCCATATACCCTTCCTTGTCTTATTTTTGTGATCTCCTCACCCTTTACTTCCAGTTTATATGGCACCTCTGCAGTGAGCCTCAGTGGTCCCTCCAACTCCATGAGGACTCTTCTTTCACTGATTTGATTCTCCATAACTCTTGTGATGACTCTTAGCCAGATTTAATCTCCTATCACTTTCTGGTCACTTCATTTGCATAAATCTCAAGTCCAGGGTGACACTAGATCCATTGAAACTTGGAGACTATAATAAACCTCTTTCCATGGCCTCCAAATACTCAAGCACTTTGGGAGGACGAAGGGGTATTTAACAGTGTGAAAGCCAGGGAGATTTGTCAAGGAAAGGGGATCTGAGATGGCAAGCATTGATTTTTTTTTTTTCTTGGGGGGGGGGCAACTGATTAACAATTCACTTGTTAATCTAACAAAAATGGACTCCCCCCTTTTAGTATATTCTTTATGATGCAAAGACCATTTCCCAATGAAGTCTAACCCTCCTGGCACGATATTTTAATTCCTAATATCTTGAAACCGCATGCAGTTAGGATGACAAAGCAATCCAGACAACCGCATGCTGCACCATAAATTTCTTAGATCCATTTCAAACCATTCCCTTTTCAAGTCCCTGGGAAGGCATGAATTCTGTTTATGCACTGAGTCTGGATGTTTCTTCCCTAAAAAAAACTTGATATTCCTGAACACTGCTTTATAAAGACTGTTTGCATTTAGAATTTCAATAGGATAGCTTTTGAAAATGAAGAACAGACTAGCTATTCCTGAATTCTGCTTAGAAATGATGATGTTTAACACTGCTTAAAGAACAATGGATAAGTGACACTTATCAAGGGAAATGGTTTGCTTTTGATCTTTCTGGCAGCTCTGAGTTTCTGAGACTCTGAGATTGAGTCTTGCTGATTTGAATTCCTAAATATTTATTCACTTCATCCATTCTTCTCGATGCCAGGGACCATTTCGTTAGTTTGGCCTGTGGATTAGTCAAATGGCTTCCTCACAGGTCTCCTCCAACCCCACCTACACTTTTGTCCCTCTACGTTCCAACTACCAGGGAGCCATGAGAATGATATTTATCAAACACAACTCTGTGTCATGCCTGATTAAAATGCATCCATAGCTCTCCTCTGCCTACAAGATACAGTAGAAAACCTCCATGAGCTGCCCCCTTTTTCACCTGAGAAGCCTGCCACCCTCCAGTTCTTCACACACCAATAATACCCAAGTGCTTATCATATCAGGAGCGCCCCCTCTGTCTGAAACACTTCTCTTGTGCTTAGTTCTGATCATTCATTTATGACTTATCTCACATGCCAGCCCTTTCTGGCTACTTCCTCTGATCACCACCTTCCTTAGGAGCTTTCCCTGTAGGCAGTCACCATCAGTTGACTGTGACATTCTTGAGGTCAGTGTCTGCATCTGAGGCCATGTGGCACAAATCTGAAGTGCATAGTCTCTGGCTCTATCGCTTACTAATTATGCTGTCTTGGGTAATTCTGTGGCCTCCCTGTGCCTCAGTTTCCTCATCTATAAAGTGGGAACAATAATACCTTTCTCAGAGGGTTGCTGTGAGGAAGAAATTAGTTAATAAATGTGCAGTGCTTAGAATGCTTACTGGAATCTTGTAAGGCCTTAAAAAACATGAACTGTGATGATCTGTACATACCTGGCACAAAGCAGGTAACAAGTAAGGGTTTATTTGAAGTGATACCTTTTTTTTGAAAAAATATTGAGGTAAAATTCACATAACACAACCTTTTGGTAGTGTATACTTTGGTATTTAGTACATACACAATGGTGCACGGCTAGCGCCTCTATTCAGTGTTAAACCATTTTCATCACTCTGAAAGGAAACTGCATCCTGGTATTCCCATTAAACAGCCACTCCCCATCCCCCATCCTTCCAGCATCATGTCAGTAACGTTTCCAATGCATTTCCTACAGAGAATATTACAACGTGATATAGCAAGACCACAATACAAATAGAGTTGTCCTTCAAAAATGCAACATTCATAACTGAGTGACCATTGGGGTTTTAGCTCAACCCCACTGGGCTGGCCAGTTCTCCTGAAAAGATTTTCCAAGGCCACCAGTGTGGCACCAAGTGTTCTACTGTCCATTCCTTTAAATAATACAAGATTTCTGTAAAGGGGCACAAAAGTAACATTTTCCCTTCAATTGGGGACTTTAGAAAGAAAGCATTCTGCATTGTATAAGACGTGCTGAATGCAGTCTGGCCTTTTGAAGGCCACCATCTGAAGTATGTAGTGTCAAGAGAGAAGAGTCTAGAGCAGGTGCTGTTGACAGCAGCGTTCCTGTGTGCCATCCCTGGCTCAGTGGCTCCAGAATGACATTGGGTCCCCATTGAAAGAGCCATTCACAGGATTGACTGCCTACCAGCCTAGTCCATGCATATTCATAATCAAGAACAATGCTGCCTTAATAAAGGACTTTTTGACATTGATCAGGACCCAGCTAGAGCTATTGACTTTTCATTCTTCCATTGCCAGCGGCCGCCACTTTTCTGACCCTTTCAAGTCCAGTTCCACTAATATATTGAGACCATTTCCTGGCTGATCTGTGTGTGTGTGTGTGTGTGTGTGTGTGTGTGTGTAAATAAAAGACATCTGTGGCAATGAAACTCTATCCCAGTATTGGGCTTAAGTTGATAATCTGATTACTGGTATATTCCCTCATCAGATCTCCTAGAATCCAGACTATAGAGACGTAGTTGTTCCTTCCACCTTGACCTTCTAGGTCCCTAAATCTTGATTTGCTTTTGTTGACTTTGCCCTTTTCCTCATTCTCTTTAGAATCCTGACTTTGGCACTGCCTCTGTCCTAATGTCAAAACATATTTTAGATTTACATCTGCCAAGAGATAGTGTAACAGTCACATTAAGGAAGTATTTACTTTAAAGTAGGTAATACAGATCTGAATATATATGAGGGGAAAAAGAAATCAAAGAAATTTATTGTGTGTGAAGGGTAGTATCATTTAAAAATCTATTATCAGATTCACTCTTATTTTCTAATTAGGGTGATAAAATTCAATCAGTGCTTTTATTTAGTGCCTCATTTTCAAAAGCTTTTTCTTTTTTTCCAACTAATAAAATGTATCTATTTCAAACCAAAGGGATATTTCAGACCCTGAAAACTCCACCCTTTTCTTAATTAGACGAGGAGCCCTGAAAAAACCCTGCTGCAGCTTCCAGACAGTGGGGTTTTGCCTGCCCCAGTGGCTCTATGTCATGCAAAATACATGAAAAGAGAAGAAGCCAGAACTGCCTTTGTACAACTCTGGCCAAAGTACTTACTGCTGCATGATTTATGTTTGGGAGAAAAATCCCTGTCTTTCTGCTCTCAGGCCAGAAGGACTCGAGTGGTGCAGGGGACAGCCGCGGGCATGTGGAAGGAGATGGGGCCGACTGCCAGGCACCCGCGGTGGTGGCTTTTACAGGGTTGGGGCAGCTGGACTATGAATGGAGTCGACTCTTGGGGTTCAGACAGGTGCTGAATCTGCCCACGTGTGAGGCTAAAGCCAGAATGTCATAAAGGGAGGTGGCCGAGCTCAGTGCCTGGACTTGATTCCATCCTCTGTTACTTTCTGGGCTTCCCTGGTGGCTCAGACAGTAAAGACTCTGAAGATCCCCTGAAGAAGGACATGACTACCCACTCCAGTATTCTTGCCTGGGGAAATCCCATGGACAGAGGAGCCTGGAGGGCTACAGTCCACGGGGTCTCAAAGAATTGGACACGACTGAGCCACTAACACTTTTCTTTCACTATTATTTTTCTAGGGTGGTTGGTCACCCGACACCCTGGGTAGGTTACCAATCCTCTGTGCTTCCATTTCCTCACCTACAAAAAGATAGATGAGTGCTTCCCTGGTGGTCCAGTGGTTGAGAGTTCACCTGTCAATATGGGGGACATGGGTTTGATCCTTGGTCTGGGGGGATGCTGTGGGCCAGCTAAATCTGTGCACCACAAGTACTGAATCCCACGTACCTAAAGCCCATGTTCCACAACAAGAGAAGCCACCACAAAGTGAGAAGCCTGCACACTGCAATGAAGATCCAGCATAGTGCCCCTTCCCCCCCCAAACCAAAATGACAGATGACGGATGAACAATATCATCTATGTCATAGGTAGAACCCTTGCTATAAAGCAGATGCTTAATGCATTTTAGCTGATACCACTCCAATTGTCCTTCCCATGGCTACTGGGAAGTAGTATACAGTGTCGTCGGCTAAAAATGTCAGATCAGGTAGCGGAATAGTCAGACGATCTGGTCCCACCATTTACCTGTTTCCTGACATGAGATAAGTTGTTTAACCTTTCAGTGTCTCATTTTTCTCCTCTGTCAGTCGGGCTGCGTAGGTGTACCTGTCTCACAGGGTAGTAGGAGGAATGAATGAGACAATGTGCATAAACAGTTAACATAGCACCTGGCAGGTAGTGAGCACTCAACTATTGGCTGCTGTTTCAGCATTACTCCTAGGAGTCGTGCCTTGTATGTTATTATATGTTGTTGTATGTTATTTCTAGCAGAAGAACTGAGGGGTTCTAAAACTCTTCAGTTTAGTCCTATATTCTTGCTCCAATTTGAACTCTGATGCTAGAAATGCTAGAAAATGAATGGCCGGTGCTGGGGTTTACCACCAGATTCAAGAGGGAGGTCTTCTGTCTTCTGGTTTGAGTTTCTGCATCGCCTGCATTCTTGGCATTGAAAGAAGATCCTTTGTTAGGATGCTAAAGCAAAAGCGAAGCATAAGGAGGAAAAGAAATCATTAGAGGGAAGTTTGTCTGTGACCTGGGTCCTACTAGCCATAATTGCCTTGGTTTAGACAGCTTCTGAGACTTTTCTGAATGTTGAATATATTTATATACATATATAAAGTTAAGTATTATCTCTCCAAATGTATATATTTTTTTGGCTGCACCACACAACTTGCAGAATCTTAGTTCCCCAGTCAGGGATCGAACACAGGCCCTCAGCAGTGAGCGCACTGAGTCCTGACCTCTGGACCATTAGGGAATTCCCTATAATGTATACATTCTTAATTAGTTAATTAATTTTATTTTGGGCTGCTCTGGGTCTTCCTTACTGCACGCAGGATTTTTCTAGTTGCGGCAACTAGGGGCTAGTCTCTAGTTGCAGTGCGTGAACTTCTCACCTTGGTGTCTTCAGTAGTTGTGGTTGTGGCACATGGGCTTGGTTGCTCATGCCATGTGGGATCTTCCCAGACCAGGGATTGAACTCATGTCCCCTGCATTGGCAGGTGGATTCTTAACCCCTGGACCACCAGGGAAGTCCAAATGTATAATTTTTATAACAACTCTAAATTTCACCTTTTTAAGTATAAAATTCAGTGAAGTGAAGTGAATGTCACTCAGTTGTGTCTGACTCTTTGTGTGACCCCATGGACTATACAGTCCATGGAATTCTCCAGGCCAGAATACTGGAGTGGGTAGCCTATCCCTTCTCCAGGGGATCTTCCTGACCCAGGAATCAAACCTGAGTCTCTTGCATTACAGGCGGATTCTTTACCAACTGAGCTATATTCACAATGTCGTGCCACCATTACAACTAATTTCAGAGTATTTCTATCATGCCCTCTCCTCCAAGAAACCCTCACTCATTATCAGTCACTTGCTATTCCCCTCAACACCTCCAATCCTAGGCCATCATGAATCATTCTGTCTCTATGGCATTGCCTATTCTTGATAGTTCATTTAAATGTGGCCCTATAATCTGTGGCATTTTGCGTCTGACATTTCACTTAGCATAATGTTTTCAAGGTTCATTCATGCTATATCTTGTGTTAAGAACTTCCTTTTTATGGCTGAATAATATTTCACTGTCAAGTGCTTTCCAGTATTTAACTGCTAGCCACTGTAAACCTCTGACTATTCCACAGCCTCAGAGTAGCTGTTCTTCTCTTCCCTGTCCCTAATAGAGAGGGTTTTCTGAACTCCAGGGGCACATGGGGAGGGGTGGATTCCAGAGGTTCTTCACGTCCCCATCGGATGCTGGTATCTTAGCATCTGCGTACAGTTTCAGATGTTACAGACCCACATGATAGTCTCTTTCTTGTTCAGAGCTGAGACAGAAGAGTCTTTGTCCCCCAAGCACAGACATATAAAAAAATCTTGCAGCTTCCTATCCTTGCAGAGATGGGCAGTGTCCTCTGCCTGCAAAGAGCCAGAGAAGAGGGCTAGCTATCAAATGTTACCTTGCCTTCTGCCCCATCTCAGTTCTGGTTACTGGACATCTGTTGTGCCTCCAGAGTTCTAATTGACTGTACGTAAAGGAGCAGGCTAGCGACACGTTTCTAAACTAGGCTGACATTTGAATTAAGATAATCCTAAGAACAAAACAAGCGATATTTGGCATTGTGGGGAAATACCATCTGTATGTGCTTTGGAGTGACGTGGATCTGGGTGTGAATTTCTCACCTGCTACCATGGGTCCTCAGCCTCTCAGCCACAGTGGCCCCATCTGCTAAATGACATGGCAATATCATAAGAGTCATCTCCCAGGGTAATGGTGAGGAACTGAGTTCAATTCCTGGCCTAGAGTAAGGTCTTCATTATGGGAACTTACCTGGCTATTCCTACTTGGGTAGACTTTTGGTAAACAAAATATCTTCTTTGGTGTAGTCATGAATAGCTTTTGACTTTGGCATCAGACAGATGAGGGTTTGCCTCCGGACTTCAACCCTTATTAGATGTGTGAACTTCTGTGAACTCAAAGTTTCTGTTGCCTCCTCTGGGAAGAGTTACACTTTACAGTTTCCTTGGAAGGTTTCAACTCCATGATGTTTCTAAAGCATCCCAGCCCATGGCAGGGGCTCCATACAGAGTAACTCTTACTACCAATAAGAAAGCAAATATTTCTTTGTAAATTGTAATATAGTTGCTTTACAATGTTGTGTTGATTTCTGCTGTACAGTGAGGTGAATCAGCTCTATACATACATCTGTCCCCTCCCTCTTGGACCTCTCTCCCACACCAACCCCCATCTCACCACTCTAGGTGGTCAGAGAGCATTGAGCTGAGGTCCCTGTGTTACACAGCCACTTCCCACTAGCTATCTATCTTACGCACGGTAATGTGTATATTTCAGTGCTCCTCTCTCAATTCGTCCCCCAACTCTTCCCACCCTGTGTCCACATGTCTGTTCTGTACGCCTGTGTCTCTATTCTTGCCTGGGAAATAGGTTCATTTGTACCATTTTTCTAGATTCCACATATATGTGTTAATATATGACATTTATTTTTCTGATAAAGAAAATGTGGTACATATACTCAATGGAATATTATTCAGCCACTAAAAGAAACGAAATAGGGTCGCCTGTAGAGAAGTGGATAGACCTAGAGTATGTTATACAGAGTCAAGACCAATATTTCTTAAGGTATGATATCAGTCTATATAGGCTCCTTGCCTTCCCATTTAGAATAGGCTCTAGATTCCTGTCCATGGCATACAGAATCCTACACAATCTGGCTTTGCCTCCTTGACTGACCTCATCTCCAGCCATTCTCTTGCTCCATCATAGCCATATTAGCCTCCTTGTTATTTCTCAGCCTGATTCGCTTTTTCCTGCTTCAGAGTCTTTGCATTTGCTATTCCCTCTCCCTGTATGTCTTCAGATCTGACAGTCGGTGGCTCCTTCTTGTCACTCAGGCTTCAGTGCACGAGTTACCTGTTCACAGAGGCCTTTCTCAGTGACCCAATGCAGTTTTCCCATCTCCTAGTTGCTGTGTTTTATTTTCTTTGTAGCATTTACTGCTACATGAGATTGTGTTCTTTGACTTCATGTTTATTGTCAATTTCCCCCACTAGAATAGAAGCCCCAGGATGCAGCCCCTTGCAACTGTCTGGCTCATTACTGAATCACAGCAACTAGAGCAGGACTTGGGTAACAGTAGAATAAATGAATGGGTAGATGGATGGAGTGAGATGGCGAAGAGATCTTGATTCTGGCTTTTGGGATTGTCCTGATCACCGGGAGTGGAATTCCCTGCATGGTGTGGAACTGCCTGCGGATTACATGGTAATAGCTCATAGAATGAATTACATCTTTAAGTGGAAAGAATCCTAATCGACTATCCTCCTGCATAGCATCTCTCTCTAGAAGGTGCACTAGACACCTAAAAATATGCTTCATGTTAGGCAGCCACCTGTGTGCATCAGTGAGGTAGATCTATTTGCATCGCCCAGATAATTTTATATGTTGTCTGACTCACTTTGCATGTTGATACAGATATGGTGTGTTTATGTTCTGGTAAACAGGCTCTGGGAGGCATTGGAAGTATCAGACACCTGGCTTGGTAACTAATAATACACTGGAGTTAGGGAGATAGTTTGCATGCAAACCTATGGGTACAGATGGTGAGTCTGTTGGCATAAATTAGCAAAGTCCATAGAGGAGCCTGGGCTTGACAATTTTATTGTACGTGGGAGGTTACTAAGAAAATAGTTGCGGGTCTCTGGAAAAATAAGCAATAGCCGTCTGCTGCTTTTGCAGAACTAACAAAGGCAGAATGTCCTTGACTGAGACACTTTGTTTGGATTTCTTTCTGTGTGTGTGAAGATATTAACAGTTAAGCAGGAAAGGATCTGAAAATAAACCAGGACGTGGTGATTCCTGATAATTGGATTTACCCAAGTCTGTCTGTAACCAACTAGAGAGATGAGAATTCTCCCCTGGGTCTCAGGCATCACTTGGTCAAGAATTCTCATGTCTTGAGCTTCTTGCAGTTCTTGCAAAGCCCTTTGAAATCAGTATAATGAGAAACTAGAAGAGAGAAGTGCTGAGACTCAGGGTGGAGCTGATTTGGTGGTGGTGGCAGCCCCAAATGCTGCCCCCTGGGTATGAGAGATGCTGATTCATAGAGAGATGACTTTCTAATGAGCTCCTCACGTGTTTCTGATGCACATGTTTGAAATGTACTCTGAGAAGCACTGATTTGTGTCTTTGACCTACTGAAGTTTAAAAATTTTTGAGTGTAACCTGAGCCTCATACATCTCATGAGGCCCCATCTTCATCTCCTGCCTTCCAACTGCATAAGATCCATTCAGTTCAGTTCAGTTGCTCAGCTGTGTCCGACTTTTTGGGATCCCATGGACTGTAGTATGCCAGGCCTCCCTGTTCATCACCAACTCCCGGAGCTTACTCAAACTCATGTCCATTGAGTCGGTGATGTGATCCAGCCATCTTATCCTCTGTCATCCCCTTCTCCTCCCGCCTTCAATCTTTCCCAGCATCAGGGTCTTTTCAGATGAGTCATTTCTTCGCATCAGGTGGACAACGTATTGGAGTTTCAGCTTCAGCATCGGTCCTTCCAATGAATATTCAGGACTGATTTCCTTTAGGATGGACTGGTTGGATCTCCTTGCAGTCCAAGGGACTCTCAAGAGTCTTCTCCAACACCACAGTTCAAAAGCATCAATTCTTGAGTGCTCAGCTTTCTTTATAGTCCAACTCTCACATCCGTACATGACTACTGGAAAAACCATAGCTTTGACTAGATGGAACTTTTTTGGCAAAGCAATGCCTCTGCTTTTTAATATGCTGTCTAAGTTGGTCATACCTTTTCTTCTAAGGAGCAAGCATCTTTTAATTTCATGGCTGCAGTCCCCATCTGCAGTGATTTTGGAGTCCAGAAAAATAAAGTCTGTCACTGTTTCCACTGTTTCCTTATCTTTTTGCCATGAAGTGATGGGACCAGATGCCGTGATCTTAGTTTTCTGATGTTGAGTTTTAAGCCAACTTTTTCACTCTCCTCTTTCACCTTCATCAAGAGGCTCTTTAGTTCTTCATTTTCTGCCATAAAGGGTGGTGTCATCTCCATATCTGAGGTTATTGATATTTCTCCTGGCAATCTTGATTCCAGCTTGTGCTTCATCCAGCCCAGCATTCCTCATGATGTACTCTGCATATAAGTTAAATAAGCAGGGAGATAATATACTCCTTTCCCAATTTGGAACCAGTCTTTTGTTCCATGTCCAGTTCTAACTGTTGCTTCTTGACCTGCATACAGATTTCTCAGGAGGCAGGTCAGGTGGTCTGGTATTCCCATCTCTTTCAGAGTTTTCCACAGTTTGTTGTGATCCACACAGTCAAAGGCTTTGGCGTAGTCAATAAAGCAGAAGTAGATGTTTTTCCGGAACTCTCTTGCTTTTTCGATGATCCAGCGGATGTTGACAGTTTGATCTCTGGTTCCTCTGCCTTTTCTAAACCCAGCTTGAACATATGGAATTTCACGGTTCATATACTGTTGAAGCCTGGCTTGAAGAATTTTGAGCATTACTTTGCTAGTGTGTGAGATGAGTGCAATTGTGCGGTAGTTTGAGCATTTTTTGGCATTGCCTTTCTTTGGGATTGGAATGAAAACTGACCTTTTCCAGTCCTGTAGCTATTATTTGCCACTAGACAAGAGAAGAGCTCTTGTTGGGCATTACCTCTCTTTCTTACTGCTTGTGTGCATCTGTCTATTTGGCAGCCTTTGATCTCCTTTTGATTCATATTTTTCCATCTTCAAGCAGATGCTAAAATTCCTTCCTGATTATATTTAATAAAGGGTTGTAATTCACTGTTTTAACCAATCAGAGACTCCATGTAGGTGCTATGGTGAATGTTGGAGTCTCTGCCAAATTCATGTGTTGAAATCCTAACCCCCAAGGTGATGGTATTAAAAGATCTAGGACCTTTGGGAGGTGCTTAAGTCATGAGGGTGGAGCCTTCATGAATGAGACTAGTTCCTTTATAAAAGAGACCTCACAGAGCTCCATCACCCCTTCCACCATGTGAGGATGCAATAAGAAGTCTGAGGAAACTGCCCTTGCCTGACCATGCTGGTACCCTGATATCAGACTTCCATCCTTCAGAACTGTGAAAAATGAATTTCTGTTGTCGGTAAGCCACCCAGTCTGTAGTATTTGGTTGTTGTTGTGCAGTTGCTAAGCCGTATCTGACTATGTGACCCCATGAACTGCAGCACGTCAGGCTCCTCTGTCCTCCACTATCTCCCAGTTTGCTCAAATTCCCATCCATTGAGTTGGTGATGCCATCCAACCATCTCATCCTCTGTCGTCCCCTTCTCCTCCTGCCCCTCAATCTTTCCCAGCATCAGGGTCTTTTCCAGTGAGTCAGTTCTTTGCACCAGGTGACCAAAGTATTGGAGCTTCAGCATCAGTCCTTCCGATGAATATTCAGGACTGATTTCCTTTAGGATTGACTGGTTTGATCTCTTTGCAGTCCAAGAGATTCTCAAGAGTCTTTTCCAAGACGCAGTTCAAAAGCATCAATTCTTTGATGCTCATCCTTGTTTATGGTCCAACTCTCACGTCCATACATGACTACTGGAAAAAATCATAGCTTTGAATATATGGACCTTTGTCAGCAATGTGACGTCTCTGCTTTTTAGTATGCTGTCTAGGATTGTCAAAGCTTTTCTTTCAAGGAGCAAGCTATGACAATCCTAGACACCGTATTAAAAAGCAGAAACATGGCTGAAGGAGGGTTGCAGAGAGAGAGCTACATTTGAGGGGAGCTAGACACACAGGCAGGACATCTACAGATAAAGTTGGAGGGAGAGTGCTGTCTAGAAAAAGGTGACAGTGTGAACATACTCACACAGTAAGTGAAACATCTTTCCAACTCAGCAGGTATATATCAGAACCACGTGGCATTAGACGGAGCAGAGTTGGGTTTAAAATGCAGATTCCAGGCCCATAACCTCAGTTTTTGCTTCTGTAGGTCCTGCAGGGGACTTATGGATCTTAATTTCAATAAGTTCCCACCTGAATGGTTTTGATAAAGGTGTTTCATGCAACACAGTTTGAGCAACAGTGGCCTAGTCTAATGATAGTTTGTAGAGATGTGGAGACTGAGACTCAGGGAGATGAGTGATCTCCTGGTTACAGGTACACATTATGAGGATGCTGTGAAAGATTGTTTCCAGCTCAGGTGGGCTCTGAGCCAGTCTCCTTAAAGTCTTTTCTAATTTGTACTTGGCTGTAAATTTAATACCCTTTTTATGATACTTGAAAGAGCTGCACAATTTCATGGTCTGGCCATTACTGCTAGCATTAAAGAAATGACTATTACTGGTACTTAATATATATCTTCCTCCAGTTGCCTAATGACTGTAAGGCACATAGCCAAAGAGGCACCCTGTATGCCTGTAGCACGCATGTGATGATAGCCCACACCTGTTCTCTCGGGGTGGGCTTGCCAGGCAGCAGCTTTTTTCTTCCTGCAGGCATTCCAGCTGCTCTGCCACACATTACCCCAGCTGTTGTGACCCTATTAAGAAAGGTAAGAGCCTTTACCCCAAGGCACTCCCTCTGTTCCTTGGCCACCCATGGATCTCCAGGTTGCCCTTGAGTGCTAACTTTCAAGTTCACAGAATCTGGGATGGGCCATTCCTGCCACCTATGAGGACTCTAAAGAACTACTTTAGGAGCTGAACCGAGGGAAACGTGAACTTCTCTCTCCACCCTCAAATTTCTCAGGGAAATGCACGGGAAGAGGGGATGGTGTGGGAGCCCTTGTGTCTTCACCAGCCTTAGTAAACGGCCTGAATTCCTGCACATCAGCCCTACCTGTCATGTAGGATCATGACATGGCAATCGGGGGTAAACGGATCATCATTTACATTCATCAGAGTGCATCATGTCAGAATTCTTTTGAGTTGAGAATGCTTGAAGAGAATATGAGACAGAAGCTCTTTTGTGTAGGGATGAAATGTCCGATTTCCGTCCTACAATTTTCTTTCCCCATCGATATTTGGGACTGAAGCACCCTTAGTCCCGAGTAAGAAAGAGCAGTTAAAATACCCTTGAACCCATTTCTTCCCACAAGCCTGGATGGCACTGGGCACTGAAAACCTGAGGGTGGTGGAGAGACCAAGATGAGAATAAACAGGATGGAACAAGTCAGCTGATCAGGAGGAGATGGGAAGGATGAACCATTTTTCTCCCTATGTTTCCATGAGTGGCAGCAGGAGCAGTTTCTTTAACGCTCTCCTATCCTGGCCAGTACAAAGTATGTTCTGTTTTAATATCTCTTGGGAGTTTGGGTGTGAGAGAGCGGTGACTACTTGAACAGATTTAGTGATTTTTGATAGGCGAAGCATTTTGCCGATCATCTTGCATGGGATGTGCTGTGTTTAGTCATTTCAGTCGTGTTCAACTCTTTGCGACCCTATGGACCATAGCCTGCCAGGCTCCTCTGTCCATGGGATTCTCCAGGCAAGAATCGTGGAGTGGGCAGCCATGCGCTCCTCCAGGGGATCTTCCCAAGCCAGGGATCAAACCTGCGTCTCTTATGTCTCCTGCATTGGCAGGTGGGTTCTTTACCACTAGCTCCACCTGGGAAGCCCAGTTATCTAGCATAAGGAAGGGCAAAATTCCCAGACTTGGTTCTCCACTCTCATTATTCATAGATTTCTTGCACACTGACTTGCTATAGCCTCCAAGGGAGCTACTTCCATATACAGATGCTGGACACCAGGAGGAGGGTGCAATGGGGGGAGAAATTTTCAG
Organism: Cervus elaphus; assembly: GCF_910594005.1. NCBI lineage: Eukaryota > Metazoa > Chordata > Mammalia > Artiodactyla > Cervidae > Cervus > Cervus elaphus. Next base: position 40,779,674 of record NC_057848.1, on the reverse strand, counting down.
CGTATAAATTGATTTAAGGACACTCATTTAGATTTAATAGAATAATTATTAAGATAATTATTGAGATAAATGGCATGCCATGTTAGTAATTGAATATTGCATAAACAAGATATAGTGGCTATAATTATAGTTCTCTGGATACCTTAATAGGTATATTAAAAGAAGTCAGTGAACCACAAAGATTTCACTAAAAGTCAATATTTCAAGAAGTCTATCAGCTGTCCCAGACTATAAATACCACTTTGGTCTCTAGAAAATATACAGTTAATAGAAATATGGTCTTCATGGTGCCACCTTTTTCTCAGTGCATCTAAACTTGGTATTTCATGGTACTGAAAGTGAATCGAATTATAGTGAACATTGACTAGATGCCTAAACATATAAGTTACTGTCTCTAGATATTGAATGGTATAGCAAGCCTTCACCTTGCTTAGGTTGCTGGGATATTAAATAATATACTGCAGTAGTCACTGTCATGAGACTTTATGTTATATTTTATACGGAAGTCTTTATAGCCTCTAAATATGTCTCAGATGACTGGCTACGTTACAGGTAAAGCATCCAGACTTGGAATTAAAACCAAGCTCTGCCCTTGGCTAGCTCTATGACCCTGAACCAGGTGCGTCATCTCTCTGGGTTTCAATTTTCTCACCTGCAAAACGGGGATAATGATGACGCTTCACTCTCACAGCTGATGTTGGGGTGGAAACAAATCAAGGAGCTTGAGAGAACCTTATTTGAAGCATAGTAGTAGTGCAGTCAATATTTGCTTTCCTTCTATAAATGCCAAGCAATTTGCAAAAAAGTATTTGAATTCATTAAATTGATTGACTTAGAACCAGGTAGTAACTATATTCAAATTTACCTCTTTGAAGCCATCATTATCTTTTCCATGTGGTCAGAATGCAGTTAAGAGCGTAAGCTTTGATGTCACGCTTCCTCGTGTAATTCACTGTGGCTTGTAGGTCAGGATATATAACCCCTCAGTTTCCTCATCTGAAATTTTCAAGAATCCTATACCTGCCCCATGGAACTGCCACAAAGGTTAAATCATGCAAGCAACATGGGCTTAGCACGATACCTGCTCAAATCGAGCATTCAGTCAATGTTAGCAATCAATCTTGCTTTGGAATAAGGGGTACACAGCATGTTAATGAGGACAGTATGCAACAGTCTTTGGGGAGCTAATGGTGTGGGCTGTGGAGCTTCTGATGTGTATGTCTTCTTCCTTACTCCTTCTCCAGATCTCAAATAGTATTTTATACCTGGAAACAGCAATCAGCACTATAATACAATTATAAAGCCCATTCATTTATTCAACAAAACGGTTATTGGGTGCCTATTAAGTACTACAGAATTGTCTGGGATCTAGATACAGTTACAAACAGTACAGTCATGCTGCTTATTCTCATGGATGTTGGAATTTAGGTCATATGTGGGGTACTACTCTTGGTGCTAGAGAAACATACACTGTAGCCTTGGGATGTTTAGCATCTAGGTGGACCACCTTAAATCCTTTCTGGAGCAAGACAGATTTTAACTAGAAGAATAATAACAGAGTCTAGCTGAATCTATGAGCAGGTGTAGGGACATAAAAATAAATGATACAGTATGGCGTGGCTGAGTACCATGTGAGTGACACATTATACTAGGAGAGTTGAAAAGATGATCAATTAGGGTGATTTTTATGATCTGATTCCAGGGTGATCAGGGGGTAGAGCTAGTGCTTGGAACGTGGGTCAGATTTTACTTGATGTTAAGGACCATGGAGGTTATGAGTAATGAGCAAAGGCAAGGAGGCAGAAATGTGTGGACTGTGTTTAGGGAGCATAGATTACTTTAACCAAGTTCAGTTCAGTTCAGTTGCTCAGTTGTGTCCGACTCTTTGCGACCCCATGGACTGCAGCAGGCCAGGCCTCCCTGTCCATCACCAACTTCCGGAGCCTACTCAAACTCATGTCCATTGAGTCGGTGATGTGATCCAGCCATCTCAACCTCTGTCATCCCCTTCTCCTCCCGCCTTCAATCTTTCCCAGCATCAGGGTCTTTTCAGATGAGTCATTTCTTCGCATCAGGTGGACAACGTACTGGAGTTTCAGCTTCAGCATCAGTCCTTCCAATGAATATTCAGGACTGATCTCCTTTAGGATGGACTGGTTGGATCTCCTTGCAGTCCAAGGGACTCTCAAGAGTCTTCTCCAACACCACAGTTCAAAAGCATCAATTCTTGAGTGCTCAGCTTTCTTTATAGTACAACTCTCACATCCATCCATGACTACTGGAAAAACCATAGCTTTGACTAAAGGGACCTGCTTTTTAATATGCTGTCTAGGTTGGTCATAACTTTTTTCCAAGGAGTAAGCATCTTTTAATTTCATGGCTGCGATCACCATCTTCAGTGATTTTGGAGCCCCCAAAAAAGTCTGTCACTATTTCCACTGTTTCTGCATCTATTTCCCATGAAGTGATGGGACCAGATGCCATGATCTTAGTTTTCTGAATGTTGAATTTTAAGCCAACTTTTTCACTCTCCTCTTTCACCTTCATCAAGAGGCTCTTTAGTTCTTCGCTTTCTGCCATAAGGGTGGTGTCATCTGCATATCTGAGGTTATTGATATTTCTCCTGGCAATCTTGATTCCAGCTTGTGCTTCATCCAGCCCAGCATTCCTCATGATGTACTCTGCATATGTTAAATAAGCAGGGTGATAATATACTCCTTTCCCAATTTGGAGCCAGTCTGTTGTTCCATGTCCAGTTCTAACTGTTGCTTCCTGACCTGCATATAGATTTCTCAGGAGGCAGGTCAGGTGGTCTGGTATTCCCATCTCTTGAAAAATTTTCCACAGTTTGTTGTGACTTTAAAACCAAAGGAGAGATCTTTATATAGGACAGTATGTGCAGCTGGAGGTGTATAGTTGAGGAAGTATATAGGAATGTTACTTTGTAGGAACTTGAATATCAGGTGGCAACTCTGAAGTACCATTGAAATTTTCCAAGTAGGGAGGCAATGTGTACAAAGCAGCATTTTTGGAAGCTGGAGATTTCAGTGTGTGTTGAATCACTTTGCTATCTATTGGAGTAGAGTTATCAGGAATGAGCAATTGCAATACTCCCCATCCTAGGGGATGAGGACTAGGGTGATGACAGTTATAAGTGAAAGAAGTAGTTTATTTCCACTTCTCCAGTTTTATTCTAAGGAATCAGACAATGATGTCAAGATGTGTGCAGAGATGTTTATCTTATCTTCTTAAAGTGAAAGAAAGTGAAAGTCCCTCAGTCCTGTCTGACTCTTTACGACCCCATGGACTGTAGCCCACCAGGCTCCTCTGTCCATGGGAGTTTTCAGGCAAGAATACTGGAGCGGGTTGCCATTCCCTTCTCCAGGGGATCTTCCCCATCCAGGGTTGAAACCTGGGTCTTTTGCACTGCTGGCAGATTCTTTACTATTTGAGCCCCCAGGGAAGCCTAGCATCTTAAATATTCTTTAAATAAAGGAAACATCACAAATGTGTGAGCTTTCTAGTTTTAAGCCCTCCTTTCCCATATCTCATTTCCCTCTTTTCCTACTCTATGTTGCCATGAATTCAGTGCCAGCCACCTCCATGCACATTTTTATATTTTTATGGCCATAATGCTTTCACGAGCAGTATAATGTTATTTGCCAGTTTTTAAACTTGAGATGAATGTCTTCATACTGTACGTATCCTTCTTTAAACCAAATGGGGAGGGAGGTGGGAGGGGAGTTCAGGATGGGGAACACATGTACATCTGTGGTGGATTCATGTCAATGTATGGCAAAACCAATACAATATTGTAAAGTAATTAGCCTCCAATTAAAATAAGTAAATTTATATTAAAAAAAAAAACCACAAGTCAGTTGCCCTTGGTTTCCCAAAGTTTCAGCTGCAGTGTGTGTGGGTTGGGACCAGGAATTCACATCACTGACACATTTCAGGGACCATATTTTGAGAATGACTGCTTTAGTCCCTAAAGAATAATATTCCATTGTCTGACTATGCCTCAGTATATTTAACTGTTCTTTTCTTGATGGATGTTGTTTCATTTTTCAGAATTCTAAACAATGTTGAAGTGAACATTGTCTTCTTGCACTCATATGTGAGTTTCTATTGTATATATATATTTAATACATTGGAGATATTGCTGGATGGTAGGGAATACTCATCTTCAATTTTATGAGATTTTACCATATCATTTTTCAAAGTGGTTACACTAAGTTTTACTCCCGCCAACCCAATACATACACATGCCTATGTGTCAGATTACCGGTTGTTATACATCCTCACAAAAACTCAGTAAGGTCTGATTTTTAAACTGGCAATCTGATGCATATTCCATTGTTTGCATCTATGTTTCTCTGTTCATTAGGAAGTTAAGTATCTTTTCAGATGTTTGGTTGGCCATTTGAGTTTATATACATTTTGCATTGTTGTAGATCCATGTTGTCAGTAGAAATATAACATGCCCCCCATCATGTAATTTAAAATTATCTAGTAGCCATATTAAAGAAAGTAAAAAGAAGCAGGTGAAATTAATTTCAACATTTAATCCAATACATCCCAAATATTATAATTTAAAATATTTAGTCCTTAGACACTTTGTAAATGAGATAATTAAAATTATTTTTTGCATCTATTAAGTATTTCACACTTAAAACAACTTGGACCAGCCACATTTCAAATGCGCAATAGTTACATGTGGTTAGTGGCTGGTGGTGATAGTTTAGTCGCTAAATTGTGTCCGACTCTCGTGACCCCACCATGGACTGTAGCCCACCAGACTCCTCTGTCCATGGCATTCTCCAGGCAAGAATACTGGAGTGGGTTGCCATTTCCTTCTCCAAGGGGACCTTCCCAATACAGGGACCGAACCCGGGTCTCCTGCACTGCAGGCAGATACTTTACCCATTGAGCAACCACGGTTAGTGGCTACCCTATTGTAAAGTTCTGGTGCTCAGTGCTTCTTAGGATATAGAATACAAGTTGTAAAGTAATTTCACCATTCTCTAACTTGTCTTTTCAGTTTGTATATGTTGCTTCATATGGTACTGAACTTTTTTAGTTTTAAAGTAGTTACATTTACAGTCATTTCCTTTATGATTTGTGCTTTGTGTCCTGTTTAAAGGTAAAGCCTTCTTTACCTGTGATCATAAAAATGTTCTACAGAATATTCCTTGCCAAGTTTTTAGTTTTTCTTTTAACCTTGAATATTTTAATCTAATGAGAGTTAATTTTAGTGAATGTTGTCAGGAGGGGATCTTATTGAAAAAATTTTTTCCCATATAGTGAACCAGTTCTCCAAAAACCAATTACTGAATCGTCCACTATATTCCATTTATTTGTAGTGGTACTTCTTTTATGCATCAAGTGGATTTTTTTTTTTCCTGTACTTCATTGATCCCTTGGTCTGCCACTGTGCCAATACCATAGTGTTTTTTTTTTTTTTTTTACTAAAGCTGTTAAAACAAGTTTTGTGTTTGTTAGGGTAAGTTTCTCCAGTTGTTTTCCTTTAAAATTTTATTGGCCAGAATATGAATATTAGGATCGGCTTAGAAAGGTTCATGAAAACTCATTTTTGGATTTTGATCAGGCTTGCATTGAGTTTAAGGTCATGTTTTATGAAAGCATTATATACTGTCTATTCAATTTTATAATTTCCTCCAGAAAGGTATGATGTATATTTTATGTGTGTGCTGTGCTGTACTTAGTTGCTCAGTCCTGTCCGACTCTTTGTGACCCCATGGACTGTAGCTTGCCAGGCTCCTCTGTCCATGGGGATTCTCCAGGCAAGAATACTGGAATGAGTTGCCATGCCCTCTTCCAGAGCATCTTCCCAATCCAGGGATTGAACCCAGGTCTCCTGCATTGCAGATGGATTCTTTACTTAGTCTGAGCCACCAGGGAAGCCCATTTTATGCCTAGGTACCTTACAGTTTTTTATTACTATTGTAAATAATCTTTAAAAATTTATGATTTTTGCTTGGTACTGTTTGAAAACGTGATTGATATTTTTGTCTTTTGTATCTTTGTAATTCTTACCTTGCAATCTTAGTGAATCCTATTTAAAAATTTATGTAGAAATAATTGACTTTTTCTTTTTGCCTTGTGGGCATGCAGGATGGACTAGATTGAACCTGTGACCCATGTTGTGGACGCACAGAGTTCTAACCAGGTAATCGCCAGGGAATTCCCCAATTCACTTTCATTTGGTATAGACTTCTATGAAGTGATAGAAATGAATATAGTTGTAGAACCACCACTGCATCCAGGATATAGATCAGTTTTATTATGCCCCCAAATTTCATCATGTTGCCCCTTTCTTTAACACTTTCATGTCCATTCTCTGAAAATCACTCACCTGTTTTGTCTCGATATTATCACCATTCACAAAATATCATATAACTGGAGTTGCACTGTATTTATCCTTTGGAAATCTGAGTTCTTTCACTTAGCAATATATATCTGAGATTTACATATGTTGTTGCATATATTAATAGTTCATTACTTTTTATTGCTGAGTAGGATTCCATTGTACAGATGGACTATAATTAATTGATTCACCAGATGAAAAGCATTTGAGTTGTTTCTAGGTTTTGGGGATGATGAAGAAAGTTGCTGTAAATATTCACATACAGTATTTTCAGGAATTTGTTGTCATTTCTCTTGGATAAATATCTATGACTCAGGATAAATGTTTTTAACTTCATAAGAAATTGTTAAACTGTTTACTAAAGTGACTATACTTCACATTCCACTATTTGCATCGAAAAGTGGAAAATGTTAGTTGCCCAGTCGTGTCAAACACTTTGAGACCCCATGGACTGTAGTCTGCCAGGCTCCCCTGTCCATGGGATTTTCCAGGCAAGAACACTGGAGTGGGTTGCCATTTCCTTCTCCAGTGGATCTTCCTGACCCAGGGATCAAACTGGGTCTTCTGCAGTGCAGGCAGATTCTTTACTGCCTGAGCCACCAGGGAGGACCCATTTGCATCAGTCATGTATAATATGTAATAATTCCAGTTTCTCCATATCCTTGCTCAGTTCAGTTCAGTCGCTCAGTCGTGTCCGACTCTTTGCGACCCCATGAATCGCAGCACGCCAGGCCTCCCTGTCCATCACAAACTCCCGGAGTTTACTCAAACTCATGCCCATCGAGTCGGTGATGCCATCCAGCCATCTCATCCTCTGTCGTCCCCTTCTCCTCCTGCCCCCAATCCCTCCCAGCATCAGGGTCTTTTCCAATGAGTCAACTCTTTGCATCAGGTGGCCAAAGTGTTGGAGTTTCAGCTTCAGCATCAGTCCTTCCAATGAACACCCAGGACTGATCTCCTTTAGGATGGACTGGTTGGATCTGCTTGCAGTACAAGGGACTCTCAAGAGTCTTCTCCAACACCGTAGTTCAAAAGCGTCAATTTTTCGGCACTCAGCTTTCTTCACGGTCCAGCTCTCACATCCATACGTGACCACTGGAAAAACCATAGCCTTGACCAGACGGACCTTTGTTGGCAAAGTAATGTCTCTGCTTTTTAATGTGCTGTCTAGGTTGGTCATAACTTTCCTTTCAAGGAGTAAGCATCTTTTAATTTCATGGCTGCAATCACCATCTGCAGTGATTTTGGAGCCCAAAAGAATAAAATCTGACACTGTTTCCACTGTCTCCCCATCTATTTCCCATGAGGTGATGGGACCGGATGCCATGATCTTAGTTTTCTGAATGTTAAGCTTTAAGCTGACTTTTTCACTCTCCTCTTTCACTTTCATCAAGAGGCTTTTTAGTTCCTCTTCACTCTGCCATAAGGGTGGTGTCATCTGCATATCTGAGGTTTTTGATGTTTCTCCTGGCAATCTTGATTCCAGCTTGTGCTTCTTCCAGCCCAGCGTTTCTCATGATGTACTCTGCATATAAGTTAAATCAGCAGGGTGACAATATACAGCCTTGATGTACTCCTTTTCCTACTTGGAACCAGTCTGTTGTTCCATGTCCAGTTCTAACTGTTGCTTCTTGACCTGCATACAGGTTTCTCAAGAGGCAGGTCAGGTGGTCTGGTATTTCCATCTCTTTCAGAATTTTCCACAGTTTATTGTGATTCACACAGTCGAAGGCTTTGGTGTAGTCAATAAAGCAGCGATAGATGTTTTTCTGGAACTCTCTTGCTTTTTCGATGATCCAGCAGATATTGGGAATTTGATCTCTGGTTCCTCTGCCTTTTCTAAAACCAGCTTGAACATCTGGAAGTTCTCGGTTCATGTATTGCTGAAGCCTGGCTTGGAGAATTTTGAGCATTACTTTACTAGCGTGTGAGATGAGTGCAATTGTGTGGTAGTTTGAGCATTCTTTGGGATTGCCTTTCTTAGGGATTGGAATGAAAACTGACCTTTTCTAGTCCTGTGGCCACTGCTGAGTTTTCCAAATTTGCTGGCATATTGAGTGCAGCAGTTTAACGGCATCAACTTTCAGGATTTGAAATAGCTCAACTGGAATTCCATCACATCCACTAGCTTTGTTCGTAGTGATGCTTTCTAAGGCCCACTTGACTTCACATTCCAGGATGTCTGGCTCTAGGTGAGTGATCACACCATTGTGATTATCTGGGTCATGAGCATTTGATATTATCCTAGTTCTTATTTTTCTTTGTTTTGTTCTTTGGTCCTTCTAATAGATATCTAGAAATATGTCATGTGTTTTAAATTTGCATTTCCTTAATGACCAGTGGTGACAAACATCTTTTTATATAGTTATTTGCCATTTGTATATCTGCTTTCATAAAATTTCTGTTAAAATATTGTGCCTATTTTAGAAAAATAAAGGTATTTTCTTATTGAGTTTTGAGAGTTCTTTGGGTATTCTGGATAGAAATCTTTGTCGGGTAATGTGGTTTGCAAATTTTATTCTAGTCTGCAGCTTTTCTTATTATTCTTTGATCATTGTTTTACACAGAGGAAAACTTGCAAATTTGATGGTGTTAAGTTTAGCAATTTTTTTCTTTTGTGGATTGTCCTCTTGATGTCATGTCCTAGGGCTCTTTGCTCAATGCCATATATTGAAGCTTTTTTCTATGTTTTCTTCTACAACTTTTATGGCTTTGTTTTACATTTAGGTCCATGATTTATTTTGAGTTAATTTTGGTATAGAGTACAAGGTATGGCTTTAAGTTCCCTTTTTTGGGAAATGGATGTACGAAATTTCCAACATCATTTGTTGGCAAGACTGTTACCTATTTAATTGCCTATGTATTGTTGTCCACAAACTATGTATGGCATTATTTTTAAATTATTTTTATTAAAGAGATGTAACTTATATAACACAGAATATACATTTTAAGTGAACACTTCAATAATTTTTGCTATATTTATAGAGGTTTGAAAGCATCACCACAGTACAATTTTGTAATTATCATTACCCCCAAAGGAAACCTGTTGCCCATTGACAGTACATCACCTTCATTGGTGCCCCCTTGTCCCAGTCCTAGGCAATTACTAATCTACCTACTCTCTTTATGAATTTGTCTGTTTGAGATTTTCTCATAATTGTAATTATCCAATTTGTAGTCTTCTGTTATTGAGTTTTTTTTCATGTAGTGTAATGTTGTTAAGGATCATCCATGTAGTAGTATGTTTCATAACTTCATTCTTTTTAGTATATAGATTAGTATTCTCCTTTATGTACATGTCCCACATTATTCATCAGTTGATGGACATTAGGGTTGTTTCCATGGTTTGGCTATTATAAATAATGCTGTTATGAACATTCATACACAGGTATATGTACATAAGTGTATATTTTCATTTCTTTTGTATATATACCTAAGATTAGAATGGCTGGTAAGTCTGTTTTCTCTTTTTGAAGAATTTCCAAACTGTATTCCAAAGTGGCTATAACATTTTACATTCCCACCAGCAGTGTAAGAGGATTCTAATCTTTCCACATCTTTGCCAGTGCTTCTGATTGTCTGGTTTTTATTGATGCCATTCTGCTGCTTATGAAGTGACATTTCATTGAAGTTTTGATTTGCATTTCCCTGATGACTAATCATGGTGAACATCGTTCGAAGGGCTTCTTGGTCTTTCATGTATCTATTCAAACCCTTTATCCATTTTTAATTGGGTAATTTGTCTTATTATAAGAGTTCTTTATATATTCTGATGCAAGTCATTTACTGGAGATATGGCTTGCAAATGTTCTTAGTCTGTTGAGACATCACTTCCTCAAAGGCGTCCTTTGAAAAACAAAATTTTAAAAATTTTGATGAGGGACTTTCTTGGCAATCCAGTGGTAAAGACTCTGCACTTCCCCTGCAGGGTGACATGGGCTCAATCTCTGGTGTGGGAAGTCAGATTCCACATGTTTTGTGGTGTGGCTAAAAAAAAATAATAAAATAATATATTGATGAAATTCAGTTTGTCTATTCTTTTTTTTTTATCATTTGTGCAGTATCTGTCACATCTTTAAAAAAAAATTGCCCATCCCAAGCTCGTGAAGGTTAGTTTACTCTTGTTTTCTTTTATACTTGACCATTTTGAATTAATATTTTCAGTATGATAGGAGGTAGAGGTCCAACTTTATAATTTTGTGTGTGAATATTCAGTTGTCCCAGCATAGAACTGTTTGTGCACTTTCAATACTTTTCTATTAATATGTGTGTTTTTCTGTAATACATTGCTGTCTTGGTTTCTGTAGATTTAGAGTGAGTATTATCTGTGAAGCTTTCCAATATTGTTCTGCTTTTTAAAGATTAGTTTTACTTTTCTACTTTGCCTTTCCATATCAGTTTTATGGAATGCTTATTGATTATGATAGTTTGTCTGTAGCTTCTCTTGATGTAGAAAGTCCTATCATGCAAATATAGTTTCTACTGCTTTTCCAACTTTTAGATTTTTTCATTTTCTTGTCATATTACATTATCGGGATTCTCCTGTAAAATACTGAAGAGAAGGAGAGAGGACATCCATGTCTTATTTCTAACTTTAGAAAGAATGCTTCTTATGTTGTATTAAATGTGGTGTTTACTGTTGGTTTTTGGTAGACATCCTTTCTCAAGCTAGGAAAGTTCCATCTATTTCTACTTTAATATCAGCTTGTATTTTTTCACAAACTATTGCTTTCAGTCATTCTGTGCTTCTATGCACATTTTTATCTTGTCTGCCCCTTTAATGAAAGCTTAGTCTTTTAATGGATTCAGGTTCATCCTGAGGTCTGTCTTCTAGGTCCTAGCTTTGTATGAGCCATGAACATCTCTCCTCTACATATGTGACTATTAAAATTCAAGATTCTAATTAGAGACCCACAGATATCTCAAGGCTTTTTTCTTAAATAATATTAGGTCATATGCTCATTGCCCTGGTTTTCAGTTTCCTCTTCACTTTTTGATTTCTGGTGATTTCTTTTACTTTTATGAGAGTTCAACTAAGCATTTAAAAAGTCTGAGTTTTAAGTAAAATTCTGCATTTCTAGGTATTTTACAGCAAGAAGGTTTTGGTGGTCCATTAGATTATTGGGAGGGCTCCCATTTGTCTCATTGATAAAGAATCCACCTGCCAATGCAGGAGATGAGGGTTCCATCTCTGGGTCGGGAAGATCCCCTGGGGATCCAGGGCAACCCACTCCAGTATTCTTGCCTGGAGAATCCCATGGACAGAGAATCTGGTGGGCTGCAGAAAAGGGGTTGTAAATAGGTGGACATGACTGAGCAACTGAGCACAGTACATATTATTGGAAACGGAAAATTTTCACATCATTCATAAATGAGGAAAAAATGGAAACAACCCAACAACTTATCTAATGGATAGCATAGTGGCTTCAGATGTTTGGCACTCAGTAAATATTTGTTGAATGCTTCATGAGTTATAGCTCCTGACAGAAGAAGAAGAGCATGCAGTAAAAAATAATGTTCCAATGTTTTGAGCCTGGGAGAAGGATGGTGCCACTGATAGATAGGGAGGAAGGCTAGTAAAGATGTTAATTTGTGGGAAAAGATATGAGTTTGATTTCAACTATATTTTGTTGGAGATGGTAGAAGGCCTTGCTTATCGAGAGTTTTGGCTGGGTATGTGGGACTAAAGCTGTGGAGAAACGGTCAGGGTTGGATGAATAAGCTCAGGAATTGTTGACAGTGTGGCAATGATTGAAATCATGTCGTTGAGGTAGAGAGTATAAAGTAAGAATAGTAGAATGGGTGTAAGATTTAGCCTTGATTGGGGTAGAAAGAGAAAGCACAATCTACAAAAGTAAATATGAAAGGCTAGGGTCCAAGTAATAAGATACTGAAGACATTGTAGTATCACAAAAACATAGGACAGAGATTTCAAGGAAGAAACGATTGTTTCAGGAGAAGTTAGTCAGTCAGTAGATTCAGGTACTTTGCAGAGCTAAAGACCCTTGGATTTACCTGCTAGGAATGGTTTTATTCCAGTTCTATTTATAGCCCCATGGGAATAAACATGTTATAACATTTCTCTTTTTATCTATAAGTTCCATCTTGAGTCTAATCAAAGAATCAAAAAGAATGGTTTGGGTTATGATTTCTTCCACATGTGTATGCTTTTGTGTTTACATATATATGCAGACATAAACACATCTTTGAAAGTACATCTTGTTGTTATAAATATCTGTAAATGTAGTTGTAGAAAAGCCACTTATAGATTTCCTGCTATTGAGAAGCCGCAGTATACTGTTTTAAAATATTTTAAAATTTGCTCAGAGGAAAAAGAACATGGCCCCTTAAAAAAATTAAGTGCATTTAGAAGAGGCTTGAAGTCTGTTACATCAGTTTCTAAAGAAACCGACCATGTGCTAATGCCAGCTAAAAGTCACGGGAAGCATGCTGTGAACATGTGCAGAGTATGACCATAATCTTCTTTTCTCCTCATCTCTCTTTTCTCCCTGCTAACAAGTAATGAGAATTTTTACAGGCTAGAAACTTGGAAGGGAAAATAGAATGTTTTTAGAAAGGTTGTAAACTAGCAACTAGGTCTGACCTAGTTGTGGGGGGAGGGGGGGAGTATCAACAATTGAATGAAAACCATTTGAAAGAGCTTTTCATGATAAACTGTTCCTAAGCTTGAAAGAGCAGGAACCATATATGGAATACACCTATAATCTTCCTACACCTTTCTGACTCAAAAAATATTAAGGGTGAGTTAGAGTTATTTATTTTTTAATTTTTTACTTAGTGTGAGGTGAATGTCTAGAATTAGACTAAACACAATTGCTATTGGTTCATCAGGCTTACCTTATTTCAACCTGCATTAAAATCTTAGTATAGATTATGTATCACAGTTCTTATGTTGTATTAAAATTATTTTTATTGTTTTTCAATAGTTTTATTTGTAGAGTTATGTTTGTAATAAAGCTTGAATGTCTCTCCATGTATAATGTAGACAAATGTGCATTGATATTCCCCTTAGTTGTTAGGTATAATGGTGTGTCTAGATTAAAATCTTTGTTGCCTGTTGTCTTTAGCTGGGAATGATTTAATCAAAAGAACTTATGTATTTGACCCTCTGAATTGTGGGAAGTTCATCAGTACCATCAGTAGCATAGGGCTCATTCCTAGGATTTAGAAGGCAAAAGATGTGGTGTAATGGAGCCCGGGATTAATCTGAGTTCATGGTCCTGAATGATGGAAGACTTAGGATGCAGAAGTCAGAGAGAACAAAAGTCAATGTCAGGGGAGTAGTAGGGAAATCAGAGGCAGACATTTTGCCACAGACATTAGGAGTCTTTGAGATATGGACCGAACCTACCTGAGTCAGGTAGCCTTTTTTTTTTTTTTTTTTCAGGTAGCCTTTTATACTTTTTAGGCCATAGCAGAGAACAACTGGACTCCCAGGGAGTGGCCAGGGCTAGAGGTGGGCATGCAGGTGTACTGTCCCAAGTTGCTGCTTTGGCCATTCTTCAAGCTGGACCAGATCCTGACCTAATCCTTTTGTGCTTGGAGCAGGAGGCTGCTCCAACTGATACAGGATAACCTAGCCATCCTGTCCAATTGATGCAGCACCTCTGATGCATTCTCCTCCTATCCTGGGGAAAAGGGCAAGTTTCCAGGCTGTCAGCACAGCAAACTCAAACCTACGATGAGATGGCAAACATCATAAGGACACCAGTATTTATTTCTTAGACACTGCCTTTAAGAAGGAACTTCCTGAACCATGGATGTAATGGCAGTGAAAGGTGGAAGAGTATGAAGCAATATGGTAGCCATTAAGTCTTTATTTTTCTGTTCCATGTGGATTGAAAAGACTGTGAAACCAGATGGAAAGGACTCCATCCTTAAAAATTTTAAAAATTGATTTTTCCTATGACAAAGCAAACGTATATCATGAAAGTTTAAAGAAAGTGTTGGTCGCTCAGTCATGTCTGACTCTTTGCGATCCCATGGACTGTAGCCCAGCAGGCTCCTCTGTCCATGGAATTCTCCAGGCAAGAATACTGGAGTGGATTGCCATTTGCTTCTCCAGGGCATCTTCCTGACCCAGGGATTGAACCCGCATCTCCTGTATTGCAGGCAAATTCTTTACCTTCTGAGCCACCAGGGTTGCTTCTAAAAATCTTAAGCTAACTTAAGTTGGAGGTTTTTTCTTCTCATCCTAGAAATTTTTCAATCACATTTTGGATACTTTGGTATAAATCTGAGGAACACCCCTACCAACATCTCATAATGTATTCATGGAGCCTCACAGGATCACTTGGTTTTCTCAGCTTTGAGGTATTAGTTTGGCTACGAAGATTTCAATCCAGGATGATTCAAGTCTTTGTTTTTCCTGTTAACTTGAAATCAGGAAGCAGAAGTCCAATATTTGACTATGATTATCCAACAGTGTGTTTAGATTAGACTCTTTGTTGTCTGTAGTCTTTAGCTGGGAATGATTTCATCAGCAGGACTCATTACATATTTGTCATAATATGCCCTACTACCCAAGAGAAATGTCAGTGGATTGGCTTTGGGGGAGAGCCTGAGTCTGGTGTGATCTAAGAAAGCAGTGAAACACTCCTGCAACTGTGAGCTGCACTGGTCGCAAAATAGCCAGTAGTGGAGGGCTGAGTTGTTTCTAGATACATTTGGACCAAAATTGTATGGCCGTTGTTACCTAGTTTCAAGCTCAGTGCTCTTCTGAGGGACAAATGCCCCTGACATATCTGGAGTGGTCCCTGTCTTTTTGCATCTCATTTTCTGTTCCTGCCAATGTCCAGGCTGCAGTCATTGACCTAGGATTATTCTTTTATCCAAGGGAGCATGTTTGAGTGGATGGAAGGCTCTTCATCAATGCTAGACACATCTGTGCTCAAAACCACACCCTTGACTTAATTGAGGGGTGGATTAGTGAGACAGTGGGGTCATTAGGGGTAGAATTTACTGTGATCAGAGATTGGATTCCACAAAGATAGATAGAATAGGGAGCCAACTACATGGTATGATTTGGATATGGTTTCAACCCACTCCAGTACGCTTGCCTGGAAGATGTCATGGATGGAGGAGCCTGGTAGGCTACAGTCCATGGGGTCGCAAAGAGTTGGATGCAACTGAACGACTTCACTTGCTCTACCTTGCTAGTGTAGTAGTGTTAGTTGCTCAGTCATGCCCGACTCTTTGCAACCCCATGGGGTACAGCCCGCCAGGCTCCTCCGTCCATGGGATTTTCTAGGCAAGGATGCTGAAGTGGGTTCCCGTTTCCTACCCTCAAAGTATCCTGCTCATGCTCTCAAAAAATCCTGTTCATGTGCCTGTCCTAGTACCTGATACTTGCCTGTTAAGGATGGATTCCTTTAGCTGAAGGCCTTCTCTATGAAGTACAAATATTGGTACCCAGCATGGAGTTCACACACTTAGTGAAGTGAAAATCACTTAGTCGTGTCTGACTCTTTGCGACCCCATGGGCTATACAGTCCATGGAATTCTCCAGGCCAGAATACTGGAGTGGGTAGCTGTTCCCTTCTCCAGGAGATCTTCCCAACCCAGGGATTGAACCCAGGTCTCCTGCATTGTAGGCTGATTCTTTACCAAGCTGAGCCACCAGGGAAGCCCAAGAATACTGGAGTGGGTAGCCTGTCCGTTCTCCAGTGGATCTTTTCGACCCGGGAATCATCCTGGGGTCTCCTGCATTGCAGGCAGATTCTTTACCAGCTGAGCTATCAGGGAAGCCCTCACACACTTAGTAGATACCCAAATATTAGCTGAATGAATAAATGAATTGAAATTATTAGTGAAACTAATTCACAGTAGTATTAGTAGGGGCGATTTAGGTTACCACATGACTCAACTATTGAAAACCGTGCTTCTCAAATTTTTAGTGTATATTAATGATCACTTAGAGGTTTTCTTAAAAGGTTCTGGGGCTAGACAAGACTTGAGAATCTGCATTGCTAGCAATGCAGTTGATGCCTTTGCTGTATATATTTTGAGTAGCAAGTATTTAGAGAATAGGGTTGTCCATCTTGCCTGATCAAAGAATTTCTTGGGATGTCTGTTAAACATCCAAAATTAGAATCTCCAGGGGGCAGACTTGGGAATCTTTATTTTTAGCAAGTGCCTCAGGTGATTTGCATGACTGGAAAATTAATCTTAGAAGGGAATGGGGTATGGGCTTAAAAACATGTGGTGGCATTGCATTGGTCCATGGACCTTTTGGAGTAAGACTTGGAAAAGACACTGGGTCAGCTTGGAAAACATTCAGCTACAGTTTTGTTCTAGAGCAGTTCCTATATGTGGCCAGGAATTAGAAGGTAGAGGGGAAAATGAGGAACTATTTTTTTCCCCAGCAGGTAGCATTGGTATCACTTTTTACCAACACAAAGCTTGATTTTCTGGGTTTTTGTTTTATTCCTTGAATAAGATTGGTATCTCAAAACAGCCAAGTTGAGAGGTAAAATTTAGAATATAGTTTTGAAGAATTTTCCTTATGTTTGCCTACTCTGCAAGTTTTTATACCTTTTATACCTTTAGTCCTTTCTTCATTGTCTGTGAAACATTGGGAAAGCTTATTTTCTTAACCTAATAAGACAGAGATGCGAGGGAATAGTCTATTAAGCAGAGCTGCTGGAAAGACTGTCATTTCTTTAATATCCACGCACTGAGGCATGGAGCTGCGTGAGGCCCAGCAGTGGGAAGAAGGCAGCGATGTGCTTCGATCTGTAGGTATTCTGGAGCGATAGCATTTCAGGCGTCACCAACGACCAAGGTGAAAGCTTCTCAAATAAGACATTCTGAATGAGATGTGTAGCAAGTGAGAGAGGCTGCTGCGGGGGAGGCAGTGCTAGGAAACTCAGGCACAGGGAAAATATTACTGATTTGCCAGGGGCTGCAGGACAAGTTGGTGTTGTGGCTCCTATTTCTATTAAAGTTTTCTTATTTCCAATTCTGAGCTACAGCCTTTGGGCTATTGATGTCCCCGCTTCTCAGCTACCCTGTGGAATGATAATACCACCATACTTCAGAATTCTGTCTCTCCCCTTCTCATCTATAGACCTGGGAAATAGGTTGGGATTGGCAGCCAACCACAGGGACAAGTCTCACATTATTCCAGGCAACAGAGGGGCTTCTTTATGAGTAAACATTAGACTTTTTTTTTGAACAATCTTTTTCTTTTTTAAAAAACATTTGTTATTAGTTATTTAGGCTGCACCGTGTCTTAGTTGCGGCACGTCAGATCTTCGATCTTTGTTGCATGAGTCATCTTTTTTATAATAATTGTGGCATGTGGAATCTAGTTCCCTGACCAGGGATCAAACTTGGGCCCCCCGCATTGGGAGTGCAGAGTCTTAGCCACTGGACTACCAGGGAGGCCCTGAGTTTGATTTTGTCAAGCTGCATTCCAGAATGGAGAGCTAGAGGGGGCCCAGACTGTATTCTTATCTCTGTATCCTCTCCTGTATCTTCTTGTACTTTGAGAATATTCCAGTGACAACAGCTTATGACTGTTCAGGGTCACTTTAAAGGGTCAGAAGTGGCAAACTTAAACACTGAGCATTGAGTTTATTGCTTCCAGGCAACAGGATTGAACTCTAGGGAGCTGCCACCAGGTGACCACTGATGCCTGTCTGAGTGCACGTCTCTTGTTGTTTGCCTGCCTTCAGATGTGAGTAACTGGGAGGCCTGAGTATGTGACACCATTCTGTTGGTTACTTATACACAAAACAATATCTAGATACCTCCTTTTGATTTCTAACACCTATTTTTGATTTAAGCGGTAAGAGTGGTCAGATGATGATGACATTGAGGGTCTCAGGCACAATCTTTCTTTTCTGCTGCCTGAAAAGATGGTACCAGAGGTTCCAAGTCTGGGTTTGGGAGGTCCAGGGGTGCTGGAAGGGCCTGGTGTGTCCCAGGGTTTAGGGATGCCAGAACAAATGGGTGTTCACGAGGCTGGGAGGTATTTTGAAGTCTTTGTTGTCATTGTTCAGTCACTCAGTCATGTCTGACTCTTTGCAGCCCCTTGGACTACAGTGCACCAGGCTTCCCTGTCCTTCACTATCTCCCAGAGTTTGCTCTAACTCATATCGAGTCGGTGATTCCATTCCACCATCTCATCCTCTGTCATCCCCTTCTCTTGCCTTCAATCTTTCCCAGCATCAGGGTCTTTTCCAATGAGTCCGCTCTTCTTGTCAGGTGGCCTAAGTGTTGGAGCTTCAGCATCAGTCCTTCCAATGAGTATTCAGGGTTGATTTCTTTTAAGATTGACTGGTCTGATCTCTTTGCAGTCCAAGGGATTCTCAAGAGTCTTCTCCAACACCACAGTTTGAAAAGCATCATTTCTTCTGAGCTCAGCCTTCTTTGTGGTCCAACTCTCACATCTGTACTTTGAAGTCTAGTTCAGAAATTCTCAGCAAGATCAACGTTCTTTTTTTTTTTCCTAACTTGGAAGTTGCATCCAAGTATGTGAGATATCAGAGAGGCTGAGGCTGTTTTCCATGCTATTTATTACTTTTAATTTTTAAGATTTATATTGGAGTATAGTTTACTTATGATGTTATGTTAGTTTCAGGTGTATACCAAAGTGATTTTGTATACTTATTCATATATTTATTCTCTTGTAACCATATGTTTATTTTCTATGTGTGTTTCATAAATAAGTTTTATAAATATGTCTGTGTGTTTTGTAAATAAGTTCATTTGTATCATTTTTTAGATTGCATGTATAAGTGATATGATATTTGTCTTTGTCTGACTTACTTCACTTAGTATGATACTCTCTAGGTCCACCCACGTTGCTGCAAATGGTCCAAGGCCATTCAAAGGCCTGCGAGCCAGTTCAAAGTTCAGGATAGGGAGGAAGCAGTCAGCAAGTCATCTGTACTGCCTACATTTTTCTTCTCTAATACTTTTTCACCAACATAATGAACATGTTGGTATTCCTAGTATCCTCTTTAAAAAAAATAAAAGCATTTGTTTATTTGGCTGCACCAGGTCTCGGTTGTGGCATGTGAAATCATAGTTGCAGCGTGTGGGATCTAGATCCCTGATCAGGAATTGATCCCAGGCCCCCTGCATTGGGAGTGTGGAGTCTTAGCAACCGGACCACCAGGGAAGTCCCCCAGTGTCCTCTTACCTGAGGTCATCCCCCTGGGTCATTTGTGCCTCCATACAACTTTCTAAGTATCTTTTATATTTGTGAGGCAAGGACATGCTGCTATGTGTCAATAACAGAAGAGGAAAACATTTTAGAAATCTTTCCAGTATTGATTGTTGTAGAATTCACAACTTCTGCATGAGGAAAATTGCAGTTTACAATGAAAAACGTATCCCCAATTCCACTCAAATTCATTCGCATCCCTTCTCTCTACCTTGGCTGGGAAAATTAGCTTCCTATAATCTCTGAAGCAATTCAATTGACACAAGTAAATGTAAAAGAAAAATACATCTTCCTCAGCTTCTTTGGTACCTGTTTGAAATGCTAATTGGCTGGCATGTGTCCAATCAACCTATAGTTCATACCAATCCAATCCTTCCCTAGGCAGGTTTGCATATTTGATGAAATGAGACTTTATACCAAGAAAAGAACCTGAGTTGAGATGACAGTTGAACTTAAATGTGACAACACCTGAAAATGGGCTATTCTTAGCTTTCTTGCCTCAATTTCTTTCAAACATGTCTTTCAAAGGAGACCACCCCCTACACAACTAGCAATGGTCTATTTTATGCAAATAAATCTTCCATGAGATGGCAATGACAGCAACTTTGCCTGTGATTGTAGAAGCACCACTATAATGTTTTATCAAAAGCTGTGATGGGCACGGCTTGAACCAGATTGCTAATACAATTCTTTGAAGAATTGACTGTCCAGCCTATGTCTGAGGATGTGGAGTTGAGCGGAGATACAGCAGGATTTTGGCAAAGCCATTTAAGGGGATAAGGGAGGAAGACATAGATGGGGAAGGGACAGTCATATGCAGCATTTGGCTATGGCCTAGGATTCCATCACCTCCAAATCATTTATAATCTTAAAAGTAAGACTATATGTGAAGTTTTGTTTTTTTAGTTTCCTTACATGTGAAGTTTTGAAACATGAATTTTTCTGTAAACCATGACTTAATATAGTATGTGTCTTGATTCTGAGGGCGGATGTGGGAAAGACCTACTATTTTAAAAAAATTTTATTGGAGTATATTTACAATGTTGTGTTAGTTTCAGGTACACAGCAAAGTGACTCAGTTATACATATATCCATTCTTTTTCAGGTTCTTTTCCCATATAGGTTATTACAGAACATTGAATAGAGTTCATTGTGCTATACAGTAGCTCCTTGTTGGTTATCTATATATGGTAGTGTGTATGTTAATACCAACCTCCTAATTCCTCCCCCCCTCACCCCCTTTGGTAACCCTAAGTCTGTTTTCTGTGTCTGTGGTCTTAGGTTCAGAATCTGGCCCCCCCTTCAGCATCCTGTTGTCCAGGTATCAGTAGTACAAGCATAGCCTCGTTACCAGCTTTATGACATTGGCCTATGTTGCTCTGAACTTTAATAAAAGAGTTGGGACTAGACTCTTGTCTGCTAAAAATAACCTCACTGGGAATGCTCTGTTATAGGAAAGCACAAAGCCACGACTGAAAGCAGCTAATAGATATCACAGGTTTCCATGACAGTGAAGAAAACGATGGTTTCAGGGGCTGAAAATTAAGGTCAAAATGTCTTCTCACATTCATAATGCTACCCTCCTGTCATTTTAGATGGGGCCCAAGAGTAGGTGGTAAAAAAAAAAAAATTAGACATGGAAAGATGAAGAGAATGGGCACACGTTCAAACTTGCCTGCTTATCTATCACCAAAGAGCATGCCTACTGTCATGAGGGATGCCAAAAAAGGGACACTTTTTTCACACAATCCAGTCCACTCAGCCAGCAACACATAAAGGGACTTGGGTAGAAAAGTGTATAATGTGTTTTATGGTAATTGAAAAACTCATTTAAAGACACCTTCAGCTCAAGTGTATTTAGGAGTTCCTCATTAGTGCTGCTGAAATAGCCACTGCACAATTTAAAGGAAGGTGAATGAGGCCTCCTTGGGTTTTTTAGCCCAGAGGTGTGTGCTCAAGCTCTTGGCTGGCTGTTGTCTGAGGCCTTGCTCATTTTTGAACACACCATGAACACAGGCCTTCATGATTATTTGGGGATACAATCTGGGTGAGTCTGACCTTATGAAAAGCATTTCTAAGGTCACATGCCTTCTTACTGGCCAGGGTATTTAATATTGTGTTTCATTTCATTAAAAAATAATTTTCTCTAAATAATAGACTATGTCCAGTATGTCATCTTAATTCAAAAATTTTCAAGGGACATGTCTCATGTGGCTTAAAAAGATGCTTAGATATAACATACACTGATGTGACTTGATTTTGATTTTCCATGCATTTAAAAACAGGACATAGAGGGGATTCTCAGAACAGATTTAGAATTTCATAGTTGGGTACCAAGTGATGCTGTGTAGATTATCAATAAACAGAAATAAATGAACAGCTGTTTTAATCATTGGTAGGTTGATTGCTTCATGGTTGTTATATTTCTACTCAGAGATCTTCATATTCTACCTTGAAATATTTTTGACTTGGAGTTTAAGGCACTGGGTTTTGAGTCCTAGATTCACCAATTACAGGGCACCTTTGAGAATGTCCTATAATATCATTCCTCAATCCCCTCATTGGTAGTTATTAAATAGGGAAAATGGTATTGTATGGACTAAGTAAATTAAATGCATCCTCATTTTACAGATGAGGCAATGAGGCACAAAAAACTAGGATATAACTTGCTCAGGGTGACTCAGATAGTAATAGTAGAAGTAGGATTCCAACTCAGGGAGACAAGTTCCAGAGCCTATGGTTTTAGTTCCTAGTGTTATATCATGAAGGGGTTTCAAGGTTCAGATCAAATGTAATCATATATGTGAAAGTGTTTTGCAAACTCTAAAATGCTAGATAAATAAGAGGTATTGGAAAAGTTACTGAGCCTGACAGAAGGCTTTGGTTTCCTCTGAGGAAGTGTTTTCTTGGCAGTAGAAACATTTTGGTCTTGGTGATAGAAAGTTGGAATATAGGAGGGACAATGCCTTGGTTTGAGACGCCTGGAGTAGCAGGAAGCTCACGGGACTAAAAGGAAGCAAACCTAGGTTCCTAGTGCCAGTTGAGCTACTAATAAACTGGTCGACCTTGGCTAATTGATATAATTTCTCTGAACCTCAGTTTCATTAAGTATGAAGCAAGACAATTGATGTAGACAATGGTTCTTAATTTTTCAGGGACCATGAACCCCCCTGTCCATCATAGCTTATAGAGTCTATAGGCTAATAACAGCTCTGGCATCTTGCCACAAACTTTGTATACAACTTGAGGGTTTCATGGGCTTCCTTGGTGGCTTAGACAGTAAAGAATCTGCCTGCAGTGCAGGACACCTAGATTTGATCCCTGAGTCAGGAAGATTCCCTAGAGAAGGGAATGGCTACTCATTCCAGTATTCTTGCCTGGAGAATCCCATGAACAGAGGAGCCTGGCAGGCTACAGTCCATGGGGTCACAAAGAGTAGGACATGATTGAGCAACTAACACTTTGAGGGTCTCATAGACCACCTCCAAAGCCCAACCACAGACCCAGGTTAAAAACTCCAGGTCTCCATGTTAGAAGTTTCTTTATAACTCTCAGATTCTAAGATTGGAACTACACTTTGTAAATACATGCTTTCAAAAAGTTCTTTACAGAAAAATGGCCCCCATAAATCATGGAAAGTCCACATGAAACCACTGTGCTGAGATGGTCAGAATTGCATGATTTAGAGTTTAGGGATGGATTGCCTTTGATCGTAGGGAGGTGTAGCTGTAATAGCTCACCAAAGCATTCTGCATCTCAATTTTATTTTGCTGAGGGACTTTTTTGAAAAGGGGAGGAGAGAGTCATAGGGGTGATATCCAACTTGATATATTAATCATACATTCAGTTTTGCAGTACATTTCCAAAAGTGCTGGACTTAACTGCTTTTAGTTCTGGTATCAGCAAAAGATAAACAAGCACTGTTTCTTGCTGGTTCATAGGGAGAAGAGGTTTGTTTGTTTGTTTGTTTTAAATAAGCCCACTTTAGCATGGACACCATAAAGAATTTTATAGTAGAAGTAGACAGTGTCAACCCCAACTGGGTGTAAGATTGGTGGGTGGTCTGTTTGTGAAACATTTCTAATTTCTGTGATGAGTCCTGCTGGGGTTGCTAAAATGAAGTGTCTGTCATATCCATTTCCTGGTGTTTTCAAACAGCTGCAAGAATTGTCAAAGAATTCCAAAGTCCATGGAGCCAGAAAGCAAAGGAAGTGTTTTTAGCAAGGAGCTGATCCACCCTTTCATTTTCTTGATGAGAACTACTGAGGTTTGTTCTGTCTTAGATCTGGTCCCTTGGAGACAGACTGAACAGAGGTTTGTGTGCAGGAAATTTCTTGGAGAGCACTCTCAGGAAAAAAACTCCAAGGAAGTGACTGAAGGAGGATGGGGCAGAAGGATTTGCTGAACTTTAATGCGGTTACAGCAAGTTACTCACATGCTAAGATGTTCGTACACAATAATTTCCAGTTGAGGCAAGGGAGGGGTTGGGGATGGGGCTTTGAACACCTGCGTTGCCTGGTGGTTGGATGGAAAGGAGCCATAACATGGAGCCCCACAGCATCCTTTGGCTGAGGGCAGTTTCTGGAGAGGGAATCACCTGTGAGCCATCAGCAGCCAACACTCTTGGCAACGGGAAATGAGTGCCTTGCTCCAGAAGGCAGTTCTGGATGACTTAGCAGAGCATCCACTACAACATCAGAGAGTTTAGTTTGAACCACCATCCCCTCTCAGCTAGATCATTGCAATGGCCTTCAAACTGGTTTCCTTTTCTACACTGTTCCCAGTGTGATCTTCCTAAAACTCAGTTCTTATCATGTTTCTATGACATACAACTACTTTTAAAATTAACTTTCTATCACATAGGTTTCAGATGTACAGTGTTATAATTTGACATCTGTATACACTACAAAGTGATCACCACCACAAGTTTAGTTACCATCCATCGCCATATAGATTGACCCCCTTCACCATTTCTCCCACTCCCCAGTCCCCTTCCCCTCTGGTAACCAGTAATCTTTCCTCTGTATCTGGGTTAATTTACTTTAATTAATTAGTTTATATTTATTTATTTTTTAAAGTTAAAGTATATCTATTTGACAATGTTGATGTGGATGAACCAAGAGTCCATCATATAGCGTGAAGTAAGTTAGAAAAACAAATATCATATATTAACACATATATGGAATCTAGGAAAATGGTACTCATGAACCTATTTGCAGGGCAATAAAAGAGACGCAGATGTAGAGACTGGACTTGTGGACACAGAGGGGAAAGGAGAAGGTGGGATGAACTGAGCAAGTAGCATTGACCTATATACACGATCATGTGTAAAATAGCTTGTGAGAAGTTACATATATATATATACACACATACATAAAGGGAGCTCAGGTCAGTGCTCTGTGATGACCTAGAGGGGTGGGTTGGGTGTGGGGGTGAAAGGGAGGCTCAAGAAGGATATATGTACTCTTAAGCTGATCCATTTCATTGCAGGACTATTTACAATAGTCTGGACAAGGAAGCTGTCCATATATCAATTGGTGAATGGATAAAGAAGACGTGGTACATTTTATTTTGTTTGTTCATTTTTGTTTCTGTAAAACTCCACATGAGTGAAATCACATAGATTTTTTTCTTTCTTTATCTGACTTACTTCACTTAGCACAATACCTTCAAAATCCATCAGTGTTGTCACAAATGGCAGACTTTCATTCTTTCTTGTGGCCAACTAATATCCCATTGCAAATTATATATATATATATACACACACACACATACACACACATACACACCCCATCTTCTTTATCTATTTATCCATCAATGGATACTATGGTTATTTCTGTCTAGGCTATTGGAAATAATGCTGCAATGAACATAGGAGTGTGTATGTTTTCAAATTGGTACTTTTGTTTTCTTTGGGTAAATACTCAGAAATGAAATAGCTGGGTCCTATTGTAGCTCTGTTCTTACATTTTGGAGGAATCTCCATACTATTTTTTATAGTGGCCACTTTTACAGTGTACCAATTTACATTCCCACCAGCAGTGTAAGAGAATTCCCTTTTCTCCATATCCTCTCCAGCATTTGTTATTTCTCTTACCTTACAGCAAAAGGTGACAGCTCATTGTGGTTTGGATTTGAGTTTCCCTAAGAGTTGAAACTCCAATACTTTGGCCACCTCATGCGAAGAGGTGGAAAAGACCCTGATGCTGGGACGGATTGATGGCAGGAGGAGAAGGGGACGACAGAGGATGAGATGGCTGGATGGCATCACCGACTCGATGGGCATGAGTCTGAGCAAACTCCGGGAGTTTGTGATGGACAGGGAGGCCTGGCATGCTGCGATTCATGGAGTCGCAAAGAGTCGGACACGACTGAGTGACTGAACTGAACTGACTGAAGAGTTGGTGATGTTGGATATCTTTTCATAAACCTCTTGGCCATCTGCTTGTCTTCTTTGGAAAAATGTCTATTCGGAGCCTGTCCCCAGTTTTTAATTGGGTGTTTTGTTATTGAGTTATATGAATTATTCATATATTTTGCATATCAATCCTTTATTGTATACATTCGGTCCTTCCATATCTATGGGTTATGCATCTGTGGATTCAGTCAACTATGGATACAAAATATTTATAAAAAATTCCAGAAAATTCCCAGAAGCAAAACTTAAAATACCTACATAGCATATATTAATACATTGTATTTACAACTATTTACATAGTATAAAGAATTATAAGTAATCTAGAGATAATTTTAAGTATTTAGGATGATGTGCATGGATTTTATGCAAATACTACACCATTTTCTATAAGAGACTTGAGCCTGTGGATTTTGGTATCCAGTGGGGGCCTAGAATCAATCTTCATTGAATACTGAGGGATGATTGTATGTGATTTACAAATACCTTCTTTGATTTGGTAGGTTGCCTTTTCATTTTGATGATGGTTTCCTTCACTATGCAGAAGCATTTTAGTTTTATACAGGGCTTACAACTCTTCAGTGGCTCCTCATGCCTTCTGGATAGTATGGCTTCCAAGGCCCTTCAAGGTCTGACTGCAATCTTTAACCATAGCACTTGCATTTTCCCTCTTGTCCTTCACAGGGAAGCCATGGAACTTGCAGTTCCATGAATGTGTCCTGCTGTCTCTCTTACCTCTGAGCCTTTACACATGCTCTTTTTCCTTTGCAATATTAAAGCATACACACATGTACCTGTGCATGCATGCTAAGTCGCTTCAGTTGTGTTTGACTCTGTGCAACCCTTTCGACTGTAGCCTGCTAGGCTTCTCTATCCATGGGATTCTCCAGACAAGAATACTGGAGTGGGTTGCCATGCTCTCCTCCAGGGGATCTTCCCAACCCAGGGATCGAACCCTCATCTCGTATGTCTCCTGCATTGGCCGGTGGGCTCTTTATCACTAGTGCCTCCTGGTAAGCCCCATGTACTTGTAGTTTAGATAGCCTCTCTTTTGAGAATCCTTTCCTGACTATTTCCATAGTATCCTATAAAAATTATTGTAACTCTTCTTCATTATACTGTATTAAAATTTTCTGTTTATATGTCTATCTCAGCTGTAGACTCTAAGCTTCTTGAGGGTAGGAAATGCATCTCTAGTATGCATTCCCTGAACTTCCTACAGCTATTGAAACTTGGTGAAAGTGAAAGTTGCTCACTCATGTCTGACTCTTTGCGACCCCATGGACTATACAGTCCATGGAATTCTCCAGGCCAGAATACTGGAGTGGGTAGCCTTTCCCTTCTCCAGGGGATCTTCCCAACCCAGGGATCGAACCCAGGTCTCCTGCTTGCAGGTGGATTCTTTACCAGCTGAGCCACAAGGGAAGACCAAGTATACTGGAGTGGGTAGCCTATCCCTTCTCCAGCAGATCTTCCTGACCCAGGAATCGAACCAGGGTTTCCTGCATTGTGGGTGGATTCTTTACCAACTGAGCTATGAGGGAAGCCCCTTTCTTTCTATTTAAACTTGGTAGGTACACAAAAAGTACTTGTCCAGTGTACAGGTAACTTGTTAATAGTCATGCCCCGTGTGTACCTGGGGATGGATTGTTTTTGATGTTTTGCTCAGTTCCCACGTGGACACATCATCTGACCACCAAATTTCTATGTGTGTGTCCACATGAAATTATATGAAACTGGGCCATTGCAAATAGAAAGTAGAATCACATCATAGATGAAAAAGCTCTGGCTGAGGTGAGAAATGTAATATCTTTAAGATGGATGTGACCCATGTGTCAGATTCTTAAAGTTCCTCTGAAAGGAGATTTTGAAGTAGCCTGTAATCTTGTGAGGGATGTGTAGGGACATGTGGAATCATGACATAGCATTTGGAGCGGATATGCTGGCGTATGGAAGTGTTAATCAGGGTCAATAGGATTAATCGTTGATTATAGACATGTCTTCCTTCTGACAAATTTTCTGCCTCTGCAGGGATTTGCCTGGAGGAGATTTTAGCAGCAGCACTATAGACGCAGGGCCAGATTAAAATTGTGGTACTTGAAAAACATTGCCAAGCGACTTAAAAATTTTAGTGAAATATTCAGGAAGCCCATGATCTGGGTAATGCGTGAATTCCAGCGAAGTAATATGCTGTCTTCCTGACTGAAGGTGGGTATCTAATGTCGTTGCTAGGCCATGCTACCTCCATTACATAAGCTGACCTTTACAAATGCTATAACAAGGCATTAATCGGGTCCACCCTCTTCAGAGACAACGAGGATTAGACAGGAAAAAAGATGTCACTGCCCTTTGTGTACAGTCATGCTGGCCCTGCTCCCAAAAACAGGCCTCTCTGTGGCCTTTCATTGGTCTCTTTGTTTTCTCTTGGCTGCAGATACTCAGGAAAAGCCAGTGTTGCTGGGTAAGGTGCCTGCATTTGGACAGGATACATAAAATCTGTGGCAGTCTTCACAGCCAATTGTCATATCCTGTATCTGGAATTAAGAAAATGCTTCTTGGGCAGTGAGTTTTACGTCTTGAGGCAGTTGTAGACCTCTTAGAACTTGATAACAGCTTAGAACTTTCTTTCCAGAAAATGAGAATCCACAAAATTGTGCATTCAATCTTATGGACGTCATGGACTCCTCCAAACACTTCAGTTGAACCAGTGACCAAAGCCGTTGACTTAGCGATAAGAAAAAATGGCTTTTTTCTATTGAGTGCTGGCACTGCACTAAACACTTGATACTCATTATCTCACTTAATCTAGGCAATGACCCAAAGGAGCAAATACACTTAAATAATTTTAAGGTTCAGAGGTGGTAGAACTGGGATTCAAACACATGCTGATAGCTCTGGAGCCTATAAACTTAACATATACATTCAGCCTCTATTGAGTCTTATTATAAGTTTGTTTCTGATTGGCCCTTTGTGCTTTAGTAGCATTGACCATCTTTTTGCTTTTTGTTTTCAGGAGAAACCTCCTTTAAATAGTTGCTCATGGACCCTGAGTTTTAAGATTCTACCCTTTTGGTTCTGTTGATTGTCAGTATAACTGAACACACTGCTGGTCTAGTTAAACTCTAGTGTTAGATAAGCAGAATGTCCTCATTTTCACAATATAGAATATCTGAAGAGAAATAAAATGGTAGAACATCTCTTGCAAAGTGATTCAAAACCATTATTCTACCCTTACTTCCATCAGTGTATTTTATTGATGCTGTTTAGTCGCTGAGTCTTTGCAGCCCCATGAACTGTGGCCCACCAGGTTTCTCCGTCCATGGGATTACAGGGAAGAATACTGGAACGGGTTGCCATCTCCTTCTCCAGGGGACCTTCTCTACCCCGGATGGAACTCCAGTCTCCTGAATTGTAGGCAGATTGGATTCTTTCTGGCTGAGCCACCAGGGAAGCCTTCAGTGTATTTTCTGCTTGTGCTAAGGATTGTTTGCATAGCAAAGTGGAAATCATTATCCCTTGTCTATATGGGAAATATCTGATTAAATTGACCTTTTTTATTGCCTTTGAGTACAGGTAGAATAATTAGTATGGTATAATTTCATGATTTTGTTTTATGATGAAGTATATTACAGAAACTATGACACCATAAATATTTTTGTATGCATCTCTAAAAAATATTTTTTCCTTCAGAGTAAAATAACATCAGCACAGTTCAATTTTAATATTTCTTTAATATTAAATGCTCAGTGCATATTTAGATTTCTTTAGTGATTCCCTAAATGCTCTTTCGGAGAAGGCAATGGGACCCCACTCCAGTACTCTTGCCTGGAAAATCCCATGGACAGAGGAGCCTGGTAGGCTGCGGTCCATGGGGTCGCTAGGAGTTGGACATGACTGAGCGACTTCACTTTTACTTTTCACTTTCATGTATTGGAGAAGGAAATGGCAGCCCACTCCAGTGTTCTTGCCTGGAGAATCCCAGGGGCAGCGGAGCCTGGTGGGCTGCTATCTATGGGGTCCCACACGACTGAAGCGACTTAGCAGCAGCAGCAGCAAATGCTCTTTACCACCTGTGGCCAAACCAGAATTCAATCTAGGACCATGTGTTGCATCTGATTGTTACAATCAGTGTCTTTTGATCTAGAACAGTTCCTTTTTCCATTACAAAAATTTCTCAGCAGGCCAGTTGTTTTCTAGACTTCCTTGAGGTGCTCTTTAGCTGATTTCTCTATCTCCTTTATTTCTTACACTAAAAATTGGATATAAAGGCTTGCTTAGATTGAAATCAGACATTTTTGATAAGATTATAGCACAGGCAATGTTAGGTACTCTGAGTTGCATCACATTAATTAGGATATTGTCCCATCACTAGTGATGCTAAGATTGCACACTAGATTAAGTGAAAAGTGAAGTTGCTCAGTCGTGTCCGACTCTGCGACCCCACGGACTGTTGCCTATCAGGCTCCTCCGTCCATGGGATTTTCCGGGCAAGAATACTGGAGTGGGTTGCCATTTCCTTCTCCAGGAGATTTTCCCGACTCAGGGATTGAACCTGGGTCTCCCGCACTGTAGGCAGACACTTTACCATCTGAGCCACCAGGGAAGTCCACACTAGATTAAGGTGATTGCCTAATATCAGGGATTTAGGGCAAGCTTTCCCTCTATTTAAATCCTTCTTGCCATCCAAAATCCCCCTCGCACCCTGAAGCCTCACATCTCTTTCATAGGCATCAAGTTATTTAATTCCATAGTCAGATATAAAACCAAGTAAATGAATGACTTTAGAGCCTTTAAATCCTTTAAGAATTCAAGGAAGGGGAGGACAAATAGCACTGTACGGGAAATGCTGCTGGGGAAACCAAAGAAAACATGATCGGCTTTACAGCTGACCTTGGCCTAAGCCCTGTCAAGCATGGGAGACACATTTCAGGAAGAGATTTGCCTTTCTCCTGGAGAAGACATTGATGGTGTGTCACACATATACATGAGAGGAAGTGTTCTAGCCTGTCTGTTTTTCAGGCTGGTTGAGATGAAACAAATTAACCTGCAGCGATGCCCCACCTCCACTGTTCCTGTCCCAGCCGCGCGCGCGCACACACACGCACACAACTCCCTTCTTTGGCTGTTCCCCATCCCTGCCGTGTACAAAAGCACACACATTTCTGACTCCCTTGTGTTTTCTTTTCCTTCTTCCATGTAAAGCCTGTTTCAACTCTGGGATCATAGTGCCTTATTCACAGGTAGGGATTAGTGCTTCCTTTCCCCCATTTTTGAATTTTAATGGGAGACGGTGGTACACACTAGAATTTCCTCATTAGTAGATGCGAACACTTTATCTGTGGCAACCCATTAAGTTACCAGACTGTCCTCTTACTTCATTGGTGATCACCCGACATGCATTGCTCAGCATCTGGATTGTACCCCTGAGATGGAGAAACATCCTCTGATGAGTTTCTGAAAATAAAGTCATTGATCTCAATAGAGATGCTGTAGATTTGGTCACTTTTGAGGCACAGAAGGGCTACTAATTATTCTCAAGTAAATGCCTCCAATACACACTGACAAGTTGTATTGGAGATTGGCAACCTTTCAGAGCTGTCTGCCAGGACTCCATTTATTCACTCTCTCGGGAGTGAGCAGCTGCTTCAATGAGAGGAGGCCTGGCTGTTCTTATTAGCAACAGTGGGATTGGGTTCTGTGGGTTCAAGAGAGGGCGGCCAACAGGACCTGTGGGCCCCTTTACTGAAGCTCTGTCTGCACTTCCCAACCACTATGCTTTTGGTTAACCTTGCCGGTGGATCCCATCCTCCCAGATGTGAATTAACTGAAATAAATTCACACTCGGTGATTTATTTCTTCCCTAAATACTTCTTGAGAGCCCACACTGTGGCAGATGCTCCACATATCATGGTAAACACGGCTGCCACGTCCTTATCAAACTTAGTTTAGTGGGAAAGACAGACAGTATACAGAGAAATAAATCCAAAATTATAAGGCATAAATGCTATGAAAGAAATACACAGTGACTGAAAATACAGTAGGCTGAGGCTCACTTAGACAAGGTGGTTGACTGTGTATATGATTCAAACATGCCACTAGATGCTTGGTTAAAAAGACATGGGTGAGAGATAGTCCTTGTCCCTGAAGATTTGTCAAATTATAATTTCAGTAAGAAAAGCATGTATGAAGGACAATGGAAGTGAGAGGAAGGAACAGTTGATTCTGCCTGGAGTAGAGTAAGAAAGGGACATCAGAGACAGAGTGGCATCCTTGAAGGGTAACTGGGGGAAAGCTAGGTGACTGTGTAGGACTGGGGTTCTGGGGGTCTAGACAGAGGCAACAGCAAGAGGAAAGGTATTGAGATGAGTCTTTGGGAATGAGGTGGGTCACCGTGGAACCCTGACCTTGAGTGAACTTGTCTGCCAGACCCCAGTACTCTGAGGGCTGGATCAGGGTGAAGATGCTCTCTTTGAAGCCCCAGAGCAAGTCAGTAACATGGGAACAGTAAGTAATTCTTCCTATGGCTTCCGTTGTAAATGACCACAAACTCTGTGGTGGCTTAAAGCCACCCCAGTTCAGGATCTTGCAGTTCTGAGTTCACTAGGCCAAAATCTAGGTGTTAGCAGGGTTGTGTTCCTTTTTGGAGGCTCTGAAAGAGGACTGCTTTCCTTGCCTTTTCCAGATTCTAGAAGCTGCTCTGCTTCCTCAGTTCATGGCCCTTTTTGCTGATCTTCAAAGTTGGCAGCATCCTGTCTCTGGAAACTTCTTGTTGTTTCTCTCTGACCACCTCTGGGGATAGCTTCTACACTTTTAAGGGTGTCTGTGTTTTGATTGAGACCTCCTTGGAAATTCAGGATAAACCACTTTTCTCAAGATCTTCAGCTTCCATCTGCAAGGACTTCCCTGGTGGCTCAGTTGGTAAAAGAGTCTGCCTGCAATGTGGGAGACCTGGGTTCAATCCCTGGGTTGGGAAGATCCCCTGGAGAAGGGAAAGGCTACCCACTCCAGTATTCTGGCCTGGAGAATCCCATGGACTACATGGACTGTAGTCCATGGGGTCGCAAAGAGTCGGACACAACTGAGCGACTTTCACTTTTTCACTTTCCATCTGCAATGTCCTTTTGGCCGTGTAAGGAAGCATATTTCTGGGGCAGAATTTGTATGTGGGCATCTTTGCAGAGGCCTGTCAGTCATGGTAAGGGGACAACAGGGTGGAAAGAGGCATGAGTCACATGCCCTGAGGCCAGATAAGATGTTGAAGTCACCAGTTGTTAGCAGAGAGGGGGGATGTGAGTCGAGAACCAGAATAGGCTTGAACACCCCACAGAGGCCAGCGTTTGATACACGAGGGCTATAGACCACAGAGCTCACATCCTTATGGGTCCCACGTCATGAAGATATGTGAGCCCCTTGGAGGAAGATCAATCCTACAACAAACTGGAGGAGCACAGAGAGATGGAAAATCCTGCATTGTGTTTAAACCTCAAATGGCTGAGAAAAATCCATAAGTAACTAACCTTGCCTGAAATTGGCTAAATCGAGTTTTCTGCTTTCTGATGGAATATGGCCTCAAAATAGCGATTTGGCTGTGTCGTAGAACCACAGTTTTACATTTTTACAGACCTGAGAATAAAGACTGTTAAAAGTCATGGCTGATGGATAGGTTTGCTGTGCTTAGGGGTTTGGATTTAATTCTATCCAAACGTAGCTGGCTGTAGCTACCTGTCAGGGGTTTTAACCAGGAGAGAGACAGAATCAGGTTTGCTTTAGAAAATTAAATTCAGAGAGCCCTTTAGAAGAAAACCTGATGGGTGTGGATGTCAGGAAATGCCACTGGAAGATTACCTCAGTCATCCAGGTGAGAGAACTGTGTTCAAGCCTCGTGATGCTCTGTCTTATGCTTCAGAGTGGAAGAGTACCCATCATCTGGTTCCCTGTACTTCCTTTGGGTCAGGTGGCAACATCTCTGTTTTTTCAGGTGAGGTAGCTGAAGGTCTGAGATACAAAGTGAATTTCAAATGAATAAGATTCAAGAATAGAATAATTGTTTTACTAATGTCAGGGTAGAAGAAGATCTATGACCAACATAGCATATTAAAAAGCAGAGACATTACATTGCCAACAAAGGTCCGTCTAGTCAAAGCTATGGTTTTTCCAGTAGTCATGTATGGATGTGAGAGTTGGACCATAAAGAAAGCTGAGCACCAAAGAATTGCTGCTTTTGAACTGTGGTGTTGGAGAAGGCTCTTGAGAGTCCCTTGGACTGCAAGGAGATCCAACCAGTCCATTCTAAAGGAGATCAGTCCTGAATATTCATTGGAAGGACTGAAGCTGAAACTCCAATACGTTGGCCACCTGATGCAAAGAACTGACTCATGTGAAAAGACCCTGATGCTGGGAAAGATTGAAGGCAGGAGGCAAAGGGGATGGCAGAGGATGAGATGTTTGGAAGGCATCACTGACTTGATGGACATGAGTTTGAATGAGCTCTGGGAGTGGGTGATGGACAGGTAAGCCTGGCGTGCTGCAGTCCATGGGGTCACAAAGAGTTGGACATGACTAAGCAACTGAACTGAACTGAATGTCAGGATGATATCCATCAAGGTCTACATGAAGCATGTGTATTTCTTGAAAGGTATTGATTGAATGGTATCAGCTGGTATATCCCCTGGAGTTTTTTATAATAATAAAGTACAATAGTTAACTTGTTACATTGTGCTCAGTTGTGTCTGACTCTGCCATCTTATGGACTGTACCCTACCAGGCTCCTCTGTCCATGCAATTCTCCAGGCAAGAATACTGGAATGGGTTGCCATTTCCTACTCCAGGGGATCTTCCCGACCCAGGGATTGAACTCACATCTCTTGTGTGTCCTGCATTTCCAGGCAGATTCTTTACCACTGTGCCACCTTGAAAGCCCAAGTTGTTATATTGCCCATGTGGAAAACCATGATTATATTGCAGTTTGAGGTTCATTTCTCTTGCCTATGCAGAATTTTGACCATAATAAGTCCAGGCATATTCCTGATCAGCACCTGAATTGCATACATAGAGCCCAGTGGGAAATAAAGAGGGTGAAAGCTTTGAACTTTGGTACCCTACACCTGCTAAACAACAGATTCTATTTCCACTGTGCCTGGCACTGAGCTGGTAGGCTAATAGAATGAGTGGGGGATGTGGTTGTCACTAAGTTTTAAAGCATCCCACTGGTTGCACTTGAATTTGCCAAAGAATTGCTGTGTTGCAAATGGCAGTTGATGCTCTGGTCGCAGCAGTTTTCCAGAGGCAGAGATGGGAAGGCAAAACCAGCGTGGCCCTGGAAAGGAGTCTGGAGGGGTGGCAGTAGCCAGGGAGACACACCCAGGATGGGTCTTGGAGTGGGCGGGTGGTGAGCCGACAAATGCTGACACTTATATCTATTTCTCTGTCATTTCCCAGAGCTAAGCATATAGTTCGAGTCCCATAAATAGTTTTAATTGGATTGCATTTCCCGAGAACTTTGTGAACTTTTTTACTTCCATGCTTTCAATATTTTAAGTGCTGCTGTTTTGATAGTCTGTAGCTATGGTCAGTTTAATGATTTAGAAGTAATTTTGCCCATACTTTTCCATAAACTGCACTTTTACCACTTGCCTTGTAGGAAGGGATAATATCCTACCCCCATCCACCCGCCCGCCCCCCCCTCCCGCCTTTAAATTGTAAATACACTGCATTAATGACACATACATTTGAAAAAGGAAAAATTCATCCTGAATCGCAGGACCTTAAAGTTAAGAACGGTTTTATGTGTGGAACTGAGAAAAGCCAAACTCATAAAAACAGCATAACATGATGGTTATCAGGGCCTGGGAACACAAGACAGATGTTATTTAAGGGTATGAACTTGCAACCAGTATTAAAGAAGTTTTAGAGAGCTAAGTGTAGTGAATATGAAAAACAGTATAGTGATTATGAAAAACAGTATCATTGTATGGTCATCAAACTTGCTAAGAGACTAGAACTTAATTATTCTTTTTATCCTAAAAAGAAAGGATAATTACATAATGTGGTAGTGGTGCTAAGTAATTGCTATAGTGGCAACTGTATTATAATACAGAAATGTAGAAATTTACATGTTAAATATGTTAATAACTTAAATATACAAACTTGATCAAATATGTTCAATAAAAAGAAACTGACAACTAGCAAAAAAAATATTTTCTGCTCTTATACTCTTTCTTACTCTTTTCCACAGGTACACACATTTTTATGTGTCTGATCATAATGATTCTATGTACTGTTTTTTTCACTTAACATTCTCTGTTACACGTTACTGTATTTCTACACTGTTGTAATAATCACTGAAAAGAAGTACTTTTCAAGGTTTTGCCCCTACCTCTGAATTCTCTTTTGTTTTTGTTTTGTTTGCATCTGTACAAAATCTGCAGGGGATGGGTTTTGCTCTGCCTGTTGGGTTGATGCTGCTTAGCTTAGAGACAACTTTTAGCTTTGCATTTCGATCAGGCCTCTTTCAAAGTGCTGTCTCACTGTGGGTGAGTGTCAAAGGCATCCATTCCACTTACTGGATTGGAGAGCTGTCCTAAGGCATTGTAGAAATGCTGGTTTCCAGTTCTTTCCTGTTGGGGAAGTGCCAGAGAACACAGCTTGTACTGTGATAGGCCTGCCCAGACTGCAGCTGGCCTGCCACGTGGGGCTGGAAGATTGTGAATTCAGTCCTTTGCCTCCGTCCTTTTGATTACCGCAGCCAGGGCTTCTCCCCGAGAATTATCAGGGAATTCTGGTGGGGAAGTGGGCAAGACAAGAGTCAGAAAAAAGGCTGTCTGAGGGGTGTGGGGTGAAGGGGAGTGCCTATCGAGTTGGACCAGAGTGTTGGTTGTGACCTAAGCA
Organism: Cervus elaphus; assembly: GCF_910594005.1. NCBI lineage: Eukaryota > Metazoa > Chordata > Mammalia > Artiodactyla > Cervidae > Cervus > Cervus elaphus. The sequence goes on along the minus strand of NC_057848.1, from coordinate 40,742,789 downwards.
GAAGAGATAATGGGGTGAAGCTATGCACATGACAATTCTTCAGATTTCTAGAAAAGATTCAAAAGTTTCTTTATAAAGATACTTTTCTGTTTATCTCATAGATTCCTTTTTGGATCTGATAAAAGCTATGTATTCCCCCCACTACCCTGACAAATAAATACAGATCATCTTGAATACACACCTATGTATTTGATTCCTCACAAGCTGTCCACATAGCATCCTTAGGGTAGAGAATCTTATTCTGTTGCAAAATGTTAAACATAGAATGAATAAACAATAAGATCCTACTGTATAGCACAGGGAACTACATTAACTATCCTGCTGTAAACCCTCGTGGAAAAGAATATGAGGACTTCCCTGGTTGTCCAGTGGTTAAGAATCTGCCTGACAATGCAGAGGACATGGGTTTGATCCCTGGTCCAGAAAGATCCCACATGCCATGGGGCAACTAAGCCTGTTCACCTCAACTACTGAGCCTGGGTGCCCTAGAGCCCTGTGCTCCATAATAAGAGAAGCTACCGCCATGAGAAGCCTGAGCACCACAACTAGGGAGTAGTCCCTGCTCGCCTCAACTAGAGAAAGCCTGCCCTCAGCATTGAAGACCCAGCATAGCCAACAAAGAAATAAATAAAATTTATTAAAAAAAATTTATTTAAATTTTAAAAGATGAAACAGAAAAGGTATGCATTATATATGTATAACAATCACTTTGCTGTATGGCAGAAACTGATATAACATTGTAAATCAACTATCCTTCAATTTAAAAAGTAAACGTAAAAAATCTAAGTCTGTTAGGAAGATTTGGTGGGAAGGAGATAGTTGTACTAGTATTTCCTTTCACTTGCCCTCTGATTTTCTATTTTCTTCTTGAGAGGAATTTTGTGTTTTGTTAAGAATTTGCAGCCTTACTTAAATAAATGCTGGTGGGGTTGGATCATAGTGACAGCCTCGGAAAGCGAGGCATCAGTGAGAAAGAGGGTCTTGGGAAAACAGCACAAATAGCTGACTTGGGGCCAGGAGTGGTATGATGAGGATTATAGGGGAATGAGCCAAAAGAGAAAGGAGAGAGAAATAGCTTGACGTTTGTACTTTCATGAATCTTAAAGCTGGTTTTCAGTTACTTGTCTAGTGTTCTTTGTGTACAAAATGCTACCTCCTCTGATGGTTATGATCCTCAGCAAATTACCAAGTTCAGGCTATGTGCTAAGTGCTTGAACATGTCTTCATTTGGTTAAGACCCTGTGCTCCATGTTCTGACTTCCTGGGCTCAGATCCAGATTCCTAGGTGAGGTATCTCATCTCTCTAAGCTTCAATTTTCTCATCTGCAAAATGGGATGATAATTCTTAAGTGTGAGGACTAAAGAAGATAATGTTTATGAAACACACTGCACAATGCCTGACATACATGGTGTTTAAGAACTGTAGAAATTATTATAACCGTTATAATTTTCATTAAGATTCCAAGATAAGTTTTGCCCCTTCAGGTCCAAGGGCCATGTAGCTAAATAACTCCACGTATGTGAGTGGAAATGGACATTTCAGATCTCTAAATGGAGTTGGAAATGGACTTGACCATTAAAGTGGTGTCTTCAGATATTATCAAAGACAATCATCTATCTATACTACCCTTGTCTTTTTGATGGTTCCTATGAATTTGCTAACATTTATGAAATTTAAATTTGAGAATAAGTGCATTCAGGTTTAAGTTTCACTAGTGTTATATAGCTAAAGTTACTGGTTTTCCAAGAGAAGAAATAGTGACCAAAGCCTCCATTTCATACAGGATGTTGCAGTATGTTGTGGAACTATCTAGCAAGAAGGTATGTTCCAGCATCATCCTGAGAAGCAGGCAAACATTCATTATCCAATGACAATGATAGCTTAAGGAAATTCACCAGTGCATGTGTGTGTGACTAGTTTAATTCATTAACTCAGTCTCTGCAGAAACGTATGCATATACAAAATTGAGGCAGGCTTAATCTACCAAAGAGTGAGTTTTGGTGTTGCATTTCATTTTTTCTTAATACTCATGTATTTATTTATTTGGCTAAGCCTGGTCTTAGTTGTACTCTGTGGAATTTTTGATCTTTAGTTGTGGCATGCAAACTCTTAGTTTTGGCATGTGGGATCTAGTTCCTTGACCAGGAATTGAACCTAGGGCCCCCTGCATTGGGAGTGTGGTCTTAGCCACTGGACCACCAGGGAAGCCCTGTGTTTCCTTCTAAAAGATATGTTTTCTCTGTGATCTCTCACAACCTCTGCACTCACCATCATGACAGCCATCACACTGTCCTCGCTTGTTTCATTGTCTTCTCTGCTAGAGCGTAAACACAGCCAGCAGGGACTGGCTCTTTCTTGTTCACTGTTTGATTTCCACTCATCCGTTGCACAGTGCTGAGCACTTCGTACTCAGTGAATACTTACGGAAAGAAAAATAGCCCCACACCGATGTGCTGTTGAACAGTTAACATAATGGTTAACAGCTCGGACTTTGCAATCAAAATGGCAGCAATTTATGTCCCACATCTGCCTCCTGTGAGCTGTGACTACCTTGGACAAAGTATTTAACTTTCCTGAGCTTCATTTACTCATCTGGAAAATGGCAATAAAATGATGTGTTTAAAATGCTCCGAATCAAATATGGCACATGATAGATACTGTATAAATTGGAGCTGTGATAGTAATTCTGATGATAATGATGATTCATCTAAATGCTTATTGTTGTACCTTGGAAGTGTTTGGAGGGAGGAAAAGGAAGTTGACATAAATGGGTTAGATGATAGAAAACTCCAAAGACTATAAAAAAAAGTCTTAAAATACTGAAGACTGATAGAATTATTCCACAGGAATAGAAGTACCTGAGGGAACATTTAATAGGCTTAAAGAAAATATTACTCTTGTGAATTATATGTTGCCCCCAGGTCTGAAAGTGTTAACTGAATGTTACCAAGGAACTGCCTGATTTTATACAAGGTCTAGTCATCCTAATCACGTGGCAGCGGCTCATTTGTATGCTTCAGGGAAGACTCCGCTCCTTAATTCATTACACCTTTTGGTCAGGAAGCCATTTTTCATGTGTAGTGGATGTGTCACTGAATTTTGATAGACAGCACTTGAGTCCCCATAGAAATTTCTTTTCAGCTACAAGGGTTTGCATTTCAGTGTTCGACATATAATGGCTCCTTCCCTTGTGTTTCATTCACGAGGGCCCTTTCTGTTTGGTGGAGAAGACACATTGCCTGTAGTTCCTTGTGCTTTGATGCTTTCTTCCTTCATCCAGAATGTTTTGAGTGCACATGAGTTGCCAGGCTCTCAGTACCTGCCCTCATGGACTTTAACCTTAAAGCGTGAAGTGACTTCAATGGGCTCCTGGTTCTACCTAGGTATGTTATAGGTTGGTAAATGATAGCACAGAGAATGGGAAGGGATTTGTAGCTCAGGGTGCTTTGTAGAGATAGAGCTGGGGTTGACCTAGATCTCTCATGTACTGTCCAATCAGCGCACCTTCTGATAATGCCAGCATTGAAGAAATGGTCCATTAGTTCCCACTACACTCAGTTGTTTCAGGTAGGAAATGCTACACTGTACTGATCAGAGGGTAAACCAGTTATATGTTTCTAGCAGCACACATATCTGATGACTCAGGTGGGCCCTGTTATACTGCTGGGCATGGGATTGACTCAAGCTGGTTAGTATCAATGTGCATAAAATTGTAGGAAGAACTTAGAAAACAATTTGGTTGAATTAGTTGGCATTTCTCTAGGCTACTTTCCAAGTCAGAATTTAAACAAGAAATTTGGGTTGATGAAGCCATGTATATGAAAATACAATTTATATACAAGTGCATGATAAGAGTATAATATATATACAATGTCCTCAGAAAGTCACCAAGCAGAACTCTGGTGATTACCTGGTTTCTTCCTTCATTTATTGCTTCTTTCAAAAAATATTTATGGAACACCTACCATGAACTAGACATTGAACATTACTGAGGATTCAGAGATGAATAAGGCCTTTGTTATAAAGGAGATTAGGATCCAGATTTCAGGATAAGCTTGGGTTGCTTTATGATGTACCAAGGAAAGATTTTTGGTGAGCCTATAAAGACCTGAAATGAATGTCCTTCTTTATCTCAGGGAAACTCATTTCCACTTGCTCGTGAGACAGAACTTGTGCCTTTAAGGGTCAATGAATCCTATGGAACCATTAGGGTGGGTCGTGATCGTGAATAAAGGAAATTACATTTTCTCTTATAATTTATAAAATTTTCTCCTATAATATAATAGATTTTCTCCTACTCAGGAACCATTGCTCTTCAAGGAATGTGTGGCTTGGCTAGGGACAGACCATTATCTGGCTTCCCATGGGTTTGGTGAAGATTGATTATTTGTGTTTCTGCCAGATCATCCTATACCACCACCTGTCTACTTGGACCTCTGCCTACTGCTATGTTCATCTAAGGCTGAACCACTCTAGGAGACCTTGCTTACCACTGAATACTCCCCATGGTTCAGACCTTAACCTCTGCTTGTTGTTTGTGTCCAGGATCTCAGAATGTTTCACCCTCTTAGCAGGATTCTTTTCTACAGTTACTGTTGAGTTCTTCCCCAGGGGTCTGTCATAGCTCAGGAAGTCGGCATAGTCTCAAGATCTGGGCTTTCTCTGGTTTGGCTTCTCTTACTGCCCAAAGTCCACACCAGGGTACCCCCACATGATTCTAGTAGCAGCTATTTCAACTACCCATGACTGCAAATATTCAGTGCTGTGTTTTTGTTAATTGACTTTCAGCTGCTGAATTTTGATTATATATCCTGCCTCATCCTCAAATATCTTTTAAGCCAGTGGAAAAAAGTCATCAAGTAGCACAGAAAGGTACAAAAAGAAACTGAAGATTACTTACCACTCAAATTCAAAGATACCTATTGTTAACATTGTGTGTATTGATGTACATATACACAATTCTATTATTACTACTTTGAAAAAGGGTTCTTGATATCTCAGTTGGTAAAGAATCTGCCTGCAATGCGGGAGACCCCAGTTCGATTCCTGGGTTGCAAAGATTCCCCTGGAGAAGGAATAGGCTACCCACTCCAGTGTTCTTGGGCTTCCCTTGTGGCTCAGCTGGTAAAGAATCCACCTGTGGGAGACCTGGGTTCGACCCCTGGGTTGGGAAGATCCCCTGGAGAAGGGAAGGGCTACCAACTCCAGTATTCTAGCCTGGAGAATTCCATGGACAAGTCCGTGGGGTTGCAAAGAGTCGGACATGACTGAGTGACTTTCACTTTAACTGGATTCGATGGGTTTTTTTTTTTTTAATCTTCACTGCCTTCAACCTTGCAACCCTTGCCCAAATCACCACCACCCATTGCCTGGGGCATATCAATAACCTCCTAGCTGGTCTATGATCTATTCTCCAGGTAACATCCATCAGGTCTTGTCATTCTTTAACTCAAACATGTCCACTGATTTGCCATCTCACTTTGAGTATATCCAACCTCCTTTTCCATGGCAGATAAGGCCCTCTTGGCTCCTGCCTTCTCTATCGGCTCATCTCTTATTCCTCTTGTTTCCTCCATTTTCACCACATTGGCCTCTTTGCTATTCCTCAAACAACCCAAGCATGATTTTGCTTCAGAGATTTCAGCATGTTCTTCCCTCTGTAAGGAATGTTCTACACATTGTACACTCACTTGACTTGCTTTTTGGACTCATTGAGATGTCTGTGTGTCATGCACTGCTGCTGCTGCTGCTGAGTCGCTTCCGTCGTGTCCGACTCTGTGCGACCCCATAGACGGCAGCCCACCAGGCTCCCTCGTCCCTGGGATTCTCCAGGCAAGAACACTGGAGTGGGTTGCCATTTCCTTCTCCAATGCATGAAAGTGAAAAGTGAAAGTGAAGTTGCTCAGTCGTGCCCGACTCCCAGCGACCCCATGGATTGCAGCCCACCAGGCTCCTCCATCCATGGGATTTTCCAGGCAAGAGTACTGGAGTGGGGTGCCATTGCCTTCTCTGGTGTCATGCACTATTGGATCTCAAATACTACCCTCTCTTGATAACTCCTATTCCCTTTCTTGCTTTATTTTTCTTCCCTGCGCTTATCTTTATGTGACATCATACCGTCTGTATATACGTTTTGTTTATTGTTTCCTCCAATAGACCTTCATAATGACATAGATATTGTTTTATCATTTATCAATAAACAGTGTTTGGCACATGGTAGGTGCTTCAATAAACATATGACTAAAACTTAAACCTATACACATAAATATGTTAATTTTATACCACATGTGCCATTTAGTAAATGACTCTTTAAGCTTTAGGAAACTCTCCTATATTGAAAAATACTGATGTAGATGATCAATTTTATGTTTGCTTATTTTATTTTATTAATTTTATTTTTTACTGGAGTGTAGTTGCTTTCCAATGTCGTTAGTTTCTGCTATACAACAAAATGAATCAGTTCTGTGTATACACATGCACTCTCCCTCTGGAGCCTGCCTCCCACCCTGCCCCCCATCCCACCCCTCTAGGTATGTTGCCTAATTGAAATCTTTTTAATAATAGTGGTCAGTCGTTATCCTCTGGGATGGTGGATGGTAAATTTGCCTGAGAAACTGGAGAAAGCTTTTGAAGCAGTGTCTTGCCATCCTACTGGAGTCTGAAAAGAAAGAGGGGACTATAAAATGTTTCGATGTGCTTTCTCATGTGTCAAAATGCAGTCTCTAAAAGGATTAGAAGCAGGTTTTGAGCAAATAAAGAAGGATGTTGTATCTTAACACGATTCCTTTGAAGGCAGAGGCATTCATTATGAGGAAAATGCTATATAGAGTGTTAGATTAAAATAGTCATATTACTTTATAATCGTACTTCTTATAAACAAGAGATAACACTGAAAGTGAGGGAACACCTGACAGCTACTCTACAGGTATATTGTCAGATTGTGCGACAGATGCCAACAGTATAAGCTGGGGAAACATGTTGATGTTATTTCACTTAATAAATCGATTTTCATTTTTTTTTACACCTTAAAATTTGTTTTGAGAGACTTTCTTGGCATATGCTACTTAGTTCCAAAAGGAATACTTCATGGATCATGCTATGTTATTTATTTCTCATTGTCAGATTTTAGAAGCTCGAAGTTCTGAGTCAACTCATATTGTTTTTTTCTGTGTTTGAGTCTGTTTGGGGACTTGGAAGAAAGTTTCTAGCCGTAATCAAGGAAGTCTATTTTTTAATTTAATTTCTTCACAAGGAAGTCTTAGGGAACAAAATCCAGCATAAGAGGTAGTATGCTCCCAGCTTAAAGACGTTTTGCCGTAACAAAAGCTTGCACATCTGCTTAGAAGCTGTGTTGTCTTTGATGTGTTTTGTGATTTAATAGCCTTACAGACAGGCTTTTCATCAGACCCAAATAGACAGTGTTTCAATAAAATGTATACACTTTTTCAAAACCAATATTTATTTGTAAGGAATCTTATGATGTTAATATGCAGCCCTGGAGCTTGAGGAAGTAAATGTTTGCCATCAGCTTCTCTCACTCTGATTACGACCTCTGCTCACATATGGTTTTCTTCTCTTTATCCTGCTGGCTTCCATGAAGTTAAAGAGATTGATAATCTCATCTTTCAATTTATGTTACTTTGAAATGCTTGCCTGGATTAGTTCAATTTAGTAACATTTCCCAGTACGATTTTCTTTTTTAATGGTTTTTGATTTATTTTAAAAGCATTCCTGTTCACTATAGAAATAGTGGGAAAACAGAATATTATAACTAAAATGTACCTGAATCTAGATAACTTCCTTGGAAAGGAATTTAAAATTTATGAGGTTATCTTATGTTTCTGAAAAAGGGCCTAGATCTATGAGATTTTGCTTACTTACTAGAGACAGTAAATAATTCTTTTTCTATTTTGAGAGAGAGATGTGGTACTCATTTAAAAGGTTTAGAAAATGTAGCCATTTGGAGGGAAAAAAAGGATAACAGTTGCTCATGATTCCACCCCTAGAGAGAAATATTGCTAGCTTTTTCACCTATATCCTGATAGCCATTTCTTGATAGAGTTTAGAACCTTGAGTGTGTGTGTATATATTTATTTATTTTATATCTTTTTCATTCAGCATATGCTTTTTCATATAGCATATGCTATATTATCAAACTTTTCTTAAATGTAATCTTTAAAGAATGAATAGTATTTTATAGCATGGAAGTGCCATAATTAGCTATTTTTCAATAAACTTTAGGTTTAGAAAATTTATTACTGTTGCAGTTGACTTCATGACAAACCTCTTATCATGTAAAAAAGAAAATTTGAAAAACTGAAATGTACAAATTATACAAATTTAGATCACTTGCAATAAACATTACTATAAATATATTTCCTTGCAGTATTATATATATTACCTTTCCCATTTTAAAGTAATTTTTAACTGTCCTTATATATGTATACCTGTATCTATATTTATATGAAGTGATGCTTGCTTATAGATTCCATATTTGAAAATCTCCCCTAATTATGGAAATTCACGATCCTAAAATCAATACTCACAGTGCTTTCATGGTTATTAATAGAGATTTACAGAGTGGCAAAATATGCGAGTCACCCAACACACATTCCCATCTGAGATTAGACAAAGTGACACTCTGCTTTCTAGTTTCAATTTTTATATAGTAAACAAGTATCCTTTTTAAAGTCTATTAAGTGCCATGTTCAAATTCCTGTGATTTTTGTTGGTGATACATATCTGTTTGAGTTTAAAAATATAGAGCATTGTATGTGTGTGTATTATATACACACCCAGCGTATTGTACATCACTCTTCCAATGCTTATTATAAGTAACATTTTTCTCTTGTTGAGTATTTTTGAGAACCTGATTAATGGCTGCCTAATATTCTAAAGAATTCTATAATATTCTATTATTTACTAAGATTTTATCAACATACATTATTATGGGACATTAGCTTGGAAAATTGTTGCTGACAGTTAATGTAATCCATCATATCAATAGGCTAAAAAGGAAAAATCGTGTAATCATATCAATAGATGTAGAAAAAGCATTTGACGAAATCCAATATCCATTCACGATTAAAAACTCAGCAAATTAGAAATAGAGGAAAAGTTCCTTAACTTAGGAAAGAACATCTACAAAAAACCTGCAGCTAACATCATACTTAAATGGCAAGAGACTAGATGCTTCCTGCTATGATCAGGAGCAAGACACAGATGTCCCTACTTACCATTCCTTTTCCGTATCATCCTGGGAGGCTTAGGTAATTCACTAAGATGAAAGAAGGACATCTATATGCCAAAACAATCAATCACTAGACTCGGGCCTTACAAGTTCCAAAGAAAGTAAATCAAAATGAATGGTCAACTTGGATGGAAAATGCAGAGCTATAAAACTCCTTGAAGATAAGATAGGAGAAAATCTAGGTGACCTTGTGTCTGATGATATTTTACATACATATACAAATAGAAATACATTGAAGAAAAAATTGGAAAGTTGGACTTCATTAAAATTAAGAACTTCTGCACTGCTAAAGGCACAAGAGAATGATAAGACAAGGCACAGATTGAGAGAAAATCTTTGTTAAGCACATATCTGTTTAAAAAAATGATATTGAAAATACACAAATATCTTAAAATTTAATAATGAGAAAACAACATAGTTAAAAAGTAGGCAAAACATCTGCCAAGACACCTCACCAAAGAAGAAATACACATGACAAGTAAGCATATGAAAAGATGCCCAGCATTATGTGTCATCAGGGGATTGTAAGTTCAAATAATACTGACATACTACTCCATAAAAAATCCTAAAACACTTGATAACACCAGATGCTAGTGAAAATGTGGAGCAATAGGAACTCTGATTCATTGCTGGTGAGAATGCAAAATGGTACAGTCACTTTGACAGTTTGGTGATTTCTTAATGAAACTATGCATACTCCTGCCTTAAGATCCATTAATCACACTCTTCAATATTTACCCAAATGAATTGAAAATTTGTATCCACATGAAAACCTGCATGTGGATGTTTATAACAACTTTATTCATAGTTGCTGCAACTCAGAAGCAACCAAAATGTCCTTTAGTAGGTTAATGGATAAATTGTGGCACATCCATAAAACAATATTATTCAGTGCTAAAAAATGAAATTCTATGCTATAAAAGGACACAGAGAAACTTGATTGAATATTGCTAAGTGAAAGAAGCCAATCTGAGAAGTCTACATATAGTATAATTTCAACTGTATGACATTCTGAAAATAGGCAAAACTATGGAGACAATAAAAAGATCAGTGCTTGCCAGGGATTGAGGAAAGGGAGGGATTAATAAGTGGAGCACAGTGTGTGTTTAGAGCAGAGAAACTTTCTGTATGGCTCTATAATGGTGACTACATGTCCTTATACATTTGTCAAAACCTATAGAATGTAAAACACAGAGTGAACTCTAATGCAGTCTATGGATTTTAGTTAATAATGATGTATTAATATTGGCTCATCAGTTGTAACAAATGTAGCTTGCTAATGTAAGATGTTAATAATAGGTAATTGTGTGTGTGTGGTCAGGGGTGTTAAGAGGGTACATGGGAACTCTCTGGACATTCCACTCAACTTTTCAGTGAACTGTAATAAGCTCTAAAATACAGAGACTGTTAATTATGAAAACATATCAGGCAGCCCTGTCATTCTGAAGTTCTGCTTTTGTTATTCATACTGCCAGTGGCACATCACTTACATAGGGAATAGCTTTATCCTGTATTTTAATACATAGATGTTTATAAATGTCTCAGCAAGCAAGTTGTATGTGCATTTCACTAAAATATGCAAAGGTCACTTTTCAAGTTCTCTTCAAGTGTTTCAGGTGGTGTGTTAATACAACTGGGGTTGAAATTCCTCCCTGCCTTTTTTCTAGCCTTTGATGAAGCAGAAGAGGTGATCTCAGGCTTTTCAGAGGGCAGGTAATCAAAGGCACACTTGGCTAAGGGACTTTGAGCTTTCTAAAGGGCAGAAGCTCTGTAAGATGCAGCCTGTGAGCTTTAATCAAACAGCCTCCAGTACATGTGCTGTTTCTTATTCTCCGGGGCTGAGTGGGTTTTGGTGTTGAAATTACTTTGGCACCAGGACCAGCTGGGGAATTGATATGTGGGGCTTTGTCTGTTGGCTTATAATAGAGGAACAAGAGGGATCATAAAGAGAGTTTTTCGTGGGTTAGTTTTGTTCTGGGTCACCTCGAGTCCCAGAAGAATTCCATCTGCTTGAAGATGTGAATGACAGGTTCTTTCTTTTTTTTTTTTTTTTCCCATGTGCCTACCTCTCTCAGACAAGGGGTGGTGGAATAAAAGCTCCCTGATTTTGGTACCCCTCTGTGTTCTGAAATTGTGTTTTTAACAAATAAGCCAGGAGGAGTAATGAAAAACCCTTGGTGATGTCAAGGTGTTACAGAAAGGCAAGGTTTATTATTTTTCTTCATCACCCCTCAAAGGCAAAGTGAAGGAAGCAGTGCCAAGGTTAACGGCATGCTGCCATTAAACAAAATTGCTCCTGATTTTGGGTATAGGTTTTATCTGTATTTGTCCTTATTTTTGAGATATGCAAGGCATGTGGACAAGCTAATTAATAGATACACTGTTATAAGAGATAACCTACCAACAGGAAATAAAGATAAATGCCTTCAAGTATCTTTAATCAAGGATACAGGCAGGGTGAGCCCAAGTTTCAGTTCAATTTAGCACACCTATATTGAGCACCTACTAGGTATTCACTTTTGGAGTTGATGACTTTTGCTACCTGACCTGACCCTGGTGACCATTTTGCCTTGAAATTGAGTTGCTCTATTCATAGTCTTCATTAAGCACCCAGAATGTTCCTAGGCCAAATGGTGATGATAGCTTGATTCATGTCTCTCCTGCTACTGAGTTCCTATATCAACCTTTTGGCTGCTCTCTTTTGGTCTGGTAACTGGGCCTTCCCTCCCCTGGCTGTTCCAGATTCAAAACCCCTCCCTGGGATGGGGAGGCTCTAGTAGCCCTTCCTTCTCACCTTGCATGAGCCTTTGTTACTACTATGCTTCATTTTTATATTTCTCAGAGCAGACTCTACCTTCTTAAACTGACAACTGACTAATTTGAGGAATTAATGTGTGGCAATCCTGTTTTGGTTAATTTATTCATTTTTTGGGGGGCTGTGGTGGGTCTTTGTTGCTGCTCGTGGGCTTTCTCTAGTTGCGGTGAGCAGGGGCTACTCTTGATTAGGCTGTGTGGCCTTCTCATTGTGGTGGCTTCTCTTGTTGTGGAGCACAGGTTCTCGGTGTGGGGGCTTCAGCAGTTGCAGCTCATGGACTCTAGGGCGTGGGTTCAGAAGTTGTGGTGCTTGGGCTTAGTTGCTCCACAGCATGTGGAATCTTCCCAGACCAGGGATTGAACACATGTCCCCTGCATTGGCAGGCGGATTCTTAACCATTGAGCCACCAGAGAAGTTCATGACAATCTTTTAATAGTAGAATCCTGTGGAGAGAGAATGGCAACCCATGTCTTCTGCCATTGTTGTCTGAATTCATTTCACCAGTGATTTTATGGAGAAAGGATTCATTTTGGGTTTTTTGCTTTTTTTGTTTTCTATTTCATTCCTTTCTCCCCTTTTTGAACCAAATGGATAATTCTGATACTTGGCATTTAGACGAGGATGAAGGAGGAAATGATCACCATCATAATAGACTCTGAAGGAGAGGTTTTGCGCGAGGGGTTTTCTTTTCTTCATTTTACAATTCTGCTTACATTTTGAGTCTTGCTTCCAGATTCATTGTCCACAGATCAGTTTAGCCAAGTGATGTTTTAGTGGTGGAGAGGGTGACTTTGCCAGCAGATGGTATACTTGGCTAATTCCAATAAATGTGACATGTCCAATCACATGGTTAAAAGAAGACAACAGAAAATATAAAATTTGAGGCCAAAAGGCATCCTTAAGAGGCATTGTTCTCTGTTGTGGACAGAGAATTGTGTTTTCCTCAAAGTTATATTTTGAAGTCCTAATCCCCAACATGATGGTATTTGTGTATGGAGACTTTATGAGATAATTAGGTCATAAGCCTTCAGCCCTAATCCTGTGGGACTGGTGTCCTTATAAAAAAGGAGGAGGAAACATGAGAGAGTGTTATGCATGTGAATAGAGGAAAGGTGAGGACGCAGTGACAATGCATCTATCTTTAAGCCAAGAAGGGAGCCCTCACCAAAAATTGAATTTGTGGACTCGTGAATCATGCACTTTTGGCCTCCAGAACTGTTAGAAAAGAAATTTCTGTTCTTTAAGCCACCCAGTCTGTGGTATTTTGTTATGGTGGTTTCTGTAGGTGGTTGATGGGGGCCTGTCAAAGTTAACCAGCCAGTGGCCTGGGAACGAAAGCTTAATGTAGGGGATAAGAGATACCAACTCTCATCCCATGCTTTAGTGTATGGTAGAGCAGCAAAGAAAATAGAAAGCTTCATCAAAAGGTTTATAGTAATTGGAGTATAATGGCTGTACAATGTTCTATTAGTTTCTGTTGTATAATGAAGTGAATCAGCCATATGAATACATATATCTCCTCCCTCTTGGACATGCCCCCCACCCCCTAGGTCAACACAGAGCACCGAGCTGAGTTCCCTGTGCTATACAGTAGGTTCCCAGTAGCTAACTGTTTTACATGCGATAGTACACATACATCAATTCCTATCTCTCAATTCATTGTGCGTGTCCCCCCCACCCCCATGTCCACAAATCCATTCCCTACATCTGCATCTCTATTCCTGCTTGCAAATAGATTCATCTGTACCATTTTTCTAAATCCCATATACATGTGTTAATATATGATATTTGTTTTTCTCTTTATGACTTCACCCTGTATGACAGATGCCAGATCCATCCAAATCTCTACAAATGACCCTATATCGTTCCTTTTTATGGTTGAGTAGCATTCCATTGTATATTAAAAGACATATTTTTTTATCAACTCATATAAATTGAGCACATAATATGGATGGGATATATGTATGTTTTTCAAGAAATTGATTTTAGCTATGCAACCTTTTGGCAACAACTTCCTCAGAACCTCAATGTATAAAATAGATATACATGAAGCAGCTCTGATTAAATTTGAGGTGGGCTGCCTGAGCAGCTATGACTTTTGAGACCCCTTTGAAGAGCACTAAAGCTGTTGAAGAACTCACCCTTGCCTACTTAAAGTATCTTCCTGTTTATAAGATTTGATTCTTTGAGGAAAGATGGACTTCTTATACTGAAACATGATGCAAGGGTACTATGCTATTTCCAGGGTGTTGCTCGGAGATACGTAAAATCATTTAAAAAAAAAACAAAGAAAGGAGAGATGTTGAAGATCCTTGAAACACAAGGCTTGAAGATTTACTCAGGTCATATAACGTTTCATGGAATCAGAACCAAAGAGCCATGGCTTCCTTCAAAAAGGTCTCTTTCCCCCCATCCTGCTTTGAAGTAGAATTTTTGACTGCTTTCAAAGAAAGCCTCCATGAACAATATCAAACAGTTCGGTTAAAGAGATGACCTCTCCTGGCAAGCAGGTAGGTGAGGCTAAGAGATAGTTGATAATATCAATAGAATAGGACAGATGAAATCTCTTTTATACATGATATAATAATAAAAATAGTATTATATGAGTTCTCATGGTTGTCATTTAATTTGTGTTTTCTCCTTTTCTTCCCCCTGAATTTTGAGTATGAACCAGGACTCTTTAGCCACTCCTGATACTCTCAATCCTATTTGGAAGGACTGTGGTTTGATTTCTGCCTATGTCACATTGTATTAATTCACTTTCCAGTTTAGTTTTCCTGGCTGAATTTGAAGAGGTGCTAAGGAAGGAAGTTAAAATACTAATACAACTCACTGTGACATCACACCCCTCAAACACAATGTTAGAGCTAGCCTTGTGTGGTGAGCGGTCACTGACTCACACAAGAATTTCAGAGTAGACTGTTGGTCCCTTCCATTCCCTGGCCCATCTAGGGTTCTACTCCTGGTCCTGATTTTGGTTGGAGATGAGAGAAGTTTCAGAAAATTTCTCACAAATTATATTGTTTCCACTCTTAAAAAGGATGTATTTGGCCCTCAGATGGCTTTTTGGTAATCTGGTCTTCTACGAAATACAAATGCCACCAGGTGAGAAATAGCAGAATTCATTATTCGTTTTTGTCTTGAGGAAATAATAGCCAGATCAAAAGCCAGTGGAACGGGGGTTCAGAATTGGTACCTGGGTAGAAAAGTGGAGCCCTGATAGGGGAGGTGCAGGTACAGCTCTGTTTCCACCTGTGTTATTGGAAAGCATTGAATTAGGGATGGAGGTGAATTCCTGAGTACTGGTTACAATCATATAGAGGTACAAGTTTATCTTGAATGAATCCCTTTGCTAAATTTTTGAGTGATTGTTTAGAAACTTATTCCTTGCAATGTCCAAGGTTTAGGAATGGTTTGAACTACACTTGAAGATGAGGAAATGATCATTTATTTCCTATTAAGAGCTAGTGATTCCACTGTGTGCTTTATATTTAGGATTTTCATTGAACCTTCTTGACCACCCTGGTAGGTAATTCATATTTTCCTTAGTAAAATGTATGTAAAATGCTGTGCTCATTTGTTCTATAAGTCTTGCTGCAGATTTCTCAATTTGAAAAAGTCTAATTCAACTTCTCATTAGTATTTTGTGTATAGAATCATTTATGTAAATGAGGTAATGTAAAATATAATTTACATTATGTAATGTAAATATAAACAGTTTGGGAAGTTACTCCTAGCACTTGGAAATTTGGGGCATTAACTAACTGCTTTAAAGAGGATCTCATTTCAGTTTAACCATGGTAGTCTTAGGTGCCGTTTGGGTCTTTTATTCCTCTATTATTATGTAACCTAGAAATAACTATGAAGGTGTTTCTCTTAGGCACTTAGATCCTCTATGGTAAGGTAGAAATAATTGTGCCCACATATTTAACTGGAAAATCAAAATATGCTTTTTTCCCTCAAATCAATTAATAAAATAATGTAATCACAGACACACACGCATGCATGTCTGCATTTTTCTTCCCAATAGGCCTATTTAGACGTATTTTCTGAATTTACACTCATTCACTGCAGAATAAAATGAACCTACAGGGAAAGGTTCCTTTTTAAAAATCACAGTTGGTGTGAACCCAGTTTCTTAATACATTGAGATGTTTCATTTGCTTTTTCTCTCTTGAATACTTAAATACAATTCCAACAGGAGCCAGAGAAATTCAATGAGTTCTTGAAAAGAATTAATGATTGTTCTGACTGGCTGCTGTTGCCTGCCTGTAATAAATTTCAACCTTAATCATTCTGAAATGAAATAAATCACCAAAGTTATAGTAAAGCCTTTTACCCAGCTTGGAAAGGAAGCTCACAAAACTACTGCAGCTCTAAAAGTCATCTCTTGTATCTCAGAGTAGATGTAGAGGAGTGCGGCAAGGAGGTGTAGTAGAAAGTACATCTTACCATTAACACTACAAGCCCTTTTCCCAAGTGTCTTTGGTTTCTTTGGTTTGGTTTCCATATCTTCAATTTTTAAAAAGTATTTACTTATTTATTTGGTTGTGCTGGCTTTTAGTTGTGGCATTCAGGACCTTTACTCGTGGGATCTAATTCCCTGAACCAGGATCAAACCTGGGGCCCCTGCACTGAAGTTTTAGCCACTGGACTTACCAGCGAAGTTCCTCCTTCTCTTTATAATAGAGTGTTGGGTTAACTGGTCTCTGTGGATGCTTATAACTCTAAAGTTCCAAGATGTGTGTGAAATAGAGATTCTTCCATGTATATGAACTTGAAAATTCTAAGACGAAGGTGAGACTGATGTATGAGTCTACTCTTCTAAAAACGTTCTCTTATTCTCTCTAGGCTACTGCTGCTGCTCAGTTGCCTCAGTCCTGTCCAACTCTCTGTGACCCCATGGACTGTAGCCTGCCAGGCTCCTCTGTCCATGGGATTCTCCAGGCAAGAATACTGGAGTGAGTTGCCATGCTCTCTTCCAGGGGATCTTTCCAACCCAGGGATTGAACCCAGGTCTCTTGCATTGCAGGCGAATTCTTTACTGTCTGAGCTACCAGGGAAGCTAATGCCACCTCACGTTAGTAATTCCTTAGGAGATTAGCTGCATTATTTGGAACAGACTATTTTTTCTCTTCTAATGGACCCTCTTTCTTCTGCTTACTTGGAGGACCATATCTGGCTATCTAAGAAGTGATTTACCATTAGCATCACTGGGAGACATCACCTCACTGAAGGAGAGAAGTAAAAAAGAGAAGCAGATGAGATCGAGGAAGAGAGGTACAGAATACATAGGCTTTCCCCAGAGTTAGAGGAGAAGGGAAAAACCTGGATGCTGTTGGAGAGCCTCATAGTATTGTTTTCTGCCCAAGGTTTTGGCCATTGCTAGGGCCCAAAAGGGTTTGCCATTCTATAGGCTCCCAGCATTTTGCATCTGGCACTGGGAGCAGTCAGTAGCCTTTTATAGATTTGTGTGTCTGCAAATAAGCTTGAGTTACCTTTGAGGACAAGGGAATGACCGTTTATTTTCTCTAATCAGCTGATGATTCTATAGATATATTTTATATTGATTATTTTCCCCAGATTCTTCCTGAGCACCCTGCTAGGTAGTTATTGTTTTCCCTAGTTTTCATAGATGAGGAGAATGATCGTACTCAGGAATTGTGCTGAATGAAATTTTCTTTCATTTGCAAACTTGTCCTCCCTTCAGTCTTTCTACTTCTAACTGTAAAGTCTTCACTTCATTTCAAAACCATTCCTACCTCTGACCTCAGATTTGGCATTTACATTCCCAGTGTTTGGCTCTACTCACCTGAAGTGTTTTGCGTTGATTCCCGACTGGCATTTCCAATTCCAGATACCTTGGGGAGGGTACCATGTTTCCAGTTCTTGCCCCCAGGAACAACACTTGACACCAGACACTAGGCTAACACCCTACCTGCATGCCTCCTCTTAGGCCCTTTGTATGTGTATCCTAGGCAAACAGTAACTACCTACCCATGCTGATGTAGCACCCTTCAAATGAAATACAGGCAAGTTTCTTGGAAAGACCCTATCATGGATTTGGCAAAGATCCCACAGCTATAGACAAGAGAGCCAGGATTCAAATCCAGGTTTATCTGACTCCTAAACTGTTATTTTTCTTCATTCTGTCATCATACTTTCTAACTGAAAATCAGTTATACTAAAAATTCCACTTGCCCATCTTACTGTGGCTTGCTTAGTCTCCAAGATCCTCTGAATATGGTCTTGCTGACTTCAGCACATGTAAAAATCTAGCCAGTTCCTGCGAGTAAGTAGGACATCCTCTTGACACTTAAAACTCTGTTTGCAGAGTGTCTTATACCCAGCACAGTTACTAATTCACTGTGCTACACGACAGGGAAATGAGAGTTATGTGCTGGGCTCAGTACTGCCTGCTTTTTGCATGTGAACTCATTGCCTCCCTTAGATATCTCTCTGAGGTGTATATGCTCAGTTGTGTCTGACTCTTTGCGACCCCAAGGACAGTAGCCTGCGAGGCTCCTCTGTCCATGGGATTTCCCAAGTAAGAATACTGGAGTGGGTTGCCATTTCCTCCTCCAGGGGCTCTTCCCCCGTCAGGGATGGAACCCACCTCTCCTGTGGCTCCTGCGTTGGCAGGCAGAATCTTTACCACTGAGCTCTCGAAGGTACTTACTATCATAGTAGTAGTAGTAATTTAGTCACTAAGTCGTGTCCAACTCTTGCGACCCCATGGGCTGTAGCCCGCCAGGCTCCTCTGTCCATGGGATTCTCTAGGCAAGAATACTGGAGTGGGTTGCCATTTCCTCCTCCAGGGCATCTTCCCAACCCAGGAATATACTTTATTTTATATGAAGGGAAACTAACATGTAGAGAGGTCAAGTGTCTTGGCCAAGAACAAGATATTAGCTGCTCATCAGATTCATGGGCTCACCCACATTATCCAGGCCTTTTGCATTTAGGCAGGACCCTGCTGTTCATTGTGGTGAATGAGATGTGGCTAGAAGTAATGCCTGTCATTTCTGTAGTGAAGCAGTTGAGGACTAGTATACAACTCTTAGGCTTTCTTTTCTCCTGTCTTTGGTGACCTGGAAGGATACAGCTACAAAATGGTGGGGCCTCTGGTAGCCTGAATGTCTGAGTGACTGTGTGGAGTAGAACCTCCCCAGTGACCCATATGGCTTTTGTCCCTTCAGTGAGAAATAAGCCTATTGTGCATGAAGCCATTAAGATTTGAGGTTTAATTGGTTACCACAGTATTACCTATGCCATCTTTTCTAATACAATGGTAGATTCAAGGATTTAAAGCTGAGTGTCTCCCTCCAGAATCTGCACCTTGTTGCATTTTCAGGATCAAGTCTAAGCCTCCGTGCTTCCTAAGCACGTCTAAGCTTGCTTAGAAGAGACAATGTTTTGGCTGAAACTTGGGAACTTTAGAGCTGTGGCAAGTGCATCCCCTTTAGAGGAATAATGGCTGATCTAAAATAGCTATTAAACCTAGAGATGTTCCACTGTATTTTCTGCCTCTTCCCCATTATGAGAACTTATAGGAGAAAAGATCTGATTACCTCTCAGCATATTTTCACATTTGAGGTTAAAAAAAAGTTTGTAGTTCCAGGCATTTTGCTTTTACATTGCAAATACATTTGGACTCTTTTACATTTTTATATCTTTTAAACATTTGTTGCATTTTGGAAAAAAATTACCCTTAACAGCTTTTGAAAGCCTCTACTTAATGCACATTGTTCATTCCTTTCCACTCGGTCTGAATTAGTCTATTAATTAATTATTGGAATGGGTGTTGCTTGTCAGAAAGGAGAAAGTATATGGCAGTTAGAAGGCATCTTGGTACATTTCAAAGCTGTGTTTGGGCATTGCTCTGTCGAGTGTTCAGAACATCTCTTAATACTAACTCATTAGGAGAAAGCATTATTCCAAGTGAAACTAAGATATGTATTTGCATAATTTGCAGATCTGTGTGTGTTATTCATTCAGTTCTATGTTGGTTTAATCACAGAGTTGTTAAGCTATTTTCAGGAAGTATTTGAGAGCTGTCTTTATGATGTGTAGCTCAATTTTATTCTGAAGAAATTCAGTTACACTGACCATTAATACAATCTAAAATGGAAGTTTCCATAGTTGGTTGACAAAGCAATCTTGTTTTATTCCTCACTGGTGAATTCATAATTTGCTGGTCAGCTAAACAAATTTTCATAAATTGCCATGTGTGGGGATAGTAATAAAATATGAGACCCGGTTCTTTCTCCTAAAGCATTTTCAATTTAAGGAAAACTTTTAGAATTTAGTATCTCTGGTACTATTCTTAGGAGTTGGAAGGTGATGGCCATTTAAGAATGGGAATTTTATTTGGTTATGGAAACAGAGTTATCATTTTGTCTTTCCTGGTGGAGATTTTTAGATAACTTCCTCTCCACCATACCCTTTTTGTATATTAAAATCTCCTACTGGAACCGCATGATAATTTAGGTCATCAAAAAAATCCAACTGAAATGCATTTTCTCAAGGTCCAGCTCCCAACCTAATAATATCAGAATATAAAATTTTCCTATTTAGCATCTTTTATCCTCTCACTGTGTCATCTAAACAGTCTTAAGCAAATACATCATGAATACTTATCCCCATGATTATATCGCTTTATCATCGATTAGAGTCTTAACTAATGTACCATTTCTGACTGTTTTTAGACATGCTGAAAGAAAGAGTTTAAGTTCAAGTACAGATTTAAAACTTGTTTATTCCTATGAGTATATGTTTATGACACTACAAGTTTTAGTCTAGGTCAGCTTGGATGACTAAAATCAATGAAAACTTCAGTCAGTTATTAGAACTGTTCTTCAATCCTGCTCAATCACTAACCAACTGTATGACTTGGGCAAGTATTTCTGGGTCTTGTTTTTCTCACTTGAAACATAAGAGGGTTGAAGGATATGATCCTTAGGATCACTCGAAACTCTAAAATGCTGTCATTCTCAGAAGCACTAGTAGGTAATTATGTGTTAATAATTTTACTATCTGTTTGCACAGGTGTGAAGATGTATTATATTTAATTTTAAAATTGACTTTGTTAATTGGAAACTAGGTACTAATCATTATATATGTTCTCTTTTTTTTAAAATATCAGTTTTGTCTGTGTTGTCTTGGCTTTTGTTAAAACTTTTCCTAGAGACATTTTTTTTTTTTTTATTGTAGAATCATCTAACCAGTGATGTCATTATAAACCCAGATTTATGGAAGAAAATGCACAGATTATCTTTTAAAAGAAAAAAATGTAACCATAGTTGAAACAGACACTATTAACTGTTTCAATTTCTATTGGGTTTGCTGTAGGAGTTCAGAGCTCAGTATTTCTGTTAAACCACATCAGTTCAGTGTTCAATGCAAGAAGTAGAACAAAAACAAAGAAAAAGATGAATGAAGGGTAGTGTGTGCTTAGCCACTCAGTTGTGCCTAACTCTCTGCGACCCCATGGACTGTGCCCTGCCAGGCTCTTCTGTCCATGGGGATTCTCCAGGCAAGAATACTGGAGTGGGTTGCTGTGCCTTCCTCCAGGGGATCTTCCCAATCCAGGGATTGAACCCAGGTGTCCCGCATTGCAGGCAGATTTTTTATTACCGTCTGAAACACCAGGGAATGAAGGGTAAGGACTTGTGTAAAAATCACAGAGAAATGAACATAAAAGGAGCTAGAAGGCAATTTCTTGTTTCTGGTGTGAAGCCTGCACTAGACTCATCTTCCCCTGCCACTGCCCAGGTGTTATGCAAAATATTTGCAATGTATTTTCATGCTGCCCAAGGACACAAATGGATCTTGAGTGTTAATCTGACAGGGAACAACTCAGATGTGTCTGTTTCCTTTTTTCACTAAACTTTAAAAAGTAATGAAAACTCGGAACTTTCTATGGTAATTCTTGGGGGCTCTCAAAATCTTTTACAAATAGATGTACACAGTTTACAAAATGATATGCTTAGCTGAGGAATTGTTAGGTTTTCATGACTTGGAGTTCCCTCTAGGAAAATAGGGCTGTATTTTCTGGGGAAAAAAAAAGAATCCTCTATCAGTCTGTTGATCATCATCATTGTTATTTTTAACTCCTATATCCAGTTTTGGTTTATTAGTAAAGCCATAGTATCCCAGTATCTCTTGTTTGTTATTGAAATAATTTAAAGCAGTATTGTGATTTATAAGGCATAACAAGAAATTGCCCTTTTGGGATTCTTTTCTAGATATGACCTTAAAAACTCAGATATGACCTTAAAAAATCCACTTCATTCAGTTGTTTTTCTGGGGGTTTATCTTGTCCCTTCATCTGGGATATAACTTTCTGCCTTTTCATCCTGATTAACTTTCTGTAATGTGGTTCTGGTTTTAGTCACTATGGGATTGTGATCCTTGTTGCTTCTTCTGTCTGCCCTCTGATGGAGGAGGTAATTAATTTCTTTAACAAACATGTAATTGATTATCCATTAGTTACCAGAGTTATGTTAATATTATCCACCTTAAACTTATACAGCCTGAAATGGACCACTGTATTTTTTTATTAATATATATATTTTATTGAAATATGGTTGACTTACAATGTTTCAAGTGCACAGCAAAATGATTTAGTTATACATATACACATATTATTTTTAGATCATTTTACATTATAGGTTATTGTAAGATTGACAATAGTTCCCTGTGTTATACAGTAAACCTTTGTTGCTTGTTGCATGTCTATTTTTTAATTGGAAGTCTAGCATTCTATTCATATTAAGTCAAACAAGTGGAATCAAAATGTCATAAATTTTTTAGTTAGGCAAAAATTCATAAGTTTTCTAAATGTATATATTATAAATGCTCTTTATACATATGTATACAAAAGCTTCTCTACTATGCTTGATAAAGGCTTGAGAAAGAACATCAAAGAAAAAAGAGATAGAGAAATTGGAAAACATAAACTAAATGAAATGGGAGCACTGAATATGAAATATAAAAGGTGAAACAAAATAGATAAAAGTAAAAGATCATCCTGTAGTTCAGTTCTTTTTAAACATGGCTGCTCATTAGAAACATATTCAGAGCTTTGGAGGAAAAAAAGCAATACCTGGGCATTTGTATTTTTAAAAAAATACCAAGATAATTCTGATATGCATCTGGATTTTAAAAAGGGATTACAGGTTTTTCTATTAAATGGTAGTTTTGTGGCTATAGAATTCTATTGTTGATGTAGAATTCTATTCTTTTTCTGTTGACCAATCATGATACGATGGTATTGAGTGATAGTTACATAATCACAATAGTAAAAGATGTATATTAGTTTTCACAATCAGTAACCAGACAAAAAAATGAAAGATAATTACAATTGCAAGCCACAATGTAAACATAATTAACCTAATAACATAAAATAATTACAATTTGTGGGCTCAAGCAGAGTGATGTGGTAAGTGGTAGTTAATACATGCACATGTTTTCATCTGCCCAGCCAGTCTATGCCTTTTGGTTGGTGCATTTAATCCATTTACAGTTAAATTAATTATTGATATATATGATCCTATTACCATTTTCTTAATTGTCTTGGGTAGATTTTTTTGTAGATCTTTTTTTTCTCTTGTGTTTTCTGCCTAAGAAGTTCCTTTATCATTTGTTGTAAAGCTGGTTTGATGTTGCTGAATTCTCTTTAATTTTGCTTGTCTGGAAAGCTTTTGATTTCTTCATCAAATCTGAATGAGAGTTTTGCTGGGTAGAGTATTCTTAGTTGTTCGTTCTTCCCTTTCATCATTTTAAATGTATTGTGCCATTCCCTTCTGGCTTGTAGCGTTTCTGTTGAGAAATCAGCTGATAACCTGATGGGAGTTCCCTTGAATGTTTTCTGTGGTCTTTGCCTTGTTGCTTTTAATATTTTAATTTTTGTCAGTTTGATTACTATGTATCTTGGTGTGTTCCTCCTTGGGTTTATTATGCCTAGGACTCTCTGTGCTTCCTGGACCTTGTTGACTATTTCCTTCCCCATGATAGGGATGTTTTCAGCTATTACCTCTTCAAATATTTTCTCAGGTCCTTTCTCTCTTTCTACTACTTCTGGGACTTCTATAATGCAAATCTTGGTGGGTTTAATGTTGTCTCACAGGTCTCTTAGGCTGTCTTCATTTTTCAAAAATTTTAAATAGTTTTTTCTGTATTCTGTTCTGAGGCAGTGATTTACACCATTCTGTCCTCCAGGTAATTTATCCTTTCTTCTGCCTCAATTATTCTGCTATTGATTCCTTCTAGTATATTATTCATCTGTTTGTTCTTTAGTTCTTCTAGATCTTTAGTAAACATTTCTTGCATCTTCTCCATTGTTGTCTCGAGATCCTGAATCATCCTCAGTAGCATTTTACTGAATTCTTTTTCTGGAAGGTTGCCTATCTCCACTTCATTCAGTTGTTTTTTCTGGGGGTTTATCTTGTCCCTTCATCTGGGACATAACTTTCTGCCTTTTCATCCTGATTAACTTTCTGTAATGTGGTTCTGGTTTTAGTCACTATGGGATTGTGATCCTTGTTGCTTCTTCTGTCTGCCCTCTGATAGAGGAGGCTGAGAGGCTTATGTAAGCTTCTTGATGGGAGGGAAAATTGGGTGTTGCTCTGGTGGGCAGGCCTTGCTCAGTAAAGCTTTAATCAAGTTATCTGCTTATGGGTGGAGTGGCACTCCCTCCCTGTTTGTTGTTTTGCCTGAGGTGACCTGGCCCTGGGGTCTAAGGGGCTCTAAGGTAGGGTTAATGGCAAACTCCAAGAGGGCTTACACCAAGGGGGACCTTCAGGACTGCTGCTGCCAGTGCCCCCGTCTGTGTGGTGAGCCCCTGCAGACCCCCATCTCCACAGGAGACCCTCCAACACTAGCATGTAGTTTTGCTTCAGTCTCTTGTGGGGTCACTGCACCTTTCCTCTTGGTCTTGGTGAACACAAGAATTTGTTTGTGCCATCCAGTACTGGAGTCTGTTTCTCATACTCCTGTGGAAGTCCTGTAATCAAATCCCTCTGGCCTTCAAGGTCAGATTCCCTGGGGATTCCCAGTCCCTTTGTCGGATCCCCAGGTTGGGAAGCCTGATGGTGGGGTTGAGAACATTGATAGTAGTGGGAGAACTTCTTTGGTATTATTATTCTCCAGTTGTGGGTTGCCTACACGGCGGGTATGGGATTTGATTTTATCGTGGTTGCACCTCTCCTACCATCTCGCTGTGGCTTCTACTTTATCTTTGGAAGTGGAGTATCTTTTTTTGGTGGGTTCCAGTATTCTCCTGCGGAGAAGCCAATGGCACCCCACTCCAGTACTCTTGCCTGGAAAATCCCATGGATGGAGGAGCCTGGTGGGCTGCAGTCCATGGGGTCGCTAAGAGTCGGGCACGACTGAGTGACTTCACTTTCACTTTTCACTTTCATGCATTGGAGAAGGAAATGGCAACCCACTCCAGTGTTCTTGCCTGGAGAATCCCCGGGACAGAGGAGCCTGGTGGGCTGCCGTCTATGGGGTCGCACAGAGTTGGACACGACTGAAGTGACCTAGCAGCAGCATTCTCCTGTTGGTGGTTGTTCAACAGTTAGTTAAAATTTTGGCCAATGGACCACTACATTTTAGGCTCTGCTGTGCTGTGCTTAGTCGCTACCTGGGATCATTTTTTTTTTCTTTGTCTTTTCAAATAGTTTTCATTTCTCTGTTTCACTACAAGAGACACAAATGGGCCTTCTCTATCTACCTCCAACCCTGACAATAGATCAAAGAAGTATGTCATCCATAGATCTTAAGTATGTAGCTTTAGCTGAGATCCCAGCTATTCCTTATATCATCAGTACTGAGTAAATCTGAAAGCTTGCTACACAATACCTTCTTATTTCCCATAAGAATGCAAGGCACTTGGGAAGGTTTCATAGCTGTTAATAAATGCAGCTTCATTCTATAAGATTTGCAGATCACGTTAGTCTTCATACAGTGGATTCAAATGGGAAGCCCAAGTCTCTCCAATAGAGACCACTGAATAGCATTTTTGGAAAAGCGGAACCAGGAGGGAAGGTAAGAAAGGAGATGAAGTTTGAAAACTTAGGTAGAAACAGAATCAGATGCTATAAGTTTTGTTGACTTAAAAAAGGTGAGCATTGTGAAAAATCCAGATGCCCAAATCAGGCAGTTTAGGTACCTAAATTCATAAAGAGGCTGTACCTAAACCAAAATTAGAGTAAATTGCAGTCCTAATGATGCACTGACTGACATTGGGGAGACTGAGTGGGAATAGCAAGAAACTTAATTAGGATAGATTACACCTAATCTAGGAAGTTGGGAATAAGGTCCTGACCTTTATTTAGATAGTTGGCATTTTTTCAGATTATAAATTTACATTATTGATAATGATCCTGTAGTTTATAAGGTTTGCCTTTATAAAGCCTTTTCACACTGATTTCCTCATTGGTGATTTATGCTAATCATGATTGGCTGCATAAATATTGTTTATTCCCATTTATAAATAAAGAAATGGACACAAAGAATTTAAGTGACTTGACCTAGATATAACCACCACAAACTCATGTGATTCCCCTTTATTGTCTTTTTTGCCATTTATTTTCTCAATTCTCATAATAGCCCTGTGAAGTAGACATTGTTGTTGTTGTTTAGTCACTAAATTGTGTCCGACTCTTTGTGACTCCATGGATTGTAGCCCATCAGGCTCCCTTGTCCTTGGAATTTCTCCGGCAAGAACACTGGAATGGGTTGCCATTTCCTTCTCCAGGGGAGGTCTTCCCAACCTAGGGATCGACTCTTGCATTGGCAGTCAGATTCTGTTCACAGTCAGATTCTGTTCACAGCCACCGGGGAAGCTGTGAAGTACAAAGGTATTACCTTTATTTGATAAATGAGGAGATAATGAGTTCAAAGAGTTGGGATAACTTATATCACATATTAAGTGGCAGAGCTGGTTGTTGAACCTAGTCCTCTTGGCTCCTGAGTTTGTGCTCTTGACCACTAGGCTGTGTTGTTTTCTATTTCTATTACTACAATTTTCACATTAAAACCCTGCTTCGAAGATAATTTTGTGTTTTACTTCATTAAAATTCCTGGCATTGTGAACCCCTTTAAATTCAGTCGTAGCAGGGCTGCTACTGGCCAGGCTAGTGGAATCAACTCACAGATGTTGTTTTACTGTTATAGTCACCATGCAGGGAGGCAGGTGTGTTTCAGCATTGCATTCCCTACCAAGTAGTAGAGCTCTGAAACCCCCACAGCATATTTGCCCCTGGGATATTTTTCAGAAGATACATTTGGGACCAGAACTTTTTTAGGAGGCAGAGTAGAGGAGAATGCTATGATTTGAACTTTTTCATAGCATGCCTGGGGAACTGAAGTTCAGTCAATACCAAGTGGATTTTTCTGGGTTTTTAAGATGAGAAAAAAGGGACCTTAATTAAGGGACAAAGGAAAAAAGAGTAGACAAAGTTTTCCTACTTTATGATTTTGCCTGGGGATAGCCCTTCACGGGAACCATTTGGTTTTGGGTATCTTTTGCAGGATATATGAAGAGATGAAAGAAACAAGAGCCGTTGACATTGACATGACTCACAAACATATGGCTCTAAATAATGAGACCCTTTATCTTGGAGAAGAATCTAAAGGGCATGGGAGAAACCCTCATATAACTCACTTTAAAAATGTAAAGCTGTATAATTTCCTTTCTGAGGCCATAATCTTTTGGTCTTTTTCAGATGTGGTGCCAAGAAATAAAAGCTGAGGGGTTGGTAGAAATAGCATCAATTCATTAGGAAACCTCTTGATGGTATAAGTATTTGCCATTAGTCTTCTGTCTCTTTAGGTGCTAGAGGGCCAAGAACATTAAATTATTTTTAAAAATTAAATAAAACTCCTCTGTTCAAATGTCACTGCTTCTCTGGAAATGACATCATCTGTTTGCTA
Organism: Cervus elaphus; assembly: GCF_910594005.1. NCBI lineage: Eukaryota > Metazoa > Chordata > Mammalia > Artiodactyla > Cervidae > Cervus > Cervus elaphus. The sequence continues at coordinate 40,714,781 of NC_057848.1, read as the reverse complement.
AAATACTATTGAGAAAACGACTATACATTGTTATATGTGGCTAGGTTTTAAAAGTGAGGTCTATTTATTAAGAGGCTTTGGAGTGGATGCTCATGTCCTTCCTAAATAAACAAAGAGCCTCATCTTATTCATTTGACTTAGTATGCTTACTCAGGGCTTAACTGTCTACACTGGTGGTGGTTGTCTGTGGGCTTTCAGTTTTATATGGAGCAGGAAGCCCAGCTTTAAAACACAGATTATGAAACTCAGGAAAAATTGATATAATAGTATTTTGTTGGTGGAGGTGTTAGTATTGGGGGTGTTGTGGGGAGAAAGATGCTAGAATATAAAGTGCCTGAGTGTTGGTGGCCAGCTCCTGGGATTGGAGGTTAGCCATTTTGAGAACATACTTTGGATCCAGAGAAATCTCTGGGCATCATTCATATTTATTACCTGAATGTAAGTCACATTGTCTTCTTTGTAATTATTACTCTCATACAGTAGACAAGAATATTTTTCATGTTTCATACTCTTTTAGTTTCTGACTCAGCCTTTTTATTTTATTTATTTTTTTCATTTATTTATATTAGTTGGAGGCTAATTACTTTATAACTTTGTAGTGGTTTTTGCCATACTCTGATATGAATCAGCCATGGGTGTACATGTGTTCCCCATCCTGAACCCCCCTCCCACCTCCCTCCCCATCCCATCCCTCTGGGTCTTCCCAGTGCACCAGCCCTGAGCACTTGTCTCATGCATCCAACCTGGGCTGGTGATCTGTTTCACAATTGATAATATACATGTTTCAATGCTATTCTCTCAGATCATCCCACCCTCGCCTTCTCCCACAGAGTCCAAAAATCTGTTCTATACATCTGTGACTCTTTTTTTGTCTTGCATATAGGGTTATTGTTACCATCTGTCTAAATTCCATATATATGCGTTAGTATACCGTATTGGTGTTTTTCTTTCTGGCTTACTTCACTCTGTATAATGGGCTCCAGTTTCATCCACCTCATTAGAACTGATTCAAATGTATTCTTTTTAATGGCTGAGTAATATTCCATTGTGTATATGTACTGCAGCTTTCTTATCCATTCGTCAGCTGATGGGCATCTAGGTTGCTTCCATGTCCTGGCTATTGTAAACAGTGCTGCGATGAACACTGGGGTGCACGTGTCTCTTTCAGTTCTGGTTTCCTCGGTGTGTATGCCCAGAAGTGGGATTGCTGGGTCATATGGCAGTTCTATTTCCAGTTTTCTAAGGAATCTCCACACTGTTTTCCATAGTGGCTGTACTAGTTTGCATTCCCACCAACAGTGTAAGAGGGTTCCCTTTTCTCCACACCCTCTCCAGCATTTATTGCTTGTAGACTTTTGGATAGCAGCCATTCTTACTGGCGTGAAATGGTACCTCAATGTGGTTCTGATTTGCATTTCTCTAATAATGAGTGATGTTGAGCATCTTTTCATGTGTTTTTTAGCCATCTGTATGTCTTCTTTGGAGAAATGTCTGTTTAGACATTAGATTCAGAGCCACAAATATGAGTAGTTGGGCCAAAGTTTGTGTAAAACAGACCATAGCAAAGTGGGACTGGATTTTTAACTTAAGGGTAGAGATACCTGTTGATTGCTATGTAAATTGAAGGGAAGAAAAGCAGAATTACTAGGCTGACCCCCCTACTGTTTGCTGTGCTGTGAGTAATGGTCTTATTCTGATACGAGTCTTGTTGTCTAGTTTTGGCACCTCTGGAACAGTGGCAAGCCCTTCTTCTTCTTTGACAGTAATGGTTGGATTTGATTCCTGAATATTCAAATGTAGAGTTTTTGTTGCTGTATATGTATTGTGTATATGAGTTTGTGCTCAGTTTATGGATTAGATATTGTTCGTATGATATCATTAGGTGCCCTAATGGGACATTAGGAACGTTGGCAGTTCTTCATGTTGGAATTGTTAGGGTAATTTCATTGTGAAGATGATAGATTAGTCAGAGAACACATCGTCTCTGGGACAGAGAGACACCCACTAATTCCAGTGGGATTATTGTTTGGATTGAAGTTGTTGGAGAATAAACCTAGGTTCTAAGTGACATTAATTTATCAAATGATTAAAGTGGTTAGGGGATGGAGGGCATAGAGAATAAGGAGAGCATTTATGTGTTTATTTTTTTTTCGTTTATGTGTTTAATATTCTGCTGGTATCAAAAGAAAGTCAACAAAATGAAAAGACAATCCATGGAATGGCAGAAAATATTTGAAAATCATATATCTGATAACATATATCTGATAGTATCCAAAATATAGACAAACACTCATTCAACTCAACAGTAAATAAGCAATTTGATTAAAAGATGGGTAGAAAATCTGAACAGACATTTTTCTGAAGAAGACATACAGATAGCTATTAGTTACATGGAACAATGCTCAACATCAATAATAATCGGGGGAATGCAGATGAAAATAATGGATAAATATCACCTCACCTCTGTACATCTGCAGAACCATCTCAAACTGGCCCTGTCTTGTTTCAAACAAGATGCTAAATTCTTTTTCTGAGACAACAGAATGAAATCTCAAGTCATGCAGCCCAAGCCTGCACAGAGGAGAAAATTTTAATCCCTAATATCACCTGGAATCTGTTCTCCCTCAGTATGGAAACAAAGGACCAAGACATGACCAGAAGCTGAATGCTGGAAGGTTTTCACTAGTGAAAGATCTGGTGCTGAAGCCTCTTTACCATGTTGCTGCTGCTGCTGCTAAGTCGCTTCAGTCGTGTCCAACTCTGTGCGACCCCACAGACGGCAGCCCACCAGGCTCCCCCGTCCCTGAGATTCTCCAGGCAAGAACCCTGGAGTGGGTTGCCATTTCCTTCTCCAGTGCATGAAAGTGAAAAGTGAAAGTGAAGTCGCTCAATCGTGTCCGACTCTTAGCGACCCCATGGACTTCTGCCCACCAGGCTCCTCCGTCCATGGGATTTTCCAGGCAAGAGTACTGGAGTGGGGTGCCATTGCCTTCCCTTTACCATACCTTACCATAAATGGCCAAGTTCCCAAGTCCTCTAATGGAAACCTGCTCTGCCAACCCCTCCCTCATACTAACCCTCAATCCCTAACTCATACAAGTGTGACCAAAGCTTGGATCAGGGAGACAGATTTGAGAGCCTTGCCTCCCGTCACTATGAAGTCTTTTCTCAAATTCTGGTGCTATAGCATTGGCTTCTATGTGCATCCTCTTATTTGGTAGCACTTCTTAGAATGTCTGTTATCAAAAATATGAGGGATAACAAATGCTGGTGAGGATGTGGATAGAAGGGAATCCTTGTGTACTGTTGATGGGAATGTACATTAGTTCAGTCAACATGGAAGCCAGTGTGGAGGTGACTCAAAAAATAAAAAATAGAACTACCATATGACCCAGCAATTCTTTGGTATATAATCAAAGAAAATTAAAACAGCATCTGGAAGAAATAGCTGCATTTCCATGTTTCTTGCTGTCTTACTTACAGTAACTAAGATATGGAAGGGTTCCCTGGTCGCTCAGTGGTAAAGAATCCACCTGCTGGTACAGGGGAGTTGTGAGTTCTATCCCTGGGTCAGGAAGATCCCCTGGAGAAGGAAATGGCAACCCACTCCAGTTTTCTTGCCTGGGAAATCCCATGAACTGAAGAGCCTGGTGGGCTACAATCCATGGGGTCAAAAAGAGTTGGACATGGCTTAGTGACTAAACAACTACTACAAACATATGGAAACAACCCATGCATCTGTCAGTGGATAAACATATAATGAAAAGGTGAGAAATTCACACATATACAATGAAGCATTCAGCCATAAGAAAGAGGGAAACCCTGTTATTTGCAGTAACATGGATGGACCTTGATGGCATTATGCTGAGTGAAATAAGTCAGATGAGAAAAGAAAAATACTATATGATCTCACTTACTGTGGAATCTAAAGAAACCAAACTCATAGAAATGGTTGTTTCAGAGCAGAATGGTTGTTGCAAGTGAATGGAAATAATGGGAGATGTTGGTCAAAGAGTGAAAACTTTCAATTGAGAATAAGTTACAGGTATCTAATGTACAGCATGGTGATTATTGTTAAAAACACTATATTCTTGAAAATGTCTGCTGCTGCAGCTAAGTCACTTCAGTCGTGTCCGACTCTGTGGGACCCCATAGACGGCAGCCCACCAGGCTCCCCCGTCCCTGGGATTCTCCAGGCAAGAACACTGGAGTGGGTTGCCATTTCCTTCTCCAATGCATGAAAGTGAAAAGTGAAAGTGAAGTCGCTCAGTTGTGTCTGATTCTTCACGACCCCATGGACTGCAGCCTACCAGGCTCCTCCATCCATGGGATTTTCCAGGCAAGAGTACTGGAGTGGGGTGCCATTGCCTTCTCCTTGAAAATGTCTAAGTAGATCTTAAATTGTCTTACCCTAGAATAAGAAATGGTAGTTATGTGAGGTGAAGGAACTGTTAGCTAAGTCTATGGTGGTCATCAAGTCAACACATTTTACACCTTTAACTTACACAATATTCTTTGTCAATTATATCTTAATAAAGCCAGAAAAAATATTGTTCTTGTACCTTCCATACATCACTTCTAATTGCACAATTGCTATTTTTTTAAAAAAAGAATGATAGATTTAATTTCATTAAAGCTTCAAAACTCCTTATCAAAATTTATCATTAATAAAAATTAAAATATCATTAATAAAATGAAATGTACAGTTCTATGATTTTTTGCATACGCAGTTGGGTAACCACCATAATCAAGATGTAGGATGTTCCCTCATGCATGCCTATTCGTAATCGATCCCCTGCAAATTCCTGTCTCTGGGAAGTACTGATCTTTTTCTGTAGCTAGAGTTGTGCCTTTTCCACAATGTCATATAAATGGAATCACATCAACTGTCATTTTTCAAGTTTGGCGTCTTCAGCATAATGTAGTTGAAATTCATCCATGTTTCTGCATGTGTGAATAATTTCATTCTCTTTGCTAAGATTCTGCCATATGGATATACACAGATTATTTATCCATTTTAGAAGTGATGAGTATTTGGACTGTGTCTGGTTCAGAGTGATTATTTGTAAAGCTACTATGAACATTCCTGTATAGATTTTTGTGTCGACATAACTTTTCATTTCTCTGAGTCATACATCTAGGAGTGGAATTGCTTAGTCATATGGTAACTGTGTATTTAATTATGTAAGAAACTGCTAAATTGTTTCCCAAAGTAGTTACACCATCAAAAAACAATCCCAGTTTTTTTTTTTTCAGCTGTTTCTTGAGGCAATAGTGAAGAGACAGAACCATCATACATGCCCAGAGGGTCTCAGAGGCCTAGTTCTGGTTGGTCCCAAGAAGAAAATAAATTGGAGTACAGTTGCTCTGCATCCTCACCAGCACTTGATATTGTCAATTTTTGAAACTTTAGTAATTCTAGCATTGTTTAGTAGCATATCACTGTCCATCAAACTCACGTCCATAGAGTCAGTGATGCCATCCAACCATCTCATCTTGTTGTCCCCTTCTCCTCCTGCCTTCAGTGTTTTCCAGCATCAGGGTCTTTTCCAGTGAGTCAGTTCTTTGCATCAGGTGGCCAAAGTATTGGAGCTTCAGCTTCAGCATCAGTTCTTCCAATGAGTATTCAGGACTGATTTCCTTTAGGATAGAGTGGCTTGATCTCCTTGCATTCCAAGGAACTCTGAAGAGTCTTCTCCAACACCATAGTTCAAAAGCATCAATTCCTTTTGTTAATAATGCCTTTTAAGGAAATGTTTTAAAATTTTTCTAATAATTTACTTTATTTATTTATTCATTTATTTATTTTTAGCTGTGCTGGGTCGTCCTTGCTGCCGGCTTTCTCTAGTTGTGGTGATTAGGGGCTTGTCTCTAGTTGTGGTGCGGGGCTTCTCATTGCAGTGACTTCTCTTGTTGCTGAGCTCTGGCTCTAGGCACGTGGGGTTTTCAGTAGTTGTGGCTCATGAGCTTCAGTAATTGCTGCGCATGGGCTCAGTAGTTTTGGCTCCCCGGCTCTAGAGTACAGGCTCAATAGCTGAGTGTAGCTGCTCAATGGCAAGTGGGATCTTCCCAGACCAGGAATCAAATTCCTGTTTCCTGTGTTGGTAGGCAGATTTTTTTTTATCACTGAGCCACCAAGGAAGCCCTGAGAAGTTTTCAATTTTAATGAAATCTAATTGATCAAATTTTTAATGGTCTCTGCTTTTGGGATCCTATTAAATAATCTTTGAACATGCAAAGATTTCCTCCTATGTTTTCTGCTAATAGTTTCATAGTTGTACATTTTATATGTAGGTCTATAGCTATTTCAAGTAAATTTTTAATATAGTATGTGATATGGATCGAAGTTCCTTTTTTTCCTCCCCAAATGAGTTTTCAATTGTTCCAACACTATTTTTTGAAAAGACTCTCCTTTGTCTCTTGGATTGCTTTGGTACATTTGTAGAGATCAACTTACCATATATTTATTGGTCTGCTTTTAAACTCTGTTCTGTTCATCCATGTGTCCATCTTTTCACCAATATACCACACTATAATAATTCCTTTATCTTTATGGTAAGTCATCAAATCACATAGCATGACATGAGTCTTCCAACTTTGTTCTTCTTTAAGACTATTTTGGTTTTTCAAGTCTTTTTCATTTATCTATGAATCTTAGAATCAATTTTTTGATTTCTGTTTTATAAAAGCCTAATGATATTTTGATTGGAATTGTAATTATAGACTAATTTGGGGAGAATTGACATTTTACCATTATTGCACACATTTCATATGTCTACTAGGTCTTCTTGATTGGTCTATGATATGCCTGTATATACTGCATGTGTTTTGTTGGATTGATACTGAAGTATTTCATGTTTTCCTCTTATGGTATAATGTGGTATTTTAATCTTTTAATTGTCTAATTTTTGCTTTCTTACAAATATAAATTTTGTATGTTGACCATGTTATCTTGTGAAATCTAAACTGATTAATTCTAGGAGCTATTTTTGTGGCTTCCTTGGACTTTTTTAAATAGAAAATCATGACATTAATGAATAGGGACAACATTATTTCTTACTTTTCAATCTAAATGCATTTTACTTCTCTTTTACTTTTCCCACTGATCAGGATCTCCATTGTGATGTATAATTGGAGTGGTAACAATTAGATATCCTTGGAGGGTCCTTAGGAGAATAACAGGCAAATTTTCACCATTATGTATAAGGCTATGTATAGTGTTTTGTTTTTGTTTTTGGTAAATGTATTTCGGGCTTCCCAGGTGGCTAAGTGTTTAAGAAGTCTCCTGTCTCCTGCTAATGCAGGAGACCTGAGTTCGTTCCCTGAGCCTGGAAGATTTCCCTGGAAAAGGAAATGGTAACCCACTCCAGTATTGTTTGGGAAATCCCATCAACAGAGGAGCCTGACAAGCTACAGTCTATGGGTTCACCAAAGAGTTGGACATGACTCAGTGACTAAACCACCACCACTAGAAATGCTGTTTATCAGATTGAGGAAATTTCTATTTCTAGTTTGTTGAGAAAGTTTATGATGAGTGATTATTGAATTTTGATAAAAACTCTTACATTGGTTGATATGGTATATTTCAATGATTTTTAAATCCATTGAATTTGTGACAGTATGTAAGAATAATGACAATAATAATTACTTCATTTATTGTGTACTTACATATGCTCACTGCTTTTTAGTTGGGACATGTTGATTCCTTACCATACCTGACTCACATACTTCCACTGGAAGGCAATCTCCTAAAGCTTCAAGGATATCAACTGAAGGAAAGCCTTTGGGAAGTGAATAAGGAGTCATCATAGATTTGTTAAATTGAACGTGCCCTGGTGAAATATATGAATCTGTTATAAGCTAGTGATTCGAGGTAGGTTATTTATATTTCTCCTGGCAATCTTGATTCCAGCTTGAGCTTCTTCTAGCTTGACATTTCACATGATGTACTCTGCATGTAAGTTAAATGAGTGACAATGTACAGCCTTGACATACTCCTTTCCCAATTTGGAACCAGTCCCACTGTTCCCTGTCTGGTTCTAACTGTTGCTTCTTGACCTGCATGCAGCTTTCTCAGGAGGCAGGTAAGGTGGTCAAGTATACCCATCTCTTTATAAGAATTTTCCACAGTTTGTTGTGATCCACACAGTCAAAGGTTTTATCATAGTCAATGAAGCAGAAGTAGATGTTTTTCTGGAATTACCTTGCTTTTTCTATGATCCAAGGGATGTTGACAATTTGATGTCTGGTTCTTCTGCCTTTTCTAAATCCAGCTGTACATTGGGAAGTTCTTGATCCACATACTACTGAAGCCTAGCTTGAAGGATTTTCAGCATTAACTTGCCAGCATGTGAAATGAATGTAACTGTGCAGTAGTTTTGACATTCTTTGACATTGCCTTTCTTCGGGATTGGAATGCAAACTGACCTTTCCCAGTCCTGTGGCCACTGCTGAGTTTTCCAAATGTGCTGGCATATTGAGTGCAGCACTTTCACAGCATCATCTTTCAGGATTTGAAATAGCTGGCACTCAACCCCCTCTACTACCTTCGTTCATAGTAATGCTTCGTAAGGCACACTTGATTTTACACTCCAGCATGTCTGGCTCTAGGTTATCCAGGTCATTAAGACCTTTTTTGTATAGCTCTTCTGTGTATTCTTGCCACCTCTTCTTAATATCTTCTGCTTCTGTTATATCCATACCATTTCTATGCTTTATTGTGCCCATCTTTGCATGAAATGTTCTCTTGGTATCTCTAATTTTCTTGAAGAAATCTCTATTCTTTTCCTCTATTTTTGTACTGCTCACTTAAGATTTTCTTATCTCCTTGCTATTTTCTGGAACTCTGCATTCAGTTGTGTATATCTTTCCCTTTCTCCCTTGCCATTAACTTCTCTTCTTTTCTCACCTATTTGTAAGGCCTCCTCAGGCAACCACTTTGCCTTTTTTTTGGGGATGGTTTTGATCACCCCTTCCTGTACAATGTTATTAACTTCCATCCATAGTTCTTCAGGCACTTTGTCTATCAGATCTAATTCCTTGAATCTATTTTTCACTTCCACTGTATTATCATAAAGGATTTGATTTAGGTCATACCTGAATAGGCTAGTGGTTTACCCTGCTTTATTTAAGTCTGAATTTTGCAATGAGGAGCTGATCATCTGAGTAACAGTAAGCTCCAGGCCTTGTGTATGCTGACTGTATAGAGCTTCTCCGTCTTCAGCTGTAAATAATATTGTTTTTCAGTCGCTAAGTCATATCTGACTCTTTGTAACCCCTTGACGTGCAGCACACCAGGCTTCCCTGTTCTCCACTGTCTCCTGGAGTTTGCTCAAACGCATGTTCATTGAGTCATTGATGCCATCCAACCATCTCATCCTGTTGTCCCCTTCTCTTCCTGCCTTCAATCTTTCCCAGCATCAGGGTCTTTTCCAATGATTCAGCTCTTTGTATCAGGTGTTGAAGTATTGGAGCTTCAGAACAGAATATAATCAATTTGATGTTGGTATTGAGCACCTGGTGATGTCCATGTGTGGAGCTGTCTCTGTTGTTGGAAAAGGGTGTTTGCTATGACCAGTGCATTCTCTTGACAAAACTCTGTTAGCCTTTGCCTTACTTCATTTTGTCCTCCAAGGCCAAACTAGGCCTGTTACTCCAGGTATCTCTTGACTTCCTGCTTTTGCGTTCCAATCTCCTCTAATGATAAGGACACCCCCCCCCCCCATTTTTTTTTGGTGTTAGTTCTAAACTGTCTTGTAGATCTTCATAGAACCATTAGACTTCTGCTTCTTCAGCATTAGTGGTTGGGGCATAGACTTGGATTACTGTTATGTTGAAGGGTGTGCCTTGGAAACAAACTGAAATCATTGTCATTTTTGAGATTGCACCCAAATCCGGCATTTTGGAGTCTTTTCTTGACTATGAGGGCTACTCCATTCCTTCTAAGGGATTCTTTTTCACAGTAGTAGATATAATTCTAAAGCAAAGAGAAGGGTTGAGCTTCTGGGTTGGTGAACACATGGAGATTTGAAGACAACAGCACCCTTTGAGAGGGCCTGCAAGCTCCACACTCATTCCCACATACCTTGTCCCATACCTTTCTTCCATCTGGCTATTCCTAAGTTATATCCTTTTATAATAATCTGCTGATCTAATTTTATATGAAGGAACAAGAAGCAGAAACTGGTGGCAGTTATCAAACTGATGCTGACCTGGAAGTGAAGGATGTCAGGGGAGGTGCTTTGTGATGTCTAAACCACCCCAGGGCTACCCTTGGCTGGAGCAGTGCCTTGATGACCAAACAAAAAGTATTGGCTAACAAACACATGAAAAGATGCTCAACATCACTCATTATCAGAGAAATGCAAATCAAAACCACAATGAGGTACCATTACACGCCAGTCAGGATGGCTGCTATCCAAAAGTCTACAAGCAATAAATGCTGGAGAGGGTGTGGAGAAAAGGGAACCCTCTTACACTATTGGTGGGAATGCAAACTAGTATAGCCGCTATGGAGAACAGTGTGGAGATTTCTTAAAAAACTGGAAATAGACCTGCCCTATGACCCAGCAATCCCACTTCTGGGCATACACACTGAGGAAACCAGATCTGAAAGAGACACGTGCACCCCAGTGTTCATCACAGCACTGTTTATAATAGCCAGGACATGGAAGCAACCTAGATGCCCATCAGCAGATGAATGGATAAGGAAGCTGTGGTACATATACACCATGGAATATTACTCAGCCATTAAAAAGAATTCATTTGAACCAGTTCTAATGAGATGGATGAAACTGGAGCACATTTTACAGAGTGAAGTAAGCCAGAAAGATAAAGAACATTACAGCATACTAACACATGTATATGGAATTTAGAAAGATGGTAACGACAACCCTATATGCAAAACAGAAAAAGAGACACAGAAATACAGAACAGACTTTTGAACTCTGTGGGAGAAGGTGAGGGTGGGATGTTTCGAAAGAACAGCATGTATATTATCTATGGTGAAACAGATCACCAGCCCAGATGGGATGCATGAGACAAGTGCTCGGGCCTGGTGCACTGGGAAGACCCAGAGGAATCAGGTGGAGAGGGAGGTGGGAGGGGGGATCGGGATGGGGAATACGTGTAAATCCATGGCTGATTCATATCAATGTATGACAAAACCCACTGAAAAAATAAATAAATAAATAAAGGGAGAAAAAAAAAGTATGGGTTGGGCTCTTCCTTGTCCTCAGGGAAGTAGATATACAGAGAGTACAGGAGCCCTGGGACAGACTACTTCAAGTTGGCTTGCTTCAAGTTGGCTGAGGTTATCAGCACACCATAGGAGCTTGGCATAGATATGGAATAACCAACCATAAACACAAAACAACCAGCCCCTGTTTGATCCTAAGTGCAGAACAACCATCCAAGACCACTGAAGAAAGGAAGGAGAGGGTGGCCCCCTGTCTGTTCAAGCACAGAGACAGTACCAATGTGAAGAAGACGGCCAAGTGGGTAGAAAGGCCCTTGCATGTGTGTGCAACCAAAACAAGACTAAAAATATTGTTCTGTTACCACGAACTGATGAAGAGAGTGAATCAAAATAAGAGGAGAATTAGCTAGAGCAGAACTAAGAGACCCCAGAGAACTCCACCCATCCAAGTAATGTACTGCAGAGAGAGAGAGACCTGGAAACCTACAACTTATCTCCTGCCTGTACTGAGGAGCCTGCGGAGAAATGGCCAACTGTGTAGAGACCAAATGTTATACCAACCAGGTACACAGATGGCGATGGTTAAAATAAAATCAACAAGACATGACAAAAATTTTAATGTGTAAGGGCAACTCTTTTTTGCTTCTCTTATACCTCTCTTCACATCTTCAATCAACACAAATATTTTGAGTGTCTTTCTGTATGCTAGGCATGCAAATGCTGAGCGTAGAATGATGGCCAAGACATATAAAGCCCTCACCTTTATGGGTTGTATAGTCTAGGGTGGAAGAGAAAAGCCTAGTCAAGTATTCACTGAATTTCAAAACTGCAACTGTGTCAAGTAGTAAAGCTACATGGTTTTACAGCCTCATCACAGATGTCAAAGAAGCTTTCCCTGAGTAAATGAGGAAGAGATGAAGTCAAGACTTCTATGAGGCTGGTGTGCCTGCCAGTTGCAGGAGGTGCCATTCTCATGGTACCATGAATAACTCCCCCAGGAGTCGTATGATATGATGGTCCTAGTGAAACTGATGATTGAATTGGAATCAGAAAGATGCGTTGGCGTCTCCAAAGTTAATGTCATGAGGGTTTTTTTCAATGGAAATCATTTATGAAACTCTTGTGGCAGAAGATACTATGGTTAATAAAGAAGCTAGTTAGGCCTGAGTGCAAGGAGAGTGAGAAGGAGAATGGATACGATGAACTTAGGGAAGCTGGGGAGCCAGAACATGTGTGGCCTTACAGATTTTGTGGAAGAATTTGTTTGTTTCCTGAGAGCCAAGAGTAGCCAGTGAAGGCTGAAACAAGAGGGTGTGGATGGCATGATTCAAAATATTTCTTTGTTGCTTATAAAAATAATTTGGAGATTGGCAAGTGATGTGAGTAGACAAGTTTAAGCCTTTTAGAGTATTTAGATGCAATGATGGTGGTGGAACTGGAGCAAAGTGGAAGGATTTAAGTGTGTTGAGAAGGTAAATTTGATTTTAGTGGGATGCGGGAGGAGAGGAGAGATTAAAGGATAACATCTGATTTTCTTTGTATCTTATGTAACTGTCTGGTCACTGGTTCCATTTCCCCAGAGGGAAAACTGCAAGCGGACCAGGTAAGAGTGTGGCTGGGTACTGTTACCATCAATTAAGTTTTCAGAGATGTTGCCTTTAAAAGGTCCAAGAGATGTCATGTAGGCAGTTGCTTCTTTAAGTTTGGATAAAACATGTTAAACCTTTGTGACTAGGATATTGCTAGTGAACTGGAGTAAAGTGGACATGAATTCAAAAGATACTTATACAGGAAAATTAACACCACTTAATTAGATTAAGTATTGGGAATGAAGAAGAGGGTCAAGGATGACCCATACATTTCTGACTTCTGTCACTTTATGTATAACCAAGATGAGTAATCACTGCTTGGATGAAACAAGTATATATTTGGATGCAGTTTCCTTTATGCTGTAGCTCCAGGCAAGCTGAGTGGAAGAAGGGATGTATGAAGGAGGGTAGCTCCCAAACAGGCATATGCGATGGAAATGTGTGCACTTTTGCTTTTTTTCACTGTTAATGAGGCCCAAGAAAAAGTCTCAGTTTCTCATGACTTGCTCCCTCACCCCTTTGGTTGAATAAGTAATCATTTCTAAGGCAGAGCACTTCAAAACTGAAAGTCATCACTTTGCTTGGAGGTGTTTGTATATATCCTTTCAGCAGAGATACATATACTTCAGGGGCAATTATGTGATCTGCATCCAATTCAGTGGGAAATATTTTTCTTCATATTTTCAGGGCTGTGGTTCTGCTTTATCAAAAGCCAAAGGAAGATGAGTCCTGAAGTTGGGAAATTACTTTGACTAAACACCTGTTACAGCTTTTGCTTTCTAAGTAAGACTTGAGTTATCCTCATTAATTTAGCATCACTGGCAATTATATGATGATTCTTCCTTCATAATGAAAATCTACTTGGGTTTGCCATGTAGACCGTGGAGATAATTGAAGTGGGTTAATCAAAGGCCCACATGATTAACAGTTTTTGACATACTCGCGAATCTACTGTAGGCATCAGGTGCTGACAGCTGGCTGAGATTCTGTCTCCAGGACTGCTACCTTTTAAATATTGATGAAAGCAGAATAAAAATGCTTCTTTGTGAAGGAGCATCTTAAGAAAATCTGTATACTTAAGTGGAACCTTTTTAATGGAAAGGAGTAATCCTTTTAACCCCTCATGTCTTCAACAAATTATCAAGTGGCTTCTTTCCCCCGTGTGCCCTTTTCAAATGTGGACAAAAGGGTCTGCCAAGATCCTTCAACACTTTTCAACAAGTTTTATCTGGAATGTAGGAGGAGAAAGCATGGCCATTTACAGGGTTTCTTGAATCGAGGCAGATGGAACAGCTGACTAAAGTGATTTTGTTTTTCTCTCTGTCCAGACAGCCCCTTTACTTGGCAGCAGTCCGTACCTGCAGAGTTACTCCTAGAGTTTGTACCATTTTCATAAGGGTACTGCTCATTTCATCACACAAGACTGAGAAATGAATACTACTTTGGGAAACATGTACATATCAGGTATTTCTTAGAGTGCCTGGTATCACTGAATTATTGAGATATGAACCTGGGCTTCCTGTTTAGTGACTTTCTGCAAATCTACCAGTAGAATTAGCATAAAGTAGCCATGAAATCTGATTTTAGGACATGGGTTGGGTCTCTTGGATTAGGAACATAATATTTTGACATAAGAGCAAACTAAAACCTTAATTTTTTTTTTTTAAAGCAACTGATTACAATGTACCTCAATTTCTGCCTGACCTCCATCCCATATTAGGAGCACATCCTGTCTCATTCCATCCTGTTACTATGTTTCACTTTATTCCTCATCTTATCCTTGATCTCTACCTCATAAATTGTCCTTGTCAAAACGTTCTGTTATCTTGCTTCTAGCTGTGCCTTACTTGTCCTGATGATCTTTCTGGAAAAATGTCCTGTTGGGTCATACCCATGTCTCTTCTCCTTCTCCTCCACCATCTGTGTTTGTCCAGTCCAGTGGGGCTGGCTCTTTCCCAAAGCCTGAGGTCCAGAAAGGAAGTGAAAGTGTTAGTCATTCAGTCATGTCCAACTCTTTGCTACCCCATGGACTGTAGCCTGCCAGGCTCCTCTGTCCGTGGGATTCTCCAGGCAAGAATACTATAATGGGTATTCCCTTGTCCAGGGGGTCTTCCTGACCCAGGGATTGAACCTGGGTCTCCTGCCTTGCAGGCAGTCTTTACCATCTGGGCCACCAGGGAATCTCTGAAGGCACTTAAAAATACCTTTATTCATGAAATAAATGAGAATTACATATTTACAATGCAAATAATATAGAAGAGAATAAGGAAGAAAATTCAAGTCACCTGTAATCCCACCACCCAGGGACAATCACTGTTAACACCTGTTGAACATTTTTCAGGCTAATATTAGATATGGAAATGAATGGAACTTTACATGCACAAGTTTATACAAGCATACATCTTTATAATGTGTCTTTTCTCCTAAAAATGTGAAAGGCAACTTTCCCAGGTAATATAGAGTTTTGCATTCATTGTAATGGATGTGTAGCAATACATTGTGTATAGTAACACACTTTATTAATTTTGTTGGCAGACTGAATGGCGCAAACATTTGAAGGAGCCAGGCTGTCTTTACTGTGTCACTCTTCTCTCATATTTGTTCCCTTTCTTGTGGTTTCCGTCTTTGCTTCCTGCAGTGTCGAGGTCTCTCTGTAAGCTAATGAAAGCTTCAGCGCATACTCCGCTGGGACTGTCAGTATGTCATCAGTGACCCCTTGTCGCCTGCAATAGTGGCAGGCCCCAAATATAGGAATCCCTAATGATATTTCTGAGACAGGCAGGAGCACGTATTATTCAGCATCCACTTTTCTTCTTATTACCAACTTTCTGGAATGACTGTTCTTTGGGTTTGCTTTTCTTTTTTTTTTTTCTAATCACTTCCCATCTCTCCCAGTTGCCCCATCTTCAACTGTATTCTCAAAGGTTGCTGGTGATTTTCTGATCGCGAGATCCAAAGCTGTCTTTTATTTCTCATCTGGCTACCATGTCACAAGGATTAGCCTCTTCTCAGAACTCTTTCCTTGTAGATTTGTCCTCCTACATTTCTGTTGGCACAGCCTCTGTTCCCTTTGATGGCTTTTCTTTCTGCTTTCTTACCATAGGGAGCCTAGAGACTCAATCTTTGGCCTTTTGTTCTTTTATCTTTACTCTCTTTTTTTGTTTCCCCCCTTAAACCATGCTCCCTTCAAGCTTCTCTGTGTCTGTCAAAGGTGACATCATCCTTTAAATCACTCAGACCGAAGAGTTTGAAGTTATCTTTGACTCTGCTTTCCCTTCCTAATCCAGCCAATCCTCACATCCTGTCAGTTATTTCTTCAAAATAACCCTCAGGCCCTTTCATACATTGTAAATTGGTACAACCTCTTTGGAAGGCATTGAGACACTATTAAAATCTAAAATACATACATACATACTTTGACCTAGCAGTTCCTATTCTGTGAAACTATCTTGTGAGAATACTCAAATGTGCCAACATATGTGAACAAGCGTGTATTTTGCAACACTGTTCATGAGAGCAAAACCCAAAAACTTCATGTGAGGCAACAGGGAAGTGGCTTATGGTACCTCTGTTCTATGGGATGCAGCTGTAAATAAGGACTAGGCAGGTCTATAGGAAGGGACATGGAAAGATGTCCATCGCATATTAAGATAAAAATATCAATTTTTCACTTATATCTCATTTTTCTATACCTACCTCTATTTACAGCCACATACAGCCATATATATTTATATTACATGTGTAGGAAAAAAGACTTCAAATAGGCACCAAATTGTTCAAAATAGTTAGTTACCCATAGGAAAGGGATTTGGAGGGAGGATGGGGAACTGCTTTTGATTTCTAGTTTAAACACTTATAATTTGTTTGGATGCCTTCAAAGTATGCATGTATTGCTTTTATACTGATTCAAATCTTTCCTATTATATGTTCATTTCTTCTGAACAAGCCTTACATTTGCTTTTCCTGCAACAGTCTCAAGTTCCAATTGCTTTTCTAGCCCTCTGACCTTGGACTCCGAGAGGCTTTTACAAATGAGAAGGATTGCCTACCCTCACTGTTGCCCTGTCTCAAGAGTCGAAGGAAATAATTCCCCGTATATGCATGAGCTTTGGAAAACTGTTAAGCACTCTGTGAACCTAAGACATCCCTCCTAACAGTGATGAACTACATCACCTAGGATGGCAGTCCCCAACCTTTTTGGCACCAGAGACTGGTTTTCAGGGAAGACAATTTTTTCTTGGACTGGTGGTCGGGGATGGTTTTGGAATGATTCAAATGCATTATATTTATCATGTACTTCATTTCTATTATTGCTACATCAGCTCATATATAGATTACTCATACAGCTCACACATAGATTACTACCTTAGATCATCAGGCATTAGTTCCCCGAGGTTGGGGACTCCTGACCTAGGATCTGAAGTCTCAGAGATCTGAGAGATTACACAAATAGCACCACTATGATAAAAACTAAAGCCCAAAGGGTGGGACATTGTCATCCAGGGGATTCTTCAGCTTCTAGAGATGATCCACCCCTAACTTTAACATTTACACCACCTTTGGTTTTGATTAGATTGTGTTCATCTTTGCCATGAGAAACAATGCCAGCAGTTTGCTAGTTCTCTGCCATTGGACTCACTTATTTGTTAGCCTAATTGGCATTATTCACATTCCAAGGACACAAGAGCCTATATAATAATGTGGGCAAAGAACTTGAAATGTATTCTAAACATTTGGTAGTGCATCAATTCCCCTTTAAATGAGCTACTTTAATAAAAGCATATGTTCTGCCTAATGAAAAATCTCATTACTTGCACTGAGCTGTAGCAAAGAAATTGCATCTAGCGTGTGTATGATGCAGGTGTAAAGCGTGTTTACTGCTGCCCCCATGGCTTATGGTGTCTATGAAGACATCAAAACATTTGTATTGGTATAATTTTTCACTTGCTGTGAAAACAAATTGAAGAATTAACTGGAAGATTTGTGATACTGCCATAGTCTAGTGTTCCTATTATTTCTTTGGGTCCTTGGGCAATTTTGTCATAAGCCCCTTTTCCATGTGGCTATTGCATTTAGGACTGCACAGTAGGTGTGGTTATCACTGCTAATGACTGAAACAGTTGACCCAAGGTCAAACAATGCCCCCGAAAGAATTTTGGTTTCTGTTGGCCTCTTCCACTCTGGACCAAGAATTAGAGGAGGGGTAAAGACATTCAGAAACTTCCCTGGTGGCTCAGATGGTAAAGAATCTGCCTGCAATTCAGGAGACACAGGTCCAATCCCTTAGTGGGGAAGATCCCCTGGAGAAGGGAATGGCAACCCACTCCAGTATTCTTGCCTGGGAAATTCCATGGACAGAGTAGCCTCCTCATGGGCTCTAATCCATGGGGTCGCAAACAGACACAACCAAGTGACTAACATGAGGACATTCAACAGTTATTTTTTTCCTATTGTAAGCAAGTAAGTAATAATCACTATAGATAGAGGAGAGGACAAAGCCCCCAAGAATTTTATGCTACTCAATGCTTTGGTTATTCCTCTCCTAGGAATTTACTAATGTTGGTTGCAGTTGGCAACTAAAGTGGGGTGAGAGAGGGGCCCATGGTGCTTTCCATGCTAACAGTGACAATTCAGGAAGGTTAGGGATGTGAATTAGAGTTTATATTTACAGGTAAGCTGCATTCTGTTTTAAAGTTGACAACACCAGTAATTATGACAAGCTAATATGTACTCCTGAGAATGTGCTCTTTTTTGCCATTGGTAATTTAGAAGAGAAGTATATTTTCTCAATGAAGGTTTCACATTCCTTTGAATTGTGTTCTAGAAATAACCCAGCATGTTATTTTGAATGGGAAGCACATAGTTTATGTGGTAGATGTCCATTTGGGCTGCTATAACAAAAGTGCCATAGACTGTATGGCTTAAACAATGGAAATGCATTTTTCATAGTTCTGGAGGCTGAGAAGTCTCACATCAAGGCAATAACAGAGTCAGTGTCAATGAGCGCTGGCTTCTTGGGTCATAGATAGCTGTATTCTTGCTGTGTCCTTACATTGTGGAAGGGGAGAGGGATCTCTCTGGCCTCTCCATTATAAGGGCATTAATCTCATATACAAGGGCTCCACCCTCCTGGCCTAATCATCTATGAAAGGCCTTTCCTACTAACACCATTGGATTAGATATCAACATATGAATTTTGGGGTGACATGAACATTCATTCTATAGAAATAGGGTATTATTTTCAGTCATTAATTGGTGTGATCTAACTCATCCACTCACGTATACCTTGTCAATCTTAACATTCATCATGATCCATAAGTCACAAGATTTAATTGGAAATTTCATTCCTGGATATTTGCACTTCAATTCAACAAGGCTTTATTGTTTCCTCATATGTGCCACAGGCACTCTTCTAGGCATCAATAGGAATTGCAAAGATGAAGAAGACAACAATCCTTTCTCTTATAGATTCACTGGAAAAATTGGTAGGGTTAAGTGACTTGACTTCCCTTGCTTTTTCTATTATCCAGGAGGCCAACAAGAGAGAAATATTAGTGTTCTGACAAGGTGATAGATCAAAAGCAGTTGGGTGGTGAGGGAGGGCTAGTGGGGAGGTTTGTATAATAAAGGCCAAGTGATGACTAGTGTCTCATTTAGCAGTCCATGGGAACTGGAGGTTCATCCATTGAAAATAAGATCTCCAACTGTCTTGATTATTTTGATTACTTTCTATATTACAATCTAAAAAGACAAAGTTTGTTTGTACCTTGCTTAAGACAGTGCTGTGGTTTAAATAACCCAAGGGTATGTGCTATGAAAAACAATAACAACTGAATGATAAAGTAGCAATTTGAAAACTTTTAATTTATATTTACCACATTGTTTCACAGAGAGGCATCGATAGCCTTTTAAAATAACATCTAGGGAATGAATGACAGAACGACTGAATTTGGATCCAACAAATGACATATTTTAAGGTGGTAAATTATGAGTTCCACAGCAATAAATTCTCTAGGTGCCCGTGGGCATTGATGAGTTTCTGGGTGATTATACCATAAAACCATATTTCATGTCACTTTTCTGTGCATGTAGTTGAGAGGTTTGCAAAGCATGCTCAATGTCCCAGATGGAATCCTCCAGCTCATGGTATGTACCAGGGCCACACAATGACAACCGTTAGCTTCTAACCTGTGGAACTAAGGGCACAAAAAAATCTCTTAAGCAGTGACTTGTTATACTAGAGCATCATAAGAGTCCAAAGGACCTTTACTAATTTATTGAGACCAGCTCCAGTCGATTCAGTCTGAAACATAATTTGTGAAATCCACTTAATTTTTGTTTATTCAAGTGGGCATTTTAGTAATTATGGAATGCTGGCAAGAACAGAACTAACTGATCAGTGCTCAGCCTTATTTATGGTCCAACTCTCACATCCATACGTGCGTACTGGAAAAACCATAGCTTGGATGATATGGACCTTTGTCAGTAAAATGTCTCTGCTTTCTAATATGCTGTCTAGGTTTGTCATAGCTTTTCTAGGTTTGTCATAGCAGACGTAGATGTTTTTCTGAAATTCCCTTGCTTTTTCTGTGATCTAACGAATGTTGGCAATTTGATCTCTGGTTCCTCTGCCTTTTCTAATACCAGCTTGTACATCTGGATGTTCTCAGATCAGATACTGTTGAAGCCTAGCTTGAAGGCTTTTGAACATTACCTTGCTAGCATGTGAAATGAGTGCAATTTGTCCAGTAGTTTGAACATTCTTTGGCACTGCTTTTCCTTGGGATTGGAATGAAAATGGACCTTTTCCAGTTCTGTGGCCACTGCTGAGTTTTCCAAATTTGCTGACATATCGAATGCAGCATTTTAACAGCATCATGTTTTAGGATTTTAAATAGCTCAGCTAGAATTCCATTATGTCCACTGGCTTTTTTTGTAGTAATGCTTCCTAAGGACCACTTAACTCACATTCCAGGATGTCTGGCTCTAGGCGAGTGACCACACCATCATGGTTATCTGGGTCATTAAGACCTTTTTTTTTTTTTTTTTTTATAGCTCTTCTGTGTATTGTTGCCGCCTCTTCTTAATATCTTTTGCTTCTGTTAGGTCCTTACCATTTCTGTCCTATCTTTGCATGAAATGTTCCTTTGATATCTCCAGTTTTCTTGAAGAGACTACTAGTCTTTCCCATTCTATTGTTTTCCTCTATTTCTTTGCATTGTTCACTTAAGAAGGTGTTTTTACCTCCTTGCATTGAAAACCCCATGAACAGTATGAAAAAGGCAGCTTTAGAGATAGAGCCAAAGCACTCTGCAGCACTCTGCACTGTGATTGTGAAAATGATGCTCTTTCCCCAGTGTCTATGTTTCCATGTGGCTCCAAATTTTTACCAACAGTTGGCAATTAGTTTCACATTAGTCCACTGGACCACAGGAAAATTCCTCTGCTGAAACTATAAACAATTTTTTGCTTGTATGTGTATACATTTGTGTATTTCCTATGACAAAAACTCTAATCAAAAGTTGTTCCTCAGATAAACATCAAATATTTATGCTCAAAAGAAGTAAATATTCTTTAAATAAGTAGGGAAAGACATATGGTTGGAGAAATAAGCAGAAGTTTCTTCACAATTATTCTAGGAAGACCATCTTCAACATTAGAATATTATTGGGTTCAATGTATTTTTTTGGAACACAGTAACACTTTGTCCAATAGATATCATCCTTCTCTGGCCGTTTATATCTGCAGCAGGTAAAAGCAAGATAGTTCCCGGGTGGCTCAGGAGTAAAGAATCTGCCTGCCAATGCAGGAGACACAAGAGATCTGGATTCAGTCCCTGGGTCAGGAAGATGGCCTGGAGGAGGGAATGGCAACCCATTCCAGTATTCTTGCCTGGAAAATTCCATGGACAGAGGAGCCTGGCAGGCTACAGGCCACTCTCATGCTCTGTCACTATAGTCCATAGGGTGGCAAAAGAGTTGGACACGACTGAGTGACTAAATAAAATATTAGTTTCAGGTGAACCATAGCATGATTTGATATTTTTAGGCATTGTGAAATGATCAGTGTAAGTCTGATTATCATGTGTCACCATAAAATGTTATTACAGTATTATTAAATATATTTCCTATACTATACATTACATCCCCATGACTTATTTTATCTTTGTAAGTTTGTACTTCTTAATCCCCTTTCCCTATTTTCTACCTCTTCCCATGTCTCCTCCCCTCTGGCAACCACCTGTTCATTCTCTGTATCTATGAGTCTGTTTTTGCTTTACTATGTTGGTTCATTTGTTTTTTTAGATTCTACACATAATTGAAATCATATGTTATTTGTGTTTCTCTGACTTACTTAACACAATAACCCCTATGTCTATCCATGTTGCAGATGGTAAGATATCATTCTTTTATGGTTAAATGATATTCCATTGTGAATATAAGTATGAAATGTAGTGTGTATTTTCCCACATTTTCTGTATCATCTATTGATTGCTACTTACTTTGGTTTCATATTCTTATCTCTTGTAAATAAGGCTGCAAAGAACATTGAGGTGCACATATTTTCTTGAATTAATATCTTTATTTTCTTTTCATAAATATCCAGAAGTGGGAATGTTGAATCATATTGTGGTTCTGATTTTTTGAGAAATTTCCATACTGTTTTCTTTAGTAGCTGTACCAATTTATATTCCAACCAACAGAACACAAGAGTTCCCTTTTTTCCACATCCTCACCAATGCTTGTCATTTCTCATCTTTTTGATACTTGCCTTTCTAACATGTGCAAGGTGATAGCTCATTTTGGTTTTGGTTTGCATATCTCTGATGAGTGATGTGCATCTTTTCTTGTGCCTGTTGATTATCTATATATCATCTTTGGAAAAATGTCTAACCAGGTCTGATAAATGTGTAATCATTTTAAAATCTGATTTGTTTTTATATTTAGTTGTATAAGTTCTTTATAAATTTTGAGGATATTACCCCCCTCATCAGATATATCATTTGGAAATACTTTCATCCATACAGTACGTTGCCTTTTCATTTTGTTGATGGTTTATTTTGCTGTGCAAAAGCTTTTTAGTTTGATGTAGTATTATTTGTTTGCTTTGCTTTTGTTACTCTTGCCCAAGGAGATAGATCCCCCAAAATATTGCTTAGCTGATGTCAAAGAGCATATTGCCCATATTTTCTTCCATGGTTTCCTATCTTATAATTAAGTTTTTAATTAGCTTCGAGATTTTCATTTTTGTGCATGATGTGAGGGATAAGTCCAGCTGATTAGCTGTCCAGTTGTCCTAGTACCATTTATTGAAGAGACTGAGTTTTCTCCATTGTATATTCTTTCTTCCTTTAACATAGGTTAACTGACCATAGGTGTGTGGG
The DNA here is from genome assembly GCF_910594005.1 of Cervus elaphus. NCBI lineage: Eukaryota > Metazoa > Chordata > Mammalia > Artiodactyla > Cervidae > Cervus > Cervus elaphus. Next base: position 40,691,611 of record NC_057848.1, on the reverse strand, counting down.
TTTATTTCTGAGTTCTCTGTTCCATTGATCTATGTGTGTGTGTTTGTGCAAATGCCATATTGTTTTGAGTACTAAAACTGTGTACTGTAGTGAGGGAGTGTTATATCTCCAGCTTTGTTCATCATTGTTATTTCTTTCTGTAATCTTTATACTAATCCTGTGATGATGGGCATTGATGGTTTTTTGGTTACATCATTTTATATAAATTTTTACCTTTTAATGGAGTCAGATTTAGCAGTTTCCAGTATGGTTTATGCTTATTTTTTGCCTTATTTTGGAAATTTTTCGAGTGTTACTTCTCATATTCGTGTCTTTAACTTACCTGCAATTGTTTATGGTGTGAGTTAGATTGTAATCTTCTGTTCCACATAGATCATGGGTATCTTTCCTGTTCAACAGAGAGTTCTACATCATTGTCTTACTGACTGTGTAACCTTCTGTCATAATTCATTTAATGAATCTCCTCTTGTTTTATATTTAACTTATTCCAGATCCCCCCCTTTATCAGTAATGCTAAGGTGAACATTCTTCAAAAATGAGTAAGTTTTGCAATCAGAAAAAAAGATAAAGCAGGAAACAGGGGCAGCTTAAAAAAATCCCAACAACCTTCATAATTGGGTATTGCATAGCTGTATTCACTTAGGTAGTGCTATTTTTGGTACTAAATACATGGTACTCATGGTAGATGTTACTCACTATCCACTCCAACTTCCTCATGGTATGCTTTTCTGTATTTCCAAGTTTTGAAAGTTAAAAATCTATATCTCTCAGAGCCTCCTTGTACCTAGGGTTCTCTCTAGCTCACATGACATTTAGAGGCAGAAATGAGGCAGTGGTCATTCTACTGTTATTTGTTGCTTTTCTCAGGCCCCACAGTGAAGAGAATGGTCAGTTCTGAGGCAGTCTTCTGGGCTTAAGTCAGCAGCTGTTTGGGAGTTTTCATTATGACATTGGCTATTCCTCCTGTCTGGATTAGAAGTGTAGACGTGTGTTCTCTCTCTCAGTGGTTTCAGTGGTGGCCTCTTCATTCTCCTTTTTCCTGATTGTGGCGGTTTCTCTGAGAGGGTCAGCCAGGTGTGTGTCTGTCTGGAATTCATTCATGGAGGCTCAGCCAGACAGAGCCTGCTCCTCCATCATGTCCAATGATCTTATATGTATGCAACCCCTTGTGTTATATCACTTTCTGATTGAAATGTTAGTGTGGTTTCTATTTCCTGCAACTGAATTCTGTCTCACACTGTTGTCTGAAGAGGGAGACGGAATGTAAACAAATAATTCCCACACACTTTGCTAAGTGCTAATGCAGTTATCTGCTGGGCACTGTGCGATCGCAGAGGAGGGACTGTTTTTGCCCTCAAGTGTCAGGACACATTTCACCGAGGAGGTGATTTTTGTCTGAGTCTTAAAGGGTAATCATGTACAGAGGGAACAGCCTGAGAATGTCCAGAGATATGTGATTCTGACACAAATAATTTGGTGTGGCTGAATCATAGGGTGTATAGCGATCCTGCTGACAGTTGTGTGTAGGACAGCGTAGAGGGCATAGAAAGGTAGCCAGGGAGAACCTTAGGAAAAGGAGATAAAGATGTGTTTAAAAAAAGGAAAAAGAAAAATGTTATGTGATGAATGAGAGAAAGTCAAGGATTCCTGTTTGTCCTGGAAATCCCTCCCTTTCTTCCTCTTACCGTTTCCAACAGACACTCCCCGGGTTGAAGCACAGGCTCAGTGGGCAAGTCAGTTTCTCTTGTGGTCCCTATAACATCTAGCTAATGCCTCACCCATGATATTGCTCAATAAATATTGGTTGAATGTTTGATCTGAGGTACTTGATTGTACCTTTAAGAGTAGTTAACACAGTTAACAAAATCGGTGTGTTTTTCTAAATCACTGTTTGTAAAAGATCTAAGCCCTTGCAGTGGATTACTGAACATTTGGTTTGTATTTATTCTTTATCTTACCCCAGCAAAAGCTTGTTTGCTGTTTCTTCCTGAGTTGATGAGAGAAAACATTTCCTTATATTGCTAGATTTCCCTTGCAGGTAAAATGGTCTATGCCCTTACCTAAAGCCTTTTCTGGGCTTCCCAGGTGGGTCAGTGGTAAAGAACGTGCCTGACAATGCAGGAAATGCAGGAGACGAGAGTTCCATCACTAGGTCGGGAAATGGCATGCCACTCCAATATTCTTGCCTGGAATATCCCATGAACATAGGAGCCTGGTAGGCTACAGTCCATGTGGTCGCAAGAGACTCAGATAAGACTGAGTATGCATGCAAAGCCTTTTCTAAAACCCTAATTTCTGCAGTGGAAAATCTAGTTCTTCTTTGTCTTTAACAACCACAACAGTTTCTAATGGTACTAATACACTCACACGTGTACTATTAATAGTAATAATGAAAAAACAGGCCAGGGAACATCAGGGTCCCTTTACTTAAGATCACTCCCAAGCCCTATTTTTGAAATTTCTGTAGTCAGAGCTGGGGTTTCTTTGGAGTTAAACCTATTTTTAACTTTTTTTTTTTAGTGGTAGAATAAGACAAACCTTTGTGTCCTTCTTTCTTAACAAATGTGAAGGGACTTGATAATTAGAATGCTTGTATTTCTTAGAGATGCTTTGGGTTACAATCAGAAAGGCCTTTTTAAAAGAGAGAACCAAAACATGGAACACATTTTGAACAGACAATTACACAAAAGAATTACCAGTTTTTTCCACACAGTGCTCACTGTTAGAGTTCAAAGGCAGAAGAGATCACCAGTTGGGAGGAATTAGTAAAAACTCCAATATTCAGCCAAATAGTGGGTTATGCTTTGAAGGAGGTATTGGGTTTGGGTTGCGGAAGGGTTAGAGAAGGAAATGGCAACCCACTCCAGTATTCTTGCCTGGGAAATCCCATGGACAGAGGACCCTGGTGGGTTGAAGTCCCTGGGGTTGCAAAGGGTCTGGAATGACTGAGCAACTAACACTTTCTTTCAGGGGAAGGGGAGGAGAACTACCTAGATTGTGTCGTATCAAAGACGAGGATATGGAAATGGGAAAGAGGGAAGGAATTCAAATGACAGGGAATAAACTACTCCAACTGAATTATTGGTGCGGCAAATTATTTTCCTTCAGACTATTTTTGCATGCTCATTAGTGTTTTTCACACGCTCATTAGGCTAGCAGAACAAGATCGGCACGATTGTTCAGGTGTTGGCCTTCATTTGAACTGCACTTTAGATCTGTGTACACAATTGTTGAACTATTATAAAGTCAGAGTGGCAGGGCCCTTAGAGACCTTTAATCCAACTCTCTCACTTTATAGGTCCTGGAAACTGGCATCCAGAAAGAAAAGACTTGTTCTAGCTTACACAGTGAGTCAAACATTTGACTTCAAATATATCTTTGAAACTTAGTGGTGAAATTAACCTGCCAAATGCTTGAAAGAGGAAAGTGTCAACTGGCTGAGTACCTTATTGTACTTCCTTTCTCATAAAAATCTCCAGCATCTGGAAAGGTGTTCCTTTCGTTAGTTGGGTCACAGCTGTTCCCTTGCCTCTCTGTATACTTAACAGACTTTCTTTATTGAGTGAGGAAAGGAAATAGTCACTTAGCAGCTTTGAAATGCTGAAAGGGGCCTTTATTATTAGAAATCAGCTACTTTAATTTGGAAACACAGTAGTTAGATTCTGAGTTGCAATTTCTACATCATAAGGTGGCATTTTATTCTGTTACCTGCAGCTGGTGGAGAAAGGGAACAATTTCAAAAGTGAAACAGTGAAAGACCTTGGAGAATGGAGTCTCAGTTCCAAGGATAAGATTTCCTTAAGGTCTTTTGCCCAGAAGATCATCCTTTCCTCTTGAAACCATTGAGGTAGATGGGTTACAACTGTTCTGTGGGACTCAGGTGGCGAACTGTGCCGAATTGGTATCTTCAATGAAGCCACTGACCCAGTGACCACAGGGGAGATTCGTAAGATAAATATGAGGTCTAAAACCTATCCTTAGAATAGATGGCCAATGAGAGAAATGAGTCCTTGAGATACTCATGCATGGATAGAATGCAAGAAACTGCAAAACCTACCTCAGGTCCTATAGAAATGAGCTCCAAGTGCTACTATTCCAGTACTTGAAGTGCAAAGCATGACAGGGAGCGTGGATCGTTCTGATGAAACTGGAGGATGGGTTCCATTCAGTGGAATAAGAGCTGTATAGATTGAATAGACAAATGAAAAATGACAGAAGTAGCTGACAGTTAAGAGAAACAGCAGTACAAATGAAAACAAAACCAGCCTTAGCTGCTGCAATACCTCTTGGACATTAGAAAGGAGACTTAGTAAATACAAAAGCTTTCTTAAAGATAGCTTTTATTTCAGCGTTGTTATGAGCAGAAAGTCAAATAGCTTGGAGCCTTGTGAGTAGAAACAAAGTTCTTTAGTGGGGTGGTAGAACTTACTGTGGTTATGTCTTGATGTCAGACTTCCAGCCTGGTCTCTGCCACTTCCTACCTCTGTGTCCTTGGACAAGTTCCTTCACTTCTCTGATCTACACTTTCATCCTCAGTGAAAGAGAGATAATAATAGGATGTATGTTGGGGTTGTTTTTGAGATTTTATTGTGATTGTACATAGAAATTATGTAGCATAGTGTCTGGCACAGAGGAGTATGTAAATACTAAATTGTCCTTCTATTTCTTTTCCTCATCTTTACTGATATTGACCTAGTTTTCAATGATATTATTCTTTTGGCTCTGCCACATGGCATGTGGGATGTTAGTTCTCTGAGCTTTTATTTGGTATAACTCTAATGCTACAGAAAATTGTAAGAATGATACTGAGATTTTCTCTATATCCTCCACTCAGCTTCTCCAATAGACATTTGTTAAAACATTGGTTCAATACTATTATCTAAATTCCAGACTTTTCTTGAATCCCTTCTAGTTTTTCCAGTAATGTCCTCTTTCCCTTCCAGGATGCAGTCCAGAAGACTGCATCATATTGAGTTGTCATGCTCCTTAGTCTCCTTTGATGTATGATAATTTCTTAGATTTCTAGTTTTATTCATGACTATGACATTTTTGAAGAGTACTGGTTAGGTATTTGTAGACTGTCCCTCAGTTTTACATGAAATTTGGAACTGAAACTTTGCCTTTAGATATTACTCTTCTGTTAGTGAAAAAGGGACTGGTGATTAAATGAAAGCTTCACTTTAATACATTTTGTAAATTAGATTTAGTAATTAGACTTTGTCTTATCCTTTTATCAACCATTTTTAGCACAGTGCCTAGTATGTGATAGGCATGCATATATTTTTTGAGTGAATAAATCAGTGTTTCTGATTTTATTGTTTCTAATCAGCGGTAACATATTCACCTGCAATCTTAGGTAGACATGGAGACATGTGTTTGATCCCTGGGCTGGGAAGATTCCCTGGAGGAAGAAATGGCAACCCACTCTAGTAATCTTGTCTGGAAAATTCCATGGAGAGGGAGGAGCCTGGCATGCTCCATGGGGTTGCAGCTGAGCAACTAAACGTCAATGACACCAAGAATACTATTCATATTTTAACTCATCTCTTTGGTGATGCAGTTTTAGTTTTGTAAGAGCCCCCTCAAGCCTTATCAATAAGAAGTTCATAGGTGATTGATTGAACTCTTTCACCTCTGTCCTGTGTGAGTCTGAGAATTGAGACATATACACATCACACACATTTGTTTCCCAACAGGAATGATCACTGATTTCAGTTTTGGCCACTATGATTTACACCTGTATGAAGATTTATCTTTAAGATATTGGAAGAAGAGACTTCCTCTTGGTACAGTGGTTAAGACTCCATGCTACCAATGCTGGGGGCACAGATTTGATCCCTGGTCGGGGAACTGGAGAACTAAGATTCCTAATGCTGTGTGGCATGGCCCTCTAAAAAATGTTGGAAGAAACTGAATGGAAAATAGAATTACAAAACTGCGTGTGTTCCAGGATCATAGAATGTGATAAAATAGGATATGAATGATTATATAGGGTGATTATCTCTGCAAGTGTGTGCACATACACGTGTATGTCTATCTGGGGATTAGTATGTTTATTGAAAATGACTTAAAGGATACACATTCAACTCTTAACACTTTTTCCTTTGTTAGTAAAGATGAGTTTGGGGACCAACTTTTTACCTTTGCCCCATTATACCTTTTTCTCCCCTCATGGTAAAAGTGAAGAAAAGCATTCTGAAAGAATTCATGAAATTATCCCTTTACTAACAATAACTACCCCCAAAATAGGAAATAGACAGTTTTGAGATCTTAGGGAATAACTGAATTTAGGCTGACTGATGTTTAGACAGCTGTTGGAGAACTCTGAATTTAGGATTGCTGAATTTAAATATGCACGGTACATGCAAATATCTACCTGTTGCAACTAATTTGCTCAGAGCTCTGTAGGTAGAAGGTGGGGAATATCAAGAAACAGTCCAAACTACTTCATGCTTTCATGTCATAAATCAGAGATAATGATTACAGGTAGCTGAGACCCTTTTCCCCACCCATAGCTGAGACCTTCTCTCAGAACTGTTTCTACATGATCCCACATATGGCCAATGGAGGCCACAGCTGGAACGTGCTTCTGTCATGACATTTGAACCTATTTACCAGCTTTGTGCATAGACTGTCTATGGAGAGAAGCAGGAGGGATTTGGTACTTATTGCATTCCATCAGTGGTACTCACTCGTGGTATACAGTCAGAGGGAGCACAGAAACAGTGATTATGTGAACTGAAGCCTAAGGCAAGGGATTTGGAACAATTAGTTCTACTTCAGGGTAATTGCTGCCTTCCCCACTTGCTTTCTCTTCCATGTCTGCCTTCTTTGCTCCATGCTATTGTTGGACAGTGCCCACACAGAAGGCAATTAATAATGGAATTCGTAATACAAAGAGGTCGTAAATGATAGGGTAGTGGTTTATTTAATCTAGTTCTTTTTTTTTTTTTGATTCCCAAATAGCTGTAACTGGAAGAAATGAGGCAAATAATTTACAAATCTGATGAATTTACAAATTCATTGATTCATCAAGCTTTTATTTTGGGTGCCTGTTAGGTCCCAGACGCTGTGTTAGATGTGACCGGAAAAACTGATGGGAACATTGGCTCTTTGCGCTCAGAGATGAAGGAATCCTTTATTTCAGATTAATTGAGCTTTCTGAACCAATGATAGTTTGATGCTGAGAAATATATAGCAAGACATCTATTTCTTTTTCAAAGTCAAAGTATTAGGATCATGTGGTCCGATTTTGCTGAAATAAACTTTTATACAACTGATGCACAAATTTGAAATCTAAGTGCATGCAGAGATTTACGCCAGCCTGTCTTTCTACTCCAGAGTGTTACTCTGCCCATATTATATTTCATTTCTGATCTGGCCTAACTGAATACCTGTCATCATACTTCATTCCCGGTGCTTATTTTTTACACAAACTGCTTATAGCTGCATGGTGCTTGAGGTTTTAGGGCCTCCAACTGTTGACTTTCTGTAATCTTACTCAGAGTTTGGAGAGCAATGCAAGCTCTCTATTTGCACACCAGAGTAGGGATCCATTTAGTTCTTTTCATCTGGCTCTTTGAACTGTATTGTGATTATTAAGTAGGGAAAAAACCACTTTCAGGATCTTTAAAGTACAATAAAATGTAAGATACATTAACTCCTCTGCAAGGTCAGATTTGCATTGGTAGCCTCTCTTTTCTAGAATAGTCAACCTTGAATCAAGAGGTTGGCAGGAAAGAATTGTGAAGGTCAGGACTTGCTGTGTGAATCCCATGCATAAGAACCATGCACTTAACATGTGAGGGTCACAGTACTACACTGAGTCATCTTAATATACACTTCTTCATAAGTATGGTTACTGGTTGACCTGTAGCAGTTCGGGGAAGACCGGTAGGGAAAGAGGACTGTTAGAGGCAGGTTGGATGACAGCAGAAGATACAGTTGACAGGCTTCTTGTAAGGAGGAGACAGAGAAGCGTGGAGAAACCAAGAGCCATATTACAGCACAGCACAATAATTGTAGTTCATAATGATGGACTTCAGTCATGGAGGAAAAGTTAAATTATGTTCTATGAGTAGTAGTCTTTCTTGCCAATATTGTTCAACTTTCTGAGCTTAAGATGCAAACCTTAGTTATCTGTAAAGCATACCAATGTTGAAGCATTTCATTTTTTTCACAGTCAGGAATATAACTATTAATTGCTCTTAGAGATGATGGATCCCATCACTTGCTTATCAATGGAATCAAATGATTCTTCTCCCCAATTTTTTATACTGCACTGGATTGCCCATTACGTCCAGAGATGTTAGAGGTATTGTGAAGTTCAAACCAATAGACAATAAGCAACCATGAGCATTGTTTGTTTACCATGGCATGCCCTACATCTAACACAGTCTCTAGCCATCAAAAGTGTGTATATATGTGTACATGTGTGTATATGTGTAGATGTGTAATGTAAATATCTCATGGGACAAAAGGCAAGTTGTAAAATCAATTTTAGTATGTTGTACCTTTTTAACGTTGAGTATAGAGTCAGCTGTTGCTGCATGCCTAACAATAACTTAATATTTGTGGCATGCAATAGTACTAGTAATTTTGCTCACATGTCTATGGGTTGGTTTGAGTTCAGGCAACCTAGGCTGGGCTCAGCTGGGTGACTCTTAGCTGCAGATTGGGTCTGAGTCTTCTCTCTGTGTCTTGGACTAGCTCATTAACCAGGGTTACTTTATCCTGGATTTTGTGGAGGTGCAGGAGAACAAGCAGAAGCATGATAAACATGAGGTCCCTCTTAAGGGTTAGGTTTGAAACTTAAACTCTCTTCAACCCTTAATCCACTGGACAACGCAAGCCCAATATGCACTTCCTGTAGGGGGAGGAGATATAAATCACAGGGCAAGCAATGGGTATTGGTAGGCATGATGAAGTAGGTTCAATAATTGAATCTGAAACACTTAGAGATTACTGAAAGTAGCTCAACAAGACTTGAGGCCGGGTACCTGTGATGCCTATTATGGGGCAATAATTGGATCTTTTTGCTTTCAAAAGTAACAGCACACTGAGATACGGGTCAGGCTCCAAAAACAAGCTATCCATATAGGATTGAAAAATTTCCTCCCAAGTCTTGATCTTCTATTTTTTTTTTTTTTTGACAAAGGTTCTAGTAATAGATGATCAACAATAATGCATCTGTAGCCCACAATTTCTCTATGCCCGATGAATAGCCCTAGCACAAATATTATTGTATCCAGGAAAAGAAATGATGTCAAGCAGATTGCTATTTAGCCTGTGATTATGTCTCATTGAACATTAATGTTCAACAGGGGGTAATGTGCTCTATTCAATGGAAATTAGAACACCAGAAAACACCTCTTTGGGTGGAAGTGTGTTGGATTTCATGACTGTATCTTTCTTGCCTGACAGCTCCGCATGCTAAGAATGAATCATTATCCTGCTGTTGAACATGTATCATCTGAGATATTACCTGGCACCAGTAGGTGCATTAGTATGAATTGGCACTTGGAGGGTAGTCACAATGTTTGCTAACATGTCTCTTAACTCAATTTAGTTATATAGATAGGTAGGTTAGATTATTTCATAGCTGAATTCCCACAAGTCTCTCATTAAAAATACTGTAACTGAAAACATGTAGAGTGATTTTATTAACACTCCCACCTCAAAATTAATTATTTCTATCCCTTGGCTTCCTTTTAGAGGATGAAAATGGCACTGTATATTCAAGTTGAGCATAGTCTAAATATCATCAGAAATGGTAGCCCTGCTGGGCTGTAGATACATTCAGGGTAGGGGGTTCTTAGCATGAAGTCCACAGATGAATGTCAGGGTTGTGAAACAACTGCTCGTTTGCAGATTATGAATCTATGTAGACATGTAGGAACATCTTTCTCCAAAGAACATCTATAGCTTTTATCAGAGTCTTTTAATAAGTTCAAGATATGAACAAAATTATGTGCTTGTCTAGTAGAGTTTGCATTTGTTTTCCTGTTAGGCTCATTTTATTTTTTTTATTTTTAGTATCCAAAACGTGTTTATTGGGATGGTCTCCGATTCATCTTGATACAGGGTGCTTTTACTGCTGCTTCCGTCTGAAAGAGCATCCTTCTGTAAGCCTTGCTTTTCCTCCTGTAGGCTGGCAGAGGACAGTAGAGCAGCCAACACACAAAGCTACTGTTTGTGCATGGCTAAAGACGGTGGTGATTTTATAGCATCCTGGGCATTTTACATCCATGAAATAGGAATTGGGGCTCTGCACCAGGCGCTTCTTCTTGTGTTTCCTCTTCTCCTCTTCTGGAGAGGGATGAAGAAGATCCTTTGCGAGAGGCATGTTCTTGTGAGGAGGTTGTCACTGCCGGAAAAGCTGTTAGGCTCATTTTAAAGGAGTGATGACCAGATCATACTGTGTCCTCAGGAGGGTTATGTGGGTGGTTAAGGAGCCTGAAAACCATGCCACTTAGTGAATGGTGGACTTAAAGGCAAATATTTGGTGTGGAGGAAGGAAAGCTGATTGAGACATGATACAGCTGTCCTTCTATATTCAAAGGGCAGTTATAAGGCGAAGTACTTGCCTTGTTATTTTTCTAGAAGAGTAAGAGGGGAGATGTGATGCACCAGATTTCAACTCAAAAGTGAACTTATTATTTACCTTCACAATTTTGGGGGGAGATGGGAGAGCCAAACCATGTGTGGTTTCTGGGATCTTCATTCTCCAACCAGGGATTATACGTGGGCCCTTGACCATGACAATGCAAAATCTTAACCCCTAGACTATTAGGGAATTGCCCCTTCACAATGTTTCTACGTGTAAAGCTAAAATAGCTGGGTGTTAGGGTGGTGTTGTTGACCTAGGCCTGTTCATGCTGTCCTATCCAATGTGCTTCAGTTCTTTGTAAGTGGCTTTCCTTTTTCTTTTTGAGAGATGGCATAAAGAATGCGTTCACTTCAAGTGTATGTATAGATGTGAAACCTGACTTTTTTGTAATACATGAAATCATAAAATTTAAATATTAGACACAATTTAAAACTGATCCAGTTCCCCCATTTTGCAGATGGTGAAACTCAGGTGTCTAGAGTTTGCTCTCCATTCAAGTTTACACAGTGAGTAGTAGAACAAGGGCATGTCTGCTGTTCTAAGTGCCTTTTGCAGACTTCCTTTTGCCTTTTATATTACAAAAAAAGGGGGGGGGCAGGAAATAATTAGAGGGACACAGAGCAGTTTGGAATAGAAAAGGAATTGAATCTTGCTTTTCTCATTAACTTCTTCAATCTCTTTCTTCTTGGAAATCAGGTCTTTTACCTCTTCCTTTTTTTATACAGATGTGCCCTTCTCTTTTATAATGTTGTGTATTTGCTGGAAATTGATATATGCAAATGCAGGATTGATATATGCAAATGCAGGATTAGAGTTGACATAGGGGAGGTATCCTGCCAATATCTAAATGTTGCAGACTTTGGATTATCATTTGAGGATGAATTAACTTTGAAGGAAAATTTTAAGAGAATTGCCATGGAGTCTTGACAAGAAAAGTAAAAATCTGATCTTGACAACTGGTTATGTGTTGACTCTGAGTTTTAGGTAAAGCGTACTTGGGAGCCCCTGTACATATCTAATGGATCTATCTGAAAGTTAATAAAAATTAAAATTATGACATCTGAAAGGCTTCTAACTTGACCCACTCAACACTGCTTCACTTGCAAGTTTTCAAAAGAACAATATAATTTTGTTCAACTCTTTGCTGGTTTCCAAATGGCCTTACCATTACAGCTCACTTGAAAATATTTAAGAAAATATGTAAACAAAAATCAAGATACCATGTAATAGGTGTCTTATACCCTAAAAATATTCTAGGGCGAATCTTAATGGTAGTGAGATTGGAGATAGGAAGATACCTCTAGTAGGCACTTGCAAAAGTTCAGTTGAGGGTTCAGAGGGCTCAAAATAGGGAAATGTTAATGGTCATAGAGTCCTGAAAAGGCAAAGTGCCTAGGAGATGTAGTGATCATCGATTAAAGGGAATCAAAGAAGAAGAATCTGGTTCAAAGCAAGGTTTTCAATTGGTAGATGATGTTTTTAATGCATGTTATTAATTACTCCCCATTCTTCCAATGGCATGAAGCACAAGGGTATCAATTTTGCAACAACGTGCATCAGGACCCATAGTAGGAGGCAGAATCTCACGGATGGAAGTGGGGGAAGTTTGGAGCCCATAATGGAGCAAGACCACACAAACTAGTTAGAAATACATTGTCCTCAATCATTCTGCCACATTCTTGTGGGTCTACTTTGATGGTCTCAGGTCCTTGGCCCTATTTTGCAAATACCTAGATATCTGGCCCACTCCCTCATTCTAAGGGGGGGTGGGCGCTGCTCAGTATCCCAGTGAGCCTCATAGCTCGCTTGGGGAGTTAGACTCCAAGGTAGAAACTCTGCTCCATCTCTGCTTTGGTCAGAGGGAAAAGCTGACTTCTGAGAGCCTGCTCAAAGCATCAGCCCTCAGGAAAACTGACAGCGTCCCGGGTATGTCCTGCCCACGTCTCACCATAGAATCTACAGCCTTTATGCTAAAGCATAACCCAGATCCTCTTTGAAGGGGGCTTCAGGTAGAACCAGCTCAGCATCTTGCCAAGGTCGTGTCTTCTCCTGCTTTCTTCTGTGTCTCCTGGGTCAGTGGAGGAGGAGATAGTGCGCCAGGAGCAGGTGGTACCATGGCACCTTAGCCTGGCCCCTTGTGGGAAGCTCTCCTCTTATCTGGGGATGTCAAATCATGCTGTCTGTGTCAATGCTGCTTCCATTTCGACAGGCAACCATCGTGTATGGAACCAGGGTAAGAGCAAGCTAAAGCTCTGTCTTTTCTTTCCTGCTCAAAAATGCACATGAGAATGAACGTGAGTGCCATTCTTGTGATTACAGCGACGGTTTTTAAATCCTCTCTAATTTATATTCTAACTAAAATTGCTCACAGACTCTGGTAATTTATTATTAATAACAGATGATCTCATCTGATGCTTCCCTCCCCCTCTTTTCCCTTAGAGTGCTTTGCTGCTCTAAAGTTCTGAAATCCCACTTGTCAGAGATCTTAGTTCCTAACTTGGGGTCAGATTCTTCAGCTTTCAGGTCCCTGAACTCCATCTTCAACTCCAGTTACGACCCCTACCCCTCACGTCTTTTATCAGAGGAAGAAGGTTATAAGTGTAGTTATGTGTGCTTTCGGCTTTGTGGCCTCTTTGTTACACAATGGGCTTCCCAAGTGGCACTAGTGGTCAATGTGGGCTGAGAGTTTTTGGATGATTCGGTTCCTTGAGTTGGGATGCTTTCTCTTTGAAACCACACAGCAACCTTGTAAAGTTGTTTCTTCCTGTGCCCATTTCAGGGAAGAGGAGACTGAGGCTCATTGAAGTTCACAAACTTTCCAGTGATCACAAAGATGGTAAACATTAGATTAGAACTGAGACTCCAGTCTTTCTGACTCCAAAACCAGAGTATCTATTTTTTGACTACATGGTCAAATTTGCCTGATAAGGGGAGACGGACAATAGGGTTTGAGATGGGCCTTCAAAAACAGATACAATTTTAGGTAGGAGGATGGAGAAAATAGGGTATTCCAAAAGGTGAAAGCAGAGTCAGCAAGGTCACAGAAGTGGCAATGCCAATGACTAACAATGGTTACTGGTGAGACCATTCTCATTCATGGTTTTAATGGAGAGTTTGGGTTAAGGACAAAAATAAAAGGTTAGAAAAGGACGGCTGTTGGTCCTTGAAAAGTAAGCCATGTACTTGAAATGTGATGCCAGAAACCACAGTGAATCTTTTGTTCCCTGATTTAACAGGTGGGGTAGGGTACTGTGAAGAGAATTAAAAGTCTGTATTTGGTAAAATAAACTACATGAAGCATTCATTACGTTATTCTATACACTTAAATGGAAAGAAAGTTGATACATGACCCTTTAGGGATTCTGGGGGGTCTGAGAGCAGGGAGGATCAGACTATTTTCTGAGATTTTTGTGAGACAAATAGCAACTGCATTGAGTGGAGGCTGTCTCTGATAAAGGCTGATCTGTTTTTGAGAAAATAAATCTATAATTTCATTCTTTGATTGGATTTTAATCAAGAGAAACCCTGGAATCAACCCCTTTTCCTCTATCACTCTCTGCCAGGGTGATTTGTTTACAGCTAGGTTTTGAACTGGCGAGAGTGTAGGGAGCTGTGGTTCTCAAACTTTCATGGGCATCAGAATCATATGGAGATCTCTTAAAGAACAGCCCTGTGGGTCCCTCCTCAGGGGTTCCCATGCACTAGGTCTGGGGTCCACTTCAGTTCAGTCGCTCAGTCATGTCCGACTCTTTGCGACCCCATGAACCGTAGCACTCCAGGCCTCCCAGTCCATCACCAACTCCCAGATTTTACCCAAACTCATGTCTATTGAGTTGGTGATACCATCTAATCATCTCATCCTCTGTCATCCCCTTCTCCTCCCGCCCTCAATATTTTCCAGCATCAGGGTCTTTTCAAATGAGTCAGCTCTTCTCATCAGGTGGCCAAAGTATTGGAGTTTCAGCTTCAACATCAGTCCTTCCAATGAACAGCCAGGACTGATCTCCTTTAGGATGGACTGGTTGGATCTCCTTGCAGTCCAAGGGACTCTCAAGAGTCTTCTTCAACACCACAGTTCAAAAGCATCAATTCTCCAGTGCTCAGCTTTCTTTATAGTCCACCTCTCACATCCATACATGACTACTTGACAAACCATAGCCTTGACTAGATGGACCTTTATTAACAAAGTAACATCTCTGCTTTTTAATATGCTGTCTAGGTTGGTCATAACTTTCCTTCCAAGGAGTAAGCGTCTTTTAATTTCATGGCTGCAGTCACCATCTGCAGTGATTTTTGGAACCCAGAAAAGTAAAGTCAGCCACTGTTTCCACTGTTTTCCCATCTATTTGCCATGAAGTGATGGGACCAGATGCCATGATCTTCATTTTCTGAATGTTGAGCTTTAAGCCAACTTTTTCACTCTCCTCTTTCACTTTCATCAAGAGGCTCTTTAGTTCATCTTCGCTTTCTGCCATAAGGGTGGTGTCATCTACATATCTGAGGTTACTGATATTTCTCCCAGCAATCTTGATTCCAGCTTGTGCTTGGGTCCCCGTAATTGGCATTTCTAACAATTTCTAACACATCCCAGGTAATGTTGACGTGGCTGTTCCATGGATCATATCTTGAGAATCACTATCTTATGCTGATTTCTCCAAGGACCAGGATCTCAGAATCAACTAGATGAAATGAAGAAGACCCTTAGCTGATTCAAGGCAGAAGTGAGTGGATGCTTTGACAGAAATGTCTTTGGAGGAGGGCTCTATTGAGTGGCATGCTGGATCTTAATTCCCTGACCAGGGATCAATCCTGCATCTCCTATGGTAGAAACAAGGAGGCTTAACCACTGGACCACCAGGGAAGTCCCTGACAAAAGTGTCTTATGTCCTGTAAATTGACAGGTGTGGATTGGTAACAGGGAGATTACATTATGGGTTCTTATGGAAAGCAGTTCAGTAAAATGGAATGAATACAAGGCTTTGTGTCAGACCATCTGGATTCCAATCCCAGCTCTCTTTCTTTCAGTCCTCACCTCTAAAACAGATTTAATACTATACAGTTATGTTAGGATTGCTGGAAGGATTAAATTCAACAATCCAGGTTAAACTTGGATGTCTACTTTGATTTGATAGTTGACAAACTGCACTTTTTTGAAGAAAATGGTACTGAAGTATATATACATTTTTTGCAGGTATAAGTTGAATGGGATGACTTTTGCTTGTGCTTTACCTTCTTAAGTGGGAATATTCATTAGTTGCCCTGAAAGTTGCCTCCTTTTTTGGCTTTGATATCTCTGTAATGTCACAGCAGATTAAGATGGTTTTGCAGATATCCTCTATGACAAGGAAATGAGCATTTCTGAATTTCTGCTTTGGGTTGGACTCCTTCAAATTGGAATAATTTTGAAGTGCAAGAAAGGTCTCTGTCATCAAATGTCAAAGCAGTAGCTTTTTATTTTCTGTCTTTCTTGCCCCTTTTAAGAATAAATTGAGGGAGGAAAACATTCCTGCGAGCCAGCCAAGGCCTAAATATTTGAGGTATAAGGTTAGTTTTTTTCAAGGAGCAGCAGCTAAGTGCTCACTGTTGGATGGTCTAACAAACACGTATAGACTACTATAAGTATTTGGACTACTATATGGTTTGGACTCAGCCATCCCCACAGTAAGAGCTTGAATCTTGGTGTCTGGGTGGGTTGATAAAATCCTTAATGAGCCTTTGGACAGTAGTTGTCTGCTAGTCTTTCTCTACTTTAGTAAGCACCTTGGCAAGTCAGTGTTCTTCCATGAACCCCTGAAATCTCCCTACTCAAATATGGTGTGTGGACCATCAGCCTCCGCATTCCCTGAGAGTACATTAGAAATGGAGAATCTCGGGCTCCACTCCAGACCTACTGAGTCCGAATCTACTTTGAATATGGCCCCTCAGCAATTCCTAGGTGTGGTAAGTGCTTCTCAAGGTGACCTCTGAGGTCCTCTGAGGTCTAATCTTTAGGATTCTAAGGAAGCTTGTAAATATTTTCCCTCTTATGTTTTGTCTGAACTAATTACTAGAGCTGATCTTTCTGTCTCTGTTTTACTTTTCTCCTCCTCTCCACCTAACACTGATCTCTTTTTCAATAACCAGTTCAAATGTCACTTCCTTTGTGAAACCCTTTTGTCTTCTTGATTCCAGTATCATTTCATTTGTTCTTCTAAAATGGTAGGTTACCACATGGCATTCTACTGGAACATTCTACTGAATCATTGTCCTTGCCAGCCTGGCAATGAATTCAAATAGGCTGGACAACTTTTAAACAAACATAAATACCCAATCCAGGCCCATTAAACCACAATGTTTGGGAGTCAGGAAGGGTATAGCCTAAGCCTAATCATTTTTTAAAATTCCCTGGTTTAATTTGAAATGCATTTCTGATGACAGCCACCATGAAGAAAAAAATGAGCTGTATGTCAAGATTTTCTTTCTCCCAGGCTCTTGTTTTAAACAGATATATGTTGTAGTGAAGGGTGAATAGTTCACTTGTTTGTCTTTTGTAATATCTCTTCAGTTTCAGGTTCTTGTCTTCATATGTGAGATCTTTTAGAAGGCCTGGCAAATGATTCACATTGAATACATATTAGTTCTGTGATTGTACCTTTTCTGAAGGCTCTGGGAGTTGGCGATAGGCAGGGAGGCCTGACGTGTTACAGTCCATGGGATCACAGAGTCGGACATGACTGTGACTGAACTGACTAACTGATGAATGTGTGTGGGAGTGGTATGTAGCGTATGAATGAGTGTGAGCCAGTATGAGAACATACTGGCTTTTGCATATGGTATCTCCCCTTTCTTGTGGTTGAGTGTGAGCAGGTGTGAGAAGTGTGCAGTTGTTAGAATCTGGAATTTGTGTGTTTGTTAGTGTGTATATTTGTGAGTCAGTCTAAGTGAGTGTGAGTGTATATAAATGTTAAGTGAGACAAGTCACTGTGTGTTTGTGTGCGTGTGTGTGTGTATGAGTGATGAGCAGAGGGAGAGGCTCTCAAACATCTTTTTTTCCTCCCAGTTCATGATTCTGTTCCTTATATGCTGTCTAAATCAGGTTGTGCTGGGGAGTGGGGCATTCTTGAATCAGCTTCTTTGTTGGGTGCCATATATTCCTTTTGCCAAGAAGAAGTCATTTTTGTTGACCTATAAATTAGTTCATTCACTAGTATGGAAATATGGTTTTATAGGACCAAGAGCAGCTTATGCCCGAATACTCTTTTCCTTCAGCTCGAAACAAAGAAATAATTGTGGTTTACATGTAGTCATAGTCACTAGTATATGCCAGACTGGGTGATGGTCTGTCCTCATCAGACTTTGTTGTTGGCGTACATTGGGTTGAGGAGAAGGACTTTATCAATCGATGCTTAAGAAGTCATGAAATGAATGCACACACAGTCTGTGTGGGTGTTTGGCAGCAACAGAATACTCTCTGATCCACATATGTGTCCACCTGGTCAAGAAACTCCTCTGTGGTTTCTTGCTTAAGTAAAAGAAAATGGGGAGACCCTTTCAACTAAATGTGAACTGGTGGGTTGTGGCAATTAGCCAAAGTTTGGTCCCATATATTCTGTTAGATTCAGCATATTCAGAAATTGGTAGTGAGGAGTTTTGTGGTTTGGGATTATCTGAATAGTAATCCAGGAAAATATCACCCCAAATGTTTCTTTTTTGGCATTCCAGATGAATATTTAATTATTAGCAATGCAAGTTACATATAACCACAAAGCACTTTGTTGAGAATTATCATGATCAGGCTTTCGAAAAAGACTTAATGAAATTAATCACCTTGAGAAATAGAACAAAGGTCCAAAATATGATTTTACCAGTAGCCAAAGTTTATGACTCTTTTTATACTCTACAAGAATTTCATGAGACAGGTAGAAATGTGAAACATTTATATTTCATATGGGTTTATTTTTTCCAACTTGATGTTAGTAGTAAGGATACAAGCTTTTACTGTATTTTACTGAATCCCATTAAACTGTTTCTGCCTGAATTTCATGAAGACAACTTCACACGGGAAGATTCCAGGTCTTATATACAAGAAGGAAGAAATGAGAAAATATCAGAATACCAAACTTGCTGCCAATATTTCTTTCCTATGCTGCAATTAGCATTAAAATGCTAGGTATATGTAGTCTAGAATGTTGACATCTTGGCCAGTTCCCAAATTCAAACTATTTCTGTGAGAAGCCTGCTTGCTTAGAACTTGGCGCTATAGGAGGCCAGTGATGTTGCCTGACATGAGATGGGCGTGAGTGTGCGTGCACGTGTGGAAGGTGTGAGAGAATGTATGTTTTTAGAAATCTCTAGCCCCAATATTACAGATAGTTTTGGCACCAGCATGCCCTGTTCTGTATCACAGCCAAAGTATCCAAAGCTATGAGTAGACATAACCATCTGTGATGTGCAAATGAGAGCATGTGTCTGCCTACTAGACCTCTCCAGAGTTTTGTGTAGTTTCTAAGGAGGCATGCATTTGAACCAAGTCACTGTCCTATTTCCTTGGGGAGAGAAGGTAACATGTATAGAGAGATTACTCCAGAGACAACGATCCTAAGCGTCAGACACAGATGAAGGTGGATGGTAGAACTCACTTGGTACACCAGGGTGCCATGCCCGTGCATGGTGGCATTAGGCTTTTGGATAATTGGACTTTGGATATCATGAAGCATCTAGTCCACATTTTGTCTGCTTGGAAGGAAGCTTAGCAGAGAAGAGACAGAAAGACCCAGTTTTAAATTCTACCCTCATTATTTACTAATTTGTGTGACCTTAAGCAAGTCATTGAATTCTAAGCTTTCATTTGCTCATATGTAAAATAAAGGTAATTAGTCATTACCATGTAATTATCATGTAATTGTAGGTTGTTGTAAGAATTAGGAAGTTTGCATATATTGATTTTTTGGTCTCATTCAATAAATGAGAATTATATTATTATTGAGTCATTTGCCGTGGGCAGGCACTAACTTTCATTGCCCGTGGGAGTGAAAGGTTGTTGCTGAACCACAAAAGATGCTGGGATTCTTGGCCTCCGGAGGCGAATTCAATCCGGGGCCCAGATGAGGCTTGATCGCTCAGAGCTTTTGTGTAATAAAGTTTTATTAAAGTATAAAGGAGATAGACAAAGCTTCTGACATAGACATCAGCAGGGGGCAGAAAGAGTGCCCCCTCTCTAGTGTTAGCAATGGAGTTATGTACTTTTAATTAGTTATTACAGTGAATCAAAAGAATGTTTGGGGGTTGTAAAGACCTTACTAGACCCACTCCCATAATTTACATTTTAAGATTACAGGATTAGCCAGAAGGTTTTTTCCCAGAGACTGTCCTCAAGCAGGATACATTATTGTTATATAATCCTAAGGAATGTAGAGGGAAAAAACATTTGTCCTTTCCTCCTCCTTGAGAATTCCAGATCCCTCTCTCCTTTTGGGCCCCTGGACTTCTTATCAACCTGCCTAGGAATTGACCCTCTCGGGAGTGACTTCATTTAAAGGAGCTATAATCTTGCGACGGGCAGAAGTAATAACTGACTTCTATTGTCCCATACTATTCTACTATTCTTTTTGCAAAATTCTTTAAAATCTTATTATTTTTGTCTTTGCTGGGTCTTAGTTGCTATGTGCAGGCTTTCTCTAGTTGTGGCAAGTGGGGGCTACTTGAGTCCCGGTACACAGGCGTCTCACTGTGATGCTTTCTTTAGTTGTGGAGCATAGGCTCTAGGCACATGGGCTTAGCTGCTCCATGGCATGTAGCATCTTCCCAGACCAGGGACTGAACCTGTGCCCTCTGCATTTTCAGGTGGACTGCTATCTACTGTGCCACTTGGGAAATCCCTACTATTTTTATAAAGTCAGTTTCTTGTTATCTTACTGGTTCTGTGGCGCTCATTTCACAACATTGTCTGCTGTCCTCATTCATTCATCATTCTGCACTTGAGACTCATGGCATCTGAATATATTTTTTTTTTTTTTTTGCCTGTCTTTTTGAAGCTATATCCAATATTAGCTGGCTCATGTTTTTTGGTGAGCTAGAAAATACCCTCCTTCCTCATACCTTTACTTCTATTTGCTCGAAAAGTATTGTAAGAAATATATATTTCAGTCGCTCAGTCATTTCCGACTCTTTGCAATCCCATGGGCTGCAGCATGCCAGGCCTCCCTGTCCATCACCAACTCCTGGAGCTTACTCAAACTCATGTCCATTGATTCAGTGATGCCATCCAACCATCTCATCCTCTGTCATCCCCTTTTCCTCCCGCCTTCAGTCTTTCCCAGCATCAGCGTCTTTTCAAATGAGTCAGCTCTTCCCATCAAGTGGCCAAAGTATTGGAGTTTCAGCTTCATCATCCGTCCTTCTAATGAATATTCAGGACTGATTTCCTCTAGGATGGACTGGTTGGATCTGCTTGCTGTCCAAGGGACTCTCAAGTGTCTTCTCCAACACCACAGTTCAAAAGCATCAATTTTGGAGCCCCCGCAAAATAAAGTCAGCCACTGTTTCCACTGTTTCCCATTTATTTGCCATGAAGTGATGGGTCCGGATGCCATGATCTTAGTTTTCTGATGTTGAGTTTTAAGCCAACTTTTTCACTCTCCTCTTTCATTTTCATCAAGAGGTTCTTTAGTTCTTCTTTACTTTCTGCCCTAAGGGTGGTGTCATCTGCATATCTGAGGTTACTGATATACATAAATATGTATATATTGTGTTATTGGTTTCACATGGAGTTGTACAGTGCACAGAATGCACAACTGTATACAGTAGCCCACTCTTTCAGCATTATTTAACCACCCTTCATTTCAGTCGCATAGAACCTCCTATTTTTATTGTTCTCTGTATCCGTCCCACTACAGGCGCTCATACCTATCACACTGTCCTCTCTCATATCATGTATTAATTTTCTATTGCTCTTCAACAAATTGCCACAAATTTAGCTGTTTAAAACAGCATCCATTTAGTTCTACAGGTCACAAGACTAAACTGAGTTCTGTGTTCTAGGTCTCAGAATACTAAAATTAGGTGCTTGCTGAGCTAGTGTCTTATTTGGAGACTCTGGAAAAGAATCTGCTTTCAGGTTCATTTTTGACTGTAGATGGTAGAATTTAATTCCTTGTGGCTGTCAGACTAAGGTTTTGTTTCCTTGTTTCCTAGCAGGAAGAGGCCACTCTAAACTCCTAAATCCGACTGTGTTCCTTGGCTTGTGACCCCCTCCAATCTTCAAAACTAGTAACAAGTTCTCCTTATGCTCCAGTCTTGCTGATCTCTCTTTCTGCCACCAGCCTAACAAAGCTCTTTGGTTTTAATGGGGACACTTGAATAGATTGGTCACAAACAGATAACCCTCTTTTGCCACATAAGATCATGGGCGTGGTACCAGGAGATCGAGGTCATGGGGACCAAAATCCTGCCTGCTTTATCCTTCATTCCCCTTCACTCAATCCTTATGTTGCTTAACTTCATTTCATAATCAGTCTGGACCTGATTGTTCATCACTTCAACCATGTTCTGCTATTATTCTTTATTTTTTCACCACTTTGTTCACCTTACCCATCCGGGTAACTTTAACTCTAGGGTGGTATGACCACCTTTCTCATTCCTATTCCTAAGCTGCTGAGAAAGGTGGGAATTCATGATAATATACAGTTATAGCTTTTAGCGCTGTCACTTTATTTCTGGATTATTGTAGTAGTTCTTCAATTCCAAACAGCCCTCCAGCCCATCTCTCCCATGGCTGCTAGAGCTATTTTTCTCAAATGCTATTCCAATGATGTCAGTGTGTGTTTAAAATCATGTAATGCCTTTCCAGAGCTTTCAGTACAGAGTCTTGACAGCTTATGATGGCATAGAAGGACCTTCTGGAGAGAATTGCTTCCCATCCCTCTAGTCTTGTCCCTCATTGTTCTTACATAGGACAGTCCCCTCAAACTCTGTCAAAGTACTAGTTCTATTATCCTCTGTTTATAACATGGTCTCACATGCTTTCATGTGTTCTGCACAACTCTTTTGCCTTCCTGACACACCCGACCTATTGATTTTCTTTTCTTCTGCTCATACTTCAAGGCATATTTCAGAATCTCCTTGACAAGACTTCTCTGTATCATATATTTTCTACTGGCAAAGTCATTTACACCTTCAATTGAAAACTCATCATCAAATCACATTGCATTTCTGAACTATAAGAGCTCTGAAGAAGGGGACTAAATCTCATCCATATTCTTCTTCCTTTTTTCTTTTCTTCTGGCTTGGAAAAGGAGGTTAGCACATAATAAGCACTCAGTGTTTGGTTAAATAATTGGATTTCTTCTCAATGAAAAGATACAGGCCAACTTGTTTGGGCTATTCATCATCTGAAATAAACCTTCCAAATAGACTTTAGTTCAAGTTATGATTGTCATTATGAGTTAAAGCTACTGTGATTTTTAACTCTATGAAATTTAAGCTTTTCTTCAAGAATTAATTCATCCTTTATCCTATAACTAGTATGGGTTGAGTGTTTATAAGAGAGAAACAGACTAAAAGAGCCTGTAGTACACGTCTGTCATATTCTTTGGTCTTTGGTCATAATTAAAACTGTTAATTAGGTAATCGTTCTGCCATCTGGTAATTCAAGTTTTATTGAGAAACAATGAGGTGGAGTACTTTCTGTGGGAAATATCAATAGAAATTTGTTTTTAATTCTCCTTGGCTTTTTGGTGTATGCCATGACTGCTTACCAATATATTTGTTTTATTAATAAGATTTTTACAATTTCCTTTATCATGCTAGTATTGTATCTTTTCATTTGTTTCTATCTAAAAGACATAGATGAATATAATGTCTGGAGGAGCTGATTTTGAATGATCACTGTTTATTCTAGATGTCAGAATAAATCCTTGCCTTTGTTTGTAGTGTGTTACATTGATAGAAACCCTGAAGGAAATTGAAGGCTGTATATAGGAATTCCAGTAGAATTTTACCACTGTCAATTCTGTATATTAGCTATGGTTGTTTGGGACTCTGTATTTTTCTTAATGCAGTTTGATAAAAAGTCATTTATCAGTTTGATAAAAGTCATTTCCCCAAATATAAGTAATTTGACTTGTTTATTTTTCTTAAGTGTTTATATAGTCTGTATCTGGTCTTCTAATAGCAAACATAAATGTGATTTCTGTTATACTTTAAAAATAGTAATTTAAACATCTTTTTGTTGAGAATGTAAGTTTATTATATAAAAATGAAATTAAATCCGACATATTAGGTTATACAGCTAACTCAATTATTTCCTATCTAGAAAAAAACGGTGGCTTTCTCTTGCTCTGTTAATTCCCAGACATTCTTCAGTTAGAATGCTTTTTTTTGCTGTCGATTAATTTCTCCTTTGTACGTAAATTTAAGAAGCTTCTCCTGTTAAATTCTCAAAAGTCTCTGGTAAATGCAGGTGTTCCTGCAGCTTCTAATCACCTGTAGTCTGTCTTTATCGAATTCCTCATAAGCTAGTATTTTGGAATGATTCTCCATACCTGGGAAATGGACTGTGGATATTATGGAAGGGGTATTATTGGATAATCAGTGTTATGAACAACTCTTCTTTGAAAGTCAAACTGCTCCTCAGTACTGGGTATTAAGAATGAATGAAGTTAGAAAATGAAATTAGATAAGGGCTCAGCAGATTAAGCAGTGTACATGACACTTTTTTCCTGAATCCAAAATGGATAAAAATGATAGTATGAAATTAGAAAGTTGAGTCCTTTTTCCATTGTGCTATCTTATATTCAAACTTGAGTGATACATCTGAGAGAGAACCTAGGAATTATTTGGGCTTCCAAGGTGGCTCAGTGGTAAAAAATCTATCTGCCAATGCAGGAGACAGGGGTTTGATCCCTGGGTTGGGAAGATACCCTGGAGGAGGAAATGGTAACCCCATTTAGTATTCTTGCCTGGGGAATCTCATGGACAGAGGAGTCTAGTGGGTTACAGTTCATGGTGTTGCAAAAGAGTCGTACATGACACAGAATCTAAACTACAAACAACTAGGAATTATTTGGTTTACCCTGTCGCTTTAAGTATGGACTTCCATGGTGGCTTAGACAGTAAAGAATCAGCCTGCAATGTGGGATTACCGGGTTCGATCCCTGGGTTGGGAAGATCCCCTGGAGAAGAGAAAGGCTACCCACTCCAGTATTCTGGCCTGGAGAATTCCATGGATTGTATAGTTCATGGGGTCACAAAGAGTCAGACACAACTGAGTGAGTTACACTTTCTTTCATTTCATCACTTGAAGTATGGGCTTGCCTTGTGGCTCAGCTCTTAAAGAATCCATATGGTTCCATCCCTGGGTTGAAACCATTATTTATCAGTCAGACACGACTGAGAGACTTTTACTTTACTTTATCACTTGAAGTAACTGAGACCCAGAGGGTTGCAGTGACTTGCCTATGATCATATTGCTAGTGAACCAGAACTATCCTGCTTTCTTCCACACCTGTGTACTTTTTTTTTTACTGTACTGTGTTGAGTTTGTCTATTTGTTTTTCAACCCCTGACACTGTAACAAAAGTAGAAACATTTGAATGAAATGAGAAGTCACTTCCTTTTAAAAATCATTAATATATTTCCATCCTCCTTGGGTGTACCCCATCTGTAACAGCTGAGGGAATTAGCTAGTGACATGCTTGGTTCTTCAGATAGTCTTGCTACTTTTCAAAAGGAATGATTTGAGAAATGCTTTTTACATGCTTAGTAGAGTGTGTAACTCTGGTTGGTGAGAGAAACCTCTTTTGTACTGTATGAGAGCTCCTTTGTTGCTTTACACTGTAGACCTTTTTAATGGAAGGAAGTGGGGAAGGACGCTATTATGCTGTTTTACATTTACAATTCAGAATTATGTCCTTGGTGGTGCTGAAATAAATTTCATGATGGGATATTAGGGAGCATTAGGCCTATTTGGGAAATTATTTATCAGTCTATTTCAAGCCTTTCTATGTTTTTTTTTTTTTTTAAAGTGATCGAATAAAAGAATATGAAATAGTGTACAATGAGTTTGATGAAATCTGGTAAGTACTTTTGGTTGCTAGGGCAACGTCCTCTTTTGTCTTCGATTAATGTGACTTCCCTCTATGCAGCTTGACTTCTTGAAATCAGATATTTATTTTTAAAAGAGAACAAGATTCCCGGCTTATGGCAAAAGATAAGTCCCCTAGCTTTGACTTATTTAACTTGAATCAAATTGAGATGAAGAAGAGCCATTGTGTTCACTTTGCATGGATAGCCTGAGGCAAAATGGTTAAGTGGGCTGAACTTTGGCTTTTGAAGTCTTTGTCCTTTTGGGTGTCTCAACCCTACCTCTTGGTGCCCTTGAGCTGCCTTGTGCATGCCCTGTATGATATCCACCCCCATCCCAGGCTCCAGGATTGGAATGTACTTCAATGTCACCCATACTCTCCACCCTGGTCATAATTTAGTTATCCTCTGCCCATTCTTTCAAACACGGTTCACTGTTTACCAAAGAGAGAACTAGCTGAAACAGTTGGGTTTAACAGACCATTGGTTTTTTTGTTCATGTACTTTGCTCCTTAGTTTCATCCTCATGAAATTGTTTACCTCAGATTGGGACTTGAACCGGTGTGCTGGGACTCGAACCCAGCCAAACCCCAGTTTGGCACTCGAACCCATGTGGGTGGGACTTGAACCCAGATAAAACCCTGCTTGGGGCTCAAAACCAGCCACAACCTTGCTTAGGACTTGAACCCGCCTGACTGTGACTGACACCCAGCCAAAATCCAATGTACCTGGTTTCAGGACCTAATGGAGCTCAGGTTCTTGATGTCTTATCGCAGAAATTCAGTGAGAGACAAAGTGGTAGGTACGAAGTGGATTTATTCAGATTCAGAGAGAAGCACATTCCATAGAAAGAGTAGGGGCCATCAGAGCGGGCAAGTGCTGCCTGGAAATGTGGCGAGGTTAGTTTTTATAGGCTCGGTAATTTCATATGATAATGAGTGGGAGGATTATTCCAACCATTTTTGGGAAGGGGTGGAGGTTTCCAGGATTTGGGCCACCACCCACTCCTTGGTCTTTTGACAGTGCCTTCCTGCTTTTGAACTGTGGTGTTGGAGAGGACTCTTGAGAGACCCATGGACTGCAGGGAGATCCAACCAGTCCATCCTAAAGGAAATCAGTCCTGAATATTCATTGGAAGGACTGATGCTGAACCTGAAACTCCAATACTTTGGCCACCTGATGTGAAGATCTGACTCATTGGAAAAGACCCTGATGCTGGGAAAGAGTGAAGGCGGGAGGAGACGAGGACGACAGAAGATGAATTGGTTGGATGGCATCACTGACTCGATGGACATGAGTTTGAGTAAGCTCTGGGAGTTGGTGATGGGCAGGGAAGCCTGGCTGGCTGCAGTCCTTGGGGTTGCAAAGAGTTGCACTCTACTGAGTGACTGAACTGAACTGGAGCTGTCATGGCACTTCTGGATGTGTCAGTTCACTTGCTGATTGAGGATCAAGGTCTAGTCTTGTCTTCCATCTTGGTCCGATTTGCTTCTAATTGGTTTATGTTGTGTCTTTGTGCTATGTTATTCTTTCAGAAGTTGTGCCCTACCCCTTTCCCTCGTGTTATACTTAGATATAAATTTGTTTTACTGTAGCAATACTGTGGCCCTGAGTTTTGAACTCAGCACCATCGACAATTTAGGCCAGATAATTAATTCCTTGTTGTAGGGGGCTTCTCGTGTGCATTGTAGGTTACTTAGAAGCATCCCTACTTCTACCCAGTAGATGCTAGTAGCAATTCCTCAGTTGTGTTGACAGAAAATATATCCACAGATTGCTTAAGGTCCCCCAAGGATTCAAATAGCCCTCAGTTACATGGTGGTCCAGTGGTTAAGATTCTGGCTTCCACTGTTGGGGGCATGGATTTGATCCCTGGTCAGGGAACTAAGATCACATGTGCTGCTTGGCTAAAGAATACAAATAGTAAAAATACTTAAAAAAAAAAAGAGAGAAAGAGAATCACTTTCGCTTTATCCTAGGGAAACCACTCTCTAATGATTTCAGTGGCTGCAGACTAGGTAGCGAGAAGATATACATGTGCAGACATGAGAATATGTTTATATATTTTAAAGATGTAGTTTTAAACCTGTTTGTGCTTAACATAGTTGACTCCCTACTCTTAATGTGCATAGGGTCAGGGTGCTTATACTCCTGTTGCCTAGTGGATTTTAACATTATTTTGAGATATAATTTTAAGTTTATAGCTTTTTGAATTTGATCAAATATATACTCTCCTGTAACTACCATCCAGATCAAGATAGCTAACACTGTTACTATCACCTAAAGTCCCCCTTTCCAGGCAATGTCCTTGACCCGAGATGGAGACGACCACTCATTTGCTTTGTGTTACTATTGGTCATTTTTGTCTTTACCAGAACTTTCTATAAACAGAACCATACCCTGTGTATTAATAGCTGTTTGTGTCTGGCTTCTTTGACTCACCATAATGTTCCTGAGGTTCATCCACATTACTTCATGTATAGGTACTTTTTTTTTTTTTTTTTTTGCTGAGTAGCATTTCATTGGATAATACACTTCTCTATCAACTCACATTTTGATTGACATTTGAGTGATATGTTTTTTCACTACTGTGTATTTGTGTGCTATGACATGCATATAAAAGTCTTTTCGTGGACCTATAAACTCATATTTTTTTTCTTTCTTTTATACCTAGAAATAGACTTCTTGTGTTATACCTTGTCTTAAAAATATTTTACATGATTTAAAAATTATATTCTCGTCCACTAAGTGAGAGTCACTCAGTCGTGTCAGATTCTTTGCAACCCCATGGACTATACAGTCAATGGAATTCTCCAGGCCAGAATACTGGAGTGGGCAGCCTTTCCCTTCTCCAGGGATCAAGCCCAGGTCTCCCACATTGCAGGCGGATTCTTTACCAGCTGAGCCACCAGGAAGCCCATTCTAGTCTACAAAGAAAGTCAGTCTCTAAAATTTCAGTCATGAAATCTACCTATAAGATAGCTAAAATGAGGATCTGAGTCATTTACTGAAAAAAAGAATGAATAGTGTTTAAGAACATGGGTTTTCAGGTCAACAGACTTGGATACAAGCCTTGGCTCTGTCACTTCACAGCTATGTGGCGTTGGGTAAGTTACTTACTGAAGTCTCTGTGCCTAAATTTCATCAGCGATGAAATACAAATTATAACAGTAGTTAGGGGATAGAATTGTTGTGAGAAGTTACTGTGATAACGCAGGTTAAACACCTTGCAGAGAACCTGGCGTATATTACTATAGTTGCTAATATTATTGAATTGTAAACATTACAAATGGTCTTATTGTTCACGAAGTTTATCTGATTGGAGATTTTGGTTCAGAAATGCAGAACACTAAATTGAGTAATGGGAAATGGGAGACCAAGAGGTGAGTAGAAGTAACAGGGCTGTTCAATGTTCTGGGGCTGTGGAAATAAGAGAAAAGGATAACATAAGTAAAATGATATACCCATTTGAATGCAGAGTTCCAGAGAATAACTCAGATAAGAAAGCCCTACCAGTGATCAATGCAAAACAATAGAGGAAAGCAATAGAATGGGAAAGACTAGAGATCGCTTCAAGAAAATTTGAGATACCAAGGGAATATTTCATGCAACACAATATTTCATGAACACAATAAAGGACAGAAATGGTATGGACCTAACAGAAGCAGAAGATATTAAGAAGAGATAGCAAGAATACACAGAAGAACTATACAAAAAAGATCTTCATGACCCAGATAACCACGATGGTGTGATTACTCACCTAGAGCCAGACATACTGGAATGCAAAGTCAAGTGGGCCTTAGGAAGCATCACTAAGAACAAAGTTAGTGGAGGTGATGAAATTCCAGTTGAACTATTTCAAACCCTAAAAGGTGCTGCTGCTAAAGTGCTACACTAAATATGACAGCAAATTTGGAAAACTCAGCAGTGGCCACAACACTGGAAAAGGTCAGTTTTCATTCCAGTCCCAAAGAAAGGCAATGTGAAAGAATGTTCAAACTACTGCACAATTGCACTCATCTCACAGGCTAGCAAGTAATGCTCAAAATTCTCCACACCAAGCTTCAACAGTATGTGAACTGAGAACTTCCAGATGTTCAAGCTGGGTTTAGAAAAGGCAGAGGAACCAGAGATCAAATTGACAATATCCGTTGGATCATCAAAAAAGCAAGAGAGTTCCAGAAAAACATCTATTTCTGCTTTATTGAATATGCCAAATTCTTTGACAGTGGGAACTGCAACAAACTGGAAAAGTCTTCAAGAGATGGGAATACCAGACCACCTTACCTGCCTCCTGAGAAATCTGTATGCAGGTCAAGAAGCAACAGTTAGAACTGGACATGGAACAAAAGACTGGTTCCAAATCGGGAAAGGAGTACATCAAGGCTGTATATTGTCACCCTGCTTATTTAAATTATATGCAGAGTACATCATGCAAAATGCCGGGCTGGATGAAGCACAAGCTTGAATCAAGATTGCTGGGAGAAATATCAATAACCTCAGGTATGCAGATACCACCACCCTTATGTCAGAAAGCAAAGAAGAACTAAAGAGCCTCTTGATGAACGTGAAAGAGGAGAGTGAAAAAGTTGGTTTAAAACTCAACATTCAGAAAACTAAGATCATGGCATCCGGTCCTATCACTTCATGGCAAATAGATGGGAAACAGTGAGAGACTTTATTTTGGGGGGCTCCAAAATCACTGCAGATGGTGACTGCAGTCATGAAATTAAAAGATGCTTGCTCCTTGGAAGAAAAGCTATGACCAACCTAGACAGCATATTAAAAAACAGAGACATAACTTTGCCAGCAAAGGTCCGTCTAGCCAAAGCTATGGTTTTTCCAGTAGTCAAGGATGGATGTGAGAGTTGGACTATAAAGAAAGCTGAGCGCTGAAGAATTGATCCTTTGAACTGTGGTGTTGGACAAGACTCTTGAGAGTCCCTTGGACTGAAAGGAAATCCAACCAGTCCATCTTAAAGGAAATGAGTCCTGAATATTCACTGGAAGGCCTGATGCTGAAGCGGAAGCTTCAATACTTTGGCCATCTAATGTGAAAAACTCACTCATTTGAAATGACCCTGATGCTGGGAAAGGTTGAAGGCCGGAGGCGAAGGGGATGATAGAGGATGAGATGGTTGGATGGCATCACCGACTTGAGACTTTTGAGTTTGAGCAGGCTCTGGGAGTTGGTGATGGACAGGGAAGCCTGGCATGCTGCAGTCCATGGGGTTGCAAAGAGTTGGACACGACTGAGCAACTGAACTGAAGAAGAATTCAGCATGCACTGATTCAGATGATATTGCTTTGGGTAATTAATCTGTTTGAAACAGTAAAAGCAAGAAGACTTCAGGCTGACTGGAGGGATTCACACAATGACTGGGCTATGTGCCTAGAATAAGTGAGGGGGCAGGAAACCTTTCAGGGTCGAGTTAATTTAGGACTTGGAATTGTCAGTCACTTTTGGATCCCAAACTCCTATATGAATCTCTTCTTAGGAGATGGGAAAGGAAGTTATAAGGCAAATTGGTGCACTGGAAATTGGAGAGAGTTGTAATTGATTAAAATTCTCACAGGCAGAAACCACCATGGTAACCACTGTTAGGATAGCAAACTTGAACTGTAATTGATGAATTTCTGGAAGCTCGATGCAGACGACTCAAGAGTTAAAACTCTAGGGGGACCCAGTCATAGAGTGGTCCCTACAATTGTCTGAGATTGATCTCCAAGATCTTTTTGAAAAGGTAGACCTTGAAAAATGAACAAGGTCAACTTTTTTAGTTATAGGATAACAATACATTGTTAAAACTGAGTTGGATAGCCATGTATCCTTACATAATTATTATATATTTAAATGTACAGCTTTTACAGGTTTACTATGCATATTATTTTGAAAGTTTATTTTTTAAAATATAGATATATTTTATGTAAAGAAGTGAATTTTTTTTTGCAGCTCTTTATAATTACACTGTATTTCCTGAAGCCTGAAGTATGATAATTTATTGAACTATTCCTTCATTGATATTGATGGAAATTTAGATTTTGGGAGAGTTTCTTACTATTACAAGAAGTGCTGCTAAAACATGCTTGTACATTTATTTTTGTACATTTATGTAGGGTGTTTTGTAGAAAAGAATCCTTTGAAATGTAATTTCAAAGTCCAGAAGTACATGTGATTTTAATTTTGGTAGTGTCAAATTTACTTGCACATTGATTATAACCATTTATATTCCCACCAACCATTTATGCAAATTACTTTTTATCCACTTACTTCCCAACACATGGTATTCTAATTTTTACTTTTTGCTAATCTGATGTGTTGTGTTATTTGCTCAGTCCTGTCCTACTCTCTGTGACCCCCTCGATTGTAGCCTGCCAGGTTCCTCTGTCCATGGGATTCTCCAGGCAAGAATACTGGAGTGGGTAGCCCTTCTCTTCTCCAGAGTATCTTCTGAAACAAGGAATTGAACCCGGGTCTCCCACATTGCAGGCGGATTCTTTACCATCTGAGCCGCTGGGGAAGCCCATATGCTACCTCATTCCTAAATAAACCCAAGTTAAAACAATATTATTTTTCATATATTAGACAGGCTGGACTTCCCTGGTTGCTCAGAGGGTAAAGAATCTGCTTGCAATGTGGGAGACCAGATTCAATTCCTTGTTCAGCAAGGTACCCTGGAGAAGGGAAGGGCTAACCGCTCCAGTATTCTTGCTTGGAGAATCTCATGGACAGAGGAACCAGGCAGGCACAGTCCATGGGGTTGCAAAGAGTCGAATACAACTGAGTGAGTGTTTCTTTTTCAGTCAAGTTTACCTTCTGGTGGCCATTTTTCTATCAAGTTATTCGTTTTTATGAGCTCTTTGTATACTAAGGAAATTCTCCTCTTTTCTGTTGTATGTGTTAATATGCATTTTTCAGTCTTTTTTTGTTTTAAATATGAGTCTGATACTTTTTTGTCATATAGATGTTTTTATGGTATGTATAGTCAATCCTTGTACTGTCTACTTTCTTAACTTTTCCTCCCTTTTGAGCCGGGCTTTGAATGGAAGATTCCTATCCAGGAGATATGAGTTAGGAAGTATTGGCTGGAGCTTTAATACCTGGTTAAGAAGTTTTACTTTATCATGTAGAGAATGAGGAACCAATGCAGTTAAAGGGGAATTGTAGGGTTTCAAGAAATCAGATTTGATAATATGGAAGAGTCACTGATTTAAGGGAAGAAATTACAGAATTTGGAAGATCTGTAGGAGTCTATTGCATTATTAGTCAAGTGTACTGGGATAGAAGTCATTTAGGGGAACTGCTCGGGGCTTGGAAAGGTTTTAAGAGCTACTGCAAAGGAAGTACTGAAAGAATGTGGTGACTTGTCTCAGTGAGAGTAGTTATTGTGAACTTTTGAAGGTCTGTGATTGCATTAAATTAAATGGTGGCTGTCTTGTGATTTGAAATATTAAGTGTATTTTCCTTCATGCTTTGTTTAGTTCACTCAGTATTTCCCTTGATTTCCTATATGTCTGCTTTCGTGCTTGGAGCTCGAGATAGAAAGAGACACATGGACTCTAGCCTCAAGGAATTCACAGTGTCATAGGGGAAGCAGTAAGATATGCAAACCAAATAGTACAGTGTAGATGTGAAGCAATAGAAGTACAGGTAAAATGTGGAAGTAATGGAGAGGAGGGAAGGGAAACTACCTGGGGAGGTCAGGTAGATTGTCACAGAGGATGGGACATATGAACAAGTTTTGAAAGGATGAACGGGAGCTTGCCAAGTGAAAAAGTGTGTGGGGAGGATTACTACAAGAATTGTGAAGAGGAAGTAACTGATTAGGCTTATAGTTTAGAAAGGTAATCCTCTTTGGAAGGGGATGAGACTAAAGTCAATGAGACCAGTTAGAAGACTAATTCTGGAAATGATGAGGGCTTCACTTTGGGGAAGAAGAGAGTGGAGTCAATTTGGGAAAGAGTCAGGAACAGTTAAACTATATATAATTTACAGAAAATGTGAATTTCAGCTAATTGTTTTTTTCCTGGGGCAGTTTTTAATAGACTTAATAATGCTATTTCCAGTGAGATTCCTAATGGAATGGATGTGTAAAACTGGTGGGACAGGATTGGGAAGCATTTGGTTGTTAATCTTGAGCTTAATTTAGTGGCTCTCAATTTGTTTTCTGCCTCCATACTGTGAAATTGACATCCATCAGTAACATTACTTATTACCCTGCGGTGATTTTAAACTCTGGGGGGTGGGGAGGGGTTGGGGCTTGGTGTGAAGAAAGTGATAGAATCTCTCAGGGAGCATGTAGAGTTTGAAAAGGCCCCCCTGGGAATTCTGCTGTGTTCCACTCCTCCACGTTCCCTCCAAACACACACATATCTGAGACTCCCTGTCATATTTGCAGCATTGGTAGGAGAACATACACAACCACACACACACATAAACAGACACACAACTGGCAAATGAATTCACATTCACACAGAGAGTGTATATAGGCATTTACTAAAACAGCCCCTAGTTACAGATTAATGGAAAGCAGCATCATTACATTCAAGTTTTCTTCTCTGTGATGCTGTGATTTTTAATGCATTTATGATAAGTATAAATCAACTCATTGGGAGAAAGTTCACCCATGGGGACAGAGTTAAGGGAAAAAACATGGAAAAAATCCCCAATCTAGATAGAAGGGAATATAAGATGACTAATCATTTTCATGCAGATGTGATTATTGAGCTGACTGTGGTTGTAAAGCTTCCAGAGTGTGGCACATAAGATAGCAAGTGCAATATCTGGTGACGAAGTAGCAGGAGAACTCTCTGAAGTGAAGACTAGGCTAGTCACTGAGGTAATACAGACTCTTAGGGAGGCAGAATTTGAAGCACCTGAAGTAAGTTCTGTGCCTGGCCATAGCTCAGCAAAATGGTGATTTTCTTTCAGGTCCTTCTATCTCCCCATCATGGTATCATCTTCCTGACTCACTTGCCTAGTTCTATCTTGCCTCCACGCAACCCTTTTTCTTCCTAACTGCCTGTCAGTAGATATGTGGTCTTACTTCAGTGAGAATAATAATAGTACTGTAGGTTGTCTCAGTTTTGCCAAATGTGTAAATACCAAATATTGGACGGAGTGTTTGATTTTTAATAGTGCCTTAAGCCAATGCAGTTCATAGATAAATATTACTTGGCTTATCAGACAAGATCTCCATCTTCATAGATATGTGGTCTTACTTCAGTGAGAATAATAATAGTACTGTAGGTTGTCTCAGTTTTCCAATGTGTAAATACCAAATATTGGATGGAGTGTTTGATTTTTAATAGTGCCTTAAGCCAATGCAGTTCATAGATAAATATTACTTGGCTTATCAGACATGATCTTCATTTCCCATGGAGATCCCATCTTCATGGGAGATATACAATGAACAAACAATTATAGTTATAACTACTAGAGGAGGAGCAGTATGGGCCATGAATCTTGCGTTATGAGATATTTAGGTTAGGGCAAATACTGGAGATATCCTGAGTAGGGTGGTTGCCAGTTCTTTTCTGATACCCCTCAAAACATACACTAAAATAGTCAGAGATGTGTTCTTCATCACAGCACAGGGGAGAGTAGCTTTCTGTTCCCTGCTTGGGTTTCATCATTGAACTCTTTCCTTGACTAGTATTTGAGACATCATCAACTTGGTGAAGGAAAACAATCTGTATAAAATATGGATCGTGTCTGAAATATCAAATTATATTTTTATTATGTAAACTCATCAGTGATTCTTTTTAAAGATTATCCATTAAGGGAGAAATTCACATCAAAGAAAAAATGCAGACATGGCTCCAAACTGTGTATTTATGCCTGAATCTTCCTTACAGTCTCTGTGAAGGGAGTGGTTTCTTTCTTTCTATCATGTCTTTTTTTTTTTTTTTTGCCATTTTAATTTACACATGCCATAGAGGCTTTTCATGTGAAGACTCTGAAGGATCTATTATACGTTTCCATCTTTGCTCATTTAAGTGCTTAGAAAACTCACAGTCTCCAGAAACTGATTTGGCAGAAACTTAGGAAGATCAGGATGTAATATCCCTAAGATGAGAGGTCATTTTGAGTTCCATTTCCTAGTCATCTTGTGGAAAAGCATCAGGTGCAGACTTTTGAAAGATTCATTTTTCATTTTTCATTCTGGCCTGATTTGCTTCTCATAAACTGCCACAGCGTCAAGATACTTCCTGGTACTGCTGCTCCCCCCTCCCCCATATTTATCTATTATTCATGATATATAAACTGCTTATGGGGACATTGAGTTTTAGTGTGGGCTTGCATTTAGTGTTGGTTTCCACACCTGAGACTATAATTTCCAATGCTGAAAATATTCTATCTGGCATGATCTTTATTTAGCTTTAAGGTCTGTTTTTGTGGTAGAAGTATTTCCAAGCTTTCTTACAGGTATCAAGTGGGTTATTGAATATGGACAGCTGTGGAGTTGCACAAAGATGGCTTAGTGCAGCCATGTACGTTGTTTGCTCATGTATTTGATGCCATTACTGGACTAGACTGGCACCATCAGAATTTAGTAGTGATGATCCCCATTGCTGCTACCAACTCCTCTTTTAAGGCGAACAGAACATTCCATTCAGTATCATAACCCAGAGTGACAAGGTTGCCTAGGCTCAGGATTATAAAGCAAGATACTTCCTGGTACTGCTGCGCCCCCCCCCCCATATTTATCCATTATTCATGATATATAAAAAGCTTTATTGCTTTGCCAGGCAAAGGGAGCCACAACATGCTCCTGCCCTCAAAAAGTTTGTCCCCACCCCAGGAGCACTGGGGGAGGAATTTTACAGCAGTAGTTAAAGGATGGGGTTGCTGATAAAATTAGGGTGTGAGCCTGCACTGTTTTAATATGGTCTCTGATAATCTTTTGATGAGCCTCTCTTGTTCCTTTAGCCTCAGATGGTCTTCCTCTGCTATGAAGAAGGTTGACTTCTTAAAGAATTTAAAGATATTACTATGTATATTTCTTAAGGAGGAACCAGGACCCTGCTCCAAGGCCGCACCTTGGTTTCTTGGCTGCTCCTCCTTGCTCCTCCTTGGCCTCTCCTCCCTTCCCTGCATTAGCACCTGCTTGTACCTGCGCTTAGGAACTAAGGGAAGGTCATGGAGGCTGAAGTTTATTCCCAAGAAATGGAGGACAGGAAGGCTTCTGTTCCCAGGAACCCCACAGAATCCTGCTTGGTTTTGACATTATCCTTATAGCACCACCCACCCACACAGGAAATGAAGATCATCATGACCTGAAAGGAGTGAGGGAAAACTTTGGTAAAGTGGCTGACTTAACTAATGTGTCTCCCTCTTTCCAGATCTGTTTGTTACCATGATTCCTACTCGATAAATAACCTTCTAGTAAATTCAGGTGGTCAACTCAATAGGAATGTTCTGGGGGGCCTACTCCCTGCCTAATACTATGTTGGGCTCTCTGAGGGTGTCTTTTTCACAAGTTCTCATTAAAAGGTAAATGGTTCAGAATAGTAATGTTTAACTTCTTTACATTATACCCAGCTTTGTGGTATGATTGCTTAATGTAATTAATTGTTCCATCATCAGACCATTATCTTTCGACTCTTTGTCCTTGGATAATTACTGGCATGATTAAAAACACTGCTCCAGAGAGGTTGCCTTCAGGGCCCTATTACTTCTCACTTCTAGATAGAATCTTTGTTGCCCCCTTTTCAGACAAATCCTTTGTCCAATTGCTGCTTTTTAGATAGCCTGACTAGTTGCTGTCATATCCCTTAGGTCTATAGGAACACTATCCTTTGAAGCTAATCTTCTCAAGCACTGATACTTCAACTTTTGTTGTAGGAAGGAATACCCATTCCAGGGCCTGAGCGGGGGCTCTTGTCTAATGAAAGTGAAAGTGAAGTCGCTCAGTTGTGTCCGACTCTTTGCGACCCCATGGCGATAGCCTGTATCAGGCTTCTCCGTCCATGGGATTTTCCAGGCAAGAGTACCGGAGTGGGTCGCCATTTCCTTCTCCAGTCTTGTCTAATACTCGGCACTGAATTGTACGAGGAGACACACATGCTGATGAAGCAAGAGACTTCATTGTGAAGGGGCACCCCGGTGGAGAGCAGCAGGACAAGGGGACCCAGGAGGTCTGCTGTGCCACATGGCTCGCAGTCTTGGGTTTTATGGTGATGGAATTAGTTTCTGGGTTGTCTCTGGCCAATCATTCTGACTCATGGTCCTTCCTGGTGGTGCACGAATTGCTCAGCCAAGATGAATTCCAGTGAGGAAGATTCTGGGAGGTCGGTAGGACATACGGACTGAAATTTCCTCTCTCCTTTTGACCTGTCCTGAATTCTTCTGGTTGTGATAGTTTGTTAGTTCTGCATTCCTTACCAAAATCTCCTATTGTAAGATAACTCCTGCAAATGACTACTGTGGTGCCTACTCACAAAACCAGTGGGTGGTTTTAGTCAGTTTTTTCCCTAACACTTTGGCTGAAGAATCACTTGCTTATTTTACACTTCATACGTGGGTCTATGCAGAATTCTGTGTTGAAACCATTGGCATTTTCTGATACTAGACTGGATGGTACATATAAAATCTGTGATAGGTTTCTGACTCATCGTGTCTCCAAATTAACTTCAGAGTCACAGATATGTTTGGGTTATTTGTCTCTTGAACTTTTTGTCTTTTTCCTTTGACTAAGCCTTAGATCTCTGCCTCCAACTTTCTTTTTAGCATATAATTTACATCCTATTTCCTAATTTCCTGTAAAATGGGGATAATCACTCTTGTGCCTTCCTTACCCACAGGGGTAGTAAGATGATGAATGTCTTTTGCCTGTGAATTCCTTTGGGTCCTTGGGGAAAATGACACACTATTAATTCAAGGCTGTAATATTGAGAAAGGATGATGGTTAAGAACACATATAAATTATTCAGAGTTTGATCCTCTCAATTTAAGTTTACCCAGGGTATTTTATAGTGTTTGTACAGATTTCAAGTTGCAACAGATCTTTATAAAGCCATTAAGAGTTTTCATGCATATGCTGATATTAATTTTAGTAAAATATGGGATCTCTCTGTAATAGGGTCATTAAAATAATTGATTATTGGAGCACATTACTTTATAAAAATAATCCAGAGAGAGATACACCAACTATCTCTCAGGCTGTGCAAATGACTTTAAGAAGATGTCATAAAAGAAAATAGAGTCTTGAGAGGGTGATAAGAGAAATATGCCTTTTCTTTTCTTCACAATAGACAGGAACGCAAAACTCAGGCCACCCATTTTTATTTTAAAACTGAGGTAAAGAGTTACTGGTTTTACCTTAAAGAGTTAAGGTAAAGAATCTTAAAATGGAAAACAAAAGTATTAGAGATTGAAATGGGGCTTACAGGGACTACATGTTCTTAAGTTTTCTGCCATCCACTTGGAAGAGTCAGGAAAAAACATCAAGCAAGGGACGAAGGATTCTGCCTGGATCAAAAGACTCTTCCTGGTCCCTATGGAAAGACTTTATTTTAAAAAAAAGCTCATTTTTCCT
Source organism: Cervus elaphus (assembly GCF_910594005.1). Lineage (NCBI taxonomy): Eukaryota > Metazoa > Chordata > Mammalia > Artiodactyla > Cervidae > Cervus > Cervus elaphus. The sequence continues at coordinate 40,652,401 of NC_057848.1, read as the reverse complement.
GTGCTTCCTCCCATGCAGAATTTGTGTTTCGGGAAGGGTGGTAGGAGTAGAGGTGGTTTTAGCACAGTGTGGGTGATGACCTTGTGTGACTCTGGGCCCATTACTAGACCAGCTTGCAGAAAATACTTTACCCTGCCCTTCTCTCACCCTCAATGGAATGCTTAGGAGCCCTTAAAATTAGGCTCCTTCTCTGCACATTGAGCTGGCAGACAACCATTGCAGTTAAAATCTCTGTCCCATTTCCTCTCTTGACTTCTCCTTGATCTTTCTTTGCCTTCCTCCATTCACTTTGGCTTTGTGGATTTACATTTCTTGTTCTTCTCATTTAGAGGTTTTTTATTGAAATCAGTGTCCCTTCAAAGTGATGAAAGGAAGAGATGAATTTTAACCACACAAGTAAATAGTTAATCACTGATACATCAGAAAACATCCCATCATCCACTCAGGAACCTCTGAAAGGGAAGATTACTGCTGTTGCAAGGGATGGCTGACTTGATTAAAATATGTAGTGTGTTTTTTTTTTATTCAAATATAGTTCCATCATCAAATGTTATCATGAATATTTACATACTCATCAAGATAAAGAGAGGTTTTTCAGATTTTTCTATTGGGTTTTGTTTGAGCCCTTTGATAACTGAAACAGAGCTATTGACTATTCTGCTGTTACTGTCTGGCATGTTCACAGAATTGTGTCACCGGGAATAGGGAAGTTCTTTTACAGAATATAATGTACAAGTTCTATAGCATTAGTCATCTCTGAATAGCATAAGAGGAGAAATACATGTTCCTCTACCCTCCTTGGTTCTGTTACCAAACACTAGTGCATGTTCCCAAGGCACATTGAAGCCAAACAAACAGAAACACTGGGAATCCCGGTGCTGAGAAAGGTTTATTGCAGGGCCAAGGAAGGGTGATAGGGTGGACTGTGTTCAAGTAAATCCAGACTCTCTGATGGTTTTCTGGGAGGAGTTTTTTTTATAGGCAAAATTTGGGGTGAGGACTGTAGGGTGGGTGGCTTTCTTCTAATGGGGTAACACAGCAGTGTCCCAGAAATCTTGTGATTAGCCTGAAGTTACCATCTTCCACCTGGTTGGGATCCTTACTTCATGTAGAAGGACCCAAAGATACATATATTTAAAAATTGGGGTACAGTTGCTTTACAATGTTATGTTAGTTTCTGCTGTGCAGCGTAGTGAGTCAGCTTGATGTATACATGTATCCCCTCTCTCTTGGACCATCCCCTCTCTGGGAGTTGAGCTGTCTATGTTGTACACTAGGCCTCCACTAGTTATCTCTTTTACACATGGCATTGCACATACACCAGTGTCCCTTGAGAAACTCAGGACCTTGCTCTCTGCTGCACTGTTGTTTCCTGACTACCCATCTTTCGTTTTTGCCTTCCCTCTCTTCCCTGATGAACAGCTGTTTGAATCTGCTCTTTGGAACTCAGGAAAGGACTCTGATGCCGAATGAATCCTACTTCCTACAAACAGAAAGCTGGGCAGAGGAAAGGATTTGTAACCGGGAGGGCCCCATAGGCAACTGTTCAGATTTAGTTCTTGCCTGAGCACCCCTTGTAATAAAAGGACAGCTTAATAGGAGAAAAACAAACAAAAGGTTAATAATATGTATACCTCCAGTATACATGTGTATATGTGTGAGTATGAGTGTGAGTGTATATGTATGAGTGTGAGTGTATATGTGTGCCTGTGTGCTCAGTCTTGTCCAACTTTTTGCGAACCCATGGACTGTACCCCATCAGGCTCCCCTGTCCATGGAATATTCCAGGAAAGAATACTGGATTGGGTGGCCATTTCCTACATCCAGTAGATCTTCCCAATGCAGGGATCAAACCCATGTCTCTTGTGTCTCCTGCATTGGCAGGCAGATTCTTTACCACTAGTGCCACCTTGGAAGCGAATGGCTATTACTCAAAAGAGGAGAGGTAACAAGTGTTGGCAAGGGTGTGGAGAAAAGGGAATCATTTACGACTACTATGTGATCAAGCAGTATCTTGTTCAGTTGCTAAGTCCTGTGCAACTCTTTGTGACCCTGTGGACTGCAGTTCACCAGGCTTCCCTGTCCTTCACCATCTCCCAGAGTTTGCTCAAACTCATGTCCATTGAGTTGATGATTCCAGCTAACCATCTCATCCTCTGTTGCCCCCTTCTTCTCCTGGCCTCAATCTTTCCCAGCATCAGGGCCTTTTCCAGTGAGTGAGCTCTATCAGACACTATGTCATCTTTCCTTTACTGACTATATCTAGCATGTGTTTGGCTATAGGTGTAATAAATCAGTACACTGGCTATTTTAATACATAAGTATGGCTAAGATTTATTTGGTACCATCGACCATGCTAAATTCTCTGATACTGTTGCTTTCTTTTTTTTTTCTCATTTATTTATATTAGTTGGAGGCTAATTGCTTTATAATATTGTAGTGGTTTTTGCCATACTCTGATATGAATCAGCCATAGATTTACATGTGTTCCCCATCCTGAACCCCCCCCCCCCCCCACCTCCCTCCCCATCCCATCCCTCTGGGTCATCCCAGTATACCAGCCCTGAGCACTTGTCTCATGCATCCAACCTGGACTGGCGATCTGTTTCACAATTGATAATATACATGTTTCAATGCTATTCTCTCAGATCATCCCACCCTCGCCTTCTCCCACAGAGTCCAAAAGTCTGTTCTATACATCTGTGTCTCTTTTTCTGTTTTGCACATAGGGTTATCATTACCATCTTTCTCAATTCCATATATATGCGTTAGTATACTATATTGGTGTTTATCTTTCTGGCTTACTTCACTCTGTATAATGGGCTCCAGTTTCATCCATCTCATTAGAACTGATTCAAATGTATTCTTTTTAATGGCTGAGTAATATTCCATGGTGTATGTGTACCGCAGCTTTCTTATCCATTCGTCTGCTGATGGGCATCTAGGTTGCTTCCATGTCCTGGCTATTGTAAACAGTGCTGCGATGAACATTGGGGTACACGTGTCTCTTTCAGATCTGGTTTCCTCAGTGTGTATGCCCAGGAGTGGGATTGCTGGGTCATATGACAGTTCTATTTCCAGTTTTTTAAGGAATCTCCACACTGTTCTCCATAGTGGCTGTACTAGTTTGCATTCCCACCAACAGTGTAAGAGGGTTCCCTTTTCTCCACACCCTCTCCAGCATTTATTGCTTGTAGACTTTTGGATAGCAGCCATCCTGACTGGCGTGAAATGGTACCTCATTGTGGTTTTGATGTGCATTTCTCTGGTAATGAGTGATGCTGAGCATCTTTTCATGTGCTTGTGAGCCATCTGGATACTGTTTCTTTCAATCAGGGACCTCATGGACTGATTAGTTTGTGTTTGTCACTGTGCTATATTCTGGTGATAAGAGTGGTAAACTAGATAAGTGTCCCTGGTATCCTGTGATTTCAAGTGTCCTGATCTTGGCACAGGGAGTTTTGTGAGAGCTAGTGATGCTGACTTCCTCCTCTTTCTCCACTAGAGCACTGAAACATTTCAATCCCTCTAGTCCTCAGGCCTGACTTTACTGTTAGGCCTTGCAAAAGAAGCCTAACTGATGAAAGGGCATTGGTGAATACTTCTCATGCAGAGCTCTGCAAAGAGAAAGAAAAGTCATTCTTTTGTAGAATCTATCAGGGTTTGTTGACATACAGAATATATTCCTCTTGGGCTACCACTCTCAGATTTTCCTCTGGCAACCATGCTATTTTTTGATTTCTTCTGTGTCATCATCTTTCCGTGTCCTTTATCCATTTCCCTGCATTACTCTGAAACTTTCACTGCCCTTCTACACCCTGTCAACATCATATTCCCGTTGGCTAACACCTCATGCTCCATCAGTTCCCATTTCTTGGCCTTCCTTGGCCTGTGCTTTGCCTTCAGCCTGTTATCCATTGTTTATTGTTGACAAACTATTCTTTCAAGGCTGCACTCCAATTCTCCCTCCTCATCGCTACTTGAACCTCTATCTTCTCATCCATCTTTGAACCCAATTTAAGAACAAATGCCAATAGGCTGTTTCAGAATTGCCCCTGTTCTCTCCCCAATAAGATTGTTAATCCTTGGATGACTGATTCCATGTCTTTTATGTTCCACACTATGAGGCACAGAACAGGAGATCAATAAAGAACTTTATTAATTTAGAGCAACACCACTTCAATGCCATATGTGAAAAGATGCAAGGGTGGGAGATGTTTGCGTCAAACAAATTAGGTTAAACTTGTGGTTCTGTAACATTTCATTTAGCATTCAAGTAACATTTATGGATCATCCCTATGTGCCACATAGCATGATAGATTCTGGTGATTCATAGATGAGTAAAAATAGTCCCTTGCCCTTAAACAGCTCAGGATCTAGTTAGACAACATAGAGATTAGCAAAGGAATACATTAGTGGGTGATAATTGCTCTTGTTGAGCTACGCCATGGTGTGCCAAGACAGTTCAGGAAGGCTGGCCTCAATCTACCAAATGTGATCAGGGAAGGCTTCCCAGAGAAAGTCAGGCTTCAGCTGACATTTGAAGGTAGCATATGATATAAGGCATAACCAGGTTATTGGAGACATTGAATTCCAAGTACTTGTAAGATTTCTGACCAATCCAAATGTAGATAACTTATATCAAAGGCTAACCTGATAGGCAGAATGTGTTTTCCCTTTGGAGGTATTTAGACACTTTTTTAGGCCTTTTTATTACCTTTAATGCAGGAAAGCATGGAGCAGCTAGCAAGAGTTTTTGTATTTCCATAATCTGAGCAACCTGGCAGAACAAGGCCCTTTGAATTAGGGGCCCCCTTTACATAATAATCATGTGAAGTCTTCAGTGTCTACTTATGAAACAAAGTGGCAGGTTGACTACAATGTATTCAGCATCTAAGGTTTCTATTGCTTGGCTAAACTTCATTACCTTTATCAAACATCTCTAATGCTAAATAGTCATGATCCCTCCTTTGTCTAAGAATGAATGCACTTCCTGATAGAAGGTAGGGGAAATGAAATTGGCTTAGCAAGCTTCTACATGCCACCTCCAAGCAGAAGGAACACAAAACTCTATTAAATTCTTATTTCTTGGCTGCACATGTTTCCTACCCCACAAATGTTAATGTTTGGAGAAAGCCTGTCATTTATTATCACAAATGCTTACTCAGAAGCATTGCTAAGAAAGCAGCATTTCAGAGTTCACACCTCTAAACCTTTAGAGGTGAACGCTGTACCTACTCTGGAGGCAGTTCATCTTCTGTTGATGTCTGCTTTTGGCTCTTGGCTCCCCAGAAGCAGCGGGACAATCAAGAGAATCCAAGGAGAAGCTCCAGTTTTGGCTGGGCTTCTGGGAGAGCAGGTGGTTGGGAGTAATTAAGGTCTGATTCCTGGTGGCCTCTCACCAAGATAATTAGGCGCCTTCCACCACTAATGAAGCTCACATTCCTGTTGGGCTGTTTAAATCATCCAAGAAAGCCTTGGCCACAGAGTTGTCTTGCATCACATTCAGGAATGACCTGCTGGGCTCTGTCCCCAGAGCTCTTCGGTCCTTGCAACTGAGGGCATTTTTAATCACCTGCAAATTCAGCCTAGCTCTCAACTCAGGGGCCAGTCCTGTCTGAGATGGTGGGATTTTGAGGTGCCTTAGGGCAATAGCTTGTTACCATAGGCATTATATATTTGCTCAGGATTTAACCTTGTCTCTTGGCCGAACAATTTAGATTCTCTTTTGTTCTTGTGTCAGAGAACTGTTCTTGGACCCCAGCCCTTAGAACTGGGTTTCCGTGGTAGACGCCTGGCCCTGAATCTCTTAGGCCTAGGGGCCAGCCCTGTTCTTTCTCTAGCCCTCCTTGAGATTGGAGTTCTGCCCCAGGCTTGAGCCCACTGGGTTTCCTCTCTGCTAATTGTTACCAGACAAGAAGTTCCTGGATAGCTAGGGCTGTGTCCTGTCTATCTGCCAGACTAATCAGTGGCTTCCTATTTCTGGATGTTCCTTCTGCTGACCTTCTGTTTACCTCAACCAGCTGTCCCATTCTTCTAGCTTCATGTCAGAATTCCTCCCAAGGCTACATCTCACATCTTGAGACCTTTGAATCCTTCTGGTTTTGTCTATTTTTTTTTTTTTAATGTCTCAGCACACAGGCAGATTATCTGTTTTCTTTGCCTCTTGGTAGCTCTCACCACCAGTGATCTCTCGGGAGTCTTCTGTCTCTCAAAGACTGGCTAGCAAATGAGACAGTCTTTTCTGCCCACACATGCTTCCATGCTTGTTGACCTCAAAGACAAGTCCACCGGCCCACTTCACTTTAAAGCTTGTGCTTTTAATCATGGAGAAATGCAGAGTGGACATTCTAAAGAAAGAAAGTTCTTACAGTCCTTCTCTATAATTCCTAATACTGTGTTGGGGTGGTGCGTTGATTTAGGCCCCTTTCTTCTATTTGTCCCAACTTTTGCACTGTGTTTTCAATTGATTCTTCCCTATTTTGTTCCATCAAACCTTGCTTCTATAAAGATTCCTTAGCCTACAAATTTTGTATGTTTATACATTCAACAATTTTTGAATGCTATTACAGGCTAGGCACTATTAAAAGCACTAGGAATATATATATATATCGTTAACATATATATAGATATATATTTCTCTTATACATATGTATAGATTCCTAAATAATGTATAAGATATATACACAAACACACATATATCTCCATACATATCAGTTAAGTTCAGTCCGTCAGTCATGTCCCACTTTTTGCAACTCCATCGACTGCAGCATGCCTGGCTTCCCTGTCCATCACCAACTCCCAGAGCTTGCTCAAACTTATGTCCATTGAGTTGGTGATGCCATCCAACCATCTCATCCTCTGTCATCCCCTTCTCCTCCTGCCTTCAATCTTTCCCAGCATTAGGATCTTTTCTAATGAGTCAGTTCTTCACATCATGTGTGTGTGTGTGTGTGTGTGTTTGTGTGTGTGTGCATATACAAAAGAAGTATTTCTATATTTTATATATAGAAAAGAATATCAGATACTAGTAAATAATATGCAGCAAAATAAAAACAGCAGTGGAAGAGTGAAGGAAGCCTGTTTTTGATTGGGTGGTGTTTACGCTGTTTTTCTTAGGAGCTGACTTTTAGGCCTAGAACTGAATGATACAAAAGAGACAGGAATGTGAAAATCAGGAGAAAGAACATTCCTTAAAAAGAGAACAAGTGGTGCAAAGGTTCTAAGACAGTTACAAGTTCATGTTTACGAAGATGGAAAGAGGGTTGTGTTGAATGAGGCAGAATGCATTGAACTATAGTAGAATCATATCAATGAGGTCAGAGAAGTCAAATCAATAGGACTTGTTCATGGGCTGGATGCTAGGAGGTGATGAAGGCAAGAATGGATCAAGGGTGAACCCTAGATTTTGGATTGACCATTGTATAAATTTGGTAAAACTGCTTTCTGAAATGCGGGAGAGATTGTTGTTGCTGTTATTGCTGTTTTTTTTGACTTGTTAAGAGTGAGAAATTAAAAGATGCTTACTCCTTGGCAGGAAAGTTATGACCAACCTAGATAGCATATTAAAAAGCAGAGACATTACTTTGCCAACAAAAGTTCGCCTAGTTAAGGCTATGGTTTTTCCAGTGGTCATGTATGGATGTGAGAGTTGGACTGTGAAGAACGCTGAGCACCGAAAAGTTGATGCTTTTGAACTGTGGTGTTGGAGAAGACTCTTGAGAGTCCCTTGGACTGCAAGGAGATCCAACCAGTCCATCCTAAAGGAGATCAGTCCTGGGTGTTCATTGGAAGGACTGATGCTGAAGCTGAAAGTCCAATACTTTGGCCACCTCATTGGAAGAGTTGACTCATTGGAAAAGATCCTGATGCTGGGAGGGATTGGGGGCAGGAGGAGAAGGGGATGACAGAGGATGAGATGGTTGGATGGCATCACTGACTTGATGTACATGAGTTTGAGTGGACTCTGGGAGTTGGTGATGGACAGGGAGGCCTGGCGTGCTGTGATTCATGGGTCACAAAGAGTTGGACACGACTGAGCAACTGAACGGAACTTAACTGAAGAGTGAGAAGCCTATCTCATTTGCCAATGCTGTAGTTAGGTGTCTCTGTTACATTTAAATCCATTGGTAAGATTACCTAGAAGGAATGCAGATCAATTAGAGAATGGTTCCTCTGTCTGACCCTTGGGACTTTGTATCATTAAGAGAGGTCTAGCTGACTTCCCTGGTGGTCCAGTGGTTGAGATTTCACCTTCCAATTCAGGGGGTGCATATTGGATCCCTGGTTGGGAGCTAAGTTCTGATGTTCCTCATGACCAAAGAAACATAAAACAGAAACAATATTGTAACAAATTCAGTAAAAACATTAAAATGATCAACAATAGGAAAAAAAAAAAACAAAAAAATTTAATAAAAGAAAAAGACTAAGAAGAAAAAAAAAAAAAGAGTTCCAGCAGAGGAGGATTTAGCATCAGAGATTGATTAGAAGCAACCAGTAGGAGAATATTCAAGGCCATAGTATCAAGAGAGGCATATAGAAAAAGTGTTTTAAAGAGAAGGGACTCCAACTAATAAAAATAAATGAAAAAATTATAATTATATAAAAAAATAAAGAGAAGGGAGTGGTCAACTATGCCAAATGCTGCTGAGAAATCACATAAGAAGAGAGCAAAAGTGGCCATTGTTTTTTATAGACATTCATGCAGAGACTGATAGGCATTGTAAGGAGTTTGGGAGTTAGGTTTTAGTTTATTTCACCTTTCAGTTCAGTTCAATCACTCAGTCGTGTCCAACTCTTTGCGTTCCCAGCTTTATATAGATATAATTAACATATAACATTGTGTAATTTTAAGGTGTACAACATGATGATTTGATACTTGTATATATTGCAAAAGGAGTACCACACTAGGGTTAATTTACACCTCTATGTTTTTTTGTGTGTGTGGTGAGAACACTTAAGATCTACTCTCAGCAACTTTGAAATATAGAAAAATGTAGTGGGAAGATCTCTATCGGCAAATTGATGTCCTTGAACAGCAAGGAGATCAAACCAGTCAATTCTAAAGGAAATCAACCCTGAATATTAATTGGAAGGATTGATGCTGAAGCTGAAGCTCCAATACTTTGGACACCTGATGAGAAGAGCAGCCTCATTAGATAAGACCCTGTTGCTGGGTCAGATTGAAGGCTAGAGGAGAAGGGGGCGACAGAGGATGAGATGGTTGGATGGCATCACTGACTCAATGGATATGAGTTTGAGCAAACTCAGGGAGATAGTGATGGACAGAGAAGCCTGGTGTGCTGCAGTTCATGGGTTTAAAAGGAATCAGACAATATTTAGCGACTGAACAACAAATGTGTGAGGACACTGGATGGCTTTCAAAATGAAATTAAGTTACATTTGAAGACAAGGGACTCTTGCTCTTTGGTATACAGTAGACTGGAGTGGGCAAGAGTGGAAGCTGAAGAGAACCCAAGGGAGACTGTTAAAATATTTTACATGAAAGGTTATAGGACTAGTAGTGTAATAGCAATGGAGATAGAAGTAGATAGATGTGATTGTTCTTCCAGCTCAATTCTATGATTTGATAAAATGTTACTCCTGTTTAAATGGAAGGAAAAATTTATTCACTGAAGAAGTATAAGCAGATAACTAAAATTTCAGTTGCTAACAGATCATTATATGTTCAGGAAAAGACCTATGTAAGATAAAAGCACTTGGCACATAGTAGGTGCTCAATTGAAAAAGTGTTATTAGCCGTCTTAAAATTTAGCTTAGAGGGTGAATAGTTGACTTGTTGTTATGGGGTATGTTGAAAGACCATAAATATAACCTCAAACCATTACTTGGAATATTTCAAATTAATGGATATATTCCAAATCATTAAAATAACTGCAAACTCATTTCCAACCCGGCATCATTCTGCATGGTTGTCTTCCAAGGGATAAGCGGGCATGCACGTAATCATTACAATTGAGTCTGATCATGTATGCAGACTGTAGCAGGTGTACCCAGGGCAGCCCACGTTTTAAATTCTGTCCTTTGGTATTTAAAGAGGAATGCAAGCTCCATCTCTGGCACTGAATCATTCCCCATTCATTAGGACTAGACAAGCCAAGTTATTTATATAAGAATGGATCCAAGTGTTGGCTTAGTCCTGAAGGCTACCACACTAGACACTGTGATTCTCAGTTTGCGTTTTAAAAGACCACTTGAGTTCTCATAGGAAACCACACAACACTCCTGGAAGAAAAAAATCAAGACTACCCAACTTACACCCCTTGTTTATTTCTTTGTTTTGCTGCTCAGGTCTTAGTTGCGGCATGTGGGATCTTTTATGGTGGCATGTAAACTCTTGGTTGTGTCCTGCGGTAGTTTTGTTCCCTGACCAGGAATCAAACCTGGACTGCTTGCACTGGGAATTCAGAGACTTAACCACTGAACCACCGGGGAAGTCCCAAGGATCAATATTTCTTTGGTGGGTGTTTGAGGGACCATCTTGTTATAGTAGAGGCTTTGTGTTAGAAAATATTAGGAGAGCACACAGGGAAAGTAGGATGGGGACCAAATGATGGAAATCTTTTTACCCCTAAATAGTTGAGTTGGGCTTAATACTGATTCTGGCAGGGAACTACTTCAAAGATTAAGCAGAGGATTTTGAACATCATTTTCTTTCAAATTTAGGATTTTATCTTACTTCTGGTAAGCACAAGGGTGATAAAGTCCCTCAGTGGCCCTTTCATAGCTTGACCCTGGTGTGGCAGTTTGATATATTTTCTTTCTTACCAAGCCTCATCTCTCATTCTATTGGATTCAATGTTCATTTACTGAATGCCTATCCTATGAAAGGCACTGTGCTAGGCTCTTATTTGCTGTGTGGTTAGTAAAGATGTCATGTCTAAATCCTTAGACATATTTGTTCTGAAAAAGTTGTCCTAAATAGGGGTTTGTACCTTTAAGTGCTCAGCTTTAGTTTTTCTCTCTGGAGATTGTTTATTTTCTGGTTCAAGTGATTAACCTGTGGCTGCTAGATCCTTCCCATGACTCTGAAGTCAACCCTGCTGTTGTGCTGTTATTTCCTTGGCCAGTTCACTATTGCCTCTAGGATCAAGTCCAAATGTGTTGGGTCGACTTACCCGGCTCTTCACAAAGCTGGCCTCAGCCAGCCTTTCAGTCTTGTTTTTTCTACTGCTGAACTCTCACCCCAGGGCATTTCACATTCAACATCCCCTCAGTACAGTATCCATATTGCAGAGCAAGTTAGAGTTTGTGCTCTTGACTTTCTCTTAGTGAAAGTGAAAGTCACTCAGTCGTGTCTGACTCTTTGTGACACCATGGACTATACTGTCTGTGGAATTCTCCAGGTCAGAATACTGGAGTGGGTAGCCTTTCCCTTCTCCAGGGGATCTTCCCATCTCAAGGATCGAACCCAGGTTTCTCTTAGTACATCATGCTTTTTCCTGTCTCTGTGGTTTTGTATGACATTGCAATTGATGAGGATAGTCAGATCCCTTGGTGTATTGAGACTGAAAAAGATTCAGTACCAGCTAGGTTTCAAACTCCTTTTATTTAAAAATTAAGAACTATTTCTAGGCAGAGACTCTCTATGGTTTGCCTCTATCCCTCTTCTTCCATCCAGGGTGTCACTGAGCAGCTGGCAGATAGGAGGTAGCCAGTACAAGTAAGGTAAATGAATGTGTGCACAGAGAATTCAGCCTCATTTTTGTGTAGCTTGAGCCAAGCAGAATCAGGATAATGAGTCTGCCAGAGGTCAGGGTGTGTAGTGCAGTGGACAGAGAAAGGGGGAGGATGTGTTGGGAGAGCCCACAAGCCAATGGGCAGAGTTTTTGATTATCTACTGTTTTAGATCATCTGCCTCACTGCTCGCCTCCATTGGTGTGTATAATTGAGAGCAAGGAATGGATCTTCTGGTTAATTGGTTTTTCTGGTTAACTCATAGTTGACTGGAAAGGTTTCTTCTTTGGGGGAGAAACATCCTCTCTAACAGATACTAAATACTATTTTCTCTCAGTGCAGTGTAAGGCAAAGAAAAAACCTTTTTAGGATTCAGGAGCCATCAACATTGTAAATATTATAAACTGAACATTTAGTGAATTTCTATTAGTCTGTATTTTGAGTGCAGTGTCCTGTGGAGGATACAAAAGGAGTAAGACCTGCAGGATGGACTAGAGTTTGGCAGAGTTCTTTGGGAGGAGATCATGAAGGAAATAGGTCCAGTGCTTGAGGCTTAGGTCATGGACGGTGGAAGGGACAGATATGCATTCCAAGTTGTTCGAAGCCTGAGCATGAAGCAGCAAGACAGGAAGAGCAGGTTGTCATCAGGAACTGGAGGAAAGAGCTGTCTGTGGCTGTGGAATGCAGATCTTGGGGGTGAGAGCATTTGAGGAGAGCTCGTGCAGGGGCAGACAAAGCTAGAGAGCGTGTTAGGGGGTTCTCTTTGGATGGTTTTGAATGCCAAGCTGAGAAATGTGGACTTTGTTCTGTAGACAACTGGAAGCTGGGAAAGGACTTACCTAGATCTTTAAGAGGTTTAAGAGGCTTGCTCCAGCAGAAGTGTGAAGGATGTGTTTCAAGGGAGACTGGAGCTGAAAGGAATAGAATATAAGGCCATTTCAATAGCCCATCCAGTCACCCATTTGCCCATTCATTGTTTCACTTAAGTATCCAGTGAGCATTGATTTGGACAAGGCAGTGTTCTGGCCTGCAGGAGAAACGGCAGCTCAAAGGAAGGCTAAGCTAAAAAGAATGACTAAGAAAACTGAAGAGAGAAATCAAGGAGATGGATACAATTTTAATGATATTGAAGCTAAAATTGGGTGAATTCTAGAGTTCCTATTTGTATTCATGCTGAAAGTTTGAGATACAGGAGTAAGAGTGGAGTTCTTCCTGTGGGATGTTGACAACCTCTGCCAGTCCATATTCTCAGAAAGCATAGCATGCATCTTTAGGCAGAGGGCAAATGGGATTCACTTTAAATCCCACTGAAACTTTGGTAGTGGCTTGCCGTAAATCACCTATTACATTCTAGTTCCCTTTAATTGACTGCTGGGAAGGGTAGCCTAACTCGAACATCTGCAGGTGCCTGTGAACAGCTGGTGGAGGTGTTGTGTGAGAATGCCAAAGTTGCTTTGAATTAAGGAGGGGGACAGTGCTCATTGGTTTAGATTCGTAGGTACCAGATTAACAGAATCTGGATTTTAGATTTCAGGGTGAAATGAAGAGAAGGATAACTTTGAGGGTGTTAATACCATTAACTGGATCTCTCTTTATGCTTATTTGTGTCTCTTTTGCCTTATCTACAAAGTGAAGTTTTTGAAATAGATCGAGAGAATAATAATGTCCTTAAGTTTTGTCATTATGTAATCTCTCGAAATGGTAAGTATTTTATGTTATATGGTAATTGCTGGATTAAGGTTGCAGGTGGACTTAAGCTTGATAACCAGATGACCTTGAAGAGATTATTTTGAATAGCTAAGTGGACTCAGTACACTTACAAGGGTCGTTAAATGGGGGGAAAGGGAAACAGGTGAGGCAGAATCAGAGAGATGGCATCATGAGAAAGACTTGACCAACCATTCAGTTCAGTTCAGTCGCTCAGTCGTGTCTGACTCTTTGCAACGCCATGGACTGCAGCACGCCAGGCCTCCCTGTCCATCACCAACTCCCAGAGTTTACTCAGACTCATGTCCATCGAGTCAGTGATGCCATCCAACCATCTCATCCTCTGTCGTCCCCTTCTCCTCCTGCCCCCAACCCCTCCCAGCATCAGAGTCTTTTCCAGTGAGTCAGCTCTTCGCATGAGGTGGCCAAAATATTGGAGTTTCAGCTTCAGCATCAGTCCTTCCAATGATTATTCAGGACTGATTTCCTTTAGGATGGACTGGTTGGATCTCCTTGCAGTCCAAGGGACTCTCAAGAGTCTTCTCCAACACCACAGTTCAAAAGCATCAATTCTTCAGTGGTCAGCTTTCTTTATAGTCCAACTCTCACAGCCATACATAACTACTGGAAAAACCATAGTTTTGACTGGACCTTGCTGACTTTGAATATGAAAGAGGCCACAAGGGCAGGAAAACGGGCAGATGCTAGAAGCTGGAAAAGGCAAGGAAAAGGATGTTCCCACAGAACCCACAGGGAGGAATTCAGCCCTGACCACATTTTGATATTAGCCCAGTGAGCTCTCTTTCAGACTTCCAGTTTCTAGAACTGTAATACATTTGTATTGTTTCGAGTCACTAAGCTTGTGATAATTTATTCCAGAAGCCATAGGAAGCTATTATAAACTTAATGACCCAATTTCTTCAACTATCTCTTAATCTAAAAGTTCTTAACATGATGCACATACACAGTACATGCACACTCATGTATTGCTGTAGAAAACATATCTGAGACCCTTTCTCAGTATGTTGAATACCGTAGAGGTGAGGCAGCGCCCTGCTACCTTAGTTCTTAAAGATTCCACTTGTGATTTTAACATACATCTTTTTAGGGGGTGGGCAGAGGAGCAGCTGTGCTTGATCGTTGTTGTAGTGCGTGGACTTTTCTCTAGTTGCGGCACATGGAGGCTTCTCTAGTTGCAGAGTATGGGCTCTAGAGCACCTGGGCTCAGTAGTTGCAGCCTGAGCGTTTAGTTTCCCTAGGCATGTGCATCTAAGTTCCCTGACTAGGAATTGAACCTGTGTGCCCTGCATTGGAAGGCGGATTCTTAACCACTGGACCACCAGGGAAGTCCCCACATACTCGTGCTTTTGAAAATTTCTGTACTGTCTCCCTAGATGTCATTTCAGATGAGATGAAAGAGCCCAACAATAGAGTTATGCAGTTATAGGCCTGGAAGTCAAGGTGAAGAATGAGCATTAGAGATGAGCTGTGAAACCTCATCGTTGTAACCTAGTTTTTTATTCTCATGTCTTAGAAACCTGCAAGAGAATCCCTTGAGTAAAAGTTGCCTACCTGCTGTGCTCATTATACAACAAACTCATTGCTGCAGAAAGTTTTAGGTAGTATGCAGTTATTTAAAAATCCTTTTCTCCTTGTCTTTGCAAAAAGCAAATGATACTGTCTTGCTTTACAATATTTTCTAGGTCAGGGCATATTAAAAAAACAAATCTATGGGTGAGTCATTTGTACATATTTTCAGACTTGGCACTCCACTGAAAGCATTCAGAGATCATTCTTCAAAGAACTAGTAACCAGCATAGGGTTCTGTGAAGTTGCCTTTTCGAACATCTTTTATTCCATACACTTGGTAACCTTGGATCGTTATTAATATTAAATTCTTCTCAGGACAATCCCCCAGTATGTTTTTTTTCTTTAGTGATAGTCTCATTTTAGAACCTGTGTCTGTCAATCATTTCTTACTTCCTCTTAAATTTTTTTTTTTTTTCACATTTAGACTTTTTTGGCAGCTGGGCATTTTCGGGATGTTGCAAAGATATTTAGACCTTTTTATTGCATAATCTCTTTGAAGTGAGAGAAATAGAGAAGTGGGACAGAAAGGATTTTTTTTTTTTAATGACAAGGATCAGTCCTAAAGTAATCCCATCAGACTTTCTATTGGTTCTGTTCCAGGAGCACTCAACTCAGGTCAGCCAGGTAGGGGCATTGATGCACAAATTGTCAGTCAGACAGCCAGTGGCGATTTCCAGATCCTCACTGGGTCAGCTGGCAGAGACTCATCATGGGCAGGGCAGTGAGGAATGAGACCTTTGGGATCAAGGAGTTAAATGGATTTTTTTCTGAAGATAGAAGATGAGCCTGAGTACATAAGGGCATTGCTGAAAATGAGGGATACTGTGAGGGATAACTGCAGTGATTAAACACTCGTTTTAGCTCATTACTATGGACTAGTGACAGTCCCGGTTGCAGCATATAAAGCGGGGGAAGGAGACCACGTTTGAGCCACAGGAAAACAGGCCTTCTATATGCCAGCATTAAAGGAGCTTCTGTCATCATAATCTGCCTGTGACATGTCAGTGAGGTCACTTCACATGAATAATGCATGATGGCTAAGAGGGAGGAAAACAAGCTTTCACCTCCAGCTGGGGCCTGAAGTTTTGCATTGTATTAAAATACATTATCAGAGGATGGCTGCCTTCCCCTTCTATAGTACGGCTGCCCCCGTGGCTTCCTGGTGTCTGCTTTGTCTACCTCCCTGTTTCATAGGCGGACATAGCCCGGATATACCAAGCTTATCTTTCCAGGCCATTCATTAGCCATAGCATATGGAGACAGAGTCCTGGACAGAGAGTTGTGTGACTTGAGTGCTAGTTATTATTCTGAGTCCAGCTAATGATGTGATCAGGCAGATCATTTAACCTCTCTGTGAATGAGTCTGAAGATACCTAATCTTCCAATTCCTTATAGACACATCAAGATTAAATGGGATGTGAATGAGTATGAATGTTCTTTAATAATATATAAATGCTGTCTAAACCTATACACATGCAGGGTGTGATGTTTATCCTTGATAAGGCCTCTCCATCTGGACTAGGTCTATTTCAGACCCAGAACAAAAAGGACCTTCCAAATAGTGAACAGTATCATAGTTAAATGACCTACACACAGAAGCACAGAAAAAGGGCAATTTTGTCAGCCCCTATGAATGATCACCATAGCAAGCAGCAATGGCTACCTCCTTCCATTGTTTCACAGGCTTCTTCTGGCACCTTGTGTGGGCAGCATCAGTGTCTTAAGTTTTAAATCATGACTAAGTAATTGTTACTCTTCTCAGTAAGTACCATCTCTCCAGGAATGTGTTCTCAAAATTTTTTAAAGGGGGTAAGCACTTCTGCTTCTGGACATGATGGAGAAACAGGTACCATCCTCCTACTTCAAGGAGCAAAACAACGGGCAAAATAAATGAAATAATGGTTTGCTGAATGGTTTGCCTGATAATGGATATCAGGCAACAAAGGCAGTAATCTCCAAACCCTATGATCATCCTACATTGCTGCCTGGGGAGAGCTTCCAGGTCACATTGCAGGGCCCAGTGGACTCTCTGTGTTGAAGAGATGTAACTCCTCTTGGAGTCCAAGGAGAGTAAGGCAGCTAATGTTTACAGGACAGTGTAATAGAAAAGAAAGAGCTAGATATAAAGAGAATTCTAGGGACTTCCCTGGTGGTCCAGTGGCTTGGATTCCATGTTCCCACCTTGGTCAGGGAAGTAGACCCCTATGCTGCAACTAAGACCCAGTACAGCCAAATAGGTAGCTAAAACAAGTAAATTAAAAATGAAAAAGAGAGCTCTAGAGATGGCATAGAGGGTCCTCTTTCAGCATTCAGATGAATTTAGATCAGTACTTGTGTATGAAGAAATTACCTAAGGCCAGGGAAAGGAAACTGCTGAAAGAACTAAAGTAAATACTGCTTGGCATTCACACTGAGCTATGAATAGTGCCTGTTCTTACTGACTAGGATGGAAAATCCTCAAGATTTATAAGGCACTGGGTAAAATAAAAATGAGTATTTCAATGGAGTAGTGGAAATAATTATTTCTAATCTGAACACTGTTCTAATCCCACCTAACAAATCTTAACAAGAAGACCCAAAAGGATCAAATGATTTTCAGGTGACTTCATCCCAGAGCAAAGCTCAAGATAGCTTATAGACATACAGAAATATCAAGCACCCATCAAGGAAAAAAAAATCACAATACCTGGCATCCAATCAAAACTTACCAGTTACAGAAAGACATTGGAAAATTCAACACAAAATGTTTAAATTGATCAATCAAAACTGAACCAAAATTGACACAGATATCCGTATTAGTAGCAAATAAATTAAAACAGTTATGACTGTATTCCATACATTAAAAAACTTAGAAGATGAAAACATCAAGCTAAATTGAATTTCTGGAGATGAGAACTACCATGTCTGATTAAAAATACACTGGAGGAGATTACTGGCAGATATTCAACTTTTCAGAAGACTCTACTGGTAAATGTGAAGACATAGCAAAACCAAGTATCCAAAACGAAACACTGTGAGAGAAGAGAATAAAATAAAAAAAGAACAGAGTGTCAGTCAGTTATCTGACCATGTCAAGCAGCCCAATGTGGACATAATTTGAGTCTCTGAATGAGCAAAGAGAAGGGGACACTGAAAAAACCTTTGAAGAAATAATAGCCAAAAATGTTTCAAATCTGATGAAAGCTGTGAGCCCCCAGGTCTAGGAAGTTCAATGAATCTCAGCCACAATGAATGTGAAGGAAACAAAACCAATGCGTATCAGAATCAAATTGCTTAAAATCAATGATATAGAGAGAATCAGAAAGCAGAGAAAGTCACAATATGTACAAAGAGACAAAAATGAGGATGGCAGATTTTTCACCAGAAACTGTGAAAGCAAAAAGGTTGGAGAAAAACATCTTTAAAAGTACCAATAGGAAAAAAAAGAAAAAAGACAACTTACATCTCTATACCCAGTGAAATACCTTCCAAAAATTAAGGTAAAATAACGACTTTTTCAGATATACAAAAGCTCAAAGAAATTATCCCCATGTACTATTACTATAAGTAATATTCAAGGAATTACTTAAAGTAGAAAGAAAATGATATCAGATGGAAATCTATATCAATACAAAGGAATGAAAAATGAAGAATCAATACAAAGGAATGGAGGGTAATGTTCTTGTACTATACAAAGTGATGTTACTTGACAGTAGACTGTGCCATCTTTAAAGATGCTAAAAACCCTAAATCAATCAAAAATAACAAAGAGCTATATCTACTGAGCCCCCAAAAATGGTTAAATGAATCATTAAAAATATTCAAGGAGTCCACTAGAGGACAAAGAACAGATTGACAAATAGGGAACGAATAGCATGATAGTGTATTTAAACCTAGTGATACCACATTATCACATGAAATAGAGATGTTTTAAGCACTCCAATTAAAAGACAAATATTGTCTGATTGGGTGAAAATGCAAGACACAAGTATGAACTGCCTATAAGAAATATACTTTATAAATGTAGAGGCAAATCAGTTTTTATATATAAATGACATTAAAAAAAACCTTGCTGGCAAAAAAAAACATTTTGCCTATAAGATGATTATCACTAGCTGAGTTTATGCCAAGTTGTTTTATTCTTGTCTGACTCTTTGCAACCCTATGGACTGTAGCCCTCCAGGCTCCTCTGTCCATTCATCAGGCATGGATTCACCAGGCATGAATACTGGATTGGGTTGCCATGACCTCCTCCAAGGGATCTTCCTGACCCAGGGATTGAACCCACATCTCTTATGATTCCTGCATTGGCAGGTGGGTTCTTTTCCACTAGCACCACCTATTAATTTCAGACAAAGTAGATTTCAAAGCAAAAATTATTACCAGGAATATGGAAGATCACTTCATAATGACAATAGGGTCAATTCTTCAAGAGGACATAGAAATCCTAAATTTTGATGGACCTAATAATAGAGCTTCAAAATATGTAAACAAAAACTGATTGAACTGCAAAGAGAAACAGACAAATCCATGATTATGGTTGGAGATTTCAATACCCCTCACTCATTAATAGAGCAAGTTAAATATAAAATCAATAGCACTTAGTCAGCTTGAACAATATTATCAATGAACTTAAGCTAATTGACATTTAGAGAATATTCTACCTAATAACCAGCAGAATTTACATTCAAGTGCATATAGAACACCAAGGTGGAACATATTCTGGGCTATAAAATTATTTTCAAAAAGTTAATAGGATTCATGTCATTTGGAAGATATTTAAACTCTCAATAACACAATAATCTCTGGAAAATACTATACTATTGGGAAATAAAATTACACTCTTCTGAATAACCCATGGGTGAAAGAATAAATGAAAAAGAAATTAGAATTTTGAATGGGATGAAAATTTTTTAAAAAAATTCTAATTTGTAGGATAATGTTAACATAACAACTTTATGCCAGTGAAACTGATGACTTAGATGAAATCAATGAATCATAAAAAATACAAATTACTGAACTCATATGAGATAAAATTGACCACCCAAGTAGCCATGTATCTAGTTTTTAAAAATTGAATTTGTTCTTATAAAACTTTCCAGATCTGGATGGCTCCACCATGAATTTTGTAGGATATTTGTACAAGGGATAATATCAAGTGTATACAAACTTCCAGAAAATTCAAGGAGAGGGAATACTTTCCAGATTTCTATTTGAGGTCAGCATTGTTATTATTTCAAAAGTAGACGAGACATTATCCCCCCTCCCCCAAAAAATACTATGAATCTATATCTTTCATGATGATAGATGCAAAATTTCTAAGCAAAATGTTAGCAAATCAAATCTAATAATAGTTTCAATGTGCAGTTGGTTAACTCTGCCGATGTGGAACCTTCACATACAGAGAAATGACTATAAGGAACTTGAACATCTCTGGATTTTGATATCCCTGGGAGTCCTGGAATCAATCCCCTGTATATACCCAGCAACAATTTTATGTAAAAACAGTAGCTTATCATGACCAGATGGCATTTATACCAGAAATTCAGGGTTGGTTTAATATATGAGAATCGATCAATGCAATTTTCCACATCAGCAGATTAAAAAAGAAAAACCATATGATCATATCAATTTATGCATAAAAAACATTTGACAGAATGTGCTTCTCTGGTGGCTCAGGTGATAAAGAATCCACCTTCAATGCAGGAGACCGGGTTTAGTTCCTGGATAAGGAAGATCCCTGGATAAGGAAATGGCAACCCACTCCAGTATTCTTGCCTGGAGAATCCCGTGGACAGAGGAGCCTGGTGGGCTACAGTCCACAGGGTTGCAAAGAGTCGGACACGACTTAGCAACTAAACCACCACCAGAACATCCATTCCTAACAAACTGTGTGCAAATTAGGTATAGAAAAGAACTTCCTCTACCTGATAAAGAGCATCTACACAGCTAACATCATTCTAAAGATGAAAGAGTGAATTAGTTTCCTCTAAAATGAGAACAAGAATTTCAGAAACAACATTCATCCCAATATCCCCCACCCTATTTTCCATACCACCTTGCATGTAGTTAATACTTAAGAATGATGTTTTTTTTTTTCCTCTTGTGATGAGAACTTTTACAATCTACTCTGTTAACAACTTTCAAATATGCCATACAGTATTATTGACTGTAGTCATGGGCTTTCATCCTAGGACTTACCCATTTTCTACCTGGAAGTTTGTACCTGTTGACTCCGTTCACCCATTTTGCCGAGCACATCTCCTCCCCTCAGGCAACTGCCAGTATGTTCTCTACCTGGCTGAATTCAGAGTGTTTTTGTTGTTGTTTACATTCCACATAGAAGAGGCCATATGGTATTTGTCTTTTTCTGTTTGCCTTATTCCACATAGCATAATGTCCTTGAGCTCCATCTATGATGTACAAGAAGCCACAAAAGATCTCCTGGCTTCTTGTTCGTGCTTCCTCCTCTACATAATTCTGTTTGTCTTTATATACTGCCATGTCACTTGCTAAATACTTAAGCTTTGTGCAAGGCTATAGAGGAGGGGATGGGCCTTGAGTTTGGTGGCATATCTACCCTGCTTTATATTTACTCTGCCTCAATAACCTCAGATATGCAGAACAAACTTAACATTCAGGAAACTAAGATCATGGCATCTGGTCCCATCACCTCATGGGAAATAGATGGGGAGACAGTGGAAACAGTGTCAGACTTTATTTTTTTGGGCTCCAAAATCACTGCAGATGGTGACTGCAGCCATGAAATTAAAAGATGCTTACTCCTTGGAAGGAGTTATGACCAACCTAGACAGCACATTAAAAAGCAGAGGCATTGCTTTGCCAATACAGGTCTGTCTGGTCAAGGCTATGGTTTTTCCATTGGTCATGTATGGATGTGAGAGTTGGACTGTGAAGAATGCTGAGCGCCGAAAAATTGATGCTTTTGAACTGTGGTGTTGGAGAAGACTCTTGAGAGTCCCTTGTACTGCAAGGAGATCCAACCAGTCCATCCTAAGGGAGATAAGTCCTGGGTGTTGATTGGAAGGACTGATGCTGAAGCTGAAACTCCAATAATTTGGCCACCTCATGCGAAGAGTTGACTTGTTGGAAAAGACCCTGATGCTGGGAGGGTTTGGCGGCAGGAGGAGAAGGGGAGGACAGAGGATGAGATGGCTGGATGGCATCACCGACCCAATGGCCATGAGTTTGAGTAAACTCCCGGAGTTTGTAACGGACAGGGAGGCCTGGCGTGCTGTGATTCATGGGGTTGCAAAGAGTCGGACACGACTGAGCAACTGAACTGAACTATTCTCCTTCCTCTTGTGGACATCACTGCCTCTGTTGCTCATGCAACCTCTTTGCTTTTAAAACCTCAAGGTTTTTCTTTTCTGCCTCTAGGTATCTGAAGTTCCTTTGGGTTTTTATCCTTTTTTGATCATTTCTCTTTCTCCATTCACTGAGTGTTATGTTTGATTTGTCAAAAAAATCAATTCATTTAATCTCTGTTATCAGTAGGAATAGAGACTGAAATATCCTATCTAGTGTAACCCATTGGTTCACAGGGATTTTTTCCCCCCTCACATAAATGAATAAATGTATTAAAGATACCCTGGGTACCTCTGGGGGCGCTGTTTAAAATCATTTTACTTTTTTCTTGCTCAGTGTTTCTAATTCATTTAATGTTACCAGCTCTTCTACATTTACACGCTAGTCTCATACCAGTGTGCAAAACATGAATTGCCTGTGCTCCATCTGTAACCAAAACTTCTTAATTTCTTTTCCTTCTCTCCAACCCTATTAAAAAATTAAGGTAACAATACTATACAGGCCATTATTTTATATAGGATTTACTCAGTGGTCAAGATCACCAAGCTCCTCTATCCCACCTAATGGGATATCCAGTGCCATTTGCCCAAGGTGTCAGGTCAATTTAATTCTTTCATTTTGCAAACAGCCTTGCCATTTGCACAGGTTGGCGCTGATTCACAGAATATAATAGCCAAGGGGGTGGTTCCTTCCACCTGAACTTTTAAAATGTAAATGTGTAAGACTCTGCAAGGCAGCAAGAGGTATTAAAAGCTTTCTGAATGTTAGAAGTGCAAAATGTAGAATGGTACCCACATACTCATAATGGCCCTACACACTCCTGTTTCAGTAAAGGAAAATGGGAGACTTGAAGTGTTTACTCCCTCTCGAAACAGAAATGGAAAATCTGGGTTTAATGACTTTTCACTCACAGTGCAGTTCAGCTGGAGGAACAAAAAGTCTTATGTAAGAGGATTTTATTGTAAATAAAATGAATCACTGACAAAGTTTTAAAAAGGAGGCAGAACAAAAAGTTGTTACTAATCGGAAAGACAAAAAAATAGCTGTAAAAGTGACCTAGTTTTATTTAAAAGTGTAGAAAAGTTATCGAACATATATACTGTTTTCAGTGCAAAGGGTAAGAAGCATTAATTTACTATTAACCTGGTGGTCTTTTAGGTGTGTAATTAATGATCTATCATTATCTGTATCTCCGTGCACTATGAAAATTGAGATAACATCTGGGTTTTTCAGGCCCTGAAGCAGTTTATATGAACTCTGCAAAAACTGAGGCAAGAAGAATTGACTGGGTTGATATTAATAACTTTCAATTCCTTATTTCACCGTTTGTGTGCAAACACTCTAACCCAGAGAGCTGAACAAAGTCCCTTTCTGGAAACACTAGTGGACTGAGAATATGCATTTGTATATTTTATATGGAAGTGTCATCTGATTTTTGTAATCAAGTTTTACCAAAAATTTTAACTCCAAAGGGGAAAAGTCTAATTTGCTTTCATGTTCTTTATGATGAATAATTAAGGCTATTGATAGAGGTATGCTTTCTGAGATGATCTTTAGGCTGCTTCATGAAAGGAGAAATTGTTGCAGAAATTTAGTAAACTAGAATGTGAAATAGATTCTGTTCCTAAAACATGGGAAAACCTTGCAGTCCTACCCTGTGCAACAAAGTGTCTTAATGTCTCTGAGTTTAGTTTTTGAATGGACAGGGAAGCCTGGTGTGCTCAGGTCTATGGGGTCGCAAAGAGTCGGACATGACTGAACAACTGAACTAAACATGGGAATGATGTTACAGGGAATGTGGAGGATTAAATGAGGTAATATGGGAAAAATCCTGGCATGTAGTACTGTTTGGCAGTTGTGACTGCTCTTACGTAAACCTAAGGTAGGGCGGAAGAAAGAATGTTGTAATCTTTAAAAACACTATTATATTTGGTCTTAGATACTTTTTATTTTAAATTTATTATAATTATTATAAAACTAAAAATAATGTTAATGTTAATGTCTGCTGTACAGCAAAGTGACTCAGTTGTATATATATATATTCTTTTTCATTATGTTTTATCGTATCATATTGATATAGTTCCCTGATAGTAGGACCTTGTTGTGGCCCTAAATCCTTTGGTTCCTCTCTGTGTTGAATTGGCAAATGATGGTTAGGGTATGTACAGATAGGAGTTTAGGAACAGTGAAGCTTTCTTTTAGGGACTCTGTCACTTATCCTCTCCTCTGTAGTAGAGCAGGCCAGTTGAAAATTCATTGGTTTTCCCTGTCAGGCATGCAGATAGATTTCCTGGTCTCTCTAGCCCTTCATTTGTGTTGTATCTAATTTGGTAGAGTGTATTTGCTTTTCAAGTCCATGCACTTTTCAGTTCTTTTTTATGAAAATGAAGGTTTCTCCCACTTTCTGAAAGTTTGGTTTATGCCACTTCATTTTTATGAAAGACCTGGGTTTGTTTTCTCTAACTGAAAGGAATCTGAAGAGGATTTTTGCTTCTAGGAAAGAAGGTGAAAAGCAAAAATAATGTCCAACATTTGTTTTACAATGAGCATGAATTTGGGCTGTGGGGGGGTTCTACTTATATGTATATTTTTTTCAGTACATAGATGGAGTACTTCACAATCCTCAATTGGTTGAATCTTTGCATGGGGGAACAGTGGATACCGGGGGCTGATTAATGGACTTGAGTATCTGTGGAGTTTGGTACCCATGTCAGGTTCTGGAGTTGCTCCCCTGCCAATACTGAGGGGCTAAACCGAGGAAAAGTTCTTATGCAGTACAGCTCTCCCACATCACTGTAATTTCCTTCTGTTACAGCTCTTATGGCAGAATGCCTTCTGTCTTTATCCCTTGTGTGCATGTCTGAATTCTCCACTAGATTGTAAATTCTTTGGAGACAGTGTTGGTGTTTTGTTTGGTTTCTTGATTTTCAGAGCTTAACACAGTGCCTGACATGCAGTAGAGAATATGTTTGAAAGTCTTAAACATTTTCATGCCCTTTTACCCTTCACTTGTAGCATTTTTTTCTTTTGAAAATAGCTAATTGCTATAATTTAGCTGCAAGGCTGTTCATAGCTAGGTTGAATATTATGGGAAAAGACTTTAAACAACTTAAATATGTAATAAAATGAAAGTAGTCATGCAAATTATGTAAAGTAGTTATATAAACTATGTAAGATGTATACAATGAAATACATTTGCAGCTATTAAAAACAAAGGTGTAGAACTGCATTTATTAAGATGGATAGATGTTCTCTGTAGACTTAAGTGAGGAAAAGCATTTCCAATTCCACTTTTATTATACATCTTTTAATCTATGTTTATAGGCTTCCCAGGTGGTGCTAGTGGTAAAAAACCCAATCTGGTTCAGGCAGATCCCCTGGAGTAGGGCATGGCAAGCCACTCAATTATACTTGCCTGAAGAATCCCATGGACAGAGGAGCCTGATGGGCTACAGTCCATAGGGTTGCAAAGAGTTGGACATGATTGTAGCGACTTAGCACGCAAGCACATGTATATATACATATTGAATGACCATAAACCAAAATGTTAATATAGTAGTACAATCAAGATTGCTGGGAGAAATGTCAATAACCTCAGATATGCAGACGACACCACCCTTATGGCAGAAAGTGAAGAACAACTAAAGATCGTTTTGATGAAAGTGAAAGAGGAGAGTGAAAAAGTTGGCTTAAAGCTCAACATTTAGAAAACTAAGATTATGTCATCCGGTCCCATCACTTCATGGCAAATAGATGGGGAAGTAGTGGAAATAGTGGGTGACTTTATCTTTTTTTTGGCTCCAATATCACTGCAGATGGTGATTACAGCCTTGAAATTAAAAGACGCTTACTCCTTGGAAGGAAAGTTACGACCAACCTAGACAGCATATTGAAAAGCAGAGACATTACTTTGTCAGCAAAGGTCCATCTAGTCAAGGCTGTGGTTTTTCCATTGGTCATGTATGGATGTGAGAGTTGGACTATAAAGAAAGCTGAGCACAGAAGAATTGATGCTTTTGAACTGTGGTGTTGGAGAAGACTCTTGAGAGTCCCTTGGACCGCAAGGACATCCAACGAGTCCATCCTAAAGGAGATCAGTCCTGGGTGTTCATTGGAAGGAATGATGTTGAAGCTGAAATTCCAGTACTTTGGCCCCCTGATGCAAAGAGCTGACTCATTGAAAAAGACCCTGATGCTGGGAGGGATTGGGTGCAGGAGGAGAAGGGGACGACAGAGGATGAGATGGTTGGATGGCATCACCGACTCAATGGACATGGGTTTGGGTGGACTCCGGGAGTTGGTGATGGACAGGGAGGCCTGGCGTGCTGCAGTTCATGGGGTCACAGAGAGTTGGACATGACTGAGCAACTGAACTGAACTGAACTGTGAGGGTATTGGTTCCAGGACTTGCTGTGGATAACAAAATTCTCAGATGCTAAAATCCCATAATTGGCCCTTTGTATCAGTGTTTCAGCATCCATAGATTCAACCAACCCTGGATTGTGTGTGTATTTATTGCAAAAAAAATACACATATAAATGGATCCGCACAGTTCAAATCTGTGTTGTTCCAGGGTCAACTGTACAGTCATTCTTTGGGTATCCACTGGGGATTTGTTCCAGGGTCCTCACCCCCACCCCACGGATGCTCAAATTCCTGGTGTAAAATGGCATAGTACAGTTGGCCTTTGTACCCATGGACTCTGCAACCCCAGATAGTGAGAGCCAACTGTAGTGTTTATTATTGGGTGCTATATTTGCATATGTTTTACATTTGCTATTATTGTGCTTATGCTGTGTGTGTAATTTTTCTGAAGTGAATGTGCAGTAGTTGTGTTAAATTTGTTTCTAAATGAATACAGGAAAGTAGAAGAAATGCTTGAACAAATGAATAATTGCAAAACACTTACCGGTTTAATAATTTCATACTGATTCCATCCCTGAGGGGTTAGCCCCAAGTCACCGAAGTGCAAATGGGGATATGAATGTCAAAAAGTGTGATGGAGGTTATCCCATTTTTTTCCACTCTAAAGAAAATGGACATAGAGATAGGACCCTGTTTCTCATTTTGGAGAAATAAAACTTTGCAGGAACATAAGTAAATAGGTGGCGCAAATGTTACTAACCATATTCTTAAGTAATTTTAAAAATGAGTGTTTCTCTGTTATTTGAAAACGCACAGTGATTTTTAAAAAGAAAAATATCCTTAGGTAACCAAATTGTCGTTTTCCTGAAGTAAATGTCTTTTTTTCTTAAGATATGAAAGTCTGGTTTTAATATCAGAATATTTATTTAGAAACAATCAACCTGGCAATTTGACTCTGGGCTCCTCAAAACACATATACACATCCTTTGTTTGCTGAATGTCTTTGTAAAGATTTGAGGACTATTGCTAAGCCTGTAATAACAGTGCCAAATTCTTTATTAAAAGATAAAACTGTACTATTTCATTTTCCAGAAATACCACAGAATAACAATGTTTTAGCACTTTGGCATCTGCTTTAAAGCAAATCTGCATTAGTTCTTAGGAAGTGAGAGTTTCAAACAAATATAATTGCTACTGCCTGAGGGGAGATGGTTTGTGATAAGGGAAGAAATGGAAGACACCTGTAGTGAGGAGGTTTGGAAGCATAGAAGACTAAAACAACTGGAATCCTGCTATAACATTTATCTCTTCTGTAGAGGCCAGTGTAAGCTACGTCCATCTGGATTTAGGTACTCGAGTGCTCAGTTCATTTTATTATAAGGTGATTTGCTTATATAGTAGCCCCATAACAGGGACTTTAAGGACAAGTTAATATTTGGGAAAATGCACATTTAGAACACTGTACTCCCTTTCTGCTTCCTTCCATCTTTTACTTTCTTGATGTCTTTCCTTTTTTTATAGTGTTTGATAATAATGGCATTAGCATCAATGGTTGTGTGGCTTACCATCAACTGTTTATAATGCTAAGAACATCAATTTGTATTTCCATATTAAGTAGCCTGCATAATCCAAAGTCTTAGGAAATAGATCTAAAGAAATACTTGGGGTTGAAACTGTCACATAATGAAAAATTTTCTCCTTGCACTATTGAAATTATCATAATAATTATCCTGTCTTACTATTTTTCACGGCACCTACTACCTTCAGTCAGCCTTCCCTTGTGGCTCAGCTGGTAAAGAATCTGCCTGCAATGCAAGAGAACTGGGTTCGATCCCTGGGTTGGGAAGATCCCCTGGAGAAAGGAAAGGCTACCCACTGCAGTATTCTGGCCTGGAGAATTCCATGGACTGTATCGTCCATGGGGTTGTAAAGAGTCGGACATGACTGAGCGAATTTTATTTTCACTTTCACTTACTACCTCCAGTCAGATGCTGTTAATTTTTTGTTGTTGTTGTTATTGTCTTTCTCTTCCCACTAAAATGTATACTACATAAACATGGGAAAATTGTCTTCTCTGCTGAATCACCACTGCTCAGAAAGTTCTTTGCACATAGTAGGTACACAATAAAAATCAGTTGAATTACTTTGATTTTCAATGTTTTCTCTTATTGTTAGTAGTAGGGCTCTACTTATGCATGATTGGACCATTCTTTTAAAGTCTTATCCAAATATTACTAGGATCACTTTTTTAAAATAATTTTTTAAAATTCAGGCTTAAATTTAAGAAAGTAGGGAAAACCACTAGGCCATTTAGATATGGCCCATATCAAATCCCTTATGATTATACAGTGGAGGTGATGAATAGTTTCAATGCATTAGATCTGGTAGAGAGATTGCCTGAAGAATTATGGATAAAAGATCGTAACATTGTACAGGAGGCTGTGATCAAAGCTATCCCCATGAAAAAGAAATGCAAGAAGGCAAAGTGGTTGTCTGAGGATGCTTTACAAATAGCTGAGGGAAGAAGAGAAGCCAAAGGAAAGTAAGAAAGGGAAAGTATACCCCACTGAATGCAGAGTTGTAGAGAATAGCAATGATAGATAAGAAAGCCTTCTTTAAGTGAACAGTGCAAAGCAATAGAGGATAACAATAGAATAGGAAAGACTAGAGATCACTTCAAGAAAATTGGAGATATTAAGGGAACAATTCATTCAAAGCTGAGCACAATAAATGACAGAAATAGTAAGGACCTAACAGAAGCAGAAGATATTAAGAAGAGGTGGCAAGAATACACAGAAGAACTATACAAAAAAGGTCTTCATGACCTGGGTAACCTAGAGCCAGACGTCCTAGACTGAAGTCAAGTGGGCTTTTGGAAGCATTACTAGGTACAAACCTCGTGGAGATGATGGAAATCAAGCTGAACTATTTAAAATCCTAAAAGATGATACTGCACTCAATATGTCAGGAAATTTGGAAAACTCAACAGTGGTCATAGACCTGGAAAAGGTCAGTTTTCATTTCAATCCCAAAGAAAGGCAATGCCAAGGAATATTCAAACTTCAGTACAATTGCACTCATTTCACATAAGAGCAAGGTAATGCTTAAGAAATATCAGTCCTGCCCAAGGAGCTAGGAGTAAACATTATGGAACAGTAGATATTTGCACTGGGCATTGGCTCCAATACCTTGGCCACCTGATGTGAAGAACTGACTCATTTGAAAATACCGTGATGCTGGGAAAGATTGAAAGTGGGAGGGGAAGGGATTGACAGAGGATGAGATGGTTGGATGCCATCACCGACTCAATGGACATGAGTTTGAGTGAACCCCGGGAGTTGGTGATGGACAGGGTGGCCTGGTGTGCTTCAGTCCATGGGGTTGCAAAGAGTTGGACACGACTGAGCAACTGAACTGAACTGAACTTGGCTTCACTAGGCACATTAGGAGTAGAGGGTGTGACGGGAGTGGGACATGATCAAATGCATAGAAGGTAGACTAACTGAAGTGTAGTGGAAT
This sequence comes from Cervus elaphus, assembly GCF_910594005.1. Classification (NCBI taxonomy): domain Eukaryota; kingdom Metazoa; phylum Chordata; class Mammalia; order Artiodactyla; family Cervidae; genus Cervus; species Cervus elaphus. The sequence continues at coordinate 40,622,215 of NC_057848.1, read as the reverse complement.
GGAAGGCAGATGCAGAAGTTAAAACTTCAGAAGGGTTGAAGCTAGATTGTGAAGGATGTAGAATGCTGTGCTATGAAACTTGTACATGCATGCGTGTTAAGTCGCTTCAGTAGCATCTGATTCTTTGTGACCTTATGGATCATAGCCTGCCAGGCTTCTCTGTCTATGGAATTCTCTAGGCAAGAATACTGGAGTGGATTGTCAGCCTTCCTCCAGGGGATCTTTCCTACCAAAGGATCGAACCCTGTCTCTTATATCTCCTGGGTTGGCAGGCAGGTTCTTTACTACTAGCGCCACCTGGGAAGCCCAAGAAGCTTGTACATTATGACATAAATAATGGGGATATTGAAGATTTTGGTTCCTATTTCTATCTGGTTTTAGTTCTGAGGGTTGACTAGCTGGTGGTCATCCCTGGTTGACTTTGCCCTGGGAAGTAAATTTATATCCCCCCGCCCCACAAAGTACAGAGAAATGTTTAAAAACCAATTTATTAATTAACAATGATAAATGTTTTTGCCAAAAGAATTGGAGTACATATTTTCATGTCTAACTTGGGAAATTACAATTGGGACATTTTACATTTCAGGGAGGAAGAAATTTTTCTCTACTTTTCTAGGTTCTTCTGGCTGGTCTAAGAATTAAATTGAAATGAGACAGATTAATGGGTAAAATTAATTGAAAATCTGTATATGGGAGAGACCAGGGAGAAGTGAGTAACTCTCCAAAACGACTGAAGTCCTCACCTTAAATACCATCTTCAGGTAAAGACAAAAGAGGATATTGAGGGTGAGGAAAGTCAGTTATGTGGGGAGATCAGAAACCACACAGTAAATAAGGATAAGTTTGTTACGCAGTTTTAAGTAGTTGCCTTCTCAGTTGATTTCTAGAGTTTCTAAAGATTTGGTCTTCCTTCTTGTCTATTTCCACCAGGGAAACATCCCTTACAAAAGGAAATATCCTTTACAAATGTAAATGTTCCTTTAGAAAGGGTAACACTTGATTTTAGAGTTTTTCCCTTGTCTGCTGTATCTCAGAAAATAATCAGCTTAAAATAGTTATTTTGCCAAAGAGACATTATACCCAAGCAGGACCCCATGGGGCTTTGGGTGTTCGAATATGGCCACTCCATCCCCCAATATCCTTTATTTTAGCTGCTCTCTGAAATAACCTGGTTGCTCAGAAGATAAAGAGTCTTCCTGCAATTGGGGAAACTTGGGTTCTATTCCTGGGTTTGGAAGATCCCTTGGAGAAGGGAATGGCTACCCACTCTAATATTTTGACCTGGAGAATTCCACTGACAGAGGAGCCTGGCAGGCTACAGCCCATGGAGTCGCAAAGAATTGGGTATGACTGAGCGACTTTCACACACACTGAAATAGCTGGATAACAGTATCTGAGGAATGTTTCTGGAGTTGTTTCACAGATGTTAAAATGCCCATCAAATGGAATAAATTAAGTACTTGATGATCATGAGCACATAGCCCCCAGACCTTCTGGTGCCTAAGGAATGATAATATTCATCCCTGTGACACCGCTCTGTTACCTCACCATCAACCAATTGAAGAATTGTGCAGGAAGTGATAATTTACTCTGTGCCCTACCCCTCACTTGACCTTTAAAAATGCTTTCCTGAAACCCATAAGAGAGTTACTGTGTTTTAAGCACTAGTTGCCCTGGACTCCTTGCTTGATGCCCTGCAATAATTCCTGCACTTTATTTCACCACAACCCAGTGTCAGTAGATTTACTTTATTGCCTGTGAGTGAGCAGACCCAAGTTTGGCTCAGTAACAACATACTTTGGGGTGGCAAATTCTGTTCCCCTACAGGCACAAGGTTGCTTAGATGAATGAAAAGGTAAAGGGGCTTGTCATTAAGGAGACAAATCTGTGATAACCAAGTGAAGTAAATGCTCTTCTTACAGAGATGTTCCTGGTGCATATGTTAGGGTAAGCACACTGACTGAAACCGCCCACCCTGGCCAGGCACTATAGTACCCATTTGCATGGGTTGTTTTATGGCAAGAGGTCCTAGTAAAGAACACGGAACTAATAAACCACCACCAACCAGAAGAGTTTGGGAAAGGTCAAAAGGTGACACCGTGTGTCCAACCACCTCCCATCATCCTTCTCGCTTGCATCCATCTCGGCTGAGCAATGCATGTGCCTCCAGAAAGCACTCTGAGTCAGAATGATTGGCCAAAGACAACCTGGAAACTAATCCCATCACCATAAAACCTGAAGCCGTGAGCCCCGTGGTAGAGCATCCTCCTGGTTTCCCCTTACTCAACTGCTCTCCACCAGGGTGCCCCTTCCCAATAAAATCTCTTGCTTTGTCAGCAAATGGGTCTCCCTGGATAATTCATTTCTGTGTTAGACAAGAGCCCACTTTCAGCCCTGAAAGGGGTCCCCTTTCCTGGAACACATAGACACAGCCCAATTTTGAGTCGCTCATTAGGGACAGAGTTAAATGACTTATTTGACCCTCGGTCTCCTAATTCTCCTCCAGTACCTAACTGAACAGTCTATACTCTTTTGTTCTGTAATTTAGACACACTTTCCAATATTAGAATGCTCTTACTGCTTTGTTTAGAAAATCCCACTAGGGATATGAGAGGACCCAGGGTATTCATCCATCAATCATCTTAATTTATTCTCCTTAAAAATCCAGCAAATAATGAATAATCTACACCATAGGCAAAACATATATCTCAGACTTTGAAGTGTAACAACCAGCATATATCTATAATGCCATGGAATTTTGTACCTGAAAATTGATATCAGTGTACTAAAAAAGTTAATATGGCACCAAAAATCAATTCAGTATTTCTACCTGAAGCCAAATCAGAGAATGTGTAAGGTCATTGTCAAATGATAACTCCAGATGTAATTAACAGGAAGGGAATAGAAAATAAAAGGGGAGAGAGAAGAGAAAAATGAGTTGGAGGGAAGAGCAACCATGTTCAGGAAAAGGAGAAACTTTTCAACTTTGTCATAGGACAGACGATACGAGTTAGCTTAAAAATGGCCATTTGAAGCAGTAACTCTGTGGCTATTACTGATAGATTCCCCCCATCTCTTCATTCTTACTGCCTCTTTTTGTAAGGACAGGCTAAAGTGGAACATTACTGAGAGGAGGAGGCGTATTTGTTAAAGTTGGAGTAGGAACAAGGAGAGAGAGACTCTCCATCCTCCTCAGAAAGTGAGATATTGCCTCAGGTCTCTATGGATTTGAAAGCCACATTTATGTGGTAAGGTTTGAATAGCCTTTCTTTGGCTGTGTAAGAAATGCTGTCCTCTTAACCAGATATTTTTCAGCTCATCTGACATTTATTACTTAGTCTGACATTATTTCAAATACCCAGAAGAAAAGATGAATGTGGGATTCAATTCACAAAGAACTCTTGCAAGAATGGAAAGGCATTATGACCTTTTCCTAGACCGTTTTGGTGTTGATTTTCTCTTTTTTTTTAACTCAGCCTCTGGTTATTAAGCTCACTCTGCTCTCAGTAGAATGATTTATTTTGAATTTCATTAACAAAATTGACCAACAATGAAAATCTCCAGTGTTTGGCTTTAGTATGGCAAAGCTGCTGGAAAGGGGGCTTGAGACATGGAGAAACCACATTTGAAAGTTCAGTGTGGGACGATATAAAGCAAACTGTTTATAACTCAAGTCCAAGGCTCCGAATGATTGGATCATCTCTCTGGTGTTCTGTACTCTTTCCTAGACAGGCAATTGGTCATTTATTTAGTGAACATTTATTAATAAATGCTGATTGTTTATTAGGAAACTGGAGATACAGAAATAAATCACGTGCCACAACATCCCCCAAGGAACTGATAGTGTAAGAGGGGACACTTAGTGTAAGAGACAGAAATCAGTAATTACAATGCAGTAACATAAGAGCTGAGATAGGCATACTAAATAGGGTTCTATGGAGATACATGGGAGGTCACTCCTTCCCATTGGAGGCTTAAGGAGTAAGATTATGCTTAAGCTTGTAGGGAAGGAAAAATCGTTTTCCCTCTACCCTTCTAGGTTCTTGGCTGAGAACTACCCTGTAATATATGACAAATTAATGGGAGAAATACCAAGCACTGTCTTAAATACCATCTCCTGCTAATGACAAAAATGTTATCTGAAGTTAACAGGAAAAGCTTAGCAAAGGAGAGTTTGACCGTTATAATGCAATTTAAGGTGGTGCTTGTGGTAAAGAATCCTGCCTGCCAATGCAGGAGACATTAGAGACTCATCCCTGGGTTCCATCCCAGGGTCAGGAAGATTCCCTGGAGGAGGGCATGGCAATCCACTCCACTTGGCTCTAGAATCCCATGGACAGAGGGGCCTGGTGGGCTACAGTCCATAGAGTCGTTCAGAGTTAGACATGACTGAAGTGACTTAGCATGTACGCTCTCCATAGATTAGAGTTGCTAAATTTATTCATCCTCTTCCTGGTAAGGAAAGGTAGTTGTTGTTTGGTCACTAAGTCGTGTCCTACTTTTTGTGACTCCATGGACAGTAGTCCGCCAGACTCTGTCGATGCGATTCTCCAGGGAAGGATACTGGAGTGGTTACCATTTCCTTCTCCAGGGTATCTTCCTGATCCAGGAATTGAACTCATGTCCCTTACATTTCCTACTTGGCAGGGGGATTCTTTACCACTGAGTCACTAGGAAAGCCCTAAGAAGAGGGAGACACCTTTACAAGTGGAGATTTTTCCTTTATAAATATAAATGTCTCTTACAAACTAGCACCTCCTACTAAGTTTTCAGAACTTTTTCTGTCTACTATTTCTTTCTTTTTAATGGAAGTATATTGGATTTACAATATCCCGTTAGTTTCAGGTATACAGCAAAGTGCTTCCATTATACATATGCACATACATATATATGTGTGTGTATATATATATAATTTTTCACATTCTTTTCCATTATAGGTTATACAAGTTGTTATAGTTCCCTGTGCTATGCAATCGGTCCTTTTAAATCTGTTTTTTATATAGTAATGCCTGCTGTTTCTTAAAACTAGTAATCCTTAAGCCAAAGATGTTTATTTTGCAGAGGTGTATTATATTCCCCTTCAAGATGAATCAGAAAGTTCCAATTGAGCTGGATCCTCTAGGCAGAAGAAACTACAAATAGAAAAGCATGGACATACACAGTGAATTGCCAATACATTGTATGACTAGAGGGTAGGGGATGCCTTCAGGAGATGGATGGATAGAATTGAAGTCAGAGAGGTTGACAGGGGTTAGTTCTATCAGGCAATCTCACATATGCTCTTCTTGGGAGTTTGAAATAAAAGTCACAAATCTGTTTTATCTCCAATAGTGTTTCTTTGTAGGTTTTTAGTCATCTAGGCACCGTTTTTGTTTCTTTTTTCCATCTAGTTTCCCCTGTAGCTGTTGCCTTTCACATAATAGTTACTCATTAAAGCTTCAGAAACTTTGAACTCACTGGCAGGCCAGGTTGACTGAAACCATGGCCCTAAAACAGAGCAAAGATACTATGAGGTTAATGAGTCTGGACTGGAAAATATCCTTTGTGTCATTAGTGCTAAGCCCCGAGAAGTAGGAAATCTGCTATGTTGAAGTTTCTGTCTAGAAATGGAATGATGCTAGTGAGAAACAGACCATTTCAGGCTAGGCTTCATGGATAAATGCCCATCCTGGTGAGGCTACTCTAGATCCTGAGTTTGTGTCTTGGTTTTTCAGAATATACAGTCATTGTTATCAATTTTCCCATACTGATACAAAATTAGACAACTGTCATTTTTCAGATACCCTTTTTCTTAGTTTATGATAAGAATTGTGTCCAGCAGTATATCAGGTGTTAATTCTTTGCACAGGGCACACCCTCCTGGTTGGCAAGTTAACTCTAGAGATGAAATGGTATGTTAGAATATGACTTTGTGAATATAGAGTTAGAACAAAGGCCTCTGATGTTCTCAGGGGACATTTCCCTCCAGCTATGTTGGTGTGACAGACTGTCCTTCTCCACTCCAGAAATAGTCCTCTCCAGAGAACTGGTATTTGTTTTTAGAATCAGAGCACTGATTCCCCTGGACAGAGCACACTGACATTTTCTCACACTTTGGCTCTCCCTAAATCCATGCAAACACTCTCCCACCCCTGCTGTTATGACATTGCTTGTCACAGCCTAGCTTACATTAATCATAGTTTAGTCTGGATGGAAACTGAGATGACATTGGAAACTCATCAGCAGCACATTTGCACACCATCTCTTGGAAAGGAAAGAATTTTTGTAGGTGGCCTGCTGTATCCATTACTTTGTTTCACTTTCAGAAAGTAATTTCTAGTTGGACAGACAATCTTGGGGAATAGTTTCCAGTTTGAACCTGTTGCATCCCTTATATCCTAGTGCTAACTTAGTCAATTAAAAGTCATGGATTGTTGGACTTCTCTGGTGGCTCAGTGGTAAAGAATCCACATGCCTGCCCTGAAAGCATGGGTTCAATCACTGGTCTGGGAATATTCCCACATGCTGAGGAGCAATTGAGCCCATGTGCCACAACTATTGAACCTGTACTCCATAGAGCACGGGAGCCACAACTACTGAGCACAAGTACCACAACAAGAGATGCCACTGCACTGAGAAGCCCGTGCATAGCAATTGGAGAGTAACTTGCTGCTATGAGAAAAAAAACACCTGGGCAGCAACAAACACACAGCACAGGCAAAAATAAATAAATTTTTTTTTAAAGAGTCATGGATTGTCAAAGAGGAAAAAAATTGGAGAGTTCCAGTTTAGTAATTTGTGAACATTTTTAAGGCACTAACATTCTTTTTTGACAAATGGAATTGTACCCAGAATACATATAAAAATATTAAAGCCTACATGTGAGGGAACACTGATCTCTTTTCATCATCTGCTCATTGTACAGATGGGAAATCTGATGTTCATAGAGGGGGAGTGATTGTCCCAGGATAACCCAGCTGGTCAGTGTCTAGAAGTGATTCTCCTGACTCCTAGTCCATTGATATATTTACTCTGTCATGTACTATTCATGAAACGTGTAAAAACACAGAGATGGAAAAGGAAACTGATGCCTGTGTTGAATGACTTTTGCAAGTACTCACTGACAATTCTAACTAGAAAATCCCCATTGAAAACTTTCAAATGCTCTTTTGATGGGGGAAAAATGACCAGTAGGAGGGATCATTTTTGCTGTTGGAAATTTCTTTCTACTAGTGTCTCTCTATACCAATACATGTTCCAACCATTTTTGTTATTCAAACAGTCTAGTCTGGTGCTATTTATTGCAACCACATTCATGCTTTAAAAAATGCACGTTAAATATTATCAACAGAAGCATAGAATATTTATTGAATATTATCAGTGTAAATATAGAATACCTCTGCCAGAAATCCTGGGAAATTTAATATAGCACGCATGCAAGTATTAGTATAGGGAGTGGTTGTTGGGAGTAACGTCAGAATATTTTTATTGTTGCATGGGAACAGTTTCAGCTGGATGGTCTTTCCATACCTGAGAGATTTTATTTTTCTTTAGATATTATAACTTGAGTTGGCCCTGATGTCCAAGTAGCACTGACTCTAGAAGATAGGTAGCATGTTCAGAGGAATACAGTTTGGGGTTCCCCTTGAGTGCAATTGTTATGTTACCCTGTCTGGCTATTAAAATGGGAGCTGTTAGATGAGTTCTTGGATGTTTGGTCTGGGTGAATGAAATGTCTTAGCTCTTGTTTGGGGCTCCATGTCTGCCTTTGGAAAATGAGAGGAGGCTAAGATTAATCTCATAGGTCCCTAGCCATTCTGATAATATATAATCTGTCATTCAGAATCTGTGACAAATGTAGCATCATGTGGTACATGTGTACATCATGTGACAAATGTAGCACCACATGTGTGACTTGCTTCTCAGCCCAGGCGTGGACTCTTCTCAGGGGCCTTACCCCTCTGATCTATAATAATGACTACCTGGCTGCTCTTTATTGCATGTGTAGTTTCTGACTATTTAATCATCTAGCGAATTCTCTGTGACTACCTACGGAGGGTCAGGTACTGTCCTACACATTGGGGTCACAAAGATAAAGGTCCCCATACAAATGGAAGAGAGAAAGAAGCAAACAGGTAGCTGGGCAGGGACAATGCATTGTCATAGGTGTTCATGGAGAGCCTGAATATGGGGCTTCTGGGGATAGGGAAGAGTATACAGCTCCATGGGGATTGAGGAGACATGGTCAAAGTTTTGAGAAGGAAGTGAAGACCGAGGTAAACTTGGAAGAGAAAGTCAGTTGAATTGGAAGAGGTGGAGTACTCTAGGCAGAAAGTGTAGCTCGAAGAGTTGCTGTAAGACAAATGTGTAGAGGCACCTGTGTTGTTGTTCAGTCACTCAGCTGTGCCCAACTCTTTGCGATCCCATGGACTGTAGCACGCCAAGCTATTCTTTCCTACACTGTCTCCCAGAGCTTGCTCAAACTCATGTCCCTTGAGTCAGTAATGCCATCCAGCCATCTTGTCCTCTGTCGTGCCCTTCTCCTCCTGCCTGCAGTCTTTCCCAGCATAAGGGTCTTTTCCAATGAGTTAGCTCTTTACATCAGATGGCCAAAGTATTGGAGCTTCAGCTTCAGCATCAGTCCTTCTAATGAATATTCAGTATTGATTTCCTTTAGGATTGACTGGTTTGATTTCCTTATAGTCCAAGAGACTCTCAAGAGTCCTGTCTAACACCACAATGCAGAAGCATCAATTCTTCAGCGCTCAGCCTTCTTTAAGGTCCAACTCTCACATCCGTACATGACTACTGGAAAAATCATGGTTTTGACTATATGGACTTTTGTCAGCAAACTAATGTCGTTCCTTTTTAATATGCTGTTGAGATTTGTCATAGCTTTTCTTCCAAGGAGCAAGCATCTTTTAATTTCGTGTCTGCAGTCACCATCTGTAGTCACTGTTTTCATTGTTTCCCCATCTATTTGTCATGAAGTGATGGGACCAGGTGCCATAATCTTGGTTTTTTGAATGTTGAGTTTTAAGCCAGGTTTTTCTTTTTTTTTTTTTTTTAATTTTTTTTATTTTTTTAAATTTTTTTATTAGTTGGAGGCTAATTACTTCACAACATTTCAGTGGGTTTTGTCATACATTGATATGAATCAGCCATAGATTTACACCTATTCCCCATCCCGATCCCCCCTCCCACCTCCCTCTTCACCCGACTCCTCTGGGTCTTCCCAGTGCACCAGGCCCGAGCACTTGTCTCATGCATCCCACCTGGGCTGGTGATCTGTTTCACCATAGATAGTATACATGCTGTTCTTTTGAAACATCCCACCCTCACATTCTCCCACAGAGTTCAAAAGTCTGTTCTGTATTTCTGTGTCTCTTTTTCTGTTTTGCATATAGGGTTATCATTACCATCTTTCTAAATTCCATATATATGTGTTAGTATGCTGTAATGTTCTTTATCTTTCTGGTTAAGCCAGGTTTTTCATTCTCCTCTTTCACCTTCGTCAAGAGGCGCTTTAGTTCCTCTTTGCTTTTGCCATAAGGGTCGTGTCATCTGCATATCTGAGGTTATTGATATTTCTCCCAGCAGTCCTGAATCCAGCTTATGCTTTATCCAGCCAAGTATTTCTCATGATGTACTCTGCATATAAGTTTAAACAGAGTGACAATATACAGCCTTGACGTACTCCTTTCCCAATTTTGAACAAGTTCGTTGTTCTATGTCCGGTTCTAACAGTTGCTTCTTTACCACATACAGGAATATAGGTTTCACAGGAGACAGGTAAGGTGGTCTGGTATTCTCATTTCTTGAAGAATTTTCCACAATTTGCTCTGATCCACACAGTCAAAGGCTTTAGCATAGTCAATTAAACAAAAGTAAATGTTCTTCTGGAACTCTCTTGCTTTTTTGATGATCCAATGGATGTTGGCAATTTGATCTCTGGTTCCTCTGCCTTTCCTGAATCCATCTTGAACATCTGGAAGTTCTTGGTTCATGTACTGTTGAAGCCTGGCTTGGAGAATTTTGAGCATTACTTTGCTAGCGTATGAGATGAGTGCAATTGTGCAGTGATTTGAGCATTCTTTTGCACTGCCTTTCTTTGTGATTGGAATGAAAACTGACCTTTTCCAGTCCTGTGGCCACTGCTGAGTTCTCCAAATTTGCTGGCATATTGAGTGCAGCACTTTCACAGCATCATCTTTCAGGATTTGAAATAGCTCAACTGGAATTCCTTCTCCTTCATTAGCTTTGTCCCTAGTGATGGTTCCTAAGGCCCACTTTGACTTCACACTCCAAGATGTCTGACTCTAGTTGAGTGATCACACCATCATGGTTATCTGGGTCTTGAAGATCTTTTTGTATAGTTCTTCTGTGTATTCTTGCCACCTCTTCTTTTTTTTTTTTTGCCACCTCTTCTTAATATCTTCTGCTTCTGTTAGGTCCATACTGTTTCTTTCCTTTATTGTGCACATCTTTGCATGAAATGTTCCCTTGGTATCTCTAATTTTCTTGGAGAGATCTCTAGTCTTTCCCATCTATTGTTTTCCTCTATTTCTTTGCATTGGTCACTGAAGAAGGCTTTCTTAACTCTCCTTGCTATTCTTTGGAACTCTGCATTCAGATGGGTATAAAGGAGAAAACTCCTTTGGCTTTCACTTCTTGTCTTTTCTCAGCTAATTGAAAGGCCTCCTTAGATAGCCATTTTGCCTTTTTGCATTTGTTTTTCTTGGGGATGTTTTTGATCACCGCCTTTATATATCAGTGTATTTAGGGGTATATACCTAAAGATTTATATCAGTCTGATTTTGATGTTGACAATCTGGTGATGTCCATGTGTAGAGTCTTGTGTTGTTGGAAGAGCGTGTTTGCTATGCATTCTCTTGGCAAAACTCTTTGCCCTGCTTCATTTTATACTCCAAGGCCAAATTTGCCTGTTATTCCAGGTATCTCTTGATTTCCTACTTTTGCATTCCAGTCATCTATGATGAAAAGGTCATCTTTTTTTGTGTGTTAGTTCTAGAAAGTCTTGCAGATCATCAAAGAACTGTTCAACTTCAGCTTCTTCATTATTAGTGGTTGGGGCATAGACTTGAATTACTGTGATGTTGAACTGTTTGCCTTGGAAACAAAAAAACGACGATCATTCTGTCGTTTTTGAGATTGCACCCAAGTACTGCATTTTGGAATCTTCTGTTGACTATGAGGGCTACTCTATTTCTTCTAAGGATTTCTTGTCCACAGTAGTCTATTTAATGGTCATCTGAATTAAATTCACCTATTCAGGTTCATTTTAGTTCACTGATCTCTAAAATATTGATGTTCAGTCTTGCCATATCCTGTTTGACTACGTTCAATATATCTTTATTCATGGACCTAACATTCCAGGTTCCTATGCAATATTGTTCTTTACGGAATGGACTTTACTTTTACCACCAGACGCATCCACAACTGAGCATCGTTTCTGTTTTGGTTCAGCCTTTTCATTCCTTCTGGAGGTGTTTCTCTGTTCTCCAGTAGCATATTGCGCACCTACCGACCTGGGGAGTTCATCTTTCAGTTTCATATCTTTTTGGCTTTTCATACTGTTCATGGGGTTCTCAATGGAAGAATACTGAAGGGGTTTGCCATTTCCTTCTCCAGTGGATCACATTTTGTCGGAACTCTCCACCATGACCCATCTGTCTTGGTTGGCCTGACATGGTATGGTTCAAAAGTTTCATTGAGTTATACAAGATTGTGATCCATGTGATCAGTTCGGTTAGTCTTCTGCAATTATGATTTTCATTTTGTCTGCCTGTTGATAGACAGGAGGCTTGTGGAAGCTGCCTGGTGGTAGGGACTGGCTGTGGGTAAAACTGTGTCTTGCTCTGATGGGCAGGGCTATGCTGTGTTCAGTTCAGTCGCTCAGTCGTTTCAGACTCTTTGTGACCCTATCGACTGCATCACGTCAGGTTTCCCTGTCCATCACCAACTCTCGGAGCTTGCTCAAACTCATGTCCATTGAGTCTGTGATGCCATCCAACCATCTCATCCTCTGTTGTTCCCTTCTCCTCCTGCCTTCCCAGCAATCTTTCCCAGCATCAGGGTCTTTTCCATTGAGTAAGTTTTTCGCATCAGGTGGCCAAAGTATTGGGAGTTTCAGCTTCAGCATCAGTCCTTCCACTGAATATTCAGGACTGATTTCCTTTAGGATGAACTGGTTTGATATCCTTGCAGTCCAAGGGACTCTGAAGAGTCCCTGCTCAGTAAATCTTTAATCCAGTTTTCTGCTGATGGGTGAGGCTCTGTTCCCTCCCTGTAGTTTGGCCTCAGGACAATCTGTGGTAGTGATAATGGCAGTAATGACCTCCCTTCAAAGGATTTATGCCTGCACACTGCAGGCAACTGTTGTATTCAGTATCCCTGATCCCACCGCAGGCCACTGTCAACACACGCCTCTGCTGGAGACTCCCAGACACTCACAGTCATGTCTGGCTCAGTCTCTTGTGGGGTCACTGCTCCTTTCTCCTGGGTCCTGGTGCACAGAAGGTTTTGTTGTGCCTTCCAAGAGTCTGCTTCCCTGGGGGTTCTCAGTCCTTTTGCCGGATCCCCAGCCTGGGAAATCTGATGTGCTCCCCAAAATTTTTGCAACAGTGGGAGAACTTCTTTGGTTTTAATTGTTCTCCAGTTTGTGGGTTGTCTGCTCGGGGGCTCTATGATGGGGCTAATGGCAACGTTCTCCAAGAGGACTTATGCCACATGCCGCGCCTCCCAGGTCTGCTTAAGCCAGAGTCCCTGTCTCCGTGACAGGTCACTGCTGACCCCTGCCTCCTTAGGAGACACTCAAAGTCAGGTCTGGCTCAATGTCTTGTGGGGGTCACTGTTCCTTTCCGACAGTCCTGGTGCACACAAGTGTTTGTTTGCGCCCTCCAAGCCTCTCTGCAGGTCTGAGATTTGATTTTAACCACGATTGCACCCCTTCTATCATCCTGTTGCACTTCTCCTTTGCCCTTGGACATGGGGTATTGTTTTTTGGTGGAATCCAACATTCTCTTTCGATGGTTGTTCAGCAGCTAATTGTGATTTTGGTGTTCTTGCAGGAGAAGATGAGTGCAAGTCTTTCTGTTCCTCCATCTTGATGGGAAGTGAGGGAACTGTAAGTCATTTTTTGATGTTATCCAGTTTCTGTAAATAGTCAGTACTTTGGAGTCCCTCTCTCTATGCTTAATATTGGGGTGGTTTAAAAAAACACAGAAAGTTTGTAACTCCTGTGGCTTGTGTTCCAAAATTTTATTCGTGAGTCAGCTGTCTGGAATGTGGAATGCATTTTTCCCATAGCAAACAATGGTCTCCATGGTAATTTAGGTTCCCAGGCTTGCCTATGAAAGCCTATATAACCCATAATGTGAAGGATTGTGCTGTATTAATAATAGTATAGATGTTAATGATCATATAAAGCTGTGCTTCTGTGGGAAAAACCATTCCCTGTTTCAAATGTGGGTTCCAGAAAAACTGCCTTTCCCACTGAAGCTTCAGAAGTGTGTAAAGATAGCTTTTGTTAGTCATCCCTCCAGGTCGTAAACCAGTTGGCCCATGAATTTTTTCAGCTATAGGTTATTACCTGTGTCTCTTAGAAATTGGGAGAAGATATAGCAGGAAGAGGGATGGAGTTAAGCAGGTCCATAGAAAGCAAAAAGATATGCAGAAGAAAAGAGAGACAAGAAATTGACCATTGATGTTGGAAAAGAATGGTCCAGGTCCTTGTCCCTTGTCCCAGCTCCCTGTGTCCTCCCCTCCCCCCATGGAGGGAAGAATGAAGCAAATCTGGGAAACTGTGTCCTTCCCAGCATGGGACTAAGGAAAGAGAGAAGGAATTAGCATTTAGTGAGTTTCATGTGCCTCAAGCATTTAACGCACATCTAATATCCAAAAAAGGACTGTCTTATTATTCCTGTTTCCTGGGTAGGAAACAGAGAGGCTAATAAAAGACTTATCCAGGGTCACCCAGCTAGTAAGTAGCAGAGCTGAAAACCATTCTCCAATTCTATGACGTTCCTACAGTGTACATGGGCTATACATGCTATGCTACATGTAGAATATATGCCAGTTGCATGTTTTCAAGGAACAGCCACTGAGACTACTTTCAGTTTTAAAATGTTTAAATTAATTTTTATTAGAGTATAGTTGCTTTACCATGTTGTATTCGTTTCTAGTATACCGCGATATGAGTCAGCTATACGTATACATATGTCCATTCTTTTTTCGATTTCCTTCCCATTGAGGTCACCCCAGAGCATTGAGTAGAGTTCTCTGTGCTGTATAGCAGGTTCTCATTAGTTGAGATTACTTCAGGCAGTAACAGTGCTTGAGCTCTGTATGTTTATGTGGGTGCTGGATACTGATTGCTACGCCCTTAGTCTTCTCTTGGCCTTAAAGATCTTCTAATCGTTAGAGAGTCCAAAGAGTCATGTTTGAAATATGATAGAAATGTATGAAAATTACACATATAAACACAAGTGATGTATCTAAAGCTTAGTAACAGCTCAGGGCCAAATAGCAAAGGCCCCAACTATTTAATTTGAAACAGAGTTGGGCCAAGAGACAGGAGAGTGGGCATCCTGAAAACTCACATGGAAGTGTCCCCTTGTGTGAGAGAAGGGACATTTCTTCCTCTGAGCTGGGTGGGTGAGAGGTAAGGAGGGGACCTGGAACAGATCAACTGGGGAAGGTGAGTTCTAAGATTGTTTTTTAAGGAAAGAGAAGTTATTCTTTATTATAAATGTGAACAATTTTTCACCTTGTTGACATTTAAAGTTTTGATGAAATTTCTATTTTTTTTTCTGGGGAGCAAAATTGAGTAACAAATATTATGCTGCATATAGAATATGTGTCAGTGGCATATTTGAGAGATACATCCTCTGAGAGCTTATGGTTCTTGCTGAGTTTATTTTTTTAAATAAAGCATTTATTTGTCTGTACCAGGTCTTAGTTGCAGCACATGGGATCTTTTTTTTTTTTTTTTTTAGTTTTTGTATGCGAGATCTTTAGTTGTGGTATGTGAAGTCTTATTTAGTCATCGTATGAGGGGTCTATTCCCTGACCACAGATCAAACCTGGGCCCCCAGCATTGGGAGCATGGAGTCCTAGCCACTGGACCACCGGGGAAGTTCCCTCTTTCTGAGTTTATATGCTTTTATCGAACCTTTCTTGAAACAAGTACCTTTACTTCCTCATATTTTTAATCAGCACCTGAAATACCATAGAGGCTTTCTGACTGAACAATTTCTAGCCGCAGAACTTTATTATTATTAAAAGAAAGACTGTTTTGCACCTTCTCCCAAGCATTGATGAACACAAAATCCTCTGAAATCCACTGGATTTATTCCATAGGAATCACAGGACTGAGATCTAGGCATCTGGAATGTTTTAAGTTTTGCTGTAAGTCTATATGTTGATGCATTTTTAAATAAAGAAAGTTTACATTTTAGAGGACAAAAGTCCTAGAGGTATTCAATAGAAATGAAACAGCAGAAATGATAGAGTGCCACATAGACCTGTTCATGTTATTTATATCCATTCATCTATTCATTAATTTATATTATTAATGATTTATTTAATTCATCTCTGTGCTACATTATTAAGAGCTGCAAGAGGCTGCAAAATAAACACATCTTCCTTATCCAGAAGGAGTTTATAGTTGGAGATATACTTGTTACTTAAATAAGACTGTATGTCATAAGACAGGTATAGATTGGAGAGGGAGGTATTGTTGTGGCTTAGAGTGGCTGGTAGAAGCTCTGTAGATAAAAAATTTGTGCTGAAACCAAAATGTCCATTGAAAGATGAATAGATAAAAAGATATGGTATATATACACAATGGAATATTACTCAGCTATAAAAAGAAATGAATTAATGCCATTTGCAGCAACATGGATGGACCCGAGATCATTATACTAATTGAAGGAAACCAGATAGAAAGAAAATATATGATATCATTTATATGTGTTATCTAAAAACATAATATAGATGAACTTACTTACAAAATAGAAATAGCCTCACAGATATAGCAAAGAAACTTAAGTTTACCAAAGGGGAAGGTGGGGGTGGTGGTGGTGGGAGGATTAAATTCGGAGTTTGGGATTAACAGATACACACTATTGTATATAAAATAGATATGCAACAAGGACCTACTGTATAGCACTGGGAACTGTATTCAATATCTTGTAATAACCTGTAATGGAAAAGAATATTAATATATTCATATATATATATACATGCAACATTGTAAAAACTCTAATTCAATAAGAAATTTTTAAAAATTTAAAGGAAATTTTGTGCCGAGACTTGAGGAATGGTTAGAAGTTGGAAAATATGAGAATTAAAATAAGGAATCCAATATGAGTAAATATGCACAGGAAGACTTCAGGGGCCAGTGAAGAGACTGCATTGGCTCTAACAGAGGATTTGTATAAAGGGGTGCATTTGTGCTAAGTCGCTTCCGTCGTGTCCGACTCTATGCTACCCCATGGACTGCAGTCCACCAGGCTCCTCTCTCCATGGCATTCTCCAGGGAAGAATATGGGAGGGGGTTGCCATGCCCTCTTCCAGGGTATCTTCTCAACCCAGGGATTGAACCCGTATCTCCTGTGGCTGCTGCATTGCAGGTAGATTCTTTAGTGCTGAGCCACTAAGGAAGCCCATTTATTTTTATTTTTTTATTTATTTTTTATTAGTTGGAGGCTAATTACTTTACAATATTGTAGTGGGTTTTGTCATACATTGACATGAACATGAATCAGCCATGGAGTTACATGTATTCCCCATCCCGATCCCCCCTCCCACCTCCCTCTCTACCCGCTCCCTCTGGGTCTTCCCAGTGCACCAGGCCCGAGCACTTGTCTCATGCATCCAACCTGGGCTGGTGATCTGTTTCACCCTAGATAATATACATGTTTCGATGCTGTTTTCTCGAAACATCCCACCCTCGCCTTCTCCCACAGAGTCCAAAAGTCTGTTCTGTACATCTGTGTCTCTTTTTCTGTTTCGCATATAGGGTTATCGTTACCATCTTTCTAAATCCCATATATATGTGTTAGTATGCTGTAATGTTCTTTATCTTTCTGGCTTACTTCACTCTGTATAATGGGCTCCAGTTTCATCCATCTCATTAGAACTGATTCAAATGAGTTCTTTTTAACGGCTGAGTAATATTCCATGCTGTATATGTACCACAGCTTTAAGGAAGCCCATTTAAAGGGGTGTGTGCTGCGTGCTAAGTCACTTAAGTCGTTTCCAACTCTTTGCGACCCCATGGACTATAGCCCACCAGGCTCCTCTGTCCTTGGGGATTCTCCACGCAAGAGTACTACAGTGGGTTGCCATTTCCTCCTAGAGGGGAACTTCCTGACCCAGGGGTCAAACCTTTGTCTCTTAAATCGCCTGCATTGGCAAGCAGGTTCTTCACCACCAGCATCAGCTGTGAATCCTGTGTGAGGAGGTGCATGCTAAGTTGCTCAGTCGTGTCGACTCTCTGTCACCCTATGGACTGGAGCCCACAGGCTCCTCTGTTCTTGGGGATTCTCTAGACAAGAGTACTAGAGTGGGTTTCCATGCCCTCCTTCAGGGGATCTTCCCAACCTAGGGACTGAACCTGCTGCAGTGGAGGCAGATTCTTTACCACTGAGCCACCAGGGAAGCCCTAAAGGGGTAGTCAGATACAATTTTGTAAAGGGGTAAAAGGACAGTGAGAGACAATTTTGAAAAAGCTGATCCGGCCAGCCTATGGAGGGCCTTATATGTCAGACTAAGATCAGACTTTATCCCTTAGGCAGTGGGGAGTCATAATATCATGGTTTTACCACCTTATCTGTCAGACAGGTACTAGACTAGAGATTAATTGTATCTCTATGTATGTATCATATCACAGAGCAGCTCTGCAGTATAAGTAAAATCTTGAAACAAAAAGCAGAGAGGATGGTACTATATGAGAAAAGGAATGAGAAAAAATCGTCATTAATATTCATACCCTGTCACAGTCACAGTTGCACTTCATTTCTTTGTTCTATTCTTAATCCACTTTAAATATTTTTAGCCTTAACTACACTATGTAAAGGATTCTAATGGAAAGTTAGGACCATTGTGCACTTGCTATCCAATTTCCAGACAAGATATGAATCCTCTTTAAATGGATCGGTTAAGAGGGAATGGTGCCTTTAAATTGTCGTAGCAATGTGACTAGTACCAAATTGAGGGCAAATTAGGTGAATCACTATTATAAAAATCCAATCTCTTAGTACTGTAGCACTTATTTCCTCTTCAAGATCAGTGAGGCATCAGCGACTGGAGCCAAAGTGCCTGGTGTTTCGATGGGGAGCCTGCTCAATGATTTGGCTTCCCAGTAAGTAGAGTGAGGCTGCGCCTACACAATGCTGATTTCTGTTTTATACTGGCAAAAACAGAACTTTGCCCCAATATCCAGGTATCTCTGGATTGTTCTGCAAGTTAAATACCAAATAGGCAGCATTCTTGCTGAAAGTTTTTGTTTGTTTTAGTTAGATGCTTGGCATCCTGTAGACAAAATTCTGTTCACAACGAGAAAACTTTCTATGGATAAGTTTCTCATGGAATTTTCTTTCTTTCTTTTTTTTTGGTGAACTTTGAATCTTGGTAGAAATATATCATTGTTAAGGAACTGCTGAAAATTCACTTTTGCTCCCTCTCATTGCATCCCATTCTCTTTAAAATGCAGCTGTCTATTAAATAGACAATGACATGTTATTCAAAAGGAAAGGCTCATGCCAAGAACCCAAGAACAACCCATCTTGTAGTTGGCTCACTAGATTTATACCACCCTAGAAGGGAACCTACTTCCTCTCTGTCTGATTTGGAAAGCATAGCATTTGGTGTGGTAATCCAGAAGGTGACAGACTGTCCATATTATATTCACAAGAAGTTTTTTCCTCTTTAGAAAACATATATGATGAAGCCCTAGATGGGATTGTTAGAAATTCTGAATTTTGTGACTGTTATCACTTTGTGCCTTCTACTTGGAGTGTCAAAAGTTCTTCTTTTCCTATGCAAATCCCACACATCATATAAGGTCCAGCTTGGATGTCCTCTTCTTTGGGAAGCTTTTGGTGACTAAACCAAAGGGAAGAGACGTGCCATCGTCCTCTGAATGGGTACCTTTTAACAAACACTCCTCTGGTGCTTATCACACACAACCTGTACCAGACTAATTTGGTTCTGTTGTATCTGTCTTACGGGATAAATTCCCAAAGGACAGAGAGACTGTGTCTCATCTATCTTTATATTTCCTCAGAACAGACACAACGCCAAGCACATAACAGCCCTCTAGGAAATATTAATATAGTCAATTAATACATGATATATATTTGACTTTTTTATGCATTATTTAGTTATATGTATTTTTAATTTTTAAGGAGAGAAATGACATTGTTAGGGTGTTAGGCAAGGCGGTTTTTGGAAAGATAATCTTATAATCTGCTCAGGACTTCTGTACTGAGTTCTACCACGAATAAGTTTGAGGATATATAACTGAATTAAAGGGACAATCTTGCTTTCGAAGAGCAAGGGAAACCTAAACCTGACTCTGATATATAAAAATTTGATGTAGTTCAGTAAATATAGAGTCTAACTTTTATGTCAGCTACTATGTTTGTATTGGGAACAGAGGGATCAATAAGAGAATTTTAGTCTTTTATTGAAATGTAGTTGACCTACAATATTATGTTAGTTTCAGGTATACTGTACAATGATTTGACATTTCCATACAGTATGAAATGATTAGCATGATAAGTCTAGTAACCATCTGTCTCCATACAAAATTATTACAATATTATTGACCATATTCCTTATGCTCTACAATGTATCCCCATGCTTTATTTATCTTATAACTGGAGGTTTATCTCTCTTTATCCCTTTCAGCCATTGACCCCCTAACTGCCCCTCAAATTCCTATCTTTAAGATCCTCTCAGTCTCAGTTCAGTTCAGTCGCTCAGTCGTGTCCGACTCTTTGTGACCCCATGAATCGCAGCACGCCAGGCCTCCCTGTTCATCACCAACTCCCAGAGTTTACTCAAACTCATGTCCATCTGGTCGGTGATGCCATCCAACCATCTCATCCTCTGTCATCCCCTTCTCCTCCTCTGTTGTCCCCTTCTCCTCCTGCCCCCATTCCCACCCTCTCAGTTTACTAATGTGCAATTAGGGGGGGAAATATTAAGTAAGAAATGGAAGGGAAAGTCATTCTAGGTTACTGACGCCAATTAGTCTTTGGGGGACAGCTAACATAGAAGGAGGTTCTGGAAGGCCCATTTTCCTACCTTCTTGTTACAGGTTATTGGCTGCTTGGCCATTATCTGTCATAAGAACACCTTCTCTATTTTTTGAGTGTTTTAGTCGCATTCTTGACATTAAACCTTATGTAGGGAGAGGTTCCCAAAGCATAGCAGGTGAAAAAAATGTGACTTTTCTGACAAGAAAGTCAATCTGTATCACCTTATGATAGCTGCTTGACATTTCCTGCTCTGCTTTAGTGTGCCTTTTGGTATCTCTCACTACACAAGGTGTAATGTCAAGAATGCAGCTAATACACAAAAACTAGAGAAAATGTTCTTATGACAGAAAAAGGCCAAAGAGAATGATATCTAGAGTATATTTCTATTCTTGGCTTTGAAAACTCCCCTTGACCTACACATACACACAGCCTGGGCTGCAGGGCTTTACAAGCTCAAACACATAAACACCCCGCATTTACCTATACTCTGATAGACACACACACACACGCATGCACAGGCACACACACTGAGAAGCATTTATGTTTGCACACTGGAAAGTCTTGAATCCAGCCACTGGCTCCTGCTGCTTTCTGTCTTTTATGGAGTTGGGTGATAGGGTTATTGTATGAAGTGAAGTTCAGTGGCTCACCTCCTGTCACCCCCACACCAGGGACACCTTTGCTTCAAGAATTAGAAGTATCAGTTCTCCCTAGGAATTTTACTTCCTGGAGTCTCAACACCCATCCCAAGGAGGGCCAGACACAACGACTTATTCCCTTCACCTCTTTAATATTGGGTGAGTTCTCTTTCATGGAGAGTGGTTTTTGTTTTTGTCTTTTTTAATCATGGGGAAATGTTCAAAAGGACCACAGGACAAATAGATGCTGTGACATTGGCTTGCGAACATGCAGATCTCTGTTTTGTTCTTTATATGCTCCAAAGGAGCCTCAGGTCTCAGATTGGTTCAGATTTTGAGTTTTTGCTTTCTAGTTTTTGTCAAATGGTGATGACTGTGCACCAAACTCATTGATAGCCTCATATCCCTTTCTATAGGGAGCATTCAGCCTGACTCTCAGGAGAGAATTCACCTAGGAGCAATTCTCTGGTTTGGATACTTTTAATTAAGGATGAGAGTCACAAAAGCTCTTTTACAGGCCCAGAATTTAATGCATGTGATACTGGGGAACTGGAAGTGTTTTAAGAAAATCAATAATATGATTTAGATGCTTGCTGTATTTCAAACTAAATGGAACAGTGTTAATTCAAACCATAAACAGTTCTAAAGAAACTCAAATGTCAAAGATTTGAAAGGAGATATGAATTGAACAGATTTCCCCCTCCTCCCATACCAAGTAGCATTTTAGCTATTTTTAATTAGAGCCAGATAAATATAGCTCTTATCTTTATAGAGGAGGGATGTGTTTGACATTTTGCTAAACCTTTTTTAAAAATACAAGGCTTATTAATAGGTGATGTTAATTGTTGGAAAAGAAGAAATTGCTCAGATTTGAGCTGACCTAGTTTTGGGGTCCAAGTCAAAGTGAAAGTTAATGGAAAGCCACCAGAATTGGAAAAACACGGGGTTTGTTGCTGTCTTGGTAATAGCCTGAGATGAGAATGAGAGAACTGGAGGCGTCACCATGACAGGAGATTTTTGAGAAGTAATTACAGAACAAAAATAGCAATAAAGAATCTCAGTAAAGAAAATCAATCAGAATTATTTGGAGATCACCAACGATGTCATGTTGGAAACATTGAGGTTTAGTTTGCAACACCCACAACTGGCAGCTCTCCTTATCTGAGGGGTCAGGCCAGAAATAGGTTATGTTACCACATCTCTGACAGGTCTGTCTGCCTGGCCTCTGTGTTTCCCTGCTGTGAATCCAAATGCTGGCTGTAAACTCTCAGCCTGATCATGGAGAAGTTGGCAATCATAGTTGACCTGAGGATCAAGTCACAGGCTGTTTACAGCTTTGACAGTGAGTGAATCCCAAAGACTACATTGGGGGTGTCATTGGGGGTGGCAGGCAGGTTTCATGGGGAGAAAGAGTGGTGGCAGGCAGGAGGTGTCATTAGGGGTGGCAGGCAGGTTTCATGCAGAGAAAGAGTGATGATTTTCTGAATCAATCTCAACATTGTATGAAATACTGACTCCATGCAGATTTTAAGCCATGCCTTAAGATAAGCCTGTGTTATCTTGACTTGTTTGCTTTCTAAAAGGACAATGCTTTTGGATGAAATTTAATTTTTCAGATTCTTTAAAGGCTAGAGAACATGCATAGAGTGTAAAACCTCTCCATGCTATTGGGTGTTTTAAAATGTATTATTAAAGCCTCATCCCTCTTTCTTCCTTTCATTCATTAGCCACCTGCTAGAGATTAATGAACCATTATAAGAAGTTCATTTAGTTTGTAATCTTTTTTTATCCTGTAAGTGATGCTTGCATGTTGTAGAAAAATCAGATGATGTAAAAAAGCAAAATAAGAGGAAAATAATGCTTACCTTTAATGGGTACCCAGAGGTAACCATTGCATTACACTCTGATTTTCATGCATATACATATGTGTATATGAAAATATAGATGATCATGAAGAATTTGTATTAATATATAATGTATTAGATATATAAAACAAAGACTAGACTATAATTCAATACACACAATCTAATATATGTATATATATGTGTGTGTGTATATATATATATATAATGTATTACTACATGTTTTTACTGAACATGGTATTTTATGATCTGTTTTGGGCTTTTCTCTTGGCTATAGATTCTGCTTCCAGCCAGATGTTCAGGAGGTTTGTCCCAGTACAGGTGTATAGGTATTTATAACTGCGGTCTGTTGTATTCTTTGAGGGCGATGCACATTCTTACTGTACAGTGCCCATGCCATGTTATTGTAGTTGTTTAGTTGCTAAGTTTTGTCTGACTCTTTTTGACCTCGTGAACTGCAGCACGCCAGACTTTCCTGTCCTTCACTATCTCCCAGACTTTGCTCAGACTCATGTTCATTTAGTCGGTGATGCCATCCAACCATCTCATCCTCTTTTGTCCCCTTCTCCTCCTGCCCTCAATCTTTCCCAGTATCAGGGTCTTTTCTAGTGAATCACCTCTTTGCATCAGGTGGCCAAAGTATTGGAGCTTCAGCATCAGTCCTTCCAATGAATATTCAGTGTTGAGTTCCTTTAGGATTGATTGGTTTGATCGTCTTGCTGTCCAAGGGACTCTCAAGAGTCTTCTCCATCACTACAATTTGAAAGAATCAATTCTTCGGTGCTCAGCCTTCTTTATGGTCCAACTCGCATGTCTGTACCTGACTCCTGGTAAACCCATAACTGATGACACGAACGTTTCACCAAAGTGATGTCTATGCTAATACTGGTTGCTAAATATATGACTATTATCCCTGAAAGTCACAGGCAATCTCAAACTTCTAAGGAATACCGTTCTACTGTTCAAGTTAGGCTTTGGGCAGGCTATCAAAAACGTGCCATATGCTGGATGTCCATGGGAGATGTGGATGTTTAGATATCCCTGCCCCACAGAGAGCTTACAGAGAGCTTAGTAGTCATGCAGTACACGTAAGCTAGGATGGCTAACAATGCCGCTTCTCAATATGGGTTAGGTTCATTACCAAATGAGTAGCGTGTTCTGCATAGATATTAGAGTTCAGAAGTCTTTGAGAGTTAAATAAGGCTTCACAGAGGAGATAATATTTGAGATGAGAGAAGGGGGAGGCAATTCAAATGAAGGGAATAAGAAAAACATATGATGGTATATCTGGGAAACAATAAGAAGCCAACTTTTGCTTTTAAAGTCATCCTTTGTCTTTCCCTTGCTCTGTGACAGTTTTGACTGGGACAAATTAGGTTTCCTGTGTCTCCTCATCAAATGGCTTCTGGTTGCATTAGACCTATTGGAGACCCTAGTCAGAGATTGACAGGCAGGAGAATGGGAGAAGCCATAGTATCTACTCTTTTCCTCTGCTTTTATTTGGGTTTCTTTCCATTGGCAGTGCCTTTTCTATGACTCCAGGTCTTATTCGGAAGCTCCAGTGTCCCAGCTTCTGTTGAGTGGCTCTTCCTCCAAGGTTCCATCTACTCCCTGGTCTTCCTGGCTTGTGGTTCCCAGGCCTGGTAATATTATGTCCTGCCTTTGTTGGTCAGCCCTAACGGTGGGAGCAGCTTCTTGCAGTTCCTAAGCTGTAGGTTGCTCCTTCTTTCCCCCATTGCTCTCTCTGCTCTTCTCACAGTTGTCACTTGTTTTCTGTATTAAATTCTCTCCATGGTGCTGACCGGTGTGGGTTCGCATTCCCTGCCTGATCCTGACTGAAGCAATCTGGAATTGGAAGTGAAAAGATGAGGCTGGAAAGATGACTGGGGTCAGGTTGGTGAATGACTGTTTCTTGACTAGGTAGGCAAGCTGCCTACACCACAGAACCTCCAAAAGGCAGGGGGGAGGGAATTATATTCAGTTGCTGAAAGGTCAGTGTTGGTCCACAAACGATTGCAGGTTATTTCCCATAAGTCATTTGTAGCAGAAGTGTGGAAGTGACCTGAACTTCTCTTCTTCACTTCATGTAGTAATAAACACCTACAATAGAGGAGGAGAGGATGAAAATGGAGTGGAATTCAGTTTCTTTGTGATGTCATGGAAATAGAGACATACTCTAGGCAATGGAAACACTGATCCCTACATCTGCCTATTAGGAGGAGGTGATAGGTGAACTAAGCCCTAAAAGTAAGCATGTTAGTTTCCTATTGCTGTTGTAACAAATGCACTATGTTGTGCAATGATAGTGCCTGAAAATAACACAAATTTATTATCCTACACTTATGAAGGTCAGAAGGCCGATACATGTCTCACTGGTCTAAAATCAACGTGTTGAATTGACTGCAGTCCTTTTGGAACCTCTAGGAGAGGGTGATTCCCTTGCTTTTCCCAGCTTCTAGAACTACCTGTATTCTTTGGCCCATGGTCCTCTTCCTCCATTTTTTTTTTTTTTTTTTTTAAATATGGCTGCACCAGTTCATAGTTGCAGCATGTGGGATATTTAATCTTCATTGCAGCACATGGCATCTTTATTATGGCATACAAACTCTTAGTTGTATCATGTGGGATCTAGTTCCCTGATCAGGGATCAAACCTGGGCCCTCCTGCATTGGGAGCGCAGAGCCACTTGACAACCATGGAAGTTCCCTCTTCCTCCATCTTAGAAATCAGCAGCTGCAGAGCTTCTTCAAATCTGTCTGGTTCTAACTATCTTGTCTTCCTTATAATGACCCATATGGTTCCATTGGACTGTATTGGAAAATCCAGGAGAATTGTCTCAAGAGGGGAATCACATCTGAACAGTGTTATGTAAGGTAGCATTCATAGATTCTGGGGATTAGAATATCTTTGTCGAGGAGGCATTATATTGCCTGCCATTTTAGGGTAGAAGTTCATTAGATAAAGGAAGAAGGGAAAGTACTAATATATTTTCCTAAGAAGGAGTAGTATGTACTTGATAGAGGCAAAGGGTGATGAAGCACATTCTATCCTATCACAGATAAGTATTATCACTGTCATTTTTCCAGCAAAAAAGTATTTTCATTGTGACCTCTGGTGCATGCACTATGCCTCACATCCCTACAAGCAGAAATTAATTGTTTAAGCCAATATACAGGCTATCCTAAAACTTAGCTGACTATCATCTTTTAGCAAAGTGATAAAAAGGACTTTAGACAGGACTTGGAACATGGAGTCTGATAGTCTCCACTAGCCTGTTTCAACTTTGCCATCTGTCTTAGTCCTTTAGGGCTGTTCTAAGAAAAATGCCAAAGAATTGATGCCTTCGAACTATGGTGCTGGAGAAGACTCCTCAAAGTCCCTTGGATAGCAAGTAGATCAAACCAGTCAATCTCTTTTTAAAAAATTAATTTATTTATTTTAATTGGAGGCTAATTACTTTACAATATTGTGGTGGTTTTTGCCATACATTGACATGAATCAGCCATGGGTGTACGTGTGTCCTCCCCCTTCCCAAACCACCCTCCTACCTCCCTCCCCATCCCATCCCTCTGGGTCATCCCAGTGCACCAGCTTTGAGTGCCCTGTTTCATGCATCAAACTTGGAATGGTTATCTATTTCACATCTGGTAATATAGATATATGTTTCAATGCTATTTTCTCAAATCATCCCACCCTCACCTTCTCCCATAGAGTCCAAAAGTCTGTTCTTTATATCTATGTCTCTTTTGCTGTCTTGCACATGGGGTCATTGTTACCATCTTTCTAAATTAAATTACATATATGTGTGTTAATATACTGTATTGGTGTTTTTCTTTCTGACTTACTTCACTCTGTATAATCTCCAGTTTCATCCACCTCATTAGAACTGCCTCAAATGCATTCTTTTTTATAGCTGAGTAATATTCCATTGTGTATATGTACCACAGCTTTCTTACCATTCATCAACCAATGTCCATCTAGGTAGCTTCCATGTCCTAGCTATTGTAAACAGTGCTGCAATGAACACTGGGGTCCATGTGTCTCTTTCAATTCTGGTTTCCTCAGTTTGTGTGCCCAGCAGTGGGATTGCTGGGTCATATGGCAGTTCTATTTCCAGTTTTTTAAGGAATCTCCACACTGTTCTCCATAGTGGCTGTACTAGTTTGCATTCCCTCCAACAGTGTAAGAGGGTTCCCTTTTCTCCACACCCTCTCCAGCATTTATTGTTTGTAGACTTTTTGATGGCAGCCATTCTGACCAGCGTCAGAGATGAGATGTACAGAGGTACATTATACAGAGGTACAATTAGATGGTACCTCATTGTAAAAGCAGTCAATCTTAAGGGAGATGAACCCTGAGTATTCACTGGAAGGACTGATGCTAAAGCTGAAGCTCCAGTATTTTGGTCATGTGATGCTCACAGACGACTCATTGGAAAAGTCCCTGATGGTGGGAGAAATCGGGGGCAGAAGCAGAAGGGGACAGCAGAGGATGAGATGGTTGGATGGCGTGAACTTGGGCAAACTTTGGGAGATGGTGAAGGTCAGGGAGGCCTGGCGTGCCTCAGTCCATGGGGTCACAGAGTCCGACACTACTGGGCAACTAAACAACAACAAGAAAAATGCCATAGACTGGATAGCTTATAAACAAGAGAAATTCATTTTTCACAGTTCTGGAGGTTGGGGAATTCAAGCTCAAGGGGCTGGCTAGTTTACTGTCTGGTTATTGCCTGAGTCCATAGACTCCTGTCTTCTCATCCTGTTGTCACATGGATAAATGGGCAAGTGAGCTCTCTTACAAGAACACTAATCCTATTCATGAGGGCTCCACCCTCAGAACCTAATCACCTCCCAAATGTCCCACCTCCAAAGACCGTCACAGTGGGTGTTAGGTTTCAACATATGAAGTTGGGGGAAGACAAATATTCAGATCATAGCAACCATTAAATGGTTATGTAGTTTTGAGAGAGTTACTTTTCCCTCTTTTATCCTTAGTTTTCTTCTCTAAATGGGGATTGAGGATCCCATCTTGTGGGAGCATTACTATTATTCAGGGAGATAATTCTTAATTAAGACACTTCCTAGCATACAGCTTCCACTTATTCAAGAAGCTGAGGACAAATTCACCATTTTTAGAGGCTAGAGAGCCTGTGGTCTAGTAATCTGTGGGCAGATGCACCAAGGGTGGGACAGAAATAAGGTTGGAAATACAGAACTGGCAATTGATACTAGAAAATTACCTAGAAAAGACAAAGTAAATAGGAGACTAACTAATGGGTATTTTGGAAAAGAACAGATATGGTACATGGGTCAACCGGGACTAGTGGGAAGCTGTCTTTTAGGGAGCCTTTATTCAGAGTAGAAAAGGGCCAGTGTGAATCCCACAGATGCTGGGGCCTAATGCTGGTTGTTATTTGCAGCCTTAGGCCATCTTGCAAATGCCCAATAAATTTATAGACAAGCTTGAAAGAGTCAGTCCTTACTCAAAAACATGTTAGATAATGATAAGATAATCAGTCACTACTTAAATTCACAATGTTCCAGATTTCAACAGTTAGGGATAAAGGATCTTAAGAATTATGTTTCCGATCTCTGGTGCGAATACTATGTAAAAAGCAGACATCAGGCCAGAATTGGGTAGTGAGTGAATGTAATGAAACTAAGCATTTGTCTGTCCACTGGTTCTCCACTGCTGATAGTCACTGGCATTTAATGAACACATTTTACATATCAGGTGATCGCCCCCAATGACATTCTGAAGAAGGTAGTATTAGAATACCCATTTTATAGGTTAGAAAACTGAGGCTTAGAGAACTGAAGTGACTTCCAGAGTTGGTAAGAGACCCAGTTAGAAACTGATTTTAACTAACACCTCAAAATCCCTCTTTGTAATTGTGGAAATAAATCCTGATCTTTTCTTGTTTTTTTCTCAGTCTGATTCCTGTAGTCTGCTCTTCTTAGGTTAGACTTTCCCTAAGTTGGTTACTCTGTTTCTCTACTCACTTCTATCCAGTTTCTCTCCCTAAGCCAACCTATCCGCCAGACAGTGTAGAACTAGGGGAAATGGCATAGAATTGTAAATGAGCTGTGTGACCATGGGGTAGAATATTCTCTAAGCCTTTGTCTCATCCATAAACTGAAGATAATACTGGGTTGGCCAGAAAGTTCATTCGGGTTTTCCCATAACATTTAATGGAAAAAACCCAAACGAACTTTTTGGACAACCATGGAACATAGTCTCTTTCTTGGAGGATTATGTAAAATGTGTTTCAGTCTCTAATATTTTGAAAATCAATGGAAAAATCCCTAGCATTTTATAAAATATCATTTCCTTTCTTCTTCTGTCTTCCCCACTGTAGTCTCTTTACTCTTAGCCGTCTTCAAGGGATTTGTCTCAGGAGCCAGACTAACCAAGTTTGAATTTAAGCTCTGTCACTTGCTCGCTGTGAGACCTAGGGAAGTTACTATGTCTCGGTTTCCTAATCTACAAAATTGGAATTATAACAGTACCAACCACATAGAGTTGTTGTGAGATTTAAAGAGATGTAAAGTATAATATGATTTGGCCCATAGAAAATTTTCTATAAACGTTAGCTCTTAGTCTCCGTAGGCACCCAGGGTTTGTTAAATTCTTAAATACACCTTACTCCTTTACTGTTCCTTATGGAATACTGATATAGTAATAATAATCACAAGTCCTAAGAAAAATTCAGTCTTCTGATCCTAAGTTTCTTCATCTATAAAAAAGGAATAACTGTAGCACCTCCTTCATAATAATATTTATGAAGATTAATTAGCTGTAAAATATTGAAAGTGCTTAGCAGTGCATGGCTAGGTAAATTTTCTATAATTATCGGCTACTATGATGATTCATTTGGTCAACAAATATTTATTGAACACTATATACCTGGTATTGTTGCAGTAACTGGGGCTATAGAGTGGTGAACTCTGTTGTCATAGAGATTACATTCTAATAGGAAATAGAGATGTAGTGACAATCGCTATGAAGAAAATTAGAGAGAGGTAGCGTGGTAAGTACTCTTTGAGGACCTTAAATGAATATGATATTGGAGTATGTTAATAAAGAGTCAAAGAAAGGACTGGCTTGGCAGATCACAACATTGACAATTTGTGCTGGGTGCTGCATTTGAAGCTGAGAATGGCAGATAATCAAAAAGGCTGGAGGGTGCTGACTACAACTTTGGCAGCAAGCCCCATTGACAATTAGCCAAAGTCAGCAGTGAGGAAAATAGGAGGTACTTTGTCAGTGTAAGTCTGAGGCTGTATTAGACTCTTTTAAGTTTTTTTCTTTTTTCTTCTCTTGCCTGTTCTGGACAAACTGGTCCAAATATTCATGTTTTTTAAACTTCATAAAACTGTTTATTACCTTTTATTAGCCTCTGGTGTGAGTCCTAGATTGCTTCCTAGAGATTTCAGGAGATGTGTGGATCTTTATGGGATCTCATTTATTCACTGCATGAAACATGCTGATGGTGCTTGCAAAAATGTTAGCAATATCCTGGTGCTGTAACACAGGCTGGTGAATGGTAGATGTGAAGATAACTGGTCCCTAAGTCTAGCAATATTTCTGTATTCAACCCTACCAAGGCAGCCTTACTACTAAATGTATTCTGCTTTGGATTTATTGTGGAGGTGCTGCCTTCTGCCTTCTATTTGAGGGGCTAAATACTTGTAGACTTTTCCATTATGTCAAAGAGATGTCGACAGGACCAGAAATAGTAAGACACTCAAATTTTAAACTTGACTTCCATTTGATAGCCTCTTTGGGATTTTACAGGAGGAAAGTGCTGACAATTAGGGGAGAGAGACAATGAGAATAAATGAATCCCTGTATCACATTCAATAGAAACAACTCAGTTGGATAAGTCTTTCACACTAAGCTTAACTACCATTCAGATAATGGACTTTGAGGGCTAAGGTGTCACTAAAATGCCATTCAACCTATCGTATCTCAGGTATTTAAAAATTCCCACAGCAAATCTCAGCATTTTGATAGAACCAGAAAGAATAGTGACATTGAGTTTGACATTTTAGAAAATTAAGTTACTGGGCTGCATTGACAGATGAACAGAGCAGAGTGATAACATTCTACTGGGAGGCGATGTTCAGACAGACTTACAGGCTGCTGGGCAATGAATGAAATCTTATCTTCTTAGATAACCGGGCCTTGGTTATTAGAAGGCATTAGGGAATAGGCTCTAAATCTCAGGCGAGGACCCAGAAATAATTCAATTTCTAGTCACAGGTATGCCATATTTACTGAATGCCTGTACTGTGCCAGACACTGGATGAGACACTTGGGAAATAACTAGTCTTGTTCTGTAGAATCTCTCCCGCCAGAGGGAGAGACAGATAAGCGATGTAGTACATTATGTCCAATGATAAAATAGCAGGGCACTGTCGGGACACACATGAAGGAGCTAAAGCAAAACTAGGGGGGGAATGATTAGGTAATACCTAACAATCAAGAATTTTGTGAAGGAAAGGATAGGATCCAAAAGCCTGAAAGACTTAGGCTTAATATCTAATGGGTTCCATGGTTCAAGTAGAGCAAGTGGAACAAGATGGGTACAAGTTCAGCCATTCTGGGCTAGTGATCACCTGTATCTGTACCCAAAGGTTTTGCTGTACGCAGGTATTATGCCAACCATTTCTCTTTCTGTGAATGATCAAACAATTTTTTGCTTTATACTGAAAATTTCTTTGATGAATTTCCTGCCCATCCTTTTAATGAAAATTAAATCAATCTCTTTCTCTTCAGGTCTGTATA
Organism: Cervus elaphus; assembly: GCF_910594005.1. Taxonomy (NCBI): domain Eukaryota; kingdom Metazoa; phylum Chordata; class Mammalia; order Artiodactyla; family Cervidae; genus Cervus; species Cervus elaphus. The sequence goes on along the minus strand of NC_057848.1, from coordinate 40,590,655 downwards.
TTTTTCCCCCTCTTCTTTGGTAGTTTTGATAATTGAAGAAATTGGAGATATTGTTCTTTATTATTGGAATTTACCTGTGTGTGTGTGTGTGTGTGTGTGTGCATGCATGCTTTCATGGAACTTATTCCTCTAATCCTTATAGTTCTGAAAACTGGAATTTAGAACTAAACCTTATTGGACTGAGGGCAAACATTTTTCATCAGATTGTTTCATTGATGAGGCTGTGTGTTGCAGCAGGTTGTATCACACGGAGAACTGTATAATGTGTGGTTGACTCTGTATTAGTGGAAGGATCCCTGGGTTAATGGGATGCCTGGGTTAACAGGATGACTGCCAGCTTGCTCTGGTGAAAAGTTAACCTTTACCCCCTTTTCATCTAGGAAGTAATCCATGTGGGTGATCCTTTGACACTATGTAAATTTGGAGTTACCCATCAACCTATCTATCACCTAATAGGTTTCATTTTCCTTCGGGGTCCTTGCCCAAATCAATTACTTCAATGGGGTTTTTGTTGCTGTCTATCTTTATGTATTTTGAATGGAGATAGTAATTTTGCTGAAATCTTTGCTTGGTTCAGAGGCTTATAAACTTGCTGTGTCAGATTATATGTGCCTTATACATATATAGTTTTTCCATTTAAGCAGCCAACCACATCTCTCATTGCTGTTGATTACATTAAATCCAGGGGCAATGGGTAAAGGTGCAGACATTAAGTGATTTTAAATAAGGTGTGAGTCAATTCTTTGGGGATATAGTTTTCAATAAGAAGTATTGTTGGGATGAGGGTAGGAGCAGAAAGTCAAAAGTCAGGAGTTGCCAGTGATGGAGGGTTATTGCGATCAGGAAAGTGGCAAGAGAAATGTCATTGAAATTTACGTCACAACTAGAATGGAGTGAGATCTCATTCTGAGTCTGAGAGTGTGGCTAGACCATGGGTCACAAACTCAAGTGCTTACAGAAACTGAGGGAGTAAAGCAAGCTGGTTGTGGGGAACCCAAAGGCATGGGGAGGCCTGTGAAACAATAGAAGTCCTGTGTCCTGTCTAAAGAGGGCTTCTACTATTTAGCAACAGCTGATTGTTATAATGTGGAAAAGGGATCTAGTGTTGCAAGATCTTTTGATATTGCAAGAAGAGCTGAAAGTCTGAATCATAAAGAGAAACCTAAAAATATAAAAATAGGAACAACCAATTTGAAGAGTAAATAATAATATGTTTAGTGTAACAAATCTGTTCCTGGGCCTCATTTGGCTTATGGGCCATCATTTTGCAAAATTTGGTCTGAAAAACCTTAAATTTGTGTTTACTAAGGTCAGAAACTGTGTAGGTAGGTTGAAGGTCTAGAGAAAGGATTGGAGCCCAGGATGTTTACCAGTCAACCCTGATCCTGATTTGGTTCTTTCATATTTGTTTCTACAGCCTGCTTCCTAATTTGAGTCCTCTGAATGTTTGTACCTTTGTCTTTTTTTTCCCCCACAGCTTCTTCCATGTCACCCTTCAAATACTCTGTCATTGAAAAGGGTGATGAGGAAGATGAGGACTTTTTTCTATCTAGTCAAAAATCAATGTAAGCTATTCCATGTTGTTCTCATCATAGATAAGCAAGAATGATGAATTTTCTGCGTAGCCTAAACTGCTGCAGCATTAATCTGTGAAGTGATTTTGCCATTTAATGTTATTTTCAACAAAGCCTTCATAAAATTCATGGCTGCAGCTGTTCTGCATTATTATGTTCTCTTTTGCAAATTTTCTTAACTAAAAGCCATTTCTCATTTTTACATTGTAATTTTTGAGAAAGTAATGAATGATTAAGGTAATCAGGAATACATGAAGCTGGGGGAAAGACACATACATATATATTTTTAGTCATATTTGAAGAGTAGTCCTTAAATGATAATGCACTAACTCTTTCACAACATCAGGGAAATTTATATTGTATGCCTGGTCCAGCTCCATTTTCTGGAAAAATAAGTTCTTAAATATGTCACATCTATCACCCGACTTCCAAAGTCACAAATCTAAACTAGAAATGGGATTTTTTCATGTTCCATTTTCTCCCACGCATTCTCTGATCTCTCTTTCTCTCTCTCTCTAACCAAATACCAATTTAAAGACAGAAGGGCATAAAAGGGTAGCCTAAATGTAGGTACTAAAAGCAAATTACATATTTTACAACTTTGGCTAGGAATGACTCTGTTTAAGTGAGTAGCTCATTAACCCAAAGTAGTGAATTTTTAATGGTGGCACTTTGGCAGAAAGATTTTTTATTAATAATTCCAATTACTAAATGTCTTCTATGTGCCCAGCATTGTAATAACTGGTTTTAGTACCAAGTATCAGATTATTGTCTCAAACTTTTACTATACCCTGCAAGGAAAGTAGTATTAGCTTCAGTTATTGATGAGGAAACCAAGGCCCACAGAGTTGTGTCTTGTCCAATGACAAGTATATATAGTAGATATTGGAGCTAGGAGTAGTACCTGGGTCTGCTGTAAAGCTTATATTCTTGCCTTATACCATATTGCCTCCCACTATTAAATAGCAGTCCTAAAAAGATAGGGAACTTATATCCATGTTATTTATTTATATAGTCCTTAACCTCCAATCAAAATAGATATGAGTTTTGCCTTGGGAATGGCCTGATATATAACCAGGATGCCCTTAGATCCCAGTAGTTTGAAAAAGCAAAAGCAAAACCCTTGCTTTTCATTGACTTTGTTTGGTTGACCAGATGGTTCTCTGTTGTTTTCATGGGAGAGGGGATTGAAGGGTAGAAGAATTTAACCAAGGTCCTGGCTCATTAGAGGGATCTGGTTCCCCTCGACTCACAGGTGCATGTGTAAGAACTTTGCTTTGATACCACCACAGTTTCAGTCCCCTTCTCTGGGATTTCTTTGATTTTTGGGCACTGCTAAAGATGTGGTCCACATTGAGTAGTCAGCTGACCAGACAAACATCACACTTGGTAGTCACTGGGTGAGGTGTTGTTGGTTGTGGAAAGGAAGGTTTTAAGAGATACTAAAGAAAATGTCAGCTAGCTTACCCTTGCATATGGTTATCATGTGTTTGCTAAGGTTAAGTCTGGGCAGAATGTTCCCATGAACATCCTAGACAACAGAAAAATGCTCGTCACAGTAGCCCTTTGCAGTGCAATCCTCGTTTCTTTTCTGTCTCCTGAGATCCTTTCTTCTCCCTCTTGCCCCACAGACATTGACCTTTAACTCACCAACACCTGGCCCTTCCTCCCCTGCTTTGGGGATTTTCTTTTGGTTCTTAGAGCTTGTCCACATTTCTAAAACTCCTGATGTTTCTTTGCAAACTCCTGTTTATATCTGGAATTTTTTCTCTTTTCTAAGATCTCTAGAGACCAAACTAGATTGTATTTCTACTGTCTGTCACCTATGAAGCAATGGCTACAGAACTGACTTTCTATCTGAAGCATGTGGGATGATCTACTGGTTCTTGAATGACTGGAAGAAAGGAAACAAAGCTAACATTTCCTATGATTATTATTTGACTATCATGTGAGAGGCTACAAAGGCCTATCTTTCCCTGATTACTTGGACCTACTGCCTATGGTACATTCAGTCATTTAGGTCAATCAGTTCTGAAATGCCCTCTCCAGACTGTTGGTGGGAAAGCAAAATTTTGTAATTGCTATGGAAAACAGTATATAAATTCTTCAAAAGATTAAAACTACTATATGACCAACATTGAAATGAGGATTGCTAAGAGTTGTTAACATATCCATGTTCATTGCAGCATTATTTACAATTCCCACAAGACAGAAACAACCTAAATAACCATTGAATGAATGGATAAAGCAAAAAGGGTGTATACATACAATTGAATATTATTTAGCCTTAAAACAGAAGGAGATTCTGTAATGTGCAACAACATGAATGAATCTGGAGGACATTATGGTAGTCAGGGAAGGACAAATACTGCATGATTTGACTTAATGTGAGGTATATAGTAGTTGAAATGAGAAACAGAGTAGAATGGTGGGTGCCAAGGATTAGGGGAGGGGGAAGCAGAGAGTTGCCATTGAACAGGTATAAGATTTCAGTTAAGCAAGATGAATAAGGTCTAGAGATCTCCTGTACAAATATTGTGCCCTATAGTTAACAGTACTGTATTGTACACATAAAAATTTAAGAGGGTAAATCTCATTTTAAGAGTTCTTACAACCATAAGATAAAAATAAAAATATTAGCATTATGCTGAATAATAGATGTCAGGCACAGAAGATAGCATACTGTACAGTTTCATTTATATGAAGTTCTAAAATAAGAAAAACTAATCTGTGGTGATAACAGATCAATGGTTGTCTTTTGGGTGAGGAGCAATTGGGATGGAGCATCATGGAATTTTCGAGGATGATGGCAATATTCTACATTTTGATACATGAGTTAGTTACACCATTTTATGCATTTGTCAAAGATGATTGAACTTTAAGATTAATACATTTGACCATGTATATATTATATCCCAATAAAATGTTAAAAACAATTACTTAGAGAACAACACTTAGAGCTCTGTGTGAATTAATTTAATCATAGAAATCACATAAAAAGGGTAAAATAACTTTTTACTCCCAGAAAAATCTCCTTTATAGAAGCCCTGACAGATGATTTTTAGAGTCATCTTGAAATTTGTATTTCAGGAGTTTGGGAAGTCATTGCCATAAGGTGTATACATACTATAAAGTTAAGTAACTCTCGTGTTTTTAATTTTATTTTAAATACTTATAAGTCAAATAAAATATTAACATTCACTGAGTGTTTGTTAAGGTTAATGGCATAGATGAGTTTTGTTTATTTTTATATCTTTTATAAAGTAAGCAATAATATTGGAATGTAAAAATTAAAACAGTCTTTTAGAAAACTCTAAAGAATCTACCAAAAGTACTACAACTAATAATGGAATTTAGTGACATCACAAACTTTAAGCTCAATACACAAAAATTAATTGTACAAAACAGACAAAGCTCTTTCATGCTGTTGGAAGAATAACTGACACTTTCCAAAATATATTACCTTTTATTTCCTTTTTTTAAATTTTGGTCTTATTGCCTTGCTAGGCCATGAGATACAATGTTGAACTGAAGGGTGAGGATGGACAGCTTTATATTCTGACCTTGGGGGAAAGCATTCAATCTTTCAATATTAAATGTGATGTTAGCTGTAGGTTTTGTATAGATGCCCTTTTAATGAGAATTTTCATCATGAATAGGTGTTGAATTTCTGCATCTATTAACATGATCATGTGTTTTTTCTTCTTTAGTTTGTTCATATAGTGATTTTTATTGATCCATTTACAAACATTGAACTAGCCTTTCAATCTTGAGATAAGACTCAGTCATGATATGTTATCCTTTTTATATATTGATGGATTTGATTTTCTTGTATTTATTAAAGACTCTTCTATGTTCATAATGGGTATGGGTAAATAGATTACATTTTTGTAATATTTAATCTAATTCTGATACAAGGATAATATGGTTCTCATAGAATGGATTGGAAGGTGTTCCTTCTTCTATACTCCGGAAGTATTTGTATAAGGTTGGTATTATTTATTTTTTAAATATTTCATAAACCCTACTAGACAAGTGATTGGGACTTGAAGTTTACTTTGTGTGGAGGTTTTCAATTATGAATTCAATTTCTTTACTAGTTATGAAGTTATTCAGATTTTCTATTTATTTTTGGGTCGCTTTTCATAATTGGTATCATTCATGGAATTTGTCCATTTCATTTGATTGAATTCATTGACATAAAATTATCATTAATGTTGAGTAATTACCCTGCTAATATCTCTAAGATGTTATTAATAACTCTCTTTTCTTCATATGGTATAATCATTTTCTTGTTCTTGATTCATTTAAAGTTTGTGTTTAAGCTTTGCTAGCATGACTCAACAGACTATTCCTTTTTCTATATCAAGTTTAGTACTATTACCAAGGTGTGGGCTTCTTGGGTCTCCCTTGAATACTCTTGGTGCTCAAAGAGGCCTCTACAATCTAGTTCAGAGCTCAGCAAACTATAACCTGTGGGTCAAGTCCAGCATGTGGACTGTTTTTGAATAGTTTGGGAGCTATGACTTATATTTCAATTTGCAAGGCATAGTTTTAAAAAAAAAAAAACACAAAACATTATGTTACAGACATCATATGTGACCCACAAAGCCTAAAATATTTACCATCTGGCCCTTTAAAGAAAGTGTTGACTGACCCCTGCTAGCTGATGAGAACTAGAATATTTTCTAATTGTGTGTGAGCTTGGAATTGTTCAGTTTACATCATCCTTCTGGTTGATTTTTTTCCTGGCCTCAGAGAGTGTCACCCTATGTATAAACAACTTCTTGGCCAGATAAGACATCATGGGACCTATATACATGTTTCTTGGACCCACCTTATTTTTCCTTCTCGAAGATTCAAATCTGTACTGTTTATTGTCCCATGTAGGACAATAGATGTTTCACAGTTTTTCTCCAGTTTTCTGGAGTTTTTAGCAGCAGGAGGACCAGTCCTCTGTCTTAAGCAGAAGTAAATAATAAATAAATAAAACTTTGATGTATTTTATGCATCAAAAATATAAACTGAAGGTTTGATATATTTTATCATTTATTTCTCTGTATTTACAGTGGGAAGAGAAGCTCTTCAGTTTGGATTGGTTTCCAAAATTGCTGCATAATTTCTAATTCTGGAAGTTTTTTTTTTTTTTTTAATTGAAACAACAAAAATTTCTTAAGAATTGTCGTATGCCAGTTAGTCTGTTGTATTATTTAGTTTTCATAGCAAAACTTCTGAGGTTGAGAGAAGTCATGTTTTCCAAAGACTCACGGTTTCTACATAGCAGAACTGATATGTGGATCTAGTCTTGACTCACAAGCCCTCAGTTCTTATCCATTTCTTTTTTTTCTAATTGAACTATAGTTGATTTATACTGTTGTGTTTCTTTTAGATTTACAGTAATATAGTTATGTATATATATTATTATATATTCTTTTTCAGATTATTTTCCCTTGTTGGTTATTGCAAAATATTGAGTATAGCTCCCTGTGCTATACAAGAGGTCCTTGTTGGATATCTATTTTATATAAGGTAGTGTGCATCTGCTAATTCCAACCTCTTAATTAATCCCTCCCTCCCCTTTCCTCTCTGGTGATCATAAGTTTATTTTCTATGTCTATGGGACTATTTTTGTTTTGTGCATAAGTTATTTTGTATCTTTTATTTTTAGATTCCACATAAAAGTGGTATCACTTATAAGTGTATTTCTGTGGCTTATTTCACAGTATGATAATTTCTAGGTTCATCCATGTTTGTGATGTGTTATTATTTCATTCTTTTTATTGCTGAGTAGTTTTTTATCCATTTCTCTATTGATGGACATTTAGGTTGCCTCCATTTCTTGGCTATTGCAAATAGTGCTGCTATGAGCATTAAGGTGCATATATCTTTTCAAATAATGGTTTTATCTGGATATCTGCCCAGGAGTGGCATTGCTGGGTCATACGGTAGCTCTATTTTTAGTTTTTTAGGGAACCTCCATACTGTTCTCAACAGTGGCTGTACCATTATACATTCCCATCAACAGTGTAAGAGGGTTCTCTTTTCTCTACACCCTCTCTGACATTTATTATTTCTAGACTTTTTGCTGATGGCCATTCTACCCAAGTGAGGTAATAACCTCATTTTAGTTTTGATTTGCATTTCTCTATATATTTGCTATGTTGAACTTTTTTTCATGTCATCCATTTCTTCAGTTCAGAACTCAGTCATGTCCGACTCTTTGCGACCCCATAGACTGCAGTGCGCCAGGCTTTCCTGTCCATCACCAATTCCTGGAGCCTGCTCAAACTCATATCCATCAGGTTGGTGATACCATCTGACCATCTCATCTTTAGTTGTCCCTTTCTGCTCCTGTCTTCAAATTTTCCCAGTATCAGGATCTGTTCAAATGAGTCAGTATTTTGCATCAGGTGTCCAAATATTGGAGCTTCAACTTCAATATCAGTCCTTCCAATGAATATTCAGGACTTATTTCCTTTAGGATGGACTGATTGGACCTCTTCGCAGTTCAAGGAACTCTCAAGAGTCTTCTCCAACACCCCAGTTCAAAAGCATCAATTCTTCAGCACTCAGTTTTCTTTATAGTCCAACTCGCACATCCATACGTGACTACTGGAAAAACCGTAGCTTTGACTATACGGACCTTTGTTGGCAATGTAATGTCTCTGCTTTTTAGTATGCTGTCTAGGTTGCTTTTTAATATGCTGTCTAAGAGCAAGCATCTTTTAATTTCATGGCTGCAGTCACCATCTGCAGTGATTTTGGAGAACAAGAAAATAAACTTTGTCACTATCTCCATTGTTTCCCCATTTATTTGCCATGAAGTGATGTGACAAGATGCCAAGATCTTAGTTTTTTAAATGTTGACTTTTAAGCCAGCTTTTTCACTCTCCTCTTTCACTTTTAGTAAGAGGCTCTTCAGTTCCTCTTTGCTTTCTGCCATAAGGGTGGTGTCATCTGCATATCTGAGGTTATTGATACTTCTCCCAGTAATCTTGATTTTAGCTTGTGCTTCATCCATCCTGCCATTTCACATGATGTGAGAAACCTGTATGCAGGTCAGGAAGCAACAGTTAGAACTGGACATGGAACAACAGACTGGTTCCAAATAGGAAAAGGAGTATGTCAAGGCTATATATTGTCACACTGATTATTTAACTTCTATGCAGAGTACATCATGAGAAACGCTGGGCTGGAAGAAGCACAAGCTGGAATCAAGATTGCCAGGAGAAATATCAATAACCTCAGATATGCAGATGACACCACCCTTATGGCAGAAAGTGAAGAGGAACTAAAAAGCCTCTTGATGAAAGTGAAAGAGGAGAGTGAAAAAGTTGGCTTAAAGCTCAACATTCAGAAAACTAAGATCATGGCATCTGGTCCCATCACTTCATGGCAAATAGATGGGGAAACAATGGAAGCAGTGTCAGACTTTATTTTTTTGGGCTCCAAAATCACTGCAGATGGTGACTGCAGCCATGAAATTAAAAGAAGCTTACTCCTTGGAAGGAACGTTATGACCAACCTAGTAGCATATTAAAAAGCAGAGACATTACTTTGCCAACAAAGATCCATCTAGTTAAGGCTATGGTATTTCCAGTGGTCATGTATGGATGTGAGAGTTGGACTATGAAGAACGCTGAGCACCGAACAATTGATGCTTTTGACTGTGGATTTGGAGAAGACTCTCGAGAGTCCCTTGGACTTCAAGGAGATCCAACCAGTCCATCCTAAAGGAGATAAGTCCTGGGTGTTCATTGGAAGGACTGATGCTGAAGCTGAAACTCCAATACTTTGGCCACCTGATTCAAAGAGTTGACTCATTGGAAAAGACCCTGATGCTGGGAGGGGTTCAGGGCAGGAGGAGAAGGGGACGACAGAGGATGAGGTTGCTGGATGGCATCACTGACTCGATGGACATGAGTTTGAGTAAACTCTGGGAGTTGGTGATGGACAGGTGGGCCTGGCGTGCTGCGATTTACGGGGTCACAAGGAGTCGGACAAGACTGAGTGACTGAACTGAACTGAACTCTGCATAAGTCAAATAAGCAGGGTGGCAATATACAGCCTTAACATACTTCTTTCCCAATTTGGAGCCAGTCTGTTTTTCCATATCCTGTTCTGTTGCTTCTTGACCTGCATACAGATTTCTCAGGAGGCAGGTCAGGTGGTCTGGTATTCCCATCTCTTGAAGAATTTTCCACAGTTTGTTATGAGCCACATAGTCAATAAAGCAGACACAGGTGTTTTTTTGGAACTCTCTTGCTTTTTCGATGTTGCCAATTTGATTTCTGGTTCCTCTGCCTTTTCTAAATCCAGCTTGAACATCTCGAAGTTCTTGGTTCACATACTGTTGAAACCTGGCTTGGAGAATTGTGACCATTACTTTGCTAGCGTGTGAGATGAGTGCAACTGTGCAGTAGTTTGAGCATTCTTTGGCATTGCCTTTCTTTGGGATTGGAATGAAAACTGACCTTTTCCAGTCCTGTGGCCACTGCTGAGTTTTCCAAATTTGCTGGCATATTGAGTGCAGCACTTTCACAGCATCATCTTTTAGGGTTTGGAATAGCTCAATTGGAATTCTATCTCCTCCACTAGCTTTGTTCGTAGTGATGCTTCCTAAGGCCCACTTGACTTCACATTCCAGGATGTCTGGCTCTAGGTGAGTGATCATACCATCGTGATCATCTGGGTCATGATGATCTTTTTTGTACAGTTCTTCTGTGCATTCTTGCCACCTCTTCTTAATTTCCTCTGCTTCTGTTAGGGCCTTACTGTTTCTGTCCTTTATTGTGCCCATCTTTGCTGAAATGTTGCCTTGGTATCACTAATATTCTTGAAGAGAGCTCTAGTCTTTCCCATTCTATTGTTTTCCTCTATTACTTTGCATTGATCACTGAGGAAGGCTTTTTTCTCTCTCCTTGCTATTCTCTGGAACTCTTGTTTCAAATGGTTATATTTTTCCTTTTCTCCTTTGCCTTTCACTTGTCTTCTTTTCATCGTTATTTGTAAGGCCTCCTCAGACAACCATTTTGCCTTTTTGCATTTCTTTTTCTTAGGGATGGTCTTGATCACTGCCTCCTGTACAATGTCATGAACCTCTGTCCATAGTTCATCAGGCACTCTGTCTGTCATATCTAATCCCTTGAATCTCTTTGTCACTTCCACTGTATGATTGTAAGGGATTTGATTTGGGTTATACCTGAATGGTCTAGTGGTTTTCCCTACTTTCTTTAATTTAAGTCTGAATTTTGTAATAAGGAGTTCATGATTTGAGCCCCAGTCAGCTCCCGGTCTTGTTTTTGCTGACTGCATAGAGCTTCTCCATCTTTGGCTGCAAGAAGATTATCAGTCTGGTTTCTGTATGGACCATCTGGTGATGTCCATATGTAGGGTTGACTCGTGTTGTTGGAAGAGGGTATTTCCAATCAACTGCTTTCATTGCAAAACTGTTGTGCCAGGAGGAAAATATAACATGCAGAAAAGATAGTAAAGCAGGTGAATGCCACCCCCCTTGCTACCTGTATCCTCATTTTATTACAAATTTGCCTTTCTAATGAATATGGCTATGGTTTCTTTTCAGCTTGTATTCTGAAAGAGAATAAATATCATTATAGAAAAATCAAATTGTGAAAGCACATAATTTTGTTGGGGCCCATCAACCTTCAGTACCCTATGATTCTTTCAGTACCCTATGTTTTTTTTTTTTTTTTTTTTTAATTTATTTATTTATTTATTTATTTTTAAAATTTTTTTATTAGTTGGAGGCTAATTACTTCACAACATTTCAGTGGGTTTTGTCATACATTGATATGAATCAGCCATAGATTTACACTTATTCCCCATCCCGAACCCCCCTCCCACCTCCCTCTCCACCCGATTCCTCTGGGTCTTCCCAGTGCACCAGGCCCGAGCACCTGTCTCATGCATCCCACCTGGGCTGGTGATCTGTTTCACCATAGATAGTATACATGCTGTTCTTTTGAAACATCCCACCCTCACCTTCTCCCACAGAGTTCAAAAGTCTGTTCTGTATTTCTGTGTCTCTTTTTCTGTTTTGCATATAGGGTTATCGTTACCATCTTTCTAAATTCCATATATATGTGTTAGTATGCTGTAATGTTCTTTATCTTTCTGGCTTACTTCACTCTGTATAATGGGCTCCAGTTTCATCCATCTCATTAGGACTGGTTCAAATGAATTCTTTTTAATGGCTGAGTAATATTCCATGGTGTATATGTACCACAGCTTCCTTATCCATTCATCTGCTCATGGGCATCTAGGTTGCTTCCATGTCCTGGCTATTATAAACAGTGCTGCGATGAACATTGGGGTGCACGTGTCTCTTTCAGATCTGGTTTCCTCAGTGTGTATGCCCAGAAGTGGGATTGCTGGGTCATATGGCAGTTCTATTTCCAGTTTTTTAAGGAATCTCCACACTGTTTTCCATAGTAGCTGTACTAGTTTGCATTCCCACCAACAGTGTAAGAGGGTTCCCTTTTCTCCACACCCTCTCCAGCATTTATTGCTTGTAGACTTTTGGATAGCAGCCATCCTGACTGGCGTGTAATGGTACCTCATTGTGGTTTTGATTTGCATTTCTCTAATAATGAGTGATGTTGAGCACCTTTTCATGTGTTTGTTAGCCATCTGTATGTCTTCTTTGGAGAAATGTCTGTTTAGTTCTCTGGCCCATTTTTTGATTGGGTCATTTATTTTTCTGGAATTGAGCTTCAGGAGTTGCTTGTATATTTTTGAGATTAATCCTTTGTCTGTTTCTTCATTTGCTATTATTTTCTCCCAATCTGAGGGCTGTCTTTTCACTTTACTTATAGTTTCCTTTGTAGTGCAAAAGCTTTTAAGTTTCATTAGATCCCATTTGTTTAGTTTTGCTTTTATTTCCAATATTCTGGGAGGTGGGTCATAGAGGATCTTGCTGTGATTTATGTCGGAGAGTGTTTTGCCTATGTTCTCCTCTAGGAGTTTTATAGTTTCTGGTCTTACATTTAGATCTTTAATCCATTTTGAGTTTATTTTTGTGTATGGTGTTAGAAAGTGTTCTAGTTTCATTCTTTTACAAGTGGTTGACCAGTTTTCCCAGCACCACTTGTTAAAGAGGTTGTCTTTTTTCCATTGTATATCCTTGCCTCCTTTGTCAAAGATAAGGTGTCCATAGGTTCGTGGATTTATCTCTGGGCTTTCTATTCTGTTCCATTGGTCTATATTTCTGTCTTTGTGCCAGTACCACACTGTCTTGATGACTGTGGCTTTGTAGTAGAGTCTGAAGTCAGGCAGGTTGATTCCTCCAGTTCCATTCTTCTTTCTCAAGATTACTTTGGCTATTCGAGGTTTTTTGTATTTCCATACAAATTGTGAAATTCTTTGGTCTAGTTCTGTGAAAAATACCGTTGGTAGCTTGATAGGGATCTATGTTTCGTTTTTATTGGCCACTAACATATTATTTTGGGGGGCTCCAAAATCACTGCAGATGGTGACTACAGCCATGAAATTAAAAGACACTTACTCCTTGGAAGGAAAGTTATGACCAACCTAGATAGCATATTAAAAAGCAGAGACGTTACTTTGCCAACAAGGGTCTGTCTAGTCAAGACTATGGTTTTTCCAGTGGTCATGTATGGATGTGAGAGTTGGACTATGAAGAAAGCTGAGCACCGAAGAATTGATACTTTTGAACTGTGGTGTTGGAGAAGACTCTTGAGAGTCCCTTGGACTGCAAGGAGATCCAACCAGTCCATCCTAAAGGATATCAGTCCTAGGTGTTCATTGGACGGACTGATGCTGAAGCTGAAACTCCAATACTTTGGCCACTGGATGCGAACAGCTGACTCATTGGAAAAGACCCTGATGCTGGGAGGGATTGAAAGCAGGAGAACAAGGAGACGAAAGAGGATGACATGGCTGGATGGCATCCCCAACTCATGGACATCCTCAAACTCATGGAGTTTGAGTAAACTCCAGGAGTTGGTGATGGACAGGGAGGCCTGGCGTGCTGCAGTCCATGGGGTTGCAAAGAGTCAGACACAACTGAGTGACTGAACTGAACATGTTATCCAAAACTCCAATACTTTGTCCACCTGACGCGAAGAACAGACTCATTGGAAAAGACCCTGATGCTGAGAAACATTGAAGGCAGGAGGAGAAGGGTACAACAGAGGATTAGATGGTTGGATGGCATCACCAACTCGATGGACGTGAGTTTGAGTATGCCCCGGGAGTTAGTGGTGGACAGGGAAGCTTGGCGTGCTGCAGTCCATGGGGTCGCAAAGAGTCGGACACAACTGAGCAACTGAACTGACTGACTGAGTACGTTATCTCAGCAGAACAGGGATGAGAATTATCATTCCTCTTTAGCAGTATTCCTCTTTAGTTTAGCAGCATTCCTCTTTAGTTTTTAGGATGCAGCAGACAGTGCTCAAAAAGCTCTCTTTCATTTCTAGGATATTGAGTCAAGTATTTTATGAATACATCTTTTCCTATATGTAGGCAGCTTCATTGTCAGATTCCTTTTGGGAAATGGAAGAGTATCACTAAAATGTATACTCGCTTTAGGTCCTGAAATTCTCACTTTTGTCATTTCTTTGGTTTATGAACGTCAACTCTGATGAAATGAACCCTGGTCACATTAATTCTTCAGCATATAAAAGTTTATCATATTAACTAAGATGATATAAAAAGTGAGTAGAGGGTCAAGGTTAGGTTTATTGAGGGTCAAGTTCTATGGTTTATTGGGAGATAGCTATGGTGGGGATATCCTGGCCACAACATGTGGGTACAGGAATTGAATGATTCTCTATTAATGGTAGATTCAGAATTTGCTTGGTACATTCTCAGTGAAAGACAATATATGATAGTGTTTTAGAGGTGAGCTTTGGAATCAGGCAGACCTGATTTGAGTTCTAGCATTTCCACTTGCTAGGTGCAGCTGCTATGAGCTTTGGCAGCACTTACAAGCCATCTTAATACTTCTGTGAAATTCCAGGGTATTTAACATTTAACACAAACTATGTCTGATTGTCCAGCCTATGGAAAAATAGTTGTACTAAGTCAATAAAGAATGGAAATTAGGAATTAATGGCTTGGGGTATAGGTTGAGTTGTAAAAGGACACACATTCTGAATCAATAAATACATGGTGGGAACAGGCTATGTTTAAACTGTTTGTGTGTACCCACTGGATTTAGTGAACATATGCTGTGGAAAGAGCTTTTGTATTTGCAGATCCTTGGATCAGAAATTAGATTATGATCAGGACAAGGAGCAGAGCAAAATTACTAAGTGGCAGGCTTTGATGGAAGCAGATCGTTCTAATCAGGGACCAAGGTAAATGAGGCTCTTCATTTTTAAGCTGGCCTAGATGGTCATCACCAGCTCAGATACAGAAGCAGATCTTATTCTGAAATATCAAGGTCTACATCCTTGTCTTCCTTGCTTCCTCCTATATTATCAACTAAGGGCAGTGCCTCATCCTCTGGTAGACTTTTGGATGTTTTTTCTGTTGTTCAGATTGGAATTCTTGCAAGTTCATTTCTTACTCTGGTCTTAACAAATTTGTACCTTTGGGTGAGGCAGGGAAGAACAACAGTTACTGTTTTATGCTTTTGTTCTTTGTTACACATCAAATGAATAAGCTGTGTTTCTTTAAAAATTATCATTTGACTGAAGTCTTATGGAGAACATTAATGAATATCCCATTCTTTTATGTGTTTCCAGGGACTAAACTCAGTCGCTGTGATTTAAGGAAATGAAAGTATAAATAAAATGATAAATAATACTATATTAGTTTCCTATTGCTACTGTAACAAATTGCCACATGCTTAGTAGCTTAAGACAATGCAAATTTATTATTTTACATTTGTAGAAGATCACGTGTAGGAGAGCCATGTGCCTTACTGGGCTAAAATCAAGGTGTGGGTATGGCTGCTTTCCTACTGGAGGAGTAGGGGAGAATTTATGCCTTGCTTTTCCCAGCTTCTAGAGGCTTCCTTGGCTCATCGCCCTCTTGTAGCAATCATATCACAGACCTCTGCTGTGGTCACACCCCTTTCTCTGATTCTCTCAAAGGTAGTCCTGTGCTGACTTTGGACCCACTCTGAAAATTCAAGATAATCTCCCCATCTCCAGATCCTTAAATTAATCACATCTTCCATGTCCCTTTTGCTGTATCAGGTAACATACACAAGGTCTGGTTATTTGGATATGGATCTCTTGGGAATGGTCGTTATTCTGCTACCGCAAAGAAATTTAGTAATTGTTTTTTTCCTGTTACCACAGGCACACTCTGAATAGTTTTTTTTTTTTATCAAGCAGTCATTTGAAAATTGAACTCTATATTCCTATTTTACTTTCATTGTGAATTCAGAAATATGTTCTCATAAGGAACATATATATATAAAACTTAAAGGCAGGTAGAAAGAACCATTAGGAATTCTCATATTTCCTCCATAAACATCTTTCTCTTATCACTGCAGTGTATGTGCATTTGATGTTTCCATTTAAATCCTACACAGGTCATTGGTCAAACAAATATCCTTTTATCCTCCTTGATCTTTTACTCTCCTTTTAAAAAGGATATTCGCATTACAATCTATCACCCAGTTATATCCCATTGAAACTTGTGATGCTAGACTTTCGGGTATTTGGAGGATTTCTGTGTAATATGGTGCTTCCTAGGTAGGAGGTGGTGGTTTAGTCACTAGGTCGTGTCCAACTCTTGCGATCCTATGGACAGAGGAGTCTGGCAGGCTCCATGGGATTCTCCAGGCAAGAATACTGGAGTGGGTTGCCATTTCCTTCTCCAGGGGATCTTTCCAACACAGGAATCGAACCCTGGTCTCATGCATTGTAGGCAGATTCTTTACCAACTGAACTACAAGGGAAGCCCTTGGAGTTCAATCCCTAGGTCAGGAAGATCCCATGGAGGACGAAATGGCAACTCCCTCCAGTATTCTTTCCTGGAAAATTCAATGGGCAGAGGAACCTGGCGGGCTAGAGTTCTTGGGGTGGCAAGGAGTCTGACAAGACTGAGCAGTATATAATATTAGGATACTTTTAATGACATGGTAAGTAGACATTCATGTGTCCCAGACAGTAAAGATGTTCTTTTCTCATCAAATATATTTGACCAGCTACTAATTAATGTTAATAAATCCTATTGAAGAAATGATTGCCAGAAAGATTTATTGGAGAAGAAAATATGTCAAAAATCATGCCGTTAGGCCAATGCTTCTGCACTGAACGGGTCTAGAATATTCCCTGGCAGAAAAAGCATCATTTTGAGCTGAAGACATTTTAGCATCAGCAGCTGCAGGAGGAAGCTTTTTCTAGACTCCCTTTATCTTCCTGAGTGCTAAGCCTCCGCAAAGAATTCAGTTGTCAGAAATCACCCTCCCTGTGAGTTGCACAACCAAAATCATTGCCTCCTAGTCACTAAAGAGCAGTCAACACACATCAGCAGCTGGATAAGACATCACCTGAATAGACATCGTTGTAAAACTATCATATATTCCCATCTGTCCTCCTGAGGGTCCATTTATTTTTCCTGAAAGTGTTTTGTTTTCCCAGAAGTTCTCCCTATCTCCCCTTCCTCATCCCCCTTTAATATGTTATATCCGACCCCATTTTTACTGCCTGTTGAGTCACATTTCTTTGCGAGTTTAACAAGCCTACATCAGTAATGAAATCTTTTTATCTGCTTGCTAATCTATCATTTGTCAGTTTAATTCACAGCCCTCCCCATTACTGAACACCAAAAAAAAAAAAAAAAAAACAGGATGAGGGTTTTTTCCCTGACAGTGCTTATATACCTATCCACGCCAACAGACACAGTCTTCAGAGTGATATGAGTCATTTGTTTCAAATCACTTTTTCAGTGTAATATAAGGAAAAATAAGAACCTGAGTATTTTATTTTGACTCTTTAAGAGTGAACACAAGAGATATACTCATTTTCCTTTTATTATTAAGGGTTTGTGGCCAGATGCTATTTGTTGGAAGGTATAGTCACTTTGTGGCTTCTGTGATTTCTCAGCAGGTAAAGAATCCACCTGCAATGCAAGAAACATAGATTCGATCCCTGGGTTGGGAAGATTCCATGGAGGAGGGCATGGCAACCTACTCTAGTATTCTTGCCTGGGAAATCCCATGGACAGAGGAGCCTGGTGGGCTACAGTCCATTCGGTCACAAAGAGTCAGACACGACTGAGTGGCTAAGCACATATTTTAGTGTTGTTTGAGGCTTTAGGATACAACTCTTTGGCCTACAACCTGAGCTCTGTGTGTCCCTAAGTTTATATCTGCCAGAAATTATACATAATCTAGTTAGATAATCATCGTCCAATTTGGGTTTTCCCTGTTGGGCAGAGTTTCAAATAAGCCACATGTGTTTGGCCTTCCCTGTGTCCAAGCCATATATGGTTGCCTGTAATCTTAGAACCAGTTACTAATTGGAACCAACTGTGCTTGCAAGCTAAGTTGCTTAGTTGTGTCCGATTATGAGCCACCAGAGAAGCCCAATTATCACGCTACACAGGGCCTAAGAGTGCTTGGGGGCAAAACTTACCACCCCAAAATACCTTCTTGGTATTTGGATTATTTTGAGCTGAAACAATCAAGGCCCAAAAGACTCAGGATGAACCTTACCCCAAACTGCCTAAAGGAATGCAGATGGAGGACCTGTTCCAGGAAAAGGCATGACCATTGATAACTATAATATGAACTAGGTGCCATGGAGAGGGAGGAGCCTGGCAAATTTATTATGTTTCAATTCCTCTTTCTGTCCCATTGTCTCTGCCTGGCCCATCAAACATTTGTTTAGCAAACATTTGCTTTTCCATCTCCATGTCAGTTGTTTTCCTCACCTTTCAAGTCCAAAACTCCAACCTCTAATATCTTCTTTGATCTTTAGCCGAAAATGGTTTAGCCATTTTGGGGAGTTTCTCATTTCTCCTGGGTCTCTCCCAAGTAAGTATACATGTTGTTAAACTTTTGTGTGATTTTCTCCTGTTATTATGTCTCATGCCAGTTTAATTCTTAGACTGCCCAGAAGCACTTAGAAGGGTAGAAGAAAATGTTTTCCTTCCCAACATGAGCCATGGCAATTTTATGCCAGAAGAACTCTCTCAGTCTACTGTACTCAAGAGTTGGGGCTATACTTCTGGCAAGGAATTTAAGCTTCCCGGACTTCTTTTTATTATACTGAGTATTCTCAAAATGAGTTGGGGTGATTCAGTTAGTATTCATTGAAAACTTACAATGGCACCATGCTGGGCCCTTGGTTGTGATGCTCTCATGGACTCTAGTCTATATTCACCTAATCTGTGTATTCACAGATTATTAAATGCCAGGTGAAAATTACATATTCTGATACTTACCAGCTTTGTGATCTTTGACAAATCAATTTTCTTTTCTGAGCTTTAATCCTTCATTGCTTCAATTTGGCCCCCAGGTGTGAAAGGGCTTATGAATTGTAAAATAACGTTCAAATGTATGCTGTTAATAATCTCCTGGATTCTCTTAACTATTAACACCATGTGTAAAGGATACAAAGTTGTTGACCATGTTGTAGCTTATAAGGTATATTTGATCTTACTTGTGATTGACTGTAATAAATTTCATTTTATGTTTGCCAGTTTATTTCGTCACCATAGAAGAAATGTACACAAATGTGCCTGTACATAAAAGTGAAAAGATAAGGTTATGTGAAAATCATCAACATGAATAGTCTTCAAGTATTTTTAGGGACATTGTTTGAAATTCTTTGTGGATAATACCTTTAAATACTGGATGATGTCCAAAAGGAGTAGATTTGAATGCGTGATTAAAAAACACAGTGAAAACTGAGGGGAAAAGAAGAAAAAAGTGTTATAGAAGAAGAACAGTCTTATATACTCTATGGTTCAGGGCTGCTGAAGAAAGAATTTAAAGGCAAGTCTTAGTAGTATGGAGCCCCAGAGAGGAAGGAAAAAGCTCAAAGGGTTTTGAGAACACTATTCTCTTCAAGTCCTTTATGCTCAAGGTAACTTGGAAAGATTTAAAATAGGTAATTAATACCTGTCCTGCTTTAACTTCTTTTAAGAACAATGTAGGAGTCTAAATAAATAAATGTAAAATTAATGCCTGTACTCAAAATAGTAGCTGAGAAAAAAAAAAAAAAATGGTATCATGGGACCAGAAAGTTTGAAAAGGGCTTGAGACAGCCTGTAGGTGGGAAAAAGATAAGCCAACATTTTAAGAACTAGGAGTTACATTAAGTTAGTCATAAGTACTGTACTTGAGTGTTCCTTTGCTTCCCAGCTTTTGCTTTGCTGTAGATACTTTGCAATAAGTTAAAATCAGTTCAGTGGTATATGTGAATTAAGACAGCCATGCATTTTTATAAAGATCTGGGGCAGATTTTTATCTGCATATCTCTTCTTATCTCCAATCACTATGTCCCCAGTAACTTAACTTCCTCTGGGTCACCGCAGAAAGGCTTCACCCTGTAGCAGATTTCTAAGGTCTTGTAAGATTCAGGACCACCCTAAAATTTACCCTTCTATTCCATTATTTTTGGATTGGCCATAAACTTCATTCAGTTTTTCCCATTTCAGCGTATGGAAAAATCTGAATGAACTTATTAGCCAACCCAATATTTTAATTTTTTAATCATCCTAATTATTTCCCTAATATATTTCATTAGGTGAACTATTAATGTTGAGAAGATTTGAATTGATTATCGTTGGAGACTTCCTTTTATACTAATAGAGGTGAGAGAATGAGCTGGCAAAAAGCATGTGTATCTTAGCCCTAATAAGTTTCATTTTGAGAATTAGAATATTTTCAATGTAATATGGCAGGCTTAAGATTCGTACTGAAAGGATGGTGTCACCGTAATGACATCCATTTTTTTTTTTTTAGGCCTTTAGGAATAGTTGACTAGACTATTGAGCCAGCCTGTCCCCTGGGGAGTGCATTAATGCATTTAGGCCACAGGGTCGATTAGTAAATTGTGACTGTGATGCACTTACTCACCTCCCAGGGCCTAAAGAGTTACTGCACCTCAGAAAGCCCCTGAGAGTAATTTATGTACTGAAAGGATTTGACTGAATAAGTACAGTCTGATGTGTTTTAATGGGCTTTGATGAGCATCAAAGACCAACTTTTAGAGCAGCATTTGTTCTTTGTAGAGGTGGGATTGAGGGCTCTGCAATTTAGAATTTCCATCTCTTCTTTTGAAATAGAATGAAAATTGTGTTCCTTTGACCTTTTCAAGGAGTAATTTGTTTTGCAGGCTAATGCTATTTCCCTCTGTTAGATGGCTCCATAACAATGGAGGAAGAGGCAGAATGGGCAATCAGTCAAGATACAAAGTGTTGAAAATGGCAAATGTTCAGACTGATTAAATCAGGAGACACTTCTTATGCTAAAATCTGCTAAATGGAGTTTTATAAACACACAGTATTGCCCTAGTTATACTGTAATCCTATTATACCACTCTTCTCCTTAGAGGCAATGCTAATGGAAGGTAGGCTCAGTGGTTTGCCTATGTTTTACATTAGAAAATATCTTTTAGACCTATCTGTACTAGAATTTCATCCTGGGTTTATTCACTTAATAGCCTTAGAAGCATCATGTATTTCTAAAAGTGATATTTTACCCTTCATTAAATCTGGTATTCCAAGAAAAAGTGTCTTTGTGACATTTAACAACAGAGATCTTATAATGGTGTTTAAAGTCTAGAGACAGATAGGCTTCACAATGAAATAATATGAGTTCCTTGTATAATGAGTAAATTTAAATCAGTGCTCAGGGAAGGGAAGTGTGTTGAGCAAAAAAATTTCAGGATGCACACAAAGGCTGCAATATCTCCATCACTAAATTAATATAAGGGCTAAAATGTTAGTCTCAAGAAAGTTAATTCATTCTCCCCGGAGCAGTGCTTCTCACTGGCAGGTCTGTGGACCATCTTCATCACCATCACCTTGGGTGCTTATTTCAAATGTAAATTCTTAAACCCTACCTCAGATTTACTGTGAATCAGAATTTCTGAGATTATAAGTAGGAACCTTTGTTTTTAATTACCTCTTTGAGTGATTCTTTTGCATTCCTAAAGGGCAACAGGATATGTTGACAGGAAACCTAGTCAAAGCTTTGGCTCACAGCTGCCATGGAAACACATTCATTCATGAATAGTAAGCTTGTGAAGGGCTTCAAATATTCCATTAATGCAGGAGATGCCAGAAACTTGGGTTCCCGCCCTGGGTCAAAAAGATTTCCTAGAAAAGGGAATGGCAACCCACTCCAGTATTCTAGCCTGGAAAATTCCATGGGCAGAGGAGCCCTGTGGACTACAGTCCATGGAGTCGCAAAGAGTGGACACGACTGAGCGACTGAACACACACACAAACAAGCTTGTGAAACCAATATTCAGTATTTAAACTGGACGTTTGATTGGTCAGAACAAGAAATGCCAACCATACACACAGCAACCGCATTTAGGAAAAGACTTAACCTTTAGGGTACTGGGAGAAAAATGAGATTAAAATGAACAGTCACTGGTCAGTTGTATACGCACAGGAAGTGTGAGAGGAGGGGAAGGGTGGAGAGGATAAAGTGAAGGTCACAACAGTCACAGAGTTTTCATAGTCAGGGACAGAAGTACCTGTCTGAGCATGTAGATTTGGGATTTGGATTAATAAAACGGAGGTTGATAGTAGTAAGAACGAGGGAAGCTATAGACACAGAGACAGTAGTGTGGTATATGAGAAGGGTGGGGGCCGTGTGTACAACTAGTACATAGGTTGCATCAAGGTCCCTTTAAACTCCAAAACCTATGAACATTCACTATATTTGTGTTTCTCAAAAAAGTAGTCTCCATAATCCGTGCATGATAATTACCTGTAGATCTGTCAGAATGAAGGTTTCAATTCAATTTCAACCCAGCAGGCCAATTCAATCAGATTGTCGGAGGTTGGGAGTCCTGGAATCTGCATTTTGGGAATATTCAGGTGATCCTAGTGGACATGAAAGCTTAGACCTGCATTTAAGAGAACAATCACAATGGTAATAATACTCCCATATGATAACAAAATTTACTTTGGGCATTGTATGAATTTTTAATGGCTCCTATGACCAATCACCACAAGTGTATGGCTTAAAATAACACAAAATTATGTGTTTTATGTATTGTTTTATATACATTGATTATCTTATACTTCCGTAGGTCAGAATTCTGACACAGGTTTCACTGTATATAAATCAAGGTATATACAGGGTTGTGTTCACTTCTGGAGGCTCTAGGGGAGAATCTATTTCCTTGTTTTTTCCAGCTTCTAGAGGTCACCCACTTTCCTTGGCTCACGTCCTCCTTTAAAGCCATCAACACTGGGCTGAGTTTTCATGCTGCCTTCTCTTTGGTCCTCTTTCTTAGTCATCTCCCTCTGATTCCTTCTGCCTCTTCCTTCCACCTATAAGGACCTTTATGGTTACATTGGGCCCACCAGGATGATAATATTTTTTAAAGTCAGCTGATTAATAGACTTCATTTTATCTACAAACCAAATCCCCCCTTTTATCATGTAAAATAACATTCGCAGATTCTAGGGATTAGGAAATGGACATCTTGGCGACTGCATTATTTTGCTTACCACTGGTAAAGCTAATTTATTCCTCCATTCAATAGCTACCTATTGAGCACCAAATGTTTGCCTATCACTGTGCCAAATACTGGGGACAGAAAGTCAATAAGGGAGTCTTTGCCAATAATAAATTTGCAATCTAGTGAGGAAGAGAGACCTGACATTAGTTATGGTGCAGTAAGTAGTGTGATGGAGGCATACAAAAAGGCACAATGGGAGGCCCCCAAAGGGGAAATATTGTTCTTAGGGAAGTTGAAGGTTTCACATTGAATATTAGCTTTTGAACTGGATTTTTGAAGATGATAAGAATTTCAGAATGTGAATAAGAAAGGAAGAGCATCACAATGAGAGACAACTTGCACAAAGTCCTAAAGTTATGACAGATTGTGGCCTAAGTTAACCAGTAGTTGGGAGTGGTTAAAACTTAGCTAACGTAATGATGAAGTACATGGTGGCAGAAGATGGGTCTGGTGAGGCAGTCAGGGACCAGATCATAGAGGAACTTTTCATGTGTTAGAGTTTGGCCTGGATTCTGCATGCAGTGGGAAACCACTGAAGGTTTTTTTTTTTTTTTTTTAAAACATAAATATATTTTTATTTGCTCAGAATGCCTGTTTCTAAAGGTCACTGAAATTAAAAATGGTTTGCTTTCCAACGAAGTTGTTACCATCCAGAACTCCATTAAGTGGACAACAAATTAAGAATTTACAATAAATAGGGACCTATATAGTCTCAGCAGATATTGGAGTAATAAGGTACACACTATACAGTGACACATATTTTTTATCAGAGCATAGTCTCCTGAATAGACACAGAAATGCAGAAGTGGTTTTAAATGGGGGGATGGCATGATAAATCTGTGATGCTGGTTGGAGAATGAATGGGAGTGAAGGGAAGCAAGACTGAAGACAGATCAGTGAGAAAGGTAACAGTAATTGAGAGATGGTGGAGTCTGAACAAGAGTGTGATAGTGACAATGAAAAGCCAGGAATGGATCTGAGGGACAGAGAGGAAGAAGAACTGACAATGTTTTGACTGACTCAAGGAACTGGCATGGGTGGAGGGGAAGATGATGGTGTAAAAAGAAAAAAAGAATATGAGCTTTCTAGATAGAAAACAGAGTAGCTGGTATCCAGAAAAATGGAAAATGGAATAAAATGTGGAAACAGGAATTAAAGGTAGAAACATTCTTCAGGTTTATTCCATCCAGGAAAATGGAATAAAAGACCAAATAATTTTAAGATCTAAGTAGATATTTGATCTGGAGAATGAAGAGCAGTGAGAAAAGCATAGACTTTGCAACTGTCATCTCTCGGTTACCTTCGTGACTCTGTCATGTAGTAGCTAGGCGGTCTTGGGTGAATTATTTCACTTTTCTTTTTTTTTTTTTTTACTTTATTGAAATCTTCTTTTTACTTTTGAAATCAATAAAAAAATTGATTTGTTTGTGTGTGTGAGTGCTCAGTCACTTCAGTCATGTCCAACTCTTTGTGACTCCATGGACTGTAGCCTGCCAGGTTCCTCTGTCCGTGGGATTTTTCCAGGAAGAATACTCGAGTGGGTTACAATGTGTTAGTTTCTGCTGTAGAGCAAGTTGATTCAGTTATACATACATACATATATATATTTTTTCATATTATTTTCCATTATGGTTTATCACAAGATATCGAAACTCCTGTGCTATACAGTAGGAACTTGTTATTGATCTATCCTGTGTTAACCTTGTACTCCCAATCCTTCCCTCCTCCCAATCCCTACCCCACCCTTGCTAACCACAAGTCTGCTCTCTATGTCTGTGAGTCTGTTTCTGTTTTGTAGGTAAGTTCATTTGTCCAGTTATTTCACTGTTTCCCCATGTGAAAAATGAGGACATAGTATGTATTCAAAATGCTGTGAGAATTAACTCAGGGAACATATATAAAGCACCACTAAGCAGTGACTAAAATATAGTAGGGGTCTAAAAAGTGGTGCTTTCCTTGATAACACTGGAAAAGGAAAAGGAATAGGACTCCAGCCCATTGGAGGGAGACTAGGGAAACCTCGAGAGACTTTGGTCCCAACAACAGTATAAGACTGGGACTCAGGTGCAGAGAACAAAGCAGAGTCCATGGAGCAAATAAAAAGAAAAAGTAAAAATAATCATGGAGCAAGTAAACAGGCATAAATCTAGTTAATAGACCTGAGATAAAAGGTGATGGCTGATGGGTGATTCCATGTTATATAAACCATACTTCAATAAAACTGGTAAACACATAAAAATACAACATTATGGGTGAATATAAAGCCAAGATGGTTTGATATACCATAAAAGTTTGTCTGATATACCTTAACATTTTCTTTCCTAAGGTAAAGACCCTTCCTAACAACTAGACTGGGGCTCTGTGTGTGGGCGAGGAGGGGAAATGATGACTCCAGTTGTGAAAGGCAGGAGCCAGCAGAGGTCTTGTATAGATGGCATCTATGTCTCATTAAGTCTCATAATTCTTTGATTCAAGTTCAGCTGAAACACGTGCATTGTGAAAACTGGAGAGAAAAAGCCTGTGCTGATTCTGGCTTAGTTCGAGAGTGACAGGATGAGAATTGGAAGGGGTGTTTGCTGTTTTTTTCTCGATGGTTACAACTCAATTTAAGAATGAATGGAAGCATTAGAAACTCTCCTCCCAACAAAACATACCAAGACACATGTACATGGTTTATATATAATTTGAGGAGGTTCAAAGATCCCCTGAAAATATCTGGAGCAGGGTATTACTCACAGTTCTTTCCATCCCCCATTGATTCTCTACCACTTTTTTCCTTTAAAAAATATGTTCTATATTCTAGGCATAATCCAAACACTTTATCTGATTTAACTTAGTTAATCCTGTTGGCAATCTTAGGAGGTCGTGTGATAGGCTCATGATGGCTCCCAAAGATACGTCCCCATCCTAACCCTTGGAACCTGTGAATGTTACCTTCTATGGTAAAGTTTTATTGCAGATGTAATTAAAGCTCTCGACAGGAGGAGAGTACTCTGGATTATCCAGTTAGCTCTAAATGCTGTCACAAATGTCCTTCTAAAAGAAAGGCATAGAGAGATTATACACACACACACAGAGGGCCATGTGGGGGTAGGGCAGAAATTGGAGTGGTGTGGCCACAAACCACCAACTCCTATAGCCACCAGAGCTGGAGAGGCAAGGAAGCATTCTCTCCTAGAGTCCTTGAAGGGAGTGGGACCCTGCTTAAATCTTGATTTCAGACTTCTGGCTTCCAGAATACATTTTGATTTTCTGAAGTCACCCAGTTTGCTAAGCCACTCTTAGATTTCTAATCGTTGCTAATGATGTGAGACAATAAATGCCTTGTGTTTTAAATTGGCCAATTTGGGATTATTTGTTACACAGCAACGGATAACTAACACAGTGAGATTGTTGTCGCTGTTCAGTCGCTCAGTGGTATCCGACTCTTTGCAACCTCATGGACTGCAGCACACCAGGCTTCCCTGTCCTTCACCATCTCCTGGAACTTCCTCAAACTCATGTCCATCAAGTTGGTGATGCCATCCAACCATCTCATCCTCTGTTGTCCCCTTCTCCTCCTGCCTTCAATCTTTCCCAGCATCAGGGGCTTTTCAAATGAGTCAGCTCTTCACATCAGGTGGCCAAAGTATTAGAGCTTCAACTTCAGCGTCAGTCCTTCCAATGAATATTCAGGACTGATTTCTTTTAGGATGGACTGGTTTGATCTCCTTGCAGCCCAAGGGACTGTCAAGAGTCTTCTCACCAGCCCAGGTGGGATGCATGAGACAAGTGCTCAGGCCTGGTGCACTGGGAAGACCCAGAGGAATCGGGTGGAGAGGGAGATGGGAGGGGGGATCGGGATGGGGAATACGTGTAAATCTATGGCTGATTCATATCAATGTATGACAAAACCCACTGGAAAAAAAAAATAAATAAAGGGGAAAAAAAAAGAGTCTTCTCCAACACCACAGTTCAAAAGCATCGATTCTTCAGTGCTCAGCTTTCTTTGTAGTCCAACTCTCACATCCATACATGACTACTTGGAAAAACCATAGCTTTGACTAGACAGACCTTTGTTGGCAAAGTAATGTCTCTTCTTTTTAATATGCTGTCTAGGTTGGTCTTAGCTTTTCTTCCAAGGTACAAGCATCTTTTAATTTCATGGCTGCAGTCACCATCTGTGGTGATTTTGGAGCCCAAGGAAATAAAGTCTGTCTCTGTTTCAATTGTTTCCTCATCTATTTCCCATTAGGTGGTGAGACCAGATGCCATGATCTTCGTCTTTGAATGTTGAGTTTTAAGCCAGCTTTTTCACTCTCCTCTTTCACCTTCATTAAGAGGTTCATTAGTTCCTCTTCGCCTTGTAGGGCCACCCAAGACAGACGGGTCATGGTGGAGAATTCTAACAAAATATGGTCCACTGGAGAAGGGAATGGCAAACCACTTCAGTATTCTTGTGCTTTGAAAACCCCATTAACAGTATGAAATACAGTGAGATAAAGGTATTTTAAAAACAACAACAACTCTGAAACCCGTTCATGGATCTTATAGGTAGAGTATAGGTTAAGAATGCTTGCTAAAGTAGTAAAAGGATTTAACAAACAAGGTAGGACTGTGTTAACAATTTTTTGTTTAATGTTTCAATGAACCAAAAGAAATACAGGGTCTCAAAACTGCATTAGACTCATCAGTGGTTAGACTTTCCCTAGAGTGCTGTATTTAATTATGGATTGCTTAATTCAAATGATATGTGGCAAAATTTAGGAGAGTTCAAGGAAAAACCAGTAAAATGATGAGACAATAGGAGGGTAGCAGGTGTGGAAAGATGAAAGTGAAGAGTTGAACCTCAGAAAAAGGTATCACAACATATACTGTGGTGCCCCCCTTACTATAGGAATGGTGTATATGAGAGGATGCCTAGAAGTTTTTCTTCACATATTTCCTCTAGTACCTGTCATTATGCCTACACTTTGATTTTATTTTAATTTAATTTTAATTGTTATTTTCTAGAATATCCTTGTGGAAATTCCTCTTGAAAGGTCAGTTTATAAGATACTGTCTTGTAAACTGATAATCAGGGATTGGTTTGCCAGGCGTTAGTCTTTAGGCAGGATAATACCTGGCTAGGGGCATGGACTTGGGGGTCAGGAAATCTGTTTCCCTCTTAGCTCAATGCTTTAACAAGTCTGCAACCTTGGGAAAGATACTCAACCTCTCTGTGCCTATGAAATGGGGGATAATAATATAATAGTGCCTTGTGATGATTATATGTGTGTTTACATGTGTACATCTCTTAGGGAAGAAGCATATAGTAGATATTGTATCAGTGTTAGCTATGGTTACTTTTATTATGGGCTTCCCTGTAAAGGCGGTAAATCCACCTGCAATGAGGGAGACCTGGATTCAATTCCTGGGTTGGGAAGATCCCCTGGAGGAGAGCATGGCAACCCACTCCAGTATTCTTGCCTGGAGAATCCCCATGGACAGAGGAGCCTGATGGGCTGCAGTCCCTGGGGTCACGAAGAGTCAGACATTACTGAGTGACTAGGCACACACATACAGACTTTATAATAATTATCAGTCTCCCAGCCTTCACCTTATTTATTTTTGACTGGTAAGAATACTTTCCAAGATAGTACCCTGGGGCTGCCACCTGGTTCATTCTGGGGTGAACTGAATTCCCAGGGTAGTTAAGGAATTCTGTCCTCACGCCCTCTTATTTGTGATTACAAAGACTGTGGACTTTCCATCAATGAGTAACATTCCTCTTTTCTTTCCAAGTGGTAGAAAGCAGAAGGAACTTTTCCTGGATAATCCCTGGTGGTCCTCCTGCCTGTCAAGTGACTTGGTAAACCCACAGTTCTGGCTTTCGAGGTATACCAGCCTTTTCCACTTTTGGGTCATTGGTTTCCTGATTTGTTGTGCTAAAATTAAAATTTTTGCTTCTTCTGATTACAATAGCTGTTGGCCACACCCAAATCCAAAATCCAGGGCAGGTCTAAGTTGCCTATTTACCTTTGATGCAGGCTTTTTGAGCCTTTTAAGTTGGGGGAAAACTGAATATATATTTCTTTTTTTCATTGTTTTATGTAGTTCTCTTTTTATTTGCAAGCAAGAGAACTAATCTTAATCAGTTTAAGCTCCAAATTCTCACTTTCTCAAAATTATTTTTTTAAAAACAAATTTGTTTATATTTTAGGCATGTGGGATCTTAGTTCTCTGGACCAGAGATTGAACCTGTGCCCCTGGCAGTGAAAACGAGGAGTCCTAACCCCTGGACCATGAAAGAATTCCCTGTTCTTAGTTCAAATTTCTGAGAGAGAACATGTTATTGGTTACTGGTCATCGAGTGGGTTGACACTCTTAATTTGGGTGTCTATCTCTGGGGGTAGGTAGTGGTGGTGTTTATATAGACAAGGTCATGGCCTGAGAAGACAGTCCCAAAGGTGTAAATGACTCCTACTTTTGCCCATATCTAGGGCACATACTCCTTTATAGGTTATATTTCTTTTCTTCCCACCAGTTGGCATCCTTTTCCTACTGTGATTTTATGATGTCTAAGACTGGTCAAGACTTGTACCTGCCATGTCAGTGTTCTTCTTGACCTTGAAACTTCCCTCACCCTAGCTCATGTCTTTAGTTCACTTAGTGTTTAAAACTTAAATAACCTGATGAATGAATCCAAAGGTTTACAACCCACTAGGAATTTAGTTCCCACCTAGTGCTTCCTACCCACGGCCTAAAAGAACTGAGATTTAGAAGGGCATATTTAGCAAATTTTAACCCCACCCTTCTTGCTATGGGAGGACACCATCCTGAACCAGGAGAAGCAGTAAATAGATATTCTCATGGTCTCTGCATGCTTAGAAGGAAGCAGCTAACAACAGCAGTATTCCTGCCCTTTTCAGAATACACATCTTTGGTATAAAACACTTCATGACTGTGGACATGCTCAGTCACTTCAGTCATGTCCAACTGTTAGCAACTCTAGGTACTGTAGCCTGCCAGGCTCCTGTGTCCATGGGATTCTCCAGGCAAGAATACTGAAGTGAGTTGTCATGCCTTCATCTAGGGGATCTTCCCGGCCCAGGGATCGAACCCGCACCTCTTCTGTCTTCTGCATTGGTAGGCGAGTTCTTTACCACCAGTGCCATGTGGGAAGTCCATAAAACATTTAGGGGTTACCATCTCATGAAATAGTGGGTGGTATAGTAGAAAAAGTCAAGAGACGTGGTTTGTAATCCCAGATTGAACCACATCATGTGTATGACTTTTGGCTTCTGAGCAGAGTGACAACCTGGAGCTTTCCATAAGGCTAGACAGTTTCATTATTTCTCATAACCAGCTGGGTTGCTATGGAAGCTTCTATGTTGCCTCTGCAACATAAATATTTGCAAAAAAACCACGATCCTCATCCAGCATTTGCTCTCATCCTGGAGAGACTGCTTGCAGCTGAGCAATACCAGGCATCCCAGGACGAATGCTGTAATGTTGAGGTAATTGCAGCATTGGTAGTGCTAAAGGCATGCCAGAAGCTGACTTGGGGGGAGGGTTCCCCCTCCATTTCCCTGAATGCACCTCTTGGCACTCAGTCCATCTTGGAGAATGAAGATTGGCAAATTGCCTGCCTGTTTTTATTCTGTTTATTCTGCAAATGCCAAGAGGGCTATGAGGAAGATAAAACTGAAAATGAGATCTGAAAATAATAGGTCCTTGAATTGAGAGATGGAAACTCTGGGGCTGTGTTTATCCAAGGCATCTGTCTTTCTGCTTCTTTGTCCACATCTTCGGTAAAGAGTTTCTCTTAAATTCCAGCAGCCTGGTGGAAAGTTTGGGATGGATGTCTCAAGTCTAGGGCCCTAGGCTACAACTAATCAGCTCTTCGGAGGAAACAGAAGGCTGTGAACTTGATGGTTCTGTGTGCTAGGCTGTTTCTTAGTAGAGTTAGTACTTTACTCTGACAGCTCCCAGCACCCACTGTTGATTAATTGCTTGATATGATTCAGCTTGATATGATTAATGATCAGTGTTTTAGACTTTGGATTTGGTTGATAGCATGGTGAAGCCATTTGACACTTGGAATAAAAGGTAGAATTAGGTAACATTAGATATATTTGGTTTGTGTTTCGCTTCATTTTGGTATGGTGCTTTCTAGGTTCATTTGACATTTGTATAGATGCTAGAATTCAGATGGATTTCTGCCTGGTTACTCATCGCTAATGTATGTGCAAGAAAAAGTTCCAATTCCAAAGAATCTAGTTATTTTCTTCTGTCCATCTCTTTCATAATAGTAATACTAAATAAGTCCTTGGTAGCAAGTACTTTTTGGCAGTCACTGTACAGTGTGTAACATCTACCATCCCATTCAATTCCCAAAATAACACTCTCAGGGGGTCATTATCATTCAATTTTATAAATATGGATATTTAGCAAAATCAGCTTTTTTGGACAAGTAAGTTGCACAACTGGGTTTCTAGTCCAGATCTAATTTCAGTGTGTTTATTATTAATGACTACTTTGTACTACATTACATTATATTGCATGTAGTTTCAGAAATCATAAGAGTATGGCTTTCAAACTTTAGAGAGTTAGGTTTAGCAACTTACATAAGTGTGATAAAAACAGAATTTTTGTAATATCTACAGAAAATCAGAGTGGTAACTAAATGGCAGAATGACAAATACTAGAGGCAAAGACTCCTGGCCAGAAAGTGTTCCACATAAGTGACAAGCCACAAATAGGTCCACCAATGCCATAGTGGCCTCTGACTCTGTAGCATGCATATCAAACCAAAGCATTTAGAAATCATCTCCAAAAATTGAACACCTCAGTATAAAATTATACAAAAATAGAAATGCAAATTTTAAATGACAGTAAAAAATCAGCTTCAATTGTAATTAGATAAATGGAATGTAAACAATTTTTTATACCTTCTTAAACTCTTTGAGATTCACTGTGATGGAAAAATTGATGATAGTGTTGGAGAGATTTTGAAGGAAATGGGTATTCTAGTCCTGCTGAGAGCAACATAAATTGGTAATACTTTTTTAGGAGGAAACTTGTGAAACTCAACCTCAGTTGAAAAATGGCTAGCCCTTCATTCAGCAGTTCTACTTCTAGAAATTTATTAGGCAAATAGGCAGATATCTATGTATAAGGATGCTCATTTCACTGTTGTTCATATTTAGCAGACTTGAAAACCAATTTAAATAATTACTACTAATAAAGAAATTTTTATATTACTGTATTCACTTATATGAAAAGAAATTCAGGTTATAGAACTTTATGTATAGTAAACATTTCATCTTTACCTGTCTGCTGCTGCTGCTAAGTCGCTTCGGTCGTGTCCGACTCTGTGCGACCCCATAGACGGCAGCCCACCAGGCTCCTCTGTCCCTGGGATTCTCCAGGCAAGAACACTGTCTAGGAGGATATAATTATAAAATGTTAGCTAATTATAACTATAAATATAACTATGTGTGTATGTTTTTTTTTTTTTTTCTGTTTTTTTCCCCTCAATGTTTTACAGTACATAGCATCAAATTTATGATCTGGAGCATGTAAAACTTTAAAAAATTTAAGTAAAGCTGATTTACAATATTGTGTAAATTTTTGTTGTACAGCACAGTGATTCAGTTTTATATATATATATATATATATACATACATACACACATTCTTTTTTATATTCTTTTCCATTATGGTTTATTACAGGATATTGAATACAGTTTTCTCTGCTATACAGTAGGACCTTGTTGTTTATCCATTCTATATATAATAGCTTGTATCTGCTAACTTCAAACTCCCACTCCATCCCTACCTTTTGGCAACCACAGATCTGTTCTTTGTGAGTCTGCTTTCTGTTTCATAAATAAGTTCATTTGTGTCATAGTTTAGATTCCACGTATAAGTGATATCATATGGTATTTTCCTTTCTGTTTCTGACTTCACGTAGTATGATCATATCTAGGTCCATCCATATTGCTGAAAATGGCATTGTTTTATCCTTTTTAATAGCTCTGTAATACTCCATTGTATGTATATACCCCATCTTTATCCATTTATTTGTCGATACACTTTTCAGTTGCTTCCGTGTCTTGGCTATTGTTAACAGTATGCTCTGAACATAGAGGTGCATGTATCTTTTTGAACTAGAGTTTCCTCTGGATATATGGCCAGGTGCGGGATTTCTGGTTCCAAATAGGAAAAGGAGTACGTCGAGGCTGTATATCGTCACTGTGCTTTTTTAATGTGTATGCAGAGTACGTCATGAGAAATGCTGGGCTGGATGATGTACATGCTGGGATCAAGATTGCCGGGAGAAATATCAATAACCTCAGATATGCAGATGACACCACCCTTATGGCAGAAAGTGAAGAAGAACTAAAGAGCCTCTTGATGAAAGTTAAAGAGGGGAGTGAAAAAAGTTGGCTTAAAGCTCAACATTCAGAAAACTAAGATCATGGCATCTAGACCCATCACTTCATGGCAGATAGATGGGGAAACAGTGGAAACAGTGGCAGACTTTATTTTTCTGGGCTCCAAAATCACTGCAGATGGTGAGTGTAGCCATGAAATAAAAAGACGCTTGCTCCTTGGAAGAAAAGCTAGACCAACCTAGACAACATAGCAAAAAGCAGAGACATTACTTTGCCAAAAAAGGTCTGTCTAGTCAAGGCTATGGTTTTTCCAGTGGTCATGTATGGATGTGAGAGTTGGGCTATAAAGAAAGCTGAGCGCTGAAGAATTGATGCTTTTGAACTGTGGTGTTGGAGAAGACTCTTGAGAGTCCCTTGGACTGCAAGGAGATCCAACCAGTCCATCCTAAAGGAAATCAGTCTTGAATATTCATTGGAAGGACTGACGCTGAAGCTGAAACTCCAGTACTTTGGCCACCTGATGCGAAGAGCTGACTCATTTGAAAAGCCCCTGATGCTGGGAAAGATTGAAGGCAGGAAGAGAAGGGGACGACAGAGGATGAGATGGTTGGATGGCATCACTGACTCGATGGACATGGGTTTGAGTAAGCTCCAGGAGTTGGTGATGGACAGGGAGGCCTGGCGTGCTGCAGTCCATGGGGTCACAAAGAGCTGGACACGACTGCGTGACTGAACTGAACTGAACTGTGGGATTTCTGGATCATATGCCAATTCTACTTTTGTAAGTAACCTCCATACTGTTTTTTATAGTGGCTGCAACAGCTTACATTTCCACCAACAGAATAAGAGGGTTCCCTTTTCTGCACACTCTCTCCAGCATTTGTTATTGGTATACTTTTTAATGATGGCCATTCTGACCCATGTGAGGTGATACGTCATTGTAATTTGATTGGCACTTCTCTAATAATTAGCAATATTAAACACATTTTCATATGCCTGTTGGCCATCTTTGTCTTCTTTGGAGAAATATCTATTGGGTCTTATACTCATTTTTTGATTGGGTTGCTTGTTCTTTTGTTTTTGAGTGTATGAGCTGTTTGTATATTTTGGAAATTAATCCCTTGTTGGTCACATCATTTACAAATATTTTCTCCTAGTCTGTAGATTGTCTTTTCATTTTGTTTATGGTTTCCTTTGCTGTGCAAA
Organism: Cervus elaphus; assembly: GCF_910594005.1. Lineage (NCBI taxonomy): Eukaryota > Metazoa > Chordata > Mammalia > Artiodactyla > Cervidae > Cervus > Cervus elaphus. Next base: position 40,555,862 of record NC_057848.1, on the reverse strand, counting down.
AGCTTGTACATTTGATTAGGTCCCATTTGAAACATCTTAAACTTTTTTCCACTTACAAATTAAGTGTTAGAGCTGGCGAGTGACAGGGTGGGTCGAATCTTCCCACCAATGTTGGTATCACAGTTAGGTTATTAACATAAGAGGAAATGTAACTGAAAAATTGCAGCTTACTGCAAGAAAAACTGGAGAAGTAGCAAAGAAAACAGTATTGACAGTATGTGGAGAGTTAGGCAGATTGGTGGTCAGTACCTGGGCAATCATGGAAGATTTGAAATGATTAGAATATGGGGCAATACTGTTCCTTTTGTGGTGCTAATTTTCTTATATTTTAGTGATGTCTATTTCCTACTGATATCCTGAGCAGATTTAATAACTGAGGCCTTTTAGCCTGATAGGGAAGAGTTAGGAAGAAGTCAGATTCGTGTCACAGAAGGATACTCTGGTATGGTGTGACTCTTTGAAGGTTGTTTCTTATACCACAGTTGTCATTGGCTGCCTTTTTTATTTATTCGGTCTCACCTTGTCTTAGTTGTAGCACATGGGATCTCTTTAGTAGAGGCATATGGGATCTAGTTCCCTGGCCAGGGATTGAACCTGGGCCCCCTGCATTGGGAGAGTGAAGGCCTACCCACCTGACCACCAGGGAAGTCCTTGACTGTCTTTTAAAAAAAAAATAGCTTCATTGGGATGTAATTTACATACCAGACTTTCATCCATTTAAAATATACAATTCAAAAAAAAAATATATATATATATACAATTCAATGATTTTTTTTTTTTTTTAGTAAATTTAGAGTTCTACCACCACTCTTATAAATAGTTCCCCCCAAAGAAACTCCATTACATTAGCAATAATCCTCATTTTCCCATCCTCTCAGCTGTAGGCAATTACTAATCTATTTTTTTATCTCTTTGAACTTGCCCAATTTGGACATTTCATATAAATGGAATCATATAGTATGAGGTCTTTTGTGATTGGCTTCTCTCACTTTCTTATTATAAGGTTTTCAAGGTTCATTCATGTTGTAGCATGTCATTGGCTGTTGTCATAGCACTGAAACAGCAAAGCACAAATGATTAATGAGAAGCTTTTTCTCTGCTCAAAAGGTAAAACTAAGAGGACTGTTGCAGAATGAACACTAAAGACAGGATTTTAGGGCATGTGAGAAACAAAAGGGTAATAATAAATCAAAAGATATTACTTGTGAAATGAAAACTGATAAACTCAATGAGGAGAAAAAAATTAAATATCTTTAAGTGGTTACAGGAATTAAAGGAATTGGGATTAAACTATAATGTTTTGTTCTATATAATAAACAACAGTTTAAAATTAATGCAAAGTTTCAGAAGAGATACTCTACCTGCTCAAGACAAGATAATAGAACAAAGTGATACCTTAGCTCTTCATCTTTGGAGATGTCTTTTTTTAATTAGATTATGGACTTGGGGTGGCAATAGCAGAACTGCTAGATCTCCAGAAAGTTTCATCAGGTCCTATTAGAGGAAAGAAGACAAGAGGAAAGATCTAGCATAATGATATGGGAGATAGAAATTCTCTGTGTTTGAGGGTGGACAAAATGGATGAAGGTGGTCAAGAGACACAAACTTCCAGTTATAAAATAATTAAGTCCTGGGAATGTGAGGTATAGATGATTAGTTAAGGATTGTTGTAGTTCAGTCACTCAGTCATGTCTGACTCTCTGAATCCTATGGACTGCAGCTCACCAGGCTTACCTGTTCTTCACCATTTCCCTGAGTTTGCTCAAACTCATGTCCATTGAATCAGTGATGCTATCCAACCATCTCATCCTCTGTCATCCCCTTCTCCTCCTGCCTTCAATCTTTCACAGTATCAGGGTCTTTTCCAATGAGTCCACTCTTCGCATCAGGTAGCCGAAGTGTTGGAGTTTCAGCTTCAGCATTGGTCCTTCCAATAAATATTCAGGACTGATTTCCTTTAGGATTGACTGGCTTGATCTCCTTGCTGTCCAAGGGACTCTCAAAAGTCTTCTCTAGCACCACAGTTTGAAAGCATCCATTCTTTGGCCCTCAGCCTTCTTTATGGTCTAACTCTCACACCCATATATGACTACTTGGCAAAACCATAGCTTTGACTAGATGGACCTTTGTCTACAAAGTGATGTTTCTGCTTTTTAATACACTGTCTAGATTTGTCATAGCTTTTCTTCCAAGGAGAAATCATCTTTTAATTTCATGGCTGCAGTCACCGTCTGCAGTGATTTTGCAGCCCAAGAAAATTAAGTCTGTCACTACTTCCACTTTTTCTCCATGTATTTGCCATGAAGTGATGGGATCAGATGCCATGATCTTAGTTTTTTGAATGTTGGGTTTTAAGCTAGCTTTTGCACTCTACTCTTTTACCTTCATCAAGAAGAGGCTCTTAGTAAGAGGTACTCAGTTCACTGTATTGTATACTTCAAAGTTACTAAGAGACTAGATCTTAACTGTGCTCATAAAAATTTTCCCATTTGCAGCAATATGGATCAACTTGGAGGTCATTATGCTAACTGAAATAATTCAGAAAAAGAAAATACTGCATGATAACTTATATTGGGGATTTAAGTAAAACAACAAACTAGTGAATATAACAAAAAGGAAACACTGACAAATACAGAGAACAAACCAGTGGTTAGTAGTGGGAAGAGGGGAGAAGGCAGGAGCAAGATAGTGGTGGAAGTGTACAAGGTACAAGGTATTTGGGATAAAATAAGCTACAACGATATATTGTACGACACAAGGAATATGGCCAATATTTTATAGTAACTATAAATGGAATGAAAAAGAGACAACAGAAGTACAGAACAGACTTTTGAACTCTGTGGGAGAAGGTGAGGGTGGGATGTTTTGAAAGAACAGCATGTATATTATCTATGGTGAAACAGATCACCAGCCCAGGTGGGATGCATGAGACAAGTGCTCGGGCCTGGTGCACTGGGAAGACCCAGAGGAATCGGGTGGAGAGGGAGGTGGGAGGGGGGATCGGGATGGGGAATACGTGTAAATCTATGGCTGATTCATATCAATGTATGACAAAACCCACTGAAAAAAAAAATAAAGGAAATCAGTTCTGGGGGAAAAAAAAAAGTTGTTAGTCACTGTGTGGTACAACTAACATATAATATTGCATAGCAACTAAACTTCAATTTTAAATAAATGTTCTTGTAACAAGAAAACAAAAATTATAACTATGGTAGAGATCTAAGCACACACAGTATCCAGTAAATTTGGGCTTCCCTGGTGGCTTAGACGGTAAAGAATCTGTCTGCAATGCAGGAGACCTTGGTTAGATCCCTGGGTTGGGAAGATCCCCTGGAGGAAGGCATAACAACCCACCCCAGTATACTTGCCTGGAGAATCCCCATGGATAAAGGAGCCTGGCAGGCTATACTCCCTGGGGTTGCGAGGAGTCAGACATGACTGAATGACTAAGCATACACGGTAGTGATGGATATTAACTTGTCTTACTGTGGTGGTCATTTTGCAATATATACAAATATGGATTCATTATGTTGTACATCTGAAACTAATATATATCAATAAAGTATATGATATGTAATAGTATATAATATATAGCATGTATAACATATAGTATACAATCTCTATCAACATTCCCAAACTTTTTGGCACCAGGTACTGGTTTTCTGGGAGACAATTTTTCCACGGTGTGTGTGGGGGTGATTTTGGTTTCACCTGCCCCTCACCTTCTGTGTGACCCAGTTCCTAACAGGCCACAGATCACTACTGGTCTGTGACCTGGGGGTTGGGGACCCCTGAGCGATCGATCGATCTATATGAAAATTTGAGTGTTGAGCTAATAAGAAATGAATCATAAATATCTTTGGAAATGTTATTGCTTTATTTAGTGGTGGGAAAGGATGATAAATATGTATAATATGTAAATAATTTTGCTAATTAAAAACCTACAAGGTCCAAACAAGATAATGACTGGAAAAGCAGTCTGAAAAATAGAAAACGCTATGCAAATGTAGTTGCTGTTCTCATTAAGTTTTGTGCTTTAGACTCTAGATTATTCTCTTTGCAACAAGCTATTCAAGGATACTGCTTTATTGTCTTCCTTGGCCAAAACCCTGTTTTGTGGCTTTTGGATTTTGAATTTGGTCACTGTCTTCTTGGTTCTGATACATATTCCTTATTGCTGATTTTAATTGCTTATACTACTTGTCTCAGCCTTGCCTGCTCTCTTGGTTCTTCTCTATATGTGGTAATCCCAGTATTGATTCCATAGGCTCTGATTTTCACTTAGTCTGAAGGTTTTTGGCATTTCATGTGGTGAGGAAAATGCAGTGGGTTGTGTCCATTGTGCCATTTTTCCTGCTCTGTCTACCTAACTCTTGCCTTCCTTTCTCTGCTTCTTGTCTTTGTGATGCCATCATTATCTCACTGAATCAGGCTTACAAACATGTGAAGTCTTCTGTTCTTCACTTACAATATTTCTACAGCACCTACTCTGTAGAAAGATCAACAGTGCTTATCAAGGAGCACATAGTCACATGTATAATAAGGATGTCTACATAACTAATATCAGTACAAAGGTGATACATGCTATGATGAAGTTGCATGAAAAGGACAAATTTAATTGACACTGATAATGAGAAAAGGTTTCACAGAGATAAGGATATCTGAGGTGCATATTTCTCTTGTCTTTAAAGGTGTAAATTTCATACAGTGAGAGTCACCTATTTTAGTGTACAATTCAGTCACCCCATAACCCCTCCTTTTTTCTTTGTAATCAAACCTTGCCCCTATCCCCAGCCCCTGACAACCACTAATCTGTTAGGTGTCTATAGTTTTGCCATTTCCAGATTGTCATAAAAAATGAGTCATACACTACATAAAAGAAGTCAGTGTAAAAATTCTTTATACTGTAACACATTTGAGATTCATCCATTTTGCTGAGTGTATCAGTAGTTCATTCCTTTTTTATTTCCAACTAATATTCTGTTTTATGGACACATCACAGTTTGTATCTCCATCTACCAGTTTGAGCTGTTTCCACTTCAGAGTATATCACTTTTGCATGAATACGATTTTTAAGTTTGGTTTGGTAATTATCTAGTAATTGGATGGTTGTATTGTTTGGTACGTTTATGTTTTAAGTTCATAAGAAACTATGAAACCATCTTCCAAAGTGGCTGTACCTATCATCATTATATGAATATTCTGGTTGTTTTACATTCCTGCTGGTACTTGGTAATATCAGTTCAGTTTTAAAAATGATAGCATTCTACATTCTGTGTCCTGATATCTAAATGTGGTTTTAATTTGTACTTTCTGTGCTTAAATATGAACATCTTTCCATGTCTTGATTTGCCATCTGTATATGTTAGGTGAATTTTCTATTTAAATATTTTGCTCATTCCTAATTGAGTTTCCTTATTGCCCGATTCAGACTTAAATTGAAGAAAGTAGGGAAAACCACTAGACCATTCAGGTATGACCTAAATCAAATCCCTTATGATTATACAGTGGAAGTGACAAATAGATTCAAGGGATTAGATCTGATAGACAGAGTGCCTGAAGAACTATGGAGGTTCATGACATTGTACAGGAGGCAGGGATCAAGGCCATGCCCAAGAAAAAGAAATGTAAAAAAGGCAAAATGGTTGTCTGAGGAGGGCTTAGAAATAGCTGAAAAGAAGAGAAGCGAAAGGCAAAGGAGAAAAAGAAAGATATATCCATTTGAATGCAGAGTTCCAAAAAATAGCAAGGAGAGTTAAGAAAGCCTTTCTAAGTGATCAGTGCAAAGAAATAGAGGAAAACAATAGAATGGGAAAGACTAGAGCTCTCTTCAAGAAAATTAGAGATAACAAGGGAACATTTCATGCAAATATGGGCAAAATAAAGGACAGAAATGGTATGGACCTAACAGAAGCAGAAGATATTAAGAAGAGGTGGCAAGAATACCCAGAAGAACTGAACAAAAGATATTTTCATGACCCAGATAACCATGATGGTGTGATTACTCACCTAGAGCCAGAAATCTAGGAATGTCAAGTCAGGTGGGCCTTAGGAAGCAAAATGCTGTGAAAGTATTGCACTCAGTATGCCAGGAAATTTGGAAAACTCAGCAATGGCCGCAGGATGGGAAAAGGTCAGTTTTCATTCCAATCCCAAAGAAAGGCAATGCCAGAGAATATTCAAACTACTGCACAATTGCACTCATCTCACACGCTAGCAAAGTAATGCTCAAAATTCTTCAAGCCAGGCTTCAACAGTACATGAACCGAGCACTTCCAGATGTTCAAGCTGGATTTAGAAAGACAGAGGAACCAGAGATCAAATTGCCAACATCCGTTGGATCATCGAAAAAGCAAGAGAATTCCAGAAAAACATCTACTTCTTCTTTATTGACTATGCCAAAGCCTTTGACTGTGTGGATCACATTTATTTAGATCTTCTTTGACATTTTTCAATAATATTTTGCAGGATGTTTTTCCTCCCACCTATAGATCTTGCACATATGAGGATATTGTATGTTTTTTAATGCTACCATATATGGTACATTTTATTTCAATTTTCAATTGTACATTGTTAATATATAGAAATACAATTTATTTTTGCACATTAACTTTTTATATCCTGATTTCATGCTAAACTCACTGATTAATTCTATCAGCTTTTTCATAGCTTGCTTGAGGTTTTCTATGTAGGGGATCATGTCATATACAGAGAGAGTTAGTTTTATTTCCTTTTCAAACTGTGGGCCTTTTAATTCTTTTTCTTGATTTTTACAGTGACCTCCAGAACAATGTTGAATAGGACTGGTGAGAATAAATATTCTTGCCTTGTTCCCTATTTTCAAGGGAAGGCATTCAATCTCTTATTCTTAAATACGAAAGCTGTAAGTCTGTAGTTTCCTCAGGTTGAGTACGTTCCATTATAACCCTACTTTGCTGAGAGTTTTTATTAGGAATGGATACTGGGCTTTGCCAAATGCTTTACTGCATTTTTTTGAGATTTAATGTGTGTATGAATCACCTAGGTATCTTATTAACTTAGAGACTCTGATTCAGTCAGTCTGGAAGGATCTGAGATTTTGCATTTATTTGTTTATTTTTTGGCTGTGCTACATGGCTTGTGGGATTTTAGTTCCCCAGCCAGGGATTGAACCTAGGCCCTTGACAGTGAAAGCATGGGATCCTAACCACTGGAACTCTAAGGAAATTCCTGATTCTGCATTTCTAGTAAACTCTGAGATGACATTGATGTTGTTTGACACAGACCACATTTGAATAGCATAGACATAGGGTATCTCTATGGTTTGAGGTGGGTGACACTAACCCTAACCCTAACCCCTAACCCTAACCCTAACCTACTGAAAGGTACTGAGGAGGTAGGAGTTGCAAAGAAAAACGTATTAAACAAATTATGTCCTGGAGGCCAGTGAAGGAGAGTATCAAGATTGAGGGAGTCACCAACAGTTTTAACTTTTTTTGTTTTTATTTTATTTATATATATATATATATATATATATATTTAATAAAAGTTTTAAAAGCTTTAGCGGTAGAGTTGTCAAACATGACATTAGTGTTGGTTTTGTAGCAGAAGTTGTGCTATTTATGTTTCGTGCACATATCTGTACTATTTGAAGTTTCACATCATATTATAAAACCACCTCCCTCATTGTCCAAGTCTGTTTGGTTCCCCAGTTTGGATTGTGGTAGTTTAGATAAGAAAGAACATCATGTGATCTGAATATACTTGGTTCCTGAGTGTTGAGTCATGAGTAGTGTCCGATGAGGAGAATATCTATCTTAACTAAAAAAATGTGTCCTAAAGTGTTTGGTTTCTATGTTTATGTAGCAAGAGTTCAAATACTTGTATTTGTTTATATCTTTTTTCCCCTACTAGCTGCATACTTCTTAAGAGTTAGGATTAAGTATTTGTCTTCTTGTTCTAAGCCCCTAGAATTATCACTTGGTACCTGTTTCAGTTCCGTCGCTCAGTCGTGTGTGACTCTTTACGACCCCATGGACTGCAGCAGGCCAGGCCTCCCTGTCCATCACCAACACCCGGAGTTTGCTCATTTATGTCCATCAAGTCGGTGATGCCATCCAACCATCTCATCCTCTGTCATCCATTTCTCCTCCTGTCTTCAGTCTTTCCCAGCATCAGGGTCTTTTCCAATGAGTCCATTCTTCGCATCAGGTGGCCAGAGCTTCAACTTCAGCATCAGTCCTTCCAATGATTATTCAGGACTGATTTCCTTTTGGATGGACTGGTTTGATCTCCTTGCAGTCCAAGGGATCTCAAGAGTCTTCTCCAACACAACAGCTCAAAAACATAAATTCTTTGGTGCTCAGCTTTTTTTATGGTCCAACTCTTACATCCATACATGACTAGAGGCAAATCCATAGCTTTGACTAGACAGACCTTTGTCAGCAAAGTAATGTCTCTGCTTTTTAATATGCTGTCTAGGCTTGTCATAGCATTTCTTCCAAAAAGGAAGTATCTTTTAAATTCTTGGCTGCATTCACCATCTGCAGTGATTATGGAGTCCAAGAAAATAAAGTCTGGTACATGGTAGATAGATGCTCATTAAATGTACTTTTAATTGTTGAAATTACCTGAAGGGAGGAAGACAAATTATAGAGTACTTTCTCAAGGGTTTATTAGCAGGGGGATGGAGAATGATAATCTGATCGGTGAGGAGGATTCAAGGTTGAATGAAGTTGTTTTGTTCTTTTTTTATAATTATTACTATTTTTAAGCCATAGAGATCTGTGGTTAATTGTAGGCAGAGAAGAAAGACCCAATAATTAGGAAGTGATTAAAGTTACAAGAGAGCAAAAGAATAATTAATAGAGCTTGTTTCTCTACATAAAGAACAAACATATAAATACCAAGGGGGGAGGGGGAGGGGTGGGTTGAATTAGGAGGTTGAGATTGACGTATAAACACTACGTATATAAAATAGATAAGTAATATTAACCAACTGTATAGCTCAGGAACTGTACTCAGTGCTCTGGGGACGTAAATGGGAAGGATATCTACAAAAGACGGGATATGTGTATACATATAACTGATTCACTTTGCTGTACAGCACAAAATATCACAACATTGTAAAGCAACTATACTCCAATAAGATTTTTAAACAATAGCAGATAAAGAACACAAGTACTTGGCTTAATTGTAAGGGGGTGGGGCATGACCATACTTTTCAATCATGTAGAATCTTCCTTTATCACAAAATCATTCAGACATAGCTCTCACTATAACCAACCCTAATCCAGGACCTCATTGCTTTTTACCTAAGTAATTTATAATTCATCTTCTCTATGATCTCATTCGTGCAAACTCTTCTTTGCAAGAGGCTGGTGGAATGCTCTTCAAAAATCCTCTTCCAAAATCCTTTCTGGAAACAGTCTTCATACTGGAGAAACCATAAGGGGCCCCTTCTTTCTGATTTCTGATTTCAGCCCAGTATCTCAACCCCTTGAGATGGATAAGGATGTTAGGTTGCTACTGTTTTCTTCAGCCCTAGATTTCTCTCTAGGTTCCATTATCAAAGGCTATCATGTGACTCTTGATTTTTGTTGCTACATTGTCATTGGACACAGTGAAATTTGTTCCTGTAAGTGAAAGTAAATGATCATAATACCTTCCATTTTCTAACCAGAGACAAGGATTTCTGCCAAAGAGACATTCTCAAAAAAAAAAAAAAAAAAAACCAACTGTTTATTTCAACTGAATGTCATTGATTGTATAGCTCTTTATGTATGTATGTGTGTTTTATGTCATAGACATAATTTCTATTAATATTTGATATGGGTTTATTCTCATGTGTGGGTTAATTGATAGCTTACAGGGTACTTGTGTTTTCCAGTCTGTTGTTTTTGCTCTGAGCAAAAATTTACTCAGCTGATGAGAATATTTTGACAACTCTGCCTGTGTGTCCAGAAACAGCAATTTGGTGTGAATTTTCTGGCTCCAATGACCCAATTTTAAGATGTAAAATAGGGTACTCCAAATTTATATGGAAATAATATAGCTAGCCTGGCTCCCTACAAAGAGTGACAGACATTAAGACCATGTACAACTCCTAATATGTAAAATCATAGGATGGAAACATCATGATTATTGTCTCCCAGTCTCATTTGGAAATATTATAAATGTTGCTTACTGAAATCAACTTGTAAATAAAATTACAAAGAATTATGGTTTCTAGCTTGAGAAAACAGTTCAAATTATTTCTTAGGAATATCTCAGTCAACATTTTACGTTTGATTTATACCTTTAAAAATACTGATACTGTCTGAAAGTTCTTCATTTCTTGATGGCCTCACATATACATATGCCCAAATAATTAATTTTCTTTTTTTTTTTCATTTATTTTTATTAGTTGGAGGCTAATTACTTTACAATATTGTAGTGGTTTTTGCCATACATTGACATGAATCAGCCATGGATTTACACGTGTTCCCCATCGTGATTCCCCCCTCCCACCTCCCTCCCCATCCCATCCCTCTGGGTCATCTCAGTGCACCAGCCCTGAGCACTTGTCTCATGCATCCAACCTGGGCTGGCAATCTGGTTCACAGTTGATAATATACATGTTTCAATGCTATTCTCTCAGATCATTCCACCCTCGCCTTCTCCCACAGAGTCCAAAAGTCTGTTTTATACATCTGTGTATAGATAGTATACACTTCTTTTTCTGTCCTGCATATAGGGTTATCGTTACCATCTTTTTAAATTCCATATATATACATTAGTATACTGTATTGGTGTTTATCTTCTTTCTGGCTTTCTTCACTCTGTATAATGGGCTCCAGTTTCATCCATCTCATTAGAACTGATTCAAATGTATTCTTTTTAATGGCTGGGTAATATTCCTTTGTGTATATGTACCATAGCTTTCTTATCCATTCATCTTCTGATGGGCATCTAGGTTGCTTCCATGTCCTGGCTATTATAAACAGTACTGCGATGAACATTGGGGTACATGTGTCTCTTTCAGATCTGGTTTCCTCAGTGTGTATGCCCAGGAGTGGGATTGCTGGGTCATATGGCAGTTCTATTTCCAGTTTTTTAAGGCAAAATAATTAATTTTCAAGAAACTGTTGTTTTTCTTTTGTGTTCAGTGGCTCAATAACTGCCTTATGGTAATTCAGTGTGATTCCTATCTCCTCATTCATTTCTCGGCTATTTAACTTTTAAGATTCTGGTCACATGAAGGAATCCACACTGAGTTTTATGGATGGTCAAAGGCAACCAGTGATTCTGTGTATGTGTGTGTGTACATACATTTGTATACACACACACACACACACACACACCCCTACACAGACACACATATAAATTAACTGACTTATGATTAGCATAGATATTTTATGAACTTTAATATTTTAAAACCTGAAACTCAACCAACATAAGTACTGAGCTATCATTAGTTATTAAAGATGCCTTTACCATAGGAGCAGTAAAGCGTTATTCCACCCTAGCTGACAGGGAGAGCAAGGCAATCTGCATTCCCTGGAAGCGTAGTGTTTTAGCAGCTTTCTCCTGCAGGGTTGAGCCTAGCTTGACAGGATTGATTATATTGACCATTTTATGGGTTGATTGCCAAGAGATTGAATAGTTGATTTGATTTGGTCTTCCTAATGGCCAAAAGAGCAAGATGGCTTGATTGGAATGGTGACTGAAACAACAAATTCAACTGTGAAAACAGTTGAATCAATGGTGATATGTGAACACCATCCAACATCTGAAAGAGACTGCTAATGTAGAAACTTCAAAGCCTGATTTTCAGATTCAACTGGGGCCCTTATTCTTGATGGCTAGCTCAGAATTGGTATTGCAGCAGACAACTTTAATGAAGGGGGAGTTCAAATTTTCCATAATGCAAATCAACATTCTAAAGGGTAGGATATTTAAGCAGCCAGAAAGAAAAACAAGAAATTGCTAGTGCTATTGAAAACCCTTGAACGCAAGCCAAGTTAAAATGATGATGGATCATGATATGAGAATCTATAATAAATTTATAGCACAAACATGATGACTCATAAGCTTGTCACACAAGAGCAATTTTAAAAAGTAGTCCTTGCAAATTGATACCTATGTTCCCTGTTTCCTTATATCTGGAAGTAAGATTATACCAAGTACTAGGAAACTGTATGATATTGAGTTAATGTTGTGTGTTAGTTGCTCCATCGTTTCTGACTCTTTTCGATCCCATGGACTGTAGTCTGCCAGGCTCCTCTGTCCATGGAATTCTCCAGGCAAGAATATGGAAGTGGGTGTCATTTTCTTCTCCAGGGGATCTTCCCAGCCCAGGGATCGAACCTGGGTCTCCTGCATTGCAGGCGGATGCTTTACCATCTGAGCTACTAGGGAAGCCCCCAAATTAACATTAACACTTTTTTTAAAAGGCAGTATTGTGAAGGAAAGATTTGTATACATCCATTATGACTTAAGCCTTAGGTATATTAAGTATATTAAGCCTTAAGTATATTAAGTATAGATTCAAGGGATTAGATCTGATAGAGTGCCTAAAGAACTATGGACGGAGGTTCCTGACATTGTACAGGAGGCAGTAATCAAGATTGTCCCCAAGAAAAAAAATGCAAAAAGGCAAAATGGTTGTCTGAGGAGGGCTTATAAATAGCTATGAAAAGAAGAGAAGCGAAAGGCAAAGGAGAAAAGGAAAGATATACCCATATGAATGCAGAGTTCCAAAGAATAGCCAGGAGAGATAAGAAAGCCTTCTTCAGTGATCAGTGCAAAGAAATAGAGGAAAACAATAGAATGGGAAAGACTAGAGATCTCTTCAAGAAAATTAGAGACACCAAGAGAAATTTTCATGCCAAGATGGGTTCAATAAAGGACAGAAATGGTATGGACCTAACAGAAGCAGAAGATATTAAGAAGAGGTGGCAAGAATACACAGAGGAACTATACAAAAAAGATCATGACCCAGATAACCATGATGGTGTGATCACTCACCTAGAGCCAGACATCCTGGAATGCAAGTCAAGTGGGCCTTAGGAAGCATCACTTCGAGCAAAGTTAGTGGAGGTCGTGGAATTCCAATTGAGCTATTTCAAGTCCTAAAAGATGATGCTGTGAAAGTGCTGTACTCAATATGCCAGCAAATTTGGAAAACTCAGCAGTGGCCACAGGACTGAAAAACGTCAGTTTTTATTCTGATCCCAAAGAAAAGCAATGCCAAAGAATACTCAAACTACCGCACAATTGCACTCATCTCACACGCTAGCAAAGTAGTGCTCAAAATTCTCCAAGCCACACTTCAACAGTACCTGAATCGAGAACTTCCAGATGTTCAAGCTGGTTTTAGAAAAGGCAGAGGTACCAGAGATCAAATTGCCAACATCTGTTGGATCATCGAAAAGGCAAGAGAGTTCCAGAAAAACATCTGCTTTATTGATTATGCCAAAACCTTTGACTGTGTGGATTATAATGAACTGTCGAAAATTCTTGAAGAGATGGGAATACCAGACCACCTGACCTGCTTCCTGAGAAATCTGTATGCAGGTCAAGAAACAACAGTTAGAACTGGACATGGAACAACAGGCTGGTTCCAAATCAGGAAAGGTGTATATCAAGGCTATATACTGTCACCCTGCTTATTTAACTTCTATGCAGAGACATCATGAGATGTAGGATGACTACATATGAGATGGATGAAGCACAAGCTGGAATCAAAATTGCCGGGAGAATCATCAGTAATCACAGATGTGTGGCTTCCCAGGTGGTGCTCGTGGCAAAGACCCCACCTGCCAATGCAGGAGACACAGAAGATGCAGGTTCGATCCCTGGGTCAGGAAGATCCCCTGTAGAAGTGGATGACAACCACTCCAATATTCTTGCCTGGAGAATCCTATGGACAGAGGAGCCTGGCAGGCTACAGTCTGTTGGATCACAAAGAGTTGGACATGACTGAAGTGACTTAGCAAGTACTGCAAGTGAAAAATATAATATCAGTTCTCTGAGCTAAAATGAAAGCAGAAGTATTCCTTCTGAGGGTTCTAGGACTGAAGCCCTCTGGAAGCTGGTGCCTTTTCCAGTTTCCAGAGGCTACTGCCTTCCTTGCCTCATGGCTCCTTCCTCCATTTTCAAAGCTAGCAATGTAACCTCTTCTCTCCTCTTTGCCATCCCTTGGGACCCTTGTGATTTCATTGGAGCCAACTGTAATCCAGGACAGTCTTCCCATGACAACATTCTAAAATTAATCACATCTGCAAACTCCCTGTTACCAGGTAAAGCAACCCCTACACAGGTTCCAGGAATTGGTTTGTAGAAATCTTCCTGTGTGTGTGGTAGGGAGAGGTGTGAGAGCGGCATCATTTAGTTTACCACAGGAGAAAAAAATTAAATAAATCCAGTCACAAAGCTTTTGTAGCCACCTAAGCAGGAGATAAGGGGCTTCTCAGGTGGCACTTAATGGTTAAGAACCATTAGTTCTTAACTAATGGTTAATACAACAATGCAGGAGACATAAGAGACACGTGTTGAATCCCTGGGTCGGGAAGATCCCCTGGAGAAGGAAATGACAACCCACTCCAGTGTTCTTGCCTGGATAAACCCTTGGACAGAGGTGCCTGGTGGGCTACAGTCCATGGGGTCACAAACAGTGGGACACTATTGGTGACTGAACACACGCGCACCCAAGCAGAAGATGATGGTAACTCACATCACGTGGCAGTGGAAATGGAGAGAAGTATTGAGACTGGAGAATTGAATATTGAGACTGGAGTATTGAGATCACATTTTTGGCACCAGGGCCAATTTCATGGAAGACAGTTTTTCAACCAACCAGGATTTGGGTGGGGGGTTGGTTTGGGGATGATTCAAGCACATTATATTTCTTGTGCACTTTATTTCTAGTATTATTACATTAGCTGCACTTCATATCATCAGGCATTAGATCCTGATGGTTGGGGACCCCTAGTTTCAGACACAAAGTCAACAGGCCTTGCCAATGAATTGAATAGGATAGGGGACTGAGGGGGATGAGGTCCACTCTAGCTCAGTTTACAGCTACTATGCCTCCTGGTTATTCTGAATGTCATCTTTATATCATAGACCAGGCAATTATTAATAAAACTTATGTTTTGAGAATGTTCCTGTGTATTTCTAAAAGAAACCATCTTTGCATTTGAAAAGAACCTCTATTTCTGTGTTTACTTTGGCATAGGTAGGAATTTTATTTTTAACTTTTTGGAAGAGTTGTGTAAAACTGTTTGCTCGGATTTTGAAACCTTATGAATAAATCATTTGAAATGGCCTCCTAAATTTGCTATTCATCCCGTTAAGTTTGAAAATGAAAAAGAAGTTCAAGTATTGGAAAATAAAGTCAACTATCAAATGAAAATTCATTGAATGTTCGACATGCGTCAAGAACAGGCGACAGTTGAGACACTAAAAAGAAAGAGAATTTCCCAAAGCTGACGTCCAAAACTTGCACTTGTTTTGTATGGCATTACAAGAAGGGATGCTGGATTCTAGTTGGAGGTCTCCAGAAATGTCCAATGGAGAAGATCAGCAAAGATAAACCTGTTGAGAAGTTCCTTGACGGATTCCTATAGCCAGGAGCTCCAGGGCACATTAAGGAGTCAGGAGAGGGAAAACATTTAATAACATATGGGCGTTCTTGGGTGAGACAATTAGCACATTACAGGTGCACCTGAAAGCAAATTCCACATATGAAAATAATAACTATGATGTTTGACTTATCTCTAAGAACACATCCCCAAATCCCATTCAATGAAAAATCCCTTTAGGAAAAAAACAAAATGATCAGCTTAAATGATGACTCTGCCCAGCAAACAGAAGAAAAGCTGTTTCAGAAGTTGATGAATTGTTGATTCATTTCTTTTTTGCATGTTTCCAGCTGAATTTGGAATGAAACATATCCAATGCATCACACACTTTCCTTTTTCAATTATTTCTAGCACATGCTATTGTTTAATACAGTCTTCTATTGTTTAATATGGTCTTCTATGGCAAGATGTAATAGTTCTGTATTGTCATTAGATGTCTTTTATGATTAACTGTAGTTTGTCCTAAATAGAAAAGGTAAATTAATGCTATGTTTGTTTTAGGCAATCTTTCCACAGACAGAGATTGGAGGGGCGTTTGAAGTTTGAATTCAGTATTATTTAAGCACATAACATTTATTGAGCACTTTATTTCTATTATTATATTATCTCCACCTGAGATCATCAGGCATTAGATCTATAAACAAGTAATCTAGTATTTAGCTTTTTATGTCTTGATTTGGGGGAGGGGAGCATTTTGGTCTGTAATGAAAGCTTTAGTAATTTATTGGTTCAGGTACATTTGTATAGCTCCTTCAGATGCCCACTTTAATTGACGTCTCTTGATACAGAAACCTACTACCTAGAAGCTTGCCTTTTAAGCCTACTCAGTGCTTGAAATTTAGGCCACCTAAGAGAGGAAGTTCACCCATATACACCATTTCAGGTTTAGGTAAGGACTCAGGAGGGAAGCAGGAAGAATGAATGAATGAGACCTCACCTGTTATTAATATAACAGTGTTTCCACCTTCAAAAATGGGGGGCTGTATTAGATAGCTAGAGTGGCTTCCAGCTCCTGTGAAAGATAGCTGGGGGAAAAGTATCTCTCTCACTCTTCCTCAGGACCTCCCACTGTGATACTGTTCCTTAGTGCATCCCCAAAGAATGGAAACATTTTATAGCTGATCATAAAAGCATACAACTGTGGGCAAATGTATCACAGTATTTCTGGAACAGCATGCCAACTCTTGATTATTTATTATATCATGAGCTTATGAGTGAGTGGGCCATGCTGATCTTCCCTCACAAAGGGGAGGAGAAGTGGGCAGTGTCTGCCCACTAGGAGCTGACATAGCTGACTCCATATGAAGTGTGATAGATGACATCCCAAGGTCAAAGAAAAGCCATGTGATATGGTGGAAGGAGCATGGGTTTTGGCAGCCTATAGATTTGGGTTTGATTCCTACTTTGACCATTTTCTATCCGTGTGATCTTACATAAGTTGAATTCTATTAGCCTTACTTTCCTCATATGGTAAATAGGAATAATAATTCTATTTCCTATCAGGGTAGGTGTTTAGCAGTCATCCTTATTATGCTAAAACTATTTGTCACTGTAGGAAAGTCAAAACTGCTCAGAAAGGTGGAGAAGGTTGCTTACACATTTTCCTTCATTCTTTGTGTTGTGGTACTAAGAATCATCTTACATACTACTGTTGCCAACAATTTCTTGACTAATTCTTGACCTTCTGATATATGCCCCTTTGTGGTTCAGACAAAAATGTAATGAAACTCCCCTCTCCATGGTTTGCCCACACAGTAAAATGAAAGACACAATTAAGCATGTGAACATTGTACTGTGGGATAAATAATATCTGTGATGGTTAGTTTTATGTATCAGCTCAACTGGGCTAAGGGATGGACAGTGTGGATGTTTCTGGAAGAAATTAGCATTTGAAACAGTAGACCAAGTAAAGAGATCCACCCTCGCTAATGTGGATGGGCATCATCCAATCTGTCGAGAACCCAAATAGAACAAAAAGGCAACTGGAGGGTGAATTCCCACTGTTTTTGAGCTAAGACTTCCATAATTCCTACCTTCAGACATCGGAGCTTCTGGTTCTCAGACTCTTTGGACTCAGACTGAATTATACTACCAGCTTTCCTTTGCTTGCAAATGGCAGCTTGTGGGACTTCTTGCCCTCCACAACCATGTAAGCCAATTCCTATAATAAATATCCTCTTATATATGTCAATATAGATCTACCCATCTGTCTGTCTGTCTGTCCTGTTTCCTCTAGAGAACCCTAATACAATTTCTGAATTAATATTAGCAATAATATTTACAATGATGGTAGGTAACAGCTATGAGCTTTTCTGTGTTCTGGGCTTTATGCTCAGTACTTGATCTGCATAATCACTTAATCATCACAACAGTCTGATGAGACAGTTAACTATTATTCTCTTGTTTAGTCAAACACATTAAGTCTCAGAGAGGTTAAATAGCTTGCCAAAAGCCATATAACTAGTAAATGTAGGAATGGGGATTTGAGTCCAAATCTGTTTGACTCTATAGCCTGAGCTTTACCACTAAGCTATTTTAAGTGATCCCCAGTTGCAGTGACATGCAAATGAAACTGTAATTGTGGTAATGCTTTAAAGACCTTGAAGAACTATCAAAATGGAAGGGCTTATTATTACCTAAATGATTAACTGAGTCTAGCACTGTTTATCCAGATGCTTGGCAGCATGTAGACAAAGCCTAAGGCTGTAATGGACCTTTTCCAAGTGGTAAAAGCTGAAATGTAATATGAGCTAATTGGTGACATGTCTTGATTTTCAAAGCATTAGGCAAAGCTCGTTAAGTGCAGCTTCCTAGTGGCATGCTTATCTCTTTTAAGTTAACTGCACCTGTTTTACAATTTCAAGTGATTACATAACTTCAGAACATTGGTGATTGTTCTCCAGCATTCAGTTTTTTTAGCAAACATTTATTGAGCACCCTTACTCCATTCTATGTGTGTTTATGGAGCATCTCCTGTGCTCAGAGTATTGTCTCTACAGGGCTTTGTGACTTATATTTGGAAACAGTATTTTGAAAAGCCCAGAGCAGAAGGACTGAGATGAAAGCTGTTTTGTCCAGTGCAAATAGTTATTTACCTGGAGTTCAGAGGTTGTGTTGCTCTTTTTCAGTCACTAGTTGTTCTTCAATTTCTAAGTGGTGTCTGACTCTTTGCAACCCCATAGATGAGAGCACAACAGGCTCCTCTGTCCTCCACTACCTCCCAGAATTTGCTCAGATTCATGTCCATTGAGCTGGTGATGCTATGTAACCATCTCATCCTCTGCCACCCTCTTCTCCTTTGGCTTTCCATCTTTTGCAGCATCAAGGTCTTTTCCAATGAGTCAGCTCTTAGCATCAGGTGGCCAAAGTATGGAGGCTTCAGCATTAGTCCTTGCAATGAATATTCAGGACTGATTTCCTTTAGGATTGACTAGTTGGATCTCCTTGCAGTCCAAGGGGCTCTCAAGAGTCTTCTCTGGGTTTAGGGCAGTGGTTTTCATATTATACATAGCAAAATCATTCAAGGTGCTTGCCTGGGTTTTACTGCTAAGATTCTGATTTAGTTGCTTTAGTATGATGGTTTTAACAGGTGATTGTCATTGTCCGGCTAGGCTTTTTTAGTCACTAGTCCATAGCATCCTTTTCCACCGAAGCATCCAGTTAATGAAGGAATGCAATAAAAAAGGAAAACTACCAGAAATTTGGCTTTAGTCCAACTTACTTGCTTCCTTTTCTCATTCCTCTCTATCCTTTTGGTAACCTCTATCCCTTTTAAGTGTCTAAATTTGGGTTTATAAGAAAAATATTCACACTTATTTAGGTAATCAAATAGTCAAAACCTCACTTGTTTATGAGATCGGGCTGACAATACAAATGAGTGAAGCAAGACAGATGGAGACTGTGGTGAACTGGAAATTATAGACCCCATCTCATGTGAGGGTGGTGGAGGGAGCAACAGCTAAGACTATAATCCAGCCAGGTGTTCTCAGAATTCTCAAAGTGTCATCCTTGCTCTAGGAGCATTAGAAAACTTGTTAGAAATGCAAAATTTCAAACCCTGCTCCCTGATCCACTGAGTGAATCTGGTACTGGAGGAGGTTGGGGGACAACAGTCTGTGGTCTCAGGGGATTCTGATGCAATATAATAACTCTATGGCTGATTCATATCAATGTATGACAAAACCCACTGAAATGTTGTGAAATAATTAGCCTCCAACTAATAAAAAAAAAAACAAAAACATTTTCAAACCACCGCCTATAGTACTGAAAGCCCAGTGTGATCACACTTGATTTTTCATGAAAAGCCAGGAATATTGCTTTCTTTTATTGAGCATTTTTAAATTGTGCTGTGCATGTTCATGGAAGAGCTCCTGTGCTCAAATTATTCTGAACATCTCTCCTTGGCTTTCAAAGATTGACAACGAATTCAATTTTTCCTTTTTTTTTTTAATACAGCCTGTGGGTGTCTTTTTTTTTTTTTTTGTAAACAAACATATCCTTGGGCTAACCTTCAATTGTCTCTATTCTACAAGGGTTAAATAGCTTTGAAATATGCTTCTTATCTTCATGGCATTCCCCAACCCATGCCTCAGTATCCTGAGTAGTCAATTAAACCATGAAATGTGAAATACTGGAATAGGTAATTTAGTTATGAAAACCTTAGCCTAGTTCTGCTGTTAGTTTCCTGGATTAAAAAAGAAACAAAAGCTAGGAAAGATTATGGGTTAAATCAGAGTCACAAGTTAGAATCCTTTCACTGTCAAACCAAATTTCTAGAGAGGGTCTATCCCTGGCTATTAATAATAAATTACATAAATCTGTAGTCCTCTTGACTTATTTCAACCTATTCCTCTTTTTTTTGGAAAAGGTCTTAGTTTATTCTTTCATGAAAAATCTGCACAAGCACCACAGATACAGTCACTGCAGAATCTTTACTCCTTCTGTTGTCCAATCTCCAGCTCACTTTTTGCCAGCACCAACATTGGCCTTTGCAGTCCCCCTGACTTTCTTCATTCTGTTCTTGCGTTCCTTTCGCTGTTTTCTTGAGGTCTTTTTCTTCTCATACAGGCCATGTCTCGCAAGCCTGTGTTTGGGCTCGTTCTTCTTCGCGTAATCCAAGGAGTCGTAAATCATGCCGAAGCCAGTGGTCTTGCCACCACCAAAATGGGTTCTGAATCCAAACACAAAGATGACATCTGGTGTGGTCTTGTACATCTTGGCCAGTTTTTCCCGAATTTCTGTTTTAGGTACTGTTGCCTTTCCAGGGTGAAGAACATCAATGACCATTTGTTTCCGCTGAAGCAGTCGGTTGGTCATGAACTTCCTAGTCCGGATAGTTACTGTGTCGTTCATGATGGCGGCTGATCTTCAAGCAGCCAGGAGGAAAAGAGCCAACCTATTCCTCTTATCTGGAGAGTAGGGAAGGCATATAATGCCTAGACTGTGATATTTACAACTCGAAGCCAAGTACAGACATGACTTGCGCGCTTTTTAATTGTTATTGAAGTATAGTTGATTTACAACATTGTGTTCATTTCCAGTGTACAGCAAAGTGAACCAGTTATACATATATCCACTCTTTTTCTTTAATTCTTTTCCAATATAGGTCATTGCAGAATATTGAGTTCCCTGTGCTATACAATAGGTTCTTATCAGTTTTCTATTTTATATATAATAGTGTGTGTGTGCCAATCCAAATTTAACCCCACCTTTACCCCCGTGTTGGAGAAGGAAATGTCAACCCACTCCAGTACTCTTGCCTGGGAAATCCCATGGACAGAGGAGCCTGGTAGGCTGCAGTCCATGGGGTCACAAAGAGTTGGACACGACTGAGTAACTTCACTTTCACTTTAACCCCGGGTAACCGTAAGTTTGTTTTCTGCATCCGTGACTCTACTTGTGCTTTGTAAACAAGTTCATTTGTACCCCTTCTTTAGACTCTGCATATAAGCAACATTTTTCTTTCTGTATCTGACTTATTTCACTCAGTATGACAATCTCTATTTGCATCCATGCTGTGGCAAATGGCATTATTTTATTCTTTTTGTGGCTGAGTAATATTCTGTTATATCTATATATATACCATACCTTCAGTATCCATTCATGTGTTGATCAACATTTAGGTTGCTTCCATGTCCTGTCTTTTTGTAAATAGTCCTGCAATGAACATTGGGGTTCATCTGTTTTTTCACTCTTTCTACATTTGAAGAATTTTGTGTGTGAGAGAGAGAGATAGATTTACTTACAGTGTGCTTATCAAATGGTGGTTTTTGAAAGCTATTGTACTATTGTATAGCACAGGAACAATGGAGTTTAATATATATCATAGGATGACCATTCATCCTAGTTTTCCCAGGACTGACGGGGATCAGGAAAAGGGGAACTTCCAGTTTCAAAACCAGGAGAAGGTGGTCATCCTAGTGTTTAATGCCAATGTTTCTCTTACATCACTTTACTTCGGATGTAGAAAAGAATAAAGGTGGGAGTTGGTAGAAAAGTTCCATTGTATTGTTAAAAGCAATTTCATAACTTGCTGAAATCAAAAGGCAAACATTGTAGGAAGGCAAATTTTAGCCAGAAATAAGAAAAGACTTTCAAATGGAGGTGCCACTCTGAAGTGCCTAATATGAGATATAATGTCCTCGAAGTTAGGTAGGATCCAACAGAGTGCAGACCCTAGAGAGAATTTAAAATATGGTCAAGTGTGGAGACAAAGGACAGGCTTTTGAGGCATGTGAACTGAAGTGCACATGGAGGTCAGTGAATTGAAAGGTAATCCTGTCAGGATAATCAAGAACAGGACAGGAAGCAGAATACGAGGTGATTCAGAGCAAGCAGTCTGGCACAGATACAGCTAAGCAACAAGAGGCTACTTGCAGCCTATTTTTGTGTGACGGTAGGTGGTTTTATCTGATAGACAGAGAGTCTGATGAACTATGGACGGAGGTTCATGACATTGTACAGGAGACAGGGATCAAGACCATCCCCATGGAAAAGAAATGCAAAAAGGCAAAATGGTTGTCTGAGATGGCCTTACAAATAGCTGTGAGAAGAAGAGAAGCTAAAAGCAAAGGAGAAAAGGAAAGATATTCCCATTTAAATGCAGAGTTCCAAAGAAGAGCCAGGAGAGATAAGAAAGCCTCCCTCAGTGATCAATGCAAAGAAATAGAGAAAAACAACAGAATGGGAAAGACTAGAGATCTCTTCAAGAAAATTAGAGATACCAAGGGAACATTTCATGCAAAAATGGGCTCCATAAAGGACAGAAATGGTATGGACCTAACAGAAGCAGAAAATATTAAGAAGAGGTGACAGGAATACACAGAAGAACTGTACAAAAAAGATCTTCACGAGCCAGATAATCACAATGGTGTGATCACTCACCTAGAGCCAGACATCCTGGAATGTTAAGTCAAGTGGGCCTTAGAAAGCATCACTACAAACAAAGCTAGTGGATGTGATGGAATTCCAGTTGAGCTATTTCAAATCCTGAAAGATGATGCTGTGAAAATGCTGCACTCAATATGCCAGCAAATTTGGAAAACTCAGCAGTGGCCACAGGACTGGGAAAGGTCAGTGTTCATTCCAATCCCTAAGAAAGGCAATCCCCAAAAATGCTCAGACTACCGCACAATTGCACTCATCTCACACGCTAGTAAAGTAATGCTCAAAATTCTCCAAGACAGGCTTCAGCAATACGTGAACCGAGAATTTCCAGATGTTCAAGCTGGTTTTAGAAGAGGCAGAGGGACCAGAGATCAAATTGCCAATATCCGCTGGATCATCGAAAAAGCAAGAGAGTTCCAGAAAAACATCTATTTCTGCTTTATTGACTATGCCAAAGCCTTCGACTGTGTGAATCACAATAAACTGTGGAAAATTCTGAAGGAGATGGGAATACCAGGCAACCTGACCTGCCTCTTGAGAAACCTGTATGCAGGTCAGGAAGCAACAGTTAGAACAGGATATGGAACAACAGACTGGTTCCAAATAGGAAAAGGAGTACATCAAGGCTGTATATTGTCACCCTGCTTATTTAACTTATATGCAAAGTATATCATGAGAAATGCTGGGCTGGAAGAAGCTGGAATCAAGATTGCCAGGAGAAATATCAATAACCTCAGATATGCAGATGACACCACCCTTATGGCAGAAAGTGAAGAGGAACTAAAAAGCCTCTTGATGAAAGTGAAAGAGGAAAGTGAAAAAGTTGGCTTAAAGCTCAACATTCAGAAAACTAACATCATGGCATCTGGTCCCATCACCTCATGGGAAATAGATGGGGAAACAGTGGAAACAGTGTCAGACTTTATTTTTTTGAGCTCCAAAATCACTGCCAATGGTGACTGCAGCCATGAAATTAAAAGACGCTTACTTCTTGGAAGGAAATTTACGACCAACCTAGATAGCATGTTAAAAAGCAGAGACATTACTTTGCCAACAAAGGTCCGTCTAGTCAAGGCTATAATTTTTCCAGTGGTCATGTATGGATGTGAGAGTTGGACTGTGAAGAAAGCTGAGCGCTGAAAAATTGATGCTTTTGAACTGTGGTGTTGGAGAAGACTCTTGAGAGTCCCTTGGACTGCAAGGAGATCCAACCAGTCCATCCTGAAGGAGATAAGTCCTGGGTGTTCATTGGAAGCACTGATGCTGAAACTTAAACTCCAGTGCTTTGGCCACCTCATGGGAAGAGTTGACTCATTGGAAAAGACCCTGATGCTGGGAGGGATTGGGGGCAGGAGGAGAAGGGGACAACAGAGGATGAGATGGTTGGATGGCATCACCGACTCGATGGGCATGAGTTTGAGTAAACTCCGGGAGTTGGTGATGGACAGGGAGGCCTGGTGTGCTGCGATTCATGGGGTTGCAAAGAGTCGGACACGGCTAAGCGACTGAACTGTACTGAGGTGGTTTTATGGTGTAGGGAAAGACCTTATGAATTAAAGGCACAGGGCAGTAAAAAACTTGAACATCTGTAGTGAATGAAAGGTTGGATTAAATGACCTCATATTACCATTCAATTTTGGTAATCTTTGAAAATTCAGATTCTGTTATAAAAGATACTTAACATGCTTTTATTACTAATCTTTGACTCTATCTCTTTGAAACTTCGGATAATAAATCAAACTTCATGAGATGAATGTGAGGATTAAAGAAAATAAATCTATAGCACAATGCCTGGCTCATTGTAATTGCTCAGTAAACAGAAGTTATTATGAGTATTCTTAAAATACATTTTCTTAAATCTGGTCTTTCTTGATAGAAAATTTTCTCTTTTTCTTTGGTAATTAGCAAATTGTGAAGCTAATTTTTTAAACTGGTGAATGTCTCATAGTAAACGTATTTCCAAATCATTGAGGCTTGGTGCAAATTTTTCAGTGTTTTTAACATGACTACTACAATAACTTTTTCTTATATGTAATTTAAGTTTTCAGCTATTAAAGTTTACATTGCATTTCTAGTTGCTTTGCATGATATTCTTCATTATACTCAGGTTAGAACAAATCTCTTTAAGTCATTTGGGACATAACACTAAATCATATTAATGAAATAAACCCTGCTCATTGAATTTAAATAAGATGATATGCTGCTGTGCTATGCTTAGTCGTTCAGTCATGTCTGTTTGCAACCCCATGCACTGTAGTCTGCCAGGCTCCTCTGTCCATGGGGATTCTCTAGGCACGAATACTGGAGTGAGTTGCCATGCCCTCCTCCAGGGGATCTTCCCAACCCAGGGATTGAACCGAGGTCTCCTGCATTGCATGCAGATTCTTTACCATCTGAGCCACCAGGGAAGTCCAAAATAAGATGTTATACAATCATAAATCATGACATATGACCACCCCTAGGTTTTATCATTTATAGTAACTCTGATTTAGAATTCATTTTACTAAGGCTGTATATTGTCACCCTGCTTATTTAACTTATATGCAGAATACATCATGAGAAATGCTGGGTTGGATGAAACCCGAGCTGGAATCAAGATGGCCGGGAGAAATATCAATAACCTCAGATATGCAGATGACACCACCCTTATGGCAGAAAGTAAAGAACTAAAGAGCCTCTTAATGAAGGTGAAAGAGGAGAGTGGAAAAGTTGGCTTAAAGCTTAACATTCAGAAAACTAAGATCATGGGATCTGGTCCCATCACTTCATGACAAATACATGGGGAAATAGTGGCTGACTTTATTTTTGGGGGCTCCAAAATCACTGTAGATGGTGATTGCAGCCATGAAATTAAAAGACGCTTACTCCTTGGAAGGAAAGTTATGACCAACCTAGATAGCATATTAAAAAGCAGAGACATTACTTTGTCAACAAATGTCCATCTAGTCAAGGCTATGGTTTTTCCAGTAGTCATGTATGGATGTGAGAGTTGGACTGTAAGGAAAGCTGAGCGCTAAAGAATTGATGCTTTTGAACTGTGGTGCTGGAGAAGACTCTTGAGAGTCCCTTGGACTGCAAGGAGATCCAACCAGTCCATCCTAAAGGAGATCAGTCCTGGGTGTTCATTGGAAGGACTGATGTTGAAGCTGAAGCTCCAATCCTTTGGCCACCTGATGCAAAGAGCTGACTCATTTGAAAAGACCCTGATGCTGGAAAAGGTTGAGGGCAGTAGGAAAAGGGGACGACAGAGGATGAGATGGTTGGATGGCATCACCGACTTAATGAACATTAGTTTGGGTAAACTCTGGGTATTGGTGATGGAAAGGGAGGCCTGGCGTGCTGCGGTTAATGGAGTCACAAGAGTCAGACATGACTGTGTGACTGAACTGAACTGAACTGAATATTTCATTGAGAAGTAGCATATAATGGAAGGCCATAGAATAGAATAGCTGTTAAATGCATGGGTTTTTGTCGTCAGATTGAAATCTTGGTTCAATATTGTGGAATCCTCGGGCAAGTCATGTATTTTGATCTTATCCTCAGTTTTCTCATCTCTACAATAGGAAAAATGATGTTTATATCAGAGTCTTCTCAGTGTGGCTTAAATTAAATGGGTCATACAAACATTTAGCACAGGAAGTTGCTCAATGTGAATTCTTTCTAGCACCACTGCTATTATAAAACAGTCTTTTAAAATCCTCATTTTAATGAAAGATATCAGATGTGTTCTTTCTGTTTGCATCTCAGAACATTCAACTATTCAATGAGAATGGGCACTGGCCCTAACAATCTGTTTATGCCTTACCAGTATATACCAGTTGACTACCAACCTACCTTTGATGTAGAGCTGAAGGGATGGCAAGATTTTATGGGGATCTGAAAGGCCAAAGTCTGCAGTATGATCAAGCCAAAGAAGATCTGAGTATGGACAGGGCCACGAAGGTTAGTCTAATGTCTGTTGTGGTGTAGTGAAAGTGAAAGTCGCTTGGTTGCATCTGACTCTCTGCAATCCCATGGACTATACAGTCCTTGGAATTCTCCAGGCCAGAATACTAGACTGGGTAGTCTTTCCCTTCTCCTGGGGATCTTCCCAACCCAGGGATCGAACCTAGGTCTCCTGCACTGAAGGTGGATTCTTTACCAGCTGAGCCACAAGGGAAGCCCAAGAATACTGGGGTGAGTAGCTTATCCTTTCTCCAGCGGATCTTCCCAACCCAGGAATTGAACCAGGGTCTCCTGCATTGCAGGCAGATTCTTTACCATCTGAGCTATGAGGGAAGATCATCGTGGTGTGTTATTCTTTACTAAAATCCTGGCAGATGGTATGGGTTTATAATCCAGTTTTCCATCTACTAAAGTCTGGTGCTGGGTTTAATCTTTGGTATGGCATGATTATATTGCTTAGTGGGAAACCAGTGTGAAGACAGCTCAGCTGAGGCAGTAAATTGGCTCAAGACTGAAGTGAAATTTGTATTTGTTAGGGATTTCCTGGTGGTTGAGTGATAAAGAATCTGCCTGCCAATGCAGGAGATGCGGGTTTGATCCTTGGGTCTGTAAGATCTCCTGGAGGAGGAAATGCCAACCCACTCCAGTATAATTGCTTGGAGAATCCCATGGACAGAGGAGGCTGGCGGGCTACAGTCCATGGTGTTGCAGAGTTGGACAAGACTGAAGCGACTGAGCATGCATA
Organism: Cervus elaphus; assembly: GCF_910594005.1. Classification (NCBI taxonomy): domain Eukaryota; kingdom Metazoa; phylum Chordata; class Mammalia; order Artiodactyla; family Cervidae; genus Cervus; species Cervus elaphus. The sequence continues at coordinate 40,528,181 of NC_057848.1, read as the reverse complement.
TATGTATGTCTCTATCTCACCACAGCATCAACTCAATTTCACTTCCAAAACATTGTGGGAGTGACCTATATGTGCAGCTTCATTTATGTATAATGACGTCCAAACCTGGTTTGACACCCCAATGGTAATTCCAGATATTTCAGGACGTTGGCCAGATTCTCTGCCACAAATTAATGTGAAATATAAAAATATGTACAACACATAGCATATTTGATAGGGAAGGAGAAAATGCTAGAAATCAAACAATCAAAGGTAAATTTATATATTTAAAAGGGTATTATAGCTCTAAAAAGAATTAGAAATCACCAACAAGGTCTTTGGTAGTAGAAGAATAAGAGTTAATTTGAGTTCGGCAAAGGCATAAGACAAATTCAATAAAGGACACCAGTCTCTGTTTTAGTAATGCCAAATATCCAAAGGGATATAAAAAGTATAAAGATGATTCTTTAGATATATTAAAATAACTCTGTATTAGCCAGATGATTTCATATAAATGTTAGGCATTCAAATCCTTCGAAGCTACTAATGTCCTTAGCAGGTCAATATTTTGTCCTGTAGACCGCAGGAAAAGAGTTTGTGTTTTATTTCTAGTATGATTTAAACTTCTGGATAGTTTTGAGCCAAAGAGTGTTACAGGATCGAATTTATATATTGAAAAGATGATTTAAGATGTTTAATGGATAATTGATTTTAAAAGTACAAAAGAGAAATCACCCTTGGTGAGAGATTTGAAATGACCCGGCCTAGGAGTAGAGTGACATTTGTAGTGAGGGTGAGAAAAAGTAAGATTTTAGTATTTATTTTGAAGAGGAAGCTGTTGAGATTTCCAGGTATCTTTTATGTAGGTTGTGGGGTGACGGAAAGAGCAAAATCAAGGATGACTTCTAAATGTGTTTAAGCATTAAGCATGATGATGCTCTTTCCTCCTTTGAGGAAGATGTGAGGCACAATGGGTTTCTTCTACTCTCATACCCAACCTCCAAACCTGTGTTAATCCCATCATCGATTTTCTGTATTTCTTCTCCTTGAATGGTAGCACTATTGTCGAATCGTTTCTCTCTGCTGATGGGATTCACCACTGTAGATTCATCTTCTTTCAAATCTTTTGTTGTTCATTTTTGTCACAACACATGACATGCTGATCCTAGTTCCGGGACCAGGGATCAAACCTGCACCCCCTGCAGTGGAAGACTGGAGTCCTAAGCACGAGGAAATTCTCTCATCTTCTTTTAATTTATCTGAGTTCTCACTGTTATGCAGCAATATTGCATGTGACATATTGCAAACTCTTCCACTCTTCTCAAGCCACCCTCCACCCTTTGTTCCTCCTATTCTGGGCAACTATCTGTATACAGTTGTTGACTGAAAAAATATGCACAACAAAACATGTCCGAGTTGTGTATTAAGTCTTAATTGGGCCAAAATGAGGACAATAGCCCAGGAGACAAGGGTCTCCGATAGCTCAGAGAAACTGCTCCAGAGAGGCGGGGGGAAGATCAGTGTTGTATATGATTTTAGTGATGGAGGGTACCTGCAGTCAAGCACAGATTTTGGCAGAGGCTTGCTGCTAGTGTTGAGGAGCAGATGTCACCATTAATGACTTTATTGCTTTTCTAGATAGGAGATGCAAGGATTGGGCTCATAAAATCTTTTCCTGAAAATAGTTTACTCTCTCAAGTCATGTTCTGCCAGGTTTTCCCAGGGCACAGAGTGCCTCATTTCTGATCTCCACCCTCAACACCTTTCAGGGTGTGATGAAGGTCATTGGCCACAGAGGCTTATGAGTTAATCCTGTAGGTGTAGATGGCAGGTGCCAGTTTGTATTTGTAGTTGGCACAGTCATCCCTCGGAATCTGCAGGGTATCCATTCTAGGAGCTGACATGGATACCAAAATCTCCTGTTGCCTATTCCCATAGTCAGCCCATGTATCTGTGGCTGCAGAAGCCTCAGCTATTAAGGACTGACTGTATTTTACTTTGTAGAGCATTTTAAGGTCATTTGATATGAGTTTTGTCACAGTTTTAGGACTTCTGCTTCCTTCCTATCCTTAAGGAGAGTTTCCCTATTCTTTTTCAACGTTAATATTCCACTTATGCTGTTGATTAATGGAAGAGAGGATAGGAAATTGAATTTTTTCCTCTCTTCCTGGTATATTCAGAGAGCTCATTTTCCTTTGAGATTGCTAATTATAATGAATGTGTTAGCCTTGATCTGTCAGGGGTCACCACATGAAAAAGGACCTCCTGGAACAGAAATGAACACAAAGGAATGAAGAGGGGAGAAAGGGACAGAGAGACAGATACCATTTAAATCCCTTTGGATCTTGTCCAGCTTAAAGCTACATATAGCCCTAGACTTTGTTATATAAGCTTGTGTATTTCAGGTTTAGATTTTACTTAAGCTAGGTTGAGCAGAGTTTCTGTCACTAGGCTAGACAGTAAATAGTTTAGGTTTTGGGGTGAGTCCTCTTATGGTAACCCCTGAAACCCGTCTGTGACTGTAGGAACCAAATTGAAAATAATTTTTCTGGAGTATATTCCTTACAACTTACTTTTAGAAAATGGAGACAGTTTGAACATGTGTTTTATTTATTTATTAGGGGGTGGATCATGCTGTACAAATTTTATTTTTTTTAAACTTTTTTGTATTGGGGTATAGCTGATTGGGTTTCCCTGGTGGCTTAGATGGTAAAGCGTCTGCCTGCAACACAGGAGACCCAGGTTTGATCCCTGGGTCAGGAAGATCCCCTGGAAAAGGAAATGGAAACCCACTCTAGTACTCTTGCCTGGAAAATCCCATGGACGGAGGAACCTGGTAGGCTACAGTCCATGGGGTCACAAAGAGTAGGACAGGACTGAGCAACTTCACTTTCACTTTCATAACTGATTAACAGTGTTGCAGTTGTTTCAAGTGAATCACAAAGGGACTCAGCCATACATATACTTGTATCCATTCTCCCCCCAACTTCTCCCAACCAGGCTGCCACATAACATTGAACAGAGTTCCCCGTGCTATACAGTAGGTCCTTGTTGGTTATCCATTTTAAAAGCAGTGTGTACATGTCCATCCCAAACTTCCTGACTATCCCTTCCCCCGGGCAACTGTAAGTTCGTTGAACATGTTATTTTTAAAAGGAGAAAGAAACATTGGGAGAGAGTTGATTAATGGAAAAAGTAAGAGGAAGAAATGCTTAAAAGCATAGGTAAGCAAGGAAAATCTGTGTCAGTGAGGAAGATGACTTTCTCTGTATCTATTCAATCTTGTTGAGCCAATTTTGTTTGCATGCCAGTCCTAAAACTGTGGCTAGAGACATGAAATATTCTGGCTGACCAAGCCAAGGTCATGAACAAGGGTTGAGGATGAATGACTGAAGCCACATTAAATGGGGTAGCAATGGCTTCCCATAGAGGGAAAAAGTGAGACACAAAAGGTTTGTGCCAGTGCCCTAGAGCAAAAGTCAGCAGACTTTTTCTGTAAAAGGCTAGACAGTAAATATTTTAGGTTTTGTGGACCATTTGGTTTCTGGTGCCACTACCCAACTCTACCTTTGTCGTGTGAAAACAGCCAGAGACAACATTTAAATGAGTGGGGTTAAGTTCAGTTCAGTTCAGTCGCTCAGTCGTGTCCGACTCTTTGCGACCCCATGAATCCCAGCACACCAGGCCTCCCTGTCCATCACCAACTCCTGGAGCTTACTCAAACTCATGCCCATCGAGTCGGTGATGCCATCCAGCATCTCATCCTCTGTCATCCCCTTCTCCTCCTGCCCCCAATCCCTCCCAGCATCAGGGTCTTTTCCAATGAGTCAACTCTTCGCATAAGGTGGCCAAATTATTACAGTTTCAGCTTCAGCATCAGTCCTTCCAATGAACACCCAGGACTTATCTCCTTTAGGATGGACTGGTGGGATCTCCTTGAAGTCCAAGGAACTCTCAAGAGTCTTCGCCAGCACCACAGTTGAAAAGCATCAATTTTTTAGCGCTCAGCTTTCTTCACAGTCCAACTCTCACATCCATACATGACCACTGGAAAAACCATAGCCTTGACCAGACGGACCTTTGTTGGCAAAGTAATGTGTCTGCTTTTTGATATGCTATCTAGGTTGGTCATAACTTTCCTTCCAAGGAGTAAGTGTCTTTTAATTTCATGGCTGCAATCACCATCTGCAGTGATTTTGGAGCCCCAGAAAATAGAGTCTGACACTGCTTCCACTGTTTCCCCATCTATTTGCCATGAAGTGATGGGACCAGATGCCATGATCTTAGTTTTCTGAATGTTGAGCTTTAAGCCAACTTTTTCACTCTCCTCTTTCACTTTCATTAAGAGGCTTTTTAGTTCCTCTTCACTTTCTGCCATAAGGGTGGTGTCATCTGCATATCTGAGGTTATTGATACTTCTCCGGGCAATCTTCATTCCAGCTTGTGCTTCTTCCAGCCCAGCATTTCTCATGATGTACTCTGCATATAAGTTAAATAAGCAGGGTGACAATATACAGCCTTGACGTACTCCTTTTCCTATTTGTTAGCTGTGTTCAAATAAAACTTTATTTACAAAAATGCCAGTGGAGTGTGTTTGGTCCAGTGGATTGTAGTTTGCTATCCATCTAGATATCTATCTATCTCTCTATCTAGATAGTTGACACCTATCTAGACGTTTGGCAGTGCCCTTCTGTTTGAAAAACCCAAAGAAATTTTCTTAATGCTCCTAATTCCTTGAGTGGTAACTTAAAGGCAACCTAGAATCACAGAAGAAAGGAATGGTTATTAAAGCAGAGCTTCTTAAGCTTATTTTTTAGATACACAGTGATTTCTTATTCTAATAGTTATACTAATACTCAAAATCTAGGTCTTAATAGATTTTGTTGCTTATTCTGGTGCTGAGTTAGACAAAGTAGGGTGCTGTAAGTAAAATAACATGAATGATTAAAATTGAAGAAAGTATTAATGAGCATTACTCACAGTTGGTTGTACTATGAAACCTATAGGTCTTTTGGATATGATTTTAAAAGTATACCTGTTCCTGTATCCCCTCTTCCATGCCTCAGACCCTCCCCAACCAAGAGTTTGTAATACACCTTTCTAGGAGGTAGGGTTCCCCATTCTCTCCACTTGGCGACTTTTTTATATTTAATGGGTTAAATGCAATTGACTGGCTCCTGGCCTAAAAATCTTCAAGATACCATGTAGTACTTGAGATCACCAATATCTGATCTCCACATGGCCAAGTCAAAGCGAATAGGTTTTGGTTTACCACGTATGATGACTTTTCTGTCTGTGCTCTGTTTCTGCTAATAGCAGTACTGTCCAGTTAGTTACTCAGACTGAGAACTTGGTTCACATCTTTAACTCTTGTTCTTTCTGGACCATTCTGACTAATTATTTTAGGCATTTGTATCATCCAATGACTCTTCATTCTATTCTCTTTGATAGAACCTTTATTCTATAACTTTTTGTGGAGATGTTAGGAAGGAGTGCCTCTTACTGCTTTCCCATCCTCTGATCTTTTGCTCTAAACAGTCCTACACACCACTTCTAGATTAATCTTCCTAAAGCATGAATCTGACACATGCTCATGCTCAAGAGTAGTCAACAGTTCTGCATTATCTCCTAAATAATGGCTAAATTGATTAATATAGCATTCAAGATCCTTGAGAGTCTGCTCCCTCCCAATAATTGGTCCTTTGATTCTGTTAGTTCCTTCTATATTCCTTGCACTCCAGCATACCCAAGTACCCCCCACAATCCCATTATACTTTTCCCCTCTGTGCTTTTTCAAACTCTCTTCTCCTGTCAAGAAGCCATTCCACTTTTTCTTGTTGAAATCCCATCAGTTTTGAATGATTAAGTAAAATGATGCTGTATTCATATCATGGAATACTTTGTAGATATTAATATTGATAGTTGACAAGGGTCTTTAACATTTATTCCCTTACATGAAAATATAGAGCATCTCCTACATGCCAGACACTCTGCTACATGCCAAGGATACAGATGTTCAAAGGACAGACACAGCTGATGCCATCATGAAGCTTAAGTTAGAATGAGGCATTTAGACATTGAGGAAATCAGTGGAGGTGTGCTAAGAGCTTGAACGATAACTGTGGGGTGATATGGACATTTAACCTAGCCTGAAGTAAAGGGCAGCTTTTTGAAGATAGTCATGTTTTAGGCATGCCTGAAACATGGAAAGATAGTGGTTCTTAAACTTTTTGGCCTTGAGACGCCTTTACATTCTTAAAAACAATTGAGTTTTTGTTTATATGGATTATACATACATAGTACAATACTTACTATTATAAATTTAAAATAATTGACAACTGAAAATGTGTATGTCAAGAGGTTTGTTATTTTAAGAACTATTAGCTGTATTTTGGGTTTCCCTTGTGGCTCAGCTGGTAAAGAATCCGTCTGTAATGCAGGAGACCTGGGTTCAATCCCTGGGTTGGGAAGATCCCCTGGAGAAGGGAACGGCTACCCATTCCAGTATTCTGGCCTGGAGAATTCTATGGACTGTAGAGTCCATGGGATCATAAAGAGTCGGACCTGACTAAGTGATTTCACTTTCACTTTCAGCTGTATTTTACAAACCACAAACTGTTTCTCACACCACAAACTGTGAGAAAATTGGGGTCATCTTATATTTCTACTAATCTCTTTAATATATGGCTTAATAGAAGACAGCTATATTTTCACATCTGATTCTGAGTTCAGACTTTCTTGATTTGTTGTTTTGGTTGAAGACTACGAAGAGAATCCAACCTCATACAGATATGCAGTTCGAAAATGGTGGAATATTTTAATAGTCTTGTCAGATAGTTGCAGATATTCTTCTTAGACACTACACCAAAACTCAACAAGTGGCAGTTTCTCAAAGGTCAGTTGCAATATGGAATCTGAAAGTCTGTCAATGAACTTTCCATACTCTTACATTAAAATCACTTGGTCTACTTTATACTTTTAATGGATCCTTTCACTCTGAATGATTTTGACCTTGTGGATCCCCTCAAGGGGGCTCTTGAATTCACACGGACCCTCTGATCACATGTTGACAGCCACTGGAGTAAGAGTTACTTTGATATTTGGTCTAGGGCAAAGATAAATATTCCAGTGGTCAAATAAGCATTCATAGGTTATGATGTTTTTGGATATACATGATAAAATATACACAGTAGAGTATCAGCTCATTAAAGGAAAATGATTGATAAAGAATTAAGTCTTTAAGGATATACTCCAATATGTTAACAGTCATTCTTTACACATCATTTGCTACACTTTTAAAACATCTCTAAACTTTTATATTTTCAAGAATGTGGTGGTTCAGTTCAGTTCAGTTGCTCAGTCATGTCTGACTCTTTGCGACCCCATGAACTGCAGCACACCAGGCCTCCCTGTCCATCACCAACTCCCAGAGTCCACCGAAACCCATGTTCATCGAGTCAGTGATGCCATCCAACCATCTCATCCTCTATCGTCCCCTTCTCCTCCTGCCCTCAATCTTTCCCAGCATCAGAGTCTTTTCAAATGAATCAGCTCTTCGCATCAGGTGGCCAAAATATTGGAGTTTCAGCTTCAGCATCAGTCCTTCCAATGAATATTCAGGATTGATTTCCTTTAGGATGGACTGGTTGGATCTCCTTGCAGTCCAAGGGACTCTCAAGAGTCTTCTCCAACACCACAGTTCAAAAGCATCATTCCTTCGGCGCTCAGCCTTCTTTAGAGTCCAACTCTCACATCCATACATGACTACTGGAAAAACCATAGCCTTGACTAGATGGACCTTTGTTGGCAAGGTAATGTCTCTGCTTTTTAATATGCTGTCTAGGTTGGTCATAACTTTCCTTCCAAGGAGTAAGCGTCTTTTAATTTTATGGCTGCAATCACTGTCTGCAGTGATTTTGGAGCCCAGAAAAATAAAGTCAGCCACTGTGTCCACTGTTTCCACATGTATTTGCCATTAAGTGACGGAACCAGATACCGTGATCCTAGTTTTCTGAATGTTAAGCTTTAAGCCAACTTTTTCACTCTCCTCTTTCACTTTCATCAAGAGGCTCTTTAGCTCTTCTTCACTTTCTGCTCTAAGGGTGGTGTCATCTGCATATCTGAGGTTATTGATATTTCCCCTGGCAATCTTCATTCCAGCTTGTGCTTCCTCCAGCCCAGCATTTCTCATGATGTATTCTGCATATAAGTTAAATTAGCAGGGTGACAATATACAGCCTTGACGTACTCCTTTTCCTATTTGGAACCAGTCTGTTGTTCCATATCCTGTTCTAACTGTTGCTTCCTGATCTACATGCAGGTTTCTCAAGAGGCAGGTCAGGTGGTCTGGTATTCCCATCTCTTTCAGAATTTTCCACAGTTTATTGTGATCCACACATTCAAAGGCTTTGGCATAGTCAATAAAGCAGAAACAGATGTTTTTCTGGAACTCTCTTGCTTTGTGAATTATGCAACGAATGTTGGCAACTTGATCTCTGCTTCTTCTGCCTTTTCTAAATCCAGCTTGAACATCTGGAAGTTCATGGTTCACGTATTGCTGAAGCCTGTCTTGGAGAATTTTAAGCATTACTTTACTAGCTTGTGAGATGAGTGCAATTGTGCGATAGTTTGAGCATTCTTTGGGACTGCCTTTCTTTGGGATTAGAATGAAAACTGATCTTTTCCAGCCCAGTGGCCACTGGTGAGTTTTCCAAATTTGCTGGCATATTGAGTGCAGCACTTTCATAGCGTCATCTTTCAGGATTTGAAATAGCTCAACTGTAATTCTCTCACCTCCACTAGCTTTGTTCATAGTGATGCTTCCTAAGGCCCACTTGACTTAACATTCCAGGATGTCTGGCTCTAGGTGAGTGATCACACCATTGTGATTATCTGGGTCATGAACATCTTTTTTGTACAGTTCTTCTGTGTATTCTTGCCACCTCTTCTTAATATCTTCTGCTTCTGTTAGGTCCATACCATTTCTGTCCTTTATTGTGCCCATCTTTGCCTGAAATGTTCCCTTGGTATCTCTAATTTTCTTGAAGAGATCTCTAGTCTTTCCCATTCTATTGTTTTCTTCTATTTCTATGCATTGATCCCTGAGGAAGGCTTTCTTATCTCTCCTTGCTATTCTTTGGAACTCTGCATTCAAATTGGTATATCCTTCCTTTTCTCCTTTGCTTTTTGTTTCCCTTCTTTTCACAGCTATTTGTAAGGGAAAATTAATGAAAAATGAATCTTAAATATCTTTTGAAGTTCTGTTTATAGGCTATGTCCTTTATGAAGCCTTTTCTTATTCCTTCCGCAATCCAGAAGTAACCTCTCCTTGTTCAGTGCTTTTCTGACACTTAGTTTGCACTTTTCCTATTGGGACATCAATCATTTCACAGTGTTTGGTAGGACTGTTCATACAGCTTGTATCAGTTCTATTTCCTGGAGGATAGGAACTGGAATTTTTTCCCCAGCGTCATATATAGTTCCTTATATTGTAAAAAGGGTCAACAACTTTTTTTTGGAAATAAATTGAAATCCTAAGCGTTTCACAGTTTTAATGATATTTAAATGTTATTATTACTATATATCGTAAAACTACTCTAGAAAATTTGGGAAGATAGAGAAAATTATAGTAAGCACAGCATCATGGCTATAGGCAAAGGCTTTACAATTCTACTGACATAGCTTCAAATCCTAGATCTGCCATGTGCTTCTTACTATCTCCACATGGCCATGAACATGTCTCCTAATCATTGTGATTCCTAGTTCCTCCATATATGACATGGAGGTTATAATCATACCTTCCAGCACTGTTGTGAGGAACTGATGAAATAATGTAAATAAAACTCCTGGCATATAGTGAATCTTGATGAATGGTACATACTTCCTATTAGCATCTATAATCACTCATCCAGAAATTCACAAATTCATTTTAATGAATGCATTCTCTCGTAGATTCAGAGTCACTGGGTGAATAATATTCCTGTTACTACCAATCATCTTTGAAAGTGTACACTGATGACTGAGTCAGTTTGAGGTGCTCTGGCCATTTCCAAATAAAAACGTGCCTGTAAAAAGTTCAGGGCTTTCCTAGTGGCTCAGTGGTAAAGAACCTGCCTGCCAATGCAGGAGACGTGGGTTTGATCCCTGGGTCTAGAAGATTTCCTGGAGAAGGTAATGGCAACCCACTCCAGTATTCTTGCCTGGAAAATCCAATGGATAGAGGAGCCTGGTGGGCTACAGTCCATGGGGTTGCAAGAGTCAGACTCACATTAGTGACTAAACAACACACAACAACAAGTTCTAACTGAACCTATGGGCTATGATATTAGTAACAATCTGGAGTGGTGGCAAGAGATTCAGATGAGCAAGTGAAGGGTCGAATTACCAGCAATGTTTTTTATTAGAAGGCTATAGTTCATATTGTGATTTTTAATATATTTGTTAATAACACTATACTTTAGGCTGGTAAGCATGTCCTGGGGCTACTACAGCAGCTGTGCCATTCACCTGAATGAATATCTGGCAAACTAATAGCCAAATCAATATATTTGTTCCCTGCCTCTTGTCATGCTTAAAGAAAAGAAAATATGCTCAACATACGATAATGATACCCTTGACCTTTTTCAAGCACCTGGGAATTTCCCAGTGGTGATCATGAGTTGAGATGAAGCATACCGTCTCCTTAGAATGCACTGGAGTAAGTGGAAAGTTCTCATTGAAGAATCAGATCACTCTCTGTCATCAATGCCCTGCTGTCCTTTTTTGGAAGTTCACATCAGCACTGACACTTCCAGACCTAGGCTAGTAATACTATTAATATAGTAGGAAGAGAATAGATTAGAGTTTTTTCATTGTCCCATCTTATGGGGAACTAGGTCTGCTTTTGTACTACAGACTGCTTGCCTGGCTCTAATACCATGGAACTGTGTGCTGCCTGAGACTAAAGTGGTCCTTGGATATGTTGTTTAGTCACTAAGTCACGTTGGACCCTTTGCAACCCCATAGACTATAGCCTGACAGGCTCCTGTGTCTATGTGATTTCCCAGACAAGAATAGTGGAGTGGGTTGCCATTTGCCTCTCTGGGATCTTTCCAACCCAGGAATTGAACCTACATCTCTTGACTGCAGGAAGATTCGTTACCACCGAGCCACCTGGGAAGACCATATCCAGAGTTACCAGCCCTTTATTGTTCCAATTGGTGCTAATCGGTACCTTGCACTGTAGCATTTTGCCTAGACTTTCTCTCAGATGCCAATTTCCTCATGTCCTCAAATTACCTACTTATGAATCCATGTCCCAATCAAAGTGCTCATTTCTTTAGTATAGCTTATTTTAATTGTGAATCAAGAGAAAGTCATATTTTTTAAATTAAAAAATTTATGCAATGTTTAATGGTTATTTTACATTCGCAGTTATTATATAATATTGGCTCTGTTCCCTGTGTTGTATAATATACAACCTTGAACCCATCTTACACCCAAGAGTTTGTATCTCTCCTTGCCTCTCCTCCATACCCCTCCTAACTGGTAACCACTAGTTTGTTCTTTGTGAGACTTTTTCTTTTTTGTTATATTTACTAGTTTGTTGTACTTTTTAGATTCCACATGAGTGATGTCATACAGTATTTGTCTTTTATTTCACTTAGCATAATGCCCCATATGTCCATCCATGTTGCTGTAAAGGGCAAAATACCATTCCTTTTTATGGCTGAGTAATATTCATGTGTGTGTGTGTGTGTTTACCACATCTTTTATCCATTTATCCATTGATGGACACTTTGGCTCCTTCCATAGGGAAAGGCATAATTTTGAATTCATTCACCTGCATACGTCAGTGACTGAGAGTTTCTTATTCTCCCACAAAGCTTTGCTGGCTTTATGTAACCTCATCCACCTACTTAAAGTGTTTGCTATGTGTCACACCTTATTATGGGTCTGGTAAGTCCCAGTTCTTAAGCTTACCCAAGGTCTTGAGAGTGAGGAAGACATATAAACAAGAAATTATTAACACAATGTGGTACTTGCAATGCTAGAGGTATAATATGTTACAGAGGAATTACCTAATTTCATCTTGAGGTGCCGAGGAAAGTGACTTGGGAGACAAGATATGAACTGCATCTGAGAAGTAGGATTTAGCCAAGTGGAGTGAAGGTGAAGGTCATATGAAGCAGAATAGATAGCTAGCGTGAAGCAAAAGAGCTGAGAAACAACACTGTATGTGATAAAACCTACAAGCAATTCTGAGGTAAAGAAAGTGGCAAAGAAGGAATCACAATCACAAGACAGGGAGACAGAAGCCAGTTCACTGAAAGCTTTTTTGTGATTTAAAAAAAAAAAAAAGAAGAGCTTTGTTTGGAGGGGGTTGGGAGGAGTGAAGCAAAAGGAAAAAAAAAGTTGATCAGAGAGGGAGATAGCGAAGACATGGGAGAATGCAGTGAATGATAGAATGTGGTGATGAGGGTGGAAGAGTATGAGAATCCAGAGTACAGATGGAAGGGTTGCCTTTGTAGGAAATACTCCTTCTGGACTTTGTGCTTCTGAAAACTCTATTTAAAATCTAACTTCTATGTTAGATTGTACTGTCTTGTACTCCAAGGATATAAGACACATTCTCCTCCTCTTTTGTTTCCTGCTTTTGTCTTAGGTCCTCCAGTGCAGTCCCCAAATTGCAGCATTGAATAAGGCTTAGAAAGTTTGTCCAGTGTCAAGTCACTGAAAATGAGTGTCAGAGCTTCACCTGGAAGCCAAGATTTGGAATTCTAGGTCACATACCCTTTTTGCTGAACTCACATGCTCATTCAAAGCTTTGTGTGTGAATAAACGGGTTATCTGGGTGAATAAAGAATCAAGCCCATGATCTCAACTTTTTGCGTACAGTTCTATAGTGAGCTAATCTCATCTGCTAGTTCAGCATCTAGTCATCATAAATAAATGAACCCAGCATGTTCTGTGTGAAATGGGAAACCGAACTCCATTTCATCTCTGGGCTTCTTTGTGGACAATGTATATGCAAACTAACTTTTTATTAGTCATTTATTCTTTGTTTTATATTGAGGTATGATTGATTCATTATACAATACTGTTAGTTTTAGGTGTACAGTACAGTAATATGTATTTTTTTACAAATAATATTTCCTGTGCTCTACAGTGGGACCCTGTTGCTTATCTATTTTATGTATAGTAGTTTGTATCTGCTAATCCCATACTCCTAGTTTATCCTTCCCTCTTCCCTTTCCCCTTTGGTAGCCATAAGTTTGCTATGTCTGTGAGTCTATTTCTGTTTTGTTTTTATTTTAATTTAATTTTTAGTTTATATTGGAGTATAGCTGATTTACAATGTTGTATTAGTTTCAGGTGTACTGCAAAGTGATTCAGTGATTCATATACATATATCCATTCTAATTCAGATTCTTTTCCAATCTGTTATTACAGAATATTGAGTTCTCTGTGCTATACAGTAGGTCCTTGTTGAATGGGGGTATATGTTAATCCCAAACCCCTATATTATCCCTCCCCTAATCATATATCCTTGATTGATTTTGTCGATCACCCAGATGATCTGATTCTTCTCTCTTCCCTTCTCCTTACTTACCTTTGTTCTGTTTCCCTCTTATTAAGTACCATTGGGCCATCTCAGAGAGAGCCAAGGTGGAGAAATCTATTGTTAAGCAAGTGACACTGTATACCAAAATTTGGGGGGAAGGCTTAGCATTTGAAAGAGCTACAGTTCAAAACTCACATCCACTTTTGGTTTATTGAATTTCTCTAGCTTATACTTTGCCTCATTAGGATAATTAAGACATTCCTGCGTGTATTAGGCCTCTGGCTCTAATAAAATGAATAAAGTACATGAATAGGAGCAGAATATGCTGTTTGATTAAAAGGTCTAGCATCTGGGTTATATACTGCAAACGTTCTATCATTTATTTAGCTGCCTGCCCCTGGAAATACGTCAAATGAGATGGTATTGAAGACAAAATTAGGATCATTAAATTATTCAAACTCCTCCTCAATATATCATGCCCTCTTATTCTTCCTTTCATTCTTGTGCTTTTGTAGTCCACAAATTTAATCTATTTGCGTGCCTGCTGACTGTCAGACATTCTGGGTTTGCAGATATGGCATTGAATGTTCACTTTCAGTCACTTCCACTGACTTGAGTAGAATAGTGTGTATCTTGTTGTCTACCTACAGTTGACACTGCTTGTCTTTGTGTCTCTGTCGTCCCCTTCTCCTCCCACCTTCAATCTTTCCCAGCATCAGGGTCTTTTCAAATGACTCACTTCTTTGCATCAGGTGACCAAAGTATTGGAGTTTCAGCTTCAGCATCAGCCCTACTAGTGAATATTCAGGACTGATTTCCTTTAGGATGGACTGGTTGGATCTCCTAAGGGACTCTCAAGCTTCTTCTAGAACACCACAGTTCAAAGGCATCAATTTTTCAGCGCTCAGCTTTCTTTATAGTCCAACTCTCACATCCATACATGACTACTGGAAAAACATAGCTTTGACTAGATGGACTTTTGTTGGCAAAGTAATGTTTCTGCTTTTTAATATGCTATCTAGGTTTATAGATTTCTTCCAAGGAGCAAGCAAGTGTCTTTTAATTTTATGGCTGCAGTCACCATCTGCAGTGATTTTGGAGCCCAAGAAAAGAAAGTCTGTCACTGTTTCCATTGTTTCCCCATCTCTTTGCCATGAAGTGATGGACCAGATGCCATGATTTTAGTTTTTTGAATGTTGAGTTTTAAGCCAGCTTTTTCACTCTGCTCTTTCACCTTCACCATGAGGCTCTTTAGTTCCTCTTCACTGTGTGCCATAAGGGTGATGTCATCTGCATATCTAAGGTTACTGATATTTCTCCCAAAAATCTTGATTCCAGCTTGTCCTTCATCCAGCCCAGCATTTCGTATGATGTACTCTGCAGATAACTTAAATAAGCAGGGTGACAATATACAGCCTTGACACACTCCTTTCCGAGTTTGGAACCAGTCTGTTGTTCCATCTGGTTCTAACTGTTGCTCTTGACCTGCATACAGATTTCTCAGGAGGCAGGTCAGGTGGTCTGGTATTCCCATCTCCTGAAGAATTTTCCACAGTTTGTTGTGATCTACACAGTCAAAAGCTTTGGTGTAATCAATAAAGTAGAAGTACATGTTTTTCTGGAATTCTCTTGCTTTTTCAGTGATCCAGCAGATGTTGGCAATTTGATATCTGGTTCCTCTGCCTTTTCTAAATCCAACTTGAACATCTGGAAGTTCTCGGTTCACATACTGTTGAAGCCTGGCTTGGAGAATTTTGAGCATTACTTTACTAGCGTGTGAGATGAGTGCAACTGTGCAGTAGTCTGAACATTCTTTGGGATTGCCTTTCTTTGGGATTGGAATGAACACTGACCTTTTCCAGTCCTGTGGCCACTGCTGCGTTTTCCAAATTTGCTGGCATATTGAGTGCAGCACTTTCACAGCATCATTCTTTAGGATTTGAAATAGCTCAACTGGAATTCTGTCACCTTCACTAACTTTGTTCTTAGTGATGCTTCCTAAGGCCCACTTGACTTCACATTCTAGGATGTCTGACTCTAGGTGAGTGATCACACCATCGTGGTTATCTGGGTCATGAAGTTCTTTTTTGTGTAATTCTTCTGTGTATTGTTGCCACCTCTTCTCAAAATCTTCTGCTTCTATTAGGTCCATACCATTTCTGTCCTTTATTGTGCCCATCTTTGCATGAAATATTCCCTTGGTATCTCTAAGTTTCTTGAAGAGACCTCTAGTCTTTCCTATTGTATTGTTTTCCTCTATTTCTTTGTATTGTTCACTGAGTTATAGAGTTTTTATTCTTTAATTTTTAATGTGGTGTTTCACACTGATTAATTTGTGTCTACTGAAAAATCCTTGCATCTCTGGGATAAATTCCACTTGATCATGGTATATGATCCTTTTAATGTATTGTTGAATTTGGCTTGTTAGTATCTTGTTAAGGACTTTTGCATCTATGTTTGTTAGTGATATTGGCCTGCAATTTTCTGTTTTTTTTTGTGATATATTTGTCTTTCCTTGGCATCAGGTGATACTGGCTTCATAGCATGTGTTGGGTAGAGTTCCTTCTTCTGCAATTCTTTGGAATAATTTGAGCAGAATAGGTGTTAACTTTTTCCTAAATGTTTGCTAAAAAGTACCTTTGAAGCCATTTGGCCCTGGAGTTTTGTTGGTTGGGAGTTTAATATTTTTCCTGGTTCAATCTTTGGAGATTGTACATTTCTAGGAATCTATCCTTTTCTTCTCAGTTGTCCATTTTTTTTGTTATGTAGTTGTTTGTAGCAGGCTCTTATGATACTTTGTATTTCTGTGGTGTTAGTTGTAACTTCTTTTTCATTTCTGATTGCAAATATTTGGGTTTCTCTCTTTTTCTTGGTCCAGTCTAGCTAGAAGTTTAGCAATTTTATCTTTTCAAAGAACCAGCTTTTAGTTTCACTGATTTTTTTTCTAGTCTCTATTTTATTTCTTCTCTCATCTTTATGATTTCTTTTCTCCTTTTAACTTTGAGTTTTGTTTTTTGTTCCTTTAGGTGTAAGGTTAGGTTATTTGTGATTTTTCTTGTTTCCTGGGGCAATCTTGTATCACTATAAACTTCTATCTTAAAATTGCTTTTGCTGTGTCCCAACGATTTTGGCTTGTTGTGTTTTCTTTTTCATTTTGTTTTTGTAAACGTTTTTTGATCCATTCAGCAACTCTGTCTTTGAATTAGAGACCCATTTCAAGTCATTGAAATAGATGTGCTATCATTGGGATTTTGTTAATTTTTTTCTGGCTGCTTTGTGGTTCTTCTCTTCCTTTCTTTTGCACTTGCTCTCTTCTATTGTGATATAATCGTTTTATGTATTGGTATGCTTAGATTCCTTTATCTTTTGTGTATCTAGGTTTTTGTTTTGTGGTTAGTATTTTGCTTACGTATAATTGCTTATATTTATAACTGTATTTTAAGTTGATAAAAACTTAAGTTTGAATGTATTCTAACATTTTATATTTTACTCTCCCTTACACTCTATCCCGTTTTGTTTTTGACATTGTATTTTATATCCTTTTATTTTGTGTATCCCTTTAACTATTGTAGTTATATAAATTTATACTTCTTTTAATCTTCATACCAGCTTTATAAGTGATTAATCCACTACCGTTACTATGTATATTTGCCTTTACCAGTGAGATGTATACCTTTGTATGTTTTCTTATTCTTAGGTAGGGCTCTTTCTTTTCAGCTTAAAGAAGTCCCTTTAACACTGTAAGGTTGGTTTCTTGGTGATGAAATCCTTTAGCTTTTGTTTATCTAGAAAACTCTTTTCTCTGAATGATCACTTTGCCAGGTATCATATTCTTGATTGGAAGTTATTTTTTTTTCTTTCACTACTTTGACTATATCATGCCATTCCCTTCTGGCCTGAAAAGTTTTTGTTGAAAAATATGCTCATAATTTTATGTGGGCTACCTTGTGTATAACATGCTGTGTTTCTCTTGTGCTTTTAAGATTCTTTTAACATTTTAGTTATAATGTACCTTGGTGTGAATCTGGTTAGGATCACTGATTGGTTGCTTCTGCACTGGGCCCTGAGGTGGTGAGTCTAAGCACAGGGGCCTTTAAAGAGCTGTTTGTCAGTTCACCATAGCCTTGTGGATCTTATGAACACAAACCCTGTTGGTTTTCAAAGCTAAATATTTTGGGGGCTCATCTTCCAGGTGAAGGTCTTAAGCAATGGAGTGCCTGATGTGGGGTTCAAAGCATTCACTCCTTAGGGAGGAGATCTGGGTTTTGAGATCCCTCCCAATTGAGGGAGGGGTTAATGGCAAGCTTGTGGCTCTGCATCTCTTACGCAATTTTATATTATGGCGTTTTTTTCCTGTTTGCCCACTGTTTAGGAGTCATTCAGTTAGTTTAAGGCTCTTTTCAGAGGAAATTTTTCCATATGTAGCTGTACATTTGGTGTGTAGTGGGAGGTGATTTCAGGATCTTCCTTTGTCACTCTCTTGAACCAGAATCCTGTCTTCTTGATGATATATCACTTTACACCTTTTAGAACTGGTATCTCACTGTGGTTTTAATTTGTACTTTCCTGATAATAAGTGATGTTGATCATCTTTTCATGTACCTGTTAGACATTTTTCCAAAGAAGACATCCAAATGGCCATTTACGTCTTCTGCCCATTTTTTAATTGGGTTGCTAGTTTGGTGTTTGTTTTTTATATTGAGCTGTATGAGCTGGTTATATATTTTGGGTATTAACCCCTTGTTTGGTATATGGTTTGAAAAAATTCCCCCATTCTTTTTTTTTCCCTTTATTTTTATTAGTTGGAGGCTAATTACTTTACAATATTGTAGTGGGTTTTGTCATACATTAACATGAATCAGCCGTGGATTTACATGTGTTCCCCATCCCGATCCCCCCTCCCACCTCCCTTTCCACCCAATCCCTCTGGGTCTTCCCAGTGCACCAGGCCCGAGCACTTGTCTCATGCATCCAACCTGGGCTGATGATCTGTTTCACCCTAGATAATATACATGTTTTGATGCTGTTCTCTCGAAACATCCCACCCTCGCCTTCTCCCACAGAGTCCAAAAGTCTGTTCTGTATCCCCCATTCTTTATGATATCTTTTCATTCTGTTGTTTCTTTTGCTGTGTGGAAGCTTTTGAGCATGATGTAGTTCTATTTGTTGATTTTTGCTTTTGCTATTTGTTCTTTTGGTGTTATATCCAAAAAATCACTGCCAAAACAAATGGCAAGGAACTTCTTCAAGGCATTTTGTTATCACTGACTCTTAGGTTTGAGTTTTTGATCCATTTTGAGCTAATTATTGTGACTTGTGCAAGATAGGGGTCCAATTTCATTGTTTTGCCTGTGTTTATCTAGTTGTAAGAGTTATATAGGAGATTCATCTTGACTGTGTATGTACATAGCCACCACATTGGTTTGGTTTAATAAGTGCTCTTGATCCTTTTGTAGTTCATGAGCATGATGATTGGGTGTTCACCCTGCTGCGTGATATGTGCCTCCCTCCAAACCTTGTTATGACACCAGCACATTACCTGTCTGACGTGAAAAAAAAATAAGTGTTCTTATTTGAGGGTAACAGTATGCAAGAGGGACCAGTGGAGTTTATGAAAGAGCTAATCCTTCTCCTTGACACTGCCACTACTTAGCTTTCTCATATCTAACAAAGGAAGAGAATCCTAAGGCTGGTTTAATTTTCCTTATTTCCTTTATTTTTCTTCAACTTTCAGTACAAAATACCTCTATGCTTACTCTTTCATTTGTTCATGTCCATGTGTAGCCCATAGCTCCCCCTCCTATAATTATCCTCATCAGGTATAATTTGAAATTCTGATAAATACTTGAAACAAACTCCTTATGGCTGAGGAAGTGGTAAGCAGAAATTCATATGCACTAGAATTTCACACATGGTAAACTAATTCTGTAGAGATCGTTAGGTTCTCACAGTTGCCATTTTCTTTTCCATTTGTAAAGTAAGTATCAGAAAAAGTTTAAGCAACTTGCCTAGGATCACACAGTGGTGGAACTCAAATTTGTTTCTAAACTGCACCGTTTTTTTTGGCTACATAATGTGAACACCACACAGTAGGCACATTGTGGGAAAAATGAGGCCTGATTTGACACAGTTCTTTGAGACAAAAAGACCAGTCAGGAGAAAAAAAAGTGATTGGAATCATGGGTTATTTTTCATTGTCTTTTTATAATGTCTTTTTTGTGTGCCTTGTATGAAGGGGAAGGCTAAGAAAGCCCTTTTGTCTGTTCATTAACTTATTAGCATCAATAGAAAGCTTTTTAACCATGACTGGCCAGTCTGTCTCTTTCTTCTCTATTTGTTGTGTTAAAAGCAGCATGATACTGGAAGAAGGGGAAAAGGAGATGCTGAATAAGAGACATTTTCTTATAGAAGTGATAGTGTTTAGTTTTTTTATACTGATAATATCAATTCCTCCATCATCCTACAACAGGGACACATTTACAGACACACATTCATAGCGACCCCACTGTGCCTTATATCATATAATGCCATTTCCCAAACCAGAGTACTTCAGTAAATGGTTATTGGTTAGACCGACTGAGGCAAAGTTGTGATCAAGCACATATGTTGAATTACATGGATTCTTCAGACCCTGTCTCACATTACTAGCTCGTCATTTTTATATAGATTAACATATCATCCAATATGTCTCAAAATCATGCTCATGGGAAAAAAAAATCATGCTCAAGGATCTGATTAACTAAAGATAGTTTATCTGCAATTTTATGCTCCAAAAAGATTTTCAAAGTACACCACTAATTTGAATCATTGAACAACGTAACTCTGAAAATTTAATCAGCAGCTCTCCCAAACCACTGTTTTGTTGGATCACCATGTTTAGGAATATATATTTAGCATTTCTGTAGGTGTGGGAAATACATATTTGTCAAAGCCACTATATAAAAATGGTTATATACAATGCCAAATTTTCTCAGTGACCTCTAATGTTTCTAGTTATCTTTGGGCTAATGTATAAAAGATTTACAAAAAGAAATCTAACATTTTATCTAAAGTCTAATTTCATTAAATTTTGAGATTTATATACAGTGAAATTCCCTAAAGTGTTTGAACAAGTTATATACTCACTCCAACTAAATATGAGATAACACGGCAGCAGCTTTCAAAAAAGAATTATAAGTGGTAGATTTATAAATGGTGAAAAATTACATATTTGACTTAAAAGTAGGTGACAGGAGAAGATAGCTTCCTACTCCCAAGTTAATATGCAGCCCTACAATTGAAATAAAATGATGTTTTGCCCTACAGATATGCCTACTTTGTTCTATAAATAGGCAGTCATGGTACAGCAGTCTGTTCAGGCAAAACAAACACTGCCCTTGCCAGAAACACAGTCCATATTAACATACCTGTTCCAGAGCTTCAAATCAGATCAATGATTTTTAAGCCAAATAAAGGCCTTAGTTACATATCTCAAGGTAGATTCAATCTTGGATATTTTTAGAACTATTTTTCATCAGAATGAGAATGAGCAGTCTTTTTTTATTTGCTGTGTTATTTGCTGGATTTAATTATATATTAAAATATACAGTATTCTCTCCTATTATGAGTAATCAGGTCATGCAAATGTGCAGGTTTCATCATTACATTTAAATATGTTTCATTGGAGACAAACAATGATTTTTTTTCCCCACATTTATTTGCCTGGAGGAAAACATTTGATCTTTGACAATTAAGAGCCTCAGGATTTAGTTATTATATCATTAGGTAAGAATACTTTTTACTGACTTATCCCAAGTATAAAGGAAAACTTGAGATCACTTTGACTTATATAATAACCTAGAACTTCTATACTGTATCCACTTAATTAGCTAGTCTCTTCCCCCGCCACACACACAGAATTAATCTCTAAATAGAGCTTGCCTCAGAACAGAACTCTAAAACCTAAATAGACCTCTCCTTACTCCAAGTTTGATCAGATGCTCTTTTGTTTCTACATCTTTCTGTAACATCCAAGGCAATATATGATAAGTAATTCTTGTTAAGCATTTATATATGTACCAAGGCTTTTATACTCATTATCTTATTTAATGTAAACATTGCCAAGAGTTTAAATAATAGGCATTGCAAACTGTACCCATAATTCTCCCTATGAACACCAGATAAATAGATCAGACTGTCTGTTCCTAAATTGATTCAGCTTGTGGTTTTTTCAGTTATAGTTTCAGATACTGAAACTAGACAAGGAGGTCCGAGTTCTTACCTGACAGATGTGGAAAATGTGTTGCATCAGTTGTTTTATGTCATTGGGCAAATGGAATAATGTCTGGAAGGGGAAAAAAAGTACAGTAAGCCTCTATCACTTCTACATAATGTAAAAATATTATTTGCCTCCCAAAGAAATACTGAAGTTAATTAGTCAGTCAGGAGTTTAAATGGGGAAAAACCATGAGAAAAGGAATCTAACGTGAAATAAAGTAAATGTGAAATAAGCGTGAGAAAAGATATTTTGAATATTGTCTGAGGAAGCCAGATCCAAAAAGAATGCTAAGAACAGTTTGAGTAGAGGTAGATATCTAACAATGGACATGATCACTGAGATGTGGAAGAACATGGGAAGAGAGTAGAATTTAAGATGAATTTCCCAATGTCATGTCCAATTAGTGCTGCTTACTCATCTAGTTGGGCCCTGAAGAATTTTCAATATGATAATGGGACTTTTCCTAGAGAGAGTGTACCATGTAGTGGAAAGATGGGCTTTTGTGTCAGATAGACTGGAGAATGAACCTTCACTCAACTACTTCTAGTGTGACTTTCAGTAAGTCACTTAAATTTTCTTATCCTATTTTGAATAGTTGTTAATGTCTCCTCAGGATTGTGTGCCTTGCATGCATGCTCATGCGCTATGTCCTGTCCAACTCTTTGCAACCCCATGGACTGTAGCCTACCAGGCTCCTTTGTCCATGGGATTTCCCAGGTAAGAATACTGGAGTCGGTTGCCATTTCCTTCTCCAGAGGATCTTCCCAACCCAGGAATCCAACCCAAGTCTCCTGCATTACAGGTGGATTCTTTACCACTAAGTCACAAGGGAAGTCCAGGATTGTGTGAGGACTATATGAAATAGCATATGTCCAACCTTTAGCCTTAAACCTGGCACACAGTGCCCACCCATAAATAAATACCAGCTGTTTGAAGAATACACAGAAGAACTATACAATAAAGATCTTCATGACCCAAATAACCACGATGGTGTGATCACTCACCTAGAATGAGACATCCTGGAATGTGAAGTCAAGTGGGCCATATGAAGCATCACTACGAAAAAAAAAGCTAGTGAAGGTGATGGAATTCCAGTTGAGCTATTTGAAATCCTAAAAGATGATGCTGTGAAAGTGCTGCACTCAATATGCCAGCAAATTTGGAAAACTCAGCAGTGGCCACAGGACTGGAAAAGGTCAGTTTTCATTCCAATCCCAAGGAAAGGCAATGCCAAAGAATGCTCAAACTACCACACAGTTGCACTCATCTCACACGCTAGCAAAGTAATGCTCAAAATTCTCCAAGCCAGGCTTCAACAGTATGTGAACTGAGAACTTCCAGATGTTCAAGTTGGATATAGAAAAGGCAGAGGAACCAGAGATTAAGTTGCCAACATCTGCTGGATCATCGAAAAAGCAAGAGAGTTCCAGAAAAACATCTACTTCTGCTCTAATGACTATGCCAAAGTCTTTGACTGTGTGGATCACAACAAATTGTGGAAAATTCTTCAAGAGATGGGAATACCAGACCACCTGACCTGCCTCTTGAGAAATCTGTATGCAGGTCAAGAGCAACAGTTAGAACCAGACATAGAACAACAGATCAGTTCCAAATTGGGAAAGGAGTATGTCAAGGCTGTATATTGTCACCCTGCTTATTTAAGTTATCTGCAGAGTACATCATGCGAAATGCTGGGCTTGATGAAGCACAAGCTGGAATCAAGATTGCTGGGAGAAATATCAATAATCTCAGATGTGCAGATGACACCATCCTTATGGCAGAAAATAAATAAGAACTAAGGAGCCTCTTGGTGAAAGTGAAAGAGGAGAGTCAAAAAGTTGGCTTAAAACTCAACATTCAGGAAACTAAGATCATGGTATCTGGTCCCATCACTTCATGGCAAAGAGATGGGGAAACAATGGAAACAGTGACAGACTTTCTTTTCTTGGGCTCCAAAATCACTGCAGATGGTGAGTGCAGCCATGAAATAAAAAGACCCTTGCTCCTTGGAAGAAAAGCTATGACCAACCTAGACAGCATATTAAAAAGCAGAGACATTACTTTGCCAACAAAGTCCCGTCTAGTCAAAGCTTTCGTTTTTCCAGTTAGTCATGTATAGATATGAGAGTTGGACCATAAAGAAAGCTGAGCACTGAAGAATTGATGCTTTTGAACTGTGGTGTTGGAAGAGACTCTTGAGAATCTCTTGGACTACTAGAAGATCCCACCAGTCCATCCTAAAGGAGATCAGTCCTAAATACTCATTGGAAGGACTGATGCTGAAGCTGAAACTCCAATAGTTTGGCTACCTGATGTGAAAAACTGACTCACTAGAAAAGACCCTAATGCTGAGAAAGATTGAAGGCTGTAGAAGAAGGGGATGACAGAGGATGAGATGGTTGGATTGTATCACTGACTTGATGCACATGAGTTTGAGTAAGCTCTGGGAGTTGGTGGTGGACAGGGAAGCCTGGCTTTGCTGCAGTCCATGGGCTCGCAAAGAGTTGGAGATGACTGAGTGACTGAACTGAACAGAACTGTTCCTTCTGAGTTTATAAAGTGGTTGTCCATTGTGGCACAGTATTTCTAGAAATGAAAGATTATGAGACAGGAATACTTAGCAAAAGTACTGAAATAAAGAGCTAGGAAACCTGGATTCTAATACTGGCTTTCCTATTAGCTTATTGTTCAACTTTGGGCAAGTAGTTCACTCTCAAAGTTTTCTTATGTTGTCATATGAACAGTAGGATCACTTCATTTCTAATGGGCTTTCCTAATCTCACTTTCTGTGATTCCTCAAAAAAAAAAGGGGGGGGGGAATTCTAAGAGATGAACTATTGATTAGGCATTTCATTTGTAACAGCAAAAAATGAGCTCTAACTGAACCATGTAACAAAATACTATAACTGAATTATAAAAGAGTAATTTTTAAGAGTTAAAAACTGTTGCAACCCATAAATACTCAAAATTAAGTCTGCACTTCATACAAATAGTTAATTTTCTTCCAAAGTATAGACCTCTCAGCCTAGTTAGAAATAAACATTCATTATTGTGACTGTTCTTGTATAAATTCATTTTGGGTTCACTTTTCATTGCAGGATCTCTGCACAATTTTCAAATATCATGAAGGCATAAACATGATTACAGCTTTCTCATTTTACAGGTGAATAACTAAACTATCATGCAGAAAAGGTAAATAAATTACCCAGTGCCCACCCATGAGGGACAAAGCTGGAATAGAGCTTTGTTATTCTGATGCCAAAAATACCATTTTCCCACTGCATCCCCCACCATTGTTACTCACTTCCATATTCCCAGAGGACTCATTTGCTTTTGATAAGCTCAGACATGTCATTTTCTCTCTCAAGTGCCGCTTCAGTCTTTGAAAGGGAGAGGATGTCTCTAGTTGAAATTCGGCCCAAATAAGACCATCTCAAGTGAGAAGATCACTTACACCCACCTAACATGAGCACTACTTTCCTTTCTAGTCCATGGCACTTTGTGAAGAAAATTGACCTTTTACAACCACTTAGTAGCATCTCTCCAAGTCCTATAGCAGTATTCTGCTAAATGGCTTCCAGCTCATCTGGATGTGTTGAGTTTTCAGATCATAAACTCCTAAAGGGCAGAGTCTACGATTATTTGGCTAACTTTATATCGCTTGCAACTGTGGATGCTTAATAAATACTATTTCATAGTAATGATGATGATGACAAGTTAATGCTCCTCAAAGTGTCAACCAACCAGTCAATTCAGTGAAAGTCAAACTGGTCATTTGACATCATTAAAAAAGAAAAATCCCGTTACTTGATTGAATTCTTCAAATTATAGCCAGTTGCTTCTAGGCTTGTAGAGACATAATGTTAAAGTTTCTTCCATATTGAGAAGAGAATGGTACAGCACGTTCATTAGTCGTAGTCACTTTTATCTCATCAAATTAATAAACTATCATATAGTGGCCTGGAATTTCAGGAATTTACTATAGCCCTTCCAAGCCATGAATTTGTCAGAATATTCTTGGCAGATAAATGCCCTGGCTAAACTTGATTAATATTGGCTTAGTATAATTAAAATTGAGTACCCCAAGAAGGAGACTTCCATGTAGCATTTTCTGATTTAAATAAAGTGGAAAAATAAAACCATTAACAACAATAAACAATGGATAGTGCCAGCAATGAAATACTGAGGATCATCAGAATTATCTTGATAATTGCTATAGTGTACTCCTTTACTCACATATTAATATATACACAATTTGGGGGAAAAAAAGCTGAAAGACTTACTACCTCACTTCATGACTTATTCTAGATCTTATATGTTTTCACTACAGAAAAGAAATGGTAATTATGTGATATGATAGAGGTATTAGCTAATGCTACAATAATGATTTTACAATATAAGTGTATCAAATCAATACATTGTATACCTTAAACTTATATAGTGTTATCTATCAAATTGTATGTCAATAAAGCTGAAAATGTACAATAGTTAGGGAAGACATGTAGTGTTTATGGATGTATAGACACATTGTCAGTGGAAAAAAAGATTCTATATAGAGACTCACTCATATATAGCAGGAGTCCCCAGCCTCCAGGATCTAATGCCTGATGATCTGTGGTGGAGCTGATGCAATAATGGGGACTGCTGATAGTCAGTTGGTTTTAGACAAATTTTCCAAGGTAATTTCTTGTGAAAACATGATGCTTTGATAAAATGGTTCTAGAAATATTAGATAGACAATGCAAAAAAAAAAAGAAAAAATGAACTTCAACGTGAACCACACCATATATAAAAATTAACAGAAATGTATCACAAACCAAATAGAGAAATGAACATTATACAGCTTTTAGAAGAAAAGAGATTTTCTTAACAACCTTGGATTTAACTAATATAATCTTACAGAGGACAAAAAATTAATAAAAGATACTCTGCCTTCTTAAGATATACTTTACAGTATATCTTAACATAATTTACAGTCTTAACAAGGCAGTGATACAAATATGAAAACAGCCTAGACTTGGAGAAAATATTTATAAAGCAATTATCTAACCAAAAACTTCTATCTAAAATATCTAAAAACACGTTTGCAACTTAATTGTTAGAATAGAAACCACTGAATTAAAAATGGGCAACATATTTGAAAATGTAACAAAAGAAACTCAGCATTTAAATGCATTAAATTAGGCTCATGATCAATAGCCGTAAGATGTCTATTAAAACTGTAGTAAGATACTGCTACATACCCACTAGAAATGCTAAAATTAAAAAGACTGAAAATACCAAGCACTGGTAAAGAGGTAGAAATCAGATATACAGCTGGTGGTAATGCAAAATTACAGAATGACTTTGAAAACAGTTAGCAATTTATTATAATATTAAAAGTAAACTTGCCATACAAATCAGCCTTTGCATTTGTAGGTATTTACCCAAGAAACAGAAATCAAAGCATATGTCCACACAAAGACTTGTACATAAATGTTCATAGCAGCTCTATCTGTAATCTCAAACTGGAAACAAACCAATATCTTATTGATATAAGTGAATGAATGAACAAATTTTAGTGTATCCGTATAAGAGAATGCTACTCAGCAAGAAAAATAAATTATTAATACAGCCAACAACAAAGATGAATCTTCAAATAATTACACTAGTGAAAAAAGGCCAGAAAATAGAGTATATACTGTAGAATCCAATGTGTATATATATATAAATCTTGATAAAATGCAAATTAACCACAGCAGCAGGAAGCAGGTTAGTGTTTGCTTGGGGAACAGTGGTTAGGTTGGCTAGGAAGAAGATTATAAATGGACACCAGGATACTTTTAGGAGTAAAGGATACCTTCACTATTTTGATTGTGGTGGTGATATAAATATAGAAAACAAATTTTACACTTTATTTGGGGGATGTTTGTGTGTGTGTGTGTGTACACTCATCTGACTCTATGTGGTAACTAAAATCATGGGAAGGATTATAGATTTAGAAGCCAGTTGGGCTTAGGAACAATCTTGATTACAATATATAACAACTGGTTAGAGAAAGATGTATTTGCAAAGTAGAAGAGAAGGAATGGGCAGAGAAGCAGAAAAGCAAAATGAATATTATCGAACCTAAGGGGAAAGACTATTTCAGGAAGGATTGAGTGGCTTGTCAGTAGTAGACATTGCTCCTAAGAGGTCAAGTAAAATGAGAATAGTAAAGTTTATTTAAATTAGAGACACTGGTAACCTCAGCCAGATCTATTTTTATAGAGGAATGGGGCAGAAAGCTTAAAAAAAAAAAAAAAAAAAAGAAAGCTAAATTATCACAGTGGGTTGGTGGCAGATAAAGAACTGGGGACAGTGGATAATAGTCACTTTTAAAGATTTTTGGCTGGTAAAAATACAAAACAGAGATATAGGTGGAAGTGGCCCAAGGAAGAAGAGGAGTTATGGAAGGCTTTTTAAAAAATCACGGGCACAGGCATTCCCTGGCAGTTCAGTATTTAGGACTCTGTTGTTTCACTGCTGGGTTCAATACCTGGTCAGGGAACTAAGATCCTGCAAGCTGCTCAGGGCAGCTAAAACCAAAAAAGAAAAAAAAGGAGGGCAAATGGCTTCCCAGGTGGCACTAGTAGTAAAGAACCAGCCTGCCAGTGCAGGAGACATAAGAGACCCGGGTTTCATCCCCTGGAGGAGGGCATGGCAACCCACTCCAGTATTCTTGCTGGAGAATCCCAGGGACACAGGAGCCTGGTGGGTTACAGCCCATAGGGTCGCAAAGAGACACGGCTGAAGTGACTTAGCACACACAGCACGCATTACAATATTTATAACAGTCTTGTGCTTGAGATGGCTCTTGAGATCACTTATTTTGAGGCAAACTCTATCAAAACCAAAGAAATAAAAACTCAAAACGCATCACTTAACTCTTTTGTACTATTATCTATACATGAGATTGTTTATATTGATTGTAACTGTGTGCTGGGAATATTATCTGTAATGTTTACTACTACTACACATCTCTACTCTATATTCAGTAACTTCACGTGGGTCACTTGAACTTGGCCATGGAATTCCAAAATATTTACACCACAGAAATTCGTAAATACTAGGTAGGAATAATGGCTCAATTTGCTAAAGTTTGTTGTTGTTATTGACTATCTAGTGAATACATGATAGAGAATATCTTAAAGCTGATTAAACTTTAAAATTATGTCTAAGACCATGACTCTGAATAGTACAAAACAGTAGAAAAACAGTACAAAAAATTGAGGAACTACTATTCCAGTATTCAACAGATACAGCTGAAAATTCACTCACATCACTGAAGAACATGCTGTTTTGACACTTCATTTTTTCACTTTCATCTTATTTGCTTATAGAAACAATATCAGTCAAAATTCATGCCACAACTACATTCATTTGTTAATTACAACCACAGGTTGGCTATGAATACACAAGTTCATCAAAAGCAATGAAAGCATTCAGTGAGAATCAATTGATTATATGGAATTTATAATAAGGAGTATAGGCTATTTTATTATTTGTAAATTGTTTGCTACACATACTGTCTGTTAGTAACATCTATGCTCGTGCACATACATGCATGCACTTCTCTAGATAGCCAGTTATTAAACATTTATTATCACATTTATATCAATGAGTCATAATAAAACAGATCAGCAAAATTTTTTAAAAATCCACATATTTTGTTAAGTTACTATTCTTTGAAAATGGAAATGACCTTAAATCATGGACAAGACAATATGGGCCTGGGGCAAGAATCAGAATATAGATATAAAATATATATGCAAGAGATGTCCAATTTAGTAAAGTACATGGCTGGGGTAAAGTTCAGAGGACATTGAGTTTACCAGCTTAGATCAATAACCTAGACTCACACCAGACCATGATTAAAACTCAAGCAGTTCATTTCATTTGTCATTCAATTAAGGCTCTGTAATAAAAGTAATAAATACTTAATGTGGACCAGCCACTGTGCTAAATATTTTAAGAATCCCTATACGATAGGTATTATTACTACTGCCATGATATGAGCAGAGGAAAGCAGTGCTTACAGAGATTTATTAACTTGCACAAATTTACAGAGCTATTTAGTAGAGGAGCTAGCATTTGACACTAGCATTGTTCTGCCTGACACTAATTGTAATTTTGCTGGTGCTCCTAACCACTGTATACCCCTGCATCTCTTTTTTCCCCCCTTATTAAGGTATAATTAACAAATAAAAGCTGAATATATTTAAAGTGTATGGGCTGATATTTTTAATATAGGTATACTTTGTGAAATTATCACACAACATTGCTGTATACTAGATCTCTAGATCTTACCTTGTATAATTGAAACTTTGTACTCCTCAACCAGAATCTCCCCACTTGTTACTTCACCCAAACCCAGGCAGTCAGTATTCTATTCTGTTTCTATGAGTTAGACTTTTTTAGATTCCACATTTCAGTGAGATCTCATATATACCTCATATTTTGTTTATCCATCAGTGGACACTTAGGATGTTTCCATATCCTGGCTACTGTGACTAATGCTGCAATGAATATGGTAATGAGCAGAGCGCAGACCTCTCTTTGTCATCCTGATTTCATTTCCTTTGAATATATACCTAAAAGTAGAATTGTTGGATCATTCTATAGTTCTATTTTTAATTTTTTGAGGAATCTCCATTGTTTTCCATAATGACTATACCAATCTACATCCCTAACAGCAAAAGTATAAAGGTACTCTTTTTTTCATATCCTTGCCATCACTTGTTATCTTTTGACCTTTGATAAAAGATATTGTAACAGATGTGACGTGATATCGTGCTGTGGTTTTGATTTGCATTTCCCTGAAAGTCAGTGATGTTGAGCACCTTTTCGTATACCTGTTGGGTCATTTGTAAGTCTTCTTTGGAGAAATGTATATTCAGGTCATTTGCTCATTTTTTTTCATATTGGGTTATTTGGGTTTTTCCTACTGAGTTGTGTAAGTTCCTTATATGTTTGGGATATTAATCCCTTATCTGATACATGGCATACAAATTATTTTCTCCTATTCTGTAGATTGTCTTTTCACTCTGTTGATTTTTGTTTCCTTTGCTGAGCAAAAGGCTTTAGTTAGGTGCAATCCCATTTTACTGCTTTCATAGTTCCCTCATCTTTGAATTTTGACAATGTTATTACAGTACGTCTGGGTATAATCTTCTTTGGATTGACTCTCTTTTTAGTCCTTAGAGCTTCATTGTACTTGATATTCATTCCCCTTCCAAGTTTTAAAAAGTTTTCATTCGTTATTTCATTAAACAAGTTTTGTCTTTTTTTCTCTTCTCTTGTTGAGACTTTCATAATTCATGTGTTTTTTTTTTCATTTTGATGGTGTCCCATAAGTCGTATAAGGTTTTTTTTTTTTTTACTCTTTTCACTATTTTTCCTTTCTGTTCATCTAATGGTATAATTTCAAATGATTTGTCTTCAAAGCTAAATAATTTAGGATTTATGTTTGTAAAAGCATGTTGACAAGAATTTAATGTTATGCTTGCATTTTTACAATTATAGTATAAATATAAAACACAAAATCTTCAGTGTTAAACACTGATATCCCATGGTTGCCCTGGATTTAGATAGAGGTAGTTTATATTTTCATAGAAGGAAACTTTCAAAGTTCTGTCAGTGGTTATAGCATGTACTATTATTCTTCATCAAAATCGTCATGAAATCTAAAAGGGTAGTATTGGTTATTATTTTTTTTCTTGAATATTCTAAAATAGGCCAGTTTCAGTTAGCATTCAGATTCTCAGAGCATGAAAGATACATGGAATACTCAAGAATATGGTTTAACACATTTAGGTTAAATTTGCTTATAGTTACAAGAGAAATGCCTTCGACTTTCAGATACTGAAAGAAAATACCCTATGAAAACATGAAAGGCATTTTGGGCCAAGTTACTTCTTAGTGAAAATAAATATATTATCTTGATCAATGTTTAAATAAACATCTTAAAAGCATTAAAAAGCTTTACAATTGTTAAACTATTCCAACTCCTAAGAAATAAGAAATTTTCAAATTAGGCAGTTAGAAAATGTTTTAATCTCAAATTCCCTTTAAATGCTGGACATATAATTTGATACCTAAGAAGACTCTGGCTGAATTATTTGATAATATTTATAGGGTGATACTTCTCCTGGTAGACATGTTTCACACCACCATTTTTAATTAATGCTGGGAAAACACTTGATAATTTTAAATATGATTAATGATAAACTGTTAATCCATTAATCAGCCTATTTAGAAATTTAGATGACGTAAGGTTCAATAAAGGTAACAATCTGATAATTGCCCAATGTGCAATTCTGCCCATTAGAAACACTAAGTCACAAACTTGATATTCCACCCAGTTGCATTACATATTTCCATGTATGTGATTTGATCTATCATACAATAGGTACACAATGTCCTCCTTTATAATTATTTAAGAGCAGCTCAGTGGTTTAGGAGGTTAGTTAGTAAAATACAAGGAACATAGTGGAAAAGTACCAAATAGCACTTAAAACCAATACCCATACTCATGGTCATAAACAAAGAATATTAAGTTTTGTGTAATTTGCCTTTCTTTAGAACATAAAGCCATTAATTTGAATCTGAGGTATATACACAATACGCAAACAACCTTATGCAAAATACTTTTTGTAAGTTATATTTTAAAATATTAGAAACTAAATGTCTGTGTTGATTTGTCTTTTGACTAAATGTAACAAGAAGGGAATAGCATTCAACTAGGGAGGGCAATACTGATAATAAAGCTCTTATACTGATGAATGTCTTCCTCTCTTTCTACCTAATAGGCTACACAATGTCCTAAAAGGACCTGTGATGAGAAAAATGTCAAGCGCAGCTTTAAGACCTTGTGTCGAAAGAAGCTAATGAGAAAGCAGATTGGAAGGTAAGACTTCATGTTTGTTTTGAAATAAGTGGTCTTAAACTTTTTCTAGAAGAAGAAAATTTAGTTCATGTTTATCTATCTATCTAAACCACTAGGTTTTACCACTTTCAGGTAAAATCCAGCACTTGGTTTATACAGTCTACGAGAAGAGATCAGTAGAGGTCATCTAATCTTAAATTGTGAAATCATTCAAATCCTTAACATAGTCTCTACCCAGTAAGAGCACAGCATATCTGGATAGGTCACTGGTGATCGCTAATGAAAGTCAGTTCCCCAAACTGGGAGATTTCTGCTACAGTCATGCATTATTCAACATCTTGTTTACTAGTAAGTCAGCAATCCAGCCTTCCTTAAGACCTTATGGGCTAACATTTTATAGAGAGTTCTCTAATTATAGAAATCCTTGGTCTGTACTGTCCACAATAGAGACATCACTTGGCTGACAAAGCAAAGACAAAAGCAGAGACATCAAAAAGCCAAGAGACAAAAGCAGAGACATCACTTTTGCTAACAAGGTCCATATAGTCAAAGCTATAGTTTTTCCAGTAGTTGTATAGATGTGAGAGTTGGACCATAAAGGAGGCTGAGCGCCAAAGAATGGATGCTTTTGAATTATGGTGCTGGAGAAGACTCTTGAGAGTCCCTTGGACAGCAAGGAGATCAAACCAGTCTATCCTAAAGGAAATCGACCCTAAATATTCATTGGAAGGACTGATGCTGAAGCTCCAATATTTTAACCATCTGATGCAAAGAGCTGACTCATTGGAAAAGACCTGATGCTGGGAAAGATTGAAGGCAAAATGAGAAGAGAGTGGCAGAGGAGGAGATGATTGGATGGCATCACCCATTCAATGGACATGAATTTGAGCAAACTCTTGAAGCTAGTGAAGGACAGAGGAGCCTGGCATGCTTCGGTTCCTGGGGTCACAAAGAGTTGGACACAACTTAGTGACTGAACAGCAACTGTTCACAACTATTACAAACTCTGTGTTAGTATAGAAAGTGTTCCAGGAAGAAGGAAGAGATTCTTGGCCACTAGTATTCCACATTAGGAAGCATGTATCAGTACCTCTTCTACATTACTTCATTCACAGAAAATTGGTAAAGGATGGCACTTTTCCTTTCATTATCCACCCCAACAATGACAACAGTGTGCTCCTGGTGACTGAATAGTCTCCATATCCTGGTGAAGAGGATTCCCATTCTTGGGCAGCTGACCCCCTTTCCAGCCACTGGGTGACCTAGACACTCCCAGCTCAGGCGGAAGTGGAGGAGGAAGATGTGCTAGAGCCTGTACTTTTGCTGCTGCTACTGAACTGATTGATGGCCAGTTTCCTAGGAACCAGAAGGAGGCTGAAACTGAAGCAACACTGCCTCTGGCACACTCTTCTGGCTTATAGACATGGTCTCCTTGTTCTCTGTCATGAGCCTCATGGATCACTGTCCTCCTCTAGCTCAGGTGCCTTGTCTTGAAATTCAATAATTCTTTTTTTCTGATTGATCGAGTCTGCTGTTGAAGTTCTCCATTGAATTTTTCATTCTTTATTTCTATTGTATTCTTCAGCACCACAATTTCTGCTTGGTTCTTTTTCCTGGTTTCTATCTCATTGTTGGAATTCTTGTCTTTCTTTGTGTTGTTTTCTTGATATTGTTATCTGTAATATGTCATCTCCTGTAGCTCACTAACAATTTGTCAATCTTTATAAAAATTTATAATGCATGTATCATTTGATTCCCAAGTAATCTGTCATACAAAAACCTCAAAAGCAGGCAAAACAGAGTTTTCAGTAGCATTGTTTTAGTAGGGAAAAGTTGGCAACGGATTGGTTAAATTAGTCATAGTTCAATTCTGCTATACAGCTGTTATATAGAATACCACATAGCTAGTAAAGTGGGTTGTAGTATTATATCTATAGATACTGCCATGGAAAAGCTCCTGAAGATACATTATTAAGCAAATAATTTACAACACAAAATGCAGGTTTTCATGCCAGGTGGCCATGTAAACAACATATGAGACTCAATGGGTTAGTTTGCTAGTCAGATGATTAGATATAGCTGTTTGTGGATGCATAGAACCAACCTGAAAATATATACATGTGCTAATATGAGGCGTTTTGAAAAAACAGTGGGCTGAAAAATGGGACTACACTTATTTTTTCCTTTGTTGCCTATACAATACATTAAAACATAATGGGTATATATTTATTTTATAGAAAGTAGCTTCCACATTGTATTTTTGTTACTGCCAGAATCAAAGGCTGCAGAGTCAGTAATTAATAATTTTAGTGTGTTTGGTACATAGTAAGATAGGGGTGAGTCCCTGGGTTTACTTTTTGTCAGAGGAGCCAGATTAAGACACAAAGTCAGGTTAGTTAAGTACGTATATGAGGATCTAGAATGTTCTTGATAATCCCAGCTGCCAGTGACAAGAGCTTTATTTGAACACTGAAGTAGAAATATGTTAGATATAGTGTCTTATAAGGCCATTAAATCTTCCTAATTTCCATAATGGAATGGCATGTGGAAAGGTGAGGAAAAATCATAGATAGATTCTTAAACTCATAGAAATGCATAGTAGTGTTCAAACTCTTTCAGCTTTCAACTTTACTACTGTTAGTGTGCAAAACTGAGAGAAACTATAAATGTTTCTGACACATTTTGACAATTGTTTCAATGCATATAAGCAGACAGAAAAATAGCATCCTAGTAACCCTTCAAGTATCAGGTAAGCTACTCAGCTGACACCTACAAAGTCATTTCTAGAAGTGATTTCCCCTGTTCTAACCTACAGTCTCATAGTATTGTTAAAACTTGACCCCATTTTAATACTGATTTCACGGTCTTTTAATTAAATCCAGTTCAAAGAAAGGACTCGGTTCCTGAGCCATATGCATCACATCTGGGGCAACGGAAATAATAATGCTCTTGATTTAATGCAATGTCTCTCTTTCCTGAACATTTTTGGTGGGAAACAGGTGGTAAGCTAATAGAAGAGGATGAGCAGTTGGGTATCCAGGGGAAGTTATACTAAATATTGAAAGGATAATGATTTTAAAAGAATATGAAAGTATAAATGAAAAGTATACTTAAGCAAGGAGAAGAGAAATTTAACAAGAGATGTCTAAATCGATAACATCTCACAAACTGATCATTAACTAATATTAATAATTCAGGTTTGACAGAATGGATGAATAGGTATCTCTTTCTTTCTTCCATTTCAGTTCAGGTAGGGTGTCCCTAAAATGGTCCCATATGTATTAAACACATATGTTAAATTAAATTAAATTATTAAATACATATGTATTTAACCTTTCTGAGACAAATGCCCTAGTATAATCCTTCCTCCAGTGTGGAATGGAACTGGTGATTTGCCTCAAACAGAATATAGCAAAAATGATATAATAGAAAGTCATTTCTCGAGGTCAGTTTATAAAAATACTCTGGCTTCCATTTTACTTGCCATTTCTCACACTATCTCATTCATATTCTTTCTCTGCCATTGCTCAGGCAGAAGTCAACTATCATCTTCTCAGTAATTCAAGTAGTAAGGGACTGATATCACTAGCCATAGCCAGGGAGGAACTTAACTAAACACCAAGCAGGTAAGCTGGGAAGTGAATCTTTTCCGGTCTGCAAAATGCCATGTGACTGAGCTTGAAAGCCAAGTCCTCCCTCTTTTGAGTTGTGTTAGAGAGCTTCAACCAGAGATTCCACCACATTCTTGACCCACAGAAACTGTGAGATAATAGATGCTTGCTGTTTTAAACCACTAATTTGGGGGGTAACTTGTTATGCAACAATAAAAATTATTTGGGTTGTCCAAAAAGTTCCCTTGAATTTTTCCATAAGCTGTAACAGAAGAACTCAAATGAACTTTTTGACCAATCCAATATTTAGTGCATTTTTTTTTCTGAAAAAAATATATTTAGGTTAAGTTTCATAAATCATTCCATTTAAATATATGAGAGGAGGAAGCTCCCTATTTATTCAGAGGTGGGGTTTTTTTTTGCAAAGAAAAGAGAATTCAATAAAGTGGATTCATATTAATTATTGTGTTAAATTCTGTTTTCCTATAACAATTCTTAAGGTATGGCATCTGCCTGCAACACAGGAGACCTGGGTATACTCCCTGGGTCGGGAAGATCCTCTGGAGAAGGGAATGGCAGTCCACTACAGGATTCTTGCCTGGAGAATCCCATGGACGGAGGAGACTGGCAGGCTACACAGTCAATGGGATCACAAATAGTTGGACACAACTGAGCAACTAACGGTACTACTACTAAGGTATGGCATAGTTTAGTGGATACACTTTAACTAGAAATATGGTGACTAGGTCATAAATGAAAATATGCAGACTAATATGTCAAATTTTGTTGAATTCTTTCTGTTTGTCAGGTAGCAAAGTGTCTTTTTTAAACATGTATTTATTACAATAAGTAGAAGATATTAAGAAGAGGTAGCAAAATGGTTGTCTGAGGAGGCCTTACAAATAGCTGAGAAAAGAAGAGAAACTAAAGGCAAAGGAGAAAAGGAAAGATATATCTGAATGCTGAGTTCCAAAGAATAGCAAGGAGAGATAAGAAAGCCTTAAGTGATTGATGCAAAGAAATACAGGGAAACAATAGAATGGGAAAAACTAGAGATGGCTTCAAGAA
Organism: Cervus elaphus; assembly: GCF_910594005.1. Taxonomy (NCBI): domain Eukaryota; kingdom Metazoa; phylum Chordata; class Mammalia; order Artiodactyla; family Cervidae; genus Cervus; species Cervus elaphus. The sequence continues at coordinate 40,490,817 of NC_057848.1, read as the reverse complement.
AATTATAGATACCAAGAAACATTTCATGCAAAGACGGGCACAATAAAGGAAAGAAACAATGTGGACCTAATAGAAGCAGAAGATATTAAGAAGAGGTGGCAAGAATACGTGGAAGAACTATACAAAAGGGATCTTACTGACCCAGATAACTGCGATGGTGTGATCACTCACCTAGAGCCAGACATCCCGGAATGTGAAGTCAAGTGGGCCTTAGGAAGCATCACTAAGAACAAAGCTAGTGGAGGTGATGAAATTCCAGCTGAGCTATTTCAAGTCCTAAAAGATGATGCTATGAAAGTGCAGGACTCAATATGCCAGCAAATTTGGAAAACTCAGCAGTGGCCACAGGACTGGGAAAGGTCAGTTTTCATTCTAGTTCCAAAGAAAGGCAATGCCAAAGAATGCTCAAACTACCACACAGTTGCACTCATCTCACACGCTATCAAAGTAATGCTCAAAATTCTCCAAGCCAGGTTTCAAAAGTATGTGAACTGAGAACTTCCAGATGTTCAAGCTGGATTTAGAAAAGGCAGAGGAACCAGAGATCAAATTGCCAACATCCATTGGATCATCGAAAAAACAAGAGAATTCCAGAAAAATATCTACTTCTGCTTTATTGATTACGCCATAACCTTTGACTGTGTAGATCACAACTAACTGTGGAACAGATGGGAATACCAGACCACCTGACTTGCCTCCTGAGAAATCTGTATGCAGGTCAAGAAGCAACAGTTAGAACCAGACATGGAACAACAGACTGATTCCAAATTGGGAAAGGAGTACATCAAGGCTGTATATTGTCACCCTGCTTATTTAACTTATATGCAGAGTACATAATGTGAAATTCTGGGCTGGATACAGTGCAGTCTGGAATCAAGATTGCTGGGAGAAATATCAATAATCTCAGATATGCAGATGACACCACCCTTATGGCAGAAAGTGAAGAGGAACTAAAGAGCCTCCTGATGAAGGTGAAAGAGGAAAGTGAAAAAGCTGGCTTAAAACTCAGCATTCAGAAAACTAAGATCATGGCATCCGATCCCATCACTTCATGGCAAAGAGATGGCAAAACAATGGAAACAGTGACAGACTTTCTTTTCTTGGGCTCCAAAATCACTTCAGATGGTGAGTGCAGCCATGAAAATAAAAGATGCTTGCTCCTTGGAAGAAAAGCTATGACCAACCTAGACAGCATATTAAAAAGCAGAGACATTACTTTAGTGACAAAAGCTCCATCTAGTCAAAGCTATGTTATTTTTCAGTAGTCATGTATGGATGTGAAAGTTGCACCATAAAGAAATGATGAACTGTGGTGTTGGAGAAGACTCTTGAGAGTCCCTTGGACTGCAAGGAGATCCCACCAGTCCATCCTAAAGGAAATCAGTCCTGAATATTCATTTGAAGTACTGATGCTGAAGCTCCAATACCTTGGCCACCTGATGCAAAGAGCTGACTCATTGGAAAAGACCCTGATACTGGGAAAGGTTGAAGGCAGGAGAAGAAGGGGACGACAGAGGATGAGATGATTGGATGGCATCGCCGACTTGATGCACATGAGTTTGAGCAAGCTCCGGGAGTTTGTGATGGGCAGAGAAGCCTGCTGTGCTGCAGTCCATGGGGTCACAAAGAAGCGGACTTGACTGAGCGACTGAACTGATTACAGTATTTAATGTTCACCCCAAAAAGCTAAGTAGATTTTTTTATTCCCATTTAACACATAAAGAAAGAAGCATGGAGGGCCATAGAGCTTAAGCCACTTGCCCAAAATCATACAGCACGAAGATTCAAACTTGGGCAATCAGAATCTAGAAGCCACCATCTCAACCACAACAGTGTACCAACTCTCCTAAGAACCCATGTTCAATCCCCAGACTGCCTTTCTTGTCGGAGTGTTATATTCTCTTTGGTCACAAAGCTCCAAAATTTTAGATGCTAGGTGTAAATATTAATGAGGAGAAACATCATTAACATGTAGTGAATCAGAGATTCCATGGGAGATATTACAATTAGAGTAGTTAAGAATGAGGACTCAATCCTATGACAACAGTAGCAGGAAGAGGCAGGGGGAGAAACTGATGTTACCAGAGCTTGGTGAGAACAGCAGCCATCAAAGGAGGCAGCCCAACAGGATCAGGGTCCATGGAACAACATGGCCACCATTTGAACTGTGCCAAGGCAAGTGATGGGTGGTACGAACAAATATCCCGACTGGTCTCTTCCTCTGATTTCCTGACACTTCCCCACATGGGCCAGACCCAACTGCAAACCAGAGGGCAAGGACCCCTGGTTGATGGAGGCCACTCTCAGAACACAGAACAAGGCAGAGATGGGAGAAATTAGATTTGGCTGGCTTACCACCTCTCCTAATTAAAAGATGCTTTTTGTTTGTTTGTTTGTTTTTTAATGAGAACTCTCAGTTCAGTTCAGTCATTCAGTTGTGTCCGACTCTTTGCGACCCCATGAATCGCAGCACGCCAGGCCTCCCTGACCATCACCAACTCCCGGAGTTTACTCAAACTCATGCCCATCGAGTCGGTGATGCCATCCAGCCATCTCATCCTCTGTCGTCCCCTTCTCCTGCCCCAATCCCTCCCAGCATCAGGGTCTTTTCCAATGAGTCATCTCTTCGCATGAGGTGGCCAAAGTATTACAGTTTCAGCTTCCGCATCAGTCCTTCCAATGAACACCCAGGACTGATCTCCTTCAGAATGGACTGGTTGGATCTCCTTGCAGTCCAAGGGACTCTCAAGAGTCTTCTCTAACACCATAGTTCAAAGCATCAAATTTTTGGCGCTCAGCTTTCTTTACAGTCCAACTCTCACATCCATACATGACCACTGGAAAAACCATAGGCTTGACCAGACAGACCTTTGTTAGCAAAGTAATGTCTCTGCTTTTTAATATGCTATCTAGGTTGGTCATAACGTTCCTTCCAAGGAGTAAGCGTCTTTTAACTTCATGGCTGCAATCACCATCTGCAGTGATTTGGGAGCCCCCAAAAATGAAGTCACTGTTTCCACTGTTTCCCCATCTATTTCCCATGAGTTGAAGGGAACAGATACAATGATCTGAGTTTTCTCAATGTTAAGCTTTAAGCCAACTTTTTCACTCTCCTCTTCCATTTTCATCAAGAGGCTTTTTAGTTCCTCCTCACTTTCTGCCAGAAGGGTGGTGTCATCTGCATATCTGAGGTTACTGATATTTTTCCCGGCAATCTTGATTCCAGCTTGTGCTTCTTCCAGCCCAGCGTTTCTCATGATGTACTCTGCATATAAGTTAAATAAGCAGGGTGTCAATATACAGCCTTGACGTACTCCTTTTCCTATTTGGAACCAGTCTGTTGTTCCATGTCCAGTTCTAACTGGTGCTTCCTGACCTGCATACAGGTTTCTGAAGAGGCAGGTCAGGTTGCCTGGTATTCCCATCTCCTTCAGAATTTTCCACAGTTTATTGTGATCCACACAGTCGAAGGCTTTGGCGTAGTCAATAAAGCAGAAATAGATGTTTTTCTGGATCTCACTTGCTTTTTCGATGATCCAGCAGATATTGGCAATTTGATCTCTGGTTCCTCTGCCTTTTCTAAAACCAGCTTGAATATCTGGAAGTTCACGGTTCACGTATTGCTGAAGCCTGGTTTGGAGAATTTTGAGCATTACCTTACTAGCGTCTGAGATGAGTGCAATTGTGCAGTAGTTTGAGCATTTTTTGGGATTGGAATGAAAATGAACCTTTTCCAGTCCTGTGGCCACTGCTGAGTTTTCCAAATTTGCTGGCATATTGAGTGCAGCACTTTCACAGCATCATCTTTCAGAATTTGAAATAGCTCAACTGGAATTCCATCACATCCACTAGCTTTGTTTGTAGTGATGCTTTCTAAGGCCCACTTGACTTCACATTCCAGGATCTCTGGCTCTAGGTCAGTGATCACACCATTGTGATTATCTGGGTCATGAAGATCTTTTTTGTACAGTTCTCCTGTGTATTCTTGCCACCTCTTCTTAATATCTTCTGCTTCTGTTAGGTCCATACCATTTCTGTCCTTTATTGAGCCCATCTTTGCATGAAATGTTCCCTTGGTATCTCTAATTTTCTTGAAGAGATCTCTAGTCTTTCCCATTCTGTTGTTTTCCTCTATTTCTTTGCATCGATCGCTGAGGGAGGCTTTCTTATCTCTCTTGGCTCTTCTTCGGAACTCTGCATTTAAATGGGAATATCTTTCCTTTTCTCCTTTTCTTTAGCTTCTCTTCATTTCACAGGTATTTGTAAGGCCTCCTCAGACAACCATTTTGCCTTTTTGCATTTCTTTTCCGTAGGCATGGTCTTGATCCCTGTCTCCTGTACAATGTCACGAATCTCCGTCCATAGTTCATCAGGCTCTCTGTCTATCAGATCTAGTTCCCTAAATCTATTTCTCACTTCCACTGTATAGTCATAAGGGATTTGATTTAGGTCATACCTGAATGGTCTAGTGGTTATCCTTACTTTCTTCAGTTTAAGTCTGAATTTGGCAATAAGGAGTTCATGATCTGAGCCGCAGTCAGGTCCCAGTCTTGTTTTTGCTGACTATATAGAGCTTCTCCATCTTTGGCTGCAAAGAATATAATCAGTCTGATTTTGGTGTTGACCATCTGGTGATGTCCATGTGTAGAGTCTTCTCTTGTGTTCTTGGAAGAGGGTGTTTGCTATGAGCAGTGCGTTCTCTTGGCAAAACTCTATTAGCCTTTGTCCTGCTTCATTGCATACTCCAAGGCCAAATTTGCCTGTTACTCCAGGTGTTTCTTGACTTCCTACTTTTGCATTCCAGTCCCCTATAATGAAAAGGACATCTTTTTTGGGTGTTAGTTCTAAAAGGTCTTGTAGGTCTTCATAGAACCGTTCAACTTCAGCTTCTTCAGCATTACTGGTTGGGGCATAGGCTTGAATTACCATGACATTGAATGGTTGGCCTTGGAAACAAACAGAGATCATTCTGTCATTTTTGAGATTGCATCTAAGTACTGCATTTTGGACTCTTTTGTTGACCATGATGACTACTCCATTTCTTCTAAGGGATTCCTGCCCACAGTAGTAGATATAATGGTCATCTTAGTTAAATTCACCCATTCCTGTCCATTTTAGTTCACTGATTCCTAGAATGTCAACATTCACTCTTGCCATCTCCTGTTTGACCACTTCCAATTTGCCTTGATTCATGGGCCTAACATTCCAGATTCCTATGCAATATTGCTCTTTACAGCATCAGACCTTGCTTCTATCACTAGTCCCATCCACAACTGGGTGTTGTTTTTGCTTTGGCTCCATCTCTTCATTCTTTCTGGAGTTATTTCTCCACTGATCTCCAGTAGTATATTGGGCATCTACCAACGTGGGGAGTTCCTCTTTCAGTATCCTATCCTTTTGCCTTCTCATACTGTTCATGGGGTTCTTAAGGCAAGAATACTGAAGTGGTTTGCCATTCCCTTCTCCAGTGGACCATTCGGTCAGACCTCTCCACCATGACCCAACCGTCTTGGGTGGCCCCACACGGCATGGCTTACTTTCACTGAGTTAGACAAGACTGTGGCCTTGTGATCAGATTGGCTAGTTTTCTGTGATTATAGTTTTAGTGTGTCTGTCCTCTGATGCCCTCTGGCAACACCTACCGTCCTACTTGGGTTTCTCTTACCTTGGACGTGGGGTATCTCTTCACGGCTGCTCCAGCAAAGCGCAGCCGCTGCTCCTTACCTTGGAGGAGGGGTATCTAGAAGAGGCTAAATTCCAATCCCACTGGGCCAGTAGTTTTTTGTGTAATTTGGGTTAAGTGATATACCCTCTTTCAGATTCATTTCATCAAATGTAAACAAGTGACTATTAAATGTCCCTCCCTCATAAAGCTGGTGTAAGTATCAAATGAGACAATAAATACATGGACAGATTTGGAACAGTCCCTAAATACAGTAAGCACTTAATAAATGTTAACAATTATTGTGATAATATCTGACAGAGGAGAAAAGAATTGAACACAGAGTTTTAGGCTCTCTTCTTTCCAGAGGAAAACAGCTATCCAAATAAGTGGAGAAAGTAGGTTAAAGGAGAAATACCGTGAAAGAAAGTGGGATGTCTTGATATCCTACAAAGCCAAATGTGCTTTGCATACAAAATTTTGTTAACCTTCACAGCCGACTAAGTAAATAGTATTCTTGTTTTACAAGTGAGGAAGCTTTAATGAAAGAACTTAACCAAGGTTTAGAAAGCTGCCAGGTAACAGAGGAAGCACCAGTGGGTATTCACATCAAGGAACATCTGACTCTCTCTTTCACCATGAGAGACTTCTCGGTTATAAAAACCAGAGGAATGGAGGAATTATCCTAAATTGTGAAGGCTTGTCCCGTCATTTAGTTAAATTTAGGTGTTCCTTATATTCCATCTTTACACACACATCACTGCCTGCCTGGTGCAAGCTTCTGAGCAAGATACACCAGGCAGGGCTGTGCCCAGCCAAGGGAGAAAAGAGGCTGGAATCCAGCCCATGATCCACCCAATAGCATTCATTTGCCAAAGAGGTATTTTTTCTAGTTAACACATTAGTGAAATATGAGCTAACGGAGGCCCTAAAATAATGGTGATGGACATGACCATTTCCCACAATCTACTGAAAATTCAGATTGTGCCTCCATGATCTGATAGAACAAACCTGAATTGTTTAGTATCTAGAGATGTTGAGTGAGAGCTACCTGGCCTAGGGGTAAAGGAGGATGGCATTAAGATGTAAAATCCTGAAGAGATGGCCAGAGGTAAGCTGTATCCAAAAGAATTTAGGTAAAGTAACTAAACTGATATGGAAATGTATCTACCTGTAGCCCAAGATTACTCACTCTGTGGGATTCACTTGTTACACTCTTAACTATTGCCTTGACTTAACACTGATGAAGATAAATGGCAGGCTTTCTTGTGCTGAGGGGCGGGAGGGGAACTGTGTTTACAAGGCTGTTAGCTAAAGAAAGGGACTCAGGGTTCATTTCAGCCTAGGGTTGGAAGAAGCAAACTAACATAGGGTGGCCTCTGCTGTTTCACCACAACTTATTTCTTACTCTTTACTGAGTTATTTGGAGCATTGTTTTCTACATCTTTAATTTTACAATTCAGTTTCCTAAATGGAATTATAACAACATAAGGCTAACTATGACCATGATTATATACTTTTTCATCTCATGGAACATTGACACAAAACTCTAATGAGGAGTATTTCTCATGAAACAACCACAAATTTCATTTTATCTTTTAGAGAGAGAGAGAGAAATTTGATCAGAAGAAATGAGTTTAATTAGGGATTCTGAATGATCAGTAGCATTGTCACTTCAGTTGTGAAAGATTCTCTTATTTTCTGAGGACTTTTCAAGTTATAAAAGAGGATATCATTTCTAAATGTATTAATATTTAGGGGAGAAAATGCATTTCTCCTTTATTAGCTTTGATATACATATAATGTCACAGTTGTAAGAAATTACTTCCTGATTTTTTATTGCAATGTAGTAGTCACAGTTACTCCAAGACATTTTCCAGCTGTTGTTATGGCATATTCAAAATAAGCAAGAGCCATAGCAGTGTGAAAGATTTGAGATAGATTTCGATGTAAAAAGAATTTAAGTCCTGGAGTCAGGGGGGTCCATTGGTATGCAATGGAAACTCACACTAGCATAAGCAATGGGGAGATTTTATTATAAAGATGCCCCTTTCTCCTAGACCCCAAGGGCAGAAATACAGCTGGGGCCTTAATGAGGTAGTGGAAACATGAATTGAAATGTCATCTGAAAACTATTCATCCTGTTTGTTTTTTTCTCTATTCTTGTGGCCTAATGGCCTTTCATTTTTGCTTTTGTTGGATGTTTTCATTTTTCTTTCTTGAAGGACTGGCTCTCATAGCTTATCTCTATACCTGGTGTGCAAGGGTTACCCCACAATCCTCAACTCATCTTTATGTTCTATGAGGAGACTAAAAATCACATTAGGCCAAATGTATTTGCTATTAAACCGTGATGGCCAACAAAGGAATGGAAATCATAGAAAGAAGAGTAATCTTTGGTATTTCGTCCTGCAGCGACCTGCTCTTGGGACCACATGCATACATCCCTCTTCTACAGTTTCTCCCATTCCAATGGGATAAATTCAGTCCCTGCTTATAGTATTTTAACAAAAGCTTTTATCCACTTATAAATAGATAACAAGGTAATCAAATGTTTCAGTGACAAATCCTTCCATTGAAAATTTAGGAAAAGATAAAGGGTGAAATAAAAGGAAATAGAGACAGTGTCCTATTGAAAGAGAAGTAGCATTGCTCTGTAATAGTTACCACTAACTCAGTGGTTCTGAAAATTGGGCATAACCTGGAGAAATTGTCAAAACCCAGATTACCAGAGCCAGGAATTCCCAGAGTTTCAGATTTAGCAAGCAAATGGTGGGGCACGAGTAGGTGTATTTCACCAAGTTTCCGGGGATCATATACAACTGTATTTGAGGCACTGTATCAGCAATATCCCTGTGTCAGCATATTTGTCATTATGTTTTTTGGCTGAGCACAAATTGGCTCTTAATTTTTCTCATACATAATTTAGAGATACTCTGCTGTACTAGAATCAGGCAGGCAGGCACTAATACAGGAAGGAAAAGGAAACTAACCAGAGCCTGATTGGTTTTGGAAAATACTGATTTATCCATTAAATAGCTGCTGATATTAGGCTCTCTTGCAGTTCCTTTCTGAGTCTGCTGCGCTGTATTTCTGTTGCTGCAGAAAAAGGAAAATGAAAACAAAGACAAAGCAAACAAAGAAAACCTGGCTTGATAAGATATTGCCGAGTAGATTGGTATGTTCCATAGAGCCATGCACTACTTAAGAATATTAAAATGGAAAGAATACACACTTGGTATAAAAAAATGTTTACAGTCTCATAAGGCACCATTTTATAAAAAGATTAACTAATTTACCTTCCCTTCAGGAGAAAAATATCTTGTGAGAAATAAAGATTTGAAATAAGAAAATAAATTCTTCGGGGTGTTTTACAGTTCTGTGTTCACTGAAAGCATCAGTTTTGAAAAAAAATCTCCTCTACATACTCTATGTCCTGGCTTCTTGTGTGTTAATATGATCAAGTGCCAAGCTGCTATATCTGTAGATACATGACACTATGCATTTGTCAAAACCCACAGAACTTCACAGCAGAGTGAACCTTAATGTCTATAAATTCAAAGTAAGTAATTTAGGAAGGAATGCAGACTGTGACAGAAAAATGTAATTCTATTAGGAATGCATGCAACAACCTCACTGAAGGAAGAGGGCACAAGAGATGCTGACAAAAGTAATTTGGGAAATGAGTGGAGATGGTAAACTTAAAGGCAACGGGAATAGTATGTAAACACTGTACTCTAGTTGATAAAATTATTTCCCATGGAAATACAGGTTAGCAATTCTGAGACCACTATACATGTATACTAGAATTGAGTCATTAAGTAAACAGATGGCAAATGGTGGGAGGTTACCAGCAATGGGAGCAGGTGTGAATGGTCATGGGGTAAAGGATCAGGAGGAAACATCAGTTTCGACTTATGTTTAGTTACATACTGATAGATGTGTATAGAAATCATTATATTCATGTATACACAGATTGATATACACATACATGTTTCATTGCTCTATCAGCTAAAAGGGCCTAGAAGCAATGACATCCCAGTGGCAGTGAGCATACCCAACAATCAGATCTTGGTTTTACTGTTTTCCTATAAGAGGAACCAAGACTCCTGGAGAAAGGCTGATTCAAAGATTGTGGCAAATAACATACAACAGATGGCTGGAGCATCTTTTAGTGCAACAAATTAAGGAAATGCTCCAAGAATCAGAATAATGGGAGTATGTGAAAAGGACACAGGAGCCAACAGGAAGAACTGTTAATGACCAAAGCTGGAACAATTCGAGTAACAAGATAAAATAACATTAAGTTACAGCTCAAAGTACAAAATATATAGCCATGAGTTTATACTGATATAAATGACTAGAAAATAAATGGGGTGAATAGACAAATTTCCTTGTGGAAGTTTATCCAGATATTCTGCTCTCACAGTGGAGGTTGTGCATAGTGGTATCCTTCCAAAGTGTAGAGTATGGAAAGCGGGTGACACAGTGACTGTACAGTGGAGAAGCCTGACAAACACTACCTCAGCCAGGTGGTCGAGGTTAACATCATCAGTAATGAGCCATGTGGAGAGCATGAACCCTTGATGTGATGTGATGAGAAGGGTGCTGCTGCTGCTGCTACTAAGTCGCTTCAGTCGTGTCCGACTCTGTGCAACCCCATAGACGGCAGCCCACCAGGCTCCTCTGTCCCTGGGATTCTCCAGGCAAGAGTACTGGAGTGGGGTGCCATTGTCTTCTCCGGATGAGAAGGGTACTATCTCCCTAAAACCTATAACTCCAGTCTAATCATGAGGAAAACATCAGGAAAATCCTGATTGAGGGACTTTTTACTACTTTCAGTAATCCTCAAAACTGTCAGGGTTATTAAAAAGCAAGTAAAGTTTGAGAACTGTCACAGCTATGTTACTTTCATGTATCAGAGACTGATTTAAATTCTCAATCCTCTTTTTTTTTTTGTTTAAGCTACTTTTCCTCACTTCAGAGTAAATCCTGTCACAAGGAGTTCCCAGTCACAAGGTACTGCAAATGGCAGCAGTGTGGATGGTAGCTGAAACACTGAGGAAAACGGCATGTCTCTCAGATTTCACCAGGTTGGATTTTATCATGAGAGGTCAACCTGCTCCTAAAGAGTGAGAACTGCCTCCTGCTTCTGAGGTGTCCTCTGCCTTGGTCACCAACTAAACCAACTTAACAGAAAACTATGGGATAATATCCAAAACATAGGATAATGTAGGAGGAGTGGCCAACATGGCAAAGCAGAAAGACCCCGAGCTCACCTCCCATGGGCACACCAGAATCACAACTGTTGTTATTTACAGAGCAACTATCAGTAACAATTACCTGGAGACTAGCAGAAAAGGCCCTATACAGCTAAAAATATAAAAAAGGAACCAAAAGGGGACCTATAGGACGAGTGAAGATGTTGCATAGTCAAAACCCACAGCCCCACGGAGATAACCACAGAGTGGAGGATAATTACAATTGAAAATTTTCTTACAATGGAGCCAGAGTCTGAGCTCCACATAGGGCTCCCATCCTGGGGGTCCTGTACTGGGAAGATGAGCACTAGAACACTTGGCTGTGAAGACCAGTGGGGCTTACTTCTAGGAGAGCCCGAGGGCCATCACATTTTTCAAGACCCAGAGAAGAAGCAATTTGAAAAGAGTCTGGGTCAGACCCACTTGCTAATCTTGGAGAGCCTCCAAGAGCGACAAGAGGCAATGGGACTCACCTTGGGGACACATGCTGACAGCAGTCATTTGGGGGCGCTCATCCTACTACAAGGGACAGGGAAGCCTGGCGTGCTGCAGTCCATGGGGTTGCAAAGAGTCAGTCATGACTTAGTGACTGAACAACAACAACAAATCCCACTACAAGGACACCAGTGCTGGCAAGTGACATTTTGGAATCCTCCCTCTAGCTTATTAATGCTGGGGCCACCAGCCAGTAGGCATAAGTCTTTGTATGATGATAGACGGTAACTAGATTCACCATAATGATCATTTTGAAATGTACAAAAATATTGAATTATTATGTTGTATACCTGGGAACTAACACAGTGTTCTAGGTCAGTTATACCTCAAAAACAAACAGAAAAACTCATAGGGACTTCCCTGGTGGTCCAGTGGTTAAGAATTTGTCTTCCAGTGCAAGGGATGTGGGTTTGAACCCTGATTGGGAGAAGTTAAGATTTCACATGCCACAGGGCAACTAAACCCACAAGCCCAACTAGAGGTATGCCTGTGCACTGCAACAAAGATCCTGTGTGCACTAAGGCCCAACCAATGCAACCATAAATAAATATATACACTCATAGAAAAAGAGATCAGGCTTGTGACTACCAGAGGCAAGACATTGGAGAGGAACTGGATGAAGGCAGTCAAAGGTACAAACTCCCAGTTATAAATAAGTACTAGGGATGTAATGTATAACATGATAAATGTAATTAACATTGCTGTATGTTGTCACTGAAAGCTGTTAAGTGTAAATCATAAGAGTTGTCATCACAAGGAAAAAATATATATATTTTTCTCTATTTCTTTACTGTTATACTCATGAAATGATGAATGTTCACTAAACCTACTGTGGCAATCATTTCATGATATATGCAAATCAAATCATTATGCTATACACCTTAAACTTATACAGTGCTGTATCTCAATTCTATTTCAATAAAAACTCAAAAGAAAAAAATGGAATGATATCGTAGAGAGTGAAGTCTGAGAAAAATCACTTATGGAGGGGAGCTGGCCATGTGACTGAGGGAGGGACTGTTCGGGCAGAGAAACCATAAGGTAGGAGTCTGGTAATGAAAGGAAGATATAAAGGCAAGAGAAAGGGTGCTAGATGAGATTAGAAAAGCAGGCTGTTGGATCAGATGGTACCTTGAAGGTCAGGGTCTATTGAATTTCTCCTTAGTGCAGTGGTAATCATTACATTTGAGGATTTTAAGTACCAAAGGGGTGTGACATGATAACACTTTTTCCTTAACTATTTTTTATTGAAGTAACATACACATACAGATTAGAGAGCTAATTCATGGATGACTGTCGAAGTGTTTACGCGTTAATCGTCCTCCAACGTCAGTATCATAACTCTGAAAGTAGTCTCTCCTCTTTTTGCTTACAAAAGAAAAATCTTTGATTGAACCATGTAAAAAAATCATGGCTGATTCATGCGAATGTATGGCAAAAACCGCTACAATATTGTAAAGCAATTAGCCTCCAATTAAAATAATTAAAAAAAAATAATAGGTCATATGAGGCCTACTGGAACAGATTTTTTCTCTTGGCACACTCAAAGATTAAAAGGCAGAAAGGAGTACAAAATAACTTCCTCTAGTTGTGGTACATATACACAATGGAATATTACTCAGCTCTAAAAAGGAGTGCATTTGAGTCAGTTCTAATGAGGTGGATGAAACTTGAGCCTATTATACACAGTGAACTAAGTCAGAAAGAGAAGGATAAATCCTGTATATTAACACATATATATGGAAATTGGACAGTAACAACGATCCTACAGGCAGGACAGCAGAGGAAACACAGATGTAAAGAACAATCTTTTGGACTATGTGGGAGAAGGCGAGAGTGAGATGACTTGAGAGAATAGCATTGAAACACGTATATTACCTACTATATGTAAAATAGATGACCAATGCAAGTTTGATACATAAAGCAGGGCACCTAAAGCTGGTGCTTGGAGACAGCCCAGAGGGATGGGGTGGGGAGGGGCTTCAGGATGGGGGGACACATGTATACCTGTGGCTGATTCATGATGATATATGGCAAAAACTATCACAATATTGAAAAGTAATTATCTTCCAATTAAAGTAAATAATTAAAAAAAAAACTTCCTGTTAATGACCTTTTCCTGCTCATATATTTTATCTCCATTTTATAACTGGGTTGCTGAGTACTACCAATAGTACTCATTTTCTTGAACTTTTTTTTGCTATTAATATTTTGGTATATTTTCTTTAATCTTTTGTCACACATTGGTTTCTTTTTTAATATAATTTCTTATTGTGATATAATTCACATACTATAAAATTAACCTCTTTAACTATAGAATTCAGTGGTGTTTGGTCTGTTCACAAAATATACAACTATCACCACTATTTAATTCCAGAATATTTTCATTACCCCCACATGAAACTCTATACCCTTTATCCTTCATCCATCAATCCTATCATCACTTTCCCATCCAGCCCTAGGAAACTGCTAATCTACTTTCCTTCTCTACAGATTTTCTACTTTGGACATTTCATATAAGTATAATAATCACAATATGCTGCCTTTCGTGTCTAGATTGACCCACTTTGCATAATGTTTGCTCAGTTTATAGTACAAATCAGGACTTCATTCCTTTTTATGACAATAATATTCAGTTGTGTTGCTATACCACATTGTGTTCATCCATTCATCAACTGATAGATTTTGAGTTTTTTCTTCTTTTTGGCTATTATGAATAATGCTACTATAAACATTCATGTACAAATTTTTGTGTGGATTTATGTTTTAGATTCTCTTGGGTATAGATTTAGGAGTGAAATTACTGGGTTGTGTGTTAACTATAACATTTTAAGGAACTTCCTAATTGTTTAAGAGGCCACGCTTTTTACACTCTCAACATCAATGTATATGGGTTTCATTCTTCTATATTCTTGCCAACAATTATGTTTTTTTATTATACCCATCTCAGTGAGTCTTGTATCATTTTGATTTGTATTTGCCTAATAAGTAATGATATTGAACATTGTATACCTATCAGCAACGATTTTTGCTATTGCTTTGTGTGGTTGTTTTTTAAATCAGATAAAAGCATAAAAATACATTTATACAGTCTAGTATATTTTCCATTATGTTGCCTTTTGGGGTATTCTTCACTTATTAGTGAAGGTTTAAGTTATTGTCTATATCTCTTCATTTCAGCCTAAAGGACTCCCTTTACTATTTCTTCTTCTAGGGCCAGCAACAGATTCTATTAATTTTTGTTAGTCTCTTGTGTACCCCACTATCTACCCTCTCAGTTCAGTCACTCAGTCGTGTCCAACTCTTTGTGACCCGATGGACTGCAGCATGCCAGGCCTCCCTGTCCATCACCAACTCCCAGAGCTTACTCAAACTCATGTCCATCAAGTTGGTGATGCCATCCAACCATCTCATCCTCTGTCCTCCCCTTCTCCTCCCCCTTGAGTTTTTCCCAGCATCAGGGTCTTTCCAAACGAGTCAGTTCTTCACATCAGGTGGCCAAAGTATTGGACTTTCACCTCAGCATCAGTCCCTCCAATGAATATTCAGGACTGATTTCCTTTAGGATGGGCTGGTTGGATCTCCTTGAAGTGCAAGGGACTCTCAAGAGTCTTCTCCAACACCACAGTTCAAAAGCATCAATTATTTAGCACTCAGCTTTCTTTATAGCCCAACTCTCACATCCATACATGACTACTGGAAAAACCATAGCTTTGACTAGATGGACCTTTGTTGGCAAAGTAACATCTCTGCTTTTTAATATGCTGTCTAGTTTGGTCATAACTTTTCTTCCAAGGAGTAAGCGTCTCTTAATTTCATGGCTGCAGTCACCAGCTGCAGTGATTTTGGAGCCTCCAAAATTAAACTCAGCCACTGTTTCCACTGTCTCCCCATCTATTTGCCATGAAGTGATGGGACCAGATGCCATGATCTTAGTTTTCTGAATGTTGAGTTTTAAGCCAATTTTTTCACTCTCCTCTTTCACTTTCATCAAGAGGCTCTTTAGTTTTTCACTTTCTGCTATAAGGGTGGTGTCATCTGCATATCTGAGGTTTTTGACATTTCTCTTGGCAATCTTGATTCCAGCTTGTGCTTCATCCAGCCTAGTATTTCTCATGATGTACTCTGCATATAAGTTAAATAAGCAGGGTGACAATATACAGCCTTGATGTACTCCTTTTCCTATTTGGAACCAGTCTATTGTTCCATGCCTGGTTCTAACTGTTGCTTCTTGACCTGCATACAGATTTCTCAAGAGGCTGGTCAGGTGGTCTGGTATTCCCATCTCTTGAAGAATTTTCCAGTTTGTTGTGATCCACACAGTCAAAGGCTTTGGCATAGTCAATAGATGTTTTTCTGGAACTCTCTTGCTTTTTCAATGATCCAACGGATGTTGGCAATTTGATCTCTGGTTCCTCTGCCTTTTCTAAAACCAGCTTGAACATCTGGAAGTTCACAGTTCACATACTGTTGAAACCTGGCTTGGAGAATTTTGAGCATTACTTTGCTAGCGTGTGAGATGAGTGCAATTGTGCGGTAGTTTGAGCATTCTTTGGCATTGCCTTTCTTTGGGATTGGAATGAAAACTGATCTTTTCCAATCCTGTGGGCACTGCTGTGTTTTCCAAATTTGCTGGCATATTGAGTGCAGCACTTTCACAGCATCATCTTTTAGGACTTGAAATAGCTCAACTGGAATTCAATCACCTCCACTAGTTTTGTTCATAGTGATGCTTCCTAAGGCCCACTTGACTTCACATTCCAGGATGTCTGGTTCTAGGTAAGTGATCATACCATCATGATTGTCTGGGTTGTGAAGATCGTTTTTGCATAGTTCTGTGTATTCTTACCACCTCTTAATAGCTTCTGCTTCTGTTAGGTCCATACCATTTCTGTCCTTTATTGTGCCCACCTTTGCCTGAAATGTTCATCCACCCCCTCAGGCAGCCACAGTGTTCAACAACTGCTTCTAGTTGCTTTCAACAAATGCTCCCAGGAGAAATACTGTTCATACTGGGCAACTACTTCTTGTCGTCATCCTATGCATCATATATATTTTCCCTAAAACAAAAAAAAGATGGCAAGAATGATCTTCAGAATGAGTCTTTCAACCACTAGGTTAAAACAGCACTTATGAAAATGCAACAATATGCTATGTATGGAATATAATTTACATTCAAGAAGCTCAAATATTGATCATGTCCCACAAAAATAAACTAGCTGTCTTTCATATTCTCCTTGCTTAGAATGAAAAATTCCTCAAGTTATGCTGAAATCCTTACTTACATCGAGATGATCAATATTTGTCCCAGCCATCCATTAATAATAATATCACACATGCTTTCAAATCCCTACACTGCAACTTGTATAATAATTACCCTCTACAACCCAATAAGAAAGTGTCTGTGGGAAAGCGGTTTGCTGTTTTAACAAGCTTAATTTAAAATAGAAAATTGTAACGTACCAAAAAGCACAACCTGAGGATAATTAAGAATATGCAGGAAATACTGATTATTTATATGGAAGTTTGGCATCCAGAGTTCATCCAAAGCAAACTAAAGACAGCTATAACAGGCTATTAAAGCTCTGTAGGCATGTCTGCCAGGCATTGGGGAATGAAGACAATTGTAAATTTTGAGTTTATAGCAGGTTAGCATTTTCTCACGTCTCAAAGCATGAAAGCAGCACTTCATCCACGTGCTATAATGACAAGCCTGGCTTATTGTCTCTCCTGTTAAGATCTTCAGCGAAAACCACTTCACTTTTGCCTACAGGTTCAACCTGGTTTGCAGTTCTAGTGCACAACCTACCTTCTGGATGAGTTAAGAATTACTTTCATAGATCCAAAGTTCTGAGGTTTAGTATCAAGTCAGAGATACTGACCTGCCTCCCTGTTTCAGTAAGTACCAGGATGCTGCCTTAAGCCTTTATGTTTCAGATCTTGCCTGAACCATTTTTTATATACCATTATAGCTTAGGTGGGCTCCCCTGGTGGTTCAGACAATAAAGGATCTGCCTGCAATGCAGGCGATCCAGGCTCAATCCCTGGGTTGGGAAGATCCCCTGGAGAAGGGTGGCTACCCACTCCAGCATTCTTGCCTGGAGAATTCCACGCACTGAGGAACTTGGTGGACTACAGTCTATGGGGTCACAAAAAGAGTCAGATAGGATTTAGCAACTAAACAACAACAGATAGCATTAGGTACATTCAACTTTAGAAGAAATCCAAAGAGTCAAAGCAGAGGAAATACAAGTAACAGACACAAGCTTTTTCTATATCACATCTTTTTCTGGTTTCAATGCAAGGATATGCATTGTTATATTCAGTGTGCTTTGGTGGATCAGATAGTTAGGTCAGAGAAAAGTTAACTATTAGAAGACCTATGTTCTAGTTGTAGCTCATCACATACTAACCGTGACATTTCACTCTCCTAGACTCAGTTTTCACATCTGTTTAATGGGGACAATCATCATTGTACAAATTAAGTGAAAATATGGATTTAAAGCACTAGGCATCATTCTTGGCACCTATTAGGCTCAACAAATCCTACTGGTGGATGAGAAGTTAGAGAAGGAGGAGGAAAAATGATGGTAGATGAAGGAGAGACAGTTGGATGAAAAGAAAACAGAGGAGGAAGAGAAGTAAGAATTAGTGATGGGGGCTTCCCTGGTGGCTCAGTGGTAAAGAATCTGCCTGCTAATGCAGGAGACAGGGGTTCGATCCCTGATCCAGGAAGATCCCACATGCCACAGAGCAACTAAGGCCCTGTGCCAAAACTATTGAGCTTGTGCTCTAGAGCCTAGGAGCAGCAACTACTAAGCCCGAGTGCTAGAGAGCCTGTGCCCCACAACAAGAGAAGCCACTGCAACGAGAAGCCCATACACTGCAACCAGAGAGTAGTTACTGCTCATCGCGGCTAAAGGAAAACTTGCACAACGAAGACCCAGCACAGCCAAAACTAAATAAATAAAATTATATATATATTTATTTTATATAAAAGAACTATTGGTGGTTGTGGAGTGGTGCTGAAGAACATAGATTTTTGTCCACAGTGCCTGTGTGACCTCAAGCAAATTAGCTCATCACTTTGAACATGACTTGGATTTTTAGTGTGCAAACCTAGAAGCTGATAGTAATTCGTATGCATATTCACAGGATTGTTGTAAGACTTAAATGATAATCGATGTGAAGGCACTTTGATACCTACTAAATTCAATAGAAGCCTAAAAGATTATTACTACAAAAGGCAGTTATGCGTTGGGCAAATATGTAATAAAATTAAGTGTTGTTCACATAAGCTTTTTCTTAACTTCTTCCATAGCATTTGGATGGATCTGAATTAGGCTTTGACAAGAAGCCAGGTGTGAACTAAACACTCCCTGGAAGGTTCTTTTATGGACAAAGTGGAGTCTTGTATTGGAAGTTGACTTCTACCTGAAACATGTTGCAGAGTAGAATTGGTCCTTGTATCAGTAACTTCAGATACGCAGATAACACCACCCTTATGGCAGAGAGTGAAGAAGAACTAAAGAGCCTCTTGAAAGTGAAAGGGGAGAGTGAAAGAGTTGGCTTAAAACTCAACATTCAGAAAACTAAGATCAAGGCATCCAGTCCCATCACTTCATGGCAAATAGATAGGGAAATAATGGAAACAGTGACAGACTATTTTTTTGGGCTCCAAAATCACTGCAGATGGTGACTGCAGCCATGAAATTAAAAGATTCTTACTCCTTGGAAGAAAAGTTATGACTAACCTAGACAGCATATTAAAAAGCAGAGACATTACTTTGTCAACAAAAGTCCATCTAGTCAAAGCTATGGCTTTTCCAGTAGTCATGTATGGATGTGAGAGTTGGACCATAAAGAAAGCTGAACATGAAAGAATTGATGCTTTTGAACTGTGGTGTTGGAGAAGACTCTTGAGAAAGTCCCTTGGACTGCAAGGACATCCAACCAGTCCATTCTAAAGGAAATCAGTCTTGAATATTTATTGGAAAGACTGATGCTGAAGCTGAAAGTCTAATACTTTGGCCACCTGATGCAAAGAACTGACTTGTTTGGCAAGACCCTGATTCTGGGAAAGATTGAAGGGGGAGGAGAAGGGGAAGACAGAGGATGAGATGGTTGGATGGCATCACCAACTCAATGGACATGAGTTTGAGTAAGCTCTAGGAGTTGGTGATGGACAGGGAGGCCTGGTGTGCTGCAGTCCATGGGGTCACAAAGAGTCAGACATGACTGAGCAACTGAACTGAACTGATTAAATGAACAACCTTATCTATATGTATGGATGATCTTTTCCAAATCTATTTGAATTCTGTGAAGGATGAAGCAGTTTGGGTAAATGTATGAAACTAGATCAGATGCTCTGGGAATCCAATCATTTAAAAATCAAATATATCAATTTTTTAAAAATGAATTCTCAGTTTTAGCACCCAAAGGTACAGCCCCTGAATAAATTGAACCAATTACCTTTAAACCTTCCATCTTTGGAGAAAACACTTTTAACAGGTTTTCTAGATCCTTCTTTTCTAATTCTTTGGCCGTGGGGTCATAGGTTCCCCTACCAGGGATCAAACCCACGACCCCCATATGTTGGAAGCACACAGAGTCTTAACCACTGAACCAAAAGGGAATTCCGAGGTCCTTCTATTCTTAAGATGGAATGGTATGTGGTGGCATGACCCATCCACTCATTGATGCTGTCCCTAAACACTGTTTTTTTTTTTTTTTTTTAAAGCATGTGCGTGATTGCTAAGTTGCTTCAGTCATGTCTAACTCTTGGGGACCCTGTGGACTCCTCTGTCTATTCTGGCATTCTCCAGGCAAGTATACTGGAATAGGTTTCCATGTCTTCCTCCAGGGGATCTTCCTGACTCAGGGATCAAACCCAAGCTCATGTCTCCTGCATTGGCAGGCAGGTCCTTTACCACTAGCACCATCTGGGAAGCCCAGCACTAGTTAAAGCATGATGGCAAACTTTCCATTCTCAAACCACCCAAAATTTAGGATCCTGTTTTCAGACTGCCCTGCCCTGTGTGTGTTCTTAGTCGCTCAGTCATGTCTGAGTTTGTGTGACCCCATGGACTGTAGCCTACCAGGCTCCTTTGTCCATGGGGAGTCTCCAGGCAAGAATACTGGAGTGAGTTGCCATGCCCTCCTCTAGGGGATCTTCTCAACCAAGGGATCAAACCCAGGTCTCCTGCATTGCAGGCAGATTCTTTACTGTCTGAATCACCAGGGCTAGGTCCTAAAATTTCCTAATTTGGTAAATTAGCAAAATTGAGGTCTCAGAATTCCACCAATGCTCTCTTGGTTAGTTGATGACTCTCTGTGAGATAGGTAGGTAGGTGGTAGGTAGATAGACAAAGTTCTTCAGTTCTAAGTAAGAAGGGGAAGTATATATAGAATCATGATTGTATAGAATCATATTTCTATCATTTTTTTTCTTGTGACAAACTAAGTAGCACTGGATGATTTATGAAAAGAAGACACTTTGATATATAGTGATTTCTCTGTTCTAAAATAAATAGCCCCAGGTCTCTAGGCATTTGAAAGTTAGTTGATACTGTATTTATGTATTTTTACAACAGTATTTACTTGTGAAAAAAGAAAGCCTTCAACAGAGCAGAAATCAATGATTTATAGCAAAAGTAGAAACCAAAGTCTTAGAAATCCTAGGGATAGCATAGCATTATATAATGTCATTTCATCTTTCTGGAACTCAATTTCTTCATCATCACTTACCAGATAAAATACACAACTCCTAGTTAAAATGGACTTTTCAATAAACAACTTTTCAGTATGTTTCAGATATTGCACAGGACATAATTATGCTTAAAAAATTACTGTTTATCTGAAATTCCAATTTAACTGGGAGTCCTATATTTTTATTTGCTAAATCTAGCAATACTGTGGTAAAAATGGCAAGTTTGGGAGGGGATGACACAGGTAACTTCTAGTATATGTGCTGCCGAAGTGAGCACAACACAGCTAACTTCTAAAAGGCTCTTCCAGCTGGAAACTTCTAGATTTCTGTTGAAGGACCAGCTTGGCAAACTACCTGCCTATGTGATCAGATATGAGTATACGCTTGTAAGGCAGTGGTTCTCAAAAGTCACTCTCCTCATGAATCCCTTGGGATTTGTTAATAAAAAAAAAAAAACAAAAAAACAAAAAAACCAAGTCCTAGGCTATGCCCTATGAATTTCTGATTCATCAGTTCTGGGGTGAGGCTAGGGAACCTGTACCTTTAATAGTCAAGCCAGGTGATTTTGGTACAGGTGTTCCAGGACCTTACTTTGAAAAACATTGCAACTTTCTCCTACAAATGCAGAAATCCTGACTACCTGGATGCCAGAATTTCCCTACTCTTCATTCATTTGTGAACATACAAAAATTGAACGCTGCTCTTCTAACCACACAAAAGACTCACTGTGAACTACTGTGCTCATACTTCTTTGACTAACATATTTAATGCTAAATTGGTCATGAAATTGGTTTTCATTAATTTTTGTGGAAGTGAGGAAAATTCAACTTAATCATATTCTAATAATGAATGAAAGCATACTCAACAAAAATAAAATGCTGTTTCCTTTTAATAAAGGAAAATGACTTGTTGAATATTAGGCATGGCAATGATAGAACAAATAAGAATGGAAAAGCAGCAGCGTGAGGAATTGTTCTGACAAGAGAAAGCTAATTATTTTAATCCAATTCAATCTGCTATTCGACTAAAAGGTCAGAGAACACTACATAGAGCCCCTGTACAAAGCTCATCTCCAGAGAGGATTCAATATTCTGCAAAAGTCCATTTTTTCCTAATTTGGTATTTCAATACCTCTCCCTTGAGAGCGTGTCTAAAGTTAACATTTAACACCCTCACCAGAAGTTTTTATTGTAAGCACAGCTAGTTCAACTTTAGTTATTCATCAGACCAAAAAAAAAAAAAAAAGGTCTTATTTGACCGTTAGACCAAAGATTGACTGCTTTTGGGGACCAGAACTAAATTTTTATTGACCTGATGCTGAGTGGTTTAAACTCTAGTGTGTGCAAATACCACCTAAGGGCATATCTACACATCCAGAGATAGCCAGGAGGAGGATAAATGTACCTTAATTGTCATAAGCTTGAGAAAAAAAAAATATGTTTTTGTAAGATTATCCCACTATAACAAGTATCTTTTTTTTTTAATGTGGACCACTTTTAAAGTTTTAATTGAATTTGAATTTGTTACAATACTGCTTCATTTTTATGTTTTGGGTTTTTTTCTTTTTTGGCCCTGAGGCATGTGGGATTGTAGCTCCCCAAGCAGGAATTGAACTTGCATCCCCTACATTGGATAACCACTAGACCACCAAAGAAGTCCCAAGTTATCTTTGATTCTCTACTCTGAGTTAACTCTAAGAGGTCTGCATTTCCATCTTGTTAGAAGGAACTAAGATGAATCCATTACAAAACAGTGTGGCAGCATTTCTTGGGTAATTGTTTTTATTAATGCTACATGGCAATGAAAGCAGTGTATTTAATATGACAGAAGTCTGATTCTAGAGCCAGAATTCTTAGATTTCAATCCAAAATGTACAACCTATTAGGTGTATGACCCTAGAAATGTATATATTACTAGCTTCTCTTTGCCTCAATTTCTACCACTCTAAAATGGGGCTAGAACTTTCCTCATGATTGTTCCGAGGATTAGACGAGGTAATGTGAGTACTATTCCAATAGTACCTGGTGCATGCATAGTAAGTGGAGGACTGGAGGAGGGGGGCTGTTATCATATACTTCTGATTCATGACCTTTCCAAACATTCTCCTGGCTGGTGACGGCCCTCACCTATCATTTTGGTCAGAGTTCATTTAAGATCTAATATTCTTTGCTGTACAATGTTGAATTCTCTGACAAAACACACTTTGTGAAATGAAACTACAAAATAGCTTACTTTTATCCTTTCTTGGTCTTATCAATAAATTGTGTGTGTGTGTGTGTGTGTGTGTGTGTGTTAAAGATAATGAAGACACACACCATCTCACAAGGCGGAGGTTGGAACAGCTCTTGAAAATAGAACAATTTCCTTTCTGGAGCCACGTTTAAGTCTGCAGGCTCTTTGTGGAGCCCTAAATTGTTTGAGACAATTTGCTTTATTTGCCTTTTAAGGCCAAGCCTGTGTGTTCAGTGTCTGTTTGCTTCTGTCTTCATTCCTAAGAGTCCCTACCTTTCACTGTTACCTATAGTTGTAGAAAATCTGGCTTCTATTCTGAACAAGTTCCTGTGTTTTAAGTACAAATAGGTTTTCACACAGTCCCTTTTCCTAATCTGTTCCTCCATCAATTCTGACTCAGTGTCATTTATGCTCTGAGGGAAACTCTACCAGGCCTTTCTCCAGGTTCTGTGTACCTCTTTCAGCAGTTTCTCTGAGTATGGAAGTTTTCTGCCCTATCTTATTTATAACTATGCTCTAAGATGAATGATAATACCTGGCACACAATAGTCAAGATAACGTACTAAACGAATGAATAGATTTATCTCCACCAAAACATATATTTCCTTTCATTTATGTCCATCCCTCTTTGTTGCCTAACTTGGTGCTTAATTTTATTTTTTATTATTTTAGTGAACTCATTACCATCAGTCCACTAATACTGATTTGGCCTATACTTTCTTCAAATCCTTTTTTTTTTTTTTTTTTTTTTTTTTTTACTACTAAGTGTTATTAGATCTGCCCAGACATTCTATTTCTACTCAAGAAAATCACATCCCCATCTCCAAAGCCTGGTGTGCCATGTAGGCAATTAACATACTAGAGAAACTCTTAATCTACACATTATATTTTAATTCCAGATCAAGTCCTCTGTTTCTAACCAGATTCAACTCCATCATGACCATTAAACAAAGGAGATTTATTATAGAAGCCAACTCCATTATAAACAATTCCTACCTTTGTCTCGCATCCAACCCATAACAATAAACACACTATCAGATTAATACTTAATGATCAACATTTCAGGTAATGGTAGGAAATGCCAATACAATCATAGAGAGGATAGACAAAGGCAGATTGGGGACATACTGGGTGGCATTTGATAAGGAAATAACTGGAACCTGAAAAGTAGTTTGTCAGGTGTTTCTTACGACAGGTTGGTGAAGAGCTTCAGTTTGGGTCTTGGGGAACAACATGCCCCTAAATAAATGTCAGAGGGAATCAAGAAGAAATGTGTGGCATTCAGTACCAAATCTCTGAAGTCTTCTAGGAGATGACCTTCAGTGGATAGGCACAGTCCCAACTGGATCTGCCAGAATACCCTGTAGGGGGCTTCTGAAAAAGTATACTCAGATTAGATAGCAGGCATGGCTGGAGGGGAGAGATTTCTGTTGACTACTCTAATAAAGCAGAATTGATCAGATTTACCTACTCATTTAACATTTCTGTGTGGGTTACCTATAATGCCAAATCTTTTTTCCTTCAAAAAGTTTTTGCTTTTTTTTATAATCCAGATAGTTTTAAACATCTCTAACTTTGATGAAGCATTACGTTCCTTTTTTAGACAGTGAAATTGCTGTTCTCAAATGGAAACAAATTTTACATCAAAGAGCTTGAATTCAATGCAGAGGGGAAAAAAGCCAAATATGTAAAGCATCTAGCAGCTGGCAATGATATTGGCAAAAGCTGTCTCTAAACGTGCAAAATGGAGAGATATGAGGTGGTTTTTAAATAATTCCAGAAGTTTCACACCTGTATTAAAATTATCTGAACATTTTTAATCTAAAGTGTAACTTAGCTCAAGTGACATGAAGACCTAACTCAAAAGTCCCCTTAATTTTATATAGCGAAAGGCAGACCCTATCTATGACACTACATATCTATTTGGTTAGAAAAATCTAGATAGTTGACTGCATTTTGTAATCTTCATACAGACGCTTAGCAACATGGAACCAAAATGAAGGCCAGTGAGAATATATGTAACCTTTTCCAAAGGGCAGAGAAAACTGTTGTCAAAATATTTTGTGATAGAAAGAATGAGGTTATGCCAGATTTAATATAGTTCTACAGTAGTGTACTCATAGGCATAAAGTGACCTGGATATCCAGAGCTGAGGCAAGCTCTTAGAAATGCAGCTCAGACCCTCTTACTGTGATCTGTAATCACTGTTGGCTACATCCGTCAGCAAATATTAGTTAGAAGACTACATTTTGACAAAAAGATTAGAAAAATGAAAGAGGTATTAATAATGTCTCTTGAAAAAATGCCTAAATTCTCACTAAAGAAGCAAAAATAGAAGGATGCTATAGCTCTTTGTGGCTCAGCTGGTAAAGAATCTGCCTGCAATGTGGGAGACCTGGGTTTGATCCCTGGCTTGGGAAGATCCCCTGGAGAAGGGAAAGGCTACCCACTCCAGTATTCTGGCCTGGAGAATTCCATGGCCTATATAGTCCATGTGGTTGCAAAGAGTTGGACACGACTGAGCGACTTTCATTTTCATAGCTCTTTAACAGCAAACTCTGTCTGAATACTTGGAAAAAAAAAAAAAAACCCAACAACAACGAGACCCTGTGGCAGTGTTGCTCCCTGACCAGGAATTGAATCTGTGCCCCCTTGCATTGGAAGCGTGAGTCTTAACCATTGGATCAGCAGGAAAGTCCCATGACCAGTTCTGCTGACACTGTGCCCCTGTGTAAGAGATTGCACAGAGGAAAGAGAGACAGAGAAGGAAGGGCATGGCAAAATAAGGGGATGGGAGTAAATAGAAGGGAAAAGAGAGAATTTTCTTTCAAACAGGAGGACCTCTGTTTCAGTGTGGCAAAGAAAACCAGTTCAGATATTTTCCTGCAGCTCAGGCTTCTATTAAGGCTGCTCTGCTTGCGGCTAAATCTAACTGATTAGATGTGTCTGGCTCCCAGGCACACCCTGACAGGGTTGGTGGGGGGCAGGAGGCCTAAAAGAATCTACCCTTCTCCAAATGTGGGTTGGCCAGCCACCCTTTTCCAGCAAGCTGATGGCAGTCTCCACGGTTCCAGTCAACTGAATCAACCATTTGCATTGTACAGACAGGGCCACCCACCAAAGCACTAATTTGACCCCAAAGTCTTTTTTGTTTTGGTTACTGAACAAATGAGTGCTCACAAGATGACTGATTCCTTCATATGGACAAGATTCTCATAGCTGAGCAGGAATGAAGGCCAGAATGTCTCTTTTCATTTTTCACAGGGAAATAAGGAGATCCCATTGGGAAGGGTGAGACAGAACTCTTTGCCAGTGATGTAACAGCCAATGTGATTGAGAAAGGGTACCTGATAATTGAGAAGAAAGGACATAAAAAAAGAAAGAAAGAAAGAAAATGAGACTACCGGCACAGAATGAGTATGAGTTCAAATGAATGTTGGCAGAATGGAAGAAACAGCAGAAACATGTATGACAAACCACATCTATAACAGATTTCCAATAGTCTTTTATGTGAAAATATTTGGGTGCATAATTTCCCTGTCAAGCCAGCTATTCAAAATTCTAAACCAAGGTTTTCTTGGTGTGTGAATATAGATTTCTATTTCCTTTGTGACAAGATATACCTGACAGATAGATTAACTCCCTAAGACATTTTATTTGGGCATTTTTTTATTCAGTTATTTTGTATTTGTTTTCCCTAACAGCATACAGATTAGGGAACTATGAATAATTGTGACCTCAGCTCCCATTATTTATAAAAATATGATCCATGTGACTTCTGTTTCCATAGGTTAGTGGAAAGGAAACCCACTGGTCTTTTTCATGTGGTTGTTAGTTTGAGAGAACGTATTAAATATAACAATTATGTCTTTAGAAAAACACTTAATCCATGAGCACTTCAATCCAGCCACCCAAAAGAAACATTAGGTTAAATTATTGCTGTGCCAAGCATACAAGCTTTTGAATTTATTTCCTTTGATCTGCCCATATGAAAGTCTATCTTATTTCGATGTTTCCAAGGTGAAGTTTCTTTGATCTCATATGACCATGAGAACACAGGTTCTCTTTATGTCTGGAAATCTCTTGGAAACAAAACTTTTTATAAGGTTTGGCCTACAGGACACTTTCAGGAAAACAAAAAGCTTTGCAGGCCACACTAAGATACTTCACAACCATTTATTCAATTGCACTTGTTCATTCAGACAAGCAAGTTGTGCTAAGTGATAAATACTAATGAGTTTAGCCTAACATTTCCCCCAAACACTGCATCTAGAAAATAATAAGCAATGAATTGATGATGAGATATAGGATGATTGATATGCTTGTGCACAGAATGATCAACCCTCAGAAATAGTCATTCATCACTACAAAGCAGGCAGGTGTTATACAGTGAAGACAATTTTTAAAGAGGAATAGTGGGAGGAAATGCCTAACCTGGATCTTGGATAGAGAAAACATGCTTTATGCTTTGGCTTGAGAACATGAGTTCATTTAAATTCAAGCGAGTTGACTTTCTTAAATATAATTGTATAATTCTTAGAAATTTAAAGACTTCAGACTGTCCACTGGGGAAACGCCAATATTGCTCTCTTTGA
The DNA here is from genome assembly GCF_910594005.1 of Cervus elaphus. Taxonomy (NCBI): domain Eukaryota; kingdom Metazoa; phylum Chordata; class Mammalia; order Artiodactyla; family Cervidae; genus Cervus; species Cervus elaphus. The sequence goes on along the minus strand of NC_057848.1, from coordinate 40,462,863 downwards.
AATCACAGAAATCTTGCCTCCATTCGGGAATGTCAAATGGCTTTGAAATTGATGTGTTCAGTCATTAAGCACGAATACTTGACAAAGCTTCTTTGATTTCATAGATTGTAAATCCTTGGAACACTGCAAGAGGCCATTTATGAAATTGAGCTATTGATTGTGCTAATCTATACAGTGATTACTAGAGGCAGCCTAATGCGTAGATGCTGCCTCTACAGTATGCTTAAGAGGCCCCATACAGGGCTACAGCCAAAAAGTTTGTTCGTTTGGGCCTGAGCATTCCAGTCTGAACAAGTTCTTTATTAAAATATCAATGTTCTTGTGTAAGGACACAGTCCTTGACATTTTTTATTCATTAATCCATTCACTCTCCTAATAAATACTGAGTTTCTACTCTGCCCAGTGTACTTTTGAGAGGGTTAAAAAATAAATATGCTCTGATCCCCACTTTCAAGGACCTTATCACCTTAGGAGAGGAGATATAATACGCATACACATAAGTATGAATTAAATAGAATGGGGAGGAATTAGCTGGTAATTAAGACACTGACTGAAAACCAGAATAGGTACGAGGTCAGAGGATAGGGTTAGAAAGAAGCAGCTCCAAGAAGACAGAGGAGGAAATAGAAGAGGGAACTAAATGCATCTCATTTTTATACATCATAATTATGTTCTTTATTGTTTCCTTCCTGGAGTTAGCCAGAATGATGAACCACTAGGCTTTAAGCGTAACCAGCAACTCTAAGGAAGGATATGGGGACAGTAATAGGACTAACCATACAGTTCAGTTGAGAACAACATCAGCCTTGAGGGATCAAATTACAGACATACAAATGAGCAGCTTAGGGCTAGACTGCTTGCTCGCCTCTGTATTCATTCCTTAACAGTCTAAAAGAGGGAAACAGAAAATAAACTGATATGAAAAACGCTTGTAACCTACAAGAATGGTAAATGAGACCAAGGTACAAAAGACGAGTACAGAATTCAATTTGGAACTGAGAACACATTTGTAATTTACTGTTTTCCATTTCTCCCTAGACAAGACTTTGAATGTTCCGAGGTTTGTTATTTGATTTTTTTTTTCTTTTTTAAACAAAACTTTACTAGCTACAGAATTTAGCTAACGGAAGAAATTTAAGAATCCCTAACAACATTGACATTTAATAGCTTTCACCACAACTTAGTAACACAGCAAAGGAAGTTGTTATAATGATACCAGGAAAATAATAGCCATCAACATCCTTACGCAGATAGATGATGATGATGATAACTCATAATTCTTGGCTTCTTGGCAAACACTGACTGCTAAATAAAGTGAAAGGCATTCAAATGCATCTACTTTAGTTAAAAGATGTGTGTCATTCTTAAATGTTATAATATCATTTATACTTGGAAGTTTACTACAAACATACTTCGGTGAAGAGGTCCTAGGCATTTCAACTGTGCTGAGAAGAGCATTACACAGCCCCTAATCTGCAGTTTGGGGCTTCCCTGACAGCTCAGTTGGTAAAGAATCCACCTGCAATGCAGGAGACCCTGGTTCAACTCCTGGGTTGGAAAGATCTGCTGGAGAAGGGATAGGCTACCTATTCCAGTATTCTTGGGCTTCCCCTGTGGCTCAGCTGGTAAGGAATCTGCCTGCAATGTGGGAGACCTGGGTTTGATCCCTGGGTTGGGAAGATCCCCTGGAGAAGGCAAAGGCTACCCACTCCATTATTCTGGCCTGGAGAATTACATGGACTGTATAGTCCATGGGGTCGCAAAGAATCGGACATGACTGAGCAACTTTCAGCTTTCCTGGTGGCTCAGATGGTTAAGAAACTGCCTGCAGTGTAGCAGACCCAAGTTTGATACCTAGGTTGGGAGGATCCCCTGGAGAAGGGAAAGGCTACCCACTCCATTATTCTGGCCTGGAGAATTCCATGGACTGTATAGTCCTTGGGGTTGCAAAGAGTCAGTCACCGACTGAGCAACTTTCACTTTCAACCTGCAGTGTATATAAATGGACTTTACAGCCAGTGTCTGGACTGGTTTCTTCTATTAGAAAAGATGAAGTATTAGATAATAGTAAATTTTGTTGTTGCTATTGCTATTCTAGGAAACTTTCCATTTATTTCCCTCTTGTAGGACTTAAAGATTTTTCTCAAGGATTTTGACCTCTGGCTTCCTAATATACAGTCATCACCTGTTGGTCTCAGTCACATGGACTACTATAGATAGTTCTTTCATGCATGACAGATTACCAAACAGTGAAAGGGGTGCACTATTTTTAAATGTTTTGCTTTCATTTTTTCAAAAAATATACTGAAAATAAATGTTTCACTGAGAAGTAGTTTGCTGCTAATATATAATCTAGATATTATTAGGAAAATAGGAGATGACCTAGTCTCTGCCTAGGTGTATGCTTTGTAAAGCCTACTCACTAAGTGCTACCTGCCCTGTCCTTATTGCACATGAACAATTAACTAATGGTTAGCCATTGTATCTCCTTCATATACTGCCATAAAATGTCTGCTAAAGCTCCTCTCCAGATGTGAAAACTCTGTGGTTGGATCTCACTGCTGCAGTCAACTCAGAGACTTATTTGTTGACTCAGGTTACAACAGTTATAACAGCCTCAACCCCACTGTACAATCTAGGATACAGAATCTCACAATAAAATACTCCAGATCCATGTAGGGTGTCAATCCAACTATCCAACCCTCCCCTCTGCCCTTAAGACCACCTCTCTCCTGCACTCTTACCGTCCTCCCCAAGTCCCGGTTGGTCACAGCACAACAGATCACAGCTTTGGGCCTGAGGGTAGGATTCATGAAAGACTGCATAGAGGAGGCCACATTTAAGCTGTTTTTTGTTTTTTTTTTTTTTTAATGCAATATGATCTTTAATTAAGTACAAAGACTTTTTAATCATGTCATCTAGAGATAATTTTATCCACTGCTCTGTTTGAGTAGGCATCAATGTGAGCAAAAGGTAGGCTAGTTGTGTGGCGAAAAATGCAGTGCTAGGTGTTTTATAAACATCTTACTGTTTCTCAAAATGTAGTAGCTTATTATATTTAAAATTTATTTTATTGAAGTATAGCTGACTTACAATGTGTTAATTTCTGCTGTATAGCAAAGTGATTCAGTTACACATTTTTCATATTCTTTTCCATGATGGCTTATCACAGGATATTGAATACAGTTCCCTGTGCTATACAGTAGGACCTTGTTTATGAAGTAGCTTATCAAAATTTCCGAGCTCAACCCTAACCCTAATGAAAAAGAATCCAGTGAGAGTGGGGCCCAGGAATCTGCAGGCTAAGCCTCTCTCAGGGGATTCTGATGTATCTTGGGAATCTGTACTATAGAGTCAACCTCATAAAATGTTGCATGCTTTCAGACATAATGACTCATTTTGATGATAATAGCAACATATTAATTGGCTCCCATCATTTCTAAGAAAAAAGTGGCCTTCTAATATTTTGCCTGTTTTTTTTTTTCCAAGACATTTTTGAGAAAGACAACATTATATGCAGTTGTGAAATGAAGGAGTTTGACCAACTACTGTAAAAAGAGATGAAACGTAGCCCAATGGGATGGTGAAAACATTTGAAAGACTAGTTTTGGATGGAGAATTTGGTATAACTTTAACTCAATGCTCAGGCTTTGATCTGAGTATGAGCATTGTGTATTCCCAACTCATTTTGGAAGGACCTCTGGCAAGATGACATTAAATAGAAATTCACTATATTTACATAGAATTTGAGATAAATGAAAATTAATTGCCCTTTCAACAAATTCATAGTGGACTCATAAAAAAGCTTTTTTTATTCTGTAAGGCCCTTCAATATTCAAACTCCTCCAGCACACCATCTGTTCAGTCTTTCAGTACATCTGCAAGTTCCATCTCAGTGACAGAGGGATAGGAGAGCTGTACAGCTTTAGAATATTTTTAAAAGATTATTTAAAAAGTATACTACTGAAAAGTCTCATGATGCCTGTTCCCTAAAATGTGGGAATTTTAGTCAATAAAGTAATATTTGTACTGTCAGTACAGACTTTGTTGATGTTATTTGTCTTGATTCAGAAATCAAGGAGGTGACTTTTCATCATCACACATTCTAGTCGAAATTATTGACGCACCTTACAGACAGCACTGTGAATCTCAAAGTTTATAAACTTTTAATAAAAAAAATCCCAAATATCAGTTGATGTCATGTTTCTATTTGGGGGGAAGATACTTTTTCTAATTTTACATGCCAGAATTTATTTGAATGAATTTCATCATTACATGTAATCATTCATTAGGTACTCAGGAAGCTTTTATAGTTTCCATTTTAAATGTTCATGTCAGCATTTGTAATCTCTTTGCTTTCCCCCAGAGAAAGGAGAGTACATTTTTGAAGGAGTTAAAATATCTCTGCCCCCTAGGTTTGAAATGAATCTGAATAAAAATCTAGATTTTTAAGAAAAACTATTCTCATCAGCCATCTTTTTAGAAACTGCAAGTTGTAAAATTCTGACATTTTTCCATATGACAACTACAAAATAATTTAATGACTTACTCATTAAATTGTATTTTATTTTTAAATGTTCAATATTACAGAACTGAGTTATCTATTTATTTACTGATCTTTGACACTGAAAAACAAAGATAATGTCAAGACGGTATCCCAGACCCTTTTCTCTTCTCCTTGGTAATACCAAAGGAAGGTATGCAAAAATAACATTCTGTGATTTCAAACATGACTTGAGATACTAAGCTCAACACAATACAAAAGAACAAACAGAATCTTCACCGCTGCTTCCAATTGTTGACCTAATTTATCAGCTAGTGAAATGAGTAGATGTCAATCTTCTTGATCAATGTGATGAATAGAACCTGTGTGTTTCAGAGAACACCTTCTTACAGGAAGGTCAGCAAATTCTTAAGGGAAAATGTTTGATAGATGCTATTAAATGTACAAGGCCTGGGTGTATTGCTTATTGACATGTTCTTAAGCTAAATGATTTTCACTCATGCTTGAAGGTCAAACCAGCCACCCTTTGATAAATTACCAGCGACAAGACCGTTCTTGGTGAAACGCTGAGCTCTTAGCCAGAAAATTAAGAGTCTTTCATAAGCTTAAAATAGGTCTGAGGGCAAAGGAGGAAGAAAAAACAAAAGGGTTGTTAGGGAACTAGAGAGAGAAGCAGTTGCTATCTGCAGTTATCTTTCTTCTGAACAATAAAACAGGAAATGCCTCTCATGGCCACCTAATGAGGGCATCATAGACTCCAGCCTTCCTAATTTGCATATGCAGACATCGCGGCGTTAGTACCGAGCATCAGGGTGCTCATACATCTCCCTGGTAGCCGAATGCTGGTTTTCAAAGTGCCCTTGGATCCCAAACAGCTAAAAAGGCATTGTGAGCAGATGGCAATTGTGTGATGAAAAGTCTTAATTGTATTTGCCTTCTCTAATGGAGAGAGCACCAGGACAGCCAGGCAGGTCAAGGCATGTGGGCAGGACTCACATATTGTGTATGGAGAGAAAACTTGGAAAGCTCAGTTAGATGGCTAATGAGGTAACTTACAGGCTACCAGGCTGATTGTGTGCCTGCAAAATGATGAAGGCAAGGCAAGAATTGAAGCACTAACCCAGAAAACGCAGGCCCATAAAGCCAAGCCTCCTGAACACTTCGTAAAACACAAGAGCATTGAGACCAGACAATACTGTGTGCTCTTGAATCTCAGCTCTACCACCTGTGATGCTAGACAAACTAGTTGACCTGGCCAAGCCTTAGTTTTCTCATTTATAGAATGATGATAATCCTACCATAAGTTGCTCTGAGGATTATGTGAAATAATACAAATGCAGGGACTTCCCTGGTGGTCCAGCAGTTAGGACTCTGTGCTTCCACTGCAGGGGGCATGGGTTCAATCCCTAGTCAGGAACTAAGATCCTGCAAGCTATGGCTAAAATAAATTAATAAAAAAAGATTAAAAATAATAGAAATACAGACAGCACTTAAGAGTTAGGTTCATCATAAGAGCTCAGTAAACATCAGTTTTGTCATTTATTGAAATGATGAAGGCGAAAAATATTTGGGTGGGAGGCTCTATTATGTTGGGGTTCCTACAAGCAGAGCCTGAGGTAGGATTATTTGCAATGGAAGAAAACCACATATAGAGCTTATACATACTTGATGCTAACTAGAACAGCCTATCTTATGGCCTATCAAATATGCATTGTATGTCTGCTTCAACCATTAGAGGAAAGAATGCATTTAAAAACTCAAAGTGGAACAACTGTCATTCTGGCATCCAAAATGGGGCTGGGTAGCCACTGTGGCGGAGAAGGCAATGGCACCCCACTCCAGTACTCTTGCCTGGAAAATCCCATGGATGGAGGAGCCTGGTGGGCTGCGGTCCATGGGGTCGCTAAGAGTCGGACACGACTGAGCGACTTCACTTTCACTTTTCACTTTCATGCATTGGAGAAGGAAATGGCAACCCACTCCAGTGTTCTTGCCTGAAGAATTCCAGGGATGGGGGAGCCTGGTGGGCTGCTGTCTATGGGGTCGCACAGAGTCGGACACGACTAGAGCGACTTGGCAGCAGCAGCATCCTCTGTGGGTGTGGTTTCAGACATGTTCCTGTATCACTGAGAACTTGAATTTCCTGAACTATATCACACTCAAGGACACCAATCATTCTCAAAATAATATTGGCTAGCAGCTGCCAGCTGTAAACCTGTAGTCTCAAGGTCTCCCCTTGTAACTATGCTACCATTCTGGACCGCAACTAATCCTTACTTCTTGTTGTTCAGTCGCTAAGTCGTGTCTGGCTCTTTGCGACCCTATGAACTGCAGCACACCAGGCTTCCCTGTCCTTCACCATCTCCAAGAGTTTGTTCAAACTCGTGTCCATTGAATTGATGATGCCATCCAACCATCTCATCCTCTGTCATCCCCTTCTCCTGCCCTCAGTCTTTCCCAACATCAGGGTCTCTTCCAATGAATTGGCTCTTCACATCAGGTGGCCAAAGTATTGGGGCTTTAGCATCAGTTTTTCCAATGAATACTGCTGTAATTATAATTCTTGACAAACAACTTATGTAACATGGCAGTTTTTGCCTATATGAGCCACCTCCATTTTGTAGTCTAATGGAACACAATTCAGTTGCTTCTTGAATCTGTGTCTCCTGTATTATAGTCGTCAGTTTGGCTCAAATAAAACATTTTTCTATTCCTATTATAGATTGTTTATTATTTCCATCAACATTTGGAGCAAAATACCAGTGGCAGTTTCTGGGTGACTTCTCAGTTTTTAGCAGAATCAACAGTGATCTCCAAAGTTGGTTGTGCACATCCCTTCCAGGGTTTGTGTTCAGGGATTAGTTATATAGGTAGCTTGAAATCAGCAATGGTTGTATTATTTATAGCATTTGCTGACTTCTATGGTATAATCAGCCTCTATCACTCTGCCCCTTCCAGCCAGTTGTTAAACATTTTACCAACATGTCACTGTTTGTAACTAAATAAGGAAAAGATATTTCAAAACCTAATCTCCACATATGATTTCTAAGGTGGGGTAAAGGCTGAACAGGGAAAGGTCCCAAATGTCTAGAAACAGCCAAGATATTTCTAGTTAATGGCCTTTTTAGTACACAAAAATATTCGCCTGCACCCTGGGTTCTACATCAACCAACAGGGGCATCGATTTTCTGTGGATTGTGGAACCAGCAGCTAGGGCCAACTGTACTCTACCTTTTTATATAAAGGATTTGAGCATCTATGGATTTTGGTATCCATAGGAGTCCTGGAACCAATACCTTGCAGATACAAAAGAATGAATATATGTGTACCTAATTTCATTGTTGTTCAGTCACTAAGTTGTGTCCGGCTCTTTGTGACCCCATGGACTCCTCTGTCCTCCACTATCTCCTGGAGTTTGCTCAAATTCATGTCCATTGAGTCAGTGATGCCATCCAGCCACCTCATCCCCTCAATCTTTCCCAGGATCAGGGTCTTTTCAAATGAGTCGATTCTTTGCATCAGGTGGCCAAATATTGGAGCTTCAGCTTCCATATCAGTTCTTCCAATGAATATTCAGGGTTGATTTCCTTTAGGACTGACTGGTTTGATCTCCCTATTGTCCAAGGAACTCTCAAAAGTCTTCTCCAGCACCACAATTTGAAAGCATCAATTCTTCGGCCCTCAGTCATCTTTATGGTCCAGTTCTCACATCTGTACATGAGTACTGGAAAAACCATAGGTTTGACACCTAGTTTCTTGCCTTTATTTCTAGTTTTATTTTCTTTACTCACCCTTCTCCACTCCTCTGCTGATAAATAATCTGACTCTAGCAATGGACTGAGCTGCTACAGTAACACGACTATCAATAGACTGGGAAAGAACAGCAGGACAGGAACACAGAACTGAGTCTCTTAGCAACCTGAAGTCACTCAGAAGAACAATGGAACCATTTATGCCACTGTTGATTTTCCCAGTAGGATGCTATATCCTGACCCAAATAGTTCAGAGTTTGTAGTACTACTTCCCAAACTGAGTAATCAAATTCACTAGAAATGTTTTCAAGCCATGCCTAATATCCTTGCAAATCAGTCGAACTCCCTGTCGGGTGGACAGCAACTATCTAGCAACGATTGCAAACTGAATCAGACTGAGAATGCAGCCAAAATCATCCCCAGGGATTCCTTTCAGTGCTGAGATACAATAATTTAAAGTAAGAAGTTCTGTCTTCCAAATCCCCGATCAGCATCTCGCCCTTTGGGGGAAAACAAAAACAAAGCAGAAGATAAAAACAGTGAAACTTATTTTCCAAATTCATATATGTCTCCTCAGGGAGTTAAGAGGCATTTAGAAAAAAAGGTTTGATTATACCCCTCAAGATATCCACTCCCCACCCCATCTACATACCAGGCATTGAAAGAATAAGACGCTTCTCAGCTTCAAACAGCACGTGCTGTTGATGGATTGCACTGCTAGGTATCCTAAATCTAATATAAAAAGCCATAAGCAGCAGCTTTTTCAAGTTCCCCTGAAACTCTGGGAGCAACACATTCTGAACCCACAAGCAGTCTGACATTTGTATGGGCCTTTAGGTTTATCCATGACAAAGTGTCATCATTATTACATCTTAGAATAGTACTGGATATAAGATAACAAGTATGATGGGGTTATATATTTTTTTAATAACTATTGGTTAATGAGATTTTAAATTATACAAACAATACGAGCCCATGATTTTTTTTAAAAAACAAAGCAAGTCATAAGAAATGTTCTAGAACATTTCTCATGGCCCGCCCTTTTCTATTCTTTAGGACTCAGCAATATCTGACCTCCTTAGAGATGCCTGCCTTTTCTACAACAGCCATTCCTATTCCTATTGTTCATTCTCTCAGGTCACTTTTATTTTTGGTATTTATTAGAAATTACAATGTATGATTATTTAGCTATTTAACATATCTCATAGAGCCTAAAATGCCATAACAGTGCTTTCTTATCATGTGACTTTCAAAATGCCCCCTCTTTTAATGTAACATGGGGCAATGACTACGTGTTTATCACTGTTGGATTTTCAGTGTCTGATACAATGCCAGACTCACTGTTTACTGAATGAATGAATCAGATCATGCTAATCATACTGCTGAATCTTTCCATATCACTAGACTGTTTTTTTTTTAACAGTTTTATATTATTCCATTGTATTTGGTAACTCCTATTTTGATGGCTATTAACAATACTTCCAATTTTCCTATTAAACATTCAGTGAATATCTGGTACTTATGACCTTTGGATAACTGTAATATCTTTAAGATAAATTCTTAGGAGTGGACTTATTAGGTCAAATATATATGCATTTTTAATCTGGGTATATTGCCAAATATAAGATTTTGTTTCTGTTTTTGAACACACAACATCGAGGAGATGTTTTAGTAAGAGTTATGATTTGAGGGAACTATTTGGAAGAACACCCTTCTCCCTTTATAGTATTTTTTAACCTATACATGGGTCCTGAGTGGCAATTATTGCTCTGTATTTCTTAGAAACGTGCTCCAAGATGGTCTAAGTTTCACTAACCTCTCTGTTTTGGAAGAGACCCAACAACTCCCATCACCTTCAGTCTATTCTATACATTATCACCAGATTAATTTACTGTAAACACTCTTTTAATCTTGTTGGAAAACTTGCATTAGTCTGGGATTACATACAATTTTTATTTTGTGCTTCATACTTTTCTGTGTCCTCCAAATGTTCTAAAATATATATGCGCTGTTTTTAAACTTGAAGTGTTATAAATAGAAGAAAGTAGCAGTTTTTGTCTCTTGAAAACCAATAGGAAATCAACATAAATGTATTTACTTCTCTAACCAGAAACAGAAAAATGCTATAAACTCTATTTTCAAATTTTCAATGGCTGCCCACTCTGTATAAGTTTAAAACATCTCAGTATAAAAATATTTTGAGGCTCTCCAGCGTCTGTTGTCAACCTAAATTTTCAAGGTTGTCACTGATCAGTCACCTTTTTGAACTCTTTGTTAAAGACACTAAGCATAGTCTCTAAAACATACCTTTTAATCAGAGTTTTTCTTGTATCATATCTGACCATTTCAAATCTCTACTCCTTCTCATTATAAACCATAAAATTCCCTCAATGCCCAAATCAAGTCTTACTTCTTTGGGAAAGACTTTGTTTAAATGAGCTTACGCTGAAAACTATTTTTTTTAATCAGGAGGTATAACACTAAGTTGACTATTTTTTTTTTTTGTATTTTTTTCCCAATTATTTTTATTAGTTGGAGGCTAATTACTTTACAATATTGTAGTGGGTTTTGCCATACATTGACATGAATCAGCCATGGATTTACATGGACTATTTTTTATATAAATTACTTAGCTTTTCATATATGTAGGTATTGTCCAAATAATTAAGAACCAAGAGCTGTGTTTTTCAATAAAGTAATCCCAAGTGATTATTTATATTAAAGTTAATTTAAGTTAACCAATTATTAGCTAGCTGATCACTAAACCAACCAAACAAGAGACTTCTGTGGCCACACTTGACAGGGAATACAGACTTTACGAGATTCGTTGAGAAATACCACTAAGCAAACAAAGGACAAACAGCAACAATAATAAACCCCGGGGAAGGAGGAGAATTTCCAGAGTTTTCATGTTATTTAAAAATGTCCAATTTTCAACAACAAAAAATTGTGAGACATGCAGAAAAACAAGAAAGTATTGCCCCATACACAGGAAAGAAAAAAATAATAAATACCATGCCATAGGAAGCCCAGACACTGGACTTACCAGACAAAGGTTTTAAAGCAGCTCTTTTAAATATGGTCAAAGTAGTAAAGGAAATCATGTCTAAAGAACTAAAGTATGAAAACAATGTCTTACGGAATACAGAACATTAATAAGGAGATAGAAATTATTTAAAAAAGAATCAAATAGAAATTCTCATGTTGAAAGGTATAATAACTGGAGTGAAAAATTTCCTAGAAGGACTCAATAGCAAATTTGAGCAATCGTAAGAATCCATGAATTTTAAAATAGATTGATAAAGATTATACAATATGAAGAATAGAAAAGGAAAAAAAAAAATGAAGGAAAAGGAGCCTCAGAGACCTGTGGGGCAACTACAAGCATACAAGATACACACGGTGGGAGTTCTAGAAGAGAGAAGGGGGAAGAAGGAATGAATGAATGAAGAATGGCCAAAAACATAGCTTAGTAAGCTATTATTACCTTTTTCAAAATGAAAGTTTAAGTACCTTGACCAAGGTCAAAGAATACCTTTAGGATTTCTGGAAGGGGGGAAGGGTTTAGGAATGGTAAACAAAGGGAAAAGCATAGGGACTTGTCTTGAAGTTTTGGTGGCTTAGTCAATCAATATCTTTGATAATAGTGGTGGCTCCTCTCACTCAAACCTGCATTCCAAACAGGGACTCCAAGATTACATTCTGGGAGATGAACAACTGGGATCTGACCAGGGATTTACCCTTAAGGAACAGATTATTTCAGGAGTAACTTCATCTGTAGCTTCTGTGTTTTAATAAAGCAGTGTGTTTCGTCTTGTTTTGTAAAACAATTGACAAATTCCTTCAGATTTACGTCTGCTGAAATTTTAGGTCATTGTACACAATGGTTAGTTTTCTGTGATTGTGGTTTTCAGTCTGTCTGCCCTCTGATGGAGAAGGACAAGAGGCTTATGGAAGCTTCCTGATGAGAGAGACTGACTGAAGGGGAAACTGGGTCCCTACTATTTACCTGGGGCCAAACTATGGTGGAGGCAATGAAGATAATGGTGACCTCTTTCAAAAGATCCCATGCATGTACTGTTATACTCAGTGCCCCCAACCCTGCAAGTCAGGGTCAGTCTCTTGTGGGGTCACTGCTCCTTTCTCCTGGGTCCTGGCATACAAGGTTCTGTTTGTGCCCTCCAAGAGTCTATCTCCCAGTCCTGTGTAAGTTCTGGCAGCTCTATGGTGGGGTTAATGGTGACTTCCTCCAAGAGAGCTTAGGTCATACCCAGGTCTGCTGCACCCAGAGCCCCTGTCCCTGTGGCAGTCCACTGCTGACATGTACTTCCACAGGAGATGCTCAAACACAGTTCTGTCTCAGTCTCTGTGGGATCCCTGGGTCCTGGTGCACACAAGGTTTGTTTGAGCCCTCTGAGTGTCTCTGGTGGGAAAGGGATTTGATTCTAAACATGAATTTTCCCCTCCTACCATCTTGCTGGGGCTTCTCCTTTGCCCTTGGACATGGGGTATCTCCTCACGGCTGGTCCAGGGAAGCGCAGCCCCCGCTCCTGACCTTAGACATGGGGTATCTCTTCACGACCACTCCAGCACTGCACAGCTACCACTCGCCACTCCAGATGACACCACCCTTATGGCAGAAAGTGAAGAACTAAAGAGCCCCTTGATGAAAGTAAAAGAGGAGAGTGAAAAAGTTGGCTTAAAACTCAACATTCAGAAAACTAAGATCATGGCATCTGGTCCTATCACTTCCTGGCAAATAGATGGGGAAACAATGGGAACAGTGATAGACTTTATATTTTTGGGCTCCAAAATCACTGCAGATGGTGATTGCAGTCATGAAATTAAAAGACACTTGCTTGTTGGAAGAAAAGTTATGACCAACCTGGACAGCATATTAAAAAGCAGAGACATTACTTTGCCAACAAAAGTCCATCTAGTCAAAGCTATGGTGTTTCCAGTAGTCATGTATGGATGTGAGAGTTGGACCATAAAGAAAGCTGAGTGCTGAAGAACTGATGCTTTTGAACTGTGGTGTTGGAGAAGACTCTTAAGAGTCCCTTGGATTGTAAGGAGATCCAACCAGTCCATCCAAAAGGAAATCAGTACTGAGTGTTCATTGGAAGGACAGATGTTGAAGCTGAAACTCCAATACTTTGGCCACCTGATGTGAAGAGCTGACTCATCTGAAAAGACCCTGATGCTGGGAAAGATTGAAGGTGGGAAGAGAAAGGGACAACAGAGGATGAGATGGTTGGATGGCATCAGCGACTCAATGGACATGAGTTTGAGTAAACTCTGGGAGTTGGTGATGGACAGGGAGGCCTGGCGTGCTGCGGTTCATGGGGTCGCAAAGAGTCAGACACGACTGAGTGACCGAACCGAACTGAACAAGTGACAACACAGAACTCCTCTGGGTTTTGGAACTGTGCTGTCAGCTTGTGTTTGCACTATAACACTCAATGTAAAAAAGGTGCACGATGACTGAGATCATATATTAATTTTTATTTTTATATTCACTGCTCATCCAAACAAAGGAAAAGCAAATGTGCAGACTCCTGCCTCCTGCTTCTTTATCACTGTTGGAAAATCCAAATAGTATCTACAAAGAGGTGTTAATGCTTAAGGAGGTAGCCCAGAGGGTTCAAAGTTAGATTGACACCAATCAATGTGCTAATATCACATTCTAAATCCCTTCCTTAAATGTCTTTAGCCCTTAGTGATACACAATAAGAGAAAGTCACTGTCCCCCTTCAGCATCTGCTCCTGTTTGGTGAAGGCTACTGTTATTGTTCAGTTGCTAAGTCATGTCCAACTCTTTCATGACCCCATGTACTGTATCCTCCCAGGCTCCTCTGTCCATGGGATTTTCCAGGCAAGAATACTGGAGTGGGGTGCCATTCCCTTTCTCCAGGGGATCTTCCTGACCCAGGGATCAAACCCAAGTCTCCTGCATGGCAGGCAGATTCTTTACCACTGAGCCGCCAAGGAAGACTTTGATGAAAGCTAGATGGCCATAAATCTGCTGTAGAGGAGGGCTTTTACTCAAATAGAGGGGTTTGTATTTCCCTGGTGGCTTCTGAGTAATACTCACTTTTAAAGTGAATGTTTAGTTGTTTAGATCATGAAGCATCCAGTTGAACAAATTTCAGTTGTTTATTCAAGGGTACCATGATGACACTTGCTCCTTGAAAGAAAAGCTATGACAAACCTAGTGAGTGAGAGAGTGAGTGAAGTCGCTAAGTCGTGTCCGACTCTTTGGGACCCCATGGATTGTAGCATACCAGGCTCCTCTGTCCATGGGATTTTCCAGGCAAGGGTACTGGAGTGGGTTGCCATTTCCTTCTCCAGAGGATCTTCCAGACCCAGGGATCGAACGCAGGTCTCCCACATTGCAGGCAGGTGCTTTTACCGTCTGAGCCACCAGGGAAGCCTGACAAACCTAGACAGTGTATTAAAAATCAGAGACATTAATTTGCTTAAAAAGGTCCATATAGTCAAGGTTATGGTTTTTCCAGTAGTCATGTATGAATGTGCTGGAGGAGGGCATGACAATGCACTCCAGTACTCTTGAATGGAGAATCTCATGGACAGAGGAGCCTGGCAGTCTACGGTCCATAGGATCACATAGAGTCAGACACAAGCAACTTAGCACATGCACGCACATACAGATGTGAGAGTTGGACCATGAAGACGACTGAGTGCCAAAGAATTGATACTTTCCAAATGTGGTGCTGGAGAAGACTCTTGAGAGTCCCCTGGACAGCAAGGAGATCAAACTAGTCAATCCTAAAGGAAATCAACCCTGAATATTCATTGGAAGGACTGATGTTGAAGCTGAAACTCCAATACTTTGGCCACCTGATGTGAAGAACTGACTCAATGGAAAAGACCCTGATGCTGTGAAAGATAGAAGGCAGGAGGAATAGGGGGGTGACAGAGGATGAGATGGTTAGATGGCATCACCGATTCATTGGACATGAGTTTGAGCAAATTCCAGGAGATGGTGAAGGACAGGGAAGCCTGGAATGCTGCAGTCCATGGAGTTGCAAAGAGTCAGACACAACTTAGTGACTTAACAACAACATGATGACCTGAAAGATCTAGTCATCCTCAAGTAGGAATGTCTAGATCCCAAGGAAGATTATGCAATTGAATGACAAATACAGAACAAGAGGACTGGAACTTCCCAGGCAATCCAGTGGTTAAGACTTTGCCTTCCAGTATAGAGGTTGTGAGTTTGATCCCTGGTCGGGGAGCAAAGATCCCACAGGCCTCACAGCCAAAAAACCAAAATGTAATACAGAAGCAATATTGTAACAAATTTAATGAAGACTTAAAAATGACCTACATCAAAAAAAGAAAAAAAAACACACAAAAAAAACCTTTAGAAAAAACAAAACAGGACTGCCAGAGAAAAGAGAATACTGCAAATCCCTTCCCTCCCCTATGCTTGATACCACTTTCGGCCTCCGTCCCATGTGAAAAGGACTTGCCTTAGCTGGGAAGCAGGGCTTTTTACCCCCATAGTGTGGCCTCTGCTTCCTCCTGGTTCCTCAAAGCTGAATGTTATGGGTGCTTTTATTAGGCCCAGGTTATTAGGCCCAGCTCCTCTGTGTGACAGGCAATTTATCTGTAATCTCAAGCACTACAGTTAGGGGGCTTAAAAGTCAGCTACCAACCCTGGGCTAGATCCCAGTCATGAGTTACAGGCCCCTAAACTGTTTGGCAGTTTAACATGGCTGATAGATACACCCGATTTTGTGCCTAAAGACACGAAGGTATCTGGCTGGCCCCTGAATTGCCGGTTTCCCATGCCACTGTCATCCCAGACTGAGTCCACAGTTTTTACATTGGTCCTTAAAGTTTAAGGATCAGGGCTTCCCTGATGGATCAGTTGGTAAAGAATCTGCCTGCAATACAGGAGACCCCAGTTCAATTCCTAGGTCGGGAAGATCCGCTGGAGAAGAGACAGGCTACCCACTCCAGTATTCTTGGGCTTCCCTTGTGGCTCAGCTGGTAAAGAATCTGCCTGCAGTGTGGGAGACCTGGGTTCAATCCTTGGGTTGGGATGATCCCCTAGAGAAGGGAAAGGCTATCCACTCCAGTATTATGGCCTGGAGAATTCCATGGACTGTATATAGTCCATGGGGTCACAAAGAGTCAGACACGACTGAGTGACTTTCACTTAAAGTTTAAGAGCTTAGGATCTAGAATCCGATTTCATGGTTCCTATCCTAACTAGCATTGAAATGCTATGAGACTTTGTACAAATAACTCAATTTCTCAGAACTTAAATTTTCAAACTTATAAAATTAGCACAATAATCATACATGTCACAGAGGAGCCTTGGGGAAGATTAAATGATACATTTAATGCATGTAACCAGGTCTCAACATAACAAGGACATGCTAAATGTTACCCATTATTATATCCTTAATCACTGAACTAACTGGCTGTTCTGACCCCCTTAAGGGTCAAGAGCTCTCCCTGAACTTCACATCCAACATGTGACTGCATGAGGAGTTATGAGGAAGAAGGTAGCTAATGGTCTACTTTCCCCTAGTCAGCTATAGTCTCTCCTTACCCACCCCAGATTTCCCAGAGGATGACCACCACCCACCTACCTATTTTCTACACTTCCTACTCAGTTTTTGATTGATTGGATTCTCTCCACCTGATTGAAACACTGAAAACATATTTAGTCTGTGCTGCGACCAGGTATGCTATGCCTTTACCCTGTACCCAATACTCTCAGCTCCATCAGCCTTCACTGGACACTTACATATGCCCTTGAAGAAGATCTCAACTTCCTCGTCTCACTACCTCTTTAAAATCGCCTCTAATAATCTTGAGTCATGCCAATAAGTAACAGGCCAATAGCCACCACTGGGGCTTCCTATTTTCTTGAGTCAGCAGATGTAAGAAAGGTAAGGTCAATAAAGCTGACCTTTTACAGAGGCACCAACTTGGCAAATATGAAAAGACTTAAAAAATATCCTGCTCTTTCTCTATTCTCAAAAAATATGTTCCCCGTCCACAGTCTGATCCCAGAAATTCCACAGCTAAAATTCTCCCTAATTTAAGAACATGATCCTTAGTTCAGGCAAAAGCCTATGGAAGAACTAACATCAGTCGAGCCTCCAGCACATATTTCAGCCCGTTTAGTGTCTCTTAATTATCTACCTGATGGCCCCACCTGTAAAATCAAGTCTGTCCCACTTCCTGAGCCAATCCCAGTAGAGTCAAGATTCTTATTACCAACATCCATCCACTTCTACCCTAGTTCCACAGAGCATAAGAAAGACAAAATAGTCCTCTTTTCAACAGCACATACTCTTTTCCCAAGCCACGAGGCTATCACTTCACATATGTAGGAAATTCTAAAAGTAATCTGTTAGTTTATTGACATTTTTCAGCTGGAAGGGGTTTAGGGAAATAAAAGAGAAGACAGAAGTCTGAGTAAGCTGCCAACACAGATTCACAGGAGAACCAGGAAATAAGAATGCACAATCACATGTAGATGCACATGCTTGCAAGTGTATGCACATACACTCATACTGAAAGTGATACACTAATAGAGATGGTATGTGCAGATGAAAGGGCAGGAAGATGGAGCATGAAGAGGCAAGGTGAGGTGAAGCAGAACAAATAAAAGAACATTTTAAATGAAAAATAAAGGCAATGTAATCAGGTGAACAGGGATTCATAGAAAGAGAAATGATAATATCCCAGAGTAGAGGAATTAGAACAAGTCCACAGATTCACAAACATGTCTATAGAGAAATAACTTGAGGCTTTACATTAATACACTAATATTTGGGATATTAAGATGACATGTTAGATTAAAAGAGTGAGTTCTCAATGTTGACAAACGCCCTTGACACTGTAATAATCTAGCCCAATATAATGTCCTTTTCAGATGGGTAGTTCTACAGGGTTGTGGTAAGAAGAATTTCTTACCAAAAAATGTATTGCTCAACCATAGATAATGATCACAGAATTCTTCAACATTTTTAAAAATAATCACTCACATGATGTAACAATTAAGTATACAGGGTATAAAATGAAAAGTCTCCCTCTCATACCTTTTTTCATCTCTACCCAATTTCCAACCCCACTTCAAAACAAGGAAATGCTCCTTCTAGTTTCCTGTGTAGCTGTCTGGTGGTTTTTTAGGCAGCAATAATGATTCTTATTGCTCTCTTTTTATTAAGATGGCAGCACACTGAACATAATATTCTGCACCTCATTTTCCTTCCTCATTTAATTGTATTATCTTGGAAATCTTTATTGTAAATAGAGAGCTTCACCATTCATTTGTTTTTATATGTACATAACAGTCCATTGTATGGATATACTGTAATTTAGTATATATGTGGATATACCATAATCTAGTCTGTCCCTGATGGTAGATATTTACCTTGCTTTTGATATTATAAACAATGCTGCAATTAGTAAGCAGATAACACTAATATGTATTTCACTTTGCACATTGTGAGAGTCAATCTGTAGACTAATTTCTTAGAAGTGAATGCATTTGAATATTGTGACATCACCAAATTTGACTCCATACAGATTGTGCATTTTGCACTCCCAACAGCAATATGTGAGACTGGATATTTCCCCATGCCATAGCCTCACTAGCTTTTAGATTTATTTCAATCCAAAAGGTGATAATGCCATCTCAATATCTAATTAACAGGTCTCTTATGAGTAAATATGATTAAATTCAATGTAAATAAGTACTACATGCACTTATTTTTTCCCGCAAACAATCTTTCATATCCTTTGTCTACGTGCCTGTTTGTTTTTTCTTATTCACTGGGCAGTTTTCTTTATATTGGAGAGATTAGCCCTTTGTATATGAGTTGTCTCATGCCATGTGGTGTGCACTGGGCCATCCATTTCTTACTTCAAAGCTTTTATTACCAACTCTTGCTTTTGTGTATATACTTATTCAAACTACAGATATTTAGTTATGAGTTTTTCATCTACTTATTTCGAAGGGAAGCTTTGCTTCTACATACGCCCAAAAAGAGATGTCTATGGCTACATGATGGTACAGTTCTGTGTTTAGTTTCTACATGCTGAATGTTCTTCTGCCACTGTAGTGGTGGTGAGTCTAAATAATTATAAACCCCTTTTATAGTGAGTAATTATAAACCCTTTATAGTCACTTTCCTTTAGTACATGAGCTGAAAATGGAAGCTTTTCCTTACACAGCAATAACTGAGAATTATGACATTTCCTGTGACACAATATTAAAAAGCCACTTGCTAAATTACCATCAATGATAGCAGTTGAATATTTTGTACATGATATCACCGATATTGTTACCAGATAAAACTTAGGATAATCAGCAAAGTATAAATTTCAGATAAACAGTGACTCATTTTTTTAGTGTAAGTATGTATATCACAAATATTACATGGCATAAACATATACTAAAACATTTTTCTTTTTTTGTCTGAAATTCAAATTAAACTGGGTCTCCTATATTTTTATTTGCTAAATCTGACACCACTGATTATATTTTCGTTTTTCTCCAACCAGGATCCCAAGGCTATGGTTTGCTCATTTTGAAACCTGTGCCTGGCTGACAATATATGGGATTTTAAAGCATGATTGTAAAAAACTCTGTGATGGATAAAAATATTTTTAAGATCATCAAATTTAGCCACACATTTGATGTGTGAATGCAGTCTACAATATCTTTCACAAGCAGTCATCCATCTTATAACTGGATGCTTTCAGTTGTAGGAAACTGTCACCATCTAAAAGACAACTCATTTGATGCCTGCATTGGTCATTCAGTAAACCATTTCTCAAATTAAGCAAATACTTCTTTCCTGACTTTTCCCCCCATTCATCCTAGTCTTAGTGGTCACTGAAAACAATTTAAATCCCTCCTCTGTATTTATGTCAACCTTTCAAATATCTGAAGACAGTAGACCACTCTTGAGAGTCTTCTTTCTCTTTGATAAATATTTTCAGTTCCTTCAATTATCTTTTATAAAAAAATTGTTTCATCTTATGCACTACCAAATATTGATTTTTCTACCCTCTATGTACCAGACACTGTGCTAAATGAAATGACACTATAAAGAACAGTGTAAAATTCCCCACCTCTCAGGATACTCTTAGTCTAATGACAAACATTTAAAAAGCTCTGTGACAAGTGCTATAAGAAAATTTTGAACAGTATTTTTAAGAACATGGAAGAGGAATCTCTAAATCTACCTGGAAAGGAAAAGGGAGAATGGGTGACAGGGGAAGATTCACAGACGGCTTAGCATGTGACGCCTGAGCAGTCTTGAAAGTTACATAGGAATTTTCCATTTCAACAAGGAGACAGGGAGCATAAATTGCTAAAGTCAATCTATATTTTGGCATACTTATTCTATAGGAACTCTGCTACATTAGACAATGAGGTCATCATTTACTTCTTGAAAAACTAGGTTCCTATTTAAAGTGCACTCTGCTGTCACTACTCCTTTCACCTTTCATGGACTCCTTCTGGTCCCACCTCTTCCCCTTCAGTGTTGTTCTCCAGGGTTCTGTTCTCTGTAAACTGCTTTTCTTATTCTCTATTTTTAGTGATGTCATTTAGTTTTGCCATCTTTACTGTTGATTTCCAAACATATATTTCATTTCCATCCTGGACCTCTCCCTTGGGATTCGCACATCTGTGGGTGATCCTCAAGCACTTCAACCTCAACTTGTCCAAAACAAAATCCTCCTGCATGTTCTTCACTTAGATTGAACTAGCGTTATCCACACAATCAGCTATATTAGAAACCTGGAGGTACTTCTGACTTCTATCCATTGTTTCATACATTGTTTTTGTTGCTATTTAATCACTCAGTCGTTCCAACTCTTTAGGACCCATGGACTGTAATCTTCTGGCTCCTCTGTCCATGGAATTCTCCAGGCAAAATACTAGAGTGAGTTGCCATTTCCTTCTCCAGGGGATCGTCCCAACCCAGGGATCAAACCCAGGTTTCCCACATTGCAGGCAGGTTCTTTACCAGCTGAGCCACAAGGGAAGCCCAAGAATACTGGGGTGGGTAGCCTATCCTTTCTTCAGCAGATCTTCCCAACCCAGGAATTGAACTGGGGTCTCCTGCATTGCAAGTGGATTCTTTACCAACTGAGCTATCAGGGAAGCCCAGTAAACCAAGTCCAGCAACATATAAAAAGAATTTTATACCATGACTAAGTGGGATGTATTCCAGTAATGTTAAACTGGTTCAACATATGAAAATCAATTAATGTATCAAATCAACAGAATTAAAAATGAAAATCACAGGATCATTTTAACAGATGCAGAAAAAGCATTTGACAAAAATCTAACCCATTACATCATGAAAACAAACCAAGAAATGGAGTGGTGCTTCCTCAACCTGATAAAGGACATTTAAAAAACCACACAGCAAATTTCATGCTTAATAGTGAAAAACTATATGGTTTCCTCCTAAAATCAGGAATGAGAACATATGTTCTTCCCGCTTCTGTTTAATAAGGTACTGGTGATTTTAGCCAGGACAGTTAAGCTAGAAAAGGCAAAAGCATCCAAATTGGAAAGGAAGAAGTCTATTTCTATTTGCAGATGACACAATCTTGCATACAGAAAATTCTAAGAAATCTACTTAAAAACTATTAGAACTTACCTGTGTGTGTGTGGGTTCAGTCAGTCTGTCATGTACAAGTCTTTGTGACCCCATGGACTGTAGCCTGCCAGGCTCCTCTGTCCATAGAATTTTCCAGGTAAGAATACTGGAGTGGGTTGCTATTTCCTATTCCAGAGTATCTTCCCGACTCAGAGATCAAATGTGCGTCTCTTCATCTCCTGTGTCTCCTGCATTGTCAGGTGGTTTCTTTACCACTGCCACCTGGTAAAAGCCTATTAGAACTAATAAATAATCAAAAGAGTTGCAAGATACAAGATCAATATACAAAAATCAATTGTATTTCTATGCACTTTTAATGAACAGTCTAAAAATGAAAATAAGAAAACACATCCATTTATAATGGCATCAAAAAGAATCAAATCCTTAGGAATAAATTCAACAAAAGAAGTGAAATAGATATACTCTGAAGACTATGGAGCATTGCTGAAAGAAATTAGAGAACAATAACTAAGAAAATGTTCCATGACTGGAAGACTTAATATTGTTAAGATGGCAATACTCACAGAATTTATCTGCTGATTCAAAGCAACTCCCATCAGAATCTCAGTTTATATCTTGTCGAAATTGCAAGCTGACTTTGAAATTCATATGAAATTTCAAGGGACCCAGAATAGCCCAACGATCTTGGAAAAACAAAGTATGAAAAACACACTTTACAATTCTGAAACTTAATGAAAACAAATATAATAAAGTGTGGTATGGAAAAAGGATATATAGATCAATGGAATAGAGTTGAGAGTTCAGGAATAAACCCATGCATCTCTGGTCAACTTAATTCCAACAAGAGTGGCAAGACCATCCAATAGTCATTTTAACAAATGGTGCTGGGACAACCAGATAGCCACATGCAAAATAAGGAAACTATACCCTTACTTCACACTATATGAAAATCAATACACTATGGATCAGTGGCATAAATGTAAGAGGCAAAACTATAAAATGATTAGAAGAAAACAGGGGTAAAATGTGATGACCTTGAACTTGGCAAGGATTTTTTATATATGACACCAAAATCACAAGCATCAAAGGAAAAAATAGATAAATTGGGCTTCATCAACATTAAAATGTCCTTTTGTGCTTCAAAGGACAATATCAAGAAGACAAAAAGACATAATAGAGCAAAATATTTTCAAATCATATATCTGATAAGGGACTGTATCTAGAATATATAAAGAACTCAATGTAACTGAGCAGAACCCTATGGGGCCTTCTGGGGACAAGCACCCCACCCCCATGTCCTTCGCTTGCCTCTTTATAGAAAACTATAGTCTTACAGGCCTTCCCCAAGTCACAGAAGCCTGGCTCAAGAATTAATGATTGAAAGGATGTGAACATGTAGTGACAAAAGTAGCAGTTGGACCAGGAAAAGTAGTAAAACTGTCACTGTTTGCACATGACATGATACTATTACACAGAAAATCCTAAGGATGCCACCAAAAACTACTAGTGTTAACCAAGGAATTTAGTTAAGTTGTAGGATACAAATGAGTTTCCCAGGTTGCTAAGTGGTAAAGAATCCACCTGCAATGCAGGAGATGTGGGTTTGATCCCTGGGTCAGGAAGATCTCCTGGAGAAGGAAATGGCAACCCACTCCAGTATTTTTACCTGGGAAATCCCATGGACTGAGGAGCCTGGCAGGCTGTAGTCCATGGATTAAACATGACTCAGCAATTAAACAACAACAGGATACAAATACACAGAAATCTCTTATATTCCTGTACACTAACAATAAAAGATTAGAAAGAGAAATTAAGAAACAATCCCATTTACCACTGCAACAATGGGGTCTTGAATTTGAGATGCCAAGAATACATCCAACTAGAGATGTCTGGTAAGCAGTTGGAAATAAACAAATGTAGATGTGAGAACCAGAGAAAGGTTCTGGCTGAAGATAACAAATTTGGGAATCAATGATTTCCAGGTGAATTAAAACTGTTATCTTAAGGTAATAGAATGAAAAGGAAAGATTCACTGAAAAGGTAGAGTTCAGAATTTAACACAGTTCTCCTGAGGTGGTCTGTTAAACACAAAAACTATGAGATTTGGACCTATCATCTCACTCCCATCCATATGCTGCAGTTCTATTGTCGCTTGGGACTGCATTGGCTTTCTTAGCAGTACTGACTGACACCAATCAGCAAAAGCATTTAAGTTTGTTATTCATGGAGGCTGCTGTATTTCCCCTAGTGGATACACACACAGTTGGTTTTCTGTGTTTCAATATATAACTTGTATTTATCTATGTTAAGTTGGATCTTATTACATTTATCCATCACTCTGATATATTCAGATCACATATCTTGATTCTGCCATTTAATGCATTTAGTATCCTTCTGAATTATTTGACAGACACAGATTTTATAAATATGCCTTTGATACAACATGAAAGCCTTTAATAAACTGTTGGAAAGATCAGGCTAGAACAGACTCACTGGAAACCTCTCCTCAGAATAGCAGTCTATTAATCATTCTCTTTGGGTGTGGCCATTCAAGCAGCTAACAATCCCCCCAATTATACTAACAACTAGACACATTTCTCTATTTTTTTCCACATATATCTCATCCCATATCTAAATATCAAATCCAATCTCATGGATGAATTTAAGATTCACTTGTTTAGTAAATTCCCCTGATATTGAAGGGCTTTAGATTGTGCTGGTATGACTTGTTCTCGGTAAGCTCAAATTGAACTCTCATGATCAGTTCATCTAGTAGCTCACAAATTATGCTTTTAATAAATGATTCTAGAATTTGTCTCAGGATCAATGTCAGGCTCACTCTTGTCTCTTAAAAATTGAGATGCTTTTGGTCTATTTCTAATTTTCCATCATCGAGTTTGGAATGAGGGGGATACTGAAGCATTCAGTCCTATGAAATATGTTTGTAAAAAAACCAATGTTAATAAAAAGTAGATATAGATAGATGGTGGCCTTCAGAGCCATTAAGGGAGACAGTATCTGCCAGTGCCCTGGAGATGTCATTTACTTGAGTCTGGAAGCTGGGATTCACATCATGTGAGGGGTTCCTTAGTTTGTCCTGTGTAGCAAAGCAGTCTGCTGCTGCTGCTAAGTGGCTTCAAGTCATGTCCGAGTCTGTGCGACCCCATAGACAGCAGCCCACCAAGCTCCCCTGTCCCTGGGATTCTCAAGGTAAGAACACTGGAGTGGGTTGCCATTTCCTTCTCCAATAGCAAAGCAGTCAGGGAAAGCAAATTCTAACTGGTTCAGAAGATGAGTCCTAAGAATTAGTCAGCCATCAACAACATAGTACACTGGACAGAATACTGGGCCCCAATCTATGCTGCACTCTGACAGAGATTATACATACATCCTGCCCCTTCTCTTGGGAGGTAAAATACAAGTAAGCAGATAATCATCCTATCTTTTGGCAACCCACACCTTGATTCCTATCGATATAGGATCCTGGAACTGGTAGACATTACATAGATTGTGGAACAAACTCAAAATTACAATTTTAATCATAGCAGTTCTAACTACTATACTTATGAAGTACATAAGAACTCAGAAACATAAAATAATAAGTGATTAGAGTAGAATGAATCAAGAAAAAGTTTTTGGAAGAAGTGAGTTTTCTAAAAATAAAAATTGGTCAAGGTATACGGCATGCTGTTTTGATATACACAGAGAAATGATTACTACAGTGAATCTAATTAACATATCCATCCCTTCATACACTCTTGTGTGTGTGAGAGAGATGCTAGCACCTGAAAACCTCTTAGCAACTTTCCTGTATACAAAAGTATACTGTCGCTGGGAGGCATGCAGGGGTCTTAGTTCTTTGACCAGGGATCAGACCTGTGCCCCCTGCAGTTGAAGTGCAGAGTCTTAACCCCTGGACTGCCAAGTAGATGATATTTTGAGCAGCTTTCAAAGAAAGGGAGGAGCTCAGATTCAGGGACTGCAGTGCAGTTGGTAGCTCTGACCAGGCGCGAAATCCGGTTGCTGTTGTATTTGGAAGGGTACATGCTAAGTCGCTTCAGTCATGTCAGACTCTTTGCGACCCCATGGACTGTAGCCCACCAGGCTCCTCTGTCCATGAGATTCTCCAGGCAAGAATACTGGCGTGGGCTACCGTGCCCTCCAGGGGCTCTTCCCAACCCAGGGATCAAACCTGCACCTCTTATGTCTCCTGCACTCGCAGGCAGATTCTTTACCTCTAGTGCCACCATTTGGAAAGGTAGAGGCAGTAAATAACTGGGTACTTCTAGAGGCGCGCGAATCAGGAATCCTGGGAGGATGAGAGCTCTGCAGAGAAGCAAACAATGTCAACAACAGGTTTCAGTCTCTCCCACTATTGTTGGTCACAGGGTGCCAAGTAGACAGTGAGAAGAGTCCTTCACCAGGTAGCCTCAGGACTTAAAATGGTGTTTGGCCCATTGGATGTTGAATGAAGTATGAACTAATTTGGTAGAAGTAAGAGTTGACTCATTGGAAAAGACCCTGATGCTGGGAGGGATTGGGGGCAGGAGGAGAAGGTGGCAACAGAGGATGAGATGGTTGCATAGCATCACCGACTCGATGGGCATGAATTTGAATAAACTCCGGGAGCTGGTGATGGACAGGGAGGCCTGGAGTGCTGCGATTCATGGGGTCGCAAAGAGTCGGACACGACTAAGCGACTGAACTGAACTGATGTGCTCTCTTTCATCAAGTTCAAATTCCTCACAGCCATTTTTGTTCTCTCCATTTCCACGTGAAAATAATTCTCATTGACAGTGAACATAGATGTCAAGTAGAAGTTGAATAATTGTGATTTCTTTTGGCATTTATAAAACATCACCTAATACACCTCAGGCAGCAAAACATCTCTTTCTTGACCACTTTATTGTTCTGCGTGTAGCTTTAGAAGGGTGATCAATTTATCCTGGTTCACTCAGGACTGTCCCAGGCTTAACACTAAAAGTGTCAGGTCCTAGGGAAACACCTCGGTTCTGGGAAAACTGGGATGGTTGGTTGGTCATTTCAGCTTTAAAAATCCCTATCTGTATTCCTAGCATTTGTTGAAGACCTAAGATAAGTTGGAACATTAGCCTCCCAGAATCTTTATATTGGTCTGTTCTCTTTCCTGTATGGTCTTATCACCCGCTTCATGCAGAATCCCAGGAAGCACTCATTTCTTTGCTCTGTCTTCTGTTCATCATTAATGGCATCAAAATTTTAAAAGATTTTTTCCTTGCAGTAACTCCATTTTATAAAGCTAAATTAATCTAGCACTTTAATGTGTATCATCATTGTATCTAGAATTCAAGGAACATAAGAGCAAGCCTGGTGGGCTACAGTCCATGGGGTCGCAAGAGTTGGACATGACTGAGTGACTAAACCACTACCGCCACAAGGGCTGCCATAACAAAGTACCACAAACTGGGTGGCATAAAAACAAATTTACTCACTCATAATTCGAGAGACTAGAAGTACAAAATAAAAGTGTCAGTATGGTCATGTTCCTTCCAAAGTCTCTAGGGGAGAATACTTCCTTGCCTCTTCTACCTTCTGGTGGTTGCTGGCAATCGGTGGCAATCCTTGGCTTATGGCAGCATTGTTCAAATCTCTGCCTCCACAATCACATGGCCATCTTACCTTTGTGTATGTGTCCAAATTTATAAGAGTACCTGTCATTGGATTAGGGGCTACCCTATTCCAGTAGGACTTCATCTTAACTTGATTACATCTGGAAAGACCCTACCTACAAAAAGGTCACATTCACAGTTTCAAAGTAAACATGAATTTGGGGGGGGGGGAACACTATTCAACCCAATATAATAATCTACAGTTAATTCATACAATAATTCTAACACTATCAATAGAATGTCAAAGCATTTCTCCATGTCTCCCATTCAACAGGGCTGTATTCATTCTTAATTATACCACTTAATCATAATCATTATTACATTTCTCAGCTGTCTCTTCATTATCATGGCAGATCTAGCCTTTGGTTTCCAGAGATTCTATTTAAGTTCTGTGATTATCAATCAAGCAGTGTACTCTCTTTGCCAGTTGAGTGTTTCTGAAGATTTTGTATAAATTCAACTGCTGCAGTTTAGAACCTGGTATCCTTAATATATAGCTCTTCAGTTAGATTGATACATAGGCTTTTTACCAATTCCACTAGACTCTGAAGTATAAATATCTTCAATCATACACATCATAAGTGAAAAAAAAAACAGGGAAAAAAAAACCTCTTCTTCGTTTTTCAGCTCTATCCTCTGCCAATTGACTTTCAAAATAGCTTCCCATTTCTATATGCATCAGCATGTCATGAAAACATTAAATTGCATTCAAGGCCAAAGTCAAGAGGCAATTCTGTGGTCTTCCTAATCATGTTCTCATATTCATAATATAAGACCTGTGATATTTATGACTTTTCAATTCATGTATTTTTTGTGTGTCTTTCTACCAATACCACACAGTCAAATAATACTTGAAGGTAAATCCTATTAATTTGAAGCATGCAGCTTCATATCAGGAAGTTACTTCTATCAGTTAAATTCAATTTTGTCGCCTACAAAGTACAGCTTTTACAAGACATTTCAAGATTTCCAAACCTGGCTGTTTCCATTGTTTTCATTGTGTTTTGAAAATATACGTTGATTTGAATTTTCAGCTAGGGTGCTCAACTTTTTATATGTTCTCCCCAATAATTTTTATCGTGATTAGTTGACTTGGACACAACATAAATCATAGTTTGGCTACACAAAACAATACTCAGTAGAAAGCAGTGTGTCTGGGCTATTAGGGGCATAAGATCAAGGTCTTATAAATTGCATCTTCAAAGGTCATAACTTTTTTTCTTTACATGATAAACAGAGTTAACAGCTCAAGATAGATGTCAGGAAATTAATCGCTATTGCAACAGAAACTTGTATTGTATGTGTTGGTGTCTGCTGAGCGACTAGACAGAAAACACTCCTGGGACTGGGAACTTACTTCCTGCAGTAAGACCTTGTTGCATCTCCCATTCTCTGCAAACCTCTAATCTGACAATAGAATACTAAAGGCTTCATTAATCTCTCCAAGTCTTGGTCTTCAAAATATAAAGACGTTAGTTAAAAAAAAGATTACCTAGGCTGTTTTCCTTACCAAGAAAAAGTATAGCTAAGAATTTCATAAAACAACGAAATCAATGATATCAAACTGCTCACCACTTGAGGGAGACTATGGACACAAGGTATCAGGCACTGTGAATATTCCCTGAAAGGCTATATACATGGGTGAGAACAATTTAGAGGGCAAAAAAAGATTTTCTTCTTACTGGAAAATTGGACTGAGAGTAGAAATATGGGCACATTGTTTGGATTCTAAACCCAGTGTAACTACTTACTGGCTGTATGAGTCTGACAGGTAATTCCTTTATACTTCAGTTACTTTATTTTAAAAACACTGGTGATAATCATAAAACCTAACTCACATTGTTCTTGTTAGGATTAAATGCTACACCATTGGTAAAGCACTTGGAATGGCATCTGGCACAATGTAAGAAGTCAATAAATGTTAACCAGTCATAGTACAGGTGGTGGTAGCAGTAGCAAAAACAACAATCCTAGGTAGTGATAGTTACAGTATCTTTAGAATTACTGCCCTAAGTTGCCATTGACCATGAATCAAAAGAGTAGGGGTGTTATCTATGTCAATGATTAGGATACTTGTCTTAACCCAAACACCCTCCCAACCCCAACACCTTGCCAAAAAGATAATCTCCAAAATCTATGGTAAAGGATGGAACAACTTCAGGGACTGTGATTTCTCACCTTTCTGAGAGAAGTAGAGGGAGAATTGCAAGGAACCAGGTACATGCTATGGAAGAGTTTTGGGTCTCTACTGGATCATTTTATTATTGGTTATTTTTCTTGTGGCTGCTTTTTTGGTAGGAAAAATGGAATCTCACCTCTTGGAGAGAGACCCAGAGTGGCAACAACCAGGGATGTTGTTTTGGTGACAATGATGAAAAAAGAAGGAAGAACACAAGAACACATAAAGCCTCAGGGGTATCCTACAGATAGTGGTGGGTCTGTATTCTGCCTAACCTGTGCCCATCAAGGGAAGATCAAAATACTTTCAGGACGGCGGGGGTGGATGGAGTGGGGTGGCCTGAGTAGCCAAAAACACCGAACAGCAGGAGAAATGGTAAGCAGAGGGTAGAGATGACTGAACATTCTCTGAGGATTTTTTTCTTTTTTGGAGGGAGACAAACCAGGTACAGTCTTTGGTGGAATGAAGGGTCAGATTGAGCTTGAAACTGAGAAGAGGATTATCCACATGAGGTTGGGGGTCCCCTGGATACAAGTGAAAAGAATATTATTTCTCCAGGGATTCCTCCATCCCCCCAGTCTATATTAAAGAGTTCTGCAAAGTATATCCCTATTCTTGCTTATACTGATTACAATCAGAGAGTAAATCACTTCCCCCAAGGTTCTAGATGATAAGAGCTGAACCATTCAATCATCCTCAGACCTTAGTACAACAGAATCTACCTGGGAAGCTTTTTAGAAAATATATAACCCTGGGTCATACCTTGTAGAAATTCTGTTACAACAGTAGATTTGAGGTGAAGAGGGTCTTAGGAATCTGCATTTCTTTTTACCAGTTCCTTAGGCAAGTTTGATGAAAGTGATCCACAGGCAACATTTTGAGAAACAATGACATATCCCTGATCTCCAGGGTGACTTGCAATTCCCTAGCTGTCCCCAAATGTTACTTACTGTCAAAATTCTTGAAATTTTACCACTGGAGTAATGATTTTTTCCTCTGTGGCAGCACATTTCCTTTGAGGAACATTTGAGAATCTCCTAGGGGCTTTTTCAAATTGCCTCTGAGACTGTCTCATTCCCCTTTATTGAGAATCACTGCCACTAACTGAGCCACTGTTACTTATATAGAATGTATGCTGCATCCTGAGGTGTGTTGGATGGGAAAGGTGTTATTTACAGTACTAATATCTAACAATTTTTAACTATGTACTGCTTGCAAAGCACTTTGATAATCACTTAATAAAAAGAAATACAAACTATTGTTATCCCCAATTAACAGATAAGGAAACTGAGGATTTAAGGGGTGAAGGACTTGTGTAAGGTACACCTCTGTTAGTGATATAGCAGAGATTAGAATGTACATCCCTATGTTATCAAATTCTGTGTTCTTGCCACACTGCAAGAGGGCTTTGGAGATACATAACAGTATGATAAGCACTCCCTCTCCAAGAGCTTCATATAAAGGGCAATGAACCCTGAGAAGATTAGCACAATGTATCACTGACACCTCTGGGACCCAAGATAGCAAGTGAGTTGGCCCTGCCAGGTTATTATCTTTTGTAAATAATTTCTGCTTGTCTGGGCAGGGTGAACAAGTGAAGGGCAAAACTTGATAGGAAATAAATGTGCTAATTCAACTTGTCTGAAGTTTACATCAAATTAAAGTTTCAACTTCAAAGCAATGGATCTGAGTGCCTGAGAATTTATCAGACACACTCTAATGTCTTGAACAGTTCTGAGAAGAGCAAAATGCAAGGTTGGGCCAAAAATCCCTTTCTGAGCCCTGTTCAGAGAGCAGATATGAGCCCTTTGCACTGGATTGTGTGGAAGATGATGAACAACAGAAATCTTTGGGGGCAACCAATAAAGGACAGGGGCTTCCCTGGTGGCTAAGACAGTAAAGAATCTGCCTGCAATACAGGAGTCGCAGGAGACATGGGTTCGATCCCTGGGTCAGGAAGATCCCCTGGAGAAGGAAATGGCAACTCACTCCAGTATTGTTGCCTGGAGAATTCCATGGACAGAGGAGCCTGGCTGGCTACAGTCCATGGGGTCGCAAAGAGTCGGACATGACAGCACCTGAGCAAAATAAAGGACAGAAGCTTCCAGGATTCCCTGCTGTATGGCACATACGTCCCTCCAACTTCACTATGTTCAAGAGGTATTTCAATAAATCCTCATTTAAGTCAAATAAGGTTGTTTCTCTTCCTCAATAATTGAAGGTATTAGAAAACCTGTTTGGTTTCAGGCTTCATTATAGCACTAATTCTAAAATTTTTGTTGCACTTTCTTGCAAAGAATAATACAATAGGGAATTCACTGGTTGTCCAGTGGTTAGGATTTGGCACTTTCACTGTCAGGTCCCAGGTTCAATCCCTGGTCAAGGAACTCACAAGCCAGATGGCATGGCCAAAAAAAAAAAAAAAAAAGAAAAAGAATGATACGGTAGGTATAATAATCTTTCTGTCCCAACTAAGGATGTTGCAGTGCATGATGATCATAAATGCTGATGACAACTACTTGTAGAAGTTACCCTGAAAAGATGCCCAAACAATAGAGAGACTGGAATGATGCCAGGGAATGTCACCTAGTTTCCCAGACAGGTCTTGACCAAGAGGCATCACTCTTTCTAAATTCATCACAGTCCAAGGTTTATTCTCCTACTACCAGGCTTGAATAAATGATTTTATTAAATTGCAAATGAAGTACAACTCTCAAGATTGGAATATTAAGCCAACTATCATAGATACTGATTCATATAATCAGATTATCAAAGTATTAAGTTTTATAGATGGGTAACAGAATTTGCCCCAGCAAAATATGTGGTTGGCATAATGATTGCTTTTGTGTTGTTTTCTGGAACTTTTCTACTTGTAGTAGAAACAGGAGAAGTTCTGAAAATAGAGTAGAATTTACTGTTTTGTAAGAAAAATTTATATTTGGTAAGGAAATCTCCATTTTTAAGGGTGTCTCCTCCTCTGTACAAGGAAGAAAAGATTACTAAATCATGAGAAAAACAAATCAATGGAGAAGGCACTGACTTCTCTTTGTGTAACAAATTATCACCCTTGTTTCCCATGCTTTTCCTGGCAATCTTCCCCAAATCATTCTACTGCTGTCCCCTGCAGCCTACACCCCAACTTTTCTTTTCCCTTTAGTTGAAGATGGTATTTAAACCAGAGTTATAAGCCATCTCTTTGAGTCACTAATTTTTCCCTCAGTGTCTGCCATGTATACATTAGGTGTACATGTTAAACATCTGCTTTTCTCTTGCTGATCTTTTATTATAGGGCTCTCAGCCAACAACTGGGAAGGTTTACCCAGCAATTGGGAAGGTTTTATCCTTTATGGGAAATTTTCTCCCCAAATTATTAAAAAAAATAAAACTCACAGGGACCAGAGTTTTTGCATTGATAAGGCCACTACTATCAAATACTAACTAGATGTGTACATTTAGACAAGTCATGTAGCCTCATTAAAACCTCAGTTTCCTCATATTTAAAGTGGGAACAAAACTGGTAACTTCTTGAAAGGATTAAAGGAGAGAATGCATGTGTATCTCTTAATCTGCCTGGCATAAGGTAAGTCCTCAGTAAGTCCTATCTATTATTATTATTATCAGTAGAATAAAAACATTGTTTGGTAAGATTACTTGTAGGAGATAAAATCTGATGCTCTAACCTTAGGGCTCAGCTTTACAAGATTCAGCAAGAGCAATAGCTGGTAACCACTCTGGGAACCAATAATCAACATCCCATGTACTGTCGTGTCCTTGAAGATATTTTCACTAATTAAAAATCTTATTATTTTAAAATGGAAATCACCTCACTAGGTGCTGACTTAAGTACTGTCACTTGAGAGAGAACACAATGTCCTGATGGGCAATAAGGAGACACATGGTATGTTTCTTATTGCCTCAACCCTAACTAGAGATCCAAGGCTTATATCAACAGAAAATAGTGAATCATTTCTCTATTGCAGAAATATTAGGTATTATAGCATTGAATTCTTTAGTTGTCAGAGAAAGTGGTTGTGGAGGTGTCAATCACCCAAGACAGCAAGGCCAAGGTTAAAAGCAATGCCTGACTGATTTGGCCAGTAAAGATACATGGAGTCACCATTAGATTCAGACATTACCAATGTAGAGAGCATAAGGAAGAATAGCCAAAGGTGCTAGATCCACATGATCCTTAGTCTGCACACCAAAAGGAAAGACACACACACACACACACACACACAAACAGGTAGGTGACTGTAATGTTGAGAATCCAATTCTAGACTACAGGGAAGAGTTTTTATTGTATAGCTCTGAGAAACACAGGCCAAATATCTCATATGTCTTCAGAACATGGGCAGTGATGAGAAACTCTTTCATGACAGCCTTTCAGGGAAGGTAGGTACGTGAGTGGTAGCTGCTTCCAAGCCTCTCATACTCTCATGTTTCAAAAAGAACACGAGATGTTCACCAAGATTCAGATAAGCTTTGGTATAAGCCTTGGCCTGTCTGGCATCTGTAGAAACATGAACAATTTCCAGGGCAACAATGTATAGCCATTCCTTCACAGAAGGAACATAATTGAACTCTGGTTGAACAAAGCCATAATAAAAGTCAGAACTTTGGAAATTAGAAGTTATTCATAACAACTTATTCTTAAGGACAGATCTTAGAGGCAAAAGTCTATGGACATCAAAGGTCTCATAGACTAATTCTAGCTAGTTTTTAGCAAGAGAATCTGGAATTTCAGTTTTCCCATCACAC
Source organism: Cervus elaphus (assembly GCF_910594005.1). Taxonomy (NCBI): domain Eukaryota; kingdom Metazoa; phylum Chordata; class Mammalia; order Artiodactyla; family Cervidae; genus Cervus; species Cervus elaphus. The sequence continues at coordinate 40,428,388 of NC_057848.1, read as the reverse complement.
ATATAAGGAAGTACTTGGAAAGGATCTGAGCACAAGCAGTTTCCACTCCTAGAGGCTTTCACTATGGCATACTATGCTAATTTGCTATGTGCTTAACAAGTATTTGACTCAATATACACAGTTGACCATTGAACCATGTAGAGATTAAGGGTGTTGAGCTCCTATGCCATTGGAAATCCAAATATAACTTTATAGTCAGGCCGTTCATATCTGCAGTTCTTTGTCTATGGGTTCAACCAACTGCAGATGGTATAGTACTGTAGTATTTATTGAAAAAAATTCACATATAAGTGGACTCAGTTAAAATTCATATTGTTCAAAGGTCAACTGTAATGTTTATCTTGAAATGATTTTGCAATGTAACCCCAGTGGATATTAGGAAAGGTAAGGACAAGCCACTTTATTGTTTATTGCCAAACAATGGTTTTAAAGAAATCTCTTTTTTAATGATAAGTAATCCCAGCACAGCCAAACCAAATAAAAAATACACTAATCTTATATGCAAAAAAGGGCTCAATAAAGGACAGAAATGGTATGGACCTAACAGAAGCAGAAGATATTAAGAAGAGGTGGCAAGAATACACAGAAGAACTGTACAAAAAAGATCTTCATGACCCAGATAATCACAATGGTGTGATCACTCACCTAGCCAGACATCCTGGAATGTGAAGTCAAATGGGCCTTAGAAAGCATCACTACGAACAAAGCTAGTGGATGTGATGGAATTCCAGTTGAGCTATTTCAAATTCTGAAAGATGATGCTGTGAAAGTGCTGCACTCAATATGCCAGCAAATTTGGAAAACTCAGCAGTGGCCACAGGACTGGAAAAGGTTCATTTTCATTCCAATCCCTAAGAAAGGCAATCCCAAAGAATGCTCAAACTACCGCACAATTGCACTCATCTCACACGCTAGTAAAGTAATGCTCAAAATTCTCCAAGCCAGGCTTCAGCAATACGTGAACCATGAACTTCCAGATGTTCAAGCTGGTTTTAGAAAAGGTGGAAGAACCAGAGATCAAATTGCCAATATCGGCTGAATCATCGAAAAAGCAAGAGTTCCAGAAAAACATTTCTGCTTTATTGACTACACCAAAGCCTTCGACTGTGTGGATCACAATAAACTGTGGAAAATTCTGAAGGAGATGGGAATACCAGGCAACCTGACCTGCCTCTTCAGAAACCTGTATGCAGGTCAGGAAGCACCAGTTAGAACTGGACATGGAACAACAGACTGGTTCCAAATAGGAAAAGGAGTACGTCAAGGCTGTATATTGTCACCCTGCTTATTTAACTTATATGCAGAGTACATCATGAGAAACGCTGGGCTGGAGGAAGCACAAGCTGGAATGAAGATTGCCGGGAGAAATATCAATAACCTCAGATATGCAGATGACACCATCCTTATGGCAGAAAGTGAAGAAGAACTAAAGAGCCTCTTGATGAAAGTGAAAGAGGAGAGTGAAAAAGTTGGCTTAAAGCTCAACATTCAGAAAACTAAGATCATGACATCTGGTCCCATCATCTCATGGGAAATAGATGGGGAAACAGTGTCAGACTTAATTTTTGGGGGCTCCCAAATCACTGCAGATGGTGATTGCAGCCATGAAATTGAAAGATGCTTACTCCTTGGAAGGAAAGTTATGACCAACCTAGACAGCATATTAAAAAGCAGAGACATTACTTTGCCAACAAAGGTCTGTCTGGCCAAGGCTATGGTTTTTCCAGTGGTCATGTATGGATGTGAGAGTTGGACTGTAAAGAAAGCTGAGTGCTGAAGAATTGATGCTTTTGAACTGTGGTGTTGGAGAAGACTCTTGAGAGTCCCTTGGACTGCAAGGAGATCCAACCAACCCATCCTGAAGGAGATCAGTCCTGGGTGTTCATTGGAAGGACTGATGCTGAAGCTGAAACTCCAATACTTTGGCCACCTGACGCAAAGAGTTGACTCATTGGAAAAGACCCTGATGCTGGGAGGGATTGGGGGCAGGAGGAGAAGGGGACGACAGAGGATGAGATGCTGGATGGCATCACTGACTCGATGGGCATGAGTTTGAGTGGACTCCAGGAGTTGGTGATGGACAGGGAGGCCTGGCGTGCTGCGATTCATGGGGTTGCAAAGAGTCGGACATGACTGAGTGACTGAACTGAACTGAATCTTATATATGGACTATAGAACTACAGAAAAAGTAAAACTTACTGTTAGTTTTGTAAAAGAAACATACTTCTAAAGATTACTTAATAGAGAAAATAAGAAATGTATTTTAAATTACTTGTTATTCTCATTAAAATACAAAACCACATGGTTTTTATGAAGCAGGAATAAAAGAAAACTATAAGCATACTTTTGTGAGATCTTGATTAAGAAAAAAGAAAAACAAGGACATACAGCTAAAACTGATGAGGTAAAAAGTGATATAACCAGAGATCAAAATATAAACATTCTATTTGAAAATTCCAAAAACATCAATGTAGTGATGGCATCAAAATGATGAAATAGGAATTTTCTACCATCTTCCCCTCAAGGAACACTGACTTTGAAAATTAACTACAGAAGACTCAAAGAGTCCAGTGGAGAAGTACCAGCATACCACTGCAGCAAAGAAAATCCAATATTGGATGCATTACAGAGGGTAAGAGGAACAATTTCACTTTGCCCACACAGGTCCTTCCCCAAGAAATAACTTCTCAGCCTGTGATTTTTCCCCTGGGGAATACTGAAAATAGCTGAGTTAATGCCTAGTTTCTGAAGCTATGTAGAACACTGACAAAGAGACCCACCTTGCTTCTCACCCTTTACAGAATATTGAGGTGTTCTGCCTGACTGTGAGGTGGGCAGCAGCTGAGAATAACATCCACAGCTCCTGGAGGGCAAAGAGGTATGGATTCAGTTACCCATAACTTAGGCTCCATCAGTAATCCTGTCTATGGGCTGCTGAGGACATCTCAAATGTGGATCCCTCCAACTGGCCCACTGGTACTTCTGAAACTTCATGTGTCTCACCCATATAATCCACCCACTCCATGGCTAGCTTCCTGTGAATGTCTCCAAGGGTGGTCCAAGAGAGCCTTTGTAAATGTCTTGTAAGCATACTTAGAAAGCCAGCCCGACCCTGTGAGATTGGGAGAAAGCACACAAATTTGTATATTCAGCAACACCTCAGGGAAAGCAAATAAAGACTGGCTCTGCTAGATTGAGATAAGACATACAATTTAAGAGTTCTTCCATAAGAAAGAACAGGAAGTATGGAGCAGGCATATTCATATGAAATTTCTGGGAAAGTCTCAGAATCCCTAAGAGGGCCAATGGAAGGTATTTCCGTCTCAAAGCCAGTCAGCAAAGACTGGTAACAACTGGAAAAGGTGACTGCTTATTCAAATGTGAAGATAATAATGCAAGACTTAAAGGAACAGGAAATTCAAGGAAATATGACACCAAAGAATACAATTTCCCAAGCCAACTACAAAGAAATGGAAATCTGAAAATTGTCCAGTAAAGCATTCAAAATAGTTGTTCTCAGGAAGTTCACTGAACTGCAAGAGAAAATGGAAAGACAATTCAATGAAACCAGGAAATGACTACTCACACAGACACAAAAAAATTAAGATTTACAGAGAGAGAGAAATAATGAAGAAGAACCAAACAGAAATCCTGGAGTTGAAGAATACAATGAATGAAATGAAAAATGCAACAGATTATATCAATAGCAGACTAGATCAAGCAGAAGTAACAATCTGTGAAATACAAGTTATTTGAAATTATGCAGTCAAAGGAGAAAAAAGAAAAGGAGTGAAAAAGAACAAATTCTACATAAAGTATTGTATACCATTGAGAGAAACAGTCTATGCATTATTAGAGGCCCGAAGAGAGGGGGAAGGAGCAGAAATCTTTTAAAGAAATAATAATGTCTGAGAACTTTCCTAATCTGGGGAGAGATTTGGACACCCAAATTCATGAAACTCATAGGTTCCCCCAAAATTTCACCTTGTAAAGGTCTTTTCAAAGACACGTTATAATAAAACTGTCCAAAAGCAAAGACAAAGAGCATTAAAGCATCAGGAGAAAAATATTCCTCAAATACAAAGGAATTCCAATATGGCTACCATTATGGTTTTCTCAGCAGAAATCTTGCAGGCCATGAGAGAGTAGAATGATATACTCAACATGCTGAAAGAAAAAAAAAAAACCAACCCACTCACCAGGAATTCTTTACCTCAGAAAGTTATCTTTCAGAAACAAAGGAGAGATAGACTTTCCCAGACAAAAATTTAAGTTCATCACCACTAAATTTACCATAAGAGAAATGCTTATAAGTAGTCTTAAAACTGAAACAAAAGACCCTAATTAGTAACATGAGAACAGGAAAATATAAAACACATTGGGCAAAGGAAAGTTTATAGTTAAATTTAGGATAATTTGTTGATGGATACACAATGAAAATTATGACATTAGAAATATAAAATGGTGGGAAGGGAGTAAAAGAAAGTTTTTGCATGCATGATACTCAATGGTAAAATGTTAAAAGCCTTCCCTCTAAGATTAGGAACAAAGCAAGGTTGCCCACTCCCATCATTACTATTCAATATGATACTGGAAGTCCTAGCTTGAGCAATTAGGCAAGAAAAAGAAAACAATATACAAATTTGAAATAAATAAAATTGACTTTTTGCAGTTATGATCTTATATATAAAAAATTTTTAAACTCAGCAAAAGAAAAAAAACAACGACAACAAAAAAACCTTTTAGGACTAATCAGTAAATTCAGTCAAATTTCTGGATAAAATATCAACATACAAAATTCAGTTACATTTTTAGATACTAACAATGAGCTATCTGAAAAATGAAAGAAAACACACTATGTGCGATCTCACTTATATGTGGACTATTAAAAACCCAAACCCGTTATAGCGAACATATTGGTGGTTGTCAGATGCAGGAGGTGGCAGAGGGTGGGGACTGAAATGAGTGAAGGTGGTCAAAAGGTACTATCTGGTTATGAGATAAGTAAGTCCTGGGAATGTAACAATGTACAGCATGGTGAAAATAGTTAACAAATGCTTTACAGTAAGTCCCCTACATTCATGGGAATTCCTTTCTGGGAGCACATTCATAAGTCCAATTTGTCAGTCTAACAACATTAGCCTAGGTATCCAACTAACACAATCAGCTATATAGTACTGAACTGTAATAGGTTTATAACACTTTTCACACAAATAGTACATTAAAAATGCAAATAATAAAACATTTTTAATCATATAGTACAGTACCTTGGAAAGTGCAGTAATATAGTACAACAGCTAGCCAGCAGTATCAGCTACATCACTGCTGCTTTTACACTTGCTTCTGGACATCCTGGGCTTGAAATAAACATACTGTACTTCTGTACTCTACATAGTACTCCACAGTAAAGTACACAAAAGCAGAATCACTTGCAAAGGATGCATATTCATGGAAATGTATGGCAGACATGTGAACTAACCTACATGATTGGACATGTGGATGCACTTTTGCATCTTTGAAAGTTTGCAACTTGAAGGTTCATATGCAGGGGACTTACAATATTGTATATTTGAAAGTTGCTAAAAGTAGATCTTAATCCTTATCACAGGAAAAAAATGTGTAATTATGTGTGATGATGAATGTTAGCTAAACTTGTTGCAGTAATCATATTGCAAAATATAAACATATCAAGTCATTATGGTGTACACCTAAAACTAATGTCAATTCTATCTCAATTTGAAAAAGAAAACAATCTCATTTACAATAGTACCAAAAACAATAAAACTAGTAGGAATACATTCAACTGAGAAGGTAAAAGAACTATACACAGAAAACTATAAAACACTGACTAAAAAGAATTAAAGACATACAAAACATGTAGAAAGATATCCCATGTTCACAGATTGGAATAATTAATATTGTTAATATGTCCTTAATATCCAATGTAGATTCAGTGCAATCCCTACCAAAGTTCAATGGAGTTTTTCCACAGAAATATAAAAATCTTAAAATGCATAAAGAACCACAAAAGACTATAAATAAAAAAAGCTGAGCACTGAAGAATTGATGCTTTTGAACTATGGCATTGGAGAAGACCCTTGAGAGTCCCTTGGACTGCAAGGAGATCCAACCAGTCCATCCTAAAGGAAATCAGTTCTGAATGTTCATTGGAAGGACTGATGCCAAAGCTCCAATACTTTGGCCACCTGATGCGAAGAACTGACTCATTGGAAAAGAACCTGATGCTGGGAAAGATTGAGGGCAGGAGGAGAACGGGACGACAGAGGATGAGATGGTTGGATGGCACCGCCGACTCGATGGACATGAGTTTGAGTAAGCTTCAGGAGTTGGTGATGGATAGGGAAGCCTGTCTTTGCTGCAGTCCATGGGGTCACAAAGAGTTGGACAAAATGGAGCGACTGAACTACTAATCTTAAGAAACAAGAACAAAGCTGGAGGCATCACACTTTCATCACAAAGCTATAGTAATCAAAGCAACAAGGTGCTGGCATAAAGAGACACATAAACCAATGAAACAGAATCTAGAGTCCAGAAACACAACTGCACATACATAGTTGACGAATATTTGACAAGGAACCAAGAATATTCAATAGGAAAAGATATGTCTCTTCAATAAATAGTGCTGGGAAAACTGGAAATTCACATACAAATGACACTGGACTCCTATTTTACACCACTCAGAAAATTACCTCAAAATGTATTAAATATTTAAATATAAGACCTGAAATCATAAAACTTCTAGAAGAAAATATAGGGGAAAGTTTGGCATCAGTCTTAGTAAAAATAATTTTCATATGACACAAAAAAGGACAAGTAACAAAAGCAAAAATCAATGAGTGGGATTACATCAGACTGAAAAGCTTCTGCACAGCAAATGAAAGAGTCAACAAAGTAAAGAGCAACCTACAAACTCAGACAGTAAAGCGTCTGCCTACAATGCGGGAGACCTGGGTTCAATCCTTGGGTTGGGAAGATCCTCTGGAGAAGGAAAATGGCAACCCACTCCAGTACTCTTGCCTGGAACATCCCATGGACGGAGGACCATGGTAGGCTACAGACCATGGGGTCGCAAACAGTCAGACACGACTGAGCAATGTCACTTTCACTTTCACAGAATGGAAAAAAAGTATTTGCAAACCATTTATCTGACATAGAATTAATATCCAAAATATCAAAAGAAACTCTTACAACTCAACAGCAAAAAAGATTTAAAAAATCAGAAAACTGACAGAAGACCCGAATAAAACATCTTTCCAAAAAAGACATAAAATGAGCAACAAGTACATTAATAGATGCTGAACATCACTTTTCAGGGAAATGCAAATTAAAGCAATGGTATATTACCGCATACCTTTTAGAATGGCTATGATAAAAGGATAACAGGTATTAGTGAGAATGTTAAAAAAAAAAAGGTAACCTCTGTGCACTATTAATAGGAATGCAAATTTGTACAGCTGTTACAGAAAATTGTATGGACCTTCCTCAAAAACTTGAGGACAGAACTAGCACATGATCCAGTAACACTACTCCTGCGTGTATATCCAAGGAAATGAAATCCAGATCCCAGAGATATCTGCATCCCCAAATACACTGCAGCATATTTCACAACAGCCAATACATGGCAACAATTTAAGTGTCCACCAATGGATGAGCGGATAAACAAGATGTTGTATGTATATGTACACATACACACATGATGAAATCATTTTCAGTCATAAAAAAGAAATCTTTCCATTTGCAACAACATTAATGGATCTTTGGACCCTGTAGGTTTTATGCTAATGAAATAAGTCAGACAAATAAAAATACTGTATGATCTCACTTATATGAGGAATCAAAATAAGCTGAACTCATAGAAACAAACAGTAGAATGCTAGTTCCCAGGGGCTGGGAGGGAATGGGTAGATGTTGGCCAAAGGGCAAAACTTCCTATTAAAAGATGAATGAGTTCTGGGGATCTAATGTAAAGCGTGGTGACTACAACAATACTGTGTTATAGACTTCAAAGTTTCTGAGAGAGTAAGTATCAAATGTTCTCCCATAAAAAGTTAATTATATAAGGTGATCTATATGTTAACTAACCTTATTACATACATGTACCTAAGTATGATATTATATACTTTTAAATTATATATGTTAATTATATCTCAATGAAGCTTGGGGGAAATGGGCATAAGTCCTTAACAGACACCTCACCAAAGAGTGTTTGTTTGCTTCACATACAGATGGCAAACAAATATATGAAAAGATGTTCCACATGAGATTTATTGCAGGGATACAAGGATTCTTCAATGTATGAAAATCAATATGATACACCATATACACAAATGAAGTATAAACATATCTCAATAGATGCAGAAAAAGCTTTTGACAAAATTCAATACCTATTTATGATCAAAACTCTCCAGAAAGTGGACACAGAAGGAGTCTACCTCAACATGAGCTTCCCTGGTGGCTCAGACGGTAAAGAATCTGCCTGCAATGTGTGAGAGCCAGGTTCAATCACTGGTCAGGAAGATCCCCTGGAGAAGGCAATAGCAACCCACTGCAATATTCTTGCCTGGAGAATCCCCATGGACAGAGGAGCCTGGCAGGCTACAGTCCATGGGGTCACAAAGAGTCGGACATGACTGAGGACTAACTTTCACACTTACAACTCAACATAATAAAGGCCGTATATGACAAGTCTACAGCAAACATCATTCTTAATGGTGAAAAGTTGAAAGCATTTCCTCTAAGATCAGGGACAAGACAAGGATGCCCACTTTTATTCAAAATAGTTTTGGAAGTCCTAGCTATGGCAATCAGGGAAGAAATAAAAAGAATCCAAATTGGGAAACAAGTAAAACTGTCACTGTTTGCAGATGACATGATACTATACATAGAAAATCCTAGAGATCCCACCAGAAAACTACTAAAGGTATTCAATGGATTTAGTAAAGTTGCAGGATACGAAATTAATACACAGAAATCTCTTGCATTCCTAAACACTAACAATGAAATAGAAGAGTGATTAAGGAAACAATCCCATTTACCATCACATCAAAAAGAGTAAAATACCTAGAAATAAACCTACTTAAGGAAGTTAAAGACGTACTCAGAAAACTGTAAGATACTAATAAAAGAATCAAAGATGACACAAAGAGATGGAGAGATATACCATGTTCTTGGAGTGAAAGGATCAATATTATAAAAGTGACTATACTACCCAAGCAAAGTACAGTTTCAATGCAATCCCTATCATATTTCCAATGGAATTTTTCACAGAATTAGACAAAATATTTTACAATTTGTATGGAAACACAAAAGATCCCAAATAGTGAAAGCAATCTTGAGAATGAAGAATGGGACCTGGAGGAATCAGGGACCCTGACTTCAGACAATACTATAAAGCTACAGTAACCAAAAGAGTGTGGTACTGGTACAAAAACAGAAATATAGATCAATGGAACAGGATAGGGTCCAGAGAAAAATCCACATACCTATGGTCAACTAATCTATGGCAAAGAAGGCAAGAATGTACAATGGAGAAAGAATAGTTTCCTTAATTACTGGTGCTGGGAAAACTGGACATCTACATGTGAAAGAATGAAATTACGACACTCCCTAACACGATACACAAAAATAAAAAAAGGAGATTAAAGACCTAAATGTAAGGCCAGATACCATAAAACTGTTAGAGGAAAACAGGCAGAACATTGACATAAATCGCAACAAGATCTTTTTTGACCCACCTCCTAGATTAATGAAAATACAAACAAAACTAAACAAATGGGACCTACCTAATTGAATTTAAAATCTTTTGCACAGCAAAGGAAACTATAAATGGACAACCACAGAATGGGAGAAAATATTTGCAAATGAAGTGACTGACAAGGGATTAATTTCCAAAATATACAAACAGGTCATGCAGCTCAATATCAAAGATAAAAGAACCCAATCAAAAAACAGGCGGAAGAACTAAATATACATTTATTTAAAGACATACAGATGGCCAATAACACATGAAAAGATGCTCAAAACACCACTAATTATTAGGGAAATGTGAATCAAAACAATAAATGTTGGAGAGGGTGTGGAGAAAAGGGAACCTTTCTACACTGTTGGTGGGAATGTAAATTGGTACATCTACTGTGGAGAAAAGTATGGAGGTTCCTTAAAAATTAAAAATAGAGCTACCATATGATCTAGCAATCCCACTCCTGGGCATGTACCTGAATAAAGCTATAATTCTAAAAGATACATGCACCCTTAATGTTCACGGCAGCAGTGTTTACAATAGCCAGGACATGGAAGCAACCTAAATGCCCATCACCAATGGAATGGATAAAGATGTGGTGTGTGTGTGTATATATATATATATATATATATATATACACACACACACATATTTTATATATATATATATACACACACACATATTATATATATAATATACATATATAATAGATTATATATATAATAGATAATATATATAATAGATATATAATAGAATATTACTCAGCCATAAAAAATGAAGCAATGCCATTTGCAGCAACATGGATGGACTTAGAGATTGTTATACTGAATGAATAAAGTCAGACAGAGAAGGACAAATATTATATGATATTACTTATATGTGGAATCTAAAAAAAAAGGTACAAGTGAACTTATTTACAAAATAGAAATAGAGTTACAGATGTAGAAAACAATCTCATGGTTACCAGTGTGTGTGTGTGAAAGTCGCTCAGTCGTGTCTGACTCTTTGCAACCCCACGCACTATACTGTCCATGGAATTCTCCAGGCCAGAATACTGGAATGGGTAGCCTTTCCTTTCTCCAGGGGATCTTCCCAACCCAGGCATCGAACCCAGATCTCCTGCATTGCAGGCAGATTCTTTACCAGCTGAGCCACCAGGGAAGCCCATGGTTACCAGTTCAGTTCATCGCTCAGTCACGTCCAATTCTTTGCGACCCCATGGACTACAGCACATCAGGCCTCCCTGTCCATCACCAACTCCCGGAGTTTACTCACATTCATGTCCATTGAGTTGGTGATGCCATCCCTGTCATCTCATCCCCTGTCATCCCCTTCTCCTCCCGCAATCAATCTTTCCCAGCATCAGGGTCTTTTCCAAAGAGTCAGTTCTTCGCATCAGGTGGACAACGTATTGGAGTTTCAGCTTCAGCTTCAGTCCTTCCAATGAACACCCAGGACTGATTTCCTTTAGGATGGACTGGTTGGATCTCCTTGCAGTCCAAGGGACTCTCAAGCTTCTTCTAGAACATCACAGTTCAAAAGCATCAATTCATCAGCGCTCAGGGTTTTTTTATAGTCCAACTCTCACATTCATACACATGGCTACTGGAAAAACCATAGCTTTAACTAGATGGACCTTTGTTCGCAAAGTAATTCCAGGACCCAGAGACTCCACAGAGACTGAGACAGAACTGTATTTGGGTGTCTCCTGAGGAGGTATGGGTCAGCAGTGGACTGCTGAGGCAGCAGGGACTCTGGGTGCAGCAGACCTGGGTATGGCATAAGCCCTCTTGGAGGAGGTCACCATTAACCCACCATAGAGTGGCCAGAACGTACACAGGACTGGGGAAACAGACTCTTGGAGGGAAGAAACAGAACCTTGCGCACATCAGGACCCAGGAGAAATGAGCAGTGACCCCACAAGAGACTGACCCAGACTTGCCCATGAGTGTCCAGGAGTCTCTGGCGGAGGCGTGGGTAGGCAGTGGCCTGCTGCAGGGTTGGGGGCACTGAGTGTGGCAGTGTGTGCATGGGACCTTTCGAAGGAGGCCGCCATTATCTTCATTACCTCCACCATAGTTTGGTCTCAGGTCAAACAACAGGGAGGAAACACAGCCCTGCCCTTCAAAAGAAAATTGGATTAAACATTTACTGAGCATGGCCCTGCCCATCAGAACAAGACCCAGTGTCCCCCCATTAGTCTCTCCCATCATGAAGCTTCCATAAGCTTCTTATCCTTCTCCATCAGAGGGCAGACAGACTGAAAACCACAATCACAGAAAACTAACCAATCTGATCACATGGACCACAGCCTTGTCTAACTCAATGGTTACCAGAGGAAGGGACAAATTAGGAGATCAGGAATGACATAAACACACTACTATGTATAATGTAGATAACTAATAAAGACCTGATGTGTAGCTCAGGAAACTCTACTCAATACTCTGTAATGACCTATATGGGAAAAGAATCTAAAAAAGAGTGGATATATGTATATGTGTAACTGATTCACTTTGCTGTGTAGCAGAAAGTAACATAACATTGTAAATCAACTATACTCCAACAAAAATTCTATAAAAATCCTGTTGTTACTAAGAGGGAACTCTACAATTGGTGTCAAATACTTTAGTATAACAGTGCACCCAAACTTGAAAAACAAACAAAAGTAAAAACAGAAACAAACAAACAAAAAAACAAGAAATGATGCTCCACAGACTATGTTGTCAGAGAAATGCAAAATGAAAAAACAATGAAGCATCATTCTATACCTACTAGAACAGACAAAATCCAAAACTGACAACTCCAAATGCTGATGAGAATATGCAACAACAGAACTCTCATTCACTGCTGGTGGGAATGCAAAATGGTACAGCCACTTTGGAAGACTGTCTAATTTTGTAAGAAACTGCCAACATATTCTTATTGTTGATTGTACAATCAACAATACAGGCTTTTTTACCTACCAAAAAAACTGAAAATTTATGTCCACATAAAAGCTCGTGTTTTCATGTTTATAGCAGTTTTATTTATAATTGCCAAGACTTGGAAGCAACCAAGATGTCCTTCGGTAGGTGAGTGGATAAACAAACTTACATCTAAAACAATAAAATGTTATTCAGTGCTAAACAGAAATGAACTAACAAGCCATGAAAAAAAATCACAAAGGAACTTAAATGCCATTACTAAGAGAAAAATATCAATATGAAAAGACTATGTACTGTATGATTCCAACTATATGACATTTTGAAAAAGGCAAAACTAGAGAGAAAGTAAACGATCAGTGTTTGCCAGGGATTGTGGGGATGGGATGGGGAAGAGAATAAATAGGTAGAGCACAGAGGGTTTTTAGGGCAATGAAAATACTTTGTGTGATACTACAGAGGTGGATAAATGTCATTATACATTTGCCCAAACCCAGAGATTATACAAAATCAAGAGTGAATTCTAGAGACTTTAATCAAGAAGGCAGAATAAGAGGATACAGAACCCACCTTTCCCGATGAATGCATCAAAAATACATCTACATATGGAATAATTCTCACTCACTGAAAACTAATTGGAAACTGGCAGAACGATCTCTGTAAAACCAAGGCTGTGAGAAAGATGTATGTTAAACAGGTAGAAAGGAAAGAAAAGTGATCAGGTTGGGAACCTGTGCCCCTGGGAGGAGACTTAGAGAAGAAGAGAAATTACACAGTGGAGACCTTCCCTGGGGAGTGAGCAGTTTAAGCTACATAATGGGCTCCATTCAACTTGTGTTGCAGCCCCACACTGGAGCAAGGGCATCCATGACAAGGAAACACTTGGCTGTGAGACACTGTAGTGGCTCAAATGCTAAGAGGTGTCTGAGGAGGCAGGGGGCAGCTATTACTGTCAACTGTGCAGGTGGAACACCAGAGTAAGACCAGATCTCTGATGTCAGCCAGATAGGACAGCCCATGCCTCAATCTTTGCTGAATACCCATACTGGCCCCTCTTTCTCCAGCATTGCTCGCTTCTTGGGCTAAGGGTGCTGGTGCTGGGAGTAGGAAGAATACACACTTAAAGTGAATTCAGCCAGCCCGCACTTGACCCTCAGGGTTTCTGCTCCAGCAACACAGGAACTGAACTCTCCTCAGTAGATGACAGCCACTGAGCAGAGATGAAGTCCCAGCCCACACTTGGCTCTGGCCCTATTCCTCCCTCTCCAGCCCCATATCCTATCAAGGTAATAGCTGCCAGCAAATCTTTAGAAAACAAATAACTTGCATTCACATAAAATTCAGCTCTCCCACCTAAGCCACTGGGCACATGCAGCCTCTATAGGGAAGCTCCCACATTAGGACATCCCTCCAAGACTGCCATAGGTAACTGTTTCATCTATTTTTCCTAGAGACAGATAAAGATAAGAAAAATGAGAAGACAGAAGAATTTGTCTCAATTGGAAGAGCAAGAGAAATGCAGTGAAAAAGAACTGTGCATGCTTGCTAAGTCACTTCAGTCATGTCCAACTCTTTGCAACCCTATGGACTATAGCCTGCCAGGCCCCTCTGTCCATGGGGATTCTCCAGGCAAGAATACTGGAGTGGGTTGCAATGCCCTCCTCCAAGGGATCTTCCTGACCCAGGGATTGAACCCAGGTCTCTTATGTCTCCTGCACTGGCAGCTAAGTTCTTTAGCACTAGTGCTACCTGGAAAGCCCGAAAAAAAAAAAAAACAAATGAAAGAGAAATAAACAATTTATTAGATGAAGAATTCAAGGAAGTAGGAATGCTAACTGAATTAGGAAGAGAATAGATGAACACAGTGAGAATTTTAATAAGGAATTAGAAAATATAAAAAAGAACCAGTCAGAATTAAAAAATAAAATAACTGAAAGGAAAAAAAACTCACTTGAAGAAGTGAACATCAGGCTTGAAAAGTTTTCAGCTATAATTTCATTCTGTGAGGCCACTATTACCTGGATACCAACCAACCAAGCACAATACAAAAAAAGAAAATGACAGGGCAATATCTTTGATGAAAATAGACACAAAAATGCTCAACAAAATATTAGCAAATAGAATTCAACAATATATAAAAAAGATCATATGCCATGATCAAGTGGGAATTATTCCAGGGACACAAAGATAGTTTGATATTCATAAGTCAATGTGATATAACACATTAACAAAAGGAAGGATAAAAATTGTATGATCTCAATAGACACAGAAAAAGCATTTGACAAAACTCAACATCCCTTCGTTGTAAAAACTGTCAAAGTAGGCATAATGGGAGCATATCTTAACATAATAAAGGCCATTTATGACAAACCCATAGCAAGCTTCATACTTAATGGTGAAAAGTTGAAAGCTTTTCTCTAAAATCAGGAACAAGAGAAGGATGCCCACTCTTGCCATTTCCATTTAACATAATATTAGAACGCCTAACCACAACAGACAAGAACAAGAAATAAAAAAGAGTCCAAATTGGAAGGGAAATAAAATTGTCACTATTTGCAGATGACATAACATTATACAGTAAGTCCCCTACATATGAACCATCAAGCTGTGAATTTTCAAAGATGCAAACATTATAAATCTATTACAGTACAGTACTATATAGTCAATTGTGTTAGTTGTGTACCTGAGCTGACTTTGCTGGACTTACGAAAAAATTGGATTTATGAACACACTCTCAGACAGCAATTGTTCATATGTAGGGGGACTTACTATATAGACAATCCTAAAGTCTCCATGAAAAAAAACTATTAGAAGTAATAAATGTTTTAAGTAACATTACAGGACACAAGAGTAACATACAGAAACCTATTGCATTTATATATACTAACAATGGACTATCAGAAAGAGAACTTAAGGAAACAATTTATAATCACATCAAAGAGAATAAAATACCTAGGAAGAAACTTAGCCAAAGAGGTGAAAGACCTACACTCTGAAAAGCACAAAACTGATGAAGGAATTTGAAAATGATACAAAGAGATGAAAAGACATCCTATATTCTTTGATTGAAAGAATATTCTTAAAATGTCCACAAGACTCTGAATTGCCAAAGCAATCTTTAAAACAAAAAGAATAAATCTGGAGATATTATGCTCCCTGACTTCAGACTATACTACAAAGCTACTATAATCAAAACAGCATAATACTGGCACAAAAAACAGACACATATATCAATAGGATAGAATAGAGTCCAGAAATAAATGCATGCGCTTATGGTTGGTTAATCTATGACAAAGGAGGCAAGACTAGACAATGAAGGAAAGACAGTCTCTTTAATAAACAGGAAAACTGAATACTACATGGGGAAAAAAAGAGATTAGAACATTTCCACACACCATAATAAAAAATAAGCTCAAAATGGATTAAAGATCTAAATGTTAGGCCTGAAGCCATAAGACTCCTGAAAAAGAACATAGAACATTCTTTGACATAAATGGGGTAGCAATACTTTTTGGGGTCACCTAAGGCAAAAGAAATAAAAGAAAAAAAAACAAATGGGGGACCTAATTGAAAGCTTTGGAACAGCAAAGGAAACTGTCAACAAAATGAAAAGACAACCTAATGAGTGGGAGAAAATATTGGCAAATGATATAACCAATGTGTCACTCAGTCACTCAGCTGTGTCTGACTCTTTTTGGTCCCATGAACTATAGCCTGTCAGGCTCTTCTGTCCGTGGATTTCCAAGGCAAGAGTACTGAAGTGGACTGCCATATCCTTTTCCAGGTCATCTTCCCGACCCAAGGATTGAACCTATATCTCCTGCATCTCCTGCACTGGCAGGCGGATTCTTTACCACTGAGCTACCAGGGAAGCCTGATGACAATAAGGGCTTAATATCCAAAATTTATAAACAGCTCATACAACTCAATTTCAAAAAAATAAATTATCCAATTTTAAAAAGGCAGAAGATCAATATAGACATTTCCCCAAAGAAGACATACAGATGGTCAAGAGGCACATAAAAAGATGCTAAACATCACTAGTTATTAGGGAAATGCAAATCAAAATGACAATGAGATATCACCTCACACCTATCAAAATGACTATTATCAAAAAGTCTACAAATAACAAATGCCAGTGAGGATGTGGAGAAAAGGGAACCCTAGTACACTGTTCTCCAGTACTCTTGCCTGGAAAATCCCATGGACAGAGGAGCCTGGTGGGCTGCAGTCCATGGGGTCGCTAAGAGTCGGACACGACTGAGCGACTTCACTTTGACTTTTCGCATTCATGCACTGGAGAAGGCAATGACAACCCACTCCACTGTTCTTGCCTGGAGAATCCCAGGGACGGGGGAGCCAGCTGGGCTGCCATCTATGGGGTCACACAGAGTTGGACACGACTGAAGCGACTTAGCAGCAGTAGCAGCAGGAGTACACTGTTGGTGGGAATGTAAATTGGTGCAGTTACTATGGAAAATAGTAGAACTATGGTTCAGTTCAGTCGCTCGGTCGTGTCTGATTCTTCACGACCCCATGAACCACAGCACGCCAGGCTTCTCTATCACCAACTCCCGGAGTCTACTCAAACTCATCTCCATTGAGTCAGTGATGCCATCCAATCATCTCATCCTCTGCCGTCCCCTTCTCCTCCCACCTTCAACCTTTCCCAGCATCAGCTTCTTTTCAAATGAGTCAGCTCTTCGCATCAGGTGGCCAAAGTATTGGAGTTTCAGCTTCAACAACAGTCCTTCCAATGAACACTCACGACTGATTTCCTTTAGGATGGACTGGTTTGATCTCCTTGCAGCCCAAGGGACTCTCGAGTCTTTTCCAACACCACAGTTCAAAAACATCAGTTCTTCGGCACTCAACTTTCTTTATAGTCCAACTCACATCCATACATGACTACTGGAAAAACCATAGCCTTGACTAGACGGACCTTTGTTGGCAAAGTAATGTCTCTGCTTTTTAATATGCTGTCTAGGTTGGTCATAAGTTTCCTTCCAAAGTGTAAGTGTCTGAATTTCATAGCTGCAGTCACCATCTGCAGTGATTTTGGAGCCCCAAAAAATAAAGTCAGCCACTGTTTCCACTGTTTCCCCATCTATTTGCCATGAAGTGAAGGGACCGGATGCTATGATCTTAGTTTACTGAATTTTGAGCTTTAAGCCAACTGTTTTACTCTCCTCTTTCACTTTCATAAAGAGGCTCTTTAGTAGTTCTTCACTTTCTGCCATGAGGGTGGTGTCATCTGCATATCTGAGGTTATTGATATTTCTCCCAGCAATCTTGATTCCAGCTTGTGCTTCCTCCAGCCCAGCATTTCTCATGATGTACTCTGCATATAAGTTAAATAAGCAGGGTGACAATATACAGCTTTGATGTACTCATTTTCCTATTTGGAACCAGTCTGTTGTCCCATGTCCAGTTCTAACTGTTGCTTCCTGACCTGCATACAGATTTCTCAGGAGGCAGGTCAGGTGGTCTGGTATTCCCATCTCTTTCAGAATTTTCCACAGTTTATTGTGATCCACACAGTCAAAGGCTTTGGCATAGTCAATAAAGCAGAAATAGATGTTTTTCTGGAACTCTCTTGCTTTTTCAATGATCCAACGGATGTTGGCAATTTGATCTCTGGTTCCTCTGCCTTTTTTAAACCAGCTTGAACATCTAGAAGTTCACGGTTCACGTACTGTTGAAACCTGGCTTGGAGAATTTTGAGCATTACTTTACTAGCATGTGAGATGAGTGCAACTGTACGGTAGTTTGAGCATTCTTTGGCATTGACTTTCTTTGGGATTGGAATGAAAACTGACCTTTTCCAGTCCTGTGGCCACTGCTGAGTTTTCCAAAGTTGCTGGCATATTGAGTGCAGCACTTTCACAGCATCATCTTTCAGGATTTGAAGTAGCTCAACTGGAATTCCATCACCTCCACTACCTTTGTTGGTAGTGATGCTTCTTCCTAAGGCCCATTTGACTTCACATTACAGGATGTCTGGCTCTAGGTGAGAGATCACACCATCGTGATTATCTGGGTTGTGAAGATCTTTTTTGTACAGTTCTTCTGTGTATTCTTGCCACCTCCTCTTAATATCTTCTGCTTCTGTTAGGTCCCTACCATTTCTGTCCTTTATTGAGCCCATCTTTGCATCAAATGTTCCCATGGTATCTCTAATTTTCTTGAAGAGATCTCTAGTCTTTCCCATTCTGTTGTTTTCCTCTATTTCTTTGCACTGATCACTGAGGAAGGCTTTCTTATCTCTCCCTGCTATTCTTTGGCACTCTGCATTCAAATGGGTATATCTTTCCTTTTCTCCTTTGCTTTTCGCTTCCCTTCTTTTCACAGCTACTTGTAAGGCCTCCTCAGACAGCCATTTTGCTTTTTTGCATTTCTTTTTCTTGGGAATGGTCTTGATTCCTGTCTCCTGTACAATGTCACAAACCTCTGTCCATAGTTCATCAGGCACTCTGTCTATCAGATCTAGTCCCTTAAATCTATTTCTCACTTCCTCTGTATAGTCATAAGGGATTCAATTTAGGTCATACCTGAATGGTCTAGAGGTTTTCTCCACTTTCTTCAATTTCAGTCTGAATTTGGCAATAAGGAGTACATCATCCGAGCCACAGACAGCTCCCGGTCTTGTTCTTGCTGACTGTATAGAGCTTCTCCACCTTTGGCTGCAAAGAATATAATCAATCTGATTTCAGTGTTGACCATCTAGTGATGTCCATGTGTAGAGTCTTCTATTGTATTACTCAGCCACACACACACACACACACACACAAAGAATTCTGCCATTTGCAACAATGTGGATGAATCTGGAGAGTATTATGTTTAGTGAAATAAGTCAGAGAAAAAGAAATACTCTTAGGTTATCATTCATATGTGGAATCCACAAAAATAAATGTGTATAACAAAACCCAGACAGACACACAGATATGGAGGAAAAACTACTGGTTACCAGCAGGGAGAGGAATGAGGAAGGGGTGAGATAGGAATACGGGATTTCGAAATACAAACTATATTCCAGTAGTCATATACGGATGTGAGAGGTAGACAATAAAAAAGGCTGAGCACCAAAGAACTGATGCTTTTGAACTGTGGTGCTGGAGAAGACTTGAGAGTCCCTTGGACTACAAGGAGATCAGACCAGTCAATCCTATAGGAAATCAACTCTGAATATTCATTGGAAAGACTGAAGCTGAAGCTCCAATACTTCAGCCACCTGATGTGAAGAGTTGATTCAATAGAAAAGACCCTGATGTTAGGAAAGATTGAAGACCAAAGGAGAAGGGCTTAGCAGAGGATGAGATGTTTAGATAGCATCACCGACTCGGTGGGCATGAATTTGAGCAAACTCTGGGAGATAGTGGAGGACAGAGGAGCCTGGCATACTACAGTCCATGGGGTCACAAAGAGTAGGACACAACTTAGCAACTGAACAAGTTATAAAGTAAGTATGCAACAAAGATATATTGTGTAGCACAGAGAAATGTAGACATTATTTTGAAATGACTTTAAAAACAGTATTGTTGTTTTTGTTCAGTCGTTCAGTCATGTTTGACTCTTTGTAACCCCATGGACTGCAGCATGCCAGGTTTCCCTGCTCAATATTTTTATAGACTATAAAAATTGTATAGTCTATAAAAATTTTGAATCACTATGTTGTACACCTGAAACTAATATTGTAAATCAATTATATGTCCATTAAAAGTCAGGGGAAAAAATCCAAACCAAAAAAAATCATTATCTTGTATACTTTAAATGTATACAGTGCTGTATATCAATTATATCTCAATGAAACTGGAAGAGAAAATAGAGTGAATTCTAGTGTCAACCATGGACTCTGGGTGAATATAATGTGTAACTATAGACTTATCAATTGTAACAAGTATACCCCTCTGTTCTGAGACATAATGGGAAAGGCTGTATAGGTATGGAATAGGACAGATATATCTTTGCACTTTCCCATCTATTTTGCTGTGAACCTAAAAGTTCTCTACAAAAGTAGTCTCTAATAAAAATAATACAAATATGAATGTTGAAAAAATTAAAATGAATAATTTTCTAAAAGATTGGATTCACATAGCTAGCAGAAGGTTAGGATCAAGAGAATCAATAACCACAGGATCAACCCAAGAGGATCAATAACCATAGGAAAAAAATGACAACGTTGTCAAACAACTATCAAAGAGGTTTCGAAGCACAGACGGATCTATAAATATTAAAGTAGCATTTAATTTCCATGGCAATTATTTCAGACCATAGATGTAAAGGGAAGTTTCTCGCACTTCCCTGGTGGTCCATTGGTTAGGATTCAGCTCCCAATGAATGCAGGGGACACGGGTTCGCTCCCTGATCCAGAAAACTCCCACATGCTGCAGGACAACCGAACTCATGGGCTGCAACGCATGCTGCAACTACTAACGCCCACTCACCCTAGAGCCTGTGCTTTGCAACAAGAGAAGCCACCATGATGAGAAGCTGCATCGTAACTAAGAGTAGCCTCCAGCTCACCACTAGAGAAAACCCATGCACAGCAATAAAGACCCAGACCAGCCAGAATAAAATTTTTAAATAAAGGAAAGTTTCTCAAAATGATTTCACTGAAATTTAGATACCTTGATAACAAAATTTAACAAATATTGGAAAAATAGTACAAAACAACTGCACGTATTAATATATATGAAAATACTATAAACTACTAGCAAATAATATCTCTGACTTGTATTTATGCAATGAATGCAGATGTGGTTTATTATTAGGCATACTTAATGAATTACAATGCCACTAAGATAGCAGAAAAAGCAACATAAAAATTTATATAGCTGCTCAAAAGGCATTTGATAGAATTCAATACCCATTCCAAACTTAAATATTCTGAAAGTTTTGAATAATAAGTTGCCAAAAAACAAACACAAAATTATTGGAAAGGAAATAAATTATCACTATTTATAGATAATGACTACTTAGATAACTAGAGAATCATCTGAATAAATATGAGATGTACCAAGAGCTACTCTAAATGCTAGAAATAGTCATAAGACATAGTGAGGAAAATTCCATTCCTTCTAATATGAACATTAATGCTTTTCATATGTATGAAATCCCACTATACATACATAATTAACTCTATATATGAGTATGTATATACATATATATAAATTAAAACTAAGGCATAAAATTACAAGAAAAGTGCAATGGCTACATAAGAAAATCTTAAAATTTTTCCTAAAGGAGATAGAAGCTTACTTTAATATAAGTTCTTTGATAGGAGGAATAAATGCAGACAGAATTGCAAATTTTCCAAAATTTAACATATGTATTCAAAGTATAAATAGATTCTTTTTCTTATTTCAAGAAGCAATTCATTTATAAGAATAAATTGCAAAACAAACAAACAAAAAACCAGTTTAGGGGAAAAAAGGGTACCAGATGCTAAATGTACTTTAAAAGAAATAATTATTAGAATATGTCATACTGACACATCATTTAATGAATATAAAAGAATGGAGTTTCCCAAAATTGTTACAGTTGGATGTGTATAGGAGTATGATGTTGAAGAGATACAGTCATCTTTAACATCAGTAATCCATATCTGAAAATCAGATATGCTGTATAAAAACACTAACCATGAACTGCAATATTTCTAATTCTTTAAATGGGAAAAAATTATAGCATAATATACTTTACGTAAAACCCTCAATTTCTTAAAACAAGACTATAACCCTGTAAAACTATGATATAAAAATGCATAAAACATTAATTCCTAATCACCAAAATAATTTACATGATTGATAAAAAAGCATTGCACTTTATTTAGTAATATGGCCTCTGAATTGCCTTTGAATTAATATTTAACTCCAGTAGGAGTGTAGGGGCTGAGGCCCAAGCACAAAAACCCCACCTGATCTTATAGTTTAAAAAGTCCTTGCAAATATATGTGCATACACACACACACACACATACACCAGACACATTAAAATTTAATATAATAAAATCATAAAAAGTAGAATAAAAAGTACAAATATATCTGATTCAACATAAGAAACATTTTGTAAAAACATAAAAGCACTGAAAGAAGACATAAAGGGAATGATTCATATACTTGAGTATATTGAAAACAATAAACTTTTATGCACTAAAGCTCCATAAAGTGAAAGGCAAATCAGAGCCTGGAAAAATTATGTTTGCTACATACATTACACATAAAGGGTTAACATTATATGTAAAGAATTTCTGGTAAACAATAAGTCAAAAATGAATACCTCAAAAGAAATTTGGACAAAAAATATGAATAGAACATTCATAAATACAAAAGGCAAATAAACATGGAAAAGTATCTAAACTTATCTAAAACATAAGTTATATCCAGACACCAGTGAATCCAGACACCTATGAATCTTACAAATGTGTAAAAGCATGTTGGTAGCCAGTGTTGATGCTAGTAAGGAATGAATAGACTTTACATACTGCTTGAGAGGATAAACTTAAAATCCTTCTGCAGGGAAATTTGTCAGTATTAATCAAAAGCCTTAAAATTTGCATAATCTCTAATCTAAAATCTCTCTGAAAACTTATCCTTTAAGGCAATCTGGCAATATTTATCAAAAGCCTTAACAAGGTACATAAACATTGACTAAAATCACTTTTATATAAATATACACTGAGATTTACGGACAAAGGTGTTACTCAAATATTTCTAAATGTAGGAAAAAAGAATTGAGCCAGTTTTTCAATCAGGAATTGATTAAATAATGTTTCTATGCTACATGCTCCTAAGGAACCTTTAAAAATCCCGTTCTCAGAAGATATTTAAGGATTTGGGGGGAAATGTGCTTTATAGCATGTTAAGTAAAATACCACCATATAGATTTATATAATGTTCCAATTCTGTAACATTTGTATACATATTGAACATATATTTCTGTGTATCTGGGGAAATAAATCTCCATATCAAGTTATATAGTTCTAAGGGCATAAAATGAGAAGGGAATACACCAAAATATTAACAATGTTCATTTCCAGGTGGTAGCAATATAGTCAATTTTTAGTTTATTGTTTGTATATGACTTCTATAATGCATAAACAATTGAATGACATCACATTAACCAAAAACATCTGAATGGTGAGCATGGACAATCAGTGAATTATTTATAAGATTCAAAGTACTGTAACTTCCTTGGACATCTTTATGATCGTTTTGTTTCTATGTTGATATGGCTGCTCAGTCCCCTTTATGCTTGACTTTTTTTTTTTTTTCCTGTGCTATACTGATGTATTGAGTTTACACTTATTCCTTACTGGTCTTGGAGAATTTCTATCTCAGGACATGGAGCGATGGAATTATCCAAATATAGTTGATCGTGTTCCGTCAACACCCTAACATGTCTGGGACGAGAGTATAGCAGAGGGAATTTTGCTGTCTCCATATAGACTCAAACTGCAATCCTGTACAAAACCCAATGGTAATCACCTTATTTTTACTTGATACCTTATGAGTATAAAAAAAGCTCAATGATGTATGTTCATTAACTGTGTTCCAGGTAAACAAGATTTTTTTTTCCCCCCTCAACTTTGCCACTTTCTTTGGCTCTTTTCGACTTAGTGGCTCTATTTGATTTTGAAGGCCAGGCCATTGGTTCTGCTCTAATTTCACTGGAACTTAATGATCCAGTTCTATTCCTTCCGTCACTGCTGTGAACTTAGTTTTATCTATTATGCTGTCAGCTAAGGCCTCGTGTCATCTCCTCTGCTTGATTCTCTGAACAATAACGATTCCAACACCTTTGTTTATTAAAAGAGGAAAGATAAAGCCCTCGCCATCTATGGTCTATGTTTGTATATATGAAAAATTTAATTGTGTTTTTCCCAATGAAAAGGTTTCTTTTCACCTCTCTAATGTTTCTTGTTTTTCTTCTCCTTGAGTGAAATGGTTTGAAGCTTTCTCCCTCCCACCTGATCAATAGCTTAGCTGGGTGTTATATAAAATAAAGTTTGCATTCGATTGTTTCCATAGCAATCATCACACATAGGATTAGATATAAAACTGCTTTCTGATAAAGGGCTTAGGGTTGCCAAACGAAGCTCTTTCTAGTACAAAACTTTAAAAAACACGTTTAAGCAGAATTTAGTGATACTCAAGTATAGTGAAAGCTCACCTTACACTGTCAAAATGCAAATAAACTTAAGGGTATCCATATTTTAATACTTAAACCTTTTAACCTAAGAAAGAGTCCATAGCTTAGCAGATGAAGTTGCCTCCTACTTCACAGTGAAGATTGAGGCCGTCTACCATGTGCTCCTAAAAATTGCCTTGCTTCCATTTTATATTCTCTATCTCTACATATCCTTTCCTCTTCCCTCAGAGCTTGAAAGAAGTGTCCTTCTTACATTATAACCTTCTTGCTGTGCTCTTGTCCCCATCTCTTCCTGTCTTTCTGGGACCTTATTTTATCAATCACCTCCATCTTCAATACCTCCATTGATTCCTTCCCCTTAACCAAGAGACATAGGCAAATCTTCCTCTATGCTATAAAACTGTTCTTTATCTACGCTTCTTTTTCAAGTCACAGTTCTCTCTCTCTCTAAATTAATTTTTATTGGAGGACTTCCCTGGTGGCACAATGGATAGGAATCTGCCTGCCAATGCAAGGAACACGGGTTTGCCACAACTAGAGAAAAGCCAGCGCAGCAAAGACATGGTGCAGTCATAAATAAATAATTTATTGGAGTATAGTTGATTCACAATGCTGTGTTAGCTTCAGCTGTACAAAGTGAATCAGTTATACATATACATATATACATTCTTTTTATTAGCATCTATTCATATAGAGGTCATTACAGAGTATTGAGTATGGTTCCTTGTGCTACATGGTCCAGTTCTACGGTACAGCTCTATCTTTCTAATCCTTCTTTTTTCATTTGTGGTCTATATTTTCTCACCTTACATCCCTCTAGTAACTTGCAATCTAGCATCTAACCTCACCGATTTACTCTTGACAGAAATGATCTTCTAATTAATAAATCCAGCAACCTCTTCTGTCCTTTTTTTGCTTGACCTCTTGACAGCTGTCAGCATAGATGACTACCTCCATCTCTCCTGCTTCTGAGACACTTAATGCTCCTTTTCTGCATCCTGACTATATCTTTTCAGTGTCCTTCTGTTTTCACTTTTACTGTCCACTATTATAGGCATTTTTAAGTGGCAATTTTTTGCAGCCTTCTCTTCCCATTCCACCACTTCTCCACATCTTTTTCCTCCCATCGCTTCAGAACTGCCATCATCTATCTTTTTACCCTTGATCTCTCCGCTGCGTTTCAGGTCAGCATATTCAAATGCCAGGAAATACATAGGTCTATCCATGTATCCCAGAGGCTCCTCAAACTCAATATGTACATCCCTGAATTCATCTTCCACCCACTCACCCCATACAAACTTGCTTTTCTTTCTTATTTTCCTTTTCTAATTTTGTGCCATTATCATCCTGCAGGCACTCAAGCTAAAATCCTTGAGAACTTTTAACTTTCCCTCACCCATACCCCTCCCCTTTATATATCCAATCAGTGAAAGAACAAAACAAAAAAAGTGCTAATTCTACCATGGAAGCAAGTCTTGTCTCTATCGTGTTCTATTATCGTGTTCTTTCTACTTCCAATTAGGTAGTTCAGATCATTATCTCCCGCTTTGACTACTTAAAAATTATCCTAACATTCTGTTTTCTGATTCTCTCCTTCCTTCAATACATCCGATAAACCTCATCCAGACTTACCTAAAGCAAATTAAGCATTCATTTATACAAAATATTTATTGAATGCCCATTATCTCCAGTATTTATAAAACTGCACAAGTCTCAGGGACATTATTTGTATTGTAGGGTATGTGAATGCCACCCACTGAAATCACGCAGGTTATTAACCCCAGGGCTGTAGACTGCAGCCCTAATTATATTCTGGACAATACTCTGGTTACTAGGGGCATAGTAGTGAACTAAACAGAAAAGAATCCCTGCTCTCCTGGAGTTCTCAAGCTATTGACGGGAGACAGACAATAATAAGCCATGGCACAGATCTGATCATGTCCATTCTAAGCTCAAAATCTTCAATCTTTCCTCGTTAAAAAAAAAAAAGGAAAAAAAACCAAAAACTTCTCTTTATGATACTGGAGTTATTCCAGTGTCCAGCTATTTTTCCTATCTTCTTTTTGTCTGAGATTTCCTACAATCTAGCCATGCCAAACCACTTCAACCTATTCTTCAAAATATGCTTTTTACTACACTGCTGTCTTTCTTCCCACCTTAAATATGTTTCTACTCCAACGCTGTTTAAGTTCTAGCCATTTTATTTTTTTTTTTGCTTTTTTCATTTATTTTTATTAATTCTAGCCATTTTAAAAGCCTACCTCAAATGTTACCCTTTCTAAAACTGCCCACTCAAGATCTTCATAATTAATTTCTTCTATCCTTTCAATGAGCAAAAGTGAAGTCACTCAGTCGTGTCTGACTCTTTGTGACCCCATGGACTATGGCCCATCAGGCACCTCCATCCATGGGATTTTCCAGGCAAGAATACTGGAGTGGGTTGCCATTTCCTTCTCCAGGGGATCGTCCCAACCCAGGGATTGACCTGGGTCTCCCACACTGCAGGCAGACTCTACTGTCTGAGCCACCAGAGGCTTCCAATGAGTAGCTGCATTGTTAAAAAAAAAAACAAAAACACCACAGGCTTAGAATCAGATAGCTCCAGATTTAAATCCTAATTGTTCCAATAATCTGCTGTGATCTTAAAAGTTACTAGATGTCTTTCTCATTTTCCTGATGTGTAAAATGATAGGCTTAATACATACTTTGCAGAATTGTTATAAAACTTAACTCATAGCAAGTGTCCAGTAGTACTAAGCGTCTAGCAGGCACTCAAACGATAGCTATTAAAATGCTACTGATTGTAGGTTTAAATTATTCATTTTCTATTTACGAATTACACAATCTTGAGCTAAATTTTCAACCTTGAAATGCCCGTTTCCTCCTATGTAAAATAGAGATAATCAAAACAGTCTCAGGGTTGTTTTGAGAGTAGAAAAAGTTCAAGTAGAGTGCCTGGCCCAAAAGAAAGACTGAAAAGGATGTGTTTCTACTTACCAAACTCTGACTTCAATCCACGGGCTGCATGTGCTCACACACATGAACATGCCCCGCTCAGGTCTATTTCTCCCAGTAGATTATAGACTCCTTGAGCCAAGTATTGTGTTTTTACTCACCCTTCTATTGTCCTCACTACTTTTCACAGGGCCTACCAATTGGCTAGTACTGAACTGCTATTTGCTACATTTTCAACTCCCCTCTTATTTCTTTCTGAAGTTACATAACAGGGCATACATACTGGGTTGGCCAAAAAGTAGACTGGGGTTTTTCTGTAACATTGTATGGAAAAATCCAAACACGCTTTTTGGCCAACCCAATATTTTTCTACAACACTAATCACAATCTTCTTCACTGTGCCCTTGTCACATCTGTCCCACCATCTCTTTCTCCCCTCACCACTACCAAGTCGGTTATAAGATGCTTGAGTGATACCACTCTTCTCTGTCACCCTGAAAGGAGTCTTGGGACTGGCCATTTATGTAGCAGAAACTAATCATCTTGGTTAATTTGAATTAAATCCACTTTACCTGTACCATTAAAAAAAAAAAACCTCTAAATGAGAGCTTTAGCTTGGGTTAAACATAAGAAGTACAAGTTTATCAGACAAACAGACATTATTCAGAGTGGCTGGAAATGATCAATTGCTTGGGCCCACAGATGCCAAGCATCTGTGTGATAAGTGAGGCATTTCTTAACGCTCAGATATATTTCAACCACAGAAATGAATGTTCATGACAATTTTCCCAAGCAAGGCCCTGCTGATTCTTTCGACTTTGTCCATTGTATCTGTATTTTGATAAAGTGATCTATTACTTGTTGCAACCTCATTAAGATATTCTGAGAACAAATTCATCTTACCAAGATGTCAATTCTAAGATAAGAAACCACAGTTAAAATTTGATTATGCTACAGCTTTCCTCTACTTTCTCCCCCATGATCTTTGTTCAGAGTGTTTTATATTAAATTCACATCAGAAAGTCACAAAGGTGACAACATCTCATTTGGGCCTTAAACCTAATATACAGTCATAAACTGCTTTGCTAAGTCACTTTACACAGATCCATTAAAGTGCTAGCTCTGCACTGACAGATGTGCTGACTTCTAGCAAAAACTGCCCAATGTATTTTACTTCATGTTACTTGGTTTCATGTTGGATGATGAAAGTGTACCACAAATGGTTCTGCTATTGTCAGCAATCAAGTTTCTTTATATCCATTTTCTCTTCTCTTAATAAAAATTCAGAAATCAGTGTGATGTAAACAAAAATGGCCACACGAAGGATTTACAATAAAATAAAGGATATCAGAAGGTAGAAAGTGGCCCTGAGAGTCCCACACCAAATTCTTTCCACTAGTCTTTATTTTATTAGATCTGTGCATAGGGACTTAGCGAAGCAGTCTATGACTATATATTAAGTGCAAAACCCAAACTCCAAAACAATTGGAAAATAGTTATATATCTGAATTATAGAATGTGTATAAAACACCATGAAGACAAAAAATGACACATATCTCCATGGAAAAATATTCAAGGCACATTATACTTAAAAGGAGAAGATAAAGCTGCATGTATATATGATGCATGCTCCCTGAATGTCCTATCTTTTATTATTATTTTTTTGCAGGGCAAGATGGATTCTCTCCTCACAGCTGTCTTCCTGGAGATTATGAAAGCTGGAGGCTATAAAAGGGACCTTTGTGACATAACTTGAGGCTGAAAAGAAGGTACAGTTTTTTTTTTTTAATGATAAAGTATAAGGTAAAACACTAAGAGGAGACTAACTCTTCCTAGTGTAAAAGGCCTGGTTTTGTTTTTTCAAGCATTCATCTGAAGCACAGTTGAGAGCTTACTTTTGTCTCTTCCTCCACCTCAAAGATTGGAAGCTCCCAGCTCTCCAACCAGTAACTAAACTGAACAAAGGATACAAACTTACTGATGATTTCTGCCATACAAGGAGACACAAAAGGCAGGACTTCGGTTTTAAATGACCAAGAAACTATGAGGGATGGAAGAAAATAGGTATAACTGCAGTGCTGGCTACCTGATTCATCCCAAAACATTAATATTAAGGCCCCATATCCATGAGGTTTGAGAACAAGTTGAATGGAATGAGAAAGCCATACCTGATCTCCACTGCCATGTAGATTCTGTGAGAAGTATCATTTAAACCTAAAATGTGTGTATATGTGTGTGTATATATATATATACACATACATACACATTCTTCAGTATTTCAAACATTTTCTTGTTTTGCTATTTTAACATGAACTGTCCCCATCCCTCCTTCACTCAGAACATAGGACCAGTTAATCACATTAGTAATTATATCTTCTTAACAAATGGGTACATTGAGCATTTCTAGGAAAGACCTCACGATATTCTGCTAGATAGCCTAATTAGTATATTAACAGGCTGCAAAGATGTAAAAGTTAATCACAGCATCTCGACTTATAGGCACAGAACTTAGAAGGCTTAGAATTGTTTAAAAATCATGAAACTAAAAATTTTCCAGGTTGATATTCAGTGAACAACATGTGTAGTAACAACGACCATTTATCACTGAGCACCCAGTAAACCTCCTATCCACTCTATGAGAACTATGTCCCCAGTTTGGAAATTGAACAAGTTTAGAGAAGTTAATTATTTTTTCCCCAAGGCAGTATAGTGACAGAAAGCCCAAAGTCAATCAGAGCCCTTATTCTAAAGCCAGTGCTCTTTCTACTGTGCTGAGCTGCTGCTTAAAGTCCATAGTGATATCTGTGGGAAGAAGTTAGAGAAGTGAGCCCTGTTGTCCAGAGTCTCTGAAGAAACATAAGAAGTTAGAAATTGGGAGGGAAGAAAGTTGGGAGCATGGGAGGAGGAGCAAAGTAATTCTCACTCATCTTTAGACTCATTTTGACCAAATATACTCCATATTCATTCTGTGGATCAAAATAAAACCACTCTTCCACTTTATAAAATCCTTCTGAGCTTCAGGGCTCATGAGGGCAAGGAGACTAGCCAACAATAGTTTACATGACTCTCTTTGGCAGTTGCTTTTTCAGCTCTAGTTAATGCTCAGTCGCTCAGTCTTGTCCAACTCTTTTGCAGCCCCTTGGACTATAGCCCGCCAGGCTCCTCTGTCCATGGGATTTTCCAGGCAAGAATACTGAAGCAGGTTGCCATTTCCTCCTCCAGGGGATCTTCCCAATCCAGGGATCGAACCTGCATCTCTTGAGTCTCCAGCATTGGCAGGCAGATTCTTTACCACTACACCACCTGGGAAGCCCCTTTTCAGTTTGCCCTAAGTAATGAACTCCAGTCCTTTGGGGCTGGGTCAAAGCAGTATCTCTTAGCGAGGTGACAATCATTTCTTCCTCATGGGAGGAAGAAAGTGAAGATAAAATCTACAAATAAGGTGCTTGACCATCCTCCTATAAAATTAAAACTTAGGCTGAAAATTTGGTCATTATTTGGAACATACTGGTTTAATCTCAATCTGAAACCTGTTATCATCCACTAAAATTTCCTACAAAACATCAAAAAATTAAAACTTTGAGATATAGTTTGTTGTTTTTTAGTTGCTAAGTCATACCTGACTCTTTTGCGACCCCATGGACTGTAGCGTGCCAGGCTCCTCTGTCCACTGGATTTTCCAGGCAAGAATGCTGGAGTGGGCTGCCATTTCCTCCTCCAGAGGAATCTTCCCCACCCAGGGATTGAACCCGAGTCTCCTGCCTTGGCAGGTGGATTCTTTACCACTGACTCACATACAAACAAATTCACTCATTTAAAGTATACAATTCAATAGCTGTTAATTATTTTCACAGACTTGTGTATCTATCACCAAAATCATTTCACATGACCCCCAAAGGAAACAAACCCCACACCCTTTAGCTATTACCCCATAACCCCCCTAATAACTCTAGCCTTAAATAACCACTGAAATGTAGAGATAAGATCCTAAATGTTTTCTGGGTTTGAAGAGATCAGTACTATCTGAAAGCTATCTGGAGAATATCTGAAGTGGTCAACTTTTGCCAAAAAAAAAAAAAAAAAAGGAAATAGAAAAAGAATGTCACCACATTTTCTGATGTGAAGTCTGCTATCACCGTAGCAGTCAACAGTAGAGTCAGCAATTATACTACCTTCTCTTTGGCTTTCAGGAATTTCAGTGCACTCAGCAACTGGAGGCTTTCTCTTCATCATCTATTGAGTCCCTTAAGTTGGCTTTCTCAGAACCCTGACAGTATGTGGGACTTCCCTGGTGGTCCAGTGGTTAAGAACCTGCCTTGCAATGCAGGAGACCCAGGTTCGACCCCTGGTCAGGGTACTAGGATCCCACATACTGCAGGACAAATAAGCCTGTACACCACAACTAGAGAAGTGCTGCAAGGAAGAACCTGTGCCACAGGGAAGATCCAGTACAGCCAAAATAAATAAAATCCATAAAAAAGAAAGAATACTGATGGCATACTCAGACCAGGGTCGTCTTCTAGGAATTCCCAATGAATGCAACAGAGGCTGCCGGTAGATGGCTATGGTCTCTACTGATGATGCCTCCACTTACTGGTTTCTGAAAGCTTCACAAAATCCAGGAGAGTTTCCAGTTTATTTCAAGGTAGGCAGAAGAAAGGTATCTTCAAATCTCTTGACATGTTGGAGTTTGACACATTTGTCAACTGTGTGTTCAGGGACTTTCTCCTTGGGCAGCCCCTTTGTCCCACTTTAGAGATAGCATTGATGTGGTAGAAAAATCAGGTCAAACAGGCTTGCTTTGACTCCTAGGTCCATACACTAGGTGTAGCAGCTAATTTAATCTCTTTGACCCTCAGTTTCTTCATCAGTAAAATGATAATGCTACCATCTAACTGGTAGAGTTAACATGAGGATTAAATGTAATGACATGCCAAGTGCCAAGCACAGTGTACTGTACATAATAATAGATAATATTAGCTTGTAAACAAAAGCTTCTCTTTTACAGTGTATTACCAGAAATTTCAGATCCCTAGAGACTTGACTCTCCTAGTTGTGTGGGGCCTACACAGCACAAAACTTACTTTGTGTTCATCAATAACTAAAGAATTGGGTTTAAGTGGTTCTGTTACTAACACACCATGACATTAATATAGATTACTTAATCTGTGGTTGCCTTGGTTTTCTCATATCTCAGAAAGTGATAGATCACAATGCTTCAAATTTTAATATGTATATGAATCGCTAGAGTAAGCAGAACTCTAAGCTTCCAAGATTTCTCCCTCTAGTGTATATGCTGTGTAAAATGCCCTCCACTTGAGTGTGGGTAGGACCTAGTCCATAGGTCGCAGAGAGTCAGACACAACTGAAGCAACTTATCACGCACACACAGGACCTCTGAATACTATGGGATGGCACTCCCGCGATTAGGTTGTTACATGGCAAAGATGAAGGGATTTTGAAGGGATTTGTGAATTAAGGTTCCAAAACAGTTGATTTTGAGTTAAAGGGAGACAGTCCTGGGTGAGCCTGATCTAATCAATGGAGCCCATCAAGAGAGAATCTAGAGCAGTGGTCCCCAACCTTTTAGGCACCAAGGACTAGTTTCGTAGAAGACAAATTTTCCATGAATCTGGGGCAGGGGGATGGTTTCAGGATGGTTCAGGAGCATTACATTTATTGTACACTTTCTTTCTATTATGAATCAACTCCACCTCAGATCATCAGGCATTAGATCTTGGAGGTTGCAGACTCCTGGTCTAGAGGACATAGGGGTAAGGTCAGAGACTCTCATGCTGGCCTTGAAGTAAGCTTCTATGGGTTCTATAGCATCAAGCAAATTAAATGTGCCAACAACCTTGTGAGCCTGGACAAGATACTCCTTGTCTCAGATCACAACCCAGCCCTGGCTGACATCTTAATTGCAACCTTGCAAGATCCTGAGCAGAGGACCCAGCGAAGGTGTGCCCAGATCCCTGACTCACAAAAGCTATGAAATAATACTGTGTTGTTTTAAGATGCTAAATTTGTGGCAATTTATTACCCAGCAATATATAACTAATTCAGTAGTTCTGGGTGAGACATTTCTAACAAGCTCCCAAGTGACTACTGATGCTGGTGAAGATCCACACGGAGTAGCAAGAATGTATCAATCATTCCAAAACTCAGAGTGGTAATAGATATTAAGGATGAACAACTGGGTATGCTTTTATAATTTCTGCAACCTTAAACATAAAGTTTGATGATTCCTAATCCCTCGTTATAACCTCTATTTTCTAAAGTTGACTCTCATGTGACTTTCATTGGAAATTCCCACTTAAGCTTCCATGCATCTATTTCCAATTAGAATCTCAGCCCTTTAATTTCTGACTCTTGCAAGAAAATTAAATATATTCCTAATCAAATGCAAATAGCACAGCAGAGGTGTAATTATCATTTTGTCAATTCAGTCCAATCCTCTTTAACCACATTAGATATTAAAAGTAACAAGAGTTTAATGATTGCACTTGAGGATATTAAAATAAGACTGAGCAAAAATGAATTGTTTCTTGGTTTTGCCAAACACAAATTATTATACTTTTCAGCTTAGTATTGTATTAGAGTATTTTTGATAGTTCTCTTGTTTGAATCATGTGGTTGAATACTATTAGGTGTGAATGAACATCTGTTCTGCAGTCTGCTTGATTTACCTGGTCAAACCATTAGGTGTCTTAGAACTGCAGGATTTGCATGGAACTACAGGTTTCAGAATTCTATTATCTGACAACATCATTGGCACAGCAATTTATCTTGTGTTGTCGAAGAGTGCCTAGCCTAGAGATCACTAAAGGTAGAACCAAAAGAACTCAACTGTTGCAGATCTTTTTGGACTTGTTCTATGAAAAGAAGTCATTTTCTCTAGACTCTTTTGTTGTTCAGTTGCTTCCAATTCTTTGCGACCCCATGGACTGCAGCACCCCAGGCATCCCTGACCTTCACTATCTCCTGGAGTTTGCTCATACTCATATCCATTGAGTCGGTGATGCCATCCAATCTTCTCATCCTCTGTTGCCCTCTTCTCCTCCTGTCCTCAATCTTTATGAATTTCACTAAACTTTCAGTTCACTCTAATTCATTTAAAAAAGCATTTATTTAGTATATTACTGTCCATGGTACTAGAAAAACAGTATGAAGAACACACAGTATCTGCCCCAATGCAGTTTATGATCTAGTGGGAAAGAAACAAGTAAAACATGAAATTGTACTGATAATACAGCATGATAACTGCTAAGAGAGGTACAGCTGCAGTGAATATCCAATTTTGAATTTGAGATGTAAGATGTAAACAACTAGAGAGAAAAGGAGATTCCTAGCAGAAGGAACAGGGTGTTCTTTGGGTGAAAGAGCATGAAATTGAAAATTCAGTGTGGTTAGAACATAGGTAAAAAGCAAAGAGAGGAGAGACAGGGGTGGGCGGAAGAAGCTGGAAAAAATTGCAGAGGTTAAAATAAAACATGATGGTTGGTGAACAATTGTAACAGATTTTGAACTGTAACTTAAGTTAACAGTTTGAAAACTTTTGGCTCTCAGGACCCTGTTATACTTTGAAAATTGTGGAAGGTCCCAAGTTTATGTGTTATATCTATCATTATTTACCAAACTAGCAATTAAAACAGGAAAATTTAAAAGTATTCATCAAAAATAACAATTAAAAATCCCTTACATGTTAACAAAGAAAAAAATTTGCTGTAAATCTCTTCAATGTCTGGCTTATATAGAAAACAGGTTGATTCTCACATCCAATTTCAGCCATTTTATTGTAATGCCACATATTACACAAACTTGAAAACTACTGTACTGTCATGAAAGAATTAAAGTGAGAATGTCTAATAATATCTTAATGTATGAACATTGCAAAATAAAAGATCTTAACCTCTAGGGGTCTCTTAAGAGGATGAGAAAACCTTGAAAGGGTTCAAAAGAGGGGACTAGACATGATCAGTTTCACTTTTAGAAACTTGCTCTACAGAGAAGAGAATGTGTTAGAGAGGAATAAGAATAGGATCAGGTAAGCTAGTATGTATTCCAAAAATGTTTATCTGATCATGTCTAGCCTTACTGAGCTGCCCAGGAAAGGTTTAAAATGACATCACACATGTCAAATATTTATTACAGAGTTAGCCCTCAGTGGTGTTACCATAGCAATCAACAGCTTACTATGATTCATCAGAGACAAAATCCAGTTTAGAATTGGAGTCAGAAACAGAGTAAAGCTTGGCAAGAGATGTCAATTCCTTGAACAGTATCAAGCATCGCAACCCAATCAACCAACCCCTCCTCCCAATTAGATGCTAATGACCAAAGAATGGATAAAGGTGCAGAGGTGTTTAGTTAAGGACCTGGCAAAGCTCTGGATCAAGAATGACAGATTATAATAACAAATATTAATAAGTATCATTTTTGAGCAGTTACTATATGCTGCTGCTGAGTCGCTTCAGTCATGCCTGACTCTGCGCGACCCCATAGATGGGAGCCCACCAGGCTCCCCCATCCCTGGGATTCTTCAAGCAAGAACACTGGAGTGGGTTGCCATTTCCTTCTCCAGTGCGTGAAAGTGAAAAGTGAAAGTGAAGTCGCTCAGTCGTGTCCGACTCTTTCCGACCCCATGGACTGCAGCCTACCAGGCTCCTCCGTCCATGGGATTTTCCAGGCAAGAGTACTGGAGTGGGGTGCCATTGCCTTCTCCGCACTATATGCTTGGTTCCTGCTAAGTGCTATATCATTTTAATATAATCCTCACAACAACCCCTATGAAGCAGGTAATAGCATCATCCCCAGTGGCTGCTATTCAGAATGAGAAAACTAAGGCGAGAGGGGATGAGATAACTATGATTAGGCAAAGGCAAAACCAAGTTAACTCATTCAAGGTTATAAAACTAATAAAGGGCAGAACTAGAATTTGAACCTACGCCTGTCTGGCTGAGCTGGTGTTTAGCTATTAGACTATGCTTCCACATGTGAGCCATAATGTAAGAAACTTCATAAATTAAGCAAAATTCTGCATTAAACAGATTATTAGTAAATTAGATGCCAAGTACTAATATGTGAACAATACGGTTCAGCAATATGTTAACCGTGAACTTCCAGATGTTCAAGCTGGTTTTAGAAAAGGCGGAGGAACCAGAGATCAAACTGCCAACATCCACTGGATCATCGAAAAAGCAGGAGAGTTCCAAAAAAACATCTATTTCTGCTTTATTGACTATGCCAAAGCCTTTGACTGTGTGGATCACAACAAATTGTGGAAAATTCTTCAAGAGATGGGAATACCAGACCACCTGACCTGCCTCTTGAGAAATCTGTATACAGATCAGGAAGCAACAGTTAGAACTGGACGTGGAACCACAGACTGGTTCCAAATAGGAAAAGGAGTTTATATGTCAAAGCTATATATTGTCACTGTGCTTATTTAACTTATATGCAGAGTACATCATGAGAAATGCTGGGCTGTATGAAGCACAAGCTGGAATCAAGATTGCTGGGAGAAATATCAATAACCTCAGATATGCAGATGACACCACCCTTATGGAAGAAAGCAAAGAAGAACTAAAGAGCCTTTTGATGAAAGAGAAAGAGGAGAGTGAAAAAGTTGGCTTAAAACTCAACATTCAGAAAACTAAGATCATGGCATCTGGTCCTGTCACTTCATGGCAAATAGATGGGGAAACAGTGGCAGACTATTTTTTGGGGGGCTCTGAAATCACTGCAGATGGTGACTGGAGTCATGAAATTCAAAGACGCTTGCTCCTTGGAAGAAAAAGCTATGACCAACCTAGACAGCATATTAAAAAGCAGAGACATTACTTTGTCAATAAAGGTTAGTCTAGTCAAGGCTATGGTTTTTCCAGTAGTCATGTACGGATGTGAGAGCTGAACTGGAAAGCAAGCTGAACGCCGAAGAACTGATGCTTTTGAACTGTGGTGTTGGAGAAGATTCTTGAGAGTCCCTTGGACTGCAGGGAGATCCAACCAGTCCATCCTAAAGGAGATCAGTCCTGAATATTCATTCAAAGGACTGATGCTGAAGCTGAAACTCTAATACTTTGGCCACCTGGTGCAAAGAACTGACTCATTGGAAAAGACCCTGATGCTGGGAAAGATTGAGGGCAGGAGGAGAAGGGGACGACAGAGGATGAGATTGTTGGATGGCATCACGGACTCAATGGACATGAGTTTGAGTAAGCTTCAGGAGTTGGTGATGGACAGGGAAGCCCGGCTTTGCTGCAGTTCATGGGGTTGCAAAGAGTCGGACACAATGGAGGGACAGAACTGAACTGAGATGCCATGTAATTAGTGATAAATAGGTGATTTACACTAAGATAAATCCTGATACTTGGTGTAAAATTTGTGTCTGTCCTAAGAAGAAGAGATCTGAAGGGAAAATAGTTTATTGCTGAGAAGAGCTGGCAAGATTAAAGCTGAAGGCATACCTTTGTGGGGACCAGGCTCAGAACAGTTTACATTTTGATTGCGGTCTACAAATTCAAGAATCTAGCCATTGCTAATAATTGGGAGGCTGTTTAAGAGAGTTCCCTGGTGCTTCAGATGGTAAAGAATCTGCCTGCAATACAGGAGACCCGTGTTCAATCCCTGGGTCAGGAAGATCCCCTGGAGAAGGGAATGGCAACCCACTCCAGTCTTCTTGCCTGGCGAATCCCATGAACAGAGGAGTCTGGCAGGCTACAGTCCATGGGGTTGCAAGAAGTTGGACACAACTGAGTGACTAACATACAGAAGAGAGTGGTTAAATCTAATGAGACTGTCTGGACTTGAATTCCAATTCTACCACTTACTATCTAACATAGGGCAACTCAAGTTTCTGTGGCCTTAAAATAGGGACAATAATGGTAACTAACTCAAACAGTGGTGTTTGATGACAGAGTACATCTAGGTTAAATCTCAAAAATAATAAATATCACAGATTAAATGCTCAAAGTTATTAACTGTAACAATTTTATCCCAAGAGCTCCTCCTTCACCATAATTATGTAGGATATTATTGAAACATTTGCAGGGGGCCTAGATTTTCTTGTATATAACTAAAAGGTGTATGAAGAGAGGTCTAAGATCCCCGCCAGTTTCAAGTTTCTAGGCTATCAAGTTGGCCAAAAAATTCCACTCTCCTCTCCTTGCTGCCACAGAGGAGGCTTTGCCAAAATGATGCAACACTCATTCAAATAGGGGGGTTTACAGTGTGAGAATCAAGCCAACCAGATTAGAGGATGAACGTCTGATAGAATGAACTGGATGTTTTGGCATGTTCTTAATAGAGCCTTAATGTGTCAAGCTTACCATAATTCTTTTTAAGAACTTAAAAATTTAAGTAGAACTGGGTTTACTGAGACATAATTATAATAATACTTTTACCTATGACACTGGAGAAAATTCTCAACTCCTTGTACTTTTAGCAATTTTTTTTTCTTTTAAAGCTCACCATCATTCTGTTCTGTACATCTGTGTCTCTTTTTCTGTTTTGCATATAGGGTTATCGTTACCATCTTTCTAAATTCCATATATATGCGTTAGTATACTGTAGTGGGAGAAGGCGAGGGTGGGATGTTTCGAGAGAACAGCACCAAAACATGTATATTATCTAGGGTGAAACAGGTCACCAGCCCAGGTGGGATGCATGAGACAAGTGCTCAGGGCTGGTGCACTGGGAAGATCCAGAGGGATGGGATGGGGAGGGAGGCGGGAGGGGGATCGGGATGGGGAATACTTGTAAATCCATGGCTGATTCATGTCAATGTATGACAAAACCCACTAGAATATTGTAAAGTAATTAGCCTCCAACTAATAAAAATAAATGATACAAGAAAAAAAAAAAAGCTCACCATCGGCATAAAGCACATCAACATGCTTTCAAAAAGTTCTTATACTTTTGTAAACACATACATGCACACAGCCTATTTGGCTATACGCTGAACTTTTATTATTCCCTTTTGCTTAGTTAAGGACAAAGTCTGCCATTTCAAGATTGAAGCAGAGTTCTTTTGGCTTCCAGGGAGAGGACAAACAAACATTTTTCTTTATACTGCACTGGCAATGCAGTCTTAGTTGAGAAAATTGCTGTCTCCAAGGGCTACTTCCTAAGGCCGGCAATTGATGCAGTTGTTTTGTTGGTCACCAAGGTACTCAGAATCATTGATATACAAAAATTCAAGTTGTGACTTTACAAGACACTCTCAAAGCTATGAAAAATTGCTTTTAAAAGTAAGCTGAAGCCTGACCTGGAAAGACAATGAAAAAAAAAAACTATTTCAATTTGACTTAATACCTTTCTCTCTTTTTTAATGGTGGTCAATCATAGCAGAATCATCTGGAAAGATGCTGCAGGATAATGAGGGTAAAGGAGACAAAAAGATTAAGGCAAAACAGAGGATAGGGAGTAAGTTTGTGTTGAACTTACAAGTTTGTCCACTGGGACATATTCTGTTCTCATGTATAAGTAATACCAAGGAGTCATAAAAGAAATGTATTCTTCATCTCCAAAAAAT
The DNA here is from genome assembly GCF_910594005.1 of Cervus elaphus. NCBI lineage: Eukaryota > Metazoa > Chordata > Mammalia > Artiodactyla > Cervidae > Cervus > Cervus elaphus. The sequence goes on along the minus strand of NC_057848.1, from coordinate 40,388,071 downwards.
GAGAGAAGAAATAAAGGAATCTTACTGGCATGTGGAATTTTATAGTTGGAATAGATCTTAAGGACCATCTAAGCTTAGTTTACACGTTAAGTATCTTCCCAAAGGTCACATGTGACGTGAAAGTCACTCAGTTGTGTCTGATTCTTTGCAACCCCACGGACTATACAGTCCATGGAATTCTCCAGGCCAGAATACTGGAGTGGGTAGTCATTCTCTTCTCCAGGGCATCTTCCCAACCCAGGGATCGAACCCAGGCCTCCCGCATTGTGGGTGGATTCTTTACCAGCTGAGCCACCAGGGAAGCCCATAGAGTTAGTGAAGTAAAGAAGAAAACATGTATACTGACAAAACAGAGCGGATAGAACTCTGAGTGTCTTTACCTTGTCCTGAAGATCCCAGACGAGCCCCCAAGATGATATCTTATGGTGAACAACGTCGGATTTGTGATCTCCAAAGAAGATGTAGCTTTGGAATCATGGACCAGGCTTGATCACTTAACGGCTCTTGCGTAGCAGAATTTTATTAAAGTGAAAAAGCACAGAGAAAGCTTCTGACATCAGAAGGGGGCCAGAGAGTGCCCCCAAAGGTCACATACTTAATAACAAAACTAGGACCAGAATTTCCATTTCTTGGCTATAAGTCCTAAGTAGAGTCCATATAAAATGTTCTTATAATGTATTTTTTAAATAGGCTATTTGGAAAGGAAGTTCTAAGTTATCAAAATACGTGAGTCCTGGTATGGTGCAAGTGCCTAAGGGAATACCCAAATCACTTCCTGATAGACAAAATTCACTGCTTGGTAAATCTACAGGCATTTGGTAAGTGCCCAACTAGAAAAAAGAATACCACTATACCCATCAAGATGCATGATAAAGAGAAAATCCAAGAAAACAGCAAGAAGAGATAACAGGCAGTAAGAAATAAAAAGCAGAAATTTTGCTCAACCCAGTAACAGATGGGCTAGAGAAGCTCAACTATGAATGCACAGATATATTTCCAAATACCTTGCCTCTTTCTGGTTTGTCTGTCCTTGAGTTGAGTTCTTATGCTGAAATACCAATTCTTTTTTTTTTTTTTTTTTCCAGTGGGTTTTGTCATACATTGATATGAATCAGCCATGGATTTACATGTATTCCCCATCCCGATCCCCCCTCCCACCTCCCTCTCCACCCGATTCCTCTGGGTCTTCCCAGTGCACCAGGCCCGAGCACTTGTCTCATGCATCCCACCTGGGCTGGTGATCTGTTTCACCATAGATAGTATACATGCTGTTCTTTTGAAATATCCCACCCTCACATTCTCCCACAAAGTTCAAAAGTCTGTTCTGTATTTCTGTGTCTCTTTTTCTGTTTTGCATATAGGGTTATCGTTACCATCTTTCTAAATTCCATATATATGTGTTAGTATGCTGTAATGTTCTTTATCTTTCTGGCTTACTTCACTCTGTATAATGGGCTCCAGCTTCATCCATCTCATTAGGACTGGTTCAAATGAATTCTTTTTAATGGCTGAGTAATATTCCATGGTGTATATGTACCACAGCTTCCTTATCCATTCATCTGCTGATGGGCATCTAGGTTGCTTCCATGTCCTGGCTACTATAAACAGTGCTGCGATGAACATTGGGGTGCACGTGTCTCTTTCAGATCTGGTTTCCTCAGTGTGTATGCCCAGAAGTGGGATTGCTGGGTCATATGGCAGTTCTATTTCCAGTTTTTTAAGAAATCTCCACACTGTTTTCCATAGCGGCTGTACTAGTTTGCATTCCCACCAACAGTGTAAGAGGGTTCCCTTTTCTCCACACCCTCTCCAGCATTTATTGCTTGTAGACTTTTGGATAGCAGCCATCCTGACTGGCATGTAGTGGTACCTCATTGTGGTTTTGATTTGCATTTCTCTGATAATGAGTGATGTTGAGCATCTTTTCATGTGTTTGTTAGCCATCTGTATGTCTTCTTTGGAGAAATGTCTGTTTAGTTCTTTGGCCATTTTTTGATTGGGTCATTTATTTTTCTGGAATTGAGCTTCAGGAGTTGCTTGTATATTTTTGAGATTAATCCTTTGTCTGTTTCTTCATTTGCTATTATTTTCTCCCAGTCTGAGGGCTGTCTTTTCACCTTACTTATAGTTTCCTTTGTAGTGCAAAAGCTTTTAAGTTTCATTAGGTCCCATTTGTTTAGTTTTGCTTTTATTTCCAATATTCTGGGAGGTGGGTCATAGAGGATCTTGCTGTGATTTATGTCGGAGAGTGTTTTGCCTATGTTCTCCTCTAGGAGTTTTATAGTTTCTGGTCTTACATTTAGATCTTTAATCCATTTTGAGTTTATTTTTGTGTATGGTGTTAGAAAGTGTTCTAGGAGGCAAGGATATACAATGGAAAAAAGACAACCTCTTTAACAAGTGGTGCTGGGAAAACTGGTCAACCACTTGTAAATGAAATACCAATTCTTAACAACCCTCACTCTATCCTGGCTTTTCTCTTTTGACTCACAGAGGATTTGTGCTGGTACTTCAAGGTGTTCATTTAACTATCAAATCCCATATCCCTTTGTATAGTCTTGGTCATAAAAGTAGACAAAGTAGACAGAAATGTATGGGTTAGCATTCTGATGGATATTCTCAAAATAGCTACTACACAGTAGATAGCCAATAAATATCCAAGAAGTATCGCTTACTCATATTCATTCCACTACCAGAAACTCCAATGAATCTTAGGGGCTATAAAATCTTCTAGCATCCCAATAATCATGAAAATGACTCAAGAAAATATCACACCCTCACCTTTTATCAAATGAAAACTTAGATAAGTTATTTATCCATAGATTCTGAGAGTAAGACACTAGAAGCAGGATATCTGAGCAGAGGATAGGAAAAGGAGGGAGAAGGCCATGATGCATAAAAAAGACCAAAAGAGAAGACTGGGGAATTTAAAAAGCAAGCCTCAGAAATCCATTTCCAGCTATGCTGATATAAATGGTAGACTTGCCCTCCCATTGTAGACAGTTATAAAACTTTACAAAGTATATGAAGCAATTGTTTCCAGGCATTGGACAAAAGGCAACACAGAATGCAATACTCAAAGAGAAGCAAAGAAGATGGGCATCACGTTCTCTATTAGTGTACAGTTCCAGCCTCAGTGTACAGTTCCAACCTCAACACAGAGAGTTGGAAGCCAAGCAGAGCATGAAAGAGACAATAGAGAAAATGAAATGGGATACTAAAATATGTGATTAACCCAAAGGAAATCAGGAAAAGATGAACAGATGAATGAAGAGAACACACAAAACAACTAAAATACAACCAAATTATAGAATTAAAATGTCATATCAATAAACATTAATACATTAAATATTCACAGAAGAAGCATAGTAAGAATCACTTATTATCCAACTGGATAAAATAAGACCCAAATATATACTTTCCACAGGTATTGCACTTTAAATATAAAGAGACAAATAGATTGAAACTAAAATACAAAAAGAAAGCCATAGTGTCTATATTAATATCAGACAAAGCAGATTATGAAACAAAGATTATTAGCAGAGATAAGTAGAAATGCTGCAAGTGAAGAAAAAGGCACCTTAAGAGTTAAACATAGTCATTCTAAATGTGTATGGTTCTAACAGATTTACAAAATACATGAAATAAACACTGACCACTAAAGGAGAAACTGAGAAATCTACATTGTTGTTTGGACATGTTGCACCCCTTTCTCAGTAACTGAAATAAGTTGAGAAGTAATTACTGAAGCTAACACCATTAATCAACTAAACTTCAATAGAAAATTTCAAAAAAGAAACTACCAAAACATGGAAGTTATGAACAACCCTTTCAATGAACTGAACCTAAATGACATTTATAGAATATTACACTCCATGATGTCAGAAGACAACCTTTTAACTTCATAGAATATTTATCAAGAAAACTAGAATATTCATCAAGATAGACTATATGCTAAGTGATGAAATAATTCATTATTAAAAATATTTGAGATCCTATAAAGTTTATGATCAGATAATAATGAAACTCAATGAAAAGTTAATAATTTGATGTCTAAACAGTTTTCAAATGTTTCAAAAATAAATATCACACATCTAAAATAATCCATGGGTCAAAAGAACGAAAGAAAAAATTTGAATTATTTAGCTGAAAGATAATGAAAATAAAATATATCAATATCTGTCAGAAGCAGGTAAATCAGTTATTAGAGGAAAAGTGTAAAATTTAATGACTATATTAGAAAAGGTGTGAAATCACTTATATAGTTTTGCCTTAAGAATATAAAAAAGAAAAATTATCAACAAAATGGAAAGGAAAAATAAGTGAATCAGAATGGAAAAATTAAAAATTGACTGAATTCTTTGAAAAAGTTAAAAATGATAAATCCTTTGCAAGACTAATCATTAAAAACCCACAATTTACTAATATTAAACTTGAACAAGGGAAAATTCATTAGATCCTACAGACATTTAAAGATATTACTGGGAAAAGCTTTAGGCCAATAAATTCAGAAAAATGGATGAATAGAGAAATTCTTTGCAAAACATTAAGGAAAACTGACAGAAGAAAAAGAAAATTTCTTTAGAATTATATTTATTAAATGAATATAATTAATAATAAAAACCTAGAAAATAATCTAGACCCATATCAATTTACTGGTAGATTCCATCACATATTTAAGGAAAAAGTATCAATCTTACATATGCATGCTAAGCCACTTCAGTCATGTCCAACTCTTTGAGATGCCAAGGACTGTAGCTGCCAAGCTCTGTCCATGGGATTCTCTGGGCAAGAATACTGGAATGGGTAGCCATTTCCTACTCCAGGGGATGTTCCCAACCCAGGGATCAAACCTACGTCTCTTAGGTCTCCTGCACGGGTATGCAGGTTCTTTACCACTAGCACCACATGGGAGTACTTTTCCAGAAAAACACAGGGAGAGACATAGCTTCACAACTCATGTCAGCATTGTTAGTCGCTCAGTTGTCGGACTCTTTGCAACCCCATGAACTATAGCCCACTGGCTCCTCTGTCCATGAGATTCTCCACGCAAGAATACTAGAGTGGGTAGCCATTCCCTTCTCCAAGGGATCTTCCTAATCCAGTGATTGAACCCATGTCTCCTTCATTGCCGAAGAAGGCAATGGCACCCCACTCCAGTACTCTTGCCTGGAAAATCCCATGGACAGAGGAGCCTGGTAGCTGCAGTCCATGGGGTCACGCAGAGTCGGACACGACTGAAGCGACTTCACTTTCACTTTTCACTTTCATGCACTGGAGAAGGAAATGGCAACCCACTCCAGTGTTCTTGCCTGGAGAATCCCAGGGATGGCGGAGCCCGGTGGGCTGCCGTCTATGGGGTCGCACAGAGTCGGACATGACTGAAGCGACTTAGCAGCAGCAGCTCCTTCATTGCAGGCAGATTCTTTACCATCTGAGTCACCAGGGAAGCCTAGCATTACCCAAATACTAAACCTGACAAAAAACATTAAAAAGAAAACTACAAAGTGGTACGCCTCATAAAAATAAAAAAAATTTTAACAAAATATTAGCAGATAGAATCCAACAAATAAAAATGTTTATGGCATTAAAGAAAAGTGCAGTTTATCCCAGGAATGATTGTTCAATATTTGATTGTCAATTCACATAATACACCCCATTAAGTGAAAAAGGAGAAAAAAATTATGATGCTCTTAGCAAATTCAGAGAAAGAATTTGACAAAATTCACCAACCACTTATGATTAGAAAAAAAACTCAGCACCCTCATGTTCACAGCAGCATTATTTGCAATAGCTAAGACATGGAAACAACCTAAGTGTCCATCAATGGAAAAATGGATAAAGAAATTATATATATATATATGAATATAATGTATATGTATGGATTATATATAATGGAATATTACCCAGGCATTAAATAAACATGGAAATCCCGTTATTTGTGACAACATGGAAGGATCTTGAAGGCATAAGTGACTTAAGTTAGAAGATGACAAATACTGTATGATCTTCCTTATACATATACTCCTAAAAACAAGAAACAAAAACCTCCCACCAAACTCACAGAAAAAGAGATCAGATTTGTGACTACTAGAGGCAGGGGGAGGGGGAATTAAAGAGTGGTCAAAAATTACAAACGTCCAAGTATTAAGATAAATAAGTACTAGGGTTATAATGTGCAACATGATGACTATAGTTAACATTACTATAGGATATGTAGGAAAGCTATTAAGAGAAGATCCTATAAGAGTTCTCATCACAAGGAGGAAGTTTTTTTCCTTTTAATTGTATCTATATGAAATGATTGATGTTAATTAAACCCATTGTGGTCATTGTTTCACTATATATCAAACCACCATGTTGTATACCTTAAATTTGTGCAATATGTATGTCAATTATTTATCAATAAAACTGGGGGGAAAGGGATCATACATGATGGTCAAGTGGGATTGACCCCTGGGATGAAAGGCTAGTTCAACAATGCAAATTAATAAATGTGACGTGACACAGTAACTAACTGAATGATATAAATTACACAATCCTCTGAATCGATGCAGAAAACATTTGATAAAATTCAACATCTTTTCATGATTAAAAACTCTCAACAAATTAGGTACAGAAAGAATGTTCCTCAACACAATAAAAACCATGTATTACTAATACCTATCAAAATTCCAGTGATAGCACTTCACACCTACTAGAATGGCTCAATTGTAAATTAGGTCTCCAATACCAAATGCTGGCAAGGTTGCTGAGCAACCAGAACCCTCATGTGCGTCTGCAAGGAATGTGAAATGATACAGTTACATTGGATTACCACTTGGCAGTTTCTTTTTCAAATTAAGCATAGGTTTTCCCAAATTTTAGGTATTTACCCAACATAAATGAAAACATATCCACCAAAAACATTTGTGAAAGAATATTCATAGCGTCCAAGTGTCCAACAGGAACATGGATAAACAGATTGTGGTATATTTTACACAATGGAATACTATTCAAAAAGGAACCATCTATACATACAACATGGATGAATCTCATCAATATTTTGTTGAGTGATAAAGCCACATATAAAATATATATTCCTATATGTGTATATATTTGTATATATTTATACAGAGTTTTCAAACAAGCAAATGAATTTATAGTGAAAGAAAACAGAGGAGAGTTTGGGGGCAAGTGGTCACACAGGTATTAAATTTATCACAAATTGAGCTGTACACTTAAAATCAAGAGAAGGAAATGGCAACCCATTCCAGTTTTCTTGCCTGGAGAATTCCATGGACAGAGGAGCCTGGTGGGCTATAGTCCATGGGGTCGCAAAGAGTCTGACACAACTGAATGACTAACACACACACACACACACTTAAAATCAGTGCGCTTTATGGTATGGAATTTATACCTCATTAATTGAACAAAGAAAGCCTCATGTAAATTTAAATTTCATCAATCACCAGCAGTGTATACTCTTGAGGCTCAATGCTCTGCAACTCTATTTGCACATGAGAAGCAGCCAGGATTCTTTTTAAATATATAATCCTAGGACTCATTACCAAATATTGACAACCCCTGACCTGCTACAAGAACCATCGTTATATCAACTGGGAAACTGCTACCAAAATAGAGTAGTTTGATTTTCACAGCATCTTTTATACAGAAATCCATCCCCATGTCCAAATGAACTAGTCCATACCTGCTTGAGCTGTGAATTGCCGATATACAGACATGGCTATGATATTAACAATTATGTCACACATTGCAGAAATAGATTTCCCTTGCCATAAAACTGTCAAAAGAGGGCTTCCATTTGTTATTTTATTTCTTATAAGTGCACACAGTGAGAAAAGCCTACAGAAATCAAAACCATACCTTTACATGCTTTTTAATTACAGATGGTTCTGTAAATCTAGCTTCTTCACAGCCTGCACACCATTTTGTAAAACACATCTTATTCACAGGCTTGTTTCTCAGAAATGACAATGGATCTCTTCAAGGACACACAGTCCAGTGGTAGACATCAGCAACAGACTCTTAAAAATTCTAAAAGATGGAATGGGCCCCAGAGAACAGGAAAATAATACCGCTACAAGAGGAGGAGGCTGAAGCAATAGGAAGCTGGCTTGGGAGGCAAGAAACCAACAATGTCCTTTTCCACTTCAGAAGGACAGCCCTAAGAACGAGATTGAGAACACATTGCTAACACAAACCAAACTGCATTGCCAAAAGTAATACAATTTAAATAAGTCGTGTAGGGGAAACCATCTCTGACTAATCCTCTGGTCACCTAACTCCAGACTAAGTCAATCGACTTTTGGAAATTTCTTTTTCCTCTCTAAGTGGTTTTACCTTTTATGAAGTGAGGGGTTAGGATTACATAACTTTCAAGCCTGGTCTATTTCAGCTATTGTGATTCAACTTGAACTCCAGTCTATGCGATCTTCTAGGATGTGAATGTGCTTGTGGGATAGGGGTCCATTGCTTGGGTCCCAGGAGCAGAGAAGCAACAAACCACACATGGGCTTTGCTTTGGTATCATGTATAAAATAGGTTAAACAACAACTGAACAAATTGGTGTTAATCCCAGTTCAGTTGGATTGTTCCGCGTCTTTCTCTACATCTGGCACCTCTAAATCTCTCAACGCAAAAAGTAGAGTGTTAACCTCTGTTCTGTGTTAAAGCACGCCCAATTTATAACTTCTGTCTTAACCTTCCTCTTAGAAAATGACTTGTTTGAGGAGTGACACCGTATTTTCATTAGAGATAAGGCTTTCAAGCAATGCATTTGGGTGTGTGGGTTTGGAGTTGTGGTTACATTTTGTGAATTAAATTCTCAGGGTTTGGTGTTGTGGTCTCGTTTGAGTTAAAATCTCAGGATATTCTTAGGCTTGGAATATCCAGGAGTATGGTGGTAATACTTTCAGGGAGGAACTGTGTATGCAGACAAATGGCACAGAGAGAGCAACTGAAAAAATTATATTGTTTTGAAATTATATCAGGGCACTTATGTTTGTAGATTCTAGTCAGAAGCATCACATCAAAAGACCAGAGTTGTTTGTGGTCAAATTATTAACAGCTGTGCCCTTTAAGTAAGTCATCGAAAATGAGTTCTTGCCTAGAGACAGCAGCAGGCTAATGACCTTCTCCACTGGTAATCTTCACTCAAAAGAAAAGACAAGCCTGCCCAGGAATAAACCAATCTCACTTTCTCACATCCTTTCTTTCTGTCTCTCTTATGTATGTGTGTGTGTATATATCTATATCTATATATATATGAAATCCCATATGAAGTAAAAAAAAAAAAAAAAAATCCCATACAGTCAATAATAGCACAAACAACATGTCCCAAAACTGGGCCAGAAAACTGAGCCAAAAACCTACAAAAGATTCTGCACAAATGACCAACAAGCACACTTGAAAACATACAGAACATTATTCATCATTATTCCCTCACCACACAGAAAAGAAAACCCACAATAATTACAATATTGAAAGGGAGGGCTCTTAACTGGGCATATGGGGGATAAGGAGGAAACTCTTGAGGGCTAGACCGTTGGTACCCAAAAGGAAATTATCCACTAATGCCCGCAGATAGCTGGTGGGAAAATTCTGGGCAGCGAGTGCACCGAGACCCAGGCAGAGAACTCTTACCTGGCAAGCAGACTAGGAGGAAATCTTGACCTCAGGAACCGGTGTACCCGGCTGGGCTGGGGGAGACTGTCTGTTAACATTCTGCCACGACTAGGATGGATTTTCTCTAATGTGCACCCAGAAGTACCACTGGGGCTAGGCTATCTTTAAGCAGATCACAAGGCCAAGGGAATAAGTCTTGACTAGCGAGCCTCCAGGACTAGGAAACGCTCATCTCGTGCTGGCCTGGGCGATTCCACTGTGCTGGGATTAAGGAGGACCACGTGGTCAGGCGTATGGTCATACACACGGGGATCCTGGTGGAACGGACTGCGTGGCTCGGACCCCATTTGTGTGAAGGACTTGCCCCAGACGCTGCCAGTTGCGTTTGGAGCCAGCCTTTAGTGGCAGCTTTGCATAAATAGCTGCCCCACATGAGGCCACTCCCCTTCCCAGGTGGCCCACATCCAGTGTACAATTCACAGGACTATAAAGGCCCAGTAATCTTGGCCAAATTTGGGACAACTGTGAAGGATTATTCTGGCTTCAGAGCTCCTTGTGGGATCTTGTTGGGTGGGTGTGCATTACAGCTCGACTTTTCCCTTTGCCCAGCCCTGCTTCCTTCCTTTCCCTTCCACTAGTGTTGCTATTAATAACACTTCTTAGTCAACCTCGTACCAGCTAAGCTCAACTAGGCCTGAAAGAATGATTTCAGGGGACCCTACGTTATGACAGGGCAGGGATTGAATAAGTAAACATTGATAATAACAGAAATCAAGATATAAAAGATGTGAGATATCCATTAGACATTACAATGGATGTATTAAGTAAATAATGGAATATAGGAGGTGCAGAATGGAGACAGAAATTTGGAAATTCATAGCTGTGTAGATCCCCCTCTCCCACCCAGAGGGATGGTGGGTGGCCAATGGGGGACCAGCAAAATGCATTTCATAACAATAAGCACCCGGGCCAGAAATGATCCGAGACCCTTCTCTACTACCCAGAGATACAAAGTCAGCACCAGCAAGACAAATCTCACCATTAAGTTATGGACCTGGAAACCTCTGTTCATCTTCTACAGACAAGAAGTATTTGATCAGTCAGGCACTAGCCTGGAAAACTCTTCTTCCCATTGGGCCAGAGATTCCCTTCCCCCACCTAGAGGCACAAGGTGGCTCAGCCTGGAGACACTCAATCCATCCCCTCAAAGCACCACCAGCAGAAACCAATGAGAGCTGTTTAAAATAATGAACTACTTTGTAGGGAAAAAATGGTCCAGGTGGGGTTGGGGGCAAGGACAAGCCTAGAAGCAGGGTAATCTATTGAGATGCCACTGTAGTAACCTTAGTACCTAGGGTCTAGCATGGACGTAATCTCTGCTCACTGCACATTTGTTGAATGGATGAAGGAATCCTCTCCAAGCCTGTTTTGTCTTTATGAAACAGAGGTAATACTATTTCCCTGTATGGGTTGTTTAAAGAATTAAATAACATATGTAAAGGGCTTACCACTGTACCAGGCACACATACACACCCCCCCCCCCCAAATGACAGTAGGAATAGTTGTTATTATTCCAGAGGGATTTAATTTCTACCCACAAATCTGAATATCTTGGGGGAGAATCTCACCAGGAGTGTATCAATAGGCAATAAGGATCTGCTCCCAACTCCCACAGCTGACACTATTTGAGCTCACTCATTGTACTATCCATGTCAGCCTTTTTAACCTCAGAACATCAGGTCTGGTTCCAGGTTCAAAAAATGGGATTTAAATTTTCACTATCATAGATACACAAGCACCATCAGGGCTTCGGCATCATCTCCACAGGTAGAAATCGAATCTCTTTTCCTGGGTCACCAGACATTTGGAGTCTGAACCGTCTACCACACTGAAGGAAGTCTAATCCATCCATCAGAGGAGGCTTCCAAAGCACATCTAGATTGTTGAATCATGCACGGTCATTTTTCAGCACTCTACGGATTCTGATTGTTGAAGTAATGGCTGGTATTATGTCTTTTATGATTATTTAAGTTAATGTAGGTTGGTCCTTCACTTCTACACTCTTCTCTCCTTAGCAGAATTTGTTGTTGAGTGTATAGAAGTAAAACGTGTTTGCACTCCCTGAAACTAGGGTCCCCAAACACCGGGATCTAATGCATGATGATCTGAGGTGGAGCTGATGTAATAATAGGAATAATGGGCACAATAAGTGTAATGCACTTGAATCTTTCCAAAACCATCCCCCAACCTGGTCCATGGAAAAACTGTCTTCCACGAAACTGGCTCCTGGTGCCAAAAATGTTGGGGACCTCTGCCTTAAACCATGTCTGACTTTATAATGGCCCAACTGGTAGAAACCAAGAAGAGTTATAGCATGTAGCAAGTCACTGCCTGATTATTCCTAGACACCTACACCTCCCGCCCCCCCAAAAAAAGACTCAAGTGCATCCAGGGTCCCAGGGTCTTTACCTTTTTTTTTTCCGGGTTATCATACATCAACTCAAATAGTTCTTAAACCCAATTATACTTCATAATCGAGGAGTTAATTGAAAAGGCACATGCTAAAGCCTGTTCCATACATTAAATCTGAGACTGATTTTTTTTTCATTTATTTTTATTAGTTGGAGGCTAATTACTTCACAACATTGCAGTGGGTTTTGTCATACATTGACATGAATCAGCCATGGAGTTACATGTATTCCCCATCTCGATCCCCCCTCCCACCTCCCTCTCTACCCGATTCCTCTGGGTCTTCCCAGTGCACCAGGCCCAAGCACTTGTCTCATGCATTCAACATGGGCTGGTGATCTGTTTCACTATAGATAATATTCATGCTGTTCTCTCGAAACATCCCACCCTCACCTTCTCCCACAGAGTCCAAAAGTCTGTTCTGTACATCTGTGTCTCTTTTTCTGTTTTGCATATAGGGTTATCGTTACCATCTTTCTAAATTCCATATATATGTGTTAGTGTGCTATAATGTTCTTTATCTTTCTGGCTTACTTCACTCTGTATAATGGGCTCCAGTTTCATCCATCTCATTTGAACTGATTCAAATGAGTTCTTTTTAATGGCTGAGTAATATTCCATGGTGTATATGTACCACAGCTTCCTTATCCATTCGTCTGCTGATGGGCATCTAGGTTGCTTCCATGTCCTGGCTATTATAAACAGTGCTGCGATGAACATTGGGGTGCACGTGTCTCTTTCAGATCTGGTTTCCTCGATATGTAAACCCAGACGTGGGATTGCTGGGTCATATGGCAGTTCTATTTCCAGTTTTTTAAGAAATCTCCACACTGTTCTCCATAGTGGCTGTACTAGTTTGCATTCCCACCAACAGTGTAAGAGGGTTCCCTTTTCTCCACACCCTCTCCAGCATTTATTGCTTGTAGACTTTTGGATAGCAGCCATCCTGACTGGCATGTAGTGGTACCTCATTGTGGTTTTGATTTGCATTTCTCTGATAATGAGTGATGTTGAGCATCTTTTCATGTGTGTGTTAGCCATCTGTATGTCTTCTTTGGAGAAATGTCTGTTTAGTTCTTTGGCCCATTTTTTGATTGGGTCATTTATTTTTCTGGAATTGAGCTTCAGGAGTTGCTTGTATATTTTTGAGATTAATCCTTTGTCTGTTTCTTCATTTGCTATTATTTTCTCCCAATCTGAGGGCTGTGAGACTGATTTTTAACACTCTTCCCAAGTACATTTTTACCCAAGTCTCCAGGTGATTCTGATGATAACTCAGGTTTCAGAAACTTCAGACTGTGAGTGATTATACTCCTTTCTAGAATGTTTACCCCTCTATCTCTGTATGTTGAAATCTAGCTCACACTTCAGGGAACAATTCAAATTCAACCACCCACGTGGCGACTTTCTTGATGGGATATCTCCCATTGTGACAGAAAAAGGAGGTATCATTCCCTTGCCCAGGGTATACAGGAGCACTGGGATATGGCATCCAGGATAGAGGAAGAACTCTTAAGTTTTACACTGAAATTTCCCACTAGAGTTTGTGCACTGGGCTGTAAGCTGGGTCAAAACAAAGTAACTTGGATAAGTCTCTGATTTATATAGAGACATGGATTCCAGTCACCTAGCAACCTTATTTGGGGAGGTAGATTAGAAGCTACTATCTAATTTGGAATTTATGTTTAAAAGGAGAAAAATTTTTAAAAAGGAGAAGAGTCAATAAAAGAACATATGTGTGTGTATATATATATGTATTCAATATAACTGAATTACTTTGCTATGCACCTGAAACTAACACAACATTGAAAATAAACTATACTTCAAAATAAATAAAAGGAATAAACAGTAGCTATAAAATAGACCACTACATAGGTGCAATAAATCATGAGGGTAGTAAAATATTGCAGAGAACTTTGTTCATTCATTCAGTTGTCCAGTTGTGTATGACTCTGCAACCCCATGGACTGTAGCTCGTCAGACTCCTCTGTCCGTGGGATTTCTCAGGCAAGAGTACTGGAGTAGGTTGCCATTTCCTCCTCTGGGGATCGAACCTACGTCTCCTGCTTTGGCAGGTGGGTTCTATATCTCTGAGTCATCAGGGGAGCCTGAAGGGGACTTACTTATGGTGGAATAAGAGGCGAGCAGGAAGACGTTGGCCCTGGAAGGGAGGTAAGTGTTGTCTTAATATCCTAGGCCAGTATATTGCAACATTTAATCCCCAGATTGCCTGCATGAGTGTCATTAGGATGCTGGGTTAGATTCCAGCTCTATGAAATTAGATCCTTTGAGAGTAAGACCGAAGGACGTGCAGTTTAAGACGTTCCCAGGTGTTTGTGATGATCAGCCATGTTTGGTCCATACCAGGCTAGAGTTCCTAGGTGCCTCTTCCTCTCTAGAACAGATTCTCTAGTGCCCTAGCACAGTGTCATCTCTCATGCCTTATCTTCCAAACTGATACATTGAAGATTCTGTGAACAGAGACAGTGTTTATATAATAATCCTCAACTCACAAGTATCTCTTACTATCTATCCTTGGTTCTTGCCAATTCAAAGTCATATCTGTTAGAAGAAAGAGAGAGAAGCTCCAAATAAGTGATCTCATGCAGAAGGAAGTGCTTGGAATTCATGAAGCATTTGTAATTTAGTGGGGCTCCAGTCAGCAGAAGGAATGGCTCTATCCACTGATTCTCTCAGGCCTCACTGAGTTCAGCCTGTATTGCAAATTATTTTGTCCATCCTCTATTTCTTTTCTTGGGATGGATAATGATGAAATACCTGGCAGAGAAAAGTGATGAAAGATCTGTGTTGAATGTAGGATTGCCACATAAAATATAGGACACCCACGTACATTTGAATTTCTGATAAGCAACAAATACATTTCAGCCTAACTATGCCCCCATGAAATATTGGGGCCATATTCATATTTACAAATTGTTGCTTCTTTGCTCAACCTGCCAACATAGTTGAATGAGCAAGAAAGAGAATGAGGAAGTGTCTCTAATTGATTCCTTCACTCATTTCACCTTCAGCGTGAAAGTCGCATAGGTTCATAGAAAGGTGTAGGTAGAGTCAAGAAAGATGAAGAGCTTGCTAACTTCATATGTGACTTTGAAAGGGTCCCTTTCCTCACATTGGCCTCAGTTTCCCCCATCTGTGAAATGAGACAATTCAACTAGGTGATTTCTTAGCATCCTTCCTGCTCTGAAGGTCTGGTGTTTTATCCCCACCCTGGAAATGGATCCATCTACTGTGCTCCCTGGATATGTTTGAGGGCCTGTGTGTTTGATAACACATCTCTAAGTGGGGATGGAGCATAATAGCAGTCTCCAACCTTTTTGGCACCAGGGACTGGTTTCATAGAAGACAATTTTTCTATGGATGGGGAGGGGAGAAGGGGGATAGTTTCGGGATGATTCAAGCACATTACGTTTATTATACACTTTATTTCTATTATTACGTCAGCTCCATCTCAGATCATCAGGCATTAGATCCCAGGAGGTTGGGGACCCCTGATGTACAACACAGCCTCTAGCAAGTATTTGTCTATACTTGTCATTTTATCAATAACTTTCACTGTGATAAGTCAGAACCATTCTACACATCACCAATCCCCCTTAAAACTATAATGTGGGGGGCTTCTCTGGGGGTCCAGTGAGTTTCTCTGAGTTTCCAATACAGGGGTCCCTAGGTTCCATCCCTGATCAGGGAACTAGATCCCACATGCCGCAACTAAAGATCTTGGGTGTCGCAACTAAGACCCGAAACAGCCAAATAAATTAAAAAAAATTTTTTTAAATATATAAAAGTATAATGTGGAAAAGCAGATTGGTGCATCAAGATCTCGGGGTGTATGTGGCCTGGGAGAGCACTTCCCAGAGAGCTTTTACTCTGGGAAGGGAGATTAAAACAGGAGAGCTTTTACTTCCTTCTTCCTTTGTTGGCTTCCACTTTTGCAATCTTTACTTCTTTAAAACATTTGCCTCGAGCTGAATTGTTAGACTGTGTATATTTTTTTTTCCCTTCCCTTCCAGAACAGGTTCCAACCTAATCCTCCTCCTATCATCTGGGTATGAAAATGACATATTTGCCCCCATCCTTGTAGGAAGTTAAATTAATGAGGAAAGAAGGGTGTCACTTTGCCAGCATTCATTTTTACATGGTTCTGCCAGAGGAGGATATTAACGTTATCATCCTTGGTCACGGATTCCTTTGCGTTTCCTACACTAAAAACAATTTCATTATCTAATAAACCACATGATTTTCAATTCCAGCCTGTGCTAATTGATTTTTCCCTATTTATATCTTCAGCGGCTGGGAGAGCTTTTCTCTAGATAAGGTAGATTTCATTTTCAAGCCTTCATTATGTTCAGAGCTCCGTTCTGTTGGCAAGTTCCTCCATTATGGCTGAAGATCACTGTTCCCTAACTCCTTCCTATTAATTAATCACTATCTTTATACATGTAATAAATAGTGTAACTGCCAGCAAGAAGAAAAGAAGTTTAGCCTTAAAAGACAGGGTTTTTCCTCCCCCCTCTCAAAACTACTTCAGACAGCATAAATATTGGCCTCAGTATTGTGTTTTGCCATCTAAGTAACAGAAATTGTCTTAACTTGTTATTTTCAAGCAGGAGTTGAAAAAAGACAGGAAAGCAATCGCAAACTGAAACCTTTCACAGCAGGCAAAGGCCAGCATCAGCTCAAAACGCACAGTTGTAAACACCTTCGTTAATTAGCATTCTCTCTACACTTGTCCTGAATTGTAATCTTTTGTTTCAAACGGGAGTGATTTTTATATCTGAGAGGGGGGTAATCTTTCATAATAAGCTTAAATCTGACAAGCTGTGAGTTGCATATCTTGCGCTTCCTAAGGAGAATCCATTGTGCTTTATTCCCACGCTATATTATGCCACCTGCTTTGGTTCTCAGAAAGGCCCTCGTCTTAAGCAGATAAATAATCATGAGGCACAATACAACGGGCGCCTCACTCATGCATTTTCTACTAGCTATTATTCATCGACATTAGATGGTAAGCTTTCAGTTAACATGGACTTCACGTGGAAAAAGTCACGATACCAATGGAAGAACCTTGTTTGTATGTGTGAGTGTGTACTATTTCAGCATCTTCAAATTGATTTAGCCTTCAAAAGGTCCCATTAAGGCAGGGGAGGGTAGTGGGAGCAGGAGAAAAAATAGAAATGAAAATCTAGTGTTTTATCCCTTAAACCAGGGGTCCACAACCTCCAGGATCTAATGCCTGATGATCTGAGGTGGAGCTGATGTAATAATAACAGAAATAAAATGCACAATAAATGTAATGCACTTCGAATCATCCCGAAACCATCACCCCTGCCATCCTGGTCTATGGAAAATTGTCCTCCACAAAATTGGTCCCTGGTGCCAGCAAGGCTGGGGGCCTCTGCCTTAAAGCAGAACTTCCAAAGGATATTTCTCAGATGGGTTCCTAACGTGCCCAGAGATGGTTCTCTGCAGCCTTTGGGGCGGCTGAGTGGGATCTGGGACTTCCTTCTCCTCACTTCAGTGTACCTGTGGTACACTTGTATCATTTCCTACCTATGCTGTGATGAGATAAAGGTTGGAAGGCTTTTTCTATGCTTGAGAGGTCAGGTCAGAATTACATTTATTCTCTGATACTATGACACTCTTTGTCTTAGTGAGGCACTGGTCATCGTGGGGGTTCTTCTATTTCTCAAATGTGTTATGTGTTGGGCTAGATATTGGGTTGGCCACAAAGTTTGCTCAGGTTTAAAAAAAAAGAAAAACTGTGGCCAACCCGAAAAAACTTGAGAATAACGTTATTATACTCTGTGTGTATGTGTGTTGTGTATAGGGAGCATACAAGAGAAATTCAAAGATGTGTACTCTGTAAAGATTATGAACGTATAAATATTAATTTCTGCTGGTGAGGCAATGCCTTATCATTCTTCTGTCTCTTCCCTACCAGCGATCCAAAGAGACTATATTACTGAATACATTGGTTTAAACATGAGAATCCAATGCCCTACACAAGGGTGTTGTTGGCTCAGGCAATTTCAGGGACATATCTGTAGCAGATGCTATTTAGGATGCTGGAGATAAGTTCTTGATGTCAGGCCTTTCTGGACAGGCAGAGGTGGAGACTTAAATCCATGATTTCCCTGTATTATGTCTTCTTTTCCCCTCTGTCTCCTCTCCTTCATTTCCTTTCTATCCTGCCCTTCCCTTCTTTTTCTCCTTTCTACCCTCTCTGATTTTCCTCTTAACTTTCCATAGAAGGTCTGCATTGGTATTGATAAAGTGTTCAGTTCATCAGCTCCTTTCCATTATAAGTAAAAGCCCTTCCCCTTGCTTGTGATCAGGAAGAAAAGCAAGCCTGACAAATCAATGTCTTTTGTGCTACTTCAGTAAACCATATTAATGAAATTCACTTGTTTCTTCTGCACAGTCCAGCTGTTTGCATGGCTCAGACCTCCACTTTCTTTTCATTTTAAATTTTATTCATTTATTTGTTTTTGGCTGCACTGAGTCTTCATTGCTGCGCCTGAACTTTCTCTAGCTGTGGCAAGCGGGGGGCTACTCTTTGTTGCAGTGTGGAGGCTTCTCATTGTGGTGGCTTCTCCTGTTACAGAACATGGGCTCAAGGGCACATGGGCTCAGCAGTTGTGGCCCATGGGCTCAGTTGCTCCATGGCATGTGGGCTCTTCTTGGACCAGGAATTGAACCTGTGTCTCCTGCATTGGCAGGTGGACTCCTAACCACTAGACCAACAGGAGAGTCCCAGTTGCCCACTTTTTTCAGTCTCTGCTCAACAGAGAAATCTTCCCTGCTCACCCTGTACGAAAACAGCAGCCCTTCAGCCCACGCAACAGTCTTCTCTGACTCCTTACCCTGTTTCTTCATAGGACTGACCACAATCTGAAATGTTCAATAGCTATTGCCTATTTGTTTCTTGTCTTTCTCCCTTGAGTAGATTGTAACATGAGCATAGGCACTCTGTTTCATTCATTATTATATCCACAGCTACATAGTTAACATTCAATAAGCATTGGTTGAACAAATGAATGAACATCCACATTTATAAGCATAGTAACATTCATTAAAGCTATAGTTTAAGAAAACCTCCTGAGTCCCTATGCATCATTCGAACCATGCATTTCCCCCTATTTACAGAAGCATTATCACTAAGTAGGCTGATATACAAGAAGGGTATGGCAACCCACTCCAGTGCTCTTGCCCAGAGAATCCCCATGGACAGAGGAACCTGGCAGGCTACAGTCCATGGGGTGGCAGAGAGTTGGACATGACTGATCAACTAAGAACAACACAGCACAGACTGATATACAATCATAGTTGGGACAAAGATCAGAGAGTAGATTAAAAATACCATCATGCCCAAGAAGGTTCCCTCAATATAAGACTCTCCAAGGAAAACTTGCCAACTTCTCAGTTCATATAACATTTTGCACCACTTGTAATAAGTTACCTCATATTATTCATGGTTACACAAGCACATGTTTGATCCTTTGGTTAGATCATAAGCCTTTCTTATAAGGGCAGAGAGCACATCTTACACAATTCCTTATCCTTTATCCTATGGCACAGTGCCTTGAATGTATAAGACAGTCTCTAAACATGTGATCAGTTCATGGATGCTGTTTATCACCTTAGTGTGAATATCAGGAAATGATTCTTTTACATTGTCTGTTCAATGAGAGGTTGAACTACATCACTTCTAGGATCTTTTGGCTCTAATTCTCTATGGTTCTATACCCAATATACTTCCAAAACATATACCTCCACTTGGAAAGGCTTTCTTTTACTTCAATGATAATAAGTTGGAAGCATTGCTACTTAATTCTTAACAAAAGACATTTTGTTAAATTGGTTAAAAAATTAGCAACTGTCTGAGATGTCAAGCTGAGTGTAATAATGAGCTGAGTTAAAAATAATTTAATGAATTCATGTATCCTTTTAACACATATAATTTAGAATGGGCTAAAAATGACTTCCATGAAAATGGACCATGCTAAAAAATCTCTACCACATAACTGTTAATATTTCTACCTTGTTAGATGAGACCTCTACTCCATTAGAATGCCATTAAAAGAAAAATATGTAATTTTGATTTTTTAACCCTTTTGGTCTCAGAGTTTGAGTCTGGTTTACCCTCACCATTGTAGAGCCTCTATCTCAGATGCTAAACTATCATCTTATTGAAATGTATCTGTGCTCTCTTTGGTCATATCACTTTGATGTTTTTGTATTTTTTCACTCTTCATCTTACTCTCTACTCCTTCTATGATTCAGGGGCAACCTTTGGGGCCAAAATGAGGGGTTATCATCCCAGTTTTGTAAGAGGAGCCCCTCTTACAAAATAAGTCTACTCCAAGCACCTCTCTCCTTGAAGGCAGACACATACTCTCTGGGGACAAGCTTAATGCATTCTTCTCCACCACCTTGTTAAGGGGAATCAGAATTCCCCTTATCCCTGTGAAAATGAGAGTAATGGACTATATGTCAGGCCACTAGCCCTTTGGTAAGAGATGGAAGTATCCTAGGTTTTTCTCAATAATTATGTTCAGTTTAGTCACTCAGTCGTGTCCAACTCTTTGCGACCCCATGGACCGCAGCAAAGCCAGGCTTCCCTGTCCATCACCAACTCCCGGAGTCTATTCAAACTCATGTCCATTGAGTCGGTGATGCCATCCGACCACCTCATCCTCTGTCGTCCCCTTCTCCTCCCTCCTTCAATCCTTCCCAGCATCAGGGTCTTTTCCGATGAGTCAGTTCTTCCCATCAGGTGACGAAAGTATTGGAGTTTTAGCTTCAGCATCAGTCCTTCCAATGAATATTCAGGACTGATTTCCTTTAGGATGATGGACTGGTTGGATCTCCTTGCAGTCCAAGGGACTCTCAAGAGTCTTCTCCAACACCATAGTTCAAAAGCATCAATTCTTCGGCACTCAGCTTTCTTTACAGTCCAACTCTCACATCCGTACATGACTACTAGAAAAACCATAGCTTTGACTAGATGGACTTTTGTTGGTAAAGTAATGTCTCTGCTTTTTAATATGCTGTCTAGGTTGGTCATAGTTTTTCTTCCAAGGAGCAAGCATCTTTGAATTTCATGGCTGCAGTCACCATCTGCAGTGATTTTGGAGCACCCCAAAATAAAGTCTCTCACTGTTACCTTTGTTTCCCCATCTATTTACCGTGAAGTGATGGGACCAGATGCCATGATCTTAGTTTTCTGAATGTTGAGCTTTAAGCCAACTTTTTCACTCTCCTCTTTCACTTTCATCAAGAGGCTCTTTAGTTCTTCTTCGCTTTCTGCCATAAGGGTGGTATCATCTGCATATCTGAGTTTATTGATATTTCTCCTGGCAATCTTGATTCCAGCTTGTGCTATATCCAGCCTGGCATTTTGCATGATGTACTCTGCGTATAAGTTAAATAAGCAGGGTGACAATATGCAGTCTTTAAAAGTTGAAAATTCTCTTTACATGTAAAGCCTCATTTTATCCTTATGCGAACCCCAAGAGTTATTTCCATTAAAATATTATTAGCACCAATTTCTAGATGTGGAAATTGAGACTCAGAAATACTAAATGACTTCCCTTGTAAGTAATACAGACAGTACTCAAACCCTGGTCTAGACTAACACCAAAGTTCATGTTCTTTATCACTAAATGTTATGACTGAGTCAGTAGACCAGCACTGGAATGCGTACTGAGTGCCCCTGGACTGGGATTTTTATGAAAAGCTCATTGAATATTAGTTGCGTTAACTATTCATCTATCATTATAAGTTAAAGACACTAGCAAACATCCCCCTGACAACAGAGAGACTGATTTGTAAAAGCAACTTTCCTATATGATGAAGATTTTCACAGCATTGGAAAGCATTTTATGATTTTTGGAAGCAAAATTATTTTTTGTATACTTAAATGTATAATAATATACATATATGTGTGTATATGCATGTATTTTGGTATATAGGGATTCTCAGGTAGCTCAGTGATAAAGAATCTGCCTGCCAATGCAGGAGATGCAGGAGACTCAGGTTTGATCCATGGATCGGGAAGATTCCCTGGAGGAGGAACTGACAACCCACTCTAGTATTCTTGCCTGGAGAATCCCATGGACAGGGGAGCCTGGTGGGCTACAGTCCATAGGGTCACAAAGAGTCAGACATGACTGAGTGACTGAGCACATATGAGCATGTGTACATGTACACATGTTCATGTGTTGGGATCTTCCCAATCCAGGAATTGAACCCAGGTCTCCTGCATTGCAGGCAGTTTCTTTACCATCCGAGCCATGAGGGAAAGACTATATATATATATATATATATATATATATATATATATATATATATATAGCACCCACATATAATTACATGCCAAAAATCATAGGTTGCTAAAAAAGCCTTTGACTGTGTGGATCACAACAAACTGTGGAAAATTCTGAAAGAGATGGGAATACCAGAACACCTGACCTATCTCCTGAGAAATCTGTATGCAGGTCAAGAAGCAACAGATAGACTGGTTCCAAATCGGGAAAGGAGCATGTCAAGGCTGTATACTGTTACCCTGCTTATTTAACTTACATGCAGAGATGTAATTCATGAGAAATGCCAGGTTGGATGAAACACAAGCTGGAATCAAGAATGCTGGGAGAAATATCAATAACCTCAGATATGTAGATGACACCACCCTTACGGCAAAAAGTGAAGAAGAATTAAAAAGCCTCTTGATGAAAGTGAAAGAGGAGAGTGAAAAAATTGGCTTAAAGCTCAACATTCAGAAAACTAAGATCATGGCATCTGGTCCCAGCACTTCATGGCAAATAGATGGGGAAACAAAGGAAAGAGTGAGAGACTTTATTTTGGGGTGCTCCAAAATCACTGCAGATGGTGACTGCAGCCATGAAATTCAAAGACGCTTGCTCCTTGGAAGAAAAACTATGACCAACCTAGACAGCATATTAAAAAGCAGAGACATTACTTTACCAACAAAAGTCCATCTAGTCAAAGCTATGGTTTTTCTAGTAGTCATGTACGGATGTGAGAGTTGGACTATAAAGAAAGCTGAGTGCCGAAGAATTGATGCTTTTGAACTATGGTGTTGGAGAAGACTCTTGAGAGTCCCTTGAGCTACAAGGAGATCCAACCAGTCAATCCTAAAGGAAATCAGTCCTGAATATTCATTGGAAGGACTGATGCTGAAGCTGATGGCCACCTGATGCAAAGAGCTGACTCACTGGAAAGACCCTGATGCTGGGAAAGATTGAAGGTAGGGGGAGAAGGAGACGACAGAGGATGAGATGGTTGGATGGCATCACCAACTTGATGTACATGAGTTTGAGCATGCTCTGGGAGTTGGTGAAGGACAGGAAGCCTGGCGTGCTTCAGTCCTTGGGGTCACAAAGAATCAGACATGACTGAGCGACTGAACTGAACTGACAGTACAATTGTGATGTTTCACATATCCCCCCTGACGTGTGTCCATGCTGCTCCCACCCCCCATAGAGGCCCAGAACTTTCATTATGCCCAGTTCTTCCTGTCATGTGCTAAAACTTTTTCACATCTTATAATACAAATATTTCCAGGATGTTTAACACACAAAAAAAGAACTATGGAGAGAGGGAAATATTGATCTCAAATGGCAGAATTTCAGATGTAAGAAAGGAAGGAAGTACTTCATATGTACCTGCATGCTCAGTCATGTCTGACTTTGCAACCCCATGGACTGTGGCCCACCTAGCTCCTCTGTCCATTGAATTCTCCAAGCAAGAATGCTGGAGTGGGTAGCCATACCCCACTCCGGGAGATCTTCACGACCCAGGGATCTAACCCTGGTCTCTTGTGTCTCCTGCACTGGCAGGCAGATTTTTTTTTTTTAACCACTGAGTCACCTGGGAAGCTTTTCATATAATTTCCCACTAAACATTACACACCACTACAACCAAGCCAGCACATTGTGACCTATGCATATGACCACTCCTAGTCTAGGTCTATCATATTGTATATATGAATATAGATATCCTGAAACAGTGTTTTCCATATTTGAGCATGAGAATCACCATGGAAGATTTGTTAAAAAAATATATATACCCAGATCATTTCCCAAAAGATTCTGATTCAGGTCATCTGGGGTTGGATCAGGAGTGTCTTTGTAACAAGCATTCTGGGTAAAGCTGATGTTTAGCTTTTGAAACACTGACCTTCCCTTAAAATAATCTGGTGAGTGACAATGATCATTGTAAGATATGCACTCAAATTTTTGCCATCTAGGATAAATGCAATCAGGTAGATGAAATACTTACTTAAAACTTTCAGAGCAATTTAAATTCCTTTCCTGCCCAAGTTGAGAGTGAATCCTACTTCCAATCTGAATTTAGTTCATCTTAGTGGAATTGCTGTACTATATTATCAAATATCTCCACTCATATTTTCTGATGAGAAAGCAGTTCAATATTCCTTTGTCAATAAAAAGCTGGCATTCCTATTATCATAGCTCACTCAGTATAATAGGAAATGTACTATCATTTGTTTTTAATGGAGTTTAATGTAATAAGGAATACTTAATGGCTAGCCAGACACTATTGTATATTATAGCTATATCCTGATTTATCTAAAACTAGTCTAAACTTTAGTTTCACAGGAAAACATTTATTTTATTTTCTGCAGTAGGCACCATTAATGATGTCATCATATAACAGCATACTATTAAGTCAGTATAGATTTTGTTTTATAAAAGCAGGGAATTGAACCACAGTTATCAGTCATAAGCTTATGCAAGTATGATACACTAAGACAGACTTTATGTAATCAAAGTATCCTCCTTTACTCCATCTGCAGAAAACACACATACCGCAAACACAGACCACAGAAACCACTAATCTGTGGTAACCAGTATCTGCATGATATTTATAAGTGGAATCCATGAAATAAAGTCTCTTCTACATTCTCTGAACAGTTTCTGACCACGTTGGGGACATAGTAGTTGCTCAACAGTTACAAAAGGAAGCCAAGGGCATACTAAATTTTTCTTTCTTTCTTTCTTTTTTTTTTGTTTGATTGATATATTTTGTTTGAGGAAACTCAAGCAAAGCTCAGGAAGAAAGACCCTTCACTCTATCTGATATTTTGCTGCATACTTTGGACATGGATAAATCAAGTAAAAATAACCACGAAAGCTTCCCTTTTCACATTGACCTTCCCAGGTAAAGATAAATAGCCTTTGGGGAAAGATAAAAATCACTTTATGGTAATCTCTTTTAATATCTTAATGAATGTTAAACACTAGGGTTCAGTATGATGTTGAAGGACAGGGAAGCCTGGCCTGCTGCAGTCCATGCGGTCACAAAGCGTCAGACATGACTGAGTGAACAACAACGTTTCAATAAACGTTTATTACATACCTCTTTAGAGAAGCGAAGGTGTCAGATACTGGGGAAGGAGGGTGTATTCATTGTATTAGCAGTCTCCAGAGAAACAGAACCATTAAAATGACAAGGAAAAATAATACATATACACAATACATACAACATACATATACACAGTACATACAACAACAATCCATAGAATACAAGTGAATGAGTGGGTGGCATCAGCAGATAAGCACTTTACCAATAAGTTTCTGAAAGCAAACAGAGGAGCAATAATTGATAAAGGAGGATTCCATAAGCCACAGCTTAGAGAAAGTGTCCTCAACCTAAGCTGCACACTGGAATCACTTGGTGAGCTTTTGCAGCTACTAATGTCCAGTTCAACACCCCTTCTTCCCCCCCAACCTAATGCTGATATTCTAATTTAATTGGTCCTGGAGAGGACCAATCTTGACCTACAGTTTTTTGTTTTTTAAGCTGGCTGGGTGATTCTCTAAGTCCAGCTAAGATGAGAACCACTGGCCTAGACAAGTGGTTTTCAGATGTGTTTTCAAACATGTTAACATGCATATGGAACATCTGGGAATCCTGTTAAAATGCAGATTCTGATTCAGTAGTTTTGAGGTGGGCCAGTGGATGTGCATGTCTTTATTTAATTCATTTATTGACTGCGTTGCACAGCATGAGGATCTTAGGTCCCTGACCAGGGATCGAACCCATGCCCTCTGCAGTGAAAGCATGAGTCTTAACTACTAGACCAGCAGGGAATTCCCTGAATGTCTATTTCTAACATGCTTCCAGGTGATGTTGGATTCTGCTGATCCACAGACCACGCTTTGATTTTGTAGCCTAGTGGTTCTCAAACTCAAGGATATATCAGAATCCCCTGGGCAGGGCAGGGCAGGGTCGTTAAAACACAGATTCTTAGGCTCATCCTCAATGTTTCTGATTCTGTAGGTCAGGTGATGCTGATGCTGCCAGTCCTTGGACAACACTCTGAGAACCACTGTTATGTTCAGCTTAGGAAGGAAGCTACTTACCCCCCCAAAACTCCGCAGAGGCTCTGATCTCAATAGTTGAATTAAAGTCTGTATACATGAGATGTTTCTTCCTCTCTTGTGTCTCAGAACTTTAGATGGCCTGGCTTCTGCCTCTCATATAAAACTCAAAGAGCTCTTCCATAAAGAAATTGCACAACTCCAGAGCAGTCTCCTGAATTCTGGCATTTAATGAGATCCTGGATTGTTGTTTTATTTTTAAAGTCCTCACTCCGTGACCCAAAAGCAGCAGCAGTTATGAATCCGCAGTGTGCATCAGAATCACATGGTGAGCTTGAAAAAAACTTACAGAAGCTCTTGAAAAAGTACTAGTGGTGAGGACTGAATCTATTTGCATATGGACCTGAGACTAAACAAATGTGGGTATTATGGTTTTAGAACATAACGTTGTTAACCTTGAAAAAGTAAAAAATAATAAAAAATTTCAAGGCAGACTGAGAAAGAAGTATGAGGGTGTTAATTTCCTCACTTTTTCACAGCAGAGAGTTTATACAGTTTAGAACTAAAAGGTGATGTTATGAAAGAATACAATGCCTTCCTCCACTTCCTAATTATTTTCCTTAATAATCTTTTTATAACCATCAAGAGATCTTTTGAAAATGACTACCTCCGGTGCTAAAGAAACATTTCTCTGGCACTCTATACTTGTTTTAGTTTTATTTCCGTTTCCTTTTGTTTTCACCTTAAATTCAAGTTAGGCACTCAGGAGTTTGGCTGTCATCTACTCTTTAGCAGACAGATAATTATGAAGGGTGCCAAGATGTCTTTGATAACATACATTAGATAACATGAGAGATTGGAGAGGTGATGGTCTCAGGGAGGCTTGGGAAGATAACATACAACAGTGGCTCTTTGCCGTAGGAGGCAGAGCCTGGGGCTAAGAAGGAAGATGCTTTGGCAACTTTGGGCCAAGTCATGTCTTCCAACTTTCAGGGTAGCCACCAGGGTCAGGAAGAAGGGCCCTGGTGACACATGGCTAGAAACCACTGAGAAGCAGATGGGGGAAGAGGTGCTGGAGATAGTGTAGGCATTGGAGCCCATTCATAGCCACAAAAGGCTCCGTCTTTTTTTATTTTTTAAACAAATAATTTATTTGGCTGCTTTGGGTCTTAGTTATGGCAGGCAGGATCTCCACTGTCTCTCTCTCTTTTTTTTTTACATTTTTATTTTATTTTTTATTAGTTGGAGGCTAATTACTTTACAACATTTCAGTGGGTTTTGTCATACATTGATATGAATCAGCCATAGAGTTACACGTATTCCCCATCCCGATCCCCCCTCCCACCTCCCTCTCCACCCGATTCCTCTGGGTCTTCCCAGTGCACCAGGCCCAAGCACTTGTCTCATGCATCCCACCTGGGCTGGTGATCTGTTTCACCATAGATAATATACATGCTGTTCTTTCGAAACATCCCACCCTCACCTTCTCCCACAGAGTTCAAAAGTCTGTTCTGTACTTCTGTGTCTCTTTTTCTGTTTTGCATATAGGGTTATCGTTACCATCTTTCTAAATTGTCTCTTGTGGGATCTTTCCTTGAGGTGCAAGAACTCTCTAGTTGTGGTTCAGTTCAGTTCAATCACTCAGTCGTGTCCAACTCTTTGTGACCCCATGGACTGCAGCAAAGCCAGGCTTCCCTGTCCATCACCAACTCCCAGAGCTTACTCTAACTCATGTCCATCGAGTCGGTGATGCCCTCCAACCATCTCATCCTCTGTCACCCTCTTCTCCTCCCACCTTCACTCTTACGCACCATCAGGGTCTTTTCCAATGAGTCAGTTCTTCACATTAGGTGGCCAAAATATTGGAGTTTTAGCTTCAGCATCACTCCTTCTAATAAATATTCAGGACTAATTTCCTTTAGGATTGACTGGTTGGATCTCCTTGCAGTCCAAGGGACTCTCAAGAGTCTTCTCCAACGCCACAGTTCAAAAGCATCAATTCTTCAGTGTTCAGCTTTCTTTATAGTCCAGCTCTCACATCCATACATGACTACTAGAAAAACCATAGCTTTGACTAAATGGACTTTTGTTGGTAAAGTAATGTCTCTGCTTTTTAATATGCTGTCTAGGTTGGTCATAGCTTTTCTTCCAAGGAGCAAGCATCTTTGAATTTCATGGCTGCAGTCACCATCAGCAGTGATTTTGGAGCCCCCCAAAATAAAGTCAGCCACTGTTCCCACTGTTTCCCCATCTATTTGCCATGAAGTGCTGGGTCCAGATGCCATGATCTTAGTTTTCTGGATGTTGAATTTTAAGCCAACTTTTTCACTCTCCTCTTTCACTTTCATCAAGAGGCTCTTTAGTTCTTCTTTGCTTTCTGCCATAAGTGTGGTGTCATCTGTATATTTGAGGTTATTGATATTTCTCCCAGCAATCTTGATTCCAGCTTGTGTTACATCCAGCCTGGCATTTCACATGATGTACTCTGCATATAATTTAAATAAGCAGGGTGACAATATATAGCCTTGATGTCCTCCTTTCCCAATTTGGATCCAAGTCTGTTGTTCCATGTCCAGTTCTAACTATTGCTTCTTGACCTGCATACAGATTTCTTAGGAGTCAGGTCAGGTGGTCTGGTAGTCCTATCTCTTTAGGAATTTTGCACAGTTTGTTGTGATCCACACAGTCAAAGGCTTTGGCATAGTCAATAAAGCAGAAGTAGGTGTTTTTCTGGAACTCTTGTCCACTAGTTGTGGTGCAAGGGCTTGGCTGCTCCATGGCATGTGGGATCTTAATTCCCCGAATGGGGGATCGAACTCATGTCCCCTGCACTGAAAGGTGGATTTTTAACCACTGGACTGCCAGGAAAGTCCCCAAAGAATTTGTCTTGCAAGGAGACAATGAAGCCAGAGTCCCTGAAAACTCCTGCAGCATCACATGATCCTTGCTCTGGCAAATTGGAATCCACAGCCTTTCAGGAAAGTGGAAGGTGACAGAGATGCTCCCTGAGGGACTATTCACACAACCCAGGGCCTGGGACCTGTCCTGGGAATGCAGAGTTTCCTGTCTTAAGAAACTTACCACCCACCCATAGGGTGAGGGAAACTGCAGGAGTCAGAGAGCTGGGGCTTCCTCTGGGCAGAGTGGCCAGAATTCTGAGAACAAGTCCATGTAGCAATAGATGGTCATGGCCAGGTCAGATGTAATAAACAGAGAAGCCAAAGTTGGGATGAAAAGGGTGCCCAAGCCACCAGAAGAAGTGAAAGGAAAACGGTCCCTGTGCTCAGCAACTCTGCTATGGTCATACATGTTGTGACTGCACTTTCTCCATCCCAGTCCACTGTGCTCACACTTCTAACCCTTCCTCTCCCACTCTCGTGATGTGCATGTTCATTCCCATGTTACAAGTAACTAATACATTATATATATATATATTTTAAATAATGGAAATAGTCTGTCTTCATTCCCAGCCTAAATTACTGTCTGATAACTACACTGCTACTGTGAAATCTTTAAAAGGAAGCAGTTCTGTGTCTTACCCTGGATGGGTGCTGCCTGCTAAAGCTGAGAAATATTTATTTTATGTTTGTGTCTGTTTACCCCAAACATGTCTAACTGTAGATATTGATATCTATAATGGGTGGGGTCCTCCCTCTCCCTTTCAGATTATGATAAGCACCCCACAAATAATTCCCCTCTTTGCACTCATTTCTAAAGTCCCAGAGTGCCTAACAACTGAATCCATTCAAAATTTTACTTATTTGATGCCGCTGACACCAAAGACTTTAAAATCCACGTGGTTTTTTTTTTTTTTTTTTTTTTTTTGCTATTTAAAAAAAATTATTTATTTATTTGGCTGTGCTGGATCTTAGTTTCAGCATGAGGCATCTTTAGCTGTGGTATATGGGATCTGGTTCCCTGACCAGGGACTGAACCTGGCTTGCCTACATTGGGAGCATGAAGTCTTAACCACTAGAGCACCAGAAAGTCCTTTCATTTCTTTGCTATTTTTAAGTTTAAAATGATCATATGGTGTATACAACAGCAAGCATAATTAGACCACAGAAACACAGTGTCCCTTGATAACTTTAGCTTAAGCCTTAAGGTAAAGGAAATTTAAAAGGTCAGAGAGCAAATATTAAGCTACCCTAACACTGATTGGGAATACTAAAATCTTTCAGAAGGCAATCATCAGTCAAGGGATATTTGCAGTGTCTGCTCCGATTTGGGTTTGCAATATTTGCCTTTTGAGGGTCATTTGTTTCTTCCTGACCTCACTGCTTGAGATTCATAGAAGCCGCCAGTAGGTAAAGAGTGATATCAGGTCATGTTCATATTGTCAAAAGTGGGATTCCCCTTAGCCATGGCAAATGGAGTGAAAACTGTACACATGTAGCACTTTCCCCTATAAGTAAGTTTTGTAAATCAAGCACTATTATAATCATACCATCTACTCTAAGAATGATAAAATTTAGAAATTGACAGAAATGGACCCTGAGGCAAGAATCAGCTTCCTTACCAACCAGAATTGTTAGCTCTGTTTCATATAACCTCACTGTTTTAGCTTTGGATACTATAACAAAATAGCATAGACTGTGTGGCTTAAAAACAATTTTTTTTTTCTCATGGTTCTGAAGCCTGGAAAGTCTAAGCTCAAGGTGCTGACTGATTCTGTTCCAGATGAGAACCCTCTTCCTGGTTCACAGAGGGCAGAATTCTTTCTATATCCTCACATGGTGGGGGCTGGGGGGTGGTCAAAGGGAGACAGAAAGGGAGATGGAGCAGGAAAGTGGGGGGAGAAAGAGAGAAAGCAGGAGAGAGACAGGAGAGGGAGAGGTGGCAGGGAAGCACTCTGGTCTCCTCTTGTAATGGCACTAATTCTATGACAAGAACCCCAGCCTTATGACCTCATCTAAACCTAATTACCTCCCAAAGGTTCATTTCCAAATACCATCACATGTGGGCGGGATTCAGTACACAAATTCTGGAAGGACACAAACATTCAGTCCACAGCACTCACTGGGTTCCATTGCTCTCTTTTGAAGGTTTCAGCCCTGAACCCTTCATTGACACTGCTTTAGATTGTAAGAGACTGTGGATCTAAATAAACATATACCAGTTTCCAAGTTCTTAAGGTTCAAGTACTTCTCTAATCCCAAGATGAAGATCTGTTGTTAGCAATACTCCTCTCATAGCCTCACAGCCTCAGAAAGAGATTGGCTTTCTATGCCCCCTTTTTAAAAACAAAAAACAGCAAAACAAGTATCATAAATGCAAATTCATACCATGATTGCATATTTCTATCATAATTTTTGCTACAAGACTCACTTTTTCTGTCCTTAAGGCCTAATGTTATTTAAAATTATAATTTCCAACAAACACTTAAAGTTATTGATTTGCTACTTGGAAAAGTCTCCCACTTTCCTTCTAACAGACTTCTTTTTGGTTGCTCTTTATTGAAATAGGTCAAGACAGTTTCCCTTGTACTTAAATTTAAGGATCTGTAAGTAATGCACAAAGGTCACTTGGTCTCAAAATCATCTTGCAACTATACATAGACAATTATACCAACCATATAATCTTTCAATATGCCATACCATGATAAAGATACACATTCATTATATGTATAGTGTGTGTGTTTTAAATTTTTTAATGTCTATCAGCTGTTAGTATCAGTTCAGTTCTGTTCAGTCGCTCAGTTGTGTCTGACTCTTTGCGAATCCATGAACTACAGCACGCCAGGCCTCCCTGTACATCACCAACTCCCGGAGTTTACCCAAACCCATGTCCATTGAGTCGGTGATGCCATCCAACCATCTCATCCTATGTTGTCCCCTTCTCCTGCCCTCAATCTTTCCCAGCATCAGAGTCTTTTCCAATGAGTCAGCTCTTTGCATCAGTGGCCAAAGTATTGGAGTTTCAGCTTCAACATCAGTCCTTCCAATGAACATTCAGGACTGATCTCCTTTAGGATGGACTGGTTGGATCTCCTTGCAGTCCAAGGGACTCTCAAGAGTCTTCTCCAACAACACAGATCAAAAGCATCAATAATTTGGCACTCAGCTTTCTTTACGGTCCAACTCTCACATCCCTACATGACTACTGGAAAAACCATAGCCTTGACTAGACAGACCTTTGTTGACAAAGTAATGTCTCTACTTTTTAATATGCTATCTAGGTTGGTTATAACTTTCCTTCCAAGGAGTGTCTTCTAATTTCATGGCTGCATCTGCAGATGGTAGTCACCATCTGCAGTGATTTTGGAGCTCAAAAAAATAAAGTCAGCCACTGTTTCCACTGTTTCCCCATCTATTTGCCATGAAGTGATGGGTCTAGATGCCATGATCTTAGTTTTCTGAATGTTGAGCTTTAAGCCAACTTTTTCACTCTCCTCTTTCACTTTCATCAAGAGGCTCTTTACTTCTTTTTCACTTTCTGCCATAAGGGTGGTGTCATCTGCATATCTGAGGTTATTGATATTTCTCCCGGCAATCTTGATTCCAGCTTGTGCTTCCTCCAGCCCAGCGTTTCTCATTATGTACTCTGCATATAAGTTAAATAAGCAGGGTGACAATATACAGCCTTGACGTACTCCTTTTCCTATTTGGAGCCAGTCTGTTGTTCCATATCCAGTTCTAACTGGTGCTTCCTGACCTGCATACAGGTTTCTCAGGAGGGCAGGTCAGGTGGCCTGGTACTCCCATGTCTTGAAGAATTTTCCACAGTTTGTTATGATCCACACAGTCAAAGGCTTTGGCATAGTCAATAAAGCAGAAATAGATGTTTTTCTGGAACTCTCTTGCTTTTTTGATGATCCAGCAGATGTTGACAATTTGATCTCTGGTTCCTCTGCCTTTTCTAAAACCAGCTTGAACATCTGGAAGTTCACGGTTCAGGTATTGCTGAAGCCTGGCTTGGAGAATTTTAAGCATCACTTTACTAGCATGTGAGATGAGTGCAATTGTGCGGTAGTTTGAGCATTCTTTGGCATTGCCTTTCTTTGGGATTGGAATGGAAACTGACCTTTTCCAGTCCTGTGGCCACTGCTGAGTTTTCCAAAGTTGCTGGCATATTGAGTGTAGCACTTTCATAGCATCATCTTTCAGGATTTGAAGTAGCTCAAGTGGAATTCCATCACCTCCACTAGCTTTGTTCGTAGTGATGCTTCCTAAGGCCCACTTGACTTCACATTCCAGGATGTCTGGCTCTAGGTGAGTGATCACACCATCATGATTATTGGGGTCATGAAGAT
Source organism: Cervus elaphus (assembly GCF_910594005.1). Classification (NCBI taxonomy): domain Eukaryota; kingdom Metazoa; phylum Chordata; class Mammalia; order Artiodactyla; family Cervidae; genus Cervus; species Cervus elaphus. Next base: position 40,354,333 of record NC_057848.1, on the reverse strand, counting down.
CTTTTTTGTACAGTTCTTCTGTGTATTTTTGCCACCTCTTCTTAATATCTTCTGCTTCTGTTAGGTCCCTACCATTTCTGTCCTTTATTGAGCCCATCTTTGCATGAAATATTCCCTTGGTATCTCTAATTTCCTTGAAGAGATCTCTAGTCTTTCCCATTCTATTGTTTTCCTCTATTTCTTTGCACTGATCACTGAGGCAGGCTTTCTTATCTCTCCCTGCTATTCTTTGGAACTCTGCATTCCAATTAGTATACAAAATTCAAAAAATACCATGTGTGTACAAAGCAGTAAATAACATTCTAATTTGATAAATCACTTTTCTTGGTCCTCTATATGCTGCAGTTAATTCTGTGGCACTATTGCATTTTATCTTTTCTAAAAGTTTATCTAATTGATTTGTTTCATCTTCATCTGAAATTCTTGACTATGTTTCTGCATTCAATACATTGATATAAATTTACCTATTACCTGATTTTTGCATCATGGTATCTATCTAGACTCCTACTGTCTCTGAGAAATGACTCTATCATATTTTGAAAAATGGCATGTAACAGAATTGCAGTTAAGTCATGAGCAGAAGTGGGTAGATTTGCTGGTGAAGTGATAACAGGAAAAATACAAAAAGAACTGCTTGGCTTTACTCTTTCTTTTCCTTGGACAATAAAACTCTACGCTAACTTTTTTAGAGAAAGACATCTCTTTTCACTAATCCTACTACCTGTGATGGAGTATAGGATACGATCATTTCCAGGCTTAAGAGAGAATGCCTGGGAATGCATGCTGGCCACACGCATCACAGGGGGTTATTCAAATACAGGTGACCACAGTAGGGTAATTTTTCTCTTTACTTCATATATTTATCTATAGTTTGTATATACTGTGTGTATTTCTCGATTATTTGTTTTCTTATGACTAGTATATACTACTTTTATAACTGGAAAAATAATAAAGTTTCATTTTCAAACAATTAAATAAAGACGAGAATGCTACACGAAAAAAAAATATTGTGTTGGCCAAAAAGTTCATTTGGGTTTTCCACACTAGTTTGCAGAAAAATCTGAATGAATTTTTTGGCCAACTCAGTAATATGCAGGTAACCATCTTGTTGCACAAGGACCTGATTATGCAAATATTTCTCGTGAACTCAAGGCTTATTTTCATTGCAGAATTATAAGGCAATATTCATTTGTCAAAAATTATTTTCCCTCACTGATGTCACCTATAAAATCATAATTAAAAAATAGCAGATGTGTCCCATTTTCTCCAGCCGCCCAAGCTATCTTAGCAAGCAATCACTTGAGAGATTTCTGTATGCAGTGACTCTAATGACAAAATTCTGAGCAGATGCCAGATAGCTTAATGGATGCTTCCCTACAGTGGCCTCTGAAGGCATCCCTGGTCTCCTGATAACCTAAGATAGTATTCACTCATGTGTCAAAAACCACTGATACCATCAAAAACAGTCTGAAAGCACTTCTGGCATCATGTCAACAAAAATAGCCATATTAGTGCCTGGTTTATCCCCTTCCTTGATGGCAGATAGGGCTAACCTGAAGTATATAGGTCAGGACAAAGCTGGTATATCCTCAATATGTACTCAGTCAGTGCTTAGTCACTCAGTCATGTCTGACTCTTTGTGACCCCATGGACTCTAGCCCTCCAGGCTCCTCTGTTCATGGGATTCTCCAGGCAAGAATCCTGGAGTGGGTTGCCATTTCCTTCCCCAGGGATATACTCAATCAGCACATGTGTATAAAGAAGTGTTGTCTGTGGTAAAATTGCGGGGACCTAGTTATAGTTCTGAGCTGGTCCAAAATTAACTGGCATTCCATTGACACAGTTCAAGCTTCTAAAATACAGAGATTCAGTTATGCATTCTAGACATATGCTAATCATCTTGGAATGGCACTCAGGGAGAGAACACACCAAACAGGTCCGCGAACAGTCACAGTCTGCCTCATATCCGAGAACACCCAGATGTTTGCCCGCTGCAGGCTTCCCTGGCAGGTGTCACCATGAGAAGGGAGATACAGCCAGGGTGCTGTCAGCTCTGAAAAGCCATGTCACACACCTTTTCACAGTGGTGGAGAAATCAGCCGTTTCCTCCAGATTGGAAACCGGGACCATATGGCATTTGTTTTTAAAGGATGTCACTGAGGTATCTTTCAAGGTTACCAAATGATTCCCTCACCTTCCTTTTGGTACTAGACAGTTGCTAATTCTATCATCTGGAAAGAAGCCTGAAGGTAAAAGTTTTCTTTCTGAGGTTCATATTTATTGAATTCCACTGTGTATAACAAAACTTAATGCTTGTGGATCTTATAGGTAGGATTGTTTGAGGCTTTGGTTAAAATACAGAGGAGGAGGAAAGTGATTTTTTTTTAAGGCAAAAAAAAAAAAAAAACAACACAGATGGGAAACCAAAGAAAGATTTCTTCTCTAACATTAAGCTTTTCAAGTTTCTATTTTCATTTTAAGCCCCCTTTTCAGTAGTAACGTCCTCGTGGTTCTAAGAGCAGGCTGGAGGAGGGGTGTATCTCAAAGGAATAGCAAACCTCCTGCTGTCTGATTATTACACATTGCAATACAGACATGAGTACCCGCATGCACCCTCATGCCTACACACACACCAGTGGACTGCAAACTCAAACACTGTGCCTGCAAAATATTTAAAATTCTGAACACTAGGGGCTAAGGAATCAGTAATCAGTCTAAGATGGTGTTTCTCAGTGAAGTACTTGAACTAATAAACTTGTGTTAGAATATCCTGAGGCGCTTGTCAAAAGATAGCCAAGTCTGGATATCCACATACTGATATCTACATTACTGATGGGCTTGCCAGGTGGCGCTAGTGGTAAAGAACCCACCTGCCAATGCAGGAGACATAAGACACAGGGGTTCGATTCCTGAGTCAGGAAGATTCCCTGGAAGAGGGCATGGAAACCCACTCCAGTATTCTTGCCTGGACAGTCCTATGGACAGAGGAGACTAGAGAGCTACAGTCCAAAGGGGTGCAAAGAGTTGGTCATGACTAAAAGCAACTGAGCGCGTGTGCACACACACACACACATACACACACATGCACACACACACACACAGAGTACTGATAGTCAGGATCAGTAAGATCCAGAGGCTCATGGATCCTGAGTGACTTCAGGCACACTTGCAGTAAAAGCATATAAGCACCACTGTCCTCAGTTCAATTCAGTTGCTCAGTCATGTCCTACTCTTCCCAACCCCATGAACTACAGCATGCCAGGCTTCCCTGTCCATCACCAGCTACTGGAGCTTGCTCAAACTCATGTCCATCGAGTCAGTGATGCCATCCAACAATCTCATCCTCTGTCATCCCCTACTCCTCCTGCCTTCAATCTTTCCCAGCATCAGAGTCTTTTTAAATGAGTCAGATTTTCGCATCCAGTGGCCAAAGGGTTGGAGTTTCAGCTTCAGCATCAGTCCTTCCAATGAATTTTCAGGACTGATTTCCTTTAGGATGGACTGGTTGGATCTCCTTGCAGTCCAAAGGACTCTCAAGAGTATTCTCCAACACCACAGTTCAAAAGCATCAATTCTTCGGCGCTCAGCTTTCTTTATGGTCCAGCTCTCACATTCATACAAGACTACTGGAAAAACCATAACTTTGACTAGACGGATCTTTGTCAGCAAAGTAACGTCTCTACTTTTTTGTCAGCAAAGTAATAGCTCTACTTTTTTAATATGCTGTCTAGGTTTGTTATAACTTTTCTTCCAAGGAGCAAGCGTCTTTTGGTTTCGTGGCTGCAGTCACCATCTGCAGTGATTTTGGAGCCCAAGAAAATAGTCTGTCATGGTTTCCATTGTTTCCCTATCTATTTGCCATGAAGTAATGGAACTGGATGCCATGATCTTAGTTTTTTGAATGTTGAGTTTTAAACTAGCTTTTCATTCTTCTCTTTCTCCTTCAACAAGAGGCCCTTTAGTTCCTCTTTGCATTATGCCATAAGGGTGGTGTCATCTGCATATCTGATGTTACTGATACTTCTCCTGAAAATTTTGATTCTGGCTTGTGCTTCATCCAGTCCAGCATTTTGCATGATGTACTCTGCATATATGTTAAATAAGCAGGGTGACAGTATACAGCCTTGATGTACTCCTTTCCCAATTTGGAACCACTCCATTGTTCCATGTCTGGTTCTAACTGTTGCTTCTTGACCTGCATACAGGTTTCTCAGGAGGCAGGTAAGGTGGTCTGGTATTACCATGTCTTTTTTTTTTCCCATGTCTTGAAGAATTTTCCACAGTTTGTTGTGATCTACACAGTCAAAGGCTTTAGCATAGTCAAAGAAGCAGAAGTAGATGTTTTTCTGGAATTCTCTTGCTTTTACTATGATCTAACCACTGCCCTTGGACAACCTAAATGCTATTCCATTCAAGTGAATTTGAGACCCCAGTTTGGTCTTTAAATTCACCTATTATCTCTTCTATTTTACCAAAAGAACCCAAGACCTTTCTCATAAATTCACTTACTTAGGGTACCGGCAAAGTTTCTAAAGGGGCTACAGTTCAGAGGTAAGTCTTTCAGAACAGTTCCACTGCGGAACAAGACCCAAAGCAGCTCTGAGCAAAATTAAAAGCAACCATAGGGACTGCAGGGGCTGAAGAAGTCTGCTTTTCAACTAATTGGCCCCTAAATTTAGCAAGAAATCTCAGTGCTTTTAAAGGGGTTTAGCCTGCACCCCTATGTTCACAGAAGCACTATTTACAATAGCCAAGATATGGAAACAACCTAAATGTTCATCAACAGATGCATGGATAAAGGAGATGTGGTACTTATATACAATGGAGTGTTATGTACATGTGCACTCAGTTGTGCCTGACTCTTTGCAACCCCATGTACTGTAGCCCACCAAGCTCTTCTGTTCATGGGACTTCCCAGGCAGGAATACTGGAGTGGGTTGCCATTTCCTTCTCCAGGGGATCTTGCTAACCCAGGGATCAAATCCCCACCTCCTGCAATTGGCAAGCATTAGCATGCAGGTTCTTTACCACTGAGCCACCTGGGAAGCCCCACAATGGAGTATTATTCAGCCGTAAAAAGAGAGTGAGACAATACCAATTGCAGCAACATGGATGGACCTAGAGATTATCATACTAAGTGGAATATATCAGAAAGAGAAAGACAAACACCATATGATATCACTTATATGGGGAATCTAAAATATGACACAGATCAACTTATCTATGAAACAGAAACAGACTCACAGATGCAGAGAACAGACCTGTGGTTGCCAAGGGGGAAAGGTGGGGGGAGGGATGGACTGGGAGTTTGGGGTTAGCAAACTATTATATACAGGTCCTACTGTATAGTACAGGGAATGATATTCAATATTCTGTGATAAACCATCATGGAAAAGAATATGAAAAAGAATAAATATATATGTATATATAACTGAACCACTTTGATGTTACACCAGAAACTAACACAACATTGTAAATCAACTTTTTCAATAAAAAAGGTTGTGGGCTTAGCAATTTATAGCTGGAAGAAGAAACTCTTCTAAAAATTCAAGCTGAAAATTTCAGATATCTTATTCTTCTTTAAGCCATTGGTTTCTATATTTCAAGAGCCACCCCTCACACACAACTTCTTTATTCTAGTTAAAATATTTCTTTCACATATTTTTCTTTTAGTTTTACTTCTAAAGACCAGAGTTTTGATGTCCATCATTTTATGGCTGGGCTATTACAAGGACATCCTAACTGCTCTCTTTATTCTTATCTTACTCTTTCCCAGCATTCTTAGGCACTGCCACCAGATAAGACTGGCTAAAATACAAACTTGCTCAAAGACTTCTGATGATTCCCCATTTCCTAAAAGAGCAGTCTAGACACACTTGTGGGCTTCCCAGGTGGCGCACTGGTAAAGAATCTACCTGCTAATGCAGGAGACATGGATTGAATCCCTGGGTCAGAAAGATCCCCTGGAGAGGAAATGGCAGCCCATTCCAGTATTCTTGCCTGGGAAATCCCATGGACAGAGGAGCCTGATGGGCTACAGTCCATGGGGTCACAAAGAGTCAGACAAGACTGAGTGACTAAACAACTTATAAGTGAGATCACTTATAACTCACAGTAATGAAGTATGTCACAGGGTTCTCTTTTTTTCCTGTCAAGGTAAATCCTCCTCCATTCTTTCATTTTGCACCAGCCTCTCCATGGGAAAGTCTTCCCAGTAAAGAGTCTGCCTGAAATGTGGGAGACCCCGATTAGATCCCTGGGTCAGGAAGATCCCCTGGAGAAGGGAATGGCTACCCACTCCAGTATTCTTGCCTGGGAAATCCCATGGACAGAGGAGCCTGGTGGGCTACGGTCTGTGGGGTTGCAAAGAGTTGGACATGACTAACACATGACTATCCATGGAAAAAGTCAAAAAATCATACCAAGCAATACATGTAATTAGCTTCTAAACTGCTTAAATGCTGAGAGAAAATTTTCACAATCTTCTCAAAACCAAACATATTGCTCAAGTATTTTTTTTAATATTAAAAATGAATATTTATTAAAAATATAAACTATCATTTGGAGAAAAATTATTTCCTTCAATAATCAAATTTAAAAAAGAAAAAGAAAACAGCATTCTATCTCTACTTATACCTGCTCAAGTATTTATTAAATAAATCAAAGACTGAATGATACTGAATTAAGTCACCAACAGTGTATCTCAGCTCCTGACCTGAGGTGTCACTGGGCAGTTTGTGAATTTTCTGTGTGTTGAGCAAGGGTAGAAGTCCAATCTTGTTAATCTCCTCATCACTTACTCTTCAACTGGAAGTAATTGCTCCCAGAATTCTTGGACTTTTTTCCCATACATGCAAAAACCAAACAGTTCTGCAAGAAGGATTTATGTTGGGAAAATGATACAAATTCTATGTCTAGCTGGTTCCTCCTAAGAGTTCCAAATTCCATTGTGTGAAAAGATTCCAATCTTTACCACAGTGGAAAGTCTGTGATGTGAAAACTACTTGAAGAAATTTTCCGTCTCAGCTCAATGACAAAGTAGACCATACAGAGCTTTTAGTGGCTACAGATGCTACCGATTTAAAGCATTGTAATAATTACTTCAAAGGCAGTAAGACCAAGCATGGTTTTTGTGCTAGAGTAACTAAAAGCAACTCAAATGCAAGTTTGTCTGAGTAGCAGAATTGTAAATGTTGTTTAAAAATATTGCAGTATTTGTTATGAAAAAAACTTGTGTCAAAATATTTTATGCCATTATTATTGTTATTATAAATTGTGATCAAACACATGAAAAAGAGTTATGCATAAAATTTTAATTGAATTGTATGATTAAAAATCAGAATTTGTCTATTTATACTTATTAGATTATCTCAAATACACACACACAGAATTTGCTTAGCACTTAAATTAAAATTGTTTTAAAATTGAAATTAAAACAAAATTAAAATAATTTTTTATCTACACTTAAAAATTGTAGTTGAAGTGTAAATGAAGATTACCCTGCTAAAAATCATATATTGCAAATTCAGGGAACAGATTGGGTTTTAAATGTGATGTTTAGAATGCAAAACTTTATATATATTCTGACTTGACTGTCATATTTCTAAATTTATCTTTTGAATATTTGTATTCAGAAAATGATTTCTGTTATGATGTTTTAAGCAGATTAAAATAGTATTTAAGATAATTGCTGTTATTTTGAAAATATTTTCAAAACAAAATATGTTTGAATTGCACAAATCATCCAAGAAGAATCAGAAACAATTAAACATTTTGTAATAACTTTAAAAAAAAATCACTAATTCCTTAATTAAGCCATAATTTCCTTTAAAGCCATTTGAATAACAGTGGTTGGATTTGGCAGCTGCACCAATGAGTATCCAGATGCTGCCATTTCCTGGATTTAATTTTACATGACAGTTCTGTTACTGAACACATATTTAATGTCTTGTTACCCTAACTTTAATTAGGATAAGCTCAAAGGGAAAAAAATATTTTTGGACGGAGGTTGTTTCCAGTGGATACTTCAGAAGCATGAGGAAGGTGGTTGTAATTAGGGGAACATCTTTCAAAATGATACACAGTGGAATAAAGCACAATGAAAGAACTGTAAGAGTCCTTTGGAATCACTAGTCTAACCCCTGTATCTTATACTTACAGGGAAATAAGTCCACAGAAGTGAAGTGAATCATCTGTGGTCAGCCTCCAAGGCAGGATTAATTGATCCTTTCACTATCTCATATTTTTTTTTGAGGATAAAGTTCTAATTCTGGGTTTGACTTGCTAAGTGATCTCAGGTACTTGCTAAGCTAAATTTATAAAATAACAGAATGTTGGTCTCAGATGGGCATGATAACCTTTTCTCAGCTATTAAAAATATAAAGGAATTTAAAAGTCTAAGAGTACAGCCTAAGTCTAAAATTTCCAATCTTAGCTCTTTGACTAGTTTAAGTTTTAGAGTAATTTCTGAAATGCACCTTTTCCCCTTAGGTTACAACCATGCCACCAAATGTTGTCCATAAAATGGCAAATGTTGTCCAGTTTATTGTCCATAAAACAACTTATAAAGAAACTAAGAGGATCAGTTTTGTATTGCCAGAGGACTTGGAGCAGGGGTCTTTCAACAGTTTACAATGGGTTTCATTTACAGTAACTTAATTTATAAAATTAACTCCTTATTGCCAAATTCAGACTGAAATTGAAGAAAGTGGAGAAAACCACTAGACCATTCAGGTATGACCTAAATTGAATCCCTTATGACTATACAGAGGAAGTGAGAAACAGATTTAACAGACTAGACTTAATAGACAGAGTGCCTGATGAACTATGGACAGAGGTTCGTGACATTGTACAGGAGACAGGAATCAAGACCATCCCCAAGAAAAAGAAATGCAAAAAAGCAAAATGGCTGTCTGAGGAGGCCTTACAAATAGCTGTGAAAATAAGGGAAGTGAAAAGCAAAGGAGAAAAGAAAGATATACCCATTTGAATGCAGAGTTCCAAAGAATAGCCAGGAGAGATAAGAAAGCCTGCCTCAGTGATCAGTGCAAAGAAATAGAGGAAAACAATAGAATGGGAAAGACTAGAGATCTCTTCAAGGAAATTAGAGATACCAAGGGAATATTTCATGCAAAGATGGGCTCAGTAAAGGACAGAAATGGTAGGGACCTAACAGAAGCAGAAGATATTAAGAAGAGGTGGCAAAAATACACAGAAGAACTGTACAAAAAAGATCTTCATGATCCCGATAATCATGATGGTGTGATCACTCACCTAGAGCCAGACATCCTGGAATGTGAAGTCAAGTGGGCCTTAGGAAGCATCACTATGAACAAAGCTAGTGGAGGTGATGGAATTCCACTTGAGCTACTTCAAATCCTGAAAGATGATGCTATGAAAGTGCTACACTCAATATGCCAGCAACTTTGGAAAACTCAGCAGTGGCCACAGGACTGGAAAAGGTCAGTTTCCATTTCAATCCCAAAGAAAGGCAATGCCAAAGAATGCTCAAACTACCGCACAATTGCACTCATCTCACATGCTAGTAAAGTGATGCTTAAAATTCTCCAAGCCAGGCTTCAGCAATACCTGAACCGTGAACTTCCAGATGTTCAAGCTGGTTTTAGAAAAGGCAGAGGAACCAGAGATCAAATTGTCAACATCTGCTGGATCATCAAAAAAGCAAGAGAGTTCCAGAAAAACATCTATTTCTGCTTTATTGACTATGCCAAAGCCTTTGACTGTGTGGATCACAATAAACTGTGGAAAATTCTGAAAGAGATGGGAATACCAGGCCACCTGACCTGCCTCTTGAGAAACCTGTATGCAGGTCAGGAAGCACCAGTTAGAACTGGATATGGAACAACAGACTGGCTCCAAATAGGAAAAGGAGTACATCAAGGCTGTATATTGTCACCCTGCTTATTCAACTTATATGCAGAGTACATAATGAGAAACGCTGGGCTGGAGGAAGCACAAGCTGGAATCAAGATTGCCGGGAGAAATATCAATAACCTCAGATATGCAGATGACACCATCCTTATGGCAGAAAGTGAAGAAGAAGTAAAGAGCCTCTTGATGAAAGTGAAAGAGGAGAGTGAAAAATTTGGCTTAAAGCTCAACATTCAGAAAACTAAGATCATGGCATCTAGACCCATCTCTTCATGGCAAATAGATGGGGAAACAGTGGAAACAGTGACTTTATTTTTTTTGAGCTCCAAAATCACTGCAGATGGTAACTGCAGCCATGAAATTAAAAGATGCTTACTCCTTGGAAGGAGTATGACCAACTATGACAACCTAGACAGCATATTAAAAAGTAGAGACATTACTTTGTCAACAAAGGTCCGTCTAGTCAAGGCTGTGGTTTTTCCAGTGGTCATGTATGGATGTTAGAGTTGGACTATAAAGAAAGCTGAGTGCCGAAGAATTGATGCTTTTGCACTGTGGTGTTGGAGAAGACTCTTGAGAGTCCCTTGAACTTCAAGGGTATCCAACCAGTCCATCCTAAAGGAGATCAGTCCTGAATGTTCATTGGAGGGACTGATGTTGAAGCTGAAACTCCAATACTTTGGCCACCTGATGCGAAGAGCTGGCTCATTGGAAAGACCCTGATGCTGGGAAAGATTGAGGGCAGGAGGAGAAGGGGATGACAGAGGATGAGATGGTTGGATGGCATCACCGACTCAATGGACATGGGTTTGGGTAAACTCCGGGAGTTGGTGATGTACAGGGAGGCCTGGTGTGCTGTGGTTCATGGGTTTGCAAAGAGTCAGACATGACTGAGGGACTAAAGTGAACTGAATTTATAAAAAGGTATACAGAAAATTTTAAATGAACATTGATAAAGAAAGGAAATTCCACATCCTTGGTTCCTCTGTATTCAAGCGATGCTCCCCAGGCCTTCTGCTAAAGCCAACTCTGCCTCTCCTGATGCCTTCACCAACTGACCTGCTGTAAAAAAGGTGCTGAAGAGTGAGAAGATACAGCCGCTTGTACTACCAGGCCTTGATGGTTTTAAAACCTTTACATCTGTGTCCCTGGTAAACACAGAAAGGATGCATTGCTGAGAGCAAGCAAAACAACACCTCAATCATCTGAAGGATGACCAGGGAAGTGAGCCCCAATCCAAATAGGGACCAGGAAATGGAATGAGTTTGCCTTTCATCTATGAGAGGATGCTTGCTGTTCATTAGAATAGTTTTTAAAAACTGTGATAAAACTTACATCACATAAAATTAATCATTCTAATATGTACAAGTTAGTGGCACTTGGTACATTCAAAATGTCATACAAGGATGACCTCCATCCACCTCAAAAACAATCCATCACTCCTATAGAAAACCCTATCCCCGTTAAACATCACTCCTATAGAAAACCCTGTACCGGTTAAACATCATTTCCTCCCACCAACTCCCAGAAAACCAGTTCACTTTCTGTCTCCTACGGATCTATCTATCCTGGACACCTCATATAAATAGAATCAACTAATATCAGACCTTTCATACCTGGTTCCTTTCACTTAGCCTAACATTCTGAGGTCCATTCACACTACAACATGTATCAGTTCTTTCTTATGGCTGAATGACATTCCATTGTATGGCTATACCACATTCTGTTCATTTATCAGTTGATGAAATTGGGGGTTATTCCACTTTTGGGCTATTGTGAATAGTGCTGCTATGAACATTTATGTACAATTTTTTGTTTGGATACCTGTTTTCAATTATTTTGAATATCTAGGAATATAATTACTGGATAACAAAAACTTGTACAAATGTTCATAGCAGCACTATTCACAATAGCCCAAAAGTGGCAGCGGCTGCTGCTGCTGCTAAATCGCTTCAGTCATGTCTGACTCTGTGCGACCCCATAGACAGCAGCCCACTAGGCTCCTCTGTCCCTGGGATTCTCCAGGCAAAAATACTGGAGTGGGTTGCCATGTCCTTCTCCAATGCATGAAAGTGAAAAGTGAAAGTGAAGTCGCTCAGTCTTGTCCAACTCTTCGAGACCCTATGTACTGCAGCCTACCACGCTCCTCCATCCATGGGATTTTCCAGGCAAGAGTACTGGAGTGGGCTGTCATCGCCTTCTCCAGCCCAAAAGTGGAATAACCCCCAATTTCATCAACTGATAAATGAACAGAATGTGGTATATCCATACAATGGAGAAGAAGAGGGCATCAGAGGATGAGATGGCTGGATGGCATCACCGATGCAATAGACACAAACTTGGGCAAATTCCGGGAGATGGTGAGGGACAGGGAGGCCTGGCATGCTGCAGTCCATGGGGTTGCAAAGAGTCAAACATGACAGAGTGACTGAACAACAACATGCTAATTTTACGTTTAACTTTTTGAGGAATCATCAGTCTGTTTTACAAAGTTCCTGTACTATTTTATATCCCCATAAGCCATATACAAGAGTTTCAATTTCTTCACACCCTTGCCAACACTTGTTACATTCAATTTTGTTTATTATAGCCATCTTACTGGATATATAATGATACCTCATGGTTTTGACTTGTATTTCCCTAATGACTATTGATGTTGAGCATCTTTTCGGGTGATTTTTTTTGACATTTGTATATTGTCTTTGAAGAAATGTCTATTCAAGTACTTTGTTCATTGTTTAATTGGATTGTCTTTTTGTTTTTAGAGGTCATTATTATGTTCTATATAATCAGTCTATACCATAAATATTATTTGCAGATCTTTTCTTTTGTTCCGTAGGTTGTCTTTTGTAATAGCATCCTTTGAAGCACAAGTTTTTTTTAATTTTGAAGTCCAATTTTTCTTTTTTTCTTCTTTTTGTTGCTTGTGCTTTTTTCATAGTATATAAGAAATGATTACCAACTCAAAAGATATGAAGATTCATCCTTATGTTTACTTTTAAGAATTTTGTAGTTTTAGTTTTTACATTTAGATTCTTGATCTATTTTGAGTTAATTTTTGTATATGGTATAAGGTAGGGATCAACTTCTCTCTTTGCTTGTGGATATCAAGGCATCCCTACTCTATTTGTTGAAAAGACTATTCTTCCCATTAAATAAATGGTCTTGGTCTCCTTGTTGAAAATCAATTGACAATATTTGTATGTGTTTATTTCTGGGCTCTCAGTTCTACTCCATTGTATCCATATGTCTATTATTGTGCCAGTACCACACTTGTATGATTACTGTAGATTTGGAGCAATTTTTGAAAATAGGTAGTGTGAGTCCTCCAAATTTGTTTCTCTTTTTAAAGATTATTTCTTGTCTATTCTGCATTTCTTGTAATCCCTTATTAATTTTATGACCAGCTTCTTCATTTCTGCAAAAATTACCAATGAGAATTTGATAGGGATTGCATTAAATCTATAGATCATCTTGGGTAGTGCTGCCATCTTAACAATATTAAATCTTTGAATAAAAAAAATACATGACTTTCCATTTGTTTAGGCCTTCTCTAGCTTCTTTCAGCAATGTTTTGTAGTCTTCAGTAAACAAATCTTACACTTCCCTGGTTCAATTTATCCCCAGTATTTTATTCTTTTGATGCTAATTTAAATGAAGTTCCTTCTAAATTTCCTGTTTGGAATGTTTATTGCTAGTGTATAGAAAGAAAACTATTTTTTGTGCACGTTGATCTTGTGTGTGTGTGCTTAGTCGCTCAGTCATGTCTGACTCTTTGCGACCCCATGGACTGCAGCCTGCCAAGGCTCCTCTGTCCATGGGAATTATCCAGTCAAGAATACTGGAGTGGCTTGCTATGCCCTCCTCCAGGGGCTCTTCCCAACCCAGGGATTGAACCCAGGTCTCCTGCATTGCAGGTGGATTCTTTACTGACTGAGCTACCAGAGAAGCCCAAGAATACTGGAGTGGGTAGCCTATCCCTTCTCCAGGGGATCTTCCTGACCTAGCAATCAAACCAGGGTCTCTTACACTGCAGGCAGAGTCTTTACCAGCTGAGCTACCAAGGAAGGCCCATGTTGGTCTTACCTTCTGCGAATATGCTATATTCATTTATTAGCCATAAGTGTTTCTTTGGTGTGTGTAGATTTTTTTAGTATTGCTATATATGAGATCATACCATCTGCAAATAGAGATAATTTTAATTCTTCCTTTCCAGTTTGGATACCTTTAGTTTTTTTAATTGCCTAATTGCTCTAGTTAGCACTTCGGTACAATGTTGAATAGAAGTGGTGAAAGGAGGTATGATATTCTTCTTCCCGATCTTAGAAGAAAAATTTTTAGTTTTCACCATTCAGTATAGTATCTGTCATGGGTTTTTCATAAATTATCCTTTATTATACTAAGGAAGTTCCTTTCAATTCCTAATTTGATTTCTATCATGAGAATGTTGGATTTCTTAGATGCCTTTTCTGCATCAGCTTTGAGATGATCATGTGATTTGTTTCCTTCATTTTGTTAATGTAGCATATTATTTTATTTTTGTATATTGAGCCACCCTTGGATTCCTGGGATAAATCTCACTTTCTCATGCTGTATAATATACTTAATATGTTGCTGAATTTAGTGTGTTGGTATTTTGTTGAGAGTTTTTACAACTATATTCACAGGAGCTATTGGGCTATATTTTTCTCGTGATGTTTTTATATGGATTTGGTACAGGGCAACTCACAAATCTGATAAGGGGTTAATATACTAAATATATAAGAAACTCATTCAGGATCTAAGTACAAAAATTTGAATAGACATCTTTCCAAAGAATATATACACATAGCCAATGGGTATATGAAAAGTGCTCACTGCATTTCCCTAGGGAAATGCAAATTTAAACATCAATGCGATGTTACCTTATACCTGTTAAGATGACTGTTATCAAGATGACAAAAGATAAGTGTTGGTGAGAGTGTGATCCCTCTTGTACATTTCTTATTTCAAATATTGCACTTTTCAACTCTAGAATTTCTATTTAGTTTCTTTTAAAAATAATTTCTATTAAAATTATCCCTTTGTTGAAACATCATTATCTTACTTGGTTCAATTATTTAGACATGATTTATTTTAGTTCTTTGAATATATTCATAGTAAATGATTTATAGTCTTTGTATAGAAAGGTCAACATCTGGGCCCCCTCAGGAATAATTTCTATTAACTGCTTTTTTTCCTGTGTATGAACCTATCTTCCAGTTTCTATGTGTATCTCATAATTCTTTGTTGAAAACTAGGCCTTTTAGATAATGTGGCAACTCTTGAAATCATATCTCACTTTCTTATGATTTGTTATTAACTATTCTTTTTTTGTTACCTTTGCTTCTCCTTGTTTAATGACTTTCCTGGGCTAATTCTGTAAAGTCTGTATTTCTTGCTGAATGTGAGTGTGTGGCCAATGTGAGTTTTGCTTTGCTAGGTTATTGGTCGGGGCTTCCCAGGTGGCACAGACGTAAAGAATTTGTCGGCCAATGCAGGAGACTCAGGAGATGCAGGTTTGATCCCTGGTTCTGCAAGATCCCCCTAGAGTAGGAAATGGCAACCCACTCCAGTATTCTTGCTTGGAAAATTCCATGAACAGTGGAGCTTAGTGGGTTATAGTCCATGGGGACGCAAAGAGTCAGATATGACTGAGCAGCTGAGCACATTGCACAGGTTACTGGTAAGCTAATGATTGAGCTAAGATTTCCTTAAAAGCTTGGATCCAGTATATCTCCCAGTCTTTGCAAAGGGGTTCTGTATATGTTGGAGCATGTCTGCAACACTCAGCCAGGTGGTTTACATCTGCATAGCCTGCTTGTATAAGGCCTCAAGGCCAGCCAGAGATGAAGAACTGGCTTTCTCTCAGGTATTTCCTGGGCATACACACAACTCTGTACATGCACAGGGCCTTTTGGATTGCCTGGGAACATTTCAGAGCTTTTCAAATTCCCCTATATGTGTCCTTTTTTCCCCACATCATTGGTTTTTTTTAGCTTCTTGGTCAGCCTCTTTTTGGCTCCAACTGTTATTGCTGCCTCAAGCAACTAAGGTGTTAAACAATTGCCACTGATTGTTTTTGACAAATGACCTGGGGACAGGGCTGTTTTGCAAAGCAAGTGCTGAGTCAGATTCTAATAATGATAACAGACTTGGAGTGGGATTTTTCTAGCGAGCTGTGAAACAGGTCAAACAGTGTCAAAGCTCTAAAAATAGGAATGCTCCAGGAATGGGACATTTTTGAGGAAATTTATATACAATCTGCTCCCTTCTGTAACTGCAAGCGAACTGATTTTCATAGGGACCAATATTTGTGAGGGGCTTCGCTTGTGGCTCAGTTGGTAAAGAAACCACCTGCAATGCAGGAGACCCTGGTTCGCTTCCTCGGTTGGGAAGATCCGCTGGAGAAGGGGTAGGCTACCCACTCCAGTATTCTTGGGCTTTCCTTGTGGCTCAGCTGGTAATGAATCTACCTGCAATGCGGGATACCTGGGTTCAATTCCTGAGTTGGGAAGATCACCTGAAGGAGGGAAAGGCTACCCACCCCAGTATTCTGGCCTGGAGAATTCCATAGACTGTATAGAATATTTGTGAAACTTCTGACTGCAGAGCTGCAAAAGGGAGATGAGGAGTAGATTTAATGATAAGACCATAAAACCTGTTTTTCCTACCAACATTCAGCAGTTTGTCTTAAATGATTCTCAGATTGTTGAAAGATATTGGTTAATCTCCAGAGTTAATTTTGAAAAAGTTAATTTTGATAATTTTGCCTATGTTTTTGTTGTTCTTATGAAGGGGTACATTTACAAAGGTCTTTACCATCCAGAAGTTGTACAATGGTTCACATTTGAGGTAGTTATTATTCAGTGTTCTTCTGTGACTTTATTCTTCCAAACTCTGGTAGTAAGCGTTATCTTTTTGCCTCTATACCAGATCAAAAAGAGAAGATATTCATGTGTTTAGAACGTTAAATATAAACCAGGAAATGTAACAAAGTTACTAATGGGACAGTCTTATGAAAGATCTCTCTCTCATATACATCCTAAGTACCATCCTCTATATACTGGAATGATGCTACCAATGCAACAGAAACAAAGCTCGTGAATACAGTAATGTGATGAATCTACACCTGTTCACCCACACTTCCAGATTCAATCTCTTCATGATAAATAGAGTATGGCTGTTGAGAAAAGCAATAAACTTAATTGGTCTAACAAGAATAGAACTCACAACACTGGCCTCCATTGCATGATGGTATGAGTTAATTAATCCAACACTAACTCTGCAATGTTAGAGTAAACTCTTATTCTTGCAAGAATGGAGCATGGTTGAAAGAAAAGACAAGGTTTATTTGGACAAGATTTCAACCTCCCTTAACAAATATTTGACCAAATCCTTAGGTTTTCTTTTTTTTCACATGGTTATCTTCTGATAAAAGAGCTAACAAAAAGAGGAGCAAAACTACTTACCAAATAATTGATGATTGGAAAACTGAGAATTGACGTTAAGAGAGTGAAATACATTTTTGGGGATCACTTATTTGATAGATACCACCTAAAGGAATAAACTGGCATATTATTCCAGTTTCTTATAAACAAGAGAGAAAATTGCTTTTGTAATTAGATATTTACAAGCACAGAGTCCTCTTAACTCAATTGCCTTTCAATCTTGCAAATTTGGGGGAAAATTCATCTTCTTTGACTTAATAATGAAATGAAAGTAAAAATGTGTCAATAAATCTCATTTGCACTTAGCTATAGTTGTTGCAGCAGTTTTACTCATCTTACTTCAGGATTGCAAAAGTGATAAGGTATGCTCTACACAAAATGATCCCTTACCTACACACTCCTGTTATATCTCATGATTGAGGTATAATATGATTGGAATTATAGAAATAGTGGCACATATGTGCCATGAGGAAATTTAGAGACACATTAAGCAACAAACTATGGCATGCTATAAAGTGGTGCATCTCCAACTTTGCTATGCATGCAAATCACTTGGGGGAAATTGTCAAAGCACAGATTCTAATACAGAAGGTCTGAAATAGAGTCTGAGATTGCACATTTCTGAAAAGCTCCCATGTGAGGCTGAGGCTGATGCTTCTTGGACCACATTTTTTTAATGTAGTTAGAAAGTGAAGAAATCTGAGTTCATGTTTTGACTTTATTATAACATATAATGCTTGCAATTTGTATTTTTCTTATTTATTATATTGTTGTTACAAGTCATCTCATATTCTCTCTGGGACAAGGAAAGACATTAAAAAGTGGGAAAATATCAAATTGCCAAAAATATAAATAAAAGTAATACATAGATGAATAAAGATACATTTACCCAATTCAAAAAATTGAGGACATATGCCAAATATCTAAAAGATAATACAGTTAATTGATTTAAAAGTAGTAGAGTCGCTAAACCAGTTTTGCATAGAGCTCTATCAAAAAAGAGCCCCGGATTTGGAGTCAGGAATTCTGAGTTTATAGCATGGGCTCTACTTTAACTAGCTCTGTGTGTGAGAATTTAGGCAGTCTGTTAGCCTCCTTTTTCTCTGGTCCAAAAGAAAGGATTTGAAATGGTTGATCTTGAAATAATACCATTTGCAGCAACATGGATGGACCTAGAGATTATCATATTGAGTGAAGTAAGTCAGACAGACAAATAGCATATGATATCACTTATATGTGGAATCTTAAAAAATGATACAAAACAGAAACAGACTCATGGACATAGAAAACAAGTTTATGGTTCCCAAAAGGGAAAAAGGGGGCAGGAGGGATAAATTAGGAGTTTAGGGTTAGCAGATAAGAAACTACTACATATAAAATAGATAACAAGGACCTATTGTATAGCACAGGGAACCATCTTCAATATTCTATAATAACTATAATGGAAAAGAATCTGGAAAAGAATATATATATATACAAACCAAATCATTTTGCTGTATACCAGAAATTAACACAACACTGTAAATTAACTATACTTCACTTTAAATTTTTTTTAATTAGAAAAAGAAATAGTTGATCTCTAAGTCCTCTTGCAGCACTAACACTTTTTTCTCTCCTTCTCTTATGAAACACTTGGCCAATGTAGGTGATTTTCTCCCCTTTCGAATCTGTTTTAGCCATTTTTTCCTTAAATTTGAGAAATGCCATAATTCCTTTAGGTTGAAGGAAAATCAAAAGTTACTTTAAGGTGGATAACTAAACCACGCCAGGTTTCCATACAGGCAGCATTCATTTGCTGGCCTTTCAAGTCTGGTGAACCCAATGGGCTTTTTCTCCCCCTAATTGAATATCAGCCCAGCTGGACTTTGCCCAAGGCCATGATTCCAAGTGGGGGTTCTGCCAAAGGCCAATACCCGAGTTGAGAGGAAAATCTATCTCCACCACTTCCTTGACTTCTCAGTCTGGATTGTTAATCAACTACAGATGAAGTTTTCTGACTGTTTATATCCAGGACAGGCCAACACAAAGACCAACCAAATCCTACCCAGACCTTCCGGGTGACAACTACTATAGGAAGATCACCTGTAGGTTCAGTGAACTGATCCTTCAGAGAGGTATGGAAAACTGTCTAAGTGTAAAGGCACTGTCTTCTTCCAAGTATAAATGAGGAGCAGTAGAGTGTTTTGGTTATAAGGATGAGATAGGGTTCAAATCTTCACTCTGCCACTGTATAACAATGGGGCAAACTGCACAATTTTTTGTGCAGCTCAATTTCCTCCTCTGCACAACGTTTTTGTTTTGAGGACTTAATCCACAGATCAGCAGCATCAGCATCACCTGGGAGTATGTTAGAAATGCCCCTCCCTACTTATTGAATCAAAACCCACAGTTTAAACAAAATTCATGTATACTAAGTATTCAACACAGTGCCTATTTCATAGTAAGTATTTGTTCATTTTGAGAGTCCCTTGGACTGCAAGATCAAACCAGTCAGTCCTAAAGGAAATCAGTCCTGAATATTCATTGGAATGACTGATGCTGAAGCTGAAGCGCCAATACCTCATGCAAAGAACCAACTCTTGGGAAAAGACCCTGATGCTGGGAAAGATTGAAGGCAGGAGGAGAAGGGGACAACAGAGGATGAGATTGTTGGATGGCATCACTGACTCGATGGACATGAGTTTGAGCAAGGTCCAGGAATTGGTGATGGACAGGGAAGCCTGGTGTGCTACAGTCCACGGGGTCACAAATAGTCGGACATGACTGAGCGACTGAACTGAACTGATTCAATCACCAGAAGTCACTGTTATTAGGATATTCTTTTTTTTTTCATTTATTTTTATTAGTTGGAGGCTAAT